>NC_142488.1:91293987-96293987 GCF_049115385.1 Moschus berezovskii | reverse complement strand
TGTCATCTGTGAAAAGGGAATACTCTTTCCGTCCCAAGGCCTCTGAGTGGATCAGATGATGTACTGTATGTGTTATCTTTGTTGGCTTGGACCTTACCCAACTCCCTTGCTCTTTCCAAACCCCAAATTCCAATGATATTTAGGGAGGCCTGAGGGATATCTTACCTATGCCTAAGAACAATTTAAGGCAACTGATAAGTAGGTTCCACCCTCCTCTGGATACTGCCATGTCTTCTAGACCCTACTGTCATTTCTCCTTTTTTTTTTTTTTCTTTCTGCTGACAGTGGTTGAGGTGTTCGAGTCCTCACTATGACAAAGCCTTCCTGATTTCTAGGAGATCATTGTTACACTTATGAAGGTGGATATTACACAAATGTGCCTCAGCAGATAAAATCTTAACTAAGGTTTTAGTAAAAACAGGCTTTCCTATTTTATTTATAGGTCCTCTGCTCTCTAGGGACTCAGACATGATTCTATTTGGGTGGAGAGCTCTGGGTTAAAACATGAATATGAGATTTCATTAATAACATAAATGATGAATGAAATAAAATAATGAATTGAACACTCAGAGTCAGCCACTTATTATCTTAATTATAATAAGGACTGTATTTCTTTTCTACTAGTGAAAATCTGTAAGATTAATTTCCAGATGAAGACAACATTGACTTTTTCTGCCTGCCATATCACTTCCAGAGGTGACTTCTCTCTCAGGATGCTCTACAGTCTCTCACAGAAAAAATTATGGGCAGACCCATTCACTAGGGGAACAGATATATAAATTACAGAGATATTCACTTTTTTGATAAAAACTGTGTAACATTCCCCAAATTTGATATTATCACTACATGAAAAGGGTTTAAAATATTTTGTAAGATTAAAAAACAAATCTTAAAAGTGTTAGCAATAACTCCTCTGCAGAACTGTGCCATTCTCTTAGCACATACAGTTTCTTTATCACCCTTATATTCTGAATGTCTATTACAATGTTTGCCATATTGTAAATGTTGCATAAATGTTTAATAAAGCCATTTTGACTCTGTGGGGATCCTCAAGTCCTTTACCCAGTTCTACTCTTGACTAAAGAACAGCATTTCTCTAGAGGCAAAAACATGCATTTCCTAAGGAGCCTAGTAGAGATCGACATGATGCATGCTCAGTGTCTGACTCTTTGCAGCCCTGTAGGGCTATAGCCCACTAGGCTCCTCTGTCCACAGGATTCTTCAGGTAACAACACTGGAGTGGGTTGCCATGCCCTCCTCCAGGGGATCTTTCCAACCCAGGGATCGAACCCACATCTGCCTGCATTGCAGGTGGATTCTTTACCCACTGAGTCACCAGGAAGCCCAGTAGAGACCAGATGGCATGCTAAATCAAAACACAAATAATTTCTTACACAGACTACTTGCTTTAAAATCTCCTATTTTAACAGAGAAGAACAAACCTGACTCAATATTGGATCTATTCCTTTACCTCTAACTTTTGTTCTCTGTTGCCTGTTCTTAGTCATGCTTGCTCTGAACCTTTGTAAAGGAATGTTGCCTGTAGCCTGAAATATACATTACAGTTCTTTCTCAAGTCTCTGCCTTCCAGGCTTGACCTTTAAAGGTCTAACACTTTCTATTCATATAGAGATAAACGTTGGAGAACAGAGAATAATATCTGTCTTGTTGGAGGTTTACAGGAATATTGTGACCAGACCTACCTGGATAGCTGCAAGAACAAAGTATTATTACATCCCCTCTGGGGTCTGGTGGGCACCAATAAGTTTGCAACAACCAGCCACAACCTCTCTCCTCTTTGTATAAAGGAAGTCTGAATTCTAACTTTGGTAAGAGGATTCTTTGGGACACTAGTCTACCATCTTATCGGTCTGCTGGCTTTCCAAATAAGGTCGCTATTCTTTGCCCCAATACCTTGTCTCTTAATTTATTGACCTGGTCTGTGGCAAGCAGTAAAAGCTTGGACTTGGTAATACTCTGTCTTGCTAATAATGTAAATTTTGGCACCCTCCCCTGGATTACATGAATCAAACACATTTTTCAACTGGGCCCCAGAACATATATTATTAACATAATTTTGATCATGTACTAACACTGGAGAACCACTGGTAGTATCAGTTCAGTTCAGTTCAGTTGCTCGGTCATGTCTGACTCTTTGCGACCCGACCCCATGAATCACAGCACGCCAGGCCTCCCTGTCCATCACCAACTCCCGGAGTTCACTCAAACTCATGTCCATCGAGTTGGTGATGCCATCCAGCCATCTCATTCTCTGTCGTCCCTTTCTCCTCCTGCCCCCAATCCCTCCCAGCATCAGAGTCTTTTCCAGTGAGTCAACTCTTCGCATGAGGTGGCCAAAGTATTGGAGTTTCAGCTTTAGCATCAGACCTTCCAATCAACACCCAGGACTGATCTCCTTTAGAATGGGCTAGTTGGATCTCCTTGCAGTCCAAGGGGCTCTCAAGAGTCTTCTCCAACACCACAGTTCAAAAGCATCAATTCTTCGGCGATCAGCTTTCTTCACAGTCCAACTCTCACATCCATACATGACCGCTGGAAAAACCATAGCCTTGACTAGATGGACCTTTGTTGGCAGAGTAATGTCTCTGCTTTTTAATATGCTATCTAGGTTGGTCATAACTTTCCTTCCAAGGAGTAAGTGCCTTTTAATTTCCAGAATGAGATGGCTGGATGGCATCACCGACCTGATGGACATGAGTTTGAGTGAACTCCGGGAGTTGGTGATGGACAGGGAGGCCTGGCGTGCTGTGATTCATGGGGTCGCAAAGAGCCGGACACGACTGAGCGACTGAACTGAACTGAACCACTATACTGGTAGTATAGTGGAAACAATTATATTAAGCACTGCTTAGTTCATTTGGGCTACAATAACAATACCATAGAATGGATGGATTAAATGACAGAAATTTATTTTTCCCTGTTCTGGGGCAGGAAGTCCAGGATCAAGACACTGTCAGGTTTGGTTTTTGGAAAGGGACAACTTCCTGATTCATAGACTGCAATATTCTTTGTGTGTTCTCATATTTTGGAAAAAGCAAGAGAGATTTCTGGAGTGTTTTTTTTTTTTTTATAGTAGCACTAATCCCATTCAGAAAGGCTCCATCAACCTCCATTTAACATCACAGCGGGGATATATTTCAACATGAATTTCAAGGGGACACAAAAATTAGGCCTCGAAAAAGACTGCTGCTGCTGCTGCTAAGTCGCTTCAGTCATGTCTGCCTCTGTGCGACCCCATAGACGGCAGCCCACCAGGCTCCTCCATCCCTGGGATTCTCCAGGCAAGAATGCCGGAGTGGGTTGCCATTTCGACTACAAGGAAGTATATCAAAATATCAAGGATTGTAGCAATGCATATGTCACATGACCTAAATTGTTTTATTCTATGTTAGGATCAATGTTCTTAGAATCTTTAAACATTTCTCACATTGAAATATATCATAAAATACATGTGTAGATTTTATGTGATAATGTTATTTTTTCTTAAAAAAGGTGTTATTGAATCAATAGTATATGTTGTTAATGCTGTAATCTAATAATCAAGAAAGTAAGGTGCATAAATATGTACAGGAATGTACATACACAATAGAAAAGGTCATAAAAAAATTCACCACAAAAGACATTTGGGAATGGATGTGTGATAAAAGGTAATTTTTCTGTTGTTATTTACTTCAACATCAAAGTTTTAGATGTTAATTTTTTTGTACAGTTATAATATTATTGCCATTAAAGCAATTCTGAATATATATATATGTCATCATGTTAATTTAGACTACACAGAAAATGATGGTAATAATAAAAATATTCATAACATACTTTCAATGTACACCATATTCAAGACAGTGTTATCAGCTATTTATAGATACTAATCAATCTGTTTCTCAAAAGGAATCTGTGAGGGCTGTACTATAAATGTACCCAAATTGAAGCATATAGACATTAAGCAAATTACCTAAAATTGTACAGCTAGTAAGTTGTAAATCCAGGATATAGCCCAAACTATTGGGTCCAGAATCAGTGCTCTCAGTTTCTCAATAAAACAAATAATAAATCCATTAAAGCAATGATTGGAACAGCCACCTATTTTTTTAAATATAATTTCAAAATTATATAATTTTTAGATATTTTAGTACTGGCAAATTCCAATCCTATTGTTTCTTCTAAAGGGAGCCATGTTTCCCTCTCATTGGATAAAACTGGGGATGGGGGAGATAATCAGGCTGTTGATGCTAGGAATCAAAAAGGAAACAAAGCAAAAGGGAAAAAAATGGAGTCCCTAATATTGAGGACTTGAGAGGTAATCATAGTAAGTCCAACTTGTGAGGAAGATGAAATTAGGGAGAACAGAAACTGTGCAGAAGTATAAACTAGGACACAGAGAAAAGCTATTAAGTAGAAAATTATGACAGCTGTCAGCAATAGGTGAAGAGAGGCATTAGTTGCATGAATGCATATTTCGTGGGAAAGAAATGTGCCAAGTAGATTTTGTCTGTGTTTGTGATTCATACACATTTTCAAAAGTGAATAGGTATTGTGAGGTAAAGAATATCCCCTAACTTGTTTTTTTTTTTAATAATGGCAGATTTATTTTTCTCTTTTAACAAAATTTGAATGTCCATTGAAGAAACTTAAAAAGAAGAGTACAGGATCACCTTGTGACCAGAACTAACATTGCAACTTGAAAATCACTGAGCAGGAAACCTGAGACAGAGAAACAGTGTGAACTTAGTGGCTCAGTCCTGTCTGACTCTTTGCAACCTCATGGACAAACAGAGTTAATCTCAATTAATTGTGAAACAAATTTGGACCTGTTGAGACTGAGGTAAGTTTGGGACATTCAGGAGGAGAATTCCACTTGAGATTGGACAAAAGTCTGTAGGGCCAAAGAGTAGTTTCAGCTAGACATGTGGAATTGTAGTAATGGGATCTGCCAAGGAAAGCATGGAGACTGAGAAGAGAGAGGACTTGCAGTATTCAGGGAAGGTAATATAGCTCAGGCTGTAAGAGTCCAAGTGTTAAAACTTGTCACTTCTAGTCGGGTTTAAATCTCCACTCTGCCCCTCAGTAAAAAGATTTACTCTGTTCCAGTAAAAAGATTTATGAGATGGTTCTATAAGATTCACATTGAATATAAGAACAAAGAATGGGTGAACCTAAGAGAATACTGAAAGGTATATTATACAAATAGTATCTATAAGAACACTGATACTACTGTTTAAATGTTAAACAAGGTAGAATTCAAGGCAATGAACATTCATACAGATAAAAAGGGACACTTAATAGGTATACTAATTCTTTATTTATATGCACCTAAAGACATAAAGCAAAAAATAAAAATCAGAATAACAAGACAAATAGAAAAATACATGATTGCAGTAAGAAAGTATAATGTAAGTTTCTTATTAACTAATAGTATAATCAGAAAAACATTAGTGAAAATATCAAAATTGTACCCGTAATAGCCCTAGGATATCTCAGTTGCTAAGATTCCAGGCATTGGAACCAAATCCACACGCTGTCTCTTACTAGCTTTGTGACTTGCTTTTTTATATCATAAACTCCCTTCTTAAACTATGTGAACTACAGAGTCTCATCTCAATCACAGATACACCTTGAAGAATTAGTACATTCTCCTCCACACACATCAGTTCAGTTCAGTGGTTCAGTCATGTCCGACTCATTGTGACCAAATGGACTGCAGCATGCCAGGCTTCCCTGTCCTCACCAACTCCCAGAGACTACTCAAACTCATGTCCATTGCGTCAGTGGTGCCATCCAACCATCTCATCCTCTGTCGTTCCCTTCTCCTCCCACCTTCAATCTTTCCCACCATCAGGGTCTTTTCAAATGAGTTAGCTCTTCACATCAGGTGGCCAAAGTATTGGAGTTTCAGCTTCAGCATCAGTCCTTCCAATGAATATTCAGGGTTGATTTCCTTTAGGATGGAATGGTTGGATCTCTTTGCAGTCCAAGGGACTCTCAAGAGTCTTCTCCAACACCACAGTTCAAAAGCATCAATTCTTTGGCGCTCAGATTTTTTTATGGTCCAACTCTCACATCCATACATGACTACTGGAAAAACCATAGCTTTGACTATAGGGACCTTTGTTGACAAAGTAATTTATATGCTTTTTAATATGCTGTCTAGGTTGGTCATAACTTTTCTTCCAAGGAGCAAGCATCAATCGCCATCTGCAGTGATTTTGGAGCCCCTCAAAATAAAGTCTGTCACTGTTTCCATTGTTTCCCCATCTATTTCCCACGAAGTGATGAGACCAGATGCCACGATTTTAGTTTTCTGAATGGTGAGTTTTAAGCCAGCATTTTCACTCTCCTCTTTCACTTTCATCAAGAGGCTCTTTAGTTCTTTGATTTCTGCCATAAGTGTGCTGTCATATGCATATCTGCATAGGTGTGGTGTCATCTGCGTATCTGAGGTTATTGATATTTCTCCTGGCAATCTTGATTCCAGCTCGTGCTTCATCCAGTCCAGCATTTCGCATGATGTACTCTGCATATAAATTAATTAAGCAGGGTGACAATATGCAGCCTTGACATACTCCTTTCCCAATTTGGAACCAGTCCATTGTTCCATGTCCAGTTCTAACTGTTACTTCTTGACCTCTATACAGAGTTCTCAGGAGGCAGGTCAGATGGTCTGGTATTCCCATCTCTTGAAGAATTTTCCAGTTTATTGTGATCTACACAGTCAAAGACTTTGACATTGTCAATAAAGCAGAAATAGATGTTTTTCTGGAATTCTCTTGTTTTATTGATGATCCGGTGGATGTTGGCAATTTGATCTCTGGTTCCTCTGCCTTTTCTAAATCCAGCTTTTACATCTGGAAGTTCGCAGTTCACACACTGACTTTGAGAATTTTGAGCATTACTTTGCTAGCATGTGAGATGAGTGCAATTGTGTGGTAGTTTGAGCATTCTTTGGCATTGCCTTTCTTAGGGATTGAAATGAAAACTGACCTTTTCCAGTCCTGTGGCCACTGCTGAGTTTTCCAAATTTGCTGGTATATTGAGTGAAGTACTTTCACGGCATCATCTCCACTAGCTTTGTTCGTAGTGATGCTTCCTAAGGCCCACTTGACTTTGCATTCCAGGATGTCTGGCTCTAGGTGAGTGATCCCACCATTGTGGTTATCTGGGTCGTTAAGGTCCTTTCTGTATAGTTCTTCTGTGAATTCTTGCCACTTCTTCTTAATATCTTCTGCCTGTGTTAGGTCCATACCATTTCTGTCCTTTCTTGAGCCCATCTTTGCATGAAATGTTCCCTTGGTATCTCTAATTTTCTTGAAGAGATCTCTAGTCTTTCCCATTCTATTGTTTTCCTCTATTTCTTCACACTGATCACTGAGGAAAGCTTTCTCATCTCTCTTTGCTATTCTTTGGAACTCTGCATTCAAATGGATATATCTTTCCTTTTCTCCTTTGCCTTTTGCTTCTCTTCTTTTCACAGCTATTTGTAAGACCTCTTCAGACAACCATTTTGCCTTTTTATATTTCTTTTTCTTGGGGATGGTCTTGATCCCTGCCTCCTGTACAATGTCACGAACCTCCATCCATAGTTCTTCAGGCACTCTGTCTATCAGATCTAATCCCTTGGATCTATTCATCACTTCTACTGTATAACCATAAGGGATTTGATTTAGGTCATATCTAAATGGTCTAGTGGTTTTCCTTAATTTCTTCAATTTAGTCCTGAATTTTGCAATAAGAAGCTCATGATCTGAGCCACAGCTCCAGGACTTGTTTTTGCTGACTGTATAGAGCTTTTCCATCTTTGTCTGCAAAGAATATAATCAATCTGATTTTGGTATTGACCATCTGGTGATATCCATGTTATCTCTTGTATTGTTGAAAGAGGGTGTTTGCTATGACCAGTGCGTTCTCTTAGCAAAACTCTGTTAGCCTTTGCCCTGCTTCATTTTGTAGTTCAAAACCAAACTTGCCTGTTTCTCCAGGTATCTCTTGACTTCCTACCATTGCATTCCAGTCCCCTGTGAGGAAAAGGACATCTTTTTTGGTGTTAGTTCTAGAAGATCTTCACAGAACCATTCAACTCCAGCTTCTCTGGCATTAGTGGGTGGGGCATAGACTTGGATTACTGTGATATTGAATGGTTTGCCTTGGAAATGAACAGAGATGATTTTGTTGTTTTTGAGATTGCACCCAAGTACTGCATGTTGGACACTTGTTGACTTTGAGGGCTACTCCATTTCTTCTAAGGCATTCTTGCCCACAGTAGTAGATATAATGATCATCTGAATTATATTCACTGATTCCTGTCCATTTTAGTTTCGGTTCCGTTCATTCGCTCAGTTGTGTCCGACTCTTTGCGACCCCATGGACTGTAGCCTACCAGGCTTCTCCGTGCATGGGATTCTCCAGGCAAGAATACTGGAGTGGGTTACCATTTCCTTCTCCATTTTAGTTTACTGATTCCTAAAATGTCGATGTTCACTCTTGCCATCTCCTGCTTGACCACGTCGAATTTACCTTGGTTCATGGACCTAACATTCCATGTTCCTATGCAATATTGTTCTTTACAGCATCGGCCTTTCACCACCAGACACATCCACAGCTGGGTGTGCTTTCCACTTTGGTTCACCTCTTCATTCTGTCTGTAGCTATTTCTCCGTTTTCCCCAGTGGCATATTGGACTCCTACCGACCTGGGGGCTCATCTCTCAGTGTCATATCATTTTGCATTTTCATCCTTTTCATACTGTTCATGGGGTTCTCGAGGCAAGAATACTGAAGTGGTTTGGCATTCCCTTCTCCAGTGGATCACATTTTGTCAGAACTCTCCACCTTGACCCGTGCATCTTCCCCAAATGTCATGTAGTTGGAATCATACAGTTTGTAGCATTTTCAGACTGGTTTTCCTTCACTTAGTAATATGCATTTAAGACTCCTCCATGTCTTCATGGTTTGATAGCTCATTTGTTTTTAGTTCTGAATAAGATTCCACTGTCTGGATATACCACCGTTTATTTATCTATTCACCTAGTAAAAATCATCTTGGTTGCTTCCAGGTTTTGACAATTAGGAAGAAAACTTCTACAAACATCTGTGTGCAGATTTTTATATGGATGTAAGCTTTCATCTCCTTTGTGTACATACCAAGGAGCATGATTGCTGGATCATATGATAAGTGGATGTTTACTTTTTAAGAAACTGCCTGTATTCCAAAGTAGTTAAACCATTTTTCAGCCCCATCAGCAATGAATGAGAGTTCTTATTGTTCCACATCTTTGCCAGCAATTGGTGTTGTCAATGTTGTAGATTTTGATCTTTCTAATAAGTGTGCAGTGTATTTTGTTTTAATTTGCATTTCGATGATGACTTAGGATGTGGAGCATCTTTTCATATACTTATCTGTGGCTCTTCCTTGGTGAGGTGTCTGTTAAGGGCTTTGGCCCATTTTTAAATCATGTTTTTTGTTTTCTTATTTTTCAATTTTAAGAATTCTTTGTATAGTTTGGATAATGGTCCTTTCTCAGTTGTGCTTTCTGCAAATGTTTTCTCACAGTCTGTGGCTTGTCTTCTAGTTCTCTTGATATTGTTTTTTTGCAGAGCAGTTTTTCATTTTAATGATGTCTATCTTGTCAAGTATTTCATGTATCATGGTTTTGGTGTAATATCTAAAAAGTCATTGCCATGCCCAACATCCAACATCATCTGGATTTTCTCCTATGTTACCTTCTAGTATTTTGATAATTTTACATTTTAAATTTACGTCTATGATGCATTTTGAGTTAATTTTTATGAGTGTAAGCTCTGTGTCTACATTCATTCTTTTGCATGTAGATGTCCAATTGTTACAGCACCACTTTTTGAAGAGATTCTCTTTGCTCCATTGTGTTGTCTTTGCTCCTTTCTCAAATGTCAATTGACTGTATTTATGTGGGTCTATTTCTGAACTCTCTATTCTGTTCCATTCATCTAGTCTTCTCTCATAGGAAAATACCACACTATCATGATTACTTTAGATTTATGGTAAGTCTTGCATTTCTGTTGTAGTCATTAAAGCCAGTCTTTCAATTTCATCATTCTTCAATATTGTGGTGGCTATTCTGAGTCTTTTACCTCTCCTTATAAACCTTTGACTATTTTGTGATCTCCACAGAATAACTTGTTGGGATGTTGATTGGGATATAACTTTTTAGTATGCCTCTAGAACTAATTTTTCTATCCGTTTTTCTACTACCGTTACACACATTTAAGCTACCGCCGTTTCCCATCTAAATAAATAATGCCAATATACTTTTACATACCAAATCAGAAACCTGGGTATTATCCTTTACTTTTATTCCCTCACTTGCCTCAATCTCATCAATAACCAGTTCCTGAGAATTCATCCTTCTAATTATCTTTTTCACCTCTGCCTACTTTTTTCCAAACCTACTACTTTTTATACTGCCATGGTTCAGGTTTTCCTGGAATACTATGGAATGTTACTTGCTGACATTTCTACGTTATATATTGTTCCTGCTTAATTGATTTATTTTTTCAAATATGAAATCTTATAAAAATCACTGCTATTTAATATCTTATTTCTACTTTCTCACATAATCATATGAAATAGGTACTTCTTGAAGAATTTTTTTTTAAAGAGGATGATGTAGTAGGGCAGAAACCACCACCTTCACCAAGGTAAAAAGGAACTTTGAGTTACTGATTTATATGTAAGCTTTTAGCAGCTCACACAGCCTTGTTACCATGGAATACTGAGTGGATAGACAATAAGTGCAATCTTTGGGTACACCTGGGGCCCAAGAGCTTATGTGGGACAACTACTGTAAAAGATGAAAATTATGCATAAATTCATTTATTTAAATTCATTTCAGTTTCAATTCAAATCACAAGGAATCTGTTTTGGAACTTGAAAATTTTGCTTTAAAATTTCTCTGAATTATAAATACACAAATTGATGAAAACAAACAGTAAAAGCAAACTTCACTGCCAGATAGATTAAGAATAATTTTTTTAAGTGACTGCCCAATAATATAGAAAAAGCTAACGTATACCACTGGAAGGTTGATACAGACTGAGAAACAACTTGACTTTTAGAATATAATAAATATAGCCTTTCAATTTCAGCAAAGAAAAGCTGGTAATTTAAAAAAATTTCTCATTGCTCTATACCATTTTGACTTGGATACCAGCCAATCCATGTGGTCCTCAGTCCCAGACTTCTCAGCCTAAAGAACATAAGTTCACTGCTACCCTCATCCTCATCAGGGGGTGTCATTAAATGAATACATATATGCATTACATAGTATGGCAATTAAAATATAAATGTGTAGAAGCTGATAAACAAGTCTCATCAGTCCATAAGAAGGACACATGGAATGATAGGTAGATTGGGAAGCTAGAATCCCAGTCTTGATACACTCCAGGGTTTAAAAGTATTACCTAAAAACTCTGAACCTCAGTTTTTTATCTGTAAAATTAGAACAATATCTGTAACATAGGTATCAATCTGGGGACTAAATGTAGAAAACACTAATGCAAAACACTTTGTTTCTATCACTGAGACAGGTTTAAGAGGACACAACTGACCTGTTGGCAATGATTTTCTGTTAAGTAGGTAAAGCCCATTGACACGAGCATATTTAGAGAATGATTATGGACTAAAAGGTGAAGGTCAAAAATAGTTTAGAGAAAGTGGCAGTATTCATGAGTGGGGGTAGTCTGAAAAGACTAGAGATCAAAAAGGTTTTTAATACAGTCCTGGTGATGTGAAGGGAATAGTCTCATGCATTGCTGATGCCACTGTAAATTGGTACAAACTCTTAGGAGCAAAATTTGGAAATATTTCTAATAATGAAAATGCATATAATTTTGTATTGAGGTGAAATTCACATAAAATAAAATTATTTTAAGTGTGCAATTCAGTGGCATTTAGTATGCTCACAAAGCTGCACAACTGTCACTTCTATCTAGTTCCAAAATGTTTTCATTACTCCCAAAGGATATCTTGTACTTATTAAACAGTCACTCCCCTTTCTGCCCTGTCCCCAGCCCTGGGAACCACTAATTTGCTTTTTGTCTTTATGTATTTACATATTTTGAGATTTCATACAAATGGCATCATACAATATATGACCTTTCATGTTTGGCTTCTTTCACTTGGCATAATGTTTTCAAGGTTCATCCACATTGTAGAATGTATCAGTACTTCATTCATTTTTAGGACTGAATGATAGTCCATTGCATGGGTATATCCCATTTTGTTTGTCAGCTCATCATTCGATGGGCATCTGGCTTGTTTCCATCTTTAGGCTATTGTGAATAGTGTTGCTATGAAAATTTCTGTACAACTGTTTGAATACTTATTTTAAATCCTGAAAAGGGGTTCATTTCTAGGAGTGTAATTATTGGATCATACAGTAATTCTATGTTCAACCTTTTGAAGAACTCACTTTTACTATAGGGGCTGTACCATTTTACATTCACATTTTCAATCTGTAAGGATTACATTTTTTTTCAGCTGTGCTGGGTCTTCACTGCTGCATGTAGGCTTTTCTCTAGTTGCAGCAAGCAGTGGCTACTCCCTAATTGCAGTGCACAGGCTTCTCATTGCAGTGGCTTCTCTTGTTGTGGAACACAGGCTCTAGGGTGCATGGGCTCAGTAGTTGTGGCGCATGGCTTAGTTTCTCTGTGGCATGTGGGATCTTCTAGGACCAAGGATCGAACTCCTGTCTCATGTGTTGAAGGTGAATTCTCCACCAGGGAAGCCCAGGATTACACTTTTTTCATGTCCTTACCAACTCTTGTTATTTTCAGTTTTATGGATTAGAGCCATCATAGTGGATGTAAGTGGTATCTCATTGTGGTTTTGATTTCTGTTTCTCTAATGACTAATAATGTTGAACATATTTTAATGTTACTTATGACCAATTGTATCTTTTCTGGAGAAAAGTCTATATTAAAGTCCTTTGCAAAATTTTTAAATTGGGTTGTTTGTCTTTTTGTTGTTGAATTGCGGGAATTCTTTATATATTCTAATGTGAAAGTTGCTCAGTCCTATCTGACTCTTTGCGACCCCGTGAACTATTCCATGGAATTCTCCAGACCAGAATACTGGAGTGGGTAGCCTTTTCTTTCTCCAGGGGATCTTCCCAACCCATGGATTGAACCCAGGTCTCCTGCATTGTAGGTGGATTCTTTACCATCTGAGCCACCAGAGAAGCCCATATAGTGTCACATCATCTGCAAATAAAGATACTTTTATCCAATTTGGATTTGATTAATGTCTTTTTCTTGCTTAATTTCCCTGGCTAGAACTTTCAGTAAAATATTGATGAAAGCAGGCAACCTTGTCTTGTTTCTGATAGTACATGGAAAGATTTCAATCCTTCACTGTTGAGTATAATTTAGTATTGAGTTTCTTATAAATGCCCTTTATCATGTAAGACAGCCTTCTTATATTCTTACTTTGTTGAGTGTTTGTATTATAAAACAATGTTGGAGTTTGTCAAATGCTTTCTTTTGTATCGAGACAGTGTTTTCCTTTCTTAAATTAATACAACGTATAATGTACGTATTAGTCATATTTATATATATAATGTAATCTATATTACTCACTGGAAAAGACTCTGATGCTGGGAAGGATTGGGGGCGTGAGGAGAAGGGGACGACAGAGAATGAGATGGCTGGATGGCATCACCGACTCGATGGACATGAGTTTGAGTGAACTCCGGGAGTTGGTGATGGACAGGGAGGCCTGGCGTGCTGTGATTCATGGGGTCACAAAGAGTCGGATATGACTGAGAGACTGAACTGAATTGAACTGACTGAATCTATATTACATCACTTGATTTTCATATATTGAATCACTCTTTCATTTTGTGGATAAATCCTAATTCATCATGATGTAAAATCCTTTCAATATGCTGCTAGCTTAGTTTAGAGGCATTTTGTTGAGAATTTTTACATCAGTATTCAACATGAGTTTGAGTGAACTCCAGGAGTTGGTGATGGACAGGGAGGCCTGGCGTGCTGTGATTCATGGAGTCGCGGAGAGTCGGACACGACTGAGCGACTGAACTGAACTGAACTGATTCAACAGGACTTTCAAGATGATTATGTGTTTCTGGGGTACACTGGTAAATAAACAAGTAAAATTATGTACATGCTATATGACCTAGCAGTTCCACTGCTTTGTATTACTATAGAGATATACATACACGCATGCTCAAAAATGCATAGATGGATTTTTACTGTGGACTTGTTTGTAAGAGCCAAAATATTGGAAATAGCCCAAATAATCAGAAGGGAAAGATCAAATAAACTATCCTCTAACAAAACTACATAGTCATTAAAAAGGATGAGATTATTTTTTGAAGCATCTCTAGGAATATTTTTAAGTAAAAACAGTAGGGCAATAAATGTAACTTTATAACATTTAGGTAAAATGTATACTGAAATATATAAATTTCTAGATAGATAGCTGTCAAACTGATAAGTGTTTGTGGAGAAGGGACTGAAACTGGGTTAAGGTGTAGTTAAAGCAGTATATTAAGGCTATCTCACTGACTTTGTCAAGATGTTAAGATGTGGCTGCTCAGTCATGTCTGACTCTGTGACAGCATGGACTGTTGCTCACCAGGCTCCTCTGTCCATGGAATTAGGCAAGAATACTGGAGTGGGTTGCCATTTCCTCCTCCAGGGGATCTTCCTGACTCACTGACTTTAAAATGGTTTACTATTCCTTCATGTCAGTTCATGAGAGTTATTGGCTCTCCAGCTTGGCTCTCCTCCATTGATTGTTTGGGTATCTAGCCTGCATTCATCTCACAGTTTTATGTGTTCCGGATGGCACACATGGTTTCCAAGGTTACTGAAAGGAGTGTGGAGAGATCACCCTGCAATGTTTATAAGCCTTAGATGTGTCTTATATTACATTTGATGGTCCCAACATATGTGCAAGGAAAGCTGGAAAAAGTAAAAGAACACGAATTTTTTTTTCTTTTTGGCCTTGCTACTCACTTTGTTGGATCTTAGTTCCCGTACCAGGGACTAAACCCCAATTCCTTGCAGGAAAAGTGCGGAGTCCTAACCACTGGACCACCAGAGAATTCCCAGAACGTGTACCTTCTGATCAAGCAGTTTTACTTTCCAGAATTTATTCTACAGGAATAAAAGCACCAGTAGTTTGAATATATATACAAGCACGCTCATGGCAGGTAGCAATTCTTTTAGTGGGCAAAATATAGAAATAGCTTGAATGCTAATTAATAGGGGAATATGCCGGGAGCCAGCGAGGGAAATCCTACCCATGGCAAAGGTCAATTGGGGAAGAGGCCTGACGGGCAAAGGCTAATCAGGGCTCGAGGAACCCCCTGGACTTACCTGAGCATCTACCCCAAAGAAAACTGGAGTCTGACTGCTTTACTATCTTACGCCTCTTACCAAGTCCTCTAATACTTACAGGGGCTTCCCCCCAACCACCTTTCTCTGAAAACATTAATTCAGAGCTGTAGTTTAAAAGTTCTCCTCGGCTTAATAGGAGTGTTCCAATCCAAGCCCCTCTGATAGCTTTCTAACTTGCATGACAAGTTTGTCTGGGCTCTTACAACTATGAGTGTGACTGTTTATAGCCTCCCAGCCATGCAAGGACAGAAAGCCTAATATTCTAAAATACAGGAATCTGTTGAAGAAGTTAAAATCATTAGAGTAGTACTAAAAAAGATTTCATTGTTGAATCAATGCTTGCTGCAGTTTCCTCTATCTATTGTATCCTTGGAAATATATTAATCACATATAGAGAATATAAGTAGTAGCCTTTGATTTAACCACATCAGATCTTAAGTTAATAAGTTCCTTTCTTGCAGCTCACTACACCGGTGCCTTATAGGAATGTAACTTTGTTATGTGTGTAGCACCTAACTTTAGGAAAGTCACCTTAAAAGAAAAGTCTTTTACTTGCTAACTAACCTATTGTCAGGAGAGAGGGCCATAAAACTGTTAGCAGGCCCCCTGGCCAGAAGATGATGTAAACCGCCTAAAAACTTTTATCATGAGATACACAAAAATAAGCCCTGATCCTGATAAGGGTCAAGACTGCTGACCCCACGTGATTTTGGTGTGAATCTATACCTCCCTTTCTCTGTTTCTTATGCGCATAACTTAGGGTATAAAAGCAGCACTGGAAAATAAAGTTTTGGGCCTTGCTCACTGAAGCTTGGTCTCCCCGTGTCGTTCTTTCTCTTTTTCCATCCTTTTCTCTATTCTCCTTTTTCTGGTTGAGATCCTTGGAGCGCTGGGCCCTCTGAGTTTACTTATCTGCCTGGGCTTCTAAGACCCACTCGAGGGGGTGCCCTGGTGGGGTGCCTCCAGTGATTCGAGAGGGCGCCTGCGGCCTACGTAAACAGAGCAAGCCCCGTGCTGGGGTTTTATTGGTTTCCAGCGTAAACCAAGGAGTCATCAGCCCCTGTCTCTCTCTCTTTCTCTCTCTCTCTCTCTGACGCCGACGCCGTTCATCCCGAGGATACCCTGGGTCATATCGAGGCTGGTCCCCGATAGGAATAGTTTGAATAGCATAAATTATATTCATACTATAGAAAATAGACTCATTGCATTTGTATTCACAGACCTTCGGATCATCCTATAAGACTTCCAAGCTGAAATGAAGGGACACAAAGTAAATGCATAACTCAAATTCATATGAAGACATAAACAACAATGGTAGAGATAACTACATAGCTAAATACAAAAGCAAATAGTTTTGCATATTTGGTTTATAACTTCTCTTTTTCTTCTATATGACTTAAAAGACAAATGCACAAAACAATAAGTGTAAAGGTTATGCTCATACATAACCATAGACTGTTTCAGGTGAGCTGTAAAGGAGTCTTCTTATAATCAGAGAGCCTACTGGTTTATAATTCATAATTAAGAGCCCCTGAAAGTCATAATGTAACATCATAATATTTAGCTAAAATACAAAACAGAAATATATAAATTTTTAGATGGATATCCATAAAACTGATAAGTGTTCAATTGTGGCAAGGAAATTGAAATTGAATGTGTGGTTAAAGCAAATTATATTTAGGTGAACTAGGTAATTCATTACTTGTAACAATAGCAACATAAAGATATATAATGTCTTTACTCAGCAATATTCACCATAAGAATCTCATTCTTGGCTGATTCATGTCAATGTATGGCAAAAACCACTACAATATTGTAAAGTAATTAGCCTCCAATTAAAATTAAAAAAAAAAAAGAATCTCATTCTTTTTAACTACCATTGTACTTTTCTTGGTATATAGCTAGACCACAGTTTATTTGACCTTTTCTTTTTGATGAGTTAGCTATTTCTAATATCTTGGCTTTTACAATGTCACAATAAACATCCATCTAAGCATTCTGTGTATATATCATATATCTCATATATATATCATATATCTCTATTATAATACAAAGCAGTGGAATCTTATGTAATATGGTTTGTACATATTTTTACAGATTTGTTTATTTTTTCCTTTCCATTTGCAAAAGCTATTGGGGCATTAGAGATATTTTCCTGTTATCTGTCATGCTATTGCAAATATTTTTCTTCCAGGCCATTTCTTATTTTAAGATATATATTTTTTCTTAACAACCTTTGGATTTTCTTTCATGCTTAAGAAGATAATCACAGCACAAGACTATATAAGTTTTTCTTAATTTTCTTTGCAATATTTTATTTCTATTTTTCACATTTTCATCTTTAATTTACCTGGGATGTATTTTTGTGTATGTGGCTGGTAGGAATCTATGTCCATTTTCTTTCAATTGGATAGTCCACGTAGTTGATTCTTAGATTAAAAAAGCTCCCTGAAAATGTATGAAATCTTTAAATAAAAATGCTTATAGCTAAAAATTTGCTCACTGCTCTGATTATTTCTTTTTTTTTTTATTTCTTTAGGACAAAGTCTAAGCAGTAGAATTTGTGAGACATGGAGCATGCAAAGTATAGAGCTTTTGATACTTACTGTATCAGTGAGTATGAAAATGCCTACATATTCAATAAAGCTGAGTATTGTAAGTAAACATTTGTCTATTTAATAGAGAGAGCAACTTGTTTTTACTTTATTCATTTTTCACTTGTCTTCTTGCCTTCTACTAAGGCTGAACAATGCTTATTCTCCACATAGATTTACTTGGTGTGTACCCTCAATTTTCCAGCTATGGTAACAACCATTTTGACTTTCAGGGGCCCTTAATTATGAAGTATAAATGATTAGGCTGTTGGTTATAAGGAAACTACTTCTGCACTGCTCAGTTGAAACAGGTTCTATAGTGAGAATTTTTGAAGCAGTTTTGGAGAACATAATTTCATGGAAACTCCCAAAATGAAGATTCCAAGGCCATATGCACAGAGATTCTGATTTTGTACAAGTATGTGTGTGTGTATGGGCAGATATTTGCCAAAAATTTGTGTTTGTAACAGGTACTCTAGATGATTATAATGTCAAGAGTTGATTTTTTGAGAGACATCAATTATACAATGTTATAATAGTTTTGTAGTCTGAATTTGGGGAATAACCCCTTTCCTGTTGCGTTCCTTTTGAAATAAGTTACAGTTTCTAAAGAAATATATTATTCCCAACTTTAAGCTATCAGAGGTAAAACTAGGCCAAGAACACTATAATTCTAATTAAGTAAACATTTATTAAGTACCCACTATGCATAAGTCACAGCAGTAATCAATAGAAATATAATGAAATATAATAGCCTTTACTTGAAAATGCAAAATGCAAAGTCCAGTTAAGAAATAATGCTTAAGTATATATATATATATATATATATACACTGTGTGGACATGTGCTAAGTTGCTTCAGTCATGTACGGACTCCTTGCTCACCAGGGTCCTCTGTCCATGGGATTCTCCAGGCAAGAATCCTGGAATGGGTTGCCATTTCCTACTCCAAGTTCTGTTATTAAGAGTTTGTTGTTTCATTGCCCTTCAAAGGTGATTGACAATTTCTTTCATCGTGTCTGTTTATTTTAGTTTTTTTGTGACACAAGTAACCCACACATACACACACACATATATATAATTCATTTTTGGAAAATGAGACGATGCAGATAGGTGAAAAAATAAAATACAGATAATACAGCGTTTCACTGCTAACCTTTTGTTATATAATAATTCAGACTTTTTTGGTATTATGACATATATAAATGTACATATGAGATATACATAGATATGTATATCTATACATATCATTTTTGCAACATATTATTTTCACTTTACAATATACAATGAGCATCTTCACATGCAAACAAATGAAACAACTCTATTAAATGAGTGAGATCAGGTCAAAAGATGAAATGATGGTAACAAGAGTCACATGTAAAACATTGAAGGGTTGGAATAAAATAGTAGCAAATATTTCGCAAGAAAATGCAGACAAAAGGAACCAATGCTGCAATATTAATAACAGAAAATTGTTGAATTCAGGGGAGAAGTGCATTAAATGGGATATGGATGGTCCAGAGAATGCCTACGGTTAGAAAGCAGAGCCCTAAATTTCTTTCTCAGACCCCTTATCTCTTCCAAACGCCTTTCCATCTCATCTCCCTCTCTTGTCATTTCTTCATCCTTAAAATGCCTAAAGTCTATGTCCTCTTTAAATTCCTCGAGAGACTGAAGCAGCCTTTGCCTAAAATTCCCTTCTGTTTCCTGGCGTTGAAACTCTCCATAGGAGCGCTCTTCCTGTCTCTGTGGCACATTGCACTTGGGCTTCCCTTCATTTTCTTTGCAGGATTTTTGCATGATGTAGTGATCTCTTGCTTAAGTCCAGGAAGAAAATGTAACTAAGATTGCTTCACTTCTTTTGATTCAGCCTTGTCAGTTTCTCTTTGAAGCTGGTTGCTGCTGCTGCTAAGTCACTTCAGTCGTGTCCGATTCTGTGTAACCCCATAGATGGAAGCCCACCAGGCTCCCCCGTCCCACTCGCCTGATACCCTTCCCCTACCACACTGGTCCAACCCTCCTGAAATTTGAGATGCAGCCCCTTTCTCTCCCACCCCTTCTCCGCCTCCTTTCTCCTCCTTCAGCAACCCACCATTTCTCCAGAAGACAAGGCTAATGGCCTCTCTGATGGGCGGGAGAAGGGGAGTGGACAGGGAGGTGAGATGTGAGGCCACAAATTTAACCCAGCTCTCGACCTTTCCAACGCCCACCCTCAGAGACCGCTGTCTGAGTGCCTCCCTCATACTGACCAGAGACGGTTTGGGATAGTTTCCTTCTCTTTTTCTTGCCTGGAGAGATCTGTGAACACAGACCCTCAGACCTGCTGGCAGAAAGGAAGGAGGGGGTAGGAAGAGTTCTCTGTGAATCAACCAGCCCCAGAGACAACACATTATTATCTTGAATCCAGGATCCTCATCACTGTTTTTCCTACCTCCTGTTTCCCCTCCTGTTCCTATCCTTTCCTACTCGATCTCTGCACCGCCCCCACCTTGCATCCCTCACCCTCAGGCCTAGTCCTACGAAGGCCACTGTCCCCTCACTCCCCACTTCACTGCATCTCCCAACCAGCAGTCAATGAGAGGAACTATTTTCGAATTATCTCTAAATTTCTCGGTCTCCACCTCAGGATTCCAGACTTTCTCCACACACCAGCCCACACCTCATTTCCTTCAACGGAGTTGGGAAAAGAAAAGAAGAAAAAAGGGAAATCTTTCCAGTGTGAGGGAAGCTGATTATTTCTAAACTACCACTAAACTTCTGGGTGTCTCTCAAGAGACTCCCACCTACTCCAGCCCCACCCTCCTTCAAAAATATAATTATCTCCGCGGGGGTTGGGGAAAGCAGTCCTAGACCTTCTCCAGTACTAGATTCAGCCACTACCACCCCAAGAGTTCCAGTGGTTCCCTCACACCAACCTGCTGGGATTTAAAGATTTTATGTCCTCTTTCTGGTCACAGCAGGAACGCCTGCAGGGCAGTAAAGAGCTGGTAGTCAGAGGAGAAAGAAGCCTAGAAATATAGGGATTTCATGCCAGCTCCTGATCACGTGAGGGATTATGTCATTCTCCAACTCTGGTCCCCACTTTCTCCTCCCACCAGCTGTGCTGGAGAAGTGGAGCAGCTTACCAACCTCCCCCCCACCCCACCAGGCCCTGTCATTCATTTTTGTCACTGCTAATTCCAGAGGTCAAAAGGGGCCCATTCTCCCTGTAGTTGGAATTTGCTTCTCTCTGATTACCATAGTCATATTAACAATTGTTACTTTTTAAATGGTTGTGCTGGAGACAGAGATTATTCATCCTCTTCTAAACTACAAGAACAGAAAGGTAGCAGTCTTCCTTTCACCTGCCCTCTCCTCAGTCACTAACAGCCACCATTTTCCTTGCACTTCAATTCTTGCAACCAAATTGGAGGGGATGGGGTAAATTAAGGAAGGAAGTAATGATTGGGATCATGGTTTGTACTTTTGTTCTGATAATTTCCTATTCTTCCCCCCATAAACATATTATATTCCTTTAATAATCAGAAATACAGTAACAATACATGCATTTAGAAAAAAGATTCATGACAAGAGGATAAAAAGATGCAGCCATCTGTTTCTGCTGTGTATCTCCAAGCAGATACATTTTTGGAAGTTTAAAATGTACAGGACAACTAGAGGCTACACTTTTGAGGCACTCCTGAGTATGTGGAGGCCTTTTCATTAGGCGAGCTCCTGATTCCATAATGCTACACACCTTGCCCTTAGATTTTCAGAACTCAAAATTCAGTCATAAAATTTTACTACTTTGATCTCAGTATCATGCCTTCTCTCTCCCAGCTTGTACCATGCCCTTTTATCTCCCTTAATACTGTGTTTAAAAAGATCCCACCTTTCCTCGGCACTCTTATTTAGAATCCAATAGATTTTCATTTCTCTCATACATCTCTATCTTATTTATGTTTCTTTAGACCTTACTCCTTGGAAGGAAAGTTATGACCAACCTAAATAGCATATTAAAAAGCAGAGACATTACTCTGCCAACAAAGGTCCATCTAGTCAAGGCTATGGTTTTTCCAGCGGTCATGTATGGATGTGAGAGTTGGACTGTGAAGAAAGCTGATCGCCGAAGAATTGATGCTTTTGAACTGTAGCGTTGGAGAAGACTCTTGAGAGTCCCTTGGACTGCAAGGAGATCCAACTAGTCCATTCTAAAGGAGACCAGTCCTGGGTGTTCATTGGAAGGACGGATGCTAAAGCTGAAACTCCAATACTTTGGCCACCTCGTGTGAAGAGTTGACTCATTGGAAAACACCCTGATGCTGGGAGAGATTGGGGGCAGGAGGAGAAGGGGACGGCAGAGAATGAGATGACTGGATGGCATCACCGACTCAATGGACATGAGTTTGAGTGAACTCCAGGAATTGGTGATGGACAGGGAGGCCTGGCGTGCTGTGATTCATGGGGTCGCAAAAAGTCAGACATGACTGAGCGACTGAACTGACTGACAGTCTGCCTGAGACCTTACTCTGGAGAAAGAAATAGCAACCCACTCCAGTATTCTTGCCTGGAAAATCCCATGGACAGAAGAGCCTTACGGGCTACAGTCCATGGGACACAAAACAGTCAGACACGACTTAATGGGGCTAAACAACAACAACAAAGACCTTACTCAGTCACATTGGGGAATTAGAAGCACTAACAGAAACTGGCCACATTTAGTCAATTATCACACAAAAATTTTTGTTGCTAAGACTTTTGGTACTAATCAGTGAATCTGTTGTTGATTGGTTAACTTGAAATATATGCAACAGAAAGAGGGATGTGTTCTTTTTTTAATGTTTATTTACTTATTTATTTATTTTTGGTCATGCTGTGCAGCTTGTGGGATTTTAGTTACCTGACCAGGGATTGAACCTGGATCCTCCCAGGCAGTGAGACCATGGAGTCCTAACCACTGGAACACCAGGGTATTCCCAGAGATGCATTCTTAATATTTGTTTTTAGGAAAACAGTGGCTCATCATAAATGCAAAGTATCACCAACCCCTTTGAGGTAAATAGTTCCAAAAACTATTTAAGGGGAGAAAGAAAAGAGATCTTAAAAAGAGTGGGGCATTGTTGCCACAGTTATTAAGGAATGGTTAGTTGTGATAGAGGCAAAAGATCTGTTGGCGGGGTGGAAAAGTCCTGAAGCCTCTATAAACAGCTTTTCATGCAGATCATTGAATTTGTGGGGTTCTTTTTTCCAGTTTGAAAGCAGTCACTCTTTATTAACTGAACAGATTACAAAAATGCAAGTACATACCATAGTTCAGGGCTTCCCAGGTGGCGCTAGTGGTAAAGAACCCACCTGTTGATGCAGGTGATGTAAGAAGCACAGGTTTGATCCCTGGGTCAGGAAGATCCCCTGGAGGAGGGCATGGAAACCCACTCCAGTATTCTTGCCTGGAGAATCCCATGGACAGAGGAACCTGGCAGGCTATGATCCATAGGGTTACATAGAGTCAGACACGACTGAAGTGACTTAGCACACACGGCACCATAGTTCATCCTTCTAATAAGCCTGTTTTTCTGGTATTCTCTTTCGTTAGCATCTCTACCTTCTATAAAATGCATGTGTGCCAAGTCACTTCAGTCGTGTCTGACTCTTTGCCACCCAATGGCCTGTAGCCCCACCAGGCTCCTCTGTCCATGGGATTCTCCAGGCAAGAATACTGGAGTGGGTTGCCATTTCCTTCTCCAGGGTATCTTCCTGTCTCAGGGGTCAAACCCACGTCTCTTATGTCCCCTGCATTGGCAGGTGGGTTCTTTACCAGTAGCGCCACCTGGGAGGCCCACAGTAAATAGTGCAGATAGAATTTTAACTAAGGTATTCAGACTCCAGGCTTCCCAGGTGGAGTTAGTAGTTGAGAACTTGCCTGCCAATGCAGGATGCATAACAGACATGGGTTCAATCCCTGGGTCAGGAAGATCCTCTGGAGACGGGCACAGCAGCCCCCTCCAGTATTCTTGCCTGGAGAATCCCATGGACAGAGGAGCTGGCAAGGCTATGGTCCATAGGGTCACAAAGATTCGGACATGACTGAAGCGAATTAGTATGCATGCACATTCAAACTCCAGGGGTGGCACGTGATGAAAGTCAATTCTATCCCTTTTTCATGGATGAAAGGAAGAGCATAGTTCTATCGTCTTTTAAACAGAGTGGAGGTGGAGGCTCTAAGAGAATTACATGCAGAGAAAGATCTGCAAGAAGAGGGTACAGAACTGGTGTACAGTTCTTAGTTGTTGTTTAGTCACTAAGTTGTGTCTGACTCTGTGACCCCATATACTGCAGCATGCCAGGCTACCATATCCCCCACTATCTCCTGGAGTTTGCTCAAATTCATGTCCATTGAGTTGGTGATACCATCTAACCATCTCATCCTCTGCCACCCCCTCCTTTTGCTTTCAATCTTTCCCAGCATCAGGGTCTTTTCCAATGAGTCAGCTTTTCACATCATACGGCCAAAGTATTAGAACTTCAGCTTCAGCATCAGTCCTTCCAATGAGTGCTCAGAATCTATTTGCTTTAGAATTGACTAGTTTGATCTCCTTGCAGTCCAAGGGACTCTCAAGAATCTTCTCCAGCACCACAGTTCGAAAGCACCAACTCTTTGGCACTCAGCCTTCTTTATGGTCCAGCTTTCACATACATACATGACTACTGGAAAAAAAAAACATAGCTTGTTACTACTTATTCTGTTGATCTAAAAGAGATAGCAAGGTGAAGACAGAGACATAATGTACACTCACCTTTGTTATGGCAAGGATGGGTGAATATTTCTGTGTGTTAGGTAGACACCAAGCTGACTTGCTGGTTCCTTTTCCAATATGACTTCACACAGGGTGAGGGGACTCCATAAGTAAATTGTCCTAGAACTGTGCAAAATATGCTAAAATAAGGGCTTCCTAGGTGGTGCTAGTGGTAAAGAACCCACCTGCCGATGCAAGAGATGTAAGAGGCACAGGTTTGATCCCTGGGTGGGGAAGACCCCTGGAGGAGGGCATGACAACCCACTCCAGGAATCTTGCCTGGAGAATCCCATGGACAGAGGACCCTGGCAAACTACAGTCCATAGGTCTATACCAGCTACAGACCCTAGCATAGCTACAGTCCACTCTTCGTGTTGCAAACCGTCAGACACAACTGAAGCAACTTAACATGCATACACGCATGCTAAAATAAAACAAATGACAGAAATGATAGACTGGAATTAGGCATATCCTCTGCCTTGAAGAACTAGATAATGAGCAAATATATAAAATAACTACAATGTTTTCAGATTCTATGCAATTGGCAGCACAAGGGTGTGGCTCCTGAGAAAAGAGAAGCAATCACGGTATGCCCTGTGATTGCTTTGGATTTTGACTAAAGGCATCCTATGGATGGTGGCATAAAGAGGAGGAGTGTTTGCCTTCCTGAGTTGACAAGAAAGATACTGGAGGTAGAGGTGGCTGAAGTTTGTGAGGAAGAATACCAGAGATGAGGGATTAGTACACAAAACACTTTCCAAAAGTCTTTAAAAAGCTTCCCTCGAGTCCATTGCTATATATTAAGCTGCACATACATAAAGTGAAACTTCACGAAGCTGGGCAAAGAATGACAAATGAGTTACAAACCAGACATAAAAGGCCACATACTGTATGATCATATTTATATTAAATATCCATAATATGCAAATCAATAGAGACATAAAGCAAATGAATGTTTTCCAGGGGCTAAGAAAGGGAAGAATGGAGATCAGAGTGCTTAAGAGGTCTGGGATTTCCTTTTGGGATGAGGAAAATATTCTGGAACTAGATAGTGTTGATAACTGTACACTTATAAGTGTACCAAAATACATTGAATTCTACAGTTAAAAATGGTTAAAGGTGTGACCAGTGGTTAGAAGTGGAGTAGTGAGGCCCTGAACTCCCCTCCTCCCACAGGCACAACCAAATTACAACTATTTATAGAGCAACTATCTATGACAAGAACCTGAAGACTAACAGAAAAGATTTTCCACAACTAAAGATATAAAGTGGAGAAGGCAATGGCGACCCGCTCCAGTACTCTTGCCTGGAAAATCCCATGGATGGGATTATTTGGCCCAGCAAAGATATAAAGCAGGAACCACAATGAGGTAGGAGGGGTGGAAACATGTACACATATATAGTAAAGACCCACACCCCTGGGTAGGTAACTCACAAATGAAAAGAAAATCACAATTGCAAAGGGTCTCCCCAGAGAGTAAAGGGTCCAAGCTCCATATCAGATTCCCTAGTCCAGAGTTGCTGCACTACAAAGGCAAGTCCCTAGAAAATCTTTGAAAGCCAGTGGAACTTGTGTGCAGGAGAACTAGAGGGCTGTAAGAAACAGAAACTCTGTTCTTAAAGGGTGCACACAAAATCTAACATGCTCCAAGTCATAGTGCAGAGGCAGTAATTTCAAAGGTGCTTGGTTTGGACCCACTTGCTGATCTTAGAAGGAAATGGCAACCCACTCCAGTGTTCTTGCCTGGAGAATCCCAGGGACAGGGGAGCCTGGTGGGCTGCCGTCTCTGGGGTTGCACAGAGTCAGACACGACTGAAGCGACTTAGCAGCAGCAGCAGCTGATCTTAGAGAGCCTCCCAGAGAGGCAGGAGGAAACTGGGACTCCCTCTGGGCCATAGATGCTGGTGGTAGCCATTTTGGGCAGCTCCTTGGGCTTCCCTGGTGGCTCAGAGGTTAAAGCGTCTGCCTCCAATGCAGGAGACCCGGGTTCGATCCCTGGGTCGGGAAGATCCCCTGGAGAAGGAAATGGTAACCCACTCCAGTATTCTTGCCTGGAGAATCCCATGGATGGAGAAGCCTGGTAGGCTACAGTCCACGAGGTCGCAAAGAGTCCGACACGACTGAGCGACTTTACTTTTACTTTCTACCACAAGGACACTGGTATTGGCAAGTGCCATTTTGGAGTCCTCTCTCTAGCCTATAGCAATAGGAGCTTACCTACCCACCAGCACCAGTGGTTGCACCAGTTTCAGGCCCTCCAGCTCCATAGCCTGCTGCCCCAAGACCCAGCCCCACCACCAAGCAGATTGGCAATCATGATAGAAGGCAGAGCCTGGCAACCAACTGGGCTAGGGAACCCCATCTACCACTGTGCCCACAGTAGTCCTCTCCACCACAACAGAAAAGCCCATGTAGCCCACATAGTGGGCATCTCTGGAGCATGTAGCTCTGGTGACCAAAAGGGAGTATGGTATTGGGCCAAATAGGACATCTACATAAGGCTACTTTTCCAAGATGAGGCAATATGACCAACTGCCTAATATATAGAAATGAACAGAGAATTAGGCAAAATGAGGAGATAAAGGAATATGTTTCAAATGAAGAAATAAGACAAAACCCCAAGAGAAGAAATTAACAAAGTGGAGATAATCTATCTACCTAATAAAGAGTTCAAGGTAATGATCATAAAGATGATCACTGAATTCAGGAGAATGGATGACCACAGTAAGAATTTCAAAAAAGAGTTTAAAAATACAAAGAATCAAACAGAATTGAAGACTACAATAACTGAAAAAAAAATAGAGTAGAAGGAATCAACAGAAGGTTAGATGATGCACAAGAATGGATCAGAGAACTGAAAGACAGAGTAGTGGAAATAACCTAAGCTGAATGGAAAAAAGAAAATCCTCAACAAAATATTAGCAAACTAAATTCTGTAATACTTAAAAGGATCATGCACCATGATCAAGTGAGATTTATCCCAGGGATGCAAGGATGGTTCACTGTCTATAAATCACATTAAAAATTGAAGAATAAAAATCATATATGACAACCCACTCCAGTATTCTTGACTGAAAAATCCTATGGACAGAGGAGCCTGGTGGGTTATAGTCCATAGGTTTGCAAAGAGTCAGACATGACCAAACAAATATACACATCAATAGATGCAGAAAAAGCTTTTGACAAAATTCAACATTCATTTATAATAAAAAAAAATCTCAACAAAGTAAGCATATAGGAAACATTCCTTAACATAATAAGGACTACATATGACTAACTTTACAGCCAACATCATTTTCAGTGGTGAAAAGCTGAAAGCATTTTCTCTAAGATCAGGAACAAGACAAGGATGCCCACTCTCACCACTTTTATTTGATATATTGTTGGAAGTCTCAGCTTACAGCTATTAGACAATAAAGGAATTAACATTGGAAAGGAAGAAATAAAGCTGTCACTCTTTGCAGGTGACTTGATACTATATGTAGAAAATACAAAAGCTGCCATGAAAAATTATTAGAACTATAAATAAAATCAATAAACTTGCAGGGTGCAAAATCAATATACAGAAAACTGTTGCATTTCTATATACTAACAATGAACTATCAGAAAGAAAATTTTTAAAAAATTCTGTTTACAATTGCATCAAAAAGAATAAAATGCCTAGGACTATATCTAACCAGGTTAAAGACATGTACTTAGAAAATGACAAGATGTTGATGAAAGAAATTTATGATAACACAAATGGAAAGATATTCCATGTTCATGTATTAGAAGAATTAATATTGTTGAAATTACCATATTCCCCAAGGCAATCTACAGATTCGATGCAAACCCTATCAAAATCCCAATGGCATTTTTCACAGAACTAGAACGAATAATTCTAAAACTTGTTGGAAATGAAAAAGGCCCCAAATAGCCAAAACGATTTTGGAGATGTCATGTGCCAGTTTCAAACTATACTACAAAGCTACAATCATCAAAACAGAATGGGATTGGTACAAAAACAGACACAGATTAATTGAACAGAATAGAGAATCCAGAGATAAACCCGTATTTATGTGGTCAATTAATCTAAAACAAAGGAGGCAAGAATATACAATGGGGAAAAGGCAACCTCTTCAATAACTGGTGTTAGGAAAACTGGACAGTTATATACAAAAGAATCAGCTGGATTACTTTCTCACATCATATACAAAAATCAACTCAAAATGGATTAAGAACTTAAATATAAGAAATGAACCCATAAAACTCCTATAAGAAAACATAGACAATGAGCAATTTGATATTGCTTTTAGGAATACTTTGTTTCAGATATAGTATTCTCAGGCAAAGGAAACAAAAGCAAAAATTAACAAATGGGAGTACCTCAAACTAAAAAGCTTATTCATAGTGAAGGAATCTGTCAACAATACCAAAGGAAACCTACTGAATGGGAGAAGATACATGCAAACAATATATCTGATAAAGGGTTAATATTCAAACTATACAAAGAATTCATACAACTCAACATCAAAAACAAAAACAACTCAACTTTATTAAAAATGAGTCAAGGACTTGAATAACATTTTTCCAAAAAAGACACAGATGGCCAACAGACACATGGAAAGATGCTTAACATCACTAATCATAAGGTAAATGCAAACAAAACCCACAATGAGATATCACCTCACATCTATCAGAATAGCTATTATCAAAAAGAGAACAAATAACAAGTGTGGAGAGGATGTGGAGAAAGGAGAAACCTCTTGCACTGTTGGTGGGAATGTAAATTTGTACAGACCCTGCAGAAAACATCATAGAGATTTCTCATAAATTAAAAAAAAAAAAGTGTTTGTTGTTTTAAGCCCCTAAGTATTGGGATTTTTGTTACATTGCAATACTAAACACAAACAGTTGAACAATAAAAAGGAACAAACTGATGCAGGCAATGACATGGATGAAGCCAAACACAAAATAGTATGTACAATATGATTCCATTTATACAACATTCCTGAGGAGGCAAAAACCTATATATAGTAATAAAAATCAGTGTGTTTACTGGAATAAAATTTATTGGGGTACTAACTACAAAGGGGCATGACTTTCTGAGGTAATGGAAATGTTCCATATCTTAAATGCAGTAGTGATTATACACTTGTTATATGATCAGCAGTTAGAGTATACACTGTCAATACTCACCACTCATTCAAAATGTATTCTCCATATGTGTACAATTTAATGTATGTATATAGCATCTCTAACAGTTGTTTAAGGAAAGGTATCAAACCAAAATCAACACAAGGTGAACCTAATGCCTTTGCAAATAAGGAAATCAATTTGAACTGTAAAAGACTATACAAGAGCCCCTCAGTTGTTATAGTTTTGTAGCAGTTTTATCTTAGATGGACATTGCCTGCAGACTGAGTGAAAAACACAATGATATTTTCAGTCAATTCAGTTCAGTTCAGTCCCTCAGTCATGTCCAACTCTTTGCGACCCCATGGACTGCAGCACACCAGGCTTTCCTGTCCATCACCAACTCCCAGAGCTTGCTCAAACTCATGTCTATCGAGTCAGTGATGCCATCTGATATTTTGAATAATTGTAAGCAATTGCAGAACAAAGAAATACAAGACTATATATAAATATATATATAATATAAATACAAACTGGGAAATCACGGTGTCAAATCCTGTGATAGAATTAACAACCCTGATCTCATTATGAGGTCATTAGGAGACCATGAAATCTCACCATCTCTACTCTATCACGTCGTGAATCTTGAAAAGGTGTCTTAGATCTTACTCATGCCAAAAAAAGAAAACTTGTAGGTTTTAAAGCATTTTTATTATAAGATATAGCCCAGAAACATTTAAAATGTATAGGACAGTGAAATATTATGAGGTGAACACTTCTGTAACCATAATTCAGATCAATAAATAGAACTTTTTCAGCTACCCTAGAAGCCCTTCTAGGTGCTCCACCCTATATGAAACTTCCCCTTTTCCCCCTAGAAGTGAGAGTTGCTCAGTCGTGTCTGACTCTTTGTGACCCCATGGACTGTAGCCTTCCAGGCTTCTTGTCCATGGAATACTCTAGGCCAGAATACTGAAGTGGGTGGCCGTTCCCTTCTCCAGAGGATCTTCCCTACCCAAGTATTGAACCCACGTCTCCTGCATTGCAAGCAGATTCTTTACCAGCTGAGATACTAGGGAAGCCCTTTCCCCCTATAAATAACTACTATTCCTACTTTTACAGTAATCACTTTCTTTGGTTTCTTTAAGGTTTTATCTTGCAAATGTACATAACTGCACACTATATTCTCGCTCTTTAAAAAATTATGTTTATTTAAAATCTCTTAATGTATGGCTTTTTCCTCAATCTTTTTTTTCCTTACAAATTATCTGTGGAAGAACTTGGACTTTTCATTTGTAGGGTTTCTCACAGTCTGGATTTTACTAACTACCACTCATGGTTCAACCTCGTCCTCTTTCCTCTAATCCTAAAAATCAGCAGCTATATCTAGCAAATTATAATACTGACTCCATAATTTGTCTTTATCCAAATAATACCATTTGGTGACCACAGGTCTATGGGGGCCAACTTGACTTTTAGGTTTTCTGTTGATATTTTATAGTCATCTTTGAGTGAGAGCTTGTGCCTTTAACATTAATTAATCCAACCTACCATATTAACTTCTCTAGTCATTATTTCTTGAAATTTCAAAACCTTGTCTGAATGTTACCCCCTTTGATAGCCAGTAAGCTTCTATCTCCTCTTTCAATTTCATCAAGAGGCTTTTTAGTTCCTCTTCACTTTCTGCCATAAGGGTGGTATCATCTGCATATCTGAGGTTATTGATATTTCTCCCAGCAATCTTGATTCCAGCTTGTGCTTCTTCCAGCCCAGCGTTCCTCATGATGTACTCTGCATATAAGTTAAATAAGCAAGGTGACAATATACAGCCTTGACGTACTCCTTTTCCTATTTGGAACCAGTCTGTTGTTCCATGTACAGTTCTGACTGTTGCTTCCTGACCTGCATACAGGTTTCTCAAGAGGCAGGTCAGGTGGTCTGGTATACCCATCTCTTTCAGAATTTTCCACAGTTTATTGTGATCCACACAGTCAAAGGCTTTGGCATAGTCAATGAAACAGAACAAAATCACTGCAGATGCTGATTGCAGCCATGAAATTAAGACGCTTACTCCTTGGAAGGAAAGTTATGACCAACCTAGATAGCATATTAAAAAGCAGAGACATTACTTTGCCAACCAAGGTCCGTCTAGTCAAGGCTATGGTTTTTCCTGTGGTCATGTATGGATGTGAGAGTTGGACTGTGAAGAAAGCTGATCACCGAAGAATTGATGCTTTTGAACTGTGGTGTTGGAGAAGACTCTTGAGAGTCCCTTGGACTGCAAGGAGATCCAACCAGTCCATTCTAAAGGAGATCAATCCTGGGTGTTCATTGGAAGGACTGATGCTAAAGCCGAAACTGCAATATTTTAGCCACCTCATGCGACGAGTTGACTCACTGGAAAAGACTCTGATGCTGGGAAAGGTTGGGGGCGGGAGAAAGGGACGACAGAGAATGAGATGGCTGGATGGCATCACCGACTCTGTGGACATGAGTTTGAGTGAACTCTGGGAGTTGGTGATGGACAGGGAGGCCTGTCGTGCTGTGATTCATGGGGTCATGGAGAGTCAGACACGACTGAGCGACTGAACTGAACTGAACTGAAGCTTCTATCTTCCTTTCTTGTGACAGCTGAATTTGTCATAATGCTGGTTTAGGCCCTTCTGACTTTGCATCTGAACTATTATGGCACACTATTCTCTGGTGTTCTTCCCTCACCCTCTCTCTCTCCCCTTTTGAGAGATTTTAGTAAAGTGTCCAAGGTTATACAGCTGGTTAGCATTAAGTCTGGGAGCCAACCCAGGTTTTAGAATGAAGACTGTCTCCGTATACCCCTATGTTCTCTCCTATATTCTCCATTCAATTCCTTTACCTTGTTCACAGTTGAATCAATTGATATTTGGGGGCCCCTTCAGATACCCAGCACTGCCCTGTGTGCTCAGAGGAGGGAACTACCCTGGTGAAAGATATACTCTCTCTGGGTAGACCAAATACCCCTTCGCATGAGGCCATTTGGAGAAAGCTAAAGGAAAGGGTGAACTGCCAAGCCTATAGGAGCTAGAAAATGGCAATGGCCAGGTTGGCTTGAAATATACAAAGCCTCAAAGAGGAAAAGGACCATGATCTGGGCCTCAGCACATGGCCAGGACCTAGAAGCAGGGTGGGAAAGAGAGGAGAACTGTCTGACTGAAGCCAGGCCCGCTATGGTTACCACTAATTACTCTGGCCTATCTCACACTGCCTTGTGAGTACAGGTCCCCTTAGTCCTTTATAGTCTGTTGATGGTGTCTATGGTCTTAAAGCAGGTTCAGTGCAAGCTCTTTATGACATGAAGTCAGGGAGTTTGTGCTCTGCACTCCTCCAAGGGCTTTCTCACTTATTTCCAGGCAATAGAACTGAATTTCTTCTTCACTTTTATGTATAAAACTCGGGCATTTGCATTTAAAATAAGGGTGCCCCTTGAGCCCATAAATTTATTTCTAGGTGCCCATCCTAAGGAAATAATCAATGATGCTCACAAAAAATTGATATGACAAAGTTATAGTAAATATGGATGATTAGTCTTGTATACCAAAGTTATAGTAAATATGGATGATTAGTCTCTGTATACCACACTAATATTTACCCAGTTGACTTTTCTTCCGTTCTGTTCTGTCGCTCAGTCGTGTCCGACTCTTTGCGACCCCGTGGACTGTAGCCTACCAGGCTTCTCCATCCATGGGATTCTCCAGGCAAGAATACTGGAGTGGGTTACCGTTTCCTTCTCCAGGGAGTCTTCCTGACCCAGGGATCGAACCCGGGTCTCCTGCACTGGAGGCAAACGCTTTAACCTCTGAGCCACCAGGGAAACTTTTCTTAGACATAGAGAAAACTTTGTTTCACTCAAAACAGAGTTGTGTGGATGTAGTATCCCAGATGATCAACTTCACCAAAATTTGGCTGATGATTTTTCACTTTATTGCCATCCCTCCTTTTACCCAAGACTGCTAATTGTCCCTAGTGACAATTTTCCCTATCTTCCTCTAAATGACAGGATTTCCTTTCCCAATATTTTAGAACTCTTGATCACTCAACTAGAAATTATATTCCCTACACTTTCAGCTTCTCTTGTAGCTGAAAGCCTGTCTTATAATATGAAATACAGTATGTCTTTTTTTCAAGTTCTTCGCAATGGGATATGAGCAGATGTGGAGCATGCAACCTGTGTATCACTTTTAAAAAGGGAGACTTCCCTGCTGGTCCAGCAGTTAATACTTCACCTTCCAGTGCAGGGGGTGTGGGTTTAATCCCTGGTCAGAAAGCTAGGCTCCCACATGCTTCATGGCTAAAACAAAACAAATAAAAAAACAGAAACAATATTGTAACAAATTCAATAAAGACATAAAAATAGTCCACATTAAAAAAAAACTCTTTAAAAAAATAAAAAGGGAATTGTTTGCCTACTATTTTGTCTTTTCTCCTTCTTGTGTCCTAGAACTCAGACAAAGAATAAAGACAACGCTCTTGGAGATAGCAAAGCAACAGGATAGAAGGCACCTGACTTCATACAGCAGACAAATTCACCTGCCCAAAAGTCCCTTTCTATCTCTAGACTATTTTGTATGAGAGAAATACACTTGTCTCTTATTTGAACCATTGTATTTTGGGGGTCTCTATTACAGTGGTTTATCTTGTATCTTAAACAAATTTGTGAAGAGGGTGATAGATTTTCCATGTGGAAAGGCAGAATTTTTCCATATAACTTTTTTCTGAAGTATGAAAAAATGAGGCTAAAATGAATTAATAATATATGTTGTGCCTATTTCCTAGTTTGTTATTTGCTATGTTTGTTTCTGGTGGTTTTATGTATAGAAATTGCTTGTTTTAATATTGATTATATAAGAATATTCAGAAATAAGGATTGATTATATTTTACTTATTACATTTTATGTTTATATATATGCATATAGATTAATATTACAACCTCATTGAGTATATTATTTCTAATCTACTTTTCTATTATTTAAAGTGTAAATCATGAAAAGCATTCTTTATCATCAAATACACTTTTGCAGTGTATTTTTAATAGAACTCAGTTATGTAGATAGGCGATGACTTGTTTAAGCCTAATAATCTACATTTACAGCAAAGAACATCTTTATGTGCAACTCTTTCTACACATGTTTATTTTTTTCTGTAGAATAGAATGTAAAGACTTAAGTGACTATATCAAACAATATGGACATTTCTTATAATAATTACTGTCAAATAGTTCTCCAGAAAGAATTGCCAAATTACAGATAAACTATAAGTTCCTATTGTATAGCACAGGGAGCTACATTCACTACCTTGTGATAAACCAAAATGGAAAAGAATGTGAAAAAGAATGTATATGTAAATATATATATGTATGTATAATGGAATAACTTCACTATACAGTAGAAATTAATACAACATTGTAAATCAACTGTATTTCAATAAAATAAATTTTAAAAAAGAATGTACAAAGTTACATATCCACCAATAGTGTGCAATTTTTTTTTTAACAGTTTACTATGAGAAGAATGATGTAAGTTTGTTTGGCATTTAAGGAACTTCTTAATAGAGTAAAAAATACATATGTAAAAGTGCCCAAATTATAAATATGTAGCTCAGTAAAATTTTACAAATTAGAACCATTTAACAAACACTCAAAACAAAACAAAAAAGCCAGAATATTAACAACACTGTAGAAATTCCATTTCAGTCATTACCCAAAAGTGCCCAGCATCATAGATAGCTATGCCTGTGTCAAAATCCATATAAACTGATATACATTCCTCTTTTTCACTCTGGCTTTATACCAATATTTCAATATTATGCTTGTGAGATCCATTCATATTATGTGTAGTTGTAATTTGCACATTTTTATTGCTGAATAATATTCCATTGTTTAAATACACAGTTAGGCAATACATTTTCCTGATGAAGAACATTTGGGTACTTGCTAATTTTTGGCAATTTAAAAAGTGCTATTATGGGCTTATTTGGTAGCTCAGACAGTAAAGAATCTGCCTGCAATTCAGGAGACCTGGTTCGATCCCTGGGTCAGGAAGGTCCCCTGGAGAAGGGAATGGCAACCCACTCCAGTATTCTTGCTTGGAAAATCCCATGGACAGAGGAGCCTGGTGGACTACAGTCCATGGGTTTGAAAAGAGTCGAACATGACTAAACGACTAACACAGATTATGATCATGTGTGTAAATGCTGTTTGGCAAAACAATGCACACTTTCTATTATGGGTATATCTAGAATGAGAGTGCTGGGTCATAGAGTATACATATGCTTACCTTTATATATTTTTCAAACAGTTTTCCAAAGTGGTAATACCAGCTCTAATTGTACTTGTAAAACACTTGTACATTTGTTTTTTGTCTTTATTAGCTTAGACATTCTGGGTGGCATTTAGCAGCATCACATTTTGGTTTTAATTTGCATTTCTATGCACACTAATGAAGTTGAGCACATTTTCACAAAAGTATTAGACATTTGGATACTCTGATTTTTGAGCTGCTATTTTAAGGTGTTCACTCATTTTTCTATTGGATTGTCTTTTTTTATTCATTTGTAAAAGTTATTTACACTCAATAGATACACATCACTTCTCAGATATATGTTACAAAAATATTTTCCTAGTTTTGGGCTTGCTTCTTTATTCTTTTGATGATATCTTTTGAAGAATAGAAGCTTCTGATATTAAAAAATACAATTTGTAATATTTTTTAGCCCTGTTATTAGTCCTTTTTGTGTCATTTTAAAGAACACTGCCTACTCCAAAGTCATAAAGACGACTTCTTGTGTACTTTGCATTAGAATGATATTTCTACCTTTCTCATTTAGATCTGTAATCCATTGGGAGTTTATTTTTGTGTGTTACTTAAGGTGGAGTTAACAAACATTTTTCACACATGGATATTCAACTGAACTTCTATGACTTAAGAAAAATCCTTATCCACTGCACTGTCATCTTTGCCATAAATCAAGGATAGTATGTGTAGATAAGTTTCACGTGTGTTTGTGAATGAACATATATATGTTAATATTTGAGACAATATCATACTATTTTTGCCTGGAGAATCCCAGGGATGAGGGAGCCTGGTGGGCTTCCATCTATGGGGTCACACAGAGTTGGACACGACTGAAGTGACTTAGCAGCAGCAGCAGCATACTATTTTTTCACTATAGCATTGTATTAAGCTAGGTATCTTGTATGGAAATCTTGGAGTGCTCTTCTTCAAAATTGTCTTGGTTATATTTGGTTCTTTATTTACATTTTCATATACATAGTTGGGATTCTGCTTGTCAACAGAAAAATAATCTGCTGAGATTTTATATGGATTGCATTGAATTTATGGATCAATTTTGCAATAATTGACAACTTTAAAATATTGTCTTCCAATCCATATTTCTACACTTATTTAGGTCTTCTTTAATGTTTTTCAAAATTATTTTATAATTTTCAGTGTAGAGGTCTTGCAAGTATTTAATTAGGCTTTTCCTAGAAATTTTACTCTTAGTCACTTTTATTCAGTATAATTTACATACAATAAGATACATAGGCATTTTAATTATACAGTTCAATGATTTCAACAAATGTATTTGCCAGGAGTCACTACCCCATCAAGATAGAGAACATTTCCCTCATCTGAGAAAGCTGTTACGCCCCGTTTACAGTCACAAAAATCACAAGTTTCAAATCAGGCAAACATTGTTTTAATTGAATTCACATCAATATAATTTAGTTTTGCCTCTTCTCAGTTCAGTTCAGTCACTCAGTCATGTCCGACTCTTTGTGATCCTATGGACTGAGGCACGCCAGGCTTCCCTGTCCATCACCAACTCCCGGAACATGCACAAGCTCATGTCCATTGAGTCGGTGATGCCATCCAAACATCTCATCATCTGTTGTCCCCTTCTCTTCCTGCCTTCAATCTCCCAGCATCAGGGTATTTTCCAAGGACTCAGTTCTTCGCATCAGGTGGCCAAAGCATTGGAGCTTCAGCTTCAGCATCAGTCCTTCCAATGAGTATTCAGGACTGATTTCCTTTAGGATGGACTGGTTAGATCTTGAAGTCCAAGGGACTCTCAAGAGTCTTCTCCAACACCACAGTTCAAAAGCATCAATTCTTCAGCACTCAGCTTTCTTTATGGTCCAACTCTCACATCCATAACATGACTACTGGAAAAACCATAGCTTTGACTAGACTGACCTTTGTTGGTAAAGTAATGTCTCTGCTTTTTAATATGCTGTCTAGGTTGGTCATAGCTTTTCTTCCAAGGAGCAAGTGTCATTTAATTTCAAGTCTGCAGTCACCATCTGCAGTGATTTTGGAGCCCAAGAAAATAAAGTTTGTCATGGTTTCCATTGTTTCCCCATCTATTTGCCATGAAGTGATAGGACCAGATGCCATGATCTTCGTTTTCTGAATGTTGAGTTTTAAGCCAGATTTTTCACTCTCCTCTTTCACTTTCATCAAGAGGCTCTTTAGTTCCTCTTTACTTTCTGCCATAAGGGTGGTGTCTCTGAGGTTACTGATATTTCTCTAGGCAGTCTTGATTCCAGCTTATGCTTCATCCAGCCCGGCATTTCTCATGATGTACTCTGCATATAAGTTAAATAAGCAGGGTGACAATATACAGTCTTGACGTACTCTTTTCCCAATTGGAACCAGTCTATTGTTCCACGTCCGGTTCTAATTGTTGCTTTTTGACCTAAATACATATTGCCTTTTCTAGAACTTTATATAAATGGAATAATTCAGAATGCATTATTTTGTATCTGGTAACTTTCCCTACATATGATATTTTTTCAGATGCATCTCTGTCATTGCTTGTACCAGTACTTTGTCCCTTTCTATGGCTTCAAAGTATTCTAATGCATGAATACATCACAATTTTTTATTCATTTCTTGATGGACTTTTGGATTGTATCCATTTAGGGGCTATCATAAATGGAATTGCTATAAGCATTCCTGTGCAAGTCTTTCCAAGGAAATATATTTTAAATTCTGTTTGGGAAAATTCCTAAGAGTGGAATTTCCAGGACATATGGTTAAGTGTAAGTCTAACTTTTCAAGAAACTGTTAAAATCTGTCAAGGTGATTGAACTTCTTACCAGCAATGAATGAGAATTCCAGTTGTCCATATCCTCAAAAATACTTAAGATCGTCAGACTTAAATTTTAGCTACTCTGATAAGCATTCGGTGATATTTTATTCTGCATTTTTTTTTTACATTTTCCTGATGATTAATGAGATTGAGCATCATTCCATGAGCTCATTGGTAATTGGTATATGTACTTTTGTGAGATTTTTGTTCATTCTGATGATCTTTGGTTTTAAAATTTTTTCATATATTATTTATTTTGATCATTTTTAATTGCATTGCTACCTTTTTACTTTTAAATTTGAGTTCTTTGTACATCTTCTGGATACAAATCTTTTGTTGGTTACACATATTATAAATATTTTCTCCCAGCTTCCCATTTCATTTTTTAACCATATCTTTCAAAGAATAGAAGTTTTTAATTTTGGTAAGTCCAGTGTCTGTATACTCCACTATCTGTACAATTACATCGTAAGTCTGGAACTTAGATAATGCAATTTTCCAGATTTGTGTTTTTCTTTTCAAAATTATTTTGCCTGTTCTAGGCCCTTTGCGTTTCCATATAAATTTGGGGGGAGGGTAAGTTTGTCAATTTTGGAGAAGAAAATGGCAAGCCACTCAAGCATTCTTGCCTGGGAAACATCATGGACAGAGGTGCCTGGTGGGTTATAGTCCATGGGGTCGCAAAGAGTCAGACAGGACTTAGCAACTAAACAACAACAAAGTTTATCAATTTATATGAAGTTGCCTGCTGCAAGTATGATTCTGACAGTACTAAATTTACGGTGGTTTAGTCGCTAAGTCATGTCTGACTCTTGCCACCCTGTGGACTGTAGCCCATCAGGCTCCTCTGTCCATGGGATTCTCCATGTAAGAATACTGGAGTAGGTTGCCATTTCCTTCTCCAGGGGATCTTCCCCATCCAGGAATGGAAGCCAGGTCTCCTGCATTGCAGACAGATTCTTTACCAACTGAGCTACAAGGGAAGCACTGAATTTATAAATCAACTTAAAGAGAATTAATATCTTAACAGTACTGAATGTCTGGATCAAGGACCATGGTTTATCTTCACACTCATTTTGATTTTAGCTTTTTTCAGTGGTGTTCTGTAGTTTTCAGTGTATAAGTTTTCTTCATGTTTTCGTAAATTTACCCCAATTCCAATTGTTCATTGCTAGCATACAGTATCACAACTGAGTTTCTGTATATCTATAACTACAAGTCTGCTAAATTAAATTCTTAGTTCTATAGTAGGTTTATTGTAGATGCCTCAGGAATTTATCAACATGCTAATGCGATTTGCAAACAGACATACTGCCTTTTGGATCAGAAATTTGTGACCAAGTTTCTGCTGTTCTTTTAGTTCTGAAAAACAAACAAGGCTCTACTGTGCTACACACTCATTGGCTCACTTCATGGAAGGGCCTCATGAATCTAGGGGACCCTCACAAGAGGAACCATCAGCTGCCCTGTCCTTTTCCAAGTTCTAAAAATGTAGCTGCCTGTAGAGTCTATATTTATATAACGACTTAGCAGAAAAAACAGGTGTTTGGCTTCTTTTCCCCAAACTTTAACCCTTTTTTCAAATAAAAACAATGATTTACTTCCTTTTTTAAAAGTACACATTTTTGTTTAAAATAAAGGGAACAAAACGGAGATATTAAGAATTTTTCAGAATCCAGACTCCCAGGCTCTTTTCCAGACCTATTTCTTCTATCCGTTTTAGTAGAGGAAAAGAGAGACTGGAAGCAAAGACAGCAGGTGGAAGGAGTGTCCTGGGAACAAGAGGGAAAACGCAAATCCTCAGAAGAAAAGTGCGCATGGCCATCGGCCCCCTGGGAAGGTCCTGCCCTTCCGACGCCAGAAGAGAAAGACCCAGGAACACATGAAGAAAGGAGAGCTCTGAGGCCGGCTCCTGGACAAGTGTCACCAGGCCGGGCGGTGGGTGGGGTGGGTGGGTAAGAGTCGGGTGCAAGGGAAGGTGTCCCCGCGGGCTCCGGCTCTGTGATACCCCCGCTCGGGGTAGGAGGGGCGGGGTGAGGGTGTGGCCTCCCGCGGTGACGCATGCCCCACGTGACCGGGCGGCGCCGAGTCTTGCACGCCCAGCTCTTGCGTCAGACCTGACTGTCACCCGCTCGCTTCTTGGTACCTGCTCCGCCTGGCACTAAGGGGAGCGCGGGCCGGGGCGGCCCCCAGGAGTGGCAGGCGCTAGCGGAGCAGGTAAGGGACCGGGAGTGGGGTCCGCAAAGGTGGCGTGGGCGAGCGGACGCGGCCTGCGGACCCTTCCTCGGGGGTGCTGTTGCCTCGGATTGGAGACTGCAGCTCCCACACCCACCGCGGCCCACCATTTGGCCGCCGAAAGCGGCAGGCCTCGCCGGGGGCTGAGGTGGGGGACGGGCCGGGAGACCTTGGGGCAACCCTTGCGAACACCTGCCTCTCGCACTGTAGCGAGCTTTTCCCACAGCCCCGCCCCACCCCCGATCTTCTCCGGGTAGAAAAAATGGTGGTCGTTGCGGGGTGTGGGGGCTGGGAAGGGGGCGGCCGAGCGTGGGACCGGGGCACACTGGGTTGGGGTGGCTGGGGGAAGGGGCCGAGCGCCCGGCTGCAGCAGCCCCCTGCCCCCACCCCGACCCTCTGCAGGTCTGCGAGTCGAAGTCTTGCGGCGGCGCACTTGCAGCAAGAATCGGGAGGAGCAGGAGACAGCAAGGATAGGCCCAGGTCGGTGCGAGGGACAGTTTGGCGGTGGGGGGGAACGTGGGGAAAACGTAAGACTCCAAATGCTCCCTGCAACCCCGTCCTCCATTTTGGTGTCTGCAGAGACCTGGGCCTGGATCGGCAGGGAAAATGGTGGGTTTGGGGCGCGGGAGGGGGGCAGTGCTCGGACTGGGGGCCCCCTAGAGGGCGTAGGAGGCCTCTCTGGTGGGAAAAGGAAAATTTGAAAAGCCTTTGACCACCAGGACTGGGAATCTTGAGAGGTGCGTAGTAGGGCCTCTGTCCTCGGTGCTGATCATTCCACCCAGAAAATAGCCCCTTGTTGCGTCTTTTGTCTCCTAGGAGCAATGGCGTCCAAAGAGGAACAAGCAGTAAAAAATCGCACCATGGAAGATGCCAACCAGGAGAATGAAAAAAAAGATGGAAAGGTTCAAGATGCTAATAAAAGAGAACCTATGGCCCTCCTTTCGGGTGCTGGTGAATATTATGTACCTAGAGGAAATCGTAGGCGGCTCCGTGTTAGGCAGCCCATCCTGCATTATAGATGGGATGTGACTCAGAGGCTTGGAGAGCCACAGGCGAGGATGAGAGAAGAGAATATGGAAAGGATTGGGGAGGAGGTGAGGCAGCTGATGGAAAAGCTGAGGGAAAAGCAGTTGAGTCATAGTCTGCGGGCAGTTAGCACTGACCCCCCTTACCATGAGCATCATGATGAGTTTTGCCTTATGCCTTGAATCCTGATGTTTTCCCTGAAGTTAGGAGACTCTTACTTCCTAAACTTACATGTTCTTGACTTACCTTTGTTGTAAATGTTTTGGTGTTAAACTTGTTTCTTGCGCGTTTCCTATTACCAGCTTCTAATTGAATATTGTGTTTTTGACCCAATCTGTAAGTTTCTGTCAGCAGGAAAGTTGTAACTGTTGCATGGAGAAATGTTCATTATATATTGTGAAGTTAATAAAGCAGTTTAAAAAAGCATTTTTTTCCTTAAAATCGTATATATTTTATATATGAACACACCATCTAAGAATACATAAAGTATCTCTTTATGGTAGAACTATGAATAATTTTAATTTTCTTATCTCTATTTTCTCCCTCTTTTTTTGTTTGTCTGCATTGGAAAATTCCCAAATGATGCTGATTGGAGTACTAGATCTTACCTTTTCAGTATCACATTCACAGATAATTTCTTGTGTTTTTCACAGAAATGGAAAGCCATGTTCATTGTCTATCAGATTTATCAATTTAGAACTGTCAGAGAGCATCCTCATTTTAACGATTTGAGGTCCTGGTGACCCACATGTTACACCCTCCATGTACTTATTTTTTTCTTTTTGGCTATGTTTTGCAGCTTGTGGGATCTTAATTCCCTGACCATAGATTGAATTGGGGCTGCAGCAGTGAAAGTGCCAAGTCCTAACCACTGGACTGCCAGGGAACTCCCTCCATTTTCTGTTTTCAAAACAATACATATTAAGGAAGGAGCCTGTTGACCACCTGATGAAAGTAATGTGAGCACTTCTAAGTACTTGACACAAAATCTTTGTTTTTAGCTTACCTCAATCTCTTATTTAGAAGTATAAACCTAATAATGATGAGACATACCTCTTTAAAAATCATGTTTCTCAGCAAGATGAATATAATAATTACCCCCCAAGCCTTTCGTGTGCACTTGATGAGGCAATAAGTCTGTAAGCTTTCTTTAAGCTCTTAACTGCCACTGGGAGATGCGTGAAAGTGAAGTCGCTCAGTCGTGTCCGACTCTTTGCAACCCTGTGGACTATAGACCACCAGGCTCCTCTATCCATGGGATTCTCCAGGCAAGAATACTGGAGTGGGTTGCCATTTCCTTCTCCAGGGAATCTTCCCGACCCAGGGATCGAACTCAGGTTTCCTGCATTGCAGGCAGACGCTTTAACCTCTGAGCCACCAGGGAAGCCCGGAAGATGCATGACCCAACCCTTTAGATATTACCTTCAGTTATTTGAGGGAAGTTCCCAAAGCCAAGTTGTCCCTGTACTCACAAACAAGTTCAATAGGTAAAGGGTAAATCCTCTGCTGTTGTTCCCCATTGCCACCTTCCCAGGTTGTTGATGTTCAGGAGTCCTTAAGGTGAGAAAGTCCTACTATGTCTCTGGAATTCCGAATGAACTGAATCCTCACTCTGTTCTATAAACTCTGCATAAATCCCTTCTCCCTGTTATGCTTCCTGGAAAGACCCTGTATTTCCCAAGTGCCTTCCCAAGAATCTATGCAAGATGTGTGAGGGAAGAGCTCACTTAACAATTTGAGAAAGTCCCTCCTCACATCACCCTCGTGAAACCTATGAAAGTAAAAAATTATCCTATATTGAGTCCATGGGGTCGCAAAGAGTCGGACATGACTAAGTGATTGAACAACAATATTGAGTTAGATACCAGGAGATCATGTCAGTGAATTCAGTAGATACCCAAATGTGGAGATCTTTATGAGAAGATTGATTGGAGGGCTATTGGGCTAGTGCCCCAAAAGAAAATGAAGTTTCCGTGCAGTGTGCTGCTGCTGCTAAGTTGCTTCGGTCACGTCCGACTCTATGCGATCCCATAGATGGTAGCCCACCAGGCTCCCCCGTCCCTGGGATTCTCAAGGCAAGAACACTGGAGTGGGTTGCCATTGCTTTCTCCACAGTGTGCTAAGTAGGTGAAATACATATTATGTATGAAGAGAGTCTTCTGTGGAAATAAACTTAGAAGTTAGGATTCTAGAATAGAAGTTGGCAAACCACAGCCCATGAGCCAAATCTAGCCGCCTCCTTATTTTTTTTGGCCAATGAGCTAAGAATAAATTTTACATTTTTTAGTGGATGAAAAAATATTTTGTGACATGTAAAAATTATATGTATGAAATTCAAATGTTGGTATCCATAAAGCTTTATTGGAATACAGACATATTTATTTAATTTATATATTATCTATGGTTGGTTTTGGCTTTCAGTGGCAGAAGTGAGTAGTTGTGAAGAGATGGTATGGCCCACTTGTAAAGCCTGCGTACTTATTTGGCCCTAATAGAGAAAGTTTGGTTGGTTGTTGCCTGAGCTTCTTACATGGAGCCTAACCACTCACATACTACACAAGTAGATGCCCATTCAGATCCAAACACTTTGTTAAGAGCCAAGGGAAGGTGGCTAACAGCATTCTGTCCAGAGACTAGAATCCTAAACTCATCCTTCTCTGAAGCTGACAGGGCACCTTGGATCTACCTGTACACAAAGAGATGTACACCTATACCCCTCTGCTCCAGAATATAGCATCACACTAGAACTTACAAATCCAAAGGGGAAAGTGGCTAGGCAGGTGAAAATGGCATGTAACACAGTAAACCCCAGACATCATGAATCAGATGCCTAATCAATTTCAAAGCCCTTCCTCCTCCAGGTGCTTGAGACACAAGGTATATTCAGTATATTCATACGAGACAGAAATTTATAAAGAGAAAGGCTAAAGTTGAAAAGACAGGAAAACAAATGAACAGAGAGACTTATGCCCATCAGACTTCCCACTCTTTTTCTTCTTTTTTTAAACTGTATTTTTTGGCCACACCATGCCACATTCAGGGTCTTAGTTTCCCCAACCAGGAATTGAACCCACACCCGTTGTGGTGGAAGCACGGAGTATTAACCACTGAACTGTCAGGGAAGTCTCTTAGACTTGGCAGTCTTGATTGCCAATGTTTGCACCAACTTCTATGGAAAACAGAAGCATTCTGGCTTTCTTGGCCTAAGGATATTCAGCATTTCCTTCATGAAGAGAAATTGGAAGCTCATGTGTGAGTGAATTTATAGTATATTTTGATAGAAGGTTAGACATGCATATACCCCCAAAACTATACGTCTCTTTGTATATAGGTAGATCCAAGGTGCTCTGTCAACCTCAGTGAAGGATGACTTCAGGATTCTAGTCTCTGGACAGAATGCTTTCTGTTAACCATCTTCCCTTAGCTCTTAATGGACTGTTTGGATCTGAAAGGGCATCTAATGGTGTAGTATGTGAGTGGTCAGGCTCCATGTAAGATGCTCAGGCAACAAACAACCAGCAGAAAGTGACCAAAAGACAATATGGAAACTGGACATGAAGTTCCCTTGAAGGGAACGGCCATATCTAAGACCTGGCTGTATTTGCCTATTGACATCATTTCTATGTGGCGAGCTTCCTTTTTTCCCTCAGTGGCCATTCTTCACAAAAGGGATAGACAAATTCTTCCCATAAATACCTAAAAAATCTAGCAAAGAGAAGACTGAGATTAGAGAGTGTGCCCTTTGTTATCAAAGAAAAGGGTGTTCAAGAAAGTCTTGAGATGTAGATATGGATTGGGTCATTGAAATTTTAGTGTATCATGTATATCTAGTAGATATCTGATGGATGAAAAACTAAGTATAGATTTAGTGTTTGTCAGCAGATGACCAACAAGGATACATGTTTGAATCCTTATGTATTTCAATAAAATTTAAGTAATAATGTAGATAATTTAACATTTGAATACAAATAATTGCTGGATTTTTTTCTTAAAAAATTAAAATCTATTGAAGGAAATTCAGAAAATAAACTTAAGGGCCACCTTGTGACCAAAGAAAGCTATGCAGTTTGAATTTTCTAGCCGGAGGCAGAGCAAGAATAATGCACAGACACTGGACTCTTTCAGCAAGTCCAGATACAAATGAAATGCACTCTGGTTAGAAGTGAAACAAGTCCTGAAAAATTAACCATCATTTGAAACATCAAGCCATATTTATGCTTCAAATGAAAATAGAGTAACAGGGACTGGATTTACTTCCCTATAACTGAAAAAATGAAAATGTGGACAAAATATATAAAACAACAATTTTCAGTTACTGAACATTAGACAGTGGAGGGAAAAGTTCTCCGAGAGAGGGGTAACAATATAAGCCTTCAAATTGCCCCCAACTTACTATGTATTATAGGATTTACAACACATATAGGAGTAAAATGTATGTCAATAGTAGTACAAAGGCCAGGAGGTGGGGAATAGGCGTACACAATTTTAAAGTTCTTTTTCTATACCTTAATATCATTTGAAGGTAGATTCTGAAATGTTAAAAATGTATATTACCAAAATAGATAAAATGGAATCTTCAGAATACACAAGAAAATGTTGGAAGGAAAGAGAAAAAAAGAGCAAATGGGACAAATGGAAACAAATGGCAAGATACTTGATTAAAATTCAAACATGTCAATACCAATAATCACTTTAATGTAAATGGTCTAAAGACCTCAATTATAAAGCAGATATTATCAGACTGTATAGAAAAGGAAGACATAAATATATGCTGCCTATGGTTTTTCCCGTGGTCATGTATGGATGTGAGAGTTGGACTATGAAGAAAGCTGATCACGGAAGAACTGATGCTTTTGAACTGTGGTGCTGGAGAAGACTCTTGAGAGTCCCTTGGACTGCAAGGAGATCCAACCAGTCCATTCTGGAAGAGATCAATCCTGGGTGTTCATTGGAAGGACTGATGCTAAAGCTGAAACTCCAATACTTTGGCCACCTCATGCGACGAGTTGACTCACTGGAAAAGAGTCTGATGCTAGGAGGGATTGAGGGCCGGAGGAGACAGGGACGACAGAGAATGAGATGGCTGGATGGCATCACCGACTTGATGGACATGAGTTTGAGTGAACTCCGGGAGTTGGTGATGGACAGGGAGGCCTGGCGTGCTGTGATTCACGGGGTCGCAAAGAGTCGGACACGACTGAGCGACTGAACTGAAGGCCCTTATTTTAAATTTAAAGATACAAATTGATTATAAGAAAAAGAATGAAAAAAAGATGAACAAGTTTAACACCAATCAGAACAGGGCTTGAGTGGCTATATTGATATCAGTTACAATAAATTTCAGAGAAAAGAATAATACCCTGACAGGCTGTTGAGGTCCTTTAATGGACCGGAACCTGGTGGTCTGGAGTCGACGATAAGAAAGAAAAGGAGAGAAAGAGGTTGATATTCCTTGGTTTACGCAGAAAACCAATAAAGCCCCTGGCACGGGACTTGCTCTGTTCACGGAGGCCTCAGGCGCCCTCTGGATGGGGTAAAGGCGCAGAGTGCCTTCTCAAGAGGGTCTTAGAAGCCCTGGCAGGAAAGTGAACTCAGAGAGCCTCTGCGCTCCAAGAATTAGCCTGAGAGAGAGAAAGAAAGAGAAAGACAGACACGGGGACCAAAGCTCTGATGGAGCAGAGGTGTTTTATTCAACACTGTGTAGGTATTTATACTGTCTTACAAGATAGCTATTTTCAGCAGAGATAAAATAAAAACTTACAAGTTATCAAGGAAACATGAGGTCATCCATATGAAAGAAAGAGAGTTGTAAATAATCACTTTTACCATATGGTTCATAAAAAGGAAGAGGGTACTTATCACCATATAGAAAAACTAAGGAAGGAAATGCCTGGATTCCTCAGCCCCCCGGGAGAGGCTTGCCTCTCCTCTTAATTCCTGAATATTCAGGAATTAATAAGGAACAGAGAATTCCTGACAGATCCAAAACAGCACACAGGAAGCCTCCTGTTACATGCTTTCTGACAACAGGCTACAATCCATGGGCCACAGAGTTGGACACGACTGAGTGATTAACACTAACACATCATGGTCATAGAATATCATTACATAATTTTAAGTGGTGAGTTTGTCAAGAGGACAAAAAAATCATAAATACTAACATATTACAGTGCTTCATGTAAATTGATAAAATGATAAAATTTTATCATTTTAAATTGATAAAAATGCAAGGATAAAGACAAATCCCAATTACAATCATAGATTTCAACACTTTCTCTAAAATACTGATAGAACAAGTAGACAGAAAATCAGCAAGTACATATGACTTGAACAACACTGTGAACCAATTTACCTGGTTGACAATTGTAGAACTTGCCACCAACAACAGTACATTTATTTCACATGCATGTGGAATATTGACCAAGATAATCCATATACAGGACCATAAAACATACCTCAAAAATGTTAACAGGATTCAAATCATAAAATATATACTGAACAGAATAGAATTAAACAAGAAACTAATGACAGATCTCTGAAAATTCCCCTAATATTTAAATTAATGTGAAACAATACAGATCTAAATAACTCAAAGAAGTCAAAAGGGAAATTATAAGATACTTTGAATTGAGTGAAAATAAAAACTAAGCATATAATAATTTGTGATATGGCAAACATAGTACTTGGGAAATTTTATAGTATAAACACTTGCATTGGAATAGAAGAAAGCCCTACAGTTGCTCAATAAATGGAAATTTTATTTAAAACACTTCCTCTAAAGGAAACTATAGGTCAAGATGGCTTTAGTGGTAATTCTACCTATCATTTAAAGATGCATGCATGCATGGTCAGTAGCTTCAATCATGTCTGACTCTTTGCGACCCTATGGACAGTAGCCCACCAGGCTCCTCTGTCCACGGGATTCTCCTCACAAGAATACTGGAGTGGGTTGCTATGCCCTTCTTCAGAGGATCTTCCTGACCCAGGGATCAAACCCTCATCTCCTGCGTCTCCTGTATTGCAGGCAGATTCTTTACCATTGAGCCCCTTGGGAGGCCCGATTTAAAGATGACATAAGCCACGCAGGCGGAGAAGGCAATGGCAAGCCACTCCAGTACTCTTGCCTGGAAACTCCCAGGGACGGGGGAGCCTGGTGGGCTTCCGTCTATGGGGTCACACAGAGTCGGACACGACTGAAGTGACTTAGCAGCAGCAACACTAAGTCTATGCCAAATTCTTAGAAAATTGAAGCAGAGAGAATACTTGAAACTCATCCAACAAGGCTAGAATTATCCAGATCACTAACCAGACAATTATATTACAAGGAAAGATAACTAAAACCAATATCCTTCATGAACACATATGTAAAAATTCTTAACAAAACTTTAGCAAAATCTAGTTCAATTATTGGACTTGGAAGTAAAGCTATGACCAACCTAGACAGCATATAAAAAGCACAGACATTACTTTACCAACAAAGGTCCGTCTAGTCAAAGCTATGGTTTTTCCCATTGTCATGTATGGATGTTAGAGTTGGAATATAAAGAAAGCTGAGCCCCGAAGAATTGATGTTTTGAACTGTGGTGTTGGAGAATATTTTTGAGACTCCCTTGGACTGCAAGGAGATCCAACCAGCCAATCCTAAAGGAAATCAGTCCTAAATATTCATTGGAAGGACTGATGCTAAAGCTGAAGCTCCAATACTTTGGCCACCTGATGTGAACCGACTCACACTGGAAAATACCTTGATGCTGGGAAAGATTGAAGGTGGGAGGAGAAGGAGACGACAGAGGATGAGATGGTTGAATAGCATCACCAACAAGATGGACATGAGTTTGAGCAGGCTCCGGGAGTTGGTGATGGACAGGTGAGCCTGGCGTGCTGCAGTCCATGGGGTCGCAAAGAGTCGGACTTGACTAAGCAACTGAACTGAACTGAAATGAGTTCAGTTATATATAAAAATTACAATACAACATCACCAAGTAAGGTTTATCCCGAGGATTAAAAGCAGGGTTAGTATTTGAAAATCATAATTCACCATATTGACATAAAAAAGAAAAAATAAACATATGATCATCTCAAGTGAAAATGAAAAAGAAACTGCTAAAATTTAGAAACTGATTACTGATTAATACATTAAGGACCAGAGATACATTAATATGTCTTTTGTTACCTGAATGTTTTTGACTGGAGATGTTTCAATATTCACTTACATAACAAATTGCTGGCCACAGGCATTAACTTTTGCAAAAATCTCCCCGTCAATAATGCGTTAAAATACTCAGCAATGAGGTATAGAAGAGACCTTCCTCAACCTGATACATCTATGAAAAACTTACAAAATGATATGTGTCTACAGGCTAAATGTTTTTCCCCTAAGATAAGAAACAAGGCAAAAATGGACATTTTTACTAATTAGAATCAACACTGTACTAGAAGTTCTAGCCAGTACAATAAGAAAAAGAAACAAAAGTAATACAAATTGCAGAGAAAAAAAATAGAAACATCTTTATTCATAGAAAACAAAACTGCGTAGAAAATGCTATGTAATATACTAGAAACTACTAGAGCTAATAAGTGAGTTTAGAAAAGTTTCAGAATACAAGATCAATATACAAATATATTTCTAGTTTTCTGAGACTGCTGTGACAAATTACCAAAAACTTGGTGACTTAAAAAAACTGAGATTTATTCTCTCACATTTCCGTATGCCAGAGTCCATATCAAAATGTCACTAGTACTAAGTTCTCTCTGAAGGTTCTAGGGAACAAAATCCTTCCTTACCTCTTCCAGTTCCAGTGGCCCTAGACATTATTTGGCTTATGGCAGCAACTAAATTTCTGCTTCTCCTCTGTGTGTCCCTTCTGTCTCTTCTGAGGATATGTTCTTTGGATTTAGGACCCATCATGATTCAGTATGATATCACTCAATTCTTAATTATATCTGCAGAGATCCTATTTTCAAATAAGGTCACATTCTGAAGTGCTGAGTGAACATGAATTTTTAAGGAAAAATATTCAGCTCTCTACAAGTAATGAGCAGCCAGAATAAAATTTAAAACAATGTCATTTACAGTAACATTACAAATATGAATTATTTAGGGTTAAATTTGACAAAAGATTTTCAGGATCTGCACATTGAAAACTATAAAACATTCATGACAAATTAAACCCCAGCAATTTTTAATACAAATTGACAATCTGATTCTAAAATTTATATTAAAAAATCCAAAGAACTGATAATAGTCGAGATGACTTTGAGAAAAGAAACATTTTTGAGAACTTAGACTACCGTCTTAACGAGACTATTATAAAGGTACTATAATAGAACAGTGTTGTATCAGCATAAATATAGACAAATTGATCAATAAAACAAAACAGTCAAGAAACAGACTCATATATATGCTTTTGACAAAGATTCCAAGGCAGTTTGATGGTAGAATATTCACTCTATTCCATAATTGGTGTGTTGAAACTAGTTTCAATTGAAATTTTATTCATGATCATGATCACCACCACATTGTCATCATTAGAAAAACTCTATCTCAGATCATATAAAAAGTTGAGTCAAACTTGTCAAAGACCAAAATATAAGGTAAAACATAAAATTTACAGAAGAAAACACAGGAGAAACTCTAACACTTTCAGTATGTAAAAAATTTAAATTAGAATTAAAAGAAAACCTCTAATAGAAAACAAATCAATGTACTGGACTTCATCAAAATGTAACCTTTCTCATCAAAAGACATTTTGATTCTCAGAGATGGATAGAGACAAACTGTTAGAAATCCTAAGATTTCTCTCTGTAACAATAAATAAGGACACGTGCTAAGAGAGTACAAGTGTCTTGCCATATATCTGAGAAGCTGCAGGACCATAACTAATCATGAGCTGGATTTCAGTTTTATTGACAGCAAAAAACTGACCTGCAGACTTCTAGTTCTGGATAAGATAGAGCGGTCCCATCCCTTCCATACCTTTAATCTTACAACTAAAAAAACATAGACAGTTAGTTCAGTCGCTCATCCGTGTCTAACTCTCCATGACCCCACAGACTGCAGCATGCCAGGTTTCCCTGTCCTTCAACATCTCCAGGAGTTTGCTCAAATTTATGTCCTTTGAGTCAGTGATGCCATCCAATCAACTCATCCTCTGTTGTCCCCTTCTCCTCCTGCCCTCAATCTTTCTCAGAATCAGGGTCTTTTCCAATGAGTCAGCTCTTTGCATCAGGTGGCTAAAGTACTGGAGCTTCAGCTTCAGCATCAGTCCTTCCAAAGAATATTCAGGACATTTGCTTAGGATTGACTGCTTTGACCTCCTTTCAGTCCAAGGGACTCTCAAGAGTCTTCTCCAACAACACAGTTCAGAAGCATCAATTCTTCAGCACTCAGCTTTCTTTATGGTCCAACTCTCTCATCCATACACAAGTACTGGAAAAAACTATAGCTTTGTCTCTAAGGACCTTTGCTGGCAAAATAATGTCTCTGTTTTTTAAGATGCTGTCTAGGTTGGTCATTTCTTTTCTTTCAAGGATCTGCTGCTGCTGCTGCTGCTGAGTCACTTCAGTCGTGTCCGACTCTGTGTGACCCCATAGACGGAAGCCCACCAGGCTCCCCCATCCCTAGGATTCTCCAGGCAAGAACACTGGAGTGGGTTGCCATTTCCTTCTCCAATGTGTGAAAGGGAAAAGTGAAAGTAAAGTCGCTCAGTCGTGTCCAACCCCTAGCGACCCCACGGACTGCAGCCTACCAGGCTCCTCCATCCATGGGATTTTCTAGGCAACAGTACTGGAGTGGCTTGCCATTGCCTTCTCTGTCCAAGGATCTAGTGCCTTTTAATTTCATGGCTGCAATCAACACCTGCAGTGATTTTGGAGCCCAAGAAAATAAAGTCTGTCATGGTTTCCATTGTTTCCCCATCTATTTGCCATGAAGTGATGGGACCAGACACCATGATCTTCATTTTTTGAATGTTGAGTTTTAAGCCAGCTTTTTCACTTTCCTCTTTTCACTTTCATCAAGAGGCTCTTTAGTTCCTCTTCACTTTCTGCCATAAGGGTGGTGTCATCTGCATATGTGAGGTTATTGATATTTCTCCCAGCAATCTTGACTCCAGCTTGTGCTTCACCCAGCCTGGGATTTCGCATGATATACTCTGCATATAACTTAAATAAGCAGGGTGAAAGTATATAGCCTCGCTGTTCTCCTTTCCCAATTTGAAACCAGTCTGTTGTTCCATGTTCAGTTCTAACTGTTGCTTCTTGACCTGCATACAGATTTCTCAGGAGGCAGGTAAGGTGGTCTAATCCTTGCTTTTAGAATTCTCCAGTTTGTTGTGATCCACACAGTCAAAGGCTTTAGTGCAATGACTGAAGCAGAGGTAGATGATTTTCTGGAATTCTCTTGCTTTTTCTATGATTCAATGGATGTTGGCAATTTGATCTCTGGTTCCTCTGCTTTTTCTAAATCCAGCTTGAATATCTGGAAGTTCTTGGGTCATTTACTGTTGAAGCCTGGCTTGGAGAATTTTGAGCAGTACTTTGCTAGCGTGTGACATGAATGCTGTTGTGCAGTAGTTTGAACATTCTTTGGCATTGCCTTTCTTTGGGATTGCAATGAAAACTGATATTTTCCAGTCCTGCAGCCACAGCTGAGTTTTCCAAATTTGCTGGCATATCAAGTGCAGCACTTTCACAGCATCATCTTTTAAGATTTAAAATAGCTCAGCTGGAATTCCATCACCTCCACTAGCTTTGCTAGTAGTGATGCTCCCCAAGGTCCACTTGTCTTCGGACTCCAGGATGTCTGGCTCTAGGTGAGTGATCATACCACTGTGGTTATCTGGGTCATGAAATTTTTTTTGTATAGTTATTATGTGTATTCTTGCTACCTCTTCTTAATACCTTCTGCTTCTGTTAGGTCCATACCATTTCTGTCCTTTATTGTACCCATCTTTGCATGAAATGTTCTCTTGGTATCTCTAATTTTCTCTAATTTTTTTTTTTTTTTTACAAAACATGGTCCACTGGAGAAGGGAATGGCAAACCACTTCAGCATTCTTGCCCTGAGAACTCCATGAATAGTATGAAAAGGCAAAAATATATGACAGTAAAAGATGAACTCCCCAAGGTGGTAGGTGCCCAATATGCTACTGGAAAAGAGTGGAGAAATAGCTCCAGAAAGAATGAAGAAGCTGAGCCAAAGCAAAAACAGTGCCCAGCTGTGGATGTGACTTGTGATGGAAGTAAAGTTCGATGCTGCGAAGAACAATATTGCATAGGAACTTGGACTGCTTAGTCCATGTTCAGTTCAGTTCAGTTCAGTTGCTCAGTCATGTCCGACTCTTTGTGACCCCATGAATCACAGCATGCCAGGCCTCCCTGTCCATCACCAACTCCCGGAGTTCACTCAAACTCATGTCCATCGACTGGGTCCATGAATCAAGGTAAATTGGAAGTGGTCAAACAGTAGATGGCAAGAGTGAATATCAACATTTTAGGAATCAGTGAACTAAAATGGACTGGAATGGGTGAATTTAATTCATATGACCATTACATTTACTCTTATGGGCAAGAATCCCTTAGGAGAAATGGAGTAGCCCTCATAGTTAACACAAGAGTCCAAAATGCAGTGTTGGGTGCAATCTCTAAAATGAGAGAATGATCTCAGTGTGTTTCCAAGGCAAACCATTCAATATCACAGTAATCCAAGCCTATGCCCTAACCACTAATGCCGAAGAAGCTGAAGGCAAACAGTTCTCCGAAGACCTATAAGACCTTCTAGAACTAACACCAAAAAAAGATGTCCTTTTCATCATAGGAGACTGGGATGTAAAAGTAGGAAGTCAAGAGATACCTGGAGTAATAGGCAAGTACTCCTCTTGGACTATAAAATGAAGCAGGGCAAAGGCTAACAGAGTTTTGCCAAGAGAACGCACTGGTCATAGCAAACACCCTCTTCCAACAACACAAGAGAAGACTCTACACATGGACATCACCAGATGGTCAATACCTAAATCAGACAGATTGTATTCTTTGCAGCCAAAGGTGGATAAGCTCTATATAGTCAGTGAAAACAAGACTGGGAGCTGACTGTGGCTCAGATCATGAACTCTTTATTGCAAAATTCAGGATTAAATTGAAGAAAGTAGGGAAAACCACTAGATCATTCAGGTATGACCTAAATCAAGACTTATGGTTATACAGTGAAGGTGACAAATAGATTCAAGGGATTAGATCTAATAGAGTGCCTAAAGAACTATGGATGGAGGTTTATAACATTGTACAGGAGGCTGTGATCAAAACAATCCCTATGAAAATGAAATGCAAAAGGGCAAAATGGTTGCCTGAGGAGGGCTTACAAATAGGTGAGAAAATAAGAGAAATGAAAGGCAAAAGAGAAAAGGAAAGATCTGATTGCAGCATTCCAAAGAATAGCAAGTAGAGATAAGAAAGCCTTCTTCAAAAAAAAAAAAAGGAAGCCTTCTTCAGTGATCATCACAAAGAAATAGAAGAAAACAAAAGAATGGGAAAGTTAGAGACCTCTTCATAAAAAACCATAGACATATTGTAACAAAAAGCACATAACACTGGAAGATAGAGATATAAAGGTGGACTGACTGGAGATCTTGGGTTCTCAAGGAATTCAAGAAAAGTATATTAAACCTTGACTAATGGGTCAAGGAAGAAACCACAAGAGAATTTAGAAAATACAAGATAAATGAAAATGAAGACACATTATACCACAATTTATCGGAGGCAGTGAATATAGAGTTTAGAGGGAAACTGACAGCTATAAACACATTAAACAAGAAAAATGATCTCACATGAAAAGCTGACTTCATACATCAAGTATAAAAAGAAGAGAAAATTAAATGCCAAGTTATTAAAAGGAATGAAATAATAAAGATTAGAGACAAATGTAATAGAGAATAGAAAAGCAATAGAGAAAAAATAAAATTTAGTTCATCAAAGAATCAATAAAAAAAGAAAAAAAATCACCAAAATTTAAAAATCTCTAGGTAGGTTGAGTAGAGAAAAAAAGAGAATATCTATAGGCCTAAAATTAAATTACAGAGGAGATATTATGACTAATTTTACAGACATAAAAAGGATTATAAGAGAGGACTATGAATAATTGTATGTCAACAAATTGAATAACCTGGGTGAAATAGACAAATTCCTAGAAACACATAACCTACCAGGACTGAATACTGAAGAAATATAAAATATACGCAGAACAATAATGAGTAAGGAGACTGAATCAATAATCAAAAAGCTCTCAACAAAGAAAAGAGCAGGATAGGATGGTGTCTCTGGTAAATTATACCAAATATTAAAAAAAAACACCAATCTTTTTGAAATGCTTCCAGAATATTGAAGAGCAGGAAACACTTTATAACTCATTCTACCAGGCCAGCTATATCTTAATACTAAAGCCAGAAAAACACAGTGCAAGAAATAAAAACTACAGACCAATAACTCACATGAATATTTATTCAAAAATACTAGCAAACGGAATTCAGCAGTACATTAGGATTATACACCATGACCAAGTGGACTTTATTCCTGGGTATAAGTACTGCTCAAAATAGTGAAAGTCACTCAGTCATGTCCGACTGTTTGTTACCCCATGGACTGTCCATAGGGATTCTCCAGGCAAGAACACTGGAGTGAGTTGCCATGCCCTCCTCCAGGGGATCTTCCCAACCCAGGGATAGAACCCAGGTCTCCTGAATTGCAGGCAGATTCTTTACTAGCTGAGCCACCAGAAAAGTCCTGTTTAACATATAAAAATACATTAATGTAATAAACCACATTAAGAGAGGGAAGAAAAAAAACATCTCAATGGATTTAGGAAAGACATTTAACAAAATTCAACACTCTGCCCTTTCATGATAAAAATACTCAGCAAACTAAGAATAGAAGGAAACTACCTCAACATAACAGATGCCTTCTATGAAAAGCTCACAACTAATACCATACACAGTAGGTGAAAGATTGAAAACTTTTCCTTTAAGATCAGAAATGAGAGAAGGATGTCACCTTCATCACTTCTACTCAACACAGTAATGGAAGGCATAGTCCAAGAACCATCAGGTGAGAAAAAAATCCATACTGGAAAGGAAGAAGTAAATATCTCTGTACTCAGATGACATGATCTTATAGATTGAAAACCCTAAAGAGTCCTCAATAAAACTGTTAGAACTAATAAATAAATTTAGCAAAGTTGCAGGTACAAAGTCAATGCATAAAAATGGGTTGTGTCTCTATACACCAACTGTGAGTAATCTGAAAAGCAAATTAATACTTTTTTATAGCCTTAAAAGAATAAAATATTTTGGTATAAAATTAAGCAAGGGTGAAAAACACTTTTACACTGAAAAAAGTATAAAACAGGAGTAAATTTTACATTCATGGAATGGAAGACAGTATTGTTAAGATGTCAGTATGAGCTAAAATAATTTATAGATTCAGTGCAATCCTTATCAAAATTTCAACGATGTTTTACTCAGGTACAGAAAAATCTATCTTAAAATTCATATGGAATCTCAAGTGACCCTAATAGCCAAAACAACCTTAAAACTGAAGAACAAATTTGGAGGACTCACTGTAAAGTTATATAATCAAGCAGTGTCATTGTTATAAAGACAGCTCAATGGAATAGAATACCCCAAATAATTCTCATATGTAAGTCAAATGAATTTTGACAAGAGTGCCAAGATCATTCAGTGGGGAAAGATTTCCCACCAGCCACTAAGACCAGAGTCTCAGCAATGCCTGTGTGCTACCTTTCATAAGACGTTGACAAATTGGACACAATACATTTATTACTTTTCTTCCTTTGATTTTAGTGATTTTATTATGTCGAGTTCATTGTTTATTTAGCCCATGACCCTGGTATATGTTTTGCTCTCTGCCAAAACGTATACACATCTCTACTCCTACACCTGAAGGGAAATCTTATAGAGGTTATTACTATTAATACCACTATAAAAATTAATGGAGATTATTGCTTTCGTCAAGAAGCAACTACCTCCTAGAACACTCCTCAACTACCTAGAAAGAGGACCTCCCACTTCTTAGCACCTTATCCTACTCCCCAGCTCCAACTTTCTATCACTATCTCCTGTTTTATGTCTCTGACCATGGACACAACTACCTCTTCTCCTTAGCTATAAATACTACTAACTTTTCCCATATATTTTACTAAACTATCAGTTTATACCCTCCAACAATATAACTACTGGACTTGTCACCAAGATATTTTTGTCATAAAAATATATAATTATAACACTTTTCAAGTCTACCAAAAATATTGTTAGAGACCTTGAAAACTTCATATCTGTTTTCTTGGCTAATGCCATATAAATAAGGAATTTGGTTATGGTTGGTCTACAAAGACTCCTTATTCTTTTGTTTTCCTTCTTTTAATTCTCACAATAAAATGTTTTCTATGCTATTTAGGGCAACTTATTTCCTACTCTCTGCAAATATCCTCTACTATTTGGGACACTCAATTATCCCAAATAATCAAGCTTAAAACAGAAGTCAAGACATCAAGGAGTAAATTGCAAATTTTTTTTGGTAAAAATGCCTTTTGATCCATTCAAGTGACAGTGTATTATGCCCTGCCATCAAAAGAATCTTTGAATCTTATAAATTCATATATAAAAATTAACTCAAACCATAAAATTTAACTCAAAATGAACCAAAGACCCAAATACATGAGCCAAAACTTTAAAACTCTTAGAAGGAAACAATGTGATAAATCTTCATGTCCTTGGATTTGGCAATAGATTCTTAGATATGACATTAAAACCATGAACAACAAAAGAAAAACAGATAAATTGGACTTCATAAAAATTTAAAACTTTAATGAATCAAAGGACACTATTCAAAAGTGAAGACAATTCAGAATATATGAAAAATTCCTGCAATTCAACAACAAAAAGACAACCCAATTAAAAATAAGCAAAGGACTTAAATAGATATTTCTCTAAAGAAGGTATGTAAATATCCAATGAGCACATGAAAGAATGCTCAATATCATCAGTCACTAGGAAAAAGCAAACCAAAACTACTTCTCACCAACTAGGATTATAAAAATGGAAATTAACAATTGTTGTGGAGAATGCGGAGAAATTGTAACCCTCATACATTGCTGGTAGGAGTGCAGAATATTGCAGCCACTATGGAAAACAGTTTGGCAGTTCCTCAAATACTTAGACATAGAAACATAGAATTACCATATGACCCAGCAATTCCATTCTTAGGCATATACTCAAAAGAAATAAAAACATACCTAAATGTTTAAGGCAGCACTAGTCACAATTGTCAAAAGGTGGAAACAACCCAGATATCCATCAATGTTTGAATGGATAAACAAAATATGATATGGACATAAAATGAAGCATTTTCAGCCATAAAAAGAAATGAAATACTGTACATGCTGCAATGTGGATGAATCTTGAAAACATTATACTAAGTGAAAGAAGTCAGACATAAGAGGTCACACATTGCATGATTCCATTTATATAAAATATTCCATAGAAGCAGGAGGTAGATTAGTTGTTGCTAGGGACTAGGGAAAAGGGAGAATTGGGAGTGACTGTTTAATGGGTATGGAATTGATGACAATGTTTTGGAACTAGATAGAGGTAATAGATTCACAACATTATGAGTGTACTGTATGCCACTGAGTTGTACACATTAAAATGGTTAACCATTGTTAATTTCTCCTAAGAAATAGTCCTATTTGAAAAAAGATGTATGTGAAAATATATTTTCTAGGTCAATTGACCTTCTTTCATTTTTTACATTACTCCATGAGCATTTGAAGAAAGTAATAGATACTATCCTAGTCAAATGTATAAACCCAATAATATCCTAACTGCCCCCCAACACACACACATACACGCACATCATTTTGAACATTATTCCAGGGGTTTCTTTAGTTAAGAATGCCTGAACCCAAGGAGTAAGTGCTCTCCTTTAACATAGCTCTGCTGCTATTTGTCTCTTCCTGTCTCATTCCCAAGTAGCTGCTTCTCCTCTGCCTTTTCTCGACCTCATAGCTCCTGCATCTTCATGATGTCAACCAGCTCATGTCTCAGGATTTCTGAGGTTCCTAGGATACAGATCTTGTTTTCATAAGTCTACACACTTTACTACCTTTTAAACATATGCAACCTTGCCTATTATTTCAGGTGGTTCACAGACTCCCTCAGTTGAAACCACCTGATCCAGTCAATCAGTATGGTTGGCTTGACACTGGTCTAAATCTGGCTGAGAGGACGCCAGGGTGGGTGTGGACTGGCAGGCTGCAACCCTGTTGGTTGGCTAGGCTCCTCCAAGATGCCCTGAAGGTAAAGATAATAAAGTGGAAAGACTCAGCAGGCTGCATCTCCATGGCTAGGTGGTAGGCAGCAGATAGACAGAACCAAGGAAATTTCCACTTGGGCACTGGGAATAATGGCAGACAACAAGCAGGTATGGCAGCTTTCCCCACAACAATCACTTCTACAGGCCTTATGGAAACCCTCTGCTGTAGGGGTCTAGAAGGGATCTGTTTTGGTCTCCAATTGTCAGAACAGCATTCCCATCTCTGCTGGAATTGAGTAATCTCTGTGGGAATTTGGGGGAGGGAGGGGTGGAGCCAAAAGCATTTACTGAAGTCACCATCTTGGTCACCTCTCCATGTATATTTTTGGAGTAAGCAACAGTCAGGTAGGGCAGGGAAGATCAGACCATGTTCGGCACCCCTCAAATGCTCAGCTGCCTTTATGCATGCTTAAACCTCTGAATGAAATAGCCATAGGCCAGATTTTCAAGACTGATGTTGTGTTAGGCATCACATACCAGCAAGTGCACTTAGCACTCAGCTATTGTTTGGGAACATTAAATACATGGATTTTTCAGTAGAACATGACATTTATGAAAACTAAAAGACAATTATTTTATATGTAGCCAATCGAATCCGCTTTCTATAAAAATTAATATTAGAAACTCAACTTGCTCTCAGAATTTGGGGATCTTGGTTTTTTCCTCTGTCTTAAACATGTTCTTTTTCCCAAATGAAAAGAGCTTTATTTAACTTGTAAGAATAACTCATGCTGTGAGGAATACATTAAATAAAACTGGAAAAAATATATATTTAGAAGAAAAGAAAATCACTGTTTCAACTACCTGCTTCCCTACCTGCCAATCCACCCTGTGTGAAGACAGAAGGAGTGACAACCAGGGTCAGAGTAGAGAAGTAGGAGGGGACAGGCGCTTTGAGATAAAAGGAGAGAAAGAAATTCTTCAGAAATGTACCAGTGGGGCCAGTAGCCCTAGGAGAAGATATGGCCGCCGATAAGGCAGCACAAATACATACCACAGGAACAGGGGCCCCATTTGACCTCTGGGATTAGTCATGACCAAAATGACGGACAGGGCCTCCGGCAGTGTGGGAAGGAGACTGAAGGAGGGTGAGCTGGGAGGGGGCAAGTGAAGGGAGGAAGTGGGCTGACTTCTGACGTACTTATTGCAGGAGGGAAGAAAACTAGGGATCCAAGCCCACTGGTGACACTCCTTCCTGTGATCCAGAGCTGATGCCTGCAGAAGTCCCTCTCCTCCAGGTATCAGCTCCCTATTTCCGTGGAGGAAGAAAGATTTCAGATTGAAGGTCAGAGGGGACAACTGCCCAATAGCCCCACAGGTCACAGGTTGGTACCAGCCAGAGCAGGGGAGGGGGAGACTTGAGGTAGGGATAGTAATGGAAACAGAGGCTACACAGGATCCAGTCTACTTTCCAGATGCACCCCTATTCATTCTCCCACCCCTATTCATTTTGGTGCAGAAAACTGTGTGAGTGTTGGGGGAGAGGTTCAGGTATCACTTATTTCCCTAGTTAAGTACTGGCTTATGGCAGCAAGGCTTCCCTGGTAGCTCAGCTGGTGAAGAATCTGCCTGCGATGCAGGAAACCCTTGTTCAATTCCTGGGTCAGGAAGCTCCTCTGGAGAAGGGACAGGCTACCCACTCCAGTATTCTTGGGGTTCCCTGGTGGTTCAGACAGTAATGATTCTGCCTGTAATGCAGGAGACATGGGTTGAGAAGATTCCCTGGAGAAGGGAATGGCTACCCACTCCAATATTCTTGCCTGGAAAAGCCCATAGAGAGGAGCCTGGTGAGTGACTGAGTGACTTTCGCTTTATGGGAGCAAGAAATTTGAGAAGGAAGCATCTCCCTGGAATGGTCACAAAATCACTGCTGCTTGTGGACCCCTGGGGTGGGGGTGGCAAAAGGCAAAGACCAGAGCAGGTTCAGGACTGGATTCTCTCTACCCCTTCCCTGATGTTCATCCATTTGGTGCAAGAGATAGAGAACTCGGTGGGAGGAGATAGAGAAGGGCTAGAAGATGAGAATGGATACCAGTTGGGATCTCCTAGGAGGCAGTTTATCAGGGACATTTGGGGAGGGAGAAGGCCAGGGGAGGGGGATGGAGAGGAAATGATCTGATCCTTCCAGGATGGAGGGAAGAGGACAAAGCCTGGGAACCCAGAATGGGGAGGCAGACCCCTTTGCAAAGGGGCCGAGCCTGTTCTTCTTCATATTTGATGCATTTTGGAAAGGAGGGAGAGGGCAATAAGGCTGAGGGGAGGGGAAGAGGTGCTAAAGAGGAAGGGGACAGAGGTTCAGTCTGGAAAGCAGCTCCCTATAGGGCAGGAGAGGCTTCTGAACTAGGAAGGGTAAAGAGGTAACATGGACCAAAATTTTAACTGAGTTTGGAAACAATTTATCTCTTGTGTTGCAGGAAAATGTGGTCTTTCTGTGTATGCAGAGAGGGAGGGTGTGGCAGGAATGCTCTGGACATTTCTTCCCAGCTCCATGACTCTACCATCACCATTTTTCAGAATGAGTGATGGGTTCATTCTATCTGGGTGTCCAGGGGTGGGAGTTTGGAGGGCAGAGACCTGAGCATAGCTCGCTCTGTCTTCTGAACATTAATGCCCTGAACCCCACAAGAAAAAGTGAGGTAGAAATTTGGAAGATTGGGAAACATAGAAATACTTTGGAAACAATCTTTCTCTGCCATTTCTCATGGCAAAAAGAAAAACGGAGGCTGTTAGGGAGGGACTGTAGAGGGGGGACAGTGAAACAGGGGAAAGGGCAAAGGGATGACGTGAGCTGGGACAGTTTTGACAAGCAGTGGGAAAAGAATCAGTTTCCCCAGTGACTCAGTGGTAAAGAATCTACCTGCAATGCTTGGTTGGGAAGATCCCCTGGAGGAGGACATGATAACCCACTCCAGTACTGTTGTCCGAGAAATCCCATGGACAGAAGAGCCTGTGGGCTACAGTCCATAGGGTCACAAAGAGTCGGACATGACTGAAGCAACTGAGTATGCATGCAAGGGAAAAGAATCAGTATCTCTTTGCCAGTTATTCACTTCTCAATCCCTCATTCATCATCTGTCTCCTGTCTCTATAGATCTTCAGGTCTGAGGCTGTAGGCACCAACCCAGACAAGGATACCTGAAGTATCAGTGCAGGTAAGTGGGAGAGGGCAACTGCCCCAGAACCCCTGGAAGTAGAGCTTGAGAGAAGTTGGAGAGGCCACTATCTGCCACCCCTCCTCCAAGACTCCCTATTCCAGTCTCAGATACATGGCCTTTGTCAGGACCCTAAGGGAACATGGTGTTTTATCGTTGGTGAGGACAGAGGGGAGAACAAGGAAATGAGAGTTGGTAGGCATGGTATCTATGAAGCCCTTGAAGATACCAGAGTATCTCTGAAATCTGAGAACTGGCCATTGTTCAGTTGTATCTGTAGTTCTAGAAGTCTTACAACTGTAGACAAGAGGAAAAATAAACTGGACAGAATTCCTGCAGGTCAGTCGAAGTTGGGACCACCAGGTTAAAACTGTCATGGGCATAGTCCAGACCAGGGCAAACTTTAGGGACAAATCTGCTCTTACAGACTTGTCAGCATAGCCCACTTAAATGTAGGGAGAAGTACTTACGTTAGTGTCTGCAAGGTAGGCTCATGCAAACATGTGTGCAAACCTTGCAGACACAGGGAAAGAAAGGAGAAAATATATGGGTGGGAGTGCACCTGACAGTTGGGATAGGCTGATAAAGATCCTAAATCACAGAGGCAACTATTTATCAGGACCTGTATTTCACCACCTAAATCCTGTCTACTCTGTCTCCATTTTGTCTCCTAACAGGCAAAGGAGGGCAAATCTCAACATGGAGAAGGTCTACAGAGAGAATGAAGGAAAGCCAGAAAATGAAGGAAACTTAGACAATGAGGGAAAGCCAGAAGATGAAGTACAGCCTGAAAATGAAGGAGAGTCAAATGAGAAAGAAAAGCTGGAAGTGGAGAGGAAGTCAGAACAGGAACCAGAGGTCCAGAATGAGAGGAAACCAGACAATGAGGGACAACCAGCAGATGAGGGGAAGCAAGAAAAGCAGGGCAAGTCCGAAGCTGAGGGAAACCCACTCATGGAGGGCAAGCTGGAATCCCAAGCAAAGCCAGAGAGCCAGTCGCATGCTGCCAAAAAGCGCCCTGCTGAAGATTATGTGCCCCGGAAGGCAAAAAGAAAAACGGACAGGACGACAGAGGATTCCCCCCCAGACTGCAGATTCTCTGGGTTGTGGCAGTAGAGGAGATTATCTTTTCATCTGTACTTTCCCCACTAAAGAACACAGATTACTTTTTGTCATAAAATAATTAATAAAAGATTTTAAAAATAGGAAAGTACATACAAAGCAATCAAAATAACTGCTCAGTGAGTTTACAAAAGTAGGGGATACACTTAAAATTCCTGTTGTCAGGATGTGAAATGACGTGTGAAACACATTATCTCTGGGACTTGAAGCTGGAAGAATCAACTTGGCAGTTATTACAGATTCACTGCTGTAGAAAACAGTCTTGTAATCTGTAAACTGGGGATAAAATTTGCCTTCCAGGGCTATGGAAAAGATCAGATGATACACTGACTGTGTAAGCTGTGTTGGGCTGGCTCCTATGCTCTCCCCTGCACTAGCAAGACCAGAACTCCATCAGGTGTTTGGGAGAGGGCCGGGTGAGGTCTCAAGTGTGTCCATAAATAAATTTAGACAGCTGAGAGGTGGGTGCCACTCTCCCCTGGGTAATGCTGTGCCTGAAGCACACTCTACCTCTTCTCACGGGTCCTGTATTCTCTTAAGTGCCCCTCTACTGCTGGTGCGGTGAACTCCTCAAGGTAACACAGCTCCTTTGATTACTCTAGAGTCCCTAGTAAGTTACACCCCACTATGTTCCCTACTGGCTTCCCAGATGGTGCTAGTGGTAAATAATCCACCTGCCAGTGCAGAAGACATATGAGACATGGATTTGATCCCTGGGTTGGGAAGATCCCCTGGACGAGGGCATAACAACCCACTGCGGTATTCTTGCCTAGAGAATCCACATGGACAAAGGAGCCTGGTGGGCTAAAGTCCATAGGGTTGCAATGAGTCAGACACAAGTGAAGCAATTGAAGACTTCTCACATTATAGTTTTATAAATGCTGACATGAAATGTGGGAAAATGCTTTGGAAAATCTTTCTTTTTTAATTTATCTATTTATTTTTACTATATTGGGTCTTTGTTGCTGCACACAGACTTTCTCTAGTTGCGGAGAGTGGGGGCTTCTCTCTAGTGCGTGGCATGAGCTTCTCGTTATGGTGGCTTCTCTTGTTGCAGGGCACAGGCTCTAGGTGCACAGGCTCAGTAGTTGTGGCTCACAGGCTTAGTTGCTCTGTGGTATCTGGGATCTTCCCGGACCAGGGATCGAACCCATGTCCCCTTCATTGGCAAGCAGATTCTTTACCATTGGACCACTAGGGAAGTCCCTGCAAAATCTTAATTAATGCATTTTTCAGGCATTATAATTAGCCTACTAGACTTGCCCTTTTCAAAATAAAGATTTTATCTTACTCATTTTGGTACCTATAACACATAATAAAAGCTTTAAAAATCAATACATTAATTACTGAGTCAGAACAACTCAATTCTTGACCCAGTTCTGTCCGTGATTGAATACAATGCCTTGAGCATATAATTTCATTCTTTAGCAACTGAAAATTGCCAATCCAAAAGGAACACAGCAAGAGAGGGGTTATACCATAATCCATTGCTAAGTAATTTTAACATTGGATATATAGTGTTTCTCAAAGTTTGCCAGCTGCTAGCAGACAAATCGGAGAAGGCAATGGTACCCCACTCCAGTACTCTTGCCTGGAAAATCCCATGGATGGAGGAGCCTGGTGGGCTGCATTGCAGTCCATGGGGTCGCTAAGAGTCAGACACGACTGAGCGACTTCACTTTCACTTTTCACTTTCATGCATTGGAGAAGGAAATGGCAACCCACTCCAGTGTTCTTGCCTGGAGAATCCCAGGGACAGGGGAGCCTGGTGGACTGCTGTCTATGGGGTCACACAGAGTCGGACATGACTGAAGTGACACAGCAGCAGCAGCAGCAGCAGACAAATTGCGAGACGGCAATGGCAACCCACTCCAGTACTCTTGCCTGGAGAATCCCATGGACAGAGGAGCCTAGTGGGCTGCAGTCCATGGGGTCGCTAGGAGTTGGACACGACTGAACCAACTTAGCAGCAGCAGCAGCAGACAAATCACCTACCTTGATGTGTATCACCTACCTTGGTCTGCTTGCTTTCCAAATAAAGTCATTATCCCTTGCCTTAACACCTTGTCTCCCAAATTATTGGTCCGTCATGAGGCGGTGAGCAGAGCGAGCTTGGACTCGGGAACAAGGGTGGCTGAGCCAGCCAGGAGCTTTGCTGCTTGAGACTAGCTGGCCCTGATCAGGGAATATTGGGGCAAGGCCCTAGCAACTGCTAGGACCATTTGTCCTGAGGATCTTCCCTTCAAAATTCCCTGAAGTGGCACTGGCTGCCCCAGCACTGGGCAGTTGAAGCAAGGAACCAACAAACTTCTGAGAGTTGACCAACTTGATTTTGTAGAATAAGTTGCTCCAGTGTACACACTGGGAACATATTCCCCCCTCAATTTGGGCTTTTCCTTTATGGGACAAGTCAGTTTGTTTGACTGGGGTACCTTGTTGGAGATGGAAATTATTGTTGGACTCTACCTGATTTAGAACCAGTTTGTTGGGAACTAGTTCATTGGTTTTGTTTTAGTTTTGTGTGCATTGATGCTAGAATTTGTTTGAGACTTTTGTATTGGAATTTGCATTTTTTTGTGTTTTGGTATTATCTAACTTATAAAAATGGGAAATATTTCATCTATCCCAAATATATGGGACATATATGAGACATGTTAAGATCAAAAGAGTGATGGTCCCTGAATGGGTCACCCAAGTATTATATGATCTTGCAGTTAGAATTGTTTTGCAAAAGAGGAGGCAAAAGAGATGAGGTTCTATAGGTAGATACTTTGATGCTATTTCATCTGGAGGAGAAGAAATCAGAGGGTTGCCCCCTTATGATATAGCAGTCTGAAAGGAAACCCAAGGGAGAACCTGTTCTACAAGGAGAAGAGAGAGGAAATGAGAGTGGAGACATATTATATCAAAACTTAAAACCCCCTCCAGCCTATCCAGCTTTCCCACTGGCTGAACAGGCTGCACTGGCAGTTTTTCCAACTGCCCCTCACCATGCCACCAACATATTCGCTCCTTTCACCACCTCCTGTTTCCCCTACCCATGAAAATCAAATAGAAGTTTCTATGTTCACCCCCAGAGCACAGGGCCCTGGCTTAGCATCACCATCTAAGGCCTTGGATAGACTTGAGGTGTCCAATTCTAATTTCCCCACAGGCGTCCTGGGTAACTTTGACCGTGGGGAACAAGTTGATTGACTTTCTAATAGATATCACTCCCAAAACCTTCACATTTTAAGAGGCCTGTAAGTATTAAACATAGAGGAAACAAAGTCATCCTGGGAGAAACTTCTCTATATCATGGAGATGCAAATGTCCTATTTGATCTTCTCAGGAACCCTCATTTTTGCCATACTTTTAAAATGCAAAATTTGAAAAGATGGTAAAGTAATTTAGAAACTGATTTGTTAAGGGTAAATAGAAATTCCAACTGTGTTTCTGTAAATATTTGGCCATCCAGACAAGTAAGCTTGATTTGTTCCATCTTCCAGAAACCTAATTTTAATCCAACCACTTGTAAACTGATGGGTTTTACATTTCTGTACCTGACTCAGGGCTGAAATTGTGAAATGAGAACTATGAGGTCTCTCTGTTTGCTTCTGTGTTTGCACATGTCTCTGTCTTTGGATAACATTGCTACGGTTGACTTATGGATGAGCTCTGTTCAGCTGGCTTAAAGAAAAGTAAGTGCTTACAAACCAAACAATTATAAGAAAAATTAAGCTAAGTGAGTTTCAGTTTCACTTGAACTTCGAAATGTTCAATATTAAATTAATACCTGGCATTAACATTTAAATTTATTGATCCAATTAATATAGATCTGTCTTCAAAGTCATCAACATTAAGTATAATACTTTAACTGCATTTAGATTTAATACAAGTTAAATGAAATCTTGTTATATCTGTTGCAAATTTGTCAGCAAGAAAAATAACTTGATATGTTGAAACTGTAAAGTAAATATAAACAAAATAAGAGCTTTTAGGTAAACTCTATAAAAATAATTATGTTTTAAAAATCATCTAAAATAGTCTCTCTGGATTTTGGTAACTATTACTTGCCTCTTGGTTTTCACTAGAAATTAAGGTTTTCAAGGGTCAGGGATTCTAAATTAAATATATAATTAGAGCAACTGAAAATAATATTTCAGTATGTGTTTTTGGTTAGGAAGGTATAAGGAATAGAACTACATTTCACTGAGAAAGTTTTATACATGGTCAGGATTAATGAAATTTAGATTGAAGTTAACTAAGTAAATGGATTTTAATAAGTAAGTTAACACAAGACTAGAATTTGATCTCCTTTTTGATAACAGATTATATGAGCTTCTGTGCCCTCAGGTGACCCATATTTGTTTTCTTTTAATCATTTTGTGACTTTAGTTAAATGAATAAGTATTGTTTCACAGTGACCTATGATCCTGTTGTGTTTAAAAGCTTTTTGGTATTTTTTGACAAAACTTCCCAAGTCAAATTATAAGGAAGTTCCTTTGACCTCTAGCTAACTTTGGGATGCTTCAAAGGGCCCCCTGAAACACCCCAGAGAGAGATACTAAATTAGTTAAGTTCACTTGGTATGTTAGATTACATGTGAAGTATCCTCAAAAGAGTAATATAAATCTTCTTAGGTTATATTGTATGGTAAATGCTACAGGTATTCTACAGTATATGGAGTTCCTAAAATTCTGATACATCCTGGTAAAATTATCAATGATACTTCTAGCTATTGTCTGAAAGTGTTATATGTCACAGTAGTAACCAAGTTACTTTGTCAATTGCATTATAATCAGATTAAATGTGCCTTCTTAAGTCTTTTGTCATTATAGAGAGTTACAGTTTCACTATGATGCCATTGCAAAAATGTTTCCTCTGCAAGATTTATAAAAAGGACTTTTGGATAAATACACGTCTCTGCTATTCAGACCATAATCCTGAACTGAGTAAGAAACTGAAGAATTCTAATGGGAAATCTAATGGCTTTATAACCTGTCAACAGAAGGGATTAGTTACATAGGACTGTGTGAACTGATGAATACGCTTATAATATTTATGGCTTCTGTCTGAAAAATTACTGGCTTAATTCTGTGTCTTTCCAAGGGTAAGGAAAACCTTCCCCTTACACTAATTATGACTTACAGTAATTTGGTAAATTATTACCATTGTAAACAGAAGTGAAACATTTATCTTTTTCTGTCTACCTGGTTGATCCTGCCAGTAACATATGCTTGTCTCAAAGATTAAGCCATGCATATCTAAGTACACAGGGCTGGTACTGTGGATGGATCATTAAATCAGTTATGGTTCCTTTGGTCACTTATAACAATTGAATTACAGCTAGTTACACTAATCATTGTTTTAATTTGCTCTTTGTTTCCAAATTTTTTCTGCTTTGTGTCTCGGTGCTGTACTATGTCCTTGTCAATGTTACTAGCTGCATTACTTATATCCTGTCTATTTTATCAGATTGTTGTTTCTCTCAATACCCAGTGTATAACCAGGACTCCAACAAAACTTCTATGGTTGACAAAAAGAACTATACAGAAATGCTATGTTCTGGTGGGCAAATTTGTTTCTCACAGGGGTACATGACAGAAATTCTGAAACTAATTTAACTATATACTAGAGCTAATTAAATAAGTAAATAAATTATGCATAAAGGAGAACCAGGTTTCTCACTGTCAGAGATAGAAATTAAAAATAAAAAATAAGAGGAGAGAAAGCTAAATGGATATGTGTAGTAATGGATTACAGTCACAGGTATTAGTATGAACTTGTGTGTGTCTTTATATCATTTATATCTATAGAGATACAAATAGCTATAGATATACATGATAAATAAATGTAGAGATTATATATATACAGCTTGATATTACAAACATGAAACTCCTTGCTCTATCAGCTGAGAAATTTGAGACGCAATGACACCCAAGTAGCAACCAGAATACCCCGCACTCAGATCTTAATTACTAAATATGATTATCCAATAAAATTAACCAAGACTCCTCAGAGAAATGGCTGATTATTGGGCTGGGAAAAGGATAAAACCAGATGAATCTGGAAGATTTTATAGTACCAGAAAGCAAGGAAGCAGAAAATGGATAAAGGTATGCCAACCTGAAAGAGCTCCCAATTGCCAAGGCTAGAAAATTTGGGCAAAAAACCCCCAAATGATTGTATTGTGTTATAACCCTGAAGACTTAAAAATCCATGCGTCACACTGATAGGAAAAAATAATTGTATGAATAAATAAATGGGGGGATCTTTCTTACATAATGGTTTCAAATATTAAATGTAGAAGGAAATGAGGGATATGAAAAGTTACCCTCAGAACATCACAGTAATAATTTTTGCAAACCCACAGAATGTTTGCAGTCTCAAGTTATCTGACCCCATATATTTATCAGTTACTGTGGTTGTTTTCAGACATATCCACAAATTCTTTGATGTTCCTCCCTCCAGGAGGTACAGTTTAATTCCCTTCCTCTCTAATATGAGCTAGACTTAGTAACTTTCTTCTAAACAAATAGAATATGAAAAGAGAAAAACAGTAATTTCACAAGTGGAGAAACCCAGCAGTCACCTTAATCAAACAATCAAAGTTAACCTCACCAGTGATCAGTCATGCGGATGTCATGTAACCCTGACATAGTGATAAAAAGGACACGTTCCCCAAATTAATAACAGCCATTGTAATTATAAGAAAACATAAGACAAATCCAAATTGAGGACCATTTTACAAAATACCTCACTCTTTAGAAGTGTCAAAGTTATGAAAAACAAGGAAAGACTGAGAAACTGTCATAGAATAAAGAGACATATTAACCAAATGCAACATTGTGTCCTGGATTGAATCCTGGGACAAGAAAAGGATAGTAGTGAAAAACCTGGAGAAATCAGAATAATTCTGTAATTTAGTTAATAGTACTGCACAAATGTTAATTTGTTTTTTTATAAATGTACCACAATTATTAGGCAAAGCAGGATGTAGGGTTTACAGAAATGCTTTGTACTATCTTTCAAACACTTCTTTAGAATTAAAATTATTTCAAAACAAAAAGTTTAAAAAATAAACCAGACTGAGTTTCAAGAACCCAAAACAAAACTCTCTTAAGGAATGAAAGTGATTGAATAGTTGAGAAAACAAACTAAAACATAATTGAATAAATTCATTATTCAGTGAGAAAGGGAAGATTTGACAGACCACAGCTAACAGCAATTACTGGAAAAAAGAAAATTATTCCATGATTACACCAGAAAATTAGAACTACTTAATACATTCATTGCATGCATATATATATGTATGCACTTTGTGTTTGTGTGTGGAACAGTACTCTCTAAATACTGTTCTGTCACTTTCTTCACGCAAAAATACGACTTCAATATAATTTGCTGTCACTGCATGTGCATTATTTCATTACTTTTTATTTCTGCACAACTTCCACAGTATGGATAATTCATTTAACCATTCTCGTCTGAGTGAAAATTTAAATCATTTCTGCCACCTTGAACTTTTATCACTGGAGTGGTTACAAAGTTAAACCAGATAAGGTTTTTTGTTCTAATGGACTTACAGATAAATAAGGGATACAAATTAGAAAGTCAAAAAACCAGGGGGAAAGCCTTAGGATAGGTAAAGAGAATGCCTCAAGGATAAGGTAGCACAGGTAACTAAGGCAGAATCAAGAGGTCAGCAAAGAGACTTTCTTTCCACTATAAACTTAATTTTTAAAAGCACCCAGAGAGCAGCAATAGCACTCTCTCCCCAACAACTCTGTTTTTTGCCACAGGAAAAAGTTGCCTGGTCTAAGCTGTAGTACAGCTGAAATGTGCCTCCCTGTAACCCAGCAACATGCTCCACATAGATGTGAACCTCAAGGCTTAAGCAAAACAATCTCAAGAATCTAGATGAGGTGAGTCTTGAGCATTCTGTCACGTAGTAAGAAAGTCTAAGCGGACCAACTCAAGGATTCCTATGACTGTGGTCAACACAGATACCATGGGGACATGTGAAACGGCAGTGGTTATGACACAGCATTTCAGGTTCACAGTAACTCATAAGCATTATGCCCTTGATAACTAGAAACTCTTGGCTACAATAATCTACAATGTGTGCAGCATTTAGCTGAGAGTTCAGGAAAGTAGGCAGAATTATCTGGAAAAGATGAAAAGTTGCTCTTCAAATTATGTTCATTTGCTTGGATGTAGCAAATGTCTATTTTGAAGAGTTTTTGGACCTTGTGAAACTTCACACATGCCAAATTCCCAAAAGTAAAGGAACACAGTGACAGGAGGGATGGTAGATGACTTTACTTTCTGGGGGTTTTTTGTTGTTGCTTTTTGAGTTTACTTTCTGAAGCAGAGACACACAATCTAAGTAGAAATCTGCTTGGGCACTGTGTGCACCACTCACATCAGAACATGAATGGATTCATGCTCAGTTGAGCAAAGTGATGAAATGTGTTGGATCTACTTGCACTCCAGAGCCGCTTCAGTCCATGCTCTGTAACCAAACCTTTGGATCTGTTGCAGATTTAGCCATGTCGGGAGGGATGTTTTCAGGCCATCGACAGCGTACTAGAGAAATGAGGGAGAGAAACAGCCATCTCAAGCTCTTCTATGGGATAAGCTTTGAAAGAACAATAAGAAATATGCAGAAGGAGTTGCTGAATTCAGAGCTTCAGAAAATAACTTCTAAAGGGAGCATAGAAAACAATATTCTAGATGTCATAGGCTTGTATAAGAGCTCCTTTCTCCTCCCCTCACACCACTTGAAAGGCTGTGGACTTTGGAGCTATCTCTAGGGCTCTCTTGGTGCACAAAAACAGAATATTGATTGGGTCAGAGGGGCAGGGTGTCTACTCTCCAGAACTCACGTTTTCATTATTTAAATCAATGTGTACCCCCTTTTCTTTCCTTTTTAAAAAGTTTTTAATTGACTATAATGCTGATTTTTCCAAAAATCTTACATTTAAAAGCTACTGTGATTAACTTAATTTAAAAGTAGCTGAGGCAAAAATATACAATGGAGAAAAGACAATCTCTTTAACAAGTGATGCTGGGAAAACTGGTCAACCACCTGTAAAAGAATGAAACTAGAGCACTTTGTAACACCATACACACACCAAAAAAAAAAAACCCCTCAAAATGGATTAAAGATCTAAATGTAAGATCAGAAACTATAAAACTCCTAGAGGAGAACATAGGCAAAACATTCTCTGACATAAATCACAGCAAGATCCTCTATGACCCACCTCCCAGAATAATGGAAATAAAAGCAAAAATAAACCAATATGACCTAATTAAACTTAAAAGCTTTTGCACAATGAAGGAGACTATAAGCAAGGTGAAAAGGCAGACTTCAGAATGGGAGAAAATAATAGCAAATGAAGCAACTGACCAAGAATTATCTCCAAAATATACAAGCAGCTCCTGCAGCTTAATACCAGAAAAATAAACGACCCAATCAAAAAATGGGCCAAAGAACTAAACAGACATTTCTCCAAAGAAGACAGACAGATGGCTAACAAAGACATGAAAAGATGCTCAACATCACTCATTATCAGAGAAATGCAAATCAAAACCACACTGAGGTACCATCTCATGCTGGTCAGAATGGCTGTTATCCAAAAGTCTACAAAGAATAAATGCTGGAGAGGGTGCAGAGAAAAGGGAACCCTCTTACACTGTTGGTGGGAATGCAAACTAATACAGCCACTATGGAGAACAGTGTGGAGATTCCTTAAAAAACTGGAAATAGAACTGCCATATGACCCAGCAATCCTACTGCTGGGCATACATGCCAAGGAAACCAGAATTGAAAGCGACACGTGTACCCCAATGTTCATCACAGCACTGTTTACAATAGCCAGGACATGGAAGCAACCTAGATGTCCACTGGCAGACGAATGGATAAAGAAGCTATGGTACATATACACAATGGAATATTACTCAGCTACAAAAAAGAACACATTTGAGTCAGTTCTAATGAGGTGGATGAATCTGGAGCCTATTATACAGAGTGAAGTAAGTCAGAAAGAAAAACACCAATACAGTATATTAATGCATCTATATGGAATTTAGAAGGATGGTAACGACGACCCTATATGCAAGACAGCAAAAGAGACACAGATGTAAAAAACAGATTTTTGGACTCGGGACACTCAAAGCTGGTACACTGGGACAACTCAGAGGGATGGGATGGGGAGGGAGGTGGGAGGGGGTTCAGGACGGGGTGGGGGGGTGGGACACATGTACACCTGTGGCTGATTCATGCCACTGTATGGCAAAAACCACCACAATATTGTAAAGTAGTAGTAGTAGTGTAGTTGCTCAGTCATGTCCGATTCTTTGCGACCCCATGGACTGTAGCCCACCAGGCTCCTCTGTCCATGGGGTTCTCCAGGCAAGAATACTGGAGTGGGTTGCCATTTCCTTCTCCAACTGTAAAGTAATTAGCCTCCAATTAAAATAAATTAATTAAAAATTAAAAAAAATAAAAGTAGCTGAGTGCTCTATTGATGTACTGAAATTGCTCAGGGACAAAGATGAAGGTGAAGGCATGTACCATCTGACTCTTGGTCAGGTGTGCACCAGTGAGCTGACTTATCTCTCTCTTATGACTATTTAGGAAAACAGGGCAATATCCTCTGTCAGTAGCTCCATAAAAATGGTGTTAGGGTTGTTCTGACTACCCATAAGCAGAATAAACAGAGGAGGAGACAATGAAATTTCTGCTCCAGTTTTGTGCAGGCAGGGAAGGTTCGTCTGTGAGCCAATTGGCATACAGCTCCTTCTGAATCTCTGAAATTTCTGGGAGATGTACTGTTTAAAATCCCAATAGCTGATGAATGGATAAGAAAGCTGTGGTACATATACACAATCGAGTATTACTAAGCAATTAAAAAGAACACATTTGAATTAGTTCTAATGAGGTGGATGAAACTGGAGCCCATTATACAGAGTGAAATAAGCCAGAAAGAAAAACTCTAATACAGTATCAGTTCAGTTCAGTCGCTCAGTCATACAACCCCATGAATCACAGCATGCCAGGCCTCCCTGTCCATCACCAACTCCCGGAGTTCACTCAAACTCATGTCCACAGAGTCGGTGATGCCATTCAGCCATCTCATTCTCTGTCATCCCCTTCTCCTCCCGCCCCCAATCCTCCAATACAGTATACTAACACATATATATGGAATTTAGAAAAAAAAAATCCCAATAGCCACTCAAGCACCTTGAGAGCTGGAGCCTTCCCCCACTCCCCATTAGCAACCCAAATCTGAATATCTGCCTGATTAGATAACCCCACCCAACATACACACAAATACACAGGAAAGGGGAAAGGTACAAGGCAACCTTTGCTGAAGGCAATATGAGGGGTGCAGACCCTGTGTGCAGCACTGACAGGGGAGGCAGAGCTTGCTTCCAGCTGGGGAGGCTTTTTAGAGGCTGGGAGATGGAGCTAGTTCCCTAAGAATGAGCAGGACCAGGATCTAGGAGGAAGAGTAGTGCAATCAGGAGGAAGAAAATGGGGTGCAGGGACAAAGAAAGAGAAGAAAGCACGCTTGCGCACAGTGAATGAGAGTTCCTCTTGGATGGGGCAGAAAAGTAGTTGACAAGTGTGGCTCAATTCTGATCAATGGTGAAGGTCAGGATGAGAAAAGCAGGATATACTTCACCGATGGGTTGCCATCCAGAGCCTTTGAACAGGAGAATGACAAGTTGAAAATAAGGAAGAGCGAAGTTTTATTTGACAGAAATGTGCAAAGTAAATTGAGAAGGGATAAGGAGGGGTGAAGGTAGACAGGTCAGAGAAAAGGTTACCCTAACAGTCTGGTTTGAAGCAATCAGGGCCTAACCCTGAACACAAATGTTTACAGCAATTCTTTTCATTATTACCCAAAACTGGGAAGAACAAAAATGTCCTACTGGAACATATTTATACAAAATACTACTCAGTAAAAAGAAAAAGTGGGTTATTAATGCATGAAACAGCTTAAATGATGAATCTCTAGGGCATTATGCTGAGTGAATGAAGCCTGTCTCTAAATGTGACATATTGTAGATTTCATTTATATAAAATTCTGAAAAAGAAAATGATAGATGAGAGGTTGCCAGAGTTCATGGAAGGGGGTAAGGTATGACTGCACTTGGAAGTTTTTTGGGGGGGTGAATGAACTGTATCCTGACTTTGGTGGTAGTTCCACAAATATATACATTTCTTAAATTTCATAGAACGAGAAGGAAATGGCAACCCACTCCAGTGTTCTTGCCTGGAGAATCCCAGGGATGGAGGAGCCTGGTGGGCTGCTGTCTATGGGGTCACACAGAGTCGGACACGACTGAAGCGACTTAGCAGCAGCAGCATACACCCAAAACAAGGTTAATTTCACTATATGATAATAATTTTTTATTATCAATTTCCCCCATTAAATATAAGGGAGATATTTTGTGGTAATGGTTACCTCTTTATAATTCAATAGCTATATTTATATTAAATACTCTCCCTCCAATAATAGGAAATGTATCCCTCAACTGTGGAATAAATAATTCATGCTTAAATATAAATTGTGAAACATAAAAACAACAAAAATACTTCTTCCAACCCTGCTTTCTCTGTGGTGGGCTCTGTCTTTGGCTACCACATCCCACCGTGACCATCCTAGATAAGAGACCCCTCTTTGCCTCTTTCCCTGACTCTCCAGCAGGCTCCACTGGCCAGACTGCCATTCCTGGTACCAAAACCAGCGGATGCTGGGTTGCAGGAATATCAGTTTCCTCTTTTAACCAATATTTTTACAGCAATGGTGTTCTCTCTGCTTTCTGATTATAACAATTATGTCTGTTGTGCATGGAACAAACTGATATCAGAATACCTCAAGAGTGGCCTGCATGAATGAAAATTCCACAGCTAGAAAGCCTCACACCAAACTGTTAGAACTCACCAGGAACTCTCTCCTTTCTGTATTCCAAGAGTGTGTAAGAGTTATTTTCCAACACATTTTTTTTGAGTTCCAAATTAAAGTAGACTCCATGGAAAGGAGGCTTTTCTATAGATTCATCTGATTAGCAAGACACTGGATCCTACAGAGGCCATAAGAAGAGGAAGCCTGAAGCCTCCACTTAAAACTCAACCAGAAGCCATGCAGCAGTCCACACAGATGGTCAGACATCTAACACTTTACAACGTGAGTTTAACCAGAAAGAGAAAAACTAGTGGATTACTTACATAAAACTGCTAACAAGAGAAAACTGGGCTTCTTCCCACCAATTAATTTGGCGTCAGTTTTAAAAGGCGCTGTTTTAATAAGATTTAAAAAAAAATTTCTAACACATCAGTATGTTGTGAAAACTGTCATTTCATTTTCAGCTATCAGAAAACTTTTCCAAAGTCTTAAAAATTGATGTAACTAATTTGTCTTCCATATTGTGTCAAATATTGCTTATGTGGCATTTCTTTTTTAAACATCATTTTTAAAGAGTAAGCTTATTGTTAAAAACATTAAAGCAGAAAACTATTTAAGAGAACTAGTAAAAAAAAAAAAATCCCACACTCTCACTCCCAGATTCTTTTTTAGCCGCCCTCCTGCCCCATCTACCACCTTCGCCCATTTTAATGCTAGACAGGACTCCAAGGGAAATGGTGGACTGTAGGATCTTGGGGGAAGGAGCGGGGGTGAAATTGGAAGCAGGAGAAAGAGATGATTCCCCAAAGAAGGAGAAATTGTCTATTCACCCCGAGAGGCTGATTCTCCCTGGTAATCCGTGAAAGACGAATAGAAAGTGCAGGAAGAAGATACCAGTTTTATTGTCTCTAATTGGCAAATATGAAAAAAAAGATTGACAGTATCAAATGGAGGGAACGCAGGGGGCGGGCTGCAGTGTTAAATGGGAGGAGTAACCGAGGACTCGAGCTCATTGATGACGCTACCCTCACGTGACCAGGAGTCGACGTGTGCAGAAGTCCTTATAGTCCAGGGCCTGTTTCCCAGGAGCAGCTCCCTATAGCTGGAGAAGGAGAAAAGTGCCCCGGATCCTTTCAGGTCAGTATAAAGCTGGGCGCTGCCTTCGGGACCCTGCGGTCTAGGAGTCAGATAGCAGAAACCAAGCGTAGCCGGTACTACTTTCCTAACACCACGGTTCCGCTAAACTTCCATTTTTGTGCAGGAAATTTGGGGCAGTTTGGGGGTGGAGAGGGAGAAGGGTAGCTAATTGAGGATCCCAAGAGAGACACAGAAACAATGTAGAAACAACTTGAGTCGCTCAATCCCTGCCTGAAGGGAACCGGTGGGCACCGGGGAGGGAGGGCGGGGTTGCCTTAAAAGGATCGCGAGGATGAGGACGTGGGGAAACTTTAGACGAACAAGGCCTAGAATCGTTAAAGGGACCCGTGATTCAGGTACTGACCTCCTCACCAAGCACTCTTGTCGGTTTGCAGGACTCTTGGTCTTTGGGGAGAGACCCAAATCGACTGAGGGAAGAGGGAGGAAAATTCCCTGGATCCCTGCAGGTCAGTGTAAAGGTGCAGTTGCCTCCTGTTCCCGGGGGTGGGGGTGGGGGTGTGAGTGCGGATGACCCCGAAGCCCATCCCGGGGTCACTGCAGCCTCTCCCCATCCGGATGAAGCGCCAGAGGCCTGTGCAGAGCCTGCAGCGGAAATGGGGCGGGGGAGGGGGAGACCGGAGAGACGTGGAAGGGGGAGGGGAGGCCAGAGACTGGACCAGCCAGTCTCAGGTGAGAGGTAGGAGGTTGAAATGGCTCGGGAAAGCCTAAAAGGGCGGGAGTGTTGGAGACCGGAGGCGAGGGAGGGGTTAATTGCTTCCGCGCTGCTCCCTGCTCCTGTCTCGGTGCTAGCAGAGGCCTGTAGCAGGGCCTGCTGGGAAATGGTGGGCTGGAGCGGGAGGAGAGAAGATGGAGCTGGAGCGGGAGGGGGAGGGTGAGGAAGGGGAGAGAGGCGGAGCCAGGGGAGTTCAGAGCCAGAGGATCTAGCCTTTTCTAGTTGGAAAACTTTAACAGAGGAAGCCAGTCTCTATGGAAACCCATACTCTAGCTGCTGGTTCATTTGCCTGGCATCTACTTGTTTTGTTTCCTTGTTTTCCAGGGTTAATTTATTCAAAAAGGAAATCGAAAAATACTCAACATGCAAAAGTCTTGTGAAGAAAATGAAAGAAAACCACAGAACATGCCAAAGGCTGAGGAAGACCGCCCTTTGGAAGCTGTACCACAGGAGGCAGAAGGAAATCCTCAACCTTCTGAAGACGGTGTAAGCCAGGAAGCAGAAGGAAACCTTAGAGGAGGGCTGACTCAGCCTGGTCAGGGATATAAAGAGGACACTCCCGTTAGGCATTTGGACCCTGAAGAAATGATAAGAGGAGCAGATGAGTTGGAAAGGCTTAGGGAAGAGATAAGAAGAGTAAGAAACAAGTTTGTGATGATGCATTGGAAGCAAAGACATTCACGCAGCCGTCCTTACCCCGTGTGCTTTAGGCCTTGAATTCTTTTTTTGTCCGATATTAAAATCTTGCCCCAGCTTTCTGTTAGCATTTTCTGATGTATCTGTGACTTTTGCTTTATTTTTAATCATCTGGTGGAGTTTTGTTTTAGGTAGTTTCCTTGTTTTCAGCATCTGCATTTTGTATTTTGACACATTCTCTAGGTCTATTTTTCGATTGGGAAATTTCGCACATATGCATGAAAATATGTTCATTCCATATTGTAAAGTAAAACATAACAGGTTACAAAGCAGCATATTTAGTACCAGCTCACATATGTAGGAGAAAGTCTCAAATTGTGTGTGTGCGCGCGTGTGTATACATACATGCATATATCAAAAATCTAACTGTGCTTGTTTCTGTGTGCTGTTTTTTTTCTTTTTGCTTATATGTATTTTTTAATGAACATCACACACACAAAGAGAATTAAAGTTTTTTTATTAATTAAAGAGTCAATCAAATAATTGGCAACCAGCTTATAAGGGCAATGGGGGCACCTAAACTCTTGATGAAAGAACTATTAAAAAAATGTAAACCTCGAAATACCTCTGGATCTCTTAGCCAGAGGAATAAAACTGGCAATTATTACAGATACACTTGCTTAAGACTTGATCTTTTCATGGGAAAACACTTCTCTCACAGGGCTTCTGTGGGGAAGAAATGAGGTGACTGAGCTGTGCTTGGTGGGCTTTTGTTCCCACCTATGCATATAGAACCCCAACCCATTGCAGAACATGAGTTTTGAGGGAGGGTCCTGGTGTGACTCAACCTGTGCTCAGGAACAAGTCCAATAGGCAGGGAGGTGAGGGCTTCCATGCCAGGCCTCTGCTGTTGAGCCCCACCCCTGGTTTCCCTGGGTCCTGCCATGCCTGCTGGGTGCTGGAGTCCTCCAGTGCCAAAACCCCACTGAGTATCCTGGTGTCCCCAGGGGGTTGAACCCCCACTCTTGTCTTATAAATCTTCTCTCTCTGCTTTATAATTATGCTTAACACAGTGGGAGGACTTCCCTGAATGGTAAAGAATCTGCAGGAGACACAGGTTCGATCCCTGGGTCCCTGAATCGGGAAGATCCCCAGGAGAAGGAAATGGCAACCCACTCCAGTATTCTTGCCTGAAAAATCCTATGGACAGAGGAGCCTGGCGGATTATAGTCCAGGGGGTCGCAAAGAGTCAGACGTGACTAAACAACAACAAACAGTAGGGGGCTGTTCCAGGATTGCATGGGCCACAATGTGATTCAGAATTCTTAGCAATGGTCCCATCCAATTTCAACCACAGGATACGTCATCCACAGGAGTCGGACATGATAAGTACATTTTGGGAATTGGACTGGAGTTCAAATATGAGTAAAAGATGCTACTCTATAGTCAGAGTTGCTGCTTTAAGTCTAAAAACTGAAGTTTTGTCTTCTTTTGTGGATGATCTCTCCCGGAAGGCTCCTGGCAGGCCTGTCCTACTGGTTCAGAAGACTCAGAATATGTGTAAATTGCAAAAAGTAATACAGGAAACAGATCTAAGGGAACAGTTCCCTTATTCCCATCCCCAATCGATACATGAAAAAAAAAAACTTGAAAGGTAAAAACTTTATCAGTTCAGTTCAGTTCAGTTCATTTCAGTCGCTCAGTCATGTCCAACTCTCCGCGACCCCATGAATCACAGCACGCCAGGCCTCCCTGTCCATCACCAACTCCTGGAGTTCACTCAAACTCATGTCCATCGAGTCGGTGATGCCATCCAGCCATCTCATTCTCCGTCGTCCCCTTCTCCTCCCGCCCCCAACCTTTCCCAGCATCAGAGTCTTTATAAATACACTTAAAGTAGAATGGCTACTATGTAAATATTATAAATTATATTTTCCCTACAGAATAAAGACTATCTTTTCCTTCTGATATCCGCACATACTTGTGACACATCATGTTTCAATATTTAATTGATTTTCTGATTGATTTTTGCTAAGGAGCCAGTTGTTTAGTCACTAAATTGTGTCCAGCTGTTTTGTGACCCCGTGGACTGTAGTCCACCAGGCTCCTCTGTCCATGTGATTTTTTCAGGCAAGAATATTGGAGTGGATTGCCATTTCCTCCTCCAGGGGATCTTCCCAACCCAGGGACTGAACCTGCATCTCCTGCATTGCAGGTGTATTATTTACTGCTGAGCCACTGCTGCTGCTGCTGCTAAGTCACTTCAGTCGCGTCCGACTCTGTGTGACCCCATAGATGGCAGCCCACCAGGCTCCCCAGTCCCTGGGATTCTCCAGGCAAGAACACTGGAGTGGGTTGCCATTTCCTTCTCCAATGTGTGAAAGTGAAAAGTGAAAGTGAAGTCGCTCAGTCGTGTCCGACCCTTAGCGACCCCATGGACTGCAGCCTACCAGGCTCCTCCATCCATGGGATTTTCTAGGCAAGAGTACTGGAGTGGCTTGCCATTACTAGGTTTGTCCAAATTCTGTCATTGACTCAATAATCTTCCACAAATTCCTTTATTGTTCTAGTATTATGACAAGCAGTTCCAGGAAGAAACGGTTCATGGAATGGATTGCACTTCAAATGTTTTATCAAAGCCTTGCATAATTACCTGCATCAGAATCACCTGGGGAGCATCTTTAAAATACTGATTTCTGGGCCCCACCTAAGACTCACTATCTGGAGGTGGGCTGTGGAAGTTTCAGTTAACAACTTGTTGGTCAGGATGGATTCTGGCTGGAGTGAGATGAAGGTCCAGGAACTCATTTGCCAGCATTATAAGACCAGTTGAATCCAGCCCCCTGGAACTGAGGGGTGGCACTGGGGCAGGATGTAGAAGGGCTCCAGCAAGGCACACCCCTCTTCAGGATGGTCTGACATTGGTTTCTCTACTCCAGCCTGCAACAGGTACCAGACTCTTCTAGACTGATGGCCAAGCTCTCCTAGACATGTGTACCTGGAGGATCACTGTCCCCGTTGCAGGTCAGAGCACTAGACTTCCTTTCTTCCCTTTTTCCTTCACAAGGAAGCTTGATGGGAGCTTTTTTTTTTTTTTAACTGAAAAACAATTTTTTTAATGGAAAAGCATTTTATTTTAAATATTGCTGTGTGTACATGTCAATCCCAAACTCCTAATCTATCCCTTCCCCCAACTCTTCCCTTTGGTAAAAAGTCTGTTCTCTAAGTCTGTGAATCTGTTTTTTTTTGTGTGTGTGTAAATAAGTTCATTTGTATCATGTTTTTTAAGATTCCACATATAAAGCCAAATCATATATTTGCCTTTCTCTGTCTGACTTATTTCATTTAGTATGATAATCTCAAAGTCCATTCATGTTGCTGCAAATGGCATGGCATTATTTCATTCTTTTTAATGGAGTAATATTCCATTGTATATATGCACATACCTCAGCATAATAAAGGCCATATACAACAAACCTACATCATACTCAGTGGTGAAAAGCTGAAAGCATTTTCTCTAAGATCAGGAACAAGACAAGGATGTCTACTCTCTCCACTTTTATTCAACATAGTTTTGGAAGTCTTAGCCATGGCAATCAGACAAGGAAAAGAAATAGAAGTGATCCAAATTGGAAAAGAAGAAGTAAAACTGTCACTGTTTGCAAATGACATACACACATAGAAAGTCCTAAAGATGCTACCAGGAAATGAGTAGAGCTCATCAATGAGTCTGGTAAGTTGCAGGATACATAATTAATAACAAAAATGTCTTGAATTCCCATACACTAACAACAAAAGATCAGAAAGAGAAATTAAGGAATCAGTCCCATTTACCATCGCAGCAAAAAGAATAAGATACACAGGAATATACCTACTTAAGGATGGGAACTTTTAAAGGGAAAAAGCCTTCAAAATTCAGTAACTGAAAACATTGGTTTTGATAATCTTTGGCCAAGGGGGATAGGTCTTAAACAAGATCTGCCTCATGCCTCTCCCACCCACCTTGCCCAGACTTCCAGAAGGGCCTCTATTGTGTCCACCTGTTTGGGTCTTCCCTTGTGGCTCAGTGGTAAAGAATCTGCCTGAAATGCAGGAGACCTGGGTTTAATCCTTTGGTCAGGAAGATCCCTTGGAGAAGGGATTCCATGGACAGAGGAGCCTGGCAAGCTACAGTCCATGGGTTGCAAAGAGTCAGACACGACTGAGCACATGCAACTCTGAGTTGTAGTGCCTTTAGTTCTGTGTGTGGCTGATGCAGTGCTTCTGATGTCTCCATGGGTCCAGATCCAGAGACAGAGGAGAGCCCAGGTGGAGGAAGCTTGCAAAGGCACATGGCCCTACTGCTCAGGAGAAAAGGATTGCTGCCTCCTGTTTAAACAACCCGGTGCACTATAGTCCTAGCCCACAACTTGGGGACCAGGGTAGTCAAGTTATGAACTGGCATGAAGATGCTTTTGCAGGCATTGATGGTGGAGGAAGCAATGCCGTTGTGACCGTTGTTCTTTAGGTCTGTCATCTGAGAAATCAGTACTGCTTTTTCTGGTTGGGCAATAAGGTGAAGATGAAATTGGCTTTGGGAATGCAAAATGGTTAAGTACATGACCTTGCTGTACTGTGCTCTGCTAAGTTACTTCAGTTGTGTCTGACTCTTTGCAACCCTATGGACTGTAGCCTGCCAGGCTCCTCTGTCCATGGGATTATCTAGGCAAAAATACTGGAGTGGGTTGCCATGTCCTCCTCCAGGGGATCTTCCCGACCCAGGGATCCAACTCTTGTCTCTTCTGTCTCCCGCATTGGCAGGTGGATTCATTACCACTAGTACCACCTCAGGTTCCAATCTGAACTCTTCTTACAGTATGTGACCTTGCATAAATCCTTTCTTGGAGACTCGTGGGGTCCCCAGACATAAAACTCTTGGATCAAGGATAAAATTTCCTCTCCATTACCATCATTGCTTTTATCATAATTATCATCATCATCACCATCATGATCAAGGGATAGTACTGAGTGAATACCCAGTGGATTCCTGTTGGGCACATGTCTCATACTGTGAAGGCTTATAACAATCAGTGGCCAAGCCTTGGAAATCTATCCTCTGAATGGGTGGACACAGTATAGTCAAAAACTACTGGCTAGTTTTGAATCCTCTACTAATAAGAAGTGTGAGGACAGATTGGTTCATTCATCTGTAGAATGAGTATAACCCACAAGATTGTTATGGGAAGTAAATGCAGAAAACGATGACATTCTGGGCATATAATAGGTTTTCAGACAATGTTAGATCTTTGATCATCATTATCATGTGTTGTCATTATCATCATCATTATCATCAGGTGATGTTGTTCAGTTCAGTTTAGTCGCTCAGTCATGTCCAACTCTTTGCAATCCCATGAACTGCAGCATGCCAGGCCTCCCTGTCCATCACCAATTCCCAGAGTTTACCAAAACTTATGTCCATTGAGTCGGTGATGCCATCCAACCATCTCATCCTCTGTTGTCCCCTTCTCCTCCTGCCCTCAATCTTTCCCACCATCAGGGTCTTTTCAAATGAGTCAGCTCTTCACATCAGGTGGCCAAAGTATTGGAGTTTCAGCTTCAACATCAGTCCTTCCAATGAAAACCCAGGACTAATCTCCTTTAGGATGGACTGGTTGGATCTCCTTGCAGTCCAAGGGACTCTCAAGAGTCTTCTCCAACACCACAGTTCAAAAGCATCAATTCTTCGGCGCTCAGCTTTCTTTAGAATCCAACTCTCATATCCATACATGACTACTGGTAAAACCATAGCCTTGACTAGATGGACCTTTGTTGACAAAGTGATGTCTCTGCTTTTTGATATGCTGTCTAGGTTGGTCATAACTTTCCTTCCAAGGAGTAAGCGTCTTTTAATTCCATGGCTGCAATCACCATCTGCAGTGATTTTGGAGTCCAAGAAAATAAAGTCAGACACTGTTTGCACTGTTTCTCCATCTATTTCCCATGAAGTGGTGGGACCAGATGCCATGATATTAGTTTTCTGAATGTTGAGCTTTAAGCCAACTTTTTCACTCTCCTCTTTCACCTTCATCAAGAGGCTCTTTAGTTCTTCTTCACTTTCTGCCATAAGGGTGGTGTCATCTGCATATCTGAGGTTATTGATATTTCTCCTGGCAATCTTGATTCCAGCTTGTGCTTCTTCCAGCCCAGAGTTTCTCATGATGCACTCTGCATATAAGTTAATTAAGCAGGGTGACAATATACAGCCATGACGTACTCCTTTTCCTATTTGGAACCAGTCTATTGTTCCATGTCGAGTTCTAACTGTTGCTTCCTGACCTGCATACGGGTTTCTCAAGAGGCAGACCAGGTGGTCTGGTATTCCCATCTCTTTCAGAATTTTCCACAGTTTATTGTGATCCACACAGTCAAAGGCTTTGGCATAGTCAATGAAGCAGAAATAGATGTTTTTCTGGAACTCTCTTGCTTTTTCCATGATCCAACAGATGTTGGCAATTTGATCTCTGGTTCCTGTGTCTTTTCTAAAACCTGCTTGAACATCTGGAAGTTCACAGTACACGTATTGCTAAAGCCTGGTTTGGAGAATTTTGAGCATTACTTTACTAGCGTGTGAGATGAGTGCAATTTTGCAGTGGTGAGCATTCTTTGGAATTGCCTTTCTTTGGATTGGAAAGAATACTGACCTTTTCCAGTCCTGTGGCCCCTGCTGAGTTTTCCAAATTTGTTGGCATATTTAGTGCAGCACTTTAACAGCATCATCTTTTAGGATTTGAAATAGCTCAACTGGAATTCCATCACGTCCACTAGCTTTGTTCGTAGTGATGCTTCCTAAGGCCCACTTGACTTCACATTCCAGGATGTCTGACTCTAGGTGAGTGATCACAGGTGATGTTGCTGCTGCTGCTGCTGCTAAGTTGCTTCAGTCGTGTCCGACTCTCTGCGACCCCATAGACGGCAGCCCACCAGACTCCCCCATCCCTGGGATTCTCCAGGCAAGAACACTGGAGAGGATTGCCATTTCCTTCTCCAATGCATGAAAGTGAAAAGTGAAAATGAAGTCACCCAGTCGTGTCTGACTCTTAGCGACCCCATGGACTGCAGCCTACTAGGCTCATTCGTCCATGGGATTTTCCAGGCAAGAGTACTGGAGTGGGTTGCCATTGCCTTCTCTGCAGATGATGTTAGCAATACTCAAATTGGAACCCAAAACATCTGTGCTTCCTTGACTCCACAACATGTTTCTAAAGCAAAAGTCTGTGCTTGTTCCTCTCATCCAAACTTCTCCCTTGCCTAAAAGAAACAAATAGTACATAAACTAAATGCAATAAGTGCCATTCATTTGGAGTTATAAAAGAAATCATTCATGGACTCTGGTGCCATTTCTCTATTGTACAATGAGAAAAAATTTCCTCCACATTTCCATTGTATTTAGTTATGTGCCAGAACATGTGAAATCATGAGGAAAGTCTTATTGTCATGAATTACAAAATATAATCTAGAAATGCATCACTGGCATGAAAATCTGTTCCTTACATATTGTTTTTTGAAAAAGCCAGCTGCAAAACACACACAGGTTAAACATAAATATCAAGACATTTGAAGTGAATATTTCTAGATGACGTTAATACTGGAAATTGCAGCTTCATATTATCCTTCTCTGTATTTCCAATTTTAACTTTTTCAATGAAGATGTGCAGTTTTTATAATTAGAAAAAATGTCATGAAGGTGAAAACAGTAAAATTCTGTTTCTCTTTTCATTTTAGTTGAGATAGGGGCTATTGGATCTTGAAGTTCCTCATTTGCTCTCTGTTCCCTCTTACTTCTGAGAAGTGCCTGGTATAAGTGTCAGAACTCTGTGGATCCTGGCTGAGATGCTTCCCCTCTCTATGCTACCTCCTCGCCACTCCATCTTGTTAGCTAAATTTATGCTGTATTTCTATCTTTGGTCACAGGTGGCATTTCATAATTATTGATGCTTTCTAAATATTCTCCAGTTAAGATTATCTTAATTTTTCAAAAATGGCAATAAACAAAACTTTCAAAGAACATTATTAAATGAATTCTTAATTCTGCTTTTAAAATGTACAGGTATAAAAAATATAGGAAGGATATACCCTCAGTTGAATTTGCTAGAGATTCACAAATTTACATTTCATTTATTTATTCATTTAACAAATATTTACTGGTTGCCTACTATGTGTCAGCCAAAATCAATTTATCCTTCTCAGCATCTCAGACTTTTCTCCTGAGACTCTATTTTCAAATGCCTGCTGATATTGACCATTTGGACTAAGACAAATCATTATCCAACCATATGGGCATAACCCTGCATAAACACATACTCATCACTTTTGACCAGTTTATCCTTTAATCCTGGAGGCTCACCATGTACTGTGGAGACAGTATGAAAACACAGGAAAAGTGAAGAATTAAAGTCAGAAAAACTTTTGCAGTAATAACCCTTTTCTTATTTCAAAACATTTGTAACCGATCAAAAGAAATCTTGGTTAGGCAAGAAGTGGAATAATAATATCGTTTCAAATGCAAGACATACCTATACCAACTAAAGTTGAGAGTCATAATAGCCACTGTTCATTTGACAACCGTTGATGTAGGTGATTTCCAAGGCCTGCTCCATTTTTCCTCAATGTTTATCGAGCTCTTGCTAAGAGCCCTGGCCCTTGGCTAGTTCCTGAAACACAGCAGTGAACAAAAAGTTCCTACCTTATTGATGCTTATATTCCGATTTACACACTTAAAATATTGAGACAAAATTTGTGTATAGTGAAATTCACAGATCTTAAGTGTATACAACTGAGTGTAAAATAGGACATTTCCATTACTCCAAAAAGTTTCCTGTTCTTTTCTCAGCCCTCCTCCCACCACAGGTAATCATTCAGCTTATTTCTATCCATTTATATTGTTTTTGTCTGTTGTAGAATTTCATGTAAATGGAATCATACAGCATGCAATCTTTGGTGTTTAACATCTTTCACTCATTTTACTTGATATAATGTTTTTTAGATTCATCATTATAGTTGTGTGTATTGACAATTGATTCTTTTAAAATTATTGCTGGATAGTATTCTGATTCTTTGTGACCATATGGACTGTAGCCCTCCAGGCTCCTCTGTCCATGGGATTCTCCAGGCAAGAATACTGTAGTCGGTTGCCATGCCCTCCTCCAGGGTATCTTCCCAACCCAGGGATCAAACCTGTGTCTCTTACATGTCCTATATTGGTAGAGGTTCTTTACCACTATCTCCACCTGGGAAACTATCAATGCCTTGAAAGAAGGCTAGAAAACTGTTCTCGATTAAAAGAGATTAGAAGACATCACAACTAAATGTGATGTTTGAATAAGGACTATAGTTTAGATAACAGCATTAAAGCAATGCTAAATCTCCTGAATGTGATCATTATATTGTGGTTGTTTAGGAGACTATCCTTGTTGTTAGGAGACAAAATGCTGAAGTATTATAAAGTCTGTTAGCTTAGTCTAACTTAGTCTAGCTTAGTCTATTAGCTTAGAATATTAATAGTTCAGTGTTGAAAAAAGAAAGAAATATTTATTTCTCAAGAAATAGAAAGAAAATATGTATATATATATATTTCTCTCTCTTGAGAAAGAGATGGCAGTTAGGAAAATATTAATTGGTGAGTCTAATCTAGATGAAGGATTAAGAGTATAGGGGCATTCACTCTATTATTCTTGAAATATTTTACAGGTTTGAATTTTTTAAAATAAGAAGTTGATGGTGGGGCTTTCCTGGTGGTTCAGTGGTTAAGACTCCATGCTTCCACTGCAGGGGGCATGGATTTCCCTGATCAAGGAACTAAGATCCTGCATGTCATGTGGCACAGTCACCCTAAAAAAATTTTTGGTAGTGATGGGGGCGGGGAAGAAGAGATATCTTGTCAGTCCTCCAGAAGAAAAGGTGGCAGAATGAGAATCTAGAATCAAGATTGACGAATTTGGTTATCTTTAAGAATGAGGTATGTTGATTAAAGAAAAACAACATAAAAGGTGTGAGTTTTATTCAGGGACCTTACTGAGGACGATAGGCCAAAGAGATAGCCTCTCAGATAGTTCTGAGGAACCGTTCTGAAGAGGTAAGAGAGGAGACAGGATATATAGGGGATTTTGCTGAAAAACAAAACATGTAGTCAAACATCAAAACATTACTGATAATTGCAACAAGACAAGACAAAACAAATTCAGACATTTCAAGTTAATGATTTTAGTGCTTTCCTATTATGGGAAGATGTAAGAATCTGGGCTCCTAGAAATTGTTCCTCAGATACAAATCTTAATTATCTAGGGTCTATATCTTGTTATCCTTTTCCATCCTGAATTCCCCTCAGGGTGCACTGTTGAGAGGTGGCTGCACAGGGCTTGTTGGCAGCAACATTCTTTGTTTATTGAAGTGACAGGAGACATTCTTTGTCCACAGGTGTTACAGGTTATACAAACAACTTTAGGGGAACACAAAGACAGGGATAGCAGGCTGAACTCTGCTTCTGCAATAATATAAGAAATCATTCCATAAGTCAACTTGTTGGGACAGACCACCGCATGTCAGCAAAACTTTTTGTGAGAGTTAAAATAGCAATATATATACACCATGGATATGATCACACTCCTGTAGGAGGAAGGGAGAGAGGGACTTGAGAACATTTACGTATCCAGTTAAAGTGGACTAGGAGCATCTGTAGGGTTAAGACAAAAAGAAGCATGTAGTTGAATAAGAAAAACTTATAGTATTATATCAGATCTTGATGTGGAAAGACCATGAAAGTATCAAAAGGAGAGAGAGTCACCGGGATCGAGGTTAGCCCTGTTCCATTAAAACCCCATCCAGTACAGGAGGAAAGCAGTAATCAGGAACCCCAGAGCAAGTATTCAGAGAGTGAGTGGAAGGAAATGTAGGGATTCTTGGAATGGAGTAATAGGGTATGAGGATGTAGCAAGGATGAGAGTAGAGCAAAAGAATCCAAAGCAAGAGTAACATAATCCATATTTACACAAGGCCCGAAGATTCAGACTACAAATATGCCAGAGCTATAGCATAGTAGTTTCTCAGGACATAAAGTTGCCTAGCAAGATCCACATTTTACTTTTACTCCAATCTTCTAAACATTACACAAATGGAGTGCATCTCCAATGACAGATAAAAGTTGCCATGAGAATACATGAAAATGTTCTCCACATGTTAGGTTCTTCTTGCCTTTGAGAATTTGAAAAAGCAGATTGAGAATTTCCCAAAGATATGCTGACTTCATAGGGCTGTTTCAAGGATTATTTAATGTGACATCTTCCTGTATATATGGAATTCTGGAACCATCCTATTATGGGATGAGGCAATTCTTCAGGTGGGGAGTGTGAAATAAAATTTGTATTTTATGGCAAGACAATAAAAATTTAAACATAATTTTTTTTTTGCCTTTTGGCCTCCTCTCTCCCCACTGCTGTGCCTTGTGTATCTACATTATGGATTGCCCAAACATCTCCATCGACAGAAATACCTGCTCATCCATAAAGAGCAACATTCTCCTAGAACCAACAAGATAGCTCCTTAAAGGATAACATTCCTTCTTGATCTAATAAGGGGCCATGACAACACATGACCCACTACTCACTTTGTACACTTAGATCTGGGTTGTGTAAACTGTCAATAATATGTCATGTAATGTACAGCCCTCTGTCTCTAAAACATGTATAACCACACTTTGACCTCTTAACGGTGAACAATTCTCGAAGCTTTCTGAGAGGCTGTTCCTGAGTTATAATCTTCAATTTGGCTCAGATAAAAATTTCCATTTCTTTCTTAGATGGACTGGCTAATTTTTCATCAACAGGAGGACAGAAAGAAGGCAATGACATTAGTTTAAAGGAGGATAAGCAGCAGGTGTTGGTGACTGATTGCATGGGGGAGACATTAAGAGAAAGTCAAGCATGGAGAGCTGGTTGAATCCTGATGCCATTAATTTAGCTATAGACCCCAGAGAGAGATTTGGCTGTGGAGAGAGAAGAACTGAGAAAACACTTAGCTTAGGCTAGGACATTTAGGTGGAAAATCCAAAAGTAAAGTAGATAAAATAATGTGGAGCTCAAAAGAGAGATATAGGCTAGTGACACGGCTTTAGGAGTCAATGCTTATGTGAAAGTAAAAATCATAAGATTATTTGAACATTGTTGTAGGCTGAACAATGTTCCTCAATGGTATCCAGGTCTTAAATCCCTGAAACATTTGAATTTCATGAAATATGAATTTCACCTTAAATGGTAAAAAGGACTGATGTGATTAAGTAACAACCTAAATGGGAAAAGAATTTGAAAAAGAATAGATACATATTTAGGTATAGCTGAATCACTTTGCTGTACACCTGAAACTATCACAACATTGTTAATCAACTATGTGTGTACATGCCAAGTCGCTTCAGTTGCGTCTGACTCTTTGCAGCCCTATGAACTGTAGCCTGCCAGGCTCCTCTCTCCATGGGATTATCTAGGCAAGAATACTCGAGCGGGTTGCCATGCTCTCCTCCAGGGATCTTCCTGACTCAGGGATCGAACCCGCATCTCTTATGTCTCCTGCATTGATAGGCGAGTTCTTTACCACTAATGCCACCTGGGAAGCCATAATCAACTATACTCCAGTATAAAATAAAAAAGTTTTTAAAAAGATCTTGAGATGGGCTGATAATCCTGGATTATTCAGGTGGCCCCTAAGATGCAATTGCAAGTGTCCTTGTAAAGGGAGGCACAGGGAGAGTTGACTTTAGAATACGGAAACAGAAAGTGTAGAGGTGCAACTACAAGCCAAAGATATCTGGCAGCCCACAAAAGCTGGAGCCTTCAGAAGGAACCAGTCCTGCCAACACCTTTAGTTTAGTCCTGTAAAACCGACAATTTGGAGTTCTGATCTCCAGGACATTAAGAGAATACATTGCTGTCATTTTAAGTCACTAAGTTTGTGGTAATTTGTTACAGTAACAATAGGCAACAAATAAAAACATTTAGAGAATAACAAAAACAGGTCCACGAAATAATTGTTGTTGTTTAGTCACTCACTCATGTTCTACTCTTCTCCAACCCCATGGACTATAGCCCACCAGGCTTCTCTGTCCATGGGATTTTCCAGGTGAGGATATTGGAATTGGTTGCATTTTCTTCTCCAGGGACATCTTCCTGACCCAGGGATCAAACCCACATCTCCTGCATTGGCAGACAGATTCTTTATCACTGAGCCACCTGGGGAGCCCAAAAGAACTGTAAGGGACACCAGTATTTCAGGGGCCTATAATGTAACTTATTGGCTATGACCATAACTGGTGGTGTCAAACAGAACTGGATTCAAATTTAACTCTTCACTTAAGAGCTGTGTGACTCTGGGTGAGTTTAAAAAACTATATACTTAAGTTACCCTGTCTGTAAAATTGGGACAATAATACAATGTATCTCAAAGGACATTGTTGAGGATTAGAGGTGAATATCCAGTCAATGTACCTGCTACATTAAATACTTCATAGTAGTTTCCAAGAGCCACATGTATAAGCATGATTTATAGCTATTATTGTGTACTTTATGTTTTTAATGTGAAGATGAGCCAAACCTCTAGAGTTGTATTAGATTGTCCAGCTCAGTTTAGCAATGTAAGAGACTATATGAGGCTTGATGCCAAGGCCTGCACTTTTAAAAAAATGTATTTATTTATTTTAATTGGAAGACAGTTACAATATTGTGATGGTTTTTGCCATGCATCAACATGAATTGGCCATTGGTATACATGTGTCCCCCCCCCATCCTGAACTTCCTCCCATCTCCTTCCCCACCTGATTCCTCTACAAGACCTGCACTTTTAATAAAGAATGCATCGATCTGGACTGCTGTAGGTGTATATGTGTGTTGCATACATGTATACCCATGTGGCGCTAGTGATAAAGAACCCCCCTGCCAATGCAGGATTCATAAAGAAATGTGGGTTTATTTCCTAGGTCTGGAAGATCCGCTGGAGGAAGGCATCGCAACCCACTCCAGTATTCATGCCTGGAGAATCCCATGGAGAGAGGAGTCTGGCGAGCTATATTACATGAGTTCTCAAAGAGTTGGACTTGATGAATTGACTTAGCACAGCACAGATGCATTGGGAACAAACATGTAAAAATACAGCTTGTTGAGGATGTGAAATGGCACAAAAATCTTTTTCTACTTTAATAGTTACTTAATGACTGTAACAATGAAACCACATTCTCTATTAAGGTCACTCTCTTCTTCCTGATCATTTACATAGAAGTGAATTATGGTTACAAAGTTAATAAATTACCTCTTTGAAGGAACATGAACTTGAAATGTTTTTCAAATCCCTCAGTTCTTTCTGCAGTTTCTAAAGTAAGCTGGTGCAATGTTAATAATCTCAAAAAAACCCCAAAATCCTTTTTTTTCTCAAATAAAATTAGCTTTATGGTATTTATGATTTGAAAAGGAAACTATGCAGAAAAATTTTGAGAATTAGTAAAAATCACACTTTAGATCCCTGCTACCTTGCATAACAAAAGCAAGGTACTTGGTGGGCATTGATGTCTGGGGGAAAAGATAAGAGGCAGAAGGGAGGTGGTAGGAGAGGCAGAGGACAGAAAAGCAGAAAAGGCCAAGGCCTGGTGGAAGTAGGGAAGGGGAATGGATGGAGATCTTCATTAGTAATCAGAGAAGGGCAAACTCCAACCTAAGGCCGTGATGCCACTTGTAGTTCCTCAGATTGGTGAGGACGGGAATGAATGACAGGGTAATGTGCTGACAGGGGATGCCTGCACAGATGGGTGGAGGGAGGGGGAGCATGTATGTGGCAAGAGTGAGGTAGGGGTTCCTGCTGCACAGCCTGCCAACTGAGAGGTTGGTGGGGGCTCTTGGAGCCATTTGTGTGTTGCGGGGGGGGGGTGGTTGGCAAGCTCAGTAATGATGTGAGGGCTTCCTGTGACCAGGAGCCAAAGTGGGCATATGTCCCTCTAGTTCAGGTAATTTTTTCTGCAGTATTCACTCTCCTTTTCCATTGAGGGAAGTTGGCATCTAGCCAAGAGAGGGAGGGGGATGAACACACTTCCTCACAACAAAGCAGGTCTGTGTGAGCAATTGGACTAGGAACTCTGCATTTGTCATGGCATGCAGGAGTGTGGAGGCAAAGGAGGACAAAGATTGAAGTTGGTTTCGGCTGTTTCATTGAGACCTCTTTAACTCCTCGGAAGAAAAATGATGGGCTTCGGGATGGAGAAGAGAAGGCTAGAGAAGAATAGTCACGGAGGGAACATAGAGACTTGAGAATAGTTTGGAAATAATCTGCTGCTTTTATACCCTGTCTACAGGGAAGTGGTGTATAAACATGGAGATGACCCTTGAAATGAAGAGGGAGGAGGTAAAACAAATGGTCATGTAAGGGCACACAGTGCATTAACAAAGACAAACAAATATTTAAAATGAATTCTCTATTCCAACATGGAGGCATTTAATGGCTGGGGACAGGGGAGAGGCAGGGCAGGAAGGGGCATTTTGAGACTTGAGGGGATGGGGTAGGCCAATCTTGAATGAGACCCTTGTCTAGAGTACTGGTCTATTTACCAAGCAGTTCCATACCACACTCTCTCTCATCTGTCTGCAGGTCCAATCATCCATTAGGTGTGTCTCAGTCCAAGGAGGGAAAAAGGAGGAAACTGCTTGTGTCTGTGGCAAGTAGGCATGACACAGTGCTCTGGACTGGAATCCCTGGTGGTGGTGGGGTAAAGGAGTGATATGGTCCAGGACATAACTAGGACTTCACATTGCTTCTACCTGCCCTTCATTCAGTAAAAGAAGAGACTCATAGAAAAGAATAAAGAGGACAATTGTTGAATGAGACTGAGGGAATCTAGAGTTGCTCTTTGGGTATGGAAGAATGGCAAGAACCTGAAGAAAATAGAGGAGTGAATTACAGGATGAGAGGGAATTTAACACTCTTTTCCTTGATTCAATAAAGCAGATGGGTGATGGAATGGACAACACAATAAAAAGATGTCTGGAAGAGACAAAAAAGATTAAGAAATAAATTTAGAATAATGCATTGGAAGCAATGGATAGTCCAGGAAGCAGCCACATTCCATTTAATTCTTTTTGCCTTGAATTTTTTTCCCTATATAATTAGAGCCCGACTTTTATTTTTGATAGGGCTTCCCTTGTGTCTCAGCTGGTAAAGAATCCACCTGCAGAGCAGGAGACCTAGGTTCAATCCCTGGGTTGGGAAGATCCCCTGGAAAAGGGAAAGGCTACCCACTCCAGTATTCTGGCCTGGAGAATTCCGTGGAATGTACAGTCCATGGGGTTGCAAAGAGTCGGACATGACTGAGTGACTTTCACTTCATTTTTGGTTGCATTGTCTAGTTATAACTGTGCTTATCTTATTTTTAAAATTCTGATATTCCTGGTTTTATTTTTATTGAAGTATAGTTGAATTACAATGTGTTAATTGTAATTAACTGTACTAATTAACTAGTTAACTGTAATTAACTGTACTGCTATATGGCAAAGTGACTCAGTTATACATACGTATACATTATTTTTCATATTATTTTCCATTATGATTTAACACAGGATATTGAGTACAGTTCCCTCTGCTATACAGTAGGAACTTGTTGTTTATCCATTCTATATATACCAGTTAGCATCTGCTAATCCCAAACTACTAATCCAACCATCTCCCACCATCTTCCTCTTGGCAACCACCAGTCTATTCTCTATGTCCCTGATTCTGTTTCTGTTCCATAGATAGGTTCATTTGTGTCATATTTTAGATTGCACATATAAGTGATATCATATGGTATTTGTTTTTCTGACTTACTTCACTTAGTATGATAATCTCTAGTTGCATCCATGTTGCTGCAAAAGTCATTATTTCATTCTTTTTAATGGCTGGATAATATTTCATTGTACGTATGAACTACATCTTTGTCCATTCACCTGTCAATGGACATTTAGGTTGTTACCATGTCTTGGCTACTGTGAATAGTGCTGCTATGAACATAGGGGTGCATGTATTTTTTTTAATTACAGTTTTTTCTGGATACATGCCCAATAGTGGGATTGCTGGATCATATGTTAAGTCTATTTTTAGTTTTCTAAGGAACATCCATATAGTTTTCCACAGTGACTGCACCAACTTACACTCCCACCATCAGTGAAGGAGGGTTCCCTTTTCTCCACACTCTCTCCAGCATTTGTTATTTGTAGATTTTTTAAAGATGGCCCTTTCTTGGAGAAAAAGGAACCCTCCTATACTGATGGTGGGAATGTAAGTTGGTGCATCCACTGTGGAAAACAATATGGAGATTCCTCAGAAAACTAAAAATAGAATTAATGTATGATCCAGCAATCCCATTCTCCAGCACCACAGTTCAAAAGCATCAATTCGTTGGCGCTCAGCCCTCTTTATGTTCCAACTCTTTACATCCATTCATGACTACTGGAAAAACCATAGCTTAGACTAGATGGACTTTTGTTGGAAAAGTGATGTCTCTGCTTTTTAATATGCTGTCTAGGTTGGTTATAGTTTTCCTTCCAAGGAGCCAGCGTCTTTTAATTTCATGGCTGCAGTCACCATCAGCAGAGATTTTGGAGCCCAAGAAAATAAAATCTGTCACTCTTTCCACTTTTTCCCTCTATCTCCCTTCCCAGAAGTTCATCCTGTTTGGTGGAACAGTTACAAATGTGCTTGGAAAATTCCCACTTAGAAAAGCACAGACAAAAGTAGTATATAATGACTTTTTATTGGTTCTCAGGTCTGTCCTGATTGAGCACTTCTTACAACCCTAAAGCCTAAAGCAGTACTTTTCATACCTTAGAACACATCATATTCACTTGGCAGACTTGTAGACACAGATGGTTGAGCCCTACCTTCAGAGCTCTGATTCAGTCTGGAGTAAGGGGTGAAAATTTGCAATTTTAACAAGTTACTAGGTGATGCTGCTGCTCTGGCCATTATACTTTAAGAACTATTGACCTACAATAGTAGTTGGTAGCCGTTCAATACATTTGTTAAATAAATGAATGAAATAAATTAATCTTAACAACAAGTATTTGAAATACATTAGAATTACTTTTTTACAAACGGGGCATCTGAGGGACAAAGAAGTGAAGTGAATTGTGCAAGGTAAGAATTGTACCCAATTTTCTTATATCTAAAGTCACGGTTCTTCAAACTTAAAGTTGCTGGAGGGAAGGGATAGTTAGGGAGCTTGGGATGGACATGTACATGCTGCTATATTTAAAATGGGTAACCAACAAGGACCTACTGTATAGCACATTGAACTTTGCTTAATGTTATGTGGAGCCTGAATTTGGGGGAGAATGAATACATGTAAATGTATGGCTGAATCTGTTGTCTGTTTACCTGAAACTGTCACAACAGTGTTAATCAGCTATGCTGCTGCTGCTGCTAAGTCGCTTCAGTAGTGTCCGACTCTGTGTGACCCCATAGACAGAAGCCTACAAGGCTCCCCCATCCCTGGGATTCTCCAGGCAAGAACACTGGAGTGAGTTGCCATTTCCTTCTCCAGTGCATGAAAGTGAAAAGTGAAAGTGAAGCCACTCAGTCGTGTCTGACTCTTAGTGACTCCATGGACTGCAGCCTACCAGACTCATTCGTCTACGGGATTTTCCAGACAAGAGTACTGGAGTGGGTTCCCATTGCCTTCTCCATTAATCAGCTATACCTCAATACAAAATAAAAAGTTTTTTTTTTTTTAAAGAAGGTAAAAAAAATAAAGTTACGATTCTTAACTATGTTTTGCTATGGACTCTGGGTCAATTTAATGGTTTTAACTTTAAGATATTAGAAAAGTTATTACCACATTCCTGTGTTTGGATGTTTTTCCTATTAGCATTGTTCAAGTGTTCAAGGGGAATATTGCAAAAATTCATCACACTGGTTTCCCAGTGCATATAAAAGTTATGCTTACACTATACTGTAGTCTCTTAAGTATGTAATAGTATTATGTCTAAACAAAGTATGTACCTTAATTTACAAATACTTTATTGCTTAAAAAACATGAACTATCATTTGAGCCTTCAGTGGGTCACAGTAGTAACAGCTCTGTTACTACTATGTTACTAACAGTAACAGTAGTAACATAGTAGTAACAGTAGTAAAGATTACTGATCACAAATTGCTATAATAAATATAATAATAATGAAAAAGTTTGAAATATTAAAAGAATTACTGAAATGCGACACAAAGACATGAAGTGAACAAATGTTAGAAAAGCAGTGCCAATAGACTTGCAAACCTTCAGTTTGTAAAAATACAGTGTCTTCGAATCACAGTAAATTGAGGTATGCCCCATATAGATGTAAATATGTGAATGTATGTGTATATATGAATGAGTACCTATCTCTGTGTGTGTATCTATACATATGCAAGTATTGTCTAATTTTTTCCACCCTAATTCTACTTCACTGTAGTTTTTCCTCCCAGAGAGCTTGGGAGCCCAGCACCCCAATAGCAATAAGCACAACTAGAGTCCATATCTTGTCTTCTAAATACTGTTATCCAATAAAAAGAACAAGGACTCTTTGGAGAAATGACTGATTACATGGACAAGGCAAATAAAGAATACAATGGGCCCGGAACATTTTGCTGTGCCGGAAAGCAAAGTGCTCAAAAAATGACAGGAGGGGAGCATACCAAAATGACACAAAGGTCAGTCTGAAAAGGCTCTTTACAAACCTGATAAGAGAGAAAACAGAACAGCTACACTTCCGTGATATTCCTGCCAAATATGCATGACCTGAATCCACTTAAGAAGAAATATTAAGCAAAGCCAAATGGAGGGGCAATGTAAAAAATAACTGAGCTATTATGTTGTGAGAGCCAAAGAAACTTGAGGGCATATTTTATACTGAAGGAGAATAGACATGACAACTAAATGCAACTGGTGATTCTGAACTGGATCTTTTTGCCATTGTTAGAATAACTGCTAAAAACCTACTGGGATCGGAGTTTAGATGATAGTAATATATCAATGTTAATTTCTTATTTTGAGAATTGTACTTTGGTTGTGCTGGAAAACGTCTGTTTGTGGGAAATGTGCACTGAAGATGCTTGGGGTTATGTTTATTTTCTATTGTTGTGTACTATGTTACCATGAGCTTTGCAGCTTAAAACAATGCTTGTTTATTAGCTCACAGTTCTGTAGGTCAGTAGTCTGGAAGGGCTTGGCTAGTTCTCTGTTTAGGTCTCATGAAGCTGACATCAAGATATCGGCTGTTCTGTGCTCTTGTTTATCTGGGTGATCAGAGGAGGAAGCCCCTTAGAAGCTTATTTGGGTTGGTGGCAGAACTCAATCATTAATATTTTGTACTGGTAGTACTTATTTCCCCATCTCCTTGCTGGCTTTTGACAGAGGGTTGCTCTCAACTCCTAGAGGTTTCTCTCTATCCTTGCATTTGGCTCCTGACATCTTCAGAGCAGCAATAGTGATGCATCCAAGCCTTATTACGCTTCCAAATTCTTTGACTTCCCCTTCTGCCAAAGGCCATATAAAACTTTCTCCTTTTAAAAAGCTTGTGTGATTAAATTAGCCCCACCTGAATAATCTCCATTTTTTCATATATGTAACATAATGGTAGGAGATCAAAGTCATAAGGGCCCTCTTCAAATTTTGTGTACCGTGGGGTTAATGGGGTCTCAACCTGGCATTACTTTCAAATAATTCAGGGAAAAAATTCTCTGTACTGCTTTTGCAATTTTTCCATAAGTTTGTGATTTTTCTTCAAATCAAAAGTAAACATGAAGATTTATACAGTGCAGTTCTGGTCCCAAGTAAGATAGAATGAACACTTTCTATCTCTGAAGCCCTGAACAGAGCTGTGAAAAACCAGAGAGAGTGTGTGGTGCAGCTATTTGAACTCTCTGTAAAGGAAATATTAAATGGCAGATGTACTGGTAAAGAATACCAGAATCTGAAGTACTCTCAAATGGATAGATGTAGACAAGATCCAAAATTTCATAACATTATATTCAATGTTCAAAATACAAACCAAACTCACTCAGCATATAAGAAACCATGAAAATCTCAAAAAATATGGGGAGAGGCAATCAACAGACACCAATGATAGGATGCTATCTGTAAATACTTGCTAGTCTTTTAAGCAACTGTTATAAAAGTGCTCAAAAGAGCCATCACCCTTGAAAAACTAATTAAAATGGAAATTATCAGCAAAGAAATAAATATAAAAAAGAACTTAATGGAAGTTTTAGAACTGCAAAATACAATAACTAAATTTTAAAACTGACACAATAGATTTAATGCAAATAGGGAGATAACAGAGGAAAGAGAGCTAATTGGAACATAAATCAATAGATACTGTTCATTTGAACAGCACTCAATATAAAATAGATAAACTCAATAGCCCTACAACTATTAAAGAAATCAAGTTCAAAATGCCCAAAAACAAAACTCTACGCCTAGATGGTTACACTGTCAAATTCTACCAAACATTCAAAGAAGAAAGAAAACCAATAGTATACACTCACTTCCAGAAAATAGAATATGTTGTAGGCAGGATGATGATTCTCCAAATATCCACACCCTAATTGCTGGAACCTATGAATATGTTATGCTACATGGCAAAAGGGACTTTGCTGACTTGGTTAAGAGTTTGGACCTTGAGATGAAGAGATTGCCCTCATTATCCATGTGAGGCAAATCTAATCTTTAAACACAGAGAACATTTCCTATCTAGGTCAGAGAGATGAGATAGAAGAAGAAAGAGAAATTGAAAATGTGACAAGCACTTTACCAGCCATTTCTGGTTCTGAAGATGGAGAAAGAGAGTCAGGAGCCAAAATATATGGTTGGCTTCTGAAAGCTTGGAATGACCTTTAGCTGACAGTCAATAAGAAAATGGGGATTTCAGTCCTACAATCACAAGGAACTGAATTCTGCCAACAGTCTTTGAGGAAAGAAACAGATATTCCCCTAGAACTCCCAAAAAGGAATACAGCTCTGCTGACATCTTTATTTTTGGCAGATGAGGCTTATGAACCAGATAATTGTAAGGTAATATATTTGTATTGCATAAAGCTCTAAATTTGTGGCAATTTCTTATGACAGCAATTGCAAACTAATACAGAAAAGGAAAAAATACACTCCAACTCATTTTGAAAAGGCAACATTACTCTGATACCAAACCAGAGAAATATACTACAAATAAAGAAAAGTAAGACCAATATCTCATATCACCAAATTAAATTTCTCAATATAGAGAAAGAACAATACTGCAACCAAGTGGGGTTTATCCCAAAAATGAAAGGTTAATTCAACAGTTGAAAAATCAAGCAACACAATCCACTGCATTAAGAACCCAAAGAAGAAAATCCAAATGAGCATAGTCATAGATGCAAGAATTTTTTTTACAAAATACAATATCTATTAATGATTAAAATTTTGAATAGAAGTCAATGTCCATAACCTGATAAAAGGCTTCTACAAAATCCTCCAGCTAACATATGGTGAAGGACCAAATATTTTCTCTCAAGACTGGGAACAAAGCAAGGATATCCACTCTCAGCACTCTTATTCAACATCATAATGGAAGGCTTATTCTGTAAAACAGGAAAAAGGCAAAAAAAAAAAAAAAAGAAATAAAAGACATAGAAATTGTAAAATAAATTTTTTTCCCATATTTGTGGATGATGATATTGTCTATGAATAAAATCCCAAGAAACCTATATTGAAAAAGAAGAAATAAAACCAAAATAACTGGACATGAATAACTAAAATACGGACTTCAGCACATACCTCACAACTTATAGAAAAGTAACTCAAAATGTAAAGTACTTAAATGGTAATTTACATTTAAATATATAAAAATGAATTAAATATAAATGAAAGCATAATGTAAATCATAAAATGTAGATGCAAGATATAAGAAAATAAAGATGAACTCCCCAGATAGGTAGGTGTCCAATATGCTACTGGAGAAAAGTGGAGAAATAGATCCAGAAAGAATGAAGAGACTGAGCCAAAGCAGAAGCATCGGCCCAGTTGTGGATGTGTTTGGTGGCGAAAGTAAAGTCCGATGCTGTAAAGAACAATATTGCATAGAAACCTGGAATGTGAGGTCCATGAATTAAGGTAAATTGGAGATGGCATACAAGAGATGGCAAGAGGGAACCATCAACAGTTTAGGAATCAGTGAACTAAAATGGATGGGAATGGACAAATTTAATTCAGACCATTATGTCTACTGTGTGGGCAAGAATCCCTTAGGAGAAAAGGAGTAGCCCTCATAGTCAACAAGAGTCCAAAATGCAGTTTTGGGTACAATCTCAAAAACGACAGAATGATCTCAATTTGTTTCCAAGGCAAACCATTCAGTATCACAGTAATCCAAGTCTATGCCCCAATTGCTAATGCCGAAGAAGCTGAAGGTAAATGGTTCTGTGAAGACCTACAATACTTTCTAGAACTAACACCAAAAAAAGATGTCCTTTTCGTCATACGGGACTGGAATACAAAAGAAGGAAATCAAGATACCTGGAGTAACAGACAAGTTTGGTCTTGGACTACAAAATGAAGCACGGCAAAGGCTAACAGAGTTTTGCCAAGAAAATGCACAGGTCATAGCAAACATCCTCTTCCAACAACATAAGAGATGACTCTACACATGGACATCACCAGATGGTCAATACCGAAATCAGATTGACTATATTCTTTGCAGCTGCAGGTGGAAAAACTCTATATAGTCAGCAAAAACAAGACCAGAAGCTGACTGTGGCTTAGATCATGAACTCCTTATTGAAAATTCAGACTTAAATTGAAGAAAGTAGGGAAACCACTAGACCATTCAGGTATGACCTAAATCAAATCCCTTATGATTTTACACTGGAAGTGACAAATAGATTCAAGGGATTAGATCTGATAGACAGAGTGCCTGAAGAACTATGGACGGAGATTCATAACATTGTACAGAAGGCAATGATCAAAATCATCCCTAAGAAAAAGAAATGCAAAAAGGCAAAATGGTTGTCTGAGGAGGCCTTACAAATAGCTGAAAAAAGAAGAGACACGAAAGGCAAAGGAGAAGAGGAAAGATATAACCATTTGAATGCAGAGTTCTAAGGAATAGCAAGGAGAGATAAGAAAACCTTCCTCAGTGATCAGTGCAAAGAAATAGAGGAAAATTATAGAATGGGAAAGACTAGAGATCTCTTCAAGAAAATTAGAGATACCAAGGGAACATTTCATGCAATGATAGACACAATAAAGAACAGAAATGGCGTGGACCTAGCAGAAGTAGAAGATATTAAGAAGAGGTGGCAAGAATACACAGAAGAACCGTACAAAAAAGATCTTCACAGCCCAGATAATCACGATGGTGTGATCACTCACCTAGAGCCAAACATCCTGGAATGTGAGGTCAGGTGGGCCTTAGAAAGCATCACTATGAGCAAAGCTACGGGAGGTGATGGGATTCCACCTGAGCTATTTCAAATCCTAAAAGATGATGCTGTGAAAGTGCTGCACTAAATATGCCAACAAATTTGCAAAACTCAGCAGTGGCCACAGGACTGGAAAAGGTCAGTTTTCATTCCAATCGGAAAGAAGGGCAATGTAAAAGAATGTTCACACTACCCCACAAATGCACTCATTCCACTTGCTAACAAGGTAATGATCAAAATCCATCAAGCTAGGCTGCAACAGTATGTGAACTGAGAACTTCCAGATGTTCAAGCTGGATTTAGAAAAGGCAGAGAGGAACCAGAGATCAAATTGCCAACATCCATTGGATCATAGAAAAACCAAGGGAATTCCAGAAAAACATCTATTTCTGCTTCATTGACTATGCTAAAGCCTTCATTGTGGGGATCACAACAAACTGTGGAAAATTCTTAAAGTGATGGGAATACCAGACAACCTTACCTACCTCCTGTGAAATCTGTTTGCAGGTGAAGAAGCAACAGTTAGAACCAGACATGGAACAATATACTGGTTCCAAATTGGGAAAGGAGTACATCAAGGCTGTATATTGTAACCCTGCTTATTAACTTATATGCAGAGTGCATCATGCAAAATGCCAGGCTGGATGTTACACAAGCTGGAATCAAGACTGCCAGAAGAAATAACAACCTCAGATATGCAGATGATACCACCTTTATGGCAGAAAGCATAGAAAAACTAAAGAGTCTCTTGATGAAGGTGAAAGAAGAGAGTGAAAAGCTCGCTTAAAGCTCAGCATTCAGAAAACTAAGATCATGGCATCCAGTCCCATCGTTTCTTGGCAAATAGATGTGGAAACAGTGCAAACAGTGACAGACTTTATTTTCTTGGGCTCCAAAATCACTGCAGATAGTGACTGCAACCATGAAATTAAAAGATGCTTGCTCCTTGGAAGAAAGTGAAGGTGAAAGTCGCTCAGTCATGTCCGACTTTTTGAGACCCCCATGGGGTATTACAGTCCATGGAATTCTCCAGGTCAGCATACTGGAGTGGGTAGCCTTTCCCTTCTCCAGGGGATCTTCCCAACCAAGGGATCGAACCCAGGTCTCCCGCATTAGCTATGACAAATCTAGACAGCACATTAAAAATTGGAGACATTACTTTGCCAACAAATTTCCATATAGTCAAAGCTATGTTTTTTCCAGTAGTCATGTACGGATGTGAGAGTTGGACCATAAAGAAGTTTGAGCACTGAAGAACTGATTCTTTCCAACTGTGGTGTTGGAGAAGACTCCTGAGAGCCCCTTGGACTACCAGGAGATCTAATCAGTCAATCCTTAAGGAAATCAACTCTAAATATTCATTGGAAGAACTGATGCTGAAGCTCAACTCCAATAATTTGGCCACCTGAGGCAAAGAGTCGACTCACTGGAAAAGACCCTGATGCTGGGAAAGACTGAAGGCAGGAGAAGGGGACGACAGAGGATGAGATGGTTGGATGGCATCACCGACTCAGTGGACATGAATTTGAGCAAACTCCAGGAGATGGTGAAGGACAGGGAAACATGGAGTGCTGCAGTCTATGCGGTCTCAAACAGTCGGACAGGACTGAATGACTAAACAACAAAGACAGAAGAAAATCTTCATAACTTCCAGGAGAAAATATAGGAGAATATCTGTGATATACAGGTTTTGGCAATGAGTTTTCAGGTATGACACCACAAGAAAATATGTATCCGTATGACACTGATAAAAAAATGATAAATTGAACTTTATCAAAATGAAAACTTTTGGTCTATGAAAGACACTGTTAAGAGAGTTAAAAGGCAAACCATACCGTGTGAAAGTATTTGCAGATCACATGTCTTATAGAATACTTATCTTCTGAATATTTTAAGAACTCTCAAAACTCAGCAAAAGAAAAACATTCAATTAAAAATTGTCAATATAACTGGACTTCTCTGTTGTTTCAGTTGTTGAAAATTCACCTGCCAATGCAGGGGAGATGGGTTTGATCCCTGGTCCGGGAAGATTTTACATGCCAAGGGGTAACGAAGCCCACTCACCACAATTACTGAGCACACATACTGCGATTACGGAAGTCTGAGCGCCCTAGAGCCCATGCTCTGCAACAAGAGAAGCCACAGCACTGAGAAGCCCATGCACCACAACTAGAGAGGAGTCCTTGCTCTCTACAACTAGGGAAAGCCTGTGTGCAGCAACCAAGACCTAGCACAGCCAAAAATAGATGAGTAAATAAACATACAATTTTTAAAAATTGTCAAAATGCCTGAAGAGACTTAACTGAAGGAGATATCCAAATGGCAAGAAAACATAAATGAAAAAATGCTCAATATTGAGTCATTAAGGAAATCCATATTAAAAACACAATGAGATACTAATGTATACTTATTAGGATGGATAAAATTTTATAACCCTCCACAATTGCATATGGTGGTGAGAATGTGAAAGAAGAACTCTCGTGCATTGGTTTTGGGAATGCAAAATGATACAGCTATGTTGTAAAACAAATTGGCAGTTTAATATAAAGTTGAATATATGTTTACCATATGACTCAGTGAATTTCAAACTCATATTCACACAAAAACCTGCACACGAATAATCATAGTAGCATTATTCATAGTCTCCAAAATCTTGGAATAATCCAGATGTTCTTCAACAGTTGAATATATAAATAAATATTGGCACATCTATAAAATGGAATACTACTCAGCAGTAAAAAGAAATACACTTTTGTTTCATGCAACAACATATATTCATATAAATTTTAAGTGCATTACACTAGTTGAATAAAGTCAGACACTAAAGACTACATATTGTATGATTACATTTATATGATGTACTAGAAAAGTTAAAATTATGGAATTAAAATCAAATCAGTGAGGGAATTCCCTGATGGTCCAGTGGTAAGGACTCAGCACTTTCACTGCTGTGACCTGGGTTCAATCCCTGGTTGGGGAACTAAGGTGCCACAAGTTGTATGGCCAAAAAAAAAAAAAAATTAGATCAGTGGGTCAAATGGATTGTGGATAATGGATGTGTTTGATAGCAAAGAGGCTGCAAAAAGGAATTTTTAGGGTGGTAGAACTCTTCTATATGTTATTATGGTGATTAATGTGCATATGCAAACCCATAAAACCATACACCACAGAGTGACTTTTACCTACGCTAGTGCTTCTAAACTGGGAGTGATTTTGCCCATAAGGGGATATTTAGGAGTACCTGCAGACATTTTTTGTTCTCACACTTGGGAACTTGGTGCTACTGGCACCCTAGTAGGTAGAGATTAGGAATATTGATAAACATCCAACAACTCACAGGACAACAATCCAAACAAAAGATGATCCAGCCCAAAATGTCAACAGTACCAAAGTTGAGAAAGCCTTCTACATGGAAATTTTAAAAATCAACTAGAATGTCAGGAGAATACAGGAAAGAGTACAGATGCATCTAACTGAATTACACATGTCTTAGTCTATTTGGGCTTCTATAATAAAACACCACAGGCTGGGTAGCTTATAAACAACAGAAATTTATTTCTCACATTTCTGGAGGTTGGAAGTCAAAGATCAAGGTGCCAGCATGATCGAGTTCTAATGAAGATTGTTTCCTGGGTTGTAGGTTGCTAGTCTCACTGTGTCCTCACATGGTGGAAAGGATTAGGTAGCTCTCTGGGGTCTCTTTTATAAGGACACTAATTCCATCCATGAAAAGTCTGCCTTCATGACTGAGTATCTCCTAATACAATCACATTGCACATTAACATTTCAACAAATTAACTTTGGGGAGACACAAACATTCAGACCATAGCAAAATGTATGAAATCACTTCCTTGAAGTGGATAGGGAATAATGGAGATGACCTAAGTAACTTTAAGAAACAACATTTGACGGGGTGGTAGTAGTGTTTAGTCACTAAGTCATGTCTGACTCTTTTGCAACCCCATGGACTGTAACCTTCCAGGCTCCTCTGTCCATGGGATTTCCCAGGCTAGAATACTGGAGAGAGTTGCCATTTTCTTCTCCACTGGATCGTCCCAACCCAGGGATTGAACCCACGTGCCCTTCATTGGCAGGTGAATTCTTTACCATTGAGCCACCAGGGAAACCCTTTGACTGGGTACTGCAAAGCAAAAGACAAAATTAACTGTATTCTAGTTGGTATATCCATTTCAGAGTGTAGTATAGCAGTTCATTACACGTATAGCCATACACTGCATGTGTATGAAGGTTAAACAAAGACGTTTATATTATATATTGTAGATAGTGGGAGCCAAGTTTCTCATGTCAGAGAAAGAAGTTGCAAAAAGGAAAGGATTTAGTGTCAGAGACATCAATATGAGCTCCTGTGTGTGTGTGTGTGTATGTGTGCATACACAATTAGTTCTGTCCACTGAGAGGGCCTAGACACAATGCTGCCCCATTAGCAATGAACACACAGATATTGGTTTCTAAATACCATTTTCTAATAAAAGGAACCATGAGTCCTTGCAGAAATAGTTGCTCCTAGGATCAGGGCCGGAGAAGGCAATGGCAAGCCACTCCAGTACTCTTGCCTAGAAAATCCCATGGATGGAGGAGCCTGGTAGGCTGCAGTCCGTGGGGTCGCTAAGGGTCGGACACGACTGAGCGACTTCACTTTCACTTTTCACTTTCACACATTGGAGAAGGAAATGGCAACCCACCTCCAGTGTTCTTGCCTGGAGAATCCCAGGGACGGGGGAGCCTGGTGGGCTTCCGTCTATGGGGTCGCACAGAGTCGGACACGACTGAAGTGACTTAGCAGCAGCAGCAGCAGCAGGATCAAGGCAGGGAAAGTACAAGATGAACCTGGAATGTCTTATAGTACTAGAAAGTAAAGAAGTATTTTGTAAAGAATATGCAAATGTATTTGTTTTCCTTTGCTGTGTAACAAATAACCATAAAAGTAGTGGCTTAAAACAGAAATCCAGGCGCGCTCAACTGGATTCCTTGCTTAAGGTCTCAGAATGCTGAAATTAGGGTGGCAGTAAGCTTGGACACCTATCTGAAGGTTCTGAGAAAGAACCTGCTGCTGGACTCATTCAGGTTGTTGGCTGAATTCAATTCATTCAGTTAGAGGACTGTGGTCCCTGTTTCCTTCCTGGTTGTTAACTGAGGTTTTATTTTTTTTTTTTTTTTCAGCTTCTAGAGACTCCTTATATTTCTTGGCTCTTGGTCACCTCCATTTTACAAACTCAGCAATGACAAATTGAATCAATTTCTTGCTTTGAATGTCCTCGACGTCCTTTCCTTTCTTTTCTGCCTTCCTCTTCTGCTACCAGCTAGAGAAGGTTCTATGCTTTAACAGCTCATGTGATTTTACTCAGCAGATCAGGATATTCCAGGATCATCTCCCACTCTCAAAGTCAACTGATTGAGTGTTAAATTATATCTGAAAAAAATCTTCTCACAGCAATACCAAGATTAGTATTTTATTGAATAACTAAAGGACAGGAATCTTGAGGGGAATATCTTTAAAATTCTGCCTAACACATTGGAAACATCAAAGGGACATGAGCCAATACCAAAGAGCTTCTAAAGGACAAAACTGGATCAATTTGAGAAAATCAGATGCTATTTGATTATATCACAAGGAATAAAACATCAAGGTAGCTCAGTGGTAAGGAATCTTCCTGCAATGCAGGAGATGTATGTTCAATCCCTGGGTCAGGAAGATCCCTGGAGAAGGAAATGGCAACTCAATCCATTATTCTTGCCTGGGAAATCCCATGGACAGAGGAGCCTGGCAGGCTACAGTCCATGGGGTCACAAAAGAGCCGGACATGACTTAGCAACTAAACAACAACAGCAATACTGATATAAATTAATGATTAAATAAATAAGGTAGGACTTACTTACAGAATAATTCCAAGTAATAAATGTAGAAGATATGAGGGACATAGAAAATCACCATTAGAACACCAAAGTAGTAATTTGATACAGGTAATACCCACTGATGAATGTTAAACCTAATGGGCAAAACTTTAAGGAAAATCGAGATTTTGCATAGCTTCAAAGTATCTCACCTCCAAATTTTAATTAATAATTGTGTTTCTTTTTATACTCACAAATTCTTTGGTACTTCTTCCTCCAAGAGGTGAAGCTTAACCCCCCCACCCCCATTCTATTGACTATAAACAGAACTAGATGACTGATTTCTAAGAAATAGAGTATGGAAATGGAGAAATAGAAATTTACAGAGGAAAAATTTAGCTAAGGGATGAAAGTAAACACCACCACCAATAAGTCATGTTGATATCATATAATTTATATGAATGATAAAAACAGCTATCAACTCTGTGGTCTTATTCCCCAAATCTCATAGTAATCCCAGTTATCATGAGAAAACATCAGACAAGTCCAAATTGAGGGCCATTGTACAAAACAGCTGATAAGTACTCTTCAAAAAGTGTTAAGGTTATTAAAAAAATAAAATAATGAACTGTCAGAGAATGTAGAAGAACGAGGAGACATGATGACTAAATACAAACGGTATCCTGGATTGAACCTTGGGGGTAAAAAGGACTTTGGGGAAAACTTGTTAACATTTGTATAATGTGTCTAGCTTAGTCAATCAGTTCAGTTCAGTTCAGTCGCTCAGTCGTGTCCGACTCTCCGCGACCCCATGAATCACAGCACGCCAGGCCTCCCTGTCCATCACCAACTCCCAGAGTTCACTCAAACTCATGTCCATTGAGTCGGTGATGCCATCCAGCCATCTCATCCTCTGTCGCCCCCTTCTCCTCCTGCCCCCAATCCTTCCCAGCATAAGAGTCTTTTCCAATGAGTCAACTCTTCGCACGTGGTGGCCAAAGTATTTCAGCTTTAACATCAGTCCTTCCAATGAATATTCAGGACTGATCTCCTTTAGAATGGACTGGTTGGATCTCCTTGCAGTCCAAGGGACTCTCAAGAGTCTTCTCCAGCACCACAGTTCAAAAGCATCAATTCTTCGGCGATCAGCTTTCTTCACAGTCCAACTCTCACATTCATACATGACCACTGGAAAAACCATAGCCTTGACTAGACGGACCCTTGTTGGCAGAGTAATGTCTCAGCTTTTTGTATGCTGTCTAGGTTGTTCATAGCTTTTCTTCCAAGGAGTAAGCGTCTTTTAATTTCATGGCTGCAATCAGCATCCACAGTGATTTTGGAGCCCCCAAAAATAAAGTCTGACACTGTTTCCACTGTTTCCCCATCTATTTCCCATGAAGTGATGGGACCAGATGCCATGATCTTAGTTTTCTGAATGTTGAGCTTCAAGCCAACTTTTTCACTCTCCTCTTTCACTTTCATCAAGAGGTTTTTTTAGTTCCTCTTCACTTTCTGCCATAAGGGTGGTGTCATCCGCATATCTGAGGTTATTGATATTTGTCCCAGCAATCTTGATTACAGCTTGTGCTTCCTCCAGCCCAGCATTTCTCATGATGTACTCTGCATATAAATTGACATACTCTTTTTCCTATTTGGAACCAGATTGTTGTTCCACGTCCAGTTCTAACTGTTGCTTCCTGATCTGCATATAGGTTTCTCAAGAGGCAGGTCAGGTGGTCTGGTATTCCCACCTCTTTCAGAAGGTGAATCTAAATGAAAGGTATACAGGAACTCTCCTTACTACCTTTGCAACTCTTCTGTAGATGTAAAATTATTCCAAAGTAGAAAGTTAAGAAAGGATTATTAGTTTACTTGGGCTTCCCTTGTGGTTCAGCTGGTAAAGAATCTGCCTACAATGTGGGAGACCTGGGTTCAATCCCTGGGTTGGGAAGATACCCTGGAGAAGGGAAAGGCTACCCACTCCAGTATTCTGGTCTGGAGAATTCCATGGACTGTATACCCCCATGGGGTTGCAAAGAGTCAGATATGACTGAGCGACTTTCACTTAATTCTTGTGAGATTTCACAAAGAAAGGAAGACAAAAAACCTTGTAGTCAATTTGCAAAATTTAATCAGAAGTCTCCCCTAAGTTTTTGATTTGCTATATACTATAAATCATACCTCATATCTCGAGGCATACCTCATTTTATTGTGCTTTGCTTTATTGTGGTTTTTACAAATAGAAAGTTTGTGGTAATCCTTCCTTGAGCAAAAAGTCTATTGGTGACATTTTTTTAAAAATTTATTTTATTGGAGGCAAATTACCTTACATTAATATATTGGTTGGTTTTGCCATACATTGACATGAATCCACCCCGGGTGTACATGTGTTCCCTTTCTTGAACCCCCCTCCCACCTCCCTCTTCCCCATATCCTCCCTCCAGGTCATCCCCTGCACCAGCCCCAAGCATCCTGTATCATGCGTCGAACCTGGACTGGTCACTTATGATAATATACATGCTACAATACCGTTCTCCCCAATCATCCCACCTTCACCCTCTCCCAGAGTCCCAAAGACTGTTCTATATGCCTATGTCTCTTTTGCAGTCTCGTATACAGGGTTAAGGTTACCATCTTTCTAAATTCCATATATTGGTGACATTTTTGAAAGAGCATTTGCTCACTTTGTGTTTCTGTGTTACATCTTGGTAATTTTTACAATATTTCAAACTTTTTATTGCTACTATGTTTGTTACAGTAATTCATGATGGATGATCTTTCATGTTTCTATTATAATTGTTTTGGTATTTTTTATCGATAAGGTATTTTTATATTCAGATATGTATTTTTTAGACATAATGCTATTGCACACTTAATAGACTGCAGTATAATATAAACATAATATTGTGACTTGCTACTTTGTGATATTCACTTTATTGCTATTCTGGAATTGAACTTGCAATATCTCTGAGGTATGCTTGTAGTGCTATTATAAACATTTGTGTACAGGTTTTGTGAACATGTTTTCAATTCTCTTGAGTATATACCTACAAGTGGAATTGCTAGGTCGAATGGTAGCTCTACATAGAACTTTTAGGAGGACTGCCACAATGCTTTCCACGGCATGTGCATGATTACACTTTTCCACCAGCAATGTTTGAAGGTTATATTTCTCCACATCCTTGCCAATACTTGGTACTGCTTTTTTTGTTCAAGGTGTCAGCAGGGCTGCATTCCTTACTGAGACTCCAGAGAAGATTACATTTCTCTACTTTTTGAGCCTCTCAAGCCTCCCCACATTCCTTGGTTCAGAAACCCTGTCCTCTATCTTTAAAGTTAACACCACCAAACTGAGTCGTGCTCATGTTACCACTTCTCTTTTTCTACTGTTTGCTTTTTTTTTTGGATAATAGCCTTGCTAGTGAATGCGAAGTGCTGGAGGGGCACATCCCCAGTGGTTCTGCTCTTCTCTAACCTTTCTGCAGATATTGGTCCTCCTGACTGATTTACTTCTGGACAAAATTCTGCCACTCACTTGGAAACATTTGGCCTAATGGCATCCTTTTCAGATCGCTATCAGAAAAGATCTCAATAGGTTATTTACATGAAGCTATACTCGACAAGTTGTGATGAATGTAGGAAACTTCCAAAAATGAAAACGACAGAGAAGGTATCCTATGTGAAAGACTCAAGAATTTTTAGCTTCTTTCAGTTTACAGAGACCCCAGGGGCTGGTTTAAGATGTTAGAAATACATCTTATAAGGTGACATTATTTCTTATATGTAAAACTAAAACAAGCTTCTCAAAGTAATAATTCTTAACACTACTTGTGGGTGATGAACAGATGCTTTTCTTTTTAAAAAATTGCTTGTTGTGACCCACAAAACTGACTTCAGGAGCTGTAATTTGCAGCAACTCTCACTATGAAGAACACTGGATTGAAGGATATTGGAGATTTCTTTCTGCTCTATTCTAAAAATTAACCAGCCTACATTGGAAAGACAAAAAATCAAAACACAGAAAAACAGCCTCAGTCTTGCTGAGTCTGGTCTTCTTCAGCTTGTTGTCAGTTAAAATAGTCAAATAGTCCCCATTTCCAGATGACAAAGTCCTACAGAAAAAGCCCCAAGTCAGACCCTCCCACCAAAATGTACAGCAGAAGGTAACCTTGGTGCTTGGCATCTCAACTCCAGTACCCTCATCTGCCATTGTCCCTACCCTTTCTATAATCAGTCTACTTTAAGGTCTTGTAGTTTTCTAATGCTTTTGCCCAGAATTCAGGAAGTATTCATCATGTTATTACACTTACTTTGTTTACACTTAATGTGACATGATACACATATGTGTTCATGAAATATACATAAAGCTTCCTTGGTGGCTCAGTTGATAAAGAATCTGCCTGCAATGCAGGAGACACAGGAGACACAGGTTTGATCCCTGGGTGGGGAAGATCCCCTGGAGAAGGAAATGGCAACCAGTATTCTTGCTTGGACAATGCCATGGACAGAGGAGCCTGGTGAGCTACAGTCCGTGTGGTCGCAGAATCAGACAGGACTAAGCAACTAACACTTCACTTTTCGGACAGGACTAAGCGACTAACACTTCACTTTCCAACATACACACATACAATAGTGGTCTCTAGTGATATACACTAGAATCACCTGGAAAGCTTACTAAAAACGGGATCATTTGGAGTTCCACTGTGGTTCTGGGCTTCCCTGGTGGCTCAGCTTGTAAAGAATCTGCCTGCAATGTGGGAGACCTGGCTTTGATCCCTGGGTTGGGAAGATCCCCTGGAGGAGGGCATGGCAACCCACTCCAATATTCTTGTCTGGAGAATCCTCATGGGCAGAGGAGCCTGTCAGGCTGCAGTCCATAAGGTCGCACTGTCACACAACTGAGAGACTAAGTAGCACTCTTGTTCTAAAGGATAGAAACCAAAGATCCCACATTCTCAAAGAGCTTCCCCCACTAAGGTATTTTTATGAAGATGATGGACTCACACTCCTTGAAAACAGTAGGACATGCAAGGAGATCGAACCAGTCAATCCTAAAGAAAATCAACCCTGAATATTCATTGGAAGGACTGGTGCTGAAGCTGAAGCTCCAATACTTTGGCCACCTGATGCAAAGAGCCAACTCATTGGAAAAGACCCTGATGAGAAAGATTGAGGGCAGGAGGAGAAGGGGACAACATAGCATGAGATGGTTGGATGGCATCACTGACTCAATGGACATGAGTTTGAGCAAACTCAGGGACATAGTGAAGGACAGGGAAGCCTGGCATGCTGCAGTTTATGGGATTGCAAAGAGTTGGACACAACTTAGTGACTAAACAACAACAATGCATTCTTAAACTTCTATCAGATATTGAATTATGAATATGATCCTTCCTGGTTGGTTGAGGACAAAAAATAACCAAAGACAATTGATATTTTTTATTTAGGGAGCTAGAAGGGAAAAGGTAACATTAACAAAAAATAAAACAATGTGTGTAAGAGGAAGATTGTTTTTAAAACTGCTTTATTAATTTCATATTATGAAAAGAATACTTTTTCTTATAACTGAATAAAATTGCCCTGCTGACAGAAAGTTATACAATGAGACAAAATAGTATTCAGTTAGAAACTGGTAAGTGGAAACACCAAAAGATTTACAGAAAAAGTAACTCACATAAAATACAAGCATGTAGAGCAGAGGCCACTTTATTAACCTCAAGAAAACTCTTAACATTCAAGGTATAAGGCAAAACTCATAATGATTGTCAGGTTCAGGAGTTTGGTAGGGCACATAATATCTCATCTGCTGCTTCTTAGTCTTTCTCTTGATTTCCATCATCTGCCCCATATGCTTTTCTACATTATTTCCCACTTCATTGTGATCAATACGCCTGTTGGGTATAGCCCATCGAAAATTAGGGACAAGTCGTCTAACCCATCCCAGCCTGATATTTCCTCCAGACTTCTGGACTTTGCCCTCTCCCAAGTCGTGTGATTCCTCTCCAGTCTTCAAAGGGGCCTGGTCCCTTCCTTCGTTTTCCTGTTGGGCATCTTCCATGTTGAAACTTTCTATTGCTTGTTCCTCTTTGGAAGCCATTGCTCCTAGGAGACAAAAGACGCAACAAGGGGCTATTTTCTGGGTGGAATGATCAGCACCGAGGACAGAGGCCCTACTACGCACCTCTCAAGATTTCCAGTCCCGGTGGTCAAAGGCTTTTCAAATTTTCCTTTTCCCACCAGAGAGGCCTCCTACGCCCTCTAGGGGGCCCCCAGTCCGAGCACTCCCTCCTCCCGCGCCCCAAGCCCCCCATTTTCACTGCGGATCCAGGCCCAGGTCTCTGCAGACACCAAAATGGAGGACGGGGTTGCAGGGAGCATTTGGAGTCTTAGGGTTTTCCCCACGTTCCCCCCCACCGCCAAACTGTCCCTCGCACCGACCTGGGCCTATCCTTGCTGTCTCCTGCTCCTCCCGATTCTTGCTGCAAGTGCGCCGCCGCAAGACTTCGACTCGCAGACCTGCAGAGGGTCGGGGTGGGGGCAGGGGGCTGCTGCAGCCGGGCGCTCGGCCCCTTCCCCCAGCCACCCCAACCCAGTGTGCCCCGGTCCCACGCTCGGCCGCCCCCTTCCCAGCCCCCAAACGCCGCGCCGACCAATATTTTCTAACCCGAGAAGAACGGGGGCGGGGCAGGGGTGTGGGAAAAGCTCGCTATGGTGCGAGAAGCAGGTGTTAGCAAGGGCCTGCCGCCTTAAGGCCTCCCGGCCCGTCCCCCACCTCAGCCCCCGGAGAGGCCTGCCGCTTTCAGCGGCCAAACGCCGGGTGTCGGGGCGGGAGCGGGGTGGCGTTAGAGCTGCAGTCTCCACTCCGAAGCAACGGACTCCCGAGGAGAGGTCCGCAGGTTGCGTCCGCTCACCCGCGCCACCTTTGAGGACCCTACTCCGGGTCCCTTACCTGCTCTGCTCGCTTCTCCTCCTCTTAGGGGTCGTCCCCGGCCCTCAGGGCCACCCGGAGCAGGTACCAAGAGGCGAGGAGGCGACCGCCGGGCCTGACGCGAAAGCAGGGCGTGCAAGCAAAACTAGGCACTGGCCGGTCACGTGGGGCTTGTGTCACCGCGGAAAGCCACGCCCTCGCACCGCCCTTCCTGCCCCTCGGGTCTCGCAGAGCCCGCGGTGGTGCACTCACACCTTCCGTTGCCCCTCACTCCTCACCGCCACCACCCGCCGCCCTGTGACACTTGTCCAGGAGCCGGCCGCAGAACCCTCCTTTCTTCACGTGTTCCTGGGCCTTTCTCTGCCGACCACCTAAGAGCAATATCTTCCCAGGGGCCGATAGCCATTCCCATTTCTCTTCTAAGGACTTGCCTTTTCCCTCCTCTGCACCCAGGATACACCCCTCCACCTGCGGGGATTTAGGCGCAGCATTTTAGGGGATGCTAAACCCCTCAGCACTGAAGATAATCACACTTTGAAGCAATATTCTAAAAAACAAAATTAATGCAAAAATATCTGTGATGAGCAAGGTGTCCCACCCACTTCAGTCCCAAGCTGTTATTCTCCTTATCATGATTGTCCACCGTTTTCTTATTTTCTCTGTACACAAATGCATGGGGGAGAGGGGAACAGGAAATGAGTCAAGGAGATGGTGTTGTTTCTACTTATTTTCACACCTTTTTGTTTTGTTCCTATTTTTGATTAAAAATTCCTTCTATTTATAGTTTACATTAACTTTATCTTTTATTATGGAAAATTTCAAACATATACAAAAGTAGAACAGTATAATGAAAGGCAATGTACTCATCACTGAGTGTACACAACAACTGAAAATGTATCAGGACAACTCATGGTCAATCTTATTTAATCTAGGTCCCCTTACCCACTTTCCACCCTTAGAGATATCACTTTGTGTACTTCTACAAGGACTCTTTCAATGACAACCATTATACCATTAACGTGTGCTTAAGTCACTTCAGTCGTGTCTGACTCTTTGCGACCCTATGGATCATAGCCTGCTAGGCTCATCTGTCCATGGTATTCTCCAGGCGTGAATACTGGAGTGTGTTGCCTTGCCCTCCTCCAGGGAATCTTCCTGACCCAGGGATGGAATCCATGTCTCCTTTGTCACCTGCGCTGCAGGTGGATTCTTTACCAATACGCCACTGGAGAAGCCCCTTGGCTATGACAATTTGATGGTACTGTGTCTTGGTGAGTGTATCCTGCTTTGTTTGTTGAGCTTCTTGGATGTGTGTATTCGTGATTTTCCTTGAATTTTAAAAGTTCTACCCATCATTTCTTCAAATAATCTTTCTTCCTTCTCTCTTTCTCTTTTTTCTTTCTGCTCCTGAGACTGAGTAATAGACTTATCTTAAAGTTCCCTGATTCCTTCTTCTGCCTGTTTACATTTGATGTTGAACCTTGATATTGAATTTTTCATTTCAGCTACTGTACTTTTCAGCTTCAGGATTTCTGTTGGTTCCTATTTATATATTTTTTTCCTGTTTATTGATATTCCCTATTTGGTGAGACATCATTTTCCTGGTTTATTTTATTTCTTTATCCTTTACCATTTTGATCATATTAAAGACCGTTGATTTAAAGTTTTTGCCTAATAAGTCCAATCTCTGGACTTTCTGAGGAATGTGCATGCTAAGTTGCTTCAGTCGTGTCTCTTTGTGACCCCATGAACTGTAGCCCACAAGGCTCTTCTGTCCATGGGATTCTCCAGGCAAGAATACTGGAGTGGGTTGCCATGCCCTCCTCCAGGGGATCTTCCCGACCCAGGGATCGAACCCACATCTCTTATGTCTACCTGCATTGGCAGGCAAGTTCTTTACAACTAGCGCCACCTGGGAAGCCCTACTGAGGGACAGTTTCTATTAATCGTTTTTTTTTTTTTCCCCTGTGAATAATACATATTTTATTTGCATGCCTCATAATTTTTTTCCTGTTGAAACTGGACATTTTGACTATTACTATGTGATACCTCTGGGAATCATATTCTTCCCTCTCCCCTGGATTTGTTGTTGCTGGCCATTGTGATTTGTAGTTGAATTTTTGTTTAGAAATTTTTCAAAACTGTTTTTGTAAAGTCTTTATCATGTGTGTCCAGTGAAGTCTGTGTTGCCTAAACTTAGTCATCAGCTGGTGTTTGGACAGTTTATATAAATACCTGGAGTCAATGAAAGTTAAGAAAAAAAAGAGAAACACTCTCCCAAGTCGGCAGATTGGTCCTTGCTGGGGAACTCATTCAGTGTTTAGCCAGGCAATTTACAACTCTCTTAGTTTTTACTTCCTACTTCAGACTTTCCCTGGGTGGCTCAGATGGTAAAGAACCTGCCTGCAGTGCGGAAGACCTGGTTTCAATCCCTGGGTTGGGAAGATCCCCTGGAGAAGGAAGTGGCAACCCAGTTCAGTATTCTTGCCTGGAGAATCCCATGGACAGAGGAGCTTGGTGGGCTATAGTCCGTGGGGTTGCAAAAAGTCAGACACAACTGAGTGACTAACATTTTCTTTTCTTTCAGAGTCTGAAGAACATCCAGAGGTGAAAGCTTGGGGTCTCCTCAGGCCTGTAAAGCACATTCCCATTCTGGGCATATATGTGGCCTTCTTGATCCCCCTGTGTATTAGAGAACTTTTAAAGGCCCTTATTCCCCCATGTGTCTCCTTTCACAACCTCTTCCTCCCAGGTTTTTCATTACGTTTATTGTTTATTCTGAGTTTTGTTCTTTGCCCCAGGCAGCTAAGGCAAATATATGAGCCTTTAAATGCTTTTAGCAAAAACCACTTTACTCCTTGGGAAAGCTCCGAATCAGGCAAAACAAAGAGAAACATCTCTGCCAGATGAGTTGAGATCCAGAGCCACAATTCACTGAGAATAAACTCCATAATGCTCCTTCTGGTACTGGCAACCTTCACCAGCTGATCTGGGGTGTTGGGGATGACTACTTGGCAGTTTAAAATACCACAACACTCTAACTGCAATACAGGAGCTTCTCTCTTCAACAGGTTTTCCCCTGGTTGCTGACAAATGGAATATTTCCTGTCATGTCAGTAAACAAAAGATTGTCACAGTCATCAGCAATTGTAGCCACCACTGAAGGTGAGCTGATGAGCCCTGAGGGAACTCAGGGAGGAAAGAATACCTTCCATTTAGCAGCCATCAGACTGCAACCACTTCCTACCCTGAGCCCTAAGGAAACTCAGGATGTGTAAACACAGGATACTGGCCCCAGATAGCTGAGGTGCACATCAAAGGAATGATGACAGTGAGTCCAGACTCTTGCATCTTCCCATACAGAGAAAAACACTAAATTCTGTAACTTGACATATCTGGTTTCTCTAATCAATAGCAGTCTTTTGATGTTCCTGACTACCTACTCTATGTTGCAAAACTCCAATATATCCTAGCTCCTCCCTTACCTCCTTGGAGCAGCAGTTTCTCAGAGCTATTTGGGATGCTGTCTACCCAGCTGCAGCCCTTATTTTGCTCCAGATAAAACTTAACTCACACCTCCCACATTGTGCATTTTTCCTAAGGCAACATTGCTGTAGTTGTTTGTGTTTTTTAAAAATTAGATTCCAGTGTAATGCAAAAGTGTATTCTGACAGTTTTTGGTATGGACTCTGGATTTCTTATTACTCTGCCATTTTTTTGAGATGTCTTCTCTGTATGTTTTTAAACTCTCTACAATATAATGTCAGCATGCAGTCATTTTTCAAAATTAACCTAAGAAAGCAGTACAAGATTATGCTTGATTTTTAGTCATTTTAAAGTAGAATACTCGGTTAATTATAATGTTTGGTACTTTGTCACAAATAAATTTATATAGATGACTTGATTAAAAAACATGCTTTCTGGAATATAGCTATGGGAATTTCATATTTCTAAATATGTTTAAAAGTTATTACAAGGTTAAAAATTATAGATGAATATCAAAAGTAAGTTTTATTACCATTGTGAATAGTAAATATTTGGGTACTGTTTGAGTTCTTCTCAATTAAAAAAATCATTTCTATTTAAAACAAATTTACTTAAGTTTTAAAGGTTACTAGTACATGTTTTCCCCTTTTACCTCATGCTCTTACCATGTCTGGTTACAGGAGCATTCCTTCCCTCAAGTCTCTCAAAAATAATCAGGAAAAAAGATGAGTGAAAAAATAACTACACATGACAAAAGATCCAAAATGATAATGAAAGTGAAAGTTGTTCAGTTGTGTGCGACCCTTTGTGACCCCATGAACTATACAGTCCATGAAATTCTCCAGGCCAGAATACTGGAATGGATAGCTTTTCCTTTCTCCAGGGGATCTTCACAACACAAGGATTGAACCCAGATCTCCAGCATTGCAGGCAGATTCTTTACCAGCTGAGCCACAAGGGAAGCCCAAAAATGATAATAAAACATCATAATGAAATAGAATAAGTCCTAGCAGCATTAAAAAAACACCCATTTGTGCAACAACCTATTTCTAGTCATATGGAAATCAGCACAAGATACAACCACACTTCCTCCATGAGCCAGACTGTGGAGTTATCCAGAAATTACCAACCCACAAAATGAAAGAAGGATTTGCATATTAAAACTCAGAGCTCTACTACTTGAAATATACCACACAGACTTTGATATTGAGGATCCATGTTATTAATGGTCAGTTGATTTTGCAAAAGCGTCAACCTCATTTTTTAGCCATAATTACAGAGACTGAAATGGAAGTTTTCTGACTCTGCATTAGGTATATTTCTTATTACACAAGTATACTTCTTAGTTCAATTCTCCACATCAGGGATTTCTGGGATAAAGTTACAATACAATATCCTTTAACATTCTCCCCTCTCCCCTAATAGACAAGACATGGCTTGCAAAGTAAAGTAAACATCCTAGTGGGTTATATGAAGAGGGAAGCAGGCCATTACAAAAGGAGGGATAAGTCTAGTGAAGTGGGAGAGTTACTTGTCCAAAGTGGATAGAACACATAAACAGCCACTCCACAGGTTTCTTTTGGGGCTATCCTAGATAGAAAGACCCATGGCTGGACCCACTCTGAAGAGATTCATCCCAGGGGTAGCATCTTATAAAGGAAAGAGCACAGCTGAATTGGGAGATGAACACCTGGGTTCTTAATACTGGTTCTGTCATGTGCTCACTGAAGACTCTTGAAGTTCATATGTTGGGAGTTCCTTGGTGAGCATTTTTGTCCACCTTTCCCTTTCATTCCACATTCTCTCCTTTGGCAGCCATCTCAGTTCAGTTCAGTTCAGTCGTTCAGTCGTGTCCGACTCTTTGCGACCCCATGAATCACAGCACGCCAGGCCTCCCTGTCCATCACCAACTCCCGGAGTTCACTCAAACTCATGTCCACAGAGTCGGTGATGCCATCCAGCCATCTCATTCTCTGTCGTCCCCTTCTCCTACCGCCCCCAACGTTTCCCAGCATCAGAGTCTTTTCCAGTGAGTCAACTCTTTGCGTGAGGTGGCCAAAGTATTGGAGTTTCAGCTTTAGCATCAGACCTTCCAATGAACACCCAGGGCTGATCTCCTTTAGAATGGACTGGTTGGATCTCCTTGCAGTCCAAGGGACTCTCAAGAGTCTTCTCCAGCACCACAGTTCAAAAGCATCAATTCTTCAGCGCTCAGCTTTCTTCACAGTCCAACTCTCACATCCATACATGACCACGGGAAAAACCATAGCCTTGACTAGACGAACCTTTGTTGGCAAAGTAATGTCTCTGCTTTTTAATATGCTATCTAGGTTGGTCATAACTTTCCTTCCAAGGAGTAAGCATCTTTTAATTTCATGACTGCAATCAGCATTTGCAGTGATTTTGGAGCCCAAAAAAATATTGTTTCCTCATCTATTTTCCATGAAGTGATGGGACCAGATGCCATGATCTTTGTCTTCTGAATACTGAGCTTCAAGCCAGCCTTTTCACTCTCCTCTTTCACTTTCATCAAAAGGCTTTTGGGTTCTTCTTCACTTTCTGCCATAAGGGTGGTGTCATCTGCATATCTGAGGTTATTGATATTTCTCCCAGCAATCTTGATTCCAGCTTGTGCTTCTTCCAGCCCAGCGTTCTTCATGATGTACTCTGCATATAAGTTAAATAAGCAGGGTGACAATATGCAACCTTGACGTACTCCTTTTCCTATTTGGAACCAGTCTGTTGTTCCAAGTCCAGTTACTTATATCTTCAATTGCCATTCATCCACATATGATTCCTGTATTTCCCTCTCTAGGTCAGTCTCTGATCTAAATATCTTGCTACATTCTTAACATTCCCACTTGGGTATACAAAGATATTGAAAAATCAAGATGGTTCATCATGTTCCCACCAGAAAGGATCCATTATACATTGCTCATCCCAGTTGATATCACTACCTGTCACGCAGATAATCAGGTGAGACAACTGAGAATCACACTAACACCTCCTTCTATATACCCCATCCAGCTCTCAAATCTTTCATGAGTTCATCTGTTTGTTCATTCTTTCATATGTCCTTTTGTCTAGTAGAAAGAAGACTATTGCTGGCTCAAGGGAGAATGGGGATAATCAATCAGAGTCCTAGAGTGATCCATTGCAATTAGAAGGGGCTACTTCAGGAAGTTTTTTCACAGCAGGGAAAGTAGGGAGCATAGGTGGTGAGGCAGGTAAATTGGTATGTTTGGTGCTAGGGGCATATAGACAATCTCTCTGTAATAGCATCTACTTTTCCAAAGAAACAAGAAGCCAAAAGAGCAGTTAAAAATGTTGTGGTCTGAGAGAGTGTTGAAGGTAGATTGTTGTGACACAAGGTTCTCAGATATTGAGAAAGTATATTGACTATGGAAATGTGGTAAAATTGCCAGCTAGGCCTGAGTTCTGGAGAAGGCAATGGCAAGCCACTCCAGTACTCTTGTCTAGAAAATCCCATGGACGGAGGAGCCTGGTGGGCTTCAGTCCATGGGATTGCTACGAGTCAGACATGACTGAGCGACTTCACTTTCACTTTTCACTTTCACACATTGGAGAAGGAGGTGGCAGCCCACTCCAGTGTTCTTGCCTGGAGAATCCCAGGGACGGGGGAGCCTGGTGGGCTGCCATCTATGGGGTCGCACAGAGTCGGACCCGACTGAAGTGATTTAGCAGCAGCAGGCCTGAGTTCTTATCTATATCTTACAATAGCTTTCCTTGTACATTTTTTTCTCACAACTCTCCCTACATTTTCCACCAGGTTCCAGCCACACTGGTTTTTATCTTTTTCTGGAACAAGTCATACTCATTCCCACTTCAGAGTATGCTATTCCTTAGACTAATATCAAAAGATTGCATACACACTCAGCTCATTCTTATCATCAAGGTCTTAGCTGAAATGTCACATCCATAGCATGGCCTTCTCTAGTGACAAAACATGGCACAGCTCCAGGGATCATCATGTACATTGTAGTCAAAGTAAGTGATGATGATCTTTAAAGTCGTCAAACTGGGTGGCCCTGGAAATCCTTGACTGCTCTCTACATAATGTTATTTTTAATCCCATTTCTCTGCTTTATTTTCTTCATGGCACTCCTTGCTCACTGAAATTATAATGGTTATTTTATGTGTATCAAAAAAAGAATGGAAGCCCTATAAAGGGAGGGGCCTTTCCTGTCTTTAGCACTCAGTAAACAAGTGCTGCATGGCTCGATTGTTACCTACCAGGTACACCAATATAGAAACAGATAAAGTTGAATGGCAAAACCAAATTCCTGAGTTCTAGACTCCAGGGAAAGTATTTAGCAGGTCTGGGTTAAGGTCTTAGAAGTTGCAATTTTAACAAGATCCCAGCTGATTCTTATAAAAGTGACCTGTGCCTCATGCTTAGGCCAATGCATATCTTTTAAAATGTTGTTTTCCTCATTCTCAGACATAAATTGTGGCAATATTTTCTTAGGTCGGTCTCTCAAAGTAAAAGAAATAAAAGCAAAAATAAACAAATGGGACCTGATCAAACTTACAAGCTTTTGCACAGCAAAGAAAACCATAAACAAAATGGAACAACAACCTACAGACTGGAAGAAAATCCTTGCAAATGATGTGACCAACAAGGGACTAACTTCTAAAATATACAAACAGCTCATTCAAGTCAGTATCAAAACAAACAAACAACTCAATCATAAAATGGGCAGAAGACCTAAATAGACACTTCTCCAAAGAAGACATTCAGATGGCCAATAGGCACATGAAAAGTTGCTCAACATCGCTCATCATTAGAGAAATGCAAATCAAAACTACAATGAGGTATCACCTCACACTGGTTAGAATGGCTATCACCAAAAAGTCTACAAACAATAAATGCTAAAAAGAGTGTGGAGAAAATGGAACCTTCCTACACTGTTGATGGCAATGGAAATTGGTGCAGGCTCTGTGGAGAACAGTATGAAGGTTCCCTAAAAAAAAATAGAGTTACCATATGATCCAGCAACCCCACTCCTTGGCATATATCTAGAAAAGATGAAACCTCTTATTTGAAAAGATACATGCACCCAAATGTTCATAGCAGCACTATTTACGAGTCAAGATATGGAAGAAACCTAAATGCCCGTTAACAGATAAATGGATAAAGAAGATGTGGTACATATATACAATGGAATATTACTCAGCCATAAAAAGAATGAAATAATGTCATTTGCAGCAACATGTATGGACCTAGAGATTATCATACTAAGTGAAGTAAGAGAGAGAGAGAGGGACATATATGATGTCAAATGTAGAATCTAAATAATAGTACAAATGAAGTTATTTACAAAACAGAAACAGACTCACAGACATAGAAGACAAATTATGGTTACCAAAGGGAAATTGGGGGGAGGGATAAATTGGGAGTATGGAACTAACAGATGCAAACTGCTGCTGCTGCTAAGTCACTTCAGGTGCAAACTACTATGTATAAAATAGATAAACAATAAAGATGTACTGTATAGCACAGGGAGCTATTTTCAATATCCTATAAAAACCATAATGGAAAAGAACCTGAGACTTCCTTGGATAAACCTCTGTACTTTGAATTCAGGGAGCATGGGTTCAATTCCTGGTCATTGAAGATCCTTCATGCTGTGGGGTGTGGCCAAAAAAAAAAAAAAAGAACCTGAAAAATAACATATATATTTCTGATTTAACAAGAATGTAAACATTTGCCTTTTGCAATCCCTTTTATTTTCACTTCTTTAAATTATTCATTAACTGATATAATGTACAAAACATCAAATGAGTATTTTGTACCTAGAAGGTAATGATGAGTTTGTCTTGTATTCTTAATGCTAACATTCCTGAGTAGCTAGGAGGACTCCATATTTTTATCTCGTTTAATCAGTGAGGCTGGTGGAAGGGAGTGGCCTCTCCCAAATGCCTTCATGATGAGAACATCTAACTCTCATTTCAATGTTCTACTTAGCTAAGTCTGTATCACACTGTGTGCTTCCTTATCAGCTTCAGTGCCTTAAGATCAAAGTTCACACACTTTTCTGATGTTAAATCTAAAAGTCAAATAAGACAACTGGAGAACATTTTAAATAGAAGGGTAGGGGGAGATTTTCTTCCTCTACCCTGGACTCGACTGTAGATGATTCAATTAAATGAAAAGGATATAACAACATTCTTTCTCTAGGACTCCATCTGGAAGCAAATTCTACATAACAAATTGGCACAGAAACTCGTGTGGGCATGTAATGAATTTGTATGCTTATCCCTTTATGCTGTTACATTTTCAAGTAATAGGGAATCCTCTAGTAGTCAAACTTTTCCATTCATGTTCAGGACATCTCTTTTAAGGATGGAAGAGGCACTTTAGATCAGATAGAGAGAGACTTCTGCCTTACTAGGCAGGACTACACCCACTCTCAGCTGGAAGAAGTTACAGAAGAAAAAGACCTCTGCCCCAATTCCCAAGAAATATTTTGAGTATGAAGTCTCTCAGTGGGAAGTTGTTAAGGGTGACACACTGACTGAAACCACCCACCCTGACCAGGCACCATAGCAACCATTTGCATGAGTTATTTTATAACAGGAGGTCCTGGTAAGGAACACAGAACTAACAAACCACCACCAACCAGAAAAATTCAGGAAATGTCAAAAGGAGACACCACATGTCCTACCACCTCCCAGAATCCTTCTCACTGTCATCTACCTTGGGTGAGCAATACGAGTGCCACCAGGAAGAACCCTGAATCAGAATTTATGGACAAAGAAAAGCCAGAAACTAATCCCATCACCATAAACCCCAAGACTTTGAGCCACATGGCAGGGCAGTCTTCCTGGGTTCCATTACCCTCCTGCTCTCCACCCAGGCGCCCCTTCCCAATAAAGTCTCTTGTCAAAAAAAATAAAAATAAAAAAAGAATGTAGGGAGAGAAGTGGGAATCAAAGTGGCATCTTCTGAAATGCCCCACTAGGTGTCCAACATTGGTACTTTAAAAATGAGGAAGGCTGAATGTCAGAGCAGTTAAATATCATTTTCAGGTCCCACAGTTAAAAGGGTAAGATCATCTCTGCGAGGGCTGTCTGACTCTAGTGACCATGGTCTCACTACTCTCCCACTTGAACTTCTCTTCTATATGGTGGCCTTGCAAGGATGAGGAATGAATGAGTTTATGCTTTCTGGGTAGGAAAATATTTGTTGAGTGGTACAGGTTACCAGGGGATTTGTACTAATATTTATCTTCCTCCAATTGAAGATTTCTGATAGATAGAATTAGAGCTCATGTAAGAAGTCTGGGATGAAATGTGGATAGGATCCTAGCAGATGCCTAATACATGCATGGTAGCCATGTTTTATTTTACTTTTTTTTTTACTTTTAACAGTTTTATTTTTTTAATTTATTTAATTGGAGGCTAACTACTTCACAGTATTGTAGTGGTTTTGCCATACACTGACATGAATCAGCCATGGGTGTACATGTGTTCCCCATTTTGAACCCCCCTCCCACCTCCCTCCCCATCCTATCCCTCTGGGTCATCCCAGTGTACCAGCCCTGAGCACCCTGTCTCATGCATTGAATAATATACATGTTTCAATACTATTCTCTCAAATCATCCCCCCACCTCAATTTCTCCCAGAGTCCAAAAGACTGTTCTATACATCTGTGTCTCTTTTGCTGTCTCACATATAGGGTTATTGTTACCATCTTTCTAAATTCCATTATATGCATTAGTATACTGTATTGGTGTTTTTCTTTCTGGCTTACTTCACTCTGTATAAAACTCTCACTGTTTGCAGATGATATGATCCTCTACATAGAAAACCCTAAAGACTCCACCAGAAAATTATTAGAGCTAATCAATGAATAGAGTAAAGTTGCAGGATATAAAATTAACACACAGAAATCCCTTGCATCCCTATACACTAACAATGAGAAAACAGAGAAATTAAGGAAACAATTCCATCCACCACTGCAATGAATAGAATAAAATACTTAGAAATATATCTACCTAAAGAAACAAAAGACCTATATATAGAAAACTATAAAACACTGATGAAAGAAATCAAAGAGAACACAAATAGATGGAGAAATATACCATGTTCATGGATTGGAAGAATCAATGTAGTGAAAATGAGTATACTATCCAAAGCAATCTCTAGATTCAATGCAATCCCTATCAAGCTACCAATGATATTTTTCACAGAACTATAACAAATAATCTCACAATTTGTATGGAAATACAAAAAACCTCGAATAGCCAAAGCAATCTTGAGAAAGAAGAATGGAACTAGAGGAATCAACCTGCCTGACTTCAGACTATACTACAAAGTTACAGTCATCAAGACAGTATGGTACTGGCATAAAGACAGAAATATAGATCAATGGAACAAAATAGAAAGCCCAGAGATAAATCCACGCACCTATGGACACCTTATCTTTGACAAAGGAGGCAAGAATATACAATGGAGAAAAGACAATCTCTTTAATAAGTGGTGCTGGGAAAACTGGTTAACCACGTGTAAAAGAATGAAACTAGAACACTCCCTAACACCATACACCAAAATAAACTCAAAATGGATTAGAGAGCTAAATGTAAGACCAGAAACTATAAAACTCCTAGAGGAAAACAGAGGTAAAACACTCTCCAACATAAATCACAGCAGGATCCTCTATGACCCACCTCCCAAAGTAATGGAAATAAAAGCAAAAATAAACAAATGGGACCTAATTAAACTTAAAAGCTTTTGCACAACAAAGGAAACTATTTTACTCTTTCTGAGTCTGATTATTCTCTCCGCAAACTAAAGTTGCTGGACTAGGTAACTGGTGAGGTCCCTTTCTGCTTTGTTTTTATAAGGGCTAAAGATGGCTGCTTAGTTCCTCATCAACACCCCATCCCTCCTTATAGGCTGTACTTCAGCCATATCAGACTGTCTCCTGGCTGTGTACCCCAAGCACATTGGGTACATTTCCTCTTCCATGTTCTTTGCATAGTCAAGAATATCCATATATGTATTCCACTTCCTCTCAACAATCCTACTCCTCCTGTACGATTTAGCTCAAAACTCATCTCCTTCCCTCATGATTCTGACTGGCCTTGCCTGGCACACAATATTTTCTCAAGAAGGACAAAACAAAAGAATGAGGCCATTGCAGTGAAGGTTTAATAATCTTAACGCATAAAAGTAATAAATATCAGGAAATGTGGTTAATTGTATTGGTAACTAGGGAAATGGAGGTGAAAACAATAGAAATGGAGATGAAAACAATAGAAAGCAATATTTCAGAGTAATCAGTTGAGGAAGACTTATTTTAAAATTCTCCAAATACCAAAGTTCTGGTTTGTTTTTGGTTTTACTTTTTGTTTGTATGATACATAAATAGAGAATTTTCACCCATTGCTGGTGGCAGTTTAAAAAGGTAGAAACATTTGGGGGCATAATTTTATAATTTCAAGTAAATCTTATTCATATCCTAAGACTCAGATGTTTCATGCTTAGGCACATAACACCTGGAAACTTATATATACATACATACATATATTCATAAAACACTATACTACTTAAGGAGTGGGGTGAGCATTTTGTAATACGTTTTAAGGTCATATAGCTTGTTAAGAGGATTACTGGGATTCTAACCCTGATTTTTCTCACTCTACACTAGCATACTGACTCCCCCACGGATAGTTGCCTTTTGAGACTCAGGTTTCGGGTTTGTGTAAATTTATTTGATGTGAAAACCCTGGTAGAATCTTGCAGGTGTAAAGGACAGAACCACTAAGCAGGAGGTTGTAGACAAGTTTAGGGTTGAACAGAGAGAGAGGTGTAAAGTAAGAGTTTGAATTCAGGTTGCCAGTGCCTGGCACATAGAAGTTGCTCATAAATATATAGTGAAAGGAGGAATGAAATATCAATATTGGAAAGATCAGTCTCTGACAGTGATCATATTTCTTTCCAACCTTTTCTTAATTGTATACAAGATAAAGGCTTGTTTTATACTTCCAGTTTTAGAATCTACTTTGTAAAAATTATTTTTTAAAATGTTAATTGCTTTGACAATGTGAAATACAAACTTTGGGTGATAAAGTGTATGTAGGTTTATTGATTGTAACAAATGTATCACTCTGAGGTGGAATATTGGTGGTAGTTGGGGGGGGTTGTGTGGGTGTGTGGGAGCACCGGGTGTATGGGAACTCTCTGAACTCTCTGTACTGCTCAATTTTTCCTGAATTTAAAGCTGATCTACAAAATTAAGTCTACCTAAACAAACAAAAATGTTTATTACTTTGTTTTTCTTTCCTTGCTAAAAGAAAGTGCTTTTGCTTCGAGAAAACTTAGAAATTAGAGGTCTTCATCAGCTGGTGACAAGAACTGAAATTGCAACTTGAATCTCATGGTTGAGAAGAACAGATTAGGAAGGGGTGAGGGAGGACTAGGGTTCCCTTAAACTCATATAACAGACTTTTCTAGATGTGAAATGCAGCACAAGACCTCGTGCTTCCATTGCTATTACCTATGCAGTCTCTGAGCCTCATGACAGACAGATCCTACCTGATCATTAAAATTTGGGATGATGGTATACATAGTTTCTAATTTGCTTCCTCCCCTCTTCATGATTAATTATGGACATATTTTCAGAAAAGTAAATCTCTCATTACAAAAACAATTTGCAAATAAATTTAAGACCAGATTCCAACCTCCTGTTTTAAAATGTTATTTTTATTGTAATTACATAAGTAGTAAATTTTGGATGTAAGGTAAATTCAAACAACACAGAAATACATATAATGCCCATATTTTGCTATATCCCTGGAGATATCCATTACTGTAGTTGGTGTATGTATAATTTATATGTAATATCCACTATTTGAAGAGCTTTATAGAAATACTATTTTGTAGGAGAACATTCTCCACATCCAGCCACCCGTAAATGCTGAATTCAGTGTTTACACATTGTCCTGGCAATGCAGAAGAATCAGAAAAACTAAAGATTGTTTATCATCTTCATCAACTTTTAGGCCTTGAACCCTCTATTTTCTTTACTAGGCCTTACATTTTCAACATTAATACAAACTGTCTTATGTTTCTCTTTTCAATGAATAGATAAACAAATATACCAAAACCCCCAAAAAACCCTTCCCTACAAATCAATATTCCTGAGCTACATCCTCCCCTCTCTCTTTTCATTTTCACAAACAACAAACTTCTCAAAACAGCGGGGAACTATTAATATATTCACAGTCTCCACTTTCCAACCTCCCTGTCGTTCCTCAGCCCATCCTTGTCTATTTCCTCTCCATTTAGCTCAATCTGTTCTTAACAAGGTCACCAATGGCATCACTGTTATAGAATCCAAGGGGTTCCTTTCAGCCGATAGGAGCCCGTGTTTCTGATGAAAACAATACATGCTCTTTGTTTCACCTTGATAAAAAATCACAAACTTACAGAAAAGTTGCTGGTATAAAACAAAGGATCCTCTGCCCCACCCCCTTCTCTGGACCATAAGAGAGCAAGTTGCCAACACAATGCTGATGCCCCATAGCTCCCAAATACTTTAGAGTGTATGTTTTAAAGACAAGAATATTCTCCTTTGTAACTAGAAGACAACCATCAAAATCAGGGAATTATCATTAATAATATTTATTACAAGCTAATCCTCAGATCCTGTTCAAGTTTTGCCAGTGGTCTTAGCAATATCCTTCATAGCAAAAGGATCCAGGACAGAGTCTTATATTGTCACGTCTCTTTAGTTTTCCACAGTCTAGTAAAGCTCCTCAGTTTTTTCTTGACTTTGATGACCTCAACATTTTTGAAGACTGTGAGTCAGTTATTTTAAACCCTTTCCTCCCTCTCTTCCCTTTCCATTGCCTACTGCCTTGAGACTTTCAGGGCTACAATTCTAGATCTGACCACCAGGGGTATTTGTCCACATTGACTACATTTTACAGAGGAAAAGCTATAATTTTCTTTCTTTCTTTTTCTTCTACTCTTATTTCAGTGACTCATCAAACTGTTTACTAGTTCCATTATACTTTTCAAGTCTGATTTGTGTATGACTTCTCTGGCATGTGATTAATTTGAACCAACGCTTCACCAAAGAAATAACATAAATGACAAATAGGTACATGAAAAGATGATCAACATTATTAGTCAATATGGAAATGTAAATTAAAATTACAATGAGACATCACTACACCCCTGTGTGAATGGCAAAAATTAAAAATAATGACTACACTAAGTACTAACAATATTGTGCTTGGAAGATTGAACCCTCATACACTGCTGATGGAAATGAAAAATGGTACAACCACTTCAGAACCAGTTTGGCAATTTCTCACAATATCTATCTTATATCTGCTATATGCTCCAGCTGTCCCTAAGTATTTACCCTATAGGAAGAAAGCATGTGTCCATCTAAAGACTTAAATACAGATGTTCATACTGGTGAGCTTCATATTGGAAACAACCTCATATCCATCACCAGATGAATGGATAAAACAAATTGTGATATATGTGTATAACGGAATACCATTCAGCAATAAAAAGAAATTACCTATACAGGCAACAAATGAATAAATAGGCTGAATGAAAGAAGCTAGAAAAAAGTACATTCTGTACAATTCTATTTACATAAAATCATAAACAATGAAATTAATTAATAGAGACAGAAGTCCAGTGGTTTCCTGGGAATGGAAAAGAGCCAGGGGAGGAAGATTGAGGCCAGAGGCAGGTGGGTGTGTAGGTTACAAAGAGGCAGGAGGAATTCACTGGCTCCTTTGTAGTATTAGTTTCATGATATAGACATGAGGTAGGAGGTAGATGGACCTCCGCCACCCAGGAAAAGCAATTTAAGTTCCTTCCCTGTGGACAGAAACTCCAAACTATCAATAGCAGAACAACTGAGAGAGGAGGCTGGGCCCTACCCAGATAAGAAGTAAAAGACCACATATTATTCATTCTTTCTCCTTCAGAGGCACAGGTCAATAGTGGCCTGCCACAGGGACAGGGTTTCTGGCTGCAGCAGACCTGGGAGGTGCAGTGTGTGGCGTGAGTCCTCTTCAAGGAGGTCACCGTTAGCTCCACTATAGAGCCACCGAGCAGATGACCCACAAACTGGAGACAAATTATACCAAAGAAGTTCTCACACTGTTGCAAAAGTTCTAGGGCCCACAACAGATTTCCCAAACTGGGGATGCAGCAAAGGGACTGAGAACTCCCAGGGAATTTGACTTTGAAGGCCAGTGGGATTTGATTACAGAACTTCCCTAGGACTGGAGAAACAGACTCTTGGAGGGCACAAAAAAACCTTGTGTGTACCAGGACCCAGGAGAAAGGAGCAGTGACCCCAGAAGAGACTGAGGCAGACTTGCCTGTGATTGTCCGGAGTCTCTGGTGGAGGCATGGGTCAACAGTGGCCTGCCACACAGTCAGGGACACGGACTACAACAGTCCTGGGAGCTGTGGTGTGCTGGCATAAGTCCTTTTGAAGCAGGTTGCCATTACAGCCATTACCCCTACCATAGCTTGGCCTCAGGACAAACTACAGGAAGGGAACACAGCCCCACCCAGCAGCAGAAAACTGGATTAAAGATTTACTGAGCATGGCTTTGCCCAGCAGAGGAAGACCCAGTATTCCACACAGCTAGTCCCTCCCATCAGGGAGCTTGCACAAGCCTATTAGCCTCATCCATCAGAGGGAAGACAATATGGAAACCACAATCACAGAAAACTAATCAAACTGATCATTTGGATCACAGTCTTGTCTAACTGAATGAAACTATGAGCCATTCTGTGTAGATCCTCCCAAGACAGACAGGTCATGGTGGAGAGTTCGGACAAAACGTGGTCCACTGGAGAAGGGAATGGCAAACCACTTGACTATTCTTGCCTTGAGAACCCCATGAACAGTATGAAAAGGCAAAAAGATGAAAGATGAACTCCCCTGGTTGGTACGTGCCCAACATGCTACTGGAGGAGAGTGGAGAAATAGTTCCAGAAGAAAAGAAGAGGATGAGCCAAAGCAGAAAAAATGCCCTGTTGTGGATGTGTCTGGTGGTGAAAGTAAAGTCTGATGCTGAAAAAACAATATTGCATAGGAACTGAGAATGCGACGTCCATGAATGAAGGTTAATTGCAAGTGGTCAAACAGGAGATGGCAAGAGTTAACATTGACAGTTTAGGAATCAGTGAACTAAAATGGATGGCAATGGGTGAATTTACAAATGGGAATCCCTTATGATTATACAGTGGAAGTGACAAATAGACTCAAGGGATTAGATCTGATAGAGTGCCTGAAGAACTATGAACGGAGGTTTGTGACATCTTATAGGAGGTGGTAATCAAAACCATCCCCAAGATAAAGAAATGCAAAAAGGCAAAATGGTTGTCTGAGAAGGGCTTACAAATTGCTGAGAAAAGAAGAAAAGCGAAAGGCAAAGGAGAAAAGGAAATATACATCCATCTGAATGCAGAGTTCCAAAGAATAGCAAGGAGAGATAAGAAAGCCTTCTTCAGTGATCAATGCAAAGAATTAGAGGAAAATAATAGAATGGGAAAGACTAGAGATCTTTTCAAGAAAATTAGAGATACCAAGGGAACATTTCACACAAAGATGGGCACAATAAAAGGCATGGACCTAACAGAAGCAGAAGATATTAAGAAGAGGTGGCAAGAATACACAGATGACCTATACAGAAAAGATCTTAATGATTCAGATAACCATGATGGTGTGATCATCACCTAGAGTCAGACATCCCAGAGTGCGACGTTAAGTGGGCCTTAGGAAGCATCACTATGGACAAAGCTAGTGGAGGTAATGGAATTCCAGCAGAGTTATTTCAAATCCTAAAAGATGACGCTGTGAAAGTGCTTCACTCAGTATGGCAGCAAATTTTGAAAACTCAGCAGTGGCCACAGGACTGGAAAAAGTCAGCTTTCCTTCCAATCACAAAAAAGGGCAATGTCAAAGGATATTAGAACTACCACACAATTGCACTCATCTCACACGCTAGCAAAGTTATGCTCAAAATTCTCCAAGCCAGACTTCAACAGTTCAACCATGAACTTCAAGATGTTCAAGCTAGATTTAGAAAAGGCACATGAACCAGAGATCAAATTGCCAACATCTGTTGGATCATAGAAAAAGCAAGAGAATCCCAGAAAAACATCTACTTCTGCTTTATTGACTATGGCAAAGCCTTTGACTATGTGGATCACAACCAACTGTGGAAAATTCTTAAAGAGATGAGAATACCAGACCACCTTATTTGCCTCCTGAGAAACCTGTATGCAGGTCAAGAAGCAACAGCTATAACCGGACATAGAACAATGGACTGGTTCCAAATTGGGAAAGAAGTACATCAAGGCTCTATATTGTCACCCTGTTAACTGAATTTATATGCAGTGTACATCATGCGAAATGCCAGGCTGGATGAAGCACCAGCTGAAATGAAGATTGCTGGAAGAAATATCAATAAACTCAGTTATGCAGATGACACCACCCTTATGGCAGATAGCGAAGAGTAACTAAGGAGCCTCTTGATGAAAATGAAAGAGGAGAGTGAAAAATCTGCCCAACATTCAAAATACTAAGATCATGGCATCCAGGCCCATAACTTCATGGCAGATATATGGGGAAAGAATGGAAACAGTGAGAGACTTAATTTTCTTGGGTTCAAAAATCACTGCAGATGGTGCCCATGACATTAAAAGATGCTTGTTCCTTGGAAGAAGAGCTTTGACAATCCTAGACAGCATATTAAAAAGCAGCGACATTACTTTGCTGACAAAGGTCCTTATTGTCCAAGCTATGTTTTTTCCAATAGTCATCTACAGGTGTGAGAGTTGGACCATAAAGAAAGTTCAGCACCAAAGAATCGATGCTTTTGAACTGTGGTGTTGGAGAAGACTCTTGAGAGTCCCTTGGACTGAAAGGAGGTCAAACCAGTCCATCCTAAAGGAAATCAGTCCTGAATATTCATTGGAAGGACTGGTACTGAAGCTGAAGCTCCAATACTTTTGCCACCTGATGGGAAGAATGGACTCATTAGAAGACCCTGATGCTGGCAAAGATTGAAGGCAGGAAGAGAAGGGGATGACAGAGGATGAGATGGTTGGATGGCATCACTGACTCGATGGACATGAGTTTGAGCAAACTCTGGGAGACAGTGATGGACAGGGAAGCCTGGTTTGCTGCAGTCCATGGGGTCACAAAGAGTTGGACATGACTGAGGGACTGAACTGAACTGAAGATGGGCCTCAGGACTATTACAAAGCAAGTAGCTGCTAATGGAATGACATTCCACTTGTTAAATCTCTTTCCCATGAGATCAAAGTACCTTCTCTACTTTTAGAGTAGAATCTCACAGGAGCTATTTCTTTTTATTTTCTTAAAATATTTATTTATTTTTGGTTGTGCTGGGTCTTCATTGCTTCACTCAGGCTTTCTCTAGTTGCAGAGAACTAGGGCTACTCTTTGTTGCAGTGCATGGGCTTCTCATTGTAGTGGCTTCTCTTGTTGTAGAGCACAGGCTGTAGAGTGCACAGACTTCAGTAGTTACTGCACATGCGTTCAGTAATTTTGGCTCCTTGGCTCCATAGTTCAGGCTCAGTAGTTGTGGCACATGGGCCTAGGTGCCCCATAGCATGTGGGATCTTCCCATACCAGGGATGGAACCACTGTCCCTTGCATTGCAAGGCAGATTATTAATTGCTGGAAGCCCAGGAGCCATTTAATAACATGTTTTCGTCCAGATCTATGAACTCACTAGAGCCAGATGTCATATTCCACCATGGAGTGAAGCGTTGGGGTCTCCAGAGGACCACTGCCCTTGAACCTGGAGTAGAAGCTCCATCAGCCATCAGGACACAGGTCCTCAGAACCTGCCTCCTTCAGACATCTGATATGAGCAAGGCCATCAGCATGAGGAACCCACTCCAGTACTCTTGCCTGGAATAGTCCATGGATGGGGGAGCCTGGTAGGCTACAGTCCATGGGGTCGCAAAGAGTCAGACAGGACTGAGTGATTTCACTTTCTTTCTTTCTATAGTTCCTTTTGGAGAAGGAAATGGAAACCCACTCCAGTGTTCTTGCCTGGAGAATCCCATGGACAGAGGGGCCTGGTGGGCTACGGTCTATGGGGTTGCAAAGAGTCAGACACAACTAAGCAACTAACATACACACACACACACACAGAGGGGCCTGGTGGGCTATGGTCTATGGGGTTGCAAAGAGTCGGACACGACTAAGCAACTAATACACACACACACACACACACACACACACACACACACACACACACACCAGGATGAAAGCTGCACAAAACACATTCAGCAATCACCATGGTTTACCGGTGTAACCGCGTGCCCTGCACCGTGCTAGGCAGTGGGTTAGTTGACAATGACACTGAAACAACTGGGTAGTGATTGTAACAACCAGATGTTACAAGGAGCTTCCCACCATGGCCTTTTTCTTCTCCTTTCCTCATCTATCCCTTAACAACAAAGTTGAAAAGGAGTAAGAAGTGGCCTGACTTCATAGAGACCTTCACGATCCCACAATAACCACAGGGCCATAGGCTTACTCATGTGTTATCAATGAATGTTCTTAGCGATTCTGTGGGGAAAGCATTCTCATCCCCATTTTACAGAGGGAAAAACTGAGTCTCAGAGAGAGTCGCTACCTGTCTCACCTCTCCGCGCTCCTGCCTTAAGGAGGAAAGTGGCTCAACGACACCCCTGGAGCAGGACACCGCACTCACTGGGGCCGGGCGGGACCCCACGCTTAACCTACGAGACAGCGGGGCACCGAGCCCCAAAGCGGGAAAGCGGCGGCTTGAATGCGGATCCGTTTGTCTCCCCACACCCCAGGGCGATCCAGCTCCCCCCCGCCCCCCGTGCCGGGCCCCACACCCTCAGGTGAGTCCCAAACACCTTAAGACTGAACCTGTGGTACTCCTCTGGTTACGCGTCTCTGCAGAAAAGTCGTCACGGTCGCCATATTTACGTCAGGTTTCCGTGGCAACGGCGATAGGCAGGCTAGTCCGCCACATCTGGAAATGCTTTTTCACCCTCCTTCACCACCCTGGACTTCGGTGAAAGCAGAGCACATTAGCTTTGGCTGCCACCAGAAAAAGCGTACTAATTAGATGCACTAGACTGGGATCAGGGAAACTGGCAAACTCCAGGAGGAGAGTGGACCCAGAGAGGTATCCTGGGGTTCTTAGAGATGGGCGATGAAAGTGAAAGAGGAGAGTGAAAAGGTTGGCTTGAAGCTCAACATTCAGAAAACAAAGATCATGGCATCTGGTCCCATCACTTCATGGGAAATAGATGGAAAACAGTGGAAACAGTGTCAGACTTTATTTTTTTGGGCTCCAAAATCACTGCATATGCTGACTGCAGACATGAAATTAAAAGATGCTTACTCCTTGGAAGGAAAGTTATGACCAACCTTGATAGTATATTAAAAAGCAGAGACATTACTTTGCCAACCAAGGTCCGTCTAGTCAAAGCAATGGTTTTTCCCGTGGTCATGTATGGATGTGAGAGTTGGACTGTGAAGAAAGCTGATCGCCGAAGAATCGATGCTTTTGAACTGTGGTGTTGGAGAAGACTCTTGAGAGTCCCTTATACTGCAAGGAGATCCAACCAGTCCATTCTAAAGGAGATCAATCCTGGGTGTTCATTGGAGGGACTGATGCTGAAGCTGAAACCGCAATACTTTGGCCACCTCATGCGACGAGTTGACTCACTGGAAAAGACTCTGATGCTGGGAAAGGTTGGGGGCGGGAGGAGAAGGGGACGACGGAGAATGAGATGGCTGGATGGCATCACCGACTCTGTGGACATGAGTTTGAGTGTACTCCGGGAGTTGGTGAGGGACAGGGAGGCCTGGCGTGCTGTGATTCATGGGGTCGCGGAGAGTCGGACACGACTGAGCGACTGAACTGAACTGAACTGAACTGAACCCCTCAGAAGGCTTATAGCCGTCATCTGTGGTAGAATATTAAGAGAATGCTTATAATCATGTGATTGAACAATCTAGGAATTTGGAAAGATGTCATTTAAAGAAATATTCAGAGGTGCTTCAGGGAGGCAGGCCTAGAATAATATAATCATTTAATAGGCAGAAAGAAACCTGGTTGATTCCCTATACAATTGGTTTCTGTTTGGGGAATTCTTATTATCCATTCCTGATACTTTCTTCCATGAGGAGGGACATCTATGACCAAAACATTTCTAGCTTCTCTATAATTCACTTCTCTACTATGGGATTCACCTATCTGATTAGTGGCTTTGGAAGGAGGAACACACAGCCCAGACCCTTTCCCTTCAGAGCTCTCAAAGCAAGCTGCCTTTATGGAGCACATGTTTGCTTTGCTCTCAGGACTGTGTCCACAGCTCTTCTTCCCTTCTCTGAGTATTGATGGTTCCCCAACTAGTCCTATGATCTGTTACAGAATGTTTGTGTCTTTAAGGGGTTCCCCAAATACACCCTTTCTCCACATCTGGGCTGTGACCCAAGAACTATGACAAAAGAATAAGAACATCAATTCTATTACTTATGAAGGTGATATTGGGGGAAATGGCTTACATTTGTAGGCAATTGAGCTTCCTTTTAATGAACTCCAGAATCGTACTGACTCAGCCAACTAAAGTGGTCCATGAGGACTTCCATGGTGGTCCAGTAGTTTACTATCTGCCTGCCAATGCAGGAGACACAGGTACAATCCCTGGTCTGGGAAGATTCCACATGCCACCGGGCAACTAAGCCAAATCGCCACAACTACTGAGCCCATGCACCAGGGAGCCCTAGAGCCTGAGCTCTGCAACAAGAGAAACCACCATAATGAGAAGACTGTGCACTGCAACTAGAAAGTAGTCCCCCCCTCCCCTGATGCAACTACAGAAAGTCTGCACGCAGCAAGGAAGACCCAGTGCAGCAAAAAAAAAAAAAAAAATACAACTGTTCCAATTGCAGCAAGTAAGTTTTTAAAAAAAGTGCTTCATGAGACAGTTACAAAGGCCAAACACTACAATGTAGAGCTACCTGCTGCTGGTGAAGAAGCTCTGTCTATATGTGTTCAAGGAAAGGAAACTTTTTGCCAAAGGTCATCCCAGTAGCAAGAGAGTGTTTCGGGAAACAACCTTTGACAATCATTTTTCAAAGTGAGTAAACACCCCTAGTTCTGACTGCATACTCACCAAGCAACTTTTTGAGGATATGGTGCTCCGTGGGTTCATGGAGCCAATTGTAGTAATAATCTCTCAGATCCTTAACACAGGAGATTGCACTGGAGGCTCCTCTTGTGGAGGGGGATTGGAATTAGGTTCTAAATCCCAAGTAGGGTGAAAAACATGCATCATGAAAATTTCCTGTGGAAATCCCTTCAAGAAGGAATGGAAATATTCAGAGATCGATACCCACATATAAACTGACATGCAGTCTATAGCCAAAACTATAATGAAGTCCTACCAAGCCTTCAAGAATCAGTGAATCCCTATCCTAGTCAATGATTCCAGACCACAGGAAAAAAGTATACTCCAAATGTAAGTTTTGAATATTCATTTTTACTTAATAAATTCCCCCAAATAATAGTCATTTATTATCTCTCAGGATTCAATATGTTGGCTTGGCTCAGGTGAGTGATTTTTGCTCTACATGATGTCTGTCACTCAGGCTCACAGTCATCTGGAGGTGTCATTCGGCTGGGACATCCAAGAAAGGGTACTCACATGGATGATTGGTGCTGATTATCTTCTGGAGGGCTCAACGGGGACTGTTAAATTCACAGTCTCCTACCCCAGGGTGTCCTGATTTATCAAATAAAAATAAAGGACACTAAGTTAAATTTCAGTTTCAGATAAACAAAATCACATTATATTTGGCATGCTTTTGCTAAAAATCATTCTTTAGTTCTCTGGAATTCAAATTTAATTGGGTGTCCTGATTTTATCAGGCAACCTGACACAAGGAGAGCTTTTGGAGGAAAACCAAGGTGCTGGTAGTGAAGTAAGGCTGTCTTGTCTTCATGATGTGTGTGTGACAAAAAAGCATAGGCTGCTCACCAGAAACAGGTGGTAGAGAGGTTTCCCCCCAAGCCCACTGCCATAGTTAAGAATACAATCAGCAACCTGGGCACATTTTGTTGTGGGTGACAGATCTGTACAAAATGTGTTAGGACACATACTGCTGCAGTGTTCGTCTCTGTTCTTCCTATGTTTACCTTCCCTGCAGCAAGAGCCAGGCTTGATGGCCCTTCCCCTTGTCCCCAAGGAAGTTTGTGACAGGGCTGGGAGCAGAAGCTGTCTTACATTCACATTTCTTCCATCCTTTGTAAAACCTTAAACTCAGTATGAGGATTGGGCTCTTTGTACCTGCTACAGAAGAGAGGGTTTCTGAGAGTCTGGAGAGGGAGAGGAAGAGAAATTTCTTCTACACAGGGATGAGATCAGAGATCTACAAGTCCCTCCAGAAGTAGGGACCTAGCACTGCTCCATATCAATACTTGTGGTGGTTCTGTGGATGGTTCATCAAGACTGGGAAAGCAGAAGTAAGAGAGATTTTCTCCTTTGAATCAAGGAGTCAGGGGATCTGAGGACACTGAGTCATCTATGTTGATGGTTCAATCCTGAGCAGTGTGGTCAGATGGGTCATGATGGCAAGGGTCTACCCTGGCTGCCTCAGGAAGACAAGATCCCACAAGTGGAACTGCTTTGTCAAAGAGTACACACATTGAATATTTTCAGTATTTACTGTTTAGTTGACTTTTACAATCTACAATCTTCTTATTAGTATTTAGCACACACAACCATATGACAAGAGAACCTGTTTTTGTAGATCTGAATCCATGATGGATTTTACACTTTTATTGCTTGCTAATTTGATATCCTGGTACTAAAATGTTAGATTATTTTAATCTTTCTTCATTTTATGTCCCTATAAGTGGCATATTTCATATTTGTGCCCAAGAATATATCCTGGAATAATTCCAGAATTTGAAAGAAAATCTGATCAGTGAGTTTATGTTTACACTGCATCCTCTTTAAGTGAAAATGTAGGGCTACAAGAACTTCATATACTGCTGGTGGAGGACAGATTGGTACAACCTCTTTTCAGAAACATTGGCAAATTGATGAGAGAAGAAAAAGTAAGATCCCCATCAGCTGCTGCACTTTTGGACACTGACTGCAGAACATCTTGGGCACTCATGCTCTGGGAAATACATAGAAAAATGGTCAAGGCCACATGGAATCTTATCAAAGCAGTCCCATAGGCACTTTATTAGAGAAATCTGGAAAAAAATCTATTTTCAGATTTAAAAGAAGGTTGTCAAAAGGAATTTTCTCTAAGATGCAAGTGTGCTAAGTCACTTCAGTTGTGTCCGACTCTTTGGGACCCCGTGGACTTAGGCTGCCAGGCTCCTCTGTCCAAGGGGTTCTCCAGGCAAGAATACTGGAGTGGGTTGCCATTTCCTTCTCCAGGGGATCTTCCCCACCCAGGGATGGAACCTGCATCTCTTATGTCTTCTGCATTGGCAGGAAGGTTCTTTACTACAGCACCACCTGGGAAGCCCAAGATAGTACTTATATACTTATAGCTGAAACAGTCTAAACTATGCCCACTATGGTAGTACTCACTCCCTATCCCCTCTCTTTGAAGAAGCTGATGGTGCAGATGAAATCCTAGTGCATAGTCAAGTAGGGGGTAATGGATCTGGTGTCAAAATTAAGAGTTTGTGATTCCTGCCTCCTCTATATGTGTACTCTTTTTTATTTGGGGGCTCTATGGGAAACTGCTTCTCCTAATATCAATCTAAAAGGTAAACTAAGGGGCAGTAAAATGACTAGGAATTAAAGAAATAGCTTGATGGTCTTCTTCCTTCACTCTGGATTCCTCAGTAAAGCCATCCTGCAACACAGAAATGGCCTCAGGCTTGCTTTACTATGGAAGTGATGTTGCTGTTGTTTAGTCACTCAGTCGTGTCTGCCTCTTTGCAACCCCATGGACTGCAGCATGCCAGGTTTCCCTGTCCTTCACTATCTCCCAGAGTTTGCTCAAACTCAGGTCCATTGAGTCAGTGATGTGATCCAACAAACTCATCCTTTGTCATCCCTATCTCCTGCCCTCAATCTTTCCCAGCATCAAGGTCTTTTCCAGTGAGTTAGCTCTTCGCATCAGGTGGCCAAAGTATTGGAGCTTCAGCCTCAGTATCAATCCTTCCAATGAATATTCAGGGTTGATTTCCTTTAGGATTGACTGGCTTCATCGCCTGGCTGTCAAAGGGACTCTCAAGGGTTTTCTCCAGAATCACAATTCAAAAGCATCAATTCTTCAGTGCTCAGCCTTCTTTATGGTCCAACTCTCACATCCGTACATGACTACTGGAATAACTATAGCTTTGACTATATAAACGTTTGTTGGCAAAATAATGTCTCTGCTTTTTAACACACTATCTAGGTTTGTCATAGCTTTCCTTCCAAGGAGCAAGCGTCTGTTAATTTCATGGGTGAAGTAACAGTCCAGTGATTTTGAAGCCCCAAAAAATAGTCTGTCACTGTTTCCACTTTTTCCCCATCTACTTGCCATGAAGTGATGGGACCGGATTCCACGATCTTTGTTTTTTTGAATGGTGAGTTTTAAGCCACCTTTTTCACTCTCCTCTTTCACCTTCATCAAGAGGTTCTTTAGTTCCTCTTCGCTTTCTGCTCTTAGGGTGATGTCATCTGCATATCTGAAGTTATTGATGTTTCTTCCAGCAATCTTGATTCCAGCATGAGCTTCATCTAGTCTGGCATTTCCATGATGTACTCTGCATATAAGTTAAATAAGCAGGGTGGTAATATACAGCCTTGAGGTACTCCTTTCCCAATTTTGAACCAGTTCGTTGTTTCATGTCCAGTTCTAACTGTTGCTTCTTGACTCGCATACAGTTTGCTCAGGAGGCAAGTAAGATGATCTGGCATTCCAATATCTTTAAAAATTTTCCACAGTTTGTTGTCAGAACAACAATATGGCAGAATAGAAGAACGTGTGCCTCTTCTCCTGTGAGAACTCCAAAATTGCAACTCGCTGCTGAACAACCATCGACAGGAGAATGTTGGATCCCACACATACAAAAAAAGATATCCCACATCCAAAGGCAAAGGAGAAGCCCCAACAAGATGGTAGGAGGGGCAAAATTGCATTTAGAATCAAACCCCATACCCACCAGAGAAGTTTGGAGGGCTCAAACAAAACCTTGTGTGCACCAGGACCCGGAGGCCCCACAGAGACTGAGCCAGACCTGCCTTTGAGTGTATGAGTGTCTCCTGTGGAGGCATGGATCAGCAGTGGCCTGCTGCATGGACAGGGGCTCTGGCTGCAGCAGACCTGGGTCACCCAGTGTTAGCCACCATAGAGCCACCAAGCAGATGACCCACAAACTGCAGAACAATTATGCCAAAGAAATTCTCACATTGTTAAGAGAGTTCTGGGACCAAAAACAACCTGGGGATCAGGCAAAGGGACTGTGACCTCTCAGGGAATTTGAGTTTGGAGGCCAGTGGGATTTGATTACAGAATTTCCACAAGACTGGGGTAACAGCCTCTTCATGAAAGCAAAAGAGGAAAGTGAAAAATCTGCAAGGGTGGGATGATTTGGGAGAATGGCATTGAAACATGTATATCATCATATGTGAAACAAATTGCCAGTCCAGGTTTGATGCATGATACAGGATGCTCGGGGCTGGTACACTGGGATGAACCAGAGGGATGGTATGGGGAGAGATGTGGGAGGGGGGTTCAGGATGGGGAACACATGTACACCCGGGGTGGATTCATGTCAATGTATGGCAAAACCAATACAATATTGTAAAGTAATTAGCCTCCAATTAAAATAAATAAATTTTTAAAAACCTTCAACATTCAAAAAACTAAGATCATGGCATCCAGTCCCATCATTTCCTGGCAAATAGATGGGGAAACAATGGAAACAGTGAGAGACTACTTTTTGGGCTCCAAAATCACTGCAGATGGTGACTGCAGCCGTAAAATCAAAGACTCTTGCTCCTTAGAAGAAAAGCTATAACAAACCAGACAGCATATAAAAAAGCAGAGACATTACTTTACTGACAATGGTCCATATAGTCAAAGCTATGGTTTTTCCAATAGTCATGTATGGATTTGAGAGTTGGATCATAAAGTAAGCTGAGCACCAAAGAATTGATGCTTTTGGACTGTGGTGTTGAAGATTCTTGAGAGTCCCTTGGACTGCAAGGAGATCAAACCAGTCAATCCTAGAAGATATCAGTCTTGAATATTCATTTGAAGGACTGACGCTGAAGCTGAAGCTCCAATACTTTGGCCACCTGATGTGAAGAACTGACTCATTAGAAAAGACCCTGATGCTGGCAAAGACTGAAGGCAGGGGATGACAGAGGATGAGATGGTTGGATGGCATCACCAATTCGATGGACATGAGTTTGAGTGAACTCTGGGAGTTAGTGATGGACAGGGAAGCCTGGCGTGCTGCAGTCCATGGGGTCACAAAGAGTTGGACACAACTGGGTGACTGAACTGAACCAAACCGAACTGAACACAGTTAAAGACTTCAGTGTGGTCAATAAAGCAGATGTAGATGTTTTTTGGGAAATCTCTTGCTTTTTCTATGATCCAGTCGATATTGGCAATTTGATCTCTGGTTCCTTTGCTTTTTCTAAATCCATTTTGCACTTCTGGAAGTTCTCAGTTCATGTACTTGAAGCCCAGCTTCAAAGATTTTGAGCATTACCTTGCTAGCATGTGAGATAAGTTCAGCTGTGTGGTCGTTTGAACATTCTTTGGCATTGTCTTTCTTTGGGATTGGAAGGAAAATTGAACTTGGTCCTGTGGTCAATTTTTAGTTTTCCAAATTAGCTGGCATATTGAGTGGAGTACTTTAACAGCAGCATCCTTTATGATTTGAAATATCTTAGCTGGAATTCCATCACCTCCACTAGCTGTGTTCCCAGTAATGCTGCCTAAGGCCTACTTGACTTTACCCCAGGATGTCTGGCTCTAGGTAAGTGATCACACCACAGTGGTTATCTTGGTCATTAAGACCTTTTTTTGTGCAGTTCTGTTGTGCATTCTTTTCAATTCTTCTTAATATATTCTGCTTCTGTTAGGTCCAAATTGTTTCTGTCCTTTATTGTGTCCATCTTTGCATGGAATGCTCCCTTGGTGTCTCTAGTTTTCTTGAAGGGTTCTCTAGTCTTTCCCATTCTATTGTTTTCCTCTATTTCTTTGCATTGTTCACTTAAGAAGGCTTTTTTATCACTTTTTTATCCTATTCTTTGGAACTCTGCATTCAGATGGGTATATCTTCCCTTTTCTCCTTTGCCTTTTGCTTCCCTTCTTTTCTCAGCTATTTGTAAGGCCTTCTCAGACAACCATTTTGCATTTCTTTTTCTTGGGGATGGTTTTGATCACCGCCTTCTGTACAATGTTACTAATCTTTATCTGTAATTTTTCAGGTACTCTGTCTGCCAGTCTAATCCCTTGAATCTATTTGTCACTTTCATTGTATTATTAGAAGGGACTTGATTTAGGTCATATCTGAATGGCCTAGTGGTTTTCCCTTCTTTTTTCAGTTTAAGTCTGAATATAATCCTGAATAATTGATGCCTTTGAACTGTGGTGCTGGAGAAGACTCCTGAGAGTCCTTTAGAAAGCAAGGAGATCAAACCAGTCAACCTTAAGGGAAATCAACCCTGACTGTTCATTGGAAGGACTGATGCTGAAGCTGAAATTCCAGTACTTTGGCCACTTCATGTGAAGAGCTGACTCATTGGGAAAGACCCTGATGCTGGAAAAGATTGAAGGCAAAAGAAGTTGGTGGCAGAGGATGAGATGGCTGGATTATTTCACTGACTCAACGAACATGAATTTAAGCGAACTCCATGAGATGGTGAAGGACAGGGAATCCTGGTGTGCTGCAGTCCTTGGGGTCACAAAGAGTCAGACATGACTTAGCAAATGAACAATAAAAACAAGAACTATAGGAAGTTAGGAGAAACTAGATAAAAGGGGAAAACTGCTTTTTAAAATGTGCTTAGTCGTGTAACCTATATTTCACTAAAGAGTTCCCCATTGAGTCCTGTAGCTTCCAGAACATGTCTCAATCCTAATTTCTTTCAGTACTCACATTTCATTCTGTCCAGGGTAGCAAATGTTTTAGATGTAATGAGCCATATTATTTTCAAATTATAATATTTAAAATGTTAAAAACAGTATTACAAAATAATCATTAAATCTTGCTTGACAAGGCAGGAGTAAGTACTTACAAATTATATGGAGTGAGTTTTTATGATATTGAAGCATTTCCAGAGAAGTTCTAGAGTAACACAGGAAAAAGATGTCCATTTCTTCATAGGGGATTGGAATGCAAAAGGAGGAAGTCAAGAGATACCTGGAGTACCAGGAAAGTTCAGCCTTGGAGTACAAAATGAAGCTGAGCAAAGCCCAACAGAGTTTTGCCAAGAGAATGCACTAGTCATGGAAAACACCCTCTTCCAAGAGATGACTCTACACATGAACATCACCAGACGGTCAATACCAAAATCAGGTTGATTGTATTCTTTGCAGCCAAAGGGGGAGAAGTTCTATACAATCAGCAAAACAAGACTAGGAGCTGGCTGTGGCTCAGATCATGAGTTCCTTAATGGAAAATTCAGGACTAAATTGAAGAAAGTAGGGAAAACAACTATGCCATTCAGGTATGATCTAAATAAATTCCCTTATGGTATACAGTGGAAGTGACTAATAGATTCAAGGGATTAAATCTGAGAGAATGCCTGAAGAACTATGGATGGAGGTTCATAACATTTTACAGGAGATGCTGATCAAAACCATCCCCAAGGTAAAGAAATGCAAAAAGGGAAAATGGTTGTCTGAGTAGGCCTTAAAAATAGCTGAGGAAAAAATAGAAGTGAAAGGCAAAAGAGAAAAGGAAATGTAGCATTCCAAAGAATAGCAAGGACAGATAAGAAAGCCTTCTTAAGTGGACAACGCAAAGAAATAGAGGAAAACAATAGAATGGGAAAGAATAGAGATCACTTCAAGAAAACTGGAGATACCAAAGGAACATTTCATGAAAAGATGGGCACAATAAAGGACAGAAGCAGTAAGGGCCTAACAGTAGCAGAAGATATTAGGAATACAGAGAAGAACTGTCCAAAAATGGTCTTAATGCCAAATAACCACAATGGTGTGGTCATTCACCTAGACCCAGACATCCTGGAATGTGAAGTCAAGTGGGACTTAGGAAGCATTACTAAGAATACAGTCAGTGGATGTGATGGGATTCCAGGTAAAGATGAATGCTCTAAAAGTGCTCCACTTAATAGGCCAGCAAATTTGGAAAACTCAGCAGTGGCCGCAGGATAGGTAAAGTTCAGTTTTCATTCCAATCTCAAAGAAGGGCAATGCCAAAGAATGTACAAGCTATGGTACAACTGTGCTCACTTCTTATGCTAACAGGTGGCAGTAGTGGTAAAGAACCCACCTGCCAGTGCAGGAGACATCAGCAAAACAGGTTCAATCCCTGGGTCAGGAAGATCCCCTGGAGGAGGGCATGGCAATCCACTCCAGTATTCTTGCCTGGAGAATCCCTTGGACAGAGGGGCCTGGCAGGCTATGGTCCATAGTGTCACAGAGTCAGACACAGCTGAAGCAGTTTAGTACAGCTGTTTTTCTGGAATCCCCTTGCTCTTTCTATGACCCAATGGAGGCTGGCAATTGATCTCTGGTTCCTCTGCCATTTCTAAATCCATTTGTACATCTGGAAGTTCTCAGCTCACATACTAATGAACCCTAGCTTGATGGATTTTGAGCATGACCTTGCTAGCACGTGAAATGATCTCGATTGGATGGTAGTTTGAACATTCTTTGGCTTTGCCCTACTTTGGGATTGGAACGAAAACTGACTTTTCCAGTCCGGTGGCCACTGCTGAGTTTTCCAAATTTGCTGATATGTTGCATGCAACACTTTAACAGTGTCACCTTTTAGGATTTAAATAGCTCAGCTGGAATTCCATCACTTCCACTGGTTTTTCATAATCATGTTTCCTAAGGCCCAGTTGGCTTCACACTGCAGGATGTCTGGCTCTAGGTGAGTAGCCACACCACCGTGGCTTTCTGGATCACTACTATCTTTTTTGTATAGTTCTTATGTGTTTTTGCCACTTCTTAATCTCTTTTGTTTTTGTCAGGCCCTTGCTATTTCCATCTTTCATTGTGCCCATCCTTGCATAAAATATTCCCTTCATATCTTAATTATCTTGAAGATATCTCTAGTCTTTCCCATTCTATTGTTCTCTTCTGTTTTTTTTTTTTTTCATTATTCACTTAAGAATGCTTATCCAAGACACTTTATTTGTAGAAAAAAATGAAAAATGCATTTAGGAAAAAATCATTCAAAATCCCTGAAACCATCATCTTCATGGAGAAGAATTCCTAATGGTTGAGTATATATTTTTGAGACATTGTATTATATAAATATAACTGTTCATCTTAGAGCATAGTAACGAGGTGATAGCCTACTTAACAACTGCTTTCTTTGGAGCAATACCAATGTGGGCTTCCTATGTGGTGCTAGTGGTAAAAGAACCCATCTGCCAGTGCAGGAGACCCAAGAGACAGGGATTTGATCCCTGGGTCAGGAGGATGACTTCAGGGAGGTAATAGCAGCCCATTTCAATATTCTTGCCTGGAGAATCCCATGGACAGAGGAGCCTGGTGGGCTAGAGTCCATAGAATCACAAAAAGTCATGATTTGGGCCCATGTAATCATAAAAATAAGAATAGAAACACCAATGGCCAATATAGGTATGATAATTCTAAGAATTGTTAATTATTATTGCTGACTCCCTTGGTTCCCCACACAGTTGTAAGTGCTAAACCTGTAGTTGCTCATTAAACCCTCACCACAGTCTATGAGGAGGAGCTACTCTTGCCCAACTTTAAACATCAGGGAAATGAGGCACATTGAGGGCAGGGCTAAGCAGTCACAAGACTAAGATGTGAACAGATTCTAGGTGCCTGCTGAGCCCCACATCTAACTAGTGCCCACTGCTACTTCTCACCTGATAAGACTCACTGTCATCAGGGCACACAACTCTTTGGAAAACCACACACAAAAACAAATTCAAAGTGGACTAAAGACTTACGTGTAAGGCCAGAAATGATAAAACTGTTTGATGAAAACATAGGCAGAACACTCTATGCCATAAACCGTAGCAAGATCCTCTTGGACCCTCATGCTAACCTAATGGAAATAAAAGCAGAAATTAACAAAAGCAATCTAATAAAACTTAAAAGTTTTTGTACAGTAAGGGAAACTATAAACAAAATGGAAAGTCAGCACTCAGAATGGGAGCAAAAGGTATTCCAAACAAAAAAACTGACAAAGGATGAATCTCCAAAATATATAAGCATCTTAGTCAGCTCAAAGCATCTCAGTCAGCTCAAAGCATCTCAGTCAGAAATACAAACAACCCAATCAAAAAAATAGGCAGAAGACCAAAACAGCCATTCTCCAAAGAAGACGTGCTGATGGCCATTAAACACATGAAAAGATGCTCCACATTGCTCATTATTAGAGAAATGCAAATCAAAACTAAAAGGAAGTACCACCCAATACCAGTCAGAATGGCTATCATCAAAAAATCTATAAACAATAAATGCTAGAGAAGATGTGAAGAAAGGGGAACCCTCTTGCACACTGGGGTGGGAATGTAAATTGATACAGCCACTATGGGGAGCAGTATGGAGCATCCTCAAAAAAAAACTTGGAATAAAACTATCATCAGTTCAGTTCAGTTCAGTCGCTCAGTCATGTCCAGTTCCTTGCGACCCCAGGAATCACAGCACGCCAGGCCTCCCTGTCCATCACCAACTCCCGGAGTTCACTCAAACTCATGTCCATCGAGTCGGTGATGCCATCCAGACATCTCATGCTCTGTCGTCCCCGTCTCCTCCCACCCCCAATCCCTCCTAGCATCAGACTCTTTTCCAGTGAGTCAACTCGTCGCATGAGGTGGCCAAAGTATTGGAGTTTCAGCTTTAACTATCATATGATCCAGCAATTCCACATCTGGGCATATACCCTGAGAAACCCACAACTCAAAAAGAAACATGTACCCTAATGTTTACTACAGCATTATTTACAATAGCCAGGACACAGAAGCAACCTAGATATCTATCAACGGATGAACAGACAAAGAAGTAGTGGTACATATATACCATGGAGTATTACTCAGCTACAAAAAGGAACGAATTTGAGTCAGTCATAATGAGGCAGATGAACCTAGAGACTGTTATCCAGTGTGACTTAAGTCAGAGAACACCAAATATAGTATATTAAAGGATATATATTAAATCCAGACAAATGGCACTGATGAACCTATTTGGAGGGAAGGAATGGAGAAACAGAACAGAGAGCAGACTTGAGGACATAGCAGGGGAATGAGAGGGTGAGACGAACTGAAAAAGTAGCACTATACACACACACACACACACACACACTACCATGTGTGGAAGAGACAGCTAGTGAGAAGTTGCTGTGTAACACAGGGAACCCAGACTGGAGCTTTGTATGAACTAAAGGGGCAGGATGGGGTGAGGGGAGTGGAGAGGGAGAGGATACATATACATAGTTACAACTGATTTGTAATGTTGTATGGCAGAAACCAGCACAACACTGGAATGCAATTATCCTCCATTTAAAAAATTAAACTGTCAAACGGAGGTCCAATATTTTCCTCCAATTTAATAACAAGAAATTTAAAGCACTGATTTTCTTGTTATATGGAGGAAGGGGCTTCCTCAACCTCTCATCTCTCTTCCTGTCCCTGAAAAAACATTACCGTTCTAAAGGCTTTTCTGGGGATGTAGTAAGAATGTACTTGCTTCCCTGCCATTTTATGTTTTTAACACTTGCAAGAACAATAGACATCTCTTTTAGGTAAAAAAATAAATAAATAATATAATAAAGAGCGGAGAAGCAACCTTTCCCCAAAACATACAACCCCCAAACACCTGCTGAAGGTTTTTATCTGCATTTCATTGTTCAAGAATATATTATATTCTTTCTTATGCAGGCATTCATATATTTATGCATGTAGGCATGTGTTTCTATCCCGATCTACAAAAGGTAAGATCTCATTTTAGTTTTCCAACCCTCCGATCACTAGAGTGGGAAAAAGACATGTCCAAACCGCAATCCCTGAACCTGTGATGAGACCATTTTGGGGAATAAGGTCTGTGGCATGAAACTACAGGAAATCATGAAACTGACATGAAATCATCCTGTATTTAGGATCGACTCTACATCTAATGATTGGTGTCCTATAAGAAAAAGGCGACAGGGAGAGAGCTGTGACCTCACTAGCCCTTTTGAGATTGCTACAGCACCGCCCCCAAGATTGCTGCTGCTAAGTCACTTCAGTCGTGTCCGACTGTGTGTGACCGCATAGACGGCAGCCCACCAGGCTCCTCCATCCCTGGGATTCTCCAGGCAAGAACACTGGAGCGGGTTGCCATTTCCTTCTCCAGTGTGTGAAAGTGAAAAGTGAAAGTGAAGTCGCTCAGTCATGTCTGACTCGTAGCGACCCCATGGACTGCAGCCTACCAGGCTCCTCCGTCCATGGGATTTTCTAGGCAAGAGTACTGGAGTGGCTTGCCATTGCCTTCTCCAGGATTAGGCTTCCCTGATAGCTCTGTTCCTAAAGAATCCGCCTGCAATGCGGGAGACCTGGGTTCAGTCCCTGGGTTGGGAAGATCCCCTGGAGAAGGGAAAGGCTACCCTCTCCCGTATTCTGACCTGGAGAATTCCATGGACTGTATAGTCCACGGGGTTGCAGAGAGTCAGACACCCCTGAGGGACTTGCACTGCGCGAGAGGAGGGTCGGCTCGGAGCCCTGAGAAGTGCGCAGGCGCGACCCCATAGCAACGGTCAAACAAACGGAAGTTCCTCTGCTGAGGCGGCATTCCGTTAGAAGCTTCGGTCTTCGCGGAGTGGTGGCCTGGGGCATGCGTACCTGAGCGGTCTCGGGCTTAGCTGAAACTACGGGAGAAGAACTAAGGGAGAAGCCTCACCTGGGAATGGGGAGGAATGGAACTTGGCGCCTGCCTTCTGCCTCACTAGAGAGCCCTGTGCCCACCACTGCCGTACTTCAACGGTTGTCAGTGCCTGGGGACAGTCAAGGTTCGTTTCCCTCCGTTTGGGATCCTTGTCTTTAACACGGACAGGTACACCGCCTTCTGGGGTCGTACTGTTTACCTGGCCCACAGAACCTTTTTACTTAAAGACATTCAGTGCTCCCAATCCTGGAATTCTGGTATTGATGTTGAATACACCTTATTAGCATATTCCGATGGCTGTACCCAAAGACACCATCCCTTCCTTGTCGGAATGCCAGTGCCACATCTGTCTGGAAATCCTCATTGAGCCTGTGACGCTGCCTTGCAACCACACGCTCTGTAAAGCCTGCTTCCAATCGACTATGGAGAAGGCAAATTTGTGCTGTCCTTTCTGTCGCCGCCGGGTCTCTTCGTGGACTCGGTACCACACCCCAAGAAATTCTCTTGTCAATATGGGACTGTGGACGGTAATTCAAAAACACTATCCAGAGGAATGCCGCCTTAGAGTCTCTGGGCAACAATCGGAGGAAATCGTTGATGACCATCAGCCAGTTCGTCTGCTAAGTCAGCCTGGGGAATTAAGAAGAGAATATGAAGAGGAGAGAAACAAGATGGAGGCAGAGCGACAAGCCATTCAGGAGGAAGAAAACAGAGCCAGTGAAGAATACATACGGAGATTACTGGCAGAGGAGGAAGAAGAGGAAAAGAGACAGGCAGAAAAAAGGTGCAGAGAGATGGAAGAACAACTGAAAAGTGATGAAGCGCTGGCAAGAAGGCTAAGCCTTGATATTAGCAATGTCTGTGAGGAAAGTGTCCCGGCTTTCCGCTCGGATTCCAAAACATCGAATCCCGTCACAACCAAGTCACAAAGGAAAAGGAAGCGCAAACAAAAAAACACTGGCGATATTCAGAAGTATTTGCCACCGAATTCTCAACTTGAGTCAGCGTCACAGTCTGAAGTTGTAGAAGAAGACAGGAAAACCTCCAGGTCCAAGGGAACTAACAGCAGAGATAGGAAGAAGCCTACAAGGCAAGACACAGAAATTGAGGAAGATATGCCAGCACTTTCTCCTCAGATATGCCTTGAAGTTCAAAAGCAAGATGCAGAAGCTTCAGTGGAGTCACCTAGACCTCACTTATGTGCCAGTGGTGGAGAATGGTACCTTGAAGGAAAAGTGAGAACAAAACAAGGCAGTCCTGAAAGAGAGTTATGTGTCATCAGTCATGAAGAACCTAAAGCTGGAGTTTCCTCTTCTGGAGAAGCTGCAGTTAAGCCTTATGGCAAAACAGAGAGTGGATGTACAGTGTCAGTTATGACGCAGACACTGAAAAATAACACAGCTGTGACAGAAAATGAGGAGCCTCGCCTACTGAACAATAAAGATATCTCCAGAGCAAAAAATCAGGAATCTGTGTCTGAAGCCGTCAGCGATCCATGCTGTTCTACAAAAAGGAAAATGTTCCTCAAAGCTTCCTCAGACCAAGAGTAAACATGTCCACTTTACCAAAAACGGATAGATTTGGAACGTCTATTTTTTGAGAGACATAAGCAAGAAGAACAGGATAGGTTATTAGCATTGCAGCTTCAGAAAGAGGTGAATCAAGAACAAATGAGGCCAGCCTGGCTAAAAGGATCCCCAGATGAATATCAGTTACGTGCTCCGTCTTCACCTGCGGGCAAATTATTAAATGGACAGAGGAAGAATGCCAAAGAGAGAAGCTTCCAAAGACAAAGTGATCTAGAGCATCCAGTACCTCACAGAGCCTCAAAAAAAAATTGGCAACCTTCTTTTAAGTTCCAGTTGTAACATTGTTCAGTTAATTCAAGAAAGTACCCAGTTCTACTACAGATACTTATAAATAAAACGATTCATTCCCTACAGCCTGGGAAGTCAAAGTATTTTTCAGATGTTTCACAGAAACACAAAGTAATGCTTGGGTAAGAAGAGTGTTTACAACCTAGTAAAGCTGGATTGTGAAGCTCTATCTTAGATGATAAGTTTTTCATTAGTGCTGCTCTGTGGGCACACTCATTGTCCCTAGTTAAAGGCCTGTGTGATTTCAGGGGCAGAGTATACAGATGTGTTTCTGCCAATCCCAGTGGTAAGCAAGAGTTCTGCGCCTTTCATTTTTTAATAACTGTGATGGACTAAGTTTAAGTTGACAGTCTTTGTGGATGTAAACATGCCTTGGCCAACTCCCAAGAAATCTTCATGTCCATGCATTTCCCCCAAGATGCATATTTTAGTGCCTTTGAGCACATTTTTGTCCTGACTAGTAATGAGAGCAACATTATGATATACCAAGTAACTAAGGAAGCCAGGCAGAGTTTAAAATCTGTTTTCTTGCAACTTTCTCATTACATTTTTGACATTTCAAACAACATAGTCTGTGGAGTTTTGTTAAGCAGTCTTCAGTAGCTAATATGCTCACTAACAGCATCCCCAAATGTTCTTGTAAATAATCAACACACTGCATTCTATATTTCTCATGCCTACTGTGAGAGAAATTGCAATAAAGATTTATAAGGTGAAATAAATATATGTATACCATTTCTTATTAGCAAGGTTTTTAAAATGGATCGTCACTTTCAGTGCTCACAGCATCCCTGTGAGGTAGTCATCGTGACTAATTCCCATTTTATAATAGGAAAACTTACCAAAAAAAAATAGGATAACTGAGGGACAGGGAGAAGAACTTGGGGGAGAGGGAAGAGGTTACCCGAGAAAAATACAAAAAGTTCGAAAGAGAGGCAGAAGTGTGTGTTGTTGTTTAGTTGCTCAGTCGTGTCCAACTCTTTCGTGACCTTGTGGAATGTAACCCGTCAGGCTCCTCTGTCCCGGGGATTCTCCAGGCAAGGACACCGGAGTGGGTAGCCATTTCCTTCTCCAATGCGTGAAAGTGAAGTCGCTCAGTCGTGCCCGACTCTTAGCGACCCCATGGACTGCAGCCCACCAGGCTCCTCCATCCATGGGATTTTCCAGGCAAGAGTACTGGAGTGGGTCGCCATTGCCTTCTCCAGTGTCATCTCTATAGAACCCCCTTAATTTACAGCGAGGAGGAAGGGCTGACTGGAGTCATCAGAAACCCCTGAAAGAGGAGCTGGGCCTGGGATAGTGGGCAGGACCTAAGGGGGCTAGATGGAAAGGAGGGGATGGGGAGTCCATCCTGACTGGAGTGAAGAGTGGGGCTGCCAGGTGAGCAGACAGGGCTCAGAGGTAACTGATGGGACATCCAGGGATCTGAGGCCATCCCGGTGTAGGACTGATTGGGGAAGGACCAGAGTTGCCATGGGACACTACACAGCCCCTTTATACACTGATATGGTGTACAACGTTGGTTAGGAGTAAAGTGCCCCGTGCTTCCGACACTGGTCTACAGGGCAGAGAAGGACCAGGTCCACTGACAGTAGGAAAGTCGAGCTGATGCTAAGTTCCCAGAGCCTCCTTTAAAGTAGGAAGCAGGCATAAAGCAGAAGGATTCATGACTAAGGGTCCCCCACACCTTCTGGAGATAATACACCCCCTTTAGTTTCTTTCTGACCCCAGGTCCCATGGACTCCATCTGCCAGTGAGGTCCTGTCTGCCTCCTGGAGTCACATTCCTAACCAGTACACTCTGTCCACCCGTTATCTCTCCCCACACTCTGGTTTGTTCCATCTCTGCATCGTCCCTGAGATCACTCAGGCTTTTCTCCTCCTCTGTTGCCTCAACCCCTTTCATCAGCTCAGTGAGGTCTATCACAACACTGTGCTTTCCTTCACCCCTAGTATGATTTATTCCTTATAATGTTTCTTTGAAGAGTTCAATGATTTACACTCAGAAGTTATATAGCTAAGAGACAACCAAGTGTAATACAAAGATTGAGCTGAAGTCTTCACAGTGAAGACTGTACAAAATCTCTTATTTCAAGGACATAAGAAAAATGAACAAAAAGAACACAAGGCTCCTTTCCTTCAGAATCTCAATAAAAAATAGTCCCTCAACAGTTAGTGAAATTGTAGGTGTTAACATATCACGGAAAACAGATCTTGTGCTAATATTAAAATTAACACCCAGGCTTTTGTATAGATGGCATTTATTATAAACAGGAAAATATATGTAATGTCTCAACTATAAAACTTTCATGCTAAAGTGTCTCTAACATGAGCTGCTTTACTATTTCGAGACGAAAAAGTTTCAGAACACCACAGTAAGCAATCCAACACTGACAAACTCTAGTGATCAAAGACATTCTCTTTTAGTTTATGTAAAACAATTCATAATTACAGAGAGAATGTCCCAGTTGTGTATAGGAGGAGACAAGCCACTTTTCCAGACCAAAAGGCACTCAAGACTTGGGATGAAATGAGGGCTGATCCAATCCAGCCAAGTGGAGCTGCTTCCTTTAAAACAGTGGTTACATATTCTTCAGCTTGAGCCCTCAAAGACAAAGGAAATTAGAAAACATTCCCTTCTCTGTAAACCTACCTTGGGCTCCCCAGGTGGCACAATGGTAAATAATCTACCTTCAATTGCAGGATACACAAGAGACACAGGTTCGCTTCCTGGGTCAGGAAGATAGCCTGGAGTAGGAAATGGCAACCCACTCCAGTACTCGTGCCTGGAAAATTCCATGGACAGAGGAGTCTGGCAGGTTACAGTCTATGGGATCGCAAAGAATGGGACACAACTGAGCATGCACGTGGGCGTGTGTGCGCACACATACACACACACTCACTTCACCCATACTGGTCAGTCTCATTGCTTTGCTCAAGTGAGTGGAAGGCAGATCAGTTCCAGTTCAGAGCCACCATGTTCCCATGCAAAGCTGCCATGTGGATGATCCAGACTTAATATTTTTCCTGAGAGCCACTTGCCACACAACTTCATGAGATGATCAAGACCGTATACTTTGAGACTGCTTCCTGACTAGGCTCCTTTCAGGACAGACACTGACAGTGCCATTCTTCATGGGGCCAAGTAGTTTTTCTTGGTCAACTCCTGAGTCCCCATGGCAAGGCAAGAGGAACTTGAGAACATTTGTTGCTGGACTTTAGTGGGAGCATGAGAGAATATGCGAGAGTAAGTCTTCTTCACTCCAAAACCACTGAGGCTACTTCAGTGTGGTGCTGGACTTAACTGGCCCAACTCTTGTGCACCAGTTTTTCCCCCACACTTCTTATTTTTTTTTTCTATTTTGTCTTCATTTTGTTAAATGGCAGGTATTGGATCCCACCCTCAATGAAATGAAAACACTATGTAGTGGGGAAGAGAAATAGGGCAACATTTGTATCAGAAAATATAGGCTTGAAGAGCATGGCACTATAAATGCTTGCATGACCAGTCTCACTAAACATGCTCGGGGGTGAGAGTTCAGCATCAATGTTTTTATGCTTTTTTTAACCTTTAGAAATTAAACACAACTTTTAACATAGAACAATTCAACAGTAATGAGTATAACCTTGAGTATCGACACTGTTGTGCAAATTAAAGGTGGGTGGTTTAGTCCAGAGCTGGCCATCCTGATATCAATCCATGGCACTTAACAGTACCTGTCATCACATTTGTTTATAACAACCCCTTCATGTTCTGGTGTTAAGGAGAAAACTAGTATCCTACTGTGACATTTGCTCTCGCTAAAACATCTAGCAATCAGTGTATGTAGCTAAATTTTCTGTTTCAAGGAAGAAAGAAAATATTATCTTTTTCTAGAAGCTATTTCACAATCACCTGATTAGTGCAAATGTATGATAAAGCTTCTTCCAGGCAGATGGTGTCTGAGCATCGCATCAAATGACACAAGTGACAATCCTGGCAATGAGAATCACACAGCTTCTTTAAAACCAAACATCGTGAAGAAGGTTAAAGGAACAAGGGGTCAAAGTCCTATTCATACCCTGGATTCTGTGCTAATTCTGAACAAATCGCACCTTTTGTCCTTGTGGTAATCACATCCATTAGATTTCTGTGAATTTGTGGAGTTACAAGATGTGAAATAAACCAATGCAATAATGTAACTAGCCTCCAATTAAAATAAATAAATTTTAAAAAAGCTTATAGTATACTTATTAAAAAAACTGTAAATGACCACTCTACTCTAAAACCATGAATTCTACATAAAGAGAACAATCCCTTCATGTTCGAAAGCTTTTTTTTCATTGACGTTGCAAGGGGAAAGTGGCAGGATGTGAGAATGCAGCACAGCAGTAAGATGGGTGATGCCGCCTGGCCCAGCGCATTCTGACCTCAGCCCCATCCTGATGTTCCATTGCACATTCTGTATTCTCAGGAACAGCAGAGGATGGTGGCAAGCAAATCTGCTCGCTCTCACCCATTTCTTCCAAGAAATGAGACAGCGGTGTCTTGAAGAGCACATGTATGGTTTCTTAGATTGTGTCGCTTCTCCCCGTCTCCCATTCCTGGCAGAAGAAAACTCAGATCTTTTGACTTGAATATTTGCCCGTTGAGTAAAACCACACCATCACCACCCACTTTTTCTGTAAAGATTTATTGATTTCTTTATGGTTGTAATGAGTCTTCTCCAGTTGCAGCGAGCGGGGCCTACTCTCCAGTGGTGGTGCAGGAGCTTCTCATTGCGGTGTCTTCTCTTCTGGCGGAGGACGGGCTCTAGGCACGCAGGCGTCCGTGTTTACAGCATGTGTGCTCAGCAGTTGCAGTTCACGGGCTCTAGAGTGCTGGCGCAGTAGTGTTGCATGGGCTTACTTGTCCCACAGCATGTGGTATCTTCCTGGACCACAGATCGAACCAGTGCGTCCTGCATTGGCAGGTGAATTCTTCACCACTGAGCCACCAGGGAAGCCCACCACATGATTTTTAAATAAATTAAATGAAGACAATGCAGCAGGATTCATTCACATAATGGGAGCATCGACAGGTCCCAGAGTTAAGCTCGACACATTCTCCCAACCTATGCTGCCATGCATGGGCTGGTGGTTTTGAAGAGGTCCTGAACTACAGCTGAGGACAGGTTTCTGTGACTGTGTGTTCCACTTCCAGATAACTTGGGCTTCTAGACCCCAAACAGCACATGCTGCCAACTTGGGCTCAAGTGGAGCCCATCCTGATTCAAGGCTTGAGTTCTGGAATGCTGCAGAACCTGGAAGCAGAAAGTTTGCATTTTCTGGGAAACAGAGACAAGACACTATTTTGTCTTGGAAATGAATTTTCTTCCTTGTGGTTCTTTTCCTTCTTCCCATACCTTTCCTCCTGGCTCAGATGCAGCCAAGGTGGATGGGACCCCTTGCCTTCTGCCTCCTCCTCCTGCTGCATGGAGCCATGCACTTGTGTGGGGGCCCTGAAGAGAAGTGGGCCTTGGGCAGGCTGGACCTAGCTTTTGTGCACTTATTTCTGCAGAGTTAAATCCAACATCGTGACCACCTCCCACACAGAACTGCATTTGTTGACTAAACCACCCCCTTATGTTTGGGTAATTCTGTGCTGTGGGAGGCACATGGGTTATTCCTATCTTACTACTCAAGTGTGCATTTTACTGTTGTCCACACTAACTGACCTTTTCAAACTCTGTTTAGTAGAATCTCTGCACAGGATCTCCCCTGGGATATAATAGTTTGTTTCTGTAAATAGAAATGTGTTATCTGGAGAGGTTCCTTCATACACAGTTGGCCCTATCACTTTGGATTCTTTTTTATTTAATTTTTATTTAATAAATGGTACAAAGCACAATGCCATAAACATTAACAGTTAAAATTTCACCAAATGAAAAAAATACTATAGAATACACAGTTGCAAAAAGCTATAAGTTATTTTACAACTGCCTCAAGCTGCAAAAAGAAAAAAATCCCAATGCCATACCTAAGTTATCCCTCTCTTCTTTTCTTCGTAGCTTTTGTGCTTTACCAGGTGGGCCCACAATGCCCCTGCCATTTATCTTAAATTCATCTCTCTGCCAACCTCTGAAGATGGGGATTAACAAAGATACAAGGGATAATTTCTAGGCTTCCCTGAGTCCTTTGACCTTAGAGAAGAAATATTTAATAACCATGGAATCGATCTGACAAAATCAGATAGGAGGTGCTAGTACAGTTTGGAACATCACATTCAAATAGAGCTATGTTTCAAGGAAAGAGAAAAAGTCATTGAAGTCAAAGTAACCAAATATCCAAGGAGGTGATGTTCACTTCCCAACTGCCTGTTTAGGATATGGAGAAAATGTGTATCCTTATCTGTCATTAACTCATTGACTTGTACATTCATATTAATAAATACTATGTGCCCCAACAGCGGTGAGTGTCTGCACACCTAGCTCTTCCCACTGGTGTGGTCAATGAAGTCCCTGTATCATCTACGATTTGTAGAACAAGACACTTTCAGTTTTCTGCTACATACATTGAAACAACATCCTTTAGTATCATACTGCATTTTGGGGGGTTGTTTTTTTTTTTTACCATGTTGCATGGCATGCAGAATATTAGTTCCCCAACTGGGGATTAAACCCATGCTCCTTGCAGTGGAAGTGTGGAGTTTTAAGCACTGGACCTCTGGGGACCTCACTGGTATTATATATTTTGCTTCTACTCTTAAACAGAATTTGGAAATCTCAAGAGGAAAAGGAAAGTATTTAATCATATTTTGGGGCTGTTTTTCCTTCCAGATGTTTCTAGATTTATTCTTTTACTACTTCCTTTCTGTTTCGTCTATTCATTCTTCAGGGTGTTCAGTTCAGTTCAGTTCAGTTCAGTCGCTCAGTCGTGTCCGACTCTCCGTGACCCCATGAATCACAGCACGCCAGGCCTCCCTGTCCATCACCAACTCCCGGAGTTCACTCAAACTCATGTCCACAGAGTCGGTGATGCCATCCAGCCATCTCATTCTCGGTCGTCCCCTTCTCCTCCCGCCCTCAACCTTTCCCAGCATCAGAGTCTTTTCCAGTGAGTCAACTCGTCGCATGAGGTGGCCAAAGTATTGCAGTTTCAGCTTTAGCATCAGTCCTTCCAATGAACACCCAGGATTGATCTCCTTTAGAATGGACTGGTTGGATCTCCTTGCAGTCCAAGGGACTCTCAAGAGTCTTCTCCAACACCACAGTTCAAAAGCATCAATTCTTCGGCAATCAGCTTTCTTCACAGTCTAACTCTCACATCCATACATGACCACGGGTAAAACCATAGCCTTGACTAGATGGACCTTGGTTGGCAAAGTAATGTCTCTGCTTTTTAATATACTATCAAGGTTGGTCATAACTTTCCTTCCAAGGAGTAAGCACCTTTTAATTTCATGGCTGCAATCAGCATCTGCAGTGATTTTGGAGCCCAAAAAAATAAAATCTGACACTGTTTCCACTGTTTTTCCATCTATTTGCCATGAAGTGATGGGACCAGATGCCATGATCTTTGTTTTCTGAATGTTGATCTTCAAGCCAACCTTTTCACTCTCCTCTTTCACTTTCATCAAGAGGCTTTTTAGTTCGTCTTCACTTTCTGCCATAAGGGTAGTGTCATCTGCATATCTGAGGTTATTGATATTTCTCCTGGCAATCTTGATTCCAGCTTACGCTTCTTCCAGCCCAGGATTCCTCATGATGTACTCTGCATATAAGTTAAATAAGCAAGGTGACAATATACAGACTTGACGTACTCCTTTTCCTATTTGGAACCAATCTGTTGTTCCATCTGCTAGTAAAAACTTTCTCTTAATCTTTCTTCACTTGAGAATGCCTTTTTAATCCCCAATAATTTCTGAAGGATAATTAAGCTAGATACAGGATTTGAGGTTGTCAGTTCCTTTATTTCAGCACTTGGAAAATGTGCACTTCCTTGTGGACCACATCATTTCCGATAAGAAATTGCTGTCCTTTATATACCACTTTTCTCCTTCCCTGGTGGCTCAGATGGTAAAGCGTCTGCCTACAATGGGGGAGACCCAGGTTCAATCCCTGGGTCAGGAAGATCTCCTGGAGAAGGAAATGGCAACCCACTCCAGTATTCTTGCCTGGAAAATCCCATGGACGGAGAAGCCTGGTAGGCTACAGTCCACGGGGTCGCAAAGAGTCAGACACGACTGAGCCACTTTGCTTCCTTTTCTCCTATAGGTAGTATGTTGTTTTCTTTCCCTGATTTCCCTTTTGCCGTTACTTTTCTGAGCTTTGACTATGATGTGTCTTTTCCTAAACTTCTTTAGGTGTACTCTGCTTTGGGTCCACTCAATTTCTTAAAAATATAGATTTAGACACATGTGTAATCAACTAATTTATTTTATAGATTATTATTTTTATTTCTTTATTTTTGGTTGCACTGGGTCTTTGTTGCTGTGTGTGGGCTTTCTCTAGTTGCAGTGAGTGCGGGCTACTCTCTAGTTCTGGTGTGCAGGCTTCCCATTGTGGTGGCTTCTCCTGTTGCAAGCATGGGCTCTGGGCTCACAGGCTTCGGTAGTTGCAGCTCGTGGGCTCTAGAGTGTGGGCTCAGTAGTTGTGGTGCACCGGCTTAGTTGCTCCTCAGTGTGTGGGCTCTTCCTCGACCAGGGATGGAAACTGTGTCCCCTGCTTGGCAGCTGATTCTTAATCACTGGAACACCAGCGAAGTCCCTGGTCAATTAATTTATGACAAAAGGAACCAAGAATATACACTGGGGAAAGGACAGTCTCTTCAAGAAATGGTGTTGGGAAAATTAGAAAACCACATGCAAAATAATGAAACTTGACCAGTATCTTCAACCATACATAAAAATGAACTCAAAATGGGGTTAAAGACTTGAACATAAGACCTGAAATCACTAAACTCCTAGAAGAAAACAAGCAGTACACCTCTTGACATAGATCTTGGCAGTGATTTTTCAATCTGACACCAAAGCAAAAGCAACAAAAATAAATGGGACTACATCAAACTACAGAGCTTCTGCACAGCAAAGGAAACCATCAACAGAATTAAAAGACAACCTACTGAATGGGATAAAATGACTGCAAATATCTGATAAGGGGCCAATGTCCAAAATACACAAAGAACACATACAGCTCAATAGCAAATAATAATAATCCAATTTAAAAATGGGCAGATCCGAAGAGACATTTTTCCAGAGAATACATACAGATGGCCAGGAGGTACATGAAAAGTTGTTAAACATTATTAATTGTTGGGGAAAGGCAAATCAAAACCAAAATGAGATATCACTTTACACTTGTTAGAATGACTGTTATTTTAGAAAAGACAGGAAATAGCAAGTGTTGGCAGGGCCGTGGAGCACTTTGTGCACTGTTCGTGGGAATGTAAATAGGTGCAACCACTCTGGAAAACAGTCTGGAGGTTCCAGAGAAATTGAAAAAAAAAAAACACACAAGAACTATCATAAGACCTGGCAGTTCCACTTCTGGGGATTTATCCAAAGAAAATAAAAACACTAATCTGAAAAGGTAATTGCATCCTCATGTTCATTGCAGTATTATTTACAGTAGCGAAGATAGGGAAACAACGTAAGTATCCACAATGTGTGAATGGATAAAGACAACGTGGTACAGGTACTTAATGGAATATTATTCGCCCATAAGAAAGAACAGAAATCTTTTTGCTTGGGATAATATGGATGGATCTTGAGGGCATCATGCTAAGTAATTCAAACAGAAAAAGACAAATACTGTTTGATCTCTTTTATGTAGAATCTAAAACAACCCCCCCCCCAATCAAGCTCATAGATACAGTGAACAGTTTGGTGGTTACAGTAGGTGAGGGGTGGGGGGTGAGAAACATGGAGAACCTTTTTTAGCTTAAATAAAGAACTTTAATTAAAAATGTAAGTTTAGAATTTTTTTCCAGATTTGACGATTAGAAAATCCCATGGATGGAGGCCTGGTTGGCTGCAGTCCGTGGGGTCGCTAAGGGTCGGACACGACTGAGCGACTTCACTTTCACTTTTTGCTTTCACACATTGGAGAAGGAAATGGCAACCCACTCCAGTGTTCTTGCATGGAGAATCCCAGGGACGGGGGAGCCTGGTGGGCTTCCGTCTATGGGGTCACACAGAGTCGGGCACGACTGAAGTGACTTAGCAGCAGCAGCAGCAGCAGCCATTATTTTTCAAATCCATTTTCACCCATGCATTTTTTTCTCCTCTCCTTCTAGAACAAAAATGAGAAGCATAGTATATCCTTTGTTAGATCAATGGGTTCCTGAGACTTTGTTCTTTTGTAAAATACCTTTTCTCTTTGTTGTTCTGATTGTATAGTCTCTAACATACTGTCTTCAAGTTCACTGATTCTTTTCTCTATTCTGCTCTTCAGTCTATCCATTGAGCTTTTAACATATGTCCATCTGCAGATGAATGGATAAGAAAGCTTTGGTACATATACACAATGGAGTATTTCTCAGCCATCAAAAAGAATGCATTTGAATCAGTTTTAATGAGGTGGATGAAATTGGAGCCTATTATACAGAGTGAAGTAAGCCAGAAAGAAGAACATCAATACTGTATATTAACGCATATATATGGAATTTAGAAAAATGGTAACCTGAACCCTGTATGTTTCAGTTCTAAACTTTCTAATTGGTTTTCTCTATATCTTGTGTTTATTTGCTGAGACTTGATTTTTTTTCATTTGTTGCAAGAACATTTGTAATTATTGAAACATTTTCATAAGGTCTACTTTAAATTCCTGGTCAGATAATTCCAACATCCGAGCTATTTCTGTGTTGGTGTCTGTTGATCGCTTTTTTTCAATTTGAGATTTATCTGATTCTTGGATATTGTATCCAGATTTTGAATAAGGTGATTTGACACTCTGTATCTTATTTATTTATTTTTATTTATTATTTATTTGGCTGTGCCAGGTCCTCATATTGAAGCCCCTTTACATTATTAGAATAAGCTCCATAATTTTGAACTGTGGTGTTGGAGAAGACTCTTGAGAGTCACTTGGAATGCGAGGAGATCAAACCAGTTAATCCTAAAGGAAACCAGTCCTGAATATTCATTGGAAGGACTGATGCTGAAGCAGAAACTCCAATACTCTGGCCATCTGACGCGAACTGACTCATTGGAAAAGACCCTGATGCTAGGAAAGATTGAAAGCAGGAGGAGAAGGGGACGACACAGGATGAGACGGTTGGATGGCATCACTGACTCGATGGGCATGAGTTTGAGCAAGCTCCAGGAGTTGGTGATGGACAGGGAAGCCTGGCATGCTGCAGTCCATGGGGTCAGAGTCAGGACTGAGCCATTGAACTGACTGACACAGAAGTCTGGTAACGGAGGTATGTTGGTTCCACCTTGTGACAAAAGCCTGAACTGCAGCTTAAACATTTGGGAACAGGAAAGTGGCACAGAGGGTTAAACTCACCAGACAGAGCTTTCTAGAAGTCTGGATGGAAAGTGGGGAATTGCTTGGGTATGGTTATACTGATGGCCTCTTTCTGGCCATTTCATATAAAGGGAATCATATAAAACGAGATCTTCTGCATATTCGGGTTTTCACTTGGCGTAAATTTTTCAAGGTTCCTCTAAGCTGTAGCGTGTATCAGTACTTCATTTATTTTATTGCCAAATAACATACCATGTTTTATTTATTCATTCACAAATTGGTGAATATTTAGGTTGCTTCCACCTTTGGCTATTATTAACAATGATTTCCATTCGTATACTGATTTTAATATTTAAATGTCTCATTGGATTTTAAAAGGTTACTTTCCATTTATAGTTATTATGAAAAATTGGCTATATTCCCCATGATGTACAGTACATCATTGAGTCTATTTTATACCCAATAGTTTGCACCTCCCACTCCTACTCCTCCACCCCTCTTTTGTTCCTTCCCACCCACCACTGCTAGCCATGAGTTTGTTCTCTGTATCTGTGAGCCTATTTCTACCCTATTTGCTAGTTTATTTTTTGGACTACACATGTAAGTGATATCATATAGTATTTGTCTGTCTGTGTCTGACATTTCAGACAGAGCATAATGCCCTCCAAGTCAATCCATGTTCGTTGCTTGCTGCAGGCATTATTTCATTCTTTTTTTATGGCTGAGTAGTATTCCATTCATTGGAAGGACTGATGTTGAAGCTGCGACTCCAATACTTTGGCCACCTCATGCGAAAAGCTGTACTCATTTGAAAAGACCCTGATGCTAGGAAAGACTGAGGGCAGGAGGAGAAAGGGATGACAGAGAATAAGATGGTTGGATGGCATCACCAACTCAATGGACATGGGTTTGGTTGGACTCCGGGAGTTGGTGATGGACAGGGAGGCCTGGCGTGCTGCGGCTCATGGGGTCACAGAGTTGGACACAACTGAGCGACTCAACTGATCTGAAACATTTCATCCTCTCTCTCTCTCTCTCTCTCTATATATATATATATATATATATGCCACATCTTCTTTATCCATTCATCTGCTGATGGACACTTAAGTTGCTTCTATATCTTGGCAAATATAAATAATGCCATGAACATTAATGCACATGTATCTCTTCATGTTAGTGGTTTGGTTTTGGTTATATACACAGAAGTGGAAATGCTGGGTCATGCAGTAGTTCTATGTTTTAGTTTTTAAGAAACCTCCATACTGTTTTCCACAGTGGCTGCACCAGTTTACACTCCCATCAACAGTGTACCAGGGTTCCTAAATCTCCACATCCTAGGCAACATTTGTTATTTGTGGGGCTTTCGTTAAGGATAGCCATCTGACAGGTGGGAAGTGATATCTCACTGTAGTTTTGATTTGCATTTCTCTTATCATTAGCAATGGTGAACATCTTTTCATGTACCTATTGGCCATGTGCATTTCTTCTTGGGAAAAATGTCTCTTCAGTTCTTATGCCCACTTTTTAATTGGTGTGGGGTTGTTTTTTTAATGTTGATTTGCATGAGCTGCTTATGTATGCAGAATATTAATCCCTAATCAATCACATCATTTGCAAATATTTTGTCCCATTCAGTAGGTTGTCTTTTCATTTTGTCAGTGGTTCCCTTTGCTGTGCAAAATCTTTCAAGTTTAATTAGGCCATATTTGTTTAGTTTTGCTTTTATTTCCTTTACTTCAGGAGATGCATCAAAAAACAAACAAACAAAAAACATTGCTGCAATTTATATCCAAGTGTGGTCTGCCTATGATTTCCTCTAGGAGTTATACAGTATGCAGCCTTACATTTAGGTCTTTAATCTATTTTGAGTTTATTTTTCTGTATGTTAGGGAATGCTCCAATTGTATTCTTTTATTTGTAGTTGTCCAGTTTTCCCATGCACCATTTATTGAAGAGACTGTCTTTTCTCCATTGCAAGAACTCTCTGTTTAACCGTCTGAGGATCTGTCACACCGTTTTCATGACTCTGACAATCCTGAAGAGTACAGGCATGTTTCGTTATTTTTCTCATGATTAGACTGTGGTTGTGGATTTAGGGGGAAAATATACCACAGAGTTGAAGTGCCCTTCTCATCACATCATATCTGGGAGGACATGGTACCCACATGACATCACTGAATCATTGGAGAGGTTGACCTTCGTCACTGGGTTAAGATGCTGTTTGCTGAGTTCCTCCAGTGTACAATAACAGTTTTCCGTTCACCTACTCTGTTCTTTATAAGTGAATCACTACGTCAGCCCTGCCTTCAGGGATAGAAGGGGAAAGGTTCATCTCATGGAGGGAAGGTATCTATTTGTATTATCTTGAATTGTTTAATCAAGAAAAACTATCTGCTCTTTTTATTAATTCATCCATTTATATTAGTATGGATTTGTATATATTTTTATTATAAAGTTGGTGTTATTTTACTGAATGGATACATCCTAAAATTGTGATTTCTGTAATGCAGTACAATATTTTGACTTAAGAGCCAGGAACCTGCCAAAGACTTATCACCACCCTTACACTGGTATTTCAAAACTAGTATATTGCTTAATTGGGGTATAACAGACAATACTTTAGGTGACACATTTAACTGTGGCAAAGTGTGAGACATAATTTTAGATGATTTCATTGCATACTTGGAAATCTTTAACAAAGAAATGAAAACAGGTACATCAGATTTTATTTAAATGACCATTAAAAAATTGCTAACATGCCTTAAATTTCTTTGCAAAATCCCTTTCAATGAAGCAAGAATATGGGATGTAAAAGGGAAAGTGTATGCTTTATTTATAAGTGCGATGTCTAAGACAGCCTTCACACTGACTGATTCTATGGAAGGTATTTTACAATTTGAGCTTTTTGGTAACTGATAGCATGACATTATAATCTCTGTCTATATACAAGCAAATGAATTCTGTCCTGGGGACAGATACCTCCTGGAGAAATATCTGTTTGTCTACATTTGACTCATGATCTATGCATGTGACAAAGAGGTGAATATTGATACTGTCATGGTAAATTTAAAAGTGTGGGAGAACACAGCCCGTTAGATAAGGGATGAAGATTGAGTCAGAGGGCAGGTGCAAGGAGATGTGAGTTGAGTATCAAGAATTCTTTGTAAAATTTTGGTGCAAAGGGAAGAATATAAATCAAGAGGACAGTAACTAGAGATGCGGACAGAGGCTCACAGCATTAAATGAAGTTGTAAAAATCACCATTTATAGAACATTTGAGCAGGTTGAAATGTTAATGAGAAGGATCCATCTCTTCTTAGATGTAACATCTCAAGGTACCACACCAGGTTTCCCACGCCTTACTTCCTTGTTTCCCTTCTGGAGACACCTAAGACTTACCCAAAGAGTGATGTAGAGTTTCTTCCTAAGGCCCATCAAATGGAAGAATAGATGGATGCACAATGTGTCAAGATGTGATAAGAATTTAAGATCTTTATCCATGAGTGTGGAACTCCTCAGGCAGATGACTGAACCTGTGTGGTGGGTGGTTGAGAGGATATAGCTCCTCAGGACTCTGCAACTGAGGCAGCAAGATGGGAGCCCTCAATTTCAGAGCTCAGCAGCAGATTTAGTCAGACTACCACACCTTACGTCCATCCCTGACCTGAGCAGGTGAGTGCAGACAGGCTTGCTTTCCATCTGGGGAAAGGGACCACTGTCTGCTCAGAAGCACGTTGTGGTCTAGCTGTGTGCCATTTAGAAAGACTTGGGAATGAGCAGATCCAGTTCCTTTCTAATCCTGAACTCAACATACATCACAGAGATATTCTCAACCTCTTTCCAGAGATACACAACCATTGGGGGCCCCCAGAGTCCGCACACACACACACACACACACACACACATGAACACACAGCTGGAACTTGCAGGCAGTAGCATTAGGAGAACCTGCAGGCTTAAGTGACTGTCACTCATTGTTAGGTTTCCTATGTAACTAGACCTATTTGCAGTTAAAAAAAAATGACAGTTATGACTGACAGAGTCCTGTATAGGAGGAAAACTTTTATTTTCAATAACCTTGATATGCAGTTAAAAATGATGGCAATAGATTTTTCATTCATCACATCGGAAAGTATAACAACAAACTATGGAGTATTTCGAGTGGGTGAGCATGAGGGGAAACCTACACGTTCTGATACCGCTGGTGGGGCCCTCAATCAGTACATCTTTCCAGGTTGATTTGTCAGTGTCCATTAAAGAGTCTGTGCACTTCCTGTCTGTATGTATTTGGGGACTGCTCCTTCAAGTATTAATCCTCAACAGGAGAATCGTCCCTCTATTAGAGAGTGCATATTCCTTATGACATATAGGTTGTCTGGGGACTCTGCTTTCAAAAATACCTATAATAGTTTAAACATAGTTCCTTTTTCTTTGTTTTAGCTTTCAGTTCAGTTCAGTTCAGTTGCTCAGTCGTGTCCAACTCTTTGCGACCCCATGAATCACAGCACGCCAGGCCTCCCTGTCCATCACCAACTCCCGGAGTTCACTCAAACTCATGTCCACAGAGTCGGTGATGCCATCCAGCCATCTCATTCTCTGTCGTCCCTGTCTCCTCCTGCCCTCAATCCCTCCCAGCATCAGAGTCTTTTCCAGTGAGTCAACTCTTCGCATGAGGGGGCCAAAGTATTGGAGTTTCCGCTTTAGCATCAGTCCTTCCAATGAACACTCAGGACTGATCTCCTTTAGAATGGACTGGTTGGATCTCCTTGCAGTCCAAGGGACTCTCAGAGTCTTCTCCAACACCACAGTTCAAAAGCATCGATTCTTCGGTGATCAGCTTTTACCGAGGTATAATTGATATGCCAAAAAATTACACATGTTTAATATATATATATATATATATATATATATATATATAGAGAGAGAGAGAGAGAGAGAGAGAGTCCCTTGTACTGCAAGGAGATCCAACCAGTCCATTCTAAGGCAATAAAGTGACGTGGGGTAATGGTTTTGGTGGTTTCTTTCTCAAACCATACGGAGCTGGTCCAGTGATTGTTTCCTTCTTCCTAAACTAATTGACAAGTTACACCAGCGAAGAGATAGGACACAGAAGTTAATACATAATGGAAACTTCTACATTTCTCTTCTGCTTAATATTTCCAATTGTCATCATAGAGTAATGTTATTTGGATTATGTCAAGGGACGCTCCTAGAAAGGAAGGATGGGTATGGGATAGGAGGGGAACTAACATCTATTGAGTGTCCTATGTACAATATGCTGTGTATGACATCCGACATATTTTCTGCTTTTGCTCCTCAGAACAATTGTTTCCATTTTATAAATTAGAAAAGGCACACTCAGAAATATTATATAATTTCTAAGAATATTATATAATTTCTAAGAATTATGTAAAATATCCTACTTAGAGATCACAGAAATGCTAATCCTGAGGCAGTGCTCTCCTCATGTAAAACACTGCATCCTTTTTCCTTTGTGGTGATGCGGGGCTTAGGGATAAGTATTTTGAACTGAGTATTTTTTCCTTGACAATCATGCATGTATGGATGGGTACTAATACTTTTCTTTCTTCAGGTGGACATTTTCAATAAATATAACATCTAGATCTCTGAAGAGAGATCTTCTGGGACATGGATTTTCACTGGAGTGTCTGGCAAATAATATTCACCCAATAAAAATGCATTGAGATCACAAGTCCATGGATCAGTGAGTGCATGGAGAGCTCCTACGACAAAATACCAAAGTGGACAAAATGTGTAAACAGTTTACAGATGAAGAAATTAAAATGGCTGATAATCATAAAAATATGTTCTCACCAATAATTTAAGGAATGCTAGTAAAAGCGTCTAAATATCCTTTCATTATCTATCATCTGACAAATATGAAATATATGAAAAACAAAAATCAAGAAAAAATTCACAAACATTTGAAAACTGACTTGTGTGTATGGGGGGGCGGGTTGGGGAGGCTCAACTTCAGCATAAGTCAAGGAAACAGAACACAGTCAGAAATAAATGTAAACATTATGAACAAAAGTTTAGAGGTGGGTAAGAAATGACAATGCTCTGACACCTTATGAGAGAATTTAAACTATTGAAATCACATCCCAGGGAAGACGGCAGGGAAATTTTTACACAGGTACACAGGTACAAAAGTAAGCTGGTAAGAGGATATTTGCTGCAGCATTGCATGAAATAGGAAAGAAAAATGGAACTATAGGAAGCTGTCCAAATGTCCATAACTATGTAAGTAAAAGGCTAACAACCATTTATACTTCTCTATGGGCTTCAAGGCAAAATGGAAAAAAAAAAAAAAACCCTGAAATTCCAGAGTTAACTACTGATCAGGAAGAAAACAAAGCTGTGTCCCTGATTAACTGAAATCCCCTAAAGTCAGTCCTGGAGGAAGGCATAGCAGCCCACTCCAGTATTCTTGTTTTTGCTTATCTGGTGGCTCAGCAGTAAAGCATCCACCTGCAATGCAGGAGACGCGGGAGACATGGGTTCCACCCCTGGCTTGGGAAGATTCCCCTGGAGGAGAGAAATGGCAACCCATTCTACTATTCTTTTTTTTTTTTTTGGTTTTTATTTTTTAGTAATTAATTTATTTTTTATTGGAGGCAAATTATTTTACAATATTATATTGGTTGGTTTTGCCATACATTGACATGAATTCGCCCAGGGTTTACATAAGTTCCCCCTCCTGAACCCCCCTCCCACCTCCCTCCTCCCTTTATCCTCCCTCTGGGTCATCCCCGCATGCCAGCCCCGAGCATCCTATAACATGCATTGACCCTGAACTAGTGATTCATTTCACATATGACAACATACGTGTTTCAATGCCATTCTCCCAAATCATCCCACCCTCACCCTCTCCCACAGAGTCCCAAAGACTGTTCTATACATCTGTGTCTCTTTTGCTGTCTCTCATACAGGGTTATCATTTGCATCTTTCTAAATTCCATATATATGCGTTTGTATACTGTATTGGTGTTTTTCTTTCTGGCTTACTTCACTCTGTATAATAGGCTCCAGTTTCATCCACCTCATTAGAACTGATTCAAATGTATTCTTTTTAATGGCTGAATAATACTCCATTGTGTAAAGGTACCAAAGCTTTCTTATCCATTTGTCTGCAGATGGACATCTAGGTTGCTTCCATGTCCTGGCTATTATAAACAGTGCTGCAATGAACATTGGAGTACATGTGTCTCTTTCAATTCTGGTTGCCTCGGTGTGTATGCCCACGAGTGCGATTGCTGGATCATATGGCAGTTCTATTTCCAGTTTTTTGAGGAATCTCCACACTGTTCTCCATAGTGGTTGTATTAGTTTGCATTCCCACCAACAGTGTAAGAGGGTTCCTTTCTCTCCACATCCTCTCCAGCATTTATTGCATGTAGACTTTTGGATAGCAGCCATTCTGACTGGTGTGAAATGGTATCTCATTGTGGTTTTGATTTGCATCTTTCTGATTATGAGGGATGTTGGGCATTTTTTCATGTGTTTGTTAGCCATCTTTATGTCTTCTTTGGAGAAATGTCTGTTTAGTTCTTTGGCCCATTTTTTGATTGGGTCCTTTATTTTTCTGGAATTGAGCTGCAGGAGCTGCTTGTATATTTTGGAGATTAATCCTTTATCAGTTGCTTCATTTGCTATTATTTTCTCCCATTCTGAAGGCTGTCTTTTCACCTTATTTATAGTTTCCTTTGCTGTGCGGAAGCTTTTGATTTTAATTAGGTCCCATTTGTTTATTTTTGCTTTTATTTCCAATATTCTGGGTGGTGGGGCATGGAGGATCCTGCTGTGATTTATGTCGGAGAGTGTTTTGCCTACGTTCTCCTCTAGGAGTTTTATAGTTTCTGGTCTTACATTTAGCTCTCTAATCCATTTTGAGTTTATTTTGGTGTATGGTGTTAGGAAGTGTTCTAGTTTCATTCTTTTACAAGTGGCTGACCAGTTTTCCCAGCACCACTTGTTAAAGAGACTGTCTTTTCTCCATTTTATATTCTTGCCTCCTTTGTCAAAGATAAGGTGTCCATAGGTGCGTGGATTTATCTCTGGGCTTTCTATTTTGTTCCATTGATCTATATTTCTGTCTTTATGCCAGTACCATACTGTCTTGATGACTGTGGCTTTGTAGTAGAGCCTGAAGTCCGGCAGGTTAATTCCCCCAGTTCCATTCTTCTTTCTCAAGATTGCTTTGGCTATTCGAGGTTTTTTGTATTTCCATACAAATTGTGAGATTGTTTGTTCTAGTTCTGTGAAAAATATCGTTGGTAGCTTGATAGGGATTGCATTGAATGTATAAATTACTTTGGGTAGTATACTCATTTTTATAATATTTATTCTTCCAATCCATGAACATGGTATATTTCTCCATCTATTAGTGTCCTCTTTGATTACTTTCAGTAGTGTTTTGTAGTTTTCTACGTACAAGTCTTTTGTTTCATTAGGTAGATATATTCCTAAGTATTTAATTCTTTTCGTTGCAACAGTGAATGGAATAGTTTCCTTAATTTCTCTATTTTCTCATTATTAGTGTATAGGAATGCAAGGGATTTCTGTGTGTTGATTTTATATCCTGCAACTTTACTGTATTCATTGATTAGCTCTAGTAGTTTTCTGGTAGAGTCTCTAGGGTTTTCTGTGTAGAGGATCATGTCATCAGCGAACAGTGAAAGTTTTACTTCTTCTTTTCCAATTTGTATTCCTTTTATGTCTTTTTCTGCTCTGATTGCTGTAGCCAAAACTTCCAGAACTATGTTGAATAGTAGCGTGAGAGTGGGCACCCTTGTCTTGTTCCTGACTTTAGGGGAAATGCTTTCAGTTTTTCACCATTGAGGATAATGTTTGCTGTGGGTTTGTCATATATAGCTTTTATTATGCTGAGGTATGTCCCTTCTATTCCCACTTTCTGGAGGGTTTTTATCATAAATGGATGTTGAATTTTGTCGAAGGCTTTCTCTGCATCTATTGAGATAATCATATGATTTTTATTTTTCAGTTTGTTAATGTGGTGTATTACATTGATTGATTTGTGGATATTGAAGAATCCTTGCATTCCTGGGATAAAGCCCACTTGGTCATGATGTATGATCTTCTTAATATGTTGTTGGATTCTGATTGCTAGAATTTTGTTAAGGATTTTTGCATCTATGTTCATCAGTGATATTGGCCTGTAGTTTTCTTTTTTTGTGGGGTCTTTACCAGGTTTTGGGATTAGGGTGATGGTGGCCTCATAGAATGAGTTTGGAAGTTTCCCTTCCTCAGCAATTTTCTGGAAGAGTTTGTGTAGAATAGGTGTTAGCTCTGCTCTAAATTTTTGGTAGAATTCGGCTGTGAAGCCGTCTGGACCTGGGCTTTTGTTTGCTGGAAGATTCCTAATTACAGCCTCTAGTTCCGTGCTTGTGATGGGTCTGTTCAGATTTTCTATTTCTTCCTGGTTCAGTTTTGGAAAGTTGTACTTTTCTAGGAATTGGTCCATTTCTTCCAGGTTATTCATTTTATTGCCATATAATTGCTGATCAGTTCAGTTCAGTTCAGTTCAGTCGCTCAGTCGTGTCCGACTCTCCGCGACCCCATGAATCACAGCACGCCAGGCCTCCGATAGTATTCTCTAATAATCCTTTGTATTTCTGTGTTGTCAGTTGTGATCTCTCCATTTTCATTTCTAATTTTATTGATTTGGTTCTTCTCCCTTTCTTTCTTGATGAGTCTGGCTAGTGGTTTGTCAATTTTATTTACCTTCTCAAAGAACCAGCTTTTGGCTTTGTTGATTTTTGCTATGGTCTCTTTTGTTTCTTTTGCATTTATCTCTGCCCTAATTTTTACAATTTCTTTCCTTCTACTGACCCTGGGGTTCTTCATTTCTTCCTTTTCTAGTTGCTTTAGATGTAGAGTTAGGTTATTTAGTTGACTTTTTTCTTGTTTCTTGAGGTGTGCCTGTATTGCTATGAACTTCCCCCTTAGCACTGCTTTTACAGTGTCCCAGAGGTTTTGGGTTGTTGTGTTTTCATTTTCATTCATTTCTATGCATATTTTGATTTCTCTTTTGATTTCTTCTATGATTTGTTCATTATTCAGCAGCGTGTTGTTCAGCCTCCATATGTTGGCATTTTTAATAGTTGTTCTCCCGTAATTAAGATCTAATCTTACTGCATTGTGGTCAGCAAAGATGCTTGGAATGATTTCAACTTTTTTGAATTTACCAAGGCTAGATTTATGGCCCAGGATGTGATCTATCCTGGAAAAGGTTCCGTGTGTGCTTGAGAAAAAGGTGAAATTCATTGTTTTGGGGTGAAATGTCCTATAGATATCTATTAGGTCTAATTGGTCTATTGTATCATTTAAAGTTTGTGTTTCCTTGTTAATTTTCTGTTTAGTTGATCTATCCATAGATGTAAGTGGGGTATTAAAATCTCCCACTATTATTGCATTATTGTTAATTTCCCCTTTCATACTTGTTAGTAATTGTCTTACATATTGCGGTGCTCCTATGTTGGGTGCATAAATATTTATAATTGTTATATCTTCATCTTGGATTGATCCTTTGATCATTATGTAGTTTCCTTCTTTGTCTCTTTTCACAGCCTTTGTTTTAAAGTCTATTTTATCTGATATGAGTATTGCTACTCCTGCTTTCTTTTGGTCTCTATTTGCATGCAATATCTTTTTCCAGCCGTTCACTTTCAGTCTGTATGTGTCCCTCGTTTTGAGGTGAGTCTCTTGCAGACAACATATATGGGGGTCTTGTTTTTGTATCCATTCAGCCAGCCTTTGTCTTTTGGTTGGGGCATTCAACCCATTTATGTTTAAGGTAATTATTGATACGTACGATCCCGTAGCCATTTTCTTTATTGCTTTGGGTTCGAGTTTATACACCCTTTCTGTGTTTCCTGTCTAGAAAAGATCCTTTAGCATTTGTTGGAGAGCTGGTTTGGTAATGCTGAATTCTCTCAGCTTGTGCTTGTCTGTAAAGCTTTTGATTTCTCCTTCATATTTGAATGAGATCCTTGATGGGTACAGTAGTCTGGGCTGTAGGTTATTTTCTTTCATCACTTTAAGTATGTCTTGCCATTCCCTCCTGGCCTGAAGAGTTTCTGTTGAAAGATCGGCTGTTATCCTTATGGGAATCCCCTTGTGTGTTATTTGCTGTTTTTCCCTTGCTGCTTTTAATATTTGTTCTTTGTGTTTGATCTTTGTTAATTTGATTAATATGTGTCTTGGAGGATTTCGCCTTGGGTTTATCCTGTTGCGACTCTCTTGGTTTCTTGGACTTGGGTGATTATTTCTTTCCCTATTTTAGGGAAGTTTTCAACTATTATCTCCTCAAGTATTCTTTCATGGTCTTTCTTTTTGTCTTCTTCTGGGATTCCTATGCTTCGAATGTTGGAGCGTTTAACATTGTCCCAGAGGTCTCTAATATTGTTCTCATTTCTTTTAATTTGTTTTTCTTTTTTCCTCTCTGTTTCATTTATTTCTACAATTCTATCTTCTAGCTCGCTTATCCTGTCTTCTGCCTCTGTTATTCTACTGTTCCCTCCAGAGTGTTTCTGATCTCATCTATTGCACTATTCATTGTATATTGACTCTTTTTTATTTCCTCTAAGTCCTTATTAAACCTTTCTTCCATCTTCTCAATCCTTTTCTCCAGGTTATTTATCTGTAACTCCATTTTGCTTTCAAGATTTTGAATCATTGTCACCACCAAAATTCGAAATTCTTTATCAGGTAGATTCCCTATATCTTCCTCTTTTGTTTGTGTTGGTGGGCATTTATCTTGTTCCTTTACTTGCTGGGTATTTCTCTGCCTCTTCATCTTGCTTATATTGCTTTGTTTGGGGTGGCCTTTCCCTCTTCTGGCCGTTTGTGGAGTTCTCTTTATTATGTAGTTTTCTCACAGTGTGTGGTGTTGGACGGGTGACTTATCAAGGTTCCCTGGTTATGGAAGCTTGTGTCGGTGTTCTGGTGGGTGGAGCTGGATTTCTTCTCTCTGGAGTGCAATGAAGTGTCCAGTAATGAGTTATGAGATGTCAGTGGGTTTGGAGTGACTTTGGGCAGCCTGTATATTGAAGCTCAGGGCTAGTTTCCTGTGTTACTGGAGAATGTGCGTCGTATGTCTTGCTCTGGAACTTGTTGACCCTTGGGTGGTGCTTGGTTTTAGTGTAGGTATGGAGACGTTTGATGAGCTCCTATCGATAAATGTTCCCTGGAGTCAGGAGTTCTCTGGTGTCCTCAGGATTTGGGCTTAAGCCTCTTGCCTCTGGTTTTTGGTCTTATTCTTGGAGTAGCCTCTAGACGTCTCTATCTGTCATTTCCAAGGTGGTTCCCTCTGTTTTAGCTTCTGTTTGCTGGTCTCTTCAGTGTCTAATTTCCACCCTGATACTAGGGGATGGGTGGACACTTTTTAAGGCTCAGTTGTTCAGTCCTGTTCTGGGAAGGGAGGAATGCTGCAGACGAATATTTCTGGCGTCTGTGGGGAGTACTCGCAGCGTCTCGGCCACACTGGGTTTGCCCCTGCTCACAGCACGTATGCTGTCCCAGTCTACACCGCACAGGCTCTAGGTTGCTCTGCCGGGAACTGTCCGAGGCCGGCGCTGGGTTGTATGCACTTCCCAGGTCTGAGCGGCTCAAGTTCAGGTTCTCAGGTACTCCACAAAGGCGCAGACTTGGTTGGGCCTGCGTTTTGTGCCTTCCCTGGTCCGAGCAGCTCAGGGGACCAGGTGTTTGGCGAGCGCGGTCTCTGCGACTTATCGCCTCCCCAGTCCCCGCCACTCAGTTTGCTGGGTGTACAACCAGCGCACCTTCTCAGGGGGATATCGACCGGCCCGAGCCCAAGAAGTCCTGATTAGCAACAAGCCTGCCTGCAGTCTGTATCAGATGCCTTTCTGGGGCTGCGGTTGCCCCCTCCGGCTCTGGCTGCCCTCCCTGCCTGTCTCGGCGGGGGATGAGGGATGGGCCGACTGCAGCCGGCTTGCTCTGCTCAGTCCTTTATTCTGTGAGCGGGGCTGGCCGAGTCTTAGGTTAGAGCTTTCCACCTTTTCGTGGGGAAGCTATCCCACAGTCTGCTTTGCTCTCCCCAGTTCTCTCAGATTGTTCTCGCGGCATTCAAGCCCAGTCCTCTCTCTAAGCAGTTCAGCCGGCTCCTCCCTGCCCAGCCCCCACTTGCTAATGGCGTATGCAGGCGTCTGCGCTGCTTCTCCGCTGGGAGTTACCGTTTGGCGGGTAATCTGTGGGTTTTAAAAAAATCTTAAAGAAAAAGAGGGTTATGTGGCCCTCTGAGCTTCCAAGGCTCGCCACAGATTCGCCAGTGAGAGTGTTTCCTGGTGTTTGGAAACTTCTCTCTTTTTAAAGCCTCCCTTCCCGGGACGGAGCTCCATCCTTACTTCTTTTGTCTCTCTTTTTATCTTTTATGTTTTTTCCTACCTCCTTTCGAAGACAATGGGCTGCTTTTCTGGGTGCCTGATGTCCTCTGCCAGCATTCATAAGTTGTTTTGTGGACTTTACTCCGCGTTCAAATGTTCTTTTGATGAATTTGTTGGGAAGAGATTGGTCTCACCGACCTATTCCTCCGCCATCTTGTTCCTTCTCTCTACTACTCGTGCACGGAGAATCCCACGAGGGGCCTGGCAGGCTACAGTTTACAGGGTCGCAAAAAATCAGACAAGACTGAAGCAACTTAGCACACACTCACGCAAAGTCAGTACTCTGTTCTGAATAATGGTCATAATAATGGGTAACTTGAATAGCTGCTAGGATTAAAGGACATGAAATATAAAGTACAATTCCTTAAAATACATCTGCACATATCACTTGCCCTCCCTGCAGATCACCTGTCTCAAGGGCAATACCTGAGCTTCTGCCCGAGCCCCACCCCTCTCTTCAGGGGTGAGCCAGTGCATGGGGCCCGGACACCAAGGTCAGCTGGCAGAAGGGGCAGGATTTCATCTCCTCTGTCCTCTTCCTCTCCCAGTGGGATAGGTGAGTGAGTACTGTGGGACAACAGCAGGGGTGAGTGACCATTTCTCCAGCCCTGAAAGCCCATCTTCTGAAAGGGTGGCTGCTCTGTGTCCTCAGGGAGAGTGAGGGATGGGACCTCATCCCATCCTGACACTTACCTGCAGAGGTGACCCAGGCTCTGTCAGCCTGAGCTTGGGCATCTGTGACTGGGACTCGCAATACCTTTGTCACAGAGCTGCCCTGAGGGGTAAATGACGAAACCTGTCCAGAGTGTATAGCATGTGGTAGGACTTCAGTTCAGTTCAGTTCAGTTCAGTCACTCAGTCGTGTCCGACTCTCCGCGACCCCATGAATCACAGCACGCCAGGCCTCCCTGTCCATCACCAACTCCCGGAGTACACTCAAACTCATGTCCACAGAGTCGGTGATGCCATCCAGCCATCTCATCATCTGTTGTCCCCTTCTCCTCCCGCCCCCAACCTTTCCCAGCATCAGAGTCTTTTCCAGTGAGTCAACTCGTCGCATGAGGTGGCCAAAGTATTGCAGCTTCAGCTTTAGCATCAGTCCCTCCAATGAACATCCAGGATTGATCTCCTCTGGAATGGACTGGTTGGATCTCCTTGCAGTATAAGGGACTTCTTCAGTGCCCTTTAAATGTTAGGGTACAGCAGTGGGGTCTATCTGAGCCCTGGTCCTAAGGAAGGCACGGTGGAAAGTCATCTCTCACTGATTCTCCTACAGAGATTACATGCATCTAGGGGAAGGGAGCAAACAACTCTCTGACAAGTGCTGACTTGAAGGGTTTGAGGTAGCAGGTTCTCTTGAATTTTTGGTGTTACAGAATCTCCTAAGAGCTGCTCCACATAATACCTGTGTGCTGATCCTAATCCAGTCTCCACGCTGGGAAGACAGGCTTGCCTTTGACTCACCTGGTGAGCTCAGTGAGAGATGGCACCAGGGCAGTGGGCTGTGATGTTTGTCTAACTTCTGCTCCTGAACTGCTCCCTATGCTCCTTACATTGGTAAGAAATTCGAGACCTGTATTCCATTCAAAATGGCAGGGGTCCTCAGATCATTTCAGCCACGTGCTGCCTCCTTTCGAGGCAAAAATCCACAAATTACTACCATCGCTTTGATAGACAAGTATCCATTCTTCCAGTCACTCATAGCTAAATATATATTGAGCTCAAACCCATACTCTTCATTAGAAGTATCCCGTTAACTCTGTAGTGGAAATATCCTGTCAGAGGTTAAATGTGAGATGACATGGCTCCTGCATGTTAACTTTTATACGTTCAAGGCATTGAAGATGTTAAAAACAATTCTCCTTTGGATCCCTTTTACCCATTTAACCACAGACCTCTCTCCCCCACTCTCCTGTCCTTCAAAACCAAAGTTCCAGAAAGCATTTTCTGCATGCCTTGTTAACATTCTTCACTTCCCGCTAACCTCTTATCTCACTGTACTACTGAATCTGTCCCCATGATTGCAGTGGACGTGCTCTTACCAAGGTCACTAGGTAAATATGTTAGTACATGAATATTGCTTTAACGATTCCCTAAGTATACATGGACGTCCCTGGTGGTTCAGTCAGTAAAGAATCCGCCTTCAAAGCAGGAGACTAGGGTTCAATTCCTGGGTCGGGATGATCCCCTGGAGGAGGAAAGGGCAACCCACTCCAGTACTCTTGCCGGGAGACTCCCATGGACAGAGGAGCCTGGCGGGCTACAGTCCATGGGGTCACAAAGAGTCGGACACGACTTAGCAACTAAACCACCACCAGCAAAGTACACACGCTTATGCAGACTGCTTCTGTTACTGAAACAAGTCTTTGACTGTTTCCCAGGCTCTGGAGCGTGAGGTACAAACCCTGGCTGTCCTGTTCTCTAAATGCGCAGCCCTAGGCCAAGTTCATTCCGTGCTTCATTCCGTGAGAATTCCGTGAGAGTCCCTTATACTGCAAGGAGATCCAACCAGTCCATTCTAAAGGAGATCAATCCTGGATGTTCACTGGAGGGACTGATGCTAAAGCTGAAACTCCAATACTCTGGCCACCTCATGAGACGAGTTGACTCACTGGAAAAGACTCTGATGCTGGGAAAGGTTGGGGGCGGGAGGAGAAGGGGACGACGGAGAATGAGATGGCTGGATGGCATCACCGACTCTGTGGACATGAGTTTGAGTGTACTCCGGGAGTTGGTGAGGGACAGGGAGGCCTGGCGTGCTGTGATTCATGGGGTCGCGGAGAGTCGGACACGACTGAGCGACTGAACTGAACTGAACTGAGGCCAAGTTCTCTCTGTTCCTCAGCTTTTCGTCTACAAAATGGAGATGAGCAAGTGTCTACCTCATAGGGGTGCCTGGACCATTAAATGAATTGATATGGGGAATACTGTTAGGACTTTAAAATGTAGCCATATTTAGTTTTCATGTATATCTTTATTCGCATTACTATCCCCACAGGCACAAAAACAGGATACAGAGTGGTGTTTATTCACAATGACATTTGAAGTATGTGGTTAGCGAGTGTGTTCGTTTCCTAGGGCTGCCGATACTAATGAACAGGAACTTCATGACTCAGAACAAGAGAAATTCATTATCTTATCGTTTTAGAGACCAGAAACCTGAAATCAAGGTTGTCGGCAGGGCCAAACTTCCTCTGAAGCTTCCACAGGAGTCTCCTTCGTTCGTCTTCCAGCTTCTGGTGGCTCTTGGCTTTCTTGGTTCATGGGAGCATAACTCCAGTCTCTGCCTCTGTCTTCGCATGGCCTTCTTCCCTGTGTGGGTGCAGTCTCCCTCCTTTCTCTTATAAGGATGCCCGTCTTGGGGTTTAGGAACTGTCCTAAATCCAGTCATCTCTCGAGGTCTTTAACTTAAATGTACCTGCAAAGACCCTATTTCCAACTAAGGCATGGGGGTGTTATGATTTGGAATTATTGGAGGGCACACAATTCAACCACTAGAGTGACATAAGCAAGCTACAAAATTAAATGTAAGACGAGACCTTGTGTTTTGTATGTAAATATATAAATGTATGCGTACATCTGTAAATATATAAAACCTGCATAAGAATAAATCTGGAGCAATTCTGGTGGCACAGCTAAGATCCCACATGCCTTGAGGCCAAAAAACCAAAACATAAAACAGAAGCAATATAGTAACAAATTCAATAAAGACTTTTAAAATGGCCCAAATCAGAACAAAACTTTAAAAAAATATATGTTCCTATCTATAAGAGTTGGGATTAATCTTAGGTAAGGTAGTTGACTGGCAAAAGACAAAATAGCATAGTTGTTATTGTTAAAGGTTTAAAATTCAGAAGGAAGATATGAAATATTAATAGTTATATAACCAATCACACAGCAAAACTATTCACAGAGCCAAAACTACAGTACATGCAAGGGATATAGGAAGAAATGCACTAATAATAGATGATTCTAACATACTTCCCTTAATCCAAAATAGTCAAGTAGAGAAATATTTACTCATTGCAGAAAAGACTTAAACAACACAGTCTCAAGAGTAGATCTGATAGATGAACATACTGACTGTGAAGGGTCTTAGATAACACACTTTTTAGATGAATATGGAACATTCAGGAAAACTGACTCTATCTGAGGCTGGTAAACAAATCTTCAGCCCAGATGGAAATACACATTAAAAATGGCAGAATTTGATGACGATAATGTTAACAAAAACACAACATATCAGAATCTAATTAAAGCAGCAATGAGCAACACTAGTGCATGCTCAGTCGCCTAGTTGTGTCTGACTCTTTGCAACCTCATGGTCTATAGACAGTCGGGCTCCTCTGACAATGGGATTTCCCAGGCAAGAATACTGGAGTGGGTAGTCATTTCCTCCTCCAGGGGATCTTCCTGACTCAGGGATCAAACCTGCATCTCCTGCTTGGCAGGTGGATTCTTTACCCCTGAGCCACAAGGGAAGCCCTACAAAGAACCAGGCTTCCTTGGAAAAAATGTCTGATTGCAGGTTTGCGTAGGGATTGTACCAGATGAATCTGGACCAAACTCTCATACGAGAAAACACAATTAAGGCACAAAAGTCAACCAGAAGGAGCTCACACAGGCTAAAGGCAGAACAATCAGAATGTCAAGTAAAATAATGACTGCTGCTGCTGCTAAGTCACTTCAGTCGTGTCCGACTCTGTGCGACCCCATAGACGGAAGCCCACCAGGCTCCCCCTTCCCTGGGATTCTCCAGGCAAGAACACTGGAGTGGGTTGCTATTTCCTTCTCCAGTGTGTGAAAGTGAAAAGTGAAAGTGAAGTCGCTCAGTCGTGTCCAACCCTTAGCGACCCCACGGACTGCAGCCTACCAGGCTCCTCCATCCATGGGATTTTCTAGGCAAGAGTACTGGAGTGGCTTGCCATTGCCTTCTCCATAAAAATAATGACTACAGTATATTAAAACACATCAGATATAGAAAAATCTACAGCTCGTAACGCCATTCTAATGGGAAAAAAAGTCCACAGAAACCAACTTATTGCTCACCTTTGGAGGATCCTAAGGAAACTACCTGCTGTTCTGAAAAGTGAAAAGACTGTAAAAGAATTAAACATTCATCCTATCCTCCCATGCAACCTAATAGTTGATTAGGAAATTCCTTTTATAAAGGAATTCCAACTAACAAATGCATACAAAATTTTGCAACCTTAAATGAAATGCAGATTTGGCAATGGTATTTGGAGGCCACAAACTTCAGGTGAAAAACACATGGGAAATGTTACAATGGTGGTAGCGGGCTGACAATACATGAAACCAGTGATTAACCTTAGTGTCACAACTGGAGAGACAACTAGACACAACGAGTCTCCTGGAAGAAGGCTATGGAGTAAACTCCACCACACCTGAGGTATGCTTGCCAAAAATATGAATTGATATAGCCTCTGCATCTAATCACCGATCAAAGTGGGAGGGGACAGAACAACATAAACAAAACAATAGGGACAGAGTCAGCAGACTGATAGTTTAGCGGGTACAGAACCCAACTGCAATGCAGGAGGCACAGGAGACACGGGTTTGATCCCTGGGTTGGGAAGATCCCCTGGAGGAGGAAATGGCAACCCACTCCAGTATTTTACCTGGAAAATTCCACGGACAGAGGAGGCTGGTGGGCTACAGTCCATGGAGTCGCAAAGAGTCAGACGTGACTGAGCACAGCAGACTCTAGAATGCAAACCCACACAACAAAAGACATAGCTTCTTATGCAAATAAATTGGAGGATGTGATGGTTAATTTCATGTGTCAACCTGATGGGGCCACAGAGTGCATACACATTTGGTTAAACATTATTCTGTGCATCTATGGGGGTTTTCCTGGATGAGATTAACATTTGAACGGGTGCATGAAGTAAAGCATATTGGCAGCTTGTTCCTGCACTCAGACTAAATGAAAAATGGGCTCTTCTTGGGTCTTGAGCCTCTTGGCTTTTGGATTGGAACTCACACCATTGGCTCCCTTAGGCCCAGGGCTTGCTGAACATAGATCGTGGGACTTCTCAGCTTCTATAATGACCTGAAACAATTCCTGAAGTCAGTCTACTCCCCCCTCTATAACAGGCTATTGGTTCTGTTTCTGACTAATACAGATTTTGGTACCAACAGTGGTTTTAAAAGGAGAGAAATTTAAGGTTGAGTTTTCTGAACTGGCCTGGGGGCAGGGGGAGGTTTCTGGAATTGGCTCTCGAATCTGATCATATTTAAAGGTGCTATATTTCCAGTAGTAAAGAGAGCCCTGATAGTCCATGCTGTGATCTGGGAATGGATATAACATAAATGTCACCACTGCAGATACCTAAAAGAAGAAAGGATGTGGGTGACTGTGTATATGATACTTTCAAACATTTTTGCAAGATAACAAATATAAGAAGATTGGCTGATTGCCCCTAATGTCACTAGACAAAATGGAGAAAGAAAAGGATGAGCTCAGAAATTGGAATTCCCAGCTCAAGTGCCACAAAAATGGTCTGTAAGCTTTCATTAGTGCCTTGAAGGAGACCCTTATTTCCTGTAACCAGAAGGTGAGACTTTTCAAAACAAATGCAAAACCTCATCCACCACAAAGACAAGCCACTGACTGGAAGAAAATATTCATAAATCATATATCTGATAAAGGACTGCTGCTGCTGCTGCTGCTGCTGCTAAGTCACTTCAGTCGTGTCCGGCTCTGTGTGACCCCATAGACGGCCTCCCCTGTCCCTGGGATTCTCCAGGCAAGAACACTGGAGTGGGCTGCCATTTCCTTCTCCAGATAAAGGGCTACTATACAGAAAAAAGAATCAAAAGTCAATAGGAAGAAAACAGACACACTCATAGATAAACTGAGAAAAGATTTCAAGAGCGACTTCATCAAAGAAGACATAGAATTGGCAAAGAAGCACATGAAACTATTCTCATCATTATCATTGTGCAAATATAATTGAAAACTACAATTAGCTACCACTACACCTGACAGGGAATGCTCATGAAGAAAAAGAATGACCAAATCAAGTTTTGGCACGACTATGGGACATGGACCTCTCACACACTAATGGTGGTGATGAAAATGGTGTCACCACCTTGGAAAACCGTTTGTTCGTATCTTACAAGGTTAATCTTACATCTACCATATGATCCAGCTGTTGCTCTGGTAAGGATGTATTCTAGAGGAAGAAAGCATATGTACATGCCCAGACTTACACACCAATGTTCATAGCAGCTTTATTTAGAAGAAACCCACTTGGAAACACCTCAAATGTCCCTCAAGAGGTGAATGAATAAAGCAAATTGTGGCATACGCATATACTGGATGGGTGGCTCAGACGGTAGAGAATCTGCCTGCAAAGACCCGGGTTTAATCTCTGGGTCAGGAAGATCGCCTGAAGAAGGAAATGGCAACCCACTCCAGTATTCTTGCATTGAAAATCTCATGGAAGAAGGAGCCTGGTGGGCCGCAGTTCAGGGTGTCGCAAAGAATCAGACACGACTAAGCGAATAACTCTTTCAGATACTGGATTGCTGCTCAGCAATCAAAAAAAAAAAAAAGAGCTATTGACACATACAACAAAATAGATAAATCAAAAAATAAATAGGTGTCCAATTCTAGTCTGATATGTAAGGAGTTTTGAAGCCAGCACTCCATCCTAATAAGTACAAAGGCAAACTAAAAAAAAAACAACAACAGCTCTTCTCAGATCAGAGAGGTGAGGCCACAAGTCAAATTTCTGTCTCCAAAATTAAAGAGACAGGTGAATACTGAGAATACAACTTACCAAAGCAAAACCATCAGCAGAAACTTCCATGGGAACCAGTATCAGTGTAGGAAAACCAAAAAATATAAATGTTGGGGTCTCCCGAGGACTGCTGCCCTTGAACCTGGAATAGAAGAAGCTCCATAAGTCATCAGGACACTGATTCTCAGAAGCTGTCTCCTTCAGACAACTGAAATGAGCAAGGCCACTGGCATGAGGGTGGCACAGGGAGACACACCCAGCACACGATATAATGGGCTTCTCCCAAGGCCCCTTTCTTCTCCTTTTCTCGTTTGTCCCCAGAGAACAAAGTGGAAAAGGAATAAGAAATGGCCTGAATTCATGCAGACATTCATGATCTCACAATAACCACAGGACCATGGGTTTATTCATGTGTTATCATTGAATGGTCACAGAGACATTGTAGGTAACACATTCTTACCCCCATTTTACAGAGGGGAAGGCTGAGGTGTAGAGAGAGTTGCTACCTGTCTCACCTCCTGTGACCCTGCCTTTAGGAGGAAAGTGGCTCCAGGACACTGCACTCACTGGGGCCAGGCGGGACCCTTTTTACCACCAAGACAGCGGGGCACCGAACCCCAAAGCAGGAAAGAGGTGACTTGGGTGTCCATCCATTTGTCTCCCCACACCCCAGGGTGAGCTCGTGCCCACCGCAGGAACTTACTCTCCCAACTCAGTTCCAAACACCTGAAGGTGAAACCTGCTTTCCGCGCCAGGCAGCCTCTGTCTATATTAAAATATCACGGTCGCCGCAATGACGTCAGGTTTCTACGGCTCCGCGGTGTGCAGCCCTGTTTACACCTGGAATGTCTCCTATGTTGTAACCATCATTTGCAGTCTTGACAAGCTGCATCCTCGCAGTCATCCAACACCATGGGTTCTGTCATCTGCACTGGGGCATAAAAATTCGTGAATACCCAACACGTGTTTGACACATCCTGCATCCATCCATCTATTCACCCAGTTAACAGGTATTAAGACCAAAGTTTATATGATCTCTTTGGTTAAGTTTTAGGCTTCTCTAGAATAGCAACAGGAAATTAAAGTGTAGGAAAGCAGGTGTGGAAAATTCAGTTGTTAACTCTAAGAAGACATGGCTCCCTCCCTTTAAGATTCCAGGCTTCCCAGATGGCACTAGTGATAAAGAACCCGCCTGCCAAAGCAGGAGACATAAGAGACACGAGTTCGATACCCGGGTCGGGATGATTCCCTGGCGGAGGGCAGGGCAATTCAGTATTCTTGCCTGAAGAAACCCTTGGACAGAGGAGCCTGGTGGGCTACAGTCCGTAGGGTCGCAAAGAGCTACCTGAAGCGAATAACTGAGGACAAATAAATGCATATTAAGATTTCAACCAGCTCAAGTTTCTATTTGATGATTCTAAAACATGCTTTCAGCCCTAGCTCCCTCTCCACATTTCTAGTTACTGTCCTCTTTCCATGGATTCTCTCTCGCACCGAAGTTCTACCAAGAATTCTGCACACTTAATTCACATCTTCCCGCACCTCCCTTCCCTCATCTAAAGGGGCTGTGTTCCTCTGCGCTTTCACTGAAATTACACTTGCCAACTCAACAACCACTTGTTTGTCACACTTATACAACAGATCCAGAATGTTGAGAGGATTTTTCAAACACAGGCAAATACGGTTATTTTCTCAAGAGAAGAGGCTTGCAGGACTTCCCTGGTGGTCCAGTGGCTAAGACTCTGCTCCTAATGCAGGGGGCCAGGGTTCAATCCCTGATCAGGGAAATAGATCCCACATGCCGCAACTAAATGAGATCCCACATACAGCAACTAAGACCCCATGTAGCCAAATAAATATGTTTTATAAAAAGAGAAAGAGACGAGAACTTCCCTTCTGTAGTTCAGAATTCAATTACTTGACTACAGATGGGGAATCACATTACAGGACAGCCAGCTATCCAGAAGCTCAAGCTGTAAAATACATTCCATAGAGTAAGAGTGAGATAACATGAAGGCTGTGCTTTCAACAACAGGCTTTCAAATGAAGCACAGTTTTTCTCAGACATATCTCATAATTTTACTTCAATGAAAGTGATTTTGCAAATATGTTAAGTGCAAGTTAGCAATAATTTTTATAGTCACTTCAAGAACCTGTGTTTTTTCCATTTATTTCTTTCTCAAGAACTTAGCATGTAGGGAATAAACTTCTCTGAAATTATATTGTTATTCAAACTCTGCCATGAAAATATATTGTTTGAAAGAACTGTGCGATATACCATATTTGGACACTATATTGGTAGGGATAGGGACCTCTTTTGCAGTTTTCTGTTAAGTCAAAATTCTTTTACTGGGTTGTAGAAATTATGATGCTTGACATTCTCTGGGGATGTATCCATTAAATAAGAAGAATAAAACCCAACCTACAAAAAGTATACATGAATCCATATTGATATCAACAAATATTTGAATTAATGAAGAAATGGTGTTGAGAATAAACGTCTTTATCAAAAAATTCCAAATAATATATGTAAATACCATTGCCTCCATGAAGTGTGCCTGCGTGTGTGCTCAGTCGTGTCTGATTCTTTGTGACCCCATGGACTATAGCGTGCCAGGCTCCTTGGTCCTTGGGATTCTCCAAGCAAGGATACTGGAGTGGGTTGCCTTTTCCTCCTCCAGGGGATCTTCCCGACGCAGGGACTGAACCACCGTCTCCTGTATTACAGTTGGATTCTTTACTGCTGAGCCACTGGGGAAGCCTGATTGCCTCCATGAAGTAACCCATAATTCTGGCTTCTACCTCTGAGGGCAGAGAGGACTTAGTGACTGACTTCTGAAGGATAGAGAAGGCAAATGGAAAAAGTTACTGTACAATGGAGAAACTGGACAAACAGCACGTTAACCCAGTGAAGCAGGTCATCATATCCAGTGACTCAGTGATGTCATGTGGGTACCATGGTGATAAGAGGGGCACTTCAACTCTGTGGTATTTTTCCTCAAAACTGATAACCACAAATAGTCTAGCAAACTGCATAATCACAAGTAAACTAAAAAACAGCCTGTACTCAAGACTGTCAGGGGCATGAAAACAGTGTGACAGTTCCTCAAATGGCTAAACAGAGAGTTACCATATGACGCAGCAATTGCACTCCTAGGTACAAAACCAAGAGAAGTGATGACATATATTTACATAAAAACTTGCACACAAATGTATATAGCATTGTTATTCAGAAGAGCCAAAAGTGGAAACAACCCAAATGTCCACCAACTAAAGAGTGTGTAAGTAAAATATTGCATACTATTTGACAATAAAAAGGAATGAAGTACCGATATATGCCATAAGACCGGTGAATGTTGAAAACAGTATGCCAAGGGAAAGAAGCCAAATATGCAAAAAGTCACATAGCATATGATTCTATCTACATGCAATGTCCAGAAAGATGTCATCAATATAGCTGTACCCAAGGGAATCCCCCCTTTATACCAGACTTCCAGAAAGCTCTTTGTTGTGGCTCTTTGCCACAGGCCCTCCCTCCCACCTTTCTGTCTTGAAACGTTCAGGCTACAGTTCAGGCATCTGCCACTAGGTGGCACTAACAAATCGCCACTTTCAATTTTCTTACAAACGAGTTTATTCAAACAACTACCAAAAATTAAAGTTCAGCCTCTGAATATATGTACAGGATGAAACTAATTCTGTTAGAAAACACTGATAAGTGTAAAAGAAGGCGGTAGAAAATATACGCTGGGGCCTGCACAAGATGAAACACCAAGTGGCAGCAGCAGTTGGTGGTCGGGCAAAGGGCAGGAAAGAGGTGACTGATGGCGTATGGGACCTTGGATCCTGGTGTGGGCAGCCTGAGCGGTAGTGTTCAGTGTCCCAGCAGGGGATGACAGAGTGTGTGAGAGAAAGAATGGGCAGCATGTGCAGCCTGGAGGGTAATGGGGGTTAGCACGTGTTCTCTGGTAGGGACTCTCTGTAGAGTCCACACTGTTCATTAGCAAACATTAATAAGAGAAGAAATAAATCAGTGCACGCGATGTAAATTTGGAGTAGTCAAGAGCAGATGGAATTGCTTCAACACAAATAAAAATTTTCCAAATAGAATGGCTACCATCATCATCAGTTTCCTAGTTTACTCTCTCCAAATATACTCCTTTTCATTAAAAAAAAGAACAAAAATAGAGATGGATATGATGCCACCTGGCACATTATCTTCCTCATCCAGAGGGGTAGGTGAGTGAGTACTGAGGGACGACAACGGGAGGGGTGCATGACCATATCTCCAGCCCTGGAAGCACATCTTTGGAAAGGGAGGCCGCTCTGCATCCTCAGGGAGGGTGAGGGATGGGACCCCATCCCATCCTGACACTTACCTGCAGAGGTGACCCAGGCTCTTGTCACCATGATCTTGGGCATCTGTGGCTGGGACTCATGGTGCCTCTGTCACAGAGTTGTCCTGAGAGGTGAACGAGAAAACCTGCCCAGAGTATATGGCATGAGGTGGGACTTCAGTGCCATTTAAATAAATGTTGGGGTACAGCAGCCCCAGAAAGATGGTAGGAGGGGCGAATTCATGCTTAGAATCAAACCCCATTCCCGCCAGAAATGCTCAGAGGGCTCAAACAAACCTTGTACGCACCAGGACTCAGGGACCCCATAGAGACTGAGACAGAACTGTGTTTGAGCATCCCCTGTGGAGGTATGGTACGGGTCAGCAGTGGACAGGGGCTCTGGGTGCAGCAGACTTGGGTATGGCATAAGCCCTCTTGGAGGAGGTCGCCATCAACCCCACCACAGATCTGCCAGAACTTACACAGGACTGGGAAACAGACTCTTGGAGGGCACAAACAGAACCTTCTGTGCACCAGGACCCAGGAGAAAGGAGCAGTGACCCCACACGAGACTGACCCAGACGTGCCCCGGAGTGTCCAGGAATCTCCAGTGGAGGCATGGGTCAGTGGTGGTCTGCTGCAGGATTGGGGGCAGTGAGTGTAGCAGTACATGCATGGGATCTTTCGAAGGAGGTCACCATTATCTTCATTACCTCCACCATAGTTTCCGTTCCGTTCCGTCGCTCAGTCGTGTCCGACTCTCTGCGACCCCGTGGACTTTAGCCTACGAGGCTTCTCCGTCCATGGGATTCTCCAGGCAAGAATACTGGAGTGGGTTACCATTTCCTTCTCCAGGGGATCTTCCCAACCTAGGGATCGAACCTGGGTCTCCCACATTGGAGGCAGACGCTTTAACCTCTGAGCCACCAGGGAAGCCCATAGTTTGGCCCCAGGTAAATAGCATGGAGGGAACACAGCTCCGCCCATCAACAGAAAATCGGATTAAAGATTTACTGAGCATGGCCCCACCCATCACAACAAGACCCAGATACCCCTCAGTCAGTCTCTCCCATCAGGAAGTTTCCATAAGTCTCTTATCCTTCTCCATCAGAGGACAGACAGACTGAAAACCACAATCACAGAAAACTAACCAATCTGATCACATGGACCACAGCCTTGTACAACTCAATGAAACTATGAGCCATGCCATGTAGGGGCACCCAAGATGGACGGGTCATGGTGGAGAGTTCTGACAAAATGTGGTCCACTGGAGAATGGGAATGGCAAACCACTTCAGTGTTCCTGCCTTGAGAACCCCATGAACAGTATGAAAAGGCAAAGATAGGACACTGAAAGATGAACTCCCCAGGTCGTTAGGTGCCCAATATGCTACGGGAGATCAGTGGAGAAATAACTCCAGAAAGAATGAAGGGATGGAGCCAAAGCAAAAACAACACCCAGCTGTGGATGTGACTGGTGATAGAAGTATGATGCTGTAAAGAGCAACATTGCATAGGAACCTGGAATATCAGGTCCATGAATCAAGGCAAATTGTAGTGGCCAAACAGGAGAGGATGGAAAGAGTGAACATCAACATTTTAGGAATCAGCGAACTAAAATGGACTGGAATGGGTGACTTTAACTCAGATGACCATTATATCTACTACTGTGGCCAAGAATCCCTTAGAAGAATTGGAGTAGCCATCATAGTCAACAAAAGAGTTCGAAATGCAGTACTTGGATGCAGTCTCAAAAACCACAGAATGATCTCTGTTCGTTTCCAAGGCAAACCATTCAATAGCACAGTAATCCAAGCCTATGCCCCGACCAGTAATGCTGAAGAAGCTGAAGTTGAACGGTTCTATGAAGACCTACAAGACATTCTAGAACTAACACCCAAAAAAGATGTCCTTTTCATTATAGGGGACTGGAATGCAAAAGTAAGAAGTCAAGAAACACCTGGAGTAACAGGCAAATTTGGCCTTGGAGCACGGAATGAAGCAGGACAAAGGCTAATAGTTTTGCTAAGAGAATTCACTGGTCGTAGCAAATACCCTCCTTCTGTTACAGAAACCAGTACTTGAGAAACCAAGCACCCCACTCAGAGAATTGGAGAACTCAGGTTTATTACGCCAGTGGGCCCAGAGGAGTTAACACTCCAAGCTCTGAGCCCTGAACAAAGGGTTCCAGAGTTCTTATAGACAGACTGTAGTGGGCAACACTAGCTGCTAATAGGATGGTTTAAACTAAGGGGCTTTGCATGCACGGGAACAGCAGTCAAGATGGGGAGAGGGATGCCTTGCCTGGACAGGATTGATTAAGCAGGGCTGCGGGTGCTGGGCAATTGCAAAGAGCAGGACAAGGGTGAGTGAGATAAACTCCAGTTCCTAGTATTGCAAGTCCCCACTTTCTGAGACTGCGTGACCTATGTGATCTAGATTTGCAAGGGGCAAGCCGAGTTACAGAGGCAGAAGGAGAAGGAGATTATGTCAAATTTTAACTTTTCCTCTTCATTCCAACAACACAAGAGAAGACTCTACACATGGACATCACCAGATGGTCAATACCGAAATCAGATTCATTATATTCTTTGCAGCCAAAAATGCAGAAGCTCTATACAGGCAGCAAAAACAAGACCAGGAGCTGACTGTGGCTCAGATCATGAACTCCTTATTGCCAAATTCAGACTTAAATTGAACAAAGTAGGGAAAGCCACTAGACCATTCAGGTATGACCTAAATCAAATCCCTTACGATTATACAGTGGAAGTGAGAAATAGATTCAAGGGAGTAGAGCTGATAGACAGAGTGCCTGATGAACTATGGACGGAGGTTCGTGACATTGTCCAGGAGGCAGTGATCAAGATCATCCCCAAGAAAAAGAAATGCCAAAAAGCAAAATGGCTGTCTGAGGAGGCCTTCCAAATAGCGGTGAAAAGAAGAGAAGCAAAAAAGCAAAGGAGCAGAGGAGAGATATACTCATTTAAATGCAGAGTTCCAAAGAATAGCAAGGAGAGATAAGAAAGCCTTCCTCAGTGATCAGTGCAAAGAACTAGAGGAAAACAATAGAATGGGAAAGACTAGAGATCTCTTCAAGAAAATGAGAGATACCAAGGGAACATTTCATGCAAAGATGGGCTCAAGAAAGGACAGAAATGGTAAGGACCTAACAGAAGCAGAAGATATTAAGAGGTGGCAAGAATACACAGAAGAACTGTACAAAAAAGATCTTCCCGACCCAGATAATCACGATGGTGTGATCACTCACCTAGAGCCAGACATCCTGGAATGCAAAGTCAAGCGGGCCTTAGGAAGCATCACTACAAACAAAGCTAGTGGAGATGATGGAATTCCAGTTGAGCTATTTCAAATCCTAAAAGTTGATGCTGTGAAAGTGCTGCACTCCATATGCCAGCAAATTTGGAAAACTCAGCAGTGGCCACAGGGATGGAAAAGGTCAGTTTTCATTGCAATCCCAAAGAAAGGCAATGCCAAAAATGTTCAAACTACCGCACAATAGCACTCATGTTACATGCTAGTAAAGTAATGCTCAAAATTCTCCAAGCCAGGCTTCAGCAGTATGTGAACCATGAACTTCCAGATGTTCAAGCTGGTTTTAGAAAAGGCAGAGGAAAGAAAGTGAAAATCCCTCAGTCTTGTCTGACTCTTTGTGACCCCGTGGACTAGACAGTCAGTGGAATTCTCTAGGCCAGAATACTGGAGTGGGTAGCCTTTCCCATCTCCAGGGGATCTTCTCAACCCAGGGATGGAACCCAGGTCTCCCGCATTGCAGGCGGATTCTCTACCAGCTGAGAAACAAGGGAAGCCCAAGAATACTGGAGTGCGTAGCCCATCCATTCTCCAGCTGATCTTCCCGACCCAGGAACAAAACCAGGGTCTCCTGCATTGCAGGCGGGTTCTTTATCAACTGAGCTATGAGAGAACCCCAGAGGAACCAGAGACAATATTGCCAACATCCGTTGGATTATCAATAAATCAAGAAAGTTCTAGAAAAACACTTATCTCTGCTTTATTGACTATGCCAAAGCCTCTGACTGTGTGGATCACCACAAACTGTGGAAAATTCTTAAAGAGATGAGAATATCAGACCACCTGACCTGCCCATTGAGAAATCTGTATGCAGGTCAGGAAGCAACAGTTAGAACTGGACATGGAAAAACAGACTGATTCCACATCGGGAAAGGAGTACGTCAAGGCTGTATATTGTCACCCTGCTTATTTAACTCAAATGCAGAGTACATCATGAGAAACGCTGGGCTGAATGAAGCACAAGCTGGAATCAAGATTGCTGGGAGAAATATCAATAACCTCAGATACACAGATGATACCACCCTCATGGAAGAAAGTGAAAAGGAACTAAAGAGCCGCTTGTTGAAAGTGAAAGAGGAGAGTGAAAGAGCTGGCTTAAAGCTCAACACTCAGAAAATGAAGATCATGGCACTCGGTCCCATCACTTCATGGCAAATAGATGGGGAAACAAGGAAACAGTGACAGACTTAATTTTGGGGGGGCTCCAAAATCACTGCAGACAGTGACTGCAGCCATGAAATTAAAAGATGCTTACTCCTTGGAAGAAAAGTTATGAGCAACCTAGACATCATATTAAAAAGCAGAGACACTACTTTGCCAACAAAGGTTCATCTAGTCAAGGCTATGGTTTTTCCAGTAGTCATGTATGCATGTGAGAGTTAGACTGTAAAGAAAGCTGAGTGCCGAAGAATTGATGCTTTTGAACTGTGGTGTTGGAGAAGACCCTCGAGAGTCCCGTGGATAGCAAGGAGATCCAACCAGTCCATCCTAAAGGAAATCAGTCCTGAATATTCATTGGAAGGACTGATGTTGAAGCTGAAATTCAAATACTTTGGCCACCTGATGGGAAAAACTGACTCATTTGAAAAGACCCTGATGCTGGGAAAGACTGAAGGCGTGAGGAGAAGGGGCTGACAGAGGATGAGATGGTTGGATGGCATCACTAACTCTATGGACCTGAGTTTGAGCAAACTCCAGGAGTTGGTGATGGACAGGGAGGCCTGGCGTGCTGCAGTCCGTGCGGTCACAAAGAGTCGGACACGACTGAGCGACTGAACTGAACCGAATTGAACTGAATAGCAATGCGGGCTATCTGAGCCCTGGTCCTAAGGAAGGCACGGTGAAAAGTCATTCCTCACTCTTTCTCCTACAGAGATTACATGCATCTAGGGGAAGGAAGCAAACAACTCTCTGACATGTGCTGTCTTGAAGGTTTGAGATAGCAGGTTCTCTTCATTCTTTGGTGTACCAGAATTTCCTAAGAGCTGCTCACAACATACCTGTGTGTTGATCCTAATCCAGTCCCCACCCTGGGAAGACAGACTTGCCTTTGACTCACCTGGTGAGCTCAGTGAGAGATGGCACTGCGGTAGTGGGCTGTGGTGTTTGTCTAACTTCTGCTCCTGGACTGCTCCTTGTGTTAATACATTGATAAGAAAATCTGGGACTCACCCCGTAGTCAGCAGTGCAGGGGCTCTCAGATCATACATTTTCCAGCCACATCACATCAAGATTTCAGCCATGTGCTGCCTCCTGAGAGGCAAAATTCCACAAATTACTACCATTTCTTGACAGACAATTATCCATTCTTCCATTCACTGATACTGTAATATATATTGAACTTTAGGGCTCATACTATTCCATTGTAAGGTTCTTATTAATTCCACAGTGCAAGTAAGAGTGTAGAAAGGACAAATTCAAGGGTTATTTCTGAGATGAGCTTCACATTAACTTTTAAAATTGCTGAAGTTTCGAGGATTTGAAGATTTAAAAAAAAAAAATCTCTCTGTTCTCTCATCAAAAGTTTCAGGAAGCGTTTTCTGCATTCCCTGTTAACATTCTTCACTTCCCACTGTCTCCTCATCTTACTGCACTGTAGCTTCTGTCCCTGTGATTGCAATGAACGTGCACTCACCGAGGTCACAAGCTACCTTTTGGTCACTAAGTCCAATACTTTCTATAAATATATTAATATACAAATACTATAACTTTTTAATGACCATCTAAAATGTGTACACTTGCATAGACTGCTCCTAACAAATCTTTGACATCTTCCCAGGTTCTGGAGCATGAGAAACTGGGTACAAACCCAAAATGCTCTGTTCCCAAACTGTGCAGTCCTGAGCTAAGTCCTTATGTCTCTGTCCCTTATCATTTCATCTATGAAATGTGGGTTAACACCATATCTAATTCATAGTACTGTTGTGAGCACAATGAGTCAATACATAAAAAGCATTTGGTTAAATGTATTTTAGTCGTTTTTATTTCTTTGCTTATATCTTCACTGGCTATGAGCATTTCTACCATCCCTGTGGTATAAACTGATTTTTAATCACTGACTCTGGAGGTATGCTGACAGAAGGTGAGTGGGTCACAAAACTCAATGTATGATGAGAACTTATCTTTTATACGTAAATATGTAAATACAGACACACATGCACAAATGTATAAATAACAGCAAGAGAAAATTTCTAGAGTATGATAAATGTATACAAATAACTGATTCACTTTGCTGTACACCTGAAACTAACACAAAACTGTAAATCAACTAGACTCCAATGACAAGTTTTTTTCTTTTAAAGAAAAGGATAGGATACAAATGAAAATCTTAGCGAGGCTTTTCTTTTCGTGATATGTTTCAGGATATTTTCTTTCCCTTTTTAGTAATTAATTTTTTACTCTACTAAACACCCCACAGCACACACTGTTTCAATCATTTAAAATAAGAAAGTTCTGAGAAATTTAAGCATTCTTAGCCTTACAGGAAACCTACAAGAAAGCAACTCAACTTTAGAAAAGGAACACCCAGAAGCATAGAATGGGAGGCGAGATATTGGGGGAGTCCCTACTGGTAGGACAGGTCACAGGCCCCCAAATTCTACACTACATTAATTATTATCAATATTTAAATCTCTGCTTAGTTAATTAGGAGAAAAACATGGTACTTTACTGTGTTTGACTTTGTGTTACCTTGATTGAAAAAGTAGGCTCTTCTCATCTGAAAGGCAGTAGCGTACACTGCTTAGATGAAGGGCTCAGGGACTACAAACCTGTATTCAAATCAAAGCCCCACCACCTGCTAGCCCTGCCCTCACTGTGCCTCAGTTCCCTCATGCTTAAAGTCTCCTCACAGGTTATAGTGAGGAAGAAACAAGTAAGTATACTTTGAGCACTTATACCACTGTTGGGCACTGAGGAAGTCAGCAATAAATATTTATCATTCTTATCATCCCTAAATGGAACATTATGATTTCTACAGTCATTGTTATTATTGGGTGGGCTTTCTGTTCCCTCCAAATAAAGCTCCTTAAATTGAAAGCACGCCCACCAGTTTTGGCAACCAGTTAGCCAAGTGCAGCTTTTCTCTTAGGAGGAAAAGTGGTTCATACATCAAACATGGAGTCTCTTCAGGTGCTGCCCAAGGGACTAGTTCCTGACAGGGAATCAGCCTACTCTGGATGCCTGGGGGCCACTGAGAAAAATGAGAGCTCTGCAGCTTATTGTGCAACCAGAGATCCTGCAGGACCACAGACATCAGAGAGCGAAAGAGATTACAAACTCCAATGAAGAAAAGAAGTCCAGCAAATCTCTCAAATTGGGAAATTACCTGAACAAAGCTGGAGAATATGCATCCTCCAAAAAGTGTTGTTAAGGCCCCCAGAATTTCCAGCCAGGCTGGGCTGGAGATGATCTTACCCTGTATAAAACTAGTCCATGAAGACTTGGAGCAGGGGACTTCCCTGGTGGTCCAGTGGTTAAGAATCCACCTTGCAATGCAAAGAACATGGGTTCGATCCCTGGTCAGGGAACTAAGATCCTACATGCCATGGAGCAACTAAGCTCGAGTGCCACAACAAAGATCCAGTATGCTCAATTAAGAACTGACAGAGCCAAATAAAAAAAAAAATAGGTTTTATAAAAGACTAAGGGAGAAGACTGCTTTTTCAAATCCCAGAAAATAAGTAATAAAGGCATGCAGAGAAACCTGGCCCAATCAAAGGAACAAAATAAATCTAGAGAAATGAATGATAGATAAATGATCGAAAATTATGTGACAGAGAATTCAAAATTATCATCAAAGACAACGAACAAAATCAGGAGAGTGATCATGAACGAAATGAATATATCAACAGGGATAGAAATTAAAAAAAAAAAAAGAACCAAACAAATTATGTAGCTGAAGAATACAATAATTGAATTGAAAATTTCATTATAGGAGGTGATGGAATTCCAGCTGAGCTTTTTCAAATCCAAAAAGATGATGCCATGAAAGTGCTGCACTCAATAAGACAGCAAATTAGGACAACTCAGCAGTGGCCATAGACTGGAAAAGGTCAGTTTTCATTCCATTCATCTCTCAGAGAAAGGCAATGCCAAAGAATGTACAAACTACCGCACAATTGCACTCATTTTACATGCTGGCAAGGTAATGCTCAAAATCCTCCCAGCTAGGCTCAACAGTACGTGAACTGAGAACTTCCAAATGTACAAGCTGGATTTAGAAAAGGCAGAGGAATCAGAGGTCAAATGGCCAACATCTGTTGAATCATAGAAAAAGCAAGAGAATTACAGGAAAACATCTGCTTCCTTGACTAAGCCTTCTACTATGTGGATCACAACAAACTGTGGAAAATTCTTCAAGAAATGAGAATACCAGACCACCTGACCTGCCTCCTGAGAAACCTGTATGCAGGCAAAGAAGCAACAGTTAGAACTGGACCTGGAACAATGGACTGGTTCAAAATTGGAGAAGGAGTACATCAAGGCTGTATACTGTCACCCTGCTTATTGAACTTGTATGCAGAGTACATCACGTGAAATGCCAGGCTGGATGAAGCACAAACTGGAATCAAGATTGCCGGGAGAAATATCAATAACCTCAGATATGCAGATGACACCAGCCTTACGGCAGAAAGCGAAGAGGAACTCAAGAATCTCTTGATGAAGGTGAAAGAGGAGAGTGAAAAAGCAGGCTTCAAACTCAACATTCAAAAAACGAAGATCATGGCTTCTGGTCCCATCAATTCATGGCAAATAGACCGGGAAACAATGGAAACAGCGACAGATTTCATTTTCTTCGGGTCCAAAATCACTGCAGATAGAGACTGAAGCCATGAAATTAAAATAATACACTTGCTCCTTGGAAGAAAAGCTATGACAAACCTACACAGCGTAATATTAAAAAGCAGAGACATTGCCGACAAAGGTCCATATTGTCAAAGCTATGGTTTTTCCAGTAGTCATGTACAGATGTGAGAGTTGGACCATAAAGAAAGTTGAGCACTGAAGAATTGATACTTTTGAACTGTGGTGTTGGAGAAGACTCTTGAGAGTTCCTTGGACTGCGAGAAGATCAAACCAGTTAATCCTAAAGAAAATCAACCCTGAATATTCACTTAAGGACTGATGCTGAAGCTGAAGCTCCAATACTTTGGTCACGTGATGCAAAGAGCCAACTGACTGGAAAAAACTCTGATGCTGGGAAAGACTGAAAGCTGGAGGAAAAGGAGATAACAGAGGATGAGATGGCTGGATGGTATCACTCACTCAATGGACATGAGTTTGTGTAAGCTCCGGGAGTTGGTGAAGGACAGGGAATCCTGGAGTGCTGTAGTCCGTGGGGTCGCAAAGCGTCTACACGACTTAGTGACTCAACAACAACAACAACAGAATATTTGATCAAGCAGAAGAATCAGCAAACTTGCAGATAGGTCATTTGAAAGCATGGAGTCAGAGGAACAAAAAGAAAAAAACAATTAAGAAAAGTGAAGAAAGCTTAAGAGATTCAAAGTACACCAGGAAGAAGATCAGTATATACATTATAGGACTCCAAGAAGGAGGAGAGGGAGAGAAGAGGGCAGAGAGTTGATTTGAGGAAATAATGGCCACGAATTTCACAAAATGGACATCCAAATTCAAGAAGCTCAAATGACTTCAACTATTTCAGTTCAGTTCAGTTCAGTCTCTCAGTCTCGTCCAACTCTTTGCGACCCCATGGACTGCAGCTCGCCAGGCCTCGCTGTCCATCACCAACTCCCGGAGTTTACTCAAACTCGTGTCCATTGAGTCGGTGATGCCATCCAACCATCTCATCCTCTGTCGTCCCCTTCTCCTCCTGCCCTCAATCTTTCCCAGCATCGGGGTCTTTTCAAATGAGTCAGCTCTTCACATCAGGTGGCCAAAGTATTGGAGTTTCAGCTTCAACATCAGTCATTCCAATGAATATTCAGGACTGATTTCCCTTAGGATGGACTGGTTGGATCTCCTTGCAGTCCAAGGGACTCTCAAGAATCTTCTCCAACACCACAGTTCAAAAGCATCAATTCTTCGGCACTCAGCTTTCTTTAGAGTCAAACTCTCACATCCATACATGACTACTGGAAAAACCATAGCTGTGACTTCAACTAGGATGAACACAAACAAGCATTATGACTAACTGTCAAAAGTAGAGACAATGAGAAAATCTGGATACCAGCAAGAGAAAGTGGATCACCACGTATCAAGAGAGATCTCATAAAATTATAAGTGGATTTCTCAGAAGACTAGAAGGGAGTCGGATGAGACATTCAGTGTTGAGAGAAAAAAATCCCCAACAAGAATACTTTATCTGACAAAGCTTTCCTTCTCAAATGAAGGAGAAATAGAGACCATCCCAGATAAACAAAACCTGAGGGAGTCCATCACAATTAGACCTACCTTGTAAAAATTGCTAAAGAGAATCCTTCAAGTTGAAACCAAAGGATGTGAGACGGTATCATATATACTTAGTAGAAACTGCATTACAAATTTTGAATTTTGATCTTTCCCTGAGCTCAAGATATGTGATACGATACTCTCTTGTAATGCTGGTCAGTGGCATTGAGCCACAGCTCCCAGTCAGTCACAAGATCATGAGGGTAAACAACCAGGACTCTTCCAACCAATCTGTACCCACACAGCCATTTTGCTTTTCACCTCAGACCAGCATTCAATAAAGTACATGAGATATTCAACACTCTATGATAAAATAGGCTTTGTGGTTGATGATTTTGCACAACTGTAGGCTAATATAAGTGCTCTGAGCATGTTTAAGGTAGGTTAGATTTGGTATGTTTGCTGTATTAAATGCATTTTCAACTTACAGTGGTTTTCTCAGGACGAAACAACTATGATCAATCAAGTAGCAATGAATGATTCTAGCCCCCAGACTGAACCCTCTAAGCACCTATCCCACTAAAGGAGACCAGGCGCCTTTGGAGAAATGGATGATTCTAGCTCCAAAGAAGGAACTGTGTACCACATGTGTCTAGACCACACTCTCATACCAGAAAGCACATCAGAAGGACTCAGAAGCCAGCTTGAAAGGGCCTCCCACCGGTCAAAGATAGAACAACTTGACACCAAGGAAAATAATGACTACAATGGACAAATATATACATGCCTGGGAGTCATGATAACAATCTAAAAGAAAAGCAGAACACAAAACCAACTCACTGCTCACCTTTGGAGGATCCCAGGGAAAAGGCTCATTCTTTCAAAAACGGGAAATACTGCAAAAGAATTAAAAACATTAATTCTGCCCTTCCTGTGCAAACTATACCTCAGAGTAACCTAACTGTTGATGAGGGGAAGTTCGTTTTATAGAAGAATTCTGGCTAATAAATGCCTAAGAAATCACAGAACTTGCACATCACCTTTTTACAGATGTTAATGACAAGCAGATCTAGCCAACTATGTTGGGAGGCTACAAAAAAACACGAGGTAAGAAGCAGATGGGATACTTTCTAATGGATAGGTCAGGTTGATAACACCTGAATCCAGTGATCAATTTAGTGTCAGAAGAGACAGCCAGACAGAATGAGCCTCCTGGTGTAAGATTAAAAGATGTACAACATTAAAAGTGAAGCATTCTTACCAAAAAATGTGAACTGGTCAAGCCTCTAAATCTAATCACCACTTTTACAGTAATAGAGGAGGAAGGCAGAGGAATACAAACAACACAATAATAAGGATATAATCAACTGAATGAGGGATATAAACTCCACAGGACAAAAGATGCAATTTCTTAAGCAAATGGGTGGAAGGTTAAAAAAAAAGGAGGCCTTTTTTATATACACGACACTTATGACTTCAGAGAAATCACAGTTAAAACCACAGTAAGATACTATAGCATGCTTACCTGAACATCAAATATGAGAAACATGGAAACTACCAAGTGTTGCAGATGATAGGGAATATAGACTGAAAAGAACCCTTTGACAACTACTTGGCAAATCCTACCGAGCTCAGTCCTACGATGTAGAAATGCCTCTCTTAGGTCCACGCCCAAGAGAAAGAAAATAAACATCTACCCAAAAGCTATGCACAAGATCATTCATAGCAACATTATTGACAGTAAGTCAAAAACTGGGAAATACCCAAACCTCCATTATAAATACATATATTGTGAAATATCCACACAATATAACACTGTACACCAATGAGAATGAATGATCTACCACTACAGACAACAGTAATATAAATCACACACACACTATGTTCACTGAAAGGAGCCAGACACAAAAGAGTATATGCCGTAAGATTTCAGGAATTTTTCTTCTAATCTCCCAGCTGAGTTTGGGGAAGAAGAAGTACCTTTTAATTGAAGGCACTTAGTATTGTTCTATGTTACCTGCAGGTTAACCTCAAAGAAGCATGTATCCTCTGAGTCAAGAAGTGATTTACTACATATACACAGGCTAGAGCCATGTCTGATGGACAAAAAACTGGGTGGTAGACAGGAGTCACCCAAGGGGAAGACCTAACCCACTAACCCTATGTGACACTGGGTAGGTCACCACACTTCCTCTGGTCTCACCTGTCAAGTGATTCAGACTATCCCTGATGCCCAACCAGGAAAACCTCATACATAGAGCAATCAGATCACCATTCGACAAGCACTCTGAAATCATAAAAGGAAAAGAATTCACCATGGGAGTCCAAATAACTATTTTAACAGCCAAATTGTCTAATGCATAGTAACTGTAATAATTATTACTTTTTTGTTTTTATAATTATTATCTTTTCATTTTTCTTAAATAAATACCCTCGATAAATGGACAACAGCTATTGAAACATAGTCTTCATCCAAACAGATACGGTCTCGGCCTAACATCAGTCACTATCAGCACGTCTTTTTCTTCTTCATAACTGTACCAGTTAGCAGTGTGATGGCTCAGACGATAAAGAATCTGCCTGCAGTGCAGGAGACCCGGTTTTGATCCCTGGGTCGGGAAGATTCCCTGGAGAAGGGAATACCGACACACTCTAGTATTCATGACTGGAGAATTCCATGGACAGAAGAGCCTGGCGGGCTACAGCCCATGGAGTCAAAAAGAGTCGGACACGACAGAAGCGACTAACACTTTCACTTTTAGGAGTGTGGGCTCTGGAGACAGATCAGGGCCAAATGTAAGATCTGTCACTTATAAAACGTGTGAGTGTAAATACTTTCACCTCACCTTACAGTCACTGGATCGGCTCCTATCTGGCTTTTTGACCTCATCTCCTACCACTCCACACTTGGTCTGCAGGGCTCCAATCAGTCAAGCTGGTCATCTCCTCCCGGAATAACTGGGGCACACACAGTGAAAGGCTGCTGACAAAAAGGCCTGCTCAGGCCTGGCATCTGCTTGTCTTTCAGGGCTCAGCTCAAATGTCACTTCCTAAGGAAGAGCTTCACTGACAACCCCATGGACAGGAACCTCTGACCCAAAGTTTTCTACTCTATTTATGAGTAGACACTGAACTGATGCCAGAACCAACTGTTTGACGCTTTCCATCCCATGTCCCCTCAGATCTAGACCGAGCCAAGAAACTGGCAATTTCAATAAGCACCTCTGACAATTTTGTTAAAGTGGTCCACGGACCACATCTGAAAAGATCCTGACCTAAACATGTGACATTTGTGTAGCACTACTTTAATGTCTGCCATGTAGAGTTCTAATATGTCTGGGGTTTGTCTGTCAATGCAGTACACTGACCCTTCCCTCCCACCTACAACTACTGATTGCTTTCTCACATGATCACAATTAAACTCCACAATAATTCTGTATGGTTGGGAGCATTATCCTGTTGTATAGACAAGGCATGGGAAAGGGTAGGGACTTACCCAAAGTGTCCCAATGACGGGGCCCAATCGTTTCACTCTTGCTCCAGGAACGTGTCTAGGAGACTCAATATCACAACTGGTTCTTCTCTCATTTCAGTTCAGTTCACTCGCTCAGTTGTGTCCAGCTCTTTGCGACCCCAAAGACTACAGTACACCAGGCCTCGCTGTCCATCACCAACTCCTGGAGTTTACTCAAACTCATGTCCTTTGAGTCGGTGATGCCATCCAACCATCTCCTCCTCTGTCATCCCCTTCTCCTCGCGCCTTCAATCTTTCCCAGTATCAGGGTCTTTTCAAATGAGTCAGCACTTTGCATCAGGTGGCCAAAGTACTGGAGCTTCAGCTTCAACATCAGTCCTTCCAATGAATATTCAGGACTGATTTCCTTTAGGATGGACTGGTTGGATCTCCCTGCAGTTCAAGGGACTCTCAAGAGGCTTCTCCAATACCACAGTTTAAAAGCATCAATTCTTCGGCACTCAGCTTTCTTTATAGTCCAACTCTCACATCCATACATGACTACAGGAAAAACCATAACTTTGACTCGACAGACCTTTCTTGGTAAAGTAATGTCTCTGCTTTTTAATATGCTGTCTAGGTTGGTCATAGCTTTTCTTCCAAGGAGCAAGCGTCTTTTAATTTCATGGCTGCAGTCACCGTCTGCAGTGATTTTGGAGCCCCCACAAATCAAGTTTGTCATTGTTTTCATTGTTTCTCCATCTATCTGCCATGAAGTGACAGACTGATTCTAAAATTCACATTTAAATGCAAAGGACCTAAACTATGAAAAACAACTTTGAAAAAGAACAAAGCTGGAGGATCAAAGACATAAAGAATCATCATACATCTTCAGTAATCAAGACAGTGTGGTACTTACTGCCATCAAGGAAGACAAGGATATCAATAGAATAGAACAAGGAGTCCATTTCTGGACTCAGACAGCTGATTTTCGACAAAGCTGTAATGGCAATTCAATGAAGAAAAGATAGCTTTTTCAACAAATGGGGCTGGGACAGATGAATATCCACGTGCACAAATATAAATTTTGATCTGAGTAATGCACCTCATACAAAAGTCAACTCAAAATTGAGCACAGACCCAAATATAAAACATAAAACTTCTAGAAGAAAACACAGGAGAAAATCCTTGTGACCTTAGGTCAGGTAAGATTCCATAGATGCAAAACCAAAACTACAATCCATAAGTGAACGGACAAATAAATTGGGATCCCCCAAACTTCAACATCTTCCCATTCCAAAGACTCTGTTGAGAGAATTAAAAGGCAAGCCACTCACTGGGAGGAAATATTTGCAAATCGCATATCTGATAAAAGTCTTGTACCCAGAATATAGAAAATTTCACACAGGTAAATAGGAAAACAGACACTCTAACAAATAAATGGACAAAATATTTGAATAGACACTCCACCAGAGTAGATATACAAATGTCAAATAAGTACATGAAAAGACGCTAATCATCTTTTGTCAAATATTCAAAGTCATTAGGGAAATATAAATGAAAACTATGTGCGACCACTATACCTCTCTGAGAAAGGACACAATTTAAAAGACTGACCAAAGTCTTGGCAAGGTTGTGGAGGATGGAACTGTTGTACACTGCTGTTGGCTGTGAAAAATGGTGCAGCCACTTTGGAAAAGTTTCGTGGTTTCCTATAACATTAACTTCACATCCATCACATTATCCAGACATTTACCCTAGAGGAAGAAAGTCTATGTCTATACAAAGACTAATATACAAATGTTAGTAGCAGCTTTATTTAGCAGAGTCCCAAATTGGAAACCACTCAAATACCCATTAACAGATCAATGGATAAAACAAATTGTGGTATAGTCGTATAATGGAATATTAGTCAACATTAAAAAGAAAGAAGTATTTGTATGTGTAACAGAAGGATAAATTCAGAAATAATTAGGTCGAAGGAAAGAAGACAAAAAATATACATTGTATGATTCCATTCATACAAAATTATAGGAAAAGAAAACTAATCTATAGTGACAGAAGGTCACTAGTTATCTGGGAAAGGAGTGGGGTGATGCAGAGAGAGAGGTGGGTAGATCACAAAGGAGCACTAGGATGCTTTTTAAGGTGACGGATATGTTCATTATCTGGACTGTAGTTTTGGATTCACAGGTGCATACCTATATCTAAACATCAAAGCATATACTTTAAATATGTACATTATATTGTATGTTAACCATACCTCAATAAAATATTTGGAATATATCTATATATTTAAAATTCTCTGATACAATTAATCAGTTGAAAGATTCCCACAATTAGGCTCTTATAGTATTTACAGGTTCACTCCATATTTTATCAAATTGGTCCACACAACACATAACCAAAAGAGAAACAATCATGTGCAATGAAATGTATCCAAGTATTTAGTGAAAGCTGATATCCATTTCTATCTGAAATACAGAAATAAAAATATTATATTCTAGGAAAATAATCATAATGGTATTTAAGAGTAACTGGTTCTTTTGGAGAATGAGGCTGAGTATCATTATGAGAGAGTAAACTCTACGATGATAATTTTTACATATGAAGTTGCAAAATTGACATTTTAGACTAACACGTGGACTTCACTGGTGGTCCAGTGGTTAAGACTGCACTTCCACTGTGGAGGGCATGGTTTTGATTCTTGGTTGGGGAACTAAGATTCCCACCTGCCATGAGGTGTAGCCAAACAATAAATAAATACACTAACACTTGAAAATTTTCTGCCTTTTTGAAAAATTTCAATATATGATGCAACAAAAAAACATGGTCAGCAGAGAACAATCTAGATTACAATCTTAAATTGCTAGTAGAGCTAACAACTGTATATTTCCACATTCATCTGAGAGATTCATGGGAAATGATTATTATTTGTACAGTGAAAACTATTTGGTATATTTATTACAAATGCTTGTTTAAGACTAAGTAAGTTCCTTCATCAACTGGACAATTCACTGCTTTTCTCAACCAAAAAGAAAAAAAAGTCTTCTCTCAGATGGGCCTCAGGACTACTACTATGCATGAAGCTAGCACCTGATGGAATGATATTCCACTTGCTAAATCTCTTTCCCATGATGAGATCAAAGTGGCGTCTCTATTTCTAGGCTAGAAGCTTACAGGAGCTATTTCACAACATGCTTTTATCAGATCTAGGAACTCACTTGAGTCAGGCCTCATATCCAACTGAAGATGTGAAGTGTTGGGGTCTCCTGAGGACCGCTGCCCTTGAACGGAGTAGAAGTAGAAGCTCCATCAGCCAGCAGGACACTGCTCCTCAGAAGCGGTCTCCTTCAGACACCTGATATGAGCAAGGCCACAGGCATGAGGGCTGCACAGGGAGAGACACATCCAGCACTCCCCATGGTTTACTGGCCTAACTGTGCGCCACGCGCCGTGCTAGGTACTGTCTTAGTGACAATGACATTGAAACCATTGGGTAGTGATCCTAACAACCAGATGTTACAACGAGTTTCCCACCACGGACTTTTTCTTCTCCTTTCCTCATCTGGCCCTTAACAACAAAGTGGAAACGGTATAAAAAGTGGCCTGAAGTCATAAAGACGTTCATGATCCCACAATAACCAGAGGGCCATCGGCTTACTCATGTGTTATCACTGAACGTTCTCAGCGATCCTGTGGGGAAAGCATTCTTAGCCCCATTTTACAGAGGGGTAAAGCTGAGGCCAGAGAGAGTCGCTACCTGTCTCACCTCCCGCGCTCCTGCCTTTAGGAGGATAGTGGCTCCACGACACCCCTGGAGCAGGACACCGCACTCACTGGGGCCGGGCGGGACCCCACGCTTTACCTACGAGACAGCGGGGCACCGAGCCCCAAGGCGGGAAAGCGGCGGCTTGAATGCGGATCCCTTGTCTCCCACACCCCAGGGGGGTCCAGCGCCCACCGTAGGTCCTCACCCTCCCAACTCAGTTCCCAACAACTGAAGGCGAAACGTGCTCTCCTCGCCGCCAGCGGGCGCTTTTGTCTCCATTAAAAAGTCGTCAAGGTCGCCTTGCTGACGTCACGTTTCTATGGTAACCGCCAGGCTGTAAGTGTGTGCCCGGGCACTATGTGTGCTTAGTCGCTTAGTCATGTCCGACTCTTTGCGACCCCATGGATTGTAAGCCCACCAAGGCACCTCTGTTCACGGGCTTGTCCAGGCAAGAAAATTGGAGTGGGTAGCCATGCCCGTCTCAGGGGATCTTCCTGACCCAGGGATCGAACCCAGGTCTCTCGCACTGAACGCAGATTTCTTTACTGTCTGAGCCACCACTATGTCCCTTCTCAGCAGAATGAAAGACCTTCCCTCTTCAGATCAGCCATCTTAGATGACCCTTCCTATAGGCCAGGTCTGGGGAAATGAGCAATCAGATTCACCACAAAGACATAGGATGGTAATAGATGGTGTTGGAGCAATGAAGGGGCAATGGACACGGGAATACACTGTTGATGCCAAATCAGCATATCCATTTTCTGATGCCCATGTTATTACAGCGGAATAACTTCAATGGCCTTGGATACAGAAGTCCTATTTCCACCAACAAGAAAATGTGAGGTGAGGGAGGGTTTAGGAAAGGATTCCCAAGGTGATTCTTTTTTTATTTATTTTAATCGGAGGCTAATTACTTTACAATATCGTAGTGGTTTTTGCCATACATTGACCTCCCTTCCCATCCTATCCCTCAGGGTTGTCCCAGTGAGCTGGCTTTGAGTGCCCTGTTTCATGCATCAAACTTGGACTGGTGATCTATTTCACATATGGTAATGTACGTGTTTCAGTGCTGGTGATTCTGACCTGCATCCAGGTTAAAGGCCCTAGTTGAGGAGGCGCAGATAAAGAAGCTACATGAGTTCTGCGATCTGTGGGGGACAGACAGCTAATATTCATGAAGCTTAAAAAAAAAAACTTGGCCAAGGGATAGGTTTCTCACCTTGTTGGCTGAATTTACTCCTCACCACAACCTTGCTGGTGAGGTATCAGGATCCTCTCCATGGATGTTAATGCCTCCAAGCATGCATTCCTAACCACAGAGACAGATGGCAAAGAAGATAAAAGTCCAGGCTTCCCACTCAATCTTTATTAACATGGGGAGGGACAGGGATGGGAGTGGAAGGGAAGTGGTGCCTCGTTACTACTGCTTGGGTAAAGTAGAATTTCACTCCCACCAGCCTTCCACTGATACCACCCTGGAAGGTAGGGAAAGACACTTCCTTACTGCTGTCTATGTGGCCTCCCTCGACACTGTGCAGGGCAGTAAGGTGGGTGCTCATTTCCACCAGGTGGGGATGACAGTCCCTCTTTCCCATGGGGTCTTCTCTGATACCATCCCAAAGAGTGGGGGAGGGGTACCTGGTTACAATCCAGTGAGCGTGGAATCCACATTTCCCACTCAGTCTTTGCTGCCATGGTGAGGGCACAGATGTGTTTAACTCTGTGATGTTAGGGCAGTTATTGTCTAAAAGCTTTCTTTCTTTTCTGGTCTGGAGCAATTCTTGCTTTTTCCTGTTGACATTTGTGAGTCACTTGCTCTTCCAGCACCCCACCTAGGACAGACGAGACAGAAATAAAACCAAAGGAATTCAATGCATGTCATACCTTGGGTCCCCAAGTCCCAAGATACTCTCTTTTTTCTTTCTACCTTTCAGAGTTCTATATTTGTTTTACCTGTAATATCCAGAGATGTTAGCTGCACCTTGGAGAAGAAACAGAAGTGTAGGGATTTCCCTGGTGGTCCAGTGGTTAAGAATCAGCCTTCCAATTCAGGGGACACAGGTTCCATCCATCTACATTTTTTTAATTAAAAAATTATTTATTTTAATTGGAGGTTAATTACTTTACAATATTGTGGTGGGTTTTGCCATACTTTGACAAGAATCAGCCACAGGTGGACATGTGTCCCCCATCCCGAATCCCCATCCCCCTCCCTCTGGGTTGTCCCAGAATACCAGCTTTGAGTGCCCTGTTTCAGGCATCGAACTTGGACTGGTGGTCTATTTCACATATGGTAATATGCATGTTTCAATGCTATGCTCTCAAATCATCCCACCTTCGCCTTTTGTTTCTTTGTAGGTCTTTTGTTTCTTTAGGTAGATTTATGCCTAAGTATTTTATTCTTTTCATCACAATGGTGAATGGCATTGTTTCCTTAATTTCTCTTTCTGTTTTCTCATTGTTAGTGTATAGGAATGCAAGGGATTTCTGGGTATTAATTTTATATCCTGCAACTTTTTCAAAATGTAAGTAAACAATACACCCATATAGACCTTGATTCTGGAGATCCTTCCATAGCCTATGTGGAAATTTTCATCATTCTTTATACCTTACTTAGTGTACACCTTTGTGTGGTTATTTGGTACTTTATTCATCCATCACATAACTGATGAAATTTAAGTTGCTGCCATTCTTTTGCTGTTCAAACAGTGCCAGAGTGAATATCCATATCTGTATTTTTATTATATCTAAAATCTTTTTCTGTCACTGCCAATATATCATCAGGATATTCCTATACAAGACCTGTGAGTCAAAGGGTAAAGGTATGTAAAATTCCCCACCATTTGAGTGCGTTTGTTTCCTATGACTACTAAAATAAATTACTACAAACTTAGTGTCCTTAAACAACAGAAATATTATTTCAGAGTTCCGGAGGCTAGAAGTCCAAAAATAGCTTCAGTGGGCCAAAATCAAGGTGTTGGCAGACTTAACTTCTTTCTGGGACTATAAGGGAGCCTCCTTGCCTCTTTCAGCTTTGGTTGGCTACCAGCATTCCTTAGTGTGTGGCTCCATCACTCCAGCATCTGCATCCTTGGCCACACTGCCTTCTCTTCTCTCTGTGTCAACTGTCCCTCTACTCCTCTCTTATAAAGACACTTGGGTTTGCCTTTAGAGCCCTTGTGGAAAATCTAAAGTAATCTCCCAATTTTAAGATCCTTAATTCAATTATCTCTACAAACACCCTTTTCCATATAAGGCAATGTTTAGAGGTTCCAGGAGTTAGAACCTGCTATCTTTGCAGACCATTAAGCCTACAACAGTGAGCGCACCATTTTGCATCCCTGTGAGCAGGGTGCAAAAGGACATGGTTTTCCACATCCTCACCCACTGTGTTGACAAACATCTGGATCATTGCTAATCTAAGAGTAAAAAAAACAGTATTTTACTGTACTGTTAATTGCATCTCTCTTAATTAAAACAGAGCTTCCCTAGTGGCTCAGATGGTAAAGCCTCTGCCTGCAATGCGGGAGACCCGGCTTCGATCCCTGGGTTGGGAAGATCTCCTGGAGAAGGAAACGGCAACCCGCTCCAGTACTCTTGCCTGGAGAATCCCACGGACGGAGGAGCCTGGTAGGCCACAGTCCATGGGGTTGCAAAGAGTCGGACACGACTGAGCCACTTCACTTTAACTTAATTAAAACAAGCCAGAGACTTTTCATAGGTTTAAAGACAATCTATTTTTTTCTGTTAACTTTGATAGGGTTTTCCCATGCTTTTATATTGATAAGTGTTTATATTGGAGGGATAGTAATGCTTTGGTAAAGATGTTAGCTGCAAATGTTTTCCCCAGTGTCTTTAATTGGCTAGTGTATTTTTGCCATGCAGAGTTGTCATTCTTATGTCCTCAAATATGTCCACCTTCTTCCTTAACGCTCCTGGATATTGATGTATACTTAGGAAAATTTCCTCTGCTTCCAGATCATAGAATTCCCCTCTGTTTTCTTCCAATACTTGTATGAACATTTCTTTTATTTTTCTTCTAATACTTGTATGGACATTCCTTTCATATTTCATTCAGAACCTTTTTGGAATGTATCCTGCTATAAGATATAGAAATGGATCCCTTTTTATCTTTTTAACCTGATGGTTATCTAGTTATCTCAAAACCACTTCTTAATGCTCCATCATATCTCCACTGATTTGTAATGCTGCTTTTGTTATGGTCTAAATTTCTAATTATAATTGGGGTTATATCACTATTTTCTATTGTTCCATTAATTTTTCAATTTATGGACCAGTAAAATAGAAATGAAAATAATACCTTACCTTACTTCTACTCACATCGACCTTTCTCTTTAAGGTAGACGGAGTCTTCACTTTCTGTCTGCTGCTGCTGCTGCTGCTCCTAAGTCGCTTCAGTCGTGTCCGTGTCCGACTCTGTGCGACCGCTTAGACGGCAGCCCACCAGGCTCCCCCGTCCCTGGGATTCTCCAGGCAAGAACACTGGAGTGGGTTGCCATTTCCTTCTCCCACTTTCTGTCTATAGGCCATCAATATCCTCGTACCATGGCAATCTGTCCGCACTCCCCACTCAGGCTTCCAGAAAGCTCTTCCAGGTCTCTGTGAGCCGCAGCCCCTCCCTCCCTTCTGCCTCTGCTCCGCTGAGGTTTTTCGAGCTGCAGTTCAGGTTTCTGTCACGAGGTGGCACCAACGTATCACCATCGTCAAACTCGACAAACAAGGTCAACTAGAAGCAAAAAAAGCAATACCCTTTCTTAAAAGGCAGCCTGTGAATGTCTGTGTAGAATGGTTCTTAATTCTATCTGAAAAAAACTGATAGTTGTAAAAGACTATAGACACATGTACTCCGGGACCTGCATAAGGTGAAACACTGTCGGCCGTACCTTGGCAGTGGGTGGTGGGCGGGCAAAAAGGAGCACAAGGCAAGGGGGAAGGTGACTTGAGAGACCAATGGGGCATAGGAGCGGGGTCTCAAAGGCTGTGTCCAGTGTTGTGGACAAAGGGTGACAGGTGGTGGGAGAAAGTCTGAGAAGCCTGGGCAGGGGTGGGGTAATGGAGGGTGAATACCCTGCTCTCTGGGAGGGACCCCTCCACAGTGTGGACCAGTCAACCTACACTGTTGAGGGAAGTGATGGCTGAATAAAAATAATGCAGACTTGTGGTCAACAGCATTTGGAACTGCTTTGAATACATAAGTGAAAGTGAAAGTGAGGTCGCTCAATCGTGTCCGACTCTTTGCGACCCCGCGGACTGTAGCCCAGCAGGCTCCTCTGTCCATGGGATTCTCCAGGCAGGAATACTGGAGTGGCTTGCCATTTCCTTCTGCAGGGGATCTTCCAGACCCAGGGATCGAACCCAGGTCCTTTAATCTCTGAGCCACCAGGGAAGCCCCTTGAAAACGTATGCATTTCCCAAAAAGAGTTGATATCAATGAAAACAAACCATTTAAAGACATTTTTTACTCTTTACAAAATAGTTTCACAGTGTGTGGAGGGGGCTGCGTGTGGAGGGGGCTGTGTGATGGAGCTGGGGAAACATCATTGCACAGCTTCCAGGGAACTGAGAGGGGACAGGCAGAGAGTCCCCAACCCTTTCCCTGCGTTTCATGTACTTTCCGCTCCTCTCACTTTCCTCTCTATTCCAAGGGCTGTCTTATCTCCGTATTCTTCCTTAAAGTGGGACATCACAGAAGGATGTGGACACTGAGCCCCAGAAACAGGATTCAGTAGACAAGAACCAGCTGTGATGTTGAGTCTGCTAGACAGGTTCCCGGAGCAAGAGTGAAGAGATAGGGCCCCATCATCGGGACACTCCAGGTAAGTCACCACCCTTCCCTCCATTGTCTTCTATACAACAGGATAACAGTACCCAATGCTTCTGACCACCCAGGAGTATTGTGGAGTTTAGGTATGTGTCCATGTGGGAAAACAGTCTGTGACTGTATGTGGGAGGGAAGGACCAATGCATTTTGGAGTAATTACATTAACGGAGATCCCAGAAATCATAGAACTCTGCATGCTGCTGCTGCTGCTGCTAAGTCATTTCAGTCGTGTCCGACTCTGTGTGACCCCATAGACGGCAGCCCACCAGGCTGCCCCGTCCCTGGGATTCTCCAGGCAAGAACACTGGAGTGGGTTGCCATTTCCTTCTCCAATGTGTGAAAGTGAAAATTGAAAGTGAAGTCGCTCAGTCGTGTCCGACCCTTAGCGACCCCATGGACTGCAGCCCACCAGGCTCCTCCATCCATGGGATTTTCTAGGCAAGAGTACTGGAGTGGCTTGCCATTGCCTTCTCCGAGAACTCTGCATGGTAGGCATTAAATTAATGCTACACAAATGTCAGCAGTTTGGTCAACATTTTCCCAAGTGTGGTCCATGGCAAGATCCCTGGAGTTTCATTTTAGTTTGGGAAAACTGGCAATGAGTAGATAAATGAATAAGCAGAGCAATTTCATATGGGGATGAGTGTTTTGAAGAAAATAATCACATAAATAGAGCAGAACACTGGGTCAGGGATTACTGTAGATGGAGTTGTCAGTGAAGCGTTCTCTTTCTGTACCATTAGCTTGATGCCTACCGTGTAGTGAAATTCCCATACTAGATTGAACAGGAGTGGCGAAAACAGGCATCCTTGTCTTGTTCCCGATGGGTTGTTACTTTGAGATTTAATTAATAGATGAAATCCCTTTGAACAGTGCTAGGCACAGTAACAGCTCAATAAATGTTAGACTTTGTATAAATATGAGCAACTTGATATTTTCATAGTTTTGATAGTTTTACAGATTTCATATGTCTTTAATAAAGTCTCATTATCTTGTAGCTGCATCCTATTCATCACCTGAGGCATACTTTCTTGTTTTGGGGGTTTTATACGGATAAAATGTGGACATATAATATTAGTTTCAGGTAGACAACATAGTGATTCAATATAAGAACTCAACAGAAGAGCTTCACTGACAACCCTATTCAATGGGAAAAGAAAAGTCTTCTCAACAAATGGTGCAGGGGAAGGTGGACATCCATATGCATAAAAAGGAAGTTACACCCTTACTTTATACCATATTTTAAAGTGAATTCAAAATGGATCTAAGACCTAAACATAAGAGCTAAAACTATAAAACTCTAAGAAAACACTGGAGGAACGTTCATGACACTAGACTTGGCAGTTATTTCTTGGATACAACAGCAAAAGTATGAGGAAACAAAAGAAAACATAAATTGAGCTTCATCAAAATCACAAACTTTTCTGAATCAAAGCACGCTATCAGGAGAGTGAAATGACAATGTACAGAATGGGAGAAGATATTTTTAAATCAAATATCTGACAACAGATTTATATCTAGGATATATAGAAGTTTTGTAACCCAGGAACAGAAAACACTAACAACACAATGCAAAAATGGAGAAAGGACTTGAATACACATTTCTCCAAAAAAGATAAACAAATGGACAATAAACACATGAAAAGATGCTCAACACTAGTCACTAGGGAAATGCAAATCAAAACCACAATGAGAAACCACTTCACATCTAATGGTATGGATTTTTTTCTTAATGGAAACTGACAAGTGTTGGCAAGGTTATGCAGAAACTAGGACACTTGTACACTGTTGGTGGGAATGTAAAATGGTGCAGCCTGTGCAGAAAGCAGGATGCTGGGTTCTCAAGTAAGTAAACACAGAATTACTATATTATCTAACAGTTCCACTTCTAGGCATATTCCCAAAAGAACTGAAAGCAGGGACTCAAACAGATACTTACACACCAAAGTTCACAGCAGCATTATTCACAATAGCCAGAAGGTGGGGGCAACCCAAGTGTCCATCAGTAAGATCAATGGATTTTTAAAAATCTGATATACACATACAGTGGAATATTACTCAGCCTTAAATTGGAATAAAATTCTGATATATGCTGCAACATGGATGAACCTTGAAAACATTATGCTATGTGAAATAATCCTGACCCAAAAGGACAAGTACTGTATGATTCGACTTACAGGAGGTATCTAGAATAGGTAAACTCAGAGACAGAAAGAATAAGAGAGGTTACCAAGGACTGGGGGAAGAAGAAAATGGGGAGTTATTGTTTAATCAGTACAGAGTTTCTATTCGAGATGCTAAGAAAGTTCTAGAAATACATAGTGGTAACGCTTATACAACATTGTGAATGTAAGTAAGGCTACTGAACTGTATACTTGAAACTGGTTAAAACTGAATTCTATCATGTATATTTTACCACAATTTTTTGTAAAAAAGTGTCATTTCAAGGGAAAGAAGGAGGCAAAAGGATGAGAGAAAGAGATGTTACGACAGATGCAAGGATAGAAGTGAGAAAAAGTTTGGAAGTTGCTACCGTGCTGGCTTTGAAGATGGAGGCCACAAGCCTCAATCCATGAGCCAGAAGGGGCCACAAGCCTAGGAATGCAGTCAGCCTCTTGAAGCTGGAATAGGCAAGGAAACTTGTCCTCCCCTAAACCCTCCAGAAGGGATGCAGCCCAGGTGATATCTTAATTTTAGCCCAGTAATACTAATTTTGGACTTCTGTCCTCCAAAACTATGAGGATAGATTTGTTGCCATTGTTTTGGCAGTACAGCTTGTGGGATCTGAGTTCCCCGACCAGGGATTGAACCAATGCCCTAGGCAGTGAAAGCACAGAGTACCAACTACTGGACTGCCAGGAAATTGCCCAGATTTTTCTTGTTTTAAATCTCTAAACAAAAAGTGAGTTGTGGCCAAATAATGGGGTTTTATTCATTTTGAAATCCCCTTGCCTGTTCTTTTTTGAGCTTTCCTTTGATGTAAATAACTAACTTAATCTCTGGCTTTTCATTTTTAACAGAAACCATTTTCATTCCTGTCTGAGGCATCATTTCCTGTCTTATTCCATTCGTGCTGCTGTAAGAAAAATACCAAAAACCACATGGCTTATAAACAACAGAAATATGTTTCTTGTAGTTCTGGAAACTGGAAGTCCGAGATCATGTTGCAAACATGGTCAGGAAAAGGCCCTCCTCCAGGTCACCCGTTTTGCACTGTATCTCCACATGGTGGAAGAAGCTCTCTGAAGTCTCTTATAACAGCATTAAGCCCATTCATTAGAGTTCTGCCCTCAGGACCTAATCAACCCAAGACCCCCATCACCTTAGGAGTTAGGATTTCAACATATAAATTCTGAGGGGACACAAACATTCAAACCTATAGCACTTCCTGTATCAACAAGTTTTGACTCTGTTAACTAATGTTTCTATATCATTAAAATCTGCATCAGTTCAGTACAGTTCAGTCGCTCAGTCGTGTCCGACTCTCCGCGACCCCATGAATCACAGCACGCCAGGCCTCCCTGTCCATCACCAACATCCGGAGTTCACTCAAACTCATGTCCACAGAGTCGGTGATGCCATCCAGCCATCTCATTCTCCGTCGTCCCCTTCTCCTCCTGCCCCCAACCTTTCCCAGCATCAGAGTCTTTTCCAGTGAGTCAACTCATCGCATGAGGTGGCCAAAGTACTGCAGTTTCAGCTTTAGCATCAGTCCTTCCAATGAACACCCAGGATTGATCTCCTCTAGAATGGACTGGTTGGATCTCCTTGCAGTCCAAGGGACTCTCAAGAGTCGTCTCCAGCACCACAGTTCAAAAGCATCAATTCTTCGGCGATCAGCTTTCTTCACAGTCCAACTCTCACATCCATACATGACCACGGGAAAAACCATAGCCTTGACTAGACGGACCTTTGTTGGCAAAGTAATGTCTCTGCTTTTTAATATACTATCAAGGTTGTAGGCTCCTGTTATATGTACATTTTGCCACAAAGACTTTTTCTAAAATATGAACTGACAAGGTTTAGCCTCATTACTAGAACTGAGCTTAATTTTCTATGTCTGCTGCCTATCTTATGTTTTTCTGGTTATAAAGACCATTTTCATTAAGCTCTGAACACACTTAGCATTGTTCTGATGGAACACAATGATTTCTTCTCCATGTGTCTAGAATTTTCTTTACCTTTGCTTTTTGTTGGGTGCACAAACACATACACACACACACACACACACACACACACACACACACACATACTTAATGCTCCTTAGAGTATGGATAATCAATGCACATGATTAAAGAGAAAGTTTGATGAAATATCAAGAAGGGAATAAGGACCAATTCCATTTTACTGGGCATTGAACTGGGATGTACTTTTCATCATGCCAAGCTAACATGGTGGGATTTATCTGTCCAACATGTGTGCTTGAAAGTGAAAAAAAAAAAAAACAGTGCTCAAATTTTTTGAGGAAAAAGAAAGAACACCACCCTGTGACCTTAATTGGTCACCATCCTTTTTGTAATTTGCTCCAAGGAAGGCTGGGTATGCTCACTGGCAGCTCTAGATTCATGTCCATGCCCATCCACGATTAAAAGCAAGCAAGCAAACAAACAAGAGACAAATGCTACACAAATCTGAACATCCCAGAAAGTCTTCTACTGACTCAGTCTGGATGACTTTCCCACACTTGGAGTCAAAGGGTGGAGCTCAGGGCTACAATTCCTGACTGTCCGGGCCAGTGGACAGGCAGGTGGGAGGGGGCTTACATCACTGCAGGTTGCTGTTAGTCAAATGACATATAAAGACAAGCAATAAAGATTTCTGGTTAAAAATGAAAGATTCTAGAGTGGAAAACAAAAGAATAGGATGATGCTAAATGAAATAAAAATACAGACTTTAAAAAAATGAAGCCATATTGATAGAAACAATTATATAAATATTTGAATTAATAAATGAATGTGAGGAGACATATTCTAAATATTGCATACTATAATATAGTATTCTAAGTAGTACCTGTAGATACCCTGTCTCTATAAAATGAACGTGAAATCTGCCTCCCACCTCTGAGGGCAGGGTGGACTTGGTGACTGACTCACTTCTAAGGAATCGAATAGGCGAATGGAAAACAGTTACTGTATGCTGCAGAAACTCAACAACCACCACCTGAACCCAGTGATGAAGGTTAACAATTCTAGTGATTCAGCGATGTCATGCAGGTACCGTGTCCTCCCAGATATGCTGTGATGAGAAGGGCGCTTCAACTCGGTGGTATTCTTTCTCAAAACCCACAACCACGGTCTAATCATAAGAAAAAAACAGACTGCCTGTACTCTTCAAGACAGTCAAAGTCATGGAAACAGTCTGTCAATTCCTCAAACAGTTAATCAGTTACCATATGACCCAGTGATTGCATTGGTACACAGCCAAGAGAAATGGCAACATTTGTCTACATAAAAACTTGTAGGTGAATGTATGTAGCATCATTATTCATAACAGCCAAAAGCGGAAACAACTCAAATGCCTACCAATTAATGAATAGATAAATCAAATGTAGGGTATTATTTGGCAAGAAAACAGAAATGAAGTACTCGTACATGCTACAAAAGGGATGAACCTTGAAAACAGTATGTCAAGTGAAAGAAACCACATATCAGAAAAATATGTGGAGCTTGTTATAAAGAATAACTCTATTCTTTAGAAGTGAGAATAGTGTGACATTTCGTCATATGAAATGTCCAAAATAGATGAGTCTTTGGAGAGAAAGTGGGCTTGGGATGGGTATGGGCTTTAACTGAATTCAAGCACAATGGGGCTTTTTTCCCCTTTTTAATTGGAGGGTAATTGCTTTACAATGTTCAATTGGTTTCTGTCATACAACAATGTGCATCAGCCATAAATATACATAGGTCTCCTCTCTCTTGAATCTCCCTCCCACTCCCCACCCCATCCCACCCTCTAGGTTGTCGCAGAGGACCGGGTTGGGCTTCCTGTGTTATACAACAAATTCCCACTAGCTATCTATTTTACATAAGGAAATGTATATATTTCAGTGCTACTATCTCATTTCATCCTACCCTCTCCTGCCCTGTGAACACAAATCTGTTCTCTATTCTCCATCTCTATTCCTGCCCTGCAAAGAGGTTCATCAGTACCATTTTTCTAGATTCCATATAGATGCATTAATGTATTTGCTTTTCATTCTGAATAATAAGTTCTAGGTTCATCCACTTCACTAGAACTCACTCGAATTCATTCCTTTTCGGGCCTTAGTAATATTCCATTGTATATATGTACCACAATTCTTTATCCATTCATCAGTTGATAGACATCTAGGTTGCTTCCCTGTCCTGGCTCTTGTAAATAGTGCTGCAGTGAACACTGGGGTATGGTGTTTTTTTGAATTATGGTTTTCTCAGGGTATATGCACAGTAGATCATGGCATCTGGTCCCATCACTTCATGGGAAATAGATGGGAAAACAGTGGAAACAGTGTCAGACTTTATTTTTGAGGGGCTCCAAAATCACTGCGGATGCTGACTGCAGCCAGGAAATTAAAAGACGCTTACTCCTTGGAAGGAAAGTTATGACCAACCTAGATAGCATATTAAAAAGTAGAGACATTACTTTGCCAACAAAGGTCCGTCTAGTCAAGGCTATGGTTTTTCCCGTGGTCATGTATGGATGTGAGAGTTGGACTGTGAAGAAAGCTGATCGCCGAAGAATTGATGCTTTTGAACTGTGGTGCTGGAGAAGACTCTTGAGAGTCCCTTGGACTGCAAGGAGATCCAACCAGGCCATTCTAAAGGAGATCAATCCTGGGTGTTCATTGGAAGGACTGATGCTAAAGCGGAAACTCCAATACTTTGGCCACCTCATGCGACGAGTTGACTCACTGGAAAAGAGTCTGATGCTGGGAAGGATTGGGAGCGGGAAGAGAAGGGGACGACAGAGATAGAGATGGCTGGATGGCATCACCGACTCGATGGACATGAGTTTGAGTGAACTCCAGGAGTTGGTGATGGACAGGGAGGCCTGGCATGCTGTGATTCATGGGGTCGCAAAGATTTGGACACGACTGAGCGACTGAACTGAACTGAATGCACAGTAGTGGGTTTGCTGGGTCATATGGTAGTTTAATTCTTAGTTTTTTTTAAGGAATCTCCATACTGGTCCAGAAAAACATCTATGTCTGCTTTATTCACTATGCCAAAGGCTTTGACTGTGTGGATCACCACAAACTGTGGAAAATTCTTAAAGATATGTGAATACCAGACCACCTTACCTGCCTCCTGAGAAATCTGTATGCAGGTCAGGAAGCAACAGTTAGAACTGGACATGGAACAACAGACTGGTTCCAAATCGGGAAAGGAGTACATTTAGGCTGTATATTGTCACCTTGCTTATTGAACTTATATGCAGAGTACATCATGAAAAACACTGGGCTGGATGAAGCAGAAGCTGGAGTCAAGACTGCCAGGAGAAATATCAATAAACTCAGATATGCAGATGACACCACCCTTAGGCAAAAAGCAAAGAACTAAAGAGCCTCTTGATGAAAGTGAAAGAGGAAAAAAAAAAAAAGAAAGTGAAAGAGGAGAGTGAAAAAGCTGGCTTAACGCTCAACATTCAGAAAACTAAGATCGTGGCATCTGGTCCCATCACTTCATGGCAAATAGATGGGGAAACAGTAGAAACAATGACAGAGTTTAGTTTGGGGGGCTCCAAAATCACTGCAGATAGTGACTGCAGCCATGAAAGTAAAAGAGGCTTACTCCTTGGGAGAAAGTTTATGAGCAACCTAGACAGCATATTACAAAGCAGAGACGTTACTTTGCCAACAAAGGTCCATCTAGTCAAGGCTATGGTTTTTCCAGTAGTCATGTATGCATGTGAGAGTTGGGTATAAAGAAAGCTGAGCACCAAAGAATTGATGCTTTTGAACTGTGGTGTTGGAGGAGACTCTTGAGAGTCCCTTGGACTGCAAGGAGATCCAACCTGTCCTTCCTAAAGGAAATCAGTCCTGAATATTATTGGAAGGACTGATGCTGAAGCTGAAACTCCAATACTTTGGTCACCTGATTCGAAGAACTGACTCATTTGTAAAGATTCAGATGCTGGGAATGATTGAAGACGGGAGGAGAAGGGGACAACAGAGGATGAGAGGGTTGGATGGCATCACCGACTTAAGTTTGAGCAAACTCCGGGAGTTGGTGATGGCCAGGGAGGCCTGGCCTGCTGAAGTCCATGGGGTCTCAAAAAGTCAGACACGACTGAGCGACTGAACCGACTAACTGACTGATACACTATTGGTGCCAAATGGGCATATGTATCTTTTAAGGCCCATATCATTATGGCTGAATAACTTGAATGGCTTTTGATACAGAAGCCCTATTTACACCAACAAGGGAATTTCATATGAGGGTTTAGAAAAAGATCCCCAAGGTGATTCTAGCCTGCAGTCTGGGTAAGGGACCCTGACTGAATGAGCAGGTCAGGACCACATGAGTTCTCTAGTCAACAGAGGAAAGAGCTACTATTTACGAGGCAGATTGTTTAGAGGGACCCAGATCTAGATTCTTCATGTTAGTGACTAGATTTCATATCACAACACCCCTACTAGTGAGGGGTCATTATCATCTCTTCGTGGATGTGTGTGACTCCAAAGCATGTGCTCCTGAGCGCAGAGAAAAACGAACAAGAGGTTGCTCCCCATGCCAACTGCCATAGCCAGGGGTGGAAGCAGGCAGCCTGGGCACTTTTAGTTGCTGATGGCAGAGCTTTAGCAAAGGTATCAGGACATGTACTTCCGAATTGGTTAATCTTTGCCCTCCCTGTGATTACCCTCCCTGCAACAGGAAGCCAGGTCTTGGGCTCCTGCCCCTTGCTGCGTGGGAGGTTTATAACAGAGCTGGAAGCAGAAGTCTGAAGCCAGTGTTTCTTCTGTCCTTTGTGAAAACTTATGGAAATGATTGGGCTTCCCTTGGGGCTCAGCCAGTAAAGAATCCACCTGTGATTCAGGAGACTGGAGATGCAGTTTGATCCTGACTCAGGAAGATACCCTGGAGGAGGGCCTGGGAACCCATTTCAGTGTTCTTGCCTGGATAATCCCTTGGTCCATCCATGTTGATGCAATTGGCATCATTTTATCCTGTTTTATGGCCAAATAGCATTCTATTTTATATATATAGATATATATATACGTATATTTTATATACATATATATATATATACTACATCCTCTTTATCCATTCATCTGCTGATGGATGTTTAGGTTGCTACCATGTCTTGGCTACTGTAAAATGTGCTGCTATGAATATTGGGGTGCATGTATCTTTTCAAATTAGAGCTTTTTTCCAGATATATGCCCAGAAGTGGAATTGCTGAATCACATGGCAGCTCTATTTTTAGTTTTCTAAGGAACTTCCAGTATGTCAGCAAATTGGGAAAACTCAGCAGTGACCACAGGACTGGAAAAGGTCAGTTTTCATTCCAATCCCAAAGAAAGGCACTGCCAAAGAATGCTCAAACTACCGCACAGTTGCACATATTTCACATGCTAGCAAGGTAATGCTCCAAATCTTTCAAGCTAGGCTTCAGCAGTATGTGAACCAAGAACATCCAGATGTGCAGGCTGGATTTAGAAAAGGCAGAGGAACCAGAGATCAAATTGGCAACATCTTTTGGATCATAGAAATAGCAAGGGAATTAAAAAAAAAGACTGCTTCATTGACTAAAGCCTTTGACAGTGTGTATCACAACAAAATGTGGAAAATTCTTAGATATGGGAGTACCAGACCGCCTTACCCATCTCCTGAGAAACCTGTACGCAGGGCAAGAAGCAACAGAACCAGACATGCAACAACGGACTGGTTCCAAATTGGGAAAGGAGTACAAAAAGGCTGTATGTTGTCACCCTGCTTATTTAAATTCTATGCAGAATACATCATGTGAAATGCCAGGCTGGATGGATGAAGCTCAAGCAGGAATCAAGATTGCTGTGAGAAATATCAACAACCTTGGGTATGCACGTGATACCACTCTAACGGCAGAAAGTGATAAGGAGCTAAAGAGCCTATTGATGAAGGTGAAAGAAGAGAGTGAAAAATCTGGCTTAAAACTCAACATTCAAAAAACGAAGATCATGGCATCCAGTCCCATCACTTCATGGCAAATAGATGGGGAAACAATGGAAACAGGGACAGACTTTATTTTCTTGGGCTCCCAAATCACTGTGAACAGTGACTGCAGCCAAGAAACTGAAAGATATTTGCTCCTTATTAGAAAAGCTATGACAAACCTAGACAGCATATTAACTAGCAGAGACATCACTTTGTTGACAAAGGTCCATATATTCAGAGCTATGGTTTTTTTCACTAGTCATGTACGGATGTAAGAGTTGGACCATAAAGAGGACTGAGCACCGAAGGTTTGATGCTTTTGAATTGTGGGGCTGGAGAACTCTTGAGAGTCCCTTGGACAGCAACGAAATCAAACCAGTCAATCCTAAAGGAAACCAACCCTGAATATTCATTAGAAAGACTGATGCTGAAGCTGAAACTCCAATACTTTGGCCACTTGATGCAAAGAGCCAAGTCACTGGAGAAGACCCTGAATCTGGGAAAGCTTGAGGGCAGGAGGAGAAGGGGGCGACAGAGGAGATGGTTGGGTGGCATCACGGACTCAATGGACATGAGTTTGAGCAAACTCTGGGAGACAGTGAAGGACAGGGAAGTCTGGCATGCTGCAGTTCGTGGGGTTGCAAAGAGTCAAACATGACTTAGTGACTGAACAACAGCAAGGAACTTCCATATTACTTTCCCTCTTGGCTGCACCAATTTACATTCCCACCCACAGTGTAGGAGGGTGCCCATTTCTCCACACCCTCTTCAGCATTTGTTATTTGTGGAATTTTTATTTATTTATTTATTTTTAAAGTTTTTATTAGAATATTTGTGGAGTTTTTAATGATGGCCATTCTGAACACTGTGAGGTAATGCCTCATTGTAATTTTGATCTGCATTTCTCTAATAATTAGCGTTGTTAAGCAACTTTTCGTGTGCAGTTGGCCATTGGTATGAATAATGACCTATATATTACTTTAAAATTATACTATAGTTACACATTTGAAAACACTATGAATGGCAATTTTTTATTCCCACAGCCTCCTCCCCCAATTTGGGATTCACAGAGATCTAGGGAGGAAGTGACTATGAAGACGCTGCTGAGTGGGTTTCTAAAAGCATGGTAAGTAGTGGAAAACCACAGCAAAATATAACACTGACCGATGGAGTTTTCAATACAGTAGCTATAGTAGATATCTATGTACACTTCAGTGTATATATAATACACAAGGCAAATATACCATAAAGGGGGTGGTAACAGGAACCTATTAAGGTGAGGTTTCTACATATCAACTGAAGTGGTAACATACTGATTCTGAATAGACTGTGAAAAGTTAAGTAGGTAGTTTATAATCCACAGAGCAACCACAAAAATGTTATACAAAGAGAGACATTCAAAATCAGAGTAAAAAAATTAAAATGAAGTACTCCAAGGCATTCAGATAAGCCAGAGGAAAGCAAGAAAGGGGAAACAGGGTAAAGAGAAACAGAGAGGACCAACGAAACGTGAAAAATAGTGGTAGATCTAAATCAAAACATACCACCAATAAATAATTGTCCATGGCCTAAATACATAACTAAATGAACTAGATTGACAGAACGGATTTAAAAAACAATAACGAGAAACACAAATAATGCTCCAACTATATGTTGGCTACGAGACTCACTTCAAATATAGTGACATAGGTAGCATAAGAGTAAAACGATGAATAAAAACACACCATGCAAACACTGATCAGAAGAAAGCAGGAGAATCTATAGATTATATGATCAGACAATGTCAACTTGAAAACAAACATAGTTACCAGGGATAAAGAGGGTCAGTCGATTCACCAGGAAGATACAATAATATAAATATGCATTATAGCTAACAACAGTCTTAAAATACTTGAAGCAAAACTGAAGGAACCGAAAGGGAAATAGACAAATCCACGATTATAATTGGGATCGTCAACATTCCGCTCTCACTAATAGATAGAATTAGTAGGCAAAAAATCAGCAAATTTATAGATGAACTGAACACCACCATCAACCAACTAATTTTAATTGACATTTATAGAGTGGTCCACCAGAAAACAGCAGAATGCACATTCTTTTCAAATGCACACAGAACATTCAGCAAGATTGACTATATCCTGAGTCAAAAACCAAATCTTAATAATTAAAAAAAACCCTGAAACCAAACGGATTGTGCTATTGGAAATAATGGAATAAAACTCTAGAAATCAATAACAGAAAGGTAATATGGAAATCTCCAAGAACTGGGAAACTGAACAACACATATTTAATTCATGGCTCAAAGAGGAAGTCTCAAGGGAAATGAAAAATACATAGAACAGAGCAGATTCATGTCAATGTATGGCAAAACCAATACAGTAATGTAAAGTAATTAGCCTCCAATCAAAATAAATTAAATTAAAAAATACATAGAACAGTATTAAAGTGAAAATAAAAGCAAAAACCTACAGTTATCAAAACTGGGGAGTCAGAAAACACATAGATCATTTTCAGGTTGACTACAAAAAGACACAGGAGATATTTTCGGCATAATGGAACTCTCGCATATCCTGGTTGTGTTGTGGTTATACAATTGTATGTAATTTTCAAGGCTTACCGAACTGGACACTAAAAGAAGTGAATTTTATTTTCTTTAAATTATACCTTAATGAAAATATTTTAAAAGAAGCATCGTGTTAAGTGAAGAACATAAGTTCAGTTCAGTTCAGTCGCTCAGTCGTGTCCGACTCTCCGCGACCCCATGAATCACAGCACGCCAGGCCTCCCTGTCCATCACCAACTCCCGGAGTTCACTCAAACTCGTAGCAGACCAGTATTATTCTGTGATTCCAATTTCATATCTAACGAGTAAATAAAACAGTTGATGAGTACACCAATGTATCTACTTACCTACGTGTATTTCAATATACATAGAAAACTGTATACCAAGTACCAGTCCAACAGTAGCAGTGGTTACCTTTGGGGAGTGGAATGCAAAGGATTTCACTTTGTCCAGCTGTGAGGCATTTTAAGCCACACATAAATTATTTATATTTATAATCCATCATGAAACAGTATATATGGAAGATATTATGATAAACAGTGAGAGTACTGAGCAGCATAAAAATAATATTCATTATACACTTAAAACACATTTGTCTAACTCTCTGATCCACTGAAATTAATGTAGGAATGATAATGAGCTCCATACGGTTTGTAATCTAAAAAGGCAAAAAATAAAATGAAGTTCAGTGGCTACAGCTAAAAAGTTAAATAAATGTGATCTATGTTCCTTCAGAATCATAGTTCATTTCAACCCTGAATATTCATTGGAAGGACTGATGCTGAAGTTGAAGCGCCAATACATTGACCACATGATGTGAAGAGCCAACTCATTGGAAAAGACCCTGATGCTGGGAAAGATTGAGGGCAGGAGGACAAGAGGGTGACAGAGGATGAGTGGGCTGGATGGCATCACAGACTCAATGGACACAAAGCTTGAGCAAATTCCAGGAGACGGTGAAGGACAGGGACGCCTGGTGTGCTGCAGTCCATGGAGTTGCAAAGAGTCCGACATGACTTAGCGATTGACCAACAACAAAAGGGAAGATGTTCTATCCTTGGTGAATAATAATAGTATCTTTTAAGAACACCAAATGATCAGGAACTGTGACTGGGTATGATTGTAATAGAGAAAATGTTATGGGGGAATATGGGCCTCTTGTCCATGAACAGTTTCTAGTTAGGTTCTCTCTGGATTTTGTGATATCCTGCTCTTAATGGCAGTGTCATCTTTTAATGGTTGTGCCCCACCCCCTGCCTTCCTCTCTATATCATGATGATAGAAGACGTCCAGAAGACCCTGAGCCTCATTATACATTCATTGTAACACATTAGCATGCTAAAGGGCACACCCACAGGCTCCATGACAGTTCCCAGGCCAAAAAAGGCCAAAATCGGGTCTTTGGCCCAATTCTTTACACTTAGTCTATGAAATTACCCCATAAAAACTAACCACCCTATATTTCGGGGCCCGTTCTCATCTTCTGAGATGGCCCATGCTCTGTCCTCGGAGTGTGTCTATCTGTCAAATAAATCCACTTCTTACTTATCACTGTGCTTCTCACTGAATTCCTTCTGCAATGAGACATAAACAACCTGAATTTCATTGTCCTGAGATCAGGTATGCGGATTCAGCTAGAAGATTTTGGGTTCGAGTCCCCTCCTAAGCCAGAGATTGTGGGTTCAAGTTCCATCTGAAGTGCAGGTCATGTGGACCTGAGTCCCAATCTGAGGGTCACAGTTTCAAAAACTACGGTTTCAAAAACTAGCCAGAATGGCTATTATCAAAAAGTCTACAAATAATAAATGCTGGAGAGAGTGTGGAGAAAAAGGAACCCTCCTACACTGTTGATGGGAACGCAAATTAGAACAGCTACTATGGAAAAGAGTATGGAGGTTCCTTAAAAAACTACAAATGGAGCTATCATATGATCCAGCAATTCCACTCCTGGGCATATATCTGAAAAAGACAAAAACTTTAATTCAAAAAGATACATGTACCCTGGGGACATCCCTGGAGGTCCAGTGGTTAAGACTGAGCTTCCACTGTGGGAGGCACCGGTTCAATCCTGGTTGGGGAACTAGAACCTGCATGCCATGTGGCACAGCCAAAAAGAATGTTAAATTTGGGGGGACTTCCAGCGGTTAAGAATCTGCCTTTCAATGCTGGGGACACAAGTTCAGTCCCTAGTTATGGACCTAAGATCCCACTTGCTGTGGGGCAACTAAGCTCACCCACCACAACTACTGAGCCCGCTCACTCTGAAGCCCACATGCCACAACTAGAGAAGCCTGTGCACCACAACGAAGACCCTACACACTGCAACGAAGACATAATGTTTGAACAGGTATTTATTGGACATGGCTTCCTTGCCAGGTTCCTGGGGAAAGACAGAGAGGATGGAATGCTCAGTCGAGAAGGACAGACATTTAATGTCTCTAAGAGTGAGAGAGAATGGCTGTCTCAAACGTATTTTCCATTTTATACATTGTACGAAAATGAGGCCTTATGTAGAGGCAGCATCTCATTGGATGATACGTCATACAGAACCTGAATCACAAAACATAGGGAGTTATCTGTGCTTGCGATCTACTATGCTATGTCTATCTGTTCATCAAAATCTGTTTTCAAAGTGGCTTTTCAGGCACGCCTCTGTTCAATGAGAGAATTAGGGAAATGTTCAGCCACCAAGCACACACATTTAAAGTGCCTTGGACTGAAAGACAAGCAGCTGTGGTGCTAGTGTTGTCCATTTATATACACTGTACGCAAATGAGGCCATGTGAACAGACAACATCTGATTGGACGAAACGCTCTACAAGAAGCCATGTCAAGAAAATCCCAGGAAGTTAAGTGTGTCTGGAAGTGTTACTGGAGTATTTCTCTTTGTCTCTCCTTCTCCGATGTGGAAGGTACTTTCTTGAAGCCCTGTCTCGGAAAGACACATATAGAGGAATGCCCAATCAGAAATAACAAACGTTTACAGTCTCAGATGAAAGAGAACGATGTTGGCAAATGTTTTTACCCTTCCTATATGCAAAAGCGGAGAAGGCAATGGCAAGCCACTCCAGTACTCTTGCCTGGAGAATCCCATGGATGGAGAAGCCTGGTGGGCTGCAGTCCATGGGGTCGCTAGGAGTCGGACACGACTGAGTGACTTCACTTTCACTTTTCACTTTCACACATTGGAGAAGGAAATGGCAACCCACTCCAGTGTTCTTGCCTGGAGAATCCCAGGGACGGGGCAGCCTGCTGAGCTTCCGTCTATGGGGTCACACAGAGTCGGACACGACTGAAGTGACTTAGCAATATGCAAAAGAGGCCTTGAGTAGATGCAGCATCTGATTGGATCACATGCAATACTGGTAACCGTGTCACAAAACCCGAGAGAGTTACCTTTGCTTGCAATCTCCTGGGCTATCTTGATCCGTGTGCTATTCTCTGTTTTCCAAGTGGCATTCTTGATGCCCTTCTGAGCAAAGATAGAAGAGTTCTCAGTTACGAGCACAGACGTTACAGTATCCCTGAAATGAAAGAGTAAGTCGATGGGGATCATAGTGTCTATTTATATATGCTGAATGCAAATGAGGCCTTGCACACAAGTGCCATCTGACTTTATGAAATACAACGGAAGGAAAACTTGTCTAAAAGTTCCAGGAGTTATATGTGCTTGCACTTGTTACTGGGCTATCTCTATCCGTCTAGCCTTGTCTGTGTTGGAAGTGGGTTGCTTGCCGGCCTCCTGGAGAAAGAGAGATAGGAATACTAGCACCACTGCCGCTTTTCTCTTTCTATCCAAGGCACTGTAAGTAAGTCTGCGTCTTTGGTAGCTGAACATTTCCCTGATTCTATCTTCGTCCAGAAGGGCGGCTGAAAAGCCACTTTGAAAACAGACTGTGTGAATGGATAGAGATAGCATAGATAACTCCCTAGTGTTTTGTGACTCGGTTTCCTGTATGGCATTCCATCCGATCAGATGTTGCCTCTGCACAAAGCCTCATCTGCACATAGTGTATAGAAAGGGAAAACACTTTTCCAACGCCTTTATCTTTCAATCCAAGATAGTGTAAATAACTTTCCCGTCTGTGTGGGCATTCCTCTATATCTATCTTTCCCAGGAAGGGCATCAAGAAAGTCACTTGCACAACAGAGAAGGACAGACGCAGAGAGATACTGGCTATCTATGTTACATATGGTAACGCATGTGTTTCAGTGCTATTCTCTCTTTAAAATCATTAGTTCTTTGAAAGATTACCAGTTAATTTGAAGGAGCCATCTCATTTCAAAAGTTTGTCTCATGATCTAACAAAAAGATACTTGCTTCCTTCATAAAGATATTTATATTCTCCTAAGAGAAAAAAATGAGAAATGACTTTTCACAGTGCCTTCCTTAGGACCAAGGCTCAGACAGCCCCTACAGCTTTCCCCCAACACTTAAAGGCCACTGAAGTCCCACCACGTGCTGTCCACGTGAAGGTTTCCTCATTCACCCCTCAGGACAGCTCTGTAACAAAGATATTGTGAGTTCAAGTCACAGAGTCCAAGCTCATGGTGACAGAACCTGGGTCACCTCTGGAGGTAAGTGTCCAGATGGGATGAGGTACCATTTCTCACCCTCCCTGAGGACACAGAGGAACCTCCCTTTCAGAAGATAGGCTTCCAGGGCTAGAGAAATGGTCACACACCCTTGCTGTTGTGGTCCCGCAGTACTCACTCACAAATCCCTCTGGGTGAGGAAGAGGACAGAGGAGATGAGACCCTGCCCCTTCCGGCAGCTGACCCCAGTGTCCAGGCTACATGCGTTGGCTCATCCCTGGGGCTCGGGCAGAAGCTCAGGTGTTGACCTTGAGCAGGTGATCTGGAGGGAGGGAAAGTGATATGTAAGAAAGTACTTTAAGGAATTGTACTTTATATTTCATGATCTTTAATCCTAGCAGCTATTCAAATCACCTATTATTATGACCAACACTCATACCAGGGTACTGATTTTAGAGGAGATAATGTGAACCAGGGAACACTTTTGATAGTCTTCCTATGCAGCTCACTCTGGAATTACTCTAAACTTTTAACATCTTGTCTTTATGCCTTCTGGGCTCTGAAGGATTTAACTCCCTGTAGAAGGCTATGGTTTTTCCGGTAGTCATGTATGGATGTGAGAGTTGGACTGTGAAGAAAGCTGAGCACCGAAGAATTGATGCTTTTGAACTGTGGTGCTGGAGAAGACTCTTGAGAGTCCCTTGGACTGCAAGGAGATCCAACCAGTCCATCCTAAAGGAGACCAGTCCTGGGTGTTCATTGGAAGGACTGATGTTGAAGCTGAAACTCCAATACTTTGGCCACCTCATGCGACGAGTTGACTCATTGGAAAAGACCCTGATGCTGGGAGGGATTGGGGGCAGGAGGAGAAGGGGACGACAGAGAATGAGATGGCTGGATGGCATCACCAACTCGATGGACATGAGTTTGGGTAAACCCTGGGATTTGGTGATGGACAGGGAGGCCTGGCGTGCTGCGGTTCATGGGGTCGCAGGGACTTGGACATGATTGAGCGACTGAACTGAACTGAACTGACTGAAAATGATATTACATGCTCTCGAAGTGCCGTCCAATGCTTTTTAGTATTATGATCTGTAAAGTTTTAAAGTCACAACATGATTGAAATTGAAAAGCAGATTCTAAATTTTAAAACCCAGAGAAGTTTGTGAAGAATTTGGGAGGAATACTTGCAAACTATACCCCAGATATTGGGTTAGTATCTGTGATTTGTCCAACATCCTTACTTTCAAAGAGATTGGCAAATAATTTCAACTGAGATTCACATAAAAAATACAGAGAAACAATGAACATGTTAAAATATGCCAAAATCACAAGGACTAATATTATGAAAATATTTTTTAAATCCTATGAATTAATATTAAGTGGAAAAGAAAAGATATGAAATCTCTTGGAAAAGACCATGAGAGTGTGCAAGTGTGCTTTCACCTACAGGTCCCTGGAGAGGAGGCACCATCCTATGACAACAGCCCCCTTTAGGTTGGGGGGTAGGACTAGGACTGGTGAAAGAGGTAGGATAATTTCAATTTATAAATATACTCATATATAGTGTTTGAAATGCTCTACTCAGGAAAACCAGTATGTGGGTAAAACTTTGAAAGCAGAAAATACTTGTGAACAGAGTGACAAAAATTACTGTGTACTATTCATTACTTTGTGAAAGCATTCCTTGTATTCAATTTCATGGGGAAATGAAGTAGAGTTTCAAACTGAACCGACTGTGTGTGTGTGTTTCTGTCGCTGTCCCCTCTGGTTCTACTACATCAAATACTCACTCACAGTTGCAGCTTTACCCTCGGTTCAGACCGGAGGTGGACTTCCAATCTCAGGTTTACAAATGTCAGGAAATGAAATGTTTTAACATCACAGAAAAGTGATGGATAGAGAGGATTGCTCCAGTTACGTGAAAATCCAGAAAACCCTGGCTGTTGCCATTCAGTCAAGCTCCCAAACTCCATCTCTCCCTCCTACTTGCTCAGCACCCTCTCTCCCAGCACTCTCAGAGCTTCCATACTGGATTTGGCCCCCATGTGGCATCATAACCGTCTCTTTGTTTGTTCTTTTTTTAACGGAAAGCAGTACAATTCTCAGAGTGAAAAGATGTGATGAAACAGTTTGTTTACAACGATATAAATTCTATTTGGCATATTGATACGTATATTAAATCAGTTCTGCTTGCTGTTGACCCCAAGTGTGCTTACGTTCATTGATTCATCCCTCATCAGAGTCACATGATGTACAATGTGGACCACAGTGGAAGTCTGTCTCAGGGAGCAGGGAGCAGGGAGCAGGGCATTCACCCTGCATTATCCCACCCCTGTACTTGCCACCAAGTCTTTCTCCCACCCCTAGCTAGTCATCTTCTAGCTAGGATAGTGGACACAGCTGCCCAGAGGCCGATCTCATTCGCCAACCTCACTCATGTCCCTGGACCAACACTGCCTTTCACCCACCACTGTCTGCATGCACTTCTGCCACCTGGTATTTCATCACGTGTAGGCTCAGAATATGTTTTTACAGTCTTTTACATTGTCAGGTTGTTTTTTTTTTTTTTTTCAGACAGCATTGGAATCACTCTGTGCTTACCAATCATAGGTTGGATTTTAAGAAAGGGTATTGTGTTTCGTTTGTCGCTCTTTAATAAATAAATGTCTTTGTAGAGAGATTTGAAAATGGCAGTGTACTACTGCCACTTGTGACAGAACATTAATTGCAGCCTGAAGGAAGGATGTAGGGACCTTTGGGGGCTTCACAGGTGGCACAGTGGTGAAGAATCTGCGTGCCAAGCAAGAGCGGCAGGAGACATGGGTTCGATCCTTGGATCGGGAAGATGCCCTGGAAGAGGAAATGGCAACGCACTTCAGTATTCTTGCCTGGAAAATTCCATGAACAGAGGAGTCTGGCAGGCTATAGTCCGTGGAGTCACAAAGAGTGGGACACAACTAGACACGCATGCACTCGAGCCCAAACCCACCAGATGAAACTTTCCACAAGTCTGGGTAAAAGGGGGAAATTCCCTGGGTACAGCTATATACATAGTCTTTTTGAACATTTCATATAAATGATTCCACTCATACTGGACTGGAATTATTTATATGAAATCCAGTAAGGTGGATTAAGAAAAGGCAGAGAACCAGAGATCAAATTGCCGACATCCACTGGATCATAGAAAAAGCAAGAGAATTCCAGAAAAGGATCTACTTCCACTTTGTTGACTATGCCAAAGCCTTTGACCGTGTAGATTACCACAAACCGTGGAAAATTCTTAAAGAAATGGGAATACCAGAGCACCTGACCTGCCTCCTGAGAAATCTGGGTGCAAGTCAAGAAGCAACAGTTAGAACCGGACATGGAACAACGGACTGGTTCCAAATTGGGAAAGGGGTACGTCAAGTCTGTATATTGTCACCAGGCTTATTTAACTTATATGCAGAGTACATCATGAGAAACGCTGGGCTGGATGAAGAGCAAGCTGGAATTGCGATTGCCGGGAGAAATATCAATAACCTCAGATATGCAGATGACACCACCCTTGTGGCAGAAAGCGAAGAAGAACTAAAGAGCCTCTTGATGAAAGTGAAAGAGGAGAGTGAGGAAGCTGGCTTAAAACTCAACATTCAAAGAACAAAGATCTTGCATCCGGTCCCATCACTTCATGGCAAATAGATGGGTAAACAACGGAAAGAGTGACCGACTATTTTCTTGGGCTCCAAAATCACTGCAGATGGTGACTGCAGCCATGAAATTAAAAGACACTTGCTCCTTGGAAGAACAGCTGTGACAAACCTAGACAGCATATTAGAAAGCAGAGATATTACTTAACTGACAAAGTCCATCTAGTCAAAGCTATGGTTTTTCCAATAGTCTTATACGGATGTGAGAGTTGGACCTTAAAGAAAACTGAGTGCTGAAGAATTGAGGCTTTTGAACTGTGGTATTGGAGAAGACTTTTGAGAGTTCCTTGGACTGCAAGGAGTTCAAACCAGTCAATCCTAAAGGAAATCAGTCCTGAATATTCATTGGAAGCGCTGATGCTGAAGCTGAAACTCCAATACTTTGGCCACTTGATGTGAAGAGCTGAGTCACCGGGAAAGATCCTGATGCTGGAAAAGACAGAGGCAAAAGAAGTTGATGGCAGCGGATGAGATGATTGGATGACATCACCGACTCAAGGGATATGAATTTAAGCAAACTCCGTGAGATGGTGAAGGACAAAGAAGCCTGGCATGCTGCAGTCCATGGAGTCGCAAAGGGTCGACACGATTTAGTGACTGAACAACAAAAACAAGCATAATCAGAAGTTAGGAGAAGCTAGATAAAAGGGGGAAACTGCTTTTTAATATGTGCTTAGTCATGTAACCTAGATTTCACTAAAGTTTTTTCCATTATGTCCTGAAACCTCCAGAACATGTCCGAATCCTAAATTCTTTCAGTACTCACATTTCATTCTTTCCAGGATAGCAAATTTTTTAAAGTGTAATGAGCCATATTATTTTCAAATTATAATATTGAAAATGTTAAAAAAAAAAAAACAGTATTACAAAATAATCATTAAATCTTGCTTGACCAGGCTGGAGTAAGTAATTGCAAATTATATGAAGTGAGTTCACATGATGTTGAAGCAGTACCAGAAAACGTCTAGAACAAACACCAGAAAGAGCTGTCCATTTCTTCAGCTGTCCATTTTGCATTGGAATGCAAAAGGAGGAAGTCAAGAGGTACCTGGAGTATCAGGCAAGTTTGGCCTTGGAGTACAAAATGAAGCCGGGCAAAGCACAATAGAGTTTTGCCAAGAGAATGCACTGGTCATAGCAAACACCATCTTCCAACAACACAAGAGATGACTACACATGGATATCACTAGATGGTCAATACCAAAATCATACTGATTATATTCTTTGCAGCCGAAGGTAGAGAATTTCTATGCACTCAGAAGAAACAAGACCGGGAGCTGACTGAGGCTCAGATCAGGAGCTGCTTAATGTTAAATTCAGGATTAAATTGAGGAAAGTAGGAGAAGGAAATGGCAACCCACTCCAGTGTTCTTGCCTGGAGAATCCCAGGGACGGGGGAGCTTGGTGGGCTGCCGTCTATTGGGTCACACAGAGTCGGACACGACTGAAGTGACTTAGCAGCAGTTAGCAGGGAAAACCACAAGGCCATTCCTGTATGATCTAAATCAAGTACCTTATGGTTATACAGTGCAAGTGAAAAACAGATTCAGGGGATTAGATCTGATAGAATGCCTGAAGAAGTATGGACAGAGGTTCATAACATTTCACAGGAGATGGTGATCAAAACCATCCCCAAGAAGACGAAATGTCAAAGGGCAAAACGGTTGTCTGAGAAAGCATTACAAATATGAGGGGAAAAAAACAAGCAAAAGGCAGATGAAAAAGGGAAAGATATACCTATGTGAATGCAGAGTTTCAAAGAATAGCAAGGAGAGATAAGAAAGCTTTCTTAAGTGGACAATGAGATGAAATAGAGGAAAACAATAGAATGGGAATGACTAGAGGTCACTTCAAGAAAATTGGAGATACCAAGGAACATTTCATGCAAAGATGGGCACAAAAATGGACAGAAATGGTATGGACCTAACAGAAGCAGAAGATATTAAGAAGAGGTGGCAAGAATACACAGAAGAACTATACAGAAAAGACCTTAATGAAACAGATAACCACAATGGTGTGATCACTCCCCTAGAGCCAGACATCCTGGACTGTGAAGTCAAGTGGGCCTTAGGAAGCATTACTAGGAGCACAGCTACCAGATGTGATGGAATTTCAGCTGAGCTATTTCAAATCCTAAAACATGGATGGTGTTCAAGTGTTGCACTCAATAGGCCAGCAACGTTAGAAAACTCATCAGTGGCCGCAGGACTGGAAATAGTCGGTTTTCATTCCAATCCCAAAGAGCAATGCCAAAGAATATACAAACTATGGTACAACTGTGCTCACTTCATATGCTAACAGGTGGCAGTAGTGGTAAAGAACCCACCTGCCAGTGCAGGAGACATCAGCAAAACAGGTTCAATCCCTGGGTCAGGACGATTCCCTGGAGGAGGGCATGGCAATCCACTCCAGTATTCTTGCCTGGAGAATCCCTTGGACAGAGGGGCCTGGCAGGCTACGGTCCATAGTGTCACAAGGTGTCAGACACAGTTGAAGCGACTTAGTACAGGTGTTTTTCTGGAATCCCCTTGCTTTTTCTATGACCCAATGGAGGCTGGCAATTGATCTCTGGTTCCACTGCCTTTTCTCGATCCATTTGTGCATCTGGAAGTTCTCAGTTCGCCTTACTGATGAACCCTAACTTGATGGTTTTTGAGCACAACTTTGCCGGCATGTGAAATGATCTCAACTGTATGGTAGTTCGTGCGTTCTTTGTCCTTGGCCTTCTTTGGGATTGGAATGAAAACTGACTTTTCTAGTCTCATAGCCACTGTTGAGTTTTCCATATTTGCGGGCATGTTGAGTGCAACACTTTAACAGCATCATCCTTTAGGATGTAAATAGCTCAGCTGGAATTCCATCACTTCCACTGGCTTTTCATAATCATGTTTCCTAAGGCCCAGTTGTCAGACTTTATTTTTTTGGGCTCCAAAATCACTGCAGATGCTGATTGCAGCCATGAAATTAAAAGACGCTTGCTCCTTGGAAGGAAAGTTATGACCAACCTTGATAGTATATTAAAAAGCAGAGGCATTACTTTGCCAACCAAGGTCCATCTAGTCAAGGCAATAGTTTTTCCCGTGGTCATGTATGGATGTGAGAGTTGGACTGTGAAGAAAGCTGATCGCCGAAGAATCGATGCTTTTGAACTGTGGTGTTGGAGAAGACTCTTGAGAGTCCCTTGGACTGCAAGGAGATCCAACCAGTCCATTCTAAAGGAGATCAATCCTGGGTGTTCATTGGAAGGACTGATGCTAAAGCTGAAACTGCAATACTTTGGCCACCTCATGCGACAAGCTGACTCACTGGAAAAGACTCTGATGCTGGGAAAGGTTGGGACGGGAGGAGAAGGGGACGACCGAGAATGAGATGGCTGGATGGCATCACCGACTCTGTGGACATGAGTTTGAGTGTACTCCGGGAGTTGGTGATGGATAGGGAGGCCTGGCGTGCTGTGATTCATGGGGTTGCGGAGAGTCGGACACGGCTGAGCGACTGAACTGAACTGAACTGACTGAAGGCCCAGTTGACTTCACCCTGCAGGATGTCTGGCTCTAGGTGAGTAGCCACACCATTGTGGCTTTCTGGGTCACTACTATGTTTTTGTATAGTTCTTATGTGTTTTTGCCACTTCTTCTTAATCTCTTTTGCTTTTGTTAGGTACTTGCTGTTTGCATGTTTCATTGTGCCCATCCTTGCATAAAATGTTCCCTTGATATCTTAATTTTCTTGAAGACATCTCTAGTCTTTCCCATCCTGTTGTTCTCTTTTATTTCTTCGCATTACTCACTTAAGAGGATTTATCCAAGACACTCTATTTGTAGAAAAAAATGAAAATGCATTTCGGAAAAAATCATTAAAATCTCTTAAAACCATATTATTTATGGAGAAGAATCCTTAACATTTGAGTATATGTTTGTTTTTGAGATATTTTGCTATATAAGTGTCCATCTTATAGCATAGTAATTAGGTCATGGCCTACTTATCATTTCATACAACTGCTTTCTTTCGAGCAATACCAATGTGGGCTTCCCGGGTGGTGCTAGTGGTAAAAGAACCCATCTGCCAGTGCAAGAGAGCTGAGAGACAGGGGCTCGATCCCTGGGTCAGGAAGATGTCTTCAAGGAGGGCCTGGCAACCCATTTCAATATTCTTGCCTGGAGAATCCCATGGACAGAGGAGCCTGGTCGCCTAGTGTCCATGGGGTCACAAAGAGTCACACATAATATAGGCCCATGTAATCATAAAAATGGGAATAGAAACACCAATGGCCAATTTAGGTATGATACTTCTAAGAACTGTTCATTATTATTGCTGACTCCCTTGGTTCCCCACACAGTTGTAAGTGCTAAACCTGTAGTTGCTCATTAAACCCTCACCACAGTCTATGAGGAGGAGCTACTCTTGCCCAACTTTAAACATCAGGGAAATGAGGCACATTGAGGCCAGGGCTAAGCAGTCACAAGACTAAGATGTGAACAGATTCTAGGTGCCTGCTGAGCCCCACATCTAACTAGTGCCCACTGCTACTTCTCACCTGATAAGACTCACTGTCATCAGGGCACACAACTCTTTGGAAAACCACACACAAAAACAAATTCAAACTGGACTAAAGACTTACGTGTAAGGCCAGAAATGATAAAACTGTTTGATGAAAACATAGGCAGAACACTCTATGCCATAAACCGTAGCAAGATCCTCTTGGACCCTCATGCTAACCTAATGGAAATAAAAGCAGAAATTAACAAAAGCAATCTAATAAAACTTAAAAGTTTTTGTACAGTAAGGGAAACTATAAACAAAATGGAAAGTCAGCACTCAGAATGGGAGCAAAAGGTATTCCAAACAAAAAAACTGACAAAGGATGAATCTCCAAAATATATAAGCATCTTAGTCAGCTCAAAGCATCTCAGTCAGCTCAAAGCATCTCAGTCAGAAATACAAACAACCCAATCAAAAAAATAGGCAGAAGACCAAAACAGCCATTCTCCAAAGAAGACATGCTGATGGCCATTAAACACATGAAAAGGTGCTCCACATTGCTCATTATTAGAGAAATGCAAATCAAAACTAAAAGGAAGTACCACCCAATACCAGTCAGAATGGCTATCATCAAAAAATCTATAAACAGTAAATGCTAGAGAAGATGTGAAGAAAGGGGAACCCTCTTGCACACTGGGGGGGGAGTGTAAATTGATACAGCCACTCTGGGGAGCAGTATGGAGCATCCTCAAAAAAAAAAACTTGGAATAAAACTATCATCAGTTCAGTCGTTCAGTCGTGTCCAGCTCCTTGCGACCCCAGGAATCACAGCACGCCAGGCCTCCCTGTCCATCGCCAACTCCCGGAGTTCACTCAAACTCATGTCCATCGAGTCGGTGATGCCATCCAGCCATCTCATGCTCTGTCGTCCCCGTCTCCTCCCACCCCCAATCCCTCCTAGCATCAGACTCTTTTCCAGTGAGTCAACTCGTCGCATGAGGTGGCCAAAGTATTGGAGTTTCAGCTTTAACTATCATATGATCCAGCAATTCCACATCTGGGCATATACCCTGAGAAACCCACAACTCAAAAAGAAACATGTACCCTAATGTTTACTACAGCATTATTTACAATACCCAGGACACAGAAGCAACCTAGATATCTGTCAACGGATGAACAGACAAAGAAGTAGTGGTACATATATACCATGGAGTATTACTCAGCTACGAAAAGGAACGAATTTGAGTCAGTCATAATGAGGCAGATGAACCTAGAGACTGTTATCCAGTGTGACTTAAGTCAGAGAACACCAAATATAGTATATTAAAGGATATATATTAAATCCAGACAAATGGCACTGATGAACCTATTTGCAGGGAAGGAATGGAGAAACAGAACAGAGAGCAGACTTGAGGACATAGCAGGGGAATGAGAGGGTGAGACGAACTGAAAAAGTAGCACTATACACACACACACACACACACACACACACACACACACTACCATGTGTGGAAGAGACAGCTAGTGAGAAGTTGCTGTGTAACACAGGGAACCCAGATTGGAGCTTTGTATGAACTAAAGGGGCAGGATGGGGTGAGGGGAGTGGAGAGGGAGAGGATACATATACATAGTTACAACTGATTTGTAATGTTGTATGGCAGAAACCAGCACAACACTGGAATGCAATTATCCTCCATTTAAAAAATTAAACTGTCAAACGGAGGTCCAATATTTTCCTCCAATTTAATAACAAGAAATTTAAAGCACTGATTTTCTTGTTATATGGAGGAAGGGGCTTCCTCAACCTCTCATCTCTCTTCCTGTCCCTGAAAAAACATTACCGTTCTAAAGGCTTTTCTGGGGATGTAGTAAGAATGTACTTGCTTCCCTGCCATTTTATGTTTTTAACACTTGCAAGAACAATAGACATCTCTTTTAGGTAAAAAAATAAATAAATAATATAATAAAGAGCGGAGAAGCAACCTTTCCCCAAAACATACAACCCCCAAACACCTGCTGAAGGTTTTTATCTGCATTTCATTGTTCAAGAATATATTATATTCTTTCTTATGCAGGCATTCATATATTTATGCATGTAGGCATGTGTTTCTATCCCGATCTACAAAAGGTAAGATCTCATTTTAGTTTTCCAACCCTCCGATCACTAGAGTGGGAAAAAGACATGTCCAAACCGCAATCCCTGAACCTGTGATGAGACCATTTTGGGGAATAAGGTCTGTGGCATGAAACTACAGGAAATCATGAAACTGACATGAAATCATCCTGTATTTAGGATCGACTCTACATCTAATGATTGGTGTCCTATAAGAAAAAGGCGACAGGGAGAGAGCTGTGACCTCACTAGCCCTTTTGAGATTGCTACAGCACCGCCCCCAAGATTGCTGCTGCTAAGTCACTTCAGTCGTGTCCGACTGTGTGTGACCGCATAGACGGCAGCCCACCAGGCTCCTCCATCCCTGGGATTCTCCAGGCAAGAACACTGGAGCGGGTTGCCATTTCCTTCTCCAGTGTGTGAAAGTGAAAAGTGAAAGTGAAGTCGCTCAGTCATGTCTGACTCGTAGCGACCCCATGGACTGCAGCCTACCAGGCTCCTCCGTCCATGGGATTTTCTAGGCAAGAGTACTGGAGTGGCTTGCCATTGCCTTCTCCAGGATTAGGCTTCCCTGATAGCTCTGTTCCTAAAGAATCCGCCTGCAATGCGGGAGACCTGGGTTCAGTCCCTGGGTTGGGAAGATCCCCTGGAGAAGGGAAAGGCTACCCTCTCCCGTATTCTGACCTGGAGAATTCCATGGACTGTATAGTCCACGGGGTTGCAGAGAGTCAGACACCCCTGAGGGACTTGCACTGCGCGAGAGGAGGGTCGGCTCGGAGCCCTGAGAAGTGCGCAGGCGCGACCCCATAGCAACGGTCAAACAAACGGAAGTTCCTCTGCTGAGGCGGCATTCCGTTAGAAGCTTCGGTCTTCGCGGAGTGGTGGCCTGGGGCATGCGTACCTGAGCGGTCTCGGGCTTAGCTGAAACTACGGGAGAAGAACTAAGGGAGAAGCCTCACCTGGGAATGGGGAGGAATGGAACTTGGCGCCTGCCTTCTGCCTCACTAGAGAGCCCTGTGCCCACCACTGCCGTACTTCAACGGTTGTCAGTGCCTGGGGACAGTCAAGGTTCGTTTCCCTCCGTTTGGGATCCTTGTCTTTAACACGGACAGGTACACCGCCTTCTGGGGTCGTACTGTTTACCTGGCCCACAGAACCTTTTTACTTAAAGACATTCAGTGCTCCCAATCCTGGAATTCTGGTATTGATGTTGAATACACCTTATTAGCATATTCCGATGGCTGTACCCAAAGACACCATCCCTTCCTTGTCGGAATGCCAGTGCCACATCTGTCTGGAAATCCTCATTGAGCCTGTGACGCTGCCTTGCAACCACACGCTCTGTAAAGCCTGCTTCCAGTCGACTATGGAGAAGGCAAATTTGTGCTGTCCTTTCTGTCGCCGCCGGGTCTCTTCGTGGACTCGGTACCACACCCCAAGAAATTCTCTTGTCAATATGGGACTGTGGACGATAATTCAAAAACACTATCCAGAGGAATGCCGCCTTAGAGTCTCTGGGCAACAATCGGAGGAAATCGTTGATGACCATCAGCCAGTTCGTCTGCTAAGTCAGCCTGGGGAATTAAGAAGAGAATATGAAGAGGAGAGAAACAAGATGGAGGCAGAGCGACAAGCCATTCAGGAGGAAGAAAACAGAGCCAGTGAAGAATACATACGGAGATTACTGGCAGAGGAGGAAGAAGAGGAAAAGAGACAGGCAGAAAAAAGGTGCAGAGAGATGGAAGAACAACTGAAAAGTGATGAAGCGCTGGCAAGAAGGCTAAGCCTTGATATTAGCAATGTCTGTGAGGAAAGTGTCCCGGCTTTCCGCTCGGATTCCAAAACATCGAATCCCGTCACAACCAAGTCACAAAGGAAAAGGAAGCGCAAACAAAAAAACACTGGCGATATTCAGAAGTATTTGCCACCGAATTCTCAACTTGAGTCAGCGTCACAGTCTGAAGTTGTAGAAGAAGACAGGAAAACCTCCAGGTCCAAGGGAACTAACAGCAGAGATAGGAAGAAGCCTACAAGGCAAGACACAGAAATTGAGGAAGATATGCCAGCACTTTCTCCTCAGATATGCCTTGAAGTTCAAAAGCAAGATGCAGAAGCTTCAGTGGAGTCACCTAGACCTCACTTATGTGCCAGTGGTGGAGAATGGTACCTTGAAGGAAAAGTGAGAACAAAACAAGGCAGTCCTGAAAGAGAGTTATGTGTCATCAGTCATGAAGAACCTAAAGCTGGAGTTTCCTCTTCTGGAGAAGCTGCAGTTAAGCCTTATGGCAAAACAGAGAGTGGATGTACAGTGTCAGTTATGACGCAGACACTGAAAAATAACACAGCTGTGACAGAAAATGAGGAGCCTCGCCTACTGAACAATAAAGATATCTCCAGAGCAAAAAATCAGGAATCTGTGTCTGAAGCCGTCAGCGATCCATGCTGTTCTACAAAAAGGAAAATGTTCCTCAAAGCTTCCTCAGACCAAGAGTAAACATGTCCACTTTACCAAAAACGGATAGATTTGGAACGTCTATTTTTTGAGAGACATAAGCAAGAAGAACAGGATAGGTTATTAGCATTGCAGCTTCAGAAAGAGGTGAATCAAGAACAAATGAGGCCAGCCTGGCTAAAAGGATCCCCAGATGAATATCAGTTACGTGCTCCGTCTTCACCTGCGGGCAAATTATTAAATGGACAGAGGAAGAATGCCAAAGAGAGAAGCTTCCAAAGACAAAGTGATCTAGAGCATCCAGTACCTCACAGAGCCTCAAAAAAAAATTGGCAACCTTCTTTTAAGTTCCAGTTGTAACATTGTTCAGTTAATTCAAGAAAGTACCCAGTTCTACTACAGATACTTATAAATAAAACGATTCATTCCCTACAGCCTGGGAAGTCAAAGTATTTTTCAGATGTTTCACAGAAACACAAAGTAATGCTTGGGTAAGAAGAGTGTTTACAACCTAGTAAAGCTGGATTGTGAAGCTCTATCTTAGATGATAAGTTTTTCATTAGTGCTGCTCTGTGGGCACACTCATTGTCCCTAGTTAAAGGCCTGTGTGATTTCAGGGGCAGAGTATACAGATGTGTTTCTGCCAATCCCAGTGGTAAGCAAGAGTTCTGCGCCTTTCATTTTTTAATAACTGTGATGGACTAAGTTTAAGTTGACAGTCTTTGTGGATGTAAACATGCCTTGGCCAACTCCCAAGAAATCTTCATGTCCATGCATTTCCCCCAAGATGCATATTTTAGTGCCTTTGAGCACATTTTTGTCCTGACTAGTAATGAGAGCAACATTATGATATACCAAGTAACTAAGGAAGCCAGGCAGAGTTTAAAATCTGTTTTCTTGCAACTTTCTCATTACATTTTTGACATTTCAAACGACATAGTCTGTGGAGTTTTGTTAAGCAGTCTTCAGTAGCTAATATGCTCACTAACAGCATCCCCAAATGTTCTTGTAAATAATCAACACACTGCATTCTATATTTCTCATGCCTACTGTGAGAGAAATTGCAATAAAGATTTATAAGGTGAAATAAATATATGTATAACATTTCTTATTAGCAAGGTTTTTAAAATGGATCGTCACTTTCAGTGCTCACAGCATCCCTGTGAGGTAGTCATCGTGACTAATTCCCATTTTATAATAGGAAAACTTACCAAAAAAAAATAGGATAACTGAGGGACAGGGAGAAGAACTTGGGGGAGAGGGAAGAGGTTACCCGAGAAAAATACAAAAAGTTCGAAAGAGAGGCAGAAGTGTGTGTTGTTGTTTAGTTGCTCAGTCGTGTCCAACTCTTTCGTGACCTTGTGGAATGTAACCCGTCAGGCTCCTCTGTCCCGGGGATTCTCCAGGCAAGGACACCGGAGTGGGTAGCCATTTCCTTCTCCAATGCGTGAAAGTGAAGTCGCTCAGTCGTGCCCGACTCTTAGCGACCCCATGGACTGCAGCCCACCAGGCTCCTCCATCCATGGGATTTTCCAGGCAAGAGTACTGGAGTGGGTCGCCATTGCCTTCTCCAGTGTCATCTCTATAGAACCCCCTTAATTTACAGCGAGGAGGAAGGGCTGACTGGAGTCATCAGAAACCCCTGAAAGAGGAGCTGGGCCTGGGATAGTGGGCAGGACCTAAGGGGGCTAGATGGAAAGGAGGGGATGGGGAGTCCATCCTGACTGGAGTGAAGAGTGGGGCTGCCAGGTGAGCAGACAGGGCTCAGAGGTAACTGATGGGACATCCAGGGATCTGAGGCCATCCCGGTGTAGGACTGATTGGGGAAGGACCAGAGTTGCCATGGGACACTACACAGCCCCTTTATACACTGATATGGTGTACAACGTTGGTTAGGAGTAAAGTGCCCCGTGCTTCCGACACTGGTCTACAGGGCAGAGAAGGACCAGGTCCACTGACAGTAGGAAAGTCGAGCTGATGCTAAGTTCCCAGAGCCTCCTTTAAAGTAGGAAGCAGGCATAAAGCAGAAGGATTCATGACTAAGGGTCCCCTACACCTTCTGGAGATAATACACCCCCTTTAGTTTCTTTCTGACCCCAGGTCCCATGGACTCCATCTGCCAGTGAGGTCCTGTCTGCCTCCTGGAGTCACAGTCCTAACCAGTACACTCTGTCCACCCGTTAGCTCTCCCCACACTCTGGTTTGTTCCATCTCTGCATCGTCCCTGAGATCACTCAGGCTTTTCTCCTCCTCTGTTGCCTCAACCCCTTTCATCAGCTCAGTGAGGTCTATCACAACACTGTGCTTTCCTTCACCCCTAGTATGATTTATTCCTTATAATGTTTCTTTGAAGAGTTCAATGATTTACACTCAGAAGTTATATAGCTAAGAGACAACCAAGTGTAATACAAAGATTGAGCTGAAGTCTTCACAGTGAAGACTGTACAAAATCTCTTATTTCAAGGACATAAGAAAAATGAACAAAAAGAACACAAGGCTCCTTTCCTTCAGAATCTCAATAAAAAATAGTCCCTCAACAGTTAGTGAAATTGTAGGGGTTAACATATCACGGAAAACAGATCTTGTGCTAATATTAAAATTAACACCCAGGCTTTTGTATAGATGGCATTTATTATAAACAGGAAAATATATGTAATGTCTCAACTATAAAACTTTCATGCTAAAGTGTCTCTAACATGAGCTGCTTTACTATTTTGAGGCGAAAAAGTTTCAGAACACCACAGTAAGCAATCCAACACTGACAAACTCTAGTGATCAAAGACATTCTCTTTTAGTTTATGTAAAACAATTCATAATTACAGAGAGAATGTCCCAGTTGTGTATAGGAGGAGACAAGCCACTTTTCCAGACCAAAAGGCACTCAAGACTTGGGATGAAATGAGGTCTGATCCAATCCAGCCAAGCGGAGCTGCTTCCTTTAAAACAGTGGTTACATATTCTTCAGCTTGAGCCCTCAAAGACAAAGGAAATTAGAAAACATTCCCTTCTCTGTAAACCTACCTTGGGCTCCCCAGGTGGCACAATGGTAAATAATCTACCTTCAATTGCAGGATACACAAGAGACACAGGTTCGCTTCCTGGGTCAGGAAGATAGCCTGGAGTAGGAAATGGCAACCCACTCCAGTACTCGTGCCTGGAAAATTCCATGGACAGAGGAGTCTGGCAGGTTACAGTCTATGGGATCGCAAAGAATGGGACACAACTGAGCATGCACGTGGGCGTGTGTGCGCACACATACACACACACTCACTTCACCCATACTGGTCAGTCTCATTGCTTTGCTCAAGTGAGTGGAAGGCAGATCAGTTCCAGTTCAGAGCCACCATGTTCCCATGCAAAGCTGCCATGTGGATGATCCAGACTTAATATTTTTCCTGAGAGCCACTTGCCACACAACTTCATGAGATGATCAAGACCGTATACTTTGAGACTGCTTCCTGACTAGGCTCCTTTCAGGACAGACACTGACAGTGCCATTCTTCATGGGGCCAAGTAGTTTTTCTTGGTCAACTCCTGAGTCCCCATGGCAAGGCAAGAGGAACTTGAGAACATTTGTTGCTGGACTTTAGTGGGAGCATGAGAGAATATGCGAGAGTAAGTCTTCTTCACTCCAAAACCACTGAGGCTACTTCAGTGTGGTGCTGGACTTAACTGGCCCAACTCTTGTGCACCAGTTTTTCCCCCACACTTCTTATTTTTTTTTTTCTATTTTGTCTTCATTTTGTTAAATGGCAGGTATTGGATCCCACCCTCGATGAAATGAAAACACTATGTAGTGGGGAAGAGAAATAGGGCAACATTTGTATCAGAAAATATAGGCTTGAAGAGCATGGCACTATAAATGCTTGCATGACCAGTCTCACTAAACATGCTCGGGGGTGAGAGTTCAGCATCAATGTTTTTATGCTTTTTTTAACCTTTAGAAATTAAACACAACTTTTAACATAGAACAATTCAACAGTAATGAGTATAACCTTGAGTATCGACACTGTTGTGCAAATTAAAGGTGGGTGGTTTAGTCCAGAGCTGGCCATCCTGATATCAATCCATGGCACTTAACAGTACCTGTCATCACATTTGTTTATAACAACCCCTTCATGTTTTGGTGTTAAGGAGAAAACTAGTATCCTACTGTGACATTTGCTCTCGCTAAAACATCTAGCAATCAGTGTATGTAGCTAAATTTTCTGTTTCAAGGAAGAAAGAAAATATTATCTTTTTCTAGAAGCTATTTCACAATCACCTGATTAGTGCAAATGTATGATAAAGCTTCTTCCAGGCAGATGGTGTCTGAGCATCGCATCAAATGACACAAGTGACAATCCTGGCAATGAGAATCACACAGCTTCTTTAAAACCAAACATCGTGAAGAAGGTTAAAGGAACAAGGGGTCAAAGTCCTATTCATACCCTGGATTCTGTGCTAATTCTGAACAAATCGCACCTTTTGTCCTTGTGGTAATCACATCCATTAGATTTCTGTGAATTTGTGGAGTTACAAGATGTGAAATAAACCAATGCAATAATGTAACTAGCCTCCAATTAAAATAAATAAATTTTAAAAAAGCTTATAGTATACTTATTAAAAAAACTGTAAATGACCACTCTACTCTAAAACCATGAATTCTACATAAAGAGAACAATCCCTTCATGTTCGAAAGCTTTTTTTTCATTGACGTTGCAAGGGGAAAGTGGCAGGATGTGAGAATGCAGCACAGCAGTAAGATGGGTGATGCCGCCTGGCCCAGCGCATTCTGACCTCAGCCCCATCCTGATGTTCCATTGCACATTCTGTATTCTCAGGAACAGCAGAGGATGGTGGCAAGCAAATCTGCTCGCTCTCACCCATTTCTTCCAAGAAATGAGACAGCGGTGTCTTGAAGAGCACATGTATGGTTTCTTAGATTGTGTCGCTTCTCCCCGTCTCCCATTCCTGGCAGAAGAAAACTCAGATCTTTTGACTTGAATATTTGCCCGTTGAGTAAAACCACACCATCACCACCCACTTTTTCTGTAAAGATTTATTGATTTCTTTATGGTTGTAATGAGTCTTCTCCAGTTGCAGCGAGCGGGGGCTACTCTCCAGTGGTGGTGCAGGAGCTTCTCATTGCGGTGTCTTCTCTTCTGGCGGAGGACGGGCTCTAGGCACACAGGCGTCCGTGTTTACAGCATGTGTGCTCAGCAGTTGCAGTTCACGGGCTCTAGAGTGCTGGCGCAGCAGTGTTGCATGGGCTTACTTGTCCCACAGCATGTGGTATCTTCCTGGACCACAGATCGAACCAGTGCGTCCTGCATTGGCAGGTGAATTCTTCACCACTGAGCCACCAGGGAAGCCCACCACATGATTTTTAAATAAATTAAATGAAGACAATGCAGCAGGATTCATTCACATAATGGGAGCATCGACAGGTCCCAGAGTTAAGCTCGACACATTCTCCCAACCTATGCTGCCATGCATGGGCTGGTGGTTTTGAAGAGGTCCTGAACTACAGCTGAGGACAGGTTTCTGTGACTGTGTGTTCCACTTCCAGATAACTTGGGCTTCTAGACCCCAAACAGCACATGCTGCCAACTTGGGCTCAAGTGGAGCCCATCCTGATTCAAGGCTTGAGTTCTGGAATGCTGCAGAACCTGGAAGCAGAAAGTTTGCATTTTCTGGGAAACAGAGACAAGACACTATTTTGTCTTGGAAATGAATTTTCTTCCTTGTGGTTCTTTTCCTTCTTCCCATACCTTTCCTCCTGGCTCAGACGCAGCCAAGGTGGATGGGACCCCTTGCCTTCTGCCTCCTCCTCCTGCTGCATGGAGCCATGCACTTGTGTGGGGGCCCTGAAGAGAAGTGGGCCTTGGGCAGGCTGGACCTAGCTTTTGTGCACTTATTTCTGCAGAGTTAAATCCAACATCATGACCACCTCCCACACAGAACTGCATTTGTTGACTAAACCACCCCCTTATGTTTGGGTAATTCTGTGCTGTGGGAGGCACATGGGTTATTCCTATCTTACTACTCAAGTGTGCATTTTACTGTTGTCCACACTAACTGACCTTTTCAAACTCTGTTTAGTAGAATCTCTGCACAGGATCTCCCCTGGGATATAATAGTTTGTTTCTGTAAATAGAAATGTGTTATCTGGAGAGGTTCCTTCATACACAGTTGGCCCTATCATTTTGGATTCTTTTTTAAAAAATTTTTATTTAATAAATGGTACAAAGCACAATGCCATAAACATTAACAGTTAAAATTTCACCAAATGAAAAAGATACTATAGAATACACAGTTGCAAAAAGCTATAAGTTATTTTACAACTGCCTCAAGCTGCAAAAAGAAAAAAAAAATGCAATGCCATACCTAAGTTATCCCTCTCTTCTTTTCTTTGTAGCTTTTGTGCTTTACCAGGTGGGCCCACATGCCCCTGCCATTTATCTTAAATTCATCTCTCTGCCAAGCTCTGAAGATGGAGATTAACAAAGATACAAGGGATAATTCCTAGGCTTCCCTGAGTCCTTTGACCTTAGAGGAGAAATATTTAATAACCATGGAATCGATCTGACAAAATCAGATAGGAGGTGCTAGTACAGTTTGGAACATCACATTCAAATAGAGCTATGTTTCAAGGAAAGAGAAAAAGTCATTGAAGTCAAAGTAACCAAATATCCAAGGAGGTGATGTTCACTTCCCAACTGCCTGTTTAGGATATGGAGAAAATGTGTATCCTTATCTGTCATTAACTCATTGACTTGTACATTCATATTAATAAATACTATGTGCCCCAACAGCGGTGAGTGTCTGCACACCTAGCTCTTCCCACTGGTGTGGTCAATGAAGTCCCTTTATCATCTACGATTTGTAGAACAAGACACTTTCAGTTTTCTGCTACATACATTGAAACAACATCCTTTAGTATCATACTGCATTTTGGGGTTTTTTTTTTTTTTACCATGTTGCATGGCATGCAGAATATTAGTTCCCCAACTGGGGATTAAACCCATGCTCCTTGCAGTGGAAGTGTGGAGTTTTAAGCACTGGACCTCTGGGGACCTCCCTGGTATTATATATTTTGCTTCTACTCTTAAACAGAATTTGGAAATCTCAAGAGGAAAAGGAAAGTATTTAATCATATTTTGGGGCTGTTTTTCCTTCCAGATGTTTCTAGATTTATTCTTTTACTACTTCCTTTCTGTTTCGTCTATTCATTCTTCAGGGTGTTCAGTTCAGTTCAGTTCAGTTCAGTCGCTCAGTCGTGTCCGACTCTCCGCGACCCCATGAATCACAGCAAGCCAGGCCTCCCTGTCCATCACCAACTCCCGGAGTTCACTCAAACTCATGTCCACAGAGTCGGTGATGCCATCCAGCCATCTCATTCTCGGTCGTCCCCTTCTCCTCCCGCCCTCAACCTTTCCCAGCATCAGAGTCTTTTCCAGTGAGTCAACTCGTCGCATGAGGTGGCCAAAGTATTGCAGTTTCAGCTTTAGCATCAGTCCTTCCAATGAACACCCAGGATTGATCTCCTTTAGAATGGACTGGTTGGATCTCCTTGCAGTCCAAGGGACTCTCAAGAGTCTTCTCCAACACCACAGTTCAAAAGCATCAATTCTTCGGCGATCAGCTGTCTTCACAGTCCAACTCTCACATCCATACATGACCACTGGAAAAACCATAGCCTTGACTAGACGGACCTTGGTTGGCAAAGTAATGTCTCTGCTTTTTAATATACTATCAAGGTTGGTCATAACTTTCCTTCCAAGGAGTAAGCACCTTTTAATTTCATGGCTGCAATCAGCATCTGCAGTGATTTTGGAGCCCAAAAAAATAAAATCTGACACTGTTTCCACTGTTTTTCCATCTATTTGCCGTGAAGTGATGGGACCAGATGCCATGATCTTTGTTTTCTGAATGTTGAGCTTCAAGCCAACCTTTTCACTCTCCTCTTTCACTTTCATCAAGAGGCTTTTTAGTTCGTCTTCACTTTCTGCCATAAGGGTAGTGTCATCTGCATATCTGAGGTTATTGATATTTCTCCTGGCAATCTTGATTCCAGCTTACGCTTCTTCCAGCCCAGGATTCCTCATGATGTACTCTGCATATAAGTTAAATAAGCAAGGTGACAATATACAGACTTGACGTACTCCTTTTCCTATTTGGAACCAATCTGTTGTTCCATCTGCTAGTAAAAACTTTCTCTTAATCTTTCTTCACTTGAGAATGCCTTTTTAATCCCCAATAATTTCTGAAGGATAATTAAGCTAGATACAGGATTTGAGGTTGTCAGTTCCTTTATTTCAGCACTTGGAAAATGTGCACTTCCTTGTGGACCACATCATTTCCGATAAGAAATTGCTGTCCTTTATATACCACTTTTCTCCTTCCCTGGTGGCTCAGATGGTAAAGCGTCTGCCTACAATGGGGGAGACCCAGGTTCAATCCCTGGGTCAGGAAGATCTCCTGGAGAAGGAAATGGCAACCCACTCCAGTATTCTTGCCTGGAAAATCCCATGGACGGAGAAGCCTGGTAGGCTACAGTCCACGGGGTCGCAAAGAGTCAGACACGACTGAGCCACTTTGCTTCCTTTTCTCCTATAGGTAGTATGTTGTTTTCTTTCCCTGATTTCCCTTTTGCCGTTACTTTTCTGAGCTTTGACTATGATGTGTCTTTTCCTAAACTTCTTTAGGTGTACTCTGCTTTGGGTCCACTCAATTTCTTAAAAATATAGATTTAGACACATGTGTAATCAACTAATTTATTTTATAGATTATTATTTTTATTTCTTTATTTTTGGTTGCACTGGGTCTTTGTTGCTGTGTGTGGGCTTTCTCTAGTTGCAGTGAGTGCGGGCTACTCTCTAGTTCTGGTGTGCAGGCTTCCCATTGTGGTGGCTTCTCCTGTTGCAAGCATGGGCTCTGGGCTCACAGGCTTCGGTAGTTGCAGCTCGTGGGCTCTAGAGTGTGGGCTCAGTAGTTGTGGTGCACTGGCTTAGTTGCTCCTCAGTGTGTGGGCTCTTCCTCGACCAGGGATGGAAACTGTGTCCCCTGCTTGGCAGCTGATTCTTAATCACTGGAACACCAGCGAAGTCCCTGGTCAATTAATTTATGACAAAAGGAACCAAGAATATACACTGGGGAAAGGACAGTCTCTTCAAGAAATGGTGTTGGGAAAATTAGAAAACCACATGCAAAATAATGAAACTTGACCAGTATCTTCAACCATACATAAAAATGAACTCAAAATGGGGTTAAAGACTTGAACATAAGACCTGAAATCACTAAACTCCTAGAAGAAAACAAGCAGTACACCTCTTGACATAGATCTTGGCAGTGATTTTTCAATCTGACACCAAAGCAAAAGCAACAAAAATAAATGGGACTACATCAAACTACAGAGCTTCTGCACAGCAAAGGAAACCATCAACAGAATTAAAAGACAACCTACTGAATGGGATAAAATGACTGCAAATATCTGATAAGGGGCCAATGTCCAAAATACACAAAGAACACATACAGCTCAATAGCAAATAATAATAATCCAATTTAAAAATGGGCAGATCCGAAGAGACATTTTTCCAGAGAATACATACAGATGGCCAGGAGGTACATGAAAAGTTGTTAAGCATTATTAATTGTTGGGGAAAGGCAAATCAAAACCAAAATGAGATATCACTTTACACTTGTTAGAATGACTGTTATTTTAGAAAAGACAGGAAATAGCAAGTGTTGGCAGGGCCGTGGAGCACTTTGTGCACTGTTCGTGGGAATGTAAATAGGTGCAACCACTCTGGAAAACAGTCTGGAGGTTCCAGAGAAATTGAAAAAAAAAACACAAGAACTATCATAAGACCTGGCAGTTCCACTTCTGGGGATTTATCCAAAGAAAATAAAAACACTAATCTGAAAAGGTAAATTGCATCCTCATGTTCATTGCAGTATTATTTACAGTAGCGAAGATAGGGAAACAACCTAAGTATCCACAATGTGCGAATGGATAAAGACAACGTGGTACAGGTACTTAATGGAATATTATTTGCCCATAAGAAAGAACAGAAATCTTTTTGCTTGGGATAACATGGATGGATCTTGAGGGCATCATGCTAAGTAATTCAAACAGAAAAAGACAAATACTGTTTGATCTCTTTTATGTAGAATCTAAAACAACCCCCCCCCAATCAAGCTCATAGATAGAGTGAATAGTTTGGTGGTTACAGTAGGTGAGGGGTGGGGGGTGAGAAACATGGAGAACCGTTTTTAGCTTAAATAAAGAACTTTAATTAAAAATGTAAGTTTAGAATTTTTTTCCAGATTTGACGATTAGAAAATCCCATGGATGGAGGCCTGGTTGGCTGCAGTCCGTGGGGTCGCTAAGGGTCGGACACGACTGAGCGACTTCACTTTCAATTTTCGCTTTCACACATTGGAGAAGGAAATGGCAACCCACTCCAGTGTTCTAGCCTGGAGAATCCCAGGGACGGGGGAGCCTGGTGGGTTTCCGTCTATGGGGTCACACAGAGTCGGGCACGACTGAAGTGACTTAGCAGCAGCAGCAGCAGCAGCCATTATTTTTCAAATCCATTTTCACCCATGCATTTTTTTCTCCTCTCCTTCCAGAACAAAAATGAGAAGCATAGTATATCCTTTGTTAGATCAATGGGTTCCTGAGACTTTGTTCTTTTGTAAAATACCTTTTCTCTTTATTGTTCTGATTGTATAGTCTCTAACATACTGTCTTCAAGTTCACTGATTCTTTTCTCTATTCTGCTCTTCAGTCTATCCATTGAGCTTTTAACATATGTCCATCTGCAGATGAATGGATAAGAAAGCTTTGGTACATATACACAATGGAGTATTTCTCAGCCATCAAAAAGAATGCATTTGAATCAGTTTTAATGAGGTGGATGAAATTGGAGCCAATTATACAGAGTGAAGTAAGCCAGAAAGAAGAACATCAATACTGTATATTAACGCATATATATGGAATTTAGAAAAATGGTAACCTGAACCCTGTATGTTTCAGTTCTAAACTTTCTAATTGGTTTTCTCTATATCTTGTGTTTATTTGCTGAGACTTGATTTTTTTTCATTTGTTGCAAGAACATTTGTAATTATTGAAACATTTTCATAAGGTCTACTTTAAATTCCTGGTCAGATAATTCCAACATCCGAGTTATTTCTGTGTTGGTGTCTGTTGATCGCTTTTTTTCAATTTGAGATTTATCTGATTCTTGGATATTGTATCCAGATTTTGAATAAGGTGATTTGACACTCTGTATCTTATTTATTTATTTTTATTTATTATTTATTTGGCTGTGCCAGGTCCTCATATTGAAGCCCCTTTACATTATTAGAATAAGCTCCATAATTTTGAACTGTGGTGTTGGAGAAGACTCTTGAGAGTCACTTGGAATGCGAGGAGATCAAACCAGTTAATCCTAAAGGAAACCAGTCCTGAATATTCATTGGAAGGACTGATGCTGAAGCAGAAACTCCAATACTCTGGCCATCTGACGCGAACTGACTCATTGGAAAAGACCCTGATGCTAGGAAAGATTGAAGGCAGGAGGAGAAGGGGACGACACAGGATGAGACGGTTGGATGGCATCACTGACTCGACGGACATGAGTTTAAGCAAGCTCCAGGAGTTGGTGATGGACAGGGAAGCCTGGCATGCTGCAGTCCATGGGGTCAGAGTCAGGACTGAGCCATTGAACTGACTGACACAGAAGTCTGGTAACGGAGGTATGTTGGTTCCACCTTGTGACAAAAGCCTGAACTGCAGCTTAAACATTTGGGAACAGGAAAGTGGCACAGAGGGTTAAACTCACCAGACAGAGCTTTCTAGAAGTCTGGATGGAAAGTGGGGAATTGCTTGGGTATGGTTATACTGATGGCCTCTTTCTGGCCATTTCATATAAAGGGAATCATATAAAACGAGATCTTCTGCATATTCGGGTTTTCACTTGGCGTAAATTTTTCAAGGTTCCTCTAAGCTGTAGCGTGTATCAGTACTTCATTTTTTTTATTGCCAAATAACATACCATGTTTTATTTATTCATTCACAAATTGGTGAATATTTAGGTTGTTTCCACCTTTGGCTATTATTAACAATGATTTCCATTCGTATACTGATTTTAATATTTAAATGTCTCATTGGATTTTAAAAGGTTACTTTCCATTTATAGTTATTATGAAAAATTGGCTATATTCCCCATGATGTACAGTACATCATTGAGTCTATTTTATACCCAATAGTTTGCACCTCCCACTCCTACTCCTCCACCCCTGTTTTGTTCCTTCCCACCCACCACTGCTAGCCATGAGTTTGTTCTCTGTATCTGTGAGCCTATTTCTACCCTATTTGCTAGTTTATTTTTTGGACTACACATGTAAGTGATATCATATAGTATTTGTCTGTCTGTGTCTGACATTTCAGACAGAGCATAATTCCCTCCAAGTCAATCCATGTTCGTTGCTTGCTGCAGGCATTATTTCATTCTTTTTTTATGGCTGAGTAGTATTCCATTCATTGGAAGGACTGATGTTGAAGCTGCGACTCCAATACTTTGGCCACCTCATGCGAAAAGCTGTACTCATTTGAAAAGACCCTGATGCTAGGAAAGACTGAGGGCAGGAGGAGAAAGGGACGACAGAGAATAAGATGGTTGGATGGCATCACCAACTCAATGGACATGGGTTTGGTTGGACTCCGGGAGTTGGTGATGGACAGGGAGGCCTGGCGTGCTGCGGCTCATGGGGTCACAGAGTCGGACACAACTGAGCGACTCAACTGATCTGAAACATTCCATCCTTTCTCTCTCTCTCTCTCTCTCTCTCTATATATATATATATATATATATATATATACCACATCTTCTTTATCCATTCATCTGCTGATGGACACTTAAGTTGCTTCTATATCTTGGCAAATATAAATAATGCCATGAACATTAATGCACATGTATCTCTTCATGTTAGTGGTTTGGTTTTGGTTATATACACAGAAGTGGAAATGCTGGGTCATGCAGTAGTTCTATGTTTTAGTTTTTAAGAAACCTCCATACTGTTTTCCACAGTGGCTGCACCAGTTTACACTCCCATCAACAGTGTACCAGGGTTCCTAAATCTCCACATCCTAGGCAACATTTGTTATTTGTGGGGCTTTCATTAAGGATAGCCATCTGACAGGTGGGAAGTGATATCTCACTGTAGTTTTGATTTGCATTTCTCTTATCATTAGCAATGGTGAACATCTTTTCATGTACCTATTGGCCATGTGCATTTCTTCTTGGGAAAAATGTCTCTTCAGTTCTTATGCCCACTTTTTAATTGGTGTGGGGTTGTTTTTTTAATGTTGATTTGCATGAGCTGCTTATGTATGCAGAATATTAATCCCTAATCAATCACATCATTTGCAAATATTTTGTCCCATTCAGTAGGTTGTCTTTTCATTTTGTCAGTGGTTCCCTTTGCTGTGCAAAATCTTTCAAGTTTAATTAGGCCATATTTGTTTAGTTTTGCTTTTATTTCCTTTACTTCAGGAGATGGATCAAAAAACAAACAAACAAAAAACATTGCTGCAATTTATATCCAAGTGTGGTCTGCCTATGATTTCCTCTAGGAGTTATACAGTATGCAGCCTTACATTTAGGTCTTTAATCTATTTTGAGTTTATTTTTCTGTATGTTAGGGAATGCTCCAATTGTATTCTTTTATTTGTAGTTGTCCAGTTTTCCCATGCACCATTTATTGAAGAGACTGTCTTTTCTCCATTGCAAGAACTCTCTGTTTAACCGTCTGAGGATCTGTCACACCGTTTTCATGACTCTGACAATCCTGAAGAGTACAGGCATGTTTCGTTATTTTTCTCATGATTAGACTGTGGTTGTGGATTTAGGGGGAAAATATACCACAGAGTTGAAGTGCCCTTCTCATCACATCATATCTGGGAGGACATGGTACCCACATGACATCACTGAATCATTGGAGAGGTTGACCTTCGTCACTGGGTTAAGATGCTGTTTGCTGAGTTCCTCCAGTGTACAATAACAGTTTTCCGTTCACCTACTCTGTTCTTTATAAGTGAATCACTACGTCAGCCCTGCCTTCAGGGATAGAAGGGGAAAGGTTCATCTCATGGAGGGAAGGTATCTATTTGTATTATCTTGAATTGTTTAATCAAGAAAAACTATCTGCTCTTTTTATTAATTCATCCATTTATATTAGTATGGATTTGTATATATTTTTATTATAAAGTTGGTGTTATTTTACTGAATGGATACATCCTAAAATTGTGATTTCTGTAATGCAGTACAATATTTTGACTTAAGAGCCAGGAACCTGCCAAAGACTTATCACCACCCTTACACTGGTATTTCAAAACTAGTATATTGCTTAATTGGGGTATAACAGACAATACTTTAGGTGACACATTTAACTGTGGCAAAGTGTGAGACATAATTTTAGATGATTTCATTGCATACTTGGAAATCTTTAACAAAGAAATGAAAACAGGTACATCAGATTTTATTTAAATGACCATTAAAAAATTGCTAACATGCCTTAAATTTCTTTGCAAAATCCCTTTCAATGAAGCAAGAATATGGGATGTAAAAGGGAAAGTGTATGCTTTATTTATAAGTGCGATGTCTAAGACAGCCTTCACACTGACTGATTCTATGGAAGGTATTTTACAATTTGAGCTTTTTGGTAACTGATAGCATGACATTATAATCTCTGTCTATATACAAGCAAATGAATTCTGTCCTGGGGACAGATACCTCCTGGAGAAATATCTGTTTGTCTACATTTGACTCATGATCTATACATGTGACAAAGAGGTGAATATTGACACTGTCATGGTAAATTTAAAAGTGTGGGAGAACACAGCCCGTTAGATGAGGGATGAAGATTGAGTCAGAGGGCAGGTGCAAGGAGATGTGAGTTGAGTATCAAGAATTCTTTGTAAAATTTTGGTGCAAAGGGAAGAATATAAATCAAGAGGACAGTAACTAGAGATGCGGACAGAGGCTCACAGCATTAAATGAAGTTGTAAAAATCACCATTTATAGAACATTTGAGCAGGTTGAAATGTTAATGAGAAGGATCCATCTCTTCTTAGATGTAACATCTCAAGGTACCACACCAGGCTTCCCACGCCTTACTTCCTTGTTTCCCTTCTGGAGACACCTAAGACTTACCCAAAGAGTGATGTAGAGTTTCTTCCTAAGGCCCATCAAATGGAAGAATAGATGGATGCACAATGTGTCAAGATGTGATAAGAATTTAAGATCTTTATCCATGAGTGTGGAACTCCTCAGGCAGATGACTGAACCTGTGTGGTGGGTGGTTGAGAGGATATAGCTCCTCAGGACTCTGCAACTGAGGCAGCAAGATGGGAGCCCTCAATTTCAGAGCTCAGCAGCAGATTTAGTCAGACTGCCAGACTGCCACACCTTACGTCCATCCCTGACCTGAGCAGGTGAGTGCAGACAGGCTTGCTTTCCATCTGGGGAAAGGGACCACTGTCTGCTCAGAAGCACCTTGTGGTCTAGCTGTGTGCCATTTAGAAAGACTTGGGAATGAGCAGATCCAGTTCCTTTCTAATCCTGAACTCAACATACATCACAGAGATATTCTCAACCTCTTTCCAGAGATACACAACCATTGGGGGCCCCCAGAGTCCACACACACACACACACACACACATGAACACACAGCTGGAACTTGCAGGCAGTAGCATTAGGAGAACCTGCAGGCTTAAGTGACTGTCACTCATTGTTAGGTTTCCTATGTAACTAGACCTATTTGCAGTTAAAAAAAAAATGACAGTTATGACTGACAGAGTCCTGTATAGGAGGAAAACTTTTATTTTCAATAACCTTGATATGCAGTTAAAAATGATGGCAATAGATTTTTCATTCATCACATCGGAAAGTATAACAACAAACTATGGAGTATTTCGAGTGGGTGAGCATGAGGGGAAACCTACACGTTCTGATACCGCTGGTGGGGCCCTCAATCAGTACATCTTTCCAGGTTGATTTGTCAGTGTCCATTAAAGAGTCTGTGCACTTCCTGTCTGTATGTATTTGGGGACTGCTCCTTCAAGTATTAATCCTCAACAGGAGAATCGTCCCTCTATTAGAGAGTGCATATTCCTTATGACATATAGGTTGTCTGGGGACTCTGCTTTCAAAAATACCTATAATAGTTTAAACATAGTCCCTTTTTCTTTGTTTTAGCTTTCAGTTCAGTTCAGTTCAGTTGCTCATTCGTGTCCAGCTCTTTGCGACCCCATGAATCACAGCACGCCAGACCTCCCTGTCCATCACCAACTCCCGGAGTTCACTCAAACTCATGTCCACAGAGTCGGTGATGCCATCCAGCCATCTCATTCTCTGTCGTCCCTGTCTCCTCCTGCCCTCAATCCCTCCCAGCATCAGAGTCTTTTCCAGTGAGTCAACTCTTCGCATGAGGGGGCCAAAGTATTGGAGTTTCCGCTTTAGCATCAGTCCTTCCAATGAACACTCAGGACTGATCTCCTTTAGAATGGACTGGTTGGATCTCCTTGCAGTCCAAGGGACTCTCAGAGTCTTCTCCAACACCACAGTTCAAAAGCATCGATTCTTCAGTGATCAGCTTTTACCGAGGTATAATTGATATGCCAAAAATTTACACATGTTGAGAGAGAGAGTCCCTTGGACTGCAAGGAGATCCAACCAGTCCATTCTAAGGCAATAAAGTGACGTGGGGTAATGGTTTTGGTGGTTTCTTTCTCAAACCATACGGAGCTGGTCCAGTGATTGTTTCCTTCTTCCTAAACTAATTGACAAGTTACACCAGCGAAGAGATAGGACACAGAAGTTAATACATAATGGAAACTTCTACATTTCTCTTCTGCTTAATATTTCCAATTGTCATCATAGAGTAATGTTATTTGGATTATGTCAAGGGACGCTCCTATAAAGGAAGGATGGGTATGGGATAGGAGGGGAACTAACATCTATTGAGTGTCCTATGTACAATATGCTGTGTATGACATCCGACATATTTTCTGCTTTTGCTCCTCAGAACAATTGTTTCCATTTTATAAATTAGAAAAGGCACACTCAGAAATATTATATAATTTCTAAGAATATTATATAACTTCTAAGAATTATGTAAAATATCCTACTTAGAGATCACAGAAATGCTAATCCTGAGGCAGTGCTCTCCTCATGTAAAACACTGCATCCTTTTTCCTTTGTGGTGATGCGGGGCTTAGGGATAAGTATTTTGAACTGAGTATTTTTTCCTTGACAATCATGCATGTATGGATGGGTACTAATACTTTTCTTTCTTCAGGTGGACATTTTCAATAAATATAACATCTAGATCTCTGAAGAGAGATCTTCTGGGACATGGATTTTCACTGGAGTGTCTGGCAAATAATATTCACCCAATAAAAATGCATTGAGATCACAAGTCCATGGATCAGTGAGTGCATGGAGAGCTCCTACGACAAAATACCAAAGTGGACAAAATGTGTAAACAGTTTACAGATGAAGAAATTAAAATGGCTGATAATCATAAAAATATGTTCTCACCAATAATTTAAGGAATGCTAGTAAAAGCGTCTAAATATCCTTTCATTATCTATCATCTGACAAATATGAAATATATGAAAAACAAAAATCAAGAAAAAATTCACAAACATTTGAAAACTGACTTGTGTGTATGGGGGGGCGGGTTGGGGAGGCTCAACTTCAGCATAAGTCAAGGAAACAGAACACAGTCAGAAATAAATGTAAACATTATGAACAAAAGTTTAGAGGTGGGTAAGAAATGACAATGCTCTGACACCTTATGAGAGAATTTGAACTATTGAAATCACATCCCAGGGAAGACGGCAGGGAAATTTTTACACAGGTACACAGGTACAAAAGTAAGCTGGTAAGAGGATATTTGCTGCAGCATTGCATGAAATAGGAAAGAAAAATGGAACTATAGGAAGCTGTCCAAATGTCCATAACTATGTAAGTAAAAGGCTAACAACCATTTATACTTCTCTATGGGCTTCAAGGCAAAATGGAAAAAAAAAAAAACCCTGAAATTCCAGAGTTAACTACTGATCAGGAAGAAAACAAAGCTGTGTCCCTGATTAACTGAAATCCCCTAAAGTCAGTCCTGGAGGAAGGCATAGCAGCCCACTCCAGTATTCTTGTTTTTGCTTATCTGGTGGCTCAGCAGTAAAGCATCCACCTGCAATGCAGGAGACGCGGGAGACATGGGTTCCACCCCTGGCTTGGGAAGATTCCCCTGGAGGAGAGAAATGGCAACCCACTCTACCATTCTTTTTTTTTTTTTTTTTGGTTTTTATTTTTTAGTAATTAATTTATTTTTTATTGGAGGCAAATTATTTTACAATATTATATTGGTTGGTTTTGCCATACATTGACATGAATTCGCCCAGGGTTTACATAAGTTCCCCCTCCTGAACCCCCCTCCCACCTCCCTCCTCCCTTTATCCTCCCTCTGGGTCATCCCCGCATGCCAGCCCCGAGCATCCTATAACATGCATTGACCCTGAACTAGTGATTCATTTCACATATGACAACATACGTGTTTCAATGCCATTCTCCCAAATCATCCCACCCTCACCCTCTCCCACAGAGTCCCAAAGACTCTTCTATACATCTGTGTCTCTTTTGCTGTCTCTCATACAGGGTTATCATTTGCATCTTTCTAAATTCCATATATATGCGTTAGTATACTGTATTGGTGTTTTTCTTTCTGGCTTACTTCACTCTGTATAATAGGCTCCAGTTTCATCCACCTCATTAGAACTGATTCAAATGTATTCTTTTTAATGGCTGAATAATACTCCATTGTGTAAAGGTACCAAAGCTTTCTTATCCATTCGTCTGCAGATGGACATCTAGGTTGCTTCCATGTCCTGGCTATTATAAACAGTGGTGCAATGAACATTGGAGTACATGTGTCTCTTTCAATTCTGGTTGCCTCGGTGTGTATGCCCACGAGTGCGATTGCTGGATCATATGGCAGTTCTATTTCCAGTTTTTTGAGGAATCTCCACACTGTTCTCCATAGTGGTTGTATTAGGTTGCATTCCCACCAACAGTGTAAGAGGGTTCCTTTCTCTCCACATCCTCTCCAGCATTTATTGCATGTAGACTTTTGGATAGCAGCCATTCTGACTGGTGTGAAATGGTATCTCATTGTGGTTTTGATTTGCATCTCTCTGATTATGAGGGATGTTGAGCATTTTTTCATGTGTTTGTTAGCCATCTTTGTCTTCTTTGGAGAAATGTCTGTTTAGTTCTTTGGCCCATTTTTTGATTGGGTCCTTTATTTTTCTGGAATTGAGCTGCAGGAGCTGCTTGTATATTTTGGAGATTAATCCTTTATCCGTTGCTTCATTTGCTATTATTCTCTCCCATTCTGAAGGCTGTCTTTTCACCTTACTTATAGTTTCCTTTGCTGTGCAGAAGCGTTTGATTTCAATTAGGTCCCATTTGTTTATTTTTGCTTTTATTTCCAATATTCTGGGTGGTGGGGCATGGAGGATCCTGCTGTGATTTATGTCGGAGAGTGTTTTGCCTACGTTCTCCTCTAGGAGTTTTATAGTTTCTGGTCTTACATTTAGCTCTCTAATCCATTTTGAGTTTATTTTGGTGTATGGTGTTAGGAAGTGTTCTAGTTTCATTCTTTTACAAGTGGCTGACCAGTTTTCCCAGCACCACTTGTTAAAGAGACTGTCTTTTCTCCATTTTATATTCTTGCCTCCTTTGTCAAAGATAAGGTGTCCATAGGTGTGTGGATTTATCTCTGGGCTTTCTATTTTGTTCCATTGATCTATATTTCTGTCTTTATGCCAGTACCATACTGTCTTGATGACTGTGGCTTTGTAGTAGAGCCTGAAGTCCGGCAGGTTAATTCCCCCAGTTCCATTCTTCTTCCTCAAGATTGCTTTGGCTATTCGAGGTTTTTTGTATTTCCATACAAATTGTGAGATTGTTTGTTCTAGTTCTGTGAAAAATATCGTTGGTAGCTTGATAGGGATTGCATTGAATGTATAAATTACTTTGGGTAGTATACTCATTTTTATAATATTTATTCTTCCAATCCATGAACATGGTATATTTCTCCATCTATTAGTGTCCTCTTTGATTACTTTCAGTAGTGTTTTATAGTTTTCTACGTACAAGTCTTTTGTTTCCTTAGGTAGATATATTCCTAAGTATTTAATTCTTTTCGTTGCAACAGTGAATGGAATAGTTTCCTTAAATTCTCTTTCTATTTTCTCATTATTAGTGTATAGGAATGCAAGGGATTTCTGTGTGTTGATTTTATATCCTGCAACTTTACTGTATTCATTGATTAGCTCTAGTAGTTTTCTGGTAGAGTCTCTAGGGTTTTCTGTGTAGAGGATCATGTCATCAGCGAACAGTGAAAGTTTTACTTCTTCTTTTCCAATTTGTATTCCTTTTATGTCTTTTTCTGCTCTGATTGCTGTAGCCAAAACTTCCAGAACTATGTTGAATAGTAGCGGTGAGAGTGGGCACCCTTGTCTTGTTCCTGACTTTAGGGGAAATGCTTTCAGTTTTTCACCATTGAGGATAATGTTTGCTGTGGGTTTGTCATATATAGCTTTTATTATGCTGAGGTATGTCCCTTCTATTCCCACTTTCTGGAGGGTTTTTATCATCAATGGATGTTGAATTTTGTCGAAGGCTTTCTCTGCATCTATTGAGATAATCATATGATTTTTATTTTTCAGTTTGTTAATGTGGTGTATTACGTTGATTGATTTGTGGATATTGAAGAATCCTTGCATTCCTGGGATAAAGCCCACTTGGTCATGATGTATGATCTTCTTAATATGTTGTTGGATTCTGATTGCTAGAATTTTGTTAAGGATTTTTGCATCTATGTTCATCAGTGATATTGGCCTGTAGTTTTCTTTTTTTGTGGGGTCTTTACCAGGTTTTGGGATTAGGGTGATGGTGGCCTCATAGAATGAGTTTGGAAGTTTCCCTTCCTCAGCAATTTTCTGGAAGAGTTTGAGTAGAATAGGTGTTAGCTCTGCTCTAAATTTTTGGTAGAATTCGGCTGTGAAGCCGTCTGGACCTGGGCTTTTGTTTGCTGGAAGATTCCTAATTACAGCCTCTAGTTCCGTGCTTGTGATGGGTCTGTTCAGATTTTCTATTTCTTCCTGGTTCAGTTTTGGAAAGTTGTACTTTTCTAGGAATTGGTCCATTTCTTCCAGGTTATTCATTTTATTGCCATATAATTGCTGATCAGTTCAGTTCAGTCAGTTCAGTCGCTCAGTCGTGTCCGACTCTCCGCGACCCCATGAATCACAGCACGCCAGGCCTCCGATAGTATTCTCTAATAATCCTTTGTATTTCTGTGTTGTCAGTTGTGATCTCTCCATTTTCACTTCTAATTTTATTGATTTGGTTCTTCTCCCTTTCTTTCTTGATGAGTCTGGCTAGTGGTTTGTCAATTTTATTTACCTTCTCAAAGAACCAGCTTTTGGCTTTGTTGATTTTTGCTATGGTCTCTTTTGTTTCTTTTGCATTTATCTCTGCCCTAATTTTTACAATTTCTTTCCTTCTACTGACCCTGGGGTTCTTCATTTCTTCCTTTTCTAGTTGCTTTAGATGTAGAGTTAGGTTATTTAGTTGACTTTTTTCTTGTTTCTTGAGGTGTGCCTGTATTGCTATGAACTTCCCCCTTAGCACTGCTTTTACAGTGTCCCAGAGGTTTTGGGTTGTTGTGTTTTCATTTTCATTCATTTCTATGCATATTTTGATTTCTCTTTTGATTTCTTCTATGATTTGTTCATTATTCAGCAGCGTGTTGTTCAGCCTCCATATGTTGGCATTTTTAATAGTTGTTCTCCCGTAATTAAGATCTAATCTTACTGCATTGTGGTCAGCAAAGATGCTTGGAATGATTTCAACTTTTTTGAATTTACCAAGGCTAGATTTATGGCCCAGGATGTGATCTATCCTGGAAAAGGTTCCGTGTGTGCTTGAGAAAAAGGTGAAATTCATTGTTTTGGGGTGAAATGTCCTATAGATATCTATTAGGTCTAATTGGTCTACTGTATCATTTAAAGTTTGTGTTTCCTTGTTAATTTTCTGTTTAGTTGATCTATCCATAGATGTAAGTGGGGTATTAAAATCTCCCACTATTATTGCATTATTGTTAATTTCCCCTTTCATACTTGTTAGTAATTGTCTTACATATTGCGGTGCTCCTATGTTGGGTGCATAAATATTTATAATTGTTATATCTTCATCTTGGATTGATCCTTTGATCATTATGTAGTTTCCTTCTTTGTCTCTTTTCACAGCCTTTGTTTTAAAGTCTATTTTATCTGATATGAGTATTGCTACTCCTGCTTTCTTTTGGTCTCTATTTGCATGCAATATCTTTTTCCAGCCGTTCACTTTCAGTCTGTATGTGTCCCTCGTTTTGAGGTGAGTCTCTTGCAGACAACATATATGGGGGTCTTGTTTTTGTATCCATTCAGCCAGCCTTTGTCTTTTGGTTGGGGCATTCAACCCATTTATGTTTAAGGTAATTATTGATACGTACGATCCCGTAGCCATTTTCTTTATTGCTTTGGGTTCGAGTTTATACACCCTTTCTGTGTTTCCTGTCTAGAAAAGATCCTTTAGCATTTGTTGGAGAGCTGGTTTGGTAATGCTGAATTCTCTCAGCTTGTGCTTGTCTGTAAAGCTTTTGATTTCTCCTTCATATTTGAATGAGATCCTTGATGGGTACAGTAGTCTGTGCTGTAGGTTATTTTCTTTCATCACTTTAACTATGTCTTGCCATTCCCTCCTGGCCTGAAGAGTTTCTGTTGAAAGATCGGCTGTTATCCTTATGGGAATCCCCTTGTGTGTTATTTGCTGTTTTTCCCTTGCTGCTTTTAATATTTGTTCTTTGTGTTTGATCTTTGTTAATTTGATTAATATGTGTCTTGGAGGATTTCGCCTTGGGTTTATCCTGTTGCGACTCTCTTGGTTTCTTGGACTTGGGTGATTATTTCTTTCCCTATTTTAGGGAAGTTTTCAACTATTATCTCCTCAAGTATTCTTTCATGGTCTTTCTTTTTGTCTTCTTCTGGGATTCCTATGCTTCGAATGTTGGAGCGTTTAACATTGTCCCAGAGGTCTCTAATATTGTTCTCATTTCTTTTAATTTTTCTTTTTTCCTCTCTGTTTCATTTATTTCTACAATTCTATCTTCTAGCTCGCTTATCCTGTCTTCTGCCTCTGTTATTCTACTGTTCCCTCCAGAGTGTTTCTGATCTCATCTATTGCACTATTCATTGTATATTGACTCTTTTTTATTTCCTCTAAGTCCTTATTAAACCTTTCTTCCATCTTCTCAATCCTTTTCTCCAGGTTATTTATCTGTAACTCCATTTTGCTTTCAAGATTTTGAATCATTGTCACCACCAAAATTCGAAATTCTTTATCAGGTAGATTCCCTATATCTTCCTCTTTTGTTTGTGTTGGTGGGCATTTATCTTGTTCCTTTACTTGCTGGGTATTTCTCTGCCTCTTCATCTTGCTTATATTGCTTTGTTTGGGGTGGCCTTTCCCTCTTCTGGCCGTTTGTGGAGTTCTCTTTATTATGTAGTTTTCTCACAGTGTGTGGTGTTGGACGGGTGACTTATCAAGGTTCCCTGGTTATGGAAGCTTGTGTCGGTGTTCTGGTGGGTGGAGCTGGATTTCTTCTCTCTGGAGTGCAATGAAGTGTCCAGTAATGAGTTATGAGATGTCAGTGGGTTTGGAGTGACTTTGGGCAGCCTGTATATTGAAGCTCAGGGCTAGTTTCCTGTGTTACTGGAGAATGTGCGTCGTATGTCTTGCTCTGGAACTTGTTGACCCTTGGGTGGTGCTTGGTTTTAGTGTAGGTATGGAGACGTTTGATGAGCTCCTATCGATAAATGTTCCCTGGAGTCAGGAGTTCTCTGGTGTCCTCAGGACTTGGGCTTAAGCCTCTTGCCTCTGGTTTTTGGTCTTATTCTTGGAGTAGCCTCTAGACGTCTCTGTCATTTCCAAGGTGGTTCCCTCTGTTTTAGCTTCTGTTTGCTGGTCTCTTCAGTGTCTAATTTCCACCCTGATACTAGGGGATGGGTGGACACTTTTTAAGGCTCAGTTGTTCAGTCCTGTTCTGGGAAGGGAGGAATGCTGCAGACGAATATTTCTGGCGTCTGTGGGGAGTACCCGCAGCGTCTCGGCCACACTGGGTTTGCCCCTGCTCACAGCACGTATGCTGTCCCAGTCTACACCGCACGGGCTCTAGGTTGCTCTGCCGGGAACTGTCCGAGGCCGGCGCTGGGTTGTATGCACTTCCCAGGTCTGAGCGGCTCAAGTTCAGGTTCTCAGGTACTCCACAAAGGCGCAGACTTGGTTGGGCCTGCGTTTTGTGCCTTCCCTGGTCCGAGCAGCTCAGGGGACCAGGTGTTTGGCGAGCGCGGTCTCTGCGACTTATCGCCTCCCCAGTCCCCGCCACTCAGTTTGCTGGGTGTACAAACAGCGCACCTTCTCAGGGGGATATCGACCGGCCCGAGCCCAAGAAGTCCTGATTAGCAACAAGCCTGCCTGCAGTCTGTATCAGATGCCTTTCTGGGGCTGCGGTTGCCCCCTCCGGCTCTGGCTGCCCTCCCTGCCTGTCTCGGCGGAGGATGAGGGATGGGCCGACTGCAGCCGGCTTGCTCTGCTCAGTCCTTTATTCTGTGAGCGGGGCTGGCCGAGTCTTAGGTTAGAGCTTTCCACCTTTTCGTGGGGAAGCTATCCCACAGTCTGCTTTGCTCTCCCCAGTTCTCTCAGATTGTTCTCGCGGCATTCAAGCCCAGTCCTCTCTCTAAGCAGTTCAGCCGGCTCCTCCCTGCCCAGCCCCCACTTGCTAATGGCGTATGCAGGCGTCTGCGCTGCTTCTCCGCTGGGAGTTACCGTTTGGCGGGTAATCTGTGGGTTTTAAAAAAATCTTAAAGAAAAAGAGGGTTATGTGGCCCTCTGAGCTTCCAAGGCTCGCCACAGATTCGCCAGTGAGAGTGTTTCCTGGTGTTTGGAAACTTCTCTCTTTTTAAAGCCTCCCTTCCCGGGACGGAGCTCCATCCTTACTTCTTTTGTCTCTCTTTTTATCTTTTATGTTTTTTCCTACCTCCTTTCGAAGACAATGGGCTGCTTTTCTGGGTGCCTGATGTCCTCTGCCAGCATTCATAAGTTGTTTTGTGGACTTTACTCCGCGTTCAAATGTTCTTTTGATGAATCTGTTGGGAAGAGATTGGTCTCACCGACCTATTCCTCCGCCATCTTGTTCCTTCTCTCTACTACTCGTGCACGGAGAATCCCACGAGGGGCCTGGCAGGCTACAGTTTACAGGGTCGCAAAAAATCAGACAAGACTGAAGCAACTTAGCACACACTCACGCAAAGTCAGTACTCTGTTCTGAATAATGGTCATAATAATGGGTAACTTGAATAGCTGCTAGGATTAAAGGACATGAAATATAAAGTACAATTCCTTAAAACACATATCACTTGCCCTCCCTGCAGATCACCTGTCTCAAGGGCAATACCTGAGCTTCTGCCCGAGCCCCACCCCTCTCTTCAGGGGTGAGCCAGTGCATGGGGCCCGGACACCAAGGTCAGCTGGCAGAAGGGGCAGGATTTCATCTCCTCTGTCCTCTTCCTCTCCCAGTGGGATAGGTGAGTGAGTACTGCGGGACAACAGCAGGGGTGAGTGACCATTTCTCCAGCCCTGAAAGCCCATCTTCTGAAAGGGTGGCTGCTCTGTGTCCTCAGGGAGGGTGAGGGATGGGACCTCATCCCATCCTGACACTTACCTGCAGAGGTGACCCAGGCTCTGTCAGCCTGAGCTTGGGCATCTGTGACTGGGACTCGCAATACCTTTGTCACAGAGCTGCCCTGAGGGGTAAATGACGAAACCTGTCCAGAGTGTATAGCATGTGGTAGGACTTCAGTTCAGTTCAGTCGCTCAGTCGTGTCCGACTCTCCGCGACCCCATGAATCACAGCACGCCAGGCCTCCCTGTCCATCACCAACTCCCGGAGGACACTCAAACTCATGTCCACAGAGTCGGTGATGCCATCCAGCCATCTCATCATCTGTTGTCCCCTTCTCCTCCCGCCCCCAACCTTTCCCAGCATCAGAGTCTTTTCCAGTGAGTCAACTCGTCGCATGAGGTGGCCAAAGTATTGCAGCTTCAGCTTTAGCATCAGTCCCTCCAATGAACATCCAGGATTGATCTCCTCTGGAATGGACTGGTTGGATCTCCTTGCAGTATAAGGGACTTCTTCAGTGCCCTTTAAATGTTAGGGTACAGCAGTGGGGTCTATCTGAGCCCTGGTCCTAAGGAAGGCACGGTGGAAAGTCATCTCTCACTGATTCTCCTACAGAGATTACATGCATCTAGGGGAAGGGAGCAAACAACTCTCTGACAAGTGCTGACTTGAAGGGTTTGAGGTAGCAGGTTCTCTTGAATTTCTGGTGTTACAGAATCTCCTAAGAGCTGCTCCACATAATACCTGTGTGCTGATCCTAATCCAGTCTCCACGCTGGGAAGACAGGCTTGCCTTTGACTCACCTGGTGAGCTCAGTGAGAGATGGCACCAGGGCAGTGGGCTGTGATGTTTGTCTAACTTCTGCTCCTGAACTGCTCCCTATGCTCCTTACATTGGTAAGAAATTCGAGACCTGTATTCCATTCAAAATGGCAGGGGTCCTCAGATCATTTCAGCCACGTGCTGCCTCCTTTCGAGGCAAAAATCCACAAATTACTACCATCGCTTTGATAGACAAGTATCCATTCTTCCAGTCACTCACAGCTAAATATATATTGAGCTCAAACCCATACTCTTCATTAGAAGTATCCCGTTAACTCTGTAGTGGAAATATCCTGTCAGAGGTTAAATGTGAGATGACATGGCTCCTGCATGTTAACTTTTATACGTTCAAGGCATTGAAGATGTTAAAAACAATTCTCCTTTGGATCCCTTTTACCCATTTAACCACAGACCTCTCTCCCCCACTCTCCTGTCCTTCAAAACCAAAGTTCCAGAAAGCATTTTCTGCATGCCTTGTTAACATTCTTCACTTCCCGCTAACCTCTTATCTCACTGTACTACTGAATCTGTCCCCATGATTGCAGTGGACGTGCTCTTACCAAGGTCACTAGGTAAATATGTTAGTACATGAATATTGCTTTAACGATTCCCTAAAGTATACATGGACGTCCCTGGTGGTTCAGTCAGTAAAGAATCCGCCTTCAAAGCAGGAGACTAGGGTTCAATTCCTGGGTCGGGATGATCCCCTGGAGGAGGAAAGGGCAACCCACTCCAGTACTCTTGCCGGGAGACTCCCATGGACAGAGGAGCCTGGCGGGCTACAGTCCATGGGGTCACAAAGAGTCGGACACGACTTAGCAACTAAACCACCACCAGCAAAGTACACACGCTTATGCAGACTGCTTCTGTTACTGAAACAAGTCTTTGACTGTTTCCCAGGCTCTGGAGCGTGAGGTACAAACCCTGGCTGTCCTGTTCTCTAAATGCGCAGCCCTAGGCCAAGTTCTCTCTGTTCCTCAGCTTTTCGTCTACAAAACGGAGATGAGCAAGTGTCTACCTCATAGGGGTGCCTGGACCATTAAATGAATTGATATGGGGAATACTGTTAGGACTTTAAAATGTAGCCATGTTTAGTTTTCATGTATATCTTTATTCGCATTACTATCCCCACAGGCACAAAAACAGGATACAGAGTGGTGTTTATTCACAATGACATTTGAAGTATGTGGTTAGCGAGTGTGTTCGTTTCCTAGGGCTGCCGATACTAATGAACAGGAACTTCATGACTCAGAACAAGAGAAATTCATTATCTTATCGTTTTAGAGACCAGAAACCTGAAATCAAGGTTGTCGGCAGGGCCAAACTTCCTCTGAAGCTTCCACAGGAGTCTCCTTCGTTCGTCTTCCAGCTTCTGGTGGCTCTTGGCTTTCTTGGTTCATGGGAGCATAACTCCAGTCTCTGCCTCTGTCTTCGCATGGCCTTCTTCCCTGTGTGGGTGCAGTCTCCCTCCTTTCTCTTATAAGGATGCCCGTCTTGGGGTTTAGGAACTGTCCTAAATCCAGTCATCTCTCGAGGTCTTTAACTTAAATGTACCTGCAAAGACCCTATTTCCAACTAAGGCATGGGGGTGTTATGATTTGGAATTATTGGAGGGCACACAATTCAACCACTAGAGTGACATAAGCAAGCTACAAAATTAAATGTAAGATGAGACCTTGTGTTTTGTATGTAAATATATAAATGTATGCGTACATCTGTAAATATATAAAACCTGCATAAGAATAAATCTGGAGCAATTCTGGTGGCACAGCTAAGATCCCACATGCCTTGAGGCCAAAAAACCAAAACATAAAACAGAAGCAATATAGTAACAAATTCAATAAAGACTTTTAAAATGGCCCAAATCAGAACAAAACTTTAAAAAAATATATGTTGCTATCTATAAGAGTTGGGATTAATCTTAGGTAAGGTAGTTGACTGGCAAAAGACAAAATAGCATAGTTGTTATTGTTAAAGGTTTAAAATTCAGAAGGAAGATATGAAATATTAATAGTTATATAACCAATCACACAGCAAAACTATTCACAGAGCCAAAACTACAGTACATGCAAGGGATATAGGAAGAAATGCACTAATAATAGATGATTCTAACATACTTCCCTTAATCCAAAATAGTCAAGTAGAGAAATATTTACTCATTGCAGAAAAGACTTAAACAACACAGTCTCAAGAGTAGATCTGATAGATGAACATACTGACTGTGAAGGGTCTTAGATAACACACTTTTTAGATGAATATGGAACATTCAGGAAAACTGACTCTATCTGAGGCTGGTAAACAAATCTTCAGCCCAGATGGAAATACACATTAAAAATGGCAGAATTTGATGACGATAATGTTAACGAAAACACAACATATCAGAATCTAATTAAAGCAGCAATGAGCAACACTAGTGCATGCTCAGTCGCCTAGTTGTGTCTGACTCTTTGCAACCTCATGGTCTATAGCCAGTCGGGCTCCTCTGACAATGGGATTTCCCAGGCAAGAATACTGGAGTGGGTTGTCATTTCCTCCTCCAGGGGATCTTCCTGACTCAGGGATCAAACCTGCATCTCCTGCTTGGCAGGTGGATTCTTTACCCCTGAGCCACAAGGGAAGCCCTACAAAGAACCAGGCTTCTTTGGAAAAAATGTCTGATTGCAGGTTTGCGTAGGGATTGTACCAGATGAATCTGGACCAAACTCTCATACGAGAAAACACAATTAAGGCACAAAAGTCAACCAGAAGGAGCTCACACAGGCTAAAGGCGGAACAATTAGAATGTCAAGTAAAATAATGACTGCTGCTGCTGCTAAGTCACTTCAGTCGTGTCCGACTCTGTGCGACCCCATAGACGGAAGCCCACCAGGCTCCCCCTTCCCTGGGATTCTCCAGGCAAGAACACTGGAGTGGGTTGCTATTTCCTTCTCCAGTGTGTGAAAGTGAAAAGTGAAAGTGAAGTCGCTCAGTTGTGTCCAACCCTTAGCGACCCCACGGACTGCAGCCTACCAGGCTCCTCCATCCATGGGATTTTCTAGGCAAGAGTACTGGAGTGGCTTGCCATTGCCTTCTCCATAAAAATAATGACTGCTGCTGCTGCTGCTAAGTCACTTCAGTCGTGTCCGACTCTGTGTGACCCCACAGACGGAAGCCCACCAGGCTCCCCCGTCCCTGGGATTCTCCAGGCAAGAACACTGGAGTGGGTTGCCATTTTCTTCTCCAATGCATGAAAGTGAAAAGTGAAAGTGAAGTTGCTCGGTCGTATCCGACCTTTAGCGACCCCACGGACTGCAGCCTACCAGGCTCCTCCATCCACAGGATTTTCTAGGCAATAGTACTACACTATATTAAAACACATCAGATATAGAAAAATCTACAGCTCGTAACGCCATTCTAATGGGAAAAAAAGTCCACAGAAACCAACTTATTGCTCACCTTTGGAGGATCCTAAGGAAACTACCTGCTGTTCTGAAAAGTGAAAAGACTGTAAAAGAATTAAACATTCATCCTATCCTCCCATGCAACCTAATAGTTGATTAGGAAATTCCTTTTATAAAGGAATTCCAACTAACAAATGCATACAAAATTTTGCAACCTTAAATGAAATGCAGATTTGGCAATGGTATTTGGAGGCCACAAACTTCAGGTGAAAAACACATGGGAAATGTTACAATGGTGGTAGCGGGCTGACAATACATGAAACCAGTGATTAACCTTAGTGTCACAACTGGAGAGACAACTAGACACAACGAGTCTCCTGGAAGAAGGCTATGGAGTAAACTCCACCACACCTGAGGTATGCTTGCCAAAAATATGAATTGATATAGCCTCTGCATCTAATCACCGATCAAAGGGGGAGGGGACAGAACCACATAAACAAAACAATAGGGACAGAGTCAGCAGACTGATAGTTTAGCGGGTAAAGAACCCAACTGCAATGCAGGAGGCACAGGAGACACGGGTTTGATCCCTGGGTTGGGAAGATCCCCTGGAGGAGGAAATGGCAACCCACTCCAGTATTTTACCTGGAAAATTCCACGGACAGAGGAGGCTGGTGGGCTACAGTCCATGGAGTCGCAAAGAGTCAGACGTGACTGAGCACAGCAGACTCTAGAATGCAAACCCACACAACAAAAGACATAGCTTCTTATGCAAATAAATTGGAGGATGTGATGGTTAATTTCATGTGTCAACCTGATGGGGCAACAGAGTGCATACACATTTGGTTAAACATTATTCTGTGAGTCTATGGGGGTTTTCCTGGATGAGATTAACATTTGAACGGGTGCATGAAGTAAAGCATATTGGCAGCTTGTTCCTGCACTCAGACTAAATGAAAAATGGGCTCTTCTTGGGTCTTGAGCCTCTTGGCTTTTGGATTGGAACTCACACCATTGGCTCCCTTAGGCCCAGGGCTTGCTGAACATAGATCGTGGGACTTCTCAGCTTCTATAATGACCTGAAACAATTCCTGAAGTCAGTCTGCTCCCCCCTCTATAACAGGCTATTGGTTCTGTTTCTGACTAATACAGATTTTGGTACCAACAGTGGTTTTAAAAGGAGAGAAATTTAAGGTTGAGTTTTCTGAACTGGCCTGGGGGCAGGGGGAGGTTTCTGGAATTGGCTCTCGAATCTGATCATATTTAAAGGTGCTATATTTCCAGTAGTAAAGAGAGCCCTGATAGTCCATGCTGTGATCTGGGAATGGATATAACCTAAATGTCACCACTGCAGATACCTAAAAGAAGAAAGGATGTGGGTGACTGTGTATATGATACTTTCAAACATTTTTGCAAGATAACAAATATAAGAAGATTGGCTGATTGCCCCTAATGTCACTAGACAAAATGGAGAAAGAAAAGGATCAGCTCAGAAATTGGAATTCCCAGCTCAAGTGCCACAAAAATGGTCTGTAAGCTTTCATTAGTGCCTTGAAGGAGACCCTTATTTCCTGTAACCAGAAGGTGAGACTTTTCAAAACAAATGCAAAACCTCATCCACCACAAAGACAAGCCACTGACTGGAAGAAAATATTCATAAATCATATATCTGATAAAGGACTGCTGCTGCTGCTGCTGCTAAGTCACTTCAGTCGTGTCCGGCTCTGTGTGACCCCATAGACGGCCTCCCCTGTCCCTGGGATTCTCCAGGCAAGAACACTGGAGTGGGCTGCCATTTCCTTCTCCAGATAAAGGGCTACTATACAGAAAAAAGAATCAAAAGTCAATAGGAAGAAAACAGACACACTCATAGATAAACTGAGAAAAGATTTCAAGAGCGACTTCATCAAAGAAGACATAGAATTGGCAAAGAAGCACATGAAACTATTCTCATCATTATCATTGTGCAAATATAATTGAAAACTACAATTAGCTACCACTACACCTGACAGGGAATGCTCATGAAGAAAAAGAATGACCAAATCAAGTTTTGGCACGACTATGGGACATGGACCTCTCACACACTAATGGTGGTGATGAAAATGGTGTCACAACCTTGGAAAACCGTTTGTTCGTATCTTACAAGGTTAATCTTACATCTACCATATGATCCAGCTGTTGCTCTGGTAAGGATGTATTCTAGAGGAAGAAAGCATATGTACATGCCCAGACTTACACACCAATGTTCATAGCAGCTTTATTTAGAAGAAACCCACTTGGAAACACCTCAAATGTCCCTCAAGAGGTGAATGAATAAAGCAAATTGTGGCATACGCATATACTGGATGGGTGGCTCAGACGGTAGAGAATCTGCCTGCAAAGACCCGGGTTTAATCTCTGGGTCAGGAAGATCGCCTGAAGAAGGAAATGGCAACCCACTCCAGTATTCTTGCATTGAAAATCTCATGGAAGAAGGAGCCTGGTGGGCCGCAGTTCAGGGTGTCACAAAGAATCAGACACGACTAAGCGAATAACTCTTTCAGATACTGGATTGCTGCTCAGCAATCAAAAAAAAAAAAAAAGAGCTTTTGACACATACAACAAAATAGATAAATCAAAAAATAAATAGGTGTCCAAATCTAGTCTGATATGTAAGGAGTTTTGAAGCCAGCACTCCATCCTAATAAGTACAAAGGCAAACTAGAAAAAAAACAACAACAGCTCTTCTCAGATCAGAGAGGTGAGGCCACAAGTCAAATTTCTGTCTCCAAAATTAAAGAGACAGGTGAATACTGAGAATACAACTTACCAAAGCAAAACCATCAGCAGAAACTTCCATGGGAACCAGTATCAGTGTAGGAAAACCAAAAAATATAAATGTTGGGGTCTCCCGAGGACTGCTGCCCTTGAACCTGGAATAGAAGAAGCTCCATAAGTCATCAGGACACTGATTCTCAGAAGCTGTCTCCTTCAGACACCTGAAATGAGCAAGGCCACTGGCATGAGGGTGGCACAGGGAGACACACCCAGCACACGATATAATGGGCTTCTCCCAAGGCCCCTTTCTTCTCCTTTTCTCGTTTGTCCCCAGAGAACAAAGTGGAAAAGGAATAAGAAATGGCCTGAATTCATGCAGACATTCATGATCTCACAATAACCACAGGACCATGGGTTTATTCATGTGTTATCATTGAATGGTCACAGAGACATTGTAGGTAACACATTCTTACCCCCATTTTACAGAGGGGAAGGCTGAGGTGTAGAGAGAGTTGCTACCTGTCTCACCTCCTGTGACCCTGCCTTTAGGAGGAAAGTGGCTCCAGGACACTGCACTCACTGGGGCCAGGCGGGACCCTTTTTACCACCAAGACAGCGGGGCACCGAACCCCAAAGCAGGAAAGAGGTGACTTGGGTGTCAATCCATTTGTCTCCCCACACCCCAGGGTGAGCTCGTGCCCACCGCAGGAACTTACTCTCCCAACTCAGTTCCAAACACCTGAAGGTGAAACCTGCTTTCCTCGCCAGGCAGCCTCTGTCTATATTAAAATATCACGGTCGCCGCAATGACGTCAGGTTTCTACGGCTCCGCGGTGTGCAGCCCTGTTTACACCTGGAATGTCTCCTATGTTGTAACCATCATTTGCAGTCTTGACAAGCTGCATCCTCGCAGTCATCCAACACCATGGGTTCTGTCATCTGCACTGGGGCATAAAAATTCGTGAATACCCAACACGTGTTTGACACATCCTGCATCCATCCATCTATTCACCCAGTTAACAGGTATTAAGACCAAAGTTTATATGATCTCTTTGGTTAAGTTTTAGGCTTCTCTAGAATAGCAACAGGAAATTAAAGTGTAGGAAAGCAGGTGTGGAAAATTCAGTTGTTAACTCTAAGAAGACATGGCTCCCTCCCTTTAAGATTCCAGGCTTCCCAGATGGCACTAGTGATAAAGAACCCGCCTGCCAAAGCAGGAGACATAAGAGACACGAGTTCGATACCCGGGTCGGGATGATTCCCTGGCGGAGGGCAGGGCAATTCAGTATTCTTGCCTGAAGAAACCCTTGGACAGAGGAGCCTGGTGGGCTACAGTCCGTAGGGTCGCAAAGAGCTACCTGAAGCGAATAACTGAGGACAAATAAATGCATATTAAGATTTCAACCAGCTCAAGTTTCTATTTGATGATTCTAAAACATGCTTTCAGCCCTAGCTCCCTCTCCACATTTCTAGTTACTGTCCTCTTTCCATGGATTCTCTCTCGCACCGAAGTTCTACCAAGAATTCTGCACACTTAATTCACATCTTCCCGCACCTCCCTTCCCTCATCTAAAGGGGCTGTGTTCCTCTGCGCTTTCACTGAAATTACACTTGCCAACTCAACAACCACTTGTTTGTCACACTTATACAACAGATCCAGAATGTTGAGAGGATTTTTCAAACACAGGCAAATACGGTTATTTTCTCAAGAGAAGAGGCTTGCAGGACTTCCCTGGTGGTCCAGTGGCTAAGACTCTGCTCCTAATGCAGGGGGCCAGGGTTCAATCCCTGATCAGGGAAATAGATCCCACATGCCGCAACTAAATGAGATCCCACATACAGCAACTAAGACCCCATGTAGCCAAATAAATATGTTTTATAAAAAGAGAAAGAGACGAGAACTTCCCTTCTGTAGTTCAGAATTCAATTACTTGACTACAGATGGGGAATCACATTACAGGACAGCCAGCTATCCAGAAGCTCAAGCTGTAAAATACATTCCATAGAGTAAGAGTGAGATAACATGAAGGCTGTGCTTTCAACAACAGGCTTTCAAATGAAGCACAGTTTTTCTCAGACATATCTCATAATTTTACTTCAATGAAAGTGATTTTGCAAATATGTTAAGTGCAAGTTAGCAATAATTTTTATAGTCACTTCAAGAACCTGTGTTTTTTCCATTTATTTCTTTCTCAAGAACTTAGCATGTAGGGAATAAACTTCTCTGAAATTATATTGTTATTCAAACTCTGCCATGAAAATATATTGTTTGAAAGAACTGTGCGATATACCATATTTGGACACTATATTGGTAGGGATAGGGACCTCTTTTGCAGTTTTCTGTTAAGTCAAAATTCTTTTACTGGGTTGTAGAAATTATGATGCTTGACATTCTCTGGGGATGTATCCATTAAATAAGAAGAATAAAACCCAACCTACAAAAAGTATACATGAATCCATATTGATATCAACAAATATTTGAATTAATGAAGAAATGGTGTTGAGAATAAACGTCTTTATCAAAAAATTCCAAATAATATATGTAAATACCATTGCCTCCATGAAGCGTGCCTGCGTGTGTGCTCAGTCGTGTCTGATTCTTTGTGACCCCATGGACTATAGCCTGCCAGGCTCCGTGGTCCTTGGGATTCTCCAAGCAAGGATACTGGAGTGGGTTGCCTTTTCCTCCTCCAGGGGATCTTCCCGACGCAGGGACTGAACCACCGTCTCCTGTATTACAGGTGGATTCCTTACTGCTGCGCCACTGGGGAAGCCTGATTGCCTCCATGAAGTAACCCATAATTCTGGCTTCTACCTCTGAGGGCAGAGAGGACTTAGTGACTGACTTCTGAAGGATAGAGAAGGCAAATGGAAAAAGTTACTGTACAATGGAGAAACTGGACAAACAGCACGTTAACCCAGTGAAGCAGGTCATCATATCCAGTGACTCAGTGATGTCATGTGGGTACCATGGTGATAAGAGGGGCACTTCAACTCTGTGGTATTTTTCCTCAAAACTGATAACCACAAATAGTCCAGCAAACTGCCTAATCACAAGTATACTAAAAAACAGCCTGTACTCAAGACTGTCAGGGGCATGAAAACAGTGTGACAGTTCCTCAAATGGCTAAACAGAGAGTTACCATATGACGCAGCAATTGCACTCCTAGGTACAAAACCAAGAGAAGTGATGACATATATTTACATAAAAACTTGCACACAAATGTATATAGCATTGTTATTCAGAAGAGCCAAAAGTGGAAACAACCCAAATGTCCACCAACTAAAGAGTGTGTAAGTAAAATATTGCATACTATTTGACAATAAAAAGGAATGAAGTACCGATATATGCCATAAGACCGGTGAACGTTGAAAACAGTATGCCAAGGGAAAGAAGCCAAATATGCAAAAAGTCACATAGCATATGATTCTATCTACATGCAATGTCCAGAAAGATGTCATCAATATAGCTGTACCCAAGGGAATCCCCCCTTTATACCAGACTTCCAGAAAGCTCTTTGTTGTGGCTCTTTGCCACAGGCCCTCCCTCCCACCTTTCTGTCTTGAAACGTTCAGGCTACAGTTCAGGCATCTGCCACTAGGTGGCACTAACAAATCGCCACTTTCAATTTTCTTACAAACGAGTTTATTCAAACAACTACCAAAAATTAAAGTTCAGCCTCTGAATATATGTACAGGATGAAACTAATTCTGTTAGAAAACACTGATAAGTGTAAAAGAAGGCGGTAGAAAATATACGCTGGGGCCTGCACAAGATGAAACACCAAGTGGCAGCAGCAGTTGGTGGTCGGGCAAAGGGCAGGAAAGAGGTGACTGATGGCGTATGGGACCTTGGATCCTGGTGTGGGCAGCCTGAGCGGTAGTGTTCAGTGTCCCAGCAGGGGATGACAGAGTGTGTGAGAGAAAGAATGGGCAGCATGTGCAGCCTGGAGGGTAATGGGGGTTAGCACGTGTTCTCTGGTAGGGACTCTCTGTAGAGTCCACACTGTTCATTAGCAAACATTAATAAGAGAAGAAATAAATCAGTGCACGCGATGTAAATTTGGAGTAGTCAAGAGCAGATGGAATTGCTTCAACACAAATAAAAATTTTCCAAATAGAATGGCTACCATCATCATCAGTTTCCTAGTTTACTCTCTCCAAATATACTCCTTTACATTAAAAAAAAGAACAAAAATAGAGATGGATATGATGCCACCTGGCACGTTATCTTCCTCATCCAGAGGGGTAGGTGAGTGAGTACTGAGGGACGACAACGGGAGGGGTGCATGACCATTTCTCCAGCCCTGGAAGCACATCTTCGGAAAGGGAGGCTGCTCTGCATCCTCAGGGAGGGTGAGGGATGGGACCCCATCCCATCCTGACACTTACCTGCAGAGGTGACCCAGGCTCTTGTCACCATGATCTTGGGCATCTGTGGCTGGGACTCATGGTGCCTCTGTCACAGAGCTGTCCTGAGAGGTGAACGAGAAAACCTGCCCAGAGTATATGGCATGAGGTGGGACTTCAGTGCCATTTAAATAAATGTTGGGGTACAGCAGCCCCAGAAAGATGGTAGGAGGGGCGAATTCATGCTTAGAATCAAACCCCATTCCCGCCAGAAATGCTCAGAGGGCTCAAACAAACCTTGTACGCACCAGGACTCAGGGACCCCATAGAGACTGAGACAGAACTGTGTTTGAGCATCCCCTGTGGAGGTATGGTACGGGTCAGCAGTGGACAGGGGCTCTGGGTGCAGCAGACTTGGGTATGGCATAAGCCCTCTTGGAGGAGGTCGCCATCAACCCCACCACAGATCTGCCAGAACTTACACAGGACTGGGAAACAGACTCTTGGAGGGCACAAACAGAACCTTCTGTGCACCAGGACCCAGGAGAAAGGAGCAGTGACCCCACACGAGACTGACCCAGAGGTGCCCCGGAGTGTCCAGGAATCTCCAGTGGAGGCATGGGTCAGTGGTGCTCTGCTGCAGGATTGGGGGCAGTGAGTGTAGCAGTACATGCATGGGATCTTTCGAAGGAGGTCACCATTATCTTCATTACCTCCACCATAGTTTCCGTTCCGTTCCGTTCCGTCGCTCAGTCGTGTCCGACTCTCTGCGACCCCGTGGACTGTAGCCTACGAGGCTTCTCCGTCCATGGGATTCTCCAGGCAAGAATACTGGAGTGGGTTACCATTTCCTTCTCCAGGGGATCTTCCCAACCCAGGGAACGAACCCGGGTCTCCCACATTGGAGGCAGACGCTTTAACCTCTGAGCCACCAGGGAAGCCCATAGTTTGGCCCCAGGTAAATAGCATGGAGGGAACACAGCTCCGCCCATCAACAGAAAATCGGATTAAAGATTTACTGAGCATGGCCCCACCCATCACAACAAGACCCAGATACCCCTCAGTCAGTCTCTCCCATCAGGAAGTTTCCATAAGTCTCTTATCCTTCTCCATCAGAGGACAGACAGACTGAAAACCACAATCACAGAAAACTAACCAATCTGATCACATGGACCACAGCCTTGTACAACTCAATGAAACTATGAGCCATGCCATGTAGGGGCACCCAAGATGGACGGGTCATGGTGGAGAGTTCTGACAAAATGTGGTCCACTGGAGAATGGGAATGGCAAACCACTTCAGTGTTCCTGCCTTGAGAACCCCATGAACAGTATGAAAAGGCAAAGATAGGACACTGAAAGATGAACTCCCCAGGTCGTTAGGTGCCCAATATGCTACGGGAGATCAGTGGAGAAATAACTCCAGAAAGAATGAAGGGATGGAGCCAAAGCAAAAACAACACCCAGCTGTGGATGTGACTGGTGATAGAAGTATGATGCTGTAAAGAGCAACATTGCATAGGAACCTGGAATATCAGGTCCATGAATCAAGGCAAATTGTAGTGGCCAAACAGGAGAGGATGGAAAGAGTGAACATCAACATTTTAGGAATCAGCGAACTAAAATGGACTGGAATGGGTGACTTTAACTCAGATGACCATTATATCTACTACTGTGGCCAAGAATCCCTTAGAAGAATTGGAGTAGCCATCATAGTCAACAAAAGAGTTCGAAATGCAGTACTTGGATGCAGTCTCAAAAACCACAGAATGATCTCTGTTCGTTTCCAAGGCAAACCATTCAATAGCACAGTAATCCAAGCCTATGCCCCGACCAGTAATGCTGAAGAAGCTGAAGTTGAACGGTTCTATGAAGACCTACAAGACATTCTAGAGCTAACACCCAAAAAAGATGTCCTTTTCATTATAGGGGACTGGAATGCAAAAGTAAGAAGTCAAGAAACACCTGGAGTAACAGGCAAATTTGGCCTTGGAGCACGGAATGAAGCAGGACAAAGGCTAATAGTTTTGCTAAGAGAATTCACTGGTCGTAGCAAATACCCTCCTTCTGTTACAGAAACCAGTACTTGAGAAACCAAGCACCCCACTCAGAGAATTGGAGAACTCAGGTTTATTATGCCAGTGGGCCCAGAGGAGTTAACACTCCAAGCTCTGAGCCCTGAACAAAGGGTTCCAGAGTTCTTATAGACAGACTGTAGTGGGCAACACTAGCTGCTAATAGGATGGTTTAAACTAAGGGGCTTTGCATGCATGGGAACAGCAGTCAAGATGGGGAGAGGGATGCCTTGCCTGGACAGGATTGATTAAGCAGGGCTGCGGGTGCTGGGCAATTGCAAAGAGCAGGACAAGGGTGAGTGAGATAAACTCCAGTTCCTAGTATTGCAAGTCCCCACTTTCTGAGACTGCGTGACCTATGTGATCTAGATTTGCAAGGGGCAAGCCGAGTTACAGAGGCAGAAGGAGAAGGAGATTATGTCAAATTTTAACTTTTCCTCTTCATTCCAACAACACAAGAGAAGACTCTACACATGGACATCACCAGATGGTCAATACCGAAATCAGATTCATTATATTCTTTGCAGCCAAAAATGCAGAAGCTCTATACAGGCAGCGAAAACAAGACCAGGAGCTGACTGTGGCTCAGATCATGAACTCCTTATTGCCAAATTCAGACTTAAATTGAACAAAGTAGGGAAAGCCACTAGACCATTCAGGTATGACCTAAATCAAATCCCTTACGATTATACAGTGGAAGTGAGAAATAGATTCAAGGGAGTAGAGCTGATAGACAGAGTGCCTGATGAACTATGGACGGAGGTTCGTGACATTGTCCAGGAGGCAGTGATCAAGATCATCCCCAAGAAAAAGAAATGCCAAAAAGCAAAATGGCTGTCTGAGGAGGCCTTCCAAATAGCGGTGAAAAGAAGAGAAGCAAAAAAGCAAAGGAGCAGAGGAGAGATATACTCATTTAAATGCAGAGTTCCAAAGAATAGCAAGGAGAGATAAGAAAGCCTTCCTCAGTGATCAGTGCAAAGAACTAGAGGAAAACAATAGAATGGGAAAGACTAGAGATCTCTTCAAGAAAATGAGAGATACCAAGGGAACATTTCATGCAAAGATGGGCTCAAGAAAGGACAGAAATGGTAAGGACCTAACAGAAGCAGAAGATATTAAGAGGTGGCAAGAATACACAGAAGAACTGTACAAAAAAGATCTTCCCGACCCAGATAATCACGATGGTGTGATCACTCACCTAGAGCCAGACATCCTGGAATGCAAAGTCAAGCGGGCCTTAGGAAGCATCACTACAAACAAAGCTAGTGGAGATGATGGAATTCCAGTTGAGCTATTTCAAATCCTAAAAGTTGATGCTGTGAAAGTGCTGCACTCCATATGCCAGCAAATTTGGAAAACTCAGCAGTGGCCACAGGGATGGAAAAGGTCAGTTTTCATTGCAATCGCAAAGAAAGGCAATGCCAAAAATGTTCAAACTACCGCACAATAGCACTCATGTTACATGCTAGTAAAGTAATGCTCAAAATTCTCCAAGCCAGGCTTCAGCAGTATGTGAACCATGAACTTCCAGATGTTCAAGCTGGTTTTAGAAAAGGCAGAGGAAAGAAAGTGAAAATCCCTCAGTCTTGTCTGACTCTTTGTGACCCCGTGGACTAGACAGTCAGTGGAATTCTCTAGGCCAGAATACTGGAGTGGGTAGCCTTTCCCATCTCCAGGGGATCTTCTCAACCCAGGGATGGAACCCAGGTCTCCCGCATTGCAGGCGGATTCTCTACCAGCTGAGAAACAAGGGAAGCCCAAGAATACTGGAGTGCGTAGCCCATCCATTCTCCAGCTGATCTTCCCGACCCAGGAACAAAACCAGGGTCTCCTGCATTGCAGGCGGGTTCTTTACCAACTGAGCTATGAGAGAACCCCAGAGGAACCAGAGACAATATTGCCAACATCCGTTGGATTATCAATAAATCAAGAAAGTTCTAGAAAAACACTTATCTCTGCTTTATTGACTATGCCAAAGCCTCTGACTGTGTGGATCACCACAAACTGTGGAAAATTCTTAAAGAGATGAGAATATCAGACCACCTGACCTGCCCATTGAGAAATCTGTATGCAGGTCAGGAAGCAACAGTTAAAACTGGACATGGAAAAACAGACTGATTCCACATCGGGAAAGGAGTACGTCAAGGCTGTATATTGTCACCCTGATTATTTAACTCAAATGCAGAGTACATCATGAGAAACGCTGGGCTGAATGAAGCACAAGCTGGAATCAAGATTGCTGGGAGAAATATCAATAACCTCAGATACACAGATGATACCACCCTCATGGAAGAAAGTGAAAAGGAACTAAAGAGCCGCTTGATGAAAGTGAAAGAGGAGAGTGAAAGAGCTGGCTTAAAGCTCAACACTCAGAAAATGAAGATCATGGCACTCGGTCCCATCACTTCATGGTAAATAGATGGGGAAACAAGGAAACAGTGACAGACTTAATTTTGGGGGGGCTCCAAAATCACTGCAGACAGTGACTGCAGCCATGAAATTAAAAGATGCTTACTCCTTGGAAGAAAAGTTATGAGCAACCTAGACATCATATTAAAAAGCAGAGACACTACTTTGCCAACAAAGGTTCATCTAGTCAAGGCTATGGTTTTTCCAGTAGTCATGTATGCATGTGAGAGTTAGACTGTAAAGAAAGCTGAGTGCCGAAGAATTGATGCTTTTGAACTGTGGTGTTGGAGAAGACCCTCGAGAGTCCCGTGGATAGCAAGGAGATCCAACCAGTCCATCCTAAAGGAAATCAGTCCTGAATATTCATTGGAAGGACTGATGTTGAAGCTGAAATTCAAATACTTTGGCCACCTGATGGGAAAAACTGACTCATTTGAAAAGACCCTGATGCTGGGAAAGACTGAAGGCGTGAGGAGAAGGGGCTGACAGAGGATGAGATGGTTGGATGGCATCACTAACTCTATGGACCTGAGTTTGAGCAAACTCCAGGAGTTGGTGATGGACAGGGAGGCCTGGCGTGCTGCAGTCCGTGCGGTCACAAAGAGTCGGACACGACTGAGCGACTGAACTGAACCGAATTGAACTGAATAGCAATGCGGGCTATCTGAGCCCTGGTCCTAAGGAAGGCACGGTGAAAAGTCATTCCTCACTCTTTCTCCTACAGAGATTACATGCATCTAGGGGAAGGAAGCAAACAACTCTCTGACATGTGCTGTCTTGAAGGTTTGAGATAGCAGGTTCTCTTCATTCTTTGGTGTACCAGAATTTCCTAAGAGCTGCTCACAACATACCTGTGTGTTGATCCTAATCCAGTCCCCACCCTGGGAAGACAGACTTGCCTTTGACTCACCTGGTGAGCTCAGTGAGAGATGGCACTGCGGTAGTGGGCTGTGGTGTTTGTCTAACTTCTGCTCCTGGACTGCTCCTTGTGTTAATACATTGATAAGAAAATCTGGGACTCACCCCGTAGTCAGCAGTGCAGGGGCTCTCAGATCATACATTTTCCAGCCACATCACATCAAGATTTCAGCCATGTGCTGCCTCCTGAGAGGCAAAATTCCACAAATTACTACCATTTCTTGACAGACAATTATCCATTCTTCCATTCACTGATACCGTAATATATATTGAACTTTAGGGCTCATACTATTCCATTGTAAGGTTCTTATTAATTCCACAGTGCAAGTAAGAGTGTAGAAAGGACAAATTCAAGGGTTATTTCTGAGATGAGCTTCACATTAACTTTTAAAATTGCTGAAGTTTCAAGGATTTGAAGATTTAAAAAAAAAAAATCTCTCTGTTCTCTCATCAAAAGTTTCAGGAAGCGTTTTCTGCATTCCCTGTTAACATTCTTCACTTCCCACTGTCTCCTCATCTTACTGCACTGTAGCTTCTGTCCCTGTGATTGCAATGAACGTGCACTCACCGAGGTCACAAGCTACCTTTTGGTCACTAAGTCCAATACTTTCTATAAATATATTAATATACAAATACTATAACTTTTTAATGACCATCTAAAATGTGTACACTTGCATAGACTGCTCCTAACAAATCTTTGACATCTTCCCAGGTTCTGGAGCATGAGAAACTGGGTACAAACCCAAAATGCTCTGTTCCCAAACTGTGCAGTCCTGAGCTAAGTCCTTATGTCTCTGTCCCTTATCATTTCATCTATGAAATGTGGGTTAACACCATATCTAATTCATAGTACTGTTGTGAGCACAATGAGTCAATACATAAAAAGCATTTGGTTAAATGTATTTTAGTCGTTTTTATTTCTTTGCTTATATCTTCACTGGCTATGAGCATTTCTACCATCCCTGTGGTATAAACTGATTTTTAATCACTGACTCTGGAGGTATGCTGACAGAAGGTGAGTGGGTCACAAAACTCAATGTATGATGAGAACTTATCTTTTATACGTAAATATGTAAATACAGACACACATGCACAAATGTATAAATAACAGCAAGAGAAAATTTCTAGAGTATGATAAATGTATACAAATAACTGATTCACTTTGCTGTACACCTGAAACTAACACAAAACTGTAAATCAACTAGACTCCAATGACAAGTTTTTTTCTTTTAAAGAAAAGGATAGGATACAAATGAAAATCTTAGCGAGGCTTTTCTTTTCGTAATATGTTTCAGGATATTTTCTTTCCCTTTTTAGTAATTAATTTTTTACTCTACTAAACACCCCACAGCACACACTGTTTCAATCATTTAAAATAAGAAAGTTCTGAGAAATTTAAGCATTCTTAGCCTTACAGGAAACCTACAAGAAAGCAACTCAACTTTAGAAAAGGAACACCCAGAAGCATAGAATGGGAGGCGAGATATTGGGGGAGTCCCTACTGGTAGGACAGGTCACAGGCCCCCAAATTCTACACTACATTAATTATTATCAATATTTAAATCTCTGCTTAGTTAATTAGGAGAAAAACATGGTACTTTACTGTGTTTGACTTTGTGTTACCTTGATTGAAAAAGTAGGCTCTTCTCATCTGAAAGGCAGTAGCGTACACTGCTTAGATGAAGGGCTCAGGGACTACAAACCTGTATTCAAATCAAAGCCCCACCACCTGCTAGCCCTGCCCTCACTGTGCCTCAGTTCCCTCATGCTTAAAGTCTCCTCACAGGTTATAGTGAGGAAGAAACAAGTAAGTATACTTTGAGCACTTATACCACTGTTGGGCACTGAGGAAGTCAGCAATAAATATTTATCATTCTTATCATCCCTAAATGGAACATTATGATTTCTACAGTCATTGTTATTATTGGGTGGGCTTTCTGTTCCCTCCAAATAAAGCTCCTTAAATTGAAAGCACGCCCACCAGTTTTGGCAACCAGTTAGCCAAGTGCAGCTTTTCTCTTAGGAGGAAAAGTGGTTCATACATCAAACATGGAGTCTCTTCAGGTGCTGCCCAAGGGACTAGTTCCTGACAGGGAATCAGCCTACTCTGGATGCCTGGGGGCCACTGAGAAAAATGAGAGCTCTGCAGCTTATTGTGCAACCAGAGATCCTGCAGGACCACAGACATCAGAGAGCGAAAGAGATTACAAACTCCAATGAAGAAAAGAAGTCCAGCAAATCTCTCAAATTGGGAAATTACCTGAACAAAGCTGGAGAATATGCATCCTCCAAAAAGTGTTGTTAAGGCCCCCAGAATTTCCAGCCAGGCTGGGCTGGAGATGATCTTACCCTGTATAAAACTAGTCCATGAAGACTTGGAGCAGGGGACTTCCCTGGTGGTCCAGTGGTTAAGAATCCACCTTGCAATGCAAAGAACATGGGTTCGATCCCTGGTCAGGGAACTAAGATCCTACATGCCATGGAGCAACTAAGCTCGAGTGCCACAACAAAGATCCAGTATGCTCAATTAAGAACTGACAGAGTCAAATAAAAAAAAAAATAGGTTTTATAAAAGACTAAGGGAGAAGACTGCTTTTTCAAATCCCAGAAAATAAGTAATAAAGGCATGCAGAGAAACCTGGCCCAATCAAAGGAACAAAATAAATCTAGAGAAATGAATGATAGATAAATGATCGAAAATTATGTGACAGAGAATTCAAAATTATCATCAAAGACAACGAACAAAATCAGGAGAGTGATCATGAACGAAATGAATATATCAACAGGGATAGAAATTAAAAAAAAAAAGAACCAAACAAATTATGTAGCTGAAGAATACAATAATTGAATTGAAAATTTCATTATAGGAGGTGATGGAATTCCAGCTGAGCTTTTTCAAATCCAAAAAGATGATGCCATGAAAGTGCTGCACTCAATAAGACAGCAAATTAGGACAACTCAGCAGTGGCCATAGACTGGAAAAGGTCAGTTTTCATTCCATTCATCTCTCAGAGAAAGGCAATGCCAAAGAATGTACAAACTACCGCACAATTGCACTCATTTTACATGCTGGCAAGGTAATGCTCAAAATCCTCCCAGCTAGGCTCAACAGTACGTGAACTGAGAACTTCCAAATGTACAAGCTGGATTTAGAAAAGGCAGAGGAATCAGAGGTCAAATGGCCAACATCTGTTGAATCATAGAAAAAGCAAGAGAATTACAGGAAAACATCTGCTTCCTTGACTAAGCCTTCTACTATGTGGATCACAACAAACTGTGGAAAATTCTTCAAGAAATGAGAATACCAGACCACCTGACCTGCCTCCTGAGAAACCTGTATGCAGGCAAAGAAGCAACAGTTAGAACTGGACCTGGAACAATGGACTGGTTCAAAATTGGAGAAGGAGTACATCAAGGCTGTATACTGTCACCCTGCTTATTGAACTTGTATGCAGAGTACATCACGTGAAATGCCAGGCTGGATGAAGCACAAACTGGAATCAAGATTGCCGGGAGAAATATCAATAACCTCAGATATGCAGATGACACCAGCCTTACGGCAGAAAGCGAAGAGGAACTCAAGAATCTCTTGATGAAGGTGAAAGAGGAGAGTGAAAAAGCAGGCTTCAAACTCAACATTCAAAAAACGAAGATCATGGCTTCTGGTCCCATCAATTCATGGCAAATAGACCGGGAAACAACGGAAACAGCGACAGATTTCATTTTCTTCGGGTCCAAAATCACTGCAGATAGAGACTGAAGCCATGAAATTAAAATAATACACTTGCTCCTTGGAAGAAAAGCTATGACAAACCTACACAGTGTAATATTAAAAAGCAGAGACATTGCCGACAAAGGTCCATATTGTCAAAGCTATGGTTTTTCCAGTAGTCATGTACAGATGTGAGAGTTGGACCATAAAGAAAGTTGAGCACTGAAGAATTGATACTTTTGAACTGTGGTGTTGGAGAAGACTCTTGAGAGTTCCTTGGACTGCGAGAAGATCAAACCAGTTAATCCTAAAGAAAATCAACCCTGAATATTCACTTAAGGACTGATGCTGAAGCTGAAGCTCCAATACTTTGGTCACGTGATGCAAAGAGCCAACTGACTGGAAAAAACTCTGATGCTGGGAAAGACTGAAAGCTGGAGGAAAAGGAGATAACAGAGGATGAGATGGCTGGATGGTATCACTCACTCAATGGACATGAGTTTGTGTAAGCTCCGGGAGTTGGTGAAGGACAGGGAATCCTGGAGTGCTGTAGTCCGTGGGGTCGCAAAGCGTCTACACGACTTAGTGACTCAACAACAACAACAACAGAATATTTGATCAAGCAGAAGAATCAGCAAACTTGCAGATAGGTCATTTGAAAGCATGGAGTCAGAGGAACAAAAAGAAAAAAACAATTAAGAAAAGTGAAGAAAGCTTAAGAGATTCAAAGTACACCAGGAAGAAGATCAGTATATACATTATAGGACTCCAAGAAGGAGGAGAGGGAGAGAAGAGGGCAGAGAGTTGATTTGAGGAAATAATGGCCACGAATTTCACAAAATGGACATCCAAATTCAAGAAGCTCAAATGACTTCAACTATTTCAGTTCAGTTCAGTTCAGTCTCTCAGTCTCGTCCAACTCTTTGAGACCCCATGGACTGCAGCTCGCCAGGCCTCGCTGTCCATCACCAACTCCCGGAGTTTACTCAAACTCGTGTCCATTGAGTCGGTGATGCCATCCAACCATCTCATCCTCTGTCGTCCCCTTCTCCTCCTGCCCTCAATCTTTCCCAGCATCGGGGTCTTTTCAAATGAGTCAGCTCTTCACATCAGGTGGCCAAAGTATTGGAGTTTCAGCTTCAACATCAGTCATTCCAATGAATATTCAGGACTGATTTCCCTTAGGATGGACTGGTTGGATCTCCTTGCAGTCCAAGGGACTCTCAAGAATCTTCTCCAACACCACAGTTCAAAAGCATCAATTCTTCGGCACTCAGCTTTCTTTAGAGTCAAACTCTCACATCCATACATGACTACTGGAAAAACCATAGCTGTGACTTCAACTAGGATGAACACAAACAAGCATTATGACAAACTGTCAAAAGTAGAGACAATGAGAAAATCTGGATACCAGCAAGAGAAAGTGGATCACCACGTATCAAGAGAGATCTCATAAAATTATAAGTGGATTTCTCAGAAGACTAGAAGGGAGTCGGATGAGACATTCAGTGTTGAGAGAAAAAAATCCCCAACAAGAATACTTTATCTGACAAAGCTTTCCTTCTCAAATGAAGGAGAAATAGAGACCATCCCAGATAAACAAAACCTGAGGGAGTCCATCACAATTAGACCTACCTTGTAAAAATTGCTAAAGAGAATCCTTCAAGTTGAAACCAAAGGATGTGAGACGGTATCATATATACTTAGTAGAAACTGCATTACAAATTTTGAATTTTGATCTTTCCCTGAGCTCAAGATATGTGATACGATACTCTCTTGTAATGCTGGTCAGTGGCATTGAGCCACAGCTCCCAGTCAGTCACAAGATCATGAGGGTAAACAACCAGGACTCTTCCAACCAATCTGTACCCACACAGCCATTTTGCTTTTCACCTCAGACCAGCATTCAATAAAGTACATGAGATATTCAACACTCTATGATAAAATAGGCTTTGTGGTTGATGATTTTGCACAACTGTAGGCTAATATAAGTGCTCTGAGCATGTTTAAGGTAGGTTAGATTTGGTATGTTTGCTGTATTAAATGCATTTTCAACTTACAGTGGTTTTCTCAGGACGAAACAACTATGATCAATCAAGTAGCAATGAATGATTCTAGCCCCCAGACTGAACCCTCTAAGCACCTATCCCACTAAAGGAGACCAGGCGCCTTTGGAGAAATGGATGATTCTAGCTCCAAAGAAGGAACTGTGTACCACATGTGTCTAGACCACACTCTCATACCAGAAAGCACATCAGAAGGACTCAGAAGCCAGCTTGAAAGGGCCTCCCACCGGTCAAAGATAGAACAACTTGACACCAAGGAAAATAATGACTACAATGGACAAATATATACATGCCTGGGAGTCATGATGACAATCTAAAAGAAAAGCAGAACACAAAACCAACTCACTGCTCACCTTTGGAGGATCCCAGGGAAAAGGCTCATTCTTTCAAAAACGGGAAATACTGCAAAAGAATTAAAAACATTAATTCTGCCCTTCCTGTGCAAACTATACCTCAGAGTAACCTAACTGTTGATGAGGGGAAGTTCGTTTTATAGAAGAATTCTGGCTAATAAATGCCTAAGAAATCACAGAACTTGCACATCACCTTTTTACAGATGTTAATGACAAGCAGATCTAGCCAACTATGTTGGGAGGCTACAAAAAAACACGAGGTAAGAAGCAGATGGGATACTTTCTAATGGATAGGTCAGGTTGATAACACCTGAATCCAGTGATCAATTTAGTGTCAGAAGAGACAGCCAGACAGAATGAGCCTCCTGGTGTAAGATTAAAAGATGTACAACATTAAAAGTGAAGCATTCTTACCAAAAAATGTGAACTGGTCAAGCCTCTAAATCTAATCACCACTTTTACAGTAATAGAGGAGGAAGGCAGAGGAATACAAACAACACAATAATAAGGATATAATCAACTGAATGAGGGATATAAACTCCACAGGACAAAAGATGCAATTTCTTAAGCAAATGGGTGGAAGGTTAAAAAAAAAGGAGGCCTTTTTTATATACACGACACTTATGACTTCAGAGAAATCACAGTTAAAACCACAGTAAGATACTATAGCATGCTTACCTGAACATCAAATATGAGAAACATGGAAACTACCAAGTGTTGCAGATGATAGGGAATATAGACTGAAAAGAACCCTTTGACAACTACTTGGCAAATCCTACCGAGCTCAGTCCTACGATGTAGAAATGCCTCTCTTAGGTCCACGCCCAAGAGAAAGAAAATAAACATCTACCCAAAAGCTATGCACAAGATCATTCATAGCAACATTATTGACAGTAAGTCAAAAACTGGGAAATACCCAAACCTCCATTATAAATACATATATTGTGAAATATCCACACAATATAACACTGTACACCAATGAGAATGAATGATCTACCACTACAGACAACAGTAATATAAATCACACACACACTATGTTCACTGAAAGGAGCCAGACACAAAAGAGTATATGCCGTAAGATTTCAGGAATTTTTCTTCTAATCTCCCAGCTGAGTTTGGGGAAGAAGAAGTACCTTTTAATTGAAGGCACTTAGTATTGTTCTATGTTACCTGCAGGTTAACCTCAAAGAAGCATGTATCCTCTGAGTCAAGAAGTGATTTACTACATATACACAGGCTAGAGCCATGTCTGATGGACAAAAAACTGGGTGGTAGACAGGAGTCACCCAAGGGGAAGACCTAACCCACTAACCCTATGTCCCCTATGTGACCCTGGGTAGGTCACCACACTTCCTCTGGTCTCACCTGTCAAGTGATTCAGACTATCCCTGATGCCCAACCAGGAAAACCTCATACATAGAGCAATCAGATCACCATTCGACAAGCACTCTGAAATCATAAAAGGAAAAGAATTCACCATGGGAGTCCAAATAACTATTTTAACAGCCAAATTGTCTAATGCATAGTAACTGTAATAATTATTACTTTTTTGTTTTTATAATTATTATCTTTTCATTTTTCTTAAATAAATACCCTCGATAAATGGACAACAGCTATTGAAACATAGTCTTCATCCAAACAGATACGGTCTCGGCCTAACATCAGTCACTATCAGCACGTCTTTTTCTTCTTCATAACTGTACCAGTTAGCAGTGTGATGGCTCAGACGATAAAGAATCTGCCTGCAGTGCAGGAGACCCGGTTTTGATCCCTGGGTCGGGAAGATTCCCTGGAGAAGGGAATACCGACACACTCTAGTATTCATGACTGGAGAATTCCATGGACAGAAGAGCCTGGCGGGCTACAGCCCATGGAGTCAAAAAGAGTCGGACACGACAGAAGCGACTAACACTTTCACTTTTAGGAGTGTGGGCTCTGGAGACAGATCAGGGCCAAATGTAAGATCTGTCACTTATAAAACGTGTGAGTGTAAATACTTTCACCTCACCTTACAGTCACTGGATCGGCTCCTATCTGGCTTTTTGACCTCATCTCCTACCACTCCACACTTGGTCTGCAGGGCTCCAATCAGTCAAGCTGGTCATCTCCTCCCGGAATAACTGGGGCACACACAGTGAAAGGCTGCTGACAAAAAGGCCTGCTCAGGCCTGGCATCTGCTTGTCTTTCAGGGCTCAGCTCAAATGTCACTTCCTAAGGAAGAGCTTCACTGACAACCCCATGGACAGGAACCTCTGACCCAAAGTTTTCTACTCTATTTATGAGTAGACACTGAACTGATGCCAGAACCAACTGTTTGACGCTTTCCATCCCATGTCCCCTCAGATCTAGACCGAGCCAAGAAATTGGCAATTTCAATAAGCACCTCTGACAATTTTGTTAAAGTGGTCCACGGACCACATCTGAAAAGATCCTGACCTAAACATGTGACATTTGTGTAGCACTACTTTAATGTCTGCCATGTAGAGTTCTAATATGTCTGGGGTTTGTCTGTCAATGCAGTACACTGACCCTTCCCTCCCACCTACAACTACTGATTGCTTTCTCACATGATCACAATTAAACTCCACAATAATTCTGTATGGTTGGGAGCATTATCCTGTTGTATAGACAAGGCATGGGAAAGGGTAGGGACTTACCTAAAGTGTCCCAATGACGGGGCCCAATCGTTTCACTCTTGCTCCAGGAACGTGTCTAGGAGACTCAATATCACAACTGGTTCTCTCATTTCAGTTCAGTTCACTCGCTCAGTTGTGTCCAACTCTTTGCAACCCCAAAGACTACAGTACGCCAGGCCTCACTGTCCATCACCAACTCCCGGAGTTTACTCAAACTCATGTCCTTTGAGTCGGTGATGCCATCCAACCATCTCCTCCTCTGTCATCCCCTTCTCCTCGCGCCTTCAATCTTTCCCAGTATCAGGGTCTTTTCAAATGAGTCAGCACTTTGCATCAGGTGGCCAAAGTACTGGAGCTTCAGCTTCAACATCAGTCCTTCCAATGAATATTCAGGACTGATTTCCTTTAGGATGGACTGGTTGGATCTCCCTGCAGTTCAAGGGACTCTCAAGAGGCTTCTCCAATACCACAGTTTAAAAGCATCAATTCTTCGGCACTCAGCTTTCTTTATAGTCCAACTCTCACATCCATACATGACTACAGGAAAAACCATAACTTTGACTCGACAGACCTTTCTTGGTAAAGTAATGTCTCTGCTTTTTAATATGCTGTCTAGGTTGGTCATAGCTTTTCTTCCAAGGAGCAAGCGTCTTTTAATTTCATGGCTGCAGTCACCGTCTGCAGTGATTCTGGAGCCCCCACAAATCAAGTTTGTCATTGTTTTCACTGTTTCTCCATCTATCTGCCATGAAGTGACAGACTGATTCTAAAATTCACATTTAAATGCAAAGGACCTAAACTATGAAAAACAACTTTGAAAAAGAACAAAGCTGGAGGATCAAAGACATAAAGAATCATCATACATCTTCAGTAATCAAGACAGTGTGGTACTTACTGCCATCAAGGAAGACAAGGATATCAATAGAATAGAACAAGGAGTCCATTTCTGGACTCAGACAGCTGATTTTCGACAAAGCTGTAATGGCAATTCAATGAAGAAAAGATAGCTTTTTCAACAAATGGGGCTGGGACAGATGAATATCCACGTGCACAAATATAAATTTTGATCTGAGTAATGCACCTCATACCAAAGTCAACTCAAAATTGAGCACAGACCCAAATATAAAACATAAAACTTCTAGAAGAAAACACAGGAGAAAATCCTTGTGACCTTAGGTCAGGTAAGATTCCATAGATGCAAAACCAAAACTACAATCCATAAGTGAACGGACAAATAAATTGGGATCCCCCAAACTTCAACATCTTCCCATTCCAAAGACTCTGTTGAGAGAATTAAAAGGCAAGCCACTCACTGGGAGGAAATATTTGCAAATCGCATATCTGATAAAAGTCTTGTACCCAGAATATAGAAAATTTCACACAGGTAAATAGGAAAACAGACACTCTAACAAATAAATGGACAAAATATTTGAATAGACACTCCACCAGAGTAGATATACAAATGTCAAATAAGTACATGAAAAGACGCTAATCATCTTTTGTCAAATATTCAAAGCCATTAGGGAAATATAAATGAAAACTATGTGCGACCACTATACCTCTCTGAGAAAGGACACAATTTAAAAGACTGACCAAAGTCTTGGCAAGGTTGTGGAGGATGGAACTGTTGTACACTGCTGTTGGCTGTGAAAAATGGTGCAGCCACTTTGGAAAAGTTTCGTGGTTTCCTATAACATTAACTTCACATCCATCACATTATCCAGCCATTTACCCTAGAGGAAGAAAGTCTATGTCTATACAAAGACTAATATACAAATGTTAGTAGCAGCTTTATTTAGCAGAGTCCCAAATTGGAAACCACTCAAATACCCATTAACAGATCAATGGATAAAACAAATTGTGGTATAGTCGTATAATGGAATATTAGTCAACATTAAAAAGAAAGAAGTATTTGTATGTGTAACAGAAGGATAAATTCAGAAATAATTAGGTCGAAGGAAAGAAGACAAAAAATATACATTGTATGATTCCATTCATACAAAATTATAGGAAAAGAAAACTAATCTATAGTGACAGAAGGTCACTAGTTATCTGGGAAAGGAGTGGGGTGATGCAGAGAGAGAGGTGGGTAGATCACAAAGGAGCACTAGGATGCTTTTTAAGGTGACGGATATGTTCATTATCTGGACTGTAGTTTTGGATTCACAGGTGCATACCTATATCTAAACATCAAAGCATATACTTTAAATATGTACATTATATTGTATGTTAACCATACCTCAATAAAATATTTGGAATATATCTATATATTTAAAATTCTCTGATACAATTAATCAGTTGAAAGATTCCCACAATTAGGCTCTTATAGTATTTACAGGTTCACTCCATATTTTATCAAATTGGTCCACACAACACATAACCAAAAGAGAAACAATCATTTGCAATGAAATGTATCCAAGTATTTAGTGAAAGCTGATATCCATTTCTATCTGAAATACAGAAATAAAAATATTATATTCTAGGAAAATAATCATAATGGTATTTAAGAGTAACTGGTTCTTTTGGAGAATGAGGCTGAGTATCATTATGAGAGAGTAAACTCTACGATGATAATTTTTACATATGAAGTTGCAAAATTGACATTTTAGACTAACACGTGGACTTCACTGGTGGTCCAGTGGTTAAGACTGCACTTCCACTGTGGAGGGCATGGTTTTGATTCTTGGTTGGGGAACTAAGATTCCCACCTGCCATGAGGTGTAGCCAAACAATAAATAAATACACTAACACTTGAAAATTTTCTGCCTTTTTGAAAAATTTCAATATATGATGCAACAAAAAAACATGGTCAGCAGAGAACAATCTAGATTACAATCTTAAATTGCTAGTAGAGCTAACAACTGTATATTTCCACATTCATCTGAGAGATTCATGGGAAATGATTATTATTTGTACAGTGAAAACTATTTGGTATATTTATTACAAATGCTTGTTTAAGACTAAGTAAGTTCCTTCATCAACTGGACAATTCACTGCTTTTCTCAACCAAAAAGAAAAAAAAGTCTTCTCTCAGATGGGCCTCAGGACTACTACTATGCATGAAGCTAGCACCTGATGGAATGATATTCCACTTGCTAAATCTCTTTCCCATGATGAGATCAAAGTGGCGTCTCTATTTCTAGGCTAGAAGCTTACAGGAGCTATTTCACAACATGCTTTTATCAGATCTAGGAACTCACTTGAGTCAGGCCTCATATCCAACTGAAGATGTGAAGTGTTGGGGTCTCCTGAGGACCGCTGCCCTTGAACGGAGTAGAAGTAGAAGCTCCATCAGCCAGCAGGACACTGCTCCTCAGAAGCGGTCTCCTTCAGACACCTGATATGAGCAAGGCCACAGGCATGAGGGCTGCACAGGGAGAGACACATCCAGCACTCCCCATGGTTTACTGGCCTAACGGTGCGCCACGCGCCGTGCTAGGTACTGTCTTAGTGACAATGACATTGAAACCATTGGGTAGTGATCCTAACAACCAGATGTTACAACGAGTTTCCCACCACGGACTTTTTCTTCTCCTTTCCTCATCTGGCCCTTAACAACAAAGTGGAAACGGTATAAAAAGTGGCCTGAAGTCATAAAGACGTTCATGATCCCACAATAACCAGAGGGCCATCGGCTTACTCATGTGTTATCACTGAACGTTCTCAGCGATCCTGTGGGGAAAGCATTCTTAGCCCCATTTTACAGAGGGGTAAAGCTGAGGCCAGAGAGAGTCGCTACCTGTCTCACCTCCCGCGCTCCTGCCTTTAGGAGGATAGTGGCTCCACGACACCCCTGGAGCAGGACACCGCACTCACTGGGGCCGGGCGGGACCCCACGCTTTACCTACGAGACAGCGGGGCACCGAGCCCCAAGGCGGGAAAGCGGCGGCTTGAATGCGGATCCCTTGTCTCCCACACCCCAGGGGGGTCCAGCGCCCACCGTAGGTCCTCACCCTCCCAACTCAGTTCCCAACAACTGAAGGCGAAACGTGCTCTCCTCGCCGCCAGCGGGCGCTTTTGTCTCCATTAAAAAGTCGTCAAGGTCGCCTTGCTGACGTCACGTTTCTATGGTAACCGCCAGGCTGTAAGTGTGTGCCCGGGCACTATGTGTGCTTAGTCGCTTAGTCATGTCCGACTCTTTGCGACCCCATGGATTGTAAGCCCACCAAGGCACCTCTGTTCACGGGCTTGTCCAGGCAAGAAAATTGGAGTGGGTAGCCATGCCCGTCTCAGGGGATCTTCCTGACCCAGGGATCGAACCCAGGTCTCTCGCACTGAACGCAGATTTCTTTACTGTCTGAGCCACCACTATGTCCCTTCTCAGCAGAATGAAAGACCTTCCCTCTTCAGATCAGCCATCTTAGATGACCCTTCCTATAGGCCAGGTCTGGGGAAATGAGCAATCAGATTCACCACAAAGACATAGGATGGTAATAGATGGTGTTGGAGCAATGAAGGGGCAATGGACACGGGAATACACTGTTGATGCCAAATCAGCATATCCATTTTCTGATGCCCATGTTATTACAGCGGAATAACTTCAATGGCCTTGGATACAGAAGTCCTATTTCCACCAACAAGAAAATGTGAGGTGAGGGAGGGTTTAGGAAAGGATTCCCAAGGTGATTCTTTTTTTATTTATTTTAATCGGAGGCTAATTACTTTACAATATCGTAGTGGTTTTTGCCATACATTGACCTCCCTTCCCATCCTATCCCTCAGGGTTGTCCCAGTGAGCTGGCTTTGAGTGCCCTGTTTCATGCATCAAACTTGGACTGGTGATCTATTTCACATATGGTAATGTACGTGTTTCAGTGCTGGTGATTCTGACCTGCATCCAGGTTAAAGGCCCTAGTTGAGGAGGCGCAGATAAAGAAGCTACATGAGTTCTGCGATCTGTGGGGGACAGACAGCTAATATTCATGAAGCTTAAAAAAAAAAACTTGGCCAAGGGATAGGTTTCTCACCTTGTTGGCTGAATTTACTCCTCACCACAACCTTGCTGGTGAGGTATCAGGATCCTCTCCATGGATGTTAATGCCTCCAAGCATGCATTCCTAACCACAGAGACAGATGGCAAAGAAGATAAAAGTCCAGGCTTCCCACTCAATCTTTATTAACATGGGGAGGGACAGGGATGGGAGTGGAAGGGAAGTGGTGCCTCGTTACTACTGCTTGGGTAAAGTAGAATTTCACTCCCACCAGCCTTCCACTGATACCACCCTGGAAGGTAGGGAAAGACACTTCCTTACTGCTGTCTATGTGGCCTCCCTCGACACTGTGCAGGGCAGTAAGGTGGGTGCTCATTTCCACCAGGTGGGGATGACAGTCCCTCTTTCCCATGGGGTCTTCTCTGATACCATCCCAAAGAGTGGGGGAGGGGTACCTGGTTACAATCCAGTGAGCGTGGAATCCACATTTCCCACTCAGTCTTTGCTGCCATGGTGAGGGCACAGATGTGTTTAACTCTGTGATGTTAGGGCAGTTATTGTCTAAAAGCTTTCTTTCTTTTCTGGTCCTGTGTCTGGAGCAATTCTTGCTTTTTCCTGTTGACATTTGTGAGTCACTTGCTCTTCCAGCACCCCACCTAGGACAGACGAGACAGAAATAAAACCAAAGGAATTCAATGCATGTCATACCTTGGGTCCCCAAGTCCCAAGATACTCTCTTTTTTCTTTCTACCTTTCAGAGTTCTATATTTGTTTTACCTGTAATATCCAGAGATGTTAGCTGCACCTTGGAGAAGAAACAGAAGTGTAGGGATTTCCCTGGTGGTCCAGTGGTTAAGAATCAGCCTTCCAATTCAGGGGACACAGGTTCCATCCATCTACATTTTTTTAGTTAAAAAATTATTTATTTTAATTGGAGGTTAATTACTTTACAATATTGTGGTGGGTTTTGCCATACTTTGACAAGAATCAGCCACAGGTGGACATGTGTCCCCCATCCCGAATCCCCATCCCCCTCCCTCTGGGTTGTCCCAGAATACCAGCTTTGAGTGCCCTGTTTCAGGCATCGAACTTGGACTGGTGGTCTATTTCACATATGGTAATATGCATGTTTCAATGCTATGCTCTCAAATCATCCCACCTTCGCCTTTTGTTTCTTTGTAGGTCTTTTGTTTCTTTAGGTAGATTTATGCCTAAGTATTTTATTCTTTTCATCACAATGGTGAATGGCATTGTTTCCTTAATTTCTCTTTCTGTTTTCTCATTGTTAGTGTATAGGAATGCAAGGGATTTCTGGGTATTAATTTTATATCCTGCAACTTTTTCAAAATGTAAGTAAACAATACACCCATATAGACCTTGATTCTGGAGATCCTTCCATAGCCTATGTGGAAATTTTCATCATTCTTTATACCTTACTTAGTGTACACCTTTGTGTGGTTATTTGGTACTTTATTCATCCATCACATAACTGATGAAATTTAAGTTGCTGCCATTCTTTTGCTGTTCAAACAGTGCCAGAGTGAATATCCATATCTGTATTTTTATTATATCTAAAATCTTTTTCTGTCACTGCCAATATATCATCAGGATATTCCTATACAAGACCTGTGAGTCAAAGGGTAAAGGTATGTAAAATTCCCCACCATTTGAGTGCGTTTGTTTCCTATGACTACTAAAATAAATTACTACAAACTTAGTGTCCTTAAACAACAGAAATATTATTTCAGAGTTCCGGAGGCTAGAAGTCCAAAAATAGCTTCAGTGGGCCAAAATCAAGGTGTTGGCAGACTTAACTTCTTTCTGGGACTATAAGGGAGCCTCCTTGCCTCTTTCAGCTTTGGTTGGCTACCAGCATTCCTTAGTGTGTGGCTCCATCACTCCAGCATCTGCATCCTTGGCCACACTGCCTTCTCTTCTCTCTGTGTCAACTGTCCCTCTACTCCTCTCTTATAAAGACACTTGGGTTTGCCTTTAGAGCCCTTGTGGAAAATCTAAAGTAATCTCCCAATTTTAAGATCCTTAATTCAATTATCTCTACAAACACCCTTTTCCATATAAGGCAATGTTTAGAGGTTCCAGGAGTTAGAACCTGCTATCTTTGCAGACCATTAAGCCTACAACAGTGAGCGCACCATTTTGCATCCCTGTGAGCAGGGTGCAAAAGGACATGGTTTTCCACATCCTCACCCACTGTGTTGACAAACATCTGGATCATTGCTAATCTAAGAGTAAAAAAAACAGTATTTTACTGTACTGTTAATTGCATCTCTCTTAATTAAAACAGAGCTTCCCTAGTGGCTCAGATGGTAAAGCCTCTGCCTGCAATGCGGGAGACCCGGCTTCGATCCCTGGGTTGGGAAGATCTCCTGGAGAAGGAAACGGCAACCCGCTCCAGTACTCTTGCCTGGAGAATCCCACGGACGGAGGAGCCTGGTAGGCCACAGTCCATGGGGTTGCAAAGAGTCGGACACGACTGAGCCACTTCACTTTAACTTAATTAAAACAAGCCAGAGACTTTTCATAGGTTTAAAGACAATCTATTTTTTTCTGTTAACTTTGATAGGGTTTTCCCATGCTTTTATATTGATAAGTGTTTATATTGGAGGGATAGTAATGCTTTGGTAAAGATGTTAGCTGCAAATGTTTTCCCCAGTGTCTTTAATTGGCTAGTGTATTTTTGCCATGCAGAGTTGTCATTCTTATGTCCTCAAATATGTCCACCTTCTTCCTTAACGCTCCTGGATATTGATGTATACTTAGGAAAATTTCCTCTGCTTCCAGATCATAGAATTCCCCTCTGTTTTCTTCCAATACTTGTATGAACATTTCTTTTATTTTTCTTCTAATACTTGTATGGACATTCCTTTCATATTTCATTCAGAACCTTTTTGGAATGTATCCTGCTATAAGATATAGAAATGGATCCCTTTTTATCTTTTTAACCTGATGGTTATCTAGTTATCTCAAAACCACTTCTTAATGCTCCATCATATCTCCACTGATTTGTAATGCTGCTTTTGTTATGGTCTAAATTTCTAATTATAATTGGGGTTATATCACTATTTTCTATTGTTCCATTAATTTTTCAATTTATGGACCAGTAAAATAGAAATGAAAATAATACCTTACCTTACTTCTACTCACATCGACCTTTCTCTTTAAGGTAGACGGAGTCTTCACTTTCTGTCTGCTGCTGCTGCTGCTGCTCCTAAGTCGCTTCAGTCGTGTCCGTGTCCGACTCTGTGCGACCGCTTAGACGGCAGCCCACCAGGCTCCCCCGTCCCTGGGATTCTCCAGGCAAGAACACTGGAGTGGGTTGCCATTTCCTTCTCCCACTTTCTGTCTATAGGCCATCAATATCCTCGTACCATGGCAATCTGTCCGCACTCCCCACTCAGGCTTCCAGAAAGCTCTTCCAGGTCTCTGTGAGCCGCAGCCCCTCCCTCCCTTCTGCCTCTGCTCCGCTGAGGTTTTTCGAGCTGCAGTTCAGGTTTCTGTCACGAGGTGGCACCAACGTATCACCATCGTCAAACTCGACAAACAAGGTCAACTAGAAGCAAAAAAAGCAATACCCTTTCTTAAAAGGCAGCCTGTGAATGTCTGTGTAGAATGGTTCTTAATTCTATCTGAAAAAAACTGATAGTTGTAAAAGACTATAGACACATGTACTCCGGGACCTGCATAAGGTGAAACACTGTCGGCCGTACCTTGGCAGTGGGTGGTGGGCGGGCAAAAAGGAGCACAAGGCAAGGGGGAAGGTGACTTGAGAGACCAATGGGGCATAGGAGCGGGGTCTCAAAGGCTGTGTCCAGTGTTGTGGACAAAGGGTGACAGGTGGTGGGAGAAAGTCTGAGAAGCCTGGGCAGGGGTGGGGTAATGGAGGGTGAATACCCTGCTCTCTGGGAGGGACCCCTCCACAGTGTGGACCAGTCAACCTACACTGTTGAGGGAAGTGATGGCTGAATAAAAATAATGCAGACTTGTGGTCAACAGCATTTGGAACTGCTTTGAATACATAAGTGAAAGTGAAAGTGAGGTCGCTCAATCGTGTCCGACTCTTTGCGACCCCGCGGACTGTAGCCCAGCAGGCTCCTCTGTCCATGGGATTCTCCAGGCAGGAATACTGGAGTGGCTTGCCATTTCCTTCTGCAGGGGATCTTCCAGACCCAGGGATCGAACCCAGGTCCTTTAATCTCTGAGCCACCAGGGAAGCCCCTTGAAAACGTATGCATTTCCCAAAAAGAGTTGATATCAATGAAAACAAACCATTTAAAGACATTTTTTACTCTTTACAAAATAGTTTCACAGTGTGTGGAGGGGGCTGCGTGTGGAGGGGGCTGTGTGATGGAGCTGGGGAAACATCATTGCACAGCTTCCAGGGAACTGAGAGGGGACAGGCAGAGAGTCCCCAACCCTTTTCCCTGCGTTTCATGTACTTTCCGCTCCTCTCACTTTCCTCTCTGTTCCAAGGGCTGTCTTATCTCCGTATTCTTCCTTAAAGTGGGACATCACAGAAGGATGTGGACACTGAGCCCCAGAAACAGGATTCAGTAGACAAGAACCAGCTGTGATGTTGAGTCTGCTAGACAGGTTCCCGGAGCAAGAGTGAAGAGATAGGGCCCCATCATCGGGACACTCCAGGTAAGTCACCACCCTTCCCTCCATTGTCTTCTATACAACAGGATAACAGTACCCAATGCTTCTGACCACCCAGGAGTATTGTGGAGTTTAGGTATGTGTCCATGTGGGAAAACAGTCTGTGACTGTATGTGGGAGGGAAGGACCAATGCATTTTGGAGTAATTACATTAACGGAGATCCCAGAAATCATAGAACTCTGCATGCTGCTGCTGCTGCTGCTAAGTCATTTCAGTCGTGTCCGACTCTGTGTGACCCCATAGACGGCAGCCCACCAGGCTGCCCCGTCCCTGGGATTCTCCAGGCAAGAACACTGGAGTGGGTTGCCATTTCCTTCTCCAATGTGTGAAAGTGAAAATTGAAAGTGAAGTCGCTCAGTCGTGTCCGACCCTTAGCGACCCCATGGACTGCAGCCCACCAGGCTCCTCCATCCATGGGATTTTCTAGGCAAGAGTACTGGAGTGGCTTGCCATTGCCTTCTCCGAGAACTCTGCATGGTAGGCATTAAATTAATGCTACACAAATGTCAGCAGTTTGGTCAACATTTTCCCAAGTGTGGTCCATGGCAAGATCCCTGGAGTTTCATTTTAGTTTGGGAAAACTGGCAATGAGTAGATAAATGAATAAGCAGAGCAATTTCATATGGGGATGAGTGTTTTGAAGAAAATAATCACATAAATAGAGCAGAACACTGGGTCAGGGATTACTGTAGATGGAGTTGTCAGTGAAGCGTTCTCTTTCTGTACCATTAGCTTGATGCCTACCGTGTAGTGAAATTCCCATACTAGATTGAACAGGAGTGGCGAAAACAGGCATCCTTGTCTTGTTCCCGATGGGTTGTTACTTTGAGATTTAATTAATAGATGAAATCCCTTTGAACAGTGCTAGGCACAGTAACAGCTCAATAAATGTTAGACTTTGTATAAATATGAGCAACTTGATATTTTCATAGTTTTGATAGTTTTACAGATTTCATATGTCTTTAATAAAGTCTCATTATCTTGTAGCTGCATCCTATTCATCACCTGAGGCATACTTTCTTGTTTTGGGGGTTTTATACGGATAAAATGTGGACATATAATATTAGTTTCAGGTAGACAACATAGTGATTCAATATAAGAACTCAACAGAAGAGCTTCACTGACAACCCTATTCAATGGGAAAAGAAAAGTCTTCTCAACAAATGGTGCAGGGGAAGGTGGACATCCATATGCATAAAAAGGAAGTTACACCCTTACTTTATACCATATTTTAAAGTGAATTCAAAATGGATCTAAGACCTAAACATAAGAGCTAAAACTATAAAACTCTAAGAAAACACTGGAGGAACGTTCATGACACTAGACTTGGCAGTTATTTCTTGGATACAACAGCAAAAGTATGAGGAAACAAAAGAAAACATAAATTGAGCTTCATCAAAATCACAAACTTTTCTGAATCAAAGCACGCTATCAGGAGAGTGAAATGACAATGTACAGAATGGGAGAAGATATTTTTAAATCAAATATCTGACAACAGATTTATATCTAGGATATATAGAAGTTTTGTAACCCAGGAACAGAAAACACTAACAACACAATGCAAAAATGGAGAAAGGACTTGAATACACATTTCTCCAAAAAAGATAAACAAATGGACAATAAACACATGAAAAGATGCTCAACACTAGTCACTAGGGAAATGCAAATCAAAACCACAATGAGAAACCACTTCACATCTAATGGTATGGATTTTTTTCTTAATGGAAACTGACAAGTGTTGGCAAGGTTATGCAGAAACTAGGACACTTGTACACTGTTGGTGGGAATGTAAAATGGTGCAGCCTGTGCAGAAAGCAGGATGCTGGGTTCTCAAGTAAGTAAACACAGAATTACTATATTATCTAACAGTTCCACTTCTAGGCATATTCCCAAAAGAACTGAAAGCAGGGACTCAAACAGATACTTACACACCAAAGTTCACAGCAGCATTATTCACAATAGCCAGAAGGTGGGGGCAACCCAAGTGTCCATCAGTAAGATCAATGGATTTTTAAAAATCTGATATACACATACAGTGGAATATTACTCAGCCTTAAATTGGAATAAAATTCTGATATATGCTGCAACATGGATGAACCTTGAAAACATTATGCTATGTGAAATAATCCTGACCCAAAAGGACAAGTACTGTATGATTCGACTTACAGGAGGTATCTAGAATAGGTAAACTCAGAGACAGAAAGAATAAGAGAGGTTACCAAGGACTGGGGGAAGAAGAAAATGGGGAGTTATTGTTTAATCAGTACAGAGTTTCTATTCGAGATGCTAAGAAAGTTCTAGAAATACATAGTGGTAACGCTTATACAACATTGTGAATGTAAGTAAGGCTACTGAACTGTATACTTGAAACTGGTTAAAACTGAATTCTATCATGTATATTTTACCACAATTTTTTGTAAAAAAGTGTCATTTCAAGGGAAAGAAGGAGGCAAAAGGATGAGAGAAAGAGATGTTACGACAGATGCAAGGATAGAAGTGAGAAAAAGTTTGGAAGTTGCTACCGTGCTGGCTTTGAAGATGGAGGCCACAAGCCTCAATCCATGAGCCAGAAGGGGCCACAAGCCTAGGAATGCAGTCAGCCTCTTGAAGCTGGAATAGGCAAGGAAACTTGTCCTCCCCTAAACCCTCCAGAAGGGATGCAGCCCAGGTGATATCTTAATTTTAGCCCAGTAATACTAATTTTGGACTTCTGTCCTCCAAAACTATGAGGATAGATTTGTTGCCATTGTTTTGGCAGTACAGCTTGTGGGATCTGAGTTCCCCGACCAGGGATTGAACCAATGCCCTAGGCAGTGAAAGCACAGAGTACCAACTACTGGACTGCCAGGAAATTGCCCAGATTTTTCTTGTTTTAAATCTCTAAACAAAAAGTGAGTTGTGGCCAAATAATGGGGTTTTATTCATTTTGAAATCCCCTTGCCTGCTCTTTTTTGAGCTTTCCTTTGATGTAAATAACTAACTTAATCTCTGGCTTTTCATTTTTAACAGAAACCATTTTCATTCCTGTCTGAGGCATCATTTCCTGTCTTATTCCATTCGTGCTGCTGTAAGAAAAATACCAAAAACCACATGGCTTATAAACAACAGAAATATGTTTCTTGTAGTTCTGGAAGCTGGAAGTCCGAGATCATGTTGCAAACATGGTCAGGAAAAGGCCCTCCTCCAGGTCACCCGTTTTGCACTGTATCTCCACATGGTGGAAGAAGCTCTCTGAAGTCTCTTATAACAGCATTAAGCCCATTCATTAGAGTTCTGCCCTCAGGACCTAATCAACCCAAGACCCCCATCACCTTAGGAGTTAGGATTTCAACATATAAATTCTGAGGGGACACAAACATTCAAACCTATAGCACTTCCTGTATCAACAAGTTTTGACTCTGTTAACTAATGTTTCTATATCATTAAAATCTGCATCAGTTCAGTACAGTTCAGTCGCTCAGTCGTGTCCGACTCTCCGCGACCCCATGAATCACAGCACGCCAGGCCTCCCTGTCCATCACCAACATCCGGAGTTCACTCAAACTCATGTCCACAGAGTCGGTGATGCCATCCAGCCATCTCATTCTCCGTCGTCCCCTTCTCCTCCTGCCCCCAACCTTTCCCAGCATCAGAGTCTTTTCCAGTGAGTCAACTCATCGCATGAGGTGGCCAAAGTACTGCAGTTTCAGCTTTAGCATCAGTCCTTCCAATGAACACCCAGGATTGATCTCCTCTAGAATGGACTGGTTGGATCTCCTTGCAGTCCAAGGGACTCTCAAGAGTCGTCTCCAGCACCACAGTTCAAAAGCATCAATTCTTCGGCGATCAGCTTTCTTCACAGTCCAACTCTCACATCCATACATGACCACGGGAAAAACCATAGCCTTGACTAGACGGACCTTTGTTGGCAAAGTAATGTCTCTGCTTTTTAATATACTATCAAGGTTGTAGGCTCCTGTTATATGTACATTTTGCCACAAAGACTTTTTCTAAAATATGAACTGACAAGGTTTAGCCTCATTACTAGAACTGAGCTTAATTTTCTATGTCTGCTGCCTATCTTATGTTTTTCTGGTTATAAAGACCATTTTCATTAAGCTCTGAACACACTTAGCATTGTTCTGATGGAACACAATGATTTCTTCTCCATGTGTCTAGAATTTTCTTTACCTTTGCTTTTTGTTGGGTGCACAAACACATACACACACACACACACACACACACACACACACACACACATACTTAATGCTCCTTAGAGTATGGATAATCAATGCACATGATTAAAGAGAAAGTTTGATGAAATATCAAGAAGGGAATAAGGACCAATTCCATTTTACTGGGCATTGAACTGGGATGTACTTTTCATCATGCCAAGCTAACATGGTGGGATTTATCTGTCCAACATGTGTGCTTGAAAGTGAAAAAAAAAGAAAAAAAACAGTGCTCAAATTTTTTGAGGAAAAAGAAAGAACACCACCCTGTGACCTTAATTGGTCACCATCCTTTTTGTAATTTGCTCCAAGGAAGGCTGGGTATGCTCACTGGCAGCTCTAGATTCATGTCCATGCCCATCCACGATTAAAAGCAAGCAAGCAAACAAACAAGAGACAAATGCTACACAAATCTGAACATCCCAGAAAGTCTTCTACTGACTCAGTCTGGATGACTTTCCCACACTTGGAGTCAAAGGGTGGAGCTCAGGGCTACAATTCCTGACTGTCCGGGCCAGTGGACAGGCAGGTGGGAGGGGGCTTACATCACTGCAGGTTGCTGTTAGTCAAATGACATATAAAGACAAGCAATAAAGATTTCTGGTTAAAAATGAAAGATTCTAGAGTGGAAAACAAAAGAATAGGATGATGCTAAATGAAATAAAAATACAGACTTTAAAAAAATGAAGCCATATTGATAGAAACAATTATATAAATATTTGAATTAATAAATGAATGTGAGGAGACATATTCTAAATATTGCATACTATAATATAGTATTCTAAGTAGTACCTGTAGATACCCTGTCTCTATAAAATGAACGTGAAATCTGCCTCCCACCTCTGAGGGCAGGGTGGACTTGGTGACTGACTCACTTCTAAGGAATCGAATAGGCGAATGGAAAACAGTTACTGTATGCTGCAGAAACTCAACAACCACCACCTGAACCCAGTGATGAAGGTTAACAATTCTAGTGATTCAGCGATGTCATGCAGGTACCGTGTCCTCCCAGATATGCTGTGATGAGAAGGGCGCTTCAACTCGGTGGTATTCTTTCTCAAAACCCACAACCACGGTCTAATCATAAGAAAAAAACAGACTGCCTGTACTCTTCAAGACAGTCAAAGTCATGGAAACAGTCTGTCAATTCCTCAAACAGTTAATCAGTTACCATATGACCCAGTGATTGCATTGGTACACAGCCAAGAGAAATGGCAACATTTGTCTACATAAAAACTTGTAGGTGAATGTATGTAGCATCATTATTCATAACAGCCAAAAGCGGAAACAACTCAAATGCCTACCAATTAATGAATAGATAAATCAAATGTAGGGTATTATTTGGCAAGAAAACAGAAATGAAGTACTCGTACATGCTACAAAAGGGATGAACCTTGAAAACAGTATGTCAAGTGAAAGAAACCACATATCAGAAAAATATGTGGAGCTTGTTATAAAGAATAACTCTATTCTTTAGAAGTGAGAATAGTGTGACATTTCGTCATATGAAATGTCCAAAATAGATGAGTCTTTGGAGAGAAAGTGGGCTTGGGATGGGTATGGGCTTTAACTGAATTCGAGCACAATGGGGCTTTTTTCCCCTTTTTAATTGGAGGGTAATTGCTTTACAATGTTCAATTGGTTTCTGTCATACAACAATGTGCATCAGCCATAAATATACATAGGTCTCCTCTCTCTTGAATCTCCCTCCCACTCCCCACCCCATCCCACCCTCTAGGTTGTCGCAGAGGACCGGGTTGGGCTTCCTGTGTTATACAACAAATTCCCACTAGCTATCTATTTTACATAAGGAAATGTATATATTTCAGTGCTACTATCTCATTTCATCCTACCCTCTCCTGCCCTGTGAACACAAATCTGTTCTCTATTCTCCATCTCTATTCCTGCCCTGCAAAGAGGTTCATCAGTACCATTTTTCTAGATTCCATATAGATGCATTAATGTATTTGCTTTTCATTCTGAATAATAAGTTCTAGGTTCATCCACTTCACTAGAACTCACTCGAATTCATTCCTTTTCGGGCCTTAGTAATATTCCATTGTATATATGTACCACAATTCTTTATCCATTCATCAGTTGATAGACATCTAGGTTGCTTCCCTGTCCTGGCTCTTGTAAATAGTGCTGCAGTGAACACTGGGGTATGGTGTTTTTTTGAATTATGGTTTTCTCAGGGTATATGCACAGTAGATCATGGCATCTGGTCCCATCACTTCATGGGAAATAGATGGGAAAACAGTGGAAACAGTGTCAGACTTTATTTTTGGGGGGCTCCAAAATCACTGCGGATGCTGACTGCAGCCAGGAAATTAAAAGACGCTTACTCCTTGGAAGGAAAGTTATGACCAACCTAGATAGCATATTAAAAAGTAGAGACATTACTTTGCCAACAAAGGTCCGTCTAGTCAAGGCTATGGTTTTTCCCATGGTCATGTATGGATGTGAGAGTTGGACTGTGAAGAAAGCTGATCACCGAAGAATTGATGCTTTTGAACTGTGGTGCTGGAGAAGACTCTTGAGAGTCCCTTGGACTGCAAGGAGATCCAACCAGGCCATTCTAAAGGAGATCAATCCTGGGTGTTCATTGGAAGGACTGATGCTAAAGCGGAAACTCCAATACTTTGGCCACCTCATGCGACGAGTTGACTCACTGGAAAAGAGTCTGATGCTGGGAAGGATTGGGAGCGGGAAGAGAAGGGGACGACAGAGATAGAGATGGCTGGATGGCATCACCGACTCGATGGACATGAGTTTGAGTGAACTCCAGGAGTTGGTGATGGACAGGGAGGCCTGGCATGCTGTGATTCATGGGGTCGCAAAGATTTGGACACGACTGAGCGACTGAACTGAACTGAATGCACAGTAGTGGGTTTGCTGGGTCATATGGTAGTTTAATTCTTAGTTTTTTTTAAGGAATCTCCATACTGGTCCAGAAAAACATCTATGTCTGCTTTATTCACTATGCCAAAGGCTTTGACTGTGTGGATCACCACAAACTGTGGAAAATTCTTAAAGATATGTGAATACCAGACCACCTTACCTGCCTCCTGAGAAATCTGTATGCAGGTCAGGAAGCAACAGTTAGAACTGGACATGGAACAACAGACTGGTTCCAAATCGGGAAAGGAGTACATTTAGGCTGTATATTGTCACCTTGCTTATTGAACTTATATGCAGAGTACATCATGAAAAACACTGGGCTGGATGAAGCAGAAGCTGGAGTCAAGACTGCCAGGAGAAATATCAATAAACTCAGATATGCAGATGACACCACCCTTAGGCAAAAAGCAAAGAACTAAAGAGCCTCTTGATGAAAGTGAAAGAGGAAAAAAAAAAAAAAGAAAGTGAAAGAGGAGAGTGAAAAAGCTGGCTTAACGCTCAACATTCAGAAAACTAAGATCGTGGCATCTGGTCCCATCACTTCATGGCAAATAGATGGGGAAACAGTAGAAACAATGACAGAGTTTAGTTTGGGGGGCTCCAAAATCACTGCAGATAGTGACTGCAGCCATGAAAGTAAAAGAGGCTTACTCCTTGGGAGAAAGTTTATGAGCAACCTAGACAGCATATTACAAAGCAGAGACGTTACTTTGCCAACAAAGGTCCATCTAGTCAAGGCTATGGTTTTTCCAGTAGTCATGTATGCATGTGAGAGTTGGGTATAAAGAAAGCTGAGCACCAAAGAATTGATGCTTTTGAACTGTGGTGTTGGAGGAGACTCTTGAGAGTCCCTTGGACTGCAAGGAGATCCAACCTGTCCTTCCTAAAGGAAATCAGTCCTGAATATTATTGGAAGGACTGATGCTGAAGCTGAAACTCCAATACTTTGGTCACCTGATTCGAAGAACTGACTCATTTGTAAAGATTCAGATGCTGGGAATGATTGAAGACGGGAGGAGAAGGGGACAACAGAGGATGAGAGGGTTGGATGGCATCACCGACTTAAGTTTGAGCAAACTCCGGGAGTTGGTGATGGCCAGGGAGGCCTGGCCTGCTGAAGTCCATGGGGTCTCAAAAAGTCAGACACGACTGAGCGACTGAACCGACTAACTGACTGATACACTATTGGTGCCAAATGGGCATATGTATCTTTTAAGGCCCATATCATTATGGCTGAATAACTTGAATGGCTTTTGATACAGAAGCCCTATTTACACCAACAAGGGAATTTCATATGAGGGTTTAGAAAAAGATCCCCAAGGTGATTCTAGCCTGCAGTCTGGGTAAGGGACCCTGACTGAATGAGCAGGTCAGGACCACATGAGTTCTCTAGTCAACAGAGGAAAGAGCTACTATTTACGAGGCAGATTGTTTAGAGGGACCCAGATCTAGATTCTTCATGTTAGTGACTAGATTTCATATCACAACACCCCTACTAGTGAGGGGTCATTATCATCTCTTCGTGGATGTGTGTGACTCCAAAGCATGTGCTCCTGAGCGCAGAGAAAAACGAACAAGAGGTTGCTCCCCATGCCAACTGCCATAGCCAGGGGTGGAAGCAGGCAGCCTGGGCACTTTTAGTTGCTGATGGCAGAGCTTTAGCAAAGGTATCAGGACATGTACTTCCGAATTGGTTAATCTTTGCCCTCCCTGTGATTACCCTCCCTGCAACAGGAAGCCAGGTCTTGGGCTCCTGCCCCTTGCTGCGTGGGAGGTTTATAACAGAGCTGGAAGCAGAAGTCTGAAGCCAGTGTTTCTTCTGTCCTTTGTGAAAACTTATGGAAATGATTGGGCTTCCCTTGGGGCTCAGCCAGTAAAGAATCCACCTGTGATTCAGGAGACTGGAGATGCAGTTTGATCCTGACTCAGGAAGATACCCTGGAGGAGGGCCTGGGAACCCATTTCAGTGTTCTTGCCTGGATAATCCCTTGGTCCATCCATGTTGATGCAATTGGCATCATTTTATCCTGTTTTATGGCCAAATAGCATTCTATTTTATATATATAGATATATATATACGTATATTTTATATACATATATATATATATACTACATCCTCTTTATCCATTCATCTGCTGATGGATGTTTAGGTTGCTACCATGTCTTGGCTACTGTAAAATGTGCTGCTATGAATATTGGGGTGCATGTATCTTTTCAAATTAGAGCTTTTTTCCAGATATATGCCCAGAAGTGGAATTGCTGAATCACATGGCAGCTCTATTTTTAGTTTTCTAAGGAACTTCCAGTATGTCAGCAAATTGGGAAAACTCAGCAGTGACCACAGGACTGGAAAAGGTCAGTTTTCATTCCAATCCCAAAGAAAGGCACTGCCAAAGAATGCTCAAACTACCGCACAGTTGCACATATTTCACATGCTAGCAAGGTAATGCTCCAAATCTTTCAAGCTAGGCTTCAGCAGTATGTGAACCAAGAACATCCAGATGTGCAGGCTGGATTTAGAAAAGGCAGAGGAACCAGAGATCAAATTGGCAACATCTTTTGGATCATAGAAATAGCAAGGGAATTAAAAAAAAAGACTGCTTCATTGACTAAAGCCTTTGACAGTGTGTATCACAACAAAATGTGGAAAATTCTTAGATATGGGAGTACCAGACCGCCTTACCCATCTCCTGAGAAACCTGTACGCAGGGCAAGAAGCAACAGAACCAGACATGGAACAACGGACTGGTTCCAAATTGGGAAAGGAGTACAAAAAGGCTGTATGTTGTCACCCTGCTTATTTAAATTCTATGCAGAATACATCATGTGAAATGCCAGGCTGGATGGATGAAGCTCAAGCAGGAATCAAGATTGCTGTGAGAAATATCAACAACCTTGGGTATGCACGTGATACCACTCTAACGGCAGAAAGTGATAAGGAGCTAAAGAGCCTATTGATGAAGGTGAAAGAAGAGAGTGAAAAATCTGGCTTAAAACTCAACATTCAAAAAACGAAGATCATGGCATCCAGTCCCATCACTTCATGGCAAATAGATGGGGAAACAATGGAAACAGGGACAGACTTTATTTTCTTGGGCTCCCAAATCACTGTGAACAGTGACTGCAGCCAAGAAACTGAAAGATATTTGCTCCTTATTAGAAAAGCTATGACAAACCTAGACAGCATATTAACTAGCAGAGACATCACTTTGTTGACAAAGGTCCATATATTCAGAGCTATGGTTTTTTTCACTAGTCATGTACGGATGTAAGAGTTGGACCATAAAGAGGACTGAGCACCGAAGGTTTGATGCTTTTGAATTGTGGGGCTGGAGAACTCTTGAGAGTCCCTTGGACAGCAACGAAATCAAACCAGTCAATCCTAAAGGAAACCAACCCTGAATATTCATTAGAAAGACTGATGCTGAAGCTGAAACTCCAATACTTTGGCCACTTGATGCAAAGAGCCAAGTCACTGGAGAAGACCCTGAATCTGGGAAAGCTTGAGGGCAGGAGGAGAAGGGGGCGACAGAGGAGATGGTTGGGTGGCATCACGGACTCAATGGACATGAGTTTGAGCAAACTCTGGGAGACAGTGAAGGACAGGGAAGTCTGGCATGCTGCAGTTCGTGGGGTTGCAAAGAGTCAAACATGACTTAGTGACTGAACAACAGCAAGGAACTTCCATATTACTTTCCCTCTTGGCTGCACCAATTTACATTCCCACCCACAGTGTAGGAGGGTGCCCATTTCTCCACACCCTCTTCAGCATTTGTTATTTGTGGAATTTTTATTTATTTATTTATTTTTAAAGTTTTTATTAGAATATTTGTGGAGTTTTTAATGATGGCCATTCTGAACACTGTGAGGTAATGCCTCATTGTAATTTTGATCTGCATTTCTCTAATAATTAGCGTTGTTAAGCAACTTTTCGTGTGCAGTTGGCCATTTGTATGAATAATGACCTATATATTACTTTAAAATTATACTATAGTTACACATTTGAAAACACTATGAATGGCAATTTTTTATTCCCACAGCCTCCTCCCCCAATTTGGGATTCACAGAGATCTAGGGAGGAAGTGACTATGAAGACGCTGCTGAGTGGGTTTCTAAAAGCATGGTAAGTAGTGGAAAACCACAGCAAAATATAACACTGACCGATGGAGTTTTCAATACAGTAGCTATAGTAGATATCTATGTACACTTCAGTGTATATATAATACACAAGGCAAATATACCATAAAGGGGGTGGTAACAGGAACCTATTAAGGTGAGGTTTCTACATATCAACTGAAGTGGTAACATACTGATTCTGAATAGACTGTGAAAAGTTAAGTAGGTAGTTTATAATCCACAGAGCAACCACAAAAATGTTATACAAAGAGAGACATTCAAAATCAGAGTAAAAAAATTAAAATGAAGTACTCCAAGGCATTCAGATAAGCCAGAGGAAAGCAAGAAAGGGGAAACAGGGTAAAGAGAAACAGAGAGGACCAACGAAACGTGAAAAATAGTGGTAGATCTAAATCAAAACATACCACCAATAAATAATTGTCCATGGCCTAAATACATAACTAAATGAACTAGATTGACAGAACGGATTTAAAAAACAATAACGAGAAACACAAATAATGCTCCAACTATATGTTGGCTACGAGACTCACTTCAAATATAGTGACATAGGTAGCATAAGAGTAAAACGATGAATAAAAACACACCATGCAAACACTGATCAGAAGAAAGCAGGAGAATCTATAGATTATATGATCAGACAATGTCAACTTGAAAACAAACATAGTTACCAGGGATAAAGAGGGTCAGTCGATTCACCAGGAAGATACAATAATATAAATATGCATTATAGCTAACAACAGTCTTAAAATACTTGAAGCAAAACTGAAGGAACCGAAAGGGAAATAGACAAATCCACAATTATAATTGGGATCGTCAACATTCCGCTCTCACTAATAGATAGAATTAGTAGGCAAAAAATCAGCAAATTTATAGATGAACTGAACACCACCATCAACCAACTAATTTTAATTGACATTTATAGAGTGGTCCACCAGAAAACAGCAGAATGCACATTCTTTTCAAATGCACACAGAACATTCAGCAAGATTGACTATATCCTGAGTCAAAAACCAAATCTTAATAATTAAAAAAAACCCTGAAACCAAACGGATTGTGCTATTGGAAATAATGGAATAAAACTCTAGAAATCAATAACAGAAAGGTAATATGGAAATCTCCAAGAACTGGGAAACTGAACAACACATATTTAATTCATGGCTCAAAGAGGAAGTCTCAAGGGAAATGAAAAATACATAGAACAGAGCAGATTCATGTCAATGTATGGCAAAACCAATACAGTAATGTAAAGTAATTAGCCTCCAATCAAAATAAATTAATTTAAAAAATACATAGAACAGTATTAAAGTGAAAATAAAAGCAAAAACCTACAGTTATCAAAACTGGGGAGTCAGAAAACACATAGATCATTTTCAGGTTGACTACAAAAAGACACAGGAGATATTTTCGGCATAATGGAACTCTCGCATATCCTGGTTGTGTTGTGGTTATACAATTGTATGTAATTTTCAAGGCTTACCGAACTGGACACTAAAAGAAGTGAATTTTATTTTCTTTAAATTATACCTTAATGAAAATATTTTAAAAGAAGCATCTTGTTAAGTGAAGAACATAAGTTCAGTTCAGTTCAGTCGCTCAGTCGTGTCCGACTCTCCGCGACCCCATGAATCACAGCACGCCAGGCCTCCCTGTCCATCACCAACTCCCGGAGTTCACTCAAACTCGTAGCAGACCAGTATTATTCTGTGATTCCAATTTCATATCTAACGAGTAAATAAAACAGTTGATGAGTACACCAATGTATCTACTTACCTACGTGTATTTCAATATACATAGAAAACTGTATACCAAGTACCAGTCCAACAGTAGCAGTGGTTACCTTTGGGGAGTGGAATGCAAAGGATTTCACTTTGTCCAGCTGTGAGGCATTTTAAGCCACACATAAATTATTTATATTTATAATCCATCATGAAACAGTATATATGGAAGATATTATGATAAACAGTGAGAGTACTGAGCAGCATAAAAATAATATTCATTATACACTTAAAACACATTTGTCTAACTCTCTGATCCACTGAAATTAATGTAGGAATGATAATGAGCTCCATACGGTTTGTAATCTAAAAAGGCAAAAAATAAAATGAAGTTCAGTGGCTACAGCTAAAAAGTTAAATAAATGTGATCTATGTTCCTTCAGAATCATAGTTCATTTCAACCCTGAATATTCATTGGAAGGACTGATGCTGAAGTTGAAGCGCCAATACATTGACCACATGATGTGAAGAGCCAACTCATTGGAAAAGACCCTGATGCTGGGAAAGATTGAGGGCAGGAGGACAAGAGGGTGACAGAGGATGAGTGGGCTGGATGGCATCACAGACTCAATGGACACAAAGCTTGAGCAAATTCCAGGAGACGGTGAAGGACAGGGACGCCTGGTGTGCTGCAGTCCATGGAGTTGCAAAGAGTCCGACATGACTTAGCGATTGACCAACAACAAAAGGGAAGATGTTCTATCCTTGGTGAATAATAATAGTATCTTTTAAGAACACCAAATGATCAGGAACTGTGACTGGGTATGATTGTAATAGAGAAAATGTTATGGGGGAATATGGGCCTCTTGTCCATGAACAGTTTCTAGTTAGGTTCTCTCTGGATTTTGTGATATCCTGCTCTTAATGGCAGTGTCATCTTTTAATGGTTGTGCCCCACCCCCTGCCTTCCTCTCTATATCATGATGATAGAAGACGTCCAGAAGACCCTGAGCCTCATTATACATTCATTGTAACACATTAGCATGCTAAAGGACACACCCACAGGCTCCATGACAGTTCCCAGGCCAAAAAAGGCCAAAATCGGGTCTTTGGCCCAATTCTTTACACTTAGTCTATGAAATTACCCCATAAAAACTAACCACCCTATATTTCGGGGCCCGTTCTCATCTTCTGAGATGGCCCATGCTCTGTCCTCGGAGTGTGTCTATCTGTCAAATAAATCCACTTCTTACTTATCACTGTGCTTCTCACTGAATTCCTTCTGCAATGAGACATAAACAACCTGAATTTCATTGTCCTGAGATCAGGTATGCGGATTCAGCTAGAAGATTTTGGGTTCGAGTCCCCTCCTAAGCCAGAGATTGTGGGTTCAAGTTCCATCTGAAGTGCAGGTCATGTGGACCTGAGTCCCAATCTGAGGGTCACAGTTTCAAAAACTACAGTTTCAAAAACTAGCCAGAATGGCTATTATCAAAAAGTCTACAAATAATAAATGCTGGAGAGAGTGTGGAGAAAAAGGAACCCTCCTACACTGTTGATGGGAACGCAAATTAGAACAGCTACTATGGAAAAGAGTATGGAGGTTCCTTAAAAAACTACAAATGGAGCTATCATATGATCCAGCAATTCCACTCCTGGGCATATATCTGAAAAAGACAAAAACTTTAATTCAAAAAGATACATGTACCCTGGGGACATCCCTGGAGGTCCAGTGGTTAAGACTGAGCTTCCACTGTGGGAGGCACCGGTTCAATCCTGGTTGGGGAACTAGAACCTGCATGCCATGTGGCACAGCCAAAAAGAATGTTAAATTTGGGGGGACTTCCAGCGGTTAAGAATCTGCCTTTCAATGCTGGGGACACGAGTTCAGTCCCTAGTTATGGACCTAAGATCCCACTTGCTGTGGGGCAACTAAGCTCACCCACCACAACTACTGAGCCCGCTCACTCTGAAGCCCACATGCCACAACTAGAGAAGCCTGTGCACCACAACGAAGACCCTACACACTGCAACGAAGACATAATGTTTGAACAGGTATTTATTGGACATGGCTTCCTTGCCAGGTTCCTGGGGAAAGACAGAGAGGATGGAATGCTCAGTCGAGAAGGACAGACATTTAATGTCTCTAAGAGTGAGAGAGAATGGCTGTCTCAAACGTATTTTCCATTTTATACATTGTACGAAAATGAGGCCTTATGTAGAGGCAGCATCTCATTGGATGATACGTCATACAGAACCTGAATCACAAAACATAGGGAGTTATCTGTGCTTGCGATCTACTATGCTATGTCTATCTGTTCATCAAAATCTGTTTTCAAAGTGGCTTTTCAGGCACGCCTCTGTTCAATGAGAGAATTAGGGAAATGTTCAGCCACCAAGCACACACATTTAAAGTGCCTTGGACTGAAAGACAAGCAGCTGTGGTGCTAGTGTTGTCCATTTATATACACTGTACGCAAATGAGGCCATGTGAACAGACAACATCTGATTGGACGAAACGCTCTACAAGAAGCCATGTCAAGAAAATCCCAGGAAGTTAAGTGTGTCTGGAAGTGTTACTGGAGTATTTCTCTTTGTCTCTCCTTCTCCGATGTGGAAGGTACTTTCTTGAAGCCCTGTCTCGGAAAGACACATATAGAGGAATGCCCAATCAGAAATAACAAACGTTTACAGTCTCAGATGAAAGAGAACGATGTTGGCAAATGTTTTTACCCTTCCTATATGCAAAAGCGGAGAAGGCAATGGCAAGCCACTCCAGTACTCTTGCCTGGAGAATCCCATGGATGGAGAAGCCTGGTGGGCTGCAGTCCATGGGGTCGCTAGGAGTCGGACACGACTGAGTGACTTCACTTTCACTTTTCACTTTCACACATTGGAGAAGGAAATGGCAACCCACTCCAGTGTTCTTGCCTGGAGAATCCCAGGGACGGGGCAGCCTGCTGAGCTTCCGTCTATGGGGTCACACAGAGTCGGACACGACTGAAGTGACTTAGCAATATGCAAAAGAGGCCTTGAGTAGATGCAGCATCTGATTGGATCACATGCAATACTGGTAACCGTGTCACAAAACCCGAGAGAGTTACCTTTGCTTGCAATCTCCTGGGCTATCTTGATCCGTGTGCTATTCTCTGTTTTCCAAGTGGCATTCTTGATGCCCTTCTGAGCAAAGATAGAAGAGTTCTCAGTTACGAGCACAGACGTTACAGTATCCCTGAAATGAAAGAGTAAGTCGATGGGGATCATAGTGTCTATTTATATATGCTGAATGCAAATGAGGCCTTGCACACAAGTGCCATCTGACTTTATGAAATACAACGGAAGGAAAACTTGTCTAAAAGTTCCAGGAGTTATATGTGCTTGCACTTGTTACTGGGCTATCTCTATCCGTCTAGCCTTGTCTGTGTTGGAAGTGGGTTGCTTGCCGGCCTCCTGGAGAAAGAGAGATAGGAATACTAGCACCACTGCCGCTTTTCTCTTTCTATCCAAGGCACTGTAAGTAAGTCTGCGTCTTTGGTAGCTGAACATTTCCCTGATTCTATCTTCGTCCAGAAGGGCGGCTGAAAAGCCACTTTGAAAACAGACTGTGTGAATGGATAGAGATAGCATAGATAACTCCCTAGTGTTTTGTGACTCGGTTTCCTGTATGGCATTCCATCCGATCAGATGTTGCCTCTGCACAAAGCCTCATCTGCACATAGTGTATAGAAAGGGAAAACACTTTTCCAACGCCTTTATCTTTCAATCCAAGATAGTGTAAATAACTTTCCCGTCTGTGTGGGCATTCCTCTATATCTATCTTTCCCAGGAAGGGCATCAAGAAAGTCACTTGCACAACAGAGAAGGACAGACGCAGAGAGATACTGGCTATCTATGTTACATATGGTAACGCATGTGTTTCAGTGCTATTCTCTCTTTAAAATCATTAGTTCTTTGAAAGATTACCAGTTAATTTGAAGGAGCCATCTCATTTCAAAAGTTTGTCTCATGATCTAACAAAAAGATACTTGCTTCCTTCATAAAGATATTTATATTCTCCTAAGAGAAAAAAATGAGAAATGACTTTTCACAGTGCCTTCCTTAGGACCAAGGCTCAGACAGCCCCTACAGCTTTCCCCCAACACTTAAAGGCCACTGAAGTCCCACCACGTGCTGTCCACGTGAAGGTTTCCTCATTCACCCCTCAGGACAGCTCTGTAACAAAGATATTGTGAGTTCAAGTCACAGAGTCCAAGCTCATGGTGACAGAACCTGGGTCACCTCTGGAGGTAAGTGTCCAGATGGGATGAGGTACCATTTCTCACCCTCCCTGAGGACACAGAGGAACCTCCCTTTCAGAAGATAGGCTTCCAGGGCTAGAGAAATGGTCACACACCCTTGCTGTTGTGGTCCCGCAGTACTCACTCACAAATCCCTCTGGGTGAGGAAGAGGACAGAGGAGATGAGACCCTGCCCCTTCCGGCAGCTGACCCCAGTGTCCAGGCTACATGCGTTGGCTCATCCCTGGGGCTCGGGCAGAAGCTCAGGTGTTGACCTTGAGCAGGTGATCTGGAGGGAGGGAAAGTGATATGTAAGAAAGTACTTTAAGGAATTGTACTTTATATTTCATGATCTTTAATCCTAGCAGCTATTCAAATCACCTATTATTATGACCAACACTCATACCAGGGTACTGATTTTAGAGGAGATAATGTGAACCAGGGAACACTTTTGATAGTCTTCCTATGCAGCTCACTCTGGAATTACTCTAAACTTTTAACATCTTGTCTTTATGCCTTCTGGGCTCTGAAGGATTTAACTCCCTGTAGAAGGCTATGGTTTTTCCGGTAGTCATGTATGGATGTGAGAGTTGGACTGTGAAGAAAGCTGAGCACCGAAGAATTGATGCTTTTGAACTGTGGTGCTGGAGAAGACTCTTGAGAGTCCCTTGGACTGCAAGGAGATCCAACCAGTCCATCCTAAAGGAGACCAGTCCTGGGTGTTCATTGGAAGGACTGATGTTGAAGCTGAAACTCCAATACTTTGGCCACCTCATGCGACGAGTTGACTCATTGGAAAAGACCCTGATGCTGGGAGGGATTGGGGGCAGGAGGAGAAGGGGACGACAGAGAATGAGATGGCTGGATGGCATCACCAACTCGATGGACATGAGTTTGGGTAAACCCTGGGATTTGGTGATGGACAGGGAGGCCTGGCGTGCTGCGGTTCATGGGGTCGCAGGGACCTGGACATGATTGAGCGACTGAACTGAACTGAACTGACTGAAAATGATATTACATGCTCTCGAAGTGCCGTCCAATGCTTTTTAGTATTATGATCTGTAAAGTTTTAAAGTCACAACATGATTGAAATTGAAAAGCAGATTCTAAATTTTAAAACCCAGAGAAGTTTGTGAAGAATTTGGGAGGAATACTTGCAAACTATACCCCAGATATTGGGTTAGTATCTGTGATTTGTCCAACATCCTTACTTTCAAAGAGATTGGCAAATAATTTCAACTGAGATTCACATAAAAAATACAGAGAAACAATGAACATGTTAAAATATGCCAAAATCACAAGGACTAATATTATGAAAATATTTTTTAAATCCTATGAATTAATATTAAGTGGAAAAGAAAAGATATGAAATCTCTTGGAAAAGACCATGAGAGTGTGCAAGTGTGCTTTCACCTACAGGTCCCTGGAGAGGAGGCACCATCCTATGACAACAGCCCCCTTTAGGTTGGGGGGTAGGACTAGGACTGGTGAAAGAGGTAGGATAATTTCAATTTATAAATATACTCATATATAGTGTTTGAAATGCTCTACTCAGGAAAACCAGTATGTGGGTAAAACTTTGAAAGCAGAAAATACTTGTGAACAGAGTGACAAAAATTACTGTGTACTATTCATTACTTTGTGAAAGCATTCCTTGTATTCAATTTCATGGGGAAATGAAGTAGAGTTTCAAACTGAACCGACTGTGTGTGTGTGTTTCTGTCGCTGTCCCCTCTGGTTCTACTACATCAAATACTCACTCACAGTTGCAGCTTTACCCTCGGTTCAGACCGGAGGTGGACTTCCAATCTCAGGTTTACAAATGTCAGGAAATGAAATGTTTTAACATCACAGAAAAGTGATGGATAGAGAGGATTGCTCCAGTTACGTGAAAATCCAGAAAACCCTGGCTGTTGCCATTCAGTCAAGCTCCCAAACTCCATCTCTCCCTCCTACTTGCTCAGCACCCTCTCTCCCAGCACTCTCAGAGCTTCCATACTGGATTTGGCCCCCATGTGGCATCATAACCGTCTCTTTGTTTGTTCTTTTTTTAACGGAAAGCAGTACAATTCTCAGAGTGAAAAGATGTGATGAAACAGTTTGTTTACAACGATATAAATTCTATTTGGCATATTGATACGTATATTAAATCAGTTCTGCTTGCTGTTGACCCCAAGTGTGCTTACGTTCATTGATTCATCCCTCATCAGAGTCACATGATGTACAATGTGGACCACAGTGGAAGTCTGTCTCAGGGAGCAGGGAGCAGGGAGCAGGGCATTCACCCTGCATTATCCCACCCCTGTACTTGCCACCAAGTCTTTCTCCCACCCCTAGCTAGTCATCTTCTAGCTAGGATAGTGGACACAGCTGCCCAGAGGCCGATCTCATTCGCCAACCTCACTCATGTCCCTGGACCAACACTGCCTTTCACCCACCACTGTCTGCATGCACTTCTGCCACCTGGTATTTCATCACGTGTAGGCTCAGAATATGTTTTTACAGTCTTTTACATTGTCAGGTTGTTTTTTTTTTTTTTTTTTTCAGACAGCATTGGAATCACTCTGTGCTTACCAATCATAGGTTGGATTTTAAGAAAGGGTATTGTGTTTCGTTTGTCGCTCTTTAATAAATAAATGTCTTTGTAGAGAGATTTGAAAATGGCAGTGTACTACTGCCACTTGTGACAGAACATTAATTGCAGCCTGAAGGAAGGATGTAGGGACCTTTGGGGGCTTCACAGGTGGCACAGTGGTGAAGAATCTGCGTGCCAAGCAAGAGCGGCAGGAGACATGGGTTCGATCCTTGGATCGGGAAGATGCCCTGGAAGAGGAAATGGCAACGCACTTCAGTATTCTTGCCTGGAAAATTCCATGAACAGAGGAGTCTGGCAGGCTATAGTCCGTGGAGTCACAAAGAGTGGGACACAACTAAACACGCATGCACTCGAGCCCAAACCCACCAGATGAAACTTTCCACAAGTCTGGGTAAAAGGGGGAAATTCCCTGGGTACAGCTATATACATAGTCTTTTTGAACATTTCATATAAATGATTCCACTCATACTGGACTGGAATTATTTATATGAAATCCAGTAAGGTGGATTAAGAAAAGGCAGAGAACCAGAGATCAAATTGCCGACATCCACTGGATCATAGAAAAAGCAAGAGAATTCCAGAAAAGGATCTACTTCCACTTTGTTGACTATGCCAAAGCCTTTGACCGTGTAGATTACCACAAACCGTGGAAAATTCTTAAAGAAATGGGAATACCAGAGCACCTGACCTGCCTCCTGAGAAATCTGGGTGCAAGTCAAGAAGCAACAGTTAGAACCGGACATGGAACAACGGACTGGTTCCAAATTGGGAAAGGGGTACGTCAAGTCTGTATATTGTCACCAGGCTTATTTATCTTATATGCAGAGTACATCATGAGAAACGCTGGGCTGGATGAAGAGCAAGCTGGAATTGCGATTGCCGGGAGAAATATCAATAACCTCAGATATGCAGATGACACCACCCTTGTGGCAGAAAGCGAAGAAGAACTAAAGAGCCTCTTGATGAAAGTGAAAGAGGAGAGTGAGGAAGCTGGCTTAAAACTCAACATTCAAAGAACAAAGATCTTGCATCCGGTCCCATCACTTCATGGCAAATAGATGGGTAAACAACGGAAAGAGTGACCGACTATTTTCTTGGGCTCCAAAATCACTGCAGATGGTGACTGCAGCCATGAAATTAAAAGACACTTGCTCCTTGGAAGAACAGCTGTGACAAACCTAGACAGCATATTAGAAAGCAGAGATATTACTTAACTGACAAAGTCCATCTAGTCAAAGCTATGGTTTTTCCAATAGTCTTATACGGATGTGAGAGTTGGACCTTAAAGAAAACTGAGTGCTGAAGAATTGAGGCTTTTGAACTGTGGTATTGGAGAAGACTTTTGAGAGTTCCTTGGACTTCAAGGAGTTCAAACCAGTCAATCCTAAAGGAAATCAGTCCTGAATATTCATTGGAAGCGCTGATGCTGAAGCTGAAACTCCAATACTTTGGCCACTTGATGTGAAGAGCTGAGTCACCGGGAAAGATCCTGATGCTGGAAAAGACAGAGGCAAAAGAAGTTGATGGCAGCGGATGAGATGATTGGATGACATCACCGACTCAAGGGATATGAATTTAAGCAAACTCCGTGAGATGGTGAAGGACAAAGAAGCCTGGCATGCTGCAGTCCATGGAGTCGCAAAGGGTCGACACGATTTAGTGACTGAACAACAAAAACAAGCATAATCAGAAGTTAGGAGAAGCTAGATAAAAGGGGGAAACTGCTTTTTAATATGTGCTTAGTCATGTAACCTAGATTTCACTAAAGTTTTTTCCATTATGTCCTGAAACCTCCAGAACATGTCCGAATCCTAAATTCTTTCAGTACTCACATTTCATTCTTTCCAGGACAGCAAATTTTTTAAAGTGTAATGAGCCATATTATTTTCAAATTATAATATTGAAAATGTTAAAAAAAAAAACAGTATTACAAAATAATCATTAAATCTTGCTTGACCAGGCTGGAGTAAGTAATTGCAAATTATATGAAGTGAGTTCACATGATGTTGAAGCAGTACCAGAAAACGTCTAGAACAAACACCAGAAAGAGCTGTCCATTTCTTCAGCTGTCCATTTTGCATTGGAATGCAAAAGGAGGAAGTCAAGAGGTACCTGGAGTATCAGGCAAGTTTGGCCTTGGAGTACAAAATGAAGCCGGGCAAAGCACAATAGAGTTTTGCCAAGAGAATGCACTGGTCATAGCAAACACCATCTTCCAACAACACAAGAGATGACTACACATGGATATCACTAGATGGTCAATACCAAAATCATACTGATTATATTCTTTGCAGCCGAAGGTAGAGAATTTCTATGCACTCAGAAGAAACAAGACCGGGAGCTGACTGAGGCTCAGATCAGGAGCTGCTTAATGTTAAATTCAGGATTAAATTGAGGAAAGTAGGAGAAGGAAATGGCAACCCACTCCAGTGTTCTTGCCTGGAGAATCCCAGGGACGGGGGAGCTTGGTGGGCTGCCGTCTATTGGGTCACACAGAGTCGGACACGACTGAGGTGACTTAGCAGCAGTTAGCAGGGAAAACCACAAGGCCATTCCTGTATGATCTAAATCAAGTACCTTATGGTTATACAGTGCAAGTGAAAAACAGATTCAGGGGATTAGATCTGATAGAATGCCTGAAGAAGTATGGACAGAGGTTCATAACATTTCACAGGAGATGGTGATCAAAACCATCCCCAAGAAGACGAAATGTCAAAGGGCAAAACGGTTGTCTGAGAAAGCATTACAAATATGAGGGGAAAAAAACAAGCAAAAGGCAGATGAAAAAAGGAAAGATATACCTATGTGAATGCAGAGTTTCAAAGAATAGCAAGGAGAGATAAGAAAGCTTTCTTAAGTGGACAATGAGATGAAATAGAGGAAAACAATAGAATGGGAATGACTAGAGGTCACTTCAAGAAAATTGGAGATACCAAGGAACATTTCATGCAAAGATGGGCACAAAAATGGACAGAAATGGTATGGACCTAACAGAAGCAGAAGATATTAAGAAGAGGTGGCAAGAATACACAGAAGAACTATACAGAAAAGACCTTAATGAAACAGATAACCACAATGGTGTGATCACTCCCCTAGAGCCAGACATCCTGGACTGTGAAGTCAAGTGGGCCTTAGGAAGCATTACTAGGAGCACAGCTACCGGATGTGATGGAATTTCAGCTGAGCTATTTCAAATCCTAAAACATGGATGGTGTTCAAGTGTTGCACTCAATAGGCCAGCAACGTTAGAAAACTCATCAGTGGCCGCAGGACTGGAAATAGTCGGTTTTCATTCCAATCCCAAAGAGCAATGCCAAAGAATATACAAACTATGGTACAACTGTGCTCACTTCATATGCTAACAGGTGGCAGTAGTGGTAAAGAACCCACCTGCCAGTGCAGGAGACATCAGCAAAACAGGTTCAATCCCTGGGTCAGGACGATTCCCTGGAGGAGGGCATGGCAATCCACTCCAGTATTCTTGCCTGGAGAATCCCTTGGACAGAGGGGCCTGGCAGGCTACGGTCCATAGTGTCACAAGGTGTCAGACACAGTTGAAGCGACTTAGTACAGGTGTTTTTCTGGAATCCCCTTGCTTTTTCTATGACCCAATGGAGGCTGGCAATTGATCTCTGGTTCCACTGCCTTTTCTCGATCCATTTGTGCATCTGGAAGTTCTCAGTTCGCCTTACTGATGAACCCTAACTTGATGGTTTTTGAGCACAACTTTGCCGGCATGTGAAATGATCTCAACTGTATGGTAGTTCGCGCATTCTTTGTCCTTGGCCTTCTTTGGGATTGGAATGAAAACTGACTTTTCTAGTCTCATAGCCACTGTTGAGTTTTCCATATTTGCGGGCATGTTGAGTGCAACACTTTAACAGCATCATCCTTTAGGATGTAAATAGCTCAGCTGGAATTCCATCACTTCCACTGGCTTTTCATAATCATGTTTCCTAAGGCCCAGTTGTCAGACTTTATTTTTTGGGGCTCCAAAATCACTGCAGATGCTGATTGCAGCCATGAAATTAAAAGACGCTTGCTCCTTGGAAGGAAAGTTATGACCAACCTTGACAGTATATTAAAAAGCAGAGGCATTACTTTGCCAACCAAGGTCCATCTAGTCAAGGCAATAGTTTTTCCCGTGGTCATGTATGGATGTGAGAGTTGGACTGTGAAGAAAGCTGATCGCCGAAGAATCGATGCTTTTGAACTGTGGTGTTGGAGAAGACTCTTGAGAGTCCCTTGGACTGCAAGGAGATCCAACCAGTCCATTCTAAAGGAGATCAATCCTGGGTGTTCATTGGAAGGACTGATGCTAAAGCTGAAACTGCAATACTTTGGCCACCTCATGCGACAAGCTGACTCACTGGAAAAGACTCTGATGCTGGGAAAGGTTGGGACGGGAGGAGAAGGGGACGACCGAGAATGAGATGGCTGGATGGCATCACCGACTCTGTGGACATGAGTTTGAGTGTACTCCGGGAGTTGGTGATGGATAGGGAGGCCTGGCGTGCTGTGATTCATGGGGTTGCGGAGAGTCGGACACGGCTGAGCGACTGAACTGAACTGAACTGACTGAAGGCCCAGTTGACTTCACCCTGCAGGATGTCTGGCTCTAGGTGAGTAGCCACACCATTGTGGCTTTCTGGGTCACTACTATGTTTTTGTATAGTTCTTATGTGTTTTTGCCACTTCTTCTTAATCTCTTTTGCTTTTGTTAGGTACTTGCTGTTTGCATGTTTCATTGTGCCCATCCTTGCATAAAATGTTCCCTTGATATCTTAATTTTCTTGAAGACATCTCTAGTCTTTCCCATCCTGTTGTTCTCTTTTATTTCTTCGCATTACTCACTTAAGAGGATTTATCCAAGACACTCTATTTGTAGAAAAAAATGAAAATGCATTTCGGAAAAAATCATTAAAATCTCTTAAAACCATATTATTTATGGAGAAGAATCCTTAACATTTGAGTATATGTTTGTTTTTGAGATATTTTGCTATATAAGTGTCCATCTTATAGCATAGTAATTAGGTCATGGCCTACTTATCATTTCATACAACTGCTTTCTTTCGAGCAATACCAATGTGGGCTTCCCGGGTGGTGCTAGTGGTAAAAGAACCCATCTGCCAGTGCAAGAGAGCTGAGAGACAGGGGCTCGATCCCTGGGTCAGGAAGATGTCTTCAAGGAGGGCCTGGCAACCCATTTCAATATTCTTGCCTGGAGAATCCCATGGACAGAGGAGCCTGGTCGCCTAGTGTCCATGGGGTCACAAAGAGTCACACATAATATAGGCCCATGTAATCATAAAAATGGGAATAGAAACACCAATGGCCAATTTAGGTATGATACTTCTAAGAACTGTTCATTATTATTGCTGACTCCCTTGGTTCCCCACACAGTTGTAAGTGCTAAACCTGTAGTTGCTCATTAAACCCTCACCACAGTCTATGAGGAGGAGCTACTCTTGCCCAACTTTAAACATCAGGGAAATGAGGCACATTGAGGGCAGGGCTAAGCAGTCACAAGACTAAGATGTGAACAGATTCTAGGTGCCTGCTGAGCCCCACATCTAACTAGTGCCCACTGCTACTTCTCACCTGATAAGACTCACTGTCATCAGGGCACACAACTCTTTGGAAAACCACACACAAAAACAAATTCAAACTGGACTAAAGACTTACGTGTAAGGCCAGAAATGATAAAACTGTTTGATGAAAACATAGGCAGAACACTCTATGCCATAAACCGTAGCAAGATCCTCTTGGACCCTCATGCTAACCTAATGGAAATAAAAGCAGAAATTAACAAAAGCAATCTAATAAAACTTAAAAGTTTTTGTACAGTAAGGGAAACTATAAACAAAATGGAAAGTCAGCACTCAGAATGGGAGCAAAAGGTATTCCAAACAAAAAAACTGACAAAGGATGAATCTCCAAAATATATAAGCATCTTAGTCAGCTCAAAGCATCTCAGTCAGCTCAAAGCATCTCAGTCAGAAATACAAACAACCCAATCAAAAAAATAGGCAGAAGACCAAAACAGCCATTCTCCAAAGAAGACATGCTGATGGCCATTAAACACATGAAAAGGTGCTCCACATTGCTCATTATTAGAGAAATGCAAATCAAAACTAAAAGGAAGTACCACCCAATACCAGTCAGAATGGCTATCATCAAAAAATCTATAAACAGTAAATGCTAGAGAAGATGTGAAGAAAGGGGAACCCTCTTGCACACTGGGGTGGGAGTGTAAATTGATACAGCCACTCTGGGGAGCAGTATGGAGCATCCTCAAAAAAAAAACTTGGAATAAAACTATCATCAGTTCAGTCGTTCAGTCGTGTCCAGCTCCTTGCGACCCCAGGAATCACAGCACGCCAGGCCTCCCTGTCCATCGCCAACTCCCGGAGTTCACTCAAACTCATGTCCATCGAGTCGGTGATGCCATCCAGCCATCTCATGCTCTGTCGTCCCCGTCTCCTCCCACCCCCAATCCCTCCTAGCATCAGACTCTTTTCCAGTGAGTCAACTCGTCGCATGAGGTGGCCAAAGTATTGGAGTTTCAGCTTTAACTATCATATGATCCAGCAATTCCACATCTGGGCATATACCCTGAGAAACCCACAACTCAAAAAGAAACATGTACCCTAATGTTTACTACAGCATTATTTACAATACCCAGGACACAGAAGCAACCTAGATATCTGTCAACGGATGAACAGACAAAGAAGTAGTGGTACATATATACCATGGAGTATTACTCAGCTACGAAAAGGAACGAATTTGAGTCAGTCATAATGAGGCAGATGAACCTAGAGACTGTTATCCAGTGTGACTTAAGTCAGAGAACACCAAATATAGTATATTAAAGGATATATATTAAATCCAGACAAATGGCACTGATGAACCTATTTGCAGGGAAGGAATGGAGAAACAGAACAGAGAGCAGACTTGAGGACATAGCAGGGGACTGAGAGGGTGAGACGAACTGAAAAAGTAGCACTATACACACACACACACACACACACACACACACTACCATGTGTGGAAGAGACAGCTAGTGAGAAGTTGCTGTGTAACACAGGGAACCCAGATTGGAGCTTTGTATGAACTAAAGGGGCAGGATGGGGTGAGGGGAGTGGAGAGGGAGAGGATACATATACATAGTTACAACTGATTTGTAATGTTGTATGGCAGAAACCAGCACAACACTGGAATGCAATTATCCTCCATTTAAAAAATTAAACTGTCAAACGGAGGTCCAATATTTTCCTCCAATTTAATAACAAGAAATTTAAAGCACTGATTTTCTTGTTATATGGAGGAAGGGGCTTCCTCAACCTCTCATCTCTCTTCCTGTCCCTGAAAAAACATTACCGTTCTAAAGGCTTTTCTGGGGATGTAGTAAGAATGTACTTGCTTCCCTGCCATTTTATGTTTTTAACACTTGCAAGAACAATAGACATCTCTTTTAGGTAAAAAAATAAATAAATAATATAATAAAGAGCGGAGAAGCAACCTTTCCCCAAAACATACAACCCCCAAACACCTGCTGAAGGTTTTTATCTGCATTTCATTGTTCAAGAATATATTATATTCTTTCTTATGCAGGCATTCATATATTTATGCATGTAGGCATGTGTTTCTATCCCGATCTACAAAAGGTAAGATCTCATTTTAGTTTTCCAACCCTCCGATCACTAGAGTGGGAAAAAGACATGTCCAAACCGCAATCCCTGAACCTGTGATGAGACCATTTTGGGGAATAAGGTCTGTGGCATGAAACTACAGGAAATCATGAAACTGACATGAAATCATCCTGTATTTAGGATCGACTCTACATCTAATGATTGGTGTCCTATAAGAAAAAGGCGACAGGGAGAGAGCTGTGACCTCACTAGCCCTTTTGAGATTGCTACAGCACCGCCCCCAAGATTGCTGCTGCTAAGTCACTTCAGTCGTGTCCGACTGTGTGTGACCGCATAGACGGCAGCCCACCAGGCTCCTCCATCCCTGGGATTCTCCAGGCAAGAACACTGGAGCGGGTTGCCATTTCCTTCTCCAGTGTGTGAAAGTGAAAAGTGAAAGTGAAGTCGCTCAGTCATGTCTGACTCGTAGCGACCCCATGGACTGCAGCCTACCAGGCTCCTCCGTCCATGGGATTTTCTAGGCAAGAGTACTGGAGTGGCTTGCCATTGCCTTCTCCAGGATTAGGCTTCCCTGATAGCTCTGTTCCTAAAGAATCCGCCTGCAATGCGGGAGACCTGGGTTCAGTCCCTGGGTTGGGAAGATCCCCTGGAGAAGGGAAAGGCTACCCTCTCCCGTATTCTGACCTGGAGAATTCCATGGACTGTATAGTCCACGGGGTTGCAGAGAGTCAGACACCCCTGAGGGACTTGCACTGCGCGAGAGGAGGGTCGGCTCGGAGCCCTGAGAAGTGCGCAGGCGCGACCCCATAGCAACGGTCAAACAAACGGAAGTTCCTCTGCTGAGGCGGCATTCCGTTAGAAGCTTCGGTCTTCGCGGAGTGGTGGCCTGGGGCATGCGTACCTGAGCGGTCTCGGGCTTAGCTGAAACTACGGGAGAAGAACTAAGGGAGAAGCCTCACCTGGGAATGGGGAGGAATGGAACTTGGCGCCTGCCTTCTGCCTCACTAGAGAGCCCTGTGCCCACCACTGCCGTACTTCAACGGTTGTCAGTGCCTGGGGACAGTCAAGGTTCGTTTCCCTCCGTTTGGGATCCTTGTCTTTAACACGGACAGGTACACCGCCTTCTGGGGTCGTACTGTTTACCTGGCCCACAGAACCTTTTTACTTAAAGACATTCAGTGCTCCCAATCCTGGAATTCTGGTATTGATGTTGAATACACCTTATTAGCATATTCCGATGGCTGTACCCAAAGACACCATCCCTTCCTTGTCGGAATGCCAGTGCCACATCTGTCTGGAAATCCTCATTGAGCCTGTGACGCTGCCTTGCAACCACACGCTCTGTAAAGCCTGCTTCCAGTCGACTATGGAGAAGGCAAATTTGTGCTGTCCTTTCTGTCGCCGCCGGGTCTCTTCGTGGACTCGGTACCACACCCCAAGAAATTCTCTTGTCAATATGGGACTGTGGACGATAATTCAAAAACACTATCCAGAGGAATGCCGCCTTAGAGTCTCTGGGCAACAATCGGAGGAAATCGTTGATGACCATCAGCCAGTTCGTCTGCTAAGTCAGCCTGGGGAATTAAGAAGAGAATATGAAGAGGAGAGAAACAAGATGGAGGCAGAGCGACAAGCCATTCAGGAGGAAGAAAACAGAGCCAGTGAAGAATACATACGGAGATTACTGGCAGAGGAGGAAGAAGAGGAAAAGAGACAGGCAGAAAAAAGGTGCAGAGAGATGGAAGAACAACTGAAAAGTGATGAAGCGCTGGCAAGAAGGCTAAGCCTTGATATTAGCAATGTCTGTGAGGAAAGTGTCCCGGCTTTCCGCTCGGATTCCAAAACATCGAATCCCGTCACAACCAAGTCACAAAGGAAAAGGAAGCGCAAACAAAAAAACACTGGCGATATTCAGAAGTATTTGCCACCGAATTCTCAACTTGAGTCAGCGTCACAGTCTGAAGTTGTAGAAGAAGACAGGAAAACCTCCAGGTCCAAGGGAACTAACAGCAGAGATAGGAAGAAGCCTACAAGGCAAGACACAGAAATTGAGGAAGATATGCCAGCACTTTCTCCTCAGATATGCCTTGAAGTTCAAAAGCAAGATGCAGAAGCTTCAGTGGAGTCACCTAGACCTCACTTATGTGCCAGTGGTGGAGAATGGTACCTTGAAGGAAAAGTGAGAACAAAACAAGGCAGTCCTGAAAGAGAGTTATGTGTCATCAGTCATGAAGAACCTAAAGCTGGAGTTTCCTCTTCTGGAGAAGCTGCAGTTAAGCCTTATGGCAAAACAGAGAGTGGATGTACAGTGTCAGTTATGACGCAGACACTGAAAAATAACACAGCTGTGACAGAAAATGAGGAGCCTCGCCTACTGAACAATAAAGATATCTCCAGAGCAAAAAATCAGGAATCTGTGTCTGAAGCCGTCAGCGATCCATGCTGTTCTACAAAAAGGAAAATGTTCCTCAAAGCTTCCTCAGACCAAGAGTAAACATGTCCACTTTACCAAAAACGGATAGATTTGGAACGTCTATTTTTTGAGAGACATAAGCAAGAAGAACAGGATAGGTTATTAGCATTGCAGCTTCAGAAAGAGGTGAATCAAGAACAAATGAGGCCAGCCTGGCTAAAAGGATCCCCAGATGAATATCAGTTACGTGCTCCGTCTTCACCTGCGGGCAAATTATTAAATGGACAGAGGAAGAATGCCAAAGAGAGAAGCTTCCAAAGACAAAGTGATCTAGAGCATCCAGTACCTCACAGAGCCTCAAAAAAAAATTGGCAACCTTCTTTTAAGTTCCAGTTGTAACATTGTTCAGTTAATTCAAGAAAGTACCCAGTTCTACTACAGATACTTATAAATAAAACGATTCATTCCCTACAGCCTGGGAAGTCAAAGTATTTTTCAGATGTTTCACAGAAACACAAAGTAATGCTTGGGTAAGAAGAGTGTTTACAACCTAGTAAAGCTGGATTGTGAAGCTCTATCTTAGATGATAAGTTTTTCATTAGTGCTGCTCTGTGGGCACACTCATTGTCCCTAGTTAAAGGCCTGTGTGATTTCAGGGGCAGAGTATACAGATGTGTTTCTGCCAATCCCAGTGGTAAGCAAGAGTTCTGCGCCTTTCATTTTTTAATAACTGTGATGGACTAAGTTTAAGTTGACAGTCTTTGTGGATGTAAACATGCCTTGGCCAACTCCCAAGAAATCTTCATGTCCATGCATTTCCCCCAAGATGCATATTTTAGTGCCTTTGAGCACATTTTTGTCCTGACTAGTAATGAGAGCAACATTATGATATACCAAGTAACTAAGGAAGCCAGGCAGAGTTTAAAATCTGTTTTCTTGCAACTTTCTCATTACATTTTTGACATTTCAAACAACATAGTCTGTGGAGTTTTGTTAAGCAGTCTTCAGTAGCTAATATGCTCACTAACAGCATCCCCAAATGTTCTTGTAAATAATCAACACACTGCATTCTATATTTCTCATGCCTACTGTGAGAGAAATTGCAATAAAGATTTATAAGGTGAAATAAATATATGTATAACATTTCTTATTAGCAAGGTTTTTAAAATGGATCGTCACTTTCAGTGCTCACAGCATCCCTGTGAGGTAGTCATCGTGACTAATTCCCATTTTATAATAGGAAAACTTACCAAAAAAAAAATAGGATAACTGAGGGACAGGGAGAAGAACTTGGGGGAGAGGGAAGAGGTTACCCGAGAAAAATACAAAAAGTTCGAAAGAGAGGCAGAAGTGTGTGTTGTTGTTTAGTTGCTCAGTCGTGTCCAACTCTTTCGTGACCTTGTGGAATGTAACCCGTCAGGCTCCTCTGTCCCGGGGATTCTCCAGGCAAGGACACCGGAGTGGGTAGCCATTTCCTTCTCCAATGCGTGAAAGTGAAGTCGCTCAGTCGTGCCCGACTCTTAGCGACCCCATGGACTGCAGCCCACCAGGCTCCTCCATCCATGGGATTTTCCAGGCAAGAGTACTGGAGTGGGTCGCCATTGCCTTCTCCAGTGTCATCTCTATAGAACCCCCTTAATTTACAGCGAGGAGGAAGGGCTGACTGGAGTCATCAGAAACCCCTGAAAGAGGAGCTGGGCCTGGGATAGTGGGCAGGACCTAAGGGGGCTAGATGGAAAGGAGGGGATGGGGAGTCCATCCTGACTGGAGTGAAGAGTGGGGCTGCCAGGTGAGCAGACAGGGCTCAGAGGTAACTGATGGGACATCCAGGGATCTGAGGCCATCCCGGTGTAGGACTGATTGGGGAAGGACCAGAGTTGCCATGGGACACTACACAGCCCCTTTATACACTGATATGGTGTACAACGTTGGTTAGGAGTAAAGTGCCCCGTGCTTCCGACACTGGTCTACAGGGCAGAGAAGGACCAGGTCCACTGACAGTAGGAAAGTTGAGCTGATGCTAAGTTCCCAGAGCCTCCTTTAAAGTAGGAAGCAGGCATAAAGCAGAAGGATTCATGACTAAGGGTCCCCTACACCTTCTGGAGATAATACACCCCCTTTAGTTTCTTTCTGACCCCAGGTCCCATGGACTCCATCTGCCAGTGAGGTCCTGTCTGCCTCCTGGAGTCACAGTCCTAACCAGTACACTCTGTCCACCCGTTAGCTCTCCCCACACTCTGGTTTGTTCCATCTCTGCATCGTCCCTGAGATCACTCAGGCTTTTCTCCTCCTCTGTTGCCTCAACCCCTTTCATCAGCTCAGTGAGGTCTATCACAACACTGTGCTTTCCTTCACCCCTAGTATGATTTATTCCTTATAATGTTTCTTTGAAGAGTTCAATGATTTACACTCAGAAGTTATATAGCTAAGAGACAACCAAGTGTAATACAAAGATTGAGCTGAAGTCTTCACAGTGAAGACTGTACAAAATCTCTTATTTCAAGGACATAAGAAAAATGAACAAAAAGAACACAAGGCTCCTTTCCTTCAGAATCTCAATAAAAAATAGTCCCTCAACAGTTAGTGAAATTGTAGGGGTTAACATATCACGGAAAACAGATCTTGTGCTAATATTAAAATTAACACCCAGGCTTTTGTATAGATGGCATTTATTATAAACAGGAAAATATATGTAATGTCTCAACTATAAAACTTTCATGCTAAAGTGTCTCTAACATGAGCTGCTTTACTATTTCGAGACGAAAAAGTTTCAGAACACCACAGTAAGCAATCCAACACTGACAAACTCTAGTGATCAAAGACATTCTCTTTTAGTTTATGTAAAACAATTCATAATTACAGAGAGAATGTCCCAGTTGTGTATAGGAGGAGACAAGCCACTTTTCCAGACCAAAAGGCACTCAAGACTTGGGATGAAATGAGGGCTGATCCAATCCAGCCAAGTGGAGCTGCTTCCTTTAAAACAGTGGTTACATATTCTTCAGCTTGAGCCCTCAAAGACAAAGGAAATTAGAAAACATTCCCTTCTCTGTAAACCTACCTTGGGCTCCCCAGGTGGCACAATGGTAAATAATCTACCTTCAATTGCAGGATACACAAGAGACACAGGTTCGCTTCCTGGGTCAGGAAGATAGCCTGGAGTAGGAAATGGCAACCCACTCCAGTACTCGTGCCTGGAAAATTCCATGGACAGAGGAGTCTGGCAGGTTACAGTCTATGGGATCGCAAAGAATGGGACACAACTGAGCATGCACGTGGGCGTGTGTGCGCACACATACACACACACTCACTTCACCCATACTGGTCAGTCTCATTGCTTTGCTCAAGTGAGTGGAAGGCAGATCAGTTCCAGTTCAGAGCCACCATGTTCCCATGCAAAGCTGCCATGTGGATGATCCAGACTTAATATTTTTCCTGAGAGCCACTTGCCACACAACTTCATGAGATGATCAAGACCGTATACTTTGAGACTGCTTCCTGACTAGGCTCCTTTCAGGACAGACACTGACAGTGCCATTCTTCATGGGGCCAAGTAGTTTTTCTTGGTCAACTCCTGAGTCCCCATGGCAAGGCAAGAGGAACTTGAGAACATTTGTTGCTGGACTTTAGTGGGAGCATGAGAGAATATGCGAGAGTAAGTCTTCTTCACTCCAAAACCACTGAGGCTACTTCAGTGTGGTGCTGGACTTAACTGGCCCAACTCTTGTGCACCAGTTTTTCCCCCACACTTCTTATTTTTTTTTTTCTATTTTGTCTTCATTTTGTTAAATGGCAGGTATTGGATCCCACCCTCGATGAAATGAAAACACTATGTAGTGGGGAAGAGAAATAGGGCAACATTTGTATCAGAAAATATAGGCTTGAAGAGCATGGCACTATAAATGCTTGCATGACCAGTCTCACTAAACATGCTCGGGGGTGAGAGTTCAGCATCAATGTTTTTATGCTTTTTTTAACCTTTAGAAATTAAACACAACTTTTAACATAGAACAATTCAACAGTAATGAGTATAACCTTGAGTATCGACACTGTTGTGCAAATTAAAGGTGGGTGGTTTAGGCCAGAGCTGGCCATCCTGATATCAATCCATGGCACTTAACAGTACCTGTCATCACATTTGTTTATAACAACCCCTTCATGTTTTGGTGTTAAGGAGAAAACTAGTATCCTACTGTGACATTTGCTCTCGCTAAAACATCTAGCAATCAGTGTATGTAGCTAAATTTTCTGTTTCAAGGAAGAAAGAAAATATTATCTTTTTCTAGAAGCTATTTCACAATCACCTGATTAGTGCAAATGTATGATAAAGCTTCTTCCAGGCAGATGGTGTCTGAGCATCGCATCAAATGACACAAGTGACAATCCTGGCAATGAGAATCACACAGCTTCTTTAAAACCAAACATCGTGAAGAAGGTTAAAGGAACAAGGGGTCAAAGTCCTATTCATACCCTGGATTCTGTGCTAATTCTGAACAAATCGCACCTTTTGTCCTTGTGGTAATCACATCCATTAGATTTCTGTGAATTTGTGGAGTTACAAGATGTGAAATAAACCAATGCAATAATGTAACTAGCCTCCAATTAAAATAAATAAATTTTAAAAAAGCTTATAGTATACTTATTAAAAAAACTGTAAATGACCACTCTACTCTAAAACCATGAATTCTACATAAAGAGAACAATCCCTTCATGTTCGAAAGCTTTTTATTCATTGACGTTGCAAGGGGAAAGTGGCAGGATGTGAGAATGCAGCACAGCAGTAAGATGGGTGATGCCGCCTGGCCCAGCGCATTCTGACCTCAGCCCCATCCTGATGTTCCATTGCACATTCTGTATTCTCAGGAACAGCAGAGGATGGTGGCAAGCAAATCTGCTCGCTCTCACCCATTTCTTCCAAGAAATGAGACAGCGGTGTCTTGAAGAGCACATGTATGGTTTCTTAGATTGTGTCGCTTCTCCCCGTCTCCCATTCCTGGCAGAAGAAAACTCAGATCTTTTGACTTGAATATTTGCCCGTTGAGTAAAACCACACCATCACCACCCACTTTTTCTGTAAAGATTTATTGATTTCTTTATGGTTGTAATGAGTCTTCTCCAGTTGCAGCGAGCGGGGGCTACTCTCCAGTGGTGGTGCAGGAGCTTCTCATTGCGGTGTCTTCTCTTCTGGCGGAGGACGGGCTCTAGGCACGCAGGCGTCCGTGTTTACAGCCATGTGTGCTCAGCAGTTGCAGTTCACGGGCTCTAGAGTGCTGGCGCAGCAGTGTTGCATGGGCTTACTTGTCCCACAGCATGTGGTATCTTCCTGGACCACAGATCGAACCAGTGCGTCCTGCATTGGCAGGTGAATTCTTCACCACTGAGCCACCAGGGAAGCCCACCACATGATTTTTAAATAAATTAAATGAAGACAATGCAGCAGGATTCATTCACATAATGGGAGCATCGACAGGTCCCAGAGTTAAGCTCGACACATTCTCCCAACCTATGCTGCCATGCATGGGCTGGTGGTTTTGAAGAGGTCCTGAACTACAGCTGAGGACAGGTTTCTGTGACTGTGTGTTCCACTTCCAGATAACTTGGGCTTCTAGACCCCAAACAGCACATGCTGCCAACTTGGGCTCAAGTGGAGCCCATCCTGATTCAAGGCTTGAGTTCTGGAATGCTGCAGAACCTGGAAGCAGAAAGTTTGCATTTTCTGGGAAACAGAGACAAGACACTATTTTGTCTTGGAAATGAATTTTCTTCCTTGTGGTTCTTTTCCTTCTTCCCATACCTTTCCTCCTGGCTCAGACGCAGCCAAGGTGGATGGGACCCCTTGCCTTCTGCCTCCTCCTCCTGCTGCATGGAGCCATGCACTTGTGTGGGGGCCCTGAAGAGAAGTGGGCCTTGGGCAGGCTGGACCTAGCTTTTGTGCACTTATTTCTGCAGAGTTAAATCCAACATCATGACCACCTCCCACACAGAACTGCATTTGTTGACTAAACCACCCCCTTATGTTTGGGTAATTCTGTGCTGTGGGAGGCACATGGGTTATTCCTATCTTACTACTCAAGTGTGCATTTTACTGTTGTCCACACTAACTGACCTTTTCAAACTCTGTTTAGTAGAATCTCTGCACAGGATCTCCCCTGGGATATAATAGTTTGTTTCTGTAAATAGAAATGTGTTATCTGGAGAGGTTCCTTCATACACAGTTGGCCCTATCATTTTGGATTCTTTTTTAAAAAATTTTTATTTAATAAATGGTACAAAGCACAATGCCATAAACATTAACAGTTAAAATTTCACCAAATGAAAAAGATACTATAGAATACACAGTTGCAAAAAGCTATAAGTTATTTTACAACTGCCTCAAGCTGCAAAAAGAAAAAAAAAATGCAATGCCATACCTAAGTTATCCCTCTCTTCTTTTCTTTGTAGCTTTTGTGCTTTACCAGGTGGGCCCACAATGCCCCTGCCATTTATCTTAAATTCATCTCTCTGCCAACCTCTGAAGATGGAGATTAACAAAGATACAAGGGATAATTCCTAGGCTTCCCTGAGTCCTTTGACCTTAGAGGAGAAATATTTAATAACCATGGAATCGATCTGACAAAATCAGATAGGAGGTGCTAGTACAGTTTGGAACATCACATTCAAATAGAGCTATGTTTCAAGGAAAGAGAAAAAGTCATTGAAGTCAAAGTAACCAAATATCCAAGGAGGTGATGTTCACTTCCCAACTGCCTGTTTAGGATATGGAGAAAATGTGTATCCTTATCTGTCATTAACTCATTGACTTGTACATTCATATTAATAAATACTATGTGCCCCAACAGCGGTGAGTGTCTGCACACCTAGCTCTTCCCACTGGTGTGGTCAATGAAGTCCCTTTATCATCTACGATTTGTAGAACAAGACACTTTCAGTTTTCTGCTACATACATTGAAACAACATCCTTTAGTATCATACTGCATTTTGGGGTTTTTTTTTTTTTTACCATGTTGCATGGCATGCAGAATATTAGTTCCCCAACTGGGGATTAAACCCATGCTCCTTGCAGTGGAAGTGTGGAGTTTTAAGCACTGGACCTCTGGGGACCTCCCTGGTATTATATATTTTGCTTCTACTCTTAAACAGAATTTGGAAATCTCAAGAGGAAAAGGAAAGTATTTAATCATATTTTGGGGCTGTTTTTCCTTCCAGATGTTTCTAGATTTATTCTTTTACTACTTCCTTTCTGTTTCGTCTATTCATTCTTCAGGGTGTTCAGTTCAGTTCAGTTCAGTTCAGTCGCTCAGTCGTGTCCGACTCTCCGTGACCCCATGAATCACAGCACGCCAGGCCTCCCTGTCCATCACCAACTCCCGGAGTTCACTCAAACTCATGTCCACAGAGTCGGTGATGCCATCCAGCCATCTCATTCTCGGTCGTCCCCTTCTCCTCCCGCCCTCAACCTTTCCCAGCATCAGAGTCTTTTCCAGTGAGTCAACTCGTCGCATGAGGTGGCCAAAGTATTGCAGTTTCAGCTTTAGCATCAGTCCTTCCAATGAACACCCAGGATTGATCTCCTTTAGAATGGACTGGTTGGATCTCCTTGCAGTCCAAGGGACTCTCAAGAGTCTTCTCCAACACCACAGTTCAAAAGCATCAATCCTTCGGCGATCAGCTTTCTTCACAGTCCAACTCTCACATCCATACATGATCACTGGAAAAACCATAGCCTTGACTAGACGGACCTTGGTTGGCAAAGTAATGTCTCTGCTTTTTAATATACTATCAAGGTTGGTCATAACTTTCCTTCCAAGGAGTAAGCACCTTTTAATTTCATGGCTGCAATCAGCATCTGCAGTGATTTTGGAGCCCAAAAAAATAAAATCTGACACTGTTTCCACTGTTTTTCCATCTATTTGCCGTGAAGTGATGGGACCAGATGCCATGATCTTTGTTTTCTGAATGTTGAGCTTCAAGCCAACCTTTTCACTCTCCTCTTTCACTTTCATCAAGAGGCTTTTTAGTTCGTCTTCACTTTCTGCCATAAGGGTAGTGTCATCTGCATATCTGAGGTTATTGATATTTCTCCTGGCAATCTTGATTCCAGCTTACGCTTCTTCCAGCCCAGGATTCCTCATGATGTACTCTGCATATAAGTTAAATAAGCAAGGTGACAATATACAGACTTGACGTACTCCTTTTCCTATTTGGAACCAATCTGTTGTTCCATCTGCTAGTAAAAACTTTCTCTTAATCTTTCTTCACTTGAGAATGCCTTTTTAATCCCCAATAATTTCTGAAGGATAATTAAGCTAGATACAGGATTTGAGGTTGTCAGTTCCTTTATTTCAGCACTTGGAAAATGTGCACTTCCTTGTGGACCACATCATTTCCGATAAGAAATTGCTGTCCTTTATATACCACTTTTCTCCTTCCCTGGTGGCTCAGATGGTAAAGCGTCTGCCTACAATGGGGGAGACCCAGGTTCAATCTCTGGGTCAGGAAGATCTCCTGGAGAAGGAAATGGCAACCCACTCCAGTATTCTTGCCTGGAAAATCCCATGGACGGAGAAGCCTGGTAGGCTACAGTCCACGGGGTCGCAAAGAGTCAGACACGACTGAGCCACTTTGCTTCCTTTTCTCCTATAGGTAGTATGTTGTTTTCTTTCCCTGATTTCCCTTTTGCCGTTACTTTTCTGAGCTTTGACTATGATGTGTCTTTTCCTAAACTTCTTTAGGTGTACTCTGCTTTGGGTCCACTCAATTTCTTAAAAATATAGATTTAGACACATGTGTAATCAACTAATTTATTTTATAGATTATTATTTTTATTTCTTTATTTTTGGTTGCACTGGGTCTTTGTTGCTGTGTGTGGGCTTTCTCTTGTTGCAGTGAGTGCGGGCTACTCTCTAGTTCTGGTGTGCAGGCTTCCCATTGTGGTGGCTTCTCCTGTTGCAAGCATGGGCTCTGGGCTCACAGGCTTCGGTAGTTGCAGCTCGTGGGCTCTAGAGTGTGGGCTCAGTAGTTGTGGTGCACTGGCTTAGTTGCTCCTCAGTGTGTGGGCTCTTCCTCGACCAGGGATGGAAACTGTGTCCCCTGCTTGGCAGCTGATTCTTAATCACTGGAACACCAGCGAAGTCCCTGGTCAATTAATTTATGACAAAAGGAACCAAGAATATACACTGGGGAAAGGACAGTCTCTTCAAGAAATGGTGTTGGGAAAATTAGAAAACCACATGCAAAATAATGAAACTTGACCAGTATCTTCAACCATACATAAAAATGAACTCAAAATGGGGCTAAAGACTTGAACATAAGACCTGAAATCACTAAACTCCTAGAAGAAAACAAGCAGTACACCTCTTGACATAGATCTTGGCAGTGATTTTTCAATCTGACACCAAAGCAAAAGCAACAAAAATAAATGGGACTACATCAAACTACAGAGCTTCTGCACAGCAAAGGAAACCATCAACAGAATTAAAAGACAACCTACTGAATGGGATAAAATGACTGCAAATATCTGATAAGGGGCCAATGTCCAAAATACACAAAGAACACATACAGCTCAATAGCAAATAATAATAATCCAATTTAAAAATGGGCAGATCCGAAGAGACATTTTTCCAGAGAATACATACAGATGGCCAGGAGGTACATGAAAAGTTGTTAAACATTATTAATTGTTGGGGAAAGGCAAATCAAAACCAAAATGAGATATCACTTTACACTTGTTAGAATGACTGTTATTTTAGAAAAGACAGGAAATAGCAAGTGTTGGCAGGGCCGTGGAGCACTTTGTGCACTGTTCGCGGGAATGTAAATAGGTGCAACCACTCTGGAAAACAGTCTGGAGGTTCCAGAGAAATTGAAAAAAAAAACACAAGAACTATCATAAGACCTGGCAGTTCCACTTCTGGGGATTTATCCAAAGAAAATAAAAACACTAATCTGAAAAGGTAAATTGCATCCTCATGTTCATTGCAGTATTATTTACAGTAGCGAAGATAGGGAAACAACCTAAGTATCCACAATGTGCGAATGGATAAAGACAACGTGGTACAGGTACTTAATGGAATATTATTTGCCCATAAGAAAGAACAGAAATCTTTTTGCTTGGGATAACATGGATGGATCTTGAGGGCATCATGCTAAGTAATTCAAACAGAAAAAGACAAATACTGTTTGATCTCTTTTATGTAGAATCTAAAACAACCCCCCCCAATCAAGCTCATAGATAGAGTGAATAGTTTGGTGGTTACAGTAGGTGAGGGGTGGGGGGTGAGAAACATGGAGAACCTTTTTTAGCTTAAATAAAGAACTTTAATTAAAAATGTAAGTTTAGAATTTTTTTCCAGATTTGACGATTAGAAAATCCCATGGATGGAGGCCTGGTTGGCTGCAGTCCGTGGGGTCGCTAAGGGTCGGACACGACTGAGCGACTTCACTTTCACTTTTCGCTTTCACACATTGGAGAAGGAAATGGCAACCCACTCCAGTGTTCTAGCCTGGAGAATCCCAGGGACGGGGGAGCCTGGTGGGTTTCCGTCTATGGGGTCACACAGAGTCGGGCACGACTGAAGTGACTTAGCAGCAGCAGCAGCAGCAGCAGCCATTATTTTTCAAATCCATTTTCACCCATGCATTTTTTTCTCCTCTCCTTCCAGAACAAAAATGAGAAGCATAGTATATCCTTTGTTAGATCAATGGGTTCCTGAGACTTTGTTCTTTTGTAAAATACCTTTTCTCTTTGTTGTTCTGATTGTATAGTCTCTAACATACTGTCTTCAAGTTCACTGATTCTTTTCTCTATTCTGCTCTTCAGTCTATCCATTGAGCTTTTAACATATGTCCATCTGCAGATGAATGGATAAGAAAGCTTTGGTACATATACACAATGGAGTATTTCTCAGCCATCAAAAAGAATGCATTTGAATCAGTTTTAATGAGGTGGATGAAATTGGAGCCAATTATACAGAGTGAAGTAAGCCAGAAAGAAGAACATCAATACTGTATATTAACGCATATATATGGAATTTAGAAAAATGGTAACCTGAACCCTGTATGTTTCAGTTCTAAACTTTCTAATTGGTTTTCTCTATATCTTGTGTTTATTTGCTGAGACTTGATTTTTTTTCATTTGTTGCAAGAACATTTGTAATTATTGAAACATTTTCATAAGGTCTACTTTAAATTCCTGGTCAGATAATTCCAACATCCGAGTTATTTCTGTGTTGGTGTCTGTTGATCGCTTTTTTTCAATTTGAGATTTATCTGATTCTTGGATATTGTATCCAGATTTTGAATAAGGTGATTTGACACTCTGTATCTTATTTATTTATTTTTATTTATTATTTATTTGGCTGTGCCAGGTCCTCATATTGAAGCCCCTTTACATTATTAGAATAAGCTCCATAATTTTGAACTGTGGTGTTGGAGAAGACTCTTGAGAGTCACTTGGAATGCGAGGAGATCAAACCAGTTAATCCTAAAGGAAACCAGTCCTGAATATTCATTGGAAGGACTGATGCTGAAGCAGAAACTCCAATACTCTGGCCATCTGACGCGAACTGACTCATTGGAAAAGACCCTGATGCTAGGAAAGATTGAAGGCAGGAGGAGAAGGGGACGACACAGGATGAGACGGTTGGATGGCATCACTGACTCGACGGACATGAGTTTAAGCAAGCTCCAGGAGTTGGTGATGGACAGGGAAGCCTGGCATGCTGCAGTCCATGGGGTCAGAGTCAGGACTGAGCCATTGAACTGACTGACACAGAAGTCTGGTAACGGAGGTATGTTGGTTCCACCTTGTGACAAAAGCCTGAACTGCAGCTTAAACATTTGGGAACAGGAAAGTGGCACAGAGGGTTAAACTCACCAGACAGAGCTTTCTAGAAGTCTGGATGGAAAGTGGGGAATTGCTTGGGTATGGTTATACTGATGGCCTCTTTCTGGCCATTTCATATAAAGGGAATCATATAAAACGAGATCTTCTGCATATTCGGGTTTTCACTTGGCGTAAATTTTTCAAGGTTCCTCTAAGCTGTAGCGTGTATCAGTACTTCATTTTTTTTATTGCCAAATAACATACCATGTTTTATTTATTCATTCACAAATTGGTGAATATTTAGGTTGTTTCCACCTTTGGCTATTATTAACAATGATTTCCATTCGTATACTGATTTTAATATTTAAATGTCTCATTGGATTTTAAAAGGTTACTTTCCATTTATAGTTATTATGAAAAATTGGCTATATTCCCCATGATGTACAGTACATCATTGAGTCTATTTTATACCCAATAGTTTGCACCTCCCACTCCTACTCCTCCACCCCTGTTTTGTTCCTTCCCACCCACCACTGCTAGCCATGAGTTTGTTCTCTGTATCTGTGAGCCTATTTCTACCCTATTTGCTAGTTTATTTTTTGGACTACACATGTAAGTGATATCATATAGTATTTGTCTGTCTGTGTCTGACATTTCAGACAGAGCATAATTCCCTCCAAGTCAATCCATGTTCGTTGCTTGCTGCAGGCATTATTTCATTCTTTTTTTATGGCTGAGTAGTATTCCATTCATTGGAAGGACTGATGTTGAAGCTGCGACTCCAATACTTTGGCCACCTCATGCGAAAAGCTGTACTCATTTGAAAAGACCCTGATGCTAGGAAAGACTGAGGGCAGGAGGAGAAAGGGACGACAGAGAATAAGATGGTTGGATGGCATCACCAACTCAATGGACATGGGTTTGGTTGGACTCCGGGAGTTGGTGATGGACAGGGAGGCCTGGCGTGCTGCGGCTCATGGGGTCACAGAGTCGGACACAACTGAGCGACTCAACTGATCTGAAACATTCCATCCTTTCTCTCTCTCTCTCTCTCTCTCTATATATATATATATATATATATATATATACCACATCTTCTTTATCCATTCATCTGCTGATGGACACTTAAGTTGCTTCTATATCTTGGCAAATATAAATAATGCCATGAACATTAATGCACATGTATCTCTTCATGTTAGTGGTTTGGTTTTGGTTATATACACAGAAGTGGAAATGCTGGGTCATGCAGTAGTTCTATGTTTTAGTTTTTAAGAAACCTCCATACTGTTTTCCACAGTGGCTGCACCAGTTTACACTCCCATCAACAGTGTACCAGGGTTCCTAAATCTCCACATCCTAGGCAACATTTGTTATTTGTGGGGCTTTCATTAAGGATAGCCATCTGACAGGTGGGAAGTGATATCTCACTGTAGTTTTGATTTGCATTTCTCTTATCATTAGCAATGGTGAACATCTTTTCATGTACCTATTGGCCATGTGCATTTCTTCTTGGGAAAAATGTCTCTTCAGTTCTTATGCCCACTTTTTAATTGGTGTGGGGTTGTTTTTTTAATGTTGATTTGCATGAGCTGCTTATGTATGCAGAATATTAATCCCTAATCAATCACATCATTTGCAAATATTTTGTCCCATTCAGTAGGTTGTCTTTTCATTTTGTCAGTGGTTCCCTTTGCTGTGCAAAATCTTTCAAGTTTAATTAGGCCATATTTGTTTAGTTTTGCTTTTATTTCCTTTACTTCAGGAGATGGATCAAAAAACAAACAAACAAAAAACATTGCTGCAATTTATATCCAAGTGTGGTCTGCCTATGATTTCCTCTAGGAGTTATACAGTATGCAGCCTTACATTTAGGTCTTTAATCTATTTTGAGTTTATTTTTCTGTATGTTAGGGAATGCTCCAATTGTATTCTTTTATTTGTAGTTGTCCAGTTTTCCCATGCACCATTTATTGAAGAGACTGTCTTTTCTCCATTGCAAGAACTCTCTGTTTAACCGTCTGAGGATCTGTCACACCGTTTTCATGACTCTGACAATCCTGAAGAGTACAGGCATGTTTCGTTATTTTTCTCATGATTAGACTGTGGTTGTGGATTTAGGGGGAAAATATACCACAGAGTTGAAGTGCCCTTCTCATCACATCATATCTGGGAGGACATGGTACCCACATGACATCACTGAATCATTGGAGAGGTTGACCTTCGTCACTGGGTTAAGATGCTGTTTGCTGAGTTCCTCCAGTGTACAATAACAGTTTTCCGTTCACCTACTCTGTTCTTTATAAGTGAATCACTACGTCAGCCCTGCCTTCAGGGATAGAAGGGGAAAGGTTCATCTCATGGAGGGAAGGTATCTATTTGTATTATCTTGAATTGTTTAATCAAGAAAAACTATCTGCTCTTTTTATTAATTCATCCATTTATATTAGTATGGATTTGTATATATTTTTATTATAAAGTTGGTGTTATTTTACTGAATGGATACATCCTAAAATTGTGATTTCTGTAATGCAGTACAATATTTTGACTTAAGAGCCAGGAACCTGCCAAAGACTTATCACCACCCTTACACTGGTATTTCAAAACTAGTATATTGCTTAATTGGGGTATAACAGACAATACTTTAGGTGACACATTTAACTGTGGCAAAGTGTGAGACATAATTTTAGATGATTTCATTGCATACTTGGAAATCTTTAACAAAGAAATGAAAACAGGTACATCAGATTTTATTTAAATGACCATTAAAAAATTGCTAACATGCCTTAAATTTCTTTGCAAAATCCCTTTCAATGAAGCAAGAATATGGGATGTAAAAGGGAAAGTGTATGCTTTATTTATAAGTGCGATGTCTAAGACAGCCTTCACACTGACTGATTCTATGGAAGGTATTTTACAATTTGAGCTTTTTGGTAACTGATAGCATGACATTATAATCTCTGTCTATATACAAGCAAATGAATTCTGTCCTGGGGACAGATACCTCCTGGAGAAATATCTGTTTGTCTACATTTGACTCATGATCTATACATGTGACAAAGAGGTGAATATTGACACTGTCATGGTAAATTTAAAAGTGTGGGAGAACACAGCCCGTTAGATGAGGGATGAAGATTGAGTCAGAGGGCAGGTGCAAGGAGATGTGAGTTGAGTATCAAGAATTCTTTGTAAAATTTTGGTGCAAAGGGAAGAATATAAATCAAGAGGACAGTAACTAGAGATGCGGACAGAGGCTCACAGCATTAAATGAAGTTGTAAAAATCACCATTTATAGAACATTTGAGCAGGTTGAAATGTTAATGAGAAGGATCCATCTCTTCTTAGATGTAACATCTCAAGGTACCACACCAGGCTTCCCACGCCTTACTTCCTTGTTTCCCTTCTGGAGACACCTAAGACTTACCCAAAGAGTGATGTAGAGTTTCTTCCTAAGGCCCATCAAATGGAAGAATAGATGGATGCACAATGTGTCAAGATGTGATAAGAATTTAAGATCTTTATCCATGAGTGTGGAACTCCTCAGGCAGATGACTGAACCTGTGTGGTGGGTGGTTGAGAGGATATAGCTCCTCAGGACTCTGCAACTGAGGCAGCAAGATGGGAGCCCTCAATTTCAGAGCTCAGCAGCAGATTTAGTCAGACTGCCAGACTGCCACACCTTACGTCCATCCCTGACCTGAGCAGGTGAGTGCAGACAGGCTTGCTTTCCATCTGGGGAAAGGGACCACTGTCTGCTCAGAAGCACCTTGTGGTCTAGCTGTGTGCCATTTAGAAAGACTTGGGAATGAGCAGATCCAGTTCCTTTCTAATCCTGAACTCAACATACATCACAGAGATATTCTCAACCTCTTTCCAGAGATACACAACCATTGGGGGCCCCCAGAGTCCACACACACACACACACACACACATGAACACACAGCTGGAACTTGCAGGCAGTAGCATTAGGAGAACCTGCAGGCTTAAGTGACTGTCACTCATTGTTAGGTTTCCTATGTAACTAGACCTATTTGCAGTTAAAAAAAAAAATGACAGTTATGACTGACAGAGTCCTGTATAGGAGGAAAACTTTTATTTTCAATAACCTTGATATGCAGTTAAAAATGATGGCAATAGATTTTTCATTCATCACATCGGAAAGTATAACAACAAACTATGGAGTATTTCGAGTGGGTGAGCATGAGGGGAAACCTACACGTTCTGATACCGCTGGTGGGGCCCTCAATCAGTACATCTTTCCAGGTTGATTTGTCAGTGTCCATTAAAGAGTCTGTGCACTTCCTGTCTGTATGTATTTGGGGACTGCTCCTTCAAGTATTAATCCTCAACAGGAGAATCGTCCCTCTATTAGAGAGTGCATATTCCTTATGACATATAGGTTGTCTGGGGACTCTGCTTTCAAAAATACCTATAATAGTTTAAACATAGTCCCTTTTTCTTTGTTTTAGCTTTCAGTTCAGTTCAGTTCAGTTGCTCAGTCGTGTCCAGCTCTTTGCGACCCCATGAATCACAGCACGCCAGACCTCCCTGTCCATCACCAACTCCCGGAGTTCACTCAAACTCATGTCCACAGAGTCGGTGATGCCATCCAGCCATCTCATTCTCTGTCGTCCCTGTCTCCTCCTGCCCTCAATCCCTCCCAGCATCAGAGTCTTTTCCAGTGAGTCAACTCTTCGCATGAGGGGGCCAAAGTATTGGAGTTTCCGCTTTAGCATCAGTCCTTCCAATGAACACTCAGGACTGATCTCCTTTAGAATGGACTGGTTGGATCTCCTTGCAGTCCAAGGGACTCTCAGAGTCTTCTCCAACACCACAGTTCAAAAGCATCGATTCTTCAGTGATCAGCTTTTACCGAGGTATAATTGATATGCCAAAAATTTACACATGTTGAGAGAGAGAGTCCCTTGGACTGCAAGGAGATCCAACCAGTCCATTCTAAGGCAATAAAGTGACGTGGGGTAATGGTTTTGGTGGTTTCTTTCTCAAACCATACGGAGCTGGTCCAGTGATTGTTTCCTTCTTCCTAAACTAATTGACAAGTTACACCAGCGAAGAGATAGGACACAGAAGTTAATACATAATGGAAACTTCTACATTTCTCTTCTGCTTAATATTTCCAATTGTCATCATAGAGTAATGTTATTTGGATTATGTCAAGGGACGCTCCTATAAAGGAAGGATGGGTATGGGATAGGAGGGGAACTAACATCTATTGAGTGTCCTATGTACAATATGCTGTGTATGACATCCGACATATTTTCTGCTTTTGCTCCTCAGAACAATTGTTTCCATTTTATAAATTAGAAAAGGCACACTCAGAAATATTATATAATTTCTAAGAATATTATATAACTTCTAAGAATTATGTAAAATATCCTACTTAGAGATCACAGAAATGCTAATCCTGAGGCAGTGCTCTCCTCATGTAAAACACTGCATCCTTTTTCCTTTGTGGTGATGCGGGGCTTAGGGATAAGTATTTTGAACTGAGTATTTTTTCCTTGACAATCATGCATGTATGGATGGGTACTAATACTTTTCTTTCTTCAGGTGGACATTTTCAATAAATATAACATCTAGATCTCTGAAGAGAGATCTTCTGGGACATGGATTTTCACTGGAGTGTCTGGCAAATAATATTCACCCAATAAAAATGCATTGAGATCACAAGTCCATGGATCAGTGAGTGCATGGAGAGCTCCTACGACAAAATACCAAAGTGGACAAAATGTGTAAACAGTTTACAGATGAAGAAATTAAAATGGCTGATAATCATAAAAATATGTTCTCACCAATAATTTAAGGAATGCTAGTAAAAGCGTCTAAATATCCTTTCATTATCTATCATCTGACAAATATGAAATATATGAAAAACAAAAATCAAGAAAAAATTCACAAACATTTGAAAACTGACTTGTGTGTATGGGGGGGCGGGTTGGGGAGGCTCAACTTCAGCATAAGTCAAGGAAACAGAACACAGTCAGAAATAAATGTAAACATTATGAACAAAAGTTTAGAGGTGGGTAAGAAATGACAATGCTCTGACACCTTATGAGAGAATTTGAACTATTGAAATCACATCCCAGGGAAGACGGCAGGGAAATTTTTACACAGGTACACAGGTACAAAAGTAAGCTGGTAAGAGGATATTTGCTGCAGCATTGCATGAAATAGGAAAGAAAAATGGAACTATAGGAAGCTGTCCAAATGTCCATAACTATGTAAGTAAAAGGCTAACAACCATTTATACTTCTCTATGGGCTTCAAGGCAAAATGGAAAAAAAAAAAAACCCTGAAATTCCAGAGTTAACTACTGATCAGGAAGAAAACAAAGCTGTGTCCCTGATTAACTGAAATCCCCTAAAGTCAGTCCTGGAGGAAGGCATAGCAGCCCACTCCAGTATTCTTGTTTTTGCTTATCTGGTGGCTCAGCAGTAAAGCATCCACCTGCAATGCAGGAGACGCGGGAGACATGGGTTCCACCCCTGGCTTGGGAAGATTCCCCTGGAGGAGAGAAATGGCAACCCACTCTACCATTCTTTTTTTTTTTTTTTTTGGTTTTTATTTTTTAGTAATTAATTTATTTTTTATTGGAGGCAAATTATTTTACAATATTATATTGGTTGGTTTTGCCATACATTGACATGAATTCGCCCAGGGTTTACATAAGTTCCCCCTCCTGAACCCCCCTCCCACCTCCCTCCTCCCTTTATCCTCCCTCTGGGTCATCCCCGCATGCCAGCCCCGAGCATCCTATAACATGCATTGACCCTGAACTAGTGATTCATTTCACATATGACAACATACGTGTTTCAATGCCATTCTCCCAAATCATCCCACCCTCACCCTCTCCCACAGAGTCCCAAAGACTCTTCTATACATCTGTGTCTCTTTTGCTGTCTCTCATACAGGGTTATCATTTGCATCTTTCTAAATTCCATATATATGCGTTAGTATACTGTATTGGTGTTTTTCTTTCTGGCTTACTTCACTCTGTATAATAGGCTCCAGTTTCATCCACCTCATTAGAACTGATTCAAATGTATTCTTTTTAATGGCTGAATAATACTCCATTGTGTAAAGGTACCAAAGCTTTCTTATCCATTCGTCTGCAGATGGACATCTAGGTTGCTTCCATGTCCTGGCTATTATAAACAGTGGTGCAATGAACATTGGAGTACATGTGTCTCTTTCAATTCTGGTTGCCTCGGTGTGTATGCCCACGAGTGCGATTGCTGGATCATATGGCAGTTCTATTTCCAGTTTTTTGAGGAATCTCCACACTGTTCTCCATAGTGGCTGTATTAGGTTGCATTCCCACCAACAGTGTAAGAGGGTTCCTTTCTCTCCACATCCTCTCCAGCATTTATTGCATGTAGACTTTTGGATAGCAGCCATTCTGACTGGTGTGAAATGGTATCTCATTGTGGTTTTGATTTGCATCTCTCTGATTATGAGGGATGTTGAGCATTTTTTCATGTGTTTGTTAGCCATCTTTGTCTTCTTTGGAGAAATGTCTGTTTAGTTCTTTGGCCCATTTTTTGATTGGGTCCTTTATTTTTCTGGAATTGAGCTGCAGGAGCTGCTTGTATATTTTGGAGATTAATCCTTTATCCGTTGCTTCATTTGCTATTATTCTCTCCCATTCTGAAGGCTGTCTTTTCACCTTACTTATAGTTTCCTTTGCTGTGCAGAAGCGTTTGATTTCAATTAGGTCCCATTTGTTTATTTTTGCTTTTATTTCCAATATTCTGGGTGGTGGGGCATGGAGGATCCTGCTGTGATTTATGTCGGAGAGTGTTTTGCCTACGTTCTCCTCTAGGAGTTTTATAGTTTCTGGTCTTACATTTAGCTCTCTAATCCATTTTGAGTTTATTTTGGTGTATGGTGTTAGGAAGTGTTCTAGTTTCATTCTTTTACAAGTGGCTGACCAGTTTTCCCAGCACCACTTGTTAAAGAGACTGTCTTTTCTCCATTTTATATTCTTGCCTCCTTTGTCAAAGATAAGGTGTCCATAGGTGTGTGGATTTATCTCTGGGCTTTCTATTTTGTTCCATTGATCTATATTTCTGTCTTTATGCCAGTACCATACTGTCTTGATGACTGTGGCTTTGTAGTAGAGCCTGAAGTCCGGCAGGTTAATTCCCCCAGTTCCATTCTTCTTCCTCAAGATTGCTTTGGCTATTCGAGGTTTTTTGTATTTCCATACAAATTGTGAGATTGTTTGTTCTAGTTCTGTGAAAAATATCGTTGGTAGCTTGATAGGGATTGCATTGAATGTATAAATTACTTTGGGTAGTATACTCATTTTTATAATATTTATTCTTCCAATCCATGAACATGGTATATTTCTCCATCTATTAGTGTCCTCTTTGATTACTTTCAGTAGTGTTTTATAGTTTTCTACGTACAAGTCTTTTGTTTCCTTAGGTAGATATATTCCTAAGTATTTAATTCTTTTCGTTGCAACAGTGAATGGAATAGTTTCCTTAAATTCTCTTTCTATTTTCTCATTATTAGTGTATAGGAATGCAAGGGATTTCTGTGTGTTGATTTTATATCCTGCAACTTTACTGTATTCATTGATTAGCTCTAGTAGTTTTCTGGTAGAGTCTCTAGGGTTTTCTGTGTAGAGGATCATGTCATCAGCGAACAGTGAAAGTTTTACTTCTTCTTTTCCAATTTGTATTCCTTTTATGTCTTTTTCTGCTCTGATTGCTGTAGCCAAAACTTCCAGAACTATGTTGAATAGTAGCGGTGAGAGTGGGCACCCTTGTCTTGTTCCTGACTTTAGGGGAAATGCTTTCAGTTTTTCACCATTGAGGATAATGTTTGCTGTGGGTTTGTCATATATAGCTTTTATTATGCTGAGGTATGTCCCTTCTATTCCCACTTTCTGGAGGGTTTTTATCATCAATGGATGTTGAATTTTGTCGAAGGCTTTCTCTGCATCTATTGAGATAATCATATGATTTTTATTTTTCAGTTTGTTAATGTGGTGTATTACGTTGATTGATTTGTGGATATTGAAGAATCCTTGCATTCCTGGGATAAAGCCCACTTGGTCATGATGTATGATCTTCTTAATATGTTGTTGGATTCTGATTGCTAGAATTTTGTTAAGGATTTTTGCATCTATGTTCATCAGTGATATTGGCCTGTAGTTTTCTTTTTTTGTGGGGTCTTTACCAGGTTTTGGGATTAGGGTGATGGTGGCCTCATAGAATGAGTTTGGAAGTTTCCCTTCCTCAGCAATTTTCTGGAAGAGTTTGAGTAGAATAGGTGTTAGCTCTTCTCTAAATTTTTGGTAGAATTCGACTGTGAAGCCGTCTGGACCTGGGCTTTTGTTTGCTGGAAGATTCCTAATTACAGCCTCTAGTTCCGTGCTTGTGATGGGTCTGTTCAGATTTTCTATTTCTTCCTGGTTCAGTTTTGGAAAGTTGTACTTTTCTAGGAATTGGTCCATTTCTTCCAGGTTATTCATTTTATTGCCATATAATTGCTGATCAGTTCAGTTCAGTTCAGTTCAGTCGCTCAGTCGTGTCCGACTCTCCGCGACCCCATGAATCACAGCACGCCAGGCCTCCGATAGTATTCTCTAATAATCCTTTGTATTTCTGTGTTGTCAGTTGTGATCTCTCCATTTTCATTTCTAATTTTATTGATTTGGTTCTTCTCCCTTTCTTTCTTGATGAGTCTGGCTAGTGGTTTGTCAATTTTATTTACCTTCTCAAAGAACCAGCTTTTGGCTTTGTTGATTTTTGCTATGGTCTCTTTTGTTTCTTTTGCATTTATCTCTGCCCTAATTTTTACAATTTCTTTCCTTCTACTGACCCTGGGGTTCTTCATTTCTTCCTTTTCTAGTTGCTTTAGATGTAGAGTTAGGTTATTTAGTTGACTTTTTTCTTGTTTCTTGAGGTGTGCCTGTATTGCTATGAACTTCCCCCTTAGCACTGCTTTTACAGTGTCCCAGAGGTTTTGGGTTGTTGTGTTTTCATTTTCATTCATTTCTATGCATATTTTGATTTCTCTTTTGATTTCTTCTATGATTTGTTCATTATTCAGCAGCGTGTTGTTCAGCCTCCATATGTTGGCATTTTTAATAGTTGTTCTCCCGTAATTAAGATCTAATCTTACTGCATTGTGGTCAGCAAAGATGCTTGGAATGATTTCAACTTTTTTGAATTTACCAAGGCTAGATTTATGGCCCAGGATGTGATCTATCCTGGAAAAGGTTCCGTGTGTGCTTGAGAAAAAGGTGAAATTCATTGTTTTGGGGTGAAATGTCCTATAGATATCTATTAGGTCTAATTGGTCTATTGTATCATTTAAAGTTTGTGTTTCCTTGTTAATTTTCTGTTTAGTTGATCTATCCATAGATGTAAGTGGGGTATTAAAATCTCCCACTATTATTGCATTATTGTTAATTTCCCCTTTCATACTTGTTAGTAATTGTCTTACATATTGCGGTGCTCCTATGTTGGGTGCATAAATATTTATAATTGTTATATCTTCATCTTGGATTGATCCTTTGATCATTATGTAGTTTCCTTCTTTGTCTCTTTTCACAGCCTTTGTTTTAAAGTCTATTTTATCTGATATGAGTATTGCTACTCCTGCTTTCTTTTGGTCTCTATTTGCATGCAATATCTTTTTCCAGCCGTTCACTTTCAGTCTGTATGTGTCCCTCGTTTTGAGGTGAGTCTCTTGCAGACAACATATATGGGGGTCTTGTTTTTGTATCCATTCAGCCAGCCTTTGTCTTTTGGTTGGGGCATTCAACCCATTTATGTTTAAGGTAATTATTGATACGTACGATCCCGTAGCCATTTTCTTTATTGCTTTGGGTTCGAGTTTATACACCCTTTCTGTGTTTCCTGTCTAGAAAAGATCCTTTAGCATTTGTTGGAGAGCTGGTTTGGTAATGCTGAATTCTCTCAGCTTGTGCTTGTCTGTAAAGCTTTTGATTTCTCCTTCATATTTGAATGAGATCCTTGATGGGTACAGTAGTCTGGGCTGTAGGTTATTTTCTTTCATCACTTTAAGTATGTCTTGCCATTCCCTCCTGGCCTGAAGAGTTTCTGTTGAAAGATCGGCTGTTATCCTTATGGGAATCCCCTTGTGTGTTATTTGCTGTTTTTCCCTTGCTGCTTTTAATATTTGTTCTTTGTGTTTGATCTTTGTTAATTTGATTAATATGTGTCTTGGAGGATTTCGCCTTGGGTTTATCCTGTTGCGACTCTCTTGGTTTCTTGGACTTGGGTGATTATTTCTTTCCCTATTTTAGGGAAGTTTTCAACTATTATCTCCTCAAGTATTCTTTCATGGTCTTTCTTTTTGTCTTCTTCTGGGATTCCTATGCTTCGAATGTTGGAGCGTTTAACATTGTCCCAGAGGTCTCTAATATTGTTCTCATTTCTTTTAATTTGTTTTTCTTTTTTCCTCTCTGTTTCATTTATTTCTACAATTCTATCTTCTAGCTCGCTTATCCTGTCTTCTGCCTCTGTTATTCTACTGTTCCCTCCAGAGTGTTTCTGATCTCATCTATTGCACTATTCATTGTATATTGACTCTTTTTTATTTCCTCTAAGTCCTTATTAAACCTTTCTTCCATCTTCTCAATCCTTTTCTCCAGGTTATTTATCTGTAACTCCATTTTGCTTTCAAGATTTTGAATCATTGTCACCACCAAAATTCGAAATTCTTTATCAGGTAGATTCCCTATATCTTCCTCTTTTGTTTGTGTTGGTGGGCATTTATCTTGTTCCTTTACTTGCTGGGTATTTCTCTGCCTCTTCATCTTGCTTATATTGCTTTGTTTGGGGTGGCCTTTCCCTCTTCTGGCCGTTTGTGGAGTTCTCTTTATTATGTAGTTTTCTCACAGTGTGTGGTGTTGGACGGGTGACTTATCAAGGTTCCCTGGTTATGGAAGCTTGTGTCGGTGTTCTGGTGGGTGGAGCTGGATTTCTTCTCTCTGGAGTGCAATGAAGTGCCCAGTAATGAGTTATGAGATGTCAGTGGGTTTGGAGTGACTTTGGGCAGCCTGTATATTGAAGCTCAGGGCTAGTTTCCTGTGTTACTGGAGAATGTGCGTCGTATGTCTTGCTCTGGAACTTGTTGACCCTTGGGTGGTGCTTGGTTTTAGTGTAGGTATGGAGACGTTTGATGAGCTCCTATCGATAAATGTTCCCTGGAGTCAGGAGTTCTCTGGTGTCCTCAGGATTTGGGCTTAAGCCTCTTGCCTCTGGTTTTTGGTCTTATTCTTGGAGTAGCCTCTAGACGTCTCTATCTGTCATTTCCAAGGTGGTTCCCTCTGTTTTAGCTTCTGTTTGCTGGTCTCTTCAGTGTCTAATTTCCACCCTGATACTAGGGGATGGGTGGACACTTTTTAAGGCTCAGTTGTTCAGTCCTGTTCTGGGAAGGGAGGAATGCTGCAGACGAATATTTCTGGCGTCTGTGGGGAGTACTCGCAGCGTCTCGGCCACACTGGGTTTGCCCCTGCTCACAGCACGTATGCTGTCCCAGTCTACACCGCACGGGCTCTAGGTTGCTCTGCCGGGAACTGTCCGAGGCCGGCGCTGGGTTGTATGCACTTCCCAGGTCTGAGCGGCTCAAGTTCAGGTTCTCAGGTACTCCACAAAGGCGCAGACTTGGTTGGGCCTGCGTTTTGTGCCTTCCCTGGTCCGAGCAGCTCAGGGGACCAGGTGTTTGGCGAGCGCGGTCTCTGCGACTTATCGCCTCCCCAGTCCCCGCCACTCAGTTTGCTGGGTGTACAACCAGCGCACCTTCTCAGGGGGATATCGACCGGCCCGAGCCCAAGAAGTCCTGATTAGCAACAAGCCTGCCTGCAGTCTGTATCAGATGCCTTTCTGGGGCTGCGGTTGCCCCCTCCGGCTCTGGCTGCCCTCCCTGCCTGTCTCGGCGGGGGATGAGGGATGGGCCGACTGCAGCCGGCTTGCTCTGCTCAGTCCTTTATTCTGTGAGCGGGGCTGGCCGAGTCTTAGGTTAGAGCTTTCCACCTTTTCGTGGGGAAGCTATCCCACAGTCTGCTTTGCTCTCCCCAGTTCTCTCAGATTGTTCTCGCGGCATTCAAGCCCAGTCCTCTCTCTAAGCAGTTCAGCCGGCTCCTCCCTGCCCAGCCCCCACTTGCTAATGGCGTATGCAGGCGTCTGCGCTGCTTCTCCGCTGGGAGTTACCGTTTGGCGGGTAATCTGTGGGTTTTAAAAAAATCTTAAAGAAAAAGAGGGTTATGTGGCCCTCTGAGCTTCCAAGGCTCGCCACAGATTCGCCAGTGAGAGTGTTTCCTGGTGTTTGGAAACTTCTCTCTTTTTAAAGCCTCCCTTCCCGGGACGGAGCTCCATCCTTACTTCTTTTGTCTCTCTTTTTATCTTTTATGTTTTTTCCTACCTCCTTTCGAAGACAATGGGCTGCTTTTCTGGGTGCCTGATGTCCTCTGCCAGCATTCATAAGTTGTTTTGTGGACTTTACTCCGCGTTCAAATGTTCTTTTGATGAATTTGTTGGGAAGAGATTGGTCTCACCGACCTATTCCTCCGCCATCTTGTTCCTTCTCTCTACTACTCGTGCACGGAGAATCCCACGAGGGGCCTAGCAGGCTACAGTTTACAGGGTCGCAAAAAATCAGACAAGACTGAAGCAACTTAGCACACACTCACGCAAAGTCAGTACTCTGTTCTGAATAATGGTCATAATAATGGGTAACTTGAATAGCTGCTAGGATTAAAGGACATGAAATATAAAGTACAATTCCTTAAAATACATCTGCACATATCACTTGCCCTCCCTGCAGATCACCTGTCTCAAGGGCAATACCTGAGCTTCTGCCCGAGCCCCACCCCTCTCTTCAGGGGTGAGCCAGTGCATGGGGCCCGGACACCAAGGTCAGCTGGCAGAAGGGGCAGGATTTCATCTCCTCTGTCCTCTTCCTCTCCCAGTGGGATAGGTGAGTGAGTACTGTGGGACAACAGCAGGGGTGAGTGACCATTTCTCCAGCCCTGAAAGCCCATCTTCTGAAAGGGTGGCTGCTCTGTGTCCTCAGGGAGGGTGAGGGATGGGACCTCATCCCATCCTGACACTTACCTGCAGAGGTGACCCAGGCTCTGTCAGCCTGAGCTTGGGCATCTGTGACTGGGACTCGCAATACCTTTGTCACAGAGCTGCCCTGAGGGGTAAATGACGAAACCTGTCCAGAGTGTATAGCATGTGGTAGGACTTCAGTTCAGTTCAGTTCAGTTCAGTCACTCAGTCGTGTCCGACTCTCCGCGACCCCATGAATCACAGCACGCCAGGCCTCCCTGTCCATCACCAACTCCCGGAGTACACTCAAACTCATGTCCACAGAGTCGGTGATGCCATCCAGCCATCTCATCATCTGTTGTCCCCTTCTCCTCCCGCCCCCAACCTTTCCCAGCATCAGAGTCTTTTCCAGTGAGTCAACTCGTCGCATGAGGTGGCCAAAGTATTGCAGCTTCAGCTTTAGCATCAGTCCCTCCAATGAACATCCAGGATTGATCTCCTCCTCTGGAATGGACTGGTTGGATCTCCTTGCAGTATAAGGGACTTCTTCAGTGCCCTTTAAATGTTAGGGTACAGCAGTGGGGTCTATCTGAGCCCTGGTCCTAAGGAAGGCACGGTGGAAAGTCATCTCTCACTGATTCTCCTACAGAGATTACATGCATCTAGGGGAAGGGAGCAAACAACTCTCTGACAAATGCTGACTTGAAGGGTTTGAGGTAGCAGGTTCTCTTGAATTTCTGGTGTTACAGAATCTCCTAAGAGCTGCTCCACATAATACCTGTGTGCTGATCCTAATCCAGTCTCCACGCTGGGAAGACAGGCTTGCCTTTGACTCACCTGGTGAGCTCAGTGAGAGATGGCACCAGGGCAGTGGGCTGTGATGTTTGTCTAACTTCTGCTCCTGAACTGCTCCCTATGCTCCTTACATTGGTAAGAAATTCGAGACCTGTATTCCATTCAAAATGGCAGGGGTCCTCAGATCATTTCAGCCACGTGCTGCCTCCTTTCGAGGCAAAAATCCACAAATTACTACCATCGCTTTGATAGACAAGTATCCATTCTTCCAGTCACTCACAGCTAAATATATATTGAGCTCAAACCCATACTCTTCATTAGAAGTATCCCGTTAACTCTGTAGTGGAAATATCCTGTCAGAGGTTAAATGTGAGATGACATGGCTCCTGCATGTTAACTTTTATACGTTCAAGGCATTGAAGATGTTAAAAACAATTCTCCTTTGGATCCATTTAACCACAGACCTCTCTCCCATTTAACCACAGACCTCTCTCCCCCACTCTCCTGTCCTTCAAAACCAAAGTTCCAGAAAGCATTTTCTGCATGCCTTGTTAACATTCTTCACTTCCCGCTAACCTCTTATCTCACTGTACTACTGAATCTGTCCCCATGATTGCAGTGGACGTGCTCTTACCAAGGTCACTAGGTAAATATGTTAGTACATGAATATTGCTTTAACGATTCCCTAAAGTATACATGGACGTCCCTGGTGGTTCAGTCAGTAAAGAATCCGCCTTCAAAGCAGGAGACTAGGGTTCAATTCCTGGGTCGGGATGATCCCCTGGAGGAGGAAAGGGCAACCCACTCCAGTACTCTTGCCGGGAGACTCCCATGGACAGAGGAGCCTGGCGGGCTACAGTCCATGGGGTCACAAAGAGTCGGACACGACTTAGCAACTAAACCACCACCAGCAAAGTACACACGCTTATGCAGACTGCTTCTGTTACTGAAACAAGTCTTTGACTGTTTCCCAGGCTCTGGAGCGTGAGGTACAAACCCTGGCTGTCCTGTTCTCTAAATGCGCAGCCCTAGGCCAAGTTCTCTCTGTTCCTCAGCTTTTCGTCTACAAAATGGAGATGAGCAAGTGTCTACCTCATAGGGGTGCCTGGACCATTAAATGAATTGATATGGGGAATACTGTTAGGACTTTAAAATGTAGCCATGTTTAGTTTTCATGTATATCTTTATTCGCATTACTATCCCCACAGGCACAAAAACAGGATACAGAGTGGTGTTTATTCACAATGACATTTGAAGTATGTGGTTAGCGAGTGTGTTCGTTTCCTAGGGCTGCCGATACTAATGAACAGGAACTTCATGACTCAGAACAAGAGAAATTCATTATCTTATCGTTTTAGAGACCAGAAACCTGAAATCAAGGTTGTCGGCAGGGCCAAACTTCCTCTGAAGCTTCCACAGGAGTCTCCTTCGTTCGTCTTCCAGCTTCTGGTGGCTCTTGGCTTTCTTGGTTCATGGGAGCATAACTCCAGTCTCTGCCTCTGTCTTCGCATGGCCTTCTTCCCTGTGTGGGTGCAGTCTCCCTCCTTTCTCTTATAAGGATGCCCGTCTTGGGGTTTAGGAACTGTCCTAAATCCAGTCATCTCTCGAGGTCTTTAACTTAAATGTACCTGCAAAGACCCTATTTCCAACTAAGGCATGGGGGTGTTATGATTTGGAATTATTGGAGGGCACACAATTCAACCACTAGAGTGACATAAGCAAGCTACAAAATTAAATGTAAGATGAGACCTTGTGTTTTGTATGTAAATATATAAATGTATGCGTACATCTGTAAATATATAAAACCTGCATAAGAATAAATCTGGAGCAATTCTGGTGGCACAGCTAAGATCCCACATGCCTTGAGGCCAAAAAACCAAAACATAAAACAGAAGCAATATAGTAACAAATTCAATAAAGACTTTTAAAATGGCCCAAATCAGAACAAAACTTTAAAAAAATATATGTTGCTATCTATAAGAGTTGGGATTAATCTTAGGTAAGGTAGTTGACTGGCAAAAGACAAAATAGCATAGTTGTTATTGTTAAAGGTTTAAAATTCAGAAGGAAGATATGAAATATTAATAGTTATATAACCAATCACACAGCAAAACTATTCACAGAGCCAAAACTACAGTACATGCAAGGGATATAGGAAGAAATGCACTAATAATAGATGATTCTAACATACTTCCCTTAATCCAAAATAGTCAAGTAGAGAAATATTTACTCATTGCAGAAAAGACTTAAACAACACAGTCTCAAGAGTAGATCTGATAGATGAACATACTGACTGTGAAGGGTCTTAGATAACACACTTTTTAGATGAATATGGAACATTCAGGAAAACTGACTCTATCTGAGGCTGGTAAACAAATCTTCAGCCCAGATGGAAATACACATTAAAAATGGCAGAATTTGATGACGATAATGTTAACGAAAACACAACATATCAGAATCTAATTAAAGCAGCAATGAGCAACACTAGTGCATGCTCAGTCGCCTAGTTGTGTCTGACTCTTTGCAACCTCATGGTCTATAGCCAGTCGGGCTCCTCTGACAATGGGATTTCCCAGGCAAGAATACTGGAGTGGGTTGTCATTTCCTCCTCCAGGGGATCTTCCTGACTCAGGGATCAAACCTGCATCTCCTGCTTGGCAGGTGGATTCTTTACCCCTGAGCCACAAGGGAAGCCCTACAAAGAACCAGGCTTCCTTGGAAAAAATGTCTGATTGCAGGTTTGCGTAGGGATTGTACCAGATGAATCTGGACCAAACTCTCATACGAGAAAACACAATTAAGGCACAAAAGTCAACCAGAAGGAGCTCACACAGGCTAAAGGCGGAACAATTAGAATGTCAAGTAAAATAATGACTGCTGCTGCTGCTAAGTCACTTCAGTCGTGTCCGACTCTGTGCGACCCCATAGACGGAAGCCCACCAGGCTCCCCCTTCCCTGGGATTCTCCAGGCAAGAACACTGGAGTGGGTTGCTATTTCCTTCTCCAGTGTGTGAAAGTGAAAAGTGAAAGTGAAGTCGCTCAGTCGTGTCCAACCCTTAGCGACCCCACGGACTGCAGCCTACCAGGCTCCTCCATCCATGGGATTTTCTAGGCAAGAGTACTGGAGTGGCTTGCCATTGCCTTCTCCATAAAAATAATGACTACACTATATTAAAACACATCAGATATAGAAAAATCTACAGCTCGTAACGCCATTCTAATGGGAAAAAAAGTCCACAGAAACCAACTTATTGCTCACCTTTGGAGGATCCTAAGGAAACTACCTGCTGTTCTGAAAAGTGAAAAGACTGTAAAAGAATTAAACATTCATCCTATCCTCCCATGCAACCTAATAGTTGATTAGGAAATTCCTTTTATAAAGGAATTCCAACTAACAAATGCATACAAAATTTTGCAACCTTAAATGAAATGCAGATTTGGCAATGGTATTTGGAGGCCACAAACTTCAGGTGAAAAACACATGGGAAATGTTACAATGGTGGTAGCGGGCTGACAATACATGAAACCAGTGATTAACCTTAGTGTCACAACTGGAGAGACAACTAGACACAACGAGTCTCCTGGAAGAAGGCTATGGAGTAAACTCCACCACACCTGAGGTATGCTTGCCAAAAATATGAATTGATATAGCCTCTGCATCTAATCACCGATCAAAGGGGGAGGGGACAGAACCACATAAACAAAACAATAGGGACAGAGTCAGCAGACTGATAGTTTAGCGGGTAAAGAACCCAACTGCAATGCAGGAGGCACAGGAGACACGGGTTTGATCCCTGGGTTGGGAAGATCCCCTGGAGGAGGAAATGGCAACCCACTCCAGTATTTTACCTGGAAAATTCCACGGACAGAGGAGGCTGGTGGGCTACAGTCCATGGAGTCGCAAAGAGTCAGACGTGACTGAGCACAGCAGACTCTAGAATGCAAACCCACACAACAAAAGACATAGCTTCTTATGCAAATAAATTGGAGGATGTGATGGTTAATTTCATGTGTCAACCTGATGGGGCCACAGAGTGCATACACATTTGGTTAAACATTATTCTGTGCGTCTATGGGGGTTTTCCTGGATGAGATTAACATTTGAACGGGTGCATGAAGTAAAGCATATTGGCAGCTTGTTCCTGCACTCAGACTAAATGAAAAATGGGCTCTTCTTGGGTCTTGAGCCTGTTGGCTTTTGGATTGGAACTCACACCATTGGCTCCTTTAGGCCCAGGGCTTGCTGAACATAGATCGTGGGACTTCTCAGCTTCTATAATGACCTGAAACAATTCCTGAAGTCAGTCTGCTCCCCCCTCTATAACAGGCTATTGGTTCTGTTTCTGACTAATACAGATTTTGGTACCAACAGTGGTTTTAAAAGGAGAGAAATTTAAGGTTGAGTTTTCTGAACTGGCCTGGGGGCAGGGGGAGGTTTCTGGAATTGGCTCTCGAATCTGATCATATTTAAAGGTGCTATATTTCCAGTAGTAAAGAGAGCCCTGATAGTCCATGCTGTGATCTGGGAATGGATATAACCTAAATGTCACCACTGCAGATACCTAAAAGAAGAAAGGATGTGGGTGACTGTGTATATGATACTTTCAAACATTTTTGCAAGATAACAAATATAAGAAGATTGGCTGATTGCCCCTAATGTCACTAGACAAAATGGAGAAAGAAAAGGATCAGCTCAGAAATTGGAATTCCCAGCTCAAGTGCCACAAAAATGGTCTGTAAGCTTTCATTAGTGCCTTGAAGGAGACCCTTATTTCCTGTAACCAGAAGGTGAGACTTTTCAAAACAAATGCAAAACCTCATCCACCACAAAGACAAGCCACTGACTGGAAGAAAATATTCATAAATCATATATCTGATAAAGGACTGCTGCTGCTGCTGCTGCTAAGTCACTTCAGTCGTGTCCGGCTCTGTGTGACCCCATAGACGGCCTCCCCTGTCCCTGGGATTCTCCAGGCAAGAACACTGGAGTGGGCTGCCATTTCCTTCTCCAGATAAAGGGCTACTATACAGAAAAAAGAATCAAAAGTCAATAGGAAGAAAACAGACACACTCATAGATAAACTGAGAAAAGATTTCAAGAGCGACTTCATCAAAGAAGACATAGAATTGGCAAAGAAGCACATGAAACTATTCTCATCATTATCATTGTGCAAATATAATTGAAAACTACAATTAGCTACCACTACACCTGACAGGGAATGCTCATGAAGAAAAAGAATGACCAAATCAAGTTTTGGCACGACTATGGGACATGGACCTCTCACACACTAATGGTGGTGATGAAAATGGTGTCACCACCTTGGAAAACCGTTTGTTCGTATCTTACAAGGTTAATCTTACATCTACCATATGATCCAGCTGTTGCTCTGGTAAGGATGTATTCTAGAGGAAGAAAGCATATGTACATGCCCAGACTTACACACCAATGTTCATAGCAGCTTTATTTAGAAGAAACCCACTTGGAAACACCTCAAATGTCCCTCAAGAGGTGAATGAATAAAGCAAATTGTGGCATACGCATATACTGGATGGGTGGCTCAGACGGTAGAGAATCTGCCTGCAAAGACCCGGGTTTAATCTCTGGGTCAGGAAGATCGCCTGAAGAAGGAAATGGCAACCCACTCCAGTATTCTTGCATTGAAAATCTCATGGAAGAAGGAGCCTGGTGGGCCGCAGTTCAGGGTGTCGCAAAGAATCAGACACGACTAAGCGAATAACTCTTTCAGATACTGGATTGCTGCTCAGCAATCAAAAAAAAAAAAAAGAGCTATTGACACATACAACAAAATAGATAAATCAAAAAATAAATAGGTGTCCAAATCTAGTCTGATATGTAAGGAGTTTTGAAGCCAGCACTCCATCCTAATAAGTACAAAGGCAAACTAAAAAAAAAACAACAACAGCTCTTCTCAGATCAGAGAGGTGAGGCCACAAGTCAAATTTCTGTCTCCAAAATTAAAGAGACAGGTGAATACTGAGAATACAACTTACCAAAGCAAAACCATCAGCAGAAACTTCCATGGGAACCAGTATCAGTGTAGGAAAACCAAAAAATATAAATGTTGGGGTCTCCCGAGGACTGCTGCCCTTGAACCTGGAATAGAAGAAGCTCCATAAGTCATCAGGACACTGATTCTCAGAAGCTGTCTCCTTCAGACACCTGAAATGAGCAAGGCCACTGGCATGAGGGTGGCACAGGGAGACACACCCAGCACACGATATAATGGGCTTCTCCCAAGGCCCTTTTCTTCTCCTTTTCTCGTTTGTCCCCAGAGAACAAAGTGGAAAAGGAATAAGAAATGGCCTGAATTCATGCAGACATTCATGATCTCACAATAACCACAGGACCATGGGTTTATTCATGTGTTATCATTGAATGGTCACAGAGACATTGTAGGTAACACATTCTTACCCCCATTTTACAGAGGGGAAGGCTGAGGTGTAGAGAGAGTTGCTACCTGTCTCACCTCCTGTGACCCTGCCTTTAGGAGGAAAGTGGCTCCAGGACACTGCACTCACTGGGGCCAGGCGGGACCCTTTTTACCACCAAGACAGCGGGGCACCGAACCCCAAAGCAGGAAAGAGGTGACTTGGGTGTCAATCCATTTGTCTCCCCACACCCCAGGGTGAGCTCGTGCCCACCGCAGGAACTTACTCTCCCAACTCAGTTCCAAACACCTGAAGGTGAAACCTGCTTTCCTCGCCAGGCAGCCTCTGTCTATATTAAAATATCACGGTCGCCGCAATGACGTCAGGTTTCTACGGCTCCGCGGTGTGCAGCCCTGTTTACACCTGGAATGTCTCCTATGTTGTAACCATCATTTGCAGTCTTGACAAGCTGCATCCTCGCAGTCATCCAACACCATGGGTTCTGTCATCTGCACTGGGGCATAAAAATTCGTGAATACCCAACACGTGTTTGACACATCCTGCATCCATCCATCTATTCACCCAGTTAACAGGTATTAAGACCAAAGTTTATATGATCTCTTTGGTTAAGTTTTAGGCTTCTCTAGAATAGCAACAGGAAATTAAAGTGTAGGAAAGCAGGTGTGGAAAATTCAGTTGTTAACTCTAAGAAGACATGGCTCCCTCCCTTTAAGATTCCAGGCTTCCCAGATGGCACTAGTGATAAAGAACCCGCCTGCCAAAGCAGGAGACATAAGAGACACGAGTTCGATACCCGGGTCGGGATGATTCCCTGGCGGAGGGCAGGGCAATTCAGTATTCTTGCCTGAAGAAACCCTTGGACAGAGGAGCCTGGTGGGCTACAGTCCGTAGGGTCGCAAAGAGCTACCTGAAGCGAATAACTGAGGACAAATAAATGCATATTAAGATTTCAACCAGCTCAAGTTTCTATTTGATGATTCTAAAACATGCTTTCAGCCCTAGCTCCCTCTCCACATTTCTAGTTACTGTCCTCTTTCCATGGATTCTCTCTCGCACCGAAGTTCTACCAAGAATTCTGCACACTTAATTCACATCTTCCCGCACCTCCCTTCCCTCATCTAAAGGGGCTGTGTTCCTCTGCGCTTTCACTGAAATTACACTTGCCAACTCAACAACCACTTGTTTGTCACACTTATACAACAGATCCAGAATGTTGAGAGGATTTTTCAAACACAGGCAAATACGGTTATTTTCTCAAGAGAAGAGGCTTGCAGGACTTCCCTGGTGGTCCAGTGGCTAAGACTCTGCTCCTAATGCAGGGGGCCAGGGTTCAATCCCTGATCAGGGAAATAGATCCCACATGCCGCAACTAAATGAGATCCCACATACAGCAACTAAGACCCCATGTAGCCAAATAAATATGTTTTATAAAAAGAGAAAGAGACGAGAACTTCCCTTCTGTAGTTCAGAATTCAATTACTTGACTACAGATGGGGAATCACATTACAGGACAGCCAGCTATCCAGAAGCTCAAGCTGTAAAATACATTCCATAGAGTAAGAGTGAGATAACATGAAGGCTGTGCTTTCAACAACAGGCTTTCAAATGAAGCACAGTTTTTCTCAGACATATCTCATAATTTTACTTCAATGAAAGTGATTTTGCAAATATGTTAAGTGCAAGTTAGCAATAATTTTTATAGTCACTTCAAGAACCTGTGTTTTTTCCATTTATTTCTTTCTCAAGAACTTAGCATGTAGGGAATAAACTTCTCTGAAATTATATTGTTATTCAAACTCTGCCATGAAAATATATTGTTTGAAAGAACTGTGCGATATACCATATTTGGACACTATATTGGTAGGGATAGGGACCTCTTTTGCAGTTTTCTGTTAAGTCAAAATTCTTTTACTGGGTTGTAGAAATTATGATGCTTGACATTCTCTGGGGATGTATCCATTAAATAAGAAAAATAAAACCCAACCTACAAAAAGTATACATGAATCCATATTGATATCAACAAATATCTGAATTAATAAAGAAATGGTGTTGAGAATAAACGTCTTTATCAAAAAATTCCAAATAATATATGTAAATACCATTGCCTCCATGAAGTGTGCCTGCGTGTGTGCTCAGTCGTGTCTGATTCTTTGTGACCCCATGGACTATAGCGTGCCAGGCTCCTTGGTCCTTGGGATTCTCCAAGCAAGGATACTGGAGTGGGTTGCCTTTTCCTCCTCCAGGGGATCTTCCCGACGCAGGGACTGAACCACCGTCTCCTGTATTACAGTTGGATTCTTTACTGCTGAGCCACTGGGGAAGCCTGATTGCCTCCATGAAGTAACCCATAATTCTGGCTTCTACCTCTGAGGGCAGAGAGGACTTAGTGACTGACTTCTGAAGGATAGAGAAGGCAAATGGAAAAAGTTACTGTACAATGGAGAAACTGAACAAACAGCACGTTAACCCAGTGAAGCAGGTCATCATATCCAGTGACTCAGTGATGTCATGTGGGTACCATGGTGATAAGAGGGGCACTTCAACTCTGTGGTATTTTTCCTCAAAACTGATAACCACAAATAGTCTAGCAAACTGCATAATCACAAGTAAACTAAAAAACAGCCTGTACTCAAGACTGTCAGGGGCATGAAAACAGTGTGACAGTTCCTCAAATGGCTAAACAGAGAGTTACCATATGACGCAGCAATTGCACTCCTAGGTACAAAACCAAGAGAAGTGATGACATATATTTACATAAAAACTTGCACACAAATGTATATAGCATTGTTATTCAGAAGAGCCAAAAGTGGAAACAACCCAAATGTCCACCAACTAAAGAGTGTGTAAGTAAAATATTGCATACTATTTGACAATAAAAAGGAATGAAGTACCGATATATGCCATAAGACCGGTGAACGTTGAAAACAGTATGCCAAGGGAAAGAAGCCAAATATGCAAAAAGTCACATAGCATATGATTCTATCTACATGCAATGTCCAGAAAGATGTCATCAATATAGCTGTACCCAAGGGAATCCCCCCTTTATACCAGACTTCCAGAAAGCTCTTTGTTGTGGCTCTTTGCCACAGGCCCTCCCTCCCACCTTTCTGTCTTGAAATGTTCAGGCTACAGTTCAGGCATCTGCCACTAGGTGGCACTAACAAATCGCCACTTTCAATTTTCTTACAAACGAGTTTATTCAAACAACTACCAAAAATTAAAGTTCAGCCTCTGAATATATGTACAGGATGAAACTAATTCTGTTAGAAAACACTGATAAGTGTAAAAGAAGGCGGTAGAAAATATACGCTGGGGCCTGCACAAGATGAAACACCAAGTGGCAGCAGCAGTTGGTGGTCGGGCAAAGGGCAGGAAAGAGGTGACTGATGGCGTATGGGACCTTGGATCCTGGTGTGGGCAGCCTGAGCGGTAGTGTTCAGTGTCCCAGCAGGGGATGACAGAGTGTGTGAGAGAAAGAATGGGCAGCATGTGCAGCCTGGAGGGTAATGGGGGTTAGCACGTGTTCTCTGGTAGGGACTCTCTGTAGAGTCCACACTGTTCATTAGCAAACATTAATAAGAGAAGAAATAAATCAGTGCACGCGATGTAAATTTGGAGTAGTCAAGAGCAGATGGAATTGCTTCAACACAAATAAAAATTTTCCAAATAGAATGGCTACCATCATCATCAGTTTCCTAGTTTACTCTCTCCAAATATACTCCTTTACATTAAAAAAAAGAACAAAAATAGAGATGGATATGATGCCACCTGGCACGTTATCTTCCTCATCCAGAGGGGTAGGTGAGTGAGTACTGAGGGACGACAACGGGAGGGGTGCATGACCATTTCTCCAGCCCTGGAAGCACATCTTCGGAAAGGGAGGCTGCTCTGCATCCTCAGGGAGGGTGAGGGATGGGACCCCATCCCATCCTGACACTTACCTGCAGAGGTGACCCAGGCTCTTGTCACCATGATCTTGGGCATCTGTGGCTGGGACTCATGGTGCCTCTGTCACAGAGCTGTCCTGAGAGGTGAACGAGAAAACCTGCCCAGAGTATATGGCATGAGGTGGGACTTCAGTGCCATTTAAATAAATGTTGGGGTACAGCAGCCCCAGAAAGATGGTAGGAGGGGCGAATTCATGCTTAGAATCAAACCCCATTCCCGCCAGAAATGCTCAGAGGGCTCAAACAAACCTTGTACGCACCAGGACTCAGGGACCCCATAGAGACTGAGACAGAACTGTGTTTGAGCATCCCCTGTGGAGGTATGGTACGGGTCAGCAGTGGACAGGGGCTCTGGGTGCAGCAGACTTGGGTATGGCATAAGCCCTCTTGGAGGAGGTCGCCATTAACCCCACCACAGATCTGCCAGAACTTACACAGGACTGGGAAACAGACTCTTGGAGGGCACAAACAGAACCTTCTGTGCACCAGGACCCAGGAGAAAGGAGCAGTGACCCCACACGAGACTGACCCAGAGGTGCCCCGGAGTGTCCAGGAATCTCCAGTGGAGGCATGGGTCAGTGGTGCTCTGCTGCAGGATTGGGGGCAGTGAGTGTAGCAGTACATGCATGGGATCTTTCGAAGGAGGTCACCATTATCTTCATTACCTCCACCATAGTTTCCGTTCCGTTCCGTTCCGTCGCTCAGTCGTGTCCGACTCTCTGCGACCCCGTGGACTGTAGCCTACGAGGCTTCTCCGTCCATGGGATTCTCCAGGCAAGAATACTGGAGTGGGTTACCATTTCCTTCTCCAGGGGATCTTCCCAACCCAGGGAACGAACCCGGGTCTCCCACATTGGAGGCAGACGCTTTAACCTCTGAGCCACCAGGGAAGCCCATAGTTTGGCCCCAGGTAAATAGCATGGAGGGAACACAGCTCCGCCCATCAACAGAAAATCGGATTAAAGATTTACTGAGCATGGCCCCACCCATCATAACAAGACCCAGATACCCCTCAGTCAGTCTCTCCCATCAGGAAGTTTCCATAAGTCTCTTATCCTTCTCCATCAGAGGACAGACAGACTGAAAACCACAATCACAGAAAACTAACCAATCTGATCACATGGACCACAGCCTTGTACAACTCAATGAAACTATGAGCCATGCCATGTAGGGGCACCCAAGATGGACGGGTCATGGTGGAGAGTTCTGACAAAATGTGGTCCACTGGAGAATGGGAATGGCAAACCACTTCAGTGTTCCTGCCTTGAGAACCCCATGAACAGTATGAAAAGGCAAAGATAGGACACTGAAAGATGAACTCCCCAGGTCGTTAGGTGCCCAATATGCTACGGGAGATCAGTGGAGAAATAACTCCAGAAAGAATGAAGGGATGGAGCCAAAGCAAAAACAACACCCAGCTGTGGATGTGACTGGTGATAGAAGTATGATGCTGTAAAGAGCAACATTGCATAGGAACCTGGAATATCAGGTCCATGAATCAAGGCAAATTGTAGTGGCCAAACAGGAGAGGATGGAAAGAGTGAACATCAACATTTTAGGAATCAGCGAACTAAAATGGACTGGAATGGGTGACTTTAACTCAGATGACCATTATATCTACTACTGTGGCCAAGAATCCCTTAGAAGAATTGGAGTAGCCATCATAGTCAACAAAAGAGTTCGAAATGCAGTACTTGGATGCAGTCTCAAAAACCACAGAATGATCTCTGTTCGTTTCCAAGGCAAACCATTCAATAGCACAGTAATCCAAGCCTATGCCCCGACCAGTAATGCTGAAGAAGCTGAAGTTGAACGGTTCTATGAAGACCTACAAGACATTCTAGAACTAACACCCAAAAAAGATGTCCTTTTCATTATAGGGGACTGGAATGCAAAAGTAAGAAGTCAAGAAACACCTGGAGTAACAGGCAAATTTGGCCTTGGAGCACGGAATGAAGCAGGACAAAGGCTAATAGTTTTGCTAAGAGAATTCACTGGTCGTAGCAAATACCCTCCTTCTGTTACAGAAACCAGTACTTGAGAAACCAAGCACCCCACTCAGAGAATTGGAGAACTCAGGTTTATTACGCCAGTGGGCCCAGAGGAGTTAACACTCCAAGCTCTGAGCCCTGAACAAAGGGTTCCAGAGTTCTTATAGACAGACTGTAGTGGGCAACACTAGCTGCTAATAGGATGGTTTAAACTAAGGGGCTTTGCATGCATGGGAACAGCAGTCAAGATGGGGAGAGGGATGCCTTGCCTGGACAGGATTGATTAAGCAGGGCTGCGGGTGCTGGGCAATTGCAAAGAGCAGGACAAGGGTGAGTGAGATAAACTCCAGTTCCTAGTATTGCAAGTCCCCACTTTCTGAGACTGCGTGACCTATGTGATCTAGATTTGCAAGGGGCAAGCCGAGTTACAGAGGCAGAAGGAGAAGGAGATTATGTCAAATTTTAACTTTTCCTCTTCATTCCAACAACACAAGAGAAGACTCTACACATGGACATCACCAGATGGTCAATACCGAAATCAGATTCATTATATTCTTTGCAGCCAAAAATGCAGAAGCTCTATACAGGCAGCGAAAACAAGACCAGGAGCTGACTGTGGCTCAGATCATGAACTCCTTATTGCCAAATTCAGACTTAAATTGAACAAAGTAGGGAAAGCCACTAGACCATTCAGGTATGACCTAAATCAAATCCCTTACGATTATACAGTGGAAGTGAGAAATAGATTCAAGGGAGTAGAGCTGATAGACAGAGTGCCTGATGAACTATGGACGGAGGTTCGTGACATTGTCCAGGAGGCAGTGATCAAGATCATCCCCAAGAAAAAGAAATGCCAAAAAGCAAAATGGCTGTCTGAGGAGGCCTTCCAAATAGCGGTGAAAAGAAGAGAAGCAAAAAAGCAAAGGAGCAGAGGAGAGATATACTCATTTAAATGCAGAGTTCCAAAGAATAGCAAGGAGAGATAAGAAAGCCTTCCTCAGTGATCAGTGCAAAGAACTAGAGGAAAACAATAGAATGGGAAAGACTAGAGATCTCTTCAAGAAAATGAGAGATACCAAGGGAACATTTCATGCAAAGATGGGCTCAAGAAAGGACAGAAATGGTAAGGACCTAACAGAAGCAGAAGATATTAAGAGGTGGCAAGAATACACAGAAGAACTGTACAAAAAAGATCTTCCCGACCCAGATAATCACGATGGTGTGATCACTCACCTAGAGCCAGACATCCTGGAATGCAAAGTCAAGCGGGCCTTAGGAAGCATCACTACAAACAAAGCTAGTGGAGATGATGGAATTCCAGTTGAGCTATTTCAAATCCTAAAAGTTGATGCTGTGAAAGTGCTGCACTCCATATGCCAGCAAATTTGGAAAACTCAGCAGTGGCCACAGGGATGGAAAAGGTCAGTTTTCATTGCAATCGCAAAGAAAGGCAATGCCAAAAATGTTCAAACTACCGCACAATAGCACTCATGTTACATGCTAGTAAAGTAATGCTCAAAATTCTCCAAGCCAGGCTTCAGCAGTATGTGAACCATGAACTTCCAGATGTTCAAGCTGGTTTTAGAAAAGGCAGAGGAAAGAAAGTGAAAATCCCTCAGTCTTGTCTGACTCTTTGTGACCCCGTGGACTAGACAGTCAGTGGAATTCTCTAGGCCAGAATACTGGAGTGGGTAGCCTTTCCCATCTCCAGGGGATCTTCTCAACCCAGGGATGGAACCCAGGTCTCCCGCATTGCAGGCGGATTCTCTACCAGCTGAGAAACAAGGGAAGCCCAAGAATACTGGAGTGCGTAGCCCATCCATTCTCCAGCTGATCTTCCCGACCCAGGAACAAAACCAGGGTCTCCTGCATTGCAGGCGGGTTCTTTACCAACTGAGCTATGAGAGAACCCCAGAGGAACCAGAGACAATATTGCCAACATCCGTTGGATTATCAATAAATCAAGAAAGTTCTAGAAAAACACTTATCTCTGCTTTATTGACTATGCCAAAGCCTCTGACTGTGTGGATCACCACAAACTGTGGAAAATTCTTAAAGAGATGAGAATATCAGACCACCTGACCTGCCCATTGAGAAATCTGTATGCAGGTCAGGAAGCAACAGTTAGAACTGGACATGGAAAAACAGACTGATTCCACATCGGGAAAGGAGTACGTCAAGGCTGTATATTGTCACCCTGCTTATTTAACTCAAATGCAGAGTACATCATGAGAAACGCTGGGCTGAATGAAGCACAAGCTGGAATCAAGATTGCTGGGAGAAATATCAATAACCTCAGATACACAGATGATACCACCCTCATGGAAGAAAGTGAAAAGGAACTAAAGAGCCGCTTGTTGAAAGTGAAAGAGGAGAGTGAAAGAGCTGGCTTAAAGCTCAACACTCAGAAAATGAAGATCATGGCACTCGGTCCCATCACTTCATGGCAAATAGATGGGGAAACAAGGAAACAGTGACAGACTTAATTTTGGGGGGGCTCCAAAATCACTGCAGACGGTGACTGCAGCCATGAAATTAAAAGATGCTTACTCCTTGGAAGAAAAGTTATGAGCAACCTAGACATCATATTAAAAAGCAGAGACACTACTTTGCCAACAAAGGTTCATCTAGTCAAGGCTATGGTTTTTCCAGTAGTCATGTATGCATGTGAGAGTTAGACTGTAAAGAAAGCTGAGTGCCGAAGAATTGATGCTTTTGAACTGTGGTGTTGGAGAAGACCCTCGAGAGTCCCGTGGATAGCAAGGAGATCCAACCAGTCCATCCTAAAGGAAATCAGTCCTGAATATTCATTGGAAGGACTGATGTTGAAGCTGAAATTCAAATACTTTGGCCACCTGATGGGAAAAACTGACTCATTTGAAAAGACCCTGATGCTGGGAAAGACTGAAGGCGTGAGGAGAAGGGGCTGACAGAGGATGAGATGGTTGGATGGCATCACTAACTCTATGGACCTGAGTTTGAGCAAACTCCAGGAGTTGGTGATGGACAGGGAGGCCTGGCGTGCTGCAGTCCGTGCGGTCACAAAGAGTCGGACACGACTGAGCGACTGAACTGAACCGAATTGAACTGAATAGCAATGCGGGCTATCTGAGCCCTGGTCCTAAGGAAGGCACGGTGAAAAGTCATTCCTCACTCTTTCTCCTACAGAGATTACATGCATCTAGGGGAAGGAAGCAAACAACTCTCTGACATGTGCTGTCTTGAAGGTTTGAGATAGCAGGTTCTCTTCATTCTTTGGTGTACCAGAATTTCCTAAGAGCTGCTCACAACATACCTGTGTGTTGATCCTAATCCAGTCCCCACCCTGGGAAGACAGACTTGCCTTTGACTCACCTGGTGAGCTCAGTGAGAGATGGCACTGCGGTAGTGGGCTGTGGTGTTTGTCTAACTTCTGCTCCTGGACTGCTCCTTGTGTTAATACATTGATAAGAAAATCTGGGACTCACCCCGTAGTCAGCAGTGCAGGGGCTCTCAGATCATACATTTTCCAGCCACATCACATCAAGATTTCAGCCATGTGCTGCCTCCTGAGAGGCAAAATTCCACAAATTACTACCATTTCTTGACAGACAATTATCCATTCTTCCATTCACTGATACCGTAATATATATTGAACTTTAGGGCTCATACTATTCCATTGTAAGGTTCTTATTAATTCCACAGTGCAAGTAAGAGTGTAGAAAGGACAAATTCAAGGGTTATTTCTGAGATGAGCTTCACATTAACTTTTAAAATTGCTGAAGTTTCAAGGATTTGAAGATTTAAAAAAAAAAAATCTCTCTGTTCTCTCATCAAAAGTTTCAGGAAGCGTTTTCTGCATTCCCTGTTAACATTCTTCACTTCCCACTGTCTCCTCATCTTACTGCACTGTAGCTTCTGTCCCTGTGATTGCAATGAACGTGCACTCACCGAGGTCACAAGCTACCTTTTGGTCACTAAGTCCAATACTTTCTATAAATATATTAATATACAAATACTATAACTTTTTAATGACCATCTAAAATGTGTACACTTGCATAGACTGCTCCTAACAAATCTTTGACATCTTCCCAGGTTCTGGAGCATGAGAAACTGGGTACAAACCCAAAATGCTCTGTTCCCAAACTGTGCAGTCCTGAGCTAAGTCCTTATGTCTCTGTCCCTTATCATTTCATCTATGAAATGTGGGTTAACACCATATCTAATTCACAGTACTGTTGTGAGCACAATGAGTCAATACATAAAAAGCATTTGGTTAAATGCATTTTAGTCGTTTTTATTTCTTTGCTTATATCTTCACTGGCTATGAGCATTTCTACCATCCCTGTGGTATAAACTGATTTTTAATCACTGACTCTGGAGGTATGCTGACAGAAGGTGAGTGGGTCACAAAACTCAATGTATGATGAGAACTTATCTTTTATACGTAAATATGTAAATACAGACACACATGCACAAATGTATAAATAACAGCAAGAGAAAATTTCTAGAGTATGATAAATGTATACAAATAACTGATTCACTTTGCTGTACACCTGAAACTAACACAAAACTGTAAATCAACTAGACTCCAATGACAAGTTTTTTTCTTTTAAAAAAAAGGATAGGATACAAATGAAAATCTTAGCGAGGCTTTTCTTTTCGTAATATGTTTCAGGATATTTTCTTTCCCTTTTTAGTAATTAATTTTTTACTCTACTAAACACCCCACAGCACACACTGTTTCAATCATTTAAAATAAGAAAGTTCTGAGAAATTTAAGCATTCTTAGCCTTACAGGAAACCTACAAGAAAGCAACTCAACTTTAGAAAAGGAACACCCAGAAGCATAGAATGGGAGGCGAGATATTGGGGGAGTCCCTACTGGTAGGACAGGTCACAGGCCCCCAAATTCTACACTACATTAATTATTATCAATATTTAAATCTCTGCTTAGTTAATTAGGAGAAAAACATGGTACTTTACTGTGTTTGACTTTGTGTTACCTTGATTGAAAAAGTAGGCTCTTCTCATCTGAAAGGCAGTAGCGTACACTGCTTAGATGAAGGGCTCAGGGACTACAAACCTGTATTCAAATCAAAGCCCCACCACCTGCTAGCCCTGCCCTCACTGTGCCTCAGTTCCCTCATGCTTAAAGTCTCCTCACAGGTTATAGTGAGGAAGAAACAAGTAAGTATACTTTGAGCACTTATACCACTGTTGGGCACTGAGGAAGTCAGCAATAAATATTTATCATTCTTATCATCCCTAAATGGAACATTATGATTTCTACAGTCATTGTTATTATTGGGTGGGCTTTCTGTTCCCTCCAAATAAAGCTCCTTAAATTGAAAGCACGCCCACCAGTTTTGGCAACCAGTTAGCCAAGTGCAGCTTTTCTCTTAGGAGGAAAAGTGGTTCATACATCAAACATGGAGTCTCTTCAGGTGCTGCCCAAGGGACTAGTTCCTGACAGGGAATCAGCCTACTCTGGATGCCTGGGGGCCACTGAGAAAAATGAGAGCTCTGCAGCTTATTGTGCAACCAGAGATCCTGCAGGACCACAGACATCAGAGAGCGAAAGAGATTACAAACTCCAATGAAGAAAAGAAGTCCAGCAAATCTCTCAAATTGGGAAATTACCTGAACAAAGCTGGAGAATATGCATCCTCCAAAAAGTGTTGTTAAGGCCCCCAGAATTTCCAGCCAGGCTGGGCTGGAGATGATCTTACCCTGTATAAAACTAGTCCATGAAGACTTGGAGCAGGGGACTTCCCTGGTGGTCCAGTGGTTAAGAATCCACCTTGCAATGCAAAGAACATGGGTTCGATCCCTGGTCAGGGAACTAAGATCCTACATGCCATGGAGCAACTAAGCTCGAGTGCCACAACAAAGATCCAGTATGCTCAATTAAGAACTGACAGAGCCAAATAAAAAAAAAAATAGGTTTTATAAAAGACTAAGGGAGAAGACTGCTTTTTCAAATCCCAGAAAATAAGTAATAAAGGCATGCAGAGAAACCTGGCCCAATCAAAGGAACAAAATAAATCTAGAGAAATGAATGATAGATAAATGATCGAAAATTATGTGACAGAGAATTCAAAATTATCATCAAAGACAACGAACAAAATCAGGAGAGTGATCATGAACGAAATGAATATATCAACAGGGATAGAAATTAAAAAAAAAAAAAGAACCAAACAAATTATGTAGCTGAAGAATACAATAATTGAATTGAAAATTTCATTATAGGAGGTGATGGAATTCCAGCTGAGCTTTTTCAAATCCAAAAAGATGATGCCATGAAAGTGCTGCACTCAATAAGACAGCAAATTAGGACAACTCAGCAGTGGCCATAGACTGGAAAAGGTCAGTTTTCATTCCATTCATCTCTCAGAGAAAGGCAATGCCAAAGAATGTACAAACTACCGCACAATTGCACTCATTTTACATGCTGGCAAGGTAATGCTCAAAATCCTCCCAGCTAGGCTCAACAGTACGTGAACTGAGAACTTCCAAATGTACAAGCTGGATTTAGAAAAGGCAGAGGAATCAGAGGTCAAATGGCCAACATCTGTTGAATCATAGAAAAAGCAAGAGAATTACAGGAAAACATCTGCTTCCTTGACTAAGCCTTCTACTATGTGGATCACAACAAACTGTGGAAAATTCTTCAAGAAATGAGAATACCAGACCACCTGACCTGCCTCCTGAGAAACCTGTATGCAGGCAAAGAAGCAACAGTTAGAACTGGACCTGGAACAATGGACTGGTTCAAAATTGGAGAAGGAGTACATCAAGGCTGTATACTGTCACCCTGCTTATTGAACTTGTATGCAGAGTACATCACGTGAAATGCCAGGCTGGATGAAGCACAAACTGGAATCAAGATTGCCGGGAGAAATATCAATAACCTCAGATATGCAGATGACACCAGCCTTACGGCAGAAAGCGAAGAGGAACTCAAGAATCTCTTGATGAAGGTGAAAGAGGAGAGTGAAAAAGCAGGCTTCAAACTCAACATTCAAAAAACGAAGATCATGGCTTCTGGTCCCATCAATTCATGGCAAATAGACCGGGAAACAACGGAAACAGCGACAGATTTCATTTTCTTCGGGTCCAAAATCACTGCAGATAGAGACTGAAGCCATGAAATTAAAATAATACACTTGCTCCTTGGAAGAAAAGCTATGACAAACCTACACAGCGTAATATTAAAAAGCAGAGACATTGCCGACAAAGGTCCATATTGTCAAAGCTATGGTTTTTCCAGTAGTCATGTACAGATGTGAGAGTTGGACCATAAAGAAAGTTGAGCACTGAAGAATTGATACTTTTGAACTGTGGTGTTGGAGAAGACTCTTGAGAGTTCCTTGGACTGCGAGAAGATCAAACCAGTTAATCCTAAAGAAAATCAACCCTGAATATTCACTTAAGGACTGATGCTGAAGCTGAAGCTCCAATACTTTGGTCACGTGATGCAAAGAGCCAACTGACTGGAAAAAACTCTGATGCTGGGAAAGACTGAAAGCTGGAGGAAAAGGAGATAACAGAGGATGAGATGGCTGGATGGTATCACTCACTCAATGGACATGAGTTTGTGTAAGCTCCGGGAGTTGGTGAAGGACAGGGAATCCTGGAGTGCTGTAGTCCGTGGGGTCGCAAAGCGTCTACACGACTTAGTGACTCAACAACAACAACAACAGAATATTTGATCAAGCAGAAGAATCAGCAAACTTGCAGATAGGTCATTTGAAAGCATGGAGTCAGAGGAACAAAAAGAAAAAAACAATTAAGAAAAGTGAAGAAAGCTTAAGAGATTCAAAGTACACCAGGAAGAAGATCAGTATATACATTATAGGACTCCAAGAAGGAGGAGAGGGAGAGAAGAGGGCAGAGAGTTGATTTGAGGAAATAATGGCCACGAATTTCACAAAATGGACATCCAAATTCAAGAAGCTCAAATGACTTCAACTATTTCAGTTCAGTTCAGTTCAGTCTCTCAGTCTCGTCCAACTCTTTGCGACCCCATGGACTGCAGCTCGCCAGGCCTCGCTGTCCATCACCAACTCCCGGAGTTTACTCAAACTCGTGTCCATTGAGTCGGTGATGCCATCCAACCATCTCATCCTCTGTCGTCCCCTTCTCCTCCTGCCCTCAATCTTTCCCAGCATCGGGGTCTTTTCAAATGAGTCAGCTCTTCACATCAGGTGGCCAAAGTATTGGAGTTTCAGCTTCAACATCAGTCATTCCAATGAATATTCAGGACTGATTTCCCTTAGGATGGACTGGTTGGATCTCCTTGCAGTCCAAGGGACTCTCAAGAATCTTCTCCAACACCACAGTTCAAAAGCATCAATTCTTCGGCACTCAGCTTTCTTTAGAGTCAAACTCTCACATCCATACATGACTACTGGAAAAACCATAGCTGTGACTTCAACTAGGATGAACACAAACAAGCATTATGACAAACTGTCAAAAGTAGAGACAATGAGAAAATCTGGATACCAGCAAGAGAAAGTGGATCACCACGTATCAAGAGAGATCTCATAAAATTATAAGTGGATTTCTCAGAAGACTAGAAGGGAGTCGGATGAGACATTCAGTGTTGAGAGAAAAAAATCCCCAACAAGAATACTTTATCTGACAAAGCTTTCCTTCTCAAATGAAGGAGAAATAGAGACCATCCCAGATAAACAAAACCTGAGGGAGTCCATCACAATTAGACCTACCTTGTAAAAATTGCTAAAGAGAATCCTTCAAGTTGAAACCAAAGGATGTGAGACGGTATCATATATACTTAGTAGAAACTGCATTACAAATTTTGAATTTTGATCTTTCCCTGAGCTCAAGATATGTGATACGATACTCTCTTGTAATGCTGGTCAGTGGCATTGAGCCACAGCTCCCAGTCAGTCACAAGATCATGAGGGTAAACAACCAGGACTCTTCCAACCAATCTGTACCCACACAGCCATTTTGCTTTTCACCTCAGACCAGCATTCAATAAAGTACATGAGATATTCAACACTCTATGATAAAATAGGCTTTGTGGTTGATGATTTTGCACAACTGTAGGCTAATATAAGTGCTCTGAGCATGTTTAAGGTAGGTTAGATTTGGTATGTCTGCTGTATTAAATGCATTTTCAACTTACAGTGGTTTTCTCAGGACGAAACAACTATGATCAATCAAGTAGCAATGAATGATTCTAGCCCCCAGACTGAACCCTCTAAGCACCTATCCCACTAAAGGAGACCAGGCGCCTTTGGAGAAATGGATGATTCTAGCTCCAAAGAAGGAACTGTGTACCACATGTGTCTAGACCACACTCTCATACCAGAAAGCACATCAGAAGGACTCAGAAGCCAGCTTGAAAGGGCCTCCCACCGGTCAAAGATAGAACAACTTGACACCAAGGAAAATAATGACTACAATGGACAAATATATACATGCCTGGGAGTCATGATGACAATCTAAAAGAAAAGCAGAACACAAAACCAACTCACTGCTCACCTTTGGAGGATCCCAGGGAAAAGGCTCATTCTTTCAAAAACGGGAAATACTGCAAAAGAATTAAAAACATTAATTCTGCCCTTCCTGTGCAAACTATACCTCAGAGTAACCTAACTGTTGATGAGGGGAAGTTCGTTTTATAGAAGAATTCTGGCTAATAAATGCCTAAGAAATCACAGAACTTGCACATCACCTTTTTACAGATGTTAATGACAAGCAGATCTAGCCAACTATGTTGGGAGGCTACAAAAAAACACGAGGTAAGAAGCAGATGGGATACTTTCTAATGGATAGGTCAGGTTGATAACACCTGAATCCAGTGATCAATTTAGTGTCAGAAGAGACAGCCAGACAGAATGAGCCTCCTGGTGTAAGATTAAAAGATGTACAACATTAAAAGTGAAGCATTCTTACCAAAAAATGTGAACTGGTCAAGCCTCTAAATCTAATCACCACTTTTACAGTAATAGAGGAGGAAGGCAGAGGAATACAAACAACACAATAATAAGGATATAATCAACTGAATGAGGGATATAAACTCCACAGGACAAAAGATGCAATTTCTTAAGCAAATGGGTGGAAGGTTAAAAAAAAAGGAGGCCTTTTTTATATACACGACACTTATGACTTCAGAGAAATCACAGTTAAAACCACAGTAAGATACTATAGCATGCTTACCTGAACATCAAATATGAGAAACATGGAAACTACCAAGTGTTGCAGATGATAGGGAATATAGACTGAAAAGAACCCTTTGACAACTACTTGGCAAATCCTACCGAGCTCAGTCCTACGATGTAGAAATGCCTCTCTTAGGTCCACGCCCAAGAGAAAGAAAATAAACATCTACCCAAAAGCTATGCACAAGATCATTCATAGCAACATTATTGACAGTAAGTCAAAAACTGGGAAATACCCAAACCTCCATTATAAATACATATATTGTGAAATATCCACACAATATAACACTGTACACCAATGAGAATGAATGATCTACCACTACAGACAACAGTAATATAAATCACACACACACTATGTTCAGTGAAAGGAGCCAGACACAAAAGAGTATATGCCGTAAGATTTCAGGAATTTTTCTTCTAATCTCCCAGCTGAGTTTGGGGAAGAAGAAGTACCTTTTAATTGAAGGCACTTAGTATTGTTCTATGTTACCTGCAGGTTAACCTCAAAGAAGCATGTATCCTCTGAGTCAAGAAGTGATTTACTACATATACACAGGCTAGAGCCATGTCTGATGGACAAAAAACTGGGTGGTAGACAGGAGTCACCCAAGGGGAAGACCTAACCCACTAACCCTATGTCCCCTATGTGACCCTGGGTAGGTCACCACACTTCCTCTGGTCTCACCTGTCAAGTGATTCAGACTATCCCTGATGCCCAACCAGGAAAACCTCATACATAGAGCAATCAGATCACCATTCGACAAGCACTCTGAAATCATAAAAGGAAAAGAATTCACCATGGGAGTCCAAATAACTATTTTAACAGCCAAATTGTCTAATGCATAGTAACTGTAATAATTATTACTTTTTTGTTTTTATAATTATTATCTTTTCATTTTTCTTAAATAAATACCCTCGATAAATGGACAACAGCTATTGAAACATAGTCTTCATCCAAACAGATACGGTCTCGGCCTAACATCAGTCACTATCAGCACGTCTTTTTCTTCTTCATAACTGTACCAGTTAGCAGTGTGATGGCTCAGACGATAAAGAATCTGCCTGCAGTGCAGGAGACCCGGTTTTGATCCCTGGGTCGGGAAGATTCCCTGGAGAAGGGAATACCGACACACTCTAGTATTCATGCCTGGAGAATTCCATGGACAGAAGAGCCTGGCGGGCTACAGCCCATGGAGTCAAAAAGAGTCGGACACGACAGAAGCGACTAACACTTTCACTTTTAGGAGTGTGGGCTCTGGAGACAGATCAGGGCCAAATGTAAGATCTGTCACTTATAAAACGTGTGAGTGTAAATACTTTCACCTCACCTTACAGTCACTGGATCGGCTCCTATCTGGCTTTTTGACCTCATCTCCTACCACTCCACACTTGGTCTGCAGGGCTCCAATCAGTCAAGCTGGTCATCTCCTCCCGGAATAACTGGGGCACACACAGTGAAAGGCTGCTGACAAAAAGGCCTGCTCAGGCCTGGCATCTGCTTGTCTTTCAGGGCTCAGCTCAAATGTCACTTCCTAAGGAAGAGCTTCACTGACAACCCCATGGACAGGAACCTCTGACCCAAAGTTTTCTACTCTATTTATGAGTAGACACTGAACTGATGCCAGAACCAACTGTTTGACGCTTTCCATCCCATGTCCCCTCAGATCTAGACCGAGCCAAGAAATTGGCAATTTCAATAAGCACCTCTGACAATTTTGTTAAAGTGGTCCACGGACCACATCTGAAAAGATCCTGACCTAAACATGTGACATTTGTGTAGCACTACTTTAATGTCTGCCATGTAGAGTTCTAATATGTCTGGGGTTTGTCTGTCAATGCAGTACACTGACCCTTCCCTCCCACCTACAACTACTGATTGCTTTCTCACATGATCACAATTAAACTCCACAATAATTCTGTATGGTTGGGAGCATTATCCTGTTGTATAGACAAGGCATGGGAAAGGGTAGGGACTTACCTAAAGTGTCCCAATGACGGGGCCCAATCGTTTCACTCTTGCTCCAGGAACGTGTCTAGGAGACTCAATATCACAACTGGTTCTTCTCTCATTTCAGTTCAGTTCACTCGCTCAGTTGTGTCCAGCTCTTTGCGACCCCAAAGACTACAGTACACCAGGCCTCGCTGTCCATCACCAACTCCTGGAGTTTACTCAAACTCATGTCCTTTGAGTCGGTGATGCCATCCAACCATCTCCTCCTCTGTCATCCCCTTCTCCTCGCGCCTTCAATCTTTCCCAGTATCAGGGTCTTTTCAAATGAGTCAGCACTTTGCATCAGGTGGCCAAAGTACTGGAGCTTCAGCTTCAACATCAGTCCTTCCAATGAATATTCAGGACTGATTTCCTTTAGGATGGACTGGTTGGATCTCCCTGCAGTTCAAGGGACTCTCAAGAGGCTTCTCCAATACCACAGTTTAAAAGCATCAATTCTTCGGCACTCAGCTTTCTTTATAGTCCAACTCTCACATCCATACATGACTACAGGAAAAACCATAACTTTGACTCGACAGACCTTTCTTGGTAAAGTAATGTCTCTGCTTTTTAATATGCTGTCTAGGTTGGTCATAGCTTTTCTTCCAAGAAGCAAGCGTCTTTTAATTTCATGGCTGCAGTCACCGTCTGCAGTGATTCTGGAGCCCCCACAAATCAAGTTTGTCATTGTTTCCACTGTTTCTCCATCTATCTGCCATGAAGTGACAGACTGATTCTAAAATTCACATTTAAATGCAAAGGACCTAAACTATGAAAAACAACTTTGAAAAAGAACAAAGCTGGAGGATCAAAGACTTAAAGAATCATTATACATCTTCAGTAATCAAGACAGTGTGGTACTTACTGCCATCAAGGAAGACAAGGATATCAATAGAATAGAACAAGGAGTCCATTTCTGGACTCAGACAGCTGATTTTCGACAAAGCTGTAATGGCAATTCAATGAAGAAAAGATAGCTTTTTCAACAAATGGGGCTGGGACAGATGAATATCCACGTGCACAAATATAAATTTTGATCTGAGTAATGCACCTCATACCAAAGTCAACTCAAAATTGAGCACAGACCCAAATATAAAACATAAAACTTCTAGAAGAAAACACAGGAGAAAATCCTTGTGACCTTAGGTCAGGTAAGATTCCATAGATGCAAAACCAAAACTACAATCCATAAGTGAACGGACAAATAAATTGGGATCCCCCAAACTTCAACATCTTCCCATTCCAAAGACTCTGTTGAGAGAATTAAAAGGCAAGCCACTCACTGGGAGGAAATATTTGCAAATCGCATATCTGATAAAAGTCTTGTACCCAGAATATAGAAAATTTCACACAGGTAAATAGGAAAACAGACACTCTAACAAATAAATGGACAAAATATCTGAATAGACACTCCACCAGAGTAGATATACAAATGTCAAATAAGTACATGAAAAGACGCTAATCATCTTTTGTCAAATATTCAAAGTCATTAGGGAAATATAAATGAAAACTATGTGCGACCACTATACCTCTCTGAGAAAGGACACAATTTAAAAGACTGACCAAAGTCTTGGCAAGGTTGTGGAGGATGGAACTGTTGTACACTGCTGTTGGCTGTGAAAAATGGTGCAGCCACTTTGGAAAAGTTTCGTGGTTTCCTATAACATTAACTTCACATCCATCACATTATCCAGCCATTTACCCTAGAGGAAGAAAGTCTATGTCTATACAAAGACTAATATACAAATGTTAGTAGCAGCTTTATTTAGCAGAGTCCCAAATTGGAAACCACTCAAATACCCATTAACAGATCAATGGATAAAACAAATTGTGGTATAGTCGTATAATGGAATATTAGTCAACATTAAAAAGAAAGAAGTATTTGTATGTGTAACAGAAGGATAAATTCAGAAATAATTAGGTCGAAGGAAAGAAGACAAAAAATATACATTGTATGATTCCATTCATACAAAATTATAGGAAAAGAAAACTAATCTATAGTGACAGAAGGTCACTAGTTATCTGGGAAAGGAGTGGGGTGATGCAGAGAGAGAGGTGGGTAGATCACAAAGGAGCACTAGGATGCTTTTTAAGGTGACGGATATGTTCATTATCTGGACTGTAGTTTTGGATTCACAGGTGCATACCTATATCTAAACATCAAAGCATATACTTTAAATATGTACATTATATTGTATGTTAACCATACCTCAATAAAATATTTGGAATATATCTATATATTTAAAATTCTCTGATACAATTAATCAGTTGAAAGATTCCCACAATTAGGCTCTTATAGTATTTACAGGTTCACTCCATATTTTATCAAATTGGTCCACACAACATATAACCAAAAGAGAAACAATCATTTGCAATGAAATGTATCCAAGTATTTAGTGAAAGCTGATATCCATTTCTATCTGAAATACAGAAATAAAAATATTATATTCTAGGAAAATAATCATAATGGTATTTAAGAGTAACTGGTTCTTTTGGAGAATGAGGCTGAGTATCATTATGAGAGAGTAAACTCTACGATGATAATTTTTACATATGAAGTTGCAAAATTGACATTTTAGACTAACACTTGGACTTCACTGGTGGTCCAGTGGTTAAGACTGCACTTCCACTGTGGAGGGCATGGTTTTGATTCTTGGTTGGGGAACTAAGATTCCCACCTGCCATGAGGTGTAGCCAAACAATAAATAAATACACTAACACTTGAAAATTTTCTGCCTTTTTGAAAAATTTCAATATATGATGCAACAAAAAAACATGGTCAGCAGAGAACAATCTAGATTACAATCTTAAATTGCTAGTAGAGCTAACAACTGTATATTTCCACATTCATCTGAGAGATTCATGGGAAATGATTATTATTTGTACAGTGAAAACTATTTGGTATATTTATTACAAATGCTTGTTTAAGACTAAGTAAGTTCCTTCATCAACTGGACAATTCACTGCTTTTCTCAACCAAAAAGAAAAAAAAGTCTTCTCTCAGATGGGCCTCAGGACTACTACTATGCATGAAGCTAGCACCTGATGGAATGATATTCCACTTGCTAAATCTCTTTCCCATGATGAGATCAAAGTGGCGTCTCTATTTCTAGGCTAGAAGCTTACAGGAGCTATTTCACAACATGCTTTTATCAGATCTAGGAACTCACTTGAGTCAGGCCTCATATCCAACTGAAGATGTGAAGTGTTGGGGTCTCCTGAGGACCGCTGCCCTTGAACGGAGTAGAAGTAGAAGCTCCATCAGCCAGCAGGACACTGCTCCTCAGAAGCGGTCTCCTTCAGACACCTGATATGAGCAAGGCCACAGGCATGAGGGCTGCACAGGGAGAGACACATCCAGCACTCCCCATGGTTTACTGGCCTAACGGTGCGCCACGCGCCGTGCTAGGTACTGTCTTAGTGACAATGACATTGAAACCATTGGGTAGTGATCCTAACAACCAGATGTTACAACGAGTTTCCCACCACGGACTTTTTCTTCTCCTTTCCTCATCTGGCCCTTAACAACAAAGTGGAAACGGTATAAAAAGTGGCCTGAAGTCATAAAGACGTTCATGATCCCACAATAACCAGAGGGCCATCGGCTTACTCATGTGTTATCACTGAACGTTCTCAGCGATCCTGTGGGGAAAGCATTCTTAGCCCCATTTTACAGAGGGGTAAAGCTGAGGCCAGAGAGAGTCGCTACCTGTCTCACCTCCCGCGCTCCTGCCTTTAGGAGGATAGTGGCTCCACGACACCCCTGGAGCAGGACACCGCACTCACTGGGGCCGGGCGGGACCCCACGCTTTACCTACGAGACAGCGGGGCACCGAGCCCCAAGGCGGGAAAGCGGCGGCTTGAATGCGGATCCCTTGTCTCCCACACCCCAGGGGGGTCCAGCGCCCACCGTAGGTCCTCACCCTCCCAACTCAGTTCCCAACAACTGAAGGCGAAACGTGCTCTCCTCGCCGCCAGCGGGCGCGTTTGTCTCCATTAAAAAGTCGTCAAGGTCGCCTTGCTGACGTCACGTTTCTATGGTAACCGCCAGGCTGTAAGTGTGTGCCCGGGCGGGCACTATGTGTGCTTAGTCGCTTAGTCATGTCCGACTCTTTGCGACCCCATGGATTGTAAGCCCACCAAGGCACCTCTGTTCACGGGCTTGTCCAGGCAAGAAAATTGGAGTGGGTAGCCATGCCCGTCTCAGGGGATCTTCCTGACCCAGGGATCGAACCCAGGTCTCTCGCACTGAACGCAGATTTCTTTACTGTCTGAGCCACCACTATGTCCCTTCTCAGCAGAATGAAAGACCTTCCCTCTTCAGATCAGCCATCTTAGATGACCCTTCCTATAGGCCAGGTCTGGGGAAATGAGCAATCAGATTCACCACAAAGACATAGGATGGTAATAGATGGTGTTGGAGCAATGAAGGGGCAATGGACACGGGAATACACTGTTGATGCCAAATCAGCATATCCATTTTCTGATGCCCATGTTATTACAGCGGAATAACTTCAATGGCCTTGGATACAGAAGTCCTATTTCCACCAACAAGAAAATGTGAGGTGAGGGAGGGTTTAGGAAAGGATTCCCAAGGTGATTCTTTTTTTATTTATTTTAATCGGAGGCTAATTACTTTACAATATCGTAGTGGTTTTTGCCATACATTGACCTCCCTTCCCATCCTATCCCTCAGGGTTGTCCCAGTGAGCTGGCTTTGAGTGCCCTGTTTCATGCATCAAACTTGGACTGGTGATCTATTTCACATATGGTAATGTACGTGTTTCAGTGCTGGTGATTCTGACCTGCATCCAGGTTAAAGGCCCTAGTTGAGGAGGCGCAGATAAAGAAGCTACATGAGTTCTGCGATCTGTGGGGGACAGACAGCTAATATTCATGAAGCTTAAAAAAAAAAACTTGGCCAAGGGATAGGTTTCTCACCTTGTTGGCTGAATTTACTCCTCACCACAACCTTGCTGGTGAGGTATCAGGATCCTCTCCATGGATGTTAATGCCTCCAAGCATGCATTCCTAACCACAGAGACAGATGGCAAAGAAGATAAAAGTCCAGGCTTCCCACTCAATCTTTATTAACATGGGGAGGGACAGGGATGGGAGTGGAAGGGAAGTGGTGCCTCGTTACTACTGCTTGGGTAAAGTAGAATTTCACTCCCACCAGCCTTCCACTGATACCACCCTGGAAGGTAGGGAAAGACACTTCCTTACTGCTGTCTATGTGGCCTCCCTCGACACTGTGCAGGGCAGTAAGGTGGGTGCTCATTTCCACCAGGTGGGGATGACAGTCCCTCTTTCCCATGGGGTCTTCTCTGATACCATCCCAAAGAGTGGGGGAGGGGTACCTGGTTACAATCCAGTGAGCGTGGAATCCACATTTCCCACTCAGTCTTTGCTGCCATGGTGAGGGCACAGATGTGTTTAACTCTGTGATGTTAGGGCAGTTATTGTCTAAAAGCTTTCTTTCTTTTCTGGTCCTGTGTCTGGAGCAATTCTTGCTTTTTCCTGTTGACATCTGTGAGTCACTTGCTCTTCCAGCACCCCACCTAGGACAGACGAGACAGAAATAAAACCAAAGGAATTCAATGCATGTCATACCTTGGGTCCCCAAGTCCCAAGATACTCTCTTTTTTCTTTCTACCTTTCAGAGTTCTATATTTGTTTTACCTGTAATATCCAGAGATGTTAGCTGCACCTTGGAGAAGAAACAGAAGTGTAGGGATTTCCCTGGTGGTCCAGTGGTTAAGAATCAGCCTTCCAATTCAGGGGACACAGGTTCCATCCATCTACATTTTTTTAGTTAAAAAATTATTTATTTTAATTGGAGGTTAATTACTTTACAATATTGTGGTGGGTTTTGCCATACTTTGACAAGAATCAGCCACAGGTGGACATGTGTCCCCCATCCCGAATCCCCATCCCCCTCCCTCTGGGTTGTCCCAGAATACCAGCTTTGAGTGCCCTGTTTCAGGCATCGAACTTGGACTGGTGGTCTATTTCACATATGGTAATATGCATGTTTCAATGCTATGCTCTCAAATCATCCCACCTTCGCCTTTTGTTTCTTTGTAGGTCTTTTGTTTCTTTAGGTAGATTTATGCCTAAGTATTTTATTCTTTTCATCACAATGGTGAATGGCATTGTTTCCTTAATTTCTCTTTCTGTTTTCTCATTGTTAGTGTATAGGAATGCAAGGGATTTCTGGGTATTAATTTTATATCCTGCAACTTTTTCAAAATGTAAGTAAACAATACACCCATATAGACCTTGATTCTGGAGATCCTTCCATAGCCTATGTGGAAATTTTCATCATTCTTTATACCTTACTTAGTGTACACCTTTGTGTGGTTATTTGGTACTTTATTCATCCATCACATAACTGATGAAATTTAAGTTGCTGCCATTCTTTTGCTGTTCAAACAGTGCCAGAGTGAATATCCATATCTGTATTTTTATTATATCTAAAATCTTTTTCTGTCACTGCCAATATATCATCAGGATATTCCTATACAAGACCTGTGAGTCAAAGGGTAAAGGTATGTAAAATTCCCCACCATTTGAGTGCGTTTGTTTCCTATGACTACTAAAATAAATTACTACAAACTTAGTGTCCTTAAACAACAGAAATATTATTTCAGAGTTCCGGAGGCTAGAAGTCCAAAAATAGTTTCAGTGGGCCAAAATCAAGGTGTTGGCAGACTTAACTTCTTTCTGGGACTATAAGGGAGCCTCCTTGCCTCTTTCAGCTTTGGTTGGCTACCAGCATTCCTTAGTGTGTGGCTCCATCACTCCAGCATCTGCATCCTTGGCCACACTGCCTTCTCTTCTCTCTGTGTCAACTGTCCCTCTACTCCTCTCTTATAAAGACACTTGGGTTTGCCTTTAGAGCCCTTGTGGAAAATCTAAAGTAATCTCCCAATTTTAAGATCCTTAATTCAATTATCTCTACAAACACCCTTTTCCATATAAGGCAATGTTTAGAGGTTCCAGGAGTTAGAACCTGCTATCTTTGCAGACCATTAAGCCTACAACAGTGAGCGCACCATTTTGCATCCCTGTGAGCAGGGTGCAAAAGGACATGGTTTTCCACATCCTCACCCACTGTGTTGACAAACATCTGGATCATTGCTAATCTAAGAGTAAAAAAACAGTATTTTACTGTACTGTTAATTGCATCTCTCTTAATTAAAACAGAGCTTCCCTAGTGGCTCAGATGGTAAAGCCTCTGCCTGCAATGCGGGAGACCCGGCTTCGATCCCTGGGTTGGGAAGATCTCCTGGAGAAGGAAACGGCAACCCGCTCCAGTACTCTTGCCTGGAGAATCCCACGGACGGAGGAGCCTGGTAGGCCACAGTCCATGGGGTTGCAAAGAGTCGGACACGACTGAGCCACTTCACTTTAACTTAATTAAAACAAGCCAGAGACTTTTCATAGGTTTAAAGACAATCTATTTTTTTCTGTTAACTTTGATAGGGTTTTCCCATGCTTTTATATTGATAAGTGTTTATATTGGAGGGATAGTAATGCTTTGGTAAAGATGTTAGCTGCAAATGTTTTCCCCAGTGTCTTTAATTGGCTAGTGTATTTTTGCCATGCAGAGTTGTCATTCTTATGTCCACCTTCTTCCTTAACGCTCCTGGATATTGATGTATACTTAGGAAAATTTCCTCTGCTTCCAGATCATAGAATTCCCCTCTGTTTTCTTCCAATACTTGTATGAACATTTCTTTTATTTTTCTTCTAATACTTGTATGGACATTCCTTTCATATTTCATTCAGAACCTTTTTGGAATGTATCCTGCTATAAGATATAGAAATGGATCCCTTTTTATCTTTTTAACCTGATGGTTATCTAGTTATCTCAAAACCACTTCTTAATGCTCCATCATATCTCCACTGATTTGTAATGCTGCTTTTGTTATGGTCTAAATTTCTAATTATAATTGGGGTTATATCACTATTTTCTATTGTTCCATTAATTTTTCAATTTATGGACCAGTAAAATAGAAATGAAAATAATACCTTACCTTACTTCTACTCACATCGACCTTTCTCTTTAAGGTAGACGGAGTCTTCACTTTCTGTCTGCTGCTGCTGCTGCTGCTCCTAAGTCGCTTCAGTCGTGTCCGTGTCCGACTCTGTGCGACCGCTTAGACGGCAGCCCACCAGGCTCCCCCGTCCCTGGGATTCTCCAGGCAAGAACACTGGAGTGGGTTGCCATTTCCTTCTCCCACTTTCTGTCTATAGGCCATCAATATCCTCGTACCATGGCAATCTGTCCGCACTCCCCACTCAGGCTTCCAGAAAGCTCTTCCAGGTCTCTGTGAGCCGCAGCCCCTCCCTCCCTTCTGCCTCTGCTCCGCTGAGGTTTTTCGAGCTGCAGTTCAGGTTTCTGTCACGAGGTGGCACCAACGTATCACCATCGTCAAACTCGACAAACAAGGTCAACTAGAAGCAAAAAAAGCAATACCCTTTCTTAAAAGGCAGCCTGTGAATGTCTGTGTAGAATGGTTCTTAATTCTATCTGAAAAAAACTGATAGTTGTAAAAGACTATAGACACATGTACTCCGGGACCTGCATAAGGTGAAACACTGTCGGCCGTACCTTGGCAGTGGGTGGTGGGCGGGCAAAAAGGAGCACAAGGCAAGGGGGAAGGTGACTTGAGAGACCAATGGGGCATAGGAGCGGGGTCTCAAAGGCTGTGTCCAGTGTTGTGGACAAAGGGTGACAGGTGGTGGGAGAAAGTCTGAGAAGCCTGGGCAGGGGTGGGGTAATGGAGGGTGAATACCCTGCTCTCTGGGAGGGACCCCTCCACAGTGTGGACCAGTCAACCTACACTGTTGAGGGAAGTGATGGCTGAATAAAAATAATGCAGACTTGTGGTCAACAGCATTTGGAACTGCTTTGAATACATAAGTGAAAGTGAAAGTGAGGTCGCTCAATCGTGTCCGACTCTTTGCGACCCCGCGGACTGTAGCCCAGCAGGCTCCTCTGTCCATGGGATTCTCCAGGCAGGAATACTGGAGTGGCTTGCCATTTCCTTCTGCAGGGGATCTTCCAGACCCAGGGATCGAACCCAGGTCCTTTAATCTCTGAGCCACCAGGGAAGCCCCTTGAAAACGTATGCATTTCCCAAAAAGAGTTGATATCAATGAAAACAAACCATTTAAAGACATTTTTTACTCTTTACAAAATAGTTTCACAGTGTGTGGAGGGGGCTGCGTGTGGAGGGGGCTGTGTGATGGAGCTGGGGAAACATCATTGCACAGCTTCCAGGGAACTGAGAGGGGACAGGCAGAGAGTCCCCAACCCTTTTCCCTGCGTTTCATGTACTTTCCGCTCCTCTCACTTTCCTCTCTGTTCCAAGGGCTGTCTTATCTCCGTATTCTTCCTTAAAGTGGGACATCACAGAAGGATGTGGACACTGAGCCCCAGAAACAGGATTCAGTAGACAAGAACCAGCTGTGATGTTGAGTCTGCTAGACAGGTTCCCGGAGCAAGAGTGAAGAGATAGGGCCCCATCATCGGGACACTCCAGGTAAGTCACCACCCTTCCCTCCATTGTCTTCTATACAACAGGATAACAGTACCCAATGCTTCTGACCACCCAGGAGTATTGTGGAGTTTAGGTATGTGTCCATGTGGGAAAACAGTCTGTGACTGTATGTGGGAGGGAAGGACCAATGCATTTTGGAGTAATTACATTAACGGAGATCCCAGAAATCATAGAACTCTGCATGCTGCTGCTGCTGCTGCTAAGTCATTTCAGTCGTGTCCGACTCTGTGTGACCCCATAGACGGCAGCCCACCAGGCTGCCCCGTCCCTGGGATTCTCCAGGCAAGAACACTGGAGTGGGTTGCCATTTCCTTCTCCAATGTGTGAAAGTGAAAATTGAAAGTGAAGTCGCTCAGTCGTGTCCGACCCTTAGCGACCCCATGGACTGCAGCCCACCAGGCTCCTCCATCCATGGGATTTTCTAGGCAAGAGTACTGGAGTGGCTTGCCATTGCCTTCTCCGAGAACTCTGCATGGTAGGCATTAAATTAATGCTACACAAATGTCAGCAGTTTGGTCAACATTTTCCCAAGTGTGGTCCATGGCAAGATCCCTGGAGTTTCATTTTAGTTTGGGAAAACTGGCAATGAGTAGATAAATGAATAAGCAGAGCAATTTCATATGGGGATGAGTGTTTTGAAGAAAATAATCACATAAATAGAGCAGAACACTGGGTCAGGGATTACTGTAGATGGAGTTGTCAGTGAAGCGTTCTCTTTCTGTACCATTAGCTTGATGCCTACCGTGTAGTGAAATTCCCATACTAGATTGAACAGGAGTGGCGAAAACAGGCATCCTTGTCTTGTTCCCGATGGGTTGTTACTTTGAGATTTAATTAATAGATGAAATCCCTTTGAACAGTGCTAGGCACAGTAACAGCTCAATAAATGTTAGACTTTGTATAAATATGAGCAACTTGATATTTTCATAGTTTTGATAGTTTTACAGATTTCATATGTCTTTAATAAAGTCTCATTATCTTGTAGCTGCATCCTATTCATCACCTGAGGCATACTTTCTTGTTTTGGGGGTTTTATACGGATAAAATGTGGACATATAATATTAGTTTCAGGTAGACAACATAGTGATTCAATATAAGAACTCAACAGAAGAGCTTCACTGACAACCCTATTCAATGGGAAAAGAAAAGTCTTCTCAACAAATGGTGCAGGGGAAGGTGGACATCCATATGCATAAAAAGGAAGTTACACCCTTACTTTATACCATATTTTAAAGTGAATTCAAAATGGATCTAAGACCTAAACATAAGAGCTAAAACTATAAAACTCTAAGAAAACACTGGAGGAACGTTCATGACACTAGACTTGGCAGTTATTTCTTGGATACAACAGCAAAAGTATGAGGAAACAAAAGAAAACATAAATTGAGCTTCATCAAAATCACAAACTTTTCTGAATCAAAGCACGCTATCAGGAGAGTGAAATGACAATGTACAGAATGGGAGAAGATATTTTTAAATCAAATATCTGACAACAGATTTATATCTAGGATATATAGAAGTTTTGTAACCCAGGAACAGAAAACACTAACAACACAATGCAAAAATGGAGAAAGGACTTGAATACACATTTCTCCAAAAAAGATAAACAAATGGACAATAAACACATGAAAAGATGCTCAACACTAGTCACTAGGGAAATGCAAATCAAAACCACAATGAGAAACCACTTCACATCTAATGGTATGGATTTTTTTCTTAATGGAAACTAACAAGTGTTGGCAAGGTTATACAGAAACTAGGACACTTGTACACTGTTGGTGGGAATGTAAAATGGTGCAGCCTGTGCAGAAAGCAGGATGCTGGGTTCTCAAGTAAGTAAACACAGAATTACTATATTATCTAACAGTTCCACTTCTAGGCATATTCCCAAAAGAACTGAAAGCAGGGACTCAAACAGATACTTACACACCAAAGTTCACAGCAGCATTATTCACAATAGCCAGAAGGTGGGGGCAACCCAAGTGTCCATCAGTAAGATCAATGGATTTTTAAAAATCTGATATACACATACAGTGGAATATTACTCAGCCTTAAATTGGAATAAAATTCTGATATATGCTGCAACATGGATGAACCTTGAAAACATTATGCTATGTGAAATAATCCTGACCCAAAAGGACAAGTACTGTATGATTCGACTTACAGGAGGTATCTAGAATAGGTAAACTCAGAGACAGAAAGAATAAGAGAGGTTACCAAGGACTGGGGGAAGAAGAAAATGGGGAGTTATTGTTTAATCAGTACAGAGTTTCTATTCGAGATGCTAAGAAAGTTCTAGAAATACATAGTGGTAACGCTTATACAACATTGTGAATGTAAGTAAGGCTACTGAACTGTATACTTGAAACTGGTTAAAACTGAATTCTATCATGTATATTTTACCACAATTTTTTGTAAAAAAGTGTCATTTCAAGGGAAAGAAGGAGGCAAAAGGATGAGAGAAAGAGATGTTACGACAGATGCAAGGATAGAAGTGAGAAAAAGTTTGGAAGTTGCTACCGTGCTGGCTTTGAAGATGGAGGCCACAAGCCTCAATCCATGAGCCAGAAGGGGCCACAAGCCTAGGAATGCAGTCAGCCTCTTGAAGCTGGAATAGGCAAGGAAACTTGTCCTCCCCTAAACCCTCCAGAAGGGATGCAGCCCAGGTGATATCTTAATTTTAGCCCAGTAATACTAATTTTGGACTTCTGTCCTCCAAAACTATGAGGATAGATTTGTTGCCATTGTTTTGGCAGTACAGCTTGTGGGATCTGAGTTCCCCGACCAGGGATTGAACCAATGCCCTAGGCAGTGAAAGCACAGAGTACCAACTACTGGACTGCCAGGAAATTGCCCAGATTTTTCTTGTTTTAAATCTCTAAACAAAAAGTGAGTTGTGGCCAAATAATGGGGTTTTATTCATTTTGAAATCCCCTTGCCTGTTCTTTTTTGAGCTTTCCTTTGATGTAAATAACTAACTTAATCTCTGGCTTTTCATTTTTAACAGAAACCATTTTCATTCCTGTCTGAGGCATCATTTCCTGTCTTATTCCATTCGTGCTGCTGTAAGAAAAATACCAAAAACCACATGGCTTATAAACAACAGAAATATGTTTCTTGTAGTTCTGGAAGCTGGAAGTCCGAGATCATGTTGCAAACATGGTCAGGAAAAGGCCCTCCTCCAGGTCACCCGTTTTGCACTGTATCTCCACATGGTGGAAGAAGCTCTCTGAAGTCTCTTATAACAGCATTAAGCCCATTCATTAGAGTTCTGCCCTCAGGACCTAATCAACCCAGGACCCCCATCACCTTAGGAGTTAGGATTTCAACATATAAATTCTGAGGGGACACAAACATTCAAACCTATAGCACTTCCTGTATCAACAAGTTTTAACTCTGTTAACTAATGTTTCTATATCATTAAAATCTGCATCAGTTCAGTACAGTTCAGTCGCTCAGTCGTGTCCGACTCTCCGCGACCCCATGAATCACAGCACGCCAGGCCTCCCTGTCCATCACCAACATCCGGAGTTCACTCAAACTCATGTCCACAGAGTCGGTGATGCCATCCAGCCATCTCATTCTCCGTCGTCCCCTTCTCCTCCTGCCCCCAACCTTTCCCAGCATCAGAGTCTTTTCCAGTGAGTCAACTCATCGCATGAGGTGGCCAAAGTACTGCAGTTTCAGCTTTAGCATCAGTCCTTCCAATGAACACCCAGGATTGATCTCCTCTAGAATGGACTGGTTGGATCTCCTTGCAGTCCAAGGGACTCTCAAGAGTCGTCTCCAGCACCACAGTTCAAAAGCATCAATTCTTCGGCGATCAGCTTTCTTCACAGTCCAACTCTCACATCCATACATGACCACGGGAAAAACCATAGCCTTGACTAGACGGACCTTTGTTGGCAAAGTAATGTCTCTGCTTTTTAATATACTATCAAGGTTGTAGGCTCCTGTTATATGTACATTTTGCCACAAAGACTTTTTCTAAAATATGAACTGACAAGGTTTAGCCTCATTACTAGAACTGAGCTTAATTTTCTATGTCTGCTGCCTATCTTATGTTTTTCTGGTTATAAAGACCATTTTCATTAAGCTCTGAACACACTTAGCATTGTTCTGATGGAACACAATGATTTCTTCTCCATGTGTCTAGAATTTTCTTTACCTTTGCTTTTTGTTGGGTGCACAAACACATACACACACACACACACACACACACACACACATACTTAATGCTCCTTAGAGTATGGATAATCAATGCACATGATTAAAGAGAAAGTTTGATGAAATATCAAGAAGGGAATAAGGACCAATTCCATTTTACTGGGCATTGAACTGGGATGTACTTTTCATCATGCCAAGCTAACATGGTGGGATTTATCTGTCCAACATGTGTGCTTGAAAGTGAAAAAAAAAAAAACAGTGCTCAAATTTTTTGAGGAAAAAGAAAGAACACCACCCTGTGACCTTAATTGGTCACCATCCTTTTTGTAATTTGCTCCAAGGAAGGCTGGGTATGCTCACTGGCAGCTCTAGATTCATGTCCATGCCCATCCACGATTAAAAGCAAGCAAGCAAACAAACAAGAGACAAATGCTACACAAATCTGAACATCCCAGAAAGTCTTCTACTGACTCAGTCTGGATGACTTTCCCACACTTGGAGTCAAAGGGTGGAGCTCAGGGCTACAATTCCTGACTGTCCGGGCCAGTGGACAGGCAGGTGGGAGGGGGCTTACATCACTGCAGGTTGCTGTTAGTCAAATGACATATAAAGACAAGCAATAAAGATTTCTGGTTAAAAATGAAAGATTCTAGAGTGGAAAACAAAAGAATAGGATGATGCTAAATGAAATAAAAATACAGACTTTAAAAAAATGAAGCCATATTGATAGAAACAATTATATAAATATTTGAATTAATAAATGAATGTGAGGAGACATATTCTAAATATTGCATACTATAATATAGTATTCTAAGTAGTACCTGTAGATACCCTGTCTCTATAAAATGAACGTGAAATCTGCCTCCCACCTCTGAGGGCAGGGTGGACTTGGTGACTGACTCACTTCTAAGGAATCGAATAGGCGAATGGAAAACAGTTACTGTATGCTGCAGAAACTCAACAACCACCACCTGAACCCAGTGATGAAGGTTAACAATTCTAGTGATTCAGCGATGTCATGCAGGTACCGTGTCCTCCCAGATATGCTGTGATGAGAAGGGCGCTTCAACTCGGTGGTATTCTTTCTCAAAACCCACAACCACGGTCTAATCATAAGAAAAAAACAGACTGCCTGTACTCTTCAAGACAGTCAAAGTCATGGAAACAGTCTGTCAATTCCTCAAACAGTTAATCAGTTACCATATGACCCAGTGATTGCATTGGTACACAGCCAAGAGAAATGGCAACATTTGTCTACATAAAAACTTGTAGGTGAATGTATGTAGCATCATTATTCATAACAGCCAAAAGCGGAAACAACTCAAATGCCTACCAATTAATGAATAGATAAATCAAATGTAGGGTATTATTTGGCAAGAAAACAGAAATGAAGTACTCGTACATGCTACAAAAGGGATGAACCTTGAAAACAGTATGTCAAGTGAAAGAAACCACATATCAGAAAAATATGTGGAGCTTGTTATAAAGAATAACTCTATTCTTTAGAAGTGAGAATAGTGTGACATTTCGTCATATGAAATGTCCAAAATAGATGAGTCTTTGGAGAGAAAGTGGGCTTGGGATGGGTATGGGCTTTAACTGAATTCAAGCACAATGGGGCTTTTTTCCCCTTTTTAATTGGAGGGTAATTGCTTTACAATGTTCAATTGGTTTCTGTCATACAACAATGTGCATCAGCCATAAATATACATAGGTCTCCTCTCTCTTGAATCTCCCTCCCACTCCCCACCCCATCCCACCCTCTAGGTTGTCGCAGAGGACCGGGTTGGGCTTCCTGTGTTATACAACAAATTCCCACTAGCTATCTATTTTACATAAGGAAATGTATATATTTCAGTGCTACTATCTCATTTCATCCTACCCTCTCCTGCCCTGTGAACACAAATCTGTTCTCTATTCTCCATCTCTATTCCTGCCCTGCAAAGAGGTTCATCAGTACCATTTTTCTAGATTCCATATAGATGCATTAATGTATTTGCTTTTCATTCTGAATAATAAGTTCTAGGTTCATCCACTTCACTAGAACTCACTCGAATTCATTCCTTTTCGGGCCTTAGTAATATTCCATTGTATATATGTACCACAATTCTTTATCCATTCATCAGTTGATAGACATCTAGGTTGCTTCCCTGTCCTGGCTCTTGTAAATAGTGCTGCAGTGAACACTGGGGTATGGTGTTTTTTTGAATTATGGTTTTCTCAGGGTATATGCACAGTAGATCATGGCATCTGGTCCCATCACTTCATGGGAAATAGATGGGAAAACAGTGGAAACAGTGTCAGACTTTATTTTTGGGGGGCTCCAAAATCACTGCGGATGCTGACTGCAGCCAGGAAATTAAAAGACGCTTACTCCTTGGAAGGAAAGTTATGACCAACCTAGATAGCATATTAAAAAGTAGAGACATTACTTTGCCAACAAAGGTCCGTCTAGTCAAGGCTATGGTTTTTCCCGTGGTCATGTATGGATGTGAGAGTTGGACTGTGAAGAAAGCTGATCGCCGAAGAATTGATGCTTTTGAACTGTGGTGCTGGAGAAGACTCTTGAGAGTCCCTTGGACTGCAAGGAGATCCAACCAGGCCATTCTAAAGGAGATCAATCCTGGGTGTTCATTGGAAGGACTGATGCTAAAGCGGAAACTCCAATACTTTGGCCACCTCATGCGACGAGTTGACTCACTGGAAAAGAGTCTGATGCTGGGAAGGATTGGGAGCGGGAAGAGAAGGGGACGACAGAGATAGAGATGGCTGGATGGCATCACCGACTCGATGGACATGAGTTTGAGTGAACTCCAGGAGTTGGTGATGGACAGGGAGGCCTGGCATGCTGTGATTCATGGGGTCGCAAAGATTTGGACACGACTGAGCGACTGAACTGAACTGAATGCACAGTAGTGGGTTTGCTGGGTCATATGGTAGTTTAATTCTTAGTTTTTTTTAAGGAATCTCCATACTGGTCCAGAAAAACATCTATGTCTGCTTTATTCACTATGCCAAAGGCTTTGACTGTGTGGATCACCACAAACTGTGGAAAATTCTTAAAGATATGTGAATACCAGACCACCTTACCTGCCTCCTGAGAAATCTGTATGCAGGTCAGGAAGCAACAGTTAGAACTGGACATGGAACAACAGACTGGTTCCAAATCGGGAAAGGAGTACATTTAGGCTGTATATTGTCACCTTGCTTATTGAACTTATATGCAGAGTACATCATGAAAAACACTGGGCTGGATGAAGCAGAAGCTGGAGTCAAGACTGCCAGGAGAAATATCAATAAACTCAGATATGCAGATGACACCACCCTTAGGCAAAAAGCAAAGAACTAAAGAGCCTCTTGATGAAAGTGAAAGAGGAAAAAAAAAAAAAGTGAAAGAGGAGAGTGAAAAAGCTGGCTTAACGCTCAACATTCAGAAAACTAAGATCGTGGCATCTGGTCCCATCACTTCATGGCAAATAGATGGGGAAACAGTAGAAACAATGACAGAGTTTAGTTTGGGGGGCTCCAAAATCACTGCAGATAGTGACTGCAGCCATGAAAGTAAAAGAGGCTTACTCCTTGGGAGAAAGTTTATGAGCAACCTAGACAGCATATTACAAAGCAGAGACGTTACTTTGCCAACAAAGGTCCATCTAGTCAAGGCTATGGTTTTTCCAGTAGTCATGTATGCATGTGAGAGTTGGGTATAAAGAAAGCTGAGCACCAAAGAATTGATGCTTTTGAACTGTGGTGCTGGAGAAGACTCTTGAGAGTCCCTTGGACTGCAAGGAGATCCAACCAGGCCATTCTAAAGGAGATCAATCCTGGGTGTTCATTGGAAGGACTGATGCTAAAGCGGAAACTCCAATACTTTGGCCACCTCATGCGACGAGTTGACTCACTGGAAAAGAGTCTGATGCTGGGAAGGATTGGGAGCGGGAAGAGAAGGGGACGACAGAGATAGAGATGGCTGGATGGCATCACCGACTCGATGGACATGAGTTTGAGTGAACTCCAGGAGTTGGTGATGGACAGGGAGGCCTGGCATGCTGTGATTCATGGGGTCGCAAAGATTTGGACACGACTGTGCGACTGAACTGAACTGAATGCACAGTAGTGGGTTTGCTGGGTCATATGGTAGTTTAATTCTTAGTTTTTTTTAAGGAATCTCCATACTGGTCCAGAAAAACATCTATGTCTGCTTTATTCACTATGCCAAAGGCTTTGACTGTGTGGATCACCACAAACTGTGGAAAATTCTTAAAGATATGTGAATACCAGACCACCTTACCTGCCTCCTGAGAAATCTGTATGCAGGTCAGGAAGCAACAGTTAGAACTGGACATGGAACAACAGACTGGTTCCAAATCGGGAAAGGAGTACATTTAGGCTGTATATTGTCACCTTGCTTATTGAACTTATATGCAGAGTACATCATGAAAAACACTGGGCTGGATGAAGCAGAAGCTGGAGTCAAGACTGCCAGGAGAAATATCAATAAACTCAGATATGCAGATGACACCACCCTTAGGCAAAAAGCAAAGAACTAAAGAGCCTCTTGATGAAAGTGAAAGAGGAAAAAAAAAAAAAAGAAAGTGAAAGAGGAGAGTGAAAAAGCTGGCTTAACGCTCAACATTCAGAAAACTAAGATCGTGGCATCTGGTCCCATCACTTCATGGCAAATAGATGGGGAAACAGTAGAAACAATGACAGAGTTTAGTTTGGGGGGCTCCAAAATCACTGCAGATAGTGACTGCAGCCATGAAAGTAAAAGAGGCTTACTCCTTGGGAGAAAGTTTATGAGCAACCTAGACAGCATATTACAAAGCAGAGACGTTACTTTGCCAACAAAGGTCCATCTAGTCAAGGCTATGGTTTTTCCAGTAGTCATGTATGCATGTGAGAGTTGGGTATAAAGAAAGCTGAGCACCAAAGAATTGATGCTTTTGAACTGTGGTGCTGGAGAAGACTCTTGAGAGTCCCTTGGACTGCAAGGAGATCCAACCAGGCCATTCTAAAGGAGATCAATCCTGGGTGTTCATTGGAAGGACTGATGCTAAAGCGGAAACTCCAATACTTTGGCCACCTCATGCGACGAGTTGACTCACTGGAAAAGAGTCTGATGCTGGGAAGGATTGGGAGCGGGAAGAGAAGGGGACGACAGAGATAGAGATGGCTGGATGGCATCACCGACTCGATGGACATGAGTTTGAGTGAACTCCAGGAGTTGGTGATGGACAGGGAGGCCTGGCATGCTGTGATTCATGGGGTCGCAAAGATTTGGACACGACTGAGCGACTGAACTGAACTGAATGCACAGTAGTGGGTTTGCTGGGTCATATGGTAGTTTAATTCTTAGTTTTTTTTAAGGAATCTCCATACTGGTCCAGAAAAACATCTATGTCTGCTTTATTCACTATGCCAAAGGCTTTGACTGTGTGGATCACCACAAACTGTGGAAAATTCTTAAAGATATGTGAATACCAGACCACCTTACCTGCCTCCTGAGAAATCTGTATGCAGGTCAGGAAGCAACAGTTAGAACTGGACATGGAACAACAGACTGGTTCCAAATCGGGAAAGGAGTACATTTAGGCTGTATATTGTCACCTTGCTTATTGAACTTATATGCAGAGTACATCATGAAAAACACTGGGCTGGATGAAGCAGAAGCTGGAGTCAAGACTGCCAGGAGAAATATCAATAAACTCAGATATGCAGATGACACCACCCTTAGGCAAAAAGCAAAGAACTAAAGAGCCTCTTGATGAAAGTGAAAGAGGAAAAAAAAAAAAAAGAAAGTGAAAGAGGAGAGTGAAAAAGCTGGCTTAACGCTCAACATTCAGAAAACTAAGATCGTGGCATCTGGTCCCATCACTTCATGGCAAATAGATGGGGAAACAGTAGAAACAATGACAGAGTTTAGTTTGGGGGGCTCCAAAATCACTGCAGATAGTGACTGCAGCCATGAAAGTAAAAGAGGCTTACTCCTTGGGAGAAAGTTTATGAGCAACCTAGACAGCATATTACAAAGCAGAGACGTTACTTTGCCAACAAAGGTCCATCTAGTCAAGGCTATGGTTTTTCCAGTAGTCATGTATGCATGTGAGAGTTGGGTATAAAGAAAGCTGATCGCCGAAGAATTGATGCTTTTGAACTGTGGTGCTGGAGAAGACTCTTGAGAGTCCCTTGGACTGCAAGGAGATCCAACCAGGCCATTCTAAAGGAGATCAATCCTGGGTGTTCATTGGAAGGACTGATGCTAAAGCGGAAACTCCAATACTTTGGCCACCTCATGCGACGAGTTGACTCACTGGAAAAGAGTCTGATGCTGGGAAGGATTGGGAGCGGGAAGAGAAGGGGACGACAGAGATAGAGATGGCTGGATGGCATCACCGACTCGATGGACATGAGTTTGAGTGAACTCCAGGAGTTGGTGATGGACAGGGAGGCCTGGCATGCTGTGATTCATGGGGTCGCAAAGATTTGGACACGACTGAGCGACTGAACTGAACTGAATGCACAGTAGTGGGTTTGCTGGGTCATATGGTAGTTTAATTCTTAGTTTTTTTTAAGGAATCTCCATACTGGTCCAGAAAAACATCTATGTCTGCTTTATTCACTATGCCAAAGGCTTTGACTGTGTGGATCACCACAAACTGTGGAAAATTCTTAAAGATATGTGAATACCAGACCACCTTACCTGCCTCCTGAGAAATCTGTATGCAGGTCAGGAAGCAACAGTTAGAACTGGACATGGAACAACAGACTGGTTCCAAATCGGGAAAGGAGTACATTTAGGCTGTATATTGTCACCTTGCTTATTGAACTTATATGCAGAGTACATCATGAAAAACACTGGGCTGGATGAAGCAGAAGCTGGAGTCAAGACTGCCAGGAGAAATATCAATAAACTCAGATATGCAGATGACACCACCCTTAGGCAAAAAGCAAAGAACTAAAGAGCCTCTTGATGAAAGTGAAAGAGGAAAAAAAAAAAAAAGAAAGTGAAAGAGGAGAGTGAAAAAGCTGGCTTAACGCTCAACATTCAGAAAACTAAGATCGTGGCATCTGGTCCCATCACTTCATGGCAAATAGATGGGGAAACAGTAGAAACAATGACAGAGTTTAGTTTGGGGGGCTCCAAAATCACTGCAGATAGTGACTGCAGCCATGAAAGTAAAAGAGGCTTACTCCTTGGGAGAAAGTTTATGAGCAACCTAGACAGCATATTACAAAGCAGAGACGTTACTTTGCCAACAAAGGTCCATCTAGTCAAGGCTATGGTTTTTCCAGTAGTCATGTATGCATGTGAGAGTTGGGTATAAAGAAAGCTGAGCACCAAAGAATTGATGCTTTTGAACTGTGGTGCTGGAGAAGACTCTTGAGAGTCCCTTGGACTGCAAGGAGATCCAACCAGGCCATTCTAAAGGAGATCAATCCTGGGTGTTCATTGGAAGGACTGATGCTAAAGCGGAAACTCCAATACTTTGGCCACCTCATGCGACGAGTTGACTCACTGGAAAAGAGTCTGATGCTGGGAAGGATTGGGAGCGGGAAGAGAAGGGGACGACAGAGATAGAGATGGCTGGATGGCATCACCGACTCGATGGACATGAGTTTGAGTGAACTCCAGGAGTTGGTGATGGACAGGGAGGCCTGGCATGCTGTGATTCATGGGGTCGCAAAGATTTGGACACGACTGAGCGACTGAACTGAACTGAATGCACAGTAGTGGGTTTGCTGGGTCATATGGTAGTTTAATTCTTAGTTTTTTTTAAGGAATCTCCATACTGGTCCAGAAAAACATCTATGTCTGCTTTATTCACTATGCCAAAGGCTTTGACTGTGTGGATCACCACAAACTGTGGAAAATTCTTAAAGATATGTGAATACCAGACCACCTTACCTGCCTCCTGAGAAATCTGTATGCAGGTCAGGAAGCAACAGTTAGAACTGGACATGGAACAACAGACTGGTTCCAAATCGGGAAAGGAGTACATTTAGGCTGTATATTGTCACCTTGCTTATTGAACTTATATGCAGAGTACATCATGAAAAACACTGGGCTGGATGAAGCAGAAGCTGGAGTCAAGACTGCCAGGAGAAATATCAATAAACTCAGATATGCAGATGACACCACCCTTAGGCAAAAAGCAAAGAACTAAAGAGCCTCTTGATGAAAGTGAAAGAGGAAAAAAAAAAAAAAGAAAGTGAAAGAGGAGAGTGAAAAAGCTGGCTTAACGCTCAACATTCAGAAAACTAAGATCGTGGCATCTGGTCCCATCACTTCATGGCAAATAGATGGGGAAACAGTAGAAACAATGACAGAGTTTAGTTTGGGGGGCTCCAAAATCACTGCAGATAGTGACTGCAGCCATGAAAGTAAAAGAGGCTTACTCCTTGGGAGAAAGTTTATGAGCAACCTAGACAGCATATTACAAAGCAGAGACGTTACTTTGCCAACAAAGGTCCATCTAGTCAAGGCTATGGTTTTTCCAGTAGTCATGTATGCATGTGAGAGTTGGGTATAAAGAAAGCTGAGCACCAAAGAATTGATGCTTTTGAACTGTGGTGCTGGAGAAGACTCTTGAGAGTCCCTTGGACTGCAAGGAGATCCAACCAGGCCATTCTAAAGGAGATCAATCCTGGGTGTTCATTGGAAGGACTGATGCTAAAGCGGAAACTCCAATACTTTGGCCACCTCATGCGACGAGTTGACTCACTGGAAAAGAGTCTGATGCTGGGAAGGATTGGGAGCGGGAAGAGAAGGGGACGACAGAGATAGAGATGGCTGGATGGCATCACCGACTCGATGGACATGAGTTTGAGTGAACTCCAGGAGTTGGTGATGGACAGGGAGGCCTGGCATGCTGTGATTCATGGGGTCGCAAAGATTTGGACACGACTGAGCAACTGAACTGAACTGAATGCACAGTAGTGGGTTTGCTGGGTCATATGGTAGTTTAATTCTTAGTTTTTTTTAAGGAATCTCCATACTGGTCCAGAAAAACATCTATGTCTGCTTTATTCACTATGCCAAAGGCTTTGACTGTGTGGATCACCACAAACTGTGGAAAATTCTTAAAGATATGTGAATACCAGACCACCTTACCTGCCTCCTGAGAAATCTGTATGCAGGTCAGGAAGCAACAGTTAGAACTGGACATGGAACAACAGACTGGTTCCAAATCGGGAAAGGAGTACATTTAGGCTGTATATTGTCACCTTGCTTATTGAACTTATATGCAGAGTACATCATGAAAAACACTGGGCTGGATGAAGCAGAAGCTGGAGTCAAGACTGCCAGGAGAAATATCAATAAACTCAGATATGCAGATGACACCACCCTTAGGCAAAAAGCAAAGAACTAAAGAGCCTCTTGATGAAAGTGAAAGAGGAAAAAAAAAAAAAAGAAAGTGAAAGAGGAGAGTGAAAAAGCTGGCTTAACGCTCAACATTCAGAAAACTAAGATCGTGGCATCTGGTCCCATCACTTCATGGCAAATAGATGGGGAAACAGTAGAAACAATGACAGAGTTTAGTTTGGGGGGCTCCAAAATCACTGCAGATAGTGACTGCAGCCATGAAAGTAAAAGAGGCTTACTCCTTGGGAGAAAGTTTATGAGCAACCTAGACAGCATATTACAAAGCAGAGACGTTACTTTGCCAACAAAGGTCCATCTAGTCAAGGCTATGGTTTTTCCAGTAGTCATGTATGCATGTGAGAGTTGGGTATAAAGAAAGCTGAGCACCAAAGAATTGATGCTTTTGAACTGTGGTGCTGGAGAAGACTCTTGAGAGTCCCTTGGACTGCAAGGAGATCCAACCAGGCCATTCTAAAGGAGATCAATCCTGGGTGTTCATTGGAAGGACTGATGCTAAAGCGGAAACTCCAATACTTTGGCCACCTCATGCGACGAGTTGACTCACTGGAAAAGAGTCTGATGCTGGGAAGGATTGGGAGCGGGAAGAGAAGGGGACGACAGAGATAGAGATGGCTGGATGGCATCACCGACTCGATGGACATGAGTTTGAGTGAACTCCAGGAGTTGGTGATGGACAGGGAGGCCTGGCATGCTGTGATTCATGGGGTCGCAAAGATTTGGACACGACTGAGCGACTGAACTGAACTGAATGCACAGTAGTGGGTTTGCTGGGTCATATGGTAGTTTAATTCTTAGTTTTTTTTAAGGAATCTCCATACTGGTCCAGAAAAACATCTATGTCTGCTTTATTCACTATGCCAAAGGCTTTGACTGTGTGGATCACCACAAACTGTGGAAAATTCTTAAAGATATGTGAATACCAGACCACCTTACCTGCCTCCTGAGAAATCTGTATGCAGGTCAGGAAGCAACAGTTAGAACTGGACATGGAACAACAGACTGGTTCCAAATCGGGAAAGGAGTACATTTAGGCTGTATATTGTCACCTTGCTTATTGAACTTATATGCAGAGTACATCATGAAAAACACTGGGCTGGATGAAGCAGAAGCTGGAGTCAAGACTGCCAGGAGAAATATCAATAAACTCAGATATGCAGATGACACCACCCTTAGGCAAAAAGCAAAGAACTAAAGAGCCTCTTGATGAAAGTGAAAGAGGAAAAAAAAAAAAAAGAAAGTGAAAGAGGAGAGTGAAAAAGCTGGCTTAACGCTCAACATTCAGAAAACTAAGATCGTGGCATCTGGTCCCATCACTTCATGGCAAATAGATGGGGAAACAGTAGAAACAATGACAGAGTTTAGTTTGGGGGGCTCCAAAATCACTGCAGATAGTGACTGCAGCCATGAAAGTAAAAGAGGCTTACTCCTTGGGAGAAAGTTTATGAGCAACCTAGACAGCATATTACAAAGCAGAGACGTTACTTTGCCAACAAAGGTCCATCTAGTCAAGGCTATGGTTTTTCCAGTAGTCATGTATGCATGTGAGAGTTGGGTATAAAGAAAGCTGAGCACCAAAGAATTGATGCTTTTGAACTGTGGTGCTGGAGAAGACTCTTGAGAGTCCCTTGGACTGCAAGGAGATCCAACCTGTCCTTCCTAAAGGAAATCAGTCCTGAATATTATTGGAAGGACTGATGCTGAAGCTGAAACTCCAATACTTTGGTCACCTGATTCGAAGAACTGACTCATTTGTAAAGATTCAGATGCTGGGAATGATTGAAGACGGGAGGAGAAGGGGACAACAGAGGATGAGAGGGTTGGATGGCATCACCGACTTAAGTTTGAGCAAACTCCGGGAGTTGGTGATGGCCAGGGAGGCCTGGCCTGCTGAAGTCCATGGGGTCTCAAAAAGTCAGACACGACTGAGCGACTGAACCGACTAACTGACTGATACACTATTGGTGCCAAATGGGCATATGTATCTTTTAAGGCCCATATCATTATGGCTGAATAACTTGAATGGCTTTTGATACAGAAGCCCTATTTACACCAACAAGGGAATTTCATATGAGGGTTTAGAAAAAGATCCCCAAGGTGATTCTAGCCTGCAGTCTGGGTAAGGGACCCTGACTGAATGAGCAGGTCAGGACCACATGAGTTCTCTAGTCAACAGAGGAAAGAGCTACTATTTACGAGGCAGATTGTTTAGAGGGACCCAGATCTAGATTCTTCATGTTAGTGACTAGATTTCATATCACAACACCCCTACTAGTGAGGGGTCATTATCATCTCTTCGTGGATGTGTGTGACTCCAAAGCATGTGCTCCTGAGCGCAGAGAAAAACGAACAAGAGGTTGCTCCCCATGCCAACTGCCATAGCCAGGGGTGGAAGCAGGCAGCCTGGGCACTTTTAGTTGCTGATGGCAGAGCTTTAGCAAAGGTATCAGGACATGTACTTCCGAATTGGTTAATCTTTGCCCTCCCTGTGATTACCCTCCCTGCAACAGGAAGCCAGGTCTTGGGCTCCTGCCCCTTGCTGCGTGGGAGGTTTATAACAGAGCTGGAAGCAGAAGTCTGAAGCCAGTGTTTCTTCTGTCCTTTGTGAAAACTTATGGAAATGATTGGGCTTCCCTTGGGGCTCAGCCAGTAAAGAATCCACCTGTGATTCAGGAGACTGGAGATGCAGTTTGATCCTGACTCAGGAAGATACCCTGGAGGAGGGCCTGGGAACCCATTTCAGTGTTCTTGCCTGGATAATCCCTTGGTCCATCCATGTTGATGCAATTGGCATCATTTTATCCTGTTTTATGGCCAAATAGCATTCTATTTTATATATATAGATATATATATACGTATATTTTATATACATATATATATATATACTACATCCTCTTTATCCATTCATCTGCTGATGGATGTTTAGGTTGCTACCATGTCTTGGCTACTGTAAAATGTGCTGCTATGAATATTGGGGTGCATGTATCTTTTCAAATTAGAGCTTTTTTCCAGATATATGCCCAGAAGTGGAATTGCTGAATCACATGGCAGCTCTATTTTTAGTTTTCTAAGGAACTTCCAGTATGTCAGCAAATTGGGAAAACTCAGCAGTGACCACAGGACTGGAAAAGGTCAGTTTTCATTCCAATCCCAAAGAAAGGCACTGCCAAAGAATGCTCAAACTACCGCACAGTTGCACATATTTCACATGCTAGCAAGGTAATGCTCCAAATCTTTCAAGCTAGGCTTCAGCAGTATGTGAACCAAGAACATCCAGATGTGCAGGCTGGATTTAGAAAAGGCAGAGGAACCAGAGATCAAATTGGCAACATCTTTTGGATCATAGAAATAGCAAGGGAATTAAAAAAAAAGACTGCTTCATTGACTAAAGCCTTTGACAGTGTGTATCACAACAAAATGTGGAAAATTCTTAGATATGGGAGTACCAGACCGCCTTACCCATCTCCTGAGAAACCTGTACGCAGGGCAAGAAGCAACAGAACCAGACATGCAACAACGGACTGGTTCCAAATTGGGAAAGGAGTACAAAAAGGCTGTATGTTGTCACCCTGCTTATTTAAATTCTATGCAGAATACATCATGTGAAATGCCAGGCTGGATGGATGAAGCTCAAGCAGGAATCAAGATTGCTGTGAGAAATATCAACAACCTTGGGTATGCACGTGATACCACTCTAACGGCAGAAAGTGATAAGGAGCTAAAGAGCCTATTGATGAAGGTGAAAGAAGAGAGTGAAAAATCTGGCTTAAAACTCAACATTCAAAAAACGAAGATCATGGCATCCAGTCCCATCACTTCATGGCAAATAGATGGGGAAACAATGGAAACAGGGACAGACTTTATTTTCTTGGGCTCCCAAATCACTGTGAACAGTGACTGCAGCCAAGAAACTGAAAGATATTTGCTCCTTATTAGAAAAGCTATGACAAACCTAGACAGCATATTAACTAGCAGAGACATCACTTTGTTGACAAAGGTCCATATATTCAGAGCTATGGTTTTTTTCACTAGTCATGTACGGATGTAAGAGTTGGACCATAAAGAGGACTGAGCACCGAAGGTTTGATGCTTTTGAATTGTGGGGCTGGAGAACTCTTGAGAGTCCCTTGGACAGCAACGAAATCAAACCAGTCAATCCTAAAGGAAACCAACCCTGAATATTCATTAGAAAGACTGATGCTGAAGCTGAAACTCCAATACTTTGGCCACTTGATGCAAAGAGCCAAGTCACTGGAGAAGACCCTGAATCTGGGAAAGCTTGAGGGCAGGAGGAGAAGGGGGCGACAGAGGAGATGGTTGGGTGGCATCACGGACTCAATGGACATGAGTTTGAGCAAACTCTGGGAGACAGTGAAGGACAGGGAAGTCTGGCATGCTGCAGTTCGTGGGGTTGCAAAGAGTCAAACATGACTTAGTGACTGAACAACAGCAAGGAACTTCCATATTACTTTCCCTCTTGGCTGCACCAATTTACATTCCCACCCACAGTGTAGGAGGGTGCCCATTTCTCCACACCCTCTTCAGCATTTGTTATTTGTGGAATTTTTATTTATTTATTTATTTTTAAAGTTTTTATTAGAATATTTGTGGAGTTTTTAATGATGGCCATTCTGAACACTGTGAGGTAATGCCTCATTGTAATTTTGATCTGCATTTCTCTAATAATTAGCGTTGTTAAGCAACTTTTCGTGTGCAGTTGGCCATTGGTATGAATAATGACCTATATATTACTTTAAAATTATACTATAGTTACACATTTGAAAACACTATGAATGGCAATTTTTTATTCCCACAGCCTCCTCCCCCAATTTGGGATTCACAGAGATCTAGGGAGGAAGTGACTATGAAGACGCTGCTGAGTGGGTTTCTAAAAGCATGGTAAGTAGTGGAAAACCACAGCAAAATATAACACTGACCGATGGAGTTTTCAATACAGTAGCTATAGTAGATATCTATGTACACTTCAGTGTATATATAATACACAAGGCAAATATACCATAAAGGGGGTGGTAACAGGAACCTATTAAGGTGAGGTTTCTACATATCAACTGAAGTGGTAACATACTGATTCTGAATAGACTGTGAAAAGTTAAGTAGGTAGTTTATAATCCACAGAGCAACCACAAAAATGTTATACAAAGAGAGACATTCAAAATCAGAGTAAAAAAATTAAAATGAAGTACTCCAAGGCATTCAGATAAGCCAGAGGAAAGCAAGAAAGGGGAAACAGGGTAAAGAGAAACAGAGAGGACCAACGAAACGTGAAAAATAGTGGTAGATCTAAATCAAAACATACCACCAATAAATAATTGTCCATGGCCTAAATACATAACTAAATGAACTAGATTGACAGAACGGATTTAAAAAACAATAACGAGAAACACAAATAATGCTCCAACTATATGTTGGCTACGAGACTCACTTCAAATATAGTGACATAGGTAGCATAAGAGTAAAACGATGAATAAAAACACACCATGCAAACACTGATCAGAAGAAAGCAGGAGAATCTATAGATTATATGATCAGACAATGTCAACTTGAAAACAAACATAGTTACCAGGGATAAAGAGGGTCAGTCGATTCACCAGGAAGATACAATAATATAAATATGCATTATAGCTAACAACAGTCTTAAAATACTTGAAGCAAAACTGAAGGAACCGAAAGGGAAATAGACAAATCCACAATTATAATTGGGATCGTCAACATTCCGCTCTCACTAATAGATAGAATTAGTAGGCAAAAAATCAGCAAATTTATAGATGAACTGAACACCACCATCAACCAACTAATTTTAATTGACATTTATAGAGTGGTCCACCAGAAAACAGCAGAATGCACATTCTTTTCAAATGCACACAGAACATTCAGCAAGATTGACTATATCCTGAGTCAAAAACCAAATCTTAATAATTAAAAAAAACCCTGAAACCAAACGGATTGTGCTATTGGAAATAATGGAATAAAACTCTAGAAATCAATAACAGAAAGGTAATATGGAAATCTCCAAGAACTGGGAAACTGAACAACACATATTTAATTCATGGCTCAAAGAGGAAGTCTCAAGGGAAATGAAAAATACATAGAACAGAGCAGATTCATGTCAATGTATGGCAAAACCAATACAGTAATGTAAAGTAATTAGCCTCCAATCAAAATAAATTAAATTAAAAAATACATAGAACAGTATTAAAGTGAAAATAAAAGCAAAAACCTACAGTTATCAAAACTGGGGAGTCAGAAAACACATAGATCATTTTCAGGTTGACTACAAAAAGACACAGGAGATATTTTCGGCATAATGGAACTCTCGCATATCCTGGTTGTGTTGTGGTTATACAATTGTATGTAATTTTCAAGGCTTACCGAACTGGACACTAAAAGAAGTGAATTTTATTTTCTTTAAATTATACCTTAATGAAAATATTTTAAAAGAAGCATCGTGTTAAGTGAAGAACATAAGTTCAGTTCAGTTCAGTCGCTCAGTCGTGTCCGACTCTCCGCGACCCCATGAATCACAGCACGCCAGGCCTCCCTGTCCATCACCAACTCCCGGAGTTCACTCAAACTCGTAGCAGACCAGTATTATTCTGTGATTCCAATTTCATATCTAACGAGTAAATAAAACAGTTGATGAGTACACCAATGTATCTACTTACCTACGTGTATTTCAATATACATAGAAAACTGTATACCAAGTACCAGTCCAACAGTAGCAGTGGTTACCTTTGGGGAGTGGAATGCAAAGGATTTCACTTTGTCCAGCTGTGAGGCATTTTAAGCCACACATAAATTATTTATATTTATAATCCATCATGAAACAGTATATATGGAAGATATTATGATAAACAGTGAGAGTACTGAGCAGCATAAAAATAATATTCATTATACACTTAAAACACATTTGTCTAACTCTCTGATCCACTGAAATTAATGTAGGAATGATAATGAGCTCCATACGGTTTGTAATCTAAAAAGGCAAAAAATAAAATGAAGTTCAGTGGCTACAGCTAAAAAGTTAAATAAATGTGATCTATGTTCCTTCAGAATCATAGTTCATTTCAACCCTGAATATTCATTGGAAGGACTGATGCTGAAGTTGAAGCGCCAATACATTGACCACATGATGTGAAGAGCCAACTCATTGGAAAAGACCCTGATGCTGGGAAAGATTGAGGGCAGGAGGACAAGAGGGTGACAGAGGATGAGTGGGCTGGATGGCATCACAGACTCAATGGACACAAAGCTTGAGCAAATTCCAGGAGACGGTGAAGGACAGGGACGCCTGGTGTGCTGCAGTCCATGGAGTTGCAAAGAGTCCGACATGACTTAGCGATTGACCAACAACAAAAGGGAAGATGTTCTATCCTTGGTGAATAATAATAGTATCTTTTAAGAACACCAAATGATCAGGAACTGTGACTGGGTATGATTGTAATAGAGAAAATGTTATGGGGGAATATGGGCCTCTTGTCCATGAACAGTTTCTAGTTAGGTTCTCTCTGGATTTTGTGATATCCTGCTCTTAATGGCAGTGTCATCTTTTAATGGTTGTGCCCCACCCCCTGCCTTCCTCTCTATATCATGATGATAGAAGACGTCCAGAAGACCCTGAGCCTCATTATACATTCATTGTAACACATTAGCATGCTAAAGGGCACACCCACAGGCTCCATGACAGTTCCCAGGCCAAAAAAGGCCAAAATCGGGTCTTTGGCCCAATTCTTTACACTTAGTCTATGAAATTACCCCATAAAAACTAACCACCCTATATTTTGGGGCCCGTTCTCATCTTCTGAGATGGCCCATGCTCTGTCCTCGGAGTGTGTCTATCTGTCAAATAAATCCACTTCTTACTTATCACTGTGCTTCTCACTGAATTCCTTCTGCAATGAGACATAAACAACCTGAATTTCATTGTCCTGAGATCAGGTATGCGGATTCAGCTAGAAGATTTTGGGTTCGAGTCCCCTCCTAAGCCAGAGATTGTGGGTTCAAGTTCCATCTGAAGTGCAGGTCATGTGGACCTGAGTCCCAATCTGAGGGTCACAGTTTCAAAAACTACAGTTTCAAAAACTAGCCAGAATGGCTATTATCAAAAAGTCTACAAATAATAAATGCTGGAGAGAGTGTGGAGAAAAAGGAACCCTCCTACACTGTTGATGGGAACGCAAATTAGAACAGCTACTATGGAAAAGAGTATGGAGGTTCCTTAAAAAACTACAAATGGAGCTATCATATGATCCAGCAATTCCACTCCTGGGCATATATCTGAAAAAGACAAAAACTTTAATTCAAAAAGATACATGTACCCTGGGGACATCCCTGGAGGTCCAGTGGTTAAGACTGAGCTTCCACTGTGGGAGGCACCGGTTCAATCCTGGTTGGGGAACTAGAACCTGCATGCCATGTGGCACAGCCAAAAAGAATGTTAAATTTGGGGGGACTTCCAGCGGTTAAGAATCTGCCTTTCAATGCTGGGGACACAAGTTCAGTCCCTAGTTATGGACCTAAGATCCCACTTGCTGTGGGGCAACTAAGCTCACCCACCACAACTACTGAGCCCGCTCACTCTGAAGCCCACATGCCACAACTAGAGAAGCCTGTGCACCACAACGAAGACCCTACACACTGCAACGAAGACATAATGTTTGAACAGGTATTTATTGGACATGGCTTCCTTGCCAGGTTCCTGGGGAAAGACAGAGAGGATGGAATGCTCAGTCGAGAAGGACAGACATTTAATGTCTCTAAGAGTGAGAGAGAATGGCTGTCTCAAACGTATTTTCCATTTTATACATTGTACGAAAATGAGGCCTTATGTAGAGGCAGCATCTCATTGGATGATACGTCATACAGAACCTGAATCACAAAACATAGGGAGTTATCTGTGCTTGCGATCTACTATGCTATGTCTATCTGTTCATCAAAATCTGTTTTCAAAGTGGCTTTTCAGGCACGCCTCTGTTCAATGAGAGAATTAGGGAAATGTTCAGCCACCAAGCACACACATTTAAAGTGCCTTGGACTGAAAGACAAGCAGCTGTGGTGCTAGTGTTGTCCATTTATATACACTGTACGCAAATGAGGCCATGTGAACAGACAACATCTGATTGGACGAAACGCTCTACAAGAAGCCATGTCAAGAAAATCCCAGGAAGTTAAGTGTGTCTGGAAGTGTTACTGGAGTATTTCTCTTTGTCTCTCCTTCTCCGATGTGGAAGGTACTTTCTTGAAGCCCTGTCTCGGAAAGACACATATAGAGGAATGCCCAATCAGAAATAACAAACGTTTACAGTCTCAGATGAAAGAGAACGATGTTGGCAAATGTTTTTACCCTTCCTATATGCAAAAGCGGAGAAGGCAATGGCAAGCCACTCCAGTACTCTTGCCTGGAGAATCCCATGGATGGAGAAGCCTGGTGGGCTGCAGTCCATGGGGTCGCTAGGAGTCGGACACGACTGAGTGACTTCACTTTCACTTTTCACTTTCACACATTGGAGAAGGAAATGGCAACCCACTCCAGTGTTCTTGCCTGGAGAATCCCAGGGACGGGGCAGCCTGCTGAGCTTCCGTCTATGGGGTCACACAGAGTCGGACACGACTGAAGTGACTTAGCAATATGCAAAAGAGGCCTTGAGTAGATGCAGCATCTGATTGGATCACATGCAATACTGGTAACCGTGTCACAAAACCCGAGAGAGTTACCTTTGCTTGCAATCTCCTGGGCTATCTTGATCCGTGTGCTATTCTCTGTTTTCCAAGTGGCATTCTTGATGCCCTTCTGAGCAAAGATAGAAGAGTTCTCAGTTACGAGCACAGACGTTACAGTATCCCTGAAATGAAAGAGTAAGTCGATGGGGATCATAGTGTCTATTTATATATGCTGAATGCAAATGAGGCCTTGCACACAAGTGCCATCTGACTTTATGAAATACAACGGAAGGAAAACTTGTCTAAAAGTTCCAGGAGTTATATGTGCTTGCACTTGTTACTGGGCTATCTCTATCCGTCTAGCCTTGTCTGTGTTGGAAGTGGGTTGCTTGCCGGCCTCCTGGAGAAAGAGAGATAGGAATACTAGCACCACTGCCGCTTTTCTCTTTCTATCCAAGGCACTGTAAGTAAGTCTGCGTCTTTGGTAGCTGAACATTTCCCTGATTCTATCTTCGTCCAGAAGGGCGGCTGAAAAGCCACTTTGAAAACAGACTGTGTGAATGGATAGAGATAGCATAGATAACTCCCTAGTGTTTTGTGACTCGGTTTCCTGTATGGCATTCCATCCGATCAGATGTTGCCTCTGCACAAAGCCTCATCTGCACATAGTGTATAGAAAGGGAAAACACTTTTCCAACGCCTTTATCTTTCAATCCAAGATAGTGTAAATAACTTTCCCGTCTGTGTGGGCATTCCTCTATATCTATCTTTCCCAGGAAGGGCATCAAGAAAGTCACTTGCACAACAGAGAAGGACAGACGCAGAGAGATACTGGCTATCTATGTTACATATGGTAACGCATGTGTTTCAGTGCTATTCTCTCTTTAAAATCATTAGTTCTTTGAAAGATTACCAGTTAATTTGAAGGAGCCATCTCATTTCAAAAGTTTGTCTCATGATCTAACAAAAAGATACTTGCTTCCTTCATAAAGATATTTATATTCTCCTAAGAGAAAAAAATGAGAAATGACTTTTCACAGTGCCTTCCTTAGGACCAAGGCTCAGACAGCCCCTACAGCTTTCCCCCAACACTTAAAGGCCACTGAAGTCCCACCACGTGCTGTCCACGTGAAGGTTTCCTCATTCACCCCTCAGGACAGCTCTGTAACAAAGATATTGTGAGTTCAAGTCACAGAGTCCAAGCTCATGGTGACAGAACCTGGGTCACCTCTGGAGGTAAGTGTCCAGATGGGATGAGGTACCATTTCTCACCCTCCCTGAGGACACAGAGGAACCTCCCTTTCAGAAGATAGGCTTCCAGGGCTAGAGAAATGGTCACACACCCTTGCTGTTGTGGTCCCGCAGTACTCACTCACAAATCCCTCTGGGTGAGGAAGAGGACAGAGGAGATGAGACCCTGCCCCTTCCGGCAGCTGACCCCAGTGTCCAGGCTACATGCGTTGGCTCATCCCTGGGGCTCGGGCAGAAGCTCAGGTGTTGACCTTGAGCAGGTGATCTGGAGGGAGGGAAAGTGATATGTAAGAAAGTACTTTAAGGAATTGTACTTTATATTTCATGATCTTTAATCCTAGCAGCTATTCAAATCACCTATTATTATGACCAACACTCATACCAGGGTACTGATTTTAGAGGAGATAATGTGAACCAGGGAACACTTTTGATAGTCTTCCTATGCAGCTCACTCTGGAATTACTCTAAACTTTTAACATCTTGTCTTTATGCCTTCTGGGCTCTGAAGGATTTAACTCCCTGTAGAAGGCTATGGTTTTTCCGGTAGTCATGTATGGATGTGAGAGTTGGACTGTGAAGAAAGCTGAGCACCGAAGAATTGATGCTTTTGAACTGTGGTGCTGGAGAAGACTCTTGAGAGTCCCTTGGACTGCAAGGAGATCCAACCAGTCCATCCTAAAGGAGACCAGTCCTGGGTGTTCATTGGAAGGACTGATGTTGAAGCTGAAACTCCAATACTTTGGCCACCTCATGCGACGAGTTGACTCATTGGAAAAGACCCTGATGCTGGGAGGGATTGGGGGCAGGAGGAGAAGGGGACGACAGAGAATGAGATGGCTGGATGGCATCACCAACTCGATGGACATGAGTTTGGGTAAACCCTGGGATTTGGTGATGGACAGGGAGGCCTGGCGTGCTGCGGTTCATGGGGTCGCAGGGACTTGGACATGATTGAGCGACTGAACTGAACTGAACTGACTGAAAATGATATTACATGCTCTCGAAGTGCCGTCCAATGCTTTTTAGTATTATGATCTGTAAAGTTTTAAAGTCACAACATGATTGAAATTGAAAAGCAGATTCTAAATTTTAAAACCCAGAGAAGTTTGTGAAGAATTTGGGAGGAATACTTGCAAACTATACCCCAGATATTGGGTTAGTATCTGTGATTTGTCCAACATCCTTACTTTCAAAGAGATTGGCAAATAATTTCAACTGAGATTCACATAAAAAATACAGAGAAACAATGAACATGTTAAAATATGCCAAAATCACAAGGACTAATATTATGAAAATATTTTTTAAATCCTATGAATTAATATTAAGTGGAAAAGAAAAGATATGAAATCTCTTGGAAAAGACCATGAGAGTGTGCAAGTGTGCTTTCACCTACAGGTCCCTGGAGAGGAGGCACCATCCTATGACAACAGCCCCCTTTAGGTTGGGGGGTAGGACTAGGACTGGTGAAAGAGGTAGGATAATTTCAATTTATAAATATACTCATATATAGTGTTTGAAATGCTCTACTCAGGAAAACCAGTATGTGGGTAAAACTTTGAAAGCAGAAAATACTTGTGAACAGAGTGACAAAAATTACTGTGTACTATTCATTACTTTGTGAAAGCATTCCTTGTATTCAATTTCATGGGGAAATGAAGTAGAGTTTCAAACTGAACCGACTGTGTGTGTGTGTTTCTGTCGCTGTCCCCTCTGGTTCTACTACATCAAATACTCACTCACAGTTGCAGCTTTACCCTCGGTTCAGACCGGAGGTGGACTTCCAATCTCAGGTTTACAAATGTCAGGAAATGAAATGTTTTAACATCACAGAAAAGTGATGGATAGAGAGGATTGCTCCAGTTACGTGAAAATCCAGAAAACCCTGGCTGTTGCCATTCAGTCAAGCTCCCAAACTCCATCTCTCCCTCCTACTTGCTCAGCACCCTCTCTCCCAGCACTCTCAGAGCTTCCATACTGGATTTGGCCCCCATGTGGCATCATAACCGTCTCTTTGTTTGTTCTTTTTTTAACGGAAAGCAGTACAATTCTCAGAGTGAAAAGATGTGATGAAACAGTTTGTTTACAACGATATAAATTCTATTTGGCATATTGATACGTATATTAAATCAGTTCTGCTTGCTGTTGACCCCAAGTGTGCTTACGTTCATTGATTCATCCCTCATCAGAGTCACATGATGTACAATGTGGACCACAGTGGAAGTCTGTCTCAGGGAGCAGGGAGCAGGGAGCAGGGCATTCACCCTGCATTATCCCACCCCTGTACTTGCCACCAAGTCTTTCTCCCACCCCTAGCTAGTCATCTTCTAGCTAGGATAGTGGACACAGCTGCCCAGAGGCCGATCTCATTCGCCAACCTCACTCATGTCCCTGGACCAACACTGCCTTTCACCCACCACTGTCTGCATGCACTTCTGCCACCTGGTATTTCATCACGTGTAGGCTCAGAATATGTTTTTACAGTCTTTTACATTGTCAGGTTGTTTTTTTTTTTTTTTTCAGACAGCATTGGAATCACTCTGTGCTTACCAATCATAGGTTGGATTTTAAGAAAGGGTATTGTGTTTCGTTTGTCACTCTTTAATAAATAAATGTCTTTGTAGAGAGATTTGAAAATGGCAGTGTACTACTGCCACTTGTGACAGAACATTAATTGCAGCCTGAAGGAAGGATGTAGGGACCTTTGGGGGCTTCACAGGTGGCACAGTGGTGAAGAATCTGCGTGCCAAGCAAGAGCGGCAGGAGACATGGGTTCGATCCTTGGATCGGGAAGATGCCCTGGAAGAGGAAATGGCAACGCACTTCAGTATTCTTGCCTGGAAAATTCCATGAACAGAGGAGTCTGGCAGGCTATAGTCCGTGGAGTCACAAAGAGTGGGACACAACTAGACACGCATGCACTCGAGCCCAAACCCACCAGATGAAACTTTCCACAAGTCTGGGTAAAAGGGGGAAATTCCCTGGGTACAGCTATATACATAGTCTTTTTGAACATTTCATATAAATGATTCCACTCATACTGGACTGGAATTATTTATATGAAATCCAGTAAGGTGGATTAAGAAAAGGCAGAGAACCAGAGATCAAATTGCCGACATCCACTGGATCATAGAAAAAGCAAGAGAATTCCAGAAAAGGATCTACTTCCACTTTGTTGACTATGCCAAAGCCTTTGACCGTGTAGATTACCACAAACCGTGGAAAATTCTTAAAGAAATGGGAATACCAGAGCACCTGACCTGCCTCCTGAGAAATCTGGGTGCAAGTCAAGAAGCAACAGTTAGAACCGGACATGGAACAACGGACTGGTTCCAAATTGGGAAAGGGGTACGTCAAGTCTGTATATTGTCACCAGGCTTATTTAACTTATATGCAGAGTACGTCATGAGAAACGCTGGGCTGGATGAAGAGCAAGCTGGAATTGCGATTGCCGGGAGAAATATCAATAACCTCAGATATGCAGATGACACCACCCTTGTGGCAGAAAGCGAAGAAGAACTAAAGAGCCTCTTGATGAAAGTGAAAGAGGAGAGTGAGGAAGCTGGCTTAAAACTCAACATTCAAAGAACAAAGATCTTGCATCCGGTCCCATCACTTCATGGCAAATAGATGGGTAAACAACGGAAAGAGTGACCGACTATTTTCTTGGGCTCCAAAATCACTGCAGATGGTGACTGCAGCCATGAAATTAAAAGACACTTGCTCCTTGGAAGAACAGCTGTGACAAACCTAGACAGCATATTAGAAAGCAGAGATATTACTTAACTGACAAAGTCCATCTAGTCAAAGCTATGGTTTTTCCAATAGTCTTATACGGATGTGAGAGTTGGACCTTAAAGAAAACTGAGTGCTGAAGAATTGAGGCTTTTGAACTGTGGTATTGGAGAAGACTTTTGAGAGTTCCTTGGACTGCAAGGAGTTCAAACCAGTCAATCCTAAAGGAAATCAGTCCTGAATATTCATTGGAAGCGCTGATGCTGAAGCTGAAACTCCAATACTTTGGCCACTTGATGTGAAGAGCTGAGTCACCGGGAAAGATCCTGATGCTGGAAAAGACAGAGGCAAAAGAAGTTGATGGCAGCGGATGAGATGATTGGATGACATCACCGACTCAAGGGATATGAATTTAAGCAAACTCCGTGAGATGGTGAAGGACAAAGAAGCCTGGCATGCTGCAGTCCATGGAGTCGCAAAGGGTCGACACGATTTAGTGACTGAACAACAAAAACAAGCATAATCAGAAGTTAGGAGAAGCTAGATAAAAGGGGGAAACTGCTTTTTAATATGTGCTTAGTCATGTAACCTAGATTTCACTAAAGTTTTTTCCATTATGTCCTGAAACCTCCAGAACATGTCCGAATCCTAAATTCTTTCAGTACTCACATTTCATTCTTTCCAGGATAGCAAATTTTTTAAAGTGTAATGAGCCATATTATTTTCAAATTATAATATTGAAAATGTTAAAAAAAAAAACAGTATTACAAAATAATCATTAAATCTTGCTTGACCAGGCTGGAGTAAGTAATTGCAAATTATATGAAGTGAGTTCACATGATGTTGAAGCAGTACCAGAAAACGTCTAGAACAAACACCAGAAAGAGCTGTCCATTTCTTCAGCTGTCCATTTTGCATTGGAATGCAAAAGGAGGAAGTCAAGAGGTACCTGGAGTATCAGGCAAGTTTGGCCTTGGAGTACAAAATGAAGCCGGGCAAAGCACAATAGAGTTTTGCCAAGAGAATGCACTGGTCATAGCAAACACCATCTTCCAACAACACAAGAGATGACTACACATGGATATCACTAGATGGTCAATACCAAAATCATACTGATTATATTCTTTGCAGCCGAAGGTAGAGAATTTCTATGCACTCAGAAGAAACAAGACCGGGAGCTGACTGAGGCTCAGATCAGGAGCTGCTTAATGTTAAATTCAGGATTAAATTGAGGAAAGTAGGAGAAGGAAATGGCAACCCACTCCAGTGTTCTTGCCTGGAGAATCCCAGGGACGGGGGAGCTTGGTGGGCTGCCGTCTATTGGGTCACACAGAGTCGGACACGACTGAAGTGACTTAGCAGCAGTTAGCAGGGAAAACCACAAGGCCATTCCTGTATGATCTAAATCAAGTACCTTATGGTTATACAGTGCAAGTGAAAACGAGATTCAGGGGATTAGATCTGATAGAATGCCTGAAGAAGTATGGACAGAGGTTCATAACATTTCACAGGAGATGGTGATCAAAACCATCCCCAAGAAGACGAAATGTCAAAGGGCAAAACGGTTGTCTGAGAAAGCATTACAAATATGAGGGGAAAAAAACAAGCAAAAGGCAGATGAAAAAAGGAAAGATATACCTATGTGAATGCAGAGTTTCAAAGAATAGCAAGGAGAGATAAGAAAGCTTTCTTAAGTGGACAATGAGATGAAATAGAGGAAAACAATAGAATGGGAATGACTAGAGGTCACTTCAAGAAAATTGGAGATACCAAGGAACATTTCATGCAAAGATGGGCACAAAAATGGACAGAAATGGTATGGACCTAACAGAAGCAGAAGATATTAAGAAGAGGTGGCAAGAATACGCAGAAGAACTATACAGAAAAGACCTTAATGAAACAGATAACCACAATGGTGTGATCACTCCCCTAGAGCCAGACATCCTGGACTGTGAAGTCAAGTGGGCCTTAGGAAGCATTACTAGGAGCACAGCTACCGGATGTGATGGAATTTCAGCTGAGCTATTTCAAATCCTAAAACATGGATGGTGTTCAAGTGTTGCACTCAATAGGCCAGCAACGTTAGAAAACTCATCAGTGGCCGCAGGACTGGAAATAGTCGGTTTTCATTCCAATCCCAAAGAGCAATGCCAAAGAATATACAAACTATGGTACAACTGTGCTCACTTCATATGCTAACAGGTGGCAGTAGTGGTAAAGAACCCACCTGCCAGTGCAGGAGACATCAGCAAAACAGGTTCAATCCCTGGGTCAGGACGATTCCCTGGAGGAGGGCATGGCAATACACTCCAGTATTCTTGCCTGGAGAATCCCTTGGACAGAGGGGCCTGGCAGGCTATGGTCCATAGTGTCACAAGGTGTCAGACACAGTTGAAGCGACTTAGTACAGGTGTTTTTCTGGAATCCCCTTGCTTTTTCTATGACCCAATGGAGGCTGGCAATTGATCTCTGGTTCCACTGCCTTTTCTCGATCCATTTGTGCATCTGGAAGTTCTCAGTTCGCCTTACTGATGAACCCTAACTTGATGGTTTTTGAGCACAACTTTGCCGGCATGTGAAATGATCTCAATTGTATGGTAGTTCGCGCATTCTTTGTCCTTGGCCTTCTTTGGGATTGGAATGAAAACTGACTTTTCTAGTCTCATAGCCACTGTTGAGTTTTCCATATTTGCGGGCATGTTGAGTGCAACACTTTAACAGCATCATCCTTTAGGATTTAAATAGCTCAGCTGGAATTCCATCACTTCCACTGGCTTTTCATAATCATGTTTCCTAAGGCCCAGTTGTCAGACTTTATTTTTTGGGGCTCCAAAATCACTGCAGATGCTGATTGCAGCCATGAAATTAAAAGACGCTTGCTCCTTGGAAGGAAAGTTATGACCAACCTTGACAGTATATTAAAAAGCAGAGACATTACTTTGCCAACCAAGGTCCATCTAGTCAAGGCAATAGTTTTTCCCGTGGTCATGTATGGATGTGAGAGTTGGACTGTGAAGAAAGCTGATCGCCGAAGAATCGATGCTTTTGAACTGTGGTGTTGGAGAAGACTCTTGAGAGTCCCTTGGACTGCAAGGAGATCCAACCAGTCCATTCTAGAGGAGATCAATCCTGGGTGTTCATTGGAAGGACTGATGCTAAAGCTGAAACTGCAATACTTTGGCCACCTCATGCGACAAGCTGACTCACTGGAAAAGACTCTGATGCTGGGAAAGGTTGGGGACGGGAGGAGAAGGGGACGACCGAGAATGAGATGGCTGGATGGCATCACCGACTCTGTGGACATGAGTTTGAGTGTACTCCGGGAGTTGGTGATGGATAGGGAGGCCTGGCGTGCTGTGATTCATGGGGTTGCGGAGAGTCGGACACGGCTGAGCGACTGAACTGAACTGAACTGACTGAAGGCCCAGTTGACTTCACCCTGCAGGATGTCTGGCTCTAGGTGAGTAGCCACACCATTGTGGCTTTCTGGGTCACTACTATGTTTTTGTATAGTTCTTATGTGTTTTTGCCACTTCTTCTTAATCTCTTTTGCTTTTGTTAGGTACTTGCTGTTTGCATGTTTCATTGTGCCCATCCTTGCATAAAATGTTCCCTTGATATCTTAATTTTCTTGAAGACATCTCTAGTCTTTCCCATCCTGTTGTTCTCTTTTATTTCTTCGCATTACTCACTTAAGAGGATTTATCCAAGACACTCTATTTGTAGAAAAAAATGAAAATGCATTTCGGAAAAAATCATTAAAATCTCTTAAAACCATATTATTTATGGAGAAGAATCCTTAACATTTGAGTATATGTTTGTTTTTGAGATATTTTGCTATATAAGTGTTCATCTTATAGCATAGTAATTAGGTGATGGCCTACTTATCATTTCATACAACTGCTTTCTTTCGAGCAATACCAATGTGGGCTTCCCGGGTGGTGCTAGTGGTAAAAGAACCCATCTGCCAGTGCAAGAGAGCTGAGAGACAGGGGCTCGATCCCTGGGTCAGGAAGATGTCTTCAAGGAGGGCCTGGCAACCCATTTCAATATTCTTGCCTGGAGAATCCCATGGACAGAGGAGCCTGGTCGGCTAGTGTCCATGGGGTCACAAAGAGTCACACATAATATAGGCCCATGTAATCATAAAAATGGGAATAGAAACACCAATGGCCAATTTAGGTATGATACTTCTAAGAACTGTTCATTATTATTGCTGACTCCCTTGGTTCCCCACACAGTTGTAAGTGCTAAACCTGTAGTTGCTCATTAAACCCTCACCACAGTCTATGAGGAGGAGCTACTCTTGCCCAACTTTAAACATCAGGGAAATGAGGCACATTGAGGGCAGAGCTAAGCAGTCACAAGACTAAGACGTGAACAGATTCTAGGTGCCTGCTGAGCCCCACATCTAACTAGTGCCCACTGCTACTTCTCACCTGATAAGACTCACTGTCATCAGGGCACACAACTCTTTGGAAAACCACACACAAAAACAAATTCAAAGTGGACTAAAGACTTACGTGTAAGGCCAGAAATGATAAAACTGTTTGATGAAAACATAGGCAGAACACTCTATGCCATAAACCGTAGCAAGATCCTCTTGGACCCTCATGCTAACCTAATGGAAATAAAAGCAGAAATTAACAAAAGCAATCTAATAAAACTTAAAAGTTTTTGCACAGTAAGGGAAACTATAAACAAAATGGAAAGTCAGCACTCAGAATGGGAGCAAAAGATATTCCAAACAAAAAAACTGACAAAGGATGAATCTCTAAAATATATAAGCATCTTAGTCAGCTCAAAGCATCTCAGTCAGAAATACAAACAACCCAATCAAAAAAATAGGCAGAAGACCAAAACAGCCATTCTCCAAAGAAGACATGCTGATGGCCATTAAACACATGAAAAGGTGCTCCACATTGCTCATTATTAGAGAAATGCAAATCAAAACTAAAAGGAAGTACCACCCAATACCAGTCAGAATGGCTATCATCAAAAAATCTATAAACAGTAAATGCTAGAGAAGATGTGAAGAAAGGGGAACCCTCTTGCACACTGGGGTGGGAGTGTAAATTGATACAGCCACTCTGGGGAGCAGTATGGAGCATCCTCAAAAAAAAAAAACTTGGAATAAAACTATCATCAGTTCAGTCGTTCAGTCGTGTCCAGCTCCTTGCGACCCCAGGAATCACAGCACGCCAGGCCTCCCTGTCCATCGCCAACTCCCGGAGTTCACTCAAACTCATGTCCATCGAGTCGGTGATGCCATCCAGCCATCTCATGCTCTGTCGTCCCCGTCTCCTCCCACCCCCAATCCCTCCTAGCATCAGACTCTTTTCCAGTGAGTCAACTCGTCGCATGAGGTGGCCAAAGTATTGGAGTTTCAGCTTTAACTATCATATGATCCAGCAATTCCACATCTGGGCATATACCCTGAGAAACCCACAACTCAAAAAGAAACATGTACCCTAATGTTTACTACAGCATTATTTACAATAGCCAGGACACAGAAGCAACCTAGATATCTGTCAACGGATGAACAGACAAAGAAGTAGTGGTACATATATACCATGGAGTATTACTCAGCTACGAAAAGGAACGAATTTGAGTCAGTCATAATGAGGCAGATGAACCTAGAGACTGTTATCCAGTGTGACTTAAGTCAGAGAACACCAAATATAGTATATTAAAGGATATATATTAAATCCAGACAAATGGCACTGATGAACCTATTTGCAGGGAAGGAATGGAGAAACAGAACAGAGAGCAGACTTGAGGACATAGCAGGGGAATGAGAGGGTGAGACGAACTGAAAAAGTAGCACTATACACACACACACACACACACACACACTACCATGTGTGGAAGAGACAGCTAGTGAGAAGTTGCTGTGTAACACAGGGAACCCAGATTGGAGCTTTGTATGAACTAAAGGGGCAGGATGGGGTGAGGGGAGTGGAGAGGGAGAGGATACATATACATAGTTACAACTGATTTGTAATGTTGTATGGCAGAAACCAGCACAACACTGGAATGCAATTATCCTCCATTTAAAAAATTAAACTGTCAAACGGAGGTCCAATATTTTCCTCCAATTTAATAACAAGAAATTTAAAGCACTGATTTTCTTGTTATATGGAGGAAGGGGCTTCCTCAACCTCTCATCTCTCTTCCTGTCCCTGAAAAAACATTACCGTTCTAAAGGCTTTTCTGGGGATGTAGTAAGAATGTACTTGCTTCCCTGCCATTTTATGTTTTTAACACTTGCAAGAACAATAGACATCTCTTTTAGGTAAAAAAATAAATAAATAATATAATAAAGAGCGGAGAAGCAACCTTTCCCCAAAACATACAACCCCCAAACACCTGCTGAAGGTTTTTATCTGCATTTCATTGTTCAAGAATATATTATATTCTTTCTTATGCAGGCATTCATATATTTATGCATGTAGGCATGTGTTTCTATCCCGATCTACAAAAGGTAAGATCTCATTTTAGTTTTCCAACCCTCCGATCACTAGAGTGGGAAAAAGACATGTCCAAACCGCAATCCCTGAACCTGTGATGAGACCATTTTGGGGAATAAGGTCTGTGGCATGAAACTACAGGAAATCATGAAACTGACATGAAATCATCCTGTATTTAGGATCGACTCTACATCTAATGATTGGTGTCCTATAAGAAAAAGGCGACAGGGAGAGAGCTGTGACCTCACTAGCCCTTTTGAGATTGCTACAGCACCGCCCCCAAGATTGCTGCTGCTAAGTCACTTCAGTCGTGTCCGACTGTGTGTGACCGCATAGACGGCAGCCCACCAGGCTCCTCCATCCCTGGGATTCTCCAGGCAAGAACACTGGAGCGGGTTGCCATTTCCTTCTCCAGTGTGTGAAAGTGAAAAGTGAAAGTGAAGTCGCTCAGTCATGTCTGACTCGTAGCGACCCCATGGACTGCAGCCTACCAGGCTCCTCCGTCCATGGGATTTTCTAGGCAAGAGTACTGGAGTGGCTTGCCATTGCCTTCTCCAGGATTAGGCTTCCCTGATAGCTCTGTTCCTAAAGAATCCGCCTGCAATGCGGGAGACCTGGGTTCAGTCCCTGGGTTGGGAAGATCCCCTGGAGAAGGGAAAGGCTACCCTCTCCCGTATTCTGACCTGGAGAATTCCATGGACTGTATAGTCCACGGGGTTGCAGAGAGTCAGACACCCCTGAGGGACTTGCACTGCGCGAGAGGAGGGTCGGCTCGGAGCCCTGAGAAGTGCGCAGGCGCGACCCCATAGCAACGGTCAAACAAACGGAAGTTCCTCTGCTGAGGCGGCATTCCGTTAGAAGCTTCGGTCTTCGCGGAGTGGTGGCCTGGGGCATGCGTACCTGAGCGGTCTCGGGCTTAGCTGAAACTACGGGAGAAGAACTAAGGGAGAAGCCTCACCTGGGAATGGGGAGGAATGGAACTTGGCGCCTGCCTTCTGCCTCACTAGAGAGCCCTGTGCCCACCACTGCCGTACTTCAACGGTTGTCAGTGCCTGGGGACAGTCAAGGTTCGTTTCCCTCCGTTTGGGATCCTTGTCTTTAACACGGACAGGTACACCGCCTTCTGGGGTCGTACTGTTTACCTGGCCCACAGAACCTTTTTACTTAAAGACATTCAGTGCTCCCAATCCTGGAATTCTGGTATTGATGTTGAATACACCTTATTAGCATATTCCGATGGCTGTACCCAAAGACACCATCCCTTCCTTGTCGGAATGCCAGTGCCACATCTGTCTGGAAATCCTCATTGAGCCTGTGACGCTGCCTTGCAACCACACGCTCTGTAAAGCCTGCTTCCTATCGACTATGGAGAAGGCAAATTTGTGCTGTCCTTTCTGTCGCCGCCGGGTCTCTTCGTGGACTCGGTACCACACCCCAAGAAATTCTCTTGTCAATATGGGACTGTGGACGATAATTCAAAAACACTATCCAGAGGAATGCCGCCTTAGAGTCTCTGGGCAACAATCGGAGGAAATCGTTGATGACCATCAGCCAGTTCGTCTGCTAAGTCAGCCTGGGGAATTAAGAAGAGAATATGAAGAGGAGAGAAACAAGATGGAGGCAGAGCGACAAGCCATTCAGGAGGAAGAAAACAGAGCCAGTGAAGAATACATACGGAGATTACTGGCAGAGGAGGAAGAAGAGGAAAAGAGACAGGCAGAAAAAAGGTGCAGAGAGATGGAAGAACAACTGAAAAGTGATGAAGCGCTGGCAAGAAGGCTAAGCCTTGATATTAGCAATGTCTGTGAGGAAAGTGTCCCGGCTTTCCGCTCGGATTCCAAAACATCGAATCCCGTCACAACCAAGTCACAAAGGAAAAGGAAGCGCAAACAAAAAAACACTGGCGATATTCAGAAGTATTTGCCACCGAATTCTCAACTTGAGTCAGCGTCACAGTCTGAAGTTGTAGAAGAAGACAGGAAAACCTCCAGGTCCAAGGGAACTAACAGCAGAGATAGGAAGAAGCCTACAAGGCAAGACACAGAAATTGAGGAAGATATGCCAGCACTTTCTCCTCAGATATGCCTTGAAGTTCAAAAGCAAGATGCAGAAGCTTCAGTGGAGTCACCTAGACCTCACTTATGTGCCAGTGGTGGAGAATGGTACCTTGAAGGAAAAGTGAGAACAAAACAAGGCAGTCCTGAAAGAGAGTTATGTGTCATCAGTCATGAAGAACCTAAAGCTGGAGTTTCCTCTTCTGGAGAAGCTGCAGTTAAGCCTTATGGCAAAACAGAGAGTGGATGTACAGTGTCAGTTATGACGCAGACACTGAAAAATAACACAGCTGTGACAGAAAATGAGGAGCCTCGCCTACTGAACAATAAAGATATCTCCAGAGCAAAAAATCAGGAATCTTTGTCTGAAGCCGTCAGCGATCCATGCTGTTCTACAAAAAGGAAAATGTTCCTCAAAGCTTCCTCAGACCAAGAGTAAACATGTCCACTTTACCAAAAACGGATAGATTTGGAACGTCTATTTTTTGAGAGACATAAGCAAGAAGAACAGGATAGGTTATTAGCATTGCAGCTTCAGAAAGAGGTGAATCAAGAACAAATGAGGCCAGCCTGGCTAAAAGGATCCCCAGATGAATATCAGTTACGTGCTCCGTCTTCACCTGCGGGCAAATTATTAAATGGACAGAGGAAGAATGCCAAAGAGAGAAGCTTCCAAAGACAAAGTGATCTAGAGCATCCAGTACCTCACAGAGCCTCAAAAAAAAATTGGCAACCTTCTTTTAAGTTCCAGTTGTAACATTGTTCAGTTAATTCAAGAAAGTACCCAGTTCTACTACAGATACATATAAATAAAACGATTCATTCCCTACAGCCTGGGAAGTCAAAGTATTTTTCAGATGTTTCACAGAAACACAAAGTAATGCTTGGGTAAGAAGAGTGTTTACAACCTAGTAAAGCTGGATTGTGAAGCTCTATCTTAGATGATAAGTTTTTCATTAGTGCTGCTCTGTGGGCACACTCATTGTCCCTAGTTAAAGGCCTGTGTGATTTCAGGGGCAGAGTATACAGATGTGTTTCTGCCAATCCCAGTGGTAAGCAAGAGTTCTGCGCCTTTCATTTTTTAATAACTGTGATGGACTAAGTTTAAGTTGACAGTCTTTGTGGATGTAAACATGCCTTGGCCAACTCCCAAGAAATCTTCATGTCCATGCATTTCCCCCAAGATGCATATTTTAGTACCTTTGAGCACATTTTTGTCCTGACTAGTAATGAGAGCAACATTATGATATACCAAGTAACTAAGGAAGCCAGGCAGAGTTTAAAATCTGTTTTCTTGCAACTTTCTCATTACATTTTTGACATTTCAAACAACATAGTCTGTGGAGTTTTGTTAAGCAGTCTTCAGTAGCTAATATGCTCACTAACAGCATCCCCAAATGTTCTTGTAAATAATCAACACACTGCATTCTATATTTCTCATGCCTACTGTGAGAGAAATTGCAATAAAGATTTATAAGGTGAAATAAATATATGTATAACATTTCTTATTAGCAAGGTTTTTAAAATGGATCGTCACTTTCAGTGCTCACAGCATCCCTGTGAGGTAGTCATCGTGACTAATTCCCATTTTATAATAGGAAAACTTACCAAAAAAAAATAGGATAACTGAGGGACAGGGAGAAGAACTTGGGGGAGAGGGAAGAGGTTACCCGAGAAAAATACAAAAAGTTCGAAAGAGAGGCAGAAGTGTGTGTTGTTGTTTAGTTGCTCAGTCGTGTCCAACTCTTTCGTGACCTTGTGGAATGTAACCCGTCAGGCTCCTCTGTCCCGGGGATTCTCCAGGCAAGGACACCGGAGTGGGTAGCCATTTCCTTCTCCAATGCGTGAAAGTGAAGTCGCTCAGTCGTGCCCGACTCTTAGCGACCCCATGGACTGCAGCCCACCAGGCTCCTCCATCCATGGGATTTTCCAGGCAAGAGTACTGGAGTGGGTCGCCATTGCCTTCTCCAGTGTCATCTCTATAGAACCCCCTTAATTTACAGCGAGGAGGAAGGGCTGACTGGAGTCATCAGAAACCCCTGAAAGAGGAGCTGGGCCTGGGATAGTGGGCAGGACCTAAGGGGGCTAGATGGAAAGGAGGGGATGGGGAGTCCATCCTGACTGGAGTGAAGAGTGGGGCTGCCAGGTGAGCAGACAGGGCTCAGAGGTAACTGATGGGACATCCAGGGATCTGAGGCCATCCCGGTGTAGGACTGATTGGGGAAGGACCAGAGTTGCCATGGGACACTACACAGCCCCTTTATACACTGATATGGTGTACAACGTTGGTTAGGAGTAAAGTGCCCCGTGCTTCCGACACTGGTCTACAGGGCAGAGAAGGACCAGGTCCACTGACAGTAGGAAAGTCGAGCTGATGCTAAGTTCCCAGAGCCTCCTTTAAAGTAGGAAGCAGGCATAAAGCAGAAGGATTCATGACTAAGGGTCCCCCACACCTTCTGGAGATAATACACCCCCTTTAGTTTCTTTCTGACCCCAGGTCCCATGGACTCCATCTGCCAGTGAGGTCCTGTCTGCCTCCTGGAGTCACATTCCTAACCAGTACACTCTGTCCACCCGTTAGCTCTCCCCACACTCTGGTTTGTTCCATCTCTGCATCGTCCCTGAGATCACTCAGGCTTTTCTCCTCCTCTGTTGCCTCAACCCCTTTCATCAGCTCAGTGAGGTCTATCACAACACTGTGCTTTCCTTCACCCCTAGTATGATTTATTCCTTATAATGTTTCTTTGAAGAGTTCAATGATTTACACTCAGAAGTTATATAGCTAAGAGACAACCAAGTGTAATACAAAGATTGAGCTGAAGTCTTCACAGTGAAGACTGTACAAAATCTCTTATTTCAAGGACATAAGAAAAATGAACAAAAAGAACACAAGGCTCCTTTCCTTCAGAATCTCAATAAAAAATAGTCCCTCAACAGTTAGTGAAATTGTAGGGGTTAACATATCACGGAAAACAGATCTTGTGCTAATATTAAAATTAACACCCAGGCTTTTGTATAGATGGCATTTATTATAAACAGGAAAATATATGTAATGTCTCAACTATAAAACTTTCATGCTAAAGTGTCTCTAACATGAGCTGCTTTACTATTTCGAGACGAAAAAGTTTCAGAACACCACAGTAAGCAATCCAACACTGACAAACTCTAGTGATCAAAGACATTCTCTTTTAGTTTATGTAAAACAATTCATAATTACAGAGAGAATGTCCCAGTTGTGTATAGGAGGAGACAAGCCACTTTTCCAGACCAAAAGGCACTCAAGACTTGGGATGAAATGAGGTCTGATCCAATCCAGCCAAGTGGAGCTGCTTCCTTTAAAACAGTGGTTACATATTCTTCAGCTTGAGCCCTCAAAGACAAAGGAAATTAGAAAACATTCCCTTCTCTGTAAACCTACCTTGGGCTCCCCAGGTGGCACAATGGTAAATAATCTACCTTCAATTGCAGGATACACAAGAGACACAGGTTCGCTTCCTGGGTCAGGAAGATAGCCTGGAGTAGGAAATGGCAACCCACTCCAGTACTCGTGCCTGGAAAATTCCATGGACAGAGGAGTCTGGCAGGTTACAGTCTATGGGATCGCAAAGAATGGGACACAACTGAGCATGCACGTGGGCGTGTGTGCGCACACATACACACACACTCACTTCACCCATACTGGTCAGTCTCATTGCTTTGCTCAAGTGAGTGGAAGGCAGATCAGTTCCAGTTCAGAGCCACCATGTTCCCATGCAAAGCTGCCATGTGGATGATCCAGACTTAATATTTTTCCTGAGAGCCACTTGCCACACAACTTCATGAGATGATCAAGACCGTATACTTTGAGACTGCTTCCTGACTAGGCTCCTTTCAGGACAGACACTGACAGTGCCATTCTTCATGGGGCCAAGTAGTTTTTCTTGGTCAACTCCTGAGTCCCCATGGCAAGGCAAGAGGAACTTGAGAACATTTGTTGCTGGACTTTAGTGGGAGCATGAGAGAATATGCGAGAGTAAGTCTTCTTCACTCCAAAACCACTGAGGCTACTTCAGTGTGGTGCTGGACTTAACTGGCCCAACTCTTGTGCACCAGTTTTTCCCCCACACTTCTTATTTTTTTTTCTATTTTGTCTTCATTTTGTTAAATGGCAGGTATTGGATCCCACCCTCAATGAAATGAAAACACTATGTAGTGGGGAAGAGAAATAGGGCAACATTTGTATCAGAAAATATAGGCTTGAAGAGCATGGCACTATAAATGCTTGCATGACCAGTCTCACTAAACATGCTCGGGGGTGAGAGTTCAGCATCAATGTTTTTATGCTTTTTTTAACCTTTAGAAATTAAACACAACTTTTAACATAGAACAATTCAACAGTAATGAGTATAACCTTGAGTATCGACACTGTTGTGCAAATTAAAGGTGGGTGGTTTAGGCCAGAGCTGGCCATCCTGATATCAATCCATGGCACTTAACAGTACCTGTCATCACATTTGTTTATAACAACCCCTTCATGTTTTGGTGTTAAGGAGAAAACTAGTATCCTACTGTGACATTTGCTCTCGCTAAAACATCTAGCAATCAGTGTATGTAGCTAAATTTTCTGTTTCAAGGAAGAAAGAAAATATTATCTTTTTCTAGAAGCTATTTCACAATCACCTGATTAGTGCAAATGTATGATAAAGCTTCTTCCAGGCAGATGGTGTCTGAGCATCGCATCAAATGACACAAGTGACAATCCTGGCAATGAGAATCACACAGCTTCTTTAAAACCAAACATCGTGAAGAAGGTTAAAGGAACAAGGGGTCAAAGTCCTATTCATACCCTGGATTCTGTGCTAATTCTGAACAAATCGCACCTTTTGTCCTTGTGGTAATCACATCCATTAGATTTCTGTGAATTTGTGGAGTTACAAGATGTGAAATAAACCAATGCAATAATGTAACTAGCCTCCAATTAAAATAAATAAATTTTAAAAAAGCTTATAGTATACTTATTAAAAAAACTGTAAATGACCACTCTACTCTAAAACCATGAATTCTACATAAAGAGAACAATCCCTTCATGTTCGAAAGCTTTTTTTTCATTGACGTTGCAAGGGGAAAGTGGCAGGATGTGAGAATGCAGCACAGCAGTAAGATGGGTGATGCCGCCTGGCCCAGCGCATTCTGACCTCAGCCCCATCCTGATGTTCCATTGCACATTCTGTATTCTCAGGAACAGCAGAGGATGGTGGCAAGCAAATCTGCTCGCTCTCACCCATTTCTTCCAAGAAATGAGACAGCGGTGTCTTGAAGAGCACATGTATGGTTTCTTAGATTGTGTCGCTTCTCCCCGTCTCCCATTCCTGGCAGAAGAAAACTCAGATCTTTTGACTTGAATATTTGCCCGTTGAGTAAAACCACACCATCACCACCCACTTTTTCTGTAAAGATTTATTGATTTCTTTATGGTTGTAATGAGTCTTCTCCAGTTGCAGCAAGCGGGGGCTACTCTCCAGTGGTGGTGCAGGAGCTTCTCATTGCGGTGTCTTCTCTTCTGGCGGAGGACGGGCTCTAGGCACGCAGGCGTCCGTGTTTACAGCATGTGTGCTCAGCAGTTGCAGTTCACGGGCTCTAGAGTGCTGGCGCAGCAGTGTTGCATGGGCTTACTTGTCCCACAGCATGTGGTATCTTCCTGGACCACAGATCGAACCAGTGCGTCCTGCATTGGCAGGTGAATTCTTCACCACTGAGCCACCAGGGAAGCCCACCACATGATTTTTAAATAAATTAAATGAAGACAATGCAGCAGGATTCATTCACATAATGGGAGCATCGACAGGTCCTAGAGTTAAGCTCGACACATTCTCCCAACCTATGCTGCCATGCATGGGCTGGTGGTTTTGAAGAGGTCCTGAACTACAGCTGAGGACAGGTTTCTGTGACTGTGTGTTCCACTTCCAGATAACTTGGGCTTCTAGACCCCAAACAGCACATGCTGCCAACTTGGGCTCAAGTGGAGCCCATCCTGATTCAAGGCTTGAGTTCTGGAATGCTGCAGAACCTGGAAGCAGAAAGTTTGCATTTTCTGGGAAACAGAGACAAGACACTATTTTGTCTTGGAAATGAATTTTCTTCCTTGTGGTTCTTTTCCTTCTTCCCATACCTTTCCTCCTGGCTCAGACGCAGCCAAGGTGGATGGGACCCCTTGCCTTCTGCCTCCTCCTCCTGCTGCATGGAGCCATGCACTTGTGTGGGGGCCCTGAAGAGAAGTGGGCCTTGGGCAGGCTGGACCTAGCTTTTGTGCACTTATTTCTGCAGAGTTAAATCCAACATCATGACCACCTCCCACACAGAACTGCATTTGTTGACTAAACCACCCCCTTGCTGCTGCTGCTGCTGCTAAGTCACTTCAGTCGTGTCCGACTCTGTGTGACCCCATAGACGGAAGCCCACCAGGCTCCCCCGTCCCTGGGATTCTCCAGGCAAGAACACTGGAGTGGGTTGCCATTTATGTTTGGGTAATTCTGTGCTGTGGGAGGCACATGGGTTATTCCTATCTTACTACTCAAGTGTGCATTTTACTGTTGTCCACACTAACTGACCTTTTCAAACTCTGTTTAGTAGAATCTCTGCACAGGATCTCCCCTGGGATATAATAGTTTGTTTCTGTAAATAGAAATGTGTTATCTGGAGAGGTTCCTTCATACACAGTTGGCCCTATCATTTTGGATTCTTTTTTAAAAAATTTTTATTTAATAAATGGTACAAAGCACAATGCCATAAACATTAACAGTTAAAATTTCACCAAATGAAAAAGATACTATAGAATACACAGTTGCAAAAAGCTATAAGTTATTTTACAACTGCCTCAAGCTGCAAAAAGAAAAAAAAAAATGCAATGCCATACCTAAGTTATCCCTCTCTTCTTTTCTTTGTAGCTTTTGTGCTTTACCAGGTGGGCCCACAATGCCCCTGCCATTTATCTTAAATTCATCTCTCTGCCAACCTCTGAAGATGGAGATTAACAAAGATACAAGGGATAATTCCTAGGCTACCCTGAGTCCTTTGACCTTAGAGGAGAAATATTTAATAACCATGGAATCGATCTGACAAAATCAGATAGGAGGTGCTAGTACAGTTTGGAACATCACATTCAAATAGAGCTATGTTTCAAGGAAAGAGAAAAAGTCATTGAAGTCAAAGTAACCAAATATCCAAGGAGGTGATGTTCACTTCCCAACTGCCTGTTTAGGATATGGAGAAAATGTGTATCCTTATCTGTCATTAACTCATTGACTTGTACATTCATATTAATAAATACTATGTGCCCCAACAGCGGTGAGTGTCTGCACACCTAGCTCTTCCCACTGGTGTGGTCAATGAAGTCCCTTTATCATCTACGATTTGTAGAACAAGACACTTTCAGTTTTCTGCTACATACATTGAAACAACATCCTTTAGTATCATACTGCATTTTGGGTTTTTTTTTTTTTTTACCATGTTGCATGGCATGCAGAATATTAGTTCCCCAACTGGGGATTAAACCCATGCTCCTTGCAGTGGAAGTGTGGAGTTTTAAGCACTGGACCTCTGGGGACCTCCCTGGTATTATATATTTTGCTTCTACTCTTAAACAGAATTTGGAAATCTCAAGAGGAAAAGGAAAGTATTTAATCATATTTTGGGGCTGTTTTTCCTTCCAGATGTTTCTAGATTTATTCTTTTACTACTTCCTTTCTGTTTCGTCTATTCATTCTTCAGGGTGTTCAGTTCAGTTCAGTTCAGTTCAGTCGCTCAGTCGTGTCCGACTCTACGCGACCCCATGAATCACAGCACGCCAGGCCTCCCTGTCCATCACCAACTCCCGGAGTTCACTCAAACTCATGTCCACAGAGTCGGTGATGTCATCCAGCCATCTCATTCTCGGTCGTCCCCTTCTCCTCCCGCCCTCAACCTTTCCCAGCATCAGAGTCTTTTCCAGTGAGTCAACTCGTCGCATGAGGTGGCCAAAGTATTGCAGTTTCAGCTTTAGCATCAGTCCTTCCAATGAACACCCAGGATTGATCTCCTTTAGAATGGACTGGTTGGATCTCCTTGCAGTCCAAGGGACTCTCAAGAGTCTTCTCCAACACCACAGTTCAAAAGCATCAATCCTTCGGCGATCAGCTTTCTTCACAGTCCAACTCTCACATCCATACATGATCACTGGAAAAACCATAGCCTTGACTAGACGGACCTTGGTTGGCAAAGTAATGTCTCTGCTTTTTAATATACTATCAAGGTTGGTCATAACTTTCCTTCCAAGGAGTAAGCACCTTTTAATTTCATGGCTGCAATCAGCATCTGCAGTGATTTTGGAGCCCAAAAAAATAAAATCTGACACTGTTTCCACTGTTTTTCCATCTATTTGCCGTGAAGTGATGGGACCAGATGCCATGATCTTTGTTTTCTGAATGTTGAGCTTCAAGCCAACCTTTTCACTCTCCTCTTTCACTTTCATCAAGAGGCTTTTTAGTTCGTCTTCACTTTCTGCCATAAGGGTAGTGTCATCTGCATATCTGAGGTTATTGATATTTCTCCTGGCAATCTTGATTCCAGCTTACGCTTCTTCCAGCCCAGGATTCCTCATGATGTACTCTGCATATAAGTTAAATAAGCAAGGTGACAATATACAGACTTGACGTACTCCTTTTCCTATTTGGAACCAATCTGTTGTTCCATCTGCTAGTAAAAACTTTCTCTTAATCTTTCTTCACTTGAGAATGCCTTTTTAATCCCCAATAATTTCTGAAGGATAATTAAGCTAGATACAGGATTTGAGGTTGTCAGTTCCTTTATTTCAGCACTTGGAAAATGTGCACTTCCTTGTGGACCACATCATTTCCGATAAGAAATTGCTGTCCTTTATATACCACTTTTCTCCTTCCCTGGTGGCTCAGATGGTAAAGCGTCTGCCTACAATGGGGGAGACCCAGGTTCAATCCCTGGGTCAGGAAGATCTCCTGGAGAAGGAAATGGCAACCCACTCCAGTATTCTTGCCTGGAAAATCCCATGGACGGAGAAGCCTGGTAGGCTACAGTCCACGGGGTCGCAAAGAGTCAGACACGACTGAGCCACTTTGCTTCCTTTTCTCCTATAGGTAGTATGTTGTTTTCTTTCCCTGATTTCCCTTTTGCCGTTACTTTTCTGAGCTTTGACTATGATGTGTCTTTTCCTAAACTTCTTTAGGTGTACTCTGCTTTGGGTCCACTCAATTTCTTAAAAATATAGATTTAGACACATGTGTAATCAACTAATTTATTTTATAGATTATTATTTTTATTTCTTTATTTTTGGTTGCACTGGGTCTTTGTTGCTGTGTGTGGGCTTTCTCTAGTTGCAGTGAGTGCGGGCTACTCTCTAGTTCTGGTGTGCAGGCTTCCCATTGTGGTGGCTTCTCCTGTTGCAAGCATGGGCTCTGGGCTCACAGGCTTCGGTAGTTGCAGCTCGTGGGCTCTAGAGTGTGGGCTCAGTAGTTGTGGTGCACTGGCTTAGTTGCTCCTCAGTGTGTGGGCTCTTCCTCGACCAGGGATGGAAACTGTGTCCCCTGCTTGGCAGCTGATTCTTAATCACTGGAACACCAGCGAAGTCCCTGGTCAATTAATTTATGACAAAAGGAACCAAGAATATACACTGGGGAAAGGACAGTCTCTTCAAGAAATGGTGTTGGGAAAATTAGAAAACCACATGCAAAATAATGAAACTTGACCAGTATCTTCAACCATACATAAAAATGAACTCAAAATGGGGTTAAAGACTTGAACATAAGACCTGAAATCACTAAACTCCTAGAAGAAAACAAGCAGTACACCTCTTGACATAGATCTTGGCAGTGATTTTTCAATCTGACACCAAAGCAAAAGCAACAAAAATAAATGGGACTACATCAAACTACAGAGCTTCTGCACAGCAAAGGAAACCATCAACAGAATTAAAAGACAACCTACTGAATGGGATAAAATGACTGCAAATATCTGATAAGGGGCCAATGTCCAAAATACACAAAGAACACATACAGCTCAACAGCAAATAATAATAATCCAATTTAAAAATGGGCAGATCCGAAGAGACATTTTTCCAGAGAATACATACAGATGGCCAGGAGGTACATGAAAAGTTGTTAAGCATTATTAATTGTTGGGGAAAGGCAAATCAAAACCAAAATGAGATATCACTTTACACTTGTTAGAATGACTGTTATTTTAGAAAAGACAGGAAATAGCAAGTGTTGGCAGGGCCGTGGAGCACTTTGTGCACTGTTCGTGGGAATGTAAATAGGTGCAACCACTCTGGAAAACAGTCTGGAGGTTCCAGAGAAATTGAAAAAAAAAAACCACAAGAACTATCATAAGACCTGGCAGTTCCACTTCTGGGGATTTATCCAAAGAAAATAAAAACACTAATCTGAAAAGGTAAATTGCATCCTCATGTTCATTGCAGTATTATTTACAGTAGCGAAGATAGGGAAACAACCTAAGTATCCACAATGTGCGAATGGATAAAGACAACGTGGTACAGGTACTTAATGGAATATTATTTGCCCATAAGAAAGAACAGAAATCTTTTTGCTTGGGATAACATGGATGGATCTTGAGGGCATCATGCTAAGTAATTCAAACAGAAAAAGACAAATACTGTTTGATCTCTTTTATGTAGAATCTAAAACAACCCCCCCCAATCAAGCTCATAGATAGAGTGAATAGTTTGGTGGTTACAGTAGGTGAGGGGTGGGGGGTGAGAAACATGGAGAACCGTTTTTAGCTTAAATAAAGAACTTTAATTAAAAATGTAAGTTTAGAATTTTTTTCCAGATTTGACGATTAGAAAATCCCATGGATGGAGGCCTGGTTGGCTGCAGTCCGTGGGGTCGCTAAGGGTCGGACACGACTGAGCGACTTCACTTTCAATTTTCGCTTTCACACATTGGAGAAGGAAATGGCAACCCACTCCAGTGTTCTAGCCTGGAGAATCCCAGGGACGGGGGAGCCTGGTGGGTTTCCGTCTATGGGGTCACACAGAGTCGGGCACGACTGAAGTGACTTAGCAGCAGCAGCAGCAGCAGCCATTATTTTTCAAATCCATTTTCACCCATGCATTTTTTTCTCCTCTCCTTCCAGAACAAAAATGAGAAGCATAGTATATCCTTTGTTAGATCAATGGGTTCCTGAGACTTTGTTCTTTTGTAAAATACCTTTTCTCTTTATTGTTCTGATTGTATAGTCTCTAACATACTGTCTTCAAGTTCACTGATTCTTTTCTCTATTCTGCTCTTCAGTCTATCCATTGAGCTTTTAACATATGTCCATCTGCAGATGAATGGATAAGAAAGCTTTGGTACATATACACAATGGAGTATTTCTCAGCCATCAAAAAGAATGCATTTGAATCAGTTTTAATGAGGTGGATGAAATTGGAGCCAATTATACAGAGTGAAGTAAGCCAGAAAGAAGAACATCAATACTGTATATTAACGCATATATATGGAATTTAGAAAAATGGTAACCTGAACCCTGTATGTTTCAGTTCTAAACTTTCTAATTGGTTTTCTCTATATCTTGTGTTTATTTGCTGAGACTTGATTTTTTTTCATTTGTTGCAAGAACATTTGTAATTATTGAAACATTTTCATAAGGTCTACTTTAAATTCCTGGTCAGATAATTCCAACATCCGAGTTATTTCTGTGTTGGTGTCTGTTGATCGCTTTTTTTCAATTTGAGATTTATCTGATTCTTGGATATTGTATCCAGATTTTGAATAAGGTGATTTGACACTCTGTATCTTATTTATTTATTTTTATTTATTATTTATTTGGCTGTGCCAGGTCCTCATATTGAAGCCCCTTTACATTATTAGAATAAGCTCCATAATTTTGAACTGTGGTGTTGGAGAAGACTCTTGAGAGTCACTTGGAATGCGAGGAGATCAAACCAGTTAATCCTAAAGGAAACCAGTCCTGAATATTCATTGGAAGGACTGATGCTGAAGCAGAAACTCCAATACTCTGGCCATCTGACGCGAACTGACTCATTGGAAAAGACCCTGATGCTAGGAAAGATTGAAGGCAGGAGGAGAAGGGGACGACACAGGATGAGACGGTTGGATGGCATCACTGACTCGACGGACATGAGTTTAAGCAAGCTCCAGGAGTTGGTGATGGACAGGGAAGCCTGGCATGCTGCAGTCCATGGGGTCAGAGTCAGGACTGAGCCATTGAACTGACTGACACAGAAGTCTGGTAACGGAGGTATGTTGGTTCCACCTTGTGACAAAAGCCTGAACTGCAGCTTAAACATTTGGGAACAGGAAAGTGGCACAGAGGGTTAAACTCACCAGACAGAGCTTTCTAGAAGTCTGGATGGAAAGTGGGGAATTGCTTGGGTATGGTTATACTGATGGCCTCTTTCTGGCCATTTCATATAAAGGGAATCATATAAAACGAGATCTTCTGCATATTCGGGTTTTCACTTGGCGTAAATTTTTCAAGGTTCCTCTGAGCTGTAGCGTGTATCAGTACTTCATTTTTTTTATTGCCAAATAACATACCATGTTTTATTTATTCATTCACAAATTGGTGAATATTTAGGTTGTTTCCACCTTTGGCTATTATTAACAATGATTTCCATTCGTATACTGATTTTAATATTTAAATGTCTCATTGGATTTTAAAAGGTTACTTTCCATTTATAGTTATTATGAAAAATTGGCTATATTCCCCATGATGTACAGTACATCATTGAGTCTATTTTATACCCAATAGTTTGCACCTCCCACTCCTACTCCTCCACCCCTCTTTTGTTCCTTCCCACCCACCACTGCTAGCCATGAGTTTGTTCTCTGTATCTGTGAGCCTATTTCTACCCTATTTGCTAGTTTATTTTTTGGACTACACATGTAAGTGATATCATATAGTATTTGTCTGTCTGTGTCTGACATTTCAGACAGAGCATAATTCCCTCCAAGTCAATCCATGTTCGTTGCTTGCTGCAGGCATTATTTCATTCTTTTTTTATGGCTGAGTAGTATTCCATTCATTGGAAGGACTGATGTTGAAGCTGCGACTCCAATACTTTGGCCACCTCATGCGAAAAGCTGTACTCATTTGAAAAGACCCTGATGCTAGGAAAGACTGAGGGCAGGAGGAGAAAGGGACGACAGAGAATAAGATGGTTGGATGGCATCACCAACTCAATGGACATGGGTTTGGTTGGACTCCGGGAGTTGGTGATGGACAGGGAGGCCTGGCGTGCTGCGGCTCATGGGGTCACAGAGTCGGACACAACTGAGCGACTCAACTGATCTGAAACATTCCATCCTTTCTCTCTCTCTCTCTCTCTCTCTATATATATATATATATATACCACATCTTCTTTATCCATTCATCTGCTGATGGACACTTAAGTTGCTTCTATATCTTGGCAAATATAAATAATGCCATGAACATTAATGCACATGTATCTCTTCATGTTAGTGGTTTGGTTTTGGTTATATACACAGAAGTGGAAATGCTGGGTCATGCAGTAGTTCTATGTTTTAGTTTTTAAGAAACCTCCATACTGTTTTCCACAGTGGCTGCACCAGTTTACACTCCCATCAACAGTGTAGCAGGGTTCCTAAATCTCCACATCCTAGGCAACATTTGTTATTTGTGGGGCTTTCATTAAGGATAGCCATCTGACAGGTGGGAAGTGATATCTCACTGTAGTTTTGATTTGCATTTCTCTTATCATTAGCAATGGTGAACATCTTTTCATGTACCTATTGGCCATGTGCATTTCTTCTTGGGAAAAATGTCTCTTCAGTTCTTATGCCCACTTTTTAATTGGTGTGGGGTTGTTTTTTTAATGTTGATTTGCATGAGCTGCTTATGTATGCAGAATATTAATCCCTAATCAATCACATCATTTGCAAATATTTTGTCCCATTCAGTAGGTTGTCTTTTCATTTTGTCAGTGGTTCCCTTTGCTGTGCAAAATCTTTCAAGTTTAATTAGGCCATATTTGTTTAGTTTTGCTTTTATTTCCTTTACTTCAGGAGATGGATCAAAAAACAAACAAACAAAAAACATTGCTGCAATTTATATCCAAGTGTGGTCTGCCTATGATTTCCTCTAGGAGTTATACAGTATGCAGCCTTACATTTAGGTCTTTAATCTATTTTGAGTTTATTTTTCTGTATGTTAGGGAATGCTCCAATTGTATTCTTTTATTTGTAGTTGTCCAGTTTTCCCATGCACCATTTATTGAAGAGACTGTCTTTTCTCCATTGCAAGAACTCTCTGTTTAACCGTCTGAGGATCTGTCACACCGTTTTCATGACTCTGACAATCCTGAAGAGTACAGGCATGTTTCGTTATTTTTCTCATGATTAGACTGTGGTTGTGGATTTAGGGGGAAAATATACCACAGAGTTGAAGTGCCCTTCTCATCACATCATATCTGGGAGGACATGGTACCCACATGACATCACTGAATCATTGGAGAGGTTGACCTTCGTCACTGGGTTAAGATGCTGTTTGCTGAGTTCCTCCAGTGTACAATAACAGTTTTCCGTTCACCTACTCTGTTCTTTATAAGTGAATCACTACGTCAGCCCTGCCTTCAGGGATAGAAGGGGAAAGGTTCATCTCATGGAGGGAAGGTATCTATTTGTATTATCTTGAATTGTTTAATCAAGAAAAACTATCTGCTCTTTTTATTAATTCATCCATTTATATTAGTATGGATTTGTATATATTTTTATTATAAAGTTGGTGTTATTTTACTGAATGGATACATCCTAAAATTGTGATTTCTGTAATGCAGTACAATATTTTGACTTAAGAGCCAGGAACCTGCCAAAGACTTATCACCACCCTTACACTGGTATTTCAAAACTAGTATATTGCTTAATTGGGGTATAACAGACAATACTTTAGGTGACACATTTAACTGTGGCAAAGTGTGAGACATAATTTTAGATGATTTCATTGCATACTTGGAAATCTTTAACAAAGAAATGAAAACAGGTACATCAGATTTTATTTAAATGACCATTAAAAAATTGCTAACATGCCTTAAATTTCTTTGCAAAATCCCTTTCAATGAAGCAAGAATATGGGATGTAAAAGGGAAAGTGTATGCTTTATTTATAAGTGCGATGTCTAAGACAGCCTTCACACTGACTGATTCTATGGAAGGTATTTTACAATTTGAGCTTTTTGGTAACTGATAGCATGACATTATAATCTCTGTCTATATACAAGCAAATGAATTCTGTCCTGGGGACAGATACCTCCTGGAGAAATATCTGTTTGTCTACATTTGACTCATGATCTATACATGTGACAAAGAGGTGAATATTGACACTGTCATGGTAAATTTAAAAGTGTGGGAGAACACAGCCCGTTAGATGAGGGATGAAGATTGAGTCAGAGGGCAGGTGCAAGGAGATGTGAGTTGAGTATCAAGAATTCTTTGTAAAATTTTGGTGCAAAGGGAAGAATATAAATCAAGAGGACAGTAACTAGAGATGCGGACAGAGGCTCACAGCATTAAATGAAGTTGTAAAAATCACCATTTATAGAACATTTGAGCAGGTTGAAATGTTAATGAGAAGGATCCATCTCTTCTTAGATGTAACATCTCAAGGTACCACACCAGGCTTCCCACGCCTTACTTCCTTGTTTCCCTTCTGGAGACACCTAAGACTTACCCAAAGAGTGATGTAGAGTTTCTTCCTAAGGCCCATCAAATGGAAGAATAGATGGATGCACAATGTGTCAAGATGTGATAAGAATTTAAGATCTTTATCCATGAGTGTGGAACTCCTCAGGCAGATGACTGAACCTGTGTGGTGGGTGGTTGAGAGGATATAGCTCCTCAGGACTCTGCAACTGAGGCAGCAAGATGGGAGCCCTCAATTTCAGAGCTCAGCAGCAGATTTAGTCAGACTGCCAGACTGCCACACCTTACGTCCATCCCTGACCTGAGCAGGTGAGTGCAGACAGGCTTGCTTTCCATCTGGGGAAAGGGACCACTGTCTGCTCAGAAGCACCTTGTGGTCTAGCTGTGTGCCATTTAGAAAGACTTGGGAATGAGCAGATCCAGTTCCTTTCTAATCCTGAACTCAACATACATCACAGAGATATTCTCAACCTCTTTCCAGAGATACACAACCATTGGGGGCCCCCAGAGTCCACACACACACACACACACACACACATGAACACACAGCTGGAACTTGCAGGCAGTAGCATTAGGAGAACCTGCAGGCTTAAGTGACTGTCACTCATTGTTAGGTTTCCTATGTAACTAGACCTATTTGCAGTTAAAAAAAAAATGACAGTTATGACTGACAGAGTCCTGTATAGGAGGAAAACTTTTATTTTCAATAACCTTGATATGCAGTTAAAAATGATGGCAATAGATTTTTCATTCATCACATCGGAAAGTATAACAACAAACTATGGAGTATTTCGAGTGGGTGAGCATGAGGGGAAACCTACACGTTCTGATACCGCTGGTGGGGCCCTCAATCAGTACATCTTTCCAGGTTGATTTGTCAGTGTCCATTAAAGAGTCTGTGCACTTCCTGTCTGTATGTATTTGGGGACTGCTCCTTCAAGTATTAATCCTCAACAGGAGAATCGTCCCTCTATTAGAGAGTGCATATTCCTTATGACATATAGGTTGTCTGGGGACTCTGCTTTCAAAAATACCTATAATAGTTTAAACATAGTCCCTTTTTCTTTGTTTTAGCTTTCAGTTCAGTTCAGTTCAGTTGCTCAGTCGTGTCCAGCTCTTTGCGACCCCATGAATCACAGCACGCCAGGCCTCCCTGTCCATCACCAACTCCCGGAGTTCACTCAAACTCATGTCCACAGAGTCGGTGATGCCATCCAGCCATCTCATTCTCTGTCGTCCCTGTCTCCTCCTGCCCTCAATCCCTCCCAGCATCAGAGTCTTTTCCAGTGAGTCAACTCTTCGCATGAAGGGGCCAAAGTATTGGAGTTTCCGCTTTAGCATCAGTCCTTCCAATGAACACTCAGGACTGATCTCCTTTAGAATGGACTGGTTGGATCTCCTTGCAGTCCAAGGGACTCTCAGAGTCTTCTCCAACACCACAGTTCAAAAGCATCGATTCTTCAGTGATCAGCTTTTACCGAGGTATAATTGATATGCCAAAAATTTACACATGTTGAGAGAGAGAGTCCCTTGGACTGCAAGGAGATCCAACCAGTCCATTCTAAGGCAATAAAGTGACGTGGGGTAATGGTTTTGGTGGTTTCTTTCTCAAACCATACGGAGCTGGTCCAGTGATTGTTTCCTTCTTCCTAAACTAATTGACAAGTTACACCAGCGAAGAGATAGGACACAGAAGTTAATACATAATGGAAACTTCTACATTTCTCTTCTGCTTAATATTTCCAATTGTCATCATAGAGTAATGTTATTTGGATTATGTCAAGGGACGCTCCTATAAAGGAAGGATGGGTATGGGATAGGAGGGGAACTAACATCTATTGAGTGTCCTATGTACAATATGCTGTGTATGACATCCGACATATTTTCTGCTTTTGCTCCTCAGAACAATTGTTTCCATTTTATAAATTAGAAAAGGCACACTCAGAAATATTATATAATTTCTAAGAATATTATATAACTTCTAAGAATTATGTAAAATATCCTACTTAGAGATCACAGAAATGCTAATCCTGAGGCAGTGCTCTCCTCATGTAAAACACTGCATCCTTTTTCCTTTGTGGTGATGCGGGGCTTAGGGATAAGTATTTTGAACTGAGTATTTTTTCCTTGACAATCATGCATGTATGGATGGGTACTAATACTTTTCTTTCTTCAGGTGGACATTTTCAATAAATATAACATCTAGATCTCTGAAGAGAGATCTTCTGGGACATGGATTTTCACTGGAGTGTCTGGCAAATAATATTCACCCAATAAAAATGCATTGAGATCACAAGTCCATGGATCAGTGAGTGCATGGAGAGCTCCTACGACAAAATACCAAAGTGGACAAAATGTGTAAACAGTTTACAGATGAAGAAATTAAAATGGCTGATAATCATAAAAATATGTTCTCACCAATAATTTAAGGAATGCTAGTAAAAGCGTCTAAATATCCTTTCATTATCTATCATCTGACAAATATGAAATATATGAAAAACAAAAATCAAGAAAAAATTCACAAACATTTGAAAACTGACTTGTGTGTATGGGGGGGCGGGTTGGGGAGGCTCAACTTCAGCATAAGTCAAGGAAACAGAACACAGTCAGAAATAAATGTAAACATTATGAACAAAAGTTTAGAGGTGGGTAAGAAATGACAATGCTCTGACACCTTATGAGAGAATTTAAACTATTGAAATCACATCCCAGGGAAGACGGCAGGGAAATTTTTACACAGGTACACAGGTACAAAAGTAAGCTGGTAAGAGGATATTTGCTGCAGCATTGCATGAAATAGGAAAGAAAAAGGGAACTATAGGAAGCTGTCCAAATGTCCATAACTATGTAAGTAAAAGGCTAACAACCATTTATACTTCTCTATGGGCTTCAAGGCAAAATGGAAAAAAAAAAACCCTGAAATTCCAGAGTTAACTACTGATCAGGAAGAAAACAAAGCTGTGTCCCTGATTAACTGAAATCCCCTAAAGTCAGTCCTGGAGGAAGGCATAGCAGCCCACTCCAGTATTCTTGTTTTTGCTTATCTGGTGGCTCAGCAGTAAAGCATCCACCTGCAATGCAGGAGACGCGGGAGACATGGGTTCCACCCCTGGCTTGGGAAGATTCCCCTGGAGGAGAGAAATGGCAACCCACTCTACCATTCTTTTTTTTTTTTTTTTTTGGTTTTTATTTTTTAGTAATTAATTTATTTTTTATTGGAGGCAAATTATTTTACAATATTATATTGGTTGGTTTTGCCATACATTGACATGAATTCGCCCAGGGTTTACATAAGTTCCCCCTCCTGAACCCCCCTCCCACCTCCCTCCTCCCTTTATCCTCCCTCTGGGTCATCCCCGCATGCCAGCCCCGAGCATCCTATAACATGCATTGACCCTGAACTAGTGATTCATTTCACATATGACAACATACGTGTTTCAATGCCATTCTCCCAAATCATCCCACCCTCACCCTCTCCCACAGAGTCCCAAAGACTGTTCTATACATCTGTGTCTCTTTTGCTGTCTCTCATACAGGGTTATCATTTGCATCTTTCTAAATTCCATATATATGCGTTAGTATACTGTATTGGTGTTTTTCTTTCTGGCTTACTTCACTCTGTATAATAGGCTCCAGTTTCATCCACCTCATTAGAACTGATTCAAATGTATTCTTTTTAATGGCTGAATAATACTCCATTGTGTAAAGGTACCAAAGCTTTCTTATCCATTCGTCTGCAGATGGACATCTAGGTTGCTTCCATGTCCTGGCTATTATAAACAGTGCTGCAATGAACATTGGAGTACATGTGTCTCTTTCAATTCTGGTTGCCTCGGTGTGTATGCCCACGAGTGCGATTGCTGGATCATATGGCAGTTCTATTTTCAGTTTTTTGAGGAATCTCCACACTGTTCTCCATAGTGGTTGTATTAGTTTGCATTCCCACCAACAGTGTAAGAGGGTTCCTTTCTCTCCACATCCTCTCCAGCATTTATTGCATGTAGACTTTTGGATAGCAGCCATTCTGACTGGTGTGAAATGGTATCTCATTGTGGTTTTGATTTGCATCTCTCTGATTATGAGGGATGTTGAGCATTTTTTCATGTGTTTGTTAGCCATCTTTGTCTTCTTTGGAGAAATGTCTGTTTAGTTCTTTGGCCCATTTTTTGATTGGGTCCTTTATTTTTCTGGAATTGAGCTGCAGGAGCTGCTTGTATATTTTGGAGATTAATCCTTTATCAGTTGCTTCATTTGCTATTATTCTCTCCCATTCTGAAGGCTGTCTTTTCACCTTACTTATAGTTTCCTTTGCTGTGCAGAAGCGTTTGATTTCAATTAGGTCCCATTTGTTTATTTTTGCTTTTATTTCCAATATTCTGGGTGGTGGGGCATGGAGGATCCTGCTGTGATTTATGTCGGAGAGTGTTTTGCCTACGTTCTCCTCTACGAGTTTTATAGTTTCTGGTCTTACATTTAGCTCTCTAATCCATTTTGAGTTTATTTTGGTGTATGGTGTTAGGAAGTGTTCTAGTTTCATTCTTTTACAAGTGGCTGACCAGTTTTCCCAGCACCACTTGTTAAAGAGACTGTCTTTTCTCCATTTTATATTCTTGCCTCCTTTGTCAAAGATAAGGTGTCCATAGGTGTGTGGATTTATCTCTGGGCTTTCTATTTTGTTCCATTGATCTATATTTCTGTCTTTATGCCAGTACCATACTGTCTTGATGACTGTGGCTTTGTAGTAGAGCCTGAAGTCCGGCAGGTTAATTCCCCCAGTTCCATTCTTCTTCCTCAAGATTGCTTTGGCTATTCGAGGTTTTTTGTATTTCCATACAAATTGTGAGATTGTTTGTTCTAGTTCTGTGAAAAATATCGTTGGTAGCTTGATAGGGATTGCATTGAATGTATAAATTACTTTGGGTAGTATACTCATTTTTATAATATTTATTCTTCCAATCCATGAACATGGTATATTTCTCCATCTATTAGTGTCCTCTTTGATTACTTTCAGTAGTGTTTTATAGTTTTCTACGTACAAGTCTTTTGTTTCCTTAGGTAGATATATTCCTAAGTATTTAATTCTTTTCGTTGCAACAGTGAATGGAATAGTTTCCTTAAATTCTCTTTCTATTTTCTCATTATTAGTGTATAGGAATGCAAGGGATTTCTGTGTGTTGATTTTATATCCTGCAACTTTACTGTATTCATTGATTAGCTCTAGTAGTTTTCTGGTAGAGTCTCTAGGGTTTTCTGTGTAGAGGATCATGTCATCAGCGAACAGTGAAAGTTTTACTTCTTCTTTTCCAATTTGTATTCCTTTTATGTCTTTTTCTGCTCTGATTGCTGTAGCCAAAACTTCCAGAACTATGTTGAATAGTAGCGGTGAGAGTGGGCACCCTTGTCTTGTTCCTGACTTTAGGGGAAATGCTTTCAGTTTTTCACCATTGAGGATAATGTTTGCTGTGGGTTTGTCATATATAGCTTTTATTATGCTGAGGTATGTCCCTTCTATTCCCACTTTCTGGAGGGTTTTTATCATCAATGGATGTTGAATTTTGTCGAAGGCTTTCTCTGCATCTATTGAGATAATCATATGATTTTTATTTTTCAGTTTGTTAATGTGGTGTATTACGTTGATTGATTTGTGGATATTGAAGAATCCTTGCATTCCTGGGATAAAGCCCACTTGGTCATGATGTATGATCTTCTTAATATGTTGTTGGATTCTGATTGCTAGAATTTTGTTAAGGATTTTTGCATCTATGTTCATCAGTGATATTGGCCTGTAGTTTTCTTTTTTTGTGGGGTCTTTACCAGGTTTTGGGATTAGGGTGATGGTGGCCTCATAGAATGAGTTTGGAAGTTTCCCTTCCTCAGCAATTTTCTGGAAGAGTTTGAGTAGAATAGGTGTTAGCTCTTCTCTAAATTTTTGGTAGAATTCGGCTGTGAAGCCGTCTGGACCTGGGCTTTTGTTTGCTGGAAGATTCCTAATTACAGCCTCTAGTTCCGTGCTTGTGATGGGTCTGTTCAGATTTTCTATTTCTTCCTGGTTCAGTTTTGGAAAGTTGTACTTTTCTAGGAATTGGTCCATTTCTTCCAGGTTATTCATTTTATTGCCATATAATTGCTGATCAGTTCAGTTCAGTTCAGTCGCTCAGTCGTGTCCGACTCTCCGCGACCCCATGAATCACAGCACGCCAGGCCTCCGATAGTATTCTCTAATAATCCTTTGTATTTCTGTGTTGTCAGTTGTGATCTCTCCATTTTCATTTCTAATTTTATTGATTTGGTTCTTCTCCCTTTCTTTCTTGATGAGTCTGGCTAGTGGTTTGTCAATTTTATTTACCTTCTCAAAGAACCAGCTTTTGGCTTTGTTGATTTTTGCTATGGTCTCTTTTGTTTCTTTTGCATTTATCTCTGCCCTAATTTTTACAATTTCTTTCCTTCTACTGACCCTGGGGTTCTTCATTTCTTCCTTTTCTAGTTGCTTTAGATGTAGAGTTAGGTTATTTAGTTGACTTTTTTCTTGTTTCTTGAGGTGTGCCTGTATTGCTATGAACTTCCCCCTTAGCACTGCTTTTACAGTGTCCCAGAGGTTTTGGGTTGTTGTGTTTTCATTTTCATTCATTTCTATGCATATTTTGATTTCTCTTTTGATTTCTTCTATGATTTGTTCATTATTCAGCAGCGTGTTGTTCAGCCTCCATATGTTGGCATTTTTAATAGTTGTTCTCCCGTAATTAAGATCTAATCTTACTGCATTGTGGTCAGCAAAGATGCTTGGAATGATTTCAACTTTTTTGAATTTACCAAGGCTAGATTTATGGCCCAGGATGTGATCTATCCTGGAAAAGGTTCCGTGTGTGCTTGAGAAAAAGGTGAAATTCATTGTTTTGGGGTGAAATGTCCTATAGATATCTATTAGGTCTAATTGGTCTATTGTATCATTTAAAGTTTGTGTTTCCTTGTTAATTTTCTGTTTAGTTGATCTATCCATAGATGTAAGTGGGGTATTAAAATCTCCCACTATTATTGCATTATTGTTAATTTCCCCTTTCATACTTGTTAGTAATTGTCTTACATATTGCGGTGCTCCTATGTTGGGTGCATAAATATTTATAATTGTTATATCTTCATCTTGGATTGATCCTTTGATCATTATGTAGTTTCCTTCTTTGTCTCTTTTCACAGCCTTTGTTTTAAAGTCTATTTTATCTGATATGAGTATTGCTACTCCTGCTTTCTTTTGGTCTCTATTTGCATGCAATATCTTTTTCCAGCCGTTCACTTTCAGTCTGTATGTGTCCCTCGTTTTGAGGTGAGTCTCTTGCAGACAACATATATGGGGGTCTTGTTTTTGTATCCATTCAGCCAGCCTTTGTCTTTTGGTTGGGGCATTCAACCCATTTATGTTTAAGGTAATTATTGATACGTACGATCCCGTAGCCATTTTCTTTATTGCTTTGGGTTCGAGTTTATACACCCTTTCTGTGTTTCCTGTCTAGAAAATATCCTTTAGCATTTGTTGGAGAGCTGGTTTGGTAATGCTGAATTCTCTCAGCTTGTGCTTGTCTGTAAAGCTTTTGATTTCTCCTTCATATTTGAATGAGATCCTTGATGGGTACAGTAGTCTGGGCTGTAGGTTATTTTCTTTCATCACTTTAAGTATGTCTTGCCATTCCCTCCTGGCCTGAAGAGTTTCTGTTGAAAGATCGGCTGTTATCCTTATGGGAATCCCCTTGTGTGTTATTTGCTGTTTTTCCCTTGCTGCTTTTAATATTTGTTCTTTGTGTTTGATCTTTGTTAATTTGATTAATATGTGTCTTGGAGGATTTCGCCTTGGGTTTATCCTGTTGCGACTCTCTTGGTTTCTTGGACTTGGGTGATTATTTCTTTCCCTATTTTAGGGAAGTTTTCAACTATTATCTCCTCAAGTATTCTTTCATGGTCTTTCTTTTTGTCTTCTTCTGGGATTCCTATGCTTCAAATGTTGGAGCGTTTAACATTGTCCCAGAGGTCTCTAATATTGTTCTCATTTCTTTTAATTTGTTTTTCTTTTTTCCTCTCTGTTTCATTTATTTCTACAATTCTATCTTCTAGCTCGCTTATCCTGTCTTCTGCCTCTGTTATTCTACTGTTCCCTCCAGAGTGTTTCTGATCTCATCTATTGCACTATTCATTGTATATTGACTCTTTTTTATTTCCTCTAAGTCCTTATTAAACCTTTCTTCCATCTTCTCAATCCTTTTCTCCAGGTTATTTATCTGTAACTCCATTTTGCTTTCAAGATTTTGAATCATTGTCACCACCAAAATTCGAAATTCTTTATCAGGTAGATTCCCTATATCTTCCTCTTTTGTTTGTGTTGGTGGGCATTTATCTTGTTCCTTTACTTGCTGGGTATTTCTCTGCCTCTTCATCTTGCTTATATTGCTTTGTTTGGGGTGGCCTTTCCCTCTTCTGGCCGTTTGTGGAGTTCTCTTTATTATGTAGTTTTCTCACAGTGTGTGGTGTTGGACGGGTGACTTATCAAGGTTCCCTGGTTATGGAAGCTTGTGTCGGTGTTCTGGTGGGTGGAGCTGGATTTCTTCTCTCTGGAGTGCAATGAAGTGTCCAGTAATGAGTTATGAGATGTCAGTGGGTTTGGAGTGACTTTGGGCAGCCTGTATATTGAAGCTCAGGGCTAGTTTCCTGTGTTACTGGAGAATGTGCGTCGTATGTCTTGCTCTGGAACTTGTTGACCCTTGGGTGGTGCTTGGTTTTAGTGTAGGTATGGAGACGTTTGATGAGCTCCTATCGATAAATGTTCCCTGGAGTCAGGAGTTCTCTGGTGTCCTCAGGATTTGGGCTTAAGCCTCTTGCCTCTGGTTTTTGGTCTTATTCTTGGAGTAGCCTCTAGACGTCTCTATCTGTCATTTCCAAGGTGGTTCCCTCTGTTTTAGCTTCTGTTTGCTGGTCTCTTCAGTGTCTAATTTCCACCCTGATACTAGGGGATGGGTGGACACTTTTTAAGGCTCAGTTGTTCAGTCCTGTTCTGGGAAGGGAGGAATGCTGCAGACGAATATTTCTGGCGTCTGTGGGGAGTACTCGCAGCGTCTCGGCCACACTGGGTTTGCCCCTGCTCACAGCACGTATGCTGTCCCAGTCTACACCGCACGGGCTCTAGGTTGCTCTGCCGGGAACTGTCCGAGGCCGGCGCTGGGTTGTATGCACTTCCCAGGTCTGAGCGGCTCAAGTTCAGGTTCTCAGGTACTCCACAAAGGCGCAGACTTGGTTGGGCCTGCGTTTTGTGCCTTCCCTGGTCCGAGCAGCTCAGGGGACCAGGTGTTTGGCGAGCGCGGTCTCTGCGACTTATCGCCTCCCCAGTCCCCGCCACTCAGTTTGCTGGGTGTACAACCAGCGCACCTTCTCAGGGGGATATCGACCGGCCCGAGCCCAAGAAGTCCTGATTAGCAACAAGCCTGCCTGCAGTCTGTATCAGATGCCTTTCTGGGGCTGCGGTTGCCCCCTCCGGCTCTGGCTGCCCTCCCTGCCTGTCTCGGCGAGGGATGAGGGATGGGCCGACTGCAGCCTGCTTGCTCTGCTCAGTCCTTTATTCTGTGAGCGGGGCTGGCCGAGTCTTAGGTTAGAGCTTTCCACCTTTTCGTGGGGAAGCTATCCCACAGTCTGCTTTGCTCTCCCCAGTTCTCTCAGATTGTTCTCGCGGCATTCAAGCCCAGTCCTCTCTCTAAGCAGTTCAGCCGGCTCCTCCCTGCCCAGCCCCCACTTGCTAATGGCGTATGCAGGCGTCTGCGCTGCTTCTCCGCTGGGAGTTACCGTTTGGTGGGTAATCTGTGGGTTTTAAAAAAATCTTAAAGAAAAAAAGGGTTATGTGGCCCTCTGAGCTTCCAAGGCTCGCCACAGATTCGCCAGTGAGAGTGTTTCCTGGTGTTTGGAAACTTCTCTCTTTTTAAAGCCTCCCTTCCCGGGACGGAGCTCCATCCTTACTTCTTTTGTCTCTCTTTTTATCTTTTATGTTTTTTCCTACCTCCTTTCGAAGACAATGGGCTGCTTTTCTGGGTGCCTGATGTCCTCTGCCAGCATTCATAAGTTGTTTTGTGGACTTTACTCCGCGTTCAAATGTTCTTTTGATGAATTTGTTGGGAAGAGATTGGTCTCACCGACCTATTCCTCCGCCATCTTGTTCCTTCTCTCTACTACTCGTGCACGGAGAATCCCACGAGGGGCCTGGCAGGCTACAGTTTACAGGGTCGCAAAAAATCAGACAAGACTGAAGCAACTTAGCACACACTCACGCAAAGTCAGTACTCTGTTCTGAATAATGGTCATAATAATGGGTAACTTGAATAGCTGCTAGGATTAAAGGACATGAAATATAAAGTACAATTCCTTAAAACACATATCACTTGCCCTCCCTGCAGATCACCTGTCTCAAGGGCAATACCTGAGCTTCTGCCCGAGCCCCACCCCTCTCTTCAGGGGTGAGCCAGTGCATGGGGCCCGGACACCAAGGTCAGCTGGCAGAAGGGGCAGGATTTCATCTCCTCTGTCCTCTTCCTCTCCCAGTGGGATAGGTGAGTGAGTACTGCGGGACAACAGCAGGGGTGAGTGACCATTTCTCCAGCCCTGAAAGCCCATCTTCTGAAAGGGTGGCTGCTCTGTGTCCTCAGGGAGGGTGAGGGATGGGACCTCATCCCATCCTGACACTTACCTGCAGAGGTGACCCAGGCTCTGTCAGCCTGAGCTTGGGCATCTGTGACTGGGACTCGCAATACCTTTGTCACAGAGCTGCCCTGAGGGGTAAATGACGAAACCTGTCCAGAGTGTATAGCATGTGGTAGGACTTCAGTTCAGTTCAGTCGCTCAGTCGTGTCCGACTCTCCGCGACCCCATGAATCACAGCACGCCAGGCCTCCCTGTCCATCACCAACTCCCGGAGGACACTCAAACTCATGTCCACAGAGTCGGTGATGCCATCCAGCCATCTCATCATCTGTTGTCCCCTTCTCCTCCCGCCCCCAACCTTTCCCAGCATCAGAGTCTTTTCCAGTGAGTCAACTCGTCGCATGAGGTGGCCAAAGTATTGCAGCTTCAGCTTTAGCATCAGTCCCTCCAATGAACATCCAGGATTGATCTCCTCTGGAATGGACTGGTTGGATCTCCTTGCAGTATAAGGGACTTCTTCAGTGCCCTTTAAATGTTAGGGTACAGCAGTGGGGTCTATCTGAGCCCTGGTCCTAAGGAAGGCACGGTGGAAAGTCATCTCTCACTGATTCTCCTACAGAGATTACATGCATCTAGGGGAAGGGAGCAAACAACTCTCTGACAAGTGCTGACTTGAAGGGTTTGAGGTAGCAGGTTCTCTTGAATTTCTGGTGTTACAGAATCTCCTAAGAGCTGCTCCACATAATACCTGTGTGCTGATCCTAATCCAGTCTCCACGCTGGGAAGACAGGCTTGCCTTTGACTCACCTGGTGAGCTCAGTGAGAGATGGCACCAGGGCAGTGGGCTGTGATGTTTGTCTAACTTCTGCTCCTGAACTGCTCCCTATGCTCCTTACATTGGTAAGAAATTCGAGACCTGTATTCCATTCAAAATGGCAGGGGTCCTCAGATCATTTCAGCCACGTGCTGCCTCCTTTCGAGGCAAAAATCCACAAATTACTACCATCGCTTTGATAGACAAGTATCCATTCTTCCAGTCACTCACAGCTAAATATATATTGAGCTCAAACCCATACTCTTCATTAGAAGTATCCCGTTAACTCTGTAGTGGAAATATCCTGTCAGAGGTTAAATGTGAGATGACATGGCTCCTGCATGTTAACTTTTATACGTTCAAGGCATTGAAGATGTTAAAAACAATTCTCCTTTGGATCCCTTTTACCCATTTAACCACAGACCTCTCTCCCCCACTCTCCTGTCCTTCAAAACCAAAGTTCCAGAAAGCATTTTCTGCATGCCTTGTTAACATTCTTCACTTCCCGCTAACCTCTTATCTCACTGTACTACTGAATCTGTCCCCATGATTGCAGTGGACGTGCTCTTACCAAGGTCACTAGGTAAATATGTTAGTACATGAATATTGCTTTAACGATTCCCTAAAGTATACATGGACGTCCCTGGTGGTTCAGTCAGTAAAGAATCCGCCTTCAAAGCAGGAGACTAGGGTTCAATTCCTGGGTCGGGATGATCCCCTGGAGGAGGAAAGGGCAACCCACTCCAGTACTCTTGCCGGGAGACTCCCATGGACAGAGGAGCCTGGCGGGCTACAGTCCATGGGGTCACAAAGAGTCGGACACGACTTAGCAACTAAACCACCACCAGCAAAGTACACACGCTTATGCAGACTGCTTCTGTTACTGAAACAAGTCTTTGACTGTTTCCCAGGCTCTGGAGCGTGAGGTACAAACCCTGGCTGTCCTGTTCTCTAAATGCGCAGCCCTAGGCCAAGTTCTCTCTGTTCCTCAGCTTTTCGTCTACAAAATGGAGATGAGCAAGTGTCTACCTCATAGGGGTGCCTGGACCATTAAATGAATTGATATGGGGAATACTGTTAGGACTTTAAAATGTAGCCATGTTTAGTTTTCATGTATATCTTTATTCGCATTACTATCCCCACAGGCACAAAAACAGGATACAGAGTGGTGTTTATTCACAATGACATTTGAAGTATGTGGTTAGCGAGTGTGTTCGTTTCCTAGGGCTGCCGATACTAATGAACAGGAACTTCATGACTCAGAACAAGAGAAATTCATTATCTTATCGTTTTAGAGACCAGAAACCTGAAATCAAGGTTGTCGGCAGGGCCAAACTTCCTCTGAAGCTTCCACAGGAGTCTCCTTCGTTCGTCTTCCAGCTTCTGGTGGCTCTTGGCTTTCTTGGTTCATGGGAGCATAACTCCAGTCTCTGCCTCTGTCTTCGCATGGCCTTCTTCCCTGTGTGGGTGCAGTCTCCCTCCTTTCTCTTATAAGGATACCCGTCTTGGGGTTTAGGAACTGTCCTAAATCCAGTCATCTCTCGAGGTCTTTAACTTAAATGTACCTGCAAAGACCCTATTTCCAACTAAGGCATGGGGGTGTTATGATTTGGAATTATTGGAGGGCACACAATTCAACCACTAGAGTGACATAAGCAAGCTACAAAATTAAATGTAAGATGAGACCTTGTGTTTTGTATGTAAATATATAAATGTATGCGTACATCTGTAAATATATAAAACCTGCATAAGAATAAATCTGGAGCAATTCTGGTGGCACAGCTAAGATCCCACATGCCTTGAGGCCAAAAAACCAAAACATAAAACAGAAGCAATATAGTAACAAATTCAATAAAGACTTTTAAAATGGCCCAAATCAGAACAAAACTTTAAAAAAATATATGTTCCTATCTATAAGAGTTGGGATTAATCTTAGGTAAGGTAGTTGACTGGCAAAAGACAAAATAGCATAGTTGTTATTGTTAAAGGTTTAAAATTCAGAAGGAAGATATGAAATATTAATAGTTATATAACCAATCACACAGCAAAACTATTCACAGAGCCAAAACTACAGTACATGCAAGGGATATAGGAAGAAATGCACTAATAATAGATGATTCTAACATACTTCCCTTAATCCAAAATAGTCAAGTAGAGAAATATTTACTCATTGCAGAAAAGACTTAAACAACACAGTCTCAAGAGTAGATCTGATAGATGAACATACTGACTGTGAAGGGTCTTAGATAACACACTTTTTAGATGAATATGGAACATTCAGGAAAACTGACTCTATCTGAGGCTGGTAAACAAATCTTCAGCCCAGATGGAAATACACATTAAAAATGGCAGAATTTGATGACGATAATGTTAACGAAAACACAACATATCAGAATCTAATTAAAGCAGCAATGAGCAACACTAGTGCATGCTCAGTCGCCTAGTTGTGTCTGACTCTTTGCAACCTCATGGTCTATAGCCAGTCGGGCTCCTCTGACAATGGGATTTCCCAGGCAAGAATACTGGAGTGGGTTGTCATTTCCTCCTCCAGGGGATCTTCCTGACTCAGGGATCAAACCTGCATCTCCTGCTTGGCAGGTGGATTCTTTACCCCTGAGCCACAAGGGAAGCCCTACAAAGAACCAGGCTTCTTTGGAAAAAATGTCTGATTGCAGGTTTGCGTAGGGATTGTACCAGATGAATCTGGACCAAACTCTCATACGAGAAAACACAATTAAGGCACAAAAGTCAACCAGAAGGAGCTCACACAGGCTAAAGGCGGAACAATTAGAATGTCAAGTAAAATAATGACTGCTGCTGCTGCTAAGTCACTTCAGTCGTGTCCAACTCTGTGCGACCCCATAGACGGAAGCCCACCAGGCTCCCCCTTCCCTGGGATTCTCCAGGCAAGAACACTGGAGTGGGTTGCTATTTCCTTCTCCAGTGTGTGAAAGTGAAAAGTGAAAGTGAAGTCGCTCAGTCGTGTCCAACCCTTAGCGACCCCACGGACTGCAGCCTACCAGGCTCCTCCATCCATGGGATTTTCTAGGCAAGAGTACTGGAGTGGCTTGCCATTGCCTTCTCCATAAAAATAATGACTACACTATATTAAAACACATCAGATATAGAAAAATCTACAGCTCGTAACGCCATTCTAATGGGAAAAAAAGTCCACAGAAACCAACTTATTGCTCACCTTTGGAGGATCCTAAGGAAACTACCTGCTGTTCTGAAAAGTGAAAAGACTGTAAAAGAATTAAACATTCATCCTATCCTCCCATGCAACCTAATAGTTGATTAGGAAATTCCTTTTATAAAGGAATTCCAACTAACAAATGCATACAAAATTTTGCAACCTTAAATGAAATGCAGATTTGGCAATGGTATTTGGAGGCCACAAACTTCAGGTGAAAAACACATGGGAAATGTTACAATGGTGGTAGCGGGCTGACAATACATGAAACCAGTGATTAACCTTAGTGTCACAACTGGAGAGACAACTAGACACAACGAGTCTCCTGGAAGAAGGCTATGGAGTAAACTCCACCACACCTGAGGTATGCTTGCCAAAAATATGAATTGATATAGCCTCTGCATCTAATCACCGATCAAAGGGGGAGGGGACAGAACCACATAAACAAAACAATAGGGACAGAGTCAGCAGATTGATAGTTTAGCGGGTAAAGAACCCAACTGCAATGCAGGAGGCACAGGAGACACGGGTTTGATCCCTGGGTTGGGAAGATCCCCTGGAGGAGGAAATGGCAACCCACTCCAGTATTTTACCTGGAAAATTCCACGGACAGAGGAGGCTGGTGGGCTACAGTCCATGGAGTCGCAAAGAGTCAGACGTGACTGAGCACAGCAGACTCTAGAATGCAAACCCACACAACAAAAGACATAGCTTCTTATGCAAATAAATTGGAGGATGTGATGGTTAATTTCATGTGTCAACCTGATGGGGCCACAGAGTGCATACACATTTGGTTAAACATTATTCTGTGCGTCTATGGGGGTTTTCCTGGATGAGATTAACATTTGAACGGGTGCATGAAGTAAAGCATATTGGCAGCTTGTTCCTGCACTCAGACTAAATGAAAAATGGGCTCTTCTTGGGTCTTGAGCCTGTTGGCTTTTGGATTGGAACTCACACCATTGGCTCCTTTAGGCCCAGGGCTTGCTGAACATAGATCGTGGGACTTCTCAGCTTCTATAATGACCTGAAACAATTCCTGAAGTCAGTCTACTCCCCCCTCTATAACAGGCTATTGGTTCTGTTTCTGACTAATACAGATTTTGGTACCAACAGTGGTTTTAAAAGGAGAGAAATTTAAGGTTGAGTTTTCTGAACTGGCCTGGGGGCAGGGGGAGGTTTCTGGAATTGGCTCTCGAATCTGATCATATTTAAAGGTGCTATATTTCCAGTAGTAAAGAGAGCCCTGATAGTCCATGCTGTGATCTGGGAATGGATATAACCTAAATGTCACCACTGCAGATACCTAAAAGAAGAAAGGATGTGGGTGACTGTGTATATGATACTTTCAAACATTTTTGCAAGATAACAAATATAAGAAGATTGGCTGATTGCCCCTAATGTCACTAGACAAAATGGAGAAAGAAAAGGATGAGCTCAGAAATTGGAATTCCCAGCTCAAGTGCCACAAAAATGGTCTGTAAGCTTTCATTAGTGCCTTGAAGGAGACCCTTATTTCCTGTAACCAGAAGGTGAGACTTTTCAAAACAAATGCAAAACCTCATCCACCACAAAGACAAGCCACTGACTGGAAGAAAATATTCATAAATCATATATCTGATAAAGGACTGCTGCTGCTGCTGCTGCTGCTGCTGCTAAGTCACTTCAGTCGTGTCCGGCTCTGTGTGACCCCATAGACGGCCTCCCCTGTCCCTGGGATTCTCCAGGCAAGAACACTGGAGTGGGCTGCCATTTCCTTCTCCAGATAAAGGGCTACTATACAGAAAAAAGAATCAAAAGTCAATAGGAAGAAAACAGACACACTCATAGATAAACTGAGAAAAGATTTCAAGAGCGACTTCATCAAAGAAGACATAGAATTGGCAAAGAAGCACATGAAACTATTCTCATCATTATCATTGTGCAAATATAATTGAAAACTACAATTAGCTACCACTACACCTGACAGGGAATGCTCATGAAGAAAAAGAATGACCAAATCAAGTTTTGGCACGACTATGGGACATGGACCTCTCACACACTAATGGTGGTGATGAAAATGGTGTCACCACCTTGGAAAACCGTTTGTTCGTATCTTACAAGGTTAATCTTACATCTACCATATGATCCAGCTGTTGCTCTGGTAAGGATGTATTCTAGAGGAAGAAAGCATATGTACATGCCCAGACTTACACACCAATGTTCATAGCAGCTTTATTTAGAAGAAACCCACTTGGAAACACCTCAAATGTCCCTCAAGAGGTGAATGAATAAAGCAAATTGTGGCATACGCATATACTGGATGGGTGGCTCAGACGGTAGAGAATCTGCCTGCAAAGACCCGGGTTTAATCTCTGGGTCAGGAAGATCGCCTGAAGAAGGAAATGGCAACCCACTCCAGTATTCTTGCATTGAAAATCTCATGGAAGAAGGAGCCTGGTGGGCCGCAGTTCAGGGTGTCGCAAAGAATCAGACACGACTAAGCGAATAACTCTTTCAGATACTGGATTGCTGCTCAGCAATCAAAAAAAAAAAAAGAGCTATTGACACATACAACAAAATAGATAAATCAAAAAATAAATAGGTGTCCAAATCTAGTCTGATATGTAAGGAGTTTTGAAGCCAGCACTCCATCCTAATAAGTACAAAGGCAAACTAAAAAAAAAACAACAACAGCTCTTCTCAGATCAGAGAGGTGAGGCCACAAGTCAAATTTCTGTCTCCAAAATTAAAGAGACAGGTGAATACTGAGAATACAACTTACCAAAGCAAAACCATCAGCAGAAACTTCCATGGGAACCAGTATCAGTGTAGGAAAACCAAAAAATATAAATGTTGGGGTCTCCCGAGGACTGCTGCCCTTGAACCTGGAATAGAAGAAGCTCCATAAGTCATCAGGACACTGATTCTCAGAAGCTGTCTCCTTCAGACACCTGAAATGAGCAAGGCCACTGGCATGAGGGTGGCACAGGGAGACACACCCAGCACACGATATAATGGGCTTCTCCCAAGGCCCCTTTCTTCTCCTTTTCTCGTTTGTCCCCAGAGAACAAAGTGGAAAAGGAATAAGAAATGGCCTGAATTCATGCAGACATTCATGATCTCACAATAACCACAGGACCATGGGTTTATTCATGTGTTATCATTGAATGGTCACAGAGACATTGTAGGTAACACATTCTTACCCCCATTTTACAGAGGGGAAGGCTGAGGTGTAGAGAGAGTTGCTACCTGTCTCACCTCCTGTGACCCTGCCTTTAGGAGGAAAGTGGCTCCAGGACACTGCACTCACTGGGGCCAGGCGGGACCCTTTTTACCACCAAGACAGCGGGGCACCGAACCCCAAAGCAGGAAAGAGGTGACTTGGGTGTCCATCCATTTGTCTCCCCACACCCCAGGGTGAGCTCGTGCCCACCGCAGGAACTTACTCTCCCAACTCAGTTCCAAACACCTGAAGGTGAAACCTGCTTTCCGCGCCAGGCAGCCTCTGTCTATATTAAAATATCACGGTCGCCGCAATGACGTCAGGTTTCTACGGCTCCGCGGTGTGCAGCCCTGTTTACACCTGGAATGTCTCCTATGTTGTAACCATCATTTGCAGTCTTGACAAGCTGCATCCTCGCAGTCATCCAACACCATGGGTTCTGTCATCTGCACTGGGGCATAAAAATTCGTGAATACCCAACACGTGTTTGACACATCCTGCATCCATCCATCTATTCACCCAGTTAACAGGTATTAAGACCAAAGTTTATATGATCTCTTTGGTTAAGTTTTAGGCTTCTCTAGAATAGCAACAGGAAATTAAAGTGTAGGAAAGCAGGTGTGGAAAATTCAGTTGTTAACTCTAAGAAGACATGGCTCCCTCCCTTTAAGATTCCAGGCTTCCCAGATGGCACTAGTGATAAAGAACCCGCCTGCCAAAGCAGGAGACATAAGAGACACGAGTTCGATACCCGGGTCGGGATGATTCCCTGGCGGAGGGCAGGGCAATTCAGTATTCTTGCCTGAAGAGACCCTTGGACAGAGGAGCCTGGTGGGCTACAGTCCGTAGGGTCGCAAAGAGCTACCTGAAGCGAATAACTGAGGACAAATAAATGCATATTAAGATTTCAACCAGCTCAAGTTTCTATTTGATGATTCTAAAACATGCTTTCAGCCCTAGCTCCCTCTCCACATTTCTAGTTACTGTCCTCTTTCCATGGATTCTCTCTCGCACCGAAGTTCTACCAAGAATTCTGCACACTTAATTCACATCTTCCCGCACCTCCCTTCCCTCATCTAAAGGGGCTGTGTTCCTCTGCGCTTTCACTGAAATTACACTTGCCAACTCAACAACCACTTGTTTGTCACACTTATACAACAGATCCAGAATGTTGAGAGGATTTTTCAAATACAGGCAAATACGGTTATTTTCTCAAGAGAAGAGGCTTGCAGGACTTCCCTGGTGGTCCAGTGGCTAAGACTCTGCTCCTAATGCAGGGGGCCAGGGTTCAATCCCTGATCAGGGAAATAGATCCCACATGCCGCAACTAAATGAGATCCCACATACAGCAACTAAGACCCCATGTAGCCAAATAAATATGTTTTATAAAAAGAGAAAGAGACGAGAACTTCCCTTCTGTAGTTCAGAATTCAATTACTTGACTACAGATGGGGAATCACATTACAGGACAGCCAGCTATCCAGAAGCTCAAGCTGTAAAATACATTCCATAGAGTAAGAGTGAGATAACATGAAGGCTGTGCTTTCAACAACAGGCTTTCAAATGAAGCACAGTTTTTCTCAGACATATCTCATAATTTTACTTCAATGAAAGTGATTTTGCAAATATGTTAAGTGCAAGTTAGCAATAATTTTTATAGTCACTTCAAGAACCTGTGTTTTTTCCATTTATTTCTTTCTCAAGAACTTAGCATGTAGGGAATAAACTTCTCTGAAATTATATTGTTATTCAAACTCTGCCATGAAAATATATTGTTTGAAAGAACTGTGCGATATACCATATTTGGACACTATATTGGTAGGGATAGGGACCTCTTTTGCAGTTTTCTGTTAAGTCAAAATTCTTTTACTGGGTTGTAGAAATTATGATGCTTGACATTCTCTGGGGATGTATCCATTAAATAAGAAGAATAAAACCCAACCTACAAAAAGTATACATGAATCCATATTGATATCAACAAATATTTGAATTAATGAAGAAATGGTGTTGAGAATAAACGTCTTTATCAAAAAATTCCAAATAATATATGTAAATACCATTGCCTCCATGAAGCGTGCCTGCGTGTGTGCTCAGTCGTGTCTGATTCTTTGTGACCCCATGGACTATAGCCTGCCAGGCTCCGTGGTCCTTGGGATTCTCCAAGCAAGGATACTGGAGTGGGTTGCCTTTTCCTCCTCCAGGGGATCTTCCCGACGCAGGGACTGAACCACCGTCTCCTGTATTACAGGTGGATTCCTTACTGCTGCGCCACTGGGGAAGCCTGATTGCCTCCATGAAGTAACCCATAATTCTGGCTTCTACCTCTGAGGGCAGAGAGGACTTAGTGACTGACTTCTGAAGGATAGAGAAGGCAAATGGAAAAAGTTACTGTACAATGGAGAAACTGGACAAACAGCACGTTAACCCAGTGAAGCAGGTCATCATATCCAGTGACTCAGTGATGTCATGTGGGTACCATGGTGATAAGAGGGGCACTTCAACTCTGTGGTATTTTTCCTCAAAACTGATAACCACAAATAGTCCAGCAAACTGCCTAATCACAAGTATACTAAAAAACAGCCTGTACTCAAGACTGTCAGGGGCATGAAAACAGTGTGACAGTTCCTCAAATGGCTAAACAGAGAGTTACCATATGACGCAGCAATTGCACTCCTAGGTACAAAACCAAGAGAAGTGATGACATATATTTACATAAAAACTTGCACACAAATGTATATAGCATTGTTATTCAGAAGAGCCAAAAGTGGAAACAACCCAAATGTCCACCAACTAAAGAGTGTGTAAGTAAAATATTGCATACTATTTGACAATAAAAAGGAATGAAGTACCGATATATGCCATAAGACCGGTGAACGTTGAAAACAGTATGCCAAGGGAAAGAAGCCAAATATGCAAAAAGTCACATAGCATATGATTCTATCTACATGCAATGTCCAGAAAGATGTCATCAATATAGCTGTACCCAAGGGAATCCCCCCTTTATACCAGACTTCCAGAAAGCTCTTTGTTGTGGCTCTTTGCCACAGGCCCTCCCTCCCACCTTTCTGTCTTGAAACGTTCAGGCTACAGTTCAGGCATCTGCCACTAGGTGGCACTAACAAATCGCCACTTTCAATTTTCTTACAAACGAGTTTATTCAAACAACTACCAAAAATTAAAGTTCAGCCTCTGAATATATGTACAGGATGAAACTAATTCTGTTAGAAAACACTGATAAGTGTAAAAGAAGGCGGTAGAAAATATACGCTGGGGCCTGCACAAGATGAAACACCAAGTGGCAGCAGCAGTTGGTGGTCGGGCAAAGGGCAGGAAAGAGGTGACTGATGGCGTATGGGACCTTGGATCCTGGTGTGGGCAGCCTGAGCGGTAGTGTTCAGTGTCCCAGCAGGGGATGACAGAGTGTGTGAGAGAAAGAATGGGCAGCATGTGCAGCCTGGAGGGTAATGGGGGTTAGCACGTGTTCTCTGGTAGGGACTCTCTGTAGAGTCCACACTGTTCATTAGCAAACATTAATAAGAGAAGAAATAAATCAGTGCACGCGATGTAAATTTGGAGTAGTCAAGAGCAGATGGAATTGCTTCAACACAAATAAAAATTTTCCAAATAGAATGGCTACCATCATCATCAGTTTCCTAGTTTACTCTCTCCAAATATACTCCTTTACATTAAAAAAAAGAACAAAAATAGAGATGGATATGATGCCACCTGGCACGTTATCTTCCTCATCCAGAGGGGTAGGTGAGTGAGTACTGAGGGACGACAACGGGAGGGGTGCATGACCATTTCTCCAGCCCTGGAAGCACATCTTCGGAAAGGGAGGCTGCTCTGCATCCTCAGGGAGGGTGAGGGATGGGACCCCATCCCATCCTGACACTTACCTGCAGAGGTGACCCAGGCTCTTGTCACCATGATCTTGGGCATCTGTGGCTGGGACTCATGGTGCCTCTGTCACAGAGCTGTCCTGAGAGGTGAACGAGAAAACCTGCCCAGAGTATATGGCATGAGGTGGGACTTCAGTGCCATTTAAATAAATGTTGGGGTACAGCAGCCCCAGAAAGATGGTAGGAGGGGCGAATTCATGCTTAGAATCAAACCCCATTCCCGCCAGAAATGCTCAGAGGGCTCAAACAAACCTTGTACGCACCAGGACTCAGGGACCCCATAGAGACTGAGACAGAACTGTGTTTGAGCATCCCCTGTGGAGGTATGGTACGGGTCAGCAGTGGACAGGGGCTCTGGGTGCAGCAGACTTGGGTATGGCATAAGCCCTCTTGGAGGAGGTCGCCATTAACCCCACCACAGATCTGCCAGAACTTACACAGGACTGGGAAACAGACTCTTGGAGGGCACAAACAGAACCTTCTGTGCACCAGGACCAGGAGAAAGGAGCAGTGACCCCACACGAGACTGACCCAGACGTGCCCCGGAGTGTCCAGGAATCTCCAGTGGAGGCATGGGTCAGTGGTGCTCTGCTGCAGGATTGGGGGCAGTGAGTGTAGCAGTACATGCATGGGATCTTTCGAAGGAGGTCACCATTATCTTCATTACCTCCACCATAGTTTCCGTTCCGTTCCGTTCCGTCGCTCAGTCGTGTCCGACTCTCTGCGACCCCGTGGACTGTAGCCTACGAGGCTTCTCCGTCCATGGGATTCTCCAGGCAAGAATACTGGAGTGGGTTACCATTTCCTTCTCCAGGGGATCTTCCCAACCCAGGGAACGAACCCGGGTCTCCCACATTGGAGGCAGACGCTTTAACCTCTGAGCCACCAGGGAAGCCCATAGTTTGGCCCCAGGTAAATAGCATGGAGGGAACACAGCTCCGCCCATCAACAGAAAATCGGATTAAAGATTTACTGAGCATGGCCCCACCCATCACAACAAGACCCAGATACCCCTCAGTCAGTCTCTCCCATCAGGAAGTTTCCATAAGTCTCTTATCCTTCTCCATCAGAGGACAGACAGACTGAAAACCACAATCACAGAAAACTAACCAATCTGATCACATGGACCACAGCCTTGTACAACTCAATGAAACTATGAGCCATGCCATGTAGGGGCACCCAAGATGGACGGGTCATGGTGGAGAGTTCTGACAAAATGTGGTCCACTGGAGAATGGGAATGGCAAACCACTTCAGTGTTCCTGCCTTGAGAACCCCATGAACAGTATGAAAAGGCAAAGATAGGACACTGAAAGATGAACTCCCCAGGTCGTTAGGTGCCCAATATGCTACGGGAGATCAGTGGAGAAATAACTCCAGAAAGAATGAAGGGATGGAGCCAAAGCAAAAACAACACCCAGCTGTGGATGTGACTGGTGATAGAAGTATGATGCTGTAAAGAGCAACATTGCATAGGAACCTGGAATATCAGGTCCATGAATCAAGGCAAATTGTAGTGGCCAAACAGGAGAGGATGGAAAGAGTGAACATCAACATTTTAGGAATCAGCGAACTAAAATGGACTGGAATGGGTGACTTTAACTCAGATGACCATTATATCTACTACTGTGGCCAAGAATCCCTTAGAAGAATTGGAGTAGCCATCATAGTCAACAAAAGAGTTCGAAATGCAGTACTTGGATGCAGTCTCAAAAACCACAGAATGATCTCTGTTCGTTTCCAAGGCAAACCATTCAATAGCACAGTAATCCAAGCCTATGCCCCGACCAGTAATGCTGAAGAAGCTGAAGTTGAACGGTTCTATGAAGACCTACAAGACATTCTAGAGCTAACACCCAAAAAAGATGTCCTTTTCATTATAGGGGACTGGAATGCAAAAGTAAGAAGTCAAGAAACACCTGGAGTAACAGGCAAATTTGGCCTTGGAGCACGGAATGAAGCAGGACAAAGGCTAATAGTTTTGCTAAGAGAATTCACTGGTCGTAGCAAATACCCTCCTTCTGTTACAGAAACCAGTACTTGAGAAACCAAGCACCCCACTCAGAGAATTGGAGAACTCAGGTTTATTATGCCAGTGGGCCCAGAGGAGTTAACACTCCAAGCTCTGAGCCCTGAACAAAGGGTTCCAGAGTTCTTATAGACAGACTGTAGTGGGCAACACTAGCTGCTAATAGGATGGTTTAAACTAAGGGGCTTTGCATGCATGGGAACAGCAGTCAAGATGGGGAGAGGGATGCCTTGCCTGGACAGGATTGATTAAGCAGGGCTGCGGGTGCTGGGCAATTGCAAAGAGCAGGACAAGGGTGAGTGAGATAAACTCCAGTTCCTAGTATTGCAAGTCCCCACTTTCTGAGACTGCGTGACCTATGTGATCTAGATTTGCAAGGGGCAAGCCGAGTTACAGAGGCAGAAGGAGAAGGAGATTATGTCAAATTTTAACTTTTCCTCTTCATTCCAACAACACAAGAGAAGACTCTACACATGGACATCACCAGATGGTCAATACCGAAATCAGATTCATTATATTCTTTGCAGCCAAAAATGCAGAAGCTCTATACAGGCAGCGAAAACAAGACCAGGAGCTGACTGTGGCTCAGATCATGAACTCCTTATTGCCAAATTCAGACTTAAATTGAACAAAGTAGGGAAAGCCACTAGACCATTCAGGTATGACCTAAATCAAATCCCTTACGATTATACAGTGGAAGTGAGAAATAGATTCAAGGGAGTAGAGCTGATAGACAGAGTGCCTGATGAACTATGGACGGAGGTTCGTGACATTGTCCAGGAGGCAGTGATCAAGATCATCCCCAAGAAAAAGAAATGCCAAAAAGCAAAATGGCTGTCTGAGGAGGCCTTCCAAATAGCGGTGAAAAGAAGAGAAGCAAAAAAGCAAAGGAGCAGAGGAGAGATATACTCATTTAAATGCAGAGTTCCAAAGAATAGCAAGGAGAGATAAGAAAGCCTTCCTCAGTGATCAGTGCAAAGAACTAGAGGAAAACAATAGAATGGGAAAGACTAGAGATCTCTTCAAGAAAATGAGAGATACCAAGGGAACATTTCATGCAAAGATGGGCTCAAGAAAGGACAGAAATGGTAAGGACCTAACAGAAGCAGAAGATATTAAGAGGTGGCAAGAATACACAGAAGAACTGTACAAAAAAGATCTTCCCGACCCAGATAATCACGATGGTGTGATCACTCACCTAGAGCCAGACATCCTGGAATGCAAAGTCAAGCGGGCCTTAGGAAGCATCACTACAAACAAAGCTAGTGGAGATGATGGAATTCCAGTTGAGCTATTTCAAATCCTAAAAGTTGATGCTGTGAAAGTGCTGCACTCCATATGCCAGCAAATTTGGAAAACTCAGCAGTGGCCACAGGGATGGAAAAGGTCAGTTTTCATTGCAATCGCAAAGAAAGGCAATGCCAAAAATGTTCAAACTACCGCACAATAGCACTCATGTTACATGCTAGTAAAGTAATGCTCAAAATTCTCCAAGCCAGGCTTCAGCAGTATGTGAACCATGAACTTCCAGATGTTCAAGCTGGTTTTAGAAAAGGCAGAGGAAAGAAAGTGAAAATCCCTCAGTCTTGTCTGACTCTTTGTGACCCCGTGGACTAGACAGTCAGTGGAATTCTCTAGGCCAGAATACTGGAGTGGGTAGCCTTTCCCATCTCCAGGGGATCTTCTCAACCCAGGGATGGAACCCAGGTCTCCCGCATTGCAGGCGGATTCTCTACCAGCTGAGAAACAAGGGAAGCCCAAGAATACTGGAGTGCGTAGCCCATCCATTCTCCAGCTGATCTTCCCGACCCAGGAACAAAACCAGGGTCTCCTGCATTGCAGGCGGGTTCTTTACCAACTGAGCTATGAGAGAACCCCAGAGGAACCAGAGACAATATTGCCAACATCCGTTGGATTATCAATAAATCAAGAAAGTTCTAGAAAAACACTTATCTCTGCTTTATTGACTATGCCAAAGCCTCTGACTGTGTGGATCACCACAAACTGTGGAAAATTCTTAAAGAGATGAGAATATCAGACCACCTGACCTGCCCATTGAGAAATCTGTATGCAGGTCAGGAAGCAACAGTTAGAACTGGACATGGAAAAACAGACTGATTCCACATCGGGAAAGGAGTACGTCAAGGCTGTATATTGTCACCCTGCTTATTTAACTCAAATGCAGAGTACATCATGAGAAACGCTGGGCTGAATGAAGCACAAGCTGGAATCAAGATTGCTGGGAGAAATATCAATAACCTCAGATACACAGATGATACCACCCTCATGGAAGAAAGTGAAAAGGAACTAAAGAGCCGCTTGTTGAAAGTGAAAGAGGAGAGTGAAAGAGCTGGCTTAAAGCTCAACACTCAGAAAATGAAGATCATGGCACTCGGTCCCATCACTTCATGGTAAATAGATGGGGAAACAAGGAAACAGTGACAGACTTAATTTTGGGGGGGCTCCAAAATCACTGCAGACAGTGACTGCAGCCATGAAATTAAAAGATGCTTACTCCTTGGAAGAAAAGTTATGAGCAACCTAGACATCATATTAAAAAGCAGAGACACTACTTTGCCAACAAAGGTTCATCTAGTCAAGGCTATGGTTTTTCCAGTAGTCATGTATGCATGTGAGAGTTAGACTGTAAAGAAAGCTGAGTGCCGAAGAATTGATGCTTTTGAACTGTGGTGTTGGAGAAGACCCTCGAGAGTCCCGTGGATAGCAAGGAGATCCAACCAGTCCATCCTAAAGGAAATCAGTCCTGAATATTCATTGGAAGGACTGATGTTGAAGCTGAAATTCAAATACTTTGGCCACCTGATGGGAAAAACTGACTCATTTGAAAAGACCCTGATGCTGGGAAAGACTGAAGGCGTGAGGAGAAGGGGCTGACAGAGGATGAGATGGTTGGATGGCATCACTAACTCTATGGACCTGAGTTTGAGCAAACTCCAGGAGTTGGTGATGGACAGGGAGGCCTGGCGTGCTGCAGTCCGTGCGGTCACAAAGAGTCGGACACGACTGAGCGACTGAACTGAACCGAATTGAACTGAATAGCAATGCGGGCTATCTGAGCCCTGGTCCTAAGGAAGGCACGGTGAAAAGTCATTCCTCACTCTTTCTCCTACAGAGATTACATGCATCTAGGGGAAGGAAGCAAACAACTCTCTGACATGTGCTGTCTTGAAGGTTTGAGATAGCAGGTTCTCTTCATTCTTTGGTGTACCAGAATTTCCTAAGAGCTGCTCACAACATACCTGTGTGTTGATCCTAATCCAGTCCCCACCCTGGGAAGACAGACTTGCCTTTGACTCACCTGGTGAGCTCAGTGAGAGATGGCACTGCGGTAGTGGGCTGTGGTGTTTGTCTAACTTCTGCTCCTGGACTGCTCCTTGTGTTAATACATTGATAAGAAAATCTGGGACTCACCCCGTAGTCAGCAGTGCAGGGGCTCTCAGATCATACATTTTCCAGCCACATCACATCAAGATTTCAGCCATGTGCTGCCTCCTGAGAGGCAAAATTCCACAAATTACTACCATTTCTTGACAGACAATTATCCATTCTTCCATTCACTGATACCGTAATATATATTGAACTTTAGGGCTCATACTATTCCATTGTAAGGTTCTTATTAATTCCACAGTGCAAGTAAGAGTGTAGAAAGGACAAATTCAAGGGTTATTTCTGAGATGAGCTTCACATTAACTTTTAAAATTGCTGAAGTTTCAAGGATTTGAAGATTTAAAAAAAAAAAATCTCTCTGTTCTCTCATCAAAAGTTTCAGGAAGCGTTTTCTGCATTCCCTGTTAACATTCTTCACTTCCCACTGTCTCCTCATCTTACTGCACTGTAGCTTCTGTCCCTGTGATTGCAATGAACGTGCACTCACCGAGGTCACAAGCTACCTTTTGGTCACTAAGTCCAATACTTTCTATAAATATATTAATATACAAATACTATAACTTTTTAATGACCATCTAAAATGTGTACACTTGCATAGACTGCTCCTAACAAATCTTTGACATCTTCCCAGGTTCTGGAGCATGAGAAACTGGGTACAAACCCAAAATGCTCTGTTCCCAAACTGTGCAGTCCTGAGCTAAGTCCTTATGTCTCTGTCCCTTATCATTTCATCTATGAAATGTGGGTTAACACCATATCTAATTCATAGTACTGTTGTGAGCACAATGAGTCAATACATAAAAAGCATTTGGTTAAATGTATTTTAGTCGTTTTTATTTCTTTGCTTATATCTTCACTGGCTATGAGCATTTCTACCATCCCTGTGGTATAAACTGATTTTTAATCACTGACTCTGGAGGTATGCTGACAGAAGGTGAGTGGGTCACAAAACTCAATGTATGATGAGAACTTATCTTTTATACGTAAATATGTAAATACAGACACACATGCACAAATGTATAAATAACAGCAAGAGAAAATTTCTAGAGTATGATAAATGTATACAAATAACTGATTCACTTTGCTGTACACCTGAAACTAACACAAAACTGTAAATCAACTAGACTCCAATGACAAGTTTTTTTCTTTTAAAAAAAAGGATAGGATACAAATGAAAATCTTAGCGAGGCTTTTCTTTTCGTAATATGTTTCAGGATATTTTCTTTCCCTTTTTAGTAATTAATTTTTTACTCTACTAAACACCCCACAGCACACACTGTTTCAATCATTTAAAATAAGAAAGTTCTGAGAAATTTAAGCATTCTTAGCCTTACAGGAAACCTACAAGAAAGCAACTCAACTTTAGAAAAGGAACACCCAGAAGCATAGAATGGGAGGCGAGATATTGGGGGAGTCCCTACTGGTAGGACAGGTCACAGGCCCCCAAATTCTACACTACATTAATTATTATCAATATTTAAATCTCTGCTTAGTTAATTAGGAGAAAAACATGGTACTTTACTGTGTTTGACTTTGTGTTACCTTGATTGAAAAAGTAGGCTCTTCTCATCTGAAAGGCAGTAGCGTACACTGCTTAGATGAAGGGCTCAGGGACTACAAACCTGTATTCAAATCAAAGCCCCACCACCTGCTAGCCCTGCCCTCACTGTGCCTCAGTTCCCTCATGCTTAAAGTCTCCTCACAGGTTATAGTGAGGAAGAAACAAGTAAGTATACTTTGAGCACTTATACCACTGTTGGGCACTGAGGAAGTCAGCAATAAATATTTATCATTCTTATCATCCCTAAATGGAACATTATGATTTCTACAGTCATTGTTATTATTGGGTGGGCTTTCTGTTCCCTCCAAATAAAGCTCCTTAAATTGAAAGCACGCCCACCAGTTTTGGCAACCAGTTAGCCAAGTGCAGCTTTTCTCTTAGGAGGAAAAGTGGTTCATACATCAAACATGGAGTCTCTTCAGGTGCTGCCCAAGGGACTAGTTCCTGACAGGGAATCAGCCTACTCTGGATGCCTGGGGGCCACTGAGAAAAATGAGAGCTCTGCAGCTTATTGTGCAACCAGAGATCCTGCAGGACCACAGACATCAGAGAGCGAAAGAGATTACAAACTCCAATGAAGAAAAGAAGTCCAGCAAATCTCTCAAATTGGGAAATTACCTGAACAAAGCTGGAGAATATGCATCCTCCAAAAAGTGTTGTTAAGGCCCCCAGAATTTCCAGCCAGGCTGGGCTGGAGATGATCTTACCCTGTATAAAACTAGTCCATGAAGACTTGGAGCAGGGGACTTCCCTGGTGGTCCAGTGGTTAAGAATCCACCTTGCAATGCAAAGAACATGGGTTCGATCCCTGGTCAGGGAACTAAGATCCTACATGCCATGGAGCAACTAAGCTCGAGTGCCACAACAAAGATCCAGTATGCTCAATTAAGAACTGACAGAGTCAAATAAAAAAAAAAATAGGTTTTATAAAAGACTAAGGGAGAAGACTGCTTTTTCAAATCCCAGAAAATAAGTAATAAAGGCATGCACAGAAACCTGGCCCAATCAAAGGAACAAAATAAATCTAGAGAAATGAATGATAGATAAATGATCGAAAATTATGTGACAGAGAATTCAAAATTATCATCAAAGACAACGAACAAAATCAGGAGAGTGATCATGAACGAAATGAATATATCAACAGGGATAGAAATTAAAAAAAAAAAAGAACCAAACAAATTATGTAGCTGAAGAATACAATAATTGAATTGAAAATTTCATTATAGGAGGTGATGGAATTCCAGCTGAGCTTTTTCAAATCCAAAAAGATGATGCCATGAAAGTGCTGCACTCAATAAGACAGCAAATTAGGACAACTCAGCAGTGGCCATAGACTGGAAAAGGTCAGTTTTCATTCCATTCATCTCTCAGAGAAAGGCAATGCCAAAGAATGTACAAACTACCGCACAATTGCACTCATTTTACATGCTGGCAAGGTAATGCTCAAAATCCTCCCAGCTAGGCTCAACAGTACGTGAACTGAGAACTTCCAAATGTACAAGCTGGATTTAGAAAAGGCAGAGGAATCAGAGGTCAAATGGCCAACATCTGTTGAATCATAGAAAAAGCAAGAGAATTACAGGAAAACATCTGCTTCCTTGACTAAGCCTTCTACTATGTGGATCACAACAAACTGTGGAAAATTCTTCAAGAAATGAGAATACCAGACCACCTGACCTGCCTCCTGAGAAACCTGTATGCAGGCAAAGAAGCAACAGTTAGAACTGGACCTGGAACAATGGACTGGTTCAAAATTGGAGAAGGAGTACATCAAGGCTGTATACTGTCACCCTGCTTATTGAACTTGTATGCAGAGTACATCACGTGAAATGCCAGGCTGGATGAAGCACAAACTGGAATCAAGATTGCCGGGAGAAATATCAATAACCTCAGATATGCAGATGACACCAGCCTTACGGCAGAAAGCGAAGAGGAACTCAAGAATCTCTTGATGAAGGTGAAAGAGGAGAGTGAAAAAGCAGGCTTCAAACTCAACATTCAAAAAACGAAGATCATGGCTTCTGGTCCCATCAATTCATGGCAAATAGACCGGGAAACAACGGAAACAGCGACAGATTTCATTTTCTTCGGGTCCAAAATCACTGCAGATAGAGACTGAAGCCATGAAATTAAAATAATACACTTGCTCCTTGGAAGAAAAGCTATGACAAACCTACACAGCGTAATATTAAAAAGCAGAGACATTGCCGACAAAGGTCCATATTGTCAAAGCTATGGTTTTTCCAGTAGTCATGTACAGATGTGAGAGTTGGACCATAAAGAAAGTTGAGCACTGAAGAATTGATACTTTTGAACTGTGGTGTTGGAGAAGACTCTTGAGAGTTCCTTGGACTGCGAGAAGATCAAACCAGTTAATCCTAAAGAAAATCAACCCTGAATATTCACTTAAGGACTGATGCTGAAGCTGAAGCTCCAATACTTTGGTCACGTGATGCAAAGAGCCAACTGACTGGAAAAAACTCTGATGCTGGGAAAGACTGAAAGCTGGAGGAAAAGGAGATAACAGAGGATGAGATGGCTGGATGGTATCACTCACTCAATGGACATGAGTTTGTGTAAGCTCCGGGAGTTGGTGAAGGACAGGGAATCCTGGAGTGCTGTAGTCCGTGGGGTCGCAAAGCGTCTACACGACTTAGTGACTCAACAACAACAACAACAGAATATTTGATCAAGCAGAAGAATCAGCAAACTTGCAGATAGGTCATTTGAAAGCATGGAGTCAGAGGAACAAAAAGAAAAAAACAATTAAGAAAAGTGAAGAAAGCTTAAGAGATTCAAAGTACACCAGGAAGAAGATCAGTATATACATTATAGGACTCCAAGAAGGAGGAGAGGGAGAGAAGAGGGCAGAGAGTTGATTTGAGGAAATAATGGCCACGAATTTCACAAAATGGACATCCAAATTCAAGAAGCTCAAATGACTTCAACTATTTCAGTTCAGTTCAGTTCAGTCTCTCAGTCTCGTCCAACTCTTTGCGACCCCATGGACTGCAGCTCGCCAGGCCTCGCTGTCCATCACCAACTCCCGGAGTTTACTCAAACTCGTGTCCATTGAGTCGGTGATGCCATCCAACCATCTCATCCTCTGTCGTCCCCTTCTCCTCCTGCCCTCAATCTTTCCCAGCATCGGGGTCTTTTCAAATGAGTCAGCTCTTCACATCAGGTGGCCAAAGTATTGGAGTTTCAGCTTCAACATCAGTCATTCCAATGAATATTCAGGACTGATTTCCCTTAGGATGGACTGGTTGGATCTCCTTGCAGTCCAAGGGACTCTCAAGAATCTTCTCCAACACCACAGTTCAAAAGCATCAATTCTTCGGCACTCAGCTTTCTTTAGAGTCAAACTCTCACATCCATACATGACTACTGGAAAAACCATAGCTGTGACTTCAACTAGGATGAACACAAACAAGCATTATGACAAACTGTCAAAAGTAGAGACAATGAGAAAATCTGGATACCAGCAAGAGAAAGTGGATCACCACGTATCAAGAGAGATCTCATAAAATTATAAGTGGATTTCTCAGAAGACTAGAAGGGAGTCGGATGAGACATTCAGTGTTGAGAGAAAAAAATCCCCAACAAGAATACTTTATCTGACAAAGCTTTCCTTCTCAAATGAAGGAGAAATAGAGACCATCCCAGATAAACAAAACCTGAGGGAGTCCATCACAATTAGACCTACCTTGTAAAAATTGCTAAAGAGAATCCTTCAAGTTGAAACCAAAGGATGTGAGACGGTATCATATATACTTAGTAGAAACTGCATTACAAATTTTGAATTTTGATCTTTCCCTGAGCTCAAGATATGTGATACGATACTCTCTTGTAATGCTGGTCAGTGGCATTGAGCCACAGCTCCCAGTCAGTCACAAGATCATGAGGGTAAACAACCAGGACTCTTCCAACCAATCTGTACCCACACAGCCATTTTGCTTTTCACCTCAGACCAGCATTCAATAAAGTACATGAGATATTCAACACTCTATGATAAAATAGGCTTTGTGGTTGATGATTTTGCACAACTGTAGGCTAATATAAGTGCTCTGAGCATGTTTAAGGTAGGTTAGATTTGGTATGTCTGCTGTATTAAATGCATTTTCAACTTACAGTGGTTTTCTCAGGACGAAACAACTATGATCAATCAAGTAGCAATGAATGATTCTAGCCCCCAGACTGAACCCTCTAAGCACCTATCCCACTAAAGGAGACCAGGCGCCTTTGGAGAAATGGATGATTCTAGCTCCAAAGAAGGAACTGTGTACCACATGTGTCTAGACCACACTCTCATACCAGAAAGCACATCAGAAGGACTCAGAAGCCAGCTTGAAAGGGCCTCCCACCGGTCAAAGATAGAACAACTTGACACCAAGGAAAATAATGACTACAATGGACAAATATATACATGCCTGGGAGTCATGATGACAATCTAAAAGAAAAGCAGAACACAAAACCAACTCACTGCTCACCTTTGGAGGATCCCAGGGAAAAGGCTCATTCTTTCAAAAACGGGAAATACTGCAAAAGAATTAAAAACATTAATTCTGCCCTTCCTGTGCAAACTATACCTCAGAGTAACCTAACTGTTGATGAGGGGAAGTTCGTTTTATAGAAGAATTCTGGCTAATAAATGCCTAAGAAATCACAGAACTTGCACATCACCTTTTTACAGATGTTAATGACAAGCAGATCTAGCCAACTATGTTGGGAGGCTACAAAAAAACACGAGGTAAGAAGCAGATGGGATACTTTCTAATGGATAGGTCAGGTTGATAACACCTGAATCCAGTGATCAATTTAGTGTCAGAAGAGACAGCCAGACAGAATGAGCCTCCTGGTGTAAGATTAAAAGATGTACAACATTAAAAGTGAAGCATTCTTACCAAAAAATGTGAACTGGTCAAGCCTCTAAATCTAATCACCACTTTTACAGTAATAGAGGAGGAAGGCAGAGGAATACAAACAACACAATAATAAGGATATAATCAACTGAATGAGGGATATAAACTCCACAGGACAAAAGATGCAATTTCTTAAGCAAATGGGTGGAAGGTTAAAAAAAAAGGAGGCCTTTTTTATATACACGACACTTATGACTTCAGAGAAATCACAGTTAAAACCACAGTAAGATACTATAGCATGCTTACCTGAACATCAAATATGAGAAACATGGAAACTACCAAGTGTTGCAGATGATAGGGAATATAGACTGAAAAGAACCCTTTGACAACTACTTGGCAAATCCTACCGAGCTCAGTCCTACGATGTAGAAATGCCTCTCTTAGGTCCACGCCCAAGAGAAAGAAAATAAACATCTACCCAAAAGCTATGCACAAGATCATTCATAGCAACATTATTGACAGTAAGTCAAAAACTGGGAAATACCCAAACCTCCATTATAAATACATATATTGTGAAATATCCACACAATATAACACTGTACACCAATGAGAATGAATGATCTACCACTACAGACAACAGTAATATAAATCACACACACACTATGTTCACTGAAAGGAGCCAGACACAAAAGAGTATATGCCGTAAGATTTCAGGAATTTTTCTTCTAATCTCCCAGCTGAGTTTGGGGAAGAAGAAGTACCTTTTAATTGAAGGCACTTAGTATTGTTCTATGTTACCTGCAGGTTAACCTCAAAGAAGCATGTATCCTCTGAGTCAAGAAGTGATTTACTACATATACACAGGCTAGAGCCATGTCTGATGGACAAAAAACTGGGTGGTAGACAGGAGTCACCCAAGGGGAAGACCTAACCCACTAACCCTATGTGACACTGGGTAGGTCACCACACTTCCTCTGGTCTCACCTGTCAAGTGATTCAGACTATCCCTGATGCCCAACCAGGAAAACCTCATACATAGAGCAATCAGATCACCATTCGACAAGCACTCTGAAATCATAAAAGGAAAAGAATTCACCATGGGAGTCCAAATAACTATTTTAACAGCCAAATTGTCTAATGCATAGTAACTGTAATAATTATTACTTTTTTGTTTTTATAATTATTATCTTTTCATTTTTCTTAAATAAATACCCTCGATAAATGGACAACAGCTATTGAAACATAGTCTTCATCCAAACAGATACGGTCTCGGCCTAACATCAGTCACTATCAGCACGTCTTTTTCTTCTTCATAACTGTACCAGTTAGCAGTGTGATGGCTCAGACGATAAAGAATCTGCCTGCAGTGCAGGAGACCCGGTTTTGATCCCTGGGTCGGGAAGATTCCCTGGAGAAGGGAATACCGACACACTCTAGTATTCATGACTGGAGAATTCCATGGACAGAAGAGCCTGGCGGGCTACAGCCCATGGAGTCAAAAAGAGTCGGACACGACAGAAGCGACTAACACTTTCACTTTTAGGAGTGTGGGCTCTGGAGACAGATCAGGGCCAAATGTAAGATCTGTCACTTATAAAACGTGTGAGTGTAAATACTTTCACCTCACCTTACAGTCACTGGATCGGCTCCTATCTGGCTTTTTGACCTCATCTCCTACCACTCCACACTTGGTCTGCAGGGCTCCAATCAGTCAAGCTGGTCATCTCCTCCCGGAATAACTGGGGCACACACAGTGAAAGGCTGCTGACAAAAAGGCCTGCTCAGGCCTGGCATCTGCTTGTCTTTCAGGGCTCAGCTCAAATGTCACTTCCTAAGGAAGAGCTTCACTGACAACCCCATGGACAGGAACCTCTGACCCAAAGTTTTCTACTCTATTTATGAGTAGACACTGAACTGATGCCAGAACCAACTGTTTGACGCTTTCCATCCCATGTCCCCTCAGATCTAGACCGAGCCAAGAAATTGGCAATTTCAATAAGCACCTCTGACAATTTTGTTAAAGTGGTCCACGGACCACATCTGAAAAGATCCTGACCTAAACATGTGACATTTGTGTAGCACTACTTTAATGTCTGCCATGTAGAGTTCTAATATGTCTGGGGTTTGTCTGTCAATGCAGTACACTGACCCTTCCCTCCCACCTACAACTACTGATTGCTTTCTCACATGATCACAATTAAACTCCACAATAATTCTGTATGGTTGGGAGCATTATCCTGTTGTATAGACAAGGCATGGGAAAGGGTAGGGACTTACCTAAAGTGTCCCAATGACGGGGCCCAATCGTTTCACTCTTGCTCCAGGAACGTGTCTAGGAGACTCAATATCACAACTGGTTCTTCTCTCATTTCAGTTCAGTTCACTCGCTCAGTTGTGTCCAGCTCTTTGCGACCCCAAAGACTACAGTACACCAGGCCTCGCTGTCCATCACCAACTCCTGGAGTTTACTCAAACTCATGTCCTTTGAGTCGGTGATGCCATCCAACCATCTCCTCCTCTGTCATCCCCTTCTCCTCGCGCCTTCAATCTTTCCCAGTATCAGGGTCTTTTCAAATGAGTCAGCACTTTGCATCAGGTGGCCAAAGTACTGGAGCTTCAGCTTCAACATCAGTCCTTCCAATGAATATTCAGGACTGATTTCCTTTAGGATGGACTGGTTGGATCTCCCTGCAGTTCAAGGGACTCTCAAGAGGCTTCTCCAATACCACAGTTTAAAAGCATCAATTCTTCGGCACTCAGCTTTCTTTATAGTCCAACTCTCACATCCATACATGACTACAGGAAAAACCATAACTTTGACTCGACAGACCTTTCTTGGTAAAGTAATGTCTCTGCTTTTTAATATGCTGTCTAGGTTGGTCATAGCTTTTCTTCCAAGGAGCAAGCGTCTTTTAATTTCATGGCTGCAGTCACCGTCTGCAGTGATTCTGGAGCCCCCACAAATCAAGTTTGTCATTGTTTCCATTGTTTCTCCATCTATCTGCCATGAAGTGACAGACTGATTCTAAAATTCACATTTAAATGCAAAGGACCTAAACTATGAAAAACAACTTTGAAAAAGAACAAAGCTGGAGGATCAAAGACATAAAGAATCATCATACATCTTCAGTAATCAAGACAGTGTGGTACTTACTGCCATCAAGGAAGACAAGGATATCAATAGAATAGAACAAGGAGTCCATTTCTGGACTCAGACAGCTGATTTTCGACAAAGCTGTAATGGCAATTCAATGAAGAAAAGATAGCTTTTTCAACAAATGGGGCTGGGACAGATGAATATCCACGTGCACAAATATAAATTTTGATCTGAGTAATGCACCTCATACAAAAGTCAACTCAAAATTGAGCACAGACCCAAATATAAAACATAAAACTTCTAGAAGAAAACACAGGAGAAAATCCTTGTGACCTTAGGTCAGGTAAGATTCCATAGATGCAAAACCAAAACTACAATCCATAAGTGAACGGACAAATAAATTGGGATCCCCCAAACTTCAACATCTTCCCATTCCAAAGACTCTGTTGAGAGAATTAAAAGGCAAGCCACTCACTGGGAGGAAATATTTGCAAATCGCATATCTGATAAAAGTCTTGTACCCAGAATATAGAAAATTTCACACAGGTAAATAGGAAAACAGACACTCTAACAAATAAATGGACAAAATATTTGAATAGACACTCCACCAGAGTAGATATACAAATGTCAAATAAGTACATGAAAAGACGCTAATCATCTTTTGTCAAATATTCAAAGTCATTAGGGAAATATAAATGAAAACTATGTGCGACCACTATACCTCTCTGAGAAAGGACACAATTTAAAAGACTGACCAAAGTCTTGGCAAGGTTGTGGAGGATGGAACTGTTGTACACTGCTGTTGGCTGTGAAAAATGGTGCAGCCACTTTGGAAAAGTTTCGTGGTTTCCTATAACATTAACTTCACATCCATCACATTATCCAGACATTTACCCTAGAGGAAGAAAGTCTATGTCTATACAAAGACTAATATACAAATGTTAGTAGCAGCTTTATTTAGCAGAGTCCCAAATTGGAAACCACTCAAATACCCATTAACAGATCAATGGATAAAACAAATTGTGGTATAGTCGTATAATGGAATATTAGTCAACATTAAAAAGAAAGAAGTATTTGTATGTGTAACAGAAGGATAAATTCAGAAATAATTAGGTCGAAGGAAAGAAGACAAAAAATATACATTGTATGATTCCATTCATACAAAATTATAGGAAAAGAAAACTAATCTATAGTGACAGAAGGTCACTAGTTATCTGGGAAAGGAGTGGGGTGATGCAGAGAGAGAGGTGGGTAGATCACAAAGGAGCACTAGGATGCTTTTTAAGGTGACGGATATGTTCATTATCTGGACTGTAGTTTTGGATTCACAGGTGCATACCTATATCTAAACATCAAAGCATATACTTTAAATATGTACATTATATTGTATGTTAACCATACCTCAATAAAATATTTGGAATATATCTATATATTTAAAATTCTCTGATACAATTAATCAGTTGAAAGATTCCCACAATTAGGCTCTTATAGTATTTACAGGTTCACTCCATATTTTATCAAATTGGTCCACACAACATATAACCAAAAGAGAAACAATCATTTGCAATGAAATGTATCCAAGTATTTAGTGAAAGCTGATATCCATTTCTATCTGAAATACAGAAATAAAAATATTATATTCTAGGAAAATAATCATAATGGTATTTAAGAGTAACTGGTTCTTTTGGAGAATGAGGCTGAGTATCATTATGAGAGAGTAAACTCTACGATGATAATTTTTACATATGAAGTTGCAAAATTGACATTTTAGACTAACACTTGGACTTCACTGGTGGTCCAGTGGTTAAGACTGCACTTCCACTGTGGAGGGCATGGTTTTGATTCTTGGTTGGGGAACTAAGATTCCCACCTGCCATGAGGTGTAGCCAAACAATAAATAAATACACTAACACTTGAAAATTTTCTGCCTTTTTGAAAAATTTCAATATATGATGCAACAAAAAAACATGGTCAGCAGAGAACAATCTAGATTACAATCTTAAATTGCTAGTAGAGCTAACAACTGTATATTTCCACATTCATCTGAGAGATTCATGGGAAATGATTATTATTTGTACAGTGAAAACTATTTGGTATATTTATTACAAATGCTTGTTTAAGACTAAGTAAGTTCCTTCATCAACTGGACAATTCACTGCTTTTCTCAACCAAAAAGAAAAAAAAGTCTTCTCTCAGATGGGCCTCAGGACTACTACTATGCATGAAGCTAGCACCTGATGGAATGATATTCCACTTGCTAAATCTCTTTCCCATGATGAGATCAAAGTGGCGTCTCTATTTCTAGGCTAGAAGCTTACAGGAGCTATTTCACAACATGCTTTTATCAGATCTAGGAACTCACTTGAGTCAGGCCTCATATCCAACTGAAGATGTGAAGTGTTGGGGTCTCCTGAGGACCGCTGCCCTTGAACGGAGTAGAAGTAGAAGCTCCATCAGCCAGCAGGACACTGCTCCTCAGAAGCGGTCTCCTTCAGACACCTGATATGAGCAAGGCCACAGGCATGAGGGCTGCACAGGGAGAGACACATCCAGCACTCCCCATGGTTTACTGGCCTAACGGTGCGCCACGCGCCGTGCTAGGTACTGTCTTAGTGACAAGGACATTGAAACCATTGGGTAGTGATCCTAACAACCAGATGTTACAACGAGTTTCCCACCACGGACTTTTTCTTCTCCTTTCCTCATCTGGCCCTTAACAACAAAGTGGAAACGGTATAAAAAGTGGCCTGAAGTCATAAAGACGTTCATGATCCCACAATAACCAGAGGGCCATCGGCTTACTCATGTGTTATCACTGAACGTTCTCAGCGATCCTGTGGGGAAAGCATTCTTAGCCTCATTTTACAGAGGGGTAAAGCTGAGGCCAGAGAGAGTCGCTACCTGTCTCACCTCCCGCGCTCCTGCCTTTAGGAGGATAGTGGCTCCACGACACCCCTGGAGCAGGACACCGCACTCACTGGGGCCGGGCGGGACCCCACGCTTTACCTACGAGACAGCGGGGCACCGAGCCCCAAGGCGGGAAAGCGGCGGCTTGAATGCGGATCCCTTGTCTCCCACACCCCAGGGGGGTCCAGCGCCCACCGTAGGTCCTCACCCTCCCAACTCAGTTCCCAACAACTGAAGGCGAAACGTGCTCTCCTCGCCGCCAGCGGGCGCTTTTGTCTCCATTAAAAAGTCGTCAAGGTCGCCTTGCTGACGTCACGTTTCTATGGTAACCGCCAGGCTGTAAGTGTGTGCCCGGGCGGGCACTATGTGTGCTTAGTCGCTTAGTCATGTCCGACTCTTTGCGACCCCATGGATTGTAAGCCCACCAAGGCACCTCTGTTCACGGGCTTGTCCAGGCAAGAAAATTGGAGTGGGTAGCCATGCCCGTCTCAGGGGATCTTCCTGACCCAGGGATCGAACCCAGGTCTCTCGCACTGAACGCAGATTTCTTTACTGTCTGAGCCACCACTATGTCCCTTCTCAGCAGAATGAAAGACCTTCCCTCTTCAGATCAGCCATCTTAGATGACCCTTCCTATAGGCCAGGTCTGGGGAAATGAGCAATCAGATTCACCACAAAGACATAGGATGGTAATAGATGGTGTTGGAGCAATGAAGGGGCAATGGACACGGGAATACACTGTTGATGCCAAATCAGCATATCCATTTTCTGATGCCCATGTTATTACAGCGGAATAACTTCAATGGCCTTGGATACAGAAGTCCTATTTCCACCAACAAGAAAATGTGAGGTGAGGGAGGGTTTAGGAAAGGATTCCCAAGGTGATTCTTTTTTTATTTATTTTAATCGGAGGCTAATTACTTTACAATATCGTAGTGGTTTTTGCCATACATTGACCTCCCTTCCCATCCTATCCCTCAGGGTTGTCCCAGTGAGCTGGCTTTGAGTGCCCTGTTTCATGCATCAAACTTGGACTGGTGATCTATTTCACATATGGTAATGTACGTGTTTCAGTGCTGGTGATTCTGACCTGCATCCAGGTTAAAGGCCCTAGTTGAGGAGGCGCAGATAAAGAAGCTACATGAGTTCTGCGATCTGTGGGGGACAGACAGCTAATATTCATGAAGCTTAAAAAAAAAAACTTGGCCAAGGGATAGGTTTCTCACCTTGTTGGCTGAATTTACTCCTCACCACAACCTTGCTGGTGAGGTATCAGGATCCTCTCCATGGATGTTAATGCCTCCAAGCATGCATTCCTAACCACAGAGACAGATGGCAAAGAAGATAAAAGTCCAGGCTTCCCACTCAATCTTTATTAACATGGGGAGGGACAGGGATGGGAGTGGAAGGGAAGTGGTGCCTCGTTACTACTGCTTGGGTAAAGTAGAATTTCACTCCCACCAGCCTTCCACTGATACCACCCTGGAAGGTAGGGAAAGACACTTCCTTACTGCTGTCTATGTGGCCTCCCTCGACACTGTGCAGGGCAGTAAGGTGGGTGCTCATTTCCACCAGGTGGGGATGACAGTCCCTCTTTCCCATGGGGTCTTCTCTGATACCATCCCAAAGAGTGGGGGAGGGGTACCTGGTTACAATCCAGTGAGCGTGGAATCCACATTTCCCACTCAGTCTTTGCTGCCATGGTGAGGGCACAGATGTGTTTAACTCTGTGATGTTAGGGCAGTTATTGTCTAAAAGCTTTCTTTCTTTTCTGGTCCTGTGTCTGGAGCAATTCTTGCTTTTTCCTGTTGACATCTGTGAGTCACTTGCTCTTCCAGCACCCCACCTAGGACAGACGAGACAGAAATAAAACCAAAGGAATTCAATGCATGTCATACCTTGGGTCCCCAAGTCCCAAGATACTCTCTTTTTTCTTTCTACCTTTCAGAGTTCTATATTTGTTTTACCTGTAATATCCAGAGATGTTAGCTGCACCTTGGAGAAGAAACAGAAGTGTAGGGATTTCCCTGGTGGTCCAGTGGTTAAGAATCAGCCTTCCAATTCAGGGGACACAGGTTCCATCCATCTACATTTTTTTAATTAAAAAATTATTTATTTTAATTGGAGGTTAATTACTTTACAATATTGTGGTGGGTTTTGCCATACTTTGACAAGAATCAGCCACAGGTGGACATGTGTCCCCCATCCCGAATCCCCATCCCCCTCCCTCTGGGTTGTCCCAGAATACCAGCTTTGAGTGCCCTGTTTCAGGCATCGAACTTGGACTGGTGGTCTATTTCACATATGGTAATATGCATGTTTCAATGCTATGCTCTCAAATCATCCCACCTTCGCCTTTTGTTTCTTTGTAGGTCTTTTGTTTCTTTAGGTAGATTTATGCCTAAGTATTTTATTCTTTTCATCACAATGGTGAATGGCATTGTTTCCTTAATTTCTCTTTCTGTTTTCTCATTGTTAGTGTATAGGAATGCAAGGGATTTCTGGGTATTAATTTTATATCCTGCAACTTTTTCAAAATGTAAGTAAACAATACACCCATATAGACCTTGATTCTGGAGATCCTTCCATAGCCTATGTGGAAATTTTCATCATTCTTTATACCTTACTTAGTGTACACCTTTGTGTGGTTATTTGGTACTTTATTCATCCATCACATAACTGATGAAATTTAAGTTGCTGCCATTCTTTTGCTGTTCAAACAGTGCCAGAGTGAATATCCATATCTGTATTTTTATTATATCTAAAATCTTTTTCTGTCACTGCCAATATATCATCAGGATATAGTCCATTCTAAAGGAGATCAATCCTGGATGTTCATTGGAGGGACTGATGCTAAAGCTGAAACTCCAATACTTTGGCCACCTCATGAGACGAGTTGACTCACTGGAAAAGACTCTGATGCTGGGAAAGGTTGGGGGCGGGAGGAGAAGGGGACGACGGAGAATGAGATGGCTGGATGGCATCACCGACTCTGTGGACATGAGTTTGAGTGTACTCCGGGAGTTGGTGATGGACAGGGAGGCCTGGCGTGCTGTGATTCATGGGGTCGCGGAGAGTCGGACACGACTGAGCGACTGAACTGAACTGAACTGAACTGAATTCCTATACAAGACCTGTGAGTCAAAGGGTAAAGGTATGTAAAATTCCCCACCATTTGAGTGCGTTTGTTTCCTATGACTACTAAAATAAATTACTACAAACTTAGTGTCCTTAAACAACAGAAATATTATTTCAGAGTTCCGGAGGCTAGAAGTCCAAAAATAGTTTCAGTGGGCCAAAATCAAGGTGTTGGCAGACTTAACTTCTTTCTGGGACTATAAGGGAGCCTCCTTGCCTCTTTCAGCTTTGGTTGGCTACCAGCATTCCTTAGTGTGTGGCTCCATCACTCCAGCATCTGCATCCTTGGCCACACTGCCTTCTCTTCTCTCTGTGTCAACTGTCCCTCTACTCCTCTCTTATAAAGACACTTGGGTTTGCCTTTAGAGCCCTTGTGGAAAATCTAAAGTAATCTCCCAATTTTAAGATCCTTAATTCAATTATCTCTACAAACACCCTTTTCCATATAAGGCAATGTTTAGAGGTTCCAGGAGTTAGAACCTGCTATCTTTGCAGACCATTAAGCCTACAACAGTGAGCGCACCATTTTGCATCCCTGTGAGCAGGGTGCAAAAGGACATGGTTTTCCACATCCTCACCCACTGTGTTGACAAACATCTGGATCATTGCTAATCTAAGAGTAAAAAAAACAGTATTTTACTGTACTGTTAATTGCATCTCTCTTAATTAAAACAGAGCTTCCCTAGTGGCTCAGATGGTAAAGCCTCTGCCTGCAATGCGGGAGACCCGGCTTCGATCCCTGGGTTGGGAAGATCTCCTGGAGAAGGAAACGGCAACCCGCTCCAGTACTCTTGCCTGGAGAATCCCACGGACGGAGGAGCCTGGTAGGCCACAGTCCATGGGGTTGCAAAGAGTCGGACACGACTGAGCCACTTCACTTTAACTTAATTAAAACAAGCCAGAGACTTTTCATAGGTTTAAAGACAATCTATTTTTTTCTGTTAACTTTGATAGGGTTTTCCCATGCTTTTATATTGATAAGTGTTTATATTGGAGGGATAGTAATGCTTTGGTAAAGATGTTAGCTGCAAATGTTTTCCCCAGTGTCTTTAATTGGCTAGTGTATTTTTGCCATGCAGAGTTGTCATTCTTATGTCCACCTTCTTCCTTAACGCTCCTGGATATTGATGTATACTTAGGAAAATTTCCTCTGCTTCCAGATCATAGAATTCCCCTCTGTTTTCTTCCAATACTTGTATGAACATTTCTTTTATTTTTCTTCTAATACTTGTATGGACATTCCTTTCATATTTCATTCAGAACCTTTTTGGAATGTATCCTGCTATAAGATATAGAAATGGATCCCTTTTTATCTTTTTAACCTGATGGTTATCTAGTTATCTCAAAACCACTTCTTAATGCTCCATCATATCTCCACTGATTTGTAATGCTGCTTTTGTTATGGTCTAAATTTCTAATTATAATTGGGGTTATATCACTATTTTCTATTGTTCCATTAATTTTTCAATTTATGGACCAGTAAAATAGAAATGAAAATAATACCTTACCTTACTTCTACTCACATCGACCTTTCTCTTTAAGGTAGACGGAGTCTTCACTTTCTGTCTGCTGCTGCTGCTGCTGCTCCTAAGTCGCTTCAGTCGTGTCCGTGTCCGACTCTGTGCGACCGCTTAGACGGCAGCCCACCAGGCTCCCCCGTCCCTGGGATTCTCCAGGCAAGAACACTGGAGTGGGTTGCCATTTCCTTCTCCCACTTTCTGTCTATAGGCCATCAATATCCTCGTACCATGGCAATCTGTCCGCACTCCCCACTCAGGCTTCCAGAAAGCTCTTCCAGGTCTCTGTGAGCCGCAGCCCCTCCCTCCCTTCTGCCTCTGCTCCGCTGAGGTTTTTCGAGCTGCAGTTCAGGTTTCTGTCACGAGGTGGCACCAACGTATCACCATCGTCAAACTCGACAAACAAGGTCAACTAGAAGCAAAAAAAGCAATACCCTTTCTTAAAAGGCAGCCTGTGAATGTCTGTGTAGAATGGTTCTTAATTCTATCTGAAAAAAACTGATAGTTGTAAAAGACTATAGACACATGTACTCCGGGACCTGCATAAGGTGAAACACTGTCGGCCGTACCTTGGCAGTGGGTGGTGGGCGGGCAAAAAGGAGCACAAGGCAAGGGGGAAGGTGACTTGAGAGACCAATGGGGCATAGGAGCGGGGTCTCAAAGGCTGTGTCCAGTGTTGTGGACAAAGGGTGACAGGTGGTGGGAGAAAGTCTGAGAAGCCTGGGCAGGGGTGGGGTAATGGAGGGTGAATACCCTGCTCTCTGGGAGGGACCCCTCCACAGTGTGGACCAGTCAACCTACACTGTTGAGGGAAGTGATGGCTGAATAAAAATAATGCAGACTTGTGGTCAACAGCATTTGGAACTGCTTTGAATACATAAGTGAAAGTGAAAGTGAGGTCGCTCAATCGTGTCCGACTCTTTGCGACCCCACGGACTGTAGCCCAGCAGGCTCCTCTGTCCATGGGATTCTCCAGGCAGGAATACTGGAGTGGCTTGCCATTTCCTTCTGCAGGGGATCTTCCAGACCCAGGGATCGAACCCAGGTCCTTTAATCTCTGAGCCACCAGGGAAGCCCCTTGAAAACGTATGCATTTCCCAAAAAGAGTTGATATCAATGAAAACAAACCATTTAAAAACATTTTTTACTCTTTACAAAATAGTTTCACAGTGTGTGGAGGGGGCTGCGTGTGGAGGGGGCTGTGTGATGGAGCTGGGGAAACATCATTGCACAGCTTCCAGGGAACTGAGAGGGGACAGGCAGAGAGTCCCCAACCCTTTTCCCTGCGTTTCATGTACTTTCCGCTCCTCTCACTTTCCTCTCTGTTCCAAGGGCTGTCTTATCTCCGTATTCTTCCTTAAAGTGGGACATCACAGAAGGATGTGGACACTGAGCCCCAGAAACAGGATTCAGTAGACAAGAACCAGCTGTGATGTTGAGTCTGCTAGACAGGTTCCCGGAGCAAGAGTGAAGAGATAGGGCCCCATCATCGGGACACTCCAGGTAAGTCACCACCCTTCCCTCCATTGTCTTCTATACAACAGGATAACAGTACCCAATGCTTCTGACCACCCAGGAGTATTGTGGAGTTTAGGTATGTGTCCATGTGGGAAAACAGTCTGTGACTGTATGTGGGAGGGAAGGACCAATGCATTTTGGAGTAATTACATTAACGGAGATCCCAGAAATCATAGAACTCTGCATGCTGCTGCTGCTGCTGCTAAGTCATTTCAGTCGTGTCCGACTCTGTGTGACCCCATAGACGGCAGCCCACCAGGCTGCCCCGTCCCTGGGATTCTCCAGGCAAGAACACTGGAGTGGGTTGCCATTTCCTTCTCCAATGTGTGAAAGTGAAAATTGAAAGTGAAGTCGCTCAGTCGTGTCCGACCCTTAGCGACCCCATGGACTGCAGCCCACCAGGCTCCTCCATCCATGGGATTTTCTAGGCAAGAGTACTGGAGTGGCTTGCCATTGCCTTCTCCGAGAACTCTGCATGGTAGGCATTAAATTAATGCTACACAAATGTCAGCAGTTTGGTCAACATTTTCCCAAGTGTGGTCCATGGCAAGATCCCTGGAGTTTCATTTTAGTTTGGGAAAACTGGCAATGAGTAGATAAATGAATAAGCAGAGCAATTTCATATGGGGATGAGTGTTTTGAAGAAAATAATCACATAAATAGAGCAGAACACTGGGTCAGGGATTACTGTAGATGGAGTTGTCAGTGAAGCGTTCTCTTTCTGTACCATTAGCTTGATGCCTACCGTGTAGTGAAATTCCCATACTAGATTGAACAGGAGTGGCGAAAACAGGCATCCTTGTCTTGTTCCCGATGGGTTGTTACTTTGAGATTTAATTAATAGATGAAATCCCTTTGAACAGTGCTAGGCACAGTAACAGCTCAATAAATGTTAGACTTTGTATAAATATGAGCAACTTGATATTTTCATAGTTTTGATAGTTTTACAGATTTCATATGTCTTTAATAAAGTCTCATTATCTTGTAGCTGCATCCTATTCATCACCTGAGGCATACTTTCTTGTTTTGGGGGTTTTATACAGATAAAATGTGGACATATAATATTAGTTTCAGGTAGACAACATAGTGATTCAATATAAGAACTCAACAGAAGAGCTTCACTGACAACCCTATTCAATGGGAAAAGAAAAGTCTTCTCAACAAATGGTGCAGGGGAAGGTGGACATCCATATGCATAAAAAGGAAGTTACACCCTTACTTTATACCATATTTTAAAGTGAATTCAAAATGGATCTAAGACCTAAACATAAGAGCTAAAACTATAAAACTCTAAGAAAACACTGGAGGAACGTTCATGACACTAGACTTGGCAGTTATTTCTTGGATACAACAGCAAAAGTATGAGGAAACAAAAGAAAACATAAATTGAGCTTCATCAAAATCACAAACTTTTCTGAATCAAAGCACGCTATCAGGAGAGTGAAATGACAATGTACAGAATGGGAGAAGATATTTTTAAATCAAATATCTGACAACAGATTTATATCTAGGATATATAGAAGTTTTGTAACCCAGGAACAGAAAACACTAACAACACAATGCAAAAATGGAGAAAGGACTTGAATACACATTTCTCCAAAAAAGATAAACAAATGGACAATAAACACATGAAAAGATGCTCAACACTAGTCACTAGGGAAATGCAAATCAAAACCACAATGAGAAACCACTTCACATCTAATGGTATGGATTTTTTTCTTAATGGAAACTAACAAGTGTTGGCAAGGTTATACAGAAACTAGGACACTTGTACACTGTTGGTGGGAATGTAAAATGGTGCAGCCTGTGCAGAAAGCAGGATGCTGGGTTCTCAAGTAAGTAAACACAGAATTACTATATTATCTAACAGTTCCACTTCTAGGCATATTCCCAAAAGAACTGAAAGCAGGGACTCAAACAGATACTTACACACCAAAGTTCATAGCAGCATTATTCACAATAGCCAGAAGGTGGGGGCAACCCAAGTGTCCATCAGTAAGATCAATGGATTTTTAAAAATCTGATATACACATACAGTGGAATATTACTCAGCCTTAAATTGGAATAAAATTCTGATATATGCTGCAACATGGATGAACCTTGAAAACATTATGCTATGTGAAATAATCCTGACCCAAAAGGACAAGTACTGTATGATTCGACTTACAGGAGGTATCTAGAATAGGTAAACTCAGAGACAGAAAGAATAAGAGAGGTTACCAAGGACTGGGGGAAGAAGAAAATGGGGAGTTATTGTTTAATCAGTACAGAGTTTCTATTCGAGATGCTAAGAAAGTTCTAGAAATACATAGTGGTAACGCTTATACAACATTGTGAATGTAAGTAAGGCTACTGAACTGTATACTTGAAACTGGTTAAAACTGAATTCTATCATGTATATTTTACCACAATTTTTTGTAAAAAAGTGTCATTTCAAGGGAAAGAAGGAGGCAAAAGGATGAGAGAAAGAGATGTTACGACAGATGCAAGGATAGAAGTGAGAAAAAGTTTGGAAGTTGCTACCGTGCTGGCTTTGAAGATGGAGGCCACAAGCCTCAATCCATGAGCCAGAAGGGGCCACAAGCCTAGGAATGCAGTCAGCCTCTTGAAGCTGGAATAGGCAAGGAAACTTGTCCTCCCCTAAACCCTCCAGAAGGGATGCAGCCCAGGTGATATCTTAATTTTAGCCCAGTAATACTAATTTTGGACTTCTGTCCTCCAAAACTATGAGGATAGATTTGTTGCCATTGTTTTGGCAGTACAGCTTGTGGGATCTGAGTTCCCCGACCAGGGATTGAACCAATGCCCTAGGCAGTGAAAGCACAGAGTACCAACTACTGGACTGCCAGGAAATTGCCCAGATTTTTCTTGTTTTAAATCTCTAAACAAAAAGTGAGTTGTGGCCAAATAATGGGGTTTTATTCATTTTGAAATCCCCTTGCCTGTTCTTTTTTGAGCTTTCCTTTGATGTAAATAACTAACTTAATCTCTGGCTTTTCATTTTTAACAGAAACCATTTTCATTCCTGTCCGAGGCATCATTTCCTGTCTTATTCCATTCGTGCTGCTGTAAGAAAAATACCAAAAACCACATGGCTTATAAACAACAGAAATATGTTTCTTGTAGTTCTGGAAGCTGGAAGTCCGAGATCATGTTGCAAACATGGTCAGGAAAAGGCCCTCCTCCAGATCACCCGTTTTGCACTGTATCTCCACATGGTGGAAGAAGCTCTCTGAAGTCTCTTATAACAGCATTAAGCCCATTCATTAGAGTTCTGCCCTCAGGACCTAATCAACCCAAGACCCCCATCACCTTAGGAGTTAGGATTTCAACATATAAATTCTGAGGGGACACAAACATTCAAACCTATAGCACTTCCTGTATCAACAAGTTTTAACTCTGTTAACTAATGTTTCTATATCATTAAAATCTGCATCAGTTCAGTACAGTTCAGTCGCTCAGTCGTGTCCGACTCTCCGCGACCCCATGAATCACAGCACGCCAGGCCTCCCTGTCCATCACCAACATCCGGAGTTCACTCAAACTCATGTCCACAGAGTCGGTGATGCCATCCAGCCATCTCATTCTCCGTCGTCCCCTTCTCCTCCTGCCCCCAACCTTTCCCAGCATCAGAGTCTTTTCCAGTGAGTCAACTCATCGCATGAGGTGGCCAAAGTACTGCAGTTTCAGCTTTAGCATCAGTCCTTCCAATGAACACCCAGGATTGATCTCCTCTAGAATGGACTGGTTGGATCTCCTTGCAGTCCAAGGGACTCTCAAGAGTCGTCTCCAGCACCACAGTTCAAAAGCATCAATTCTTCGGCGATCAGCTTTCTTCACAGTCCAACTCTCACATCCATACATGACCACGGGAAAAACCATAGCCTTGACTAGACGGACCTTTGTTGGCAAAGTAATGTCTCTGCTTTTTAATATACTATCAAGGTTGTAGGCTCCTGTTATATGTACATTTTGCCACAAAGACTTTTTCTAAAATATGAACTGACAAGGTTTAGCCTCATTACTAGAACTGAGCTTAATTTTCTATGTCTGCTGCCTATCTTATGTTTTTCTGGTTATAAAGACCATTTTCATTAAGCTCTGAACACACTTAGCATTGTTCTGATGGAACACAATGATTTCTTCTCCATGTGTCTAGAATTTTCTTTACCTTTGCTTTTTGTTGGGTGCACAAACACATACACACACACACACACACACACACACATACTTAATGCTCCTTAGAGTATGGATAATCAATGCACATGATTAAAGAGAAAGTTTGATGAAATATCAAGAAGGGAATAAGGACCAATTCCATTTTACTGGGCATTGAACTGGGATGTACTTTTCATCATGCCAAGCTAACATGGTGGGATTTATCTGTCCAACATGTGTGCTTGAAAGTGAAAAAAAAAAACAAAACAAAACAGTGCTCAAATTTTTTGAGGAAAAAGAAAGAACACCACCCTGTGACCTTAATTGGTCACCATCCTTTTTGTAATTTGCTCCAAGGAAGGCTGGGTATGCTCACTGGCAGCTCTAGATTCATGTCCATGCCCATCCACGATTAAAAGCAAGCAAGCAAACAAACAAGAGACAAATGCTACACAAATCTGAACATCCCAGAAAGTCTTCTACTGACTCAGTCTGGATGACTTTCCCACACTTGGAGTCAAAGGGTGGAGCTCAGGGCTACAATTCCTGACTGTCCGGGCCAGTGGACAGGCAGGTGGGAGGGGGCTTACATCACTGCAGGTTGCTGTTAGTCAAATGACATATAAAGACAAGCAATAAAGATTTCTGGTTAAAAATGAAAGATTCTAGAGTGGAAAACAAAAGAATAGGATGATGCTAAATGAAATAAAAATGCAGACTTTAAAAAAAATGAAGCCATATTGATAGAAACAATTATATAAATATTTGAATTAATAAATGAATGTGAGGAGACATATTCTAAATATTGCATACTATAATATAGTATTCTAAGTAGTACCTGTAGATACCCTGTCTCTATAAAATGAACGTGAAATCTGCCTCCCACCTCTGAGGGCAGGGTGGACTTGGTGACTGACTCACTTCTAAGGAATCGAATAGGCGAATGGAAAACAGTTACTGTATGCTGCAGAAACTCAACAACCACCACCTGAACCCAGTGATGAAGGTTAACAATTCTAGTGATTCAGCGATGTCATGCAGGTACCGTGTCCTCCCAGATATGCTGTGATGAGAAGGGCGCTTCAACTCGGTGGTATTCCTTCTCAAAACCCACAACCACGGTCTAATCATAAGAAAAAAACAGACTGCCTGTACTCTTCAAGACAGTCAAAGTCATGGAAACAGTCTGTCAATTCCTCAAACAGTTAATCAGTTACCATATGACCCAGTGATTGCATTGGTACACAGCCAAGAGAAATGGCAACATTTGTCTACATAAAAACTTGTACGTGAATGTATGTAGCATCATTATTCATAACAGCCAAAAGAGGAAACAACTCAAATGCCTACCAATTAATGAATAGATAAATCAAATGTAGGGTATTATTTGGCAAGAAAACAGAAATGAAGTACTCGTACATGCTACAAAAGGGATGAATCTTGAAAACAGTATGTCAAGTGAAAGAAACCACATATCAGAAAAATAAGTGGAGCTTGTTATAAAGAATAACTCTATTCTTTAGAAGTGAGAATAGTGTGACATTTCGTCATATGAAATGTCCAAAATAGATGAGTCTTTGGAGAGAAAGTGGGCTTGGGATGGGTATGGGCTTTAACTGAATTCAAGCACAATGGGGCTTTTTTCCCCTTTTTAATTGGAGGGTAATTGCTTTACAATGTTCAATTGGTTTCTGTCATACAACAATGTGCATCAGCCATAAATATACATAGGTCTCCTCTCTCTTGAATCTCCCTCCCACTCCCCACCCCATCCCACCCTCTAGGTTGTCGCAGAGGACCGGGTTGGGCTTCCTGTGTTATACAACAAATTCCCACTAGCTATCTATTTTACATAAGGAAATGTATATATTTCAGTGCTACTATCTCATTTCATCCTACCCTCTCCTGCCCTGTGAACACAAATCTGTTCTCTATTCTCCATCTCTATTCCTGCCCTGCAAAGAGGTTCATCAGTACCATTTTTCTAGATTCCATATAGATGCATTAATGTATTTGCTTTTCATTCTGAATAATAAGTTCTAGGTTCATCCACTTCACTAGAACTCACTCGAATTCATTCCTTTTCGGGCCTTAGTAATATTCCATTGTATATATGTACCACAATTCTTTATCCATTCATCAGTTGATAGACATCTAGGTTGCTTCCCTGTCCTGGCTCTTGTAAATAGTGCTGCAGTGAACACTGGGGTATGGTGTTTTTTTGAATTATGGTTTTCTCAGGGTATATGCACAGTAGATCATGGCATCTGGTCCCATCACTTCATGGGAAATAGATGGGAAAACAGTGGAAACAGTGTCAGACTTTATTTTTGGGGGGCTCCAAAATCACTGCGGATGCTGACTGCAGCCAGGAAATTAAAAGACGCTTACTCCTTGGAAGGAAAGTTATGACCAACCTAGATAGCATATTAAAAAGTAGAGACATTACTTTGCCAACAAAGGTCCGTCTAGTCAAGGCTATGGTTTTTCCCGTGGTCATGTATGCATGTGAGAGTTGGACTGTGAAGAAAGCTGATCGCCGAAGAATTGATGCTTTTGAACTGTGGTGCTGGAGAAGACTCTTGAGAGTCCCTTGGACTGCAAGGAGATCCAACCAGGCCATTCTAAAGGAGATCAATCCTGGGTGTTCATTGGAAGGACTGATGCTAAAGCGGAAACTCCAATACTTTGGCCACCTCATGCGACGAGTTGACTCACTGGAAAAGAGTCTGATGCTGGGAAGGATTGGGAGCGGGAAGAGAAGGGGACGACAGAGATAGAGATGGCTGGATGGCATCACCGACTCGATGGACATGAGTTTGAGTGAACTCCAGGAGTTGGTGATGGACAGGGAGGCCTGGCATGCTGTGATTCATGGGGTCGCAAAGATTTGGACACGACTGAGCGACTGAACTGAACTGAATGCACAGTAGTGGGTTTGCTGGGTCATATGGTAGTTTAATTCTTAGTTTTTTTTAAGGAATCTCCATACTGGTCCAGAAAAACATCTATGTCTGCTTTATTCACTATGCCAAAGGCTTTGACTGTGTGGATCACCACAAACTGTGGAAAATTCTTAAAGATATGTGAATACCAGACCACCTTACCTGCCTCCTGAGAAATCTGTATGCAGGTCAGGAAGCAACAGTTAGAACTGGACATGGAACAACAGACTGGTTCCAAATCGGGAAAGGAGTACATTTAGGCTGTATATTGTCACCTTGCTTATTGAACTTATATGCAGAATACATCATGAAAAACACTGGGCTGGATGAAGCAGAAGCTGGAGTCAAGACTGCCAGGAGAAATATCAATAAACTCAGATATGCAGATGACACCACCCTTAGGCAAAAAGCAAAGAACTAAAGAGCCTCTTGATGAAAGTGAAAGAGGAAAAAAAAAAAAAAAGAAAGTGAAAGAGGAGAGTGAAAAAGCTGGCTTAACGCTCAACATTCAGAAAACTAAGATCGTGGCATCTGGTCCCATCACTTCATGGCAAATAGATGGGGAAACAGTAGAAACAATGACAGAGTTTAGTTTGGGGGGCTCCAAAATCACTGCAGATAGTGACTGCAGCCATGAAAGTAAAAGAGGCTTACTCCTTGGGAGAAAGTTTATGAGCAACCTAGACAGCATATTACAAAGCAGAGACGTTACTTTGCCAACAAAGGTCCATCTAGTCAAGGCTATGGTTTTTCCAGTAGTCATGTATGCATGTGAGAGTTGGGTATAAAGAAAGCTGAGCACCAAAGAATTGATGCTTTTGAACTGTGGTGTTGGAGGAGACTCTTGAGAGTCCCTTGGACTGCAAGGAGATCCAACCTGTCCTTCCTAAAGGAAATCAGTCCTGAATATTATTGGAAGGACTGATGCTGAAGCTGAAACTCCAATACTTTGGTCACCTGATTCGAAGAACTGACTCATTTGTAAAGATTCAGATGCTGGGAATGATTGAAGACGGGAGGAGAAGGGGACAACAGAGGATGAGAGGGTTGGATGGCATCACCGACTTAAGTTTGAGCAAACTCCGGGAGTTGGTGATGGCCAGGGAGGCCTGGCCTGCTGAAGTCCATGGGGTCTCAAAAAGTCAGACACGACTGAGCGACTGAACCGACTAACTGACTGATACACTATTGGTGCCAAATGGGCATATGTATCTTTTAAGGCCCATATCATTATGGCTGAATAACTTGAATGGCTTTTGATACAGAAGCCCTATTTACACCAACAAGGGAATTTCATATGAGGGTTTAGAAAAAGATCCCCAAGGTGATTCTAGCCTGCAGTCTGGGTAAGGGACCCTGACTGAATGAGCAGGTCAGGACCACATGAGTTCTCTAGTCAACAGAGGAAAGAGCTACTATTTACGAGGCAGATTGTTTAGAGGGACCCAGATCTAGATTCTTCATGTTAGTGACTAGATTTCATATCACAACACCCCTACTAGTGAGGGGTCATTATCATCTCTTCGTGGATGTGTGTGACTCCAAAGCATGTGCTCCTGAGCGCAGAGAAAAACGAACAAGAGGTTGCTCCCCATGCCAACTGCCATAGCCAGGGGTGGAAGCAGGCAGCCTGGGCACTTTTAGTTGCTGATGGCAGAGCTTTAGCAAAGGTATCAGGACATGTACTTCCGAATTGGTTAATCTTTGCCCTCCCTGTGATTACCCTCCCTGCAACAGGAAGCCAGGTCTTGGGCTCCTGCCCCTTGCTGCGTGGGAGGTTTATAACAGAGCTGGAAGCAGAAGTCTGAAGCCAGTGTTTCTTCTGTCCTTTGTGAAAACTTATGGAAATGATTGGGCTTCCCTTGGGGCTCAGCCAGTAAAGAATCCACCTGTGATTCAGGAGACTGGAGATGCAGTTTGATCCTGACTCAGGAAGATACCCTGGAGGAGGGCCTGGGAACCCATTTCAGTGTTCTTGCCTGGATAATCCCTTGGTCCATCCATGTTGATGCAATTGGCATCATTTTATCCTGTTTTATGGCCAAATAGCATTCTATTTTATATATATAGATATATATATACGTATATTTTATATACATATATATATATATACTACATCCTCTTTATCCATTCATCTGCTGATGGATGTTTAGGTTGCTACCATGTCTTGGCTACTGTAAAATGTGCTGCTATGAATATTGGGGTGCATGTATCTTTTCAAATTAGAGCTTTTTTCCAGATATATGCCCAGAAGTGGAATTGCTGAATCACATGGCAGCTCTATTTTTAGTTTTCTAAGGAACTTCCAGTATGTCAGCAAATTGGGAAAACTCAGCAGTGACCACAGGACTGGAAAAGGTCAGTTTTCATTCCAATCCCAAAGAAAGGCACTGCCAAAGAATGCTCAAACTACCGCACAGTTGCACATATTTCACATGCTAGCAAGGTAATGCTCCAAATCTTTCAAGCTAGGCTTCAGCAGTATGTGAACCAAGAACATCCAGATGTGCAGGCTGGATTTAGAAAAGGCAGAGGAACCAGAGATCAAATTGGCAACATCTTTTGGATCATAGAAATAGCAAGGGAATTAAAAAAAAAGACTGCTTCATTGACTAAAGCCTTTGACAGTGTGTATCACAACAAAATGTGGAAAATTCTTAGATATGGGAGTACCAGACCGCCTTACCCATCTCCTGAGAAACCTGTACGCAGGGCAAGAAGCAACAGAACCAGACATGCAACAACGGACTGGTTCCAAATTGGGAAAGGAGTACAAAAAGGCTGTATGTTGTCACCCTGCTTATTTAAATTCTATGCAGAATACATCATGTGAAATGCCAGGCTGGATGGATGAAGCTCAAGCAGGAATCAAGATTGCTGTGAGAAATATCAACAACCTTGGGTATGCACGTGATACCACTCTAACGGCAGAAAGTGATAAGGAGCTAAAGAGCCTATTGATGAAGGTGAAAGAAGAGAGTGAAAAATCTGGCTTAAAACTCAACATTCAAAAAACGAAGATCATGGCATCCAGTCCCATCACTTCATGGCAAATAGATGGGGAAACAATGGAAACAGGGACAGACTTTATTTTCTTGGGCTCCCAAATCACTGTGAACAGTGACTGCAGCCAAGAAACTGAAAGATATTTGCTCCTTATTAGAAAAGCTATGACAAACCTAGACAGCATATTAACTAGCAGAGACATCACTTTGTTGACAAAGGTCCATATATTCAGAGCTATGGTTTTTTTCACTAGTCATGTACGGATGTAAGAGTTGGACCATAAAGAGGACTGAGCACCGAAGGTTTGATGCTTTTGAATTGTGGGGCTGGAGAACTCTTGAGAGTCCCTTGGACAGCAACGAAATCAAACCAGTCAATCCTAAAGGAAACCAACCCTGAATATTCATTAGAAAGACTGATGCTGAAGCTGAAACTCCAATACTTTGGCCACTTGATGCAAAGAGCCAAGTCACTGGAGAAGACCCTGAATCTGGGAAAGCTTGAGGGCAGGAGGAGAAGGGGGCGACAGAGGAGATGGTTGGGTGGCATCACGGACTCAATGGACATGAGTTTGAGCAAACTCTGGGAGACAGTGAAGGACAGGGAAGTCTGGCATGCTGCAGTTCGTGGGGTTGCAAAGAGTCAAACATGACTTAGTGACTGAACAACAGCAAGGAACTTCCATATTACTTTCCCTCTTGGCTGCACCAATTTACATTCCCACCCACAGTGTAGGAGGGTGCCCATTTCTCCACACCCTCTTCAGCATTTGTTATTTGTGGAATTTTTATTTATTTATTTATTTTTAAAGTTTTTATTAGAATATTTGTGGAGTTTTTAATGATGGCCATTCTGAACACTGTGAGGTAATGCCTCATTGTAATTTTGATCTGCATTTCTCTAATAATTAGCGTTGTTAAGCAACTTTTCGTGTGCAGTTGGCCATTTGTATGAATAATGACCTATATATTACTTTAAAATTATACTATAGTTACACATTTGAAAACACTATGAATGGCAATTTTTTATTCCCACAGCCTCCTCCCCCAATTTGGGATTCACAGAGATCTAGGGAGGAAGTGACTATGAAGACGCTGCTGAGTGGGTTTCTAAAAGCATGGTAAGTAGTGGAAAACCACAGCAAAATATAACACTGACCGATGGAGTTTTCAATACAGTAGCTATAGTAGATATCTATGTACACTTCAGTGTATATATAATACACAAGGCAAATATACCATAAAGGGGGTGGTAACAGGAACCTATTAAGGTGAGGTTTCTACATATCAACTGAAGTGGTAACATACTGATTCTGAATAGACTGTGAAAAGTTAAGTAGGTAGTTTATAATCCACAGAGCAACCACAAAAATGTTATACAAAGAGAGACATTCAAAATCAGAGTAAAAAAATTAAAATGAAGTACTCCAAGGCATTCAGATAAGCCAGAGGAAAGCAAGAAAGGGGAAACAGGGTAAAGAGAAACAGAGAGGACCAACGAAACGTGAAAAATAGTGGTAGATCTAAATCAAAACATACCACCAATAAATAATTGTCCATGGCCTAAATACATAACTAAATGAACTAGATTGACAGAACGGATTTAAAAAACAATAACGAGAAACACAAATAATGCTCCAACTATATGTTGGCTACGAGACTCACTTCAAATATAGTGACATAGGTAGCATAAGAGTAAAACGATGAATAAAAACACACCATGCAAACACTGATCAGAAGAAAGCAGGAGAATCTATAGATTATATGATCAGACAATGTCAACTTGAAAACAAACATAGTTACCAGGGATAAAGAGGGTCAGTCGATTCACCAGGAAGATACAATAATATAAATATGCATTATAGCTAACAACAGTCTTAAAATACTTGAAGCAAAACTGAAGGAACCGAAAGGGAAATAGACAAATCCACAATTATAATTGGGATCGTCAACATTCCGCTCTCACTAATAGATAGAATTAGTAGGCAAAAAATCAGCAAATTTATAGATGAACTGAACACCACCATCAACCAACTAATTTTAATTGACATTTATAGAGTGGTCCACCAGAAAACAGCAGAATGCACATTCTTTTCAAATGCACACAGAACATTCAGCAAGATTGACTATATCCTGAGTCAAAAACCAAATCTTAATAATTAAAAAAAACCCTGAAACCAAACGGATTGTGCTATTGGAAATAATGGAATAAAACTCTAGAAATCAATAACAGAAAGGTAATATGGAAATCTCCAAGAACTGGGAAACTGAACAACACATATTTAATTCATGGCTCAAAGAGGAAGTCTCAAGGGAAATGAAAAATACATAGAACAGAGCAGATTCATGTCAATGTATGGCAAAACCAATACAGTAATGTAAAGTAATTAGCCTCCAATCAAAATAAATTAAATTAAAAAATACATAGAACAGTATTAAAGTGAAAATAAAAGCAAAAACCTACAGTTATCAAAACTGGGGAGTCAGAAAACACATAGATCATTTTCAGGTTGACTACAAAAAGACACAGGAGATATTTTCGGCATAATGGAACTCTCGCATATCCTGGTTGTGTTGTGGTTATACAATTGTATGTAATTTTCAAGGCTTACCGAACTGGACACTAAAAGAAGTGAATTTTATTTTCTTTAAATTATACCTTAATGAAAATATTTTAAAAGAAGCATCGTGTTAAGTGAAGAACATAAGTTCAGTTCAGTTCAGTCGCTCAGTCGTGTCCGACTCTCCGCGACCCCATGAATCACAGCACGCCAGGCCTCCCTGTCCATCACCAACTCCCGGAGTTCACTCAAACTCGTAGCAGACCAGTATTATTCTGTGATTCCAATTTCATATCTAACGAGTAAATAAAACAGTTGATGAGTACACCAATGTATCTACTTACCTACGTGTATTTCAATATACATAGAAAACTGTATACCAAGTACCAGTCCAACAGTAGCAGTGGTTACCTTTGGGGAGTGGAATGCAAAGGATTTCACTTTGTCCAGCTGTGAGGCATTTTAAGCCACACATAAATTATTTATATTTATAATCCATCATGAAACAGTATATATGGAAGATATTATGATAAACAGTGAGAGTACTGAGCAGCATAAAAATAATATTCATTATACACTTAAAACACATTTGTCTAACTCTCTGATCCACTGAAATTAATGTAGGAATGATAATGAGCTCCATACGGTTTGTAATCTAAAAAGGCAAAAAATAAAATGAAGTTCAGTGGCTACAGCTAAAAAGTTAAATAAATGTGATCTATGTTCCTTCAGAATCATAGTTCATTTCAACCCTGAATATTCATTGGAAGGACTGATGCTGAAGTTGAAGCGCCAATACATTGACCACATGATGTGAAGAGCCAACTCATTGGAAAAGACCCTGATGCTGGGAAAGATTGAGGGCAGGAGGACAAGAGGGTGACAGAGGATGAGTGGGCTGGATGGCATCACAGACTCAATGGACACAAAGCTTGAGCAAATTCCAGGAGACGGTGAAGGACAGGGACGCCTGGTGTGCTGCAGTCCATGGAGTTGCAAAGAGTCCGACATGACTTAGCGATTGACCAACAACAAAAGGGAAGATGTTCTATCCTTGGTGAATAATAATAGTATCTTTTAAGAACACCAAATGATCAGGAACTGTGACTGGGTATGATTGTAATAGAGAAAATGTTATGGGGGAATATGGGCCTCTTGTCCATGAACAGTTTCTAGTTAGGTTCTCTCTGGATTTTGTGATATCCTGCTCTTAATGGCAGTGTCATCTTTTAATGGTTGTGCCCCACCCCCTGCCTTCCTCTCTATATCATGATGATAGAAGACGTCCAGAAGACCCTGAGCCTCATTATACATTCATTGTAACACATTAGCATGCTAAAGGGCACACCCACAGGCTCCATGACAGTTCCCAGGCCAAAAAAGGCCAAAATCGGGTCTTTGGCCCAATTCTTTACACTTAGTCTATGAAATTACCCCATAAAAACTAACCACCCTATATTTTGGGGCCCGTTCTCATCTTCTGAGATGGCCCATGCTCTGTCCTCGGAGTGTGTCTATCTGTCAAATAAATCCACTTCTTACTTATCACTGTGCTTCTCACTGAATTCCTTCTGCAATGAGACATAAACAACCTGAATTTCATTGTCCTGAGATCAGGTATGCGGATTCAGCTAGAAGATTTTGGGTTCGAGTCCCCTCCTAAGCCAGAGATTGTGGGTTCAAGTTCCATCTGAAGTGCAGGTCATGTGGACCTGAGTCCCAATCTGAGGGTCACAGTTTCAAAAACTACAGTTTCAAAAACTAGCCAGAATGGCTATTATCAAAAAGTCTACAAATAATAAATGCTGGAGAGAGTGTGGAGAAAAAGGAACCCTCCTACACTGTTGATGGGAACGCAAATTAGAACAGCTACTATGGAAAAGAGTATGGAGGTTCCTTAAAAAACTACAAATGGAGCTATCATATGATCCAGCAATTCCACTCCTGGGCATATATCTGAAAAAGACAAAAACTTTAATTCAAAAAGATACATGTACCCTGGGGACATCCCTGGAGGTCCAGTGGTTAAGACTGAGCTTCCACTGTGGGAGGCACCGGTTCAATCCTGGTTGGGGAACTAGAACCTGCATGCCATGTGGCACAGCCAAAAAGAATGTTAAATTTGGGGGGACTTCCAGCGGTTAAGAATCTGCCTTTCAATGCTGGGGACACAAGTTCAGTCCCTAGTTATGGACCTAAGATCCCACTTGCTGTGGGGCAACTAAGCTCACCCACCACAACTACTGAGCCCGCTCACTCTGAAGCCCACATGCCACAACTAGAGAAGCCTGTGCACCACAACGAAGACCCTACACACTGCAACGAAGACATAATGTTTGAACAGGTATTTATTGGACATGGCTTCCTTGCCAGGTTCCTGGGGAAAGACAGAGAGGATGGAATGCTCAGTCGAGAAGGACAGACATTTAATGTCTCTAAGAGTGAGAGAGAATGGCTGTCTCAAACGTATTTTCCATTTTATACATTGTACGAAAATGAGGCCTTATGTAGAGGCAGCATCTCATTGGATGATACGTCATACAGAACCTGAATCACAAAACATAGGGAGTTATCTGTGCTTGCGATCTACTATGCTATGTCTATCTGTTCATCAAAATCTGTTTTCAAAGTGGCTTTTCAGGCACGCCTCTGTTCAATGAGAGAATTAGGGAAATGTTCAGCCACCAAGCACACACATTTAAAGTGCCTTGGACTGAAAGACAAGCAGCTGTGGTGCTAGTGTTGTCCATTTATATACACTGTACGCAAATGAGGCCATGTGAACAGACAACATCTGATTGGACGAAACGCTCTACAAGAAGCCATGTCAAGAAAATCCCAGGAAGTTAAGTGTGTCTGGAAGTGTTACTGGAGTATTTCTCTTTGTCTCTCCTTCTCCGATGTGGAAGGTACTTTCTTGAAGCCCTGTCTCGGAAAGACACATATAGAGGAATGCCCAATCAGAAATAACAAACGTTTACAGTCTCAGATGAAAGAGAACGATGTTGGCAAATGTTTTTACCCTTCCTATATGCAAAAGCGGAGAAGGCAATGGCAAGCCACTCCAGTACTCTTGCCTGGAGAATCCCATGGATGGAGAAGCCTGGTGGGCTGCAGTCCATGGGGTCGCTAGGAGTCGGACACGACTGAGTGACTTCACTTTCACTTTTCACTTTCACACATTGGAGAAGGAAATGGCAACCCACTCCAGTGTTCTTGCCTGGAGAATCCCAGGGACGGGGCAGCCTGCTGAGCTTCCGTCTATGGGGTCACACAGAGTCGGACACGACTGAAGTGACTTAGCAATATGCAAAAGAGGCCTTGAGTAGATGCAGCATCTGATTGGATCACATGCAATACTGGTAACCGTGTCACAAAACCCGAGAGAGTTACCTTTGCTTGCAATCTCCTGGGCTATCTTGATCCGTGTGCTATTCTCTGTTTTCCAAGTGGCATTCTTGATGCCCTTCTGAGCAAAGATAGAAGAGTTCTCAGTTACGAGCACAGACGTTACAGTATCCCTGAAATGAAAGAGTAAGTCGATGGGGATCATAGTGTCTATTTATATATGCTGAATGCAAATGAGGCCTTGCACACAAGTGCCATCTGACTTTATGAAATACAACGGAAGGAAAACTTGTCTAAAAGTTCCAGGAGTTATATGTGCTTGCACTTGTTACTGGGCTATCTCTATCCGTCTAGCCTTGTCTGTGTTGGAAGTGGGTTGCTTGCCGGCCTCCTGGAGAAAGAGAGATAGGAATACTAGCACCACTGCCGCTTTTCTCTTTCTATCCAAGGCACTGTAAGTAAGTCTGCGTCTTTGGTAGCTGAACATTTCCCTGATTCTATCTTCGTCCAGAAGGGCGGCTGAAAAGCCACTTTGAAAACAGACTGTGTGAATGGATAGAGATAGCATAGATAACTCCCTAGTGTTTTGTGACTCGGTTTCCTGTATGGCATTCCATCCGATCAGATGTTGCCTCTGCACAAAGCCTCATCTGCACATAGTGTATAGAAAGGGAAAACACTTTTCCAACGCCTTTATCTTTCAATCCAAGATAGTGTAAATAACTTTCCCGTCTGTGTGGGCATTCCTCTATATCTATCTTTCCCAGGAAGGGCATCAAGAAAGTCACTTGCACAACAGAGAAGGACAGACGCAGAGAGATACTGGCTATCTATGTTACATATGGTAACGCATGTGTTTCAGTGCTATTCTCTCTTTAAAATCATTAGTTCTTTGAAAGATTACCAGTTAATTTGAAGGAGCCATCTCATTTCAAAAGTTTGTCTCATGATCTAACAAAAAGATACTTGCTTCCTTCATAAAGATATTTATATTCTCCTAAGAGAAAAAAATGAGAAATGACTTTTCACAGTGCCTTCCTTAGGACCAAGGCTCAGACAGCCCCTACAGCTTTCCCCCAACACTTAAAGGCCACTGAAGTCCCACCACGTGCTGTCCACGTGAAGGTTTCCTCATTCACCCCTCAGGACAGCTCTGTAACAAAGATATTGTGAGTTCAAGTCACAGAGTCCAAGCTCATGGTGACAGAACCTGGGTCACCTCTGGAGGTAAGTGTCCAGATGGGATGAGGTACCATTTCTCACCCTCCCTGAGGACACAGAGGAACCTCCCTTTCAGAAGATAGGCTTCCAGGGCTAGAGAAATGGTCACACACCCTTGCTGTTGTGGTCCCGCAGTACTCACTCACAAATCCCTCTGGGTGAGGAAGAGGACAGAGGAGATGAGACCCTGCCCCTTCCGGCAGCTGACCCCAGTGTCCAGGCTACATGCGTTGGCTCATCCCTGGGGCTCGGGCAGAAGCTCAGGTGTTGACCTTGAGCAGGTGATCTGGAGGGAGGGAAAGTGATATGTAAGAAAGTACTTTAAGGAATTGTACTTTATATTTCATGATCTTTAATCCTAGCAGCTATTCAAATCACCTATTATTATGACCAACACTCATACCAGGGTACTGATTTTAGAGGAGATAATGTGAACCAGGGAACACTTTTGATAGTCTTCCTATGCAGCTCACTCTGGAATTACTCTAAACTTTTAACATCTTGTCTTTATGCCTTCTGGGCTCTGAAGGATTTAACTCCCTGTAGAAGGCTATGGTTTTTCCGGTAGTCATGTATGGATGTGAGAGTTGGACTGTGAAGAAAGCTGAGCACCGAAGAATTGATGCTTTTGAACTGTGGTGCTGGAGAAGACTCTTGAGAGTCCCTTGGACTGCAAGGAGATCCAACCAGTCCATCCTAAAGGAGACCAGTCCTGGGTGTTCATTGGAAGGACTGATGTTGAAGCTGAAACTCCAATACTTTGGCCACCTCATGCGACGAGTTGACTCATTGGAAAAGACCCTGATGCTGGGAGGGATTGGGGGCAGGAGGAGAAGGGGACGACAGAGAATGAGATGGCTGGATGGCATCACCAACTCGATGGACATGAGTTTGGGTAAACCCTGGGATTTGGTGATGGACAGGGAGGCCTGGCGTGCTGCGGTTCATGGGGTCGCAGGGACTTGGACATGATTGAGCGACTGAACTGAACTGAACTGACTGAAAATGATATTACATGCTCTCGAAGTGCCGTCCAATGCTTTTTAGTATTATGATCTGTAAAGTTTTAAAGTCACAACATGATTGAAATTGAAAAGCAGATTCTAAATTTTAAAACCCAGAGAAGTTTGTGAAGAATTTGGGAGGAATACTTGCAAACTATACCCCAGATATTGGGTTAGTATCTGTGATTTGTCCAACATCCTTACTTTCAAAGAGATTGGCAAATAATTTCAACTGAGATTCACATAAAAAATACAGAGAAACAATGAACATGTTAAAATATGCCAAAATCACAAGGACTAATATTATGAAAATATTTTTTAAATCCTATGAATTAATATTAAGTGGAAAAGAAAAGATATGAAATCTCTTGGAAAAGACCATGAGAGTGTGCAAGTGTGCTTTCACCTACAGGTCCCTGGAGAGGAGGCACCATCCTATGACAACAGCCCCCTTTAGGTTGGGGGGTAGGACTAGGACTGGTGAAAGAGGTAGGATAATTTCAATTTATAAATATACTCATATATAGTGTTTGAAATGCTCTACTCAGGAAAACCAGTATGTGGGTAAAACTTTGAAAGCAGAAAATACTTGTGAACAGAGTGACAAAAATTACTGTGTACTATTCATTACTTTGTGAAAGCATTCCTTGTATTCAATTTCATGGGGAAATGAAGTAGAGTTTCAAACTGAACCGACTGTGTGTGTGTGTTTCTGTCGCTGTCCCCTCTGGTTCTACTACATCAAATACTCACTCACAGTTGCAGCTTTACCCTCGGTTCAGACCGGAGGTGGACTTCCAATCTCAGGTTTACAAATGTCAGGAAATGAAATGTTTTAACATCACAGAAAAGTGATGGATAGAGAGGATTGCTCCAGTTACGTGAAAATCCAGAAAACCCTGGCTGTTGCCATTCAGTCAAGCTCCCAAACTCCATCTCTCCCTCCTACTTGCTCAGCACCCTCTCTCCCAGCACTCTCAGAGCTTCCATACTGGATTTGGCCCCCATGTGGCATCATAACCGTCTCTTTGTTTGTTCTTTTTTTAACGGAAAGCAGTACAATTCTCAGAGTGAAAAGATGTGATGAAACAGTTTGTTTACAACGATATAAATTCTATTTGGCATATTGATACGTATATTAAATCAGTTCTGCTTGCTGTTGACCCCAAGTGTGCTTACGTTCATTGATTCATCCCTCATCAGAGTCACATGATGTACAATGTGGACCACAGTGGAAGTCTGTCTCAGGGAGCAGGGAGCAGGGAGCAGGGCATTCACCCTGCATTATCCCACCCCTGTACTTGCCACCAAGTCTTTCTCCCACCCCTAGCTAGTCATCTTCTAGCTAGGATAGTGGACACAGCTGCCCAGAGGCCGATCTCATTCGCCAACCTCACTCATGTCCCTGGACCAACACTGCCTTTCACCCACCACTGTCTGCATGCACTTCTGCCACCTGGTATTTCATCACGTGTAGGCTCAGAATATGTTTTTACAGTCTTTTACATTGTCAGGTTGTTTTTTTTTTTTTTTTTCAGACAGCATTGGAATCACTCTGTGCTTACCAATCATAGGTTGGATTTTAAGAAAGGGTATTGTGTTTCGTTTGTCGCTCTTTAATAAATAAATGTCTTTGTAGAGAGATTTGAAAATGGCAGTGTACTACTGCCACTTGTGACAGAACATTAATTGCAGCCTGAAGGAAGGATGTAGGGACCTTTGGGGGCTTCACAGGTGGCACAGTGGTGAAGAATCTGCGTGCCAAGCAAGAGCGGCAGGAGACATGGGTTCGATCCTTGGATCGGGAAGATGCCCTGGAAGAGGAAATGGCAACGCACTTCAGTATTCTTGCCTGGAAAATTCCATGAACAGAGGAGTCTGGCAGGCTATAGTCCGTGGAGTCACAAAGAGTGGGACACAACTAGACACGCATGCACTCGAGCCCAAACCCACCAGATGAAACTTTCCACAAGTCTGGGTAAAAGGGGGAAATTCCCTGGGTACAGCTATATACATAGTCTTTTTGAACATTTCATATAAATGATTCCACTCATACTGGACTGGAATTATTTATATGAAATCCAGTAAGGTGGATTAAGAAAAGGCAGAGAACCAGAGATCAAATTGCCGACATCCACTGGATCATAGAAAAAGCAAGAGAATTCCAGAAAAGGATCTACTTCCACTTTGTTGACTATGCCAAAGCCTTTGACCGTGTAGATTACCACAAACCGTGGAAAATTCTTAAAGAAATGGGAATACCAGAGCACCTGACCTGCCTCCTGAGAAATCTGGGTGCAAGTCAAGAAGCAACAGTTAGAACCGGACATGGAACAACGGACTGGTTCCAAATTGGGAAAGGGGTACGTCAAGTCTGTATATTGTCACCAGGCTTATTTAACTTATATGCAGAGTACGTCATGAGAAACGCTGGGCTGGATGAAGAGCAAGCTGGAATTGCGATTGCCGGGAGAAATATCAATAACCTCAGATATGCAGATGACACCACCCTTGTGGCAGAAAGCGAAGAAGAACTAAAGAGCCTCTTGATGAAAGTGAAAGAGGAGAGTGAGGAAGCTGGCTTAAAACTCAACATTCAAAGAACAAAGATCTTGCATCCGGTCCCATCACTTCATGGCAAATAGATGGGTAAACAACGGAAAGAGTGACCGACTATTTTCTTGGGCTCCAAAATCACTGCAGATGGTGACTGCAGCCATGAAATTAAAAGACACTTGCTCCTTGGAAGAACAGCTGTGACAAACCTAGACAGCATATTAGAAAGCAGAGATATTACTTAACTGACAAAGTCCATCTAGTCAAAGCTATGGTTTTTCCAATAGTCTTATACGGATGTGAGAGTTGGACCTTAAAGAAAACTGAGTGCTGAAGAATTGAGGCTTTTGAACTGTGGTATTGGAGAAGACTTTTGAGAGTTCCTTGGACTGCAAGGAGTTCAAACCAGTCAATCCTAAAGGAAATCAGTCCTGAATATTCATTGGAAGCGCTGATGCTGAAGCTGAAACTCCAATACTTTGGCCACTTGATGTGAAGAGCTGAGTCACCGGGAAAGATCCTGATGCTGGAAAAGACAGAGGCAAAAGAAGTTGATGGCAGCGGATGAGATGATTGGATGACATCACCGACTCAAGGGATATGAATTTAAGCAAACTCCGTGAGATGGTGAAGGACAAAGAAGCCTGGCATGCTGCAGTCCATGGAGTCGCAAAGGGTCGACACGATTTAGTGACTGAACAACAAAAACAAGCATAATCAGAAGTTAGGAGAAGCTAGATAAAAGGGGGAAACTGCTTTTTAATATGTGCTTAGTCATGTAACCTAGATTTCACTAAAGTTTTTTCCATTATGTCCTGAAACCTCCAGAACATGTCCGAATCCTAAATTCTTTCAGTACTCACATTTCATTCTTTCCAGGATAGCAAATTTTTTAAAGTGTAATGAGCCATATTATTTTCAAATTATAATATTGAAAATGTTAAAAAAAAAAACAGTATTACAAAATAATCATTAAATCTTGCTTGACCAGGCTGGAGTAAGTAATTGCAAATTATATGAAGTGAGTTCACATGATGTTGAAGCAGTACCAGAAAACGTCTAGAACAAACACCAGAAAGAGCTGTCCATTTCTTCAGCTGTCCATTTTGCATTGGAATGCAAAAGGAGGAAGTCAAGAGGTACCTGGAGTATCAGGCAAGTTTGGCCTTGGAGTACAAAATGAAGCCGGGCAAAGCACAATAGAGTTTTGCCAAGAGAATGCACTGGTCATAGCAAACACCATCTTCCAACAACACAAGAGATGACTACACATGGATATCACTAGATGGTCAATACCAAAATCATACTGATTATATTCTTTGCAGCCGAAGGTAGAGAATTTCTATGCACTCAGAAGAAACAAGACCGGGAGCTGACTGAGGCTCAGATCAGGAGCTGCTTAATGTTAAATTCAGGATTAAATTGAGGAAAGTAGGAGAAGGAAATGGCAACCCACTCCAGTGTTCTTGCCTGGAGAATCCCAGGGACGGGGGAGCTTGGTGGGCTGCCGTCTATTGGGTCACACAGAGTCGGACACGACTGAAGTGACTTAGCAGCAGTTAGCAGGGAAAACCACAAGGCCATTCCTGTATGATCTAAATCAAGTACCTTATGGTTATACAGTGCAAGTGAAAACGAGATTCAGGGGATTAGATCTGATAGAATGCCTGAAGAAGTATGGACAGAGGTTCATAACATTTCACAGGAGATGGTGATCAAAACCATCCCCAAGAAGACGAAATGTCAAAGGGCAAAACGGTTGTCTGAGAAAGCATTACAAATATGAGGGGAAAAAAACAAGCAAAAGGCAGATGAAAAAAGGAAAGATATACCTATGTGAATGCAGAGTTTCAAAGAATAGCAAGGAGAGATAAGAAAGCTTTCTTAAGTGGACAATGAGATGAAATAGAGGAAAACAATAGAATGGGAATGACTAGAGGTCACTTCAAGAAAATTGGAGATACCAAGGAACATTTCATGCAAAGATGGGCACAAAAATGGACAGAAATGGTATGGACCTAACAGAAGCAGAAGATATTAAGAAGAGGTGGCAAGAATACGCAGAAGAACTATACAGAAAAGACCTTAATGAAACAGATAACCACAATGGTGTGATCACTCCCCTAGAGCCAGACATCCTGGACTGTGAAGTCAAGTGGGCCTTAGGAAGCATTACTAGGAGCACAGCTACCGGATGTGATGGAATTTCAGCTGAGCTATTTCAAATCCTAAAACATGGATGGTGTTCAAGTGTTGCACTCAATAGGCCAGCAACGTTAGAAAACTCATCAGTGGCCGCAGGACTGGAAATAGTCGGTTTTCATTCCAATCCCAAAGAGCAATGCCAAAGAATATACAAACTATGGTACAACTGTGCTCACTTCATATGCTAACAGGTGGCAGTAGTGGTAAAGAACCCACCTGCCAGTGCAGGAGACATCAGCAAAACAGGTTCAATCCCTGGGTCAGGACGATTCCCTGGAGGAGGGCATGGCAATACACTCCAGTATTCTTGCCTGGAGAATCCCTTGGACAGAGGGGCCTGGCAGGCTATGGTCCATAGTGTCACAAGGTGTCAGACACAGTTGAAGCGACTTAGTACAGGTGTTTTTCTGGAATCCCCTTGCTTTTTCTATGACCCAATGGAGGCTGGCAATTGATCTCTGGTTCCACTGCCTTTTCTCGATCCATTTGTGCATCTGGAAGTTCTCAGTTCGCCTTACTGATGAACCCTAACTTGATGGTTTTTGAGCACAACTTTGCCGGCATGTGAAATGATCTCAATTGTATGGTAGTTCGCGCATTCTTTGTCCTTGGCCTTCTTTGGGATTGGAATGAAAACTGACTTTTCTAGTCTCATAGCCACTGTTGAGTTTTCCATATTTGCGGGCATGTTGAGTGCAACACTTTAACAGCATCATCCTTTAGGATTTAAATAGCTCAGCTGGAATTCCATCACTTCCACTGGCTTTTCATAATCATGTTTCCTAAAGCCCAGTTGTCAGACTTTATTTTTTTGGGCTCCAAAATCACTGCAGATGCTGATTGCAGCCATGAAATTAAAAGACGCTTGCTCCTTGGAAGGAAAGTTATGACCAACCTTGACAGTATATTAAAAAGCAGAGACATTACTTTGCCAACCAAGGTCCATCTAGTCAAGGCAATAGTTTTTCCCGTGGTCATGTATGGATGTGAGAGTTGGACTGTGAAGAAAGCTGATCGCCGAAGAATCGATGCTTTTGAACTGTGGTGTTGGAGAAGACTCTTGAGAGTCCCTTGGACTGCAAGGAGATCCAACCAGTCCATTCTAGAGGAGATCAATCCTGGGTGTTCATTGGAAGGACTGATGCTAAAGCTGAAACTGCAATACTTTGGCCACCTCATGCGACAAGCTGACTCACTGGAAAAGACTCTGATGCTGGGAAAGGTTGGGGACGGGAGGAGAAGGGGACGACCGAGAATGAGATGGCTGGATGGCATCACCGACTCTGTGGACATGAGTTTGAGTGTACTCCGGGAGTTGGTGATGGATAGGGAGGCCTGGCGTGCTGTGATTCATGGGGTTGCGGAGAGTCGGACACGGCTGAGCGACTGAACTGAACTGAACTGACTGAAGGCCCAGTTGACTTCACCCTGCAGGATGTCTGGCTCTAGGTGAGTAGCCACACCATTGTGGCTTTCTGGGTCACTACTATGTTTTTGTATAGTTCTTATGTGTTTTTGCCACTTCTTCTTAATCTCTTTTGCTTTTGTTAGGTACTTGCTGTTTGCATGTTTCATTGTGCCCATCCTTGCATAAAATGTTCCCTTGATATCTTAATTTTCTTGAAGACATCTCTAGTCTTTCCCATCCTGTTGTTCTCTTTTATTTCTTCGCATTACTCACTTAAGAGGATTTATCCAAGACACTCTATTTGTAGAAAAAAATGAAAATGCATTTTGGAAAAAATCATTAAAATCTCTTAAAACCATATTATTTATGGAGAAGAATCCTTAACATTTGACTATATGTTTGTTTTTGAGATATTTTGCTATATAAGTGTTCATCTTATAGCATAGTAATTAGGTGATGGCCTACTTATCATTTCATACAACTGCTTTCTTTCGAGCAATACCAATGTGGGCTTCCCGGGTGGTGCTAGTGGTAAAAGAACCCATCTGCCAGTGCAAGAGAGCTGAGAGACAGGGGCTCGATCCCTGGGTCAGGAAGATGTCTTCAAGGAGGGCCTGGCAACCCATTTCAATATTCTTGCCTGGAGAATCCCATGGACAGAGGAGCCTGGTCGGCTAGTGTCCATGGGGTCACAAAGAGTCACACATAATATAGGCCCATGTAATCATAAAAATGGGAATAGAAACACCAATGGCCAATTTAGGTATGATACTTCTAAGAACTGTTCATTATTATTGCTGACTCCCTTGGTTCCCCACACAGTTGTAAGTGCTAAACCTGTAGTTGCTCATTAAACCCTCACCACAGTCTATGAGGAGGAGCTACTCTTGCCCAACTTTAAACATCAGGGAAATGAGGCACATTGAGGGCAGAGCTAAGCAGTCACAAGACTAAGACGTGAACAGATTCTAGGTGCCTGCTGAGCCCCACATCTAACTAGTGCCCACTGCTACTTCTCACCTGATAAGACTCACTGTCATCAGGGCACACAACTCTTTGGAAAACCACACACAAAAACAAATTCAAAGTGGACTAAAGACTTACGTGTAAGGCCAGAAATGATAAAACTGTTTGATGAAAACATAGGCAGAACACTCTATGCCATAAACCGTAGCAAGATCCTCTTGGACCCTCATGCTAACCTAATGGAAATAAAAGCAGAAATTAACAAAAGCAATCTAATAAAACTTAAAAGTTTTTGCACAGTAAGGGAAACTATAAACAAAATGGAAAGTCAGCACTCAGAATGGGAGCAAAAGATATTCCAAACAAAAAAACTGACAAAGGATGAATCTCTAAAATATATAAGCATCTTAGTCAGCTCAAAGCATCTCAGTCAGAAATACAAACAACCCAATCAAAAAAATAGGCAGAAGACCAAAACAGCCATTCTCCAAAGAAGACATGCTGATGGCCATTAAACACATGAAAAGGTGCTCCACATTGCTCATTATTAGAGAAATGCAAATCAAAACTAAAAGGAAGTACCACCCAATACCAGTCAGAATGGCTATCATCAAAAAATCTATAAACAGTAAATGCTAGAGAAGATGTGAAGAAAGGGGAACCCTCTTGCACACTGGGGTGGGAGTGTAAATTGATACAGCCACTCTGGGGAGCAGTATGGAGCATCCTCAAAAAAAAAAAACTTGGAATAAAACTATCATCAGTTCAGTCGTTCAGTCGTGTCCAGCTCCTTGCGACCCCAGGAATCACAGCACGCCAGGCCTCCCTGTCCATCGCCAGCTCCCGGAGTTCACTCAAACTCATGTCCATCGAGTCGGTGATGCCATCCAGCCATCTCATGCTCTGTCGTCCCCGTCTCCTCCCACCCCCAATCCCTCCTAGCATCAGACTCTTTTCCAGTGAGTCAACTCGTCGCATGAGGTGGCCAAAGTATTGGAGTTTCAGCTTTAACTATCATATGATCCAGCAATTCCACATCTGGGCATATACCCTGAGAAACCCACAACTCAAAAAGAAACATGTACCCTAATGTTTACTACAGCATTATTTACAATAGCCAGGACACAGAAGCAACCTAGATATCTGTCAACGGATGAACAGACAAAGAAGTAGTGGTACATATATACCATGGAGTATTACTCAGCTACGAAAAGGAACGAATTTGAGTCAGTCATAATGAGGCAGATGAACCTAGAGACTGTTATCCAGTGTGACTTAAGTCAGAGAACACCAAATATAGTATATTAAAGGATATATATTAAATCCAGACAAATGGCACTGATGAACCTATTTGCAGGGAAGGAATGGAGAAACAGAACAGAGAGCAGACTTGAGGACATAGCAGGGGAATGAGAGGGTGAGACGAACTGAAAAAGTAGCACTATACACACACACACACACACACACACACTACCATGTGTGGAAGAGACAGCTAGTGAGAAGTTGCTGTGTAACACAGGGAACCCAGATTGGAGCTTTGTATGAACTAAAGGGGCAGGATGGGGTGAGGGGAGTGGAGAGGGAGAGGATACATATACATAGTTACAACTGATTTGTAATGTTGTATGGCAGAAACCAGCACAACACTGGAATGCAATTATCCTCCATTTAAAAAATTAAACTGTCAAACGGAGGTCCAATATTTTCCTCCAATTTAATAACAAGAAATTTAAAGCACTGATTTTCTTGTTATATGGAGGAAGGGGCTTCCTCAACCTCTCATCTCTCTTCCTGTCCCTGAAAAAACATTACCGTTCTAAAGGCTTTTCTGGGGATGTAGTAAGAATGTACTTGCTTCCCTGCCATTTTATGTTTTTAACACTTGCAAGAACAATAGACATCTCTTTTAGGTAAAAAAATAAATAAATAATATAATAAAGAGCGGAGAAGCAACCTTTCCCCAAAACATACAACCCCCAAACACCTGCTGAAGGTTTTTATCTGCATTTCATTGTTCAAGAATATATTATATTCTTTCTTATGCAGGCATTCATATATTTATGCATGTAGGCATGTGTTTCTATCCCGATCTACAAAAGGTAAGATCTCATTTTAGTTTTCCAACCCTCCGATCACTAGAGTGGGAAAAAGACATGTCCAAACCGCAATCCCTGAACCTGTGATGAGACCATTTTGGGGAATAAGGTCTGTGGCATGAAACTACAGGAAATCATGAAACTGACATGAAATCATCCTGTATTTAGGATCGACTCTACATCTAATGATTGGTGTCCTATAAGAAAAAGGCGACAGGGAGAGAGCTGTGACCTCACTAGCCCTTTTGAGATTGCTACAGCACCGCCCCCAAGATTGCTGCTGCTAAGTCACTTCAGTCGTGTCCGACTGTGTGTGACCGCATAGACGGCAGCCCACCAGGCTCCTCCATCCCTGGGATTCTCCAGGCAAGAACACTGGAGCGGGTTGCCATTTCCTTCTCCAGTGTGTGAAAGTGAAAAGTGAAAGTGAAGTCGCTCAGTCATGTCTGACTCGTAGCGACCCCATGGACTGCAGCCTACCAGGCTCCTCCGTCCATGGGATTTTCTAGGCAAGAGTACTGGAGTGGCTTGCCATTGCCTTCTCCAGGATTAGGCTTCCCTGATAGCTCTGTTCCTAAAGAATCCGCCTGCAATGCGGGAGACCTGGGTTCAGTCCCTGGGTTGGGAAGATCCCCTGGAGAAGGGAAAGGCTACCCTCTCCCGTATTCTGACCTGGAGAATTCCATGGACTGTATAGTCCACGGGGTTGCAGAGAGTCAGACACCCCTGAGGGACTTGCACTGCGCGAGAGGAGGGTCGGCTCGGAGCCCTGAGAAGTGCGCAGGCGCGACCCCATAGCAACGGTCAAACAAACGGAAGTTCCTCTGCTGAGGCGGCATTCCGTTAGAAGCTTCGGTCTTCGCGGAGTGGTGGCCTGGGGCATGCGTACCTGAGCGGTCTCGGGCTTAGCTGAAACTACGGGAGAAGAACTAAGGGAGAAGCCTCACCTGGGAATGGGGAGGAATGGAACTTGGCGCCTGCCTTCTGCCTCACTAGAGAGCCCTGTGCCCACCACTGCCGTACTTCAACGGTTGTCAGTGCCTGGGGACAGTCAAGGTTCGTTTCCCTCCGTTTGGGATCCTTGTCTTTAACACGGACAGGTACACCGCCTTCTGGGGTCGTACTGTTTACCTGGCCCACAGAACCTTTTTACTTAAAGACATTCAGTGCTCCCAATCCTGGAATTCTGGTATTGATGTTGAATACACCTTATTAGCATATTCCGATGGCTGTACCCAAAGACACCATCCCTTCCTTGTCGGAATGCCAGTGCCACATCTGTCTGGAAATCCTCATTGAGCCTGTGACGCTGCCTTGCAACCACACGCTCTGTAAAGCCTGCTTCCTATCGACTATGGAGAAGGCAAATTTGTGCTGTCCTTTCTGTCGCCGCCGGGTCTCTTCGTGGACTCGGTACCACACCCCAAGAAATTCTCTTGTCAATATGGGACTGTGGACGATAATTCAAAAACACTATCCAGAGGAATGCCGCCTTAGAGTCTCTGGGAAACAATCGGAGGAAATCGTTGATGACCATCAGCCAGTTCGTCTGCTAAGTCAGCCTGGGGAATTAAGAAGAGAATATGAAGAGGAGAGAAACAAGATGGAGGCAGAGCGACAAGCCATTCAGGAGGAAGAAAACAGAGCCAGTGAAGAATACATACGGAGATTACTGGCAGAGGAGGAAGAAGAGGAAAAGAGACAGGCAGAAAAAAGGTGCAGAGAGATGGAAGAACAACTGAAAAGTGATGAAGCGCTGGCAAGAAGGCTAAGCCTTGATATTAGCAATGTCTGTGAGGAAAGTGTCCCGGCTTTCCGCTCGGATTCCAAAACATCGAATCCCGTCACAACCAAGTCACAAAGGAAAAGGAAGCGCAAACAAAAAAACACTGGCGATATTCAGAAGTATTTGCCACCGAATTCTCAACTTGAGTCAGCGTCACAGTCTGAAGTTGTAGAAGAAGACAGGAAAACCTCCAGGTCCAAGGGAACTAACAGCAGAGATAGGAAGAAGCCTACAAGGCAAGACACAGAAATTGAGGAAGATATGCCAGCACTTTCTCCTCAGATATGCCTTGAAGTTCAAAAGCAAGATGCAGAAGCTTCAGTGGAGTCACCTAGACCTCACTTATGTGCCAGTGGTGGAGAATGGTACCTTGAAGGAAAAGTGAGAACAAAACAAGGCAGTCCTGAAAGAGAGTTATGTGTCATCAGTCATGAAGAACCTAAAGCTGGAGTTTCCTCTTCTGGAGAAGCTGCAGTTAAGCCTTATGGCAAAACAGAGAGTGGATGTACAGTGTCAGTTATGACGCAGACACTGAAAAATAACACAGCTGTGACAGAAAATGAGGAGCCTCGCCTACTGAACAATAAAGATATCTCCAGAGCAAAAAATCAGGAATCTTTGTCTGAAGCCGTCAGCGATCCATGCTGTTCTACAAAAAGGAAAATGTTCCTCAAAGCTTCCTCAGACCAAGAGTAAACATGTCCACTTTACCAAAAACGGATAGATTTGGAACGTCTATTTTTTGAGAGACATAAGCAAGAAGAACAGGATAGGTTATTAGCATTGCAGCTTCAGAAAGAGGTGAATCAAGAACAAATGAGGCCAGCCTGGCTAAAAGGATCCCCAGATGAATATCAGTTACGTGCTCCGTCTTCACCTGCGGGCAAATTATTAAATGGACAGAGGAAGAATGCCAAAGAGAGAAGCTTCCAAAGACAAAGTGATCTAGAGCATCCAGTACCTCACAGAGCCTCAAAAAAAAATTGGCAACCTTCTTTTAAGTTCCAGTTGTAACATTGTTCAGTTAATTCAAGAAAGTACCCAGTTCTACTACAGATACATATAAATAAAACGATTCATTCCCTACAGCCTGGGAAGTCAAAGTATTTTTCAGATGTTTCACAGAAACACAAAGTAATGCTTGGGTAAGAAGAGTGTTTACAACCTAGTAAAGCTGGATTGTGAAGCTCTATCTTAGATGATAAGTTTTTCATTAGTGCTGCTCTGTGGGCACACTCATTGTCCCTAGTTAAAGGCCTGTGTGATTTCAGGGGCAGAGTATACAGATGTGTTTCTGCCAATCCCAGTGGTAAGCAAGAGTTCTGCGCCTTTCATTTTTTAATAACTGTGATGGACTAAGTTTAAGTTGACAGTCTTTGTGGATGTAAACATGCCTTGGCCAACTCCCAAGAAATCTTCATGTCCATGCATTTCCCCCAAGATGCATATTTTAGTACCTTTGAGCACATTTTTGTCCTGACTAGTAATGAGAGCAACATTATGATATACCAAGTAACTAAGGAAGCCAGGCAGAGTTTAAAATCTGTTTTCTTGCAACTTTCTCATTACATTTTTGACATTTCAAACAACATAGTCTGTGGAGTTTTGTTAAGCAGTCTTCAGTAGCTAATATGCTCACTAACAGCATCCCCAAATGTTCTTGTAAATAATCAACACACTGCATTCTATATTTCTCATGCCTACTGTGAGAGAAATTGCAATAAAGATTTATAAGGTGAAATAAATATATGTATAACATTTCTTATTAGCAAGGTTTTTAAAATGGATCGTCACTTTCAGTGCTCACAGCATCCCTGTGAGGTAGTCATCGTGACTAATTCCCATTTTATAATAGGAAAACTTACCAAAAAAAAATAGGATAACTGAGGGACAGGGAGAAGAACTTGGGGGAGAGGGAAGAGGTTACCCGAGAAAAATACAAAAAGTTCGAAAGAGAGGCAGAAGTGTGTGTTGTTGTTTAGTTGCTCAGTCGTGTCCAACTCTTTCGTGACCTTGTGGAATGTAACCCGTCAGGCTCCTCTGTCCCGGGGATTCTCCAGGCAAGGACACCGGAGTGGGTAGCCATTTCCTTCTCCAATGCGTGAAAGTGAAGTCGCTCAGTCGTGCCCGACTCTTAGCGACCCCATGGACTGCAGCCCACCAGGCTCCTCCATCCATGGGATTTTCCAGGCAAGAGTACTGGAGTGGGTCGCCATTGCCTTCTCCAGTGTCATCTCTATAGAACCCCCTTAATTTACAGCGAGGAGGAAGGGCTGACTGGAGTCATCAGAAACCCCTGAAAGAGGAGCTGGGCCTGGGATAGTGGGCAGGACCTAAGGGGGCTAGATGGAAAGGAGGGGATGGGGAGTCCATCCTGACTGGAGTGAAGAGTGGGGCTGCCAGGTGAGCAGACAGGGCTCAGAGGTAACTGATGGGACATCCAGGGATCTGAGGCCATCCCGGTGTAGGACTGATTGGGGAAGGACCAGAGTTGCCATGGGACACTACACAGCCCCTTTATACACTGATATGGTGTACAACGTTGGTTAGGAGTAAAGTGCCCCGTGCTTCCGACACTGGTCTACAGGGCAGAGAAGGACCAGGTCCACTGACAGTAGGAAAGTCGAGCTGATGCTAAGTTCCCAGAGCCTCCTTTAAAGTAGGAAGCAGGCATAAAGCAGAAGGATTCATGACTAAGGGTCCCCCACACCTTCTGGAGATAATACACCCCCTTTAGTTTCTTTCTGACCCCAGGTCCCATGGACTCCATCTGCCAGTGAGGTCCTGTCTGCCTCCTGGAGTCACATTCCTAACCAGTACACTCTGTCCACCCGTTAGCTCTCCCCACACTCTGGTTTGTTCCATCTCTGCATCGTCCCTGAGATCACTCAGGCTTTTCTCCTCCTCTGTTGCCTCAACCCCTTTCATCAGCTCAGTGAGGTCTATCACAACACTGTGCTTTCCTTCACCCCTAGTATGATTTATTCCTTATAATGTTTCTTTGAAGAGTTCAATGATTTACACTCAGAAGTTATATAGCTAAGAGACAACCAAGTGTAATACAAAGATTGAGCTGAAGTCTTCACAGTGAAGACTGTACAAAATCTCTTATTTCAAGGACATAAGAAAAATGAACAAAAAGAACACAAGGCTCCTTTCCTTCAGAATCTCAATAAAAAATAGTCCCTCAACAGTTAGTGAAATTGTAGGGGTTAACATATCACGGAAAACAGATCTTGTGCTAATATTAAAATTAACACCCAGGCTTTTGTATAGATGGCATTTATTATAAACAGGAAAATATATGTAATGTCTCAACTATAAAACTTTCATGCTAAAGTGTCTCTAACATGAGCTGCTTTACTATTTCGAGACGAAAAAGTTTCAGAACACCACAGTAAGCAATCCAACACTGACAAACTCTAGTGATCAAAGACATTCTCTTTTAGTTTATGTAAAACAATTCATAATTACAGAGAGAATGTCCCAGTTGTGTATAGGAGGAGACAAGCCACTTTTCCAGACCAAAAGGCACTCAAGACTTGGGATGAAATGAGGTCTGATCCAATCCAGCCAAGTGGAGCTGCTTCCTTTAAAACAGTGGTTACATATTCTTCAGCTTGAGCCCTCAAAGACAAAGGAAATTAGAAAACATTCCCTTCTCTGTAAACCTACCTTGGGCTCCCCAGGTGGCACAATGGTAAATAATCTACCTTCAATTGCAGGATACACAAGAGACACAGGTTCGCTTCCTGGGTCAGGAAGATAGCCTGGAGTAGGAAATGGCAACCCACTCCAGTACTCGTGCCTGGAAAATTCCATGGACAGAGGAGTCTGGCAGGTTACAGTCTATGGGATCGCAAAGAATGGGACACAACTGAGCATGCACGTGGGCGTGTGTGCGCACACATACACACACACTCACTTCACCCATACTGGTCAGTCTCATTGCTTTGCTCAAGTGAGTGGAAGGCAGATCAGTTCCAGTTCAGAGCCACCATGTTCCCATGCAAAGCTGCCATGTGGATGATCCAGACTTAATATTTTTCCTGAGAGCCACTTGCCACACAACTTCATGAGATGATCAAGACCGTATACTTTGAGACTGCTTCCTGACTAGGCTCCTTTCAGGACAGACACTGACAGTGCCATTCTTCATGGGGCCAAGTAGTTTTTCTTGGTCAACTCCTGAGTCCCCATGGCAAGGCAAGAGGAACTTGAGAACATTTGTTGCTGGACTTTAGTGGGAGCATGAGAGAATATGCGAGAGTAAGTCTTCTTCACTCCAAAACCACTGAGGCTACTTCAGTGTGGTGCTGGACTTAACTGGCCCAACTCTTGTGCACCAGTTTTTCCCCCACACTTCTTATTTTTTTTTCTATTTTGTCTTCATTTTGTTAAATGGCAGGTATTGGATCCCACCCTCAATGAAATGAAAACACTATGTAGTGGGGAAGAGAAATAGGGCAACATTTGTATCAGAAAATATAGGCTTGAAGAGCATGGCACTATAAATGCTTGCATGACCAGTCTCACTAAACATGCTCGGGGGTGAGAGTTCAGCATCAATGTTTTTATGCTTTTTTTAACCTTTAGAAATTAAACACAACTTTTAACATAGAACAATTCAACAGTAATGAGTATAACCTTGAGTATCGACACTGTTGTGCAAATTAAAGGTGGGTGGTTTAGGCCAGAGCTGGCCATCCTGATATCAATCCATGGCACTTAACAGTACCTGTCATCACATTTGTTTATAACAACCCCTTCATGTTTTGGTGTTAAGGAGAAAACTAGTATCCTACTGTGACATTTGCTCTCGCTAAAACATCTAGCAATCAGTGTATGTAGCTAAATTTTCTGTTTCAAGGAAGAAAGAAAATATTATCTTTTTCTAGAAGCTATTTCACAATCACCTGATTAGTGCAAATGTATGATAAAGCTTCTTCCAGGCAGATGGTGTCTGAGCATCGCATCAAATGACACAAGTGACAATCCTGGCAATGAGAATCACACAGCTTCTTTAAAACCAAACATCGTGAAGAAGGTTAAAGGAACAAGGGGTCAAAGTCCTATTCATACCCTGGATTCTGTGCTAATTCTGAACAAATCGCACCTTTTGTCCTTGTGGTAATCACATCCATTAGATTTCTGTGAATTTGTGGAGTTACAAGATGTGAAATAAACCAATGCAATAATGTAACTAGCCTCCAATTAAAATAAATAAATTTTAAAAAAGCTTATAGTATACTTATTAAAAAAACTGTAAATGACCACTCTACTCTAAAACCATGAATTCTACATAAAGAGAACAATCCCTTCATGTTCGAAAGCTTTTTTTTCATTGACGTTGCAAGGGGAAAGTGGCAGGATGTGAGAATGCAGCACAGCAGTAAGATGGGTGATGCCGCCTGGCCCAGCGCATTCTGACCTCAGCCCCATCCTGATGTTCCATTGCACATTCTGTATTCTCAGGAACAGCAGAGGATGGTGGCAAGCAAATCTGCTCGCTCTCACCCATTTCTTCCAAGAAATGAGACAGCGGTGTCTTGAAGAGCACATGTATGGTTTCTTAGATTGTGTCGCTTCTCCCCGTCTCCCATTCCTGGCAGAAGAAAACTCAGATCTTTTGACTTGAATATTTGCCCGTTGAGTAAAACCACACCATCACCACCCACTTTTTCTGTAAAGATTTATTGATTTCTTTATGGTTGTAATGAGTCTTCTCCAGTTGCAGCAAGCGGGGGCTACTCTCCAGTGGTGGTGCAGGAGCTTCTCATTGCGGTGTCTTCTCTTCTGGCGGAGGACGGGCTCTAGGCACGCAGGCGTCCGTGTTTACAGCATGTGTGCTCAGCAGTTGCAGTTCACGGGCTCTAGAGTGCTGGCGCAGCAGTGTTGCATGGGCTTACTTGTCCCACAGCATGTGGTATCTTCCTGGACCACAGATCGAACCAGTGCGTCCTGCATTGGCAGGTGAATTCTTCACCACTGAGCCACCAGGGAAGCCCACCACATGATTTTTAAATAAATTAAATGAAGACAATGCAGCAGGATTCATTCACATAATGGGAGCATCGACAGGTCCTAGAGTTAAGCTCGACACATTCTCCCAACCTATGCTGCCATGCATGGGCTGGTGGTTTTGAAGAGGTCCTGAACTACAGCTGAGGACAGGTTTCTGTGACTGTGTGTTCCACTTCCAGATAACTTGGGCTTCTAGACCCCAAACAGCACATGCTGCCAACTTGGGCTCAAGTGGAGCCCATCCTGATTCAAGGCTTGAGTTCTGGAATGCTGCAGAACCTGGAAGCAGAAAGTTTGCATTTTCTGGGAAACAGAGACAAGACACTATTTTGTCTTGGAAATGAATTTTCTTCCTTGTGGTTCTTTTCCTTCTTCCCATACCTTTCCTCCTGGCTCAGACGCAGCCAAGGTGGATGGGACCCCTTGCCTTCTGCCTCCTCCTCCTGCTGCATGGAGCCATGCACTTGTGTGGGGGCCCTGAAGAGAAGTGGGCCTTGGGCAGGCTGGACCTAGCTTTTGTGCACTTATTTCTGCAGAGTTAAATCCAACATCATGACCACCTCCCACACAGAACTGCATTTGTTGACTAAACCACCCCCTTGCTGCTGCTGCTGCTGCTAAGTCACTTCAGTCGTGTCCGACTCTGTGTGACCCCATAGACGGAAGCCCACCAGGCTCCCCCGTCCCTGGGATTCTCCAGGCAAGAACACTGGAGTGGGTTGCCATTTATGTTTGGGTAATTCTGTGCTGTGGGAGGCACATGGGTTATTCCTATCTTACTACTCAAGTGTGCATTTTACTGTTGTCCACACTAACTGACCTTTTCAAACTCTGTTTAGTAGAATCTCTGCACAGGATCTCCCCTGGGATATAATAGTTTGTTTCTGTAAATAGAAATGTGTTATCTGGAGAGGTTCCTTCATACACAGTTGGCCCTATCATTTTGGATTCTTTTTTAAAAAATTTTTATTTAATAAATGGTACAAAGCACAATGCCATAAACATTAACAGTTAAAATTTCACCAAATGAAAAAGATACTATAGAATACACAGTTGCAAAAAGCTATAAGTTATTTTACAACTGCCTCAAGCTGCAAAAAGAAAAAAAAAAATGCAATGCCATACCTAAGTTATCCCTCTCTTCTTTTCTTTGTAGCTTTTGTGCTTTACCAGGTGGGCCCACAATGCCCCTGCCATTTATCTTAAATTCATCTCTCTGCCAACCTCTGAAGATGGAGATTAACAAAGATACAAGGGATAATTCCTAGGCTACCCTGAGTCCTTTGACCTTAGAGGAGAAATATTTAATAACCATGGAATCGATCTGACAAAATCAGATAGGAGGTGCTAGTACAGTTTGGAACATCACATTCAAATAGAGCTATGTTTCAAGGAAAGAGAAAAAGTCATTGAAGTCAAAGTAACCAAATATCCAAGGAGGTGATGTTCACTTCCCAACTGCCTGTTTAGGATATGGAGAAAATGTGTATCCTTATCTGTCATTAACTCATTGACTTGTACATTCATATTAATAAATACTATGTGCCCCAACAGCGGTGAGTGTCTGCACACCTAGCTCTTCCCACTGGTGTGGTCAATGAAGTCCCTTTATCATCTACGATTTGTAGAACAAGACACTTTCAGTTTTCTGCTACATACATTGAAACAACATCCTTTAGTATCATACTGCATTTTGGGTTTTTTTTTTTTTTTACCATGTTGCATGGCATGCAGAATATTAGTTCCCCAACTGGGGATTAAACCCATGCTCCTTGCAGTGGAAGTGTGGAGTTTTAAGCACTGGACCTCTGGGGACCTCCCTGGTATTATATATTTTGCTTCTACTCTTAAACAGAATTTGGAAATCTCAAGAGGAAAAGGAAAGTATTTAATCATATTTTGGGGCTGTTTTTCCTTCCAGATGTTTCTAGATTTATTCTTTTACTACTTCCTTTCTGTTTCGTCTATTCATTCTTCAGGGTGTTCAGTTCAGTTCAGTTCAGTTCAGTCGCTCAGTCGTGTCCGACTCTACGCGACCCCATGAATCACAGCACGCCAGGCCTCCCTGTCCATCACCAACTCCCGGAGTTCACTCAAACTCATGTCCACAGAGTCGGTGATGTCATCCAGCCATCTCATTCTCGGTCGTCCCCTTCTCCTCCCGCCCTCAACCTTTCCCAGCATCAGAGTCTTTTCCAGTGAGTCAACTCGTCGCATGAGGTGGCCAAAGTATTGCAGTTTCAGCTTTAGCATCAGTCCTTCCAATGAACACCCAGGATTGATCTCCTTTAGAATGGACTGGTTGGATCTCCTTGCAGTCCAAGGGACTCTCAAGAGTCTTCTCCAACACCACAGTTCAAAAGCATCAATCCTTCGGCGATCAGCTTTCTTCACAGTCCAACTCTCACATCCATACATGATCACTGGAAAAACCATAGCCTTGACTAGACGGACCTTGGTTGGCAAAGTAATGTCTCTGCTTTTTAATATACTATCAAGGTTGGTCATAACTTTCCTTCCAAGGAGTAAGCACCTTTTAATTTCATGGCTGCAATCAGCATCTGCAGTGATTTTGGAGCCCAAAAAAATAAAATCTGACACTGTTTCCACTGTTTTTCCATCTATTTGCCGTGAAGTGATGGGACCAGATGCCATGATCTTTGTTTTCTGAATGTTGAGCTTCAAGCCAACCTTTTCACTCTCCTCTTTCACTTTCATCAAGAGGCTTTTTAGTTCGTCTTCACTTTCTGCCATAAGGGTAGTGTCATCTGCATATCTGAGGTTATTGATATTTCTCCTGGCAATCTTGATTCCAGCTTACGCTTCTTCCAGCCCAGGATTCCTCATGATGTACTCTGCATATAAGTTAAATAAGCAAGGTGACAATATACAGACTTGACGTACTCCTTTTCCTATTTGGAACCAATCTGTTGTTCCATCTGCTAGTAAAAACTTTCTCTTAATCTTTCTTCACTTGAGAATGCCTTTTTAATCCCCAATAATTTCTGAAGGATAATTAAGCTAGATACAGGATTTGAGGTTGTCAGTTCCTTTATTTCAGCACTTGGAAAATGTGCACTTCCTTGTGGACCACATCATTTCCGATAAGAAATTGCTGTCCTTTATATACCACTTTTCTCCTTCCCTGGTGGCTCAGATGGTAAAGCGTCTGCCTACAATGGGGGAGACCCAGGTTCAATCCCTGGGTCAGGAAGATCTCCTGGAGAAGGAAATGGCAACCCACTCCAGTATTCTTGCCTGGAAAATCCCATGGACGGAGAAGCCTGGTAGGCTACAGTCCACGGGGTCGCAAAGAGTCAGACACGACTGAGCCACTTTGCTTCCTTTTCTCCTATAGGTAGTATGTTGTTTTCTTTCCCTGATTTCCCTTTTGCCGTTACTTTTCTGAGCTTTGACTATGATGTGTCTTTTCCTAAACTTCTTTAGGTGTACTCTGCTTTGGGTCCACTCAATTTCTTAAAAATATAGATTTAGACACATGTGTAATCAACTAATTTATTTTATAGATTATTATTTTTATTTCTTTATTTTTGGTTGCACTGGGTCTTTGTTGCTGTGTGTGGGCTTTCTCTAGTTGCAGTGAGTGCGGGCTACTCTCTAGTTCTGGTGTGCAGGCTTCCCATTGTGGTGGCTTCTCCTGTTGCAAGCATGGGCTCTGGGCTCACAGGCTTCGGTAGTTGCAGCTCGTGGGCTCTAGAGTGTGGGCTCAGTAGTTGTGGTGCACTGGCTTAGTTGCTCCTCAGTGTGTGGGCTCTTCCTCGACCAGGGATGGAAACTGTGTCCCCTGCTTGGCAGCTGATTCTTAATCACTGGAACACCAGCGAAGTCCCTGGTCAATTAATTTATGACAAAAGGAACCAAGAATATACACTGGGGAAAGGACAGTCTCTTCAAGAAATGGTGTTGGGAAAATTAGAAAACCACATGCAAAATAATGAAACTTGACCAGTATCTTCAACCATACATAAAAATGAACTCAAAATGGGGTTAAAGACTTGAACATAAGACCTGAAATCACTAAACTCCTAGAAGAAAACAAGCAGTACACCTCTTGACATAGATCTTGGCAGTGATTTTTCAATCTGACACCAAAGCAAAAGCAACAAAAATAAATGGGACTACATCAAACTACAGAGCTTCTGCACAGCAAAGGAAACCATCAACAGAATTAAAAGACAACCTACTGAATGGGATAAAATGACTGCAAATATCTGATAAGGGGCCAATGTCCAAAATACACAAAGAACACATACAGCTCAACAGCAAATAATAATAATCCAATTTAAAAATGGGCAGATCCGAAGAGACATTTTTCCAGAGAATACATACAGATGGCCAGGAGGTACATGAAAAGTTGTTAAGCATTATTAATTGTTGGGGAAAGGCAAATCAAAACCAAAATGAGATATCACTTTACACTTGTTAGAATGACTGTTATTTTAGAAAAGACAGGAAATAGCAAGTGTTGGCAGGGCCGTGGAGCACTTTGTGCACTGTTCGTGGGAATGTAAATAGGTGCAACCACTCTGGAAAACAGTCTGGAGGTTCCAGAGAAATTGAAAAAAAAAAAACCACAAGAACTATCATAAGACCTGGCAGTTCCACTTCTGGGGATTTATCCAAAGAAAATAAAAACACTAATCTGAAAAGGTAAATTGCATCCTCATGTTCATTGCAGTATTATTTACAGTAGCGAAGATAGGGAAACAACCTAAGTATCCACAATGTGCGAATGGATAAAGACAACGTGGTACAGGTACTTAATGGAATATTATTTGCCCATAAGAAAGAACAGAAATCTTTTTGCTTGGGATAACATGGATGGATCTTGAGGGCATCATGCTAAGTAATTCAAACAGAAAAAGACAAATACTGTTTGATCTCTTTTATGTAGAATCTAAAACAACCCCCCCCAATCAAGCTCATAGATAGAGTGAATAGTTTGGTGGTTACAGTAGGTGAGGGGTGGGGGGTGAGAAACATGGAGAACCGTTTTTAGCTTAAATAAAGAACTTTAATTAAAAATGTAAGTTTAGAATTTTTTTCCAGATTTGACGATTAGAAAATCCCATGGATGGAGGCCTGGTTGGCTGCAGTCCGTGGGGTCGCTAAGGGTCGGACACGACTGAGCGACTTCACTTTCAATTTTCGCTTTCACACATTGGAGAAGGAAATGGCAACCCACTCCAGTGTTCTAGCCTGGAGAATCCCAGGGACGGGGGAGCCTGGTGGGTTTCCGTCTATGGGGTCACACAGAGTCGGGCACGACTGAAGTGACTTAGCAGCAGCAGCAGCAGCAGCCATTATTTTTCAAATCCATTTTCACCCATGCATTTTTTTCTCCTCTCCTTCCAGAACAAAAATGAGAAGCATAGTATATCCTTTGTTAGATCAATGGGTTCCTGAGACTTTGTTCTTTTGTAAAATACCTTTTCTCTTTATTGTTCTGATTGTATAGTCTCTAACATACTGTCTTCAAGTTCACTGATTCTTTTCTCTATTCTGCTCTTCAGTCTATCCATTGAGCTTTTAACATATGTCCATCTGCAGATGAATGGATAAGAAAGCTTTGGTACATATACACAATGGAGTATTTCTCAGCCATCAAAAAGAATGCATTTGAATCAGTTTTAATGAGGTGGATGAAATTGGAGCCAATTATACAGAGTGAAGTAAGCCAGAAAGAAGAACATCAATACTGTATATTAACGCATATATATGGAATTTAGAAAAATGGTAACCTGAACCCTGTATGTTTCAGTTCTAAACTTTCTAATTGGTTTTCTCTATATCTTGTGTTTATTTGCTGAGACTTGATTTTTTTTCATTTGTTGCAAGAACATTTGTAATTATTGAAACATTTTCATAAGGTCTACTTTAAATTCCTGGTCAGATAATTCCAACATCCGAGTTATTTCTGTGTTGGTGTCTGTTGATCGCTTTTTTTCAATTTGAGATTTATCTGATTCTTGGATATTGTATCCAGATTTTGAATAAGGTGATTTGACACTCTGTATCTTATTTATTTATTTTTATTTATTATTTATTTGGCTGTGCCAGGTCCTCATATTGAAGCCCCTTTACATTATTAGAATAAGCTCCATAATTTTGAACTGTGGTGTTGGAGAAGACTCTTGAGAGTCACTTGGAATGCGAGGAGATCAAACCAGTTAATCCTAAAGGAAACCAGTCCTGAATATTCATTGGAAGGACTGATGCTGAAGCAGAAACTCCAATACTCTGGCCATCTGACGCGAACTGACTCATTGGAAAAGACCCTGATGCTAGGAAAGATTGAAGGCAGGAGGAGAAGGGGACGACACAGGATGAGACGGTTGGATGGCATCACTGACTCGACGGACATGAGTTTAAGCAAGCTCCAGGAGTTGGTGATGGACAGGGAAGCCTGGCATGCTGCAGTCCATGGGGTCAGAGTCAGGACTGAGCCATTGAACTGACTGACACAGAAGTCTGGTAACGGAGGTATGTTGGTTCCACCTTGTGACAAAAGCCTGAACTGCAGCTTAAACATTTGGGAACAGGAAAGTGGCACAGAGGGTTAAACTCACCAGACAGAGCTTTCTAGAAGTCTGGATGGAAAGTGGGGAATTGCTTGGGTATGGTTATACTGATGGCCTCTTTCTGGCCATTTCATATAAAGGGAATCATATAAAACGAGATCTTCTGCATATTCGGGTTTTCACTTGGCGTAAATTTTTCAAGGTTCCTCTAAGCTGTAGCGTGTATCAGTACTTCATTTTTTTTATTGCCAAATAACATACCATGTTTTATTTATTCATTCACAAATTGGTGAATATTTAGGTTGTTTCCACCTTTGGCTATTATTAACAATGATTTCCATTCGTATACTGATTTTAATATTTAAATGTCTCATTGGATTTTAAAAGGTTACTTTCCATTTATAGTTATTATGAAAAATTGGCTATATTCCCCATGATGTACAGTACATCATTGAGTCTATTTTATACCCAATAGTTTGCACCTCCCACTCCTACTCCTCCACCCCTCTTTTGTTCCTTCCCACCCACCACTGCTAGCCATGAGTTTGTTCTCTGTATCTGTGAGCCTATTTCTACCCTATTTGCTAGTTTATTTTTTGGACTACACATGTAAGTGATATCATATAGTATTTGTCTGTCTGTGTCTGACATTTCAGACAGAGCATAATTCCCTCCAAGTCAATCCATGTTCGTTGCTTGCTGCAGGCATTATTTCATTCTTTTTTTATGGCTGAGTAGTATTCCATTCATTGGAAGGACTGATGTTGAAGCTGCGACTCCAATACTTTGGCCACCTCATGCGAAAAGCTGTACTCATTTGAAAAGACCCTGATGCTAGGAAAGACTGAGGGCAGGAGGAGAAAGGGACGACAGAGAATAAGATGGTTGGATGGCATCACCAACTCAATGGACATGGGTTTGGTTGGACTCCGGGAGTTGGTGATGGACAGGGAGGCCTGGCGTGCTGCGGCTCATGGGGTCACAGAGTCGGACACAACTGAGCGACTCAACTGATCTGAAACATTCCATCCTTTCTCTCTCTCTCTCTCTCTCTATATATATATATATACCACATCTTCTTTATCCATTCATCTGCTGATGGACACTTAAGTTGCTTCTATATCTTGGCAAATATAAATAATGCCATGAACATTAATGCACATGTATCTCTTCATGTTAGTGGTTTGGTTTTGGTTATATACACAGAAGTGGAAATGCTGGGTCATGCAGTAGTTCTATGTTTTAGTTTTTAAGAAACCTCCATACTGTTTTCCACAGTGGCTGCACCAGTTTACACTCCCATCAACAGTGTAGCAGGGTTCCTAAATCTCCACATCCTAGGCAACATTTGTTATTTGTGGGGCTTTCATTAAGGATAGCCATCTGACAGGTGGGAAGTGATATCTCACTGTAGTTTTGATTTGCATTTCTCTTATCATTAGCAATGGTGAACATCTTTTCATGTACCTATTGGCCATGTGCATTTCTTCTTGGGAAAAATGTCTCTTCAGTTCTTATGCCCACTTTTTAATTGGTGTGGGGTTGTTTTTTTAATGTTGATTTGCATGAGCTGCTTATGTATGCAGAATATTAATCCCTAATCAATCACATCATTTGCAAATATTTTGTCCCATTCAGTAGGTTGTCTTTTCATTTTGTCAGTGGTTCCCTTTGCTGTGCAAAATCTTTCAAGTTTAATTAGGCCATATTTGTTTAGTTTTGCTTTTATTTCCTTTACTTCAGGAGATGGATCAAAAAACAAACAAACAAAAAACATTGCTGCAATTTATATCCAAGTGTGGTCTGCCTATGATTTCCTCTAGGAGTTATACAGTATGCAGCCTTACATTTAGGTCTTTAATCTATTTTGAGTTTATTTTTCTGTATGTTAGGGAATGCTCCAATTGTATTCTTTTATTTGTAGTTGTCCAGTTTTCCCATGCACCATTTATTGAAGAGACTGTCTTTTCTCCATTGCAAGAACTCTCTGTTTAACCGTCTGAGGATCTGTCACACCGTTTTCATGACTCTGACAATCCTGAAGAGTACAGGCATGTTTCGTTATTTTTCTCATGATTAGACTGTGGTTGTGGATTTAGGGGGAAAATATACCACAGAGTTGAAGTGCCCTTCTCATCACATCATATCTGGGAGGACATGGTACCCACATGACATCACTGAATCATTGGAGAGGTTGACCTTCGTCACTGGGTTAAGATGCTGTTTGCTGAGTTCCTCCAGTGTACAATAACAGTTTTCCGTTCACCTACTCTGTTCTTTATAAGTGAATCACTACGTCAGCCCTGCCTTCAGGGATAGAAGGGGAAAGGTTCATCTCATGGAGGGAAGGTATCTATTTGTATTATCTTGAATTGTTTAATCAAGAAAAACTATCTGCTCTTTTTATTAATTCATCCATTTATATTAGTATGGATTTGTATATATTTTTATTATAAAGTTGGTGTTATTTTACTGAATGGATACATCCTAAAATTGTGATTTCTGTAATGCAGTACAATATTTTGACTTAAGAGCCAGGAACCTGCCAAAGACTTATCACCACCCTTACACTGGTATTTCAAAACTAGTATATTGCTTAATTGGGGTATAACAGACAATACTTTAGGTGACACATTTAACTGTGGCAAAGTGTGAGACATAATTTTAGATGATTTCATTGCATACTTGGAAATCTTTAACAAAGAAATGAAAACAGGTACATCAGATTTTATTTAAATGACCATTAAAAAATTGCTAACATGCCTTAAATTTCTTTGCAAAATCCCTTTCAATGAAGCAAGAATATGGGATGTAAAAGGGAAAGTGTATGCTTTATTTATAAGTGCGATGTCTAAGACAGCCTTCACACTGACTGATTCTATGGAAGGTATTTTACAATTTGAGCTTTTTGGTAACTGATAGCATGACATTATAATCTCTGTCTATATACAAGCAAATGAATTCTGTCCTGGGGACAGATACCTCCTGGAGAAATATCTGTTTGTCTACATTTGACTCATGATCTATACATGTGACAAAGAGGTGAATATTGACACTGTCATGGTAAATTTAAAAGTGTGGGAGAACACAGCCCGTTAGATGAGGGATGAAGATTGAGTCAGAGGGCAGGTGCAAGGAGATGTGAGTTGAGTATCAAGAATTCTTTGTAAAATTTTGGTGCAAAGGGAAGAATATAAATCAAGAGGACAGTAACTAGAGATGCGGACAGAGGCTCACAGCATTAAATGAAGTTGTAAAAATCACCATTTATAGAACATTTGAGCAGGTTGAAATGTTAATGAGAAGGATCCATCTCTTCTTAGATGTAACATCTCAAGGTACCACACCAGGCTTCCCACGCCTTACTTCCTTGTTTCCCTTCTGGAGACACCTAAGACTTACCCAAAGAGTGATGTAGAGTTTCTTCCTAAGGCCCATCAAATGGAAGAATAGATGGATGCACAATGTGTCAAGATGTGATAAGAATTTAAGATCTTTATCCATGAGTGTGGAACTCCTCAGGCAGATGACTGAACCTGTGTGGTGGGTGGTTGAGAGGATATAGCTCCTCAGGACTCTGCAACTGAGGCAGCAAGATGGGAGCCCTCAATTTCAGAGCTCAGCAGCAGATTTAGTCAGACTGCCAGACTGCCACACCTTACGTCCATCCCTGACCTGAGCAGGTGAGTGCAGACAGGCTTGCTTTCCATCTGGGGAAAGGGACCACTGTCTGCTCAGAAGCACCTTGTGGTCTAGCTGTGTGCCATTTAGAAAGACTTGGGAATGAGCAGATCCAGTTCCTTTCTAATCCTGAACTCAACATACATCACAGAGATATTCTCAACCTCTTTCCAGAGATACACAACCATTGGGGGCCCCCAGAGTCCACACACACACACACACACACACACATGAACACACAGCTGGAACTTGCAGGCAGTAGCATTAGGAGAACCTGCAGGCTTAAGTGACTGTCACTCATTGTTAGGTTTCCTATGTAACTAGACCTATTTGCAGTTAAAAAAAAAATGACAGTTATGACTGACAGAGTCCTGTATAGGAGGAAAACTTTTATTTTCAATAACCTTGATATGCAGTTAAAAATGATGGCAATAGGTTTTTCATTCATCACATCGGAAAGTATAACAACAAACTATGGAGTATTTCGAGTGGGTGAGCATGAGGGGAAACCTACACGTTCTGATACCGCTGGTGGGGCCCTCAATCAGTACATCTTTCCAGGTTGATTTGTCAGTGTCCATTAAAGAGTCTGTGCACTTCCTGTCTGTATGTATTTGGGGACTGCTCCTTCAAGTATTAATCCTCAACAGGAGAATCGTCCCTCTATTAGAGAGTGCATATTCCTTATGACATATAGGTTGTCTGGGGACTCTGCTTTCAAAAATACCTATAATAGTTTAAACATAGTCCCTTTTTCTTTGTTTTAGCTTTCAGTTCAGTTCAGTTCAGTTGCTCAGTCGTGTCCAGCTCTTTGCGACCCCATGAATCACAGCACGCCAGGCCTCCCTGTCCATCACCAACTCCCGGAGTTCACTCAAACTCATGTCCACAGAGTCGGTGATGCCATCCAGCCATCTCATTCTCTGTCGTCCCTGTCTCCTCCTGCCCTCAATCCCTCCCAGCATCAGAGTCTTTTCCAGTGAGTCAACTCTTCGCATGAAGGGGCCAAAGTATTGGAGTTTCCGCTTTAGCATCAGTCCTTCCAATGAACACTCAGGACTGATCTCCTTTAGAATGGACTGGTTGGATCTCCTTGCAGTCCAAGGGACTCTCAGAGTCTTCTCCAACACCACAGTTCAAAAGCATCGATTCTTCAGTGATCAGCTTTTACCGAGGTATAATTGATATGCCAAAAATTTACACATGTTGAGAGAGAGAGTCCCTTGGACTGCAAGGAGATCCAACCAGTCCATTCTAAGGCAATAAAGTGACGTGGGGTAATGGTTTTGGTGGTTTCTTTCTCAAACCATACGGAGCTGGTCCAGTGATTGTTTCCTTCTTCCTAAACTAATTGACAAGTTACACCAGCGAAGAGATAGGACACAGAAGTTAATACATAATGGAAACTTCTACATTTCTCTTCTGCTTAATATTTCCAATTGTCATCATAGAGTAATGTTATTTGGATTATGTCAAGGGACGCTCCTATAAAGGAAGGATGGGTATGGGATAGGAGGGGAACTAACATCTATTGAGTGTCCTATGTACAATATGCTGTGTATGACATCCGACATATTTTCTGCTTTTGCTCCTCAGAACAATTGTTTCCATTTTATAAATTAGAAAAGGCACACTCAGAAATATTATATAATTTCTAAGAATATTATATAATTTCTAAGAATTATGTAAAATATCCTACTTAGAGATCACAGAAATGCTAATCCTGAGGCAGTGCTCTCCTCATGTAAAACACTGCATCCTTTTTCCTTTGTGGTGATGCGGGGCTTAGGGATAAGTATTTTGAACTGAGTATTTTTTCCTTGACAATCATGCATGTATGGATGGGTACTAATACTTTTCTTTCTTCAGGTGGACATTTTCAATAAATATAACATCTAGATCTCTGAAGAGAGATCTTCTGGGACATGGATTTTCACTGGAGTGTCTGGCAAATAATATTCACCCAATAAAAATGCATTGAGATCACAAGTCCATGGATCAGTGAGTGCATGGAGAGCTCCTACGACAAAATACCAAAGTGGACAAAATGTGTAAACAGTTTACAGATGAAGAAATTAAAATGGCTGATAATCATAAAAATATGTTCTCACCAATAATTTAAGGAATGCTAGTAAAAGCGTCTAAATATCCTTTCATTATCTATCATCTGACAAATATGAAATATATGAAAAACAAAAATCAAGAAAAAATTCACAAACATTTGAAAACTGACTTGTGTGTATGGGGGGGCGGGTTGGGGAGGCTCAACTTCAGCATAAGTCAAGGAAACAGAACACAGTCAGAAATAAATGTAAACATTATGAACAAAAGTTTAGAGGTGGGTAAGAAATGACAATGCTCTGACACCTTATGAGAGAATTTAAACTATTGAAATCACATCCCAGGGAAGACGGCAGGGAAATTTTTACACAGGTACACAGGTACAAAAGTAAGCTGGTAAGAGGATATTTGCTGCAGCATTGCATGAAATAGGAAAGAAAAAGGGAACTATAGGAAGCTGTCCAAATGTCCATAACTATGTAAGTAAAAGGCTAACAACCATTTATACTTCTCTATGGGCTTCAAGGCAAAATGGAAAAAAAAAAACCCTGAAATTCCAGAGTTAACTACTGATCAGGAAGAAAACAAAGCTGTGTCCCTGATTAACTGAAATCCCCTAAAGTCAGTCCTGGAGGAAGGCATAGCAGCCCACTCCAGTATTCTTGTTTTTGCTTATCTGGTGGCTCAGCAGTAAAGCATCCACCTGCAATGCAGGAGACGCGGGAGACATGGGTTCCACCCCTGGCTTGGGAAGATTCCCCTGGAGGAGAGAAATGGCAACCCACTCTACCATTCTTTTTTTTTTTTTTTTTTGGTTTTTATTTTTTAGTAATTAATTTATTTTTTATTGGAGGCAAATTATTTTACAATATTATATTGGTTGGTTTTGCCATACATTGACATGAATTCGCCCAGGGTTTACATAAGTTCCCCCTCCTGAACCCCCCTCCCACCTCCCTCCTCCCTTTATCCTCCCTCTGGGTCATCCCCGCATGCCAGCCCCGAGCATCCTATAACATGCATTGACCCTGAACTAGTGATTCATTTCACATATGACAACATACGTGTTTCAATGCCATTCTCCCAAATCATCCCACCCTCACCCTCTCCCACAGAGTCCCAAAGACTGTTCTATACATCTGTGTCTCTTTTGCTGTCTCTCATACAGGGTTATCATTTGCATCTTTCTAAATTCCATATATATGCGTTAGTATACTGTATTGGTGTTTTTCTTTCTGGCTTACTTCACTCTGTATAATAGGCTCCAGTTTCATCCACCTCATTAGAACTGATTCAAATGTATTCTTTTTAATGGCTGAATAATACTCCATTGTGTAAAGGTACCAAAGCTTTCTTATCCATTCGTCTGCAGATGGACATCTAGGTTGCTTCCATGTCCTGGCTATTATAAACAGTGCTGCAATGAACATTGGAGTACATGTGTCTCTTTCAATTCTGGTTGCCTCGGTGTGTATGCCCACGAGTGCGATTGCTGGATCATATGGCAGTTCTATTTTCAGTTTTTTGAGGAATCTCCACACTGTTCTCCATAGTGGTTGTATTAGTTTGCATTCCCACCAACAGTGTAAGAGGGTTCCTTTCTCTCCACATCCTCTCCAGCATTTATTGCATGTAGACTTTTGGATAGCAGCCATTCTGACTGGTGTGAAATGGTATCTCATTGTGGTTTTGATTTGCATCTCTCTGATTATGAGGGATGTTGAGCATTTTTTCATGTGTTTGTTAGCCATCTTTGTCTTCTTTGGAGAAATGTCTGTTTAGTTCTTTGGCCCATTTTTTGATTGGGTCCTTTATTTTTCTGGAATTGAGCTGCAGGAGCTGCTTGTATATTTTGGAGATTAATCCTTTATCAGTTGCTTCATTTGCTATTATTCTCTCCCATTCTGAAGGCTGTCTTTTCACCTTACTTATAGTTTCCTTTGCTGTGCAGAAGCGTTTGATTTCAATTAGGTCCCATTTGTTTATTTTTGCTTTTATTTCCAATATTCTGGGTGGTGGGGCATGGAGGATCCTGCTGTGATTTATGTCGGAGAGTGTTTTGCCTACGTTCTCCTCTACGAGTTTTATAGTTTCTGGTCTTACATTTAGCTCTCTAATCCATTTTGAGTTTATTTTGGTGTATGGTGTTAGGAAGTGTTCTAGTTTCATTCTTTTACAAGTGGCTGACCAGTTTTCCCAGCACCACTTGTTAAAGAGACTGTCTTTTCTCCATTTTATATTCTTGCCTCCTTTGTCAAAGATAAGGTGTCCATAGGTGTGTGGATTTATCTCTGGGCTTTCTATTTTGTTCCATTGATCTATATTTCTGTCTTTATGCCAGTACCATACTGTCTTGATGACTGTGGCTTTGTAGTAGAGCCTGAAGTCCGGCAGGTTAATTCCCCCAGTTCCATTCTTCTTCCTCAAGATTGCTTTGGCTATTCGAGGTTTTTTGTATTTCCATACAAATTGTGAGATTGTTTGTTCTAGTTCTGTGAAAAATATCGTTGGTAGCTTGATAGGGATTGCATTGAATGTATAAATTACTTTGGGTAGTATACTCATTTTTATAATATTTATTCTTCCAATCCATGAACATGGTATATTTCTCCATCTATTAGTGTCCTCTTTGATTACTTTCAGTAGTGTTTTATAGTTTTCTACGTACAAGTCTTTTGTTTCCTTAGGTAGATATATTCCTAAGTATTTAATTCTTTTCGTTGCAACAGTGAATGGAATAGTTTCCTTAAATTCTCTTTCTATTTTCTCATTATTAGTGTATAGGAATGCAAGGGATTTCTGTGTGTTGATTTTATATCCTGCAACTTTACTGTATTCATTGATTAGCTCTAGTAGTTTTCTGGTAGAGTCTCTAGGGTTTTCTGTGTAGAGGATCATGTCATCAGCGAACAGTGAAAGTTTTACTTCTTCTTTTCCAATTTGTATTCCTTTTATGTCTTTTTCTGCTCTGATTGCTGTAGCCAAAACTTCCAGAACTATGTTGAATAGTAGCGGTGAGAGTGGGCACCCTTGTCTTGTTCCTGACTTTAGGGGAAATGCTTTCAGTTTTTCACCATTGAGGATAATGTTTGCTGTGGGTTTGTCATATATAGCTTTTATTATGCTGAGGTATGTCCCTTCTATTCCCACTTTCTGGAGGGTTTTTATCATCAATGGATGTTGAATTTTGTCGAAGGCTTTCTCTGCATCTATTGAGATAATCATATGATTTTTATTTTTCAGTTTGTTAATGTGGTGTATTACGTTGATTGATTTGTGGATATTGAAGAATCCTTGCATTCCTGGGATAAAGCCCACTTGGTCATGATGTATGATCTTCTTAATATGTTGTTGGATTCTGATTGCTAGAATTTTGTTAAGGATTTTTGCATCTATGTTCATCAGTGATATTGGCCTGTAGTTTTCTTTTTTTGTGGGGTCTTTACCAGGTTTTGGGATTAGGGTGATGGTGGCCTCATAGAATGAGTTTGGAAGTTTCCCTTCCTCAGCAATTTTCTGGAAGAGTTTGAGTAGAATAGGTGTTAGCTCTTCTCTAAATTTTTGGTAGAATTCGGCTGTGAAGCCGTCTGGACCTGGGCTTTTGTTTGCTGGAAGATTCCTAATTACAGCCTCTAGTTCCGTGCTTGTGATGGGTCTGTTCAGATTTTCTATTTCTTCCTGGTTCAGTTTTGGAAAGTTGTACTTTTCTAGGAATTGGTCCATTTCTTCCAGGTTATTCATTTTATTGCCATATAATTGCTGATCAGTTCAGTTCAGTTCAGTTCAGTCGCTCAGTCGTGTCCGACTCTCCGCGACCCCATGAATCACAGCACGCCAGGCCTCCGATAGTATTCTCTAATAATCCTTTGTATTTCTGTGTTGTCAGTTGTGATCTCTCCATTTTCATTTCTAATTTTATTGATTTGGTTCTTCTCCCTTTCTTTCTTGATGAGTCTGGCTAGTGGTTTGTCAATTTTATTTACCTTCTCAAAGAACCAGCTTTTGGCTTTGTTGATTTTTGCTATGGTCTCTTTTGTTTCTTTTGCATTTATCTCTGCCCTAATTTTTACAATTTCTTTCCTTCTACTGACCCTGGGGTTCTTCATTTCTTCCTTTTCTAGTTGCTTTAGATGTAGAGTTAGGTTATTTAGTTGACTTTTTTCTTGTTTCTTGAGGTGTGCCTGTATTGCTATGAACTTCCCCCTTAGCACTGCTTTTACAGTGTCCCAGAGGTTTTGGGTTGTTGTGTTTTCATTTTCATTCATTTCTATGCATATTTTGATTTCTCTTTTGATTTCTTCTATGATTTGTTCATTATTCAGCAGCGTGTTGTTCAGCCTCCATATGTTGGCATTTTTAATAGTTGTTCTCCCGTAATTAAGATCTAATCTTACTGCATTGTGGTCAGCAAAGATGCTTGGAATGATTTCAACTTTTTTGAATTTACCAAGGCTAGATTTATGGCCCAGGATGTGATCTATCCTGGAAAAGGTTCCGTGTGTGCTTGAGAAAAAGGTGAAATTCATTGTTTTGGGGTGAAATGTCCTATAGATATCTATTAGGTCTAATTGGTCTATTGTATCATTTAAAGTTTGTGTTTCCTTGTTAATTTTCTGTTTAGTTGATCTATCCATAGATGTAAGTGGGGTATTAAAATCTCCCACTATTATTGCATTATTGTTAATTTCCCCTTTCATACTTGTTAGTAATTGTCTTACATATTGCGGTGCTCCTATGTTGGGTGCATAAATATTTATAATTGTTATATCTTCATCTTGGATTGATCCTTTGATCATTATGTAGTTTCCTTCTTTGTCTCTTTTCACAGCCTTTGTTTTAAAGTCTATTTTATCTGATATGAGTATTGCTACTCCTGCTTTCTTTTGGTCTCTATTTGCATGCAATATCTTTTTCCAGCCGTTCACTTTCAGTCTGTATGTGTCCCTCGTTTTGAGGTGAGTCTCTTGCAGACAACATATATGGGGGTCTTGTTTTTGTATCCATTCAGCCAGCCTTTGTCTTTTGGTTGGGGCATTCAACCCATTTATGTTTAAGGTAATTATTGATACGTACGATCCCGTAGCCATTTTCTTTATTGCTTTGGGTTCGAGTTTATACACCCTTTCTGTGTTTCCTGTCTAGAAAATATCCTTTAGCATTTGTTGGAGAGCTGGTTTGGTAATGCTGAATTCTCTCAGCTTGTGCTTGTCTGTAAAGCTTTTGATTTCTCCTTCATATTTGAATGAGATCCTTGATGGGTACAGTAGTCTGGGCTGTAGGTTATTTTCTTTCATCACTTTAAGTATGTCTTGCCATTCCCTCCTGGCCTGAAGAGTTTCTGTTGAAAGATCGGCTGTTATCCTTATGGGAATCCCCTTGTGTGTTATTTGCTGTTTTTCCCTTGCTGCTTTTAATATTTGTTCTTTGTGTTTGATCTTTGTTAATTTGATTAATATGTGTCTTGGAGGATTTCGCCTTGGGTTTATCCTGTTGCGACTCTCTTGGTTTCTTGGACTTGGGTGATCATTTCTTTCCCTATTTTAGGGAAGTTTTCAACTATTATCTCCTCAAGTATTCTTTCATGGTCTTTCTTTTTGTCTTCTTCTGGGATTCCTATGCTTCGAATGTTGGAGCGTTTAACATTGTCCCAGAGGTCTCTAATATTGTTCTCATTTCTTTTAATTTGTTTTTCTTTTTTCCTCTCTGTTTCATTTATTTCTACAATTCTATCTTCTAGCTCGCTTATCCTGTCTTCTGCCTCTGTTATTCTACTGTTCCCTCCAGAGTGTTTCTGATCTCATCTATTGCACTATTCATTGTATATTGACTCTTTTTTATTTCCTCTAAGTCCTTATTAAACCTTTCTTCCATCTTCTCAATCCTTTTCTCCAGGTTATTTATCTGTAACTCCATTTTGCTTTCAAGATTTTGAATCATTGTCACCACCAAAATTCGAAATTCTTTATCAGGTAGATTCCCTATATCTTCCTCTTTTGTTTGTGTTGGTGGGCATTTATCTTGTTCCTTTACTTGCTGGGTATTTCTCTGCCTCTTCATCTTGCTTATATTGCTTTGTTTGGGGTGGCCTTTCCCTCTTCTGGCCGTTTGTGGAGTTCTCTTTATTATGTAGTTTTCTCACAGTGTGTGGTGTTGGACGGGTGACTTATCAAGGTTCCCTGGTTATGGAAGCTTGTGTCGGTGTTCTGGTGGGTGGAGCTGGATTTCTTCTCTCTGGAGTGCAATGAAGTGTCCAGTAATGAGTTATGAGATGTCAGTGGGTTTGGAGTGACTTTGGGCAGCCTGTATATTGAAGCTCAGGGCTAGTTTCCTGTGTTACTGGAGAATGTGCGTCGTATGTCTTGCTCTGGAACTTGTTGACCCTTGGGTGGTGCTTGGTTTTAGTGTAGGTATGGAGACGTTTGATGAGCTCCTATCGATAAATGTTCCCTGGAGTCAGGAGTTCTCTGGTGTCCTCAGGATTTGGGCTTAAGCCTCTTGCCTCTGGTTTTTGGTCTTATTCTTGGAGTAGCCTCTAGACGTCTCTATCTGTCATTTCCAAGGTGGTTCCCTCTGTTTTAGCTTCTGTTTGCTGGTCTCTTCAGTGTCTAATTTCCACCCTGATACTAGGGGATGGGTGGACACTTTTTAAGGCTCAGTTGTTCAGTCCTGTTCTGGGAAGGGAGGAATGCTGCAGACGAATATTTCTGGCGTCTGTGGGGAGTACTCGCAGCGTCTCGGCCACACTGGGTTTGCCCCTGCTCACAGCACGTATGCTGTCCCAGTCTACACCGCACGGGCTCTAGGTTGCTCTGCCGGGAACTGTCCGAGGCCGGCGCTGGGTTGTATGCACTTCCCAGGTCTGAGCGGCTCAAGTTCAGGTTCTCAGGTACTCCACAAAGGCGCAGACTTGGTTGGGCCTGCGTTTTGTGCCTTCCCTGGTCCGAGCAGCTCAGGGGACCAGGTGTTTGGCGAGCGCGGTCTCTGCGACTTATCGCCTCCCCAGTCCCCGCCACTCAGTTTGCTGGGTGTACAACCAGCGCACCTTCTCAGGGGGATATCGACCGGCCCGAGCCCAAGAAGTCCTGATTAGCAACAAGCCTGCCTGCAGTCTGTATCAGATGCCTTTCTGGGGCTGCGGTTGCCCCCTCCGGCTCTGGCTGCCCTCCCTGCCTGTCTCGGCGAGGGATGAGGGATGGGCCGACTGCAGCCTGCTTGCTCTGCTCAGTCCTTTATTCTGTGAGCGGGGCTGGCCGAGTCTTAGGTTAGAGCTTTCCACCTTTTCGTGGGGAAGCTATCCCACAGTCTGCTTTGCTCTCCCCAGTTCTCTCAGATTGTTCTCGCGGCATTCAAGCCCAGTCCTCTCTCTAAGCAGTTCAGCCGGCTCCTCCCTGCCCAGCCCCCACTTGCTAATGGCGTATGCAGGCGTCTGCGCTGCTTCTCCGCTGGGAGTTACCGTTTGGTGGGTAATCTGTGGGTTTTAAAAAAATCTTAAAGAAAAAAAGGGTTATGTGGCCCTCTGAGCTTCCAAGGCTCGCCACAGATTCGCCAGTGAGAGTGTTTCCTGGTGTTTGGAAACTTCTCTCTTTTTAAAGCCTCCCTTCCCGGGACGGAGCTCCATCCTTACTTCTTTTGTCTCTCTTTTTATCTTTTATGTTTTTTCCTACCTCCTTTCGAAGACAATGGGCTGCTTTTCTGGGTGCCTGATGTCCTCTGCCAGCATTCATAAGTTGTTTTGTGGACTTTACTCCGCGTTCAAATGTTCTTTTGATGAATTTGTTGGGAAGAGATTGGTCTCACCGACCTATTCCTCCGCCATCTTGTTCCTTCTCTCTACTACTCGTGCACGGAGAATCCCACGAGGGGCCTGGCAGGCTACAGTTTACAGGGTCGCAAAAAATCAGACAAGACTGAAGCAACTTAGCACACACTCACGCAAAGTCAGTACTCTGTTCTGAATAATGGTCATAATAATGGGTAACTTGAATAGCTGCTAGGATTAAAGGACATGAAATATAAAGTACAATTCCTTAAAACACATATCACTTGCCCTCCCTGCAGATCACCTGTCTCAAGGGCAATACCTGAGCTTCTGCCCGAGCCCCACCCCTCTCTTCAGGGGTGAGCCAGTGCATGGGGCCCGGACACCAAGGTCAGCTGGCAGAAGGGGCAGGATTTCATCTCCTCTGTCCTCTTCCTCTCCCAGTGGGATAGGTGAGTGAGTACTGCGGGACAACAGCAGGGGTGAGTGACCATTTCTCCAGCCCTGAAAGCCCATCTTCTGAAAGGGTGGCTGCTCTGTGTCCTCAGGGAGGGTGAGGGATGGGACCTCATCCCATCCTGACACTTACCTGCAGAGGTGACCCAGGCTCTGTCAGCCTGAGCTTGGGCATCTGTGACTGGGACTCGCAATACCTTTGTCACAGAGCTGCCCTGAGGGGTAAATGACGAAACCTGTCCAGAGTGTATAGCATGTGGTAGGACTTCAGTTCAGTTCAGTCGCTCAGTCGTGTCCGACTCTCCGCGACCCCATGAATCACAGCACGCCAGGCCTCCCTGTCCATCACCAACTCCCGGAGGACACTCAAACTCATGTCCACAGAGTCGGTGATGCCATCCAGCCATCTCATCATCTGTTGTCCCCTTCTCCTCCCGCCCCCAACCTTTCCCAGCATCAGAGTCTTTTCCAGTGAGTCAACTCGTCGCATGAGGTGGCCAAAGTATTGCAGCTTCAGCTTTAGCATCAGTCCCTCCAATGAACATCCAGGATTGATCTCCTCTGGAATGGACTGGTTGGATCTCCTTGCAGTATAAGGGACTTCTTCAGTGCCCTTTAAATGTTAGGGTACAGCAGTGGGGTCTATCTGAGCCCTGGTCCTAAGGAAGGCACGGTGGAAAGTCATCTCTCACTGATTCTCCTACAGAGATTACATGCATCTAGGGGAAGGGAGCAAACAACTCTCTGACAAGTGCTGACTTGAAGGGTTTGAGGTAGCAGGTTCTCTTGAATTTCTGGTGTTACAGAATCTCCTAAGAGCTGCTCCACATAATACCTGTGTGCTGATCCTAATCCAGTCTCCACGCTGGGAAGACAGGCTTGCCTTTGACTCACCTGGTGAGCTCAGTGAGAGATGGCACCAGGGCAGTGGGCTGTGATGTTTGTCTAACTTCTGCTCCTGAACTGCTCCCTATGCTCCTTACATTGGTAAGAAATTCGAGACCTGTATTCCATTCAAAATGGCAGGGGTCCTCAGATCATTTCAGCCACGTGCTGCCTCCTTTCGAGGCAAAAATCCACAAATTACTACCATCGCTTTGATAGACAAGTATCCATTCTTCCAGTCACTCACAGCTAAATATATATTGAGCTCAAACCCATACTCTTCATTAGAAGTATCCCGTTAACTCTGTAGTGGAAATATCCTGTCAGAGGTTAAATGTGAGATGACATGGCTCCTGCATGTTAACTTTTATACGTTCAAGGCATTGAAGATGTTAAAAACAATTCTCCTTTGGATCCCTTTTACCCATTTAACCACAGACCTCTCTCCCCCACTCTCCTGTCCTTCAAAACCAAAGTTCCAGAAAGCATTTTCTGCATGCCTTGTTAACATTCTTCACTTCCCGCTAACCTCTTATCTCACTGTACTACTGAATCTGTCCCCATGATTGCAGTGGACGTGCTCTTACCAAGGTCACTAGGTAAATATGTTAGTACATGAATATTGCTTTAACGATTCCCTAAAGTATACATGGACGTCCCTGGTGGTTCAGTCAGTAAAGAATCCGCCTTCAAAGCAGGAGACTAGGGTTCAATTCCTGGGTCGGGATGATCCCCTGGAGGAGGAAAGGGCAACCCACTCCAGTACTCTTGCCGGGAGACTCCCATGGACAGAGGAGCCTGGCGGGCTACAGTCCATGGGGTCACAAAGAGTCGGACACGACTTAGCAACTAAACCACCACCAGCAAAGTACACACGCTTATGCAGACTGCTTCTGTTACTGAAACAAGTCTTTGACTGTTTCCCAGGCTCTGGAGCGTGAGGTACAAACCCTGGCTGTCCTGTTCTCTAAATGCGCAGCCCTAGGCCAAGTTCTCTCTGTTCCTCAGCTTTTCGTCTACAAAATGGAGATGAGCAAGTGTCTACCTCATAGGGGTGCCTGGACCATTAAATGAATTGATATGGGGAATACTGTTAGGACTTTAAAATGTAGCCATGTTTAGTTTTCATGTATATCTTTATTCGCATTACTATCCCCACAGGCACAAAAACAGGATACAGAGTGGTGTTTATTCACAATGACATTTGAAGTATGTGGTTAGCGAGTGTGTTCGTTTCCTAGGGCTGCCGATACTAATGAACAGGAACTTCATGACTCAGAACAAGAGAAATTCATTATCTTATCGTTTTAGAGACCAGAAACCTGAAATCAAGGTTGTCGGCAGGGCCAAACTTCCTCTGAAGCTTCCACAGGAGTCTCCTTCGTTCGTCTTCCAGCTTCTGGTGGCTCTTGGCTTTCTTGGTTCATGGGAGCATAACTCCAGTCTCTGCCTCTGTCTTCGCATGGCCTTCTTCCCTGTGTGGGTGCAGTCTCCCTCCTTTCTCTTATAAGGATGCCCGTCTTGGGGTTTAGGAACTGTCCTAAATCCAGTCATCTCTCGAGGTCTTTAACTTAAATGTACCTGCAAAGACCCTATTTCCAACTAAGGCATGGGGGTGTTATGATTTGGAATTATTGGAGGGCACACAATTCAACCACTAGAGTGACATAAGCAAGCTACAAAATTAAATGTAAGATGAGACCTTGTGTTTTGTATGTAAATATATAAATGTATGCGTACATCTGTAAATATATAAAACCTGCATAAGAATAAATCTGGAGCAATTCTGGTGGCACAGCTAAGATCCCACATGCCTTGAGGCCAAAAAACCAAAACATAAAACAGAAGCAATATAGTAACAAATTCAATAAAGACTTTTAAAATGGCCCAAATCAGAACAAAACTTTAAAAAAATATATGTTGCTATCTATAAGAGTTGGGATTAATCTTAGGTAAGGTAGTTGACTGGCAAAAGACAAAATAGCATAGTTGTTATTGTTAAAGGTTTAAAATTCAGAAGGAAGATATGAAATATTAATAGTTATATAACCAATCACACAGCAAAACTATTCACAGAGCCAAAACTACAGTACATGCAAGGGATATAGGAAGAAATGCACTAATAATAGATGATTCTAACATACTTCCCTTAATCCAAAATAGTCAAGTAGAGAAATATTTACTCATTGCAGAAAAGACTTAAACAACACAGTCTCAAGAGTAGATCTGATAGATGAACATACTGACTGTGAAGGGTCTTAGATAACACACTTTTTAGATGAATATGGAACATTCAGGAAAACTGACTCTATCTGAGGCTGGTAAACAAATCTTCAGCCCAGATGGAAATACACATTAAAAATGGCAGAATTTGATGACGATAATGTTAACGAAAACACAACATATCAGAATCTAATTAAAGCAGCAATGAGCAACACTAGTGCATGCTCAGTCGCCTAGTTGTGTCTGACTCTTTGCAACCTCATGGTCTATAGCCAGTCGGGCTCCTCTGACAATGGGATTTCCCAGGCAAGAATACTGGAGTGGGTTGTCATTTCCTCCTCCAGGGGATCTTCCTGACTCAGGGATCAAACCTGCATCTCCTGCTTGGCAGGTGGATTCTTTACCCCTGAGCCACAAGGGAAGCCCTACAAAGAACCAGGCTTCTTTGGAAAAAATGTCTGATTGCAGGTTTGCGTAGGGATTGTACCAGATGAATCTGGACCAAACTCTCATACGAGAAAACACAATTAAGGCACAAAAGTCAACCAGAAGGAGCTCACACAGGCTAAAGGCGGAACAATTAGAATGTCAAGTAAAATAATGACTGCTGCTGCTGCTAAGTCACTTCAGTCGTGTCCGACTCTGTGCGACCCCATAGACGGAAGCCCACCAGGCTCCCCCTTCCCTGGGATTCTCCAGGCAAGAACACTGGAGTGGGTTGCTATTTCCTTCTCCAGTGTGTGAAAGTGAAAAGTGAAAGTGAAGTCGCTCAGTCGTGTCCAACCCTTAGCGACCCCACGGACTGCAGCCTACCAGGCTCCTCCATCCATGGGATTTTCTAGGCAAGAGTACTGGAGTGGCTTGCCATTGCCTTCTCCATAAAAATAATGACTACACTATATTAAAACACATCAGATATAGAAAAATCTACAGCTCGTAACGCCATTCTAATGGGAAAAAAAGTCCACAGAAACCAACTTATTGCTCACCTTTGGAGGATCCTAAGGAAACTACCTGCTGTTCTGAAAAGTGAAAAGACTGTAAAAGAATTAAACATTCATCCTATCCTCCCATGCAACCTAATAGTTGATTAGGAAATTCCTTTTATAAAGGAATTCCAACTAACAAATGCATACAAAATTTTGCAACCTTAAATGAAATGCAGATTTGGCAATGGTATTTGGAGGCCACAAACTTCAGGTGAAAAACACATGGGAAATGTTACAATGGTGGTAGCGGGCTGACAATACATGAAACCAGTGATTAACCTTAGTGTCACAACTGGAGAGACAACTAGACACAACGAGTCTCCTGGAAGAAGGCTATGGAGTAAACTCCACCACACCTGAGGTATGCTTGCCAAAAATATGAATTGATATAGCCTCTGCATCTAATCACCGATCAAAGGGGGAGGGGACAGAACCACATAAACAAAACAATAGGGACAGAGTCAGCAGATTGATAGTTTAGCGGGTAAAGAACCCAACTGCAATGCAGGAGGCACAGGAGACACGGGTTTGATCCCTGGGTTGGGAAGATCCCCTGGAGGAGGAAATGGCAACCCACTCCAGTATTTTACCTGGAAAATTCCACGGACAGAGGAGGCTGGTGGGCTACAGTCCATGGAGTCGCAAAGAGTCAGACGTGACTGAGCACAGCAGACTCTAGAATGCAAACCCACACAACAAAAGACATAGCTTCTTATGCAAATAAATTGGAGGATGTGATGGTTAATTTCATGTGTCAACCTGATGGGGCCACAGAGTGCATACACATTTGGTTAAACATTATTCTGTGCGTCTATGGGGGTTTTCCTGGATGAGATTAACATTTGAACGGGTGCATGAAGTAAAGCATATTGGCAGCTTGTTCCTGCACTCAGACTAAATGAAAAATGGGCTCTTCTTGGGTCTTGAGCCTGTTGGCTTTTGGATTGGAACTCACACCATTGGCTCCTTTAGGCCCAGGGCTTGCTGAACATAGATCGTGGGACTTCTCAGCTTCTATAATGACCTGAAACAATTCCTGAAGTCAGTCTACTCCCCCCTCTATAACAGGCTATTGGTTCTGTTTCTGACTAATACAGATTTTGGTACCAACAGTGGTTTTAAAAGGAGAGAAATTTAAGGTTGAGTTTTCTGAACTGGCCTGGGGGCAGGGGGAGGTTTCTGGAATTGGCTCTCGAATCTGATCATATTTAAAGGTGCTATATTTCCAGTAGTAAAGAGAGCCCTGATAGTCCATGCTGTGATCTGGGAATGGATATAACCTAAATGTCACCACTGCAGATACCTAAAAGAAGAAAGGATGTGGGTGACTGTGTATATGATACTTTCAAACATTTTTGCAAGATAACAAATATAAGAAGATTGGCTGATTGCCCCTAATGTCACTAGACAAAATGGAGAAAGAAAAGGATGAGCTCAGAAATTGGAATTCCCAGCTCAAGTGCCACAAAAATGGTCTGTAAGCTTTCATTAGTGCCTTGAAGGAGACCCTTATTTCCTGTAACCAGAAGGTGAGACTTTTCAAAACAAATGCAAAACCTCATCCACCACAAAGACAAGCCACTGACTGGAAGAAAATATTCATAAATCATATATCTGATAAAGGACTGCTGCTGCTGCTGCTGCTGCTGCTGCTAAGTCACTTCAGTCGTGTCCGGCTCTGTGTGACCCCATAGACGGCCTCCCCTGTCCCTGGGATTCTCCAGGCAAGAACACTGGAGTGGGCTGCCATTTCCTTCTCCAGATAAAGGGCTACTATACAGAAAAAAGAATCAAAAGTCAATAGGAAGAAAACAGACACACTCATAGATAAACTGAGAAAAGATTTCAAGAGCGACTTCATCAAAGAAGACATAGAATTGGCAAAGAAGCACATGAAACTATTCTCATCATTATCATTGTGCAAATATAATTGAAAACTACAATTAGCTACCACTACACCTGACAGGGAATGCTCATGAAGAAAAAGAATGACCAAATCAAGTTTTGGCACGACTATGGGACATGGACCTCTCACACACTAATGGTGGTGATGAAAATGGTGTCACCACCTTGGAAAACCGTTTGTTCGTATCTTACAAGGTTAATCTTACATCTACCATATGATCCAGCTGTTGCTCTGGTAAGGATGTATTCTAGAGGAAGAAAGCATATGTACATGCCCAGACTTACACACCAATGTTCATAGCAGCTTTATTTAGAAGAAACCCACTTGGAAACACCTCAAATGTCCCTCAAGAGGTGAATGAATAAAGCAAATTGTGGCATACGCATATACTGGATGGGTGGCTCAGACGGTAGAGAATCTGCCTGCAAAGACCCGGGTTTAATCTCTGGGTCAGGAAGATCGCCTGAAGAAGGAAATGGCAACCCACTCCAGTATTCTTGCATTGAAAATCTCATGGAAGAAGGAGCCTGGTGGGCCGCAGTTCAGGGTGTCGCAAAGAATCAGACACGACTAAGCGAATAACTCTTTCAGATACTGGATTGCTGCTCAGCAATCAAAAAAAAAAAAAGAGCTATTGACACATACAACAAAATAGATAAATCAAAAAATAAATAGGTGTCCAAATCTAGTCTGATATGTAAGGAGTTTTGAAGCCAGCACTCCATCCTAATAAGTACAAAGGCAAACTAAAAAAAAAACAACAACAGCTCTTCTCAGATCAGAGAGGTGAGGCCACAAGTCAAATTTCTGTCTCCAAAATTAAAGAGACAGGTGAATACTGAGAATACAACTTACCAAAGCAAAACCATCAGCAGAAACTTCCATGGGAACCAGTATCAGTGTAGGAAAACCAAAAAATATAAATGTTGGGGTCTCCCGAGGACTGCTGCCCTTGAACCTGGAATAGAAGAAGCTCCATAAGTCATCAGGACACTGATTCTCAGAAGCTGTCTCCTTCAGACACCTGAAATGAGCAAGGCCACTGGCATGAGGGTGGCACAGGGAGACACACCCAGCACACGATATAATGGGCTTCTCCCAAGGCCCCTTTCTTCTCCTTTTCTCGTTTGTCCCCAGAGAACAAAGTGGAAAAGGAATAAGAAATGGCCTGAATTCATGCAGACATTCATGATCTCACAATAACCACAGGACCATGGGTTTATTCATGTGTTATCATTGAATGGTCACAGAGACATTGTAGGTAACACATTCTTACCCCCATTTTACAGAGGGGAAGGCTGAGGTGTAGAGAGAGTTGCTACCTGTCTCACCTCCTGTGACCCTGCCTTTAGGAGGAAAGTGGCTCCAGGACACTGCACTCACTGGGGCCAGGCGGGACCCTTTTTACCACCAAGACAGCGGGGCACCGAACCCCAAAGCAGGAAAGAGGTGACTTGGGTGTCCATCCATTTGTCTCCCCACACCCCAGGGTGAGCTCGTGCCCACCGCAGGAACTTACTCTCCCAACTCAGTTCCAAACACCTGAAGGTGAAACCTGCTTTCCGCGCCAGGCAGCCTCTGTCTATATTAAAATATCACGGTCGCCGCAATGACGTCAGGTTTCTACGGCTCCGCGGTGTGCAGCCCTGTTTACACCTGGAATGTCTCCTATGTTGTAACCATCATTTGCAGTCTTGACAAGCTGCATCCTCGCAGTCATCCAACACCATGGGTTCTGTCATCTGCACTGGGGCATAAAAATTCGTGAATACCCAACACGTGTTTGACACATCCTGCATCCATCCATCTATTCACCCAGTTAACAGGTATTAAGACCAAAGTTTATATGATCTCTTTGGTTAAGTTTTAGGCTTCTCTAGAATAGCAACAGGAAATTAAAGTGTAGGAAAGCAGGTGTGGAAAATTCAGTTGTTAACTCTAAGAAGACATGGCTCCCTCCCTTTAAGATTCCAGGCTTCCCAGATGGCACTAGTGATAAAGAACCCGCCTGCCAAAGCAGGAGACATAAGAGACACGAGTTCGATACCCGGGTCGGGATGATTCCCTGGCGGAGGGCAGGGCAATTCAGTATTCTTGCCTGAAGAGACCCTTGGACAGAGGAGCCTGGTGGGCTACAGTCCGTAGGGTCGCAAAGAGCTACCTGAAGCGAATAACTGAGGACAAATAAATGCATATTAAGATTTCAACCAGCTCAAGTTTCTATTTGATGATTCTAAAACATGCTTTCAGCCCTAGCTCCCTCTCCACATTTCTAGTTACTGTCCTCTTTCCATGGATTCTCTCTCGCACCGAAGTTCTACCAAGAATTCTGCACACTTAATTCACATCTTCCCGCACCTCCCTTCCCTCATCTAAAGGGGCTGTGTTCCTCTGCGCTTTCACTGAAATTACACTTGCCAACTCAACAACCACTTGTTTGTCACACTTATACAACAGATCCAGAATGTTGAGAGGATTTTTCAAATACAGGCAAATACGGTTATTTTCTCAAGAGAAGAGGCTTGCAGGACTTCCCTGGTGGTCCAGTGGCTAAGACTCTGCTCCTAATGCAGGGGGCCAGGGTTCAATCCCTGATCAGGGAAATAGATCCCACATGCCGCAACTAAATGAGATCCCACATACAGCAACTAAGACCCCATGTAGCCAAATAAATATGTTTTATAAAAAGAGAAAGAGACGAGAACTTCCCTTCTGTAGTTCAGAATTCAATTACTTGACTACAGATGGGGAATCACATTACAGGACAGCCAGCTATCCAGAAGCTCAAGCTGTAAAATACATTCCATAGAGTAAGAGTGAGATAACATGAAGGCTGTGCTTTCAACAACAGGCTTTCAAATGAAGCACAGTTTTTCTCAGACATATCTCATAATTTTACTTCAATGAAAGTGATTTTGCAAATATGTTAAGTGCAAGTTAGCAATAATTTTTATAGTCACTTCAAGAACCTGTGTTTTTTCCATTTATTTCTTTCTCAAGAACTTAGCATGTAGGGAATAAACTTCTCTGAAATTATATTGTTATTCAAACTCTGCCATGAAAATATATTGTTTGAAAGAACTGTGCGATATACCATATTTGGACACTATATTGGTAGGGATAGGGACCTCTTTTGCAGTTTTCTGTTAAGTCAAAATTCTTTTACTGGGTTGTAGAAATTATGATGCTTGACATTCTCTGGGGATGTATCCATTAAATAAGAAGAATAAAACCCAACCTACAAAAAGTATACATGAATCCATATTGATATCAACAAATATTTGAATTAATGAAGAAATGGTGTTGAGAATAAACGTCTTTATCAAAAAATTCCAAATAATATATGTAAATACCATTGCCTCCATGAAGCGTGCCTGCGTGTGTGCTCAGTCGTGTCTGATTCTTTGTGACCCCATGGACTATAGCCTGCCAGGCTCCGTGGTCCTTGGGATTCTCCAAGCAAGGATACTGGAGTGGGTTGCCTTTTCCTCCTCCAGGGGATCTTCCCGACGCAGGGACTGAACCACCGTCTCCTGTATTACAGGTGGATTCCTTACTGCTGCGCCACTGGGGAAGCCTGATTGCCTCCATGAAGTAACCCATAATTCTGGCTTCTACCTCTGAGGGCAGAGAGGACTTAGTGACTGACTTCTGAAGGATAGAGAAGGCAAATGGAAAAAGTTACTGTACAATGGAGAAACTGGACAAACAGCACGTTAACCCAGTGAAGCAGGTCATCATATCCAGTGACTCAGTGATGTCATGTGGGTACCATGGTGATAAGAGGGGCACTTCAACTCTGTGGTATTTTTCCTCAAAACTGATAACCACAAATAGTCCAGCAAACTGCCTAATCACAAGTATACTAAAAAACAGCCTGTACTCAAGACTGTCAGGGGCATGAAAACAGTGTGACAGTTCCTCAAATGGCTAAACAGAGAGTTACCATATGACGCAGCAATTGCACTCCTAGGTACAAAACCAAGAGAAGTGATGACATATATTTACATAAAAACTTGCACACAAATGTATATAGCATTGTTATTCAGAAGAGCCAAAAGTGGAAACAACCCAAATGTCCACCAACTAAAGAGTGTGTAAGTAAAATATTGCATACTATTTGACAATAAAAAGGAATGAAGTACCGATATATGCCATAAGACCGGTGAACGTTGAAAACAGTATGCCAAGGGAAAGAAGCCAAATATGCAAAAAGTCACATAGCATATGATTCTATCTACATGCAATGTCCAGAAAGATGTCATCAATATAGCTGTACCCAAGGGAATCCCCCCTTTATACCAGACTTCCAGAAAGCTCTTTGTTGTGGCTCTTTGCCACAGGCCCTCCCTCCCACCTTTCTGTCTTGAAACGTTCAGGCTACAGTTCAGGCATCTGCCACTAGGTGGCACTAACAAATCGCCACTTTCAATTTTCTTACAAACGAGTTTATTCAAACAACTACCAAAAATTAAAGTTCAGCCTCTGAATATATGTACAGGATGAAACTAATTCTGTTAGAAAACACTGATAAGTGTAAAAGAAGGCGGTAGAAAATATACGCTGGGGCCTGCACAAGATGAAACACCAAGTGGCAGCAGCAGTTGGTGGTCGGGCAAAGGGCAGGAAAGAGGTGACTGATGGCGTATGGGACCTTGGATCCTGGTGTGGGCAGCCTGAGCGGTAGTGTTCAGTGTCCCAGCAGGGGATGACAGAGTGTGTGAGAGAAAGAATGGGCAGCATGTGCAGCCTGGAGGGTAATGGGGGTTAGCACGTGTTCTCTGGTAGGGACTCTCTGTAGAGTCCACACTGTTCATTAGCAAACATTAATAAGAGAAGAAATAAATCAGTGCACGCGATGTAAATTTGGAGTAGTCAAGAGCAGATGGAATTGCTTCAACACAAATAAAAATTTTCCAAATAGAATGGCTACCATCATCATCAGTTTCCTAGTTTACTCTCTCCAAATATACTCCTTTACATTAAAAAAAAGAACAAAAATAGAGATGGATATGATGCCACCTGGCACGTTATCTTCCTCATCCAGAGGGGTAGGTGAGTGAGTACTGAGGGACGACAACGGGAGGGGTGCATGACCATTTCTCCAGCCCTGGAAGCACATCTTCGGAAAGGGAGGCTGCTCTGCATCCTCAGGGAGGGTGAGGGATGGGACCCCATCCCATCCTGACACTTACCTGCAGAGGTGACCCAGGCTCTTGTCACCATGATCTTGGGCATCTGTGGCTGGGACTCATGGTGCCTCTGTCACAGAGCTGTCCTGAGAGGTGAACGAGAAAACCTGCCCAGAGTATATGGCATGAGGTGGGACTTCAGTGCCATTTAAATAAATGTTGGGGTACAGCAGCCCCAGAAAGATGGTAGGAGGGGCGAATTCATGCTTAGAATCAAACCCCATTCCCGCCAGAAATGCTCAGAGGGCTCAAACAAACCTTGTACGCACCAGGACTCAGGGACCCCATAGAGACTGAGACAGAACTGTGTTTGAGCATCCCCTGTGGAGGTATGGTACGGGTCAGCAGTGGACAGGGGCTCTGGGTGCAGCAGACTTGGGTATGGCATAAGCCCTCTTGGAGGAGGTCGCCATTAACCCCACCACAGATCTGCCAGAACTTACACAGGACTGGGAAACAGACTCTTGGAGGGCACAAACAGAACCTTCTGTGCACCAGGACCAGGAGAAAGGAGCAGTGACCCCACACGAGACTGACCCAGACGTGCCCCGGAGTGTCCAGGAATCTCCAGTGGAGGCATGGGTCAGTGGTGCTCTGCTGCAGGATTGGGGGCAGTGAGTGTAGCAGTACATGCATGGGATCTTTCGAAGGAGGTCACCATTATCTTCATTACCTCCACCATAGTTTCCGTTCCGTTCCGTTCCGTCGCTCAGTCGTGTCCGACTCTCTGCGACCCCGTGGACTGTAGCCTACGAGGCTTCTCCGTCCATGGGATTCTCCAGGCAAGAATACTGGAGTGGGTTACCATTTCCTTCTCCAGGGGATCTTCCCAACCCAGGGAACGAACCCGGGTCTCCCACATTGGAGGCAGACGCTTTAACCTCTGAGCCACCAGGGAAGCCCATAGTTTGGCCCCAGGTAAATAGCATGGAGGGAACACAGCTCCGCCCATCAACAGAAAATCGGATTAAAGATTTACTGAGCATGGCCCCACCCATCACAACAAGACCCAGATACCCCTCAGTCAGTCTCTCCCATCAGGAAGTTTCCATAAGTCTCTTATCCTTCTCCATCAGAGGACAGACAGACTGAAAACCACAATCACAGAAAACTAACCAATCTGATCACATGGACCACAGCCTTGTACAACTCAATGAAACTATGAGCCATGCCATGTAGGGGCACCCAAGATGGACGGGTCATGGTGGAGAGTTCTGACAAAATGTGGTCCACTGGAGAATGGGAATGGCAAACCACTTCAGTGTTCCTGCCTTGAGAACCCCATGAACAGTATGAAAAGGCAAAGATAGGACACTGAAAGATGAACTCCCCAGGTCGTTAGGTGCCCAATATGCTACGGGAGATCAGTGGAGAAATAACTCCAGAAAGAATGAAGGGATGGAGCCAAAGCAAAAACAACACCCAGCTGTGGATGTGACTGGTGATAGAAGTATGATGCTGTAAAGAGCAACATTGCATAGGAACCTGGAATATCAGGTCCATGAATCAAGGCAAATTGTAGTGGCCAAACAGGAGAGGATGGAAAGAGTGAACATCAACATTTTAGGAATCAGCGAACTAAAATGGACTGGAATGGGTGACTTTAACTCAGATGACCATTATATCTACTACTGTGGCCAAGAATCCCTTAGAAGAATTGGAGTAGCCATCATAGTCAACAAAAGAGTTCGAAATGCAGTACTTGGATGCAGTCTCAAAAACCACAGAATGATCTCTGTTCATTTCCAAGGCAAACCATTCAATAGCACAGTAATCCAAGCCTATGCCCCGACCAGTAATGCTGAAGAAGCTGAAGTTGAACGGTTCTATGAAGACCTACAAGACATTCTAGAACTAACACCCAAAAAAGATGTCCTTTTCATTATAGGGGACTGGAATGCAAAAGTAAGAAGTCAAGAAACACCTGGAGTAACAGGCAAATTTGGCCTTGGAGCACGGAATGAAGCAGGACAAAGGCTAATAGTTTTGCTAAGAGAATTCACTGGTCGTAGCAAATACCCTCCTTCTGTTACAGAAACCAGTACTTGAGAAACCAAGCACCCCACTCAGAGAATTGGAGAACTCAGGTTTATTACGCCAGTGGGCCCAGAGGAGTTAACACTCCAAGCTCTGAGCCCTGAACAAAGGGTTCCAGAGTTCTTATAGACAGACTGTAGTGGGCAACACTAGCTGCTAATAGGATGGTTTAAACTAAGGGGCTTTGCATGCATGGGAACAGCAGTCAAGATGGGGAGAGGGATGCCTTGCCTGGACAGGATTGATTAAGCAGGGCTGCGGGTGCTGGGCAATTGCAAAGAGCAGGACAAGGGTGAGTGAGATAAACTCCAGTTCCTAGTATTGCAAGTCCCCACTTTCTGAGACTGCGTGACCTATGTGATCTAGATTTGCAAGGGGCAAGCCGAGTTACAGAGGCAGAAGGAGAAGGAGATTATGTCAAATTTTAACTTTTCCTCTTCATTCCAACAACACAAGAGAAGACTCTACACATGGACATCACCAGATGGTCAATACCGAAATCAGATTCATTATATTCTTTGCAGCCAAAAATGCAGAAGCTCTATACAGGCAGCGAAAACAAGACCAGGAGCTGACTGTGGCTCAGATCATGAACTCCTTATTGCCAAATTCAGACTTAAATTGAACAAAGTAGGGAAAGCCACTAGACCATTCAGGTATGACCTAAATCAAATCCCTTACGATTATACAGTGGAAGTGAGAAATAGATTCAAGGGAGTAGAGCTGATAGACAGAGTGCCTGATGAACTATGGACGGAGGTTCGTGACATTGTCCAGGAGGCAGTGATCAAGATCATCCCCAAGAAAAAGAAATGCCAAAAAGCAAAATGGCTGTCTGAGGAGGCCTTCCAAATAGCGGTGAAAAGAAGAGAAGCAAAAAAGCAAAGGAGCAGAGGAGAGATATACTCATTTAAATGCAGAGTTCCAAAGAATAGCAAGGAGAGATAAGAAAGCCTTCCTCAGTGATCAGTGCAAAGAACTAGAGGAAAACAATAGAATGGGAAAGACTAGAGATCTCTTCAAGAAAATGAGAGATACCAAGGGAACATTTCATGCAAAGATGGGCTCAAGAAAGGACAGAAATGGTAAGGACCTAACAGAAGCAGAAGATATTAAGAGGTGGCAAGAATACACAGAAGAACTGTACAAAAAAGATCTTCCCGACCCAGATAATCACGATGGTGTGATCACTCACCTAGAGCCAGACATCCTGGAATGCAAAGTCAAGCGGGCCTTAGGAAGCATCACTACAAACAAAGCTAGTGGAGATGATGGAATTCCAGTTGAGCTATTTCAAATCCTAAAAGTTGATGCTGTGAAAGTGCTGCACTCCATATGCCAGCAAATTTGGAAAACTCAGCAGTGGCCACAGGGATGGAAAAGGTCAGTTTTCATTGCAATCGCAAAGAAAGGCAATGCCAAAAATGTTCAAACTACCGCACAATAGCACTCATGTTACATGCTAGTAAAGTAATGCTCAAAATTCTCCAAGCCAGGCTTCAGCAGTATGTGAACCATGAACTTCCAGATGTTCAAGCTGGTTTTAGAAAAGGCAGAGGAAAGAAAGTGAAAATCCCTCAGTCTTGTCTGACTCTTTGTGACCCCGTGGACTAGACAGTCAGTGGAATTCTCTAGGCCAGAATACTGGAGTGGGTAGCCTTTCCCATCTCCAGGGGATCTTCTCAACCCAGGGATGGAACCCAGGTCTCCCGCATTGCAGGCGGATTCTCTACCAGCTGAGAAACAAGGGAAGCCCAAGAATACTGGAGTGCGTAGCCCATCCATTCTCCAGCTGATCTTCCCGACCCAGGAACAAAACCAGGGTCTCCTGCATTGCAGGCGGGTTCTTTACCAACTGAGCTATGAAAGAACCCCAGAGGAACCAGAGACAATATTGCCAACATCCGTTGGATTATCAATAAATCAAGAAAGTTCTAGAAAAACACTTATCTCTGCTTTATTGACTATGCCAAAGCCTCTGACTGTGTGGATCACCACAAACTGTGGAAAATTCTTAAAGAGATGAGAATATCAGACCACCTGACCTGCCCATTGAGAAATCTGTATGCAGGTCAGGAAGCAACAGTTAGAACTGGACATGGAAAAACAGACTGATTCCACATCGGGAAAGGAGTACGTCAAGGCTGTATATTGTCACCCTGCTTATTTAACTCAAATGCAGAGTACATCATGAGAAACGCTGGGCTGAATGAAGCACAAGCTGGAATCAAGATTGCTGGGAGAAATATCAATAACCTCAGATACACAGATGATACCACCCTCATGGAAGAAAGTGAAAAGGAACTAAAGAGCCGCTTGTTGAAAGTGAAAGAGGAGAGTGAAAGAGCTGGCTTAAAGCTCAACACTCAGAAAATGAAGATCATGGCACTCGGTCCCATCACTTCATGGCAAATAGATGGGGAAACAAGGAAACAGTGACAGACTTAATTTTGGGGGGGCTCCAAAATCACTGCAGACAGTGACTGCAGCCATGAAATTAAAAGATGCTTACTCCTTGGAAGAAAAGTTATGAGCAACCTAGACATCATATTAAAAAGCAGAGACACTACTTTGCCAACAAAGGTTCATCTAGTCAAGGCTATGGTTTTTCCAGTAGTCATGTATGCATGTGAGAGTTAGACTGTAAAGAAAGCTGAGTGCCGAAGAATTGATGCTTTTGAACTGTGGTGTTGGAGAAGACCCTCGAGAGTCCCGTGGATAGCAAGGAGATCCAACCAGTCCATCCTAAAGGAAATCAGTCCTGAATATTCATTGGAAGGACTGATGTTGAAGCTGAAATTCAAATACTTTGGCCACCTGATGGGAAAAACTGACTCATTTGAAAAGACCCTGATGCTGGGAAAGACTGAAGGCGTGAGGAGAAGGGGCTGACAGAGGATGAGATGGTTGGATGGCATCACTAACTCTATGGACCTGAGTTTGAGCAAACTCCAGGAGTTGGTGATGGACAGGGAGGCCTGGCGTGCTGCAGTCCGTGCGGTCACAAAGAGTCGGACACGACTGAGCGACTGAACTGAACCGAATTGAACTGAATAGCAATGCGGGCTATCTGAGCCCTGGTCCTAAGGAAGGCACGGTGAAAAGTCATTCCTCACTCTTTCTCCTACAGAGATTACATGCATCTAGGGGAAGGAAGCAAACAACTCTCTGACATGTGCTGTCTTGAAGGTTTGAGATAGCAGGTTCTCTTCATTCTTTGGTGTACCAGAATTTCCTAAGAGCTGCTCACAACATACCTGTGTGTTGATCCTAATCCAGTCCCCACCCTGGGAAGACAGACTTGCCTTTGACTCACCTGGTGAGCTCAGTGAGAGATGGCACTGCGGTAGTGGGCTGTGGTGTTTGTCTAACTTCTGCTCCTGGACTGCTCCTTGTGTTAATACATTGATAAGAAAATCTGGGACTCACCCCGTAGTCAGCAGTGCAGGGGCTCTCAGATCATACATTTTCCAGCCACATCACATCAAGATTTCAGCCATGTGCTGCCTCCTGAGAGGCAAAATTCCACAAATTACTACCATTTCTTGACAGACAATTATCCATTCTTCCATTCACTGATACCGTAATATATATTGAACTTTAGGGCTCATACTATTCCATTGTAAGGTTCTTATTAATTCCACAGTGCAAGTAAGAGTGTAGAAAGGACAAATTCAAGGGTTATTTCTGAGATGAGCTTCACATTAACTTTTAAAATTGCTGAAGTTTCAAGGATTTGAAGATTTAAAAAAAAAAAATCTCTCTGTTCTCTCATCAAAAGTTTCAGGAAGCGTTTTCTGCATTCCCTGTTAACATTCTTCACTTCCCACTGTCTCCTCATCTTACTGCACTGTAGCTTCTGTCCCTGTGATTGCAATGAACGTGCACTCACCGAGGTCACAAGCTACCTTTTGGTCACTAAGTCCAATACTTTCTATAAATATATTAATATACAAATACTATAACTTTTTAATGACCATCTAAAATGTGTACACTTGCATAGACTGCTCCTAACAAATCTTTGACATCTTCCCAGGTTCTGGAGCATGAGAAACTGGGTACAAACCCAAAATGCTCTGTTCCCAAACTGTGCAGTCCTGAGCTAAGTCCTTATGTCTCTGTCCCTTATCATTTCATCTATGAAATGTGGGTTAACACCATATCTAATTCATAGTACTGTTGTGAGCACAATGAGTCAATACATAAAAAGCATTTGGTTAAATGTATTTTAGTCGTTTTTATTTCTTTGCTTATATCTTCACTGGCTATGAGCATTTCTACCATCCCTGTGGTATAAACTGATTTTTAATCACTGACTCTGGAGGTATGCTGACAGAAGGTGAGTGGGTCACAAAACTCAATGTATGATGAGAACTTATCTTTTATACGTAAATATGTAAATACAGACACACATGCACAAATGTATAAATAACAGCAAGAGAAAATTTCTAGAGTATGATAAATGTATACAAATAACTGATTCACTTTGCTGTACACCTGAAACTAACACAAAACTGTAAATCAACTAGACTCCAATGACAAGTTTTTTTCTTTTAAAAAAAAGGATAGGATACAAATGAAAATCTTAGCGAGGCTTTTCTTTTCGTAATATGTTTCAGGATATTTTCTTTCCCTTTTTAGTAATTAATTTTTTACTCTACTAAACACCCCACAGCACACACTGTTTCAATCATTTAAAATAAGAAAGTTCTGAGAAATTTAAGCATTCTTAGCCTTACAGGAAACCTACAAGAAAGCAACTCAACTTTAGAAAAGGAACACCCAGAAGCATAGAATGGGAGGCGAGATATTGGGGGAGTCCCTACTGGTAGGACAGGTCACAGGCCCCCAAATTCTACACTACATTAATTATTATCAATATTTAAATCTCTGCTTAGTTAATTAGGAGAAAAACATGGTACTTTACTGTGTTTGACTTTGTGTTACCTTGATTGAAAAAGTAGGCTCTTCTCATCTGAAAGGCAGTAGCGTACACTGCTTAGATGAAGGGCTCAGGGACTACAAACCTGTATTCAAATCAAAGCCCCACCACCTGCTAGCCCTGCCCTCACTGTGCCTCAGTTCCCTCATGCTTAAAGTCTCCTCACAGGTTATAGTGAGGAAGAAACAAGTAAGTATACTTTGAGCACTTATACCACTGTTGGGCACTGAGGAAGTCAGCAATAAATATTTATCATTCTTATCATCCCTAAATGGAACATTATGATTTCTACAGTCATTGTTATTATTGGGTGGGCTTTCTGTTCCCTCCAAATAAAGCTCCTTAAATTGAAAGCACGCCCACCAGTTTTGGCAACCAGTTAGCCAAGTGCAGCTTTTCTCTTAGGAGGAAAAGTGGTTCATACATCAAACATGGAGTCTCTTCAGGTGCTGCCCAAGGGACTAGTTCCTGACAGGGAATCAGCCTACTCTGGATGCCTGGGGGCCACTGAGAAAAATGAGAGCTCTGCAGCTTATTGTGCAACCAGAGATCCTGCAGGACCACAGACATCAGAGAGCGAAAGAGATTACAAACTCCAATGAAGAAAAGAAGTCCAGCAAATCTCTCAAATTGGGAAATTACCTGAACAAAGCTGGAGAATATGCATCCTCCAAAAAGTGTTGTTAAGGCCCCCAGAATTTCCAGCCAGGCTGGGCTGGAGATGATCTTACCCTGTATAAAACTAGTCCATGAAGACTTGGAGCAGGGGACTTCCCTGGTGGTCCAGTGGTTAAGAATCCACCTTGCAATGCAAAGAACATGGGTTCGATCCCTGGTCAGGGAACTAAGATCCTACATGCCATGGAGCAACTAAGCTCGAGTGCCACAACAAAGATCCAGTATGCTCAATTAAGAACTGACAGAGTCAAATAAAAAAAAAAATAGGTTTTATAAAAGACTAAGGGAGAAGACTGCTTTTTCAAATCCCAGAAAATAAGTAATAAAGGCATGCAGAGAAACCTGGCCCAATCAAAGGAACAAAATAAATCTAGAGAAATGAATGATAGATAAATGATCGAAAATTATGTGACAGAGAATTCAAAATTATCATCAAAGACAACGAACAAAATCAGGAGAGTGATCATGAACGAAATGAATATATCAACAGGGATAGAAATTAAAAAAAAAAAGAACCAAACAAATTATGTAGCTGAAGAATACAATAATTGAATTGAAAATTTCATTATAGGAGGTGATGGAATTCCAGCTGAGCTTTTTCAAATCCAAAAAGATGATGCCATGAAAGTGCTGCACTCAATAAGACAGCAAATTAGGACAACTCAGCAGTGGCCATAGACTGGAAAAGGTCAGTTTTCATTCCATTCATCTCTCAGAGAAAGGCAATGCCAAAGAATGTACAAACTACCGCACAATTGCACTCATTTTACATGCTGGCAAGGTAATGCTCAAAATCCTCCCAGCTAGGCTCAACAGTACGTGAACTGAGAACTTCCAAATGTACAAGCTGGATTTAGAAAAGGCAGAGGAATCAGAGGTCAAATGGCCAACATCTGTTGAATCATAGAAAAAGCAAGAGAATTACAGGAAAACATCTGCTTCCTTGACTAAGCCTTCTACTATGTGGATCACAACAAACTGTGGAAAATTCTTCAAGAAATGAGAATACCAGACCACCTGACCTGCCTCCTGAGAAACCTGTATGCAGGCAAAGAAGCAACAGTTAGAACTGGACCTGGAACAATGGACTGGTTCAAAATTGGAGAAGGAGTACATCAAGGCTGTATACTGTCACCCTGCTTATTGAACTTGTATGCAGAGTACATCACGTGAAATGCCAGGCTGGATGAAGCACAAACTGGAATCAAGATTGCCGGGAGAAATATCAATAACCTCAGATATGCAGATGACACCAGCCTTACGGCAGAAAGCGAAGAGGAACTCAAGAATCTCTTGATGAAGGTGAAAGAGGAGAGTGAAAAAGCAGGCTTCAAACTCAACATTCAAAAAACGAAGATCATGGCTTCTGGTCCCATCAATTCATGGCAAATAGACCGGGAAACAACGGAAACAGCGACAGATTTCATTTTCTTCGGGTCCAAAATCACTGCAGATAGAGACTGAAGCCATGAAATTAAAATAATACACTTGCTCCTTGGAAGAAAAGCTATGACAAACCTACACAGTGTAATATTAAAAAGCAGAGACATTGCCGACAAAGGTCCATATTGTCAAAGCTATGGTTTTTCCAGTAGTCATGTACAGATGTGAGAGTTGGACCATAAAGAAAGTTGAGCACTGAAGAATTGATACTTTTGAACTGTGGTGTTGGAGAAGACTCTTGAGAGTTCCTTGGACTGCGAGAAGATCAAACCAGTTAATCCTAAAGAAAATCAACCCTGAATATTCACTTAAGGACTGATGCTGAAGCTGAAGCTCCAATACTTTGGTCACGTGATGCAAAGAGCCAACTGACTGGAAAAAACTCTGATGCTGGGAAAGACTGAAAGCTGGAGGAAAAGGAGATAACAGAGCATGAGATGGCTGGATGGTATCACTCACTCAATGGACATGAGTTTGTGTAAGCTCCGGGAGTTGGTGAAGGACAGGGAATCCTGGAGTGCTGTAGTCCGTGGGGTCGCAAAGCGTCTACACGACTTAGTGACTCAACAACAACAACAACAGAATATTTGATCAAGCAGAAGAATCAGCAAACTTGCAGATAGGTCATTTGAAAGCATGGAGTCAGAGGAACAAAAAGAAAAAAACAATTAAGAAAAGTGAAGAAAGCTTAAGAGATTCAAAGTACACCAGGAAGAAGATCAGTATATACATTATAGGACTCCAAGAAGGAGGAGAGGGAGAGAAGAGGGCAGAGAGTTGATTTGAGGAAATAATGGCCACGAATTTCACAAAATGGACATCCAAATTCAAGAAGCTCAAATGACTTCAACTATTTCAGTTCAGTTCAGTTCAGTCTCTCAGTCTCGTCCAACTCTTTGCGACCCCATGGACTGCAGCTCGCCAGGCCTCGCTGTCCATCACCAACTCCCGGAGTTTACTCAAACTCGTGTCCATTGAGTCGGTGATGCCATCCAACCATCTCATCCTCTGTCGTCCCCTTCTCCTCCTGCCCTCAATCTTTCCCAGCATCGGGGTCTTTTCAAATGAGTCAGCTCTTCACATCAGGTGGCCAAAGTATTGGAGTTTCAGCTTCAACATCAGTCATTCCAATGAATATTCAGGACTGATTTCCCTTAGGATGGACTGGTTGGATCTCCTTGCAGTCCAAGGGACTCTCAAGAATCTTCTCCAACACCACAGTTCAAAAGCATCAATTCTTCGGCACTCAGCTTTCTTTAGAGTCAAACTCTCACATCCATACATGACTACTGGAAAAACCATAGCTGTGACTTCAACTAGGATGAACACAAACAAGCATTATGACAAACTGTCAAAAGTAGAGACAATGAGAAAATCTGGATACCAGCAAGAGAAAGTGGATCACCACGTATCAAGAGAGATCTCATAAAATTATAAGTGGATTTCTCAGAAGACTAGAAGGGAGTCGGATGAGACATTCAGTGTTGAGAGAAAAAAATCCCCAACAAGAATACTTTATCTGACAAAGCTTTCCTTCTCAAATGAAGGAGAAATAGAGACCATCCCAGATAAACAAAACCTGAGGGAGTTCATCACAATTAGACCTACCTTGTAAAAATTGCTAAAGAGAATCCTTCAAGTTGAAACCAAAGGATGTGAGACGGTATCATATATACTTAGTAGAAACTGCATTACAAATTTTGAATTTTGATCTTTCCCTGAGCTCAAGATATGTGATACGATACTCTCTTGTAATGCTGGTCAGTGGCATTGAGCCACAGCTCCCAGTCAGTCACAAGATCATGAGGGTAAACAACCAGGACTCTTCCAACCAATCTGTACCCACACAGCCATTTTGCTTTTCACCTCAGACCAGCATTCAATAAAGTACATGAGATATTCAACACTCTATGATAAAATAGGCTTTGTGGTTGATGATTTTGCACAACTGTAGGCTAATATAAGTGCTCTGAGCATGTTTAAGGTAGGTTAGATTTGGTATGTTTGCTGTATTAAATGCATTTTCAACTTACAGTGGTTTTCTCAGGACGAAACAACTATGATCAATCAAGTAGCAATGAATGATTCTAGCCCCCAGACTGAACCCTCTAAGCACCTATCCCACTAAAGGAGACCAGGCGCCTTTGGAGAAATGGATGATTCTAGCTCCAAAGAAGGAACTGTGTACCACATGTGTCTAGACCACACTCTCATACCAGAAAGCACATCAGAAGGACTCAGAAGCCAGCTTGAAAGGGCCTCCCACCGGTCAAAGATAGAACAACTTGACACCAAGGAAAATAATGACTACAATGGACAAATATATACATGCCTGGGAGTCATGATGACAATCTAAAAGAAAAGCAGAACACAAAACCAACTCACTGCTCACCTTTGGAGGATCCCAGGGAAAAGGCTCATTCTTTCAAAAACGGGAAATACTGCAAAAGAATTAAAAACATTAATTCTGCCCTTCCTGTGCAAACTATACCTCAGAGTAACCTAACTGTTGATGAGGGGAAGTTCGTTTTATAGAAGAATTCTGGCTAATAAATGCCTAAGAAATCACAGAACTTGCACATCACCTTTTTACAGATGTTAATGACAAGCAGATCTAGCCAACTATGTTGGGAGGCTACAAAAAAACACGAGGTAAGAAGCAGATGGGATACTTTCTAATGGATAGGTCAGGTTGATAACACCTGAATCCAGTGATCAATTTAGTGTCAGAAGAGACAGCCAGACAGAATGAGCCTCCTGGTGTAAGATTAAAAGATGTACAACATTAAAAGTGAAGCATTCTTACCAAAAAATGTGAACTGGTCAAGCCTCTAAATCTAATCACCACTTTTACAGTAATAGAGGAGGAAGGCAGAGGAATACAAACAACACAATAATAAGGATATAATCAACTGAATGAGGGATATAAACTCCACAGGACAAAAGATGCAATTTCTTAAGCAAATGGGTGGAAGGTTAAAAAAAAAGGAGGCCTTTTTTATATACACGACACTTATGACTTCAGAGAAATCACAGTTAAAACCACAGTAAGATACTATAGCATGCTTACCTGAACATCAAATATGAGAAACATGGAAACTACCAAGTGTTGCAGATGATAGGGAATATAGACTGAAAAGAACCCTTTGACAACTACTTGGCAAATCCTACCGAGCTCAGTCCTACGATGTAGAAATGCCTCTCTTAGGTCCACGCCCAAGAGAAAGAAAATAAACATCTACCCAAAAGCTATGCACAAGATCATTCATAGCAACATTATTGACAGTAAGTCAAAAACTGGGAAATACCCAAACCTCCATTATAAATACATATATTGTGAAATATCCACACAATATAACACTGTACACCAATGAGAATGAATGATCTACCACTACAGACAACAGTAATATAAATCACACACACACTATGTTCACTGAAAGGAGCCAGACACAAAAGAGTATATGCCGTAAGATTTCAGGAATTTTTCTTCTAATCTCCCAGCTGAGTTTGGGGAAGAAGAAGTACCTTTTAATTGAAGGCACTTAGTATTGTTCTATGTTACCTGCAGGTTAACCTCAAAGAAGCATGTATCCTCTGAGTCAAGAAGTGATTTACTACATATACACAGGCTAGAGCCATGTCTGATGGACAAAAAACTGGGTGGTAGACAGGAGTCACCCAAGGGGAAGACCTAACCCACTAACCCTATGTGACACTGGGTAGGTCACCACACTTCCTCTGGTCTCACCTGTCAAGTGATTCAGACTATCCCTGATGCCCAACCAGGAAAACCTCATACATAGAGCAATCAGATCACCATTCGACAAGCACTCTGAAATCATAAAAGGAAAAGAATTCACCATGGGAGTCCAAATAACTATTTTAACAGCCAAATTGTCTAATGCATAGTAACTGTAATAATTATTACTTTTTTGTTTTTATAATTATTATCTTTTCATTTTTCTTAAATAAATACCCTCGATAAATGGACAACAGCTATTGAAACATAGTCTTCATCCAAACAGATACGGTCTCGGCCTAACATCAGTCACTATCAGCACGTCTTTTTCTTCTTCATAACTGTACCAGTTAGCAGTGTGATGGCTCAGACGATAAAGAATCTGCCTGCAGTGCAGGAGACCCGGTTTTGATCCCTGGGTCGGGAAGATTCCCTGGAGAAGGGAATACCGACACACTCTAGTATTCATGACTGGAGAATTCCATGGACAGAAGAGCCTGGCGGGCTACAGCCCATGGAGTCAAAAAGAGTCGGACACGACAGAAGCGACTAACACTTTCACTTTTAGGAGTGTGGGCTCTGGAGACAGATCAGGGCCAAATGTAAGATCTGTCACTTATAAAACGTGTGAGTGTAAATACTTTCACCTCACCTTACAGTCACTGGATCGGCTCCTATCTGGCTTTTTGACCTCATCTCCTACCACTCCACACTTGGTCTGCAGGGCTCCAATCAGTCAAGCTGGTCATCTCCTCCCGGAATAACTGGGGCACACACAGTGAAAGGCTGCTGACAAAAAGGCCTGCTCAGGCCTGGCATCTGCTTGTCTTTCAGGGCTCAGCTCAAATGTCACTTCCTAAGGAAGAGCTTCACTGACAACCCCATGGACAGGAACCTCTGACCCAAAGTTTTCTACTCTATTTATGAGTAGACACTGAACTGATGCCAGAACCAACTGTTTGACGCTTTCCATCCCATGTCCCCTCAGATCTAGACCGAGCCAAGAAATTGGCAATTTCAATAAGCACCTCTGACAATTTTGTTAAAGTGGTCCACGGACCACATCTGAAAAGATCCTGACCTAAACATGTGACATTTGTGTAGCACTACTTTAATGTCTGCCATGTAGAGTTCTAATATGTCTGGGGTTTGTCTGTCAATGCAGTACACTGACCCTTCCCTCCCACCTACAACTACTGATTGCTTTCTCACATGATCACAATTAAACTCCACAATAATTCTGTATGGTTGGGAGCATTATCCTGTTGTATAGACAAGGCATGGGAAAGGGTAGGGACTTACCTAAAGTGTCCCAATGACGGGGCCCAATCGTTTCACTCTTGCTCCAGGAACGTGTCTAGGAGACTCAATATCACAACTGGTTCTTCTCTCATTTCAGTTCAGTTCACTCGCTCAGTTGTGTCCAGCTCTTTGCGACCCCAAAGACTACAGTACACCAGGCCTCGCTGTCCATCACCAACTCCTGGAGTTTACTCAAACTCATGTCCTTTGAGTCGGTGATGCCATCCAACCATCTCCTCCTCTGTCATCCCCTTCTCCTCGCGCCTTCAATCTTTCCCAGTATCAGGGTCTTTTCAAATGAGTCAGCACTTTGCATCAGGTGGCCAAAGTACTGGAGCTTCAGCTTCAACATCAGTCCTTCCAATGAATATTCAGGACTGATTTCCTTTAGGATGGACTGGTTGGATCTCCCTGCAGTTCAAGGGACTCTCAAGAGGCTTCTCCAATACCACAGTTTAAAAGCATCAATTCTTCGGCACTCAGCTTTCTTTATAGTCCAACTCTCACATCCATACATGACTACAGGAAAAACCATAACTTTGACTCGACAGACCTTTCTTGGTAAAGTAATGTCTCTGCTTTTTAATATGCTGTCTAGGTTGGTCATAGCTTTTCTTCCAAGGAGCAAGCGTCTTTTAATTTCATGGCTGCAGTCACCGTCTGCAGTGATTCTGGAGCCCCCACAAATCAAGTTTGTCATTGTTTCCATTGTTTCTCCATCTATCTGCCATGAAGTGACAGACTGATTCTAAAATTCACATTTAAATGCAAAGGACCTAAACTATGAAAAACAACTTTGAAAAAGAACAAAGCTGGAGGATCAAAGACATAAAGAATCATCATACATCTTCAGTAATCAAGACAGTGTGGTACTTACTGCCATCAAGGAAGACAAGGATATCAATAGAATAGAACAAGGAGTCCATTTCTGGACTCAGACAGCTGATTTTCGACAAAGCTGTAATGGCAATTCAATGAAGAAAAGATAGCTTTTTCAACAAATGGGGCTGGGACAGATGAATATCCACGTGCACAAATATAAATTTTGATCTGAGTAATGCACCTCATACAAAAGTCAACTCAAAATTGAGCACAGACCCAAATATAAAACATAAAACTTCTAGAAGAAAACACAGGAGAAAATCCTTGTGACCTTAGGTCAGGTAAGATTCCATAGATGCAAAACCAAAACTACAATCCATAAGTGAACGGACAAATAAATTGGGATCCCCCAAACTTCAACATCTTCCCATTCCAAAGACTCTGTTGAGAGAATTAAAAGGCAAGCCACTCACTGGGAGGAAATATTTGCAAATCGCATATCTGATAAAAGTCTTGTACCCAGAATATAGAAAATTTCACACAGGTAAATAGGAAAACAGACACTCTAACAAATAAATGGACAAAATATTTGAATAGACACTCCACCAGAGTAGATATACAAATGTCAAATAAGTACATGAAAAGACGCTAATCATCTTTTGTCAAATATTCAAAGTCATTAGGGAAATATAAATGAAAACTATGTGCGACCACTATACCTCTCTGAGAAAGGACACAATTTAAAAGACTGACCAAAGTCTTGGCAAGGTTGTGGAGGATGGAACTGTTGTACACTGCTGTTGGCTGTGAAAAATGGTGCAGCCACTTTGGAAAAGTTTCGTGGTTTCCTATAACATTAACTTCACATCCATCACATTATCCAGCCATTTACCCTAGAGGAAGAAAGTCTATGTCTATACAAAGACTAATATACAAATGTTAGTAGCAGCTTTATTTAGCAGAGTCCCAAATTGGAAACCACTCAAATACCCATTAACAGATCAATGGATAAAACAAATTGTGGTATAGTCGTATAATGGAATATTAGTCAACATTAAAAAGAAAGAAGTATTTGTATGTGTAACAGAAGGATAAATTCAGAAATAATTAGGTCGAAGGAAAGAAGACAAAAAATATACATTGTATGATTCCATTCATACAAAATTATAGGAAAAGAAAACTAATCTATAGTGACAGAAGGTCACTAGTTATCTGGGAAAGGAGTGGGGTGATGCAGAGAGAGAGGTGGGTAGATCACAAAGGAGCACTAGGATGCTTTTTAAGGTGACGGATATGTTCATTATCTGGACTGTAGTTTTGGATTCACAGGTGCATACCTATATCTAAACATCAAAGCATATACTTTAAATATGTACATTATATTGTATGTTAACCATACCTCAATAAAATATTTGGAATATATCTATATATTTAAAATTCTCTGATACAATTAATCAGTTGAAAGATTCCCACAATTAGGCTCTTATAGTATTTACAGGTTCACTCCATATTTTATCAAATTGGTCCACACAACATATAACCAAAAGAGAAACAATCATTTGCAATGAAATGTATCCAAGTATTTAGTGAAAGCTGATATCCATTTCTATCTGAAATACAGAAATAAAAATATTATATTCTAGGAAAATAATCATAATGGTATTTAAGAGTAACTGGTTCTTTTGGAGAATGAGGCTGAGTATCATTATGAGAGAGTAAACTCTACGATGATAATTTTTACATATGAAGTTGCAAAATTGACATTTTAGACTAACACTTGGACTTCACTGGTGGTCCAGTGGTTAAGACTGCACTTCCACTGTGGAGGGCATGGTTTTGATTCTTGGTTGGGGAACTAAGATTCCCACCTGCCATGAGGTGTAGCCAAACAATAAATAAATACACTAACACTTGAAAATTTTCTGCCTTTTTGAAAAATTTCAATATATGATGCAACAAAAAAACATGGTCAGCAGAGAACAATCTAGATTACAATCTTAAATTGCTAGTAGAGCTAACAACTGTATATTTCCACATTCATCTGAGAGATTCATGGGAAATGATTATTATTTGTACAGTGAAAACTATTTGGTATATTTATTACAAATGCTTGTTTAAGACTAAGTAAGTTCCTTCATCAACTGGACAATTCACTGCTTTTCTCAACCAAAAAGAAAAAAAAGTCTTCTCTCAGATGGGCCTCAGGACTACTACTATGCATGAAGCTAGCACCTGATGGAATGATATTCCACTTGCTAAATCTCTTTCCCATGATGAGATCAAAGTGGCGTCTCTATTTCTAGGCTAGAAGCTTACAGGAGCTATTTCACAACATGCTTTTATCAGATCTAGGAACTCACTTGAGTCAGGCCTCATATCCAACTGAAGATGTGAAGTGTTGGGGTCTCCTGAGGACCGCTGCCCTTGAACGGAGTAGAAGTAGAAGCTCCATCAGCCAGCAGGACACTGCTCCTCAGAAGCGGTCTCCTTCAGACACCTGATATGAGCAAGGCCACAGGCATGAGGGCTGCACAGGGAGAGACACATCCAGCACTCCCCATGGTTTACTGGCCTAACGGTGCGCCACGCGCCGTGCTAGGTACTGTCTTAGTGACAAGGACATTGAAACCATTGGGTAGTGATCCTAACAACCAGATGTTACAACGAGTTTCCCACCACGGACTTTTTCTTCTCCTTTCCTCATCTGGCCCTTAACAACAAAGTGGAAACGGTATAAAAAGTGGCCTGAAGTCATAAAGACGTTCATGATCCCACAATAACCAGAGGGCCATCGGCTTACTCATGTGTTATCACTGAACGTTCTCAGCGATCCTGTGGGGAAAGCATTCTTAGCCTCATTTTACAGAGGGGTAAAGCTGAGGCCAGAGAGAGTCGCTACCTGTCTCACCTCCCGCGCTCCTGCCTTTAGGAGGATAGTGGCTCCACGACACCCCTGGAGCAGGACACCGCACTCACTGGGGCCGGGCGGGACCCCACGCTTTACCTACGAGACAGCGGGGCACCGAGCCCCAAGGCGGGAAAGCGGCGGCTTGAATGCGGATCCCTTGTCTCCCACACCCCAGGGGGGTCCAGCGCCCACCGTAGGTCCTCACCCTCCCAACTCAGTTCCCAACAACTGAAGGCGAAACGTGCTCTCCTCGCCGCCAGCGGGCGCTTTTGTCTCCATTAAAAAGTCGTCAAGGTCGCCTTGCTGACGTCACGTTTCTATGGTAACCGCCAGGCTGTAAGTGTGTGCCCGGGCGGGCACTATGTGTGCTTAGTCGCTTAGTCATGTCCGACTCTTTGCGACCCCATGGATTGTAAGCCCACCAAGGCACCTCTGTTCACGGGCTTGTCCAGGCAAGAAAATTGGAGTGGGTAGCCATGCCCGTCTCAGGGGATCTTCCTGACCCAGGGATCGAACCCAGGTCTCTCGCACTGAACGCAGATTTCTTTACTGTCTGAGCCACCACTATGTCCCTTCTCAGCAGAATGAAAGACCTTCCCTCTTCAGATCAGCCATCTTAGATGACCCTTCCTATAGGCCAGGTCTGGGGAAATGAGCAATCAGATTCACCACAAAGACATAGGATGGTAATAGATGGTGTTGGAGCAATGAAGGGGCAATGGACACGGGAATACACTGTTGATGCCAAATCAGCATATCCATTTTCTGATGCCCATGTTATTACAGCGGAATAACTTCAATGGCCTTGGATACAGAAGTCCTATTTCCACCAACAAGAAAATGTGAGGTGAGGGAGGGTTTAGGAAAGGATTCCCAAGGTGATTCTTTTTTTATTTATTTTAATCGGAGGCTAATTACTTTACAATATCGTAGTGGTTTTTGCCATACATTGACCTCCCTTCCCATCCTATCCCTCAGGGTTGTCCCAGTGAGCTGGCTTTGAGTGCCCTGTTTCATGCATCAAACTTGGACTGGTGATCTATTTCACATATGGTAATGTACGTGTTTCAGTGCTGGTGATTCTGACCTGCATCCAGGTTAAAGGCCCTAGTTGAGGAGGCGCAGATAAAGAAGCTACATGAGTTCTGCGATCTGTGGGGGACAGACAGCTAATATTCATGAAGCTTAAAAAAAAAAACTTGGCCAAGGGATAGGTTTCTCACCTTGTTGGCTGAATTTACTCCTCACCACAACCTTGCTGGTGAGGTATCAGGATCCTCTCCATGGATGTTAATGCCTCCAAGCATGCATTCCTAACCACAGAGACAGATGGCAAAGAAGATAAAAGTCCAGGCTTCCCACTCAATCTTTATTAACATGGGGAGGGACAGGGATGGGAGTGGAAGGGAAGTGGTGCCTCGTTACTACTGCTTGGGTAAAGTAGAATTTCACTCCCACCAGCCTTCCACTGATACCACCCTGGAAGGTAGGGAAAGACACTTCCTTACTGCTGTCTATGTGGCCTCCCTCGACACTGTGCAGGGCAGTAAGGTGGGTGCTCATTTCCACCAGGTGGGGATGACAGTCCCTCTTTCCCATGGGGTCTTCTCTGATACCATCCCAAAGAGTGGGGGAGGGGTACCTGGTTACAATCCAGTGAGCGTGGAATCCACATTTCCCACTCAGTCTTTGCTGCCATGGTGAGGGCACAGATGTGTTTAACTCTGTGATGTTAGGGCAGTTATTGTCTAAAAGCTTTCTTTCTTTTCTGGTCCTGTGTCTGGAGCAATTCTTGCTTTTTCCTGTTGACATCTGTGAGTCACTTGCTCTTCCAGCACCCCACCTAGGACAGACGAGACAGAAATAAAACCAAAGGAATTCAATGCATGTCATACCTTGGGTCCCCAAGTCCCAAGATACTCTCTTTTTTCTTTCTACCTTTCAGAGTTCTATATTTGTTTTACCTGTAATATCCAGAGATGTTAGCTGCACCTTGGAGAAGAAACAGAAGTGTAGGGATTTCCCTGGTGGTCCAGTGGTTAAGAATCAGCCTTCCAATTCAGGGGACACAGGTTCCATCCATCTACATTTTTTTAGTTAAAAAATTATTTATTTTAATTGGAGGTTAATTACTTTACAATATTGTGGTGGGTTTTGCCATACTTTGACAAGAATCAGCCACAGGTGGACATGTGTCCCCCATCCCGAATCCCCATCCCCCTCCCTCTGGGTTGTCCCAGAATACCAGCTTTGAGTGCCCTGTTTCAGGCATCGAACTTGGACTGGTGGTCTATTTCACATATGGTAATATGCATGTTTCAATGCTATGCTCTCAAATCATCCCACCTTCGCCTTTTGTTTCTTTGTAGGTCTTTTGTTTCTTTAGGTAGATTTATGCCTAAGTATTTTATTCTTTTCATCACAATGGTGAATGGCATTGTTTCCTTAATTTCTCTTTCTGTTTTCTCATTGTTAGTGTATAGGAATGCAAGGGATTTCTGGGTATTAATTTTATATCCTGCAACTTTTTCAAAATGTAAGTAAACAATACACCCATATAGACCTTGATTCTGGAGATCCTTCCATAGCCTATGTGGAAATTTTCATCATTCTTTATACCTTACTTAGTGTACACCTTTGTGTGGTTATTTGGTACTTTATTCATCCATCACATAACTGATGAAATTTAAGTTGCTGCCATTCTTTTGCTGTTCAAACAGTGCCAGAGTGAATATCCATATCTGTATTTTTATTATATCTAAAATCTTTTTCTGTCACTGCCAATATATCATCAGGATATAGTCCATTCTAAAGGAGATCAATCCTGGATGTTCATTGGAGGGACTGATGCTAAAGCTGAAACTCCAATACTTTGGCCACCTCATGAGACGAGTTGACTCACTGGAAAAGACTCTGATGCTGGGAAAGGTTGGGGGCGGGAGGAGAAGGGGACGACGGAGAATGAGATGGCTGGATGGCATCACCGACTCTGTGGACATGAGTTTGAGTGTACTCCGGGAGTTGGTGATGGACAGGGAGGCCTGGCGTGCTGTGATTCATGGGGTCGCGGAGAGTCGGACACGACTGAGCGACTGAACTGAACTGAACTGAACTGAATTCCTATACAAGACCTGTGAGTCAAAGGGTAAAGGTATGTAAAATTCCCCACCATTTGAGTGCGTTTGTTTCCTATGACTACTAAAATAAATTACTACAAACTTAGTGTCCTTAAACAACAGAAATATTATTTCAGAGTTCCGGAGGCTAGAAGTCCAAAAATAGTTTCAGTGGGCCAAAATCAAGGTGTTGGCAGACTTAACTTCTTTCTGGGACTATAAGGGAGCCTCCTTGCCTCTTTCAGCTTTGGTTGGCTACCAGCATTCCTTAGTGTGTGGCTCCATCACTCCAGCATCTGCATCCTTGGCCACACTGCCTTCTCTTCTCTCTGTGTCAACTGTCCCTCTACTCCTCTCTTATAAAGACACTTGGGTTTGCCTTTAGAGCCCTTGTGGAAAATCTAAAGTAATCTCCCAATTTTAAGATCCTTAATTCAATTATCTCTACAAACACCCTTTTCCATATAAGGCAATGTTTAGAGGTTCCAGGAGTTAGAACCTGCTATCTTTGCAGACCATTAAGCCTACAACAGTGAGCGCACCATTTTGCATCCCTGTGAGCAGGGTGCAAAAGGACATGGTTTTCCACATCCTCACCCACTGTGTTGACAAACATCTGGATCATTGCTAATCTAAGAGTAAAAAAAACAGTATTTTACTGTACTGTTAATTGCATCTCTCTTAATTAAAACAGAGCTTCCCTAGTGGCTCAGATGGTAAAGCCTCTGCCTGCAATGCGGGAGACCCGGCTTCGATCCCTGGGTTGGGAAGATCTCCTGGAGAAGGAAACGGCAACCCGCTCCAGTACTCTTGCCTGGAGAATCCCACGGACGGAGGAGCCTGGTAGGCCACAGTCCATGGGGTTGCAAAGAGTCGGACACGACTGAGCCACTTCACTTTAACTTAATTAAAACAAGCCAGAGACTTTTCATAGGTTTAAAGACAATCTATTTTTTTCTGTTAACTTTGATAGGGTTTTCCCATGCTTTTATATTGATAAGTGTTTATATTGGAGGGATAGTAATGCTTTGGTAAAGATGTTAGCTGCAAATGTTTTCCCCAGTGTCTTTAATTGGCTAGTGTATTTTTGCCATGCAGAGTTGTCATTCTTATGTCCACCTTCTTCCTTAACGCTCCTGGATATTGATGTATACTTAGGAAAATTTCCTCTGCTTCCAGATCATAGAATTCCCCTCTGTTTTCTTCCAATACTTGTATGAACATTTCTTTTATTTTTCTTCTAATACTTGTATGGACATTCCTTTCATATTTCATTCAGAACCTTTTTGGAATGTATCCTGCTATAAGATATAGAAATGGATCCCTTTTTATCTTTTTAACCTGATGGTTATCTAGTTATCTCAAAACCACTTCTTAATGCTCCATCATATCTCCACTGATTTGTAATGCTGCTTTTGTTATGGTCTAAATTTCTAATTATAATTGGGGTTATATCACTATTTTCTATTGTTCCATTAATTTTTCAATTTATGGACCAGTAAAATAGAAATGAAAATAATACCTTACCTTACTTCTACTCACATCGACCTTTCTCTTTAAGGTAGACGGAGTCTTCACTTTCTGTCTGCTGCTGCTGCTGCTGCTCCTAAGTCGCTTCAGTCGTGTCCGTGTCCGACTCTGTGCGACCGCTTAGACGGCAGCCCACCAGGCTCCCCCGTCCCTGGGATTCTCCAGGCAAGAACACTGGAGTGGGTTGCCATTTCCTTCTCCCACTTTCTGTCTATAGGCCATCAATATCCTCGTACCATGGCAATCTGTCCGCACTCCCCACTCAGGCTTCCAGAAAGCTCTTCCAGGTCTCTGTGAGCCGCAGCCCCTCCCTCCCTTCTGCCTCTGCTCCGCTGAGGTTTTTCGAGCTGCAGTTCAGGTTTCTGTCACGAGGTGGCACCAACGTATCACCATCGTCAAACTCGACAAACAAGGTCAACTAGAAGCAAAAAAAGCAATACCCTTTCTTAAAAGGCAGCCTGTGAATGTCTGTGTAGAATGGTTCTTAATTCTATCTGAAAAAAACTGATAGTTGTAAAAGACTATAGACACATGTACTCCGGGACCTGCATAAGGTGAAACACTGTCGGCCGTACCTTGGCAGTGGGTGGTGGGCGGGCAAAAAGGAGCACAAGGCAAGGGGGAAGGTGACTTGAGAGACCAATGGGGCATAGGAGCGGGGTCTCAAAGGCTGTGTCCAGTGTTGTGGACAAAGGGTGACAGGTGGTGGGAGAAAGTCTGAGAAGCCTGGGCAGGGGTGGGGTAATGGAGGGTGAATACCCTGCTCTCTGGGAGGGACCCCTCCACAGTGTGGACCAGTCAACCTACACTGTTGAGGGAAGTGATGGCTGAATAAAAATAATGCAGACTTGTGGTCAACAGCATTTGGAACTGCTTTGAATACATAAGTGAAAGTGAAAGTGAGGTCGCTCAATCGTGTCCGACTCTTTGCGACCCCACGGACTGTAGCCCAGCAGGCTCCTCTGTCCATGGGATTCTCCAGGCAGGAATACTGGAGTGGCTTGCCATTTCCTTCTGCAGGGGATCTTCCAGACCCAGGGATCGAACCCAGGTCCTTTAATCTCTGAGCCACCAGGGAAGCCCCTTGAAAACGTATGCATTTCCCAAAAAGAGTTGATATCAATGAAAACAAACCATTTAAAGACATTTTTTACTCTTTACAAAATAGTTTCACAGTGTGTGGAGGGGGCTGCGTGTGGAGGGGGCTGTGTGATGGAGCTGGGGAAACATCATTGCACAGCTTCCAGGGAACTGAGAGGGGACAGGCAGAGAGTCCCCAACCCTTTTCCCTGCGTTTCATGTACTTTCCGCTCCTCTCACTTTCCTCTCTGTTCCAAGGGCTGTCTTATCTCCGTATTCTTCCTTAAAGTGGGACATCACAGAAGGATGTGGACACTGAGCCCCAGAAACAGGATTCAGTAGACAAGAACCAGCTGTGATGTTGAGTCTGCTAGACAGGTTCCCGGAGCAAGAGTGAAGAGATAGGGCCCCATCATCGGGACACTCCAGGTAAGTCACCACCCTTCCCTCCATTGTCTTCTATACAACAGGATAACAGTACCCAATGCTTCTGACCACCCAGGAGTATTGTGGAGTTTAGGTATGTGTCCATGTGGGAAAACAGTCTGTGACTGTATGTGGGAGGGAAGGACCAATGCATTTTGGAGTAATTACATTAACGGAGATCCCAGAAATCATAGAACTCTGCATGCTGCTGCTGCTGCTGCTAAGTCATTTCAGTCGTGTCCGACTCTGTGTGACCCCATAGACGGCAGCCCACCAGGCTGCCCCGTCCCTGGGATTCTCCAGGCAAGAACACTGGAGTGGGTTGCCATTTCCTTCTCCAATGTGTGAAAGTGAAAATTGAAAGTGAAGTCGCTCAGTCGTGTCCGACCCTTAGCGACCCCATGGACTGCAGCCCACCAGGCTCCTCCATCCATGGGATTTTCTAGGCAAGAGTACTGGAGTGGCTTGCCATTGCCTTCTCCGAGAACTCTGCATGGTAGGCATTAAATTAATGCTACACAAATGTCAGCAGTTTGGTCAACATTTTCCCAAGTGTGGTCCATGGCAAGATCCCTGGAGTTTCATTTTAGTTTGGGAAAACTGGCAATGAGTAGATAAATGAATAAGCAGAGCAATTTCATATGGGGATGAGTGTTTTGAAGAAAATAATCACATAAATAGAGCAGAACACTGGGTCAGGGATTACTGTAGATGGAGTTGTCAGTGAAGCGTTCTCTTTCTGTACCATTAGCTTGATGCCTACCGTGTAGTGAAATTCCCATACTAGATTGAACAGGAGTGGCGAAAACAGGCATCCTTGTCTTGTTCCCGATGGGTTGTTACTTTGAGATTTAATTAATAGATGAAATCCCTTTGAACAGTGCTAGGCACAGTAACAGCTCAATAAATGTTAGACTTTGTATAAATATGAGCAACTTGATATTTTCATAGTTTTGATAGTTTTACAGATTTCATATGTCTTTAATAAAGTCTCATTATCTTGTAGCTGCATCCTATTCATCACCTGAGGCATACTTTCTTGTTTTGGGGGTTTTATACGGATAAAATGTGGACATATAATATTAGTTTCAGGTAGACAACATAGTGATTCAATATAAGAACTCAACAGAAGAGCTTCACTGACAACCCTATTCAATGGGAAAAGAAAAGTCTTCTCAACAAATGGTGCAGGGGAAGGTGGACATCCATATGCATAAAAAGGAAGTTACACCCTTACTTTATACCATATTTTAAAGTGAATTCAAAATGGATCTAAGACCTAAACATAAGAGCTAAAACTATAAAACTCTAAGAAAACACTGGAGGAACGTTCATGACACTAGACTTGGCAGTTATTTCTTGGATACAACAGCAAAAGTATGAGGAAACAAAAGAAAACATAAATTGAGCTTCATCAAAATCACAAACTTTTCTGAATCAAAGCACGCTATCAGGAGAGTGAAATGACAATGTACAGAATGGGAGAAGATATTTTTAAATCAAATATCTGACAACAGATTTATATCTAGGATATATAGAAGTTTTGTAACCCAGGAACAGAAAACACTAACAACACAATGCAAAAATGGAGAAAGGACTTGAATACACATTTCTCCAAAAAAGATAAACAAATGGACAATAAACACATGAAAAGATGCTCAACACTAGTCACTAGGGAAATGCAAATCAAAACCACAATGAGAAACCACTTCACATCTAATGGTATGGATTTTTTTCTTAATGGAAACTAACAAGTGTTGGCAAGGTTATACAGAAACTAGGACACTTGTACACTGTTGGTGGGAATGTAAAATGGTGCAGCCTGTGCAGAAAGCAGGATGCTGGGTTCTCAAGTAAGTAAACACAGAATTACTATATTATCTAACAGTTCCACTTCTAGGCATATTCCCAAAAGAACTGAAAGCAGGGACTCAAACAGATACTTACACACCAAAGTTCATAGCAGCATTATTCACAATAGCCAGAAGGTGGGGGCAACCCAAGTGTCCATCAGTAAGATCAATGGATTTTTAAAAATCTGATATACACATACAGTGGAATATTACTCAGCCTTAAATTGGAATAAAATTCTGATATATGCTGCAACATGGATGAACCTTGAAAACATTATGCTATGTGAAATAATCCTGACCCAAAAGGACAAGTACTGTATGATTCGACTTACAGGAGGTATCTAGAATAGGTAAACTCAGAGACAGAAAGAATAAGAGAGGTTACCAAGGACTGGGGGAAGAAGAAAATGGGGAGTTATTGTTTAATCAGTACAGAGTTTCTATTCGAGATGCTAAGAAAGTTCTAGAAATACATAGTGGTAACGCTTATACAACATTGTGAATGTAAGTAAGGCTACTGAACTGTATACTTGAAACTGGTTAAAACTGAATTCTATCATGTATATTTTACCACAATTTTTTGTAAAAAAGTGTCATTTCAAGGGAAAGAAGGAGGCAAAAGGATGAGAGAAAGAGATGTTACGACAGATGCAAGGATAGAAGTGAGAAAAAGTTTGGAAGTTGCTACCGTGCTGGCTTTGAAGATGGAGGCCACAAGCCTCAATCCATGAGCCAGAAGGGGCCACAAGCCTAGGAATGCAGTCAGCCTCTTGAAGCTGGAATAGGCAAGGAAACTTGTCCTCCCCTAAACCCTCCAGAAGGGATGCAGCCCAGGTGATATCTTAATTTTAGCCCAGTAATACTAATTTTGGACTTCTGTCCTCCAAAACTATGAGGATAGATTTGTTGCCATTGTTTTGGCAGTACAGCTTGTGGGATCTGAGTTCCCCGACCAGGGATTGAACCAATGCCCTAGGCAGTGAAAGCACAGAGTACCAACTACTGGACTGCCAGGAAATTGCCCAGATTTTTCTTGTTTTAAATCTCTAAACAAAAAGTGAGTTGTGGCCAAATAATGGGGTTTTATTCATTTTGAAATCCCCTTGCCTGTTCTTTTTTGAGCTTTCCTTTGATGTAAATAACTAACTTAATCTCTGGCTTTTCATTTTTAACAGAAACCATTTTCATTCCTGTCCGAGGCATCATTTCCTGTCTTATTCCATTCGTGCTGCTGTAAGAAAAATACCAAAAACCACATGGCTTATAAACAACAGAAATATGTTTCTTGTAGTTCTGGAAGCTGGAAGTCCGAGATCATGTTGCAAACATGGTCAGGAAAAGGCCCTCCTCCAGATCACCCGTTTTGCACTGTATCTCCACATGGTGGAAGAAGCTCTCTGAAGTCTCTTATAACAGCATTAAGCCCATTCATTAGAGTTCTGCCCTCAGGACCTAATCAACCCAAGACCCCCATCACCTTAGGAGTTAGGATTTCAACATATAAATTCTGAGGGGACACAAACATTCAAACCTATAGCACTTCCTGTATCAACAAGTTTTAACTCTGTTAACTAATGTTTCTATATCATTAAAATCTGCATCAGTTCAGTACAGTTCAGTCGCTCAGTCGTGTCCGACTCTCCGCGACCCCATGAATCACAGCACGCCAAGCCTCCCTGTCCATCACCAACATCCGGAGTTCACTCAAACTCATGTCCACAGAGTCGGTGATGCCATCCAGCCATCTCATTCTCCGTCGTCCCCTTCTCCTCCTGCCCCCAACCTTTCCCAGCATCAGAGTCTTTTCCAGTGAGTCAACTCATCGCATGAGGTGGCCAAAGTACTGCAGTTTCAGCTTTAGCATCAGTCCTTCCAATGAACACCCAGGATTGATCTCCTCTAGAATGGACTGGTTGGATCTCCTTGCAGTCCAAGGGACTCTCAAGAGTCGTCTCCAGCACCACAGTTCAAAAGCATCAATTCTTCGGCGATCAGCTTTCTTCACAGTCCAACTCTCACATCCATACATGACCACGGGAAAAACCATAGCCTTGACTAGACGGACCTTTGTTGGCAAAGTAATGTCTCTGCTTTTTAATATACTATCAAGGTTGTAGGCTCCTGTTATATGTACATTTTGCCACAAAGACTTTTTCTAAAATATGAACTGACAAGGTTTAGCCTCATTACTAGAACTGAGCTTAATTTTCTATGTCTGCTGCCTATCTTATGTTTTTCTGGTTATAAAGACCATTTTCATTAAGCTCTGAACACACTTAGCATTGTTCTGATGGAACACAATGATTTCTTCTCCATGTGTCTAGAATTTTCTTTACCTTTGCTTTTTGTTGGGTGCACAAACACATACACACACACACACACACACACACACATACTTAATGCTCCTTAGAGTATGGATAATCAATGCACATGATTAAAGAGAAAGTTTGATGAAATATCAAGAAGGGAATAAGGACCAATTCCATTTTACTGGGCATTGAACTGGGATGTACTTTTCATCATGCCAAGCTAACATGGTGGGATTTATCTGTCCAACATGTGTGCTTGAAAGTGAAAAAAAAAAACAAAACAAAACAGTGCTCAAATTTTTTGAGGAAAAAGAAAGAACACCACCCTGTGACCTTAATTGGTCACCATCCTTTTTGTAATTTGCTCCAAGGAAGGCTGGGTATGCTCACTGGCAGCTCTAGATTCATGTCCATGCCCATCCACGATTAAAAGCAAGCAAGCAAACAAACAAGAGACAAATGCTACACAAATCTGAACATCCCAGAAAGTCTTCTACTGACTCAGTCTGGATGACTTTCCCACACTTGGAGTCAAAGGGTGGAGCTCAGGGCTACAATTCCTGACTGTCCGGGCCAGTGGACAGGCAGGTGGGAGGGGGCTTACATCACTGCAGGTTGCTGTTAGTCAAATGACATATAAAGACAAGCAATAAAGATTTCTGGTTAAAAATGAAAGATTCTAGAGTGGAAAACAAAAGAATAGGATGATGCTAAATGAAATAAAAATGCAGACTTTAAAAAAAATGAAGCCATATTGATAGAAACAATTATATAAATATTTGAATTAATAAATGAATGTGAGGAGACATATTCTAAATATTGCATACTATAATATAGTATTCTAAGTAGTACCTGTAGATACCCTGTCTCTATAAAATGAACGTGAAATCTGCCTCCCACCTCTGAGGGCAGGGTGGACTTGGTGACTGACTCACTTCTAAGGAATCGAATAGGCGAATGGAAAACAGTTACTGTATGCTGCAGAAACTCAACAACCACCACCTGAACCCAGTGATGAAGGTTAACAATTCTAGTGATTCAGCGATGTCATGCAGGTACCGTGTCCTCCCAGATATGCTGTGATGAGAAGGGCGCTTCAACTCGGTGGTATTCTTTCTCAAAACCCACAACCACGGTCTAATCATAAGAAAAAAACAGACTGCCTGTACTCTTCAAGACAGTCAAAGTCATGGAAACAGTCTGTCAATTCCTCAAACAGTTAATCAGTTACCATATGACCCAGTGATTGCATTGGTACACAGCCAAGAGAAATGGCAACATTTGTCTACATAAAAACTTGTACGTGAATGTATGTAGCATCATTATTCATAACAGCCAAAAGAGGAAACAACTCAAATGCCTACCAATTAATGAATAGATAAATCAAATGTAGGGTATTATTTGGCAAGAAAACAGAAATGAAGTACTCGTACATGCTACAAAAGGGATGAACCTTGAAAACAGTATGTCAAGTGCAAGAAACCACATATCAGAAAAATAAGTGGAGCTTGTTATAAAGAATAACTCTATTCTTTAGAAGTGAGAATAGTGTGACATTTCGTCATATGAAATGTCCAAAATAGATGAGTCTTTGGAGAGAAAGTGGGCTTGGGATGGGTATGGGCTTTAACTGAATTCAAGCACAATGGGGCTTTTTTCCCCTTTTTAATTGGAGGGTAATTGCTTTACAATGTTCAATTGGTTTCTGTCATACAACAATGTGCATCAGCCATAAATATACATAGGTCTCCTCTCTCTTGAATCTCCCTCCCACTCCCCACCCCATCCCACCCTCTAGGTTGTCGCAGAGGACCGGGTTGGGCTTCCTGTGTTATACAACAAATTCCCACTAGCTATCTATTTTACATAAGGAAATGTATATATTTCAGTGCTACTATCTCATTTCATCCTACCCTCTCCTGCCCTGTGAACACAAATCTGTTCTCTATTCTCCATCTCTATTCCTGCCCTGCAAAGAGGTTCATCAGTACCATTTTTCTAGATTCCATATAGATGCATTAATGTATTTGCTTTTCATTCTGAATAATAAGTTCTAGGTTCATCCACTTCACTAGAACTCACTCGAATTCATTCCTTTTCGGGCCTTAGTAATATTCCATTGTATATATGTACCACAATTCTTTATCCATTCATCAGTTGATAGACATCTAGGTTGCTTCCCTGTCCTGGCTCTTGTAAATAGTGCTGCAGTGAACACTGGGGTATGGTGTTTTTTTGAATTATGGTTTTCTCAGGGTATATGCACAGTAGATCATGGCATCTGGTCCCATCACTTCATGGGAAATAGATGGGAAAACAGTGGAAACAGTGTCAGACTTTATTTTTGGGGGGCTCCAAAATCACTGCGGATGCTGACTGCAGCCAGGAAATTAAAAGACGCTTACTCCTTGGAAGGAAAGTTATGACCAACCTAGATAGCATATTAAAAAGTAGAGACATTACTTTGCCAACAAAGGTCCGTCTAGTCAAGGCTATGGTTTTTCCCGTGGTCATGTATGCATGTGAGAGTTGGACTGTGAAGAAAGCTGATCGCCGAAGAATTGATGCTTTTGAACTGTGGTGCTGGAGAAGACTCTTGAGAGTCCCTTGGACTGCAAGGAGATCCAACCAGGCCATTCTAAAGGAGATCAATCCTGGGTGTTCATTGGAAGGACTGATGCTAAAGCGGAAACTCCAATACTTTGGCCACCTCATGCGACGAGTTGACTCACTGGAAAAGAGTCTGATGCTGGGAAGGATTGGGAGCGGGAAGAGAAGGGGACGACAGAGATAGAGATGGCTGGATGGCATCACCGACTCGATGGACATGAGTTTGAGTGAACTCCAGGAGTTGGTGATGGACAGGGAGGCCTGGCATGCTGTGATTCATGGGGTCGCAAAGATTTGGACACGACTGAGCGACTGAACTGAACTGAATGCACAGTAGTGGGTTTGCTGGGTCATATGGTAGTTTAATTCTTAGTTTTTTTTAAGGAATCTCCATACTGGTCCAGAAAAACATCTATGTCTGCTTTATTCACTATGCCAAAGGCTTTGACTGTGTGGATCACCACAAACTGTGGAAAATTCTTAAAGATATGTGAATACCAGACCACCTTACCTGCCTCCTGAGAAATCTGTATGCAGGTCAGGAAGCAACAGTTAGAACTGGACATGGAACAACAGACTGGTTCCAAATCGGGAAAGGAGTACATTTAGGCTGTATATTGTCACCTTGCTTATTGAACTTATATGCAGAATACATCATGAAAAACACTGGGCTGGATGAAGCAGAAGCTGGAGTCAAGACTGCCAGGAGAAATATCAATAAACTCAGATATGCAGATGACACCACCCTTAGGCAAAAAGCAAAGAACTAAAGAGCCTCTTGATGAAAGTGAAAGAGGAAAAAAAAAAAAAAAGAAAGTGAAAGAGGAGAGTGAAAAAGCTGGCTTAACGCTCAACATTCAGAAAACTAAGATCGTGGCATCTGGTCCCATCACTTCATGGCAAATAGATGGGGAAACAGTAGAAACAATGACAGAGTTTAGTTTGGGGGGCTCCAAAATCACTGCAGATAGTGACTGCAGCCATGAAAGTAAAAGAGGCTTACTCCTTGGGAGAAAGTTTATGAGCAACCTAGACAGCATATTACAAAGCAGAGACGTTACTTTGCCAACAAAGGTCCATCTAGTCAAGGCTATGGTTTTTCCAGTAGTCATGTATGCATGTGAGAGTTGGGTATAAAGAAAGCTGAGCACCAAAGAATTGATGCTTTTGAACTGTGGTGCTGGAGAAGACTCTTGAGAGTCCCTTGGACTGCAAGGAGATCCAACCTGTCCTTCCTAAAGGAAATCAGTCCTGAATATTATTGGAAGGACTGATGCTGAAGCTGAAACTCCAATACTTTGGTCACCTGATTCGAAGAACTGACTCATTTGTAAAGATTCAGATGCTGGGAATGATTGAAGACGGGAGGAGAAGGGGACAACAGAGGATGAGAGGGTTGGATGGCATCACCGACTTAAGTTTGAGCAAACTCCGGGAGTTGGTGATGGCCAGGGAGGCCTGGCCTGCTGAAGTCCATGGGGTCTCAAAAAGTCAGACACGACTGAGCGACTGAACCGACTAACTGACTGATACACTATTGGTGCCAAATGGGCATATGTATCTTTTAAGGCCCATATCATTATGGCTGAATAACTTGAATGGCTTTTGATACAGAAGCCCTATTTACACCAACAAGGGAATTTCATATGAGGGTTTAGAAAAAGATCCCCAAGGTGATTCTAGCCTGCAGTCTGGGTAAGGGACCCTGACTGAATGAGCAGGTCAGGACCACATGAGTTCTCTAGTCAACAGAGGAAAGAGCTACTATTTACGAGGCAGATTGTTTAGAGGGACCCAGATCTAGATTCTTCATGTTAGTGACTAGATTTCATATCACAACACCCCTACTAGTGAGGGGTCATTATCATCTCTTCGTGGATGTGTGTGACTCCAAAGCATGTGCTCCTGAGCGCAGAGAAAAACGAACAAGAGGTTGCTCCCCATGCCAACTGCCATAGCCAGGGGTGGAAGCAGGCAGCCTGGGCACTTTTAGTTGCTGATGGCAGAGCTTTAGCAAAGGTATCAGGACATGTACTTCCGAATTGGTTAATCTTTGCCCTCCCTGTGATTACCCTCCCTGCAACAGGAAGCCAGGTCTTGGGCTCCTGCCCCTTGCTGCGTGGGAGGTTTATAACAGAGCTGGAAGCAGAAGTCTGAAGCCAGTGTTTCTTCTGTCCTTTGTGAAAACTTATGGAAATGATTGGGCTTCCCTTGGGGCTCAGCCAGTAAAGAATCCACCTGTGATTCAGGAGACTGGAGATGCAGTTTGATCCTGACTCAGGAAGATACCCTGGAGGAGGGCCTGGGAACCCATTTCAGTGTTCTTGCCTGGATAATCCCTTGGTCCATCCATGTTGATGCAATTGGCATCATTTTATCCTGTTTTATGGCCAAATAGCATTCTATTTTATATATATAGATATATATATACGTATATTTTATATACATATATATATATATACTACATCCTCTTTATCCATTCATCTGCTGATGGATGTTTAGGTTGCTACCATGTCTTGGCTACTGTAAAATGTGCTGCTATGAATATTGGGGTGCATGTATCTTTTCAAATTAGAGCTTTTTTCCAGATATATGCCCAGAAGTGGAATTGCTGAATCACATGGCAGCTCTATTTTTAGTTTTCTAAGGAACTTCCAGTATGTCAGCAAATTGGGAAAACTCAGCAGTGACCACAGGACTGGAAAAGGTCAGTTTTCATTCCAATCCCAAAGAAAGGCACTGCCAAAGAATGCTCAAACTACCGCACAGTTGCACATATTTCACATGCTAGCAAGGTAATGCTCCAAATCTTTCAAGCTAGGCTTCAGCAGTATGTGAACCAAGAACATCCAGATGTGCAGGCTGGATTTAGAAAAGGCAGAGGAACCAGAGATCAAATTGGCAACATCTTTTGGATCATAGAAATAGCAAGGGAATTAAAAAAAAAGACTGCTTCATTGACTAAAGCCTTTGACAGTGTGTATCACAACAAAATGTGGAAAATTCTTAGATATGGGAGTACCAGACCGCCTTACCCATCTCCTGAGAAACCTGTACGCAGGGCAAGAAGCAACAGAACCAGACATGCAACAACGGACTGGTTCCAAATTGGGAAAGGAGTACAAAAAGGCTGTATGTTGTCACCCTGCTTATTTAAATTCTATGCAGAATACATCATGTGAAATGCCAGGCTGGATGGATGAAGCTCAAGCAGGAATCAAGATTGCTGTGAGAAATATCAACAACCTTGGGTATGCACGTGATACCACTCTAACGGCAGAAAGTGATAAGGAGCTAAAGAGCCTATTGATGAAGGTGAAAGAAGAGAGTGAAAAATCTGGCTTAAAACTCAACATTCAAAAAACGAAGATCATGGCATCCAGTCCCATCACTTCATGGCAAATAGATGGGGAAACAATGGAAACAGGGACAGACTTTATTTTCTTGGGCTCCCAAATCACTGTGAACAGTGACTGCAGCCAAGAAACTGAAAGATATTTGCTCCTTATTAGAAAAGCTATGACAAACCTAGACAGCATATTAACTAGCAGAGACATCACTTTGTTGACAAAGGTCCATATATTCAGAGCTATGGTTTTTTTCACTAGTCATGTACGGATGTAAGAGTTGGACCATAAAGAGGACTGAGCACCGAAGGTTTGATGCTTTTGAATTGTGGGGCTGGAGAACTCTTGAGAGTCCCTTGGACAGCAACGAAATCAAACCAGTCAATCCTAAAGGAAACCAACCCTGAATATTCATTAGAAAGACTGATGCTGAAGCTGAAACTCCAATACTTTGGCCACTTGATGCAAAGAGCCAAGTCACTGGAGAAGACCCTGAATCTGGGAAAGCTTGAGGGCAGGAGGAGAAGGGGGCGACAGAGGAGATGGTTGGGTGGCATCACGGACTCAATGGACATGAGTTTGAGCAAACTCTGGGAGACAGTGAAGGACAGGGAAGTCTGGCATGCTGCAGTTCGTGGGGTTGCAAAGAGTCAAACATGACTTAGTGACTGAACAACAGCAAGGAACTTCCATATTACTTTCCCTCTTGGCTGCACCAATTTACATTCCCACCCACAGTGTAGGAGGGTGCCCATTTCTCCACACCCTCTTCAGCATTTGTTATTTGTGGAATTTTTATTTATTTATTTATTTTTAAAGTTTTTATTAGAATATTTGTGGAGTTTTTAATGATGGCCATTCTGAACACTGTGAGGTAATGCCTCATTGTAATTTTGATCTGCATTTCTCTAATAATTAGCGTTGTTAAGCAACTTTTCGTGTGCAGTTGGCCATTTGTATGAATAATGACCTATATATTACTTTAAAATTATACTATAGTTACACATTTGAAAACACTATGAATGGCAATTTTTTATTCCCACAGCCTCCTCCCCCAATTTGGGATTCACAGAGATCTAGGGAGGAAGTGACTATGAAGACGCTGCTGAGTGGGTTTCTAAAAGCATGGTAAGTAGTGGAAAACCACAGCAAAATATAACACTGACCGATGGAGTTTTCAATACAGTAGCTATAGTAGATATCTATGTACACTTCAGTGTATATATAATACACAAGGCAAATATACCATAAAGGGGGTGGTAACAGGAACCTATTAAGGTGAGGTTTCTACATATCAACTGAAGTGGTAACATACTGATTCTGAATAGACTGTGAAAAGTTAAGTAGGTAGTTTATAATCCACAGAGCAACCACAAAAATGTTATACAAAGAGAGACATTCAAAATCAGAGTAAAAAAATTAAAATGAAGTACTCCAAGGCATTCAGATAAGCCAGAGGAAAGCAAGAAAGGGGAAACAGGGTAAAGAGAAACAGAGAGGACCAACGAAACGTGAAAAATAGTGGTAGATCTAAATCAAAACATACCACCAATAAATAATTGTCCATGGCCTAAATACATAACTAAATGAACTAGATTGACAGAACGGATTTAAAAAACAATAACGAGAAACACAAATAATGCTCCAACTATATGTTGGCTACGAGACTCACTTCAAATATAGTGACATAGGTAGCATAAGAGTAAAACGATGAATAAAAACACACCATGCAAACACTGATCAGAAGAAAGCAGGAGAATCTATAGATTATATGATCAGACAATGTCAACTTGAAAACAAACATAGTTACCAGGGATAAAGAGGGTCAGTCGATTCACCAGGAAGATACAATAATATAAATATGCATTATAGCTAACAACAGTCTTAAAATACTTGAAGCAAAACTGAAGGAACCGAAAGGGAAATAGACAAATCCACAATTATAATTGGGATCGTCAACATTCCGCTCTCACTAATAGATAGAATTAGTAGGCAAAAAATCAGCAAATTTATAGATGAACTGAACACCACCATCAACCAACTAATTTTAATTGACATTTATAGAGTGGTCCACCAGAAAACAGCAGAATGCACATTCTTTTCAAATGCACACAGAACATTCAGCAAGATTGACTATATCCTGAGTCAAAAACCAAATCTTAATAATTAAAAAAAACCCTGAAACCAAACGGATTGTGCTATTGGAAATAATGGAATAAAACTCTAGAAATCAATAACAGAAAGGTAATATGGAAATCTCCAAGAACTGGGAAACTGAACAACACATATTTAATTCATGGCTCAAAGAGGAAGTCTCAAGGGAAATGAAAAATACATAGAACAGAGCAGATTCATGTCAATGTATGGCAAAACCAATACAGTAATGTAAAGTAATTAGCCTCCAATCAAAATAAATTAAATTAAAAAATACATAGAACAGTATTAAAGTGAAAATAAAAGCAAAAACCTACAGTTATCAAAACTGGGGAGTCAGAAAACACATAGATCATTTTCAGGTTGACTACAAAAAGACACAGGAGATATTTTCGGCATAATGGAACTCTCGCATATCCTGGTTGTGTTGTGGTTATACAATTGTATGTAATTTTCAAGGCTTACCGAACTGGACACTAAAAGAAGTGAATTTTATTTTCTTTAAATTATACCTTAATGAAAATATTTTAAAAGAAGCATCGTGTTAAGTGAAGAACATAAGTTCAGTTCAGTTCAGTCGCTCAGTCGTGTCCGACTCTCCGCGACCCCATGAATCACAGCACGCCAGGCCTCCCTGTCCATCACCAACTCCCGGAGTTCACTCAAACTCGTAGCAGACCAGTATTATTCTGTGATTCCAATTTCATATCTAACGAGTAAATAAAACAGTTGATGAGTACACCAATGTATCTACTTACCTACGTGTATTTCAATATACATAGAAAACTGTATACCAAGTACCAGTCCAACAGTAGCAGTGGTTACCTTTGGGGAGTGGAATGCAAAGGATTTCACTTTGTCCAGCTGTGAGGCATTTTAAGCCACACATAAATTATTTATATTTATAATCCATCATGAAACAGTATATATGGAAGATATTATGATAAACAGTGAGAGTACTGAGCAGCATAAAAATAATATTCATTATACACTTAAAACACATTTGTCTAACTCTCTGATCCACTGAAATTAATGTAGGAATGATAATGAGCTCCATACGGTTTGTAATCTAAAAAGGCAAAAAATAAAATGAAGTTCAGTGGCTACAGCTAAAAAGTTAAATAAATGTGATCTATGTTCCTTCAGAATCATAGTTCATTTCAACCCTGAATATTCATTGGAAGGACTGATGCTGAAGTTGAAGCGCCAATACATTGACCACATGATGTGAAGAGCCAACTCATTGGAAAAGACCCTGATGCTGGGAAAGATTGAGGGCAGGAGGACAAGAGGGTGACAGAGGATGAGTGGGCTGGATGGCATCACAGACTCAATGGACACAAAGCTTGAGCAAATTCCAGGAGACGGTGAAGGACAGGGACGCCTGGTGTGCTGCAGTCCATGGAGTTGCAAAGAGTCCGACATGACTTAGCGATTGACCAACAACAAAAGGGAAGATGTTCTATCCTTGGTGAATAATAATAGTATCTTTTAAGAACACCAAATGATCAGGAACTGTGACTGGGTATGATTGTAATAGAGAAAATGTTATGGGGGAATATGGGCCTCTTGTCCATGAACAGTTTCTAGTTAGGTTCTCTCTGGATTTTGTGATATCCTGCTCTTAATGGCAGTGTCATCTTTTAATGGTTGTGCCCCACCCCCTGCCTTCCTCTCTATATCATGATGATAGAAGACGTCCAGAAGACCCTGAGCCTCATTATACATTCATTGTAACACATTAGCATGCTAAAGGGCACACCCACAGGCTCCATGACAGTTCCCAGGCCAAAAAAGGCCAAAATCGGGTCTTTGGCCCAATTCTTTACACTTAGTCTATGAAATTACCCCATAAAAACTAACCACCCTATATTTTGGGGCCCGTTCTCATCTTCTGAGATGGCCCATGCTCTGTCCTCGGAGTGTGTCTATCTGTCAAACAAATCCACTTCTTACTTATCACTGTGCTTCTCACTGAATTCCTTCTGCAATGAGACATAAACAACCTGAATTTCATTGTCCTGAGATCAGGTATGCGGATTCAGCTAGAAGATTTTGGGTTCGAGTCCCCTCCTAAGCCAGAGATTGTGGGTTCAAGTTCCATCTGAAGTGCAGGTCATGTGGACCTGAGTCCCAATCTGAGGGTCACAGTTTCAAAAACTACAGTTTCAAAAACTAGCCAGAATGGCTATTATCAAAAAGTCTACAAATAATAAATGCTGGAGAGAGTGTGGAGAAAAAGGAACCCTCCTACACTGTTGATGGGAACGCAAATTAGAACAGCTACTATGGAAAAGAGTATGGAGGTTCCTTAAAAAACTACAAATGGAGCTATCATATGATCCAGCAATTCCACTCCTGGGCATATATCTGAAAAAGACAAAAACTTTAATTCAAAAAGATACATGTACCCTGGGGACATCCCTGGAGGTCCAGTGGTTAAGACTGAGCTTCCACTGTGGGAGGCACCGGTTCAATCCTGGTTGGGGAACTAGAACCTGCATGCCATGTGGCACAGCCAAAAAGAATGTTAAATTTGGGGGGACTTCCAGCGGTTAAGAATCTGCCTTTCAATGCTGGGGACACAAGTTCAGTCCCTAGTTATGGACCTAAGATCCCACTTGCTGTGGGGCAACTAAGCTCACCCACCACAACTACTGAGCCCGCTCACTCTGAAGCCCACATGCCACAACTAGAGAAGCCTGTGCACCACAACGAAGACCCTACACACTGCAACGAAGACATAATGTTTGAACAGGTATTTATTGGACATGGCTTCCTTGCCAGGTTCCTGGGGAAAGACAGAGAGGATGGAATGCTCAGTCGAGAAGGACAGACATTTAATGTCTCTAAGAGTGAGAGAGAATGGCTGTCTCAAACGTATTTTCCATTTTATACATTGTACGAAAATGAGGCCTTATGTAGAGGCAGCATCTCATTGGATGATACGTCATACAGAACCTGAATCACAAAACATAGGGAGTTATCTGTGCTTGCGATCTACTATGCTATGTCTATCTGTTCATCAAAATCTGTTTTCAAAGTGGCTTTTCAGGCACGCCTCTGTTCAATGAGAGAATTAGGGAAATGTTCAGCCACCAAGCACACACATTTAAAGTGCCTTGGACTGAAAGACAAGCAGCTGTGGTGCTAGTGTTGTCCATTTATATACACTGTACGCAAATGAGGCCATGTGAACAGACAACATCTGATTGGACGAAACGCTCTACAAGAAGCCATGTCAAGAAAATCCCAGGAAGTTAAGTGTGTCTGGAAGTGTTACTGGAGTATTTCTCTTTGTCTCTCCTTCTCCGATGTGGAAGGTACTTTCTTGAAGCCCTGTCTCGGAAAGACACATATAGAGGAATGCCCAATCAGAAATAACAAACGTTTACAGTCTCAGATGAAAGAGAACGATGTTGGCAAATGTTTTTACCCTTCCTATATGCAAAAGCGGAGAAGGCAATGGCAAGCCACTCCAGTACTCTTGCCTGGAGAATCCCATGGATGGAGAAGCCTGGTGGGCTGCAGTCCATGGGGTCGCTAGGAGTCGGACACGACTGAGTGACTTCACTTTCACTTTTCACTTTCACACATTGGAGAAGGAAATGGCAACCCACTCCAGTGTTCTTGCCTGGAGAATCCCAGGGACGGGGCAGCCTGCTGAGCTTCCGTCTATGGGGTCACACAGAGTCGGACACGACTGAAGTGACTTAGCAATATGCAAAAGAGGCCTTGAGTAGATGCAGCATCTGATTGGATCACATGCAATACTGGTAACCGTGTCACAAAACCCGAGAGAGTTACCTTTGCTTGCAATCTCCTGGGCTATCTTGATCCGTGTGCTATTCTCTGTTTTCCAAGTGGCATTCTTGATGCCCTTCTGAGCAAAGATAGAAGAGTTCTCAGTTACGAGCACAGACGTTACAGTATCCCTGAAATGAAAGAGTAAGTCGATGGGGATCATAGTGTCTATTTATATATGCTGAATGCAAATGAGGCCTTGCACACAAGTGCCATCTGACTTTATGAAATACAACGGAAGGAAAACTTGTCTAAAAGTTCCAGGAGTTATATGTGCTTGCACTTGTTACTGGGCTATCTCTATCCGTCTAGCCTTGTCTGTGTTGGAAGTGGGTTGCTTGCCGGCCTCCTGGAGAAAGAGAGATAGGAATACTAGCACCACTGCCGCTTTTCTCTTTCTATCCAAGGCACTGTAAGTAAGTCTGCGTCTTTGGTAGCTGAACATTTCCCTGATTCTATCTTCGTCCAGAAGGGCGGCTGAAAAGCCACTTTGAAAACAGACTGTGTGAATGGATAGAGATAGCATAGATAACTCCCTAGTGTTTTGTGACTCGGTTTCCTGTATGGCATTCCATCCGATCAGATGTTGCCTCTGCACAAAGCCTCATCTGCACATAGTGTATAGAAAGGGAAAACACTTTTCCAACGCCTTTATCTTTCAATCCAAGATAGTGTAAATAACTTTCCCGTCTGTGTGGGCATTCCTCTATATCTATCTTTCCCAGGAAGGGCATCAAGAAAGTCACTTGCACAACAGAGAAGGACAGACGCAGAGAGATACTGGCTATCTATGTTACATATGGTAACGCATGTGTTTCAGTGCTATTCTCTCTTTAAAATCATTAGTTCTTTGAAAGATTACCAGTTAATTTGAAGGAGCCATCTCATTTCAAAAGTTTGTCTCATGATCTAACAAAAAGATACTTGCTTCCTTCATAAAGATATTTATATTCTCCTAAGAGAAAAAAATGAGAAATGACTTTTCACAGTGCCTTCCTTAGGACCAAGGCTCAGACAGCCCCTACAGCTTTCCCCCAACACTTAAAGGCCACTGAAGTCCCACCACGTGCTGTCCACGTGAAGGTTTCCTCATTCACCCCTCAGGACAGCTCTGTAACAAAGATATTGTGAGTTCAAGTCACAGAGTCCAAGCTCATGGTGACAGAACCTGGGTCACCTCTGGAGGTAAGTGTCCAGATGGGATGAGGTACCATTTCTCACCCTCCCTGAGGACACAGAGGAACCTCCCTTTCAGAAGATAGGCTTCCAGGGCTAGAGAAATGGTCACACACCCTTGCTGTTGTGGTCCCGCAGTACTCACTCACAAATCCCTCTGGGTGAGGAAGAGGACAGAGGAGATGAGACCCTGCCCCTTCCGGCAGCTGACCCCAGTGTCCAGGCTACATGCGTTGGCTCATCCCTGGGGCTCGGGCAGAAGCTCAGGTGTTGACCTTGAGCAGGTGATCTGGAGGGAGGGAAAGTGATATGTAAGAAAGTACTTTAAGGAATTGTACTTTATATTTCATGATCTTTAATCCTAGCAGCTATTCAAATCACCTATTATTATGACCAACACTCATACCAGGGTACTGATTTTAGAGGAGATAATGTGAACCAGGGAACACTTTTGATAGTCTTCCTATGCAGCTCACTCTGGAATTACTCTAAACTTTTAACATCTTGTCTTTATGCCTTCTGGGCTCTGAAGGATTTAACTCCCTGTAGAAGGCTATGGTTTTTCCGGTAGTCATGTATGGATGTGAGAGTTGGACTGTGAAGAAAGCTGAGCACCGAAGAATTGATGCTTTTGAACTGTGGTGCTGGAGAAGACTCTTGAGAGTCCCTTGGACTGCAAGGAGATCCAACCAGTCCATCCTAAAGGAGACCAGTCCTGGGTGTTCATTGGAAGGACTGATGTTGAAGCTGAAACTCCAATACTTTGGCCACCTCATGCGACGAGTTGACTCATTGGAAAAGACCCTGATGCTGGGAGGGATTGGGGGCAGGAGGAGAAGGGGACGACAGAGAATGAGATGGCTGGATGGCATCACCAACTCGATGGACATGAGTTTGGGTAAACCCTGGGATTTGGTGATGGACAGGGAGGCCTGGCGTGCTGCGGTTCATGGGGTCGCAGGGACCTGGACATGATTGAGCGACTGAACTGAACTGAACTGACTGAAAATGATATTACATGCTCTCGAAGTGCCGTCCAATGCTTTTTAGTATTATGATCTGTAAAGTTTTAAAGTCACAACATGATTGAAATTGAAAAGCAGATTCTAAATTTTAAAACCCAGAGAAGTTTGTGAAGAATTTGGGAGGAATACTTGCAAACTATACCCCAGATATTGGGTTAGTATCTGTGATTTGTCCAACATCCTTACTTTCAAAGAGATTGGCAAATAATTTCAACTGAGATTCACATAAAAAATACAGAGAAACAATGAACATGTTAAAATATGCCAAAATCACAAGGACTAATATTATGAAAATATTTTTTAAATCCTATGAATTAATATTAAGTGGAAAAGAAAAGATATGAAATCTCTTGGAAAAGACCATGAGAGTGTGCAAGTGTGCTTTCACCTACAGGTCCCTGGAGAGGAGGCACCATCCTATGACAACAGCCCCCTTTAGGTTGGGGGGTAGGACTAGGACTGGTGAAAGAGGTAGGATAATTTCAATTTATAAATATACTCATATATAGTGTTTGAAATGCTCTACTCAGGAAAACCAGTATGTGGGTAAAACTTTGAAAGCAGAAAATACTTGTGAACAGAGTGACAAAAATTACTGTGTACTATTCATTACTTTGTGAAAGCATTCCTTGTATTCAATTTCATGGGGAAATGAAGTAGAGTTTCAAACTGAACCGACTGTGTGTGTGTGTTTCTGTCGCTGTCCCCTCTGGTTCTACTACATCAAATACTCACTCACAGTTGCAGCTTTACCCTCGGTTCAGACCGGAGGTGGACTTCCAATCTCAGGTTTACAAATGTCAGGAAATGAAATGTTTTAACATCACAGAAAAGTGATGGATAGAGAGGATTGCTCCAGTTACGTGAAAATCCAGAAAACCCTGGCTGTTGCCATTCAGTCAAGCTCCCAAACTCCATCTCTCCCTCCTACTTGCTCAGCACCCTCTCTCCCAGCACTCTCAGAGCTTCCATACTGGATTTGGCCCCCATGTGGCATCATAACCGTCTCTTTGTTTGTTCTTTTTTTAACGGAAAGCAGTACAATTCTCAGAGTGAAAAGATGTGATGAAACAGTTTGTTTACAACGATATAAATTCTATTTGGCATATTGATACGTATATTAAATCAGTTCTGCTTGCTGTTGACCCCAAGTGTGCTTACGTTCATTGATTCATCCCTCATCAGAGTCACATGATGTACAATGTGGACCACAGTGGAAGTCTGTCTCAGGGAGCAGGGAGCAGGGAGCAGGGCATTCACCCTGCATTATCCCACCCCTGTACTTGCCACCAAGTCTTTCTCCCACCCCTAGCTAGTCATCTTCTAGCTAGGATAGTGGACACAGCTGCCCAGAGGCCGATCTCATTCGCCAACCTCACTCATGTCCCTGGACCAACACTGCCTTTCACCCACCACTGTCTGCATGCACTTCTGCCACCTGGTATTTCATCACGTGTAGGCTCAGAATATGTTTTTACAGTCTTTTACATTGTCAGGTTGTTTTTTTTTTTTTTTTTTTCAGACAGCATTGGAATCACTCTGTGCTTACCAATCATAGGTTGGATTTTAAGAAAGGGTATTGTGTTTCGTTTGTCGCTCTTTAATAAATAAATGTCTTTGTAGAGAGATTTGAAAATGGCAGTGTACTACTGCCACTTGTGACAGAACATTAATTGCAGCCTGAAGGAAGGATGTAGGGACCTTTGGGGGCTTCACAGGTGGCACAGTGGTGAAGAATCTGCGTGCCAAGCAAGAGCGGCAGGAGACATGGGTTCGATCCTTGGATCGGGAAGATGCCCTGGAAGAGGAAATGGCAACGCACTTCAGTATTCTTGCCTGGAAAATTCCATGAACAGAGGAGTCTGGCAGGCTATAGTCCGTGGAGTCACAAAGAGTGGGACACAACTAAACACGCATGCACTCGAGCCCAAACCCACCAGATGAAACTTTCCACAAGTCTGGGTAAAAGGGGGAAATTCCCTGGGTACAGCTATATACATAGTCTTTTTGAACATTTCATATAAATGATTCCACTCATACTGGACTGGAATTATTTATATGAAATCCAGTAAGGTGGATTAAGAAAAGGCAGAGAACCAGAGATCAAATTGCCGACATCCACTGGATCATAGAAAAAGCAAGAGAATTCCAGAAAAGGATCTACTTCCACTTTGTTGACTATGCCAAAGCCTTTGACCGTGTAGATTACCACAAACCGTGGAAAATTCTTAAAGAAATGGGAATACCAGAGCACCTGACCTGCCTCCTGAGAAATCTGGGTGCAAGTCAAGAAGCAACAGTTAGAACCGGACATGGAACAACGGACTGGTTCCAAATTGGGAAAGGGGTACGTCAAGTCTGTATATTGTCACCAGGCTTATTTAACTTATATGCAGAGTACGTCATGAGAAACGCTGGGCTGGATGAAGAGCAAGCTGGAATTGCGATTGCCGGGAGAAATATCAATAACCTCAGATATGCAGATGACACCACCCTTGTGGCAGAAAGCGAAGAAGAACTAAAGAGCCTCTTGATGAAAGTGAAAGAGGAGAGTGAGGAAGCTGGCTTAAAACTCAACATTCAAAGAACAAAGATCTTGCATCCGGTCCCATCACTTCATGGCAAATAGATGGGTAAACAACGGAAAGAGTGACCGACTATTTTCTTGGGCTCCAAAATCACTGCAGATGGTGACTGCAGCCATGAAATTAAAAGACACTTGCTCCTTGGAAGAACAGCTGTGACAAACCTAGACAGCATATTAGAAAGCAGAGATATTACTTAACTGACAAAGTCCATCTAGTCAAAGCTATGGTTTTTCCAATAGTCTTATACGGATGTGAGAGTTGGACCTTAAAGAAAACTGAGTGCTGAAGAATTGAGGCTTTTGAACTGTGGTATTGGAGAAGACTTTTGAGAGTTCCTTGGACTGCAAGGAGTTCAAACCAGTCAATCCTAAAGGAAATCAGTCCTGAATATTCATTGGAAGCGCTGATGCTGAAGCTGAAACTCCAATACTTTGGCCACTTGATGTGAAGAGCTGAGTCACCGGGAAAGATCCTGATGCTGGAAAAGACAGAGGCAAAAGAAGTTGATGGCAGCGGATGAGATGATTGGATGACATCACCGACTCAAGGGATATGAATTTAAGCAAACTCCGTGAGATGGTGAAGGACAAAGAAGCCTGGCATGCTGCAGTCCATGGAGTCGCAAAGGGTCGACACGATTTAGTGACTGAACAACAAAAACAAGCATAATCAGAAGTTAGGAGAAGCTAGATAAAAGGGGGAAACTGCTTTTTAATATGTGCTTAGTCATGTAACCTAGATTTCACTAAAGTTTTTTCCATTATGTCCTGAAACCTCCAGAACATGTCCGAATCCTAAATTCTTTCAGTACTCACATTTCATTCTTTCCAGGATAGCAAATTTTTTAAAGTGTAATGAGCCATATTATTTTCAAATTATAATATTGAAAATGTTAAAAAAAAAAACAGTATTACAAAATAATCATTAAATCTTGCTTGACCAGGCTGGAGTAAGTAATTGCAAATTATATGAAGTGAGTTCACATGATGTTGAAGCAGTACCAGAAAACGTCTAGAACAAACACCAGAAAGAGCTGTCCATTTCTTCAGCTGTCCATTTTGCATTGGAATGCAAAAGGAGGAAGTCAAGAGGTACCTGGAGTATCAGGCAAGTTTGGCCTTGGAGTACAAAATGAAGCCGGGCAAAGCACAATAGAGTTTTGCCAAGAGAATGCACTGGTCATAGCAAACACCATCTTCCAACAACACAAGAGATGACTACACATGGATATCACTAGATGGTCAATACCAAAATCATACTGATTATATTCTTTGCAGCCGAAGGTAGAGAATTTCTATGCACTCAGAAGAAACAAGACCGGGAGCTGACTGAGGCTCAGATCAGGAGCTGCTTAATGTTAAATTCAGGATTAAATTGAGGAAAGTAGGAGAAGGAAATGGCAACCCACTCCAGTGTTCTTGCCTGGAGAATCCCAGGGACGGGGGAGCTTGGTGGGCTGCCGTCTATTGGGTCACACAGAGTCGGACACGACTGAAGTGACTTAGCAGCAGTTAGCAGGGAAAACCACAAGGCCATTCCTGTATGATCTAAATCAAGTACCTTACGGTTATACAGTGCAAGTGAAAAACAGATTCAGGGGATTAGATCTGATAGAATGCCTGAAGAAGTATGGACAGAGGTTCATAACATTTCACAGTAGATGGTGATCAAAACCATCCCCAAGAAGACGAAATGTCAAAGGGCAAAACGGTTGTCTGAGAAAGCATTACAAATATGAGGGGAAAAAAACAAGCAAAAGGCAGATGAAAAAAGGAAAGATATACCTATGTGAATGCAGAGTTTCAAAGAATAGCAAGGAGAGATAAGAAAGCTTTCTTAAGTGGACAATGAGATGAAATAGAGGAAAACAATAGAATGGGAATGACTAGAGGTCACTTCAAGAAAATTGGAGATACCAAGGAACATTTCATGCAAAGATGGGCACAAAAATGGACAGAAATGGTATGGACCTAACAGAAGCAGAAGATATTAAGAAGAGGTGGCAAGAATACACAGAAGAACTATACAGAAAAGACCTTAATGAAACAGATAACCACAATGGTGTGATCACTCCCCTAGAGCCAGACATCCTGGACTGTGAAGTCAAGTGGGCCTTAGGAAGCATTACTAGGAGCACAGCTACCAGATGTGATGGAATTTCAGCTGAGCTATTTCAAATCCTAAAACATGGATGGTGTTCAAGTGTTGCACTCAATAGGCCAGCAACGTTAGAAAACTCATCAGTGGCCGCAGGACTGGAAATAGTCGGTTTTCATTCCAATCCCAAAGAGCAATGCCAAAGAATATACAAACTATGGTACAATTGTGCTCACTTCATATGCTAACAGGTGGCAGTAGTGGTAAAGAACCCACCTGCCAGTGCAGGAGACATCAGCAAAACAGGTTCAATCCCTGGGTCAGGACGATTCCCTGGAGGAGGGCATGGCAATCCACTCCAGTATTCTTGCCTGGAGAATCCCTTGGACAGAGGGGCCTGGCAGGCTACGGTCCATAGTGTCACAAGGTGTCAGACACAGTTGAAGCGACTTAGTACAGGTGTTTTTCTGGAATCCCCTTGCTTTTTCTATGACCCAATGGAGGCTGGCAATTGATCTCTGGTTCCACTGCCTTTTCTCGATCCATTTGTGCATCTGGAAGTTCTCAGTTCGCCTTACTGATGAACCCTAACTTGATGGTTTTTGAGCACAACTTTGCCGGCATGTGAAATGATCTCAATTGTATGGTAGTTCGCGCATTCTTTGTCCTTGGCCTTCTTTGGGATTGGAATGAAAACTGACTTTTCTAGTCTCATAGCCACTGTTGAGTTTTCCATATTTGCGGGCATGTTGAGTGCAACACTTTAACAGCATCATCCTTTAGGATTTAAATAGCTCAGCTGGAATTCCATCACTTCCACTGGCTTTTCATAATCATGTTTCCTAAGGCCCAGTTGTCAGACTTTATTTTTTTGGGCTCCAAAATCACTGCAGATGCTGATTGCAGCCATGAAATTAAAAGACGCTTGCTCCTTGGAAGGAAAGTTATGACCAACCTTGACAGTATATTAAAAAGCAGAGGCATTACTTTGCCAACCAAGGTCCATCTAGTCAAGGCAATAGTTTTTCCCGTGGTCATGTATGGATGTGAGAGTTGGACTGTGAAGAAAGCTGATCGCCGAAGAATCGATGCTTTTGAACTGTGGTGTTGGAGAAGACTCTTGAGAGTCCCTTGGACTGCAAGGAGATCCAACCAGTCCATTCTAGAGGAGATCAATCCTGGGTGTTCATTGGAAGGACTGATGCTAAAGCTGAAACTGCAATACTTTGGCCACCTCATGCGACAAGCTGACTCACTGGAAAAGACTCTGATGCTGGGAAAGGTTGGGGACGGGAGGAGAAGGGGACGACCGAGAATGAGATGGCTGGATGGCATCACCGACTCTGTGGACATGAGTTTGAGTGTACTCCGGGAGTTGGTGATGGATAGGGAGGCCTGGCGTGCTGTGATTCATGGGGTTGCGGAGAGTCGGACACGGCTGAGCGACTGAACTGAACTGAACTGACTGAAGGCCCAGTTGACTTCACCCTGCAGGATGTCTGGCTCTAGGTGAGTAGCCACACCATTGTGGCTTTCTGGGTCACTACTATGTTTTTGTATAGTTCTTATGTGTTTTTGCCACTTCTTCTTAATCTCTTTTGCTTTTGTTAGGTACTTGCTGTTTGCATGTTTCATTGTGCCCATCCTTGCATAAAATGTTCCCTTGATATCTTAATTTTCTTGAAGACATCTCTAGTCTTTCCCATCCTGTTGTTCTCTTTTATTTCTTCGCATTACTCACTTAAGAGGATTTATCCAAGACACTCTATTTGTAGAAAAAAATGAAAATGCATTTCGGAAAAAATCATTAAAATCTCTTAAAACCATATTATTTATGGAGAAGAATCCTTAACATTTGACTATATGTTTGTTTTTGAGATATTTTGCTATATAAGTGTTCATCTTATAGCATAGTAATTAGGTGATGGCCTACTTATCATTTCATACAACTGCTTTCTTTCGAGCAATACCAATGTGGGCTTCCCGGGTGGTGCTAGTGGTAAAAGAACCCATCTGCCAGTGCAAGAGAGCTGAGAGACAGGGGCTCGATCCCTGGGTCAGGAAGATGTCTTCAAGGAGGGCCTGGCAACCCATTTCAATATTCTTGCCTGGAGAATCCCATGGACAGAGGAGCCTGGTCGGCTAGTGTCCATGGGGTCACAAAGAGTCACACATAATATAGGCCCATGTAATCATAAAAATGGGAATAGAAACACCAATGGCCAATTTAGGTATGATACTTCTAAGAACTGTTCATTATTATTGCTGACTCCCTTGGTTCCCCACACAGTTGTAAGTGCTAAACCTGTAGTTGCTCATTAAACCCTCACCACAGTCTATGAGGAGGAGCTACTCTTGCCCAACTTTAAACATCAGGGAAATGAGGCACATTGAGGGCAGAGCTAAGCAGTCACAAGACTAAGACGTGAACAGATTCTAGGTGCCTGCTGAGCCCCACATCTAACTAGTGCCCACTGCTACTTCTCACCTGATAAGACTCACTGTCATCAGGGCACACAACTCTTTGGAAAACCACACACAAAAACAAATTCAAAGTGGACTAAAGACTTACGTGTAAGGCCAGAAATGATAAAACTGTTTGATGAAAACATAGGCAGAACACTCTATGCCATAAACCGTAGCAAGATCCTCTTGGACCCTCATGCTAACCTAATGGAAATAAAAGCAGAAATTAACAAAAGCAATCTAATAAAACTTAAAAGTTTTTGTACAGTAAGGGAAACTATAAACAAAATGGAAAGTCAGCACTCAGAATGGGAGCAAAAGGTATTCCAAACCAAAAAACTGACAAAGGATGAATCTCTAAAATATATAAGCATCTTAGTCAGCTCAAAGCATCTCAGTCAGAAATACAAACAACCCAATCAAAAAAATAGGCAGAAGACCAAAACAGCCATTCTCCAAAGAAGACATGCTGATGGCCATTAAACACATGAAAAGGTGCTCCACATTGCTCATTATTAGAGAAATGCAAATCAAAACTAAAAGGAAGTACCACCCAATACCAGTCAGAATGGCTATCATCAAAAAATCTATAAACAGTAAATGCTAGAGAAGATGTGAAGAAAGGGGAACCCTCTTGCACACTGGGGTGGGAGTGTAAATTGATACAGCCACTCTGGGGAGCAGTATGGAGCATCCTCAAAAAAAAAACTTGGAATAAAACTATCATCAGTTCAGTCGTTCAGTCGTGTCCAGCTCCTTGCGACCCCAGGAATCACAGCACGCCAGGCCTCCCTGTCCATCGCCAACTCCCGGAGTTCACTCAAACTCATGTCCATCGAGTCGGTGATGCCATCCAGCCATCTCATGCTCTGTCGTCCCCGTCTCCTCCCACCCCCAATCCCTCCTAGCATCAGACTCTTTTCCAGTGAGTCAACTCGTCGCATGAGGTGGCCAAAGTATTGGAGTTTCAGCTTTAACTATCATATGATCCAGCAATTCCACATCTGGGCATATACCCTGAGAAACCCACAACTCAAAAAGAAACATGTACCCTAATGTTTACTACAGCATTATTTACAATAGCCAGGACACAGAAGCAACCTAGATATCTGTCAACGGATGAACAGACAAAGAAGTAGTGGTACATATATACCATGGAGTATTACTCAGCTACGAAAAGGAACGAATTTGAGTCAGTCATAATGAGGCAGATGAACCTAGAGACTGTTATCCAGTGTGACTTAAGTCAGAGAACACCAAATATAGTATATTAAAGGATATATATTAAATCCAGACAAATGGCACTGATGAACCTATTTGCAGGGAAGGAATGGAGAAACAGAACAGAGAGCAGACTTGAGGACATAGCAGGGGAATGAGAGGGTGAGACGAACTGAAAAAGTAGCACTATACACACACACACACACACACACACACACACTACCATGTGTGGAAGAGACAGCTAGTGAGAAGTTGCTGTGTAACACAGGGAACCCAGACTGGAGCTTTGTATGAACTAAAGGGGCAGGATGGGGTGAGGGGAGTGGAGAGGGAGAGGATACATATACATAGTTACAACTGATTTGTAATGTTGTATGGCAGAAACCAGCACAACACTGGAATGCAATTATCCTCCATTTAAAAAATTAAACTGTCAAACGGAGGTCCAATATTTTCCTCCAATTTAATAACAAGAAATTTAAAGCACTGATTTTCTTGTTATATGGAGGAAGGGGCTTCCTCAACCTCTCATCTCTCTTCCTGTCCCTGAAAAAACATTACCGTTCTAAAGGCTTTTCTGGGGATGTAGTAAGAATGTACTTGCTTCCCTGCCATTTTATGTTTTTAACACTTGCAAGAACAATAGACATCTCTTTTAGGTAAAAAAATAAATAAATAATATAATAAAGAGCGGAGAAGCAACCTTTCCCCAAAACATACAACCCCCAAACACCTGCTGAAGGTTTTTATCTGCATTTCATTGTTCAAGAATATATTATATTCTTTCTTATGCAGGCATTCATATATTTATGCATGTAGGCATGTGTTTCTATCCCGATCTACAAAAGGTAAGATCTCATTTTAGTTTTCCAACCCTCCGATCACTAGAGTGGGAAAAAGACATGTCCAAACCGCAATCCCTGAACCTGTGATGAGACCATTTTGGGGAATAAGGTCTGTGGCATGAAACTACAGGAAATCATGAAACTGACATGAAATCATCCTGTATTTAGGATCGACTCTACATCTAATGATTGGTGTCCTATAAGAAAAAGGCGACAGGGAGAGAGCTGTGACCTCACTAGCCCTTTTGAGATTGCTACAGCACCGCCCCCAAGATTGCTGCTGCTAAGTCACTTCAGTCGTGTCCGACTGTGTGTGACCGCATAGACGGCAGCCCACCAGGCTCCTCCATCCCTGGGATTCTCCAGGCAAGAACACTGGAGCGGGTTGCCATTTCCTTCTCCAGTGTGTGAAAGTGAAAAGTGAAAGTGAAGTCGCTCAGTCATGTCTGACTCGTAGCGACCCCATGGACTGCAGCCTACCAGGCTCCTCCGTCCATGGGATTTTCTAGGCAAGAGTACTGGAGTGGCTTGCCATTGCCTTCTCCAGGATTAGGCTTCCCTGATAGCTCTGTTCCTAAAGAATCCGCCTGCAATGCGGGAGACCTGGGTTCAATCCCTGGGTTGGGAAGATCCCCTGGAGAAGGGAAAGGCTACCCTCTCCCGTATTCTGACCTGGAGAATTCCATGGACTGTATAGTCCACGGGGTTGCAGAGAGTCAGACACCCCTGAGGGACTTGCACTGCGCGAGAGGAGGGTCGGCTCGGAGCCCTGAGAAGTGCGCAGGCGCGACCCCATAGCAACGGTCAAACAAACGGAAGTTCCTCTGCTGAGGCGGCATTCCGTTAGAAGCTTCGGTCTTCGCGGAGTGGTGGCCTGGGGCATGCGTACCTGAGCGGTCTCGGGCTTAGCTGAAACTACGGGAGAAGAACTAAGGGAGAAGCCTCACCTGGGAATGGGGAGGAATGGAACTTGGCGCCTGCCTTCTGCCTCACTAGAGAGCCCTGTGCCCACCACTGCCGTACTTCAACGGTTGTCAGTGCCTGGGGACAGTCAAGGTTCGTTTCCCTCCGTTTGGGATCCTTGTCTTTAACACGGACAGGTACACCGCCTTCTGGGGTCGTACTGTTTACCTGGCCCACAGAACCTTTTTACTTAAAGACATTCAGTGCTCCCAATCCTGGAATTCTGGTATTGATGTTGAATACACCTTATTAGCATATTCCGATGGCTGTACCCAAAGACACCATCCCTTCCTTGTCGGAATGCCAGTGCCACATCTGTCTGGAAATCCTCATTGAACCTGTGACGCTGCCTTGCAACCACACGCTCTGTAAAGCCTGCTTCCAGTCGACTATGGAGAAGGCAAATTTGTGCTGTCCTTTCTGTCGCCGCCGGGTCTCTTCGTGGACTCGGTACCACACCCCAAGAAATTCTCTTGTCAATATGGGACTGTGGACGATAATTCAAAAACACTATCCAGAGGAATGCCGCCTTAGAGTCTCTGGGCAACAATCGGAGGAAATCGTTGATGACCATCAGCCAGTTCGTCTGCTAAGTCAGCCTGGGGAATTAAGAAGAGAATATGAAGAGGAGAGAAACAAGATGGAGGCAGAGCGACAAGCCATTCAGGAGGAAGAAAACAGAGCCAGTGAAGAATACATACGGAGATTACTGGCAGAGGAGGAAGAAGAGGAAAAGAGACAGGCAGAAAAAAGGTGCAGAGAGATGGAAGAACAACTGAAAAGTGATGAAGCGCTGGCAAGAAGGCTAAGCCTTGATATGAGCAATGTCTGTGAGGAAAGTGTCCCGGCTTTCCGCTCGGATTCCAAAACATCGAATCCCGTCACAACCAAGTCACAAAGGAAAAGGAAGCGCAAACAAAAAAACACTGGCGATATTCAGAAGTATTTGCCACCGAATTCTCAACTTGAGTCAGCGTCACAGTCTGAAGTTGTAGAAGAAGACAGGAAAACCTCCAGGTCCAAGGGAACTAACAGCAGAGATAGGAAGAAGCCTACAAGGCAAGACACAGAAATTGAGGAAGATATGCCAGCACTTTCTCCTCAGATATGCCTTGAAGTTCAAAAGCAAGATGCAGAAGCTTCAGTGGAGTCACCTAGACCTCACTTATGTGCCAGTGGTGGAGAATGGTACCTTGAAGGAAAAGTGAGAACAAAACAAGGCAGTCCTGAAAGAGAGTTATGTGTCATCAGTCATGAAGAACCTAAAGCTGGAGTTTCCTCTTCTGGAGAAGCTGCAGTTAAGCCTTATGGCAAAACAGAGAGTGGATGTACAGTGTCAGTTATGACGCAGACACTGAAAAATAACACAGCTGTGACAGAAAATGAGGAGCCTCGCCTACTGAACAATAAAGATATCTCCAGAGCAAAAAATCAGGAATCTTTGTCTGAAGCCGTCAGCGATCCATGCTGTTCTACAAAAAGGAAAATGTTCCTCAAAGCTTCCTCAGACCAAGAGTAAACATGTCCACTTTACCAAAAACGGATAGATTTGGAACGTCTATTTTTTGAGAGACATAAGCAAGAAGAACAGGATAGGTTATTAGCATTGCAGCTTCAGAAAGAGGTGAATCAAGAACAAATGAGGCCAGCCTGGCTAAAAGGATCCCCAGATGAATATCAGTTACGTGCTCCGTCTTCACCTGCGGGCAAATTATTAAATGGACAGAGGAAGAATGCCAAAGAGAGAAGCTTCCAAAGACAAAGTGATCTAGAGCATCCAGTACCTCACAGAGCCTCAAAAAAAAATTGGCAACCTTCTTTTAAGTTCCAGTTGTAACATTGTTCAGTTAATTCAAGAAAGTACCCAGTTCTACTACAGATACTTATAAATAAAACGATTCATTCCCTACAGCCTGGGAAGTCAAAGTATTTTTCAGATGTTTCACAGAAACACAAAGTAATGCTTGGGTAAGAAGAGTGTTTACAACCTAGTAAAGCTGGATTGTGAAGCTCTATCTTAGATGATAAGTTTTTCATTAGTGCTGCTCTGTGGGCACACTCATTGTCCCTAGTTAAAGGCCTGTGTGATTTCAGGGGCAGAGTATACAGATGTGTTTCTGCCAATCCCAGTGGTAAGCAAGAGTTCTGCGCCTTTCATTTTTTAATAACTGTGATGGACTAAGTTTAAGTTGACAGTCTTTGTGGATGTAAACATGCCTTGGCCAACTCCCAAGAAATCTTCATGTCCATGCATTTCCCCCAAGATGCATATTTTAGTGCCTTTGAGCACATTTTTGTCCTGACTAGTAATGAGAGCAACATTATGATATACCAAGTAACTAAGGAAGCCAGGCAGAGTTTAAAATCTGTTTTCTTGCAACTTTCTCATTACATTTTTGACATTTCAAACGACATAGTCTGTGGAGTTTTGTTAAGCAGTCTTCAGTAGCTAATATGCTCACTAACAGCATCCCCAAATGTTCTTGTAAATAATCAACACACTGCATTCTATATTTCTCATGCCTACTGTGAGAGAAATTGCAATAAAGATTTATAAGGTGAAATAAATATATGTATAACATTTCTTATTAGCAAGGTTTTTAAAATGGATCGTCACTTTCAGTGCTCACAGCATCCCTGTGAGGTAGTCATCGTGACTAATTCCCATTTTATAATAGGAAAACTTACCAAAAAAAAATAGGATAACTGAGGGACAGGGAGAAGAACTTGGGGGAGAGGGAAGAGGTTACCCGAGAAAAATACAAAAAGTTCGAAAGAGAGGCAGAAGTGTGTGTTGTTGTTTAGTTGCTCAGTCGTGTCCAACTCTTTCGTGACCTTGTGGAATGTAACCCGTCAGGCTCCTCTGTCCCGGGGATTCTCCAGGCAAGGACACCGGAGTGGGTAGCCATTTCCTTCTCCAATGCGTGAAAGTGAAGTCGCTCAGTCGTGCCCGACTCTTAGCGACCCCATGGACTGCAGCCCACCAGGCTCCTCCATCCATGGGATTTTCCAGGCAAGAGTACTGGAGTGGGTCGCCATTGCCTTCTCCAGTGTCATCTCTATAGAACCCCCTTAATTTACAGCGAGGAGGAAGGGCTGACTGGAGTCATCAGAAACCCCTGAAAGAGGAGCTGGGCCTGGGATAGTGGGCAGGACCTAAGGGGGCTAGATGGAAAGGAGGGGATGGGGAGTCCATCCTGACTGGAGTGAAGAGTGGGGCTGCCAGGTGAGCAGACAGGGCTCAGAGGTAACTGATGGGACATCCAGGGATCTGAGGCCATCCCGGTGTAGGACTGATTGGGGAAGGACCAGAGTTGCCATGGGACACTACACAGCCCCTTTATACACTGATATGGTGTACAACGTTGGTTAGGAGTAAAGTGCCCCGTGCTTCCGACACTGGTCTACAGGGCAGAGAAGGACCAGGTCCACTGACAGTAGGAAAGTCGAGCTGATGCTAAGTTCCCAGAGCCTCCTTTAAAGTAGGAAGCAGGCATAAAGCAGAAGGATTCATGACTAAGGGTCCCCTACACCTTCTGGAGATAATACACCCCCTTTAGTTTCTTTCTGACCCCAGGTCCCATGGACTCCATCTGCCAGTGAGGTCCTGTCTGCCTCCTGGAGTCACAGTCCTAACCAGTACACTCTGTCCACCCGTTAGCTCTCCCCACACTCTGGTTTGTTCCATCTCTGCATCGTCCCTGAGATCACTCAGGCTTTTCTCCTCCTCTGTTGCCTCAACCCCTTTCATCAGCTCAGTGAGGTCTATCACAACACTGTGCTTTCCTTCACCCCTAGTATGATTTATTCCTTATAATGTTTCTTTGAAGAGTTCAATGATTTACACTCAGAAGTTATATAGCTAAGAGACAACCAAGTGTAATACAAAGATTGAGCTGAAGTCTTCACAGTGAAGACTGTACAAAATCTCTTATTTCAAGGACATAAGAAAAATGAACAAAAAGAACACAAGGCTCCTTTCCTTCAGAATCTCAATAAAAAATAGTCCCTCAACAGTTAGTGAAATTGTAGGGGTTAACATATCACGGAAAACAGATCTTGTGCTAATATTAAAATTAACACCCAGGCTTTTGTATAGATGGCATTTATTATAAACAGGAAAATATATGTAATGTCTCAACTATAAAACTTTCATGCTAAAGTGTCTCTAACATGAGCTGCTTTACTATTTTGAGGCGAAAAAGTTTCAGAACACCACAGTAAGCAATCCAACACTGACAAACTCTAGTGATCAAAGACATTCTCTTTTAGTTTATGTAAAACAATTCATAATTACAGAGAGAATGTCCCAGTTGTGTATAGGAGGAGACAAGCCACTTTTCCAGACCAAAAGGCACTCAAGACTTGGGATGAAATGAGGTCTGATCCAATCCAGCCAAGCGGAGCTGCTTCCTTTAAAACAGTGGTTACATATTCTTCAGCTTGAGCCCTCAAAGACAAAGGAAATTAGAAAACATTCCCTTCTCTGTAAACCTACCTTGGGCTCCCCAGGTGGCACAATGGTAAATAATCTACCTTCAATTGCAGGATACACAAGAGACACAGGTTCGCTTCCTGGGTCAGGAAGATAGCCTGGAGTAGGAAATGGCAACCCACTCCAGTACTCGTGCCTGGAAAATTCCATGGACAGAGGAGTCTGGCAGGTTACAGTCTATGGGATCGCAAAGAATGGGACACAACTGAGCATGCACGTGGGCGTGTGTGCGCACACATACACACACACTCACTTCACCCATACTGGTCAGTCTCATTGCTTTGCTCAAGTGAGTGGAAGGCAGATCAGTTCCAGTTCAGAGCCACCATGTTCCCATGCAAAGCTGCCATGTGGATGATCCAGACTTAATATTTTTCCTGAGAGCCACTTGCCACACAACTTCATGAGATGATCAAGACCGTATACTTTGAGACTGCTTCCTGACTAGGCTCCTTTCAGGACAGACACTGACAGTGCCATTCTTCATGGGGCCAAGTAGTTTTTCTTGGTCAACTCCTGAGTCCCCATGGCAAGGCAAGAGGAACTTGAGAACATTTGTTGCTGGACTTTAGTGGGAGCATGAGAGAATATGCGAGAGTAAGTCTTCTTCACTCCAAAACCACTGAGGCTACTTCAGTGTGGTGCTGGACTTAACTGGCCCAACTCTTGTGCACCAGTTTTTCCCCCACACTTCTTATTTTTTTTTTTTCTATTTTGTCTTCATTTTGTTAAATGGCAGGTATTGGATCCCACCCTCAATGAAATGAAAACACTATGTAGTGGGGAAGAGAAATAGGGCAACATTTGTATCAGAAAATATAGGCTTGAAGAGCATGGCACTATAAATGCTTGCATGACCAGTCTCACTAAACATGCTCGGGGGTGAGAGTTCAGCATCAATGTTTTTATGCTTTTTTTAACCTTTAGAAATTAAACACAACTTTTAACATAGAACAATTCAACAGTAATGAGTATAACCTTGAGTATCGACACTGTTGTGCAAATTAAAGGTGGGTGGTTTAGGCCAGAGCTGGCCATCCTGATATCAATCCATGGCACTTAACAGTACCTGTCATCACATTTGTTTATAACAACCCCTTCATGTTTTGGTGTTAAGGAGAAAACTAGTATCCTACTGTGACATTTGCTCTCGCTAAAACATCTAGCAATCAGTGTATGTAGCTAAATTTTCTGTTTCAAGGAAGAAAGAAAATATTATCTTTTTCTAGAAGCTATTTCACAATCACCTGATTAGTGCAAATGTATGATAAAGCTTCTTCCAGGCAGATGGTGTCTGAGCATCGCATCAAATGACACAAGTGACAATCCTGGCAATGAGAATCACACAGCTTCTTTAAAACCAAACATCGTGAAGAAGGTTAAAGGAACAAGGGGTCAAAGTCCTATTCATACCCTGGATTCTGTGCTAATTCTGAACAAATCGCACCTTTTGTCCTTGTGGTAATCACATCCATTAGATTTCTGTGAATTTGTGGAGTTACAAGATGTGAAATAAACCAATGCATTAATGTAACTAGCCTCCAATTAAAATAAATAAATTTTAAAAAAGCTTATAGTATACTTATTAAAAAAACTGTAAATGACCACTCGACTCTAAAACCATGAATTCTACATAAAGAGAACAATCCCTTCATGTTCAAAAGCTTTTTTTTCATTGACGTTGCAAGGGGAAAGTGGCAGGATGTGAGAATGCAGCACAGCAGTAAGATGGGTGATGCCGCCTGGCCCAGCGCATTCTGACCTCAGCCCCATCCTGATGTTCCATTGCACATTCTGTATTCTCAGGAACAGCAGAGGATGGTGGCAAGCAAATCTGCTCGCTCTCACCCATTTCTTCCAAGAAATGAGACAGCGGTGTCTTGAAGAGCACATGTATGGTTTCTTAGATTGTGTCGCTTCTCCCCGTCTCCCATTCCTGGCAGAAGAAAACTCAGATCTTTTGACTTGAATATTTGCCCGTTGAGTAAAACCACACCATCACCACCCACTTTTTCTGTAAAGATTTATTGATTTCTTTATGGTTGTAATGAGTCTTCTCCAGTTGCAGCGAGCGGGGGCTACTCTCCAGTGGTGGTGCAGGAGCTTCTCATTGCGGTGTCTTCTCTTCTGGCGGAGGACGGGCTCTAGGCACGCAGGCGTCCGTGTTTACAGCATGTGTGCTCAGCAGTTGCAGTTCACGGGCTCTAGAGTGCTGGCGCAGGAGTGTTGCATGGGCTTACTTGTCCCACAGCATGTGGTATCTTCCTGGACCACAGATCGAACCAGTGCGTCCTGCATTGGCAGGTGAATTCTTCACCACTGAGCCACCAGGGAAGCCCACCACATGATTTTTAAATAAATTAAATGAAGACAATGCAGCAGGATTCATTCACATAATGGGAGCATCGACAGGTCCCAGAGTTAAGCTCGACACATTCTCCCAACCTATGCTGCCATGCATGGGCTGGTGGTTTTGAAGAGGTCCTGAACTACAGCTGAGGACAGGTTTCTGTGACTGTGTGTTCCACTTCCAGATAACTTGGGCTTCTAGACCCCAAACAGCACATGCTGCCAACTTGGGCTCAAGTGGAGCCCATCCTGATTCAAGGCTTGAGTTCTGGAATGCTGCAGAACCTGGAAGCAGAAAGTTTGCATTTTCTGGGAAACAGAGACAAGACACTATTTTGTCTTGGAAATGAATTTTCTTCCTTGTGGTTCTTTTCCTTCTTCCCATACCTTTCCTCCTGGCTCAGACGCAGCCAAGGTGGATGGGACCCCTTGCCTTCTGCCTCCTCCTCCTGCTGCATGGAGCCATGCACTTGTGTGGGGGCCCTGAAGAGAAGTGGGCCTTGGGCAGGCTGGACCTAGCTTTTGTGCACTTATTTCTGCAGAGTTAAATCCAACATCATGACCACCTCCCACACAGAACTGCATTTGTTGACTAAACCACCCCCTTATGTTTGGGTAATTCTGTGCTGTGGGAGGCACATGGGTTATTCCTATCTTACTACTCAAGTGTGCATTTTACTGTTGTCCACACTAACTGACCTTTTCAAACTCTGTTTAGTAGAATCTCTGCACAGGATCTCCCCTGGGATATAATAGTTTGTTTCTGTAAATAGAAATGTGTTATCTGGAGAGGTTCCTTCATACACAGTTGGCCCTATCATTTTGGATTCTTTTTTAAAAAATTTTTATTTAATAAATGGTACAAAGCACAATGCCATAAACATTAACAGTTAAAATTTCACCAAATGAAAAAGATACTATAGAATACACAGTTGCAAAAAGCTATAAGTTATTTTACAACTGCCTCAAGCTGCAAAAAGAAAAAACAAATGCAATGCCATACCTAAGTTATCCCTCTCTTCTTTTCTTTGTAGCTTTTGTGCTTTACCAGGTGGGCCCACAATGCCCCTGCCATTTATCTTAAATTCATCTCTGCCAACCTCTGAAGATGGAGATTAACAAAGATACAAGGGATAATTCCTAGGCTTCCCTGAGTCCTTTGACCTTAGAGGAGAAATATTTAATAACCATGGAATCGATCTGACAAAATCAGATAGGAGGTGCTAGTACAGTTTGGAACATCACATTCAAATAGAGCTATGTTTCAAGGAAAGAGAAAAAGTCATTGAAGTCAAAGTAACCAAATATCCAAGGAGGTGATGTTCACTTCCCAACTGCCTGTTTAGGATATGGAGAAAATGTGTATCCTTATCTGTCATTAACTCATTGACTTGTACATTCATATTAATAAATACTATGTGCCCCAACAGCGGTGAGTGTCTGCACACCTAGCTCTTCCCACTGGTGTGGTCAATGAAGTCCCTTTATCATCTACGATTTGTAGAACAAGACACTTTCAGTTTTCTGCTACATACATTGAAACAACATCCTTTAGTATCATACTGCATTTTGGGGGGTTGTTTTTTTTTTTACCATGTTGCATGGCATGCAGAATATTAGTTCCCCAACTGGGGATTAAACCCATGCTCCTTGCAGTGGAAGTGTGGAGTTTTAAGCACTGGACCTCTGGGGACCTCCCTGGTATTATATATTTTGCTTCTACTCTTAAACAGAATTTGGAAATCTCAAGAGGAAAAGGAAAGTATTTAATCATATTTTGGGGCTGTTTTTCCTTCCAGATGTTTCTAGATTTATTCTTTTACTACTTCCTTTCTGTTTCGTCTATTCATTCTTCAGGGTGTTCAGTTCAGTTCAGTTCAGTTCAGTCGCTCAGTCGTGTCCGACTCTCCGCGACCCCATGAATCACAGCACGCCAGGCCTCCCTGTCCATCACCAACTCCTGGAGTTCACTCAAACTCATGTCCATAGAGTCGGTGATGCCATCCAGCCATCTCATTCTCGGTCGTCCCCTTCTCCTCCCGCCCTCAACCTTTCCCAGCATCAGAGTCTTTTCCAGTGAGTCAACTCGTCGCATGAGGTGGCCAAAGTATTGCAGTTTCAGCTTTAGCATCAGTCCTTCCAATGAACACCCAGGATTGATCTCCTTTAGAATGGACTGGTTGGATCTCCTTGCAGTCCAAGGGACTCTCAAGAGTCTTCTCCAACACCACAGTTCAAAAGCATCAATTCTTCGGCGATCAGCTTTCTTCACAGTCCAACTCTCACATCCATACATGACCACTGGAAAAACCATAGCCTTGACTAGACGGACCTTGGTTGGCAAAGTAATGTCTCTGCTTTTTAATATACTATCAAGGTTGGTCATAACTTTCCTTCCAAGGAGTAAGCACCTTTTAATTTCATGGCTGCAATCAGCATCTGCAGTGATTTTGGAGCCCAAAAAAATAAAATCTGACACTGTTTCCACTGTTTTTCCATCTATTTGCCGTGAAGTGATGGGACCAGATGCCATGATCTTTGTTTTCTGAATGTTGAGCTTCAAGCCAACCTTTTCACTCTCCTCTTTCACTTTCATCAAGAGGCTTTTTAGTTCGTCTTCACTTTCTGCCATAAGGGTAGTGTCATCTGCATATCTGAGGTTATTGATATTTCTCCTGGCAATCTTGATTCCAGCTTACGCTTCTTCCAGCCCAGGATTCCTCATGATGTACTCTGCATATAAGTTAAATAAGCAAGGTGACAATATACAGACTTGACGTACTCCTTTTCCTATTTGGAACCAATCTGTTGTTCCATCTGCTAGTAAAAACTTTCTCTTAATCTTTCTTCACTTGAGAATGCCTTTTTAATCCCCAATAATTTCTGAAGGATAATTAAGCTAGATACAGGATTTGAGGTTGTCAGTTCCTTTATTTCAGCACTTGGAAAATGTGCACTTCCTTGTGGACCACATCATTTCCGATAAGAAATTGCTGTCCTTTATATACCACTTTTCTCCTTCCCTGGTGGCTCAGATGGTAAAGCGTCTGCCTACAATGGGGGAGACCCAGGTTCAATCCCTGGGTCAGGAAGATCTCCTGGAGAAGGAAATGGCAACCCACTCCAGTATTCTTGCCTGGAAAATCCCATGGACGGAGAAGCCTGGTAGGCTACAGTCCATGGGGTCGCAAAGAGTCAGACACGACTGAGCCACTTTGCTTCCTTTTCTCCTATAGGTAGTATGTTGTTTTCTTTCCCTGATTTCCCTTTTGCCGTTACTTTTCTGAGCTTTGACTATGATGTGTCTTTTCCTAAACTTCTTTAGGTGTACTCTGCTTTGGGTCCACTCAATTTCTTAAAAATATAGATTTAGACACATGTGTAATCAACTAATTTATTTTATAGATTATTATTTTTATTTCTTTATTTTTGGTTGCACTGGGTCTTTGTTGCTGTGTGTGGGCTTTCTCTAGTTGCAGTGAGTGCGGGCTACTCTCTAGTTCTGGTGTGCAGGCTTCCCATTGTGGTGGCTTCTCCTGTTGCAAGCATGGGCTCTGGGCTCACAGGCTTCGGTAGTTGCAGCTCGTGGGCTCTAGAGTGTGGGCTCAGTAGTTGTGGTGCACTGGCTTAGTTGCTCCTCAGTGTGTGGGCTCTTCCTCGACCAGGGATGGAAACTGTGTCCCCTGCTTGGCAGCTGATTCTTAATCACTGGAACACCAGCGAAGTCCCTGGTCAATTAATTTATGACAAAAGGAACCAAGAATATACACTGGGGAAAGGACAGTCTCTTCAAGAAATGGTGTTGGGAAAATTAGAAAACCACATGCAAAATAATGAAACTTGACCAGTATCTTCAACCATACATAAAAATGAACTCAAAATGGGGTTAAAGACTTGAACATAAGACCTGAAATCACTAAACTCCTAGAAGAAAACAAGCAGTACACCTCTTGACATAGATCTTGGCAGTGATTTTTCAATCTGACACCAAAGCAAAAGCAACAAAAATAAATGGGACTACATCAAACTACAGAGCTTCTGCACAGCAAAGGAAACCATCAACAGAATTAAAAGACAACCTACTGAATGGGATAAAATGACTGCAAATATCTGATAAGGGGCCAATGTCCAAAATACACAAAGAACACATACAGCTCAACAGCAAATAATAATAATCCAATTTAAAAATGGGCAGATCCGAAGAGACATTTTTCCAGAGAATACATACAGATGGCCAGGAGGTACATGAAAAGTTGTTAAGCATTATTAATTGTTGGGGAAAGGCAAATCAAAACCAAAATGAGATATCACTTTACACTTGTTAGAATGACTGTTATTTTAGAAAAGACAGGAAATAGCAAGTGTTGGCAGGGCCGTGGAGCACTTTGTGCACTGTTCGTGGGAATGTAAATAGGTGCAACCACTCTGGAAAACAGTCTGGAGGTTCCAGAGAAATTGAAAAAAAAAAACACAAGAACTATCATAAGACCTGGCAGTTCCACTTCTGGGGATTTATCCAAAGAAAATAAAAACACTAATCTGAAAAGGTAAATTGCATCCTCATGTTCATTGCAGTATTATTTACAGTAGCGAAGATATGGAAACAACCTAAGTATCCACAATGTGCGAATGGATAAAGACAACGTGGTACAGGTACTTAATGGAATATTATTTGCCCATAAGAAAGAACAGAAATCTTTTTGCTTGGGATAACATGGATGGATCTTGAGGGCATCATGCTAAGTAATTCAAACAGAAAAAGACAAATACTGTTTGATCTCTTTTATGTAGAATCTAAAACAACCCCCCCCCAATCAAGCTCATAGATAGAGTGAATAGTTTGGTGGTTACAGTAGGTGAGGGGTGGGGGGTGAGAAACATGGAGAACCTTTTTTAGCTTAAATAAAGAACTTTAATTAAAAATGTAAGTTTAGAATTTTTTTCCAGATTTGACGATTAGAAAATCCCATGGATGGAGGCCTGGTTGGCTGCAGTCCGTGGGGTCGCTAAGGGTCGGACACGACTGAGCGACTTCACTTTCACTTTTCGCTTTCACACATTGGAGAAGGAAATGGCAACCCACTCCAGTGTTCTAGCCTGGAGAATCCCAGGGACGGGGGAGCCTGGTGGGTTTCCGTCTATGGGGTCACACAGAGTCGGGCACGACTGAAGTGACTTAGCAGTAGCAGCAGCAGCAGCCATTATTTTTCAAATCCATTTTCACCCATGCATTTTTTTCTCCTCTCCTTCCAGAACAAAAATGAGAAGCATAGTATATCCTTTGTTAGATCAATGGGTTCCTGAGACTTTGTTCTTTTGTAAAATACCTTTTCTCTTTATTGTTCTGATTGTATAGTCTCTAACATACTGTCTTCAAGTTCACTGATTCTTTTCTCTATTCTGCTCTTCAGTCTATCCATTGAGCTTTTAACATATGTCCATCTGCAGATGAATGGATAAGAAAGCTTTGGTACATATACACAATGGAGTATTTCTCAGCCATCAAAAAGAATGCATTTGAATCAGTTTTAATGAGGTGGATGAAATTGGAGCCAATTATACAGAGTGAAGTAAGCCAGAAAGAAGAACATCAATACTGTATATTAACGCATATATATGGAATTTAGAAAAATGGTAACCTGAACCCTGTATGTTTCAGTTCTAAACTTTCTAATTGGTTTTCTCTATATCTTGTGTTTATTTGCTGAGACTTGATTTTTTTTCATTTGTTGCAAGAACATTTGTAATTATTGAAACATTTTCATAAGGTCTACTTTAAATTCCTGGTCAGATAATTCCAACATCCGAGTTATTTCTGTGTTGGTGTCTGTTGATCGCTTTTTTTCAATTTGAGATTTATCTGATTCTTGGATATTGTATCCAGATTTTGAATAAGGTGATTTGACACTCTGTATCTTATTTATTTATTTTTATTTATTATTTATTTGGCTGTGCCAGGTCCTCATATTGAAGCCCCTTTACATTATTAGAATAAGCTCCATAATTTTGAACTGTGGTGTTGGAGAAGACTCTTGAGAGTCACTTGGAATGCGAGGAGATCAAACCAGTTAATCCTAAAGGAAACCAGTCCTGAATATTCATTGGAAGGACTGATGCTGAAGCAGAAACTCCAATACTCTGGCCATCTGACGCGAACTGACTCATTGGAAAAGACCCTGATGCTAGGAAAGATTGAAGGCAGGAGGAGAAGGGGACGACACAGGATGAGACGGTTGGATGGCATCACTGACTCGACGGACATGAGTTTAAGCAAGCTCCAGGAGTTGGTGATGGACAGGGAAGCCTGGCATGCTGCAGTCCATGGGGTCAGAGTCAGGACTGAGCCATTGAACTGACTGACACAGAAGTCTGGTAACGGAGGTATGTTGGTTCCACCTTGTGACAAAAGCCTGAACTGCAGCTTAAACATTTGGGAACAGGAAAGTGGCACAGAGGGTTAAACTCACCAGACAGAGCTTTCTAGAAGTCTGGATGGAAAGTGGGGAATTGCTTGGGTATGGTTATACTGATGGCCTCTTTCTGGCCATTTCATATAAAGGGAATCATATAAAACGAGATCTTCTGCATATTCGGGTTTTCACTTGGCGTAAATTTTTCAAGGTTCCTCTAAGCTGTAGCGTGTATCAGTACTTCATTTATTTTATTGCCAAATAACATACCATGTTTTATTTATTCATTCACAAATTGGTGAATATTTAGGTTGTTTCCACCTTTGGCTATTATTAACAATGATTTCCATTCGTATACTGATTTTAATATTTAAATGTCTCATTGGATTTTAAAAGGCTACTTTCCATTTATAGTTATTATGAAAAATTGGCTATATTCCCCATGATGTACAGTACATCATTGAGTCTATTTTATACCCAATAGTTTGCACCTCCCACTCCTACTCCTCCACCCCTCTTTTGTTCCTTCCCACCCACCACTGCTAGCCATGAGTTTGTTCTCTGTATCTGTGAGCCTATTTCTACCCTATTTGCTAGTTTATTTTTTGGACTACACATGTAAGTGATATCATATAGTATTTGTCTGTCTGTGTCTGACATTTCAGACAGAGCATAATGCCCTCCAAGTCAATCCATGTTCGTTGCTTGCTGCAGGCATTATTTCATTCTTTATTTATGGCTGAGTAGTATTCCATTCATTGGAAGGACTGATGTTGAAGCTGCGACTCCAATACTTTGGCCACCTCATGCGAAAAGCTGTACTCATTTGAAAAGACCCTGATGCTAGGAAAGACTGAGGGCAGGAGGAGAAAGGGACGACAGAGAATAAGATGGTTGGATGGCATCACCAACTCAATGGACATGGGTTTGGGTGGACTCCGGGAGTTGGTGATGGACAGGGAGGCCTGGCGTGCTGCGGCGCATGGGGTCACAGAGTCGGACACAACTGAGCGACTCAACTGATCTGAAACATTCCATCCTTTCTCTCTCTCTCTCTCTCTCTCTATATATATATATATATATGCCACATCTTCTTTATCCATTCATCTGCTGATGGACACTTAAGTTGCTTCTATATCTTGGCAAATATAAATAATGCCATGAACATTAATGCACATGTATCTCTTCATGTTAGTGGTTTGGTTTTGGTTATATACACAGAAGTGGAAATGCTGGGTCATGCAGTAGTTCTATGTTTTAGTTTTTAAGAAACCTCCATACTGTTTTCCACAGTGGCTGCACCAGTTTACACTCCCATCAACGGTGTAGCAGGGTTCCTAAATCTCCACATCCTAGGCAACATTTGTTATTTGTGGGGCTTTCGTTAAGGATAGCCATCTGACAGGTGGGAAGTGATATCTCACTGTAGTTTTGATTTGCATTTCTCTTATCATTAGCAATGGTGAACATCTTTTCATGTACCTATTGGCCATGTGCATTTCTTCTTGGGAAAAATGTCTCTTCAGTTCTTATGCCCACTTTTTAATTGGTGTGGGGTTGTTTTTTTAATGTTGATTTGCATGAGCTGCTTATGTATGCAGAATATTAATCCCTAATCAATCACATCATTTGCAAATATTTTGTCCCATTCAGTAGGTTGTCTTTTCATTTTGTCAGTGGTTCCCTTTGCTGTGCAAAATCTTTCAAGTTTAATTAGGCCATATTTGTTTAGTTTTGCTTTTATTTCCTTTACTTCAGGAGATGCATCAAAAAACAAACAAACAAAAAACATTGCTGCAATTTATATCCAAGTGTGGTCTGCCTATGATTTCCTCTAGGAGTTATACAGTATGCAGCCTTACATTTAGGTCTTTAATCTATTTTGAGTTTATTTTTCTGTATGTTAGGGAATGCTCCAATTGCATTCTTTTATTTGTAGTTGTCCAGTTTTCCCATGCACCATTTATTGAAGAGACTGTCTTTTCTCCATTGCAAGAACTCTCTGTTTAACCGTCTGAGGATCTGTCACACCGTTTTCATGACTCTGACAATCCTGAAGAGTACAGGCATGTTTCGTTATTTTTCTCATGATTAGACTGTGGTTGTGGATTTAGGGGGAAAATATACCACAGAGTTGAAGTGCCCTTCTCATCACATCATATCTGGGAGGACATGGTACCCACATGACATCACTGAATCATTGGAGAGGTTGACCTTCGTCACTGGGTTAAGATGCTGTTTGCTGAGTTCCTCCAGTGTACAATAACAGTTTTCCGTTCACCTACTCTGTTCTTTATAAGTGAATCACTACGTCAGCCCTGCCTTCAGGGATAGAAGGGGAAAGGTTCATCTCATGGAGGGAAGGTATCTATTTGTATTATCTTGAATTGTTTAATCAAGAAAAACTATCTGCTCTTTTTATTAATTCATCCATTTATATTAGTATGGATTTGTATATATTTTTATTATAAAGTTGGTGTTATTTTACTGAATGGATACATCCTAAAATTGTGATTTCTGTAATGCAGTACAATATTTTGACTTAAGAGCCAGGAACCTGCCAAAGACTTATCACCACCCTTACACTGGTATTTCAAAACTAGTATATTGCTTAATTGGGGTATAACAGACAATACTTTAGGTGACACATTTAACTGTGGCAAAGTGTGAGACATAATTTTAGATGATTTCATTGCATACTTGGAAATCTTTAACAAAGAAATGAAAACAGGTACATCAGATTTTATTTAAATGACCATTAAAAAATTGCTAACATGCCTTAAATTTCTTTGCAAAATCCCTTTCAATGAAGCAAGAATATGGGATGTAAAAGGGAAAGTGTATGCTTTATTTATAAGTGCGATGTCTAAGACAGCCTTCACACTGACTGATTCTATGGAAGGTATTTTACAATTTGAGCTTTTTGGTAACTGATAGCATGACATTATAATCTCTGTCTATATACAAGCAAATGAATTCTGTCCTGGGGACAGATACCTCCTGGAGAAATATCTGTTTGTCTACATTTGACTCATGATCTATACATGTGACAAAGAGGTGAATATTGACACTGTCATGGTAAATTTAAAAGTGTGGGAGAACACAGCCCGTTAGATGAGGGATGAAGATTGAGTCAGAGGGCAGGTGCAAGGAGATGTGAGTTGAGTATCAAGAATTCTTTGTAAAATTTTGGTGCAAAGGGAAGAATATAAATCAAGAGGACAGTAACTAGAGATGCGGACAGAGGCTCACAGCATTAAATGAAGTTGTAAAAATCACCATTTATAGAACATTTGAGCAGGTTGAAATGTTAATGAGAAGGATCCATCTCTTCTTAGATGTAACATCTCAAGGTACCACACCAGGCTTCCCACGCCTTACTTCCTTGTTTCCCTTCTGGAGACACCTAAGACTTACCCAAAGAGTGATGTAGAGTTTCTTCCTAAGGCCCATCAAATGGAAGAATAGATGGATGCACAATGTGTCAAGATGTGATAAGAATTTAAGATCTTTATCCATGAGTGTGGAACTCCTCAGGCAGATGACTGAACCTGTGTGGTGGGTGGTTGAGAGGATATAGCTCCTCAGGACTCTGCAACTGAGGCAGCAAGATGGGAGCCCTCAATTTCAGAGCTCAGCAGCAGATTTAGTCAGACTGCCAGACTGCCACACCTTACGTCCATCCCTGACCTGAGCAGGTGAGTGCAGACAGGCTTGCTTTCCATCTGGGGAAAGGGACCACTGTCTGCTCAGAAGCACGTTGTGGTCTAGCTGTGTGCCATTTAGAAAGACTTGGGAATGAGCAGATCCAGTTCCTTTCTAATCCTGAACTCAACATACATCACAGAGATATTCTCAACCTCTTTCCAGAGATACACAACCATTGGGGGCCCCCAGAGTCCACACACACACACACACACACACATGAACACACAGCTGGAACTTGCAGGCAGTAGCATTAGGAGAACCTGCAGGCTTAAGTGACTGTCACTCATTGTTAGGTTTCCTATGTAACTAGACCTATTTGCAGTTAAAAAAAAATGACAGTTATGACTGACAGAGTCCTGTATAGGAGGAAAACTTTTATTTTCAATAACCTTGATATGCAGTTAGAAATGATGGCAATAGATTTTTCATTCATCACATCGGAAAGTATAACAACAAACTATGGAGTATTTCGAGTGGGTGAGCATGAGGGGAAACCTACACGTTCTGATACCGCTGGTGGGGCCCTCAATCAGTACATCTTTCCAGGTTGATTTGTCAGTGTCCATTAAAGAGTCTGTGCACTTCCTGTCTGTATGTATTTGGGGACTGCTCCTTCAAGTATTAATCCTCAACAGGAGAATCGTCCCTCTATTAGAGAGTGCATATTCCTTATGACATATAGGTTGTCTGGGGACTCTGCTTTCAAAAATACCTATAATAGTTTAAACATAGTCCCTTTTTCTTTGTTTTAGCTTTCAGTTCAGTTCAGTTCAGTTGCTCAGTCGTGTCCAGCTCTTTGCGACCCCATGAATCACAGCACGCCAGGCCTCCCTGTCCATCACCAACTCCCGGAGTTCACTCAAACTCATGTCCACAGAGTCGGTGATGCCATCCAGCCATCTCATTCTCTGTCGTCCCTGTCTCCTCCTGCCCTCAATCCCTCCCAGCATCAGAGTCTTTTCCAGTGAGTCAACTCTTCGCATGAGGGGGCCAAAGTATTGGAGTTTCCGCTTTAGCATCAGTCCTTCCAATGAACACTCAGGACTGATCTCCTTTAGAATGGACTGGTTGGATCTCCTTGCAGTCCAAGGGACTCTCAGAGTCTTCTCCAACACCACAGTTCAAAAGCATCGATTCTTCAGTGATCAGCTTTTACCGAGGTATAATTGATATGCCAAAAATTTACACATGTTGAGAGAGAGAGTCCCTTGGACTGCAAGGAGATCCAACCAGTCCATTCTAAGGCAATAAAGTGACGTGGGGTAATGGTTTTGGTGGTTTCTTTCTCAAACCATACGGAGCTGGTCCAGTGATTGTTTCCTTCTTCCTAAACTAATTGACAAGTTACACCAGCGAAGAGATAGGACACAGAAGTTAATACATAATGGAAACTTCTACATTTCTCTTCTGCTTAATATTTCCAATTGTCATCATAGAGTAATGTTATTTGGATTATGTCAAGGGACGCTCCTATAAAGGAAGGATGGGTATGGGATAGGAGGGGAACTAACATCTATTGAGTGTCCTATGTACAATATGCTGTGTATGACATCCGACATATTTTCTGCTTTTGCTCCTCAGAACAATTGTTTCCATTTTATAAATTAGAAAAGGCACACTCAGAAATATTATATAATTTCTAAGAATATTATATAATTTCTAAGAATTATGTAAAATATCCTACTTAGAGATCACAGAAATGCTAATCCTGAGGCAGTGCTCTCCTCATGTAAAACACTGCATCCTTTTTCCTTTGTGGTGATGCGGGGCTTAGGGATAAGTATTTTGAACTGAGTATTTTTTCCTTGACAATCATGCATGTATGGATGGGTACTAATACTTTTCTTTCTTCAGGTGGACATTTTCAATAAATATAACATCTAGATCTCTGAAGAGAGATCTTCTGGGACATGGATTTTCACTGGAGTGTCTGGCAAATAATATTCACCCAATAAAAATGCATTGAGATCACAAGTCCATGGATCAGTGAGTGCATGGAGAGCTCCTACGACAAAATACCAAAGTGGACAAAATGTGTAAACAGTTTACAGATGAAGAAATTAAAATGGCTGATAATCATAAAAATATGTTCTCACCAATAATTTAAGGAATGCTAGTAAAAGCGTCTAAATATCCTTTCATTATCTATCATCTGACAAATATGAAATATATGAAAAACAAAAATCAAGAAAAAATTCACAAACATTTGAAAACTGACTTGTGTGTATGGGGGGGCGGGTTGGGGAGGCTCAACTTCAGCATAAGTCAAGGAAACAGAACACAGTCAGAAATAAATGTAAACATTATGAACAAAAGTTTAGAGGTGGGTAAGAAATGACAATGCTCTGACACCTTATGAGAGAATTTAAACTATTGAAATCACATCCCAGGGAAGACGGCAGGGAAATTTTTACACAGGTACACAGGTACAAAAGTAAGCTGGTAAGAGGATATTTGCTGCAGCATTGCATGAAATAGGAAAGAAAAATGGAACTATAGGAAGCTGTCCAAATGTCCATAACTATGTAAGTAAAAGGCTAACAACCATTTATACTTCTCTATGGGCTTCAAGGCAAAATGGAAAAAAAAAAAAAACCCTGAAATTCCAGAGTTAACTACTGATCAGGAAGAAAACAAAGCTGTGTCCCTGATTAACTGAAATCCCCTAAAGTCAGTCCTGGAGGAAGGCATAGCAGCCCACTCCAGTATTCTTGTTTTTGCTTATCTGGTGGCTCAGCAGTAAAGCATCCACCTGCAATGCAGGAGACGCGGGAGACATGGGTTCCACCCCTGGCTTGGGAAGATTCCCCTGGAGGAGAGAAATGGCAACCCACTCTACTATTCTTTTTTTTTTGGTTTTTATTTTTTATTTTTTAGTAATTAATTTATTTTTTATTGGAGGCAAATTATTTTACAATATTATATTGGTTGGTTTTGCCATACATTGACATGAATTCGCCCAGGGTTTACATAAGTTCCCCCTCCTGAACCCCCCTCCCACCTCCCTCCTCCCTTTATCCTCCCTCTGGGTCATCCCCGCATGCCAGCCCCGAGCATCCTATAACATGCATTGACCCTGAACTAGTGATTCATTTCACATATGACAACATACGTGTTTCAATGCCATTCTCCCAAATCATCCCACCCTCACCCTCTCCCACAGAGTCCCAAAGACTGTTCTATACATCTGTGTCTCTTTTGCTGTCTCTCATACAGGGTTATCATTTGCATCTTTCTAAATTCCATATATATGCGTTAGTATACTGTATTGGTGTTTTTCTTTCTGGCTTACTTCACTCTGTATAATAGGCTCCAGTTTCATCCACCTCATTAGAACTGATTCAAATGTATTCTTTTTAATGGCTGAATAATACTCCATTGTGTAAAGGTACCAAAGCTTTCTTATCCATTCGTCTGCAGATGGACATCTAGGTTGCTTCCATGTCCTGGCTATTATAAACAGTGCTGCAATGAACATTGGAGTACATGTGTCTCTTTCAATTCTGGTTGCCTCGGTGTGTATGCCCACGAGTGCGATTGCTGGATCATATGGCAGTTCTATTTCCAGTTTTTTGAGGAATCTCCACACTGTTCTCCATAGTGGCTGTATTAGTTTGCATTCCCACCAACAGTGTAAGAGGGTTCCTTTCTCTCCACATCCTCTCCAGCATTTATTGCATGTAGACTTTTGGATAGCAGCCATTCTGACTGGTGTGAAATGGTATCTCATTGTGGTTTTGATTTGCATCTCTCTGATTATGAGGGATGTTGAGCATTTTTTCATGTGTTTGTTAGCCATCTTTGTCTTCTTTGGAGAAATGTCTGTTTAGTTCTTTGGCCCATTTTTTGATTGGTTCCTTTATTTTTCTGGAATTGAGCTGCAGGAGCTGCTTGTATATTTTGGAGATTAATCCTTTATCCGTTGCTTCATTTGCTATTATTCTCTCCCATTCTGAAGGCTGTCTTTTCACCTTACTTATAGTTTCCTTTGCTGTGCAGAAGCGTTTGATTTCAATTAGGTCCCATTTGTTTATTTTTGCTTTTATTTCCAATATTCTGGGTGGTGGGGCATGGAGGATCCTGCTGTGATTTATGTCGGAGAGTGTTTTGCCTACGTTCTCCTCTAGGAGTTTTATAGTTTCTGGTCTTACATTTAGCTCTCTAATCCATTTTGAGTTTATTTTGGTGTATGGTGTTAGGAAGTGTTCTAGTTTCATTCTTTTACAAGTGGCTGACCAGTTTTCCCAGCACCACTTGTTAAAGAGACTGTCTTTTCTCCATTTTATATTCTTGCCTCCTTTGTCAAAGATAAGGTGTCCATAGGTGTGTGGATTTATCTCTGGGCTTTCTATTTTGTTCCATTGATCTATATTTCTGTCTTTATGCCAGTACCATACTGTCTTGATGACTGTGGCTTTGTAGTAGAGCCTGAAGTCCGGCAGGTTAATTCCCCCAGTTCCATTCTTCTTCCTCAAGATTGCTTTGGCTATTCGAGGTTTTTTGTATTTCCATACAAATTGTGAGATTGTTTGTTCTAGTTCTGTGAAAAATATCGTTGGTAGCTTGATAGGGATTGCATTGAATGTATAAATTACTTTGGGTAGTATACTCATTTTTATAATATTTATTCTTCCAATCCATGAACATGGTATATTTCTCCATCTATTAGTGTCCTCTTTGATTACTTTCAGTAGTGTTTTATAGTTTTCTACGTACAAGTCTTTTGTTTCCTTAGGTAGATATATTCCTAAGTATTTAATTCTTTTCGTTGCAACAGTGAATGGAATAGTTTCCTTAAATTCTCTTTCTATTTTCTCATTATTAGTGTATAGGAATGCAAGGGATTTCTGTGTGTTGATTTTATATCCTGCAACTTTACTGTATTCATTGATTAGCTCTAGTAGTTTTCTGGTAGAGTCTCTAGGGTTTTCTGTGTAGAGGATCATGTCATCAGCGAACAGTGAAAGTTTTACTTCTTCTTTTCCAATTTGTATTCCTTTTATGTCTTTTTCTGCTCTGATTGCTGTAGCCAAAACTTCCAGAACTATGTTGAATAGTAGCGGTGAGAGTGGGCACCCTTGTCTTGTTCCTGACTTTAGGGGAAATGCTTTCAGTTTTTCACCATTGAGGATAATGTTTGCTGTGGGTTTGTCATATATAGCTTTTATTATGCTGAGGTATGTCCCTTCTATTCCCACTTTCTGGAGGGTTTTTATCATCAATGGATGTTGAATTTTGTCGAAGGCTTTCTCTGCATCTATTGAGATAATCATATGATTTTTATTTTTCAGTTTGTTAATGTGGTGTATTACGTTGATTGATTTGTGGATATTGAAGAATCCTTGCATTCCTGGGATAAAGCCCACTTGGTCATGATGTATGATCTTCTTAATATGTTGTTGGATTCTGATTGCTAGAATTTTGTTAAGGATTTTTGCATCTATGTTCATCAGTGATATTGGCCTGTAGTTTTCTTTTTTTGTGGGGTCTTTACCAGGTTTTGGGATTAGGGTGATGGTGGCCTCATAGAATGAGTTTGGAAGTTTCCCTTCCTCAGCAATTTTCTGGAAGAGTTTGAGTAGAATAGGTGTTAGCTCTTCTCTAAATTTTTGGTAGAATTCGGCTGTGAAGCCGTCTGGACCTGGGCTTTTGTTTGCTGGAAGATTCCTAATTACAGCCTCTAGTTCCGTGCTTGTGATGGGTCTGTTCAGATTTTCTATTTCTTCCTGGTTCAGTTTTGGAAAGTTGTACTTTTCTAGGAATTGGTCCATTTCTTCCAGGTTATTCATTTTATTGCCATATAATTGCTGATCAGTTCAGTTCAGTTCAGTTCAGTCGCTCAGTCGTGTCCGACTCTCCGCGACCCCATGAATCACAGCACGCCAGGCCTCCGATAGTATTCTCTAATAATCCTTTGTATTTCTGTGTTGTCAGTTGTGATCTCTCCATTTTCACTTCTAATTTTATTGATTTGGTTCTTCTCCCTTTCTTTCTTGATGAGTCTGGCTAGTGGTTTGTCAATTTTATTTACCTTCTCAAAGAACCAGCTTTTGGCTTTGTTGATTTTTGCTATGGTCTCTTTTGTTTCTTTTGCATTTATCTCTGCCCTAATTTTTACAATTTCTTTCCTTCTACTGACCCTGGGGTTCTTCATTTCTTCCTTTTCTAGTTGCTTTAGATGTAGAGTTAGGTTATTTAGTTGACTTTTTTCTTGTTTCTTGAGGTGTGCCTGTATTGCTATGAACTTCCCCCTTAGCACTGCTTTTACAGTGTCCCAGAGGTTTTGGGTTGTTGTGTTTTCATTTTCATTCATTTCTATGCATATTTTGATTTCTCTTTTGATTTCTTCTATGATTTGTTCATTATTCAGCAGCGTGTTGTTCAGCCTCCATATGTTGGCATTTTTAATAGTTGTTCTCCCGTAATTAAGATCTAATCTTACTGCATTGTGGTCAGCAAAGATGCTTGGAATGATTTCAACTTTTTTGAATTTACCAAGGCTAGATTTATGGCCCAGGATGTGATCTATCCTGGAAAAGGTTCCGTGTGTGCTTGAGAAAAAGGTGAAATTCATTGTTTTGGGGTGAAATGTCCTATAGATATCTATTAGGTCTAATTGGTCTACTGTATCATTTAAAGTTTGTGTTTCCTTGTTAATTTTCTGTTTAGTTGATCTATCCATAGATGTAAGTGGGGTATTAAAATCTCCCACTATTATTGCATTATTGTTAATTTCCCCTTTCATACTTGTTAGTAATTGTCTTACATATTGCGGTGCTCCTATGTTGGGTGCATAAATATTTATAATTGTTATATCTTCATCTTGGATTGATCCTTTGATCATTATGTAGTTTCCTTCTTTGTCTCTTTTCACAGCCTTTGTTTTAAAGTCTATTTTATCTGATATGAGTATTGCTACTCCTGCTTTCTTTTGGTCTCTATTTGCATGCAATATCTTTTTCCAGCCATTCACTTTCAGTCTGTATGTGTCCCTCGTTTTGAGGTGAGTCTCTTGCAGACAACATATATGGGGGTCTTGTTTTTGTATCCATTCAGCCAGCCTTTGTCTTTTGGTTGGGGCATTCAACCCATTTATGTTTAAGGTAATTATTGATACGTACGATCCCGTAGCCATTTTCTTTATTGCTTTGGGTTCGAGTTTATACACCCTTTCTGTGTTTCCTGTCTAGAAAAGATCCTTTAGCATTTGTTGGAGAGCTGGTTTGGTAATGCTGAATTCTCTCAGCTTGTGCTTGTCTGTAAAGCTTTTGATTTCTCCTTCATATTTGAATGAGATCCTTGATGGGTACAGTAGTCTGGGCTGTAGGTTATTTTCTTTCATCACTTTAAGTATGTCTTGCCATTCCCTCCTGGCCTGAAGAGTTTCTGTTGAAAGATCGGCTGTTATCCTTATGGGAATCCCCTTGTGTGTTATTTGCTGTTTTTCCCTTGCTGCTTTTAATATTTGTTCTTTGTATTTGATCTTTGTTAATTTGATTAATATGTGTCTTGGAGTATTTCGCCTTGGGTTTATCCTGTTGCGACTCTCTTGGTTTCTTGGACTTGGGTGATTATTTCTTTCCCTATTTTAGGGAAGTTTTCAACTATTATCTCCTCAAGTATTCTTTCATGGTCTTTCTTTTTGTCTTCTTCTGGGATTCCTATGCTTCGAATGTTGGAGCGTTTAACATTGTCCCAGAGGTCTCTAATATTGTTCTCATTTCTTTTAATTTGTTTTTCTTTTTTCCTCTCTGTTTCATTTATTTCTACAATTCTATCTTCTAGCTCGCTTATCCTGTCTTCTGCCTCTGTTATTCTACTGTTCCCTCCAGAGTGTTTCTGATCTCATCTATTGCACTATTCATTGTATATTGACTCTTTTTTATTTCCTCTAAGTCCTTATTAAACCTTTCTTCCATCTTCTCAATCCTTTTCTCCAGGTTATTTATCTGTAACTCCATTTTGCTTTCAAGATTTTGAATCATTGTCACCACCAAAATTCGAAATTCTTTATCAGGTAGATTCCCTATATCTTCCTCTTTTGTTTGTGTTGGTGGGCATTTATCTTGTTCCTTTACTTGCTGGGTATTTCTCTGCCTCTTCATCTTGCTTATATTGCTTTGTTTGGGGTGGCCTTTCCCTCTTCTGGCCGTTTGTGGAGTTCTCTTTATTATGTAGTTTTCTCACAGTGTGTGGTGTTGGACGGGTGACTTATCAAGGTTCCCTGGTTATGGAAGCTTGTGTCGGTGTTCTGGTGGGTGGAGCTGGATTTCTTCTCTCTGGAGTGCAATGAAGTGTCCAGTAATGAGTTATGAGATGTCAGTGGGTTTGGAGTGACTTTGGGCAGCCTGTATATTGAAGCTCAGGGCTAGTTTCCTGTGTTACTGGAGAATGTGCGTCGTATGTCTTGCTCTGGAACTTGTTGACCCTTGGGTGGTGCTTGGTTTTAGTGTAGGTATGGAGACGTTTGATGAGCTCCTATCGATAAATGTTCCCTGGAGTCAGGAGTTCTCTGGTGTCCTCAGGACTTGGGCTTAAGCCTCTTGCCTCTGGTTTTTGGTCTTATTCTTGGAGTAGCCTCTAGACGTCTCTGTCATTTCCAAGGTGGTTCCCTCTGTTTTAGCTTCTGTTTGCTGGTCTCTTCAGTGTCTAATTTCCACCCTGATACTAGGGGATGGGTGGACACTTTTTAAGGCTCAGTTGTTCAGTCCTGTTCTGGGAAGGGAGGAATGCTGCAGACGAATATTTCTGGCGTCTGTGGGGAGTACCCGCAGCGTCTCGGCCACACTGGGTTTGCCCCTGCTCACAGCACGTATGCTGTCCCAGTCTACACCGCACGGGCTCTAGGTTGCTCTGCCGGGAACTGTCCGAGGCCGGCGCTGGGTTGTATGCACTTCCCAGGTCTGAGCAGCTCAAGTTCAGGTTCTCAGGTACTCCACAAAGGCGCAGACTTGGTTGGGCCTGCGTTTTGTGCCTTCCCTGGTCCGAGCAGCTCAGGGGACCAGGTGTTTGGCGAGCGCGGTCTCTGCGACTTATCGCCTCCCCAGTCCCCGCCACTTAGTTTGCTGGGTGTACAACCAGCGCACCTTCTCAGGGGGATATCGACCGGCCCGAGCCCAAGAAGTCCTGATTAGCAACAAGCCTGCCTGCAGTCTGTATCAGATGCCTTTCTGGGGCTGCGGTTGCCCCCTCCGGCTCTGGCTGCCCTCCCTGCCTGTCTCGGCGGGGGATGAGGGATGGGCCGACTGCAGCCGGCTTGCTCTGCTCAGTCCTTTATTCTGTGAGCGGGGCTGGCCGAGTCTTAGGTTAGAGCTTTCCACCTTTTCGTGGGGAAGCTATCCCACAGTCTGCTTTGCTCTCCCCAGTTCTCTCAGATTGTTCTCGCGGCATTCAAGCCCAGTCCTCTCTCTAAGCAGTTCAGCCGGCTCCTCCCTGCCCAGCCCCCACTTGCTAATGGCGTATGCAGGCGTCTGCGCTGCTTCTCCGCTGGGAGTTACCGTTTGGCGGGTAATCTGTGGGTTTTAAAAAAATCTTAAAGAAAAAGAGGGTTATGTGGCCCTCTGAGCTTCCAAGGCTCGCCACAGATTCGCCAGTGAGAGTGTTTCCTGGTGTTTGGAAACTTCTCTCTTTTTAAAGCCTCCCTTCCCGGGACGGAGCTCCATCCTTACTTCTTTTGTCTCTCTTTTTATCTTTTATGTTTTTTCCTACCTCCTTTCGAAGACAATGGGCTGCTTTTCTGGGTGCCTGATGTCCTCTGCCAGCATTCATAAGTTGTTTTGTGGACTTTACTCCGCGTTCAAATGTTCTTTTGATGAATCTGTTGGGAAGAGATTGGTCTCACCGACCTATTCCTCCGCCATCTTGTTCCTTCTCTCTACTACTCGTGCACGGAGAATCCCACGAGGGGCCTGGCAGGCTACAGTTTACAGGGTCGCAAAAAATCAGACAAGACTGAAGCAACTTAGCACACACTCACGCAAAGTCAGTACTCTGTTCTGAATAATGGTCATAATAATGGGTAACTTGAATAGCTGCTAGGATTAAAGGACATGAAATATAAAGTACAATTCCTTAAAATACATCTGCACATATCACTTGCCCTCCCTGCAGATCACCTGTCTCAAGGGCAATACCTGAGCTTCTGCCCGAGCCCCACCCCTCTCTTCAGGGGTGAGCCAGTGCATGGGGCCCGGACACCAAGGTCAGCTGGCAGAAGGGGCAGGATTTCATCTCCTCTGTCCTCTTCCTCTCCCAGTGGGATAGGTGAGTGAGTACTGTGGGACAACAGCAGGGGTGAGTGACCATTTCTCCAGCCCTGAAAGCCCATCTTCTGAAAGGGTGGCTGCTCTGTGTCCTCAGGGAGGGTGAGGGATGGGACCTCATCCCATCCTGACACTTACCTGCAGAGGTGACCCAGGCTCTGTCAGCCTGAGCTTGGGCATCTGTGACTGGGACTCGCAATACCTTTGTCACAGAGCTGCCCTGAGGGGTAAATGACGAAACCTGTCCAGAGTGTATAGCATGTGGTAGGACTTCAGTTCAGTTCAGTCGCTCAGTCGTGTCCGACTCTCCGCGACCCCATGAATCACAGCACGCCAGGCCTCCCTGTCCATCACCAACTCCCGGAGGACACTCAAACTCATGTCCACAGAGTCGGTGATGCCATCCAGCCATCTCATCATCTGTTGTCCCCTTCTCCTCCCGCCCCCAACCTTTCCCAGCATCAGAGTCTTTTCCAGTGAGTCAACTCGTCGCATGAGGTGGCCAAAGTATTGCAGCTTCAGCTTTAGCATCAGTCCCTCCAATGAACATCCAGGATTGATCTCCTCTGGAATGGACTGGTTGGATCTCCTTGCAGTATAAGGGACTTCTTCAGTGCCCTTTAAATGTTACGGTACAGCAGTGGGGTCTATCTGAGCCCTGGTCCTAAGGAAGGCACGGTGGAAAGTCATCTCTCACTGATTCTCCTACAGAGATTACATGCATCTAGGGGAAGGGAGCAAACAACTCTCTGACAAGTGCTGACTTGAAGGGTTTGAGGTAGCAGGTTCTCTTGAATTTCTGGTGTTACAGAATCTCCTAAGAGCTGCTCCACATAATACCTGTGTGCTGATCCTAATCCAGTCTCCACGCTGGGAAGACAGGCTTGCCTTTGACTCACCTGGTGAGCTCAGTGAGAGATGGCACCAGGGCAGTGGGCTGTGATGTTTGTCTAACTTCTGCTCCTGAACTGCTCCCTATGCTCCTTACATTGGTAAGAAATTCGAGACCTGTATTCCATTCAAAATGGCAGGGGTCCTCAGATCATTTCAGCCACGTGCTGCCTCCTTTCGAGGCAAAAATCCACAAATTACTACCATCGCTTTGATAGACAAGTATCCATTCTTCCAGTCACTCACAGCTAAATATATATTGAGCTCAAACCCATACTCTTCATTAGAAGTATCCCGTTAACTCTGTAGTGGAAATATCCTGTCAGAGGTTAAATGTGAGATGACATGGCTCCTGCATGTTAACTTTTATACGTTCAAGGCATTGAAGATGTTAAAAACAATTCTCCTTTGGATCCCTTTTACCCATTTAACCACAGACCTCTCTCCCCCACTCTCCTGTCCTTCAAAACCAAAGTTCCAGAAAGCATTTTCTGCATGCCTTGTTAACATTCTTCACTTCCCGCTAACCTCTTATCTCACTGTACTACTGAATCTGTCCCCATGATTGCAGTGGACGTGCTCTTACCAAGGTCACTAGGTAAATATGTTAGTACATGAATATTGCTTTAACGATTCCCTAAAGTATACATGGACGTCCCTGGTGGTTCAGTCAGTAAAGAATCCGCCTTCAAAGCAGGAGACTAGGGTTCAATTCCTGGGTCGGGATGATCCCCTGGAGGAGGAAAGGGCAACCCACTCCAGTACTCTTGCCGGGAGACTCCCATGGACAGAGGAGCCTGGCGGGCTACAGTCCATGGGGTCACAAAGAGTCGGACACGACTTAGCAACTAAACCACCACCAGCAAAGTACACACGCTTATGCAGACTGCTTCTGTTACTGAAACAAGTCTTTGACTGTTTCCCAGGCTCTGGAGCGTGAGGTACAAACCCTGGCTGTCCTGTTCTCTAAATGCGCAGCCCTAGGCCAAGTTCTCTCTGTTCCTCAGCTTTTCGTCTACAAAATGGAGATGAGCAAGTGTCTACCTCATAGGGGTGCCTGGACCATTAAATGAATTGATATGGGGAATACTGTTAGGACTTTAAAATGTAGCCATGTTTAGTTTTCATGTATATCTTTATTCGCATTACTATCCCCACAGGCACAAAAACAGGATACAGAGTGGTGTTTATTCACAATGACATTTGAAGTATGTGGTTAGCGAGTGTGTTCGTTTCCTAGGGCTGCCGATACTAATGAACAGGAACTTCATGACTCAGAACAAGAGAAATTCATTATCTTATCGTTTTAGAGACCAGAAACCTGAAATCAAGGTTGTCGGCAGGGCCAAACTTCCTCTGAAGCTTCCACAGGAGTCTCCTTCGTTCGTCTTCCAGCTTCTGGTGGCTCTTGGCTTTCTTGGTTCATGGGAGCATAACTCCAGTCTCTGCCTCTGTCTTCGCATGGCCTTCTTCCCTGTGTGGGTGCAGTCTCCCTCCTTTCTCTTATAAGGATGCCCGTCTTGGGGTTTAGGAACTGTCCTAAATCCAGTCATCTCTCGAGGTCTTTAACTTAAATGTACCTGCAAAGACCCTATTTCCAACTAAGGCATGGGGGTGTTATGATTTGGAATTATTGGAGGGCACACAATTCAACCACTAGAGTGACATAAGCAAGCTACAAAATTAAATGTAAGATGAGACCTTGTGTTTTGTATGTAAATATATAAATGTATGCGTACATCTGTAAATATATAAAACCTGCATAAGAGTAAATCTGGAGCAATTCTGGTGGCACAGCTAAGATCCCACATGCCTTGAGGCCAAAAAACCAAAACATAAAACAGAAGCAATATAGTAACAAATTCAATAAAGACTTTTAAAATGGCCCAAATCAGAACAAAACTTTAAAAAAATATATGTTGCTATCTATAAGAGTTGGGATTAATCTTAGGTAAGGTAGTTGACTGGCAAAAGACAAAATAGCATAGTTGTTATTGTTAAAGGTTTAAAATTCAGAAGGAAGATATGAAATATTAATAGTTATATAACCAATCACACAGCAAAACTATTCACAGAGCCAAAACTACAGTACATGCAAGGGATATAGGAAGAAATGCACTAATAATAGATGATTCTAACATACTTCCCTTAATCCAAAATAGTCAAGTAGAGAAATATTTACTCATTGCAGAAAAGACTTAAACAACACAGTCTCAAGAGTAGATCTGATAGATGAACATACTGACTGTGAAGGGTCTTAGATAACACACTTTTTAGATGAATATGGAACATTCAGGAAAACTGACTCTATCTGAGGCTGGTAAACAAATCTTCAGCCCAGATGGAAATACACATTAAAAATGGCAGAATTTGATGACGATAATGTTAACGAAAACACAATATATCAGAATCTAATTAAAGCAGCAATGAGCAACACTAGTGCATGCTCAGTCGCCTAGTTGTGTCTGACTCTTTGCAACCTCATGGTCTATAGCCAGTCGGGCTCCTCTGACAATGGGATTTCCCAGGCAAGAATACTGGAATGGGTTGTCATTTCCTCCTCCAGGGGATCTTCCTGACTCAGGGATCAAACCTGCATCTCCTGCTTGGCAGGTGGATTCTTTACCCCTGAGCCACAAGGGAAGCCCTACAAAGAACCAGGCTTCCTTGGAAAAAATGTCTGATTGCAGGTTTGCGTAGGGATTGTACCAGATGAATCTGGACCAAACTCTCATACGAGAAAACACAATTAAGGCACAAAAGTCAACCAGAAGGAGCTCACACAGGCTAAAGGCAGAACAATTAGAATGTCAAGTAAAATAATGACTGCTGCTGCTGCTAAGTCACTTCAGTCGTGTCCGACTCTGTGCGACCCCATAGACGGAAGCCCACCAGGCTCCCCCTTCCCTGGGATTCTCCAGGCAAGAACACTGGAGTGGGTTGCTATTTCCTTCTCCAGTGTGTGAAAGTGAAAAGTGAAAGTGAAGTCGCTCAGTCGTGTCCAACCCTTAGCGACCCCACGGACTGCAGCCTACCAGGCTCCTCCATCCATGGGATTTTCTAGGCAAGAGTACTGGAGTGGCTTGCCATTGCCTTCTCCATAAAAATAATGACTACAGTATATTAAAACACATCAGATATAGAAAAATCTACAGCTCGTAACGCCATTCTAATGGGAAAAAAAGTCCACAGAAACCAACTTATTGCTCACCTTCGGAGGATCCTAAGGAAACTACCTGCTGTTCTGAAAAGTGAAAAGACTGTAAAAGAATTAAACATTCATCCTATCCTCCCATGCAACCTAATAGTTGATTAGGAAATTCCTTTTATAAAGGAATTCCAACTAACAAATGCATACAAAATTTTGCAACCTTAAATGAAATGCAGATTTGGCAATGGTATTTGGAGGCCACAAACTTCAGGTGAAAAACACATGGGAAATGTTACAATGGTGGTAGCGGGCTGACAATACATGAAACCAGTGATTAACCTTAGTGTCACAACTGGAGAGACAACTAGACACAACGAGTCTCCTGGAAGAAGGCTATGGAGTAAACTCCACCACACCTGAGGTATGCTTGCCAAAAATATGAATTGATATAGCCTCTGCATCTAATCACCGATCAAAGGGGGAGGGGACAGAACAACATAAACAAAACAATAGGGACAGAGTCAGCAGACTGATAGTTTAGCGGGTAAAGAACCCAACTGCAATGCAGGAGGCACAGGAGACACGGGTTTGATCCCTGGGTTGGGAAGATCCCCTGGAGGAGGAAATGGCAACCCACTCCAGTATTTTACCTGGAAAATTCCACGGACAGAGGAGGCTGGTGGGCTACAGTCCATGGAGTCGCAAAGAGTCAGACGTGACTGAGCACAGCAGACTCTAGAATGCAAACCCACACAACAAAAGACATAGCTTCTTATGCAAATAAATTGGAGGATGTGATGGTTAATTTCATGTGTCAACCTGATGGGGCCACAGAGTGCATACACATTTGGTTAAACATTATTCTGTGCGTCTATGGGGGTTTTCCTGGATGAGATTAACATTTGAACGGGTGCATGAAGTAAAGCATATTGGCAGCTTGTTCCTGCACTCAGACTAAATGAAAAATGGGCTCTTCTTGGGTCTTGAGCCTCTTGGCTTTTGGATTGGAACTCACACCATTGGCTCCCTTAGGCCCAGGGCTTGCTGAACATAGATCGTGGGACTTCTCAGCTTCTATAATGACCTGAAACAATTCCTGAAGTCAGTCTACTCCCCCCTCTATAACAGGCTATTGGTTCTGTTTCTGACTAATACAGATTTTGGTACCAACAGTGGTTTTAAAAGGAGAGAAATTTAAGGTTGAGTTTTCTGAACTGGCCTGCGGGCAGGGGGAGGTTTCTGGAATTGGCTCTCGAATCTGATCATATGTAAAGGTGCTATATTTCCAGTAGTAAAGAGAGCCCTGATAGTCCATGCTGTGATCTGGGAATGGATATAACATAAATGTCACCACTGCAGATACCTAAAAGAAGAAAGGATGTGGGTGACTGTGTATATGATACTTTCAAACATTTTTGCAAGATAACAAATATAAGAAGATTGGCTGATTGCCCCTAATGTCACTAGACAAAATGGAGAAAGAAAAGGATGAGCTCAGAAATTGGAATTCCCAGCTCAAGTGCCACAAAAATGGTCTGTAAGCTTTCATTAGTGCCTTGAAGGAGACCCTTATTTCCTGTAACCAGAAGGTGAGACTTTTCAAAACAAATGCAAAACCTCATCCACCACAAAGACAAGCCACTGACTGGAAGAAAATATTCATAAATCATATATCTGATAAAGGACTGCTGCTGCTGCTGCTGCTAAGTCACTTCAGTCGTGTCCGGCTCTGTGTGACCCCATAGACGGCCTCCCCTGTCCCTGGGATTCTCCAGGCAAGAACACTGGAGTGGGCTGCCATTTCCTTCTCCAGATAAAGGGCTATTATACAGAAAAAAGAATCAAAAGTCAATAGGAAGAAAACAGACACACTCATAGATAAACTGAGAAAAGATTTCAAGAGCGACTTCATCAAAGAAGACATAGAATTGGCAAAGAAGCACATGAAACTATTCTCATCATTATCATTGTGCAAATATAATTGAAAACTACAATTAGCTACCACTACACCTGACAGGGAATGCTCATGAAGAAAAAGAATGACCAAATCAAGTTTTGGCACGACTATGGGACATGGACCTCTCACACACTAATGGTGGTGATGAAAATGGTGTCACCACCTTGGAAAACCGTTTGTTCGTATCTTACAAGGTTAATCTTACATCTACCATATGATCCAGCTGTTGCTCTGGTAAGGATGTATTCTAGAGGAAGAAAGCATATGTACATGCCCAGACTTACACACCAATGTTCATAGCAGCTTTATTTAGAAGAAACCCACTTGGAAACACCTCAAATGTCCCTCAAGAGGTGAATGAATAAAGCAAATTGTGGCATACGCATATACTGGATGGGTGGCTCAGACGGTAGAGAATCTGCCTGCAAAGACCCGGGTTTAATCTCTGGGTCAGGAAGATCGCCTGAAGAAGGAAATGGCAACCCACTCCAGTATTCTTGCATTGAAAATCTCATGGAAGAAGGAGCCTGGTGGGCCGCAGTTCAGGGTGTCGCAAAGAATCAGACACGACTAAGCGAATAACTCTTTCAGATACTGGATTGCTGCTCAGCAATCAAAAAAAAAAAGAGCTATTGACACATACAACAAAATAGATAAATCAAAAAATAAATAGGTGTCCAATTCTAGTCTGATATGTAAGGAGTTTTGAAGCCAGCACTCCATCCTAATAAGTACAAAGGCAAACTAGAAAAAAAACAACAACAGCTCTTCTCAGATCAGAGAGGTGAGGCCACAAGTCAAATTTCTGTCTCCAAAATTAAAGAGACAGGTGAATACTGAGAATACAACTTACCAAAGCAAAACCATCAGCAGAAACTTCCATGGGAACCAGTATCAGTGTAGGAAAACCAAAAAATATAAATGTTGGGGTCTCCCGAGGACTGCTGCCCTTGAACCTGGAATAGAAGAAGCTCCATAAGTCATCAGGACACTGATTCTCAGAAGCTGTCTCCTTCAGACACCTGAAATGAGCAAGGCCACTGGCATGAGGGTGGCACAGGGAGACACACCCAGCACACGATATAATGGGCTTCTCCCAAGGCCCTTTTCTTCTCCTTTTCTCGTTTGTCCCCAGTGAACAAAGTGGAAAAGGAATAAGAAATGGCCTGAATTCATGCAGACATTCATGATCTCACAATAACCACAGGACCATGGGTTTATTCATGTGTTATCATTGAATGGTCACAGAGACATTGTAGGTAACACATTCTTACCCCCATTTTACAGAGGGGAAGGCTGAGGTGTAGAGAGAGTTGCTACCTGTCTCACCTCCTGTGACCCTGCCTTTAGGAGGAAAGTGGCTCCAGGACACTGCACTCACTGGGGCCAGGCGGGACCCTTTTTACCACCAAGACAGCGGGGCACCAAACCCCAAAGCAGGAAAGAGGTGACTTGGGTGTCAATCCATTTGTCTCCCCACACCCCAGGGTGAGCTCGTGCCCACCGCAGGAACTTACTCTCCCAACTCAGTTCCAAACACCTGAAGGTGAAACCTGCTTTCCTCGCCAGGCAGCCTCTGTCTATATTAAAATATCACGGTCGCCGCAATGACGTCAGGTTTCTACGGCTCCGCGGTGTGCAGCCCTGTTTACACCTGGAATGTCTCCTATGCTGTAACCATCATTTGCAGTCTTGACAAGCTGCATCCTCGCAGTCATCCAACACCATGGGTTCTGTCATCTGCACTGGGGCATAAAAATTCGTGAATACCCAACACGTGTTTGACACATCCTGCATCCATCCATCTATTCACCCAGTTAACAGGTATTAAGACCAAAGTTTATATGATCTCTTTGGTTAAGTTTTAGGCTTCTCTAGAATAGCAACAGGAAATTAAAGTGTAGGAAAGCAGGTGTGGAAAATTCAGTTGTTAACTCTAAGAAGACATGGCTCCCTCCCTTTAAGATTCCAGGCTTCCCAGATGGCACTAGTGATAAAGAACCCGCCTGCCAAAGCAGGAGACATAAGAGACACGAGTTCGATACCCGGGTCGGGATGATTCCCTGGCGGAGGGCAGGGCAATTCAGTATTCTTGCCTGAAGAAACCCTTGGACAGAGGAGCCTGGTGGGCTACAGTCCGTAGGGTCGCAAAGAGCTACCTGAAGCGAATAACTGAGGACAAATAAATGCATATTAAGATTTCAACCAGCTCAAGTTTCTATTTGATGATTCTAAAACATGCTTTCAGCCCTAGCTCCCTCTCCACATTTCTAGTTACTGTCCTCTTTCCATGGATTCTCTCTCGCACCGAAGTTCTACCAAGAATTCTGCACACTTAATTCACATCTTCCCGCACCTCCCTTCCCTCATCTAAAGGGGCTGTGTTCCTCTGCGCTTTCACTGAAATTACACTTGCCAACTCAACAACCACTTGTTTGTCACACTTATACAACAGATCCAGAATGTTGAGAGGATTTTTCAAACACAGGCAAATACGGTTATTTTCTCAAGAGAAGAGGCTTGCAGGACTTCCCTGGTGGTCCAGTGGCTAAGACTCTGCTCCTAATGCAGGGGGCCAGGGTTCAATCCCTGATCAGGGAAATAGATCCCACATGCCGCAACTAAATGAGATCCCACATACAGCAACTAAGACCCCATGTAGCCAAATAAATATGTTTTATAAAAAGAGAAAGAGACGAGAACTTCCCTTCTGTAGTTCAGAATTCAATTACTTGACTACAGATGGGGAATCACATTACAGGACAGCCAGCTATCCAGAAGCTCAAGCTGTAAAATACATTCCATAGAGTAAGAGTGAGATAACATGAAGGCTGTGCTTTCAACAACAGGCTTTTAAATGAAGCACAGTTTTTCTCAGACATATCTCATAATTTTACTTCAATGAAAGTGATTTTGCAAATATGTTAAGTGCAAGTTAGCAATAATTTTTATAGTCACTTCAAGAACCTGTGTTTTTTCCATTTATTTCTTTCTCAAGAACTTAGCATGTAGGGAATAAACTTCTCTGAAATTATATTGTTATTCAAACTCTGCCATGAAAATATATTGTTTGAAAGAACTGTGCGATATACCATATTTGGACACTATATTGGTAGGGATAGGGACCTCTTTTGCAGTTTTCTGTTAAGTCAAAATTCTTTTACTGGGTTGTAGAAATTATGATGCTTGACATTCTCTGGGGATGTATCCATTAAATAAGAAAAATAAAACCCAACCTACAAAAAGTATACATGAATCCATATTGATATCAACAAATATCTGAATTAATAAAGAAATGGTGTTGAGAATAAACGTCTTTATCAAAAAATTCCAAATAATATATGTAAATACCATTGCCTCCATGAAGTGTGCCTGCGTGTGTGCTCAGTCGTGTCTGATTCTTTGTGACCCCATGGACTATAGCCTGCCAGGCTCCTTGGTCCTTGGGATTCTCCAAGCAAGGATACTGGAGTGGGTTGCCTTTTCCTCCTCCAGGGGATCTTCCCGACGCAGGGACTGAACCACCGTCTCCTGTATTACAGGTGGATTCTTTACTGCTGAGCCACTGGGGAAGCCTGATTGCCTCCATGAAGTAACCCATAATTCTGGCTTCTACCTCTGAGGGCAGAGAGGACTTAGTGACTGACTTCTGAAGGATAGAGAAGGCAAATGGAAAAAGTTACTGTACAATGGAGAAACTGGACAAACAGCACGTTAACCCAGTGAAGCAGGTCATCATATCCAGTGACTCAGTGATGTCATGTGGGTACCATGGTGATAAGAGGGGCACTTCAACTCTGTGGTATTTTTCCTCAAAACTGATAACCACAAATAGTCCAGCAAACTGCCTAATCACAAGTATACTAAAAAACAGCCTGTACTCAAGACTGTCAGGGGCATGAAAACAGTGTGACAGTTCCTCAAATGGCTAAACAGAGAGTTACCATATGACGCAGCAATTGCACTCCTAGGTACAAAACCAAGAGAAGTGATGACATATATTTACATAAAAACTTGCACACAAATGTATATAGCATTGTTATTCAGAAGAGCCAAAAGTGGAAACAACCCAAATGTCCACCAACTAAAGAGTGTGTAAGTAAAATATTGCATACTATTTGACAATAAAAAGGAATGAAGTACCGATATATGCCATAAGACAGGTGAACGTTGAAAACAGTATGCCAAGTGAAAGAAGCCAAATATGCAAAAAGCCACATAGCATATGATTCTATCTACATGCAATGTCCAGAAAGATGTCATCAATATAGCTGTACCCAAGGGATTCCCCCCTTTATACCAGACTTCCAGAAAGCTCTTTGTTGTGGCTCTTTGCCGTGGCTCTTTGCCACAGGCCCTCCCTCCCACCTTTCTGTCTTGAAATGTTCAGGCTACAGTTCAGGCATAGGCCACTAGGTGGCACTAACAAATCGCCACTTTCAATTTTCTTACAAACGAGTTTATTCAAACAACTACCAAAAATTAAAGTTCAGCCTCTGAATATATGTACAGGATGAAACTAATTCTGTTAGAAAACACTGATAAGTGTAAAAGAAGGCAGTAGAAAATATACGCTGGGGCCTGCACAAGATGAAACACCAAGTGGCAGCAGCAGTTGGTGGTCGGGCAAAGGGCAGGAAAGAGGTGACTGATGGCGTATGGGACCTTGGATCCTGGTGTGGGCAGCCTGAGCGGTAGTGTTCAGTGTCCCAGCAGGGGATGACAGAGTGTGTGAGAGAAAGAATGGGCAGCATGTGCAGCCTGGAGGGTAATGGGGGTTAGCACGTGTTCTCTGGTAGGGACCCTCTGTAGAGTCCACACTGTTCATTATCAAACATTAATAAGAGAAAAAATAAATCAGTGCACGCGATGTAAATTTGGAGTAGTCAAGAGCAGATGGAATTGCTTCAACACAAATAAATATTTTCCAAATAGAATGGCTACCATTATCATCAGTTTCCTAGTTTACTCTCTCCAAATATACTCCTTTTCATTAAAAAAAAAGAACAAAAATAGAGATGGATATGATGCCACCTGGCACGTTATTTTCCTCATCCAGAGGGGTAGGTGAGAGTACTGAGGGACGACAACGGGAGGGGTGCATGACCATTTCTCCAGCCCTGGAAGCACATCTTCGGAAAGGGATGCTGCTCTGCATCCTCAGGGAGGGTGAGGGATGGGACCCCATCCCATCCTGACACTTACCTGCAGAGGTGACCCAGGCTCTTGTCACCATGATCTTGGGCATCTGTGGCTGGGACTCATGGTGCCTCTGTCACAGAGCTGTCCTGAGAGGTGAACGAGAAAACCTGCCCAGAGTATATGGCATGAGGTGGGACTTCAGTGCCATTTAAATAAATGTTGGGGTACAGCAGCCCCAGAAAGATGGTAGGAGGGGCGAATTCATGCTTAGAATCAAACCCCATTCCCGCCAGAAATGCTCAGAGGGCTCAAACAAACCTTGTACGCACCAGGACTCAGGGACCCCATAGAGACTGAGACAGAACTGTGTTTGAGCATCCCCTGTGGAGGTATGGTACGGGTCAGCAGTGGACAGGGGCTCTGGGTGCAGCAGACTTGGGTATGGCATAAGCCCTCTTGGAGGAGGTCGCCATTAACCCCACCACAGATCTGCCAGAACTTACACAGGACTGGGAAACAGACTCTTGGAGGGCACAAACAGAACCTTCTGTGCACCAGGACCCAGGAGAAAGGAGCAGTGACCCCACACGAGACTGACCCAGAGGTGCCCCGGAGTGTCCAGGAATCTCCAGTGGAGGCATGGGTCAGTGGTGGTCTGCTGCAGGATTGGGGGCAGTGAGTGTAGCAGTACATGCATGGGATCTTTCGAAGGAGACCATTATCTTCATTACCTCCACCATAGTTTCCGTTCCGTTCCGTTCCATCGCTCAGTCGTGTCCGACTCTCTGCGACCCCGTGGACTGTAGCCTACGAGGCTTCTCCGTCCATGGGATTCTCCAGGCAAGAATACTGGAGTGGGTTACCATTTCCTTCTCCAGGGGATCTTCCCAACCTAGGGATCGAACCCGGGTCTCCCACATTGGAGGCAGACGCTTTAACCTCTGAGCCACCAGGGAAGCCCATAGTTTGGCCCCAGGTAAATAGCATGGAGGGAACACAGCTCCGCCCATCAACAGAAAATCGGATTAAAGATTTACTGAGCATGGCCCCACCCATCACAACAAGACCCAGATACCCCTCAGTCAGTCTCTCCCATCAGGAAGTTTCCATAAGTCTCTTATCCTTCTCCATCAGAGGACAGACAGACTGAAAACCACAATCACAGAAAACTAACCAATCTGATCACATGGACCACAGCCTTGTACAACTCATTGAAACTATGAGCCATGCCATGTAGGGGCACCCAAGATGGACGGGTCATGGTGGAGAGTTCTGACAAAATGTGGTCCACTGGAGAATGGGAATGGCAAACCACTTCAGTGTTCCTGCCTTGAGAACCCCATGAACAGTATGAAAAGGCAAAGATAGGACACTGAAAGATGAACTCCCCAGGTCGTTAGGTGCCCAATATGCTACGGGAGATCAGTGGAGAAATAACTCCAGAAAGAATGAAGGGATGGAGCCAAAGCAAAAACAACACCCAGCTGTGGATGTGACTGGTGATAGAAGTATGATGCTGTAAAGAGCAACACTGCATAGGAACCTGGAATATCAGGTCCATGAATCAAGGCAAATTGTAGTGGCCAAACAGGAAAGGATGGAAAGAGTGAACATCAACATTTTAGGAATCAGCGAACTAAAATGGACTGGAATGGGTGACTTTAACTCAGATGACCATTATATCTACTACTGTGGCCAAGAATCCCTTAGAAGAATTGGAGTAGCCATCATAGTCAACAAGAGTTCGAAATGCAGTACTTGGATGCAGTCTCAAAAACCACAGAATGATCTCTGTTCGTTTCCAAGGCAAACCATTCAATAGCACAGTAATCCAAGCCTATGCCCCGACCAGTAATGCTGAAGAAGCTGAAGTTGAACGGTTCTATGAAGACCTACAAGACATTCTAGAACTAACACCCAAAAAAGATGTCCTTTTCATTATAGGGGACTGGAATGCAAAAGTAAGAAGTCAAGAAACACCTGGAGTAACAGGCAAATTTGGCCTTGGAGCACGGAATGAAGCAGGACAAAGGCTAATAGTTTTGCTAAGAGAATGCACTGGTCATAGCAAACCTTCTGTTACAGAAACCAGTACTTGAGAAACCAAGCACCCCACTCAGAGAATTGGAGAACTCAGGTTTATTACGCCAGTGGGCCCAGAGGAGTTAACACTCCAAGCTCTGAGCCCTGAACAAAGGGTTCCAGAGTTCTTATAGACAGACTGTAGTGGGCAACACTAGCTGCTAATAGGATGGTTTAAACTAAGGGGCTTTGCATGCATGGGAACAGCAGTCAAGATGGGGAGAGGGATGCCTTGCCTGGACAGGATTGATTAAGCAGGGCTGCGGGTGCTGGGCAATTGCAAAGAGCAGGACAAGGGTGAGTGAGATAAACTCCAGTTCCTAGTATTGCAAGTCCCCACTTTCTGAGACTGCGTGACCTATGTGATCTAGATTTGCAAGGGGCAAGCCGAGTTACAGAGGCAGAAGGAGAAGGAGATTATGTCAAATTTTAACTTTTCCTCTTCATTCCAACAACACAAGAGAAGACTCTACACATGGACATCACCAGATGGTCAATACCGAAATCAGATTCATTATATTCTTTGCAGCCAAAAATGCAGAAGCTCTATACAGGCAGCGAAAACAAGACCAGGAGCTGACTGTGGCTCAGATCATGAACTCCTTATTGCCAAATTCAGACTTAAATTGAACAAAGTAGGGAAAGCCACTAGACCATTCAGGTATGACCTAAATCAAATCCCTTACGATTATACAGTGGAAGTGAGAAATAGATTCAAGGGAGTAGAGCTGATAGACAGAGTGCCTGATGAACTATGGACGGAGGTTCGTGACATTGTCCAGGAGGCAGTGATCAAGATCATCCCCAAGAAAAAGAAATGCCAAAAAGCAAAATGGCTGTCTGAGGAGGCCTTCCAAATAGCGGTGAAAAGAAGAGAAGCAAAAAAGCAAAGGAGCAGAGGAGAGATATACTCATTTAAATGCAGAGTTCCAAAGAATAGCAAGGAGAGATAAGAAAGCCTTCCTCAGTGATCAGTGCAAAGAACTAGAGGAAAACAATAGAATGGGAAAGACTAGAGATCTCTTCAAGAAAATGAGAGATACCAAGGGAACATTTCATGCAAAGATGGGCTCAAGAAAGGACAGAAATGGTAAGGACCTAACAGAAGCAGAAGATATTAAGAGGTGGCAAGAATACACAGAAGAACTGTACAAAAAAGATCTTCCCGACCCAGATAATCACGATGGTGTGATCACTCACCTAGAGCCAGACATCCTGGAATGCAAAGTCAAGCGGGCCTTAGGAAGCATCACTACAAACAAAGCTAGTGGAGATGATGGAATTCCAGTTGAGCTATTTCAAATCCTAAAAGTTGATGCTGTGAAAGTGCTGCACTCCATATGCCAGCAAATTTGGAAAACTCAGCAGTGGCCACAGGGATGGAAAAGGTCAGTTTTCATTGCAATCGCAAAGAAAGGCAATGCCAAAAATGTTCAAACTACCGCACAATAGCACTCATGTTACATGCTAGTAAAGTAATGCTCAAAATTCTCCAAGCCAGGCTTCAGCAGTATGTGAACCATGAACTTCCAGATGTTCAAGCTGGTTTTAGAAAAGGCAGAGGAAAGAAAGTGAAAATCCCTCAGTCTTGTCTGACTCTTTGTGACCCCGTGGACTAGACAGTCAGTGGAATTCTCTAGGCCAGAATACTGGAGTGGGTAGCCTTTCCCATCTCCAGGGGATCTTCTCAACCCAGGGATGGAACCCAGGTCTCCCGCATTGCAGGCGGATTCTCTACCAGCTGAGAAACAAGGGAAGCCCAAGAATACTGGAGTGCGTAGCCCATCCATTCTCCAGCTGATCTTCCCGACCCAGGAACAAAACCAGGGTCTCCTGCATTGCAGGCGGGTTCTTTACCAACTGAGCTATGAGAGAACCCCAGAGGAACCAGAGACAATATTGCCAACATCCGTTGGATTATCAATAAATCAAGAAAGTTCTAGAAAAACACTTATCTCTGCTTTATTGACTATGCCAAAGCCTCTGACTGTGTGGATCACCACAAACTGTGGAAAATTCTTAAAGAGATGAGAATATCAGACCACCTGACCTGCCCATTGAGAAATCTGTATGCAGGTCAGGAAGCAACAGTTAGAACTGGACATGGAAAAACAGACTGATTCCACATCGGGAAAGGAGTACGTCAAGGCTGTATATTGTCACCCTGCTTATTTAACTCAAATGCAGAGTACATCATGAGAAACGCTGGGCTGAATGAAGCACAAGCTGGAATCAAGATTGCTGGGAGAAATATCAATAACCTCAGATACACAGATGATACCACCCTCATGGAAGAAAGTGAAAAGGAACTAAAGAGCCGCTTGTTGAAAGTGAAAGAGGAGAGTGAAAGAGCTGGCTTAAAGCTCAACACTCAGAAAATGAAGATCATGGCACTCGGTCCCATCACTTCATGGCAAATAGATGGGGAAACAAGGAAACAGTGACAGACTTAATTTTAGGGGGGCTCCAAAATCACTGCAGACGGTGACTGCAGCCATGAAATTAAAAGATGCTTACTCCTTGGAAGAAAAGTTATGAGCAACCTAGACATCATATTAAAAAGCAGAGACACTACTTTGCCAACAAAGGTTCATCTAGTCAAGGCTATGGTTTTTCCAGTAGTCATGTATGCATGTGAGAGTTAGACTGTAAAGAAAGCTGAGTGCCGAAGAATTGATGCTTTTGAACTGTGGTGTTGGAGAAGACCCTCGAGAGTCCCGTGGATAGCAAGGAGATCCAACCAGTCCATCCTAAAGGAAATCAGTCCTGAATATTCATTGGAAGGACTGATGTTGAAGCTGAAATTCAAATACTTTGGCCACCTGATGGGAAAAACTGACTCATTTGAAAAGACCCTGATGCTGGGAAAGACTGAAGGCGTGAGGAGAAGGGGCTGACAGAGGATGAGATGGTTGGATGGCATCACTAACTCTATGGACCTGAGTTTGAGCAAACTCCAGGAGTTGGTGATGGACAGGGAGGCCTGGCGTGCTGCAGTCCGTGCGGTCACAAAGAGTCGGACACGACTGAGCGACTGAACTGAACCGAATTGAACTGAATAGCAATGCGGGCTATCTGAGCCCTGGTCCTAAGGAAGGCACGGTGAAAAGTCATTCCTCACTCTTTCTCCTACAGAGATTACATGCATCTAGGGGAAGGAAACAAACAACTCTCTGACATGTGCTGTCTTGAAGGTTTGAGATAGCAGGTTCTCTTCATTCTTTGGTGTACCAGAATTTCCTAAGAGCTGCTCACAACATACCTGTGTGTTGATCCTAATCCAGTCCCCACCCTGGGAAGACAGACTTGCCTTTGACTCACCTGGTGAGCTCAGTGAGAGATGGCACTGCGGTAGTGGGCTGTGGTGTTTGTCTAACTTCTGCTCCTGGACTGCTCCTTGTGTTAATACATTGATAAGAAAATCTGGGACTCACCCCGTAGTCAGCAGTGCAGGGGCTCTCAGATCATACATTTTCCAGCCACATCACATCAAGATTTCAGCCATGTGCTGCCTCCTGAGAGGCAAAATTCCACAAATTACTACCATTTCTTGACAGACAATTATCCATTCTTCCATTCACTGATACCGTAATATATATTGAACTTTAGGGCTCATACTATTCCATTGTAAGGTTCTTATTAATTCCACAGTGCAAGTAAGAGTGTAGAAAGGACAAATTCAAGGGTTATTTCTGAGATGAGCTTCACATTAACTTTTAAAATTGCTGAAGTTTCAAGGATTTGAAGATTTAAAAAAAAAAAATCTCTCTGTTCTCTCATCAAAAGTTTCAGGAAGCGTTTTCTGCATTCCCTGTTAACATTCTTCACTTCCCACTGTCTCCTCATCTTACTGCACTGTAGCTTCTGTCCCTGTGATTGCAATGAACGTGCACTCACCGAGGTCACAAGCTACCTTTTGGTCACTAAGTCCAATACTTTCTATAAATATATTAATATACAAATACTATAACTTTTTAATGACCATCTAAAATGTGTACACTTGCATAGACTGCTCCTAACAAATCTTTGACATCTTCCCAGGTTCTGGAGCATGAGAAACTGGGTACAAACCCAAAATGCTCTGTTCCCAAACTGTGCAGTCCTGAGCTAAGTCCTTATGTCTCTGTCCCTTATCATTTCATCTATGAAATGTGGGTTAACACCATATCTAATTCATAGTACTGTTGTGAGCACAATGAGTCAATACATAAAAAGCATTTGGTTAAATGCATTTTAGTCGTTTTTATTTCTTTGCTTATATCTTCACTGGCTATGAGCATTTCTACCATCCCTGTGGTATAAACTGATTTTTAATCACTGACTCTGGAGGTATGCTGACAGAAGGTGAGTGGGTCACAAAACTCAATGTATGATGAGAACTTATCTTTTATACGTAAATATGTAAATACAGACACACATGCACAAATGTATAAATAACAGCAAGAGAAAATTTCTAGAGTATGATAAATGTATACAAATAACTGATTCACTTTGCTGTACACCTGAAACTAACACAAAACTGTAAATCAACTAGACTCCAATGACAAGTTTTTTTCTTTTAAAGAAAAGGATAGGATACAAATGAAAATCTTAGCGAGGCTTTTCTTTTCGTGATATGTTTCAGGATATTTTCTTTCCCTTTTTAGTAATTAATTTTTTACTCTACTAAACACCCCACAGCACACACTGTTTCAATCATTTAAAATAAGAAAGTTCTGAGAAATTTAAGCATTCTTAGCCTTACAGGAAACCTACAAGAAAGCAACTCAACTTTAGAAAAGGAACACCCAGAAGCATAGAATGGGAGGCGAGATATTGGGGGAGTCCCTACTGGTAGGACAGGTCACAGGCCCCCAAATTCTACACTACATTAATTATTATCAATATTTAAATCTCTGCTTAGTTAATTAGGAGAAAAACATGGTACTTTACTGTGTTTGACTTTGTGTTACCTTGATTGAAAAAGTAGGCTCTTCTCATCTGAAAGGCAGTAGCGTACACTGCTTAGATGAAGGGCTCAGGGACTACAAACCTGTATTCAAATCAAAGCCCCACCACCTGCTAGCCCTGCCCTCACTGTGCCTCAGTTCCCTCATGCTTAAAGTCTCCTCACAGGTTATAGTGAGGAAGAAACAAGTAAGTATACTTTGAGCACTTATACCACTGTTGGGCACTGAGGAAGTCAGCAATAAATATTTATCATTCTTATCATCCCTAAATGGAACATTATGATTTCTACAGTCATTGTTATTATTGGGTGGGCTTTCTGTTCCCTCCAAATAAAGCTCCTTAAATTGAAAGCACGCCCACCAGTTTTGGCAACCAGTTAGCCAAGTGCAGCTTTTCTCTTAGGAGGAAAAGTGGTTCATACATCAAACATGGAGTCTCTTCAGGTGCTGCCCAAGGGACTAGTTCCTGACAGGGAATCAGCCTACTCTGGATGCCTGGGGGCCACTGAGAAAAATGAGAGCTCTGCAGCTTATTGTGCAACCAGAGATCCTGCAGGACCACAGACATCAGAGAGCGAAAGAGATTACAAACTCCAATGAAGAAAAGAAGTCCAGCAAATCTCTCAAATTGGGAAATTACCTGAACAAAGCTGGAGAATATGCATCCTCCAAAAAGTGTTGTTAAGGCTCCCAGAATTTCCAGCCAGGCTGGGCTGGAGATGATCTTACCCTGTATAAAACTAGTCCATGAAGACTTGGAGCAGGGGACTTCCCTGGTGGTCCAGTGGTTAAGAATCCACCTTGCAATGCAAAGAACATGGGTTCGATCCCTGGTCAGGGAACTAAGATCCTACATGCCATGGAGCAACTAAGCTCGAGTGCCACAACAAAGATCCAGTATGCTCAATTAAGAACTGACAGAGCCAAATAAAAAAAAAAATAGGTTTTATAAAAGACTAAGGGAGAAGACTGCTTTTTCAAATCCCAGAAAATAAGTAATAAAGGCATGCAGAGAAACCTGGCCCAATCAAAGGAACAAAATAAATCTAGAGAAATGAATCATCGATAAATGATCGAAAATTATGTGACAGAGAATTCAAAATTATCATCAAAGACAACGAACAAAATCAGGAGAGTGATCATGAACGAAATGAATATATCAACAGGGATAGAAATTAAAAAAAAAAAGAACCAAACAAATTATGTAGCTGAAGAATACAATAATTGAATTGAAAATTTCATTATAGGAGGTGATGGAATTCCAGCTGAGCTTTTTCAAATCGTAAAAGATGATGCCATTAAAGTGCTGCACTCAATAAGACAGCAAATTAGGATAACTCAGCAGTGGCCATAAAGGCAATGCCAAAGAATGTACAAACTACCGCACAATTGCACTCATTTTACATGCTGGCAAGGTAATGCTCAAAATCCTCCCAGCTAGGCTCAACAGTACGTGAACTGAGAACTTCCAAATGTACAAGCCGGATTTAGAAAAGGCACAGGAATCAGAGGTCAAATGGCCAACATCTGTTGAATCATAGAAAAAGCAAGAGAATTACAGGAAAACATCTGCTTCCTTGAATAAGCCTTCTACTATGTGGATCACAACAAACTGTGGAAAATTCTTCAAGAAATGAGAATACCAGACCACCTGACCTGCCTCCTGAGAAACCTGTATGCAGGTAAAGAAGCAACGGTTAGAACTGGACCTGGAACAATGGACTGGTTCAAAACTGGAGAAGGAGTACATCAAGGCTGTATACTGTCACCCTGCTTATTGAACTTATATGCAGAGTACATCATGTGAAATGCCAGGCTGGATGAAGCACAAACTGGAATCAAGATTGCCGGGAGAAATATCAATAACCTCAGATATGCAGATGACACCAGCCTTACGGCAGAAAGCGAAGAGGAACTCAAGAATCTCTTGATGAAGGTGAAAGAGGACAGTGAAAAAGCAAGCTTCAAACTCAACATTCAAAAAACGAAGATCATGGCTTCTGGTCCCATCAATTCATGGCAAATAGACCGGGAAACAACGGAAACAGCGACAGATTTCATTTTCTTCGGGTCCAAAATCACTGCAGATAGAGACTGCAGCCATGAAATTAAAATAATACACTTGCTCCTTGGAAGAAAAGCTATGACAAACCTACACAGTGCAATATTAAAAAGCAGAGACATTGCCGACAAAGGTCCATATTGTCAAAGCTATGGTTTTTCCAGTAGTCATGTACAGATGTGAGAGTTGGACCATAAAGAAAGTTGAGCACTGAAGAATTGATACTTTTGAACTGTGGTGTTGGAGAAGACTCTTGAGAGTTCCTTGGACTGCGAGAAGATCAAACCAGTTTATCCTAAAGAAAATCAACCCTGAATATTCACTTAAGGACTGATGCTGAAGCTGAAGCTCCAATACTTTGGTCACGTGATGCAAAGAGCCAACTGACTGGAAAAAACTCTGATGCTGGGAAAGACTGAAAGCTGGAGGAGAAGGAGATAACAGAGGATGAGATGGCTGGATGGTACCACTCACTCAATGGACATGAGTTTGTGTAAGCTCCGGGAGTTGGTGAAGGACAGGGAATCCTGGAGTGCTGTAGTCCGTGGGGTCGCAAAGCGTCTACACGACTTAGTGACTGAACAACAACAACAACAGAATATTTGATCAAGCAGAAGAATCAGCAAACTTGCAGATAGGTCATTTGAAAGCATGGAGTCAGAGGAACAAAAAGAAAAAAACAATTAAGAAAAGTGAAGAAAGCTTAAGAGATTCAAAGTACACCAGGAAGAAGATCAGTATATACATTATAGGACTCCAAGAAGGAGGAGAGGGAGAGAAGAGGGCAGAGAGTTGATTTGAGGAAATAATGGCCACGAATTTCACAAAATGGACATCCAAATTCAAGAAGCTCAAATGACTTCAACTATTTCAGTTCAGTTCAGTTCAGTCTCTCAGTCTCGTCCAACTCTTTGCGACCCCATGGACTGCAGCTCGCCAGGCCTCGCTGTCCATCACCAACTCCCGGAGTTTACTCAAACTCGTGTCCATTGAGTCGGTGATGCCATCCAACCATCTCATCCTCTGTCGTCCCCTTCTCCTCCTGCCCTCAATCTTTCCCAGCATCGGGGTCTTTTCAAATGAGTCAGCTCTTCACATCAGGTGGCCAAAGTATTGGAGTTTCAGCTTCAACATCAGTCATTCCAATGAATATTCAGGACTGATTTCCCTTAGGATGGACTGGTTGGATCTCCTTGCAGTCCAAGGGACTCTCAAGAATCTTCTCCAACACCACAGTTCAAAAGCATCAATTCTTCGGCACTCAGCTTTCTTTAGAGTCAAACTCTCACATCCATACATGACTACTGGAAAAACCATAGCTGTGACTTCAACTAGGATGAACACAAACAAGCATTATGACAAACTGTCAAAAGTAGAGACAATGAGAAAATCTGGATACCAGCAAGAGAAAGTGGATCACCACGTATCAAGAGAGATCTCATAAAATTATAAGTGGATTTCTCAGAAGACTAGAAGGGAGTCGGATGAGACATTCAGTGTTGAGAGAAAAAAATCCCCAACAAGAATACTTTATCTGACAAAGCTTTCCTTCTCAAATGAAGGAGAAATAGAGACCATCCCAGATAAACAAAACCTGAGGGAGTCCATCACAATTAGACCTACCTTGTAAAAATTGCTAAAGAGAATCCTTCAAGTTGAAACCAAAGGATGTGAGACGGTATCATATATACTTAGTAGAAACTGCATTACAAATTTTGAATTTTGATCTTTCCCTGAGCTCAAGATATGTGATACGATACTCTCTTGTAATGCTGGTCAGTGGCATTGAGCCACAGCTCCCAGTCAGTCACAAGATCATGAGGGTAAACAACCAGGACTCTTCCAACCAATCTGTACCCACACAGCCATTTTGCTTTTCACCTCAGACCAGCATTCAATAAAGTACATGAGATATTCAACACTCTATGATAAAATAGGCTTTGTGGTTGATGATTTTGCACAACTGTAGGCTAATATAAGTGCTCTGAGCATGTTTAAGGTAGGTTAGATTTGGTATGTTTGCTGTATTAAATGCATTTTCAACTTACAGTGGTTTTCTCAGGACGAAACAACTATGATCAATCAAGTAGCAATGAATGATTCTAGCCCCCAGACTGAACCCTCTAAGCACCTATCCCACTAAAGGAGACCAGGCGCCTTTGGAGAAATGGATGATTCTAGCTCCAAAGAAGGAACTGTGTACCACATGTGTCTAGACCACACTCTCATACCAGAAAGCACATCAGAAGGACTCAGAAGCCAGCTTGAAGGTCAAAGATAGAACAACTTGACACCAAGGAAAATAATGACTACAATGGACAAATATATACATGCCTGGGAGTCATGATAACAATCTAAAAGAAAAGCAGAACACAAAACCAACTCACTGCTCACCTTTGGAGGATCCCAGGGAAAAGGCTCATTCTTTCAAAAACGGGAAATACTGCAAAAGAATTAAAAACATTAATTCTGCCCTTCCTGTGCAAACTATACCTCAGAGTAACCTAACTGTTGATGAGGGGAAGTTCGTTTTATAGAATAATTCTGGCTAACAAATGCCTAAGAAATCACAGAACTTGCACATCACCTTTTTACAGATGTTAATGACAAGCAGATCTAGGCAACTATGTTGGGAGGCTACAAAAAAACACGAGGTAAGAAGCAGATGGGATACTTTCTAATGGATAGATCAGGTTGATAACACCTGAATCCAGTGATCAATTTAGTGTCAGAAGAGACAGCCAGACAGAATGACCCTCCTGGTGTAAGATTAAAAGATGTACAACATTAAAAGTGAAGCATTCTTACCAAAAAATGTGAACTGGTCAAGCCTCTAAATCTAATCACCACTTTTACAGTAATAGAGGAGGAAGGCAGAGGAATACAAACAACACAATAATAAGGATATAATCAACTGAATGAGGGATATAAACTCCACAGGACAAAAGATGCAATTTCTTAAGCAAATGGGTGGAAGGTTAAAAAAAAAAAGGAGGCCTTTTTTATATACACGACACTTATGACTTCAGAGAAATCACAGTTAAAACCACAGTAAGATACTATAGCATGCTTACCTGAACATCAAATATGAGAAACATGGAAACTACCAAGTGTTGCAGATGATAGGGAATATAGACTGAAAAGAACCCTTTGACAACTACTTGGCAAATCCTACCGAGCTCAGTCCTACGATGTAGAAATGCCTCTCTTAGGTCCACGCCCAAGAGAAAGAAAATAAACATCTACCCAAAAGCTATGCACAAGATCATTCATAGCAACATTATTGACAGTAAGTCAAAAACTGGGAAATACCCAAACCTCCATTATAAATACATATATTGTGAAATATCCACACAATATAACACTGTACACCAATGAGAATGAATGATCTACCACTACAGACAACAGTAATATAAATCACACACACACTATGTTCACTGAAAGGAGCCAGATACAAAAGAGTATATGCCGTAAGATTTCAGGAATTTTTCTTCTAATCTCCCAGCTGAGTTTGGGGAAGAAGTACCTTTTAATTGAAGGCACTTAGTATTGTTCTATGTTACCTGCAGGTTAACCTCAAAGAAGCATGTATCCTCTGAGTCAAGAAGTGATTTACTACATATACACAGGCTAGAGCCATGTCTGATGGACAAAAAATTGGGTGGTAGACAGGAGTCACCCAAGGGGAAGACCTAACTCACTAACCCTATGTGACATTGGGTAGGTCACCACACTTCCTCTGGTCTCACCTGTCAAGTGAATCAGACTATCCCTGATGCCCAACCAGGAAAACCTCATACATAGAGCAATCAGATCACCATTCGACAAGCACTCTGAAATCATAAAAGGAAAAGAATTCACCATGGGAGTCCAAATAACTATTTTAACAGCCAAATTGTCTAATGCATAGTAACTGTAGCAATTATTACTTTTTTGTTTTTATAATTATTATCTTTTCATTTTTCTTAAATAAATACCCTCGATAAATGGAAAACAGCTATTGAAACATAGTCTTCATCCAAACAGATACGGTCTCGGCCTAACATCAGTCACTATGGGCTGTTATATCTCAGCACGTCTTTTTCTTCTTCATAACTGTACCAGTTAGCAGTGTGATGGCTCAGACAATAAAGAATCTGCCTGCAGTGCAGGAGACCCGGTTTTGATCCCTGGGTCGGGAAGATTCCCTGGAGAAGGGAATACCGACACACTCTAGTATTCATGACTGGAGAATTCCATGGACAGAAGAGCCTGGTGGGCTACAGCCCATGGAGTCAAAAAGAGTCGGACACGACAGAAGCGACTAACACTTTCACTTTTAGGAGTGTGGGCTCTGGAGACAGATCAGGGCCAAATGTAAGATCTGTCACTTATAAAACGTGTGAGTGTAAATACTTTCACCTCACCTTACAGTCACTGGATCGGCTCCTATCTGGCTTTTTGACCTCATCTCCTACCACTCCACACTTGGTCTGCAGGGCTCCAATCACTCAAGCTCGTCATCTCCTCCCGGAATAACTGGGGCACACACAGTGAAAGGCTGCTGACAAAAAGGCCTGCTCAGGCCTGGCATCTGCTTGTCTTTCAGGGCTCAGCTCAAATGTCACTTCCTAAGGAAGAGCTTCACTGACAACCCCATGGACAGGAACCTCTGACCCAAAGTTTTCTACTCTATTTATGAGTAGACACTGAACTGATGCCAGAACCAACTGTTTGACACTTTCCATCCCATGTCCCCTCAGATCTAGACCGAGCCAAGAAATTGGCAATTTCAATAAGCACCTCTGACAATTTTGATAAAGTGGTCCACGGACCACATCTGAAAAGATCCTGACCTAAACATGTGACATTTGTGTAGCACTACTTTAATGTCTGCCATGTAGAGTTCTAATATGTCTGGGGTTTGTCTGTCAATGCAGTACACTGACCCTTCCCTCCCACCTACAACTACTGATTGCTTTCTCACATGATCACAATTAAACTCCACAATAATTCTGTATGGTTGGGAGCATTATCCTGTTGTATAGACAAGGCATGGGAAAGGGTAGGGACTTACCTAAAGTGTCCCAATGACGGGGCCCAATCGTTTCACTCTTGCTCCAGGAACGTGTCTAGGAGACTCAATATCACAACTGGTTCTTCTCTCATTTCAGTTCAGTTCACTCGCTCAGTTGTGTCCAGCTCTTTGCGACCCCAAAGACTACAGTACACCAGGCCTCGCTGTCCATCACCAACTCCTGGAGTTTACTCAAACTCATGTCCATTGAGTCGGTGATGCCATCCAACCATCTCCTCCTCTGTCATCCCCTTCTCCTCACGCCTTCAATCTTTCCCAGTATCAGGGTCTTTTCAAATGAGTCAGCACTTTGCATCAGGTGGACAAAGTACTGGAGCTTCAGCTTCAACATCAGTCCTTCCAATGAATGTTCAGGACTGATTTCCTTTGGGATGGACTGGTTGGATCTCCCTGCAGTTCTAGGGACTCTCAAGAGGCTTCTCCAATACCACAGTTTAAAAGCATCAATTCTTCGGCACTCAGCTTTCTTTATAGTCCAACTCTCACATCCATACATGACTACAGGAAAAACCATAACTTTGACTCGACAGACCTTTCTTGGTAAAGTAATGTCTCTGCTTTTTAATATGCTGTCTAGGTTGGTCATAGCTTTTCTTCCAAGGAGCAAGCGTCTTTTAATTTCATGGCTGCAGTCACCGTCTGCAGTGATTTTGGAGCCCCCATAAATCAAGTTTGTCATTGTTTCCACTGTTTCTCCATCTATCTGCCATGAAGTGACAGACTGATTCTAAAATTCACATTTAAATGCAAAGGACCTAAACTATGAAAAACAACTTTGAAAAAGAACAAAGCTGGAGGATCAAAGACTTAAAGAATCATTATACATCTTCAGTAATCAAGACAGTGTGGTACTTACTGCCATCAAGGAAGACAAGGATATCAATAGAATAGAACAAGGAGTCCATTTCTGGACTCAGACAGCTGATTTTCGACAAAGCTGTAATGGCAATTCAATGAAGAAAAGATAGCTTTTTCAACAAATGGGGCTGGGACAGATGAATATCCACGTGCACAAATATAAATTTTGATCTGAGTAATGCACCTCATACAAAAGTCAACTCAAAATTGAGCACAGACCCAAATATAAAACATAAAACTTCTAGAAGAAAACACAGGAGAAAATCCTTGTGACCTTAGGTCAGGTAAGATTCCATAGATGCAAAACCAAAACTACAATCCATAAGTGAACGGACAAATAAATTGGGATCCCCCAAACTTCAACATCTTCCCATTCCAAAGACTCTGTTGAGAGAATTAAAAGGCAAGCCACTCACTGGGAGGAAATATTTGCAAATCACGTATCTGATAAAAGTCTTGTACCCAGAATATAGAAAATTTCACACAGGTAAATAGGAAAACAGACACTCTAACAAATAAATGGACAAAATATTTGAATAGACACTCCACCAGAGTAGATATACAAATGTCAAATAAGTACATGAAAAGATGCTAATCATCTTTTGTCAAATATTCAAAGTCATTAGGGAAATATAAATGAAAACTATGTGCGACCACTATACCTCTCTGAGAAAGGACACAATTTAAAAGACTGACCATACAAAGTCTTGGCAAGGTTGTGGAGGATGGAACTGTTGTACACTGCTGTTGGCTGTGAAAAATGGTGCAGCCACTTTGGAAAAGTTTCGTGGTTTCCTATAACATTAACTTCACATCCATCACATTATCCAGACATTTACCCTAGAGGAAGAAAGTCTATGTCTATACAAAGACTAATATACAAATGTGAGTAGCAGCTTTATTTAGCAGAGTCCCAAATTGGAAACCACTCAAATACCCATTAACAGATCAATGGATAAAACAAATTGTGGTATAGTCGTATAATGAAATATTAGTCAACATTATAAAGAAAGAAGTATTTGTATGTGTAACAGAAGGATAAATCCAGAAATAATTAGGTCGAAGGAAAGAAGACAAAAAATATACATTGTATGATTCCATTCATACAAAATTATAGGAAAAGAAAACTAATCTATAGTGACAGAAGGTCACTAGTTATCTGGGAAAGGAGTGGGGTGATGCAGAGAGAGAGGTGGGTAGATCACAAAGGAGCACTAGGATGCTTTTTAAGGTGACGGATATGTTCATTATCTGGACTGTAGTTTTGGATTCACAGGTGCATACCTATATCTAAACATCAAAGCATATACTTTAAATATGTACATTATATTGTATGCTAATCATACCTCAATAAAATATTTGGAATATATCTATATATTTAAAATTCTCTGATACAATTAATCAGTTGAAAGATTCCCACAATTAGGCTCTTATAGTATTTACAGGTTCACTCTATATTTTATCAAATTGGTCCACACAACATATAACCAAAAGAGAAATAATCATTTGCAATGAAATGTATCCAAGTATTTAGTGAAAGCTGATATCCATTTCTATCTGAAATACAGAAATAAAAATATTATATTCTAGGAAAATAATCATAATCGAATTTAAGAGTAACTGGTTCTTTTGGAGAATGAGGCTGAGTGTCATTATGAGAGAGTAAACTCTAGGATGATAATTTTTACATATGAAGTTGCAAAATTGACATTTTAGACTAACACTTGGACTTCACTGGTGGTCCAGTGGTTAAGACTGCACTTCCACTGCGGAGGGCACGGTTTTGACTCTTGGTTGGGGATCTAAGATTCCCACCTGCCATGAGGTGTAGCCAAACAATAAATAAATACACTAACACTTGAAAATTTTCTGCCTTTTTGAAAAATTTCAATATTTGATGCAACAAAAAAACATGGTCAGCAGAGAACAATCTAGATCACAATCTTAAATTGCTAGTAGAGCTAACAACTGTATATTTCCACATTCATCTGAGAGATTCATGGGAAATGATTATTATTTGTACAGTGAAAACTATTTGGTATATTTATTGCAAATGCTTGTTTAAGACTAAGTAAGTTCCTTCATCAACTGGACAATTCACTGCTTTTCTCAACCAAAAAGAAAAAACAGTCTTCTCTCAGATGGGCCTCAGGACTACTACTATGCATGAAGCTAGCACCTGATGGAATGATATTCCACTTGCTAAATCTCTTTCCCATGATGAGATCAAAGTGGCATCTCTATTTCTAGGCTAGAAGCTTACAGGAGCTATTTCACAACATGCTTTTATCAGATCTAGGAACTCACTTGAGTCAGGCCTCATATCCAACTGAAGATGTGAAGTGTTGGGGTCTCCTGAGGACCGCTGCCCTTGAACGGAGTAGAAGTAGAAGCTCCATCAGCCAGCAGGACACTGCTCCTCAGAAGCGGTCTCCTTCAGACACCTGATATGAGCAAGGCCACAGGCATGAGGGCTGCACAGGGAGAGACACATCCAGCACTCCCCATGGTTTACTGGCCTAACTGTGCGCCACGCACCGTGCTAGGTACTGTCTTAGTGACAATGACATTGAAACCATTGGGTAGTGATCCTAACAACCAGATGTTACAACGAGTTTCCCACCACGGACTTTTTCTTCTCCTTTCCTCATCTGGCCCTTAACAACAAAGTGGAAACGGTATAAAAAGTGGCCTGAAGTCATAAAGACGTTCATGATCGCACAATAACCAGAGGGCCATTGGCTTACTCATGTGTTATCACTGAACGTTCTCAGCGATCCTGTGGGGAAAGCATTCTTAGCCCCATTTTACAGAGGGGTAAAGCTGAGGCCAGAGAGAGTCGCTACCTGTCTCACCTCCCGCGCTCCTGCCTTTAGGAGGAAAGTGGCTCCACGACACCCCTGGAGCAGGACACCGCACTCACTGGGGCCGGGCGGGACCCCACGCTTTACCTACGAGACAGCGGGGCACCGAGCCCCAAGGCGGGAAAGCGGCGGCTTGAATGCGGATCCCTTGTCTCCCCACACCCCAGGGGGGTCCAGCGCCCACCGTAGGTACTCACCCTCCCAACTCAGTTCCCAACAACTGAAGGCGAAACGTGCTCTCCTCGCCGCCAGCGGGCGCTTTTGTCTCCATTAAAAAGTCGTCAAGGTCGCCTTGCTGACGTCACGTTTCTATGGTAACCGCCAGGCGCAGGCAGATCCTCCACCACCTTAAATACCAATAACTTCCCACCCTCCTGCACCTCTTATCTTTAGCTGAAAGTAAAACACCTCAGCTCTTCAAGCTGCAACCGAGAAAACATACTCATTAGAGCCACTAGACTGGGACCCTGGCAACTAGCAAAATCTGTCCAGTTTGTTGGGACAAAATATATGCTTGTGGTCAGAAATTGCGTTTGCTTTAAAGAAACTGTTGCGGTTGTCCGTCTAGTTATGGTTTTTTCAGTAGTCATGTATGGATGTGAGAGTTGGACTATAAAACAAAATGAGCGACGAAGAATTGATGCTTTTGAGCTGTGGTGTTGGAGAAGACTCTTGAGAGTCCCTTGGACTGCAAGGAGATCCAACCAGTCAATCCTAAAGGAAATCAGTCCTGAATATTCATTGTAAGGACTGATGCTGAAGCTGAAACTCCAATTCTTTGGCCACCTGATGCGAAGAACTGACTCACTGGAAAAGACCCTAATGCTGGGAAAGAGTGAAGGCGGGAGGAGAAGGGGACGACAGAGGATGAGATGGTTGGATGGCATCACCGACTCCATGGACATGAGTTTGAGCAAGTTCCAAGGGATGGTGCTGGACAGGGAGGCCTGGCGTGCTGCGGTCCACGGGATCGCAAAGAGTCGGATAAGACAGAGCGACTTAACTGAACTGAACTGAAGAGACGGTAGGGGATTCCCTGGTGGCTCAGACGGTAAAGAGTCGGCCCGCAATGCGGGAGACCTGGGTTCGATCCCTAGGTTGGGAAGATCCCCCAGAGAAGGAAATGGCAACCCACTCCAGTATTCTTGCCTGGGAAATCCCATGGACTGGCAGCTACAGTCCATGGGGTCGCAAAGAATCGGAAAAGACTGAGCGACTTCAATTTCACTTTCTTAAAGAGACAGTACAGGACTTCCCAGCTGGCTCAGCGGTACAAGAATCTGCCTGCAATGTAGGGGAGGGGTGGAGGGTCTCGATTCCTGGGTCAGGAAGATCCCCTGGAGATGGAAATCTACTCCAGTATTCTAGCATGGGAAATCCATGGACAAAGGAGCCTTTGGACAAATTCATGAACAGAGGCAGGCTACAGACAATGGGGTCGCAAGAGTCAGACACGACTTAGTGACTAAACCACCACCAGGGACATATTATCAGAACATGGAGACCCAGGGAAATACCCTAGGGATCTGGGAGATGAGTTACCCCCCCTCTGAGGGTGAACGGTGTACTATCACAGTCCATGCTAAGCAGTTCAATTCAGTTCAGTTGCTCAGTCGTGTCCGACTCTTTGTGACCCCATGAATCACAGCACACCAGGCCTCCCTATCCATCACCAACTCCCGGAGTTCACTCAAACTCATGTCCATCGAGTCGGTGATGCCATCCAGCCATCTCATTCTCTGTCATCCCCTTCTCCTCCTGCCCCCAATCCCTCCCAGCATCAGAGTCTTTTCCAGTGAGTCAACTCGTCGCATGAGGTGGCCAAAGTACTGGAGCTTCAGCATTAGCATCAGTCCTTCCAATGAACACCCAGGACTGATCTCCTTTGGAATGGACTGGTTGGATCTCCTTGCAGTCCAAGGGACTTTCAAGCGTCTTCTCCAACACCACAGTTCAAAAGCATCAATTCTTCGGTGCTCAGCTTCCTTCACAGTCCAACTCTCACATCCATACATGACCACTGGAAAAACCATAGCCTTGACTAGATGGACCTTGGTTGGCAAAGTAATGTCTCTGCCTTTTAATATGCTATCTAGGTTGGTCATAGGTTTCCTTCCAAGGAGTAAGCGTCTTTTAATTTCATGGCTGCAATCAGCATCCACAGTGATTTTGGAGCCAAAAAAAATAAAGTCTGCCACTGTTTCCACATCTATTTCCCATGAAGTGATGGGACCAGATGCCATGATTTTAGTTTTCAGTTCAGTTCAGTTCAATCACTCAGTCGTGACTGACTCTTTGCGACCCCATGAATCACAGCACACCAGGCCTCCCTGTCCATCACCAACTCCCGGAGTTCACTCAAACTCATGTCCATCGAGTCAGTGATGCCATCCAGCCATCTCATTCTCTGTCGTCCCCGTCTCCTCCCACCCCCAATCCCTCTCAGCATCAGACTCTTTTCCAGTGAGTCAACTCGTCGCATGAGGTAGCCGAAGTATTGGAGTTTCGGATTTTAGTTTTAGCCATCTGCAAAAAAATAAACTGTTTCTGGTCATGTGACTGAATGATGTAGATCATACAGAAAAATGTCAATGAAGAAATCTCAGAGTGATTTCAGGGAGGCAAATCTAGAACATTTAATAGGCAGAAAACTAAGTCATTTAAGCCATACATTTGTTTTTCCTGGGGAATTTTTATCCTCCATTCCTGATATTTTCTTTCACCATAGAGTAACAGGCCGGACCAAACTCATGTGACCTCCCTATACACTCACTCCTTTACCTAGAGAATCATTTCTCTGATTAGTGAGGTTGGATGAACAAACAAGTTGCACAGCGGAGGCCCTCCCCCATCAAAGCTCTTGAAGCAAGCTGCCCTTATAGAGTACATGTTTGCTCTGCCCTCGGGAGTGGATCTACAAACAGATCCACAGCTCTTTTGCTCTTTTCTGTCTCACTGACTCCCAAATTATTCCTACGATTTTGCTCCAAAATGGTTGAGTTTTTAAGAGGCCCTGAAAATACATTCTTTCACATCTTGACTCTAAACCAATTAGGAAATATGAAAAATAAGAAAAATACATCAACTTTGTTCCTTGTAAAGCTGATAGTGTAGAATGTGCCTTAGATTTCACACGAGGCAAGTGGGCTTCATATTCATGAACCCCAGAACTGCACAGATTTATTTACCTTGCACTGATGTACCAGGACAGTCCGAAAGGACCAGGACTGCAATGCATATCTCTCTGCATTCTAGTGAAGGCATCCTATGTGTACTTAAGAAGAGTGGCTTCCTTGCAAGTTTATCCTTGTAGCAGGATAAAGTGTTTCAGGACAGCTTCTTTGAGAAACTCTTCTCAAAATGGGTAAACACGGCTTGTTCTGACTGTGTACTCACAAAGCCATCTTCTGAGGATATGGCTTTCTATGCATCTCAGAGAGCAGTTTGCAGCAATACCCTCTTCTTCCCTTCACAAACATGACTGCAGCAAAGCCTTGTCTGGGCAACGAGATTGAAAAAAATTTCTAAAATTCCAAGAATATGATGAAAATCATACATCATGAAAATTTATCCTGGGAATCCAAAAAGTAATTGAGGAAATGTTCAAAACCTATTCCCACATATAAACCCACACACAGACTATAGCCAAAATTATGAAATCCTACCATACCTTCAAAGATCAGCAAATCCCTGTCTTATCCAATGGTTACAAACTGTAGAAAAAGAGAAATCACAAAAACCATATGGCTCAGATATCCATTTCTGTTTGACAAACACCACCAAAACAATAGCCATATTTTAATCTCTCAGGATACTGTGGGTTGACTGGGTTCAGCTGGGTGGTTTTCTGCTCCATGTGGAGTCTCACCTGTGGCTGTTGTCAGCTGGAGGCTCCACTAGGCTAGTACATCCAAGAAAGCTCATTCACATGGATGAGCATTGGTGCTGGCTTCTGCTGGGGACTCAGCTGGTGCTGTTGACAAGAGCATCTTGGATGTCCTCCTGATCACTCCATTTGTAGGGTTACTGGATTATACTTAAACCATTTAAATTTGAATTTAAAATAAACAACAAATATTTTTAGGTAGATTTTTTGCATGAAATATTTCCTTGTTCATCTGAAGTTCAAGTACAACTGGGCAAAGGAGTGTGTGAATCTATAAGTTTAAGAACACACCTTCTGAGGTGACTCTTCCACTGGGACTTGTCTGGGGAAAATGAAGAGATCCTATATGGGAGTAAAGACAAAAGCTGCTAATGACTGATGCTGGTAGAACGAAGGGGAAATGGACAATGCCATACACTATTGGTGCCAAATGGGCATATGTATTTCTTAAGGCCCATGTCATTATGCCTGAATAAATTGAATGGCTTTTGATACAGCAGCCTTATTTCCACAAACAATGGAAATTAATATGAGGGTTTAGAAAAAGATCCCCAAGGTGATTCTGACCTGCAATCTAGGTAAGGGACCCTGACTGAAGGGGCAGGTCAGGACCACGTAAGTTCTCTAATCAACAAAGGAAAGAGCTACTACTATTTATGAGGCAGATTGTTTAGAGGGGCCCAGATCTAGGTTCTTCATGTTAGTGACTGGATTTCATATCACAACATCTCCACTAGTGAGGTGTCATTATCATCTCTTCGTGGATGTGTGTGACTCCAAAGCATGTGCTCCTGAGTACAGAGCAAAATGGACAAGAAGTTGTGCCCCATGCCAATTGCCAGAGCCAGGATTGGGACCTGGCAGCCTGGGCACCTTTGGTAGATGGTGGCAGAGCTTTAGCAAAGGTATCAGGACATGTACTTCCGAGGTGGTTAATCTTTATTCTCAGTGCTTACCCTCACTGCAGCAGGAAGTTGGCCTTGGGCTCCTGCCCCCTGATGCATGGGAGATTTATAACAGAGTCGGAAGCAGAAGTAGTCTGAAGCCAGTGTTTCTTTTGTCCTTTGTGAACACATTTGGAAATGACTTGGCTTCCCTGGTGGCCAGCCAGTAATGGATCTACCTGCAGTGCAAGAGACACAGGAGATGCAGGTTTGATCCCTGGGTCAGGAAGATCCCCTGGAGGAGGCCATGGCAAACCACTCCAGTATTCTTGCTTGGATAATCCCTTCGATAGAGGAGCCTGGCAGGCTACCTGGTTGGGAGAAAGGACATCTCAGGTAATAGAGAAGGAAGTGAGATTTCTCCAAGATAGGGATGAGGTTGGAGGTCTACAGGTCCCTCCAGGTGTAGGGACTTGAGCATGGCTCCATATCAATGCTTGGAATGGTTCCATGGATGGTTCACTGAGGCCTGGCATCTGATCATGACATTTTTTGAATGTGGATCGTGGGATGGATGTAGGAGGAATGGGATTCCAGCTTTTGCCCTAATCACAATATACCATGCATTCTCAACAGATGACACCATGCCCAAGGGATCAAAGATGGGTTCTTGAGGGTCAGATTTCCTAGATATTGCAATGGCTTGTGAGGGAATTCCTTGGAAGTCCAGTGGTTAGGACTCTGCACTCTTACTGATGAGGGCCTGGGTTCCATCCCTGGTCAGGGAACTAAAATCCCACAAACCATGTGGTGCAGACCAAAAAACAAAACAAAATCCACAATGGTCTGTGAACCTCCAAAGGACCACAGCCACAGTACACAAACAGATCAACTACATCTGGAGAATTAAAAATTTCACATTCTGCTAGGGAGTGGGGTTAAAGGTGATTAGGCAAAAAAAATGTCAGAAAAGGCTCCTGATAATGAAAGAAAATTGACAAACACTGCATATACACAGTGACCTCTTATGTAGGTGATAGGCCACCAGGTGTAAAGGACAGGTCATTTTATTTTCACTTTTTTGGGGGGGAGGCTAATTAATATACAATCTTGTATTGATTTTGTCATACACTGACATGAATCCACCACGGGTGTACATGTGTTCCCCATCCTGAACCCCCCTCCCACCTCCCTCCCCATACCATCCCTCTGGGTCATCCCAGTGCACCAGCCCCAAGCATCCTGTATCATGCATTGAACCTGGACTGGCGATCCGTTTCACACATGATAATATACATGTTTCAGTGCCATTTTCCCAAACCATCCCACCTTCGCCCTCTCCCAGAGAGTCCAAAAGACTGTTCTATACATCTGTGTCTCTTTTGCTGTCTCGCATACAGGGTTATCGAAGGACAGGTCATTTAAAATTCCCCATAGGACAACTGCTCTTGTTGGTGATGGCGATGATGATGGTAATGATGATTGATGATGATGAAAGCAATGAAATCCTACCCCTAGGGTCAAGAGAATTGTGTATGGGGATTATGTGAATTAACAACAGATGTTTCCCCTATGAAACATGATATGGAGGGTAAAGATAATATTTACAAAATTAATGTAGACAAGTGGTACTCTAAATTGTATTTCCTTTAAACTTAACACTTATTAAGTTACCTGTTTAATCCTATACTTCAGATAAGGGTAAGAAGTTAGGAGAGGTAAAGTAAACCAGGGAAACTGCTTTGAATGTCTGCACAATACTTAAACTTGAAATAACCCTAAAACTTTTCCCATTATATCCTGAAGCTACCAGGGCTCTAAATGCTCTAATCTCGCTGAACACGGGCATTCAGTGCTGCCCAAATTATTGCCTGATTTATTAATAATGATCTATATTGCTTTTTAATTGAAGTACAGTTGATTTACAATGTGTTAGTTTCTAATATAGAGAAAAGTGATTCAGTTATACATATATATATACATATATCCTTTTTAATATTCTTTTTCATTATGATTTACTGTAAGATGTTGAATATAGTTCCCTGTGTTATACAGCAGGACCTTGTTGTATAGATGTTAGTGTGTATCTGCTAATTCCAAACTCCTAATTTATCCCTCCCTGCTCCCCTTTCCCCCATTGGTAACCGTAAGAGTGTTTTCTATGTCTGTGAGTCTGTATCTGTTTTGTAAATAAGTTCACTTGTATATTTCAGATTCCACATATAAGTGATATCATATGATATTTGCCTTTCTCTTTCTGACTTACTTTGCTTAGTATGATATTCTCTAGGTCCATCTATGCTGCTACAAATGGCATTAATTTTATTCTTTTTTATGGCCAAATAATATTCCTATCTCTATATAGGAATATTATATATATCCTCTTTATCCATTCATCTGCTGATGGACATTTAGGTTGCTTCCAAATCTTGGCTACTGTAAAAAGTGCTGCTATGAATACTGGTGTGCATGTATCTTTTCAAATTAGAATTTTTTCAGATATATGCCCAAGAGTGGAGTTGCTGAATAATACGGCAACTCTATTATTAGTTTTTTAAAGAGATTCCAGTATGTCAGCAAATTTGGAAAACTCAGCAGTGGCCACAGGACTGGAAAATGTCAGTTTTCACTCCAATTCCAAAGAAAGGCACTGCCAAAGAATGTTCAAACAACGGCACGACATCACTCATTTCACATGCTAGCAAGGTAATGCTCAAAATACTTCAAGCTAGGCTTCAACAGTATGTGAACCAAGAACTTCCAGATGTACAAGCTGGATTTAGAAAAAGCAGATGAACCAGAGATCAAATTGGCAATATCCATTGGATCATAGAAATAGCAAGGGAATTCCGCTCCCCCCCTGAAAAAAAAAAAGCCACATCTGCTTCATTGACTACGTTAAAGCCTTTGACAGTGTGGATCACAACAAAATGTGGAAAATTCTTAGAGATGGGAGTAGCAGAACCCCTTATCTGTCTCCTGAGAAACCTGTGTGCAGGACAAGAAGCAATAGAACCAGACATGGAATAACGGACTGTTTTCAAATTGGGAAAGGAGTACGAAAAGGCTGTATGTTGTCACCCTGCTTATTCCACTTCTATGCAGAATACATCATGTGAAATGCCAGGGCTGGATGAAGCTCAAGCTGGGATGAAGATTGCTATGAGAAATATCAACAGCCTCAGATATGCAGATGATACTACTCTAATGGCAGAAAGTGATAAGGAACTAAAGAGCCTCTTGATGAAGGTGAAAGAGGAGAGTGAAAAAGCTGGCTTAAAACTCAACATTCAAAAAACGAAGATCATGGCATCCAGTCCCATCACTTCATGGCAAATAGATGGGGAAACAATGGAAACAGTGACAGACTTTATCAAAATCACGACAGATGGCGACTGCTTAGAGATGCTTGCTCCTTGGAAGAAAAGCTATGACAAACCTAGACAGTATATTAAAGAGCAGAGACATCACTTTGTTGACAAAGGTCCATATCATGAAGCTATACTTTTTTCACTAGTCATGTACGGATGTGTGAGAGTTGGACCACGAAGTGGAAAACCACAGCGAAATATAATGTTGACTGATGGAGTTTCCAATAAAGTAGCTATAGCAGATATCTATGTACATTTCAATATAGATATAATACATAAGGCAAATATAGCATAAAGGGGGGTGGTAACAGGACATATTAAGGTGAGGTTTCTATATAGCAATTGAAGTGGTAACATACTGATTCTGAATAGACTGTGAAAAGTTAAGTAGGTGGTTTATAATCCACAGAGTAACCACGAAAATGTTATACAAAGAGAGATATTCAAAATCAGAGTAAGAAAAATTAAAATGAGATACTCAAAGGCATTCAGATAACCCAGAGGAAAGCAAGAAATGGGAAACAGGGTAAAGAAAAACAGAGAGGACCAACGAAACATGAAAAATAAAGTGGTAGATCTAAATCAAAACATACCACCAATAAATAATTTTCAATGGTCTAAATACATAATTAAATGAACTAGATTGTCAGAATGGATTTAAAAAACAACATGAAACACAAATAATGCTCCAACTATATGTTGTCTACAAGAAACTCACTTCAAATATAATGACATAGGTAGCTTAAAACGATGAATAAAAACACACCATGAAAACACTGAACAGAAGAAAGCAGGAAAATCTATAGATCATATTATCAGACAATGTCAACTTGAAAACAAACACAGTTACCAGGGATAAAGAGGGTCAGTCAATTCACCAGGAAGATACAATAATTATAAATATGCATTATAGCTAACAACAGTCTTAAAATACATGAAGCAAAACTGAAGGAACTGAAAGGGAAATAGACAAATCCACAATTATAATTGGGATCTTCACCATTCCTCTCTCACTAATAGATAGAATTAGTAGGCAAAAAATCAGCAAAGTTATAGATGAACTGAATACCACCATCAACCAACTAGATTTAATTGACATTTATAGAGTGGTCCACCCCAAAACAGCAGAATGCACATTCTTTTCAAATGCACACGGAACACAGTCAGCAAGATAGACTATATCCTGAGTCAAGAACAAAATCTTAATAAATTAAAAAAAAATGAAACCAAACAGATTGTGTTATCTGACAATAATGGAATAAAACTCTAGAAATCAATAATAGAAAGATAACATGAAATCTCCAAGAACTGGGAAACTGAACAATACATATTTAATTCATGGGTCAAAGAGGAAGTCTCAAGGGAAATGAAAAATACATAAAACAGTATTAAAGTAAAAATAAAAGTAAAAATCTAGAGCTATCAAAATTGAGAAGTTAGAAAACACATAGGTCATTTTCAGGTTGACTATAAAAAGGCACAGGAGATTTTTTTTGGCATAATGGAACTCTTGCATATCCTGATTGTGTAGTGGTTATACAATTGTATATACCTTTCCAGGCTTACAGAACTGGAGTGAATTTTATTTTCTCTAAATTATACCTTAATGAAAACAATTTAAAAGCACGCATCTTGTTAAGTGAAGAATGTGAGTAGCAGATCAGTGTTATTCTGTGATTCCAATTTCATATCTAACAAATTAGTAAATCAGTTGATGAGTAGACCAATGTATCTATTTATGTATGTGTGTTTCAATATACATAAAAAATTGTATGCCAAGTACCAATCAGACAGCAGTGGTTACCTTTGGGGTGTGGAATGCAAAGGATTTCGTTTTGTCTAGCTGTGAGGCATACTAAACCACACATACATTACTTATATTGATAATCCATCATGAAACAGTATATATGGAAGATATTATGATAAACAATGAGTACTGAGGACCATAAAAATAATATTCAATATATACTGAAAACACATTTGCCTACTTCTTTGATCCACTGAAATTAATGTGGGAAAGATAACTAGCTCCATATGGTTTATAATCTAAAAAGGCAAAAAATAAAATCAAGTTCAATGACTACAGCTAAAAATTTAAATAAATGTGATCTATGTTCCTTCAGAATTATGGTTCATTTCAACCCTGAATATTCATTGGAAGGACTGATGCTGAAGTTGAAGCTCCAATATTTTGACCACGTGATGCGAAGAGCCAACTCATTGGAAAAGACCCTGATGCTGGGAAAGACTGAGGGCAGAAGAAGAGGGTGACAGAGGATGAGTCAGCTGGATAGCATCACGGACTCAATGGACATGAGTTTGAGCAAGCCCCAGGAGATAGTGAAGGACAGGGATGCCTGGTGTGCTACAGTCCATGGAGTTGCAAAGAGTCAGACATGACTTAGAGACTGAACAACAAAAGGGAAGCTGTTATGTCCTTGGTGAATAATAATAGTATCTTTTAAGAACATCAAATGATCAGGAACTGTGACTGGGTGTGATTGTAATAGAGAAAATGTTATGGGGAAATATGGGCCTCTTGTCATGAATAATTTATAGGTAGGTTCTCACTGGATTTTGTGATATCCTGCTCTTAATGGCAGTGTCATTTCTTTGATGGTTGTGCCCCGCCCCCTGCCTTCCTCTCTTCAGTTCAGTTCAGTTCAGTCGCTCAGTCGTGTCCGACTCTTTGCGACCTCATGAATCACAGCACGCCAGGCCTCCCTGTCCATCACCAACTCCCGGAGTTCACTCAAACTCATGTCCATCGAGTAGGTGAGCCTTAGTCTCTTAGCTAGAACCTACTAGGCCCAAGATGATAGAAGACTTCCAGTTGACCCTGAGCCTCATTATACATTCATTGTAACACATTAGCATGCTAAAGGACACACTCACAGGCTTCATGACAGTTCCCAGGCCAAAAAAGGCCAAAATCTGGTCTTTGGCCCAATTCCTGGAAGTCCTCGCCCCTTCTCCAAAATTGTTGGAGTAATCTTTACACTTAGTCTATGAAATTACCCCATAAAAACTAACCACCCCATATTTTGGGGCCCGTTCTCATCTTCTGAGATGGCCCATGCTCTGTCCATGGAGTGTGTCTCTCTCTCAAATAAATCTACTTCTTAATTATCACTGTGCTTCTCACTGAATTTCTTCTGCAGTGAGACATAAACAACCTGAATTTCATTGTCCTGAGATCAGGTGTGCAGATTCAGCTGGAAGATCGTGAGTTTGAGTCCCCTCCTAAGCCAGAGATTGTGGGTTCAAGTTCCATCAGAAGTGCAGGTCATGCGGGCTTGAGTCCCAATCTGAGGGTCACAGTTTCAAAAACTACAATGAAGTGTCACGTCACACTAGCCAGAATGGCTATTATCAGAAAGTCTACAAATAATAAATGCTGGAGAGAGTGTGGAAAGAAAAGAACCCTCCTGCACTGTTGGTGGGAATGTAAATTAGAACAGCTACTATGGAAAACAGTGTGGAGGTTCCTTAAAAAACTACAAATGGAGCTATCATATGATCCAGCAATTCCACTCCTGGGCATATACCTAAAAAAGACAAAAACTTTAATTCAAAAAGATACATGCACTCCAATGTTCATAGCAACACTATTTATTATAGGCAAAACATAGAAACAAACAGAGTGTCCATAAGCAGATGACTGGCTTAAGAAGATGTGGTATATATTTACAATGGAATATTACCCAGACATATAAAAGAATGAAATATTGCCATTTGAAGCAACATGAAAGGACCTAGAGAATACTAAGTGAAGTCAGATAGAGAAAGACACATATTATATATCACTTATATGTGGAATCTAAAAAATAATACAGATGAATTTGTTGACTAAACAGAAATAGACTCAGAGATATAGAAAATAAGCTTATGGTTACCAAAGGGGAAAGGGAGAGAAGAGTAAGTTAGGAGCGTGGGATTAAAAGATACACACTACTATATATAAAATAAATAAATAACAAGTATTTACTGTATAGCACAGGGAACTATATACAATATCTTACAATAACCTATAATGAATCTGAAAATATATATATAGGCTTTCCTGGTGGCTCAGACGGTAAAGAATCTGCCTGCAATGCAGGAGACCCAGGTTTGATCCCTGGGTCAGGAATATCCCCTGAAGAAAGGAATGGCAACCTACTCCAGTATTCTTTACTGGAGAATTCCATGGACAGAGGAGCATGGCGGTCTACAGTACATAGTGTCACTAAGAGTCAGACACGACTGAGCGACTAACGCTTTCACACTTTCATAATGGAAAATATCCTGAAAAAAATATATAATGAATCACTTTGCTGTATACCTGAAACTAACACAATATTGTAAATTATCTATACTTCAATTTTTAAAAACCTGCAAAATGTTGCTGAAAGAAATTGGAAACAGAAATAAGTGGAAAGATATCCTGTGTTCATGGATTGGAAGACTTAATACTGTTAAGACAGCAATACTGCCCAAAATGATCTATAGAGTCAAAGTAATTCCTATCAAAATCTCAAGGATGTTTTTTCAAAAATAGAAAAATTCATCCTAAAATTCATATGGAATATCATGGAACTGTGGAGAATCAAAACAATCTAGGAAAAGAAGAATAGGATTGGAGGTCTCAAACTTCCTGGTTTCAAAACTTACTGCAAAACTACAATAATCAGAACAGTGTGGTGTTGGCATAAAGACAGGCAGATAGACCAGTGGAACAAAACAGAGAACCAAGAAATAAACCCTCACACATAATAATTGAGTGTTCGACAAGAGTGCCAAGACCATTCGATGGGAAAAGAATATTCTTTTCAACAAATGGTGAATGAAGTTGGACCTCTATATACACTATATATATGAAAATTAACTCAAAATGGGACTTGCCTAATGGTCCACCGGTTAAGAATCACCTTGTAATGCAGAGGACATGGGTTTGATCCTTGGCCGGAGAACTAAGATCCCACACACCGGAGCAACTCAGCCAGTGCACCACAGCTAGAGAGTCCGTGCACCTCAAAAGATCCTGTATGTCATAAGGAAGATCCCACGTGCTGCAACTAAGATCCGATGCAGTCAAACAAATAAATGAATATTAACTCAAAATGGATATAAAACCCTAATGTAAGACCTGAAATTACAAAACTCTCAGAAGAAAACATAGGAGATATTCATAACACTGAATTTGGCAGTGTCTTCTTGGATATGACACTGAAAACCCAGCAAAGAAAACACAAATATAGACAAATGGGACTACATCAAACTTAAACATTTCTGTGCAGCAAAGAAATAATCAACAGACTGAAAAGGCAACCTACTCAATGGGAGAAACTATCTATAAACCATCTATCTGATAAGGCATCAACATCCAGAATATATGAAGGATTCCTAGTGAAAGACAGTCCTATTGTCTGAGTAATTCCCTGGGCCAGCAAAAGGAACAAGTTTCTAGGTCAGCAACACTGGATGCCTTCCCTCTCCCTCTGGGAGCAAGCCCTGAAGACAAGGGGTAACACCCAAAAATATGGACTCACTTTCCACTCTGCCTTCATTAGGCAGCTGCCAAGAACAAAGACCACATCTCCTGATACCTGGCAAACAAATGCAGTATTGCCTCATGAACTCATTGCTTCTCTACAGTTCTCCTAACATACACATCCAGAGGAACTCACCAGGATATTTGGGGAGAAGCTTCGAGAACAATTTGAGGACTGGCTGTCCTTCTATCAAACTGAAGAGGTTCCATGAAAGAATCTGGATATCATGGAGGCAATGGTTCAGGCAGAGGAAGTGGCTGCTGAGATTGCTAGGAAGCTACAGAAATAGGAGAAGAAATACTTGAAGAAGGAAAAGAAAAGCCTGGTTGGGATTGCCCTAGCATCTTCAGAAAAGAGCAGTAGTACCCCCAGAGGAATGTAAGGAGACAAGTGAAAGACCCCAAAAGAAGAAAAAGCAAAAGCCCCAGGAGCTCCTCAGGAGAATGGAATGGAAGACCCATCTGTCTCCTCCAAACCCAAGAGAAAGAAATCTTTTTCCAAGGAGGAGCTAGTTAGTAGTGATCTTGAAGAGACAGTTGGCAATGGAAGTCTTCCCAAGAGGAAGAAGTCTTTCCCCAAAGAGGAACCAGTTAGTAAATTGTAGAGACAGGAAACAAGAGGGTCCCCAAGAAAAACGGAAATTCTCCTCCAAGGAGGAGCCACTCAGCATTGGACCTGAAGAGGAGGCTGCTGCCAACAAGAGTAGCAATTCCAAGAAAAATAAAAAGCTATCCCAGGAAACAGAACAGACACTTCCCTAGTGGGACATAACTTGCAGAGATATTTCCTAAACCATCCTTTATAGCTCAATAGAAAAATTTAAAAAGAACCCTACATGTCAACAATAACAACAACAACAAAACAAATAACCAGATTTTAAAATGGGCAAATGACCTATATACTCATGTACAGATGAATGGATAAAGAAAATGTTGTATATGTTACCATGATATATTATTCAGCCATAAAAAATAATGAAATCTTGCCTTTTGCAACAACATGGATGGACCTTGAGGGCATTATGCTAAGTGACATAACTCAGACAAAGACAAATACTGTATGACCTCGCTTTTATATGGAATCTGAAAACGAAAACAAAAACAAGCTCATAGATGCAAGGAATGGATTGGTGGTTGCCAGAGGTGGTGGGTAGGAGGTGGGTGAAATGTGTGAAGGGAGTCAAAATGGACAAACTTCCAGCTACCAAAAACAATTCTGTAACTATACTGTATGTTGACAGATGTTAACTAGGCTTACTGTGGTAATCATTTCAAAATATATATAGAGTCATTATGTTATACATTTGAAAATAAAATATAAAGTATGTCAATTATACCTCAATAAAAATCTTTCTTTGAAATTATTGTTTATCAAAAATGGGAGAACTACAGGAAAAATTGTTCTTCAAAGGAAAATTATGTATAAAACCTGGGTTATTTGATTCTGATTCTATGGGAGCTATTTATAACTGCAAGCTTTAGGCAACTTAGAGCAATGGAAATAATTCATGTCTGCTGCTGCTGCTAAGTCGCTTCAGTCGTGTCCGACTCTGTGTGACCCCATAGACGGAAGCCCACCAGGCTCCTCTGTCCCTGGGATTCTCCAGGCAAGAACACTGGAGTGGGTTGCCATTTCCTTCTCCAATGTGTGAAAGTGAAAAGTGAAAGTGAAGTCGCTTAGTCGCGTCCGACCCCCAGCGACCCCACGGACTGCAGCCTATCAGGCTCCTCCATCCATGGGATTTTCTAGGCAAGAGTACTGGAGTGGCTTGCCATTGCCTTCTCCGATAGACATGACTAGAAACATGCAAATAGACCTTGACAAGGCTGGGAAGGAAAGGCCATCCCCTCTTGTAGAAAAACCCTGAACAAAAGGCCAAGTATTTTCAGTTGATCTGATTGCCTGCAAACAATATCTGGAGCAGTTTTGGTCTGAAAGCATTTTACAGATTTAAAAGGTATACAGTTAAAATTTTTTTGTGTGGGTTATATCTGTCGATACGATTTTAAATACTAAAATTAAGAATTCTAAAATATTTATTTTTAATTCATTTAAAACTTACAATCAAGTGACTATTACACCACATAAACCTAAATTGTAAATTCACACACAAAATATATTTCTTAAAAAAGTTATGCTGCTGCTGCTAAGTCGCTTCAGTAGTGTCTGACTCTGTGCGACCCCATAGACAGCAGCCAACCAGGCTCCATGAGGAGATGGGAATCTTTAAAAACATGTGAATACAGCTCAATAACTGTAAAACAAATAACCCAACCAAAAAATGGGCAGAAGACCTAAACTGACATTTCTCCAAAGAAGACATACAGATGGCCAATAGGTACATGAAAACAACTCAACATCACTAATTATCAGAGAAATGCAAACCAAAACTACAATGAGGTATCACTTCACACCAGTCAGAATGGTCATGATTAAAAGGTCCACAAACAATAAATGCTGGAGAGAGTGTGGTGAAAAGGGAACCCTCCTACACTGCTGGTGGGAATATAAGTTGATACAGCCACGACAGAGAACAGTATGGAGGTTTCTTAAAAAACTAGTTACCATATGGTCCTGCAACCCCACTCCTGGGAATATATCTGGAAAAAAATCTAATTTGAAAAGATACATAAACCCCAATGTTCATAGCAACACTATTCACAATAGCCAAGACATGGAAGCAACCTAAATGTCCATTGACAGTATTGGATAAAGATGTACTACTCAGTCATAAAAAAGAATAAAATAAAGCCATTTGAAGCAACATGGATGGACCTTAGAGATGATCATACTAAGTGAAATAAGTCAAAGACAAATGCCATATGATATCATTTATATGTGGGACCTAAAACATGATACAAATGAATTTATATACAAAACAGAAATAAACTCATAGAGAGAACACACGGTTAGCAAAGAGGAAAGATGGGGTGATAAATAACAAGTTTGGGATTAGCAAATACAAACTACCATAGATAAAACAGGTAAACAAGGTCCTACTGTATAGCACAGGGAACTATATTCAATATATTGTAATAATCTATAATAAAATATGAAAAAGAATATATATGTATATATGTATAACTGAATCACTTTGTTGTACCTTAGAAACTAACAAAACATTGTAAATCAACTACACTTCAATTTTTTTTAAATCTCCTTAATGTCTGTCCTAATATGTCTGTTGAATTCTTGTATATGTTCCTACACTTAATTTGCTGTTATTATGGTACATAATGTATTTCATAATTGGCTTCCCAGGTGGCTCGAGTGGTAAAGAACCCACCTACCAATGCAGGAGACATAAGAGACATGGGTTCAATCCCTGGGTCAGGAAGTTTCCCTGGAGGAGGGCATGGCAACCCACTCCAGTATTCTTGCCTGGAGAATCCTATGGACAGAGGAGCCCGGTGGGCTACAGTCCATGGGGTCACAAAGAGTCGGACAGACACACAGTGCATCTCTAGAAAATTTTGCCATACATTCATGAGAAAATAAGAGTGGAAAAGGTAAATAACATCATCTTACAGACCTTGTGAAAGGTTGACCTATAAAAATAAAAGAACTTTGGAGAAGGTAATGACAACCCACTCCAGTATACTTGCAGGGGATACCTCATGGACAGATAACCCTGATGGGCTACAATCCATGGGGTCACTAACAGTTGGAAACAACTGAGTATGTACCCAATGCTACCAAATATAATAAAATAATTCTGAATATGAAAAATAAAACAAAAATAAAAGAACTCACTCTTCAGGAAAGTGGTATAATGAAACATTATTGAATAAAACATACTATTTCATTTTGACCAAATTAGATAGCAGATATGCTGAAATAAAATCGATTATATTTTGTTGTTTAATCTCTAAACAAAAAGTGTCCAACTCTTTTGCAGCCCCATGGACTGTAGCCCGCCAGGCTCCACTGTCCAGGGGATTTCCTAGGCAAGAATACTGGAGTGAGTGGCCATTTCCTTCTCCAGGGGATCTTCCCTACCCAGGGATTCTCTACACATCTACACATCTTCTCTACACATCTCCTGCAATGCAGGCAGATTCCTTATTAGTGGGCCAAATGGGAAGTCCAATATTCAGTTCTCTGTAAACAAACAAAAAGTTGTAAAAGTAGCAGGATACCACACTGTAAAAATAAAGCAGATCAAAGTTTACCAGAATACAGTTCTTATAAAGAAAACTGACTTGGTTCTGAAAAGAGCCTTCGGCTTTCAATGCTCAGGTGGTCCTGAGGCAGCTCATTTACAGGACATGTACCTGATGACCGCCTTGCTGGCCTTGGAAATGGCGGGCTTTTCAATCACCATGCTCAGCAGCAGGTGCATGGAGGTGAGGATCTCACTGGAGGTGAGGAAGGAACACTAGGTTGAGCAGGCAATGAGAGAGGCATAGTCAGACACACTCGAAATGATATTGTTAAGAAAATAATTGATTCTGTGCAAGACATTTAAACAAATATCAATATTACAGTGAACCAACTTCAGATCCTTGTAGATAAGAAGTGAAGTGAACGTTTCTCAGTCATGTCCGACTCTTTGCGACCCCATGGACTGTAGCCTGCCAGGCTCCTCTGTCCATGGGATTCTCTAGGCAAGAATACTGGAGTGGGTTGCCATTCCCTTCTCCAGGGGATCTTCCTGACCCAGGGATCAAATCTGGGTCTCCTGTATTGCAGGCAGATTCTTTACCATCTGAGATACCAAGGAACCATTGTAGATACACACGGAGCAATAGTTAGTAGGGTATCTCCATTCATTTTTTTCCTTCTCTGTTTTGGGAGTGGGTTTCATGATGCCCTTCTTGACAAAGATAGATTTTGAAGAATGCTCAGCCACAAAAGACACACATTTATAGTATCTTGGAATAACATAGAAAGGCAGTGGTATGAGTGCTTTCCACTTATATATGCTTTCCACTTATACATGTATGCAAATGAGGAATTGCATGCAGGTAACTTCTGACTGGATGAAATTCAATACAAGAAACCCTGTCACAAGACACAAAAGAGTTATATATATCCTTGCAATAGTAACTGGTCTATCTCTATCACTCTATCCTTTTCTGCTTTGGAAGTGGCTTTCGTGCAAACCTTCTGGGCAAAGATAGACATAGAGAAATGCTTAGCCACGAAGGACAGACCATTACAGTACCTTGGAATGAAAGAATAAGGCAGTGGTGATCACTGCTGTCTATTTATATATGCTGTATTCAAATAAGGTCACGCATACAGGCAACATCTGAGTGGATGAAATGCAATATGGGAAACTCTGTCAAGAAGTCCCAGGCAGTTATACGTGACTGCAATAGTTACTGGGCTATCTCTATCCATCTTTCTCTTCTCTCTTTCAGAACGGTCCTCTTTGCCACCCTTCCCGGGAAAGATAGAGGAATGCTCAGTTACAAAGGACAAAGCTTTGCAGTATCTTGTAATGAAAGAACAAGGTGCATACACTGTATGCAAATAAGTGTCTTTTAATGAAATTAAAAGATGATTGCTCCTTGGAAGAAAAGCTATGACCAACTTAGACAGCATATTAAAAAGCAGAGACATTACTTTGCCAACAAAGGTCTGTCTAGTCAAAGCTATGGTTTTTCCAGTAGTCATGTATGGATGTGAGAGTTGGACCATAAAGAAAGCTGAGTGCCAAAGAATTGATGCTTTTAAACTGTGGTGTCAGAGAAAAACTCTTGAGAGTCCCTTGGACTGCAAGGAGATCAAGCCAGTAAATCCTAAAGGAAATCAGTCCTGAATATTCATTAGAAGGACTGATGCTGAAGCTCCGATACTTTGGCCACCTGATGCAAAGAACTAACTCAATGGAAAAGACCCTGATGCTGGGAAAGATTGAGGGTGGGAAGAGAAGGGGATGACAGAGGATGAGATGGTTGGACGATATCACCGACTCGATGGACGATACCACCGACTCGATGGACATGAGTTTGAGCAAGCTCCAGGAGCTGGTGATGGACAGGGAAGCCTGGTGTCCTACAGTCCATGGGGTCGCAAAGAGTCGGATACAACTGAGTGACTGAACTGAACTGAACTGATGCAAGTAATATGTCTTAAAACTCAACATTCAAAAAACTAAGATCATGGCATCTGATCCCATCACTTCATGGCAAATAGATGGGGAAACAATGGAAACTGTGACAGACTTTATTTTCTTGGGCTCCAAAATCACTGCAGATGGTGACTGCAGCCATGAAATTAAAAGATGATTGCTCCTTGGAAGAAAAGCTATGACATACCTAGACAGCATATTAAAGAGCAGACATTACTTTGCTGACCAAAGTTCATATAGTCAAAGCTATGGTTTTTACAGTAATCATATATGTATGTGAGAGTTGGACCATAAAAAAGACTGAGCACCAAAGAGTTGATGTCTTTGAACTGTGGTGTTGGAAAAGACTCTTGAGAGTCCCTTGAACTGCAAGGAGATCAAACCAGTCAATCCTAAAGGAAATCAACCCTGAATATTCATTGGAAGAACTGATGCTAAAGCTGAAGCTCCAATACTTTGGCCACCTGATGAAGAAGAGTGAATCATTAGAAAAGACCCTGATGCTGGGAATGATTGAAGGCAGGAGGAGAAGGGGATTACACAGGACAAGATGGCTGGATGGCATCACTGACTCAATGAACATGAGTTTGAGCATGCCCCCTGACATGGTGAAGGACAGGGAAGCCTGGTGTGCTGCAGTCCATGGGGTTGCAAAGTGTAACATGACCAAGCAACTGAACCACAACAAATGAAAATAAGGCCTTGTGTAGAGGTAATATTTCATTGGATGAAATGCAGTACAAGAAACCCTGTCACAAAAGCTGACAAAGTTATATGTGCTTGCAATAGTTCCTGGACTATCTCAATCCATCTATTCTTCCCTGTTTTGGAAATAGCTTTCTTGCCACCCTTCTGGGCAAATACAGACTTAGAGGAATGCTCAGTCAAGAAGGACAGACCGTTACAATATCTTGGAATGAAAAAGTAAGGCAATGGAGATCTATAGGGTCTGTTTATATATGTTGTATGCAAATAAGACCCTGCATACAAGCTACATCTAATTTTACACAATGCAAATAAAACTTGTCAAAACGTTCTAGGGAGTTATATGTGCTTGCAATTGTTACTGTGCTATCTTTATTCATCTATCCTTGTCTGTGTTAGAAGTGGTTTTCTTGCCAGCCTTCTGGGCAAAGACAGAGAGGAATGCTCAGCTGGGAAGAAGAGAAATCTAGAGAATCTAGGATAGAAAGAGAAAGGCAGTGGCAAGCTTATTTTCCATATTTATATATTGTATGCAAATTAAGCCTTGTGTAGATGCAACATCTTACTGGATGAAATGAAGGAGATCCAACCAGTCCATTCTAAAGGAGATCAGTCCTGGGTGTTCACTGGAAGGACTGATGCTAAAGCTGAAACTCCAATACTTTGGCCACCTCATGCAACGAGTTGACTCACTGGAAAAGCCTCTGATGCTGGGAGGGATTGGGGGCAGGAGGAGAAGGGGACGACAGAGAATGAGGAAGCCAAGTCACAAAGCCCTAGGGAGTTATCTGTGCTTGCGATATCTACTATACTATCTCTATGTGTTCATCATAGTCTGTTTTCAAAGTGACTTGTCATGCTCTCCTCCAGGGGATCTTCCCAACCCAGGAATCGAACCCAGGTCTCACCCACTGCAGGTGGATTCTTTACCATCCGAGCCACCAGGGAAGGCGAAGGCCACCTCAGACAACAATTTTGCCTTGCTTTTCTTTTTCTTTGGGATGTTTTGGTCACTGTCTCCCGTACATGTTAATAACCTCCATCCACAGTTCTTCAGACACTCTCTATCAGATAACCCCTTCAATCTATTTGTCACTTCCATTGTATAAACATAAGGGATTAGATTTAGGTCATAACTGAATGGCCTAGTGTTTTCCCTACTTTCTTCAATTTAAGTCTGAATTTTGCAATAAGGAGCTAGCTCAGATGGTAAAGAATCCACCTGCAATGTGGGAAACCCAGGTTTGATCCCTGGGTCACAAAGATCCCCTAGGAAAGGGAAACTACCCTCTCCAGTATTCTTGCCTGGAGAATTCCATAGACAGAGGAACAAGGGGGGCTACAGTCCATGGGGTCACAAAGAGTCGGAGACAACTGAGCAACTAACATCTGACTGAATGAAATATAATGCAGGAAACCCTGTCAATAACCTAATGTAGTTATATGTGATTGGGTAGTTCTACCTGGCAAGAGTCAAATGAAAGGTATGGAATAATCAGACTATCTAAAGGCTTCTGTAGCCTTCACCTAGCCCTCAGTTCAGTTCAGTTCAGTCCGACTCTGTGAACCCATGAATCACAGCACGCCAGACCTCCCTGTCCATCACCAACTCCTGGAGTTCACTCAAACTCACGTCCATCGAGTCGGTGATGCCATCCAGCTATCTCATTCTCTGTCGACCCCTTCTCCTCCTGTCCTCAATCCCCCCCAGCATCAGAGTCTTTTCCAATGAGTCAACTCTTTGCATGAGGTGGCCAAAATACTGGAGTTTCAGCGTTAGCATCAGTCCTTCCAAAGAACACCCAGGACTGATCTCCTTTAGAATGGATTGGTTGGATCTCCTTGCAGTCCAAGGGACTCTCAAGAGTCTTCTCCAACACCACAGTTCAAAAACATTAATTCTTCAGTGATCAGCTTTCTTCACAGTCCAACTCTCACATCCATACATGACCACGGGAAAAACCATAGCCTTGACTAGACAGACCTTGGTTGGCAAAGTAATGCCTCTGATTTTTAATATGCTATCTAGGTTGGTCATAACTTTCCTTCCAAGGAGTAAGCGTCTTTTAATTTCATGGCTGCAATCAGCATCCACAGTGATTTTGAAGCCGAAAAAAATAAAGTCTGATACTGTTTCCAGTGTTTCCCCATTGATTTGCCATGAAGTGAGTTCCAAAAAATTACAAATTTGCCATGATCTTAGTTTTCTGAATGCTGACCTTCAAGCCAACTTTTTCTCCTTTTCACTTTAATCAAGAGGCTTTTTAGTTCCTCTTCACTTTCTGCCATAAGGGTGGTATCATCTGCATATCTGAGGTTATTGATATTTCTCCTTGCAATCTTGATTCCAGCTTGTGCTTCTTCCAGCCCAGTGTTCCTCATGATGTACTCTGCATATAAGTTAAATAAGCAGGGTGACAATATACAGCCTTGATGTACTCCTTTTCCTATTTGGAACCAGTCTGTTGTTCCATGCCCAGTTCTAATTGTTGCTTCCTGACCTGCATACAGGTTTCTCAAGAGGCAGGTCAGGTGGTCTGGTATTCCCATCTCTTTCAGAATGTTCCACAGTTTATTGTGATCCACACAGTCAAAGGCTTTGGCATAGTCAATGAAGCAGAAATAGATGTTTTTCTGGAACTCTCTTGCCTTTTCCATGATCCAGCGGATGTTGGAAATTTGATCTCTGGTTCCTCTGCCTTTTCTAAAACCTGCTTGAACACTGGAAGTTCACAGTTCACGTATTGCTGAAGCCTGGCTTGGAGAATTTTGATCATGACTTTACTAGCGTGTGCTGCTGCTGCTGCAGCTAAGTCACTTCAGTCGTGTCCGACTCTGTGTGACCCCATAGACGGAAGCCCACCAGGCTCCCCTGTCCCTGGGATTCTCCAGGCAAGAACACTGGAGTGGGTTGCCATTTCCTTCTCCAATGTGTGAAAGTGGAAAGTGAAAAGTGAAAGTGAAGTCACTCAGTTGTGTCCAACCCTTAGCGACCCCACGGACTGCAGCCTACAAGGCTGCTCCATCCATGGGATTTTCTAGGCAAGAGTACTGGAGTGGCTTGCCATTGCCTTCTCCGTACTAGCGTGTGAGATGAGTGCAATTGTGCGGTAGTTTGAGCATTCTTTGGCATTGCTTTTCTTTGGGATTGGAATGAAGACTGACCTTTTCCAGTCCAGTGGCCACTGCTGAGTTTTCCAAATTTGCTGGCATATTGAGTACAGCACTTTCACAGCATCATCTTTCAGGATTTGAAATTGCTCAACTGGAATTCCATCACCTCCACTAGCTTTGTTCATAGTGATGCTTTCTAAGGCCCACTTGACTTCACATTCCAAGATGTCTGGCTCAAGGTCAGTGATCACACCATGGTGATTATCTGGGTTAGGAAGATCTTTTTTGTACAGTTCTTCTGTGTATTCTTGCCACCTCTTCTTAATATCTTCTGCTTCTGTTAGGTCCATACCATTTCTGTCCTTTATCGAGCCCATCTTTGCATGATATGTTCCCTTAGTATCTCTCATTTTCTTGAAGAGATCTCTTGTCTTTCCTATTCTGTTGCTTTCCTCTATTTCTTTGCATTGATCGCTGAGGAAGGCTTTCTTATCTCTCCTTGCTCTTCTTTGGAACTCTGCATTCAGACGCTTATATCTTTCCTTTTCTCCTTTGCTTTTCACTTCTCTTCTTTTCACAGCTATTTGTAAGGCCTCCTCAGACAGCCATTTAGCCTTTTTGCATTTCTTTTCTATGGGGATGGTCTTGGTCCCTGTCTCCTGTACAATGTCTCGAACCTCCGTCCAGAGTTCATCAGGCACTCTATCTATCAGATCTAGTCCCTTAAATCTATTTCTCACTTCCACTGTATAATCATAAGGGATTTGATTTAGGTCATATCTGAATGGTCTAGTGGTTTCCCCTACTTTATTCAATTTAAGTCTGAATTTCGCAATAAGGAGTTCATGATCTGAGCCACAGTCAGCTCCTGGTCTTGTTGTTGCTAACTGTATAGAGCTTCTCCATCTTTGGCTGCAAAGAATATAATCAATCTGATTTTTGTGTTGACCATCTGGTGATGTCCATGTGTAGAATCTTCTCTTGTGTTGTTGAAAGAGGGTGTTTTTTTATGACCAGTGCGTTCTCTTGGCAAAACTCTATTAGCCTTTGCCCTGCTTCATTCCGTGCTCCAAGGCAAAATTTGCCTGTTACTCCAGGTGTTTCTTGACTTCCTACTTTTGCATTCCAGTCCCCTATAATGAAAAGGACATCTTTTTTGGGTGTTAATTCTAAAAGGTCTTGTGGGTCTTCATAGAACCATTCAACTTCAGCTTCTTCAGCATTACTGGTTGGGGCATAGGCTTGGATTACTGTAATATTGAATGGTTTGCCTTGGAAACGAACAGAGATCATTCTGTCGTTTTTAAGATTGCATCCAAGTACTGCATTTCGGACTCTTTTGTTGACCATGATGGCTACTCCATTTCTTCTAAGGGATTCCTGCCCACAGTAGTAGATATAATGTCACCTGAGTTAATTTCACCCATTCCAGTCCATTTTAGTTCACTGATTCCTAGAATGTCTATGTTCACTCTTGCCATCTCCTGTTTGACCACTTCCAATTTGCCTTGATTCATGGACCTAACATTCCAGGTTCCTATGCAATATTGCTCTTTACAGCATCAAACCTTGCTTATATCGCCAGTCACATCCACAACTGGACATTGTTTTTGCTTTCGCTCCATCCCTTCATTCTTTCTGGAGTTATTTCTCCACTGATCTCCATTAGCATACTGTGCACCTACTGACCTTGGGAATTCCTCATTCATTATCCTATCATTTTGCCTTTTCCTACTGTTCATGGATTTCTCAAGGCAAGAATACTGAAGTGGTTTGCCATTCCCTTCTCCAGTGGACCACATTCTGTCAGACCTCTCCACCAAGACCCGCCCGTCTTGGGTGGCCCCATAGGGCATGGCTTAGTTTCATTGAGTTAGACAAGGCTGTAGTCCGTGTGATCAGATCGACTAGTTTTCTGTGATTGTGATTTCAGTGTGTCTGCCCTCTGATGCCCTCTCGCCATACCTTATCTTATTTGGGTTTCTCTTACCTTGGTCGTGGGGTATCTCTTCACGGCTGCTCCAGCAAAGCACAGCTGCTGCACCTTACCTTGGACGAGGTTTATCTCCTCACGGCCACCCCTCCTGACCTTTAACGTGGAGTAGCTCCTCTCCGCTCTCCTGCGCAGTGCGCAGCCACTGCCACTTGGACGTGGGTAGGTCCTCTTGGCTGCCGCCCCTGTCCTCGGGCGCAGGGTAGCTCCACTCGGCCGCCGCCCCTGACCTCGGGCGAGGGGTAGGTCCTCTCGGCCACCGCCCACCCGGCGGCGCATCTGCGCGCTCGGAGGCGAGCCGCCGTCCTAGAGGGCACTTTGTAGGTTCCATCTACAGCACCTAAGTTGAAGAAAATTCAACTTCAGGTCTTTGAAAGTCTGACTTCTGTAAACAAGGTCCATAATGCCAGAGAAAGGATGCAAGATGGCTAACAAACACATGAAAAAATGCTCAACATCCCTCATAATCAGAGAGATGCAAATCAAAACCACAATGAGATACCATTTCACACCAGTCAGAATGGCTGCTATCCAAAAGTCTACATGCAATAAATGCTGGAGAGGATGAGGAGAGAAAGGAACCCTCTTACACTGTTGGTGGGAATGCAAACTAGTACAGCCACTACGGAGAACAGTGTGGAGATTCCTCAAAAAACTGGAAATAGAACTGCCATATGATCCAGCAATCGCACTCCTGGGCAAACACATCGAGGAAACCAGAATTGAAAGAGACACATGTACTCCAATGTTCATTGCAGCACTGTTTATAATAGCCAGGACATGGAAGCAACCTAGATGTCCATCTGGAGACGAATAGATAAGAAAGCTTTGGTACATATACACAATGGAGTATTATTCAGCCACTAAAAAGAATACATTTGAATCAGTTCTAATGAGGTGGATGAAACTGGAGCCTATTATACAGAGTGAAGTAAGCCAGAAAGAAAAACACCAATACAGTATACTAATGCATATATATGGAATTTAGAAAGATGCAAATGATAACCCTGTATGCGAGACAGCAAAAGAGACACAGATGTATAGAACAGTCTTTGGGACTCTGTGGGAGAGGGTGAGGGTGGGATGATTTGGGAGAATGGCATTGAAACACGTATGTTGTCATATGTGAAACGAATCACTAGTTCAGGGTCGATGCATGTTATAGGATGCTCGGGGCTGGCATGCAGGGATGACCCAGAGGGGGGATAAAGGGAGGAGGGAGGTGGGAGGGGGGTTCAGGAGGGGGAACTTATGTAAACCCTGGGCGAATTCATGTCAATGTATGGCAAAACCAACCAATATAATATTGTAAAATAATTTGCCTCCAATAAAAAATAAATTAATTACCAAAAAATAAAAAAAATAAAAAGCAGAGACATTACTTTGCCAACCAAGGTCCGTCTAGTCAAGGCTATGGTTTTTCCAGTGGTCATGTATCGATGTGAGAGTTGGACTGTGAAGAAAGCTGATCGCCGAAGAATTGATGCTTTTGAACTGTGGTGCTGGAGAAGACTCTTGAGAGTCCCTTGGACTGCAAGGAGATCCAACCAGTCCATTCTAGAGGAGATCAATCCTGGGTGTTCATTGGAAGGACTGATGCTAAAGCTGAAACTCTAATACTTTGGCCACCTCATGCGACGAGTTGACTCACTGGAAAAGACTCTGATGCTGGGAGCGATTGGGGGTAGGAGGAGACGGGGACGACAGAGAATGAGGTGGCTGGATGGCATCACCGACTCGATGGACATGAGTTTGAGTGAACCCCGGGAGTTGGTGATGGACAGGGACGCCTGGCGTGCTGTGGTTCATGGGGTCGCTAAGAGTCGGACATGACTGAGCGACTGAACTGAACTGAACTGAAGCAACCCTGGCTTGAACAGTAACTCTCCAACCTAGGGAAGGAGCTCCTGGAAAATGGGACCAGTCTGGCAAGTCATTACCTTCAATTCTGAACAAAAATCTCAGTGAATCGGAATAAAAGGAAAAATGGCAAAACCAATCTCCAAATACAAAACACAAACAGAAATAAACATATTTATAAAAAAGTAAAATATCCTTAAAAGTCAACCAAGATAAATGTTTTTTTTTTTTTCTTGACAATGCTTTAATCCCAGAAAAACAGCCTTAAATGTAAACTTGGTGAATAAATATGAGAGCTGTTGCCTGGGGGCAGGGGGAAAGATTACACATTTGAGTGAGGAAAAAAATGAATAATATAGAAAGTATTATACTGTACAAAGGATATTTCTTTCAAACATTTGTGATGATACATAGAAAAATTTTTTAAATTAATTTATTTTAATTGGAGAAATATGATAAAATGTGTGGATGTGTAGAAAGTATAAATCACAGAAATTAAACCCTTTCCTCTTCCCAAGAAAAGACTTAAGGATTAAGGAAATGGAAGAAATTGAGGTCACCAAGGAACTGCCATCCCAAATGGCCAAGTTTCCAAATGTACTTAATGTCAGACCATTTCTTAATGGTCCAATACTTAACAAGTATTTTTTTTGTTAGGCTTCCCTGGTGGCTCACATGGTAAAGAACTGCACCCCCCACCCCCACCAATGCAGGAGACATAAGAGATGCGGATTCGATCCCTGGGTTGGGAAGATCCCCTGGAACCCCGTATTCTTGCCTGGAGAATCCCCATGGACAGAGGAGCCTGGTGGGCTACATTCCATAGGGTCACAAAGAGTTGGACACAACTGAAGGGACTTGTCACAGACACAAACATTTTTGTTGTTGTTAATGAAGTAGTGTCAGATAATGAAGAAAATTACATTTTTATTTAAAGGAAATAGAATATGAAAGGGGCTTCCCGGGTGGCACTAGTAAAGAACCTGCCTGCTGATGCAGGAAACATAAGAGACATGGGTTCAATCCCTGGGTCAGGAAGATCCCCTGGAGGAGGGCATGGCAATCCACTCCAGTATTCTTGCCTGGAAAACCCTATGGACAGAGGAGCTTGGTGGACTATGGTCCATTAGGGCTGCAAAGAGTTGGACATTACTGAAACAACTTAGCATAGCATAATATGAAAAGAGCACACTAAAAAGAGTTTTGAGTGGTCACACTTATAAATAAGGATACAAAAATTCTGTATAAATGATTAGCAATTATATTTGGTATGGGAAAAGATGAACTAAACAGACAAAATATTTCAAATTGAGTAAAATACAAATGATTCACTTTACAATGTTAAAGGGAAAAAACCTTAATTAATCTCCTTTACTAACATGATGTTTGTTTCATGGTCAGATACTAAAATTACCATCTTTAGAGACGAGATGCACAAAAGTCGACTTTCTCATCAGAAATAATTTATCATTATCCGATATAATAATAGAAAAACATTAGAAATATTAGAAAAATCTTATAAAAGGACTTGAAAAAAGGATTTTACTGCAAAAAGGATTTTAGACAAACTATCGCAAAATCAGGAGAAGGCAATGGCAACCCCCACTCCAGTACTCTTGCCTGGAAAATCCCATGGATAAAGGAGCCTGGTGGGCTACAGTCCATGGGGTCACTAAGAGTCAGAGTCAACTGAGCGACTTCACTTTCACTTTCATGCATTGGAGAAGGAAATGGCAACCCACTCCAGTGTTCTTGCCTGGAGAATCCCAGGGATGGGGGAGCCTGGTGGGTTGCCGTCTATGGGGTCACACAGAGTCGGACACAACTGAAGTGACCTAGCAGCAGCAGTAGCATCACAAAATCAGCAACAAGTAAATCCACCTGGCAGGGTGGGATGCCACGTGATTGACCTACACATCAAAATAAATTTGGGGAAAGTGAAGGTTCTTTTCAGAGCTGTGTGTCAGGGAAAGAGCTATGGATATTTTCCGAACAAAAATTCACTAAGTCACTTAGTATCATGCTAATTGTTGTTGCTTCAAAATGCCAATATTTGTCATTGTGCCATACAAATGTTTTTACTAAAGTTATTGTAGCACATGGGTCTCATACATATTGTGTTAGAAGGCATTTTGATATATTGAGTCCATTAGGATAGTTGTATGTTTTGGCTGTTTTGCACTTGTAAATTTAGGAAATAAACAGAAGCATAAATAAAATAACATTTAAATGCCCGATAATTCAGCTGAGAGTGCAGGGGTGATTGAGACAGGTGAATCTGGTGAATAGAGAGACAAACGTGGCTTGATGTTAAAGACTGAAGGGGATAATAAGTACATCTGACTTTTAACCTGATGGGCAAATGAGGAACAATCATACTCTGATGCTGTTTTTGGAAAAGGCTAAATAAGGGAAGTGAAGTTGCTCAGTCATGTAACACTCTTTGTGATCCCATTGACTGTAGCCTACCAGGCTCCTTCATCCATGGAATTTTCCAGGCAAGAGTACTGGAGAAGGTTGCCATTTCCTTCTCCAGGGGATCTTCCCCACCCAGGGATCAAACCCAGGTTTCCCGCATGGCAGGCAGACGCTTTACCCTCAGCCACCAGCTGTAACTACAGTAAATAACATATTGCAAGTGTGAATCAGGGAGAAACAATTAACAGAATAAAAATAAACAGCAGCAAGATGCCCAGGAAGAGACAAACCAAAATTTTCAAAAAATAGTATCTTTGTCAAGTCTCCAAGATTCTGAAATTACTATTATATTCCATTCAGATTTATTAGTGTTTGTTCTTTTCTGGCCTACAATCTTTCATTTTTAAAAACATAAGCCTTAATGATCTGCAAGTATGTGTCATTCTGAGAATGAGAGCATACAGTGAGAGTAGTTCATGTCCCATTCTCCACTAGCTCAGCCAGGGAAGGACCTGCCTTTTGATTATATTAATATAATGGTATTAATATATTAATAAATGGTAATAGATCAAGAGAAATATGACTCTCCCCCACCATCTTTTTCGTCAAGCTATCTGAATATTAAAGTTATTTTATTTTTTTCATCACCCAGCATGTATGCATGACAAAATAAAACCCCAAATACTAACTTGACAGGATGAAAACCTCATCCCAAGACAGAGATCAATAAGATGGGGTTGGCCCTGATTCCTAACCCATCATTGGCCTCCCCCTTTTTAATCATGACCAGTCACTCCTGAATAAGAGGATGAAATGAGTGTTGGGTGGAGGGGAAGAAAGCTTGAAAAAGTGGACATTTATGATTTCTTCTTAATAAGAAGGACTTTCAAAGCAAATCTAGGATTATTGGTGAGCACGAGCAGAGGATGAAGCACTATACGCCCCTCTAGCAGGTTGTCAATCCAGCCCTTGCCATGCTGCCTAGCGTCCATCTAGGGGTTGTGACTCGGCCAGTTCTGCTGCTCACCACCTCTGCTGGTGCCCTAGAATTCTTCTGAAATCTGGAAACCTGTCTGTGATGTAACTAAGTCTTCCTTAAAAATGTTCCTTACACAGAGGTAAGTGTGAAAAATGTCAGCTCTTGGGAACTGGAGTTAGGTGGGGACCATATAACTTTGGGAAGACATGATGTTTGACCAGATATTTTGTCGTACACCACTGGGAATTTTGTTGTAAGAAATCATAAGACTCATAGTTATTGCTCTTACTAAAATAATTCGACTGGCATGGTGAATTCTATCCCATTTAGGAACACAGTGTCTTTTCCCAGATGGGATCTTCACAGAGAGGTAAAGAGCATTACCCAAGGTCACGTAGCTACTGTGTAAGAAACGACAGCAGGACCCAGGTGATCTCCCAAATCTCACTCCAGTGTCTGGTCTATCAGATATGGTATTAGCCTTTGAGTGTTTGGACCTATCAGAAGCTTATAGAAACTGTTTCTCTGCATTAATCTGCTTGACAGGAAATAATTTAAAAGAAAAGCTATCCATATCACAAACCATGAACTCCCCATCAAAAGACGGGAACCGCCCCCGTTAATCCATATATATATATATATATATATATATATGACAGCACCACTTTGCTACACACCTGAAACAAACACAACACTACAAACAAAATTATAGTGCAATATAAAATAAAAACAAGTAACAGATCTTTGGGGCTTTACACTGAGTTACAGTTCCTATAAGAGGGATAACAGCACCACAGCCGCACTGAATCCTCATAAAGGATTGTGTTTGTTTCAGGTGTGTAGTGATGTGGTGCAGTCATATATATATATATATATATATATATATGGATTAACAGGGGCGGTTCCCATCTTTTGATGGGGAGTTCGTGGTTTGTGATATGGATGGCATTATTTTGAGAGAGGGATAGCTTAGGTGGGGCATTGGGTTTTTTTTTTCTTTTTTCAGCTTGAGGCAGTTGTGGGATGACTTGGTGTGGCTTTTTGCAACTGTGTATCCTATAGTATTTTTTTCATTTGGTGATATTTTGACTGTTAATGTTTATGGTGTTGTGCTTTGTACCATTTATTAAATTAAAGAAAAAAAATAATAACATTGGGGGAATGAATAAACAATGGAGAAAGACAAAGTGATGGGATGCTCATCCCAGCCTCCATCCTCATCCTTCACTTGCCCTGGTCAACTCAGAAAGACAAAGAAGAGCCTGGTGAAAAGGAAGAATGATTGGCTAAATGTTGAGGAGACCCAGTGCCTGGGCTTTCAAAGTCTGACAGATAACTACTTTAGCAGTATGGTTTGTGGGCTAAGAACATTGGTTTTGGATTGAAATGTGGCTCAGATGGTAAAGCGTCTGCCTACAATGTGGGAGACCTGGGTTCAATCCCTGGGTCGGGAAGATCTCCTGGAAAAGGAAATGACAATCCATTCCAGTATTCTTGCCTGGAAAATCCCGTGGACAGAGGAGCCTGGTAGGCTACAGTCCATGGGGTCACAAAGAGTCAGACACGACTAAGCAACTTCACTCACTCACTTTCTAACTGGATTACTTTTTATAATGTAACTCCATCTTTCATAGCTTCCATTTCCTTATCTGTGAAATAATGAAGAGAATACTTAAGTCCCAGCACATCACATGAGATGATATAAATAAAGCTAACAATAGAAAGAAAAAAAAAAAAAGAAAAGCCATTTGTTCAGTTGCTAAGTCATTTCCCACTCTTTGTGACCCCATGGACTGCAGCATGCCAGGTTCCTCTGTCCTCCACTATTTCCTGGAGTTTGCTCAAACTCATGTCCATTGCATTGGTGATGCCATCCAACCATCTTATCCTCTGTCACCCTCTTCACCTTTTGCTTTCAATCTTTCCCAGCATAGAGTCTTTACTAATGAGTCGACTCTCCATATCCGGTGGCCAAAGTATTGGAGCTTCAGCTTCAGCAACAGTCCTTCCAATGAATATTCAGGGTTGGTTTCCTTTAGGGTTTACTGGTTTGATCTCCTTGCAGTCCAAGGGACTCTCAAGAGTCTTCTCCAGCACCACAATTTGAAAGCATCAATTCTTCGGTGTTCAGCCTTCTTTATGGTCCAACTTTCACATCTGTACATGACTACTGATGTAGTCTACTATAGATCTGACTATATGGACCATTGTCGGCAAAGTGATGTCTGTGCTTTTTAATATGCTGTCTAGATTTGCCATAACTTTCCTTCTAAGGAGCAAGCATCTTTTAATTTCATGGCTGCAGTCACCATCTGCAGTGATTTTGGAGCCCAAGAATATAAAATCTGCCACTGTTTCCACTTTTCCCCCATCTATTTGCCATGAAGTGACGGGACTGGATGCCATGATCTTAGCTTTTTGAATGTTGAGTTTTGAGCAAGCTGTTCACTCTTTCACCTTCATAAAGAGGCTCTTCAGTTCTTCTTCACTTTCTGCCATTAGAGTGGTATTGCATATCTGAGGTTATTGGTATTTCTCCCGGCAATCTTGATTCCAGCTTGTGCTTCTTCCAGCCTGGCATTTTGTGTGATGTTCTCTGCATAGAATTTAAATAAGCAGGGTGACTCCAACAGCTGGGAATGTCACACATCAGGTTGAGTTCCAGGGTCTGCTTCTGCTTTTCCCTCTCCCTATATTCTTTCTTGTGGCCACAAATCTGCCCCCACTTGTGACTCCACTGATAAGTGTTTTTGTAGGCAGGAGAGAGAGAAGGATTTATAATGGAAGTATCAGTGTTTGTGTTTGTAGTTTGCTTATTTTCATGTCTGTATTGTAACACATTATAGGATTATAACACTCTTTTTCGCTTGATGGACATTTGCATTGCTGTAAGTTTTAAGCTTACTAATCAGTCTTCTTCATATATTTTGGTGGACACAAGGACATATTTTGGTGGAAATATACCAAGACTGCAACTGCTGAGTCAAAATGTACATGAATGTTTAGCCTTAGTAGACGTTGTTTTCCAAAGTGGCTATATCAATTTATACTTCCACCTAGAGTACATATGTGGGTTCCAGTTACTCTCTATCCTTGCCAACACTTGACTGTCAGTCTTTTTTTTTTTTTTAGAAATGGATTCTTTTTTTAAAATAATTTATTTTTGGCTGTGCCAGGTCTCTTTTGCTATGAGCGGGCTTTCTCCAGTTGTGACGAGCAGAGACCACTCTCTAGTTGCAGTGTGAGGGCTTCTCATTGCAGTGCCCCCTCCTTTCTGTGGAAAGGGCATGCAGGCTCAGTAGTTGTGGCCCACAGGCTTAGTTGCTCCAAGGTATATGGAATCTTCCCAGACCAGGGATCAAACCTGCATCCTCTGCATTGGCAGGTGGATTCTTAACAACTAGACCACCAGGGAAGTCCACTGTCAGTCTTTTGACTGCTATCCATTCACCCATTTGACAGATGGATGGGCAAACCAACTGGGCCTAAAAGAGGTTAAATTTTTTTAAGTTCCAAGTCTGAATTCTAGGCTCTTCCCACTAGGCCATAATCGACTTTTACTGCATGGGTTTTCAGTACTCAAGAATTAGTCATTTCAAAAATACATGGAATGATTTTTTGTAAGATTAAAATTGTATTACCCTCTTAAATGAATGAAATGTTACTTGAAATTTACCCTGAAATGCATGAATATTAGTACTTACTCAACATCATATCTTAATAGTAATTGTTGTGGTGGTGGTGGAAGTTTAGTTGTTTCCTTTGGTCTAGGACCTGGGTTGACAAAATTTCTTTGTAAAGGACCAGAGAGTAAATATTTTAGGCTTTGTACACTATCTATTATCAAACCTGGTATTTTCATATCCTTTATATAGGTTATTCTGGTTACTATTGGTGCACAGCAAATTACTCCAAAAATTAGCGATTAAAATAATCATTTATATTCAGAAAGTATTCAGCTGCTAGGTTCTTTATTATTGTTATTCCACTATTATTTTCTTCCAGTTTTGCTGAGATATAATTGACATATAATACTGTATAAATTTCAGATGGTAAAGAATCTGCCTGTAACGTAAAAGACCTGGGTTCGATCCCTGGGTTGGAAAGGAAGATCCTCTGGAGATGGAAATGGCAATCAACTCCAATATTCTTGCCTGGAGAATCCTGTGGACAGAGGAGCCTGGTGGGCTGATGTCCATGGGGTCGCACGGAGTCGGACACGACTGAAGCGACTTAGCATAGCATGCATCATCTTAAGTAGATACAAAATCAAAGAAATAGAAACAAATTTTTGTGATAAGAATTCAAGATTTACTCTCTTATTATTCATGTATAACATATGGCAGTGTTAAATATATTATCTTGTACATTACATCCCTACTACTTATTTATCTTGGGCTTCCCTGGTGGCTCAATGATAAAGAATTTACCTGCTAATGCAGGAGACAAGAAACACAGGTTGGATCCCTGGGTCGGGAAGATCCTCTGGAGAAGGAAATGGCAACCCACTCCAGTATTCTTGCCTGGGAAATTCCATGGACAGAGGAACCTGGTGGGTTACAGTCTGTGGGGTCAAAAAAAAGTCAGATATGACTTAGCAACTAAACAACAACAACAGCTTACATATCTTATAATTGGAAACTGTACCTTTTGTCTGCCTTCATCCAATTCTCTTTCACCCTTCCCCACTCTGATAACCACAAATCTGATCTCTTTTTCTTTATTTGTTTTTGAAGTTTAATTGACCTACAACACTAAGTTAGTTCCTGTTACACAACATAGTCCTTTGGAATTTCTGAACATTTCAAAATGACCACTGCAATAAGTCAAGTCACAATATGTCACCATACCAATATATTACATAGTTGTTGATTATATTCCACACTGCGTATTTCATACTGGTGACATTTATTTTGCAACACGAAGTTTGTACTTCTTTATCTCTCTCACTTGTATCTTTCCTCCCCCAACTCCCCTCTCCTTTGGCAACCATCTGTTTGTCCTCTGCATATGTAACTGTTTCTGTTTTGTTATGTTTATTCATTTGTTTTGGTTTTTAGAGTCCACATATAAGTGAAATCATACAGCATTTGTCTTTGATTTATTTAATTCAGCATAATACCACCTAGATCAAATCATGTTGCTATAAATGGTAAGAATTCATTCTTTTATGGCTGAGTAATATTCCATTATATATCACATCTTCTTTATCGTTTCATCTATTGATGGGCACATTGGTTGCTTCCCGATCTTGCCTATTGTAAAGAATGCTGCAATGAACATATGGGTGCATATATTTTTTCTAATTGATGTCTGTTTTCTTCAGATAAATACCCAGAAGTGGAATTGCTGGATCACATGGTACTTCTATTTTTAATTTTTTGAGGAATCTCTATAATGTTTTCCATAGTGGATGCATGCTCAGTCGTGTCTGATTCTTTGGGACCTCAGGGACTGTAGCCCACCAGGCTCCTCTGTCCATGGGATTTCCCAGGCAAGAATACTGGAGTGAGTTGCCATTTCCTCCTTCACGGGATCTTCCTGACCCAGAGATTGAATCCTCATCTCCTGCATCTCTTGCATTGGAAGGCAAATTATTTACCACTGAGCCACCTGGGAAGCCCTTTTCATAGTGGCTGCACCAATTTATATCCCCACTAACAGTGCATGAGGGCTCCCTTTTCTTCACATCCTCGCCAACACTTGTTATTTGTTGTCTTTTTAATAATAGCCATTCTGACAGGTGAGATGATACCTCATTGTTGTTTTGATTTGTAATTCTCTGATGATTAGTGAAACTTAAGTATTTTTTCATGTGCCTGTTAGCATGTATCAGCTCTTTATTCCATTTTTACTGAAAAATAGTATTCCATTATTAAACCACATTTTTTTATCCATTCATCAGATCATGAACATTAGGGATATTTCCACTTTTTAATTATTATGAGTAATGCTGCCCAGGACATTTGCATATAAGTTTTTGTGTGATATTTTCCCATTTATCTTGGATCTAGAAGTGGAATTGTTAAATCATATGATAACTTAATGTTTAACTTTTGAGAAACTGCCAGACAGCCTGTTTTCTACAGTGGTACATCATTTCCCATTTCCACCATCACTGTGTGATGGTTCTAATTTCTCCACTTATTTGCAAATGCTTGTTATTATCTGCCTCTTAATTATATCACTACTAGTGGATATGAAGTGGTATCTCATTGTGGTTTTGATTTGCATTACCCTGGCAGCTAATAATGTTGAACATCATGCTTATTGGTTTTCTATACATTTTCTTTGCTGAAATATCTATTCAGATCTTTGACCATTTTTATTTATTTATTTATTCATTGCACCATGAAGCTTGCGGGATCTAAGTTCCAACCAGGGACTGAACCCATGGCCTTGGCAGTGAAAGTGCACACAGTACTAACTACTGGACAACCAGGGAATTCCCTGCCTATTTTTAATTGAATTGTAAGTGCTCTTTGTATATTCTAGGTATAAGTCCCTTATCAGGCATATTACTTTCAAAAATTTTCCCTTCTGTGGGTTGTGTTTTCACTTTATTAATTGTGTTGTTTAAATGTAAAAGTTTTCCATTTTGGTGAGCCCCCATTTTTCTATATTTCTTTTATTGCTTGAACTTTTAGTGTCATATCGAAGAGATCACTGCTTAATCCAAGATCATGAAGAATTACACCTTTATTTTCTCCTAAGAGTTTAATAGTTTTAGCTTTTATATTTAGGACTTCATTTAAGTTCTGTATATGGTATGGTGTGGGAGTCCAAATTCATTTTTTGCATGTGGATATCTATTTGTCTCACCATCATTTATTAAAAAGACTCTTCTTTAAGCACTAAATTTTCTTGGTATTCTGGTTGAAAACCAATTGACTGTAAATCTGAGGCATTATTTCTGTATTCTCAATTCTGTTGGTCTGTATGTCCTTCTGCCAGTGCCACATTGTTTTGATTCCTGTAGATCTATGGTAAGTTTTGAAATCTGAAAGTGTGAGACCTCAAACTTTATCCTTCTCTTTCAAGATTATTTTTGTCTATTCTGAGTTCATTGCATTTCTGTATGAATTTTGGGATCAGCTTGTCAAAAGCTGCAGAGAAACCATCTGAGATTTTGATAGAGGTTGTGTTGAGTCTGCAGATCAATTTAGGAAATATTGCCCATCTTAATGATACTAAGTCTACCAATCTATGACACATAGGATATCTTTCCATTTATTTATGTATTCTTTAATTTTGTTCAACAATGTTTTATAGTTTTCAGTATACAATTCTTGGACTTTCAAAATTTATTTCTAAGTATTTTATTCTTTTTAATGATATTTTAAATAATGGAAATGCTACTTTTTTTTTCCTCTTTGAATTATTCATTGCTAGCATATAGAAACACACTCAGTTTTTGTTTATTGATCTTGTATTTCTGCCACATTGCTGAACTCTTTCATTCTCACGGCTTTTTAGTGAGTTCCTTGGGATTTTCCATATGTGTTATCATATCATTTGTAAATAGTTTTTACTTCTTCCCTTCCAATCTAGAACTTTTCATTTTATTTTTCTTGCCTACTCTGAAAAGAATTTGAGTGTCTGTCAGAAAATAAGGCCTTTCATTTTCTTTAACTATTTAAATAATTATACAAATTTACTTTCCATAATAACCTACACCTTACTACGGAACAGAAATGCTTCTTTATCATATACTAAAAACTTTTATACTTGGAGATGTTTTATTCCTCTTACTATCTTTATTTCAGTACTACAGTGAGTTAAGCTTGTAGCTTTATAAATCATTCTGCTTCACTGAAGTATGAGTTTTTCCATCAAATATAAATGAAATCCACACCAGATAAAATAAGGTAACAAGCACAGTGCCTGGCACATAGGTGGTATTCTTGAGAGCAAGGATCCCCAACCCCCTGGGCCATGGACCAGTACCAGTCCGTGGCCTGGTAGGAATGGGCCGAACAGCAGGGTGTGAATAGCAGGCGAGTGAGGGAATCTTCATTTGTACCTACAGCTGCTCCCTATAGCTCACATTACCGCCTGAGCTCCACCTCCGGTTAGGTCAGTGGCGTTAGCAGATTCTCCCAGGAGCACAAACCCTACTGTGAACTATGCATGACAGGGATCCAGGTTATGCCCTCCTTATGAGATTCATCCCCAAACCATCCCCAGTCAAGGTCCATGGAAAAATTATCTTCCACAAAACCAGTCCTTGTTGCCAAAAAGGTTGGGGACGGCTGCTCCACAGGTCAATACCACATCCTGTGGTTATCGTTTGGGTCACACCATCCACAGTAATTTCGGGTTATGGATAGTTAATAATTATTTTTACTGCTTTTCGAGCACCCAATATAAAAGGATTATTTTTCTAACCAAATGTCCAAAGATAACCCGGGTAAACAAATATACTAAGAAGATTATGTAACCCTGGTTTGATTCCTGGGTGGGGAAGATCCCCTGGCAAAGGGATAGGCAACTTTATCCGTACTGATGGACAATTGTGATGTTCCCTTTTTTCCCACTGTAAACAAAGCCTACAGAATCACTACTGTAGCCCCAATTCCAGCAAAGGATAAATGCATAATAAATAATTGGTATGGGAATTTAAAAACATATTAAAGCACAAGATTCTATTTTAGCATTTTATTAATTATCTCCATGGGTAAATATTTGAGTTGGAATTGCTGAACGAAAATATCAAATATTTTTATTTTTAAACAATTTACAAAACTGCCCTGCAGAAAATTTTTACCAGTACACTCTAGGAGAGCAGGGAGGGGTCGGGGGTGGGAGGGAGGTGGGAGAGGATAGCAGCAGGAGTTTGGGGTTAGTAGATGCAAACTGATATGTATAGAATGGATAAACAAGGTGCTACTGTATAGCACAGGGACTATATTCAATACCCTGTGATAAACTATCATGGAAAAGAATATGAAGAAGAATGCATATGTATACATATCTGAGTCACTTTGGTGTACAGCAACAATTAACACAACGTTTTAATGCAACTATACTTCAATAAAAAAATAAATTTTAGAAAAAAGAGCAGGGAGAAATGCATGTGTCCCCAATCTCTTACGTTTTCATGTAATCAAGTCCATCAATCCTGTTCTTAATTGTTCAGCTTTCAGTTATTATGTTTTTAAAGACCTTCTACACGAAAAGCTTATGTAGAAGCAGAAGCTAGTTATTCAGAGCTTGCTATAACAAGGGAGTTAGCCACCCTAACTTGTGTTTGGCAGAGACTTAAAGACAGGCAGGGCAATAGGAAAACTTTAGAGTGAAAAAAAGGAAGACCATATTTTCTCTGATTGCAAGTTGTTGGCAGTGAAACGCTGGTGAGCCAGAGGTATTTTATGTGATTGGTTTGGTGAGCGTATTTAGATTTCTCTAGTTAGTGGCAGGGCGAAAATATGAAGGCTGGTAGTCATTGATCAAGCCCAGAAGATTGCGGTAGAGGCTGTGGTTTGGCTTGTGGGGCTGCTTGCTACAGAGGTTGTGAGTTACAACTCTATTGTCATCTGGTCATAGTCCGTTGTGTATTCAGTCTCTCACTTAAAAATAAAAATCACTCTTTCATTTTGTTTCAAATATAAAATCATTTTCAGATCTAAATATTTAATTCATTAGAAAACTTATGTTTTGCATACCAGGAAAAAGGGACAATTTCACTTTGACGGTAACATTTTTTCCTAAAAGTGCAATATTCTACTCTTTGTACAATATTAAAGTTCACAGCCATCAGTTCAGTTCAGTTCAGTCCCTCAGTCGTGTCCGACTCTCCGCGACCCCACAGCCATAGGATTTCATTTATACGTCTACGTTCTTTCAGTGGATTTAAGAGCAAAGTTAGACTCCTCCCCCAGACTGCCCAACCCATTAAAAAAAAAAAAAAACCTCTGAGGTTTTGTTTTGTTTTGGTGGCGCCAGGCAGCATGTGGGATCTTAGTCCTTCCACCGCGGACAGAACCAGTGCCCGCTGCAGTGGAAGCGCGGAGTGCTAACCACTGCCAGGTAAGTCCCCACCTCGGTGGTTTTTACTAAAATTATTTCTTTGACCAACTTCTCAAGAAGAGGAAAATGACAAAAGGGCCCAGAAAGGTTAAGAGGCACCTACCGGAGGGAGGCGGTGGACGGCTAGCAGACGCCGGCTGGTGGGCGGGGTGAGGGGGCGGAGCTCGGGTGACGCGATGCTCACGTGACCGCTGGGCCCAGAAGTGGGCACAGGTCCCGGTACTGGCCCTCCCTCGGTGTTGTCGGACTCGGAGCCGTCTGCGAGCCTCTAGTTGTTGCACTTGGTTCTTTCAGGTCAGTGTGAGGGTTCTCGTCGCTCCCTGAGGGACACCGGAATGGGGGATGAGGAGCGGGCGCGGAAAGGAGAAAGGTTGGGGATGGGGTTCTGGTCGAGGGGAGCTGGCCAAACTGCAGCTAGAGATGGCGGTGGGAAGACGGCTAAGGGGGAGCAAGCGGCCATTGGGCGGAGGCAGGGGAAGGCGGACACCCCTAAATACCCATTCCCCTTTCTCTGCACATCCTCTTCTCTGCCCTCCGTCCATTTTGGAGCCGGAGGTTGTGAACTAGGGGGCGCCCCAGCAGTGAGGCAGTGCAAAAAATCCCCTCTGCCACTCTGTGTGTAGAGTAGAAAGTTGACCCCAAGGGTGGGGAGGCGAGTTGCCTTTGGGAGAGAAGGACGCAGAGATCCAAAATTAGTTTGGAAAACATCCTGGTCTGGCGCCCGAGGCGTGAAAAGAAATGGCGGCTGGGGTGCAGGGGGCGGAGGAGGTGGGGGGAGGGAAACGGTGGGTGAGGAGGGCAGGGATCCGGGAAAGAGACCCGAGTCCCTGCGCATCCACCGATGCCCATCCCCTGTCTCCTGTCTGTCTGCAGGTCTACGTGTCTGTTGTTCCCAGCGCTCTACTGGGCTATAGAAAGAGGAGGAACCTGTCCAGAATCCCCGCAGGTCAGTGAAGGAGGAGGGCACTGGACAGGGACCCAGAGGGGTGGAGAGTGTGGAGGGACCGCCCGCGAAGAACTGGGGCCCCACTGCCCACTTCCCAACACTATTTACACACTGCCGCGCTGAGCAAGCGTAGGGAAAAATGGCAGGGCCTGCCAGGGAAGTGTCTCACGGAGGGCCAGGCCAGGTCAGGAGATCCCTGACAAATGGCCAGAAATGACTACTACTATCCGGACCGCATTTCACCCCCAAAACCTCAGTCTCTCTTGTCTCCTCTTCCCCCGCCCCACTCCCAGTACAGGAAAAGGAGGACACTCAACATGGAAAAACTCTGCAGTGAAAATGAAGCAAAGCCTGAGAACCAAGGCAAGATGGAAAACAAAGAACAGCCAGTGGATGCAGGAAAACCTGGAGCAGCTTGTACTAAGGAAGACATGGAAAAGTTAGAAAACAAGGGAAGGACAGATCACAAGGGAAAGACAGATGAGGAAGTATTAACGGTTAAGGAAAGGCCAGAGAATGAGCCAAAGCCAAAAGAAGGAAACTCAGAGAGGCAAGGAAAGCCAGTGAGTGAGGAAAAAGCAAAAGAAAGAAAAGCAGAGAGTGAGGGGAAGTCAGAGAGCGAGGGAAAGCCAGTGAGTGAGGGAAAACCAAAAGAAGACAAGCCAGCCAGCGAACCAAGGGAACCAAGGGCTGGTGGAAAGCGCCCAGCTGGGGAGGATGTACCCAGGAAGGCCAAAAGAAAAACCAACAAGGGGCTGGCTCAGTGTCTCAAGGAATACAAGGAGGCCATACATGATATGCATTTGAGCAATGAAGAGATGATAAAAGAATTTGATGAGATGGCCAGGGTAGAGGATGAGGTGAAGAAAACCAGACAGAAATTGGGGGGGTTTATGTGGATGCAAAAAAGTTTACAGGACCCCTTCCACCCAAGGGGCCCAAGGGAACTCAGGGGTGGCTGCAGGGCCCCGCAAAGGGGCTTTGAAGACATTCCTTTTGTGTAGTGCCTCTGGCAGGCATTTACCAGGCCTTGTGCTTTATTTCAGTTCAGTTCAGTTCAGTCGCTCAGTCGTGTCCGAATCTTTGGGACCCCATGAATCACAGCACGCCAGGCCTCCCTGTCCATCACCAACTCCCGGAGTTCACTCAAACTCATGTCCATCGAGTCAGTGATGGCATCCAGCCATCTCATTCTCTGTCGTCCCCTTCTCCTCCTGCCCCCAATCCTTCCCAGCATCAGAATCTTTTCCAGTGAGTCAACTCGTCGTGTGAGGTGGCCAAAGTATTGGAGTTTCAGCTTTAGCATCAGTCCTTCCAATGAACACCCAGGATTGATCTCCTTTAGAATGGACTGGTTGGATCTCCTTGCAGTCCAAGGGACTCTCAAGAGTCTTCTCCAGCACCACAGTTCAAAAGCATCAATTCTTCAGTGATCAGCTTTCTTCACAGTCCAACTCTCACATCCATACATGACCACTGGAAAAACCATAGCCTTGACTAGACGGACCTTTGTTGGCAAAGTAATGTCTCTGCTTTTTAATATGCTATCTAGGTTTGTGCTTTATTTAACCTTATGCTAATCCTATACTTTAGGTGTCGCTCTCATTATTCAACTGCAGCCCTCTATGTTTCAGTAGCAGATTTTCATCCATTGCATGGAAAAATGTTTATGGTGCATTGTAAAATTAAAAACAAAAATAGTTTTCAGAACCATATATATGGCATCAGTCCATTTTTGTAAAACTACAAAGATACTTTACTAGTGATCCATGTACAGGAAAAACTGAAAACTCTACTAAAAAATCAATAGCGGTTATCTGTGGGTGATTTTTTTTCTGTTTTCTGTTCATCTGTTTATATTCTCTTAAAAAAACACAGATTACTTTTTATCATAGCAATAATGAAAGGTAAAAAATAGGAAAGCAGTACTAAGCAATCAAGTACTATTCAGTGAAGTGCCTTCTGAAGGCAGTGGAGACACATAAAATTTGTGTTGCCAGGTTGTGAACTGAGTAAAAGTCACATTACCTCTGGGACTCAAAGGTGCAGACATCAACTTGGCAGTTATTACAGATCCAATGTTGTAAGGGAGACTCTTGGCATCAGTGAATTGGGGATAAAACTTGCCTTCCAGGGCTGTGGAGAATATTCAATAAGATGCTGAGTGAGCTGGTTCCTACCATCTCCCCTGCACTAGCAGGGCCAGAGCCCCATCAGATATTTTGGAGAGAGCTGAGGAGGTTTCAAGCGTGTGCAGGAATAAGTCCAGACAGCTGTGAGGTGGGTGGCCCTCTCCAGCTGGGGTAATGTCATGACTCTTGGGCGGTATGCCTCTGCTTGTGGGTACTGTACCCTCCTAAGGCTCCCACCGCTACTGATGGGCTGGAGACCATGATGGTCTAAAGCAACACCATGTCACAACCAAAAGGTGGAGAATACAGTAGAGTTACCCTAACTCACCTGGGTAGCACCCAGTTGTCACTTGGGTCTTGATATTTATAAAGTTCTTATAAAACATATCTTTCCAAGTATTTTGATGGTTTGTGTGCGTTTCTGTATACAGCCATCTGCACTGGATTTAGATACTGGAGACTGAACCAGGAGAAAAGTCTGTGACCAGATGCTGTGCTATTCTCACCTGTTAATCTCGTGTCTGCTGATGCTTTTTTCTTAGAAGTCGTCTCCTAGGAAATTCCTGTTAAGCCCTGGCTTATCATTTCAGCAGACCCATCTACCTATGTGATTTTTTTCCCCTCTGTCTCTTCATTAGCCTTTTATTTGCTTATAGTGTTTCTTTAAATAAACTTTTAGGCCAGTTGTAGATTTACAGAATTATTACAAAGATGCAGTTTCCATATACCCCATACCTGTTATTAACATCTTACTTTTTAGCTTGAAGCATTCATCACAATGAACCAATGTTGACACATTATCATTAACCAAGATACATACTTTATTCAGAGTACCTCAATTTTTCCCTAATGTCATTTTTCCGTCCCAGGATCCCATCCAGGTTATCATTACAATTAGTCATGTCTCCTTAGGCTCCTCTTGGCTGTGACAATTTCTCACACTTTCCCTGTTTCTGATGCCTTGACACTCTTGAGAAGCACTGGTCAGGTACTTTCATTAGTGTATCGCAATTTCAGTTTGCTTGATTTTTCTCTTGTGGTTAGACAGGTGTTAAGTGCTGTTTTGGGAAGAGGATCACACAGGCAGAATGGCATCATATAAAGGGTACATACTGTCAATATTATCACTGTTGATGTTAATGTTGGTCACCTGGCTGAAGTAGTGTTCTCAGGATTCTACATGGTAAAGTTACTCTTTTATTTCTCCCTTTCTAGACTATACTCTTTGGAAGAAAATCACTCTGCACAGTCTACACTTAAAAGACTGCAGTGTTATGTTCAATCTTGTTGAAGATGCAGTATCTCCAACATTTATTTGGAATTCTGCATATTTGATTTCTCCCCAGTTAATATCTTTTTGACTATAATACTATTTTCATTGCTCAAATTTTTCCCCTTTTGGCCATTGGAAGTTCTTTCAGTTGGCTCTTGCATCTATTTAATATACCCCTATCATTGTATACATGTGTGTGTGTGTGTGAGTTTATAAAACTTTCTGGCACTACAAAATGGTCTAGTCATATCTTACATATTTCCTGCCCAAATCCTAAAATCAACCATTTCTCCAAGGGACCCTGGTACCTTTGGTTGGAGAATGGTACTAAAAACCAAAATTTAGGTGTTAAGTGTATACACTACCATTTGGATATCATTGCTTCTAGGCCCTTTCAGTTGATAAAGAAGATATATATGCATCTCTTTCTGTCTCTCCATATATATATATATATGTATGTACATATATATACATTTTATATGTTTTAAAATATGTATAGAGAAAATTTTGTCTTTAGTCTTAACAGACTCCACTCATTTCCAAAGTTACCTATATCAGTGCCTTATTCTTCCATCCCTTTCAGTGAAGTTGTTTCGTGCATTTGTGATATATTTAGTCTTTTGTCACATTCTGTGTTGTGGGAATGTTGTTATAAATGAACTTTTAAATATCAAATTCCAGTTGTTCATTGCTGGTATATAGGAAAGCAATTAAATTTATATATGAACTTACATCCTGTGATCTTGTGACCAGGAGTTTGTCAATGCTTTGGCATTTTCTACATAGACCATCATGTCATCTGCAAGTAGAAATAGATTTATATCCTCAGTTCTAATCTGTACACTTTTTATTTCCTTTTTTGTCTTAATGAACTAGCTAGGACTTCCAGTATGATGTTCAATAGGAGCAGTGAGAAGGGACATCCTTGCCCTGTTCCTGACACTCCAGGTGAAGTGTCTCCTTTTTCATCACTATAATGTTAGTTTCTTGTAGTTTTTGTTGTTCAGTCACCATGTAGATATTCTTTATCAAACTGAGGAAGTTCCCCTCTACTCCCAGGTTGAAAGCGTTTATCATGAATGGTTGTTGGAGTCTGTCAAATACTTTTTCTGTATCAAATAATATATTTTTCTTTTTTAGTCTTAACATGTAGTGGATTATATTGATTGATTTTCAAATGTTGAATCAACCTTGAATACCTGGAATAAATTTCAGTTGTTTGGCACATAACTTTTTATACATTATTGGATTCAGTTTTATAATACTTTGTTGAGGATTTGTGTCTGTATCCATTAGAGATATTGGTCTGTAGTTTTCCTTTCCTGTAGTATCTTTTATCTGGTTTTGGAATTAGGGTAATATTGGTCTCACAGAATGAGTCAGGTGTTCTCTACTTCAGTTTTATGGAAGAGATTGTGGAGAATTGGTATTATTTCTAACTTAAATGTTTCGTAGAGTTCACTGGTGATTTCTAAATGTTTACTGGTGATCCTTAAATGTTTGGTAGAATTTGGTCCTAGTGATTTCTATCTTTGGAAGGTTATTATTTATTGATTCAATTTCTTTAATAGATACAGAAATATTCAGGTTATCTTTTTCCTCTTGTGTGGGTTTTAGGAGTTTGTATCTTTTAAGTAATTAGTCCATTTCATCTTAAGTTATCTAATTTGTAGGCATAGAGTTTCTCATAGTATTACTTCATTACCTTCTTAATGTCCATGGGATCAGGAGTGATAACCCCACTTTCATTTCTGATAGTTAATTTGAGTCTTTATTTTCTTGGTTACCCTCATAAGAGATTTAACAATTTTATCTTTTCAAAGAACCAACTTACGGTTTTGTTGATTTCCTCTGTTGTTTTCCTGTTTTCACTTTCCTTTGATTTTGTCTCTAGTTATTTCTTTTTTCCTGTTTGCTCTAGGGTTCGATCCCTGGGTTGGGAAGATCCCCTGGAGAAGGGAAAGGCTACCCACTCCAGTATTCTGGCATGGAGAATTCCATGGACTATACATTCCATGGGGTCTCAAAGAGTCGGACACGACTGAGCAACTTTCACTTTCACTAGGCTTAAATTACTCTTCTTTCTTTAGTTTCCTAAGAAGAAAGCATAGGTTATTGATGGGAGAACCTTCTTTTCCATATATGCATTTAAGCTAGAAATTTCCCTTTAAGCATTGCTGTTGCTTTACCCCAGAGATTTTGATATGTTGTATTTTCATTTAGTTCAAAGCATTTTAAAATTTCTGTTGAGAATTCTTCTTTGACTGGTGTTATTTAGAAATGTGTTGCTTAATTTCCAAATATTTGGATTTGCCATCTATCCTGTTATTGATTTCTAGTTTAATTCTACTGAGAGCATACTTTTATGATTTCTGTTCTTTTAACTTTGTTAAGGTGGGTTTTATGGACTCTCTTGAGCTCATATTCTGTATGAGCTTGAATGTTGAATGGAATGTTATATAAATGTGAATTAAATCAAGTTGATTAATAATGCTGTTCAGGTCGACTATGTGTTAGTCGCTCAGTCGTGTCTGACTTTTTGTGATCCCATGGACTGTGGCCCGCCAGGCTCCTCTGTTTGTGAAATTCTCCAGGCAAGAATTCTGGAGTAGGTTGCCATCTCCTTCTCTGACTATATCCTTATTGATATTCTGCCTGCTTAATCTGTCAATTACTGATTGGGGGCATTAAAATTTATAACTATAATAATATATTTGTCTGTTTCTCCTTTCAGTTCTATCAGTTTTTGCTTCATATATTTTGACACTTTTGTCATGTACATATACATGTTTAGGATTATTTTATGTTTTGTTCAGAGTTGATTTCTTTATCATTATGTAGTGCCTCTTTTGATCTCTGATAATTTTCCTTCTTCTGCTTTGTCTGAAATTATGTAACTACTCCAGCTTTCTTTTTTTGTCCAGGTTTTTTTTTTTTTTTTGATTAGTGCAGATCTTTCTCTGTTGCTTTACTTTTTACCTCTCACTCTTTATCAGGGCTTCCCTAATAGCTCAGTCGGTAAAGAATTCACCTGCAATGCAGGAGACCACAGTTCGATTCCTGGGTTGGGAAGATCCCCTGTAGAAGGGATAGGCTACCCATTCCAGTATTCTTGGGCTTTCCTTGTGGCTCAGTTGGTAAAAGAATCCACCTGTAATGTGGGTACACCTAGGTTCGATCCCTGGGTTGGGAAGATCCCCTGGAGAAGGAAAAGGCTACACACTCCAGTATTCTGGCCTGGAAAATTCCATGGGCTACAGTCCATGGGGTCTCAAAAGAGTTGGACATGACTGAGCAACTTTGACTTTTACTCTTCATATTTAAAGTAGGCTTCTTGTACACAGCATATAGTTGGTTTTTAAAATTCACTCTGATAGTTTCAATCTTTAATTGATGTATTTAGACCATTCATATTTAAAATGACTCAATATATTTGGATTAAGTATCAACCATGTTTATAACTGTTTTCTATTTGTTGCCAGAGGCTTCTTTTTCTGCTTTCTGTAGTTTATTTTTGCCTGCACCAGGTCTTAGTTATGACATGTGGGATCTTTCAGTTTAGTTGCAACATGTAGGATCTAGATCCCTGATCAAGGATCGAACCCATGCCCCCTGCATTGGGAGTGTGGAGTCTTAGCCACTGGACCACCAGGGAAGTCTGCTTTCTCTAGTTTTTTTTTTTTTTTTAAAGTTCTGCAAAGTCCATCATGCCCCATTTGAAGAAAAGTCACAGATCCCTTCCCCCCAAGCTTCTGTCTGTCCAAGGTAACCACATGCAACCATTTCAGCAGATCCTCTGGGATTTTGCCCCCACATCTCTGAATACCATGATTTTAAGGCTACTTTTACTTGTGTTTTTAACATATTCTGTTGAGTTCTTACTGCAGAAGATGGGAATTCGTTTTCCTGCCCTCCCCACCAGACCCTGCTTGTCTTTCCAACATAGTTACCTCATCATTGTCAATGGATCAATACCCTGTGTTTACATTATTTGGGCTATATAAACATATTTGCAGCTAAGCCATACAGTATCAAAGATTACTTCTTTTCCTGACTAACTTTTAATTTTCCTAACTAACTTTTAATTTTTCTAGATAATTTTCTTTTTTTCCCACTGGTTTGACTTTCTTATCATTACGTCAACCCTCAGCTTCCCCTCAGGTGTGTGAAAATCTTCTCCATACTTGCAAACAATGAAATGTATTTCTATTTGATATCTGTGAACCTGCTGTAAAGCACAGGAAGTTCAGCTCAGTGCTCTGTGATGACCTATATGGGTGGGATGGAGGTCGGGGCGGGGAGGGAGGCACAAGAGGAGAAATATATGTATATCTGCTTTCTCTAGTTTTGATTATTTTACATGATTCCACTTGTCTTCTCTTAGTGTATCGATTATATTTCTTTAAAGTTTTTTCAATGATTTTCCTCGAGTTTACAGTTTTAACTAAGAACATTTTCAAATAACACTGTTCTGCTTCATTTATATGTAGTACAGGTACCTTCAGTTCAGTTCAGTCACTCAGTCGTGTCCGACTCTCTGCGACCCCATGAATCACAGCACGCAAGGCCTCCCTGTCCATCACCAACTCCCGGAGTTCACTCAAACTCATGTCCACAGAGTCGGTGATGCCATCCAGCCATCTCATTCTCGGTCGTCCCCTTCTCCTCCCGCCCCCAGTCCTTCCCAGCATCAGAGTCTTTTCCAGTGAGTCAACTCATCGCATGACGTGGCCAAAGTATTGGAGTTTCAGCTTCAGCATCAGTCCTTCCAATGAACACCCAGGATTGATCTCCTTTAGAATGGACTGGTTGGATCTCCTTAAGTGTTCATTATTCATTTCACTCATCCATTTCCTGCAATCAATACACTGTTATTTTATTACTTTAGATAAACAGTTGTCTTTTATATCAATTAAGAATAAGACAAAAGATTTCATTATACTTTCATTTATTGCATTTCCAATGCTCTTCCTTTATGTAGATCTGAGTTGCAGGCCTGTACCATTTTTCTGCTGCCTGAAGAAAATCTTTTAACATTTCCTGAAGGAAAGGTTTGCTGATGCTGAATTCCATCAGTTTTTGTTTGTCTGAGAAAGTCTTTATTTCTCCTCCACATTTGAAGGACTATTTCACTGGATATAGAATTTTAGGTTAGTGTTTTTTTTTTCTTTCAACATTTTAAATATTTACAGTTATAGAGATAGGAGTGTTAACACAGAAATGGAAGGTTTTTTTTTTCCTTCTTGTAGTTCTGTCAGATTTATTTATTTTGAGGTCTACTTAATAAATGCATACAAATTTTAAATATCATTAAGTGATACTTATGTCTTGTAATGCATTTTGCTTTAGTCTATTTTGTTATTAACTATAATGGCTTTCTTTTGGTTAGTGTTTTCATGTTATTTTTCCCCTATGCTTTTACTTTCAGTCTTTATGTATCTTTATATTTCAGATATGTCTTTTGTAAATAGTATATAGTTGGGTTTTTCCAGTCCAAAAATCTTTTTTAATTGTTTCATGTAAACCATTTACATTAATGTACTTACTGCTATTAATACTGGATATAACCATTGTACCACATTCCTTCTCTTATACCCCATCTGGTTTATGTTAGTTTTCTTCTTCCTTAGGATTGATTATTTTCTTATTTTTGCCCCTCTGTTAGCTTAGAAGTTTTGCTCTCTTACTCTTCCTTAATAGTTATCTGGTAATTATAGCATACAGTCTTGACTTACTAAAGGCTAACATTAATTTATACTTATATATACTCTTTAGATAATGCCAGAACTTTAAATGCTTTTACTCTAGTCCTCTTGACTCCTGTGTTGTCAGTATGAATTAACAAGATAATATTATTTTATACAGTATTGATTTAAATTTAAATCTATAGATAGATATTTAGCCTTTTAATTGCTTTCTTTTTCTTCCTTCATCCCCAGTCTTCTATCTGAGATCATTTTCCTGTTTTCTGAAAAATGCCCCATAGAATTGAGTATTTCCTTTGGTTTCTGACTGCTGCTAGAAACTCTTTGTTTTGGTTTATTTATAAAGCTTTTATTTTGCCTTCATTTTTGAAAGGTATTTTCTCTGGTTATTTTCTTGGTTAGCATTTGCTTTCTTTCAAGATACTAAAGATGTCACTTCACCATCTTCATGCTTTCATCATTGCTGCTGCAAAGCCAGTAATTAGCCTAAGTGTTGTTCCTTTTGAGGCATACTCTTTTTGGCTATTTTTATGATTTTCTCTTTGTCTTAAATTCTCTATAAATTCACTATTATGTATTCTATGCATGGGCTTCTTTTTATTTATCCTGTTTGGGATTTGTTAGACTTCATGGTCAATGTCTTTCATCAGTTTTGAAAAATCCTCAGCCATTAAATCTTCAAAGATTGCCTCTGAACAGTTCCATTTCTCTTTTCCTTTTGGAATTCCAACTGAACATGTATTAGACCTTATCCTATTATCCTGTCTGTATTTTCCATCTTTTTGACCACCTGTGCAGCCTTACAGATAATTTCATCTGAACATAATTTCTAGTTATTTAATTCTCTTGAGTTGCATCTAATCTGCTGTTAAAGCCATCCACTAAGTTTCTAATTTCTGTTTGTTACTTTTCAGTTTTGGAGTTTTCTTTTTTCCCTACATTTTTTTAGTTTTCTGGTTCCCTGTTGAAATTTTCAAGATTGGATTTTATTTATCTGAATACACTGAGCATTGTGGTTTTGTTGTTCAGTCACTCAGTCGTGTCTGACTCTTTGAAACCCTATGGACTGCAGCATGCCAGGCTTTCCTGCCCTTTACTATCTCCCAGAGTTTGCTCAAACTCATGTCCATTGAGTTGATGATGCCAAGCACTGTGGTTTAGTAGTCTGTATCTGATAGTTTGAATAATTCAAAGCTAATGGATCTGCTTGTGTTGTCTATTGCCTATGGTGCTTCTTATCTGTGATGTCTCTTTTCTTTGTTTTTCTGGTTTTCTTTGTGTATGGGCATTGTACTTAAATAGCTGTTTGTTGGAATAATTTGAGGCTGAGGATGATAGAACGTTTCTCCAAAGAAGATTTTGTTTACACTGGTTAGGTCCATAAGGATACTTCCTATCTAAAACCACCATAATCTATATTCAAAAATTAAACTTTACTAGTCCAGCTAAATGTTGCAAAGCCAAGCTAAAAGACTTTGCCAGGGCTAGTTTATTTCCAGGTTATATTACCCTTACAGTGAAACATTTGAAGTTCCGAGGAAACTCTTTCCCTTTTAATAAGACTTGGGCTTTGAGTTTTGTTATTGTAGTGCTTTGAGTCTTCTAAAGCTTCAACTCACTTAACACTGGTTTATTCCTTAACCTTTACTCCTTAACCATAGATGCCCTTAAGACAAATACAGTTAACCTTATGAGTACTAAAAGAAAATGGGGAATTCCTCTTTGACCTCATGTAGGAAGAGTTTTTAACTATGAGTCAAAAATCTAGATGCAATAAAAGACAAATCTGATAAATGTGACTACTATTTTTAATGCATGGCAGAAATACATCATAAAAATGTCAAAAAGCAACTAACAAGTTGGAAGTAAATATTTGCAACTTTTAAAACAGATAGAGGCCTAATATAATGTATAAAGAACACTTGAAAAGTGTGAAGGAGCAATAACCCAATGGAAGAATGTGGAAAAGGGAGTTCCCTGGAGGTTCAGTGGCTAAGACTCCATGCTCCGAATGCAGGGGGCCCAAGTTTGATCCCTGGTCAGGGAACTAGATCCCACACGCCACAACTAAAGATCGCACATGCTTCAGCTAAGACATGGTGCAGCCAAATGAATAAAAATAAATATTTTTTTTAAAAGAAAAAGTTGTAGAAAAGACATGAACAGACAATTCACAATGATATTTAATTTGCTGTTAAACAGAAATGCAAAATAAAATGCCATGAATATACTACTACTGACTTATCAGTGAAGATTAAAAAGTATGTCACATTATGTTGAAAACTGGGGAAATAAGCACTCACCTTTATTTTTGGTGGGAGAGCAAAAATGAGTCTGAGATTCAGAGAAGGGAATAACCTGGATATGTAGATTTGGGAATCTGTGTTTACAGGAAAAGGGACAGAGTCAGGGAGAGAGAACAAATGGACTGAGAAGAGCTGAGGCTCAGGACACAGCTACACAAGGTGGCAGTGCAGCTCCCTGGTGGGACCACCACCAGGGCTCTAGAGTCAGGAAGAGCTAGTCTTGAAAGCGGGCTGTGGGTCTATGTGGCACTCTAGGCAAAATCTGGTACCTTCCCTGTGATCAGATGCCACAACTGGCGATAATGGGCATCTCAGAGGGATGCTGAATGAGGACCCAAGATACTCCAGGTAAAGCACCTTGCAGTCAGGAAGCCTCTCCACTCCTGCTTTATCGATAATACCTCCTTCTCCAACCACCACCCGCCGCCGGCCCCCACCTTCTGGAGCTATTGGGTCCCTCTGGGCTGGGGGTGAGGGAGTGGGGCGGGGGACCTGGCTCAGGTGACACGATGCTCACATGACCGGCTGGGCGCCAACGTGGGCAGCAGCCCCTATGCCCACCCTGCCCGTGCAGAACCAGTTCTCAGAGCTTCCCCGGGCAAGGGGCGAGAGGGCTTAGGCGAGCCCGAGGAGGTGCAGACCTGGCCCGGGCCCTGCAGGTCAGTGTGAAGGTGGCCACTTCTGGCCTCCTGGGCAGGGGTGGAAGCTGATGAGACTAGGATCCAGGAGCAGCGGGGAAGAGATGGGGAGAGAGAAGAGGGTCCCAAGATGAATGAGGAGAACGGTGAGGTGCAACGTGGGCAGGTGGCCCCGTCTCCTCCTCGATGGCCCTCCTCTGTGCCCTCCACCCATTTTTGAGCCTGAAATTGCCGGGGAGGGGGGGTGTGCCCCCGCAGTGCGACGGTGAAACGTAGACAAATTCTGAAAATAATTCCCTTTCACACTCTGAGCCCAGGAGGAAGTAACTGACCTCACATAAAGGGGTGGGGATGCCGCAGGTTGCTTGTGTGGGAGGAAGACACAGATCCAAAACGGTTTGGAAAGCATCCTGGTCTGGTGCCTGAGGCCTGAAAAGTAATGGTGGCTGGGATGCAGGAGAGGTTAGGGAAAAATTGTAGGATGAGGAGGGCCCGGATTAGGAAAGGGACCCTAGCCCATGGACCGTGCAGTCCCTCTCTGTCTCCTGTCTATCTGCAGGTCTGCATGTCTGTTCCCAACACTCTGCAAGGCTAGAAAAGGAGAAGGAACCTGGCCAGAATCCCTGCAGGTCAGTGAAAAAGGGGAGGGCACTGGACAGGCAAGGGGCTGGAGGGCACAGTTTGGGCAGCATTTGAGGGACCCACTTCCCATCCCCCCACCAGATATAACATACACCCTCCCTGCCACGCTAAAGGATGGTACAAGGTGGCAGGGCCTTCCAGGGAATGGTTGGCTCTCAGTGCAGGAGGAATGGTGGGGTAAAGGGTAGGCAGAAAGCACACTAGGCTGGACCAGGTCAGGGGACCCCTGATGCAGGTGAGATGCCAGTGCTGTCCAGACCTGCCTTCCACCCAAATCCTCAGTCTCCCTTGCCTCCTCTTTGTCTCTTCTTCCCGCCCCCCACCCTCATCCCCCAGGACAGGAAAAGGAGGGAACATCTCAACATGGAAAAACTGCAATGAAAATGAAGGAAAGTTGGAAAGTGAGGGAAAGCCAGAAGATGAAGTAGAGCCTGAAAATGAAGGAAAGTCAGATGAGAAAGAAAAGCCGGAAGTGGAGGGGAAGTCAGAACAGGAGCTCCAGAATGAGGGACAGCCAGACAATGAGAGACAACCCGCAGATGAGGGGAAGCAAGAAAAGCAGGGCAAGTTCGAAGCTGAGGGAAACCCACTCAAGAAGGGCAAGTCAGAGTCCTAGGCAAAGTCAGAGAGCCAGTTGCATGCTGCCGAAAAGCGCCCTGCTGAAGACTATGTGCCCCAGAAGGCAAAAAGGAAAATGGACAGGACGACGGAGGATTCCCCCAAGGACTATCAAGACAACTTACTGGAAAGGCATCTGGGAGGTGAGGAGATGCTGAGAGAATGTGGAGATCTGTCAAAGGCTCAGCTTGAAGGGCAAAGGAAAAAGAAAATGGGTGGATTTCATTGGATACAAAGAGATGTACAGGATCCACTCACCCCAAGGGGGCAACAGGGTGTCAAGGGAATGAGGGGAGGAGGGAGGAGCCAAAGGGGCTTACATGATATCCCATATCTTTAATGCCTTGGAATTTGATTCTGGTTTCTTTGATGAGAATATCACTGACCCTGCTTTCCCTGGCAGTCACTTGCCAGGGTATGTGCTTTATCCTCAAGCTGATACTTTGCTTTAGGTGTCACTGTCCTTACCAGCAGCCATTTGATCCAACTACAGTGCTCTGTGTTTCAGTAGGGGGTTTTCACCCACGTTCATGGAACAGATGTTCATGGTACACTGTAAAAAGAGCTATAAAAAACACTTTTCAGAACCAGATGTATAGTATCAAACCAGTTTTGTAAATTTCCCTGGTGGCTCAGACCATGAAGAATTCACCTGCAATGCAAGAGACCTGGGTTTGAGCCCTAGGTCTGGAAGATGCCCTGAAGGAGGAAATGGCTACCCACTCCAGTATTCTTGCCTGGGAAATCCCATGGACAGAGAAGCCTGGTGGGCTACAGTCCATGGGATTGCAAAGAGTCTGACATGACTGAGTAACTAACACTTTTCACTTTGTAAAAGTAGTAAATGTTTGCGTAATGCATTTGTGCACAGAGAAAGCCATGAAAACTAAAAACTAGGTGATAGTTTTTATCCTGTATTGTAGCCAGAAAATAGGTTTTGCCTGTACTCAAAGATGAGTCCAATCATCAGATGGTACCTCCATGCCATTCCTCCACAGGTATGTCCATCCCCATGTCTTCCCCTAGTTGTAACCATGTCAGTGGGCACTGTCAGCCCTTCTCCTGGGTCCTCTACCATCCTATGGCTCCCAATATGTGTGATTCTTTTTCTTGTCTTTGCTCACTCATCTCTACTTTTTCTTAAATGATGTTTGTCATAATAAAAAAAATTACTAGAAATCAATACATGATAAAAAAAAATTGAAATGTTCAGTGAGCTTATGAGGGCAATGAAGATTCCTGTTGTCAGACTATAAAATGATAAGTAAAACATTACATCTAGGACTCATAACTAGAGGAATCAACCTGACAGTTACAACAGATCCAGTGCTCTAAAGGTCAGTCTTGTCATCTGTAAAATGGGAATAAAACTTGCCTCACAATCTGCTGAGTGGATCAGATAAGGCACTGAATATGTTAGCTGTGTTGGGAGAGCTCCTTTGTAGCAGTAGGACTCTGAACCTTGTCAGACACTGAGGAGTGAGCTGATGGTAGGTCTCACCGATGCTTAGGAACAAGTCTAAGCAGCTGAGAAGAGACTGCCACTCTTCTCCGGATACTACCATATCTGCTGGGCATGCCTGCTCTGCTGGGCCCTGTACCCTCTGCTGACAGCTATTGATATGATGGAGTCCTTATGGTGACAAAGCCCCTCCAGTTCCCTTTAGTCCCCAAAGGGTCAAAGCCCCTATTTGACTTCTATAGGAATGTGGGTAAACTCCCTCTCCCAACTTCAGAGTTGTATCTACCCTGGTGGCATTGCCCCAGGGTAGTTTGGACTCCATTATATTACATAGTTCTTAGCAAAGTAGTTATTAACATTTTAGTTCATTTTATATTTGCTTATAGTAGTTTCTTATCTCTTACAGGACTCATATATTTTGGGTCCCCTGGGGATTGTATCCTGAGACACATCTATGAATCAAACAGTGGATAATTATTTGAAGTACACACCACAGTACCTCAGGGAAGCCATATCTAAATTTATATATCATTCTTAGTGTGAGTTTTCTCTTTAAAAAGTCTCCTGGTTGGTTTCCTACACAAATTCAAAGGACTTGTCCACACATAATCAGGGGGTTACACAACTGAGTTTCAAACTGAAAATATCCCTTCCCATTCCAGACCAATTTCAACTAAAAACTGTAACAGTGCTCTTAAAAATATTAAAAACTCTCAATGTTAGGGATTTTAATTTAACCCACTAATATGTCGCTTTTTCCAAATGAGGACTTTCTTATTCACATGTTTAATAAATTATGTGACACATATACTTAATTAATTATAATTGAATCAGAAGCCCTGAGTTAAAAAAAAGATACCCTATTCATGGATTAGAAGACTTGCTAGTGTTAATATGGTAATTCTCTCCAAAAGTTATCTATAAATTTAATGTTATATGGAAAAGCAAAGGACACAGGATAGCCAAAATATTTTGAAAATTAAGAACACAGTTGAAGGACTTGTTGCCTGATTTCAGGGCTAACTAAAACTACAGTAATCAAGACTATGTAGTATGGCATAAGGATAGACATATAGATTGATGGAATAAGACACAGTTCAAAAGTAGACCCACATGTATATTGTCAATTCATGTTTTACAAAGGACCCACAGGAATTCAGTGGAGAAAGGCTTTTCAACAAATGATACTGGAACAACTGTATGTTGTCTTGGTCAGTTTGGACTGCTATAACAAAAATACCACAGACAGGAATTTTTCATAGTTCTGGAGTGTGGGAAAGCCATGATCAAGATGCTGGCAGATTTGGTATCTAGGAGGGGTCAGATTGGACTGTGAAGAAAGCTCATCGCCGAAGAATTGATGCTTTTGAACTGTGGTGCTGGAGAAGACTCTTGAGAGTCCCTTGGACTGCAAGGAGATCCAACCAGTCCATTCTAAAGGAGATCAATCCTGGGTGTTCATTGGAAGGACTGATGCTAAAGCTGAAACTGCAATACTTTGGCCACCTCATGCGACGAGTTGACTCACTGGAAAAGACTCTGATGCTGGGAAAGGTTGGGGGCGGGAGGAGAAGGGGATGACCGAGAATGAGATGGCTGGATGGCATCACCGACTCGATGGACATGAGTTTGAGTGAACTCCGGGAGTTGGTGATGGACAGGGAGGCCTGGCGTGCTGTGATTCATGGAGTTGCGGAGAGTCAGACACGACTGAGCGACTGAACGGAACTGAGGGTTCAGATTCCTGGTTCATAACCAGATGTCTTCACATGACAGAAGGGGCAAGGGAGCTTTCTGGGGTCATTTTTATAATGAAATTAATTCTTCATGAGGGCTCCACTTGCATGGCTTAATTGCCAACGGCCCTGCTCCCAAATACCATCCAACTGGATGAATTTTGCAGTTACACAAACATTCAGTCTATAGCAGACATCAGTATACAAAAAAGTACCCTTACCTCACACCATATACAAAACATAAATTAAAAATGGCTCACAGAACAAAATGTAAAACCCCAAATTATAAAAACTTTATTTAGAGAATTCCTGTGTGATCCCAGTGGTTAGGATTCTGAGCTCTCACTGCCAAAGGCCTGGCTTCAATCCCTGGTCAGGGAACTAAAATCCCATAAAGCCACATGATGCGGCCAAAAAAAAAACAAAAATAAAATAAAAATAAAAATTTCATTTAAAGATAAGAACAATATGGAATAGTTTGTTGTTTCAGAGTAAACTATTATTATTTATTAATTCTGAAGTAGTTTAAAGATTTTTTATTGTAATTTTTTATTTTAGGCTGCACTGGGTCTTCATTGCTGCTTGGGCTTTTCTCTAGTTGCGGTGAGTGAAAGCTACTCTTTGTTGCAGTGCACAGGCTTCTCATTGTGGTGGCTTCTCTTGTCGCTGAGCACAGGGTCTAGGGCACTCGGGCTTCAGTAGTTGCGGCATGTGGGCTCTAGAGCACAGGCTTAATAGTTGAGGTGCACAGGTTTAGTTGCTCCACAGCATGTGGGATCTTCCTGAACCAGGGATTGAACTTGTGTCTCCTGCATTGGCAGGCAGATTCTTTACCACTGAGCCACCAGGGAAGCCCAGTTCAAAGATTTTTGAAATGAATTTTCTGCTACTATCTACTTCATAAGTTCCAGAGGTTTCTTTTACTAAGAAATGGGAAAAGGTAAATGCTAATTATAAAATATTACATGTGGACAATAAAATTTAAGATATCATTAGAAAAATAGGGAAAAGGGTAATCCTGGATTAGCATATGACATGAATTTGTGCCATATGACAATTTAAGATAATAACTGGACAATGAGGGTATTGACAAATTTCTGTGAAGTTCAAACAAGTCTAGACCATCTATATTAGTAACATATATCCATACATATATAACCTAAGAAAGCATAATATTTCTTATTTGACAATATTTCCCACATAATTTAACATACCAAAAAAATCTCTTGTTTTAACATCTCTTTTATAAAGTGAGAGATAATTTTTTTGAGATTTTCTAAGGACCTTCTGGGAAATCTCAAAACTAGTTTGAGGTCAAAAAGACTCCATTTAGATTTTTATTTTGGGAAGCTGCCAAAAATGTCAAAAAGTTTGAACATTTGATTAAACAGGATCACAAATAAATATGAAACAATACTTATCTAACAAAAGAGACAATCAAAAAATTTTTAAGGTAAATACAGAAGGTTACAAAACTGTGAATGAAAATATAGCTCTTTTCACATTGAGAAGACTCAATTCTCCCACATAATCAAAGACCTGATAAAGACAACACGAAACACAAAAAAATTCTTTTGGTAAGACAAAATCTTTGCTTTCCAAGCAGATTACCCAAAAGGTAAAGAAAAACATTTCACAATCTCTTATCAAGAGAAGACCACTAGTCCAAAAGACTTTTTCTTTTTAACAGAGAGAAAGCCAAACTAATTTTGCACCATGTATTCCTCCCTCCCTTCCTCCCTTTCTCCCTGCCTCCCTCCCTCCCTTCCTTCCTTCCGTTTCTTTCTTTTTTTCTTGCCATATCTCTAAGCAAGATAGATCTCACTTCCCCGACCTGGGATTGAATTCTTTCCCCCTGCAGCGGAAGCACAGAGTCTTAACCACTGGACTGCCAGGAAAGTCCTTGTACCACTGTACTTTTGATGTTAAAGCTCATTCTTTAAAAAACTTATAAATAAATCCATTCTAATCTTAGCCAGCTTGACCACACATAAAATTCCTTTCCCAAGATTCTGTTTACTGAAACTTTCTACCCACTCAGACACTCAGGTTTTTTTCCTGTATTTTCCTCTTACTCATTCTAGAATACCCAGTCATTTGACTTTAGAATAAAATTACTCTTTTTCCCTTAACAAAAACATGTCTTTCATACTTCTTATCCAAAACACACATCCTACTTTTTTTTAACCTACTTTTCATACACAGTTGTTTCCTTTTACCCTTGTTTCTAGTATTTTTAATTACATATATAGATTAGCATTCTTAACCCTTAGAAACCTTAATTTCTAGTGAAACTAAAATGTAAACAATTGAGGACTGCCTGTTACTTAAGCATTGTATGATTGGAAAATTTATAAATCTATTTCATAATTTCTAAAAGTATATTCTTCCTGACAGTGAATTTTCCAATATGGCCCAACACATGTTTGCTGATACATCCAAATATCTTCAGTTCCTTTATAAGAAGATGCCAAAGTAGATAAACCTATGTTCAGTAGTTTGTTTCAATATTTCATTTTATCTGAAAATGATCTAGATATTCAATGCCTATCCATCATTAGTTAATATAACTTTTAAGTTTTCAAGTTATCAAAAAGATTTTTGAAACTATTTTTAAGTAGACACACCATGAAACATAATTACTGTTGAAAAGTTCATATATAAAGTTTTATCTTCAGTTCAGTTCAGTTCAGTTCAGTCACTCAGTCGTGTCTGACTCTCCACGACCCCATGAATCACAGCACGCCAGGCCTCCCTGTCCATCACCAACTCCCGGAGTTCACTCAAACTCATGTCCACAGAGTCGGTGATGCCATCCAGCCATCTCACTCTTGGTCGTCCCCTTCTCCTCCCGCCCTCAACCTTTCCCAGCATCAGAGTCTTTTCCAGTGAGTCAACTTGTCGCATGAGGTGGCCAAAGTATTGGAGTTTCAGCTTTAGCATAAGTCCTTCCAATGAACACCCAGGATTGATCTCCTTTAGAATGGACTGGTTGGATCTCCTTGCAGTCCAAGGGACGCTCAAGAGTCTTCTCCAGCACCACAGTTCAAAAGCATCAATTCTTCGGCGATCAGCTTTCTTCACAGTCCAACTCTCACATCCATACATGACCACAGGAAAAACCATAGCCTTGACTAGACGGACCTTTGTTGGCAAAGTAATGTCTCTGCTTTTCAATATATTATCAAGGTTGGTCATAACTTTCCTTCCATGGAGTAAGCTTCTTTTAATTTCATGGCTGCAATCAGCATCTGCAGTGATTTTGGAGCCCAAAAAAAATAAAGTCTGACACTGTTTCCACTGTTTTTCCATCTAATTACATCTATATAATTAACCTTTTAGACTATTCATGAAAACTTCTTGAATTAAATAGCTAACCATCATCTTAAATTATTTTTCTTTCTAACAAATCTTAGAGATAATGCGACTTTTAGTAAACCTGGATAGAAAAAAGGCTGTATGTTTGCATAACTCTGAAGACATGCCTGTTTTAATTAAACTAATAAAGTTAGACTAACTTTTATTTATGAAAGATTATCCTAGAGCACATGAACTTGAAAAATATTTGGGCTAATTTCTGTATTTCTGAGAGAATACTTTAAAAAAAATTTTACTGGATCAACAGCCCAACTTTCAATTATCCAAATTCCTATATTAAAATTCAGGGGATTCTGAATTATATGATATTAGCATAAACAAGTGTAAATTTTCTCTGCAGGAAGTTTACATTATCCTAATCCTACAGTCATTTTGGTGAATAGTCTGTCTAAATAGTAAAATGTAGCCAGGTACAAAATGAGTGCAGACATGAAAAAAAAAATTCAGCAGAAACAACACACAGCAAATACAGATGTATAGGAGTTACAGATATTGGAATTATAAGACTCAATTTAAAAATAATTTTTCTGGGAATTCCCTGGCAGTCCAGTGGTTAAGACTCCACTTCCACTGCCACTACAGGGGCTGTGTTTGATCCTTGGTTGGGAAACTAAAATCCCATCTGCTGTCCAATGCAGCTAATAATAATAATAATTTTTCATACTAAATAGGAGATAAAAAACTGACTTATGGAAATTTCAGCCAGTAACTGGAAAGTATAAAAAACATGAAATAGGCCATTCTATAACTAAATTTTTTTTATTTTTCATTATATTTGAATTACAATTTTGTCTTAATTACTGCTGTACAGTGAAGTAACTTAGTTTTATATATATATATATATATTCTTTTCATATTCTTTTCCATTATGGTTTTTCACAGGATATTGAGTATAATTCCCAGTAGGACCTTGCTGTTACATGCCAGTCTGCATCTGCTAATCCCAAACACCCAATTCAATCCTCTCCCACCACCATCCCCCTTGGCAACCACCAGTCTATTCTCTAGGTCCCCAGTTCTGTTTCTGTTTCACAGATAGGGTCATTTGTGTCATATTTTAGATTCCACATATAAGTGATATAAAATGGTATTTGTCTTTATCTTTCTGACTTACTTCACTTGGTATGATAATCTCTAGTTGCATCATGTTGCTGCAAATGGCATTATTTTGTTCTTTTTTATGGCTGAGTATTATTCCACTGTATATATGTATGACATCTTCTTTATCCATTCATCTGTCAATGAACATTTAGGTTGTTTCCATGTCTTGGCTATTGTAAATAATGCTGCAGTGAACATGGGGTGCATGTGTCTTTTTGAATTACAGTTTTGTTTCTACTATCTTGATCATTTACAATATCTATAAGCATTTTTGAGACAAATAGAGCAAATTTAGGATTTGGTAAAAATGATAGATAGGCTTTAATTGCTTTTAGAGCCACAAATTGAGTTCTCTAAAAGACTCAATTTGTAAGACAAGTACAATTATTTTTAATTCTTAAAATAATTGGGTTGAAACCTGAATGATATCAAGAGGCTAACCCACCCATCCAACTATCTTCAATTTGCTTCTTTATATCAGGGAAAAGATATCCAACTAAGACAGAAATCAAAAGAATCATATGTTCTAGATTTAGAGCTGTATCGTTGGACTTTATTTTCTTGGGCTCCAAAATCACTGCAGATGGTGGCTGCAGTCATGAAATTAAAAGATGCTTGCTCCTTGGAAGAAAAGCTCTGATTAACCTAGACAGTATATTAAAAAGCAGAGACGTTACTTTGCTGACAAAGGTCCATCTAGTCAAAGCTATGTTTATTCCAGTAGTCATGTATGAATGTGAGAGTTAGACTATAAAGAAAGCTGAGAGCCAAAGAATTGATGCTGTTGAACTGTGGTGTTAGATAAGACTCTTGAGAGTCCCTTGGACAGCAAGGAAATCCAACCAGTCGATCCTAAAGGAAATCAGTCCTGAATATTCATTGGAAGGACTGATGCTGAAGCTGAAACTCCAATCCTTTGGCCACCTGATGCGAAGAACTGACTCACTGGAAAAGACCCTGATGCTGGGAAAGATTGAAGGTAGGAGGAGAAGGGGATGACAGTGGATGAGATGGTTGGATGGCATCACTGACCCGATGGACATGAGTTTGAGCAAGCTCTGGGAGTCGGTGATAGACAGGGAAGCCTGGTGTGCTGCAGTCCATGGGGTTGCAAAGAGTCGGACATGACTGAGCAACTGAATTGATCTTTGGAATGTTTTGGTAAATCTTTCCACAAAGACTTCAGAAGGTCTTTTTGTGTGTGTGTGTGTGCTCTGGGTATATAGTTTCATTTTAGCTTAGGGGTGGTGGTGGTGGTTTAGTCGCTAAGTCGCATCCAACTCTTGTGATCCCATGGACTGTAGCCTGCTAGGCTCCTCTGTCCATGGGATTTTTCAGGCAACAATACTGGAGTGTTTGCCATTTCCTTCTCCAGGGGATCTTCCCAACCCAGGGACCGGGTCTCCTGCATTGCAGGCAGATTCTTTACTGACTGAGCTATCAGGGAAGTCCTTGCTTAGGGGAAAGGCCTAAAAACGTTCTTATCAGGCTGTGAATATCAGCTTCCAATTTCTGACCAGAGCTTCCTTTAAAGAAAAATTTTTCTCAAATATAAGGTTTTCAGAAACAGTAAATATTCTTGGTAGTATTGAACTCTTTAATTTTTTTCCCTTTACCTTTAAGTCAAGTATATACCTATCAAGTTATTTCCAACCAAAATCAATAAGTCTTTTATGGATTAACCGTGGACACTTCAAGCATCCCCAAAGATGGTAAAAGATGTAGTTTTCCCATGATACAGGACCACTTGCAAAGACAATGAAAGGAAAGAAAGACTTGGACAATTCCCCTGAGAGCTAGCCACAATCAGTAAGACACTAGCTGCAAATGGAGTGCAAGTCACATTTCTGTCCAGTCATATTCTTGGCGGTCCAAACCTGATGGTTGAGCTGCCTATACATGTAAGCAGTGACAACTTGTGCTCCCCAGCAGGAAGAAACCCAAGCTAGTTCCTCAGTACACAAAATGAGAGACAGGCAGGAAAGTAATAGTTGCCTTTGGTGGAAAGGATTAATAACAAATGGGTATCCCCAAACCAAACTCACAGAAATCTGAATTTAGAAAAGAAGGAACACCATAAAATTTTACTTTCCTTTCTTAACTGGACACTACAGATTGAGATCCAGGACAGCTGAGTTGGTAAGAATTCTTTTCACTGGCTTCTTTTTCCTGGGGTTCCATCTATAGGCTCCGGAGCAAATGACATGTCCCAGAAGGTTTCATCTGGGTCATCAGAAATTGTAGGGGAAGAAAAATAATATTCTCTCTACCATTCTGAGTATTTGGCTGATAACTGTTTTTCTCTAGGGCATCTCATGAATAGATGAGCTCATCTAGGCTAAAAGTTTCTTACTGTGGCCACTGTAATTAAAAGATTATCTTTGGTAAAATTAAACCATTTGTTCAGAAAAACATAGGTTTGGGGATCTTAATTTTTATACACATTTATACTTAACATGCATAATATACATATTTATATTTAATTTTTATATATACATATAATTCCAGTTAACTGGAATCCCAGATGGAGGAGTCTCTGACTCTTCGGACTTGAACAAACCCATTTTTTCTTTTTCTCTCTTAAAATTTATTTACTTGAAGCCTCACACTGGCCCAGTCCAGTTTAAGTCAGACCAGTACAACTGCAGACCCAGTCTAGAAAAAGAAATGCTCAAGTGAAGTCAGCTCACTCATTAAGGAAAAACAGTAGAGCTTGGATATCCAAGAGGGACTTATTCATGACCCCCAGACAGAGCAAGAAGGCAATGAGCACAGTGGGATCAGTAGGTATCTGCTCTTGCTCATTGCTCCTTAGGACCATTGGTGACCTCCTTTGGATACCACCAGGACAATTAAAGGGCTTCCCATGCGACATTAGTGGTAAAGAACCCACCTGCCAATGCAGGAGACATTAGAGACGTGGGTACAATCCCTGAGTCAGGAAGATCCACTGGAGAAGGAAATAGCAACCCACTCCAGTATTCTTGCCTGGAGAATCCCATGAACAGAGGAACCTGGAGGGGCTACAGTCCATTGGGTAGCAAAGAGTCAGACATGACTGAGTGACTAAGCACACAGTACAATTAAAAAATATACTGAAGCATATTAAACATTTTAGTTTATCTGGGGCTTCACTAGTGGCTCAGTGGTAAAGAATTCACCTGCCAATGCAGGAGACATGGGTCTGATGCCTGATTCAGTAAGATCCCGCATGTCGCAAGGCAGCTGAGCCTGTGCACTACAGCTACTGAGCCTGTACTCTAGAACCCAAAAGCCACAACAGTTGAGCCTATATGCTGCAACTGCAGAAGCCTGCACACCTTAGAGCCTGTGCTCTGCAACAAGAGAAGGTACCACAGTATGAGAAACCCTCACACTACAACTAGAGAAGTAGCCTCCACTCACTGCAATTAGAGAAAAGTCCATGCACAGCAACAAAGACCCAGCACAGCCCAAAATAAATTAATTAAACTTTAAAAAAAAAAGTTTATCTGAGCAAACATTGATGCAAACTATGCTGTACAAAACCAGAAGTGGTTAGAAGCACTCCACCAACAGGACCTAGGGGGAAGGATTTTATAGAGGAGACACAGAAGCAAAGCAAAAAGAAAATTATTTGATCGGCTACAGCTTAAGTGGTTTGTATTATTTGGGAAAGTCTAGCTGGCTGCTTGTGATTAGTTGTTCTTAACCTTGAGAAACTTATAGGAATTGACCTGGCTTAGGTTTTGGTTTGCTTACATGGACTACCAAGTCATTAGAGCCACCTCAGTTCAGTAGTCTCCTTGTTTGATTACTGTAAGAGTATAGAAGAGGAACACTTCCCAATTGACTCTATGAAAGCAGTATCACTCTGATATCATAACAAGACTAGGTACAACAAGAAAAGTACAGACCAATATTTTTTATGAATATAGAGGCAAAATCCTTAACAAATTACCAGCAAGTTGAATCTAACAATATATAAAAGATTATACACAATGGCCAAGTGGAATTTATTCCAGGAATGCAAATTTGGTATAACACAGAAAAATCAGAGAATATAAACTATTGAATTAACATAATGAAGGCCCCAAACCACATGATCATCTCAAAAGATACAGGAAAAAAACCCCATAAATCCAGCACTTTCTCATGATAAAAATATTCAACAAACTAGGAATAAAAGGTAACTTCCTCAACTTGATAGAGGAAATCTACAAAAAGATGCAACTGACATCACACATAAGGATGAAACACTAAAAAATTTCCTTCTAGGAACTGAAACAAGACAAGGATGACTTCTATTGCCACTTCTAGAGGTTGTACTAGAGGTTCTGGCCAAGGTAATTAGGCAACAATAAGTAAATAGGCATCCAGTTAGGAAAGGAAGAAGTAAAAAGTCTCTATTTGAAGATAACAGTCTTGTACATAGCATAACCTAAGGAATCCATGAAAAAAAAACTATGAGAACTACTACATGAGTGGAACATGGTGGCAGGATACAATATCAACATACAAAAATCAATTGTATTTCTTTATAATAGAAATTAGCAATCTGAAAATGAACTGAAGAAAATGATTCTACTTATGATGACATCAAAAAGAAAAATATTTTAGGGATACATTTAACAAAAGAAGTTTCAGGGTTATAAATTGAAAATACAGAATGTTGTTGAAAAAATTAAACAAGACCTAAATAAATGGAAATAAATTCCATGTTTGTGGATTAAAAGACAATATTATTCTATTGGTCATATTACCTAATTGATCTACAGATTCAATTCAATCCCTATCAAAATCCTATGTGGCTTTTATGTAGAAAATGACAAGGTGATTTCAAAAATCAAAGGATGTAGAATAGATAAAACTTAGTTTAGAAAGAATAACATAGGATATCTTATATTTCTTAATTTCAAAACTTACTAACAAATGACAGTAATCAAGACAGTGTGGTACAGCAACTAGAGATTACATACTAAGTGAAGTTAGTCAGAAAGAGAAAGACAAATACCATATGATATCACTTATATGTGGAATCTAAAGTATGACACAAATGAACCTACCCATGAAACAGAAACAAAATCAGGGACATAGAGACAGACTGGTGGTTGCCAAGGGGGAAGCGGGTGGGAGAGGGTAGGAGCGGGAGTTTGTGGCTAGCAGATGCAACTGATATATATATATATATATATAAATGGATAAGCAGCAAGGTCCTACTGTATAGCACAGGGAACCATATTCAATATACTGTGATAAACCATAATGGAAAAGAATATGAAAAAGAATAAATACATATGTATAACTGAGACATTTATAAGACAAAAGATAAGATTAGAAGTCATCAAAATAAAAAAAAAATTGTGCATCAAATGATACCACTAAGAAAGTGAAAAGACAACCCACAGAGTGGGAAAAAATACTTGTGAATCATTTATTCAATAAGGAATAATTTCCAGAAAATATAAAGAACTCTAGAAATTCAACTATAAAAAGACAAGTAACCCAATTAAAAATGAGTATCAAATGATACCACTAAGAAAGTGAAAAGACAACCCACAGAGTGGGGAAAAAATACTTGTGAATCATTTATTCAATAAGGAATAATTTTCAGAAAATATAAAGAACTCTAGAAATTCAACTATAAAAAGACAAGTAACCCAATTAAAAATGGGCAAATGATTTGAATAGATATTTATGAAAGTCATATAGATAACCAATAAGCACATGAAAAGAAGCTCAATACCATTAGTTGTTGGGGAATGTAAATCAGAATCAAAAGGAGAGAACACTTCATATAAATTATGATGGTTAAAATGAAAATGATGGAAAATGACATTTTATTGAGGATGATGATAAACTGGAGCTCTCAGATTACATCTGAGTTTATACTAATGAGGTAACTCATGGTGAGTCCCCAGATAGCTTCAGGTTAGGGGCTGGCCACCACAAGGACCAAATAAATTATTAGAGGGATATGTGGACAAAAAAATGTTACCTGCCATTCAGGTAGACAAGATATTGACTACTATCAAGCCATCAGCCACTGCAACCACCTACAACGGTGTACCCAGAGGGGAATTCAGGATGAAGAAAAACAGGACACTGGCCCTAGGTGGTTAAGATTCATATCAAAGGAAAAATTTCAGTGAGCCCAGACTCTTGTATTTTACCACACATAGAAAAGCACTAAAATCATTAACTTGAGATGTCTGTTTTTGTGATTAACAATAACTTTTGATGTTCAAGTACACATGTTTGTTTTTGGTTTTGTTTTTCAATAAAAACTCCTATATATTGTGGCTCCTGCCTTATCTTGTTGGAACAGCTCCTCAGAGCTATCTGACAGGCTGTATCCTGGGCTATAGTCTTCAGCAAGGCCACTGAATAAAACACAATTGTCAACTTTTAGGCTGTGCATTGTTTTTCAGTCCACAGCTGAAACTTTCAGTCTTAACATCCTAAACCTCTTCCCTGACCTCTGGAGATGGAAGGACTGGAGATTTCCTGCCAAAAATTTTGGCTCCCTGTCCACTAATGCCACATAGAAATACGGAGACAGTATGGAGGTAATAGAAAAGAGTAGTTTTATTTTTGCCTGACAAAAGGGAAACACAGCAGGCTAGTGCTAAGAACTGTGTACTCCTTCCTGGGGTACTGGGGATCTTAAAGGTGGAACTCTTAGTCCAGGGTGAGTGAAGGTTTTGTATTCTTCTTGCATTATTATAAAATAGTCACTGCTGGCATCAGGCAGCCTGGCATACGGGTCCATTCGTTTCTGGGTTATTGGCCTGTGACCTTCTTTCTGAAACTTAAACAGCTATAAGGGGTAATCTGCTACAAAAGAGTGTAGGGAGGGTAAATACCAGGACATAATTTACACAGTGTTAGGGAGTGATAGGTTAGCTTTCTGAAGAACAGATCTAGTACAGACACTACAGATTAATAATAGTGAGTTAAGTCACTCAGTCATGTCTGACTCTTTGCGACCCCATGGACTGTAGCCTACCAGGCTCTTCTGTCCATGGTATTTTCCAGGCAAGCATACTGGAGTGGGTTGCCATTTCCTTCTACAGAGGATCTTCCTGACCCAGGGATTGAACCTGGGTCTCCCGCATTGTAGGTAGACGCTTTATCGTCTGAGCTACCAGGGAAATCCAGATTAGTAATAGTTAAAACTAAAATTAGCTAGCTCTTTCAGGCCAGTTTATGTTTCTTCTCTAGCCTGTTCACTGTTCTCTTTATTTTCCTTGTTTCTCAGGAGAGAGGAAAAGAAAACTCATTTCTAATTTTTTTTTGCAGCAGATTGAGTTCAATCACCATTGGTTGATGGTTTAATCAATCATTCCTATGTAATAAAAGATCCATAAACCACTCTAAATGACAGGGTTTGGGAAGTTTCTGGGTTGGAGAACACATAAATGTGCTGGGAAAGTGGTGTGTCTAAAGACAGCAAGGAAACCCTGCCTTTCTACTTCCCCTCAATACCTTGCCCTATGCCTCTCTTCCATTTAGCTATGCCTGAGTTGTATCACTTAAAATCAATACTAGAAACTAAAGCATTTTTCTGAGTATTGTGAGTTGTTCTAGTAAATTATTGAAATTGAGGAGAGGGTCATGGGCATCCCTAAACTTGTAGTTGGCTGGGCAAAAGTGTAGGCAACCAGGGCACCCCATTTGTGGCTGCTGTCTGAAGTGGAGATATTCTTGTAGGACACAATCTTTAATCGGTGATGTTAGTCTCAGAATTGAATTGACTTGCAGGACACCCAGTTGGGGTTGAAGAATCAGAGAACTGGTTGGTGTTGAAAAACATGCTGCCTCTGTTGTCAAAAGTGGTGTCAGATAATACCATACATTGTGAAAAGCAACTGAGAGGACACTGATATTGGAAATAGAAACTAAACAGCATGTCAGCTCATTTACCAGAGAAAACCTGGGAAAGAGAGAGCTGGGAGGAGACCTGGGAGTAGAACTAATTTCAGTCTGCAGAACAATTTATGCCTCAGAACATTGTTGAAAACAATAGAGCAATCAGCAGGCCAGTTGGCGCTGGAGAATCAGAAAATTGGCTGCTGCTGAAAAATGCACTGCCTTTGATATCAGAAATGGTGTCATATAACACCACACATGGTAAAAAGCAATTGAGAGGACATTGATAGATTCATTGGCAATATAAACTAAACTGTAGGTCAGCTCATTTACCAGAGAAAACCTGGAAAGAGAGAGCTAGGAGGCCTGAGAGCAGAACTAATCTCAGTCTGCAGAATAATTTATGCTTCAGGGTATTGTTGAAAACAGTAATGCAATCAGCAGGCAATTAGTGGTGTTTTAGTGGCAATTAGCGGTTGCATTTGGTCAGGGACAAAAAGAGTCCTGCCAAAAAGCACTGTCATTCCAGGGTGACTGTGGGCATACCTAAAGCTGTGCACACTGAGGATCAACAAAAGAGGTTTCACACATCTTATGTGTGTGGGCATAGGCATTACTTATTCAGAGACTAGCTGGATTACCAAAAATAATCTAAATTATCTAAAATTACCTAGCTAGTCACTAAACAAATAACCTTTACGAAAACAATAACAAGCCCCACATGGGGAGGAGGAGTTGCTATATTATCTAATATGTTGTTTTCAACAAAAATTTATGAGACATGCAAAGCAAGAGGAAAGTATGACCTATATATCAGGGGAAAAATAAAATAGGCAACAGAAACTGCCTGTGGGAAAAAAAGTGCGTGTGAGAATGAACATATTTCAGATTTAACAAAGACTTCAAAGTAGCTGCTATACATGCAATCACAGAACTAAAAAAAAAAACATGATTAAAGAATTAAAGGAAGATGTGATGACAATGTGGAATCAATAAAGAGAATTAAAAAGAAAATAAATACAAATTCAGGTACGAATTGAAAGTGTAAGAATGGGTTAGCACAAGAACGGCCATGTTAGAGGCCGGAAAAACCATTTTTACTGAGTATGTGACTTGAGGGAAGAAGAACTAGATAAAACCTGGGAGACAAGTTAATCTTAAGTACCAAAAATGTGGGGGGCTGCGACACTGAAAATTAGGTAAACAGGTCTGATAAGTTTATCTCGTTAAGACACCAGGATAGAGATATGCACAGCTGTATGTGTGTGTGTGTGTGTGTGTGTGTGTGGAAAATTCCTGTGAGTTAGGTAATTTAGAAATATCATGATTTGAAAATGCTATATAACCCCTTGGCTCTGAGTGCTCGGGGTCCTTGTTGAAACCCGCTGCGTCGGGCAGACACTTGGACCCCAGCTAGCTGGAAATAAACCTCGCTGTGTGTCTTGCATTATCGTGAGTGTCCTCTGTTCCTTTGAGGGAAGGGCGACTCCGGACCCTAACATTTGGGGGCTCGTCCGGGATCCCAAGACCCCTCCTCAAAGAGACAGACAACCTCCGATACCGAGGTTTGCACAAAAGCCGCGGCAGGAGGTTTGGCCACCTCCTAGAGGGGAGGACTGAAACAGGTCCTCGACCGGAGGGACTGAAACAGGTCTCTGCCCGGTCCCAATCGAGAATTCTCGTGGAAGGGAAGGAGCGGGTTACGACCCTGGAGGCTCTGGAAGTCGTGGGAGACGTCCCCGACGAAGGGGTGCCTGAACGACGTCCACAGTGGACGCCGTTTGGAACCCTAGGTAAGGGTCCTGAGTGTTGTGTGAATGAGACGGCGCCTGTGAATGTGGTGTGGCGGACCGGCCAGTGGGTGTTGAAAAGCTCGGGTCGAATTTGTGTGTTCGCTGGAATTGTATCCCTTGTCTTTTTCTGGCTCTGCAAGGTCTGTTCAGGGGCAAATTGATCACCATAGCCGGCATAAGGCCGAGGCCCAGAATTTGGGCTGGAAGGCAGCTGGCTCTGCGGGAGAGGAGGTCTCTCCAGATCCGGAATTTGGTGGGCAGTGGACACCCTTCGGTAAGGTTACTTTAAACTGCAGGAAGCCTCAGAGGTCTCAGAGACCTAGTAGTGTGTTTTCGGCCGACGTTTGTCTGTCCTCCGTTTGTCGTGTTATCGTGTGTGCCGGCATTGTCTCTGTCTCTCTCCTGTGTCTTTTCTCTCCCGTAATCTATTCTGTGGTCTACCCCGCTCTCCCTCATGATGGATCATTTCTCTGACTTTAAATCTAGGGTGTGAGACTTGTCTCTGCTAGTGAAGAGAAATAAGCTGGTGACGCTCTGTTCCTCGGAGTGGCCCACTTTTAATGTCGGGTGGCTGAGGGAGGGAACCTTCAGCCTGCCCACCATCCGGGCTGTTGGGGGAAGGTTCTCACGCCTGGCCCTTCCGGCCACCCGGACCAGATGCCCTATATCCTGGTCTGGCAAGATCTGGTGGAAAACCCACCAGCATGGATAAAGCCTTTTGTTTCTATCCTTTTCACCCATAATCCCACCTGGGATGACTGTCAGTAGCTGTTACAGGTGCTCTTCACCACGGAAGAATGGGAGCGGATTCTATCAGAAGCTCGGAAACATGTCCCTGGTGTGGACGGGAGGCCCACCATGCAGCCGAACCTAATTGATGAGGGATTTCCATTGACCCGGCCCCAGTGGGACTTTGAGCGCGCAGAAGGTAGGGAGCATCTCCGAGTGTACCGCCAGACTCTTATGGCAGGCCTCCGAGCAGCTGCCCGGAGACCAAGGAATTTGGCTAAGATAAAGTTGTTCAGGGATTGGTTTTGGCTATGGAGATTAAATAAAAATTACGCTGCAAATACAATCCCCAGAGCTCGGGTCAAGTAAAAAGGATGAATCGGACCCTAAAAGAAACATTGGCAAAATTGGCAATAGAGACTGGTGGGGACTGGGTGCTTCTCCTTCCTTATGCCCTTTTATTGTTTATGGGGTCCCTCCGCCGACCCCCTATAGAATCGGTCCAACTGTTTTTATAAACTAGTAAATTTTATATTGTAATATCTAATTCATGACTAAAGACTTGCACTGTTTCTGTCTTAATATGTCTTGGTATGTCTTTGTCTCTGAGTAATATTTTTTGAAGTTAATTTGTAAGTGAGCTCTATTTAATTGGCTTTAAAAAGGGTAAGTGCTTACAAATTAAATAATTCTAAATTAATAAATTCCAGGTTCAAGTAAACTGGAAAATATTCAGTATTAAATACCTGATATTAATGTTTGTTGATCTATCTAATATAGACATGTCTTAGAGTAATTAACATTAAGTAGAATATTTTCATTGCACCTAGGTTCAATATAAATTAAATATCATATCTGTTACAAGTTTGTCGACAAAGAAATTACCTTGAGTGAAAAAAAAAAAAAAACTTCTAAGAAATGTAAATGAGACATGAGCTTTTAGATAAACTCTATTAAGATTAAAAATGTCTGTCTAAAACAGTTTCTCTAGATTTTGGTAACCTGAATTTCTAAGGTTGTGCTAAATTAAGTAACAAAAGTTTATTGAATAGCTAGGTCATTTCCAAATAAAATAAGATCCTGAAACATTCACTACTGAATACTAACTTACAGAAAAACTAAAGATTTTAGACTATTAATAAATAATGTTTGATGCCATCCTGAGATGTTTGCTAAAATTTAAGTTATCACTGGTATTTATGTTCACCAATCTATAGAATGCTAATATAAAGGTCAATTCTTGGTTGCTTAAGGAAAGTAAGATGTGTGTTCAGTAAAAAGGTATGAAAAATGAAGTTACATTTTATAGAGGAAAAAGGTAGTAGGTCTAACTTACAGTTGGCTGTTCCAGGATGAGAAAACAAATGGGTACAGAAAGTGATAAAATGGTTTTGTGGAAAGTGGACACCAAGGAAAGAGTTTTGTGTATAAATAAACGTTTTCTTGAGATGTTAAATTGCATTTGACAATAGATTTAAGTTTATTTGCCTCTTAAATGGTCTGTTCCATATTTGCCTCTGAAATCCTATATTGTTACTATGGCTGAGTGAATAGCTATTGTTTCACAGTGACCTATAATCCCATCTGACTGAGTGCTCTAAACCTTTCTGATATTTGTTGACAAAACTTCCTAAATCAATCTGATGAAGCACTTTTGGCTTCTAGCTGACTTTGGGATGCTTCAGAGGGCCCCTGAAACATCCCAAAGGGAAATATTACACTAATTGGGTTGCCATAATTCTGATTACTATCTTAAAGTGTTGTCACAGCACTAACCAAGTTTGTTATGAAAATGCTTCCTCTTCCAGAAGATTTATAAAAAGGACTTTTGGATAAATACAAGTTTCTGAACTGGGTAAGAAATTAAAAGATTCTAGTGAGAAAACTGCATTTAACATTTTTCTCTATCTGACCCCTTCAGAGACTGGAAACTCTTAGGCTTCCAGTAACTTTGTCAGATAAACTAAGAAGGTTATCTCACTAACAGGTACAGATATCTCAGTTTTGGAGACCTTAAGAAAGGGAGGAATTCACTCACATCTGTTAGGCAACATCTGTGATAAGCCTTTGAGATGACTTTCTCTAACCCTGAAAGGTTTTAAAGTTAAGTTTGAGACTCCATAAAAGTTTCAGCAAAGCAAAGCAAAAAAAAGAAAAGTCTATGGTTATATAAATAATCAGGTCAAGTTTATTGAGAACAGATCTATTTTGTAAACAAGTCTTAATTTGGTTATATTTGATAAAAATGAGAGTAATTTTAGGGAAAAAATGACTGTTAAATCCCAGTTTGTTAATGGAAGTCTGTATCTACTAAGACTCATTTCCTGAATGGATCTTTGCTGTTATGTGATATTAATATAGGATTTGGTTGAGTTCTTGAAGAGCACCCTAGGTTTGTTTCTGAAGCTTGTCTCAGTGATCTATCTTTGGATGAAGATCAGATGCCTCATGACCTGCAACCAGGACTAGAAAAAGACATAATTTAAGGGACTGTCTCCAACCTGGATGGAAGAACTTTTTTCAGAAGAAACCACACTATACCAGGATGAGAAGACGACGACATCAGAGGTAGACAGCTTGCCCAAGATGCTGGACCTGATTCGTATGATCATTTATAATGTTTTCTTGACTTCTTAGACCTCTGCATATAAATCAAATGCTTTTCTACCACAGGCCTGATCCTATGCTAGTTTTAGAAATTAATCCAATTGTCGGGTTTGTAGACATGTAAAAGCTCATTCTGCTTATACAAAAACTCTGTTAGACTTGTGCCACCCTAATGTCCTTAAACCATGGCAACAGTCTGCTTCTAAATTGGAAAATTAAAAACAATAGCTGGAAATCAGAATCAGGGCTATGGGTTATTCAAGACGGCTGCTTGGCTTTTCCCAGCTCCCTGACAAACCTCATTTTTTATTTGATGGGTTAAAGCCTTCCTGGCTACAGGGTTAATGCCTCCATAATGAAAAATGATGGAATATTAAGTTTTGTAAATTGTTAAATTAAGTTTCTAGTTTTGTTAATTAAGGTCTAGTGTTTACTAAGACTCACTGCTGAGACAGTTCCTTGTTACGTGATACTGCTGAAAGATTTAATTAAGTTATTAAAAAGGACACTCTAGGTTAGTTTCTAAGGCTTATTTTCAATTTTCAGATAAAGGTCGGATGCTCCATAATGTACAACCAAGAGATTAACACCAGACTATAATCATTTAACGAATGAAGTCAGGTGACTTGGGGTATACCAGGCTTTATCTAATAAAAGTTCTTGACTTATAATTCTTATTTTACTAATAACTGCTAGCTATGGCTATATTATTTTCTATGTCACTTGTTTCACTGAGCCTGTGATATAATGCTGATATGCAGTTCCATATGAGATCAATAATTGTAATAATGTGACTCTGGGTATGAGAAAAAACAACAAGAGGGAATATTTTCCTGGACCAGGAGGCTAGTAAGACAGTGGTCCAGAGACTTTTGCTACTTGCAAGGCCTGGTCCAATTTTAGCACACTGAGTGGCCCATCGCTTCCCTAGACCTGGGAATGAGCCTTCCCAGCAACGCGGGACACAATGGCCATGAAATGGTGTCACATGGTCAGATATGTGGCTATGAAGGGACCCTGCTGACTGGAAGTTGGTACTTGCCAGCTGCCTCTACAAAGATTACGTCACGACCATTGCAAGCTGCTGACCTTCAACACCCCCGGAAAGAAGTTCAGGGTGAAAATCAGGAATGAGGCACTCTGTGCTCTGAAAAAACTGGCAGAACAGGCCTTCAGATAGTCAGATCTTTTCAGAAAAAGGTTTTATGAGTTCCAATTCTTGCATCTTCTCATACCTAGAAAAACACTAACGTCATTAATGGTGACATCTGCTTTGGCTATTAAAAAATTTTTTTTTACAATTAAAACTCAAAATAAAGTAGCTATGGTTCAGACATCCTGGGAAATAACTATTTCCCAGATACCCTGAAAAATGAGATTATGGGTGTGATTTCAGATTAGACGCTGTGACCTAATGTAGAACTTAATGCTCCTGTAATGCATTTTTGCTTCTGTACTTTGCTTGCTGCTTGTAAAACCAAAGTTACTCCATTTTAAGATAAGGTTGTTTTAAAGTAAAGATTCCTAAAGTTGTTTTTGAGTAAGGATGTATAATGATCCCTGGATCAAACTCTACCCATGGAGGAAGATTCCTCCGTTTGAACAACAGAAAAGGGGGGAATGTAAGAATGGGTTAGCATAAGAACGGCCATGTTAGAGGACGGAAAAACGATTTTTACTGAGTATGTGACTTGAGGGAAGAAGAACTAGATAAAACCTGGGAGACAAGTTAATCTTAAGTATCAAAAATGTGGGGGGCTGCGACACTGAAAATTAGGTAAACAGGTCTGATAAGTTTATCTCGTTAAGACACCAGGATAGAGATATGCACAGCTGTGTGTGTGTGTGTGTGTGTGTGTGTGTGTGTAAAATTCCTGTGAGTTAGGTAATTTAGAAATATCATGATTTGAAAATGCTATATAACCCCTTGGCTCTGAGTGCTCGGGGTCCTTGTTGAAACCCGCTGCGTCAGGCAGACACTTGGACCCCAGCTAGCTGGAAATAAACCTCGCTGTGTGTCTTGCATTATCGTGAGTGTCCTCTGTTCCTTTGAGGGAAGGGCGACTCCGGACTCTAACAAAAGTTACAATAACTGTAAAGAAAAATTCAACAGTGGATTTAAACAGGAAGACATATTAGTTAATTTGAAGGTAAACTGATAGATATTAATCAATCTGAACAATGGAAAGAAAGAAAGCTGACAAAAAATGTTCAGAGCCTCAGAGAAATGTGAGACATTATTAAGCTCTATATTGGTTAAAGAAATGACTCCCAATTGATAGATTATGGTGATAGATTATGGATTCTTGATCTCTGAAGAACAAGATTTAGCTTTGGGACCAGAGACCAGGCTTGATCACTCAAGAGCTTTTGTGTAGCAGAGTTTATATGCAGAGTACATCATGAGGAACGCTGGGCTGGAAGAAGCACAAGCTGGAATCAAGATTGCTGGGAGAAATATCAATAACCTCAGATATGCAGATGACACTACCCTTATGGCAGAAAGTGAAGAGGAACTCAAAAGCCTCTTGATGAAAGTGAAAGAGGAGAGTGAAAAGGTTGGTTTGAAGCTCAACATTCAGAAAACAAAGATCATGGCATCTGGTCCCATCACTTCATGGGAAATAGATGGAGAAACAGTGGAAACAGTGTCAGACTTTGTATTTTTGGGCTCCAAAATCACTGCAGATGCTGATTGCAGCCATGAAATTAAAAGACGCTTGCTCCTTGGAAGGAAAGTTATGACCAACCTTGATAGTATATTAAAAAGCAGAGACATTACTTTGCCAACCAAGGTCCGTCTAGTCAAGGCAATGGTTTTTCCCGTGGTCATGTATGGATGTGAGAGTTGGACTGTGAAGAAGGCTGATCGCCGAAGAATCGATGCTTTTGAACTGTGGTGTTGGAGAAGACTCTTGAGAGTCCCTTATACTGCAAGGAGATCCAACCAGTCCATTCTAAAGGAGATCAATCCTGGATGTTCATTGGAGGGACTGATGCTAAAGCTGAAACTGCAATACTTTGGCCACCTCATGCGACGAGTTGACTCACTGGAAAAGACTCTGATGCTGGGAAAGGTTGGGGGCGGGAGGAGAAGGGGACGACGGAGAATGAGATGGCTGGATGGCATCACCGACTCTGTGGACATGAGTTTGAGTGAACTCCGGGAGTTGGTGATGGACAGGGAGGCCTGGCGTGCTGTGATTCATGGGGTCGCGGAGAGTCGGACACGACTGAGCGACTGAACTGAACTGAACTGAACTGAAGAAAAGGGACAGAGAAAGCTTCTGACAGAGACATCAGAAGCGGGGCAGAGAGTGTCCCCCTTCGCTAGTGTTAGCAAGGGAGTTATATATGTTTTTAATTAGTTATTACAATAAATCAAAAGAATGTCTTGAGGTTGTAAGGATCTCACTAGATCCACTCCCATAATTTACATTTTAAGATAATAGGATTAGCCAGAAGGTTTTCAGGAAGGAGAAACTGTCCTCAAGCAGGATACCTTGTAATCCTTAGTACAGAGTTTAAACTCAGTTGTTTGTTGTGTAATCATCAGTTCATCAGGACTTAAAGAAAAAAAAAGTTTTATGTGACTAAGACTAAAGAATGTAGAGGAAAAAAAAGATGTTTGTCCTTTCCTCCTCATTGAGAATTCCAGACCCCTATCTCTGCTGACAGAATGTGGTCCACTGGAGAAGGGAATGGCAAACCACTTCAGTATTCTTGCCTTGAGAACCCCATGAACAGTATGAAAAGGCAAAAAGAAAGGACACTGAAAGAGGAACTCCCAAGGTCGGTAACTGTCCAATATGCACTGGAGATCAGTGGAGAAATAACTCCAGAAAGAATGAAGGTGTGGAGCCAAAGCAAAAACAATGTCCAGTTGTGGATGTGACTGGTGATAGAAGCAAGGTCTGATGCTGTCAAAGAGCAATATTGCATAGGAACCTGGAATGTTAGGTCCATGAATCAATGCAAGTTGGAAATGGTCAAACAGAAGATGGCAAGTGTGAACATTGACATTCTAGGAATCAGCGAATTAAAATGGACTGGAATGGTGAATTTAACTCAGATGACCATGATATCTACTACTGTGGGCAGGAATCCCTTAGAAGAAATGGAGTCAGGGAAGCCATCATAGTCAACAAGAGTTCGAAATGCAGTACTTGGATGCAATCTCAAAAACGACAGAATGATCTCTGTTCGTTTCCAAGGCAAACCATTTAATATCACAGTAATCCAAGTCTATGCCCTGACCAGTAATACTGAAGAAGCTGAAGTTGAATGATTCTATGAAGACTTACACCCAGAAAAGATGTCCTTTTCATTATAGGGGACTGGAATGCAAAAGTAGGAAGTCAAGAAACACCTGGAGTAACAGGCAAATTTGGCCTTGGAGCACGGAATGAAGCAGGGCAAAGTAATAGAGTTTTGCCAAGAGAATGCACTGGTCATAGGAAACACCCTCTTCCAGCAACACAAGAGAAGACTCTACACATGGACATCACCAGATGGTCAACACCAAGATCAGATTGATTATATTTTTTGCAGCCAAAGATGGAGAAGATCTATACAGTCAGCAAAAACAAGACCGGGAGTTGACTGTGGCTCAGATCATTAACTCCTTATTGCCAAATTCAGACTTAAATTGAAGAAAGTAGGGAAAACCACTAGACCATTCAGATATGACCTAAATCAAATCCCTTATGATTATACAGTGGAAGTGAGAAATAGATTTAAGGGACTAGATCTGATAGACAGAGTACCTGATGAACTATGGACAGAGGTGTGTGACACTGTACAGGAGACAGGGATTAAGACCATCCCCAAGAAAAAGAAATGCAAAAAAGCAAAATGGCTGTCTGAGGAGGCCTTACAAATAGCTGTGAAAAGAAGAGAAGAGAAAAGCAAAGGAGAAAGACAAAGATATAAGCATCGGAATGCAGAGTTCCAAAGAATAGCATGGAGACATAAGAAAGCCTTCCTCAGAGATCAATGCAAAGAAATAGAGGAAAACAATAGAACGAGGAAGACTAGAGATCTCTTCAAGAAAATTAGAGATAATAAGGGAATATTTCATGCAAAGATGGGCTCGATAAAGGACAGAAATGGTATGGACCTAACAGAAGCAGAAGATATTAAGAAGAGGTGGCAAGAATACACAGAAGAACTGTACAAAAAAGATCTTCACGACCAAGATAATCACAATGGTGTGATCACTCACACACACCTAGAGCCAGACATCCTGGCGTGTGAAGTCTAGTGGGCCTTAGGAAGCATCACTACGAACAAAGCTAGTGGAGGTGATGGAATTCCAGTTGAGCTATTTCAAATCCTGAAAGATGATGCTGTGAAAGTGCTGCACTCAATATGTCAGCAAATTTGGAAAACTCAGCAGTGGCCACAGGACTGAAAAAGGTCAGTCTTCATTCCAATCCCTAAGAAAGGCAATGCCAAAGAATGCTGAAACTATCGCACAATTGCACTCTTCTCACGCGCTAGCAAAGTAATGCTCAAAATTCTACAAGCCACGTTTCAGCAATACGTAAACCATGAACGTCCAGATGTTCAAGCTGGTTTTAGAAAAGGCAGAGGAACCAGAGATCAAATTGCAAACATCTGCTGTATCATCGAAAAAGCAAGAGAGTTCCAGAGAAACATCTATTTTTGCCTTATTGACAATGCCAAAGCCTTTGACTGTGTGAATCACAATAAACTGTGGAAAATTCTGAAAGAGATAGGAATACCAGACCACCTGACCTGCCTCTTGAGAAACCTGTATGCAGGTGAGGAAGCAACAGTTAGAACTGGACATGGAACAACAGACTGGTTCCAAATAGGAAGAGGAGTACGTCAAGGTTGTATCTTGTCACCCTGCTTATTTAACTTATATGCAGGGTATATCATGCAAAGTGCTGGGCTGGATTAAGCACAAGCTGGAATCAAGACTGCCAGGAGAAATAGCAATAATCTCAGATATGCAGATGATACCATCCTTATGGCAGAAAGTGAAGAAGAACTAAAGAGCCTCTTGATGAAAGTGAAAGAGGAGAGTGAAAAAGTTGACTTAAAGCTCAACATTCAGAAAACTAAGATCATGGCATCCAGTCCCATCACTTCATGGCAAACAGATAGGGAAACAGTGGGAACAGTGGCTGACTTTATTTTTGGGGGCTCCAAAAATCACTGCAGATGGTGTTTGCAGCCGTGAAATTAAAAGACGCTTACTCCTTGGAAGCAAAGTTATGACCAACCTAGACAGCATATTGAGAATCAGGGAGATTACTTTGTCAACAAAGGTCAGTTTAGTCAAGGCTATGGTTTTTCCAGAGTCATGTATGGATGTGAGAGTTGGACTATGGACTATAAAGAAAGCTGAGCACCGAAGAATTGATGCTTTTGAACTGTGGTGTTGGCGAAGACTCTTGAGAGTCCCTTGTACAGCAAGGAGATCCAACCAGTCCATTCTAAAGGAGGTCAGTCCTGGGTGTTCATTGGAAAGACTGATGTTGAAGCCTAAACTCCAATACTTTGTTTGCCCACTTGATGCGAAGAGCTGACTCATTTGAAAAGACCCTGATGCTGGGAAAGATGGAGGGCAGGAGGAGAAGGGGACGAAAGAGGATGAGATGGCTGGATGGCATCACCGACTCAATGGACATGAGTTTGGGTGAACTCTGGGAGTTGGTGATAGACAGGGAGGCCTGGCATGCTGCGGTTCATGGGGTCGCGAAGAGCTGGACACAACTGAGCGACTGAACTGGACTGATCTCTGCTTTGAGAGCCCCAGGCCTCTTTCTCCTTCTTGGGGACCCCAGACTTCTTATCAACCTGCCTAGGAATTGACTTTCTCACAATGGTAACTCAAATCCAGAGAAGCCAAGTGAAGAGACCCAGAAATGATGCATAAGAATGTTGATATAACAAAAACTATGAATATATACTAGCTGTTCTTCCTTCTCTCCGAAGTTATATAAAGTAATAATTATAACAGTATATTGTTGGGTTTGAAGATATATAGGTCATATATATAGATACCTCATGCTTATGCTCAGTTGCTCAGTTGTGCCTGATTCTTACATATATAATATATATATATATATAGATATATACATATATATATATATAACAATAAAGTCTAAAGTGAATAGTTACACAGGAATAATTTTTTTGTATCTCACTAGAATTAATTAGTTATAAATCTGCAGGTCATTCTGGTAAATTAATATGTATATAGTAAAAAACTAAAAAATATAGCCAAAACGTTAATGAAATTAGGATGCAACATTAGAAAATATTCACTTAATGCAAAAGAGGAATAGAGGAACAACAAAAAAATTATGAGCCATAGAAAACAAAAAGTAAAATGGCAGCAGTAAATCCAACTACATCAGTATTAATAGAAAGTGTGATTGGATTAAACATGCAATGAAAGAGTTGTCAGACTGGATACTGAAAAAAGGCTAGGCACTTTCCTGGTGGTCCAGAGTCTAAGACTCTGCACTCCCAATGCAGGGGGCCCAGGAACTAGATCCCACATGCTGCAACTAAGAGTTTCATGTGCTGCAGCTAAAGATTTCAGATGCCACAATGAAGATCAAAGATCCTGCGTGCCACAACTAAGACCCAGCACAGCCAAATAAAAAAAATTAATATTAAAAAATAATAAAATCTAGTAATATGCTATCCTCAAGAGACACACTTCAAATTCAAAGATGCAAATAGATTTAAAGTAAAAGGATAAAAAAGATATACAAGCAGCAACCATAAGAAAGTTGAAGTGATTATAATAATATCAGACAAAATAGACTTTAAAACAAAAATGTTTGTAAAGACAAAGAGAGACATTTTATAATGATAAAAGGATCAATCTATCAGAAAGATATAACAGTTATAAACATATATGCACCTAATAAGAGAGCATTAAAATACATGAAGAGAAACTGACAAAAATAAATGGAAAGTAGACAGTTCAACAATAGTTGGAGATTTTCAATATTTAATAATGTATAGAACACCTAAGCAGCAGACCAACAAAAAATAGAAACTTGAACATTATAAACCAACTAGAACTAATAGACATCTATAGAACTCTCCACCCAACAATAGGATTCTTCTCAAGTACACATGGAATATACTCCAGAATAGACCACTTGCTAGTTGAAAAAACAACCATGATATATTTATCATCAACCATGATAAACTTGAAAGATTAGAAATACTATTAAGTATGTTTTCTGCTAACATGGAAAGTAGAAAACAGAAACAGAAAGAAATTTGGGAAAATCACAAATTCATGGAGATTAAACAGCATGTTCCTAAATAACCAACAGATCAAAGAAGAAATAAAAAAGGAACTTAAATTATATTGAGATGAATGAAAATGAAGATACAACATACCAAAACTTATGGGATGCAGCTAAAGCTAGGCTTAGAAGAACATGTGTTGCAATAAATGCCTATATTAAAAAAGAAGAAAGATCTCAAATCAATAACCTAACCTTTTACCATAAGACCTCAGAAAACAGAGCAAACTAAACCTAAAGCAAACAGAAGCAAGGAAGTAATAAAGAGTAGACAGAAACTATTGAAACAGAGAATAGAAAAACAGCAGAGAAAATCAATAAAACTAAAAGCTGGTTCTCTGTAAATATCAACAAAATTGACAAACCTATAGACTGAAAATAAAGAAAACTCAAACTACTAGAGTCAGAAATGAAAGAGAGGACATTACTACTGACTTTACAGAAATAGAAGGATTATGAAGGAATACTAAGAATAACTGTATGCCAATGTATTAGATAACTTAGATGAACAAATTCCTAAAAAGATACAAACTACCAAAACTGACAAAATGGGAAATATGAACATACCTATAAAAAGTAAAGAGAATTAATTAATAAACAAAAAGCTACCCAAAAGGAAAAGTCTAGGCCCAGATTGCTGCACTGGTAAATTATGCCAAACATATAAAGAAGAATTACTACTACTCTTTCACAAATTTTTCTAAAAAATACAAGAGGAGAGAATACTTCCTCACTCAATCTGTGAGGTCAGTATTATCCTGTTATCAAAACCATACAAAGACACACATGAAAAGAAAACTACAGATTAATATCTCGTATAAATATTGATGCAAAAATCCACCACAAAAATACCAGAAAGTGAATTCAGCAACATATAAAAAGAATTACACACTGTGAGCAAGTGGGATCTATTCCAGGAGTGTGAAAAGTGAATCACTCAGTCATGTCCAACTCTTTATGACCCCATGGACTATATAGTCCATGGAATTCTCCAGGCCAGAATACTAGTCGGTAGCCTTTCCCTTCTCCAGGGGATCTTCCCAACCCAGGGATCAAACCCAGGTCTCCTGCATTGCAGACGGATTCTTTACCATCTGAGCCACAAGGGAAGCCCAGGAGTGTGAGGTTGACTTAACATCCAAAATTTAACCGATGTAAAATGCCATAGCAATAGAATAAAACACAGGGACTTCCCTGGTGGTCCAGTGGTTAAAAGTCCACCTGTCAATGCAGGGGACACGGGTTCAATCCCTGGCCCAGAAACTAAGATCCCACATGCCGTGGGAAAACTAAGCCCACGAGCTGAGACTGCTGAGCCTCAGTGCTGCAACTATTGAAGCCTGCATACCTCACGACAAGTCACTGCAATGAGAAGCCCGCACGCTGCGACAAAGAGTAGCCCTCCCTTGTTGCAACTAGAGAAAGTCTATGTCCTGCAAAGAAGACGCAGTGCAGCCAAAAATAAAATGAATAAACAAACAAAAGACCCCACAAAAACCACATGATAATCTGAAAAGGTGCAAAAAAAGGTATTTGAAAAAATCAAACATCTTTTTGTGATAAAAACACACAACACACTAGAAATAGAAGACAACTTCCTTAACCTGGCAAATGGCATATACAAAAAATGCACAGCTAACATACTTAATGGTGAAAGACTGGATGTTTTCCCTTAAGATTAGGAACAATACAAGGATGTCTTCTCTTCCTAACTCTATTCATCATTGTGCTAGAGGTTCTAGCTATGACAGGCAAGAAAAAGAAAGAAAAGGCATCCATATTAGAAAGGCTAGAAGTAAAACTATCTTTATTCACAGATGACGTGATTTTATATAGAAAATCCTGAAGGATCCATTAAAAAACTGCTGCTGCTGCTGCTAAGTTGCTTCAGTCGTGTCCGACTCTGTGCGACCCCATAGACGGCAGCCCACCAGGCTCCTCTGTCCCTGGGATTCTCCAGCCAAGAATACTGGAGTGGGTTGCCATTTCCTTCTCCAATGCATGCATGCATGCTAAGTCGTTCCAGTCGCATCCGACTCTGTGCAACCCCATGGACGGCAGCCCACCAGGCTCCTCTGTCCACGGGATTCCCCAGGCAAGAATACTGAAATGGGTTGCCATTTCCTTCTCCACTAAAAAACTATTAAAACTAATAAATGTGTTCAACAAGGTGGCAGAATACAATTTCAATATACAAAAATCAACTGTGTTTCTATATACTTGCAATGAACAATCCAAAAAAGTGAAAATAAGAAAGCAACTCCATTTACAGTAGCATCAAAAAATAAAATACTTGGTGATAAATTTAACAAAAGTGTAAGAACTATACATTAAAAAAATTAATAACAGGACTTCTCTGGTGGTACAGTGGAAAAGAATCCACCTGCCAATGCAGGGGACAGAGGTTTGGTCCCTGGTCTGGAAAGATTCCACATGCCATGGAGCAACTAAGACTGTGTGCCATAACTACTGAGCCTGTGTGCTGCAACTACTGAAGTCCGTATACCTAGAGCCTGTTCTCTGCAATAAGAGAAGCCACCATAATAAGAAGCCTGTGCACAACAGTGAAGCCCATGCTCCCTGCAACTAGAAAAAGCCCATGAGGTAACCAAGAGCCAGTGCAACCAAAAGGAAAAAAAAAAGAATTTAAGAACATGGTTGAAAGAAATTAAAGCTCTAAACATGGAAAAACATCTCATCTTCATGGATCAGAAGACTTAATATTGTTAAAATGACAATAATCCCCACTTGATTTACAGATTAAATGCACTCCCTATCAGAATCCCTGTGAACATCTCTGTAGACACTGACAGTTCAGTTTAGTTGCTCAGTCTTGTCCAACTCTTTGTGACCCCATGGACTGCAGCAAGATGACTCTAAATACACAGCACAGAGCTACCATATGACACAGTAATTCCATGCCTAGTTATACACCCAAGAGAAACAAAAACATATATGTCCACACAAAAATTTGTATATAAATGTTTAAAGCAGCATTATTCATAATAGCTAAAAGGCAAAAACAATCCAAATGTCCATTAATTGATGGATGGATTTTAAAGTATGGTATATCCAGACGGTGAATATTATTTGGCTATGCTGCTGCTGCTGCTAAGACACGTCAGTCGTGTCCGACTCTGTGCAACCCAATAGATGGCAGCCTACCAGGCTCCCCCGTCCCTGGGATTCTCCAAGCAAGAACACTGGAGTGGGTTGCCATTTCCTTCTCCAATGCATGAAAGTGAAAAGTGAAAGTGAAATCGCTCAGTCGTGTCCGACTCTTTGCGACCCCATGGACTGCAGCCTACCAGGCTCCTCTGTCTGTGGGAGTTTCCAGGCAAGAGTACTGGAGTGGGTCACCAGTGCCTTCTCCCTTATTTGGCTATAAAAAACAATAAAGTACTGACACATGCTACATTTATGAACCTTGAAAATATTCTGCTAAATGAAAGAAGTCAGTCACAAAAGACCACGTATTATGTGATTCCATTAATATGAAAGGTCTAGAATAGGTATATCTATATAAACATGAAGTAGAAGAGTGGTTTCCTAGGTTTGGGGAGAATGAGGGGGCTGATGAGTGATAGCTAAAGAGTATGGACTTTTGTTCTGAGATGATGAAAATGTTCTAATATTGACTGTGGTGATGGTTACACATATTTGCAAATATACTAAGAATCACTGAAATGTACACTTTCAATTGTATGATATGTGAATAATACCTCAATAAAACTGTTTTTAAAAAAGAATGAAAGAGGCCATCATTACAGATACGCCAGACATTTTAAGGATAGTAAGGGGAATATTATGAGTAACAATTATATCAATAAACTCAATGACATACATAAAATTGTCAAATTTCCAGAAAGATACAAATTGCCAAAGTCACTCAAAAAGAAATTGAAGGGGCTTCCCTAGTGGTTTAGTGGTTGAGAATCTGCCTGCCAGTGCAGGGGTCATGGGTTCGATCTCTGGTCCAGGGGGTTCCCACATGTCATGGAGCAACTAAGTCCCATGGGCCACAACTACTGAGCCAGTGCTCTAGAGCCCGTGAGCCACAATTACTGAGCCCCTGTGCTGCAACTACTGAAGCCCACTGCACCTACAGCCCATGCTCTGCAACAAGAGAAGCTACCTCAATGAGAAGCCCATGCACCGCAATGAAGAACAGCACCCACCCGCAGCAAATTAAAGAAAGCTCAAGAGCAGCAACAAAGACCCACCACAACCAAAAATAAATAAAAATTAAAAAAAAAATGAAGACCTGAACAGAAGAATGGATTTTAACCATCAGGTCTCTAGAAGAAAATAAAGTCCTTAATTTATAAGCATATCTAGCTTCTACGGTGTAAACCATGGCCAATTTCAAGCTATCAATATGACATCACTGAATTAAGATTTATTAAGAGACGAAAGCAATCAGCTTTCAATTAGCTAGTCAGCTCCAGCATGCCACTCCCTGTAGCTATAAAAAAAAATTAATTTGCTATTAAAAACTTCCAGTAAAACTCCAGGCCCAGATGTCTTCACTAGTGAATTCTATCAAACATTCAAGGATGAAATAATACCAATTTTACAGACTCCTTCCAAAATTAGAGGAAGAGGTCTCCTCTTACATAATGAGGCTAGAATTACTCTGATACTAAACAAAAACATTACACAAAATCTAAGACCAATATACCTCACGAACATAAATGCAAAAATTCTTTAAAAAATTTTGGCAAATTGAACCCAGCTATATATAAGAAGTATAATAAATGAGCTTTATCATGAGCTTGGTCATGACAATATAATTCAACATACTAACAGGATACAGGAGAAAAAATATTACCATTTAAATAGATATATAAAAGGTATTTGATCCAAGACAATACCTACTTACAATAAAATTTCTTAGGAAATTCTGACTAGAAAGGAAGTTCCTCAGCCTGAAATAAGTCATCTATGAAAAAACTATAGCTGACATCATACTTAATAGTGAAAGACTGAACACTTTCCTCCTATTAAAGGAACAATGCAAGAATGCCTGTTTTCACCACTTTTATTCAACAATGTGGGGCTTCCCTGGTAGTTCAGTGGTGAAGAATACCCTTACGGGAAATAGATGGGGAAACAGTGGAAACAATGGCAGACTTTATTTTTTTGGGCTCCAAAATCACAGCAGATGCTGATTGTAGCCAGGAAATTAAAAGATGCTTACTCCTTGGAAGAAAAGTTATGACCAACCTAGATAGTATATTAAAAAGCAGAGACATTACTTTGCCAACAAAGGTCCGTCTAGTCAAGGCTATGGTTTTTCCAGTGGTCATGTATGGATGTGAGAGTTGGACTGTGAAGAAAGCTGATCACTGAAGAATTGATGCTTTTGAACTGTGGTGCTGGAGAAGACTCTTGAGAGTCCCTTGGACTGCAAGGAGATCCAACCAGTCCATTCTAAAGGAGATCAATCCTGGGTGTTCATTGGAAGGACTGATGCTCAAGCTGAAACTGCAATACTTTGGCCACCTCATGCGACGAGTTGACTCACTGGAAAAGACTCTGGTGCTGGGAAGGATTGGGGGCAGGAGGAGAAGGGGACGACAGAGAATGAGATGGCTGGATGGCATCACCGACTCGATGGACATGAGTTTGAGTGAACTCCAGGAGTTGGTGATGGACAGCGAGGCCTGGCGTGCTGTGATTCATGGGGTCGCAAAGAGTCGGTCACGACTGAGCGACTGAACCGAACTGAACTGAAGCAAGAGTTGCAGGTTCGATCCCTGGGTCAGGAAGATACCCTGGAGAAGGAAATGACAATCCATTCTAGTATTCTTGCCTGGGAAATCCCATGGACAGAGGAGCCTGGCAGGCTACAGTCCATGGGGTCGCAAGAGTCGGACACAACTTAGCAACTAAATCACCAAGCTAAGAATCTATACAAAGTTATTAGAACTAATAAGTGAATTTAGCATGGTCTTGTTGTAGCAAAAACAGAAATGAGTGAACAGCCTTCAGGACATACCAGCCAAACAGGCCTGCAAGAGTTAAACAATCTTGGTTATTCTTTAGCTATTACTACTAACAAGCATTTGCAGCTGGACTTGTCCTTCACAAAGCTAACTACTCTCTGAGTCCATATAGATTATACTCTACACATGGTATTCTCCTCCTCCAACACCCTGTTGTAGCATTCTGCATTTCAGAAAGAAGGTCCCGGGTCAATAACTTCAGGGACACCAGAACAAACAGTAAATTTTTGGTTTTTACTGTAACAGTAAAATTTCAGCTTATTTAATGGGATTTTGTCTGTATCTGATGTGATTCCTGTTGGGTTGTTGGATCCTGTTTCGTGGAGGAGCAAAAACACTTGCTGAGTTGCCTGGTACCAGCTGTGGCTGTTTTGAAACTTTGCAAAGAAAAAAAATTGAAGACTTTCATTGGGATATAAAAATCTCTGATCCCCTAGAGAGAGGGGACATAGTTCTTGAGGCACTAGCTTGCTGTGTATTCCCCTTTGCCAGGCAAAGATAAAGTAATTTTTCTATTCCCTCCAAACTGTCTCTGCATTTTTTAAAATTTGGCACCAGTGGACAGGGGGCCAAGATTTTGGCAACCATCTCAGGATAAAAGGTTCAGTTCAGTTCAGTTCAGTCGCTCAGTCGTGTCCGACTCTCCGCGACCCCATGAATTACAGCACGCCAGGCCTCCCTGTCCATCACCAACTCCCGGAGTACACTCAAACTCATGTCCACAGAGTCGGTGATGCCATCCAGCCAATCAAGTATATATCTTAAATACTGGAAATAGTCAATTAGAAGATGAAAAACTTATATACCATTTGCGATGGTATATCAAAAAGAGTGAAGTCAGTAGGGATAAATTTTAGGAAATATATGAACACTTATACACTGAAAACTACAATATACTGCTGAGAGTAATCACAGAAGACCTAACAAATGACAAAGTATACCATGTTCATGTTTCAGAGAACTCAATACTGTCAAAGTGGCAATTCTCCCCAGATCTGCATTATACTCAGTATAATTCCAATTAAGATCCCAGCTGGCTTTTGTGTATGTGTGAAAACTGACAGGCTGATCCTAAAATCTGTAAGGAAATGCACAGAATCTGTAGCAGTCAAAGCAACCTTGAAAAAGAATATCAGAAGACTGGCAATAACTGACTTTGAGCTTTCCGATAAAGCTGTAGTAACCAAGACAGCATAGTATTAGCAAAAGGATAGGAGAGGAAATACACAGTATGTGTGTCTGTCATTCTTGCTGTTCAGTTTGCATGTTGCATTCCCTGTGCCCCATGAGCACCAAATTCCAGTGGAGCCTTGAATGGGAGCTTAGCAAGACTCAAAGCAAGAAACTGGCAATCTGGTTACTTTTATGATTGCTGATAGCCTGGAGAGGCCACCCTCTTGATTCCACCCAAAACTTACTTGCAACACATAGTCACATTGCAAGAAACACAAATGACCAAGAAATCCAACCATATCCTTTCTAACATACATCGTGCGTGTGCACTTAGTGTTCAGTCATGTTCAACTCTTTGCCACCCTTTGGACTGTAGCCCCCAGGCTCCTCTGTCCATGGGATTCTCCAGGCAAGAATACTGGAGTGGGTTGCCATTTCCTTCACCAGGGGATCTTCCTACCCAGGGACTGAACCCGCATCTCCTGTGGCTCCTGCATCGCAGGCAGATTCCTTACCCACTGAGCCATCAGGGATATGTTACCTCCTTGTATTTGCCAACCACTTACTGTTGAAAATGATGACAAAGAAAAGATAGAACAACCCATAGTTGCAATTCCATTTTACGTGTGTAGAATGTGCATATGTACGTGTACCAAAAAGTAACATAAAAACAATTGAGTGAGTTTTGTGCAACATTCCCACTGTTCTGTTAAGAAGTAAATAAATATGCATGTATGAGCTACAAAATGCGAATTACGCAATTTTGGTGATTTTGCATATGAGTCAAGCACTCATGTATTTGCATTTAACACTGATATTGTAGAGTACAGACTATAAAATTATGGTAATAGTTAAAATTTTCAACTTTACTTAGAATAACATTAAATAATAAATAAAAAGTACAATGTCAAGGTCAACATCAATGGTCATAAATGATATCAATAGCATGTAGCTTTGATATGATGTGATGAAATGGCACTTTATCCTGTGATCTTCCTCTCCACACCCATAATCCCAGTTTAACCAAGAGAAAAACACGAGACAAATCTCAAATGTACAGTCATTCTACAAATACCTGGCTCATACTTGTAAAGATCATCAAAATCAGTAAAAGTCTGAGAAACTGTCACAGCTAAGAGGAGCCTAAGGACATGACAACTCAAAGTATGTGGTATTCTGGATAGGATCCAGGAGTAAAAAAGGGGCACTACCTAAAAAAAAAAAGTAACTTTGAATAAAGTATAGACTTTAGTTAATGACAATGCTGGTTCATTAATTACAACAAATGTATTAATGTATAACGTGGCTTCCCTGGTGGCTCAGTCTGTAAAGAATCCTCCTACAATGTGGGAGACCTGGGTTCAATCCCTGGGTCGGGAAGATCCCCTGGAGAAGGAAATGGCCACCCACTCCAGTATTCTTGCCTGGAGAATCCCATGGGCAGAGGAGACTGGTGGTCTACAGTCCATGGGTCAGAAAGAGTCAGACACCACTGAGCGACTAAGCACAAGATGCTCCTTAGTACAGAGTATTTGGGAATTCTTTACAGTATCTTCTCAATTTCTCTGTAAATCAAAAACTTCTAAAAACTGAAGTCTATTTAAAACCGTCAAAAGGGAGACCACAGGGGAAAAAGCTTTATATTTTAATACCTTTAATAGCACTTTTTTCCTTACTTTTTGAACAAAGGGACTTGTATTGTCATTTTACACTGGGCGCCACAAACTACATAGCCTACCCTGCCTGTCCCTACCTCTGTCAACTAGACTTCAGACTAGGGTTGATTTGGACCCTTTCAAGAGTCCAAGAGTCCAAGAGTGAGTAAGGCTGTGAGAATGCTTGGGTCCAGGAGGGAAGAGTTCTGTGCTCTGAGCTCATCTGGATTCTGGGAAAGGCAGCAGCCGCCAGTTTGGAAAGGCCCCCAGTCAGGCCAAAAGGTGTTCCTAAGAAAGATCAAGGGATCTCTCATTTCACTCTGGTGGACAGAGTGGACTCAGAGCATCCTGCATGTGGAAGGGACCGTGTTCATTGTTCTACCATAGCCCCTGAGCCCACCTTTCAGGGAGAATGAGGAGGACACAAAGGCATGGAGAAGGGTAGAAGGCACCCAGCCTCCACAGCCCTCCAGCCAGTGACAGCCCAAGCCTTGCCCAGCCAAGACCCCACTACTGCATCCTTCAGTCCAGGTCTGCACCTGCCTTCCCTCTCCCTGAGTGTCTCCCAGAAACCTGAGGTGCCCCCCACCTTTCCTGAGTCCCTTCCTTCTTTCTCTGGGCATCTATAGGGGTGTGCATGTGTGTGTGTGTCCCTTCCTCATTTCTCTGGGCATCTGCAGTGTGCGTGTGTGTGTGTGTGCATGTCCCGGTTCAGTTAGGACGAGGCCAGAAGCAGGAGAGAGGGGCTCCTGTCACCCCATTTCCCACCTGGCTATTCCCCATGGGGCGGGGGGCGGGGAGGCAGGCCTGGGAGCCCCAGGCTGGACAGGGCCTGCTACAGTCCCAGGCAGCAAGTCCTGAGATCCAAGTACTGACATGGGTGTCATTAGGAAAGAACACAGAGGCAGTAGCAGCAAGGGGAACCTCTGGGCTGGAGAGAGCAGAATTCCTCAAGTCCATCTCCAGACAGATGGGCCCTGCAAAGGCAAACCAGACCTCCATGGAGTCTGTGCTGGAGAGGGGCTCCGCAGGCAAGGGTTGGGGGGACTCTGTATCTGCCACACAAGTGCAGTCTCACCAGGGAGCAGGGATCCCTGAACCAGAGACCTACCCTGGGCTTCCTCAGAACTCCCAGAGAAAGGCCACGCCCCTGGAGACTTGTCATGGCAGCAGCTGGCTGGGGCTGACAGTCTTCCCCCTTGGCCTGCATGGCTGCCCTGCCTTCCTTCTGGGACCTTCAGCTCCTGCTCCCTGAAAAGGCCTCTGCTGTCCACCTTGACTGCGAATAAAAATGGCTACAGTCCAGTGCCCAGTAGCAGTTTTACAAAGTTGTTAAAGGTTCAGTGTCTAATGTCACATTCAGTTCAGTTCAGTCGCTCAGTCGTGTCCGACTCTTTGCGACACCATGAACCACAGCACGCCAGGCCTCCCTGTCCATCACCAACTCCTGGAGTTCACTCAAACTCATGTCCATCGAGTTACCAGGGTTTAAATCCCATCTCCGCTACTCACTGGGCTTCCCTGGTGGCTCAATGGTAAAGAATTCACCTGCCAATGCAGGAGACGCAGGTTCTGTCCCTGGGTCAGGAAGATCTCCTGGAGAATGAAATAGCAATCCACTCCAGTATTCTTGCCTGGAGAATCCCATGCACAGAGGAGCCTGGAGGACTACAGGCCATGTGGTCACAAAAGAGTCAAACATGAAATGATTGAGTGACTAAACAACTGCTACTCACGATTATCTGTTTCCATGGGAACAATTTGTAACCTCCCAGAGCCTGAGGCATCTCACTTTCAAAATGGAGTTCCTTAGACTAAACTCTCACAGGACCCTAAATCTGCAGTATCAAATCAAATCCATTGGAAGAATTATTTCATCATCATCACCTTCCCTCCCCCTATATGTGCCAAGTAGCAGACCACATTCCTTTGTACCAAATGGTTGTCACCATGGCAGAACCCTCTTCACCTTATCCTCTGAAATGAACCCCAAATTATTTACTGTCAGGAAGAAACTTAGAGCCAATACAAAGACACTGTCTTCATTCCTTCTTTCTGGTTCTAATCCCTCTTACCTCCCTGTCTGCCTTCCATGTTTACCAAGTTCTCATTAAGGGTTAATTTATATTGGTTTGGGAGATTTCAGAGGCAACCATTAGCTTCTATCAGCTCTGCAAGCAAGAATATTAGAGTGGGTTGCCATTCCCTTCTCTGGGGGATCTTCCCGACCCAGGGATTGAACCCAGGTGTCCCACATTGCAGTTGGATTCTTTATTGTCTGAGTCACAGCAGCAGAAGGTAAATCCACCCTAAGAAAGGGAAGAAGGAGGGTTGGCCTGGCAGGGCATACTCCTGGCTGCCACACCCAAAGGGAAAAGAAATTTATTTTTTTCATTAGGAGTCAGAGCTCTTTGCTGAGGATCTCCCTCAGATCTTTCCTGAGCTTGCTGAAGTTATCATCCCATTTAGTACTAATAGTGTGCTATAAACTAATGTTTTGTAGCTAATGTACTGAATCTAGATTCAAAGAATGAAGAAGTGAATCTTACAGACAACATTTAACCCATAAAAATACAAGCTTCTGCACTTGGGTTAAAACTAAACTGATGGACTTCCCTGGTGGGACAGTGGATAAAGAATCTGCCTGCCAATGCAGGGGACATGGGTTTGATGCCTGGTCCGAGAAGATTCCACATGCCACAGAGCAACTAAGCCTGTGCACCACAACTACTGAAGCCCACATGCCTTGAGCTTCCACTCGACAACGAGAAGCCACCGCAATGAGAAGCCTGAACACTGCAACAAAGAATGGCCCGCAATCACTGCAACTAGAAAAAGCCGACATGCAACAATGAAGATCCAGCTCAGTCAAAACTAAGTAAATAAATAATCTCTTTAAAAAAATCTAAACTGATTTACAGAAGTGCATTAACAGGGACTGGGGGGGTTCTCAGCTGGCTGCAACTTAAAGTGGATTCAACTGTGTGATATGGCATCCATGGAATCTACTACGATCTTAGGATGCATCTGTAGATATATCTCAACTATTCTAGAATGAAGGATGTGGCCAAATCCCTCCATGCTATACCAGAAAGAATATTCAGTATTTTCAGACATTTATAAATTCAGGAGCATGCAGGATGGTGAGTGACTTTGAACAAATATATCATATTAGAATGAGCCAAAATAACTTGGGAAATTAAACTGAACCAAAAAAACAAACGGTGAGAACGTAATTGTTTAAAGATTAAATAAGATGGCATATGTGACAGTGCTTAGTGCAATGCCTGGCACACATGTTTATTTAATGTTAATAAAAAGGATGATAATTAGTAGTATTATTAGTATTAACATACTATCATTAGTTACTATTATTACAGTTAATACTTATAGAATGCTTTCTATCTGCTGGGCACTACTCCAGGTCCTTTACATATACTGACTCATTGATTCCTCTTACCAGTCCTATGAGGTAGGTACTAATTGTCTCCAATTTTGCAGATGAGGAAGTAGAGTCACAGAAAAGTTGAGAATATTGCAGTGTCTCACAGGTAGGCAGGGAAAAGAAGCAGAATGTTAACTTTGCCAGAGTCAGGCTGTCAAGGGTAAAAGGCACTTTTGTCATTTTATATGTCTTTTGTGGGCTTCTCAGGTGGCGCTAGTGGTAAAGAACCCACCTGCGAGTACAGGAGACTCAGGTTAGATTCCTGGGTGGGGAAGACCTCCTGGAGGAGGGCATGGCAACCCACTCCAGTATTCTTGCCTGGGAAATCCTGTGAACAGAGAAGGCTTGTGGGCTACAGTCTATGGGGTTGCAAAGAGTTGGACATGACTGAAACAACTTAGCACACACGCACACACTTCTTTTATAACACTCCAGAAGGGAGAACCAGGACCAATGTGTGTAAATGACAGGAAGGCAGATTTCAGCTCAAAGCCGGGGGAGGGGAGGCACTGAATGATTAGAACTGTCTGAAATTTCAGTGGGGTGTCTTTTAAGGTAGCGAGTTCTCCATCACAGGATGTAAGGGAAAAAAAGATAAAAGAATAAATGAATGGGGTTCCTCGTGGAAAGAAACCATACAAATGATGAAACCAACCCTTGGTGAAATGGATAAAGGGACTTCTCTGGTGGTCCAGTGGTTAAAAATCTAGGCTTCCACTGCAGGGGGAAGATCCCTGGTCTGTGAGTTGGATCCCTGGTCCAGGAATTAAGATCCTGAAAGCTGTGTGACCTGGCAAAAAAAGAATAAAGGTATATTGAAACTTGGTTTAAATGACATATATTGGGATTCCCCTGGTGGTCCAGTGGTTAAGAATTTGCCTGCCAATGCACAGGACACAGGTTCAATCCCTGGTCTGGGAAGATTCCACATGCCATGGAGTGACTAAGCCCATGTGCTTTAGAACCCATGCTCTGCAGCAAGAGATTACCGCAATGAGAAGCCCTCATACCGCAACTAGAGAGTAGCCTACGCTCGAACTAACGAAGACCCAGTGCAGTCAAAAATAATAAAAAAATAAATAAATTTTTAAAAATTAAAAAAAAAGAATCAGTTGGGTTGCCATTTTTTTAAAGACATAAAAAAATCAAAAAGTAAAACAGTTATGGAAAGGATATAAAGGTGAATAAGTTGTTTTGATGCTTCTCAACACAAAGTAAATTAGATGGTCAAGAAAAGTGACTAAAAGCTCTTAAAATGGGAAATTCCACATATGAACTTCTGTTTGGAAACTTACCAGACCACCCAGGATCCTAACAGGTCTAACAGTAACCTACCCTGAAAGTGTAAAATACAGTGAGGAGAGGTATAGCCTGCTCTCTGGAAGAAAGGGCATCTGCATGATAAAGTGGCATCCAGGTTGGTGTGAGATGTAGGTATGAAGTTGAAGATCATAAAACACCATTAGATCCAAAAACACATGCTTGCAATAACTGTGTTAGCATGATTTTAATCCTGCTACTGTGTGCAGTCCACAGAACTATTGCATAGTTTAATATGAATGTCCACTGCGCTGAATCTTCTTGGGTGTAGCAGTCCCAGGACCCAAATATTTGCTGATTTAATGAATTAATATAAATTGCCTCAACCAGCAACACCAGGAGGTTGCTATTCCAGAGATTGCTGGAACAGATTGCTGTTCCAATTCAAAGATTGAGTTACAGCAAATTCTTTCTTACTTTTATTATAATTACTGAACTGTATATATATATGTCAGAGAAGGCAATGGCAAGCCACTCCAGTACTCTTGCCTAGAAAATCCCATGGATGGAGGAGCCTGGTAGGCTGCAGTCCGTGGGGTCGCTAAGGGTCGGACACGACTAAGCGACTTCACTTTCACTTTTCACTTTCACACATTGGAGAAGGAAATGGCAACCCACTCCAGTGTTCTTGTCTGGAGAATCCCAGGGACAGGGGAGCCTGGTGGGCTTCCGTCTATGGGGTCACACAGAGTTGGACACGACTGAAGTGACTTAGCAGCATCAGTAGCAGTAGCAATATATATATGTAGAGTACATATATACAATATGCAAATACACACATATATATATAGCAGTGCCATAGTGTTAAGTCGCTCAGTCATGCGCGACTCTTTGCGACCCCACGGACTGCAGCCCACCAGGCTCCTCTGTCCATGAGATTTTCCAGGCAGGAATACTGGAGTGGGTTGCCATTTCCTTCTCCAGGGGATCTTCCCAACCCAGGGATCGAACCCATGTCTGCTGCACTGCAGGCAGATTCTTTACCGACTGAGCTACAAGGGAAGCCCATTAATAATGCCATGTTCTCCATCAAAAATACTCCGATTTCAGATAATCAATGTTTTCAAACTATTTGCACTTAGATGCATGAATGTGCATTCTGATTTATGAAAATCAAAGTACTCAGTCTTTTTAGATTCATGTTCTTTACAAACTTTACTTTATTCTAGAGTTTTAGAACTGAATGATTACCAATTTAGACTGGCGCTTCTGTTTGTGATTTAGGTCTAGAGACTCAAAAAATTCTGAAGTCACGGAAAAGTGAAAGCTTATCGTCCACGAAAATGACAAGACATGAGAATCATTTTGATAGAACCTAAACGGACATGATTGAGTTACGGATGTGGATTAAAACTGGAAGAGGTGGTATATGATAGTGACTCATTAAAGAGAAACAGTCCAATTTCAGTGCAGGATCTGAAATGTAAGGGAAATAATGGTCCTTGGTAGCTGATGACAGGAGAATGAGGGAGAGAGGTGTTATCAAGGGAGGAGACAGAGAGGAAGAGGCAATAACCCTCAAGACTGGAGGTTGAGCGTCTCTGGTAACCAAGAAAAGGCACACATAAACAAGAGAGGTGAGTGACGACGTCTAGTGTGTCGGGGGTCAAGAAATACCGGCTGGTTGCAGCAGCACGGCCGCCGGTCAAAGTGGTAACTGGGGATCTGAGCTCGGCGGTGACGCGATGCCCTCACGTGACCAGAGCCCGTGTCTGCCCAAGTCCTTCTCGTCCTGGTCCTTTTTGCCTGTCCAGACACCATCTGCCTATCGCCCTTTGGACGAGGGGGAAAGCAGAAGAAAGTAAGTCCCCTTCGCCCTCTGAAATCGGAGTGTTGGTGCTGCCCACTAACCTCTGGGATTGGGATGGCACCGAGTCCATGCGTTCTCCCTGCAAAACCCCGCCCCCCCCGCCCCCATTTCGGTGCAAAACATGGTGGTCTAGGGAGCGGGCTGGGGAGGTGAGTGGATCCCCCCGCCCGGGAAGACAACACGGGCACTGAGAAATAGTTTCTAAGCAGTCCTTCGCTTTCACTTCCCGCCTGAAAAAAGAATGACGAGCGCTACTGGGTAGGGGCGGGGTGGGGGCGAGGACGAAGCTTTGCGAGGGAGCGGGGTGGGGGCGGGCGCAGACGGGGGGCGGCGGCCGGCGCCCCGAAAAGGGGCGTGTGTCAGGCTTCCCCTCCTCCCCGCCCCCTACCCTGTCTCGGCGTCGGTCCGCAGCTCTGCAGGTCACAGCGGGGCACCTGGACGAGAGGCCGCCTCGGAACCAGCCGCCGGGAGAGGTCCAGGTAGGGGAAAGGGTAGGCAGCGGGCCGCGATGGGGCGCGAGCGAGGTTGCAGGAGGGAGCCGGGTCCACGGCACCGCCGGCCCGCTCCGCCCCGGTCACCGCGGGAGAGGCCTGTGTGGCAAGGCCTGCCGGGAAAATGGTGGGCTTTCGGAAGGAGGGGGCAGCGAGGCGGCGGGGGCTGGGAGGGGAACCAGACGCGGCGGGGCGCCTCGTCCGCGGAGGTTGAAGGGCCCGGGCCCAGACTGGGGCAGAGACAGCTATTGAAACTCGTGGGCGGGGTCTCAGTCCAGTCAGCGCGCATTCTGACTCGCCTCTGCCTTTCTTGTCTCCCGTATCACCGTGCTTAAAACAAGACCGTCCTGAACATGGAAAAAGCCTGCCAAGAGCCCGAAGAGCAGCCGCAGAGCTCGCCCAAGGCGGATGAAGAGCAGCCTTCTGTGGAGCCGTCGCCCGAAAAGTCGTCTCCGGAGGAGCAGTCTTCGGAGGAGGCGTCCTCGGAGGAGGAGTTCTTTCCCGAGGAGCTCCTTCCTGAGCTCCTTCCCGAGATGCTCGAGGCCGAGGAGCGCCCTCCTGAGGAGCGCCCGTCGAGGAAGGACCTCTTTGAGGCGCGCCCTCCCATGGAGCAGCCTCCTTGCGGAGTGGGCAAGCACAAGCTAGAAGAGGGAAGCTTTAAGGAAAGGCTGGCCAGATCCCGCCCGCAGTTTAGAGGGGACATACACGGCAAAAATTTAAGCAACGAGGAGATGATAAAGGTAGGAGAGGAGATGGAAGAGATGAAGCGAGTACGAAACAAACTGATGATCATGCATTGGAAGGCCAGGCGGAACCGTCCTTATCCTATTTAATGTGTTCGGCTTTGAATTTTGTTTTGCCTGATGTATTATCACTTGAACTTTGCTTTTTCTTACATACCTTACAACGTCTTCCTAATCTGAACTTTTTGTGTGGCTTTGAGGTATCTCTCTTGTAACTGGTTAAAATTGCGTCTCAACCCCATCTGCAAGACGTCCTCTTTCAATCATGTCTTCTCCATTTGCATGGAAAGATTCACAGTATATATTGTGGAGTGGAAAAAAGCAGTTTTCAAAAAATATATGTAGTATCCCATTTTTGTAAAACGTGTATTCCGTTCAGTTCAGTCGCTCAGTCGTGTCCGACTCTTTGCGACCCCATGAATCACAGCACGCCAGGCCTCCCTGTCCATCACCAACTCCCGGAGTTCACTCAAACTCTTGTCCATCGAGTCGGTGATGCCATCCAGCCATCTCATCCTCTGTCGTCCCCTTCTTCTCCTGCCCCCAATCCTTCCCAGCATCAGAGTCTTTTCCAGTGAATCAACTTGTCGCATGAGGTGGCCAAAGTATTGGAGTTTCAGCTTTAGCATCAGTCCTTCCAATGAACACCCAGGACTGGTCTCCTTTAGAATGGACTGGTTGGATCTCCTTGCAGTCCAAGGGACTCTCAAGAGTCTTCTCCAGCACCACAGTTCAAAAGCATCAATTCTTCGGCGATCAGCTTTCTTCACAGTCCAACTCTCACATCCATACATGACCACTGGAAAAACCATAGCCTTGACTAGACGGACCTTTGTTGGCAAAGTAATGTCTCTGCTTTTTAATATACTATCAAGGTTGGTCATAACTTTCCTTCCAAGGAGTAAGCGTCTTTTAATTTCATGGCTGCATATTTATAAATATGCAAAGAAAAAACTCAAAGTATATACTGCAGAGGTAGAACAGTGACTATCTGTGTGGTAGGATAACAGGTGATTTGTTTTTCATTTTTGCTTCATCTGAATTTCTCATTTTCTCAAGATGAACAGATTTTACATGTGTTACAAAAAAAAGACAATACAATGGGAAAAATTGTAAAGCAATGAAAAAATTTGTCATCTTATAAAGATAATGTGGCACTTAATAAATACTTTTCAGAACTTTAAAAAAGAAAACTAAATCCCATGTTTTTTTCCTGAATCTCTTAGGCAGAAATGTAAACCAGGTACTGTACTCACATTTGTTTAAGGGTATTGTTTTCCTACTTAAATAGGAATAAGATGATTTATTATTTATGATTTATTACAGGGCCTCAGTGGAACCAAGTGAGGTAAAGGTCATGTGAGCTATATTTTTTCCCCTACTGGCACAGGCTGGACCCATCCCCTATAGATTCCCTTCAGTACTGGGGATAGTACCCAAAGGTCTTGTTTGCACTCACAAATCCTGTGTGATGCCAGGTAAGTGCTGCATACTACTCCTGTCCTGCTATTCTCTTCCCTGGATACTGCCATGTCTGCTGGTTGTAGCTGCCCCTTCTCCTGGGTCCTGCTCCTTCGGTGGCCCCCATCACAGCTGAGGTACCAGAGTTCTCCAGGTGCAAAGCTTTACTGATTGCTCTGGAGTCGCTGCAGGACCAAAGCTGAACCCTGTCTTCCAACAGATATATGAAGGATGCCCCTTCTCTAGCTTTAATATTACACCTATCCAGGTGGATACCATCCCAGTGCTGCTTAAAAGCGCTAAGTCTTAGAGAATTCTTAGCAAAATAGTCCTTATTTATCTTTCTCCTGAAAGCCTCCCTTTTCTCCATTGGACGGCAACATGAGTTCACCTGGGCTTGGAGAAAGATTTGTGAGCCAGACACAATGCTATGCGCCTAGAATTGGAACCCCCCTCTCTCAAATAATCTCCAAGGGTAACTATGGCTGTAATTGCCCAATACTTGTTTTAGGGTGAGTTCTATCCCAGAGGCTTCTGGCAGGCTTGCCTTACCAATTCCTCTAACTTGCTCAATATGTATAAATTAGAGGAAATTATGACTTAAGCTCAAGCTAGGATATTACCCATCTGCCCCACCCCACACCAACAAGAAACACACAGAAGTACTTTGTAAGTCATTAAATTACTATATATGTCTCAGGTATTATGATTTCTGTGTTAAACTTGTTTGTAAAAACCTAAAATTCTGTTTTATTGATTGTATTCACTCTAGAAACACAGATGGTAGTTAATAATTTCTCAGAACTGTAACCCAATCATGAACCCAGTCTGTCCAATGAACTATATAAGCTTTAGTGTGTTCACATCTCTAGAAAGTGTAATTTGCAATTCCAAAGGGATCTGGGAGAGGTACTGTTTCCCCAAATTCAACAGTAAAATTTAAATATTTCAGGTGTCAGTGTTTCTCCTATAAAATAAGCAGAGACCTGGGCTCTACCCCAGACCCACTAAATCTGCTTTTCTGTTTATAAGCACATAAGCTAGAAAGTGACTGCTAGCTACATACAATATATTCCTAGTTTTAGTAAGGATAAATTATGACATAAATAGAAGTACAGATGATTATAAGAGAACTAAAGAGGTAAAAACCTTGTCCAACCATATTTTAAAATAAGGAATTAAAAATAACTCCATCAATTTTACTGCTGCTGCTGCTGCTAAGTCACTTCAGTCGTGTCTGACTCTGTGTGACCCCATAGACGGCAGCCCACCAGGCTGTCCCGTCCCTGGGATTCTCCAGGCAAGAACACTGGAGTGGGTTGCCATTTCCTTCTCCAATGCGTGCAAGTGAAAATTGAAACTGTGGTCGCTCAGTCGCATCCGACTGAGTGACCCCATGGACTGCAGCCTACCAGGCTCCTCCATCCATGGGATTTTCTAGGCAAGAGTACGGGAGTGGCTTGCCATTTTGGGGGGGGGGGGGCGCTTCCCTAGTGGCACAGTAATTAAGCCTCCATGCTTCCAATGCAGGGGACATGGATTTGATCTCTGGTTGGAGAACTAAGATCCCACATGTAGAATGGCACAGACAAAAGTAAAAAAAAAAGTTTAGATTTTTTGCAGCAAAGCAAGACCATATACAGAATAAATATGGTATAAATAAATAAAAACCTGAGAGAGGTGACAAAACAGCAAGATGTATTTTCTATGACTGACTTTATGTAATGCCTTGCACTACTTCATTACAATAGGAGTAAAGTACATCAAAAATAAGTTCAAAGTTCTTTGGTAATCAGATCTCAAAGTGGTAAGCCAGTCCTATGCCCTTGATGTTGCTTTTAATTTTTTCACTGTGTGATGCCATTTGGAGGATCCTCATGTCTCCGGACCATTCCTCAAGATTATGGTAGCCTGATGATGCTGATTGGGCTGGATTCTGACTGGAGTGAGACGAGGGTCCAGCAACTCACCAGTTCTATAGGACAGGATGAATCTAGCCCCCTGGCAGGATGTGGAAGGGCTCCCCCAAGGCACACCCCTCTGCAGGGTGGTCTGACATTGGCTTCTCTGCTCCAGCCTGCAGCAGGCACCACTCTTCTAGGCTGAGGGCCAGACTGTCCTAGACATGCATTACCTGGAAGACGACTGTCCCCGTTGCAGGTCAGAGCACTTTGCCTCTCCTTCCTTCTCCCTCCCTCTTTTGCGGAACCTTCTATAGGGGAGGAGATAAAGCCCAAGGATTCCCAACTGGAAACACTGGTTGGGATACTTGAGCAAACAGGTGTCTGGCCTGGGCCTAACCAGGTAACTTAGGGTTGAAGCAGAAGGGCCTGCCCCTTCTGTCAGAGTCGTGAAGTAACCACCGCCCCCATCCCGAGAAATGGAGTTAGACCTCAGACAAGACCTCACCCATCCCTCTCCCACTCACCTTGCTCAGATTCCCGGAAGGGCCTCAGATGTGCCCTGGCCTGTTTGGGTGGTTCTGTGGTGACTTTAGGTCTGTGTGTGCTGGTGCGGCGCTTCTGATGTTTGCGTCAGCCCAGACCTAGAGGTACAGGTGCCCCCGGGTAAAGGGAGCTTTAAAGGCCTGTGGTCTTACAGCTCAGGAGAAAAGAGGTGTCACTCCTGTGTGAACACCCCTATGCACTGCAGTACCAGGGGTCAGGGCAGTCAGGCTGTGGGTTGGTGTGAAGATGTTTTGGCGGTGTTGATGGTGGAGGGTCAGCTGCATCCAGAGCCTGGTTGTCTGGGCCTCTCACCACTTCCCTGCTCACACAGAAGGCTGGTATCCCTGTCACCTGTCCAAGAAGCAACCAGCCTGCCAACTCCAGAGCACAAAGCATTGAGGGTCCAGGACCCTGGAGAGAGCTGTGTGCTAAGCAGGATGCCCACAATACCTGGGAGTGGGAGCCCCTCTGCTGAGGAAGCATAGAGGGATCAGGTTCAGGGTTCTTGCAAAATGCCCAGAGACTGCTCCCTTTCCCATTCAGAAATACAAACTCAGTTATTTTTACAAATGAGGAAGATTATACAGATAAACAAGAGATAGATCCTGAGTTCTCAGATTTATCTCAATCAAATTCTGTATTCTCCCCAGTCTGCCTTCAATTTAGATTCTAATCTAGCTTTCTGGGGCTTAGGGAATAATTTATTTGTATTTGCTAAGTATGCTATCCTTGTTGGTTTGTGCATTTGGGTGAGTTTCCATACTATTATCTTTTTCCAGGTGGAAATGTCCAGTAGGCAGTTAGATATGTGTCTAGAATTTGGAAGACACTGGCATGGAAATCGGGATTTTGGCTTGTGGTATGCAGAGCATCCCAGAAACAGTGGTTAAAGAATCTGCATGCAATGCAGGAGACACAGGTTTGATCCCTGGGTGGGGAAGAGCCCCTGGAGGAGGGTATGACAACCCACTTCAGTATTCTTGCCTGGAGAATCCCATGGACAGAGGAGCCTGGCGGGCTACAGTCCATGTGGTCACACAGAGTAGGACAGGACTCAAGCGACTGAGCACGCACACACTCGGTGCGCAGTAAGCAAGAATCCGATTGAATATCCTCCTATCCTTTACTAGAAATATACACGTTTCAGAGTGAGATTCTACTGAATTCACTGATTCATGGTCTGTGTGTAAAAAAATGAACTTTTTCTTTACACCTCTTTGCCAAGATAATACCCCTATTTTTAAGTTTAGAAACTAGAGGTAAGCGCGCCATCTCGTGGCCTTAGCCAGAATTGCGAGTAGAAAACAGCTATTTTGTGTCAGCAGTGTCTGTCAGGATTGAGGTCTTCTCCCCCCATCACCCAGTAGTTTCTCCTTCCCTCTCCTTGAGTGAGTGAGTATGTTAGTCGCTCAGTCGAATCCGACTCTTTGCGACCTCAAAGATTCAGGCCCGTCAGGCTTCTCTGTCCATGAAATTCTCCAGGCAAGAATACCGGAGTGGGTTGCCACGGCCTTCTCCAGGGGATCTTCCCTACCCAGGAATGGAAGCCACATCTCCTGCATTGCAGGCAGACTCTTTACCATCTGAGTCACTATGCTGTGGCAATGCAGGAGATCTTGGTTCGATCCCTGGGTCGGGAAGTTCCTTTGGAGAAGGGATTGGCAACGCACTCCAGTATTCTTGCTTGAGAAGTTCCATGAACAGAGGAGCCTGGTGGGCTACAGTCCATGGGGTCATAAAGAGTCGGAAAGGACTGAGCGACTAACACACTCACTCATTCAAGAGGGAAGGAGAAACTATCGGGTGATGGGGGAGGAAGACCTCAATCCTGACTGAAACTGGGCCGACAGTTACCAGCTTCTTTTTGGGGAGGCGGGGGTAATGAGATCGCACAAGAAGCAACCTGTTGTTAGGTGGTTTTTCCCTGTCTCAGGTTGAGATAAGTGTGTGTGTGTAGGGGAATGGGGGGTTTAAAATGAGTGATCTTATACTATTGTCACTTTTTCCTAAATGGGAAGTTACATATTTACTAGAAAAATATATGCAAATGTAGAAAAGTATAAAAGAAGATATAAATTAGTTTCTCTATGTACAGAAAATAATTAATATTAACATGCATTACTTATATTGTGTGTGTGTGTGTGTATATATATATCTCCTTTTATATACTCAACTTACTTTTTATATAGTATATATGTGTATTGGAAAAGGAAATGGCAACCGACTCCAGTATTCTTGCCTGGAGAATCCCCATGGACAAAGGAGCCTGGCAGGCTACAGTCCATGGGGTTCCAAAGAGTTGGATACAACTGAAGGACTAACACATATGTGCATTGCTTTACATAATTATATGATATATATCTGAATACCTTTATGTATTCATATATATATTTGTATTTATATCTTATATAGCATATATTTTGTTTATTCCTTTATTTTTCTTTACATGTGCCATGATATTCATATAGGTATTCATTCCATCAACCACACTGCTTGACAAGGAAAAGCATCTCACCACGTGTAGTCCAGCTGGCTAAAACTGATATTGGTTCAGTTCAGTTCAGTCGCTCAGTCATGTCTGACATGGTGACCCCATGAACTGCAGCACACCAGTCTTCCCTATCCATCACCAACTGCTGGAGTCTACCCAAAGCCATGTCCTTTGAGTCGGTGATGCCATCCAACTATCTCAACTTCTATCGTCCCCTTCTCCTCCTGCCCTCAATCTTTCCCAGTATCAGGGTCTTTCCCAAGGAGTCAGTTTTTTTGCATCAGGTAGGCAAAGTATTGGAGTTTCAGCTTCAACATCAGTCCTTCCAATGAGCACCCAGGACTGATCTCCTTTAGGATGGACTAGTTGGATCTCCTTGCAGTCCAACGGCCTCTCAAGAGTCTTCTCCAACACCACAGTTCAAAAGCATCAATTCTTCGGCGATCAGCTTTCTTTATAGTCCAACTCTCACATCCATACATGACTTACTGGAAAAACCATAGCCTTGACTAGACAGACCTTGGTTGACAAAGTAATGTCTTGCTTTTTAACATGCTGTCTAGGTTGATCATAACTTTCCTTCCAAGGAGTAAGCGTCTTTTAATTTCATGGCTGCAATCACCATCTGCAGTGATTTTGGAGCCCAAAAACATAAAGTCTGACACTGTTTCCACTGTTTCCCCATCTATTTGCCATGAAGTGATGGGACTGGATGCCATGATCTTAGTTTTCTGAATGTTGAGCTTTAAGCCAACTTTTTCACTCTCCTCTTTCACTTTCATCAAGAGGCTCTTTAGTTCTTCTTCACTTTCTGCCATAAGGGTGGTGTCATCTGCATATCTGAGGTTATTGATATTTCTCCCGGGAATCTTCCTTCCAGCCCAGCTTTCTCATGATGTACCCTGCATATAAGTTAAATAAGCAGGGTGACAATATACAGACTTGATGTACTCCTTTTCCTATTTGGAACCAATCTGTTGTTCCATGTCCATTTCTAACCGTTGGTTCCTCACTTGCATACAGGTTTCTCAAGAGGCAGGTCAGGTGGTCTGGTATTCCCATCTCCTTCAGAATTTTCCACAGTCAAAGGTTTTGGCATAGTCAATAAAGCAGAAATAGATGTTTTTCTGAAACTCTTTTGCTTTTTTGATGATCCAGCGGATGTTGGCAATTTGATCTCTGGTTCCTCTGCCTTTTCTAAAACCAGCTTGAACATCTGGAAGTTCATGGTTCACGTATTGCTGAAGCCTGGCTTGGAGAATTTTGAGCATTACTTTACTAGTGTGTGAGATGAGTGCAATCACCGCCACTAGTTTTGTTCGTAGTAATGCTTCCTAAGGCCCACTTGACTTCACATTCCAGGATGTCTGGCTCTAGGTGAGTGAGTGATCACACCATCATGATTATCTGGGTCGTGAAGATCTTCTCTGTACAGTTCTGTGTATTCTTGCCACCTCTTCTTAATATCTTCTGCTTCTGTTAAGTCCATACCATTTCTGTGCTTTATTGAGCCCATCTTTGCATGAAATGTTCCCTTGGTATCTCCTTGGTTCCCTAATTTTCTTGAAGAGATCTCTAGTCTTTCCCATTCTATTTTTTCCTCTATTTCTTTGCATTGATCGCTGAGGAAAGCTTTCTTATCTCTCCTTGCTATTCTTTGGAACTCTGCAATCAAATGGATATTTCTTTTACTCCTTTGCTTTTCGCTTCTCTTCTTTTCACAGCTATTCGTAAGGCCTCCTCAGACAGCCATTTTCCCTCTTTGCATTCCTTTTTCTTGGGGATGGTCTTGATTCCTGTCTCCTGTACAATGTCATGAACTTCCATTCATTGTTCTTTTGGCACTCTATCAAATCTAGTCCCTTAAATCTATTTCTCACTTCCACTGTATAATCATAAGGGATTTGATTTAGGTCATATCTGAATGGTCTAGTGGTTTTCCCCACTTTCTTCAATTTAAGTCTGAATTTGGCAATAAGGAGTTCATGATCTGAGCCACAGTCAGCTCCTGGTCTTGTTTTTGCTGACTGTATAGAGCTTCTCCATCTTTGGCTGCAAAGAATATAATCAAATTGATATTATAAAGGTCTTTAAAAATAAGCTTTAGTATCAATAGTGTGGGGCTTCCCAGGTGGTGCTAGTAGTAAAGAGTCTGCCTGACAATGCATGAGATGTTGGTTTGATTTCTGGATGGGGAAAATCCCCTGAAATAGGGAATGGCAAGCCACTCCAGTAGTCTTGCCCAGAAAATTCCATGGACAGAGGAGCCTGGCAAGCTACAGTCCATGGTGTTCCTATATAAAACTAACACTTAATTCTCTTTTTCTCTGGTATAACGAAAAAGTTTCATAGACTATCAGCCTGCTCTTGATAAGAGATTGTGAAAGGTTTTTCTTTACCCTTTAATCTGCCTAGAAAAAACAAAGATTTTGTGTCTTACCAAAGTAATTTCCTATGTTTCATATTCATCATCAGGTCTCCAGTTACTTAAAACCAAGTCTTCTGAGTATTTGCCTTTAAAATCTTTTTTCACTTTGGTTAGATGGATAATTAAGTAGCTTCATAATGATCTTTGATCCTTCTTAGTCAAGCATTTTATTTTTTATTAACTTCCCCAAATCAAATTATAAATGAAGTCTTTTTGACCTCAAACTAATTTTGGAATTTCCCAAAGGTGCTCTGGAAAATTTCTAAAGATTTATTCTCTCTCCTTTAAAAAAAATGAGCTATTAAACTAATTAGGCTTATTTGATATTTTAAACTTTCTTTGGGTTATATTCATATATGTTAAATATAAGTGTTCCAGCAATTGTATGAAAATTTCTAGATTTCTGATATGTCCTAGTATAATGTAATCAGTCATAATTCTAATTATCTTAAAATACTGTCACAGAAATAACCAAATTTCCTTATCAATTGCATTACAATGTACTCTCATCATATCTTTAATGATGGCCATTTTTAAGCCTTTTGTCATTTATAGAAAGTCCTGAATATTCATTGGAAGGACTGATGCTGAAGCTGGAACTCCAATACTTTGGCCACCCGATGCAAAAAACTGACTCCTTGGAAAAGACCCTGATGCTGGGAAAGATTGAAGGCAGAAGGAGAAGGGGACGACATAGGATGAGATGGTTGGATAGCATCACCGACTCAATGGACATGAGATGAGTTTGAGCAAGTTCCTGGAGCTGGTGATGGACAGGGAAGCCTGGCGTGCTACAGTCCATGGGGTCGCAAAGAGTCAGACATGACTGAGCAACTGAACTGAACTGACTGTTTTATTCTGATGATTTTGCAAAAGTGCTTAATCTTCCAGATTCATGGGAAGGACTATGAGAACTATGGTTTCTGAAAGCTTTCACATCATACCACTGGACTGGATAAGAATTTACAGAACTCTAATGAAAAAATTGATTTCATAAAACTGCTATCAAAAGAACAAGATCAACAAGAGTTAATTTATGTGGGGCTGAATCAACTAATGAGGATGATTGGAATTTTTTATGACTTGTTTGAAACATCTTGATTCAATGTTTTGTTTTCCACATTTAAGGAAACCTCTTTTTATTTTCTCTTAAGCTATGCTAAAGCTGAAACTGCAATACTTTGGCCACCTCATGTGACGAGTTGACTCACTGGAAAAGTCTCTGATGCTGGGAAAGGTTGGGGGCGGGAGGAGAAGGGGACGACAGAGAATGAGATGGCTGGATGGCATCACCAACTCTGTGGACATGAGTTTGAGTGAACTCTGAGAGTTGGTGATGGACAGGGAGGCCTGGCGTGCTGTGATTCATGGGGTCACGGAGAGTTGGACACGACTGAGCGACTGAACTGAACTGAACTGAAAGTATCTATGACTTATATCTAGTTGTCCAAGTATACTCTTGGGGCTTCCCTGGTGGCTCAGATGGTGAAGAGTCTACCTGCAATACCGGAAATGCAGGTTTGATCCCTGGGTCGGGAAGATACCCTGGAGAAGGGAATGGCTACCCACTCCAGTATTCTTGTCTGGGAAGTCCATGGACAGAGGAACTTAACAGACTGGGGTTGCAGAGTCGGACACAACTGAGTGACTAACACACACACAAAGTATACCCTTATAAACAAAGGTGAAACAATTAATTTTCATCCCTATCTGATCCCTCCAGAATTTGGAACCTTACTGGGTAGTTTTCATGGCAATTAGCAATTAACAGGACACAATCAGAAACACTGGTTATATTAACAACGCTTTAACTGTGTAGAAGAAATATAACTTTCTCTCTACCCTTCCAAGGTTGTGGTTGAGATCTGCTGTAATAAAAGACAGACTAACAGGAGAAAAACAAGCAGAAGTTTAATATCATGTATACCTCCTGTTCAATTCGTGGGGTCACAAAGAGTCAACATGACTAAAACGACTTAGCATGCATGCATGGATACCTCTTGTGAGGAGGTACCCAGGAAAAGTGAGTAACTCCCCCAAATGGCCCAAGCCATCACCTTAAATACTATCTTCTGCTAAAGACAAAAGATGTTGGTGGGGGTGGGGGCAGTCACAGGTGGTTACTGTTACTGAACCGACTTTATTTGCTTGATGTTCAGCAAGCCAAATGATGAGATGCTGAGGTTTTATAGCAGAGGACAAGTTTATTCACAAGGCAGCCATGTGAGGAGAGAGGAGAACAAGTCTCAGATCTGCCTCCCCAATGCTGAGAGGATTAAGATATTTATGGGATACAGAAGCAGGGTGGCCATAGGCATGGGGAAAGGTGATTGGAGGTAGTAGGGAAAAGGTTAGGTAATTAGTGTTTTGTGCAGGGGTATCTGAATTACCTGCTTCTTCATGGGATGTATGTTATGAAAAAATGGAGGTGCTTATCATAATCTAAGGGTGGAGTTTTTGGCCCTCTGATGTTAAAAGGTTCTTCATTGGACAGCTGTGCAGGCTTGATTTTAGGATTGGTGGTCCCAACCAGTTTTAGCCAGCTTGAACTGGACAGGAGCCAACTCCAGGTTCCTATAAAACAACTTAAGCCCCGTTACTATAGTGACCCCTACGTCAGAGACGGTAGGGGTGGTTAAGAAGTCTTATGATATATTACCTAAGCTTGGAGGATATGCAATTAAAGAAGGAAAAAAAATAGAAAAAAATATTGAAAGCATGCTTAATCAGTAAAGGCAGATTACAAGTAGAGGGTTTTTTAACAAGCTGTTCCATTATCTGCTGTTCTGTAAGATACACTCAAGGATTTCGGTTAAGGTGCCAGCTTCTGTTAACCCTATGGGGCATGGTTTTATAGTCAGACAAAGCACAGTAAACAAGAGTGCTGTTATTTAAGTTTGCTCCTTCTCCATGAGTTTATAGAGATTTCTGTCATCCTCCTCTTACTGGTACCAAGAGGAAGACACCTTTACAAAGGAGACTTCCCTTACTAGACTCATTTTACAAACAAATTAGTCTTCCTTTGATTATCTCTGATAGAAATGGGGGTGAGTGTAGAGAATAAAATTATGTTTTCAGTGGAAACTGTAACATACCTGTGTGGATTTCAGATTCTAGTCCTGTTAAATGTGTTTGATGTTTTGTATTTTGCTTGATAGCCTCTCATAACCACCCCTCCCGCCAAACATCTTTCATCTTTAGCTGAAGATGCTATTTAAGGTGGTCGTTTGGGCTATTCCAGGGAGTTACTCAGTTTTCCTGGATTATCTCCTATGTATACAGGAGGTATATATAGTATCAAATTTATGTTTGTTTTTCTAAGGTTAATCTATCTTGTATTACACAGGGGGTCTCAGCCAAGGCCCCAGAAGGATAAGGGAAAATTATTTTTCCTCCCCTACAACATCCATATACTTATGTTGTACGTGTACATATATCTCCTTTTACACAGTTTGTTCCTTGGTGGCTCAGATAGTAAAGTATCTGCCTGCAATGTGAGAGACCCAGGTTTGATTCCTCGGTTGGGAATATCCCCTGGAAAAGGAAACAGCAACCTACTTCAGTACTCTTGCCTGGAAAATCCCACGGACAGAGGAACCTGGCAGGCTACAGTCCATGGGTTCACAAAGAGTCAGACACGACTGAGCGACTTCACATACAGTTTGGCAATTTATTTTTTTATATAGTATATATGTATGTTACCTTATATATTTATATAATATTGTCAACTAAGAAGATGTGCATATGTATTCATTTACATATTTATTGTCATATCTTATACAGCATATGTTTTATTTATTCCTTTTTTTTAAAATTTTTGCACATGTGCCATGGCATTCATCCACATGGACATTCCATCAACCATAGTCCTTGCCAGTAGTGTCTATAGTGAAGATAAAATTGTTCTCATTGATTTCAGAGGCCTCTGTCTGAAGGCCACATGAATGGACAGGTCCCCCAAAAAAGCATAAGGTAGAGCAAAGAGCACTAGCTCTGTTTGGAACTGAGCAAAGAAATTCAAAATGAGCTAGAACCTACTTTAGGCCAGATATTTAACCTCTGAGATCTTCTCAAATCCTTACAACACTTTGAGGAAGGCATTCATCCTTATTATAGATGAGGAGACTGAAACTCAAAAAGGTTTGGTGACTTATACAGGATCACACAACCTGTAGGAGGAGGCTGGATTTGACTTACATTTGTCTGACTCTTAACCATTATGCCTTGCTTGCTCCTAAAATTTCACACTGAGTCTAGTGGCACTCACTTTTTGGAACTCAGAAAAGTTGTGAATACTACTCCACTCTCATGCCCCACTCTTATTAAGTTTGAAATCTCTTTTTTACCACAAGAATGTTTTTGCAATCAGAAAATTTAATAGAATGATCTCTTTCAAATTCTTTGAAGTTAAAAAAATCTCAAAGAATATCAACTGGCACATGAGAAACAGATAAAATATTTAAAACATATAGATTTTGAGATATCTTTGAGAAATATATAAAAAAATATAAATCTCCACTCACTAATAGAAAATAAGCAAAGTATATGGAGAAGTTCACATGAGAAACAATTCACACACATGGAAACACACATATTCACAGAATTTGAATGACATTATATAAATGACATTATACCCTACTTTTCATTCAACGAAATGTTCTTTTTTTCCATTCCAGCATGTCTTAGAAATCTATCCAGGTTGTTACCTACTATGGTATAATAAGAAATACATTTGATTTTTGTCCCTGGTTTCTTGTGCATTGCTCTTTAAAGCTTTGGAACTGCCTGAGTGATAGGAGTCTTTTGTTGTTATTCATAGGGCGACCCTTTTGAACTTATGCTTAAGGGGGTGGGGCCACTAGATAGCTTCAAGATGGGGCTGGTCACCAGAAACTGGAACTTTCAGCCCCAAGGAAAACTGGGAAGGGGAACAAGATTGGATGAGCTTCCAGTTGGCTTCCCCAGTGGCTCAGTGGGTAAAGAGTGAAGTGAAAGTCACTCAGTTGTGTCTGACTTTTTGAGACCCCATGGACTATACAGTCCATGGAATTCTTCAGGCCAGAATACTAGAGTGGGTAGCCTTTCCCTTCTGCAGGGGATCTTCCCAACCCAGGAATCAAACCCAGGTCTCCCGCATTGCAGGAGGATTCTTTACCAGCTGAGCTACAAGGGGAGTCCAGTGAGTAAAGAATTGGCCTGCAGTGAAGGAGACACAGGGGATGTTTGTTTTTATTCCTTGGTCAGGAACATCCCCTGGAGGCTAGTATTCTTGCCTGAAAAATCCCATGGAAAGAGGAGCCTGGAACAAAGAGTTGGACACAGCTAAGCACGCTCCAGTATTCTTGCCTGGAGAATCCCATGGACGGAGAAGCCTGGTAGGCTACAGTCCACGGGGTCGCAAAGAGTCGGACATGACTGAGCAACTGAACGGAACGGAACGGAAACATGCAAGCACAGGCTGGTGAATGCATCCGCATGCTGAGGGTGGGACACCCCACTTCCTTGGGAACAGAAGTCCATGCATTCAGGTCCCTTCAGGACCTTGCCCCTACCTCCTCATCTGACTGTTCATCTAATTTCTTTAAAATAAACTAGAAAACATAAGTAAACCTCTCCCTGAGTTCTGTGAGCCAATCTAGCAAGTGTATCAAACTGAGGCACAGGTTCATGGGAACCTCTGGTCTATAACTGGTCTGTCAGAAGCACAGGTTGACATCTGGAGTGTGAGAGGGCACAGTCTTGTGGGAATAAGCCCTTAATATGTGGGATCTGACACTCCCTCAAAGTTGTTAATTGCTTGGTGGGTTAAAAAAAAAGCACACATTGAATCTATATCTAGTTCATATGTAACTTCTGCATGTATTGCTGTGTGAATATACTACAGTTTATTCCTTAATTATCGATAGAGAGTTAGGTGGTTTCCAACTCTTTGCTGTTACAAACATGCACAATGACCTTTTTTGTGCATGCTTCCTTGTGCATGTAAGAATTTCTTTAGGATTGGTTACTAGAAGTGGAACTGTGGGATCATACTGGCCTCTGTAATAGGCATCTGTCATCTGAATTCCTGCTGGACTTTGACTGGTCTGGTTCAGTCAGATCTCTGAGGCCAAACCTCCATGGCTTTGCCTCAAGCTTTCTCCTGCTGTCCCCCTTCTGTCTAGACTGCCCTCTGCTTCTCTGTTAAGAAAAATCCTATTTAATCACTAAAACTCAACTAAAGTATCTTCTTCACAGTCATCAGACCAAGCAGAATTACGTGTCTTTTCCCTGGTGTTCCTAAATTACCAGTTGACTAGACTTTATTATCAAGCTAAAACTATGTTTAGATGTCTCTCTCCCATATAAAGTCTTCCCAGGTAAAGTGGTAAAGAACCCACCTGCCAATGCAGGAGACATAAGAGACGCAGGTTCAATCCCTGAGTTGGGAAGATCCCCTGAAGAGGGCATGGCAACCCACTCCGATATTCTTGCCTGGAGAATCCCATGGACAGAGGAGCCTGGTGGGCTACAGTCCATGGAGTTGCAAAGAGTTGGACACAAATGAAGTGACCTAGCACACATGCATGTTCCCATATAAATCAGTGATCTCCCTGGGGACATTTGTGTCTTATTTGACAGCCTATATAGGACAGAGGATAAAACATTTATTAAATATACGTTTGGTGAACCAAATATTCAAGATTGTAACTGTCTCCTCTGTTTCAACCTCTATCACCCAGACCTCAAAAACCTAGTGTTGATTTGAACCCTTTCGAGAGTCCAAGAGGCCAAGAGTGAGTAAGGCTGTGAGAATGCTTGGGTCCAGGAGGGAAGAGTTCTGTGCTCTGAGCTCATCTGGATTCTGGGAAAGGCAGCAGCCGCCAGTTTGGAAAGGCCCCCAGTCAGGCCAAATGGTGTTCCTAAGAAAGACCCCTTCTCACTCCACTCTGGTGGGCAGTGTGGACTCAGAGCATCCTGCATCTGGAAAGGACCATGTTCATTATTCTACCACAGCCCCTGAGCCCACCTTTCAGGGAGAATGAGGAGGACACAAAGGCATGGAGAAGGGTAGAAGGCACCCAGCCTCCACAGCCCTCCAGCCAGTGACAGCCCAAGCACTGCCCAGCCAAGAGCCCACTACTGCATCCTTCAGTCCAGGTCTGCACCTGCCTTCCCTTTCCCTGAGTGTCTCCCAGAAACCTGAGGTGCCCCCCACCTTTCCTGAGTCCCTTCCTTCTTTCTCTGGGCATCTGTAGGGGTGTGTGCGTGTGTGTCCCTTCCTCATTTCTCTGGGCATCTGCAGTGTGCGTGTGTGTGTCCCGGTTCAGTTAGGACGAGGCCAGAAGCAGGAGAGAGGGGCTCCTGTCACCCCATTTCCCACCTGGCTATTCCCCCTGGGGCGGGGGGCAGGGAGGCAGGCCTGGGAGCTCCAGGCTGGACAGGGCCTGCTACAGTTCCAGGCAGCAAGTCCTGAGATCCAAGTACTGACATGGGTGTCATTAGGAAAGAACACAAAGGCGGTAGCAGAAAGGGGAACCTTTGGGCTGGAGAGAGCAGAATTCCTCAAGTCCATCTCCAGACAGATGGGCCCTGCAAAGGCAAACCAGACCTCCATGGATTCTGTGCTGGAGAGGGGCTCCGCAGGCAAGGGTGGGGGGACTCTGTATCTGCCACACAAGTGCAGTCTCACCATGGAGCAGGGATCCCTGAACCAGAGACCTACCCTGGGCTTCCTCAGAGCTCCCAGAGTAAGGCCACGCCCCTGGAGACTGTTGTCATGGCAGCAGCTGGCTGGGGCTGACAGTCTTCCCCCTTGGCCTGCATGGCTGCCCTGCCTTCCTTCTGGGACCTTCAGCTCCTGCTCCCTGAAAAGGCCTCCGCTGTCCACCCTGACTGCATGTAAACGTGGCTGGAGCCCACGTCTCTATGAGCAGCTTTCACCAAGGAAATATCCCTGTAGCATATTCTGAACATCTCTGCTGCTGCTGCTGCTGCTAAGTCACTTCAGTCGTGTCCGACTCTGTGTGACCCCATAGACGGAAGCCCACCAGGCTCCCCTGTCCCTGGGATTCTCCAGGCAAGAACACTGGAGTGGGTTGCCATTTCCTTCTCCAATGTGTGAAAGTGAAAAGTGAAAGTGAAGTCGCTCAGTCGTGTCCGACCCTTAGTAACCCCACGGACTGCAGCCTAGCAGGCTCCTCCATCCATGGGATTTTCTAGGCAAGAGTACTAGAGTGGCTTGCCATTGCCTTCTCTGGAACATCTCTAGAAGGTGAGATGTTGGGAGCAAGTCCCTCCTGAATCATACAAGCCATCAAGGAACCTAGTGAGGATAACCGGAAGTTCACAGATGTGTGTCCCAGGGCTGGTCTTTTTCCTGGCTTGCTAGATGAACTTAGCAATATATTTAATCTTTTTTTTTTTTTTACTTTACATTATTGAATTGGTTTTGCCATACATTGACATGAATCTGCCCTGGGCGTACATGTGTTCCCCATCTTGAACCCCCCTCCCACCTCCCTCCCTATCCCATCCCTCTGGTTCATCCCAGTACACCAGCCCCAAGCATCCTCTATCTATTTCCTCATCTGTAAATAAGATCAAAAACAGATTTATAAAATTGTATCTGTATGGCATGTATAAATAAATTTTCAATCTGGTCTCAATTCAGAGATGCACAATAATGACATTTTGGACTATGTTCAAAGTGGTGTTAGTTTGGTTACAACTAAAGTAGCAAATATGCAAAAGCAAAGGACACAAAAGAGATGACAGTGCAGGTGACTGAAGGAAGCAATCCCTTCTCTGTCTTGTAGGTCACTATAGTGTGGCCAAAGCCCAGTGGTCTTGGCAGCCCATGTGACATGAGATGCTCACCAAGTCATAGGAGCACAGAACTGTGGGTTCACCACTGTTTAATATGTTATTGACCAGGGATTTTTGTAGAAATTCACAACTGTGGCATTAATAAATCTCTTGTCAATAATGTGTTAAGTTCCCAGTGCTGTCAGCTTGCAGAAAGTATTATAGACTAACCTACAGGGCACTTCCCTTGTGGCTCACCTGGTAAAGAATCCGCCTGCAATGCAGGAGACCTTAGTTTGATCCATGGGTTGGGAAGATCCCCTGGAGAAGGGAAAGGATACCCACTCCAGTATTCTGGCCTGGAGAATTCCGTGGACTATATAGTCCATGGGGTCACAAAGAGTTGAACGCGACTGAGTGACTTTCACTTTTACTTTCACAAGGCACTATATCTGCTCTGTGTGAGGCACTTCACCAAGACCTAATGCCAGGTTCTGGGCCTTGACATTCTGTGACAGCACTGAGAAATGCCTCTCTTTGGTATTTGTTCTTCAGGTAAGGAGTTTTCAGTGCATGTCAACTTAGGGGCATTTTTGTGGACAAAGCTAGACATGATCTACTTCACTGGGAGGAGAATATGTCCACCTCTGCTCAATTTGGCAGAAGAAAAGTCCTAGAATATTTATCCAAAGATTGTGTGGGAAAAAAGTAAGGAACATATATTAACAGCATAAAGAGAGGCATGATAAAGGATAAAAGAGATCAAAGGTGTTCGAAGTGAAGGAGATCTTCACTATCTGCCATGATAAGTGCTGAAATCAGATGTTGACTACCATCCAAGCCATGGGACCACAGTGCTCTGAAAAAAAATCCCTTTTCTGCTAGCCTGAGCTAAAGTACCTGATTCTCTCCAAAAGCAATGGTGGTGTGAGGCCTTTGAGGTCATATGTTCATATGGCTCTCTGTACCTGTGATCTATTTTTATGCTCCTGAAACATCCCAAGGAGCATTTCCTTTATGAGATGTGCCTTCCTTTATATTACCTGTTCTTATTCCTTTCTAGTACCAGGTCTGGGAAATTATTCACTCTAGAAGAATGGCACAGCAGGAGCAGAGTGGGTAAGGCATGTTGGGGTCACACTGATTGGGGGGTGTCTCTTTTGGCTGGTACAGAAGAAAAACTGTTAATAAAGCTTAGACTACACGACTCAGACTAGATCCTGAAGAGCGATGAAGGTCAGGATAGGGAATTTAAGATTGTTCAATGGACTGTGGGCCAGAGCACTTGAGCAGGAGAATGGCAAGATCAAATCAGGAAATAAAGTAGATTAATTCCAGTTTTCACTGGACATTATCTTCTCAAAATTTCTACTGACCTGCTAATAATCCCCACCTCACATACTGGTGAGAGGGCATGAGGGATTGTGCACTGGCCTATTTTAAGCAACTGTCTCCGTGCAGGACACACAGCAGGTACAGTAGTGATGAAGTTCCCAGAGGCCTCTAAAGGATAATCATTTCCTTGTGATTTGGCCTTTATGTCTCCCCCAATTTATTCATCCTCAATGTAACATATACCCTGGTGGTTATACAAAACAATCATAACTGCCTTTCACCGCATGTCCAAGATGAAAGGCTTCAGCACCCTCAATTTAAGTAAATGGTAAAATTCTTAGCAGCCAAAACAATGTTGGTTAATACAGCTTAGAAATTCTGTTAAAACTGTAAGCAGTAACTAATCCATGATTATGTATATGGGAGGTTTGGGGGGCTCATTAGTCGAATACAGTTGCATAGATGAAATGGAAAACTCTAAAAGCATAGATGTAATGCAGAGGTTAATTCACCCTGAAGAGGGCCCCTTGATTTGTATGGGCACTATCTAAGAAGGGTTATGGCAGGCAAAATTCTAAGATGGTCCCCAATGACCTTCAAGCTTATTCCTTCCTATTTATTGTAGATGGGACCTATGAGTAGGAAGAGCTACTGCTCCCATGATTATGTCACATTATATGGCAAAACAGATTTTGCAGATAGAATCCAGGTCCCAAATCATTGCATTAATCAAAAGGGCAGTCACTTAATGGGTCTGACTTAATTGAACAAGTCCTTAAAGAGATGGCCATTCCTTAAGTCAGAAAGATTTGAAGTGTGAAAAGGATTCGATGTGAGGGAGATTTTCCACTTTTGGCTTTCAAGATAGAGTGGCCATGTGGGAAGGAATGTAGGTGATGTCTGAGCCAAGTGTGGCCCCCAGATGATGGTCAGGAGGAAAGCAGGATCTCAGTCCTACAACCACAAAGAACTTAATTCTGCCACAACCATGTAAGCCTGGAAAAGGACTCTAAGTTCCAGATGAGTGTAGCCTGGCTGATACCTTGATTTCAGCCTTATGTGATCCTGAACAGAGAACTCAGTACATGCCTGACTTCTGACTTACTGAACTGGTAGCCAAAGAAATGGATGCTATTTCAAGCAGCTAAATTTGGTATTTTGTTACATGACAACAGAAAACTAATACAGGGGTCATACAATGTCTCAGATATTTCTGTAAAGTTACCAAAGCAAAAATACTGACAATTTAAAAATACTGTCTTTTTCTACTCTGACTCCCCTCATGTTGGTAGTGGTGAGATGGAGGTGGGCATGTTTGGGATCAAATTAAGGGGAAGTTGATTTGGAATTACATTTAGTTTGGGTTTATTTGTATAATTTATTCATGTTTTTCTGTCACTTCAGTGTATAATTAATTACCAGTAAGATTTCACAGTGTACTAAGTAGAAGCTCTAAGATTCAAACTAGAGTTATCTGACTCTAATGCTAATGAACTAATGCTATACTCTATTGCTGTTCATATGTTTAGTGAATCTTGAATAAATTTTACAGCTCAAATTAATACCATGGTGGTTTAACACCAGCCACTTGCTAGCATTTGATGCTATTTCCCACTTCATTACCTGATTCCAAGATACTTTTTCAGTCTTGGCTCCCATTGCTTCCCTATAAATATGTAAAATATGATTTATCAAAGATGAACTTCTGATCTTTTGCTACACCAACTACATGTATGGTTTTGCCCAATCACATCCACACAGGTTCATATTAATTTCTTGGTGATATGGTATGAAATACTGACAGTGACTAAGAAGATATCTTAAAATTAAAAATTTCTACTACTGTGAAGACTGTGGGAGAGGACAAATAATTTTCCCTCTACCCTTCTAGGTTCTTTATTGAGACCCTTCTGTAATAAAGAACAGATTAATAAGAGAAAAACAAACACATTTAATAACATGTATACATCCCAGGTGGCGCTAGTGGTAAAGAGTCCGCCTGCCAATGCAGAAGACACAAGAGAGGTGGGTTTGGTCCTTGGGTCGGGAAGATAACCTGGAGGAAGAAAGGGCAATCCACTCCAGCATTCTTACCTGGAACATTCCATGGACAGAGGAGCCTGGCGGGCAACAGTCCATGTAGTTGGAATTAGTTGCAAAGAGTTGGTCACGACTGAGTGAGCACACATGCACGCATAGGTCCTGTATATAAAGAGGAGACCCAACAAAACTGAGTAACTCCCAGAAACAGCCCAAGACACCGCCTGAAATACCATCTCCAGCTAAAGACAAAGGATGTTGCTGGTGGGGGTGGGAATGGGGGAGACCAGTCAAGAGAGGCAACCAGAAAAAGCGAGGTAAACAAGAATAAGGTTGTTATGCAAATGTAACTTGTAGCCTTCTCCATTGATAAAAGTTTCTAGAGATTTAGTCATCCTTCTCTTCCAGGTACTGAGAGGGAGACACCCTTACAAGTGGAAATTTCCCTTATAAATGTAAATATCTCTTAGGAAAGGGTAACTTACCAGTTTTCTGAGCTTCAGCTAGGTCTGGATTTCTTAAAAAATCATCAGCCTAAAATAATCTTGTGCCCAAAAGGGATATTTTGGAGTGGCAAATTCTGCTCCTCTTCAGGACACTGACATCAAACTGGTTTGTAAGCATCATTATTAAGAGTATTTAAGATAAAAATATTCACAAGAAAACTTAAATGTTAAGCGCATATAAGAAAGAAATTTGACAGAGGTAGACAGCAGTTCTACCTCTAAAATTTCACCTGTCACTAATAATGAGTTGTAAAACTAAAATTTTTATCAATAATAATAATAGTAACAAATATATTAACCATGCAAAGGAAAGATAGAATTATATTTACATTTTTCTCTAAGAAAAATTATATTACACAGACATATGAAGAGAGGATCAGAAGAGTTTGTAATAAAAAAAATTGTAGGGAAAAAATCATAGAAGTGGGCCAGGAAGTAATTAATAAAATTGCTGTGTGTATGGAAATTGAGATGTTTTGTATATACCAGCTGTTCAAACTTCATAATTTCTTGTAATTTATTATAAATTAATATTAACTTTGGCACCTAATTGTCTGCATTGCTCATATATTTTTTATATCCTTTTTCATAAACTGCGTCCCCTGAATTGTAAGTTTCAGGCCTCACAACTTAGATCTGTCCCTGAGATAGTAAGAAGTAGTATGAAATTTTCATTGCAATTGGAAAGGGTTAACAGGGATGTGGCTATGGTAGGGAACTAGGAAATAGAGAAATTGTGGAGGTTAATCATAATCTTGAAGACTTGAACATGTGACCGACCAGCTTTTACAATCTGAAGCTCCAAGTTGGTATTATGAAATTATGTGACCTCAGAGGCTGACTTCAAGGACCGCCCCACCCCCCACCCCCACACACAGGGGCCCTTCACAAGGGGAGCCTCAGCTGCTCTGTCCATCTCAAACTTCCAAAAAACGTGGCTGTCTGAAGGATCCATATTTGTATTATCACTGAGCAGGGAAAACAGGTGGTTGGGTTGTTTACTTATTCCCACACAAGCTTGAATCTACCTCCTGCTTCCCAAATGACAGCAGGGAGCTCTTTTCTGTTTTTTAATGGCAAACAGGATGTAGGCTGATAGTAATAACAGTAATGATAATAATAACTATAAGGAAGAGAACTGACTAATATTAAAAAGAACTAGTAAAAATCTCTCTCACTCAGACCCTCACTTCCTCAACCCTATTTCAAGTGCCTAGAGAGGACTGCGAGGGAAATGGTAGACCTCCGGGGGAGGGGAGGTGGAAAGTCTAGGGAGCAGGCGGAGGAAAAAAAAAGGAGATTCCGAGGATTAACCCTCAAGGGCTGATTCTGATAATCTGAGAAAGCCACACAGACATTCCAAGGAGATGATACACTTGACAAAAGATTTTCAGGTTGGGAGGGTGGCAACCCGGCTCCAGCAGTGCTAGTGAGTTAATCGAGGACCTGAACTCACTGTTAACATGGCCTCGCTGGACAAAGGGCTGACGTGAACTTCAGTCACTGTGTAGTCTGAGTCCTCTTTCCCGCCTAGGCACCATCTCCCTCTTACCTTGGAGTAGGCGTAGGCGGGCGCGCTTCTAGACCAGAGGAAGAGAGTAGCATCTGCCAGCGATTTGATCAGAGGCTATCCAAAGGCGAGGGCGAACACCAATGCGGGTCCACGACTGCATTGCCTATGCTCCTTTCCTGCCCCGGCTCTTGTCGACTTTGGGGCAAAAAAATGGTGGGCTTGTGGGAGGGATCTGGGAATGGGGCGGCGGTCAGGTTTGGGTACCAGCTCCCTACTGCATTGAAAGCAGGTTGGCCTCCGGCCCAGAAGAGGAGGAGGAGGCAAATTCCTGGGTTCCCTGCAAGTGCAGGTGGAAGCCACCTGCAAACCACCGGAAAGGAAAGTGGGGAGGGGGGACCCGGGAGTAGGTCCAGTACTGCAGTTTTCACCCCACAGCCTCGTCTTCTATCCATTTTGATTCAGAAAATGGTGGGCAACGGGAATGCTGGGGAGGTGGGCGGGAACTCCGCGTGGGTGCAAGCTTCCTATCGCGGAAGACGTGGGCGGGTGGGTGGAGGGAAAGATGGAGAGAGGTAAGCACCCCGGATTCCTGCCGGTGGGGTGCTTGTAGACCCTAGGGATGGGGGCGGGCAGACACGGAAGCAAATCCTTTCAGGGACTGCATTCCCCACACTCTCGCCCTGTCGCCCTGGGGTTGATGGAGCTCTGGAAAGGAGTGTAAAGAAAACATGGTCTTTTTTCACAAGAAAATTCCTGACATGCCACACTGGAAGGTTAGCAATATAGTTCTGGATTTTAAAAAAATTTTTTCCTCTTTTGTTTGCATCTTCTGTTTTTCCATGTATTTGGGTAACAAAGTTAAAAAAATTTAAAAAATTCAAAAGGGTTTGTCAGATCATCTGATAATTGTTTGAACATCACTAATCCATAAGTCTGTCCCCCAATATGTTTTTGTTACACAATATGTATTTTAACGTTTCACAGGTGACTCTATTGCATCCTAAACTTTGAGAGCCATCTCTGTTTGTCAGGTTAGGCTAAACTTATGCTGGGGGTAACAATCCCCAAACTTCAGTGGCTTAACACGGTAAAGGTTTAGTTTCCAGCACACAAGGAATGCCCAGCATCCCTTGGTGAAGGTCAGGGGTGAGGGGGCTCTGATTCCTATAGTCTGTCATTGACCCCAGCTGACAGAGGCTCCACAACCTGGAACCTTGCTGGTTACTGTGGCAAGGGGAGAGTGTCATAGAAATCTCTCACCTACTCCCTCTCTAAAGTCACCGTAGTCTAGAAGTAACAGAAGTCACTGCAATGCTCAGCTGATTAGCAAAAACTAGTCACGTAGCCTCACCTAATGACAAGGGGCTGAGGAGGCTATGGGATTAGAAGTATAGTTTTCTGTGTGGAGAGGCAGTGTATAAACAGAAAATATTCATAAAAATTCCAGGGGGAGTGCCTTTGTAAAGCACTAGAAGAAAAAATTGAAAATTGTAAAGAAAAAGTGATTAGTTTCTATGGAACAAAGCAGGAATGAATGTACCCTTGGCTTCTTCTTTTCCCTCTATGGTGTTATTTTGGGGGAATCTTCAGACTACTCTTTAAGCTTGATGGATGCTGGTCCAGCTGGATTCTGGCTGGAGTGAGACGAGGGTCCAGCAACTCACCAGTTCTATAGGACAGGATGAATCTAGCCCCCTGGCAGGATGTGGAAGGGCTCCCCCAAGGCACACCCCTCTGCAGGGTGGTCTGACATTGGCTTCTCTGCTCCAGCCTGCAGCAGGCACCACTCTTCTAGGCTGAGGGCCAGACTGTCCTAGACATGCATACCTGGAAGACAACTGTCCCCGTTGCAGGTCAGAGCACTTTGCCTCTCCTTCCTTCTCCCTCCCTCTTTTGCGGAACCTTCTATAGGGGAGGAGATAAAGCCCAAGGATTCCCAACTGGAAACACTGGTTGGGATACTTGAGCAAACAGGTGTCTGACCTGGGCCTAACCAGGTAACTTAGGGTTGAAGCAGAAGGGCCTGCCCCTTCTGTCAGAGTCGTGAAGTAACCACCGCCCCCATCCCGAGAAATGGAGTTAGACCTCAGACAAGACCTCACCCATCCCTCTCCCACTCACCTTGCTCAGATTCCCGGAAGGGCCTCAGATGTGCCCTGGCCTGTTTGGGTGGTTCTGTGGTGACTTTAGGTCTGTGTGTGCTGGTGCGGTGCTTCTGATGTTTGCGTCAGCCCAGGCCTAGAGGTACAGGTGCCCCCGGGTAAAGGGAGCTTTAAAGGCCTGTGGTCTTACAGCTCAGGAGAAAAGAGGTGTCACTCCTGTGTGAACACCCCTATGCACTGCAGTACCAGGGGTCAGGGCAGTCAGGCTGTGGGTTGGTGTGAAGATGTTTTGGCGGTGTTGATGGTGGAGGGTCAGCTGCATCCAGAGCCTGGTTGTCTGGGCCTCTCACCACTTCCCTGCTCACACAGAAGGCTGGTATCCCTGTCACCTGTCCAAGAAGCAACCAGCCTGCCAACTCCAGAGCACAAAGCATTGAGGGTCCAGGACCCTGGAGAGAGCTGTGTGCTAAGCAGGATGCCCACAATACCTGGGAGTGGGAGCCCCTCTGCTGAGGAAGCATAGAGGGATCAGGTTCAGGGTTCTTGCAAAACACTCAGGCGCCAGAAGGTATGTGGATGACTGCCAGGAAAAAGTCACCAGGTCTTTGGTGGCCAGGGAATCACATAGCTCAAATATTTCCTCAAAAGAACCTTTAGATCTCCCCTGACATTTATGCTAAGGCCACATTTGCTCCAGATTGTTCTCATACTCTGAGCACATTTGGGCAGCCAGAGCCAGGCAGTTTCTGCTTGTGGAAGGACTCCCTTAACTTTGCTTGTCCTTCTCACTGGCCTGGTACAGACTCTCTTATTATTGCACCACAGTCTGAGACTCTTCCTGCCTAATCTGCCTTCCTTCCCTTTCTTCTTTCCACAGATGTGAGCTGTGCATCACAGTCTGAAGGCTTTTCCTATGTCATCTGGCTCCTTCCTCTTCTATTTTTCATAGGTGTTTCCCCAGTAAATCTCTAATCTTGTCTAATCCTATCTTGGCACTTGCTTCCAGGAGGGCCAGCACTGATACACAGGCTCAGAGTATTTTTACAGATGAAAGCTCATGTTTCACATTTCTCAATAGCTGTACTGTTTTTCAGAGAGGCAGGGTAGTATAGTAAAAAGCCTGACTTCACTGGGTTCAAGTCCCAGGTCTGTTACTTTTAGCTGTCCTTGGCCTCTGTGCCCCTTTTCTAAAACCAGGACAATCACATTACTTCCTCTTAGGATTGTTGTGAGGTTATATGAATGATTTTTATACAGAGCACTTAGTCTCTCATACATATTAAGTAATATCAGGTATTTTACCATCTTTGGTAGATAAAGGTAGAAGAGGGGAAGGATCTTACCAAGTCTTGCAGCTATAAATGAGCTTTGCTCTGGAACTCTCAAGATTATAGAACTCTAAGTGTATATGGTTTAGTGACTTTTACCTAGAAGCTAAAATTAAGGTACAGGCAAACACCTGAACCAGTGAAATGGCATGATGATTCCCCTAACTTTATATTATTTAACAAAATCCAAAGTATCTCCAACTTCTGTTCTTCTTTATACAGACTTTCACATTTTGAAATGTCTTTATATAGATATATAATGTTAACATTATTACAATAGTTGACAGTTCATATTTTAAAATCTCATTTGATTCTAGAAAAAGCTCAGCTAGGTGTTACCTCATAATGAATTATGAAAAAAATAAGAGGAAAGAAAAGGGTTCCTCAATTCTTAATGGTATCTTTAAAAACCCTTAAGACTCTGAGGACCTCAGGTTGAGAACCACAGATCCTAAAAATGTATTATCACCCTTTTCTTTTGGGAAGGGAAACAGGTGAGAGAATTGTCATTTTTGAACATTTATTCTGTACCAGAAAATTTTCTTAGGCAAGACAAGGCTTATATTTAATGGCTACTGATTTTACTTTCTAAGTGTTTAACCGGTGTCATGAGGTTATTTTACAACCTGCTGACATTGTGGAATCCATATACATTCTCCTGAATGGAAAACTTAGTTTTGTTGTTAATCATATTGATGAAAATTACAAATGACAATTATAATAACATTTATTATGGAAACATGTTAGCTAGGCATTGAATCTGATGGGGTAAATACATTCTTAAAACGACCCTTCAGTTTCAGAAGGGAAGCCATTTAGTCATCTAGATGGCTAGATGAAACTACATCACCTGTGTAGTTTAAGATGAGAAACTTGCTAAATCAACAGATTTGGATCATTTGGGTATACTTATTGTAATTGCCTATTTTTTTAGTCAATAGAATAGCCTGGTTTACATCCTAATAAAGTACTTTAGGCCTCTCCTGAATATTCCTAATGTTTTCTTTTTTAAAAATGAAGAAATCAGCTAAAATAAAAAGAAACCACCTATGAAATGGGAAATATTGAATTATGTCATTGAGATATTAACATGTGTATTGTGTTCTTGTATTTTTCTCTCCTCTCATTTTCTGCAGAGATCCATGAGAGTGAGGTTTGTGGCAGAGCTGGAGACAGAAGGTACTTGAAGCCAATTGGTTTTATATTTTGAAAAGGATTATATCCTGACAAAATCAAGCTAGGTTTCACTAGGTGGGAATGGAGGCCATCTGAAGGCAGCAAGAGAAAAGAGGTCAGGATTTGTAGGTCCTTCCAGTAGCAGAGACATGAGTATTTTCCCATATCAGGCCCCAAGGAAGACTCGTGGGCTCAGGGAAGCTGGGAACCTAGTCTTACCAAAGATCCCCCTACCCAAAGGGTTGATGGAAGCAGCAGGGACAAAGGATCTGAAGATACCGGGCCAATTCGGTAAAGGTGCATCTTATCCCTAACTAGTGTGGAGAGACATCTGATGTCAGTGGGGATCTCCTCAGGCTTTGGTGCTAGATAAGACCATAGGATATTTGTACAACCAATAGAGATGGGGAATCCCCAATAATAACTTTAGTGGATATCCCACCAACATGTTATGGTTGGATCTCAGGGTCATATTTATGTTCATTTAGAGGCAATGTGATATTTCTAACACGGTCAAGGATGCGAACTAAGGAAATGGCTACCCACTCCAGTATCCTTGCCTGGAAAATCACATGGACAGAGGAGCCTGGTGGGCTATAGTCCATGGGGTCAGAGTAGAACACAACTGAGCAACTAAACAATATTATAAATAATAAACTAAGCAACTATTCTTACACTACAGAGATGATGTGTTTACTTGTGTACTAGGCTTCTCGTTCAATCGATAAAAGTCCTTGTTAAGAACTCTAGTTGGCTAAGGCCCTAGGTCCCAAAGAGAACATAATTCTAAGAATATATAGCAAAGTATGAATGATGGTTAGTTTCAGGTGTATGTGCTAGAAATCTCATCTGCCTTCCCCCACCAATCTATTTTTCTTCCCTGCTGTATCCCCCAATCTTACCAATATATATATATCAAATGTCATCTTTGCCCCTTGATTTCCAATGTGGCCAAAGGGAAATACCCAGTAGATAAAACGGAGGGAAGAATGAGGTCAGGTACTTCACCCCAGTCCTTCCTGGATTCTGTCTTCCTCAAGGTTTCTGTGAGCTAACTGCATCTTGAATATTCCATTCCATTCCAGTAATTCCTCCTTCCCCTCCCCCTGCTCCTTCCTCTCACCCCAACTCCCACTCCTCCCCAGCTCTTATTCCAGTCTTCCCCATTCCCTCCTCCCTCTCCTCACCCTGTTCTCTCCTCTCCTACTCTTGGCTAGAGGTAATAACACCATGTTACAGACTGAATTGAGTTACCTCCAAACTCATGTTAAATTCCTACCACCACCACTTTGGACCCAACCCCCACACAGTATCTCATAATGTGGCTGTTTGGAGACAGAGTCTTTTTAGAGGTAGTTCTAAAGGAGATCAGTCCTGGGTGTTCATTGGAAGGACTGATGCTAAAGCTGAAGCTCTAATACTTTGGCCACCTCATACGAAGAGCTGACTCACTGGAAAAAGACTCTGATGCTGGGAGGGATTGGGGGCAGGAGGAGAAGGGGACGACAGAGAATGAGATGGCTGGATGGCATCACCGACTCGATGGACATGAGTTTGAGTGAACTCCAGGAGTTGGTGATGGACAGGGAGGCCTGGCGTGCTGTGATTCATGGGGTCACGGAAGAGTCAGACACGACTGAGCAACTGAAGTTAAAATGAGATCATTAGGGTGAGCCCTAGTCTAACATGCCTGGCCTCCTTTTAAGAAGAGGTGAGAATTTTTAAGTTACCCAGTCTGTGGGTGACTCCTCGACTGACAACTTGGGGAAAATTCTGTTGAACTCAAATCATCCATTTTAGGTCCTATTTATTTCCTCTTCAGACTGTGACAGACCCAGGATTATATGTGATTCTTGTTCTGTTTGTTCTTAGTGTATTTCCCAAAGTTTCTGTGGTAACCATAGAATACTTTTTTCACTAAAGTAGTAACAGTGTTGTGAAGCAAAACTTGGTTTGACTAGCGGATTTTCACAGAAGATGGATTTATTGTCACAGGTGCCCAACACTGTCCAACTCTTCTCCATAGACTCCCTAACTCTAGGATTCCCAATCTTATGTCCAAGGAACTATTAAAGCATTGGGAACATGGCATCAATGCTGGAGCTGGGAAAGCTGCCATCCTTGGCCCCAAATCTACAAGTATGTCTAATACTGGAGGTGGCTGCCCATGCTTCCTCTGGTGGGAAACAGCAAAGCTCTGCCTAACTTTAAAGGAGTGTTGCTGCTGCTGCTGCTAAGTCACTTCAGTCGTGTCCAACTCTGTGTGACCCCACAGACGGAAGCCCACCAGGCTCCCCTGTCCCTGGGATTCTCCAGGCAAGAACACTGGAGTGGGTTACCATTTCCTTCTCCAATGTGTGAAAGTGAAAAGTGAAAGTGAAGTCGCTCAGTTGTGTCCGACCCTTAGTGACCCCATGGACTACAGCCTACCAGGCTCCTCCATCCATGGGATTTTCCAAGCAAGAGTACTGGAGTGGCTTGCCATTGCCTTCTCCGAAGGAGTGTTGCAGTATCCATTAAATATCCTATTATACCAGCCCAACTCATAGAGACAAGGGGCCTCAGGAACAAAAGTGGCTCTTATAAGCATCAGTAGAAAGCAATCCCACCCTGAGCAGCCACACAGAGGGGAGAAAAGGGGAGCTGACCTGGCAGGGTGCACTCCCAGCTGCTATACCCAACAATAAAAGGAATTCTTTCACTAGGAGTTGGAACTGTCTCCCTTAGTACCACCTAGATCTTTCCTGAGCCTGCTAACTTCTCAGGCTCAGCAACATTAAAGACACACTGCAAATTGCTTGCTTTGAAATTTAGAAACAAATTTTATTTAAGATCTGAAATACGATTCCTAAAATATCAACCTCTCCGGAAAATCATGGCTACACAATAATGCATTGCCTCTATCATGTTAGAACGTGCATTAGACTCAAATACAAAAACCATGAAACAAACCACCATCCTTCAACAACTTGAGCAAAGATAGAATGAATGCCTAAGGAACAACATAGATGGACTTGCAGAGGATGGGCTGTTTTACTTCAAGCACCATAAAAAAAAAAAGCACAAAGGCATGGGTTTTTCGGGAATATACATTAAGTTGAAACTTTGGCACTAGGAATCAGGGCATTTTTCACGTAGCATTAACACATATTAGAAAATTGTGTAGTGTCAAAGGGATAGAACCACCAGCATTCAAGCAATGTTGTCAACTAGGCAATAAAATGTTCTACTGAATGTTTCTTCTTTGTCTAATTACTGCATACACTGGTAGCAACTTTGAAATGAGAAAAGGAGCTTACACTCCTTTTATTTTCTGTTTAGGAGAAAACAGAAAACTGAAACATAAGCCCTGTTATGCATTAACGATTTTAAAGAGTATCAATTATACAAGAAAAAGACTAAGAAAAAAAAAGAGCGTTTACAGATACCAGACGTAACAGTGAGTGGTCAGTAGACCCTCACAGGGCTTTGCGGTGGTACTCAGCAGAAGCCACTTTATAATCGCTGGCAGTGAACAAAGACGCAGCATTTTTTGCCAGGTATTTCAGGAAATCATGCAAATAGCCCAACAATAATGCAAGGCTCTTCTCATCAAGGGGCGTGTATGCCAACATTGCCCCAATTCTTACAAATAATCTCAGGAGATGTGGTGCCCCATAAACCTGGGACATTGGCGCATCAGGGTGAGCCAAGAGAATTTCGGCATACTGGGGCCTCTCAAATTTGTAGAGCAGCTGGGTGCCCAACATCACATTGAAATACTCTTTTATCCCTCCCACCACCTCATTAACTGCATACTCCTTGTTGTCAACATTGCCTTGCGATCTTTTGCAGTTGGCATATTCTTCCAAAATAGCATCCACGTTTTTCTTGGCTGGGAGTTGGAATAGTTGCTTCTGCCTGGTGACTAAGTCCCAGTCCTCAACAAGCCATGGTTTTAATTCTTCTGGAATCTTCACCTTAACTTCCATTCTATTCTTAAAAGCATCCTCACTTTCAACTGTGGGGTCTGCCCTGGCCCTTTTCTTCCGAGGTGGTTGGGGTGCTTCGCTGGTGCTGCCACCATCTCCGTTCCCAGGGGTCTTCTGTTTGTTCTTTCTGGTCTTCCTCACCGACACTGATGGGGGGTTCTCAGCAGAGCGACCCCCCCATCTGCCTGGGGGTGCTGCTTCCAGATTCTTCTGCTGGGGACCAGCTGTCTTCTTTCCAGAGGACCCTCTCATCTTACTTCTTTGCATATTGCTTCTAGTTGGTTTTTTGAAATTGTCTTCTTCGGCAGATTGGTGTCCACGGGCTTGAGAACCCTGCTTTCTGGAACTCATTCAACCCTGTTTTTATTCCAACCACTGTAATATATAAAACATTTTATTTGGTTGTTTCCTATGGAGACCTTGAACACAGTGTGCTTCCAAAGGCCTATTAAAGTACAACACACACTACTCTCTTGGAATCTGGATTTCAAATCCTATTTCAGGGCCAACCAATTAATTGCTAGTGACTTACTACCTCTTTGCTCGCTCTCTGATCCTCACTACCCCCACCCACTACTCTCAGCCTACCCAGTCACTCATTAGACCTGCCCATAAATTAGTTTTTTGATGTCACTCAAAAGACAGGAATATAATTTCAGAGAAAGATTGAATTAAACTACAAAAAGCAGTGGAGGTGAAATTCAGGATTTCTGAACAGGAAAAATGACAAGACAAAAGAAACAAGAAAGATTAATTTAGCTGCCTGGAAGCAAAATGCGTACCAGCAAAGGTTTTTGTGTTAAGTCCAGGCAGGCCTGAACTAGGCTGATGACAGTCAAGAGAAAGTGAATATAGAACTTGGTAAATGAAGGCGAGACAGGAGTCAAAGGTGGCCCTACAATTTTAGGTCTGGGTAATTAATGAATTAGTAAAGCACTATTTTTTAATGGTTAGTTTGGAATTAGTAATAAAATAGCAAACAAGTTAATTAATTCATTCAAGTTAGTCTTCATATATTACTGCTTATGTACTTTAGAACAGATATTATGCTAGGTATTAGGGATTCGAATATCTAAAGTGACAATTATGAAACAACAAGATTAGTACAGTGATAGTTATATAAACACAGGATATTTTTGGAGAAAATAAGAAATGGTACCTAATGCTACTTTCAGCGATAGCTTGTTGGAGGTGATAAATTGGTGAGGGATAAAGTCAGTGATGACTGCCAGGGTTTTGAGAATGGGTGATTAGGTCATAGTATTATCGCCAAATAAGACTGCATCTAGAAGAGGAAACAGACTGGAGAGGAAAGAAGTTTGGCATAGACCTAGTAAGTGTGAGGTATGCAGTTAAACATGTAACTTTAACTTAGGTGAGAGGTCAGAAGCAGAAATGGAGACCTGAGTGTAATCATCATATAGATAGGAATAGAAATCGTTCATGGAGGATAGAGGAAGAACCGAACAAGTCTAGAATTCTGGACAAACCTAAGAAAGAAATATACTTAAGGGATGAGCAGAGAGAAAGACTACCAAACACTCCCCCCCAAAAAAAACCCCACAAGCAAAAATGGTCAGAGCAGCCATAGGAGAATTAAGACAGTTATTTTGGAATCCAAAAAAGTTGAGAATTTCAAAGAAAAAGATGATTTACACTGTAAAATGCAGCAGAGAGGGTTAGTGAGATAAAGATGAAAACAACAGTGTTCTATGATTCTTACGGAATGACCGATTAAACAAGTCCTTTGACTTACGCAATCCTCTTCTTTCCCTGCCAAGAACTCTTAGTGTTTTCCCAGATGGAATCTTATAGATCTTCTGGGATGGTCGTGGAGATGAGGTGAGAGACACAACCTAGAAAGGGAAAGCAGGCATCAACAATGACCTTTTGTGAAACCCAGGAAAAAGAAAATATAATCTAACTTTAAAACATGTGGTTTACAATTGTGATATCAGAGAAAACACATGGGTTCTGCTGTTAAGACATATTTCTACTTCAGTTAGGCTGTCATTTATGGGTTGTGAGGCTCTGGGCAAGATATGTTAAGCTTTCTTGGCCTCTTTCATCTATGGAGTGTGGCGAATTACCCCTAGGTAAGAATTTCATAAATACGATGTGGCTGAACAGCCAACACAGTACCTTACAGGAGTATCTGCATATGTGAATAAGGATACAAGGATGTTCGTTGCAGTGGTGTTTGTAATACTGAAGAACTGGAAACACCTAAACATTCTTCAATAGGGAAATGACAATAGAAAGTATGACGTATGCACACCATGGAAGAACATGCAAATGAATTAAGCAGATTCATGTACTGACATGGGATGATGTTCAATTATACACTATTAGGTAAACAGACAAGTTGTGTAATGTAATATGTACAACAGGATCCCAGAGATAGCCCAAGTGGAGAAATAAGCATGTTTTAGACAGTTCTTATGAACAGTGAGGTCCAACTTCCCTGTTTTAAACTGATGTGTATAAAAGTACATCAGAAAGTATCTAGATGAATAAATACCAGGCCATTAAAACCAGGGTACCCTCTGGGAATGAGATATGATGGTGGACAAGCCTGAAACCAGGTTTCTCTAGTAACCACAATTTTAACCCATAGAAAAAGCCCTTTTGCCAACTGCTAGCCCCCCTGAGATTATGTGAGCAGGTGTCAGGGAATCCCTGAAGGGGAAATGAAGTAAGTAATACTAGAAAACTAGAGCCCTGAATCAGGCAAGTCAGTTATTGGCAAGAGGCCTGGGTGCTATCACTAAGCATATGATTTCCTCTGACAGAACACAAAGCTCTCAGCAGAAATCCGAGCAAAGGTGCTCCTCAGCATCAAAATTTGTGAATACAGACACTGACCCTGTAGGAATCAGAACCTTCTGGCTGAGAGGGATATACAGACACATCCTGTTAAGGATCAGATGTGGTTAGTGTTTTATGGTATTACATCATAAGCTAAGATTACAAATATTTTACTATAACTGGGACAGAGGGAACACAGTATGTGAGGATATCAGAGTTTAGTTAAGTAATAGAGGTGATATCCAGAAAACCTACCTGAGGAATAATGGGCAGAGCTTCCACAAACAAGGGGACAGTTAAAATACCAACTAAAAAAAGCAAGATGGTCCAGTGCCAAGCAGACTGTAAAACACACAGAAGTGGAGCAAGGCTGCAGAGAAGTCTTTTGGACGTCACACTGGTCATCAGCAATTCCTTACTGAGGAAGCTAAGAATGCCTGCTGAACCTCCTGTATATATTCTTGGCATTGGTTACATTTATTTATGCAAAGAAAACCATAAGGATTTCTACATGGTTTTCATTAAGTGGGTGAGTTTCATCATTCTTTACAAATTCTATTATTCACATCAAGTCCAAAGTTGAATGAAATGTCTGACATTGGTCAGGAAAATACCCAGGTTTGTACTCAGACTGAATAAAGCCAAGGAAGCAGCCTTTCTTAGAATGGTCTCAGTACCTTTATTTTCATCTGAGTATCCCACAGATCAAGCAACTATTACTACCTGGAGTCAGAAGCCAGATATCAAAGGGAGGATAAAACATCCTTTTGTCTGTCTCCTACTTGTAATACAAACTTATTATTAGAGTCACTGCACTTTGCACCTCCCTTGCTAGAAGTTTACAGCACTCCATCACTTGGTGACATACGTGCTGTGGATATTTCTCATTAAAAACATTAGCACTACACATTGCTTTGAGCTGTTTTAAAACTGAATCTGCCAGTTTCTGAGTTTAATTTTGTTTACTGGCTTGGTGTACCTACTTGTTACTTGCATCATGCTTCCTCCCTTCTACCTACCAGGAAAAGACCCACTGAATTTCCTAACTACTCTAGCCCCATCTCTGATACCATATGAACTGTCAGTACTCCACGACTTAGTATTTACTTAAATGTTTCACCTGCTCTGCTTATGGAACTACATCACTAATCTCCACTTGCCATTAAGCTTTGTGTAATACATATCTCTCACTTTCTGCAGCAGCACTTAGGTCCCTTCTGGGTATGTATTAGTGAATCAGTGATTCAACACATGGGAAAAATGGAAGCACAAATTAAGAATGATGGTCATCAAATATTTTCCCATTTGTTCCCTACATGTCAGTTCTAGGGTATGCCAGAGAAAACACGTTCATGTTTGCCTTAGTTTTCTATCTTCCATTTCTGTGTAAATACTTGAAGGTAACCTCAACTTGGTATCAAACCTTAGATATTTAAAACCTTACTATTTTGACAGATCATTTCCCCATGTTAGTAAGGTTGGAATATGCATACATCTTGAGAGCTGTATGAGATGAAACCAAACAGGCATACTTTACTTAACCACCCTTTCTGCAAAGTGATCCTCCTCCTCAATTTATGCTGTAATTAAAAGTTTTACCCCCAGATGTGGATTTAGTAGGTTAAAAGGTAATATGCTGCCAAATTACTTCCCTCACAAGTTGTACCAATTTTCAAACTCACAACTCTGGTCTGCACTGTAACCTGATAAGGAAAATAGGTGCTTGGATTTCTTTTATTAGCCATCTTTATTTAAAAAAAAAATGTTTCCTGGCCAGTTGTATTTTACATGTCCTCTTTTGAGTCGGTTCTTAGAAGAGTTTTTATAGCTGCTTATCAATTGTCATATCTGGGCAAATATTTCCCCCAGTGCCTGATGAGATTTTAAAGATGTTTATGATGAAATATGTGGTTTTTCCATTAAGCTTAAAAATCGATGACATTTTAATGGGTTTTTTAATATATTAATTTCTCAACCCACCCAAAAACTATTTAAGTTGTGAACTGAAAATCTATATTCCCAAGTAATTAATTTCATGGTAGCATTTGAGTAATAGTTCCTTTACATAATCATGAAACTATTACATAATTATAAATACCAAAATATATAAAGATATGGGCATCCTCTTACCACCTCCCCTCCCCGATCTCAGAATATATCTTCAAATCTTTGTATGTACACATTCACACAGAAACCTACTTTTAAAACTAACCATGTGTCTGTTATGTACTTATTGTGATTATGTGTCATGGATTTACTTTGTCTTGACAAAGGTGAGACACATACTGCCCCTCACGTTTTCTCCCTTTATTACAGGCATCTATGGCCACATACTTAGCTCATTCTTTTAACACCCCACATCATTCTACAATCTCCACATAGTATAATTTAACCAGTCCCATATAAATGAACATTTAGGCCGTTTCCAACACTTCATTATTACAGAAATGTTGTTAACAGGTATCAGTGTACAGATAAATTAGCATATTAGGTAAGTATTCAGAAGGGCATTCTCAACTGCTCAAAGGATTTGCTTATTTACAACTCTGATGACTTAAGAGGTAAATTTAATTTGTGAAATGTTTTAATTTGTACTCTCCCAGCAAAAATGTTGTTTATTCACCCACAACTTCAGCAACACTGGATAAGCATCTTTTTGGAAAAAAAAGAGGGCGGGGAATCTAATATGTAGGAAGATATTTTTATTTGAATTTGTGTGATATTGAGCATATGTTCAGATATTTGTACGTATCCGTTTTTTATATATTTTGTCCCCGTTTCTATTATGCTGTTTTGCATTTTATTGACTTCTAATAATTAAACACTAGGTTTTTTTTTATGTTAGAAATATTTTTTCCAAACCGTCATTATTCTTCTAAGTGGGTCACTGTCTGTGTATAAAAACACAAATGTGTCAACTTCTCCCTTTGTGAACTTTGGCAAGTCATGCCTGGAGAAAATGCTCCCAAATCAATATTCTAAATGACTTCCTGTATTATCTCTCAGTATTTTATAATTTCTTCCAAATATTATGCCTAATTTTTTCTAATTAATAGAGCCTATCCTTTTCCCACTGATTTGAATTGATTTATAACATTCTAAATCATATGGGTCTTTAAAGGTACTTAGTTTCCAATGAATTTTGATTGTTCCATTTTTAAAGGTATCACTGTTTCTAGGTCATCTAGTCTGTCATAATGATGTCTCTTCTCCCACCAGTATCAACACTGGTTTAATAATCATAATTTAAAGACATAAGTATTGCCCTGGAATTAACACTTGTAAAGGGGTTCCAAGGATGTTTGGTGCAGTATAAATGAAACAGAAAACCACTGGAGTCAACCTGGAGGACTATCAATAGTGATTTGGCGAAACAAAACATGGTTTACCCTTTATATGGACTATCATACTAGTTAAAGGAATGCCACTGTGAATGGAATCAAACAACTCTATAATGGACATGAAGACAGCCAAGGCAAGTTGTAAAACAATATCTATGATATCATATTTATGTAAAAGAAAACACCAAAGAATATTTTTATATATATATCCATATACATTTTAAACAGGTACATAATTTAGAGATCTAGAAGGAAATAGAACTGATAATATAGTGGTTAACTCTGGGGAGAGTAAGAGAAATGGGGGCGTGAGAAAAGGAAACCTGGGCCTACTCTGTAATATTTCAGCTTTTTATATTATGAGACTGATTCACATATCAATTAAGTGACTAAAGATTTACACTAAAATATGCATATTTAAAATCCTTATTAATTTTCCGATCTATTCTTATTCATGATTCTAACATACAGCTGGACTTAAGCATTGTATATCATATACTTTGTTTGTATACCATTTGAACTGGTTTCCTTCTCCCCTTATAGATTCTGTCCATCCTTGGAGGCCCAGGTCAAGGTCCTTTTCCTCCTTGAGGCTCCTTCAGGTTACCTTGACCCTTGCCTTCTCTGGGCTGCTACTGACCTAACAGTCCACCTCTCCCTTTTTCACCTTTAATCATTCTCCAAATAGCCTCCCATAAAGGGGTTCTGGGCCCTCCCCCTTCCAATCTATTGCATCTTTCCCACCAGGGCAGTGTGCCCTCCTCTGCAACTTAGCTTTCAGAAAGAAAAAAAAAAGTAGAAAGGAAAATATAGTGACTCCATGGAAAAATAAAGCTGTCAAGAGACTGAAAAACCTTCTTTCATCTCCTCACACAAATGATGGTCTATTCAGGAATACAGACTCCATTTACTGACATTTTTGTGTATGACTGTGTCAGAAATGAATGTGAACAAATCCAGTGGTTTGTTGGAATAAATCTTTAAATGCATATACACCATGTCAGTTACATTTATATCAATTCTGGATCTTGGAACATTTCTTTATGTTTAACATTTTATTTTTTGAGTCTGAGACAAAAGAGGAATAATATAAAACCTGTTAGCAGACTGAATATGCTTTTGATTTGTTAGTTAAAATTACAGTTCCTAGAAACTCCCTTATAAATAAGTATAATCAACATACTCAATACCTTTCTAGAGTGTTAGGGTAAGTCAGAAGTTATAATTTCAGAATTCAGTTCTAGTAGTAACCGCTGCTTCTGGAAAATCAGGAGAGAAACCAACAGTATTATTATTAACAACTCCAAAAAGGTATCTATTGCTTTTATTAGCATGTATGTGCATATGTGCATATGCACAAGTGTGTAAAACAGGATGTACCAGAGAGACTATTAGTCATAATGATGAATTAAATCAACTACTTATATGTGCCAAACAATTTACATGGAATTTCCTCAATAATCCAATGAAGTAGGAACCATTATTACCTTTATTTTACAGATGAGGAACTTTAGAGACAAAGTGAGTAAGTATTCTGCCCAGGATCCTACAGTAAGTGGCAGAACCAGGATTTAAATTCAGGAAATCAGTATTTGCTCTTGACCACTAAATTATGCTGCATATGGAATGCCATAAACTTAAAAAAAATTTGTAGATGCATGGCTCTAACTATAGGGGATCAATTAGAGAGTATCCTTTACCAAGGAATTACAGGGCCCACTGATGTTTAGGCACTTTCTACACTGAAAGCACAGATGGACTTAGCTCCATCCTTCCATTCTTAGAATGTAGGTGCTTTCCTCGACAGGCCCTTATTAATCCTCAAAATATTCCTAGACAGTTAGGAAGGTTATGTGGAATTATCTTGTTTGAGAACTGAGGCCAGGAGAAGGGAGGCACTTACCCAAGATTCTGTAATGAGGATTGTTCTGCAATCAGGATCAGACCTGATCCTCACTACACAGCAAACTTAGATTTTCTGATGGTAGTCTAGAAGGTCAAACAAGGGGACAGCAAAGGACATAAAACAAATATATGAGATGAACGTTTTGTTTTCCTTCAATGCATTTTATCATACACAAAGGACACCAAAGCTGATAAAAAACGTACAAGTTTTTTCCCCTTCTCGTGGCTACATTTTCAAATTTACCTTATTGTACATTTACCATGATTTCCGATAATTTGTTTTTGCTTTTTTCTAAGTTTTACTAAGGATAATTTCAAATGGATAAAAATGTAGGGGAATAATATAAACCTTTGCGAATCTATCATCCAGCTTCAACAATTACCAACTGAAGGCCATCTTGTTTTATCTGTAACCCCACCCACTGCTCGCCGCCCCCCCCCTTGTTTTTCTCAAGAGCACTGAATAGCTGACTCTCTGTATTTTATTATGGAAAAATTCAAACATATACCAAGGAAGACAGAACAATACAAAGAATCCCATACGCTCATCACTCAGCTTAAACGATTAATTTAGTGCCAATTTTGTTTTATCTATGCCCCTCGCCACTTCCCCTTACGGCTGAGCTAATTCTGAAGCAAATCCTAGACGTCAAGGTATTTTGAAGCCAGTCTGAATGCTTTTATTGTTTAATTCGTATTTTCGTATATTATTTCTATAAGCTACAGGCAATTTGAAAACATAACCACAATATCATTGTAACGTCTAAAACATCGTCATTAATTCCTTAAGGAAAATCAAATATCTAATCCGTTTTTAAAAAATTTCCTGATGCATCTTTAAGAATTTTTTTTATAGTTGGTGTCCCCGAATCAGGATTCAAACAAGGCCTACTCATCGCATGTGGTTCATCTCCAGCTAGCTCTCATTCCTCGTTCTCCGTTTCTCCCCACCCCCGCTTTTTTTTTTTTAACTTTTCAATACGGAAAATTCCAATCCCCGCTATTTTGAGGTAACTGCCAAATAAATTATTTCATTGGTAAAGACTGATACGTCTCTTTTGTATCTCGAATTTCTTTTACAGAAGGAGGTGATAAGAATAGCACTGTAAGGAACGACTTCACATAATTTTACGTTTTCCTCAGTCTATTACGCGGGTTTTTCTCTCCACAGTAATAGCTAATATCTTCCGAAGCCACGCTGCGTATTAAGTTATTATACGTATTACATTACCTAGCAGTCGTATATTTTACGCTCTAATATACAGCACACGGCTATGAGGCACAAGTCTCTGAGGCAGATACTATTATTATCACCATTTTACAAACATGGAAACCGAGACACAGAAAGAGAACAGTCAGCCCAAGCTGGGCGTTGGCGAGTAGGAATTCGAATCTAATTCTGCCCGATTGTAAAGCCATTGATTAATCTTGTCTGTATACGCTACGATAAGAGGAAATCCTCAACCCTTTCTCCCCACCCCCACCCCGAAACCTGAAACGAGGATCCAGTTCTTTCCGACAGACGACGTGTGCTCACTGCCGACTCTCCAACCGCCATAGTAAAGCCAGGTTTCTCTGGCAACTGATATCCATACGCAGACACGTCATCCTGGAGGCGGGCTTATGCCCTATAGCCAATCACAATCGTCTCATCTAAGTTTTAGAATGTTCTATAACCAAATGATTGGATGAAGCTCACCACGTCAGCAACGACACTCCGCCGCAGTAAAGGCGGGTGCTTCTTCACCGTTAAGGCTTGAAGGAAACCAATCACCTTTCTCCTTTAGTGAAGGCTCTGACCAATGACGTTCGCCCTCTTAGGTTTTCAGCCCGCCCTCCAAAAGCGCGACAGCGGTTGGGTCATAAGTCTATAGGGCAGAGTGTTCACGTGGCCCACTTTCACGACCCAGAGTTCCCCTGTCTAGAGGTTTCTTTCTTTTTTTATTTTTTTCCTGCAGGGAGGCATTGTGGGTTCCCTCCCCCCCCCACCCCACTGGGAAAGGAAGTGTCTACGTGGCCTGCGGAAACAGGACGGGCGGAAATGAGCTAAGGTTCCCGCGAGTGGGGAAGCGCTAGGTCAAATCTACGGCCACGCCCCCGAACCTCTTGCACAACTCCTGGAGGAAAAAAATAAATCAAGGTCGACTGGGGGTTTTGATGTGTGTGCGAGTTGGGGGTGGGGGGGTACTGCGGGCGCGCGGCGTCAGAGCTCCTGTGCGCAAGCGAGTCCGCGTGGCCTTGGCGTTGGCGTGTGCGCAAACGCCAGGCCTCGTGGCGCTGGAGGTGGCTGTTGTGCGCAGGCGCGCGCCTCTAGCGTCTGGGCTGGTGTGTGTTCTGGGGCGGTTGCGTGCGCGTGTGTGCACGCGTGCGCGCGCGCGTTCTCTACGGATCATTTTTCTGCTTTATTTATGTTTGAAAATTATTCTTATGAAAAGGAAAATTAAGCAGTTAAGTCATGGCGACCATCACTGAGATAAAGGGTTTTCTCTAGAAATACTTCGGTCTCCCCTATCGATTTAATTTTAAACCCTAAAAATACACTTTCTTCCCACGTCTATCTCCGAATCAAAAATCCCGTTCTAAGCTGTAGCCCAGCAGCGGTTAACAACCAAATCCCCCATTCGCTTATTAGCAGTTCCAAAAAGCAGCTTTGCTGTTCCCTAATAGCCTTCTTCCCCCAACCCCCGCTCCTTCCCCCGTCCCTCCCCCACCCCCAAGTTACGTCCAGTTCTGGCACAAACAATTTTTTGCTGAGAGTATCTGTACACAACAGACTTCCCCTCCACTAGGGACTCGGAATTTCTGTGGGGGCTGAGGCTCTCTTACCTGCTTGTTCTGATTTCCAGGCAGAGTTCTCTTAACGCCAGTATGCACTCACTTTAATTTTCCAGAAAGTTCTCCGTGTGAGGTTTATACCTTTTGAGTTTGCCACTAGATGCCGCCAAATTCCAGCAAAGGATTGGCTGTTTGGTCCCTGGAATTATGGGATTCCCCCATCTTTTTTTTTTTTTTTCTGATTTGCTGAACTTTCCAATCTATAAAGGTCATATGTATCTTTCATTTCTCGAGAAAAATCAAATTAACTTCTTAATAGCCCTACCAGGTAGGGCTCTATTCAAATGTTTTACCTCCTTTCTTTACTTCTTTCCTCCTTAAGAAAAAAATTCCCCCCTCCCATCTCTTTCTTCTTGCGTTTTTTGGGGGTCAGACAGTTAGAATTGATGAATGACCCCAAGCACTGATGCCGAGGAAGATACGAAGATTCTAACCCTTTCTGTGGGGTTAGGATCTTTTCAAGTGCTGCCACCTGCCCCGCTTTACCGCCTCACCCCGACCCCTGCCCTGCTGCAGGGAAAACACAGGTGGTTTGTCTAGTCAGTACAGACATTTGTCTTTACTGGACTTGGACCCTGGAATTGAAAACTGATCTTCTTTTAACTTTTGAAATTATGATTAGATATGTGTGTTTTCACCCTGTCTTCTGTAGTAGTACTGTTAAACTTTATTATGTTTTTGGAGTTTAGAGGCCTAATTTTATTTTTTTTGTCCAAATTTTTCTGATAATTTTATTTTTATTTTTTGCAGTGGAAAGCTATTTTATTTTATTTTTCAGGAAGAATTTTTTTTTTATTGGAGGCTAATTACTTTACAATATTAGTTGGTTTTGCCATACATTGACATGAATCCGCCCCGGGTGTACATGTGTTCCTCATCTTGAACCCCCCTCCCACCTCCCTCCCCATCCCATCCCTAGAGGCCTAATTTTAAACCCAATTCCACCACTTACTAGTTCTGAGAACCTGGGATTTATGTTCTGTGATCCTCAGTTTTTTTGCATGCTTTCTATATTTTAGATGTTGTGTCATATATCACATGATATTCTTTAATTCTTCACAAAATCCTTGTTAGAGACATACTAATAAAATCAAACAATACAAGTTATACTTATTTCAGTTATAGATTCTGTACGTTTGTGCGTGTGTGCATATGTGTGTTTCTGGGCACTCATGTGCACACATTGGGGAGGGGCAGATTTAGAGCAGAGGTTCTCAAAGTGTTTTCCAGACACACCAATAGCATCACCTTTTGGGGAATTGTCAGAAATTTAGATTCTCACCTCCAAACTAATTAATCAGAAATTCTAGTAGTTGGTAGGGTTTGGTTGTATGTGTTATAACAAACTGTTCTGGTGATTCCAGTGCACACTTAGAAGTGTGCTTTGGAGAGCAGAAATATAATGCTTATTTTTGTACACTCCACTAGAGGGTGCTACAGAATGTAAAGCAAAATAATAAACGTATATGTTTTTTATTGAGACACACTGCATGTTACCTGTCCTGTTTCACAGATGAAAGACTGTTGTGAAGTGGTGTCTATTATTTTGTGCATACAAAAGTTTGGGAACCAGGATTGAACTTTACCTGCCCTTTGAGCCCATGCCCTTGACAGTACTGTGTTGTTCAACTGCATTATCTTGTCTTTCTGGGCCTCAAAATACATTATATATACCTTGTTCCCTGCCTTAGCTAACATTGACTGGAGTATCAAGAATAGGGCAGGGAAGCAAACCAAATAAGTGGAAGTAGTTTGATGATTTCATACCTTCCCTCAACTCCATTCTAAAAAGATAATATATGAAAGCTCATAAGTGTTTCCTATCTTGCTTTTATTTTTCCCAAATGCCCCCTCTACCTTACAGTTATCTTTTTTAGTTTATGTCTAAACCTCTTCTATGTGGGGCTGAGGTAAAAGGGTGGTGAGGAAACACAGGTGCTGAAAGCCACACTCTATATAGCTCTAACCTATTAATTTCAACAATAAGCCTATAAATTAGGTGATGATTATCCCTATTTTATAGATGAGCAAAGTGAGTTCTAGAGACTACAATTATTTCTCTTTGGTTATATAACTTGTGAGTAGTGGAGCCTGGGTAATTCCTGGTGTATCTGACAATACTAAGCTGCTAAACTTTCTACTGCTTGGTTTTGAATCTGGTTTGTTTCCTATTTATGTTACTTTCAGCAAATTCTTAAATTTTTATAAGCCCCAGTTTCAATATACAGTAAATGGGAACAAATATTCCTGCTTCATTATCTTAGAGCTGCAGTATCTAATACAGTAACCACTGTCTAAATATATGGGTATTTATATCTGAATTAGTTAAATTTAAGTAAAATAAAAAATTTAGTTCCTCAGCTGCACTATCCACATTTCAAGGGCTCAGTAGATACTTATGGATAGTGTTAGTACCAAATTAGATATTGTCAGATACAGAACATTCCCAACATCAGAAATTTTTATGGGACAGTGCTGATTTAGCATATGTATATAAGGTATGCAAAAGGGCCTAACTTGGTGCGTATATCATGGCAGGTGCTCAAGAAAAGTAATTTCCTCTGCTCTTGCCTTTCAGCATCAGAGCTAGACGTGTTCTCTTGTTTTATTGATGGGATCAGGAGAGGGGAGTAACTTACCCAGTGTACATCAAGGGATGTGTCTGGCATTGGGACCGATGTCTCCTGACTCTCACTTCAATATTCTGTCTGGTAGACCCATTCTTGGGGGCTTCCCAGGTGGCTCAGTGGTAAAGAATCTGCCTGATATTTCAGGAGATGTTGGTTCGATCCCTGAGTTTTGAAGATACCTTGGCAGAGGAAATGGCAACCCACTCCATGTATTCTTGCCTGGGAAATCCCATGGACGGAAGAGCCTAGTGGACTACAGCTCCCAGGGTCACAAAGAGTCAGACATGACTGAGCACAGCAGCACAGCACAGACTCGTCCTTATGCTCTATTGAATGAGGTCCTAAAGGCCAATGGTGTGAATAGTGTGAATTAACTTTAGAGTCAGGGTGGTAGCAGAAAAGACTTAGGAGCTGAATGCCTTATATGTGCCAGGCAGCACTATGCTCAGCTCTTTACATCTATTATCTTTGTGACTCCTCACTGAAGCCCAGAGAAGTTAAATATTCACTTCAAGTTGCCAACTAGTTAACAGCAGGGCAAAGATTCAGAGTTCTCTCTCGTGACTCCAAAACCCATGTTTTTTCCTATTATGTCATGGTACCCACTCAAAGGTGAATTGTCTCCTGCCCCTTCCACTTACTAGTGGGATGAAGCTTCAGCAGATTCCTGACTCTTCATAGAGTTTCAGATTTTCAGCAAATGCAAGTTACTTTTCTTCCTTTTCATTTTACAGCTGAATTACTGTCTTCACAGTCTGCGTTAACAGGAAGGGAAAGATAGCTTCAGTCAATGTTTGGTTTCAAGGCCCAAGGCCAGACAAAGGTTATTTATGGTTGCAGCCTTCACAACACCTGATGGCTCTAAGATCTCTAAGTTAATTTTTAAGGCTACTATTTGCTCATATGATGCCTTTGTGCTAATTAGAAACATGCGCCACCTGGGGGCAGACAACTTGCAGAGAAGTAGCCGCACTAGAGGAACAATTTGAAAAATGCTTTTCTTTCTCAGGGTTGTTGGAGGCCACTAGGGCAGTTGAAGAATGAATTTCAGCCTCCATTTGCTCCCTCTCAGTTGGGTACCCTTGTGCAGGGTGGGACCTGCCCTGCCCAAAGGTATCAGTTGGCCTTGCTTGTCTTACCCTTTGGCTAATCTCTTAACCTAGGTCTGGAAGAGCCTAGTTCTCTTCCTAGGCCTGGAAGGTAGTGGTCAGTCTCTTCTGGAATATAAAGAGGGACACCAGTATCTTCCCATGGCTTATGGGTATTAGATGAAATTGCTCCATTCTAAGGTTAATTTGGTATTTTTTCATTTGGTTCTGACTAACTTACTGGGTTCTGGTGGCTCAGATGGTAAAGAATTCACCTGCAATGTGGAAGATCTGGGTTCAAGCCCTGGGTTGGGAAGATCCCTTGGAGGAGGGCATGACAATCAACTCCAGTATTCTTCCCTGGAGGATTCCCATGGACAGAGGAGCCTGGTAGGCTACAGTCCATGGGGTTGCAAGAGGTTGGACACAATTGAGCGGCTAAGCACATGGGGTTTAGTGGGTGGTTTTTTTTGTTTGTTTAAGAATGATTAAAAGTAAAAAAAAAAAAACAATATTTCAAGGCTAAGCAAAATGGTGTTTATTTAATAACAATGTTTTTTCTATTTATACCTACCTCATTCCGTAGGGATTTCAGAAAACCAGTTCAGCAAATTAGTCTGGATCAGTCTAGTTTGCTAGCCCATGACAGGGTGAATGATGGAGCTAGTCATGGGAAAGTTTTATCCTTTTTGGGGTTATCTATTCTCTTCTAATACCTCTCCTCTTCCATAATCAACAACCCCTCTGCTTCAACTAATCCATCAATGTGGCAGAAAGAGGTTACTATAAATGACAGAACATGCATCTTATCAATGTTGTCCTTGAGTGACCTTCAGATGCCACACTTGCACCATAATCTCTTGGTTTCCCCTTCCTGAGTCAACAGTTTAGCATGTGATTCACCAAAATGTGTGCTTTTGTGAACCACACATAGATGAGGACTGATTTCCACCAATGTACACTGAGTCCTATGATCTAAGCATTGCCTCAAGAGGATGCTTTGAGTCCTTTTTCAAATATAACTATGTTCATGCTTATAACCTGCACCCACAGTCCTCATTTTAGTGGGAGTAATAAAAGCTATACCTTTTGAAAATTTCAGCTGTCATTTTAAAGACTACTTTTGGGTGTTTTTTGGGAAGGTTTCTACAATAAAATAGTTTAAAAGAAAAAGAAAAAATTAAAAAGTGCTCTGTCAGCCCTGGGAAGGAGAATACACGTGGGATTCTTTTCTGTTAACAAAGGGCTTGGATAATAGGCTTCTCCAACAGTGCAGTGGTAAAGAATATGCCCGCAATGCAGGAGATGTTGATTCAATCCCTGGGTCAGGAAGATCCCTTGGAGAAGGGAATGGCAACCCACTCCAGTATTCTTGCCTGGGAAATCCCATGGACAGAGGAGCCTGGTGGGCTTACAGTTCACGGGGTTGCAAAGAGTCAGACACATCTGAGGTAATAATTGGATGACAAACTTTAGTAGGAAGACACCAATGGGGAGGGGGTTATTTTAGATTGAAAAGACCTCTCTGCTGGAAATCCTGAGAAGGTCTCCTAGAAGGGGAGTCTCCTCTGGCCTGAAGTCCCTCTCTGCCAGATCCCTAAAGACATGTTGCTGTAATGAGCCACTGCAAGTGAGAGGAGTGAATCATCTCCCGTGGACCTTTGGAAATGGGGAGAGGGTGAAAACCAGGAAACGGGCCTCAGGTAATTGGTCAAAACTGTTAGCCAGTAGGCAGAGAAACACAGGCAAAGGGAACCTGGGGTCAAGAGATAGGGCTTCATTCTCTCCCCAGGTGAGTGCTGGAGAGGGCAAAGGTGCTAGGGAAGGAGGAGGCCAAGGAACAGAATTTGGTGCAAAGAGGACCTTACTTAGGCTTTCAAAGGATATTCTGTAAAGGCCCCAGACCCTATCTGATTTGCAGGTTTTAAAACAAGCGGGAAAGCTGTCTTCAGGCAAAGATCACACACGCATGTGAATGTCCAAGGGCCTGGAACCTTGTCTGCTCAACTTGGAAACTTGGCAGACTCCATAAACGTACACACTGAAAACTGGGTGGTTTGGTTCTTTTTGCTGTTGTTGTGTTTCAACTCTGACTGAGCCAATGAGGGTGTTGGTACACTGGTGGGAGTCAGAGTATTTGGCTGGAGGGGTGGGACATTGTTTGGAGTGTGGGGGCCTGGGAGTACATGTTCTTTCAAGGCCCTGAATTTGAGGTAATATGATTAGAGGCTGGGGCCAGAGAAGAGAGCAAGGGCAGTGCCTAAAAGGTACAAAGCTGAGATTCACCCAGCTGCTCCCAGGCCAGAGTGGTGGGTGGGATGTCAGTGAGACCCAGGCGGGTGCCGCCAGTTTTCAATAGAGCTGGTCTGTGAAACTTGGCTAAGAGGACAGAGGAAGATTGATGTTTGCTCCAGCGTGGGGCTGTCAGCTGTGCTCACCACCTCGCCATGGTCCCAGCTGTAAACAAAAGTCCTAGCCCTTCATGGCACCACAGAGCAGTCCAGGCTGGCGTAAGTCTCTGAGGACAGCTAGGCCATTTTCTCATCCTGGCTGACAACCAGAAGACAGAAGAAACAATAGAAGGTGGTGGTGGTGGGAGAGGGGGCAGTGTTGGAAGGGGAGTGAGAAGCAGTGACCAGTGGGAAGGAGCTGTCGATCTCGAATCTTAGGTCTTTGGAGGCAAGTAGCAGAAATCTTGTAGGGAAAGAAGACCTTTTCCTTATCAGCTTCACAGATAATAGAGAATTACTAAAGGAGCCCTGTAGGGGCTCTAGTGCCTCATTCATTCATTCATTGAGTACCTTATGTGCTCATCACTGTGCTAGGTACCCTGGGTGATGCCAAAGTCATGGAAGACTATTCATAAGTTTCAGGAGCTTACAAGGAGTTTGCCGATATGTGTAAAGTTAAGTAACAATACTAAATAGTGGATCTTTAAACGCCAAGTGACAAACATGGCATAGGGGTTTAGAAGCAAGAGAAGCCATATCTGGGTGTGAGCAGAGAAGGTGGGATTTGAGAGGGCCTGGAAAGATATACAGGATTTGACTAGAAGGAACTGGCACTCGGCATTCCAGGTTGAGACCAAAGCATTAGCAATTGTGAGAACTGCTTTGGCTAAAGCAGAAGCTTACACAGTGCCAGAGACTCTCTTCAACTCTTCAACCCCTCCAGCACCTCATGCCTACCCCAGCCTTCAAGTCTCACTTGAAATGTCGCTTAAACTCTAGGACCAAGTGAAGTGAGATTTTTTTTTTATGCTCTCCTAGGACCTACTACTTCCCTCTTTATAAGTTGCCGCCATCTTCAGGTAGTGTCCTACTTCTCCTGCCTGCAATTTGTTCCCCACACTGCAACTCAGAATGTTCTTTGCAAAGTGCCAATCTGTTACATTGCTTCCCTTTTAAAAACTCCCTTTGTTCTCTCTGGCCTCCCTTTATGTCCTTCTTGCGTCCCTCCCTCTCACTTTCCCCTCAGGTCATATCTTAAGTGTCTCCATCTCAGGGAAGCATTCCATGACACCCCTTCCCCCAGCTTCTACCACAGTCAGGTCAGTTCTCCCTCTTTTATATTTCCATAATACTTCCACACTTTCTCCATTTTATTCTTCTCCACTAACTTAGTACAAGTTTGTCTCCTCCACCACAATATAAGCCCCCTGAGGGCAGGGGCCATGTTTCTTCTTCACTGTGTTTGCCCTTGTAGTTAGTACAGCGCCTGGCATATTGTAGTGGGTGCTCCACAAAAGTTGATGAATGAATCCAAGGGGTGTGAGGCAATATAGGTAGGTGAAAGCCAACTGAAGAGATTATTTCATATCTATGGAATGTTTTTGATTATAGGATGAAGAATCATTAGATAACACTGAATTTGTTTTAAGGCCATACCCTGTGGCATGCAGGATCTGACCAGGGATCGAATCTGTGCCCTCTATGTTGGGAGCTCAGAGTCTTAACCACTGGACCGCCAGGGAAGTCCAACACTGACTTTTGAAAAAAAAATAGTTCAAATAAACAATACACAGAGAACTCCAACCCCAGCTTACCCTGAACTCCAGACTCCTGATTATCTTGTGGACTCATATTCCCTCCTTACCTGCTCCCCCACACCACTCTCTCCTCCAAAACACAAGAAAACTTACTGGTCCTTCCAACCGGAGAGATTTGGCAGTAGGGCCAAATGCACTTTCTTTCACATGTGCGCTTGTTCATTGGGCTGGTGTTTATCACCCATCTCCATTGTTGCAAATACTGTGTCCTTAGCTACAGATGAAGATCATATTCCTACCTTAATGAGGTTCCAGTTGAGTGAATCCTTCATACTGATCACTTAGTTGATAGCTTCAAATTTCTAGTGAAGCACTTTGCCTTACTTGAGGTCAATTTGGGATATTTTTTTAGGGCACTAAGAGCCTACAGAGGACCTGAATCTCAGGGGTTGGTCCTCTGTAAAACTGGGGACTCAGTGAGACACAAAGAATGGATGTCAATCCACACTAGATTTTCATTCTTAAAGGAGGAGGTTAAGTAGCAGAGTGAAGAATGTCTGGAAGGGCACTCGGGCAGTAGCCATTCTTGAACTTTATGAGGCTGAGCCTCATAAGGCAAATGGGCCTCCAAGGTACACCTCTTGGGTGAAACAGAGTGGAATCACAGGAAAGGCAATTAGTTTTCCCAATAAAAATTAAGCTGGCCTGCCCCCTGAAGGGAGTTGAAACAAACATGTGGCTCCAAGAAACCTTCCAAAGACCATCATAAAGCCCCCACCTTCATCCAGGAGTAGATGTTAATGCCAGGGGATGATGTCTTTTATCTTAGATTTGGTTCCCAGGTGGTTAGGAAGATAGCAGATGGGGATGTCAGAGAGACAGTGCACCCCTGCCCCTGGCCCCACTCCAAGGGAGAGTGCTGCTAAGTCACTTCAGTCGTGTCCGACTCTGTGCGACCCCATAGATGGAAGCCCATCAGGCTCCCCCATCCCTGGGATTCTCCAGGCAAGAAAGGGAAGCAAAGCTACTGTTTTGTAGCTACAGTCCTAACTAGTTTTCTCTTGGTTGAAGGATAACATCAAACATGGTACCAGTGAAGCTTGGAAGATATAGTCATAATTTTTTACCCTTTCTCTCCCCCTTGAATCCTTTACTCTGAAAATGAATCTACCACTGGCATATTAGGGAGAGAGAAATACTTAAGTAGAAGATAGACATGAATGAGATTAATTTCCATAGCTCATGGTTCTACTCTGTTAGGTGGCCTTGTGTGAAGTGGGTTCATATACCTGGAATTTGAAATTCTAAGAGATGGGGCAAGAAAGGTTAACTCCAAAATCAGTGGAGTATATTTCAAAGAAGGATAATGATGTATTAGCGAGAAATCACATTATGTCCTTCCTTAAAGGACCGACCTGAAGCTTAGGCTAATCAAATGGTGATAACAGGTTATGTTTCCATTAGGGAAAGGGTAGAAGTATAAGACTAAGGGCTTCACAGATAAGTTCACAAAGACAAGGACATCCTGAGTTTGTAGAATTTGGATCGTGGCAGCACCATTTACACCTGTACTATCCTAACTGTTGGCAAGATTTGTGCTATTCTCTTTCTGTTGGGACTTTGGACATCTAAACAGATGAACATGGCAGAGGTTGGGGATTGAATGGTCTCACAGGGAGTTTCCTCAGCTACAGATACTCTTTGGCCTTGAATTTCCTGTAGTCAACTTGTCAGAGCAGTTTCAGAAGTGAGTCTGTAAAGCTAATAAATTATGACACATTTTGAACCCTCCTTTTCTATTCCATTTTTTTCCTTAATAGCTTCAAACTAATTTCAAAAGAAAGCAGGGGAGGAGTTACACTTACAGCCTGGACTTTGCCCTGTTAGACCTTCAGTGTAGTCTGATGTCTGGTGAGCAGACGAAGACAAAATGGTCCTGGAAGGCCCTACTAGCTCTCTTATGCCAGGATCTAGAATTTTAAGACACTGTGATCCGTTAACCCAGTTGCCTTATGGGAAATCCCATGAGAGATTAGTTCTCTAAAAGAGCCAATTGTTTCTCTGTGTGGGAATAGCAGTAAATGCAGTCAAGATAGCAAATGTGTTGCTGTGACCAAAGGTCCCAAGCGTTCTTGCCCTCTTGATAGTCAAGGCTGTCTTTTGCAAGCCGCTCCAGTACTATTGCCTAGAAAATCCCATGGATGGAGGAGCCTGGTAGGCTGCAGTCCATGGGGTCGCCAAGGGTCGGACACGACTGAGCGACTTCACTTTCACTTTTCACTTTCACACATTGGAGAAGGAAATGGCAACCCACTCCAGTGTCCTTGCCTGGAGAATCCCAGGGATGGGGGAGCCTGGTGGGCTTCTGTCTATGGGGTCACACAGAGTCGGACACGACTGAAGTGACTTAGCAGCAGCAGCAGCAGGTTGTTTTCAAAAATTTAAAAGCAACAATAAACTCTCCCCCCCACCAACCACTCCTATCCCAAGTGAGTATTATGGTGTAATAAATTTTCAGCTGAAAGTAAAGTTACTCTCATTGAAATGTGCATATTGTGTGTATGTGAGGGGATTGGGGAAGGTGACTGCCTGTTCTAGGACTCCTTGAAGCTGACTTTAAAAATTCCTTGCCCAGTAAATAAGACATTAAACTGAGCAATAGGAAAACTGAGAAATAGGGTTTTGGCCCTGTTACTAACTCATTAACAGACTTTGGCAAGTCACTTGGCCTCTCTGAGCTTCATTGCCTCATCTCTTGCATGAATGCATAATTATTTTACCTAAAAGCTTTGCTTTAAGGATGACATGCCACTATGCTTCGCAAAGGAAAAGATTGCAAGGATGCTTTTTACCTTGATCGTATAGTCGCTCTTGACACAACCCCTGCAAAGTAAGTACAGTTGGTGGAAACTAACATTGCAATTGAGTGATTGAAAATTTTAAACATTTTTAAAAATTTAAAAAATTTAAGTTCTCACTACTTCAAAAATTATCTAGCAAACACCTTCCTTTCATGCTGTGAGCTTGGTATTATTAATTGAGAAATACATTGTAACCCTTGACTTCAAACTCATATAATTGTGAGGGAAACAGACCAAAAAAAAAAAAAACCCACTATGTAATCTTCCAAGTACACATAGAGCTATATACAATGCATTAATGGAGAACCCAAATCTGTCTGGGTGTTGGGGTAACATGGGTTTGAGAAGGTTTCACAGAAAATATGATATCTTGTTAGTCTTGGCAGATGAGTAGGGATACCTCAGATGGAAGAGATCAGAGGAGGGCATTTAAAGGCTGCTGCTGCTGCTGCGTCACTTCAGTCATGTCCGACTCTGTGTGACCCCATAGACGGCAGCCAACCAGGCTCCCCCGTCCCTGGGATTCTCCAGGCAAGAACACTGGAGTGGGCTGCCATTTCCTTCTCCAATGCATAAAAATGAAAAGTGAAAGTGAAGTCGCTCAGTTGTGTCCGACTCTTAGCGACCCCATGGACTGCAGCCCACCAGGCTCCTCCATCCATGGGATTTTCCAGGCAAGAGTACTGGAGTGGGGTGCCATTTAAAGGCTAGGGAACAGCATATACAAAGGCACAGAGCATTAGATAGGATGAGTTATTGGGTTCAGGGATCTGTGGGTGAATCAGCTTGTTCAAATGCAGCATGCATTTAGGGGAGCAAGGAGAGTAATGTGGAAAGAGGCTGGAGGCACTGGCAGGGGCCATAGCAGAAAATCTCTTGGAGGTCAATTTAAGGAATGTGGTCTCTTTTGTGAAGATAATAGGGAGCTATTGAAGAATAAAGAGCAAGAAAGTGTTTCTCAAAGATTTCTGGTTTAGAAAGGTCAAATGGACACTAGTGTGAAAAGGATAGGAAATCATAATGGAATAAAAAACTGAGCCAAAATGAGACCAGGGAGGTTGGAGAAAGAGGGACAGATTTCAGAAATATTTGCAAGGAGGACTGAGCAGTACTTGATTGATTTGATCTGAGGGTTGTGGAAGAAGTTGTCAAGGCTCACTCCCAAGTTTCTGGCTTAGGTGACTGGGTAGGTGAGTGCCACTCACAAAGACTGGGAAGAATGGAGGAGGAAATTTGAAGGAGATTGTTAATTGCTTGGCTCTTGACTTACTGAGTTTGAGGTTCTTATGGGCACCCAGCTCAGAATGTTCAACAGAAAACTGGAAAATAGGACTAAAGCTGTGGAGATTTGGAACAGAAGGTAGAAATTTGAGAACCATCAGCATATAAGTTATCAGAGCTTGGAAATAGTGGAGAACAGCCAAGCAGTAGGTGTGCAGTGAGGAGGAGGTGAAAGCCAAAGATGAAACACTGGCGAATGAGAACAGCGAGAAGCAATTACTGGAGGGCCAAGAGAAGAAAGGAAAATGAAAGCCAAGGGAGAAGAAAGTTTCAAAGAAGGTGTGACAGCTCTGTCAGATGTCACAGGAAGTTATGAAAGATTAGGATAGCGAAGTGTTGACTTGAGATGGCAAATAGGGAGGTGGTGTGAGGAACCTGAGGTAGATTGAGGGTGGAGAAGGCAGAGACTAGATTGCAGTGTGTTGAGGAGTAATGGTAGTTGTGATGTGTGCAAACATCTGATAATGACATCCCTTTAGTAAACTTGATGATGAATGGAAGGAAGGCAATAAATTAATAGCTAGAGACAACTTCAGGGTCAAATGGAGGGTAGTTTTTATTTTTCTTTTTAATTTTGAATGAGAGAGACATTCCCTCTCTGCCCTCTCCCTCTCTCCCTTCCATCTTCCTCCTCCTCCCCTCCTCCTCTCTCTCTCTCTGAAAAACCTAAAGTTCAGAGAGATCCAGCCATTTGCATGGTTACATGTTTTATAAGCATTGTATATGCCAGCAGGAAGAACCCAGTAACAGTGGAGAGACTGAAAATATAAGAGAAGTGATTTTCAGTTGATCGTTTTTGTGAGTGTGGACTCAACAAGATGAGATATGCAAAAATGGCAATCTGAAGTTCCAACCGGGTCCCTGTACTGAAAATTTGATGAACTATGATGTGACCAGACTATGACTGGTCAGGTCATATAATAGCTAATCTTCATTGAGCAGTTACTATGTGCGAAGTACTGAGTTAAGCGCACTTTACCTACATTAACACATTTAATTGCCACAACAACCTATGAGGTAGGTACTGTTATCACTTTCATTGAACAGATCTGAATATTTGAATCAGAGAAAGATTCAATGATTTTCTCAAGGCCACATAGTTGTTGTGTGCTGGATCTTTCAGAGCCTTCAAATGACTCCTTAGAGAGGAAACTGATTCCTAGGGTGGTGGTTTAGTCGCTAAGTCATGTCTGACTCTTGTGACCCCATGGACTGTAGCCTGCCAGGCTCCTCTGTCCTTGGGATTCTCCAGGCAAGAATGCTGGAATGGGTTGCCATTTCCTTCTCCAGGGGATCTTTGCGACCCAGGGACTGAACCCGGGTCTCCTGCATTGCAGGCAGATGCTTTACAGAGCTATGAGGGATGCCAAGGGAGATGAAGTCATTTGTCCCAAGAACTCATATCTAGTGAGTTGTAATTCAAGCCCCGGCTCTGTCTGGTACCAAAACCATGCTCTTAATCACTACACTGTCATGAATGGAAGCTATGAAAATAGAGACTATGTGTACATTTTTCTAGATCCAGCTCTGTAAGGCAAAATGTTCCCTGAACTTAATAGTAAAAATTGCCCTTATTCCAGGGAGCTGTTAGCGAGAGCATGTACTTCCTTGGTAATGCACCACACAGTATGATGCAACCAGGGCATCTGCAGAAAGCCTCATGGTGAAAGGAGAGACTGAGAAAGGCAGAGCTACTCAGGTGGGGCAGCAATAGCTGAGTTCTCAAGTGACTTTTTCAGGTGATTTTATGATAGGAGCTGTACTTTGTTCTTCCGGGAAGAGAATGCTCTGTGAACAAGAAAGCCTTTGGTTCAGATGGCCTTTCTTCTCCTAGCCTAAGATTTGATGAGCTGTTCTGATGCCACCAGTCCAAGTTTGTAGATTGCAAACTCTATCCTAGATGTACATCTATCCTAGATGTATAATGAAGTGAGTGTGAGGCTGGGAAGAAGAGGCTAATTGCTATCCCTTCAAGGATAACTGGCTCTCCAGTAGAAACAGCATACTGAATGGGGAGAGGCAGATGGATGTACTGCCAGAATCCCTGCTCCTATACTCGCTAATCACTGACAGAGTTTTCATTTGGTGCTTGGTTTTTGAAACATAGCTTGATACATAGCTAGTCTTCTTATTTGGCATGTTAGTAATGTTTAATCAGATCATTATCATTCTTTCTTCAGTAATGCCATTTACCAGGTTTTGATGTCTTCTGTACTTAGGTTCTGTTATACCAAAGGACCAGTTTGAGTATGTGTGTGTGCATGCACGTGTGTGTGTGTAAACTTTATCTGATTTTATAAGTTCCCTTCCAAGTGTGTTTTTCTATAATCAATAGGTTAATGGAAAGCAAATCGATAGAAATGTAGTATATAATAGACCACATGAGGAGCCATGTTTTTGTTCTACATATACATACTGAATCTTCCTATGTACCCAAGTCTGTGCGGGTTAAATGGTTGTATAACATGTCCTCACAGAGCTTATTCTACATGTCTTCCATTGAGTGAGGGATAATACTATCTGGGTTCCAAATCCCTTGGTGGTTTCTATGTTTGCCTGATTATTCATCAGCAAAGCAACCTAGGAAGATCTGTAATCCCAACACAGTGAATTTGAATTTAAGATTTTGACAGCCCCAAATGACAAGATATTAATAATAATTACAACATTGATGATAGTGAACTGAGAATGGAGGGAGGCAAGTGGGGACACATATAAAGATTCCCAGGAGGCAATATGTTCTGGTCAAAGTTGGGATATTTGCATGGCTCAGTGAAAAGGGAAAATAATGTTAAGAGTCAACATTTCATCTAGAAGTGTGTCAATTCTTTGGTGACAGGTGGGGGGAAAGGCTTATGAGAAAAAGTGAAAGGAATACATTTTATTCATTACCTTTCTTCCTGGGCTTCCCACGTGGCTCAGTGGTAAAAAAAAAAAAAAAAATCCGCCTGCCAAGCAGGAGATGCGAATTCAATCCCTGGATCGGGAAGATCCCCCTGGAGAAGGAAATGGCAACCCACTTCAATATTCTTGTCTGGGAAATTCCATGGACAGAGGAGCGTGGCGGGCTACAGTCTATGGGGTTGCAAAGAGTTGGACACTACTTAGCAACTGAAACAACAACAGCAACCTTTCTTCTACATAAAAAAAATTTAAAATATATATGACTGTGAAATTTGGAATAGCAAGAGGTCCCGCTTGCTAGTGGATTGAGGGGAAAGAGGAAGACAGACCACTGGCTTTTCAAAGAGCAGACCAAACTGAAGAGAAGATGAAGGTGCTGATAACCTTAATAACAACAGGAAAAATAAAGCCCTTTTCTGGAAAAATCTTTTTTTGGGGGGACAAGAATACTGGAGTGGGTTGCCATTCCCTTCTCTAGGAGATCTTCCTGACCCAGGGATTAAACCTGGGTCTCCCGCATTGTAGGTGGACGCTTTACTGTCTGAGCCACTAGGGAAGTCATAAAATATTTAACTGACATTAAATATTAACAATGAATTAATGAAAACACAAACACTTTATTTATGTAGGAAGTTTGTTCGCCTTTAGAAAATATGGTGTTTTAAAACTAAAATTTATTTCATACATGATCCAAGCAGAAAGTAGCGTGGATCTCTAACAGTGAGTATTGTAAGAATGAGGGTAGATAGAAGTGACCTCCAAATGAGTCTCATTATTGTCTCCTGCCAATTCACTGTATGAAGGGTCAAAGTTCAAAAAATCTACGATTGAATGGATTGCTGTCAGACCCAGTGAGACCCAGCACTCCCCTTGCCCCCATATTTGTGTGGGAAGGGTGAGGAAAATGAAAGCCATTTGCACCTGATTCTGACACCCTGTGTCTCCCTTCTCCACTTGCCAGCTCCGCTGGGGAGGGACAGTACCTTCCACCTGGCATTGCCTCTGAGCAGCTTTGTGAACTCCTTTGGGCTATTATGTTGGTTGGTACTTTGGCTTCTTTGGCTCCCAGCACCAGCTGATGCCCTGAGCTGAGTCCCAGTTGGGCAGGCTCTATTGCTCAGTGCTATAGCTGTCTCCAGGGCATTGTTCTTGAGACTTCCAACAGGGCAGATTTGTGCAGTTGGCCCATCTGGACAAGATCTATAACAAGTAGAGCTCTGTGCAATAGGCTCATCTCCATAGTCCACCCCCCACTACCCCCGCCTTCGGGCTGCAGTAGCCTGACACCCCAGCCTGACCATGGAGAGTATCAAAGAGATACTCTCTGCTCCTTTCAAAGGGGTATTGCTTGTGGCCTCTCATTGATTGGCACTACCTGGGCAGAAATGGGAAAACAGGGATTCTCTGCCCCCTCAATTGAATCTTCTTTCTTAAGCCCGTCCTTTAGTTTGGTATTGCCTTGGCCACCATAATTAATATTTTCAATAAGATTAATTTCTGGTCCAGCTACCCTGGTCAGCCCAGAATGCTCGCTACAAAGCCAAGAGACAAGAGGAGTATCTCCACGAAGAGCAAAGGGCAGACAAGCTCAATAGGGAAAAGGGGGAAAGAAAACTGAGCTCTTGGTCTGTCTGTAGGATCTGCTTTGGTTATTGGATTTATTGACTTTCAATTTTGAACACCTGTTTCTGAGGAAGGGAGAAAAGGAGAGCGAAGGGGAGGGAGGAAGATATGGACAGGGGAGAGACAGAGACAGAGAGAGACTAAACTTACATAGTTAATTATTCTAGATTCAGAGGAAAAGACAAGATGTTTAAGAGATTGTTTGATCACTTCTGTCTTCCAGCTGTTTAGCCCTGCACTTTAATCTTCCCTTTTACAGTTCTTCCCAGTTGAATCATTTCAAAGGACTCAGAGTACCAGGCCCATGCTTCCCTGTGTCCCAGTGTCAGGCCTGAGATGAGCCCTTCCACACTCTTTCTATTCTGATATTTTTGGGTAGCTTAAACTGACAGCTCCACCTCCTCACTGTGGAAAGAGAAGGGAAATGAGAAGGATTAAGAAATACGTCCAAATTATGGTTTTCTAACTTCGACAACTCCATCCTGAGCTTGGCCAAGTCGTTTGTCCAGGATAGGGATCCTCTATATACTTAGTTCCTTCCCAGGAGCCTCGTAGGCCGCTTTATCCTGGGCAAGGTTGCATGGCATTATTATTTGCTCACTGAAAGGAGGTGAAGGAGCAAGTTGGAAATGAGAGGTCCTGGGAAATAAAGAGACTTTAGAGAAAAGAAGAAACAAAAGTGCAGGCAACCGAAGACTCTCTCAGAATAGTTTCTGTACTCTAATGCTCCCAGGCCCTACCGCCTTAGGCTCACTTTTCTTGAAACTTTATAGCATCATCAAGTAACTTTCTTAAAGACTAAGCATCTTTCTCTTTTTACACTCCACAGCAGTCAAACGAACACCCTGCCATGATGCTAGCTAGTTAGGGAATACAACAAATATTTCTGAGATCGGGAAATTTGGGTAGATCTGGAAAGGTGGTCTTTCTGAGAGTTCAAGATTCCTGACCCCATTTTAACAGTGTTGAGGTTCCAAGGAAACTTGCAGACCTCTCTGTTGGGTTGTATAGCAACACCCTGCCTCAGTGTAGCTGATGACTGTTCCAGCCTCGCTGAGTAGTGGGGAATCTGTCCTCTTGCCTTCCTCCCAGGGTCAAGGAAACCTGACTAAGTCACATAGGGCAGCACTTGGGGATGGGAAAGATTCCTATTTGACCAGTGGTAGGAGGGACAGAGGGCATGGTAAAGGTCAGACTCTGGGTAGGAGGTTGCAGGGCAAAGATTGGTGCAGGTTAAGATGACAAATGCCAGAATCTAGTAGCAGTGTTCTGAATATCCTCTACCAGAGAACTGAAAAACAGAGACTCTCCAGTCAGGGTTATCCTGGCCACAAGAACATAGCCAAACATTACTTTCATGAGAAATGGGATAGTATGGAGAAAATCTGGATGAAGATAGGTGAACCATCGTTCTAAGTACAGCCACCATTGGCACCATGCATTGTAGCTCCACATAGCTTTGGGATTGGCTGTTGAAGTTCTGAGTGGGAGATCAGGAAGGAGCTGTCCAAGCCCTTGATGGAATCTACTGGAGAGGGAAAGCCCACAAGGAGAAAGCAGGAAGTCAGCAACTGGATTCTTACGCTCCTATTCACAGTGCCTGGTGGATATCTTCTGACCGTAGCACTTTATAGACAACCCAGTAGAAGATGTTGAAGATGAGGAAAGTGAAAGGGAAGACAGCTCGGGAAATGGTGTCAATCCTCTTGGCCTGGTCCACGTAGAGTTTTTGCATGGTTTCTCCTTTCCTTAGAAGTGGGGCTGGAGGTTGGGGGCTATAAATGCCAGAACCTTCCATTGGACCTCCATCCCTTGCCTGCAGGCAGTGGCCCAGGCCATAGCCACGGAAATAAAAGCGACTTTCACGGATGATATCTTCCTCCTGGAATTACATGAAAGAAAAGGCAGAATTTGAGGTCACAGTTCTAAAGTAGAAGAATAGAGACCACACCACACAAGTATCTGAGGCGATGCTGTGCAGACAGGTTAGGTGGGTACACAGGCTCATTGCATGCTTTTTATGATCACAAAACTACTCACGAGATAGATGTATGCTAAGCAGCTATACGTGGTACGTATGGTATATGTTTATGATTCCATTTGCAGATAAACCTTGAGCTGCCTTTTTAAAATGCATAACATCATTTAGAGCCATCTAAAACCCAGGAAAGTGCCAACTCACTGTTAGAGGCACATCTCAATGTCAAGTTATCTCTGACTGGTAATAAACAGAATAAACAGAAACAATGAAACCTTTAGAAAGCACAGCTGAGATAGTTAGACTTGGAAACTTGACTTTAATGACTTCCAAAAGCTGCAGAATTATTTCTCCTTGTACATAGTATATTTAAAAAAATGTTTATCTCTGAAAAATTCCAAAAGTTTTAAATAACGTAGTGGGTTATCCCAATTAGGGTAAAGCTGATTAGCTCTTGCAGATGTGTGTGCTTCTAGGGTAACATTTATTACCCAATACACATTCCATTCATGTGCAGTACATGAATTCTGATGAACACATTAACACTGAAGAGGTAACTTTTATCTAAGCATTAAGTAATGTAACAGACTACACAAAGTTCATTTGTCCAATAAAAATGACAACTGACAACCTTAAGTAGCTACAACACAGCTGGGAATCAGGAGGCAAGGCCAGAAAGATAGGTGGATGGAGACCTAGAGAGAGATGGAGAGGGAGAAAAAGAGGAAAAAGAAGAGAGAGAGAGAAACAAAGCCCCCGAGTGATCAGTAGAACTTTACTCATATAAGAGTCTTTCAGGGCCTAACTCAGAGCCTATTTATTGTTGGTTTCTATACAACCCCAACCTGCCCCATTTTGTCTCCTTCTAAAGGACACACTGCCATCACACGTGGTGGTTCACAACCTGGAAATTAGATATAGGACAGGTAAGTATATACTACAACCTAGGAATACTTCATTCAAAGATGGTTATAATTTTTAAAGTATCGATGTTTATAGCAGTAAATGCTTCAGCTATGTAAGAAATAACCTCTTGTGTGTTGGCACCAACTATCTTCTCAGTTTGTCCAGAACTGAGGTCTTCCTGATACTTAGGACCTTCAGTACTAAACAGAATAAGGCACATGCATATATTGAATGGATGTGACAGATAAACAGAAAATGTAGATAAAGTAGATTTTACACATGCTATGCAGTTAGAAGGACATCATAGGGTCTTTATCATGGGACTTCTATAATTATAGTAACCATTTAAAAGTGGCTTCATCAATGAGATGTTGGTGTGGTTGGTCCCATTAATCCCTGATTATGATAGCACTAGAAGGCTGAGCCTGTCACTGGGCATCAGAGGTGGACAAGCTCAGGTCAGAGATTTGTCAACAGATCCTATCTCTTTCTCTACCTGCTGCAGGCTCGTATGTGGCAAAGGACATCAGTCTGGCTCACTGCTGTGTCCCCAGTGCCTAGCACAGTGCTGGCATCTGATAGGCACCCAGTAGATATTAGTTGAATGAATGAATGGACTGATGAGCCACATGCGGAATATAGGACAGGGAATGGCTTTGTTCTCATGAAGCCAGCATCCTCTCAGGATCTCAAACTGAAGAGTCTACTCAGAAGAGAATCTTAGCTATAGAGTGCCTGGCAGAAAAAATGATTGCTTCTTGCCCCACCCCTGCACAATGGCCTGAGGCCCCTCAGAAAGAATGGCATCTTTGGCATGGGGAAAGGTCTCTGTAAGTCTGCCCACCAGAGAGCCTTGCTACCCAATCCTTGATTTTGCCAGCCTCTGTGAAGAGAGTTGTATATGTGTGTGTGCATGCTAAGTCAGTTCTGTCATTCCTGACTCTTTGCAACCCTTTGAACTGTAGCCCACCAGGCTCCTCTGTCCCTGGGATTCTCTAAGCAAGAATACTGGAGTGGGTAACCATTCCCTTCTCCAGGGCATCTTCTCCTCCCAGGGCTTGAACCCGCGTCTCCTGTGACTACTGCATAGCAGGTGGATTCTTTACCCCTGAGCCATCAGGGAAGCCCTGTACATGTGTAGGCTAGAGGCAGTTCTTGTGGTGGTACTTTGACCCTGAGTTGTTGTGATGGGGACACCTCAGCTCTTTCGTCTAAGTTCTTTATACAACCTATCACCATAGGCCTTGGCTCACCTCGCCTGTATTCTGTAGTTCATTTTCACACTGTTTCTTCATGATGGGTTGTGCTGGATCCATTTTACGGATGAAGGACCAGAGGTAAACAAAATATCTCCCAAGTAAGTGAAAAATGTCCCTTGGGCAGCAAGGAGATCAAACCAGTCAATCCTAAAGGAAATCAGTCCTGAATATTCATTGGAAGGACTGATGCTGAAGCTGAAACTCCAATACTTTGGTCACCTGATGCAACGAACTGACTCCTTGGGAAAGACCCTGATGCTGGGAAAGGTTGAAGGCAGGAGGAGAAGGGGACAACAGAGGATGAGATGGTTGGATGGCATCACTGACTTGATGGACATGAGTTTGAGTAAGCTCCAGGAGTTGGTGATGGACAGGGAAGCCTGGTGTCCATGGGATCACAAAGAGAATTGAGTGACTGAACTGAAGTGAAAAATGAGGGAGTAAATAAAATGAAGTTTTCTTTTGCTTTCCAGTTCAGAGTCTCTCAGACTCCCTGTTCCCCATTGCTCATCCTAATCCCTGTAGGTCTCCAGCTAGAGGATACAAGCATGGAATGTATTTGTTTGCAAAAACCTCTGAAAGAGAAAGTTAAATCCAACTTTTGCTATTTCTTTTTTTATAGATCTAATTATTTTCCCTTTTCTCCAATCACAGTAAACCTAAAGAGAATTATTTGAAACTACTTTTCAGGCTGGAAAAAGCTATTTCCCACAGGAGAGGAAAAAAATGGCCAATAGTATAAGTCACCCTGGGCTCTTTAAAAAAAATTTTTTTTAACATATTGTACCACTTGTAGTTGGGGTAGCAAAGATGAGAGAACTAAAATTCCAGGGTGTGGGTCCTGAATTTGGGTACTGCTTATTTAGGCCAAATTCAGAGGTGTGTGCATGTGCGCACATGTGTGTGTGTGGGTGTGTGTGTGTGTGTTGGGGAGGGACAGTGGAGAGTTAAACTCCACTTTGTGGCTTTCATGCTTCCCAGGTGGTACTAGTGGTAAAGAATCTGACTCCCAGGGCAGGAGATACAAGAGACATGTTTGGATCCCTGGGTCAGAAAGATCCCCCTGGAGAAGGAAACGACAACCCACTCCAATATTCTTGCCTGGGGAATCCCACAGACAGAAGAGCCTGGCAGGCTACAGTCCACAGGGTCGCAAAGAGTCGGACATGACTGAGCACACTCAGCGTACTTGTGGCTTCCATGGCTGTTGAAATGGAGCATTTTTGTGGCAGATATCTATAGGGGAGGAGGGCTGGGGAACTAAAGAGGAAAGATATTCCAAAATCAAGCGGGGATGTGAATGCACAGTGTGGGAGATGGGGTATGAAGATGGGAAGGATGGATCGATATTGAGTGATGTATATTGAAGTGAAGAGAGGAGATTGGAGAATGGGGAAGGGTCCTTGGAGATGGAAAGAGGCAAGCAGTGTTCTGGGACCAAGTTCCTGAGAGGATTGGGCAGTATTTTAAATTTCTTTCATTTCTCAAGTTATTCTGTTGATAATGGTAAGGCTTTTTCTTCTGTCCATCTGGAAAGAGAGCCCCTTGCCAATAAGTCTGCAAAGATTGGTGGACAGGATTCAGTGGCTGCTGTGTCCAGAACCTAGTGCCAGGGCCTGGTGAGGTTATAAAAAATGAGAAACAGATCTTTCTGTGTGAGGCTTCTAGACTAGCTAGGAAGACAAAGCAGAAATGTCTAGGAAAAAAATATAAGCTATCTTAGACTGTGACATGGAAGGAGACCACTACAAACTGCAGATGGATGGTTGAGATTTGGAATTTGAGAAGAACATGATGAAGTCTGGAGCTTGGTGAACAGCTGGCTGACTTCTGGAATACTCCTAACTTGCTCTTGGCTAAGGGATCCTTGAAAATCATATGGAGTCTCTCTCTCCCTTAAGAGGGCTCCTCTCAGACTGAAAATCGCTTCTCTAGCTGGAATAGCAGGGTCCAGAGAGAGGTTCTAGAAATGGATCAACCCTGTATCAACTTTTTCAGCCTGCTCAGTGACCTCCAGGATTCAGATCCATTTCTTCTGGGATAGCAATGACTGTTGCTGCTGCTGCTAAATCACTTCAGTCTGTGTGACCCCATAGACGGAAGCCCACCAGGCTCCCCTGTCCCTGGGATTCTCCCGGCAAGAACACTGGAGTGGGTTGCCATTTCCTTCTCCAATGCGTGAAAGTGAAAAGTGAAAGTAAAGTCGCTCAGTCGTGTCCGACCCATAGCGACCCCATGGACTACAGCCTACCAGGCTCCTCCATCCATGGGATTTTCCAGGCAAGAGTACTGGAGTGGCTTGCCATTGCTTTCTCCGAGCAATGACTGTAGGAAACTCAAAAAGGGACAGAACTAATGATACAGTTAATGGTTTTCAGGTTTTATCTGCATTAATCAAAAGCCTGGGCCACTTTGAGGCAGGATTCAGGTGCCTAAGCAGGGCCCAGGCTTCTGTTATAACTATGTAATAACTGAGCACTGATTATGACAGGCTTCATTATGAGTCAGGATCACCCTGTATATGATCAGGAGGGGATAGGCTGTGGGCAGTTGGAGGTTGGAGAAGTGCAGGGAAGGAGGTGGGACAGGTGTCACCCTGGAGTAGCTCTACAGCAACCGCAGCAGTCTTCTGTTACCAGGACACCTGTAGAGGCAATTTATCTGGGAAAAGAAGTCTGGAACGGGTTGGCAGACTGTTCTTTTCTAAGGTAAGCATGGAGAAGGCACCAAGGTTAAAACCCCTATAAAGATAAGATTTGGGTACCTGTGGGCAGGTTTGACACAGCTAAAGAGGTGGGAGCAGTTAACTTACAAAAGGGTGCATCTACTTTTCTTGCCCTTCTGCCAAGTCCATGTGTTTTTCCCTGAGCCTCTGCCTAGGATAGGAAAGGCTTTTAGGACTCTTGATTGGTCCTAATCAAGGAGGTGCAGTTGTGGATCACTCCACTAGAGGGCGTGTTTCTCAGGCCGCAACTCAAGGACTGAAGCCAGGGGAAAAAATTGATGAATTCCGACGAACCACTAGATGAGACAAGAACCCTGCCCTCAGCAGAAAGGGACCTTAGCAAGGAACATGAAATCCCGGAGGTAGCTTTTGAGATATTTTTAGTGCAGACATATGGTAAGGGTACTCCAGGAGCAGCTGAAATGGGAGGTGGGGCTGTTAGGAAGAGAGAAGAACCTTAGTGTTAGAGTGGCCCCAACAAGCTAGAGCCAGTTTGCTTAGGTAGATCATTGTTTTTTCTTTTCCCCACCCAGAGATCATATGTGCTTTAGTGCCTCCAGATTAGGCAGTAAACAGGGAGTTGGAGCTCAGGATAGGCCAGAACTCTGTGTGTCTGATGATTAAGTGACCCTTATGTAGCTCAGCAAAGGCTTTTAGTTTTGCTCATAATTGGGCACTTCCTTCTGTGACAGTGGCCCAGGCACTTCTGTTGTCATGACAGTGTACCTAGCACCTATTGTCTGGGCAACGGGATGGCGGGGGAGCGGGGGGAGGATGCACTGCCTCTGTTGTCATGAGAACAAGATCCCTACTCTGCTTCCCCAGGTGATCACAAACAAGAATGAGAGAAAATAACAACTCATGCCTAACAAATCTGATGCACCCAGTGGAGACCAAGGCGAAGAAATGAAAGAGCCAGAAGATGTAAGTGGTGGTGTTTCAATTCCAGCTTAGTTATGGGGACCCTTTTATAATGCTCCCCTAGAGAAGGCAATGGCGACCCACTCCAGTGTTCTTGCCTGGAGAATCCCAGGGACGGGAGAGCCTGGTGGGCTGCCGTCTATGGGGTCGCACAGAGTCGGACACGACTGAAGTGATTTAGCAGCAGCAGAAAGGCACCAATGCCTGACTTGAATTCTTAATCACCAAGCAGTATACGACAACCTGGGGTACCTTCCTCCTGGGTGGGAGGAGAGTCAGGAGCAACCACTACTGATTCTCAAAGCAATCTCGTGGTAAGTCAGTGGATAAGGTTCTAATATTGGCTAATATATTTGCAGTGCTTACTATGCAGAGGAATCTGCCCATGCCCTTAATTTACTCTGCTAGACTGCCCTACAGGAATGAATGTTCCATTGGACAGATAAAGAAATGGAATCAAAAAGGTTAAAGTACTTAGCTTATTTGTGACCAGTCTGGGACTAGAATCCAGGGTTCCTGACTGCCTGACTAGTCCTTGCAGTCTAGATTGAGTCTTGGTTTTTGGGAGGAGTAGTAGGAAGGAAGGAGTCCAAAGGAGAAAGGAAGTGGGCTCCTCCCTAGTTATGCTCACCATGCGGTGGCGCCTCTGCCTTCTTCGAAGTCGAATGAATTCCTTATGCTGACGAGAGACAAAATTGACAGCAGCGTACTCCAGCAGGGCAGCGAACACAAAGAGCAGGCACACGGCCATCCAGATGTCGATTGCTTTCACATAGGACACCTGCAACATCCATCAATGGAAAAGTCAACCTTCCTCGAGTTCTTTCATGGCCTCTTCAGTGGATTACCAGCCTGCATCAACTGCCTGCTATTCTGCAGCTTTATCCTGAATTTCTTCTTGTGTTTAAAGAAGCTTTCATTGATATGTCCCATTATCCAAAGGACTATGTCAAAAAGATCAGACTACCCATCATGCTTCACCCCCTGCCCTCTTCACCCTCCCACTTCCATCTACTTTTCCTCCCTATACTTCTTTTCCTTCCTTTCTTTTTCCTTTTTGAACTTCTGCTTCTGCTTCTTATTATCCTTTTCATTCTTATCCTCTTCTGATTATTTTCTTTGAATAAAAAGCAGTGAACATGAATGCTGGATTTCTTTGCTTTCTGTTCTCTCCTAGGATAACACAGCTGTAGTGGTAATTGGGCAGGGTGTGTTATTCCCAAGTGAGATATATGAGGACATTCGAGGCCTAGAAAGGAAAAGTTTTAGCCAAGATTACCCAGCGAGAAGACGGCACTAGGGCTTAGGGATTCTGGGCATCAATTCAGCAATGCTGCGAATTACCTATGTTGCAGTCTCAATACCAGACTATGAGTTCCTTCCTTTCCTTCTGCCATGTCTGTTCTTCCTTTGACCCTATGATTTTCCCCTGCCATTCTTTGCAAGAGACCCTGGTGAGGATTTGAAATGAGTGGAGAGCAGGGGCCTCATCTCTCACAATGAAGAGCAGAACAGGGTAGGGATCCCAATGGGGTGTACCATCCACCCCCTGCTATGGATGTTTCTGTCATTTCAAGAATGCTGGCTTCTGCCTATCCAGTCCCTAGTGGTCTCCTCTACTACCTGCCTTGGTAGCTTTCAAGTACCATCAGCCCTCTGTATTCATGGGTTCTGCATTTGAGGATACAGAGGGTCAAATGTAAGGAACTTGAGCATCTGCTGATTTGGGTATCTGCAAGGAATCCTGGAAGCAATCCCCCAAGGGCACTTGAGAGATAACTGTACTTTTCTCTCCCATTTCCTTTGTGAAGATTAAATGCTCACTTCACTTGAAACAGGGTTGTGGCTGGGTGGGACCAGAGGGGAGGGCAGAACTCAGGTTTATGAAGTCCTTCCACTTCCTCAATCAGATCACCTCCTTACAAAGTTTTGAGCGGCTAAGCTCACCTTATGGGGTTCCCCAGCAGGAGTAGGATTTATGACAGGCAACTTCTTTCACCAGCCTCTGCTATGTTGGACATTGAGGATGCTGCACACTCCAGGTAAGGAGCAGGTCTCCCAAGAGAAATCTTCCATCTCAGTAGCTCTTAATCAGGGCTGACCCCCACACCCATTTCCCTGCCCCCCCCCCCCGAAAAGGGGCATTTAGAAATGTCTGGAGACATTTTTGGTCACACAATTTTAGGGTGGTGCTGGCAACTGGCTTCTAGAGGCCAGGGATGCTGCTAATATCCTACAGTGCACAGGACACCACCCCTCCCCCCGCCAACTCACACAGCAAAGAAAAATAATCTCCACCAAAATGATGATAGTGCTAAGATGGAGAAACTCTTCTCTATTTCTTTTAGGGCAATTCTATTGAGATGATAGTGGTGGGTTGCTAGGCAACCCTGATTAAGCATCCCTTGGTGTTTCCACTTTGCCACCTACAAAGAGGGCCTCCTATTTCATTTACCATCTCCCAGTCCCACTATGCCCCCAGGGATGTTAAGTAAGTGCTGTGAAAATCCACAACGAGGTAATGACAGGGGAGGTCCACGAAGGACTTTGGATCATCAAAAGAAAAGGACACCTTAAGAAGCAAGAAGAAAGTCTTGTTAACAATAAGTGTCAACAATGCACCTTAAATATCTCTGGAAAGCATCCACTCACTATCCTGGCTCATCTGAAGGATTGCAACAGCTTCCTAAACAATCTCTCTGCATCTCCGCTGGCCACTTACAATCTGTTTTTCAAACAACAGCCAGAATTTTGTTTTCAAAATGTAAGTTTGATCATATCACTCCTCTGCTTACAACCCTTCAGTGGTTCTCCACTATCCTTCTGATATAGGCAGTGCTTCCCTCGGCATGACACCTAGCCCCTGCCTACTTCTTCAGCTTTACCTTGTCCCTTGCAATCTATGACCCTGCCATGCTGATCAATTTCAGTTGTCTCCCAAGGGGATCATCTCTTTCTGTGTATTTCTCCTTCGCCTTGATGATTTTTACTTAAATGTCCACTTTAGATACCATATCCTCTGAGAAGTCTTCCCTAATCATCCCAGTCTGGATTGATTGCTCCTACTGGATGTGCTCAGGTTACCTACACCTGAGCATCCATCAAATATACCTGGCTCTTTCCTTCACTAGATTGTAAGCTCTTCAGTGGCAAGGACTATTTCTATCGTGTTCGCTGTTCTATCTCCAGTGCCTAGCTAAGAGCCTGGCATGTAGTAAGTATCTTTTGAATTAATGATAGGTGGATGGTGTATTTGTCTCTGCTGGTTCTGTTTGCCCTCTTAGCCTTCTTTGTTACTACCTGCCCCAAGAGCTGTGGGCCATTTAGATGACAGGATTTTGAAAGAACTGGGTTCCTCCTCCCTGCTGTAACTTTAGGTCTAATCTGTCAGTCTCTAGTAGAAACTTCCATTAAACCATTCCATTATACACTGAACCAACTGGAAGTTGTATAAATCAAGAGCCTGGCAAAGAGACGATGGGTGCCTTTGGGAGCCCTAGCTCTCATAAAGGCAAAGAAGGAGCGGCTTCCAGTAGCATGGGAAATGGCCATCCCAGTTGAGTTCCCTTACAAAGAGAGCCTCAGCTGCTCTCATCCTGGACACTAGAATAGTATTGGGGGTGAGATTGCTGTTGCTTTCAAAAGCCCCTGATCTGGCCAAATATTTTTCCTTGGGGCTCCCATGAAATCTAATGTTGCACAAACTCAAGAGTGCACAGAAGCTCTCTGACTTAGTCCCTTGCTCTGTGGGGCTGGCCAATGAAACTTTTTAATTCAGGGTCTATGCCTGCATATTTTGCTATTGGCCAATGAGGCCAAGAAAAGGTCATCAACAGAGAACAGACTTCTGATTGCCAAAAGGGAGGTGGTGGGGTAGGGAAGGACTGGGAGTTTGGGATTAGTGGATACAAACGGGTATATATAGCATGGATAAACAACAAGATCCTACTGTATAGCACAGGGAACTATATTTAGTATCCTGCGATAAACCATAATGGAAAAGAATATAAAAAAGAATGTCTATATATGTATAACCTAGTCACTTTGCTGTACAGTGGAGATTGGCACAACATTGTAAATCAACTATACTTCAGGTCATCAAAATCTGATAAGAAGGTACCAAATACCACAACCCCCCCCCCAAACCAAACAATCCTCCAATAAAGTCCATTCTTTCTATATGAGAAAACAGAATGATTCCTGGGAGCAGATGGATGGTATTTGCTCACAGGAGGGGACAGCAGAAAGGAGTTCTCTCAGCAAGAATAAGGCATAAACTGAAGCAACTCCCTGAGTTAGAGGAGAATCTCCTTGTATGGCAGCGGCAATAAACTAGGGCAGGGTTCTTAGGTCTGAACTACTTTTCTTCCTCTGGTCTTCATGCAAGGCCACTACCACAGCCTCATCTGGCCCTGTAGTCTTCACCTAAGCCCAGTCTGCCTCTCAGAGCCTCTTCAATATCCTTGCCATTTAGAAAACACACTTACAGGCCTACCTAGAGATGTTGTGGGTTTGATTCCAGATCACTAAAATAAAGCAAATTGCACAAATCTTTTGGTTTCCTAGTGCATGTAAAAGTTACATTTACAATACACTGTAGTCTAGTAAGTATGCAATAGCGTTATGTCTAAAAAGACTATATGTATACTTTAATTTAAAAATACTTTATTGCTAAAAAGATGCTAACCATCATCTGACAACTCAGGGTTGCCACAAACCTTCAATTTGTGGGAGAAAAAGCAGATCTGCAAAGCACAATAAAATGAAGTGCAATAAAATGAGGTATGCTTGTATAGGAAATTATCTCTGACAACTTTCACTGTGACACGATCCTAATCTCAGCTTTGTCACTGTCTGTCCCTAGACGAACTTAGGATCATCTCAAAGGTTTCCTGGTGATTCAAAAATAATTGAGAGCACTACCAGCTGCTTTAGGCCTAGGTCCACTACCCAGTCCCTTCCACCTAGACCCCTAATAATCATAACAATAGCTAACATTTATTGAGCGGTTATTATATGCCAAACACTATTGTCTGTGTTAATACATTATCTTATATATTTCTTGCAGTAACCCTATGGAGGAGGTAATATTCCCATGTTACAGGTGAGGAGACTGAGAAGGAATTTACCTGAGATCACCATTAGTAAATGATGAGGATGGGACTTCAATAAAATCTACCTGTCTCAAACAAAACAAAACAAAACAAAACTACCTGTCTCTAATCTCCTACTCTTAACAACTATTGCCCCACCACCCCAGTATATAGGAAATTTGTAAATTCAGTCTGAGTGTCCAGATCACCCCCTGTTTAAGTCCCCAGTAAAAGTCTTCTTAGGAATAAACACTGGGAGACATGAGGTCACAGGGCCTAGTTTCCAACAAAACAGAGCAAGAGGGAATATATTCACTATAAGAGTCATAAAAACTGTGTTGTTTTTGCTTTCCATTATTTCTCCATAGCATAGTACAGTGCCTGGTACACAGCATGTGCTCAATAAATATTTACTGAATGAATTAGCTTGCTCCCTGATAGTCTCAGAGCCTTGCTGACTTTAAGGACATTGAGGTGATGACCTCTAAATTCTGTACATGAAGAAACGAGGCAGGGAAAACCTGGGTCCAGTCCCATCAGCACAAATCTCTCTGTGTAATCAAAATATCACCTGGCCCTAGAAAATCTGAGTCCACTGACTTTAATTGCTATTTGCTCCTTCAAAGTTTTCTCACCCCCAAAGAAGGGACACCGTCTCTAGAGCTCTTCGTGATGGTATCTGATTTCTGACATAGCAAGAAACAGATGTCAGTTTAAAATCCTTGTATTTCTTTGATTGTTCCTTGTGAAGCATGACCTTGAGAAAGTCTTTCTATCTCTCTAGGCTGTAATACCCTCATCTGTGCCATGAGGCAATGGGGCTTTCTACTTGCTGAGGGTCTTTTGATCTTGGACAAGCTAGTATTTCCTGATGAAAGTCAAAGTCAGCACTGTCTACTCATTCCCAAGCCAGACAGCATCTGCAACCCCAGTTTCCACACTGCTTGCAATGTTATTAGCAGTGTGTTCCAGGGGAAGAGAATGCAGGACACCTGCTCTTGCTTGATGGCTCTTCTTTACTTTAAATCCAAAGAAAATAGTCAGTGGGAGGGAATGGGAGAATGAATGGGAAATGGGGAGCTCTGTGGCAAGCAAGGGTCCCTGGCATGTCTCTTCACCTTAGGCAAAGAGGCCCGGGAGCCAGAGCTCTGAGTTGTCATGGTGAGCACAGTGGTGATGCCTAGGCCCACTCGGGCAGGGGCAGCATCCATGTTGATCCAGAAGGAGACCCAGGACAGGATGACGATGAGTAGGCTGGGAATATACATCTGAATCAGATAGTAGCCCATCTGTCGTTCCAGGTGAAACTTTACCTCGATGCAGGTGAATTTCCCTGCAAGGAAAGAGGTGAGGTGTCAGGCCGCAGGTTCCCAGCCAGCAGCTGAAACTGAGAGGCAGGAGTAGGGCAGCCCTATATCTGTGGGCCAGCCTCTGGGCACCTAAGCTGGGTCAATAATTGAGCCTTTCAAAATGGTACCAGGGAGTACCAGATGTATGTTTTGATGAAGCTCTCAGAGTAGCCAACAGGGACTTGACCTCTTGCTCCAAGCACTTTAGTTGCCAGCAGAAGGCCTTCCCCATGACAGTACTTAAAGAGGATTAAGAGTGGGAGGACTCCAAAGCCAGGCTGTATGGGTTTTACTCCTGTGTGATCTCAGGTGAAACACAGAAGCTTTTAAAGTTTCAGTTTCCTTGTCTATAAACTAGAATAACAACAGTATCCATTCCATCACTGGGCAATTGTAGGAATTAAGTTAGATGATGCATTTGAGGTGTTGAACACTTAGGCAGCTGGTACTATTCTCATGATTAACAAAGCAATGAACCTAGACTCCACTCCAATCTCAGCATCCTTGCTGGTGTGTGCTGGGGCCCCTGAAGCTATCCAGCAATGATTCACTGAGACAAACACTGCCTGTGTCTTAAGCAAGTAAGAAGAGCTGGATAGCAAATATCTGGAAACAATGTCCAACAGAGACCAGCTCTGGATGATGGGCAGCGAGTTCCCAGACAGCATCGGGCAGCAGTGTTCTATTCCACCAACAAAAAGTGTGTTGGCCCCAGGCACATGTACCAATGCTCTCCTCCTCTGCCAGTCACCTTCACTTTACCCTGCTTCCCACACCCCAAGGCTAAGAAAACACTAGCTCAGAGCTTCCCCTGGCAGTAGATGCTTGGGATAACCAAGGCAAAAAGCAGAGGATGCGTAGATTGTTCTTTTATTGTGGCCTAAATAGCAACCCACTCCAGTGTTGTTGCCTGGAGAATCCCAGGGACGGGGGAGCCTGGTGGCCTGCCGTCTATGGGGTCACACAGAGTCGGACACGACTGAAGTGACTTAGCAGCAGCAGCAGTCTTGCTCTTAGCAGGCCTGTCTGATTCCTCACAGTTAGTGATTTCATCAGTGACTGACTAAGACTTTGTCACGTGTGCGATGCTGTGATCTCCCACTGTTGCCTGAGTCCTCCTCACTTCATCCCACCCCAGGCTTCTAGCCATGAAGTATTTTTGGTATCCATATTTTCTTTCCTTTTTTTTTTCTTTTTGATGATAGCGGTTTTGTTTTCCATGACAAAATTAACACTTGTTTAGCACAGAAAAAATGTGAGAGGTACGGTGGGAATAATAATATTCATAAACTGACATTTATCAAGCCCCTACTAAGTGCCCTGACTTTATATAGTTTATCTCATTTAAACCCCATAGCAACTCTTTGGGGCAGGTAAAATTATTATTTCCCATTTTACAGGTAGGGATACTGAAACTCAAAGAGATTAAGTTATGTTTCTTGAGGGTTCACAACTAGTAAATAGTGTGGCCAGAATTCAAACTCAGCTCTATCTGATTTCAAAGTTCTTGCTCTTATCACACTGCTTCAGAAATACTTGGTGCTATTTCCTTCCAGGATTTTTAAACAAATGCTTCTGGTTTGTTTCTTTTACCACAATAGAATCATTCTGTGTATACAACTTTGAATCTTAACCTTTCCCACTTGTATTTTCCAATGTTGATATAAGCGCCTTGCAGACATCCTTTTAAACCTCTGGATAATATCCCAGCAAGCAGATGTGATATGTAATTTATTTAACTGCCCTATCGGTAGATATTAAGAGCAGTTCTGAGTTTTTGCTAGTACAAACAGTGAGCCAGGAGCCCTCTTGGGGTCTAAAGTCAATATGATTTTTTGGAATATTTCCTTAAAATAAATTCCAAGGAGTGGAATTCCTGGATCAACAGGTAGGGAAAAAATTTAGGTTCCAGACTAAAGTTTCTTAGTGTGCCCCCGGACCACCTACATCAGAATCCTCAGGATTCATGTTCAAATGCAGATTTCTGGGCATCACTCCAAGCACATGTAATCAGAATCTCTGAGAGGTAGAACCCAGGAATCAATATTTTAACAGGCTCCCTAGGGAAATATGATGCACACCAAAGTTTGAAAACCATCAGTCTATATACAAATTGTTTCTTTTTACCTGAAAAAGTTTATACCAATTTCCACTCCCACCAGCATTTTCTAAGTTCAATGGCTCATTCCTCTCCCCAACTACCTGCACCCCCACATACACAAACACATATTCATAGGCTTGCACCCAAAGCATATCAGCACACCATTGGAGGAACCCAGGATCTCCCTTCTTCAGCTTGTGGCCCTTATCTCAGCATCATAGCTCTTCACAACAGCCAAATGGTCAGTGAAAATGAGGAACCTGCAGCGATTAGGGAAGCTGCAAAAGGAAGGTGCTCAAGCTGGAAAAGCAGCCACGCTTCATTTCCCGACCCAGTGTTCACACCTGGGAAACCAAGTCAGTTCATGAGACCTGGGCACTGGAGACAGTGGCAGGGGGTGTGGACAGTAAGCCAGCTGGTTCCCTGAATTCTGTTCTCTCCTGGTTCAATGTAGTCATTGAATACTCCCAGATGTAGAAATTCATCACTTTCCATATAAAGTTGGCTCCAGAACAGGTGGAACACTCCTGCCACTCACTGATGCAGGTCCATTTGTTCTGCAGCATGTGACAGGGACAAGAATATGGGCTTTGGTGGTGGAACATGGGCTTTGAATTTGAAATCAGTCATTTTCTAACTGTGGGACTTGGATAACTGATTCAATTTCTTAGAACCTCAGTTTTTTCTTTCTGAGAAATGGGGCTGATCACCGCTACCATAATGAGATGAGAGATATGAGAAACTTAGCATGCCATCAGACACAGATTGGACCTTCAATAGAGGCCAGCTGCCTTGCCCCTTTCCCTCCCATCTGGAGGCCCTTCGTGCAGCCCACAGCCAGTAAGATCCTAGGTTTTTTACCTGTGTTGTAGTGCTTGGTACAATAACCTAGATCCTTCTCATCCCGCAAGATAAACTGAGGCAGAGTCAACCCCTCGGCCACTTGGACAGCAGGAGCATCTTCCAGCCACTCAAACATGAGGTCATTCATGGTGTAGCCAACTGAAAGTGAAAGAGATGGCAGAGGGCTGCAGAGTGTGAGTGTTGGTTGGGGGTAGGGAGAGGGTTAGAACTGGCAGGAAAGAACAGATGAGGAATAAGGCCTGGGTTTTAGGAGTTTCATGCTCATCTGGGAAAGAAAAAGTGTCCTGAAGACATGAAGATGCTTCATGTGCCTAGCCTAAGTGGGTAAATCAGAAAGATTTCAGATTCCTCTCCTACCTAGTTCTCAAGCATTAGAAAGTCCCAAAGAGAAATTATTCTGACAGACCTAGAAAGCACATCAAAAGGCTTGGAAAGATGTCAAGGAACCCAGCTGGGAACCTCCTGCCCCATCTCAAACCCAGGGGAGTAAGCATGTGTACTGACCACATACCTTGAGCTGAGCCAGCCCTGGAGCTGGGGCTTCTGCCACCTCACTCCAGGGAGGAGAGAGCTATTTATACCCTGCCAGCCATGCATGGGCCAATGTGCACACCACAGACTCCTATCCAGGGCCCTGAACTGGGGCAAACTGAGAGCTAACATCAAAAGTGCCAAGTTGCTCACAGAGAGCTAGAATTTTGTGAAGGCTCTTGCCACATAGATGACTATATCCACATGTTGGGTGGAAATGGGAGCAGAAACACCAAGGCTCACAGATGTCCAGTATAGGGCCTTGGCCCAGAGTAGCTTTGTGACTTTAGGCAAGTCACTTCCCCTTCTCTAAAATGTTCCACTTACAATTCAGAGGAGGTAACGAGGACTTGGATGTGAAGGTGGTTTATGAACTCTAAAAAGCAGACCACAAAGGACAAATTCTATCCATCACTATTATTATATGTTAGAAACAGACTGACAAGACTTTTCTGAGGATCAAATGCATAACTCCTGATCTCGCAGTCTCACTTGCCCAGGAGATGACAAAGAAATGGACATGGGCGATGTCCAGCCTTGTCATCCTTAGCTTCTCTGCACTTGGGACAGCCCCTGCAGGCTGTCACCCTATGCCCTTGGCAGCCCTTGGCTGACCTTGGTACCCTGGGCACTGTCCTATGCCTAGAACTGTCCTCTCTCACCTCTCTACAAAAGTAATCTGCACACACTGCTATATGTAAAATAGATAAACGACAAGGGCCTACTGGATAGCACAGGGAAATATATTCAATAACTTTTAATAACCTATCATGGAAAAGAATCTGGAAAATAATACATATATAATGGAATCACTTTGCTGTACACCTGAAACTAACAAAACATTGTAAATCAACTATGTGCTGTGCTGTGCTTAGTTGCTCAGTTGTGTCCGACTCTCTGCAACCCCATGGACTGTAGCCCACCAGGCTCCTCTGTCCATTCTCCAGGCAAGTATACTGGAATGGGTTGCCATGTTCTCTGCCAGGGGATCTTCCCCAACCCAGGGATCAAACTCAGTTCTCCTGCATGGCAGGTGGATTCTTTATTGTCTGAGCCACCAGGGAAGCCCAAGAATACTGGAGTCGGTAGCCTATCCCTTCTCCAGGGGATCTTCCCAACCCAGGAGCTGAATCGGAGTCTCCTGCATTGCAGGAGGACTCTTTACCAGCTGAGCTACCAGGGAAGTCCAAATCAACTATAATTCAATAAAAAATAATTGCCTATGTTCACAAAGAATCAGGGTTCAAAGACTGCCCCATCCCTGCCAACTCTGGATTTGTATAGGCATCTTGAATATGTTAACTCAAAGGAAGTAAAGGTAGAATTACTGCAGGTACTGTGAGAGGGAACATATCTCTGGACACAGGAGGTACTCCTCAAATGGGCCTCTGAATCCAGCCCAAGCACAATGGTATATAAGGTTGGCACCTTCCCATCCCCCGGCCCTGTAGGGCAGCCAGACCTGCAAATAGCGAGGGAATGGAAAAGCACATTAGACTGGGTGTTCAGGAGCTCTGGCTTCTAGTCTTACCCTGGCCAAGAGCTGACTGTGTATGCTTGGGGAAGTCCGTCCCCACTCTGGGCTGTCCCTCTCCTGTCTGGAATATCACGGCATGGGGTTGACAAGTTGGTATCTCAGGCATCGCTCTGTGACTTTCTAGGGACACTTACAGCTCTCCAACTGCATCGTGCAGGTCTGGATGTCCATGGGGAAGTTCTTGAGGTCCATTGGGCAGGACAAAATGAGAGTCAGCCTGGCAGGGACAGGAAGAAAGAAGCCAGGCTGGCTGAGTGGGGCTCAGCACAGCACAGGGACCTTTACCCCACCCCTCAGCCTCTGCCTCTTGCCCCGAGTTTTCCTGGCCATCTACCAGCTGCACCTGATGCTGTAGAGAACGTTTCCGTTCTTGAAGATGCGCAGCAACTTGTTGTCTGTGGTCACCTCGTGGAAATTGGCCCCTTTCTCATTGGCAAAGAACAGGTCTGGCTTCCAGATTGAGTCCAGCATGGAGGGATCGAGGTCCAGCGAATCATCGGGATATTCTTGGTAGGCCAGGCGTGGGTCGTTCCACTGCTGTCGCAAGAAGACATTCACCCGGTAGTCCTGGGAGGGGACAGAGATGAGCCCATCAGAGACAGTGTTATTGTAGGGACTAGCAAGCCTACCCGGACAGAAGGGCCAAGAGGAGGAAAATGCTGGGAACACATCTCAGGGGCAGTGGGCATTTTCCACTGGAGAAGGAGCCTGCCTTGGGCTGATATGGCAAAGATGGGAAGGAAAAAGACATTTATTAAGCTCTTACTGTGTGCCTGAGTCTTTGCTAAGTGCTTTTTTCATATGCATCATCTTATTTAAATCTCACTTCAACCCTGAGAGGAGAGTGCTGTTATGATTCCCATTTTACAGATGAGGAAACAGAGACAAAGAGAGGTTTAAGTAAATCTGCCTAAAGTCATACGACTATTAGATGGTAGAGTCTGAGACTGAATGCAGGTTTTTCTGATTAAAAGCCTGTGCTAGTCATCAAGCTATCTTCCAAACTCGACCATCTGCTGCTTAGGCTAGTCTCCCTTTAGCCACAAAAACCCTGGGCTGGGGAAAGATAAACTCCTAGTGACCACCTTTGGACATCACATGGCTTTAACCATGACCCTGAAACAGTGAGAGGATGGCAGAGGAAAGACTGGCTTGCTATCTGGTGGGCTTCTCCCATTCACACTAGAGAGGAAGTGGGGGGCACGGAGATGCTTTACCATGGTAGTCTCGGTGACGGAGCCAAAACTGTTGATGAAGATATTGCAGGTCACATTCACAGGTGGGCCTAAGGGTAGCAAAGCACAGCCATATTGATAGAGCATTCCAGAAATCTGGGAGAAGATTCCAAGACTGCCTCTCTGAGCTGGAGGTCAAGGCACTGCTGGGAGAAGGCAGTGCCTGGCACACAGACCCAGGGTGATGGGGTGGGGATGCTCCTTCTGAGCTGTGAGTGCTAGACCTGTTCCCCAGCCTTCTGGCTCTAAAGCAGGCAATGGGGGTGGCTCAGTGTCCCCAAAGTGAGTGGGGAGGGGGAGGGTTTGTAGGATGAATACTTTTTACCTTTAAAATTAGGCCGAATCCTGGCATCATACCCAGATGTTCGCCCCATAAGCTTGTCCAGGAAATCAGAGGGGGACATGGGCTGGGACCCCTTGGTCCCAGGTTTGACTTCCTCTTTTGCCAAGGCCACCCTGGACAGGAGAGAGAGTTAATCACTGAGATCAGTTGTGTGTGCATGCGTGCTAAGTTGCTTCCATCATGTCCAACTCTTTGTGACCACATGGACTGTAGCCTGGGGCTTCCCCGGTGGCTCAGCGATAAAAGAATCCACTTGTAATGCAGAAGACGTGGGTTCGATTCCTGGGTCAGGAAGATCCCCTGGAGGAGGGCATGGCAACCCATTCTAGTATTCTTGCCTGGAGAATCCCATGAACAGAGGAGACTGGTGGGCTATGTATGGTCCATGGGGTTGCAAAGAATCGGACATGACTGAGCATACACAGACTGTAGTCTGCCAGGCTCCTCTGTCTCTCTCCAGGAAAGAATAATGGAATGGATTGTCCTGCCCTCCTCTAGGGGATCTTCCTGACCCAGGGGTTGAACCCACGTCTCTTATGTCTCCTGTATTGGCAGGCGGGTTATTTACCACCAGCACCACCTAAGAAGCTGGAGATCAGTTATATTCTACCTTTATTACAGATCCTTCACTTCCCCATTCCCACCCCACTTTGGCTGGTCTCCATATCAGTGAGGAGATTAGGAGATGGGTTTCTTCATGTCCACTTGCAAATGAGAAGAACAGAAACAGTCATAAGCCAACACAGCAGCTCACTAGTTAGTCCTAGACCATTGCTTTCACATATATTAGACCTTTTTGCTCTCACAATGCTCATGTGATGGGGGCAAAAACTGTTATTTCCATTTTACATGTGAGAAAACTCCTTCCAAAGAAGGAGTGATCTGTGGGACTGTAAGTCAGTGCAGCCACTGTGGAAAAACAGTATGGCGTTTCCTCAAAATATTAAAAGTAGAACTACCATATGATCCAGCAATTCTACCTCCGGGTATTTATCCCTAAGGAAACAAGATTACTGTGTTAAAGAGATATTTGTACCTCTCCTGTGTTCATAGCAGCATTCTTTGCAATGTCTAAGACATGGAAAGCACCCAAGTGTCCATCAACAGATGAATGAATAAAGAAAATGTGATATATACATATATACACACAGTGGAATATTACTCAGTCATAAAAAAGAAGGAAAATTCTGCCATTTACAACAACATGGACAGACTTGGAAGGCATTATGCTAAGTCAAATAAGTCAGATGAAGACAAATGCTGTATGATCTCACATATAAACATGGAATCTAATAAATAAATAATAGATAGATGGATAGATAGATCAATCAACCAACTAACCAAAAGAAGAATGACTTGCCCAAAGTCTCACAGCTGAGGCCTCATCCAGTGTTCTCTTCTGATGGTGTCTTGAACACACTCAAACATGAGTGACAGAATTAATGTAGCTGCGGCAACACTTTGTACATCTGGCCTAGCCAAGGATGGGAAGGGCTCAAGGGCAACTGACATCCCTAAGAGTTGGTTTCCGTTGTTTGGCCTTCATGCTGATCTCTCAAGGGCTAGGGCCCAGCTTCTGGAGAGGGCAGTTTGGCTTCTGCTCCAGCAAGAATCTACATCCTGAGCTGGACCTCGGTCTGGGCAGCTGCAGGCAGATGAACTTGCCTTTGCAATAACATAGGCAGAAAAAAGCAGGGCTCTAGGAGCAAGGGAGAGACTCCCAGTAAAGAAGCCATGCTGCGAAAGTCAACTCCCATCTGATCTCCCTAAGAGCTTCATTTCAAGGAAGGGGCCAGTGTGCTTTGGCCTAGCCTAGAGGCCAGCCCTCTTCTCCCCCGACAGGTTTTCCTTTAAGGGGAGCAAAGTTTCTCCCATACGCCTGTTTGTCTGCTTACCAGCCAATAGCTAGACCAGGGACCAGGAGTTCAGCAAGGGCTTGAGGGCAGGAGTGGAGCTGAAGCTAGACTCCTGGCTGGGCCCTGTGCCTCCTGCTCCATCCTGCCATCATCCCTAGAGCCAGCTCCCCTGTGCTGGGAGGTGAGATGACTGCTGTCCTGGGTCTGAGTCTCCTTCGAGCCAGTGGGCTCCTCTTTCCCAGTAAATCTATGTACCTGCCAGTGACTGATACAGTAATAAACATAGCTAAGGCACCATGCTAAACGCTTTATCTAGTAGAGTTCTCACATCAGTCTTCTCAATAAGTACCATTATTATCCTCTTTTTATAGGTGAGGAGTGCAAGATGGAGCAATTTGTTCATGATCATACAGTTTCTAAATGGTAAAGCCAAGATTCCCACCCAGAGCTCTTGACTGCAAAACTAAGCCTATCCACAGAGGTAAAGAACATACTTTTGGACTCAGTGGGAGAAGGAGAGAGTGGGATGATTTGAGGGAATGGTACTGAAACATATACATTACCATATGTAAAATAGATAAGCAGTGGGAGTTTGATATATGACACGGAACCCAAAGCTGGTGTTCTGTGACAACCTGAAGGTGTGGGGTGGAGAGGGAAGTGAGAGGATGTTTAGGAGGGAGGGGACACATGTATACCTATGGTTGATTCATGTTGATGTATGGCAAAAACTATCACAATATTGTAATTATCCTCCAATTAAAATAAATAAATTAATTTAAAAAAACAACTAAGTCTATCTACTACAGTACTGAGACACAAGCAGCCCCAGGCAGGCTGCCAAGGAACCAGAGTTGGGGAAGGTCAGTGGCAGCCTCACTCTGACCCCCAGAGTCCTGTCTTCTCGAATCCCAAGAGCAAGAGGAAGCTCTTACCCTGGGAACAGAGGCCACCTTGGCCCTGAGCAGGGGTTGCCAGAGCAGGTGGCTTAAGCATTCTCTGAAAATCCAAGGAGGCGCTGGTGCAAGCAGAAGTCATCCATGGCTTCACCATGGGACGTCCACACTGGCCAGGTGCTGCTGCTGGCCGCCTGCTGTCTGCCCCCCACCCCCAGGGAGGCCACGTGGACCTGAGTGTGGAGCAGCCAGACCCTTGCCACCGTCCTCAGCTCCACTCTCATGTCATCTCTCCCACTGGCCCCAGCCCCAGGACCCTGGGACTGGCTGTGAACTCCGCTGTCTTGGGCCCCAACCCCCATGGCAGCCCATCTTTTCCAGGGCTACCTCATTTGTGGACCTGAAAGCAGAGTCACGGTGTGTAGACTCTCCTTTCTCCCATTCATTCCTGGAAAGTTCCAAATACCGGAAGGACTCAGGAGGTTCCAGAGCTGGAACTCTTTCTCATGGAAGGCCCTGGAATGGGGCAGGGGGGAGAACTCCAATTCTGTTATTGGGTGCCTGAGTGACCTTGGCCAGGTCACCTGGCCTCTCTAGGCTTCAGTTTCCATAAGTTCAATGAAGGACTTGGACTCAAGGCTTCCTAAGGGCTCACCTTGCTCTAATCACCAACAGGGCTTTGCTGCCACCAAACCCTGGGCCTTGGTGTAATTTCCCCTCCACCAGGGCCAGCAAATGCCAGCCGGGTGCCCCCTTCTGCCTGCATCCTCATTATCAGCTCCAGCCATTGCCATTCTACTTTGGGCTCCTTTTCACTCTGAAGAAGTTTATTCCCTCCCTGCCAATGCGACTGCATCCCTGCCTGCCTGCCCACTCATGTGTCTGCCAGCACATGAGAAGGAGGCTCCTCAGAGGCAAGCAGTCCTGGGGTGCTCCCTGAATGAAGAGGAGAATGATATTGCGGTGGCACTCACCCACCTCCACCTTGGGAGGCATTCTTCTGACCAGTTCAGCCCAGGGCACAGCCATCTTTGCTCCAGCATCCCCTGTCCACCTAGCTTCCCCTGTCCACCTAGACTGCCCCCCGCCACTGCACCAGCTAATGAGAAAGCGGGAATGGGTCGGAGGCCATTTATAAGGAGCCCAAAGCTTGTCTTGCCCCAAAGCCCAGGAAATGATGGCCACATAGTACCACTCCAGGGAGCAGCCAGGTGTTCCCTGGGCAGGATAGGGAGAGTGCAGAGGGCCCAGCTTTGATCAGCCCAGCTTCATCCTAATGTGGTTTGGGGAAAATCCTGGCTTGTTGTAACCTTTTGGGTGAGCAGCTGGCAGAGGTTGGTGTCATTTTTAAGGATCTGAGGAGCGTGTGGTCAAATTGGGAGGGAGATAGGGTTGGAGGGCAGGACAGATGGCTTCTGTTCAGGGGCTCACTCCCTAGCCCCTACCCTGACCCAGGAAGCTCTCACCCATGCAGAAGCCTTCCCATCACCTCTGTCAAAGGGGCTTTGATATCCTTCATGAAAGGCTCCTGGGATCTCAATGGAGGTGGGTGAGTCTGCCTCTGGAGCCATCCTATCCATGGGATTTCGGCAAACTTCAAGGAAACTCTGCCGGCGCCCCAGCTGCCCCCTCCCCAGCCCCTGTTTGCATGCATCTCCTTCTCACCCCGGCTCAGCTCACCTGAGGAGGACCTGCCCTGGCAGGGTCCAGAGGAGAAGGAAAGAGAGGGTTGCTGGAACGAGAGTTGTCATCCTGTGGGGACCCCGAAGTCCTTTTCTCAGCCTGGCTGCCAAGGTGAGAGGGGATACCCCGGGCAGGAACGCGGAAAGTACAGATCCTTCTTCCTGCTCAGGCCGCTCTGGCAGGGAACCTGAGGGGGGCCGGGCTAGGAGTGGCTTGCTCTTTCCCTTCTTATCTCTTCTTTACCCGTCCCTCTCAGTCAGGGGGCCAGAACTATTCCCCTGGAAGTGATCCTGACACAGATAACCCCACAGGATCGTGCTCGAGCTCGCCTGGGGCTGCGGAGGGCCTCAGTCTGCCTGCCTGCCGGGCTGCTGAAGGAGATTCTTTTTGGGAAGCAATCACTCTCTAAACCCCGGAGAGTCTTGGAGGAGAGAGGGGAGGGAGACTGTGTGAAGATGTTTCCCTCCCTCCCACCTCCCCCTGAGATGCACCCTCCAGAAAGCAGCAATTTAAAGGCACAGTCTCCAGCAGCTGGAGTCGGCTTCGGAGCGAGTCCGTGTGTGTTGTGTGCCGTGTGCCGGGGAGGAGCTTGGGCTGCCGTTGCAGCCTGGAGAGGGGCCGGAGGTGCTCTGTCCAGCTTCTAACTCTCTGGTTGGAGGAGTGCCTGCAAGCTGCCTTGCTTCCCACACCTCCCCAGCAGTTTCCCTTTTAGCCTGGAGCCAAGCGGAGGGCAAACTCTAAAGTCTTAATGATTTTTGTAAGGGGGAGAAACGACCTGAGAGGGTTTAGGCAGAGCCACTGGGTGTTTTCCAGGTGACAGTTCAGGGCTGAGAGGAGGCAAGAAGGAGGAGGGGGAGGGCAGGGGCAGCTTTTTCTCAACTCCCTGGATGGAGGCAGGGGATGAATGATGCACAGGAACTTGGGAGTCTTCTTCCTACGTCTGCCTGCCTGTCAGTCAGTCTGTCTGTCTGCCTACTTGCTCCATCTCCTTCATCCTTACCGTTGCACATCCTCTTTCCTGCCTGCTTCCCTCCCTCAGGTCATCTCTTCTCTGCTGAGCTTGGGGGCTCTCTGAAGCTCTCTGGAACCCCCCTTTCCCCAGACTGGCTAGGCTGTGAGGAGGAATCGGGCAGAAGCTGGGGCAGGGCAAGCCGGGCACACAGCAAGCTTTGTAAGCTTTGGAAGAGTCAAGGGGACCAAGAGTAATGACCTGGCAACCCCAAAGCTTAGGATGGAGGAGAGAGCTGGGGAGGGTGGACCACCTACCCCTCCTTGCTTCTCATTTGCTTACAGAGTACAGCTGCTTGAACAGCTCTTTTCCTGTCAACCCTTCCCCAAACTTGCTCCGCACCACCTGAACCACTCTGGTCTAGGACTTCTCTGAGTGCCTCACCCACTACCCCTTCCTCTCTCACTTTTCTCTACTTTGCTCCTCCCTCTCTTTCTGAAGCTTTCCTCCGTCTATGCTTGCTCCATCTCCCTCCCTGTTTCCTTTCCGTGTCTGACCTTCCCGGTCTGTCTCCCCCTCTTTCACCCTCGCTTTCTGCTTTCTGTCCATCCCTGTTTGTTTCCTATCTCAGCTTCCCATTATCTCAATATTCTCACTCTCTCCTTTTAAGCTGTGGCCATGAGAAGCTCAATGTTTTCATGTTTTCTTCAGTGGAAACTCTCACGACAGCTCTTCTGAGTTCTTGAGGGTGTGCTGGGCGGGGGGTGGGGGGGAGTGGGTGGCACTTTCTTAGGGTCGATACCTGAACCCCACCAGAGAGGGATGTGTGGAGACTGTGAGCTCTTCTACGGGATCCATCATTAAAGACAAGGCCACAATGAGTAGAACTTGTGCTGCATCTCCTTTGTGCCTGTGTTATTATTAAAGAAAAGGAATTTTTAAACTACCAATGAAAAGGAAAGAAGAGGATTTTAAAGATTACACTCTGAAATGTTGATGGGGGAGCTGCGCTTTTGGAATTGGGACTGGAAACATTATAAGCCTCCAATCTTGCCTATATGGCCAGTAAATACAAAATACAAAGTATTAATTTTCCTAAAAACATCTTTAGTGGCTCTTTCACTTGCTTACCCTCCCGCCTTGTTTTCTCTAGGCATCACAACCCCCAGTCCTTGGCCGGGAACCAAGCCTTACAGCAAGCTCCTCTCAGGGCTGAGCTCTAGGCTAGGATGCTAAGGGGGAACGGGAAGCAGAAGCACTTGATTCTTTGTTTAACTCACTCCCTCTGACAAGCTTGATCATGTCATTTCCCCTGCCTCAACTGTTCCCTATGGCTCTCAAGCTGAAGTTCAGGGAGTGGCATGACCTGGTCCCTCTGCTCCTCCTGGCATGCTGCACCAAGAATCCCCTGTCTCTCCAGCATTCAGGTTGTTCAACAAATTGTTCGTCTGCCAGAGCCCTCTTCCCTCCACTCTTATTCTTCTGGACCAAGTTTTGCTGTCTGGAGAAGGCAATGGCACCCCACTCCAGTACTCTTGCCTGGAAAATCCCATGGATGGAGGAGCCTGGTAGGCTGCAGTCCGTGGGGTCGCTAAGAGTCAGGCATGACTGAGCGACTTCACTTTCCCTTTTCACTTTCATGCATTGGAGAAGGAAATGGCAGCCCATTCCAGTGTTCCTGCCTGGAGAATCCCAGGGACGGGGGAGCCTGGTGGACTGCCATCTGGGGGATTGCACAGAGTCGGACATGACTGAAGCGACTTAGCAGCACCAGCAGCAAGTTTTGCTGTCACCCTCTCAAGGAAGACTTCGTGGCCTGCTCCTGTCGCCCCCTGGGTCTGGGTTAGGAGACCCTCCAATGTGTTCCCACAGGACCCTCGCCTTTCCATTCATGGCATCCATCACACTCGGTTACAGCCACCCGCTTACTTGACTCTTTCCCCACTGTACACCCCATGAGCTTCCTGAGGGCAGAGCCACGTGATTCACCCAGTCCCCAGGGCCCAGTCCAGAGCAAGACACATCCCAGGCCACTGGAGAACCTTTGTGAAGAGGCATCCCAGGCACCCAGAAGCACTTCCCCAAGCTGATGCCTCTGTCTCTTTCTCTGTCAAATGAGAGTGATAAGCCTGACACACAGAGAGAGGGCTGGCATGAGGTAATAGTAATAAAGGGAAATGAGAAAGCAGTTTTCCTTCTCTTGCCCCTTAGTCCTGTGGCCTCACTCTCAGTCATCTGGGATTCTTGGCTAATGGAAGGCACAGGCCCCTGGGGACTGGTCCACTGGTCCATTGTCTTGGGTCTCTGCCCCTGTGTGTCCCGTGGGATCCCTGAATGCTGAGAACACAGTGAGGTCAGCTTCTGGGGAGGAAAGACTCTTTCTCATGAGAGCTTACAGCCATGACCAAGGGTCTGGCTGGCATATTGAAGGGACATGGCTTTCCGAGGGTGCTGAAAGCTGACTCTTTGGGAGAAGAAGGGAGGCCAGGGTGGCAAAGAACTGGATAAGCTACTCCTAGGAGGTGACAAGAAGCAGGGGAGATGCCCATCCAAGAGTGTGTGTATGTGTGCTCAGTTGTGTCTGACTCTTTGCAACCTCATGGTCTATAGCCCGCCAGCCTCCTCTGTCCATGGGATTCTCTGGGCAAGAATCTATGGGATCTTCCCAACCCAGGGATTGAACCCGCATCTCTTGTGTCTCTTGCATCAGCAGGTGGATTCTTTACCACTGTGCAACCTGGAAAGCCCGCCCATCCAAGAGTTCCCTCTACTAATAGGAAGCCACAATTTCTGAAGATGGCCTCAGCATTTTCTAATGTGAGAGGGGCACAAAGTTGTGTCCAGCCTTGCCCACTAAACTTCCTCTCTTGTTATTATTGAACTATGGTGTACATGAATCTGCAGGTTCCAGAATGTATTGCCCTCTTTTCCTGCTTTGCAATTGGCAGCCCCATTGGCCATGAGAACTGGCTGGATTGCAGCCTGGAGATGGGGTAGAAGTTACAATAAAAAAAATGTTTTTCAGAATGAAAGATATTTGTTTCATCTTGAAAAACTACTGAGCTGCTAAAAATGAATTAAGCACATGTTTTTAATAAATGTTTAATTCTGGGAAAAAGTCTGTCACGTTTCAGCCTGATGCAAGGAAATTTACAATTGTGCCCTCTTGACAAGCAGGCTTCTGAAATCTCAGTCTGAGGAACTGCGTGTCTGTGTGGGGATGGGTATCATTTGATGAATTCAGTGACTTCTAGGGCTTAATTTTGGGGGCAGAGTTTGAGTCATTTGGCATCCCTTCCTGGACCCAACTTGCCCATACCACAACCTATCCCAGTTCCTGAAGTAGAAAGTGGCCTGTGGGGTACTTCAACAGTTAGACTGTGCCCCCAGTCTGAGGAAACTCTCAAAGCATTAGCTACTTTTAAGAAGTATTAGGGTAAGAAGTTGGGGGCATATGTGAAATAAAAGTCAGACGTCTTTTTAAAAATCTGCTGACAAGGACCGGGGCATTTCGTTTGGTTCTCCAAGGAGCAAGATTGCATCTTATTGCTGTGTATGAGTTTTTCTTTTCAGGGTCATTTTCCACATCAAAGGGTGTAACAGAGTTGGAGAGTCATTTGACACCCCTTGCTGGATCCAACTTGCCCATCCCACCACCTATCCCACTTACTGAAGTAGAAAGTGGCCTTTACTCAAAAGTGGGGGCTCAACTTTGGGTGCTGAGGGAGCACTGCCAGTCGAGGCAGGAAACCTTCACACCCTTCAGACTCAAGGAGATAGGCATAGTGTGTGTGAGTAATGGTGATAGGAGTTTCACAGGCCTCAATTCAGCTGGAGGAAGGAAGAAGAAAGAACAAAAGAACAGATGTATTAGACATGTTCAGTGCTCTTCTCCTAAGACTTTGGAGAGTGAACGGTTTAAGTTCAGTATTTACAAGATTAGCTTTCCTTCTTTTATATTTCTGGCACAGGCTTTGCAGACAAAGCCTGGGGTATCTGAACTTGGGGGAACCTGTGGAGGGCGTGACTGAGCTCCTCTCATTCCTAAGAGACAAGAGGAATCAGCACCAGGATAGCATAGTGAACAATGGTCTTAACTCTGTCACTAGCTCTCTGTTCAGCGTCTAAGGAACAACAGAGAAATGGGGCTCCGGGCAGGGACAGTGTATTGACTAGCATCCCGATAGGCACCATTTTCCCCTGCTGGACTCTCAGCATTATTATTCATCCCACTGGCCACTTGAGAGCAATTCACTAGGCATGCAGGAGAGTTGCATTAAGGTTTGCCCAGAGCTTGCATTGACTCTCCTTGTCTCTTGGCTCTTGAACATTCTTTTTCAAGGATAATAGGACCATGTCACACCTCTTTTCAAAAGTAAATTGGTTATTTGCTGGTGATTGTGTTCATGAAAATCTTATTTCACTCATTTGGGGATTGTGATCATCCATGATGTGTAAAGGGTGAAGCCCTTATATAACATAAAAGCCACAGAACTTGGAAAGATGAATAAACATTTACTGCATGGTATGGATTGTATCCCACAAATCATGCATGCACTTCAATATTTATTGAGCGTGCATCAAATGCCAGATACTAGGTGTTGTAGATACAACAGTGAACAAAGGCGATGAGGTCCATGCCCCTGTGTAGCTTATGTTCTAGTAGGGTAATGATGTAATTGCCTCCCGAAGAAGGTTCTGTGCATGGGTCATCAGCAGTGCCCTACCTAGGGCTTGAGAACCTCTTGAAGCATTTTAGCTGAGCATTTATTATATGACCTAGAAAAAAAAAAAAGAGATGTTTATTTACTTATTTACAAAACAAAAACAGACATAGAAAACAAATTTATGGTTACTACAAGGGAAATGGGGTAGAAGGAGGAGTAAATTAGGTAAATTAAGAGTTTGGGATTAACATGTATACAATACTATGTATAAAATAGATAACCAAAGAAAATAGAAAACCGACAAGGACATACTGTATAGCATAGGGAACTATACCCAATATTTTGTAGTAATCTATAAGGGGAAAGAATCTAAGAAGGAATGTATCTATACATCTGCATATATATGTGTGTGCGTGTGTGCCAAGTTGCTTCAGTCGTGTCCGACCCTGTGTGATCCCATGGACTGTAGCCTGCCAGGCTTCTCTGTCCATGGAATTCTCCAGGCAAGAGTACTAGAGTGGGTTGCCATGCCCTCCTCCAGGGAATCTTCCTGACCCAGGGATCAACCCCGTGTCTCTTGTGGTTTCTGCATTGCAGGTGGATTTTTTACCGCTGAGTCACCGGGGAAGCCTCCATATGTACAATACATATGAATCACTGTACTGTATACCTGAAACTAACATGATATCAATCAACTATACTTCAATTTTACAAAGAGAGACTGACTGACTCCTGTTAATGTGTGGCAGAAACCAACACAATATTGTAAAGCAATTATCCTTCAATTAAAAATAAATAAAATGAAAAAAAAAGAGAGATGACTTTTCAGCAGACAGGAATGAGTTTCATTTCCATGTATTCCAGAATCTGTCTGCTAGTCACATCACAACAGATCATCACCTGCTAGTCACTCTCCCAAGAAGCTTTTCCTCCAATAATCTAACCCTAAACAGAATATACATGTCTGGGTCAGTTTGAGTAACTCTGGTGGTGCAAACATATTTGTCTGTGACTGCTAATAAGCACCTTCCTCGCTAGGATATTTAGGGGGATTAAGGGCACTCTTAGCACTGTTGCTGTTATGCTTCTCTAAGTTGTCTTCAATTACTCAGGCTTCATTCTCTGTCTCTCTATCTCTGCTCTCTTCCTCTCTCTCTCTTCTGTCTTTGTTTTTTCTTTCTGTCTTTCTTTCAGTTTGTCTTTCTGTCTGTCCTCCGGTCTTTTTTTTTTTATTTTCCCTTGAATAAATTCAATGTCTGCTGCAATAGGATACTGCACACTGGAGTAAGGAAGAATTTAACTGCTGACTGTACATAGAAATATGCAGAATTTGCATTAATGATACTAAGCACAAAGTTATAGTTAGATTAGCCAATTTTATATGACAAAAACTAGAATTTTACATTAGAAAAGATACACTAGTTTAATTGCACAGTCTTGTAGTCTTCATCATCTGAATATACACACGGCTATGTATGCACACACACAGCACTTCTTGATAGTCTGAAGATGATGCCTTGCTGCCAGCAATTATCATCCAAAAGTGTGACCGTGGAGTGTGATGAAGTTGGGGTGTGGTGAGTAGTCCTTTTCTTCCTAAGTGCAAGTGGATCTTGTTCTTTGATTTGTGACTGTGGTTTCTTCATATACTGCACTAATGAAGCTATTTTCACCACAGTCCCTTACACAGAAAAATTGGAATCCCTTGGTAAGGTGCCAAATTGAACCAATTTTCTGTTTATGGAATGGGTTAATTAATTTTTGTGAAAGTTATGCAGCATATGGCCCAAAGTGACAGATCCTAATCAATGACAGGCGCTTGCAAAGAGTCACCCGAGCTGCTAATCAGACAACAAACCTCAGCAGGGCACACATACCAGCTTTTGCTGTCACCCTCTCCTGCATAGTCAGCAACATCATCTTCCAACACTGAGAGAGTGTGGCTTTGAGAACTCTGACTTCTTTTTCCTGCCCATTGTCAGTTTCTTTCTGTAACCTTCACATTGCCTTTCTACCATCCCACGTGTTCTATAATCCCCTCACTTTCCACAGTGGTGTGCCCACTGCTGAGTCAAAGGCAGGTGCTGTTTCACAACTGCAAACCCAGTACAACCAGCCTCAATTATGGTCTGGTTTCAGGAGAGACAAATAGGATGCTGAGGTCTTGACATTTTCAGGCAAGCAGTGGCACGGAGCCAGGGAAGTCTGCTCAGTTTCATCACCTTAAGCAAAAACATTTGGGAGACCAACTTATTTTCCACAGAACCAGGTCTCTGAAATGGTTGAATAGAGTACACGAGGACTGTTTAGAAAGCCCACTGAGTAGGGACAAATATTTTCACTCTTCAGAGGAGCATCTAGGAGGAAACTGGAAGCCCGGGCAAGGAAGCTCATCTCATTCTGAGCTACCAGAGGGAGAGAATTTGAAGTGGCTCCCTTTTGATGGCTTAGATTTCATCCAAGCTCAAGCAAGCAGTCAGAATATTATCAGATAAAGTGAAATTAACAAGATACTCCTCACATCGTAGAACAAATCCTGGAGAAGCTGTTAATCAGTGCTAAGAAGGCCAGTGCCTGTGGCGAAACTGAGTCCACCATAGACTCTAATGATGCCAAAGGGCCCTCCTCATCCCCTTACTCTGAGAGGATTCTCTGATCTCCATGGAGACTGTAAAGGGATTCTAGTTACTCTGTAGAGCAATTTCTGGCATTCAAAGTGCTTCCAACTTGTCAGAGGCAGAGAAGATTTTTTTGTTACAAGTTGGTGAGATTCATAACTATTATTAGAGACATTTCACTGTCTTTAACTCTTTGTTTCAGTTTGATATGCTATGGTTGCTTCTTCCTAGATCCATGCTACAGGTGGGAAAATAAAGACCCACAACACAGTTCATGTCTACTCTCATCCCACATCCAGTTTTCAAACATAAAGATATTAGGTTTACAAGTTGGTGAAACTCAAGCCAACCAATAAGATAGACAAAAGCAAGAGATGAAACTAGGCTTCTTTTTACAGTTAGCATCCAGGAAATGTTTCGAAGTCTGTCTCATGTCCAATTCTATATTCAGACTCTGGCCTATCCACTGCTCTGTACTTACTCAGATCTCTACTTACCTGCGAGTTCAGAGTGTCTTGCAGAGATCAACTGAAGTCCACTGATTAGGGTAGGCCTCTTCATTTTAAGAAAGGGGGAATAGGAAGTAAAGAATCATTGATTCATCATGGTTCTTGGTTCTGCCATGCAGATCCCCTGTTTTCAGGGGGTGAGTGCAGAGTGGAGAAAGGACAGCATCCTGCCTTCCTGTGAATCAAACGCCACTCTGGAGCCTTTTGAAGGAAGAAATTGCACTTTCTCCAGCCTAAATTCTGGTGAGCTTGGCTGTGGAATAGGCCTTTTTTTCCCCCCAAAGGTCAAACAAGTTGGCCACAAAGCCAAGAGTCAAAGTCAGTCATGCTTTCCCCCAACTGTCTGCTCTAGTGAAGTGAGAGCAAACTAGATCCTTAGAACATCCACACCCTTAGTACAGTCCACAGTCAATACTTCTGTCCAAATCAAACTTTGCTGTGATTAGTGGTGAAGTTGCCTCCACCCTAGTAAGGGGAGACTTTTATCCACCAGATGAATCATGGCTCCAATTAACATTGTGTGTATGTGTATTCAGTTGCTCAGTCATGTCAGACTCTTTGTGACCCCATGGACTGTAGCCCACCAGGCTCCTCTGTCCTTGGCATTCTCCAGGCAAGAATATTGGAATGGGTTGCCATGCCCTCCTCCAGGGGATCTTACTGACCCGGGGGTTAAATTCATGCCTCTCTTGTCTCCTGCATTGGCAGGCAGGTTCTTTACCACTAGCGCCACCTGGGAATCCCCTAGTTGACTCTAAAGTTACCTCTATCATCTTTGTGCAGAAGCTTGGCCCAGCCAGCTATTTGGTTTAGAGCTTGGAGTCGAGCTCAGAAACTCTGGCTCCCGAGAGTTGCTGCTCCCCATCACATTCTTGCCTTCTACTGGAAGCCCAGACCATTTCTCTGCTTTGTGCTCTGTGCTTTCTGATGTTTTCCCCTGGCCCTCTCCACAAGGCACACGTGTGTACACCTACCCTCTTCCCTGTACCTCGTAGCCACGGGTCGTCCTGACCAAGCACAGGTCAAGGCAAGATGTCTTCCTGAGTTGCTACTCTGCTGTAAAAGCTCAGCAGCAGGGCCAAGGGAGTCCCTTTAATTAAGCCACAAGTCAGCTAAATTATGCACACCCGAGCTGCTTCTTCCACTGTTTACTCAGTAACTCATTCTCTTCCAAAAAAACAAAACAAAACAAATACAGAACTGAGGTAAGAAATGAGAGAAAAAAAGAGGCGAGAGAAAGAGAGTGAAACGAAATGAATGGATTTCCTTAGAATTTCTTGGCATCCTGCCCCCCCCCTTACCCAAAGCATTTCTTTAATCCCTGTTCTATAGGGTCAGCTTCCCTTGCAAGCCTGGGCACACAAGGTCCCACTGTAATAATGATAATGATAAAAATAATGTTGCCTCAGCAGCATCTTTATACAGAGACCTCATCATTGTAGAAGACTGGTGTCAGATCGAAATGCTGTGTTCTACAAAGGCTTGGGTCTCTTCTTCGACCACAGGATCTGGAAAGGGGAAGCTGTGCACTCCAAGATGCAAATAGGTGATACCATGGGCAGCCTTGGGGATCCTTGCTTTGAGAGTGCCCACTCCTAAGAGAGTTGGTAGGGGTCCCAGAATCTTCTTTTGGGCTTCCTAGGTGGTGCTGGTGGTAAAGAACCCATCTGCCAATGCAGGAGACATAAGAGATGTGGGTTCGATCCCTGGATTGGAAGATCCCCTGGATGATGGCATGGCAACACACTCCAGTATTCTTGCCTGGAGAATCCCATGGACAGAGGAGCCTGGAGGGTTAGAGTACATGAAGTCACACAGAGTTGAACACTACAGAAGTGACAGCACATATCCAGCATCCCTGGACCCATCCCATCTGTGGGAGAATTCAGTACCATCCCCCTTTGTTTCAGTGGAACTTTCCCATGTAGAAGTGATTTTACCTCTACAAGGTTGACTGCTCTCATGTCAGACACTTCCAGAGCCATAATTTTTGTTAACTCACAAGTATTATTATTCCCAGAAACAGGTTCAGAGATGACAAGTGGAGAGCCAGGCCTCATCCACAGAGCTCCTAGCACCAGACAGTCTTTCCACAACAATACAGAGGCCTATAGATAGGCTGAGTAGAGCCTGGTTCATGGGAAATGTTAGCTAAATGTTTGGATGAATGAAAAAAGTGTTCCTCAACTCCCTGTTGTCCTTTTGTTACCAAAAGAGTGTATGGGATCTGGCTGCTCGTCGCTCAAAGGCCAATAAACAGGACAGGCTGGTGGAAAGGAAAGTTTGCTTTATTTCAGATGCTGGCCATTCCACAACTGGGTGGGGGGAGGGTGGTGGACATTTGTCCAAAGGCCAACACCCCTCCCCAGGGTGCTGCATGCAGAAACAGCACAGCTCTGACAGTCATCTTCAAATTGGTCATCAGTAGTCTGACCAGCCGGAGAAGGCAATGGCACCCCACCCCAGTACTCTTGCCTGGAAAATCCCATGGACAGAGGAGCCTGGTAGGCTGTAGTCCATGGGGTTGCACAGAGTCGGACACGACTGATGCGACTTAGCAGCAACAGTCTGACCAGCATCACCTTGACTGTCTTGGGTACAGTTCATTTTCAGTTCCAGGGTCCATTTGTTCCCATTTCTTTGAGACCTGTTCTCAGAATTGTGGCAGCTCGTGTCCTGGCTACAGTCTGGTCATCATGTATTTCACTTCTCTACCTGGGGTTTCAGTATCTGTAAGACAGCTCACAGGATGTGGCTCAGAATATTATCTATAGCCCTTGAGAAAGAACTATATCCTTCACTCTGCTTAATGACTATATAACTATTATTTAGTCTCCTTTGACTGTTTTCCTTTGTTTCCACACTTCTCACCTCTGTGATTAAGCTTATTCTTTGACAGAAGTTTTCCACAGACAAAAGGCTGGCAGAGGTCACGGTGGGTATGGGTGTCAAGGACCATAGGGTTCTGCTCCATTTCACTTTCTGCCACACTGCTCCCTTGGATCCAAGCAGATCCAAGGGAGCAGGTACTGTTACCCAGGACCTTTTTATTGACCACTCCCTCCAAACAATGCTGATTAGAGGGAATACCTGGATTCCCATTCCCAATCAGTGAATCAGGACAGAATTTTCTTCCCCAAACAGTTTCTGAAGGTCATTGTGAAAAGAGCAGCTTTTTGGCATTAGACTGCGTGCATGCTAAGCCTCTTCAGTTGTGTCCGACTCTGTGAGACTCTATGGACTGTAGCCTGCCAGGCTCCTCTGTCCATGGGGATTCTCCAGGCAAGAATACTGGAGTGGGTTGCTATGTCCTCCTCCAGGGGATCTTCCCAACCCAGGGATCTGACCCTAGTCTCTTATGTCTCCTGCGCTGGCAAGCAAGTTCTTTACCAGTAGCGTCACCTGACTGACCAGGTTTAAATCCTAGCTCTATCACTTACTAGCTGTGTGACCCTCTACAAGTGACTTAACCAGTCTGAACCTCTGTTTCCTCATCTGCTAAGTGAGGTAATAAACAAAACCTGTGCCATCAGGGTTGCCATGAAGATTAAATGTGACAAAAGACTCTAGCCAAGAGCCAGACACATAGGCAGCAGTAGGTAAGCTATTATTATTCTCGGCCCTGGAGACCTTTTGTTCCCTCATTTGTTGTGTGGGCTGAAGTGGTTTTACTGCACTGTGCCCCTTCAGCTGGGGGAACCAGAACAGAGTAGGTGGACTTTGGAGGGAGTACCATCTAGCCCTCACCCAGAGCAAAGACTAGTGCTTGCTAGGAAGTTAGAACTGCAGCTGATAAAATATTCTGGATGAGGGCTTAGGTTAGAAATATTCCTTGGAGGTGGGGGGACAGGAAGCTGTGAGGACAGACAGAATAAATCAGAGAAGATAGACAGGAGGGGAAGAGAAGCTGGTGAGAGAGGAGAAGAAAAGGTTTGGGAGAGACAGGGAGGGGCTGGAGAGCCAGGGAGAAGCTAACTTGCTACTGGAACATTAAGCACAAATGAGGGGAAATAAAATTAACATCTTTATTGAAAAGAAAAACAAGTAAGTAAGAAATATTCCTGTTTGGGGAAATCTTGTATAGAAAGGAGCAGGTGCTGGGGGCTTTTGGAGGCTAGTTGCCATGGTGATGCTATATGTCTTCTTTTCTATTACTCTGTGAATCTGGCAGCTGATAGCTTCTTTCTGCTCTAGATTCTAAGTCCAGGGCTTAGCTTTCGGTGCAACTTTGGTATTTCCATCTCCAAAACTTTGAATATGCTGTGGGACCTGCTGGCTTGTCATTCCTTCTTTTGGAAATGATACTTGTCCAAAAGAAAAAAGGAGCGAGGCTGTATGCTGGGGAATGGAGGGAGAAGTATACTGTGCGACTCTTTGCAGAGAGATAAGAAGCAGGTTTAGCAGGTTAGGGAGCACTTTGGCCAGATATGGAGGGGTCTCTTATTCTAGTGATTCCTTCTTTTCCAAGGTAAATCTAGGAGGGCTTTTCTTTAAGAAAATAAGGTGATCAACCACCCTGGTTTGCTGACACTGAGGGGTTTCCTGGGACATGAAACTTTCAAATATATAACAAGAAGAGTCCCAGTAAACTGGGACATGTGGGAGCCCTAAGAAAAAGCCCATTCAGAAAAGTCCAAGATAAAGGCAGTCTTCAGAGCCTGGCAGGGACCACAGAAGGGACACAGAAGGGACACAGAGAGAGTCACTTTTAACCCAGGCTCATAAATATGGACAATAATTCAATAATTTTGTTTTTGCCACCAACCATCTCCCCCATGCTCTAGAATGTAAAGAGATTCTCCAAGTCCATTATACTTAGAAACACCTGGAGACCTTATTAAAAATTCAAATACTTGAGCCCACCATGACCTGCTAAATTCAGGTCTCTGTGGGCTATGCAGCCCAGGCATGTACCTATATCAAGTTTTCTCTTGGACTCTGAGGCCCATGGTCTGACGTCTCAGTGTTGAAAAGCCTTGGTGGTAGCAGTCAGAGAGTTTGTTTGTCAAGTGAAAGTCAGTGGGCATCCAGAACCCAGAGCCTGACCCACCAAGGCAAAGGGCTTGGAAACACCCTGGCCCAGGGCAGGGACACAACTCAGCCCTCCTGCATCCTCTCTCCTCAGCCTGGTGCCTTCTCTCCCTTGGGGTCAGGCCTAAGCATCACCTCTTTGGACTTTTTTCCTGGCTTCCTGCTCTTACAGGCATTCAGAACACCTCTCTATTTCTTTCTGTTTCTCACAATCTGTATCTCACATCCATGTGTGAGGCTCCTCATAAAGCCCCTCCCCTCCCCTGACTAGATTATATGTTCCCTGAGGTCTGTGTTGTTCTCATTGCTGAGTTCCCACAGAACCTGGTACAGGGCCAGGTACAGGATAAGTGGCAGCTAAATATTTGGAGATGAATGTATGTATGGATGGATACATGGATAGATGGGTGAATGGGTGAGTGGGTGGATGGGTGGATGGATGCATGGATGGATAGATAAGTGGATGGGTAGGTGGATGGGTGGATGGGTGAGTGGTGACTTGAAGGATGGATGGGTACATTGAAGGATAGGTTGATGGATGGATGAATAGATGGGTAAATGGATAGATGAGTGGGTGGATGGGTAGATAGGTGAGTAGAGGGAAGGATCGATGGATGGATGGGTGGATGATGGGTAGGTGGATGGATGGATGGGTAGTGGGTGGAAGCATGGGTGGAGAGACAGAGGATGGATGGATGGATGGATGGATGGGTAGATGATTGGGTGGATGGTTGGGTGGATGGATGTATGGATAGATGGGTAGACGGATAGATGGGTGGGTGGATGGGTAGATAGGTGACTGGATGGAAGGATGGATGGATGGTTGGATGATGGGTGACTGGATGGGAGGATAGATGGATGGATGGGTGGATGGAAGGGTGGGTGGAGAGATGAATGGATGGGTGGAGGAATGGTGGCAGCTCCAGCTTGGACAACAGTGCTGAGTGGCATACCTCTGTGGGGCCAGTCCTGGCTGCTCTATTGGCCAGGTGGCGTGGCTCATAACAACATTAATGGCTTGAAGCACAGGCCCTTTCTCTGTAGGTTCCCAAATCTTGGCAGAATCATGGTGACTCCCCACATGGAAAGCAAACCAAAGCCACGGCAGCCTAGTCTGGGGTAAGAGGCCAAGGGAAGCCACACATTTCTGGTTGGTTGGCTGAGTACCCAGAGGCCAGGGAAGGAGACGCCTGGATTTGCTGACCTCTTGTCCTGGCCCTGGCCTCCCCGGCTGTGGCTCCCCGGGAGTGGGCACAGAGCAGGGGCAGAATTCACCACCTCAAAATATATCTCTTTGGCAGAAAGATTATTTTAAGCTGGTTATTTTTAAGGAAGAACAGAGCTAGGAAAGCTCTGGAAGCCTAGTAGAAGTTACCATGTTATAAGAAACATTTACATTTATAAGGGAAATCTCCATTTGTAAGGGAGTCTCCCTTCCTGAACCAGGAAGAGAAGGATGACTTAATCTCAAGAAACTCTTATCAGTGGAGAAGACAGCAGTTGTTAAATATGTATGACAATTTTACCCTTGTTCCCTGAGCTTTTCCTGAAAACCTCCCATCACTGGCTCTCCCCCACTCCCTTATCATCTTCTTTTGTTTTTAGCTGGCGATGGTATATAAGTTGGAGGCTTAGACCATTTTGGGGAGTCACTCAATTTTCCTGGGTCTCTCCCATGAATGCAGGAGGTACATAGGTTACTAAGAGTCTGCTTGTTTTTCTCCTGTTAATGTGTCTTTTATTACAGGGCTGGGGGCTTCAGTCAAGAACCTAGAAGGATAGAGGGGAAATTATTTTTCCTCCTTCACAGCCCTTACTCTATCCTATGCAGTATCATAGGCAAATGTCCTGGAAGCCTGGGAGTGCTGGTCTCCACCGCAGGGTTCCCCAGGATGCCTCAAAATGAGGAGGGCCACACAAAGGTTTGCAGAACATCACACATGATGTGCCTCCATCTTTTTCTGAAGGGCTGGCCCAGGCCACCTGCAAACCATGTTTCCTCACCACCATACCAGAATGATATGTTCCCTCTGGAATGAAGAGCCAGGTTCCAGTGACTTGAACAGATCAGACTCTAGAGAACGAGGATCTCTGATGAGATGCACATAGCAACCATCTGAGTGTCTCTCAAGGCTGTGCGCTGGCTGCTGCACAGTTTGCAGTAATCTTTTGAGGCAGGCACTATTGTTGTCCCCATTTTACAGGTAAGAAGACTGAGGCTTTGTCAGGCTAAATGGGTTTGTTACTGTCACATACAGAGCTGAGATGTGAACCCGGGCAACCTGGCTCCAGAGCCTACGCCCTGAATCACCGCACTGTGTGTGCTGCCTCCCTTGTACAAGTGAAAACTCAGACTCAGAAAAGCCAAGGGGTGTGCCCAGGTTCACACAGCTGGCTAATGGCAGAGCTGGAGCCAGAAATCAGGTCTCCAGTCCCCACTTCACTCTCTTCCCTGCATGGCTCTGTCCCTCTAGGTGCAATCGGGATGGATAACTTGTCCTACTTTACTGAGTCCTGATGGCAGAGACAGGGGTGAGTTCTCCTCAGTGTCATGACTATTTCTTTGACTGCTTAGCACTTGGATAGTCTTAGGCTGAGAGGCATGGTGGGCTCAGGCCTTCTGTGTTTGTCCAGAGGTTTCGAGAAGGACAATGGCCCAGACTAGCACGCTGGTCACCCTGGAGTCAGGAGCCTGCCTGTGTCCATCACCCTCCTGAGTCCCCGGGTCTCATGGACTCTGTCTTCAGGCCCTTTGTGGGGGCACTCCCACCCCAGCCACCATGTCTCTTCTTCCTCTTGGCTCTCTCTCCTGTTAGCTGTGCAGGCTGGGACGGGGAGAGGGGTTCACCCCCACCCAGGGCTTTTAATGAGAAGTTTTGTCATGCACAGGCAGCAAAGATAAATAATTCAGTGAAGGAAGCTCAGGAAATGTTATTCTTTCAGTCACTTGACAGTGGGAGAGGCAGAGAAGGATAGCATCTAATGGGAGGAATGGGGGTGGGGTGACAGTCATACAGGAGAGGAGGAGGAGGAGAAAGAATCCTGTATGGGAGTCACTAACAGAATTCAGACGGATCTTTGTTAAGTCTACTTAGGCTGGTGTAAATCCAGACTAATCTGTTGGCTTTTGCCCCATCCAGCAGTGTTCTCTTTATGACCAAGGCCTACTTTTAGAGAGCAGTGCTGTAATCTCTAGGGGGTGTGTGTGTGGCCTGTTTTCTTTATTCATTGGACTTTAAAAATGATTAAGAGTTCTCAGAGGGGAAAGAGGACAGATGGAGGGAAGAAGTGACATGCATTCCTGGTCCTCATTTAGGTGTCAGGGGAAAACAAACAAACAAAAACCTCGTAGAAGCCCTTGCCATCTTGCACTGCATCTGAGCACATATCCCTGCCTTGTTTGGGGGATGGAGGGGCGGGGGAAGGAGGCTAACTCTTAGACAGCACCTTTGAGGAGAAGACATCAAAGGATTTTCCTGCAGGGTAATGGGTTTCTACTTTTGATGGTGCATGAAAGATGCCAAGTTTCTCCCCAGTTGGCAATTTAGGATGCAGCACTGGCCCCCTAGACCATCTTTGTCTTAATAGAAGGTAGAAGTCTTTTAGTGGGAATTGGCACATGCCACAAAGCAAGATTTCCAATGCTTTGCATGTGAAGGAGACCCAGTGGCTTATGCTCCCGGATTTTTTTTTTTTTAATTTTTGTCTTTTTTAAACTTTTAATTTTGTATTGGCGTCTGGGCTTCCCTGATGCTCAGCAAATAAAGGATCCACCTGCAGTGCAGGAAACTGCAGGAAACCTGGGTTCCATCCCAGGGTCAGGAAGATCTCCTGGAGGAGAGCATGGCAACCCACTCCAGTCTTCTTGCCTGGGAAATCCCATGGACAGAGGAGTCTGGCGGAATATAGTCCATGGGATCGCAGAGTCTGACATGACTAACTGACTAAGCACATTAAGTATGTAGCCAATTAACAATGTTGTGATAGTCTCAGGTGGATGGCAAAGGGACTCAGCCATACACATGCTTGGGGATTTTTTAGAGACAGTAAAGAGTGAATTTTAGCTGCAGCTCTACTACTTCTTGGCTCTGTGAACTTAGGCAATTTGTATCACGTCCTTTGAGCCTCAGGGTCCTTATCTGTAAATGAAGGGACAGTAATTGAACTCCCTCTTCTCATTGGAGGAAGGGGGAAAAAGTGTTTGGTAAAACTTTTGTACAAAACTTTTTGTACCTGAGTAAGGGATATTGACAAGTAGAAAGACATATATAACACACCACACATTGTCTCTCTTGGGCTCCTTCAGACAAACTGGTTTGCTAGTGTTGGGAATATAGAGTATGTGGCTGAGGATCTCTCTGTGAAAAGTTAACTGGCATTTTGGGGACCAGATAGTAACCTTAATCTCAGCGGCACTTAACACCAGTACAGGGAAGCAGGCTTTGGAGTCCAAAGGACCTGGGTTTGCCGCTTATTTATTAACCACGTGAGTTGGAAAAAATTAATGTCCTTGAGTCTCATTATTCTCTTCTGTGGAATGGAATTGAATAACAGTTTCTATCCCTCAAACATTAAATTAGAATGTGTATCTGAAGTACTTAGCACAGGCCCTGGCACATAGTAGTTGTTCAATAAATGGAAGTTTTGGCTGTTACTATTGTTTTAAGTCATCAACAGACTCTGAGGTTATGCACATAAGAGGCTTCAGTCAAAAAAATCTTCACCGAATACCAACTGCATGCCAAGCAGGCGCTGGAGCAGGTTGGTGAGCAAAATCAGACATAGCCCCTGCCTTCAAGGACATTAGTGTAGTGACTTGCAAAAAACAGCAGATGAATGAGTGAAAGCAAGACTCCTCCCTGACTCAGAAATTAATAAGTCTAAGGTATTAAGGTCTTGGAGGTTGAGGCTAAAGTGAAGATGATAATTTTTTCCAGATTCTGGGACTCAGTGCCTCACTAAGGGAATGGAAAGAGTGTGCAGATGGTATCAGACCCAGGAACACATACAGAGGAAGGAAGGTAGTATATTCAAGGAGGAAAGAGTACCCAGTCTCATTTGCAATAGGAGAAATCAAACCCACTAGGAACAAATTGAGGAAGCAACCCTTCACTAGTTGTGGACATGAGCAAAACACCCAAGGGCCTCCCCTGAGTCCTTCCTCCCCAGCTTACTGCCTCCCCTTTCCTTGTCAAAGCATGAATTTAGGAAGATCTAAGAATTCATCCACCTTGATGGGGGATAGGGCCAGTGTGAGCTGCCTGGGGACTAGACTGGGGTCTGATTTGAGTCCAGGCTCAGCTTATTGTGTGTATCAGTGACTATTCCAGCCCCACACTCAGCTCCAGCCTGTTTCTCAGGAGAGGCAGTTGGCCAAAACAGTCACCTGTGGGAGTTATAGAGCCTTTGATATGACTTGAATGACTGCCCACTTTGGCACATGACTGTCTATCCATGGAGGTCAGGGTCCTTTAGTGGACAGGTTGAACCCAGCAAGGGCTATGGCAGTGGTGACTTTGGGAGGCCTGGTGAGGCAGAGGTACTGGGTCAGAGGAACTGAGTTGCCAAGAATCTTTCCTGAGGAGTGTCCCTCCTGTTTCTCTGCAGAGAGAGACTGTCACCAATGACCAGCTATCTCCTGGGTGAGGTGAAAGTAGGAACCCTGCCAAGTTTTACTTTCTAGCTCCTCTTTCTGTTTTTGGCCAAAGAAGGAGAGTCTCACTTCAGGCTGCAGAGAGCTGACTGGCACTCACCCACAATAAAGGATACCTGACACTGCAGAGGGTTGCCTAAGGGGAATGGGGAAGGGAGTGGGGAGGGCCAGCCTCCACCTGGGACCTTTGAGAGTTAATCCAAGTTGGTAGTGGAGGTCCCCTCCATCTCCCCAACAGAGTTCCTGAGAGATGCTGCCTGACAGAAATCTGCCGTTCCTCATCTTAGTGTTTCTTCTCCTCTCTCTGCCTGCTCCTTCAACTTCCACATCTCCTCAGGACCAGTTTAATTTGCCCAGTATTGAAACCATCCAAGTCAAAGCAGTCAGCGTCTGCTCTTCACTAACAACTGGATTGAGGACTCAGGAGGCCTAGAGGCTTACTGGTTGCCATGGTGAGGACTAGGCCCTGAGAGGATTAAGGAGCTAGGAGTTTGGGCTTTATTGTTTGTTGGTTTTGATGAGCTCTGTTTGCTTTTCTGCCCCTATCCCTCTTCCCCTCCATTCCTTTCCTGCCCACCCCTCCAAAGTCTCAAAGCACTAAAGCAGAAGATTACTAGGAGCAAAATCAGCCCCGGATGCTGGCTACACTGAATACATGCTGCCCTGTTGAGGATAACTGGTGTGTGCTTTGCAGTGCAGACGCCTAGGAATGCCATGTTTGGAAGGCGAGATGTTATACCTCTGTGCCATGGCGAGGCTTCCTGAGGCAGAGGGGGACTGGTGGTGGGGGCGGGGGAGGAGGGTTCCTGACGCTCTCTGAAGCCTCCATAGTTTTCTGGCCAAAGAATAGGAAAGGCACAGGCAAATTAGATACTAGGAATTTGGGCAGAGGGAGGCCTCTGGAAAAAGGGAGACAACTTGGTCCTGTCTGTCTGGGAACTCCTTTCTGGTATCTCCCTCACCCTGAGGTCCTTTGAGCAGAGTCCATGTACTCAGTCTACAAAAACTGCCCTCTGCCAGCTGCCTCCCTTCTCAGTGGTGACCAAGGTATAATATATTTGTGGAGAAAATGTGGGCTCCAGAAGGGCTGTGAGGGTATTATTATTATTTTTATAAATAATTTCCCTTCAATTCAGTCTTTCTCTGAAAAGGGAGACAGCTGATTCAGGGAGATTTTGTGGACTGGGTACCTGGACTCCAGTCAAAAATGACTTGCCTTCCTTCTTAATTGGTACCCTGGGGCTGTGGAGCTATACGAAGGGAAAAGTTCATGAGAAGGAAACACTGAGCGTACCAGCAAGGCCAGATCATGGCAAATGATGAAGCCTTAGTGGCTCCTATCTCTTTCATTCTGTGGCAACTGCATAAAGCTAGGTTGATTAGATGAGCATCTCAGAGTGATGACATCAAATGCTGTCCCTGTAACTGCATGTGTGTTCAGTCGCTTCAGTCGTGGTCAGCTCTTTGTGACCCCATGGACTGTAGCCTACCAGGTTCCTCTGTCCATGGGATTCTCCAGGCAGGAATAGTGGAGTGGGTTGTCATTTCCTTCTCCAGGGGAACTTCTCAACTCACTTCTCTTATGTCTCCTGCATTTGCAGGCGGGTTCTTTATCACTAGTGCCACCTGGGAAGCTGTCCTTGTACCCCTAGTCCAAACCTTTTATCCATCCTATTCTGGCAATAGGGACCCAGCTCCTTTTTTAACCCTCTAAACTTGTGTTCTCCGCTTCCAAGGTCTTTATTTATCCTTACCTAGGTATTGCTTTGTGCATATTCTCAGGTCCTTGTGTCTATGTTTTATTCTTCTAGTTAGATGGTGTGTTTCCTAAAGGCAGGTTTTGTGTCATAAGCTCCACTAGATTTCCTCTTCAAGGCTTTGAAACACAATAGAAGCCTGATAAATAAATCCTGACTTACTGATCAAAACTGAAGACCACAGAAAAGGTCCATTCTATGTAAAACGGGCATAATGTAGCAATAGTGGAAAAATAAGCTTATTACATAGAAAAAATAAAAATAAATGCTTTTCTCATGCCATATACAAAATAAACTTGAGATAGTGAAGACTCAAACATAAAAGGCAAAGCTATACAATTCTTGGTAGACTATATAGGAGAATGTCTTTGTGGCATGGGGGAAAGTATGGTTTCTTAAGGTGTGGAGAACACAAATCATAAAGGCAAAAGTGGATGAATTTGATTAAAGTCCATTAAGAGTTAAAATTTCTTTTCTACAGAGGACATAATGAGCAAATAGAACAGAGGTAACAGGCTTGGAGAAAATATTTGTAATATATATGAACAAAACAGATTAATATCCAGAATATGTAGGGCAAGAAAGATACACAAAATCTGACAGAGAAGACAACAACAACAAATGTACAAATAGGCAACTTACAGAAGGGGAAGCTTCAATAAGAGGATCATAATCATCTAAAGAAATGTTCAACCTCATTATCATTAGGAAAAGGCAAATTAAAACAGTAACAAGATATTTTTTTATACCCATCAGACCGGCAAAACATTTGAAAAGAGTAAGCTAATAACAAGTGTTAATAACAATGTAGGGAAATAGGGAATTGTGTAAATGGATATACCCAACTTGGAGAGGAATTTGCAAATATTTAGAAAATTTTAATTTGTACATACCCTGTGATAGAGCAGTTCTACTTCTGGATATATATCTCACAAGAACTGCTCTCACATGTACAGAAAATGACTTGTATGAAAATGTCCACTGCAATATTGCAATAGAAAAGAATTAGAAACAACCTAAATGTTCATCAACAGGGGAACAAATAAGTAAAATTCAGGATATGCAAGTCATGGAATACTATGCAGTGGTAAAAATGAACACACTAGGTACATAGATATCAACATAATTAGCTCTATAATTGTGATACTATGTGAAACAAAGAAGCAGAAAAAGATGAACAGAATAATATTACTTACGTAAATCAAACACATAAGAAAACAAAGACTGGATGTCGATCAGGAAAAGAAATAGCACTGGGAAAAGTGATAAAGAGGGAAATAAATAAAGTTATATTAATAAATAAACAAGGACCTACTGTTTAGCACAGGGAATTATATTCAATATCTTGTAATAACTTGTAATGAAAAAGAATCTGAAAAAGAACATATATATATATATCAGTCAGTTAGTTTAGTCACTCAGTAGTGTCCAACTCTTTGCGACCCCATGGACTGCAGCATGCCAGGCTTCCCTGTCCATCAACTCCCAGAGCCTACTCAAAATCATGTCCATCAAGTTGGTGATGTCATCCAACCATCTCATCCTCTTCTGTCCCCTTCTCTTGCCTTCAATCTTTCCCAGTATCAGGGTCTTTTCAAATGAGTCAGTTCTTCACATCAGATGGCCAAAGTATTGGAGTTTCAGCTTCAGCAACAATCTTTCCAATGAATATTCAGGACTGATTTCGTTTAGGATGGACTGGATGGATCTCCTTGCAGTCCAAGGGATGCTCAAGAGTCTTCTCCAACACCACAGTTCAAAAGCATCAATTCTTCGGTGCTCAGCTTTCTTTATAGTTCAACTCTCACATCTATACATGACTACTGGAAAAACCATAACTGTGACTAGATGGACCTTTGTTGGCAAAGTAATGTCTCTTTTTAATATGCTGTCTAGGTTGGTCATAACTTTTCTTTCAAGGGGAATGCGTCTTTTAATTTCATGGTTCCAGTCACCATCTGCAGTGATTTTGGAGCCCAAGAAAATAAAGCCTCTCACTGTTTCCAGCGTTTCCCCATCTATTTACTGTGAAGTGATGGGACTGGGTGCCATAATTTGAATGCTGAGTTTTAAGCCAGATTTTTCACTCTTCTCTTTCACTTTCATTGAGAGGTTCTTTAGTTCCTCTTCACTTTCTGCCATAATGGTGGTATCATCTGCCTATCTGAAGTTATTGATATTTCTCACAGCAATCTTGATTCCAGCTTGTGCTTCATCCGGCCCTGCATTTCGCATGATGTACTCTGCATATAAGTTAAATAAGCAGCGTGACAATATACAGCCTTGACGTAATTCTTTCTCAGTTTGGAATATGTCAGTTGTTCCATGTCCAGTTCTAACTGCTGCTTCTTGATCTGCATACAGATTTCTCAGGAGATAGGTCAGGTGTTCTGGTATTCCCATCTCTTGAAGAATTTTCCACAGTTTGTGGTGATCTGCACAGTCAAAGGCTTTGGCATAATCAATAAAGCAGAAGTATATATTTTCCTGGAATTCTCTTGCTTTTTCTATGATCCAGCAGATATTGGCAACTTGACATCTGGTTCCTCTGCCTTTTCTGAATCTAGTTGAACATCTGGAAGTTCACAGTTCACATAATGTTGAAGCCTGGCTTGGAGAATTTTGAGCATTTCTTTGCTAGCATGTGAGATGAATGTAACTGTGTGGTAGTTTGAACATTCTTTGGCATTGCCCTTCTTTGGGATTGGAATGAAAACTGACCTTTTCTGGTCCTATGGCCACTGCTGAGTTTTCCCAATTTGCTGGAATATTGAGTGCAGCACTTTCGAAGCATCATCTTTAAAGATTTGAAATAACTCAACTGGAATGCCATCATCTCCACTAGCTTTGTTTGTAATGATGCTTCCTAAGGTGCACTTGACTTTGCATTCTAGGATTTCTGGCTCTAGGTGAGTGATCACACCATCGTGATTATATGGGTCAAGAAGATCTTTTTCGCATAGTTCTTCCGCGTATTCTTGCCACCTTGTTTTAATATATTCTGCTTCTGTTAGGTCCTTACCATTTCTGTCCTTTCTTGAGCCCATCTTTGCATGAAATGTTCCCTTGGTATCTCTAATTTTCTTGAAGAGATCTCTAGTCTTTCCCGTTCTATTGTTTTCCTCTATTTTTTTGCATTGATCACTGAGGAAGGCTTTCTTATCTCTACTGGCTATGCTTTAGAACTCCGCATTCTTTCCTTTTCTTCTTTGCCTTTAGCTTCTCTTCTTTTCTCAGCTATTTGGAAGGCCTCCTCAGACAACCATTTTGCCTTTTTGCATTTCTTTTTCTTAGAGATGGTCTTGATCACTGCCTCCTGTACAATGTCACGAACCTCCATCCATAGTTCTTCAGGCACTCTATCAGGTCTAATCCCTTGAATCTATTTGTCACTTCCACTATATAATCATAAGGGATTTGATTTAGGTCATACCTGAATGGCCTAGTGATTTCCCTACTTTATCATATAAATATGAATATATATATAAAGCTGAATATATTTTCACCTATATATATATAGGTGACCTATATATATATATTCATCTATAAATATATATTATATATGTATATATATATATAACACAACATTTACAATGTTGTGTTAGTACACCTGAAACTAACACAACTTTGTAAATCAACTATATTTTGATAAAAAGATGAGCAAAAATAGAAATAAAATAAAACAAAGTGGGCCACACATTAACTGACAGTGTAACTGTAACAGAATTCCAAACAATGTTATTTTTTGCATCTAAGGCACAACTCCCTTTCCCCATCAAAAATAAAAAATAGAAAATAGGAAGAAAGAAACTGGAGAAGGTATAGGAAAGTATCTAAGATAGTGTCTGGCAACCAATACTTGTTCAGCAAATGTGAGTTTCCTTTCTCCTGATTCATCCTTTTTCTGCTTTGAGAGGGAAGTAGCAGCAAGAAGGGAGTACTAAGTACCCAGAAGCCAAACATCTGGGTACTTGGATCTGTCCATGGATGCCAGCTGGACCACCTGGTGGATGTGCCCCTGCTGGAGGACACTAAAAGTGAAATGAGGTCACAAGGTTTTAGACACCAGCAAGAGACCTCCATATCCCAAATGTTGAAATGTGAGCTCCTTTTGCTCTTCATGTCCATAATCCTACCATCTTTATACTGGGAACTTGACCCAGGGAGTCCAATCAATTGCATTGCCAGTCTCACAGTCCTGGATCCAGTGAGACTAGTGTCGCTGCTGGCTCGTGGGTGCAGAAGCTTTAGATCTTCTTCTGACTGCTCCAACACTATGCCTCCCCAGAGACCCCCTGGCTGCTCTGAGAAGTGGGTTTCATTCTCAGGAACCCCAAGGCCAAGACACCTGACAGGTGGTTTGAGGATACTGCCCTCCCTGTATAAAGACACGGGAAACAAGACCAAAGGCAGTGATACCACTAAAGAGATTATTTAAGCCCACAGGCTGAGATGAAGGGTCCCCAGCAGGGAGGCACTTGGAAAGCCTGCTTTTTCACTTGCCTCAGGCTGGATTTCCACTGTGGGGGCCTATCAGTTTAGCCCAGTCTGGATCAGCCTGAACAGATAATAGCCTTCAGGGTGTGTATGCGCGTGTGCTAAGTCACTTCAGTGATATTCAACTGTTTGCGACCCCATGGACTGTAGCCTGCCAGGCTCCTCTGTCCATGGGGATTCTCCAGGCAAGAATACTGGAGTGTGTTGCCACGCCCTCCTCCAGGGATCTTCACAACCCAGGGATGGTACCCACGTCTCTTATGTCTCCTGCATTGGCAGGGAGTTTCTTTACCACTAGCACCACCTGGGAAGACTTCAGGGACCTGCTGCCAAAGAAGAGAAGTAAGAGAAGCAATGGGAAATGCCTCACTCCCCAGGGCATGGTTTAGGAAGAACAATCTGTGAGATTTGAGTCGTGACAGTGGAGGCAGGAAAGCCTCAAGTCTTCCATCTGGCTCTGACTCATTTTCTAGGTGAGGGAGGACATTTCTTCAGAGGTCCCAAGACAGAACTAGGCTAGTGTTCTAAGAACCAGGCAAATGTTACAGATGGGAAAGGAACAGGCAAGTACACATGAGGGCATAAAGGAGAAGGGCTTCTGGAAACAGCAATTGTTCATCATTTACTTTTCTCTTCTGAACCAGACTCCTGCCTGCTGGGATTTTTCACTGGGCCTGTGTCAGGACTTGGCATTGATCTTGGTTTTGGTAGTGCTAAGAGAGATGGAGGCCTGGTCCTATCAGGCCACAGAGCTGCTTGGCTGTCTGTCTGCAGGAAAAGGGGCTCAGCCATGTAGTGAGCATCCGTACTTATGCCCACTTTTCTCTTCACCTTATCTTCACTTCCACCTCCTCCCCCACTCCCAAGCTGTGGGGCCCATAGTCCTCCTGGCTCATTCCTCTACATCTGTCATCTGTCTGTCTCTTTGCTTCCAAGGTCAAGCAATTGGGATTTGCTGATTTATTTTTTTATTTTGCACTTAAAGATTTTGCCGGCTGCCTGCCCAGGAACACAAATGGCATGGGGAGTGCCAGTCCGCTCAGAGTACTCTTTTGTCCAGCATCCTTGGTGGGAGGAGGGAGGGAGGAGGGGCTGGAGCCAGGTGGTAGGGATGAACTGCAATCATGTGTTCTGAATCTCATTTTCTCAGCTTTTGTTATCAACTGCCCCACCTCTTCCTCCCAGTGGACTCCTGAAGAGAGAGGCACTGAAGCTGGGGGAGGGTACAGAGAGAAAAGAACTACTCAGAGCATTATTACGTGCTTCTGAGATTAGTACTATCATCATTCCCCAGTTTATAGTTGAGAAAACTGAGTCCCCAGAAGGATAGATGACTAACCCCAAAGTTTCAGGGATGCTAATCTGGGGAGCTAAGATTCAAAGCCAGGTTTGTCTGACTCCTACTGTGGTATCATTAATCACTCAGCTGCCTTTGTCGGGAGTACTAGGTTATGGTCCTGGCCATGTTGAGGGCTTTCCTGGTGGCTCAGAGATAATCTGCCTGCAAGTCCAGAGATGCGGGTTAGATTCCTGGGTTGGAAAAATCCCCTGGAGAAGAGCATGGCTCCCCACTCCAGTATTCTGGCCTGGAGAGTTCCATGGACAGAAGAGCTTGGTGAGCTATAGTCCATGGGGTTCAAAAAAGAGCTGGAAACAACTTAGCAACTAAACAATAACAATCTGGCCACGTCACCAATATTTGTGGTTATTAATGCAAAAGCCTCCCTGGGCCTTAATTTCTTATGGTACCAAATTGGAATGATAGTCCATGTCCTGCCTGACCCCTGGGATTGCCATGACTATCAAGTGGGTCAAGGGATATTAAAGAATAAAGAGCTATTCCACCTCATGGGAAGATAGGGCGTAGAATGAACACTAGGCTGAGTTGAGCTACCTGGTTCCAGACATGGCTGTGAACTTCTCTGGTTCTCTGACCTTGGGTAAATTACTTCATAATCCTGGGCCTTAAGTGTAAAATGAAGGAGGTGGTCTTGAAGGTCCCATCCATCCAAGTCTGTGGGTCTGTGATTATTTCCTCTCTCAAGTCTTCACCCGTCTGACTGCTGCTGGCGTGAAATGGTCCTATGCAGCCTTCTTCCTTCACTGTGCTCACACTGACTGGATCCGAAATGCTTTGAAATGAGCACAGAGTCAGAACCCAGTCTCCATGTTTCCTGCTATCCCCCTTTCACCCTCTGCCACCACAGTGCTGGTCCCAGGTATTGCCTTTCCTCTGTTCCTTGCTATGAAAGACTGTCACCCAAACTCCTTACAGCCTGGCACAATCTTACTCCCACTGGACTCTTCTGAAGAAAAGTGAACGACCCTGGCTTCACCTGGTGTCTGTCACCTGATCCTGCTATGGAGGATATGGGAAAAGCCTGGTCCCAGGTTCAGGTTGGGAAGCAGCTCACAGTAACAGAGGCTTGACTGTCATCTGCAGCCCTGAAATGCTACACTCCCATCCATAGCTTGAATTCATGAAGCACCATTTTATTCGGTAACTTACTATGTGCAAAATATTCTGCTGGATGTTAGGGGGAGAATAATCAGGTAAATGAGAAGCTCACAGGCTGGTGGGGGAGATGAATGTATCTCCTAGCACTTACAGCCCTTTGTGTACTTTGCTAAAGTATTCAGAATTGTATCTCCTAAAACTTCTAGGAGATTGCAGGGCAGTATCATCTTCATTTGACAGATGAATAAAGTGAGTCAAGTAATTGTACCTCTGAGACCGTGTGCCTGTGAAGGTAGAAAAGTAAGAAGAGTAGTTGGCGACTGCAGAGATGTGTGATGATGTGAAGTGGAAGGCTTCTAATGACATAGGGTGGAAAGCTATTGAGAGAGAAGCATCGTGGACAGCTTTGCTTTATGTCTAGCAAGCTTTTACTCAGGGAACAAGGGGCCAGGCACCACGACTGTACTTTTATGCAGAGGAGTCAGTCTCATGAACTGTGTATGTCCTCAGCTAGCCCATTGGTTGAGAAGTTGAAGAGGTCCTGCAGGATAAGCAGAGTCAACAGGGAACGAGGCTTCCTCTGTATATTCCTATTGTGTCTGCTTTAGAAAAGTTCCAGAATGAAGCTTTAAAACTCGATTTGGAGTCCTGGAGGCTAGCCACAGAGTCTTGAATAAGCCAGTCCTGAACAAGTCAAGTGCCTTTTCAGCATCTGCTCTTGCTAGGGGTGCTCTCTGAGCCCCAGGAGCTCTGCAGGTCACCCAGCCCCCAATGTTCTAGCTGCTTTCAAAAGCAGAGCTGGAGGGCATGTTCGCCAAGCTCCCTCACTAACAAGCAATCTCTTCTCTGGCAGCACTGCTCTGCTTTTCTGCTGGAATAATTGAGCACAGAAGGATGTGCATGTGAGTGTGTGCAAGTGTGTGTGTGTGTGTGTAGGGAGGTGCTGGGGGAGCAGCTGTAGTGAGGGGGGAGGGGGAAGATTCTCTCTCACTCTTCAGTTACTTCACTGGCTGCCTCCCTCTCCAGACATGGAATTGAGTTACTCTCTCTCCTTTTCTTTCCTGGTCCTCTTAAGATTCCTATGAGGCTCCCTGCTCTGTGCCCTAAGGCCACACTGGCCCAGGGCCTTATAGGGCAAAACACTAGGATTTTCTCTGAGGTAGATGAAGCCCCCAGGTCCTGAGAGGAGAAGGACTCACTCAGGAGGCGGAGGGCAGGGTAGGGACTCATCCACACAGACACACACTGGCCAGGCAGTATGCTTACTGGTTAGGAGCATGGGATTGGAAGGCAGATTGTCTACGTTCAAACCTTAGTTCTTACACTACTGGCTGTATAACCTCTCTGTGCCTCAGTTGCCTTGCCTCTAAAATGGGGACAATAATAACACCTTCCTTAGAGGATTATTTTTTTTAACAGATTCAACATATTATTATTATCTACAAAATGATTAGAACATGGCTGGACATATATTAAAGTGTGCACACATGCTCAGTCACTAAGTTGCGACCCCATGGACTATAGCCTGCCAGGCTCCTCTGTCCATGGGATTTTCCAGGCAAGAACACTGGAGTGTGTTGCCATTTCCTCCTCCAGGGTATCTTCTCAACCCAGGGATTGAACTCCCATCTCCTGCTGTTTGGCAGGCGGATTCTTTACCACTGAGCTACCTGGGAAGCCACATACACTAATACTAAAACACTCAATAATATTAGTAATTGTTTTCATTTCACAGCTTTACTGAGATATAATTCATATATCATATGTACATTCACTCGTTTAAGGTGAACAGTTCAGTTATTTCTAGTATATTCACCAAATTGTGAAACCACCTAACTCCAGAACATTTTCATTGTTCCCAAAAGAAATCCTGTATGCATTAGCAGCAACTCTCCATTCCCTCTCCCTCCAGCCCCTGGCACCCACTAATCTACTTTTTGTCTCTGTAGATTTGCTTATTCTTGACATATCATATAAATGGATTCATACAAATGGGGTATTTTACAACTGGATTTGTTCACTGTATTAGCTGTAATTATTCTTTTCCTTTTCCCATTCTACACTTAAAAGTCAAGTCAGGATGAAGTGGATCATGGACCATCATTCAGCCAGTCATGCCTTTCAAAGGCTGGAGCTTGTCTGCCATTTTGGAATGTGTTGTAAACTCCCCTCCCCCTCCACACGTCCAATAGCTACTGATGTTGTTTTAGGCTGCCTTATAGGGAATTGGCCGGAGGATTTGATCCCAAATCCCAAGCTCACAATGATTCCTATTAGATACCTGGCCTGATCAGTTCAGTTCAGTTCAGTTTGGTTGCTCAGTCGTGTCCTACTCTTTGTGACCCCATGGACTGCAGTACGCCAGGCCTCCCTGTCCCTCACCAACTCCCAGAGTTTACTCAAACTCATCCATTGAGTCCATGATGCCATCCAACCATTTCATCCTCTGTCATCTCCTTCTCCTCCCACCTTCAATCTTTCCCAGCATTAGGGTCTTTTCAAATGAGTTAGTTCTTCACATCAGGTGGCTAAGGTGTTGGAGTTTCAGCTTCAGCAGCAGTCCTTCCAATGAATATTCAGGACTGATTTCCTTTAGGATGGACTGGATGGATATCCTTGCTGTCCAAGGGACTCTCAAGAGTCCCTTCAACAACACAGTTCAAAAGCATCAATTCTTCGGTGCTCAGCTTTCCTTATAATCCAACTCTCACATCCATACATGACTACTGGGAAAACCATAGCCTTGACCAGATGGACCTTTGTTGGCAAAGTAATGTCTCTGCTTTTTAATATGCTGTCTCGGTTGGTCATAACTTTTCTTCCAAGGGGAATATATCTTTTAATTTCATGGCTGCAGTCACCATCTGCAGTGATTTTGGAGCCCAGAAAAATAAAGTCAGCCACTGTTTCCACTGTTTCCCCATCTATTTCCCATGAAGTGATGGGACCAGATGCCATGATCTTAGTTTTCTGAATGTTGAGCTTAAAGCCAACTTTTTCACTCTCCTCTTTCACTTTCATCAAAAGGCTCTTTAGTTCCTCTTCCCTTTCTGCCATCAGGGTGTTGTCATCTGTATATCTGAGGTTATTGATATGTCTCCCGGCAATCTTGATTCCAGCTTGTACTTCAACCAGCCCAGCGTTTCTCATGATGTACTTTGCATTTAAGTTAAATAAGCAGGGTGACAATATACAGCCTTGATGTACTCCTTTTCCTGTTTGGAACCAGTCGTTGTTCCATGTCCAGTTCTAACTGTTGCTTCTTGACCTGCATACAGATTTCTCAAGAGGCAGGTCAGGTGGTCTGGTATTCTAATCTCTTAAGAATTTTCCACAGTTTGTGGTGATCCACAAAGTCAAAGACTTTGGCATAGTCAATAAAGCAGAAATAGATGTTTTTTTCTGGAACTCTCTTGTTTTTTCAATGACCCAACAGATGTTGGCAGTTTGAACAGATCTCTGGTTCCTTTGCCTTTTCTAAATCCAGCTTGAACATCTGGAAGTTCACGGTTCATGTATTGCTGAAGCCTGGCTTGGAGAATTTTGAGCATGACTTTACTAGCGTGTGAGATGAGTGCAATTGTGCGGTAGTTTGAGCATTCTTTGACATTGCCTTTCTTCGGTATTGGAATGAAAACTGACCTTTTCCAGTCCTGTGGCCACTGCTGAGTTTTCCCAATTTGCTGGCATATTGAGTGCAGTACTTTCAAAGCATCATCTTTTAGGATTTGAAATAGTTCAACTGGAATTCCATCACCACCACTAGCTTTGTTCGTAGTGATGCTTCCTAAGGCCCACTTGACTTCACACTCCAGGATGTCTGGCTCTAGGTGAGTGATCACACCACCGTGATTATCTGGGTCGTGAAGATCTTTTTTGTACAGTTCTTCTATGTATTCTTCCCACCTTTTCTTAATATCTTCTGCTTCTATAAGGTCCAAAGCATTTCTGTCTTTTATTGAGCCCATCTTTGCATGAAATGTTCCTTTGGTATCTCTAATTTTCTTGAAGAGATCTCTAGTCTTTCCTGTTCTATTGTTTTCCTCTATTTCTCTGCACTGATTACTGAGGAAGGCTTTATTATCTCTCCTTGCTATTCTTTGGAGCTCTGCATTCAAATGGGTATATCTTTCCTTTTCTCCTTTTCTTTTCACTTCTCTTCTTTTCTCAGTGATTTGTAAGGCCTCCTCAGAAGCCATTTTGCTTTTTTGCATTTCTTTTTGTTGGGGATGGTCTTGATCCCTGTCTCCTGTACAATGTCTTGAACCTCCATCCATAGTTCATCAGGCACTCTATCAGATATAATCCCTTGAATCTATTTCTCACTTCTACTGTATAATCATAAGGGATTTGATTTAGGTCATACCTGAATGGTCTAGTGGATTTCCCCACTTTCTTCAATTTAAGTCTGAATTTGGCAATAAGGAGTTCATAACCTGAGCCACAGTCAGCTCCTGGTCTTGTTTTTGCTGACTGTATAGAGCTTCTCCATCTTTGGCTGCAAAGAATATAACCAATCTGATTTCAGTATTAACTATCTGGTGATGTCCATGTGTAGAGTCTTCTCTTGTGTTGTTGGAAGAGGGTGTTTGCTATGACCAGTGCGTTCTCTTGGCAGAACTCTATTAACCTTTGTCCTGCTTCATTCTGTACTCCAAGGCCAAATTTGCCTGTTACTCCAGGTGTTTCTTGACTTCCTACTTTTGCATTCCAGTCCCCTATAATGAAAAGGACATCTTTTCTGGGGTGTCAGCTCTAGAATATCTTGTAAGTCTTCATAGAACTGTTCAACTTCAGCTTCTTCAGCATTACTATTCGGGGCATAGACTTGGATTACCATGATATTGAATGGTTTGCCTTGGAAATGAGCAGAGATCATTCTGTCATTTTTGAGATTGCATCCAAGTACTGCATTTCAGACTCGTTTGTTGACTCTGATGGCTACTCCATTTCTTCTAAGGGATTTCTGCCCACAGTAGTAGATATAATGGTCATCTGAGTTAAATTCACCCATTCCAGTCCATTTGAGTTTGCTGATTCCTAAAATGTCGATGTTCACTCTTGCCATCTCCTGTTTGACCACTTCCAATTTGCCTTGATTCATGGACCTAACATTCCAGGTTCATGCAATATTCCTCTTTACAGCATCAGACTTTGCTTCTATCACCAGTCACATCCACAAATGGGTGTTGTTTTTGCCTTGGCTCCATCTCTTCAATTTTTCTGGAGTTACTTCTCTACTGAACTCCAGTAGCATATTTAGAACCTACCGACCTGAGGGGTTCATCTTTCAGTGTCCTATCTTTTTGCCTTTTCATACTGTTCATGGGGCCCATGGATCTTCTAAAGGTTTCTCTCCAGTGATCCCTGGCTCAGCCTCAGCCTCAGTCCTGTAATCAGCCCTGAAGCCTTGAAGACTTCTGCAGGTGCTGCCTGTATTAGTTCCAACACTGTCATTCCTTTCAGACTTAAGGTCTGAGCCATCTACTTCATGCAGAAGAGACAGATGGTCTAGATTGAGGGTAGGCATAGGTGCCCCTGAGGCTCATAGTCAAGAAAAGCAGGAAAAGCCAAAGGGAGAACAGGAGAAGGTCATGACCTGCAGGGGCCAAGGAAGGACTTCCTTGTCCCCAGAAAGAACATAGACACCCACCTGTTTTACCCTCCAAAGAGATTACCTCAGGAGCTTGACCAGCCTAAGGGAGTAAGAAAGTTTCAAATCAGTGAAAAACCCAGCACAGAGGGAAGAGGAAAAACAGTTGAGAGATCCAGGCAAATTCTGAAAAAGCAGAGAACTAAAAATAGCTGAACATTTTTTTCTTCTTTTAATGGTGGTGGGGGAATTAGAAGGGTGCTAGAACTAGACAGGAAGCAAGAACCATTAGTTCTTGCCTGCTCCAGGAAGAGGTGAGTCGACGTGAATTCAGTTTTCTGGGTCACTGCCTGGAGTAACCACAGATCTCCACAGATCAAGGATCCCCTTGCCCCTGGAATTCTTTGTGCAGTGGGCACTCCCTTCTCACTACCCCCTAGCCCTCTGTCTGCAGCTCTTGCAATGTCAGGTCTTCCCTAGGTGTGCCACTTTGTAGGATTCGGTGGCACCACATTGGTTGGCACCAGAAGAATTCACATTTGGTCCCTGCATGCTGAAGGAAGCATTAAATTGGATGTTGGGTTTGGAGAGTGGCAGTATATCCCTGGCACATACCAGTCATCAGTCAGCTTAGAGGACTCCAGAGGAGCTTGGAGCTGATGGCTTGCTTTAGGAAGAGGGACATTATTAACCCCCATGAAAACTTTTTAAAAAGGCAGGTCTTCCGTAGAGAGTCATTTCACTTGGCGTTTGGTGGTTTGTGTGGGATAGGATGAAGATGGGGTATGGACCAGCTTTGGAAGGTGTGGTAAAGGATCGTGATGCCAAGAAGACACTGGTTAGGAGGGAGCTGGGGGAGTGGTAATCTCAACAAGGTGCTAACCAAGTCAAAGCCAGCTCTTAAGCTATGGGATTGAGGGAAGGAATTAAAGAGTGGTGTTCAAGAAGATTCTTGAGAGTCCCTTGGGCTGCCCTGAGATCAAAACAGTCAATCCTTAAGGAAATCAACCCTGAATATTCATTCATTGGAAGAACTGATGCTGAAACTGAAGCTCCAATACTTTGGCCACCTGATGCAAAGAAATGACTCATTAGAAAAGACCCTGATGCTGGGAAAGATTGAGGGCAGGAGGAGAAGAGGACAGCAGAGGATGAGATGGTTGGATGGCATCACTGACTCAATGGATACAAGTTTGAGCAAGCTCCAAGAGATTGTGAAGGACAGGGAAGCCTGGCATCCATGGGGTCACAAAGTGTCGGACACGACTGAGTGACTGAACAACAATAAGAGTTACTCTTTATTAGGTCCTTATTATGTGTCAGACAGAGTGCCAGGGCTTTTCCATAATGAAAATAGCTACCTTTTAACAGGCAGTCTTCCCTGGCAGCTCAGTAGTAAAGAATCTGCCTGCCAAGCAGGAAACCCGATTTGATCCCTGAGTCGGGAAGATCCCCTGGAGAAGGAAATGGCAATACACTCCAGTATTCTTGGGCTTCTCAGGTGGCTCAGTGGTAAAGAATCTGCCTGCAATGTAGGAAACACAGGAGACAAAGGTTTGATCCCTGGGTTGGGAAGATCCCCTGGAAAAGGAACTGGCAACACACTCCAGTGTTGTTGTTTTTTTTAATTTTAATTGGAGGCTCATTACTTTACAATATTGTGGTGATTTTTGCCATACACTGACATGAATCAGTCACAGGTATACATGTGTATACATGTGTATACCGGGTATACATGTGTATACCGGGTATACATGTATCTGCCCATTCTGACTGGTGTGAGATGGTACTTCATTGTGGTTGTGATTTGTATTTCTCTGATAATGAGTGATGTTGAGCATCTTTTCATGTGTTTGTTAGCTATCTGTATGTCTTCTTTGGAGAAATGTCTGTTTACTTCTTTGGCCCATTTTTTGATTGGGTTGTTTATTTTTCTGGTATTGAGCTGCAAGAGTTGCTTGTATATTTTTGAGATTAATTATTTGTCAGTTGCTTCATTTGCTATTATTTTCTCCCATTCTGAAGGCTGTCTTTTCACCTTGTTTATAGTTTCCTTCGTTGTGCAACAGGTTTTAAGTTTAATTCCCATTTGTTTATTTTTGCTCCCATTACTCTGGGAGGTGGGTCATAGAGGATCTTGCTGTGATTTATGTCCGAGAGTGTTTTGCCTATGTTTTCCTCTAGGAGTTTTATAGTTTCTGGTCTTACATTTAGATCTTTAATCCATTTTGAGTTTATTTTTGTGTATGATGTTAGAAAGTGTTCTAGTTTCATTCTTTTACAGGTGGTTGATCAGTTTTCCCAGCACCACTTGTTAAAGAGATTACCTTTTCTCCACTGTATATTTTTGCCTCCTTTGTCAAAGATAAGGTGTCCATAGGTGTGTGGATTTATCTCTGGGCTTTCTATTTTGTTCCACTGAGCTATATTTCTGTCTTTGTACCAGTATGATACTGTCTTGACAACTGTAGCTTTGTAGTATAATCTGAAGTCAGGCAAGTTGATTCCTCCAGTTCCATTCTTCTTTCTCAAGATTGCTTTAGCTATTTGAGATGTTTTGTATTTCCATACAAATTGTGAAATCATTTGTTCTAGTTCTGTGAAAAATAACGTTGGTAGCTTCATAGGGTGGAGAAGGCAATGACACTCCACTCCAGTACTCTTGCCTGGAAAATCCCATGGATGGAGGAGCCTGGAAGGCTGCCGTCCATGGGGTCACTGAGGGTTGGAACGACTGAGCAACTTCACTTTCACTTTTCACTTTCATGCATTGGAGAAGGAAATGGCCACCCACTCCAGTGTTCTTGCCTGGAGAATCCCAGGGACAGGGGAGTCTGGTGGGCTGCCGCCTATGGGGTCGCACAGAGTTGGACACGACTGAAGTGACTTAGCAGCAGCAGCAGCAGCAGCTTGATAGGGATTGCATTGAATTTGTAGATTGCATTAAGTAGTATACTCATTTTCACTATATTGATTCTTCTGATCCATGAACATGGTATTTTTCTCCATCTAATTGTGTCATTTTTTATTTCTTTCATCAATGTTCTATAGTTTTCTATATATAGGTCTTTTGTTTCTTTAGATAGATTTATTCCTAAGTATTTTATTCTTTTCGTTCCAATGGTGAATGGGATTGCTTCCTTAATTTCTCTTTCTGTTTTCTCATTGTTAGTGATTAGGAATGCAAGGGATTTCTGTGTATTAATTTTATATCCTGAAACTTTACTGCATTCATTGATTAGCTCTAGTAATTTTCTGGTGGTGTCTGTAGGGTTTTCTATGTAGAGGATCATGTCATCTGCAAACAGAGTTTTACTTCTTCTTTTCCAATCTGGATTCCTTTTGTTTCTTTTTCTTCTCTGATTACTGTGGTTAAAACTTCGAAAACTATGTTGAATAGTAGTGGTGAGAGTGGGCACCCTTGTCTTGTTCCTGACTTTAGGGGAAATGCTTTCAGTTTTTTGCCATTGAGGATAATGTTTGCTGTGGGTTTATCATATATGGCTTTTATTATGTTGAGGTATGTTCCTTCTGTGCCTGCTTTCTGGAGAGTTTTTTTTTTTTATCATAAATGGGTGTTAAATTTTGTCAAAGGCTTTCTCTGCATCTATTGAGATAATCATATGGTTTTTATCTTTCAATTTGTTAATTTGGTGTGTCACATTGATTGATTTGTGAATACTGAAGAATCCTTGCATCCCTGGGATAAAGCCCAGTTGGCCATGATGTATGATCTTTTTAATATGTTGTTGGATTCTGTTTGCTAGAATTTTGTTGAGGATTTTTGCATATATGTTCATCAGTGATATTGGCCTGTAGTTTTCTTTTTTTGTGGCATCTTTGTCTAGTTTTAGTATTAAGGTGATAGTGGCCTCATAGAATGAGTTTGGGTATTTACCTTCCTCTGCAATTTTCTGGAAGAGTTTGAGTAGGATAGGTGTTAGCTCTTCTCTAAATTTTTGGTAGAATTCAGCTGTGAAGCCGTCTGGTCCTGGGCTTTTGTCTGTTGGAAGATTTTTTATTACAGTTTTGATTTCCGTGCTTGTGATGGGTTTGTTATGAATTTCTATTTCTTCCTGGTTCAGTTTTGGAAGGTTATACTTTTCTAAAAATTTGTCCATTTCTTCCAAGTTGTCCATTTTATTGGCATATAGTTGCTGATAGTAGTCTCTTATGATCCTCTGTATGAAGTAAGATTATATGTGAACTACAGAAAAAAATTATTTAAAATACAAACATGGAGGCTAAACAACATGCTTCTTAATAACCAAGAAATCTCTTGTATGCAGTAAGATTAGATGTCAACACAAGAAAAAGACTATTAAAAATATAAACATATGGAGGCTAAACAACGCACTTCTAAATAACCAACAAATCACAGAAGAAATAAAAAAAGAAATCAAAATATGCATAGAAACAAATGAAAATGAAAACACAACAGACCAAAACCTATGGGATTCAGTAAAAGCAGTGCTAAGGGGAAGGTTCATAGCAATACAAGTTTACCTCAAGAAACAAGAGAAAAATCAAATAAATAAACTAACTAACTTTATACCTAAAGCAACTAGAAAAAGAAGAAATGAAGAACCCCAGGGTTAGTAGAAGGAAAGAAATCATAAATATTAGGGCAGAAATAAATAAAAAAAGAAACAAAGGAGACTATAGCTTAAGAGACAGCCATTAGCCAGACTCATCAAGAAAAATAAGGAGAAAATAAAATTAACAAAATTAGAAATGAAAATGGAGAAATCACAACGGACAATACAGAAATACAAAGGATCATAAGAGACTCCAATATCCTCGTCTGGGAAATCCCATGGACAGAGGAACCTGGTGGACTTCAGTCCTTGGCATTGCAAAGAGTTGGAGAAGACTGAGCGGCTGAGCACACACACACCTTTTAACAAGAACCTACTTCATGTCAGACACTTTTCTGTACATTATCTCACTTAATCTGAATGAATTTGGCATTATTATGTCTACTTTAATTAGGCAACAGCAGCTCAGAAGAGTTAAGTGACTTGCTCAGAGTGGCACAGCTGGTGCAGAACTGAGGTTTAAATCTGGTTCTGACTGATTTTGAAGCTGATACTCACTATATTACACAGGTGTTCCTCAGTGTCGACTCCTTAGAATCTTTGCTTCAGGAAATGCTCTAGGAAAAAAAGAATTTCTTGATTGTATTAATCAGGGTAGGATAAGAAAACTGCTGTGACAAAAAAACACTCCCAAATCTCAGTGGTTTAATGCAATAAATGATTATTTGTATCCCTGTCACAGTGCAATGCTGCTTGGAAGGAGTGGGTGGGGGCTGGGCTGGGGGTTTCTGATCTACACAGACTTCCAATGACTGAAGCTCATTTCATAGGGTGATTTGGTCACTTTTATGTCCCTGGAGTCCTTTACTGAATCCTCTGCATTCTGCCAAGAGGTGAGGGAAAATCGAGAAGGTGGAGGAGGCACAACCATTCTTATTTTTTTTAGTTACATAATCAAAATAGTAAAATATGTTTATCAGTTTTCACAATCAATAGCCAGACAACAAATAAAAGATAGTTACAACTGCAAGCCATAATAGAAACTTAACAATATAAAATAATTACATCCAGTTTGGGGGGTTAAGTAGATGTGGTAAGTGGAAGTGCATACATGCACATGTTCTCATCCACCCAGCCAGTCTATGTTTTCTGGTTGGTGCATTTAATCCATTTACAGTTAAGGTAATTATTGATATGTGTGATCCTATTGGGCTTCCCTGGTGGCTCAGAAGGTAAAGAATCTGCCTGCAATGCAGGAGACTGGGGTTTGATCCATGGGTCAGGAATATCCCCTGGAGAAGGGAATGGCTGGCTACTCACTCCAGTATTTCTGCCTGGGAAATCCATGGACAGAGGAGCCTGGCAGGCTACAGTCCATGGGGTCACAAAAAGTCAGACACGACTGAACAACTAAGCACACACACACATGATCTTATTACCATTTTCTTAATTGTTTTGCATTTATTTTCTGTAGGTCTTTTCCTTTTTTTATGTTTCCAGCCTGGAGAATTTCTTTTAGTATTTGCTGTAAAGCTGGTTTCATGGTGCTGAATTTTCTCGCTTGTCTGGAAAGCATTCAATTTCTCCATTAACTTTGAATGAGAATCTTGCTGGGTGGAGTATTCTTGGTTATAGGTTCTTCCCTTTCATCACATTAAATATATCATGCCATTCCCTCTGGTTTGTAGAGTTTCTCTTGAGAAATCAGCTGATAACCTGGTGCGAGTTCCCTTGTATGTTATTTGTTGTTTTTCCCTTGTTGCTTTTAATATTTTATCTTTGTCTTTAATTTTCATCATTTTGATTACTATGTGTCTTGGGACACACCCATTCTTTATTACTTCAGCCTGGAGAGGACACACATCACTTCTACTTACATTCCAAACATAAGAACTAACCACCTCATTACAAGGGAGCCTGGGAGATCTAATTTGGTGATGGACTCTTAAGAAGAGAAAATGTGTTTGGTGAGCATCTAAACAGTCTCTGCCACAGGGATCTGATATACTACAGTGCAATCTCCCAAAGTATCAGCTCTGCTTGTGACCTTGGATGAAGTTACTTAACCTCTCTGTTCCTCAATTACCTTACCTCTAGAATGAAGAGAACAGTAGCGTCTATCTTACATGATAAGGGTTACATGAGGATTAATATATGTGAAGCAACAACTTCCCTGGTAGTATAGCAGTTAAGAATCTGTGCTCCCAATGCAGGTGGCCTGGGTTTGGTCCCCTGGTCAAGGAACTAGATCCTGCATGTTTCAGCTAAGATCCAGTGCAGCCAAATAAATAAATAATAAATATAAAAAAGTAATAAGCTTTAAAAACTACACGCGAAGCACTTAGCTCAGACCTAGCACACAGTAAGGGCTTGATAAATGGCATCTAGCTGCAAACTCTACTCTTTCCATCTTCCAGAGACCATAAATGCACATTAGCATATTAGAGGTTCTAAGAAGTCTCAAAGTAGAAACATTTTTTTAATTTTTAAGTTTGATTTACTCAGCCTTTCACAGGCAGATTTCTCCTCACAGCCACCATTCAGCATCCGGCAGAACTGACAATATAAAAGAAATACTTTGTGAAGCTCCATTCTCCTTCTAGGGAGTGACTCCATTGAACTGTGTCAGTGCTTTCAGAATGTTTCCATATCATGTTATTGATGCTTTCTTTCCTATTCATTATCTCCTATTTGGAGAGGGGTTGAAGGGAGGTTCTTTTTTTTTTTTTTTTTAAATGCCAGCCTGCTGTCAGTTGGGCTCCTGGGGACAGGAGAAGAGTCATTGTGTGTTGTGGGGGCTGGGACTTTCTAAGAAGAGGAGCAGAAACTGGGCTGGTGACTAGTGACTGTGGGACAAACAAGATGACCGATGTCCAGATGGACCAAGTCAGCCCCCCACTCTAACCTTCCAGGTTCGAATTTGGAGGATCCAATCTCAAGAAAGCCATGGATCACTTCAGTGGTTCTATTCCCCTCTTAAATCTGTGAGTGAAGATGAGGAAGTGTACCCTGATTATATAATAAAGGTCAGCCATGAACAAGGCATCATATTAAACTAGGACTTTGTGGGGAGAGGACACCTGGTGCTTATAACCCTTATACATGGGCTGTATGAAGCACACCGTCTACCCTTGCCAGCCACAGTGCCCTCATGGGAAGGCCCTGAATATGGTCTTGTGAAGTTCATAAATAGCGCCTCTCCCAACCAATTCTCAGGAGGGAACCACTGTGTCTTAAACAGTTCGTCCCCTGCTCCCTGGGCTTCCCAGGTGGCTCAAACAATAAAGAATCCACTTGCCAATGCAGGATACCTGGGTTCGATCCCTGGGTCAGGAAGATCCCCTGGAGGAGGGCATGGCAACCCACTCCAGTGTTCTTGCCTGGGAAATCCCATGGACAGAGGAGCCTGGTGAGCTCCAGTCCATGGAATCTCAAAGAGTTGGACATGACTGAGCAACTAATACACAGAACACACACACCTTTTCTCAAGACTCCAGACCCTCATCCTTGATCCCATCTCTCTGACTTCCTCTCTTGCTTGCTAGCCCAGGGAAGGAGCTCCTGTCATCATACCTGACAGCAGGGATGGCTTAGAGCATCTTCAGTTCACTGATACTGCTTTAAGCTGCCACCTGCTCACCATGCCACCCCCGATAAAAGTATAATCCAAATAAAGCACCTTTAAGCAGATGCAGCCTCCAGGAAAACTCCCCTGCTCCCGTAACACACATTTCAGATCACTGTCCCTAAACCCCTACTGCATAAAAGTGGTTAAAACTTTGTTACTTGCCCCCTTCCCTCCTCACTACCCCTTGGGATTTTCTTGACTGGTAATTATCTGACAGAAGACATGCCTAGGTCAATGAATGTGCACACTTCTCCATCTGATGGCTCTCATAGCTGTGCCTCATGCCCACATCAGCCTGCGCATCTGCCCCTCCCTTATGAGAGTGCTTCCTTTAGCTTCTCAATACATAGAACCAGATGGTAGGGAGAGAAAAGGAGGCAGGAGGCATTCTTACTAGGAGGCTAAGATAATTTCCCCAGGGCAGAAACCATATCTCACAGCCCTTCTGAAACCCCTCTTTTACCCCCTGCACCAGGCACGAGGTGGGCAGCAAGCTGACAGTAGGAAGAATTCTCTTCATCCTTGCTGAGCAACTGACACTCCTGCCATTTCCACTGTCAGCACTAAACAGTCAGAAGCCCTGCAGTGGCCGTTCTGGCTCCTCCCTTCGCACATTACACTGAGTTAGTGGCCTCACCAGGCTAGCTGGTTCAGCCTGTGAGCTCCTCAGCGCCTGAGCCTGGAAGAGGCCTGAAGAAAAAGGTTTATTTTTTTTTTCTGGTTTTGCTCTGTACAGAAATGGATGGGTGATACAAGTTACCCAGATGCAGGCCCCCAGGATAAATCACAGGACACATTAAAATACATCACAACCCATTCAACCACACACACATGTACATGCACACACACGATTTAGTGAGCAGCTACTGTGTGCAAGTTAATGAGAACATTCAAAGTACCCAGGTTGATCTATCACTATATCAACTAAGAATAAGAGGTAGCCTATTGAAAAATGGAATTTTCTTTAGAGGAATTGCCAGGAACCTAATAGAATGTCCTTTTGTATGCTCTGCTTAATTGCTCAGTCGTGTCCGGCTCTTTGCAACCCCATGGACTGTAGCCTGCCAGGCTCCTCTGTCTATAGGGATTCTCCAGGCAAGAATACTGTAGTGGGTTGCTGTGCCCTTCTCCAGGAGATATTTTTGACCTAAGGATCGAACCTGTGTCTCTAAAGTATCCTGAATTGACAGGCAGGTTCTTTACCACTAGCGCCACCTGAGAAGTCCCTAAAAGCAGTATGACATATTGTAAAGAACAAGTCCTGGGTTCTTGTGTAGGTTTCCCTGCTTATTAGCTGGGTAAACTTGGGGAAGTTAAAGTGTCAGAGTCAGTTTCATTATCTGCAAAATGGTGATGGTAATAATTTCTTCCTGTGGGATAAAAGTGAGATAATCTATGTGTCATTGTGGGAAAAGGAGAATGCACAACATGAGGACTCATGGGGTGCTTCAGGATTTGGACTTATGTGATTTTGGAGAATTCTGAAAGAGATGGAATATCAGACTACCGGACCTGCCTCTTGAGAAACCTGTATGCAGGTCAGGAAGCAACAGTCAGAACTGGACATGGAACAACAGACTGGTTCCAAATAGGAAAAGGAGTACGTCAAGGCTGTCTATTGTCACCCTGCTTATTTAACTTATATGCAGAGTACATAATGAGAAATGCTGGACTGGAGGAAGCACAAGTTGGAATCAAGATTGCCGGGAGAAATATCAATAATCTCATATATGCAGATGACACCATCTTTATGGCAGAAAGTAAAGAATAACTGAAGAGCCTCTTGATGAAGCTGAAAGAGAAGAGTGAAAAAGTTGGCTTAAAGCTCAACATCCAGAAAACTAAGATCATGGCATCCGGTCCCATCACTTCATGGCAAATAGATGGGGAAACAGTGGAAACAGTGGCTGACTTTATTTTTCTGGGCTCCAAAATCACTGCAGATGGTGATTGCAGCCGTGAAATTAAAAGACGCTTACTCCTTGGAAGCAAAGTTATGACTAGACAGCATATTAAAAAGCAGAGACATTACTTTGTCAACAAAGGCCCGCCTAGTCAAGGCTATGGTTTTTCCAATGGTCATGTATGGATGTGAGAGTTGGACTATAAAGAAAGCTGAGCACCGAAGAATTGATGCTTTTGAACTGTGGTGTTGGAGAAGACTCTTGAGAGTCCTTTGGACTGCAAGGAGATCCAACCAGTCCATCCTAAAGGATATCAGTCCTGGGTGTTCATTGGAAGGGCTGATGTTGAAGCTGAAACTCCAATACTTTGGCCACCTGATGCAAGGAGCTGACTCATTTGAAAAGACCCTGATGCTGGGAAAGAGGAGAAGGAGATGACAGAGGGTGAGATGGTTGGATGGCATCACCGACTCAGTGGACATGGCTTTGGGTGGACTCCAGGAGCTGGTGATGGACAGGGAGGCCTGGCATGCTGTGGTTCATGGGGTCACAAAGAGTCGGACATGACTGAGTGATTGAACTGAACTGAACTGATTTTGGAGAAGGTTTAAGGAAGTGTGACTCCTCTGTCCATGGGATTCTCCAGGCAAGAATACTGGAGTGAGTTGCTATGCCCTCCACCAGGGGATCTTACTGACCCAGGGACGAAACCTAGGTTTCCTGAATTGCAGGCAGATTCTTAACAATCTGAGCCACCAGAGAAGCCCCTACACTAATGAAGTGGGGCTTTGCATGGTTTGGAGGCTGTCAGGAAGCAAGGGTAATTCTATAACTGGGTATCTCAATAAATCATCTAAAATGAGGGAAGATTAAAGATGTAGTTAAAGAAGCAGCAGTCAGAATTGGCGGGGGGGAGTTGGTCATTTTTGTGGTTTATATAATGTTCGTATCTTGTCTTTGCTCAGATCAGATTACACAGTGGCCTTTTCAATCTAATGCTCTCCTACTGAGCTATGTTGGCCCCAACAGTGGTCTTTCTTGGCTTTGATCCACCATGGCCACAGGGTGGCCTTGTCTGATTTTGATGTTCTGTGAGATTGTTTCACAGAAGAACAGCAAGGCTTAGCTGATAGTACCAGGCTGAGTCCTAGCTGTCAGGGGCTACTTGTTTTTTTTTTTCTTAGTGCTTCCCTTATAGCCAAGGGCAGATGAAGTTGCAGGACATTAATCAGTGATAGCCAGAGTTTTTCTTTTGCCAAGATTTTGCTCATCAGGAGGTTGCCTGGAGAATGTATTCTATAACAGGTATGCTGCTGCTGCTAAGTCGCTTCAGTCATGTCCGACTCTGTATAACCCTATAGACGGCAGCCCACCAGGCTCCTCTGTCCCTGGGATTCTCCAGGCAAGAATACTGGAATGGGTTGCCATTTCCTTCTCCCTGTGTTCTGCAGCATGATGAGTTGTTGGGTCATCCGGTGTGACAATGATTGTACAGTAGCATTTCAAACTCTCTCCAGGCTACATCATCCAACTGTAATATTAATAATAAGAAGAAACACAGTGACGATTAGTCCAGGAAACAAGTGGCTTTTTCCTCCCCCAAGCTGTTTTACTTACCTTGCAGTATATAGGCACGAATGTGTGGCTAAGTCACTTCAGTTGTGTCCGACTCTGTGACCCTACGGACTGTAGCCCACCAGGCTCATCTGTCCATGGGCTTCTCCAGGCAACAATGCTGGAGTGGGTTGCCATGCATGCAAGAAGTATTAGCTACAGTGTAAAATTCCCCTTGACTAGTTAGGAGAAAATCAAGAGTAATGTGATTGCTTATAACAGCTCTGGAGACTGAATTTTGACTAGGTTGTTGGGATTTCAGAGTTGAGTTTATATAATTTAAGATTTTTTCTAGGATCAGAAACAAGTTTTGGACCATCTTTGCTGGTTTCTAATGTGGGAATCACAGCTCCAATAGTATACATGAAGAGGCAATCAGCTATCCCTTCCGTGAGTTCTCCAAAGTGGCTAGCATATGCTTTATTTTGGAGGTGATTGGGTAATTTGGAGGCAATTTAAAAATTATTTATCCGTTCAGTTCAGTCGCTCAGTTGTGTCCGACTCTTTGCGACCCCATGAATCACAGCACGCCAGGCCCCACTGTCCATCACCTGCTCCCGGAGTTCACTCAAACTCCCATCCATCGAGTCAGTGATGCCATCCAGCCATCTCATTCTCTGTCGTCCCCTTCTCTTCCTGCCCCCAATCCCTCCCAGCGTCAGAGTCTTTTCCAGTGAGTCAACTCTTTGCATGAGGTGGCCAAAGTATTGGAGTTTCAGCTTCAGCATCAGTCCTTTCAATGAACACCCAGGGCTGATCTCTTTAGAATGGACTGGTTGGATCTCCTTGCAGTCCAAGGGACTCTCAAGAGTCTTCTCCAGCACCACAGTTCAAAAGCATCAATTCTTCGGCTATCAGCTTTCTTCACAGTCCAACTCTCACATCCATACATGACCACTGGAAAAACCATAGCCTTGACTAGACGGACCTTTGTTGGCAAAGTAATGTCTCTGCTTTTTAATATGCTATCTAGGTTGGTCATAGAGAAACATAATTTTCTGGAGGAGTGGTAATTTTAAATATCTGAAAATATCTAAAATTATAGTGAATACACAAGTTAGTGTGATGTCTGATGTCCACATATGAAGTAGTACCCTAGTGAGGCACAGACTGTATTGGGAGCAAAATTGACACCTGCAACAATAGCAGAAAGCCCATTTTGTATCCTTATAACATTATAGAGCTTTATTTTTTTGAGTCAGTTTAAGCAGTTCTTGCAAAACAGGCCAAAGTGTCTCTGAAGGTATTATATCAGTCTTTGTAGTTAAATATTAGTATTTTTAACTTGAAAGTTATTCAACATAGAAAGATACTTACATTTGAATATTTTATTTATGCTGAAGATAAACTCTATTTTTAATTTGTCAGATTATTTTTAATGCTAAGTTTGGGAAACAGAGTTCTCATAATAGTTCAACAATTAAAAGTTGGAGAAAATTTGACAGACTTAGTTATTCTTCCTGTCCTTTTTTTTACAAGGCGAATGGGCAAATCCTTTTGTTACTTAATGTCCATTTTAGAAAACCCAAAGATAGCTTAGACATAAAAGGCATTTTAATAGTTTTATCATTCTGCATTTGGGAAAGGGAAAATTAAAGATAGTTGTTAGAAGGGACAAAGTATAAGAAGACATAAATATCTAAAACCAAAAATATTTATAGTTAGCATGGTAAAATTATCTAGTGATAAACAACATCTATTAGGAAATCATTTTTTTTAAGAAAAGGAATCTTTGTAAAATGATTTCAAATTATGTCACAAAGCTCTGAGAGTTAACAATAATTTGGGAACAAAAAGGAACATCTACTAATTTGGGCACAGAAAAACTTAATCATTCTACCAAAAAAAAGACTCAAATTCTACTTTTACTCTTTTGATACATTATTCATGCAGTAATTTATAGCAAGGAATGGATTAATACAAGTATATATATGTATATGCAGTTATGCATATTCAGATACATAAATGTGAAAATATGTAATAATCTCAAGCTTTTAACTATAGCTTTAAATATAATTACCTTAGTGTGTTAAATTAGACATCATATTAAGTAACTGACAGCTTCTTCAAAAAGCAAAATGAAAATAATATCCATTATCTTTTATACATGCTTCTATTTCTCTAATTTCTGTACTAACCATATATATTAATTGTTATCTTTTTAAAAATATTTGTTTATCTTATTTTTGGCTCTGCTGGGTCTTTGTTGCTGCATGCATGCTTTCTAGTTGCTACCATCGAGGGCTATTTTTGGTTTTAGGGTGTGCAGGCTCAGTACCTACAGCTCACAGCCTTTAATTCTTATATTTAACCAAAGTAGAGAACTTTTCTTTCTTCAAACATTAGAGAAAACTAGAGAACAGAAAATAAAAAGCTATTTAGCTATCTTTTCTCCATGATCAAATTATTTCATATCATTTTAAAGTTTTAGAGGGCAAAAAAACATGTATAAAATATCATCCAAAAGGTTTTGTATGTTTTGTTAGTTGATTTCTATCAAAAATAAGAATATAACTATATTTGTATCTGGTTTATTTATTTTTTTTCATTTTGGAACTGTCCAGACATCCAAAAATTATTTACAATGAACCCAGTTCTAAGGTTTTAAAATTAACTAAGAATCTGGACCATCTAGTCAAGGCTATGGTTTTTCCAGTGGTCATGTATGGATGTGAGAGTTGGACTGTGAAGAAAGCTGATGGCCGAAGAATTGATGCTTTTGAAGTGTGGTGTTGGAGAAGACTCTTGAGAGTCCCTTGGACTGCAAGGAGATCCAACCAGTCCATCCTAAAGGATATCAATCTTGGGTGTTCACTGGAAGAACTGATGCTGAAGCTGAAACTCCAATACTTTGGCCACCTCATGCGAAGAGTTGACTCACTGGAAAAGACCCTGATGCTGGGAGGGATTGGGAGCAGGAGGAGAAGGGGATGACAGAATGAGATGGCTGGATGGCATCACTGACTCTATGGACATGAGTTTGGGTAAACTCTGGGAGTTGGTAATGGATAGGGAGGCCTGGCGTGCTGCGATTTATGGGGTCGCGAAGAGTCAGACACGACTGAGCGACTGAACTGAACTGAATTGAAGAATTTGGAAATACAATTTAGCTAAGACACTGAATTCTTACAATATACAGCTTTTTAAGAATTTCATAAAGTTAAAGTTTTGAAAAAATATCTATTATTTTCATTCTGTTTAGCTGAATAAAATTTTATACATATAATTTTAGTTTAAACAAGTTATGGAAACAAAATTAACTTATTTAACTTATAAAAACAATGTAGAAAATGTAGAAAGTTTAGTTATGAGACATTTAAACCTGGCTTTGAATAAACCAAGATGGTGTGTTAAAGATATAAAATCATACCAACATTCTTCTTTTATTCTGAATCTAAAGCGTCTTCTTATTTTCTTTTAAACTATAGCAACAAGGCTATTAAACTTTTCAGTGCACACAAAAAGTAACATGGTTTAATACATTAAAATTTTCTTTTAGACAAATCTGAGTTTATTTGGACTAAATATTCCTAGAGTGTATGTGAAACAACTAAATTGTTTTGTGATAAATTAATATTTCAAGTTTCACCAAACAGGAAAAAGAGAGAGAAAGGAACAGAAAAAATAAGAATGAGAGGGTCAGCTACAGTCAAATGTATAATTATCAACCTTAAAGGGTTAGTTATGTTTCCTCTGCAAGAAAAAGAAAGTTCACATATAGAAATACAGATTTTGGGGTATACACATACAAAAAGAGTGGCATGTAGCTGGTTTTGACATAACATGGGCTCTGGATAAGTTTATCAAACTGTATAATTTAAAAGCCAGCTTTTTTTAATCTTCCAAATATGGAAACTGAAGAGGTGATACTTCCTACATTAAACAAACTGTTCTCTCTTTTAGACAAAGGAGACATTCTCCTCCTGAGAGTTTCTTCTGCTTTTTGCTCTAAAGAACCTTTCCTGTTCATGTCCAAAACTCCCCAAAGAGACCACTGCAGTTTTAAATCATCCCTGGTGAAATTGTGCCAGTTAGGGGGCTGAGTGTACAAATTAACATTATGGGGAGAAAGCATGAAAGAAGCAGGTCTTGAGCCTGGAAGAGGTACATTTTTAGACTTAGAAAATGCTATGAGAGCTTTACAGTCTATAAAGATGATGGTGGTGAACTTCATGCATTCAGAGTTTGGCCAAAGGCCAATCACTACCAGTGAGGGGCCAGATGAAATCCCCTGATACTGGGTAGATGAAACTGAAGAAACCAGGTCTCAGGGACACAAAGACAAGATTGAGAAACCTTTATAATGCTTTGAAACGATGTGTGTGTGCTCTCAATCGTTTCAGCTGTGTCCAACTCTTTGCAACCCCATTGATGGTAGCCCTCCAGGCTCCTCTGTCCATGGGATTTTCATGGGAAGAATACTGGAGTGGGTTGCCATTTCCTACTCTGGGTATCTTCCTGACCCAGGGATCGAACCTGCTTCTGCTGTCTCCTGCATTGCAGGTGGATTCTTTACTACTGAGCCACAGGAGAAGCCATTTGAAATGATAAACTGAGATAAAGTTTATCAGAAAGACAGTGCTCTGAGGAGACCTGAACTCCTCAGTTCCTGGAACCAGCTCAAGGACAAGTTCATTGAATTTGTGCTATCCTCTCCCCACAGATTTTTCCTCTTATAAACAAACAACACTAAGACACTTAGACAAGCAGAAAAGTAGGAGCATGTGTTAGAAGGCTAGAAAACAATTTTACCAGGGAACAATACAAATCTGAAGAGATAACCAAAAATATCCCAAGGGATCTCATTCCTGGAAAAGCAAAACAAACCCAAAGCTGAAAGACGTCAATGAACTATCGGAGCACAATTCAGCACAAACTTACCTTCCAGATATGGGTAGGCTGGCACCTCAAACAGGTAGACAGGAGTCTCAGATGCAGTAACTATTACTAAGTGGCAGATCTGGGTCCAAGGCAGCCCTCAGCTGAAGGCTTCAGCTGAGTATTGGTGAACCCGCATTTCTGTTGGTGTCCTCCAGCCAAAGACCACCAGGAGCACACCTGGAGTTGAACAAGTTGGACTTACCACTCTTTGCCTCCAGGGAAAATGCATACTTTGTGGGACAGTAGGGTATTGCCCTTTGATGCCTGGTTGGGGAGCTGGAGTGCCACAGACCACATGGTTGCCGCAAAAAAAAAAGAAAAGAAAAAAGAAAAAACCAACAAAACAAAACAAACAAACAATGCCCTACCCACAGACAAACAAACAAAAAAAAACAAAAATGTGATAGCTAGGTCGTGTATGAAGTGCCTGCAGACAGCACTGCTTTGCTGCCTCTGGAGCTGGCCTGAGGCAGAGGCTTATAGGCTTCAGTGGGTTATTTTCCAGTGGGCCGTTTCCACCTGAGAGTAATTTCTCCAACCCCCATCTCTGACATATTCTCTAATAGTTTGTAGTACACAATTTAGCTCTTTCTGATATTTTCTGTCTGCAGCAACCCCCATGGGTAATGGAAAGAACAGCAGACTTGGACTTAGAAGAACTGCATTTAAATCCTAGCTCTTCCTGTGCCAGCTGTGGGCTTTAGACACCTCAATTTGCTCAGGTGTAAAATGGGTGTGTGTGTGCTCAGTCACTTCGGTCCCATCTGACTTTTTGAGACCCCATGGACTGAGTTGGACTGTGAAGAAAGCTGATCGCCGAAGAATTGATGTTTTTGAACTGTGGTGTTGGAGAAGACTCTTGAGAGTCCCTTGGACTGCAAGGAGATCCAACCAGTTGATCCTAAAGGAAATCAGTCCTGGGTGTTCACTGGAAGGACTGATGCTGAAGCTGAAACTCCAATACTTTGGCCACCTCATGCGAAGAGTTGACTCACTGGAAAAGAGTCTGATGCTGGGAGGGATTGAGGACAGGAGGAGAAGGGGACGACAGAGAATGAGATGGCTGGATGGCATCACCGACTTGATGGACATGAGTTTGAGTGAACTCCGGGAGTTGGTGATGGACAGGGAGGCCTGGCATGCTGTGATTCATGGGGTCGCAAAGAGTCAGACATGACTGAGTGACTGAACTGAACTGGACTGGACTGTAGTCTGCCAGGTTCCTCTGTCCATGGGATTTCCCAGGCAAGAATACTGGAGTGGATTGCCATTTCTTCCTCCAGGGGATCTTCCTGCCCCAGGGATCTAACTTGGGTCTCCTGTGACTCCTACATTGTAGGTGGATTCTCTACCCCTGCGCCACCAGGGAAGCCTGTAAAATGGGTGTAACAACCCTAACTTATGTGCTGTGGGATTAACAGTGATGACTTTCGTACAAGAGGAGTAGGGTGATATATTAGTTAACATCAAGATTCCTCTTAAAAAGGTATAGTCCTTTGTAAGGAAAATACTTGGATATGTCAGTTTTGGGGAAGGAGAAACTGATGAAAAGGACTGGAAGACAACACATATGTAGCTAAATTGCCCTTTGTAAGAAACAAACATGAATAAATATTTGGAGGTGGGAGAGAAGGAAAAAGAGGAAGTGAGAGAAGGGAGAAAGGAATGAGAGTGGATGCACGGCAGGCAGAAGGATGGAATTTGCAAAGAAATTCCAAGTAGCAATGTAGTCAAGGACTTCTAAATAAAGGAATGTCTAGTTATCACTTTTTAATTGTTTGTATCCCTGTATGTCCCATCCGTCTACCCAACCTTGATGAATTTGGTTACTTGTACAAATCCTTTATGTGAGTGGTTTTTCACAGAAATCCAGAAAGTAAAACAGCATTCCCAATCTGCTGTGACAAAAAATAGAGAGCAAAGAGTTGCTATGAAAGATGATCTGGGGGTGAATCAAGTTCATAAGGAGCCCAAATTCAGAACCAGAATTGGCCATGGGATTTTGAGCTCCCTTAGAATTCAAAGAAATCTTGGGGAAGACACGGGGCTTTCCTGATAAAGGGTGGTATGGGACCTGGAGCCAATTTTATCTGAGATTGAAAGGACAGACCGATCCTCTGTTGATAATGGCTTCCGTGCACACATAGGGCAGGCCAAGCATAGGTAGATGCTCACTGTTAGTTGTGTCTGAGTCTCCATTTGGTTAATATCTCTAATATGTTTTCCAGATGAGCCTGTAAATCCCCTCAGGCAAGGCCTGTGTCCAGAAATCCTCCCATTACTCTGTATTCCCCAGGATACAGAAGAGAAGGGAGATCAACAGGAGATAGGTTAGGCCTTATGTACTGACAACAAACACTATTATTATTATTGTGTTGTGTCCTAAACTGAGGTGTGATGTGAATCTAAACTCCTAATCCCTGCACTGTGCAGCCCACCTCGGGATCCATCACATCTAGCCTTGCCCCAGATGATCTTTCCTAGCGCCAGGCATGGCTCAGGGGATTTGGTAAGGCTCACAAGGTGAAGGAATTGGAGGCCAAAATGCAGAGTAGAAGGTGTGTCCATAGGGAACTGTGATTTATTTTTTGAGGTCTCCCTAGTAAGTTCCCTGGCTCCCTCCCCAGAAGCCAGCTTGACTTGCCATGGAAGATTGCCCTGGCTTATAGGGTTGCCAGAATTAGCAAATAAAAATATAGGGCACCCAGTTAAATCTGACTTTCCAATAGATAAACAGTAAACATATTCTTTAGTATAAGTATATCCCAAACAGTAATTGGGAACATACTTACCCTAAAATTATTTTTGTGGTTTATCTGAAATTCAAATTTAACTAGGCGTCGAGTATTTTATCTGGCAAGCTTACTTGCCTGGGCATGATATGTTAGACAGTAGAGGAAAGTAGGTTGGGGAGCTTTTGGAATTTTCTATTCGGCAGCTTCAGCATTGGGAAATTGACACAGGCTGTTTTGCACAGCCTTCGAGGGAACTGCTTCAAGGATCATGCTTATGGCCATGCATGGGTGCGAGTGCTGATGTAGGTTGACCAACTTGTCTTGGTTTGCCTGGGGTTTACCCAAGGTTAACATGGAAATTTCCACATATTGGGAAACCTCTTGCTTTTTGGCAAATGAAGACAGTTGACCATCTTGGTGAGGATCATACCTACGGGAGCACGTGGCTGAATTGTTGAGTGAATCTCAGTATTTCTTCTCAACATAGTTCCTTGAGTCCATTTAAAAGATGAACAGGTTCCAGGGAAGTCTAGGAATCCTGGATCTGAAAGGTGTTGGTTCTAGAGATCATCTAAGTTCGGACTTTGTTTGCTTAATGCTTATTAAACACTTCCAAAAATAATCTGTCACCTCTCCTGGTTATCATTGTTATTATTACACTTTAGCATAGGCACTGTGGTAATTATTTGACGTTCATTATTTTGTGTAATCTTCTCAATAACTCACTATTATTACTGTACATTTTTGGAATGAAAAATTGGAAACCCAGAGAGGTTCAATTGCCCAAAGTCACAGAACTGGTATTTGGTAAAGCTGCTACTAAAGCCCAGGTGTGTCTGACTTCAGAGTCTATATTATTAATCGGCTCTCTATGACTAGAGTGCTCCAATCATCTGGAAGGCCTCCTCGGTATCTTGCTAAAATCCTTCATGCTGCAATTCTATTAACTTCCTTCTTGTTTAGTTATTAACATAGAGAGGACTGCTACTCCCAGGACTAGCCACGTTCTCCAAACTGAGATTTAATTGGGACAGCCAACCCACCCCCAGCATCCCCCAGCTAATTTCATGATCCTTCTCGGAGGAAATTTGAGGACAGCTGGGGAGCTCTTGCCCCAGAATGAAGAGCCCTATTGGCTGGCTCTCTAGGCTTGCAGCGTAGGCTCAGTGGCACTCTTTAAGCCAGCTCCTTGGAGGGTGTCTCCCCGGGTTGAGCATTGAACAGAGCTTCTGTGGCTGGGCAGCTGCAGTATAGCCAGGGTAGAGAGGACAAACCAGGGAGGATTTGCTTTCCTTCCTGAAGGTTTGTGCTGCAGGGAGGAAGCAGAGGCTAAAGGAAGCTGCTGCCACTCTATCCTTTGAAACTCTTCCAAGAACTGCTGGATTCAGCCTGCGGAAATAATTGCAGCGCTTTAGAAAATTTGAAGGATTTTCAAGGATAACCCAAGGAGCATGTAAAACCCTCTCTGGAGGGTCCTCTGGGGAAATTGCTTTTTAGACTTTATGGTTTTGGACTAACTGTACTTAAAAAAAGAACTTGGTTCCCTCCAAGGGCCAGGGTACCTACAGCCTAGGAAGGGGCAAGGCAGGATGGAGGAGTGCATTAACCCCTCCCTGCTGGGGATGCACACATACCTATGGCTGATTCATGTTGATGTAGGGCAGAAACCAGCACAAGGAAATGGCAACCCACTCCAATACTTGCCTGGAAAATTCCGTGGATGGAGGAGCCTGGTAGGCTTCAGTCCATGGTGTCGCAAAAAGTTGGACACGACTGAGCGACTTCACTAAAAATAAATAAATTAAAAAAAACCTCCCTGCTTTGGGGACTGGGGGAGGGGCAGAAGCGCCACAGAGCCTGCACACAGCCTCAGCTCCAGGGCCCTGTGCCCCTGGGCCCTCCCAGTTGTCACAGAAAATCCCAGAGCAATGGAGTTGCTAAGTGGGGGGGGGGGGTTGGAGAGTGGTTAGGGGGTGGGGGCTCCCCATGGCCCAGCGCCTGCCATATGCTACTCAGTGGCAGGAGGAGCCCATGCTGTTGGGGAGAGCAGCTGCCCAGGCTTAGCCAGGGATGGGGAGGGGGAAGTGGAAAGCAAGCCTCAGCTGGAGCAGGCAGGTCTCCCTGTGTGAGGCATCTTCTCTAAGTTCTGGCCCCATGATCTGTGCTTACCTGGAGTATGTAGGAAGCACAGATCCCTGGTGGCTCAGACAGTAAAGAAGCTGCCTGCAATGCAGGAGACCCCAGTTGGATCCCGGGGTCAGGAAGATCCCCTGAAGGAGGGCATGACAACCCACTCCAGTATTCTTGCCTGGAGAATCCTAGGGGCAGAAGAGCCTGGTGGGCTACAGTGCATGGTGTTGCAAAGAGTCAGACACAACTGAGTGCCTAACACTTTCACTCTTTGCAGACTATGTTCTTAGCAGGGATAACTGAGGCTCCCCTTCCTCTCCATCCTGGATGCTGGCACAGTTCCTTAAGGAAGGCATCCTAGCCTTGAGGGTAGACAATATGCTCCACAGGAGCGAGGCTTTGGGTTGAGGTGTTGGTACAGCCCACCTCTGTTGTTACAGGTGGTGTTGACTCCTTTGAACCAGCCAAGCAGCCAGGGCTGAAGGGGCAGTCAACATGGCCTGGCTTCTCTGAAGGGGCAGTCAACTTTGATGATGATGATGATGATGATGGAGGGGGCAGAATCATATTTCTGGCATCCTGGGCAGCAACTTTTAAAGGAGGAAGCCTGAGAATCTGCCTGAGGGGGTGACTTCCACGGCAGGCATATGCCTCACTGTTCTTGGGGCCAGCAGAGAGGCAAGGACAGGCCTTGTTCCTCTGGAAGGCGAGGGAGTGGCCTCTTGGCCTGAGGAACTTTCTCTCATTCAAGGGTTCACGTCTTCTCTTCCCACGGGGAGCAGGCAAGAGTAATCTTTCTCTCTTCTCCAACTGTGCCTTAGAAGGGGTTCCTGGGGGTCCTTTCCTGTGGCTGGAGGCAGCCCATGTTTTGGAATAGGTCAGTGTTTTGGAAACACAGGCAGCTTGGGTGTGTGGGGGGGAGTGGGGGCTGGCCAACTTGTCATGGTGAGGACTTCTCTCTTGTGATCTCTTAGCATCAATGGAGCTTGCAGACTGCTGTCCCTCAATCAGCATGAAGCACATTTCAAATGAGATTTTCAATAGAAACACTAAGGCATGCATATAATTACAATTGTCCTTTGGTATTTGCGGGTGACTGGTTCTAGGACCCACATAGATACCAAAATCTGTGAATGCCCCAGTCTCACAGTCAGCCCTCAGCCCCTAGTATCCACGGTTTCCACACCCATGTATTCAACCATTCACAGTGGTTGAATCCAAGGTTGTGAACCGGAGGATACCAAAGGCTGATTGTGCAAATTCCCATCTCACAAAGATGCATGGTGAAAAGTCTCCCTCTTACTCTCATCAGGTTATGTGAATCCTCCCAGGAATAGCAGAGATCACTCTTGAAAATGTTCTCTTATTTTTCCTGAGTTTGTTTCAATCTTAACCATAATGACTCCTCTTTTCTGATCTCAAGTTTAACCATACACAAAGTAGAGAAAATAGTATAATAAACCTCCATGTCCCCATCACCCAGCTTCAGTAGTTTTCAGCATTTAGCCAATGTTATTTCATCTAACTAAATTTTGTGGGGGAGGAAAAGAATCCCAAGCATCATGACATTTCACCTGTAAGTATCTCGCTATGCATCTCTAACTGCTAAAAGATTCTTTCCCAAAACATAATTACCATGCTATTAGGGACTTCCCTGGTGGCTCAATGGTAAAGAATCCACCCGCAATGCAGGAGGCACAAGTTCAATTCTTGGGTCAGAAAGATTCCCTGGAGGAGGGCATGGCAATCCGTTCCAGTATTCTTGCCTGGAGAATCCCCATGGACCGAGAAGCTTGGCGGGCTACAGTCCTTGCGGTCACAAAGAGTTGGACATGGCTGAGCGACTAAACGACAACCATGCTATCATCACACCTAACAAGTAGAAGAAAGTTCTTAGTATTAACTAATCCCCAGTGATTGATTTTGAATCCCACTGATCTACAAAGTTCACGTAACTTGTCCTGCCTGGAGTTCTAACGTGGGCCCTCTGCTTAGCCTGTGAAGTACAAAGGGTTGGAGACTTCAGCCATAGCATCCGGAAACCTGTCAATGTTCCCCCTGGCTGTTCTTATTCAGGCCAGAGGCTTTCGGTGCAGACATCTTTTTGGAGCAAAACAATTTTCCAAGCAACTTCTAAGGCTATCAGAGTTTGGAGAGTCATTCTCTAGAAGTGGCTCTGTCCGTTGCTTCCTGGGTGGCGTTGGGAGAGCTGTGTCTGTACCCCATCAGCGAACTGTAACAAATAACATTCATCCTCAGAAGTTAGGTGAGTGTCTGACAGCCAAGGATAGTAGTTGTGTTTCTGCTGCACTCAGAGATTGTATCAAACGTACAGCACTCTGCAGGGACCACTGTGCCAAGACTGGGTGAGTTTTCATGTTCGTGAAGGTGGATTATGTGGACAACTGATTTCTCCATGTCGCCAGTAGCTGTTTGATGCTCCCCAGACACTCATTTCCTGAGTTTATTCATCTGACTGTTCTGGCTTCCAGACTGCCCTTCACTGTATCCTAAGCCATGGGCATCTCCCCCTCACAAATGCACATTCAGCTCATCCCCCCCCATTTCCTCCCACTCCATGCCAGCTCAATATATGTGACATCTCTGGCCCTCAGTTCTCTTGGCCAGAAAGGAAAGGTCAAGCCAATCAGCATGAAGTTGGGTGTGGAAAGTTCTAGTCGCAGGTACTTTTGTTGTTGTTTAGTTGCTCAGTCGTGTCTGGCTCTTAGGACCCCACGGACTGTAGCCTGCCAGGCTCCTCTGTCCACGGAATTTCCCAGGCAAGAATACTGGAGTGGGTTGCCATTTCTTTCTCCAGGGGATCTTCCTGATCCAGGGATTGAACCTGCATCTCCTGCAGGAGAAAGGTGAATTCTTTACTGCTGAGCCACCAGGGAAGCCCAGCCACAAGTGCATAGGATATATTGCCTGCCAAGCAGCCTCTGTGCCAGGGCCAGAAAAGCTGTAAGAATAAGCCACTAGCCTTTTAAAATTTGGTCTGGGAAGACATTATCTTGGAGAGAAGCAAAACCTCAGCTCCAGAAGCCCCAGTGTTAGTAGGTGAGTTCAATCTTTCACTGATACCGTGCCTTCTCTGTTCCCCTTTATGATCTTTTATGTGGACATGGAGAAGTGGCTCACCAGATTGGGTACTTGAGCCCTTATTTACTTTACTGGGAGAAATTCACTGGAATTCCCTAAATTTCAGAGTTTGGTTTGTATAATGGAGAAAAGAGAACCCTCTTGCCCCATGGCTTTCAAGAATCTGGTACTGTGTGATCACACAGCAGAGGGGGGATATTTTATCTAAGCATTTGGAGTTATTTGCATTAAAGCAGCATGACTGAAGCAAGCGATGATCAAGGAGGCTCAGATCTTTGGAGGTACCATCAGAAGTGCATGAAGCAAACTGTTTATGAGTTTCATACAATCCTATATTGTTCCCACAGGCACCCAGTGCAGGCGGCAAGCTACCACCAAGAAGACTGGTATTGCCCTCTAGGGGAATCCCTGGGCACTGCCAGGGATCCAGCTGGACTCTGGAGAACATTTTGCCTGAAGAACCTTTGGAAACAAAATCACAGAAATATGTGGAGTTGGATAGATAAAAAAAAAAAAAAAGCCCACTTGTGGATGGAGGGAAAAAACCCTATAAGAGCTGTGGGAAAGACTCAGGAGAAGAGTGGTGAATGGCAGCTGAGGTAGAGTTTCAGGCCCTACAGAGCCACTGTGATATACTAGATCCTGGAGAGCTGGGGACCTTAAGGCACTGGGGACAGGGAACATGACACAGTCACCCGCCTGAGCCCCTTTACCATCCCAGGCATAAGAACAAGGGAGACACAGGAAGACGTGCTCCATCAAGGAGTGTGGTGAGCAAAAGAGAGAGATAGAAGCGGTGACAGAGCTGGAGAGACAGACACTGAGAGAGTGAGACCTGGGGAGAAGACAGAATGAATAGTGAGGCAAGAGAGTTGAAGGAAAGGAGAAGAGAAATGTGTATTAAGGGGAATGTAGTTGAAAAATAGGTCTCTGTGCATTTATCAGGAGCACATCTTTTCTTCCCAATAGCTTAGCAGTCCCCAGGGCTGCTGGTAGGAGTCCAGGAGCAGATTTGTGAGATGCCCAGGCTGAGTGATTTCCCTCGCATGTAGAAGTGTCTCACCTATTCAAGATGTGAAAAACCATCTCCCTCATCATATCATCAGAGGCCTTGAAGTTTGGACTCAGCTCCTGCCATCTGAGAAGCGAAGGGCACACATTTGGTGACTTCTTGCTTTTGGTCCTCCCTCTCCTCCAGGGCCGTTCTCTTGACAACAACCATCCAGAAGTTAATTGTTGGCACAGTCCCACAGCAGGAAGAGTCCATGGCTGGAGAACAGGGCTGGTGAGGTCAGAGATCCTGGGACCGTCTGCCATCAGTCGTATGGCCTTAGTCTGGCCTGCTCCGGAAAACCACTATTATACGGTTCTGCCAAAGGAGCAGCATTTACAGGAATCCTTTCTCCTTGGGGCTGGTATAAGAGCAGAGGCTTTAAAGTTCTAGATCCTCTGCTCAACTATGGCAGGACTCAGGAACCTGGGGTACCCACAGAGGCATCTACAGAAGACTCACCCATTTCCTAACAGCAGAGCCCAAGCCAGAAACGTGACCAAGGTCTCAACTCAAAGAGAAAACTGTAAGACACAATTTTGCCTCTCTCCCCTCATAGAAAGATTCTAGGCTCTGCTCAATACCTCCTTCCTCTCCTTTCTTACCCCAAGGCAAAGCCATGGGGAAAATTAGGAAGGAAGGGCATACCTTACTTCCTTGGAGTTGTAGGGCAATCCTCCACTTATATGTCAACCAGTTTCCTCAAAGGCCATGGGAGGATGGCCTTTTCCTCTGTATCCATGGGAGGATGCAGACCTTAAAGTCAAGAGACTTGTGTCTCTCTGAGGCTCCTGAAGGGCTAGGGAACACAAACAAGCAGTTTGATAGACATTGGTTAAGATTCAGTTCTTTCAGAAAACCTTCCATACGTGAATCCCACCTAGTCCTGGGCACTCAAATACCTTCACAGTCTTTAGAAATAATTATTATTAGGTTTTGTATATTATTATTTCCTCTATTTGGCTATTTTTCTTCATGCTTCTTTCTCTGAAGCAAGGACCGTATTTCTTTCCCCTTCCCTCCACCCTCACTGACAACCATGGCTTTACCTCAACCCACTCCTTGCCTTGCATCACCCTGGATACAGCTCTCTCATGACACTCTATTCTGAGGGTGGGGTATTGACTACCTAATTCCCAGATTGTGTTCTTCTGTCAAAGTCAGTTACCTTCCATGGAAATCACCCACATCCCCAACTCTCACCTTTTCTGTAGCCTGTTCTGTGAACCTGCAGAGCATGTCTTCTTGCCCCCTCCCTGGGTCTCCGTTATCCTGTCTATAAAATGATTACAATTCTAGCTTTCTCCAGTTTGGTCAAAATCTGTTCGAGGAATCAACAGCTTGTGTTTTGCCCTCATTCAGTTGAAACCAAGAAGCATTTGGAAGAAATTATTTTTAAAAGACAATTTTTTTTTCTCTATTGTATTTCTAAAACTGGAATGGGAGGAGTAGGGAGAAGGTCTTATTTTCTAAAGAGTGGTGGGGGAGGGTAAAGGTGGATAGGGTCAAGGGCAGCTAGGAGTGAGGGGTGGTGTTGGGGCAGAGTTAGAAGGACTAGATCACATCTAGGGTTTTGACACTGACTGCCTCACCAGGGCTACCACCTTCATGGCCTCCGACACTTATGCTGCCACATCTCACACCAAAATAGACCCAAGGATCAGTTGGAGGCTTGCAGGACCTCTTTCTTTTATTTCCACCCCCAAACCACATTTCCAGATGTCTCTGCAGCAAAGTGAAATTCCACATAGGCAAGCCTTAGGGGAGGGGGGAAAGAAAAAAGGAAAAAAGACAACTGGCACTGAAAAGCAGAAAGAGAAGATGGAGGTCTTAGAGAAGGGAGTATCCTGAGGAGGTGGGGACAAGGGGAGGAGAAAGGGAGGAGGAGAGGAGGAGGAAAGTGGGCCTGTCCCTTTAAGGGGGTTGGCTGTCAATCAGAAAGCCCTTTTCATTGCAGGAGAAGAGGACAAAGATACTCAGAGAGAAAAAGTAAAGGACCGAAGAAGGAGACTGGAGAGACCAGGATCCTTCCAGCTGAACAAACAGACTAGCCAGCCGGCTACCATTGGAGTCAGAGTCCCAAAGACATGGGTGAGTTTCAAAAACTTTAGATTGGAAGATTCAAGCCAGAACATAGGAATTTGCAAGAACTTTGGGGTTCAGAGTTTCTAATGGTTGAAATGAATTGTGTTCTGGCACTTGTTTTCTTTTTCATTCCTTAGCATGCAATTAGATTAACTCCTTCTCTGCTGTACTGAGAATGATGCTTTATTGCCAAAGGACTCCAGCAGCACATGGAGAGTCCCACAGGTCCTTGAAGAGAGTGTCTGGAGGGCTGGATGTGGTCATGTGTCCTCCTACCCCCTTACTTCCCTCTGCCTTCTCTTTTCCCCTGGCCCCCATGTACTGGTAATGGCCTGGTCAGCTGACATCCTTGGTTCTGCTGGAGGCAACTAGTGTTGGCTGGCTCTCAGCTGTACAAAATGACTGCTTGCTTGAAACAAAATTTGGACCCTGTGGGGCATCAGAATGAAATTGGGTGACATGGATTCAGGCTTGGTCATGGCTGAGGAGGCCGATCTCAAGTTCAGGCAATGAAAATAAAGTCCTCAATGGCTTTACCATAAGGAAGAGATATGGGTAGGGCTGTGTGTGTGCGCACGCATGCACACGTATGGGTGACCATATCTAGCAAATATTACAGACTTAGCCCTCCTGAGGGCATGACTCAGGTTCTAAATCCCTGCTATGACAAGAAGGCTACTGGGACCTTAGGGCTCTTGCTGACTTGGTTGAGTCCTGAGGGCATGTCCGTAGAGAGAAGCTACACTTCTGGTCTCTTGTAGTGTCCACTCAGTGCAAGATGTACAGAGCACAAGGATTTTTGTCCATACAGGAGTCCACAGAAACGTGTAGACATTGCTCACATTTGGCAAAACAAGAGCAACAGCTTGAATGTGTCTTAAATGAAATGAGAATCAACTGTCCTGTGTATTCACCATCAAATGTATTACCCAGAAGGTTCCAAAAACATCCACGGAGATGGGTTTTCAATTATATTAGGCTAGCACTAGTTTTTAGGTTGTTCCATCCTGAAACACTGCGAGAGCTCTTGATGCATGTATTCAGGCAGGATAATTAAGAAGGCACAAACACTGGACTAGAAGTGAACATAATGAGGTTCGAATCCCAGATCTGCTACTTATGAACTTGGTGACATTGGGTAGGTTGCTATGAATTATTATCTGGAAAATAGGGATAATGATAATTGCTTTGTCTACTTTCAGGGTTATAAAAATAAAAAATAATATGTGGGAGTCCTTTGAAAATGGGCAAACTCTATAACAGTTGTAAATAATAATAATAGTAATTATTATACAATGATGCATGTACAGACTGTCTCTTATTCTTCCTGAAGTGGTTGAGCTTTCTTTGCACGTACTTTGTGCACTTGGGTAAGAATTGTCCAATCGAGTGGGGCCAGATGAGAGGTGAATATTGCAAGAACTCAATTCCTGTCCTAGATAATGTCAAGAACCTTACCTGAAGTCAGGGCAGCTGATTGGGTAGGTTGCGAATCAAAAACAGAGGAGTAAAGAAGGATGCTGAATACTACTTCCTCAGGGAGTAAAAGCCCTGAGGAAAAGGCAGGAAAAATCAGGTGACCATAGGGACATTTTCCTGTTACAGAGGCTGGATGATTTCCTCCAGGGAAGATTATTGCAGATGAGGGCACGGTCGAAACTGTGTATGGGATCTCTTATTCTGAGGGTGAGCCATACTTGGGCTAGGTGCACGTGATGGAGTAGCCATTATGTTCTCAGTTATGCAATAGCAAAGTATTGATATTTCAAATACTTTGTAAGTAATAGACCACCTCTAGCAAAGTACCGAACTGCTACTGCTTCTGACAGGGAGTGTGTTGCTGTTTAACTATTGCACTTGACAAATTATATCATAGAATCTGGGATTGGACTGGAAGGAACTTTAGAAGCTGTGTGAGCTAATTCTCAGTGCAGGATTCCCTTCTCCAATGTTCCTACAGCTTCTTCTTCATCATCCCCAGGTACAGGAAGCTCACTACCTCCACCACAGAGAATCAAGTAGGATCGGAAATGAGGAGGAACAGGGAGTTCTGTAGTGTTCACACAAAAGGTTTACAAGGGACATGATAGTTCATTAAACCTTGTCCCGACTTGGGAAAGGGATGTTCCAAATGAATCTTTAGGATAACAATGGAACTGGAAAAGAGCCAAAGAGCAGTAGCTGATTATTCTCTGCTTAGCAACACAATGCCATTACTGAATAGCAAAATATTGGCTCTTGCAAAGCCTGATGTCTGAGAACAGTGGCTGTTACCCTGGTAACCAGACTATGATGCTTCCCTCCAAAGGTGGCTGTTTGCTGAGCAGTGTAGTTTTGGCTGGCTCACAGTGTGAATGCAGCCCAGGCAAAAAGTGTGGAGGCAGAGCAGGGGTCCAGGTTTTTACAAAATGCCTGAAGACTAACAGAATCCCATCATGATGGCAAGAAGGCTGCAAGAGTGCCAGGAGCTAAAAAGAAAGCAGATGAAAACCAGCATATTCACTTACTTTTCCTAGAGACACTGACTAAAATGATCATATGTACCCTTCCCCACCCTACTCCTCACCTCGGCCCGGCAGAGCCAGAGGAGAACCAGGCAGATTGAAAGGTCTGCTCTGCTTCAAGGGCCTCTTGCCCTGGCTCTCTGCTAGGAAAGCCAGAAATTTACTCAATAACCTGACAACTAGAACTACGTTCTCAAATCTCTCTGAGTAGTAAATAGACCCAAGAAACCATTGAGAAATGGGTTGGAGGGAAAATACAGTCTCCAAACCCATGAAAGCAGAACCCTAGCCAATGGCATCTTTTCCCCTTGTTGTGTGTTACCTTGAAGCCTTGAAAACCATCCCCAGGGTTCTTGGTGTTGAAAGAAAGCAACAGTAGAAATGCCCTCCTTGCCCACAGAACTTCAGGTCCAAAAAACATCAAGTTAGGGCAGTAAACTGATTGGGAAAGATAACAGCAGCCTTGGCAGGTGAATATAGTAGCTTTCCCTTCCCTTCCCACTATCAGGGCCTGCCCAGTGTCAAACCCTCATCAAAAACCCCTTGGTTATTTAAAAATGGTCCTAAAGGTGATCACGCAGCTCTGCACTGGCCTCTGAGCTTTCTGCCAGTTCGGGCTCTGGAAAGGAGTCAGTGACATCCCAAGGAAGAGAACAAGGTTCCCTAGATCAGCTTCACACTGAAACCAAGGGAAGAGGAGGAAGTGGTGGGAGACTGGGCTAAGGAATGAAGTATGGAAACTGCTGTCTATCAGCTTAGTGCCAGTTGCTTCTCTTTCACTTTCCCAGAAGTGGGAAAGTAAGGACAACGTGTTAGGGATAGAGTTTAACAATCCAGTCTCTACCCCAGCCTCCCAGTGTTTGGGTACAAGTCGGCATACATCAATGCATGTGTGCACCCATGCATGTGTGCATGTGTGAGTGTGTGTGTTTGGGGGATGAGTAGGGAATATAGGAAACAAAGTGGTCCAGATGCTGTTGCCATGGTAATAATAATATGTTTTCAAAGAGGAGGCTGAGATTCATTTTTATTTAATTTTGTCTGCATGACTTGACTATCTAGCAAGCTTGGATTTTCATGCCCCAGTGGCTACAGAGCCTCTTTCCAGCACTTGAACATGGTATAAGTGCTGATTTCATGTAGGAAAGACAAGATTATAAGCAAGGCTTTGTCTGATCTGGATAAAGCCAGAAGCAAAAGTCTTTGTCTCTGGCACCTCCTGATGATTGTTGTTTTACCCCTAGAACCCACCCATTCATCCCCATCCATTCCTGGTACCAGTCACAGCTGCTCTAGCATCTTGGCCCCGTCAACTGCAATAGGTCCTGATCAAGTGAGCCTCTGTTCATGGGGTGAGGTTAAGGGGTGGGTTCTCGGAGGAGGGTAAGACTGTAGCTCAGATTAGAGACTTAGAGTGATGAGGCCAGTTTTTCACTCAATGAGCCTGCCTGTTGTTTAGCTCTATTGTATAGGGTTCTTCTATCTCTCCTTTTGTCAGCTGGATTCAAGGGACAGGCCGGGATTTGTGCAAGGCACAATTGGTCTCTTTCTATCATCCCTTTTGATGAAAGACCTTCCTTTCCTCCCTTTGATGGGTTCCCAGATTCAAATTGAATTTCCATCATGGTGCTTGTCCTTGAGGCGTGCCTAGGGCATGGGAAAGGAGGGAGGGCTTGGGAGCTCTTGGTTCCTGCTTAAAGAGACAGAGTCAGGATCAACCCAGTACTTTGGATAGATAGAAATCTGGATGAGAGTCACAGCAGTCCTGTAGATCCTTGTCAGACTCCTGCAAAGAGCATTAATGAGAAGGACTTGAAGTTCTATCACAGATTGATTAGTTTGGGGAGTTCGCAGATACATCTAGCCAACACTGAATATTTCCCCTTTGCTTACATTTTGCCCACAGCCTTGGTTATACACGTTTTAACACTAGATTGTAGGTAGCTTTGGTCTTTGATTTGCCGATATGTTTGTTCTCCCCAACAAGACTGAAAGGTCTTTGAAGGAAGGGGCTGGGCCTTATAGTTCCCTTTTGTTTCACACAGTACCTAGGTTATTGCCATATGCTTAATAATTGCACTGAATCCAATGAATGGAAAGGAAAACCCTGGGGAAGGTCATTATTTTTCTGTATGATCTCTCATCAAAGTCAGGTGGTTTAAGGACTTTCCTGGTAGTCCAGTGGTTAAGACTTGGCCTTCCAATGCAGGGGGCGCAAATTCAATCCCTGGTCAGGGAGCTAAGATCCCACATCCCTAAGAGCCAAAACCTCCAAAAAAACATAAAATAGAAGCAATATATGATAGCCAATTCAGTAACGACTTTAAAAATGATCTATATAAAAATCTTTAGAAAAGGTCAGGTGGTTTAATTCAATTCAGTTGCATTGGGTAATACTATTGCTATATAGTTCTTTTCTGCCAACTCTACCATGTTGCACTTAATACTTAGCCTGGAAATGTAAGAATGTCTTCTGAGAGGCCAAGGAGCTTCTGCAGAATCCCTCATGGCCTTCCTGAATCAAAACAGCACCTTTTCAACCATGAAGTTTTCTGAAATGGAGACCCTTTGACTTTAGGTTATTGTTCACAGATCCCCAAATCAAAAGGAACCCAATGAACCTTTCTCAGAATGTTTTGATTGTAAACTCCTTTGATGACACAATTTCTTGCATGTTCTGAGTTTTTCCCAGTTGGAATCCAAAATTTGATTTTTCGCTTGGGCTGACAGGTGGAGATTCTTCACTTCTGCTGAACTTAAATGCCCCCAGAAGAAACATTTCATTTCAATGTGAAGAGATGGACATCTTATGCTGATATTGTTGAACTATTTATAGCTGAAGAGTGATAGATATACTCAGGGCCATTTAATTTCAACTCCTTGTTAGAGACTCATTAAAGCCTAGGTCTTTCTTGTACCTTGCTTCGAGTGACAGTAAAGCAGAAAAGGGGTTGCTAAGTTATTTGAGCTCTAAGAAAATGGAGGAAAAATGGATTGAAGAAGAAAGAATATCAGTGGATGATTCAGAGTTGCTCCCAAGGCTGAGCCCTTTATCATCCAGTAAGAGCACTATATATGATACTCTCTGATTATTTGGATGATACAGGGATCAGATAGACTAACAAGGCTTTCCCCCCTGATCTTTATAGCCCTGGAGGGGGCATCAGCTGAAACTTAGAGTGGAATTCTGTTTCGTTAGCAACAGTTCAAGTTTTTTCATTCCTGATCTCACCTGCACCACCATTTTAGCCCTTTCCAGGATAAAAAAGATGGGGTGAGTCAGTGGGCACAGGATGGTCACTTGCTAGGGAGGATGGTTCTCCTTACTCTGGGCTAAACAAACAGTTCTTCCATTGTTCCCTGGGTCTGACCCCCTTCCCACCCCCAGGCCTGGAGTGCCCTACAGAATACCAATGAGGCTCCTGAGATCTCAGGGAAAAAACAAGGCTTCTTTGTCCAGGGGAGTTACGGAGGGTTCTGTCCAAGCCCTGACCCTATGCTGGGGAGAGAGGGAACAGTGGGGTCATGCACCTTCCCCTCCCTCTACCCCCAGGCTTCAGAGACCTTCTTTACTAGAAGATTCTAAGAGTTTGGGTGTGGGGAAGATTTGGATAGGCAGAGAAGGAAAATGGCAGCACTGTTTATTTCCAAGCTCCTTTTCTTGACTTACAAGATAGTATCTTGACCTGTTAAGAAAGAGGAAGATCAATATCTGAATGTTTCCTGAGAACAATAATCAATTTCAAGTGCTGTGTTTTTCTCTCTGGTTTATATATGTGTTTATGTGCATGTTTGCATTCATGCATGTGCCTCCGCTCTGGCACAAGTGTGTGCATGTGGGAACACACACACACACACACACACTCACACCCCATGTGCCAGCTCTAATGAGGCACTCTTACCAAGCACAATTCATACTAAGTAAACGCTGCCTCCACTTAGAGCAGCGAAGCTACAAACTGATTGCTTCCTATAGAGGCCAAGTTTTCTGACAGCAGGCCTTCAGTTCTTAGAGAAGGGAGGAAATGCAGTTCTGCTTCAAATGCTAGCTACTTATTTTGCTTGGCTTGGGCTTCTGTGCCTCATCTCTGGGTTGACACACAAGAATATTGAGGAAGAAGCTCTTTGAGCACCAAGGAAGGGCTATCATTTTAGGGGACAGTGGGTAAGAGGACTCACTCACATTGTGGCCCTGAGAACAGAGACAAATGCCTCTACCTCAGTTTTCTTATGACAGAATTTGGTCCTTCAGAATCTGTTCACATGGACATAGTTCAGGCACATCACCAGATGGTCAAGCACCAAGGGCTAAAAAGAAACTGTACTAGTATTAAGAGAGTCAGGCAAAGGATTTTCCTGGTCCCTGGCATTAAAAAAAATCTAAATGTCAATACAATGCATTTTATTTGTGTAAGGAGTTTCAGCATGCTTTCCCAAAATAGCAGCTTCTTGGCACATTTGCTATTTATTTGTGCATGTGTATGCACACAAATAATTTATATATGCATATAGTATATCAACCCTGAATATTTGTTGGAAGGACTGATGCTGAAGCTCCATTACTTTGGCCACTTGATGCATAGAGATGACTCATTGGAAAAGACCCTGGTGCTGGAAAACATTAAGGGCAGAAGGAGAAGAATATGACAGAGGATGAGATGGTTGGATGGCATCATCAACTCAATGGACATGTGTCTGAGCAAACTCTGGGAGATAGTGAAGGACAGGGAAGCCTGGCGTGTGTCAGTCCATGGGGTCACAAAGAGTCGAACATGACAGTGACTGAACAGCAACAATGCATATAATATATAAAATAATTAATATATCATATCTATATGATATGTGAATAGATGGATAAAATTCATGTATATATAACTTCTTTTCTGAAGATTTTCATTTCTTTCACCTGTTGGGGTTGTGGCCAAGAGGTTAGAAGGTGCCTTTTCTCATCATCTACTGGGTATTTGTTGTTTCACTCCACATGACACCTTAGCGCTCAGGGCTTGTACTTGGGACACAGCTACTCTCAGAACCTGTGACTTCTTACGTGGCCGTCCTGTTTCTCAGCAACACTTGCATGGGGCCTGGGGTACTAGATCTGGGGAATTTCAGAGTCTCAGCATTTTAAGACACCTGTATTCCCAGGTCCTAGTGTGTTTTGTCATGCCAGAAAGACATTTCATGCTTTGTTGACTTTGTATAACATCTCTTTGTAGTTGTTTTGACAGAACTCCAGGGTAGGACTAAGGGTGGGGTCATTGGTCAAACTGCAGCATAGGCGGACAAGTCAGCCATGCAAAGTGTCCACAAAGTATGTTTACTACTGCGAATTATATTCATCCTCCCATGAACATCTCCTGTCCTCTGCCAGTTCCCTCCTTTCTTTAGACTGCTCTCAAGACATCCAGACTAAGAAGAATCAAGCATTCTGTGCCACAAATACAAGGTTCAGAAATACCCAGGAACATGCAATTTCAGAGTTTTCCCACCTGAAATGCTCTTTAAGGGTCAACTGTTGTCTGACAATATAAATATTTCTATGAAATTGGAAGGGCATTTACCCTTTGTAACCATTTACTAGGTTGCCTGAAACTGTTGGTTGAAAATATCAGGTCTACCTAGCTCATTCTCCTCTGTAGACAAAAATGTCCCCACGGCAGAGTCTATGTCTTTTATATGTTCACACTCCACATGATACCTAACACAATGCTGGGCACATAGTAAGTACTCTATAAAAATTGATAAATGGCGAGAACAAACAAATCAGAAGGATAAGAAAGGCGGGAATGAGAGCATCACCTTTCTAGTGGCCTACTTGAATACTGATTATTCAAAAACTCATGGACATTTTGGGAATTCAAGGTAAGGATTTATCTTCAAGAATAGAACAAAATATGGTTTGGGGGAGTCAGTCTCACTTTCCAAAATTCGGAGGTTCTAGATTGTCCTGCTTTTGGTCTCTGAGGTGACCCCCCTTCACCCCTGCATCCATGCATTTGAGCACGGGGCCTGGCTGGACTGGCAGAGAGATGAGTGATGAGCTGTGTATTGTACATCCCTGACTGTTCGCCCTCCTTTTTCTCCAGGCTTGTTAGAGTGCTGTGCGAGATGTCTCGTAGGGGCCCCCTTCGCTTCCCTGGTGGCCACTGGATTATGTTTCTTTGGGGTGGCACTATTCTGTGGCTGCGGACATGAAGCACTCACTGGTACAGAAAAGCTAATTGAGACATATTTCTCCAAAAACTACCAGGACTATGAGTATCTTATCAATGTGTAAGTATCTACTCTCCCCCGCCAATCTTGTCTATCTTGGAAACACAGAACTCATCAGTACCTTAGTGACTAGTACGGGATTGGTGTGGAGCCAGACAGAATTCCTGGGTCTTCCTTCTTTTTTAAAGAACATTTTTTATTGGGGTATAGTTGCTTTACAATGTTGTGTTAGTTTCTGCTGTACAACAAAGTGAATCAGCTATATGTATACACATATCCTCTCCTTCTTAGACCTCCATCCTACCCTTCCCCACCATCCTACCCTCCCCTGCCATCCTACCCTCCCCCGCCATCCTACCCATCTAGGTCATCATAGAACACAAAGTTGAGCTCTCTGTACTAATAGAGCAGCTTCCCACTAGCTATCTATTTTACACATGGTAGTGTATATATAGTGAAAGTGAATATATATATATATATATATATATATATATAGGGCTTCCCAGGTGGTGTTAGTGGTAAAGAACCTGCCTGCCAAGGTTCTTGGTTGGGAAAGTCCCCTGGAGGAGGGTGTGACTACCCACTACCCACTCTAGTATTCTTGCCTAGAGAATCCCCATGGACAGAAGAGCCTGGCGGGCTATGGTCCATAGTGTTGCAAAGAGTTGGACACGACTGAAGTGACTTAGCACACACACAGTGTATATATATGTCAATCCAAATCTCCTGATTTATCCTCCCTCCCCCCACTCTATGTCCACACATTTATGTTTCTATTCCTGCCTTGCAAATAGGTTCATCTGTACCATTTTTTCTAGATTCCACATACACACATTGATATGTGTGCAGATTCCACCTATAGCACATCTGAAGCCCTAAATGAAGGGGAAGTGCCACATTCAAGGGAGGAGGTCTACCTGCCTGCCACCTCACTCCTAACCACACCCACCCCACCCCGCCCTTGCTTTGTCTCACATGTTCTCATTTCTGCTCAGTAGGGTTAACATGGACTGAGTTGGAGCCTCTGCAGTGGTCCATACAGAGAACTCGTGGGAGGCACACTGATTGGACAGAGTGGGGCTGCTTCTCTCGTTTCACCACACCACTTGAGTGTGCTCTGGCCCAATACTAAGCCTCTCCTGTTTCTAGAGCAAGTTAGGCTCTACTTCCTTCATCCGTCTTCCTTCTTACCTAGCTCCTCTCTCCTCTGAGGAAGCATCTCTGAAGGGTCAGGCCAAGGAAAGTAGGGCCCCAGTTCTTCAGGTCACAGGGTAAGCCAAATGTGGGGGAGGAGCATGTTCTTTTACTTCAATAAGTGTTAGTTGCTCAGTCGTGTCCGACTCTTTGTGACCCTATGGACTGTAGCCCACCAGGCTCCTCTGTCCATGGGATTCTCCAGGCAAGATTACTGGAGTGGGTTGCCATTCCCTTCTCCAGTTACTTCAATAAGTACAAGGTAGAAGCCTAGAGGAAGAACCTAGGGATTCCCCTAAAGCATCCCTAGTCTTGTTTAGGAGCCTACTCAAGAGTCCAGCTGACTTATTCAGCAAGGGAACCAGGTCCTCCATGCATAAGATTTTCTGGCTTTGTGTTATCTGTTAACACAGGATCCATGCTTTCCAGTATGTCATCTATGGAACTGCCTCTTTCTTCTTCCTTTATGGGGCCCTCCTGCTGGCCGAGGGCTTCTACACCACCGGCGCAGTCAGGCAGATCTTTGGCGACTACAAGACCACCATCTGCGGCAAGGGCCTGAGTGCAACGGTAACAGGGGGCCAGAAGGGGAGGGGTTCCAGAGGCCAACATCAAGCTCATTCTTTGGAGCGGGTGTGTCATTGTTTGGGAAAATGGCTAGGACATCCCGACAAGGTGATCATCCTCAGGATTTTGTGGCAATAACAAGGGGTGGGGGACAACTGGGCATGAGTCTGTGGCCTCATCCCCACCCAAGGCTGGGTCCTCTCTAGGGCCCTGGCTTCTGAGTGAGGACCTGATGGCTACAGCCAAATGAGAAGGTCAGGAAGAACGTGGTGCCCAGCTGGCTTAGCCTCACTTTTTAAAAGGTCCCTAGAAAATTTCATCTCAAAAGGGAAAGCCTGAGTTCTGTGGGGTGCTTTATACAATCAGACCATTTCTAAGCCATCTACTGGTACCTCTTTGATCCCCTCCTAGCTGGGACCACAACAAGAGTAGATCTGATTGCCTAAGAATTTAAAATGCTACTCAGTGGATTGAGATATAGGTTCCTGATCTGAGAAGGAGGGTGGATCATAGAAATTAAGTAATTTACTCCGAGATGGAATCCATACTATTCTGGGATCCTACATTGTTGAAGGTCCCAGAGGGAATTAGCATAGATCTGCATGTTTAAGGCCTTATCTGTCAGAGGGCTATTATGCTTCTAGTGAGGTACACATTGGTTTCCAGCCTCTAGAGTTAAAGACCATTTGGGGGCTGAACATCTGGGGGTTGTGCTGTTGTCTTTTGTGGCTAGCAGTTGGCTTAGAAAGGTTTTTGGATTGGAAATTGAAATCTCTTATTGGATTTGTTCAATAACTAGGGATCCAAAGTCCTTTGACAAGGGACATTTTCGAAGCTCAGCCTAAGGCATTTAAATGGCACGACTTTCTTTCAAGATCTCTTTTGATTTCTTCACAACTTATCTGTCCAATCTCCCGAAACCTTTCTAACCCAGGGGTCCTCCTCACTCCAACCCCCACCCATTCTCCCCCTCCCCGTCATTACTTGGGGCCAATTCTCTAGTAGATAAGATACTGCCAATGACATTTGGCAGAGGCGCCCCACTTACTAATTTCATTTGGTGGAGATCCCTGAAATCTGGTTTCATGTCTGGCACATGCCATTCCAGGATCTCTTTGTTTACATTTCAATGTCTGCAGGCTGACATTGATTTCTAACCACTACATGTCGATTGTTTTAGTTTGTGGGCATCACCTATGCCCTGACCGTTGTGTGGCTCCTGGTGTTTGCCTGCTCTGCTGTGCCTGTATACATTTACTTCAACACCTGGACCACCTGCCAGTCTATTGCCACCCCCAGCAAGACCTCTGCAAGTATAGGCACTCTCTGTGCTGATGCCAGAATGTATGGTGAGTTAGGGTGGCTTGGCTTTCCTACTCCCTATAGAAGCATGATATATTTGGTTCTTAGGCTAAGGAGGGTGGTAATTATGGGGAGAAATAAGAAGTATGGATGCTTGGATCTTAGTTCGTTAATCCCTCTCCACTGAAACCAGAGAGATTTCTTCCCTGAGAAGGAAACTTGTTGGCAGTGGTGGGAGTTGTCTTGGCTGTTTGCACTGCTTTCTTAGTTGACTGCTGTTCTGAAACCAGAAGCAGCCCATTTCAATAACAGAAAATTTTGCAACTGTTCAATACCACCTTCTATTTTTTGAGTAAATCTTTAGAAAAGAAAATCCGGATAATTAGTAGGACCCAAATTTTCAGCCAGGATGATTAAAGATGGAAGAAGTTCTCCAGGTAACACCAAAGCTCTGTGAAGCTTACCTTGTGATATTTGTCTCTTACTTAGGTGTTCTCCCATGGAATGCTTTCCCTGGCAAGGTGTGTGGCTCCAACCTTCTGTCCATCTGCAAAACAGCTGAGGTGAGTGAGACATTGGGTTTTTTTTTTTAACAATGAAATGGCCCAAACTGTGACATTTCTACCCATCTTGGATTTTAAGGACTACAGTTTCTCTTTGCTGGGTTTTGAGTTAGCAGATTGCCTTCTATGAAGTATCGCCTGAGCCAGTGAGCATACACATGGTAAAATATCTAATTTCCTAAAAACAGCAGATAAAACCTTCCATTCTAAGACTTTCTCTCTTAAAAGATAAATTTGTAGCTTTAGGTAAAGATAGAGCTTAATGGCAAAATCCCCCAAGTGAACATTTTTATTCTTAAAAAACTTATCAAGGAAATGAGTTGTGCACAGATATTTATAGATTTTATAACACACATTTCATTTGGAGCTTCTCAATCTCATTTAAAAAGAAAGTACATTTGAAAAGGGAAAACACTCTATTGAAAATGGATATTATGCACAAATGCAGCAGGGGAATAAAAGGAAGGAAGAAGGCAGTAAACTATTTCTTTGAAAGCAAAATGTTTTGGGATCCCAGGCACAACCGTGGGGGACCAGTTGATTATTTGGGAGGACTATACTATTTTATGAGTATTCTGTGTTCTGGGTGCTATGTGTACATGGAAGAGTGGGAGGCTTATACTCTGGGATGTGACAAGTTAGTTACAGATGCCAAATTAACACACACAAAGATATAAAAACCTTCTGAAAGTTGCGCTTAACAATCTACAGCACAGTTTATTTTTGCTGTTGCAAGACCCAGTTCTTTTGCATTTTCTTACAGTTCCAAATGACCTTCCATCTGTTTATTGCTGCATTTGTGGGGGCTGCAGCCACACTGGTTTCCCTGGTGAGTTGTCTTTGAATGATCTTGGCAAATAAATGGTCCTGGGATAGCTTGGAGACAGCTATACTGAAAGGTAAAAAGATAGATTCCTTCTAAACTTGAAATGCTGGAGAGAAGCTCCTGGGCAGAGAGGGCAGAGTATAGAGACTATATCCTTCTACTTTGGGTTGGCAAGGCAGAAAATTTTCAAAAATGAAATAGGAACAAGCAAAGTGATGTGAGGGAAGAGGAGAAAAGAGATTCATGGTCAAGAAATAAGATACTGGGATTTACCTGGTGGTTCAGTGGCTAAGACTCTGAACTCCCAACACTAGGGACCTGGGTTCAATCCCTGATCAGGTAACTAGATACCACATGCCACAACTAAGAGTTTGCATGCCGTTACTAAAGATTCTACAAGCTGCAACAAAGATCAAAGATCCCATTTACTGCAACTAAGACCCGGCACAGCCAAATACATACATACATACATAATTTAAAAAAGAATAATAAGATATAGCATTTACAGAGCATGTAACATTGCCAAGTGCTTTACAGTCAGAAATTATCGTTAATTCTTAACACATCCTGGTCATATCAGTGACAAGAACACTGAAACCTTACTAAATGTGATTTTTTGTACCTTGTAATTCTATATACTATAAATAGGAATCCATCTTTGATGCCTTCCAAGGGATTTAGTTACTCTCCTGAAAATACTGGAAGGACCTCTTAATATTATTAGAATTGTTATTATTGATGGTGTTATGGCACAGTGTCAATGTCATGCCTTCATTATTAAGAACACGGGGTATTGAATAAGTGTTGATCTACCCAGGATCAGCTTGCAGCGCTCCTGGCTCCCACCGCTGAGGGTTTTCTCTAGAGTTGAGTTGTTCCTCATCTTGTGAAATAAATGTCTGTATTAAGTGGGAGAAGGTTGTGCTGCACAGTGGGGCTATGCCTCTACAGGAAGTCTAAGTTACTCAGACATACAGATATGATGATGAGAGAGCCCAGGTAGTGTTCACTTCCCTAAGGAAAACTCAGTGCTGGGCAGAGCAGAGGTGTGGAAAAAATCCTTGTCGAGTTGATTCTCTGGGCCTGTCTCATGGAGGACTTCTAGTCAAGTATATAGGGCAAAAGCCTGAATGTGCTCCTTTGTGCAGAATATTTTTTTCTTTATTTACCTGTGATTTTATTACTACCCTTCCTCATTCCCAAAAGAATTGGAAGAGAGAGAGCTGCCTTTTCTACTCTCACTAGTCTTCTCTCTTCTCTTCCCTACAGCTCACCTTCATGATTGCTGCCACCTACAACTTTGCTGTCCTGAAACTCATGGGCCGAGGCACCAAGTTCTGATCTCCTGTAGAAATTTCCCTTTCTCTAATAGCGAGGCTCTAACCACACAGCCTACAGTGCTGTGTCTCCCATGTTAACTCTTTGCCTTTGCCACTGACTGGCCCTCTTCTTACTTGACGAGTGTAACAAGAAAGGAGAGTCTCACGGTGATTAATGTCTCTGCGGATTCTCCCCTCTTACGTGCCTCTTTTAGTCATTTTGCTTCATAGCTGGTTCCTGCTAGAAATGGGAAATGCTTAAAGATGGTGACTCCCCAACTGCAAGTCACAAAGAAATGGAGGCTGTCATTCAATTTTCAAGCATCTCCTGAGGACCAGGAAGTGTTTTCTTCTCAAAGGGCACTTCCACTGATGAAAACAAAGTGGAAAGAAAGATGTTCAGGTAGAGAGAAGGGAGGCACCTGTCCCCGTTGCCATCTTGGGAGCCAAATATATTCTCTTTGGTGTACAAAACCGAGAACTCACTCCAGTCTCCCTAGTACCACTGAAGAGAGAAGAAAAAAAAAGAATGCCAGCAAAACAATAAGAGCATTTGCCCAAATCTACCTATTGCAGCTGGGAGAAGGGGGTCAAAGCAAGGATCTTTCGCCCATAGAAAGAGAGCACTGACCCCGATGGCGATGGACTATATAAGCCCTAACTCAGCCAACCTTACTTATATCATAAGGGACCATAGTGTTTGTGTAGGCAAAGGGGGTGCTTGGCCTTATACCTCGTTAGAGAAGAGAAACAGGGTGTAGTCAGCATCTTCTTACTCCCTTCTCCCTGATAACAGCTACCATGACAACCCCGTGGTTTCCAAGGAGCTGAGGATAGAGAGAAACTAGTTCATATGAAAAAAAAAAGACTGGCCTAAGGAGCAGCAGTCTCTAGTGGCTAATGGTGTAACCTGGGCCAGCCCTCTGGTAAGACACAGGATAGATAACTCTTTGGATAGCATGTCTTTTTTCTGTTAATTAGTTGTGTACTTTGGCCTCTGTCATATCTTCATAATGGTGCTCTTTTCATGGGGTATTAGCCATTCAGTCATAGCAGGTGATTTGAAGATCTTGATTTGTTTCAGAATGATGCGCATTTCATATTTTTCCAGCTTGTCTATCATTTGTTTGGGGTTGTACCAGAAAGGTCTGGAGAATGATTCTTTGATTATGATTCTCTAACAAATGAAAATTGGACATTAAACAACATAAATGATATGTAAAATTGGCTAGTTCTTGCATCTATTGGGATTTTTGACCAATGAGTCTGTTCTTTGCAGAAACAGATTTGGTGAATTTGAATCTCAGTTTGAGTAACCTATCTGATTGTCCTTTCTAGGTGGTGGGAGATAATTTGATTTAGTAATGTTACCTTGGTGTGTTAAAGAGTCAGTTTTAACATACAGGTTATTCTCTCCTGGTGCAGATCACATAACCAAATGCCCAGCTGTTAGCTATTCTGTTGGTAAGGTTCCATGGAAAAGGAAAAGGGGAAAGAGTTTGAAAGCCAAATAGCTCCCAGGTTTCAGTCTTCCCTTTCTGTGTTTGGGTTTTAATGTTCGGTTAAAAAACAAAAAGCTAATTGGTCTTTATTAAGGGAAAGATTTTACGGGTATGACTGTAGGCGGCTCTTTTGATGTAAAGAGTGGTTTTGTTTTCTCCCCCAAAGTGGTTTCAACAACATTTAAGGAGATGTAAAATCGTTACCAAAAAAACACTTGATATTTGTTTTCAGCAAAGTATACAATATAAGCTTCCAGGCTGCATATAGGGAGGAGATGGAAAAGGTTCTGTAAGAAACCAATCAAGATCAAGGAAAGTGAAGTAAACCATACCTTGTGTTTTGTTTTGATTTAATAATATAACAAATAACCAACCCTTCCCTGAAAACTTTCTATGTATACATACACACATATACACATACGAAGAGAGTTAATCAACTGAAAGTGTTTCCTTCATTTCTGATATAGAATTTCAATTTTAACACGCATAAAGGATAAACTTTTAGAAACTTATCTTACAAAATGTATTTTATAAAATTAAAGAAAATAAAATTAAGAATGTTCTCAATCAAACAACTGTGTCTTTTAATTGAATTGTTCTGTTTGACCCCACAATAGCAGTTTAACTAATTGTACCTTTATTGTGCTTTGTTCAAGGACCTCATTTATTTTTCAGGTTATCCCAAGTCATTCTCACAACAATTTTCTGAAATAAAGAGTAAATAAATCACTTCTGTTTTTTATAGTTGGAGACACTAAGAAATAGAGGCAAGGTAAATTACCACAAATCACCAGTATATATCTGGGCTTGGACTAGAACTCAACTCAGGTTTTGACACTAATTCATTGCATTTTAGGGTTTCTTTTCACCTAGAAATTGGGTTTCAGAGTGTTCTACAAATTCAGAGTCAAATATGGTTACTTCTTTTATATGACAATGGGCTTCCCTTGTGGCTCAGGTGGTAAAGAATCCACGTGCAATGTGCGAGACCTGGGTTCGATCCCTGGGTTGGGAAGATCCCCTGTAGAAGGGAAAGGCTACCCACTCCAGTATTCTGGCCTGGAGAATTCCATGGAACTGTACAGTCCATGGTGTCGCAAAGAGTCGGACATGACTGAGTGACTTTCACTTTTATATGACAATAGTGCCCCAGTCCTGGTGTGTATAGGATTCAGTTATTGTTAACTTTTCTTTGAATTGTTTGTACTTTCCAATAATGAACGCTTAGTGCTTCATGCATGAATAATGCTTAGTTTTATATGAGAAATACTGAATGAAAGGTTTAATATATGGGCAGAACAGATATAGTAAAGGCAATGTGAATTTAAACAATCTGTGGCAGGGCAGTATTAAATTAATTAGTAGCACATGCTATCCCAATGACCCACCCACTAGCCCACTCAGGACACAGCATTCAATCCCTGTCACAACCCTGGGCTAGAATTTGGCACTCTAAAGACCAGCCTAAAGAGATGGCAAGGAGCATCATCAGAGAGAAAAGAGAGTCTAGCTTGGGGGCAACAAGATATTCATCAGTTAAGGAGCTCTGTACAAAAGTGGTTTCAATGTAATCTCCTGGTTTCTGCTTCACTGCAATTAATATTCTGCAAGCCAGGCTGGTTGGATGACTTTAAGACAAAAAGAATAAAAATATGACAAGGACTTATTTTTAGACACTGGCAAACAAGGACAGAGCACCATATTTTGGAAAACTGATTCAGGGTGCTATAGAATGAATGTATTTTTGCCTCAGAACAGTGGAAAGCCAGTTCCCAAGAAAGCTGTGTTCTCCATCTGCCCTTATTTGGCTCTGCCCTCTGGGACCCATCTATAGATCCAGTTTTCAGGCTCTCAGAAGCTGAGAGCACATCCAGTCTATCAACTGAGTGCATTGTTCTTAGCTCTCCCACACACCATAAACCTCCTTTCTCTCAACTGAAAGAGTTCTCTTTGTGCCTAGATCAGCCAAAGATCAAGATGCAGCAGTATAAATAAGAAACATTTTCTTACAGTGTCAATTGTATTGCTTTTCGCATCTCCAGGGTCAGTACTGAGTGCAGTTATGCAGGGTGTGGAAGCTGTGGGTTTGGCCCAGAGCAACATTCATTCATTCACTAATTCAGCCTACAAATATTAATTGGGCCCTTATAAGCTTTGTGCTAAATCCTAGGAATTTCAGGTTTGGGGGTGATGTGAGTAGAAAGGGGATAAAGATAAGATCTCAAAGATCTCACTTAGCCTCAATTATAGTGGAGAAATCTCCCAGGGTGGAGCAGAGTGGGGGCAGGGAGCATGCAAGAAGCAGTCTGACTGGCTGATTGCAGTGGGCATCTGAATTCTCCCCTCAGTATGTGGGAGAGGTCGTGGTTAAGGGCCATGACTTCACATGGCTCTGGTTTTCTAGGGCCCTGATAAAAACAAAACTTCAATTTAGAGTCCTGACAACTTGTGACTTGCTCTCTGTGTCACCCTGCTCCTGGCCTTACATGTGACAGTATTTATGTACACACTGTCACAATGAGTGTGTGTGCTTCCACCCACTCAGTCATCTGGGGAGTCAGAGGGCACACAGATCAGAATTTATGTAAACACAGGCTATTCTGCCTGACTTTTTTTTCCTTCCAGGCTAAATCTGAGAAGCCATGCATGGGTAATATGAGACACAAGATACTTTTCTCTTTGATTTTTCATATTGAGAGCACAGTGTGTCTATTTTGACATTCATGTCTAGCTTGAATATTAATAACAGAGGGAATAAATAGCCATTCTTACATTAAAAAAATCAATACTTGGCCTTTTCCTACATAAATAAACAGGTAAGGAATTCAAGTCAATATCTATAAACTGGAAAGATTTTCCTTGTCCAATTTGAAACAAGCAATCTTACTTTCCCCAATTTTTGTTGTCCTGGAAAGTTGGTGCCTATGTGTTCCAGCTCTGGAACTCCTTGATCAACTTTATTCCAAAGGAAAGAAAATTAAGATAAAGTAATGAGCATTTTCCACATAAAGAAATAACCAAAGGAAATCCAACCTTACCAAGGTTCAAACCTTCGACAAATACTTGTTCAATGAATTCTCTGTGTCAAGTGTCATGCCAGTTGCTGGTAATAAAGCTGTGAATAAAACAGACACAGTTTCTGCCCTCAGAGAGCTCAACTAAAGGAAAAATAAGTTAAGGAGGGAGACAAGAAATGTGGTAAAGAATGAGAGTAACATTCTGAGACAGAAAAGGTGGGGAAAAAGAGAAACTTGTACATTCCCTTGAGAAACGGAGTCAAGTAAATGAAGACGGAGGCATACAAGTCTGTGTCTAGAGAAAGAGGCCTGACATACTATGGTATTAGGGTCGAAAAATGTTAATGTATTTCTAATGCATTGTCCATCAACATAAACAGTAAGCCTCCAGCTCTGGGCTCTGAAGGAACTATATTAATTGATACTCCAATCTATTATGTGAACGTCTAACTTTCAAACATGAAAAGGGAAAAACAACAAAGCTGGGTTCTGATGGCTATAAGAGAGTTGATACTTGAAAATTTACAGGTAGCTCAGATTTTTAAAAATATTTTTTTCTGATTAAGTTCTTTAAAACAATTTTTAAAGTATAGTTGAAGTACAGTGATATTTTATATAAGTTGTTCACTTGCTAAGTCGTGTCTCACTCTGCGACCCCATGGACTGCAGCACACCAGGCTTCCTTGTCCTTCACTATCACCAGGAGTTTGCTCAAACTCATGTCCATTGAGTCAGTGATGCCATCCAACCATCTCATTCTCTGTCATTCCCTTCTCCTTCTGCCCTCAATTTTCCCCAGTATCAGGGTCTTTTCCATTGAGTCTGTTCCTTGCATCAGGTGGCCAAAGTATTGGAGTTTCAGCTTTAGCAAGAGTCCTTCCAATAAATATTCAGGGTTGATTTCCTTTAGGATTGACTGGTTTGATCTCCTTGCAGCCCAAAGGACTCTCAAGAGTCTTCTCCAGCACCACAGTTTGAAAGCATCAATTCTTCGGCACTCAGCTTTCTTTATGGTCCAACTCTCACATCCATACACGACCACTGGAAAAACCATAGCTTTGACTATACAGACCTTTGTTCTCAAGGTGATGTCTCTGCATTTTAATACGCTGTCTAGGTTTGTCATAGCTTTTCTTCCAAGGAGCAAGCATCTCTTAATTTCATAGCTGTACTTACTGTCCACAGTGATTTTTGGGGCCCAAGAAAATAAAATCTTTCTCTGCCTTCACTTTACCCCCTTCTATTTGCCATGAAGTAATGGGACCAGATGCCATGATCTTAGTTTTTTCTGATATTGAGCTTCAAGCCAGCTTTTTCACTTTCCTCTTTCACCTTCATCAAGAGACATTTTAGTTCTTCACTTTCTGCCATTAGAGTGGTATCATCTGCATACCTGAGGTTGTTGATATTTCTCCTGGCAATCCTGATTCCAGCTTTTGATTCACCCAGCCCAGCCTTTCACATGATGTACTCTGCATGTAAGTTAAATAAGCAGGGTGACAATATACAGCCTTGTCATACTCCTTTCCTAACTTTGAACCAGTCAGTTGTTCCATATGTGGTTATACCTATTGCTTCTTGACCCATATACAGGTTTGTCCAGAGCCAGGTAAGGTGGTCTGGTACTCCCATCTCTTATAAGAATCTTCCACAGTTTGTTGTGATTCACACAGTCAAATTCTTTAGCATAGTCAATGAAGCAGAAGTAGATGTTTTTCTGGAACTCTTTTGCTTTCTGTGTGATCCAATGAATGTTATCCATTTGATCTCTGGTTCCTCTGCCTATTTGAAACTCAGGTGACTCAGTGGTAAAGAATCAGCCTGTCAAGCTGAGGATGAAGTTTCAATCTTTAGGTCAGGATGATACCCTGGAGCAGGAAATGGTAACCTGCCCCAGTATTCTTGCCTGGGAAATCCCATGGACAGAGGAACCTGGCAGGCTACAGTCCTTGGGGTCACAAAGAGTTCGACACCACTTAGTGACTAAAACAACAATTGTGAAAGTTACAGGTGTACAATATAATTATTCACAATTTTAAAGGTAATAGTCCATTTATAGTTATTATAAAATATTGGCTATTTCCTTGTGGTGTACAATATATCCTTGTAGATTATTTTGTACAGAATAATTTGTACCACTTAATTCCCTACCCCTATACTGCCTCTCCCCTTTCTCTCTCCCACTTGAAACCATTAGTTTGTTCCCTGTATCTGTGAGTCTACTTCTTTTTTGTTATATTCACCAGTTTCTTGTATTTTTTAGATCCCACATATCAGTGATATCATACAGTATTTTTATTTCTGACTCATTTCACTTATCATAATGCCCTCAAAGTCCATCCATGTTGCTGCAAATGACAAAATTTTGTTTTTATGACTAAGTAGTATTCCACTCCACATCTTCTTTAGCCATTTATCCATTGATGGATACTTAGGTTGTTTCTATATCTTGTTAATTGTAAACAATGCTGCTAAGAACATTTTGGTACATGTATCTTTTCAAGTTAGTGTTTTTCTTTTTTTACAGGTATATACCCAGGAGTGGAATTTCTGGGTCATATGGTAGCTCTGTTTTTAGGTTTTTGCCAAACTTCCATACTATTTTCCACCATGGCTGCACCAATTTACATTCCCACCAACAGTGTAAGAAGGTTCTCTTTGTTCCACATCCTTTCTAGGTAGCTCTCATTTTATTTGATGATTTGAGCTTACATCTAGAGCAACTTAAAAGAGAAGAAAAATGTGGCTCTGGCAGTCAAAACTCTCTTTCATGCCTTTAGATGTGCTGGTTATGAATTTGTTGAAATCTTATTTGATTTAAAATGTGAAATCAGCTCACAGTAACAAAAAAATGCTAACAGAAACATAAGCATTCTCCTATGTGTGTGCTTATTCACTCAGTAGTATCAGACTCTTTGCGACCCCATGGACTGTAGCCCATCAGGCTCCTCTGTCCATGGGATTTCCCAGGCAAGAATACTGGAGTGGGTTGCTATTTCCTCCTCCAGCGGATCTTCCTGACTCAGGAATCGAACTTGAGTCTCCTGAATTGCAGGCAGATCCTGGGAGCTAGTTAGAAATGCAGACTCTCAGGCCCTGCCCTAGAATTACTGAATCAGATGCCACAATTTAACAAGATCTTGGAGAACATTTTTCTGTATGTAAGTATGTAAAAATGCATTAAAATGTAAATATACTTATCTTAAAAAATTAATGTGACATTTATGTACTGCCTTACTAATATATGCATTATAAAGCATGCAAAACAGAACATTTAAAATATGAATATGAAATATTTTGAAATAAAATTTCTTTCATTTGATCACATATGTAAATTTATCTCTTATTTGAAACATTCGTATAAATATTTCAGTGAGAACAATGCTAAAGCTGAAACTCCAATACTTTGGCCACCTCATGAGACGAGTTGACTCACTGGAAAAGAGTCTGATGCTAGGAAGGATTGGGGGTGGGAGGAGACGGGGACGACAGAGAATGAGATGGCTGGATGGCATCACCGACTCGATGGACATGAGTTTGAGTGAACTCCGGGAATTGGTGATGGACAGGGAGGCCTGGCATGCTGTGATTCATGGGGTCGCAAAGAGTCAGACATGACTGAGTGACTGTGCTGAACTGAACTGAATGTGATTGAATATGTCTCATTAATTTTGTAATGATGGTTGAACATTTTGGAATATAGCAGTTTGAAACAATGTCAAACTAAGATTCATAGATCTAAGTGGCTGTGGTATGACATTACCTGTGCTCAGTAAATCATGTTACTAACTTTTCATTTATGCAAAGGTTTTTATTAAAATTTGGGTATTAAATTTCTATTCTCCCTAGCATCAATCAGTGGCTCTTGCAAAGTAAAATATTTTTACAAACCAGTTCACGCTATTGCAGGCTGTTTTAGGCAAGTTTATAACATCTTGTTACATTTTTTTCTTACAACTGGGCAAATAGTGACACACAATTCTCAGCAACAAAATTACAAGAGGATAACAAAAAACACTCTCTGTGACCTATGCCTTTGAAAGACATTTCCTTTCTCACTTATTGTTAAAAAGGCATCTTTCCTTGACAGACAGACTGAGTGATGACATCAGTCAATCTTTTTATTAGATATTGATGAGACAGCTTCTTCCTTTTTTAAGATTAAAAATTAATATAAATACTAGTTCTGATGAATCATATTTCAGTCTCATAGAGTATACACATCCCGCTTTAGAGACCATACTGTGTACAGTTTTTCCAAATAATTTTGAGTATAAAAATCTCTTGCTTTATGGTGAAAACTTTTCTCAGGTGTCACCATGATAGTGGTCATATTTTACCATTAATTGGTTGAAAAAATATTTAAAATTTCCAGTTAATTTGGTAATACTCTTTTTTTTAAATGTAAAGAGTTTCTCTTTTTTTTCTTCTTTTTAAAATTTAAGTATAGTTGATTAAGAATATTGTGTTAGTTTCAGGTGCACAGCAAAGTGATTCAGTTACACATATGCGCTGCTGCTGCTGCTGCTAAGTCACTTCAGTCGTGTCCGACTCTGTGTGACCACATAGACGGAAGCCCACCAGGCTCCCCCATCCCTGGGATTCTCCAGGCAAGAACACCGGAGCGGGCTGCCATTTCCTTCTCCAATGTGTGAAAGTGAAAAGTGAAAGTGAAGTCACTCAGTCGTGTCCGACCCCCAGCGACCCCACGGACTGCAGCCTACCAGGCTCCTCCATCCATGGGATTTTCTAGGCAAGAGTACTGGAGTGGCTTGCCATTGCCTTCTCCACACATATGCACATATATCTACATTTTTTTCAGATTTCTTTCCATTATGGGTTATCAAAAGATATTGAATATAGCTATACAGTAGGCCCTTGTTATTTACCTACTTTACATATAGTAATGTGTACTTGTTAATCCCAACTCCTGATTTATCTTTCCTTCCCCTTTGGTAACCATAAGTTTGTTTTCTGTTTGTGAGTCTGTTTCTGTTTTGTAAGTTCACTTGTATCATTTCTTTCTAGATTTCACTTATAAGCTATATCATTTGATGTTTCTCTTTCTCTGTCTGACTTATTTCACTCAGTCTGACAATCTCTAGGTCCATCCATATTGCTGCAAATATCTATTTCATTCTTTTTCCTGGTTGAGTAATATTCCTCTGTGTGTGTGTGTGTGTGTGTGTGTGTGTGTGTGTGTGTACACACCATATCTTCTTTATCCAGTCACCCGTTGATGGACCTTGAACATTTCTTGGCTATAGTAAATAGTGCTGCTACGGACATTGGAGTGCATATATCTTTTTGAATTACAGTTTTTGTCTTTTCTGGATATATGTTCAGAGTGGGATGGCTGAATCATATGGTTTTTTAAGGAAACTCCATATTGAATAACACTCTTTTAAAACATTTTCTTATAGGAAATTTCCAATATACACAAAAGTAGAGAATCAATTTCATGTACTGTTTCCTCAACTTCAAGAATCAACATACGATAGCACTTTAAAGCAAGTTTCTATTTTATAGCTGTCCACATATGTGAAGATATTCATTGATTTATTATAGTGGCAATCCTTGGTGTTCAGCTTGATGTGGTGACTCCTTGCAGAAATGCTGCCCTTTTCTACCCCACATGCATGTGGACAGACAAACAAAGCTTTGAGAACTGTTTTACTCTAGAGTCTAAAATCTTTGTGATTTAAACTAGGCCAGGAGGTGAAAATATACTTGAATCATTTCATATTGGCCCCCACAGAATCACTTTTAGTAAACTGCTCTACTTTGTGATATTAGGGACCTATCCTAAGGAGTGTTTCTAAAAAACAGTCCTATGCAACAATGACTATGTTTACTATGGGTATTTTTTTGTGGGTGTCATTCACTATACTATACTATATTTACCTAGAAAGCAATAGTGGAGACGTTTTGCAATCTCTGAATCAAAAATATCTGTGCCTTATTTGAATGGTGTGGTAATGCAAATTCATTATGATTACTGATGTTGCCGTGTTTTGGATACTTTTTTTTGGAGCACATTCAAGCACTTTAGTAATTTAATCCATTTTTGAGTTCTTGAAACTATTCCAAAACAACCTCTTGCTTCGTTGGGTTCTCTTTCTTTCTCTCTTTCCCCTCTGGGGCTGCACAGGGTGGTCGGGATTGAAAGATGAAGAAAAAAAACAGCTCTAGGTCTGTTTTTTTATTTTTTCCTCCAGCCTCAACTTCAAACTCCAGAATACAGAAATAAAAGACTGGGCTCAGATGTGGTTTTGGAGTGAGTTAATACATGGATCTAAGTATGGTGAATTAACATCTCTCAACCAGACCTTGGCAGATTTGATATTCCAACCCTGAGATGAACTCCAGGTTTTTTTTTTTGCCGTTTTTAATATATCATCCTTAAAGATACCTTATCTGGAAAACACTTCAAGAAATAGATATAAATTTGCATTAAAGTGGCTCCATGCCCAGAGTTTTTATTTTCACAGTTTGGGAAAGCTTTTACATTGTTCATTACTCTTTTTCCCATAATTAGAGCCGAGCAGAGCTAATTCGCAGGGCTGTTCTCCACATTCTGGAGTTCTGCAATTGTTTCAAGGAGTATAAAAAATATTAAAAAGATTTTAATGCAATTAAAATTTTAAAGGCATATGCCAAACATTTTAAGGAAAAAATGAGATAAACTAAAATAAAAGAAGCAATAATTTTCAGTTTTAAAATATCTGGAAATTACTGCTTTAAACAGTTACCAAAGGAGTGGATTCTCCCTCATTTCCTCCACTTCTGCCTTCCTTGGCTTATGGGTGGGTACACTAATGTCCCCAGGAATAGGTTTTGCTCTGACTCCTTATGTTGACAGTCATGGCCCCTCCTGCATAGTGTTTCTGCACCCCATTCTCACAGCCTGAGTATTCACCTTGTACCTCAGATATAATAGGACTGTCCCAATTTTGGATCACTACAACAGTAACTTATAACTCTGGTTCCCTCCTAGGAGTGTGGCTCAGAATTGCCATTACCAGTTGGTCCACAATTTCTGTTCAATGGTGACAGGCCTTCTAATAGCCACTGGCAAATCTGCCTGAACCTCTCTAGATTCTATTTCTGCACTAGGTTCACCCTGCTGCTGCTGCTGCAAAGTCACTTTAGTCGTGTCCGACTCTGTGCGACCCCAAAGACAGCAGCCCACCAGGCTCCCCTGTCCCCTGGGATTCCCTACTGGCTTACAAAGAAATTCCCTGCTCCACCAGACAATCTGGTAACATGAATAACAATCTGGAAATAAAGTAACAGCAAGCACATAGAATTTCTGCTGTGGGTCAGCATTATTCTTAGTGCTCTGCAGATATGAACTCATGCAAGCTTCATAACAGCCCAAAAGTCAGTACTATTAATATAAATGATAAAGAGGAAGAAACTGAAGCACGGTACAGGTTAAGTACATTGCCCAAAGTTATAAGCTGATAAATGGTGGAACTAAAACTTTTTGAACCACTTTATTGAGGGATGATTGAGATACAAAAAGCAGTAGATATTTAATATATTACAACTTAATGTGTTTGGAAATAAGTATACCTTGTGAAACCACTCTCAAAGCATAAACTTAGCCATCACATCCAAAAGTTTCCTCTGCTCACTTTGTTTTGCTTTGTTTTTCTTTTTGCCATAAGTGAAAGTGAAAGTTGCTCAGTTGTATCTGACTCTATACAGTCCATGGAATTCTCCAAGCCAGAATACTGGAGTAGTTAGCCATTCTCTTCTCCAGGGGATCTTCCCAAACCAGGGATCGAACCCAGGTCTCCTGCACTGCAGGCATATTCTCTACCAGCTGAACCACCAGAGAAGCTTTGCCATAAGAACACAACATAAGATAGAACTTAGGAAGATTTTAGCTACACAATCCAGTTAAAAGGGCCTGTTAATCCCAGACCTTGTGTTGAAAGCAGATCTCCAGAATCTATTTATTTTGCATAACTGAAACAGTGATAGACTTTATTTTGGGGGGCTCCAAAATCACTGCAGATGGGGACTGCAGCCATGAAATTAAAAGACGCTTGCTCCTTGGAAGAAAAGATGTGACCAACCTAGACAGCATATTAAAAAGCAGAGATATTACTTTGCTGACAAAGGTCTGTATAGTCAAAGCTATGGTGTTTTCAGTAGTCATGTATGGATGTGAGAATTGGACTATAAAAAATGCCAAGAGCCAAAGAATTGCCACTTATGAACTGTGGTGTTGGAAAAGACTCTTGAGAATCCCTTGGACTGCAAAGAGATCAAACCAGTCAATTCTCAAGGAAATCAGTCCTGAATATTCATTGGAAGGACTGATGCTAAAACTGAAGCTCCAATAATTTGGCCACCTGATACAAAGAACTGGCTCATTGGAAAAGACCCTGATGCTGGAAAAGATTGAAAGAGGGAGGAGAAGGGGATGACAGAGGATGAGATGGTTGGATAGCATCACTGACTCAATGGACATGAGTTTGAGCAGGCTCCAGGAGTTGGTGATGGACAGGGAAGCCTGGCGTGCTGCAGTCCATAGGGTCACAAAGAGTTAGACACGACTGAGTGATTGAACTGAACTGAAACTCTGAAGCCTTGACAAACGCCTCCCCATTTCTCTTCCCCATCCCCAGCCCCTGGCAAGACTTAAACCTAGGCAGTCAGATTCCAGACTCTTTGTACTTAACCACTGCTCTGTGGCTCTCCCAGCACAGGGACATATCCTATCATAGGGGATCAGGGCTTTGAAATTAAGAACAATATTATATATATATATATATATATATATATATATATATATATATATATACACACACACACACATATATGTGGAATCTAGAGAAATGTCATGTGTGTGAATGTGTGCTCAGTGACTTCACTCATGTCTGACTCTTTGTGACTATATGGACTGCAGCCATGGCTCCTCGGTCCGTGGGATTCTCCAGGCAAGAATACTGGAGTGGGTTGCCATGCCGTTCTCCCGGGGATCTTCCTGACTCAGGGATCAAAACCAAGTCTCCTGTGTCTCCTGCATTGCAGGTGGATTCTTTACCCACTGAGCCACCTGGGAAGAAAAATGTTGTAGGTGATCTTATTTGCAAAGCAAAAATAGAGACACAGACATAGAGAACAAATATAAGGATACTAAGGGAGGGGTGTGGGATGAATTTTGGGATGGATATATATATACACTATTGATACTATGTGTAAAATAAGTAACCAATGACAACATACTATATACCACAGGGAACTCTACTCAGTGTTCTGTGGTGACCTAAAGGGGAAAGAAATCTAAAAAAAAGAGGGGATATGGGCATATATATAGCTGATTCACTTTTCTGTACAGCAAGAAATACAAGGTTGTAAAGCAACTATACTCCAATAAAAATTAATTTAAAATAAATAAATGGATCAGTTCAGTTTAGTCGCTCAGTCGTATCTGACTCTTTGCGACCCCATGAATCACAGCACGCCAGGCCTCCCTGTCCATCACCAACTCCCGGAGTTCACTCAAACTCATGTGCATGGAGTCGGTGATGCCATCCAGCCATCTCATCCTCTGTCGTCCCCTTCTCCATAGGTATATTAAAAAACATTTTATATAACAAAATTGTCCTGTTTGTCCTGGGAAAGGGGTATGTTGAGGACAAAGTGAGATTAGTGAGAACAGGATGTGAGGGTCCGAAAAGGCTAATCAGAACTTGGAACACCCAGTTCTCACTATGAGGAAGAACCTCAAGGCATACATGCCACTGTGCAAGTTATGTAGCCACTAAGTGCAGAACAAGTTTTATCAAAAAATAAACAGCTAAAAAATATGTACTATGTAAAACACTAGCACATGATTTAAGGGGATACTAATATGTTTCAGTTCAGTTCAGTTCAGTTGCTCAGTCGTGTCCGACTCTCCGCGACCCCATGAATCGCAGCACGCCAGGCCTACCTGTCCATCACCATGTTTAAAGACTATTAAATACATTAAGGTGGATGCTTGGGGTGGGAGGGGGATCTGGGAGTAGGAATCATGGAAGAAGGAAAAAAAAAAGAAAGGGAGAGAGAGAGAGAGAGGCCTTGCCTGTAATGATGACAAAAATTTACTAAGAACTGAGGACTATGATTAATTCAATTCTCAGCCACCTGAGGTCCAATTAAACAAATAAATAGTTGCCCTGCAATAGAATCCTTTACTTTTGAAGATGCTTATCATTTTTCTGGTTGTCTATATAGAGTGTCTGATACATGTCAAGGGTAAGTAGAATCTAGCAGGTGACTGTGTAGGAATGAACCTTAGTGTAGCCTTTGCTTTACTGGGAAATTACTAGGCTCTTCTTTGTTTCTTCTTTTCTTTGCAGTTTGACTTGAAAATAAACTCATACCCCAGGCTGTCAGTGTGAGAGAGGTTGCTGCTGCTGCTGCTGCTGCTAAGTCACTTCAGTCGTGTCCGACTCTGTGTGACCCCACAGACGGAAGCCCACCAGGCTCCCCCGTCCCTGGGATTCTCCAGGCAAGAACACTGGAGTGGGTTGCCATTTCCTTCTCCAATGTGTGAAAGTGAAAAGTGAAAGTGAAGTCGCTCAGTCGTGTCCGACCCTTAGCGACCCCATGGACTGCAGCCCACCAGGCTCCTCCATCCATGGGATTTTCTAGGCAAGAGTACTGGAGTGGCTTGCCATTGCCTTCTCCTGTGAGAGAGGTTACTCTTCAACAATTTATGGAGATGTAATTCACAAGCAACTGACCCATTTAAAGTGCACAATTCAATTAGTGATTAGTGTGTTCGCAGGGTTGTGCAATCATCACCATAATTTTAGAACATTTGCATCACTCCCAAAAGAAACCTGATATCCATTAGCAGTCACTTTCTATTCTCTCATCTTCACCCTTCCAGCCCCAGGCAACCACTAATCTACTTTCTGTCTCTAAGAATTTGTCTATTCTGGATAGTTCACATAAATAGTAACCTACAATATGTGATCTTTCATGATTGATTTCTTTCCCTTAGCACAATATTTTTGAGGTTCATCCGTGTTATAGCATATATTAGTACTTTGTTCTTTTTTGGCCAATAACATATCTTCCAATTGCTGAGTAATATATCTAATTACCAAATAATATATATTACATTGTATGGATATACCACGTTTTCTCTATTCTTCAGTTAATGGATATTTGGGTTTATTTCCACTTTTGGGTAAGTATGTGTAATGCTGCAATAAACATTACTTTATAAGTTTTTGTGAGAAAATATGTTTTCAATTCTTAGGACTATATACCTACAAGTAGAATTGCTGAATCATGTGCTAATTCTATGTTTAACTTTTTGAAAGACTGCCAGATTGTTTTCTGCAGTGCCTGGAATATTCTATATTCCCAACAGCAAGGTATCAAAGTTCTAAAATCTCCACATCTTTGCCACAACATGTTATTATTTGATTTGTTGATTATAGCTATCTTAGTGGGTATGAAGTGGAATCTCATTATGGTTTGATTTGCATTTCCCTGATGACTAATGATGAGCATTTTTAATATGCTTATTGTATATCTATCGGCCATTTTCACATCTTGGAGAAATAGCTATTCAATCCTTTGCCCTTTTTAAAATTGGAGAGTTGTCTTTTTATTATGGATTTTTAAGAGTATTATATAAAGTGTAGGAACTACAAATCCTTTATCACATATATGATTTTCAAATATTTTCTTCCATCCTGTGTTGTGTTTTAACTTTCTTGATGGTAGATTTGAAGGAAAAATTCTTTAATTTTGAAGAGTCTGATTTATTTTTTCTTTGAGGAACTTGATTTTGTTATTATTATCTAAGAAATCCTTGCATAATCCGAGGTCACAGATTTTCACCTATGTTTCTTCCTAAGAATTTTATCTCTTTTAAAATTAATTTTTATTGGGAGATATTGGCTTCACAATGTTGTTAGTGTGTGTTGTAAAGCAAAATGAATCAGCTCTACATAGCTATATATCTATATCTCCTCTCTTTTTTGGATTTCCTTCCCATTTAGGTCACCACAGAGCATTGAGTAGAGTTCCCTGTACTATAAAGTAGGTTCTTATTAGTTATCTATTTTACATATAATAGTGTATATATGTCAATCCCAATCTACCAGTTCATCACCCCTCCCCCCCTTCAGTATCCATCCGTGCATTCTCTATGTCAGTGTTGTTTTAACTCTTATGTTTAGGTCTATGAAACATATTGAATTACATTAAGTCCCCTACATACGAACCTTCAAGTTGCAGACTTTCAAAGATGTGAACATGCATTCCATCACCATCAGGTGTGAGTAAAATTGCAGCTGGCCCTCCGTCTCCTCTTGAGGATCCTCCACCTCTTCCACCTCCCACCCCCTTCTCCCTGCTCTAGTCAGTAACTTTTTCTGCCTGTTCACTTGATGCAAGCCAGCCCCTGTATGCCAGCTGCTGTACTGTACCACCATACTTGCAAGGAACTGTACTGTAAGATTAAAAGATTTTCTTTATTTTTTTGTGTTTGTTTGTTTATATGCATTATTTGTGTGAAAGTATTGCAAACTTATCAAAATGTGGTGCTGGAGGAGACTCTTGAGAGTCCCTTGGGCTACAAGGAGATCAAGCCAGTCAATCCTAAAGGAAATTAACCCTGAATATTCATTGGAAGGACTGATGCTGAAGCTCAAATACTTTGGCCACCTGATGTGAAGAGCTAACTCATTGGAAAAGACCCTGATGCTGGGAAATATCGAGGGCAAGAGAAGAAGTGGGTGACAGAGGATAAAATGGTTGGGTAGCATCATCGACTCAATGAACATGAGTTTGAGCAAACTCCCAGGAATAGTGAAGGACAGGGAAGCCTGGAGTGCTGCAGTCCATAGGGTCACAAAGAGTCGGACACAACTGAGCAACTGAACAACATGGTAAACCTATTACAGTACAGTACCATATAGCCGATTATGTTAGTTGAGTACCCAGGCTAACACTGTTGGACTTAATGAACAAATTGTACTTTTGAATGTGCTGTTGGAATGGAACTCATTCATATGTATGGGACTTATTGTAATTTCTGCATATTGTGTGAGGCGCAACTCCATTCTTTTCTATGTGGATATCCAGTTGTCTTTTGTTGACTATGAGGGCTACTCCATTTCTTCTAAGGGATTCCTGCCCATAGTAGTAGATATAATGGTCATATGAGTTATATTCACCCATTCCATTCCATCTTAGTTTGCTGATTTCTGGAATGTTGATGTTCACTCTTATCATCTCCTGTTTGACCACTTCTAATTTGCCTTGATTCATGGACCTAACGTTCCAGGTTCCTATGCAATATTGCTCTTTACAGCATCAAACCTTGCTTCTATCACCAGTCACATCCACAACTGCGTATTGTTTTTGCTTTGGCTCCATCCCTTCATTTTTTCTGGAGTTATTTCTCCACTGATCTCCAGTAGCATATGGGCATCTGCTGACCTGGGGAGTTCATCTTTCAGTGTCCTATCTTTTTGCCTTTTCATACTTTTCATGGGGGATAGCATATTAAAAAGCAGAGACATTACTCTGTCAACAAAGGTCCGTCCATTCAAGGCTATGTTTTTTCCAGTGGTCATGTATGGATGTGAGAGTTGGACTATAAAGAAAGCTGAGCACCGAAGAATTGATGCTTTTGAACTGTGGTGTTAGAGAAGACTCTTGAGAGTCCCTTGGACTGCAAGGAGATCCAACCAGTCCATCCTAAAGGAGATCAGTCCTGGGTGTTCATTGGTAGGACTGATGTTGAAGCTGAAACTCCAGTACTTTGGCCACCTGATGTGAAGAGCTGACTCATTTGAAAAGATCCTGATGCTGGGAAAGATTGAGGGCAGGAGGAGAAGGGGACGACAGAGGATGAGATGGTTGGATGGTATCACTGACTCAATGGACATGGGTTTGGGTGGACTCCAGGAGTTTGTGATGGACAGGGAGGCCTGGCGTTCAGCGGTTATTGGGTCCCAAAGAGTTAGACATGACTGAGCGACTGAATTGAATTGATCCAGTTGTCACAGCACTATTTGTTGGAAAGACCATTCTTCCCCCCTTGAATTATCCCACACCTCTGCTGAAAGCCAATTGACTGAAAATGTAAGGATTTATTTCTGGGCTTTTAATTCTATGGCATTGATCTATATATCTATTGTTATGTCATTATCACACTGTCCTGATTACTATAGCTTTGTAATAAATTTTGGATTTTGGAAGTGTGAGTCATCAAAATTTGTTCTCCTTTTCCAAGACTGTTTTAGTTGTTCTGCATCCTGTGTGCTTCCATATCAACTGCAGCATCAACTTGACAATTTTTGCAAAGAACCCAGCTGGGACTTTGCTAGGGATTGTATTGATTCTGTAGATCAGTTTTGGAGTATTGCTATCTTTGCAATATTAAGTCTTCCAATTCATGAATACAGGATGTCTTTAATTTTTTCCAATGATGTTATATATTTTTCAGTGTACAAGTCTTGGACTTTTTAAAATCAAATTTGTTTCTGAGCATTTAAATTTTTTGATACTATTATAAATAAAATTGTCTTAATTTCCTTTTTGGATTGTTCACTGCTAGTATACGGAAATACAACTGATTTTTGTGTGTTGATCTTGTAACTTGCAACTTTGTTGGACTTTATTAACTCATAATTTTGGGGGGTTTCTTTAAAATTTTAGATAGTAACAGTATGTCATCTGTGAATAGAGATAATATTAATTCTTCTTTTCCATTGTAGAAGATTTTTCTTTCTTGTTCTTGCCTAATTGCCTTGGTTAGAATTTCAATCACCATAAAATAAAAGTGGAGAGTGGGCATTTTGTCTTATTTCTGATCACAGGGGCAAAGCATTCAGTCATTCCCCTACAGGCATGATGTTAGCTGTAGATATTTCACAGATGCCTTTTATCAGGTTGAGGAAGCTCCCTGATATTCTGAGTTTGCTAAGTGTTGTATCCATGTGTATTTTATCATAAGAGAGTGCTCAATTTTGTCATCTATTAAAGTGATCATGTGTTTTTACTTTATTCTATTAACATATGGCAATGTTTTTTGTATGTTACCAGCCTGGTATTTCTGAGATAAATCCCAATTGGTTGTGGCATATAATCGTTTTTACATGCTGCTTGATTCAGTTTGCTGGTATTTGGTTGAAGTTGTTTGTTTCTATATTTATAAGGGTTAAATGGTCTGTATTTTCTTTTCTCATGATGTCTTTATCTGACTTTGGTATCGAGGTAATAATACTGACTTCATAGAATGAGTTGGGAAGTGCCCATTCCTCCTCTATTTTGTGGATTGTTTGTGAATGATTGTGTTAATCTGTTTTTAAAGTTTAGTGGAATTCATTACTACAGCCATCTGGTCTTGGGCTTTTCTTTGTGGAACGCTTTTTTAAAATTACTAATTCAATCTCTTTACCTGTTATAGATTTATTCAGATTTGCTATTTTTTCTTGAGTCAATTTAGCACTGTGTGCCTTTCTAGATGGAGAAGGCAATGGCACCCCACTCCAGTACTCTTGTCTGGAAAATCCCATGGACGGAGGAGCCTGGAAGGCTGCAGTCCATGGGGTCGCTGAGGGTCGGACACGACTGAGCAACGTTACTTTCACTTTTCACTTTCATGCATAGGAGAAGGAAATGGCAACCCACTCCAGTGTTCTTGCCTGGAGAATCCCAGGGACGGGGGAGCCTGGTGGGCTGCTGTCTATGGGGTCACACAGAGTCGGACACGACTGAGGTGACTTAGCAGCAGCAGCAGCAGCAGCCTTTCTAGAAATGTCCGTCACATCTAAGCTATTCACCAAGAGTTGTTCATAATTTCCTCTATAATTTTTTAAAAATTTTCTGTAAGATTATGTTTTGTTCTTGATTTTAATGAATTGAGCCTTTGGTCAGTTCATCTAAAGTTTGGTCAGTTTTTTCAATCTTTTCAAAGAACCAGCTTTTTTGTCTCATTGATTTTGCTCTTTTTCTATTCTCAATTTAACTTATTTGCACTCTAGTCTGGGTTATTTCCTTCTTTCTCCTTGTTTTGTTTTTTATTTACTCTTTCTTGTTTCTTAAGTTGAAAGCTAAGCTACTGATTTGAGACCTTTCTTCTTTTAATGTAGGTGTTCCCTCTAAGCACTGCTTTTATTGCATTCCCAAGTTTAGGCATGTTGTACTTTCATTTTTCAACTCATCTTCAAGTATTTCTTAATTTTCCTGTGATTTTTCCGTTTATCTATTGATTATTAAGTTGAGCAGTGTTTAATTTCCACATCTTTATGAATTTCTCAAATTTCCTTCTGTTGTTAATTTCTAATTTCATTCTGCTGTGATCGGAGAACATTCTTTAGATGATTTCAACCCTTCTAAATTTATTGAGACTTGTACAATTGTATAACATATGATCCATCCTGAAAAATGTTCCTTGTGCACTGGAGAAGAATACATTTTGGTTTGAATCTTTAGAGATGCCTTTTTAGGTCTACTTGGTCTATAGTGTCATTCTAGTTTTCTATTTTCTTATTGATCATTTGTCTAATAGTTCTATCTATTTTTGAAAGTCAAGTATTGAAGTCTCCTGTGATTATCATTCAATTGCTTATTTCTTCCTTCAATTCTGTCAGTTTTTTGCATCATGTATTTTGGGGTTCTGTTGTTAGATGCATATGTGAGATAGATTCTTGAAGGTTGCTCAGCTCCCATCTATACCAAAGTAATAAAAGAATATATCCAGACTTTAAGAAGAAATTTAACTGGGACTCCTCACAATAGTTCTGCAGATAACATGGAAAACATATTGATTATTGGATGATATAATTAGGTGGGTTTGTAATAAGTTGAGTGATTGTACCATAAATGTGCTAATTAGTGGGGGCTTATGTCAACCTGAAAGGCTCTGTCCTTCAGCACGTCCTGTTCGAAATTTTGATTAATGACTAAGGTTAAAAAAAATGACTTGCATATTAAATATGTCAATGACAAGAATTGAGAGTGACAGCATATATAGTGGCTGCTTGAATTAGGTAAAGAAATCATCTTAACAAATTGTGACCATGGGTTGAGTCTAACAAGATGCAATTTAGCAGGGGTAAATGTATTCCCACAGTGTTAAGTACCATACATTGAATATGGTGATAGCCTTCGATCCCTATCTCCTCCAGTGAATTGCATTAATACAAGATAGCAGTACAAGATTGATTAGTACCACATGAGAAAGCCATTTAGGAGGTATAATTAATAATGAGTAGTTACTTTCACCTAGCCCAGTGCCTGGCAGTAACTACTAGAGCAAAGGAAAAGGAAAGAAAAGAAGGGAGGAAGGGAAGGAGAAAGGAAAGAAAGCTTGGTACAAATACAAAGAAATATAATGTAATTTTAGGTTGAATTAGTAGGAGTTTTATCTCAAGAAAATCCCACTACGATGATATTCCTAGGAGAGGAATAGTTGGAAGGTAGAGGATGTCTTGCTACCCAAATCTTGCCCCATCTTCCCTCTATGTGCCAGGACGTAGGCTATCACTAGATCCTGTGCTGGTGAGGAAAGTAGCTGATGGTTGAAATTTACTCTGTAGTGCACCAAAAGCACCAAAAATGACACATTTTAAGAGAAGAACTAACAAATTAGAGTTTTCTCTGAGGTCAGAGCTCAAGAACCGAAGGATCACCCTAGGCTCTGCCTTCATGACCCACACTTCCTATCCAGTCTACCTTTTTCCTTTCATTACAATGGAAACTTGAGTGATTGCAATAGCTTCCTCTATGCTCTTCCTGTTTCTGTTGTAGCCCCCATTCACATTCACCCTCTCTCTGGAGTCAGAGGACTCTTTAAAAAGGCAATTCTGATCTTCAGTAACTTTTATGTTTAAAACTCTACCGAAAGCCTGCACTGTTAGTGATTCCTATACAGCCTTCTTTCTCCTCCTCCTCCTCTCTTGTACGGCTGTCACCCCACCCGTATCCCTCCCATAAAAAGATGCTATCCTTCTCTGCCTCTCCTACTGTCAAAGTACTCTTCTCTGGAAGAATATTTCTTGAGCTTCCTTCACTGAATTATTTATCTATGCTTCCTGGAGCATGACAAAACATCTCATTAAAAGCCTTGGGTGGGGATGACACCCCCTGGCCCCAACCCACACAGCTAACAGGAGAGAGAGCCAAGGGGAGGAAGAGACATGGTGGCTGGGGTGGGAGTGCCCCCACAAAAGGCCTGTAGACAGAGTCCATGAGACCCGGGGACTCAGGAGGGTGATGGACACAGGCAGGCTCCTGACTCCAGGGTGACCAGCATGCTAGTCTGGGCCATTATCTTTCTCGAAAGCTTTGGACAAACACAGAAGGCCTGAGCCCACCATGCCTCTCAGCCTAAGACTATCCAAGTGCTAAGCAGTCAAAGAAATAGTCATGACACTGAGGAGAACTCACCCCTGTCTCTGCCATCAGGACTCAGTAAAGTAGAACAAGTTATCCATCCCGATTGCACCTAGAGGGACAGAGCCATGCAGGGAAGAGAGTGAAGTGGGGACTGGAGACCTAATTTCTGGCTCCAGCTCTGCCATTAGCCAGCTGTGTGAACCTGGGCACACCCCTTGGCTTTTCTGAGTCTGAGTTTTCACTTGTACAAGGGAGGCAGCACACACAGTGCGGTAATTCAGGGCATAGGCTCTGGAGCCAGGTTGCCCGGGTTCACATCTCAGCTCTGTATGTGACAGTAACAAATCCATTTAGCCTGACAAAGCCTCAGTCTTCTTACCTGTAAAATGGGGACAACAATAGTGCCTGCCTCAAAAGATTACTGCAAACTGTGCAGCAGCCAGCGCACAGCCTTGAGAGACACTCAGATGGTTGCTATGTGCATCTCATCAGAGATCCTCGTTCTCCAGAGTCTGATCTGTTCAAGTCACTGGAACCTGGCTCTTCATTCCAGAGGATACATGCCATTCTGGTGGTGAGGAGATATGATTTTCAGGAGGCCTGGGCTAGCCCTTCAGAATAAGGTGAAGGCACATCACGTGTGATGTTCTGCAAACCTTCGTGTGGCCCTCCTCATTTTGAGGCATCCTGGGGAACCCTGCGGTGGAGACCAGTGCTCCCAGGCTTTCAGGACATTTGCCCATGACACTGCATAGGACAAAGTAAGGACTGTGAAGGAGGAAAAATAATTTCCTCTCTATCCTTCTAGGTTCTTGACTGAGGCCCCTCAGTTCACTTCAGTTCAGTTGTTCAGTCATGTCCAACTCTTTGTGATCCCATGGGCTGCAGCACACCAGGCTTCCCTATCCATCACCTTCTCCCAGAGCTTGCTCAACCTCTTGTCCATCGAGTCTGTGATGCCATCCAACCATCTCATCCTCTGTCATCCCCTTCTCCTCCTGCTTTCAATCTCTCCTACCATCAGGGTGTTTTCCAATGAGTCAGTTCTTCACATGAGGTTCCCTGAGGCCTCTGGCCCTGTAATAAAAAACAGATTAACAGGAGAAAAACATACAGACTCTTAGTAACCTATGTAATTCCTACATTCACGAGAGAGACCCAGGAATATTGAGTGACTCCCCAAAATGGTCTAAGCCTCCAACTTATATACCATCGCCAGCTAAAAGCAAAAGGGGATGATAAGGGAGTGGGGGATTGCAGCCATGAAATTAAAAGACGCTTACTCCTTGGAAGGAAAGTTATGACCAACCTAGATAGCATATTAAAAAGCAGAGACATTACTTTGCCAACCAAGGTCCGTCTAGTCAAGGCTATGGTTTTTCCCGTGGTCATGTATGGATGTGAGAGTTGGACTGTGAAGAAAGCTGATCGCCGAAATTGATGCTTTTGAACTGTGGTGTTGGAGAAGACTCTTGAGAGTCCCTTGGACTGCAAGGAGATCCAACCAGTCCATTCTAAAGGAGATCAATCCTGGGTGTTCATTGGAAGGACTGATGCTAAGGCGGAAACTCCAATACTTTGGCCACCTCATGCGACGAGTTGACTCACTGGAAAAGACTCTGATGCTGGGAGGGATTGGGGGCGGGATGGAGGAGACGGAGACGACAGAGAATGAGAGGGCTGGATGGCATCACCGACTCGATGGACATGAGTTTGAGTGAACTCCGGGAGTTGGTGATGGACAGGAAGGCCTGGCGTGCTGTGATTCATGGGGTTGCAAAGAGTTGGACACAACTGAGCGACTGAACTAAACTGAACTGAAGGAAGTTTGCACCATCTTTGCAAAGATTAGTTACCTGCATTGTAAAAAGATTACATTTCCTGCCCTCTGCAATATTCCAGCATTGATTCTATGGCCACTTGGCAGGTGTTTGGTGAAACTGGGAAGAAGTAAGCTACTACTCTTGAAATAGGATTCTATGGGGGTAATAAAACTAAATGGGAGAAGGAAAGAAAATAAACTCCCCATTTCAGGTAAGTAGAGCATTATGGTTTACGTTACCATACACACCATAACCATATACATTGTATATATGGAGTACCTGTTTTTCATACTACAGAATAGATCAAACTAAATTAATATCCCTTATTTTTTTCTTCGTTGTTCCAATAAAATAATTTAGCCTCTTACAATGTCTATGGGTGACCATTACAAACATTAGTTCTCATAATATTGAAGTGTGGAAATGCCAGGTAACAAAACTCTCTGCCAAAATGTAAGATACTCAGTTTTTGTTACTGTAACAAAAGAAGTATTCTAGAAAAAAGAATAAAGACTTGCGTCATGCAGAGACAATAATTCTTCAGCTTAATTTATTATGTTCCAATTTTTTTTTTATTGTGACAAACTAAAAAATAACACCACATATCAGAAAGATAGATCAGAAAGCTCACTTGGCTGAGATACAGCTAATAACAAAAGCTAACACCGGTACATAATTAACAGCAGTTTTTATGACTGATTGCTAATAACTTTTTTTTACTGTACCTACATAAAATAAAGGAGGGGAACGTGGGACTGAAGGACGGGATTTTCTTTTTAAACTCTCCATCAGGTATCTCTTTCCTTGTTCTGTTTATTAGGAACTTAGATTTTAGTCATTTGGGTAATTTTTAGTCAGACTTTAAAAGACTTGGGATGCTACAAAACCCGACAGCTCTGATTTCAACAACAATTTTCAGTAGCTTTTGTTTGTTCAGTAAGGCAGACACTGGGGGAAGGCACACCTTCTCAGTAGTTCCTAGGGTTACTTCCTTGGGAGGAATATTAAGGGCATGACTGACTCAATATTTCTCCCAGAAAAGAGCTGCTTGCTATTTTTTGACTTCTTCTTCCACTATCTGAAGATTGAATCTTGCTCTGCTTAGAAACTTACCTTCCTTTCCTTGAAACTTACCTACCTTTCCTTTCTTTGCCCCTCTGGCTTCATTTCCTCCCTGTCTCTATCTCTTCTGCATCTTTCAAACTACATCAGATGAATAAGTTCTGGGGATCTATTGTGTGTCGTGGTCATGCTCAGTCGCTTCAGTCATGTCTGACTCTTAGTGACCCCATGGACTGCAGCCTACCAGACTCCTCTGTCCATGGGATTTTCCAGGCAAAAATACTGGAGTGGGTTGCCATTTCCTACTCCAGGGGATCTTTCCCACCCAAGGATCAAACCCTCGGTTCCTGCATCTCCTGCATTGGAAGCGGATTCTTTACTGCTGAGCCACCAGGGAAGCCCTATTATACAATGTGGCAACTTGACTAAATAATACTGAGTCTTATACTTGAAAGTTGCTAAGAGGGTAGAGCTTCATGTTCTCACCATAACAACAACAACAAAAAATGGTAATTATATGAGTGAAGAATGTATTCACTAACTTTATTATAGCAAATCTTTCAAAATATCTAAATGAATCAAGACATAATGTATACCTTAAATATACACAATGTTATTTGTCAATTATTAATACATCTCAATAAAGCTTGAAAAATGAAAAAAAAAAAAAAAATCCTGGCCCCAGACAGTGCAAGGTACTGATCTGTCACTGGCCAGTTGTATGGCCTTCAGGAATTTGCTTAACTTCTCTGTTCCTCAGTTTTATTATCTGTAAAAAGATGAGATTGGATCAGTTCCAAAATTTTATCTAAAGTAGCACACACATTACTTTCCCTCATGGCATTTCTTTTGCATTGGCCACACATGAGGAAGGCTAAGTCAGGACCCTTACTGGATGCTCAAGACTCCTCTGAGGGAGCCCTTCTCCAGTGCAGCAAATCAAGGATACTTCATTGTCTTCAGGCTCTTTCTACTGTAATGGAACCTCCTTTATTGTTATTTGGTGTGAAGATAGTGTCAAAAGCACTTTTGTTTTCTTGACAATAAATTCTTGCCGTGTAAAAACAACAACAACAAACAAACAACAACAAAATAAAGTAGCACACACATTACCATGCTTTCTATGCCTCACTGGAATCATCTTCCAGTTTTTGAAGTTCCTCTAGGAAACTTGCAGTACTTGGATGCAATCTCAAAAACGACAGAATGATCTCTGTTCGTTTCCAAGGCAAACCATTCAATATCATGGTGATCCAAGTCTATGCCCTGACCAGTAACACTGAAGAAGCTGAAGTTGAACAGTTCTATGAAGACCTACAAGACCTAGAACTAACACCCCCAAAAGATGTCCTTTTCATTATAGGGGACTGAAATGCAAAAGTAGGAAGTCAAGAAACACCTGGAGGAACAGGCAAATTTGGCCTTGGAGCAAAGAATGAAGCAGGGCAAAGGCTAATAGAGTTCTGCCAAGAGAACGCACTGGTCATAGCAAACACCCTCTTCCAACAACACAAGAGAAGACTCTACACATGGACATCACCAGATGGTCGACACCCAAACCAGACTGATTATATTCTTTGCAGTCAAAGATGGAGAAACTCTATACAGTCAGCAAGAACAAGACCGGGAGCTGACTATGGCTCAGTTGAACTCAGATGAACTCCTTATTGCCAAGTTCAGACTTAAATTGAAGAAAGTAGGGAAAACCACTAGACCATTCAGGAATGACCTAAATCAAATCACAAATGATTATACAGTGGAAGTGAGAAATAGATTTAAGGGACTAGATCTGATAGACAGAGTGCCTGATGAACTATGGGCGGAGGATTGTGACATTGTACAGGAGACAGGGATTAAGACCATCCCCAAGAAAAAGAAATGCAAAAAAGCAAAATGGCTGTCTGAGGAGGCCTTACAAATAGCTGTGAAAAGAAGAGAAGCGAAAAGCAAAGGAGGAAAGGGAAGATATACCCATTTGAATGCAGAGTTCCAAAGAATAGCAAGGAGAGATAAGAAAACCTTCCTCAGCGATCAATGCAAAGAAATAGAGGAAAACAGTAGAATGGGAAAGACTAGAGGTCTCTTCGTGAAAATTAGAGATACCAAGGGAACATTTCATGCAAAGATGGGCTCAATAAAGGACAGGAATGGTAGAGACCTAACAGAAGCAGAAGATGTTAAGAAGAGGTGGCAAGAATACACAGAAGAACTGTACAAAAAAGGTCTTCATGACCAAGATAATCACGATGGTGTGATCACTCCCCTAGAGCCAGACATCCTGGAAATTGAAGTCAAGTGGGCCTTAGTAAGCATCACTATGAACAAAGCTGGTGGAGGTGATGGAATTCCAGTTGAGCTATTTCAAATCCTGAAAGATGATGCTGTGATAGTGCTGCTCTCAATATGCCAGCAAATTGGGAAAACTCAGCAGTGGCCACAGGACTGGAAAAGGTCAGTCTTCATTCCAATCCCAAAGAAAGGCAATGCCAAAGAATGCTCAAACTACCACACAATTGCACTCATCTCACATACTAGTAAAGTAACGCTTAAAATTCTCCAAGCCAGGCTTCAGCAATACGTTAACCATGAACTTCCAGATGTTCAAGCTGGTTTTAGAAAAGGCAGACGAACCAGAGATCAAATTGCCAACATCTGCTGGATCATGGAAAAAAGCAAGAGAGTTCCAGAAAAACATATATTTCTGCTTTATTGACTATGCCAAAGCCTTTGACTGTGTGGATCACAATAAACTGTGGAAAATCCTGAAAGAGATGGGCATACCAGACCACCTGACCTGCCTTTTGAGAAACCTGTAGGCAGGTCAAGAAGCAACAGTTATTTCTGGACATGAAGCAACAGACTGGTTCCAAATAGGAAAAGGAGTACATCAAGGCTGTATACTGTCACCCTACTTAATTAACTTATATGCAGAGAAACGCTGGACTGGATGAAGCACAAGCTGGAATCAAGCTTGCCGGGAGAAATATCAATAACCTCAGATATGCAAATGACACCACCCTTATGGCAGAAAGCGAAGAGGAACTAAAAAGCCTCTTGATGAAAGTGAAAAGGAGAGTGAAAAGTTTGGCTTGAAGTTCAACATTCAGAAAACTAAGATCATGGCATTCGGTCCCATCACTTCATGGCAAATAGATGGGGAAACAGTGGAAACATTGGCTAACTTTATTTTTCTGGGCTCCAAAATCACTGCAGATGGTGATTGCAGCCATGAAATTAAAAGATGCTTGCTCCTTGGAAGAAAAATTATGAACCACCTAGATAGCATATTAAAAAGCAGAGACATTACTTTGCCAACAAAGGTCCATCTAGTCAAGGCTATGGTTTTTCCAGTGGTCATGTACGGATGTGAGAGTTGGACTGTGAAGAAAGCTGAGTGCTGAAGAATTGATGCTTTTGAAGTGTGGTGTTGGAGAAGACTCTTGAGAGGCCCTTGGACTGCAAGGAGATCCAACCAATCCATCCTAAAAGAGATCAGTCCTGGGTTTTCATTGGTAGGACTGATGTTGAAGCTGAAACTCCAATACTTTGGCCACCTGATGCAAAGAACTGACTCATTTGAAAAAACCCTGATGCTGGGAAAGACCCTGAAGACAGGAGGAGAAGGGGACGACAGAGGATGAGATAGTTGGATGGCATCACCGACTCGATGGACATGGGTTTGGCTGAACTCCAGGAGTTGGTGATGGACAGGGACGCCTGGTGTGCTGTGGTTCATGGGGTTGCAAAGAGTTGGAGACAACTGAGCGACTGAACTGAACTGAACTAGAAAACTTGTTTGTCTTTAAGTGCATCTTTACGTCTGTTGAATACTTCAATCCTTTGCCAATTCCAAGAACCCATGTTGTGAAGTTTTGTAAAAAACATTTTTAACCTCTAAGCACATTTAAAATTCATTGTAAATACTGCAGTAATAGTCATGAGAAGAGATAGAAAATCCACTCTGGAATGTGTTTCTGTTCTTAATGTGAAATATAGATGGGGTAATTGTTGATTAATATCTTGAAGGAAAGAAAGAATTTCTCATCTACTTTGTGCCAAGAACATTGCTATGTCCTTGTGAATATTGTTTCTGGTAATCCTCAAAACAACATGGTCAGGAAGACATTTTCTTACTACACAAGCTGAAGAAAATGAAGATCTGCAAGTTTACAGGAAGTGGCAGGACTGGGATTTGAATTCAGAAGATTAAAACCTATGTGATTGCAGCACTGTGAATATACTAAATGCTACTGAATTTTACACTTTAACATGGTTAATTTTATGTGATTCTTACCTGAAAAGACAAAAACAAATTTAAAATCAGAAAAAATGTATATGTTTATAGTTTGTATCAATGTAACTAAATCACAGTATGGTCAACTGGAAAATGCTTAGGACTCGGCTCTGACTGGCCAGCTCTATGAGCACGAGCAAGGTATTTCACCACTCCAGGTTCCAGTTTTCCCCATCTATAAAATAAAGAGAAGATGGACCAGCTGGATGATTTCTAGGGGCCCCTGCAGCTCTTAACAGTCTGCAGTCTTGTTTCATCTACCGCTGAATACTGGTCTTTATTGCCCCCTTGTGGGTGAAAGCTGAACTGTCACTGTTTCTGTATTCGTATAAGATTTCAGAACAATATTCATTAAAATAACAGCAAAAACACCCATGGCGGATTCGTGTCAATGTATGGCAAAACCAATACAATATTGTAAAGTAAAATAAATAAATAACTAAATAAATAAAACTGAGATAAAAAATTAACAGCAAAAACCACAAATGGAACCAGCCTTGACATCATGCAGATAAAGAAGTTGAATATTTTGCTATCAATTTTTTGTCATGATGACACAAGATTAGACTCATAATCTTTCTAAACAAAAATAAGTGCATAGTTTCAAATGTGGTCAAGAACAAAGAACAGATCAAGTAGGCATTTCTCTCTCCTCCACCACCCTGCTAACCCTTTCAATAATCTTTCAACATTTAAAAAATATTATAAACAAAATAAAAAGGAAGAGGTATGGGAGGGGACTGCAGAAAACCAGTAATACAGATATGATGAAAGGTTAATGCATAATATATATATATATAAATAGTTTCTAGAAATCAATAAGAAACAAAAATGACTGTTCCCCAAATGTGCTAAGGACTAGAATGGGCTATTCACTCAAGAAAAAATAAAAATACCATTCTCCCAAATCATCCCACCCTCGCCCTCTCCCACAGAGTCCAAAAGACTGTTCTATACATCTGTGTCTCTTTTGCTGTCTTGTATACAGGGTTATCGTTATCATCTTTCTAAACCAGAGGGATGGGATGGGGAGGGAGGTGGGAGGGGGGTTCAAGATGGGGAACACATGTACACCCGGGGCAGATTCATGTCAATGTATGGCAAAACCAATACAATAATGTAAAGTAATTAGCCTCCAATTAAAATAAATAAATTAATTTTAAAAAAAGAAAAAATAAAAATAGTCAATAAATACATGAACAACTATTCTCAAAGACTGAAAGAAATGCAAATCAAAACATGAGATTATTTTTCATTCATCAAATTAGGCATATGTGGTTAGTGAAGACAATATTCCATGAAAAATTGAGTGTTTATAGAAATAAGCCTTCTCTTATTTTACTGTTATTGATGTAATTTGGGACAACTTTTCTTCTTGATGACAATTTGATAATGTAAATAAAAAATCAGAAAAATATTCATTCTCATTGACCTAGAATTTTACTTATAGGAAATAATATTAATGTGAATTGATTAATATTAGGGACATGCACTGCTGCTTTACTTTGTAAAAAGGAAACTATTGGAAAACAACCTAAATGTCTAGCAATAAGTGTCTGAAAATATCATTTTTGTTTTCAAAAGCAAAGGAAAGCCTTATTCTTCAGTCAAAGAATGGAGAGATATAAGCTCCAGGTTTAGAGAACCAACTCTTCCCTGATTACATGTATTATGGCAAATCCTTCAATAGATTATTATTCAAGCTTTAAATATAATCCCTAGAATAATATATAATGACCTAGTGAAAAATGTCACATTTGGTAAGTGAAAAACATTACAATTAGCTTGTGCAGTACAATATCAATTTTCTTTATTACATAAATATATTAAACACACACATATGCACTAAAAAGTAATATTTAAAAATCTGATTACCTCAGAGTAATAAGATTAAAGGAAACTTTCATTTTCTTTATCTTGCTTTTCTGTTTCTTTTTTCCCTTCAGGTTTTTTTAGGTTGTTGTTTGTTTTTTACTATGGGTGTGTATGACTTTTGTAATCAGAAAAAAAAATAAAAACAAATTTTTAGTGTCAGCTGGTGACACTGTTTTACTGTTGGGAACAAATGAAAAAAGAGACAATTCAAAGGATATACCAACACTTGTTCTTCCAACTCTATGCTGAACAATATATTACAGGACGCACCCTTGGCCATGATGTTTCTAAGTCAGCCAGGAACAATGAGAGAGAAAAGAGAAGAGATGAGCCTCCCTCTTGCTTCCTCAAGAATGAACCACAGGAAGGCATGATTTATATTTTAACTCTAATCAATACATCTAGCATTTCTTTCATCAAGACAGAGTTTCTCAATTCCTTTTCATCAATCAATTAAGTAAAAGAAGCACAGCTTGGCATGTCTGGCTAAAATTCAGGAGTGTTATAATGAAATTCATTACATATTGACCCATAATTCATAAAATATGAAAAGAATTGATAGATTGCTCAAAAATACGGATACTTGCACTCACAAAACCCACCATTTAAAAGGGCACTTAAATACGGCTGAACCAAAATTCTCTGTGTTGCCTTGGAGAAGACAAAGTGATTTATGAAGACACATGGATCTCTGTAGCAATACCTACACAACTAAAGGTGACAATTCCTTCACATCTTGAGCGTGAACACACTTGTTCTAGGTGGGAAAGCATGAAATAATCCTTCACCCCCTTAAAAAAAAGAAAACCATAATAACTCTCCTACAAACATCACCACCTCCATGAGTAAAATAAAACCTAGATCCTTGCTTACCAACTTTTGCAAACATACCACTAAGGAGACATTTAATAATTTAATAGCCTTAATTTCATTGTTTATACCTAGTTTCTATCATTATCCTTTCCTTTTCTTAAAGGGAAAGGAGTAAACAATGAGGGCTTTACTGGTGATGTTAAATTGAAGAAATTAAAAAGACAGCCAAGAACTCTGAAAAGTAACTCTGAAAAGTGATGGATATATTAATTAGCTTGACTGTGGTGATTATTTCATAGTGTATATGTACATTGAATCATCAATTTGAACACCTTAAGTATATACAACCTTTATTTGTCAATTATACCTCTATAAAGCTGGGAGGAAAGAGAGAAAGATTGCAAAAAAAGTGCACATATATGAATATTTAATAAAAAAATTGTATCACAGTTTACTTGCCCTAAAGATCAAATGTAAGAGAAGCACTCTGTGGTGATGAATCCTATATCTCCATAGCAAAGAGATTAAAAAGTGAAATGATTATGTGGATTACTGAGGTTAAGGTATATATGTACATTGCCATTCAGGAGATGGGACTGGAGCTGCTGGTTCAGTCTCTGGGTCAGGAATATCCCCTGGAGTAGGAAATGGCTACCCACTTCAGTATTCTTGCCTGGAGAATTTCATGGACAGAGGAGCCTATGGGCTATAGTCTATGGGGTTGCAAAGAGTCGGACACAACTTAGTTACTAAACAACAATAGAACTACTTCAGGTAATTTCAATGAAAGTAGAGATGTCACTTCCAGCCTGAAATTACTCATATTGGTGCTTCAATTTTCCCAGTGCGCTTTAAATATTCAGTTATAGAATTGAGGAGAAATAATCTTTTCCACATTTCCTGGAAGAACTATAGCCAAACTATTTCCACAGTGGATAAGAATCTGCCTGCCAATGCAGGGGACATGGGTTCTATCCCTGGTCAGAGAAGATTCCACATGCTGCAGAGCAACTAAACCCATGTGCTTCAACTTCTGAGCCCATCCTCTGGGGCCCATGAGCTGCAACTACTGAGTCTGTGTGTCATAACTACTGAAGTTCATGGGCCCAGAGGCTGTGCTCCACAACAAGAGAAGTCACTGTAATGAGAAACTCACACATCATAAGGAAGAGTAGCCCCCACTTGCCACAACTGGAAAAGGCTCACGTGCAGCAATGAAGAGCCAGTGCGACCAAATATAAATAATTAAAAAATTTAAAAAAAGAAAACCTGCAAGGACAGAAAACTAGTTTTTAAAGTATCAGTTTTGGATGAGCAAATCCTTTTTAAGAGCTTGGAGATCTATGACAAGATTCGATGCTTTCTGAATGGTGGTGTTGGAGAAGACTCTTGAGAGTCCCTTGGATTGCAAGAGGATCCAACCAGACAATCCTAAAGGAAATCAGTTCTGAATATTCATTGGAGGGACTGATGTTGAAGCTGAAACTCCAATACTCTGACCACCAGATGTGAAGAACCAACTCATTGGAAAAGACCATGATGCTGGGAAAGATTGAAGGCGGGAGGAGAAGGGGACAACAGAGGATGAGATGGTTGGATGGCATCACCAATGCGATGGACATGAGTTTGAGTAGGCTCTGGGAGTTGGTGATGGACAGGGAAGCCTGGCACAGTCCATGGGGGTCACAAAGAGGTGGACACGACTGAGCAACTGAACTGAACTGAGATCTATGACCTTCTAACTTAAAAGTGACATCATTATAGCTCAATCAAAAGGATTTCAGATGCTTGTAGTTGAGGTTGGTCTGATAATTTATTACATAGTTTTCCTTAGTGAGGGAAACAGTACATGTGGCAAAAAATCTGTTTGTTTTTCCCTTTGTGATTTTGACTGCTGAAAGTTCCAATAGGCAAAATAGAGGGTGGGAGGGAAGAGGACTAAATCTGTGACAGATGGAATGATGTGGAAATGATGTGCTGTGGAGAGACTTGTGCTGATGTACTGGATATTCAAATCACTTGACCGATGCTAATCCAAGTCTCTTTAAAGTCCAATATGTGAGAGGCAATAGAATATTTAACAAAATTATCCTTTGCTTTCAGATTTGTTTTGCCTATATTTTCATATTTTCCTAAGATCTGGACAGTAGACCAGTCAAGAAAATAAAGGGAACATGTAAGCTCTGTTTCTATTTTGTGATGGCTTACTTTTGTTTTAAATGATGAAGAAATAAAGTGGAGAGTCAAGATCCAATTTCTAGTCACAATACTCTTTATGTATTAAAAACTGGCATAAAATAAAAGGAAATTTCCCATCTTAATCTTCCAAGTTTGCTTCCCAATCAGTAGAACAGTGTCTGTCTGATCAATAGGTAGTGGCTGCTTGAAGTACCACGTGAAAAAATGATCCAGAGGCCACATGTAGGATAGTCCGAAAGAGTGACTTGACAGATGAATATGCTCTGTCACACTCACCAGTTGCTTGAAAAGGGAAAGGGAAAAAAGAAGCACACACATTGTGTACTGGTTATTCAAAATGCACTTTTTATTCACTTTAACACAGATGATTATTTTTTTTTTTACAGTTGAAACAAAATATCTGATACACAATTTCGAGTTTTTAGCAGCACCGGCAACAAGAAGATTGTGGAATACCTCAGGGTACAATAGAGATGGCTGAGGCAGGCACAAATTAACCTGAAATTCATCAATCCACTGAAGATATATGAAAACTGAGGCCCCCTGAATGTTAGCCCAGTAAACGAAAATAAATTAATAGATATTCTGTATGATGTTTTAATGGACCATTGAAAAACAGTATAGTTTCAATTAGAAACATCTTGTTCCAAAATATCCAGTGTTCATGAAAAAAATACCTACTGAAAATATTGCACTGCACATTCTAGAGTACACAATTTCTATATGCACAGTTCCTGGTACTCACAGATTTCAGCCTTTGGTGTTTTTTTTTTATTCTTAACCAAACTCTATGTCAGCACCCCACTGAGTGTTACTCACCAAAACGCCACCACTTTTTGTCACTTAATATTAAGTGTTTCTGTTAATATATTATGTAGTGATTTGGTAGGAAAAAAACTGGTATGGCTAAGAGAAAAGGGGCTTCAACTGACCTGCCAATAAATTAACACTTGTCTTGGATGGACAGGAGGCCTATGAATGGGATACCCAAGTAATTTTTTTTGCTTAAATGATCACGTGCCATTCTCATAGTGACAAGTACTTTTGTGAGTGGATGGAGGTCTTTATGAAGGCCTGAGATCTACAAATAGAAACTATTATAAGCTGAGTGCAAGTAGAAAGAGAAGGCCCCAAGTCTCATGCACTTAAAAACAATTAGCAATTAACAGTTCTGACGTACAGATTTTCACTCTAAAATGATTGTAGCAAAATGATCATAGTACTTAGAAACCAGTGTGGCTGGCTATAGGCATAGACAGGATAGGGACCAATACTTAAGAGCTGTGGGGTCCCAGTTCTGGCTTCGACTTCTGGCATCAAAGTTAGTTGGACAATGGGGTCAGGACCATATTTAAATTGGAAATATTGAATATGACTGGATTAAAATATCATCTTCCACTTATCAATGTTGCCAAAAAGTCCCAAAGCTCTTAAAGCACATAAGGTCCCACTTGTAAGGCTGATTCCATATGTGGCTACATTGGAGAGTTCTAGGCTATATTCCTGTGAAAGCTCCTGCCCCCTTCCCGACCTAGGTCTTTTTTGCAGTCATTTTTAACTGTCCCTCACTACCTTGGGTCACTATTTTATCATTGATGTTGTAAAAGTACAGATTAGAAGCTATGCAGGACAAATAAATCAACTGACAAGAACTACACTGCATATTCATAATAAAGTATATAGCTGGCAGTCATGGTAATCAGACTTTGACAAACTGTTTTTGTATTTTAATATGGTATCTTCAGGATGTTTATATTGGACATGTAATGAATACTTGGAGTTCAAGAATTTTTCCTGCCATAGTGCAAAAATAAAAGAAAGAGCTATGTAGTTGCTGTTAAAGGTTGATCCCAGAATAGTTTGAGAAATTTTCAAGTCCCTTTCCATAGTCGTAGCTGTTGTCTTAAGATATATCTAACTATAACATGGAACTTAAACGTAGTTTGTAGCTCATAGATTCCTAGAACTTAGAGCTGAAAGGGACCTTAAACCAAACATCTAGCCAGTATAGAAATTCTTTTTATGGTATTTTAACAGATGGTCATCTAGCATCTCGAATATTTTCACTGGAAGAGGGTTCACTATTAAGGCAGACCATTCCACTGCTGGACAACTCTAATTATGAGTTCATTCTAATGCTGGGTTAAAGTATGTTCTCTTGTTACTTTCAACATTCTGGTTTGGCCAGCTGAACATACAGTGAAACATACAATAAATCAGTTCATTCTTCTACAACAAATATTCGAGTGAAGGAACCTTATGAGAAAAGCCCAGTATCCTCCAATCTGTCCTGAAGGCTTCTCTGAGAGCACAGTATGGTAGACCAAAGGACTGTCACAATTATGAGCAGAGTGCACTGGATTCAAAGCCGTATACTAAGCAGCATTGCTAGATAAGAGGTTGTCAGAGAAGCAACACCCCTGTGCAGCAAAAGTAGACTTACAAAGTAAAATCAGACCAACCATCTATTTGCAGGGTGGTTGGCATAATGAAGCATAATCCATTCACTAGGACCCTGTTACTTCAAATACAACAAGTATAATACATTTCCAGAGTCATTAGTGTATCTCCTACCGAGATGGCATTTTTTTAAAGCTCAGATGGGAGCAAACCATACACAAGTGTTTAAACAAGGCAGTGTACATCATTATATTTTGCACTCCTAATCTTTACAACCTCTTTATAATTCAAGCTTAGGACATCCTAGTTTGCATTATTATCTTTATTGTAGTACATATCAGAGTTTTATTTTCTTCCCCTTTGGCAGACATGTCAGAAACTGCTTGGCAAGAGTCAATGGTGACATTTGTTAGTTGATTAATGGAACGCTTTAAGGGATAGCTGTAGCTCTTTAACTCCTTCATGCGGCTGGTTCTAAGATTAAACTGTGATTTGAAAAATATTTAAATCTCTCAGGACTAAAGTTTTCTGAAATGTCCTGATACACACAAGAAGGAAACAGCAGAAATTACACAAAATACAGTTGGCTTGATAAAGCTTTTTTTTTTTTTCTTTAAATCGCTCTACAACTTCAACTTGAAAGGCTCTGGTTCACATCAGAAACTTATCTCTTATCCTTTTGTATGTGTGTGCACTAATAGAGGGGCACAGTGATTCTCACACTACTGATGATCAACTTGGGGAACATTTTAAAAAGGCTTCCTACTTTTAACAGCATGAAGATCCTGCTTTGGAACCACTGTTCAAGTCAATAGTGTGACCTAACATGCAATGCTCCAGTTGTTCCTCTACAGCCAACACCTGCCTGACAGCTTCTTCAAAGGCCACTGTCACATTAGTATCATCTTTGGCACTTGTTTCTAGATAAGGGTAATCTCCATTCTCCATGCACCAGGACTGCGCCTCCTCAGTAGTCACTTGCCTATCCTCTTTGTCTACTTTGTTCCCCAGAACTACAAAGGGGAAGTGCTCAGGGTCTTTCACATCTGCATAGTAGATGAATTCTTTCTGCCAATTACCCAGGTTCTCAAAGCTCTGCCGGTCATCCACGCTGAAGGTCAAGAGGCAGCAGTCTGCTCCCCTGTAGAAGGGTGTCCTAAGGCTCTTGAAACGTTCCTGCCCTGCAGTGTCCCAGATCTGGAGAGTTACAAAACGTCCATCTACCTCTAAATCTCGATTTAAGAACTCTACCCCTATGGTGTGAAAAGCCTGGGAGTCAAATTTATTGGTTACATAACGGTTCATGAGTGAGCTTTTCCCAACTCCACCGTCACCCAAGAGAATGACCTTTAAGAGCAGGGATTTCCCACTCATTGTTGCAGCACCAGATGGAGAAGAGTTTATAACCAAGAGATCCTGAAAATAAAAGAAAAAGTAGGAGGGAAAACAGTTAAACCTGAAACTGAAATCAACTTCATAGTAAATCAACTTCTTCTGAATTATGAGGCCTTCTTATTTACCTTCTCTCCTATTTCATGTTCATTAAATGATATAGTATAGCAGAAGGAATAAAATTCTTTTTTGCATAAGGGAGAAAATAGGTCTTGTTTTTTTGAAGTCTCTTGCCTGTGCCAGGAAAAATGGCTGAATGCCATGGATAAATGGACTAGCAGATGGTGCTATAATCTGGTTCAGTTCTGACCCTATTCTAGGGGAGAAAGCCTAGAACAGGAATGCTACTCAAATGTGTAACATCTTAGCTTCTGGTTTGGACAATTCCAAACAAGAGGCAAAGAGTATGAAATTGATTAGAGGGGTCTGAAGTCTGTTCCTGATGGACCCAAAAACAACTGAGGAGAGAAAGCTATGTAGGCTGGAATCTTGATTTTGTTAGTAGAGGTTTTAGTTAGGATTACCTTGGACCCCAGAACTTGAGAAAGAGAAAAAGACTAGCTTTCTTCAGGCATTTCCCCCATTATATTAATACTTGCATTGTTATGGATACCCTCACAAGTAAAGGATCTTCCATAATCTTTTCTTCATGGAACAATGGCACCCAAGTTGATGATTGTTGACTGGTATTATTATAAACAGCTATCATTAAGGAAGATAATCTTGGATAGCTTATTAAATTCTGGATTTAGGTTCTAATTCCATAATGACACCAATGAAAACATACTGTAAACTCTAAAGAGCTAGTGATTATACAGTATCTTTATTGTTACCTCCACATGTCTATACATGGACTATCTAGAACACATCTTAAAAAGATCAAATGTTTACCGAACAACTACCTTGTACTAGAGTCTGTTAGGTTCTTTCAAATTAGGTCCATTGTGAAAACTCAACAATGACAATGTTTATTGGGTGTTATTTATAAAAGTGACCCAAATAGATGAAAACTAATCATTCATCAAAAGAACACTTGTTATATCTCATATTTACACTTAGGTGATGATGATATTGCATATATATACTGCATATAGAATTTGTAGTGACAAATAAAATAATTAGCATACAAAATTTTTAAAACAGCACTAAGAAAGACGCACATGCAAAAGAGCACACACATTTGAAATGTAGCTTGAAAACCTCAATAGTCCTTAGAGTTATGTTGCTGTGTAGGTGTACTATGTATTTTTCTAAATATTCATTTTAAGAGAGCCAATAAAAACATATAAAACAGATACCTACCCAATTGAGAATAAAATGTAAACCTACCCAGTTGGGTCTTTGTCACAATTTTAGTCTTTTTCTTGTTGTTGTTATATTCTCTCTTTTTATGATTCTAAAAAACAGATTGGGAAACATTATTTTTAAAAATTTATTTAAAAATAAGGTTAAGGCTATCTATATAGAAATACACTCAAGTCAGGAAAAAGACCAATCTCAAATTACCTACAGAGGATGCTTTTCACAAATATACTTAAGAGTTCAAATGGCTAAAAATGTTTATCGGACAAAATAATTTTATTGGATGAACACTAACTCTGTCCTAACTTGAATGTACTTTATATGGACTGCAAGGAGATCAAACCATTCAATCCTACAGGATATTAATCCTGAACATTCATTGGAAGGACTGATGCTGAAGCTCCAATTGGCCACCTGAATCGAGGAGCCGACTCATTAGAAAAGACCTTGATGCTGGGAAAAATTGAAGGTAGGAGGAGAAGGGGACAACAGAGGACAAGATAGTTGGATGGCATCACCAGCTCAATGCACATGAGTTTGAGCAAACTCTGGGAGATGGTGAAGGACAGGGAAGCCAGGCGTGCTACAGTCCATGAGGTCACAAGGAGTTGGACATGACTGAGTGAACAATGACAAAAAAATGTTTTACATTGTCTCTCTATTGAACTCTCCATTCAAAGTAAAAGTAAATCAAAGAAAGTAGATGATATTAACGAAAGGGAAAGCACAGAGGAGTTCAAGATATGTTGAAATTCTAAGTCAGACATGAAACTCCTTCCCTTTCTACCTACCAATGTGCCTTTCTCCAAGAAAGTTATTAACGTACTCATCAGTCTGCCTGGAGGGTGTCTCTGCAATTGGTTCCATAAGATCAGAGAGGAAAAAAATATGTTTGGGGACTCCTTGTTTACCATATGTAGTCTTGGCTAATTTACTCAATTTTGGTCATCTGTCTTAAACACAGGTTTTAGCATTAAACTGGCTTTATTAAATTCAAATACAACTTCATTTAAAATTATAATTAGTTATGGCAAACATGTCAGCAACATCAAGAGTACCGATCTAAAAAGAAAAAACAGTTCCTAGTTTGTTGAGTGTTCTGAGGAATTAAGAAGCTTTTAAGAAATCTCCACTGCTTAGCAATCTCATGTTAATTTTTATATTGGTCTGTAGGATAACTTTACAGAGCAGAACTCCGGAACTCTCACTTGAAGGAAGTACTTAGGCACAATACTGACAGTATTAAGGGCCCATGCCAAGTGAGTGTCCTTAAGTTCCTAGCAAACAGGTGTTCACATCATTAAACAACTCACTAACTCTACTTTCCCAGCTGCTGCAGATAAACTCAAATGACTCAGTTCCAGGAATAATGATGAAGTATTAATAACTATCTGAGATAGTGCTGCAATTACTTGTGTATCCCCTATTTGGTTGTGTGCCCACATAACTTCTGGGTGCATAGGCGCTACAGCCGGGAAGAGCAACGTGGTTCAGTGTCAAGTGCACTGGGCTGGTAGCAATCAGGACACAAGAGTCTTCATCACTACTTTCCTATTCATTTATTTTATGAACTTGGGCAGGTCACTTAATCTTGCTGTGTTTCTTCCTATATAAAAATAGAGCTGATAATACCTACCCTACTTAACTCACAGGATTTGGGAGGAAATGAATAGCTTAAATCTGCAAAGATTTGTAAGCATTTATTGAAATTTTTGGCTTGAGGTTTTTGTTCCTCTTGTTCTTCACCTCCTTTCATTCACTGGTGGGGGCCTTGTGACTCCATATTAACTCCTCTCAGAAAGGGCCTGCCAGTGGGAGGATAACACTTCTTTTTCTCTTTCTTCCACACCTGAGAATGTCTTGCTCCCCAGAAGTTTTGATTATCTGCATATACCACAGACTCTTAGCACTAGAGGGACCTTACGGGTCTTCTGGCCCAATACTGCAACTGATGCTTGAGAAAACATTTGAGTGCCTGTTGTGTGCTCTGTTCTTACTAAGGTGATCCTCCATTTTCCTCTGTTGTCTCCAACTCCCCTTTGTTTGCTGGAGGTAAAAATGAATACAGTTTAGGCTTGGTCTCCTTGCCTTCAGTCACTAAAACCTGCTCATTTTTCCTTGTGATATCCTTTTTCAGTCTTTTACTACTATCCTCATTTTGGTCCACATCTCTCTGTAGCTAATCTATTGTGAAAGCTTCTTAGCTCTTGTCTCCCTGCCTCTAATTTCTCCTTACCTAATCCATATACTTTGCAAAGCTTCCATCACTTGAGCACCCACTGGGTGTAGACCCTGTTGGAAATCAAACATGTTTGAGGCAAGGTCTTACCCTCAAAGAGTTTACAATTTGACATATAAGCTTCAGACCTCCTAGTCGACAGTTGAAGTAATATTATACAGTCTTATATTGTTAAAAAATCTTTTTTCCTGCACAACCAAATTCTAAATTTCTGGATCCTAAGGCCCTTGTTTGTATATGTCTTTGAAGTCCCTTTGTGTGGCAGCAGAGGGATAATTGATGAGTATTTGTTTATTATCTAGGTAAAAACCCAGAACTAATGCCTCTGAATTGATGCAAAGATACAATAGATTCACAGTTCTGTAAGACATCCAAATATTATTAGTTATAAGGTGACTAAAGAGCAGAAGTCATGGACTTACCTGGATCACTTTCTAGATGGGACTTAACAGGAATTCCACCTGTTGAAAGTCAGTGGAAAGGCTCCATTTTCCTCCCTCTCCCCTCACATTTCAAATATATAAATTTCTCAATTTTCAACAAAAACAAGAACAGATTATCCCCACTTTTTGTTTTCAGTGGGTGCTAGCATCATCATCATCATCATTTGAGTGTGATACCCTTTAGTACATACTTTAAAAGAACTGCTGCTGCTAAGTCACTTCAGTCGTGTCCGACTCTGTGCGACCCCATAGACGGCAGCCGACGAGGCTCCGCCGTCCCTGGGATTCTCCAGGCAAGAACACTGGAGTGGGTTGCCATTTCCTTCTCCATATACATCCCTTAAGGGTCCCTTATTAGTTTAGGATTTGGACTAAAATGTTTATTTAATTTTGGCCCTATTCAGAGAAAGATCTGCCTTTAAATGACTCAGACATCCCAGAGATATCATTCCCCTTTCCTACTTGACTCCCCAAAACAGATTAACAAATATTCTCTAAGGATAGTTTATTCACTTTTTTCCCCCCAAATAGGATCTTGGTCTTGGACAGTAAAGGTGAATTAGGAATTGATAAAAGTGATACTCCCTAGTTTTCTTTGTTCTCCCACACTTTTGTTACCTTCTGAACCTGTTGTACCTGTACCCACACAGGCTTATTAAAATTATTGTATTTAGTTGAGGATGCTTGGGGGTGGGGATGGAGGTGCGTGAGGAGGCAGTGCAATGGTAGAAAGAGGTTGAACCTTTGACAATAGTACATTTCAGTGTGATGATGGAGAGAAAAAGAGAAAAGTAAATTGGAAACATCAGTTCGGCTGCCATGAGTAGGCTGATGCTCAGATCCATAATGCAGATTTCTTGGGGAAAAGTTTTGAGAGATATGTGTACCGCAGGGCTGAGGGTAGGGGGAAGAGAAGCTGAGGAGGGCTAGGCAGTGGGTGAGAGTGGCTCTGGTAGCAATCTGCACCAGGGGGAGGAGCCATAGTTAGAGCTGTGGGGAATGCCCACCTCATGGTGACACATCGGTTGACACTATTCAACTCGTTGTGGATTCCTGGCACAATATTTGGAAGTACTACACTGGCGAATTGAGTGGGGCTTTCCTTAATCTACATAAAAATCAATGCAAATAGGAAATGACTGGATCTTCGAGACCCTCTACTTGAAATGGTGTAGATTGTTTCCAATACAACCTAATGCTTGGGGTTGGGAATGGGGGATAGTTTCGCAGCAGCGAAACCCTCTGACGCACTGGATTCATTTTGCAGAGCTAAACAAGTTATAAGCTACATCCATACTCTGAGTCCAAATGCCACAGCTGTCATTGCCACTGAAACGCTATTTTTACATTTATGCCCATATTTGTATCTTACATGCAACTAGAAGGGTCCAAGGTGGAATTTCACCTCTACCCTCTCCTCACAACGACGGCTCTGGGGCTATGAGACAGAAGGCAAACCAGAAAGCAATTTGGCACTGTCCCCAGGCCACTTCTTCCTGAGTAGACAGCCTGGAGAAGAATAGGTAAGGTTTGGGTGACATTAAGTGAGCAGGGTACAGGGAAAAGAAGCTTCCTTAGGAGGCTGGGAATGCTGGCATCTCCGTGACAGGGGTCCTGTTAGCATCGGAAACCCAGAAAGTGAAGATGTCACGCATAGTTCCAACTACCTCGGACCCAGGTCGTCTCACCTCACCCCCAGCTCTGAGAACCCGCGGCTGTGGCGCATGCGCACTGAGCCACACCCGCTCCCCACGGAGCCCTGCGCCTCTGCCCGGCTTTGGCAGCTGCTCTGGATTACTCAGCAACGCCCCCTCCACCATCACCTACCCCCGCCCCCGCAACTCTGACGCCCGCGGCGCCCAGGCCTCTTTCACAAGGTGCGAGTGCCCCCGGGGATCACCCAGACCTCCCTTTCTCCCTCTGCCCCCGGGGGCCCCATCTCCCCGCCTCCCGGGTCCTCCAGCCGCTCAGCCCCTCTCGCTGCACCCTTCCCGGCATCTTACCCAACACAATGGGAGCGAGGCGGGAGAGGGCCGCGGGGGCCAGGCCGGTGAGCCCTCCGTACCGGCAATCCGGTTCCGCGGCGACACCGTCACCGCTCCTGCCGCCTCCTCGTCCTCAACGGGGCGGCAAGTGCAGCTTGGACCTCGGTGGCCTGACAGCTGCCGCTCGCGCCCGCCGCTGCCGCCGCGCAGCGTCTCGCGCCCGCGCCCGCCAGAGGAGGGGGCGGGGCCCGCGCCGCCTCCGGTTGCCCCTTTCCCGGCGCGGAGGACCCGGGATAGCCGCCTCCCGCCCTCGCGGGTAGGGAGCACTCTGGCCCGCTCACACTCCTTTCAGGCTCAGTGGCCAACCCTGGTTTCCTTTGTCCTCCTTCCCTCCCCTCGCACAGCGACAATGGACCCACAAACATTGCTCTCCCACTTAGCTCCTCCGTAGCCACAGCCCCATTTCTGGCAATTACCTTCCACTTACTGCACAACTTAGCGACTAAACCATCACCTACCTCATTTACCCTACCTTCAAACCCGCTGCTTTTCTCAAGAGGATAGCACATACACTTAATTATTCTTGTTTAACATAATCCGGGAAATACATAATCACGACACATTACTAGGCCCTGTAACTGGCTGCTGCTCATGAAATTCTCATGGCAATCCAAGAGGAAAGGTTCTCATCTGTAGCTCAGGCATAGAAAGCACACTGCCCTTTACCCTTACAGGTTACCATTCTGGAGGGCCACCCTGAGAGCATTACCTGAGGTTCCCAGAAACGTTACTGGGGTAGAATGCAGTGTTCCAATTGGGCCTATCCACCTACCCAATCACTTCTTTTTGTCTCCTGTGCCCCTCTAGTGTTGTGCTGTACTGTGCTTAGTTGCTCAGTCGTGTCCGACTCCTTGCGACTCCATGGACTGTAGCCCGCCAGACTCTTCTGTCCATGAGGATTCTTCAGACAAGTTTACTGGAGTGAGTTGCCATGCTGTCCTCCAGGGGATCTTCCTGACTCAGGGATCCAACCCAGGTCTCCCGCATTGCAGGCGGATTCTTTATTGACTGAGCCACCAGGGATGCCTGTTCCCCTCTGGTACCTCCAACTAATTTGTGATTTTTTTTCACCTGAAATCAAAGGAGGATGGAGTTTCTGGGGTCATTTAGCCTGCATTCCATCTTTGTCAAGCAGATTCATCTCTGAAGCTTCCCCGTTGCCTGATAATCTGTCCCCAGTGTGGCACTACACCTCATTCTCCATGTGCTCCCTCAGAGCCTTCAGGCACCCTCTCTCTAGGAAGGCCACACTCTCTCTACCTCTTCCCAAGTTAACCACTCAGTCAAGCCCATAGATCCCAGCTTAAATATCACTTCCTCAGGGTAACCTTTCTCAACCCCAGAATAGAGAAAGTGCTCAAATTTATTCTCTTGTAGTCTCCTGTATAGCCTGCTGTACTTTTCTTTGTAATACTTTGCAGTTTATGATGAGATTTTTTTTTATTTTAAAATTTTAATTGGCATATAGTTGATATACAATATTGTGTAAGTTACAGGTACACAACATAGTGATTCACAATTTTATACTCCATTTATAATTATTATAAAATATTGGTTAAATTCCCCATGTTGTACAATATATTCTTGTAACTTATTTTATACATAATAGTTGCATCTCTTAGTCCCTTACCCTTATCTTGCCGCTTCCCCCTTCCCTCTCCCCACTGGTAACCAATAGTATGTTCTATTTATCTTTGTGTCTGTTTCTTTTATTATATTCACTGGTTTGTTTTATTTTTTATATTACACATATAAGTGATGTCATACAGTGTTTGTCTGTCTCTGACATTTCACTTAGCATAATACCCTCCAAGTCCATCCATGTGTGGGCTCTCAGTTGCTTCAGTCATGTCCGACTCTTTGCAAACCTATGGACTGTAGCCCACCAGGTTCCTTGGTCCATGGGATTTTCCAGGCAAGAATACCAGACTTGGTTGTCACGCCCTTCTCCAAGGGTGCATGCATCTTTTCAAATTAGTGTTTTCATTTTTTTTCGGATATATGCACAGGAGTGGAATTGCTAGATAGTTCTATTTTTAGTTTTTTGAGAAACCTCCATACTGTTTTCCACAGTGGCTGCACCAATTTACATTCCCACCAACAGTGGACGAGGGTTCCCTTTTCTCCACACCTTTGCCAATATTTGTCATTTGTGTTCTTTTTGATGATAGCCATTCTGATAGGTGTGAGGTGATATCTCATTGTGGTTCTAATTTGTATTTCTTTGATAATTAATGATATTCAGCATCTTTTCATGTGCTTGTTGGTCACCTGAATGTCTTCTTTGTAAAAATGTTTATTCAGGTCTTCTGGCCATTTTTGGATTGGGTTACTTGATTTTTTTCTGTTGAGTTGTATGAGCTGTTTATATATTTTGGATATTAACCCCTTATCAGTCATATCATTTGCAAATGTTGTCTCTCATTCAGTAGGTTGTCTTTATGAGGAGATATTTAAGTATATAATTATTTATTTGATACCTGCCTTCCTCCACTGGGTTTCCCTTGTAGCTCAGTCAGTAAAGAATCTGCCTGCAGTGCAGGAGACCCAGGTTCGATCCCTGGGTTGGGAAGATCCCCTGGAGAAAGAAATGGCAGCCTACTCCAGTATCCTTGCCTGGAAAATCTCATGGACAGAGGAGCCTGGTGGGCTGTAGTCCATGGGGTCGCAAAGAGTCGGGCACGACTGAGTGACTAACACTTACTTCCTCCACTAAACTATATTGCACTATAAAGTAAAAAACTGTGACTGTGTAGATTCACCATCATATCCACAGAGCCTAGGGCAATGCTTGTTACATAGGACATGCTCAGAAAATATTTGTTGAATATGAATGTTGTTTCATCAATAGTTATTGTTGAAAAGAAAATGAGTTTATCTAACTGAATTCCTTGTGCTCCTACTTAAAATAGTCCTGCTCCCTATACAAACACACTGAAACACTCTTCTGTTGAAGAAGTGCTCATGGTCCTTTAAAGCAATTGCTTTACTCACAGATTCTTATCTGTAATATTAATGAAAGAGAACTTTTCAGCATGGGCCCCAATGTATGTATATGTATTTATAGATTTTTATACATGTATTACTGTGCATATCTACTTTATATATTCATTATAATACATATACATTGAAAATATTCCAACACAGAAAATTGAAAAAAATAACAAAAAAATTGTTGGTGTTCCAATGCTTTCTTTCTGCACTGTATTGAAATGTTTTGTGAATTGCTCAAAATAACAGTCCTTCATATTTGAGCAGAGAAGGCAATGGCACTCCACTCCAGTACTCTTGCCTGGAAAATCCCAGGGACGGGGGAGCCAATGGGCTGCCATCTATGGGGTCGCACAGAGTCGGACACAACTGAAAAGACTTAGCAGCAGCAGCAACAGCAGCATATTTGAGTCTCTCATCTTTATGGGAATCTAGTTTATCTTTGTTCTTTTCTCACAGATCCTATTTTCCAACAGTTTAATTATCTCTGAAAATCCCACCCCCCAACCTATTTGCAAGTTTTATGGGCCTTTTCATTTCTAGACTTGGACACCCAGTTCTGTAGTCAAGCTCATAACTGCTGAAGACATTACATATTTGTAGAATGTTGGAATCCTTAAAGGGTAATTAATTAATCCTTCAGTTCGGTTCATTTCAGTCCCTCAGTCGTGTCCGACTCTTTGCGACCCCATGAATCACAGCACGCCAGGCCTCCCTGTCCATCACCAACTCCTGGAGTTCACTCAAACTCATGTCCATCGAGTCGGTGATGCAATCCAGCCATCTCGTTCTCGGTCGTCCTCTTCTCCTCCCGCCCCCAACCTTTCCCAGCATCAGAGTCTTTTCCAGTGAGTCAACTCGTTGCATGAGGTGGCCAAAATATTGGAGTTTCAGCTTTAGTATCAGTCCTTCCAATGAACACCCAGGACTGATCTCCTTTAGAATGGACTGGTTGGATCTCCTTGCAGTCCAAGGTACTCTCAAGAGTCTTCTCGAGCACCACAGTTCAAAAGCATCAATTCTTCGGCGATCAGCTTTCTTCAGAGTCCAACTCTCACATCCATACATGACCACAGGAAAAACCATAGCCTTGACTAGACGGACCTTGGTTGGCAAAGTAGTGTCTCTGCTTTTTAATATACTATCAAGGTTGGTCATAACTTTCCTTCCAAGGAGCAAGCGTCTTTTAATTTCATGGCTGCAGTCAGCATCTGCAGTGATTTTCAAGCCCCCAAAAATAAAGTCTGACACTGTTTCCACTGTTTTTCCATCTATTTGCCATGAAGTGATGGGACCAGATGCCATGATCTTCGTTTTCTGAATGTTGAGCTTCAAGCCAAGCTTTTCACTCTCCTCTTTCACTTTCATCAAGAGGCTTTTGAGTTCCTCTTCACTTTCTGCCATAAGGGTGGTGTCATCTGCATATCTGAGGTTATTGATATTTCTCCCGGCAATCTTGATTCTGGCTTGTGCCTCTTCCAGCCCAGCGTTCCTCATGATGTACTCTGCATAGAAGTTAAATAAACAAGGTGACAATATACAGCCTTGACGTACTCCTTTTCCTATTTGGAACCAGTCTGTTGTTCCATGTCCAGTTCTAACTGTTGCTTCCTGACCTGCATACAGGTTTCTCAAGAGGCAGGTCAGGTGGTCTGGGATTCCTATCTCTTTCAGAATGTTCCACAGTTTATTGTGATCCACACAGTCAAAGGCTTTGGCATAGTCAATGAAGCAGAAATAGATGTTTTTCTGGAACTCTCTTGCTTTCTCCATGATCCAGTGGATGTTGGCAATTTGATCTCTGGTGCCTCTGCCTTTTCTAAAACCTGCTTGAACATCTCAGCAAAATCCTATGTTAGCCCAAAGTCTCCTAAACAAATCCGATACTAAAAGAGTCTCTAGAGACTATTTGAAAAGCAACTACCATCCACATAGAATAGAAGAAACATGATTACCACTAATCATGAGGGAACAGCACAAAGTAGATAGCTCAAAGTTTCAAAGTTCCAGCTGTGGGTTTTGGGACTCTCAGACTGGACTATTCCAAATGATCCATCATTGAGATCTGTCAAACTATGCCCTCCATCAGTGATGCTTCCATGCATAATGAAATAATATAATCCTATCTTTGTAGCAGAGTTACACACACCCACACAACTTTTCTATCAAAACTACAATCATCCTGTAGTCAGTAGATTGAAGATTAAAGGAAAATTGTCTCTAAATACTGAAGAGAAGTTTACCTTTGGAGAGTGACACACACATGCAAAAATCAGCATTCAGTGTATAAAATTTATTTCATCCAAAAGCGCCCAATCCTGATTTGGTTTTAAATACATTGATATGGGCTTAAAGAAGACATAAAATGAATGTGATTAGTATAAAAGAAAAGCCTGATGTTGTGTTCATAAGGTGCTTATGAACAAAAGAGTTTCATGAAAGGGTCAAATCATACTATTTCTCTTCCTGGAGAGTTACAATGCACATTAGAACACTAAAGGCTGTTGAAATCTTGCAATGAAGAAAGCATTTTTTGAAAACGAAACTTCTGTGACCACAAATCCATTTTGTTTATTGAACAACTGTTATTAAGACTAATATACCTCAAAATCCAAGTTAGCAACTCCTGTATTAATTGTACAAAGTTGTAATGTGATAACAGAACATTAGTAGTAGTAGTGTAGTCGTTGAGTTCTGTCCGACTCTTTGAGACCCCATGAACTGTAGCCTGCCAGGTTTCTCTGTCCTTGGGACTCTCCAGGCAAGAATACTAGGGTGGGTTGCCAGTCCCTTCTCCAGGGGATCTTCCTGACCCAGGGATTGAACCCATGTCTCCTGCATTGCAGGCAGATTCTTTACCATCTGAGCCACCAGGGTTGCCCTAACAGAACATTGGTTTGCCTTAAATATGGATGGTAGTATATATCATTTTGCTTGGCCACCTAGATTGATTTATAGTGGCTTCCTGGAGACTTGTGCTATGAAAGATTCTAAGGTGCATCTAGCTCAGTATAAAAGAGTGATTAGTTAGTGGTGACTACCATAGATGAGGCAATGTGTTTGCCATCCTTGGCCTAGAGTATTTACATGGCAGCTATACATTCCAGATTTCCAGATACATCCAATTTTGAGTATTTTCTTCTGTTTGTCCCCATATTTACAATACTTATGGGACCATCTGATGTTTTAGTCAGAAAATATAGTAACATAGATTGTAAAAGGAAACTGGGAAATAAGAATTTGTCAATATTTACCTATCATTGTCCAAAAGCAAGTCACTGGATCTGGTGACACAGTAAATTTTTATCACTTGGCATGTGAATAATCTTGCAGAATTGGGATGCTTTGCAGTTTTTCCATAGCCTGAAAGAAGGATCTGTGAAGATAATCCAATTATTGAAAACATTGGTATGAACTCAGTATTATTATTTTTAAAATGTATGTATTTTCAAGCTCTGCTCACTAAAAATATTTCATGACAATGTAAATGCTAAAGAGCACCACTAGTGCCAAGATTGAGATTCTAAATATCATTTACCAATGAAAGGAATCAGGGTTTCTTAGAGAAATGGCTGATTCTAGGTCTGTGGCAAGATATGTCCAATGAACTTGGAATATCTTGCCACACCAGATAACAAAGAAGTTATGGAGGCTGTGAGATAATAGAAAATATGTTTTGGCCTCTGTTCCCAGTTCTTGGCACAGAACCCCTAAAACCACTGTAAATTCTTGAGTGATAAGAATGCTATCTTTTGTTCTAATATTTGGTCTTTGACCCTAGTTTCTGAATAGGCTCCTAAATCCCTTAGAATTTCTTGAGTGATTGGAGTATCTTTTGTTCTAATGAGGCAACTCTGGGTGTGTTCTTGTATAGCTCCTGGATGGGGGCTGATCTCCAGAAAAAACCAAGCTGTAACTAGAAGCTTGGAATATCAGCCCCATCTTCCACTTCTCTAGAGATGGGAGAGGGACTAGAAATGGAGTTAATAACTGATCATGCTTATGTAAAGAAGCCTCCATAAAAATACCCCAGATTATGGGGTTTGGAGGTCTTCCAGGTTGGTGAAGACATCCATATATGGGAGAGTAATGCACTCCAACTCCACAGGGACAGAAGCTCCTCCATTCAGGAGCCTCCCAGACCTTGCCCTATGTATCTCTTCTTCTGACTGTTCACTGTATTTTTTTTTTATCATATCCTCAAATTTAAATTGGTAAACTTAAGTGTTCCCCTGAGTTCTATGAGCTGCTCTAACAAATAATAAAATTCAATGAGGAGGAGATCATGGGAACCTCTGTTTTATAGCTGATTTGTCAGAAGCAGACAACAGTCTGGATTTATGATTGGCTTTTTCCCTGTACAGGTATACTACTAAGGTTGTGCCAAAAGGACTTAGGAGCCAAACCGAATAGAGTCTCACTGGCCAACATGAAGCAATTTGAGCATTGGTAAACTCAATAATTGGCTTCCTGGTGGTATAGTGGTAAATAATCCACCTGACAATTCAGAAGATGCAAGAGATGCAGGTTTGATCCCTGGGTTGGGTAGATCCCCTGGAGTAGGAAATGGCAACCCATTCCAGTATTCTTGCCTTGGAAATCACATGGACAGAGTAGCCTGGAAGGCTACAGTCCATGGGGTTGCAAAGAGTCAGTCAGACATGACTGACCATGCATAGCACAGCAGTAAACAATAACTACAGTGGATTGTAATGTATCAAATGTGTTTACATAAATGAATTCAGGATGATGCTTAAAAATGTAACTGGTCAAAAAATGTCAACAAAAAACTGGCCAACTTAGAGAAAGTTATGAAACCAGCTCATTATTTTAAAACTGGTAAATAAAATAAAGAATCTAATATTTAACCTGCCTTTCTAATATACATTCTTTCTCTGTGAAACCAAATAGTTCATGAGAAAGTGTTTCAGTAGAAGATTTCCACCTAATAAATTAAGAAGGAATGATAGAATTTTACAATGGCTAATGAATTAATGGATCTAGGCAGTGATCATCAATGTCTGCTAATATTAAGAGTAATATCCAAATATCTGACTCAGTGGAAAGACAAAGCAGTGTCTATGAAGTATTTTTGCTAAAAAATAAAATTTGATCAAGCCTTTAGATATAATTATGACTTTTTAGGAAAAAGGACAAAGATGTTAAATAACATCACAAGAATGTAAGCAAGAACATGTAAAACAAGTTTAGAGTCAGGATGTTGGAAAGGGGAACTCTACAGAAAAGAGCATGGTTTCTTCAACAAATAAATAGCAAGAGAGAACCTGAGAATTGTATTTAGGAGTAATTTTAGAAAGAAGTGTAAAACTTATACTTCTAAAAACAACAAAATGTTGAAAGAAATTAAAAAGATCTAAATAAATGGAAAGACCTCCCATGTTTGTGGATCAGAAGATGTAATATTGTTAAGATGGCTATACCCTCCAAATTGACTACAAATTCAGTGCAATCCCTACCAGAATTCCTGCTGGTGTTCTGTAGCTATTTACAAGCAGTTCCTAAAATCCATATGAAAATTTTGGACTTTACAATTTATTCACTGGCCATCATGAGTTTGGTTAGTGTCTATCAGTCTGCTTTCAGGTTCTAGAACCTGAAAAACTAAGGGTATTACCTGCATCTTGCCTGTTCACTGCAGCCTTTCTACCTTTTGAAGTTCCCGATATATAGAAAACTCACTTCCCCCTGCTATCTTCAGAATTCAATATATAGACTGTTGGTTTTGGCAGGGCTATTAGATAGACTGATTGAATCCATTGATTTCCAAACTTAGCTGCACATCAACATCACTTAGAGGAGTTATCAAAAGTGTTGATTTCAAGTCCCTGACTTTGAAGGCTCTGCAGTGGGGCCCTCAAATATATGTTTTTAACAAGTTCCCTGTGTGATTATGATAAGCTGGCCCACATACAAGTATTTAGGAACCATAAACATTTTCCAGTCTCTCACCTATATGACTTTACAACCAACTCATTATTTAGACAGTTTACTTTGCTAGAAAGTTCCTTCTTATGAAGTGATGGAATCTGCAACCTGTGTGTGTGTGTGTGTGTGTGTTCGCACACGCAGGCTAAGTCACTTTGGTCATGTCTGACTCTTTGTAGCCGTATGGGCTGTCCGCCACCAGTCGCCTCTGTCCATGGAATTCTCCAGGCAAGAATACCAGAGTGGGTAGCCATACCCTCCTCCAGGGGGTATTCCCGACCCAATGATTTAACTCATGTCTCTTACAGCTCCTGCACTGGCAGAAGGGTTTTTTTGTTGTTGTTTTTTTTAACCACTAACGTCACCTGGGAAGCCCCTGAAACCTCTAACTTTCCTTATTTTGGTACTAGTTCTGACTTCAGAGATGTCAGTAGGTTTCTTAGAAGTGTCTCTTTATTGAAGGGAAAATAAAATCAGAAATATAAGTTCCACCTTTCATGATGGTGAGTAACTTCTAAAAATAAATTGCTTGTCAGCAAAATAAAAAAATTCAAGGTAGATACAATGTTCAACATCTCTGTGCAAACGCTTATTGTTCTCCCAAATACCCAAACTTTCTCTTAAAAGATGCATCATGTTCTTGGATTAGAGGATTAATATTGTAAAAATGACTGTACTACACAAAGCAATCTATAGATTCAATGCAATCCCTATCAAACTACCAATGGAATTTTTCACAGAACTAGAACAAGTAACTTCCAAATTTGTATGGATACACAAAATATCCCATATAGCCAAAACACTCTTGAGAAAGAAGAATAGAGCTGGAAGAATCAACCTTCCTGATTTTGGACTATAATACAATACTACAGTCATCAGTACAGTATGGGACTGGCACAAAAATAGAAATATAGACCAATGGAATAAGATAAAAAGCTCAGAGATAAATCCATGCACCTATAGGCACCTTATCTTTGACAAAGGAGGCAAATATAAACAATGGAGAAAAGACACTCTCTTCAGTAAACAGTGCTGGGAAAACTGGGTAGCAACGTGTAAAGAATGAAATTAGAACACTTTCTAACTCCATATGCAAAAATAAACTCAAAATGGATTAAAGACCTAAATGTAAGACCAGAAATTATAAAACTTTTAGAGGAAAACATCGGCAGAGCATTCTTTGATGTAAACCACAGCAAGAACCTCTATGAGCCACATCTTAAAGTAATGGAAATAAGAACAAAAATAAGCAAATGGGACCTAATTAGACTTAAAAGCTTTTGCACAATGAAGGAAACTATAAGCAAGGTAAAAAGACAGCTCTGAGAGAAAATAATAGAACTGAAAATAATAGCAACTGAAACAACTGACAAAGCACTAATCTACAAAATACACAAGCAGCTCATGAAGCTCAATACCAGAAAAACAAACAATCAATCAAAAAGTGAGCAGAAGACTTAAACAGATATTTCTCTAAAGAAGACATACAGATGGCTAATAAACACATGAAAAGAGCTCAACATCTCTCATTATTAGGGAAATGCAAATCAAAACTACAATGAGGTATCATCTTGCACCAGTCAGAGTTAGTCAGTTCAGTCGCTCAGTCCTGTCTGACTGACTCTTTGCAACCCCGTGGACTGCAGCAAGCCAGGCTTCCTTGTCCATCACCAACGCCTGGAGCTTACTCAAACTCATGTTCATCGAGTTGATGATGCCATCCAATCATCTCATCTTCCGTTGTCCCCTTCACCTCCTGCCTTCAATCTTTCCCAGCATCAGGGTCTTTTCCAATGAGCTGGTTCTTAGCGTTAGGTGTCCAAAGTATTGGAGCTTCAGCTTCAGCATCAATCCTTCCAATGAATATTCAGGACTGATTTCCTTTAGGATGGACTGGTTGAATCTCCTTGCAGTCCAAGGGACTCTCAAGAATCTCCTCCAACACCACAGTTCAAAAGCATCAATTCTTCAGTGCTAAGCTTTCTTTCTGATCTAACTATCACATCCATATGTGATTGCTGGAAAAACCATAGCTTTGACTAGACAGACTTTTGCTGGCAAAGTAGTATCTCTTCTTTTTAATATGCTGTCTAGGTTAGTCATAGCTTTTCTTCCAAGGAGCAAGCGTCTTTTATTTTCATGGCTGCAGTGACCATTCACAGTGATTTTGGAGCCCCCCAAAATAAAGTCTCTCACTGTTTCCATTGTTTCCCCATCTATTTGCCGTGAAGTGAAGGGACCAGATGCCATGATCCTAGCTTTTTGAATGTTGAGTTTTAAGCTATTTTTTTCACTCTCCTCTTTCACTTTTATCAAGAGGCTCTTCAGTTCTTCTTCACTTTCTGCTATAAGGGTGGTGTCATCTGCATATCTGAAGTTATTGACATTTCTCCCACCAATCTTGATTCCAGCTTGTGCTTCATCCAGCCTGGCATTTCACATGATGTACTCTGCAGCAAGCAGGGTGACAATATACAGCCTTGACATACACCTTTCCTGATTTGGAACCAGTCTGTCGTTCCATGTCCAGTTCTAACTGTTGCTTCTTGACCTGCATACAGATTTCTCAGGAGGCAGATCAGGTGGTCTGTTATTCTCATCTCTTAAAGAATTTTTCACAGTTTGTTGTAATCCACACAGTCAAAGGCTTTGGCATAGTCAATAAAGCAGAAGTAGATGTTTTTCTGGAACTCCCTTGTTTTTTCGATGATCCAGTGTATGCTGACAATTTGATCTCTGGTTCCTCTGCCTTTTCTAAAACCAGCTTGAACATCTGGAAGTTCACGGTTCATGTACTGTTGATGCCTTGCTTGGAGAATTTTGAGTATTATTTTGCTAGTGTGTGAGATGAGTGCAATTGTGCAGTAGCTTGAGCATTCTTTGGCATTGCCTTTCTTTTGGATTGGAATGAAAACTGACCTTTTCCAGTCCTGTGGCCACTGCTGAGTTTTCCCAATTTGCTGGCATGTTGAGTGCAGCACTTTTACAGCATCATCTTTTAGGGCTTGAAATAGTTCAGCTGAAATTCCATCACCTCCACTAGCTTTGTTCATAGTGATGCTTCCTAAGGCCCACTTGACTTCCCATTCCAGGATGTCTGGCTCTGGGTGAGTGATCTTACCATTGTGGTTATCTGGGTCATAAAGATCTTTTCTGTATAGTTCTTCTGTGTATTCTTGCCACTTCTTCTTAATATCTTCTGCTTCTGTTAGGTCCATACCGTTTCTGTCCTTTATTGTGTCCACCTTTGCATAAAATGTTCCTTTGTATCTCTAGTCTTCTTGAAGAGATCTTTTTGGCCATCATCAAAAAGTTTATGAATAATAAATGCTGGAGAAGGTGTGAAGAAAAGGGAACGCTCTTGTACTGTTGGTGGGAATGCAAATTGATATAGCACTATGGAAACTCCTTAAAAAACTAGTAATAAAACTACCATTGTTTTTATTCAGCCACCCAGCCATGTCTGTCTCTTTGTTACCCCATGGACTGCAGCATACCAGGCCTCCTCCCTCACCATCTCCAGGAGTTTCTCTAAGTACATGTTCATTGCATTGGTGATGCCGTCTAGTCATCTTGTCCTCTGACACCCTCTTCTCCTTCTGTTCTCAATATTTTCCAGCATCAGGAACTTTTCCAATGAGTCATCTGTTTGCATTTGATGACCAAAATACTGGAGCTTCAACTTCAGCGTCAGTTCTTCCAGTGAATATTCAGGGTTTATCTCTGTTGGATCATCAAAAAAGCAAGCGAGTTCCTGAAAAACATGTACTTCTGCTTTAGTGACTATGCCAAAGCCTTTGACAGTGTGGATCACAAAAAACTGTGGAAAATTCTTCAAGAGATGGGAATACCAGACCACTTGACCTGCCTCTTGAGAAATCTGTATGCAGGTCAAGAAGCAACAGTTAGAACTGGATGTGGAACAAGAAACTGGTTTCAAATCAGGAAAGGAGGACATCAAGGCTGTATATTGTCACCCTGCTTATTTAACTTATATGCTGAGTACATCATGTGAAGTGCCAGGCTGGATGAAGCACAAGCTGGGATCAAGATTGGCAGGAGAAGTGTCAGTAACCTCAGATATGCAGATGACACCACCCTTATGGCAGAAAGCAAAGAAGAACTGAAGAGCCTCTTAATGAAAGTGAAAGAGGAGAGTGAAAAAGTTGTCTTAAAACTCAACATTCAGAAAACTAAGATCATGGCATCTGGTCCCATTACTTCAAGGCAAATAGATGGGGAAACAATGGAAACAGTGAGAGGCTTTATTTTGGGGGGCTCCAAAGTCGATCTGCAGGCAATGACTGCAGCCATGAAAGTAAAAGATGCTTGCTCCTTGAAGAAAAGCTATGACCAACCTGAAAAGCATATTAAAAAGCAGAGACATTACTTTGCCAGCAAAGGTCCATCTAATCAAAGCTATGGTTTTTCCAGTTGTCACGTATGGATGTGAGAGTTGGACTCTAAAGAAAGCTGAGAGCCGAAGAATTGATGCTTTTGAAGTGTGGTGTTGGAGAAGACTCTTGAGAGTCCCTTGGACAGCAAGGAGATTCAACCAGTGCATCCTAAAGGAAATCAGTCCTGAATATTCTTGGAAGGACTGATGTTGAAGCTGAAGCTCCAATACTTTGGCCACCTGATGGGAAGAACTGACTCATTTGAAAAGACCCTGATTCTGGGAAAGATTGAAGGTGGGAGGAGAAGGGGATGACAGAGGATGAGATGGTTGGATAGCATCACCAACTCTATGGACATGAGTTTGAGCAAGCACCGAGTGTTGGTGATGGACAGGGAAGCCTGCCCTGCTGCAGTCCGTGGGGTTGCAAAGAGGCAGACATGACTGAGCAACTGAACTGTACTGAACTGATCTCCCTTAAGATTGACTGGTTTGATCTGGAGGAGGGAATGGTATACCACCCCAGTATATTTGCCATGAGAACCTCTTGAACTGTATAACAAGGCCAAAAACTACCTTATGACCCAACAATCCCACTACATGGCATATACTCTGAGGAAACCATAATTTAAAAAGGTATATGTACCCCAATGTTCATTGCAGCCCTATTTACAAAATCTTGGACATGGAAGCAGCCTAGATGTCCACTGACAGATGAATGGATAAAGAAGTTGTGGTACATATACACAATAGACTATTACTCACCTATTAAAACGAATATATTTGAGTTGGTTCTAATGATGTGGATGAACCTAGAGCCTATTATACAGAGTGAAGTAAATCAGAAAGAGAAAGTCGAATATTGTATATTAATGCATATATATGTAATCTAGAAAGATGGTACTGATGAACCTATTTACAGGGCAGCAATGCAGATGCAGACATTCCTATAAAAGTATGGTGACTAGACAGGAAATCAATCCAAATAAGCTTTGACTACATTTGTAATGTTGACAGTCATTTCTGAAAATGGTTGATCTCTTTTGTTGTATCAATGTTTATTATGTTTCATTTTTGGTCATTTCCCCCATTTGTCAGTGTCACAGAAAATTCTTACTATGTATTTTAAGAGGCTAGCCTCATCTAATTTGGTTTCATTTGCAAATCTTGTGAACATGTTCTTGATTCCATAATTCAGGTAATTAATTCATCCATCTATTCTGCACATATGCTTGCCTACTCTGTATCTAGCCTTGCTCTAGAATGTAGGAGTCTGGCAATGAGCAAAAACAGTCATAACATCTGGTCTCATGAATTACAGTGTAGTAGATAAAAATCTAAATGCTATAGTCATGTTGAAAGACATGCTGGCAGTTTCTTACAAAATTAAACATACCTTTACCATCTTATCCAGCAATTATGCTCCTTGGAATTTATCCAAAGGAGTGGAAAAACTTCAGTTCAGTTCAGTCACTCAGTCGTGTCTGACTCTTTGCGACCCCATGCATCACAGCACGCCAGGCCTCCCTGTCCATCACCAACTCCCGGAGTTCACTCAAACTCATGTCCATCGAGTCGGTGATGCCATCCAGCCATCTCATTCTCTGTCGTCCCCTTCTCCTCCTGCCCCCAATCCTTCCCAGCATCAGAGTCTTTTCCAGTGAGTCAACTCGTCGCATGAGGTGGCCAAAGTATTGGAGTTTCAGCTTTAGCATCAGTCCTTCCAATGAACACCCAGGACTGATCTCCTTTAGAATGGACTGGTTGGATCTCCTAGCAGGCCAAGGGACTCTCAAGAGTCTTCTCCAACACCACACTTCAAAAGCATCAATTCTTCAGCACTCAGCTTTCTTCACAGTCCAACTCTCACATCCGTACATGACCACTGGAAAAACCATAGCCTTGACTAGATGGACCTTTGTTGGCAAAGTAATGTCTCTGCTTTTTAATATGCTATCTAGGTTGGTCATAACTTTCCTTCCAAGGAGTAAGCGTCTTTTAATTTCATGGCTGCAGTCAGCATCTGCAGTGATTTTGGAGCCCAAAAAAATAAAGTCTGACACTGTTTCCACTGTTTCCCCATCTGTTTCCCATGAAGTGATGGGACCAGATGCCATGATCTTCGTTTTCTGAATGTTGAGCTTCAAGCCAACCTTTTCACTCTCCTCTTTCACTTTCATCAAGAGGCTTTTGAGTTCCTCTTCACTTTCTGCCATAAGGGTGGTGTCATCTGCATATCTGAGGTTATTGATATTTCTCCCGGCAATCTTGATTCCGGCTTGTGCTTCTTCCAGCCCAGCGTTCCTCATGATGTACTCTGCATATAAGTTAAATAAGCAGGGTGACAATATATGTCCACACAAAAACCTGAACACTAATGTTTATAGCAGCTTTGTTTACAATTCCTAAGACTTAGAAGCAACCAAGATGTCCTTCAGTGCGTGAATGGATAAATTAACTGTGTACATTCAAACAGTGGAATATTATTCAATGTTAAAAAGAAATGGGCTATCAAACTGTGAAAAAACATGGAGGAACCTTAAATATGCATTACTATGTGAAAGTAGTCAATCTGAAAGGCTACATACTGTATAGTTCCAACTATATGATATTCTGGAAAGGAAAACTATGGAGAATATTAAAAGGATCACTGGTTGCCAGGATTTTTTGGGAGCAGTGAAAAATACTTTGTATGATACCATAATGGTGGATACATGCCATTATACAATTGTCTAAACTGATAGAATAAACAACTCCAAGAGTGAACCCTAAGGTAAGCTATGAACTTTGAATGATTATGATGTGTCAAAGTATGTTAATCAATTGTAACAAATGTACCTCTCTGTTGTGAGATGTTTATAATGGGGAATGCTATGCATGTGGTAGAGAGGGTATACCTCTGTGTCTTCCCTAGTTTTTTGTGCGTGAACTTTGAACTACTTAAAAATAAAATCGTAATTAAAAAGTTTAAATATCTAAATGCTATCATATGTATAGGTTATCAACAGCATCAACAACATCCATTATTAAAGAGAGAAAGCTAGGACTGTCATATCTTGGACAGCTATGGAAATGCTTTAGGGGAGAACAGGCTCTGTTTACATGGAAAGTATTTGGACTGGCCTATAATTCAGTATAAAAATTTGCCATTTTCTGGAAAAAACAAAATTTTAATTCCCCTTCAAGAAAAACATCTTCCATCTTCTGTCAGTACAATAATCCAAACACTCAAACATTCAATTCCTACAGTAGAAAATACCATGTGTAGATCCTTCACTATAGATAAACATCAATATCTATAGTACATCAAGAGAGGAGTGGATAAAGAAGATGTGGTACATATACAAAATGGAATATTACTCAGCCACAAAAGGATGAAATAATGCCATTTCCAACAAAAGGAATGGACCTAGAGATTATCATACTGAGTGAAGTAAATCAGAGAAGGAGACATATCTCATACTATCACTTATATGTGGACTGAAAAAAAAAAGCTACAAATGAACTTATCTACAAAACAGAAATAAAGTTACAGGTGTAGAAAATAAACTTATGGTTATTGGAGTGGGTAAGAGGGGGGAGGATAAATTGGAAGGCTGATATTGATACACACACTACTATAATATAAAATAGATAACCAATAAGAAGTTACTGTGTAGCACAGGGAACTTCACTTGGTACTCTGTAATGGCCTATATGGGAAAAGAAAGTGAAAGTCACTCAGTTGTGTCAGACACTTTGCAACCCAGGCCAAAGAGTTGAATTCTCCAGGCCAGAATACTGGAGTAGGTAGCCTTTCCATCTTCCCAACCCAGGAATCAAATCCAGGTCTCCTGCATTGCAGGTGGATTCTTTACCAGCTGAGCCACAAGGGAAGCCCAAGAATACTGGGGTGGGTAGCCTATCCCTTCTCCAGCAGATCTTCCTGACTCAGAAATTGAACCAGGGTCTCCTGCATTCCAGGTGGATTCTTTACTAACTGAGCTACCAGGGGAAGTTCCTATATGGGAAAAGAATCTTAAAAAAAAGTGGATATATGTATATATATAAGGGATTCACTTTGCTTTACACCTGAAACTAACACAACGTTGTAACAAATCAACTATACCTCAATACTTTTTAAAAAAATGTATACTACATTAAAGCACAGACTGCAAGGAATGTCAAGGGATTCATGGCTATATATTGTTGCGGCCTGGCGGAGCAGAGACCAGAACCTGCCCCATGACCTGAGGGTGCAGCAAATTGCGCCCTCGTGATTGTCCTAGTAAGCATGCCAAATGGACATTCTTGGGGTGGGACGTGCTCTCTGCTCCTCTTCACTGCCTACCCCTGCATCCATCTCCATGGAAACAAAACAAGATATTATTGATCAACAGCAGAGCCTGGCTAATCAAACTCCCCAGTATAGCTATTCCCTAATGATCTCAAGTGATTTCTACCAATAAAAGTGAGGGCTGAAAGGAGCCATTTTGTCTTCCTGCCATGGAGAGCAGGAGGGCCCCTTGACTCCTCGCTTGCCAAATTATATGTGCTCGTCTTTTCATTATGTGCTCACCCCTGTTTCAGGTCTTTCTCACCCGCTATGCTGGACGTGGCAATATATAATGGAAGCTAGAGTAGTATGGGTGAAATATGTTTCTATAATTATTTGGAGGAAGCAGTTGACATCATGGAAAAAGCATGAGACCAGTTGTTAGCATGCTTGGGTCTTGGTGCTGGCTGACTCTTATAGGATGTAGGTGACCTCTGCTAACCTCTCAATTCACAGTTTCTCCATTTATAAAACAAGGGTGACATTACCTACCCTGCCATCATCATAAAGTTGCTAAATGAGATAATGCCCATGAAGCATTTTGGAAAATGAAAAGCAGTATCCAAATATATACATTTCATACATTAATTAATTATTGAGGTTTTAAAAAATAATTTATTTATTTTAATTGGAGGCTAATTACTTAACAATATTGTAGCGGATTTTGCCATACATTGACTTGAATCATCCATGGGTGTACATGTTATTGAGTTTTAACCTGGACAGGGTAGGAAGAGGTTATCCTCTCTACAGTTCTGTAATTCTTTCATAAGAGAATTTTAGAGCATTGATAACTACAGTTTGTATATTGCTTTAAAGTTTCAGAAGCTATTTTAAAAAAAATCATGCCTCCTGAAAAAAAATCATGCCACCATATGATGAAAAGAAGAATGGAATTTTTGTGTTTTTTTAGATGAATTTCAGTCAAGGGTAAAATAAACTGATGAAAGACCTCACCTCTTGAAATAACTCTCAGTGCTGCTAAGTAGCATCAGACGTGTCGAACTCTTTGCAACCCCATGGACTGTAGCCTGCCAGGGTCCTCTGTCCATGGGATTCTAAAGGCAAGAATACTGGATTGGGTTGCCATGCCCTCCTCCAGGGGATCTTCCCAACCCAGGGATCTGACCCTAGTCTCTTATGTCTCCTGCATTGGCAAGCAAGTTCTTTACCAGTAGCACTACCTGGGAAGCCTGAAACAGCTCTAACTGCAACTAAAGCAATTTGTAGAAAAGGTTTATGTCGTGATCTTCTGACTATTATTTCACATTACTGTTGAATTCCAATGCATTTCTTTGAAGCATTTTTAGGGCCTACATAAAGAGAAAGATCACATAAGTATTTTTTAAAATAAAAACAAAGTTAAAACAATATCACTAATTATGGGTGGACATCTGGGTAATACAGAAAGTACTGCAGGTAAGTCAGTTCGTGGAAAAACTCAGTCATTAAAAGAAAAGTCTCAGTGTTTAGAGGAGACAATAAATTACCCAACTGCATTTATCTTCATGATTATCTGTTTTTAGTACTCAGAGTTATGATCTCTGTGTTCTTCCTGCTCACTTACAAAGTATCAGACAACAAACAGCTTCAGTTCAGTTCAGTCACTCAGTTGTGTCCGACTCTTTACAACCCCATGGACTGCCAGGCTCCTCTGTCCGTGGAATTTTCCAAGCAAGAATGCTGGACTGGGTTGTCATTTCATAGTCCAGGGGATCTCCCTGACCAAGGTGTCGAACCCACATCTTTTGCATCTCCTAAATTGGCAGGTGGATTCTTAACGACTATGCCACCTGTGAAACTCCAGATCTACACTCAGTTGTTTACAAATACTCTTTGCAACCCCATGGATGGCAGCAACCAGGCTTCCCTGTCCATCACCAACTTCCAAAGTTTACTCAAACTCATGTCCATAGAGTCAGTGATGCCATCCAGCTATCTCATCCTCTGCCATCCCCTTCTCCTCCCACCTTCAATCTTTCCCAGCAGCAGGGTCCTTTCCAATGAGTCAGGTCTTCCCATCAGGTGGCCCAAGTATTGGAGTTTCAGCTTCAGCAACAGTCCTTCCAATGAATATTCAGGACTAATTTCCTTTAGGATGGACTGGTTGGATCTTCTTGCAGTTCAAGGGACTCTCAAGAATCTCATCCAACATCACAGTTCAAAAGCATCAGTTCTTCGGTGCTCAGCTTTCTTTATAGTCCAACTCTCACATCCATACATGACCACTGGAAAAACCATAGCTTTGACTAGATGGACCTTTGTTGGCAAAGTAATGTTTCTGCTTTTTAATATGCTGTCTAGGTTCGTCATAGCTTTTCTTCCAAGGAGTAAGCATCCTTTAATTTCATGGCTGCAGTCACTGTCTGCAGTGATTTTGGAGCCCCCCAAAATAAAGTCTCTCTCTGTTTCCACTGTCTCCCCATCTATTTGCCATGAAGTGATGGGACCAGAGGCCATGATTTTAGTTTTCTGGATGTTGAGTTTTAAGTCAACTTTTTCACTCTCCTCTTTCACTTTCATCAACAGGCTGTTCAGTTCCTTTTCACTTTCTGCCATAAGGGTGGTGTCATCTGCATATCTGAGGTTATTGACACTTCTCCTACCATTCTTGATTCCAGCTTGTGCTTCATCCAGTCCAGCATTTCGCATGATATACTCTGGATATAAGTTAAATAAGCAGGGTGACAATATACAGCCTTGACGTACTCCTTTCCCAATTTGGAAGCGGTCTGTTGTTCCATGTCCAGTTCTAACTTTTGCTTCTTGACCTGCATGCAGATTTCTCAGGAGGCAGGTCAGGTGGTCTGGTATTCCCATCTCTTTCAGAATTTTCCACAGTTTTTTGTGATCCACACAGTCAAAGGCTTTGGCATAGTCAATAAAACAGAAGCAGATGCTTTTCTGGAACTCTCTTGTTTTTTCGATGATCCAACAGATGTTGGCAATTTGATCTCTGCTTCCTCTGCCTTTTCTAAATCCAGCTTGAACATCTGGAAGTTCAAGGTCCACATACTGTTGAAGCCTGGCTTGGAGAATTTTGAGCATTATTTTGCTAGTGTGTGAGATGAATGCAATTGTGCAGTAGTTTGAGCATTCTTTGGCATTGCTTTTCTTTGGGATTGGAATGAAAACCGACCTTTTCCAGTCCTGTGGCCACTGCTGAGTTTTCCCAATTTGCTGGCATATTGAAAGCAGCACTTTCAAAGCATCGTCTTTTAGGATTTGAAATAGCTCAACTGGAATTCCATCAACTCTAATAGCTTTATTTGTAGTGATGATTCCTAAGACCCACTTGACTTTGCATTCCAGGATCGCTCTAGGTGAGTGATCACACCATTGTCATTATCTGGGTCATAAAGTTTTTTTTTTTTTTTGTATAGTTCTTCTGTGTGTTCTTGCCACCTCTTCTTAATATCTTCTGCTTCTGTTAGGTCTATACCGTTCTGTCCTTTATTGTTCCCATCAAAGGATTAGATCTGATAGAGTGCTTGAAGAACTATGGATGGAGGTTTATGACATTGTACAGGAGGCAGTGATCAAGACCATCCCCAAGAAAAAGAAACACAAAAAGGCAAAATGATTGTCTGAGGAGGCCTTACAAATTGCTGAGAAAAGAAGAGAAGTGAAAAGCAAAGGATATGAAGAAATATAGACCCATTGGAATGCAGATTTCCAAAGAATAGCAAAGAGAGATAAGAAAGCCTTCCTCGGTGATCAGTGCAAAGATATAGAGGAAAATAATAGAATGGGAAAGACAAGAGATCCCTTCAGGAAAATTAGAGATACCTAGGGAACATTTCATGCAAAGATGGGCGCAATAAAGGACAGAAACAAACAGCATCAAATACCAGCAAATATCACATGCATGTTTTCGCCTTGTGCATTATATGGTATGAGTTCTGCCAATGGTACCAGAAGTCTTTAATCTACTTCAGGTGTTTTCTACTCCTCACCCCCCCCCCACTGCTACCACAAAATAGAAGAGCTTGAAATAAGCATGCATGAACAAGCAATGCAGAATTTTTTGTGATGGTAGCTATAATCCAAATTGATGATTATTGAAACGTGATTACACTATGTGTAAGCATTAGCCTCACCTGGAAACTTGTTAGAAATATAAATTCTCTGCTTTACTCTAGACCTACTGAACTCTGGGCATGGTACTCAACAATATGCATACTTACAAGCCTTCCACTTGATTCTGATGTACATTTAAGTTTGAGAACAAGTAGTCTGAGCTATCCTGGAGACAAGGATCTGTGATATCTCCCTGGTCTGCTGATGAGGATAAATGCATTAGTGAACTGTGATCAGGAGATACCTATGGGTCTTCAGAAGAGAAAGACTTTTTTCTCTCAGTTTTATAGCAGTCTTTTAGCTCTCAAGAAACTTGTAAATCATTGCACTATCCACCATTAATTTGGTAAGAAAATAATTAGGCAGTATAAGTCAGAATGTAAAAAAAAATCATTTTTATAAGGATCGAGTATGACAGATCAGTATCCATGGTATATTCTGAAACTTGACTGTGGTGGAGGTTACACAGCTCTATGTTTTTTAGTCAGAATTCATAGAAACTGTACAGAGAAAGAAAGGGAAAAAAATTAAAGAAATATTACCATATGTGAAATTTAAAATAAAATTTAAAATGTGAACACCATAAAAATAAAATTGTTTAAAGCAAATAATGCTTACCTCTCCAATATATTGTAGAAGTAAAATATATGACAATAATAGAAAGGACTGGAAAGGGGAGAACAAACATACTGTTGTAAAGTTCTTCCACTATGTATTAAATGGTATAAATTTACTTGAAATTTGGTTTAGATAAGTTAAATTGTAATAAGAAATGGATTATAAGTGTCAGAGAAACCAGTAAAAAGTATACAACAAAGAAATATAGTTAATAGGCCAATTGTGAAGATAAAATTACTCAGCAATTAAAAATAATACATTTGAATCAGTTCTAATGAGGTGGATGAAACTGGAGCCTATTATACAGAGTGAAGTAAACCAGAAAGAAAAACATCAATACAGTATGCTGCTGCTGCTGCTAAGTCACTTCAGTCGTGTCCGACTCTGTGCGACCACATAGACGGAAGCCCACCAGGCTCCCCCATCCCTGGGATTCTCCAGGCAAGAACATTGGAGTGGGTTGCCATTTCCTTCTCCAATGTGTGAAAGTGAAAAGTGAAAGTGAAGTTGCTCAGTCGTTTCAGACCCTTAGCGACCCCACAGACTACAGCCAACCAGGCTCCTCCATCCATGGGATTTTCTAGGCAATAGTACTGGAGTGGCTTGCATTGCCTTCTCTGTCAATACAGTGTACTAACGCATATATATGGAATTTAGAAAGATGGTAACCTTAACCCTGTATACGAGACAGCAGAAGAGACACAGATGTATAGAACAGTCTTTTGGATTCTGTGGGAGAGGGCGAGGGTGGGATGATTTGGGAGAATGGCATTGAAACATGTATATTATCATATGTGAAACAAATCGCCAGTCCAGGTTTGATGCATGACATAGGATGCTCGGGGCTGGTGCACTGGGATGAACCAGAGGGATGGTATGGGGAGGGAGGTGGGAGGGGGGTTCAAGATGGGGAACACATGTACACCTGGGGCAGATTCATGTCAATGTATGGCAAAACAAATACAATATTGTAAAGTAATTAGCCTCCAATTAAAATAAATAAATAAATTAATTAAAAAATAAATCATTGAGAAAAATTCAATTAATCTAGAAGGAAAGAAAAGAAGGAAAAAAGGAAAAGAGAAAAGATAGAATAAGTATACTATTAATACAAATTGCAAGATTTAAAACCAACCATATCCATAATGACATTAAATGTAAATTGTCTAAATCAGTGGTCAGTGAGCTTTTTCTGTGAAGGATCAGATAACCAATAGTTTAGATTTTGAGGGCCTTTGAGTATCTGAATTTGTCAACTTTACTGTTGCAATATGGAAATATTCATAGATAATACATAAAAGATCAAATCTTACTTTATTCTAATAACATTTTATTTACAAAAACAGGCAGTGGGTTGGGTGGGAGTTGGCCTACAGGCCATACTTTCCTGATCTTTGGTCTAAGTATCCCAAGTCAAAAGGCAGATTGTCACATTTCATTGATAGAAAACACTTAAACTAGGAGTAGACAGAAAATTCCTCAATGTGATAAAAAAGCATTTACAAAACCCCCACAACCAGCATCATACTTAATGGTAAAAGACTGGAAGCTTTTTACCTAAGTTCAGGAACAAGACGAGGGAGTCCACTCTTGTCACTTCTACTTAACATTGTACTTGAGGTTCTAGCCAGGACAAATAGGCCAGAAAATGAAATAAATATATCCAGATTGGAAAGGAAGAAGTAAATTTATCTCTTTTGACAGATGACATGATCTTGAATATAGAAAATCCTAGGAAATCCATGAAACATTGCTAGAACTAATTAACAAGTTTAGCAAGATTTCATTATTGTTTTTTAGTCTCTAATTCACATCCAGCTCTTTGAAACCCCATGGACTGTAGCCATGCCAGCCTCCTCTGTCCATGGGAATTTTCCAGGCAAGAGTACTGGAGTGGATTGCCATTTCCTTCTCCAGGGGATCTTCCCGACCCAGAGACTGTACCCACATCTCCTGCACTGCAGGCAGATTCTTTATTGCTGAGCCACCAGTAATTACAGAATATAAAATCAATATATAAAAGACAAATGCATTTCCATACATTAGCAAAGAATAGTCCAAAAAGGAAATTAATAAAACAATTCCATTTACAACAGCATCAAAATGAATACTTAGAAATAAATTTAACCAAGTTCAAGACATACATCTAGAAAACAGTAAAACACCATTAAAGTAAATTAAAGATCTAAATAAATGGAATGACATTTCATGTTCATGGACTAGGAGATACAGTATTGTTAAGATGGCAATACTCTCCAAATTGACCTGAAAAACCAACACAATCCCTTTCAAAATCATAGCTGCTTATTTTTTTAAAAGAGAAATTGACAAGTGGATGCTAAAATGGATATGCAAATGCAAGGGACCCAGAATAGTTAAAACACTTCTGAAAAAGGAAAACAAAGTTGGAGACTCATACTTTCTGATTTCAAAACTCACTATGAAACCACGGTAATCAAGACAGTGTGGCATGGACACATCAGAAGGCAGAGTTAGGTGTGAGTTTGAAGTTTGAGATTATGGATTTGAAAAACTTAGTTGACTCTGTTGTGAGATTTTTCTCTAGCAAACTTTGCTGGCTTGAAGTCAGGCACAGAGTAGGTGAATGATAGGTTTTAGCCAGTGTTTTGATGATGAGAGAGAAGGACAAGTACAATTACGTGTATGCAAAAGAGTGGTTACATTTTTAAAAAACTTTATTTACTTACTTTTGGCTGCAATGGATCTTTGTTGCTGCACGAAGACTTTCTCTTGTTGCAGCGAGCTGGGGCTACTTTCTAGCTGCAGTATGTGGGCTTCTCATAGTGGTGGCTTCTCTTGTTGCAGAGCATGGGGTCTAGAGTTCCGGCTCAGTAGTTGTGGTGCATGGGTTCAGTTGCCCCGTGGCATATGAGATCTTTCCGGACCAGGGATCAAACCTGTGTCCCCTGCATTGGTAGGCAGATTCTTAGCCATTGGACCAGGGAAGTCCTCAGTTCAGTTCAGTTCAGTTGCTCAGTCGTGTCCGACTCTTTGCGACCCCATGAATCACAGCACGCCAGGCCTCCCTGTCCATCACCAACTCGCAGAGTTTACTCAAACTCATGTTCATCGAGTCAGTGATGCCATCCAGCCATCTCATTCTCTGTCGTCCCCGTCTCCTCCTGCCCCCAATCCCTCCCAGCAATAGAGTCTTTTCCAGTGAGTCAACTCTTCGCATGAGGTGGCCAAAGTATTGGAGTTTCCGCTTTAGCATCAGTCCTTCCAATGAACACTCAGGACTGATCTCCCTTAGAATGGACTGGTTGGATCTCCTTGCAGTCCAAGGGACTCTCAAGAGTCTTCTTCAACACCACAGTTCAAAAGCATCTAGTTATGCTTTTTGACCATAGAATCTAAAGGAGACAAGTGAAACTAGGAGATGGATAGGAAGGAACGGATTATTTTTTCTTTTAGTTTTCAGGTAGAAGGGTGTTTTATTTTTCATAAAATTATAATAAAATATAACATATATACAAAAAATACAAAAATTATTTTGTATACAAACTGACAAATTTTCACAAAGTGAGCGTATTCTGTAACCAGGCCCCAGATCAAAAACCAGAATGTGGCCAGGCCTAATTCTGTCTGGTGATTCCACTATGTTTCTCTGTGAAAGTGTTAGTTGCTCAGTCATGTCCAAGTCTTTGCAATCCTATGGACTGTAGCCCTCCAAGCTCCTCTGTCCATGGAATTCTCCAAGCAAGAATATTGGAGTGGGTAGCCATTTCCTTCTCCAAGGAATCTTCCCAAATCAGGGATTGAACCCAAGTCTTCTGCATTGCAGGCAGATTATCTACCATCTGAGCCACCATGGAATGTTTCTCTAGGAGGCTTCAATTCGTCTCTTCCCATTGACACTATTGAAAACCATTTTCTCTCTCACCAGGTCTCTCATATCTCTTCCTTTACTTTCAGTCATGTGTTGACCTTGATTTGTATTTTTAAATTATTTTTTAACACCTAAAACATTTTGTATTGGGGTATAGCCAATTAACAATGTTGTGATAGTTTCAGGTGAATAGTGAAGGGAATCAGCCATACATATACATGTATCCATTCTCCCCCAAACTCCCCTCCCATCCAGCCTGGCACATAACATTGAGTAGAGTTCCATGTAACTCCTCAACAACACTCCTTTTCTTGAAATATTCTCCTCATGGGTTCTGTGTTAGTCAGATCAAGCTGCCATAACTAATACCTAACTAATAACTAGTAGATGGGGTGGCTTTAACAATAGAAATTTATTTCTCAGAGTTCTGGAGGCTAGGAAGTCCAAGACCGAGGTCCAACATGGTTTGATTTCTGGCGAGGATTCTCTTTGCATGAAATGTTCCCTTGGTATCTCTAATTTTCTTGAAGAGATCTCTAGTCTTCCCCATTCTACAGTTTTTCTCTATTTCTTTGCACTGATCACTGAGGAAGGCTTTCTTATCTCTCCTTGCTATTCTTTGGAACTCTGCATTCAAATGGGTATAGCTTTCCTTTTCTCCTTTGCTTTCTGCTTCTCTTCTTTTCACAGCTATTTGTAAGGCCTCCTCAGACAGCCATTTTGCTTTTTTGCATTTCTTTTTCTTGGGGATGGTCTTGCTCCCTGTCTCCTGTACAATGTCACAAACCTCCGTCCATAGTTCATCAGGCACTCTGTCTATCGGATCTATTCCCTTAAATCTATTTCTCACTTCCACTGTATAATCATTAAGGATTTGATTTAGGTCACACCTGAATGGTCTAGTGGTTTTCCCTACTTTCTTCAATTTAAGTCTGCATTTGGCAATAAGAAGTTCATCTGAGTTCATCTGAGCCACAGTCAGCTTCTGGTCTTGTTCTTGCTGACTGTATAGAGCTTCTCCATCTTTGGCTGCAAAGACTATAATCAATCTGGTTTCGATGTTAACCATCTGGTGATGTCCATGTATAGCGTCTTCTCTTGTGTTGTTGGAAGAGGGTGTTTACTATGACCAGTGTGTTCTCTTGGGAGAAATCTATTAGCCCTTGCCCTGCTTCATTCCATGCTCCAAGGCCAAATTTGCCTGTTACCCCAGGTGTTTCCTGATTTCCTACTTTTGCATTCCAGTTCAGTTCAGTTCAGTTCAGTCTCTCAGTTGTGTCCAACTCTTGAACTCAATCAGAGAAAATTGCTTTTAATTTTGATTCCTATAGTTATCAAAACAATCCTTGGGACTGTGGCAGGAGAAAGAGAGGTTGTGTACCATTGTTCTAGAGACATGTTTTGTTTGATCCATACAGCGCTTACTTTTTCTTAAATTATTAGTTAAAAATTGGGAGAGTTCACATATCTAGATATCTAAATTCTCTTTAAAAAACAAACAAACAAACCCAAAGATCTGGCCTTACTGGACCAATATTCCCTTGTGGCAATAATTCTCTGGAGGTGAGGGGCTGCTGCCAACTTTTGATGGACTGGTGCTAACAGTTCACTTCATTGCTAACCAGTACCTTGCACACATTCCTATTGTCTACCCAACCCCTGGAGCATTTAAGTCTTCTAACTCTGTTCAGTAACTTCGGGGCTACCAATTATTTTCTGAACTGCTCCTGACAGAAGATGGCAGCAATGAACTATGCAACTTCCATGTCCCTTATTTTAGGAAAGCTGGACAGTAGAAACAATTGACTTCAGAATCTTTTCTTTTTTCCTCAAAACAAAATGAAAAATAGCCTGCAGTCACTAGGTTTTAGCTAAACCAAATTTTGACAAAGTGACAAGAAAGGGATTTGGTGCCAACTGTAGCAACAAATGACTTAGAGGCTTTTCTTTTTTCTTCTTTAAAAAACTCCCAAGGTCACACTATATTTTAAGTGAGCCATATTTTGACTCATTGGAAAAGACCCTGATGCTGGGAAAGGTTGAGAGCAGGAGGAGAAGGGGGCAACAGGGGATGAGATGGGTGGATGGCATCACCAACTCAATGGGCAGGAGTTTGAGCAAACTTTGGGAGATAGTGAAGGACAAGGAAACCTGCCATGCTGCAGTCCATGGGGCTTCAAAGAGTTGGACATGACTTAGGGACTGAACAACAACAACGTATTTTGACAAAGTGGTGAAAGAGGGATTTAGTTTCAGTTAGTGAGAGTTTGCCCATTGTGTGCAGCAAGAATTTGTAAGGCATGAATGAGAATAGCTAGTTACCAGCAAAATAATCCTGAAACTCAGAGGTAGGGTCAACTGGCTTGCAATCACTTGTTGGGAACCTCTTCCCCACACTATCCCCAAAAATGAACACAAAACAGATAATACATGTAAGAACTAAAATTTTAAAGCTGTTAAAGAAAACAAAAGAGTTAATCTTTGTCTACTTTGGATTAAGCAATGGTTTCTTAGACATAATACCCAAAATGCAAGCATAAAAAGAAAAAGTAGTTAAATGGGACCTCATCAGTCATCAAAATTTAAAACTTTTATGCTTCAAATTATATCATCAAGAAAATGAAAAGATAACCTGCAAAATGGGAGAAAAATTTTGCAAAACATATATCTCATAAAGAACTTGTGTATAAAGAACTTTTACAACTGAGCAATAAAAAGACAAATGACCTAATTTTTTAAAAATCAAAGGACCTGAATAGATTTCTCTAAGGAAGATATACAAGTAGATAACAAGTATATAAAAAGACATTCAACCTTATTAGTCATCAGGAAAATGCAAATCAAAACCATAATGAGATACCATCTTACTCCCCACAGGATGGCTTAAAAAAACCCAGACAATAACAAGTGTTAGCAGGGATGTGGAGAAATCAGAACACTCAGGCATTGCTGATAGAATTGTAAATGGTTCAGCTACTTTGGAAAATAATTTGAGTATTCCTTGAAATGTGACCTAGCAATGCCATCCCTAGATATATGGCCAAGAGAAATGAAAACATATATCCACACAGAAACTTGTACATGAATATTCATAGCAGGGTTATAACAATACCCAAAAGTTGGGAACCACTCAAGTGCCCATTAATTGGTGAGTAAATAAACAAAATGTAGTATGTCCATACAGTGGAATAGTATTCAGTTACAAAAAGGAATGAAGTACCAAACATTGCAGTATGGATAAACATTGAAAAATTATGCTAAATGAAAGAAGACAGACACAAAATGATTCCACTTATATGAAATGTACAGAATAGATAAATATGTAGAGATATAAAGTAGATTAATGGTTGCCAGAGACTGTAAGGAAGGGAGATCTGGAATGATTGCTAATGGGTACAGGCTTTCTTTTTGGGATGGTTAAAATATTCTGAAATTAAATAGCAGTGGTGGTTGAACAACTCAGGGAATATACTATAAACAACTGAATTACATACTTTCAAATGTTGAATTTTATAGTATGTAAATTATATCTCAATAAATTGCTACTGTTTAAAAGGGCACATTAGTTATGTCTCCTAGTGCTTCAGAATCAACTGTAAGAAAGTTATTTTTCAACATATAAGGAGTATTAGTGTGAGTGATTTATGGGTGATGGGATGTGGATTAAAGCAGCTATAGTTGTGGACAAGACTCCCTTCTCTGGCTTCTGGAGGTGATTAAGCTGGCAGAGAGAAAAATGGCAACAAAGAAAAGTGGGAAAGTTGCAAAGGAGACCAAAGTGAGAGCCCTAGCCTGGAATAGAAACTACCTTACTCTCAACGGATGAAAAAGATGAGACCATAGAGCTTCCATCTCTCTTTGTGAGACAACAGAAATTATCCTGACAATAATGTGCTTCCAACAAGAATAGAGCATGAGCAAAGTACATGTTTCAGCAAGGCAAAGTTCTTTGACCTTTAACAGCAGTTCTTTCTGTTAGGGATTGACTGACCAAAATTTCCTCATTTCACCATAAATTCACCGAGTTCCACTGAGTTTACACACATACACACACACAGACACACATGCACATGCACATGCATATACACACAGAGAGAGAGAGAGCCCAACATTTTATGGTGACCAAATTAGTTATTTTGCTGGAGAAAATGATGGTATGGCTCTCAGCAAGTCCAGTAAAGCTAAATCTCAAAACATCAAGATTCTTAGTTACCCAGACTGCAAACCCTGTTGTTAAGGTGGCCCTCTTCCTCTCCCAAGCTCTCATCCATATCTACTTAGTCATCATGGTCTATTGATTTATGTTTCCCATCTAATGTACCTCACATCTGTCCTTTTGTTTTCAATCCTCTTATCACTCTTATCAGACCAGGTGCTCATCAACTCATGCCCGAAAAACAAATGAAATAACTAATGGGGAGAAAACAAAAGTGTCAGTTTAAGTGCTAAGTAACTACAAATATCCTCTTAGGGGAAGAGATTTGTGTTTGTTTTAGCAAACACTTTGATGGATCATTTTGATTGCTCAAAGATTACCCTTGGGGCATGGTTGGAATAAACCATGCAAAACGTTTCTGCTTGAGAAACTATTAGTATTGGCATAGTTTGGCATCTGAGGGAAAGTAGGAGAGAGTGAAAGAGAGAGAAAGAGAATTGAGAAAACTCAGCCCTGTTAGAATGGCTAAGGAACTTTTAATGAGAAAAGTATTTAACATTTACTTTTAAGTTGTTTGCTATTATACTGTAAATACTTGGTCCTTCAGTAAAATCTGTGAACACACAGCTATGGGTAGTATATGCGAAAGTGAAGGAATCGAGGAGTGATCAGGGAAGCAACACAGTACAGAAAAGGAACTATATATCCAGGAGGTATGAGAATAAAATGAGAACATAGAAGCAGAAACTGATCTCAAAGTACTAATGGTAGCTTATCTAAAAATGGCTCAGTAGTGAGGCCACCAAACCTGGGAACCCTTTTCTTCAACAGCTTAATCAAGATTTTCACAACTGATGTCTTATGGTGAATATTTACCAATCTTTTTACGGTTCTGTAGCACTTGAACTCACTTTGTGTATGGGGGAGTTGTCTATTGTGTGTATCTTGGTGGAAGAAAGTGCCCTGCCTCTAACTACAGAGCTCAAGAGGGTCACACATTCCTACTTGCTGCTCCTAGCAACTAGGATACAGACATATGACCGAGGTTCAGTCACATGACCTAGGTGTTTAGCTCCTTTTCAGGACTATTTTTTAAAAATACGTTTTATTTTATTGCAGTATAGTTGATTAACAATGTTGTGTTAGTTTCAGTTGTACAACAAAGTGATTCAGTTAAACATGTGTATATTCTTTTTCAAATTATTTCCTAAATTAGGTTGTTACATAATATGAGCAGAGTTCCCTGTGCTATATAGTAAGTCCTTTTTGGTTATCAATTTTAAATATAGTAGTGACTTTTAATCAGAGAAGGCAATGGCACCCCACTCCAGTACTCTTGCCTGGAGAATCCCAGGGACGGGGGAGCCTGGTGGGCTGACGTCTATGGGGTCGCAAAGAGTCGGACACGACTGAAGCGACTTCGCAGCAGCAGTGACTTTTAATGTGGAGAAAGTTAATATACTTTCCATATTAAAAATATTTGAAGGTTTTTCACTAGCCACGGTTTCACCATTCTTCCTAGGCTATAGCATGGTTTCAGTTCAGTTCAGTCAGTCGTGTGCGACTATTTGCGACCCCATGAATCACAGCATGCCAGGTACCCCTGTCCATCACCAACTCCTGGAGTTCACTCAAACTCACGTCCATCGAGTCAGTGATGCCATCCAGCCATCTCATTCTCTGTCGTCCCCTTCGCCTCCTGCCCCAAATCCCTCCCAGCATCAGAGTCTTTTCCAGTGAGTCAACTGTTCTCATGAGGTGGCCAAAGTATTGGACTTTCAGCTTTAACATCAGTCCTTCCATGTCCTCGCTATTATAAACAGTGCTGCAATGAACATTGGAGTACATGTGTTTCTTTCAATTCTGGTTTCCTCGGTGTGTATGCCCAGGAGTGTGATTGCTGGGTCGTATGGCAGTTCTATTTCCAGTTTTTTAAGGAATCTCCACACTGTTCTCCATAGTGGCTGTACTAGTTTGCATCCCCACCAACAGTGTAAGAGGGTTCCCTTCTCTCTACACCCTCTCCAGCATTTATTGCATGTAGACTTTTTGATAGCAGCCATTCTGACTGGTGTGTAATGGTATCTCATTGTGATTTTGATTTGCATTTCTCTGATTATGAGGGATGTTGAGCATTTTTTCATGTGTTTGTTAGCCATCTTTATGTCTTCTTTGTAGAAATGTCTGTTTAGTTCTTTGGCCCATTTTTTGATTGGGTCGTTTATTTTTCTGGAATTGAGCTGCAGGACATGGAAGCAACCTAGATGTTCATCTGCAGACGAATGGATAAGAAAGCTTTGGTACATATACACAATGGAGTATTATTCAGCCATTAAAAATAATACTTTTGAATCAGTTCTAAAGAGGTGGATGAAACTGGAGCCTATTATACAGAGTGAAGTAAGCCAGAAAGAAAAACATCAGTACAATATACTAACGCATATATATGGAATTTAGAAAGATGATAACGATAACCCTGTATACGATACAGCAAAAGAGAGACAGGTGTATAGAACAGTCTTTTGGACTCTGTGGAAGAGGGCGAGGGTGGGATGATTTGGGAGAATAGCATTGAAACATGTATATTATCATATGTGAAATGAATCGCCAGTCCAGGTTCGATGTATGAGACAGGATGCTCGGGGCTGGTGCACTGGGATGACCCAGAGGGATGGGATGGGGAGGGAGGTGAGAGGGGGGTTCAAGATGGGGAACATATGTACACCCAGGGTGGATTCATGTCAATGTATGGCAAAACCAAGCAATATAATATTGTAAAGTAATTAGCCTCCAATAAAAAAAAATTAAAAAAAAAAGTTGAAACAAAGCATCAGTCCTTCCAATGAACACCCAGAACTGATCTCCTTTAGAATGGACTGGTTGGATCTCCTTGCAGTCCAAGGGACTCTCAAGAGTCTTCTCCAACACCACAGTTCAAAAGCATCAATTCTTCGGCGTTCAGCTTTCTTTATAGTCCAACTCTCATTCATACAAGACCACTGGAAAAACCATAGCCTTGACTAGACGGACCTTAGTTGGCAAAGTAATGTCCCTGCTTTTTAATATGCTATCCAGGTTGGTCATTACTTTCCTTCCAAGGAGTAAACGTCTTTTAATTTCGTGGCTGCAATCAGCATTCGCAGTGATTTAGTGGTTCTCAAACTTCAGTGTACATCAGAAACTCAGTATGATGCAAGTGTGTGTGTGTGGGGTGTGTGTGGCGGGGTGCTCTTGTTATAACACTGTTTCCTGGGCCCTACATATCTTTGCTACATCAGTATCCTTGGAAGAGAAGCCCAGGATTCTTCATTTTCATTAATTCCTTAGAGCTTGGTATTCTGATACACACTAAAGTTGAAAAAATTACAGCTCTAGAAGGTCTTTAGGTAATACATTATTTTTGCCTTATACATTCTTCCCTTCTTCGTCTGTGGATTTCCAAGATCCCTCAAGAAGATTATTTTCTGTTTAGAGACTTTGACTTTACTTTTCCCTTAAAATAATCTTTATGTCCACCATCTACCCACATGTACATTAAGCACCACACACACAGACACACACACACACACACACACCCTGCTTGGACATCTTGAAAGATGAACAGGATTTATATGTCACTGATTATTCCTCAACCTCAGATATGCAGATGACATACCCTTATGGCAGAAAGTGAAGAGGAACTCAAAAGCCTCTTGATGAAAGTGAAAGAGGAGAGTGAAAAGGTTGGCTTGAAGCTCAACATTCAGAAAACAAAGATCATGGCATCTGGTCCCATCACTTCCTGGGAAATAGATGGGGAAACAGTGGAAACAGTGTCAGACTTTATTTTTTGGGCTCTAAAATCACCACGGATGCTGATTGCAGCCATGAAATTAAAAGACGCTTACTCCTTGGAAGGAAAGTTATGACCAACCTTGATAGTATATTAAAAAGCAGAGATATTACAATGCCAACCAAGGTCTGTCTAGTCAAGGCTATGGTTTTTCCCGTGGTCATGTATGGATGTGAGAGTTGGACTGTGAAGAAGGCTGAGCACTGAAGAATTGATGCTTTTGAACTGTGGTGCTGGAGAAGACTCTTGAAAGTCCCTTGGACTGCAAGGAGATCCAACCAGTCCATTCTAAAGGAGATCAATCCTGGGTGTACATTGGAAGGACTGATGCTAAAGCTGAAACTCCAATACTTTGGCCACCTCATGCGAAGAGTTGACTCACTGGAAAAGACTCTGATGCTGGGAGGGATTGGGGGCAGGAGGAGAAGGGGACGACAGAGAATGAGATGGCTGGATGGTATTACCGATTCGATGGACATGAGTTTGAGTGAACTCCGGGAGTTGGTGATGGACAGGGAGGCCTGGTGTGCTGTGATTCATGGGGTCGCAAAGAGTCGGACACGACTGAGCGACTGAACTGAACTGAATTATTCCTCTTACCATATTTCTAATTCCTCTAAGTGCAGGAATTATCTCTTCCAACTTTCTAAGTTTCCAGATATTAATTTAGGTTTCTGCCACAGAATGATAGGAAGTAATGACATCTTTCATTTTATTTTGCTTGACTTCTATTCTTGTTTCACTTAAACCCTATCAATTTTATGGCATTTTTCATTTTTTTGGCTAAGTGTAAAATGAACAGATCGTATGAATTTATCTCAATCAGTTCTTCTAATCCTTTATTATACTGATGTTAACTATTTGGCTTCATAAGTCATTTTGATTACTTTTCTTACCCAAGACATTTGAAATCTATCCCTAACTCTTGGCACATTTTACATATTGGAGAAAGATATTACTTCTCCTGTAATAGATCTTTTTAAGGGCATATTTGTTCATAAATTGGATCTCTTTTCCTTTCAAATACATAGCTATGATCAGATATTTCCTTGTTGTATCTTATGTTTTTCTTGACATTCTTATTACAATCTTTGGTAAGTTAAGAATTAAGCATATGTTATTTGTCTTTCTGTATACAAAACCTTTTTCTCTACACTTAATTTTTTTTCTAAGAAGGTAGATTTTGCATTCTGTTTTTGCCACACATGCATGCACACACAAATAATAATAAAAGAGTGATAGGAATCTATGGGATATGTCTCTGGCTTTGATGGTATTGATGGTTTCATGGATGTATAGTTATCTCCAAACTTATATAGACCTGTATGCATTAATTCGGAGAAGGCAATGGCAACCCACGCCAGTACTCTTGCCTGGAAAATCCCATGGACGGAGGAGCCTGGTAGGCTGCAGTCCATGGGGTCGCGACGAGTCGGACACGACTGAGCGACTTCACTTTCACTTTTCATTTTCATGCATTGGAGAAGGAAACGGTAACCCACTCCAGTGTTCTTGCATGGAGAATCCCAGGGATGGGGGAGCCTGGTGGGCTGCCATCTATGGGGTCGCAGAGAGTCGGACATAACTGAAGCGACTTAGCAGCAGCAGCAGCATGCGTTAAGTATATGCAGTGTTTACATGTCAATTATACACCAGTAAAGGGTTAAAATAAGAATATCCTTAGAAGATTGTTTTTTAAAATACTGACTCTCAGCACTCCTGCACCTTCAGAGATCTTTGTTCAGTAGGTTTTAAAGCAGGACGACAAATTTATGTTTTAAACAAGGGCCCCAAGCGATTATCATGATCAAGCAAGTTTAAGAGACTCTGCTAAAAGAATGGAAGATGTTGAAGGGTTTGGTTTTGGGTAAGCTTTAGTTTTTATTGAAGTATAACACACATACAGAAAAGTGCACAAATTCATCCATGCATTTTTCACAAAGTGAACACACTGGTGCAATTAGTACCAAAATCAAGAAATAGAAAAGTATTAGAAACACAGAATCTCCCCAAGGTGCCCACTCCCAACTACTACTTTATCTAAAGGGAACCATAAACCTCATTTCTAATAGCATTGATTATTTTTGAATTTTATGTAAAAATTTTCTGGGTTCCAAAATCACTGAGGATGCTGATTGCAGCCATGAAATTAAAAGACGCTTACTCCTTGGAAGGAAAGTTATGAGCAACCTAGATAGCATATTAAAAAGCCGAGACATTACTTTGCCAACAAATGTCCATCTAGTCAAGGCTATGGTTTTTCCAGTCGTCATGTATGGATGTGAGAGTTGGACTGTGAAGAAAGCTGAGCGCCAAAGAATTGATGCTTTTGAACTGTAGTGTTGGAGAAGACTCTTGAGAGTCCCCTGGACTGCAAGGAGATCCAACCAGTGCATTCGAAAAGGGATTAGTCCTGGGTGTTCATTGGAAGGACTGATGCTAAACCTGAAACTCCAATACTTTGGCCACCTCACGCGAAGAGTTGACTCACTGGAAAAGACTCTGTTGCTGGGAGGGATTTGGGGCAGGAGGAGAAGGGGACGACAGAGAATGAGATGGCTGGATGGCATCACTGACTCGATGGACGTGAGTTTGAGTGAATTCCAGGAGTTGGTGATGGACAGGGAGGCCTGGCGTGCTGTGATTCATGGGGTCACAAAGAGTCGGACACGACTGAGCAACTGAACTGAGGGCTATCAAGGATCAAGATAAGTTTGTACTCATATAACAAGGCTTCAAATATTTATATATTTAATATTGCCCCAGGGATACCTAAGCTTCCCTACCATTTGCTCCAAGTGGATGGGTGAGGACTCAGCACAAGTTCACCTAGCCTCTGATGTCCATACCTTTCACTGTATATATGTTGTTCTATTGGCTGAGCTAGAATCCTCAGTCTCAACAGTCCTGAAAGTGGTGTTTTTATAGCCATGCCAGTAGGGAAGCTGATAAACCCCAACAAAATTCAGGGATGCATCAGCCAAGTAAAGTTTCTTGGGACAATGTGGGCAGATTTACATGGTGTAATCCCTCTCACTGTGAAGGAAAAACAGATGTCTCTTATGATTCATGAATCAAAGGAGAGACCTTCTTGAACTCTTTGGGTTTATGAACAGTCTGTGCCTTGCCTGGACTTTCTACTTGTTCCTTCATATCAGCTAACCCACAAATCATAATCCTTTGATGGGGACCCAAATCAACAGCCTGAGTTGGAATCCATCCAGCAAGCTGTGGCACACTCTCTTCTTTGGGCCTCCCACAACCCTATCGACCCCTTTGAGCTACAGGTCTCTGTGACTGATGGCGATGTTTCCAATTAAGGCCTCTGAGAGAGGGAGACAGCCTCTACCTGGAGGCACCCCTTGGAATTTTGGACTCATTGCATCCCCCATACAGATACTAGGTATACACCTGTTTTGAAAAGCAGCTATCAACTTGCTATTGGGCTCTAGTAAAAATTGGACACTTGACCCAAGGAGGTCTAATGACTGTCCAGCCTCATTATTTCCATTTTGGAGTGGATTGATTTATAATTGACTAGCAAATAAGATGGGAAAGAACCAACAAGCCTCTCTTTTCAAGTACAAAAGGTGTATTCAAGAAACCAGTCAGTCTGGCCCTAGCAGCACCTTGGCTCCAATTGAAAGAGAGGTAACAATTCCCATGCAGAAAATTATCTGCCATCTAAAACAAAGCCAGTGATTCAATGGAGTGATCAATTCATACAGTTTCCCATAAATGTCTGGGCCTGGTTCACTGATGCTTAGTGTCAGTTGGAACCAATGTGTCCACTAGGTTGTCATAGCTGTTCAACCCAAGCTTCAGCTATACAAAACTGAAAATGGACATCACCTCACTCAGAAGACAGAACTCAAGGTCATCCTCATGCTTCTGGGCAATAGCCAATGGTCTTCTTGATGGACCTTGTTAGATATTTACTGTGGCTAATGGCAGAGTTGTTCAATTGCCACTTGGAAAACTGTTGTTGTTGTTCAGTTTCTCAGTGGTGTCTGACTTTTTGTGAACCCATGCAGCACACCAGGCTTCCTTGTGTCTATCGCCTGGAGTTTGCTCAAACTCATGTCCGTTGGGTCGGTCATGCCATCAACCATCTCATCCTCTGTTGTCTGCTTCTCTTTCTGCCTTCAATCTTTCCCAGCATCAGGGTCTTTTCCAATGAGTCAGCTCTTTGCATCAGGCAGTCAAAGTATTGGAGCTTCAGCTTCAGCAACAGTCCTTCCATGAATATTCAGAGTTGATTTCTTTTAGGATTGACTGGTTTGATCCCATGGCAGTCCAAGGGACTGTCAAGAGTCTTCTCCAGCACCACAGTTCAAAAGCATCAATTCTTCAGTGCTCAGCCTTTTTTTATGGTGCAGCTCTCATATCCATACATGACTATTGGAAAAACCATAGTTTTGACTATACGGAACTTTGTAGGCAAAATAATGTCTCTGCTTTTTAATATGCTGTCTAGGTTTGTCATAGCTTTTCTTCCAGGGAACAAACATCTTTTAATTTCATTGCTTTGGTCACTGTCTGCAGTGATTTTGGAGCCCAAGAAAATAAAGTCTCTCACTGTTTCCATTGTTGCCCCATCTATTTGCCATGAAGTGGTGGGACCAGATTCCATGATCTTAGTTTTTTGAATGTTGAGTTTTAAGCCAGATTTTTCATTCTCCCCTTTCATCTTCATCAAGAGACTCTTTAGTTCCTTTTCACTTTCTGCCTATCTGAGATTATTAATATTTCTCCCAGCAATCTTGATTCCAGCTTGTGATTAATCCAACTCAGCATTTCTCATGATGTACTCTGCATAGAAATTGAATAAGCAGGATGACATTATACTGTCTTGAAGTACTCCTTTCCCAATTTGGAACCAGTCTATTGTTCCTTGTCCAGTTTTAACTGTCGTTTCTTGACCTGCATACAGGTTTATCAGGAGGCAGGTCAGGTGGTCTGGTATTCCCATCTCTTGAAGAATTTTCCACAGTTTGTTGTGATCCACACGGTCCAAGGCTTCAATGTAGTCAATGAAGCAGAAGTAGATATTTTTCTGGAATTCTCTTGCTTTTTCTATGATCCAAAAGATGTTGGCGATATGATCTCTGGTCCCTTTGCCTTTTCTAAATCCAGCTTGAACATCTGGAAGTTCTCAGTTCACATACTGTTGAAGTCTAGCTTAAAGGATTTTGCACATTACGTTGCTAGCATGTGAAATGTGTGCTTGGAAAACTAGAGACTGACAAAGACTTCCTTCTTTGGGGTTGCAAACTGTAGAAAAAAGTTATGAGTACTAAGCAAACTGTCAGTCATGCATGTAGGTGCCATGTGACAGTGACTGGAATCAAGCTACTACTCAGGTCTGTACTGATCAGATTGCCACCAATATTGCCTGGATCTGCAACTGTACTGCACATGGAAACATGTCCACCATTATAGACTGGGCACAAAGCAATGAATTCTATGTTTCTCATTCAGAGGCCACCACAGTGTGCCAGACTTGTGACCCCTGCTCATAGTTGACCTGGATGCCTCATGGAGGGAGAAAACAGATAGTATAGAACTTTGCCAACTCCTGGAAAATTAGCTACTTGAAACCTTTGGCCTCATATCAGAATTACAGTGGTAACTCACCCTTATTGACACTTTTTCACATTACGGTGTTACTGTTCTACCCAAGTCAGCTGATTCCAGCTGCATTATTGTGCCTTAAAAAGAATCCCAGTTTCTGGTTCAAGATGATGACTTAGGAAGATCCTGAATTCACCTCTTCTCATAGACACATCAAATCTACAGCTACATATGGAACAATTTCCTTGGAAAAATATTTATAAACTGGTGGAGCAACCCCTTCATATTGGGCAAACGAGAGGGAAACCACCTTGAAGTGGGTAAGAAAGGTTTAGACCCAGTCTCGCCATAAACTTCACCCCTGGGGCAGCAACCACAATTAGGAGGGAACTCAAAACCCAAAGTTTCTTCCTGAGAAGTAAAGGGTTCATACCCACTTCAGGCAATCCAACTTTTAAGCCTGGCACCTAAGAGATGAGCCACCAAAACACCTGGCTTTGCAGCACTATTTATAAGAGCCAAGACATGGAAGCAACCTAAATGTCCATCAACAAATGAATGGATAAAGAAGATGTTTTATATATCTGTAGAAAAAAGTTATGGGTACTAAGCAAACTGTCAGTCATGCATGTAGGTGCATATACATATATAATAGAATATTATTCAGCCATAAAAAGAATGAAATGTTGCCACTTGCAACAACATGGATAAACCTAAAATTTTCATACTAACTGAAGTAAGTCAGAGAAAGATAAATACATGATATAACTTAGAAACTACAAATGAACTTATTTAAAAAACAAACATGGACTCACAGAGAAAACAAACTTATAGTTACCAAAGGGGAAAGGAGAGAGGAATAAATGAGGAGGATGGGATTAACAGATACACACTACTATATATAAAATAGATAAACAACAAGGATTTACTGTATAGCACTGAGAACTATATTCAATATCTTCTAATAACCTATACTGGAAAATAATCTGAAAAAGAATATATATATATATATACTGGGGTGGATTGCCATTTCCTTCTCCAGGGGATCTTCCCAACCCAGGGATCGAACCTGGGTCTCCTGCATTGTGGGAAGACGCTTTACTGTCTGAGTCACCAGGGAATCCCCAATACATATATGAATCACTTTGCTGTATACCTGAAACTGACACAAACTGTAAATCAACTATACTTCAATAAAAAATTATCATTCCTTATTAAAAAATAAAAAAAAACTAAAAAACATATGGCTTTGCAGACCAATAAGGCTCATGCCCTGAAGAGCCATGGACTGTGGCTCTTAAAGGGCTCATATACAGACTCACCCACCCCAGGATCCAGTGCAGAAGCAGCCTTTTAAAAAGTCTCTGACTTTATGCAAAAGAGACTCATTTCCTAATTATAAAGTGTTGGTCTGAGGATCAGAGGGTTGCTGGGATATACTCTGAGGACAGAGGCTTGTGGGTGCCATCTTTCTGCTCTCCTGCTGCCTTGCTAAAGCTGGCTGACATCATCTTTTATTCCCCCTCTCCTTTCACTTTTCCATTTTTTTCCTGTTGAGTACCAGAGCCTCTTGATGAGGGTGAAAAAGGAGAGTGAAAAATATGGCTTGAAATTCAATATTTAAAAAAGGAAAATCATGGCATCTGGTCCCATCACTTCATGGCAAATAGAAGGGGAAAAAGTGGAAGCAGTGAGAGATTTTAATTTCTTGGGCTCCAAAATCACTGAAGATGGTGACTACAGCTATGAAATTAAAAGATGTTGCTCCTTGGAAGGAAAGCTATGACAAACCTAGACAGTATATTAAAAGGCAGAGACATCACTTTGCCAACAAAGGTCCACATCTTCAAAAGTATGGCTTTTCCAATAGTCATATATGGGTGTGAGAGTTGGACTGTAGAGAAGGCTGAGCACCAAAGAACTGATGCTTTCAAATTATGGTGTTGAAGAAGACTCTTGAGAACCCTTTGGACTGCAAGGAGATCAAACCAGTCAATCCTAAAGGAAATCAACCCTGAATATTCTTTAGAAGGACTGTTGCTGAAGCTGGAGCTCCAATACTTTGGCCACCTGATGTGGGAGAGCCAACTCATTGGAAAAGACCCTGATGCTGGGTAAGATTGAAGACAAAAGGAGAAGGGGGTGGCAGAGGATGAGACTGTTAGAGAGCATCACCGACTCAATGGACATGAACTTGAAAAAACTCTGGGATATAGTGAAGGACAGAGAAGCCTGGAGTGCTGCAGTCCATGGGATCACAAAGAGTCGGACATAACTTAGCAACTATAACAACAAGAACATCTCTGCACATTCCTATGCCTCACTCCAGCCAGTGGGCACCATCTTTGTTTTCTCCCTCTGTTAGCACCCCAGAGCACCAGTATCTTCTGGAAGGGAGCTTCTAAACATATCTGGTCACCAAATTATTATGGTTATCATTCAGGGGAACATCCCTTGATTGTCTGGCTCTTGGTCCCAGGGGGCTTCTGTTCCTGAGTCCCATGGGATTGTGTCAATCAGAGATTCAGTCCTTGGCAGACTACCACTCCAAATGTACTGTACAGGTAGAGACTGAAGTACACCCCTAGTCTTTCTGACTAAGAGGCCTATTTGCTTGTTGAAGAGTTTTGCCTGAAGAGCAGGCTTTTGGTTTGACACACATATAGGGGTCTACAGAGCTACTCTCAGGGAATGGAGGCTGGGGGATGGAATCTTTGAGCTCACTCTCTCACTCTGCCTCAGTCCAGGTTGCGGGTATCTTCCAGAAAAGAGCTTATACTCTTCTCTGGTGCCTAGATTTTTGCGGCTGCTGCCAGAGGACAACTCTAAATTGCCTGACTTTGGTGGCCAGCAGGGTTTAACTCATGAATCCTATAGGACTGTAACCAACTGGGAAAGTGCTCTTAAACAGCTACCTTCGCCAGGACACAGCAAGAGATAACAGACTCCGAGGATCAGTCTTTCTGTAAAAAAATGTTTATTAGTTTATCGTTATAGCTGCAGCTGAAGAAGCAGGTTTCTAATTAAATACACATCTAAGTGCTGACTGTAAGCCTTTCCTGAGACCTAGAGCCAGACATCTTGGAATGTGAAGTCAAGTGGGCCTTAGAAAGCATCACTACAAACAAAGCTAGTGGAGGTGATGGAATTCCAGTTGAGCTGTCTCAAATCCTGAAAGATGATGCTGTGTAAGTGCTGAACTCAATATGCCAGCAAATTGGGAAAACTCAGCAGTGGCCACAGGACTGGAAAAGGTCAGTCTTCATCCCAATCCCAAAGAAAGGCAATGCCAAAGAATGCTCAAACTACCGCACACTTGCACTCATCTCACACGCTATTAAAGTCATGCTCAAAATTCTCCAAGCCAGGCTTCAGCAATATGTGAACCGTGAACTTCCAGATGTTCAAGCTGGTTTTAGAAAAGGCAGAGGCACCAGAGATCAAATTGCCAACATTTGCTGGATCATGGAAAAAGCAAGAGAGTTCCAGACAAACATCTATTTCTGCTTCATTGACTCTGCCAAAGCCTTTGACTGTGTGGATCACAGTAAACTGTGGAAAATTCTGAAAGAGATGGGAATACCAGATCACCTGACCTGCCTTTTGAGAAACCTGCCTCTTGAGAAACTTAATCATTAAGAAATAGAAAATATGAATGAATAGATAATTGAATGAGTAATAAAACAACTCACATAAAACAAAAGTCCAGGATGAGATGACTTCGCATGTGAATTCTACCAAACATTTGGATAAGAGCCTTTACCGTCTCAAACTATTCCAAAAACTTCAGACAATGGAACACTTCCAAATTCATTCTATGAGGCCAGCATCACCCTGATAACAAAAGCAGACAACAATATCACCAAAAAAGAAAATTACAGGCCAATATTACTAATGAACATAGATGCAAAAGTCCCCAACAAAATACTAGCCATTCGAATGCAACAGTACATTAAAAGGACACACCATGATTTATCCCAGGGATGCAGGGATTTTTCAATACTCACAAATCAATAAGTATGATATACCACATTAAAAATTGAAGAATAAAAATCATATGATCATCTCAATGGATGCAGGAAGAGCTTTTTGACAAAATCCAACATTGTTTAGACAGAAAATCAATAAAGAAACACAGGCTTTAAACAAAATATTGGATCAGATGAAGTTATGACATTCCATCCCCAACCATCAGAATACATATTCTTTTCAAGAGCACATGGAATATTTTCCGGGTATTTCATAGGCTAGGATGCAGAACAAGTCATATGATCAAAACTCTCAAGAAACTTGTAGAGGGAATATACCTCAGCATAATTAAGGCCATATGGGACAAACCCACAGATAACATCATGCAAAATGGTGAAAAGCTTAAAGTATTTCCTCTAATATCAGGAACAAGACAAGGATGCACACTCTCCTAACTTTTATTCAACATAGCATTGGAAGTCTTATTCACAACAATCAGACAAGTAAAAGATATAAAAAGCATCCAAATTGAAAAGGAACATGTAAACTGTCACTGTTTTCAGATGGCATTATACTACACATAGAAAATCCTCAAGATACCACCAAAAAACCCACTAAAACTCAACAATGAATGTGGTAAATTTGCAGGTTACAAAATTAATATACAGATATCAGTTGTGTTTCTATACACTAATAACAAATTATCAGAAGGAGAAATTAAGGAAACAATCCCATCTACCATCATATCAAAAAGAATAAAATACCTAGGAATAAACCTACCTGAACAGTATCAAAAGGCAAAATGATAGGATACTGAATGAGGAATTCCCCAGGTCGGTAGGTGCCCAGTATGCTACTGGAGATCAGTAGAGAAATAACTCCAGAAGGAATGAAGGGATGGGGCCAAAGCAAAACCAATATCCAGTTGTGGATGTGACCAGTGATAGAAGCAAGGTCCGATGCTGTAAAGAGCAATATTGCATAGGAACCTGGAATGTTAGGTCCATGAATCAAGGCAAATTGGAAGTGGTCAAACAGGAGATGGCAAGAGTGAACGTAGACATTCTAGGAAACAGTGAACTAAAATGGACTGGAATGGGTGAATTTAACTCAGAGGACCATTATATCTACTACTGTGAGCAGAAATCCCTTAGAAGAAATGGAGTAGCCAACATGGTCAACAAAAGAGTCCGAAATGCAGTACTTGGATGCAATCTTTAAAATGACAGAATGATTTCTGTTCGTTTGCAAGGCAAACCATTCAATAGTAGAGTAATCCAAGCCTATGCCCCAACCAGTAATGCTGAAGAAGCCGAAGTTGAACGGTTCTATGAAGACCTACAAGACCTTTTAGAACTAACACCCAAAAAAGATGTCCTTTTCATTATAGGGGACTGGAATGCAAAAGTAGGAAGTCAAGAAACACCTGGAGTAACAGGCAAATTTGTCCTTGGAGCACGGAATGAAGCAGGGCAAAGGCTAATAGAGTTTTGCCAAGAGAACGCACTGGTCATAGGAAACACCCTCTTCCAACAACACAAGGGAAGACTCTCGGACATCACCAGATGGTCAACACCGAAATCAGATCGATTATATTCTTTGCAGCCAAAGATGGAGAAGCTCTATACAGTTAGCAAAAACAAGACCAGGAGCTGACTGTGGCTCAGATCATGAACTCCTTATTGCCAAGTTCAGACTGAAATTGAAGAAAGTAGGGAAAACCACTAGACCATTCAGATATGACCTAAATCAAATCTCTTATGATTATACAGTGGAAGTGAGAAACAGATTTAAGGGACTAGATCTGATAGATAGAGTGCCTGATGAACTATGGACGGAGATTTGTGACATTGTAGAGGAGACAGGGACCAAGATCATCCTCATGGAAAAGGAATGCAAAAAAGCAAAATGGCTGTCTGACGAGGCCTTACAAACAGCTGTGAAAAGAAGAGAAGCAAAAAGCAAAGGAGAAAAGGAAAGATATAAGCATCTGAATGCAGAGTTCCAAAGAATAGCAAGGAGAGATAAGAAAGCCTTCCTCAGCGATCAATGCAAAGAAATAGAGGAAAACAACAGAATAGGAAAAACAAGAGATCTCTTGAAGAAAATTAGAGTTTCCAAGGGAACATTTCATGCACAGATGGGCTCAATAAAGGACAGAAATGGTATGGACCTAACAGAAGCAGAAGATATTAAGAAGAGGTGGCAAGAATACACAGAAGAACGGTACAAAAAAGATCTTCATGACCAAGATAATCACGATGGCATGATCACTCACCTGGAGCCAGACATCTTGGAATGTGAAGTCAAGTGGGCCTTAGAAAGCATCACTACAAACAAAGCTAGTGGAGGTGATGGAATTCCAATTGAGCTATTTCAAATCCTGAAAGATGATGCTGTGAAAGTGCTCATTCAATATGACTGCAAATTTGGAAAACTCAGCAGTGACCACAGGATTGGAAAAGGTCAGTCTTCATTCCAATCCCAAAGAAAGGCAATGCCAAAGAATGCTCAAACTACTGCACAATTGCACTTATCTCACATGCTAGTAAAGTAATTCTCAAAATTCTCCAAACCAGGCTTCAGCAATATGTGAACCGTGAACTTATAGATGTTCAAGCTGGTTTTAGAAAAGGCAGAGGCACCAGAGATCAAATCGCCAACATCTGCTGGATCATGGAGAAAGCAAGAGAGTTCCAGAAAAACATCTATTTCTGCTTCATTGACTAAGCCAAAGCCTTTGACTGCGTGGATCACAATAAACTGTGGAAAATTCTGAAAGAGATGGTAATACCACACCACCTGTCCTGTCTCTTGAGAAACCTGTATGCAGGTCAGGAAGCAACAGTTAGAACTGGACATGGAACAACAGACTGGTTCCAAATAAGAAAAGGAGTACGTCAAGGTTGTATATTGTCACCCTGCTTATTTAACTTATATACAGAGTACATCATGAGGAACGCTGGGCTGGAAGAAGCACAAGCTGGAATCAAGATTGCTGGGAGAAATATCAATAATCTCAGATATGCAGATGACACTACCCTTATGGCAGAAAGTGAAGAGGAACTAAAAAGCCTATTGATGAAAGTAAAAAAGGAGAGTGAAAAGGTTGGCTTGAAGCTCAACATTCAGAAAACGAAGATCATGGCATCTGGTCCCATCACTTCATGGGAAATGGATGGGGAAACAGTGGAAACATTGTCAGACTTTATTTTTTTGGGGCTCTAAAATCACTGCAGATGCTGATTGCAGCCATGAAATTAAAAGATGCTTACTCCTTGGAAGGAAAGTTATGACCAACCTAGATAGCATATTAAAAAGCAGAGACATTACATTGCCGACCATGGTCCGTCTAGTCAAGGCTGTGGTTTTTCCCGTGGTCATGTATGGATGTGAGAATTGGACTGTGAAGAAAGTTGATCGCCGAAGAATTGATGCTTTTGAACTGTGGTGCTGGAGAAGACTCTTGAGAGTCCCTTGGACTGCAAGGAGATCCAACCAGTCCATTCTAAAGGAGATCGAATCTGGGTGTTCATTGGAAGGACTGATGCTAAAGCTGAAACTCCAATACTTTGGCCACCTCATGCGAAGGGTTGACTCACTGGTAAACACTCTGATGCTGGGAGGGATTGGGGGCAGGAGGAGACGGGGACGACTGAGAATGAGATGGCTCTATGGCATCACCGACTCTGTGGACATGAGTTTGAGTGAACTCCGGGAGTTGGTGATGGACAGGGAGGTCTGGCGTGCTGTGATTCATGGGGTTGCAAAGAGTCAGACAAAACTGAGCGACTGAACTGAAGTGAACTGAGGAAAGTAAAAGACCTGTGCTCAGAAAAGTATAAGACAGTGATGAAAGAAATTGAAAACAACGCAGAGGGAAAGACATATGATGTTCATGGACTGGAAGAATTAATATTGTTAAAATGACAATACTACCCAAAGAAATCTACAGATTTAATGCTATCCCTTTCAAAATACCAAGGGCATTTTTTCATCGAACTATAAAAATTACTCTAAATTTTGTGGAGACACAAAAGACCCCAAATACCCAAAACAATCTCAAGAGAGAAGAACAAAGGTGGAAGTATCACATTCCCTGATTTCAAACTATACTATAAAGCTGCAGTATCAAAGCAGTATGCTACTGGCACAAAACAGACACATACATGCATTAATAAAAATAGGGATTCCTGAAATGACCCTACACTTATATGGGTAATTAATCTATGACAAAAAAGTAAGTATATAAAATGGGAAAAGACGTCCTTTTCAATAAATGATGTTGGGAAAACTGGACATCTATTTACAGAAGAGTGAAACTGGACTTTTTTCTCATGCCATGCATAAAAACAAATTCAAAATGAATTAAAGATGCAAATGTAAGACCAGAAAACAAGATTTCTGGAAAAAACATCTGCCATATTCTTTTGGACATCGGTCTTGGTAATTTTTTTTTTATATCTCTTCAGGCAAGGGAAGAAAAGCAAAAATTAACAAACAGGACCCAAATAAACTTAAAGGCTTTCACACAGCAAAGGAAACCATCAACAAAGTGAGAAGTTCCCCTTCTGAGTGGTAGAAGATATTTGCAAATGACATATCTGACAATGGGCTAATATCCAAAATATACAAATAATTCACACAATTCAATATCAAAAAGCAAACAACCTGATTAAATATGAGCAGAGTGTCTGAATAGAAATTGTTCCAAGCAAAATTCACAGATGGTCTATAGGCACCTGAAAAGTTCAGCATCACTAATCATCAAGGAAAGACAAATCAAAACGAGTTAGATATCACATCACACCTGTCAGAATGGCAATTATCAGAAAGAAAACAAATGACAAGCATCAGTAAGGATGTGGAAAGAAATGGAAACTCCCTGCAAGGTTGGTGGGAATGTAAATTGTGGCAGCCACGATGAAAAACAGTATGGTGATCCCTCAAATAATTAGAAATTCAGCAATCTGACCCTTGTGTATTCCAAAGAAAACACTGTCATAGTGAGTTCTATCCCTTCTAAAAATTCAGTGTTTTTTCCATATAAGATACTCTCAGAGAGGTGAAGGACATTACACGGGTACACATAGCTTCTGGGTTAGATCTGATACCAGTGGTCTCCTAAATCTCAAACCAGGAAGTGGTCCATGAGATATTGTATTAACCTTTGAGAATGTGAACCTATCAGGCGCTCCTACTAACCATGGTTCTTTGGACTAACCAAAGGGAATTATTTTAGAATAAATGTAAATACAGCACAGGTTTGCTTGACCTACCTGAATCTCCTTTTGGGAATTAATTCAAATGGAATTGCTTAATCAATTGTTTTCCTTAAGCAAGCTCCAAGAGCATGGGATTGCATATATCAATGACTGTTTCTGCTTGTCTTCTTCCTGTAATTCCTTCTGTGACTCCAAACTTCCCCAACACAACTCTGAGGATACATTCATTTGTGGACAAGATGGAGAGGTATGGATTGCAATAAAGTAACAGGTATTAGCAGACTCCTTAAAGAAGAGTACCTTGAGGAATATGGGGAAATCCAGTGGCCCCAAGTCAGGATATATGATGTTTGGACCAGTTTCTGGTAGAGTTCTTCTTAGCATGTACTCATTTGATACATTCTTACTGTCAACCCGTGTGTCATGTTTCTATGTTCAGGGACCCAAGACTAGAGGGGAGGATGGCTATAATGGTCAGAAAATTCATGTCACTAGAGGGAAAGATCTACAGTAGATTATAGGGATTCACTGCATGCATGAGTTCACCCAGACAGGAGTGAGTCAAGTGGAAAAGTATTCTATAGATTGACACTGGCCAAAGGAAACCAGGACTTTGTGCTACAGATATGTCATGTGGGTGGCACCCAGGTGCATCTTAAGAAGCATGTGTTGTATGGTACTGTTTGTTAGATTCACAAATGCTGCCCATTCCCAAACACTTCGATGAATAACGAATGTCTGAACCCCTAATTTTTTTGACTCTGGCAGGCCAATAATTGCTTTGACCAGTGGAATATGGAAGAAGTGATGTAACGCCCATAATAGAGCCAATCTTTAAGGGGACACGTGAATTTTGCCTTGCTGTTTGTGAATTCTTTACTGACAAGTAAAATCTCTGCCTATCCTGTTGGACAATCTGATGGAGAGGTACCTCCATGACACCAGTATGAATGTCAGTTGTCTCTTACATTGCAGAGTAGTTTAGACATCAGCTGAACACCATTTAGTGACCCTTGCCAGGATTATATTTTAAGGGTCACTTATGATTTTATTTTGGACAATAAATGGGAGAGAAAAAGTGAAAGAATTTTGACCATAAAGATCCATAAAATGGCTGACTGAGAAACCACGAATAGAAATGACCATTTAGGAAAATGATGAGTTGCAAGAAAAGAGTTAAGAAAAGTACACGATTTTCCACCAAACAAATGACACAGCTAACACATATTCAAGCCAAGTTGATGAGGTTTTTAATGTTTTTCTTGGGGTAGAAATGTTTTGAAGATGGAAAGTAGGGCATACATAGAGAACCCAGAGTGGATGTGGCTCTTCATTGCTACAGGTCTTTTCCCTCCAAGTGAGTGGCTCTGAAATATTTGCAAAATTATTAAAAATGTGAAATATTTACCAAATTAAATTATTTTCTTAACATTCCTTTGGTCCCCCAAATACACTAAATGCTTGAATTGGTGAACAAATATTAGAGCTGTTAATTGAAATAGTTATTAGTCTACTTCCCTAAGAAACTTCCATGGTGAAGGGAAAGAATCAATAAATGGGAAATATTATTAAAGTAGAAATATACTGATGGCAGTAAGTGCTTGAGTCATGGAGGTCAGTCAGCCCCTCTCATTTTCATTTTCCCACCTAGATATAGGAGTATCATCCAGAAGTTTTTATGTGGGATATAGCAACCAGTAAAGAGCAGTGTGGGCTTCCCAGGTGGCTCAGCGGTAAAGATTCTGCCTGCAATGCAGGAGAGGCAGGTTCCATCCCTAGGTCAGAAAGCTGCTTAGGTTCAGCTTCTGTAACATATATTTTGTGGTAAATCGCTTGCTCCTTAACCAACCTAGAATCAAGCACCATAGCTTCTAATTCTGTTTCTTGTTTGTTTGCATGGATGATGGGATCACCCAGTGACAGTTCAGTACATTTCAGTCACTCAGTCGTGTTCGACTCTTTGCGACCCCATGAACCACAGCACACCAGGCTTCCCTGTCCATCACCAACTCCCGGAGTTTACCCAATCCTATGTCCATTGAATCGGTGATGCCATGCAACCATCTCATCCTCTGTCGTCCCCTTCTCCTCCTGCCTTCAATCTTTCCCAGCATCAGGGACTTTTCCAATGAGTCAGCTCTTCGCATCAGGTGGCCAAAGTATTGGAGTTTCAACTTCAGCACCAGTCCTTCCAATGAATATTCAGGACTGATTTCCTTTAGGATGGACTGGTTGGATCTCCTTGCAGTCCAAAGGACTCTCAAGACTATTCTCCAGCACCACATTTCAAAAGCATTAATTCTTCGGCACTCAGATTTCTTTATAGTCCAACTCTCAAATCCATACATGACCACTGGAAAACCATAGCCTTGACTAGACGGACCTTTGTTGACAAAATAATGTCTCTGCTTTTTAATGTGCTGTCTAGGTTAGTTATAACTTTCCTTCCAAGGAGTAAGCGTCTTTTAATTTCATGGCTGTAATCACCATCTGCAGTGATCTTGGAGCCCCCCAAAATAAAGGCAGCCACAGTTTCCACGGTTTCCCCATCTATTTGCCATGAAGTGATGGGACTAGATACCATGATCTTAGTTTTCTGAATGTTGAGCTTTAAGCCAACTTTTTCACTCTCCTCTTTCACTTTCATCAAGAGGTTCTTTAGTTCTTCTTCACCTTCTGCCATAAGGGTGGTGTCATCTGCATATCTGAGGTTACTGATATTTCTCTCGGCAATCTTGATTACAGCTTGTGCTTCATCCAGCCCAGAGTTTCTCATGATGTACTCTGCATATAAGTTAAATAAGCAGGGTGACAATATAAAGCCTTGACGTACTCCTTTTCCTATTTGGAACCAGTGTGTTGTTCCATGTCCAGTTCCAGCTGTTGCTTCCTGACCTGCATACAGGTTTCTCAAGAGACAGGTCAGGTGGTCTGGTATTCCCATCTCTTTCAGAATTTTCCACAGATTTTGTGATCCACACAGTCAAAGGCTTTGGCATAGTCAATAAAGCAGAAACAGATGTTTTTCTGGAACTCTCTTGCTTTCTCCATGATCCAGCGGATGTTGGCAATTTGATCTCTGGTTCCTCTGCCTTTTCTAAAACCAGCTTGAACATCTGGAAGTTCACGGTTCACGTATTGCTGAAGCCTGGCTTGGAAAATTTTGAGCATGACTTTACTAGCGTATGAGATGAGTGCAAGTGTGCGGTAGCTTGAGCATTCTTTGGCATTGCCTTTCTTTGGGATTGGAATGAAAGCTGACCTTTTCCAGTCCTGTGGCCACAGCTGAGTTTTCCCAATTTGCTGGCATATTGAGTGCAGCACTTTGACAGCACCTTTGAAATAGTTCAACTGGCATTCCGTCACCTCCACTAGCTTTTTTCATAGTGATGCTTCCTAAGGCCCACTTGTCTTCACATTCCAGGATGTGTGGCTCTAGGTGGGTGATCACACCATCGTAATTATCGGGGTCGTGAAGATCTTTTTTGTACAGTTCTTCTGTGTATTCTTGCCTCCTCTTCTTCATATCTTCTGCTTCTGTTAGGTTCCTACCTTTTCTGTCCTTTATTGTGCCCATCTTTGAATGAAATGTTCCCTTGGTATCTCTAATTTTATTGAAGAGATCTCTAGTCTTTCCCATTCCGTTGTTTTCCTCTATTTCTTTGCACTGATCACTGAGGAAGGCTTTTTAAATCTCTCCTTGATATTCTTTGTAATTCTGCATTCAAATGGGTGTATATTTCCTTTTCTCCTTTGCTTTTTGCTTCCCTTCTTTTCACAGCTATTTGCAAGGCCTCCTCAGACAGCCATTTTGCTTTTTTGCATTTCTTCTTCTTGGGGATTGTCTTGATTCCTGACTCCTGTACAGTGTCATGAACCTTCATCCATAGTTCATCAGGCGCTCTGTCTATCAGATCTAGTCCCTTAAATCTAGTCCCTTATTTCTCACTTCCACTGTATAATCATAAAGGATTTTATTTAGGTCATACCGGAATGGTCTAGTGGTTTTCTCCACTTTCTTCAATTTCAGTCTGAATTTGGCAATAAGGAGTTCATGATCTGACTGTGGTCAGCTCCTGGTCTTGTTTGTGCTGACTGTATAGAGCTTCTCCATCTTTGGCTGCAAAGTATATAATCAATCTGATTTCGGTGTTGACCATCTGGTGATGTCCATGTGTAGAGTCTTCTCTTATGTTGTTGGGAGAGGGTGTTTGCTATGACCAGTGCATTCTTTTGTCAGAACTCTATTAGCCTTTTCCCTGCTTCATTCCGTGCTCCAAGGCCAAATTTGCCTGTTACTCCAGGTGTTTCTTGACTTCCTACTTTTGCATTCCAGTCCCCTATAATGAAAAGGACATCTTTGTTGGGTGTTAATTCTAGAAGGTCTGGTAGGTCTTCGTAGAACTATTCAACTTCAGCTTCTTCAGCGTTACTGGTCGGGGCACAGACTTGGATTACCATGATATTGAATGGTTTGCCTTGGAAATGAACAGAGATCATTCTGTCATTTTTGAGAATTGCATCCAAGCACTGCATTTTGGACTCTCTTTTTGACTATGATGGCTACTTCATTTCTTCTAAAGGATTCTTGGCCACAGTAGTAGATATAATGATCATCTGAGTTAAATCCACCCATTCCAGTCCATCTTAGTTCACTGATTCCTCAGCAAATTGATTCTGTTTTTTGTTTGTTTGCATGGATGATGGGAAAGCCCATTGACAGTAAATGTATTAATATTTACTGTGAGGCATTTAAAAAGCAGCACTGAACTGAAATCAGATTGAAGGAATAGAATGGGTAAGCATGGTTTTTTTATCTGCTCCTGCTGGTGCAGTGGTAAAGAATCCTCCTGCCAATGCAGGAGATGCAAGAGATGTGGGCTCTACTGCTTGGTCAGAAAGATCCCCATGGGGTCACAAAAAGTCGGACACAACTGAGCACACATAGACATACATTGCTGTTTGTGTGCTTGAATGCGTTATAAGTCGCTTCAGTTGTATCCAACTCTTTGTGACCCTATGGACTGTAGCCCGCCAGGCAGAGACATTTGCCAGCAAACCTTTGTCAACAAAGGTTTGTCTAGTCAAACCTATGGTTTTTCCAGTAGTCATGTATGGATGTGAGGGTAGCCACAGTCTCCACAGTAGCAGCTAATGAGTGACAGGTAGCCCATGAGGTGATAAAACTGTTATTATCATAAAGAGAAAAAGGCTAATTTTTATTAGTAGTAAATATAAAATGATGATAATTCATGATAATGCAAAACAACAGACTGGTTCCAAATAGGGAAAGGAGTACATCAAGGCTGTATATTGTCACCTTGCTTATTTAACTTATATGCAGGGTACATCATGAGAAATGCTGTGCTGGAGGAAGCACAAGCTGGAATCAAGAGTGCCAGGAGAAATGCCAATAATCTCAGATATGCAGATGACAGCAACCTTATGGCAGAAAGTGAAGAACTAAAGAGCGTGTTGATGAAAGTGAAAGAGGAGAGTGAAAATGTTGGCTTAAAACTCAACATTCAGAAAACTAAGATCATGGCATCTGGTCCCATTGCTGCTGCTGCTGCTAAGTCACTTCAGTCGTGTCCGACTCTGTGTGACCCCATAGACAGAAGCCCACCAGGCTCCCCTGTCCCTGGGATTCTCCAGGCAAGAACACTGGAGTGGGTTGCCATTTCCTTCTCCAATGTGTGAAAGTGGAAAGTGAAAGTGAAGTCGCTCAGTCGTGTCCGACCCTTAGCGACCCCACGGACTGCAGCCTACCAGGCTCCTCTGTCCATGGGATTCTCCAGGCAAGAGTACTGGAGTGGCTTGCCATTGCCTTCTCCGTCTGGTCCCATTACTTCACGGCAAATAGATGGGGAAACAGTGGAAACAGTGAGAGATTCTATTTTGGGGGGCTCCAAAATCACTGCAGACAGTGACTGCAGCCATGAAATTAAAAGATGCTTGCTTCTTGGAAGACAAGCTATGACTAACCTGGACAGCATATTAAAAAGCAGAGACATTACTTTGCCACCAAACGTCCATCTAGTCAAAGCTATGGTTTTTCCAGTAGTCATGTATGGATGTGAGAGCTGGACTATAAAGAAAGCTGAGCACTGAAGAACTGATGCTTTTGAACTGTGGTGTTGGAGAAGACTCTTGAGAGTCCCTTGGACAGCAAGGATATCCAATTAGTCCATCCTAAAGGAAATCAGTCCTGAATGTTCTTTGGAAGGACTGATGCTGAAGCTGAAACTCCAATACTTTGGCCACCTGATGCGAACAACTGACTCACTGGAAAAGACCTTGGTGCTGGGAAAGATTGAAGATGGGAGGAGAAGGGGATGACAGAGGATGAGATAGTTGGATGGCATTACCAACTCTATGGACATGAGTTTGAGTAAGCTTCAGGAGTTGGTGATGAACAGGGAAGCCTGGCTTTCTGCAATCCATAGGGTTGCAAAGAGTATTTGTAAACAACTGAGGGTAGATCTGGAATTTCCCAGGTGGCATAGTGGTTAAGAATCCACCTGCCAATGTAGGAAATGCAAGAGATGTGTGTTCGACCCCTTGGTCAGGAAGATCCCCTGAATAGGAAATGACAACCCAGTCCAGTGTTCTTGCTTGGAAAATTCCATGGACAGAGGAGTCTGGAGTATGGCATTGCAAAGAGTTGGACACGACTGAGCGACTGAACTGAAGGTGGTTAGCAGAGTTTATAAGCTCTGCTTTCCCTGACGTCACCAATACTGTCTATATCTGATTGGATAAATTGCAATGTGGGGAGGCCTGCTACTATGGCAGCCCATGTCACATGTCACTGTATGCTTCCTGCCCCACCCCTTGCTTAACCCCCAGTCAACCAATCTCAGTGGGTATCTTTAAACTTTCCATGACCTCCACCAGAAAATCCTTGAACTCTGGCCCATGTAGCAAACAGTCATTCATTCACCTCAGCTGAGTTATGTCTATTTAAGCATAAAAACTTTGAAAGATGTCACCAAAGTGACATAAATTGAAAAAAAAAACCCTTCCATTCCCAACATGAAAAATAACTTGATAGAATTATTTATATACATTATTTAAAATGCTCAACTCTGTATGAAAAATGACAGAAATTAATAATTCATCAAGACCTTAAATATGTATTTGATTGGATGACTGCACATTTAATTTAGAAAACCTAGATTTTTCCTAATGAAAAAAAGATGCCAAAGGAAATTCAGTCCCATGTCCTTGACTGTGGATGGGAAAAAGTCTCCTTGAGAGTTTGTAATCATAAGAGCTGTAGCTTTCAGGTTCATAGTAACACTGTCATCATGGTCCATATAATTCCCTTTTGTAATCTCTCTTCCATGAATTCAGTTCAGTTCAGTCGCTCAGTCATGTCTGGATATTAGCCAGCGGGAACAGTGACAGATTTTATTTTCCTGGGCTCCAAGATCACTGCAGATGGTGACTGCATCCAACTCTCTGCCACACTATGGACTGTAGCCAGCCAGGCTCCTCTGTCCGTAGGATTCTTCAGGCAAGAATAATGGAGTGGATTGCCATGCCCTCTTCCAGGGGATCTTCCTGACCCAGGGATTGAACCTGACCCTCTTACATCTCCTGCATTGGCAGACAGGTTCTTTACCACTAGCACCACCTGGTAAGCCCATGCATGTTTTATATGACCATACTTTTTTTTCTGCTTTTGTTACATCTTTGGAGAATTTGGTTTTGCTATTTCTACTTTTCTGATTCATTAGGGATTCTAATGAGTATGGTAGGTAATAGCTGGTCAGTTATGTTCCTATGATTTTGACATGTCAGAGAGTTCCAGCTCTAGCCGTGGTGGCTCAGAAATGGAAAAGTAAGATTCTGTGTTGGAGCCTCTTCAGCGATCCGCTCAAACATTTCCTTCACGAACGAATCCATGACGTTCATGGGCTCGTGGGAGAGACTCAGGCCCATGGGGACTTGCCACAGCACCCTGGGGAAATAGGTGGCGAAGCTCTCAAAGTTGTTGGGGCTGTGGCAGCACCGGCGGCCCTTAGAAGAGTCTGGGCACCTGACCCGCTCCAACAAGCACCGTAAATCATCAGCGGAGAGATCCAGACTGCCCTGCGTCTTCTCTTACCTGGGGAGATCCGCAAGTACACAGAGTCCAAGGACACCAAGTCGGTCATTAGATACAACACTCGCAGATGAGCTGCCTCGGGGCCACTGCTGCTGCTGCTGCTGCTGCTAAGTCGCTTTAGTTGTGTCTGACTCTGTGCGACCCCATGGACTGCAGCCTACCAGGCTCCTCCGTCCATGGGATTTTCCAGGCAAGACTACTGGAGTGGGTCGCCATTGCCTTCTCTTGGGACCACTAGAACATCGCAAACCAAACACTCTTTTCAGAGCCACTCACTTGGAGGGAAAAGACCTGTAGCAATGAAGAGCCACATCCACTCTGTGTTCTCTACGTATGCCCTACTTTCCATCTTCAAAATATTAAAAACCTCATCAACTTGGCTTGAATATGTTTTGGTTGTGTCATTTGTTCGATGGAAAATCGTGCACTTTTCTTAACATATTGCAACTCGTCATTTTCCTAAATGGTCATTTCTATTTGTGGTTTCTCAGTCAGCCATTTTAGGGATCTTTATAGTCGAAATTCTTTCCATAAAGGTTTCATTGGCCTTTTTCATTTTCATTCTCCCACCTAAATATAGGAGTATCATCCAGAGATTTTTATGTGGTATATAGCAACCAGTACAGAGAAGGCAATGGCAAGCCACTCCAGTACTCTTGCCTAGAAAATCCCATGGATGGAGGAGCCTGGTAGGCTGCAGTCCGTGGGGTCGCTAAGGGTCGGACACGACTGAGCGACTTCACTTTCACTTTTCACTTTCACACATTGGAGAAGGAAATGGCAGCCCGCTCCGGTGTTCTTGCCTGGAGAATCCCAGGGATGGGGGAGCCTGGTGGGCTTCCGTCTATGGGGTCACACAGAGTCGGACACGACTGAAGTGACTTAGCAGCAGTACCAGCAGCAGCAACCAGTAAAGAGCAGTGTGGGCTTCCCGAGTGGCTCAGTGTTAAAGAATCCGCCTGCAATGCAGGAGTCGCAGGAGAAACAGATTCAATTCCTGGGTCAGAAAGATCCCCTGGAGGAGGGCATGGCAACCCACACCAGTATTCTTTCCTGGATAATCTCATGGACAGAGGAGCCTGGCAGGCTACAGTCCACAGGGTCACAAAGAGTTGGATACAACTGAAGCAACTTAGCATGCATTCAAGCACACGAAGAGCAGTGTATGTCTATGTGTGATCAGTTTTGTCCTACTCTTTGTGACCCCATGCACTGGAGCCCACTAGGCTCCTCTGTCCATGGAATTTTCCAAGCAAGAATGCTGGATTGGGTTATCATTTCCTACTTCAGAGGATCTTCCTGACCAAGGGGTCGAACCCGCACCTCTTGCATTTCCTGCATTGGCAGGAGGATTCTTTACCATTGCATCAGCAGTAGCAGATATAAAATCACGCTTACCCATTCTATTCCTTCAATCTGATTTCAGTTAAATGCATAAAGCAGGACTCAAATGCAGTGTAAAATTAGGTAATTTTAAATTTCTAGAATCAAGCACCATATCTTCTGAAATTACATAATTCAGATTTCTCTGATTCTGTTTTTTGCTTGTTTGCAACCTAGAACTTTTTGATTTTTTTAACAAAAATATTGACTGAATTGCAATATTGCATGGATGATGGGATCGTCCAGTAACAGTGAATGTAACCACAGTCTTCACAGTAACAGCCAATGAGGGACTGGTAGCCCATGAGCCAAAGAAATTGGCCAAAAATATGGTGGGTGAGGAGGTCTGAACCAATAACAGCATTCCTGTGTTACTCATCCCAGAGATTGAGCGGGAAGGTGGGGTGATAATTTCCCTGATGTTCTTCCATTTCAACACCTGCTTTTAACCATGCTGATTTAAGTACAAGCATCCATTTCTTGGGGCTTTCCATGTGGTGCTAGTGGTAAAGAACCTGCCTGCAATGCAGGAGATGCAAGATACGCGGGTTCCATCCCTGGGTGGAGAAGATTCCCTGGAGGAGGGCTGGCAACCCACTCCAGTATTCTTTCCTGGATAGTCCCCAGGGACAGAAGAAGATCCTGGAGGGCCACAGTTCACAGGGTCGCAAAGAGTTGAACACAACTGAAGAGACTAGTGTGCACACATGCATCCATTTCTTCTTGTGGGCATGTCTCTAGCTCCTTGCATCAAAATAAGAGGAGGATGTTCAGCAATTAAGAGAATAAGATGATTCCTTCCTCTACCACAAGTATTTGATTGCTAATGCTTATGATAATATTTACTGAATTTAACGTCCATTGTGTTTTCTTCTTGGTGCATTGACATTTTTTTCCCCCTATAGCTATGTCACTGAATTTCAAAATAGTTGGTGATTTTCCTATTACTTAAAAAAATGATTTCAAGCTTACTACATCCTTGGAGAGAGATAGAAAGGATTCTGTGATTTCAGTCTTTGTAACTTACTATGATCTTTATTAGAATTTAATATTTCTTATATATTAAACTATTCATTTTGAACTTTAAAATAAGCAAGAAGGATATACGGTGTAGCAGAGATAAACACATCAATTATCTAACAAATGTAAACAGTATAATATATAAAACTATTGAATCACTATGTTGCAAACCTGAACAAATATAATATTGTAACTCATTGATACATCCATAAATCTTTATTAAGTTAAAAAATTATCAGTACCACTTGATTTTGATGTAGACATCTGTGAAGGGTGATTCTCAGCAGAACAATGAGAGAAAAGGTATGGGGAAGTAAAAATTCCAACCTTTATTTAGTCCCGGTTTTAGTGCTTTCTCTAGTTCAGTCATGATAGAGTTCTATAAGTTTTAAATTATATACCTAGTAACTTCATTTCCCATTTTATTCTCATTCTGCCAAAATGTACTATGGGATTCTTCAGAAGCAGTTTGTGTGTGATATCCAGTAGATAAAGTGAAGAAACTGATATATCCATCCACTACCTCTAGTATACTTTTCCCACATATCCCAGTTAATTTATTTATTTTCCACATATCCCAGGTAATCAAACATTTAAATATATAAATGGGGACTGAAATATAGTACAGAAATGGCAAAACAAAATTTTCACACACATTTCAGTTTTCTAATTCTCTGGGTTTTGAAATTGTTTTAAAAATGTATACAGATAAATCTAATCAGTTATTTTCTAACAGAATCTTTTGATCTTTAAAACAATAACTTTCATGACCTGCAACTTTATTAGAGAGTGTCCAGAGAAAGCATTTCAAGCATCTATCTCCACTAGTACAGCCAATAGGGGACTGGCAGCCTGTGAACCACAGCTGTTGACTCAACGTGTGGTTGAGTGACCAGAGCTCAAAAGATAATAGGCTTTCTATGAAAATCAGACCGGAGATTAATGGGAGAGGAACAGTGGTACTGTGCCAGTTCTTTTTTGGTTCTTTACTTACATTTAATCATGGAGATTTAATGACATGAATCCAGAGCGGGTCATGTCTTCATGCCCTTACAGCAATTTAGAGGAGAATTATCAGCAATATAAAACCTACAGTATCTTCTTTGACCTCAAGATGTTTGAATGTTTAAGTTCATGTTAAAGTTCTTACCTTTTCTTGTCCATTCCTTTTTCTTTGTGGTCCAGGAATATTTTTATTTGAATTTCAATTGTGTAAATTTCCAATGTGTGAAGTGATGACTTATAAAGAAGTTGTTAATTTTCTATTAGCTTTCTTGATAAACAAGTTTCCAGCTTACTACATCTGTTGAGAGAGAACATTCTGTGGGATTTCAATCCTTTACAATTTATTATGATTTGTTTTGAAACCAATTATTTCATCCTATTGTGAAATATTTCATCTGAAGATTTAAAATAGGTTGGAAATAATGCTTTTGATTAGGATGATGAAATGTGTATAGAATGTCTCTGTTATGAAAACATTTTTGGAGGTGGGAAGTTGAAATCAAATTGACAGTTTATTTTGCTCATTTAGAGTGTGATAAAGAAAGTGTCGACACAAGAGAAGACTCTACACATGGACTTCACCAGATGGTCAACACCGAAATCAGATTGATTATATTCTTTGCAGCCAAAGATGGAGAAGCTGTATACAGTTAGCAAAAACAAGACCAGGAGCTGACTGTGGCTCAGATCATGAACTCCTTATTGCCAAATCCAGACTTAAATTGAAGAAAGTAGGGAAAACCACTAGACCATTCAGATATGACCTAAATCAAATCCCTTATGATTATACAGTGGAAGTGAGAAACAGATTTAAGGGACTAGATCTGATAGATAGAGTGCCTGATGAACTCTGGACGGAGGTTCGTGACATTCTACAGGAGACAGGGACCAAGACCATCCCCATGGAAAAGAAATGCAAAAAAAGCGAAATGGCTGTCTGAGGAGGCCTTACAAACAGCTGTGAAAAGAAGAGAAGCGAAAAGCAAAGGAGAAAAGGAAAGATATAAGCATCTGAATGCAGAGTTCCAAAGAATAGCAAGGAGAGATAAGAAAGCCTTCCTCAGCGATCAATGCAAAGAAATAGAGGAAAACAACAGAATAGGAAAGACAAGAGATCTCTTCAAGAAAATTAGAGTTTCCAAGGGAACATTTCATGCAAAGATGGGCTTGATAAAGGACAGAAATGGTATGGACCTAACAGAAGCAGAAGATATTAAGAAGAGGTGGCAAGAATACACAGAAGAACTGTACAAAAAAGATCTTCATGACCAAGATAATCAAGATGGCGTGATCACTGACCTAGAGCCAGACATCTTGGAATGTGAAGTCAAGTGGGCCTTAGAAAGCATCACTACGAACAAAGCTAGTGGAGGTGATGGAATTCCAGTGGAGCTATTTAAAATCCTGAAGGATGATGCTGTGAAAGTGCCGCACTCAATATGCCAGCAAATTTGGAAAACTCAGCAGTGGCCACAGGACTGGAAAAGGTCAGTCTTCATTCCAATCCCAAAGAAAGGCAATGCCAAAGAATGCTCAAACTACCGCACAATTGCACTCATCTCACACGCTAGTAAAGTCATGCTCAAAATTCTCCAAGCCAGGCTTCAGCAATATGTGAACCTTGACCTCCCAGTTGTTCAAGAAGGTTTTAGAAAAGGCAGAGGCACCAGAGATCAAATCGCCAACATCCGCTGGATCATGGAGAAAGCAAGAGAGTTTCAGAAAAACATCTATTCCTGCTTCATTGACTATGCCAGAGCCTTTGACTGTGTGGATCACAGTAAACTGTGGGAAATTCTGAAAGAGATGGGAATACCAGAGCACCTGACCTGTCTCTTGAGAAACCTGTATGCAGGTCAGGAAGCAACAGTCAGAACTGTACATGGAACAACAGACTGGTTCCAAATAGGAAAAGGAGTACGTCAAGGCTGTATATTGTCACCTTGCTTATTTAACTTATATGCAGAGTGCATCATGAGGAACGCTGGGCTGGAAGAAGCACAAGGTGGAATCAAGATTGCTGGGAGAAATGTCAATAACGTCAGATATGCAGATGACACTACCCTTATGGCAGAAAGTGAAGAGGAACTCGAAAGCCTCTTGATGAAAGTGAAAGAGGAGAGTGAAAAGGTTGGCTTGAAGCTGAAAACAAAGATCATGGCATCTGGTCCCATCACTTCATGGGAAATCGATGGAAAAACAGTGGAAACAGTGTCAGACTTTATTTTTTGGGGCTCCAAAATCACTGCAGATGTTGACTGCAGCCATGAAATTAAAAGACGCTTACTCCTTGGAAGGAAAGTTATGACCAACCTTGATAGTATATTAAAAAGCAGAGACATTACAATGCCAACCAAGGTCCGTCTAGTCAAGGCTATGGTTTTTCCCGTGGTCATGTATGGATGTGAGAGTTGGACTGTGAAGAAAGCTGATCGCCGAAGAATCGATGCTTTTGAACCGTGGTGTTGGAGAAGACTCTTGAGAGTCCCTTGGACTGCAAGGAGATCCAACCAGTCCATTATAAAGGAGATCGGTCCTGGGTGTTCTTTGGAAGGACTGATGCTAAAGCTGAAGCTCCAATACTTTGGCCACCTCATGCGACGAGTTGACTCATTGGAAAAGACTCTTATGCTGGGAAAGGTTGGGGGCGGTAGGAGAAGGGGACGACAGAGAATGAGATGGCTTGATGGCATCACCGACTCTGTGGACATGAGTTTCAGTGAACTCCGGGAGTTGGTGATGGACAGGGAGGCCTGGCGTGCTGTGATTCATGGGGTCGTGGACAGTCGGACACGACTGAGTGACTGAACTGAACTGAAAGAAAGTGTCTGTTCCAGTCTTCTTGACCTTGGCTTGTCAAAGTGGCAAAGAGACCCCTACATTTGTTCAGTTTCCTTCCTATGTGAGAGTTTCTGTTTCCATGTTTCCCCTTTTTATATAGATATAAGTCATTTTGTATTAGGGGCTTTCCTAATGAACACAGTAGAATTTCATTCCTCCAGGATAGGTTGTATCTCCATAAACAAGCATATGTCAGGTACTATCGTTTAGGACATCAGCTTAGGAATTTTGGGGAGAATGAATGCAACTCATTTAAGACATGAATTTTCAGTTACAAGTGGGCATAACTTCTCATTCTTCCATTGTATTGAGAGCACGTTGGTGTTTTCCACACATATATAGTGGTTTGATATTTGGATGGTGTAGTTACAGTTTCTGAATTCTTCCAACACATGTAAGCATGGACAATTGATGGAGAGTCATACTTAAACTGATTAATTTTGATAAATCAAAGCTTTCAATTCAGTGAGCAATCTGTGATAAACTTGAATTTTTCATTATTCGTATTATTTAGAGATTGTTGCATTGTAAATTATTTCAGAATTTAGTGAATTAAAGCAACAATTATTGACTATTTCTCATGTATCTATGGGCCAGATAAATGCTTCTGCTGATCCACCTGGTATGTGTTAGGATTGTATTTGTTGCTTCTTTTTTCATGGTTCCTGGTACACTTTATATCACATTGCTTCAAAATTAATAGTGTATATGTATGACTTTTCTCTGTTTGCTAAAATTGTTGTTTGGTTATCAGCAATGTTTCATAGATACTCCTATAAAAATAATAAAGAAAAGACAACACTAATGACGAAAGAGAAAATAAGGTGACTGCTTTCATGTAGTTTTCCTAAACTATTTGAAGACTGAATAGTTTTATTATTTGTATTTATTTGTTTTTTAAAGTTTCTCACTGTCCATCTCGGTAATGACGGGAGACACACTTTCAATTAGGTCCTTATAAATGCTTTAAAATGTTATTATCATTTGCTTTAAACACTAATTATATTCTGTTATGTTTGTTATCTGCTTTTCTGCTTGTAAAATAAATTTTAAATTTCCCGATTGATTAGAATGTTTAAACCGCAAAAGGATGTCACTCAGTCAAACAGTGAGACAAATGATAGATAACCTACAGAAATCAAAACTTTTCTTCATGCCTTGAGAAAAGGGACAGAACTGTCCCTGTCCTGAAGGGACAAAACAGAAAGTCTTTAACATTTCAGAAACCCGCAAACTCAGGAGAAAAACTTGGGCAAGGCAGGAGAGTAGAGAGAGCTTAATCACTCTGAGTTGTGTGCCTATAAAGGGGGCCATTACCTGATGGAGGAGGGTTGTAAAGGTCTTTTATCTTTGGGCCAGTGAAGAACTCTGTTCTGCCGTTACCTCTCAAAAATTGGCCTTGGGGTTATTAGACTAAGGATTATGACAAATGAGACCCTGGAATGGGAATGTTACTTATATGCTTGAATATCAAAAGAATCTTATGAAAATATTTCCAAAACATTGACTTCCAAGGAGACCAGATAAAACTACCACCCAAAGACCTGCAGGTAAATACCTCTTTGTAATACCTCAGGATGCTCTTACACACTTGGAACAAAATTTTGGATGAGAAGAGCTCTTGGGTAAGCTCAAGGACGACTGAAACACAGGAAGTCTAAAAAAGAGTGAAACAGTGGGGATTGATGCTGAAGAGACGAAGGTCACATAAGCACATGGGATAAGTGAACTTCAGTAGGTGATCGTGGAGAAAGGGCACCTAGTGAACAATCATTATTTAACACTGGGTTTTGCTGAAATGACAACATATGGGAAAGAGCTTTATATTTAATAACAAATGATGAGCAAGAACTTGGAGAAAATAGTATTTTAGTTCAAACTTTTCTGCCATTATTTGTATCATAGAAATCATTTGGAAATATAAACAAGGTCCCAAACACAGTGCTAAAATAAAGCAAAATGTTCCAGAAGCAATACGTATCCAAAGTGGAAGAAACTAAAGTTACTTTTCAAACTGGTTCTGATCGATCTTATTTGGCTTTTCCCTGAAGACTACATCCTCCCACTTTGGAAAACTGGAAGCTTTCATGAGGTGCACCTCTGCATTGTGAGGATGCTGGAAGCTTCCAGTGAGAGCAGCTCAAGTGCTCTGGGACTGGCTCAGCCAATGAAAAGCCTGCAGCTCCTGAGGCACAACCCTTGACTCAATGTGTGAACAGTCCCTGGGCTGAAGCGATAGGAGTCTTACTAACACCTGCAGCCTTTGAGATTAGGAAAGGGATATGATTCCTTGCCATTGGGCCAAAATGTTATAGTGTGTCACAGGATGCACCAATCACAGCCTTCTTGGGAGGTTTGGCCTTTGGAGTTTATAGAATATGTTGGTATGGTTCATTTCCTGTGGTTTGTTTCCTGGCTGCTGTTTAATCATGGTGGCTTAATGACATGAATTTAGAGACTGTCCTGGATATGTCTTTTGTCCCTTGCGTCAAAAAAAAAAAAAATGGCAAGAAGTTGATTACTAATATCTCAGGTAAGATTTTTATATTCTTAGTTGTAAATGGAATTCTTCAGATAGCAGAATAGTAAGATTTCACCACTGATTGTATCATTCCACTATATTTTCTAGTAGTAAAAGTCTGTTCTTCCCCTTTATGATTGAAATCATCTTATTAAGAGTAGAATTAGCTGTCCCTTAAATGTCCAAGAGGAAACACCATAAGAAGTCTTGTCATTGGGATGAAACCACACTGATGACTCCCATTTCTTCAATTCTGCTAAAGTCTTCTTTTTTTTTTTTTTTGGTTCAAATTCCTCAATTTATTTCTATATAAATATATTTAAGAAATACCTTTGACTATATTATCATACAGTCTTGAAAGTTAAATGGTTTTAATTTTTATGTGTTTCTCACTTATTGATTCCATTTTTCACCCCATGGTGGCTTCTTAAAAATAAGGTAACTTTTTTTTTTTCCAGCCAACAACTCATATATATTCACTATTTGGATTATTTTTCAAAACCTAAATTATGTCAAAAAAGAGTATTTAAATTTGGTATATACTAAATATTTTTAATAATTTGATAGCATCACATTTCAGTTTGTATTCTCTATGCATAGACTCTTTTCTGATGTCCCGGTCATAAACCTGGAGAATATATTAGGTCAGTTATTTCCATGATTTCCAGGAGCACTACTCTGTGTACAAGGAGCTGACTTTGCACTTTTATGTCCATCTGTGTCTACCAGGTTATGAAACACTGTCTCATTAATTTTGGCATTTCCTTAAATGTCATGAGTGAGTTATTTTCTTAACAATATAATTGAGGGTGGATCAGATATGCCTCCTTCCTGGCCCTTTCCATCAAGGGCTCGATCCTTACCTCCAGACAGATCCTCAGTGCCCTTCACCTGCTGCCTCCATGAGAGATCAGTGAGCACAATGTGTCTGAGGGCATCAGTGCTGCCATCAGATACACCACCCGCAGATGAGTTGCCTTCAGTTCAGTTCAATCGCTCAGTTGTGTCTGACTATTTGCGACCCCATGAATCGCAGCACGCCAGGCCTCCCTATCCATCACCAACACCCGGAGTTCACTCAAACTCACATCCATCGAGTTGGTGAAGCCATCCAGCCATCTCATTCTCTGTCGTCCCCGTCTCCTCCTGCCCCCAATCCCTCCCAGCATAAGAGTCTTTTCCAGTGAGTCAACTCTTCGCATGAGGTGGCCAAAGTATCGGAGTTTCAGCTTTAGCATCAGTCTTTCCAATGAACACCCAGGACTGATCTCCTTTAGAATGGACTGGTTGGTTCTCCTTGCAGTCCAAGGGACTCTCAAGAGTCTTCTCTAGCACCACAGTTCAAAAGCATCAATTCTTCGGCCATCAGCTTTCTTCACAGTCCAACTCTCACATCCATACATGACCACGGGAAAAACCATAGCCTTGACTAGACGGACCTTTGTTGGCAAAGTAATGTCTCGGCTTTTTAATATGCTATCTAGGTTGGTCATAACTTTCCTTCCAAGGAGTAAGCATCTTTTGATTTCCTGGCTGCAATCAGCATCTGCAGTGATTTTGGAGCCCCCCCCCAAAAAAAATAAATCTGACACTGTTTCCCCATCTATTTCCCATGAAGTGATGGGACCAGATGCCATGATCTTCGTTTTCTGAATGTTGAGCTTCAAGCCAAACGTTTCACTCTCCTCTTTCACTTTCATCAAGAGGCCTTTTAGTTCCTCTTCACTTTCTGCCACCAGGGTGGTGTCATCTGCATATCTGAGGTTATTGATATTTCTCCCTGCAATCTTGATTCCAGCTTGTGCTTCATCCAGCCCAGCGTTCCTCATGATGTACTCTGCATACAAGTTAAATAAGCAGGGTGACAATATGCAACCTTGACGTACTCCTTTTCCTATTTGGAACCAGTCTGTTGTTCCATGTCCAGTTCTAACTCTTGCTTCCTGACCTGGATACAGGTTTCTCAAGAGGCAGGTCATGTGGTCTGGTATTCCCATCTCTTTCAGAATTTTCCACAGTTTATTGTGATCCACACAGTCAAAGGCTTTGGCATAATCAATGAAGCAGAAATAGATGTTTTTCTGGAACTCTCTTGCTTTTGTGTTTCCTGCTAATTCTCTGCTTAGTCGATCTATCCATAGGTGTGAGTGGGGTATTAAAGTCTCCCACTATTATTGTATTACTGTTAACTTCCCCTTTCATACTTGTTACCATTTGCCTTACATATTGCGGTGATCCTATGTTGGGTGCATGTATATTTATAATTGTTATATCTTCTTCTTGGAGTGATCCCTTGATCATTATGTAGTGTCCTTCTTTGTCTCTTTTCACAGCCTTTATTGCAGTCTATTTTGTCTGGTATGAGTATTGCTACTCCTGCTTTCTTTTGGCCTCCATTTGCATGAAATATCTATTTTCAGCCCTTCACGTTTGGACTGTATGTGTCCCTTGTTTTGAGGTGGGTCTCTTGTAGATAGCATATATAGGGGTCTTGTTTTTGTATCCATTTAGCCAGTCTTTGTCTTTTGGTTGGCGCATTCAACCCATTTACATTTAAGGTAATTATTGATAAGTATGATCCCGTTGCCATTTGCTTTGTTGTTTGAGGTTCGAGTTTATACACCTTCTCTGTGTTTCCTGTCTAGAGAAGCTCCTTTACCATTTGTTGAGGTGCTGGCTTAGTGGTGTTGAATTCTCTCAGCTTTTGCTTGTCTGTAAAGCTTTTGATTTCTCCTTCATATTTGAAAGAGATCCTTGCTGGGTACAGTAATCTGGGTTGTAGGTTTTTTTCTTTCATCACATTAAGTATGTCCTGCCAACCCCTTCTGGCCTGAAGAATTTCTATTGAAAGATCAGCTGTTATCCTTATGGGGATCCCCTTGTGTGTTATTTGTTGCTTTCCCCTTGCTACTTTTAATATTTGTTCTTCGTGTTTGATCTTTGTTAATTTGATCAATATGTGTCTTGGGGTGTTTTGCCTTGGATTTATCCTTTATGGGACTCTCTGGGTTTCCTGGACTTGGGTGACTATTTCCTTCCCCAGTTTAGGGAAGTTTTCTACTATTATCTCAAGTACTTTCTCATGGTCTTTCTTTTTGTCTTCTTCTTCTGGGACTCCTATGATTCGAATGCTGAGGCGTTTCACAATGTCCCAGAGGTCTCTGAGGTTGTCCTCATTTCCTTTAATTCTTTTTTGTGTTTTAATCTCTGCTTCATTTATTTCTACCATTCTATCTTCTACCTCACTTATCCTATCTTCTGCCTCAGTTATTTACTGTTGGTTCCCTCCAGAGTGTTTTTCATCTCATTTATTGCATTATTCCGGAGAAGGCAATGGCACCCCACTCCAGTACTCTTGCCTGGAAAATCCCATGGGCGGAGGAGCCTGGTGGGCTGCCATCTATGGGGTCGCACAGAGTCAGACACGACTGAAGCGACTTAGCAGCATTGCATTGCATTGCATTATTCATTGCTGATTGACCCTTTTTTATTTCTTCTATGTCCTTGATATACATTTCGTGCATCTTCTCAATCCTTGTCTCCAGGTTATTTATCTGTAACTCCTTTTTGTTTTCAAGATTTTAGATCAGTTTTACTAACATTATTCTGAATTCTTTTTCAGGTAGACTCCCAATCTCCTCCTCTTTTGTTTGGTTTGGTGGGCATTTATCATGTTCCTTTACCTTCTGAGTATTTCTCTGCCTTTTCATCTTGTTTAGATTGCTGTGTTTGGGGTGACCTTTCTGTATTCTGGCAGCTTATGGTTCCTCTTTATTGTGGAGGTTCCTCCCTGTGGGTGGGGTTGGACGAGTAGCCTGTCAAGGTTTCCTGATTAGGGAAGCTTGTGTCGGTGTTATGGTGCATGGAGCTGGATTTCTTCTCTCTGGAATGCAATAAAGTGTCCTGTAGTGCGTTCTGAGATGTCTATGTGTTTGGTGTGACTTTGGGCATCCTGTATATTAATGCTCAGGGCTATGTTCCTGCATTGCTGGAGCATTTATTTGGTATGTCTTGCTCTGGAACTTGTTGGATCTTGGGTGGAGCTTGGTTTCAGTGTAGGTATGGAAGCTTTCAGATGAGCTCTTATCAGTTAATGCTTCCTGGAGTCAGGAGTTCTCTGGTGTTCTCAGGTTTTGGACTTAAACCTCCTACCTCTGGTTTCAGTCTTATTCTAACAGTACCCTCAAGACTTCTCCATCCATACAGCGCTGATGATAAAACATCTAGGTTAATGGAGAAAAGATTCTCCACTATGAAAGACACCCGGAAAGTTTCTCTGAATTACATGGAGAAGAGAAGAGGGAGGAGGGAGATAGAGGTTATCAGAGCGAGAAGAGGGGGAATCAAAAGGGGAGAGAGCAGTCTAGCCAGTAATCAAATCCCTATGTGCTCTCCACTGCCTGGAACACACAGAGAGGTTCATGGAGTTACATAGAGAAGAGAAGAGGGAGGAAGGAGATAGAGGTGACCAGGAGTAGAAGAGGGGGGTCAAAAGGAGAGAGATATATCTAGCCAGTAGTCAGTTCCCTAAGTGTTCTCCACAACCTGGAATACCCAAAGAGATTCACAGAGTTGTGTAGAGAAGAGAAGGGGGAGGGAGGAGATAGAGGTGACCTAGGGGAGAAAAAGGAGAGTTAAAAGGGGGAGAGGGCAATCAAGCCAGTAATCACACTCTCAAGTAAAATTGGGTACTGAGGATTGGGTTCTTAAAGGTATGCAATTGATAACAAATACCAAACAGCAAAGATTAAAAATTTAGAGTAGACGTTAGACTCTCAAAATTTTAATATTAAAAAAAAAAAAGAAAATCAAAATGATTATAAAAATATATATGAAGTTTGCTTTAAAAATAGGGGTTTTTTTGCAAGGTAATAGTAGATAATAAAAATGAAAATTAAAGGAGTAATAGAGGACTTAAAAATCAAAAATTTTTTTCATTTAATAAATAATAATAGTAAAAATATATCTAGGAATTTCTCTGGAGCTGTTGCGGACAGTGTGGGGTCAGTTCAGTTTCAGATATTTCCTTGATCCAGCTTATACTTCTCAAGATCTTTAGGCCCTTTCCAATGTAGTCGGTGCTAACTACAGGGTTTAAATCTGTTGCACCTGTCACTTCCAAAGCAGTTCCCTCTGTTTATTTTAGTTTTTTCTGTTTGCTGGTCTCTTCAGTGTCTAATTTCTGCCCTGACACAAGGGGGAGAAGGTGGTCACTTAGTTAGGCTCACTTGTTCTGTCGTGCTGTGGGGAGGGAGGAACCCTGCAAACAAATATCACTGGCGTGTGTGGGGAGTGCTCACAGTGTCTCGGCCACACTGAGTTTGCCCCCGCTCACGGTGTGTGTGTTTCCCAGTCTACATTTCTCAGGCTCTAGGTTGCTCTGTGGGGGAACTGTCTGAGGTGGGCCCTAGGATGCGTGCACTTCCCAGGTCTAAACCACTCACGTTCAGGTTCCTGGGTACTCCACAAAGGTGCAGACTCGGTTGGCCCTGTGTTTTGTGCCCTTCCCAGGTCTGAGCAGCTCAGGCGACCGGGTGCTTGGCGAGCGCACTCTCCTTAGGTGCAGTGCGTCTTATCATCTCCCCATCCCAGCCGCTTAGTTTCCCAGGTGCGCCATCTCAGATGTGCTGTGTGTCTCTTCTCAGGAGCTGATTTCTGGCTGAAACCCTCCCGGCGGATGTCATCCGTCCAGGATCCCAGGAAGTCTTGCTTGGCAATTGGGAGCCTGCTCGCAGTTTGGTGGAGGATGCCGTCTCTGGGGCTGAGTTTTCCCCTTTCAAGTTCTGGCTGCCCCCCACCTGCCTCCCTGCCTCTGGTAGGAGATGGGCCTGTCCGCTGCCAGCCAGCTCGCCTCTGGTATTCGCTCAGTCCTTTGTCCTGTGAACAGGTCCGGCAGTGCCTTAGGTTAGGGCTTTTCACGGGAAAGTTCTCTCTCTCTCTCTCTCTCTCTCTCTTTTTGTTTTCTCTTTCTCTCTCTGGCTATCCCACAGTTTGGGTTGCTATCTCACATTAGCTCCCTCAGATTGTCCTCAGGATATTCAGTCCCGGTCCTTACCCTAAGCAATTTGGCCCACGCCTCCCTGTTCAGCCCCCTCTTGCTGGTGGTGGATGCGAGCATCTGTGCTATTTTTCCGCTGGGAATTGACGTTGGGCACGTAATCTGTGAGTTTTATTTATTTATTTATTTTTCCTCCCAGTTATGTTGCCCTCTGAGATTCCAAAACTCCCCACAGACCCGCCAGTGAGAGGGTTTCTTGGTGTTTGGAAACTTCTCCTCTTTTATGACTCCCTACCCAGGATGAATCTCCGTCCCTAACTCTTTCGTCTCTCTTTTATCTTCTGTATTTTGTCCTACCTCCTTTCGAAGACAATGGGCTGCCTTTCTGGGTACCTAGTGTCCTCTACCAGCGTTCAGAAGTTGTTTTGTGGAATTTGCTCAGCGTTCAAATGTTCTTTCGATGACTTTGTGGGGGAGAAAGTGGTCTCCCTGTCCTATTCCTCTGCCATCTTAGAACCGCCATCTGCATCCATGAAATTAAAAGACATTTGTTCTTTGGAAGAAAAACTATGACCAACCTAGATAGCATATTAAAAAGCAGAGACATTACTTTTCCAACAAACATCCATCTAGTCAAAGCTATGGTTTTTCCAGTAGTCATGTATGGATGTGAGAGCTGGACTATAAAGAAAGCTGAGCGCTGAAGAATTGATCCTTTTGAACTGTGGTGTTGGAGAAGACTCTTGAGCGTCCCTTCAACAGCAAGAAGATCCAACCAGTCCATCCTAAAGGAAATCAGTCCTGAATGTTCATTGGAAGGACTGATGCTGAAGCTGAAACCCCAATACTTTGGCCACCTGATTCGAAGAACTGACTCATTTGTAAAGACCCTATGTTGGGAAAAACTGAAGGCAGGAGGAGAAGGGGACTACAGAGGATGAGATGGTTGGATGGCATCACTGACTCAATGGACATGAGTTTGAGTAAACCCCGGGAGTTGGTGATGGACATGGAGGCCTGGCATGCTGCAGTCCTTGTGTTTGCAAAGAGTCGGACACAACTCAGCGACTGAACTGAACTGAACTGAACTGATACCCTCCTCAGTTCAGTTCAGTTCAGTTCAGTCGCTCAGTCGTGTCCGACTCTCCGCGACCCCATGAATCACAGCACGCCAGGCCTCCCTGTCCATCACCAACTCCTGGAGGTCACTCAAACTCATGTCCACAGAGTGGGTGATGCCATCCAGCCATCTCATTCTCCGTCGTCCCCTTCTCCTCCCGCCCCCAACCTTTCCCAGCATCAGAGTCTTTTCCAGTGAGTCAACTCGTCGCATGAGGTGGCCAAAGTATTGCAGTTTCAGCTTTAGCATCAGTCCCTCCAATGAACATCCAGGATTGATCTCCTTTAGAATGGACTGGTTGGATCTCCTTGCAGTATAAGGGACTCTCAAGAGTCTTCTCCAACACCACGGTTCAAAAGCATCGATTCTTCGGCGATCAGCTTTCTTCACAGTCCAACTCTCACATCCATACATGACCACGGGAAAAACCATTGCCTTGACTAGACGGACTAGAGCTCTTTATTTCCTGTTGCTCTAGCCGCCAACTCCCCTGAGTACCTGGTGCTTCCAGGACCCCTGCAACCCAAGCAGCTGCACCACCTACACACCTGGCCCTCACAGGGGAAACCCAACTCTTCCAGGGCAGCCTCAGGTGCAAACCCCAGTGGACCACCCACATGCAGAGGTGGAAACGAAACCACAGTTGAAACCCAGGGGCAGTGTGGCTAAGGAAGAAGACCCCAAACCTGCCCACCAGCTGTACAAGCTGCAGATTCAATCCACATGATCCACTAGACAAATTCTGTGTCTATGGACTATATAAAGGGTCATTGAGAGTGCCCACAAAAGAAAACGCACTAGTTCTGATAATTGTGGACATTGGAGACAAGAACACAGAGAATTAGGACCAGATTAGGACCTCAGCTGCCCCCACCAGCAGGTCCAGCGATCAGCACAGTGTTAGAGGGTTTCTACGGAGGTGAGGCGAACTGTGACTCCCAGTGAGGGAGATAGCAGTGACTCAAGAAAAACACTTATTATTCCTATGTTTTGACTTGTTCTGTAGATTCTTTTGGATTTTTTCCTTTTTTTCCCTATTCTCCCGCTCTGTTGTAGTTGTCAATTTTATTGCCACCATTAAGTCTAATTAAGCTTTTGGACTTCTTTTTTTCTTTCTTTCTTTTTTCCTCAGTCACACTTTTTATTGTTGTTATAACCTCTGTCTCTACATTGGGCTTTTGCAGTTCTGGGGAGATTTCCTTTTTTTTTCCCTTTTCTCTTAAAAAATTTTTTAAACCTATTATTATTTTTTCTACATTTATTCCTTTGTTTGCTTTTCATACTGTTCGTTTCCCTTTGCAGTTAATCTTTAATATATATAAATCTTCTTTATCTACCTCTATTTAACTTTGCATATCTATCTTTCTTTTCCTTCTTTCCTTTCCTCTCAACATATTTGTTAGTTTTATTTTCATTGCTTTATTCCCCAATTGGCACCTTGCTTTAATTTTGTTGTCCAGTTTCTGCTTTAGTAAGTTTTGTTCTAGTAGACATAACTTTTGTTTCCCTTCGTTTGCCGGTTCTACCTATAGAACTTTATTTTTGTTGGACTATTTTGATCTTGCTTATGTGTGTATATGTATATGTGTATATTCAGCCACACCTTTTATTGTTGTTATAAACCTCTGCCTCTACGTTGGGCTTTTGCAGTTCTGAGGAAATTTCCTTTTTTCCCCTTTTTTCTTTCTTCTTCCAATTTTTTTTTACTTTTCTCTTTTTTATAATTTCAATCTTTAATTTTTTAAAACCTGTTACATTTTTCTATATTTATTCCTTTGTTTGCTTTTCCTACTGCTCTTTTTCCCTTGCAGTTACTCTTTAATGTATATAAATCTTCTTCATCTACCTTTTTAACTTTGCATATCTATTCTTTCTTTCTTTTCCTCTGAACATATTTGTTAGTTTTGTTTTCATTGCTTTATTCCCAACTTGGCACCTTGCTTTTTTTTTTTTTTTTTCTCCAGGTTGTGCTTTTGATAGTTTTGTTCTTAACTGGTAAATATAATTTTTGATTTCTTTTGTTTGCCGGGTCAATCTATTGTACTTTATTTTTGTTGGACTGTTTTGACTTTGCTCATGGGTATATACGTATATGTGTATATTCCTTTATTTTTATTATTATTTGCCTGATTTTGTAACTGCCGTTTGTCTGGGGTTCATCTTTGGTTTCTCGTTTTTGGATATTTGTTTTAATCTCACTTAATGCCATAACAAACCACTTGTGGAATCTTCGTTCTTGACCAGAGATCAAGCACTGAACCTTTGGAGTGGGAGCACTGACTCCAAGACCCTAGACTACCAGAGAACTAACCATATGGAGTATCAAATAGTGAGAACTCACACGAAGGAAACCACTGGAATACAAGACCTGGCATCACCCAACCACCAGTAGCACACTGTGCAGGACACGTCATCTAAACAACAAATAAAACAAAAATACAAACCCAAACATCAGCAGACAGGATTACAACCTCACTCAGCCTTGTCCATCAGAGGAAAAACAAACAAAAATTCAGCACAAATCTCACTCTCTATGAAGGTTACACAAACCACTGGACCAACTTTAGGAGGGCAGAAACCACAAAGAAGAAAGAATTCAACCCTGAAGCCTGGGAAAAGGAGACCCCAAACACAATAAGTTAAAGAAAATAATGAAAAGACAGAGAAATACTAGACAAATGGAGGGACAAACTAGAAGCACATAAGTCCAAACAAACGAAGAGGAAATAGGCAGACTACCTGAAAAACAATTCATATTAATGATAGTAAAGATGATCAAAAACCTTGAAAAGAAAATAGAGAAAATGCAAGAATCAATTAACAAAGACTAGAAGAATTAAAGAATAAACATGCCGATACAAACAACACAATTACTGAAATTAAAAATACTCTGAAAGGAATTAATAGAATATCTGAAGCAGAAGAATGACTCAGTGAGTTGGAAGATAAAAATGGTGGAAATAACTTCTGAAGAGCAGAATAAAGTAAAAATAATAAAAAGAACTGAGGACAGTCTCAGAGACTTCTGGGACCATACCAAATGCATCAACATTCGAATTATAGGGGTCCCAGAAGAAGAAGAGAAAATGAATGGGTATGAGAAAATTTTTGAAGAGATTATAGTTGAAAATTTCCCAACATAGAAAAGGAAATAGTCAATCACGTTCAAGAGGCACAAAGAGTCCCATACAGGATAAACCCAAGGAGAAACACACCAAGACACACACGAAGCAAACTAACAAAGACTAAACACAAAGAAAGAATATTAAAAGCAGCAAGGCGGAAGCAAGAAGTAACATACAAGGGAAACCCCATAAGCTTAATAGCTGATGTTTTAGCAGAACTCCGCAGGCCAGAAGGGAATGGCAGGATATATTTAAAGTACTGAAAGGGAAAATCTACAATCAAGATTACTGTGCCTGGCAAGGATCTCATTCAAAATTGATGGAGAAATAAAAAGCTTTTCAGACAAGCAAGAGTTAAGAGAATTCAGTACCACCAAACCAGCTTTACAACAAATGTGAAAGGGACTGATGTAGTCAAGAAATACAAGAGAAGAAAAAAGGTCTACAAAATCAACCCCAAAGAATTAAGAAAATGGCCATAGGAACATATATATCAATAATTACTTTAAATATAAATGGATTAAATGCTCCAACCAAAAGACACAGACTGGCTGAATGGATACAAAAACAGGACCCATATATATGCTGTCTACAAGAAACCCACTTCAGACCTCAAGACACATATAGACTGAAAGTGAGAGGGTGGAAAAATATATTCTATGCAAATGGGAAGCAAAAGAAAGCTGGAGTAGCAATCCTCATATCAGACAAAATAGATCTTAAAGAAGATTGCAAGAGATAAGGAAGGGCACTGCATAATGATCATGGGATCAATCCAAGAGGAAGACATAACAATTGTAAATATCTATGCACCCTACATAGGCGTACCTCAATACATAAGACAAACACTAACAGGCATAAAAGGAGAAATTGACAGTAACACAATAGTAGTAGGAGACTTTAACACCCCACTCACACCAATGGACAGATCATCAAAGGAGAAAATTAATAAGGAAACACAAGTTTTAAATGATACATTAGAGGAGATGGATCTCATTGATATCTTCAGGACATTCCATCCAAATGCAGAAGAATACACCATTCTTCTCAAGTGCACGTGGTCCATTCTCCAGGATAGACCACATCTTGGATCACAAATCAAACCTCAATAAATTTAAGAAAACTGAAATCTTATCAAGCATCTTCTCTGACCACAACGCTGTGAGACTAGATATCAATTACAAGAAAAAAATTGTAAGAAACACCAACACATGGAGATTAAAAAATGTGTTTCTAAATAACCAACAGGTTACTGAAGAAATCAAAAGGGAAATAGACACATACACACATACACAAAGATAAACTCAAAATGGATTTAAAGACCTAAATATAAGACTGGAAACTATAAAACTCTTAGAGGGAAACATAGGCAGGACACTCAATAACATAAATCAAAGCAAGATCCTCTATGACCCACCTCCTAGAGTAATGGAAATAAGAACAAAAGTAAACAAATGGGACCTGACCAAACTTAAAAGCTTTTGCACAGCAAAGGAAACTATACGCAAGGTGAAAAGACAACCCTCAGAATGGGAGAAAATAATAGCAAATGAAACAACTGACAACGGATTAATTTCCAAAATATACAAGCAGTTCATACAACTCAATGCCAGAAAAACAAATAACCCAATCCAAAAGTGGGGAAAAGACCTAAAGAGACATTTTTCCAAAGAAGACATACAGATGGCTAACAAACACATGAAAAGATACTCAACATCACTCATTATCAGAGAAATGCAAACCAAAGTGAGATATCACCTCACACCGGTCAGAATGGCCATCATCAAAAAGTCTACAAACAATAAATGCTGAAGAGGGTGTGGAGAAAAGGGAACGCTCTTGCATTGTTGGTGGGAATGTAAATTGATACACCTACAATGGAAGAAGGTATGGAGAAATCCTTTAAAAACTAGGAATAAAACTACCATATGACCCAGCAATCCCACTCCTAGCATATACCCTGAGGAAACCAAAATTGAAAAAGACACATGTATCCCATTGTTCATTGCAGCACTACTTACAATAGCTAGAACATGGAAGCAATCTAGATGTCCATCGACAGATGAATGGATAAAGAAGTGGTACATATACACAATGGAATATTACTCAGCCATAAAGAGGAACACCTTTGAGTCAGTTCTGGTGAGGTGGATGAACCTAGAATCTATTATATACAGTGAAGTGAGTCAGAAAGAGAAAGATAAATATCGTATTCTAACTCTCATACAGGGAACCTAGAAAAATGGTACTGAAGAATTTATTTACAGGGCAGCAATGGAGAAACAGACATAGGGAATAGACTTATGGACATTGGGAGAGGGGAGGAGAGGGTGATATGTATGGAAAGAGTAACATAGGGACTTATATTCAGCTCAGTTCAGTTCAGTGCTCAGTCATGTCCGACTCTGAGACCCCATGAATCACAGCAGGCCGGGCCTCCCTGTCCATCACCAACTCCCGGAGTTTACCCAAACTCATGTCCATTGAGTCAGTGATACCATTCAATCATCTCATCCTCTGTCGTCCCCTTCTCCTCCTGCCCTCAATCTTTCCCAGCATCAGGGCCTTTTCAAATGAGTCAGCTCTTCCCATCAGGTGGCCAAAGTATTGGAGTTTCAGCTTCAACATCAGTCCTTCTAATGAACACCCAGGACTGATCTCCTTTATGATGGACTGGTTGTATCTCCTTGCAGTCCAAGGGACTCTCAAGAGTCTTCTCCAACACCACAGTTCAAAAAGCATCAATTCTTTGGCGCTCAGCTTTCTTTATGGTCCAGCTCTCACATCCATACATGACTACTGGGAAAACCATAGCCTTGACTAGATGGACCTTTGTTGGCAAAGTAATGTCTCTTCTTTTCAGTATGCTGTCTAGTTTGGTCATAACTTTCCTCCCAAGGAGGTGGGACGGGGGTTCAAAAGGGAGGGGATGTATGTATACCTATGGCTGATTCATGTTGAGGTTTGACAGAAAGCAACAAAATTCTGTAAAGCAATTATCCTTCAATAAAATAATAAATTAAAAAGAAAAAATTTCATACAGGTAAATCTAATCAGTTATTTTCTAACAGAGAATCTTTTAATCTTTAAAACAATAACTTTCATGACCTGCAATTTTGTGTCCATCAGAGAGTGTCCAGGGAAGACATTTCAAACATCTATCTCCACTGGTACAGCCAGTGGGGGACTGGCAGCCTGTGAGTCACAGCTGTTGACTCAAAGTGTGGTTGAGTGACCAGAGCTCAAGAGATAATAGCCTTTCTATGAAAATCAGGCTGGAGGTTAAGGGGAAAGGAACTGTGGTACTTGGCCAGTTCTCTTTGGTTCTTTATTTACATTCAATCATGGAGTTTTAAGGACGTGAATCCAGAGCAGGTCATGTCTTCAGGCCCTTACAGAAATTTAGAGGAGAACTATCAGCAATATAAAGCCTACAGTATCTCCTTTTACCTCAAGATGTTTGAATGGCCAGGTTCGTGTTAAAGTTCACGGCTTTTCTTGTCCATTCCCTTTTCTTTGTGGTCCAGGAAGATTTCTACTTGAATTTCATTTGTGTAAATTTCCTATATATGGAGTGATGAATTTTAATGGTGTTGCTATATAGCTTATGACATCTGTTGAGAGAGAACAGTCTGTGGGATTTCAATCCTTTGCAATTTATTATGATTTTCTTTGAAGCTCATTATTACATCCTATTGTGAAATATTTCATTTGAATATTTAAAATAAGCTGTAAGCAACCCTTTTGACTAGGATGATGAAATGTGTGGAGGATCTCACTGTTATGCAAACAATGAGATAAAAGCGATATAAACTACAAAATTCAAAAATTTCAGTGCTCATTCTTCGCAGCCAGTGTTGCTGCCTGGAGAATCCCAGGGACAGGGGAGCCTGGTGGGCTGCCGTGTATGGGGTCGCACAGAGTCGGACACGACTGAAGCGACTTAGCAGCAGCAGCAGCATTCTTCACAGAGATCAAAAACAAATTATTATAACTCAGACAGAGCACCATCTCCTGAAGAGTAAAATGGGGGCAAGATTTGATTCCAGAGAGAGTTAATGGACTGTTTCAAGTATGAATGGGGCCAGTATCACCTCCAGACCTCTCTCTGAGATCAATAGTAAAAGAATTTAGGCAATAAGCCCCCTCAAGAAGTCCACTTCTTCTTCTTCTTCTTCTGTAATGTTGAAACTTAAAACTAAGGATTTTGAAGGGGAAAAAAAAGAGCTTATTATGCAAGCTACATGAAAATCAACCATGAAATCCACTGCATACCTTACTGTTGCAGCAATTAGAAATTGGTATCTTCACTGGGAAAAAAAATTCAGAAGTGGAAACTCTGTGCAGGTCCAGGTGCCTTCTCTGAGAAACAAGTGTGAACCACTTGAAAAGAGTGACTTCAGAAAATGCCTTAAGGTCTATGTTGCTAATAGTTGCTGCTTCAAAACATCAGTTTTTCTTCCTATGAGTCAGAAACGCATTACCAAGGTGGAATTAGAAAAGGCAGAGGAACAAGAGATCATATTGCCAACATCTGTTGGATCATTGAAAAAGCAAGAGAGGTCCAGAAAAACATCTACTTTTGCTTTATTGACTATGCCAAAGCCTTTGACTGTGTGGATCACAGCAGACTGTGGAGAATTCTTCAAGAGATGGGAATACCAGAACCCCTTGCCTGCCTCACCTGTATGCAGGTCAAGAAGCAACAGATGGAAATGTACATGCACAACAGACTGGTTCCAAACAGGGAAAGGAGTACGTCAAGGCTGTGTATTGTCACCCTGTTTATTTAACTTATATGCAGGGTACATTATGCGAAATGCTGGACTAGATGAAGCACAAGCTGGAATCAAGACTGCCGGGAGAAATATCAATAACCTCAGATATGCAGATGACACCACCCTTATGGCAGAAAGGGAAGAGAAACTAAAGAGCCTCTTGATGAAAGTGAAAGAGGAGAGTGAAAAGGTTGGCCTGAAACTCAACATTCAGAAAATGAAGATCATGGCATCCGGTTCCATCACTTCACGGCAAATAGATGGGCAAACAGTGGAAACAGTGGCAGACTTTCTTGTTCTGGGCTCCAAAATCACTGCAGATCGTGACTGCAGCCATGAAATTAAAAGATGCTTACTCCTTGGAAGGAAAGTTATGACCAACCTAGACAGCATATTAAAAAGCAGAGACATTACTTTGCCAACAAACGTCCGTCTTCCAGTAGTCAAGCCTTCCAGTAGTCATGTATGGATGTGAGAGTCGCACTTTAAAGAAAGCTGAGCGCCCAGAAACTGATGCCTTTGAACTGTGGTATTGGAGAAGACTCTTGAGAGTCCCTTTGACAGTGAGGAGATCCAACCAGTCCATCCTATTGGAAATCAGTCCTGAACATTCACTGGAGGGACAGATGCTGAAGCTGAAACTCCAATACTTTGGCCACCTGATGTGAAGAACTGACTCATTTGAAAAGACCCTGATGCTGGGGAAGATTGAAGGTGGGAGGGGAACGGGACAACAGAGGATGAGATGGTTGGATGGCTTCACCGACTCAATGGCCATGAGTTTGAGTAAGATCTGGGAGTTGGTGATGGACAGAAAGGCCTGGCGTGCTGCAGTCATTGGGGCTGCTCAGCCTTCTTTATAGTCCAACTCTCACATCCATACATGACCACTGGAAAAACCATAGCTTTGACTAGACAGACTTTTGTTGGCAAAGTAATGTCTCTGCTTTTTAATATGCTGTCCAGCTTGGTCATAGCTTTTCTTCCAAGGAACAATCGTCTTTTAATTTCATGGTTGCAGTCACCAGCTGCAGTGATTTTAGAGCCCCCTACCAAGAAAACTCCCTCACTGTTCCCACTGTTTCCCCATCTATTTGCTGAGAAGTGATGGAACCAGATGCCATGATCTTCGTTTTCTGAATTTTGAGTTTTAAACCAACTTTTTCCCTCTCCGCTGTCACTTTCATCTAGAGGCTCTTTAGTTCCTCTTTGCTTTCTGCCATGAGGATGGTATCATCTGCATATCTGAGGTTATTGATATTTCTCCTGGCAATCTTGATTCCAGCTTGTGCTTCATCCACACCAGCGTTTCTCATGATATACTCTGCATATACGTTAAATAAGCAAGGTGACAATACACAGCCTTGGCGTACTCCTTTCCCAATTTGGAACCAGTCGGTTGTTCCACGTCCAGTTCTAACTGTTTCTTCTTGACCTGCATACAGATCTCTCAAGAGACAGGTCAGGTGATCTGGTATTCCCATCTCTTCAAGAACTTTCCACAGTTTGTTGTGATCCACACAGTCAAAAGCTTTGGCATGGTCGATAAAGCAGAAATAGATGTTTTTCTGGAACTCTCTTGCTTTTTCGATGATCCAACAGATGTTGGCGATTTGATCTCTGGTTCCTCTGCCTTTTCTAAATCCAGCTTGAACATCTGGAAGTTCAAGGTCCACGTACTGTTGAAGCCTGGCTTGGAAAATTTTGAGCATTACTTTGCTAGCATGTGAGATGAGTGCAACTGTGCAGTAGTTTGAGCATTCTTTGGCATTGCCCTTCTTTGGGATTGGAATGAAGACTGACCTTTTCCAGTCCTGTGGCCACTGGTGGGTTTTCCAAATTTGCTGGCATATTGAGTGCAGCACTTTCACAGCACCATCTTTCAGGATTTGAAATAGCTCAATTGGAATTCCATCACATCCACTAGCTTTGTTCATAGTGATGCTTCCCAAGGCCCACTTGACTTCACATTCCAGGATGTCTGGCTCTAGGTGAGTGATCATGCCATCATGATTACCTAGGTCATGAAGATCCTTTTTGTATAGTTCTTCTGTGTATTCTTGCCACCTCTTCCTAATATCTTCTGCTTCTGTTAGGTCTAAACCATTTCTGTCCTTTATTGTGCCCATCTTTACATGAAATATTCCTTTGGTATCTTTAATTTTCTTGAAGCCATCTCTAGTCTTTCCCGTTCTATTGTTTTCCTCTATTTCTTTGCACTGATCACTAAGGAAGGCTTTCTTAACTCTCCTTGCTATTCCTTGGAACTCTGCATTCAAATGGGTATATCTTTCCTTGTCTCTTTGCTTTTCACTTCTCTTCTTTTCACAGCTATTTTTAAGGCCTCCTCAGACAGCCATTTTGCTTTTTTGCATTTCTTTTCCAAGGGGATGGTCTTGATCCCAGTCTCCTGTACAATGTCACGAACCCCCGTCCATAGTTCTTCAGGCACTTTGTCTATCAGATCTAATCCCTTGAATCTATTTGTCACTTCCACCGTGTAATTGTAAGGGATTTGATTTAGGTCATACCTGAATGATCTAGTGGTTTTCCCTACTTTCTTCAATATAAGTCTGAATTTGGCAATAAAGAGTTCATGATCTGAACCACAGTAAGCTCCCAGTCTTGTTTTTGCAGACTGTATAGAGCTTCTCCATCTCTGGCTGCAAAGAATATAATCAATCTGATTTCGGTGTTGACCATCTGGTGATGTCCATGTGTAAAGTGTTCTCTTGTGCTGTTGGGAGAGGGTATTTGGTATGACCAGTGCAGTCTCTTTGCAAAACTCTATTAGCCTTTGCCCTGCTTCACGCTGCACTTCAAGGCCAAATTTTCCTGTTACTCCAGGTATCTCTTGACTTCCTACTATTGCATTTCAGTCCCCTATAATGAAAAGGACGTCTTTTTTGGGTGTTAGTTCTAGAAGGTCTTGTAGGTCTTCATAGACCCGTTCAACTTCAGCTTCTTCAGCACTGCTGGTCAGGACATAGACTTGGATTACTCTGATATTGAATGGTGGCCTTGGAAACAAAGAGATCATTGTGCATCCAAGTACTGCATTTCAGACTCTTCTGTTGACTATGATGGCTCCTCCATGTCTTCTAAGGGATTCTTGCACACAGTAGTAGATATAATGGTCATCTGAGTTAAATTCAACCATTCCAGTCCACTTTAGTTTGCTGATTCCTAAAATGTTGACGTTCACACACACTTGCCATCTCCTGTTTGACCACTTCCAATTTGCCTTGATTCGTGGACCTAACATTCCAGTATTGCTCTTTACAGCATCGGACTTTCCTTCCATCACCAGTCCCATCCACAACTGGGTGTTGGTTTTGCTTTGGCTCCATCTCTTCATTCTTTCTGGAGTTATTTCTCCACTGATCTCCAGTAGCATATTGGGCACCTACCCACCTGGGGAGTTCACCTTTCAGTGTCCTATGTTTTTGCCTTTTCATACTGTTCGTGGGGTTCTCAAGGCAAGAACACTGAAGTAGTTTGCCATTCCCTTCTCCAGTGGACCACAGTTTGTCTGAACACTCCGTCATGAGCTGTCCGTCTTGGGTGGCCCTACACGGCATGGTTCATAGTTTCACTGAGTTGGACAAGGCTGTGGTCCATGTGATCAGGTCGGTTAGTTTTCTGTGATTGTGGTTTCAGTCTGTCTGCCCTCTGATGGAGAAGGATAAGAAGCTTATGGAAGCTTCCTGATGGGAGGTCCTGACTGAGGGGGAAACTGGGTCTTGTTCTGATGGGTGGGGCCATGCTCAGTAAATCTTTAATCCAATTTTCTGTTGATGGGTGGAGCTCTGTTCCTTCCCTCTTATTTCAGTTCAGTTCAGTTCAGTTCAGTTCAGTCGCTCAGTCGTGTCTGACTCTTTGCGACCCCGTGAATCACAGCACACCAGGCCTCCCTGTCCATCACCAACTCCCGGAGTTCACTCAAACTCATGTCCATCGAGTCGGTGATGCCATCCAGCCATCTCATTCTCTGTCGTCCCCTTCTCCTCCCACCCCCAATCCCTCCCAGCATTGGAGTCTTTTCCAGTGAGTCAACTCGTCGCATGAGGTGGCCAAAGTATTGGAGTTTCAGCTTTAGCATCAGTCCTTCCAATGAACACCCAGGATTGATCTCCTTTAGAATGGACTGGTTGGATCTCCTTGCAGTCCAAGGGACTCTCAAGAGTCTTCTCCAGCACCACAGTTCAAAAGCATAAATTCTTTGGCCATCAGGTTTCTTCACAGTCCAACTCTCACATCCATACACGACCACGGGAAAAACCATAGCCTTGACTAGACGGACCTTGGTTGGCAAAGTAGTGTCTCTGCTTTTTAATATACTATCTAGGTTGGTCATAACTTTCCTTCCAAGGAGTAAGCGTCTTTTAATTTCCTGGCTACAATCAGCATCCGCAGTGATTTTGGAGCCCCCCAAAATAAAGTCTGACACTGTTTCCACTGTTTCCCCATCTATTTCCCAGGAAGTGATGGGACCAGATGCCATGATCTTCGTTTTCTGAATGTTGAGCTTCAAGCCAACCTTTTCACTCTCCTCTTTCACTTTCACCAAGAGGCCTTTGCGTTCCTCTTCAGTTTCTGCCATAAGGGTGGTGTCATCTGCATATCTGAGGTTATTGATATTTCTCCCAGCAATCTTGATTCCAGCTTGTGCTTCTTCCAGCCCAGCGTTCCTCATGATGTACTCTGCATTTAAGTTAAATAAGCAGGGTGACAATATACAACCTTGACGTACTCCTTTCCCTATTTGGAACCAGTCTGTTGTTCCATGTCCAGTTCTAACTGTTGCTTCCTGACCTGCATACAGGTTTCTCAAGAGGCAGGTCAGGTGGTCTGGTATTCCCATCTCTTTCAGAATGTTCCACAGTTTATTGTGATCCACACAGTCAAAGGCTTTGGCATAGTCAATGAAGCAGAAATAGATGTTTTTCTGGAACTCTCTTGCTTTCTCCATGATCCAGCGGATGTTGGCAATTTGATCTCTCGTGCCTCTTTACCTGGGGCCAAACTATGGTGGAGGTAATGAAGATAATGGCGACCTCCTTCAAAAGGCCCCATGCATGCACTGCTACACTCAGTTCCCCCAACCCTGAAGCAGGCCACCACTGACCTACATCTCCACTGGAGACCCCTGGACACTTCCAGGCAAGTCTGGGTCAGCCTCGTGTGGGGTCACTGCTCCTTTCTCCTGGGTCCTGGTGCACGCAAGGTTCTGTTTGTGCCCTTCAAGAGTCTATTTCCCAGTCCTGTGTAAGTTCTGGCCGCTCTATGGTGGGGTTAATGGCAACCTCCTCCAAGAGGGCTTATGCCATACCCAAGTCTGCTGCACCCAGGGCCCCTGCCCCTGCGGCAGTCCATTGCTGACCTGTACCTACACAGGAGACACTCAAACCCAGTTCTGTCTCAGTCTATGTGGGGTCTCTGGGTCCTGGTGCACACAAGGTTTGTTTGAGCCCTCTGAGTGTCTCTGGTGGAGGTGGGGTGTGATTCTAAATGCGAATTTGCCCCTCCTACCGTCTTGCTGGGGCTTCTCTGCCCTGGGATGTGGGGTATCTCCTCAGGGCCGCTCCAGTGCCGCACAGCCGTGGAAACCAGTATTGGCCAATAGGCTCCTGTATCCTTGCCTGGAGAACCCTGCTCCCTGACAGAGAAGCCTGGCAGGCCACAGTCTCCAGGGTCACAAAAAGTAGGACACTACCGAAGCGACCCCACGTGCAGACGCGCAAGACTTTTTTTGCCTGTGGCAGCTCTGCCCCAGTGAGAGTTGACCATGAAGGTGGCACAGCTGCTTGGCTTGCGGGGACCCTGGCAGCACCAAATGTGCAGGGACACGGACTGCCTCCACTGCAGGAGTTATGGCCCTATCAGAGTCTTTTTTCAAGCCTCTTGTAGCTGGCGATCAGAAGGCCTCTTTGGCCAGTCTTTCCCCGTAGCTCCACCCGTTCAGGCACTTAGAGGGCTTCCTTGCCTGGGGACCTTCTCTGTTGTTTGGCACATCAGGCACATATAGGGGCCCCCCTGGCTGGGGTCCTACTCTAGATTGGCACATCAGGCACTTAAAGGGGCATCCTGGGTGGGGTCCTACTCTGTAGTTCAGTGCGTCAGGTGCTTGCTGGGCCAGCCTCTCTATTGTTCAGCTGCCAATGCTGGCACTGTGGGGAGAGAGAGGCTATGGTGATGGCTCCACCCCCAAACGTGACTCAGCAGTATTGCCTAGCTTCCATGGCTGCCTGGCTTTCCTCCACAGGCATTTCCCACCACAGTCTCCTCCCTCACATCCCCTTGATCAGTCTCTCCACAGTCAACAGCAGCCCTCACTTTGGGATTGCTCCACAATCTCTAAACTCCAGCTACCAGCCGCTGCACCTTCCAGCGGATCTGCATCCCTGTCTTGGGTACGTATGGTTGCAAGGACTTTCTGATTCTCATTCCATTTAGGCTGCCACAGATCAGCTGTTTCACTCTCAGCCTTAAATGTTTCTCCTCTGACTCAGACAATTGCCCTGATGTGGGGATCAGACCCTTGCTTCAGTTCCCCCACCTGCCGAGGGCAGGTCCAGTCCTACTAACACTCCTGTTTTCCCCCCTAGTTCCTTCATCCTACCACAGTTTGGGTGGGTCTATATATTATTTTCCGCTGGTCAATGACTCCTGTCCACTCTCAGCTGGTGTTCTGCATGCACTTCTGTGTCTGAAGGTGTATTCCTGATGTATCCGTGGAGAGAGATGTACTCCATGTCCACCTATTCCTCTGCCATCTTGTTCTCCTGTATGAATTTTTAAAACAATTTCAAAAACCAGGAAATTAGAAAATTGAAATGTGTGTGAAATTTTTGTTTTGCCATTTCTGTACTATATATCAGTCCCCATTTATATATTTAAATGTTTGATTAACTAGGATATGTGGAAAATATATAAATAAACTGGGATATGTGGGGAAAGTATAGTAGAGGTAGTGGATGGGTATATCAGTTTCTTCACTTTATCTATTGCATATCACACATAAACTGCTTCTGAAGAACTCCATAGTACACTTTGGGAGAATGAGAATAAACCGGGAAATGAAGTTGCTAGGCAAATAATTTAGAACTTACCGAACTCTATCATGACTGACCTAGAGAAAACACCACAGCTGGGGTCAAGAGGTTGGAATTTTGTAGATCCTCCTAGCTTTTTTCTCATTGTTTTGCCGAGAGTCACATCCTTCAGAGATTTCTACATCCAATAACAGTGGTACTGATAAATTCTTTTTAACTTTAAAATTTTTTATGGATATATTCATGAGTTGCAATATTATATTTGTTCAGGTTTCAGTTCAGTTCAGTTCAGTCGCTCAGTCGTGACCGACTCTTTGCGACCCCATGCATCACAGCACGCCAGGCCTCCCTGTCCATCACCAACTGCCGGAGTTCACTCAAACTCATGTCCATCGAGTCGGTGATGCCATCCAGCCATCTCATTCTCTGTCGTCCCCTTCTCCTCCCGCCCCCAATCCTTCCCAGCATCAGAGTCTTTTCCAGTGAGTCAACTCTTTGCATGTTCAGGTTTACAACATAGTGATTCAGTTGTTTTATATATTATACTCTGTTTACATTTATTATTAGATAATTGGTATATTTCTCTATGCTGTACAGCATATCCTTGTTGCTTAACGTTCAAAATGAATAGTTTAAAATATAATGAAATATTAAGTTCTAATGAAAACCATTGTAAATTACAAAGGACTGAAATCGCAGAGTGCTTTCTCTCTCTCCAAGGATGTAGTAAGCTTGAAATCAATCTTTTAAAAAAGAAATAGGAGAATAGAACTATGGACAGGGGAAAGGGGAGGAGAGGGTGAGATGCATGGAAAGAGTAACATGGAAACTCACATTGCCATATGTAAAATAGATAGGCAACGGGAATTTGCTGTATGACTCAGGAAACTCAAACAGGGGCTCTGTATCAACCTAGAGGGGTGGGATGGGGAGGAAGATGGGAGGGAGTTCCAAAAGGGAGGGGATATATGTATACCCTAGGCTGATTCATGCTGAGGTTTGACAGAAAACAGCAAAATTCTGTAAAGCAATAATCCTTCAATTAAAAAATTAATTAATTAAAAAAATAAAAAATATCTCAAAACAAACAAAAATAAAAGGAATAGGAAAATCACCAACTACTTTGAAATTCAGCAATATACTTATAGAAACAAAAATGTCAGTGCACCAAGAAGAAAACACAATGGACATTAAATTCAGTAAATATTATCATAAGCAATAGCAGTCAAATACTTGAGGTAGAAGAAGGAGTCATCTTATTTCTCTTTATTGCTGAACATCCTCCTCCTCCTTATTTTGATGCAAGGAGCTAGAGACATGTCCCACAACAAGAAATGGATGCATGCATGTGCGCTAAGTCTCTTCAGTTGTGTCCGACTCTTTGTGACCCTATGAACTGTGGCCCACCAGGCTCCTCTGTCCCTGGGAATTATCCAGGAAAGAATACTGGAGTGGGTGTTCATGCCCTCCTCCAGGGAACCTTCTCCATCTAGGGACAGAACCTGGGTCTCCTGTGTCTCCTGCATTGCAGGCAGGTTCTTTACTACCAGCACCACCTGGGAAGACCCAAGAAATGGATGTGTGCATGCTAAGCTGCTTCAGTCGTGTCTGACTCTTTGAGACCCTATAGATTGTAACCTGCTAGGCTCCTCTGTCTATGGGACTTTGCAGCAAGAATACTGGAGTGGGTTGCCATGCCTTTCTCCAGGGCATCTTCCCAATCCAGGGATCGAATCCATGGCTCTTACGTTTCCCACCTAAGAAGGCAGGTTCTTTACCACTGGCACCACCTAGGAAGCCCCAAGAAATGGATGCCTGTACTTAAATTGCCATGGTTAAAAGCAGGTGCTTGAATGGAAAAACATCAGGGAAACTATCACCCCACGTTCCCACTCCATCTCTAGGCTGAGTGTCACAGGAAGGTTGTTGTTTGTTCAGCCCTCCTCACTCCACCATACGTTTGGCCAGTTGCTTTGGCTCATGGGCTACCAGTCCCTCGTTGGCTGATACTGTGGAGATTGTGGCTACGTTCGCTGTCACTGGACTATCCCATCATCCCTGCAAGTTTTCAATTCAGTCAGGATTTTTGTTTTTGTTTTTGAAAAAGCAAAATGTTCCAGGTTGCAAACAAAAAATAGGATCAGAGAAATCTGGATAAGGTAATTTCAGAAAATATGGTGCTTGATTCCAGATATTTAGAATTTTCTTATTTTACAGTGTTTGAGTCCCATTTTACACGTGGAAGTGAATTGGGATTGAAGGAATAGAATGGGTAAGTGTGATTTTTATATCTGCTCCTGCTGGTGCAGTGGTAAAGAATCTGACTTTCAATGCAGCAGACGAAAGAGACACAGCTTCTATCCCTTGGTCAGAAGGATCCCCTGGAGTAGGAAATGGCAACCCAGTTCAGTATTCTTGCCTGGAAAATTTCAAGGAGATAGGAGCCTTGCGGGCTCCTGTCCATGGGGTCAGAAAGAGTCGGACATGACTGAGTGACTGAGCACACATACACACACACACTGCTCTTTGTGTGCCTGCGTGCTACCTTGCTTCAGCGGTGCCCGACTCTTTGCAGACCCTATGGACTGCAGCCCACCAGGCTCCTCTCTCCATGGGATTCTCCAAGAAAGAATACTGGAGAGGGTTGCCATGCCCTCCTCCCGGGGATCTTTATGACCCAGGGATGGAACCTGCCTCTCCTGCGACTCCTGCATTGCAGGCGGATTCTTTACTGCTGAGCCACCCGGGAAGACCACACTGTTCTTTATCGGTTGCTATACCCCATATAAAAATCTCCGGATGATACCTAAATACAGATGGGAGGATGAAAATGGAAAAGGCCAATGAAACTTTTAGGGAAAGAATTTTGACCATGAAGATCCCTAAAATCGCTGAGAAACCACGAATAGAAATAACCATTTAGGAAAGTGACGAGTTGAAATACGTTAAGAATAAAGTACACGATTTTCCGTTGAACAAATGACACAACTGACACATATTGAAGTAAAGTTAATGAGGTTTTTAATGTTTTCTTTGGGGTAGAAATGCTTTAATGTAGGGCCTAAGGGGAAAACCCTTAAGTCTGGTTTGCGATGGTCAGGTAGTCCTGAGGCAGTTCATCTGCGGGTGTTGTATCTGATGACCGACTTGGTGGCCTCGGAAATGGCATACTTGCCGAGCTCCCCAGGCAGCAGAAGACGCACGGCTGTCTGGATGTCATTATTCATGATGGTGCAGCGCCTGGTGGAGCGGGCCAGGCGCCCGGTCTCTTCGGCAATCTGCTCAAACATGTCCTTCACGAACGAATCCAGGACATTCACGGCCTGGCGCGAAAGGCGCAGGCTGGGGTGCATTCCCCTCAGCACCCTTGGGAAATAGGTAGCGAAGCTGTCACGACGGCAGCCGCGGCGACGGCAGCCACGGCGACGGCGACAGCGGCCCTTAGCTGTCTTCTCTTTGGCCTTTGTCGGTTCCACATCATAGGACTCTGGTTTGGAGGCCTCTGTTTTCACAGTCTCTGTTTCAGAGGGCCCAACTTCGGAGGCGCCAGTTTCTACAAGGATCAGGCCCTCCTCACAGTTGTCAGATGGTTGGGCCATAGCAGAGCCACCGTTCCCCATAGCTCAGACGGAAGAACAATGAGGGGGTTGAAGGCCGTTGGCCGAGTTTATCAGCCCTGCTTTCCCTGACGTCACAGACACTGTCCATATCTGATTGGATAACATGCAAGGCAGGCCTGTTACTATGGCAGCCCATGTCACATGACATTGGACGTCCCACCTCCCAACTCCTGCCGTGCCCCTCCCCCACGTTTAACCCCCAGTCAGCCAAACTCAGTGAAAGCTAAGTTGAAAAATGAAATGATCAGTTAGAGCTTCCTGAGAGAGTATGACTGACCTCCATAACTCCAGCTCTTTCAGGCATCAGAGTGACTTGGTGGACATTTTACTCCAACACAGAATCTTCTCCTGATTGACCTACAGTGGCATGAGCAGAATGTCCTGGCTTCCTCAGCAGAGTGCTCCTGAAAATCATAGGAATTAAATGAACAGCTATTATCTCCAAAATTTATCGAAACCAATGATCAGTACGAAGAGAATGACAAAATCCCATTCTCCAAATACAGAACACAAACAGAAATAGGAATACTTACACATACACACTAAAAATATTTAACATTTTGCACATTTTAAATTGTTTTCTTAAACATTATTTAGGTCCCCCAAATACCACACATACTGGAATTGATTAATGATTTATAGCGGTTATTCCTCAAAAAAAAAAAAAAAAAAAGATCAATCTTATTGCTGAAAAGCTAGCAGGGTGAGAGAAAACAAATAAAAAAAGAGAGAAATAAAATACCTAGAAATAAACTTACCTAAGGTGGTGAAAGTCCTGTACTTAGAAAAAATAAGACCCGTATCAAAGAAAGTGAGGATAATACAGAGGGAAAGGTTTACCTTGTTTATGGATTGGAAGAATTGATATCGTTAAAATAAACATGCTCTCCAAGGCAATCCACCTACTCAATGCAATTGCTTTGAATATACCAGGGCATTTTCCACAAATCTAGAACAGACAATTTTAAATTTTGTATGGAAAGGTGAAAGACCCTGAATCGCCAAAACCATCTTAAGGAAGATCAGAACTGGAGGAATCAGGTTCCCTGACTTCGAACTATATCAGAAAGCTACATTAATCCAGTCAGTATAGTATTGGCACAAAAACAGACATGTGGAACAGAAGAGAGAGCCCAGAAATAAACCTATGTGCTTGTGGTCAATTAATCTATAATAAAAAAGACAAGAATATACAGTGGAGAGAAGACAGTCTCTTCAATAAGTGGTGCTGGGATAACTGGATAGCTACATGCAATAAAGTAAAATTGAAACATTCTCTAACAGCGTATGCAAAAATAAACTCAAAATGGACTAAAGACCTAAATATAATACATATATTATGTAGGAAGTCATGTTAAGAAACAGAATCCATTAGATATTTTAATGAGCTGTGTTTCTTTCACATTTGTAAATTCAGAAATTAAATGAACACGTCAGTTATAAAAAAACATTAAAAATACAAAACAATTGGGTTTTAAAGAGATAACTGGGACCTCAAAGGTCTCTGATACACAGGAAATCTAGGATGGAGAAGGGAAAAGCAGTTTGATGTTGAAGATTGGAAGGGGGAGTAACACTAGTAATTATTCACTTCAGTTGATTGATGATTGAGGAAATAAGAGAGCCTAGTGAGCAATCACCTTGCACAAAATCAACCCATAGGAGATATGCATTTTGAACTAATTGTGGGCATATCTCCTGCCTCTTCCATCTTATTAAGGAACACCCATAACCATTTATGAGAGACAAGGTGGCCCCACCACAGTCAATTTGACAATTCTGTGAATGTTCAGTAATTTCATTTTACTATTTTATTTCTTCTTCCCTCTGTGAGGGAGAAGATAGCCTGCAATTCTCAATTGCTACAAAGTATTCTTTACACCTACAGTTGTAATTATTTCCTATTGTGTAGGATATAAGATGGACAGGGAGGCCTGGCGTGCTGTGATTCATGGGGTCGCGGAGAGTCGGACACGACTGAGCGACTGAACTGAACTGAACTGAAAGTACACCACTCTCAGCCAAACTTTGAGATAAAATCCTGATAATCCATGAAATCAAACTTTTCCTGAACCCTTCAGGAAAGGGACAGGGCTCTACAGGACAGAAAAAAACAGAAAATTTTCTTTAAACTGGCAGAGCCTTATGAGATAAAGGAAAAGAATTGAGGCCCTCATTTCATGCCAGTCAGAATGGCTACTATCCAAAAGTCTACAAGCAATAAATGCTGGAGAGGATGTGGATAGAAGGGAACCCTCTAACACTGTTGGTGAGAATGCAAACTAGTACAGCCACTATGGAGAACAGTGTGGAGATTCCTTAAAAAACTGGAAATAGAACTGCCATATGACCCAACAATCCCACTGCTGGGCATACACACCAAGGAAACCAGAATTGAAAGAGACACGTGTACCCCAGTGTTAATCTCAGCACTGTTTACAATAGCCAGCACATGGAAGCAGCCTAGATGTCCATCGGCAGACGAATTGATAAGAAAGCTGTGGTACATATACACAATGGGATATTACTCAGCCATTAAGAAGAATACATTTGAATCAATTGTAATGAGGTGTATGAAACTGGAGCCTATTATACAGAGTGAAGTAAGCCAGAAAGAAAAACACCAATACAGTATACTAATGTGGTAATGATAACCCTGTATGCGAGACAGCGAAAGAGACACAGATGTATAGAACAGTCTTTTGGACTCTGTGGGAGAGGGTGAGGGTGGAATGATATGGGAGAATGGCATTGAAACATGTAAATTATCATATGTGAAACAGATCGCCAGTCCAGGTTCAATGCATGATACAGGGTGCTCAGGGCTGGTGCACTGGGATGACCCAGAGGGATGGGATGGGGAGGGATGTGGGAGGGGGTTTCAGGATGGGGAACACATGTACACCCGGGGCAGATTCATGTCAATGTACGGGAAAACCAATACAATATTATAAAGTAAAGAAAAAAAAAAGGAAAGATATCTTAAAAATTGGGCAGAAATAAATGCAAAAGAAACAAAAGAGACCATAGCAAAACTCAACAAAACCAAAAGCTGGTTCTTTGAGAGGATAAACAAAATTGACAAACTGTTAGCCAGACTCATCAAGAAACAAAGGGAGAAAAATCAAATCAGTAAAATTGGCAATGAAAATGGAGAGATCACAACAGACAACAGAAATACAAGGGATCATAAGAGACTACCATCAGCAACTATATGCAAATAAACTGGACAACTTGGAAGAAATGGACAAATTCTTAGAAAAGTACAACTTTCCAAAACTGAACCAGGAAGAAATAGAAAATCTTAACAGACCCATCACAAGCACGGAAATTGAAACTGTAATCAGAAATCTTCCAGCAAACAAAAGCCCAGGTCCAAACGGCTTCACAGCTGAATTCTACCAAAAATTTAGAGAAGAGCTAACACCTATCCTAGCAAAACTCTCGCTGAAAATTGCAGAGGAAGGCAAACTTGCAAACTCATTCTATGAGGCCACCATCACCCTAATACCAAAACCTGACAAAGATGCCACAAAAAAAAAAAGAAAACTACAGGCCAATATCACTAATGAACATAGATGATGAACATAGATGCAAAAATCCTTAACAAAATTCTAGCAATCAGAATCCAACAATACATTAAAGAAATCATGCATCATGACCAAGTGGGCTTTATCCCAGGGATGCAAGGATTCTTCAATATCCACAAATCAATCAATGTAATACACCACAATAACAAATTGAAAGATAAAAACCATGTGATTATCTCAATAGATGCAGAGAAAGCCTTTGACAAAATTCAACATCCATTTATGATAAAGAACCCTCCAGAAGGCGGGAATAGAGGGAACATACCTCAACATAATAAAAGCTATATATGACAAACCCACAGCAAACATTATCCTCAAAGGTGAAAAATTGAAAACATTTCCCCTAAAGTCAGGAACAAGACAAGGGTGCCCACTCTCACCACTACTATTCAGCATAGTTTTGGCCACAACAATCAAAGCAGAAAAAGAAATAAAAGGAATCCAAATTGGAAAAGAAAAAGTAAAACTCTCACTCTTTGCAGATGACTTGATCCTCTACATAGAAAACCCTAAAGACTCCACCAGAAAATTGCTAGAGCTAATCAATGAATAAGGTAAAGTTGCAGGATATAAAATCAACACACAGAAATCCCTTGCATTCCTATACAATGATAATGAGAAAATAGAAAGAGAAATTAAAGAAACAATTCCATTCACCATTGCAATGAAAAGAATAAAATACTTAGCAATAAATCTACCTAAAGAAACAAAAGACCCATATATGGAAAACTATAAGACACTGGTGAAAGAAATCACAGAGGACACTAATAGATAGAGAAATATACCGTGTTCATGGATCGGAAGAATCAATATAGTGAAAATGAGTATACTACTCAAAGCAATCTATAGATTCAATGCAATCCCTATCAAGCTACCAACGGTATTTTTCACAGAGCTAGAACAAAAATTTCACAATTTGTATGGAAATACAAAAAGCCTCGAATAGCCAAAGCAATCTTGAGAAAGAAGAATGGAACTGGAGGAATCAACCTGCCTGACTTCAGGCTCCACGACAAAGCCACAGTCATCAAGACAGTATGGTACTGGCATAAAGACAGAAATATAGATCAATGGAACAAAATAGAAAGCCCAGAGATAAATCCACGCACCTATGGACACCTTATCTTCGACAAAGAAGGCAAGAATATTCAATGGAGAAAAGACAATCTCTTTAACAAGTGGTGCTGGGAAAACTGGTCAACCACCTGTAAAAGAGTGAAACTTGAACGCTCTCTAACACCATACACAAAAATAAACTCAAAATGGATTAAAGACCTAAATGTAAGACCAGAAACTATAAAACTCCTAGAGGAGAACATAGGCAAAACACTCTTCGACATAAATCACAACAGGATCCTCTATGACGCACCTCCCAGAGTAATGGAAATAAAAGTAAAAATAAACAAATGGGACCTAATTAAACTTAAAAGCTTTTGCACAATGAAGGAAACTATAAGCAAGGTGAAAAGACAGCCTTCAGAATGGGAGAAGATAATAGCAAATGAAGCAACTGACAAATAATTAATCTGAAAAATATACAAGCAGCTCATGCAGCTCAGTACCAGAAAAATGAACAACCCAATCAAAAAATGGACCAAAGAACTAAACAGACATTTCTCCAAAGAAGACATACAGATGGCTAACAAACATGTGAAACGATGCTCAACATCACTCATTATCAGAGAAATGCAAATCAAAACCACAATGAGGTACCATTTCATGCCGGTTAGAATGGCTGCTATCGGCATGAGATGGGGAAGGAGGTGGGGGGGGGGGTTCAGGATGGGGAACACATGTACACCCATGGCTGATTCATGTCAATGTATGGCAAAAACCGCTACAATATTGTAAAGTAATTAGCCTCCAATAAAATAAATTAATTAATTTTATAATATAGGCCTTAGTAGTAATGAGGGAATATAAAAACTGATTTTTTTGTTGGAACATTACTAAGAATCACATTAAAACCAATCTTAAAATATTGGACATAATATTAGAACTATAAGAGTTTTGTCCAGTTTTGGCTATTTGTCATTTTTCTGCATCTAGTGTTTTGGGTCTTTTATCTCATCCCTAACGAGCCATGCAAACTGTGGCTTTGGCTTTCTCTACCTAATGACAGGATGAGGTGAGATAATCAGTTTAGATATTGGGTATACTCAAGTTTCCCAGGGATCAAGGGATCAGTTTGGCCCTCCTCACTTACAGCCTGCTGGAGAAACTCCAAGCCAAGGGAAATGTTTTGTCATGTAGTTTTATCTGAAAGTTTCAAAGTTAGTCAAGATTGTCTGAAAAGGCATACCTTTCTAATCGTATAGTGATAGATAATTCTGAAGAAAATGCTTCACTTGCCCCGCAGTCTCAGAGCAATCTGTGGAAAAAATGAAAACAGCATATATCTACCTCTCAAATGAGGGGGGGGGGAATCTACAGTTGAGTCTAACAAATGTTTGGTTCATCACATTGCACATACACATACCTCACTGAGGATTTGTGGTTAGTGCCTTGGTGCAGCCTCCCTGGTGGCTCAGACAGTAAAGAATCTGCCTGCAATGGGGAGACTCAGGTTTGATCCCTGGTTTGGGAAGATCCCCTGGAGAAGGGAATGGCAATCCACTCCAGTATTCTTGCCTGGGAAATCCCATGGAGAGAAGAGCCTGGAGAGCTACAGGTCATGGGATTGCAGAGTTGAACATGGCTGAGCAACTAACACTTTCTTTCTTATGGCAGCCTCCAATGATTTGGCAATGAGCTCTTTTGGAAGAAATTGAGCTTAATCTTAGGAAAATACTCTCATAATATTTGTGTGTGTGTGTGTGTGTGTGTGTTTTCCCCAGCTATCCAGCAGGAGAAAGAGTGTGCTGAAATGTAAAATGGGGACCTCCTCACAAGAGCAAATTTCAACATTGCTTGTGTGTTTTGCTTTTGACAAATCTTTGTAGAGATTTTAGGTATCTTCTGATGTCTTTTCACCCATAACCACTGGCTAAGAGGTCAGGGGTAACCAAAGTCCCCGCATCTTAACTGTTCCATTGGTGCATAAATTCCAGCAGGCAGATGCTGTCAATAATCTCACAATTGATGATCTTTGTGTGTAGTCTTTGAACTCCCATGGGATAAGCTGCTTTTAACTTTCTACAATGATTCCCTCTATTGCTTCATAATCCTTAGGTTCCATGGTTTTGCATCTTCTCACAATTTTTTTTCATTTCTAATGAAGCAGTAAAATAATAAATATGACCAATAGGTTTATCATGGGCTCCTGTGGTTCATTTCTGGTGGTCTTCTAAGGAATGAAAGTACACAAGGGTACGTTTCAGCAAAATGAGTGCAGGAAAGCTATTTTAGCAGATTTGGCACACAGGAAAGGCCCCTTCTGTCCCGATCAAGTGGGTCCTGACTTGGGGATTGTGTGACTGAACCACACCAACTCTGTTTTGTCAGTTCCATCTTAATTTGCACAGTCCTAACCGCCCCCCCCCTTTTCACATGATTGAGCTTTAGCCTAATTACAAGAGGTGAGTCCAAGCCAGATGAGTACCCTATCAACTTTTGCCCTTGCCTTCATCTGATATGAAACCTGCAAGAATGGTTTTTGCTGACATAGATGGTTAATGGTCATGAAACCCCTGAGGGGAGGAACCCCGATTCCAGTCGCTGCACCTGTGCTTCTGTCTTGGTAGTCAGATTCTACTTCTAGCTTTGGCTCCTTTGAATTCTCTTGCACCCTTTTTGGAGGTCAGTGTGCAGTGCAGCTGAGAATGTCTCTGGATTATCTGTCCACTCTATCCTTTGTTCCTTTATGTAAGTTATCCACAGTGAACTTCATAATTGCACTTTATGGCATTGCTCCCTCTGTTTTTTTGGTGTCAAAGTTCCTTCTCAGTTTGCAGGATATTATTCAATATGTGTGCCCCCCAACATGGATACTAAGTGCTTTTCCTGGAAGTTGGAATCATAGAGATAGAGAACCTTGGGAGAAGAGGTCATGTAATGAAGAAATGAAAACAAAGGGTCTGATTTGATCTTCTTAGGTGTATAAGGGCTAGAATTTTAGGTGGACTCTTCTTGCTTTTTGGAAAGTGCTTTTCAACTAAATTCAGGGGATATGAAAGGTTGGGGTTGCATGGGGAGAGGCAAGAGGCTCTTGCTAACACCCGCTTTGCTAAGCACATCACTTCTTTCACTGGGCATCAGCTCAGATATGTAATACCTGATAATGAGCTGCAGCACAGAACTTCTGGCCTGGTTCTTGTCCTGAACAGAATTCACTGTTTTATGAGCCAAGTGTTTTTGGTGTTTGTGATGAGCACAGGTGCTATGAACCAAAATGGTTCCCCTCCCCCCCAAAAAAAAAATAATCAATATGTTGAAGCCCTAACCCCAAGTGTGACTGGATCTGGAGATAGGGTATTTAGGTAATTAATTGAGATGGGGGAGGGGCATAATTGGATAGGACTGTGGCCATACGTCAGAGGAAGAGATACCAGATCTTTCCCCTACATGTGATGACCCAACAAGAAGATGACCACTAGCAAGACAGAAAGAGAGCTTTCATCAGAAACTGACACTACTAGATCTTGATTCTCGGATTTCTATCCTCCAGAACTGTGATAAAATGAACTTCTGTTGTTTATGCCACCTTCAGTTCAGTTCAGTTCAGTCACTCAGTCGTGTCCGACTCTTTGCGACCCCATGAATCACAGCACGCCAGGCCTCCCTGTCCATCACCAACTCCCAGAGGTCACTCAAACTCATGTCCATCGAGTTGGTGATGCCATCCAGCCATCTCATTCTCTGTCGTCCCCTTCTCCTCCCGCCCCCAATCGCTCCCAGCATCAGAGTCTTTTCCAGTGAGTCAACTCTTCGCACGAGGTGGCCAAAGTATTGGAGCTTCAGCTTTAGCATCAGTCCTTCCAATGAACACCCAGGACTGATCTCCTTTAGAATGGACTGGTTGGATCTCCTTGCAGTCCAAGGGACCCTCAAGAGTTTTCTCCAACACCACAGTTCAAAAGCATCAATTCTTCGGCGATCAGCTTTCTTCACAGTCCAACTCTCACATCCATACATGACCACGGGAAAAACCATAGCCTTGACTAGACGGACCTTGGTTGGCAAAGTAATGTCTCTGCTTTTTAATATGCTATCTAGGTTGGTCATAACTTTCCTTCCAAGGAGTAAGCGTCTTTTAATTTCATGGCTGCAATCAGCATCCGCAGTGATTTTGGAGCCCCCCAAAAATAAAGTCTGACATTGTTTCCACTGTTTCCCCATCTATTTCCCATGAAGTGTTGAGACCAGAGGCCATGATCTTCGTTTTCTGAATGTTGAGCTTCAAGCCAACTTTTTCACTCTCCTCTTTCACTTTCATCAAGAGGCTTTTTAGTTCCTCTTCACTTTCTGCCACCTAGTCCACAGTATTTTGTTATGGCAAGCCTAGCTGACTAATATAATCAAGAAAACAAATAAATAGATGAGTCCAGGTGGCTGCCCTAAAATGATACATTTATCGCTTGAAATTTGTAAGAACCAATCACCTGTAATTCTACCAATTAGACATGTTAGCGTTTAAGTGCCTAAGCATCCGGACTGCGGTCTATTAATATTCATGCATTTTCTGACTAACGGGGATTATGCAGTTACTTTTTCAAACCTTGAGTATTACCTTACCACTCCCTTCTAAGAGACGGCATCCTGAAATAATCACTGGGTTTACAGGAGGTGAAAACTATGGTCTCTCAATAGCATAAACGTTCCTAAGCAAAACTTCTGCTGAAATATCAATGAGGCGACACAATCACAGGGCTTAGAGTTGTTGTTCAGTTGCTAAGCCAAATCTGATTCTTTTTGACCGCATGGTAGGCCCCTCTGTCCTCTACCGTCTCCTAGATTTTGCTCAAATTCATGTCCATTGAGTCGGTGATGCTAACTAACCATCTCCATCCTTTGCCACCTCCTCCTCCTTTTGCCTTCTCTCTTTCCCAGCTCAGGGTCTTTACCAATGAGTCATCTCTTCGGATCAGGTGGCCAAAGTTTTGGATCTTCAGCACCAGTCCTTCCAATGAACATTCAGTGTTGATTCCTTTTAGGAATGACTGGCTTAATCTTACAGTCCAAAGGACTCTCAAGATTTTTCTTCAGCAGCACAGTTCAAAAGCATCAGTTCTTTGGCGCTCAGCCTTCTTTATGGTTCAAATCTAACATCTGTACATGACTACTGGAAAAAGCAAAGTTTTGACAAGACTGACCTTTGTTGACAAAGTGACGTCTCTGCTTTTTAATGTGCTGTATAGGTTTTTGAAAGCTTTTCTTCCAGGGAGCAAGCACCTTTTAATTTCATGGCTGCAGTCACTGTTCACAGTGATTTTTGAGCCCAAGAAAATAAAGTCTCTCACGGTTCCCATTGTTTTCCAATCTATTTTCCACAGTGATGGGGCCAGATGCCATGATCTTAGATTTTTGAATGTTGAGTTTTAAGCCAGCTTTTCCAGTCTCTTCTTTCACCTTCATCAAGAGGCTCTTTACTTCTTCATCACTTTCTGCCGTTAGAGTAATGTCATATGCATTTCTGATTTTATTGTTATTTTTCCTGGCAATCTTGATTCCAGTTTGTGATTCATCCAGCCTGGCATTTCACATGATGTATTCTGCGTAGAAGTTAGAAAATCAAGGTGGCACTACACAGCTTTGACGTACTCTTTTCCCAACTTTGAACCAGTCCATTGTTCCATGTCCAATTCTAACTGTTGCTTCTTGAACCTGCATACAGATTTCTCAGGAGGCAGCTAAGGTGGTCTGGTATTCCCAACACTTTAAGAATTTTCCACACTTTATTGTGATCCACACATTCAAAGGCTTTAGTGTAGTCAATGATGCAGAAATAGAAGTTGTTTTTTTTTAAAAAAAATTCCCTTGCTTTCTCTATCTTCTTGATGGCTCAGATGGTAAAGCATTTGTCTGCAATGTGGGAGATTCGGGTCCATCCCTCAGTTGGGAAGATCCCCTGGAGAAGGAAATGGCAACCTATTCCAGTATTCTTGCCTGGAAACGCCCGTGGATAGAGGAGCCTGGTGGCTACAGTCTATGGGGGCACAAAGAGTTGGACATGACTGAGCAACTAATACTTTCACTTTTTCTATTATCTGATGGATGTTGGCAATTTGATCTCTGGTTCCTCTACTTTTTCTAAATCCAGGTGGTACCCCTGGAAATTCTCAGTTCATGGCTGGTGCCATCCCCAGGACCCCAGGGATACTTTGGGCTGCTCAGTCATTGGCCTTAGAATTTGGCCCGACCTACCTATGGGCTGACACCAGCTTCAGGACACCCCTAGGCCGTGGCTCCTCCCACCAGCAAGTGAATACTGCATCTAGTGTTTCTAGGCCTACAGTTACACACTTGAGATCTCCTTGGGATCATTGGAGTACAGATTTATAATAAATGAGTCCCCTTATCAGGGTTATTATTCATTCTGTTTGTGGAATATTAGGAAATCATTTTTTATTCATTTATTTTGCTGCAGCAGTTCTTCGTTGTGGCATGCACAATCTAGTTCCCCAACCCAGGATCGAAATTGGGACCCCCCCCTTGGGAGTGCAGAGTCTCAGCCACTGGACAACCAGGTAAATCCTCTAGAATAATCTTAAGAAAGAATTAGAAAAAGTGATATGGTTCCCAAGGATTATCAGGAAAAACTTCCACCAAATCACCTGCAATTAAATTTCTCTGGATGGGACCTTGACATGGTCTTATACAACCAGGATACAGTTTTGGAAGTGAAAAGTTCTCTGCAGAGCCATCACAGATTCGAAACAGAACCGTGGACCCATAAGAAAAATAGTGTTTATCCTTCAATAAAAATAAATTAATTAAAAAAATAATGTTTTACAAAATGACATCATTTCTGTTGTGTTCATTGTTGCTGCTTCAGTATCTCAGTGTCTGGCCGTATGATATACAAATGTTTTTCAGAACTTTTCTGGCACACTGGTCAGAAAGATATATTATGTATGAATTCCTGTGAATGAACTAGGATGTTTTTTTATTGTGTTAGGTGTGCTTTACATTTAGTGAATCCAATAATCAAATACAGGCATTAACAAATGAGTGTTACAACTGCACCATATGGGCCATGAAGCAGAAATGCAAGGGTGAGTGACACACATGACATCTAGGAAGGAGGGAGGGAAAATGGGATTTGATGTTAAAGACCTTGAGGGGAAATGAGAATATGTAGTTTTTCACTTTTAGAGGGTGACTGGGGAAAATAGACACCTAAGGTGTAATCATGATCTAACAGTGTTAGCTACTGAAAATACGAATTAGAGCAAGGACTTTACAGCTTAAATAACAAATTATACATTCCCACCTTAGGAAAATAGTATTAATTCAACAAGCATACCCTATTCAAACTTTTTTCAGCATTGTCTGTATTACAGATTTCATTGTAAAACATAAGTGTAAACTGAAATATGTTTCAGAAATAGCTGAATTTAAAAGTTCAAGAAATAATTCTTTCTGGCTTACTTCACTCTGTATAATAGGCTCCAGTTTCATCCACCTCATTAGAACTGATTCAAATGCCTTTCTGGTGATCTCTAGGGTCATTATCAGTTTTGTAAACATTTTATTTACCTCTTTTGTTCTGTAACTGTCTAAGAGATAGGGTACAGTAATCTAGAAGATTTTATGTGGGAAATGACGAAAAAGTAAAGTGAAGAAACTGATAAGAAAATTCAAAGTTACCACAATTAAACTTGTTTCAACATACCCCATATTCAGAATTATTTAAGATACATAAATGAGAAACCAAAAATAGTACAAAAATATCAGTTTACTTCTCTAGATCCCTGAATTATTAAGTTATTATTCCGTATTCCATTATTGGTATGTTCAGACTTACCCAATTCTAAATTTTTTACCTGCTATTTCTTACCACACTTAAAAAGAAAAGTTTTGTGACCCACAATTATGTATCATAGGATAACAGGGGTGCCCAATGAGAGTAGCTCAAACACCAGTGTCAAGTGGGAACAGCCGATGAAGGTCTTACAGCCTGTGAGCCAGAGGCATTGTCCCAAAATGTGTGGGGAGGTGACCTGGGATAAACCTGGGTGTGTTTCCTTGAAGTTTCTTTTCAAACATGGTTATTTGATGATATGAATCCATAGCTGGAAGAGGGACATCTCTCTTGACCTTTGCATTAAGTTAAGAGAAAGATGGTGAGCAGTTTAAAAAAAAAAAAAAAGAAACTAAGATGACCTTGTCTTTCCAGTGTTTCAATATTAATATTAATGGTATTGTTAATATAATCTAATTTCCACTGTGTTTTCCTCTTAGCCTGTTGGCGTTCTGTGTTTCTGTAAGTTATTATTTAACTCAGAGGCAGTTAGTGATTTTCTCGTTACTTTTAATAGATTTATAGCCTCCCATTTCTATGGAGAAACAACATGTTCTGTCATTTCAACTTTGGGAATTTATTATATATATTATTGAATTCATTATTAGAATTTATTATATATATTATATATTATTGAATTCATTATTAGAACTCAATTTTTGGTTAACTGTGTCAAGTTTTCTATTTGTATTCTTAAATTGTTTGAAAATTCTCCTTTGGATTAGGATGGAGAAACTTGTAAGGAATCACTCTCAGCCAAACAATGAGACAAACACTGAATAATACACAAAAAATATAACTTTTCTTGAGCCCATCCAGAAAGTATAAAACCCTTTTGTAGAGACCCAATACATACAGGATTTCACCTTCAGCGGAGGCCTGTGAGCTAAAGAGAAAGAATGAGCCAGGACGGAACACTAGATGGAGCTTTACTGAATAGTGCAGGCATAAAGGGGACAATGCCTGAGCAAGGAGGGAGCAGAAAATTCTGGTATTTCCAGCCCGGTTTGGAAGCAGTCTGGTAGCTCATCATAACTCAAGTGCTTCCCTTGGGAAAAGGAGAGCCAGGACTGAGGGCCAATGAGCCCATTATTAGTATCATTACACATTACTCTAACTGAGCAGGACACTATGTAGAATTCGAGGAGAGACTCCCTCCCCATATGTCTTCCACCTGCCTCTTGTTTGCAGAAAATTTTAGCATGCTATATCTTCTCTGAATTCCAAAGAGTAAAACTTAATCAGAGAAGCAAGAAAATACAGAGACAAAGGAAAACAGTCAAGCAAGACAAAATAATAATAGTTTGGCCATTACACAAAATCAAGGACCTTCAGTTTCTCCTGAAAGGCTATAGATAATATTCTGAGCCATATACTTTGAGCTGTTTGCAGATACTGAAACCCCCACTGGGTGAAAGAAGTTAACTCTATGCTGACCACAAGCATTGGGATCATAGACCCCAAACTAGTTGGGGCTAGTAGGTTGATGATGCTCACTCCCATTATACTTCATCACCAACCAATCAGAAGAATGTGTGTGGGCTGGTCACACACCCTGTTACCCTCTCCCTCACTCTGTTTTTAAAAACCCTTCCCTGAAGGCCACTAGAGAGTTCAGATCTTTTGAGTATTAGCTGCCCGTGCTCCTTGCTTGGTGCTTGCCATAAACAGTGTACTTTCCTTTGCCACAACCTGCTGTCAGTAGACTGGATTTACTCTGTGCTGGCTAGTGGATCCAAGTTTGGTTTGGTAACAATTTTAGTAACCCAGATTGGACAGTAACACTGACTATGCGTCTCATCCTTGGCACATCAACATCTGTTCAATGGCAAGCACTTTGGGATTTCTCACACACAAAGGTGTTCAAGCAGCTGCTGGAGAGTATCCAAGAGCAGCCTAGATCTAGTTTCGACCTTCTGTTGGATGGGACGCTTTCCAGATAGAGCTGGCTGCAAGCTCTAGTGTATCCAAAAGCTAACACTGGTTCACTGGTGAGTGGGGCTGGGTCCTGGCACAGCTGGCTGAGGAGTCCAAGGTATCTCAGAGCTGGTGCTGACCTGCTGGTGGGTGGGACTGAGGCCCAGGCTGTCCTAGGGCTACTAGCAGCTCCATGGTGGGCAGGGCTGGATCCTGAGGCTCTGGCTGCAGGACCCTGGGTGTCCCAGGTCTAGTGCCTGTGCTCTCATGTGTGGAACAGATCCTATGCACTCTGGTGGACAATGTGTGTCCAGTGGCACCTGTGGGCTCAGGGCATCATAAGGCAGACTGGATGCTGGTGAATGGGCCTGTGTCTCTGCCTGGCCAGTTACTTGACCTGAGACATCCAATCCTGGTGCCCATAGGCTTGTGGTCAGGAGCAAGGCTTGGTCCTGAGACTTATTAGCCAGGGGGAAGATGCGAAAATGATACTTGCCAGCACCAGTGTCCATGTGGCAGAAAAAGCTTTCCAAAATTGCTTCCACCAGTATCTGTGTCCCCAGAGTGAGCTCCAGATTTCTCCTACCTCTCTAAGAGACTCTTCAAGATCAGTACATGGGTCTGACCTAGGCTCCTTTCAAATTACTGCTTCTCTCCTGTCTTTATTTTATTGATTTCTTCTTTGATCTTTATAATTTCCTTCTTTCTGCTGACCTCGGGCTTGGCTTGTTCTCTTTCTAATTCCTTTAGATGGTAGGTTAGGTTCTTTATTGGAGATGTTCCTTGGTTCTTGAGGTAGACCTGTATGGCTATAAGTTTTCCTCTTAGAACTGCCTTTGCTGCATCCCATATGTTTTGGAAAGATATGTGCTTATTTTCATTTGTCTCCAGGTATTTTCTAACTTCCTCTTTGATTTCTTCACTGATCCATTGGTTTTTTCCCTATCATATTCTTTTCTCTCCATCTGTTTGTGGTTTTTGCATTTTCTTTATGTAATTATTTTCTAATTTCATACAGTGTGGTTAAAGAAAATGCTTGGTACAATTTCTGTTCTCTTAAGTGTGTTGAGACTTGGGTATTTTGTGGCATAGCATGTGGTCTATTCTGGATGATGCTCCATGTGCACTTGAAAAGAATGTGTATTCTGCTGCTTTTGGATGGAATGTTGTAAGTGTTTATTACATCCAACTGGAGGAACATGACATTGAAGGCCACTGCTGTCTCCTTATTGATTTTCTATCTAAATTATCTGTCTATTGCTGTAAGTGGGGTGCTGAATTTCCCTAACATTATTGTATTCTTATAAATTTCTTCCAAGAAATTTTATTTTATTTTATTTTTCCTAGAAAATCCCATGGACGGAGGAACCTGGTAGGCTGCAGTCCATGGGGCCGCTACGAGTCAGACATGACTGAGCGACTTCACTTTTCTTTTCTTTTTTTTTTTATTGGAGGCTAACTATTTTACAATATTATATTGGTTGGTTTTGCCATACATTGACATGAATCCACCCCGGGTGTACATGAGTTCCCCCTCCCGAGCCCCCTCCCCCCTCCCTCCTCTCCTTATCCTCCCTCTGGGTCCTTCCCGCATACCATCCTATAACATGCATCGACCCTGAACTGGCGATTCGTTTCACGTATGATAATATACATGTTTCAATGCCATTCTCCCAAACCATCTCACCCTCACCCTCTCCCACAGAGTCTCAAAGACTGTTTTATACATCTGTGTCTCTTTTGCTGTCTCGTATACAGGGTTATCATTTGCATCTTTCTAAACTCCATATATATGCGTTAGTATACTGTATTGGTGTTTTTCTTTCTGGCTTACTTCACTCTGTATAATAGGCTCTAGTTTCATCCACCTCATTAGAACTGGTTCAAATGCATTCTTTTTAATGGCTGAGTAATACTCCATTGTGTATATGTACCAAAGCTTTCTTATCCATTCGTCTGCAGACGGACATCTAGGTTGCTTCCATGTCCTCGCTATTATAAACAGTGCTGCGATGAACATTGGAGTACATGTGTCTCTTTCAATTCTGGTTTCCTCGGTGTGTATGCCCAGGAGTGCGATTGCTGGATCATATGGCAGTTCTATTTCCAGTTTTTTGAGGAATCTCCACGCTATTCTCCATAGCGGCTGTACTAGTTTGCATTCCCACCAACAGTGTGAGAGGGTTCCCTTTTCTCCACACCCTCTCCAGCACTTATTGCATGTAGACTTTTGGATAGCAGCCATTCTGACTGGTGTGAAATGGTATCTCATTGTGGTTTTGATTTGCATCTCTCTGATTATGAGGGATGTTGAGCATTTTTTTCATGTGTTTGTTAGCCATCTGTATGTCTTCTTTGGAGAAACGTCTGTTTAGTTCTTCGGCCCATTTTTTGATTGGGTCATTTATTTTTCTGGAATTGAGCTGCAGGAGCTGCCTGTATATTTTGGAGATTAATCCTTTATCAGTTGCTTCATTTGCTATTACTTTCTCCCATTCTGAAGGCTGTCTTTTCACCTTGCTTATAGTTTCCTTTGCTGTGCAGAAGCTTTTGATTTTAATTAGGTCCCATTTGTTTATTTTGCTTTTATTTCCAATATTCTGGGAGGTGGGTCTTGGAGGATCCTGCTGTGATTTACGTCAGAGAGTGTTTTGCCTACGTTCTCCTCTAGGAGTTTTATAGTTTCTGGTCTTACATTTAGCTCTCTAATCCATTTTGAGTTTATTTTGGTGTATGGCGTTAGGAAGTGTTCTAGTTTCATTCTTTTACAAGTGGCTGACCAGTTTTCCCAGCACCACTTGTTAAAGAGACTGTCTTTTCTCCATTTTATATTCTTGCCTCCTTTGTCAAAGATAAGGTGTCCATAGGTGCGTGGATTTATCTCTGGGCTTTCTATTTTGTTCCATTGATCTATATTTCTGTCTTTATGCCAGTACCATACTGTCTTGATGACTGTGGCTTTGTAGTAGAGCCTGAAGTCCGGCAGGTTAATTCCCCCAGTTCCATTCTTCTTCCTCAAGATTGCTTTGGCTATTCGAGGTTTTTTGTATTTCCATACAAATTGTGAGATTATTTGTTCTAGTTCTGTGAAAAATATCGTTGGTAGCTTGATAGGGATTCATTTGAATGTATAAATTACTTTGGGTAGTATACTCATTTTTACAATATTTATTCTTCCTATCCACGAACACGGTATATTTCTCCATCTATGAGTGTCCCCTTTGATTACTTTCACTAGTGTTTTATAGTTTTCTATGTACAAGTCTTTTGTTTCCTTAGGTAGATATATTCCTAAGTATTTAATTCTTTTCATTGCAACAGTGAATGGAATAGTTTCCTTAATTTCTCTTTCTATTTTCTCATTATTAGTGTATAGCAATGAAAGGGATTTCTGTGTGTTGATTTTATATCCCGCAACTTTACTGTATTCATTGATTAGCTCTAGTAGTTTTCTGGTAGAGTCTTTAGGGTTTTCTGTGTAGAGGATCATGTCATTAGTGAACAGTGAAAGTTTTACTTCTTCTTTTCCAATTTGTATTCCTTTTATGTCTTTTTCTGCTCTGATTGCTGTAGCCAAAACTTCCAGAACTAGGTTGAATAGTAGTGGTGAGAGTGGGCACCCTTGTCTTGTTCCTGACTTTAGGGGAAATGCTTTCAGTTTTTCACCGTTGAGGATAATGTTTGCTGTGGGTTTGTCATATATAGCTTTTATTATGTTGAGGTATGTCCCTTCTATTCCCACTTTCTGGAGGGTTTTTATCATAAATGGATGTTGAATTTTGTCGAAGGCTTTCTCTGCATCTATTGAGATAATCATATGATTCTTATTTTTCAGTTTGTTAATGTGGTGTATTATGTTGATTGATTTGAGGATATTGAAGAATCCCTGCATTCCTGGGATAGAGCCCACTTGGTCATGATGTATGATCTTCTTAATGTGTTGCTGGATTCTGATTGCTAGAATTTTGTTAAGGATTTTTGCATCTAGGTTCATCAGTGATATTGGCCTGTAGCTTTCTTTTTTGTGGGATCTTTACCAGGTTTGGGGATTAGTGTGATGGTGGCCTTATAGAATGAGTTTGGAAGTTTCCCTTCCTCAGCAATTTTCTGGAAGAGTTTGAGTAGAATAGGTGTTAGCTCTTCTCTAAATTTTTGGTAGAATTCAGCTGTGAAGCCTATTTCTTCCATGAAATTTTAAACAGCAGAAGATACACCGCTGGATGGAGAATTGTTGTGTTGGAAAATAGATGAAAGAAATTATATAGAATACCTCATAGAAAGGTAAATGAAGTAAAAGATTAAAGAGATGCCAAGAGACTTAAGAAATGGGCTGAGGAGTAATTAAGTGACTCTTGTAGGCATGCCAGAAGCGGTAACCTGGTTAAGTTTTAGAATAATAATATTCACAGAGAAAGAGTTGATACTTTTCCAGAATTTAGGAAGGCGCAGGTCAGGAAGCAACAGTTAGAACTGGACATGGAACAACAGACTGGTTCCAAATAGGAAAAGGAGTACGTCAAGGCTGTATATTGTCACCCTGCTTATTTAACTTATATGCAGAGTACATCATGAGGAACGCTGGGCTGGAAGAAGCACAAGCTGGAATCCAGATTGCCGGGAGAAATATCAATAACCTCAGATATGCAGATGACACCAACCTTATGGCAGAAAGTGAAGAGGAACGAAAAAGCCTCTTGATGAAAGTGAAAGAGGAGAGTGAAAAGGTTGGCTTGAAGCTCAACATTCAGAAAACAAAGATCATGGCATCTGGTCCCATCACTTCATGGGAAATAGATGGGGAAACAGTGGAAACAGTGTCAGACTTTATTTTGGGGGCCTCCAAAATCACTGCGGATGCTGATTGCAGCCATGAAATTAAAAGACGCTTACTCCTTGGAAGGAAAGTTATGACCAACCTAGATAGTATATTAAAAAGCAGAGACACTACTTTGCCAACCAAGGTCTGTCTAGTCCAGTCTATGGTTTTTCCCGTGGTCATGTATGGATGTGAGAGTTGGACTGTGAAGAAAGCTGATGGCCGAAGAATTGATGCTTTTGAACTGTGGTGTTGGAGAAGACTCTTGAGGTCCCTTGGACTGCAAGGAGATCCAACCAGTCCATTCTAAAGGAGATCAGTCCTGGGTGTTCATTGGAAGGACTGATGCTAAAGCTGAAACTTCAATACTTTGGCCACCTCATGCGACGAGTTGACTCACTGGAAAAGACTCTGATGCTGGGAGGGATTGGGGGCGGGAGGAGAAGGGGACGACAGAGAATGAGATGGCTGGATGGCATCACCGACTCGATGGACATGAGTTTGAGTGACCTCCGGGAGTTGGTGATGGACAGGGAGGCTTGGTGTGCTCTGATTCATGGGGTCGCAAAGAGTCGCACACGACTGAGCGACTGAACTGAACTGAACTGATGTTTCCATAGATTCAGGAAGCACATCTGGACACATCATAGTAAAGCTACAGACAAAGTTAGCATATAGATTATAATAGCAAACATTAAGACACATTGTCTACAGAGCCATGCCAAAGATTGTGACAGCAAATCTCCTCTCATAAACAAATGGTGGCCGAAAGCAAGTAGTGAGAGCCACCCATGTAGTGCTGCATTTGTAGCCCAAGTATCATGATAGGCTTTGGTAGACTCGAAGATGGAGTCACCACTCAGAATACCACAACAAGGACAGACTTACTGCTATTCCTTAGTCATAAGCCACTTCAGGTGTACCTCAGCTGCACGGAGCTGCATTGAACTTCTCGAGTCAGCCCACTTCTAAGGACTTATTCTAAGGAATAAGGAGGTGGTATAAAGTTCTGACTCTGTTGGGCCAGTGTGAAGTGACTTTAATGGCTCATTTTACCTTCAGAATTCAGTGTGGGATCAGAAAATAACTTTGGAGAGTCAGCATTAGATATGCACTTCTTCCTCTGCCCACACCCGTCTTCTTCCCATCCCTTTCTTGGGCAATGAGAGTGCATAAATGTCCTGCACATGAAAAACCATATCATTCTTAGAACTTAATTTGGAAAAAAAGACATTGGCGGCAACATGAAAAATCATGATATTTATAACAATAGACACTATTGTTAGGGAAATTATATTAAGTCTTGTTTAGGCTTCAGAGACAAGGCAGAACAGGCCTCTGACCTTGCCTCTGACCTACCAGGACACTGCCCTGACTACTGCTGTGGGTGTCAGCCACACCTGCTGTGAGTGTGGAAGAGAATCTATTATCTATTTTGTAATAGATAGATAGGAAGAGAATCTTGGAATTTAAGTTCCTGGAGGAGGTCTGGCCAACCACTCCCTGGATTTAGCAACATTCCAAGATTGGTAGAACAAAGCAAACAGTATTGGAAAATATTTGCAAAATACCAGAGCTGTAGTTTTGCTCCCATATTGATGATGGTAATCACTTTGCAGCCTGGGATTATAAGGGGAGAAGCTGGCACTGCAATCTTTGAAGTCTCACCTATGGAGTGGAAGTGCTACCTGGGACCTTTTTCCAATTGTAGCTCCAGATGTGCTGTGTCACCGGACTTCCCAACTCTGCTTAAGTCTGGATGTTAGTCAAAATCCAATTTGGTATCCTCTGCTCTATTCCTCTCTTTTTTTAATGTTAGTATATTGCAAGTAAGTTAGATTATTCTCTAATAAATTCTTGTGTTATTTATTTGTACGTAACAAGTGGCTTATTTTGTTAACAAATCCTTTGAACCTGAGATGAAAGTGAAAACTTACGACAAAACAACTATGGTAAAGGAACTTTCAAGGAACGTTTGTCACTTCTGGTATGCCAAGGAGATGTGTTTTCTTAGTCCATCTCTTAGGTTTTTTGACCTCCATTTAATCCTTTTATACTCTTCATGAAGTATTTTGTAGCATTTCTTTCATCTATCTTCTAGGTCATATATTCTCTCTCCATTTGTGTCTCAGCTATTTAAAATTCCTTTACTCGTCTATTCCAGTGGTTATGATGTTCAGTACTAGAAAGCTTATTTGCCTTTTGATAATTAGCTATTTATTACTCATGTTTTATGTATCTTATCATCTATTTAAATATGTTAAGGACATTTTTTGTACTTTCTATCTGATTATAAGTCTTTACAGGTTTCCATCTTGGTTTATTGTTTATACGGATGCTGTCATTTTGGAGGGGGAAGTTGTATTTGTTTGGGGGGCTTTAATTGTAGGAATACTTGTAGAAGCCTCAATTAGCGTTAAGCTCCTCTAGACGCAATTAGATTTGCATTTGCCATATATATGAGTTTGCAAACAGAAATTACTTGGGCCGTGCTGATAGTATTAATTAGAATACCAAAGCTACATCAGGGCACTCTTTTGGTTACAAATTCTTTAGGCAACATTTTATTCCTCACCCATCAGTTCAGTTTAGTTCAGTTCAGTCGCTCAGTCGTGTCCGACTCTTTGCGACCCCATGAATCACAGTACACCAGGTCTCCCTGTCCATCACCAACTCCCAGAGGTCACTCAAACTCATGTCCATCGAGTCGATGATGCCATCCAGCCAGCTCATTCTCTGTCGTCCCCTTCTCCTCCCGCCCCCAATCCTTCCCAGCATCAGTCTTTTCCAGTGAGTCAACTCGTCGCATGAGGTGGCCAAAGTATTGGAGTGTCAGCTTTAGCATCAGTCCTCCAATGAACACCCAGGACTGATCTCCTTTAGAATGGACTGGTTGGATCTCCGTGCGGTCCAAGGGACCCTCGAGAGTCTTCTCCAACACCACAGTTCAAAAGCATCAATTCTTCGGCAATCAGCCTTCTTCACAGTCAAACTCTCACATCCATAAATGACCACTGGAAAAACCATAGCCTGGACTAGACGGACCTTGGTTGGCAAAGTGATGTCTCTGCTTTTTAATATACTATCTAGGTTGGTCATAACTTTCCTTCTAAGGAGTAAGCGTCTTTTAATGTCATGGCTGCAATAAGCATCCGCAGTGATTAGAATTTTCTTTGGTCCTTCCTTTCTTATGAGAAAGAAAGTCCAATTTTTCACTATGGGTATAGTCAATTAATCATTTAGAATTATGTGTGTGTCTCAGCTGTCTATTGATTTGAGCCACGTTTCAAGCACATCTGAGTATTTAAAATACTGTTTAGCATAACTTTGTATATTACAATTTATAATGGGAAGATTTTAAATTTCTTACACAATTTCCAAATGTGAAATGTAAATATCCCTTAAAAATATAGACCATCCTAAGATCACTCAGTGATAATCACCCGATACCTAAGCTACACTGCAAAGTTCCAGGCAATCTTCACACACATACCTGGTGCTGAAAAGACCCTCTTTTCTTGTAGAGCAGTCCAGCAGGACAGACTGACCTTTTCCATGGTAGCCCTATGTCCTCAAACAGCAAGGCAGAAGGACATTCCTTAAAACTTAGCCCTGTAATTGGTATAATATAATTTCCACTGTGTTTTCTTCATTGCTCAAAATAAGCACAGGCTTCATCATCTCAAGAGGAGGGGGAAACAGACAGGACCTCTCATTGGAAAGAGTATTCAGGGATGAGCTATACTCCTGAATCTAATAGCCACTGAAATCAAAGACAAGATTCTTGAGATGTTTTGGGGTGTCATACACAGGGTATGGCCATAGGAATAAGTGTTTTGTTCACTATACTATGGTGATTGTCTTAGGATTGGTTTGCTCTTTACTTACCACTAGGAGAGGGGCACCTACTATTTAGTGGAATCTTATACTGCATGCCACAGCTTTCACACCAAAGTGGACTGAAAATTCCAACCATTATAGACATCCTCTCCCACTTGTAGGGCCATTTATATAGACAAAGAAACACACAGGTAGACAGCAAGGGGAATGTAAGTACAGATTTCTTGGTGAAAGGAACTCAGACAAACCTGGTCTGAATATCTAATTTTTCTGACTTAGGGACACAGAGTTTTCTCATATACCTCATGGTCCTTGTCTTTTTCGGTCCTCCAACATCTGACATTATAGCTGTAATCCATCCTTCTCAATTGTGAAGAGTGCATTTCCACCGAGTCATAAATGGGGCAGATTTGAGGAAAACATTCAGGGAGAGTGAAAAACATAAGAAGCTGCCCTTGCATGATATTGGAGTGTGGTTAAGGGAAATACTTCATTAAACATTCTTCCCTTGAATTAATTTCCAAATGGAGATTTGGGATCATTGGAGGTTATTCTTTTATATTGAGATATTTCCTATCAAGCAGGTTCATCAAAAGAAGCATGGTTTCTGTTATCCTTCGATAGAATCACTCAAAGGCAAAACCATGCCTAATGGATCAGACACTGAAGTGAGATTCAGGGAATCACCTGGACCCTGGTGTCAGTTCTAATTCAGTAGCTATGTGGCTCTGGGTAATGCCCTTCACCTATCAGAATATGGTAAAGGACTCTGATTTTTCAGACAGATATATTACACAAGCCAGGCTATTTACTTCCACAAGCACAGTAACCTTATATATTACTCCTACTTAAAACAAACTTCCCTCAGGTGCATGACAAAATAAAAGCATCAGGCCCACCACGCTATATGATTTCTGCTTATCTTCACGTCTCAAAGACTGATGAATTTCACAATGCCTCTGTATAGAGGAATACTGCAGTTATTTCTGCAATAGTTTGAACTGAACGAATTTCAGCTCTCATTTATGTTTTACAGTAAATTCTGTCATACAGATTATGTTGGAAAAAATTTGAACTGTTTCCCTAGGGTTTAAACTTATAGTTTGTTATTTAAGCAGAAAACCCTTGTCCTAACTTGTATTTGCAACAGCCAACACCATTCAGTTCAGTTCAGTTCAGTTCAGTCGCTCAGTCGTGTCCGACTCTCCGCGACCCCGTGAATCACAGCACGCCAGGCCTCCCTGTCCATCACCAACTCCCGGAGTACACTCAAACTCATGTCCACAGAGTCGGTGATGCCATCCAGCCATCTCATTCTCCGTCGTCCCCTTCTCCTCCCGCCCCCCAACCTTTCCCAGCATCAGAGTCTTTTCCAGTGAGTCAACTCGTCGCATGAGGTGGCCAAAGTATTGCAGTTTCAGCTTTAGCATCAGTCCCTCCAATGAACATCCAGGATTGATCTCCTTTAGAATGGACTGGTTGGATCTCCTTGCAGTATAAGGGACTCTCAAGAGTCTTCTCTAACACCATTAGGTCATGATTATTCATTAGGTGGCTGTGTTCTTCAATCATCCTCTGAAGTGAACAATTATATATGCTCATTTCCCCCTTGGTCTTCAACATTGAACCCCATTGTCCCTCCCTCCTTCCTAGGTGTCAAGTGTCAGTCACCCACGCTCTTCTGTCTTCATGGCCTACATGGTGCAGTTGTAAAACTGGTTTCCTAATGCCTGTATTTGATTATTGGATTCACTAAATGTAAAACACACCTAGCCCAATAAAAATATGCTAGTGGGTTAGGTTTCTTACAGGAATTCATGCATAATAGCAATGGACAAGAATTGCTTGGAACAATATTCGTATGTCATATGGGTAAACACGAAGATATTGAAAGCGACAACAACGAGCACAATAGAAATGAAATAATTCTGTGAAATACTGTCTCTTTCCTATGGGTCTAGAGTTCCCTTTTCAAAAATGCAATGGCTCTGAAATTAGCTTTTCATTTCCAAAATTATATTCAGGTTGTCTACAGTCATCTCAAGGTCCGGCCTAGAGATATTTTCTTAACATTGCTTTGGTGGAAGATTTTCCTGACCTCCTTGGGAATCATATTCTTTTAAAAAAATTCTCTCATAAGATTTCTCTAATTTTCCATGAAATACTAAATAATATTCTTGACAATGAGGCTCATTTATCCTAAATATTTACTGCATTGACCAAAGAGAGTCCTGGAGGTATAATAGCCCATCAGAATTCTTCCATATTGGACCGAAAAGTACAGACCTTCATTGCCCGTTTTGGAATAGGTACTGTCCACTTCACACCTGTACTACTAAAGGAGGCTCGCTCTAGTATCTTGCCCCAGGACCTCAATCCTTTTTTTTTTTTTTTTAATTCTAATCCTTGGATTTTTCAGTTTTATTTATTTATTTTACTTTACAATATTGTATTGGTTTTGCCATACATTGACTTGAACCCGCCATGGCTGTACATGTGTTCCCCATCCTGAAACCCCCTCCCACATCCCTCCCCATCCCATCCCTCTGGGTCATCCCAGTGCACCAGCCCTGAGCACCCTGTATCATGCATTGAACCTGGACTGGCGATCTGTTTCACATATGATAATTTACATGTTTCAATGCCATTCTCCCAAATCATTCCACCTTTGCCCTCTCCCACAGAGTCCAGAAGACTGTTCTATACATCTGTGTCTCTTTTGCTGTCTCGCATACAGGGCTATCGTTACCATCTTTCTAAATTCCATATATATGCATTAGTATACTATATTGGTGTTTTTCTTTCTGGCTTCCTTCACTCTGTATAATAGGCTCCAGTTTCATCCACCTCATTAGAACTGATTCAAATGTATTCTTTTTAATGGCTGAGTATACTCCATTGTGTTTATGTACCACAGCTTTCTTATCCATTTGTCTGCCGATGGACATCTAGGTTGCTTCCATGTCCTGGCTATTGTAAACAGTGCTGAGATGAATATTGGAGTACATGTGTCTCTTTCAATTCTGGCTTCCTCGGTGTGTATGCCCAGCAATGGGATTGTTGGGTCATATGGCAGTTCTATTTCCAGTTTTTTAAGGAATCTCCACACTGTTCTCCATAGTGGCTGTACTAGTTTGCATTCCCACCAACAGTGTTAGAGGGTTCCCTTTTCTCCACACCCTCTCCAGCATTTATTGCTTGTAGACATTTGGATAGCAGCCATTCTGACTGGCATGAAATGAGGGCCTCAATTCTTTTCCTTTATCTCATGAGGTTCTGCCAGTTTAAAGAAAATCTTCTGTTTTTTCCTGTCCTGTAGAGCCCTGTCCCTTTCCTGAAGGGTTCAGGCAAAGTTTGATTTCGTGGATTATCAGGATTTTATCTCAATGTTTGGCTGAGAGTGGTGTACTTTACAGGCTCTTATATCCTACACAATAGGAAATAATTACAACTGTAGGTGTAAATAATACTTTGTAACAGTTGAGATTGACAGACTATCTTCTCCCTCACAGAAGGAAGAAGAAATAGAATACTAAAATGAAATTACTGAACGTTCACAGAATTGTGAAAATGACTGTGGTGGGGCCACCTTGTTTCTCATAAGTGGTTACGAGTGTTCCTTAATAAGATGGAAGAGGCAGGAGATATGCCCACAATTAGTTCAAAATGCATATCTCCTATGGGTTGATTTTGTGCCTCTAAAGTTAGGAGATCAATCCTGGGTGTTCATTGGAAGGACTGATGCTAAAGCTGAAACTCCAATACTTTGGCCACCTCATGCGTCGAGTTGACTCACTGGAAAAGAGTCTGATGCTAGGAAGAATTGGGGGTGGGAGGAGACGGGGACAACAGAGAATGAGATGGCTGGATGGCATCACCGACTCGATGGACATGAGTTTGAGTGAACTCCGGGAGTTGGTGATGGACAGGGAGGCCTGGCGGGCTGTGTTTCATGGGGTCGCAAAGAGTCGGACACGACTGAGCGACTGAACTGAACTGAACGTTAATGTATCTATGCCATAAACACTCATACTCATATGTGATCATATTTGGAGATAGAGTGTTTACCAAGTAATCAAGTTAAAATGTGTTCTTTATAGTAGGTCTTAATCCAAATGAGTCGTATCCATATAAAAACGGAAAGAGCCTCTTGATGAAAGTGACAGAGGAGAGTGAAAAAGTTGGCTTTAAGCTCAACATTCGGAAAGCTAAGATCATGGCATCCGGTCCCATCACTTCATGGGGAATAGATAGGGAAACAGTGGAAACAGTGGCTGACTTTCTTTTTCTGGGCTCCAAAATCACTGCAGATGGTGATTGCAGCCATGAAATTAAAAGACGCTTGCTCCTTGGAAGGAAATTTATGACCAACCTAGATAGCACATTAAAAAACAGAGACATTACTTTGCCAACCAAGGTCCATCTAGTCAAGGCTATGGTTTTTCCAGTAGTCATGTATGGATGTGAGAGTTGTATTATAAAGAAAGCTGAGCGCAGAAGAACTGATGCTTTTGAAGTGTGGTGTTGGAGAAGACTCTTGAGAGTCCCTTGGACTGCAAGGAGATCCAACCAGTCCATCCTAAAGGAGATCAGTCCTGGGTATTCATTGGAGGGACTGATGTTGAAGCTGAAACTCCAATACTTTGGCCACCTGATGCGGAGAGCTGACTCATTTGAAAAGGCCCTGATGCTGGGAAAGACTGAGGGCAGGACGAGAAGGGGACGACAGAGGATGAGGTAGTTGGCTGGCATCACCGACTCGATGGACATGGGTTTGGGTGGACTCCGGGTGTTGGTGATGGACAGGGAAGCCTGGCCTGCTGCTGTTGAAAAGAGTCGGACACGACTGAGCGACTGAAATGAACTGAACTGAACTAAAAAGGGGAAAATCAGACATAGATACATACATATAGGGAAGAAAATGTGGGGCGGTAAAGGAGATTTCAGCTATTTACAAGGCAAGGAAAGTGGTCAGGAATGGAGGCCCCTTATGCAGTCACACCTTGTGTAAGATCTAACTCAGATGAAACCTTGATTTGGACTTAGAGCCTCTACAAGTATGAGACAATAATTGAATGTGTTTAATTGACCCAATCACTAGCATTTTGTACAGGAACTCTAGAACATTGAAAGTGTTGAAAGTATTAGTCACTCAGTCGAGTCCGACTCTTTGTGACTCCATGGACTGTAGCCTGCCTCGCTCTTCTGTCCATGGAATTTTCCAGACAACAACACTGGAGTGGGATTCCATTTCCTACTCCAGGAGGTCTTCCGGACCCAGGGATTGAACCTGAGTCGCCTGCATTGCAAGTGGATTCTTTATTATTTGGCTATTTTCTAATGCTTATATAATATTTAAATGATCTTAATTAGTTTTATAAAATGAACAGTAAAGTAGATAAATAATCATACTTCTTACACTACTCTTACCAGACCCGAACACCTCAGGAAGACCATTATTGGTTTAGTCAGGATAACCTCGCGGTAGGGTGGCTCAGTGACTGTGGCTACCAGTTTGAGTCCCTCCTTGGCTGACATGGAATCAACGTGAGCTTTTTAGCTTTTCTGACTGAATGCCCTCACCATCCCTATGATGTTAAGCTGAAAATAATGAAGGTTTTCCACTTCAAAAACAAGAGAATAAGGGCTGGAAAAGAATGACATTAGATTATCTGAATGAGTTAGGGTAGAAACTTCTGATTCTAGGCAGTGTGAAATGAGTTTTTTTCCTGAATTTTTTGTTACACTTAACTTCTACACTGTGTTGGGGTCCTCTTTATAAGTGAATCCATAAACAATGGTAATGTTGAAAAAGTTTCTGAATGGGGTATGCCTATCATCCATGAGTTAAGACTTGCAATTGTTAACTCAGCCGTGAAGACATTTCCCTTATTTTGCCTTTACAGTGAACCACAACACTGCAAGGTGATTGCTCACTAGGCTCTCTTATTTCCTCAATCATAATCAACTGAAGTGAATAATTACTAGCGTTACTCCCCCTTCCAATCTTCAACATCAAACTGCTTTTCCCTTCTCCATCCTAGATTTCCTGTGTATCAGAGACCTTTGAGGTCCAAGTTATCCCTTTAAAACCCAATTGTTGGTGGAGGGAGGAAGATAGCGGAGGGAGAGGGAGGAAGATGGCGGAGGAAAGGAGGGGAAGACCACTTTCTCCCCCACAAATTCATCAAAAGAACATTTGAACACTGAGTAAATTCCACAAAACAACTTCTGAATGCTGGCAGAGGGCATCAGGAACCCAGAAAAGCAGCCCATTGTCTTCGAAAGGAGGTAGGAAAAAACATAAAACATAAAAAGAGAGACAAAAGAAGTAGGGTCAGAGGTCCGTCCCGGGAAGGGAGGCTTAAAAAAGAGAGAAGTTTCCAAACACCAGGAAACGCTCTCACTGGTGAGTCTGTGGCGAGCCTTGGAACCTCAGAGGGCAACATAACTCGGAGGAAAAAGAAATAAATAATTAAAACCCACAGATTACCCACCCAATGGCAACTCCCAGCAGAGAAGCAGCGCAGACACCTGCACCCGCCACTAGCAAGCGGGGGCTGGGCAGGGAGGCACGGGCTGCATTGCTTAGAGTGAGGACCAGGCCTGAATGCCGTGAGGGCAATCTAACGGAACTAACTGGAGATAGCAAAGCAGACTGTGGGATAGCTACCCCGCAAAAAGGCGAAAAGCCCTAACCTAAGACACCACCAGACCTGCTCACAGAACAAAGGACTGAGCAGAGCTAGCTGGCTGCGGACCAGCCCATCCCCTGCCAAGACAGGCAGGGGAGGGTAGCCAGAGCCGGAAGGGGGCAATCACGGCCCCAGAGAGGCATCATCTACCAAACTACAAGCAGGATTTGTTGCTAACCAAGACTTCTTGGGTTTCTGGCCAGTCGACATCCACCTGAGAAGGTGCACCGGTTGTACACCCACAAAACCAAGTGGCAGGGACCAGCGAGATGATAAGTTGCAGCGACTGCGCTCACCAAACACCTGGTCACCTGAGCTGCTCGGACCGGGGAAGGGCACAAAACGCATGCCCAACCAAGTCTGCACATTTGTGGAGTACCCGAGTGCCTGAACCTGAGCGGCATAGACCTGGGAAGAACATGAAACCCAGCGCCGGCCTCAGACAGTTTCTGGCAGAGCAACCTAGAGCCTGTGCAGCGTAGACTGGGACAGCACACACACCGTGAGCGGGGACAAACCCAGTGTGCCCGAGACTGCGAGCACTCCCCACAGACGCCAGTGATATTTGTCTGCAGTGTTCCTCCCTCCCCACAGCACGACTGAACAAGTGATCCTTAAAAAGTGTCCACCACCGCCCCCTAGTGTCAGGGCAGAAATTAGACACTGAAGAGACCAGCAAACAGAAGCTAAAACAGAGGGAACCACCTTGGAAGTGACAGATGGAGAAGTCTTAGGAATAAGACTGAAAACCAGAGGAAGGAGGCTTAAGACCAAATCCTGACACCAGAGAATTCCTGACTCCAGGGAACATTAATTCATAGGAGCTCATCAAACGTCTCCATACCTACACTGAAACCAAGCACCACCCAAGGGGCAACAAGTTCCAGAGTAAGACATATCACGCAAATTCTCTAGCAACACAGGAAAATAGCCCTGAGCTTCAATATACAGGCTGCCCAAAGTCACTCCAAACACACTTACATCTCATGACTCATTACTGGACACTTCATTGCACTCCAGAGAGAAGAAATCCAGCTCCACGCACCATAACACCGACACAAGCTTCCCCAGCCAGGGAACCTTGACAAGCCACCCGTCCAACTTCACCCACAGCGAGGAAACTCCACAATAAAGATAACTCCACAAACTGCCAGAAGACGGAAAGGCCACCCCAAACACAGCAATATAAGCAAGATGAAGAGGCAGAGAAATACCCAGCAGACAAAGGAACAGGATAAATGCCCACCAAACCAAATAAAAGAGGAAGAGATTGGGAACCTACCAGATAAAGAATTTAGAATAATTCACTATCAAGTGAAAATGATCCAAAATCTTGAAAACAAATTGGAGTTACAGATAAATAACCTGGAGACAAGGATTGAGAAGATAAAATAAAGGTTTAATAAGGACCTAAAAGAAATAAAAAAGAGTCAATATACAATGAATAATGCAATAGATGAGATAAAAAACACTCTGGAGGGAACCAACAGTAGAATAACAGAGGCAGAAGATAGAAAAAGTGAGTTAGAAGATAGAATGGTAGAAATAAATGAACCAGAGGAAAAAAGAAATACTAATTAAAAGAAATGAAGACAATCTCAGAGACCTCTGGGACAATGTTAAATGCCCCAACATCCAAAACATAGGAGTCCCAGAAGAAGAAGACAAAAAGAAAGACCATGAGAAAATACTTGAGGTAATAGTTGAAGATTTCCCTAAAATGGGGAAGGAAATAATCACCCAAGTCCAAGAATCCCAGAGAGTCCCAAATAGGATAAACCCAAGGCGAAATACCCCAAGACACATATTAATCAAATTAACAAAGACCAAACACAAAGAACAAATATTAAAAGCAGCAAGGGAAAAGTAACAAATAACACACATATTCTTATGTTATCCCCATAAGAATAACAGCTGATCTTTCGATAAAAACTCTTCAGGCCAGGAGGGAATGGCAGGACATCCTTAAAGTGTTGAAAGAAAATAACCTACAGCCCAGATTACTGTACTAAGCAAGGATCTCATTCAAATATGAAGAAGAAATCAAAAGCTTTACAGACAAGCAAAAGCTGAGAGAATACAGCATCACCAAACCAGCTCTCCAAAAAATGCTAAAGGACCTTTTCTAGACAGGAAACACAGAAAGAGTGTATAAACTCGAACCAAAACAATCAAGTCAATGGCAACGGGATCATCAGTTCAGTTCAGTCGATCAGTCGTGTCTGACTCTCCGTGACCCCATGAATCACAGCACGCCAGGCCTCCCTATCCATCACCAACTCCTGGAGTTCACAGAAACTCATGTCCACAGAGTCGGTGATGCCATCCAGCCATCTCATTCTCTGTCGTCCCCTTCTCCTCCCGCCTCCAAACTTTCCCAGCATCAGAGTATTTTCCAATGAGTCAACTCATAGCATGAGGTGGCCAAAGTATTGCAGTTTCAGCTTTAGCATCAGTCCCTCCAATGAACACCCAGGACTGATCTCCTTTAGAATGGACTGGTTGGATCTCCTTGCAGTCCCAGGGACTCTCAAGAGTCTTCTCCAACACCACAGTTCAAAATCATTAATTCTTCGGCGATCAGCTTTCTTCACAGTCCAACTCTCACATCCATACATGACCACGGGAAAAACCATAGCCTTGACTAGACGGACCTTTGTTGGCAAAGTAATGTCTCTACTTTTAAATATACTATCAAGGTTTGTCATAACTTTCCTTCCAAGGAATAAGCATCTTTTAATTTCTTGGCTGCAGTCAGCATCTGCAGTGATTTTGGAGCCCCAAAAAATAAAGTCTGACACTGTTTCCACTGTTTATCCATCTATTTCCCATGAAGTGATGGGACCAGATGCCATGATCTTTGTTTTCTGAATATTGAGCTTCAAGCCAACCTATTCACTCTCCTCTTCTACTTTCATCAAGAGGCTTTTGAGTTCCTCTTCACTTTCTGCCATAAGGGTAGTGTCATCTGCATATCTGAGGTTATTGATATTTCTCCCAGCAATCTTGATTCCAGCTTGTGCTTCTTCCAGCCCAGCGTTCCTCATGATGTACTCTGCATATAAGTTAAATAAGCAAGGTGACAATATACAGCCTTGACGTACTCCTCTTCCTATTTGGAACCAGTCTGTTGCTAGTTAATCATTAAAAGTTTGCTGGCTCTCTGTTGGGTATAGTGAGGATCACTGTCACTCGGATTCAGTTCAGTTCAGTTCATTTCAGTCACTCAGTCGTGTCCAACTCTCCGCGACCCCATGAATCACAGCACGCCAGGCCTCCCTGTCCATCACCAACTCCCGGAGTTCACTCAAACTCATGTCCACAGAGTTGGTGATGCCATCAAGCCATCTCATTCTCTGTCGTCCCCTTCTCCTACCGCCCCCAACCTTTCCCAGCATCAGAGTCTTTTCCAGTGAGTCAACTCGTCGCATGAGGTGGCCAAAGTATTGAAGTTTCAGCTTTAGCATCAGTCCTTCCAATGAAAACCCAGGATTGATCTCCTTTAGAATGGACTGGTTGGACCTCCTTACAGTACAAGGGACTCTCAAGAGTCTTCTCCAACACCACAATTAAAAAGCATCAATTCTTCGGTGATCAGCTTTCTTCACAGTCCAACTCTCACATCCATACATGACCACGGGAAAAACCATAGACTTGACTAGACGGATCTTGGTTGGCAAAGTAATGTCTCTGCTTTTTAATATACTATCTAGGTTGGTCATAACTTTCCTTCCAAGGAGTAAGCGTCTTTTAATTTCATGGCTGCAATCAGCATCTGCAGTGATTTTGGAGCCCAAAAAAATAAAGTCTGACACTGTTTCCACTGTTTTTCAATCCATTTCCCATGAAGTGATGGGACCAGATGCCATGATCTTTGTTTTCTGAATGTTGAGCTTCAAGCCAACCTTTTCACTCTCCTCTTTCACTTTCATCAAGAGGCTTTTTCGTTCCTCTTCACTTTCTGCCATAAGGTTGGTGTCATCTGCATATCTGAGGTTATTGATATTTCTCCCGGCAATCTGGATTCCAGCTTGTGCTTCTTCCAGCCCAGCGTTCCTCATGATGTACTCTGCATATAAGTTAAATAAGCAGGGTGACAATATACAGCCTTGACGTACTCCTTTTCCTATTTGGAACCAGTCTGTTGTTCCATGTCCAGTTCTAACTGTTGCTTCCTGACCTGCGCCTTCCTAAATTCTGGAAAAGTATCAACTCTTTCTCTGTGAATATTATTATTCTAAAACTTAACCAGGTTACCGCTTCTGGCATGCCTACAAGAGTCACTTAATTACTCCTCAGCCCATTTCTTAAGTCTCTTGGCATCTCTTTAATCTTTTACTTCATTTACCTTTCTATGAGGTATTCTATATAATTTCTTTCATCTATTTTCCAACACAACAATTCTCCATCCAGCGGTGTATCTTCTGCTGTTTAAAATTTCATGGAAGAAATAGGCTTCACAGCTGAATTCTACCAAAAATTTAGAGAAGAGCTAACACCTATTCTACTCAAACTCTTCCAGAAAATTGCTGAGGAAGGGAAACTTCCAAACTCATTCTATAAGGCCACCATCACACTAATCCCCAAACCTGGTAAAGATCCCACAAAAAAGAAAGCTACAGGCCAATATCACTGATGAACCTAGATGCAAAAATCCTTAACAAAATTCTAGCAATCAGAATCCAGCAACACATTAAGAAGATCATACATCATGACCAAGTGGGCTCTATCCCAGGAATGCAGGGATTCTTCAATATCCTCAAATCAATCAACATAATACACCACATTAACAAACTGAAAAATAAGAATCATATGATTATCTCAATAGATGCAGAGAAAGCCTTCGACAAAATTCAACATCCATTTATGATAAAAACCCTCCAGAAAGTGGGAATAGAAGGGACATACCTCAACATAATAAAAGCTATATATGACAAACCCACAGCAAACATTATCCTCAACGGTGAAAAACTGAAAGCATTTCCCCTAAAGTCAGGAACAAGACAAGGGTGCCCACTCTCACCACTACTATTCAACCTAGTTCTGGAAGTTTTGGCTACAGCAATCAGAGCAGAAAAAGACATAAAAGGAATACAAATTGGAAAAGAAGAAGTAAAACTTTCACTGTTCACTAATGACATGATCCTCTACACAGAAAACCCTAAAGACTCTACCAGAAAACTACTAGAGCTAATCAATGAATACAGTAAAGTTGCGGGATATAAAATCAACACACAGAAATCCCTTTCATTGCTATACACTAATAATGAGAAAATAGAAAGAGAAATTAAGGAAACTATTCCATTCACTGTTGCAATGAAAAGAATTAAATACTTAGGAATATATCTACCTAAGGAAACAAAAGACTTGTACATAGAAAACTATAAAACACTAGTGAAAGTAATCAAAGGGGACACTCATAGATGGAGAAATATACCGTGTTCGTGGATAGGAAGAATAAATATTGTAAAAATGAGTATACTACCCAAAGTAATTTATACATTCAAATGAATCCCTATCAAGCTACCAACGATATTTTTCACAGAACTAGAACAAATAATCTCACAATTTGTATGGAAATACAAAAAACCTCGAATAGCCAAAGCAATCTTGAGGAAGAAGAATGGAACTGGGGGAATTAACCTGCCGGACTTCAGGCTCTACTACAAAGCCACAGTCATCAAGACAGTATGGTACTGGCATAAAGACAGAAATATAGATCAATGGAACAAAATAGAAAGCCCAGAGATAAATCCACGCACCTATGGACACCTTATCTTTGACAAAGGAGGCAAGAATATAAAATGGAGAAAAGACAGTCTCTTTAACAAGTGGTGCTGGGAAAACTGGTCAGCCACTTGTAAAAGAATGAAACTAGAACACTTCCTAACGCCATACACCAAAATAAACTCAAAATGGATTAGAGAGCTAAATGTAAGACCAGAAACTATAAAACTCCTAGAGGAGAACGTAGGCAAAACACTCTCTGACGTAAATCACAGCAGGATCCTCCAAGACCCACCTCCCAGAATATTGGAAATAAAAGCAAAATAAACAAATGGGACCTAATTAAAATCAAAAGCTTCTGCACAGCAAAGGAAACTATAAGCAAGGTGAAAAGACAGCCTTCAGAATGGGAGAAAGTAATAGCAAATGAAGCAACTGATAAAGGATTAATCTCCAAAATATACAGGCAGCTCCTGCAGCTCAATTCCAGAAAAATAAATGACCCAATCAAAAAATGGGCCGAAGAACTAAACAGACGTTTCTCCAAAGAAGACATACAGATGGCTAACAAACACATGAAAAAAATGCTCAACATCCCTCATAATCAGAGAGATGCAAATCAAAACCACAATGAGATACCATTTCACACCAGTCAGAATGGCTGCTATCCAAAAGTCTACATGCAATAAGTGCTGGAGAGGGTGTGGAGAAAAGGGAACCCTCTCACACTGTTGGTGGGAATGCAAACTAGTACAGCCGCTATGGAGAATAGCGTGGAGATTCCTCAAAAAACTGGAAATAGAACTGCCATATGATCCAGCAATCGCACTCCTGGGCATACACACCGAGGAAACCAGAATTGAAAGAGACACATGTACTCCAATGTTCATCGCAGCACTGTTTATAATAGCGAGGACATGGAAGCAACCTAGATGTCCGTCTGCAGACGAATGGATAAGAAAGCTTTGGTACATATACACAATGGAGTATTACTCAGCCATTAAAAAGAATGCATTTGAACCAGTTCTAATGAGGTGGATGAAACTAGAGCCTATTATACAGAGTGAAGTAAGCCAGAAAGAAAAACACCAATACAGTATACTAACGCATATATATGGAGTTTAGAAAGATGCAAATGATAACCCTGTATACGAGACAGCAAAAGAGACACAGATGTATAAAACAGTCTTTGAGACTCTGTGGGAGAGGGTGAGGGTGAGATGGTTTGGGAGAATGGCATTGAAACATGTATATTATCATACGTGAAACGAATCGCCAGTTCAGGGTCGATGCATGTTATAGGATGGTATGCGGGAAGGACCCAGAGGGAGGATAAGGAGAGGAGGGAGGGGGGAGGGGGCTCGGGAGGGGGAACTCATGTACACCCGGGGTGGATTCATGTCAATGTATGGCAAAACCAACCAATATAATATTGTAAAATAGTTAGCCTCCAATAAAAAAAAAAAGAAAAGAAAAGTGAAGTCGCTCAGTCATGTCTGACTCGTAGCGGCCCCATGGACTGCAGCCTACCAGGTTCCTCCGTCCATGGGATTTTCTAGGAAAAATAAAATAAAATAAAATTTCTTGGAAGAAATTTATAAGAATACAATAATGTTAGGGAAATTCAGCACCCCACTTACAGCAATAGACAGATAATTTAGATAGAAAATCAATAAGGAGACAGCAGTGGCCTTCAATGTCATGTTCCTCCAGTTGGATGTAATAAACACTTACAACATTCCATCCAAAAGCAGCAGAATACACATTCTTTTCAAGTGCACATGGAGCATCATCCAGAATAGACCACATGCTATGCCACAAAATACCCAAGTCTCAACACACTTAAGAGAACAGAAATTGTACCAAGCATTTTCTTTAACCACACTGTATGAAATTAGAAAATAATTACATAAAGAAAATGCAAAAACCACAAACAGATGGAGAGAAAAGAATATGATAGGGAAAAAACCAATGGATCAGTGAAGAAATCAAAGAGGAAGTTAGAAAATACCTGGAGACAAATGAAAATAAGCACATATCTTTCCAAAACATATGGGATGCAGCAAAGGCAGTTCTAAGAGGAAAACTTATAGCCATACAGGTCTACCTCAAGAACCAAGGAACATCTCCAATAAAGAACCTAACCTACCATCTAAAGGAATTAGAAAGAGAACAAGCCAAGCCCGAGGTCAGCAGAAAGAAGGAAATTATAAAGATCAAAGAAGAAATCAATAAAATAAAGACAGGAGAGAAGCAGTAATTTGAAAGGAGCCTAGGTCAGACCCATGTACTGATCTTGAAGAGTCTCTTAGAGAGGTAGGAGAAATCTGGAGCTCACTCTGGGGACACAGATACTGGTGGAAGCAATTTTGGAAAGCTTTTTCTGCCACATGGACACTGGTGCTGGCAAGTATCATTTTCGCATCTTCCCCCTGGCTAATAAGTCTCAGGACCAAGCCTTGCTCCTGACCACAAGCCTATGGGCACCAGGATTGGATGTCTCAGGTCAAGTAACTGGCCAGGCAGAGACACAGGCCCATTCACCAGCATCCAGTCTGCCTTATGATGCCCTGAGCCCACAGGTGCCACTGGACACACATTGTCCACCAGAGTGCATAGGATCTGTTCCACACATGAGAGCACAGGCACTAGACCTGGGACACCCAGGGTCCTGCAGCCAGAGCCTCAGGATCCAGCCCTGCCCACCATGGAGCTGCTAGTAGCCCTAGGACAGCCTGGGCCTCAGTCCCACCCACCAGCAGGTCAGCACCAGCTCTGAGATACCTTGGACTCCTCAGCCAGCTGTGCCAGGACCCAGCCCCACTCACCAGTGAACCAGTGTTAGCTTTTGGATACACTAGAGCTTGCAGCCAGCTCTATCTGGAAAGCGTCCCATCCAACAGAAGGTCGAAACTAGATCTAGGCTGCTCTTGGATACTCTCCAGCAGCTGCTTGAACACCTTTGTGTGTGAGAAATCCCAAAGTGCTTGCCATTGAACAGATGTTGATGTGCCAAGGATGAGACGCATAGTCAGTGTTACTGTCCAATCTGGGTTACTAAAATTGTTACCAAACCAAACTTGGATCCACTAGCCAGCACAGAGTAAATCCAGTCTACTGACAGCAGGTTGTGGCAAAGGAAAGTACACTGTTTATGGCAAGCACCAAGCAAGGAGCACGGGCAGCTAATACTCAAAAGATCTGAACTCTCTAGTGGCCTTCAGGGAAGGGTTTTTAAAAACAGAGTGAGGGAGAGGGTAACAGGGTGTGTGACCAGCCCACACACATTCTTCTGATTGGTTGGTGATGAAGTATAATGGGAGTGAGCATCATCAACCTACTAGCCCCAACTAGTTTGGGGTCTATGATCCCAATGCTTGTGGTCAGCATAGAGTTAACTTCTTTCACCCAGTGGGGGTTTCAGTATCTGCAAACAGCTCAAAGTATATGGCTCAGAATATTATCTATAGCCTTTCAGGAGAAACTGAAGGTCCTTGATTTTGTGTAATGGCCAAACTATTATTATTTTGTCTTGCTTGACTGTTTTCCTTTGTCTCTGTATTTTCTTGCTTCTCTGATTAAGTTTTACTCTTTGGAATTCAGAGAAGATATAGCATGCTAAAATTTTCTGCAAACAAGAGGCAGGTGGAAGACATATGGGGAGGGAGTCTCTCCTCGAATTCTACATAGTGTCCTGCTCAGTTAGAGTAATGTGTAATGATACTAATAATGGGCTCATTGGCCCTCAGTCCTGGCTCTCCTTTTCCCAAGGGAAGCACTTGAGTTATGATGAGCTACCAGACTGCTTCCAAACCGGGCTGGAAATACCAGAATTTTCTGCTCCCTCCTTGCTCAGGCATTGTCCCCTTTATGCCTGCACTATTCAGTAAAGCTCCATCTAGTGTTCCGTCCTGGCTCATTCTTTCTCTTTAGCTCACAGGCCTCCGCTGAAGGTGAAATCCTGTATGTATTGGGTCTCTACAAAAGGGTTTTATACTTTCTGGATGGGCTCAAGAAAAGTTATATTTTTTGTGTATTATTCAGTGTTTGTCTCATTGTTTGGCTGAGAGTGATTCCTTACAAGTTTCTCCATCCTAATCCAAAGGAGAATTTTCAAACAATTTAAGAATACAAATAGAAAACTTGACACAGTTAACCAAAAATTGAGTTCTAATAATGAATTCAATAATATATAATATATATAATAAATTCTAATAATGAATTCAATAATATATATAATAAATTCCCAAAGTTGAAATGACAGAACATGTTGTTTCTCCATAGAAATGGGAGGCTATAAATCTATTAAAAGTAACGAGAAAATCACTAACTGCCTCTGAGTTAAATAATAACTTACAGAAACACAGAACGCCAACAGGCTAAGAGGAAAACACAGTGGAAATTAGATTATATTAACAATACCATTAATATTAATATTGAAACACTGGAAAGACAAGGTCATCTTAGTTTCTTTTTTTTTTTTTTTAAACTGCTCACCATCTTTCTCTTAACTTAATGCAAAGGTCAAGAGAGATGTCCCTCTTCCAGCTATGGATTCATATCATCAAATAACCATGTTTGAAAAGAAACTTCAAGGAAACACACCCAGGTTTATCCCAGGTCACCTCCCCACACATTTTGGGACAATGCCTCTGGCTCACAGGCTGTAAGACCTTCATCGGCTGTTCCCACTTGACACTGGTGTTTGAGCTACTCTCATTGGGCACCCCTGTTATCCTATGATACATAATTGTGGGTCACAAAACTTTTCTTTTTAAGTGTGGTAAGAAATAGCAGGTAAAAAATTTAGAATTGGGTAAGTCTGAACATACCAATAATGGAATACGGAATAATAACTTAATAATTCAGGAATCTAGAGAAGTAAACTGATATTTTTGTACTATTTTTGGTTTCTCATTTATGTATCTTAAATAATTCTGAATATGGGGTATGTTGAAACAAGTTTAATTGTGGTAACTTTGAATTTTCTTATCAGTTTCTTCACTTTACTTTTTCGTCATTTCCCACATAAAATCTTCTAGATTACTGTACCCTATCTCTTAGACAGTTACAGAACAAAAGAGGTAAATAAAATGTTTACAAAACTGATAATGACCCTAGAGATCACCAGAAAGGCATTTGAATCAGTTCTAATGAGGTGGATGAAACTGGAGCCTATTATACAGAGTGAAGTAAGCCAGAAAGAATTATTTCTTGAACTTTTAAATTCAGCTATTTCTGAAACATATTTCAGTTTACACTTATGTTTTACAATGAAATCTGTAATACAGACAATGCTGAAAAAAGTTTGAATAGGGTATGCTTGTTGAATTAATACTATTTTCCTAAGGTGGGAATGTATAATTTGTTATTTAAGCTGTAAAGTCCTTGCTCTAATTCGTATTTTCAGTAGCTAACACTGTTAGATCATGATTACACCTTAGGTGTCTATTTTCCCCAGTCACCCTCTAAAAGTGAAAAACTACATATTCTCATTTCCCCTCAAGGTCTTTAACATCAAATCCCATTTTCCCTCCCTCCTTCCTAGATGTCATGTGTGTCACTCACCCTTGCATTTCTGCTTCATGGCCCATATGGTGCAGTTGTAACACTCATTTGTTAATGCCTGTATTTGATTATTGGATTCACTAAATGTAAAGCACACCTAACACAATAAAAAAACATCCTAGTTCATTCACAGGAATTCATACATAATATATCTTTCTGACCAGTGTGCCAGAAAAGTTCTGAAAAACATTTGTATATCATACGGCCAGACACTGAGATACTGAAGCAGCAACAATGAACACAACAGAAATGATGTCATTTTGTAAAACATTATTTTTTTAATTAATTTATTTTTATTGAAGGATAAACACTATTTTTCTTATGGGTCCACGGTTCTGTTTCGAATCTGTGATGGCTCTGCAGAGAACTTTTCACTTCCAAAACTGTATCCTGGTTGTATAAGACCATGTCAAGGTCCCATCCAGAGAAATTTAATTGCAGGTGATTTGGTGGAAGTTTTTCCTGATAATCCTTGGGAACCATATCACTTTTTCTAATTCTTTCTTAAGATTATTCTAGAGGATTTACCTGGTTGTCCAGTGGCTGAGACTCTGCACTCCCAAGGGGGGGGTCCCAATTTCGATCCTGGGTTGGGGAACTAGATTGTGCATGCCACAACGAAGAACTGCTGCAGCAAAATAAATGAATAAAAAATGATTTCCTAATATTCCACAAACAGAATGAATAATAACCCTGATAAGGGGACTCATTTATTATAAATCTGTACTCCAATGATCCCAAGGAGATCTCAAGTGTGTAACTGTAGGCCTAGAAACACTAGATGCAGTATTCACTTGCTGGTGGGAGGAGCCACGGCCTAGGGGTGTCCTGAAGCTGGTGTCAGCCCATAGGTAGGTCGGGCCAAATTCTAAGGCCAATGACTGAGCAGCCCAAAGTATCCCTGGGGTCCTGGGGATGGCACCAGCCATGAACTGAGAATTTCCAGGGGTACCACCTGGATTTAGAAAAAGTAGAGGAACCAGAGATCAAATTGCCAACATCCATCAGATAATAGAAAAAGTGAAAGTATTAGTTGCTCAGTCATGTCCAACTCTTTGTGCCCCCATAGACTGTAGCCACCAGGCTCCTCTATCCACGGGCGTTTCCAGGCAAGAATACTGGAATAGGTTGCCATTTCCTTCTCCAGGGGATCTTCCCAACTGAGGGATGGACCCGAATCTCCCACATTGCAGACAAATGCTTTACCATCTGAGCCATCAAGAAGATAGAGAAAGCAAGGGAATTTTTTTTAAAAAAAAACAACTTCTATTTCTGCATCATTGACTACACTAAAGCCTTTGAATGTGTGGATCACAATAAAGTGTGGAAAATTCTTAAAGTGTTGGGAATACCAGACCACCTTAGCTGCCTCCTGAGAAATCTGTATGCAGGTTCAAGAAGCAACAGTTAGAATTGGACATGGAACAATGGACTGGTTCAAAGTTGGGAAAAGAGTACGTCAAAGCTGTGTAGTGCCACCTTGATTTTCTAACTTCTACGCAGAATACATCATGTGAAATGCCAGGCTGGATGAATCACAAACTGGAATCAAGATTGCCAGGAAAAATAACAATAAAATCAGAAATGCATATGACATTACTCTAACGGCAGAAAGTGATGAAGAAGTAAAGAGCCTCTTGATGAAGGTGAAAGAAGAGACTGGAAAAGCTGGCTTAAAACTCAACATTCAAAAATCTAAGATCATGGCATCTGGCCCCATCACTGTGGAAAATAGATTGGAAAACAATGGGAACCGTGAGAGACTTTATTTTCTTGGGCTCAAAAATCACTGTGAACAGTGACTGCAGCCATGAAATTAAAAGGTGCTTGCTCCCTGGAAGAAAAGCTTTCAAAAACCTATACAGCACATTAAAAAGCAGAGACGTCACTTTGTCAACAAAGGTCAGTCTTGTCAAAACTTTGCTTTTTCCAGTAGTCATGTACAGATGTTAGATTTGAACCATAAAGAAGGCTGAGCGCCAAAGAACTGATGCTTTTGAACTGTGCTGCTGAAGAAAAATCTTGAGAGTCCTTTGGACTGTAAGATTAAGCCAGTCATTCCTAAAAGGAATCAACACTGAATGTTCATTGGAAGGACTGGTGCTGAAGATCCAAAACTTTGGCCACCTGATCCGAAGAGATGACTCATTGGTAAAGACCCTGAGCTGGGAAAGAGAGAAGGCAAAAGGAGGAGGAGGTGGCAAAGGATGGAGATGGTTAGTTAGCATCACCGACTCAATGGACATGAATTTGAGCAAAATCTAGGAGACGGTAGAGGACAGAGGGGCCTACCATGCGGTCAAAAAGAATCAGATTTGGCTTAGCAACTGAACAACAACTCTAAGCCCTGTGATTGTGTCGCCTCATTGATATTTCAGCAGAAGTTTTGCTTAGGAACGTTTATGCTATTGAGAGACCATAGTTTTCACCTCCTGTAAACCCAGTGATTATTTCAGGATGCCGTCTCTTAGAAGGGAGTGGTAAGGTAATACTCAAGGTTTGAAAAAGTAACTGCATAATCCCCGTTAGTCAGAAAATGCATGAATATTAATAGACCGCAGTCCGGATGCTTAGGCACTTAAACGCTAACATGTCTAATTGGTAGAATTACAGGTGATTGGTTCTTACAAATTTCAAGCGATAAATGTATCATTTTAGGGCAGCCACCTGGACTCATCTATTTATTTGTTTTCTTGATTATATTAGTCAGCTAGGCTTGCCATAACAAAATACTGTGGACTAGGTGGCAGAAAGTGAAGAGGAACTAAAAAGCCTCTTGATGAAAGTGAAAGAGGAGAGTGAAAAAGTTGGCTTGAAGCTCAACATTCAGAAAACGAAGATCATGGCCTCTGGTCTCAACACTTCATGGGAAATAGATGGGGAAACAGTGGAAACAATGTCAGACTTTATTTTTGGGGGGCTCCAAAATCACTGCGGATGCTGATTGCAGCCATGAAATTAAAAGACGCTTACTCCTTGGAAGGAAAGTTATGACCAACCTAGATAGCATATTAAAAAGCAGAGACATTACTTTGCCAACCAAGGTCCGTCTAGTCAAGGCTATGGTTTTTCCCGTGGTCATGTATGGATGTGAGAGTTGGACTGTGAAGAAAGCTGATCGCCGAAGAATTGATGCTTTTGAACTGTGGTGTTGGAGAAAACTCTTGAGGGTCCCTTGGACTGCAAGGAGATCCAACCAGTCCATTCTAAAGGAGATCAGTCCTGGGTGTTCATTGGAAGGACTGATGCTAAAGCTGAAGCTCCAATACTTTGGCCACCTCGTGCGAAGAGTTGACTCACTGGAAAAGACTCTGATGCTGGGAGCGATTGGGGGCGGGAGGAGAAGGGGACGACAGAGAATGAGATGGCTGGATGGCATCACCAACTCGATGGACATGAGTTTGAGTGACCTCTGGGAGTTGGTGATGGACAGGGAGGCCTGGCGTGCTGTGATTCATGGGGTCGCAAAGAGTCGGACACGACTGAGTGACTGAACTGAACTGAACTGAAGGTGGCATAAACAACAGAAGTTCATTTTATCACAGTTCTGGAGGATAGAAATCCGAGAATCAAGATCTAGTAGTGTCAGTTTCTGATGAAAGCTCTCTTTCTGTCTTGCTAGTGGTCATCTTCTTGTTGGGTCATCACATGTAGGGGAAAGATCTGGTATCTCTTCCTCTGACGTATGGCCACAGTCCTATCCAATTATGCCCCTCCCCCATCTCAATTAATTACCTAAATACCCTATCTCCAGATCCAGTCACACTTGGGGTTAGGGCTTCAACATATTGATTATTTTTTTTTTGGGGGGGAGGGGAACCATTTTGGTTCATAGCACCTGTGCTCATCACAAACACCAAAAACACTTGGCTCATAAAACAGTGAATTCTGTTCAGGACAAGAACCAGGCCAGAAGTTCTGTGCTGCAGCTCATTATCAGGTATTACATATCTGAGCTGATGCCCAGTGAAAGAAGTGATGTGCTTAGCAAAGCGGGTGTTAGCAAGAGCCTCTTGCCTCTCCCCATGCAACCCCAACCTTTCATATCCCCTGAATTTAGTTGAAAAGCACTTTCCAAAAAGCAAGAAGAGTCCACCTAAAATTCTAGCCCTTATACACCTAAGAAGATCAAATCAGACCCTTTGTTTTCATTTCTTCATTACATGACCTCTTCTCCCAAGGTTCTCTATCTCTATGATTCCAACTTCCAGGAAAAGCACTTAGTATCCATGTTGGGGGGCACACATATTGAATAATATCCTGCAAACTGAGAAGGAACTTTGACACCAAAAAAACAGAGGGAGCAATGCCATAAAGTGCAATTATGAAGTTCACTGTGGATAACTTACATAAAGGAACAAAGGATAGAGTGGACAGATAATCCAGAGACATTCTCAGCTGCACTGCACACTGACCTCCAAAAAGGGTGCAAGAGAATTCAAAGGAGCCAAAGCTAGAAGTAGAATCTGACTACCAAGACAGAAGCACAGGTGCAGCGACTGGAATCGGGGTTCCTCCCCTCAGGGGTTTCATGACCATTAACCATCTATGTCAGCAAAAACCATTCTTGCAGGTTTCATATCAGATGAAGGCAAGGGCAAAAGTTGATAGGGTACTCATCTGGCTTGGACTCACCTCTTGTAATTAGGCTAAAGCTCAATCATGTGAAAAGGGGGGGGGGCGGTTAGGACTGTGCAAATTAAGATGGAACTGACAAAACAGAGTTGGTGTGGTTCAGTCACACAATCCCCAAGTCAGGACCCACTTGATCGGGACAGAAGGGGCCTTTCCTGTGTGCCAAATCTGCTAAAATAGCTTTCCTGCACTCATTTTGCTGAAACGTACCCTTGTGTACTTTCATTCCTTAGAAGACCACCAGAAATGAACCACAGGAGCCCATGATAAACCTATTGGTCATATTTATTATTTTACTGCTTCATTAGAAATGAAAAAAAATTGTGAGAAGATGCAAAACCATGGAACCTAAGGATTATGAAGCAATAGAGGGAATCATTGTAGAAAGTTAAAAGCAGCTTATCCCATGGGAGTTCAAAGACTACACACAAAGATCATCAATTGTGAGATTATTGACAGCATCTGCCTGCTGGAATTTATGCACCAATGGAACAGTTAAGATGCGGGGACTTTGGTTACCCCTGACCTCTTAGCCAGTGGTTATGGGTGAAAAGACATCAGAAGATACCTAAAATCTCTACAAAGATTTGTCAAAAGCAAAACACACAAGCAATGTTGAAATTTGCTCTTGTGAGGAGGTCCCCATTTTACATTTCAGCACACTCTTTCTCCTGCTGGATAGCTGGGGAAAACACACACACACACACACACACACAAATATTATGAGAGTATTTTCCTAAGATTAAGCTCAATTTCTTCCAAAAGAGCTCATTGCCAAATCATTGGAGGCTGCCATAAGAAAGAAAGTGTTAGTTGCTCAGCCATGTTCAACTCTGCAATCCCATGACCTGTAGCTCTCCAGGCTCTTCTCTCCATGGGATTTCCCAGGCAAGAATACTGGAGTGGATTGCCATTCCCTTCTCCAGGGGATCTTCCCAAACCAGGGATCAAACCTGAGTCTCCCCATTGCAGGCAGATTCTTTACTGTCTGAGCCACCAGGGAGGCTGCACCAAGGCACTAACCACAAATCCTCAGTGAGGTATGTGTATGTGCAATGTGATGAACCAAACATTTGTTAGACTCAACTGTAGATTCCCCCCCCCCTCATTTGAGAGGTAGATATATGCTGTTTTCATTTTTTCCACAGATTGCTCTGAGACTGCGGGGCAAGTGAAGCATTTTCTTCAGAATTATCTATCACTATACGATTAGAAAGGTATGCCTTTTCAGACAATCTTGACTAACTTTGAAACTTTCAGATAAAACTACATGACAAAACATTTCCCTTGGCTTGGAGTTTCTCCAGCAGGCTGTAAGTGAGGAGGGCCAAACTGATCCCTTGATCCCTGGGAAACTTGAGTATACCCAATATCTAAACTGATTATCTCACCTCATCCTGTCATTAGGTAGAGAAAGCCAAAGCCACAGTTTGCATGGCTCGTTAGGGATGAGATAAAAGACCCAAAACACTAGATGCAGAAAAATGACAAATAGCCAAAACTGGACAAAACTCTTATAGTTCTAATATTATGTCCAATATTTTAAGATTGGTTTTAATGTGATTCTTAGTAATGTTCCAACAAAAAAATCAGTTTTTATATTCCCTCATTACTACTAAGGCCTATATTATAAAATTAATTAATTTATTTTATTGGAGGCTAATTACTTTACAATATTGTAGCGGTTTTTGCCATACATTGACATGAATCAGCCATGGGTGTACATGTGTTCCCCATCCTGAACCCCCCCCCCCACCTCCTTCCCCATCTCATGCCGATAGCAGCCATTCTAACCGGCATGAAATGGTACCTCATTGTGGTTTTGATTTGCATTTCTCTGATAATGAGTGATGTTGAGCATCGTTTCACATGTTTGTTAGCCATCTGTATGTCTTCTTTGGAGAAATGTCTGTTTAGTTCTTTGGTCCATTTTTTGATTGGGTTGTTCATTTTTCTGGTACTGAGCTGCATGAGCTGCTTGTATATTTTTCAGATTAATTATTTGTCAGTTGCTTCATTTGCTATTATCTTCTCCCATTCTGAAGGCTGTCTTTTCACCTTGCTTATAGTTTCCTTCATTGTGCAAAAGCTTTTAAGTTTAATTAGGTCCCATTTGTTTATTTTTACTTTTATTTCCATTACTCTGGGAGGTGCGTCATAGAGGATCCTGTTGTGATTTATGTCGAAGAGTGTTTTGCCTATGTTCTCCTCTAGGAGTTTTATAGTTTCTGGTCTTACATTTAGGTCTTTAATCCATTTTGAGTTTATTTTTGTGTATGGTGTTAGAGAGCGTTCAAGTTTCACTCTTTTACAGGTGGTTGACCAGTTTTCCCAGCACCACTTGTTAAAGAGATTGTCTTTTCTCCATTGAATATTCTTGCCTTCTTTGTCGAAGATAAGGTGTCCATAGGTGCGTGGATTTATCTCTGGGCTTTCTATTTTGTTCCATTGATCTATATTTCTGTCTTTATGCCAGTACCATACTGTCTTGATGACTGTGGCTTTGTCGTGGAGCCTGAAGTCAGGCAGGTTGATTCCTCCAGTTCCATTCTTCTTTCTCAAGATTGCTTTGGCTATTCGAGGCTTTTTGTATTTCCATACAAATTGTGAAATTTTTGTTCTAGCTCTGTGAAAAATACCGTTGGTAGCTTGATAGGGATTGCATTGAATCTATAGATTGCTTTGAGTAGTATACTCATTTTCACTATATTGATTCTTCCGATCCATGAACACGGTATATTTCTCTATCTATTAGTGTCCTCTGTGATTTCTTTCACCAGTGTCTTATAGTTTTCCATATATGGGTCTTTTGTTTCTTTAGGTAGATTTATTGCTAAGTATTTTATTCTTTTCATTGCAATGGTGAATGGAATTGTTTCTTTAATTTCTCTTTCTATTTTCTCATTATCATTGTATAGGAATGCAAGGGATTTCTGTGTGTTGATTTTATATCCTGCAACTTTACCTTATTCATTGATTAGCTCTAGCAATTTTCTGGTGGAGTCTTTAGGGTTTTCTATGTAGAGGATCAAGTCATCTGCAAAGAGTGAGAGTTTTACTTTTTCTTTTCCAATTTGGATTCCTTTTATTTCTTTTTCTGCTTTGATTGTTGTGGCCAAAACTATGCTGAATAGTAGTGGTGAGAGTGGGCACCCTTGTCTTGTTCCTGACTTTAGGGGAAATGTTTTCAATTTTTCACCTTTGAGGATAATGTTTGCTGTGGGTTTGTCATATATAGCTTTTATTATGTTGAGGTATGTTCCCTCTATTCCCGCCTTCTGGAGGGTTCTTTATCATAAATGGATGTTGAATTTTGTCAAAGGCTTTCTCTGCATCTATTGAGATAATCACATGGTTTTTATCTTTCAATTTGTTATTGTGGTGTATTACATTGATTGATTTGTGGATATTGAAGAATCCTTGCATCCCTGGGATAAAGCCCACTTGGTCATGATGCATGATTTCTTTAATGTATTGTTGGATTCTGATTGCTAGAATTTTGTTAAGGATTTTTGCATCTATGTTCATCATCTATGTTCATTAGTGATATTGGCCTGTAGTTTTCTTTTTTTTTTTGTGGCATCTTTGTCAGGTTTTGGTATTAGGGTGATGGTGGCCTCATAGAATGAGTTTGCAAGTTTGCCTTCCTCTGCAATTTTCAGCGAGAGTTTTGCTAGGATAGGTGTTAGCTCTTCTCTAAATTTTTGGTAGAATTCAGCTGTGAAGCCGTTTGGACCTGGGCTTTTGTTTGCTGGAAGATTTCTGATTACAGTTTCAATTTCCGTGCTTGTGATGGGTCTGTTAAGATTTTCTATTTCTTCCTGGTTCAGTTTTGGAAAGTTGTACTTTTCTAAGAATTTGTCCATTTCTTCCAAGTTGTCCAGTTTATTTGCATATAGTTGCTGATGGTAGTCTCTTATGATCCCTTGTATTTCTGTTGTCTGTTGTGATCTCTCCATTTTCATTGCCAATTTTACTGATTTGATTTTTCTCCCTTTGTTTCTTGATGAGTCTGGCTAACAGTTTGTCAATTTTGTTTATCCTCTCAAAGAACCAGCTTTTGGTTTTGTTGAGTTTTGCTATGGTCTCTTTTGTTTCTTTTGCATTTATTTCTGCCCAATTTTTAAGATATCTTTCCTTTTTTTTTTCTTTACTTTATAATATTGTATTGGTTTTCCCATACATTGACATGAATCTGCCCCGGGTGTACATGTGTTCCCCATCCTGAAACCCCCTCCCACATCCCTCCCCATCCCATCCCTCTGGGTCATCCCAGTGCACCAGCCCTGAGCACCCTGTATCATGCATTGAACCTGGACTGGCGATCTGTTTCACATATGATAATTTACATGTTTCAATGCCATTCTCCCATATCATTCCACCCTCACCCTCTCCCACAGAGTCCAAAAGACTGTTCTATACATCTGTGTCTCTTTCGCTGTCTCGCATACAGGGTTATCATTACCACATTAGTATACTGTATTGGTGTTTTTCTTTCTGGCTTACTTCACTCTGTATAATAGGCTCCAGTTTCATACACCTCATTACAATTGATTCAAATGTATTCTTCTTAATGGCTGAGTAATATCCCATTGTGTATATGTACCACAGCTTTCTTATCAATTCGTCTGCCGATGGACATCTAGGCTGCTTCCATGTGCTGGCTATTGTAAACAGTGCTGAGATTAACACTGGGGTACACGTGTCTCTTTCAATTCTGGTTTCCTTGGTGTGTATGCCCAGCAGTGGGATTGTTGGGTCATATGGCAGTTCTATTTCCAGTTTTTTAAGGAATCTCCACACTGTTCTCCATAGTGGCTGTACTAGTTTGCATTCTCACCAACAGTGTTAGAGGGTTCCCTTCTATCCACATCCTCTCCAGCATTTATTGCTTGTAGACTTTTGGATAGTAGCCATTCTGACTGGCATGAAATGAGGGCCTCAATTCTTTTCCTTTATCTCATAAGGCTCTGCCAGTTTAAAGAAAATTTTCTGTTTTTTTCTGTCCTGTAGAGCCCTGTCCCTTTCCTGAAGGGTTCAGGAAAAGTTTGATTTCATGGATTATCAGGATTTTATCTCAAAGTTTGGCTGAGAGTGGTGTACTTTCAGTTCAGTTCAGTTCAGTCGCTCAGTCGTGTCCGACTCTCCGCGACCCCATGAATCACAGCACGCCAGGCCTCCCTGTCCATCTTATATCCTACACAATAGGAAATAATTACAACTGTAGGTGTAAAGAATACTTTGTAGCAATTGAGAATTGCAGGCTATCTTCTCCCTCACAGAGGGAAGAAGAAATAAAATAGTAAAATGAAATTACTGAACATTCACAGAATTGTCAAATTGACTGTGGTGGGGCCACCTTGTCTCTCATAAATGGTTATGGGTGTTCCTTAATAAGATGGAAGAGGCAGGAGATATGCCCACAATTAGTTCAAAATGCATATCTCCTATGGGTTGATTTTGTGCAAGGTGATTGCTCACTAGGCTCTCTTATTTCCTCAATCATCAATCAACTGAAGTGAATAATTACTAGTGTTACTCCCCCTTCCAATCTTCAACATCAAACTGCTTTTCCCTTCTCCATCCTAGATTTCCTGTGTATCAGAGACCTTTGAGGTCCCAGTTATCTCTTTAAAACCCAATTGTTTTGTATTTTTAATGTTTTTTTATAACTGACGTGTTCATTTAATTTCTGAATTTACAAATGTGAAAGAAACACAGCTCATTAAAATATCTAATGGATTCTGTTTCTTAACATGACTTCCTACATAATATATGTATTATATTTAGGTCTTTAGTCCATTTTGAGTTTATTTTTGCATACGCTGTTAGAGAATGTTTCAATTTTACTTTATTGCATGTAGCTATCCAGTTATCCCAGCACCACTTATTGAAGAGACTGTCTTCTCTCCACTGTATATTCTTGTCTTTTTTATTATAGATTAATTGACCACAAGCACATAGGTTTATTTCTGGGCTCTCTCTTCTGTTCCACATGTCTGTTTTTGTGCCAATACTATACTGACTGGATTAATGTAGCTTTCTGATATAGTTCGAAGTCAGGGAACCTGATTCCTCCAGTTCTGATCTTCCTTAAGATGGTTTTGGCGATTCAGGGTCTTTCACCTTTCCATACAAAATTTAAAATTGTCTGTTCTAGATTTGTGGAAAATGCCCTGGTATATTCAAAGCAATTGCATTGAGTAGGTGGATTGCCTTGGAGAGCATGTTTATTTTAACGATATCAATTCTTCCAATCCATAAACAAGGTAAACCTTTCCCTCTGTATTATCCTCACTTTCTTTGATACGGGTCTTATTTTTTCTAAGTACAGGACTTTCACCACCTTAGGTAAGTTTATTTCTAGGTATTTTATTTCTCTCTTTTTTTATTTGTTTTCTCTCACCCTGCTAGCTTTTCAGCAATAAGATTGATCTTTTTTTTTTTTTTTTTTGAGGAATAACCGCTATAAATCATTAATCAATTCCAGTATGTGTGGTATTTGGGGGACCTAAATAATGTTTAAGAAAACAATTTAAAATGTGCAAAATGTTAAATATTTTTAGTGTGTATGTGTAAGTATTCCTATTTCTGTTTGTGTTCTGTATTTGGAGAATGGGATTTTGTCATTCTCTTCGTACTGATCATTGGTTTCGATAAATTTTGGAGATAATAGCTGTTCATTTAATTCCTATGATTTTCAGGAGCACTCTGCTGAGGAAGCCAGGACATTCTGCTCATGCCACTGTAGGTCAATCAGGAGAAGATTCTGTGTTGGAGTAAAATGTCCACCAAGTCACTCTGATGCCTGAAAGAGCTGGAGTTATGGAGGTCAGTCATACTCTCTCAGGAAGCTCTAACTGATCATTTCATTTTTCAACTTAGCTTTCACTGAGTTTGGCTGACTGGGGGTTAAACGTGGGGGAGGGGCACGGCAGGAGTTGGGAGGTGGGACGTCCAATGTCATGTGACATGGGCTGCCATAGTAACAGGCCTGCCTTGCATGTTATCCAATCAGATATGGACAGTGTCTGTGACGTCAGGGAAAGCAGGGCTGATAAACTCGGCCAACGGCCTTCAACCCCCTCATTGTTCTTCCGTCTGAGCTATGGGGAACGGTGGCTCTGCTATGGCCCAACCATCTGACAACTGTGAGGAGGGCCTGATCCTTGTAGAAACTGGCGCCTCCGAAGTTGGGCCCTCTGAAACAGAGACTGTGAAAACAGAGGCCTCCAAACCAGAGTCCTATGATGTGGAACCGACAAAGGCCAAAGAGAAGACAGCTAAGGGCCGCTGTCGCCGTCGCCGTGGCTGCCGTCGCCGCGGCTGCCGTCGTGACAGCTTCGCTACCTATTTCCCAAGGGTGCTGAGGGGAATGCACCCCAGCCTGCGCCTTTCGCGCCAGGCCGTGAATGTCCTGGATTCGTTCGTGAAGGACATGTTTGAGCAGATTGCCGAAGAGGCCGGGCGCCTGGCCCGCTCCACCAGGCGCTGCACCATCATGAATAATGACATCCAGACAGCCGTGCGTCTTCTGCTGCCTGGGGAGCTCGGCAAGTATGCCATTTCCGAGGCCACCAAGTCGGTCATCAGATACAACACCCGCAGATGAACTGCCTCAGGACTACCTGACCATCGCAAACCAGACTTAAGGGTTTTCCCCTTAGGCCCTACATTAAAGCATTTCTACCCCAAAGAAAACATTAAAAACCTCATTAACTTTACTTCAATATGTGTCAGTTGTGTCATTTGTTCAACGGAAAATCGTGTACTTTATTCTTAACGTATTTCAACTCGTCACTTTCCTAAATGGTTATTTCTATTCGTGGTTTCTCAGCGATTTTAGGGATCTTCATGGTCAAAATTCTTTCCCTAAAAGTTTCATTGGCCTTTTCCATTTTCATCCTCCCATCTGTATTTAGGTATCATCCGGAGATTTTTATATGGGGTATAGCAACCGATAAAGAACAGTGTGGTCTTCCCGGGTGGCTCAGCAGTAAAGAATCCGCCTGCAATGCAGGAGTCGCAGGAGAGGCAGGTTCCATCCCTGGGTCATAAAGATCCCCGGGAGGAGGGCATGGCAACCCTCTCCAGTATTCTTTCTTGGAGAATCCCATGGAGAGAGGAGCCTGGTGGGCTGCAGTCCATAGGGTCTGCAAAGAGTCGGGCACCGCTGAAGCAAGGTAGCACGCAGGCACACAAAGAGCAGTGTGTGTGTGTATGTGTGCTCAGTCACTCAGTCATGTCCGACTCTTTCTGACCCCATGGACAGGAGCCCGCAAGGCTCCTATCTCCTTGAAATTTTCCAGGCAAGAATACTGAACTGGGTTGCCATTTCCTACTCCAGGGGATCCTTCTGACCAAGGGATAGAAGCTGTGTCTCTTTCGTCTGCTGCATTGAAAGTCAGATTCTTTACCACTGCACCAGCAGGAGCAGATATAAAAATCACACTTACCCATTCTATTCCTTCAATCCCAATTCACTTCCACGTGTAAAATGGGACTCAAACACTGTAAAATAAGAAAATTCTAAATATCTGGAATCAAGCACCATATTTTCTGAAATTACCTTATCCAGATTTCTCTGATCCTATTTTTTGTTTGCAACCTGGAACATTTTGCTTTTTCAAAAACAAAAACAAAAATCCTGACTGAATTGAAAACTTGCAGGGATGATGGGATAGTCCAGTGACAGCGAACGTAGCCACAATCTCCACAGTATCAGCCAACGAGGGACTGGTAGCCCATGAGCCAAAGCAACTGGCCAAACGTATGGTGGAGTGAGGAGGGCTGAACAAACAACAACCTTCCTGTGACACTCAGCCTAGAGATGGAGTGGGAACGTGGGGTGATAGTTTCCCTGATGTTTTTCCATTCAAGCACCTGCTTTTAACCATGGCAATTTAAGTACAGGCATCCATTTCTTGGGGCTTCCTAGGTGGTGCCAGTGGTAAAGAACCTGCCTTCTTAGGTGGGAAACGTAAGAGCCATGGATTCGATCCCTGGATTGGGAAGATGCCCTGGAGAAAGGCATGGCAACCCACTCCAGTATTCTTGCTGCAAAGTCCCATAGACAGAGGAGCCTAGCAGGTTACAATCTATAGGGTCTCAAAGAGTCAGACACGACTGAAGCAGCTTAGCATGCACACATCCATTTCTTGGGTCTTCCCAGGTGGTGCTGGTAGTAAAGAACCTGCCTGCAATGCAGGAGACACAGGAGACCCAGGTTCTGTCCCTAGATGGAGAAGGTTCCCTGGAGGAGGGCATGAACACCCACTCCAGTATTCTTTCCTGGATAATTCCCAGGGACAGAGGAGCCTGGTGGGCCACAGTTCATAGGGTCACAAAGAGTCGGACACAACTGAAGAGACTTAGCGCACATGCATGCATCCATTTCTTGTTGTGGGACATGTCTCTAGCTCCTTGCATCAAAATAAGGAGGAGGAGGATGTTCAGCAATAAAGAGAAATAAGATGACTCCTTCTTCTACCTCAAGTATTTGACTGCTATTGCTTATGATAATATTTACTGAATTTAATGTCCATTGTGTTTTCTTCTTGGTGCACTGACATTTTTGTTTCTATAAGTATATTGCTGAATTTCAAAGTAGTTGGTGATTTTCCTATTCCTTTTATTTTTGTTTGTTTTGAGATATTTTTTATTTTTTTAATTAATTAATTTTTTAATTGAAGGATTATTGCTTTACAGAATTTTGCTGTTTTCTGTCAAACCTCAGCATGAATCAGCCTAGGGTATACATATATCCCCTCCCTTTTGGAACTCCCTCCCATCTTCCTCCCCATCCCACCCCTCTAGGTTGATACAGAGCCCCTGTTTGAGTTTCCTGAGTCATACAGCAAATTCCCGTTGCCTATCTATTTTACATATGGCAATGTGAGTTTCCATGTTACTCTTTCCATGCATCTCACCCTCTCCTCCCCTTTCCCCTGTCCATAGTTCTATTCTCCTATTTCTTTTTTAAAAGATTGATTTCAAGCTTACTACATCCTTGGAGAGAGAGAAAGCACTCTGCGATTTCAGTCCTTTGTAATTTACAATGGTTTTCATTAGAACTTAATATTTCATTATATTTTAAACTATTCATTTTGAACGTTAAGCAACAAGGATATGCTGTACAGCATAGAGAAATATACCAATTATCTAATAATAAATGTAAACAGAGTATAATATATAAAACAACTGAATCACTATGTTGTAAACCTGAACATGCAAAGAGTTGACTCACTGGAAAAGACTCTGATGCTGGGAAGGATTGGGGGCGGGAGGAGAAGGGGACGACAGAGAATGAGATGGCTGGATGGCATCACCGACTCGATGGACATGAGTTTGAGTGAACTCCGGCAGTTGGTGATGGACAGGGAGGCCTGGCGTGCTGTGATGCATGGGGTCGCAAAGAGTCGGTCACGACTGAGCGACTGAACTGAACTGAACTGAAACCTGAACAAATATAATATTGCAACTCATGAATATATCCATAAAAAATTTTAAAGTTAAAAAGAATTTATCAGTACCACTGTTATTGGATGTAGAAATCTCTGAAGGATGTGACTCTCGGCAAAACAATGAGAAAAAAGCTAGGAGGATCTACAAAATTCCAACCTCTTGACCCCAGCTGTGGTGTTTTCTCTAGGTCAGTCATGATAGAGTTCGGTAAGTTCTAAATTATTTGCCTAGCAACTTCATTTCCCGGTTTATTCTCATTCTCCCAAAGTGTACTATGGAGTTCTTCAGAAGCAGTTTATGTGTGATATGCAATAGATAAAGTGAAGAAACTGATATACCCATCCACTACCTCTACTATACTTTCCCCACATATCCCAGTTTATTTATATATTTTCCACATATCCTAGTTAATCAAACATTTAAATATATAAATGGGGACTGATATATAGTACAGAAATGGCAAAACAAAAATTTCACACACATTTCAATTTTCTAATTTCCTGGTTTTTGAAATTGTTTTAAAAATTCATACAGGAGAACAAGATGGCAGAGGAATAGGTGGACATGGAGTACATCTCTCTCCACGGATACATCAGGAATACACCTTCAGACACAGAAGTGCATGCAGAACACCAGCTGAGAGTGGACAGGAGTCATTGACCAGCGGAAAATAATATATAGACCCACCCAAACTGTGGTAGGATGAAGGAACTAGGGGGGAAAACAGGAGTGTTAGTAGGACTGGACCTGCCCTCGGCAGGTGGGGGAACTGAAGCAAGGGTCTGATCCCCACATCAGGGCAATTGTCTGAGTCAGAGGAGAAACATTTAAGGCTGAGAGTGAAACAGCTGATCTGTGGCAGCCTAAATGGAATGAGAATCAGAAAGTCCTTGCAACCATACGTACCCAAGACAGGGATGCAGATCCGCTGGAAGGTGCAGCGGCTGGTAGCTGGAGTTTAGAGATTGTGGAGCAATCCCAAAGTGAGGGCTGCTGTTGACTGTGGAGAGACTGATCAAGGGGATGTGAGGGAGGAGACTGTGGTGGGAAATGCCTGTGGAGGAAAGCCAGGCAGCCATGGAAGCTAGGCAATACTGCTGAGTCACGTTTGGGGGTGGAGCCATCACCATAGCCTCTCTCTCCCCACAGTGCCAGCATTGGCAGCTGAACAATAGAGAGGCTGGCCCAGCAAGCACCTGACGCACTGAACTACAGAGTAGGACCCCACCCAGGATGCCCCTTTAAGTGCCTGATGTGCCAATCTAGAGTAGGACCCCAGCCAGGGGGGCCCCTATATGTGCCTGATGTGCCAAACAACAGAGAAGGTCCCCAGGCAAGGAAGCCCTCTAAGTGCCTGAACGGGTGGAGCTACGGGGAAAGACTGGCCAAAGAGGCCTTCTGATCGCCAGCTACAAGAGGCTTGAAAAAAGACTCTGATAGGGCCATAACTCCTGCAGTGGAGGCAGTCCGTGTCCCTGCACATTTGGTGCTGCCAGGGTCCCCGCAAGCCAAGCAGCTGTGCCACCTTCATGGTCAACTCTCACTGGGGCAGAGCTGCCACAGGCAAAAAAAGTCTTGCGCGTCTGCACGTGGGGTCGCTTCGGTAGTGTCCTACTTTTTGTGACCCTGGAGACTGTGGCCTGCCAGGCTTCTCTGTCAGGGAGCAGGGTTCTCCAGGCAAGGATACAGGAGCCTATTGGCCAATACTGGTTTCCACGGCTGTGCGGCACTGGAGCGGCCCTGAGGAGATACCCCACATCCCAGGGCAGAGAAGCCCCAGCAAGACGGTAGGAGGGGCAAATTCGCATTTAGAATCACACCCCACCTCCACCAGAGACACTCAGAGGGCTCAAACAAACCTTGTGTGCACCAGGACCCAGAGACCCCACATAGACTGAGACAGAACTGGGTTTGAGTGTCTCCTGTGTAGGTACAGGTCAGCAATGGACTGCCGCAGGGGCAGGGGCCCTGGGTGCAGCAGACTTGGGTATGGCATAAGCCCTCTTGGAGGAGGTTGCCATTAACCCCACCATAGAGCGGCCAGAACTTACACAGGACTGGGAAATAGACTCTTGAAGGGCACAAACAGAACCTTGCGTGCACCAGGACCCAGGAGAAAGGAGCAGTGACCCCACACGAGGCTGACCCAGACTTGCCTGGAAGTGTCCAGGGGTCTCCAGTGGAGATGTAGGTCAGTGGTGGCCTGCTTCAGGGTTGGGGGAACTGAGTGTAGCAGTGCATGCATGGGGCCTTTTGAAGGAGGTCGCCATTATCTTCATTACCTCCACCATAGTTTGGCCCCAGGTAAAGAGGCACGAGAGATCAAATTGCCAACATCCGCTGGATCATGGAGAAAGCAAGAGAGTTCCAGAAAAACATCTATTTCTGCTTCATTGACTATGCCAAAGCCTTTGACTGTGTGGATCACAATAAACTGTGGAACATTCTGAAAGAGATGGGAATACCAGACCACCTGACCTGCCTCTTGAGAAACCTGTATGCAGGTCAGGAAGCAACAGTTAGAACTGGACATGGAACAACAGACTGGTTCCAAATAGGGAAAGGAGTACGTCAAGGTTGTATATTGTCACCCTGCTTATTTAACTTAAATGCAGAGTACATCATGAGGAACGCTGGGCTGGAAGAAGCACAAGCTGGAATCAAGATTGCTGGGAGAAATATCAATAACCTCAGATATGCAGATGACACCACCCTTATGGCAGAAACTGAAGAGGAACGCAAAGGCCTCTTGGTGAAAGTGAAAGAGGAGAGTGAAAAGGTTGGCTTGAAGCTCAACATTCAGAAAACGAAGATCATGGCATCTGGTCCCATCACTTCCTGGGAAATAGATGGGGAAACAGTGGAAACAGTGTCAGACTTTATTTTGGGGGGCTCCAAAATCACTGCGGATGCTGATTGTAGCCAGGAAATTAAAAGACGCTTACTCCTTGGAAGGAAAGTTATGACCAACCTAGATAGTATATTAAAAAGCAGAGACACTACTTTGCCAACCAAGGTCCGTCTAGTCAAGGCTATGGTTTTTCCCGTGGTCGTGTATGGATGTGAGAGTTGGACTGTGAAGAAACCTGATGGCCAAAGAATTTATGCTTTTGAACTGTGGTGCTGGAGAAGACTCTTGAGAGTCCCTTGGACTGCAAGGAGATCCAACCAGTCCATTCTAAAGGAGATCAATCCTGGGTGTTCATTGGAAGGACTGATGCTAAAGCTGAAACTCCAATACTTTGGCCACCTCATGCGACGAGTTGACTCACTGGAAAAGACTCCAATGCTGGGAGGGATTGGGGGTGGGAGGAGAAGGGGACGACAGAGAATGAGATGGCTGGATGGCATCACCGACTCGATGGACATGAGTTTGAGTGAACTCCGGGAGTTGGTGATGGACAGGGAGGCCTGGTGTGCTGTGATTCACGGGGTCGCAAAGAGTCAGACACGACTGAGCGACTGAACTGAACTGAACTGAACTGAACTGAAATAAGAGGGAAGGAACAGAGCTCCACCCATCAACAGAAAATTGGATTAAAGATTTACTGAGCATGGCCCCACCCATCAGAACAAGACCCAGTTTCCCCCTCAGTCAGGACCTCCCATCAGGAAGCTTCCATAAGCTTCTTATCCTTCTCCATCAGAGGGCAGACAGACTGAAACCACAATCACAGAAAACTAACCGACCTGATCACATGGACCACAGCCTTGTCCAACTCAGTGAAACTATGAACCATGCCGTGTAGGGCCACCCAAGACGGACAGCTCATGACGGAGTGTTCAGACAAACTGTGGTCCACTGGAGAAGGGAATGGCAAACTACTTCAGTGTTCTTGCCTTGAGAACCCCACGAACAGTATGAAAAGGCAAAAACATAGGACACTGAAAGGTGAACTCCCCAGGTGGGTAGGTGCCCAATATGCTACTGGAGATCAGTGGAGAAATAACTCCAGAAAGAATGAAGAGATGGAGCCAAAGCAAAACCAACACCCAGTTGTGGATGGGACTGGTGATGGAAGGAAAGTCCGATGCTGTAAAGAGCAATACTGGAATGTTAGGTCCACGAATCAAGGCAAATTGGAAGTGGTCAAACAGGAGATGGCAAGTGTGTGTGAACGTCAACATTTTAGGAATCAGCAAACTAAAGTGGACTGGAATGGTTGAATTTAACTCAGATGACCATTATATCTACTACTGTGTGCAAGAATCCCTTAGAAGACATGGAGGAGCCATCATAGTCAACAGAAGAGTCTGAAATGCAGTACTTGGATGCACAATGATCTCTTTGTTTCCAAGGCCACCATTCAATATCAGAGTAATCCAAGTCTATGTCCTGACCAGCAGTGCTGAAGAAGCTGAAGTTGAACGGGTCTATGAAGACCTACAAGACCTTCTAGAACTAACACCCAAAAAAGACGTCCTTTTCATTATAGGGGACTGAAATGCAATAGTAGGAAGTCAAGAGATACCTGGAGTAACAGGAAAATTTGGCCTTGAAGTGCAGCGTGAAGCAGGGCAAAGGCTAATAGAGTTTTGCAAAGAGACTGCACTGGTCATACCAAATACCCTCTCCCAACAGCACAAGAGAACACTTTACACATGGACATCACCAGATGGTCAACACCGAAATCAGATTGATTATATTCTTTGCAGCCAGAGATGGAGAAGCTCTATACAGTCTGCAAAAACAAGACTGGGAGCTTACTGTGGTTCAGATCATGAACTCTTTATTGCCAAATTCAGACTTATATTGAAGAAAGTAGGGAAAACCACTAGATCATTCAGGTATGACCTAAATCAAATCCCTTACAATTACATGGTGGAAGTGACAAATAGATTCAAGGGATTAGATCTGATAGACAAAGTGCCTGAAGAACTATGGACGGGGGTTCGTGACATTGTACAGGAGACTGGGATCAAGACCATCCCCTTGGAAAAGAAATGCAAAAAAGCAAAATGGCTGTCTGAGGAGGCCTTAAAAATAGCTGTGAAAAGAAGAGAAGTGAAAAGCAAAGAGACAAGGAAAGATATACCCATTTGAATGCAGAGTTCCAAGGAATAGCAAGGAGAGTTAAGAAAGCCTTCCTTAGTGATCAGTGCAAAGAAATAGAGGAAAACAATAGAACGGGAAAGACTAGAGATGGCTTCAAGAAAATTAAAGATACCAAAGGAATATTTCATGTAAAGATGGGCACAATAAAGGACAGAAATGGTTTAGACCTAACAGAAGCAGAAGATATTAGGAAGAGGTGGCAAGAATACACAGAAGAACTATACAAAAAGGATCTTCATGACCTAGGTAATCATGATGGCATGATCACTCACCTAGAGCCAGACATCCTGGAATGTGAAGTCAAGTGGGCCTTGGGAAGCATCACTATGAACAAAGCTAGTGGATGTGATGGAATTCCAATTGAGCTATTTCAAATCCTGAAAGATGGTGCTGTGAAAGTGCTGCACTCAATATGCCAGCAAATTTGGAAAACCCACCAGTGGCCACAGGACTGGAAAAGGTCAGTCTTCATTCCAATCCCAAAGAAGGGCAATGCCAAAGAATGCTCAAACTACTGCACAGTTGCACTCATCTCACATGCTAGCAAAGTAATGCTCAAAATTTTCCAAGCCAGGCTTCAACAGTACGTGGACCTTGAACTTCCAGATGTTCAAGCTGGATTTAGAAAAGGCAGAGGAACCAGAGATCAAATCGCCAACATCTGTTGGATCATCGAAAAAGCAAGAGAGTTCCAGAAAAACATCTATTTCTGCTTTATCGACCATGCCAAAGCTTTTGACTGTGTGGATCACAACAAACTGTGGAAAGTTCTTGAAGAGATGGGAATACCAGATCACCTGACCTGTCTCTTGAGAGATCTGTATGCAGGTCAAGAAGAAACAGTTAGAACTGGACGTGGAACAACCGACTGGTTCCAAATTGGGAAAGGAGTACGCCAAGGCTGTGTATTGTCACCTTGCTTATTTAACGTATATGCAGAGTATATCATGAGAAACGCTGGTGTGGATGAAGCACAAGCTGGAATCAAGATTGCCAGGAGAAATATCAATAACCTCAGATATGCAGATGATACCATCCTCATGGCAGAAAGCAAAGAGGAACTAAAGAGCCTCTAGATGAAAGTGACAGCGGAGAGGGAAAAAGTTGGTTTAAAACTCAAAATTCAGAAAACGAAGATCATGGCATCTGGTTCCATCACTTCTCAGCAAATAGATGGGGAAACAGTGGGAACAGTGAGGGAGTTTTCTTGGTAGGGGGCTCTAAAATCACTGCAGCTGGTGACTGCAACCATGAAATTAAAAGACGATTGTTCCTTGGAAGAAAAGCTATGACCAAGCTGGACAGCATATTAAAAAGCAGAGACATTACTTTGCCAACAAAAGTCTGTCTAGTCAAAGCTATGGTTTTTCCAGTGGTCATGTATGGATGTGAGAGTTGGACTATAAAGAAGGCTGAGCAGCCCCAATGACTGCAGCACGCCAGGCCTTTCTGTCCATCACCAACTCCCAGATCTTACTCAAACTCATGGCCATTGAGTCGGTGAAGCCATCCAACCATCTCATCCTCTGTTGTCCCGTTCCCCTCCCACCTTCAATCTTCCCCAGCATCAGGGTCTTTTCAAATGAGTCAGTTCTTCACATCAGGTGGCCAAAGTATTGGAGTTTCAGCTTCAGCATCTGTCCCTCCAGTGAATGTTCAGGACTGATTTCCAATAGGATGGACTGGTTGGATCTCCTCACTGTCAAAGGGACTCTCAAGAGTCTTCTCCAATACCACAGTTCAAAGGCATCAGTTTCTGGGCGCTCAGCTTTCTTTAAAGTGCGACTCTCACATCCATACATGACTACTGGAAGGCTTGACTACTGGAAGACGGACGTTTGTTGGCAAAGTAATGTCTCTGCTTTTTAATATGCTGTCTAGGTTGGTCATAACTTTCCTTCCAAGGAGTAAGCATCTTTTAATTTCATGGCTGCAGTCACGATCTGCAGTGATTTTGGAGCCCAGAACAAGAAAGTCTGCCACTGTTTCCACTGTTTGCCCATCTATTTGCCGTGAAGTGATGGAACCGGATGCCATGATCTTCATTTTCTGAATGTTGAGTTTCAGGCCAACCTTTTCACTCTCCTCTTTCACTTTCATCAAGAGGCTCTTTAGTTTCTCTTCCCTTTCTGCCATAAGGGTGGTGTCATCTGCATATCTGAGGTTATTGATATTTCTCCCGGCAGTCTTGATTCCAGCTTGTGCTTCATCTAGTCCAGCATTTCGCATAATGTACCCTGCATATAAGTTAAATAAACAGGGTGACAATACACAGCCTTGACGTACTCCTTTCCCTGTTTGGAACCAGTCTGTTGTGCATGTACATTTCCATCTGTTGCTTCTTGACCTGCATACAGGTGAGGCAGGCAAGGGGTTCTGGTATTCCCATCTCTTGAAGAATTCTCCACAGTCTGCTGTGATCCACACAGTCAAAGGCTTTGGCATAGTCAATAAAGCAAAAGTAGATGTTTTTCTGGACCTCTCTTGCTTTTTCAATGATCCAACAGATGTTGGCAATATGATCTCTTGTTCCTCTGCCTTTTCTAATTCCACCTTGGTAATGCGTTTCTGACTCATAGGAAGAAAAACTGATGTTTTGAAGCAGCAACTATTAGCAACATAGACCTTAAGGCATTTTCTGAAGTCACTCTTTTCAAGTGGTTCACACTTGTTTCTCAGAGAAGGCACCTGGACCTGCACAGAGTTTCCACTTCTGAATTTTTTTTCCCAGTGAAGATACCAATTTCTAATTGCTGCAACAGTAAGGTATGCAGTGGATTTCATGGTTGATTTTCATGTAGCTTGCATAATAAGCTCTTTTTTTTCCCCTTCAAAATCCTTAGTTTTAAGTTTCAACATTACAGAAGAAGAAGAAGAAGAAGTGGACTTCTTGAGGGGGCTTATTGCCTAAATTCTTTTACTATTGATCTCAGAGAGAGGTCTGGAGGTGATACTGGCCCCATTCATACTTGAAACAGTCCATTAACTCTCTCTGGAATCAAATCTTGCCCCCATTTTACTCTTCAGGAGATGGTGCTCTGTCTGAGTTATAATAATTTGTTTTTGATCTCTGTGAAGAATGCTGCTGCTGCTGCTAAGTCGCTTCAGTCGTGTCCGACTCTGTGCGACCCCATACACGGCAGCCCACCAGGCTCCCCTGTCCCTGGGATTCTCCAGGCAGCAACACTGGCTGCGAAGAATGAGCACTGAAATTTTTGAATTTTGTAGTTTATATCGCTTTTATCTCATTGTTTGCATAACAGTGAGATCCTCCACACATTTCATCATCCTAGTCAAAAGGGTTGCTTACAGCTTATTTTAAATATTCAAATGAAATATTTCACAATAGGATGTAATAATGAGCTTCAAAGAAAATCATAATAAATTGCAAAGGATTGAAATCCCACAGACTGTTCTCTCTCAACAGATGTCATAAGCTATATAGCAACACCATTAAAATTCATCACTCCATATATAGGAAATTTACACAAATGAAATTCAAGTAGAAATCTTCCTGGACCACAAAGAAAAGGGAATGGACAAGAAAAGCCGTGAACTTTAACACGAACCTGGCCATTCAAACATCTTGAGGTAAAAGGAGATACTGTAGGCTTTATATTGCTGATAGTTCTCCTCTAAATTTCTGTAAGGGCCTGAAGACATGACCTGCTCTGGATTCACGTCCTTAAAACTCCATGATTGAATGTAAATAAAGAACCAAAGAGAACTGGCCAAGTACCACAGTTCCTTTCCCCTTAACCTCCAGCCTGATTTTCATAGAAAGGCTATTATCTCTTGAGCTCTGGTCACTCAACCACACTTTGAGTCAACAGCTGTGACTCACAGGCTGCCAGTCCCCCACTGGCTGTACCAGTGGAGATAGATGTTTGAAATGTCTTCCCTGGACACTCTCTGATGGACACAAAGTTGCAGGTCATGAAAGTTATTGTTTTAAAGATTAAAAGATTCTCTGTTAGAAAATAACTGATTAGATTTACCTGTATGAAATTTTTTCTTTTTAATTTATTATTTTATTGAAGGATAATTGCTTTACAGAATTTTGTTGCTTTCTGTCAAACCTCAACATGAATCAGCCATAGGTATACATACATCCCCTCCCTTTTGAACCCCCGTCCCACCTCCTTGGGAGGAAAGTTATGACCAAACTAGACAGCATACTGAAAAGAAGAGACATTACTTTGCCAACAAAGGTCCATCTAGTCAAGGCTATGGTTTTCCCAGTAGTCATGTATGGATGTGAGAGCTGGACCATAAAGAAAGCTGAGCGCCAAAGAATTGATGCTTTTTGAACTGTGGTGTTGGAGAAGACTCTTGAGAGTCCCTTGGACTGCAAGGAGATACAACCAGTCCATCATAAAGGAGATCAGTCCTGGGTGTTCATTAGAAGGACTGATGTTGAAGCTGAAACTCCAATACTTTGGCCACCTGATGGGAAGAGCTGACTCATTTGAAAAGGCCCTGATGCTGGGAAAGATTGAGGGCAGGAGGAGAAGGGGACGACAGAGGATGAGATGATTGAATGGTATCACTGACTCAATGGACATGAGTTTGGGTAAACTCCGGGAGTTGGTGATGGACAGGGAGGCCCGGCCTGCTGTGATTCATGGGGTCTCAGAGTCGGACATGACTGAGCACTGAACTGAACTGAGCTGAATATAAGTCCCTATGTTACTCTTTCCATACATATCACCCTCTCCTCCCCTCTCCCAATGTCCATAAGTCTATTCCCTATGTCTGTTTCTCCATTGCTGCCCTGTAAATAAATTCTTCAGTACCATTTTTCTAGGTTCCCTGTATGAGAGTTAGAATACGATATTTATCTTTCTCTTTCTGACTCACTTCACTGTATATAATAGATTCTAGGTTCATCCACCTCACCAGAACTGACTCAAAGGTGTTCCTCTTTATGGCTGAGTAATATTCCATTGTGTATATGTACCACTTCTTTATCCATTCATCTGTCGATGGACATCTAGATTGCTTCCATGTTCTAGCTATTGTAAGTAGTGCTGCAATGAACAATGGGATACATGTGTCTTTTTCAATTTTGGTTTCCTCAGGGTATATGCTAGGAGTGGGATTGCTGGGTCATATGGTAGTTTTATTCCTAGTTTTTAAAGGATTTCTCCATACCTTCTTCCATTGTAGGTGTATCAATTTACATTCCCACCAACAATGCAAGAGCGTTCCCTTTTCTCCACACCCTCTTCAGCATTTATTGTTTGTAGACTTTTTGATGATGGCCATTCTGACCGGTGTGAGGTGATATCTCACTTTGGTTTGCATTTCTCTGATAATGAGTGATGTTGAGTATCTTTTCATGTGTTTGTTAGCCATCTGTATGTCTTCTTTGGAAAAATGTCTCTTTAGGTCTTTTCCCCACTTTTGGATTGGGTTATTTGTTTTTCTGGCATTGAGTTGTATGAACTGCTTGTATATTTTGGAAATTAATCCGTTGTCAGTTGTTTCATTTGCTATTATTTTCTCCCATTCTGAGGGTTGTCTTTTCACCTTGCGTATAGTTTCCTTTGCTGTGCAAAAGCTTTTAAGTTTGGTCAGGTCCCATTTGTTTACTTTTGTTCTTATTTCCATTACTCTAGGAGGTGGGTCATAGAGGATCTTGCTTTGATTTATGTTATTGAGTGTCCTGCCTATGTTTCCCTCTAAGAGTTTTATAGTTTCCAGTCTTATATTTAGGTCTTTAAATCCATTTTGAGTTTATCTTTGTGTATGTGTGTATGTGTCTATTTCCCTTTTGATTTCTTCAGTAACCTGTTGGTTATTTAGAAACACATTTTTTAATCTCCATGTGTTGGTGTTTCTTACAATTTTTTTCTTGTAATTGATATCTAGTCTCACAGCGTTGTGGTCAGAGAAGATGCTTGATAAGATTTCAGTTTTCTTAAATTTATTGAGGTTTGATTTGTGATCCAAGATGTGGTCTATCCTGGAGAATGGACCACGTGCACTTGAGAAGAATGGTGTATTCTTCTGCATTTGGATGGAATGTCCTGAAGATATCAATGAGATCCATCTCCTCTAATGTATCATTTAAAACTTGTGTTTCCTTATTAATTTTCTCCTTTGATGATCTGTCCATTGGTGTGAGTGGGGTGTTAAAGTCTCCTACTACTATTGTGTTACTGTCAATTTCTCCTTTTATGCCTGTTAGTGTTTGTCTTATGTATTGAGGTACGCCTATGTAGGGTGCATAGATATTTACAATTGTTATGTCTTCCTCTTGGATTGATCCCATGATCATTATGCAGTGCCCTTCCTTATCTCTTGCAATCTTCTTTAAGATCTATTTTGTCTGATATGAGGATTGCTACTCCAGCTTTCTTTTGCTTCCCATTTGCATAGAATATATTTTTCCACCCTCTCACTTTCAGTCTATATGTGTCTTGAGGTCTGAAGTGGGTTTCTTGTAGACAGCATATATATGGGTCCTGTTTTTGTATCCATTCAGCCAGTCTGTGTCTTTTGGTTGGAGCATTTAATCCATTTATATTTAAAGTAATTATTGATATATATGTTCCTATGGCCATTTTCTTAATTCTTTGGGGTTGATTTTGTAGACCTTTTTTCTTCTCTTGTATTTCTTGACTACATCAGTCCCTTTCACATTTGTTGTAAAGCTGGTTTGGTGGTACTGAATTCTCTTAACTCTTGCTTGTCTGAAAAGCTTTTTATTTCTCCATCAATTTTGAATGAGATCCTTGCCAGGCACAGTAATCTTGATTGTAGATTTTCCCTTTCAGTACTTTAAATATATCCTGCCATTCCCTTCTGGCCTGCGGAGTTCTGCTAAAACATCAGCTATTAAGCTTATGGGGTTTCCCTTGTATGTTACTTCTTGCTTCCGCCTTGCTGCTTTTAATATTCTTTCTTTGTGTTTAGTCTTTGTTAGTTTGCTTCGTGTGTGTCTTGGTGTGTTTCTCCTTGGGTTTATCCTGTATGGGACTCTTTGTGCCTCTTGAACGTGATTGACTATTTCCTTTTCTATGTTGGGAAATTTTCAACTATAATCTCTTCAAAAATTTTCTCATACCCATTCATTTTCTCTTCTTCTTCTGGGACCCCTATAATTCGAATGTTGATGCATTTGGTATGGTCCCAGAAGTCTCTGAGACTGTCCTCAGTTCTTTTTATTATTTTTACTTTATTCTGCTCTTCAGAAGTTATTTCCACCATTTTTATCTTCCAACTCACTGAGTCATTCTTCTGCTTCAGATATTCTATTAATTCCTTTCAGAGTATTTTTAATTTCAGTAATTGTGTTGTTTGTATCGGCATGTTTATTCTTTAATTCTTCTAGTCTTTGTTAATTGATTCTTGCATTTTCTCTATTTTCTTTTCAAGGTTTTTGATCATCTTTACTATCATTAATATGAATTGTTTTTCAGGTAGTCTGCCTATTTCCTCTTCGTTTGTTTGGACTTATGTGCTTCTAGTTTGTCCCTCCATTTGTCTAGTATTTCTCTGTCTTTTCATTATTTTCTTTAACTTATTGTGTTTGGGGTCTCCTTTTCCCAGGCTTCAGGGTTGAATTCTTTCTTCTTTGTGGTTTCTGCCCTCCTAAAGTTGGTCCAGTGGTTTGTGTAACCTTCATAGAGGGTGAGATTTGTGCTGAATTTTTGTTTGTTTTTCCTCTGATGGACAAGGCTGAGTGAGGTTGTAATCCTGTCTGCTGATGTTTGGGTTTGTATTTTTGTTTTATTTGTTGTTTAGATGACGTGTCCTGCACAGTGTGCTACTGGTGGTTGGGTGATGCCAGGTCTTGTATTCCAGTGGTTTCCTTCGTGTGAGTTCTCACTATTTGATACTCCATATGGTTAGTTCTCTGGTAGTCTAGGGTCTTGGAGTCAGTGCTCCCACTCCAAAGGTTCAGTGCTTGATCTCTGGTCAAGAACGAAGATTCCACAAGTGGTTTGTTATGGCATTAAGTGAGATTAAAACAAATATCCAAAAACGAGAAACCAAAGATGAACCCCAGACAAACGGCAGTTACAAAATCAGGCAAATAATAATAAAAATAAAGGAATATACACATATACGTATATACCCATGAGCAAAGTCAAAACAGTCCAACAAAAATAAAGTACAATAGATTGACCCGGCAAACAAAAGAAATCAAAAATTATATTTACCAGTTAAGAACAAAACTATCAAAAGCACAACCTGGAGAAAAAAAAAAAAAAAAAGCAAGGTGCCAAGTTGGGAATAAAGCAATGAAAACAAAACTAACAAATATGTTCAGAGGAAAAGAAAGAAAGAATAGATATGCAAAGTTAAAAAGGTAGATGAAGAAGATTTATATACATTAAAGAGTAACTGCAAGGGAAAAAGAGCAGTAGGAAAAGCAAACAAAGGAATAAATATAGAAAAATGTAACAGGTTTTAAAAAATTAAAGATTGAAATTATAAAAAAGAGAAAAGTAAAAAAAAATTGGAAGAAGAAAGAAAAAAGGGGAAAAAAGGAAATTTCCTCAGAACTGCAAAAGCCCAACGTAGAGGCAGAGGTTTATAACAACAATAAAAGGTGTGGCTGAATATACACATATACATATACACACATAAGCAAGATCAAAATAGTCCAACAAAAATAAAGTTCTATAGGTAGAACCGGCAAACGAAGGGAAACAAAAGTTATGTCTACTAGAACAAAACTTACTAAAGCAGAAACTGGACAACAAAATTAAAGCAAGGTGCCAATTGGGGAATAAAGCAATGAAAATAAAACTAACAAATATGTTGAGAGGAAAGGAAAGAAGGAAAAGAAAGATAGATATGCAAAGTTAAATAGAGGTAGATAAAGAAGATTTATATATATTAAAGATTAACTGCAAAGGGAAACGAACAGTATGAAAAGCAAACAAAGGAATAAATGTAGAAAAAATAATAATAGGTTTAAAAAATTTTTTAAGAGAAAAGGGAAAAAAAAAGGAAATCTCCCCAGAACTGCAAAAGCCCAATGTAGAGACAGAGGTTATAACAACAATAAAAAGTGTGACTGAGGAAAAAAGAAAGAAAGAAAAAAAGAAGTCCAAAAGCTTAATTAGACTTAATGGTGGCAATAAAATTGACAACTACAACAGAGCGGGAGAATAGGGAAAAAAAGGAAAAAATCCAAAAGAATCTACAGAACAAGTCAAAACATAGGAATAATAAGTGTTTTTCTTGAGTCACTGCTATCTCCCTCACTGGGAGTCACAGTTCGCCTCACCTCCGTAGAAACCCTCTAACACTGTGCTGATCGCTGGACCTGCTGGTGGGGGCAGCTGAGGTCCTAATCTGGTCCTAATTCTCTGTGTTCTTGTCTCCAATGTCCACAATTATCAGAACTAGTGCGTTTTCTTTTGTGGGCACTCTCAATGACCCTTTATATAGTCCATAGACACAGAATTTGTCTAGTGGATCATGTGGATTGAATCTGCAGCTTGTACAGCTGGTGGGCAGGTTTGGGGTCTTCTTCCTTAGCCACACTGCCCCTGGGTTTCAACTGTGGTTTCGTTTCCACCTCTGCATGTGGGTGGTCCACTGGGGTTTGCACCTGAGGCTGCCCTGGAAGAGTTGGGTTTCCCCTGTGAGGGCCAGGTGTGTAGGTGGTGCAGCTGCTTGGGTTGCAGGGGTCCTGGAAGCACCAGGTACTCAGGGGAGTTGGCGGCTAGAGCAACAGGAAATAAAGAGCTCTAGTCCGTCTAGTCAAGGCAATGGTTTTTCCCGTGGTCATGTATGGATGTGAGAGTTGGACTGTGAAGAAAGCTGATCGCCGAAGAATCGATGCTTTTGAACCGTGGTGTTGGAGAAGACTCTTGAGAGTCCCTTATACTGCAAGGAGATCCAACCAGTCCATTCTAAAGGAGATCAATCCTGGATGTTCATTGGAGGGACTGATGCTAAAGCTGAAACTGCAATACTTTGGCCACCTCATGCGACGAGTTGACTCACTGGAAAAGACTCTGATGCTGGGAAAGGTTGGGGGCGGGAGGAGAAGGGGACGACGGAGAATGAGATGGCTGGATGGCATCACCCACTCTGTGGACATGAGTTTGAGTGACCTCCAGGAGTTGGTGATGGACAGGGAGGCCTGGCGTGCTGTGATTCATGGGGTCGCGGAGAGTCGGACACGACTGAGCGACTGAACTGAACTGAACTGAACTGAGGAGGGTATCAGTTCAGTTCAGTTCAGTTCAGTCGCTGAGTTGTGTCCGACTCTTTGCAAACACAAGGACTGCAGCATGCCAGGCCTCCATGTCCATCACCAACTCCCGGGGTTTACTCAAACTCATGTCCATTGAGTCAGTGATGCCATCCAACCATCTCATCCTCTGTAGTCCCCTTCTCCTCCTGCCTTCAGTTTTTCCCAACATAGGGTCTTTACAAATGAGTCAGTTCTTCGAATCAGGTGGCCAAAGTATTGGGGTTTCAGCTTCAGCATCAGTCCTTCCAATGAACATTCAGGACTGATTTCCTTTAGGATGGACTGGTTGGATCTTCTTGCTGTTGAAGGGACGCTCAAGAGTCTTCTCCAACACCACAGTTCAAAAGGATCAATTCTTCAGCGCTCAGCTTTCTTTATAGTCCAGCTCTCACATCCATACATGACTACTGGAAAAACCATAGCTTTGACTAGATGGATGTTTGTTGGAAAAGTAATGTCTCTGCTTTTTAATATGCTATCTAGGTTGGTCATAGTTTTTCTTCCAAAGAACAAATGTCTTTTAATTTCATGGATGCAGATGGCGGTTCTAAGATGGCAGAGGAATAGGACAGGGAGACCACTTTCTCCCCCACAAAGTCATCGAAAGAACATTTGAACGCTGAGCAAATTCCACAAAACAACTTCTGAACGCTGGTAGAGGACACTAGGTACCCAGAAAGGCAGCCCATTGTCTTCGAAAGGAGGTAGGACAAAATACAGAAGATAAAAGAGAGACGAAAGAGTTAGGGACGGAGATTCATCCTGGGTAGGGAGTCATAAAAGAGGAGAAGTTTCCAAACACCAAGAAACCCTCTCACTGGCGGGTCTGTGGGGAGTTTTGGAATCTCAGAGGGCAACATAACTGGGAGGAAAAATAAATAAATAAATAAAACTCACAGATTACGTGCCCAACGTCAATTCCCAGCGGAAAAATAGCACAGATGCTCGCATCCACCACCAGCAAGAGGGGGCTGAACAGGGAGGCGTGGGCCAAATTGCTTAGGGTAAGGACCGGGACTGAATATCCTGAGGACAATCTGAGGGAGCTAATGTGAGATAGCAACCCAAACTGTGGGATAGCCAGAGAGAGAAAGAGAAAACAAAAAGAGAGAGAGAGAGAGAGAGAGAGAGAACTTTCCCGTGAAAAGCCCTAACCTAAGGCACTGCCGGACCTGTTCACAGGACAAAGGACTGAGCGAATACCAGAGGCGAGCTGGCTGGCAGCGGACAGGCCCATCTCCTACCAGAGGCAGGGAGGCAGGTGGGGGGCAGCCAGAACTTGAAAGGGGAAAACTCAGCCCCAGAGACGGCATCCTCCACCAAACTGCGAGCAGGCTCCCAATTGCCAAGCAAGACTTCCTGGGATCCTGGACGGATGACATCCGCCGGGAGGGTTTCAGCCAGAAATCAGCTCCTGAGAAGAGACACACAGCACATCTGAGATGGCGCACCTGGGAAACTAAGCGGCTGGGATGGGGAGATGATAAGACGCACTGCACCTAAGGAGAGTGCGCTCGCCAAGCACCCGGTCGCCTGAGCTGCTCAGACCTGGGAAGGGCACAAAACACAGGGCCAACCGAGTCTGCACCTTTGTGGAGTACCCAGGAACCTGAACGTGAGTGGTTTAGACCTGGGAAGTGCACGCATCCTAGGGCCCACCTCAGACAGTTCCCCCACAGAGCAACCTAGAGCCTGAGAAATGTAGACTGGGAAACACACACACCGTGAGCGGGGGCAAACTCAGTGTGGCCGAGACACTGTGAGCACTCCCCACACACGCCAGTGATATTTGTTTGCAGGGTTCCTCCCTCCCCACAGCACGACAGAACAAGTGAGCCTAACTAAGTGACCACCTTCTCCCCCTTGTGTCAGGGCAGAAATTAGACACTGAAGAGACCAGCAAACAGAAAAAACTAAAATAAACAGAGGGAACTGCTTTGGAAGTGACAGGTGCAACAGATTTAAACCCTGTAGTTAGCACCGACTACATTGGAAAGGGCCTAAAGATCTTGAGAAGTATAAGCTGGATCAAGGAAATATCTGAAACTGAACTGACCCCACACTGTCCGCAACAGCTCCAGAGAAATTCCTAGATATATTTTTACTATTATTATTTATTAAATGAAAAAAATTTTTGATTTTTAAGTCCTCTATTACTCCTTTAATTTTCATTTTTATTATCTACTATTACCTTGCAAAAAAACCCCTATTTTTAAAGCAAACTTCATATATATTTTTATAATCATTTTGATTTTCTTTTTTTTTTTTAATATTAAAATTTTGAGAGTCTAACGTCTACTCTAAATTTTTAATCTTTGCTGTTTGGTATTTGTTATCAATTGCATACCTTTAAGAACCCAATCCTCAGTACCCAATTTTACTTGAGAGTGTGATTACTGGCTTGATTGCCCTCTCCCCCTTTTAACTCTCCTTTTTCTCCCCTAGGTCACCTCTATCTCCTCCCTCCCCCTTCTCTTCTCTACACAACTCTGTGAATCTCTTTGGGTATTCCAGGTTGTGGAGAACACTTAGGGAACTGACTACTGGCTAGATATATCTCTCTCCTTTTGACCCCCCTCTTCTACTCCTGGTCACCTCTATCTCCTTCCTCCCTCTTCTCTTCTCTATGTAACTCCATGAACCTCTCTGTGTGTTCCAGGCAGTGGAGAGCACATAGGGATTTGATTACTGGCTAGACTGCTCTCTCCCCTTTTGATTCCCCCTCTTCTCGCTCTGATAACCTCTATCTCCCTCCTCCCTCTTCTCTTCTCCATGTAATTCAGAGAAACTTTCCGGGTGTCTTTCATAGTGGAGAATCTTTTCTCCATTAACCTAGATGTTTTATCATCAGCGCTGTATGGATGGAGAAGTCTTGAGGGTACTGTTAGAATAAGACTGAAACCAGAGGTAGGAGGTTTAAGTCCAAAACCTGAGAACACCAGAGAACTCCTGACTCCAGGAAGCATTAACTGATAAGAGCTCATCTGAAAGCTTCCATACCTACACTGAAACCAAGCTCCACCCAAGATCCAACAAGTTCCAGAGCAAGACATACCAAATAAATGCTCCAGCAATGCAGGAACATAGCCCTGAGCATTAATATACAGGATGCCCAAAGTCACACCAAACACATAGACATCTCAGAACGCACTACAGGACACTTTATTGCATTCCAGAGAGAAGAAATCCAGCTCCATGCACCATAACACCGACACAAGCTTCCCTAATCAGGAAACCTTGACAGGCTACTCGTCCAACCCCACCCACAGGGAGGAACCTCCACAATAAAGAGGAACCATAAGCTGCCAGAATACAGAAAGGTCACCCCAAACACAGCAATCTAAACAAGATGAAAAGGCAGAGAAATACTCAGAAGGTAAAGGAACATGATAAATGCCCACCAAACCAAACAAAAGAGGAGGAGATTGGGAGTCTACCTGAAAAAGAATTCAGAATAATGTTAGTAAAACTGATCTAAAATCTTGAAAACAAAAAGGAGTTACAGATAAATAACCTGGAGACAAGGATTGAGAAGATGCACGAAATGTATATCAAGGACATAGAAGAAATAAAAAAGGGTCAATCAGCAATGAATAATGCAATGCAATGCAATGCTGCTAAGTCGCTTCAGTCGTGTCTGACTCTGTGCGACCCCATAGATGGCAGCCCACCAGGCTCCTCCGCCCATGGGATTTTCCAGGCAAGAGTACTGGAGTGGGGTGCCATTGCCTTCTCCGGAATAATGCAATAAATGAGATGAAAAACACTCTGGAGGGAACCAACAGTAAATAACTGAGGCAGAAGATAGGATAAGTGAGGTAGAAGATAGAATGGTAGAAATAAATGAAGCAGAGATTAAAACACAAAAAAGAATTAAAGGAAATGAGGACAACCTCAGAGACCTCTGGGACATTGTGAAACGCCTCAGCATTCGAATCATAGGAGTCCCAGAAGAAGAAGACAAAAAGAAAGACCATGAGAAAGTACTTGAGATAATAGTAGAAAACTTCCCTAAACTGGGGAAGGAAATAGTCACCCAAGTCCAGGAAACCCAGAGAGTCCCATAAAGGATAAATCCAAGGCAAAACACCCCAAGACACATATTGATCAAATTAACAAAGATCAAACACGAAGAACAAATATTAAAAGTAGCAAGGGGAAAGCAACAAATAACACACAAGGGGATCCCCATAAGGATAACAGCTGATCTTTCAATAGAAATTCTTCAGGCCAGAAGGGGTTGGCAGGACATACTTAATGTGATGAAAGAAAAAAACCTACAACCCAGATTACTGTACCCAGCAAGGATCTCTTTCAAATATGAAGGAGAAATCAAAAGCTTTACAGACAAGCAAAAGCTGAGAGAATTCAACACCACTAAGCCAGCACCTCAACAAATGGTAAAGGAGCTTCTCTAGACAGGAAACACAGAGAAGGTGTATAAACTCGAACCTCAAACAACAAAGCAAATGGCAACGGGATCATACTTATCAATAATTACCTTAAATGTAAATGGGTTGAATGCGCCAACCAAAAGACAAAGACTGGCTAAATGGATACAAAAACAAGACCCCTATATATGCTATCTACAAGAGACCCACCTCAAAACAAGGGACACATACAGTCCAAACGTGAAGGGCTGAAAATAGATATTTCATGCAAATGGAGGCCAAAAGAAAGCAGGAGTAGCAATACTCATACCAGACAAAATAGACTGCAATAAAGGCTGTGAAAAGAGACAAAGAAGGACACTACATAATGATCAAGGGATCACTCCAAGAAGAAGATATAACAATTATAAATATACATGCACCCAACATAGGATCACCGCAATATGTAAGGCAAATGGTAACAAGTATGAAAGGGGAAGTTAACAGTAATACAATAATAGTGGGAGACTTTAATACCCCACTCACACCTATGGATAGATCGACTAAGCAGAGAATTAGCAGGAAACACAAAAGCAAGAGAGTTCCAGAAAAACATCTATTTCTGCTTCATTGATTATGCCAAAGCCTTTGACTGTGTGGATCACAATAAACTGTGGAAAATTCTGAAAGAGATGGGAATACCAGACCACATGACCTGCCTCTTGAGAAACCTGTATCCAGGTCAGGAAGCAAGAGTTAGAACTGGACATGGAACAACAGACTGGTTCCAAATAGGAAAAGGAGTACGTCAAGGTTGCATATTGTCACCCTGCTTATTTAACTTGTATGCAGAGTACATCATGAGGAACGCTGGGCTGGATGAAGCACAAGCTGGAATCAAGATTGCAGGGAGAAATATCAATAACCTCAGATATGCAGATGACACCACCCTGGTGGCAGAAAGTGAAGAGGAACTAAAAGGCCTCTTGATGAAAGTGAAAGAGGAGAGTGAAACGTTTGGCTTGAAGCTCAACATTCAGAAAACGAAGATCATGGCATCTGGTCCCATCACTTCATGGGAAATAGATGGGGAAACAGTGTCAGATTTATTTTTTTGGGGGGGGGGCTCCAAAATCACTGCAGATGCTGATTGCAGCCAGGAAATCAAAAGATGCTTACTCCTTGGAAGGAAAGTTATGACCAACCTAGATAGCATATTAAAAAGCCGAGACATTACTTTGCCAACAAAGGTCCGTCTAGTCAAGGCTATGGTTTTTCCCGTGGTCATGTATGGATGTGAGAGTTGGACTGTGAAGAAAGCTGATGGCCGAAGAATTGATGCTTTTGAACTGTGGTGCTAGAGAAGACTCTTGAGAGTCCCTTGGACTGCAAGGAGAACCAACCAGTCCATTCTAAAGGAGATCAGTCCTGGGTGTTCATTGGAAAGACTGATGCTAAAGCTGAAACTCCGATACTTTGGCCACCTCATGCGAAGAGTTGACTCACTGGAAAAGACTCTTATGCTGGGAGGGATTGGGGGCAGGAGGAGACGGGGACGACAGAGAATGAGATGGCTGGATGGCTTCACCAACTCGATGGATGTGAGTTTGAGTGAACTCCGGGTGTTGGTGATGGATAGGGAGGCCTGGCGTGCTGCGATTCATGGGGTCGCAAATAGTCAGACACAACTGAGCGATTGAACTGAACTGAAGGCAACTCATCTGCGGGTGGTGTATCTGATGGCAGCACTGATGCCCTCAGACACATTGTGCTCACTGATCTCTCATGGAGGCAGCAGGTGAAGGGCACTGAGGATCTGTCTGGAGGTAAGGATCGAGCCCTTGATGGAAAGGGCCAGGAAGGAGGCATATCTGATCCACCCTCAATTATATTGTTAAGAAAATAACTCACTCATGACATTTAAGGAAATGCCAAAATTAATGAGACAGTGTTTCATAACCTGGTAGACACAGATGGACATAAAAGTGCAAAGTCAGCTCCTTGTACACAGAGTAGTGCTCCTGGAAATCATGGAAATAACTGACCTAATATATTCTCCAGGTTTATGACCGGGACATCAGAAAAGAGTCTATGCATAGAGAATACAAACTGAAATGTGATGCTATCAAATTATTAAAAATATTTAGTATATACCAAATTTAAATACTCTTTTTTGACATAATTTAGGTTTTGAAAAATAATCCAAATAGTGAATATATATGAGTTGTTGGCTGGAAAAAAAAAAAGTTACCTTATTTTTAAGAAGCCACCATGGGGTGAAAAATGGAATCAATAAGTGAGAAACACATAAAAATTAAAACCATTTAACTTTCAAGACTGTATGATAATATAGTCAAAGGTATTTCTTAAATATATTTATATAGAAATAAATTGAGGAATTTGAACCAAAAAAAAAAAAAAAGAAGACTTTAGCAGAATTGAAGAAATGGGAGTCATCAGTGTGGTTTCATCCCAATGACAAGACTTCTTATGGTGTTTCCTCTTGGACATTTAAGGGACAGCTAATTCTACTCTTAATAAGATGATTTCAATCATAAAGGGGAAGAACAGACTTTTACTACTAGAAAATATAGTGGAATGATACAATCAGTGGTGAAATCTTACTATTCTGCTATCTGAAGAATTCCATTTACAACTAAGAATATAAAAATCTTACCTGAGATATTAGTAATCAACTTCTTGCCATTTTTTTTTTTTTTGACGCAAGGGACAAAAGACATATCCAGGACAGTCTCTAAATTCATGTCATTAAGCCACCATGATTAAACAGCAGCCAGGAAACAAACCACAGGAAATGAACCATACCAACATATTCTATAAACTCCAAAGGCCAAACCTCCCAAGAAGGCTGTGATTGGTGCATCCTGTGACACACTATAACATTTTGGCCCAATGGCAAGGAATCATATCCCTTTCCTAATCTCAAAGGCTGCAGGTGTTAGTAAGACTCCTATCGCTTCAGCCCAGGGACTGTTCACACATTGAGTCAAGGGTTGTGCCTCAGGAGCTGCAGGCTTTTCATTGGCTGAGCCAGTCCCAGAGCACTTGAGCTGCTCTCACTGGAAGCTTCCAGCATCCTCACAATGCAGAGGTGCACCTCATGAAAGCTTCCAGTTTTCCAAAGTGGGAGGATGTAGTCTTCAGGGAAAAGCCAAATAAGATCGATCAGAACCAGTTTGAAAAGTAACTTTAGTTTCTTCCACTTTGGATACGTATTGCTTCTGGAACATTTTGCTTTATTTTAGCACTGTGTTTGGGACCTTGTTTATATTTCCAAATGATTTCTATGATACAAATAATGGCAGAAAAGTTTGAACTAAAATACTATTTTCTCCAAGTTCTTGCTCATCATTTGTTATTAAATATAAAGCTCTTTCCCATATGTTGTCATTTCAGCAAAACCCAGTGTTAAATAATGATTGTTCACTAGGTGCCCTTTCTCCACGATCACCTACTGAAGTTCACTTATCCCATGTGCTTATGTGACCTTCGTCTCTTCAGCATCAATCCCCACTGTTTCACTCTTTTTTAGACTTCCTGTGTTTCAGTCGTCCTTGAGCTTACCCAAGAGCTCTTCTCATCCAAAATTTTGTTCCAAGTGTGTAAGAGCATCCTGAGGTATTACAAAGAGGTATTTACCTGCAGGTCTTTGGGTGGTAGTTTTATCTGGTCTCCTTGGAAGTCAATGTTTTGGAAATATTTTCATAAGATTCTTTTGATATTCAAGCATATAAGTAACATTCCCATTCCAGGGTCTCATTTGTCATAATCCTTAGTCTAATAACCCCAAGGCCAATTTTTGAGAGGTAACGGCAGAACAGAGTTCTTCACTGGCCCAAAGATAAAAGACCTTTACAACCCTCCTCCATCAGGTAATGGCCCCCTTTATAGGCACACAACTCAGAGTGATTAAGCTCTCTCTACTCTCCTGCCTTGCCCAAGTTTTTCTCCTGAGTTTGCGGGTTTCTGAAATGTTAAAGACTTTCTGTTTTGTCCCTTCAGGACAGGGACAGTTCTGTCCCTTTTCTCAAGGCATGAAGAAAAGTTTTGATTTCTGTAGGTTATCTATCATTTGTCTCACTGTTTGACTGAGTGACATCCTTTTGCGGTTTAAACATTCTAATCAATCGGGAAATTTAAAATTTATTTTACAAGCAGAAAAGCAGATAACAAACATAACAGAATATAATTAGTGTTTAAAGCAAATGATAATAACATTTTAAAGCATTTATAAGGACCTAATTGAAAGTGTGTCTCCCGTCATTACCGAGATGGACAGTGAGAAACTTTAAAAAACAAATAAATACAAATAATAAAACTATTCAGTCTTCAAATAGTTTAGGAAAACTACATGAAAGCAGTCACCTTATTTTCTCTTTCGTCATTAGTGTTGTCTTTTCTTTATTATTTTTATAGGAGTATCTATGAAACATTGCTGATAACCAAACAACAATTTTAGCAAACAGAGAAAAGTCATACATATACACTATTAATTTTGAAGCAATGTGATATAAAGTGTACCAGGAACCATGAAAAAAGAAGCAACAAATACAATCCTAACACATACCAGGTGGATCAGCAGAAGCATTTATCTGGCCCATAGATACATGAGAAATAGTCAATAATTGTTGCTTTAATTCACTAAATTCTGAAATAATTTACAATGCAACAATCTCTAAATAATACGAATAATGAAAAATTCAAGTTTATCACAGATTGCTCACTGAATTGAAAGCTTTGATTTATCAAAATTAATCAGTTTAAGTATGACTCTCCATCAATTGTCCATGCTTACATGTGTTGGAAGAATTCAGAAACTGTAACTACACCATCCAAATATCAAACCACTATATATGTGTGGAAAACACCAACGTGCTCTCAATACAATGGAAGAATGAGAAGTTATGCCCACTTGTAACTGAAAATTCATGTCTTAAATGAGTTGCATTCATTCTCCCCAAAATTCCTAAGCTGATGTCCTAAACGATAGTACCTGACATATGCTTGTTTATGGAGATACAACCTATCCTGGAGGAATGAAATTCTACTGTGTTCATTAGGAAAGCCCCTAATACAAAATGACTTATATCTATATAAAAAGGGGAAACATGGAAACAGAAACTCTCACATAGGAAGGAAACTGAACAAATGTAGGGGTCTCTTTGCCACTTTGACAAGCCAAGGTCAAGAAGACTGGAACAGACACTTTCTTTCAGTTCAGTTCAGTCACTCAGTCGTGTCCGACTGTCCACGACCCCATGAATCACAGCACGCCAGGCCTCCCTGTCCATCACCAACTCCCGGAGTTCACTGAAACTCATGTCCACAGAGTCGGTGATGCCATCAAGCCATCTCATTCTCTGTCGTCCCCTTCTCCTACCGCCCCCAACCTTTCCCAGCATAAGAGTCTTTTCCAATGAGTCAACTCGTCGCATGAGGTGGCCAAAGTATTGGAGCTTCAGCTTTAGCATCAGTCCTTCCAAAGAACACCCAGGACCGATCTCCTTTATAATGGACTGGTTGGATCTCCTTGCAGTCCAAGGGACTCTCAAGAGTCTTCTCCAACACCACGGTTCAAAAGCATCGATTCTTCGGCGATCAGCTTTCTTCACAGTCCAACTCTCACATCCATACATGACCACGGGAAAAACCATAGCCTTGACTAGACGGACCTTGGTTGGCATTGTAATGTCTCTGCTTTTTAATATACTATCAAGGTTGGTCATAACTTTCCTTCCAAGGAGTAAGCGTCTTTTAATTTCATGGCTGCAGTCAACATCTGCAGTGATTTTGGAGCCCCAAAAAATAAAGTCTGACACTGTTTCCACTGTTTTTCCATCGATTTCCCATGAAGTGATGGGACCAGATGCCATGATCTTTGTTTTCAGCTTCAAGCCAACCTTTTCACTCTCCTCTTTCACTTTCATCAAGAGGCTTTCGAGTTCCTCTTCACTTTCTGCCATAAGGGTAGTGTCATCTGCATATCTGACGTTATTGACATTTCTCCCAGCAATCTTGATTCCACCTTGTGCTTCTTCCAGCCCAGCGTTCCTCATGATGCACTCTGTATATAAGTTAAATAAGCAAGGTGACAATATACAGCCTTGACGTACTCCTTTTCCTATTTGGAACCAGTCTGTTGTTCCATGTACAGTTCTGACTGTTGCTTCCTGACCTGCATACAGGTTTCTCAAGAGACAGGTCAGGTGCTCTGGTATTCCCATCTCTTTCAGAATTTCCCACAGTTTACTGTGATCCACACAGTCAAAGGCTCTGGCATAGTCAATGAAGCAGGAATAGATGTTTTTCTGAAACTCTCTTGCTTTCTCCATGATCCAGCGGATGTTGGCGATTTGATCTCTGGTGCCTCTGCCTTTTCTAAAACCTTCTTGAACAACTGGGAGGTCAAGGTTCACATATTGCTGAAGCCTGGCTTGGAGAATTTTGAGCATGACTTTACTAGCGTGTGAGATGAGTGCAATTGTGCGGTAGTTTGAGCATTCTTTGGCATTGCCTTTCTTTGGGATTGGAATGAAGACTGACCTTTTCCAGTCCTGTGGCCACTGCTGAGTTTTCCAAATTTGCTGGCATATTGAGTGCGGCACTTTCACAGCATCATCCTTCAGGATTTTAAATAGCTCCACTGGAATTCCATCACCTCCACTAGCTTTGTTCGTAGTGATGCTTTCTAAGGCCCACTTGACTTCACATTCCAAGATGTCTGGCTCTAGGTCAGTGATCACGCCATCTTGATTATCTTGGTCATGAAGATCTTTTTTGTACAGTTCTTCTGTGTATTCTTGCCACCTCTTCTTAATATCTTCTGCTTCTGTTAGGTCCATACCATTTCTGTCCTTTATCAAGCCCATCTTTGCATGAAATGTTCCCTTGGAAACTCTAATTTTCTTGAAGAGATCTCTTGTCTTTCCTATTCTGTTGTTTTCCTCTATTTCTTTGCATTGATCGCTGAGGAAGGCTTTCTTATCTCTCCTTGCTATTCTTTGGAACTCTGCATTCAGATGCTTATATCTTTCCTTTTCTCCTTTGCTTTTCGCTTCTCTTCTTTTCACAGCTGTTTGTAAGGCCTCCTCAGACAGCCATTTCGCTTTTTTTGCATTTCTTTTCCATGGGGATGGTCTTGGTCCCTGTCTCCTGTAGAATGTCACGAACCTCCGTCCAGAGTTCATCAGGCACTCTATCTATCAGATCTAGTCCCTTAAATCTGTTTCTCACTTCCACTGTATAATCATAAGGGATTTGATTTAGGTCATATCTGAATGGTCTAGTGGTTTTCCCTACTTTCTTCAATTTAAGTCTGGATTTGGCAATAAGGAGTTCATGATCTGAGCCACAGTCAGCTCCTGGTCTTGTTTTTGCTAACTGTATACAGCTTCTCCATCTTTGGCTGCAAAGAATATAATCAATCTGATTTCGGTGTTGACCATCTGGTGAAGTCCATGTGTAGAGTCTTCTCTTGTGTCGACACTTTCTTTATCACACTCTAAATGAGCAAAATAAACTGTCAATTTGATTTCAACTTCCCACCTCCAAAAATGTTTTCATAACAGAGACATTCTATACACATTTCATCATCCTAATCAAAAGCATTATTTCCAACCTATTTTAAATCTTCAGATGAAATATTTCACAATAGGATGAAATAATTGGTTTCAAAACAAATCATAATAAATTGTAAAGGATTGAAATCCCACAGAATGTTCTCTCTCAACAGATGTAGTAAGCTGGAAACTTGTTTATCAAGAAAGCTAATAGAAAATTAACAACTTCTTTATAAGTCATCACTTCACACATTGGAAATTTACACAATTGAAATTCAAATAAAAATATTCCTGGACCACAAAGAAAAAGGAATGGACAAGAAAAGGTAAGAACTTTAACATGAACTTAAACATTCAAACATCTTGAGGTCAAAGAAGATACTGTAGGTTTTATATTGCTGATAATTCTCCTCTAAATTGCTGTAAGGGCATGAAGACATGACCCGCTCTGGATTCATGTCATTAAATCTCCATGATTAAATGTAAGTAAAGAACCAAAAAAGAACTGGCACAGTACCACTGTTCCTCTCCCATTAATCTCCGGTCTGATTTTCATAGAAAGCCTATTATCTTTTGAGCTCTGGTCACTCAACCACACGTTGAGTCAACAGCTGTGGTTCACAGGCTGCCAGTCCCCTATTGGCTGTACTAGTGGAGATAGATGCTTGAAATGCTTTCTCTGGACACTCTCTAATAAAGTTGCAGGTCATGAAAGTTATTGTTTTAAAGATCAAAAGATTCTGTTAGAAAATAACTGATTAGATTTATCTGTATACATTTTTAAAACAATTTCAAAACCCAGAGAATTAGAAAACTGAAATGTGTGTGAAAATTTTGTTTTGCCATTTCTGTACTATATTTCAGTCCCCATTTATATATTTAAATGTTTGATTACCTGGGATATGTGGAAAATAAATAAATTAACTGGGATATGTGGGAAAAGTATACTAGAGGTAGTGGATGGATATATCAGTTTCTTCACTTTATCTACTGGATATCACACACAAACTGCTTCTGAAGAATCCCATAGTACATTTTGGCAGAATGAGAATAAAATGGGAAATGAAGTTACTAGGTATATAATTTAAAACTTATAGAACTCTATCATGACTGAACTAGAGAAAGCACTAAAACCGGGACTAAATAAAGGTTGGAATTTTTACTTCCCCATACCTTTTCTCTCATTGTTCTGCTGAGAATCACCCTTCACAGATGTCTACATCAAAATCAAGTGGTACTGATAATTTTTTAACTTAATAAAGATTTATGGATGTATCAATGAGTTACAATATTATATTTGTTCAGGTTTGCAACATAGTGATTCAATAGTTTTATATATTATACTGTTTACATTTGTTAGATAATTGATGTGTTTATCTCTGCTACACCGTATATCCTTCTTGCTTATTTTAAAGTTCAAAATGAATAGTTTAATATATAAGAAATATTAAATTCTAATAAAGATCATAGTAAGTTACAAAGACTGAAATCACAGAATCCTTTCTATCTCTCTCCAAGGATGTAGTAAGCTTGAAATCATTTTTTTAAGTAATAGGAAAATCACCAACTATTTTGAAATTCAGTGACATAGCTATAGGGGGAAAAAAATGTCAATGCACCAAGAAGAAAACACAATGGACGTTAAATTCAGTAAATATTATCATAAGCATTAGCAATCAAATACTTGTGGTAGAGGAAGGAATCATCTTATTCTCTTAATTGCTGAACATCCTCCTCTTATTTTGATGCAAGGAGCTAGAGACATGCCCACAAGAAGAAATGGATGCATGTGTGCACACTAGTCTCTTCAGTTGTGTTCAACTCTTTGCGACCCTGTGAACTGTGGCCCTCCAGGATCTTCTTCTGTCCCTGGGGACTATCCAGGAAAGAATACTAGAGTGGGTTGCCAGCCCTCCTCCAGGGAATCTTCTCCACCCAGGGATGGAACCCGCGTATCTTGCATCTCCTGCATTGCAGGCAGGTTCTTTACCACTAGCACCACATGGAAAGCCCCAAGAAATGGATGCTTGTACTTAAATCAGCATGGTTAAAAGCAGGTGTTGAAATGGAAGAACATCAGGGAAATTATCACCCCACCTTCCCGCTCAATCTCTGGGATGAGTAACACAGGAATGCTGTTATTGGTTCAGACCTCCTCACCCACCATATTTTTGGCCAATTTCTTTGGCTCATGGGCTACCAGTCCCTCATTGGCTGTTACTGTGAAGACTGTGGTTACATTCACTGTTACTGGACGATCCCATCATCCATGCAATATTGCAATTCAGTCAATATTTTTGTTAAAAAAATCAAAAAGTTCTAGGTTGCAAACAAGCAAAAAACAGAATCAGAGAAATCTGAATTATGTAATTTCAGAAGATATGGTGCTTGATTCTAGAAATTTAAAATTACCTAATTTTACACTGCATTTGAGTCCTGCTTTATGCATTTAACTGAAATCAGATTGAAGGAATAGAATGGGTAAGCGTGATTTTATATCTGCTACTGCTGATGCAATGGTAAAGAATCCTCCTGCCAATGCAGGAAATGCAAGAGGTGCGGGTTCGACCCCTTGGTCAGGAAGATCCTCTGAAGTAGGAAATGATAACCCAATCCAGCATTCTTGCTTGGAAAATTCCATGGACAGAGGAGCCTAGTGGGCTCCAGTGCATGGGGTCACAAAGAGTAGGACAAAACTGATCACACATAGACACACACTGCTCTTCGTGTGCTTGAATGCATGCTAAGTTGCTTCAGTTGTATCCAACTCTTTGTGACCCTGTGGACTGTAGCCTGCCAGGCTCCTCTGTCCATGAGATTATCCAGGAAAGAATACTGGTGTGGGTTGCCATGCCCTCCTCCAGGGGATCTTTCTGACCCAGGAATTGAATCTGTTTCTCCTGCGACTCCTGCATTGCAGGCGGATTCTTTAACACTGAGCCACTCGGGAAGCCCACACTGCTCTTTACTGGTTGCTGCTGCTGGTACTGCTGCTAAGTCACTTCAGTCGTGTCCGACTCTGTGTGACCCCATAGACGGAAGCCCACCAGGCTCCCCCATCCCTGGGATTCTCCAGGCAAGAACACCGGAGCGGGCTGCCATTTCCTTCTCCAATGTGTGAAAGTGAAAAGTGAAAGTGAAGTCGCTCAGTCGTGTCCGACCCTTAGCGACCCCACGGACTGCAGCCTACCAGGCTCCTCCATCCATGGGATTTTCTAGGCAAGAGTACTGGAGTGGCTTGCCATTGCCTTCTCTGTACTGGTTGCTATATACCACATAAAAATCTCTGGATGATACTCCTATATTTAGGTGGGAGAATGAAAATGAAAAAGGCCAATGAAACCTTTATGGAAAGAATTTCGACTATAAAGATCCCTAAAATGGCTGACTGAGAAACCACAAATAGAAATGACCATTTAGGAAAATGACGAGTTGCAATATGTTAAGAAAAGTGCACGATTTTCCATCGAACAAATGACACAACCAAAACATATTCAAGCCAAGTTGATGAGGTTTTTAATATTTTGAAGATGGAAAGTAGGGCATACGTAGAGAACACAGAGTGGATGTGGCTCTTCATTGCTACAGGTCTTTTCCCTCCAAGTGAGTGGCTCTGAAAAGAGTGTTTGGTTTGCGATGTTCTAGTGGTCCCAAGAGAAGGCAATGGCGACCCACTCCAGTAGTCTTGCCTGGAAAATCCCATGGACGGAGGAGCCTGGTAGGCTGCAGTCCATGGGGTCGCACAGAGTCAGACACAACTAAAGCGACTTAGCAGCAGCAGCAGCAGCAGCAGTGGCCCCGAGGCAGCTCATCTGCGAGTGTTGTATCTAATGACCGACTTGGTGTCCTTGGACTCTGTGTACTTGCGGATCTCCCCAGGTAAGAGAAGACGCAGGGCAGTCTGGATCTCTCCGCTGATGATTTACGGTGCTTGTTGGAGCAGGTCAGGTGCCCAGACTCTTCTAAGGGCCGCCGGTGCTGCCACAGCCCCAACAACTTTGAGAGCTTCGCCACCTATTTCCCCAGGGTGCTGTGGCAAGTCCCCATGGGCCTGAGTCTCTCCCACGAGCCCATGAACGTCATGGATTCGTTCGTGAAGGAAATGTTTGAGCGGATCGCTGAAGAGGCTCCAACACAGAATCTTACTTTTCCATTTCTGAGCCACCACGGCTAGAGCTGGAACTCTCTGACATGTCAAAATCATAGGAACATAACTGACCAGCTATTACCTACCATACTCATTAGAATCCCTAATGAATCAGAAAAGTAGAAATAGCAAAACCAAATTCTCCAAAGATGTAACAAAAGCAGAAAAAAAAGTATGGTCATATAAAACATGCATGGGCTTACCAGGTGGTGCTAGTGGTAAAGAACCTGTCTGCCAATGCAGGAGATGTAAGAGGGTCAGGTTCAATCCCTGGGTCAGGAAGATCCCCTGGAAGAGGGCATGGCAATCCACTCCATTATTCTTGCCTGAAGAATCCTACGGACAGAGGAGCCTGGCTGGCTACAGTCCATAGTGTGGCAGAGAGTTGGATGCAGTCACCATCTGCAGTGATCTTGGAGCCCAGGAAAATAAAATCTGTCACTGTTCCCGCTGGCTAATATCCAGACATGACTGAGCGACTGAACTGAACTGAATTCATGGAAGAGAGATTACAAAAGGGAATTATATGGACCATGATGACAGTGTTACTATGAACCTGAAAGCTACAGCTCTTATGATTACAAACTCTCAAGGAGACTTTTTCCCATCCACAGTCAAGGACATGGGACTGAATTTCCTTTGGCATCTTTTTTTCATTAGGAAAAATCTAGGTTTTCTAAATTAAATGTGCAGTCATCCAATCAAATACATATTTAAGGTCTTGATGAATTATTAATTTCTGTCATTTTTCATACAGAGTTGAGCATTTTAAATAATGTATATAAATAATTCTATCAAGTTATTTTTCATGTTGGGAATGGAAGGGTTTTTTTTTTCAATTTATGTCACTTTGGTGACATCTTTCAAAGTTTTTATGCTTAAATAGACATAACTCAGCTGAGGTGAATGAATGACTGTTTGCTACATGGGCCAGAGTTCAAGGATTTTCTGGTGGAGGTCATGGAAAGTTTAAAGATACCCACTGAGATTGGTTGACTGGGGGTTAAGCAAGGGGTGGGGCAGGAAGCATACAGTGACATGTGACATGGGCTGCCATAGTAGCAGGCCTCCCCACATTGCAATTTATCCAATCAGATATAGACAGTATTGGTGACGTCAGGGAAAGCAGAGCTTATAAACTCTGCTAACCACCTTCAGTTCAGTCGCTCAGTCGTGTCCAACTCTTTGCAATGCCATACTCCAGACTCCTCTGTCCATGGAATTTTCCAAGCAAGAACACTGGACTGGGTTGTCATTTCCTATTCAGGGGATCTTCCTGACCAAGGGGTCGAACACACATCTCTTGCATTTCCTACATTGGCAGGTGGATTCTTAACCACTATGCCACCTGGGAAATTCCAGATCTACCCTCAGTTGTTTACAAATACTCTTTGCAACCCTATGGATTGCAGAAAGCCAGGCTTCCCTGTTCATCACCAACTCCTGAAGCTTACTCAAACTCATGTCCATAGAGTTGGTAATGCCATCCAACTATCTCATCCTCTGTCATCCCCTTCTCCTCCCATCTTCAATCTTTCCCAGCACCAAGGTCTTTTCCAGTGAGTCAGTTGTTCGCATCAGGTGGCCAAAGTATTGGAGTTTCAGCTTCAGCATCAGTCCTTCCAAAGAACATTCAGGACTGATTTCCTTTAGGATGGACTAATTGGATATCCTTGCTGTCCAAGGGACTCTCAAGAGTCTTCTCCAACACCACAGTTCAAAAGCATCAGTTCTTCAGTGCTCAGCTTTCTTTATAGTCCAGCTCTCACATCCATACATGACTACTGGAAAAACCATAGCTTTGACTAGATGGACGTTTGGTGGCAAAGTAATGTCTCTGCTTTTTAATATGCTGTCCAGGTTAGTCATAGCTTGTCTTCCAAGAAGCAAGCATCTTTTAATTTCATGGCTGCAGTCACTGTCTGCAGTGATTTTGGAGCCCCCCAAAATAGAATCTCTCACTGTTTCCACTGTTTCCCCATCTATTTGCCGTGAAGTAATGGGACCAGACGGAGAAGGCAATGGCAAGCCACTCCAGTACTCTCGCCTGGAGAATCCCATGGACAGAGGAGCCTGGTAGGCTGCAGTCCGTGGGGTCGCTAAGGGTCGGACACGACTGAGCGACTTCACTTTCACTTTCCACTTTCACACATTGGAGAAGGAAATGGCAACCCACTCCAGTGTTCTTGCCTGGAGAATCCCAGGGACAGGGGAGCCTGGTGGGCTTCTGTCTATGGGGTCACACAGAGTCGGACACGACTGAAGTGACTTAGCAGCAGCAGCAGCAATGGGACCAGATGCCATGATCTTAGTTTTCTGAATGTTGAGTTTTAAGCCAACATTTTCACTCTCCTCTTTCACTTTCATCAACACGCTCTTTAGTTCTTCACTTTCTGCCATAAGGTTGCTGTCATCTGCATATCTGAGATTATTGGCATTTCTCCTGGCACTCTTGATTCCAGCTTGTGCTTCCTCCAGCACAGCATTTCTCATGATGTACCCTGCATATAAGTTAAATAAGCAAGGTGACAATATACAGCCTTGATGTACTCCTTTCCCTATTTGGAACCAGTCTGTTGTTTTGCATTATCATGAATTATCATCATTTTATATTTACTACTAATAAAAATTAGCCTTTTTCTCTTTATGATAATAACAGTTTTATCACCTCATGGGCTACCTGTCACTCATTAGCTGCTACTGTGGAGACTGTGGCTACCCTCACATCCATACATGACTACTGGAAAAACCATAGGTTTGACTAGACAAACCTTTGTTGACAAAGGTTTGCTGGCAAATGTCTCTGCCTGGCGGGCTACAGTCCATAGGGTCACAAAGAGTTGGATACAACTGAAGCGACTTATAACGCATTCAAGCACACAAACAGCAATGTATGTCTATGTGTGCTCAGTTGTGTCCGACTTTTTGTGACCCCATGGGGATCTTTCTGACCAAGCAGTAGAGCCCACATCTCTTGCATCTCCTGCATTGGCAGGAGGATTCTTTACCACTACACCAGCAGGAGCAGATAAAAAAACCATGCTTACCCATTCTATTCCTTCAATCTGATTTCAGTTCAGTGCTGCTTTTTAAATGCCTCACAGTAAATATTAATACATTTACTGTCAATGGGCTTTCCCATCATCCATGCAAACAAACAAAAAACAGAATCAATTTGCTGAGGAATCAGTGAACTAAGATGGACTGGAATGGGTGGATTTAACTCAGATGATCATTATATCTACTACTGTGGCCAAGAATCCTTTAGAAGAAATGAAGTAGCCATCATAGTCAAAAAGAGAGTCCAAAATGCAGTGCTTGGATGCAATTCTCAAAAATGACAGAATGATCTCTGTTCATTTCCAAGGCAAACCATTCAATATCATGGTAATCCAAGTCTGTGCCCCGACCAGTAACGCTGAAGAAGCTGAAGTTGAATAGTTCTACGAAGACCTACCAGACCTTCTAGAATTAACACCCAACAAAGATGTCCTTTTCATTATAGGGGACTGGAATGCAAAAGTAGGAAGTCAAGAAACACCTGGAGTAACAGGCAAATTTGGCCTTGGAGCACGGAATGAAGCAGGGAAAAGGCTAATAGAGTTCTGACAAAAGAATGCACTGGTCATAGCAAACACCCTCTCCCAACAACATAAGAGAAGACTCTACACATGGACATCACCAGATGGTCAACACCGAAATCAGATTGATTATATACTTTGCAGCCAAAGATGGAGAAGCTCTATACAGTCAGCACAAACAAGACCAGGAGCTGACCACAGTCAGATCATGAACTCCTTATTGCCAAATTCAGACTGAAATTGAAGAAAGTGGAGAAAACCACTAGACCATTCTGGTATGACCTAAATAAAATCCTTTATGATTATACAGTGGAAGTGAGAAATAAGGGACTAGATTTAAGGGACTAGATCTGATAGACAGAGCGCCTGATGAACTATGGATGAAGGTTCATGACACTGTACAGGAGTCAGGAATCAAGACAATCCCCAAGAAGAAGAAATGCAAAAAAGCAAAATGGCTGTCTGAGGAGGCCTTGCAAATAGCTGTGAAAAGAAGGGAAGCAAAAAGCAAAGGAGAAAAGGAAATATACACCCATTTGAATGCAGAATTACAAAGAATATCAAGGAGAGATTTAAAAAGCCTTCCTCAGTGATCAGTGCAAAGAAATAGAGGAAAACAACGGAATGGGAAAGACTAGAGATCTCTTCAATAAAATTAGAGATACCAAGGGAACATTTCATTCAAAGATGGGCACAATAAAGGACAGAAAAGGTAGGAACCTAACAGAAGCAGAAGATATGAAGAAGAGGAGGCAAGAATACACAGAAGAACTGTACAAAAAAGATCTTCACGACCCCGATAATTACGATGGTGTGATCACCCACCTAGAGCCACACATCCTGGAATGTGAAGACAAGTGGGCCTTAGGAAGCATCACTATGAAAAAAGCTAGTGGAGGTGACGGAATGCCAGTTGAACTATTTCAAAGGTGCTGTCAAAGTGCTGCACTCAATATGCCAGCAAATTGGGAAAACTCAGCTGTGGCCACAGGACTGGAAAAGGTCAGCTTTCATTCCAATCCCAAAGAAAGGCAATGCCAAAGAATGCTCAAGCTACCGCACACTTGCACTCATCTCATACGCTAGTAAAGTCATGCTCAAAATTCTCCAAGCCTGGCTTCAACAATACGTGAACCGTGAACTTCCAGATGTTCAAGCTGGTTTTACAAAAGGCAGAGGAACCAGAGATCAAATTGACAACATCCGCTGGATCATGGAGAAAGCAAGAGAGTTCCAGAAAAACATCTGTTTCTGCTTTATTGACTATGCCAAAGCCTTTGACTGTGTGGATCACAATAAACTGTGGGAAATTCTGAAAGAGATGGTAATACCACACCACCTGTCCTGTCTCTTGAGAAACCTATATGCAGGTCAGGAAGCAACAGCTGGAACTGGACATGGAACAACAGACTGGTTCCAAATAGGAAAAGGAGTACGTCAAGGCTGTATATTGTCACCCTGCTTATTTAACTTATATGCAGAGTACATCATGAGAAACTCTGGGCTGAATGAAGCACAAGCTGTAATCAAGATTGCCGAGAGAAATATCAGTAACCTCAGATATGCAGATGACACCACCCTTATGGCAGAAGGTGAAGAAGAACTAAAGAACCTCTTGATGAAAGTGAAAGAGGAGAGTGAAAAAGTTGGCTTGAAGCTCAACATTCAGAAAACTAAGATCATGGTATCTAGTCTCATCACTTCATGGGAAATAGATGGGGAAACAGTGGAAACTGTGGCTGCCTTTATTTTGGGGGGTTCCAAGATCACTGCAGATGGTGATTGCAGCCATGAAATTAAAAGACGCTTACTCCTTTGAAGGAAAGTTATGACCAACCTAGACAGCAGAGACATTATTTTGTCAACAAAGGTCCGTCTAGTCAAGGCTATGGTTTTCCAGTGGTCATGTATGGATTTGAGAGTTGGACTATAAAGAAATCTGAGTGCCAAAGAATTGATGCTTTTGAAATGTGGTGCTGGAGAATAGCCTTGAGAGTCCTTTGGACTGCAAGGAGATCCAACCAGTCCATCCTAAAGGAAATCAGTCCTGAATATTCATTGGAAGGACTGGTGCTGAAGTTGAAACTCCAATACTTTGGCCACCTGATGCGAAGAGCTGACTCATTGGAAAAGCCCCTGATGCTGGGAAAGATTGAAGGCAGGAGGAGAAGGGGACGACAGAGGATGAGATGGTTGCATGGCATCACCGATTCAATGGACATAGGTTTGGGTGAACTCCGGGAGTTGGTGATGGACAGGGAGGCCTGGTGTGCTGTGATTCATGGGGTCGCAAAGAGTCGGACACGACTGAGCGACTGAACTGACTGACTGACTGACTGGCAAATGTTAAATGATTCAAAGGACCAGTTAGACCTAATTGATATCTATAGGACATTTCACGCCAAAACAATGAAGTTCACCTTTTGCTCAAGTGCACAAGGAACCTTCCCCAGGATATATCACATCCTTGGCCATAAATCTAGCCTTGGTAAGTTCAAAAAAACTGAAATCATTCCAAGCATCTTTTCTGATCACAATGAGGTAAGATTAGATATCAACTGCAGGAGAAAAAAAAAACAATTAACAATACAAACGTATGGAGGCTAAACAACATGCTTCTGAATAACCAACAAATCACAGAAGAAATCAAAATATGCATTGAAACGAATGAATTTGGAAACACAACAACCTAAAACCTGTGGCACAGCATAAAAGCAGTGCTAAGGGGAAGGTTCATAGCAGTACAGACTTAAGAAACAAGAAAAAAGTCAATAAATAACTTAACTCTACACCTAGAAAAGGAAGAAATGAAGATGGGTTAGTAGATGGAAAGAAGTCACAAAATTTATGGCAGAAATAAATGAAAAAAAAAAAAAGAGACCATAGCAAAAATCAACAAAGCCCAAAGCTGCTTCTTTGAGAAGATAAATAAAATTGACAAACCATTAGCCAGACTCATCAAGAAACAAAGGGAGAAGAATCAAATCAACAAAATTAGAAATGAAAATGGAGAGAACACAACAGACAACACAGAAATACAAAGGATCATAAGAGACTATTATCAGCAACTATATGCCAATAAATGGACAACCTGGAAGAAATGGACAAATTCTTAGAAAAGGACAACTTTCCAAAACTGAACCAGGAAGAAATAGAAAATCTTAGCAAACCCATCACAAGCAAGGAAATTGAAACTGTAATCAGAAATCTCCTAGCAAACAAAAGCCCAGGTCCAGACCGCTTCACAGCTGTATTCTACCAAAAATTTAGAGAAGAGCTAACACCTATTCTACTCAAACTCTTCCAGAAAATTGCTGAGGAAGGGAAACTTCCAAACTCATTCTATGAGGCCACCATCACCCTAATACCAAAACCTGACAAAGATGCCACAAAAAAAGAAAACTACAGGCCATTATCACTGATGAACATAGATGCAAAAATCCTTAACAAAATTCTAGCAATCAGAACCCAACAACACATTAAGAAGATCATACATCATGACCAAGTGGGCTTTACCCCAGGAATGCAAGGATTCTTCAATATCAGCAAATCAATAAATGTAATATACTACATTAACAAACTGAAAAATAAAAACCATATGATTATCTCAATAGATGCAGAGAAAGCCTTTGACAAAATTCAACATCCATTTATGATTAAAAAAACCCTCCAGAAAGCAGGAATAGAAGGAATATACCTCAACATAGTAAAAAGTGTATATGACACACCCTCAGCAAACACTACCCTCAATGGTGAAAGATTGAAAGCATTTCCCCTAAAAAACAAGGGTGCCCACTCTCACCACTACTATTCAGCATAGTTTTGGAAGTTTTGGCCACAGCAATTAGAGCAGAAAAAGAAATAAAAGGAATCAAGATTGGAAAAGAAGAATTAAAACTCTCACTGTTTGCAGATGACATGATCCTCTACACAGAAAACCCTAAAGACTCTACCAGAAAATTACTAGAGCTAATCAATGAATATAGTAAAGTTGCAGCATATAAAATCAACACACAGAAATCCCTTGCATTCCTATACACTAACAATGAGAAATCAGAAAGAGAAATTAAACAAACAATTCCATTCATCATTGCAATGAAAAGAATAAAATACTTAGGAATAAATCTACCTAAAGAAACCAAAGACCTATATATAGAAAACTATAAAACACTGATGAAAGAAATCAAAGAGGACACAAACAGATCGAGAAATATTCCGTGTTCATGGATCGGAAGAATCAATATAGTGAAAATGGGTATACTAACTATGGCAATCTATAGATTCAATGGAATCCCTATCAAGCTACCAATGGTATTTTTCAGAGAACTAGAACAAATAATTTCACAATTTGTATGGAAATACAAAAAAACCTCGAATAGCCAAAGCAATCTTGAGAAGGAAGAGTGGAACTGGAGGAATCAACCTGCCTGACTTCAGGCTCCACTACAAAGCCACAGTCATCAAGACAGTATGGTACTGGCACAAAGACAGAAATGTAGATCAATGGAACAAAATAGAAAGCCCAGAGGTAAATCCATGCACGTATGGACACCTTATCTTTGACAAAGGAGGCAAGAATATACAATGGAGAAAAGACAATCTCTTTAAGAAGCAGTGCTGGGAAAACTGGTCAACCACTTGTAAAAGAATGAAACTAGAACACTCCCTAACACCATACACAAAAATAAACTCAAAATGGATTAAAGATCTAAATTAAGACCAGAAACTATTAAACTCCTAGAGGAAAACATAGGCAAAACACTCTCCAATATAAACTATAGCAGGATCCTCTATGACCCACCTCCCAGAATATTGGAAATAAATGCAAAAATAAACAAATGGGACCTAATTAAAATCAAAAGCTTCTGCACAGCAAAGGAAACTATAATCAAGGTGAAAAGACAGCCTTCAGAATGGCAGAAAATAATAGCAAACGAAGCAACTGGCAAAGAATTAATCTCAAAAATATACAAGCAACTCCTGTAGCTCAATTCCAGAAAAATAAAAGACCCAATCAAACAATGGGCCCAGAACTAAACAGATATTTCTCCAAAGCATACGTACAGGTGGCTAACAAACACATGAAAAGATGCTCACATCAGTCATAATCAGAGAAATGCAAATCAAAACCACAATGAGGTACCATTTCACACCAGTCAGAATGGCTGCTATCCAAAAGTCTACAAGCAATAAATGCTGGAGAGGGTGTGGAGGAAAGGGAACCCTCTAACACTGTTGGTGGAAATGCAAAATCATACAGCCACTATGGAGAACAGTGTGGAGATTCCTTACAAAACAGGAAATAGAACTGCCATAAGACCTAGCAATCCCACTGCTGGGCATACATGCTGAGGAAACCAGAATTGAAAGAGACAAATGTACCCCAGTGTTCATCGCAGCACTGTTTATAATAGCCAGGACATGGAAGCAGCCTAGATGTCCATCGGCAGATGAATTGATGAGAAAGCTGTGGTACATATACACAATGGAATATTACTCAGCCATTAAAAGGAATACATTTGAATCAGTTCTAATGAGGTGGATGAAACTGGAGCCTATTATACAGAGTTAAGTAAGCCAGAAAGGAAAACACCAATACAGTATACTAACGCATATATATGGAATTTAGAAAGATGGTAATGATAACCCTATACGCAAGACAGCAAAAGAGACACAGCTATATTGAACAGCCTTTTGGACTCTGTGGGAGAGGGTGAGGGTGGGACGATATGGGAGAATGGCATTGAAACATGTAAAATATCATATGTGAAACGAATCTCCAGTCCAGGTTTGATGCATGATACAGGGTGCTCGGGGCTGTTGCAATGGGATGACCCAGAGGGATGGGATGGAGAGGGATCTGGGAGGGGGATAGAGGATGGTGAACACATGTATACTCATGGCGGATTCAAGTCAATATATAGCAAAACCAATACAATATTGTAAAGTAAAAAAGATTCATTAATTAATTTTAAAAAAGAAAATGAAATGAGATAACTTACAAAGAAAATAAAGATACCACTGAGTTTGACTGACTGTGTGGTTAAATGTGGGGGAGGGGCGGTGGGAGTTGGGGGTGGGGCATCCAGTGTCTTGTGACATAGGCTGCCATAGTAACAGGTCTCCTGCCTTGCATTTTATCCAATCAGATATGGACAGTGTTTGTGACTGCAGGGAGAGCAGGGCTTATAAACTCAGCCAACTGCCTTCAACCCCCGCATTGTCCTTCCCTCTGAGTAGCAGGGACTGGTGGCTCCGACATGGCTCAACCATCCTCTGACAACTCTGAGGAAGACCTGGGCATCAACGGAACCGGCACCTCCAAAATAGAGCCCTCTGGAACGGAGCCCTCCGAAACAGAGTCTTCAGAAACGGAGCCCTCAGAACCGGAGCCCTATGATGCTGAGCCAAAGAAGGCGAAACAGAAGCCAGCTCAGGGCCGCCACCACCGCTGCCGCCACCGCCACCGTCCGGACAACTTTGCAAGCTTCGCCACCTATGTCCTCTGGGTGCTGAGGCAAGTGCACACAGGCCTGAGTCTCTCCCACGAGGCCATGAACGTCATGGATTCGTTCGTGAAGGATATGTTTGAGCAGATCGCCGAAGAGGCTGGGCGCTTGGCCTGCTCCAACAAGCACTGCACCGTCACGAGTGGAGAGATCCTGACAGCCGTGCGTCTTCTCTTGCCTGGGGAGATCGGCAAGTACACAGTGTCCAAGGCCACCAAGTCGGTCATCAGATACAACACCCGCAGATGAACTGCATCATGACCACCGCAACATCGCAAACCAAAGACTCTTATCAGAACCACTGGAAGGGAAAAGACCTGTAGCGATAAAGAGCCACATCCATCCACTCTGGGTTCTTTACGTATGCCCTACTTTCCACCCCAAGGAAAACATTAAAAACCTCATCAAGTTTGCTTCAATAAGCATCGGTTGTGTCATTTGTTCGATGGAAGATCGTGTACTTTTTTCTTAACGTATTGCATCTCGTCACTTTCCTAAATGGTCATTTCTATTCGTGGTTTCTCAGTCAGCGATTTTAAGGATCTTTATGGTCAAAATTCTTTCCCTAAAAGCTTCATTGGCCTTTTTCATTTTCATTCTCCCACCTATATTTAGGTATCATCCAGAGATTTTTATATGGGGTATAGCAACCGATAAAGAGCAGTGTGTGCTTCCCGGGTGGCTCAGTGGTAAAGAATCTACCTTCAATGCAGGAGTTTCAGGAATGGCAGGTTCGATCCCTGGGTCAGAAAGATCCCCTGGAAGAGGGCATGGCAACCCACTCCAGTATTCTTGCCTGGAAAATCCCATGGACAGAGGAGCCTGGTGGGCTACAATCCATAGGGTCTGAAAGAGTCAGAAATGACGCAAAAGACCTAACATGCGGGCATCCATTTCTTGGGGCTTTGCAGTTGGCATCAGTGGTAAAAAAAAAAACCTGCCTGCAATGCAGGAGACACAGGAGCCCCGGGTTTGATCCCTAGGTGGAGAAGGTTCCCTGGAGGAGGGCATGGAAACCCGCTCCAGTATTCTTGCATGGATCACCCCCATGGACAGAGGACCTTAGTGGGCTACAGTCCATGGGGTCGCAAAGAGTCTGACATGACTCAAGAGACAGCACACACAGACGCATTCATTTCTTGTTGTGGGACATGTCTCTAGCTCTTTGCGTTAGTAAAGAGGAGGATGTTCAGTAATTAAGAGAAATAAGATGATTCCTTCTTCTACCTCAATTATTTGACTGCTAATGCTTAAGAGAATATTTACTGAATTGAATGTCCATTGTGTTTTCTTCTTGGTGCATTGATTTTTTTTTTCTATAGGTATATTGCTGAATCTCAAAGTAGTTGGTGATTTTCCTATCCCTTTTTTAAAAGATTGATTTCAAGCTTACTACATCCTTGGAGAGAGATAAAGCACTCCGTGATTTCAGTCCTTTGTAATTTACTATGGTTTTCATTAGAACTTACTATTTCATTTTATCTTATACTGCTCATTTTGAATTTTAAAATAAGCAACAAGGATAGTCTGTACAGCACAGATAAATACAGCAATTATTTATTAATAAATGTAAACAGAGTATAGTATATAAAACAATTGAATCACTAAGTTGTAAACCTGAACAAATGGAATATGTAACTCACAACTACATCCATAAAAATTTTAAAGTTAAAACAAACTTATCAGTACAACAGAATTTGGATGTGGAAATCTGTGAAGGATGTCACTCTCAGCCAAACAATGAGAGAAAAGCTAGGAGGAAATACAAAATTCCAACCTTTCCTTGATCCCAGTTATAGTGTCTTCTCTAGGTCTTTCATAATAGAGCTCTATAAGTTCTAAATTATTTTCCTAGTATTTTAATTTCCCCTTTTATTCTCCTCCCAATGTGTCTTATGGAATTCTTCAGAAGCATTTTACGTGTGATATGCAATAGCTCAACATTCAGAAAACTAAGATCATGGCATCTGGTCCCATCATTTCATGGGAAATAGATGGGGAAACAGTGGAAACCGTGTCAGACTTTTTTTTTTTTTTGGGCTCCAAAATCACTGCAGATGGTGACTGCAGCCATGAAATTAAAAGACGCTTACTCCTTGGAAGGAAAGTTATGACCAACTTAGATAACACATTAAAAAGCAGAGACATTACTTTGCCAACCAAGGTCTGTCTAGTCAAAGGTACGGTTTTTCCAGTGGTCATGTATGGATGTGAGAGTTGGACTGTGAAGAAAGCTGATTGCCAAAGAATTGAGTTTTTTGAACTGTGATGTTGGAGAAGACTCTTGAGAGTCCCTTGGACTGCAAGGAGATCCAACCAGTCCATTCTAAAGAGATCAGCCCTGGGTGTTCATTGGAAGGACTGATGCTAAAGCTGAAACTCCAATACTTTGGCCACCTCATGTGAAGAGTTGACTCACTGGAAAAGACTCTGATGCTGAGAGGGATTGGGTGCAGGAGGAGAAGGGGACGACAGAGAATGAGATGGCTGGATGGCATCACTGACTCGATGGACATGAATTTGAGTGAACTCCGGGAGTTGGTGATGGACAAGGAGGCCTGGCATGCTGTGATTCATGGGGTCGGAAAGAGTCAGACATGACTGAGCAACTGAACTGAACTGAACTCAAGGAGTAAGAGTCAAAATTCTCATATTTAATGTCAATATGTATTTTACCTGCTGATTTTCAAAAGGCAAACAGCAACAGATCTTAGAAGAGTCATGTTTTTATTAGAATACATTTTATTCCCCATTATTACCCTGGTTCTGAAGACAGTAAATGCCTTGGCAACAAGTGCACTAGAAACAAAGATGTTCTAGAAGCCTGGAGCCAATATGTCTGACTCTTTTAAAAATCACAGCAAAAGTAAAATGGAGGTCATAGAAACACATGAGAAGAGAGGGATAGAATAAAAATTAAGGACTGGGTTTGACCAACTAATGAATTTGTAACAGGAGATAGCACTATTTGAGCACCTTCAGTTTGTATTCAATTATTAGAGAGGGGGACTTTTTTCTTGAGGGGTTGGGAGCAGCATACAAATGTAGCATTAATTGGACTAGTTTCTATTTTATCTGCCTGAAGACAGGAGACTAAGGGGCTACAATAAGAGAAGGGATTAAATCCAGTCAAAACTAATTACATATCTCACAATAGCTCCTTGTGGGACTGGTTTATAAATGCTGTAAGATGGCACAGCCAATTACGATCAAACCAAGAACTTCAGTAGAAAGGGATAAACCAAACAGAGTCGATTTTTATTTTACCGTTTTCTCCTCAAGAGGAGAGAGGAGGAGATGAAGCTAGGAGGTGAGGTGCCCAGTGATCATTCTGGGTTTGTCCAGAGGCGACAATAGACCACTGAGCCCAGAAAGCAGAGCTCTCCGGCCCGTGTCTGGTCTCACCCCAGTGGAGTAAGAGATGTGTAGTGCCCAGAGGAGAATGGAGAGGCCCCCTAGCAACCAGACGTCCTGAATATGCCTCCCCTCCGTCGTGGTCACCCTAGGACCCTCCTGGACAAGCGATCAGTTGCCAATCTCCAGAGGCGGGGAAACAGGGACTTTAAATGAAAAATAACAGGGCTGGGCCCATAAGCCACGTTGTTAGCAGCAATTTGCTTACATTTAAAAATAACTATCATCACTGTTGGTAGCCCAGTCCAACCTAGCAGTCACAGGAGGGCAGGGAGCGAAGGGTCAGTTCCAGAGGGCCGCTTCCAAGCCCCAAACTCTTTGTCCCCTCAGCATCAGACCTACAGCCACAGTGGATGGCCGCTCCTGGGGCTCCCGCCTTGGTCCTGCCAGGGACCAACCCAAGAGGGATCCGAATCCTGCTCAGAAGGCGGTGCTGCGAAGACGAAGGTGTGGACTCCCCAAAAGGCGCCGCTACAAATCGTCCATCCTAATCTCCGTCCCTCCAATTCCTGCAGGCCCGATTCGTCCGCCCCACGGCCACCACGCCCCCTGTCCCCATAGTCCTCTGGCTCCGGCAGGGACACACGTCCTCACTCGAAGGCTGGAAGATCAGAGAAAGGTAGAGGGCTGCACTGACACCGCTTAGCACTCTAGTCGAGGTTAGCTTTCCTGCGCGGAACCCCTCAGTTATATGGTGCGTGACAGGCTCCGCCCCAGTCCTCTTCGATTGGCCAAGGAATCCCAGGCCCGCCTCCTCGCCCCTCCCACCGCTTTAGCCTTGCTGGCCTGAGTTCACTATCTCTCCTCTACTCAGGACTTCACCCCTGCAACTGGGTGTTAGTAACTTCATACCAGATTCGCCTCCCCAGACTCCATCCAAACACAGTCTGATTCCTCCAGGGATTGATGGCTGGCCTACCTCCCCTGCTTTTCCCACTACTTTCGTCCTTAGGATCCACTTCCCTTCCTCCCAAGTATACTCACTCCTTCACAATAACAGGGGCCTCTACAACAAGCAGACACATCTTACCCAGTTAGCTTTGAATACCTGAAACTCTGAGATTCAAGATGAAGGAGCCGTATTCAGGTCCTCTCGGCATTTTATATCCAAAGGAGCCAAAGCTTGTGGTGATGACCAGTGATGCTCACTGTTGTATGAATCCTTGACCAGCTGGTGAGGGAGGTGTGCTCATGGAAAGGGTGGGTCCTTCAGGGTCTTTCACTCCCACAACTGGGCATTTCTGTGACAGTGGTGCTATCCTATGTAAAAGTCACATTTTCTAATTTCTTAGCCACTGAACATGGTAGCAGTGTAATCAGAGGAGAATCTGCTGAGGCTATTCATCTTTATATCTCTAATCCCAAGCACTTTGCTTGGTCGACAGTAACGTGCAAGCATGCTTAGTCACTTCAGACGTGTCCGACTCTGCGTCCTTATGGACTGTAGCTCACCAGGCTCCTCTGTCCATGGGATTCCCCAGGCAAGAACACTGGAGTGGGTTGCCATGTTCTCCTCCAGAGAATCCTCCCTACCAAGGGATAAAACTCATGTCTCTTATGTCTCCTGCATTGGCAGGCTCTTTCTTTACCACTAATGCCAACTGGGAAGCCCCGTCTACAGTAGTTGCTTAGATGAATATCCGTCTTTCAGTTCAGTCCAGTCACTCAGTCGTGTCCGACTCTTTGCAACGCCAGGCCTCCCTGTCCATCACCAACTCCCAGAGTCCACCCAAACCCATGTCCATTGAGTTGGTGATGCCATCCAACCATCTCATCCTCTGTCGTCCCCTTCTCCTCCTGCCCTCAATCTTTCCCAGCATCAGGATCTTTTCCAATGAGTCTTTAGATTGAAATAATAACTCCAGGATAGAGCAGAATTTTGGGGCAGCAGCACCACTCAGTGTCTCTGTTGGGGAGAAGAGCGAGGATCTGGTAGGTACTTGGAAGAACTCAGTCTTCCAAGGTCATTTTCTGGATACTCACCCAGAACCTTAGACTATTAAAGTAAAATGGAGATAGGACTGTCTTCAGCTTGCATTCCATATTTTCAATATGGCTCATTTATGGTGGTAGAGCTCTACATAGATCAGCGATTACTCTCTCCTCAGCATTTCTCACACCTCCCCCACTTCTCATATTTTTCTATGCTCTTGTAGCACAGTGTGCTAACTTGAGAGTTTTGCATGTTTGCGGGAGGAGTTTTTAAAACAGAAAAACATACTCATTCAAAAAATAGCTTTCATTGTTTATCTACAATGTCCCAGGCATTAAATATAATAAACACCAGTTTTCCATCTCTCAGAGTTAGATGCTGTTAATATTTAGGTATATTTACTTTGCCTTTTAGAGGAATAGAGATATTATAGAAAAATTGAAGTTTCCTTAACTTTCATCCATTTCCATTCCCCTCTCACTTTCCAAAGGATACTCCTACCCTGAATGTGATATGTAGTTTCTAGCCACATTTTCCATCATTACAGATTTATGTGATCTGTCTCCAGGACCAACGTGGAGCATTCTGTTGTCCAGTGCACCAGAAGTAAGACTGAACTTCCACATCTCTTGGGGTTGAAGGAAGCCACATACAGGCACCTCCCCACTCCTGTCCCAAACTTCAAAGTCTATCTTGAATCAATCTGCCTCAAATTCATCAGAACCCACCTCATCATACTGTCCATCTCCATTTGTGCCAGTCACAAGAATCCCCAAATCCCCATGATACTCCTCAACATCTACATCCTAAATTCCATAAGGCTGTGACCACATTCTCTCTTTACTTCACTTCTCACACCCCTTTCCTACTCTTAAAATGCAATGCAACCTCAATAATTCCTTCATACCATTACCCTCTTCTCTGAATGTGCCCTTCAGTTTCTTGCCCTAACAGAAACCAGGCTCTTCCTTGAGGATTCTGTGTCCCCTGATGTCAACTCAAGAGAAGCAGATGATTTTTTTCTCCCACGGCCATTGTTCCACAGGGCCTGAAACTCTGGTAAATGTCTTCTGTGTTTCTCATTGCCTCCTTTAGAATATTCCTCTCCCACACCCTCCAAAATTTCCAGCTTTGACAGCTTGTGTCACCAACTAGCCTGCATTGTCATCATGAACCAAACTTTAGGACTCCTCTCCTTTATTTCTCAAAGATTTTAGCTCCTATAGTAGATCACTCCCAACAGTAGTCCTGTCTTAATTCCTGGTGAACTCAAGAAGGATCATTCTGATACACCTCCTCTTTTTCAAGTTAATTTCCTTTGTTACCCAGACCCCACTACCCTTTAACCTCACCAGAATCTCTAGTCCATTGATCTTACCAGATTTCACCATCTTTCTCTCCCTTACTGTTTTCTCTCCCCTCCTTCCCTAGCTCAGTTGTCATGCTCAGTCTTTGTGATCACTCACTGACATACACCCTCCACTCTCCTGCCCCTCTCTCACTTTGTATTGCTTCCCTGGCAAAATCATAACTCTAGCTAAGTCAAGATACACCTCAATGAGCCTGTACTCACACAGCTAAACCTGTCCAGAGGAAAAATACACAACCACAAGCTTTTGAATTTTGATGTTTCCCTTGGCCAACGATATGTGGTAGGATACTCTTGCATGATGCTGTGCAGTGGCAGAGATCTACAGCTCCCAGTCAGCTGAGTGATCACAAGGTAAACAACTTATTCTGATATGGTTCCACTCATTCTGTACCTGTTCAACCATCCTCTTTTTCACTTTCAGTACATTATTCAGTAAATTACATGAGACACTGAACATTTTATTATAAAAGAGGGTTTGTGTTAAATGACTTTGCCCAGATGTAAGCTAATAAATGTATGTGTTTTAGCACCTTTAGGGCAGGTTAATCTAAGCAATGATGTTGGGTATGTTATGAGTATTTAATGCATTTTCCTTTTTTTAATTTATTTTTAGTTGGAAGAAAATTGCTTTATGATATTATGTTGGTCTGCCATACATCATCATGAATCAGCCATAGATATACATATGGCCCCTCCCTCGTGAAATTCCCTCCCACCTCCCACCCCATCCCATCCTCTATGTTGTCATAGAGCACCAGTTTCAGCTCCCTGAGTCATACAGCAAATTCCCAGTAGCTATTTATTTTACATATAGTACTGTATGTTTTCACGCTACTCTCTCAATTCATCCTACCATCTTCTTCCCCAACTATGTCCACAAATCTGTTCTCTATGTCTGTTTCCCTTGCTGTGCTGCAAATAGTTTTATCAGTATCATCTGTTTGGTTTTCAGTTGTCAAGTCGTGTCTGACTCTTTGCAACCCCATGGACTGCAGCACACCAGGCCTCCTTGTCCATCTCCCAGATTTTGCCCAAGTTCATGTCTATTGAATTGGTCATCCAACCATCTCATCCTCTATCGTCCTATTCTCCTTCTGCCTTCAATCTTTCCCAGCATCAGACTCTTTTCTAGTGATTTGGCTCTTCATATCAGATGGCCAAATTATTGGAGCTTCAGCTTCAGCATCAGCCTTTCCAATAAGTATTCAGGGTTTATTTCCTTTGGGATTGACTGCTTTGATGATCTGTATAGATTCTATATATATATGCATTAATATACAATATTTGTTTTTCTCTTTCTAACTTCACTCTGTATAATAAGCTCTAGGTTCATCCACCTCATTAAATCGATTCAAATGTATTCCTTTGTATGGCTGAGTAATATTCCATTGTATTAATTTATATGTACCACAGCTTCTTTATCCATTCATCTGTTGATGGACATCTAGGTTGGTTTCATGTCCTAACTATTGTTAAGTGTTAGTTACCCAGTCGTGTCCAATTCTTTGCAACCCCATGGACTGTAGCCTGCCAGGCTCCACTCTCTATGGAATTCTTCAGGTAAGAATACTAGAAAGGGTAGATATTTCATTCTTCAAAAGATCTTCCCAACCCAGGGATTGAATCCGGGTCTCCTGCATTGCAGGTGGATGCTTTACTCTCTGAGCTACCAGCGAAGCTATTGCAAATAGTGCTGCAATGAACATTGGGGTATATGTGACTTTTTCAATTATGGTTTCAGGGTATATGCCCAGTAGTGGGACGGTTGGGTCATTTGTAGTTTTATTCCTAATTTTTTAAGGATTCTCCATACTGTTCCCCATAGTGGCTATATTAATATACATTTCCACTGATAATGCAAAAGGGTTCCCTTTTTTCCACACCCTCTGTGAAATTTGTTTGTAGATTTTTTTGGTGATGGCTATTATCACCACTCTGAGGTAATACCTCATTGTAGTTTTGATTTGCATTTCTTTGAGTCAGCAATGTTGAGCATCTTTTCATGTGTTTATTAACCATGTCTTCTTTTGAAAAATGTCTGTTTAGGTCTTCTGCCCATTTTCTCATTGGGTTGTTTGTTTTTCTGGTACTGAGTTTCGTGAGCTGCTTGTATACTTTGGAGATTAATCCTTTGTCTATGTTATCCAATTATTTACACACTTTCAACTTCTTTAAGGCTCAAATCCCACCATTTCAATGAAGCCTATCTGAACTAGCTTATTTAATACTGCAACCTGCACAGCCCTACTCTATCTGCCTTACTCTGTTCTGCTTTCATCATTCTCTAACACAATATTCAACTTATTTACTTAATATGCTTATTGCTTTATTTCAGTATTCCTCTATTGAGATATAAAGTCCTCGAGGGCAGAGATCTCTGTTTTGTTCACTGAATCTAAGTACCTAGAATTGCACAAGATATGGGTTTTTAAATGAATTTTATCATAATTTTTGTATTACAATGTTATATCACACTGCATGTAATTGCCCACAACTTGATGTTTTTACCCAATATTATAATTTTTTAAATTTATCCATGTTCAAGCTATAACATATGTACATCCATTTTAACTGGTATATAATATTCCATTTTTGAATAGTCTACTTATGCATTTCATTCTTGTGGACACTTTTTTAGTAGCTACTCTTTTTTCTATTGCAAAGAATGCTGCAATGAATACTCTTGTTATAGCCTTTTATTACTCTATAAATATGTTTCTTAGAACTGTAGTTGCTAAATGACAGAGTATGTGCATCTTGAACCTCACTGTGTGTGCATGCTCAGTTGCTTAATTCATGTCTGACTCTTTGTGATCCCATGGCCTATAGCCTTCCAGGCTCCTCTGTCCATGGGCTTCTCCAGGCAAGAATACTGGAGTGGGTTGCCATGCCCTCCTCCAGGGAATCTTCCCAACCCAGGGATTGAACCTCTATCGCTTATGCCTCTTGCATCAGAAAGCAGGTTCTTTACCACTAGTGCCACCTGGAAAGCCCATTCAACCTCACTCAGTTAAGTTCAGTTGCTCAGCCACGTCCAAATATTTGTGACCCCATGGACTGCAGCATGCCAGGCCTCCCTGTCCATCACCAACTCCCAGAGTTTACCCAAACTCATGTCCATTGAGTCAGAGATGCCATCCAACCGTCTCATCCTCGTCCCCTTCTCCTCCCACCTTCAATCTTTCCCAGCATCAAGGTCTTTTCAAATGAGTCAGTTCTTTGCATCAGGTGGCCAAAGTATTGGAGTTTCAGCTTCAACATCAGTCCTTCCAATGAACACTCAGGATTGATCTCCTTTAGGATGGACTGGCTGGATCTCCTTGCAGTCCAAGGGACTCTCAAGAGTTTTCTCCAACACCACAGTTCAAAAGCATCAATTATTTGGCAATCAGCTTTCTTCACAGTCCAACTCTTACATCCATACATGACCACGGGAAAAACCATAGCCTTGACTAGACAGACCTTTGTTGCCAAAGTAATGTCTCTGATTTTTAAAATGCTGTCTAGGTTGATCATAACGTTCTTTCCAAGGAGTAAGCATCTTTTAAAATCATGGCTACAGTCACCATCTGCAGTGATTTTGGAGCCCCAAAAAATAAAGTCTGCCACTGTTTCCCCATCTATTTGCCATGAAGTGTTGGAACCGGATGCCATGATCTTTGTTTTCTGAATGTTGAGCTTCAAGCCAGCCTTTTCACTCTCCTCTTTCATTTTCATCAAGAGGCTCTTTAGTTCTTCTTCACTTTCTGCCATAAGGGTGGTGTCATCTGCATATCTGAGGTTATTGATATTTCTCCCGGCAATCTTGATTCCAGCTTGTGCTTCTTCCAGCCCAGCGTTTCTCATGATGTACTCTGCATATAAGTTAAATAAGCCGGGTGACAATATACAGCCTTGATGTACACCTTTCCGGATTTGGAACCAGTCTGTTGTTTCATGTCCAGTTCTGTTGCTCCCTGACCTGCATACAGATCTCTCAAGAGGCAGGTCAGGTGGTCTGGTATTCCCATCTCTTTCAGAATTTTCCACAGTTTATTGTGATCCACACAGTCAAAGGCTTTGGCATAGTCAATAAAGCAGAAATAGATGTGTTTTTTTTTTTTAATTCTCTTGCTTTTTCAATGATCCAGAAATTTGTTGGATGTTGGCAATTTGATCTCTGGTTCCTCTGCCTTTTCTAATACAGCTTGAACATCTGGAAGTTCACAGTTCACGTATTGTTGAAGCATGGCTTGGAGAATTCTGAGAGTTACTTTACTAGCGTGTGAGATGAGTACAATTGTGCAGTAGTTTGAGCATTCTTTGGCATTGCCTTTCTTAGGGATTGGAATGAAAACTGATCTTTTCCAGTCCTGTGGCCACTGTTGAGTTTTCCAAATTTGCTGACGTGTTGAGTGCAGCACTTTCAACCTCACCAGTTCAGTTCAGTTCAGTCACTCAGTCGTATCCAATTCTTTGTGACACGCCAGGCCTCCCTGTCCATTACCAGCTCCCGGAGTTCACTCAAACTCATGTCCATCGAGTCGGTGATGCCATCCAGCCATCTCATCCTCTGCCGTCCCCTTCTCCTCCTGCCCCCAATCCCTTCCATCATCAGGGTCTTTTCCAATGGTCAACTCTTTGCATGAGGTGGCCAAAGTATTGGAGTTTCAGCTTCAGCATCAGTCTTTCCAGTGAACACCTAGGATTGGTCTCCTTTAGGATGGACTGGTTGGATCTCCTTGTAGTTCAAGGGACTTTCAAGAGTCTTCTCCAACACCACCTCACTAGACACTGCCAAATGCTAGTTACATTAATTTACTCACACATCAACTGTAGAAGTGTACTCATTTCCCCCACATTCTTGCAGATAAGTATCTTTAAATTTCTTTTTATACCAATCTAAAAAATGAAAATGAGCATCTCCCTAATTTTGAACCCACTTTTCCCATATTATTTCTTTGGGTGAGCATCTCTTTGTAGGTTTTTCTGAACAAACATACTTTCTGTTCTTTGAATTATCTTTTGATGTCCTTTACCCATTTTTCTTTTGTCTTCTTTTTAAAAATAATTTTTATTTATTTATTTTTGTATTTATTTGGAGGGCTGCACTGGGTTTTAGTTGCTGCACACAGGTTTTTCTCTCATTGTGGCAAGCAGGGCCTACTTTCTAGTTGCAGTGCATGGGCTTCTTATTGCAGTAGGTTCTCTTGTGGAGCACAGGCTCTGGAGCCCATGGGCTTCAGTAATTTCAGTTTCCTGACTTTAGAGCACAGGGTCAATGGTTGTGGCACATGGGCTTAGTCGCTCCGCAGCATGTGAGGATCTTCCTGGACCAAGCATTGAACATGTGTCTCCTGCATTTTAGGCAGATTCTTTACCACTGAGCCACCAGGGAAACCTTTGTTTGTCTTCTTAATATTGCTTATTATGGATACCTTACATATTTTATATTCTAATTACTGGTCTCTAAAATATTTTGAAAAATTTCTATATATACCAAAAATATTTTTTTCTGTATTCCTATTTTGTTGGTTTGGTTTATAAACCATCCTTATTTGGTTTACAATAAGTGTAGCTTAAACAAACTTGTTTGAGTTTCTCTACTCAAACATGCAACTCTACTGGTGAGAAAGTATACTATTAAGCAGGTTTTCAAAAGGTTTTTACTTAAGTATAACACACATACAGAAAATGGACATACCTTAACTGTACATCTTGATGAATATTCACAAAATGAAGACACACATAAAATCAGCCCCCAGATCAAGACCATTCTTTATCAGTCCTTTCTCCACTCTTTTGCAGTGCAACATCCTTCATAAATCAATTTTCTGTATAAAGAAGGTGAAAGTGAAAGTCACTCAGTGTGTCCGACTCTTTGTGACCCAATGGACTATAAAGTCCATGGAATTCTCCAGGCCAGAATACTGGAGTGGGTAGCCTTTCCCTTAACCAGGGTATCTTCCCAACTCAGGAATTGAACCCAGGTCTCCCACATTCACTGGTGGCTCAGATGGTAAAGCGTCTGCCTTCAATGAGGGAGACTCGGGTTTGATCCCTGGGTTGGGAAGATCTCCTGGAGAAGGAAACGGCAACCCACTGCAGTACTCTTGCCTGGAGAATCCCACGAACGGAGGAGCCTGGTAGGCTACAGTCCATGGGGTCGCAAAGAGTCGGACATGAATGAAGCAACTTCACTTCACTTCTGCATTGCAGGTTCTTTACCAGCTGAGCCACAAGGGAAGCCCAAGAATACTACAGTGGGTAGCCTATCCCTTCTCCAGCAGATCTTCCTGACCCAGGAATAGAACTGGCATCTCCTGCATTGCAGGCGGATTTTTACAGCTGAGCTGTCAGGGAAACCAAATTTTCTGTATATGCCTTTTCCAATTTTGTAATCAATTTTCAAGTTCCACAAAAAATGATATTGATAATATTAATATTTTGATTGGGGTGTTACTGCACTTATGGATTAATTTGAGGTGAATTGCTAACTTTTAGGGGGGAGTTCCCAGTTCATACTAGTGGTAAAGAACCTGCCTGCCAATGCAGGAGACATAGAGACTTGGGTTTGATCCCTAGGTGGGGAAGATCCCCTGAAGGAGGGCATGGCAACCCAGTCCATTATTCTTGCCTGGAGAATCCCATGGACAGAGGAGCCTGGTGGGTTACATTCCATAGGATCACAAAGAGTCGGACAGGACTGAAGTGACTCAGCACACATGCATGCTAACTTATTGACATGAGGACTTCCCATGTATAAATGCAATAGTGTTTGGGAGAAACAGTCCTCCATGATCCCTTTGTATCCCTGTACTTTCTTGCTGAGTATGCCAAAATGCAATCCTTGAAGCCTGCTTTTCGGAGCCATTTCTCAGGGTCATGTTTGCAGTGAAGGGTGAGGAAATATCTCTCCATAGAAAAAGAGCAGGCTTGCTTTTACTTTCTATAAAATCAGTGGAACCTCCAAACTCATTGTTCCTCTCCTGTAATGCAATCCAGTATGTGTTCAGCATCCTTCATATCATCCTTGTGGGACTTGGTTAGGAGGGTGGGGGGTATTAGGAATAGACACAAATCATCCTGAGCTCTGGTTACTGCTTTTATTGTCAATAATAAAGTCCTTTGTCTGTCACCCAAGATTCTCATGTCTTATGCCAAAATCCATGGAACTAGAGTAGCCTAATATCTTAGATTGTGTATAGGTAACTAAAAAGCCTCTTGATGAAAGTGAAAGAGGAGAGTGAAAAGTTTGGCTTGAAGCTCAACATTCAGAAAACGAAGATCATGGCATCTGGTCCCATCACTTCATGGGAAACAGATGGGGAAACAGTGGAAACAGTGTCAGACTTTATTTTTTTGGGCTCCAAAATCACTGCAGATGCTGATTGCAGCCAGGAAATTAAAAGATGCTTACTCCTTGGAAGGAAAGTTATGACCAACCTAGATAGCATATTAAAAAGCAGAGACATTACTTTGCCAACCAAGGTCCGTCTAGTCGAGGCTATGGTTTTTCCTGTGGTCATGTGTGGATGTGAGAGTTGGACTATGAAGAAAGCTGATCACCCAAGAATTGATGCTTTTGAACTGTGGTGCTGGAGAAGACTATTGAGAGTCCCTAGGACTGCAAGGAGATCCAACCAGTCCATTGTAAAGGAGATCAATCCTGGGTGTTCATTGGAAGGACTGATGCTAAAGCTGAAACTCCAATACTTTGGCCACCTCATGCGACGAGTTGACTCACTTGAAAAGACTCTGATGCTGGGAGGGATTTGGGGCAGGAGGAGAAGGGGACGACAGAGAATGAGATGGCTGGATGGCATCACCGACTCTATGGACATGAGTTTGAGTGAACTCCGGGAGTTGGTGATGGACAGGGAGGACTGGTGTGCTGTGATTCATGGGGTCATGAAGAATCGGACACGACTGAGCGACTGAACTGAACTGAAAATGAGTCAGGTCTTCGCATCAAGTGGCCAAAATATTAGAGTTTCAGCTTCAGCATCAGTCCTTTCAATGAATATTCAGGGTTGACTTCCTTTAGGATTGACTGGTTTGATCTCCTCACTGTCCAAGTGACTCTCAAGAGTTTTCTCCAGCACCACAGTTCAAAAGCATCAATTCTTTAGTGCTAAGCCTTCTTTATGGTCCAACTCTAACATTTGTACATGATTTTATAGATATATAATAAAGAGGAAATGAGGAAAATATATGCACACATTCCCTTATATTCTGGTAAAATAGAGTGCCTGCTGTCAAAGAATTTATAAAATGTGAAGAAGATAGACACATCCACAGATCCACAGATCCATTAAGAAAGTAATGTTATGCATCAAGGCAGAGATGTAAGCAAAGTACTATGGAAGTAGGGGCAATTCATTGTGATTTGGAGGATTGTGGAAGTTCTCATATCATATTGGGTATTTATGTTGGGCCTCAGAAGGTAATCAGCATCTAGACTGGTACAGACGGAAATCGGGGAAAGGGAGATGACTTCTCATACTATACCTGGCATTCAAAGACATCCACAATTTAGCCCCAATCTAGCTTTCCAAACCCAGATACTAAGTCCTCCAGGAAATAAGGTTTAGTTTCTCATCTGCTAACCTTCTTCCAAACTCAAAATGTTTGAGTTCCCACCATGTTGCTTTGCATTATAACACACTGATTAAAGCAGAAGATTTAGAGTCAGATGATTCTGCCCCAGGCTCTAACTTACTGACTATGAGATCTTGGGCAAATAAAAACTAGTAATGGTGCTTATCTCATGGGATTGTTGAATTTCTTGTCTTGGGTGGTCATTACATTCGCAGTAACTTTATAAATGTTCTTCTAACTGGTAATTCTATTCTGAATGCTTCTCTTTTCCTAATGAGAGAGAAAGTAAGGTCATGAACTGAGACTGAGGGTGAAGGAGGAAGCATTGAAGATTTGAGGATAAGAAAGACAAAGAGTAGTTGGAAAGGGAACAGAACAGGAAACTACAGTATTTTCACCTTATTCTTTAGGAAAACTTTTCACTTTTTTCCTGAATTATCATGCTATTTGTCTCCTACATAACATTATTTTATTAACTTTACTACACTATACTCGGTTATCCCAAACACATAAATTACAATGCTATTAATGTTTAAAAATAAATGTTAAAAGCAAAATTATCTTAATAAACCATTTAATTGTGATAATAGTTGTAATACATTAGTTACTTTTATTTCACTTTGAGCTTTAGGAAACTGCTGTACTTTATATTTATTTATTTATTTATTTTTGCTTTTTATTTTTATTTTTTTTATTATTATTATTATTTTTGTAATTAATTTATTTTTTATTGGAGGCAAATTATTTTACAATATTATATTGGTTGGTTTTGCGATACATTGACATGAATTCGCCCTGGGTTTACATAAGTTCCCCCTCCTGAACCCCCCTCCCACCTCCCTCTTCCCTTTATCCTCCCTCTGGGTCATCCCCGCATGCCAGCCCCGAGCATCCTATAACATGCATTGACCCTGAACTAGTGATTCATTTCACATATGACAACATATGTTTCAATGCCATTCTCCCAAATCATCCCACCCTCACCCTCTCCCAAAGAGTCCCAAAGACTGATCTATACATCTATGTCTCTTTTGCTGTCTCGTATACAGGGTTATCATTTGCATCTTTCTAAGCTCCATATATATGCGTTAGTATGCTGTATTGGTGTTTTTCTTTCTGGCTTACTTCACTCTGTATAATAGGCTCCAGTTTCATCCACCTCATTAGAACTGATTCAAATGTATTCTTTTTAATGGCTGAATAATACTCCATTGTGTATATGTACCAAAGCTTTCTTATCCATTCGTCTGCAGATGGACATCTAGGTTGCTTCCATGTCCTGGCTATTATAAACAGTGCTGCGATGAACATTGGAGTACATGTGTCTCTTGCAATTCTGGTTTCCTCGGTGTGTATGCCCAGGAGTGCGATTGCTGGATCATATGGCACTTCTATTTCCAGTTTCTTGAGGAATCTCCACACTGTTCTCCATAGTGGCTGTACTAGTTTGCATTCCCACCAACAGTGTAAGAGGGTTCCTTTCTCTCCACATCCTCTCCAGCATTTATTGCATGTAGACTTTTGGATAGCAGCCATTCTGACAGGTGTGAAATGGTATCTCATTGTGGTTTTGATTTGCATTTCTCTGATTATGAGGGATGTTGAGCATTTTTTCATGTGTTTGTTAGCCATCTGTATGTCTTCTTTGGAGAAACGTCTGTTTAGTTCTTTGGCCCATTTTTTGATTGGGTCATTTATTTTTCTGGAATTGAGCTGCAGGAGCTGCCTGTATATTTTGGAGATTAATCCTTTATCCGTTGCTTCATTTGCTATTATTTTCTCCCATTCTGAAGGCTGTCTTTTCACCTTGCTTATAGTTCCCTTTGCTGTGCAGAAGCTTTTGATTTTAATTAGGTCCCATTTGTTTATTTTTGCTTTTATTTCCAATATTCTGGGAGGTGGGTCATGGAGGATCCTGCTGTGATTTATGTCAGAGACTGTTTTGCCTACATTCTCCTCTAGGAGTTTTATAGTTTCTGGTCTTACATTTAGCTCTCTAATCCATTTTGAGTTTATTTTGGTGTATGGTGTTAGGAAGTGTTCTAGTTTCATTCTTTTACAAGTGGCTGACCAGTTTTCCCAGCACCACTTGTTAAAGAGACTGTCTTTTCTCCATTTTATATTCTTGCCTCCTTTGTCAAAGATGAGGTGTCCATAGGTGCGTGGATTTATCTCTGGGCTTTCTATTTTGTTCCATTGATCTATATTTCTGTCTTTATGCCAGTACCATACTGTCTTGATGACTGTGGCTTTGTAGTAGAGCCTGAAGTCCGGCAGGTTAATTCCCCCAGTTCCATTCTTCTTCCTCAAGATTGCTTTGGCTATTCGAGGTTTTTTGTATTTCCATACAAATTGTGAGATTATTTATTCTAGTTCTGTGAAAAATATCATTGGTAGCTTGATAGGGATTCATTTGAATGTATAAATTACTTTGGGTAGTGTACTCATTTTTACAATATTTATTCTTCCTATCCACGAACACGGTATATTTCTCCATCTATGAGTGTCCCCTTTGATTACTTTCACTAGTGTTTTATAGTTTTCTATGTACAAGTCTTTTGTTTCCTTAGGTAGATATATTCCTAAGTATTTAATTCTTTTCATTGCAACAGTGAATGGAATAGTTTCCTTAATTTCTCTTTCTATTTTCTCATTATTAGTGTATAGGAATGCAAGGGATTTCTGTGTGTTGATTTTATATCCTGCAACTTTACTGTAATCATTGATTAGCTCTAGTAGTTTTCTGGTAGAGTCTCTAGGGTTTTCTGTGTAGAGGATCATGTCATCAGCGAACAGTGAAAGTTTTACTTCTTCTTTTCCAATTTGTATTCCTTTTATGTTTTTTCCTGCTCTGATTGCTGTGGCCAAAACTTCCAGAACTATGTTGAAGAGTAGTGGTGAGAGTGGGCACCCTTGTCTTGTTCCTGACTTTAGGGGAAACGCTTTCAGTTTTTCACCATTGAGGATAATGTTTGCTGTGGGTTTGTCATATATAGCTTTTATTATGTTGAGGTATTTCCCTTCTATTCCCACTTTCTGGAGGGTTTTTATCATAAATGGATGTTGAGTTTTGTCGAAGGCTTTCTCTGCATCTATTGAGATAATCATATGATTTTTATTTTTCAGTTTGTTAATGTGGTGTATTACGTTGATTGATTTGCGGATATTGAAGAATCCTTGCATTCCTGGGATAAAGCCCACTTGGTCATGATGTATGATCTTCTTAATATGTTGTTGGATTCTGATTGCTAGAATTTTGTTAAGGATTTTTGCATCTAGGTTCATCAGTGATATTGGCCTCTAGTTTTCTTTTTCTGTGGGGTCTTTACCAGGTTTTGGGATTAGGGTGATGGTGGCCTCATAGAATGAGTTTGGAAGTTTCCCTTCCTCAGCAATTTTCTGGAAGAGTTTGAGTAGAATAGGTGTTATCTCTTCTCTAAATTTTTGGTAGAATTCGGCTGTGAAGCTGTCTGGACCTGGGCTTTTGTTTGCTGGAAGATTCCTGATTACAGCCTGTAGTTCCGTGCTTGTGATGGGTCTGTTCAGATTTTCTATTTCTTCCTGGTTCAGTTTTGGAAAGTTGTACTTTTCTAGGAATTGGTCCATTTCTTCCAGGTTATTCATTTTATTGCCATATAATTGCTGATAGTATTCTCTAATAATCCTTTGTATTTCTGTGTTGTCGGTTGTGATCTCTCCATTTTCATTTCTAATTTTATTGATTTGGTTCTTCTCCCTTTGTTTCTTGATAAGTCTGGCTAGCAGTTTGTCAATTTTATTTACCTTCTCAAACAACCAGCTTTTGGCTTTGTTGATTTTTGCTATAGTCTCTTTTGTTTCTTTTGCATTTATCTCTGCCCTAATTTTTACAATTTCTTTCCTTCTACTGACCCTGGGGTTCTTCATTTCTTCCTTTTCTAGTTGCTTTAGATGTAGAGTTAGGTTATTTAGTTGACTTTTTTCTTGTTTCTTGAGGTGTGCCTGTATTGCTATGAACTTCCCCCTTAGCACTGCTTTTACAGTGTCCCAGAGGTTTTGGGTTGTTGTGTTTTCATTTTCATTCATTTCTATGCATATTTTGATTTCTCTTTTGATTTCTTCTATGATTTGTTCATTATTCAGCAGCGTGTTGTTCAGCCTCCATATGTTGGCATTTTTAATAGTTTTTCTCTTGTAATTGAGATCTAATCTTACTGCATTGTGGTCAGAAAAGATGCATGGAATGATTTCAACTTTTTTGAATTTACCAAGGCTAGATTTATGGCCCAGGATGTGATCTATCCTGGAAAAGGTTCCGTGTGCGCTTGAGAAAAAGGTGAAATTCATTGTTTTGGGGTGAAATGTCCTATAGATATCTATTAGGTCTAACTGGTCTATTGTATCATTTAAAGTTTGTGTTTCCTTGTTAATTTTCTGTTTAGTTGATCTATCCATAGATGTAAGTGGGGTATTAAAATCTCCCACTATTATTGCATTATTGTTAATTTCCCCTTTCATACTTGTTAGTAATTGTCTTACATATTGCGGTGCTCCTATGTTGGGTGCATAAATATAATTGTTATATCTTCATCTTGGATTGATCCTTTGATCATTATGTAGTTTCCTTCTTTGTCTCTTTTCACAGCCTTTGTTTTAAAGTCTATTTTGTCTGATATGAGTATTGCTACTCCTGCTTTCTTTTGGTCTTTATTTGCATGGAATATCTTTTTCCAGCCCTTCACTTTCAGTCTGTGTGTGTCCCTCGTTTTGAAGTGGGTCTCTTGCAGACAACATATATGGGGGTCTTGTTTTTGTATCCATTCAGCCAGCCTTTGTCTTTTGGTTGGGGCATTCAACCCATTTACGTTTAAGGTAATTATTGATAAGTACGATCCAGTAGCCATTTTCTTTATTGCTTTGGGTTCGAGTTTATACACCTTTTCTGTGTTTCCTGTCTAGAAAAGATCCTTTAGCATTTGTTGGAGAGCTGGTTTGGTAATGCTGAATTCTCTCAGCTTTTGCTTGTCTGTAAAGCTTTTGATTTCTCCTTCATATTTGAATGAGATCCTTGCTGGGTACATTAGTCTAGGCTGTAGGTTATTTTCTTTCATCACTTTAAGTATGTCTTGCCATTCCCTCCTGACCTGAAGAGTTTCTGTTGAAAGATCGGCTGTTATCCTTATGGGAATCCCCTTGTGTGTTATTTGCTGTTTTTCCCTTGCTGCTTTTAATATTTGTTCTTTGTGTTTGATCTTTGTTAATTTGATTAATATGTGTCTTGGAGTATTTCGCCTTGGGTTTATCCTGTTGGGGACTCTCTGGGTTTCTTGGACTTGGGTGATTATTTCTTTCCCTATTTTAGGGAAGTTTTCAACTATTATCTCCTCAAGTATTCTCTCATGGTCTTTCTTTTTGTCTTCTTCTTCTGGGATTCCTATGATTCGAATGTTGGAGCATTTAACATTGTCCCAGAGGTCTCTAATATTGTTCTCATTTCTTTTAATTTGTTTATCTTTTTTCCTCTCTGTTTCATTTATGTCTACAATTCTATCTTCTAACTCGCTTATCCTGTCTTCTGCCTCTGTTATTCTACTGTTTGTTCCTTCCAGAGTGTTTCTGATCTCATCTATTGCATTATTCATTGTATATTGACTCTTTTTTATTTCCTCTAAGTCCTTATTAAACCTTTCTTCCATCTTCTCAATCTTTTTCTCCAGGTTATTTATCTGTAACTCCATTTTGCTTTCAAGATTTTGAATCATTTTCACCATCAAAATTCGAAATTCTTTATCAGGTAGATTCCCTATATCTTCCTCTTTTGTTTGTGTTGATGGGCATTTATCTTGTTCCTTTACTTGCTGGGTATTTCTCTGCCTCTTCATCTTGCTTATAATGCTTTGCTTGGGGTGGCCTTTCCCTCTTCTGGCCGTTAGTGGAGTTCTCTTTATTATGTAGTTTCCTCGTTGTGTGTGGGCTTGGACAGGTGACTTGTCAAGGTTCCCTGGTTATGGAAGCTTGTGTCGGTGTTCTGGTGAGTGGAGCTGGATTTGTTCTCTCTGGAGTGCAATGAAGTGTCCATTAATGAGTTATGAGATGTCAGTGGGTTTGGAGTGACTTTGGGCAGCCTGTATATTGAAGCTCAGGGCTAGTTTCCTGTGTTACTGGAGAATTTGCATGGTATGTCTTGCTCTGGAACTTGTTGACCCTTGGGTGGTGCTTGGTTTTAGTGTAGGTATGGAGACGTATGATGAGCTCCTATCGATTAATGTTCCCTGGAGTCAGGAGTTCTCTGGTGTTCTCAGGATTCGGCCTTAAGCCTCTTGCCTCTGGTTTTTGGTCTTATTCTTGGAGTAGCCTCTAGACGTCTCTATCTGTCATTTCCAAGGTGGTTCCCTCTGTTTTAGCTTCTGTTTGCTGGTCTCTTCAGTGTCTAATTTCCTCCCTGATACTAGGGGGTGGGTGGACACATTTTAAGGCTCAGTTGTTCAGTCTTGTTCTGGGAAGGGAGGAACGCTGCAGACGAATATCTCTGGCATTTGTGGGGAGTGCTCACAGCGTCTCGGCCACACTAGGTTTTCCCCCGCTCACAGCACGTATGCTGTCCCAGTCTACACTGCACAGGCTCTAGGTTGCTCTGCCAGGAACTGTCCGAGGCCAGCGCCAGGTTGTATGCACTTCCCAGGTCTGAGCGGCTCAAGTTCAGGTTCTCAGGTACTCCACAAAGGCGCAGACTTGGTTGGGCCTGCGTTTTGTGCCTTCCCTGGTCCGAGCAGTTCAGGGGACCAGGTATTTGTCGAGCGCTGTCTCTGTGACTTATTGCCTCCCCAGTCCCCGCCACTCAGTTTTCTGGGTATACAACCAGCTCACCTTCTCAGGGGGATATCGACCGGCCAGAGCCCAAGAAGTCCTGATTAGCAACAAGCCTGTCTGCAGTTTGTATCAGATGCCTTTCTGGGGCCGCGGTTGCCCGCTCCGGCTCTGGCTGCACTCCCTGCCTGTCTCGGCGGGGGATGGGGGATGGGCCGACCTCAGCCGGCTCACTCTGCTTAGTCCTTTATTCTGTGAGCGGGGCTGGCCGAGTCTTGGGTTAGAGCTTTCCGCCTTTTCGTGGGGAAGCTATCCCACAGTCTGCTTTGCTCTCCCCAGTTCTCTCAAATTGTTCTCGCGGCATTCAAGCCCAGTCCTCTCTCTAAGCAGTTCAGCCGGCTCCTCCCTGCCCAGTCCCCACTTGCTAATGGCGTATGCAGGCATCTGCGCTGCTTCTCCGCTGGGAGTTACCATTTGGCGGGTAGTCTGTGGGTTTTAAAAAAATTTAAAAAAAAAAGAGGGTTATGTGGCCCTCTGGTCTTCCAAGGCTCGCCACAGATTCGCCAGTGAGAGTGTTTCCTGATGTTTGGAAAGTTCTCTCTTTTTAAAGCCTCCCTTCCCGGGACGGAGCTCTGTCCTTACTTCTTTTGTCTCACTTTTTATCTTTTATGTTTTTTCCTACCTCCTTTCGAAGACAATGGGCTGCTTTTCTGGGTGCCTGACGTCCTCTGCCAGCATTCAGAAGTTGTTTTGTGGACTTTACTCCGCGTTCAAATGTTCTTTTGATGAATTTGTGGAGGAGAGAATGGTCTCGCCGTCCTATTCCTCCGCCATCTTGTTCCTTGGCCTGTAGTTTATATTTAGACCAAAATACACAGCTCATACAGGGATTTTTATTCTTTTTCTTTCACCTTTTTATACCAAGTAACTTTAGTGTTAAATTCTACATTTTATAAGTTTTAAACAGACATAGGTATTTATTAGCTCCTTATTTTATTGATCTTAAATCCAAAAGCAATTTTTAAATGTCAGAAAACAATATTAACACCACAAAACTAAATATTGATATTTAAAACTATTAGAAGACTATTACACTCTCAAATTTTACTCAGAAGATTTAAATGGGAAAAGTTGATCAGCCTATGTGTTTTTTTTCCCTTTCTGTCAATTTTTTATTTTTTAATTTATTTATTTTAATTGGAGGCTAATTACTTTACATTATTGTATTGGTTGTGCCATACATTGACATGAATCTGCCCCTGGTGTACATGCTTTTTAATAAAATTTTATGTGTTTATTTATTAGATGTTATGAGTCTTCATTTTTGCAAGGGCTTTTCTCTAGTTTCAGAGAGTGGGGGCTACTCCCTAGTTGCAGTGCACGGGCTTCTCACTGCAGTGGCTTCTCTTGTTGCAGAGCATGGGCTCTAGGGTGCATGGGCTCGGTAGTTGTGGCTTCCAGGCTCCAGAGCACTGGCTTAATAGTTGTGGCACACAGGCTTATTGGCTCCGAGGTATGTGGGATCTTCCAGGACCAGGGATTGAACTGGGGTCTCCTGCATTGGCAGGCAGATTCTTTACCACTGAGCCACCAGGGAAGCCCAGCCTATGTAATTTAAAAATTTTATATGAACCAATTTGTAAAAATAAATTATTTCAATTATAACATGCTTTAGTTGTAAATTCATGTTTATAATTGCATAACTTCAAGTATTAACATACATAATTAAAATGTAAATTTTTTAAAAAGACAAATATAGTAAATTTAAATAATTACCACTAATGTAGCTTTAAAATCTGCTGTGAGCTTTCAATTTCTAATATTCAATAATAACTGTGCCAGTGTCATAGAGATAAAGCTCTCAGTCTTTTTAAAAGAATTTGAATCTACAAATATTGAATCTAGAAATATTAAAAATTGCAACTCAGTTCAGCAAAAAATATCATGAGTGCTCAAATAATAAAACAAATGGTGTAAAATGTTAATAGTAGGTGATTTGGGATAAAGGGTATATGAGTGTTCTTTGAATTTTATTTATGTTGGCAGGTTTTCTAGAAGTTTGAACTTATTTCTAAATAAGTTAAAATGAAGGAACAGACATGGACTGACATAGTGACATAAGTGAAAATGGACAGTGTGCTTAGAAATAAATGTGGGGGAGTACCATATTTTATCTTGAATAAAAAAGTGGGAGAGTACCATAGTTTATCCCCTTTTCAGCTTATAAACTGAAGTTATTTATTGTATGTCATTTATTGAAGTGATGATTTTTTGTATTCTGAGAGCTAGCCTTTAAGTAGAACTAACTACTCTTCTACTTTTCCTTCCCTGGTACAGACTCTGTGCTCCCTGTCACTGAATCTACAAGCAGAGTACTGACCCACCACATCTAGGTCTGCAGAGGGATCAGACATGGGAATGCATCTGCAGTGATTCTGGACCAGCCATTTTTTGTTGACCTGGCTGGCAAATGCTTTCTGATCTCATAATGCTTACAGCTGTGTCTTTAACTTCTTTGATATTCAGTGAGGAATCCCCACAGCCAGGATCTATAGTCAGATCATTATAAATGACAATTTTGGTTTGGTAAGGAAGGAGGTGCATGTGGAGATCATTACATGATATCATCTATAAGGGGAAAACTACAATGTATGTCATCTTGGAAATCCTCAAAATTCCAGAGTTAAAAATAAATATCAGACCATTAAGCAATGTCTCTGAATTTCAGATCCAAAGTGTTGCCAATAACAAACATGCCACCAATAACACAAACTCATCAAATGTCCCAGTTGAAAGTCACTTTTAATTATTGTTGGTATTATTATTATCATCATCAGCATCATTATCATTAGCACAAAACTAAATCCACTAATAAAACACAAATCACACCCTGAAGGCAGACATCTTCATGACAATGAATCAATAACATTATCTTCATGTACAAGGGACAGCACCCTGAGGATAAAGACCATATCACAGCTTGATAATCAATTCAATAATTCAGCCAACATTATTGAGCACCTAGGCACAATGGGAGATTTAAAAACATATACAAGAATCCCTGCTTTCAAGGAGTGTTACAGTCTAGTAGGAGGTATTGAAGAACATCAAGAACAGAGGACCACATGAGCTCAGTGACATAATGGAATCAGTGCCACGTATGAAGTGTAATTGGAGAGAGACATCACAAGAGACTAACGTCACATTCACTTAGGGACAATCACATTCAGTAGGGGCAATCAGAAGAGGCTCCTTAGAGAAGGTGGCATCTGAGCTGGGCTTTGAGGAACTGGAAGGATTTTGGCAGACTGGCATGTACAGAACAGGTGTTGGGGACCAAAACATGGCTATGGGAAAGTTAGTGGCATGTTTGAGGAGGGAACAATACTCCAGTTTGGCTAGGGTATGGGATCTATGTAAGAGTGAATGGTGTGATAATATGCTACAAATTTTATGGGAGCCATATTTTGAATGGCTTTAAATGACAGGCTACAATTTCAGATCTTTATGATGCTGGGAAAGGTTGGGGGCGGGAGGAGAAGGGGACGACCAAGAATGAGATGGCTGGATGGCATCACCGACTCTGTGGACATGAGTTTGAGTGTACTCCGGGAGTTGGTGATGGACAGGGAGGCCTGGCGTGCTGTGATTCATGGGGTCGCGGAGAGTCGGACACGACTGAGCGACTGAACTGAACTGAACTGAACTGACTGAACTTATGTCACAGTAATTATATTTATCCATGGCAATAAAATATGCAATTATTTATGAAGAGATATAGTCATTTCAGTTCCAGATTTCTTAGGGAAACTCAAGTAGTTACTAGGCAATGTTATTACCTTGCTATCAGAAATGTCCCAGTGTGTAACACCAATCAATCAATAGTAGAATTTTCTATTCTGCATGTAACTAAACCTCTTCCCTCAAAGTCTATTCTTGCCATCCATCCAGGGACCACACTTCTTCCCATTCCCACCAGTTCTTGTGGCACCTTATCAGTTGAGGCAAGTCTAATTCAGGATCTCCAGCCATAACCACTACCCTGAAACTAGCACCCACAACTTTGAAAAGTGAGAGTGGTGGTGGCAGGGGTAGTGAACAGTGTCATGAAAATGTAGCCATCTGAAAAGTCTCTGGAATCCCCATACCAAGAGTCAAGCTTAGTTCTCTGAAATTGGAATTCCTGGTCCTCCACTCAGTTTGGCCCAGAAGACAATTGGAGGGGTCCCAGAACTTACAGTGCCTGATTAAGGTCATCTTTTAGAGTTTCCTCTTAACGTCAGCAAATTCCTTAAAGGAATGACATTTCATGCAGGTGACATGTTACTTAAAGCCCTCTTGGGTCTGCTTGAGGCTGTGGATAAACTGGGGTGAATTTCTTTTTCTAACCAAGGAATCCTATTGGGTTTTGTCTTTACACAACAGGCTGGTAGTTGGGACCTTCTCGAGTGCACTGACGGTTGAAAGATTTTAAAGAATAGTTGTATTAGGTGACCAAGCCAAAGAAGTAAGTTATTTAAGCCACCCCAGGAAAGCTTAGAATAACAAGTTGCCATGGCCACACTACACTGCCTGCAGCCAGTCAGTCTTTCAGCTGTTTCCTGGGATGATACCTCCTCTGCAGGAAGTCATGGATAGCAGTAGTGAGGCCCCAGGTTACACTGGACCTTAGGATGACCAGGGAACCTCCCCGGTAGATCAGTAATACCTTTCGGCCCCGAGTGTCCCACATATCCTGGATAGAGGCCCACAAGCTTGGCATGCTCTGCCAGCCAATGTGGGACTGCATATTGGCAACCAGCACAATCAGAGGATACAGAACTAGGCAGGTGATTGTTCCATTGACACTCCCAGACACCAATGCAGGAACCCAGTGGGGCAGGCCTTGCTCTGCCAAGCTATTCTGGATGGGATCCTTGAAGGAGAAATACAGAGCACTCCCTAGGCTGTTCCTGAGAAGGACAGGCCAGAAACCACGATAGTAACCCTGTGACAGCCGGCCCCAAAGCCCATAAGAGTGAAATTCCTTGAGAATGCTGAAGGTGCTGGGAAAGCGAGCTTGCTTGCGACCATCCTGGAGCACATTTTGCACCCTCTCAAAGGGGCTGAGTGCCACAGCCTCCACCACACCAGACATGAGCCCCGCAGCCCAGCGGTGCCCCAGGGAGTGTGGCCCAACAGGGGAGAGACAACACAGCATGCTATCGTAAGTCCCAAACAGCAGAGTCCCTTGCAGTGTCTTGGAGAGAAGAGGCGGGTAGATTCCCCGGTAGAAGTATTGAGGGCCTTCATGCCAAAGCTGCCGCACAGCCTCTGACACCGCCACAGCATGGATCTGTTGCCGGAACACAACCTTATAGATCGGAAAGGTCAGAAAAGTAGACATAAAGTTGGAAACGGCACCAAGGGCGTAGGCATGGGAGTGCCAGCTTCTCTTTCCTGGAGCCTCTTTTTGTGTCCAGTGCTGAAGCTCCTTCCCGGGAGAGTGGTTTTGTTCCCCCATGCTGAAGATTCCTGGGTGTAGACGGAAGAAACTGGCAAGAGTGGAAAAAGAGGTTAGACTGACCAATGAAATCTTTTGGCAAGCATCTTCATTGCTTAGTTAGAAACAGAGGCTCAAGAAACTCAGCTCTAAAGAAACAAGTAATTCTCTGGGCCAGTTTCGGAGAAATATGTACACTCTTAAGAAGGAATTCCTCCACTTTAAATTAAAACAAAGGCAGTTAGTTTTGCTGAACAGAGTCACCCCTACAGTGTTTTTTCTGACACAGCAAATATTCTCATATTCAAAGAAGGTTGAAGAATGAAGAAAATAAAATTAGTGAAGGAGGGCTCCCCATCCTTACTGCATTCACCATATGAAACCTTGCATTTGATAAACTGCTAAAATAATAAGTTGCTCTTCCCTTTCCAAAAAGTAGCACTATCTTGTACAGGCAGAAAGGCATTCAAAGGTTGTAGTCCAGTACTTCCTCTAAAAGATGGTAGTAAATTTAGGGAGCAGGGAAGCTCCTTGCCTCTTTTTTCGTAGATTCTTGATGATGTGCTAGCTGTCTCATGGCAACACCCCGCTCCCCTCTCCCAAGTGAGGAACAGAAAGAGAAACTATTCCTGGAAGTTTAGCAAGAAAAGGCTCTATACATGACAGTTTCTGAGCTTAACCTTGTAGACCCGTTGTTGCATAACAGTGCAGGTATTCTCAATGTACAGGCTATTGACATTTGGGGCCAGATAATTCTTCATCACAGGTGCCCACCCTGTGCATCATACGATGTTTAGTGGTATCCTGTGGCACAAGTTGTGACCTACCCAGTGATAGCAAGAGGAGGGCATGGCAACCCACTCCAGTATTCTTGCCTGGAGAATCCCCATGGACAGAAGAGCCTGGCGAGCTACAGTCCACGGGGTTGCAAAGAGTCGGACATGACTGAGTGACTAAGCACAGCACAGCACAGCTATAACAAACAAAAATATCTAAAGACATTACCTTATGTCCTCGGGGTGAGGAAAGAAGATAAAATTGCCCTGGTTCAGAGACACTATACTAGAGGGAAGGGGCTGTGCAAAGATTCCAAGCTATTGCTCCTACCTGGGAGTAGTCTGGGAGCAGATGGAGTAGTATGAAAGGTAACTGGGGAGCCAGGGCCCATGAAAGAATTTTGGGATCAAGAATAAATGAATGGTCAGTGTAGATCTGAGAACCTGAGGGAGTTGTCAGGAAGGAACTAGGGGTGAGAGGACAGGGTGGGCGGCTTGGGGACAATGTGTGGAGAGGAATAGGAAGTGGTGTGGTGGAGGAGAGGGGGACAGGAACACAGGGTGCCATGACTGGGCATCAGACTCACATCTAGATGGACAGGAAGCCTGGTAGAAACTGCAGACCCAGAGGTTTCACACAGAACCCTGGGCTGTGTAGTCCCCAGAGGAGAGAGCTATTGGGGCTCTAGTTATGCTAGCCCATCTGATAGGGGCAAAGGGGTCACCAGGCTGAGGAACTGGGAGTGGGCTAGAAGCCAGGCCCTGCAAGAAGCCCACTGCAGCCTTCCCTGGGCTGCCGCACTCAAGAACTTGCCTTGAAGTGCTTCTCTTTCCAGAATGACCCCCTATAAGCTTCTCCCTGGCTTCTTGCTCCTGCTCCATCCACAGTCCACTATCTCACCTTACAACCCCACCCATCTCAAGCCACAGTCTGTCTAGGGGGAGGGGATAGAGGCTCAGCCTCCTGTGCTCTGCCACCAGCCCTCCCTTACCCTCAGCAGTTTGGAGGCCCTTAAGCCTCACCTCCTTAACCCTCATGGCCAGGAGGCTGGGAAGGCTCCTCTGCTTTGGACCCTTTAGCTGAGAACTTGCCAGGAGCACAGGCTCAAGAGGCCCACTCCTTGCATCCTTCCGGGGCACTCCTGGGCCCATGGCAGCCCCCTCCATGTCCCAGGAGCCAATGCGGACACCTCTCCTTGGAGGGGAGCTCCAATCAGGCCCCTGAAGCCACAGAGGAGCCCAAAATTACCCATTTGTCCTCCCAAGGATTTCTCTCCAAGTTTTATCTGCACCTGCATAAGGACGGTGGTGAGGGAAGCATTAGCCCCTCTTCTATTTCAGAATGCAGTAATGTTCCACTTCCTCCCCACATTTTCCTGAGTAACCTGTAAACATGTGTTGATTGGCTGTAAGGCAGGCTGATTTAGCAGAAAGAAAACTGGGCTAGAACTTGGCAGACCAGAATTCTCAGTGCCAGTTCTCTTTTCAACTTCTTGTGTGACCTTTAGAAATATATTGACATCTTGGAGCCTCAAGCATCTCAGTTATAAAATGAGCAGACTCTGGTGGGTAGGGTGGGGGGATGCTCTCTAGGCATCCTCATACTGTGCATGTGGCAGGGGGTTGATGGAGAGGAATTCAGGCCAATATTTGATAGAGGAATTGTGCTTTTCCATCCCTGGTTCCTTCTGTTTTGCCCAATCTTTTTCAGGGATTAAAAGTGAACAATAATTTAGAAACACCTTACCTGAAATATCTGTCATAATATTATAAATATAACATCCTGTTTTATGGGGGAGAGGGAGTCAATTTTTCTCCCATGTGTTTTCCTGTTAAAACGCCAGCCTTTGGGGGCAGACAGTCCTGAGTCTGAATTCTGCCTCCACCATTTGCTTAGTTGTATGACCTTAGGCAAGACACTTCACTCAGTCTCAGTTTCTGTGGCTACAGACAAGGGACAATAGACCTCCCTCAAAAGGTTATTGTGAAGAATAACAAAATAAAATGAGATAAAGTGGTTGACCATCCATGGCATGGTGGCCTCAGTCAACTGTATTTTTTTAAGATGTTTCCCCACCTCTCACCTATGCAGATGCTGCACATGCTCCTGCAGCACACTCAGAACCATTTAAAGTGGTATGGTGGGACAAATCCAGTGTTCACATGGCAGGTGAGGAAGATCTTTCTTCTGTGAATGCAAAGGTGTTATAAAAGCAATCCTGGACAGCCTGGCCCCTTACACAAGAATTCCAAAGTAGGGGCCTCAGAACAAGCCTGGTGTCAGCCTAGACCAGTTACCCCCTGGGCCCTACGATGCATCTCCTATGTTTACAACCTTGTGAAAGTGAAGGAGAAGAGTGAAAAAGTTGGCTTAAAGCTCAACATTCAGAAAACTAAGATCATGCCATCTGGTCCCATCACTTCATGGGAAATAGATGGGGAAACAGTGGAAACAGTGTCAGACTTTATCTTTTTTGGCTCCAAAATCACTGCAGATGGTGATTGCAGCCATGAAATTAAAAGATGCTTACTCCTTGGAAGGAAAGTTATGACCAACCTAGATAGCATATTAAAAAGCAGAGACATTACTTTGCCAACCAAGGTCCGTCTAGTCAAGGCTATGGTTTTCCCAGTGGTCATGTATGGACGTGAGAGTTGGACTGTGAAGAAAGCTGAGCACCGAAGAGTTGATGCTTTTGAACTGTGGTGTTGGAGAAGACTCTTGAGAGTCCCTTGGACTGCAAGGAGATCTAACCAGTCCATCCTAAAGGAGATCAAGCCTGGGTGTTCATTGGAAGGACTGATGCTGAAGCTGAAACTTCTTTGGCCACCTCATGCGACGAGTTGACTCACTGGAAAAGACGCTGATGCTGGGAGGGATTTGGGGCAGAAGGAGAAGGGGACGACAGAGAATGAGATGGCTGGATGGCATCACCGACTCGATGGACATGAGTTTGAGTGAACTCCGGGAGTTGGTGATGGACAGGGAGGTCTGGTGTGCTGTGATTCATGGGGTTGCAAAGAGTCGGACACGACTGAGCGACTGAACTGAACTGAAAGTGAGTGGAAAGGATTCCAGACTCCCCTGGTTAGTCTAGCCCAGATGCACAGCCTGCATGATCGCGCCAGGATCCAGCCATATATGTGTCCATTCATTCCAGGCATCCTTCTGCCAGTCCTTTGGTCTGCTCACAAACACATATCAATCACTGTGGGTAAGTCACTGTTAAGCAGGGGTGAATAGGACTTGGTACCAGCCTTGGAGGGCTTGGGAATCTAGTGGGGGAGACAGGTCAACCACGAGCTAAACTATACTGGAAGGCCAAACAAAGCTTATGCTAATCAAGGACAGAGCAGAACATAAGAGCAATATATTTCACCTAGCATAGGGAGATATCCAGGGGGTCTTCCCAACCCAGGGATTGAACCCAGGTCTCCTGAATTGCAGGCAGATTCTTTACCAACTGAGCCACAAGGGAAGTCCAAGAATACTGGAGTGGGTAGCCTATCTCTTCTCCAGAGGATCTTTCTGACCCAGGAATCAAACCAGGGTCTCCTGAACTGCAGGAAGATTCTTTATCAACTGAGCTATCAGGGAAGCCTCTTGATGTAAGTGAAAGAGGACAGTGGAAAAGCTGGGTTAAAACTCAACATTAAAAAAATGAAGATCATGGCATCCAGTCCCAACACTTCATGACAAATAGATGGGGAAACAGTGACAGACTTTATTTTCTTGGGCTTCAAAATCACTGCAGATGGTGACTGCAGCCATGAAATTAAAAGATGCTTTCTCCTTGGAAGAAAAGCTATGACTGACCTAGGTAGCATATTAAAAAGCAGAGATATCACTTTGCTGACAAAGGCCCATATAGTCAAAAGCTATGGCTTTTCCAGTAGTCATGTTGAACCATAAAGAAAGCTGAGCACCGAAGAGTTGATGCTTTTGAACTGTGGTGTTGGAGAAGACTCTTGAGAGTCCCTCAGACTGCTAGGAGATCAAAGCAGTCCATCCTAAAAGAAACCAGTCCTGAATATTCATCAGAAGGACTGATGCTGAAGCTGAAGCTCCAATACTTTTGATGCGAAGAACTGACTCACTGGAAAAGACCCTGATGCTGGGAAAGATTGAAGGCAGGAGAAGAAGGGGATGTCAGAGGATGAGATGGTTGGATGGCATCACTGACTTGCTGCACATGAGTTTGAGCAAGCTCTGGGAGTTGGTGATGGACAGGGAAGCCTGGAGTGCTGCAGACCATGGAGTCACAAAGAGTTGGACATGACTGAGCGACTGAACTGACTGAGCATAGGGGGCAGTCTAAAATTTCTCTGAGAGGGGGCATCTGACTTGATTCTTAACCCATTAGCAGGCTCTAGTTAGATGGAGGAGTGAGGGCAGGAGTTGGTGATGGACAGGGAAGCCTGGCGTGCTGCAGTCCATGGGGTCACAAAGAGTCGTACACACCTGAGCGACTGAATTGAACATATGTGCATGCTAACTCGCTTCAGTCGCGTCCAACTCTTTGCGACCCTATGGACTGTAGCTCACCAGGCTCCTCTGTCCATGGTATTCAAGAATACTGGAATGGGTAGCCATTTCCTTCAGGGGATCTTCCCAAACTAGGGATCAAACCCGTGTCTCCTATGTCTCCTGCATCAGCAGGGGGCTCTTTACTAGTGCCACCTGTGAAGCTTTATACATATATGTGTACATATATATATATATATATATATATGAGCTTGAGTGAACTCCAGGAGTTGGTGATGGACAGGGAGGCCTGGTGTGCTGTGATTCACGGGGTCGCAAAGAGTCAGACACGACTGAGTGACTGAACTGAACTGAACGTACATATATAAAACAATCATTTTGCTGTATGGCAGAAATTAACACAAAATGGTAAATAAAATCTATAGCAATTAAAATTGATTTTAAAAATAAAATGAAAGGATTTTTTTGTTTAAATTGTTTGTTTGGAAGACAACAGAGTTGTCATGGGCTTTGGAGTCTGACACAGCCCTAGACTGGAATCCCAGTGCCTCCATTTACAAGATGTGTTAACCTCCCTGAAACTCAGTTTTCCTGTTTGCAAAATGGGATAACAATGCCTGTCTCAGCATTGCTGAGAAGCTTAAATAAGATAACAAATGGAAAGTCCCTGGCACCAAGAAGGCAGGCAGCCAAGGGCAGCTATTATTGTTTCAACTAATAGCGTTACCTTCATTACTTTCACATAATCTTTTAAGGTTTCTTTGTTACATTTGGAAAATGTGGTCTCATTAGAGCCATGAATTGGGAAGTATTCCCACACACTGATGCCAGAGATCAGGGATACCTTTATCTAACTGGAGCCAGTTCAGTAAATCCTCCTCCCAGCCTTGCACAAGAGACCTTCACTTTGTTCTAAGGGCCCAGTCCAGGCACCAGCATACAATCTTTCTCTTTCCACTATTTTTTGTCAGAGCTACAGAATCTATTCTTTGTCCTACTTGATTCCACCCCCACCAACTCCAACTGTAGATCACCTACTTTGGCAGTGAGGCCAATTTAAACACAGAATAAGAGTCTGCAAGAGACCCAGGGTCAGGTGTCATGATATTAGGGAGCAGAGCAAGAGTCTGAAGGAAATCCAAGAGCTGTGTCAGCATCACCCCTGATTATGTGAGGTGGGGCTTCACTTTACTTCCTACATCCTCCACCCTCCATCCCCTTGAGAAAGTCCATGAGACCTATGAGAAAGTCCACAGTCCTCAGATGGAAAGTGCTTAAACTCCAAATTTGCATTGTTTACTCCAAGGAACTCTATGTATTGAGGTAGTCAATGAGAAGGCAGAAAGAAATAGGTAAAGTTCCTTGGCAGATTGAACACAACCCAACAGCAATCACAAGACATCAGATTATTCACTTGCTTCCAAGCATCAGGAGTCAAGAACAAGCCAGGAAGGGGGCCTCCTAACCACAATCTACATAAAGGAAGTAAGACCTGCTGTTCAAGAACCAGAAGTCATGGAAAATGGTGCAGATTTCTCTGTCACGGGCTTCACGGCCCATTCACTCTGGACAGCCCTGCATGCTGTTACCATGGAGTTGCTCCTTCTCTGTGGCCAGTGATTCCAAATCCAGCAAAGGAGAGGTCCCCTCAAGAGCTCACAGAAGGGCAACCTAGCAACGTGTCCTCAAGCCAGGAAATGAAAGAGCTATATCAGCGGCAGAGAGCTGTATTTAGGGGGTTAGATCAAATTAGGTTCCGTTTCTCATACTTCTTCCTCAAGTACAAGTTGAAAGAGAAAATGTTAAGAAGAAAGATTGTAGGGGAGTGGTTCTTAACCATTTCTGGGCCACAGACTCATTTGAACATCTACAAAGCTATGGACACAGAAGAATATACATAGTTAAATTCTACTCTTCACAAACAATTTCAGGAAGGACCTTAGGTAGGAACCTCTGCTCTCAAGTTACATTTCACAACAGCGACTATATGGAGAGATACATTGGCCACATCTTCATTTACTTATTGCCATAAGCATAATGTAGTGTCTCCAGCAGTGGTTCACAAACCACTCTATACCTCAGAATTAACTACAGCACTGGTTAAAAATATAAATCACCCTCCCCAGCCCTAGTTCTTAGTAAATCTGAATCCCCCAGAGGCAGAGCTTAGGAATCTGTATTTTTAACAAGTTTTTAAAAATGATTCTGAGGCAACCAGCTTCATACCGATACTTTGGTTAATAGCATGGATTCTGGTGTCAGAGAGATACGATACAAGTTCTGGTTTCACTTTTTAATTTCAGGCAAGTCATTTTACCTCTCTGAGTCTTGTCTCCTTTCAGGTCATAAGCTGTAAAAATAATGTTTTACTGAAAGAAAAAGCAAGCAGCTTGTTGTAGTGTAAAACAGAGAATGAAAAAAGCCTCAGTTTTCTTCTTCTGTACAATGGGTACCATACAAGTTTCCTACCTCTTCCCCTATCCTTCTTTGCGTTGCCTCTCTAAGCCCTCCCTCAGAACTACCAGCACACTAAGACTGCAGCTGAGCTGGTTTAAGACCACTCATGTAAAAAAAATGCCCTCTAGGCAGCTCAGATGGGCAAAGAGTTGGTATTTGGAAAACAACAGAATAAAACCGGATGCTGATATTTATTTGCTGTGTGATGTGGGGCAAGCCCCCTAACCTTGTGCCTGTTTCCTCATCTGTAAAATGAAGATAATAGTCGTTGCTCACTAATTCTATATAGTTCCAAATGGGCCTTCCCATCTCCACTTTGGCTTTGGCTTTTCTCAACTAACCCTCTATCTGAGAGTAGAGAGGAGTAGGGGGCAGCCTTTGAAATCAGACTTGTAGACTTGAGTGTGAGCTCTTACCTCTGCACTTCCTAAGCATAATGACTGGGTGCTTAAGTCCCCTCTCTGTTAAATGGGCATATTGCTACTTCCTTTGCAAGGGTGTTGAGAAGAATAAACGAGTTGTCCGTGCAAGCCCATTTGCACGTAGAAAGCGCTCGGTAAATGCTTGTCCCCCCTTCCCTCTGTACAAAGGTGAGGAACTTTTACTGTTCGCTTGATGTCTGTCCCACCTCGTGTTGAAGACACACGGTCTCAAAGCGTGGAGCACAGCAGAGGTGGAAGAGGTGAAAGAGAAAGAAAGCTAGGGGCAAGCAGCAAACTCACGGTAAAATGCCAGTCGGCAGGGTCCGAGAGTCCGAGCTGCACTTGACACCGCACCGGCTCCCGCGCCTGTGTGCTGCAGCCCCCGCCGGCCAGCTACTCCTTTTTGCTAGCAATGGCCCTGAGCAGGAGGCTGCGCGGGGAGGCCGCCCCCTCGCCCCGCTGATTGGCCTCGTCAGCCGACTCCTCATGCTCTTTTGTCTCAACCAGCAGAGGTTAAAAGAAGCGGCGGCTGCTGGGAGCGCCCAGCGAGTGGGCGGGGGCGGCCGCTGCTGCCTTGGGAACCGAGCTGCCTCGACTCAGCTACCCAAAGCTGGGCGAAGAGGCTCCGTCTGGCGGTTCCGAGTTGCTTAGCGGTAGAGGAGGCGTCATCCTTTTTCCCTGTATGGCCACGGAGAACGGAAGGCGGCATCCACACTGTCCACGCCGGAGCATTCTCTGTCCACCGGCCGAGCACAGGTAAAAGGGTGCGATTGCCTGGCCCGGAGAGAGGAGGGAAGAGCTCCATCAGGATTGGGAGGCTCTCTGTTTACCGAATCGCGAGGACTGAAAGGCAGCCGAAGGAGCACTCCCGCGGCCCGGCTGCGCAGAGGCCAGAGGTGGGTTCCACTGAATGATGCCATATGGGTAGGATTTGCCTAGACTGACGGGAGGGCGTTTTCAGGGGTATAGTCAGGGGGTTGGGAAGCAGGGGGGATCGCAAGCTGTCTGCCTTGAAACCCCTTTGCACCTCCTGGTCCGTTCCTGGTGAAGCATATGTGGGTGTGTGTGTCCAACTCCCATTCCCTCTCTCCGTGGCAGGCCGCCAAAGTTGAATTCGAACTCGATTTCTGTGAGGCTGATCGCGGAGCTGGTAGGACAACGATTTCCCAGAGTGGGTTAGGGGGTATGTAATAGGGGGTCGCTTTGGCTTGTATTCACAAGGTGGGAGAGGGAATTCTCCGTCTGGCTACTGTGGAGGGTGCGAGATGAGGGATGAGACTCCTAACCCTTCCCTTCTCTGCCCTGCTTTGGCCGCCGCCATGGCCTGAAGACTGGGATCTGCAATCTCGCGTGGGCAGAGGCCAACCTACCTCGGAATCCAGCTTTCTAACGCAAGCACTTGTTGCAGAAACAGATCGTGAAATAAAGGTGCGCACTTGTTTCCAAGCTCATATAGGAATCTGAGAAATAATGCGGGAAACTTTGAGAAGGGGGTGTGGTTGAGGCCTGAAACCATCAGTTTCATAGAGATCTTATTTGCTACCACAAATCTGTGAGACTTAGACCACTGCCCTCTATTTTGAGACGCACTATTTCACCTAGAATTCTAAGCCGCAGTTGCCTTCCTTCCTGGAGGATTCTCGAGAGAGGATAGTTGTAGATCTGAAAAGCACCTTACTGGCACGGGAACACCCATTAACTCCTGAAGGTTGTAATTGCCAGTTTCCTGCAGGATATTTTCAGGGCAGTAGCCCAAACCCGCGGAGAAGGCAATGGCAAGCCACTCCAGTACTCTTGCCTAGAAAATCCCATGGATGGAGGAGCCTGGTAGGCTGCAGTCCGTGGGGTCGCTAAGGGTCGGACACGACTGAGTGACTTCACTTTCACTTTTCACTTTCACACATTGGAGAAGGAAATGGCAACCCACTCCAGTGTTCTTGCCTGGAGAATCCCAGGGACGGGGGAGCCTGGTGGGCTTCCGTCTATGGGGTCACACAGAGTCGGACACGACTGAAGTGACTTAGCAGCAGCAGCAGCAGCCCAAACCCGCAGGGTGTTCAGGAACGTAAAGGAAGTGACTGCAAACTGCTTCCATGCAGTTTACTACCTTACTAACCTTCCCCCCCCTCCTTTTCTTTACAGATCCTACTGAGATACAAGGAAGATTGAGCCCAGGAACGTTGATTTGGGGGTTTCTCCTGCAGATTAGGCTTTTCTAGAAAGCCTGAGCATTTTGTTACATTCATATAGATGATCATCGTCAGTCATGGCCAGGATCATTGCACGTGTGGGTAACAACTGGCGGCAGAATACAGCCTTGCCACCCTGGACCCATTCCATGTTGAGGTCCCAGAGCGGGAGGGGAGTCTTGGTCCTTCAAGGGTCAACATGGCAGAAGGAAAGATGAAATTCTCCGGGAGGGTGGTGCCAGCCCAGGAGGAAGAAACCTTTGAAAATGGCTGGAACAAGTCAATGGGGCCCTGCCAGATTGGAATATGTCTGAATAGGAAAAGCTCGAGCGCTTGATGAAAACCCTGAGGGGCCTCGCACAGGAGGTGATGCGTTTACTGAGGGCAGCCAACCCCAACTTCAGTGTGGCAAATTTCTTGTGTGCCATGAAGTTGGTGTTTGAGGATTCTGAAAGCAGTGTCACTGCCCATGGCAAATTTTTTAATACATTGCAGGCACAAGGGGAGAAAGCCTCCCTTTATGTGATCCGTTTAGAGGCGCAGCTACAGAATGCTATTCAGGCTGGGATCATAGCTGAGAAAGATGCAAATCAGACACACCTGCACCAGCTCCTTTTAGGAACTGAGCTGTGCTTCAGGCTGAAGAATCTTCTCAGGGTGTATGCAAATGAGCAGTGGTGTCTCCCCAATTTCCTGGAGTTAATCAGAATGATAAGGGAGGAAGAGGATTGGAATGACACTTCTATGAAACAGAAGCAGGCCAAAAGATCTGAGTTAATCATGGAGAGGGCAGCAAGCCCCTTGGCATTTCAGGGCACCCAGTCAACAGCCATCAGCACTGCTGATTGCGATGTGATAGAAGTAGATGATACCCTTAATGACTCACATGAGGATGTGATCCTGGTGGAGTCTCAGAACCCTCCACTTACATCCATAGGTGCCCCTCCCCTCAGGGTCAGGGCCAGGGCCAGACTTCAGGATCAAATACTGGTCATTGATTCCCTTAACAATTCTCAGACTCAATCTCCTTCTACCAGTGGTGGTTCTGCATATAAGAATAATGGTCCTGGGGATATACGTAGATCCAGGAAGAGAAAATATACAATCCACTGTTCATACTGTGGTGAGAAGGGCCACTCAAAGGGAACCAGTGACAGTAAGAGCAACAAGGCCCAGGTGTTTTGAGAATCTGATCATCAGCCTGCAAGAGCTGACACATACAGAGGAGACATCAAAAGAGATCCCAGACAAACACACTGACGTCTCTGAGCCACAGTAAGGTGCTAGACCCAGCCCTAAGTGGACCCTTAACTGTATTCAGAGACTGCTGATGGGGAAAACTAGAGTAGGCTGGGGGAGGCTTCTATGTGCATGAATTAATCCACAAAGTGGCTTTCTTTGGGGAAGAAGTTGTGGATACCAGTAAAATGAAGAAGACAGCCTGACCTCTGTCCCTGCTTCTCCCTCCATCTGCCTAAGGATCTATGTGTGTGTCTATTTCCTTGATGATTTTGTTCCTTTTGTGAAAGGAATACAAGTTACTGTTAAACCTTCAAAGACTGAAGGAAACTACAAAAACTGAAGTGCAAATTACCTGAAACTCCCCACCCTTGCAAAACCGTTGTCAGTCCTTGGATGAATGGCCTTCTAGGTATCTCCCTATTCCTGTGTACCAAGATAGATATTATATACAGATAAAAGTGATCAAATATAAGTGTTATTCTATGCTGTGTATTTTTTCACCAGACAATATATGTTGTGGACTTCTATGTCAATTTATAAGCATCAAGTTTGCTGTCTCTGTGTGATATTACTTTTAGGAATACAGAAGGAAAATAATAAGAAAACTAAATACAGAAGCTATAAATGGGAGAACTCATACTGTGAGGTGGAGTTTTATCAACCTCATTTACAGATGAGGAAAACGGAAGCTGAAAGGAGCTATCTCCCAAAGAGTCCCCTATCACAACTGACCTATGGCATTGAACTAAATCTGTGTCCATTGGACTTACCTGGTGGTCCAGTGGCTTAGACTCTGTGCTCCCAATGCAGGGGGCCTGGGTTTCAATTCCTGGTCAGGGAACTATATCCTATATGCCACAACGAAGAGTTCACATGCCTCAACTAAAAGATCCTGTGTGCTGCAACTAAGACCTTGCACAACCAAATAAATAAATAAATAAATATATATTTTAAAATAATGCCCCAGTGCTTTCTTAGCTAATACATCTTGAGAAATTTGCTGACAGCCAGGAGAGGGGGCAATAATAGGAAATGGGTATTTCAGGGGCTCCATTCCTGTTCACTTTGGGAAGGGGCGGTGTTCCCTTCTCTGAGCAGATTCCTTAAATTGCTACTACTAATGCTTCTGAACAACACCCCGTAGCAACAAGACTACCCTTTGGGTTGACACTACTCTCTGCCTCCCCCTCAACTACAGAGAAAGCAGCTGCTCATTAGAGTTCAGTACCAGGAGGCTTGGGACGTCCCTGGCTTCATGCTAGGGGACACCAGAAGCCCAAGAACTCCCAGCAAACCTCCCTCTGACCCAAGAAATAGAAATCACTGGGGAAAGATGAAAAACAATCTGGATGCCAGGGCACGTGAAAATACAGGGGACCCCTCCCCCACCACAGGGCAGGATGTAGCTCCAATCAGGCCCCCAAAGCCACAGGGGAGCCCAACATTCTCAGACTTTTATAGGCTTATAGCCTCCATTCTATCCTCTAAATCTGCCCTTGGAAAGAATCTGCCCCTGTTTATCCTAGATTAAAATATCACTCCTCTTTCTACTCACCTTTTCTCAATTTTAGTCCATAATCACTTGTTGACTGATTTACACAAATTAAATTTATGCCGTCATAATTTCTCTCTGGGACCAGACAGAGTATAAAGAAAAATAAATAAATGCTACACCAACCAGTGCCCTCCTTTACACTGGAGTTAGCTTGGGGATTCAGCATAGACCACTTCTTTGATAACCTCTAATTCATCCCTCTTTTCTTCCAGTCTCTATCCTCTTCTATGTCATTTAAACTTGAAATTAGATGTCTAAAGTTTTATTTCTACAAAATGATGCAAATCTGTGAGTTTATTTCATTTCACATGACGCTGGCTTTTTTTTAATGTAGGAAGTATGTATTTTCCCTGTTTGGAAGACATGGGAGACATCAGCATTCAGATCAGACTGAGGCTAATAGCCAAAAGAAAGCTTTTAGATAATTTTTTGTCTGATAGGTTTCATTTAAGATTATGGGTTTTCTTCCTTTCTTTCTCCCTAATCTTATTAGATGCTGAGAGATGAAATGAGTCTTTTGTCAGAAGAAGCTAGTCTTTGAATGACCTTCTTTTGCATTATTTCCCTCCTTCTAGATAAAATCTTCTCTGACACCCCAGTCTCATAGTTTCCCCTTCTAAGATGTTTTTGATGCCTCTCAGTCTTCTTTGTCCAACTTCTTTCTCTTCCTGACTGTTCCATAATAATAGTGACAGAAATTAAAATCACCACAACTGTGACTTACTAAAAGCGTATTATGTGTCAGAACTCCTGTTCTAAGCCCTTTAACGGAATATAGCTCTTTAATCTTCATAGCAACCTCAGAGGGTAGCTATTACTATTTCTAATTTACTATTAATATTAATTTAATTACTATTAACTGCCACATATTTCTGGAGAAGGAAATGACAACCCATTCCTGTATTCTTGCCTGGATAATCCCATCGACAGAGGAACCTGGCGGACTACAGTCCATGGGGTCACAATGAGTTGGACACAACTGAGCAACTGAGCATGCATGCACATCACATATTTCAGATGAGGAAACAAGCCAGAAAGGTAGGAAATGACCTAGGATCATGCACCTAGTTCATGATGAACTGTGGATGACACTCCTGGCTGGCTGACTGACTCCATAGCTTACTCAGGTTAGCTCTCAGGCTCCGTCCTGTATGATGTAGATGCTGTCACTATCTGTGCATGACACATGAGGAGACTGAGGTCTACGCACAGGAAGTGATTAGCCAAACGTCATAAGAGTAAGTGGCTTGTGTGTCACACTCAGGGATGGAATCTTTAAGGAACCTTTCTTTGACACACAAAAAAAGACTTTTGTACCTTTCTTTCTCTTTCTCTCCAGGTTGCAGTTGCCTGGCAACATCCCCTCCCCCTCCTTCAGTTGTACTGTCACATACCATTTCTATGTTTTAAGTGCAAATGGTTGTAAATTTAACATATGCAAGAGGTGAAAGCCACAGAAGTCAGTGGGGGAGAGATGAATTGTTCAATTAGTGGTGCTTGGGGGACTTAATTACCTGACTGCAAAAACGATCTGTTTACTTTCTATCACGACATTAAATATGAATTCCAGATAAATTTGAGAAATAAATGCAGATTTTATGCATGTATGCACTAATTTTTAATAATATATTGTTGTTAAGAAGGGAATGAACAGAATCAAATGTTCAAAACTAACACCATTTAAAACTGTAAGAAAATAAATATTTATTAAATCTCTGGACTGCAGAAGACTTTCTATGGTTAGGAGTGATGAAAGAAATTATACAGTAAAGGCCAATAACAAAAGATAGCATTGTCAGAAATAAAAGACTAACAGCAAGCTGAGAAATATTAGCAACAAATAATAAAACAATAATAATAGCAAACTTTTATTGTAGATAGCTTTTGAACTGTGGTTCTGGAGAAGACTCTTGAGAGTCCATTGGACTGCAAGGAAATCCAACCAGTCCATTCTAAAAGAGATCAATCCTGGGTGTTCATTGGAAGGACTTATGCTAAAGCTGAAACTCCAATACTTTGGCCACCTCATGTGATGAGTTGACTCACTGGAAAAGAGTCTGATGCTAGGAGGGATTGGGGGTAGGAGGAGACAGGGACGGCAGAGAATGAGATGGCTGAATGGCATCACCGACTCGATGGGCATGAGTTTGAGTGAACTCCGGGAGTTAGTGATGGACAGGGAGGCCTGGAGTGCTGTGGTTCATGGGGTCGCAAAGAGTTGGACACGACTAAGCGACTGAACTGAACTGAACATTTACTAAGGTCTTACACAGTACCAGGCATATTCTAAGAGCTCAACATGGTTTCATTTCATTCTCATAATAAACCGATATAGATCCTAATATTATCTCCAGGTTCTAAAACATTTTTATTTAAGAGGGAGAAAAACAGAAAGCATAACATGTAAATATACACCTTAATAAATTATTGTACAGCAAACCACCACAAAGATCAAGAAATAAAACATTACCAGAACTCCTGAAATCCCTTTGAGCCACTGTAAAATTGCAACCTGTTGACTTTCCCCTAAAGGAAACCACTCTCATGATAGTTATAGCTATGACTTTTATTATTAATTATTATTTTATGGTTTTTCTTTAGAGCTTTACAACTCAAATATGAATCTCCAACATTTTTTTTTTAACATTTAGAACTAATGATACCAAACTCCTGCACCATTCACTCACTCAGCAAGGCCAATCTACCAACACTGATTGTGATACAAGTACAGTGTTTATTGCAGGGCACCAAGCAAGGAAAACGGGCAGCTCATCCTCAAAGACTGAACTTCCCAGTGGCCTGCAGGGAATGGTTAAAGGCAACACTTGGGGTAAGGCCTACAGCTCAGTGACTTGCTTCTGACTAGTTGGTGGTGAAGTAATAGTGTGATGTTTTGGGAATCTTAATCATCAACCTTCCTCATTTCTTAATGTGCCTGTAAGACACTTTAACCCTGAGCTACTATAGACTTTAACATGTAATATTTAAAGGCAAATTAGCTCTAAGAAATCACAAAATTACCTAAATTTTCAAATAGTTTGGGGAGTTGTAGCTAAACTTTTTTCATGGAACTTTTCAAATACACACAAAGATGTAGCGAATGGTATAATGAACCCCCATTTCCCATCACCCAGCTTCAAGATTTATCAACATTTTTGCATCTTGATTCATCTATAATTCCTCATATTTTTAATGGGTTATTTTTACAGCACTTACTAAATATCATATCAAATGGTATGATTCTTCTGTACTCTATCCATACTTATACTTCCCTTTTTTCCATTCTGAATATTTTTTATTGGGGTAAAATTCATATAACATAAAATCTCCCATTTTAAGTGTACAATCTAGTGGCATTTGGAATACGTTTTTTAAAATTTTCTCTTTATTCTCAGTAGATTTTTCCAGAAGTTTACTAGTCTTTTGGACAAATTTGGTTTAGCTGACTTTTCTATTGTTTATTTTCCACTTCATTGATTTCTACTCTTATCTTTACATGTTCCCTTATACCTTAACTAAATTATTGGACATATTCTGCATATATTTTCAGTCTCTTTTGCAGTCTTCATTTAAAATATACACTCTTTGGCTTTAAATTTGCTTTTGAATATTGTTTGAGGTGTATTCTACAAGCTTGGCTGAAACTCAGATCTTTAATTATCATTCAGTTCTACATGTTTAATTATCCATTTCCAGCAGTTTCAGGCACTTCTCTGGCTGAAGACCAATGGCAGAATGCAGCCTCAAGACAGTCACAGGTTTCTGTAGACTTCTAGATCCACAAGTTCCAACCATTTTACCATCACCTTAGCGAAATATCACATCTTGAGGTACTGAACTAAAAAAAAAGGATGATCTCACTTGCATTTTCTGGAATGAGAAATTTGTTTGGTTTTTTTGTTTGGCTACCCTACGTCCTCCTTTTCTGAAAATGCAACTACCCTCAAGAACATATGGATGAAAAAGATAATCAGAAATTTAGTTTCAAGTAGGACATGTTGCTACACTGTACTGACTAAACCATATTCTTGAATCTAGCTTTTGGGAATTGGGTACTGGCTGGGTTATTGGGCACTGTCTGAACTCTTTGAGTAGTGATACTGTGATTCCAATATGAATATTGTACTTTGTATAAAAGTGGCCAGTCAGGTTCCCTATGGAGGGGTTGGGCAGTTTGATCAAGAGAGGAGGGACATGATTTGCACAGTCTTGAAACCCTGGCTCTTTTCGTTACAAACTGTATGAATTTGTGCTCTGTGCTTCACCTTCCTCATTGCTAAACAGGAATAATAACAGGAAATCCCTCAAAGGGTTGTGGTAAGAATTAAATGTGTGAGCATTTGCAAAGCTTTAGAGTACCCAGTGCACTGTGCCACAGAATACCATTACAACTGCATCAAACGCTTCTCTCCAAACTTTCTTAACAGGCTTGTAGATGGATTACCTAAGCCCTCCTTCTCAGCCTCTTCACAGGGAACTTTATTAAACTCAGTAGACTTAGGCTCCTTTATCCATGTAGAAGAGGGTGAGAATAAAACTCCTTTAAGAGCTAACCAAATAGTTCCTCTTGGAACAGGAACTGTCTTTGCTTAGGAACACACCTGCAGGGATACTTGTTTAGCTGGGGAAGGGAGTGAGGCTCTCTGGATCCAGCTGAGATGGCCTGCATCTAGACGAAGATAGCAGCTTTACTTCTCTGCAGAAGGAACTCTGGGAAATGGGAGCTGCTAAGCCATGGAGGCCAGGAGTTCAAGAGCCAGGCAGGAAGCTGAATGGAAGAGAAGTGTGAGTGAAACTGCCCTGAGATTCATTTGGGTAATTTGCTGATTGGCTAATTTATTGGCTGGCCTTTAAATAATTTGTTTTAACATTGTTCAGTGTAGCATATGCTCAATTAAAATAAAATAGCTTTCAAATACAGAAAGGAACAAAGTAAAAGTGAAAGCTAATCTGATTCCCCACAGTCTAGTCTGGTTATGTTCTTCCAGATCTGCTTTTACACAAAAACAAATATATAAATATCAGGTCATAGCAGGCACTTGGCTCTGAGAATTTCTTTCATGTTGTCTGCTGTGTTGAGATGAACTTCCTACACTCTCCCAAACCATCAGCAAGATCCTGCAACCTGCCTTGTGCTGGCAGGTCTTTGGACTAGATATTTGATTTCTGTCAACAGTTTCTTTCAGTGAAACTATCAGGGAGAAATTACAGTTTTACCTCCCTACATTCATATAATACTAACATAGCCACTGCTCATGGTGCCCTTACTCTGTATCTGGCAGTCCCTTCAGTGTTTTACTTCAATTTTCACATTAGTTTCTCACAACAACCCTTTGGAAGTCAGTCCCACTATTATTGCCATGTGGGTTCACAGACAGGGTGTGAGAGGCCCAAAAGCTAAAAACAGGATCAATAAGAAGGAAAATAAACATGTCAGAGGCAGGACTTACACCTGCAGTGTCTCTTTAAATCCTCATCACGTTCTTATGAGGGAGCTGTCACCACAAAGGAGGCAACTAAGGCTCCAGAGTTTACAGAGCTTAAGCCACCAAGAACCTAGAAGTTTTGTAACTATATCCCTTCCCAAACTGATGAAAGCAAGCAAGCAAAAAAGCAAAGATTTAAATGAATGGAAATGAGAGGATAACAGGAAGGCCAGGGGTCTCCAAACGGAGGAAATAAGCTGCAAGTGTCAGACATTTTCTCTCTCTTAAAAGGCAGGAGGAAACAAACTAGTGTTGTATCTTTTCCCCTTCTTTATACAAATTTAAAAAGAGGTTTCTCTTAAAATTCTGTGTTGCCATAATGACACCTGGTTCCACCTGAACTTAACTTTTCTCAAACCTTGACTTAACCAATGCATTTTTCTTATGGAAATGTTTGTCTTAAGCTATGTTAATGTACAATGTATTTATCCTAGACTCTGTCTTCAATTTGGTTCCACCTAAAGACCATTCAGATATGACCTAAATCAAATCCCTCATGATTATACAGTGGAAGTAACAAAATAGATTTAAGGGACTAGATCTGATAGATAAGAGTTCCTGATGAACTATGGATGGAGGTTCAAGAGATTGTACAGGAGATAGGGACCAACACCATCCCCATGGAAAAGAAATGCAAAAAAGCAAAATGGCTGTCTGAGGAGGCCTTACAAATAGCTGTGAAAAGACGAGAAGTGAAAAGCAAAGGAGAAAAGCAAAGGAGAAAAGGAGATATAAGCATGTGAATGTAGAGTTCCAAAGAATAGCAAGGAGAGATAAGAAAGCCTTCCTCAGTGATCAATGCAAAGAAATAGAGGAAAACAGCAGAATAGGAAAGACAAGAGATCTCTTCAAGAAAATCAGAGATAACAAGGGAACATTTCATGCAAAGATGGGCTCAATAAAGGACAGAAATGGCATGGACCTAACAGAAGCAGAAGATATTAAGAAGAGGTGGCAAGAATACACAGAAGAACTGTACAAAAATCTTCACGATCAAGATAATCACGATGGTGTGATCACTCACCTGGAGCCAGACATCTAGGAATGTGAAGTCAAGTGGGCCTTAGAGAGCATCACTACGAACAAAGTTAGTGGATGTGATGGAATTCCAATTGAGCTATTTCAAATCCTAAAAGATGATGCTGTGAAAATGCTGCACTCAATATGCCAGCAAATTTGGAAAACTCAGCAGTGGCCACAGGACTGGAAAAGGGCAGTCTTCATTCCAATCCCAAAGAAAGGCAATGCCAAAGAATGCTCAAACTACCGCACAATTGCACTCATCTCACATGCTAGTAAAGTCATGCTCAAAATTCTCCAAGCCAGGCTTCAGCAATATGTGAACCGTGAACTTCCAGATGTTCAAGCAGGTTTTAGAAAAGGCAGAGGCACCAGAGATCAAATTGCCAACATCCGCTGGATCATGGAGAAAGCAAGAGAGTTCCAGAAAAACATCTATTTCTGCTTTATTGACTATGCCAAAGCCTTTGACTGTGTGGATCACAATAAACTGTGGAACATTCTGAAAGAGATGGGAATACCAGACCACCTGACCTGCCTCTTGAGAAACCTGTATGCAGGTCAGGAAGCAACAGTCAGAACTGGACATGGAACAACAGACTGGTTCCAAATAGGAAAGGAGTACGTCAAGGTTGTATATTGTCACCCTGCTTATTTAACTTATATGCAGAGTACATCATGAGGAACGCTGGGCTGGAAGAAGCACAAGCTGGAATCAAGATTGCCGGGAGAAATATCAATAACCTCAGATATACAGAGGACACCACCCTTGTGGCAGAAAGTGAAGAGGAACTCAAAAGTCTCTTGATGAAAGTGAAAGAAGAGAATGAAAAGGTTGGCTTGAAGCTCAACATTCAGAAAACAAAGATCATGGCATCTGGTCTTATCACTTCATGGGAAATAGATGGGGAAACAGTGGAAACAGTGTCATACTTTATTTTTTTCAGGCTCCAAAATCACTGCAGATGCTGATTGCAGCCATGAAATTAAAAGACGCTTACTCCTTGGAAGGAAGGTTATGACCAACCTGGGTAGTGTATTAAAAAGCAGAGACATTACTTTGCCAACCAAGGTCCGTCTAGTCAAGGCTATGGTTTTTCCCGTGGTCATGTATGGATGTGAGAGTTGGACTGTGAAGAAAGCTGATCACCGAAGAATTGATGCTTTTGAAGTGTGGTGTTGGAGAAGACTCTTGAGAGTCCCTTGTACTGCAAGGAGATCCAACCAGTCCATTCTAAAGGAGATCAATCCTGGGTGTTCATTGGAAGGACTGATGCTAAAGCTGAAACTGCAATACTTTGGCCACCTCATGTGACGAGTTGACTCACTGGAAAAGACTCTGATGCTAGGAGGGATTGGGGGTGGGAGGAGTCGGGGACGACAGAGAATGAGATGGCTGGATGGCATCACCGACTCTGTGGACATGAGTTTGAGTGAACTCCGGGTGTTGGTGATGGACAGGGAGGCCTGGCGTGCTGTGATTCATGGGGTCGCAGAGTCAGACATGACTGAGCGACTGAACTGAACTGAAAGGCTCAGAACTGACTTGAAAACTAGTATGTTATACTCATACATTGTTCTCCTAATCTATGTTAATGAAACTACATATTTGTTTGGAAATCTGCCTTTCTTCAAGATTTATGTCAATTGTTTCATGGTCCAGGATGACTCACCTGGTGCCAATGTTATCTCAGTACATGTTGTGGGTGAGGACCCTGGTGACATTCTCTGAGTTTTGAGACATTTCCTTTCTCTAATTAGCAGACTGCTAGTAGCTATATAATATCCAGCTAAAGACTAGCAGCAGGGCATTCTTTCTGCCCCCTTCTGATGTCTATGTCAGCAGCTTTCTCTATCTCATTTATACTTTAATAAAACTTTATTACACAAAAGCTTTGAGTGATCAAGCCTCATCTCTAGCCCCAGATTGAATTCTTCTCCTCCAGAGGCCAAGAATCTTGGCGTCTTTTGTGGTTCAGCAGCCACCTTTCAGAGAGACATGCAGTATTCACTGACTGGAAGACTTAATATAGTAAAGACATCAATTCTCCCAAAAGTGATCTCTAGGTTTAAAACAATTAGTACAAGTGGTTTAGTGGTAAAGAATCTGCCTGCCAAGGCAGGAAATGCAGGAGATGTGGGTTCCATCCCTGGGTCATGAAGATCCTCTAGAGAAGGAAATGGAAACCCACTGCAGTATTCTTGCCTGGGAAATCCCACGGACAGAGGAGCCTGGCGGGCTACAGTCCATGGGGTCACAAAGAGTCAGACACGACTTAGTCAATAAACAACAACAGTGCACTCATTAGAATATTAAACACCTGTAAAGCATTTACCGGAGAAGGCAATGGCAAGCCACTCCAGTACTATTGCCTAGAAAATCCCATGGATGGAGGAGCCTGGTAGGCTGCAGTCCATGGGGTCGCTAAGGGTCGGACACGACTGAGCGCCTTCACTTTCACTTTTCACTTTCACACATTGGAGAAGGAAATGGCAACCCACTCCAGTGTTCTTGCCTGGAGAATCCCAGGGATGGGGGAGCCTGGTGGGCTTCTGTCTGTGGGGTCGCACAGAGTCGGACACGACTGAAGTGACTTAGCAGCAAAGCATTTACAGGGCTTCCCAGTTGGCTGAGTGGTAAAGAATCTGCCTGCCCATGAAGGAGTCTCAGGAGATGTGGGCTTAATCCCTGGGTTGGGAAGGTCCCCTGGAATAGGAAATGACAACCTACTCCAGTATTCTTGCCTGGGAAATCTCATGGACAGAGGAGTCTAGTAGACTACAGTCCATGGGGTCACAAAGAGTTGGATATGACTGAGTACACACACACATACACCCAGGAAGATTTTTCATAGATATAGAGAAGCTTATTCTAAACTTTGTGAGGAAATTCATAGGAACTATGATAGCTAAAACAATTTTGAAAAAGAATAAACTGAGAAGAATCACTCTACCTAATGATAAGATTTATTATATAGATATAGCAAATTGAGACATTTGCTATACCATTAATATTTGAGATATTAGAGGAATGGGAGACACAGGTCAGAGGAAACAAAGAAAGAACCCAGAAACAGACCAACACAAATATACCCAACTGAATTTTGACAAAGGTGTAAAAATTTCAATAGAAGAATACCTGTTTAAAAAATGGTGCTTGAACAATGGAACATCCACAGGCAAAAAAAATAAAAAAAACTTCAACCTGAACCTCATATCAGATGCAAAAACTAACTAAAAATGAAACATGGACTTAGGTATAAAACTATAAAACTTTCAGTAGGAAAACTTTTAGTAGGAAAACATGAAAATCTTTGGGACCTCGATCTTGCTGAAAAGATCTAAGACTAGACACCAAAAACCATAACATACATCACAACAAACTGTGGAAAATTCTTAAAGAGATGGGAATAGCAAATCACCTTGCCTGTCTCCTGAGAAACCTGTATGCAGGTCAAGAAGCAACAGTTAGAACTGGACATGGAAAAATAGACTTGAGTACATCAAGGCTGTATCCTGTCATCCTGCTTATTTAACTTATATGCAGAGTGTATCATGCAAAATGCCAGGCTGGACAAAGCACAAGCTTGAATCAAGATTGCCAGGAGAAACATCAATAACCTCAGATATGCAGATGATACCACTTTAATGGCACAAAGCAAAGAGGAACTAAAGAGCCTCCTGGTGAAGGTCACAGAGGAGAGTGAAAAAGCTGGCTTAAAAGTCAATATTCAAAAAACTAAGATCATGGCATCTGGTCCCATCACTTCATGGCAAACAGATAGGGAAAAAATGGAAACAGTAGCAGATTTTATTTTCTTGGGCTCCAAAATCACTGCCAATGGTGACTGCAGCCATGAAATTAAAAGATGTCTGGTCCTCAGAAGAAAAGCTATGACAAACCTAGACAGTGTTCTAAAAAGCAGAGACATCACTCTGCCGACAAATGTCCGAATAGCAAAGCTATAGCTTTTCCAGTAGTCATGTATGGATTTGAGAGTTGGACCATAAAGAAGGCTGAGCACTGAAGAATTGATGCTTTTGAACTGTAGTGCTGGAGAAGACTCTTGAGAGTTCCCTGGAGATCAAACCAGTTAATCCTAAAGGAATTCAACCCTGAATATTCCATTGGAAGGACTGAGGTTAAAGCTGAAGCTACAACACTGGCCACCTGATGCAAAGAGCTGACTCATTGGAAAAGAATCCTGATGCTGGGAAAGATTGAGGGCAGGAGGAGAAGGGGGAAACAGAGGATAAGATGGTTGGATGCATCACTGACTCAACAGACATGAGTTTGAACAAACTCTGCGAGACAGTGAAGTACAGGGAAGCCTGGCATGCTGCAGTCCATGGGGTCACAAAGAGCTGGACATGACTGAGTGACTGAACAACAAAGGAAAAACATTATTAATTGGATTTCACCAAAATTAAGAATTCTTGTGCTGTAATACAGCCTGTTAAGAGGATGAAAAGACAAGCAACAGATTTGGAGAAAATATCTGCAAACCTCATATCCAAAAAATAATTGGTATCTAGAATATATAACAAATTCTCACAACTCAACAGTAAAAAACAAATGATAATGAGCAAAATACATGAACAGAATCTCACCAAAGAAGACATACGGATGGCAAAGAAGCACATGAAAAGATGTTCAACATCATTACCTAATTAGATTAATGCAAATAAAAACCACAATAAGCTACGATTATGTACTCAGTAGAATGGGTAAAATATAAAATAGTAATACCAAATGGTGGCAAAGCTGTGGAAAATATGATCTTCTATACAATACTTCTAGGAATATAAAATAGTAAGGCTCTAGGAAACATCCTAGCAGTTTCTTATAAAACTAAACATGCATTTACCATATGACCCCACAAGTAAACTCTTGAGCATCTATCCCAGAGAAATGAGAAGAAGCTGTGGTGCATATACACAATGCAATATCACTCAGCTATAAAAAAGAATGCACTTGCGTCTGTTCTAATGAGGTGGATGAACTTAGAACCTATTATGCAAAGTGAAGTAAGTAAGGAGGAGAAAGACAAATATCATGTATTAATACATATATATGAAATCTAGAAATATGGTATGGATAAACCTATCTACAGGGCAGCAATGGAGATGCAGACATAGAGAATAAACTTTTGGACACAGTGAGGGAGAGAGAAGGGGAATGATTTGAGAAAGTAGCATTGAAACATATATATTACCACATGTAAAGTAGATAGCCAGTGGGATTTTGCTGTATGATGCAGGGAGCTCAAATCAGGTGCTCTGTGACAACCTAAAGGGGTGGGGTGGGGAGGGAGGTGGGAGAGAGGTTAAAGAGGGAGGAGACATACACATAGCTATGGCTGATTCATGTTGATGTATGGCAGAAACCATCAAAATATTGTAATTACCCTCCAATTAAAAATAAAAGATCAAAAAATCCTGTATATGAATAATCGGAGCAGCTTTATTCATAATAGCAAAAGCAGGAAACAATCAAAATGCCCTTCAATTAGCGACTGGATAAATAAACTCTGGTACATCCATCCAGTGGAATACTACTCAGCAATAAAAAGGGACAAACTATTAATATAGCGACTAGGATGGACCTCCCAGGGCATTTCACTTAGTGAAAAAAGTCAATCCCCAAAGGTTACATATTATAGGATTCAATTTATATAAATGCCAAACTATAGAGACTGAAAAGAGATTAATTGTTGCCAGGCTATAAGGATGGAGCTGCGGGCTGAGAATATAAAGGGGTAGCACAAGGGAACACTTTTGAGATAACTGAAAGTGTTAGTCACTCAGTCCTATTTGACCCTTTGAGACCCCCATGGACTGTAGCCTGCCAGGTTCCTCTGCCATGAAATTCTCCACGCTGAAGTGGGTCGTCATTCCCTTCTCCAGGGGATCTTCCTGATCCAGAGATCTTACTCGGGTCTCCTACATTGCAGGCAAATTCTTTACCATCTGAGCCACCAGAGGAATAACTGAGATAACTGAACAGTTTTATATATTGACTGTGGTGGTGGTTATACAAATCTATACATGGGGTAAAACTATATAGAGCTACATGCACGCACAAAAATGAAAGTACATAAAAAGTGATGACAACTGAATAAGGTCTATAATCTAATTAACAATACTGTACCAATATCAATTTCCTGGACTTGACATTTTACAGTTACATAAGATACCATCATTCGGGAAACCTGATGACAAGCACATGGACCTCTAAGCACTGCTTTTGCAACTTCCTGTGAGGCCATAATTATTTAAAAACAAAATGGTTTTTTTTTAAAAGTTGTGTGATTTCCAGAGTTTCAGAAAGTAGCCTTGGTAACTTTAATCACTAGAATCATTCCGTGCTAGTTCCTTTTCATACATAGCTGGAATAGTTTAAAACTTCCTCTTCCTTCTGGCAAGTTTTGCAAACCTGTTCAAAGGAAGTACACGAGTGCTTCTTTTTAAAAATTCTGATTATTATAATATAGTTTAAAATGTGAGCACAGTAAAAAGAGATCACTACTATTTTCTTGGATCCTAAAGACTTTCACTTATATAGGTTACAAATCTACTAATATTTACTATATTCAAAATAAAAACTGAAAATATCTATTAATATATAGATTAATATATAATTTATATATTTATAAATATATTTATTTATACATCTTTATTAATATATTAATAAATATAATACATTTATTAATTTATTAATATACAAAATATTTATTAATTCATTAAAATAACAATAAATCCACTACATGTTAACATAAACAACATATTTTATTAAAATAACTATTTTCCAAAGTACAAAAATAATTTAGAAATGTTTTCTATTTTGAAAAGCTCTGTAATGTTTGCCTTAATATAAGACAGCTAGACTCTCTTACTTGCTTCATCACTGTGGTATGGTTGTGCTTATTTTGGTTGACATATATGAAGAAAATGTAACCTTATGGAGATATATAGTGGGAAAAAGGAGGAGTTCCCAGGCACTTTGAACGGATTTCAGGTGTCAGGTGTCTCCAGGGTCCTCAGACCACACTTGGAGAATCACTGTGCTGGAGATACATACTGAAATATTTACAAAGGAAATGTTAGGATGTCTGAAATTTGCATTAAAATACTTCAACACACACACACATCAATTCTCATTATATGAGGTAGTTATGTCCAATAAAATTACCTTGAGCAGTGAACTAGCAAATACTGAGCCACTGCTCCTAGTGAACATATAGGGTGACGTTCCTGCAAACCCCTGGTCACATTCTCATCAACCAATCAATATATAATCTTTTTTTGCCACTTTATTTATTTAAACTGAAGGATAATTGCTTTACAGAGTTTTGTGGTTTACTGTCAATCATGAATAAGAATTAGCCATAGGTACACTTGTGTTTCTGTTTATAAAGACATCTCATTTTATAATTCTTAAAATAATGAATTATATATGCACTATTCCTTTATCATCAGAGAAGGCAATGGCACCCCACTCCAGTACTCTTGCCTGGAAAATCTCATGGATGGCGGAGCCTGGTAGGCTGCAGTCCATGGGGTTGCTAAGAGTCGGACACAACTGGAGTGACTAAGGAGCAGCAGTAGCAGCAACATTCCTTTATCATACTGAGAAGAGTCTAACATTTTCCTGATCTCAGTAACAAGATCTTAAATTTCTTTGGCTCTCAGCCTCAAAACAATGTTGTTTATTATGCTTTGTAAAGTTTGGTTGCCATCTTACGAATCCACAAATTTAGCTAGCTATGAAACTTTTCCATAGTTTCATTGCACACAACAGATAGTATTTTAGTGATTTCTGGATGGTGTTACATATAGGTCAGCAAATTTCCTCTTCCCTTTTCTGGATGTACCTTATTGTTAAATCAAGAAACTGAACTCACAACCAACATCACCGTAACTCATGCCTGAAGGAAGCTTATCTAATACATGCATTTTTCTCTGTAAACCACATCACAGTCTTATTATGTCAGCTTCTAAACTCTGTTCACTCCCTTACCTTCATTGAGGGATATGGCATCCCAACTAATGTCTTCTTTTCCACCCTCAAGTTTTCCCATTACCTAAAGTAATTTCAAGTTCCATGTTTTCACTCATGCAGTACTCTGGCCTTTCATTCTCTTGATTTTCTTGTCTGTCTCCAATGACTTTCTTCCATGTTCATACCCTGAACTTTGTGATCACCTATAATTCTTTATCCTTGAAACAGTTTAGTCTACTTCTGTCTCTCCAGCTCATTCTCTCTCTTATTCACACTGCACTAATTCTTCAACCTTATCAAGACCTCCTTGATCCCTTCATTTTTCTCCCAGTATGGCTTATCATTTCCTTATTTTTTACTTTATGTCTTATAATCAATCATTTTAACCTCTCTGACCAATACTCTCACCAAACCTGCACCTAAGACATCAGCTCTGAATCCATGCAAGGATAGTCTTTTCTCTTTATGCCATGACTTTAAGAATTGAGAGAAAATATCAGGCTTCCCAGGTGGCTCAGTGATAAAGACTGTGCCTGCCAACACAGGAGACACAGGAGATTCAGGTTCAATTCCTGGGTAGGGAAGATCCCTTGGAGGAGAGCATGGCAATCCACTCCAGTATTCTTGCCTGGAAAATCCAATGGACAAAGGAGCCTAGCGGGCTGCAGTGTGTGTATCCTTAAAGAAAATATCATAGGTATAATGATCAGCACTCTCTCATTTTTGAGCTTTTCAATCCAATAATGCATGGAAATCCACCAGGCACAATCCACAAAATTTTAGTCAGTTCCTGCTCTCACTTCTCAAGACAGCTCTTCTAAATCTTCATTACCATCCTCAAGCCCAATACCTATTTCTGCTCACAACATTCTCAGTAGAAAGAAAAAACTCTTAGTTAACAGGAAAAATAGAGCTAAGGATGGAAATTCTAGTCACTTCCTGGTCCAGGTTAAGTGAATAAGCCAAAGAAAGTGCCACAGTCATCAATGCTTGGGAGATCCATTACTGTCTAACTAACATTCATATATTCTCTCAATTCCAGTAATAGGAAAGCCTGACATTTTTAAACATCCAGAAGAGGGCAGACATCTCTTATTTTAGAGACTAAAATACCCTTATGCCATCAGCTCCTCTACTTGAGTTTTGGATCTCATCCCTGCCCTTCTCAAAATCTCACACATCAATCATCTCCCCTCTCTTCTGTATCTTCAACTTTCTCCATCTCCTAGCTCCCTCCACCAAAACATGCAAGCATTCTCAAATCTCTACTACCTAAAAAAAAAATCTGCCCACAATCTTATGAGACCTTCTAGCTGCCATCTGATCTTTCCATTTCCAAGCTTACTGGAAGTATAACATGCATTTACAATCTCTATTATTTCAATGCCCAAGTGAAGTGAAGTGAAAGTCGCTCAGTCATGTCTGACTCTTTGAGACCCCATGGACTGTACAGTCCATGGAATTCTTCAGGCCAGAATACTGGAGTGGGTAGCCATTTCCTTCTCCAGGGAATCTTCCCAACCCAGGGATAGAACCCAGATCTCCCCCATTGCAGGTGGATTTACCAGCTGAGCCACAAGGGAAGCCCAAGAATACAGGAGTGGGTAGCCCATCCCTCCTCCAGTGGATCTTCCTGACCCAGGAATCGAACCAGGATCACCTGCATTGCAGGCAGATTCTTTACCAACTGAGCTATCAGGGATTCAATGTCCAATGTTCCAGTTATACACTGCTGTTTAATAAGCCACCCCCAAACACAGGAATGAAAACAATAAGCATTCTATTACTATCATGACTGGGTGGATGAGAAATTTGAGCAAGTCTTACTGGACAATTTTCCCACTCCATATGGCATCTCTGGAGTCACCTAGTGATGTCCAGCTGGTGGCTAAGTTGATCTGGTGGAGCCAGGATGGTTTCCTTTATGGCTGGTGCCTTGGTAGAGATTTCTGGAACACTGGGTGCAGCTAAGTTTCATGCTTTGTCCATGTTGTCGCACAATCTCTCCATATGGTCTCTCTAACAAGTGATGAAACTTCTTAAATGATTGCGCATAGCCCTAAAAGACCAAAGTGAAAGTGGCAAGGTTTCTTATGACCCAACATTGTAAGTCAAGCAGCATCACTTCTTGCATTCTATCAGTTAAACTTATATACAGAGCTCACCAGATTCAAGACCAGGTGACTACACAGGGGTATGATTACTGAGAGGAACTGTTAACAGGGAACATGGGATAAAGTCTACCACACACTCACACTCCTCAAACTGCAATGTAGCAATGCCCCATGCTACTGAAACTGCGATCCCTGAGGTGAAGACCTCTTAGTTGTTAAATCCAATGCCTGCTTTTCAGTACCTGCTTTGCTTGCTTTTTCTGCTGAACTGGAATCTAGTGACCAATAACTCATTCACGAAATTCTCCTCCCCTGTTTTTTGTATACCACGTCTCCTTGTGTGCCTTGAATTTTTCTGGCTGTTTCTTAGTCTCCTAAAGTGACTCATTTCTTATGGTTTTCCTTTAACTATTGGGCCTTGTTATCAATTGTTTTCTTACTCTATTATCTGGTTATATCATCTACACCCATAGATTCATCTATCACTTAGCCACCAGAGATTCTGCATTATACATCTCCATCCCAGCTCTCTCTCCACTAATCCAGACTCATATGTACTCAGACTGGATGTCCCACAGGTTCCTCAAACTTGGCCATGCACTCACAGGGCAGTTTCCCAACGGTTCAAACTAAAAGAACAGAATAGAAATTTTGCTGCTACTTACTGCAGGGGAAATTGAGTATAGAATCTAAGTTCTGTCACATTAACTACCTGCTAAACAAAAAAATCAATACTCTTCCGAGGGACACAATGGAATCCAGATTTTCTACAACATGTCCTCCAAGAAATTCAAATGACTGAGCATATGGAAACAGATAAATGTGACCCATACTGAAGAAAAAAAGGTAATCAATGAAAACCAGCCCCTAGAGATCTAGATGTTAGAATTAAGACAGAGGAGTTTTTAAGCAGAGATTACACATATGTCCAAGGACAAACAGATTCAAGGGATTAGATCTGATAGAGTACCTGAAGAACTATGGATGGAGGTTTGTAACACTGTGTAGGAGATGGTGATCAAAACCATCCCCAAGAAAAAGAAATGCAAAAAGGCTAAATGGTTGTCAGAGGAGGCCTTTCAAATAGCTGAAAAAAGAAGTGAAAGGCAAAGACAAAAAGAAAAGATATACGCATCTGAATGCAGAATTCCAGAGAATAGCAAGGAGAGATAAGAAAGCCTTCTTAAATGAACAATGCAAAGAAGTAGAGGAAAACAATAGAATGGGAAAGACTAGAGATCTGTTCAAGAAAATTAGAGATACTAAAGGAACATTCATGCAAAGATGGGCACAATAAAGGACAGAAACCATATGGACCTAAAAGAAGCAGAAGATATTAAGAAGAGGTAGCAAGAATATACAGAAGAACTGTACAAAAACGGTCTTAGTAACCCAGATAACCACGATGGTTTGATCACTCACCTAGAGCCAGACATCCTGGAGTGTGAAGACTTAGGATACTTTTACTATGAATAAAGCTAGTAGAAGTGTTGTAATTCTAGCTGAGCTATTTCAAATCCTAAAAGATAATGCTATGAAAGTGCTACACTCAATATGCCAGCAAATTTGGGATACTCAGCAGTGGCCACAGAACTGGAAAAGGTCAGTTTTCATTCCAACCCCAAAGAAGGGCAATGCCAAAGAATACTCAAACTACGGCATAACTTCACTCATTTCACATGTTAACAAGGTAATGCTCAAAATTCTTCATGCTACACTTCAGCAGTACATGAACTGAGAACTTCCAGAGTACAAGCTGGATTTAGAAAAGGCAGAAGAACCAGAGATCAAATTGCCAACATCCACTGGATCATAGAAAAAGCAAGGGAATTCCATAAAAATATATACTTATGCATCATTGACTATGCTAAAGCCTTTGACTCTGTGGATCACAACAAACTATGGAAAATTCTTAAAGAGATGGGAATACCAGACCACCTTACCTGCCTTCTGAGAAACCTGTATGGAGGTCAAGAAGCAACAGTTAGAACCAGACATGGAACAATGGACTGGTTTAAAATTTGGAAAGGAGTACGCCATGGCTGTATATTGTCACCCTGCTTATTTAACTTATATGCAGAGGACATCATGCAAAATGCTGGGCTGGATGAAGCACAAGCTGGGATCAAGATTGTCGGGAGAAACATCAATAACCTCAGATATTCAGATGACACCACCCTAATGGCAGAAAGTGAAGAGGAAGTAAAGAGCCTCTTGAAGGTGAAAGAGGAAAATAAAAAGCTGGCTTAAATCTCAACATTCAAAAATGAAGATTATGGCATCCGGTTCCCTTATTTCATGGCAAATCGATGGGAAATCTAAACAGAGACAGACTATTTTCTTGGGCTCCAAAATCACTGCAGATGGTGACTGCAGCCATGAAATTAAAAGATGCTTGCTCCTTGGAAGAAAAGCTATGAAAAACATAAGCAGCGTATTAAAAAGCAGAAACATGACTTTGCCAACAAGGTCTGTATTGTCAAAGCTATGGTTTTTCCAGTAGTCATGTATGGATGGAGATGGACCATAAAGAAGGCTGAGTGCTGAAGAATTGATCCTTTTGAACTGTGGTTTTAGAGGACTCTTGAGAACCCCTTGGACTGCGAGGAGATCCAACAAGTCAATCCTAAAAGAAATCAACCCTGAATATTCATTGGAAGGACTGATGCTGAAGCTGACGCTCCAATACTCTGGCCACCTGATGTGAAGAGCTAACTCACTGGAAAAGACTCTGATGCTGGGAAACACTGAGGGCAGGAGGAGAAGGGAATGACAGAGGATGAGACAGTTGGATGGCATCACTGATTCAATGGACAAGAGTTTGCGCAAACTCTGGGAGATAGTGAAGTACAGAAAGGCTTGGCGTGCTGCTGGCCATGGGGTTACAAACAGTAGGTCACTAGTCAGCGACTGAAGAACAAAAGACATAGAGGAAAATAGCCTCAGAATGAACAAGGACATGTTACATTGTATCCAGTTTCAGTTCAGTTCAGTCGTGTCTCTTTGCGACCCCTTGGACTACAGCACACCGGGCTCCCCTGTCCATCACTAACCCCCAGAACTTGCTCAAACTTATGTCCATTGAGTTGGTGATGCCATCCAACCAGTGGTTAGTGATGCCATCCATTCAGGTAGAGATGATCAGTATGAAGATATGGGCAACTGATTCAAGGTCTAGAAGAGACATGGCAAACCCAGCCAGGAGCTACAGTACCCACTGATATCACCTTAGTTCAGATTCTCATTGTTCCTTGTATAGACTATTAAAACAGCCTCATAAATTATCTTTCTGCTTCTGGTTGCTATTTACTAGGACCACCACCCCCAAACACACACACAGACCTTAAGCATATCTACATTGATTCGAGAGTTAACTTTCAGAACACAGCTTTAATCAGGATTTTACTGAGTGCAAGTTGACAGAAATACAGCTTTAACTTGAGCACAAGAGGGAATTTATCCGAAGTCTTACCTAATCATACTAAGGGCAAGAATGTAGATGGGTCTCAAGGACAAGACCAGAAACTTGAACACCAATAGGAATTTACAGTTCATTCTACATGCTGATTGCATTCTCTCAGACACGCTTCCTCCTTGTAGTTGTAAAAGGGCCACCAACAGTCTCTGGCCACACATCTACAAGCAGTCCCACAAAAGTGGGACACAGTATTTTCCCCCATTTAAGTTAGTGAAGAGAAGGATTCAGATTGTTGTGACTGAGATCACATGCCTGTATATCAACCCATCGGATCAACTGTGACTAGGGAAATGATAGGGTACTTGGATTAGAAGCCCAAACTAAAACGGGCATTGTTGGACAGGAGAGGAGCAGTACTCCCCTAAAACAGAGGGTTTTGCTTCCAAGGGAGGGGAAAGACCTTGGCAAACAAAAATAGTACAGGCCTAACAGGTTTCCTGTATTCTCTACCTCCACTGCTGGTAACTCCATCCTCCTTGCAACCACCCATGGCAGCGTTCTGGAATTTCTCTTATAGCAGACTGCCAGTTGTCCTCAGTATCTGTTCTTTCTTTCCCTCCAACTGGCATTTTGCTGCTTACAGCATGAACACGATGGCTGGAGCTCTATCCTGTACCATGGAGACAAGTGACATATTGTGGAGATGACTGGCCATTAAGCCTTTTAGGGTTTAATTAATTTCTTTCTTTAATGAAAGAGAAATGAATTTCTATCCTGTGTGTTGTTTAGTTGCTCAGTCGTGTCCAACTCTTTGCAACCCCATGGACCATAGCCCACCAGGCTCCTCTGTGGGAGGAGACTTCCCAGTCAAGAATACTAGAGTATGTGCTGAAGAAGAATATTTCCTTCTCCAGAGGATTTTCCTGACCCAGGGATCAAACTCATGTCTCCTGTTTGGCAGGCAGATTCTTTACCACTGAGCCACCACGGAAACCCTCTACCCTGTTTAATCTGTTCTTATTTTGGATGCCTGATAGCTCATAGCTAAATAGAACCAACACCCAAAAAAGATGTCCTTTTCATTATAGGGGACTGGAATGCAAAAGGAGGAAGTCAAGAAACACCTGGAGTAACAGGTAAATTTGGCCTTGGAACATGGAATGAAGCAGGGCAAAGGCTAATAGAGTTTTGCCAAGAGAACACACTGGTCATAGCAAACACCCTCTTCCAACAACACAAGAGAAGACTCTACACGTGGACATCACCAGATGGTCAACACCAAAACCAGACTGATTATATTCTTTGCAGCCAAAGATGGAGAAGTTCTATACAGTTAGCAAAAACAAGACCAGGAGCTGACTGTGGCTCAGATCATGAACTCCTTATTGCCAAATTCAGACTTAAATTGAAGAAAGTAGGGAAAACCACTAGACCACTCAGATATGACCTAAATCAAATTCCTTATGATTATACAGTGGAAGTGAGAAATAGATTTAAGGGACTAGATCTGATAGAGTGCCTGATGAACTATGGATGGAGGTTCGTGACATTGTACAGGAGACAGGGACCAAGACCATCCCCATGGAAAAGAAATACAAAAAAGCAAAATGGCTGTCTGAGGAGGCCTTACAAATAGCTGTGAAAAGACGAGAAGCGAAAAGCAAAGGAGAAAACGAAAGATATAAGCATATGAACGCAGAGTTCTGAAGAATAGCAAGGAGAGTTAAGAAAGCCTTCTTCAGTGATCAATGCAAAGAAATAAAGGAAAACAACAGGAACAGGAAAGACAAGAGATCTCCTCAAGAAAATTAGAGATACCAAGAGAATACTTCATGCAAAGATGGGCTCGATAAAGGACAGAAATGGTATGGACCTAAACAGGAGCAGAAGATATTAAGAAGAGGTGGCAAGAATACACAGAAGAACTGTACAAAAAAGATCTTCACGACCAAGATAATCACGATGGTGTGATCACTCACCTAGAGCCAGACATCTTGGAATGTGAAGTCAAGTGGGCCTTAAAAGCATCACTATGAACAAAGCTAGTGGAGGTGATGGAATTTCAGTTGAGCTATTTCAATTCCTGAAAGATGATGCTGTGAAAGTGCTGCACTCAATATGCCAGCAAATTTGGAAAACTCAGCAGTGGCCACAGGAGTAGAAAAGGTCAGTCTTCATTCCAATCCCAAAGAAGGGCAATGCCAAAGAATGCTCAAACTACCACACAATTGCAATCATCTCACATGCTAGTAAAGTCATGCTCAAAATTCTCCAAGCCAGGCTTCAACAATACGTAAACCGTGAACTTCCAGATATTCAAGTTGGTTTTAGAAAAGGCAGAGGAACCAGAGATCAAATTGCCAACATCTGCTGGATCATGGAGAAAGCAAGAGAGTTCCAGTAAACCATCTATCTCTGCTTCATTGACTATGCCAAAGCCTTTGACTGTGTGGATCACAACAAACTGTGGAAAATTCTGAAAGAGATGGGAATCCCAGACCACCTGACCTGCTTCTTGAGAAACCTGTATGCAGGTCAGGAAGAAACAGTTAGAACTGGACATGGAACAACAGACTGGTTCCAAATAGGAAAAGGAATATGTCAAGGTTGTATATTGTCACCCTGCTTATTTAACTTATATGCAGAGTACATCATGAGGAAGTCTGGGCTGGAAGAAGCAAAAGCTGGAATCAAGACTGCTGGGAGAAATATCAATAAGCTCAGATATGCAGGTGACACCACCCTGATGACAGAAAGTGAAGAGGAACTAAAAAGCCTCTTGATTAAAGTGAAAGAGGAGAGTGAAAATGTTGGCTTGAAGCTCAACATTCAGAAAACAAAGATCATGGCATCTGGTCCCATCACTTAATGGGAAATAGATGGGGAAACAGTGGAAACAGTGTCAGACTTTATTTTGGGGGGCTCCAAAATCACTGCAGATGCTGATTGTAGCCATGAAATTAAAAGACGCTTACTCCTTGGAAGGAAAGTTATGACCAACCTAGTTAGTATATTAAAAAGCAGAGACATTACTTTGCCAACCCAGGTCTGTCTGGTCAAGTCTATGGTTTTTCCAGTGGTCATGTATGGATGTGAGAATTGGACTGTGAAGAAAGCTGATCGCCAAAGAATTGATGCTTTTGAAGTGTGGTGTTGGAGAAGACTCTTGAGAGTCCCTTGGACTGCAAGGAGATCCAACTAGTCCATTCTAAAGGAGATCAGTCCTGGGTGTTCATTGGAAAGACTGATGCTAAAGCTGAATCTCCAATACTTTGGCCACCTCATGCGAAGAGTTGACTCACTGGAAAAGACTCTGATGCTGGGAGGGAATGGGGGCAGGAGGAGAAGGGGACGACAGAGAATGAGATGGCTGGATGGCATCACCGAATCGTTGGAGGTGAGTTTGAATGAACTCTGGGAGTTGGTGATGGACAGGGAGGCCTGGCATGCTCTGATTCATGGGGTCGCAAAGAGTCGGACACTACTGAGCGACTGAACTGAACTGAATTCTAACCCCCTCACTCCTCACATCTAATCAAGGCAAACCAATCTAAAAGATTGGCATGCAGTGAAACAGGTTAGAGTGGATTAGAACCAACCACCTGGACTTGAATATAGGCTCTATCATTTACCAGCTCTCTGATCACCTGCAAATTGTTTTCTCTCTCTGTACCTCAGCTTTCTCAGCCATAAAATGAGGTCAACAACGTTACCTACCCCATAGATGGGTTGTGAGATGACGTGAGATAATTCATATAAGCACTGAGAGCAGTGCCTGGCTCATAAGGGCTCAATGAGTGTTAGCTACCATTTTCAGTGCCTGCCAATTTTACCTGCTAAAGATCCTATTCCTCCACAACATCCTCTGCAGCATCCTGCCTCAGCCGATTTTTCTGGAACACTCCAATCTGACCAGGTCACTCATTTTTGAAACCTCTTGATGACTCTCCATTATCTACAGAATGAAGGCGTAACTCCATAGGTGGGTAACCAAGGCCCTTTTGGATGAGGGACCAACTGGCCTTTTGATGCCCACCACCTGCTACTCCTTCACGACTGATCACACTCTGGCCACAGCACTGAGCTGTCTTCTGTCACCACCTGTTTACCTACCTCAAGAGTGTCAACCACTCTCACTCCCTCTCTCCTGAACTTTTTCCTCTTTTGGCTTCTGTGACACCACACACTCTCCTGATTTTCTTCCAATCTCCCTGGCTGTTCCTTTTTCATCCTTCTCATGGGCTTCTCATTCTCCACTCCCTTGGTAAGTGCCAGAGTTCCCTCCTGAGTCTACTCCCTGCATGTCTTCTTGCCAGTGAGGGCACCCACCATCAGGCTTTCAAGCTCAACCTTAACGCTGTGTTCCCCTGATCTTCTTTCCTGACCTCCAACCTGGGCTCTGGTCTCACACATTCTCCTGAAGATCACACAGACACAACTTAGCATCTCCAAAATGGAACTCATCTTCCACCCCACTTGCTTCTCCTCTTTGCTGTGAATCTATTTGTGGCATCACCATCATCAAAGCCAAAAACACTCATTCTCTACATCTAACAAATTACCAAATACCGCCAAACTCACATCCCCAGTAACTCTCCAGTCTGTGTTTTCCTATCTATACTCACCACTATTGCTTTAGTCTGGCTCTCCAGCAAAGGTCCCTTCTCTGCCTCCAGTCTCTCATGCCTTCAATCCAAATGATGACATGTGCCACCAACCTACAGTGATAGTCTTAACATGCTGCTGCCCTGCTTGAAACTCTTCACTGGTTCCCCCTGCCCACTCCGACGAAATTATTCCTTTCCTCATAGTTGTTAAACACCTACTATGTACCAGGGACTATACTTGGTATTAAGAATACAATGTTGACCACAAACTGGTCCCTGTCTTCTGCCACTTATCTGGTATGACAGAAAAAAGCCACACACTAATAACATACTAAGTCTTGTGATAGATACATTCACAGAGCATCATAGGAGCATAAGGCTGAGTTCCTTAAAGCAGAGACTTGGTTCTTTCTTATCTTTGCATCCCCAACAACTGGTACCAGGTCTGATTCAATAGAGAATTGTTTTTGAGTACTCAACAGATTATCTCTTGGTCCTAAGTTTCCCTCTATGTAAAATGGTTCATAGCTCACATATCAAATGAATTAAATGTATGAACTCTGTTGGAATCCTGATTTGAATTAACCAAATGCAGTTTTTAAAATGATACATCTGTAAATTTGAACAGTAGGTATATATTTGATAATATTAGGGTATTATTTCTTGGGGTTTTTAAAGTGTTATAAATGATACTGTGATGTTTAAAAGTCCTTATTTTTTAGAGAAATGTAAGAAAGCATTTAAAAATGAAATTATGCAATGAAAAATTATCTGGGATTTGCCTGAAAATAATTCAGTGGTGTTGGGTGGGGGATATCGCAGAAATAAGACTGGCAGCGTCTATGTTAATAACTGCTGAAGCAAGATAAGGGACAAAATAAACGACAAAATTAATCTCTCAGGGTTCTATTGCCATTCAACAATGTGACTATATAACATTTCTGATACAGTGCCTGCTGTTTCAAAAAAGGGTAGTTTTGCTTCTCCCCTTACTGTTTTAGTTTCATCCAGGGCAGAGCAGGAGAAACAAGGCAATGGTATGGGAGTTAGAAATTCAAAATGCAAAGAACTGGAAATATACTCAGCATTGTCTCTCTCTCTCTCCTCTCGCCTGATAAAGACAGAGTAGCGTAAGCATCAGATGGCTCCCAAGTAGCCTTGGGTTTGGACATGAGTTTGAGCAAGCTCTGGGAGTTGGTGATGGACAGGGAAGCCTGGCCAGCTGCAGTCTATGGAGTCGCAAACAATCGGACACGACTGAGTGACTGAACTGAGCCTTGGGTAGGAATGGCAGTGCTCCAAAACCAGCAGAACAAGACGGAAGAAGTCATAGCTTGAGTTTCTGTGGAGAGGAGAGAAAAACTGCGTCAGACGGAAACATGAACGCTTGGCTGGAAAGGGCTCCTCTGCTGGTTGAATCCCTGTGTAGTAGTGCCACCTGGTGGCTCCATAGCATCGCTTTACCTAGTTCCGGGATGCAGTTGACTCTGATAGATCTGACTGCACTGAAAATTCTAGAAGGGAACAGCCCCTCTCAACCAAATGTTCCCTGAACTGCTCAGAGTTAAGCATAACATACCCTATCCCTCATGTACTGAAAAGTACCTTGTATTCAATCACTGTTATAGCACTTCTCGCTGTATTAGGATTGTTTACCAGCGGGCATTCATTCACCCAACAAATTTGTTTAAGGCACGGGAGACACAAAAGTGAACAAAACTAATTCAGTATTTAAACAGTTAAATGTGTAAACACAGAATTAAAAATCTCACCTTCCAGGCTTCCCTGGTGGTCCAGTGGCTAAGACTCCATGCTCCCAATGCAGGGTTCGATCCCTAGTCAGGGAACTGGATCCCACATGCCACAACTGAGAGTTCTCATTCCAAAACTAAAGCTCCCGCATGCTGCAATCAAAAGATCCTTCATGCCACAACAAAGACTGAAGATCTTGAGTGCTGCAACTATTAATAAGACCGAGTGCAGCCAAATAAATATTTTTAAAAATCTGCCTGCCTTATTGATATATGTACAACATGATAAATACAATTAATACTGCTATATGTTACATATAAAAGTTGTTAAGAGAGTAAATCCTAAGTTTTCTCATCACAAGGAAATTTTTTTAAATTTAATTCTGTACCTATATGAGATGATGGATGTTCACTAAACATTACGATAATCACTTCATGATATACATAAATCATATCATACTGTATACCTTAAACTTTATTGCAATTATATTCAAAACTGTAAGAAAAAATATATTGCTGCCCTTTGCTGAGCAGTTACTCTGCACAAGGCATTGTATTTTGCATTACTGATACATTATCCCATTTAATCTTCTCACCAAACCTGTGAGGCAGGAAGATATTCCTGTGTCACAGATAAAGATAATAGGGCCAGAGAGATTAAACTGTCCAGGATCACATAGCTAATAAGCAGATAAGCAGAAAGCCTGGGACTTGAACTTAAGCAGTCTAACATCAGTAACTGAATTCCTAACCACTAGGACATACTGCCTCCCTCATTATTTTATTTTATTTTTTTATCATTGCCTAGTCTCTGGCTTTCCCCCAGGGATAAGCCTGAGGTATATTCCTACAGTGGCTCAGTGAGGGGAATTAATTATATATTTCAGTTGGTTGCATTAAATTTAACTGCTTTCCTACTCACCACACATTTTTTTCAACTAACCAACATGCACCAATTCTTGCAGGATAAGATCAAACCCATGCCTCCTGCAGGAAGCCTTCCCTGATTTCTCCAGCCCACTACTCATTGGTTCATCCAGTAAGCATTTGTTTCGCCCCCTTTAACATCATTCTCTCCCAAATTCCTTCTAAAGGAATGGTCCATGTCCAATAAACTTTCTGGAAAATATGGAGAACAGTAAAGCGGAAGTGGTGGCCCATCTGTGGAGAAGTTTGGCTCAAATATACCTCCAGGTTTTCAAGTGCCTATGAGCACAGAATGAAACGACTTAGTTGGACAAAAGACAACATCAGCTCCACTGGCTACCCACAGTTTTCACCCACTGGCCTACTCATGACCACAGCCCAGCCTCAGTCCAGAACAGACTTTTAGAGTTCTCAAGACACAGGAAGAGGCCATCTTCAGCATTGTCATTGTTCGTCCAAATCTTGTCTACTGCTAAGAAGTTCTGACACAAACATCCACATAAGATTGTTATTTTAGATGAAGATAGGGCTTTCCTGGTGGCTGAGATGGTAAAGAATATGCCTGCAATGCAGGAGACACAGGTTCAATCCCTGGCTCCAATCCCTGGGTCAGGAAGATCCCTTGGAGAAAGAAATGCCAACCCACTCCAGAATTCTCGCCTGGGAAATCCCATGGACAGAGGAGCCTGGTGGGATACAGTCCATTGGGTCGCAAAGAGTCGAGTGACTAACTGAGTGACTAACACTTCCTTAGATGGAGATCCAATTGTACCCTAAAGAGAATAAAAATCTATGAGTAGGAGCTTTCAGAATGGCATCGTAGGAACCTCTGGAAATCCACTTCTGCAAAACAGCAATGAGAACACTTGCAAAAAGTGTTAAAGTCAATGTTTTGGGAACTCTGGAAATGATTCAAAAGTTTGCAGACACCAATCTGAGGAGCATTTATTCAAGAAAACCACTGAGTTTTGGGAATTCTGGTGGTTAGGACTCTGCTCTTTCACTGCTGAGCGTGCTGGTTCAAACCCTGCTCAGGGAACTAACATCCCTCAAGCTGTGAGGTTTGGCTAAAAAAAAAGAAAGAAAGAAAGAAAATTACTGAGTCTTGTTAAAAACACTGATCTTTGAGGCCATTTAACTTGCCCTATTTCAACCCCCCTCTCTCTTGACCAGTGGTAGTCTTGAAAATCAGCAGTCTCAACACCCATGGTAAAGGCCATGAAAGCCAGTAGCCTAACAGTCACTGGTGGGGGCAGAGTGAGTGAAGTGAAGTGAAGTTGCTTAGTCATGTCAGACTCTTTGCGACCCCAAGAACTGTAACCTACCAGGCTCCTCCATCCATGGGATTTTCCAGGCAAGAATACTGGAGTGGTTTGCCATTTCCTTCTCCAGGGGATCTTCCCGACCCAGGGATCGAACCTAGGTCTCCTGCATTGCAGGCAGATGCTTTACTGTCTCAAAACAACCTGAAAAACTCCCATCCTCAGAGCACTATCACTGTTTGATCTGTAAGCTCCCAATGAAAAATCTCCTTCCCATGGCTTGCAGTTATTTAACATGACTCAGCACAACGTGAGATAGTGGGAAAAGCCCCATCTACGGGGACATTTGCCAAAAAGTTTCAGTGGCAATTGTTTAACATCACAGCTGCCTAAACCATGATACCTGTTGGGAAAAATGTGCTAAGTCACTTAAGCTGTGTCCAACTCTTTGCAACACTATGGACCATACTCCTCTGTCCAGGGGATTATCCAGGCAAGAACACTGGAGTGGGCTGCCTTGCCCTCCTCCAGGGAATCTTCCTGACCCAGGGATTGAACCCACGTTTCTTATGCCTCCTGCATTAGCAGGCGTGTTCTTTTCACTAGCACCACCTGGTGGGAAAATAAGAGACTGATTAAAAAACTTAAGATTTTGGGAATGAGATATCCAAAAAGGTCTTTGAAAAGCCACAATACATTCCTAAGGATCTAAAAGTCACACATGTCAAGGGCTATGTACCTGCCCAAGAAAGACATAGAAGGCTCCCATCTCTCACCTCTGGCTAACCTTGAGTCTGTGAAAACACAAAGTGAAAGCTAAGACAGAATTGTAAACTGCTTACCAGAGCACTTGGGGGATTCCCTGGTGGCTCAGATGGTAAATAATCTGCCTGCAAAGAAGAATACCTGTGTTTAATACCTGGGTTGGGACAATCCCCTACAGAAGGGAATATCAACCCACTCCAGTACTCTTGCCTAGAGAGCCCCATGGATAGAGGAGCCTAGCAGACTATAGGCTCTTTATAGGGTCGCAAAGAGTCTTTACAGGGTCTTTACTCTTTACAGGGTGTCAAAGAGTCAGACATGACTGAGTAATTAACACTTTCACTTTCACTTTACCAGAGCACTGAGAGTGTACCACAATACACGCAGAGCTGGTCTGTAATAAGTGGGAGGGTTATTGGTTCAAGACACTGTGGAAAAACTCCCACCAATTTTTAGCTGACAGCTAAGCTACAAGCTTAGTAATGTATCTGGGCAAGACTTCAGTGGCTACACACAACAGGAAAAACAGAATTTACAGAAATTCAGTTCAGTTCAGTTGCTCAGTTGTGTCTGACTCTTTGTGACCCCATGGACTGCAGCTGGCCAGTCTTCCTTGCCCATCACCAACTCCTGGAGCTTACTCAAACTCATGTCCATCAACTCAGTGATACCATCCAACCATCTCATCCTCTGTCGTCCCCTTCTCCTCCTGCCTTCAATCTTTCCCAGCATCAGGGTCTTTTCCATTGAGTCAGTTCTTCGCATCAGGTGGCCAAAGTATTGGAGTTTCAGGTTCAGCATCAGTCATTCCAATGAATATTCAGAACTGATTTCCTTTGGGATAGACTGGTTGGATCTCTTTGCAGTCCAAGGGACTCTCAAGAGTCTTCTCCAACACCACAGTTCAAAAGCATCAATTCTTCAGCGCTCAGCTTTCTTTATGGTCCAGCTCTCACATCCATACATGACTACTGGAAAAACCATAGCTTTGACTAGACAGACCTCTGTTGGCAAAGTAATGTCTCTGATTTTTAATATGCTATCTAGGTTTACCATAGCTTTTCTTCCAAGGAGCAAGCATCTTTTCATGGCTGCAGTCACTATCTGCAGTTATTTTGGAGCCCAAAAAATAAAGTCAGCCACTGTTTCCCCATCTATTTGCCATGAACTCATGGGACCGGATGCCATGATCTTAGTTTTCTGAATGTTGAGCTTTAAGCCAACTTTTTCACTCTCCTCCTTCACTTTCATCAAGAGGCTCTTTAGTTCTTCTTCACTTTCTTGCATAAGGGTGGTGTCATCTGCATATCTGAGGTTATTGATATTTCTCCCAGCAATCTTGATTCCAGCTTGTGCTTCCTCAGCCCAGTGTTTCTCATGATGTACTCTGCATATAAGTTAAATAAGCAGGGTTACAAAATACAACCTTGACGTACTCCTTTTCCTATCTGGAACCAGTCTGTTGTTCCATGTCCAGTCTAACTGTTGCTTCCTGACCTGCATACAGATTTCTCAAGAAGCAGGTCAGGTGGTCTGGTATTCCCATCTCTTTCAGAATTTTCCACAGTTTATTGTGATCCACACAGTCAAAGGCTTTGGCATAGTCATTGAAGCAGAAATAGATATTTTTCTGGAACTCTCTTGCTTTTTCCATGATCCAGTGGATGTTGGCAATTTGATCTCTGGTTCCTCTGCCTTTTCTAAAACCAGCTTGAACATCTGCAAGTTCATGGTTCACGTATTGTTGAAGCCTGGATTGGAGAATTTTGAGCATTACTTTACTAGTGTGTGAGATGAGTGCAACTGTACGGTAGTTTTAAACATTCTTTGGCATTGCCTTTCTTTGGGTTTGGAATGAAAACTGACCTTTTCCAGTTCCGTGGCCACTGCTGAATCCTCCCAATTTGCTGGCATATTGAGAGCAGCACTTTCATAGCATCATCTTTTAGGATGTGAAATAGCTCAATTGGAATTCCATCACCTCCACTAGTTTTGTTCGTAGTGATGCTTCCATAAGGCCCACTTGACTTCACATTCCAGGATGTCTGGCTGTAGGTGAGTGATCACCATCGTGATTATCTGGGTCATGAAGATTTTTTTTGTACAGTTCTGTGTATTCTTGCTACCTCTTCTTAATATCTTCTGCTCCTGTTTAGGTCCATACCATTTCTGTCCTTTATTGAGCCCATCTTTGCATGAAATGTTCCCTTGGTATCTCTAACTTTCTTGAAGAGATCTCTAGTCTTTCCCATTCTACTGTTTTCCTCTCTTTCTTTGCACTGATCACTGAGGAAGGCTTTCTTATCTCTCCTTGCTGTTCTTTGGAATTCTGCATTCAAATGCATGTATCTTTCCTTTTCCCCTTTGCTTTTCATTTCCCTTCTTTTCACAGCTATTTGTAAGGCCTCCTCAGACAGCCATTTTCCTTTTTTGCATTTCTATTTCTTGAGGATGGTCTTGATCCCTGTCTCCTGTACAATGTCATGAACCTCCGTCCATAATTCATCAGGCCCTCTGTCTATCAGATCTAGTCCCTTAAATCTATTTGTCACTTCCACTGTATAATCGTAAGGAATTGAATTTAGGTCATACCAATAAATAGACAAATTATTTTTAAAAAGACCCAAACAGAAATTCTGGAGTTGAAATATATAATAAACATTTATTGGAGGAGTTTAACATCAGATTTGAGCTGGCAGAAAAAAGAATCATCAAAATTGAAGACAGGTCAATTGAGATTGACCCAAGTGAGGAACAGAAAGAAAAAAGAATAAAGAAAAAATCACAGAGCTTCAGAGACCTATGAGCATACCAACATATACATAATGAGTCCTAGGAGAGAAAGAGAAAGGGACAGAAAGTATATTTGAAGAAAACATGCCTGAAATTCTCCAAAACTGATGAAAAACATGAATCTATACATCTGTGAAGCTCAACAAATTCCAAGATAAACTCAAAGAAAATCACACCTAGACACATCATAAAACCAGAAACAAGACAAGGATTTCCATCCTTGACACTTCTATTTCACATTGTGTTGGAGGTTCTAGCCAGGGCAATGAAGGGAGAAAAAGATATAAAGAACATCTATGTTGGAAAAGAAGAAGTATTTATAGGTGGCATGATCTTTTACACATAAAATCCAAAGGAATCATAAAAATACAATTATAATTAATAAAATCAGCAAGGTTTCAGGTCAACATACAAAATTCAACTGTACTAGCAATGAACACTCCAAACAGGGCATTAATGAAACAATTCCATTTATAATAGCATAAAAATTACTTAGGAACTAATTTAACAAAGGGGCTTCCTTGGTAGTTCAGCTGGTAAAGAATCTGCCTGCAATGCAGGAGACCCCAGTTTGATTCCTGGGTCAGGAAGATATGCTAGAGAAGGGATAGGCTACCCACTTCACTATTTCTGAGCTTCCCTGGTGGCTCAGCTGGTCCATGGACTGTATCATCCATGGGGTCGCAAAGAGTTGGACATGACCGACTTTCACTTTCAACTTAACAAAAGATGTGCAAGACTTGTATATGTAAGAAAGTATGAAAGGGAAAGTCGCTCAGTCATGCCTGACTCTTTGTGACCCCAAATATAAAGAATCCTGTGCCCATTAATCAGAAGGCTTAATATTGTTAATATGGCTGCTGCTGCTGCTGCTAAGTCGCTTCAGTCGTGTCCGACTCTGTGCGACCCCATAGATGGCAGCCCACCAGGCTCCCCCATTGCTGGGATTCTCCAGGCAAAAACACTGGAGTGGGTTGCCATTTGTTAATATGACAATACTCCATAAATTTTTCTACACATCCACTGCAATCCCTATCAAAATTCTAGCTGTCTTGCAGAAACAGATGAGATGATCGTAAAATCACGTGAAAATTCAAAGGGTCCAGAACAACCAAAGCAATCTTGGAAAAATGAAAAGAAGATGACTCATAGTTCATGATTTCAAAAAATACCCCAAAGCTATAGTAATTAAGACTGGTACTGGGGGAGGTTAAACAGAGAGATCAGAGAAATAGAACTGAGGGTCCAGAAATAAATTCAGACTTTTACAGTGATTGATTTTCAACAAGGGTGCCAAGACCACTCAAGAAAGAATAGCCTTTTCAACAGATGGCGCTGGAACAACTAGATATTAACATGTAAAAGAATGAAGTTGGACTCCCACTTCATGTTGTATATAAAAAGTAACTCCAAATTGATCAAAGGCCTAAATATAAGAGATCAAATTATAAAACTAGAGGAAAACACAGGTGTCAATCTTCCCAATCTTAGATTAGGCAACTGTGTCTTGAATAACTCCAAAATCACAAGCAATGGCTTGTAACTGAGATTTGTTTTTGGTAAAAGATTAAAACTCCTGAAAACTTCCTTAGATAGAATTTCTTAATTCTTTAGGTCTGTTCAGCATTTTTGGCTTCTCTAACACCTATCTGCCTGCAATGCAGGAGACCTGGGTTCGATCCCTGAGTGGGGAAGATCCCCTGGAGAAGGAAATGGCAGCACACTCCAGCATTCTTGGCTGGAAAATCCCATGGACAGGGGAGCCTGTGGGCTACAGGTCATGGGTCACAGAGTTGGACACGACTGAACTACACAACACTTTCACTTTCAACACTTATTTATTACATGTGGGGTGCCACTTACATCTTCCCTTAAGCTCCTGATGGCACATACACACAAAAGTCTCTTTTAATAAGTTTAATGATAATAATAATGACAGATATAACACCTAACATTTAAACAATACTTATTGTTTAAACATGGATGAATCTATAGATTATCATACTAAGTGAAATACATCAGAAAGAGAAAGACAAATATCATATGTTATCACTAATATGTGGAATCTAAAAGAAATGATACAAACGAACTTATTTCAGAACAGAAACAGGGGAATTCCCTGGTGGTCTAGTGGTGAGGACTGTGCTTCCACTGCAGGGGGCACAGGTTTGATTCCCAGTCAGGGAACTAAGGTCTTGCATGCCACACAGTGTGGCCAAAACCAAACAAACAAACAACTCAAAACAAAACCGATTCACAGACTTCAAAAACATACTTATGGTTACCAGAGGAGAAAGGTCAGGGAGGGATAAATTAGGAGTTTGGCATTAACATATACACACTATATATAAAATAGATATCAACAAGGACCACCTGTATAGCACAGGGAACCCTACTCAATATTCTGTAATAATCTATATGGGAAAAGAATCTGAAAAACAATGGATATATGTATATGTATAACTGAATCACTTTGCTGTACACCCAAAACCAACACAGTATTGCAAATCAACTATAATCTAATATTTAAAAATAAATAAATAGCACTTACTGTTTGCCAGGCACCATCCTAAATGCTTCACCTATATTAACTCTGCAAATCCCCCTGCTGCTGCTGCTGCTGCTAAGTCACTTTAGTCGTGTCCGACTCTGTGTGACCCCATAGACGGAAGCCCACCAGGCTCCCCCGTCCCTGGGATTCTCCAGGCAAGAACACTGGTGTGGGTTGCCATTTCCTTCTCCAATGTGTGAAAGTGAAAGTGAAGTCGCTCAGTCGTGTCCGACCCTTAGTGACCCCACGGACTGCAGCCTACCAGGCTCCTCCATCCATGGGATTTTCCAGGCAAGAGTACTGGAGTGGCTTGCCATTGCCTTCTCTGTGCAAATCCCCCTAACACATCTCTATTTCACAGATAAGAAAACTACAGCACAGACAGGTTGAATAACTTGCCCAGAGTCACCAAAGCCTACAGAGCATGGAGCCCAAACTACAACACAGGCAGTCTTCCCCCAGAGGCTGTGCTATTCATCAGAGCAAGTGCCCTTAACTCCTCAGATGGAGGGTTCTTATAAACCATGTGGCTTTGGACTAGACTGAGCTGCTTCATTGACTATGCCAAATCCTTTGACTGTGTGGATCACAATAAACTGTGGAAAATTCTGAAAGAGATGGGAATACCAGACCACCTGACCTGCCTCTTGAGAAACCTGTATGCAGGTCAGGAAGCAACAGTTAGAACTGGACATGGAACAACAGACTGGTTCCAAATAGGAAAAGGAGTACGTCAAGGTTGTATATTGTCACCCTGCTTATTTAACTTATATGCAGAGTACATCATGAGGAACGCTGGGCTGGAAGAAGCACAAGCTGGAATCAAGATTGCCGGAAGAAACATCAATAACCTCAGATATGCAGATGACACCACCCTTATGGCAGAAAGTGAAGAGGAACTCAAAAGCCTCTTGATGGAAGTGAAAGAGGAGAGTGAAAAAATTGGCTTGAAGCTCAACATTCAGAAAACAAAGATCATGGCATCTGGTCCCATCACTTCATGGGAAATAGATGGGGAAACAGTGGAAACAGTGTCAGACTTTATTTTTTGGGGCTCCAAAATCACTGCAGATGGTGATTGCAGCCATGAAATTAAAAGACGCTTACTCCTTGGGAGGAAAGTTATGACCAACCTAGATAGTATATTAAAAAGCAGAGACATTACTTTGCCAACCCAGGTCTGTTTAGTTGAGGCTATGGTTTTTCCCGTGGTCATGTATGGATGTGAGAGTTGGACTATGAAGAAAGCTGATCACCGAAGAATTGATGCTTTTGAACTGTTGGTGCTGAAGAAGACTCTTGAGAGTCCCTTGTACTGCAAGGAGATCCAACCAGTCCATTCTAAAGGAGATCAATCCTGGGTGTTCATTGGAAGGACTGATGCTGAAGCTGAAACTCCAATACTTTGGCCACCTCATGCAACGAGCTGACTCACTGGAAAAGACTCTGATGCTGGGAGGGATTGAGTGCAGGAGGAGAAGGGGACGACAGAGAATGACATGGCTAGATGACATCACCAACTCGATGGACATGAGTTTGAGTGAACTCCAGGAGTTGGTGATGGACAGGGAGGCCTGGCGTGCTGTGATTCATGGGGTTGCAAAGAGTCAGACACTACTGAGCGACTGAACTGAATTGAGGCCAAAGTGCATTTCCTAGTTCCACTCCCTCCACCCCGGATTTTAGTCACTTTAAAATTTTATTTTAATTAATTCATTTATTTGGCTGTGCCAGGTCTTAGCCGTGGCACATAGGATCTTTAGTTGTGGCATGTGAACTCTTGGTTGTGGCCTGTGGGGTCTATTAATTGTTTCCTGATGAGGGATCGAACCCAGGCCCTCTGCATTGAGAGCATGGAGTCTTAGCCACTGGACCACCAGGGAAATCCCTGCCTTAGATTTTATATCTTAGAAACTGTACTTTCAGGTATCACACTGACAAGGAGATGATTTTCCTATATAAATTTGTAGAAAATCACTTTCGCCATGGGGGTGAGAATTAAGAATAAAGATTAGAATAGAGCTAAGGAAAAGATACCTTTTTCAGAACACAATAAGCAAAGACAAGGAGGAAGAAATCAGATTGGGAGGGGACAGCAGGGAATTTTCTTTAGTGAGATTTGAAGTAGGAGTTACCAGGATGATGACCACAGGACAGCGAGTACAGGGGACTAAAAGGTCTGTGTTTTATCCATCCTCTTTGTCTTTCAGCCACACCTATGGCCTCCATCACCTGGGGTCATCTCTACTGAGAGAGTAGGACCTCTTGGGCAACTCTAGACTCCAGCCACATTGTCCCATTGGGATGTCCCCAGCAAGCCCAATAAAAGGCAGCCATTAGTAATGAGCTATGCCCTTTTTTTCTTTTAAAGAAATATTAACTTTCCCAAGAAGGTTTTTACATAAAATGAAGACATTTTGTGCCCAGTACATCATATTTTTTTTTATCAGAACACTGATGAAAGAGCTCAGTAGGAGCTGTCTGACAGTCTTCAGAATTGCTACTGGGGAAAGATAAGTAGTACAAGAGAGCAGTGGAAAAATACCAGTGCAGCAAAAGCTGGATTTTGGGGGCTTTCTGTTTCTTCTTTCCCGCATCAGGACAACACATGAGATAAGAACTTGTGATAAGTAAACAATACCTATGCCCCCTAAGGTCATTGCACATCATCCCTGTAGCTGAATGCCTATTTACCCCAATCACTTATTATTTCAGTAAATATTTTTTGAGTGTGCACTACATGCCAGGCACTGTTCTACGCAGTGGGGATACAGCAGTGAATGAAACAGATACAAAGGTTTGTGCTCATGAAGCATACCACTTCGTCCCTCTTTTCCTCTCCCCACTTTTCCTTCTTCATCTAGTAAAGAACATCAAGCTGTGCATTAGGAAACCTGAGTTCTGGCCCTAGCTCTGCTACAAATTAGATGTATGATCTTCATTAGCATGTCCAGGCCCAGGTGTCCTCTCTTCAGTCCCTAAAGATGAACAAAACATCCATTTTGGAGTTGTGGGGAACTCCTAAATCAATCTAATATAGATTCTGTTTTCCAGGGGCTCACAGACTAGTAGGAAGGTCAGACACAGTTCCAGATAACTACAATGCAAAACTGAAAGTGACAGAAAAGTGAAACAGGGAAAGGTGACCAAGAGAACACGAGATCTAGGTTTCCAAACAAGTGGCACTGTCTGACTTGGGCCTTTAGTATTACAAAAGATTTCAAGAAAGAATGTACAGAGGGAGTAAGCAGAACAAGTAGTAGTAAATGGATGATCAAGGTTCCAGTAAGGGTGTTCAGTGTGACTGGAACACATTGAAAGAGTCAAACACCAAATTCACATGCATTTTTACAAGGAACCAAGATACTGAGACATTCTGCTCTCGACCCATAACCATGAGGTCAGTTGATGGTTTTACTCAACATTTACAACCAATATCATTGAGGGCTCACCAATTACACAATTCCAACAAAATACTAGGACTTCTAACTTACAGGTTAAATGACTTACGCAGTGGATATAAAATATAGACAAATACAGAAGCTTTAAAAGTGAACCATATTCTGTCAGATTAAAAGAATAAAACATCTATACATGTCATTGGAAATAACACTGTGGTTTCCTTCAGCCCCGTGCAGTGATACAGAGGAGACCAGCATCTCTCATCCTCTGGTTACTAAGTGGTGGTGGTTTAGTTGCTCAGTCGTGTCTGACTCTGTGTGACCCCATGGACTGAAGCCTGCCAGGCTCCTCTGTCCATGGGATTTCCCAGGAAATATACTAGAGTGGGTTGCCACTTCCTTCTCCAGGGTATCTTCCAAACCCAGGGATTGAATCCACATTTTCTGCATTGCAGGCAGATTCTTTAGGGACTGAGCCACCAAGGAAGCCCCATGGTTACAAGTACTGGTAATCAATGTTACTATTTGTTTCCTTCAGTTCAGTTCAGTTCAGTCGCTCAGTCGTGTCTGACTTTTTGCGACCCCATGAATTATAGCACGCCAGGCCTCCCTGTCCATTACCAGCTCCCGGAGTTCACTCAAACTCATGTCCATCGAGTTGGTGATGCCATCCATCCATCTCATTCTCTGTCATCGCTGTCTCCTCCTGCCCCCAATCCCTCCCAGCATCAGAGTCTTTTCCAGTGAGTCAACTCGTCGCATGAGGTGGAAAAACTCCACATCTGTTAGTTTTAATCAAGATGTTCAATTAAAGAAATAACTAAATAGTTCCAGATCTTATTTTAAAAGAAGATGCAATTATCTACAGAAGTTTCATTTAGAATGAAACTCTTCCATCTTCTGTCCGCTCTGGGGTCTCTGAAATCAAAGAGCCCAGCAGCAGCAGCAGCAGCAACTGCAAAGCAAAATGTTTTGTCACTAGCCTGTTTTCCCTCTTACAATTACTTGCCTTCCTTGCTCCTTTCACTGCATTCCTTGGGTGTTAACCAACATTTCTACCCATGTTTGGATTATTGCTGCTTTGTGATAAACCAATCCAAAATTCAATGGTGCAAAATGATCTTTTTAATTTGCTCTCAGATTCTGTTTGGGAACTCGGGATATGGCAGGATGTCTTGCTTCTACTCCATGATGTCTGGAGTCTCAGCTGGGAAGACGCAGCAGCTGGGGGACTCTAATCATCTAGAGGTATCTTCGTTATCTAGTCTTCTGGTTGATGTTTGCTATTAGCTGGGACGTCAGCTGAGGCTGTTGACCAGAGGACCTGTAGGTGGCCTCACCACAGGCTTGCTGCTGCTGCTGCTAAGTCGCTTCAGTTGTGTCCGACTCTGTGCGACCCCACAGACTGAAGCCCACCAGGCTCCGCCATCCCTGGGATTCTCCAGGCAACAACACTGGAGTGGGTTGCCATTTCCTTCTCCAATGCATGAAAGTGAAAAGTGAAAGTGAAGTTGCTCAGTCGTGTCCGACTAGTAGCGACCCCATGGACTGTAGGCCACCAGGCTCCTCTGTCCATGGGATTTTCTAGGCAAGAGTACTGGAGTGGCTTGCCATTGCCTTCTACGCACCATAGGCTTAGGCTTCCTCAAAACAAGGCAGCCTCAAGGAAGCCAGATGTCTTACATGGCAGCTTAGGACTCTAAAGATCAATGTCCCTGAAGATAAGTCACAAGCCATGCTGCCTCTTATGGCCTCAGAAGTCAGAGTCTCATTTCTTCCTATTCTGTTGATTTAGACAACAGAAGTCTGTCCAGATTTAAAGTAGAGGGGACGTTAACCCTACTTCTCAATGGAAGAGGGGCAGGGTCACATTATAGAAGAGAGCGTGGGATGAGACATACTGTTCTGGCCATCTCCAAAAAAGACAATGTTTTCCCTCCCATCCACTTATCTTGCTGAAGTATACTCCGATGATTTTTTTTTTTTTTTAGGAAAACCACCTTAGAAGACTGCTATTTCTCACTGAGGCTCCTAAGTTCTGATAGAGGGTAACTCTTTCCTATTCAACACATATAACCATTTCTCTGCTATATAAAGCTCCTGGCAGAAAGGAAATTTGGTCTCCTATAGGCTGCTGGACTTGGCACTAATCACTCTGAGGAGAAAATCAGCCACTGACTCATGGGAGCTGTCCTGGCCCTCAGCTAGGTCTTGGTGTTCCCCTGATAAGTGTAATGTAACCAATTTCACAGACCATAAACATCAAACAAGGCCACTCTGTGACAAAATCAAGACTACTGCATCCATGTCTGAAAAGAGACAAAACACCAACTTTGATCAAACCACAAAATGGCCAAAACACCCTCCTATCCTGGCTAATAGCTGCCACTTTACCAATGAGCCTCTTTCCAGTCTATTCTCCTGCTGCTGCTGCTGCTAAGTCACTTCAGTCTTGTCTGACTCTGTGCGACCCCGTGGACTGCAGCCCACCAGGCTCCCCCGTCCCTGGGATTCTCCAGGCAAGAACACTGGAGTGGGTTGCCATTTCCTTCTCCAATAGTCTATTCTCCTAGAGAAGATTAATTAAGATACCAAATCATGGAATTATCCCTATGTATAATCTGTTACTTCCTGCTGCTGCTGCTGCTAAGTCACTTCAGTTGTGTGCGACTCTGTGCGACCCCATAGACGGCAGCCCACCAGGCTGGGATTCTCCAGGCAAGAACACTGGAGTGGGTTGCCATTTCCTTCTCCAATGCATGCATTCATGCTAAGTCACTTCAGTCATGTCTGACTCTGTGCGACCCCATGGACAGCAGCCCACCAGGCTCCTCTGTCCACGGAATTCTCTAGGCAAGAATACTGGAGTGGGTTGCCATTTCCTTCTCCGCTGTTACTTCGTAACAGAATGCAATTCAAAATGAAGCCTCACTTCTTTAAATTCTTCCCCAAATCACCTAATACAAGTCCAAATCCTATAATAAGTTCTTTCTAACACCCTCTGAGATATTCCACCAGCTCCCCGTGGTGTGCATTCTGCTTCAACTCACTAAGTAAGCAACAGACTTGCTCAACCACAGGTATGTTCCTGATGGTCTTCAGCTGTAGCGCACTGGTGACTCCTCTAAGGACTGTGAAATTAGAAAACACATTTCTGGCAAGGCCATTTCTGATCTTCTGATCTCCAGCTTTCAGTAAGACTTTTACATGCAGTTTTGGAAGGCAATTATATGAGTTCTTTGGATCTCTGAACGCTATTAAAATGCTCCCATAGATACTATATATATGTATGTGTGTGTGTATGAGAGTAGGTTCTCAGGGTTTCTTCACCATATTATCAAGTACAGAAAAGTCATCATGATACATAGTAGCAATAACTCTCCTGTCTCCAACAGGTCACAGGATCTAAGGGCAACCTGGCTGCAGGCACATGGTTGTTTAGGCCTCTACTGTGGGAAAAGCAGTAAGTTATACATCTAGCAACTGGCTCATCAGTTGCAGATTCCAGATTCTAGAATATATTTGTGTCTCCTCTTCCTCCTTTGTTTTTTCTAATCTTATTTTTCAAAGAAACAATATGACATTAACTATGATAATTATCCTTCTCCCCTCTACTTTATAGTTCTCATTCACTTGATGTAAGAATTCTCATCCTCAGAAAAAACATTCCAAAGAAAACAATGACATCCATAGCCTTGTGGTTAAGTGCCGGATTGAAAACCTCACTCCACTTCAGGTTAGAGATACATACTGATTTAAAGTTAGGGACTTCCTGGCAGTCCAGTGGTTAAGAATCTACCTTCCAATGAAGGGGACATGGGTTTTATCCTTGGTTGGGGAATTAGGATCCCACATGTCATAAGGCAACTAAACCTGCATGCTGCAACTAGAGAAGCCCACGTGTCACAATGAAGAACCAGCACAGCCAAAAATAAAAAATAAAGTTGTTTAGGGAATCAGCTGTAACAAGCAGGAATCTGGATTAGAATAAATCTTGTCTGAATCTGAATTCAGGAGTGATCATGTGTTTGCTGCTCTGACACACCTGGCCGTAAATTCCCTTTAGCATCCATCGGTCTGCTCTCAGGATCCATAAGCTACTGAGTGTTCGAGCAACAAAATTAAATCATTCCTACTTAGGAATCACTTAGGACACAGTGATGCATAGTTCAAACTAACACAGGTTTCTTTTATTCCTTTTTATCCCCTCACATTCCATTGAAAACTATACTGTCTATAAGACTAAGTGTGAATTAGGTAGAGATGAAGACTGGTGAGGAGGGGAGGAATCAGTGTACAACTCAGCAACCCTACGTGAAATTTAATTGATATTCAAGAGTCATGTGTGTGATTACTGATGGCGTTCAGAACATGCTACCCCAAAATATGGTGCCATGGCATACTGAATAGTTTAAAGCTGAAGGAGTTTGAGTAAATGGCAGAAACAAGGTCACTTGACCTCTTCACCCCTCTTCTCTCCTGAAACAGGTCATAAAATCCTCATGTGAGAGGTTCCCTCCTTATATCCAGAGAGGATATTTTTTCTCTCCAAATACAAAGGGATGCAGAGAAAATCCTAACAAACAGGACTTGCTAAGTCTCCCCCAGTTTACTATACTTCCCTTGTACTCCTTAATTTGTCTTATTTCTCCATGATTTCCCACTCTTTGTCAAACCTAGCATAAAATTCTGTTGTTTGTTTAGCCACTAAGTCATGTCACCTGGGAAGCCAGCATAAAATACCGAACTCAGTTTCTCTGGGTCTTTATTTCCCTGTGACAGCTCCCATGTCATGTAAAACTTACATTAAATACATTTGCATGCTTCTCTCTTGTTAATCTGTCTTTGTCAGTTTAATTTTCAGACCCAGCCAGGGACCTTGAGAAAGTAGAGGAAAACTTTTTCCTACCCCTGCAGTGTCCTGATGATTCCCTTTTAATGGAAGACCTTCAGACTTCTGAAACATCCAGATCACTCGTCATCCTAGCATCTTGCTGGTCACTGAAAAAGCTCACAGAGACCTAAGCCAGTTTATTTGGACTTTTTTGTGTGCATTTTATGTGTGTCTGCATGATTGGTCTTGAGGTTTTGTTTTGCTTCATAACTTGCCTGAGGAGAGATTTGGGAGCCAACACTAACAGGTCTAGAATGAGTGACATTTCTGAAAATGTGTCCTGATCTTTTTCAGGCCCATAGAAGAGTTTGGAGGGTAGACAGAACTAGGGACTGCCACTTCCTGGTGACACAGTAGGAAAGCATCTACCTGCCAATGCAGGAGACCTGGGTTCCATCCCTAATAAGGAAGACCCCCTGGAGAAGGAAACGGCAACCCACTTCAGTATTCTTGCCTGAGGAATCCCATGGACAGAGGAGCCTGGTGGGCTATAGTCCATGGGGTCACAAAAGAGTTGGACATGATTTAGTGCCTAACAACAACAGCAACCCTCCAGTAGGCTGTTTAGGTCAATCTATAAAGGAAGGTTTCATGTTAATCTCTGGCACAGTAAGGTTTCTGGTTCCCTTTGTGCTTTAGAGTGAATAAACTGATTATTTCTTCTGAAGAGGGAGGGATTTCATTGAGGGTGAAAAAATAAAAAATAAACTTCTTATCACACTATCTCAATTCTGGCTCCTTATACAACTATTTCTGTGTTGATTAGATTGTCCCAACTGTCCTTTCAGTTTTTAACTTCAAACATAATTACCAGAAGTTAGAACACCTCATTTTTTTTGGTGATGACACAAGTGGGAGTTCTATAAATAACTAGCTGTGTGTGTGCCTGTGTGCTAAGTAGCTTCAATCAATGTCTGCCTCTTTGTGACTCCATGGACTGTACCCCACCAGGCTCCTCTGTCCATGGGATTCTCCAGGCAAGAACACTGGAATGGATTGCCATGCCCTCATCCAGAGAATCTTCCCAACCCAGTGTTTGAACCCATATCTCTTATGTCTCCTGCATTGGCAGGAGAGTTCTTTATCACTAGAGCCACCCGAGGAGCACAAATAACTACCTATTTGAACATAACTCAGAAAGGGATCTGAAAAGAAAATAACTATTGTGTTTTTTAAATGATTTAAGAAACTCTGATCCCCAAGAGTGAAAAAAAAACTGATGCAAATCTTACTTTGTTTAGTTCAAGAAGATTCATCTCTGCTCATCCATTTAAAACACACAAATGAACAACCAAAACACATCTGTTTTATTTCATATCTACCATGGTTTAATTCAGATTTGTTTAACCTTTAGGAATATGCTTACTCTCCCCTAGACATGTCCTTTCTGGTTACTAATCTTAGTTCTGTTTAGACTAGTACTTCTCTAAGTGTGCTCCCAGAACACCCAGATTGAGCAGTATCAGCAACTCCTGTGAACTTGTAGGAAAGGTAAATTTTGGGGCCAATGCCAGACCCACTGAATCAGCAACTCTTTGGTGGAATTCAGCAATCTGAGCTTTAGCAAGTCCTCCAGCTGATTATGATGCACAGGAACGTTTGAGAAGCACTGACTTGGACTGTCTGCTATACTGCTGTTTCTCTGGCAAACAAAGCAGCAGGTATGATGATTCAAACGTTTTAAAAGATTGCTTAGAATTTCAAGTAAATCCACAATTCCCAGCTGTGAACTGAGTTTGCTAGAAAACCAAAGAGCTGGCACAGAAGCGTTTCAAATGTTTAGACCAGAGAGCCCTTGAGTTCTGCCATTTTAGTCCTACCCAGAGCTCGAGGAAGGCAATGGCAACCCACTCAAGTACTCTTGCCTGCAAAATCCTATGGATGGAGGAGCCTGGTAGGCTGCAGTCCATGGGGTCGCTAAGAGTCGAACACAACTGAGCGACTGCCCTTTCATTTTTCACTTTCATGCATTGGAGCAGGAAATGGCAACCCACTCCAGTGTTCTTGCCTGGAGAATCCCAGGGACAGGGAGCCTGTTGGGCTTCCGTCTATGGGGTCGCACAGAGTCGGACACGACTGAAGCGACTTAGCAGCAGCAGCAGCAGAGCTTGCAGGCTATGCACGTAAAGTGAGGTCTTGCTCTCTGGTAAGACTGACTCTCCAGCAGGGGTCCTGGAAGTGCCACTGTGATGGATAAATTCTCTCACCAGGTATAAACGAGTTTTGGGCCTTACGTGGTACTCAGTCACTCTCCAGATAGCTGAGCTAACCAGGAAGGGAATGTGCTTGGAGAAAACTGCACATGGTTTTGCCCTGTTTATTTTATCTTTAAAATATATGTCAAATTATCACATCAAAAATCATCCCAGATGGCACCCTCTGGAGCGTTTGTAGCCCCCGATAGATTTTCAAAACACTTTATCTCCTTGTAATGTAACTGCCTGTCTCCAAATGCATACTGTAACTGACAGGCTGTAATTGTCGAAGAAAAAGGTTAATTCCTTTCCTCATACAGAGCTTCCAGTGCAGCACCCAAAACAGCGCAAGTGCTTGGTAATTTGTTAAAAGGGAGTCAACTCGTCCAAAGTAGAATCTGAAACCAGGGGCTTAATAAAATCACTCCAATAAAATCATTCGATATAGGTACAATTCGCATGTACCGGTGCCCCGCCAACAAAATGTTTTTTCACTCTGCTGATTTTACCTTCCATTCATCTGTTCGCCACCTCCCCTATCTCCAAACACTACAAAGAAGATTCACACACTCATCACCTACACCATATAATTACATACCCTCTTCCGACACCCTTGTCATCACGTCTCGCCGCCGGGTCCGTCAGGCTATCAGTTCCCCCGACTCCTCACCCCCTTTCACTTCAGTTCCCCTGTTCCAGCGCGACTGGAGGCCAGGACGTGCCTACCCCTTCAGCCCAAAACAAGTGTTACAAACTTCCGCCTCAAAAAAAAAAAAAAAAAGACCAAACAAACAAACTTCCGCCTCCTCTGCTCTCCTGATGCCGGCCGACGGCCCTTGCTTTCCAGCCTCGGAGAAAAGCTGTGCCGGCAGTGGCCAGACTCAGCCGGTGGCCCTTACTTATGATCGGTCATAATAGAGAAGAGCACTGCATATTTCCCGGATGCCCTGGGGCAACGTACAACGGAGCTCCCACAATCCTCTTTGCTTCCGCTTGTTCCACCCCCAAGCTCCGGCATTAACCCCTTCACGTCCATGTTTATTGGCCTATCGATGACCCCTGGCACGCAGATTGCGTTATGGGGAGATTCCCGACACTTAAACGTAGTAAAAGACGTGAAAGTCGGGACCCCTAGTTATAGGCGTCCCAGGTGGCACTAGTGGTAGAGAACCTGCCTGCTAATGCAGGAACATAAGAAACGCAGGGTCGATCCCTAGGAATGGCAACCCACTCCAATAATCTGGCATGCTGTAATCTGTAGCGTTGCACAGAGTCCGACCCGATTTAGCACGCGAGCAGGTCCCTCAGTTATAGTTATCTCGTTTTTGCAACTTACTTGTAAATTGGCTTGTAAGCTTATCTGCTACTGCTGCTTCTAAGTCACTTTAGTCGTGTCCGACTCTGTGCGACCCCGGAGATGGCAGCCCACCAGCCTCCCCTGTCCCTGGGATTCTCCAGGCAAGAACACTGGAGTGGGTTGCCATTTCCTTCTCCAATGCATTAAAGTGAAAAGTGAAAGTGAAGTCGCTCAGTCGTACCGGACTCTTAGCGACCCCATGGACTGCAGCCTACCAGGCTTCTACATCCATAGGATTTTACAGGCAAGAGTACTGGAGTGGCTTGCCATTGCCTTCTCTGGTAAGCTTACCTACTCATTTATAAATAAGACCTTAATATACTTGTTAAGTTGACAACATGAACAGTTCACAATGATGCCTTTAAGTTTCTGAACCAACTGACACTTTAAATTTGCTGTTTTTGACTGTTCACCTTGATCCTGTGCATTTTCTATCCTCCATTTCCCATCTCCTTTTGGTTCTTGTCTGACTATTTAACCGCATGCCTCAATGGTTAAGGGTACCGATTTTGTAAACCGGGCTTTTGGGGTTTGAATCTCCACTCTACCATTTATCCAACCATGGAATCTTGGTTAAAGGATTTAATCACGCTATTCCTTGACTTCCTCATCTGTAAAATGGGTATAATAGTAAGATCTACCTCTAGAGTTGTAGTGAGAATTTTAAAAGTCATATGCAAGCAGCACCTAGAACATTGCCTAGCAAAGAGTTAAGTGGTATATTGGAATAGAAATTACAATTATTGACGTTGATGGATATGTCTTCTCAGTTAAGACTTTCTAGCTGATAAATAGTAAATGATAATCATGGTTAACATTTGATTATCTGTGGACCAGGTACTTTGTTAAGTGCTTTACATCCGTTTCTGTTGTTTAATCCTCATGATCATTAGTTCAGTTCAGTTCAGTCGCTCAGTCGTGTCCGACTCTCCGCGACCCCATGAATCACAGAACGCCAGGCCTCCCTGTCCATCACCAACTCCCGGAGTACACTCAAACTCATGTCCACAGAGTCGGTGATGCCATCCAGCCATCTCATTCTCCGTCGTCCCCTTCTCCTCCCGCCCCCAACCTTTCCCAACATCAGAGTCTTTTCCAGTGAGTCAACTCGTCGCATGAGGTGGCCAAAGTATTGCAGTTTCAGCTTTAGCATCAGTCCCTCCAATGAACATCCAGGATTGATCTCCCTTAGAATGGACTGGTTGGATCTCCTTGCAGTATAAGGGACTCTCAAGAGTCTTCTCCAACACCACAGTTCAAAAGCATCGATTCTTCGGCGATCAGCCTTCTTCACAGTCCAACTCTCACATCCATACATGACCACGGGAAAAACCATAGCCTTGACTAGACAGACCTTGGTTGGCAAAGTAATGTCTCTGCTTTTTAATATACTATCAAGGTTGGTCATAACTTTCCTTCCAAGGAGCAAGCGTCTTTTAATTTCATGGCTGCAATCAGCATCTGCAGTGATTTTGGAGCCCAGAAAAATAAAGTCTGACACTGTTTCCACTGTTTTTCCATCTATTTCCCATGAAGTGATGGGACCAGATGCCATGATCTTTGTTTTCTGAATGTTGAGCTTCAAGCCAACCTTTTCACTCTCCTCTTTCACTTTCATCAAGAGGCTTTTGAGTTCCTCTTCATAGTAGTTGTATTATTCTTCTCTCCCCTCCTTTGTCTTTCTAAGTGACTAAGAAAATTCAGGACTGTGAGACTGCAGGTAACTCAGAGCTACTAACAAATAGAACCGAGACTTAAAACTCTGATTTGTCTCATGTGCGTTAGTTGCTCAGTCGTGTCTGACTCTTTCTGATTCTGTGGACCATAGCCCACAAGGCTCCTCTGTCCATGGAATTCTCCAGGCAAAAATACTGGAGTGGGTCGCCATCCCCTACTCCAGGGGATCTTCCCTACCCAGGGATCAAACCCAGGTCTCCTGCGTTGCAGGCAGATTCTTTACCATCTGAGCTACCAGGGAAGGCCTTTTAGATATGACTGACTCTTCTCAAATATCACTGAGAAAATGCCTATAAATTCTTTGTGAGTGCTCTTCTTTTCCATAAGAGCCCCCTCAATATCCGTGCAGGTCAGGAAGGCTAAGTTCTCTTCAGAGGCAGACAATAAAGCAAGGGTCTGTCCCCTGAAGGCTGGCTGCAAAGATGACTAAAATATTAAGTCATAATGAACTCAATTATTATGCCCCACTGTGCCACACAGGCCCTATTACTGCCCATACTTCCTAAGACCACTGGAGATAAAAGGTCCAGGATCCCCACCTCACCTTATCATTCTCTAAAGCTTGGATATTATAAAAGATTTTGCTTGTTTAGGATGGCACCTATAGACTTTTTAATATACTATTCTGACTCCAGCCAAAGTGGTAGTAATTTCCACATTAGCAGAAGGTAGAATCAGGTATTTCTACCTCAGCCCCAGAGCACAGGGAAATCTCCTCTTTCCTGGATAAAAACAAAAAAGAAATCCCCTCTTTTCCCTCAGATCCTACAGTACCAGGGTCTTGTTATTCTCGCTCCACACGTACCTACTCCCACTTCCCAACTGATGCTCAGGCAGTTCACAATGTTTTTTTTCCCCCCCAGGAGAAAGGCTGCTGATGGTAAAGGGACTGGTAAGGAAAGAGAATATAAATCTCCAAGTTTGCTGAAGGTAAACCAAGTACTGCTTTGTCCCTACCCCCTGTACCCATTTTGTAGCTCCCTGACCTGCTTTACTCCCTTTTGGTACTTCAGAACTCATTACCCTGCACACCCAGGAAAGCCTTTGGGCTTGAATTGCCAAAGAATCAACTTGTCTTTTTTTTCTTCACAACTCTCAACGATAGCACGTGTGTGTGTGTGTGTGTGTGTGTGTGTGTGTGTGTGTGTGTGTTTAATGTGGACCATTTTTTAAAAGTTTTTATTGAATTTTTTACAGCATTTTTTGAAATATGTATTTATTTGGCTGTATTGGGTCTTAGTTTCGGCACATAGAATCTTTAATCTTGGGCACAAGGATTTTTTTAGCTATGGCATGTAGGATCTAGTTCCCTGACTGGGGATTGAACCCAAGCCCCCTGCATTTGGAGTGTGGAATCTTAGCCACTGGATCACCAGAGAAGTCCCTGCTTCAGTTTTATGTTTTTGGTTTTTTGGTCATGAGACATGTGGGATCTCACCTCCCCACTGGGAATCGAACTCGTACTCTCTGCATTGGAAGATGACGTCTTAATAACTGGACTGCCAAGTAAGTCCCTGGGCTTGGTCTTCTACTCAAAATGGCTAAGCTTAGATTCTTCTCCCATATAGGCCATCACACTGACACAACATTGTGGGTCAACTATGCCAGTATTCTTGCCTGGGAAATCCCATGGTCAGAGGAGCCTGGTGGGCTAGAGTCCTTGTAGTTGAAAAGAGTTGGACACAACTAAGCAACTGAGCACACAGCACATGCTCCTATAAAATTTTTTTAGAAGTGTGTCTGTGTGTGTGTGTGTGTGTGTAAGTCACTCAGTCATGCGACCCAATGGACTGTAGCCCTCCAGGTTCCTCTGTCCGTGGAATTGTCCAGTGGCTAAGTTTAAAAAGATAAAGGAGAGAGATAGGATGAGAAAGTTTTTATCTTAATTTCCCTCATTATTTCTAGTGTCAGACTATTAGAAAGTGTCAGCATAGGGGTAAAGCTGAGAGAAGTCCAGTTCCGTAAGTCAGGAAATCTTCCCTGGCACAAAGCATAAGTGTTGACAGAAGGAAAACAAGCAGACAGGGGTGTCTCTCGGGCCAGTATAAATAAAGTAGAGAGGTTGGGTGCAGATCTCAGACATAAAAAAGAGACCCTACACTTATAGCTCCTTTCATCCTAAACCCCATATTCCCATTCCAGAGACTTCATCTGCCTCAAATTCTTACCAGTCTGGTTCTTTGACTGCTGGGCAACTTGCCCTGATCACAGAAGCCACCACCAGCTGCTATTGCTTTGCAAAGAGAGTAGGTAAGGGGAGAGGAGATCCCTTATTCCTAAACCCAGTTTTAGAAAGGGAGATGTGTTCCCAGTATCTCATCCCAGATGTTCTCATAACATAATTTTAGAAACTGTCATATGTAGTTTGTGTTCAAATTCTGCTGTACTTTCTGTGGTATTTTTCAGTTATGTGTTTTTAAGGGCTCATCTGGGGTCCTAATACACATATGACAGTGTTTCTATACTGTAGGGTACACACACTGCTGGGAAGCAGTTCACACTCCCTTTACAAATCAGATGGACTGATTCCCCCAGCAGCTGTGGGTATTAGCAGCTAACTACAGCTGCTTCCTTTTCTGGATAATTGTACTCTGCAGAATAAAAGCTTCAGTACTGTTACAAGACTCATGCTCCCCACACACCCCTGCAACCTAACAAATGAAAATGAGGCCCAGCCTATTCCTAACTTCTCTTGTCTTGCTGACATCAACAGACCACATTCTCTCAAATTAGAAAGTAAATTCATTCATGCTTCATTGTAGTTCTTTTTCACTACAAACTATGGGGGAAAAACTTAAAATCGTTAGAAAAAGCTATTTGAGACTTGTTAAAATTTTGGTTAGATTATAATTATTTTGTGATAGATATTCCTGCTCTAATAGCATGAATCTTAAATTGATCAGTTGGTGGCTATTTCATTTCTGTTTTCTGTAAGCTGTTACTGAACATGGCCAAGAACAAGCCCAAGGTTGTGTATCTGATAAGGATACACTGATTAATCTAGAAATGTTAAAAAAAAAAAACAGACAAGACTACCAATTTGCAAATAATAAAAACATATCCTAAAATAATTCTGGTATAATTCAGAAGACATATTGGGATCATTATTATAAACCTTGATCATAATATTGTAGAAGTGTGTATGTATTGGTTGAATAGGGTTCAGGTTGAAAAAGTGTTCAGATTAAAAATCATTAGATTTTTAAATTTACATTTGCAGACATACAAAATCCTTAGCTTCTGGCATCACATTCAGTTTCTTCCTCCAACACATAAATCCTATTATAGAGCCTTTATAAAACCACCATACCAAAGTTCAGTTCAGTTCAGTTCAGTCGCTTAGTCACGTCCGACTCTCCGCGACCCCATGAATCACAGCACACCAGGCCTCGCTGTCCATCACCAACTCCCGGAGTTCACTCAAACTCATGTCCACAGAGTCGGTGATGCCATCCAGCCATCTCATTCTCTGTCGTCCCCTTCTCCTCCCGCCCCCAACCTTTCCCAGCATCAGAGTCTTTTCCAGTGAGTCAACTCGTTGCATGAGGTGGCCAAAGTATTGGAGTTGCAGCTTTAGCATCAGTCCTTCCAATGAACACCCAGGATTGATCTCCTTTAGAATGGACTGGTTGGATCTCCTTGCAGTCCAAGGGACTCTCAAGAGTCTTCTCCAGCACCACAGTTCAAAAGCATCAATTCTTCGGCGATCAGCTTTCTTCACAGTCCAACTCTCACATCCATACATGACCACGGGAAAAACCATAACCTTGACTAGACGGACCTGGGTTGGCAAAGTAATGTCTCTGCTTTTTAATATACTATCTAGGTTGGTCATAACTTTCCTTCCAAGGAGCAAGCGTCTTTTAATTTCATGGCTGCAATCAGCATCTGCAGTGATTTTGGAGCCCAGAAAAATAAAGTCTGACACTGTTTCCACTGTTTTTCCATCTATTTCCCATGAAGTGATGGGACCAGATGCCATGATCTTTGTTTTCTGAATGTTGAGCTTCAAGCCAACCTTTTCACTCTCCTCTTTCACTTTCATCAAGAGGCTTTTGAGTTCTTCTTCACTTTCTGCCATAAGGGTAGTGTCATCTGCATATCTGAGCTTATTGATATTTCTCCCAGCAATCTTGATTCCAGCTTGTGCTTCTTCCAGCCCAGATCTTCACGATCAAGATAGTGATGATAACGTGTTCACTGACCTAGAGCCAGACATCTTGGAATGTGAAGTCAAGTGGGCCTTAGAAAGCATCACTACGAATAAAGCTAGTGGAGGTAATGGAATTCCAGTTGAGCTATTTCAAATCTTGAAAGATGATGCTGTGAAAGTGCTGCACTCAATATGCCAGCAAATTTGGAAAACTCAGCAGTGGCCACAGGACTGGAAAAGGTCAGTCTTCATTCCAATCCCAAAGAAAGGCAATGCCAAAGAATGCTCAAACTACCGCACAATTGCACTCATCTCACACGCTAGTAAAGTCATGCTCAAAATTCTCCAAGCCAGGCTTCAGCAATATGTGAACCGTGAACTCCCAGAGGTTCAAGCAGGTTTTAGAAAAGGCAGAGGCACCAGAGATCAAATTGCCAACATCCTCTGGATCATGGAGAAAGCAAGAGAGTTCCAGAAAAACATCTATTTCTGCTTCATTGACTATGCCAAAGCCTTTGACTGTGTGGATCACAGTAAACTGTGGAAAATTCTGAAAGAGATGGGAATACCAGACCACCTGACCTGCCTCTTGAGAAACCTGTATGCAGGTCAGGAAGTAACAGTCAGAACTGTACATGGAACAACAGACTGATTTCAAATAGGAAAAGGAGTACATCAAGGCTGTATATTGTCACCTTGCTTATTTAACTTATATGCAGAGTGCATCATGAGGAACGCTGGGCTGGAAGAAGCACCATACCAAAATGGCTGGCTAAATCCACTCTTCTGGCTTAAAAGAGCCAAGGCAATTTTTTTCACTGGGATTATCCCTTCAGTTAACTTCCATCTAAATTAAGACCCAAACATATCTGAAAACTTATTTCTCTGTGTATTTTAATATATTCCTTTTAGTGTGACCTCTGATCATTAATTCCCTTTCATTTATTATTTACATGTATTCATTTGTATATTCTATGTTATTATTTATTATTTTGGGCTTCCCTGTGGCTCAGCTGGTAAAGAATCCACCTGCAATGTGGTAGACCTGGGTTCGATCCCTTTCAATTCCTTTTTACTTGTTATTTTGCTAAATATATTGATTTTATCCTCCCTTGAAAAAATTAGATTATGGAAAGTCTTTTAAGTGGTGGTTTTTGATTTGGTAACTGAAATAAACATTTCCTATTTCATAAGAGGAAAATATCATTATTTGAAAATTTATACCGATCTGAAAACTATTGGTTATTTCTGAAAAGTCCTTTCTACATTCGTCAAATAAAACTCAATGTTTATAGAACTTGTTCAGTATTTTAGTTCTGTACAAGATTGTCAATATAGCATAGGAAAGAATACTGTGTTAACTTGCTTAACCCAGGTATATTGAAGAGAAGAAATCACTTTCCTAACTTATCTGTAATCATTGTTAAATGAAGTCTTGGTAAGAACAATTAAAGAATGGTGAATTACTCATTAAAAATTTTGAAGTACTAAAGCATTGGAATGGATAGAATTATACAGAAGAATAATATAACTTATTTTCAGAAATAATAAGAAAATTGTATGAGAGTAGAAATTAATTTTTATTATAACAGTACCCTCTGTTGGTATTTCTCAAAAATTTTCTATCAACCCTTAAAGGTTTCTAAGATTGTAAATGATTAACTACCACATTATCCATTTCTAATAAAAACATTTTCTAAGTCCTCCATCTATCTTGCAACATTTACCAGTTTCACCATAGAAATGGTATGGAATTTCAGTGTCACTGTTGATACACAATGCCCATCTTTTCTGGCCTAGTGGACAGATACGCATATTCTAAAATCCCAAGCCAAATGTCACTCCCTCTGTGAAGACCTTCCCAGTCTCCTTTTTCCTAGGCATCCTTTCCTTAAATGTGCACTCATAGGTCTTTATACATACCTCTTTTAGACCTTGCATCTCACTGTATTATAATTATATGTTGCATAAGTTAACAATTGTTTTTGCATGTCATTAAGAAACCCATTATTATTCTATTATATAAAAGAAATCCAGAAGTAGGCAGTTCAATATTGTTACAGCTTCTCCTTTCATCTTTATGCTTTATTTTTCAAGCTCAAGCTCTGCCTTCCTAGCTCAATTTCCTCGATATAACATTATAGTTGCTGTAGCTCCAGCCATCACACCCATGTCCTAGGCAAGAATGAGTAAAAAGGTAATGCAAAATGGCCTTCCAGCTTAACAACTTCATAAGCACCCTCACTCCTCCTCCCCTACCCCAGTGCATGTATGTGCACATACACATACACACGGACAAAATTTTGAAACTTTCTAGGAGGCCCCACCCAACAACTTCCACCTACATACCATTGACCTATGTTTAGTCACATGGGCTCACCTATTTGAAAGAAAGGCTGCCGCCGCAGCCGCCGCCAAGTCGCCTCAGTCGTGTCCGACTCTGTGCGACCCCACAGACGGCAGCCGACCAGGCTCCGCCGTCCCTGGGATTCTCCGGGCAAGAACACTGGAGTGGGTTGCCATTTCCTTCTCCAATGTGTGAAAGTGAAAAGTGAAAGTGAAGTCGCTCAGTCGTGTCCGACTAGTAGAGACCCCATGGACTGCAGCCCACCAGGCTCCCCCGTCCATGTGATTTTCTAGGCAAGAGTACTGGAGTGGCTTACCATTGCCTTCTCCGAAGAAAGGCTGAGAAATTACATTTTTTTTTCCTATTTGGGTACATAGCCACACCCTCCCACCCAAGAAAATCAGATTTTATCACTTAGAAATAATGGGGAGAAAGGGATAAACAGCTAGCTAGCAATCTCTGTCACATTCTTTCACTTAAAAAAAAAATCATACCTGTTTCCTTACCTAGGCTGTAAAATCTTGGACGGTTTACAGTATGTCACATTTATTTTGTATTTCAAGGGCCTAGCATAGTACATGACACTATTTATTATTTTCTTCACCTACAATGTGAAGGGTTATTTTATGTAATCTTCCAAATAAAAAAAATTTCATGTTTTACCAGAATAATTTCTGTGCTTTGTGTTGACTTTAATCATGTCCTTGATTATTTAAGGAAACAAAGCTTCCTCACTTTTGAAGTAGCTAAGGTTCTTGAGAGTCATGTTACCTTCTGTGTTTATTTTTAAATGCTTTATTGTTCCCTTCATATGAATAGCCAAATACTGTTTCTTTTCACCAACTATCCTATTTTAAGTATTCAAATTTCTTGACTTTTGATTTTGTTTCCTTCCTAAGGTTGAATCCTAAATGTAAAATGAAATAAAATAATTTTCAGGATATATTTTTCACCTAAAGGTATCTTTGATATTTTCCAAAGGGCCCTCAGTCAGTCAAAGATTTGTTCTTTCTTTTACCTTAGAAAAAAGTGCTAGAAACTATTATGTTTATTTAGTGTTGTTATTGATGAGATGCACAGGAAGAGTTGTCTAATTAGAAGAGATGCTCACTTTCCCCTAAGTTACATTTGTATGGGCAAAATATTAGTAACATAAAAATGTCAGAAATTGTATCCTAAATGGAAAATATCTAGAGATTTCTCAAGGCTCTTGGTCTCCATGATATTTCTATTTATCAGAGTTCTGGTGGTACTTTGCCTGAGAATATTAGGCAAAAGCAGTTTAGCATTATCGGTTATAATTTTAGTTATTATTGTAAACCTTTTCTTGGCCACAACCTTACTTCTTATTAATTTGAATCTAGCATCTGCAAGGCCTGTGGCTTTTAAGTGAGGATGTGTATCAGACTTAACCTATGGAGTTCCATTAAAATATAGGTTTTGTTGTACCTGCTCCAGATTTACTGAATTTCTTTAGTTGGTATTCTTTTTTTTTTTATTGGAGGATAATTTCTGTACAATGTTGTGTTGGTCTCTGCCATACAACAGTGTGAGTCAGTCGTATATATATATATATATCCCTTCCCACTTGAGCGCCGCCCCACCCCCCAATTCTACCCTTCTAGGTTGTCACAGAGCACCAAGCTGGGCTCCTTGTGTTATACAGCAGCTTCCCACTACTTATGTATTTTACACGTGATAGTGTATATATGTCAGTGCTCCTTTCTCAATTTGTCCTAACCTCCCTTTCCCTCGCTGTGCCCACGAGTCTGTTATCTACGTCTGTGTCTCCATTTCTTCTCTGTAAATAGTTTCAACAGTACTGTTTTTCTGGATTCCATATGCATGCATTAATATATGGTATTTGTTTTTCTCTTTCTGACTTCTTCACTCTGTAAAACAGAATCTAGGTTCATCAACCTTACTCCAACTGACTCAAGTAATATCATTCTCAACAGTGAAAACCTAAAAGCATTTCCTCTAAGATCAGGAACTAGTTGGTATTCTTGATATTTTGTAAATATATATTCTTCCTGTATGTTTAGTATATTCATGGTGTAGAACGTACATCATATCTATTATTATTTATCTTTCAGTTTTTTCCTCTATAAAAATTGTTTCTATTTTTTTTTGTAAATCAGATGTAACATTTACTGTTTTTGATGAAAGTAGACTCAATCATTATAGATATTTTGTCTAAAACTTTGGTAATTGGCATTATCAGAATTGGCTCTGATATACATTTTTCCCCATTAGTTTGTCTTCTAGGAAAAAGGATAAATAGATAATTCAAAAAGGAAAAAAAGGAGGGGTCTCAGATTAGAGGACTGAAACCCTAACTGCTTTTTGGGAATTTTGGATTTCTTTTTCCTTTTCTCAGGCCTCTTAATTTCATGCTTTATAAAAGGCACGGAAAGTAGAGCAAACCCTACATGTTGTGGTTCAGAGAATATCAAGAGATTTAGACAATGCAACTGCAGTGGGCTGAATGGTAGACCCTGAAAGCTATTTCCACCTTCTAATCCCTGAAATCTGTGAATATTGCAGTATATATTAAGCCAAAAATATTCATAAAGATTTTGAGAGGAGAACTTATCCTGGATTATCTGGGTAGGGCCTAAGTCTGAAGAAATGTGTTCTTTAAAAAGTGAGACAGGGACTTCCCTGGTGGTCCAGCAGCTAAGAGTCTGACCTCCCAATGCAGGGAGCCTGGGTTAGATCTCTAGTCAGGGAACCAGATCCTACATGCCACAACTAAATATCCTGCATACTGAAACTAAGACCCAGCACAGCCAAATAAATAAATAAATATTTTTTAAAAAGTGATGCAGAGGAAGATTTGAGAGACACACAAAGAAGGCAGTGTGATGAAGGCAGATGTTGAAGAAATAAGTCTACAAGTCCATGAATGCAAGGGCAGCTACAAGAAGCTGAAAGAAACAAGGGACCACTTCTCCTCTAGGGCCTCTGGAGTGAGTGTGGTCCTGCCACATTTCAGATTTCTAGGCTTCAGAACTGTGCAAGAATAAAGCCACCAAGTTTGTGGCAATTTGTCATAGCAGCGTTATGAAACTAATACAACCACTTAAAATGATAGAACTTCTTGCCCCAGAAGTTCATGCAATTAAATGGGCCATGGTTCAGAATTGAACTGCCTTAGATATAGGATTGGCTTCTTGAGGGAGAACGTGAGCTAATTTAACAGTAGGATATTGTGCCTACATCCCTATAGACCTCTCTGAGATATACTTATTTATTTATTTTCGGCTGCATTGGGTCTTGATTGCTGCATGTAGACTTTCTCTAGTTGTGGCTTGCAGGCTCTAGAGTGCAGGGCACATGGGCTTAGTTGTACTGTGGCATGAGGAATCTTCCTGGATCAGGGATTGAACCCATGTCCCCTGTATTGGAAGGTGGACTCTTAACCACCAGACCATGAGGGAAGTCCTCTGAGATCTTTGATACTACTAAAAATCCAGGAAGTAAACCAAGAAATCTGAATTTGGGTAATTTGGAGAATAACCCCATAGCTGGTTTGGCAGGCTCCTCAGATCAGGGATGGAATATATTCCCTTGGTTTAATATAGGCACTCATGGCTCCTGGCTGAGAAGTGGACCAAAAATTCTGATCATAATCAAACATATAAACTCTGATCATAATACTTCTTTCAGTATTTAGTATTGTTTTTCAGTTTCAAATCTATGATCTCTATCACAGCTGTTATTATGACAAACAATCTAGCAAATGGCTATATAGCAGGAAGAGCAGAAAAGCCTGATACAGAGATATAAATAACCACTGTGGGAAACTTGGGTACTCAGTTATGCATCTGAGGAAGGTAGATCACTCCAGGGTTGCCTTCCAGGCCCAGACCCTCAAAGAAGGTAGGGAACTAATATATACATATCAGAATTATTCCATTTCATTATAATGGTAGGGAAGGATGAATTGGGTAAATGTATTCAGACTAGGTAACCCCAAGGAACTAACCAAGAAAGCTGAAGTGAAGCAAGAAGTAAGGATGCACAACAGTCATCAACTCCTAGATCATATATTTAAGTAAACATTATACACGTAGTTCACATACTCTATGTGCTGCTGTCATTATTTCTATCACTGTTTCTCGACTGAAAATATATTTAAGGGAAGTCTTAAAAACTTTCTCAGACCCAATCATTTATGTTAATTTTTATACTACTATTTCTTAAATATAAACAAAGCTAAATATGAACTCTGCTGTTCATAAAGCTCTTATGCAAATTCAATTAACCAATTATGCACAAATTTTAAAAGTGTTCATTTAATGTGGCACATGATGTTTGCTGAGACAAAACTGCCCTTAGAAACCTGAGCATACTACATCTATCTGGCCTGTGTGCACTCTTGATTTTCAGCATGCTTGTATGTGTGTCTTGTGAGGACTCTCCTTTCCCATCACTTTCCACTTTCAAATGATGAAAATTTTCAGTTGTACAGTAAGCCTTGAAGGAGGAGGGTCACTTCATTTCTTTTCTCACTAGCTCATGACAAAGTAGTATTACTTTGTGCCAACTTGGTTTTAAAAACAGACTCAAATACATGTCCTAATTATGTGGCAGCTGTTACCATTCAGTCATCCAGATACTCCAGAATATGCCTAAAACTGAATGTAAAATATACTTGTAGAAAAACTCAGACTCTGTCATTGGATTCCGGTTTGAATTTGAATTTCTGTCCTATTATAGTATGTGTAAATAAATATATGTTTAAATGAGACTATTTTGTTACCTTCTTACTAATACTTTCTGGTGCTATTACCTGAGTACCTGCATTATAATGCAGCACTTGATTCCTGCTTCATTTGGACAATCAAGTGTCTTGTTTGTGAGGTCTAAGGTATGGGCCATTCTGTCTCACTAATCCAGGCCCCTGAAAATGGGTGCATTGGAGACCATAGGTTAAACCATCATCACTGTTCTTTGATCTCTAAATTGAGTGAAAGAAGATTTACTCAACAGTAGGGTAGCCAAATAACTGAAGCAAGACATTAAATTTTAAGGAACGGTTGAGGAGTTGGTAGGACAAGACACTGTTTGGGGCTCATGTGACAACTCCCCACTTCTCCCAATCCCCTTTCTCCTTCCAGTCCTCCTGCATTCTTTCACTGTTCCTCTCCTTTCCATCTACTTCTACACTTCCCTCAAGGATCATTGCGATGTTTTCCCATAAAGCTAAATATATTTAATGTTTTTGTAATTGAGAGATTATGGCCTTATCGTTTTATATTAAAATGTACTTCTTTTTGTAAAATAGCAGCAGTTTTAAAAATTGTCTTTGGCAAAATAAGTAATCGGTAACCTTGTGTTTTCCTCCGACTATTTTTTAAAAATTTACACGCCCAAGATCTGGAACTACTGTCTAGAAATGAGAGAGATGAGAAAGAGGTAGGAAGAAAGAAAAGCATATGACACCTAATAAGTTGATTTATCCAGTTCAAGACGTTTAGCGCCATAATGTATTATATCTTCTACAGGAGCAGGAATGCCTAAGTCTCATTTGGGAGTCAGGGAAGGCTTCATAGAGGAGGTAACGTTTGAGCTGGGGCTTTAAGGATTAGCAGTGGAGAAAAGGCAGGGCTTTCCAAGCAGAATGCATAATACGAGCAAGAGCACAGAGCACAAAAGAGCATTACGTGCCCAGCAACTCTAAGAAGCCCGCCGGCTGTTGCGAAGACTTCTCGGGGTTAGGCGATCCAGAGAGAAGCGGGGACTATTTTTTTCCTACTTGGCCCGCTTCCCCTGCAGCCCATTGCACAGTGCTGGGCACACACACTGCAGGAGCTCAATAAATACTTGTTGAATTGGGACAGGGTGATCGAGTGTGCTGGGAACCAAAGCCTCCGGATTCTTTCTCACGCACCCGCAGTGTGACCTTGGCCAAGTCCCTTTTCTTGGAACTGCGGCTTGCTGCTTAGTAATCAGCTGACGGTGAGAAAGTGGAGGAGGAGGTTGGCCTGAAGCGTCCGGCTCTTACAGCTCCTGGAATTCCTGATTCGACGCGCGGAGGGCGGGGCGGGGCGGGGCGGAGCCGGCGGCGCGGGCTGCGGCGGCCGGAGATTCAGTTCCTCCTCCGCTCCAGCAGGGGGCGCAGGGAGCTGCTTCCCGCCGCCCTTCCCCTCCCTGCGGGCGCCTGGCCGACTGCTGCAGTCGCGAGTGGCGAGCGCGGTGGGCGGGCCGGGTGGCGGCGGCGCTACGCTGGGTTAGGTCGGGCAGCTGCGACGACAGCTGAGGTGGCTGCAGAGGCCACTGAGGCGCTGATTGGGTGGCCTCGAGCAGCCCCTGCGAGCCGCCAGGCGCTCCCGGGGCGGCAGTGGGCCGCAGACAGGCTAGAGTGGGGGCAGGGGCAGGCGCGGGAGCAGCCCCGGGCCGGAGTGGGCGTCCGAGCCAGGCCATCTCCAGCCATGTCCGACGAGGCGTCAGCCACCACTTCGTACGAGAAGTTTCTAACTCCCGAGGAGCCCTTCCCGCTTCTGGGACCCCCCCGCGGGGTGGGTACCTGCCCGAGCGAGGAGCCGGGCTGCCTGGACATCAGCGACTTCGGCTGCCAGCTCTCGTCTTGCCATCGCACGGACCCGCTCCACCGCTTCCACACCAACAGGTACAAACCTCTGCTGAGGGCAGGAGCAAATTTACCACACCCCTGACTCCAGTCGGACAACGCCGTCTCCCCCCGATCCTGGCCCTCCGCCTGGGGGCTGTGCGTCCACTTGCCCCCTCCCCCACCTTTCTCCACCCTGCTCATTCCCGGGCTCCTTCCCTCTCCCCCTCCCTATTGCACCCCTTCCCTCCGATTTTCATTTTGCCTGGCATTTTACCCTCTCCCCCCACCCCATTCATCTTCTGACCCAGCGACTCTTCCCTTCCCCCTCCTGCCCCATCTGTACCCTGCGAATCCCAAACCCCCACCCTTGATTTTTAGATGCTTCCCTGTTTCCATCCACCCGCAAAAGTTTAACCCCTTCCAATTCCGGTATGCTATAGAGAGGATTTCGGATGGCTCGAAATCAGTCGACGTTTTGAAAGGTGGCACTTTAAAAGCTAGAATCTTCCTTTCCCTATTTTTTTAATGTCTTATAGCGCTGTTTCCAACCTCCAACCCCCCCTCCCATTTCTTAGTGAAGCTCTAGAAAACCAGACGATTCTCTTCTTTCCTTCTTCAATGAACTCTGCCCTAGCGCTTTAGGCCCTGCCAAAATGTATAAGCTTAAATCTGGAAGATTCTTTGCTGAAGCACATCCTTTGGTTTGCTCCGCCAGTGGACGGATGGAACGAAGCTTAGGATTAGCTTGCTTATACAAATTTCTTCAGAGGGTGCATCCTCTAACTGGTTTTATTAGAAGGCAGAGTGTTCCGGAGAATTCTCTCATGCAGACATTTGTGTTATATCAAATGTGGGGAATTTGAAGATGTTTTACACACAGCCCCAACCTATAACATATGTGCGTATTATATGTATTCGTGTATGTGTATGCTCAGTCGCTCATGTCTGACTCTTCGCTACTCCATGGACCATAGCCCACCAGGCTCCTCTATCCATGGGATTCTCCAGGCAAGAATACTGGAGTGGGTCGCTATGCCCTCCTCCAGGGGATCTTTCCGACCCAGGGATTGAAGCCGAGTCTCTTAAGTCTCTGCTTGGCAGGCATGTTCTTTACTGCTGAGCCACCAGGGAAGCCTGTATAGGGGTGCACAGACAGGCAAGGGAAGGTGTGTGGAGAACAAGGGAGGCGGAGGAGAGGCAAGGGAAGAGGGAAGGAGAGAGGGAGTCCGCTATGGAGAATAATGGGGCTGAGTTAAGGCGGAGGCGTCTAGTTCTGATTTCTGGTCCATTTTGCAATATGAACACAAGCAAATCCTTCCACATTCTGATACCTTTTGCATGCTCCCCCTACCAATTCCTTAAATCAATCTACAGAGTTGCTGAGTACCAGGAATGTATAAAATACATGTTACCTAAAAGATATAGTCTGGAAACAAGGTGTTACAGTTAAATAATGATACAACTCATCATTGTAACACATTTGAAAATGAAGTCATGGTGTTATGTTCCAAATCCTGGTTACAAAAAAATGAAGAATCTGGGGCCCAGAGAGAAAAGACTGAGTTCAAGGTCATAAAACCGAGTTTGGCAAAGCCAGGATTACTCCTTTGGAGCCAGTGATGAAACTTGGAACAGAGCTAATGGCTGCAGTGTTATAAATGGTTGTTACAGTTTCTTAGACTAACTCACAGAAGCCCAGGATGTGACTGTAGCATGAATGTAACATTTATGAAATCAAGTGTGCTTAGAATTGTTTGCATTGGAAAATACAAATACTTGTGCACATACGTATTTGATATTTAAGTTTTGCAGCATTGGAGTAAATCATGTACACAGGAAAGTTAAATGATCTCAGGATTAGCCTGCTCTAATGATGAGGGCAGGGGAGTGGGGACAGGGGTTAAGTGCTGTCAAAATGTGTGGGGGTGTTGGGGAGTGAAGAACGGTGAATAATACATTTCTTACAGATTGTTCTGTTCTGTTCTCTCTCCTCCTCCCCATTTTCTCCTTGTGTTTTTCTCCCCCTTGTCTATCAGACCTTGGTAAGGTCAAGGTTGTTTTCCAGAATGAGGTGATGAAGATAGAGGGGGAGGTACTTGTTCAACCCCAGTTTTTCCAAGTCAAGCATTATTTTTTCTAGTTACTGCCTGTTTTTCAAAACCCCCTCTCCTACACTGGGCTTCCCTGGTGGCTCAGCAGTAAAGAACCCGCCTGCCAATGCCAGGAGACACGGGTTCAATCTCTGGGTGGGGAAGATCTCCTGGAGAAGGAAATGGCAACGAGCTCCAGTATTCCTGCCTGGGGACTCCAATGGACTGAGGAATCTGGCAAGCTACAGTCCAGGGGGTCACGAAGAGTCCAACAGGACTTAGCGACTAAACAACTCCTTTTCACAGGGCTTGGAATGGTAGTAGCAGGTCTAGTGTATCTTGCTCTGTACTCTTCTCAGCAGAGTTTAGGGGAAGTAGAGTTAGCAATTCTTAGAGCAGGTGATGTTTCTCCCCCAGGCTACCTTTTTAAATCTTTTTCCTTCTGGAAAGTTCTGCCTTCTTATCCCCTCCTCAAGATGGCGTTTGAAAGGACCATATGCTTCCAGTCATTTCTTTTTAGGGAGAAGCAAACAGCAAAATCATATATGTGGGCAAAGTTTAGTTTAAGGAGTTATTTTATTTCAGAATCATATGGGTCACTTTTTTTCTTCACAGCACATTATTCACCAATTCAAGGAACAATCCATCAGTCAGATCTGAATATTCGAGTACTGATATTGTGTCTTGGGTTTGCTGTGTACTCAGTTACTCAGTAATGTCCAACTGTCTGAGACTCCATGGACCATAACCCGTTGGGCTCCCCTGTCCATGGGCATTCTCCAGCCAAGAATACTGGAGTGAGTTGCCATGCCCTCCTCCAGGGGATCTTCCCAACCCAGGGATCAAACCCAGGTCTCCCATATTGCAGGTGGAGTCTTTACTGTCTGAGCCACCAGGGAAGCCGTATCTTGGGTTTAATCATTATAAAATAAGTCCCACCGAAAACAGAAAGCTTGTCAGTGGGTAGATAATTGATTTACCTTTATTTTGCTTCTTCATTGTTACCTGATAATAAAACTGTGGAGATTGTTTAGATAATGCTATTGATAAGGGCCTTGTGATGATGACAATTTTCTGCCTGCTCGTTTACTGCACTCTGGGGTATCTATGCCGTCAGTCTTCATTAACCAAGAGGTTCAAGGCACTATTACTTATGATCCCTAAGTTTGAATGTTTGTTGTGTTTAGAGTCACCAGTGACTTATATTGGTGTGTCACTGGTCTAGGTTCACAGGAAAATAAATTACATGAACATAGCCAACTTCCTGAGAATTCACTTTCCTAGGAGTATCTTTTGGAGAAGGCAATGGCAAGCCACTCCAGTACTCTTGCCTAGAAAATCGCTTGGACGGGGGAGCCTGGTGGGCTGCAGTCCATGGGGTCTCTACTAGTCGGACACGACTGAGTGACTTAACTTTCACTTTTCACTTTCACACATTGGAGAAGGAAATGGCAACCCACTCCAGTGTTCTTGCCTGGAGAATCCCAGGGACGGGGGAGCCTGGTGGGCTTCCGTCTATGGGGTCACACAGAGTCGGACACGACTGAAGTGACTTAGCAGCAGCAGCAGTATCTTTTAGGATTTTATGACCAAGTTGAATTTGTCTGAAATTTGGGGAGAATAAATTAAATTTCAGTAAGCCAAAAAACATTTTTTAATTGAAATGTCAATATGAAATATATATGTATATAGTTTTTAAGCCTTCTTTTTGGTTTGGACAACAGGATTTTTCTGATGTAATTGTGGATTTTCTTTCAGCCTTTGTCCATTATAACTTCCATTGTCATCAAATGAAGGATATCCTTTAGCAAACTGAAAAAATTACAGCGATATTGGTAGATCCTATAATTGTGAGAGGAAGGAGGTTAATATGAACTACTCAGTGTGTTTTTCTCTTCCTCTTTCAGGAATACATCAATACTTTGACATTGAACAATTGTGAAAAGCATGTGGGAGGACAGTGTCTCACTTTTCTACACCCTATTGGCAGGATACAAAATGAACTACGTATTGTATAAAGCAGTTAGTTACTCAGTTCTGTGATTTCAGAGCCCCATTTTCAATCACCATTAACTAGAAAAAGCCCAAGACTATCGGGTGCCTTTTGTTCCACCCACAGTTTTCCTGTCTTGTTAGAAAATTGGAGATGCAGAAGAGCTGTGAGTTACAGGTGGGAGAACCCACATTTCACGAAGTAAGATGTTACAGAGGCAGGAGGAATTTTATTTAGGGACTTGTTGCGACAAATTGAGGATGGGGATAAGGCTTTGGAGAACTACCCAGGTTAGAAATGTAGATTGGGGAGTAATCAGAACAGCAATTTGAGTAGTGCAATAGGAGTGGAACTGTGGGTTACAAAGGTTGAGAGAATAGAAGTAACTTTTCAACAAATTTAATAGGGAAAGGAAAGGGAGATGTGATGAAAATTTGAAAGAAAAGTGAAAGTTTCTTCGTTTTTTGCCTTGTTTAGTGTTTATTTTCGAAGAATAGCTATGTTAGCTCCTTAGAAGAAGCCCACAGGAAAAGGAGAAATCAAAATACTAGAGCAGGTGGGATGACAAGGAGATGGATGGGATTAACTCAGAAGGCTAAATGGAAGAATTAGCCTTAGAAATGACATGGAATGTTGTTAACTTCCCAAACTATAGAGGGGGTAAGAGGGATGGGTAAGGATCCCAAGACAATTGAAGTCGCTGGGGTTAAAGTTGGAAATTTGAATGAGCCAAGTAGGGGGTTGTGTCATCTGTTCTAACTTGGGACCTTGATGGCCTTTTGGGCTCCGGAAGAGTAGCAGAGATCAAGGTGGTTGTATGGGAATTCTAGCAGGGCGTCAGTGATGAATACAGGTGATGATAGGGGATTGTTACCTGAGAAAGGATGGCTTTGGAATGACTTTTCATCATTGACAGTAGGACTTGATTCCACAGTACTCATTGGATTCTCATTCTCAGAGGTAATGGTTAGGTCTTCCTGAGAAAGGCTTCAGAAGAATGTCTATGATGCACGTGCTTTCCTTAATTTTACAAAAATGCCATTGAAAGCCCTTCATCTGTATATTATTGCTGAAATGCCTTGAGGATAAGTGTTCTTGGATTTTTTTTTTTAATTAAAATTTTGGCAGTAAGCCTAGTTACTGAGTTAAACCCCATTTCATGGATTCTTTTCAACATTTTTCTTTTGAGATATGGTGAGAGTCTCCTTTGTGAATAATTGCATGGTTATGGCTAGGATCTTAGTGTTAGGTAGTTTTCTCTTAGTGGAATAAGATTTAAGGGCTTTGTAAGTTTGAAGAGTTCAGGTGCTCTTGTGTTACATATTTGAAGCCGACAGAACTGTCTAAAAGCATCACTTAAATTTCTGTTATAAAAGCTCATTAGAAAAAATTGTGGGCATATATACAAAACCATAAAGACTGCTTATAATCCTTTTCACTACAGATAACAGCTGTCAACATTTTGATGATGTTACCTTTTTTGGCTGTACGTGAGGCTTGCAGGATCTTAGTTCCCTGACCAGAGATTGAACCTGGGCCCCTGGAGTGGGAGCACCAAGTCCTAACCACTGGACTACCAGAGAATTCCCTGTTGTTATTTTTAATGTTATTATTTTTTTGTATACATATAATTTTAAAAACCAGGATCAAGCTATATATATAATTTGTGATCAGGTTATTTGGACTTGTGTTTTCTTTTTCAATAAATGGTCTGAAAATATGATTTTAATGATTATAAAACATAATCATTTAATTATTCCCAATGTTTTGGGAGCATTTGTCCCCCCCCCCCCGGCTTTTTTTGCCATTATAATATTTGGACAAGTTTATATATACATCTTCTTTTCAAAATTTCTATTTGGGAAAAGGGATAGATTCTTAGCGAAGCAATTACTGGGTCCAAAGGAATGAACCTTTTTAAAGCTGTTTATATATACACTACCAAATTGCTTTATACACATAGCTACCAAATATATATAACACTCCCATTGGCAGTGGATGAAAGTACTTCCTACTTGGTTTTTATCTACATTGTTTTAAAACAACAATAATAATATTTGCATATTCAAAGATAAGATAATTTTTTGAAAACTCGAAGTGCTATTTTTGTTTTAGAAATGACTGTTTCAAGTATGAGATTAGTTTCCTTGTTGTTAATTAAAAAAAGAAAAGAACAAGGAGCTAAGGCTTCTAAGAATACCCAGAACTGTGTAATATCTATTAAAAGTTACAGATCTGAAAAACTGAGGAACATCCTGATTTTGCAGTAAGGTAAGAGCACAAAATCAAGCAAATTCCAGATTCCTTGTCAGTGACATAATGTTTCGATTATTAAATTTGGCATAGTTTTTTAAAAAAGAGAGTCATTATTACTCCTGAAAGAAAACATATTTCTACTAAATTTTTGAAGCTGAGAAGAAATTCTCATTAAAACAATTACCTAACAGTTTTTCCTAGTACATGACACAGTGCTTGGCACTTTGAAGATACTGACTAAATGTCTGTTGAGTGTGTGAAAGGACAGTACTTGTAATTGCCATTCACGGCTTTTTATTGCCCTATTGCATGACTGAAGCAATTAAGTTAATTCTACCAGGTTTGTTGATCTTTTAAAAAAATGCATATACTGCTTACTTAGCAAGCATATGATAAAACTAGGTAATATTAAAAGGTATTCTAGGATTCTTAGATGAATTTTGAGTTTTTACCTATTTATAAAAGCTTTTTGACATCTGCTTTTATATCATGGAACTATACTAGGTTAGCGTGTGTGTTTCAGTGTTTTCTGTTGTGTGTGTTTCAGTGCTTTAAAATACTTTACCTTTATCACAAAGGAAAAGGTGCCATAAAATTGTCAGATTGCCCAAATTTTGTAAATCAAGAACTTTGGAATTAAGATTAGCTATATAAAATAAAAGGGGAAGTTAAAAAATGAATACATAATTCAAGAAAAAACTGGATTTAATGAAGGATGAGAAACAACCTAATAATAGGTAAGTAATAGGCTATTCTTCAGGAAGTCATTATTTCAGTACCTTTTTAGTATTGGATGTCTATTTCCTAGGCTACTGCCAAAGCAATGAATATTATTGCAATAATATAAAGCTAGTGGAAATTTATAAAAGAAAACAGATTTGTAGGTTTCAAGACCAAAAAAAATGAAAAATGCCTAACCCTGCAACAGATAATACACTTGTTTTTCAGTTGCTCGATAGTGTCCAACTCTTTGAGACCCCATGGACTGCAGCATGCCAGGCATACCTGTCCTTCATCTACTGGAGCTTGCTCAAGCTCATGTCCATTCAGTTGGTGATACCATCCAATTATCTAGTCATCCCCTTCTTCTCCTGACTTCAATCTTTCTCAGCATTAGGGTCTTTTCTAATGAATCTACGTATCAGGTGGCCAGAGTATTGGAGTTTCAGCTTCAGCATCAGTCCTTCCAATGAATATTCAGGATTGATTTCCTTTAGGATTGACTGGCTTGATCTCTTGGCAGTCCAAGGGACTCTCAAGAGTCTTCTCCAGTACCACAATTCAAAAGCGTCAATTCTTTGGTGATTAGCTTTCTTTATGGTCCAACTCTCACATCCATACAGGATTACTGGAAAAAGCATAGTTTTGACTATATGGACCTTGGTCGGTAAAGTAATGTCTCAGCTTTTTACTACACTGTCTAGGTTTGTCATAGCTTTTCTTCCAAGGAGCAAATTTTATTTCATGGCTGCAGTCACTAACTGCAGTGGTTTTGGAGCTCCAAAAAATAGTCTGTCACTATTTCCATTGTTTCCCCATCTATTTGCCATGAAGTGATGGGACCAGACACCATGATCTTAGTTTTTTGAATGTTGAGTTTTAAGCCAGCTTTTTCACTCTCTTCTTTCACTTTCATCAAGAGGCTCTTTAGTTTCTCTTCGCTTTCTGCCATAAGGGTGGTGTCATCTGCATATCTGAGGTTATTGATGTTTCCCCCAGCAATCTTGGTTCCAGCTTGTGCTTCGTTCAGCCCCGCATTTCACATGATACACTCTGCATATAAGTTAAATAAGCAGGGTGACAAGATACAGCCTTGATGTACTCCTTTCCCAGTTTGGAACCAGTCTGTTGTTCCATGTCCAGTTCTAGCTGTTGCCTCTTGACCTGCATACAAATAATATAAACAAAATATTAGTATCCTTACTATATAAAGAACTCTCAACAAAATCAGGAAGAAAAATACTAACACATTGTAAAATGCTGTAGTAAAATAGCTAATAAATATTTTTAATTTTGCTCTTGACGGTAGTCAAAGAAATAAAAATTAATATAAAAAAAGTTTTTCTCCTATTAGCTAGGTAAAATTTTAAAAATGAAAATTTCAGTGCTATTACGGTTGTGAAATGAACACTTTTATAGACTGCTTTAGGGAGTGTAAATTTATGCAACGTTTCAAAAAGGTACTTGGCTAAGTATACTATCACCCTTAGAAATGTTCATATTGTTTGATTTAGTAATTTCCTTTCAAGTTACTTATCCTGAGAGATTATATATTTGGATAAATAATTACAAACAAAAAGGTTTCATCTCAATATTATTTGTAATACCAAAAAATAGAATTTTGAACAGCTAAGTACCTGTTATTGAAGGATAATGTTTAATAAATTATGATGTTCAATCAATGGACTATTTATATAGGCATTAAAATGTTTTCAAGTAATATAGCTGGGTAAATGTTCAGTATATAATGTTAAGTGAAAATAAATAGGGTACTAATATCTATACACACAACACTGATTCTGTAAAAATATACATATGCATGTAGAAAAAAGTACCAAAACATCATGGATCAGTTATTGCTAATTAGTGGAATTATTAGTCATTTTAATCTTATTCATGACTCCTTTCTTATTCTAACATATTTGCAATGATCCTGTATATCATTGATTTGTAAAAATTACTTAAATATAAGAAACACTTTGAGTTTCTACCTGTATACTGTGTTGGTACTTTTCTCTGCCCTGCACTGATTGCCCTCTTCCTTTAATAATAATAGCTGTGGATTTCTCTGGTCATCCGTAGTGGTTAGGAATCCACCTGCCAATGCAGGAGACACAGGTTTGATCCCTGGTCTGGGAAGATTCCACCTGCCACAGAGCAACTAAGCCCCTGCACCACAATTATTCAGCCCGCACCCTAGAGCCTGTATCCTACAACAAGAGAAGCCACCACAATGAGAAACCCATGCACCACAACTAGAGAAGTAGCCCCCACTTGCAGCAACTAGAGAAAACCTGGGCACAGCAACAAAAATCCAGTGCAGCTTAAAACCAATAATTTAAAATAATAATAATAATAGCTGCCATGTATTGAGCACATTTTATATCTACTGAGTGCTCTGTATTCATTCTCATATAATGTTCATAGTAACTGCATTTTAAAGATGATGACCCAGGCTTGGCGAAGATTTGTTTTGTTTCAGATCAAACAGCAGGCAAATGACAGAGCAAGAATTTGAATTCATTCTGGCTCTAGTCAGGTATGAAGGTAGAGAGTAGTATAATGAACCCCATATACCCATCATGCAGCTTCAGTAATTACATATGGCAGTGTACTTTATCTATGCCCCTATCCATGGCGCTCATGGTAAAGAACCCACCTCCCAGTGCAGAAGACCTAAGAGATGCAAGTTCTATCCCTGGGTCAGGAAGATCTCCTGGAGGAGGGCATGGCAACCCACTCCAGTATTCTTGCCTGGAGAATCCCATGGACAGAGGAACCTGGCAGACTACCGTCCATAGGATTGCACAGAGTCAGACGACTGAAGTGACTGAGCATGCACTCATTCCTCAGTCCCTTCCATATAATTTTGAGATAGGTTCCAGATATACTCATTCATAAATATTTTACTATATATCTTTAAAAGATAGAGCTCTTTTGAAAATAATTATTGTATTATTGTATCTAGAAATATGCTCATATTCCTCATAAATGTAATAAATTTGTCTTGTTTGTAGCTCTGGGAGTTGGTGATAGACAGTGAAGCCTGGCATGCTACAGTCCATGGGGTCGCAAAGAGTCGGACATGACTGAGTGACTGAACTGAACTGTTTGTATCTTAAAAAATTGTATGGTTTCTGTTGTGATTGATTTTGTGTCGTTTTTAAGGTGGAACTTAACTTCCTGTGGAACAAGTGTGGCCAGCTCAGAATGCAGTGAAGAACTGTTTTCATCTGTTTCTGTTGGAGATCAAGATGATTGCTATTCCCTATTAGATGATCAAGAGTTCACGTCTTTTGATTTATTTCCTGAAGGGAGTGTCTGCAGTGATGTCTCTTCTTCTATTAGCACATACTGGGATTGGTCAGATAGCGAATTTGAATGGCAGGTAGGTTATTTTTTTTCCTTTTCATTATTACTCCATAAGTAGAAGTATGAATTTGTTTCAGTATTTTCATTTCTACCTCAAAGTAAATTTCTCCCAATTTTTATTCAGTCCTAGAGATTCTCTGACAGCATTAAGAATTATAAGGAATATGTATCCTTTATTTTTACTCATGTACCTTTTAGGCTTCTCATGCTGCAGGTAACCTTTTGTACATTTTCATATAATTTAGTACTTGTATAATGTTCCTCTTAATATATATATCATCAGTATCTTTCCATGCATTAATCCAAGCAAATATTCTTTTCAGTAATAAATGGCCTTCATGTCTTTATACGTATAATAACTTTACACCAGGGTCATATTATATATAAAATCACAAACCACTCCATAATACATAATTTTTAATTGTCAGGAATATAATTTCTCATTTTGTATTCTCTTCACATGTAGAGATGTTTTCCACCTAACTGTTTTTTCTTCTCTGGCACATTATAACACACAAAATGGCTTTGTGGCAAATTGCTGTCATTATGAGGCAGTATTTCCAAACAATCCTTCAGAAAATGTAGATCATGTTATTGAAACATCCATTTTCTGATTGTAAAAGAGAATAACAACACCAACAAAAAAGATAGTAACATTTGAAGAAGCTTTCCTTGCATACAGCAACTGTTATATTCAGTGTATGCTTGAGTATCACCTTCTAGATACTTGAAATTGTTGTACAAAAGAGGAATCAAACTTTTTATTTCAAAAAATTTTTATTAAAATATAAAATAATACCGAATGGCATAAAATTGAAAATAAGTCTCATGTCCAGCTCTGCTGTGGTTACCACCCTTAAGAGCTTATACAGATACAGTATGTTTGCACAGTGTTAAAAAGGCACACAAAGGCACTTCCCTAGCAGTTCAGCTGTTAAGACTGTGCTTCCACTGCAGGTGGCACAGGTTTGATCCCTGGTCACCTCTGCTGTTTCAGCTACTTTATCTCATTCTTTTCAATAACTGAAGCATAATTTAATATTTTCCCTAATAATGAATATTTAGGTTGATTTCAGTTTTTTCTAGTTATAAAAAATACTATGCTGAAAAATAAGAGGTTTTTAAAGAGAAAGAAATAATCTACAACCCCTTTATTTTTGTATTTTACTTTATTTCAAATGCTTCTATTTCATATGTAGTTATAAGTATGATTTGGATAAAAATTGTTAAAAATTGAAATAAAAGGTACCATTTTAATAATTCTATAATTCAGAGATTTTAATATATTCACAATGTAGTGCAACCACCACCATATCTAAGTCCAGGATATTTACATCACTCCAAAAGAAACCCATACCTGTTAGTGGATAGTCCTAATTTCCCCCTGTCACCTGGCAACCACTCTTCTACTTTCTCTATGGAATTACCTATCTGGACATTTAATATAAATGTACTCGTGTAATATGTGACCTTTTGTGTCTGTGGTCTTTTAGTTAGCATACTGTTTTCAAAGTTCATCCATGTTATAGCACATAAGAGTATTTCATTCCTGTCTTCAGTCAGCTCAGGCTACTGTAACAAACATCATTGACTGGGTGGGTTAAAAAACAAACACTCATGGTTCTGGAATCTGAAAGTCCAAGATCAGAATGCCATCATGGACAGGTTCTGCTGAGCACACTCTTCTTGGCTTGCAGATGCTGTCTTTTGCAATATCCTCTTTTGGTTCCCTTATAAGGTCACCAATCCCATCACAAGGACTCCACCCTCATGACTTCTTATAAACTTAATTACCTCCCAAATCCCCACCTTCAAATATCATATTGGGGATTAGGGTTTCAAGATACGGATTTAGGGGGTGACAAATATCTAGTCCGTAGCAGTTTCTTTCTATGACTAAATATTCCATTTTATGGATACATCACTTTTTGTTTAATTCATTCATCAACTGAGGGATTGTTTCCACTTTAGAGCTATTATGAATAATACTACTGTGAACATTCAGCTATAAGTTTTCATATGGATTTTTACTTTTAATTCTCTTGAAGATACATTGGGAGTTGCTGGGTCATGTGATAACTTTATGTTCACTTTTTTGGGAAACTGCCAAAATGTTTCCCAAAGTGGCTGTTTCATTTTACATTTCTACTAGCCATACATGAAAGTTCCAGTTTCTCCACTTCTTTTCCAACACTTTATATTGTCTGTCTTTTTTATTACAGCCATCCTACTATGTGTAAGGTTGGTATGTCATTGTGATTTTGATTTGCATTTCCCTAATTACTAATGATGTTGAGCATCTTTTCTTATCTTATTGACTATTTGTATATCTTCTTTGGGAAGATGTCTTTTCAAATCCTTTTGCCCATTTTTAAGTTGTGTTGTCTTTTATTGTTGAATTGTAAGACTACTTTATACATGATGACTACTAGACTGTGATGAGTTGACTCACTGAAAAAGAGTCTGATGCTAGGAAGGATTGGGGATGGGAGGAGACGGGGACGACAGAGAATGAGATGGCTGGATGGCATCACCGACTCGATGGACATGAGTTTGAGTGAACTCCGGGAGTTGGTGATGGACAGGGAGGCCTGGCATGCTGTGATTCATGGGGTCGCAAAGAGTCGGACACGACTGAGCGACTGAACTGAACTAGACCCTTATCATATACATGATTTGCAAAAATATTTCCCATTCTGTATGTTGTCTTTTCACTTGATTGTGTCTGTTTGCTTGATATAGTATCCTTTAATACACAAAAATTTAAATTTTAAAGAATTCCAATTTATATTTTCTTGAGTTCTGTGCTTATCATGTCATATTTTGAAAACCATCCCTTAATCCAAGATCATGAAAATTTTTTCATCTGTTTCTTTCTTAGCATTTTATAGCTTTAATTAGTTCCTACATTTTAGGTCTTCGATCCTTTTGAGTTACTTTTTGTATATGGTATAAGGTAGGAGTTCCAGATTCATTCTTTTGAATGTAGATATCCAGTTTTCCCAGCACCACTTGTTGAAGACTGTATTTTTTCCTTGTCTAATGATCTTGGTATCTTTGTGGAAATGAATTGGTCATAGACATATATAGGTTTAGTTCTGGACTCTTGATTCTATTCCACTGATTCATATATCTATCTATGGCAAGATATTCTTATCCTTATGTTTTGATGACTCTAGCTTTGTAACAAGATTTGAAATCAGAAAGTATGAGTTCTACAACTTTGTTCTTTTTTATCAAAGTTTAGGATCAGGTTGTCACTTCTTCGAAAAGGGAAGTTAGAATTTTGATAGGGATTTCATTGAATCTGTAGATCAGTTTGGGGAATGTTGCTATCTTAATAGTATTATTAAATATTCCAGTCCATAACATGGGCTGGAATGTATTTAGGCCTTCTTTAATTTCTTTCAGTGATTTTTTAAATAGTTTTCTATGTTTAATTAGGTCTTTTAGTTCCTTGGTTCAGTTTATTCCTAAACATTTTATTCTTTCAATACAGTTGTAAATAGAGTTGTTTTCTTAATTTCATTTTTTGGATTATTCACTGCTAGTGCATAGAAATATAGTTGTGTTTCATATGTTTATTTTGTATCCTGCAACTTTGCTGAACTCATTTTTAATAATTTTTTGTGTATAGATTCTTTAGGGTTTTCTGTATTTAAGATCATGTCATCTGTTAATATATAGTTTTGTTTTTTCCTTTCCAATCTGGATACTTTTTTCCTTGCTAATTGCCCTGACAAGATCTCTAGTACAATGTTGAAAGAGAGAAGATCTAGATACCCCTGGCAAAATCAGTCATCCTTGTTTTTTTCCATATCTTAGGTGAGAAGCTTTGTCTTTCACTACTGAGTATGTTAGCTGTAGGTTTTTCACAGAAATTCTTTATTGTTATATTGAGGCATTTCCCTTAGTTCTGTGTTTTTAATCTGAAAGGGTGTTAGATTTTGTCACATGCTTTTTCTGCACATCTGTTGAGATGATCATGCAGTTTCTTCTCTTCACTCTGTTAGTGTGATGTAGTATATTGATTTCTAATAATGATTTACCCTTGCATTCCTGGGATTAATCGTAATTGCTCATGGTATATAATCCTTTTAAATTGCTGCTGGATTTGGTTTGCTACTGTTTTGTTGAAGATTTTTGCATTGGTATTCATAAGAGATATTGGTCTGTAGTTTTCCTTTCTTGTGATGCCTTTATATCACTTTGACCTCACAGAATGAATTGGGCAGTGTTTGCTTTTCTTCTGGATAAGATGCTGTAATAAAAATTTTTCATTTAACATATAAACTTTCTTGTGATATTTAAATTATTCATTTGATGACTACATAATATTCCTGGTACTAGATATTCCAGAACTTATGAAACCATTCCTCTATTCATATCTGTTTCAGGTTTTTTCTATTATAAATAATAAAGTAGTGTGCATTTTTGTTTAGATATTATACCTTTTTATTCTTCAGTGCCTCATTTAAAAAATTTTATTGAATTATTATTGATTACAATATTGTATTAATTTCTTCTGAATAGCAAAGTGACTGTTAGACACATACACACTCCCATATATATATATATATATATTCTTTTCCATTGTGGTTTATCACAGGATATTGAATATAGTTCCCTGTGCTCTACAGTAGGACCTTGTTATTTATCCATCCTATATTTAAGTTTGCTAATCACAAATTCTCATTCTTTGCTCCTCTACTTCCCACTGTCTCATTTTTTTGAAGTACATACTTTGTATTTAATATCCAACTACAAGGATTTTTAATAAAGTGTAAGCAGATGGAGTTCTGATAATTCTGAGAAATTTTTTTTTTTGCTTATTTCATGTGACTTATTTCGAGTTCTTATCATCCATAATGTTGCAAAATGGCAGGCATTTTAAAATCTTAATCGCTGACTTCTTCATTCTTTTTATGAGTAGAGTGGAAAACTATCCCCAACCACTCACCATTAATGCGCACGACTGACTACAACATTGAAATAGACTAAGGCCTGCCTTAGTAATGTGTTTTCCCACTTCTGAAATTGGAGTGTAGGTACTCTGTTACCATGGATATTTGCTGTTTAAATATGCTGAAAGGTTTAAAAAGCTCTCTTGTCTTTGTGAGATCTCATAGTGATGAATAGTAAATTACCCTAGAAGATAATTACAAATTATGTGTTAGGATTAATATAGGCTAAAAATCATTGACTGTAGTTAAAAAATTCATATTACCTCTGTTGTGATTAAAATCTACACATATTTAAATCTTTCTTCTAAACAGATGTTTCAGTTACTACTAAAATCAATATAAATGATTCACAGATTCTCTCGGAAGAGAAATGCTAACTACCTGATAAGGCAGGATTTTAACCTTAGAATGAAAAGCATCTTAGCATTTGAAGTTGCATCAAAGCATTTTGCCTTGCACATAGTTTTCTTTGCTTGCAGTCCTTTTATTATTAAAGATATATTTGACTAGTCTTAGAGCTTGAGAAATTATTTTATTGTTGAGCAGGAAAGCATAGAAAATTTAGAAAGTGAATAATACAGCTGTCATGCTTGAAACCTAGAGGTGCAATTTGAAATTGCACATTAGATGTTACAGAAATGAGCTTACTCATAAAATTTTGCTACATGCTACAGAAAATATGGCAGAGGTTTGATTTAATTCTCCTTGTCACAAGTACTGATTCTAATATAAATATACAAAATATTGTTGTCCATGAAAAATATGAGAATTATTAACCATTTTGATTCTGAAATATATTCAGTTATAAAATGGAAAATTGCTGCTCTAATAAATACATGGTAATCCATACAGTTAATTCTTCTGTACATCTGCAGCTGTAATCCCATATCTCCAATTGGCTACTTGATATCTCCACTTGAATGACCTTATTATTTAATGCTAACCCATTATCTGATGTGCAGAAGGAAATGGCAACCCACTCCAGTGTTCTTGCCTGGAGAATCCCAGGGAAGGTGGAGCCTGGTGGGCTTCTGTCTATGGGGTCACACAGAGTTGGATACTACTGAAGTGACTTAGCAGCAGCAGCAGCAGCATTATCTGATGCTGAATCCTTGATCAGTAATGCAACTTCCAATTACTGTGTTTTTGTGGGGGAAAAAAAGACTCTGCTTTGTGACATGTCTTATAGTGTATTGGAAAATGATTATTGTAATTTCAAAGAACAGTTGTACTTGGTTTTCTCATTATCACTGCAAACTCACCATATCCCAAATTGCCTTCTTCTCTTATTCCAAACTACCTGCAGGGCAAAACAGCCTGATATAGTTGAAAGTACTGGACTTGTGTCCTGATTTGGATGCTGCCACTAACCGTATGACCCTCCCTGGATATCATTTTTCCCTTACTTATAAAATGAGGTGTTGGACTAGAAGATCTATGTAACATTACTTCAGGTCTCTTGCCATAAAAAAGTGAGGTCTTTAAGGGTTGTGTGTTAACCTGGATGGATTGTATGACTGTGAAATATTGCCAATTTTCTTCTGGTCTCACATATGGTCATTTGACTGTTGTGTGCCATGTGCTTAGTCGTGTTTGACTCTCTGCGACTGCATGGACTATGGCCCACCAGGCTCCTCTATCTGTGGAATTTTCCAGGCGAGAATACTGGAGCGGGTTGCCATTTTCTACTCCAAGGGATCTTCCTGACCCAGGGATTGAACCTGAATCCCTTGCATTGGCAGGTGAATTCTTTACCGCTGGATCACCTGGGTAGCCCCAGTTGATTATTATCCTTATCTATTCAGTTATCAAATAGTCTTGTAAATTGTATTTCATTTGAAAATTTCCCTATCTGTTCCCATTTTTTCTTTCTGTTTTTGCTTATCTTAGTCGAGGTCCAAATCACAAGAGCTTCCTAATTCCAGTCTTTCCGCTATTTTGTTCCCATACTGTACTTTATTAAAATATTTATTTATTTATTTTGGGCTGCACTAGGTCTTCATTGCTGGCTGCAGGCTTTCTCTAGTTGCAACAAGCAGGACCAACTCTTTGTTGAGGTGCACAGGTTTCTCATTGCATTGGCTTCTCTTCTTGCAGCACACATTCTCTACAGTGCGAGGGCTTCAGTAGTTGCGGTTCTCAGGCTCTAGAGCACAGGCTCAGTAGTTGTGGCACACAGCCTTAGTTGCTCCAAGACATGTGGGATCGTTCCAGACCAGGGACTGAACCCATGTCCCTGGCATTGGCAGGAGGATTATTAACCACTGAACCACCAGGGAAGCCCCCATACTACTTTTTAACTCGTCTTCCTTCAAGACCAATTTCATCATTAGTTCTTCTATTTAGAAATGTTATTGGCCTACTTCTTTATATCATATAACAGCTCTGGTTCATTTGTGAAGCTTTTAAATCCCTAGCAGTGATTTTCTGTTTTAATTGTATAAGTCTTCTTAATCTCATCCTGTGTTGGTTTTTTTCCCCTTCTACCTATGGTTTTATTATTCTCTTTATGTGAATGCCTCTTCCTTTTCCCCATGCTGTCATTCTTAGAGACTAACATGTGAAACTTAACCCAGCCACTTAAGCAACATGAAGTATTCTCAGAGTTTATGTTCCTTTCTTTTTAAAACCATGGCAAGGTACAGAAAAAAAGGATACACTTCAATTTATTGAGTATCACCTATGTGCCAGACATGTTACCTCATATAGTCTCTCAATAGTCCTTTGAGATGGATGATAGTAACCATAACTTACTGAAGACTCTGAAGCTCAAAGAAGGGAACTAACCTCTATAAGATCACACAGCTAGTAAGCAGTGGGGCTGGGATTTGAACTCTGGGATCTTTTACTTCTCCCCAGAAAAAAAATGGCCAAAGGACCATTAATTGCCTGTGTTTTACCACCCCCCAACAACCATGTAAACAGAATTAAAGGGACAAATTAAAATGCTTAGCATGTAGTCTGGCAGTTCGCAGATATTTGCTAAAGATTTAGATGAAATTTTTTCTTATGTTTTGAGAGTATAGATATTTTGAAAGTTCCTTTCTCTACCTAGTTTATCAAAGTAGTTTGAAGTAGGGGAGGCCTTTCATCTGATAAGGAGTATCTCATTTTGTTTTAGGAACCCCAGGAGGATCTTTAACATAGTAATGTTGTGATTTGAAGTTTTTCAAAGGGGAAATAGCAAAATGTTTTATTGACGTTAAAAACAGAAAAAGATGGCCTTTGTGCATGCATTCAACAATCATTCTTAATACTGACTATTACACTGACGTTTGGGCTAAGGGTGAACAATTCAAGCAGTGTTAGTTAATGAGATTTTGAAGGAAGCCATAGATTGTTGGATGTCACTTATGTACTTGGATTCATCAATGACTATCAAAGTGAAAATGTAGTTTTTAAGGGGAAATAGCTAACTTAGATAACTTCATTGTAAGCATGATCACCTTGCATAGTGATCCACCCCCTTTTTGTGGCTTCACACATCTCTTCTATGCAATTGACTCCCCAATTCCTGTCCCCTAGTAGTTCTCTAAGCTTTAATCTTGCAGCTTCAGCTTGTTTCTAGGTATTTCCATTGATGACTTGTCATCTCAAACATTCTTTTGTTATTTGTTATGTTGTATAATTATATGTTTGTGCTACTGTGTTATCTTTCCAAGTAGAATATAAAGTTCTTGCGTAAGGATCATGACTTAGACTCCTTTGGATTCTGTGTACCTGTTACAGTGCCATGGGTACATATTAACAACATATTTTAAATTATTTTAATTATCTTGAGGTTATTAATACAGACATGAGGACAAGGGCCTTTGTATTGGCAGTATGTCTAGCACAGTGTCTGGCAAAGAGCCAGATAGTGGCAGATCACTCAGGTTTCTTGAGATGGAGACTGGTGCTTCCTTATTCATTATGCTGTGTGGGCCCTAGCTTGTATTCACATGAATTTAAAACCTTAATGATGAGTGATTCTTAAGTTAGCATTTTAATAAGCTTCGATTGTGATTTTAAGCTTTTGGAAAATACCGCTCATTGAATAACTGACTGCATATACAAAGAGTATGTTGATATTGCTGCTTTGTCTAAAATAGGAGTGGATCAGAGTTAATGTCTTCTGATTCAGTATTTGTCATTAGTCTTTTATTAATTTTTAGTCAATATGAAACATGGCATTTAAACTCTTGCTTTTATTTTTTATTTCCTTACCTTCTTATTTTTATAAAGTTACCTGGCAGTGACATTGCCAGCGGGAGTGATGTACTTTCTGATGTTATACCCAGTATTCCAAGTTCACCTTGCCTGCTTCCTAAGAAGAAAAACAAGCACCGGAATTTAGATGAACTTCCTTGGAGTGCAATGACAAATGATGAGCAGGTAGAGATCTTGACATTCTTAATTAAAAGCATATATGTGGGGAATATGTGAAGTTTGATTTATTGTCTAATTTAAAGCTACTGGATAAATGTGGATTGCTTAGTAAATATGAATTTGAGCTCTAATTGTTTTGCAGGGAAAAATATAAGTGTTTCTGATACTTAAACATATAAGTTGCACACTAAAAGATCAGAGGTTTCGGCATTGATCTTATTTATTATAATTTTTCATCATATAGGTGGAATATATTGAGTATCTGAGTCGTAAAGTCAGTACTGAGATGGGTCTTCGGGAACAACTTGATATTATTAAAATAATTGATCCTTCTGCTCAAATCTCCCCTACCGACAGTGAGTTTATTATTGAACTTAACTGTCTCACAGATGAAAAACTGAAGCAGGTATGTAAAGAAAATACAGATTCTACAGCTATTAAAAATACTATTGTTTTATGACATGTATACTTGAAGCAGTTCAGTTCAGTAGCTCAACTATGTCCGATTCTTTGCGACCCCATGGACTGCAGCACACCAGGCCTCTCCCTGTCCACTGCCAACTCCCGGAGTTTACTCAAACTCATGTCCATTGAGTCGGTGAAGCCAACCAACCATCTCATCCTCTGTTGTCCACTTTTCCTCCTGCCTTCAATCTTGCGCAGCATCAGGTTCTTTTCCAATGAGTCAGTTCTTCACATCAGGTAGCCAAAGTATTGTAGCTTCAGCATCAGTCCTTCCAATGAATATTCAGGAATGATTTCCTTTAGGATGGACTGGTTGGATCTCGTTACAGTCCAAGGGACTCTCAAGAGTCTTCTCCAACACCACAGTTCAAAAGCATCAATTCTTCGGTGCTCAGCTTTCTTTATAGTCCAACTCTCCCATCCATACATGATTACTGGAAAAACCATAGCTTTGACTAGATGGACCTTTGTTGGTAAAGTAATGTCTCTGCTTTTTATACTTGAATAGTCATATATGACTTGAATACTCATATGTAAATATATAGATAATTGAGGTCAAAATCACTGCTGTGAAATGTAATATTAGGACATGTGGTTTGAAGAGGTTTTATGATACATCTCATGTGGCCATACCTTTCTGGAATGGTTTGGATCTAGAACCTACTTTCTAGTTATATAGGTTTTGAAATTTGACTTCACAATTTAAGGAGTTGTTATGCTAAGGTATAGATTTATTCTAACTCATCTTACAAAAGACCAGTGGACAGAATCAAAATATTATTGAGAGCTATACTTGAGTGAACATTTTAATTTTTTGTATTTGTCATCATTTATGAAAAATTTCTCTCATTTCAGTGTTTCTCTTAACAGACTATATAATTTTCTGCATTCCAGCCCATTTTTCACTAGTATGGTAAATTGATGCCTTGTGTTTGAAGACAGGTATTATGGGCCCCTACCTAAGATCTAGGAAACACTCTAATATAATCAGCAGCATACTTAAGTGGCAACCTTTTAAAAAATGCCTACTCTTATCTATTTTATTGCTTGTTTCTGTTTCTAGTGTTATTTTCTTACACTCCTAAATTCTGGAAGCTGGTAGCTTATCATTTACTGATTATATTTTATATACTTAAAAAATCTAGCTTCATAATATTTATTCTAGACTTTTGAACACCAGAATTTTTCTGGTACTTGTTTCTACATTTAGAGATTTCGTCTTTCTGGTCTGCCTATATGCATCTGAAGCACTTTTCACAATCTTTAAGTACAGTATTCTTCTTTTCTCCATTATTTTGAGGGCAGAATGTCAAGGTGCAATACTAACCAGTTTTTGTCTGTCTGTTCCAAGGTCAGAAACTATATCAAGGAGCATAGCCCTCGCCTCCGGCCCACAAGAGAGGCCTGGAAGAGAAGCAACTTTAGTTGTGCAAGCACCAGTGGAGTGAGCGGTGCCAGTGCCAGTGCCAGCAGCAGCAGTGCCAGCATGGTCAGTTCTGCAAGCAGCAGTGGGTCCAGTGTTGGAAACTCTGCTTCAAACTCCAGTGCCAACATGAGTCGAGCACACAGTGACAGCAACTTGTCTGCAAGTGCAGCAGAGCGGATTCGGGATTCAAAAGTAAAATGTCTAATCAATACAAAACTTTACCTTTCAATATTAATATTAGTATTCCTTCATATACAGTTCTTGAGGAGTTAAAATTATCTTGCTCTATAGATGCCTGTGGGTTTTGATTTTAATTGAGCAAGCAGGATTCTCTGCTGTTGAACAAAGCCCTCTACACTGAGTGCTTTGAAATGTCGTTTTGACCCACAGCCATATTACCTTCAATTTTATCTGATTTTTGTGTCTGTTTTAAGTAAGATAAATTGATGGAAATAATGAGAGTGAGTCTCAAGATTGCAATACTGACTGCAACTTACTATTAAGCAGATCTTACTAGGTTGCTGATGTTGCTGTCTATTAGCTCCTAAAAGTGTCCTGTATGTCTTGTGTGTGTGTGTGTTAAATGTTTTCTTAAAGTTTTAATCTGAATGTTTCTTTGTAGCTCTTTTTAAAATGTAATAATGCTTTCTCTAATTTCTGATTACTCTTTTCACAGTTGAAAAAACTCTGTATAATATTTTTGGTTGCATAAAAAGTAGAAAGTTTAAATGTATATAAATAGTTCTGTGATGCTTAGCAGGACAGTTCAGTTCCTTGCAGTGGTGACAGTGTGGAGCCAACTTACAGATGATATCTCTATAACTCTTGGGAACCCAGTGGTGACTTTTCCTGGAAAGTGATACTTTACTTGGTTCTTAACCAAAATAGCAGAAACATAGCCAGCTTTGTTGGTTGCCAAGGGTTTCCTCTGTGTATGTGGTCATTCTTTTTTGGCATCAATTCACCAGTGGCAAGAAATAGAGTACCCACTGGGTTTCTAATGGGCTTAAAAGATGGTATTTGCTTAATATGAAAAAGACATGGTTCTTTCCCAGCTATTGTAAAATTGCTAATGCTTTTGGATGAAAGGCACCCTCAAAGCAAAAGCATTAGAGATTTTGACAAAGTTCTCTACATTTGTATTCATTATTGTTCACTGCATGTTTCCTCTGCACTGACACCAGTGTACCTTAATTTAATATAAAAAAGCCTTAGAAATGATTGGTTATCCATAACTAGTCAAATGATCAAGTTTCAAACCTTCCTAATCAGAAGATTTCCTGGTCAAATACCATAAATATAGAATTCTGAAGAATTGTTTTCATGTCTAAGCTAATGGCTCACTTACTGGAACCAGGACTGTACTGCAGAGGAATTTGAACATCTCTATTCAGAAAATATTGAATTTGATCCATACAGTACTTTGGGGTGGATATGCCAGAACTGAACCTCACTGATTTAGAAATTTTTATTTTGACAGAAGCGATCCAAACAACGGAAGTTACAGCAGAAGGCCTTACGCAAGAGGCAGCTGAAAGAGCAGAGGCAGGCTCGGAAGGAGAGGCTCAGTGGGCTCTTCCTTAATGAAGAAGTGCTGTCCTTGAAAGTGACTGAGGAAGACCATGAAGCAGATGTAGATGTTTTGATGTAATAAGGGTGAATTTATCAGCATTGTTTCTAAGCATTATTCTATCCTTGTTTGTTTACATGCATCTTGACCAAACTTTTGGTTAGGGCTGTGCTGATGTACCGTTCATAATTTAGGTCTGTGGTTCTCAGCAGGTGGTCCTCAGACCAGTAGCTTCAGCATCACCTGAGAAGCTATTAGACAAGCATACTCTTGGGTCCCACCCCAGACCTAGTGAATCAGAAATGCTGGGGGAGGGGCATAGCATTGTGTTTAACAGGTACCAGTTTATTCTGCCACACACTCTATAGTTTTAAGAACCACTGATTTAGTAAATGTTTTGACTATTTAAACTTCAGAGTGGTTAAGTGGGCTTTTTCAGACTAGTACTTTAACAGTTTAGGAGATTTCAAGGTACTGCTGACAGATAATTTATTATGTCAGTATAGAATGCGTAGAGATCATAATTCAGTTTCTTCTTAATGTTATGATTTCTTAGTTTTTCTAAAGGGCCATAGCATAATTCTCAATTCCTAGTGGACGTCTTTTTTTTGAGGTTGTAGGGATATAATGTGGATTGCTGTTTACAATAGTGCCTTCATTAGGTTTATTTGTTTTCTTTCATTATTAACTCAAATGTGTAAAAAATAGGCCCTAACATCTTTTGTTTGGTTTGTTTTTGTTTTTCACTTTATGTATATTCGGAATCCTTTCTGCAAGTGATAACTACTGAGAAAATAATGTTACTAGTAGCTGAATTTTAGACTTAATGCTACATTGATTAATATTCAAATGGAAAACTCCAGCAAGCAAAACAACCAATTCTACTTTTCACTGCTTTTTGAAATTTTAGGCTGTGAAACTGTCTTAAAGGCAAGAAACATCTCTGTCAAGTTCTTTTTGTAGGTTTTTTTTATTTTCAGCACAGCTCTAATTTTTAAATATTTGGTATAACAGCTTTATGGCATGTGAACAAGTTAATGTTCAAAATTAACTCAAGAAAACCCTTACAGTTCTGCTAAACTCTGTAAATCGCTAGAAATACACTGAGCAGTGAGATATTAAAAAACCTTTGCTTCTTGGCTACTAATAGTACTCTAATTTTAAATGTGAAATCATAGAGTCTCTAAATGTTTTTGTGAAGAGTTTGTTATCATGAATGTTATAAGTAGTGTGATTCCTTTTAGTTTCCCACACATCTTTAAACATTGACACGGGTTAAAGAAAATGGAAACTGATACTACTGACAATCAAGCTGCTTTCTGACGTTCATAATTTTCTTTTTATTGTGGAAACTTGGGAGGTAATCATGATTTTGTAGGATGAGTTGTCAATATTTTTTTAAACTCTAGTCAGAGATTGATAGATTCCTACTTTTTTTTACACTGTATCATATCAAGTAATCCATTAAAAAGATTAATAATGTAGATCCTTAATTCTCAGCTGCGAATTCTTAATTCTCAGCATAACCTTTGCTTACAATCATATATTTTGAAATTTTTACTTTATTTTGGTTCCTCAAAAGTTAAAGAATTGAAACTAAGGGAAAAAATTGATATATTGCAGCTTTACTGAGGTCTGTGGTATGGTTGTAACATTTTGAAGACTACTAAATTCATACTTTAAAATTTTACTGAAATAACAGTATATATGTGTAGATGGTTGTCAGCTGGAGTACTCCCTCTGACTTTCCTCTTACCCCCCTTTAGTGCTTCTGACTAGCTTAGAGGGCCCAAAGAGAGCTTGGGGATAAATCCCAGAATACTCTTGAGGAAGATTGAAAGGGTCCACCTTGTTGTGTTTTCCCTTCTAAATATAGAAAGAGTAAATAGAAGAGCAAATACAACTGAATTCTCTACCTGTTCTTAGCAAAAGCAAAAATCCAGGGAACGACTGCCTGTTCTCTTCAGTTACTCTTCAAGGAAAACAGGCCCCTTTTGGAGACCATAGAGCAGCATGTATATCTGTTAAATACTTGGAAACAATTTACTTGACAGTGACCAGTAAAAGAAGATCCTAATAAGACCAATTCCTCTACTCTCCCAATAACCGTAATCTTATTACCATAGATTTAACTTCAGTCACTGTTAAGCAAGTTTACCAAAGTGCCACAAAGCCAATTTTTAAAGTTTATAAAGATTTGAGTGTTTATAGTAAAGTATACCATGAAGTGTTGTGCAAATCTGGATGCACTGTCTTTATGGTACCATAAATTAGAGATAGCTCAGTAAGGTGGCTTGGAAGAGATTGAAAGAAAGAACAGAAAAAAATATATAAGCAATTTGTGTTTGCTTTTGATTGAAGAGGGAGATTACAGCCTTTTCTCTACCTTGTGAAAGTGAAATCGTTCAGTCGTGTCCGACTCTTTATGACCCCGTGGACTGTCCCCCCCCAAATAAAACAACAGAAAAAGACAAAAAATTCTCGTCTTTGTTAATGTGCTATACTTTTTTTTTTTTTTAGGTTTTAATGCCTCATGTAGATAATTCAGGTTTGAATTATTTCTTTCTTAGAATAAATAATAAATTTAGTCTAATCTCTTTCTAAGTTCAGTTTAAAACAAATCCAACTCAATTTTTTTCTTTAAAAGTATAAACCTTGACTAACCAATTAATAACAATGTGAGACTTATTTGCTCCGTTGTCAGTTCTCAACTGTGGAGAATTGACATTAGAGCAAAAAAGTCTTTCCCTTTAAAAATAAGCCTTGATACATGAGGGCATGATTAAAAAATAAGACTTCTTAATTAAGGGCATAATGAAGTCACATCGCATTTATCCAGAACATTTTATTAAGGATCTTGTGTGTATGTCAATTGTATCTCAACAAAACTGGGGGAAAAAGACCTTGTAGAAGTCTGTCAGTCGCTACCACAGGTTTTAAAAGTACAAACCTTGAGTTTAAACAAAATGGCGTATTTTTTTCTACAGTTTTGCAACTGAGTTAAAGTGAGGCAATGTTGTATAATGTGTAGTGAATTACAAAGGACTTTATACTGTTCTTCTGTCCCAAGAAGAACTTAGAGTAAAATAACTTTATTTTTTGAGACTTGTCTCATTTTTAGTTAAGTGGTGGCTGTTTTGTCCATTTTGTCAGTCCTTTGGGTTAACTAGATGTTGCTGAATTAATTCCAGAAACTGATTTGAAATTTGATGACTCCGTGGACTGGATAGACGTCTCATTTTATTTAGCTCTTAAAAGTACTAAAACCACTCATGAAGGAAAAATTTTAAGAAACTAATATATAAAGGTATTCAGATTCTGATGAGCTTTAAAAATTGTGAAATTTATCAAATGTCTTCATATTTAAGCCAAAAATGTTAGTTAATGACAAATAGAAAAGTCTTGTTCCCAGGATTCTCTAGCATAGAGTCTTTTGTTTGTGGCTTACTCTTTATAGCTTCCTGTGCCTTAAAGGTGAACTCTATACTTTTCATCAACATTAGGCTTTTCCAAACTCAAAAGTAATCTAAATGTTGTAATTCATTTTATAAAGTGCCCATGCTCTTGGATATCAGTAAACAAAGGCATTATATCAAACTAATCAATGATATTAGAGTACATAACGAAAACCTTCAGATCTTAAGTTTCACTTATATAACTTGATTTTTGGCCCAGCTAGGTCATAGAACATTGAAGTCATCTAAAGTATAATGTATTTGTTTATTTTTTCCCCTGATAAAACTCGTAAAGCGGAAAACTTTTTATTTTACTTATTTTATTTTATTTTTTGGCCTCACTGTGCAGCTTACAGGAACTTAGTTCCCTGACCAGGGATTGAAACTAGGCCCTCGGCAGTGAAAGCATGAAGTTATAACCACTGGGCTTCTAGGGAATTCCCAAGAATATTTTTTAAAATTGAGTTAACTCTGGAAAGATAATTTTCAAGGCAAAAGTACTTCAAAAGCAGAGATTATAGGCAAATTGATTTGTTTGTTAACTTTAGTGATTCTTTGTATTCGTTTATGTAATAGCATAACATTCCTCTTCCTTTTAACTTAACACTTTTGTCTACAAGAAAAAATGTTTGCTTCAAACTGGGAAGGGGTTACTTAAAATCAGTTTATAGTTTGAGATGATTGATAGGAAAATTTCCAGTTACAGTCAAATGATAATATTGATGTTGAGCACACTGACATACAATATGTCTAAACTTAGAGGTAAGTTTAATCCTTTAAAGGACTATTAGGTAGAAAATAAATATTTGTATACACATGTACTGTGATAACTTTGGATTCATTTTAAGTCTGACCAAGTAAGATAAGTTTTATCTTTACAATTAAATTATGCTAAGTGGTGGGAGGTATCTGAGAGAGATTTAGACCTAGGCATCCTTATCAGTGTAGTATCTGGAATATAGCTCCTTAGAAATGCTTAATTCTTATTTCTTAGGAAAATTCCAGAAGACTTAGAAGGAACTCTACAAATTCTAAGTAACTGGCTATTATTAATAAGAGTAAGAAGTCTACTATACTTCAATAAAATATTTTAAGACAAAAAATAGGAAGTGGCATGGTTTAGTTGACTCACTAAAATTTTATTTACATATTTTTTCTAACATGAAAATTACTTATTTTCAGCCCCCCTTCACAACTGTATTTTAAATTAAGGTTATTAATGTTTTAACCTAGATCACATAATAGTAAATTAATTTTTTAAATTTAATATCCATACTGAACTTGGAAAAACTGATTTGGTCTTCTCTGATTTCAGTAGGTATTGTTGGATTTCTTTGTTACATCTTTGTGGTCAGTGGAACCTGTGGAAATCTGTGTTCTTTTTTTGTGGTGAGGAATGGGGGTAGAAAAGAGGAGAGTAGTCTAATTATACATATGCAGAGAGTAGTCTAATTATACATATGCATTTTGACTATATAAAGGTAGTTGTAGAATTAATATGTATAAATGACAAATTAACACTTACCTATTGTGAATTGTTCTAAGGAACAGTGGCCTGAAGCCATGGCTTGTTTTGTGGAGCTGCTTGCTCTTTAATAGTAGCTGACCAATTGGATTTAAGTTGAGACTTTGGGGTTAGGTTACCAAGCTGCGGCTTTGAGGAATGGAGCAGACCATGTCTGTTCCTGTAGTGGATCAATTTAATTTCCTCTTTGAATACTCTAATTTAGATATATGTATTATCCATTCTAAATCTTTGTGTTGGGAATTTTATAGAACTGTTTTCAAAAGCTATTAAGGATAAACGCCAGTATATGTAAAACATTTCACAGATGGTTAAAAATTTCAGTTTTTTGGTTTTAGTTTCAAAGGTTAGTTATGTAGCATCAATATCATAACCAAAGCAAGTAGGAATTTGACTGGTTTGGAGAATCTTCAAGTAGTCTTAAATACTGTAATGTATCAGATTGTTAACCAGGATTTTTTTCCTGTGTTTCTGCTAAATGTATTACTGTATTAATGTACTTTTGTATATACATACATCTGTCTTCTGTACATTCTGTACTTACTTCAGTGTATATAAAAGCTGTTTTTCCTGAAGCTGTGAGGGAAAAACAATAGCTGTAACACAAGTCACTTCTATTTTGAGTTTCCTCTTGTACTTGAAAGTAGTCATTCAGTAGTTAAATCTATATAGTATGTACGGTTGTAATTAAAATGGCAATGTGGCAGCGCTGTCTTTTGAAACTGATTATAAGAATGAAAAGTGTTTTGGTTATGAAAAACTTGTAATACTTTTGTCTTTTTTGATGTACCATGGATTTTTACAAACCCACTGCTGCTTACTTTATACTTCTGAATCTACTCCTTTTCATGTCCCATCCTAGAACATTTATCAGCAGAGAAAAATTTCTCTCTTTTCTTTTGCTCAGTTTGGTTAAGGTTCCATAGTTTTGTTTTGTGTAAGTTCCAATTCCCCAGATGTCACTGGCAAATCTCTTTTCTCCTGGAAAAATCAGATTTCTAGAGACATTAGAATTCATAGTAAGTGAAAATTAGGTCTAACATTGTTTACAAAAACCAGATCTATTTTCCTTCTAGAGTTTTCTTAAGTTATATAAAAGTAATGTCTGTGAGCAGTTTTATGTATTGGTACAGAAACAGTTCCGCTTTTCAGCAGCAACTTTATCTCTTGCCACTAGAGGGAGATCTGTGGTTGCTCTCTCCTTTGGAAAATGTCTTGGCTGCTTTTCATTTGTTTTTAACTTCAGAGGTTGGAATTGACCTCATGCTCAAAATTCCTTTTGTGATATTAAATGCTTTGATTTGTTAGTCAAAGGTAAGTTAATTGAGCTTGTTTAATAAAGCCAATATTATTCATGCTTTTCTGTAATCTTCAATTTTTAATAAATGTAAGTCAGATATTAAGTGAAATGTGTGTGTATCTGTGTATATGTGTTTCTTAGGTACTCTAAAACTGTATTACTGTTTATTATGGTAACCTATAACCACACATAGCTATTTAAGTGAATGAAAATTAAAATTTAGCTTCTTGGTTCCATTAGCACAACTTCAAGAGTACTGTAGCCATATATGGTGAGAGACTACTGCATTGGAAAATACAGGATATAGAACATTTCCATCATCACAGTTCTGTTGGATAGTACAGATCTAGATATTTGATGTTTTATGTAGTGACCACTATCATCATTTTACCAGTGAACAGTAATCAGTGACTCAAAACTGCTGCCCACAGTTACTGTTTATAAGTGATTGGTATGAGAGGAAGAGTGTGTTACATTTCATTTTCTACTTCTTTAAGGCCACTATCTAAGTTGAGAACTTGATGGTTTAATGGAGAAATTTCTCAAATATTGAGTATTTCACTTGACTATGAATACAATTTAATGTTTGAATATGGAAATTGGGTGCCAGTTTCTGTTTTGATTGTTGCAAAGAGTGCTACCATGGAGCTTTCTCTGAGTTCATCCTTCTCTGATGCAAAATCAGTCCTAAGTGACGATACTAGGACATACATTTTTAAAGAGTCTATTTAAAAAAAACTGTGCTTATTTCAGAATCATCCCTCAGAGTGCTTCTTTTTTCTTATAATGTGAGAGCTTTAATAGAATCACTGTTACTTATGTCTGACAATCTCTACCTCTCCCTCACTATCAGTTTGAATCTCAGGGTAAGTGGGATGTTTTAGTACATTATCTGTGTTTCTTAGTTGATAGATACTAGATTTAAGTATGTTACTTCCCTTGTAATGGAGGAATAACATTTTTAAAATTCCAGTTTATTCATTTGGTTGGCAGGATCCCACTATATGCTGCTTTTTACTCAAAACAGCAGATAATTGAATTGGTATATTTTTTGCTTTGTCTTATTTAAAAAATTCAAGTAGAAGAGTAAAATGCATCCCCATATACCATATCTACTTCAACGCTTCTCTCATGGCCAATTTTGTTCCTTTTAACTCCCCATCCACTAAACTGTGGAAAATTCTGAAAGAGACGCCTGACCTGCCTCTTGAGAAATCTGTATGCAGGTCAGGAAGCAACAGTTAGAACTGGACATGGAACAACAGACTGGTTCCAGATAGGAAAAGGAGTACGTCAAGGTTGTATATTGTCACCCTGCTTATTTACCTTATATGCAGAGTACATCATGAGAAATGCTGGGCTGGAGGAAGCACAAGCTGGAATCAAGATTGCTGGGAGAAATATCAATAACCTCAGATATGCAGATGACACCACCCTTATGCAAGAAAGTGAAGAAGAACTAAAGAGCCTCTTGATGAAAGTGAAAGAGGAGAGTGAAAAAGTTGGCTTAAAACTCAACATTCAGAAAACTAAGATCATGGCGTCTGGTCCCATCACTTCATGGGAAATAGATGGAAAAACAGTGGAAACAGTGTCAGACTTTATTTTTTGGGGGCTTCAAAATCACTGCAGATGCTGATTGCAGCCGGGAAATTAAAAGTCACTTACTCCTTGGAAGGAAAGTTATGACCAATCTAGATAGTATATTAAAAAGCAGAGACATTACTTTGCCAACCAAGGTCCGTCTAGTCAAGGCTATGGTTTTTCCCGTGGTCATGTATGGATGTGAGAGTTGGACTGTGAAGAAAGCTGATCGCCAAAGAATTGATGCTTTTGAAGTGTGGTGTTGGAGAAGACTCTTGAGAGTCCCTTGGACTGCAAGGAGATCCAACCAGTCCATTCTAAAGGAGCTCAGTCCCTGGGTGTCCATTGGAAGGACTGATGTTGAAGCTGAAACTCCAATACTTTGGCCACCTGATGTGAAGAGCTGACTCATTGGAAAAGACCCTGATTCTGGGAAAGATTGAAGGTAGGCGGAGAAGGGGACAACAGAGGATGAGATGGGTGGATGGCATCACCGACTCAATGGAGATGAGTTTGGGTGAACTCCAGGAGTTGGTGATGGACAGGGAGTCCTGGCGTGCTGCGGTTCATGGGGCTGCAAAGAGTAAGATAATGGCACTTCTATATTATACATAACTATTATCATACTTATTAAAATAATTCCTTAATATTAAATATCTGGTTTACTTGTTTGAAATAAAACCGTTACCATCAGCCTTATTAATTTCAAAATTATTACACATTTGTTGGCACTAAGAATAATTATTTTTATTATTGCTTGATAACTCCTGGTGGTGTGTCTCGAGCATATTTCCAGTGAAAACAACATATGTATTGCTTTTAGATAAAAACAAAGTCCAGTTTTCCCTACTACTTTGTTAATAAAACCATGGAATAATTTGGGTTGCAGGTAGAAGGTAGGGTAAATAACTGTACAAGATAAGTTGAACTAGGTATTTTCTCTCTCCCCTACCTCTGGGTGAAAGAATTTTCTTTTTCAGCCAAATTGGACCACATGGTAAATATATGAATGCCCAGTATTTGTAAATAGGTATGTACGGGTACTATGGGGGATATAAGGTAAAAGTGAAGATTCTTACTCTTTTTCCCTTAGAAATTAATTTTAGACAATCTTTTAACAGATGTGTAACTGAAACTGTTGGTTTTATATTTTGAATTACTGAAGTTTATACTTTCCAAATTGTACAATTTGAGAGCTCAAAGAGACTTTAAAGATCATTTCGCTTGGTGGTTCTCAAACTTGACTGTACATTAGAATCCCCTGGAGGGCTCGTTAAAACACAGACGGCCGGGCCCCATTCCCAAAGTTTCTGATTCAGTCGGCACTTTTAATGACCTCCTAGGTGATTGTAAGTCTGGTCCATGAACACATGGAGAACCATTGATGTAGCACAATCCTCTTTTCTGCATTTTGCAAATGAGGAAATTGACATTAAGAGGAAGGTGACTTTTTTGCTCCAAACTAGTGACATAGCCGGAGAAGGCAGTGGCACCCCACTCCGGTACTCTTGCCTGGAAAATCCCATGGACAGAGGAGCCTGATAGGCTGTAGTCTATGGGGTCGTGAAGAGTCGGACACGACTGAGCGACTTCACTTTCACTTTTCACTTTCATGCATTGGAGAAGGAAGTGGCAACCCACTCCAGTGTTCTTGCCTGGAGAATCCCAGGGACAGGGGAGCCTGGTGGGCTACCGTCTATGGGGTCGCACAGAGTCGGACACAACCGAAGCGACTTAGCAGCAACAGCAGCAGCAGTGACATAGCCAAATCTTGAGGTGTTTATTCACACCCCAAGTGCAGTGTTTTCCTGTTGGGTGTTTGTTTCCTTCAGAGAAGTCGCCTCCAAAGGATTTCTTCTGAGTCTTTTCGGAACATTTGGATTTTCTTAGTAATGGTAAATATTTATCTCCCCAGATTGGGAGTTTTAAAATAAAGTCTAGGGATTCAAATTGTTGGCAAATTTTTTTTTGTATGTTGATATATTTTTCTGGGGAGGACTGTGTATCTTTTTATCAAGTACTCAAATGAATTTTCTTCCCCCTAATAGCCCAGGCTCTGTTCCGTTAGGGCACTTTTGGCTTTTAGAAATAACCAAGGGTCATTTGGAGGACTGTCTGGTGGTTAAACATGGGTGAGAAATCTGACTACATTTGGTCAATGAGGTGTGATTTTAAAAGACTTTCTTGTGTGGCCTAAAAACTGGCTTCTATCTATATTAAAGGAGTCTCAAAGTATCTGGGGCAATGACAACATCATTGGACTGGGTATATGGTTAATACTATGAAATGTGGATGTTATTAATTTGAGATATATTAACCCACTCCAGTGTTCTTGCCTGGAGAATCCCAGGGACGGGAGAGCCTGGTGGGCTGCCGTCTATGGGGGTCACACAGAGTTAGATATGACTGAAGCGACTTAGTGGCAGCAGCGGCTCTGACTTATTGATTAAAATAGTCTTCAATACTTCTTAGCTTGTATCCTAGAGAAAAATCTTCCACTAATGTTTTAAAAATATTGTCTTAGATTTCATGGAATTATTTATTAAGTTGGCGATAACAGAACTAGATGGTAATCTGAAAAGTTGAGGACTTCTCTGGTGGTCCAGTGGTTAAGAATCTGCCTGCTGATTCAGGGGACACAGGTTCGATCCCTGGTCCAGGAATATCCCACATGCTGCGGGGCAATGCCACAAGGACTGAGCTCACACTCTAGAGCCTGTGAGCCGAAACTACTGAGCCCATGTGCTGCAAATACTGAAGCCTGAGCACCTACAGCCAGTGATTTGCAGCAAGAGAAGCCACTAAAATGAGAAGTCCGAGCACCACAACTAGAGTAGCGCCTGCTCTCTGCATCTAGAGAAAGCCTATGCAGCAACGAAGACCCAGTACTGCCGCAAATAAATAATTTTAAAAGTTTTTAAAATATTAAAAATGTTGGAAACATTTTTAGATTTTATAGATTTTATTTACTTTAATGGTCATTAAACTAGTCTCTTTTGCAGGTGAGAAGCTTGAGGCTACGAGAAATGAAGTGCTTTATCCAGGTTCTGTAGCTGAATGATGATAGATGAAGGATTAAGTCTCTTGAGCTGTAAACTAGTACTCTTTACACTGTATAACACTGCTTTGTATCACGTGGTTACTTTTCACAGTGGTTTGAGAGAAATCACCATAAGAATTTGGTACAGAGCAGTAGTTAAAGTATGGACCCCACACCAGAATCATCTGGAGAATTTTTAGAAAATAATGGTATTTAACCACCTGTCCCCCCTCACCCAGAAATAGTGAATCAGAATCTCAGTCAGTGAGGCATGGACATCTACTGAGTTGTAATGGACATTTTTTTTAGGAATAAGTCTGTTTGCTGAGAAGTTGTAAAGACCGCACTGAGAATTCCTGTATACCTGCTACCCGGTGCCCTAATGTTAACATCTTACATAACTATGGTATATTTGTCAAAACTAAGAAATCAACATTGGTACATTACTATTAACTAAACTACAGATTTATTATTTCTTCATTCATTATTTGATCTCATTAGTTTTTCCACTAATGTTCTTTTTCTGTTCCAAACTCCAATCCAGGATCCCTCTTTCATTTAATCATCATGTTTCCTTAGCTTCTCCTATCTGTGACAGTTTCTTTCTTCACTTGTTTTTCATGATCTTGACAAATATAAGATGAATTGGTCAGGTATTTTGTGGAATGTCGTCCTCAGTTTGGGTTTGTCTGAGGTTTTGAGATTTGGAGAGGATTACGACAGAGGTGAGGTGGGCTTCCCAGGTGGCACAGTGGTAAAGAATCTGCTTGCCAGTGCAGATGTGGATTTGATCCCAGGGTCAGGAAGATCCCTTGTAGAAGGGAATGGCAACCTACTCCAGTATTCTTTTCTGGGAAATCCCATGGACAGAGGAACCTGGTGGGCTACAGTCCATGGGGCTCCCAAAGAGTTGGATACAACTGAGCACACACCATAGAGGTGAGGTGCCATTCTCATTATCCTGAAGGGTACATACTATCAACATGATTTTTTTTTTAGCTGCATCAAAGGCGTATCCTAGCTTTATTAGAGGGTCCACACTGCAGTAAACATGAAAACACAAAATCCCATCAGTTTAATAATAATAATAAACCCCCGAAGTGGAAAACTGGGGGCAGAGAAGAGGCCCCTGGGCCAGGGCCAGGGTTTATGGCACCAGGCCTGGCCGCAGGCCGCCCCCCACCCCCATTGCTGTTGCTATGAGGTTGGGGGAGGGGACCAGCAATTGTCCTGTGGGAGCCACTGTTTACCTGGGTCGAGGACCCTTCTTCTGGGGTGTGCTCAGCTTCTTCATGCCCCAGATCTTGTCCAGCAGGCCACAGATGAGGGCCTCAGTGGGTTTGTAAGTCAACCAGCAGCTCCTTAACCCTGGCAGCCCAGGTATCATTGCTCTCCATGTCCAGTTCATCCACATCAATTTCTAGCTCTGGAATCTCCTCTTCCTGGGGTAGGGGTTAGGGAAGAGGGAGAAACAAGGGCCTGGCAGTCTTCAAGCTGCTCCTGGATCCACTGCTCCACGTTGAGATGCTTCTGTAGCTCCTTGTGGTCATACTTGACCATGACCTTCCTTTGATGCCTCACTGGGCCTTCACCTGCAGTGGCTTCTGCCTGCATTACTGGATCCCTTTTGGGCTTCCCTGGTGGCTTAGATGGTAAAGAATCTGCCTGCAGTGTGGGAGACCTGGGTTCAATCCCTGGGTTAAGATCCCCTGGAGGAGGTAATGGCAATCCACTCCAGTATTCTTGCCTGGAGAATTCCCCCATGGACAGAGGAGCCTGGCGGGCTACATGTCCACAAAGAATCGGGCACAACTGAGGGACTAAGCAACTGGATATTGGCCTCTCATTTATTTATTCAGTCATTTATATCAGTATGGATTCATGGATATTTATTTTATACTTTGGATTATAACCTAATACCATGTTATTTATTTTGTTGCTCAAATTTTCCAGCTTTGGATGTTGGGAACTCTTAAAGCTTAGCTCCAGCATCCATTTGACCTACTCCTATCCTTTTGTGTTTTGAGCACTTTATTTTGGGCACTACATGATGCTCCAGCCCTAGAATCAGCATTTCTCCAAGGAGCATTTTAAAAGCTTCTTGTGACTTTAATGCAGAATTAAGTATGGGAATCACTGATATTGAGGGTCAGCCATATTATTCTGTAAATCTAATGCCATGAGCAGACCAATCCTATCTTGTATGTTCAAAAAATGTAGTCATCTTTGATTCATTCCTCCTCCTTTTCCATATTCAGTCTTTTCGCAAAAGCTGTTTTCTCCTTATCAGCAACAAAAGCAGCATTTTTAAAAGTTTAATGTAGCTGGGATCTAGTTAAAATGGCAGACTCTAATTTGGTGGGTCTGTGATAGGAGCCCAAGCTTCTGTCTTTCTAGCAAGTATTTAGGTGATATGAATGCTGCTGATCCATGAATTACATTTTGAGTAGCGAGCATCAGAACAAAGTTCAGACAACTTAGGACATCTCAAGAACCTCCATGGTTGGCCTAACTCCAATCTATTTTCCAGCTTCACTATCTATGCAGTTTTCCATTTACCTGTACTCAAAACAACCAGTCTACTCAGCATTTTTAGTACTCACGTTCTGATGTAGTCCCCAAAGATCATGGTGCTTCACTCCTTTGTGTAATTCCCTTCCCTTAGGTGTGGGCTGGACCTCGTGACTTGCTTATAACCAACAGAATACATCAAAAGGGATGGCATGTCACTTCTGTGATTAGGTTACAAAAGACTGTGACTTCTATCTTGCTTGTGCTCTCTCTTGTCCTCTTGGTTGCTCACTGTGATGAAGCAAGCTGCCATGCTGTGACATGTCAGCAGAGAGGCCCCTCATGGCAAGGAATCAAGGGACTGAGGCCTTGATAGAACAGCCCATGAGGAACTGAATCCTGCCAACAATCATGAGTGAGCTAGGAAATGGATTCTTCCCAGTAGAACACTGAGATGATGGCAGCCTTGTGAGAGACCCTAAGCTCAGGGCACCCATCTAAGTCATGAACAGATTCCTGACCCACAGAAACTGTCAGATAATAAATGTGTGTCATTTTAAGCTGATAAATTTTGGGGTTATGTTGTTATACAGCAATAGACAACTAATACATTATTTATGAAATATACAATGAAATGACTTGCTGTTGCATCCTTGTTATCCTGCAAAGGAAAACTCAGCTGCTGCTTCCTCATCTATGTATTCAGCAATAGGATGCCTACTGTATGCTAGGCACTGTGTTAAGCATAGGGGATAAGTGGAAAATAAGCAGACACAATCTCTGCCCTCACACAGCTTACATTATTTTGCTTTGGTTTTCAGTTTCACAAAAGATGGAACCAAGATGCATTTCATTAAAGGGAAAGCTATTTTTTAATGCCAATAAAGTAGGAAGGAAGTAATCTAAAGGAATTTAGCCTGTATGACATTCTTCATTTTGCAGGGTTTACTTGTCTTCCCCACTATCCTTCATTCTTACATCCCCATGGTTCCCTACACGTGTGCAAAGAACTTTGCTAATTTAATACTAATAATAGCTTTGTTAATCTGAGCTTAATGGAGATTGCAAATCAAATAGAGTTAATTTACAAAATCCAAATGCTTTTATTCATTTTCTCCTATATTTGAAAGAGAATATCCATTGAAAGCATGAATACTGTATATCTCTTTGTAAAGCCCTGTTCCTTTCAACATGATTTAGGTCATGATAATGCTGCTTACTGGAGGAGGAAATGGAAACCCACTCCAGTGTTCTTGCCTGGAGAATCCCAGGGACAGGGGAGCCTGGTGGGCTGCTGTCTATGGGGTCGCACAGAGTCGGACACGACTGAAGCGACTTAGTAGCAGCAGCAATGCTGCTTACTAAGGTTACAAGTTCTATTCATTGCAAAATGAAGTAAAGCCCTTTATAGGCTAATGAAGATGATTTATCATTCTTTAATATCTTCAGTTCAGTCAGTTCAGTTCAGTTGTGCAGTCGTGTCTGGCTCTTTGCGACCCCATGAATCACAGCACGCCAGGCCTCCCTGTCCATCACCAACTCCTGGAGTTCACTCAAACTCATGTCCACAGAGTCGGTGATGCCATCCAGCCATCTCATTCTCCGTCGTCCTGTCTCCTCCCGCCCCCAATCCCTCCTAGCATCAGAGTCTTTTCCAGTGAGTCAACTCTTCGCATGAGGTGGCCAAAGTATTGGAGTTGCAGCTTTAGCATCAGTCCTTCCAATGAACACCCAGGACTGATCTCCTTTAGAATGGACTGGTTGGATCTCCTTGCAGTCCAAGGGACTCCCAAGAGTCTTCTCCAACACTACAGTTCAAAAGCATCAATTCTTCGGCGATCAGCTTTCTTCACAGTCCAACTCTCACATCCATACATGACCAGGGAAAATACCATGGCCTTGACTAGACGGACCTTTGTTGGCAAAGCAATGTCTCTGCTTTCTAATATGCTATCTATGTTGGTCATAACTTTCCTTCCAAGGAGTAAGCGTCTTTTAATTTCATGGCTGCAATCACCATCTGCAGTGATTTTGGAGCCTGAAAAAAATAAAGTCTGACACTGTTTCCACTGTTTCCCCATCTATTTCCCATTAAGTGATGGGACCAGATGCCATGATCTTTGTTTTCTGAATGTTGAGCTTCAAGCCAAACTTTTCACTCTCCTCTTTCACTTTCATCAAGAGGCTTTTGAGTTCCTCTTCACTTTCTGCCATAAGGGTGGTGTCATCTGCATATCTGAGGTTATTGATATTTCTCCCAGCAATCTTGATTCCAGCTTGTGCTTCTTCCAGCCCAGCGTTCCTCATGATGTACTCTGCATATAAGTTAAATAAGCAGGGTGACAATATACAACCTTGACGTACTCCTTTTCCTATTTGGAACCAGTCTGTTGTTCCATGTCCAATTCTAACTGTTGCTTCCTGACCTGCATACAGGTTTCTCAAGAGGCAGGTCAGGTGGTCTGGTATTTCCATCTCTTTCAGAATTTTCCACAGTTTATTGTGCTTAGAGACCTATATTAAAATTCTCTTATTTTAAAATTTTATTCCATTAAAATACTTTTCTTAGGATTCCATTATTCAAAATTTATCTGTAGGTATTTGATTTCATTTTATATATTTACAGAATACTCTGTATGATAGAAATATGCCAAAATATATTTTAAGATAGTCATCCTTTTTAGGTTAATTGCACACAAATTTCCTGAATACTCTGAAGCTAGTTCCTGTGTATAGCTAGAATAAACTCATTAGCTTATAAATTTAGAGTTTCTAAATTCTTGCAAGGGAAGAAGAGTCACTCAGTGACCCTAGCAACATTGACTTGTAATTAATCACTTTACTTCGTGACTCATCTATGATCACAATACAACAAAAATGTCATGTTTGCTTAATGGTATTAACTCAATTTATCTCTTGCTGCTGCTGCTGCTAAGTTGCTTCAGTCATGTCTGACTCTGTGCGACCCCATAGATGGCAGCCCACCAGGCTCCTCCGTCCCTGGGATTCTCCAGGCAAGAACATTGGAGTGGGTTGCCATTTCCTTCTCCAATGAATGAAAGTGAAAAATGAAAGTGAAGTCGCTCAGTTGTGTCCGACTCCTAGCGACCCCATGGACTGCAGCCTACCAGGTTCCTCTGTCCATGGGATTTTCCAGGCAAGAGTACTGGAGTGGGGTGCCATTGCCATCATAAAATTACATTGTCATCAGAGGACTATGAGTATATGCTAATAAGATAGTTATTAAAATATCTATGTCCATTGAGAGTATGATCTTTTAAACCTCCCACAGAATTCCAATAAGTAAATAGTTTATTATATAATTTAAAACATCATCATTTGTACCAGAGGAGTTTGACACCTAGTTTTTCCTTGACTGTTAAAAGAAATATGTTTGTTTTATCCTTTTATTAATTTCTTTTTTAATTGGAGGAAAATTGCTTTACAATGTTGTAATGGTTTCTGTCATACAACAATGCAAATCATCCATAATTGTACATATATCCCCTCTCTCTTGAGCCTCCTCCCCTCCCCCATCTAGGTCCCCTAGATGGCCCCCTAAAGTAGTTGATATTTCCCTCACTCTTAAAGTTACATTGTCTACTAGTTCTATCTGATCTTTTTGTTACATTTTGTTACTTAAGTCACCATTTGGTGTACATGGAAAACACTATAAAGGAATAGTAAGTAAACAGGGAGGGAGCCTGATTACCTAGCACTTCACATTGGATAGAGATGATGCCATCCTTGTTTGCATACCTCTAGAAGAAATGAAGTGTAAATTTTGATGGCCTGGTTTATATATGTATCATTTGGTTCAGGATTGTACATAGCAGGTTGGTTTGAGTTCAAATGAACTCAAATGGAAACCAAAAGGATACAATTTGCAAAATCCATACTCTGGGAAACACAACAGAACAAACAACCCAATTTCCTGAATAAAAAAATTGCAAGGAAAACAAGAAGATGGAGAATCCTGTCAATTAAAAGAGATTTGAGAAACATGAACATGTAACAGTGACTGGATATTCAATGATCTAAATATTAAAGAATAATCATTAATTTTTCCTAGTGTGATAGTGATATTGTGGTTATCTTTAATTTTTAAAGAGTTTATATTTTATGGCTCTATATTGGCATATTTATGGATGAATTCATTTAATGTTTGGAATTTTTTTCAGAATAATCCAGGTGGGGGAAATATATGGGGCAAAGACAAAAGAAAGTTGGCATGATTGGATAATTGTTAAAGCTGGGCAAGAGGTACATGGGATTTAATTATATTCTTCCCTCAATATTTAAATATGTTTGAATATTTTAATAATTAAAAGTTTAAAAGTATGAGGACAATATAAAGGCATTTTAAAAATCAAAAGCAGACATTACCACCAACAGACTCTAAATAAGTTTCTAAATGTTTCTATTTCTTCAGGAAGGAAGGATGCATTTAAGATCTGTGCATTTCACTGTTTATCCCTTATACTTAAAAAAATGAGTGGGGAGAAAAGGAGTGGTGAGGCTCCAAAAGGAAAACATTGGTAAATCTAAAATATTGACAGTATAACCTCAAAAAATAGATATTATTTTTTAAAAGAGCAAAAATTTAAATAGATTAAAAATAGCACATATCCAAGTGTGGATGAGGGAGTGGAGAAATTTGAACTTTGTAAAATTATTTGGCAGTCTCTTACTACAGCTAAACATGTATGTACCTTAATCCTCAGCAGTTCCATTCTTTGATATATGCCCTATAGAAAGGTGTGTGTTTGCTAAAAAGACATATGGAATATTTATAGCAATACCCTCATATACCCAAACTGAAAACTACCCAAATGACCAACAGAAGAATGAATAAATAAATCAGGGCACATTTACCCAATAAAATAGCATGCAATCTTGCATAAATGATCTATGTGGTGGTGGTTTAGTTGCTAAGTCATGTCTGACTTTTGTAACCCCGTGGACTGTAGCCCACCAGGCTCCTCTGTCCATGGGGATTCTCCATGCAAGAATACTGGAGTGAGTTACCATGCCCTCCTCCAAGGGATCTTTCCCACCCAGGGATCGAACCCGGGTCTCCTGCATTGCAGGTGGATTCTTTACTGACCAAGCCACCAAGGAAGTCCATAAATGATCTATAACTACATCCATAATATGGAGGAATCTCACAAACATGATGTTAAGCAAAATAAACCAAATATAAGGAGTATATACTATATGTATGGTGTAAAAAATACAGGTGAAACTAATCTATGTTGCTAGACTCAGGATAGTGGCTACCTTTATGGGTCTACGGTGCCTCTAATGACTAGACGGGTATCTGAGGAGGCCTTCTGGTGCACTGGTAATGTTATATTTATTGATACAGCTGGTGGTTAGTTAGCCTTCTCAATTTGTAGAAATTCAATGAGCTGTACACTAATGTGCAATGTTTTGTAAGTATGTTATACTACAATAGAATGCTTTAAAATTAGTTTTTAAGTCACTAGGAGATTACCAGAGTCAAAATATTGTAAGGACATTGTACAGACTAGAAATTAAATTTGAATTTTAAGGATAACAACTTAAAAAAGAGGCTATAACTTACAAGTCTGTAAAGTGAAAAAATGGAGTAAGTAAAGAACTTGAATTCAGAAAAAAGAGAAAAAATGTAGAGAAAGTAGTACAAATGGAAAGCACAAAATGGCTGAAATAAATTCAGCTATATTTTTTAAAGTCTTAGCAAATTAAAACAACTAATTCTAAAAGACATATGATTGCATGACTAGGTTTTTATTTTTAAAAAGCCAAGTGCTCTTTACAAGAGACATGTTCCATAAAGGTTGAAGGTCAAACAATGGGGAGAGATATATCAGGCAAATACTAATCAAAAGAAAGGTGGTATAGCTGTATTAACATCAAACAAAATAGATCTGAGGTCAAATATCATTATGCCAAACAAAGAAGGTGGTCATTAAGTAATGATAAAAGTTTGAAGTCACCATAAGAATACAGAAATTCTAAATCTGAATACACTTAACAACATAGGTTCAAAATTTATAGAACTACAAGGAAATATTGACAAGTTCATATTATAGTGGGAGTTTTAAATATTTTTTTCTCTGTATTTCTTAGGTCAGGCAGATAAAAATTCAGTAAATATAGATTTGAACAACACAATTATCAAGATTAAACTTAATGGAATATGTACAACTCAACATTCAAAAAACTAAGATCATGGCATCTGGTCCCATCACTTCATGGCAAACAGATGGGGAAAAAATGGAAACAGTCACAGACTTTATTTTCTTGGGTTCCAGAATCACTGTGGATGGTGACTGCAGCCACGAAATTTAAAGATGGTTGCTTCTTGGAAGAAAAGCTATGACCAAACTAGACAACATTAAAAAGCATATCACTTTTCTGACAAACATCCGTATACTCAAAGCTATTGTTTTGCCAGTAGTCATGTACAGATATGAGAACAGGACCATAAAGAAGGCTGAGCACCTAAGAATTGATGCTTTCAAACTGTGGTGTTGGAGAAGACTCTTGAGAGTTCCTTGAACTGCAAGGAGATCAAACCAGTTAATCCTAAAGGAAATCAACCCTGAATATTCATTGGAAGGACTGATGCTGAAGCTCCAAAATTTCGGCCGCCTAATGTGAAGAGCTGACTCATTGGAAAAGACCCTGATGCTGGGAAAGATTGAAGGCAGGAGGAGATGGGGACAACAGAGGATGAGATAGTTGGATGGCATCACTGACTCGATGGTCATGAATTTGAGCAAACTCCGGGAGATAGTGAAGGACAGGGAAGCCTGGTGTGCTTCAGTCCATGGAGTCACAAAGAACCGGACACGACTGAGCAACTGAACAACAACATACATAGAACACCATGACAAATTACTACAGAATTTTCAGTAAGCTGACACAGCATTTTTATGAAATTTGACTACATCCCAGGCCTTACATCTCATCTGAACAAATTAAAAAAAAAAATTCTTCTTCTGACCATAATTCAGATAAATTAGAAATTTCACAAGAGATGATTAGAAAAAGTCCATATTTTTGGAAGTTGAAAATGCACTTCTAAGCAACTCATGTGTCCATGAAGAAATTCTGAAATTAAAAGATGCATCTGAATGGAATGGAATGCTATGCCTCAAAACTCATCGTATGCAGCTAAATATTATTCATGGGAAATTTACAGCTTTAAATGCTCATTAAAAAAGAAGAAAGGCTTAAAGTTAATTCATTAAGTGTATAAGGTAATAATTCAGAGACAGAACAACCAAATAAAACTAAAGAGAACAGAAGACAAATAATAATAAGAACAGCAAAATTGAATGAACTAGAAAACAAAGATGCACTAGATAGAATCATCATTGATATCCTTGAATCCTTTCTTTAACTCACAATCTACACTCAATCTATCAGCAAACCTGTTGGCTCTATCTGCAAAATTTGTCCAGAATCTGACCATGTCTTGCGACTAGCATTGCTATCACTGAGGTCTAAGCTGTCATCACATTACTTGCCTTTAGACTGTGATGCAGGTCTGATACCTGTGAAAACAGAGAGGGAAGAAAGGAGAACTAGAGATGAAAATCCTCAGATTGCAGTGCAGCTCAAAAAAATCTCAGCCAGCTGAATGGCTGAATCTGCAAAGATTGCTGATGTGCAAAGATAGTCCTGTGCTGGCCAGAAATGGCAAGCCTTTGTATGACTACCATGCTCAGTCATAAGCTGAGAGCTGCCTGAGAAGGACATGACCTCAGCTTAAAAACAGCAGGCCCTAAAGTAACCTTCAGGTAGAAGCTGTTGGATAATTGCATACTTGGAGGCTGATTGTCTCCCAGTGGACACTTTCATGGCTACCACAGAATTCATTCTTCTTTGGTGTTATTGAGATGAGACTCAGGACATAGTACAGGGTTCAATAAAGTGTGGGCCAAATCCAACCTACTGCATGGTTTATAAATAAAGTTTAATTGGAACATAGCCACAACTATTCATTTATTTCCTGTCCATAACTACCTTCACATTACAATGAATGAAATAAGTAGTCAAATGATAGAAGCTATATTGCTTTGTTGTTGTTGTTCAGCCACTAAGTTGTGTCTGACTCTTTGCAACCCCATGGGCTGCACCTCGCCAGGCTCTCCTGTCCTTCACTATCTCCCAGAGTTTACTCAAACTCGTGTCAACTGAGTCGGTGATGCCATCCAACCATCTCATCCTCTGTCACCCCCTTCTCCTCCTGCCTCTCAATCTTTCCCAACATCAGGGTCTTTTCCAGTGAGTCAGTTCTTCCCATCAGGTGGCCAAAGTATTGGAGATTCAGCTTCAGCATCAATCCTTCCAATGAATATTCAGGGTTGATTTCCTTTAGGATGGACTGGTTTGCTCTTCCTGCAGTCCAAGGAACTCTCGAGTCTTCTATAGCACCATAATTCAAAATCATCACTTCTTTGGCACTCAGCCTTCATTATGGTCCAAATCTCACATCCATACATGACTGCTGGAAAAACCATAGCTTTGACTACACAGACCTTTGTCAGCAAAGTGGTGTCTCTGCTTTTTAATTCGCTGTCTAGGTTTGTCATAGCTTTCCTTCCAAGGAGCAAGCGTCTTTTAATTTCGAGGCTGCAGTCACCATCCACAGTGATTTTGGAGCCCAAGAAAATAAAATCTGTCACTGCTTCCACTTTTTCCCCTTTCATGCCATGAAGCTGTGGGACCAGATGCCATGATCTTAATTTTTTGAATGTTGAGTTTTAAGCCAGCATTTTTTTTTTACTCTCCTCTTTCACCCTCATCAAGAGGCTCTTTAGTTCCTCTTCAGTTTCTGCCATAAGGGTGATATCAGCTGTGTATCTGAGGTTATTGATGTTTCCCCCAGCAATCTTGATTCCAACTTGTGATTCATCCAGCCCAGCATTTTGCATGATGTACTCTGCACAGAAATTAAACAAGTAGTGTGACAATATATACATACAATATCCATGACAATATACAGCCTTGTGGGCTTCCCAGGTGGTGCTAGTCGTAAAGAACCCATCTACCAATGCAGGAGACATAAGAGACCTGGGTTCAATCCCTAGGTCAGGAAGATCCTCTAGAGGAGGGCATGGCAACCCACTCCAGTATTCTTGCCTAGAGAGTCCCACAGACAGAGGAGTCTGGTGGGCTATAGTCCATAGGGTCACAAAGAGTCAGACAGGACTGAGTGACTAAAACACACACATACAGCATTGTCATATTCCTTTCCCAATTTGGAACCATTCAGTTGTTCCATGTCTGGTTCTAACTGTTGCTCTTGATCCACAAACAGGTTTCTCAGGAGACAGGTAAGCTGGCCTGGTAGAATTGTTATTGTGTAATTATTCCCAGTGACATTGCTTAAGTTCTTGGTTTATAGAAAGGATAAGATAAGCATGAGAGAGGTCAGGTAGTTATCTGTTCTAAGCTGTGTTCTCCCACAGAAATTTACTTGAGAAACAAGTACACTTGTAGAAAATGACTGGATTTTGCTCTAGTTTGTTCTTTTAGGATAAACTCTGTTAAACCCTGTTTTCATTATTTCTTCCTACCAAATAACCAAATGATTTTTTCTCACTGCCCTTTAAATCACTTACACCCTCACCCTGGTATCTTTGGCTTTGCTACATGCTTTTCCTGTTGCCTCCTGTTTTTCCTGTTGCCTCTGTACCTTCCCATTCCTCCAATGACAGCATCAATGCTTCCTAAGCTGGCCCCTGGGCCATGAGCTGGCTGATCCCTTCTGATCCTCCTCCTAGCAAACTCAGCTCATAGATCCTTATAGTCTAATCTCTTCACCTGGAAAGTTGGTTTCCCTTCTGATCCATGGGCTTCCCTTGTAGCGACTGACACTTACTTACTCTGATCCATGGCCTTTAAGACCTGGCTGTATATTCCTGTTTTCCAAGTGTCTCATTTATGTACTCAAAAAATATTTTTTGAGTGGCTACTCACACCTGATTTCTTTCCTGAAGTTTACATTCTAGTGCTTGGGCTTCCCAGGTGGTGCTAGTGGTAAAGAACCCGCCTGAGAATGCAGGAGACATAAGAGATGCAGGGTTGATCCCTGGATCAGAAAGATCCCCTGGAGGAGGGCATGGCAACACACTCCAGTATTCTTGCCTGGAGAGAATCTCATGGACAGAGGAGCCTAGTGGGCTATAGTTCATAGGGTTGCAAAGAGGTCGAACATGACTGAAGTGATTTAGCACACACGTACACTCATTCTAGCTCAGAGGGTGGGGAGAGGGAGAGAGAGAAAAAAAAAAGGAGGAATGAAGGGAGGAAGAATAAAAGGAAGAGAGGAAGAAAGAGAAGGAGGAAGAGAAGGAAAAAGGAAACAGGATAATTTCAGGTACACACAAGCACTATGAAGAAGATGAAATCAGGTAATGTGATGAAAAGTGACTGGCCAGTGGGTCGCTTAAGACTAGGGGAGACTGAGGAGGAGACATCTAAGTTTTGTCCTGAAAGACAAGATTAGGAAGCAGTCATGTATTTTTGGCAAAGCAACCCATTAGGGCAAAGAGACAGCACAGAGCATAGGACTGTGTACCAAATAGGTGCTTTGCAGATTCCTGTTGAACATTTAAGGATGGCTGCCTATTACCTTTGCTTTTCAAGTTCAAATGTGATGACTCTTTCTTCAGGCAAAATGGTTCATAATTAAAAAAACAAAAAACTTATTCCCACAGAAGCTGTTAATTGACCACACTAGACCTAACTTAATACCCACAGATATGAGAGAAGGGAGAAACACTAAGGCCACCAAAGAGATCCAGCCAGTCACTTCCATTGGATTTGCTAACTAAGCTTTGTGGCCTTGCCAAGGTCCAGCTGGATTCCTGGAGTCACCATCACAGCACACTTTGTAGGAGCACCCACTTTCTAGGAACCAGATGCTCTTTAGGCCAAGGTTTCAGGCTAAACAAGAAAGCTACCTGGCAGCACTCAATGATTCGCTAAGAGGGTTGTTTCCAAAATGCAACATAGAAAATTAGTCTCTTTATGGGTTAACTGCCAACACAATACATCAGCAGAATTGCTATAATTCTTCTTAATCTCTTCTCTTTGGGTCTCCACCTCTCAGTAGCTCCCTCTCCTTTCTACCAGTCTGCCGCAGGGTTGAATTTCTATTGTAGGTCATTCTTGCATTTAAGATTCATTTCCTAGAATCTTGTTAAAAAGCTTAAAGCCCTAGTAAGGGGACTATGCCATATCATTAGTTCCTTTTAGCATACATCTATAACTTGGTTAGTCAAATTGTCCTAATTGTATATACAACTTGGAGATGGGGCCAGGCCTCCCAGTAAGCTTTGGATGTGGAGTCAGAACAACCAGTGACAGTTCTGCCACTGCCTAGGCTGTGCCTTTTATGGGTGAGGGGGAACAGAGGAGTAATAAGTGAAAAAGACTCAGGTGAAGTTTTCCTTTGACATTACCACCCTTTTTCTATATACAATCCTCCATGTTTTGATTACCCTTCTTTCCATCCGCTTGTTGTTTAGTTTCTCAGTCATGTCTGACTCTTTTGCAATCGCATGGACTATAACCCACCAGGCTCCTCTGTCCATGGGATTTCCCGGGCAAGATTACTGGAAAGGGTTGCTATTTCCTTCTCGAGGGGATCTTCCCCACCCAGGGATCAAGCCTGCACCCCTTGCTTGGCTGGCAGATTCTTTAAGACCTCTGAGACACCTGGCTCCACTCACCCCAATGGCATTACGAGGGTAGCAAATCCCACAGACGCCAGGAGCCATTCTAGAACAAATAACCTCACAATTTATATTCGAACAAACAAACAAAAACCTCAAATAGCCAAAGCAATCTTGAGAAAGAAGAATAGAATGGGAGGAATCAACCTGCCTGACTTCAGACTACACTACAAAGCTACAGTCATCAAGACAGTATGGTACTGGCACAAAGACATAAATATAGATCAATGGAACAAAACAGAAAGCCCAGAGATGAATCGATGCACATATGGACACCTTATCTTTGACAAAGGAGGCAAAAATACACAATGGAGAAAAGACAATCTCTTTAACAAGTGGTGCTGGGAAAACTGATCAACCATTTGTAAAAGAATGAAACTAGAACACTTTCTAACAACATACACAAAAATAAACTCAAAATGGATTAAAGATCTAAATGTAAGACCAGCAACTATAAAACTCCTAGAGGAAAACATAGGCAGAACACTCTCTGAAAAAAATCATAGCAACATCTTCTATGACCCACCTCCCAGAGTAATGGAAATAAAAGCAAAACTAAACAAATGGGACCTCATTAAACTTAAAAGCTCTTGCAAAACAAAGGAAACTATAAGCAGGGTGAAAAGACAGCTTTCAGAATGGGAGAAAATAATAGCAAATGAAGCAACTGACAAAGAATTAATCTGAAAAATACACAAGCAGCTCATGCAGCTCAATACCAGAAAAATAAATGACCTAATCAAAACATGGGCCAATCAAAAAATGAGCCAAAGAACTAAACATACATTTCTCCAAAGAAGACATACAGATGGCTAACAAACACATGAAAAATGCTCAACATCACTCATTATCAGAGAAATGCAAATCAAAACCACAATGAGGTACCATTTCACGCCAGTCAGAATGGCTGCTATCCAAAAGTCTACAAGCAGTAAACGCTGGAGAGGGTGTGGAGAAAAGGGAACCCTCTTGCACTGTTGGTGGGAATGCAAACTAGTACAGCCACTATGGAGAACAGTGTGGAGATTCCCTAAAAAACTGGAGATAGAACTGCTATACGACCCACCAATCCCACTACTGGGCATACACACCAAGAAAACCAGAATTGATAGAGACATGTGTACCCCAATGTTCATTGTAGCACTGTTTACAATAGCTAGGACATGGAAGCAACCTAGATGTCCATTGGCAGATGATTGGATAAGAAAGCCATGGAATATATACACAATGGAATATTACTCAGCTATTAAAAAGAACGCATTTGAGTCAGTTCTAATGAGGTGGATGAAACTGGAGTCTATTATACAGAGTGAAGTAGGTCAGAATGGAAAACACCAATACAGTATATTAATGCACATATATATATATAGAATTTAGAAAAATGGTAACAATGACCTTATTTATATGCAAGAAAGCAAAAGAGACACAGATATAAAGAACAGACTTTTGAACTCTGTGGGAGAAGGTGAGGGTGGGATAATTTGAGAGAATAGCATTGAAACATGTATATTACCATAGGTGAAATAGATGACCAGTCCAAGTTCGATGCATGAAACGGCACTCAAAGCTGGTGTGCTCGGACAACCCAGAGGGATGGAATGTGGAGGGAGGTCAGGGGTCGGGTTTGGGATTGGGGGACACAGTATACCTGTGGCTGATTCCTGTCAATATATGGCAAAAGCCACCACAATATTGTAAAGTAATTAGCCTCCAATTAAAATTAATTAATTTAAAAACCAAACAAAAAAGACGTGCCATCCTGCCTCCTATCATGGCTTGGGCACTGCCTAGCCCTCTGCTCATTCTGATTTCTGCAGTTATTGCTGGGTCAGCTCCAGCTCCAGTTCTCTGTCAATGGAAGAGCTCAGCTGGTGGTTGGCATGGTGAGGCACCCTGTCCTGCAACTTTCCTCTGCAAAAACGCAAAGTCTGCTTTTCACTTGAAACAGCATATGCACAAGAGTTTGCTTTTTGTGGTAAAAGGAATAAAGTGACTGCCCATGTTGAATTCTGGAAGATCTGGACACCTTTATGGGATGAGGAGAGAGTTGACTGGGGGTCGTTTCCAGACCCTTGGGCTTCCAGGGAACCCAAGTGAACTCTTCTCTCCTCTGGAAGGGATGGAAGAGGTTCAGCCAATGTGTTTTATGATAGGGCTCTGGAGCCTCATCAGGACAGAAACTGGGCTCCTGGAGTGTCCCCCTCCCATAGCTAAGGACTGCAAAGTTGAAGTGAGTGTTCTTGGCTGGCATCATAGAAGGGGAAAAGAAGGCAAACGTCAGAGTATCAGATTTTCAAGGCAGTTAGCCCCTGGAGAGCAGGCCATGCTAATGTTTCATCATGCTGGCCCCAACATGCAGAGAAAAGTCTCCCACTTTTATTGTTGTTGTTTATTCTCTAGGTCGTGTTGGACGCTTTTGCAACCCCATAAACTATAGCCTTTTGGGCTCCTCTGTCCATGGGATTTCCCAGGCAAGAATACCGGTGTGGGTTGCCATTTCCTTCTCCAGGGGATCTTCCCCACCCAGGGATTGAACCTGTGTCTTTTGCATTGGCACTGAGACAATGAGCCACCAGGGAAGCCCAATGTGAATGTGCAATTGTGAGTTGCTTAGAAAAAAAAAATCAGAAGCCCTGGGCTCTATTCCTTGGGATTGTGATCCAGAAGATATAAGTGGAACCTGAGAATCTATATTTTAACACTTTCTTCCAAGTGACTCTGATTTTTGTCTTCTTCATACCACACTGGGACTCACTGATTTAAGGTCATAGAGATGAATGGAAGGCAAATGAGACTGAGGATTTATACCTGAGTCTATGCATTTTGTTGAGATTGCTACAAATCCTAGAATACAAATAAATTATCTATAACAAAATACATCACCTAGGCACTTGCAGGTCAGGTCAATGATTTCTAACAACTTAGCAACCAGGTTTGAGGAATAGCACCAGAAGTCACCTGGGCTTCCCAGGCGGTGTTAGTGGTAAAGAACCTGTCTGCTAATGCAGGAGATGTGGGTTCAATCTCTGGGTTGTGAAGATCCCCTGGAGAAGGTCATGGCAATCCATTCCAGTATTCTTGCCTGGAGAATCCCATGGACAGAGGGGCCTGGTAGGTTATAGTCCATAGGGTTGCAAAGAATTGGACACGACTGAAGTGACTTAGCATGCATGCACATACCAAAAGTCATGTCATAGATTGGGACTGGGAGGAAACTGAGACAAAATGGCTGCCACAAATCAACTGCACATGTGCAGTAAGGGAAAGATATGGAGAGTGGGGATGGTTATCAATCTCAAAGCGGCTTTTCCTGTCCAGAGATAAAGGAGTATAGGTGTTACAGAGCAGAAAAGACTAGAGGAGTATACCAGGGTGAGAGGAGTGGAGTCATGAATAGAGCTAAGAAGGGGAAGAACTAGAGTTTTAACGTATGACCTCTCACTCCAAAGCATTAATTTTCCCTTTAAGATTTATTTTCATTTTTATTGGATGGTAACTGCTTTACTCTATCTATCAGATCTAGTCCCTTAAATATATTTCTTACTTCCACTGTATAATCATAAGGGATTTGATTTAGGTCATATCTGAATGGTCTAGTGGTTTTCCCTACTTAACTCTGGATGGAGGTTCGTGACATTGTACAGGAGACAGGGACCAAGACCATCCCCATGGAAAAGAAATGCAAAAAAGCAAAATGGCTGTCTGAGGAGGCCTTACAAATAGCTGTGAAAAGAAGAGAAGCGAAAAGCAAAGGAGAAAAGGAAAGATATAAGCATCTGAATGCAGAGTTTCAAAGAATAGCAAGGAGAGATAAGAAAGACTTCCTCAGAGATCAATGCAAAGAAATAGAAGAAAACAACAGAATAGGAAAAACAAGAGATCTTTTCAAGAAAATTAAAGATATCAAGGGAACATTTCATGAAAAAATGGGCTCAATAAAGGACAGAAATGGTATGGACCTAACAGAAGCAGAAGATATTAAGAAGAGGTGGCAAGAATACACAGAAGAACTGTACAAAAAAGATCTTCATGATGAAGATAATCATGATGGTGTGATCACTCACCTGGAGCCAGACATCTAGGAATGTGAAGTCAAGTGGGCCTTAGAGAGCATCACTGTGAACAAAGCTAGTGGAGGTGATGGAATTCCAATTGAGCTATTTCAAATCCTGAAAGACGATGCTGTGAAAGTGCTGCACTCAATATGCCAGCAAATTTGGAAAACTCAACAGTGGCCACAGGACTGGAAAAGGTCAGTCTTCATTCCAATCCCAAAGAAAGGCAATGCCAAAGAATGCTCAAACTACTGCACAATTTCACTCATCTCACACGCTAGTAAAGTCATGCTCAAAATTCTCCAAGCCAGGCTTCAGCAATATGTGAACCGTGAACTCCCAGATGTTCAAGCAGGTTTTAGAAAAGCCAGAGGCACCAGAGATCAAATTGCCAACATCCGCTGGATCATGGAGAAAGCAAGAAAGTTCCAGAAAAACATCTATTTCTGCTTCATTGACTATGCCAAAGCCTTTGACTGTGTGGATCACAATAAACTGTGGAAAATTCTGAAAGAGATGGAAATACCAGACCACCTGACCTGCCTCTTGAGAAACCTGTATGCAGGTCAGGAAGCAACAGTTAGAACTGGACATGGAACAACAGACTGGTTCCAAATAGGAAAGGAGTATGTCAAGGTTGTGTATTGTCACCCTGCTTATTTAACTTATATGCAGAGTACATCATGACGAACACTGGGCTGGAAGAAACACAAGCTGGAATCAAGATTGCCGGGAGAAATATCAATAAGCTCAGATATGCAGATGACACCACCCTTATGGCAGAAAGTGAAGAGGAACTCAAAGCCTCTTGATGAAAGTGAAAGAGGAGAGTGAAAAGTTTGGCTTGAAGCTCAACATTCAGAAAACGAAGATCATGGCATCTGGTCCTATCACTTCATGGGAAATAGATGGGGAAACAGTGGAAACAGTGTCAGACTTTATTTTTGGGGGCTCCAAAATCACTGCAGATGGTGATTGCAGCCATGAAATTAAAAGACGCTTACTCCTTGGAAGGAAAGTTATGACCAATCTAGATAGTATACTAAAAAGCAGAGACATTACTTTGCCAACCAAGGTCTGTCTAGTCAAGGCTATGGTTTTTCCCATGGTCAAGTATGGATGTGAGAGTTGGACTGTGAAGAAAGCTGATTGCCGAAGAATTGATGCTTTTGAACTGTGGTGTTGGAGAAGACTCTTGAGAGTCCCTTGTACTTCAAGGAGATCCAACCAGTCCATTCTAAAGGAGATCAATCCTGGGTGTTCATTGGAAGGACTGATGCTAAAGCTGAAACTCCAATACTTTGGCCACCTCATGTGACGAGTTGACTCACTGGAAAAGACTCTGATGCTGGGAAAGGTTGGGGGTGGGAGGAGAAGGGGATGACAGAGAATGAGATGGCTGGATGGCATCACCGACTCTGTGGACATGAGTTTGAGTGAACTCCAGGAGTTGGTGATGGACAGGGAGGCCTGGTGTGCTGTGATTCATGGGGTTGCAAAGAGTCGAACACGACTGAGCGACTGAACTGAACTGAACTTCATTACAATGTTTTGTTGGTTTCTGCCATACAACAATGTGAATCAGCCATAAGTATCCTTATATCCCTAATATTTTTAATTGAAATATGGTTGATTTTTTTAAAAAGTATTTATTTTTAATTGGAGGACAATCAGTTTACAATGTTGTGTTAATTTCTGCTGTATAACAATGTGAAGGAGCCATAAGTGTACTTAAATCACCAATTTTTAAATTGAAATATAGTTGATTTACAATGTTTTAATTACTGCTGTATAGTGAAGTGACTCAGTTTATATATTCATATTCTTTTCCACATCTGCAGTGCAGGAGACCCAGTTTCGACCCCTGCATCGGGAAGATCCCCTGGATAAGGAAATGGCAACCCAGTCCAGTATCCTTGCCTGGAAAATTCCATGGAAGAAAGAACCTGTACAGTCCATGGGGTCACAAAGAGTCGGACACGACTGAGCGGCTTCACTTTATTCTTTTCCACTATGGTTTATCACAGGATATTGAGTACACTTCCCTGTGCTATACAGTAGGACCTTGCTGCTTGTCTATTCTATATATTCCAGTCTGTATCTGCTAATCCCAAACTCCCAATTCAACCTTTTCCCCTTTGTCAATCACCAGTATACTTTCTATGTCCCCAGTTCTGTTTCTGTTTCATGGATAGGTTAGCTTGTGTCATATTTTAGATTCCACAGTCTTCTCTTGTGGCTCAGCTGGTAAAGAATCCACCTGCAATGTGGGAGACCCAGGTTCGATCCCTGGATTGGGAAGATCCCCTAGAGAAGAGAAAGGCTACCCACTCCAGTATTCTGGCCTGGAGAATTTCATGGCCTGTATAGTCCATGGGGTCTCAAAGAGTTGGACATGACTGAGCAACTTTCACTTTAGATTCCACACATTAGTGATAATATATGGTATTTGTCTTTTCCAACTTATTTCACATAGTATGATAATTTCTAGTTGCATGCATGTTGCTGCAAATGACATTATTTCATTCCTTTTTATGCCTGAGTAGTATTCCATTGTGGGCTTCCCAGATGGTGCTAATGGTAAAGAACCTGCCTGTCTGCCAATTTAGGAGACATAAGAGACTCAGGTTCAATCCCTGGGTCAGGAATATCCCCTGAAGGAGTCAAAATGAGTCAGACACAAGTGAAGCAACTTAGCATGCATACATGCAGTATTCCACTGTATATCTGTACCACATCTTCTTTATCCATTCATCTGTCAAAGCATTACTTTTTAATCCCTCTGCTATTTGAGGAACTCTGAGCAGAATTCAGTTCAATTCAATAAACATTCATTAGTTGGAAACCATGGATGTTCTCTGGATGCTGCAGTAACTACAAAGATGATAACACTAAAGCCTTCTACTCACATTTTCTCATTTATCTTCACTGCACACTATGAGGTAGGTACAATTATTGTTCCCATTTTATTTTTTGATATTCACATTGAGGTACATATGCATTAAAGCAATTAGTCCAGATTACACAGCTATAAATTACAGAGCTGGGACTTGAACCTAGGCAGCAAGACTCCTGAACTTCACTGTCCAATTTGATAGCCACTAGCCACAAGGGACTACTGAGCACTTGAAATGTAGCTACTTCAGAGATGTGCCGTAAATTTTAAATACACACCTGATAATTTAACCAAGGAGGTGAAAGACCTGTAACATTAAAAAATATAAGACACTGCTGAAAGAAACTAAAGATGACACGAATGGAAAGATATTCCATGCTTATGAATTGGCAGAATTAATATTATTAAGTGTCCACATTACCTAAAAACAATCTACATATTTAATGCAATCAGTTTCAAAATTCACAGGACATTTTTCACAGAACTAGAACCAAAAACTCTAAAATTTATGTGGAACCACAAAAGGCTCTGACTAGTCAAAGGAATACTGAGACGAGAGAACAAAGCTGCAGGTATTTCATGCCTTGATTTCAAACTATTACAAAGACATACTAATGGGCTTCTAGTGTGGCACTAGTGGTAAAGAATCCTCCTGCCAATGCAGGAGACTTAAGTGACATGGGTTCTATCCTGGGTGGGGAAGATTCCCTGGAGGAGGAAATGTCACCCCACTCCAGCATTCTTGCTGGGAGGATCTCATGGACAGAGGAACCTGGTGGGCTACAGTCCATGGGGTCACAGAGTCAGAGCATCTAGGAAGCCAAAGTGATGCTGAAAAGAAAGAACAAAGCTGCAGGTATCTCATGCTTTGATTTCAAACTATATTACAAAGCCATACTAATCAAAACAGCACAATATTGTCAGAAAAACAGTTACATAGATCAATGGGACAGAATTGAGATACCAGAAATAAACCCTTACATATATGGAAAACTAATTTATGACAAAAGAGCAAAGAACGTACAATGGAGAAAAGAGCATCTCTTCAATAAAAGACGTTAAGAAAACGACAGCCACATGCAAAAAGAATGAAATTAGATGATTATGTTACACTATACACTAAAATCAATTCAAAATGTATTAAAAGTTTGAATGAAAAACTTGAAACCATAAAACTCTTAGAAGCATAGGCAGAATGCTCTTTGACATCGGTCTTAGCAATCTTTCTGGATATGTCTACTCAGGCAAGAAAAGCAAGGCAAAAATAAATAGGACTGCATCAAACTTAAAAGCTTCTGCACAGCAAAGGAACCATCAATAAAACAAAAGGACAATCTACTGAAGGGGAGAAGATATTTGCAAATCACATATCTGATAAAAAGTTAGTATCTACAGTATATAAAGAACTCATACAACTAAACAACAAAAACAAGCAAATAACCCAATTAAACAATGGACAGAAGAGTTGAATAGATATTTTTCCAAAGAAGGCATACAGATAACCAATGGGAACATAAAAGATGTCCAACACTCAGTACTGCTGCTGCTGCTGCTGCTACAAATCAAAACCACAGTAAGATATCACTTCACACCTGTCAGAGTAGCTACTATCAAAAAACCAAGAAATAACAAATATTGGTTAGGATGCAAAGAAAAGAGAAGCCTCATACACTATTGATGGGAATGCAAATTGGTACAGCCACTATAGAGAATAGTATGGGACTCCTCAAAAAATTAAGAATAGAACTACCATATGATCTAGCTATTCCATTTCTGGGTATTTATCCAAAGAATATAAAAACTCTAATTCAAAAAGATATATGGTCATCACAGAGTGCCAAGCTGGGCTCCTTGTTTTATATAGCAACTTCTCACCAGCTATCTATTTTACACATTATATATATATATATATATATATATATATATATATATACACACACACACATACTAAATATATACTACTTTCTCCAATTAAAAAATAAATTTAAAAAACTAAATAAATTTTAATACTAAAAAAAAAGATACATAGGACTTTCCGGGTAGTGCAATGGATAAGAATCTTCCTGCCAATACACAGGACATGGGTTTGATCCCTGGCCCAGGAAGATTCCATATGCTGCAGATCAACTAAGCCCATGAGTCACAACTACTTAAGTCTGCATGTTCCAGGGCCCACAAGCCACAACTCATGAACTCCTGTGCCCAAACTACTGAAGCCTGCATACCTTATATTCAGCATACTGCAACTACTGAGTCCAAGTGCTGCAACTACTGAATCCTGTGCTCTACAAGCCTTTGCTTCACAACAAGAGAAGCCACTGCAACGAGAAGCCTGAGCACCACAATGAAGAGTAACCCCCCACTCACCACAACTAGATAAAGCCCACACACAGTAAGGAAGACTTAGCACAGCCAAAAATAAAAATAAACAAATAAATAAAAATAAAAGATATATGCACCCCTATGCTAATTGCCTTTGATCGTGTGTATCACAACAAACTGGAAAATTCTTCAAGAGATGGGAATACCAGACCACCTGACCTGCCTCCTGAGAAATCTGCATGCAGGTCAAGAAGCACCAGTTAGAACTGGACATGGAACAACAGACTGCTTCCAAATTGGGAAAGGAGTACGTCAAGGCTGTATATTGTCACTCTGCTTATTTAACTTCTACGCAGAGTACATCATGTGGAATGCCGAGCTGGATGAATCACAAGCTGGAATCAAGACTGCTGGGAGAAATATCAATAACCTCAGATATGCAGATGACACCACCCTTATGGCAGAAAGTGAAGAACTGAAGAGCCTCTTGATGAGAGTGAAAGAGGAGAGTGAAAAAGCTGGCCTAAAACTCAACTTTCAGAAAACTAAGATCATGGCATATGGTCCCATCACTTCATGGCAAAGAGATGGGGAAACAATGGAAACATTGGAACAGTGACAGACTTCATTTTGGGGGGCTCCAAAATCACTTCAGATGGTGACTGCAGCCATGAAATTAAAAGATGCTTGCTCCTTGGAAGAAAAGCCATGACCAAGCTAGACAGCATATTAAAAAGCAGAGACATTACTTTGCCAACAATGGTCCATATAGTCAAACCTATGGTCTTTCCAATAGTCATGTATGGATGTGAGAGCTGGACTATAAAGAAAGCTGAGGGCCGAAGAATTGATGCTTTTGAACTGTGGTGGTGAAGAAGACTCTTGAGAGTCCCGTGGCCTGCAAGGAGAGCAAACCAGTCAACCCAAATGAAATCAGTCCTGAATATTCATTGGAAGGACTGATGCTGAAGCTGAAGTTCCAATACTTTGACCACCTGATGTGAAGAGCTGACTCATTGGAAAAGACCCTGATGCTGGGAAAGATTGAAGGCAAAAGGAGAAGGGGATGACAGAGGATGAGATGGTTAGCATCACTGACTCAATAGACACGAATCTGAGCAAATTCTGGGAGATAGTAGAGGACAGAGGAGCCTGGCATGCTGCATGCTGCATCCCATGGGGTCAAAGAGAGTCAGACACAGCATAGCAACTGAACAACAAGAAAAGCACACACACACACATGCACGCACACATACACACGGAATACTTCTTAACCATAAAAAAGATGAAATCTTACCTTTTGTGATAACATGGATCAACCTTGAGGTATTATCCTAAGTGAAATAAGTCAGAGAATGACAAACACTGCATGATTTTAATCATATGAGTCATATAAAAACAAAAACAAAATTAAGGAAAAAACAGAAACAAATACACAGGTATAGAGAACAGAGTAGCAGGATTACCAGAGGGGACGGAGGGTGGGGAGGGTTAAACTGGTAAAGGAGATCAACATTTCCATCTATGGTGACAGATGGAAACTAAATTTTCTTGGAGGAGTAAGCATGCTGTTGCACCCGAGTACTGCATTTTGGACTCTTTTTTGATTATGAGGGCGAGTCCATTTCTTCTATGGGATTCTTGCCACACTGTAGTAGATATAATGGTTATCTGAATTAAATTTGCCCATTCCTTTCCATTTTAGTTCACTGATTCCTAAGATGTTGATATTAATTCTTACCATCTCCTGCTTGCTCATGTTCAATTTACCTTGATTCAAGGACCTAACATTCCAGGTTCCTATGCAATACTGTTTGGACAAAAGAGTCTGAAATGCAGTAGTACTTGGGTACAACCTCAAAGGTGGCAGAATGATCTTGATTCGTTTCTAAGTCAGCCCGTTCAATATCACAGTAATTCAAGTCTATGTCCCTATCACTGATGCTGAAGAAGCTGATCAGTTCAATGATGACCTAGAAGACATCCTAGAACTGACACCAAAAAAGATGTCCTATTCATCACTGGGGAATTGGAATGCAAAAGTAAGAAGTCAAGAGATACCTGGAGTAACAGGCAAGTTTGGCCTTGCAGACAAAATGAAGCAGGACAAAGGCTGATTTCTGCCAAGAGAATGCACTGGTCATAGCAAATGCCCTTTTCAACAACATAAGAGGCTACTTTACACATGGACATCACCAAATGGTCAATACCAAAGTCAAATTGATTACATTCTTTGTAGCTGACGATGGAGTGAGACACCGTATAGAGTCAGCAAAAACAAGGCCTGGAGCTGACTGTGGCTCAGATCAACAGCTTCTCATAGCAAAATTCAGGCTTAAACTAAAGAAAATGGGGAAAACCACTAGGTAAATCAGGTACAACTTAAATCAAAACCCCTATGAATATGCAGTGGAGGTAATGAATAGATTCAAGGGATTAGATATAGTAAACTGTGCCTGAAGAACTATGGACAGAGATCTGTAATATTGTACAGGAGGCAGCAAAGAAAACCATCCCCCGAAAAAAGAAAAGCAAGAAGGCAAAGTGGTTATTTGAAGAGGTTTTACTAAAGAAAGCTAAAGAAAGAAGAGAAGTGAAAAGCAAGGGAGAAAGCAAATTATCCAACTTAATGCAGAGTTCTAAAGAATTGCATGGAGAGACGAGAAGGCCTTCTTCATTGAACAGTGCATAAAACTAGAAGAAAACAACAGAAGGGGAAAGACTAGAGATCTCTCCAGGAAAATTGAAAATATCAAGATAATATTTTCCCCTAAGATGGGCACAATAAAGGACATAAATAGTAGAGACCTAGTAGACGTGAAGAGATCAAGAAAAGATGGAAAAAATACACGGAAGAACTGTATAAAAAAGATCCTAGTGAACAAGATTACTACGATGGTGTAGTCAGCTACCCAGAGCCAGATATTCTTGGGAGCTAAGTCAAGTGGGCCTTAGGAAGCACTGCTGTCAATAAAGCTAGTGGATGTGATGGAATTCCTGTAGAACTATTCAAAACCTTAAAGGATGATGTCATCAAGGTGTTGCATTCAATATGTCAGCAAATCTGGAAGACCCAGCAGAGGTCACAGGACTGGAAAAGGTCAGTCCTCAACCCACTTCCCAAGAGGGGCAGTACTAAAGAATGTGCTAACCATTGGACAACTGCACTCATCTCCCATGCTAGTAAGGTCATGCTTAAAATCTTGCATGCTAGGCTTCAGCATTAAGCAAACCAAGAACTTCCAGATTCCAAGCTGGGTTTAGAAAAGGAAGAGGAGCCAAAGATCAAATTGCCAACATTCGCTGAATCATAGAGAAAGTTAGGGAATTCCAGAAAAACATCTACCTCTGTTTCATCAACTACTCTAAACCTTTGTCTGTGTGGATCATAATAAGCTGTGGAAAGCTCTTAAAGAGATGGGACTACTAGATCATCTTACCTGTCTCCTGAGAAACCTGGATATGGGTCAAGAAGCAACAATCAGAACCCTGTATGGAATAGCTGATTGGTTCAATATTGAGAAAGGAGTATGACAGGGCTGTCTGCTGTCATCCTGTTTAACCTATACACTGAGCACATCATGAGAAATGCCAGGCTGGATAAGTTACAAGCCAGAATCAAGATAGGTGGGAGAAACATCAACAACCTCAAATATGCGGATGATACCACTCTAATGGCAGAAAGCAAAGAGGAACTAAAGAGCCTCTTGACGAGGGTGAAGGAGGAGAGTGAAAGAGCTGGCTTAAAACTAATATAAAAAAACCCTAAGATCATGGCATCCGGCCCCATTACTTCATGGCAAATAGAAGGGTAAAAGGTGGAAATAGTGACAGATTTCCTCTTCTTGGGCTCTAAGATCACTGCGGACAGTGACAGCAGCCATGAAATCAGAAGATGATTGCTTCTTGGCAGGAAAGCGATGACAAACCTCAACAGTGTGTTGAAAAGCAGAGACATTACTCTGCCAACAAAGGTTCGTATAATCAAGGCTATGGTCTTCCCTGTGGTCACGTATGGTTGTGAGAGTGGACCATAAAGAAGGCGAAGTGCTGAAGAATTGATTCCTTTGAACTGTGGTGCTGGAGAAGACTCCTGAGCAGCCCATGGACAGCAAGGAGATAAAACCAGTCAATCTTAAGGGAAATCAACCCTGAATACTCATTGGAAGGACTGATGCTGAAGCTGAAGCTCCAATATTTTGATCATCTGACACAAACAGCTGACTCATTGGAAAACTCCCTGATGGTGGGAAAGATTGAGGGCAGAGGAGAAGGGGGTATCAGAGGATGAGACTCTGGATGTTATCATGGATGCAATGGACGTTAACTTGGGCAAAATTTGGGAGATGATGAGGGGCAGGGAGGCCTGGTGTGCTGCAGTCCACGGGGTCACAGAGTCAGACACGACTGAGCAACTGAACAAAAACAACAAGCTTGCTGTAGTATATACAGAAGTAGAAATATAGGGTTGTCCACAGGAAATGTATGTAATGTTATACACCAATGCTATCACAATGAAAATAAATTTTATTTATTTATTTATTTGGTTAATAATGGAATGAAGGATATATTTGGATATTTAACAGAGTTGTGGACTTGGTGGATAAGTTTTATTTTTATTTTTATTGGAGGCTAATTATTTTACAATATTATATTGGTTGGTTTTGCCATACACTGACATGAATCCGCCCTGGGTGTACATGAGTTCCCCCTCCCTAACCGCCCTCCCACCTCCCTCCTCCCCTTATGCTCCCTCTGGGTCATCTCCGCAAACCAGCCCCGAGCATCCTGTAACATGCATCTACCCTGAACTGGCGATTCATTTCACATATGATAATATACATGTTTCAATGCCATTCTTCCAAACCATCCCACCCTCACCCTCTCCCACAGAGTCCCAAAGACTGTTCTATACATCTGTGTCTCGTTTGCTGTCTTGTATACAGGGTTATAATTTGCATCTTTCTAAATTCCATATATATGCGTTAGTATACTGTATTGGTGTTTTTCTTTCTGGCTTACTTCACTCTGTATAATAGGCTCTAGTTTCATCCACCTCATTAGAACTGGTTCAAATGCATTCTTTTTAATGGCTGAGTGATACTCCATTGTGTATATGTACCAAAGCTTTCTTATTCATTCATCTGCAGATGGACATCTAGGTTGCTTCCATGTCCTCGCTATTATAAACAGTGCTGCAATGAACATTGGAGTACATGTGTCTCTTTCAATTATGGTTTCCTCGGTGTGTACGCCCAGGAGTGCGATTGCTGGATCATATGGCAGTTCTATTTCCAGTTTTTTGAGGAATCTCCACACTGTTCTCCATAGTGGCTGTACTAGTTTGCATTCCCACCAACAGTGTAAGAGGGTTCCCTTTTATCCACACCCTCTCCAGCATTTATTGCATGTAGACTTTTGGATAGCAGCCATTCTGACTGGTGTGAAATTTTATCTCATTGTGGTTTTGATTTGCATTTCTCTGATTATGAGGGATGTTGAGCATCTTTTCATGTGTTTGTTAGCCATCTTTATGTCTTCTTTGGAGAAACGTCTGTTTAGTTCTTTGGCCCATTTTTTGACTGGGTAATTTATTTTTCTGGAATTGAGCTGCAGGAGCTGCTTGTATATTTTGGAGATTAAACCTTTATCAGTTGCTTCATTTGCTATTATTTTCTCCCATTCTGAAGGCTGTCTTTTCACCTTGCTTATAGTTTCCTTTGCTGTGCAGAAGCTCTTGATTTTAATTAGGCCCCATTTGTTTATTTTTGCTTTTATTTCCAATATTCTGGGAGGTGGGTCTTGGAGGATCCTGCTGTGATTTATGTCGGAGAGTGTTTTGCCTACGTTCTCCTCTAGGAGTTTTATAGAATCTGGTCTTACATTTAGCTCTCTAATCCATTTTGAGTTTATTTTGGTGTATGGTGTTAGGAAGTGTTCTAGTTTCATTCTTTTACAAGTGGCTGACCAGTTTTCCCAGCACCACTTGTTAAAGAGACTGTCTTTTGTCCATTTTATATTCTTGCCTCCTTTGTCAAAGATAAGGTGTCCATAGGTGCATGGATTTATCTCTGGGTTTTCTATTTTGTTCCATTGATCTATATTTCTGTCAGTATTTATGCCAGTACGAAAATAAATTTTAAAAATACATATTTGGTTTCAAAGATGTAGTGTGAAAGAATATAAAATATCTCAATTATACTATACTATTACATGTTGCAATGTTAATATTTTGATATGAATTTAAATATATGATTACAATTAAATTTATCTATACCTTATAACTTTTAAATAATCACTACTAGAGAATTTTAAATCACATATGTGGCTCATATTGTATTTTCGTTGCACAAATCTGCTCCAGTGGCTGCATGCTACAACGATGAGTTTTGCTTGAATTAGAGATTGAGCAGATGATTCACATTGTCAAGAAGCTTATAGTTTGAGTAGGAAGGATAAAATTATCAAAAAATTTTCCTTAAAATGTATTATAATTAAGTGCTATGAAAGAGAAAAAAAAACTTTCTAGTGTGCTATGTGGCAGGGAGAACACTTAAACCAGTCCTTAGAAAAATTAATAGTGAAGGTGAGTGACTTCCCTGGTTGTCCAGTGGTTAATAATCTGCCTGCCAATGCTCCAGGAAGATTCCACATGCTGCGGGGCAACTAAGGCAGCATGCCACAAGTACTGAAGCCCATTAGCCCTAGGGCCCATGCTCCACAGCAAGAGAAGCCACCACAATGAAAAGCCCATGCACTGCAACTAGAGAGTATCCTCTGCTCACCACAACTAGAAAAAACCCACATGCAGCAACAAAGACCCAGCGCAGCCAAAAAAAAAAAAAAAAAATCAGTGAAGGTGAGGATAAGAGAAAACATGAGTACATTTGGGAAAAGGCTAGGAGTCTCATATGGGACATATGGTACAGCAAGGAGAGTTGATGAGTCTGGATAAACAAGGATCAATTTCAAGCAGGACTTGGATATCAAGCCAAGAACTCAGGGCTTTGGATTGTCCATTATCAGGAGCCACTGACAGGTTTCAAGCAAAGTTGTCATAAGATGATTTGGTTTTAGGAATGTTAGTCTTCTAGCTCTATTGAGGGTGGCAGTGAAGATGAAATTGGAGACAAAGAAACTGGTGGGAGGAAAGAGGAAGCTGTGCCAATAATTCAGGGAAAAGGAATAAGCCCCGAAACTGACTGTTGGCAGTGAGAATTAGGAGGGCTTCCCTGGTAGCTCAGTTGGTTAAGAGACCACCTGTAATGCAGGAGACCCGGGTTTGATTCCTGAGTTGGGAAGATCCTCTGGAGAAGGAAATGGCAACCTGCTCTACTTGCTCGGGAAATTTAATGAACAGAGCCTGGCAGGCTATAGTCCACTGGGACACAAGAGTTGGACACGACTTAGTGACTAAACTACTACGAAGAATCAGGAAGGCATGGGTTGACTTGGAAAATATTGCTGAAGTAGAATCATTAGATTTGGCAGTAGGTTGATGCAAGTCCCGGAGAGTGAGTCAAGGAGGATTTAGTAAATGTAAACAGTGGGGTTCCCCAGTTTGGAGGACTGACAAAGCAGGTCAAAAGGGTCAAGGGTTCCTGGCTTCTAAACATAAAATGACTTAAATGACTAACCTTAGAGTCTAGGCTGGCTCAGAGGCAAGTGAAGGTTAGTAGGAAGGAGGACTAGAGGGAAGAAGAAAGCAAAACTCAAATTGCTGGGATCTTGATTTTCCTGTCTGAAAAGGGGAGATTGAACCACTGTTCTTCCAAGACGAATATTCATTCTAAGACTTGTGTTGATAGTAAAAGATGTCGATGTTGTTGTTTAGTCACTAAGCTGTGTCTGACTCTTTGCTACCCCTTGGACTGCATGTAGCCCACCAAGCTCCTCAGTCCATGGGATTTCCCAGACAAGAACAATGAAGTAGGTTGCCATTTCCTTCTCCAGAAGTTGTCAATATGGCATAATAAAATTACCTTAGGGACTTCCCTGGTGGTCCAGTGGTTAAGAATCTGCCTACTAATGCAGGGGACATGGGTTCAATCCCTGGTCTGGTAAGCTCCCACATGACTCAGGGCAACTAAGCCCATGTGCCTTAGAGCCCGTGCTCTTCAACAAGAGAAGCTACTGCAATGAAAAGCACAGGCACCACAATGAAGAGCAGCCCCCCACTGGACTCAACTAGAGAAAGCCCGTGCAGCAACGAAGATCCAGCCCAGCAAAAATTAAAATAAATAAATAAAATAAAATGGGGACTTAAAAAGTTACTTTAGGCACCACACATATATTGTTCTTAAGATGTATTTCTATTAGCTGCTTCTTCCTCCTCCACCCCTGCCTTGAACTTGTGATCAACTCTCTCCAAGGAAAGTTTTCTATCACAAAAATTTCTGGATGTTAAATATGATGACAGGGATGGGAAAGAAAGGAGAACTTTCAAAATATTTAAAGATCATTTTGGCTTTCAAGAGGCTACAACGACTAAGAGATGAAGGAAAAAAAATATAACTTAACTACAAGGAGTTACTGAACCGAAGTGATTAGCATCAGCTTAAAGCTTTGAGACCTTCCCTTCTTATTGATTCTAAGCAGAATCAATCTGTAAATGGTAATAGTGCTCAATTTAAATTACTCATAGCAAGTGCTGCTTTTCAGGGCCTGTCATACATCATGTTGTTCTTTCAACTGCGTTCTGCACGTGCAAAACAAATTAACGTGGACAAGAAACAAATGTAATTTGGGTTAGCTTATCAGTGTTATCTTTTCACTGCATGAAATTATTTTTTACCTTAATGGCCTTAATTACACTTACAATGTGATCCACTGTTTTGTACATAGACAGCCCTGATAATAAAGAGAGATGATCCCAGAGGCTAAGGAGAGAAGGAATGAATGGCCAAGAGGGCAGAGAAGTAGAAACAAATATGATTTCAGCAGGATGGGGTCCCCAAAACGCCTCTCCCTCTGGGAATTTCACATATCTCAATACATAGCTGGTCTTTATCAAACTGTCAAGTGGGCAGCCAGAGAATAGGGAGGAAGCCTAGAAGAGAGTGGGGTCTTGGGAGGCAGGGGTAGAGAAAGTTTGAAGAGTATGTCTTCGTGGCTTAGGATGTTATAAACAGAAAACCCTGAAGCTGGAATGTTTCAGTAGTGTCATCATCCAATGTCCTTATAGCAAAATTAGGTTGCTATATTTGTGATGTCTTTACTACAGTGTGTATCCAATGGAGTCTAGGAGCCACCTGCATCAGTACCGGGAATTGAGAGAAGCTTTTAAAAACATAGATTCTCTGACTACCAGGCTTCACTCCAGACCTACTGAATTAGATATGCTGGAGTTAGGGCATAGAACTATGCACTTTAGTATTCCTAGATGATTCAGATGCATACCAAAGTTTGAGAACTATTGTTTCAGTATAGCTGAAATCCTCCAAGTGCATATCCCATTATGTGTAGTGCTTGGCATGGTGATGCTTCGTGAATTACTGCAGAGCAAACGATGAATTGGATGAATTGGGCTTTACGTTACTTACCCAAAGCCAAGTTTTCTTTTCCTTCTTTGTTAGTCCTTCAGTATCTGTGAACAATAACAAACTGATAGAGTTAGAAAATCAGGCATAGGCAGAGAATAATGCTTCCTTCACAGAGAAAATTGAGACTATACCTTCAACTCCCTCAACTTACTTGGCTTGTTTATGTCCTTAAGCAGAAAGCATTCAGTCTATTACATTATGATGTTAATTGGGGATTTTTGATAGTTGTATTTTACAAATTAGGGAAATTACCATCTATTCCTGGATTGCTAAGTGTTTTTTTTTAACTCAGGAATGGAGGTTATATTTTGCCAAATGCTTTTTCTGCATCTATTGAAATGGTTTTTCTTTTTCAGTTTGCTAATATGGTAATTAAACCGATTTTTGAATGCTTAAACTGTGTGTTTCAGCATTTCATGGAAGGTTCCAAAAATTTGCACTAAATATTTTTAACGGGAGATAGTAAGTAGCCTAGCTTTCTTCCTAACTTAGTTGCTGAGATCATTGCAAAAGTTAAGGGTTTTTATTTGCTGTTGTTCCTATTTTTTAAAAAAGAATAATGTTCCTTGTATTAGTAGAAATTGAAAAGCTAACACGGTTTGAGGTAGTATAAAAATGTGAATGCTTTTGGGAACTGTTTGCTATATATCTTGTATATGCCTCTATTGTATTTCTATTTTGTTAACACTATTTAAAAAGTGATATTATCACACTCATTTTCCGTTAGACACAGCTTTATTTGCCTGTGCTTACAGAAGGCACACATCTTAAGACCAAAAGGAATGACTTCCCAGTAAATTACTGTTACCTCCAATACTGGATTCTCTAGTCAAAAGCCTTCAGTAACTCTCCATTACCAACAGAATGAAGACAAAATAGCTTGGCATTCAAGGCCCCCGAAAAGCTGTACTGCATGATAACATCATTTCTCAAAGTCTGTTCCCACCCTCAGCTTTGCTCTCCTTTCCTCCCCAGTATGCTCTGAACTGCCTTGTCTCTGCTCCTTTGTGCAGGTTGCACCCACTGCCAGAAATTCTCTGACCATGTTCTCTGTCTGTTGAAATTCCATTTATCCTTCAGGGTTCAAGTAACTGTTACCTCTTCTCTTCCTCCATTCAGAAGTAACCGCTTCTAGGACTTCCCTGGTGGTTCAGCGGTTAAGACTCTGGGCTTCCAATGCAGGTGGCACAGGGTCAATCCCTGGTTGGGGAACTAAGATCCGCATGCTACATGTCACAGACACACACACACACAGAGACACAGTGATCACTTCCTCCTCAATACCTCCAAGTAACATTCTTTAGCAACCCTGGTGGCCCTTGCCTAATATCCTGCTGGCTACTGTTTGCTCCTGGAGGGCAGGGACCAGGTCTGCACTGTGTCCATAGCCTCCATTGTATCCAGCGTAGTGTCCTGGACTCATTGGGCTCTTCAATTTGGGCCTGACAAGGCTTTACATCATCTGGCCCTTGCTTGCTACCTTAGCTCAGTCTCTAGCCACTCTCCTCCTTTCTGCAGCTACACTGGCTTTCTGTCAATTCTTCAAAAGTGCCAACTGCTCTCATACCTTGGGGCTCTTGTGTACACTGTCCTCACTCACTGCCTGAAATATTTTCCATCCATTCTCCATCTGGTTAACTCCTACTCATCCTTCTTATGTCAACTTAAACATTGCTTCTCAGAAAGCCTATCCTGATCTCTTAGATCAACTGTATACTTATCATCCCACCAGACATCTCATAAGCTTGTAGTTACAGGAGAAGGAGTGAGGGAGGGAGAGCAGAGGTCTCAGAATAAATCCACCTTCTCCCTCATCGCTATGACTAGGAAACACACTTTAGTTGCCTACCCTGTGTGTTGTCAGTCAGGAATGAATACTTTGAGTTTCATGGACAACACAAGACCTGCTCTTCCACTAGGATACCATGCCTTACCAGTCCATTCTCTTGACCCTTGGGGCACAGTGTTCCTTAAGACTCTCCCAAGTTACGTGCTTATCATGAAGAAGAGCAGCAAAATGTGTCAAAAGGAATAGTCAGGTCAGGTGGGGCCTAAAGCTTTGTTTGTTATCAGGAGGCTTCTTGTCTTGGAACCTCAAGATGTCTTGGTTCTCAGTGGTTAGGGATTTGAGATCAGAACTAGGTAAAAAGAGTAAAAGATAAAGTTAAACACACTCACAGATAGGAACAGAGGATGAAGAACAAAGCATATTTGGGAGCAGGATTTGTAATGAGGAAGATCAGGGCAGAGTGATGGCATACTAATTTTGTTGATTCGGAAGAGCTTTTTATCACTTTCTACTGCTTCCGAGTTGTGAAAATTGCCTAAAGTTGGCCTTGTAGGTAGAGGTTACAAATGGCAATTGCAGGCTGAATCTGGTTCTCAGATTTTAGTTGGCCAGCATAGCATCTATAAAACATATTTGAATGAGTTATCAACACTTAAGGATTGGAAGATTTCATATAAAACTTCTTATTTTTGGCTTCTCTTGAAAAATTTGGAAAATCTGGCAGCCCAGCCCCATCCAGTAACAGTCGGCTGGAGCTGAGGACCACTGCCCCCTTTGGATGAGACATATTCTTTCTCAGTTTCCACAGTTTCCATCCAGTTTGCTTCCCTCATTTATGTTACCTGCCTGACTCTGTAGGCATGTGACTTTGCAACCCTTGATTTTTTTCATGTTTTATTATGGAAAAAGTCTAACATATACAGAGGTAGAGAGAATAATAAGATGAGCCCCTATGCACACACCATCCAGTTTTAATGACTGTCATTCAAGGCCAATCTTGATACATCAGTGCCCTCACCCATTCTCCAATACTGCTACCCTTTCCCTGGATTTATTTTTAAACAAATCCAGACATAGTATCATCTTATCAGCAAATATTTCAATATGTGTCTCTAAAAAACCCTTTTAATAAACAGATCTACTGTATTACTATCACAGCATGACCAATTCTTTATTATCATCAAATATCTATTCTAACTTTTTAATTCTCCATGTTATCCATCTGATTTACTTTCTCTTTCTTTGAAGAGAAAAAAGACTACGAAGGGTTGGACTAGGAAAGGGGAATGGGAGTACAAATATGAATAGGATATTATGTTCTCATAAAGTAATAGATGGAATGATTACTTATGTCTGCATAACATCTTTATCCCTTTATACTTTTCTGATTTTAAAAAAATATGTCTGATTTCACTTGCTTCCTAGAACAGCTTTGTGTAGATGGGGCTGAGTTTTGCTCTCATAATTTGTATGAAACAACATAGACACAGTGGATTATCTATAACATAGATAAGTGAATTCTTCAAATTACAGAGATAGTAATAGAGCTGTCACAAGAACCCAGACTACCTGCCTCTTTCTGTTGTGCCGCATATGAAAGGTGGTGATATGAAAGGCATATATGATGACAGGAGACAGTATAGACTAATTTGTTGTTTTTGTTTAGTTGCTAAGTCATGTCTGACTCTTTGCAACCTTATGGTCTGTAGCCCACCAGGCTCCTCCATCCATGGACTTCTCCAGGCAAAAATACTGGAGTGGGTTGCCATTTCCTTTTCAGGGGATCTTCCCTACCCAGGGAAAAACTTCCTTTTTGATGTTTTGCTGTTTTGATATTAAAAACTGAACTGCTTCCATTGGCTGCAACCTGCTTAGTCTTGAGGAGGGGAGAAGGAGGGGAGGGTTCTGATGAGCCTAGCGCCTTGGAAGGAAGCCTGGCAGATGGTGGGTGGTGATCACTCAGGACAGGGGCCTGCAGTTGGTTTTGCCAGGCTGGCCGCGAGGCTGCTGCTTCCCCATGGCTTCCCAAGCCAGGTCACAGGTGATCATGCCGGTGGAAGCCTGGGCAGACTCTGAGTGTTCTGGGAACTCCAACACTATGGCCATGAATGGGAGAATGGACTTCCCGAAGAAACAGCTGGCCCACTAGTGTCCTAGGTCTGCTTTGGGGAGACCCGAGTGGTGGGGGCTGGCTTCCCCAGGGTATTTGGCACTTCCACAGGAGCTGTTACTGGAAGTGGAGCACAGGTGACGACAGTAGTCATGAGTGGCTATGAGTGAGCCGCTGGAGGGGATGGCTATCATGTTCTTGCTTGTGCCCTGGTGGAAACTTTGGCAGTGACCCCTCACGGGCCTCTGTTCAGGATCACTGATGGCGGGGACTGGGGTGCCAGGCCACGGAACCCATCTGCATAAGAGAAAGCAGGCGGTTGCTCCATGAACCAGACACATAGGGCCAAGATGTATGTTTGAGAAAGTCATGGGATAGTGTAAACATTTTATAAATTTGATCACTCACCAACTCCTCCCCCTACCCCGGGGAGATGATATAATGGGAGGGCACTTTCAAGCTCTCCTGTTCATTTCCTCCCACTTATTAGCACCTACAGAGTCCCAAGTACCTTAGGGATGATGGGTGAAGAACAAAAGTGGGTGGGCTAAACAAAATGGTTATAGAATATACTGAACAGAAGCAACTAATTTTTGGAAAGATATCTCCTATGTTCTAGGAGCCAAAAAGGTAGGGGCCAAGGACAGGCCTGCTAATTTTTACTGGCCTCAGGGGTAGAAGGTTAAGGGCAGAGAGCACAAGGGTCCGTATAAGGGCAATACTTGCACAGCTTTCACTTAGCTAATATACTAGTTTCCTAAAGTTGCTAAAAATAATTAATACCAACTTAGTAGTTTACAGGGCTTCCATGGTGGCTCAGTGGTAAAGAATTTGTCTGCTAAGCAAGACACTCGGGTTCGATCCCTGAATTGGGAAGATCCGCTGCAGATGGAAACGGCAACCCACTTCAGTATTCTTGCCTGGGAAACTGCATGGACAGAGGAGCCTGGTGGGCTACAGTCCATGGGCTGGCAAAGGACTAACAGCAGCAGCAGCCCCCTCCTCCATTTTCAAAGCCAGCAAGGCCATTCAGAGTTCTTTTCACATCTCATCATTCTCACTAACCTTTCTGCCTTCCTCTTTCTAATTTTAAGGGCCTTTGTGCTTACACTGGACCCACCCAGATAATCCAGATCACCTCCTTATTTTAAAGTCAGCTGATTAACCTAACAGAAGCAGACGATACTTAGAAGAGGTGACAAGAATACACAGAACTATATAAAAAAGATTTTCGTGACCTAGATAACCATGATGGTGTGATCACTCACCTAGAGCCAGATATTCTGGAATGCAAAGTCAAGTGGGCCTTAGGAAACATCACTACTAACAAAGCTAGTGGAGGTGATGGAATTCCACTTGAGTTATTTCAAATCCTAAAAGATGATGCTCTGAAAGTGCTGCACTCAATATGCCAGCAAACTTGGAAAACTCAGCAGCTGTCACAGGACTGGAAACTGAGTTTTCATTCCAATCCCAAAGAAAGGCAATGCCAAAAAATGTTCAAACTACCGTACAATTGGACTCATCTCACACGCTAGCAAAGCAATGCTCAAAATTCTCCAAGGCAGGTTTCAACAGTACGTGAACTGTGAACTTCCAGATGTTCAATCTGGATTTATAAAAGTCAGAGGAACAGAAGATCAAATTGCCAACATCCACTGGATCACTGAAGAAGCAAGAGAATTCCAGAAAAATTTCTATTTCTGCTTTATTGACGATGCCAAAGCCTTTGACTGTGTGGATCACAACAAACTGGAAAATTCTTCAAGAGATGGGAATACCAGACCACCTGACCTGCCTCCTGAGAAATCTGTATGCAGGTCAAGAAGCACCAGTTAGAACTGTACATGGAACAACAGACTGCTTCCAAATCAGGAAGGGAGTATGTCAAAGCTGTATATTGTCACCCTGCTTATTTAACTTCTAATCAAAGTACATCATGCGAAATGCCGGGCTGCATAAAGTGCAAGCTAGAATCAACATTGCCAAGAGAAATATCAATAACGTCAGATAAACAGATGACACCACCCATATGGCAGAAAGCGAAGAAGAACTAAAGAGCCTCTTGATGAAAGTGAAAGAAGAGAATGAAAAAGTTGGCTTAAAACTCAGCATTCAGAAAACTAAGATCATGGCATCTGGTCCCACCACTTCATGGCAAATAGATGGGGAAACAATGGAAACATTGGAACAGTGACAGACTTCATTATTTTGGGCTCCAAAATCACTTCAGATGGTGACTGCAGCAATGAAATTAAAAGAAGTTTGCTCCTTGGAAGAAAAGCTATGACCCACCTAGACAGCATATTAAAAAGCAGAGACATTACTTTGTCAACAAAGGTCAGTCTAGTCAAACCTATGGTTTCTCCGGTAGTCATGTATGGATGTGAGAGTTGGACTATAAGGAAAGCTGAGCACCAAAGAATTGATGCTTTTGAAGAAGATTTTAGAGAATCCCTTGGACTGCAAGGAGATTCAACCAGTCTATCCTAAAGGAAATCAGTCCTGAATATTCATTGGAAGGACTGATGCTGAAGCTGAAACTCTAATACTTTGGCCACCTGATTCGAAGAACTGAGTCACTGGAAAAGACCCTGATGCTTGCTGGGAAAGATTGAAGGCAGGAGGAGAAGGGGACGACAGAGGATGAGATGGTTGGATGGCATCACTGACTCAATGGACATGAGTTTGAGCAAGCTCCGGGAGTTGGTGAAGGACAGGGAAGCCTGGTGTGCTGTGGTCCATGGGGTCGCAAAGAGTTGGACACGACTGAGCAACTGAACTGAACTGAACTGATTAACAAGCTTAATTCTATCTTCTGCCTCAATTCTCCTTTGGCATGTAACATAGCATATTCACAAGTTCCAGGGAATAGGACAAGTTCCAAGGATTATGGACATCTTTGGGAGGAGGTATTATTCTGCTTACCACAGCTGCTGAATGTTAGAAAGAGAACTGGCTCCTCTTTCTAAAGAGAGACTAAATTAGGGAACAGTTGTGGGACTTCAGCAATACTTGCAGACTCTTTAAGTTTCAGGTGTGATTTGTAAAATGGAAAATGGCCTGCTATACACCTGCTTTTGAATGGAAAAACAGCATAATTGTAAATATGACAATTTGTTCCCAACGATTTTATAACTTTTTAACACAGTTTTGATTAAAAGAAGAAAATAAGCAAGAAAACCAAAATATAGTCTTAACAGTAATAAGTAAGATTCATCTCACCATGAATTAGAGCAGGCTACAAAGCGGTAATCTTTAAGACTGTGGTGCTGGCTTAAAGGTGAAATATTTATCAGTGGAGCAGAGGAGAGAGGTTGGAAATAGCTTTTAGCATATATAACATTCAGTTCAGTTCAGTTCAGTCGCTCAGTCGTGTCCGACTCTCCGCGACCCCATGAATCACAGCACGCCAGGCCTCCCTGTCCATCACCAACTCCCGGAGTACACTCAAACTCATGTCCACAGAGTCGGTGATGCCATCCAGCCATCTCATTCTTGATCATCCCCTTCTCCTCCCGCCCCCAACCTTTCCCAGCATCAGAGACTTTTCCAGTGAGTCAACTCGTCGCATGAGGTGGCCAAAGTATTGGAGTTTCAGCTTTAGCATCAGTCCTTCCAGTGAAAACCCAGGATCGATCTCCCTTAGAATGGACTGGTTGGATCTCCTTGTGGTACAAGGGACTCTCAAGAGTCTTCTCCAACACCACAGTTCAAAAGCATCAATTCTTCGGTGATCAGCTTTCTTCACAGTCCAACTCTCACATCCATACATGACCACGGGAAAAACCATAGCCTTGACTAGACAGACCTTTGTTGGCAAAGTAATGTCTCTGCTTTTTAATGTATTATCAAGGTTGGTCATAACTTTCCTTCCAAGGAGTAAGCGTCTTTTAATTTCATGGCTGCAATCAGCATCTGCAGTGATTTTGGAGCCCAAAAAAATAAAGTCTGACACTGTTTCCACTGTTTTTCCATCTATTTCCCAAGAAGTGATGGGACCAGATGCCGTGATCTTTGTTTTCTGAATGTTGAGCTTCAAGTCAACCTTTTCACTCTCCTCTTTCACTTTCATCAAGAGGCTTTTTAGTTCCTCTTCACTTTCTGCCATAAGGGTAGTGTCATCTGCATATCTGAGGTTACTGATATTTCTCCCGGCAATCTTGATTCCAGCTTGTGCTTCTTCCAGCCCAGCGTTCCTCATGATGTACTCTGCATATAAGTTAAATAAGCAAGGTGACAATATACAGCCTTGACGCACTCCTTTCCCTATTTGGAACCAGTCTGTTGTTCCATGTCCAGTTCTGACTGTTGTTTCCTGACCTGCATACAGGTTTCTCAAGAGACAGGTCAGGTGGTCTGGTATTCCCATCTCTTTCAGAATTTTCCACAGTTTATTGTGATCCACACAGTCAAAGGCTTTGGCATAGTCAATGAAGCAGAAATAGATGCTCTTCTGGAACTCTCTTGCTTTCTCCATGATCCAGTGGATGTTGGCAATTTGATCTCTAGTGCCTCTGCCTTTTCTAAAACCTGCTTGATCATCTGGGAGTTCACGGTTCACATAATGCTGAAGCCTGGCTTGGAGAATTTTGAGCATGACTTTACTAGCGTGTGAGATGAGTGCAATTGTGCGGTAGTTTGAGCATTCTTTGGCATTGCCTTTCTTTGGGATTGGAATGAAGACTGACCTTTTCCAGTCCTGTGGCCACTGCTGAGTTTCCCAAATGTGCTGGCATATTGAGTGCAGCACTTTCACAGCATCATCTTTCAGGATTTGAAATAGCTCAACTGGAATTCCATCACCTCCACTAGCTTTGTTCGTAGTGATGCTTTCTAAGGCCCACTTGACTTCACATTCCAAGATGTCTGGCTCTAGGTCAGTGATCACGTTATCGTGACTATCTTGGTCATGAAGATCTTTTTTGTACAGTTCTTCTGTGTATTCTTGCCACATTAACAGATGTCAAATATGCACCCTAAAACAATGACCAAAATATTTTTTAGTAACAAGGATTTTGGAACAACTGGATAGCAATGCAGAAAAAAAAATAAACTTAGAACTATACATCTCCTACTATAGGGCACAACTGATCTCAGCTGGGATTTTCAGTGAGTTAAAATCAGCTAAAATCAAATCTGAGGGCTAGAAGAGACAACTCTCTTTTTGGCCATGCCAGGCAGCATGCAAGATCCCTGATGGGATTGAACCTGCATCCCCTCTGCCTTAGGGGTGCAGTCTTAACCACTGGACTGCCAGGGAAGTCTCCTAGACAACTCTTCATTAGCATAATTATTTGATAATGTACAGTTCCAATTGTGGGGAATGGGATAGACAATTTGCAGAACAAAAAGTGCATAGCATAAATCAATACTTGAAAAAAAATAGTTAAACCCTTGTGGTTCAGCTGGTAAAGGATCTGCCTGCAATGCTGGAGACCTGGGTTCAATCCTTGGGTTGGGAAGATCCCCTGGAGAAGGGAAAGGCTACCCACTCTAGTATTCTGGCCTGGAGAATTTCATGGATTGTATAGACCATAGGGTCACAAAGTCAGACACGACTGAGCAACTTCCACTTTCATGGGACAAGGAAGTAAAAATACAAAAAATGTACCAATTTATACCTATTTAATTGTTCTTAAAGATAAAACTCAATATTTTCAAGGCTGGTGGAAACACATAATGTTGGAAATTGTGACCATAATAACCACAGTAGCCAACTCACCTTCCTCATAACAGTTTTATGCATGGAGACTTTGTTTCTCTCATTTAGTAATGGAGGAATCTGTGACTCAGAGAGGTGAGGTAACCAGTCAACCCTCAGATGGCCAGTATAGGCAGAAGAAGCTTAATCAAACTTTGTTGAAGTCCAAACCTTGTGTTTTTAACTAAACCTCCTTCTACAGCAATATGTAACTAGAGCAATGAAAAAATTCTTATTCTCTGATTGATATATTCCAAGCCCATAAATTAAGCCTGAGAAAATAATGTTGAAAAAAAAAACCTCTCTGTCTACATCTACCTATGCCCACAAGTCAGTCAGTCAGTTCAGTCTCTCAGTTGTGTCCGGCTCTTTGTGATCCCCAAAAGATGTGTATTAATTCTACAAATACCTATTGATTTCTCATTATCTACCAAGGGGAAAAACTATAAGCAAATTCCAATACATGAATGCAAACATTAAAATGATCGTGTGAAGAATATGATCAAACATGGAAAAATATGTATGAAATGATGTTAAAGGAAAAAAACAATTGACTACACTAATGGATATCCTCTATGCAGAAACAACAGGGTGAGATTCAAGAGCTAAGTTTAATCAGAAAAGTTTTGTGATGTGGGAGGGCAATTGTGGGAAATTTCTAATAAGAATGTTTTCAGCGGGGAAACTTGTTGGTTGACCTACATGAAACCAGTCTGTTTTCATGTTGATTGACTATAAAAGCCAACTTTGCAAAAATGGCTGGTCCGTGTGCCACAAGGTTGGTGGGTAAGAACTTTAGTCCCAGGGAAAACACCCTCTCTGAGTAGCCAGGTGCTTACCTGGTTTCCTGGAAGCAAACTGTACTTCTTCAATGGGAAGCGAGGGGCGGCCAGAGCGCATAGGCAGGCAGGCGCTGGCGACCAGTAGAGGCTTGCTTGCTGGGGTTTGGGGTGGTGGGCAGGGGAGTGGGGATTGGCAAGGGGGTGGAGTGGATGTTCCAGTGGAATCTCAGCTCAGCCCAGAGGATGGAATCATTTTTTTTTTATACAGTCACTACATAGATTCCTTTTTTGCTGAAGTTAAATCACTGTGTGTCATGGGCTATGGGAGTGGGGCACTTGGCTTCCATTTATTAGCCCCTTTGCAATTTGAGACTCTTTAGAGGCCATGGCTGGCCCCCAGAGCCCCCAGGGAGAGGTCTGAGGGTGGGACTAAAGGTGTGGGATGGGAATGGGAGTGGGTTGGGAACGGGATTGTGGAGTGGGGAAGGAGAAGGATAGGGAAGGTGGGGGGGAGGGGGACCTTTGTCCATTTGAATATGTGGGTCCTTTCCAATTATGCCATTAATTGTTTAAGCGATTGCAAAACTAAAAAAAGTTTTTAACCACTAATCTGTTTTGGGGGCTTCCTTGATGGCTCAGCAGTAAAGAATCCACCTGCGAGGCAGGAGCTGCAGGAGCCGCAAGTTCAATCCCTGCGGGAAGATCCCCTGGAGAAAGCATGGCAACCCACTCCAGTATTCTTGTCTGGAGAATTCCATGGAGGGAAGAGCCTGATGGGCTACAGACCAGGCGGTCAGAGAGGGCCAGATAGGACTAAGCGACTAAGCACACACTGCTTGCACCAAGTTAGGACTCAAAGCTTTCACTGCTGAGGGCCTGGGTTCAATTCCTGGTCTGGTCCTTGAACTGAAATCCCACAAGCCGTGTGGTCAAAAAAAAAAAAAAAAAGAGAGAGAGACACAGTTTAAAACAAAGAAAAGGGAATGGAAGCTACTTAGCACGCACACCACTTTTCACTGTTGTTGTTAGATGTAAAACAACATCGTTGGTGCAATGGAGGAATAAGAAAATAGGGTACTCAGTGGACAGAAATTTCAGGTGCTCTTTGTGTGGGCAAGCTAAGTCCCCTCAGTTGTGTCTGACTCTTTGTGACCCCATGGACTATATCCCACCAGGCTTCCCTGTCCATGGGATCCTCCAGGCAAGAACACTTCCAGGCAACAACTCCTCCAGGGGATCTTCCAGACCCAGGGATTGAACCCGCATTTAATACTCCTGCACTGCCAGGTAGGTTCTTTACCACTAGCACCACCTGGGAAGCTTACTGTGCAAATAAGGGATACAAGGGCTTCCCTGGTGGCTCAGATGGTAAAGAATCTGCCAGCAATGAAGGAAACTCAGATTCAATCCCTGGGTCAGGAAAATCCCCTGGAGATGGGAATGGCTACCCACTCCAGTATTCTTGCCTGGAGAATTCCAAGGACAGAGGAGCCTGGCGTCCATGGGGTCAAAAACAGTCGGACATGACTGAAGCGACTGAGCATGCACATGCTGACCCCTGAGACTTTCCCTAAATGATTATAAAAAGCAGAGCACAATGAAACCCACAGGAAAAATAAAACAGGAAAATTAAAATTAGAAATAAAAGAACTTTTAAAGAGAAGAGGGAAAAAAGACTTTCCTGGCAATTTGTTTTTTCCTGTAATAAATATAGAGTCCTGATAAACTGAGGTTCCCTGGAAATGTGATATTATTCAATTGAGAGGATGGAGTATAATAGGGCTTCCCTAGTAGCTCAGATGCAATGGCAAGCCACTCCAGTACTCTTGCCTAGAAAATCCCATGAATGGAGGAGCCTGGTAGGCTGCAGTCCGTGGGGTCGCTAAGGGTCGGACACGACTAAGCGACTTCACTTTCACTTTAAACTTTCACACATTGGAGAAGGAAATGGCAACCCACTCCAGTGTTCTTGCCTGGAGAATCCCAGGGACGGGGGAGCCTGGTGGGCTGCCATCTATGGGGTCACACAGAGTCAGACACGACTGAAGTGACTTAGCAGCAGCAGCAGCAGCAGCAGTAGCTCATATGGTAAAGAATCTCCCTGCAATGCTGGAGACCTGGATTTGATCCCTGGGTGGGGAAGATCCCCTGGAGAAGGAAATGGCTACCCACTCCAGTATTCTTGCCTGGAGAAGTCCATGGACAGAGGAGCCTAGCGGGCTACAGTCCATGGGGTCACAAACAGTCAGACATGACTGAGTGACTAACGCACACATGGTGTATAATATCATAAAGCTGTTATTTGGGAGAACACGCTATACTTGTGCAGAGGTTCCTAAAATGTAGCAGGGGAGGTATTAACGGAGTTATTAAAAATATTGTTTGATTTTTGCCAGTAAATAGAGGCAAAAATGGTTTCTTATGGTTCACAGGGGAGAAAATGATAAGGAGGAGTAGGGTGGACTTTGGTTTCTGACCTTGACTTTGCTTGTTGCCAGGACAGCAACCTCATGACTTGTGAAGATGACTTCCTCATCTCTTCACGTCCCACATTTTTACTAAGATCACAGCTAGTAACCAGCTTCATTACTTTCTGTTTGGAATGAATGGATTGATCATTTTTCCTTTTTTAAAATTAATTTTTATTGAAGTATAGTTGATTTACTGTGTTGTATTATTTTCAGGTGTACAGCAAAGTGAATCAGTTATACATATGCATGTATCCACTCTTTTTATTCTTTTCCCATATATGTAGGTCATTATAGAGTATTGAGTAGAATTCCCTGTGCCATATATTGATAGTAGGTCCTTGTCAATTATCTTTTTTATGTATGTGTAGGCCATGTCTCTTCAGTCATGTCCGACCTTGTACAACCCTATGGACTAGCCTGCTAGGCTCCTCAGTTCATGGGATTATCCAAGCAAGAATATTGAAGTGGGTTGCCATGCTCTCCTCCAGGGCATCTTCCTGATCAAGGGATGGAACCAGTGTCTTCTATGTCTCCTGCATTGGCAGACAAATTCTTTACCACGAGTGTCACCTGGGAATCCCCATTTTATGTATATTAGTGTGTATATGCCAATCCCAATCTCCCAATTTATCACTCCCTACAACTTTCCCCTTGGTAACCATAAGTTTGTTTTCTACATCTGTGACTATTTTTTTGTAAATAAGTTCATTTTTATTGTTTTTTTTAAGATTCCACATATAAGCGTTATCATATGATATTTGTCTTTCTCTGCCTGAGTTACTTCATTTATTATGATAATCTCTAGGTCCATCCATGTTGCTGCAAATGACACTATTTTGTTCTTTTTTATGGTTGAGTAATATTCCATTGTATATATGTACCATTATTTGTTACTCATTCCTTTGTTGATGGACATTTAGATCACTTCCATGTCCTAGCTATTGTAAATACTGCTGCAGTGAATATTGGGGTGCATGTATCTTTTTGAATTATTATTTTCTCCACATATATGCCCAGGAATGGGATTGGTGGATCATATTTTTATTTTTTTAAGGAACCTCCCTACTGTTCTCCATAGTGGCTTACCAATTTACATTCCTCATAGCAGTGCTAGAGGGTTTCCTTTTCTCCACACCCTCTCCAGCATTTATTGTTTGTAAATTTTTTGATGATGGCCATTTTGATCCGTGTGAGGTGATACCTCTTTGTAGTTTTGATTTGCATTTCTCTAATAATTTGTGATGTTGAACATCTTTCCATGTGATTTTTTTGGCCACCTATATGTCTTCTTTGTAGAAATGCCTAGATCTTATATCCATTTTTTGATTTTTTTTATATTGAGCTATATGTACTTTTTGTATATTTTGTAGATTAATTCCTTGTCAATTGCTTCATTTGCAAATATTTTCTCCCATTCTGTGGGTTGTCTTTTTGTTTTGTTTTTGGTCTCCTTTGCTGTGCTAAAGATTTTAAGTTTAATTAGGATAGAAAGTCCAGAGATAAACCCACGCACCTATGTTACCTAATCTATGACAAATGAAGCACTAATATACAATGAAGAAAAGACAGTCTTATCAATAAGTGGTGCTGGGAAAACTGGACAGCTACATGTAAAAGAAAGAAATTATAACATTCCCTAACACCATACTCAAAAATAAACTCAAAATGGATTAAAGACCTAAATGGAAGGCCAGATACTAGAAAACTGTTTGAGAAAAACATAGGCAGAACACTCTCTGATGTAAATTGCAGCAAGGTCTTTTCCAATCTGCTTCCAAGATTAATGAAAATAAAAACAAAGATAAACAAATGGGACCTAATTAAACTCTTAAACAGAGTGTTAAGCCGAGAGAGTTATGAGGATATAGAATAGTTTCACTTAATGCAAGAACAGATCTGTCCATGCAGATGCCTGAAGTCTAAGCCTTTGTGTTAAATAAACAATAGAAAAAACAACTTAGCATCCTGGAATATTTCTATCTGACTCCCTGTCGGAGTTGCAGTTTTGACATGGTAGGTGGACCTATGGAATTCATTGGACATCCTTGAAAATTTCTTCAGGATAAAATCAAGACATAGAACCACCTTGGGTGTTTTTGTTTTTTTTTTCCCCCGAGGTGCTGGGACTGGGGACCTGGGCTGGGGCAATCACATGGTAGTAGGGCTCCCTCTCTGTGCTGACCTTCCTTCTTTCCTCATGAATATTTCAATCCTGGTGGGGTCCCTTGAAGTGAACATTTGAGTTAAAGGAATTTGGAGATAAGAGGAAAGGAGAAAGGGGCCCCCTTATTTTACCTTGTGATGAGGAGTATGAAAGGAGTTATTAAGGACTGATCTGCATATTGACCTGAGTTCTGTTTTACCTTTCATTTTTTTTTTTTTTGTAAAGCCCAGCTGGCCAGGGCCACCTTCTTGTGCCCACTGGCTACCTCCCAGAGACACTACCCAGCTTCCAGTGCCCACTGACTCCCCAGCTCCCTGCCCCCCAGCAATAGCTCAGGGCTCAGCCATGGACACACATCACCAAGGCCTCTTTTTCCACTCCTGACTTCAAAGCATCTTTTGCTTAATCTCTGTCTCTCTCTTTCAAGGGGAACTGCTCAGACTATTCCTTAATCTCTACTCTGCCCCCTGTTTTTTTTTTTTTTTCCCTAAACCAAGATTCTTGGGCCAAAAATAGAAAATTGGGTTTCAGCTCTGCACTTCTCAGAGAAGCATTAGTTTTTTCTGGGGGCTGTGCTTCAGAAGGTTCCAGGTGTATCAATTATCCTGCCCATGCCTGGATGCCACCTCTTCAATCATTTGTGTTCCCTTGTGTGTGAAGCACAACTGAGCGTGCTTTCGGAGGGAGTCTTTTGTATTCCTAGAGTCTAAAAATATTTGCATGTAAATGCTGGGAATCCAGACAGTCTCCTTTAGATCTACGCTTTGCACGGGAAGGCATACAGACCATTGGGGTGCATTTGAAAATTAAATTTACACCGTTGCACTTTGGGTCCCTGCCCCAGAGCATTGCGGTGACATCTGAGAAGGAGAGAGTGTGACATGGATCAAGGCAAAGCACAAATAACCACATTTCAAAATGAATACTAATTGCATAATGACAGTCTCCAAACTATTAGCCTACTTTACAAAAAAAGTTAATTCAACACAAGCCCAGAACTGGTTGTGGTTTATGTGTTGTGCTGCCAGTTGACAGGCACAGTTTCGCCAGGGGATTGGGGGAAATGAAGGTTATTGTAGTAGAAGCACACTTGGCCTTTTGTGAGGAGGGTACAAACTGCATCACTCTCTCAAGGTTCTGCTGTTCCGTGTTCAAGAGTGGACATCAGGATACTGCATACTTTCAGGGGAGGTTGCTTATTTTTCCTAGAGGTAGAATGGCCCAGTGCCAAAGCTTGGGATGGAGCCTTGAGTTCATAGTGCCTTGAAGGAAAAGAGTTCTGGGCAGGCAGAGGTGATGAGCATGGAGGAGGTGAACCTGGACTTGTGTGTGCTGCCTTTGGCCAGGAAATTCTGGGTCCAGGGCAGGCTGTGGCCACCCAGAGGCTGAGCTTCTCCAGCATGAACCGTGCATGCTACCCAAAGTGGGCCACTCCACTGCTCTGGGGGTCTGTGTTTCCTCATATGCAAAATGAAGGGAGTGGACTAGATGACAGTGAAAGCTCCCTCCAGTTCAGAGAGAATACCAGGGTCTCTTCCTCTTAGCTGAATGTCCTTCAGAAGGAGAAAGGTGCTCAGTTGGGAAGAGGGATGTGGAATGACTGTCATCACTGTCTTTTAAAAAATGTATTTTTAGTTGGAGTATAATTGCTTTACAATATTGTGTTGGTTTCTGCCATATATCAAAATGAATCAGCCATAGGTATACATATGTCCCCTCCCTCCTAAACCTCTCTCCCACCTCCCACCCCATCCCATCCCTCTAGGTTGTCACAGAGCACCAGATTTGAACTCTCTGCATCATATGGCAAATTTCCACTGACTAATTTTACATATAGTAACATATGTCTTTCAATGCTACTATCTCAATTTGTCCCACCCTCACCTTGTCCCACCCTCACTCCCGTCTCCACAAGTCTGTTCTCTACATCTGTGTCTCCATTGCTGTCCTGCAAATAGGTTCATCAGTACCATCTTTCTAGCTTCCATATGTATGCTAGATACACATTAATGTACATTGCTTGTCTTTCTCTTTCTGACTTCACTCTGTATAATAGGCTCTAGATTTATCCACCTCATTAGAACTGAGCCAAATGCATTAGAGTTGAGTAATATTCCATTGTGTATATGTACCACAACATCTTTATCCATTCAACTGTTGATGGACATCTAGGTTGCTACCATGTCCTAACTATTGTAAATAGCGCTGTAATGAACATTGGGGTACATGTTTCAATTATGGTTTTCTCAGGGTATATGCCCAGTGGTGGGATAGCTGGGTTGTAAGGTAGTTTTATTCCTATTTTTTGAAGAAATCTCCATACTATTCTCTCTAGTGGCTGTATCAACTTGCATTTCCACCAAGAGTGCAAGAGGGTTCCCTTTTCTCTACACCCTTTCCCGCATTTATTGTTTGTAGATTTATTGATGATGGCCATTCTGACTGGTGAAGGTGATAACTCATTGTAGTTTTGATTTGCATTTCTCTAATAATGAGTGATGTTGAGCATCTTTTCGTATATTTATTAGCCATTTGTATGACTTCTTTGGAGAAATGTCTGTTTAGGTCTTCTGCCCACTTTTTGATTGGATTGTTTCTCTGGTATTGAGCTTCATAAGCTGCTTACATATTTTGGAGATTAATCCTTTGTCAGTTATTTCTTTGCTGTTATTTTCTCCCATTCTGAGGATTGTCTTTTCACCTTGTTTATAAAAAACTACCAATGATATTTTTCACAGAACTGGAACAAAAAATTTGTATGGAAACACAAAAGACCCCAAAGTAATCTTGAGAAAGAAGAATGGAGCTGGAGGAATCAGTCTTCCTGACTTCAAACTACATTACAAAGCTACAGTCATCAAGACAAAATACGGTAGTGGCACAAAAACAGAAATATAGGCCAATGGAATAAGACAGAAAGCCCAGAGATAAACCTACACACCTATGGGTACCTTATCTTTGACTAAGGAAGCAAGGATATACAATGGAGAAAAGACAGTCTCTTTAACAAGTGGTGCTGGGAAAACTGGACAGCTATGTGCAAATGAATGAAATTAGAACATTTCTTAACACTGTACACAAAAATAAACTCAAAATGAATTGAAGACCTAATGTAAGACCAGAAAGTATAAACCTCTTAGAGGGAAACATAGGCAGAACACTCTTTGACATAAATCAGAGCAAGATCCTCCATGACCCACCTCCCAGAGTAATGGAAATAAAAACAAAAATAAACAAATGGGGCCAATTAAACTTAAAAGCTTTGGCACAGTGAAGGAAACTATAAACATCACTCTTTTGACTGCAGGACTTGTGAACGTTTGTCTCGCTTGCCAAATTAATGTGACCTTGTGTGGAAGTACATTAAAAGAAAATGAGATAGGATCCGCTAAGAAGAGGAACTGTCTGAGGCAAGGGTTCATTCTCTTTGGGTTGTTCTGTTCCCTTGACTAGTTGGGAGGGAGCATGAGGAAAGCCTCAAATGAATTCCCAAATGATAATTTTGTGCAGCATTCTTAGGAAGGAGGGTATGTGATGAGGGTTACATTGTGACATGATTTGCCTCCAGCAAGTGTCCACTCAAGATTTGAGAATCCCTGTCTATGTACCGGTTCATTTTTTCTGCATTTTATTAGACATTTTTAAATTTGTTTTTAATTGGAGGAAAATTGCTTTACAAAGCAGCGTTGATTTCTGCTGTACAACAGTGTGAATCAACACACATATATATACACACACACACATATATGTATCTGGGGCTTCCCAGGTGGCTTAGCTGGTAAAGAATCCGCCTGCATTGCGGAAGACCTGGGTTCGATCCCTGGGTTGGGAAGATCTCCTGGAGGAAGGCATGGCCACCCACTCCAGTATTCTTGCCTAGAGAATCCCCATGGTCAGAGAAACCCTGTGGGCTACAGTCCATGGGGTCCCAAAGAGTCAGACATGACTGAGCGACTAAGCTCAGCACAACATATATATATATATATCCCCTTCCTCTTGAGTCTCCCTCCCCGCTCCTATCCTGTCCCTCCAGGTTATCACAGAGTGCCAAGCTGGGCTCTCTGTGTTATATAGCAGCTTCCCGCTAGCTATCTATTTATACATGGTAGTATATATATGCACGACTTTATACCAGTTTCTCCACCTCCATCAATACAGGGCCCTGGGTTACAGGATTCAAATTAGACAAAGTAGGATCTACCAATCAGAAAATACAGGGAAGGATTCTTGTATTTTACACCATTATTTTACTTTCAGGTTTCCATCAATTCTGAGAGTCACACCGGCACTAAATGTCTGAGTGGGAAAACAGAATATATATATGTGCTCAGAGCATGCCCACTTTAGGCACATTACCCTATGTTAGGAATTCAAGCAAAGGCCCGATTATTCTTTTGAAAACAATTCAGATTAAACTCTGTTCTCCTTAAAAAAGTACTCACAGCAATGTAACTCTTTGTTGAAAAAGGCAGTTTCACACCAATCTCAAGGAAGATCCTTGTATTCTAAACCAAATAATTATTCCTAGTCTTTCCCTACTGTGCCCACTTTCCCTAAGTACTTGTAGTCTGGAGGATGGCTGAGATTTTGATTCTTAGGCTCTTCCAAGTTGGACCTCCAAGGCTTTGACTAGATTTGTTTGAAACAAGATCCAGTTTACATAAATCTAATTCTAATTAAAAAGAAAACTCTCTTTTCCCACAAATACCTCATACCTTCTCCCTGCTTAATTTGACCATGAAAATGAGTATTGTGAAAGTTGTCATGTGTTTATCAATGTGAAATAACTTTAGAAAGAGCACATCCAGAATTATTACTGTAAAATGCTGAAGCTCTTATACCTCTTTTGAGATTATGTTTTTAAAACTTGTCAGCCCAGGGCTTCCCTGGTGACTCAGTGGTAAAGAATCTGCCTGCCAACATGGGAGACACAGGTTTGATCCCCGAATTGGGAGGATCCCCCATGCTGCAGAGAAACTAAGCCCATGTTCCACAACTATTGGGCCTGTTCTCTAGAGCCCAGGAGCCTTAACTAGTGAGCCCGTGTGTTGCAACTACTGAAACCTGTCTGCCCTAGACCCCATGATCCAAAAGAGAAGCCATCGCAATGAGAAGCCTGTGCACCACAAGAGAGTAGTCCCCTGCTCTCCGCAATTAGAGAAAAACCTGTGCAGCAATGAAAACTCAGCACAGCCAAAAATAAAGAAATAAAATTATTAAAAAAAAACTTGTCAGCCAAAGCTGCCACCTTTATAGGTCTTTACATACCATCTGTCTCACGTAAATGTAATGATTAGCCCATAGTCAATTTTTAATAATTTTTAATACATCAAAATAATTTCATTGCAAGTGGATTCTTTACAGTCTGAGCTACCAGGGAAGCCCCTTTCTTATATTAGGATAAGTAATTTCTGATCTATGCTTTGGAGATTTTTGAAATGCACTTAAGATTATGTTCTTTGTGAGATTATTTTAAAAGACCTCTCCCCTTTAAAACCTAGACTGAGGGGAACCTATCATACCCAGAAACATTTTGCATATTTCTCTGCCCCCATCCCACCATTCTTCTTTAAATCATCTGGCACTTGGAAGAAATATGTATGTTTTTAAAAATAGTATATTTGTCTTTTGAAGACCTCCGCTTATGGGAAAGGGTATTTACTTTTTTGCTTCTTCCAGGCAAACTGAGATGAAAAAATGTCCTGTCTGTCAGACTGGATCTGAGAGTAAACCGTAGGATTTGTACCCTGGGTACTATTTGAGTCTTGGGATGGCAAGGCTGTATGGGGTCCTGGAGCTTTGATTTTTACAGACCCTGTAGTTCCAAGAGGACTTAAAGCACTGAGGAACCTGCTGTTTAACAAGAAGGAAAGGGGGCAAAAATGAGAAATGAAGATGGTTGTTTCAAAATCACTGGGTGAAGATGGCAATGGGCATGCACTGTCACATCCTAGATGTCCCTCACTCCGAACAGGGGCTGGGGTCTCTACAGTAGCGATGACCTCCTTGCTGCAGGAGTCCCACATTTTATACAACCCCTTTACTGATGTTTGGTATCGGTATGTGTGAAGGGAAGGAAGAAAGGAATGAAAAGTATTGGGCAACACTATGAAAGTCATATGCTTTTCCTGGAAAATAAAGTCTCCCTCCAAACTAGAACATGTAACAACTGGGAAACTCAGCTTTGATAAGCCTCTTCTCCCTAACCCACCTCCTGTGAAATTCTCCTGTCACTATGACACTCTTATCTGAAGTCACCGCAGTCATTTCACAGCTTGACTGTTCATAAAGTCACTGTACTTTAGGAGAACTTGATCAGAAGCATAAGTTCAACTGAAAAGAAAGTATTTTTTAAAAATAGTGGGCCTGCAAAAAAAAGAAGCAAAACAGTGCTTAGGATAGAGTTATGATGTTAAACATCAGGTAATAACTCACTGGAAAAGACTCTGATGCTGGGAAAGGTTGGGGGTGGGAGGAGAAGGGGACGACAGAGAATGAGATGGCTGGATGGCATCACCGACTCTGTGGACATGAGTTTGAGTGAACTCCGGGAGTTGGTGATGGACAAGGAGGCCTGGCGTGCTGTGATTCATGGGGTCGCGGAGAGTCGGACACGACTGAGCAACTGAACTGAACTGAACTTATAAAAAATGTCTAAGAAATATTTTGTCCATGGATAAAGATTTTTCTTCTTTTCAGAGCAAAATGTTGTATACATGTCTCTGATTATTTCCAAAAGAGGAACTGAGGAACCTGCTGTTTAACAAGAAGGAAAGGGGGCAAAAATGAGAAATGAAGATGGTTGTTTCAAAATCACTGGGTGAAGATGGCAATAGGCATGCACTGTCACATCCTGGATGTCCCTCACTTCGAACAGGGGCTGGGGTCTCTACAGTAGCGATGACCTCCTTGCTGCAGGAGTCCAGTGACAGTCTTGTCTTTAATGTTCACATCTTAGCATCCTTGCTAAAGCTATTTTTTAAAATAATTATTGTTTTTTAAGTATTTCTTTGGCTGTGTCAGATCTTAGTTGCTGCATGTGGAATCTTTAGTTGTGGCATGTGGGACCTAGTTCCCAGAACAGGGATCGAACCTGGACCCCTTATATTGGGAATGTGGAGTCTTAGCCACTGGACCACTGGGGAAATCCCTGCTAAAGTTGATTTCTACAATAAAAAGCAGATTCTAAGACAAAAATAAACATATAAAAATAATGGGCCTGGTCTCCTTTCCCCATCTCCCATTTTTTTTTTCTTTTCTTACTTGGCAGTTTTACATGAAGACATTATGAACAAAGCGAAAGTCTGCTTCTTTTTAGGGCTTCCCAGGTGGCAAAGAATCTGCCTGCCAATGCAAGAGACATGGGTTCAATCCCTGGGTTGGGAAGATCCCCTGGAGGAGGGCATGGCAACCCACTCCAGTAATCTTGCCTGCAGAATTCCATAGACAGAGGAGCCTGGTGGGCTCTTTTTAATGAGTGCCTATTTTGGAGCACTATTCAAGGGACCATCTCTTGGATGTTGGGTGTGACAAAATATAAAGTGTGATCATCTCCCTCTGAGCTGGGGATGCTGCAATAATAGACTTGTTCAGGCTGGGAGCAAGTGTGAGAAAACAAAGAAGAGCCCTTTTTATATCTTAATGGAGCTCCCTCTTTTGTCTTAGAACCAGAATGGTTCCTATTCCATCATGTGTGTGCTCAGTCATGTCTTACTCTGTGACTCCATGGACTGTAGCCTGCCAGGCTCCTCTGTCCATGGCTATTGAGCTCATTGAATAGAACATGTCCCCACCTGAAAACACACTATCCTCACTAAAGGCTCATACCTTCCCATCTTGCATATGTACGTGCTTCCCAAAGGGGAAGGGTATGGATGGGGTTGGGGGAAGAACATGTGTCAGTGTAAACTTGCTACAGGCACTGGGAGGACTCTGATGTGCATAACCTATTATATTGACTCAGACCCATTACATTATGGAAGGAAGCTTCTTTGACCTTCTCTTTGAATTGCATTGCCTTAGCAATTCCCATTGTAAATGACAATGGTAACCCACTCCAGTACTCTTGCCTGGAAAATCCCACGGACGGAGAAGCCTGGTAGTGATGCAGTCCATGGGGTCGCTAAGAGTCGGACACGACCGAGCGACTTCACTTTCACGCATTGGAGAAGGAAATGGCAACCCACTCCAGTGTTCTTGCCTGGAGAATCCCAGGGACAGGAGCCTGGTGGGCTGCCGTCTATGGGGTTGCTCAGAGTAGGACACGATTGAAGCGACTTAGCAGCAGCAGCAGCAATTCCCATACACACACCCACTTAGCCCATTTGACACCCACAATTAATATATTCCTAATTTGCCTCTTTATTGAACACACCATGTGCCCTCCCAAAACAACTGGCACTCATTTTGCACATTTACTCATTTTATTTAAACATGTTTTTTATTTGCTGTGCACAATGTATATCTAGCAGAAACACCCTGTGGAAAACTGTCTTAATAACATATTCAGAAAATGGGGCCCATAAAATGACCGTTGAAGACAGGGGCCCACGCCACACCTACAGGGGCCAGAGCAAAGTGAGGCATAGGTGCCGGGCGTGGTAAAGGCATTGGGTAGGGCCAAGGCATTGGGCCTGGCAAAGGCATCGGGTGGGGAAAAGGCATTGGGCCTGGCAAAGGCATCGGGTGGGGAAAAGGCATTGGGCCTGGCAAAGGCATCCCCCATGGCCCGGGTGGCAGAGGTGTGGGTAGCACAGGTGGTGGGGGTACCCCAGGGGGCAGGCCTGGACGTGGCACTGCAGGAATGCGTCTCCATGCAGGCTCCCTAACAGGGAATACATGATAGGGCCCGTTAAAGATTACCCCCACAGGGTGGCCCAAGGGAATAGGAGGCTGATTTCTAAACATCAATGCCCTCTGGTGTCTTCTCCATTTAGCCCTTCGGTTTTGAAACCAAACCTTCAATCAGAGGGAAAAAAAAAGATGGCTTTAGTATACTGAACAGCTAATGTCATACTAGAAAACACTCACCATGCAAATGTGCCATTGAGATTTTACACTGCTGCAGGAGAAGCTATTTCCTTATTGCTAAACAGCTCACCTCCCTCAGTTAATCCTTAGTGAGCCAAGCCTAGTCCAGACTTTGGCACATTGAATTGTCTCTCATTTTTAACATTCCTTAATGGGTTTTTTCTAAGTCTTGGATGCAGGCCTAATTGATGAATCGCACCAGGTCCCTGCTATTAATGTCCCTGCCTGGGAGCAGATGCTATGTCAATAGAGGCTCAATCATGGGAGGCCCAGGGACTCTGTGGCTTGTCTTGCTGGGACATGAGAGTTGCTGAGGTCCTGGACACTGCCTTGATATTTTAGCTTTTAGTGTTAAGGAAAGTTTAGCTAAACTAAACCAAAATTCACTAAACCTCATATCCTTTTCCCCAGATAAGACACTGAGTACCCAGTTGTCATCACTGTCAATTTTGCATGCTCCAATCTGCCCTACCCTCCAAACCTTCCTGGGTTCAGGACAACGGCAGCTTATTTGGTTCTAGCTTCAGTTTCAGGATGCCAGACAAGAGCCACTGTTTACCCAGAGTGTTAGGGTACCCAAGGTCCTGCCAGCTCTAATCCTTAACCAAGAGACCCCAATCCCATCACTCATTCCTAAGGCAGGAAGGTCCAATCATGTCCAGTCCTGTGGGGACAAGGGTCACAAAAGAGGCTCCTCTCTAAATGCTTACCAACCATTAACAAACAAACAAGCTATCAATTAGACTTTACCTTCCTCTTAGCATAGCAGGTGATGGTGTTTACCTTGTACTTAATTATTTGGGACCTTACCAAACTGCAAGTTTTAAGCTGTCTTTTCTCTCTCCCATTTTCAGATTAGGTGTCCTTCTACTACATGCAAATATAGTCTGAAGAAGGCCACTGTAATAAAGCTCATTCTGGAGGGATTCGAATGTACCTGGGGTCTAATCTTCCTAAACATAGCCAAAATCTCATGGATGGCAAATTTTAGTATGGGTCAATATTAGGTCCATATTCCCAATACTGGTTTCATAAAACAGATCTGTCATACTTGCACAAGATGGGTAGGGGAAGCATCTATTAAGTTTCCTGGGGGAAATCATGCTGCAGTGTTTGGAAATATACAAGAACACTCTATTTTTCCTTACTTGTGTTTTCTGGCTCATGTTCCCTTTAGAAATCCATTGAGAGGACTATGTGAACCAAAGGATGAGGAAAAACAATTCAGCAAGCTTTTCTTCTGGGTTTACCTTGTCTATCTGAGATTCGTTTTGAGACCAGGCCTGATTGTTGGTCCAGCCTGTGGCATTAGGATGCCAGCATCCAGTGGCCTGCTTTTCTGCACACCACTGACAGATGCACAGTGTATTTCCATCACTGTGCTCATGTACGTTGTTGTTTAGTGGCTAAGTCATGTCTGACTCTTTTGTGATTCCATGGACTATAGCCCACCAAGCTACTCTGTCCATGGGATTTTCCTGGCAAGAATACTGGAGTGGGTTGCCATTTCCTTTTCCAGGGGATCTTCCCAATCCAGGGATCGAACCCAACTATCCTGCATTGACAGGTGGGCTCTTTATGGCTGAGCCACCAGGGAAGCCCTGAACTCACACTCGTGCTCTGGGACAAAACAACTAAGCCATCTGATATATATGTCTATAATCCATATATATGTCTATATCCATACATATTGGAGAAGGCAATGGCAACGGCAACCCACTCCAGTACTCTTCCCTGGAAAATCCCATGGGCGGAGGAGTCTGGTAGGCTGCAGTCCATGGGGTCACTAAGAGTCGGACACTATTGAAGTGACTTAGCAGCAGCACAGGAGCAGCATCCATCCATATATATATATATATCCATATATTTTTGAGAGGGGCAAATATTTCTTTGATATAACTATGGTGATCTATACTTTACTAAAAGTGACTGAAATAGTCACGTTTTGACTTCATGATCTACAGATTTGTAATCACTGCCTGAATAAATGAAAAAGTACTTTAAACTAACACAGGTGAGAATCTGGCCTGAAATGAGATCACCCTTATAAAGTCCATCTTTTTAAAACAATACCAGCAAAAAGGATCAACAAAATCTTAGATGTTACAAATTCTTCAAGAGAATATTCACTTATGCATTATTAGTTTCATAAAGTTGAATTTGATTCTTCTCTAACCTTTCACCCCTTCTTAGGTCAGGGAAACTTTATTCAAAGTTATTCCTTCTCTTTTTTGGATACATTTTTAAGGATGATTTTCCAAAGCTTGCAAACTTTTTCCCATTACCACCATAACTGCAATATTTTAGCAATGTTTTCAGGCTGACATCAAAGTCTTCCCCAAAAAACCCTAGAATTTAAGACTACTACCTCTACAGTACTTTGCAAAACAGCAGCAAGAGGATTAGGCACTGTGATTTGGACCTTAAAGCCACCCCTTTGACAGTTTCAGTTTAATTAAACATATGTTAGTTACTCATGTACTATGCTCTGTGTTTGAATTATTCTCTCACACCAATGTCTAAATATTTATAAGTTCACTCCTTTAGCTAAGACCTTATGCTCAGGTTTTAAGTATTTTAAATAACTGAGTACAGTTGATCTTTCTTATAACCTAGCTTTTCAGAGTATTAAAGTGAATGCTTCCCAGGTGAGACTGAGCCCCAGTAGAGTCACCTAGAAATATTCCTTTAGGGAATACTAACAGCCTTCCTTTGGAGAAGGAAATGGCAACCCACTCCAGTATTCTTGCCTGGAGAATCCCAGGGATGGGGGAGCCTGGTGGGCTGCCATCTATGGCATCGCACAGAGTCGGGTAAGACTGAAGCGACTTAGTAGCAGCAGCAGCAACAGCAATAGCCTCCCTAAAGGATGCCAGTGTTAGAAGATGAACTTTATTTACTGGAAAAAAACCTCTGTGTGTGTGTGTGTCTGTGTAGAGAGGAGAGAGGTCTGTGTTAAACTTTTTTCCCCGTGTGTGTTTGTATGTGTGTGTGTGTATGGAAAAGACAACAAAGCACACCATATTGAGAGTTTTCAGAACAAAACCTAAAGCATGTTTTAGAATGGATGCCCGGCCAATCTTAAAATTAAGATTTACTAACCTGCACTCTTCTTTCAGCCAAATTCAGACGTCTTGCAATGTCCTCTCTGACGGGGGAAAAGTGCAAATTCAGTATTTGGAATTGTGGATAAAATATATCATTTACATTTCTGTAAATTACAATTTTCCGTAATACTTTATGGTTTACTTAGGGAGGGTCTTCCCGTGGACAACTCACCCATTAATTAAAATATAAAAAGGGAATACATATTAAAATTCCTGGTAGTGTGCCTGTTACTTCAATATGACTCAATTAATTTTTCCATTTGCGCAACAGTAGAGAACTAACTTGAAAATCTTTTCACTTTTACGGAGATCCCTCCGTAAAAATAACTAAATTGACAATCTCCCCGCCCCCCTACCCCCGCAAAAAAGCGGCGTTTTAAACCCAAGCATTTCTGCTTATTGTAAAAGGGAGCGGTGAACTCTCATGGAAAAACTTCAAACCATATCAGCCAAGCAATCAAAGGCGAAGGATGTATACAATGGAACCAGAAAGGGCGCCCATAAACCTCACACGGATTTGTCCTGATGCCCCATTCCTATCGGGACAGAATAGGCCTTCCCCTTCGTACCCTATGGAGAAGGAAATGGTAATCCACTCCAGCATTCTTGCCTGGAGAATCCCACGAACAGAGAAACCTGGCGGGCTACACCCCATGGGGTCGCTAAGAGTCCAACACGACTGAGCGACAACCACTTCGTACTCTAGGGGGCTCCGGCCCGGGCTTTTTAACGGTCAAAACTGCCGCCTGGAAACAGCGCTCCACGTGGTAGGGCCGAGAGACCAGGGTGACCGCTAGGAGGCGCTCTCCTCGTGCACAAAATTTAAATGGCGCGGAAAAAGCGGAGTAATCAGGATAAAGTTTTACTGCAATATTTAAAATATAAAAATGCATGCAAAACCCCACGATGAGCAAACTACCAAGATTTTAAATTAAATCACTATTAATCCGCCCTGCTTTACTTGCTCCACCCTAGTCCTGCCTCTCTCTTGCACCCCTGCAAGCTCTGCAGGCTTTGCCCCAAACCCCGCGAGCTAGTGCAGACCTGGCGCCCTCGAGCCTCCAAAGTGGCTTTTGGCCCGGGAAAGGAGGGGGGAGGGTCCTGGGAAAGAACCTAAGGCGTCCTGGAAAGCGCGCGGGCCAGCGAAGAACTGGGCGTCTCCGGAGCCAACCACTTACCGTGCAAACACGTCGGGGTATTGAATGTGGTGGAAAACTCGCTCGAGCTCCAGCAGCTGGACCTGGGTGAAAACTGTACGGAAGCGGCGCGGCTTTGCCACCGCAATCTGGGGCCCCTGAATGGCCAGGGGGCCAGGCTCCTCCTGCTGCGGCGGGGGCTGAAAATCGCCGTCGTCGCCCTCACGGTTTTCATCGCCCTCGCGGTTTTCATCGCTCTCGCGGTTTTCGTCGTCCAGGAGGTTGGAGTCCGCCTCGCCAAAGTAGTTTGCGGCTGCGGCTGCAGCTGCTTCTCCGGGCTCAGGTGAGGACCGAGTTTCATCTTCCACTCCGATTAAAACCTCCGAGATCAGGGTAGGCTCAACATCTGGAAAAAGAGAAAAGAAAAAGGGAGAGACTGGGGCAGAGGGGCCTGGAGCCCACGGTGCGCGGGCTGGAGGGGGCCGGGGCCGTGTTGGAGGAGGAGCTGCTGTGCAGCGTCCCGTCCACCTGCCCCCAGGGAAAGTTCCTTTTCTGGGATTTGCAGAAGCACCTGCCATTGCCGTCTAGGCACTAACCATGCAGTTCGTCCTCGTCGATTCCCAAGTTGTGGAATCCTGTGTCAAAGTGGCTGCCGTCCATGCTTTGATTGCTGTCGATGAAAGTCTGCGCTTCTGCGAACTCTGCGCTGGCTGGGTGGCGATCCGAGGACCTGGGCTCGAACTGCGACCAGAGGTCTCGAGCCGTGCTCTTCTGGTGCCGGTACCTCTTCTGGCGCAGATACTGGCGCTTGCGCGCCTTATATAGGGTTTTTTGTTGCCTTCCGCGAGTTCAAAGTGTACCCGCTGGAGTCGGATAGACGCCCCCTAGTAGCTTTCACGTTGCCTCTCGTGGGGGTGGGTGGGGCCCGATGGGTCTGCGGTTGGGGGCAGGGCGTGGAGTAAAATAGGGCGAGTGCACGTGAGAGTGGTGCTGGTAGTGGATACTCTTGTTCAGGGAACCGTGACTCCAACTTGTAGTTTAACTGACTGCTTCCAACTTGGACGAAATGTCTGGTTGGAGGAAGGGGATGTGCTGGATTTCGAAAGCCATTTGGGGTTGGGGGTGGGGTAGATGAAACTTCGGCTCCTGGAGCTCGTGGAGAAGTGTTTGGACAATATTCGTCCGCCCAACCCTCACGCAATTCACCAATGCCGCGCGGTTCGTTTTCCCAGAGGAAAAGGTGGAGAGGTAGGGGTAGGGACGACGCGGGACCCCCAGCAAACCAAGCAAAGTAGGGTGAAGTTATTCTTTTATTGGGCTCTGAACAGAAATTGGTGGAATGATGGGACTATATGATTCTGCTCCATTCGCGCGCAAAATCCGCAAAGTCCAAGAATCTGGCTAGTGGTTACGATGAAATGATAAGCTTGGAGGTTGTTTGCCCGGTTGTTTTTTGTTTGTTTTGCACGGGGTTTTTGAAATCAGATCCCACCGTGCATTTCGGGAGCTGGAGTTTACTGTTTGGGTTTGCAACGCAGTGCTGGTGCTCAGATGCAAGCTGCAAGATGTCCCATGCGCCTCTTATGAAAACTCCAATGACTTCAGATTTTTAGTAATGAACCCACGTCAGAGTGCAAGTGTAAAAACCTGCCAAGTGCTTAGTGCATTCAAGAATGCCTGTGCTGCACGGGCCCCTTCCACCAGCTCCTGGCGCAGGCAACATTTGCTGTGCTAGGTTGCTGCGCATCTAAAGGAACCCCGCTTTGCCGGCGCCTAAAGCGCGCCTAATTCCAGGGCGGTACTGTATACCTGGCAGAAGTGCAGGCATTCCTCACTACCTTTTCCGCTCCTCTTCTATCCCTCCATTTATCTAGAATTATACTACTGAACTGTTTTCCCTACGGATGTGTCAAATAAAAGGGGCCAAGCCGCGAATGAAGACTCTGGTTCTTCGGCCAAGAAGTGTTTGCAGGTGTCCCAGGACGTTTTAACGTCTTCCTTGGCCGTCCAGTTGTTGACTCCGTGCTGCCACCGTAGAGGGCACAGGTTCCACCCCTAGTCGGGGAAATAAGATCCGGAAGATTCCCACAAGCCGCTTAGCGTGGCAAAAAAAAAAAAAAAAAAAAAAATCACTTCTTTAAAAAACGAGTCCCATGCTCGGCACTGTGCATACTTTTACTTTTTTTTCTTTTTTATTACAACCATCATTATTATCTCCTATTTTTTTCTTTTTTTTTTTTTTTACAAAGAAAACTGAGTCCCAGGGAAGCCCGGCAACTTGACCGCAGGCTTACGAGCGAGTTTGTGTACTTTTCAACATGTTGTTGCTGTCTTATTTCAAAGGAGTAAATAATGGTGCGATTCCAGGAGGAGTGGAGGAGGGTGAAACGTATTTTGCATAAGCAGGCTATTGGGCAATCTTTAAAAATCTTGAGTGCCAGGGGTCTCTACCTCTTGCTCTGGTTCAAGCCTTTTGCCCCTGCAACTAGCAGCCCCCACTGAGTCTCCCTAAACCAGGGATCCAGGAGTAATGGATTTCCCATACGTGGTTCTTCACTTTTGCTCAACACAGTGCGGGGTGCTCACAGGATCAGGGTACTACATATATTGGCTGCTGAAATGGTTTCTTGAAGACACACAGGAGGGAGGGGTCATGAGATCGACTCCAGTGTCAGGGCCACATTAGGACTTTTGTGGGCCCTAGGCATTTTTGCCTTCTTGGGTCCCTTCCTCCATAAATTTTTTAAAAATTATATTTTACAGCTGTTGGTATAAAGATGAATATAATTTATTCTGGATCATATTAATTTTTTCTTTTAATTTCAAAAGAAATGAAAATATTTTTGAGTACTGTGACCACTGTTCCTCATGTTCCCAGGGGGTGATGGGTAGGAAACTATCTAATAGATGGCTGGTTGACCAATTCACTTTCAGATGTCAAGGGGTGGCACCACCCACAACCTTTCTCTGACTTTAATCAAGATGTTTTCTCCTCAGGCTGGCTTTTGCTGAGTTCTTCAGGCTTCCCTCTCTTTTGGCTAGATATCTGGTGAACACTTACAGCCTGAGATGAGTTATTACATAAGAGATCCATATAGGTTTTAATCATGGTGTGCAGTAGCCTACCTAGTATGTGGTAACAGCCCAGGTATGTTCTATCATAGTTTAGATTTCCACAGTTTACTCCAGTGTTTTCTAAACTTCAGTCATTTATGTGCTCTTGAAAGTTTTGCCATGCCTAGATACCAACCATGGTAGTATTTACTTAACATGTTTACTTATATTTGATTCACATTTGTGTGTGTGTGGCTCCCGCCATCCTGCACGTGGGATCTTACTTCCCCAACCAGGGATGGAATCTGTGCCACCAGAAGTGGAAGTGCATGATTCACTTTTTGAGAACTGTAAATACCTAATTGAATCTCATGCTTTGAATAGCTATGAATTCCAGGGCTTGATATACCTGATTTATGTGAGGCGGAGCATAGCAATAGTTGAGAGCAGAGACCCTGACAGACTGCTGGTGTCTGAATCCTGCTGGTGGCTTTGCTTGACACTTGCTAGCTGGCTCACCTGATGAATTGTTTATTCTCTTTGTGCCTTAGTTTTCTCATCTGTAAAATGGGAATAACTAATAATTCCTACTTCATGGGATTGTTGTGAGAATTAATTGAAATGGTCATAGTATAGGCATATGTGGGAGATACTGTGAGTTCAGTTTTGGACCATTGCAACAAAGCAAATAACGAAGCATCACATGATTTTTTTGTTTCCCAGTGCATATAAAAGATTTGCTGACACTCTGCTGTAGTCTATTAAGTGTGCGATAGCATTACATCCAAAACATGTATATACCTTAATTGAAAAATACTTTATTGCAAAAAATGCTAACCATCATCTGATAACACAGGTTCAATTTATTAAAAAATGTAATATCTGCAAAGCACTATAACGTGAGACACAATAAAATGAGGTATGCCTGTATCATAATTTTTACTATGTGCCAAGCACTGTTTAAGGTCTTCCCTGGCAGCTCAGATGGTAAAGAATCCACCTACAATGCAAGAGATCCTGGTTTGACCCCTGGAGAAGGGAATGGCAACCCACTCCAGTATTCTTCTTGCCTGGAGAATCCCATGGGCAGAGAGGAGCCTGGCAGGCTACAGTCCATGGGGTCACAAAGAGTCCACACGACTGAGTGTCTAACACTTTCACTTTCAAGCACTGTTTAAAGTGCTTTCTACCTATTAGCATATTTAATCCTCCTAACAGCCTTATGGAGGTAGACATAATCTATTATTCTTATTTTACCAATGATGTTATTGAGTCACAGAGAGATGAAGTAACTTGTCTAAAGGTACCCAGCTAATAAGTGTTGGATCTTAGATTTGAACCCTCTTAGAATGATGCTTTGTAGAGAGAACAGGCTCAATGGTAGCTGTTGTGATTTATAAAAAGAAAACATACTCAATATACGGTCATTTCAGTCATAGTATATTCACCGTGTTGTGTAACCATTGCTATTATCAAATTCAAAAACATTTTCATCATCCCATAAACAGACTCCATACCCGTTAGCAGTCATTTCCCAGTCCCCCTCCCTGGAGCCCCTGTTAAACACTAATGTACTTTCTATTTCTATGGATTTCCCTATTCTGTGTATTTCACTCAAATGCAGTGATACAATTTGTGAACATTTGTGGCTGACTTTTTTCACCTGAAGTTATCTCTGTTGTGCCATGTATCAGTACCTCAATTTTTTGATTGAATTGTATTCTGTTGTACAGATAGACCACATGTTCTTTATGCATTTGCATCTGGTGGACATTTGAGTTGTTTCCACCTTTTGGTGATTGTGAATAACACTGCTTTGATTGTTATGAGCGGTCGTGTACAAGTTTTGTTGGAATATCTGTTTTCAATTTTGGGGGGTATAAATTTAGGACTGGAGTTACTGGGTCATACGTTTAAGTTTTTGAGGGAACATGAAACTGTTTTCCATAGCAGCTGCACTATTTTACATTCCTACCAGCAAGATAGGGTTCCAATTTATCCATATCCTCACCAACCTTTGTTATTTTCAGGGTTTTAAAAAATTACAGCCATCCTAGTGGGTGTGAAGTGTTATCACTTATGGTTTTGACATACATTTTTTTGAATGATTAATGATGTTGAGCATATTTTCATGTGCTTATTGACCATTGTATATCTTCCTTGGAGAAATTTCTATTTGTGCCTTTTGCCTGTTTATTAACTGGGTGTTGGTCTTTTTGTTGTAGAGTTGAAGAGTATTTTTTATATTTGAATGCTAGATTCTTTATGATTTGCACATATTTTCTTCCCCAAAGTGTAAATTTTCTTTTCACTTTCTTATTAGGGGCTTTTGATGTTTGCGGTCACAAGCCTGCCCTCATGTGGTTTTGGAGTTCAAATGAATACTATCGGCATAGCCCAGTTCATTTTTAGTGGCAAATCCAGACATATGGCAGGAGCAAATCTGGTCCTTCCTGGAGAAGTCTACTTCTCAGACTTTAACAAGACCCTCACAGATAAAACTAGCCAGACCATCACAGATAAAGCTAGCCAAACACAGTTTTTTAAAAAGCCGCTATCAGTACAAATAATAAACTAAAGATGTAGATCTCCAAAGTTACTATCAGATGCAAACGACTTAGAAACATGTTTAAATAAATGAGAGGATATAAAAAAGACAAGGAAGATATGTTAATAAATAAATATCAGAAAGAACCAAATAGAATTTCTAGAAATGGAACTAAAAGATGAAAGATTTTCTTATGTGGTAAAATAGACATCATGTACAATTTACTATATTAACCATTTTAAAGTGTGCAATTCAGTGGCATTTAGCACATTCAAAATCCTGTGCAATCATTATGACTTTCTAGTTACAGAACATTTTCATCACTCCAGAAGGTAATTTGTACCCATTAAGCACTCACTCCCCATTTCCACCTTCGCCAGCCCTTGGCAACCATGAATCTACTTTCTGTCTTTATAGATTTACCTACACTGGACATTTCATATAAATGGAATCATAATATTGGCCTTTTGTGTCTTTCACTTAGCATAATGTTGAGTTCATCCATGTTGTAGCATGAATCAATATTTTATTTCTCTTACTAGGAGGCATCAGGCACCAGCCTTCAGGAGCCCAATGCCAGGATAAAATGGATCTGATATCCCCATATAGCAGCTTGAGGTGACCTAGGTGTGGCTTTGGCACTACCACACCAAGATGGCACACTTTCCTGCCATCTCCTTGCTGAAGACAGACTCGCTGATGCACCTTCGGTAGGCTTTACACAGGGATGTGCTCTTGAAAACCAAATTTCTAGTTAAACCACTCTATTCATGAGGAGTCCTGCCGGGCAACACTCCCTTTGTGAAGGAACTAATAATCCTTGAATGAAGACCAGGAATCTTGATTCTGTCTGTAAACTGAATCAATCTCTAGATGGGTTTTAAGGACTCTAGCAAGAAAGCTGTGCCATTATGGACATTTTGTACTCATAGATTACATTTCTGCTGCAAGTGGGGGTCACCTATCCCAGCTGTGGCCAGCAATGAGGGTGGGGTGGAGGGATTTTTGGTTCGTTAAGGCCTACAGGAGCCCATTCATAGCACTGTGTGGTTTCTAATTCTTAGTTCTCCCTACAGGGGACTCTAGCTAGGCATTTGAAATATTTTCAGTCCTCAACCAAAATTGTCTATAGAGCATCCCTGATAATCCACCACAAAAAAGACTGACAGGAAGAGTGGGGTGGCTTCTGATGAAACACCAGTGATGTGATGTCAGTTTTTATTAATTATCACACATAGATTATTCATTAATGTCAAAACCCAAAACTTTGGCTTCTTAAAAAAAGAATAAGCATAGGTATAAGGGGCATATGGAGGTTTTTCATTCCTACCTTTGTGAGAACCATAGTTTTATGTAATTCCTTCAGATTCTTAAGACTGTATACTGACTAAGTGAGAGGAAAGCTCTCTGAGGCTATTTGCATATGTAGTCCTAGCCTTTAGAGAGGACTGGAGCGAAGGAAAGACAGCCAGGAGATAGATGTCTGTTAGTACTTGCAATTTTATGTGGCAGTAAAAGTGATTGATATTTGCATTTCCTATCCTGTCTTGAAACACCACATACCCTTCAGGTTTGTTCTATGGAACTGAATCTTTTGCACATGAAATTCCAGTCCAGAGGCTGGGCCTTTTTTGCTGTAACCAAGAGTCAAGAATAAAATTCTATGATGTTTCTTTAAATTCTACCCAATTTCACTCCAATAAAAATTAACTTTAAAATTCTGCCCAATTTCTTTGTCAGTGTTCCCAGAAAGTTTGTAGAATGACTGCTGGTAATGGCTACAAGCATTGATGCATGAAACTTTACACTACCTAGGGCATCCTGGGCTCAAGCTTCTAAAAGTCTGCTCCCTACTGCCTCATAGGGGTCCTTCAGAGGGAAATTTTTCATGACCATCTTGATCCTTCCTATGATCTAGGAAAGTACTTTTCAGTCTACCTTGTGTGTGTCCATGGTCAGTTGTATCTGACTCTTTGTGATGCCATGGACTGTACCTAGGCTCCTCTGTCCATGGGATTTTCCAGGCAAGAATACTGGAGTGGGCTGCCATTTCCTACTCCAGGGGATTTTCCTGAGGCAGGGATTGAACCTGCATCTCCTGTGTCTCCTGCATTGGCAGGTGGATTCCTTACCACTGAGTGACCTCAGTTTATAGTGAAAGAAAAATACAGTCTGGTAATTACCATTGGCTTTCAGCTATTTCAAGTTGTGTATTCTGACTCAGTGTCAAATAATGCATACAGGGGCCACAGAAGTGAGCAAGGCCTGGAGAGAAAGAAAATATATGAGATTTTAATATAAAGCAGAACAAGGCATGTGCCACAAGAGAGGAGCAAAGCAGTCTTATGGAAGTTCAAAGGAAGGAGAGTTCACACCCAGTACAAATCTAGAAATACATGGAAGATGTGAAATTGGAGAAGAATCTTGAACTCTGATTGGGAGTTCTTTACTTACTTTTTAAAAATAAACACCATTTTCCTTCAAACTACAAAAGTAATGATTGATTACTGTAATAAATTTGGAAAGTATAAAGAAGCCACAAATAATATCAAATCATTTAAACTCACCCATAACCTTGTCTATCATCCATGTGTGGTAATGACAACTTTCTTTTATTTCTGTTTTTTTTTACAAGTTCTGTATTATAGTTAACTATCTGATATTTTATCTTAGTTATCTACCATTATATCATATTATTTCTTACACTTTAAAGTTTTTAAATTGTAAAGTATGATAGTTTATTATTCATTCATCTGTTCTCTCATTCAGTCATTCTACCAATATTTATTGCCAACCATACACACTTTTACATTTCAGTGTCAAGGAAACTGCCTGACACGTTTTGGATGCTCAATAAATATTTATTGAATGAATGAATGGATTTCAAGCACTATTCTGAATTACCAGTATTCTTAATAATTTTCCCCAATGGTAAACTTTTTCCCCCCTTTCCCCCCCCTATTTTATAACACGTACATTTTTGGACATGAATTATTTGTGGAAAGAATTTCAGTGGATAGAGTTCAGAGATTGGAGAGAGAGTCTAGGAAGATAGCTCAAAATGAAGATGACACATAAAGAGCATATTTATGGGTCAGCAAATAGTTCAGTTTGGCTGGAGATGAACTAGGGGAGACATGGGAGCCAGGACTGAAATGTGGTAATAGTTCTTCGCGTGTATCTAGAAGTTCCTAATCTAAAGTATGCTTTCATGAGCATTAGTTTACATATTCTTATGGCATTATTATTTCCACTTTATAATAAATGAGAAAACTGAGAGTGAAAGAGTTTGAGCTGCTCAAGTTTGCACAGCTAATAAGAGATAGAGGTAGATTTAGGCTTTGAAATATATATTTAGGAGTTTGGGTTTCATCTTGAGAGTAATGGGGTATTGGAGAGGTTATTTTTTTGTAAGTGTATTTGTTTTAATTGGAGGCTAAATACTTTACAATATTGTAGTAGTTTTTGCCATACATTCACATGAATCAGCCATGGGTATACATGTGCCCCCATCCTGAACGCCCCTCCCACCTCCCTCCCCATCCCATCCCTCAGGGTCATCCCAGTGCACCAGCCCTGAGCTCCCTGTCTCATGCATCAACCTGGACTGGCAATCTATTTCACATATGATAATATACATGTTTCAATGCTATTCTCTCAAATCATCCCACCCTCGCCTTCTCCCACAGAGTCCAAAAGTCTGTTTTTCACATCTGTGTCTCTTTTGCTGTCTCGAAATGGCAACCCACTCCAGTGTTCTTGTCTGGAGAATCCCAGGGATGGGGGAGCCTGGTGGGCTGCTGTTGATGGGGTCGCACAGAGTCGGACATGACTTAAGTGACTTAGCAGCAGCAGCAGCATATAGGGTCATTGTTACCATCTTTCTCAGTTCCATATATATATGCAATGAACATTCATGTACAGGTTTTTGTGTGAGCATGTTTCATTTCATTTCTAGAAATCCCCAAGTATTCGATGTCTGGATCTTCTGGTAGTTGTATGTTTAGATTTAAAAATTAAAAAAAAATAAATAAACTGCCAAACAATTTTGTGGAGTGGTTACACAAGTTTATATCCCTACCAATATCTTTAATAGAGGGTCTTCATATCCTCACCAACATTTTTTTCTTAGCCATGATGATAGGTATGCAATGATACCTCATTGTGGATATCTCATTAAGAAAATTTGCATTTTTTCTTATGGGTGATGATATTGAACAGCTTTTCATGTACTTATTTGACATCTCTGTATCCTCTGCAGGTCTGTTCATGCCTTTTACACATTTTCTAGTTATATTGTTTTTTACTGTTGAGTTTTGAGATTTCTTTATATATCGATATATTCTAGTTTTTTTTTTTTTACTAGTTATGTCATTTGCAAGTATTTTCTCTTAGTTTGTAGTTTTTCTTTTTATGCTCTCAGCAGGGTCTTTGGGAGATTGAAAGTTTTTTTTTTTTTTAAAATATTTATTTTGCTGAATCTTAGTTGTGGCACGCAGGATCTTTGAGCTTAGTTGCAGCCTGTGAGACCTAGTCCCCTGACCAGGGATCGAACCTAGCCCCCCTGCACTGGGAGCATGGAGTCTTAGTCAGTGGATCACCAGGGAAGTCTCAGAAGAGGAAAAGTTCTTTAAAATTTATTTTCTTCAGATTTATTGAGATGTAGTTGACATATAACCCTATATAAGTTTAAGGTATACTGCATAATGACTTGTTGTTCAGTAGATTAGTTGTGTCTGACTCTGCGACCTCCTGAACTGTAGCATGCCAGGCTTCCTTGTCCTTCACCGTCTCCTGGAGTTTGCTCAAACTCATGTCCATTGAGTTGGTGATGCCATCCAACCATCTCATCCTCTGTCATCCCCTTCTCCTCCTGCCTTCAATCTTTTCCAGCATTAGGGTCTTTTCCAATGAGTCGGCTCTTTGCATCAGGTGGCCAAAGTATTGGAGCTTCAGCATCAGTCCTTCCCATGAATATTCAAGGTTAATTTCATTTAGGATTAGCTGGTTTGGTACCCCTACAGTCCAAGGGGCTCTCAAGAGTCTTCTCCAGCACCACAGTTCGAAAGCATCAATTATTCCATGCTCAGACTTCTTTATGGTCCAACTCTCAAATCTGTACATGACTACTGGAAAAACCATAGCTTTGACTATACAGACTCTTGTCATCAAAGTAATGTCTCTGCTTTTTAATATGCTGTGTACATTTGTCAATGGTTTTCTTCCAAGAAACAAGAATCTTTTAATTTCATTGCTGCAGTCACCATCCACAGTGATTTTGGAGCCCAAGAAAATAAAAAGTCTGTCACTGTTTCCATTGTTCCCCCATCTACTTGCCATGAATTAATGGGACCAGATGCCATGATCTTAGTTTTCTGAATGTTGACTTTTAAGCCAGCTCTTTCACTCTCCTCTTCCACCTTCATCAAGAGGCTCTTTAGTTCCTCTTCACTTTCTGCCATTAGGATGGTGTCATCTGCATACCTGAGGCTATTGATATTCCCCCTGGCAATCTTGATTCCAGCTTGTGATTCATCCAGCCTGACATTTCACATGATGTAGTCTGTATAGAAGTTAAATAAGCAGAGTGACAATATACAGTCTTGATGTACTCCTTTCCCAGTTTTGAATCAGTCTGTTGTTCCATGTCCAGTTCTGTTGCTTCTTGACCTGCATACAGGTTTCTCAGGAGGCAGGTATGGTGGTCTGGGATTCCCATCTCTTTCAGAATTTTCCACAGTTTGTTGTGAACCCCTCAGTCAATGGTGTAGTCAATAAAGCAGAATCAGATGCTTTTAGCGTAGTTAGTGAAGCAGATGTTTTCTGGAATTCTCTTGCTTTTCCTGTGATCCAACGGATAGTAGCAGTTTGATCTCTGGTTCCTCTGTCTTTTCTAAATTCAGCTTTTACATCTGGAAGTTCTAGGTTCATGTACCGATGAACCCTCTCTTGAAGGATTTTGAGCATTACCTTGCTGACCTGTGAAATGAGCACAACTGTGCAGTAGTTTGAAGATTGTTTGGCATTGTCCTTCTTTGGGATTGGAATGAAAACTGACTTTTTCCAGTCCTGTGGCCACTGCTGAGTTTTCTAAATTTGCTAGCATATTAAGTTCAGCACTTTCACAGCATCATCTTTAAGGATTTGAAATAGCTCAGCTGGAAATCTATCACTTCCACTAGCTTTGTTCATAGTAATGCTTTCTAAGGCTCCCTTGACTTCACACTCCAGGATTTCTGGCTCTTGATGAGTGACTACACCATCATGGTTGTCTGGGTCAATAAGACATTTTCGGTATAGCTCTTCTGTGTATTCTTGCCACCTCTTCTTAATATCTCCTGCTTCTGTTAGGTCCCTACCATTTCTGTCTTTTATTGTGCCCATCTTTGCATGAAATGTTCCCTTGGTATATCTAAGTTTCTTGAAGAGCTCTTTAGTCTTTTCCATTCTGTTGTTTTCCTCTTTTTCTTTGTATTGTTCACTTAAGAAGTCTTTCTTATCTCTCCTTGCTATTCTTTGGCACTCTGCATTCAGATGGGTATATCTTTCCTTTTCTCCTTTGCCTTTCACTTCTCTTTTTTTTCTCAGTTATTTATAAGGCCTCCTCAGACAACCACTTTTTCTTCTTGCATTTGTTTTTCTTGGGGATGGTTTTGATCACTGCCTCCTATACAATGTTATGAACCTCCATCCATAGTTCATCAGGCACTCTGTCTATCAGATCTAATCCCTTGAATCTATTTGTCACTTCCACTGTATATTCATAAGGGATTTGATTAAGAGCATACCTGAATGGCCTAGTGGCTTTCCCTATTTTCTTCAATTTAAGCCAGAATTTTGCAGTAAGGGGCTAATCATCTGAGCCTCAATCAACTTCTGGTCCTGTTTGGCTGACTGTATAGAGTTTCACCATCTTTGGCTGCAAAGAATATAATCAATCTGATTTCGGTATTGACCATCTGGTGAAGTCCATATATAGAGTCGTCTCATGTTGTTATAAGAGGGTGTTTGCTATGACCATTGAGTTCTCTTGGCAAAACTCTATTAGCCTTTGCCCTGCTTCATTTTGTACTCCAAGGCCAAACTTGCCTGTTTCTCCAGGTAGCTCTTGATTTCCTGCTTTTGCATTCCAGTCCCCTATTATGAAAAGGACATCATTTTTTGGTGTTAGTTCTTATAAGGTATTGTAGGTCTTTATAGAACCATTCAACTTTAGCTTCTTTGGCATTACTGGTTGTGTACTTTACAGTACTGTATAGAGTCCAGTAGTACAATATATATGTTTCAAGCCCAGGTTGTCTACAACCAAGCATAACAGCTTGACATTTTTTGTGTTTTTTTTATGTATTATTTCTGTGAAAAGTATTATAAACCTATTACAGTACCTTAATATATAGCCGATTGTGTTAGCTGGGTACCTAGGATAACTCTGTTGGTCTTACAAACCAATTGGACTTATGAATGCACTCTCAGAATAGAACTTGTTCTTATGTAGGGGTCTTACTGCTCTAGAATAAGATGGAAGCTTCCTGTGCTCTGGCAGTGTTCCCTGAGCATGTTCTTTGTATGTGTCGGCCCCAGTTGAAGCTGTTAACCTCCCTCTTTTGGCTGTAATTCCTCTAGTTAGTGTCTTCTTTTTCCAGTTCAAATCTGTCAAATATGATAGTCTTCTTGGGAGCTGAGGTAGAAGCATCTCCTCTTACCATTCACCCGTGTTTTATCCACCCCATTAAAGAAAACGTTTCCTAAGCTAATGAGGCAATTCACTTATTTTAAGCATTTGTGCTCTGTGATTCAGGAATCTCCTAGTGCTAATTCAGATTAATTATCTGGTTAGCTTAACAAGGCTGGAGATTTTTTATAGGATGGATAAAATGGGGGGAATGGAAAAGAAAAAAATAAAGGTAAAGACTTGCTTCAACACTTTAGTGAAACCTATCACTCTGTCTCTTGGCTGGTGGGGGACCCAGCCCCTAAGCCCTGCTCAGGTTTCTATGGAGTAGGGAGAATTTCGGAGAAGGCAATGGCAAGCCACTCCAGTACTCTTGCCTAGAAAATCCCGTGGATGGAGCAGCCTGGTAGGCTGCAGTCCGTGGGGTCGCTAAGGGTCGGACACGACTGAGCGACTTTACTTTCACTTTTCACTTTCACACATTGGAGAAGGAAATGGCAACCCACTCCAGTGTTCTTGCCTGGAGAATCCCAGGGACGGGGGAGCCTGGTGGGCTTCCGTCTATGGGGTCACACAGAGTCGGACACGACTGAAGTGACTTAGCAGCAGCAGCAACAGCAGGGAGAATTTGGCTTTCCTGTAAGCAGGAGCCTTCCTCTTCCTGGGTTTGCAGTGTGTGTCCTTCATTACTGACAAGCCAGGCCAACTCCCGGGAAGTCCAGGGTGTGGGAACAGATGTCTGTTCCCAGAGACACGCCCCTCTCCTACTGGGCTGCTCTAGTGGCTGGGATTTCCACTGGGAGTGCAGCATTCCCCAACATGGGTTACACGATGGCCTCCTTCATGGGCTTTTGCCATTTCAAATACGATCAATACCATCTTTTATTAAATGTTTCCCTCCCTCGCCCCCGAGTGGGTGGCAGTGGGCAGGCCTTGTGCTCTGCCCCTCTGCTAGTTCCTGGCCAGGCTCCCAGCCGCCACAGCTTCCTCCGTGCCCCATACCAGGTGCTTGCACTGTGTCCTAAATGTTTTTTTTTTTTTAATCAGTTTCAAAGGGAATTACCTTTTAACTAGAGCCTCGTACTAACCCTTAATATCCATGTTATCACCCATTTGACGTGCCAGTTATACCCTTGCTAAGACTGGCCTTTCAAGCAGCAGCAGTGGGCTTGATCTGAAGATCCAAAAATCGGGCTCCCTTCTTTTTCACAGTGAAAGACTGAGGGGCCCCTGGAATATGCATTGCTAGGTGACGTTTGCTATGGAGCATTTATCTCAGGCTCCTTTTAAGAGTGCGTTTGGCAAGAATTTGTGTCCTTGTGACACATCTCCAATCACTCTGAGACAGAAGGTTATATCATCTGCATAAACATTGGTGACCCCAGTTGGGTTGGCAAATATTTCAACTGGCAACCTTCTACTCTGCTGAGTTGCTACATGTCTGCTAGAATGGGTGCGGAAATCTCGCAAGTCACCTCCATGGGGGCTCTGCTTGGGCACGTATGGGGTTGTCCTTGTTGCCTTTTTCTTCCATGAGGAATTAATTTCTGAATGGGAATCAGACCTCCTTGGGATGAGGCATACTGCAATATGGCTACCCTTAGAGATGAAACAGATGCCCAATATCATAAGGCAATAATGGAATACCAGCTTCACGCCCTAATTTTTATTTAAAAATTTTATTTATTTTATACTGGAGTGGGCTGGTGGGGGAGCGGGAGTCACGGGCGCTCCCCCTCGTCCAGCGAGCGACGGACAGGCGGCGGCGAAACGGGCAATGGATCGGGGCCGCGATGGGCCCGGGAAGCGAGACACACCAGGGCGCGGCCCCGGGGAGCAGCAGACGGGGAGCGGACTGAGGCGGACGGAGAGGGGCACCGACGGGGTGCGGCCACGTGAGGCCAACGCCACGGAACGGACGGCGGAGGTGGGGTGGCCGCGCGCCACCGCGAGGGGGATGGTTCAAAACGACCCGGGGGAAGCGAGTCGGCCGCCAGGGCGCTCCGCGGGATCTCACCGCCAGAGGCCTCCCAGCACAGGGGCGGTCCCGCGGCACACCCGGGACAACGGACTGGCACCCCTCTCACGGGGCTCGCGCCCACCGCCACCTGCAAACCCAGAGCCGCAGCCAGCCCGGAGAACGCTCTCCCGCCGCGTGCCGGCGGCCCCCGTGGCCCTCACGCGCGCAACCCTGCTGTGCCAGGCTCCCCGCCCCGCCCCCTTTCTCAGGGCTCGGAGGGCACTGCTCCGCCTGGGGACGCCACCGGCCGACGGAGCCGGGGGACGACACCCACGTGAGGCGAGGCCGGCTCAGTCCCAGACAGGGGCAGGGGACGCGGGCGGTCGCACGCGCGGGACGAGGAGGAAAGGCCGGCAGCGGCGGGGAGGGGCCGGCAAGCACGCACGGCGGGGGCCGCGGGACAGGGGCGCAGGCGCCGTCCGGGGACCGGAAAACACCAGGACACGGCCGGACCACCAGGAAAACCAGCGCGAGATCCCACCACCACCCACACCCGAGGTTGGTCCCGCGACGCCTGGGACACCGGCCGGTCCTGGCTATCCCCGGAGCAGGTCCCACGACCCGGCCCTGCCGCCAGGGCCAGCGTGCCGTCCACCCATCTTCCTCCGTCTGTCCTCGACAGATCCGTCTTCCATCTAGTCTGACCCCGAGGCTCAACATCCTGGGGACACGCTCTCGAGCGAGGCGGCCCAGATCGTGACCGCACGCCGCCACCGGTTGCGGCTCGGGGGCGAGGGCGGGCGCGATAGGCTCCTCCTCACCGCCGCTGCGGGGCTGCGGAAGCCGGGGCCGACCGGGCGTCGCGGCCCCCTTCCCCCGCTTCCCTCTGGGCTCACACCACGGGGCCAGCCGCGAGCACACGGCGCAGGCACGGCCCCCCAGTTGCTGGACGCCCGGCGCCAGGCGGGGCCGGCGGCCCCCACCCCCACCCCAACTTGGATGGGGAAGGAGCCGGCCGCGGTTTTTTGGAGAAGGAAATGGCAACCCACTCCAGTATTCTTGCCTGGAGAATCCCATGGACAGAGGAGCCTGGCGGGCTGCAGTCCACAGGGTCGTATAGTCGGACACGACTGAGCGACTTCACTTCACTCCTTCATAGTTGATTTATCATGTTGCATTAGTTTCAGGTATACAGGACAGTGATTCAGTTATACATACATATATATCTCAGCATTTTTTTCGGATTCCTTTCTCTTATGTGCTAAGTCGCTCAGTCATGTTCGACTCTTTTTGATCCCATGGACTGTAGCCCGCCAGGCTCCTCTGTTCATGGAATTCTCCACGCAAGAATACTGGAGTGGATTGCCATTCCCTTCTCCAGGGAATTTTCCTGACCCAGGGGTAGAACTTGGGTCTCCTGCATTGCAGACAGATTCTTTACCATCTGAATTTTATATCATGTCCTAATTCTTACTCAGAGGCAATTACAAGTGATACTTTTCCCTCCAACATCTTTCATTCTTGACCAGCTGGGCATGGGGACCTCTGAGCAGAATCAGGTATCAGGAGATGGGAGCCTGGGTTTAGCTTCTGAGTAGCACACTGATTTTGTTATAGGTCTTTCTAGTTCGCTCAGAGTATTTTCCCTGATGGCACCTTAAAGACTTCCCTTGATCTTGACATCTGCCCTGTTTCCTGTCCTCTCAAAGCTGTATTCATGGAAACCCATTAGTCCAATAAACACTCAGCAGTAGTATCTTTAATAACGCTGTTTACATTAATATATTTGCAACTGAATGAGGAACCTTCTGGAAACAACCCCCACCCCACCCCCGTTTAAAAAAAAAAATCGGTGTTTCCCAAAGAGTGGTATGAGACATAATTTTGGGTGGTGCATTGACTAAATTTCTAAAAACATCAACTGTCCAGAGACCAACCCATGTTCTTTTTTCCTATTTAACCACATTTCCTTGTCTCAATTTCTTCCCTGAATTAAAGCTTTCAGTATCTCCCTACAGAAGGCAGCAGAGCACACTAGATATGTGTCTGGGCTCTGCCTGAAACAAACTGGATTTTGAATCCTGGCTCCATCATTTACTATGATGAATGAACAAGTTCCATGAACCTCTCTGAGCTTCAGATTCCTTATCTGTGAAAAAGTGGAGGTTTACCTTATAAGGTTATTTTGACTAGTACATCAAAGCAAACACTTAGCACAGTGACTGACACATAATCCGTGCTTGCATCATGTTATCTGTAACAACAACAAGAACAACAGTAATTTTTATTCTTTTGGGGATGTTGGTGCCTCCCTTAGTGCTCATTGCTGATGTCATCATCTGCTTGTTGTTTCACAAACTGAACACATCTCATTTTGGAAGGACCCCCGTGACTGGCACCGTACTTCCAACTTCCAGCTATTTCCGACATTGTCTGGGCTTGCCATTAGGCAAGTTTTCCTGAGGAGAAGAAAGGGGGCACTGGGAAAGATTGAAGCCCAGACTACAGGTCCCAGTTGGCCAGGATACTCCCTGCCGATCAAGGCTGTGGGGCTCCCTCTGCTGGACAATCACGTTTTTGTCCTAATGGCTCACGTTTTCAGTTCAGTTCAGTCGCTCAGTCGTGTCCGACTCTTTGCGACCCCATGAATCACAGCACGCCAGGTCTCCCTATCCATCACCAACTCCCGGAGTTCACTCAAACTCATGTCCATCGAGTCGGTGATGCCATCCAGCCATCTCATTCTCTGTCGTCCCCTTCTGCTCCTGCCCCCAATCCCTCCCAGCATCAGAGTCTTTTCCAGTGAGTCAACTCTTCGCATGAGGTGGCCAAAGTATTGGAGTTTTCAGTGTAGTATCAATTACAAGGCTAGAATTAAGGAGCAGACAAGTGGGAAACCATCTACTTATGAAAACACACAAATATATGAGCATGTCCTGAGAGCTTGTAGGTTGCCAGGTACTGAACAAGGAAGAGGAATTACAAAGACAAATACAGCTGGATCTTGGGCAGCGGGGACAGATGCATGCACAGACAAATGTGATGGGGTGAAGTCTGCAGTGGCACCTCGGGGGGTGGTGAGCAGGGGGCAGTACTGGCCAAATTTATTGGCAGAGGGAAAAGGTCTATAAAAAGGAAAGGCTTCATAGAGGGCTGTGACCCTTGAGCTGAGTCCTGAAAGATAAGCAGTGTCCCCTTGGCAGACAGGAGGCAGAGGACAAGAAAAAGCACAGGGACCTCACAACTTGGCTTAGACATAGATGCTGTGACAATTTATATCCACAGCTTCCCTAATAGCTCAGTTAGTAAAGAATCTGCCTGCAATGCAGGAGACCCTGGTTTGATTCCTGGGCCGGGAATATCCCCTGGAGAAGGGATAGGCTACCCACTCCAGTATTCTTGGGCTTCCCTGGTGGCTTAGCTGATAAAGAATCCGCCTGCAATGTGGGAGACCTGGGTTCAATCCCTGGGTTGGGAAGATCCCCTGGAGAAAGGAAAGGCTACCCACTTCAGTATTCTGGCCTGAAGAATTCCATGGACTGTACAGTCATAAAGAATCCAACACGACTGAGTGACTTTCACTTTCACTCTTGAGGCAAGTTGTAGGTGATTTTGTTTGTTAACAGGACACTGCTTTTAGGCATAAAAGAATATTCATGCTGTGGCTTTTAATGGTATACTTATTTCAAATAAATTGAAAGTTGATTGGAAGGTATGATGTGTATAATATTGGGAAATTTTAGTATAGAAGCAAGTGCATTTCTAATGGTTGACTTTGGCAGTATTTTAGCTATTTGGGTTCCCATATTTTAAGAAAAGTGATTTTAAATTATGTGACTTAAATAATCATTTGATGTTACAGATTTGAGTGTGTGAAAGATATTTGCCAGCTTCAGTTGGTGCGTTATTTCACAAATCCTTTTAAAAACACTAAAACCTCACACAAAAATGTATTTACTCATTTACTTATTCAAAACACACAGTGCCAGATATGTGTGAAGCACAGGGAACCCAATGACAACAAAGTACAGATTCCTTAATGAAAGAGGCACACACATGACTTCACTGTTTTGGGTGAATAAAGACATTGGTTTGTCTCACTGGAGGCAAATTGACAAATTTCAGGATAGCAACTTAATTTGGGCTGGAGAGTGGAAATTGGGGCTTAGACAGACCGGCCTGGGGCTCAGAATTTGATGGATAATTTCTAAAGTTCATTCACAGAGACAAGTTAAAACTGGTCTGTATAGGAGTTCTCAAAGGACATCTAAAATCTAGGTCTATAATTGTTGAATGAATAAACAGATAAGTCTGCAAGTTTTTAAATTTGTGATTTCAGAGGTATCGGTAATCACTAGATGTTTCAAAAAAAGCGTTATTTTAGGGACTGAGTGTTCCTTTTGATTGACTTTAATCTCCACCAGTTCTCCCAGAAGTCTTAACTGTCACACCCAGCTTTCCTCTCTGCTTTAAAATAAAGGAGAACTCTGCTTTTAGCGGGTAGAAGAATGGAAACTACAGAAAGAGTCACCAATTTTTGCTTTACAGTTGTCTTAGTCAGCTTTTTTGTTTTTAAGATTTTGATAACCCTGTGGATTTGCTAAGTTGGCTATTGGTGACTGTTCTTCAGTGCACCTGCCTTTCTACCATCCAGCCAGCACCCTTCTAGAATCTGATTTTTCAGCCCTGAAGCTCAAATATCCCTCCCCAAGCCTCATAAAATCCCAGGCACCCTGTTTCCTTGCCTAGCTGGGTGATAACCAGGCTCTTCCTTTCGGCACTCAAAGTCTGATTCTAGGAGAGGAATACAGGCTCCTATGGGCCACCATATTCTCCTCCACCAGTTTCCAGTTTTGAGGTCTTTATTTCTAATCTGAGCCTAATCGTATAGTTTGAGACAGGGATTCCTGTCGACATTCAGATCTCTCTCTCTTTAAATATATATATATATATATATAATTTATTTATTTTAATTGAAGGATAGTTGGTTTACAACATTGTGTTGGTTTCTGCCATGTGAAGTGAAGTCGCTCAGTCGTGTCCGACTCTTTGTGACCCCGTGGACTGTAGCCTATGGAGTGGGTTACCATTTCCTTCTCCAGGGGAGCTTCCCGACCCAGGGATCGAACCTGAGTCTCCCGCATTGGAGGCAGACGCTTTAACCTCTGAGCCACCAGGGAAGCTAGCCATACATCAACACAAATCAGCCATAGGTATACCTATGTCCCCTCCCTCTTGAACATCCCTCCCACCTCCCTCCCTATCTCACCCCCTCTATGTTGTTCTGTTATCACGATTATCATTCTTATCAGTTTCCTATAGTAGTGACATTCTGCTATGGTGATTATCATCATTATCAGTCTTACCCCTGAGTGGGAATGAGTATCTTGAGTAGAACCTTTGAAGGAAGGTGAAAGAGATCAAGAGGGCTCTAGATATCTGGAAAAGAGAAAGGGGTGCAGGGGTTTAGAAAGCACCCTGACAATAAGGCAAAAGGGGGCCAGTAATGCAGGCAGAAGTCACTGAAGCTGAATTCTGAAGACAGCACAGTTTTACTAAGGTAAGAACTACCACTTCTTCACTTTTCTGCCCCATCTGGGGCCCACCAGTCTTCTCTGTCCTTGGGATTGCCCAGACAAGACTACTGGAGAGAGTAGCCATTCCCTTCTCCAGGGGATCTTCCCAATCCAGGAATCAAACCTGGGTCTCCTGCCATTGCAGGCAGATTCTTTACCACTGAGCCATCAGGGAAGTCCCTCTGTCCCATCCGAAGTCTGCAAAGGAACCTGAAGACACCTGGGAGGCACACCTACCTCCCCCATACCTCCCTCCTCACTGCCTGGAAACCCCTGAGTTAGAGAAAGCAATTTTAGCTCGCCCTCAGGTGGCCAAATGTAATATTGCGGCAATGGCTTTGGATAGACGTTGGCGCTGTGGCCAAACACCTCAGGATAGGCATTGGTGCTTGGCAAGTTGGTAGGCACCCGGCAGGGCAACTTGTGTAGAGATGGCACTCTTCCCTCCAAGGTGCTAGTTCTCAAGCTTATTGACATAGGATCCCTGGAATAATCTTGCCAGGTTTATTTTGAACTCTGCATCACCTCCTTCTCACGGTGCTTCGTGGCATAAAATTGTCTATTAAAGTAAATCTGTTATTTCTTAGATTTAAATATTATCTGAGGTAAATAGAGCAGACTTGTTTGGGACCCTTTAATGTTGGTGACAAATAGGGGGACCCTTTGGTCCGTCAAACCTTAGGTAGTGTTGTATCAAAACCTTGTTTTAATCACATTACTGTCTATTTTATTTATCCCATTTCTTGCATGTGTGTGTGTGCTAAGTGGCTTCAGTCGTGTCCCACTCTTTGCGATCCTATGAACTGCAGCCTGCCAGACTCCTCTGTCCATGGAATTCTCCAGGAAAGAATACTGGAGTGTGTTGCCATGCCCTCCTCCAGATGATCTTCCTGGCCTAGAGATTGAACCTGCAGCTCCTGCATTGGCAGGCAGGCTCGTTATCACTGAGACATGGGGAAAGCCCATCCCATTTCTTAATAACCATTTAAAGATTCTCGTGCTTTTGGGATGAGTCCCTTGAAAATTTCCACCTTGTTGGGAACAAGTCTTTAGACTTTCCCTACAGTTTCTTCTTACTCCCCTGTTAATCAGTCTAATTAGCAATCTAATGTTTTTATTATCACCTAAAAGAGTCATTAATGGGAAGCTAAGACCACAAATAAGACTTCCCAAACCATTTTTGTTTGTTTTCAACTAATGGAGTTCTTAGGTTAGTGATTATGTCGTTTTTGTATCTACTTTCTAATTTGGCTTTTTCATAGGTACCAGTAGAACAGGTGTTTATAATGAGAGCTCTAAATATTTACCAATTTAGAAGTTTCTTCAACTGAAAGGATCCATCATCTGGCCATTGATAAGTAGTATCTTAATAGTGACTCAAACCAGTACTGTGTAATAGGCATCCCATCCCCACAAGAGAGTGCAAAGGCGGTAGCCTCCCCAAGATCTAGAAAGTTTACCCCCAGAAGTAGTCTAGGAAAATATAGGGCCTTTGTTGTACAGGTAGATGCAATGAAGGTTAGGTTGATCAAGGCCACTTAAGAGCTGGGACCTCTTATGACAAGTTTCCCTGGGAGTTGGCACAGCCAGACAAAAAAGACTGCTCAGAATCTCAGTCTCTTCGACTAGCTGCCAAATGTACACCGTATATGTACCTTCCAGAGGGCAGAGACCAAGCTCCCAAAACACAGAAAGCAAATGCCTAAGAACAGGTAGAATATTTGCATCTCAAAGACACCGGGAGAGAAATGTAAGCTTCTCCTGCTGCTGCTGCTGCTAAGTCACTTCAGTCGTGTCCGACTCTGTGTGACCCCATAGACAGAAGCCCACCAGGCTGCCCCATCCCTGGGATTCTCCAGGCAAGAACACTGGAGTGGGTTGCCATTTCCTTCTCCAATGTGTGAAAGTGAAAAGTGAAAGTGAAGTCGCTCAGTCGTGTCCGACCCTTAGCGACCCCACGGACTGCAGCCCACCAGGCTGCTCCATCCATGGGATTTTCTAGGCAAGAGTACTGGAGTGGCTTGCCATTGCCTTCTCCGAAGCTTCTCCTAGAAGGGCTTTTGTTCCTTTAAGGACAGAATTCTGAAAAGATGTTTTATTAAGTCAGTTTTTTCTAGTTGTGCCCACAAAATATATTAATTTTGGAATGTCAAAAGAATCCCAGTTTGGTCATTTTAGGGCTAGGACAAGATTTCCTTTAATTTCCAGTTTTTAATTTCCAGTTAAGCAAGTACTTGTAAGTATAAATTCTGTATGTACAAAATAAAACCCGCCCAGTGTCTTTCAGCTGGGGTAGCCCACTCTGTCTTTCAACTGAGTAAAATCTCCCCAGTATCCTTCAACTGGGAGGGGGGACAGGTACCTATTATATACTGCCAAATAAAACTCAGGGTCATCAGCCAACAAATGGGAGATCTAGGAATCAGGAGAGAGTTGCCCAAATTCTTCTGGACTCTCTGAGGAGGTGGATGAGCACAAGGGGCCTCTGCTGGTACCAAGGCTTTGGATCCTTGTAGAGTTGAGGTGAAGGGGAGAAGTCATCTCTGGGTTTGTTTGTGACCAAAAATGCACAATCTAAATAAGTTAAAGTTTGTTTACTGAGGAAGATAACACAGCCTCTCAGATAGCTCTGAGGAACTGCTTAGATGTAAAGGAGGAGCCAGGATACATAGGAGTTTTTTGCTGAAAAAAGAAAAAGAAAAGGAACATGTAGTCGAACATTAAAGGATAACTGCCAATCATCCATTAAAAGACATCTCAAGTTAATCATTTTAATGCTTTACTATGTATGGGAAGATGCAAGAATCTGGGCTCATTGAAATTGTTTCTTAGATATGCATCTTAACCATCTAGGACCAGTGTCTAGAACACAGAATATTTCCTATTTTTCTCCATCCTGACATCTTGAATCCCCCTCATGGGTGGGGTGAGGGTTAGGGTTTTCCTGCTGCCATAGTGGCTGTTGGCTTGATCGTGGGCAACATTTGTTGTTTACTGGAATGGCAGACAACTTTCCCTTTCCACATTTCTCTTTATACATATCATAAATATGTATTTTTTCTGATCTGTTTGGGAATAAGTTACAGACATGATGCTTTTTTATCCTTAAATAGTTAAGTGTGTATTTTCTAAACAAAATTTCACTTATATAACCATATCACAGTTATCGAAACCGGGAAATTAGCATTGCTACAATACGATTTTCTAATATTCAGACTTGATTCAAATTTTCAAAGTGTTCCACAATGTCCTTTATAGAAAATATTGGGTTGGCCAAAAAGTTCTTTCAGGTTTTCTGTAAAATCATGTGGAAAAACTGAAACGAACTTTTTGGCAAATCCAGTATAAATACAGGATCCAATCCAAAATCATTCATTGCATCACAGTTCGTTGTTGTGTCTCTTTCAGTTCAGTTCAATTCAGTCGTGTCCAACTCTTTGCAACCCCATGAACTGCAGCACACCAGGCCTCCCCGTCCATCACCAACTCCCAGAGTTCACTCAAACTCATGTCCATCGAGTCGGTGATGCCATCCAGCCATCTCATTCTCTGTCGTCCCCTTCTCCTCCTGCCCCAAATCCCTCCTAGCATCAGACACTTTTCCAGTGAGTCAACTCGTTGCATGAGGTGGCCAAAGTATTGGAGTTTCAGCTTTAGCATCGGTCCTTCCAGTGAACACCCAGGACTGATCTCCTTTAGGATGGACTGGTTGGATCTCCTTGCAGTCCAAGGGACTCTCAAGAGTCTTCTCCAACACCACAGTTCAAAAGCATCAATTCTTCGGCGATCAGCTTTCTTCACAGTCCAACTCTCACATCCATACATGACCACGGGAAAAACCATAGCCTTGACTAGACGGACCTTTGTTGGCAAAGTAATGTCTCTGCTTTTTAATATGCTGTCTAGGTTGGTCCTAACTTTCCTTCCAAGGAGCAAGGGTCTTTTAATTTCATGGCTGCAATCAGCATCCGCAGTGATTTTGGAGCCCAAAAACATAAAGTTTGACACTGTTTCCACTGTTTGCCCATCTATTTCCCATGAAGTGATGGGACCTGATGCCATGATCTTAGTTTTCTGAATGTTGAGCTTTAATTCAACTTTTTCACTCTCCTCTTTCACTTTCATCAAGAGGCTTTTGAGTTCCTCTTCACTTTCTGCCATCAGGGTGGTGTCATCTGCATATCTGAGGTTATTGATATTTCTCCCAGCAATCTTGATTCCATCTTGTGCTTCTTCCAGCCCAGCGTTCCTCATGATGTACTCTGCATATAAGTTAAATAAGCAGGGTGACGATGTACAGCCTTGACGTACTCCTTTTCCTATTTGGAACCAGTCTGTTGTTCCATGTACGGTTCTGACTGCTGCTTCCTGACCTGCATACAGGTTTCTCAAGAGGCAGGTCAGGTGGTCTGGTATTCCCATCTCTTTCAGAATTTTCCACAGTTTATTGTGATCCACACAGTCAAAGGCTTTGGCATAGTCAATGAAGCAGGAATAGTCTCTTTAGTCTTCTTTAATCTGAAATAGTTCCTCAGTCTTAGTCTTTCACAACTTTGATTTTTTTTATAACTTTGATGTTTTATTTATAACTTTGATATTTATTTTTATTTTCAAACTTTAAACTTTTTGTTTTGTATTGAGATATAGCCAATTAACAATGTTATGGTAGTTTCAGGTGAACAGTGAAGGAACTCAGCCATACATATATGTATCCATTTGCTGCCTCCCATCCAGGCTGGCACTTAACATTGAGCAGAGTTCCACGAGCTATACAATAGCTCCTTGCTGGTTATCCATTTTAAATATAGAGTGTGTACTTGAGCTTCCCCAAATCCCTGACTATCCTTTCCTCCCAGCAACCATAAGTTCGTCTTCTGAGTCTCTTTATGTTTTGTAAGTAAGTTCATTTGTATCACGTCTTTTTAGATTTCACATATAATGGATGATATTTGTCATATGCTATTTTTCCTCTGTCTGACTTACTTCACTCAGTATAACACTTTCTAGGTTATACTGTGTTTCTGAAAATGATAGTGTTTTATTCTTTTTAATGGCTGAGTAATTTTCCATTGTATACATGTACCACATCTTCTTTATCCATTCCTCTGTTGTTGGACATTTAGGTTGCTTACATGTCTTGGCTATTGTTAGCAGTGCTGCAATGAACACTGAGGTGTGTGTATCCTTTTGGATCATGTTTTTCTCCAGGTATATGCCCAGGAATGGGATTGAAGGGTCATATGTAGCTGTATTTCTAGTTTTTTAAAGAACCTCCATACTGTTCTTCATAGTTGCTGTACCAATTTACACTCCCACCAATAGTACAAGAGGGTTCCCTTCTCTTCACACCTCCAGCATTTGTAGTTTGTGAAATATTTTATATTTTATTTTAAATTGTAGGATAATTATTTTACAATATTGTGAATTTTTTTGCCATATATCAACATATAATGGCCGTAGGTATACATGTGTCCCTTCCATTTTATACCCTCTTCCCAACACCCTGCCCCCCACCCCCTAGGTTGTCACAGAGCAATGGCTTTTGTTCCCTATTGTGAATTTTTTTGATAATAGCTGTTCTGATTGGTGTGAGGTGATATCTCATTGTAATTTTGATTTGCATTTCTCTAATAACTAGCAATGTTGAACATCTTTTCATCTGTCTATTGGCTATCTGTATGTCCTCTTTGGATAAATGTCTGTTCAGATCTTCTGTTCATTTTTTGAGTGGGCTGTTTTTTTTCCTTTGATGCTATTAAGCATCATAAGCTATTTGCAAATTTTGGAGACTAACTCCTTATTAGTCATATGTTTTGTAAATATTTTCTCCCAAACTGTGGATTGTCTTTTCATTTTGCTTATTGTTCCTTTTACTATGCAAAAGCTTTTGAGTTTAAGTAGGTCCCATTTGTTTATTTTTGCTTTCATTTACATTATTCTGTGAGATGGATCAAAAAAGATGTTGCTGTGATTTATGTCAGAGTGTTCTGCCTATGTTTTCCTCTAAGAATTTTATAGTGTCCAGTCTCACATTTAGGTCTTTAATCCGTTTTGAGCTTATTTTTGTATATGGAGTTAAGGACCGACCTAATTTCATTTTTTTTTTAAACATGTGGCTGTCCAGTTTTCCCAGCACCATTTGTTGAAGAGATTGTCTTTCCAGCATTGTGTAGTCTTGCCTCCTTTGTCCACAAGAGCATGGACTTGTTTCTGGGTTTTCTATCCTGTTCCATTGATCTATATTTCTATTTTTGTGCCAATACCATACAGTTTTGATGACTGTAGCTTTGCTTTATAGTCTGAAGTCAGGGAGCCTGATTTCTCCAGCTCTGTTTTTCTTACAACTTTGATATTTTGAGGAGTTCAGGCTAATTATTTTATAGTATGTCACTGAATTTGGATTTGTCTGATGTTTCTTCATTGTAAGGTTCAGGTTATGTGTTTAGGGTGGAAATATCAGAAAAATTGTTATGTCCTTCTCAGTGAGCATGATGTCCCTTTGTTTTGACCACAGGTTTTCACACATAGATGTCAAGAATAATTAATGTTGAAAAGCACACATGAAGATAAGGTCAAGTTTCCTATTGGCTCGTGGGACTTTCACTTGTGGGGTGAGACAAAAGACAAGGAACTTGGAGAAACCGTCCCCTTTTCTCTGATCAATCTAGGAATCTGTTATAGAAGGTGTGGGATTTCAGGAACTTTGGGCTGAGACAAGTTGAAATTTTTCAGGGGAATATTTTGATATGTGAGAATCTTGATTATTGAAAGCTTAGGGTTTTTCTCCCCCTAATCCTTTCTTGTAATCAGAAACCAGGACTACTTGGTTTAGTTTCTGGGGAATAGACACTGGGGAATAGTCAAGTGATCCCTTACCTGGATGCCTAACCTGTAAAATAATGGTTACTCACAAGGGAGGAGAGTGCTTTGGAAGCTTTAGCTGGAGAAAAGGGTAGAAGATTCAAGTGTCACATAACTAAACTCCTTGTTTCTCTAGTGTCGTTTTGGCAACTGCAATCAGACTTAACATGTTTCCATACAGTTCTTGATTTTGGAAGGAGGACTCACAAGTACTGGAGAACCTAAAGCCATTTATATATAGTCATTTATAATGGAAAGGTAGACTTGAAACCAACTGACGTGGACTTCTCCCCCTGTATTCCAGTGGTTAAGACTCTGCCTTCCAATGCAGGGGGTGCAGGTTCGATCCCTGGTTGGGGAATTAAGATCCCATGTGCTCACACGGTGTGGCCAAAAAAAAGAGAAAGAAACCAATCACTGAATATCAGTCACTGATCACTGAGCTTTAATCTTCCACTGGGTAACTGGAGGAGTTCTATAGTACTGCATATTTATAATTAGGAATGTAGAGAGATGATTTTAAAAATAACAGTAACAGCCATTACTTTCTAGGCTCCAGCGTGTGGATTCATATAACATTTTTTTCCTTTGTCTCTTGTTGAATTTTGTGGCTGTTTGGGATTCTGAAAGTTTGAATTACATTGCAATGTATTTCTAAAGTATTTTTCTGAGCTATGACCAGCACTATAGAAACGCATTGACCATTACCTAAAGATGTGGTGTATTCTTGGCCATTGACCTTTTAACTGTCATAATAGCCTGATTGAATATTTGATTTCTTATAAATGTGCTCCCTGGCACAACATTTATAATCTTGAACTTTTAATTTTGTGATGTTGTGTTATGTCTAATCAGTGGTGACTCTCATAATGAGGCAATGTAATTTTCCAGTCTGTTCACAAATGTTTTCATAGTTTAAATAGAAGCTGTTATCATATCAATCTAGAAAGGAATTTTTTGTATCAAACAAAGACCAGAATAAAACCACAGCAGACTAAAAGAGATTTCCACTGGATGGACAATGAATATCCTGGTAAAGGACCTGGCTTATATATTTAGTAAATTTATTCAATAATAATAAGTACTATTGTTATTAAAGTTTTTTATTTATTACATTGATTGAGCACTTGTTTTGTGCCAATCATTGTGCCATGCATTCTGATACATAACATAATAAGGTCAAGATAAGGCAGATAAGTGAAGGAATATTTACAGTACAGAATATCTATCAACAGAATAAAGTTGGGGTGCTGTGATACCTAATCTAATATTGGGGGTCCAGGGAAAACTTTGTGGAGGGAGTGATGCCAAGCTATCCTATCCACCATTAATTTCAATCTACGCCACCTTCCCCCTAAATACATCCCAAATCCAACCACCTCTCCATCTCCCCTGGCTCACTTCTAGTGAGACAACAACATCATCCACCTACATAGCTGGTCCCTACTTGACTACAAACTCTAAAAGGAAAGAAAAAAGTTTATCTTTTGTTCAAGGAGATCCCAGATTGTACCTGCCATATAGTGGGTGGTCAATACATATTCTTGAGCAAAGAAATGGTCTCTTGTCTTATATTCACTACAATTCGATAGTGAATGTGATACTTTAAAAAAATGCAATTGTTTCACCTCCCATCACTCTTCATCTCCCTCACCTTACCCTCTTTCTCTTTACTCCAGAAGTTCTGAAGAGATGGTTTTAGTTTTTCAGTTCTTGGCACATCTCCCTTTTCTCATGTATACACTGGGCAAACTCCTTTGAATCCTAAAAGTACAGTTCAAATATTCTTGCCTTCATGGAACTTTCAATCACATAAGAATTATAGACATCAAACAACTAAAGAGATTAATAAGATCATTTCAAAAGTGATGTGAAATGATAAAAACAAAACAGAGTTAATCAAAAGAGTCATTGGCTATGCAGTAAACTTCTCTAAGACATATCATGTGAGCTGACGCCTAAATAATTTCAAGGAGCCAGGCAAGCAAAGATCTGGGAGAACATTGCAGAACAGAGGAAACAGAAAATGAAAACACTTTGAAGGAAAAGAATAGCTTTGAGGATGGAACAAAGTAAGCACCAAGGATAGTGGTAAGCATAGGCCAAATCTTGGAGGGTCTTTTAGTTACATTAAAGAATTTGGATTTTATTTTAAATGTGATAGAAAGCTAGAAACCATCCCCTCACATGTAGAATAAAACCCAAAATCTCTGCTATGACCTTCTACCCCTGCATGACCTTACTTTTCATCAATTTCTTTTCTTCCTACTCTATGTCCAACCATACTGGTCTTATTTCTGTTCCTTGAATATGTCAAAGCTTGTCCCTGCCTCAGGACTTTGTTCTTACTGTTTCTCTGTCTGGAGCACACATTCTCCATATCTCCCTATAGCTGACCTCAGTTCAGTTAAGTCGCTCAGCCTTGTCTGAATCTTTGCGACCCCATGAACCACAGCACACCAGGCCTCCCTGTCCATCACCAACTCCGAGTCCACCCAAACTCATGTCCATTGAGTCGGTGATACCATCCAACCATCTCATCCTCTGCTGACTACTTCTCATCATTTTTTAAAAAATTATTTATTTATTTTTGGCTGTGCTGGGTCTTCATTGCTGCATGTGGGCTTTCTCTAGTTGCAGAGACCAGTGGCCTCTTTTGTTGCAGAGCATGGGCTCTGTGGCACGTAAGCTCAGTTGTTGTGGTGCTTGGGCTTAGTTTCCCTGTGGCATGTGGGATCTTCCTGTATTGGGGATCGAATCTGTGTCCCTGCATTGCAAGGCAGATTCTTAACCACTGGACCATCATGGAAGCGCTACTTATCATTTAAGGTTCAGTTAAAAAATCATATCCTCAGGGAGATCCCTGGGTGTATGTTTCCTAGGGTTGCCATCAGTTCAGTCGTTCAGTCATGTCCGCCTCTTCATGACCACAGCATGCCAGGCCTCCTTGTCCATCACCAACTCCCAGAGTCTACTCAAACTCATCTCCATTGAGTCAGTGATACCATCCAACCATCTAATCCTCTGTCGTCCCCTTCTCCTCCTGCCTTCAATCTTGCCCAGCATCAGGGTCTTATCAAATGAGTCAGCTCTTCGCATCAGGTGGCCAAAGTATTGGAGTTTCAGCTTCAACATCAGTCCTTCCAATGACCACTCAGGACTGATCTCCTTTAGGATGGACTGGTTGGATCTCCTTGCAGTCCAAGGGACTCTCAAGAGTCTTCTCCAACACCACAGTTAAAAAGCATCAATTCTTTGGCGCTCAGCTTTCTTTTTAGTCCAGCTCTCACATCTATACATGACTACTGGAAAAACCATAGCCTTGATGAGACTGACCTTTGTTGACAAAGCAATGTCTCTGCTTTTTAATATGTTATCTATGTTGGTCATAACTTTCCTTCCAAGAAGTAAGCTTCTTTTAATTTCATGGTTGCAGTTACCATCTGCCGTGATTTTGGAGCCACCCAAAAATAAAGTCAGCCACTGTTTCCACTGTTTCCCCATCTATTTGCCATGAAATGATGGGACCGGATGCCATGATCTTAGTTTTCTGAATGTTGAGCTTCAAGCCAACTTTTTCACTCTCCTCTTTCACTTTCATCAAGAGGCTTTTTAGTTCTTCTTCACTTTCCTCCATAAGGGTGGTGTCATCTGCATATCTGAGGTTATTGATATTTCTCCCGACAATCTTGATTCCAGCTTGTGCTTCCTCAGCCCAGCGTTTCTCATGATGTACTCTGCATATAAGTTAAATAAGCAGGGTGACAATATACAGCCTTGATGTACTCCTTTTCCTATTTGGAACTAGTCTGTTGTTCCATGTCCAGTTCTAACTGTTGCTTCCTGACTTGCGTACAGGGTTGCCATAGCAAATCACAATTGTTTTAAAACAGCAGAAAGTTATTCTTGTAGTTCTGAAGACTCAAAGTCTAAAATCTAGGTGTCAGCTGGGCTGAACCCCCTCTAAAGTCTCTAGGGGCGAGTCCTGCCTTTCTCTTTCCAGTTTCTGGTGGTTCCAGGTGTTCCTTGGCTCATGGAAACACCACTCCAATCTCTGCCTCTGTCTTCTCATGGTCTACATAGGAACTTCCTCTGTGTCTGTCTTCTCCTTTTCTATCTCTTACAAGGAAGCTCATTGTTGGGTTTAGAGCCCATGCTAACCCTAGATGCTCTCGTCTTGAGATCTTTACATAAATTACATCTACAAAGAATCTTATTCCAAATAAAGTGACATTTTGAGGTTCAGGATGGACAGATCTTTTGCAAGGTAGCCACCATTCAGTCCATCACACTTGCCATTCAGTTTAGGTTAACCATCTGGTCATTTCCTAGCACATCACCCTCTCTCATTACCTAAAAGTATCTTGTTTATTAATTTTTCTTATTTATTGTCTTTTTTCCCCTAGACTATAAGCTCTGTGGGGGCAGACAACTTGTTTGTCTTGCTCACTGTTATATTTACAGTGCCCAGGATATGTCAGACTTTCAGTAAACATTTGTTGAATGAAGAAATGAAAAAAAATTAAGATCCCTCTTTGAGTGAAATGAATGCTCTGGGTGGTTCTATATGCACCTTATGGCTTCTTGCATCCAAAGTTCATTTTTTCCAGTTCAGATGCACTTTCCTGCCCTTATAAAAGTCTCTTACACAATTGAGCCATGTGGAGTCCAGAGATGCCTTGAAACTGAGTCAAAGTGATAGACCTACTATATACAGAACCAAGATTTGATCTCAGCTCTCCTAAGGGTTGTTTTCAATGCCTCACAGACTTTAGGTTCTGGGGACTTATCTCGAAAGCAGAAGATACCACCTCAGACTTCTTTTTTTTTTTTTTTTCTGTTACTATTTCCATATTTCTTTTTTTTAAAATTAATCTATTTATTTTAATTGGACGTTAATTACTCGACAAAATTATAGTGGTTTTTGCCATATATTGACAGTAATCAGCCATGGGTGTACATGTGTCCCCCACCCTGAAACCCCTTCACACCTCCCTCCCCATCCCATCCCTCAGGGTTGTCCCAGTTCACCGGCGTTGAGTGCCCTGCTTCATGCATCGAACTGGTGATCTATTTTACATATGGTAATATACATGTTTCAGTGCTATTCTATCTAATCATCCCACCCTTGCCTTTTCCCACAGAGTCCAGAAGTCTGTTCTTTATATCTGTGTCTCTTTTGCTGTCTTGCATATAGGGTCATCGTTACCATCTTTCTAAATTTCATATATATGCGTTAATATACTGTATTGGTGTTTTTCTTTCTGGCTTACTTCACTCTGTATAATAGGCTCCAGTTTCATCCACCTCATTAGAACTGATTCAAATGTATTCTTTCTAATAACTGAGTAATATCCCATTGTGTATATGTACCATGGCTTTCTTATCCATTCATCTGCTGATGGATATCTAGGTTGCTTCCATGTCCTAGCTATTGTAAACAGTGCTGTGATGAACATTGGGGTACACGTGTCTCTTTCAATTCTGCTTTCCTCAGTGTGTATGCCCAACAGTGGGATTGCTGGGTCATATGGCAGTTCTGTTTCCAGTTTCTTAAGGAATCTCCACACTGTTCTCCATAGTTCCTATACTAGTTTACATTCCCACCAACAGTGTAAGAGGGTTCCCTTTTCTCCACACCCTCTCCAGCATTTATTGCATGTAGACTTTTGGATAGCAGCCATTCTGAATGGCATGAGATGCTACCTCATTGTGGTTTTGATTTGTATTTCTCTGATAATGAATGATGTTGAGCATCTTTTCATGTGTTTGTCAGCCATCTGTATGTCTTCTTTGGAGATATGTCTGTTTAGTTCTTTGGCCCATTTTTGATTGGGTCATTTATTTTTCTGATATTGAGCTGTATGAGCTGCTTGTGTATTTTTGAGATTAATTCTTTGTCAGTTGCTTCATTTGCTGTTATTTTCTCCCAATCTGAAGGCTCTCTTTTCACCTTGTTTATAGTTTCCTTCGCTGTGCAAAAGCTTTTAAATTTAATTAGGTCCCATTTGTTTATTTTTGCTTTTATTTCCATTACTCTGGGAGGTGGGTCATAGAGGATCCTGCTGTGATTTATGTCAGAGATTGTTTCACCTATGTTTTCCTCTGAGAGTTTTATTGTTTCTGGTCTTACATTTAGATCTTTAATCCATTTTGAGTTTTTATTTTTGTGTGTGGTGTTAGAAAGTGTTCTAGTTTCATTCTTTTGCAGGTGGTTGACCAGTTTTCCCAGCACCACTTATTAAAGAGATTGTCTTTTCTCCATTGTATATTCTTGCCTCCTTTGTCAAGGATAAGGTGTCCATAGGTGCGTGGATTTGTCTCTGGGCTTTCTATTTTGTTCCATTGATCTATGTTTCTGTCTTTGTGCCAGTACCATACAGTCTTGATGACTGTAGCTTTGTAGTATAATCTGAAGTCAGGCAGGTTGATTCTTCCAGTTCCATTCTTCTTCCTCAAGATTGCTTTGGCTGTTAGAGATTTTTTGTATTTCCATACAAATTGTGAAATTATTTGGTCTAGTTTGGCGAAAAATACTGTTGGTAGCTTGATAGGGATTACATTGAATCTATAGATTACTTTGTGTAGTATACTCATTTTCACTATATTGATTCTTTTGATCCATTACATGGTATATTTCTCCATCTATTTGTGTCCTCTTTGACTTCTTTCATCAGTGTTTTATAGTTTTCTATATATAGGTCTTTTGTTTCTTTACATAGATTTATTCCTAAGTATTTTATTCTTTTCATTTCAATGGTGAATGGTATTGTTTCCTTAATTTTCTCTTTCTGTCTTCTCATTGTTAGTGTATAGGAATGTGAGGGATTTCTCTGTGTTAATTTTATATCCTGCAACTTAACTCTTTTCATTGATTAGCTCTAGTAATTTTCTGGTGGTGTCTTTAGGGTTTTCTATGTAGAGGATCATGTCTGCAAACAGTGGGAGTTTTAGTTCTTGTTTTCCAATCTGGATTCCTTTTATTTCTTTTTTTTTCTCTGATTGCTGTGGCTAAAACTTCCAAAACTATATTGAATAGTAGTGGTGAGAGTGGGCACGCTTTACAGACAAGCAAAAGCTGAGAGAATTCTACACCACCAAACCAGCTCTTCCACAAACACTAAAGGAGCTTCTCTAGACAGGAAACAAAGAAAAGGTTTATAAACTCAAACCCAAAACAGCAAAGTAAATGGCAACGGGATCATACCTATCAATAATTACCTTAAATGTCAATGGGTTGAATGCCCCAACCAAAAGACAAAGACTGGCTGAATGGATACAAAACCAAGACCCCTATACAGTCTGTTTACAAGAGACCTGCCTCAAAACAAGGGACACATACAGACTGAAAGTGAAGGGCTGGAAAAAGATATTTCATGCAAATGGAGACCAAAAGAAAGCAGGAGTAGCAATACTCATATCAGATAAAATAGACTTTGAAATAAAGGCTGTGAAAAGAGACAAAGAAGGACACTACATAATGATCAAAAGATCAATCCAAGAAGAATATATAACAATTATAAATATTTATGCACCCAACATAAATAGGAGCACCACAGTATGTAAGGCAAATGCTAAGAAGTATGAAAGGGGAAATGAACAGTAACATAATAATAGTGGGAGACTTTAATACCCCACTCACACCTATGGATAGATCAACCAAACAGAAAATTAGCAAGGAAACACAAACTTTAAATGATATGATGGACCAGTTAGACCTAGTTGATATCTATAGGACATTTCACACTAAAACAACGAATTTCACCTTTTTCTCAAGTGCACATGGAACCTTCTCCAGCATAGATCACATTCTGGGCCATAAATCTAGCCTTGGTAAATTCAAAGAAATTGAAATCATTCGAAGCATCTTTTCTGATCACAATGCAGTAAGATTAGATGTCAACTACTAGGGGGAAAAAAAACTGTTAAAAATACAAACATATGTAGGCTAAACAACACACTTCTGAATAACCAACAAATCACAGAAGAAATTAAAAAAGAAATCAAAATATGCATAGAAACAAATGAAAACATGACAACCCCAAACCTATGGGATTCAGTAAAAGCAGTGCTAAGGGGAATGTTCATAGCTATACAAGCTTACCTCAAGAAACAAGAGAAAAATGAAATGAATAACCTAGCTTTACACCTAAAGCAACTAGGAAAAGAAGAAATAAAGAGCCCCAGGGTTAGAAGGAAAGTAATCATAAAAACTAGGGCAGAAATAAATGAAAAAGAAGCAAAGGAGACTATAGGAAAAATCAACAAAACTAAAATCTGGTTCTTTGAGAAGATAAATAAAATTGACAAACCATTAGCGAGACTCATTAAGAAAAAAAAGAGAGAAGAATCAAATCAACAAAACTAGAAATGAAAATAGAGAAATCACAACAGAGAGCAGAGAAAAACAAAGGATCATAAGAGACTACTATCAGCAACTATATGCCAATAAAATGGACAACTTGGAAGAAATGAATGAATTCTTCAAAAAGTATAACCTTCCAAAACTGAACCAAGAAGAAATAGAAAATCTTAACAGGCCCATCACAAGCATGGAAATCAAAACTGTAATAAAAAATCTTCCAATAAACAAAAGCCCAGGACCAGATGGTTTCACAGGTGAATTCTACCAAAAATTTAGAGAAGAGCTAACACCTGTTCTACTCCAACTCTTCCAGAAAATTGCAGAGGAAGGTAAACTTCCAAACTCATTCTATGAGGTCACCATCACTCTAGTACCAAAACTAGACAAAGATGCCACAAAAAAAGAAAATTACAGCCCAGTTTCACTGATGAACATAGATGCAAAAATCCTAAACAAAATTCTAGCAAACCAAGTCCAATAACATAGTAAAAATATCATACATCATGACCAAGTGTTCTTTATCCCAGAGATGCAAGGATTCTTCAATATTCGCAAATCAATCAATGTGATACACCACATTAACAAACTGAAAGATTAAAAACCATATGATTATCTCAAGAGATGCAGAGAAATCCTTTGACAAAATTCAACATCCATTTATGATTAAAAACCCTCCAGAAAGCAGGCATAGAAGGAACATGCCTCAACATAATAAAAGCCATATATGATAAACCCACAGCAGACATTATCCTCAATAGTGAAAAATTGAAAGCATTTCCCCTAAAGTCAGGAACAAGACAAGGGTGCCCACTCTCACCACCCCAGACTTCTACAAGCTTACAGCATAATTGAAGTGAGGTATGATCCATTACAAAATAGCTACCAGAACAGGATCAAGCTTATATAGTAGTTTATATACCAGTTTATATGTGGTTCAATTAATCAGTAATATCAACTTGAGAAAACTGTTTAAATTGTCACCGTAAACTGTTTGTTTGGGAGGGACAGGCCTTAATATTCTGAAATCACTGTAAGATGAAGGAAAAGTATGATCAGTATCTTGTTGTGTGATTTTTTATTTTTTTACTTTTTGACCATGCCCTGTGGCATGCTGGATTTAGTTCCCCAACCAGGGATCAAACTTATACCACCTGTAGTGAAAGCATGGAATCTTAACCACTGGACCACCAGAGAAGTCCCTGGGCAAAATATTTTGAATTGACAAAGCAGCCCTTCACTTCAGGCAGTTGGTTTTCTTTTATTTAATTAATTAATTTTTGGCTGCACTAGGTCTTCTGCGGGCTCTCTAGTTGCAGCGAGCAGGAACTACTCTCTAGTTGAGGTGCAGGGGCTTCCCATTGCCGTGACTTCGCTGGTTGTGGAGTACAGGCTCTAGGCACATGGGCTTCAGTAGTTGCAGCAAGCAGGCTCAGTAGTTGTGTTGCATGAACTCTAGAGCACATGCTCAGTAGTTGTGGCACACAGTCTTCTTTGCCCCATGGCATGTGGGATCTTCCCGGATCAGGGATCCAATCCGTGTCCTTTGCACTGGTAAGCAGATTCCTTTCACTGCCCCTTGCACAGACCATCAGGGAATCTCAGGCAGTTGGTTTTAAATGGCCCATTTGTTTAAGTCCTTTCTCAAGTCTAAAGCAGTGCTGTGCCACTGCTGTTTTGGGTTCTGTTCTCATCGTTCCCTGTCCTCCCAGAGCCAGAGCATGCCTCAACACTGTTATGGCTCATTGATAGATCCTTTGTGATCCAGAAAGATACCAGATTAAAGGATGCAAGTCCTCAACAATTCTATCTTGGCTGCTACCAAGGGATTCTACCGAGTGAGGCAGAAAATGCATTTATTGATACCTTAGTGTCTTTCCCTGGCTGCCAAGCCCAGCTGCCCCCTGGCGAGCTATCTGAGGGCCTCTTCAGAGCACTGCAGAAAGGTGGCGGAGAAGGCAATGGCAAGCCACTCCAGTACGATTGCCTGGAAAATCCCATGGATGGAGGAGCCTGGTAGGCTGCGGTCCGTGGGGTCGCTAAGGGTCGGACACGACTGAGCGACTTCACTTTCACTTTTCACTTTCACACATTGGAGAAGGAAATGGCAACCCGCTCCAGTGTTCTTGCCTGGAGAATCCCAGGGACAGGGGAGCCTGGTGGGCTTCCGTCTATGGGGTCGCACAGAGTCGGACACGACTGAAGTGACTTAGCAGCAGCAGCAGCAGCAGAAAGGTGGTGGTAAGCAGCCCAGACTCAGGGTTTAGAGGAGAGAAGTGGACATTTCTGGCCTTTCACAGCTGCAATCTTGTTTTTGCTAAGCATGTATGCCCCCTTTTGGCATGACTGGGATGCTTGCAAAGTAATTTAGGTTTGACTGGCAAGAGCGTGCCATTTCTGGTTGAAATAGATTTAAATAGAGTCTAACATGGGCAGTTGCATTTCTTCACTTTCTAAAGCTATATTTTTCTCTTGTGGGTTAAAAATAAATACACATGAAAAAGCCCCGATTTCATTATGCTTTGGTCACAGCAGGGAATTTATAGCAAGAGCCCAGCTGTTTGCAGTTCATGCCAGAGTTTTTTGATCCTAATGTAATCGAGCTCACATTTTTGAATCAGGAAATAATATTCAGAGGAGCTGATTTCGGAGTTTTCAGGTTTCCAGGCCAAGCAACGGCTTCCTGAATCTATTTTGGGCTGTTCTTCCCTCATACCTTTTCCTCTTCACCCTCAGAGATAGCTCTCTGCTCCTTTCCTGGAACTAGGCCTACGTTGGTGCAAATCTCTTTCCGTGTACGGGCTGTTCTAACTATCTTTCTGATGGAAAAAAAAAAAAAAAACCTCTGTGATTTTACACCATAACTCTTGCCTTTGCTATTTGAAACTCTTTTCTATTAATTGTGCTTCCATACATTCAAGCAATACTATGTATGACTCTCATTTCTTAGGTGTGGGGCCAGACCCTGTGTTAAGGGTCTTATGTGCATCATTTCCTTTGATCCTCCCAGAATTCGTCTGAGGAAAGCATTGTTATTACTCCCATTTTATAGATGAGGTATCTGAGGCTTGGAGAGATGAATAGCTTCTCAAGGTCACACAGTGGTGGAACTGGGCTTCAAGTCCAGGTCATTAGTTTCCAGAGCCAGTAGTTTAAACCCTGTTGCCATAATGCCTTCTCAGGTGGCTCGGTGGTAAAGAATCTTCCTGCCAATGCAGGAGATGTGGGTTCAATCCCTGGGTTGGAAAGATCCCTTGGAGGAGGAAATGGCAACCGACTCTAGTATTCTTGCCTGGGAAATCCCAAGGACAGAGAGATTGGAGGGCTACAGTCCATGGGGTTGCAGAGTTGAACTCGACTGAGCAACTAAGCATGCACAGACGCCATAATGACCATCTGAAACAGCCTTCCAAGTTCCAGGGGGATAACGAGGAGAAAAAGTAATAGCGTTGCCTACAGAGCCTGAGTTGGAACTGCAGAAAGCACTAAACATGGTGATGTGATGAGCCAGCACCACACTTCTGGCAACCTCCTGGTGTTCTTCTGAGGGTCAGATGAAATGACATGTAAAAGTACTTGTTTCTAGGTGCTGTGCTGTGCTTAATCACTTAGTTGTGTCCGACTCTTTGTGAACCCATGGACTGTAGCCCAACAGGCTCCTCTGTCCATGGGGATTCTCCAGGCAAGTATACTGGAGTGGGTTGCCATGCTTTCCTCCAGGGGATATTCCCAACCCAGGGATCATACCCAGGTCTTCTGCACTGCAGGCAGTTTCTTTACAATCTGAGCCACCAGGGAAGGCCAAGAATACTGGAGTAGGTAGTCTATCCCTTCTCTAGAAGATTTTACCGACCTAGGAATCAAACAGAGTTTCCTGCATTGCAGGTGGATTCTTTACCAGCTGAGCTACCAGGGAAGCTTTGGTTCAGGGCAGAGAGTCTAATGAAGTTGGTTAGTGATGGTACACCAGCAACAGCCCAATCCACAGCTGTGCTGGGCTGTGCTGAATCACTCAGTTGTGCCTGACTCGTTGCGACCCTATGGACTGCAGCCCGCCAGGCTTCTCTGTTCATGGGGATTCAGGCAAGAATACTGGAGTGTGTTGCCATGCCTTCCTCCAGGGGATCTTCCCAACCCAGGGATTGAACTCAGGTCTCCTGCGTGCAGGTGGATTCTTTATCGACTGAGCCATCAGGGAAACCCCAATCCACAGCTAGTCACCCGATTGTCAGGGAAGAGAGATATAGGAGGGTGGCACAGTGCAAACTGTTGACATCACAGACCTGTAGAGTTTCTTCTTGAATGTGGAACTTCTGCCACATCCTAGTTAGTCTGGCATTTCACACTTCCAGCTTGGCTGTGAAGATAACAATGATCATAGCCAGCACCTATATAACTCTTATTATGTAGCAGACACTGTTCCAAGTGCCTTATAAATATTAACTCCATTTTATTTGAAGGATTGTGTGTTATGTGTCTTAGCATCACAATCCTAGATTCCTCCCTCACTGCCCCCCTACTTGATGAGTAACTAAGTCCTGTTGATTCTGCTCCCTAAACATCTCTTATTCCCATCCCCTCTTCTCCATTTGCACTTCCTTTGTCACTGTTCTAGTTCAGGTTTACGTCATCTCTCTTGGGGGATTATAGCAGCAGCCTTGCTAGGTTTTGCCACCACTGCTCTCAGTCCGTCTCTAGGCCTCCCTAAGAGAAAAGAGGGCTTCTTTTCATTGTTGCTCTTCTTGCTGTTTTGATTCTCAGTCTCTCTGCTCTTCCATTGTGCTTAATAGAGCTATTTCTTTTTTTAATCCAGCTTAATCTGTAAGACTTGCCATTCTTTTGTTATTGCTCAGGGAAGAGGTTTATTAATGTATGAGAAGGAAGATTGCAGGTTGGCACTCCCAGGGTGCTGTGAATTATTTTCCCTGTGGTAGCTCCACCATGAAGAGGGTGTCAGAGGATGAGATGGTTAGATAGCATCACCAACTCAATGGACATGAACTTGGCAAACTCTGGGAGATGTTGAGGGACAGGGAGGCCTGGCATGCTGCAGTCTATGGGGCTGCATAGAGTCAGACACGACTGGGTGACTGAACAACAACAACAACAAGCTTCGCCATGACTCTTGGGATCCCTGTGCCTCTTCAGAGTCCTCTCCACCCACATGAGGCTCAGGGCTGCTTTCAGCCCCCACTGGGGGGTTGGTGGGGGCAGTTGCAGTTTCTTTCCACATTAGCCCATCTCTGTAGAGAGGAAATGGGGCATGAGGAAACCGTGCCTGCTTTGGCTGGGACTCAGATTTTTCTCCAGAAGAGCCTAGTGAGTAATGAATTATGCCCTGAATATCCTGGAACACTAAATTCAATGCCACTGTCAGCTCCCTCCAAATCACAGTCATTTCCAGATAATGCTCAGTCTAGGCCTGGTTCCCCCAACCATCCAAATAGAAAGGAGGTGAAAAACTGTCCCCTACACCCAGAATACAACTTTGCCGAGGAGATCTATTTTCACTCTGATTTGGAACATAAATACTGTAAATATCCTCCACCCTGTTAGCCTTTTTTTTCCCCTAGAGCTATGTTTAATGGGCTAACTTTCTGACTTTCTACTTTATCAAGTTGATAGAACTGTTTAATGAAACCTACGGAGATTGGACAGTATACTCTAATGGTCATTTGCAACCCTTGATGTAAGTAATCTCCAGCAATACTGTATGCATCAAATGTCCAACCTGCCAGTTATGCACATCCATTATGCTTCTGGTTGGCTTGAACCATTAATAACCTGTCAGATTAAGCAATTAGGCTGTCTCTACTTGTGAGAGGAAATTGTTTTCCCCTAACTGATGATATTGGTTTTGTGGTTGTGCAGATAAGTACTTGGTCAAAATGTTTGGTGCATTCTTAGCTGAGAGTGATTCTTTTTGATAGATAAAGAGTAAGAACTGAAATTCAAGGAGCTGAGAGGAACCTGAAGCCACTCTGTGGGAAAATGTCATTCCAGTACACTTTATAAAAGTAGCTTAATTATCAGTAGTGCTGTCTAGTGAGAGATTTCATTTTATGGGTCACCCAGGTGGCAACACATGTCTCCATGGAGCCCCAGCTAAGCTAGAGCATTCAAGTTTGATTGGAAATGTGAACTATCTTGGATTCTTTAGAAAGTGCATCAGGGGCACTCTTGGGGTTTTGCCGTTTTGTACACTTTCAAAAGCAAGATGAAGAACAGAAAAGGGGAAAAGTTTAATGGAAACCATTAACCCTCATGTACGCTGTTTGTTTTTGGTCTCATCGAAATTTTTTGGTTTTGTGATTCTCCATTTTCGTGTAACATTACAGAAGCATGTGTTAATTCCTACTTTTATGACCTTGTACATCCTAGTCACATCACCTGCTATGTCCTCATTTACCCCTTTACCAGTTTACATACAACAATCACTTTGAAGACCTGGCTTGCAAACCACTTCTGGGGAGACCCTCTAGAGTAACTCCACCCATTCTGGTCATGAATTTATTCAGTCTCTTATTTCTACATGATCATTTCACATTGACTGATGCATTGCTTTACGATGTTTCAAAAGTTTGCATTTTCTGTTTTATTTTCCTAATTACGAAAGTGATTTGAGTGCATTTTAGAAGACAGAAAACACATTTAGGCAAAAAGGAGAAAACCAGAAATCACCCATAATCCTACTACTCAAAGATAACCATCTGGTATATGTCATTCATTCATCCACTCGTTCATTCAGGAAAGATTTATTGGCTCTCTTGTAAGGCTCAGAGATATAATGCATGCATGCTAATTTGCCTCATATACATAATGACCATGGTTGCTTTTGTGCACAATTGCAGAGTTGAATAGTTGCCCATTGAATAGTTGTGCAGGCACCTTTGTAAAGCTTAAAATATTTATTCTCTGTCCCTTTGCAGAAAAAGTTCGCTGACCCTTTTTCTGGGACTGGAAAGAAGGCTAAGGTGACAGGAAAGAAGGAATGTGGTGGATGATGAGATGGACTCTAAGGCAAGGACTAGACAGATTGTGCAGGTTAAGGATTTTAAAATTTATTTTAAGAACAACAGAAAAGAGCACTGAGCCATTTTAATCAGGGACTTGAGAACAGGTCATCCTTCCAATTCATACTGATTCCTAGTCTTTTTCTTTTTAAATTAGCAGTTAATCTTGTATATTTTCCCATTTTTTAAAATCATATAATCTTTAAAGGTTTACTCTTCTGTTGAATCCTAAAGGAAATAAACCCTGAATATTCTTTGGAAGGACTGATGCTGAAGCTCCAATACTCTGGCCACCTGATGTGAAAAGCTGACTCATTGGAAAAGACCCTTATACTGGGAAAGATTGAAGGAAGGAGAATAAGGGGATGACTGAGCGGCTGAACAACACACTTGTGTGGGGCTTCCCAGGTGATGCTATCAGTAAAGAATCCACCTGCCAATGCAGGAGTTGCAAGATTCAATCCCTAGGTTAGGAAGATCCCTTGACATAGGAAATAGCAACCCACTCCAGTATTCTTGCCTGGAAAATTCCATGGACAGAGGAGCCTAGTGGGCTATAGTCCATGGGGAAGCAAAGAGTCAGACAGGACTGAGCGACTGAACACACACTACTCTTCTGTGGTCACATGGCTGTTGAAATTATGTGTACTCAACAGTGAATATCTTGTACAGATTATTGCTAATTTCTTTATGAGAGTCTTAGGAGTAGAATTTTTAGGTCAATGGATATATATACACATTTTATATGACTCTTGTTTATCTTGTATTTCCATTTATCCAGAAGTGATGTTTACAGGACTTCCCTGGAGGTACAGTGGTTGAGACTCCACCCTTCCAAAGCAGGGGGCGCGAGTTGGATCCCTGGTTGGGAACTAAGATCTCACATGCTCCGAGGCTTGGCCAAAAAATAAAGTATGTAAAACAAAGTGTACAATTCAGTGGTTAAAAAAAAAAAAAGTGATGTTTACTATCACCAGCAAGCTGTGAGGGTACCTAGTTCCACTACTCTAGTGAAACATTTAATTCAGTTTGGTTCAGTTCAGTAGTGTCCAACTCTTCACAACCAACTCATGGACTTCAGCACACCAGGCTTCCCTGTCCCGCACCAACTCATGGAGCTCACTGAAACTCATGCCTATCAAGTTGGTAATGCCATCCAATCATCTCATCCTCTGTCATCCCCTTCTCCTTCTGCCTTCAATCTTTCCCAGCATGAGGGTGTTTCCCAATGAGTCAGTTCTTTGCATCAGGTGGCCAAGGTATTGGAGCTTCAGCTTCAGCATCAGCCCCTCCAATGAATTTTCAGGGCTGATTTCCTTTAGGATTGATGTGTTGGATCTCCTTGCACTCCAAGGGACCCTGAAGCATCTTCTCCAAAACCACAGTTCAAAAGCATCAATTCTTCAGCGCTCAGCTTTCTTTATAGTCCAACTCTCACATCCATACATGACTACTGGAAAAACCATAGCTTTGACTAGATGGACCTTGGTTGGCAAGGTAATGTCTCTGCTTTTTAATATGCTGTCTAGGTTGGTCATAGCTTTTCTTCCAAGGAGCAAGTGTCTTTTGATTTCATGGCTGCAGTCACCATCTGCAGTGATTTTGGATCCTCCCCCAAATAAAGTCTGTCAGTGTTTCCCCATCTATTTGCCTTGAAGTGATGGGAACAGATGCCGTGATCTTCATTTTTTGAATGTTGACTTTTAAGCCAGGTTTTTCACTCTCCTCTTTCACTTTCATCAAGAGGCTCTTCAATTCCTCTTCCCTTTCTGCCATTAGGGTGGTGTCATCAGTGTATCTGAGGTTATTGCTATTTCTCCCAGCAATTTTGATTCCAGCTTGAATTTCATCCAGTCTGGCATTTCACATGATGTAATCTGCATATAAGTTAAATAAGCAGGGTGACAATATACAGCCTTGACGTACACCTTTTCCTATTTGGAACCAGTCTGTTGTTCCATGTCCAGTTCTAACTATTGCTTCTTGACCTGCACACCGATTTCTCAGAAGGCAGATAAGATGGTTTGCTATTCCCATCTCTTTAAGAATTTCCCATATTTTGTTGTGATCCACAAAGTCAAAGGCTTTGGCATAATCAATAAAGCAGAAGTAGATGTTTTTCTGGAACTCTCGCTTTTTCTGTGATCCAATGGATGTTGGCAATTTGATCTCTGGTTCCTCTGCCTTTTCCAAATCCAGCTTGAACATCTGGAAGTTTCAGTTTGTCTACTGTTGAAGCCTGGTTTGGAGAATTTTGAGCATTACGTTGCTAGCGTGTGAGATGAGTGCAATTGTGCGGTAGATTGAGCATTGTTTGGCATTCCCTTTCTTTGGGATTGGAATGAAGACTGACCATTTCCAGTCCTGTGGCCACTGCTGAGTTTCCCAAATTTGCTGGCATATTGAGTGCAGCACTTTCACAGCATCATCTTTCAGGATTTGAAAGAGCTCAACTGGAATTCCATCACCTCCACTAGCTTTGTTCGTAGTGATGCTTTCTAAGGCCCACTTGACTTCACATTCCAGGATGTCTGGGTCTAGGTGAGTGATCATGCCATCGTGATTACCTAGGTCATGAAGATCCTTTTTGTATAGTTCTTCTGTGTATTCTTGCCACCTCTTCTTAATATCTTCTCCTTCTGTTAGGTCCCTACCATTTCTGTACTTTATTGAGCCCATCTGTGCATGAAATGTTCCCTTGGTGTCTCTGATTTTCTTGAAGAGATCTCTAGTCTTTCCCATTCTATTGTTTTCCTTTATTTCTTTACATTGATCGCTGAGGAAGGCTTTCTTATCTCTCCTTGCTATTCTTTGGAACTCTGCATTCAGATGCTTATATCTTTCGTTTTCTCCTTTGCTTTTCGCTTCTCTTCTTTTCACAGCTATTTGTAAGGCCTCCTCAGACAGCCATTTTGCTTTTTTACATTTCTTTTCCATGGGGATGGTCTTGGTCCCTGTCTCCTGTACAATGTCACGAACCTCCGTCCAGAGTTCATCAGGCACTCTATCAGATCTAGTCCCTTAAATCTATTTCTCACTTCCACTGTATAATCATAAGGGATTTGATTTAGGTCATATCTGAGTGGTCTAGTGGTTTTCCCTACTTTCTTCAATTTAAGTCTGAATTTGGCAATAAGGAGTTCATGATCTGAGCCACAGTCAGCCAGCTCCTGGTCTTGTTTTTGCTAACTGTATGGAGCTTCTCCATCTTTGGCTGCAAAGAATATAATCAATCTGATTTTGGTGTCGACCATCTGGTGATGTCCATGTGTAGAGTCTTCTCTTGTGTTGTTGGAAGAGGATATTTGCTATGACCAGTGCATTCTCTTGGCAGAACTCTATTAGCCGTTGCCCTGCTTCATTCTGTACTCCAAGGCCAAATTTGCCTGTTACTCCAGGTGTTTCTTGACTTCCTACTTTTTCATTCCAGTCCCCTATAGTGAAAAGGACCTCTTTTTTGGATGTTAGTTCTAGAAGGTCTTGTAGGTCTTCATAGAACTGTTCAACTTCAGCTTCTTCAGTGTTACTTGTTGGGACATAGGCTTGGATTACTGTGATATTGAATGGTTTGACTTGGAAATGAACAGAGATCATTCTGTCGTTTATGAGATTGCATCCATGTATTACATTTTGGACTCTTTTGTTGACTATGATGGCTACTCCATTTCTTCTAAGGGATTCCTGCCCACAGTAGTAGATATAATGGTCATCTGAGTTAAATTCACCCATTCCAGTCCATCTTAGTTCGCTGATTCCTAGAATGTCGATGTTCACTCTTGTCATCTCCTGTTGGACCATTTCCAATTTGCCTAGATTCATGGACCTAACATTCCAGGTTCCTATGCAATATTTCTCTTTACAGCATCAAACCTTGCTGCTATCACCAGTCCCTTCCACAACTGGGTGTTGTTTTTGCTTTGGTTCCATCCCTTCATTCTTTCTGGAGTTATTTCTCCACTCATCTCCAGTAGCATCATCCAGGGCACCTACCGACCTGGGGAGTTCATCTTTCAGTGTCCTATCTGGTGCAGCCATGAAGAGATACCTCACATCCAAGGTAAGAGACAACCAAGTAAGAGGTAGGCACTGAGACAGGGCATCAGAGGGGTGACAGACTGAAAGCACAATCACAGACAACTAGCCCATTTGATCACATGGACCACAGCCTTGTTCAACTCAGTGAAACTAAGCCATGCTGCGTGGGGCCACCCAAGACAATTGGGTCATGGTGGAGAGGTCTGACAGAATGTGGTCCACTGGAGAAGGGAATGGCAATCCACTTTAGTATTCTTGCCTTGAGAACCCCATGAACAGTATGAACAGTATTTAGATGGAAAATCAGTTTTTTTCTTTGGATTTTCTGTCCTTGGGGTTATGCTTAGAAATATTTTCTCCTTACTAAGATTATATAACATGCACATATATTTTTTACTAGTTTGAAACTAGTTTTCTTTATATTTTAATCTTTAATCCATCTGGTATTTATTTTGGTAGTGGCATGAGATAGAGATTCAACAGATTTTTTTTTTAAAAAGAGGAAATCTCTTTTTAGAGGAGAAGAAGAAATATCTCTTAGAAAAATTGGGAACTCTTTCACTAGAAACCCCAAACTCTGTTTCTGGAAGAAGAACGGTTTTTGGATGAGTTGCAGGCATTTGAGATGTTCCAAAACCAATTAAGTTTACTTATTTTAAGAATAGAATTATTGTATATGTTTATTTTTAAATCACTCCCCCATTCCAAAGTTGCTATTACCAAACCACTTCTACCTCTAAACAGCTACTACTAGAAAGCATCAAGCCTCATTATTACATCAAGTTCAGTTCAGTCGCTCAGTCATGTCTGACTCTTTGCGACCCCATGAATCACAGCATGCCAGGCCTCCTTGTCCATCACCAACTCCCGGAGTTCACTCAAACTCATGTCCATCGAGTCGGTGATGCCATCCAGCCATCTCATTCTCTGTCGTCCCCTTCTCCTCCTGCCCCAAATCCCTCCCAGCATCAGAGTCTTTTCCAGTGAGTCAACTCGTCGCATGAGGTGGCCAAAGTATTGCAGTTTCAGCTTTAGCATCAGTCCTTCCAATGAACACCCAGGATTGATCTCCTTTAGGATGGACTGGTTGGATCTCCTTGCAGTCCAAGGGACTCTCAAGAGTCTTCTCCAGCACCACAGTTCAAAAGCATCAATTCTTTGGTGATCAGCTTTCTTCACAGTCCAACTCTCACATCCATACATGACCACTGGAAAAACCATAGTCTTGACTAGACAGACCTTTGTTGACACGAGACGCTGGCTCCGGCCGCGCAGACGCGAGATGGCTGCACAACTGACCACGCACAGAAGTGTGGCCAAGTGGAGCTACCCCACGCCCGAGGTCAGGGGCGGCGGCCGAGTGGAGCTACGCCACGTCCAAGAGGCGGTGGCTGCCCAGGCACAGGAGGGCCTAGAGGAGCTACTCCACGTTCAAGGTCAGGAGGGGCGGCCTTGAGGAGATACCCCTTGTCCAAGGTAAGGTGCAGTGGCTGCGCTTTGCTGGAGCAACTGTGAAGAGATATCCCATGACCACGGTAAGAGAAACCCAATAAGACAGTAGGTATTGCGAGGGGGCATCAGAGGGCAGATACACTGAAATCATAATCACAGAAAACTAGTCGATCTGATCACATGGACCACAGCCCTAACTCAATGAAACTAAGCCATGCCGTGTGGGGCCACCCAAGACAGGCGGGTCATGGTGGAGAGGTCTAACAGAATGTGGTCCACTGGAGAAGGGAATGGCAAACCACTTCAGTATACTTGCCTTGAGAACCCCATGAACAGTATCAAGTGAACAGTATTACATCAAGAGGAACTCTAAAAAGTGACTTTTTGTGTATGGAAGTGTTTATGTCACCTTTTGGTCTTTTATTTTGTATCTATTTGAGGCATGCATTTCCGAATAGAATTGTGTTTCTGGCTTTAAATGTTTCTCCCTCACTTCTCTTTATTCTTTGTCTTGTAAATATAGAGGTCTCATTGTTTTATTTACTTCACAAACACTTAAAAATATTTACTATGTAGTAGGCACAATTTTAAGTGCTTTAAAAATATTAACTCATTTACTTCTTTTATAAAAAATTATTGGTGCTAAACTTTTCTTATAGGTTTCTCTAAAAGGCCCTTGGAAAGTACAGAGAATATGGTTATACTAGGCAATTAATAGAATCCTCTCAATAGTGGGGCTAACTAGCCAAGACTATGTATAGAAATCTTTTTTTTTATAGGTTGCAGGTGTACAATATAGCAATTCAAAATTTTTAAAGGTTATACTCCATTTATTAGTTCATTTATTTCTCATAACAGCCCTATGATATAGGTGAAGCTATTTTCCTCATTTTACATATGAGGAAACTGAGGAACACTGAGAAGTTCAGTGACTTGTTCAAAGATACACAGGTAGCAAGTCACCATTTTTTTGGCATGGCAAGTTCTGTGTAGGGCAGAAATGAATACCGCCAAAGGAAGAAGAAATTGAAGTCTAAACTCATGAGTATCATTATTTCATCTTAAAACGTGAATTATGTGGTTTAGAGTCTGTTGCCCTCACATAAACCCTTTTGCTCAGACACTCAGTCTTGTCTGACTCTTTGTGACCCCATGGACTGTAGCCCACCAGGCTTCTCTGTCCATGGGATTCTTCTGGCAGGAATACTCAAGTGGGGTGCCATTTCCTCTTCCTGGGGATCTTCCTGACCCAGGGATGGAACCAGCATCTCCTGCATTAGCAGGCAGATTCTTTACCACTAGGTCTACCTGGGAAGTCCTATAAACCCTTTTAGTTACGTTTTCTTAAAATTGTAGTTGATTTACAGTGTTGTGTTAGTTTCAGGTTACAGCATAGTGATTCATTTATATATATATATATATATTCTGGGGCTTCCCAGGTAGCACTAATGGTAAAGGATCCACCTGCAATACAGGAGATGCAGCAGGAGCCCTGGATTCTATCCCTGGGTTAGAAAGATCCCCTGGAGAAGGAAATGGCAACCTGCTCCAGTATCTTTGCCCAAAAGATTCCATGGACAGAAGAGCCTGGAAGGCTACAGTTCACAGGGCTGCAAAGAGTCAGACACAGCTGAGTGACCGAGCACACAAGAATATATACATTCTTATATATGTATGTATATTCTTTTTCAGATTCGTTTCTATCATAGGTTATTATGAAGTATTGAACAGAATTCCCTGTGCAGTAGGTCCTTGTTGGTTATCTATTTTAGACATAGAAGTGTGTATATGTTAATGCCAAACTACTAATTTATCCCTCCCCTCATTTCCCCTTTGGTAACCATAAATCCATTTTTCTATGACTGTGACTCCTGTTTTGTAAATAAGTTCATTTGCACACCTTTTTTGAGATTCCACATATAAGCAATATCATATGCTATTTCTCTTTCTGTGTCTGACTTACTTCACTCAGTAGGACGATCTCTGAGTCCATCTATGTTGCTGCAAATGACACTATTTTGTTCTTTTTTATGGCTAGTATTCCATTGCATATATGTATCACATATTCGTTATCCATTCCCCTGTTGATGGATATTTAGGTTGCTTCCACATCCAGCTGTTATAATAGTGCTACAAGGAACCTTCGGGCACATATATCTTTTTGACTTTAGTTATCTTTTTATTTCTATTTTAATTGTCCTATCAGTGTCCATGTACTTCTTTCCTTGAATTGTATATGTGCTTTTATTGTAAGCCATCTAGAACCTCTTTAGATGTAGGTAGGGTATAAATTAGACTTAAAAATCTGAACTATACTCAAAACATCTCAACTGAAATAATCTTAAGACAAAAGAAATCAATTTGTAACCTTAAAACAAAGGAAAGTAATTTGTACAATTGTTCATGGGAGTTCTATGATAACCATCAAAAACTGGAAACAATTAGTAAGAGGTAAATGGTTGAACAAAATCATGTATGTCAATGATATGGAATGCCTTAGGACTATTAAAAATGACAAACATGGTGACTATATTGATATATGGGCATTTGTATATGAAGTAATATTAAATGAAAAAGACAAGATAAAAATACAGGTATATACTTATAAATATGTGATAATATCTGAATACATATGACATTATTGGGGATATAATGTGGATTGATATCTGTAGCTAAATGTAGTATTTAAAAAATAATTATTTATTTTTATTTATTTATTTGGCTGATCCAGGTCTTAGATGCAGCATGTAGGATCTTTTAGTTTTGGTATTCAGGATCTTTTTTTTTTTTTTTTCTTTTCGTTTCAGCATGCATAAACTTTAGTTGTGGCATGTGGGATCTAGCTCCCTGACCAGGGATCGAACCTGGGTCCCCTGAATTCGGAGTGTGGAGTCTTAGCCACTGGACCACCAGTTGTTGTTCAGTTGCTCATTCATGTCTGACTCTTTTTGACCCCATGGACTGCAACATGTCAGGTTTCTCTGTCCTTTGCCATCTCCCGGAGTTTGCTCAAAGAGTCCATTGAATTGGTGATACCATACAACCATCTCATCCTCTGTCGTCCCCTTCTCCTCCTGCCTTCAATCTTTCCCAGCATCAGGGTCTTTTCCAATGAGTCAGATCTTTGCGTCAGGTGGCCAAAGTATTGGAGCCTCAGCTTCAGCATCAGTCCTTCCAAAGAATATTCAGGGTTGATTTCCTTTCAGATTGCCTGATATGATCTCCTTGCAGTCCAAGGGATGCTCAAGAGTCTTCTCCAACACCACAGTTGCTGCTGCTGCTAAGTCACTTCAGTCGTGTCCGACTCTGTGTGAGCCCACAGACAGAAGCCCACCAGGCTCCCCCATCCCTGGGATTCTCCAGGCAAGAACACTGGAGTGGGTTGCCATTTCCTTCTCCAATGTGTGAAAGTGAAAAGTGAAAGTGAAGTCGCTCAGTTGTGTCTGACCCTTAGCGACCCCACGGACTGCAGCCACCAGGTTCCTCCATCCATGGGATTTTCTAGGCAATAATACTGGAGTGGCTTGCCATTGCCTTCTCCAAACACCACAGTTAAAAAGCATCAATTCTTCGATGTTCAGCCTTCTTTATTGTCTGACTCTTTCAGCCATACATGACTAATAGAAAAACTGTGGCTTTGATTATACAGACCTTGGTCGGTTAAGTAATGTCTCTGCTTTTTAATATGCTCTCTAGGTTTGTCATAGCTTTTGTCCCAAGAAGCAAGTGTCTTTTACCATCCGAAGTGATTTTGGAGCCCAAGAAGATAAAGTTTGTCACTGTTTCCATTGTTTCCCCATCTATTTGCCATGAAGTGATGGGACCAGATGCCATGATCTTCGTTTTTTGAATGTTGAGTTTTAAGCCAGCTTTTCACTCTCCTCTTTCACTCTCATTAAGAGGCTCTTTAGTTCCTCTTCACTTTCTGCCATAAAAGTGGTGTCATCTACATATCTGAGGTTATTTATATTTTTCCTGGTAATCTTGATTCCAGCTTGTGCTTCATCCAGTCTGGCATTTCACATGATGTACTCCGCATAGAAGTAAAAATGCAGAGTGTTAATATACAGGATGGCCACCAAGGAAGTCCCTAAATGTAGTATTATTAGGGTTTTGAGGCGGATTATTTAAAATCATAATTAAAAATAGTAAATCAAAGAAAACACTTTTTTTCCCCCAAGTTTAAGGGAGTTGCCTCCCTGATTGTTCCTTTTGTACTTTGAACTTAGGAAGGGGTCTCAAGGATATCTCCAAATGGGCTACAAGAGGATCTTCCCTCTGACCATTTCCCATGAGGGTTTGCAGTTCTTCTCTGTTTTCCAGAAGTTCCTGTTGGCTTCCATCTGGAAAGGATCCGATTCTGCATCTTGTCATCACAAGCTGGGAACCAGGAGACCAATTTAGTGAGAAGTTTGGCAGGAGTGCTGGGGGAAGAGCAAAGGTAGCAGAACTGGCTCCAAGGGGAGCTGTACACTGAGAAATGAAGTCTAGACAGAGGCCTGGCCAATCCAAGCCAGTCTGGCAGAGGGAAGGGAATTATGACTTGGGAATGTCGTATTCTTTCTATTATAGAAGCGCAGGGCAAATACAGCAAAACTATAGCTGTAGATCAGGTAAAAGCAGGGCACTCTTAGGCTTAGTTAAGGGGGCTTCCCCGGTGGCTCAAATAGTAAATAATCTGCCTGCAATACAGGAGATCTGGGTTTGATTCCTGGGTTTGGAAATGCCCTGGAGAAGCAAATGGCTACCCACTCCAGTATTCTTGCCCGGAGAATCCCATGGACAGAGGAGCCTGATGTGCTATAGGCTAGGGGGTCGCAAACAGTTGGATACTACTGAGCTCCTGAGCACGCAGCACAGTGCCTGATTATACCGTGAAAGTATCTGGCACTTTGACCTAGTGCTGGGGAAAAGAGAAGATGGGATGGAGCAGTATATAGGTGGTTGAATGCTTGTTCCAAAAATCTGGAATGGGGCTGAGATGGGACAGCCACTGACAATCCTGGACGTAAGGTGCTCAGTGAGATGTTGTTCAGTAGGTACTTTGAGAGATGTCTATTTCCCTTTGTGAGGAAGTTTGCAGGCTGATCCCACAGTATCAGGGCCAGTAACTCCAAAGTGTGGTGTGCGATGCTCAAAGGCAAGTGAAGAACTGTGGTTGGGGCTGGAGGGAACAAAGGGAGAGAGAGTGCTATTGATCCAAAAAGGTAAGTTCAGAACAGATTGTTACATGGAGGAGCCTAAGGAAGGTGAATCTGAAGGCCAAGCTAAAGGACCAGGAACACTAGTATGATGGACAGAGTAGCCCAGCAAGTGGTGGTGTGAATTAGCCTGGAATCCTCCCACAGATGTGGGGCAGATGGCAGTGACACACACCAGGAGGAAGGTTCTTCCATTTCTGACTCAAGCTTATGTGGAGGAGCTAGATTCACTTGGGCCAAGAAGGTTGGGAAATGGAACTGGACTCTTCATTCAATGACTTGGAGATGGTTTGGAGTGGTTATTGAATCTGGGTTGCTAATACGTTTCTATTTCTTCCCTCATCTTCAAATATTGTTCATTCATTGGACTTGGATTGGTGTGGGTCTATAAGAAAATGTCCATTGTTTGCCTTACTTCCTGCAACAACTCACATATGTCACACGTAGCTAGACTAGCCTCAGCTCTGGCTGCTGTTGAGGCTCTGCTGGTCCTTCCAGGGAAGCTTAGATCTGGATTTGTTGAATATCTCTAGAAGGCCAAGCAGGTGGTGCTAAAATACATGTTCAAGTGTCTGCTAATTCTATCGACTGAAAGCTGTATGGTCCTCCCAGCAGAATGACATTTCACAGCTTTCAGCTGCCATAAAGAGCCAGGGTGTAGTACCTAATCCATCAGGCCAGCCAGGCACTTGAGGCACTTTAAGACTTTGAATAGAAATGGACCGAAAAACATGCTGTCCCCAAAAGCCATTCTATTCCAGAATGATTAAATGTCTCTGCCCCCAGAGGTTTTCTATGATAGTTTAGTAGATTGGCACAAATATACCAAAGAGTCATTTTTATTTATTTATTTTGGTGTGTGTGTTCAGGCAGTAAAGTCTTGATGGAGATGAATTTATGCCATTGCAACTTTCTGGGTGTATCTTTCAGATGCAAACTCTTTGTCTTAGCTGAGCTGCCTTTTGGGCTTTAAATCCTGCCCCTGCAGAGGAGAGATTTGGAGCTCTGAGGTCAAAAGCCCACATTTGGAAATAACTGTACTTTTTATTTTCGTCTAGTTTGTCAGTAAGGAGATGCAGAGCAACCTAGGCTAATTGAGCCAGTTGGCACCTTTAACTCATCTGGCTCTTGGTACCATTCCTAGCTAAACTCCTCAGGGATGTTCTGTGCTCAAAAACAACTTTCTTTTCCTTCTGGTACAGTTGAACACTGTTGCCAGTCTCTGAAATGAAAATTATTTTGTTAGTTGTCTTTTAGGTTAAAGTTCAATTAAGTATACTGGCTAATTAGATTTGCAGAGTCAGCTTACCAGCTAATATGGTGTAGCAAAAGATGACTAATTAATCATTGAGGAATTAATATTCCCATCTCTATGGATTACATTTCTGAGTTGTCTGCATCTATGTGGTGCCATATGACTAATAATCGCTGATGAAGTGTGAGTAGAAGTGATTTGTGTCACTTTTAGATCAGGTGTTCATTCTATATCATTTATTCATACAGACAACCATAGTGACCTTGGAATTAAGTGTGATGAAGATAGAAGAGTCATAAGATGTAAGGAGTCTGGGTACTTAGGTTTTCTTCTGAAAAGTCATCTGCTGACCAGGAGCATGCATATTGGACTGTTATAGTATTAACAGTTAGTTACTCAGTCATGTTCGACTCTTTGAGAACCCATGGACTGTAGCCTGCCAGGCTCCTCTGTCTATGGAATTCTCCAGGCAAGAATACTGGAGTGGGTAGCAGGGGATCTTCCCGACCCAGTGATTGAACCTGGGTCTTCCACATTGCAGGCAGATTCTTTAGTGCCTGAGCCACCAGGGAAGCCCTGAAAAGTCCTCTGCTGACCAGGAGCATCCATATTGTACTGTTAGGTGAACAAGAAGTACATTTCTATTGTGTTAAGCCACTAGGTTTACACTGTATTTGTTACAACAGCTAGCATTATCCTAACTAGCATACATGGAATTTTGAGATTCTTGGGTAAAATATGCTTTATAGGACTATAATTAGATAAAAATGTACCCTTGGCTAAGATGAACTTTTTAACTGAATAGCAACAAGGTGTTTACAATTCTTTCTTGAGTATTTTAGTGCTACCTCTTCACCTTAGTTCATTTGTTCATTCCACAAAAAAGTTTTGAGGGCTTTCAGTGTGCCAGGTACCATGCTAGGTAGGCGCTGGGGATACAATAGTTATCAAAACAGTCATGATTCTTACTATCATGAACCTTAAAGTCTGTAGAGGAGAGATGAAGAATTCTTGAACTAAAGCAATGGAAGGAGGACTGAAGAAGAGGGGATGAATTAGGACAGTGCTTTTCGAATCTTGATCCTTGGACCATAAGCCTTCTAATCATCTGAGGAGCTTATAAAAATATAGATTTCAGATCCTGTCCCTCCAAAGTCTCAGTCAGTAAGACTGAAGTGAACTGGAGTGGAATCTAAGCATTACTGTTATAAGATCTCCTCCCAAGTGATTCTGGTGCATAATTAATTTTGAGAACGATTATGAGAGATATAGGAGATTTAGAAGGCAGAGTTTTTTAAAGTTTATTTTTATTTGTATTTAATTTTTACATTTTATACAATTTTAAAGGTCACTTTCCATTTACAAAATATTAGCTATTTCCCCATGTTGTACAATATATCCTTGAACCTATCTTATACCCTATAGTTTTTAACCCTCATATATATACCCAGGGGTGGAATTGCTGGGTCATATGGTGGTTCTGTTTTTAGTTTTTTTTTTTTATAAACTTCCATCCTATTTTCCACACTGACTGCACCAATTTGTATTGCAACCAACAGTGCACAAGTGTTCCCTTTTCTCCACATCCTTGCTGACACTTGTTACTTGTGTTCTTTTGATGATGGTCAGTCTGACAGGCATGAGGTGATATCTTGTTGTGGTTTTGATTTGCATTTCCCAGATGATTCACAATGATGAACACCTTTTCATGTGCCTGTTGGTCATTAGAAGGCAGACTTGACAGGACTTTAATGACTGCTTGGGAATGATAAGTAAAGAAGAGGGAACATTCTAAGGTGACTCCTGGGTTTGTGACACAATTCTTTGACTTGGGGTGGTGGTATGTGCTTGAGACAGGCAGCAGAGGGAGAGGAGCAGGTTTCTTTTGTGGTGGAGATAATAAGTTTAACTTTGGACTGAATGTTTCTCAAATGTACCTTCAGTTCAAACTTCTCTTTTCTGAGTTCCACCCCTGTAGAGCCACCTATCTACTTGGAGTCCCATAGTCACCTCAAAGTCAACAACCAATTGTACATCTTCCCCAGCCAGTTTCTTTTCCAGTGTCCTCTGTATCAGTGAAAGACCTCATGATGTATATAGTTGCTCCAACCAGAAACCTAATGGCTCTGGTGGGAGTTATTTTTTATTGAATTATAGTGGATATACAATATTATATTAGTTACAGGTGTACAATATAGCAAATCACAATTTTTAAAGGTTATACTCTATTTGCAGTTGTTATAAAATATTGGCTATATTTCCTGTGTTGTACAATATATCCTTCTAGTTTCTTTCATAACTAATAGTTTGTACCTCTTATTCCTGTACCGCTATATTTCCTCTCCCTTTTTCCCTCTCCTCAATGGTAACCACTAATTTCTTCTCTATATCTCTGAGTCTGCTTCTTTCTTTTTTTTTTTTTTGGTTATGTTCACTAGTTTGTTTTGTTTTTTACATTCCACATATAAGTGATATCATATAGTATTTGTCTTTTTCTGACTTATTTCATTTAGCATAATGCCTGCCAGTTCCATTCATGTTGCTGTAAATGGCAAAGTTTCATTCTTTTTTATGACTGTGTAATATTCCACTGTATATATGTACCACATCTTTATCCATTCATCTGTTGGTGGACACTTAAGTTGCATCCGTATTTTGGCAATTGTAAATAATGCTGGTATGAACATTAGCGTGCATGTGTCTTTTAAAATTAGTGTTTTTGTTTTTTTGTAATACATGCAGGAATTTAATTTCTGGGTCATATGGTAGCTATTTTTAGTTTTTTGAGAAACCTTCATATATCAAATATTTTCCATACTGGCTGCATATTTAACATTTTAATGGGGTTGTTAAAACTTTTTTTACGTGGCCCATTTTAAAAGTCTTCATTGAATTTGTTACAATAATGCTTCTGTTTTATGTTTTGGTTTTTTGGCCTCAAGGCATGTAGGATCTTAGCTTTCAGACCAGGGATCGAACCCACAACCCTTGCACTGGAAGGTAAAGTCTTAACTTCTGGACCACCAGGGAAGTTTCCCCTAATGGGGTTATTTTTGATCTCTCTCCCCTCCCACCTTCATTAAACTCCTCACCAGTTTCTGTCAAATTTTATCTGCTAGATGATGTCTCACATACTTCCCTTCCTTTCCATCCTCCCTAATGTCACTCTAAACCAAAACACCGGCATCCTTCACCTGGAAGACTGGATGAACTTGCTAACTAACCCCTCTACCTCTACTCTTGCCTTCTTTCCATCCGTTTTTCCTTAGAGCAGCCGAAGTAAACCAAACAATGCCTTCACCATACCTCACCCATTTCAGATTAAGAAGACCCTGCGATAGCTCCCATTGCCTTTAGGATAAAGACAGTTATTCTTGTGGTCTGCAAGGGCCTGAATGGTCTGCTCTGGCCCCTGCCTAATACACCTTTAGCCATGTTTCATACCGCTTCTCCCTCACTCAGAATTGGTACAAAATTTTCTGCCCAGTTTTCAGGAAATGAGGCTGGAGATCTCTCAATTAGATTTTTAATTAAGAAGTCTGCAAAATGCACTATAAGATGTATTTTCAGTCAACACAGAAATCTATCATCTTGAGATGATTGATTGAGATAACAGGTTGATGATACTGACTGATGCTGGGTTGACTGTTTTATTAAATTATTTGTCACGAGAATAATGATTTCTAGAAGTTAGGTAACAACACTCCTTACTACCTGACATTTATTTTGGGCTCTTATCTTTTTCACTGAAGCATATGCAGTTAGTTTTGTTCTCATCTCATACTAGTGAGGTGGGTAATGTAGATATTTGTATTCCTTGCCTATAGATAAAGCAACTGAAACCCAAGATGAATGTCACATATAAAGTTAGGGTCTCTTTTCAGTCCAAAAGCACTGTGACATAATAATGATAAATAACATTAGTAACAGATACTTAAAAGTCCTTACTCTGTGCTAGACACTGTTCTCAGCTAAAGCCTTTTCTTTTTATAAATTTATTTTTAAAGATATTTATTTATTTATTTTGACTGCACTTGGTCCTGGTTGCAGCATGTGGGCCTTTAGTTGTGGCATGTGAACTCTTAATTGTGGCGTGTGTGATCTAGTTCCCTGACCAGGGATCAAACCTGGGCACCCCGCCATTGGGAGTGTGAAGTCTTCGCCAGTGGATCACCAGGGATACCCCCCAGCTAAAGCCTTTGCATGTATTATCTAATCCTCTCAACAATTTTGTGAGGTCGGGAATATTACTGTGTTCAGTTTAGAGGCGAGGGAACTGAAGCTCAGGGCTGTTACTCAGGTAGTCAGTGCTGCTTTTACTATGTTATCTTGAATCTAGCTGGTTTTCAATTCACTTCCTGTCATTTATTGCTTTTGTTCTGCTAGAGCCTTAGTTATATAAAGCATGGAGGGGACACCACAGGCAAATGTATGTTCTTCACTAGTTGTTGGGGTTTTGTTCCCCCAATTCCTGTTCTGTGTGACTCTAGGAGAGCTGTACTTAACCATTCACAAGCCTTGATGTCTCTTCTCTCACTTTAGCATGAAGTCCCCATTAGAGACAGGGTAAACGTGGCCTCTCTTTTTCCTCCAATGTCCTTCTGGTCTCATCTATTTAACCTTCTGGTTCCTACCATTCCAAGATGGGGGGAGGGAAGAAAGAGAATGAGAGAGAGAGATTTTCCTGAAGATTAAGAGCAGAGCAAATGTTAGCTGCTTATGCCTTTCTTCCTGTTTCTGAGACCCTACCCTCTTCCTCTTGGTGTTCCAAAGGCCTCCCAGCAGGAGGGCTATCTAGATCCAGTCTTCCTATACCAATCATGCATGCATGTATGCTAAGTTGCTTCAGTCTTCTCCAGCTCTCTGCAACCCTATGGACTGTAGCCCACCAGGTTCCTCTGTCCATGGGATTTTCCAGGCAAGAATACTGGAGTGAGTTGCCTTTTCCTCCTCCAGGGGATCTTCCCAACTCAGGGATCGAACTGGCATCTCCTGTGGCTCCTGCATTGCAGGTGGATTCTTCACAGCTGAGCCACCCAGGAAGCCCCATACCAATCCTATGAGACTTAAAAGATGAATAATCCCCTTCACTCTTCTCACCAGAGATCTTTGCATTTGACAATCCTGCTAAAGTAGATTTTTATGTTACTGAGAACACCTCTATCCTACGAGGGATTCTTCTTCTTGGATTCTTCCAGAGGACTCTGGGGCCCACTCAAGTTTGAGAACCACTGCTCTGTGGTGCTCTGCTGGCCCAGGCAATGCCTTGACACTACTCAACTGCCCTTAGAAGTTAAAGTGTTTGATCTACAGTCAGCACTTGCTGGGCCAGACAGCATATAGCAACACATCAGTTACTGAGCTGGGAACCAAAGGAAGAAGCCCTAGACCTTGGGTGGGTCTGACGTCAGCAAAGCAGGACTTCCTTTATAGATGGGTGGGATATTACATTGCAAGGAAAGGGAATTGAGACTGAGACAGAAACTGATTTTTCAGTGTAACTTGGTGCTAATGCCCAGTATATGGATAAGGGAAGCTCTAATTTTTTCTTGCTCATAGTAAGGGTGTGTCCTTCAAATAGGAGTGGGGCTGAACCTGCAGGTAAAACAGTAGAGAGCAACCATGAAGCAGGATGTAGGGCTTCTAACCAAAGCATGCTGGTTTTTTTTTTTTTTTGTACCATCTCCATCTATTTTAACTGGGTTTTCCAGGTGGCACAGTGGTAAAGAATCTGCCTGCCATTGCAGGAGACCTGGGTTCGATCCCTGGGTAGGGAAGAATCCCCTGGAGAAGGAAATGACAACCAACTGCAGTATTCTTGCCTGAAGAATCCCATGGATGGAGGAACCTGGCGGGCTACAGTCCATGGGGTCACAAAGAGTCGGACATAACTGAGCACACACACACACACACACACACACCCTACCTCTTCTAACTAGCTGCTGCTGCTGCTGCTAAGTCGCTTCAGTCGTATCCAACTCTTAGCAACCCCATGGACTTCAGCCTACCAGGCTTCTCCGCCCATGGGATTTTCCAGGCAAGAGTACTGGAGTGGAGTGCCATTGCCTTCTCTGCTTCTAACTAGCATTTGTCAGTTATCTCACACGTTTATGGATAGGTCAAAGCTTTGCCTTGCACCTTGAATCTCCTATGCCAGTGGTTCTCAAAGGGAAGTTCCAGGACCTTCAGCATCAGCAGCACTTGGGAACTGGATGGAAATGCAAATTCTCCAGGTGCTACCTAAGACCTAGTCAGTCAGAAAGTCTGGGATGGAGACCCAGCAACCTGTGCTGTGACACACCTTCCAGAGGACTCTGGGGCCCACTCAAGTTTGAGAACCACTGCTCTGTGGTGCTCTGCTGGCCCAGGCAATGCCTTGACACTACCATCAGTTTGTTTGTTCCAGAATCTTCATGTACTGCAAGCTCTGATTTTTAGTGACTACATAACTTGTGTTTCTTCTGGTTCCATATCTGATGACCCTGGTTTTGCGGCTCTCCAGAATGGTCAATAACACTCAGACTCCCTTGCCTGATGCAAGTAAAACCAATTAGCATACAAACATGAGCTCAAATCATCTATGCTTGCACACACTCAAATCACAAGTACAGCATAGTGCTTAAGAGCCCAACCTTTGGGAGCAGGCATATCTGGGTTAATATTCACACTCTACAGTAGCTCTGTATCTTGGTCTCTGTAAACCTCTATTTCCTCATCTAAAAATGGAGATAAAAACATAATCTCACAGTGTTGTTAAAAGGACTAAAACAGATAATGCACATTAAGGAGTGCTCCATAATGGCAGGACTCATTATTATTGGCCTGCTTTCCCCCTATTTTCTGTTGCCATGACATTGTATAGGCATATGGTAACTTTGAATATTTGGGTTTTCTCATTTGTTTTACCACTGAAAATGTTTTGTCTTCTCCTTCAGAGAAGACAGATGGCAATACATCACTAGGATCAGTGTGAAGGTTCGGAGGCACTCTAGCAGAGTAATTTAAACTGTGGGCTCTAGAAACAGATTTGCTTGGATTTGAATCCTGATTCTATTAGTTATGTGATCCTGTACAACTTATTTACCACTCTGAACCTTAGTTTTCCAATTTTAAAATGGAGATAATAGTAGTACCTGTTTTTTATGTAATGAGATAGGGATTAAATGAATGGACATATGTACACACATATGTATATATACACATACAAACACACATAGAGCGTTTGACACAGAACCTGACGTTTTATGTTGACAGTGTTAAAAAGCATTGAATGGACAGAATTAATAGAAGAAGGGAATTTTGTGGGAGTGGGGGTCATTTGTATAAACACAGCCTGAAACTCAGCCCCAGTTTCAAAGGACCATCCTGAGTGAGCACATGAATGAATCACACGTGTTTTTTTTTTTTTTGCAGTGTGTACATCCAGCTTACTTACCAAAGTATGCTTTACTGTGGTCCAGGTATACTTTGCTTTGATAAAATGTATGAACAAACTAGTAAAGAAATAATGAACCTCTACCACAAGACTCTCAGTTTAATGCTAGGGCCTGTGGAAATACAGATGAAGAAGAGGAAATGTTCTCTGTCCTTGGGGAACCTACAGTGTTGGCTGGACAGATGAGATTAACAGCTTTGAAACATTATGAGAGAGTTCAGTTCAGTCACTCAGTCAGGTCCAACTCTGTGACCCCATGAACCGCAGCACGCCAGGCCTCCCTATCCATCACCAACTCCTGGAGTTCACCCAAACCCATGTCCATTGAGTCAGTGATGCCATCCAACCATCTCATCCTCTGTCGTCCCCTTCTCCTCCTTCCCTCAATCTTTCCCAGCATCAGGGTCTTCTCAAATGGGTCAGCTCTTCCCATCAGGTGGCCAAAGTATTGGAGTTTCAGCTTCAACATCAGTCCCACCAATGAACACCCAGAACTGACTTCCTTTAGGATGGACTGGTTGGATCTCCTCACAGTCCAAGGGACTCTTAAAAGTCTTCTCCAATACCACAGTTCAAAACCATCAATTCTTCGATGCTCAGTTTTCTTTATAGTCCAACTCTCACATCCATACATGACCACTGGAAAAACCATAGCCTTGACTAGACGGACCTCTGCTTTTCAATATGCTATCTCGGTTGGTCATCACTTTCCTTCCAAGGGTTAAGTGTCTTTTAATTTCAGGGCTGCAATCACCATCTTCTGTGATTTTGGAGTCCAGGAAAGTAAAGTCAGCCACTGTTTCCACTGTTTCCCTACCTATTTGCCATGATCTTCGTTTTCTGAATGTTGAGCTTTAAGTCAACTTTTTCACTCTCCTCTTTCACTTTCATCAAGAGGCTCTTTAGTTTTTCTTCACTTTCTGCCATAAGGGTGGTGTCATCTGCATATCTGAGGTTATTGATATTTCTCCCAGAAATCTTTTTTTTTAATTTATTAATAGAAAACTGAAATTTACAATGTGTTTATATCTCTGAGTACATGACATTTAAAAACAACATCATTACAGAAAGATAACAAAAATACAAAGTCTTAAAACCTATGGGATATGGAAAACATCCACTGAGGCCTTATATGTACTAGACTTTACATAAAAAGGAAAAGCAATGAGTATACAAGTATACAGCCAGTTTAAGAAGTTAGCAAAATAAACAGAATAATCATAAAGAAAAGAAAGCAACTAATACATACCAGGTATTAATGCAATAAAAATAAAGATAAAATTGAGAGTCTCAACAGAGTCAAAGCTGCCTTAAAAAGCTTCTCTAAAAAGGGAAACATCAGGTAACAATAATCAATAAGAAAAATCTTGCAAATAAAAAATATTCAAAATGGGAATTACTCATAGAAGCATTCAGTTCCGTTCAGTTCAGTCGCTCAGTCGTGTCCGACTCTGCGACCCCATGAATCACAGCACGCCAGGCCTCCCTGTCCATTACCAACTCCCGGAGTTCACTCAAACTCATGTCCATCGAGTCGGTGATGCCATCCAGCCATCTCATTCTCTGTCATCCCCTTCCCCTCCCACCCCCAATCCTTCCCAGCATCAGAGTCTTTTCCAGTGAGTCAACTCATCACATGAGGTGGCCAAAGTATTGGAGTTTCAGCTTTAGCATCAGTCCTTCCAATGAACACCCAGGATTGATCTCCTTGAGAATGGACTGGTTGGATCTCCTTGCAGTCCAAGGAACTCCCAAGAGTCTCCTCCAGCACCACAGTTCAAAAGCATCAATTCTTCGGCGTTCAGCTTTCTTCACAGTCCAACTCTCACATCCATACATGACCACTGGAACATTAAGAATATAAATAATAGAAACAACTTTATGCCTATACATTTGAAGATTAGTTGTCTTGTATACAGGGTTATCGTTACCATCTTTCTAAATTCCATATGTATGCATTAGTATGTGTTTTTCTTTATGGCTTATTTCACTCTGTATAATAGGCTCCGGTTTCATCCACCTCATTAGAACTGATTCAAGTGTATTCTTTTTAATTGCTGAGTAATACTCCATTGTGTATATATGTACCACAGCTTTCTTATCCATTCATCTGCCGATGGACATCTAGGTTGCTTCCATGTCCTGGTTATTATAAACAGTGCTGCGATGAACATTGGAGTACATGTGTCTCTTTTAATTCTGGTTTCCTTGGTGTGTATACCCAGCAGTGGGATTGCTGGGTTGTATGGCAGTTCTATTTCTCCCGGAAATCTTGATTCCAGCTTGTGCTTCCTCCAGCCCAGCATTTCTCATGATGTACTCTGCATATAAGTTAAATAAGCAGGGTGATCATATACAGCCTTGACCTACTCATTTTCCTATTTGGAACCAGTCTGTTGTTCCATTCCCAGTACTAACTGTTGCTTCCTGACCTACATACAGGTTTCTTAAGAGGCAGGTCAGGTGGTCTGATATTCCCATCTCTTTAAGAATTTTCCACAGTTTATTGTGATCCACACAAAGGCTTTGGCATAATCAATAAAGCAGAAATAGATGTTTTTCTGGAACTCTTGCTTTTTCGATGATCCATTGGATGTTCGCAATTTTTACAAGAGAGTATAAAGTGCTAAATGGTGTAGCAAAGATGGTAAGTGCTACAAGAATCCAGAGAAGGGGGAGGGGAAGGAGGCCAGAGAGAGGAAAGGCTTCTTGGAGTTACTGTTTTGAGCTGGGCTTTTCAGGATGGGGAAAATCTGGCTGGGAGGAGGGGAGGGGTAAATGAGAGGTGCTTATCACAATGCCCAAGGACTAATTAAGGATTCTTTTAAGTACGTGACACTCAGAGAATGTCAGGACTCGATTTACAAAAAGTTCTGCTTACACGTGCAGACATTTTGGATCGTACTGGACTGGGACAGAAAGATCTGGGGTCTTGCTTCATCCTCACACTAAGTATTTGTGTTCACATGTTCAAATTTCCTTCTATTTTTTAGGCTTCTCTTTCCTCACTATAAAGTGAGAGGGTTGAACTTAATAACTTCTAAGATCCATTCCTACTCTGAAGACAGCCACGTCCATTGCTAATGTCTCTGGGCCTGGCACTGTATACTTATCAATTTACTTAAAAACCCTTGTGATGGAATACTCTTGTATCACCTGTTTTACAGAGGAGGGAACAAAAGTTCAGGAAGGTTATGTAAAATATTCAAGGTTTGTCACGCAAGAGGGTCATGGACCTGTATCACTAGTACCATGTGATATAGTTAGAGTTTCTGTATGGAGGAGATTTACAAAGAAGTAGCAGAATGCATGTGGTCCCCTGAACTCTCATCATGCCACAGCACAGACCAGCCATAGATGTTCTACATGCATACGTGTTCTGGCTGGCCAAGGAAGGTTCAGGCATGGTTGGGCTCTGTCTGGACCAGTACACTGGACTTGGGACAGAGAGCAGTCCAAGTGTGAGAGTGAGCCCTATCCCCAATTCAGATTACATTTATAGGTTAACCTAAGAGGAGCTGGACTTCCCTGGTGGCTCAGATGGTAAAGAATCCACATGCAATGGAGGAGACCCAGTTTTGATCATGGGTGGGAAAGATCTCCTGGAGGAGGAAACGGCAACCCACTCCAGTATTCTTGCCTGGAGACTCCCATGGACAGAGGAGCCTGGTGGACTCCAAGAGTCAGACATGACTTAGTGACTAAGCCACCACCAAGAGGAGCTAGGGGACATCTAGATTTTTAAATGACAAGAAACCTGTCAAAGGATCTCTCAGCCTTGGGGCCACACCAGGGAACAGGCATCTAGGGCATCAGGATCTACATACTGAAGTTGATAGGAACAGACTTGCGTACCCAGAATGGTGACATTGGCCGAAAGCCTAATCTCTTTGCAGTCAAGTTCAGGGCAGCTGAGCCGACTCTTGGTCATATTACCAAAAGGTGGAGGAAATGAGCCTCCAGTGTCATCTGGATATGTCTCCTATCTAGGAGAGCCAGCAGAGTTGGAATCAAACACAGGCAGCGTGGTGCCAGAGCCCTCACTCTTAACCAATGAACCATGCACTGTCAATTCTTATGTGAGGTTCTCACTCACTTCAGTCATGTCTGACTCTTTGAGGCCTTATGGACTGTAGCCCGCCAAGCTCCTCAGATCAAGGGATTCTCCAGGAAAGAATACTGGAGTGGATTGCCATACCCTTCTCCAGGGGATCTTCCCTATCTAGGGGTCGAACCCGGGTCTCCTGCATTTCCTGCATGGCAGGTGGATTCTTGTACCACTGAGCCACAGGAGAAGCCCTGTTAATTCCTATACTTCTGCTAAATATAGTGGTGGTTTTATAATGTAGGGAAAGCAAGATAACTTTCCAGCCAGTACAGTCTGAATTTGAATCCTGGCTCCTCCCCTTACCACATGTGAGGTAAGTTATTTAATCTCTCTAAGCCTTTTTCCCTAATTCAGTTCAGTCGCTCAGTCGTGTCCGACCCTTTGCGACCCCATGAATCATAGCACGCCAGGCCTCCCTGTCCATCACCAACTCCTAGAGTTCATTCAAACTCAAGTCCATCGAGTTGGTGATGCCATCCAGCCATCTCATTCTCTGTCATCCCCTTCTCCTCCTGCCCCCAACCTTTTCCAGCATCAGTCTTTTCCAGTGAGTCAACTCTTCGCATGAGGTGGCCAAAGTATTGGAGTTTCAGCTTTAGCATCAGTCCTTTTAATGAACACCCAGGATTGATCTCCTTTAGAATGGACTGGTTGGATCTCCTTGCAGTCCAAGGGACTCTCAAGAGTCTTCTCCAGCACCACAGTTCAAAAGCATCAATTCTTCGGCAGTCAGCTTTCTTCACAGTCCAACTCTCAGATCCATACATGACAGTGATAAAAATAATCCCTGTGTGGGTACAAGTGAAGTTGCTTCAGTTGTGTCCCACTCTTTGTGACCACATGGACTACAGCCCGCCAGGCTCTTCTGTCCATGGGATTCTCCAGGCAAGAATACTAGGGTGGGTAACCATTCCTTTCTCCAGGGGATCTTCCCAGCCCAGGGATCAAACCTTCATCTCCTGCATTGCAGGCGGATTCTCTACTGCTGAGCCACGGGGCAAGCCCCCCAAATAATCCCTACCTCCCAGGTTTACTCTTGAGGATTAAGTGAGATAATAAATGGAAAGTTCCTAGAACCCTGCCTGAGGGTATAGGAGGTGCTTAGAAAATGTGGCTCCTGTGATCATGAGCAGCACCGCTCCTGTCAGCCAGCTTGCCTTCTAAAAGGGCTCAGTTCTGAGATAATCCACAAGATGTCCCCCTCTCAAAAGAAAGTTCTCTAGGAGGGCTATATCTTATAAATATATATACCTGAAGATCTGAACTCTTGAAAAATGACTTTCACGTCCATGCCTGTCTGTGCAAAAACATGTATTGAACCATGTGCCCAGGAGGAAATCATAGTTGGCTTTGGAACCAATGCACATATGGCTCTCGAGGCAGTTCTAAGGCAAGCCGGTTGCTTTCCAGGCTGTGTGTGGGCTGCCACTGCATCCCTACAGTACAGCCCAAGCAGGATGTAGTGGAAGGACTTTGAGGATCTGTAATTATGTTCCTTTCTCAAGTTCTGAGGGAAATATATGAATCTTGAGGGGTGTGCATGTGTATGGATGTGTGTGTGTGTTTGCGTGTGCAGGCACATTTGTGTGCCCATGTGCATACTGGCGCAGACAGAGGTTGGGGGACAGAGGTTGCCCCCACCCCTCTGAAAATTTTGCACTAGACATGGAAGCATCCTTTCACTTCCTGCTATTCTGAGGAGTTTATTTTTGGTGGGTCCTTGTGGTACAGGACACAAGTTCAAAAAGATACTCTGCTATTTGTGTGGAACAGATAATACCAGGCCTAAAATAATGACATGCATTCAGGACGATGGAACAATAAGAAATCTAAGTGTAGAAGCTGCTTCTGCAGCAGGAGCAATATAGTTGTAGAGTCATTTATTTATTTATTTATTTAACCACTTGAAAAAACCTTTCCTCTTGATCAACGCAGGAGGAAGAAAACAGCTGTTTTTGATTCTTTCTTGCCTTCCATCACACTCATTTGCATACTGAGTAAAGGGCCTACAACCTGGCGACTATTTTGCCCATTAGTCTTTCGTACATGGCCTTGCGTCTCCTAAGGATAATTTCCTTTGTTGTTTCTCAATGAAGGGCGACAGTGTCTTGGCTGCTAAAGCTGCATCGCACCACTTTGTTCTGGGAAGAGAAAATGGCCTTTTTTTTTCTCACAAACTTTCCAATATTCTGGGTATTTTAGGCAAAGTTCATCATGGCCCTGTTTGCGGCAGAGCAGGTCTGGGTTGGCGGAGAAGGCCACTCCAGTACTCTTGCCTGGAAAATCCCATGGATGGAGGAGCCTGGTAGGCTGCAGTCCGTGGGGTTGCTAAGGGTTAGACACGATTGAGTAACTTCACTTTCACTTTCACACATTGGAGAAGGAAATGGCAACCCACTCCAGTGTTCTTGCCTGGAGAATCCCAGGGACGGGGAGCCTGGTGGGCTGCCGTCTATGGGGTTGCACAGACACGACTGAAGTGACTAAGCAGCAGCTTAGCAGCAGCAGGTCTGGGTTGGGACTGCTGAAAGATTTTTTGGCCTCCGAGAAACTAAGATACTGAGACTCATAAGAAAAGTCTTTTGCACCCTTCAAGAAATCCTCTCTTCCCAGGTGCTCAGAGCGCTTACACTGCCTCCACTGTGGCTGCGTTGTTTCATCCAGACTGACGCTTTTTGGACAACACTAAGAGCCAGATTTTTTTTTTTTTTGGATCTACGTCCTTTGCCTGAATTTCTGATCCTCAGTGTCTTCTCCTCTGTTTCCCAAGATTGTCCTTGGCTTCATGCTTTTCAAATTGGATTTAGCAAAGCCTGGGTGTAAATGACAGTGTGGCAGGCGGTATGTAGAGCCTCCTCTGGACTGTCACTTTTTCTTGGTGGTAATTCATTTGAATATATTTCGGAACAGAATGCAAAATTCTCTCAAACCTTTAAGATAAAATAATTAAGTAATATCCATTGAGTACTTACTGTATACAAGGCTCTAAGTGCTTGGTATGTATTAATGAGGCTCATCCTCGCAGCAACCTGAAGAAGTAGGTTACTATATTTAACCCAATTATGTGCTGTGCTGCACTTAGTCGCTCAGTCATTTCCAACTCTTTGCCACCTTGTGGACTGTAGCCCGCCAGTCTCCTCTGTCCATGGGGATTCTCCAGGCAAGAATACTGGAGTGGGTTGCTATACCCTGCTCCAGGGGATCGTCCTAACCCAGGAATCGAACACAGGTGTCCTGCATTGCAGGCGGATTCTTTACTGTCTGAGCCACCAGGGAACCCAATTACATGAATGAGAAACCTGAGGCTTGGGGTGATTAAATGACTTGTTCAAGATCAAAGATCTGGGTAAGTGGCAGTCTGCCTGAGAATCCATGCTCTTAGCTACAATCTTGTATTTGCTGACAAGGACAGATTGGGCTGTACCCTCCAGACCTAAGGAGATTTCTCTGTCCTAAGTGTAAAGTGCAACTGTTTTATTAAATGGATGTATAGCTTGGCCTGAACCTTTGAACGAGGTAACCTTCACTTAAAGGAATAATTCTGATATTGGGTTGGAGGGGCATGTTGCCAGTCAGTGGAGGAGATAGCTTGAGATAATGTAACCAAGTCCAAAGTCGCTCTGTTCACCGCATCACAGGCCAATGAATCCAAGAGACAAGGTGTTGAGGCAAGGAATATGACTTTATTTGGAAAGCTGGCAGACCAAGAATATTGTCTCAAAATAACCATCTTATGGGGATCTGGATGCCAGCTTCTTTTATAGAGCAGAGATGGGGGGAAGTGAGGAAACAAAGTAAAAAGGCCATTGATCTTGCAAATATCTTTTAGAATGGCAAGCCTCAGGCAGGGGATGTTTAACTTCTTCCTGCCTGCCATCCACAAGTGGACAGGGTCCTGAACAAAGGCACTTGAGTTAACAGAGGAGAGGGGAGCAAGTTTCCCTGAGGCAGGCCATTTAGGTGTGATTATAATAACAAAAGCAATGGAAAGCAAGTCCAAGAAACATTTCTTGTTTTTGTTGTTGGTTTTTCCCTGCAATGGTAGTTACCGCTCTATATAAACCAAATAAGACCAGAAGTTACTCATCTTCTGTCTACTCGTAAGATCAGGGATATAAATGGGTTTGGCAGATAGGAGCTTTAGTCCACATCACTAAGGGTAATCCATATGTTGAAGCCCTAACCCTGCAATGTAGGCTTCCCTGGTGGCTTGGCTGGTAAAGAATCCACCTGCAATGCAGGAGACTTGGGTTTGTTCCCTGGGTTGGGAAGATACCCCTGGAGAAGGGAACAGTTACCTACTCCAGTATTCTGGCCTGGAGAATTCGATGGACTGTATAGTCCATGGGGTCGCAAAGAGTCAACGACTGAGCGACTTTCGCTTTTCAGTCCCGCAATGCGGCTATATTTGGAGATACAGCTTAGGAGAAATTAATTGAGGTTAAGTGAAGTCATAAGACTGGGACCCTGATTGGTTGGGGCTAGTAGTCTTACAAGAGACATCTTGAGTGCTCCGATGCTTGTGTGTGTGTGTTTTCTTTCTCTCCTCCTTCCTCCCTTCTCTTTCCACCTTTCTTCTCCCTTGCTTTCTGTGCATGCACACAAAAAGAGGTCATGTGAACGCACAGCAAGATGGAGGTTGGTCTACAAGCCAAGAGAAGAGGCCTCAGAATGAAGCTAACCTTTCCAGCGCCTTGATTTTGAACTTTTTCTTAGTCTCCAGAACTTTGAGAAATGTATTTCTGTTGTTTAAACCACACAGTCTGTGAAATTTTGTTACAGCAGACCTAGCAAGTCTTCCCTGGTGGCTCAGTGGTAAAGAATCTGCCTGCAATGCAGAAGACACAGGTTTGATCGCTGGGCCAGGAAGAGCCCCTGGAGACAGCAGTGGCAATCCATTCCAGCATTCTTGCCTGGAGAATCCCACAGAGGAGCCTGGCGGACTACAGTCCATGGGGTTGCAAAGAGTGGGACATGACTGAGTGACTAAACAACAACAAAGTAAGTTCATACAGGCAAGATCTGTCATTTTCCTTTATTTTATAGATTAAATGTAATCTTCTTAGCGCTCCCAACATGTTTTTATGGGCAGGAAATTCAATCTCAGTTATTTAGGGGGTTTCCTATGTTCCTACATGAGATAATTGGTGAGTCCTGGGCTTTTGTTAGGCTAGAAAATCAGGTGAGGGCCAGGTCCTTAGTGCTAAGTAGTTTCAGCTTTGCTTGCTCCTTGGGATCCCAGAGGTTGCCATTAGCAGACTCCTGTTGATTGGTTTTGGGCACTGCTTCTCTGAGTGGACCCAAAGATGCTGCTCATCAAGGTCTTTCCTTTTGACTGCTGACCTGTGTGGTTCACTGTGTTTGCACGCAGAGCACTGTCTTTGTTGCTCAGTTCTCTGACCTCTTTCAGTTTCAGTGGGAAGGAATGCAACTCTGTCTTGGGCTCAGTGGCTTCCCCTTCCCAGCTCAGAGCTCTTCTCTGTATGGAATGGTAGAGCAGAATCCCCTTCACTAATCCTTTAGACCAGGAGTTGAAGAACTTTTTGTGTAAAGGTTCAGATATTTTGGTTGGTGGGTTATATGGTCTCCCATATAACCCAGCTGAGGTTGCAAACACCTCAGCTAGAGAGCAGTCACACGCAATATGTAAATGAGTGGATGCGCTCTTCCAATAAAACTTCAGTTGTGAGCACCAAATTTGAATTTAATGTAATATTCATGTCAGGAAATATTATTATTTTTTATTTTCTTTCCCCCAACCACTGTTTAAAAAAAATTAAAAAACATTCTTAGTTCACAGGCTATATGAAAACAGTCAGCGGGATGTATTTTGAGTTGAGATGTAGATTTCTGACCTGTTTTAGCCTTTTGCAACTCGAAGTGTGGGTGTACGGACCAGCAGTGTTAACATGATCTGTGAACTTGTTAGAAATGCGGAACTTCAAGACTCACTACAGACCCACCCAATAGGAATCTGAGTTTTAATAAGATCTCCAGTGAGGCACATTAAAGTTTTGTGAAGTAGCAATTTAGAAACACAGAGCTGGCTTCTCATTTCTGGACACTGGGGAGGGAAGAGCAGATACTAACATCAGTTATCAGTTTTCTTTCCTCACTGCCATCCATTGCTATCTCAACATTGACCTTCCTACCCGATTTCTGCTGTTGCCCTTTCCTGAGTGGGGCAGCACTTAATAACCTGATTTACAGCCAGCATTCCATTAGCCATACTAATCCACAATCATTAGCACTTGACCTTAGAATGAGTCATTTGATGTTTTTATTTTCTATGTTCTGTCTTACTTCTTTCAATGTTAACATTCCCACTTTCTGAGTTGAGCACCAGCTGAGTGTTAGGGAAGAGATGCCTTGGGGGCATTCTTGGAAATAACATCAGAACAGCCTGGAATTAAAATTTTGTTGTGGCTAATCCCCACAGTATTAGCAAATTCAGTAATACAATGCATGGAACACTACATTTGCTGTAGCAAATATCACAAAACTGGTGGAATTTTTTTCAACTGCACGTAGTTTTTAGGTACTGTATTAGTTTCTGTTTGGTAGGCTTTTTAAAAAAATTGTGGTTTTTTTCCCTAGACTAATATTAAAATGTGTGCATATCATGAGCACACATCTGTGGGCATAGGGAGCTCAGAGGTGTGGGATAAAGTCTCCCTGACACTAAAATTTTCTTTTAGATAATCCCTGCGATGATGTGGAACAGCCTCATGAGGTGACAGTGTATCGATAATTAAGATGTGTTTTGCCTGCCTTGGGCTCTTTACCATCACACTCTTTATGTCTTCCTTGGTGAACTGTATACCAACATTCTCATCACTAATTATCAGTGGTTCCTGCCTGAGATTTCCAGAACCCCAGTTTTGTGGAAGCGGGAGATAGACTCCTGCTTTTCTCGTCTTTCTAAATCTTTCAGTCGTTAAAGTTTGATAAGAAAATTAGAGATTCCAAGGGAACATTTCATGCAAAGATGGGCTCGATAAAGGACAGAAATGGTATGGACCTAACAGAAGCAGAAGATATTAAGAAGAGGTGGCAAGAATACACAGAAGAACGGTACAAAAAAGATCTTCACGACCAAGATAATCACGATAACATGATCAATGACCTAGAGTCAGACATCTTGGAATGTGAAGTCAAGTGGGCCTTAGAAAGCATCACTACGAACAAAGCTAGTGGATGTGATGGAATTCCAGTTGAGCTATTTTAAATCTTGAAAGATGATGCTGTGAAAGTGCTGCACTCAATATGCCAGCAAATGTGGAAAACTCAGCAGTGGCCACAGGACTGGAAAAGGTCAGTCTTCATTCCAATCCCAAAGAAAGGCAATGCCAAAGGCTGCTCCAACTACCACACAATTGCACTCATCTCATGTGCTAGTAAAGTCATGCTCAAAATTCTCCAAGCCAGGCTTCAGCAATATGTGAATTGTGAACTCCCATATGTTCAAGCAGATTTTAGAAAAGGCAGAGGAACCAGAGATCAAATTGCCAACATCTGCTGGATCATGGAGAAAGCAAGAGAGTTTCAGAAAAACATCTATTTCTGCTTCATTGACTATGCCAACGCCTTTGACTGTGTGGATCACAATAAACTGTGGAAAATTCTGAAAGACATGGGAATACCAGACCACCTGACCTGCCTCTTGAGAAACCTGTATGCAGGTCAGGAAACAACAGGTAGAACTGAACATGGAACAACAGACTGGTTCCAAACAGGAAAAGGAGTACGTCAAGGTTGTATCTTGTCACCCTGCTTATTTAACTTATATGCAGAGTACATCATGAGGAATGCTGGGCTGGAAGAAGCACAAGCTGGAATCAAGATTGCCGGGAGAAATATCAATCACCTATATGCAGATGACACCATCCTTATGGCAGAAAGTGAAGAGGAACTAAAGAGCCTCTTGATGAAAGTGAAAGAGGAGAGTGAAAAGGTTGGCTTGAAGCTCAACATTCAGAAAACAAAGATCATGGCATCTGGTCCCATCACTTCATGGGAAATAGATGGGGAAACAGTGGAAACAGTATCAGAATTTATTTTTTGGGGCTCCAAAATCACTGTGGATGCTGATTACAGCCATGAAATTAAAAGACGCTTACTCCTTGGAAGGAAAGTTATTACCAACCTATATAGTATATTAAAAAGCAGAGACATTACTTTGCCAACCAAGGTCGGCCTAGTCAAGGCAATGGTTTTTCCCATGGTCATGTATGGATGTGAGAGTTGGACTGTGAAGAAAGCTGATCGCCGAAGAATTGATGCTTTTGAACTGCGGTGCTGGAGAAGACTCTTGAGAGTCCCTTGGACTGCAAGGAGATCCAGCCAGTCCATTCTAAAGGAGATCAATCCTGGGTATTCATTGGAAGGACTGATGCTAAAGCTGAAACTGCAATACTTTGGCCACCTCATGCGACGAGTTGACTCACTGGAAAAGACTCTGATGCTGGGAAGGATTGGGGGCGGGAGGAGAAAGGCACGACAGAGAATGAGATGGCTGGATGGCATCACCGACTCGATGGACATGAGTTTGTGTAAACTCCGGGAGTTGGTGATAGACAGGGAGGCCTAGCGTGCTGTGATTCGTGGGGTCATAGAGTCGGACACGACTGAGCGACTGAACTGAACTGAACTGAACTGAATGCATGAATGTCACCACCCCAATGAAAATTCAGCTCTTCTGTGTGTGTTTTGATTAAGTTGTCAGAGGCCAGGCAAGGAGAGGTAGGAACAGCAGTCCTGCTTCTGCACTCTGTTATTTCTGCTTCCATTACTTGTCACATCTGTCAGTTTCAGGAACATTCATATATATGGAGCCCTTATTTTTAGTACTTTAATTATCTTGGATGCTCAAGGACACAATTAATGTATCATGTTGGTCACATTGATGGGTTACAAAGACAGTAGGTGGCCCTGCAAGAAATGTGGGCTTAGGGAGTATGTTTCCAAAGTGCTTGTGCATGTGGCAGAGTAAGTAGGTAAATTCCCTTGGGTCTTGGCGTCTGGAGGGTCAGCTTCTGAAATAAATCCCATATATTTACTTTGGTCTTCAGAATGCTAATAAGACTTTCTTGTCATATCCTGCTCCTCGATCTCTAGTCTACACACCACCCAACTTGACTCTCGATCTTCCCTAACAGTGATTTATGTGCTAATCTCATCTTCCTGATGGATTGGAAAACAATAATAAGTAACTTTTATGGAGTGTTTACTCTGGTTTTCCCAATAGTTCAGTTGGTAAAGAATCTGCCTGCAGTGCAGGAGACCCCAGTTTGATTGCTGGGTCTGGAAGATCCCCTGGAGAAGGGTTGGCTACCCACTCCAGTATTCTTGGGCTTCCCTTGTGGCTCAGCTGATAAAGAATCCTCCTGCAATGCGGGAGACCTGGGTTTGGAAGGTCTGGAGAAGGGAGAGGCTACCCACTCCAGTTTTCTGGCCTAGAGAATTCCATGTATTGTATAGTCCATGGGGTCACAAAGAGTTGGACATGACTGAGCAAATTTCACTTCACTTTACTCCGTGCCTGGTACCTTGCAAATGTTATCATATTTAGTCCTCTTATAGCAACCCTTCAAGGTATGTATTATTTTTATCCCCAATTTATAGATGAGGAATCTAAAGAATAGTAACTTGCTATAAGGCCACATGACTAGTATGTTCTGGAGCTAGGATTTTGGCTGTGATTCTAGGGCACAAGCTCTCAATGACTGTGTTATACCACACTCAACTCAAATAATAATAGCTAACAATTACTGAGTGCTTGCTTACCTTTGACCAAACGTGTGCAAAGGTTTTCATATGTATAAACTCACTAATCCTCTTAAAATTCTGTGAACTAGATTTTATTATTATCCCTGATTTTCAGCAAAAGAAACTGGGGCACAGAGATTTTGAATAACTTACCAATTCACACCATTAAATGATTATAGACAGAAGCAGTCTTTGGTCACAAAGTGAACTGACTGCAGACTCTACATTCTTAATCACTCTCCTTTATTACCTTCTGGGCTTCCCTGGTGGTTCAGATGGTAAAGAATCTGCCTGCAATGCAGGAGACCCAGGTTCAATCCCTGGGTCAGGAAGATCCTCTGGAGAAGGGAATGGCAACCCACTCCAGTATTCTTGCCTGGAGAATTCCTTGGACAGAAGAGTCTAGCAGGCTATAGTCCACAGCATTGCAGAGTCATACACAGCTGAGCGACCAACACACACACTACCTTCTAGTATACTATACTGGGCCAAGGCAGGGGATGTCAAAGAGTGAGGTATGTCCATCTGGGGAGAGAATGGGGAGGTAGTGGGAGCCACTGTTCACTTTCTGCTAATTGTTACATGCAGGAATGTAAGCACAGTGTCCTCAGAGCTGCCAGTTTTTAAAAGAGAAGCCCCAAATCTGGAACTTCACATGAAATTTCCTTATTTTAAGTATTGGCAACAAATTCCAATTTTTAAAAAGCAGCATTCTAGATTACAGGAAAACCTGTTGATAAGAAACCTTAAATTATAGATAGGGATATTTAATTCATAGACTTAGAGAATATTTGAGTGCTTCTTATAAACACTTTTGTGGCTCGGCTGTAAAGAATCCGCCTGCCAATAAAGGAGACTTTGGTCAGGTTCAATCCCTGGGTCAGGAAGATCACCTGGAAAAGGAAATGGCAACCCACTTCAGTATTCTTGCCTGGAGAGTTCCATGGACAGAGGAGCCTGGCGGGCTACAGTCCACTGGGTCACAAAAGAGTTGGACATCACTTAGTGACTAAACACAGAGAAGGCAATGGCAAGCCACTCCAGTACTCTTGCCTAGAAAATCCCATGGATGGAGGAGCCTGGTAGGCTGCGGTCCGTGGGGTCGCTAAGGGTTGGACATGACTGAGCGACTTCACTTTCCCTTTTCATTTTCACACATTGGAGAAGGAAATGGCAACCCACTCCAGTGTTCTTGCCGGGAGAATCCCAGGGACGGGGGAGCCTGGTGGGCTTCCGTCTATGGGGTCACACAGAGTCGGACACGACTGAAGTGACTTAGCAGCAGCAGCAGTGACTAAACAACGACAACATATAAACACTGCTAATTCTAGATACTATTGTCCAGTGAAAGGACTTCCTATTTTCTCTGTTAATTCTCAGTGTTGATAAAAAATTGACTCCCTCCCTGATTTCACTGGTAGCAAATCAGTTTAAATGATGGTTTATTTATATTTTAGAGTTTAATTCCTTAGCAATGCTGTAAGATTGTTGGAAGAAAAATGTAGGCACATAGAGTTTACTACACCAAGGACGAATGTTAAATTCTCTCATCTTTCCCCCAATTGTGGGTAGTTGTATGTAGAAATAAATATACATTTATGTAAGCTTTGATTGCATGAACAAAACACACATATTATGCCACACACATGGGGATGCACCTGTACAACACATCTGTGAGCCACATCTGATCAGTGGACTGCCAGATCCCAACCTCTGAGTTAGGGAATGCATCCTTTTTTCCCCCTGTCTGCAGTTCCTAGCCCATTACTGGGTTTATAGCAGGTACTAACTAAAGACATATTGCTCTTGTGTGTTCTTGTTCTTGTCTCAAACCTGATGATCTCTCTCAGGCCATGTCTGTCAATTTCCACTAAGAGAATTTCCTTGCTGTTTTTCTGAGCTGGCACCCAGTTTTTCTTATTTGTAGGGCATTTCCAAATCAATTGGAAGGGGCTTCCGATCTCTCCTCTGCAGAAGCTGTTTCCATAAAACATTTCTCAAAACAAAAAACAAGTGAAGGTGGCCTGGGGGTTTCCAAACCTGGGCGGATATTAGTCACCTAGAGGTCTTTTAATAATGCTGATTCTAGAGTTCCAGACTCAAATTCTGATTTAAATGGTCTGTAGTGGGACCCTGGGCATCAGTATTTTTAAAATAAAAGCTCCCCTGTTATTCTAATCTACAGTCAGTGTTGAAAACTGATCCAACTGATGAATATATGTTTGTCAAAAGGTCCCAAATGTCCACTCTGGGACTTGATAGACTGCTTTCTCCTTCACTAAAATAAGAGAGTTTTGTAAAGTAAAGAGTCAGATGTGGGTCATCATATCTCTATGTATTTTTTTGTCATAAACCAGACTACTGTTCTGTCTAGTTCTTCTGTAGTGGCTGTGTAAAAAGGCAAGAACATGGGCTAAAAGGTATGTATTTGATATTGAAGAGGGTGTGGCAGGTAGTGTAGCTTCTGAAATGGTTCCCAAGGATCTTCTCCTCTTTTATGGGGGCTAGACCTGGTGACTTCTAACAAATATGGTATGGAAGAAGTGATGGGATTTCCCTTCTATGATTAAGTTACAGATAGATGGTTGTAACCTCCATCTTGCTGGCTCTTTCTCTTTGGCTGTATTTGCTTGCTCTGATGTAACAAGTTGCTGATCTTGGGGAAGTCCATGTGACAAAAAAATGAGGGGAGTTCCCAGTGAGGAACTGAGGCCTTCAGTACAAAAGCTTATGTACTGATTGCAGCCCTAACCAACACCTTGGCTGCAGCTTTTTGAGAGACCTTGAGCCAAAGGAACTGCCTAAGCCATGCTTAGGTTTCTGACGCATGGTGAAATTATAAATGTCTGCTGTTTTAAGCCACTAAGTTTTGGAATAATTTGTTATACAGCAATAGAGAACTTACAGAGGGGATGATGAGGGATTCTGTTTACAGTATGAGATTAAGAAGTGATTCCCCAACTTCAGCACACGTTGAATTTCCTTGGGTAGCTTAATAAAATGCAGATTCCTAGGCTCTACCCTCAGAAGCTTTCAATTCACTTGATCTGAGGTGAGGCTTAGGAATATGCATCTATATTACACACCCTAAATGTTCCTGATGCAGGTGTTCTTTGGAATTACATTTCCAGAACTACCAGCCAGGAAGTGGAGTCAGCCTTTGGAGAGGCAGAGAAAATGTTGGAGGACCAGTGATTGCTAAGGGAGTATTGGACCAGTGGAGCAGGATTTCTGGAAGGCTTTTGGATCAATTGGGGCTTATCTGGTGGCTCAGATGGTAAAGAATCTGCCTGCAATTTAGAAGATGTGGGTTCGATCCCTGGGTTGGGAGGATCCCCTGGAGAAGGGAATGGCAACCCACCCCAGTATTCTTTCCTGGAGAATCCCCATGGACAGAGGAGCCTAGTGTGTTGCAGTCCCTGATGTCGCAAAGAGTCAGACACAACTGAGTGACGAATCCTTTTTTTTAATTAATTAGGTGACATGTTGAAAGGAGTATTGAACTTTGAACTAAAAGAAGCCTTGTGAAATTCTGCCATTTGCAGCAATGTGGATGGACCTAGAGAATATTATGTTTGGTGAAATATGTCAGACAGAGAAAGACAGATGCTATGTGATATCACTAATATGTGTGTTCATTGGAAGGACTGACGCTAAAGCTGAAGCTGCAATACTTTGGCCACCTCATGCGACGAGTTGACTCACTGGAAAAGACTCTGATGCTGGGAAAGGTTGGGGGTGGGAGGAGACAGGGACCACCAAGAGTGAGATGGCTGGATGGCATCACCGACTCTGTGGACATGAGTTTGAGTGAACTCCGGGAGTTGGTGATGGACAGGGAGGCCTGGCGTGCTGTGATTCATGGGGTCGCAGAGAGTTGGACACGACTGAGCGACTGAACTGAACTGAACTGAAAAAAAACAATACTGGCAAATGTGTCTGCAAAACAATAGCACTCACTCACAGACAAAGAAAACAAATTAATTGTTACTAAGGAGGAGTAGGGAGAAGCAGAGGGACAAACTAGAGGTAGGACATGAAAGAGATACAAATTAGTACGTATAAAATATATAAGCAACAAGGATATGTTGTATAGCATGGGGAATTATAGCCATTATCTGGTAATAATTCATAATCTGCAAAAATACTTACACTTGAAACTAATATAAAGTTGTAAATCAGTTATACTTCAAAAATAATAATAAGATAAAAGAAGCCTTGGAAGTCAGAAGATTAGCCCAATGGTGGTATACTAGATGAGTTGGAAGGGAGAGACACTAGAATCAGGGGCCAGGGTAGCATGAGGTGATAAAAGCCTGGACACAGGATGTTGGAATTGGGGACAGGGAGGATGGCATGAAGCATATTTTAAAGGAAGTTTTGAAGGACTTGATCACTAACAATAGAGATAGGATCTGAAAAAGAGAGAGATTTCAAGCCTGAGCAATTGGAAAATATGTGCCATTGGCAGAGCTGAGAAGTTGAGAGAAGGGCTCAGATTTAGGGGCTATATCTCTCCTAGAACCATTAGGGCTTGGTTACTTTCAGTGAATCAAATTGGACCTGGGAAGTTGAGTTGATTAGCAAGGGGTGCAATTGGAGGCTGGGAGTGAACCTACATAGGTTGAGATAGAGGTGACTTCCTGCCCACTGATGGATAAATGTCATCACCTATTGGTGGTGCAGGGCTTCTGTGGTGGCACAGCTCATAAAGAATCTACCTGCAATGCAGGAGACCCAAATTTGATCTCTGACTTGGGAAGATCCCCTGGAGAAGGAAATGACAACCCACTCCAGTATCCTCGCCTGGAGAATTCCATGGACAGAGGAGCTTGGTGGGCTATAGTCCATGGGATCACAAAGAGTCAGACATGACTGAGAGACTAATTATGCATCATGCACACACACACACAGGGACACACACACACATGATTGGTGATGGGAGACTGGCCTAGATGTAGCCTTGCTCTCCTTTGCTTTGAGCCTAGTCTTAAGCTGAGGTAGTATTTTGAACTGCAGGGACTTGGTACTCACCTATCTGTCAGTCAGACAAAAGAGTTGCCCCAAGTTCGTGCCACCTGAATGGAATGCAAAGACAAAGTCCGGCTATTCAGAGAGGGAAGCATGATATTGGGCCTCCTTCAGGTGAGAACCTCTCTGTGGAGGTGAGGCTAGAGATCCTGTGAAATGAGTCACTTTTTTTTTTTTTATTCTTCTACTGTACTTATTTCCTACTTGGCTCTATCCTTACAAAGCTGGTCTAGTGAATGCTAGAGAACGGAGAGAGGAGAGTCCATACCAGGTGTGTTTCTGACAGGTGTGTTATGGATAGAAAGAATCTGTTTCAGGTTACACTATAAGAGACGAAGGCCTGAGCCGCTGCCGGATATTTTATTGGTTGAGGCCTGAGTAGCAGCTTCGTACAAGTTGCCAGTCCCGGTCTGCTGAGGCAGCCTCAAGGGAACTGCTGCCTCAGAAGCTGTGGCCCTTTCATCACATTAATTCTGATTGAGCAGTCCTCACACTGCTTCATGGGGGCCAAAGATATGGCTATCCCAGAGATGAAGACTAGCACTGAATGAAATATTCTGAGCCCCAACCTGATGTGAATTGATTGCCATCCTCCAAAGACTGTCAGAACTAATCCCATCGTGCTTTACTTCCCAGGGCTCTCTGGCCACTGCTCCTGTTCATTTTCTAGTCAGGCACAAGTCACTTCCTTCCACCTCCTCCCATGCCCTTACTGTGAAAGTGAAAGTGTTAGTCGCTCAGTTGTGTCTGACTCTTTGTGACCCCATGGAATTTAGCCTATCAGGCTCCTCTGTCCATGGAATTCTCCAGGCAAGAATACTGGAGTGGGTTGCCTTTACTGTGCCTTCTAGAAATGCCTCTCTGTGAAGACCAAAGTACTTATGTCTTTAACTTCTTATCAGGGCATGTCCTCTGCCTCCTGCCATAACTGGAACCTTAGCTGCCTCATAACCATGTGTCCCAGGAGGTGAGGTTGGGGCTCTCATGGCTCCCCCACATCCCTTTAGGATTACTGTTCTCTCTTCCCCCTGCGAAAGTGCATTCCTCAACTCTCTTCATCGTTGTCGCCTACCAACCTTCTGATTACACCCCCTCATTTATGGCAGACCTGGATTGTGACTTTTTCTCTTCCTCCCCTTCTCATCATTGTTGACGACTTCCAGATTGTTGTGTCAAAGATGTCAGAGCATTACATGCCCCGGGGGCTTTTATTTTAGAAAAGTCTAAGTTATTGGAAATTTCCAGATGCATTATCCAAGAGTGGAGGACTTTGAGAGTGGGAGGAGAAGAGAGTGGACTAGCTGTGGTGTGTACTGGACACAGGACGGGGAGGGAGGCAGTGACCCAGAGTGTCTGGAATCTGTGCCTTGATTCTTCTACTCCCAGCAGCCCAAGGGATGTGGTAGACAGTCACTTTGGTGGGGTTGGGCTTACCTCTAGGCTTTGTTGTTCTTTCCACGCATCTGGGCTGCATCATCTGGCTTGCGGGATCTTAGTTCCCTGACCATGGACTGAACCCATGTCCCCTACATTGTAAGCACATAGTCTTAACCGCTGGACCACCAGGAAAATCCCTGGCCATTGTTCTTCATGACCTCAGTATTCACATGAACGATCCATCCCTCATCATGGCCTTTCACTTCCTTGATCCCTTCACTTCAATTATCTTTTCCTCTATCCACCTCAGTTACCCACCTGCTTTGTCATACATCTTTTTCACTACCAGAAACTGTATTATTTTATAAGTCTTGACCTCCACTGCTGCAGTTCTTCAACCTTATCAGGTTAGACCTCTAATCCACTGATTCCCACTACATTTTCTCTGTCAGCCCCTCATTGTTTATATTTACCTCCTCCCCCAGCTTAGAGTCCATTGGTAGTATTGTTATTATTGCATTCCTTTTCCCTTTCTTTTAGTTTCCCTAAGCTGTTGTATCCTAACCCTTCACTATCCTTTGCTTCCCCATCACCTCCTTTCCCTTGTAGCTGAGATTTTCACTACTTGGCTGACTCTCATCACTCATCATGGACTTCAGATGGACTCCTGACACTTCCATGACTGTTAGTGAAGGTTTTTGGATAACAATTCTCTGAGCTGACCTCTTCCTTCTCTTTTCCTCAGACCTCTCTCTGCCACCCCTCCTTCCTTCTCATATTCACTGATGACCTTACCTCACATGACACTCAGTAAACAGAATCTACAAAATGGGAACATTCTCACCACTAAATCGACCCTCCTAACTACACCTAAAGTCATTGTCTTTTCCCTTTTTAAAATGGAGAAAATGTCCATTCTTCTGATAGGAGAAGGTGCTCCTATCAGAGACTAATGCCTTCTAGATTGTCTCTAACCTTGCTTCCAGTGAGGACGTAGCTTCTTCCTCTCTTCTTCCTTCATTATTGACATCTCCCTCTCTTCTGGTCTTTTGCACAATCAACCATATTATACAACCTGTAGTTAAAATAAAAACTAAACAATAACCTTTTCCTTCACATCCTCTTCTAGCTACCATCCCATTTCCCTATTTCTCTTCGCAGCCTCGCTTCTTGAAAGATTTGTCTGTCCAAGCTCTTCTTATTCACATCTTTGTTGTTGTTCAGTTGCCTAGTCATGTCCATCTCCTTTTGGCCCCATGGACTGCAGCATGCCAGGGCTCCCTGTCCCTAACCATCTCTTGAAGTTTGCCCAAGTTCATGTCCATTGCATTGGTGATGCCGTTCAGCCATCTCATCCTCTGACACCTTCTTCGTCTTTTGCACTCGACCTTTCCTAGCATCAGGGACTTTTCCAATGAGTCGTCTGTTCGCATCAGATGACCAAAATGCTGGAGCTTGAGCTTCAGTTTCAGCATCAGTCCTTCCAGTGAGTATTCAGGGTTGATCTCCCTTAAGATCTCCCTTAAGGCCTTTTGATGAAAGTGAAAGAGGAGAGTGAAAAGGTTGGCTTGAAGCTCAACATTCAGAAAATGAAGATCATGGCATCTGGTCCCATCACTTCATGGCAAATAGATGGGGAAACAGTGGAAACAGTGTCAGAGTTTATTTTTGGGGGCTCCAAAATCACTTCGGATGCTGATTGCAGCCATGAAATTAAAAGACACTTACTCCTTGGAAGGAAAGTTATGACCAACCTAGATAGCATATTAAAAAGCAGAGACATTACTTTGCCAACAAAGGTCCATCTAGTCAAGGCTATGGTTTTTCCCGTGGTCATGTATGGATGTGAGAGTTGGACTGTGAAGAAATCTGAGCGCCGAAGAATTGATGCTTTTGAACTGTGGTGCTGGAGAAGACTCTTGAGAGTCCCTTGGACTGCAAGGAGATCCAAGCAGTCCATTCTAAAGGAGATCAATCCTGGGTGTTCATTGAAAGGACTTATGCTAAAGCTGAAACTCCAGTACTTTGGCCACCTCATGTGACGAGTTTACTCACTGGAAAAGAGTCTGATGCTAGGAGGGATCGGGGGTAGGATGAGACGGGGACGGCAGAGAATGAGATGGCTGGATGGCAACACCGACTCGATGGACATGAGTTTGAATGAACTCTGGGAGTTGGTGATGGACAGGGAGGCCTGGCGTGCTATGGTTCTTGGGGTTGCAAAGAGTTGGACACGACTAAGCGACTGAACTCAACTGAGCTGAAGATTGACTGGTTTGATATCTTTGCCGTCCAGGGGACTTTCAGGAGTCTTCTCCAGCACCAGAGTTCAAAGGCATCGATTCTTTGGCATTCTGCCTTCTTTACAGTCCAGCTCTCACAACCATATGTGACCACTGGGAAGACCATAGCCTTGATTATATGGATGTTTATTGGCAGAATAATGTCTCTGCTTTTCAACACACTGTCTAGGTTTGTCATCACTTTCCTGCCAAGAAGCAATCATCTTCTGATTTCATGGCTGCAGTCACCATCTGCAGTGATTTTGGACCCCAGGAAGAGGAAATCTGTCACTACTTCCACCTTTTCCCCTTCTATTTGCCATGCAGTAATGGGGCTGGATGCCATGATCTTATTTATTTTAATATTTAGTCTTGTGCCAGCTCTTTCACCCTCCTCCTTCACCTTCGTCAAGAGGTTCTTTAGTTCCTCTTTGCTTTTTGCCATTAGAGTGGTATCATCTGCATATCTGAAACATATTGTTTATGTTTCTTCTGCCTATCTTGATTCTGGTTGGTAACTCATCTAGCCAAGCATGTCTCATGATGTGCTCATCTTATGGGTTAAACAAACAGCGTGACAGCAGACAGCCGTGTCCTACTTCTTTCTCAATCTTGAACCAATCAGTTGTTCCATACAGGGTTCTGACTGTTGCTTCTTGACCTGCATACAGGTTTCTCAGGAGACAGGTAGGATGGTCTTGTATTCCCATCTCTCTAAGAGCTTTCCACAGTTTGTCATGGTCTACACAGTCAAAGGCTTTAGCATAGTTGATGAAACAGAGATAGATGTTTTTTCCCGAAATTCCTTCTTTTTCTATAATCTAATGAATGTTGGCAATTTGATCTCTGGTTCCTCTTCCTTTTCTAAATCCAGCTTGGACATCTGGAAGTTCTTGGTTTGCATAATGCTGAAGCCTAAAATGCAAGATTTTAAGCATGACCTTACTAGCGTGGGAGATAAGTGTGGTTTTCAGATGGTTAGTACATTCTTTAGTACTGTCCTTCTTGTACATTGGATGAGGATTGACCTTTTCCAGTCCTGTGGCCACTGCTGGGTCTTCCAGATTTGCTGACATAATGAATGAAAAACCTTGATAGCATCCTCCTTCAGGGGTTTGAATAGTTCTGCTGGAATTTAATTTACTAGCTTTAGTAACAGCAGTGCTTCTTAAGGCCCACTTGACTTTGCACTCCAGAATGTCTGGCTCTGGGTGACTAACCACACCATTGTACTAATCTGGTTCATTAATATCTTTTTTATACAGTTCTTCCGTGCATTGTTTCCATCTCTTCTTGATTGCTTCAGCATCTACTAGGTCTGTACCATTTTTATCCTTTATTGTGCCCATCTTTGGGCAAATGTTCCCTTGATGTTTCCAGTTTTCCTGAAGAGATCTCTAGTCTTTCCCCTTTTGTTGTTTTCTTCTATTATTAAACACTGTTCATTGAAGAAGGCCTTCTTTTCTCTTCTAGCTATTCTTTGAAACTCTGTGTTTAATTGGATGTACCGTTCGCTTTCTCCCTTGCTTTTTGCTTCTCTTATTCTTCCTCTATTCGTAAAGCCACCTCAGATAACCACTTTGCCATCTTGCTTTTCTTTTTCTTTGGGATGTTTTTGTTCACCGCCTACTGTACAATATTATGGAAATCTGTCCATAGTTCTTCAGGCACACTGTTATCTAGATCTTGTCCCTTAGATCTATTCATTACCTCTACTCCAAATTCATACAGGATTTGTTTTAAGTCATACCTGGCTGGCCTACTGTTTTTCCTTGTTTTCTTTAGTTTAAGCCTGATTTTTTCTATAAGAAACTGATGATCTGAGCCACAGTAAGCTCCAGGTCTTGTTTTTGCTGACTGTATACAGCTTCTCACTCCATCTTTGGCTACAAAGAATGTAATTGATTTGATTTCACTATTGACCATTTGGTGATATTCATGTGTAAAGCCATCTCCTGTGGTGTTGAAAAAGAGTATTTGCTATGACTGGTGCATTCTCTTGGCAGAATTCAGTTAGCCTCTGCCCCTCACATCTTATTCCCCTTCAAACCTTCTCCAACCTGGCCTCAGTCTCCGACTGACTATATTTTGCTTCCACGTAGGTTTGAGAATCAAGCCTATGGGTAGCTAAGACTGTAGCTTCAAAGTCTATTATAGTGCAAACACATGAGGAAACTAAAGGTCAGGTTAAATGACTTGCCTAAGATCATACAGTAGCTACACTGGGATTGAATCCAGGTGCACCAAATTCTAGGAGCCTATGCAGCAGCGTTCTTGTCATTAATCATGCCTCATCTTGCTCTGCAAATCGAGTTTAGACATCATACTGAATTGTAATTATTTGTTGATGTGTCTCTTTCTCCATTAGATTATGATTTCAATGAGAAGAACAAAGCTTAGAAAACATAGTAGGTGTTCAAGAAATGCTTATTGAGTGAATGAAGGAATCCTGTTATATGAGCTCTTCTGTTCTTTTTTTTTGGGGGGGGGAGGTCCCGAGCAGTGATGGCTTACTGCTGGTCACTACTTTCTCTTTAATATAATCATAGAATCAAGAAATTTTAGAGCTGTAAGGGACCTTAGAGATCAGGAAATTAAGATCCATAGAGGTTAAGTAACATACCCAAGATCATTTGGCTAGTTAGTTGCAGTCTTCTACCTTCAATAGGTGTTAATGCTTTCTCCCTCCTTCCACATTCTCTTTTTCAACCTAAATAATTCCAGTACCAGCCAGCTTGTAGACGGCAGAATGTCAGTGGAAGGACACATTGTGAATGTGATGGGCAGCCGATGCAGTGCTTTTTAGTGTTAATGAACACTTTCCTCCTTGGTTTGAGCAGGTGCTGCTAGCTACTTTGGTTCCAGTTCAAAATACACTTTTCATGAGCTCCTATCTATATTATGTTCCTCTTAGTGCTTTGGTTATTTTAATGAGTTTTTCTTATCTCCTATTTATAAAACCAGACCTACTTTCTGATGTTTTGTTGTTATTGTTTTTTAATAACTCACATTCCCACGTCTTGTTCCTTTTCTTTCCATTGCCCTTTTTCTTTTACACTTTTAATGTTTGTGTGTTTGGAGTTGTGCAGTGCATTTTAAAATTCAATCTTGTTGCTTGCTAATGTAGTGCTAGAGCAATCAGTTTTTCTATAGGGAAGAATAAGCTAACTGGAAACCTTAACTAACCAGAACCTACAGTGGGAAGTTGTGAAAGTAGCAAGTAGCATAGTCTCTAAAATCAGGCCGAGTTGCTTTTAAATCCTGGCTTTACCATCTATCCATCTATCTGCCTATCTATCCTGATGATTGATCTCCCCTTATTCTTTTTTCTAACTGACATAGTTTTATAATGTTATTAACATAGCATTATGTTAGTTTCAGATGTACAAGGTAATGATTTAGTATTTGTATATATTGCAAAATAATCATCATAGTAAGTACAATTAACATTTTACTACTTAATTGTGTGACCTTGGGCAGATCGCTTAATCTCTTTGCATGTTTCCATATCTTTAAAAGATAACTATAATAGTATGCCTATCTCATAGAGCAGATGTAAAGATTAAATGAAATAATATGTAGACTTAGGTTTAAAAATCCCCATTAGGTCACATTTTGACTATATAATGATCTCAGTAAAGTTATTTAACTTCTCTGAGCTTCAGTTTTCTCTGTAAAATGGTCATTGTTACCAGTTGGCATTTGCTGCATAATATACCACCTCAAAAGGTGGATTTTGTTTTGTTTTGTTTTTTTGGCTTAACAGAACAGAAATTTATTTTCTCTGAGTTCTGGAGGCAAGAAGCATGAAATCAGTTTCACTGTGCCACAATCAAGGTGTCTGCAGGGTTATGCTCCTTCCAAGAGCTCTACCAGATAGTCTCTTGTAGCTTTTTCTAGCTTCTGGTGGTGACTGGCATTCCCTGGCTTGTGGTCACATCAGTCCAATTTCTGCCTCTGTGATCACACTGTCTACTCTTCTTCTCTCTCAGATATCCTTAAGCTGCCTCTTTTAAAGCTGCTTGTGGTTGCACTTACACAAGGGCCCACTTGGGTAATCTGGCACAGTTTCCAAATCTCCAGGTCCCAAGAGGTAGTGGTTTAAAACAACCATTTATTTGCTCATGATTCTGTGGGTTGGTGGTTTGGACTGCACTCAGCTGGGACTGTCCCTGCTTCACGTTTGTCCTCTGGGTTCACTCATCCATTTATGTCAACTGATCTCACTTATATGTCTGGTAGCTGGCTGGTTGCCAACAGGGGCAATGGAAGTAAGTGGGCTGGGTGTCATTCATTATCTGGCAGACACTGGTCTAGCCCATTCACCTGGTGAGTGAGGGTGGCTAAGAACATTAAGAGAGCAGACTCAATGTGCAAATACTTTTCAAGTCTTTTTTAAAAATTTTTTTAAATTTTTTATTGGAGGTAAATTACTTTACATTAATATATTGGTTGGTTTTGCCATACATTGACACGAATCCGCCCCGGGTGTACATGTGTTCCCCTTCTTGAACCCCCCTCCCACCTCCCTCTTCCCCATATCCTCCCTCCAGGTCATCCCCGTGCACCAGCCCCAAGCATCCTGTCTCATGCGTCGAACCTGGACTGGTGATTCATTTCACATATGATAATATACATGCTACAATGCCATTCTCCCAAATCATCTCACCTTAACCCTCTCCCACAGAGTCCCAAAGACTGTTCTATACACCTATGTCTCTTTTGCAGTCTCATATACAGGGTTAAGGTTACCATCTTTCTAAATTCCATATATATGCATTAGTATACTGTATTGATGTTTTTCTTTCTGGCTTACTTCACTCTGTATAATTGGCTCCAATTTCATCTACCTCATTAGAACTGGTTCAAATGCATTCTTTTTGATGGCTGAAAAATACTCCATTGTGTATATATATCACAGGTTTCTTATCCATTCATCTGCAGATGGACATCTAGGTTGCTTCCATGTCCTGGCTATTATAAACAGTGCTGCAATGAACATTGGAGTACATGTGTCTCTTTCAATTCTGGTTTCCTCGGTGTGTATGCCCAGGAGTGCAATTGCTGGATCATATGGCAGTTCTATTTCCAGTTTTTTGAGGAATCTCCACACTGTTCTCCATAGTGGCTGTAATAATTTGCATTCCCACCAACAGTGTAAGAGGGTTCCCTTTTCTGCACACCCTCTCCAGGATTTATTGCATGTAGACTTTTGGATAGCAGCCATTCTGACTGGTGTGAAATGGTATCTCATTGTGGTTTTGACTTGTATTTCTCTGATTATGAGGGATGTTGAGCATCTTTTCATGTGTTTGTTAGCCATCTTTATGTTTTCTTTGGAGAAATGTCTGTTCTTTGGCCCATTTTTTGATTGGGTCATTTATTTTTCTGGAATTGAGCTGCAGGAGCTGCTTGTATATTTTGGAGATTAATTCTTTGTCAGTTGATTCATTTGCTATTAATTTCTCCCATTCTGAAGGCTGTCTTTTCACCTTGCTTATAGTTTCCTTTGCTGTGCAGAAGCTCTTGATTTTAATTAGGTCCCATTTGTTTATTTTTGCTTTTATTTCCAATATTCTGGGAGGTGGGTCTTGGAGGATCCTGCTGTGATTTATGTCAGAGAGTGTTTTGCCTATGTTCTCCTCTAGGAGTTTTATAGTTCCTATACACTAATAATGAGAAAATAGAAAGAGAAATTAAAGAAACTATTCCATTCACTGTTGCAACAAAAAGAATTAAATACTTAGGAATATATCTACCTAAGGAAACAAAAGACTTGTACATAGAAAACTATAAAACACTAGTGAAAGTAATCAAAGAGGACACTAATAGATGGAGAAATATACTGTGTTCGTGGATTGGAAGAATAAATATTGTAAAAATGAGTATACTACCCAAAGTAATTTATACATTCAATGCAATCCCTATCAAGCTACCAACGATATTTTTCACAGAACTAGAACAAATAATCTCACAATTTGTATGGAAATACAAAGAACCTCGAATAGCCAAAGCAATCTTGAGGAACAAGAACAGAACTGGGGGAATTAACCTGCCGGACTTCAGGCTCTACTACAAAGCCACAGTCATCAAGATAGTATGGTACTGGCATAAAGACAGAAATATAGATAAATGGAGCAAAATAGAAAGCCCAGAGATAAATCCATGCACCTATGGACACCTTATCTTTGACAAAGGAGGCAAGAATATAAAATGGAGAAAAGACAGTCTCTTTAACAAGTGGTGCTGGGAAAACTGGTCAGCCACTTGTAAAAGAATGAAACTAGAACACTTCCTAACACCATACACCAAAATAAACTCAAAATGGATTAGAGAGCTAAATGTAAGATCAGAAACTTTTCAAGTCTTGACTTACATTTGCAATTTTCCCATTGGTCAAAGTAAGTCATGTAACCAAGCCCAGAGTAGGTGTGGGAAGACACTGACCAAGGATATGGATGCAGGGAAAGGGATTGATTACTGCAGCCATTTTCCCCCAGACAATCTGTCATAGGCTTGGTAATACCTGTTTTCTAAGATCTTTGTGAGAATTGGAGATAATGCACATCAAGGACTGAGTGAAGTGACTGGTGTACTAGATAATCAGCAAATGACAGCTAAAATGTATCATATTGTACCTGACATATGCATATAGTTAAGGAAAGTTTTCTTTTATGTCCACTCTCCTTCCCTCATTACTTGGCTATTAGAAGAAAACTGTGATCCAAAGAACCCCACAGAAACAACAACAACAAAAATATTAGCAATCAAACCCACATGAATGATTCTAAATTTAATTGAGTTTTTCTAAATTAAACAAATATCCACCACAAAACACCAAGTGAAAAATAAATTCCCAGACTCAAAGTGACAGGATTTGGTTACTGAGAAAACTTTATTACTGTACTTTCTCCACCTTGGTTGGCAGAGTAATGTCTCTGCTTTTTAATATGCTATCTAGGTTGGTCATAACTTTCTTTCCAAGGAGTGAGCGTGTTTTAATTTCATGGCTGCAATCAGCATCCGCAGTGATTTTGGAGCCCAATAAAATAAAGTCTGACACTGTTTCCACTGTTTCCCCATCTATTTCCCATGAAGTGATGGGACCAGATGCCATGATCTTTGTTTTCTGAATGTTGAGCTTCAAAACAACCTTTTCACTCTCCTCTTTCACTTTCATCAAGAGGCTTTTTAGATCCTCTTCACTTTCTGCCATAAGAGTGGTGTCATCTGCATATCTGAGGTTATTGATATTTCTCCCGGCAATCTGGATTCCAGCTTGTGCTTCTTCCAGCCCAGCGTTCCTCATGATGTACTCTGCATATAAGTTAAATAAGCAGGTTGACAATATACAGCCTTGACGTACTCCTTTTCCTATTTGGAACCAGTCTGTTGTTCCATGTCTAGTTCTGACTGTTGCTTCCTGACCTGCATACAGGTTTCTCAAGAGGCAGGTCAGGTGGTCTGGTATTCCCATCTCTTTCAGAATGTCCCACAGTTTGTTGTGATCCACACAGTCAAAGGCTTTGGCATAGTCAGTGAAGCAGAAATAGATGTTTTTCTGGAACTCTCTTGCTTTTTCCATGATCCAGCGGATGTTGGCAATTTGATCTCTGGTGTCTTTGCCTTTTCTAAAAGCAGCTTGAGCATCTGGGAGTTCACGGTTCACATATTGCTGAAGCGCCATGCAAAATGAGTCTCATAAGGAGACGAATGCTATAAAGTAAATAAGATGGGACTCTAATAGAGCACGGAGAAGGCAATGGCACCCCACTCCAGTACTCTTGCCTGGAAAATCCCATGGATAGGGGAGCCTGGTGGGCTGCCGTCTATGGGGTCGCACAGTCAGACACGACTGAATTGACTTACCAGCAGCAGCAGCAGTAGCTAATAGAGTGACTATGTTAGGGTGCCAGTGGAAATCAAGATTACTGTTTTGTACATGTTAAAGATGCGAATTAGACACACAAAAGCTGTTACCAAGAAAGAAGAAAAGAAAGTAAATTTGCTCAGTCATGTCCAACTCTTTGCCACCCCATGGACTGTAGCCTACTGGGCTCCTCCATCCATGGGATTTTCCAGGCAAGAATACTGGAGTGGGTTGCCATTTCCTTCTACAGTTACCAAAAAGTCATCACTATAAAACTCTTTTTCATACAGAAGCTCCTCAGGTCCTCTGTCAGAACTGTTTCTCTTATTTTATGCACAGATTAAATGAACTTGGTCTGCTGTTTCTTTCACCCACAGCAGAGTAAAAGCTTGGCATCTCTTTGTGTTTCTAGCACTTGATACCATATATATATAACTCCCTGCTGAAAATATCCACCCAACCTAACATGTTCAAAGCTAAATCTAACTTCCTCTTCACACTTCTTCCTTCTGTATTTTTAATGCAACTTGATGATTCCTTTATTCACCCTTTGATCCAAGCTTATTCCTAGACTCTGCCCCTCCCTTATTCCAATGAATCACTAAGTTGTGTTGAGTAATACCTCCCAAATGTCTCTCTAATCTCTCTCCTGCTTTCCTTCTGAACTGCTACTACTATTCAAGACCACATTATTTCTTGTCTGGATTACCACATAAGCATATGTTACAGTACAATCTTCTTTAAATTGTTAGTCACTCAGTCATGTCCAACTCTTTGCGACCCCATGGACTGTAGCTCGCCAGGCTCCTCTGTCCATGGAATTTCCAGGCAAGAATACTGGCGTAAGTTGCCACTCCTTTCTCCAGGGGATCTTCCTGACCCAGGAATCGAACCCTTGTCTCCTGTATTGCAGGCACATTCTTTACCATCTGAGCCACCAGTGAAGTCCATCTTCTTAAACCATCTTCTTCAATCATCCTTTACCCACTACACTTTGGGTAACTCTTGCTTATCCTTCAAAACTCAGCTCAGTGATAACTTCTTTCAGGAAGACTTCACAGACATCTCTGATTTGTTGCCTCACCACATCTAAATTATATAAACTCTATTATATGTCCCTATAGTACCCTGTGATTAGTTTTATTTTAGCATCTAGCACATGGTATCATAATTGCCTCTTCACTTGTCTGTCCTTCTATTGCTCTGTGGGCTCCTAGATATCTGTTAGGGATTGTATCTCTTATTGTCACATCTCTGGTGTCCACCATGGTGTCTGACATGTGATTGACACTCAATAAATATTTTTGAATGAACAAATGCTTGAATCAAATTAGAAAATCTGCTTAAAGGGAAACTGGCAACAATAAGAAATGGTAGCTTATACTTGTATAAGTGAAGAAGGAAGCAGTGAAGTAAGTCATAAAAAAAAAAAAAAACCTCAAAGTACCACAATCTGGGGTCACTTTGGTCCCATCACTTCATGACTTTTTGGGGCTCTAAAATCACGGCAGATGGTGACTGCAGCCATGAAATTAAAAGACACTCCTTGGAAGGAAAGTTATGACCAACCTAGACAGCATATTAAAAACCTGAGACATTAGTTTGCCAACAAAGGTCCGTCTCATCAAGGCTATGGTTTTTTCCAGTAGTCATGTATGGATGTGCGAGTTGGACTGTGAAGAAAGCTGAGCACCGAAGAATTGATGCTTTTGAACTGTGGTGTTCGAGAAGACTCTTGAGAGTCCCTTGGACTGCAAGGAGATCCAACTAGTCCATTCTAGAGGAGATCAGTCCTGAGTGTTCATTGGAAGGACTGATGTTGAAGCTGAAACTCCAATACTTTGGCCACCTGATGCGAAGAGCTGACTCATTTGATAAGACCCTGATGCTGGGCAAGATTGAAGGTGGGAGGAGAAGGGGATGAGAGCTCCATGGAGATGAGTTTGAGTAAACTCTGGGAGTTGGCGATGGACAGGGAGGCCTGGCATGCTGTATGTAGTCCACGGGGTTGTGAAGAGTTGGACTGAACTGGGGTCACTTAGCATTGACTGGGTCTATACAGGAGAAGGCAATGGCACCCCACTCCAGTACTCTCGCCTGGAAAATCCCATGGACAGAGGAGCCTGGTAGGCTGCAGACCATGGGATCGCTAGGAGACTGACTTCACTTTCACTTTTCCTTTCATGCACTGGAGAAGGAAATGGCAACCCACTCCAGTGTTCCTGCCTGGAGAATCCCAGGGATTGGGCAGCCTGGTGGGCTGCCGTCTATGGGGTTGCACAGAGTTGGACACGACTGAAGTGACTTAGCAGTAGCAGCATCAGTATTATACTGTATTATAATTTTCTATTATGGTTTGTATAGTGTAATGCAGTCATTCCTGTTAATTTTAAAGACATCAGAGCATCTAGAAAAGATTATCTTGTAGCTTCCATTTAAGAAAATGTGGGAATATGTACTATATAATAGGCCTTATAACTTAAGACTAATCTACATCAAACCAGGTTTGGGGAAAATGATTAAAGACAAAGTTTTTAAAAATGGATTAATTTATTTTAATTGGAGGCTAGTTACTTTACAATATTCTGGTGGTTTTTGCCATACATCGACAAGAATCACCCATGGGTATACATGTGTCCCCCCATCCTGAACCCCCTTCCCACCTCCCTTCTCAACCCATCCCTCTGGGTAGTCCCAGAGAACTGGGAGTGCCCTGCTTCATGCATTGAACTTATACTGGTCATCAGTTTTACATATGGTAATATACATGTTTCAATGCTATTCTCTCAAATCATCCCACCCTCACCTTCTCCCACATAGTTCAAAAGTCTATTCTTTACATCTGTGTCTCTTTTGCTGTCTTGCATATAGGGTCATCATTACTATAAAGATGAGTAGCTTTAACACACATAGTTCTGGAATTTATGTATTTTTTTCCAAATTGATTTGTAGGTTTAGATATAGATAAATAATAACTGAAACCCAAATCATTTTTACATAAAAGTACTATTGAGTTCATTTTCTGAGACCATCCTAAAAAATCTTTCCTATACTATACAATTAAAAAAATGTTTCTCTAGATAGCAATGTCTTCAAAATGTTCATGACTCATGTAAATAAAGTTATGAATGCTCTAATGTAAAGGAGCTTGGAAGTAATGATTTGTGCCTAGATCTTTTTTTTTATTGCTCCCCATTACTATACTCTTTGGCCTTTTTGTCCTATCCCTGATGTTTTCCCATAAAACTCTTCTTGCAGTGCAGGAGACTGCCTGCAATGCAGGAACAAGGGCTTGATCCTTGGGTCAGGAAGATCCCATGGAGAAGGAAATGGCAACCCACTCCAGTATCTTCCCTGGAAAATTCAATGGACAGAGGAACATGGCGTGCTACAGTCCATGGGGTCACAAGAGTTGGATATGGCTTAGTGAGTAGACCACCAACCACCATCAGTTAAGTAGCTCAACAAATGGTGAGAGTACACATATAAAATATAGGTAATAAAGATATAGGCAACTATGAATCCATATTAAGTGATCAACAACCATCTAAATATTTGTTTAGGAATGATTGATGACCATCATTTGGAAGCAGCAGAACCAGGACACATTGTTGCTACAGTTTTCTCACTGCTTACATCTTCATAGCATGATCTTTTGTGGGAATGGGTATTTGGAAGTGGAGTGGGTAAGGTGACTGGATTGGGGAATAGGGAAAACAATAAAAAGGAGAGCAAAGTCCATTAAGAAGTCTTTTCTGTACATAAAATATTATTCAAACTTTTAAACATAAATCATACAAATTAACATATGAATTAACTTTTCCTTCTGAGAAGGAAAGTTCTTATTAGGGCAAGAGAAAATTTCAGAATGAGCAATCAGTATGAGAGTTCTGTCACTGCAATTTCAAGTTGGTTTAGAAGAGTCACTGCAATTTCAAGTTGGTTTAGAAGAGTGACATGTTGTATAAGACTGCGAAGCGATTGAGAGAAAAACCCTTTCCAAAGGGAGACCAAGATCAGTCTTCCCTTTTTAAGGTCAGTACTTTAAAACACACATGTTTTTCATGAAACATAAAAAAAAAAATCATTCTATACTCTACAGTCCCTAGTATCAATACTACAGAGTTTATACACAGGAAGTAGTCTGAGAAGTGCTGTTGTTTGACAGCAGAAACCTGCAAATCACAAAAATAATCATATATTTATTTAATGCCTATTGTATGCTATACTTTCGTTTTCTTTTTCTCTTTTAATTTAATCCCTTTAACAAGCCTATAAGGCAGGTACTATTATTATCCCATTTTCCAGATGAGAAAATTAAGGGCTCCAGGTGGTGATGTTAATTGCCCAAGATAACACAGCAAGTGATGGAATGGTCATCAAATACAGATATCTGGGTCTCCAAGAGCTATGCATTTTCCCACTAAGATATATTGTTCTGTGCACTGGCAAGCACCATTTTCCTTTCCCTTCATAACCTCTCTACCCATGTTTCTGGATATGGGAATAAATGTGGCACATCGGCTTATTGAAATTGAAGGTGTGACTGTGGAAACATATGGTTACAATCCCATAACCCGAGCTATGCCTGGAGCATTTGCACCAGGGATTCATAGCAGGATTGTCTAATGTGATTTGAGGACTACATAACCTGAGAGGTTTAGAGGGCTTTCTCACCGGGATGTCACATGGGCCAAGGTGGACAATATTAAAGGGTACTAGGTAGATGTGAGAGCCCTGTGGGAGTGAAGGAATAGTCCTGTTGGCAGCGCTGAGATACCTGTAAGATGCTTTCCTGGAATGGGCTTCGAGGATGGAGTCATATTAAGCCTTCATTGTAGAATTTTGTGGTTTATGAATGTTAGTTTCAGCCAAGTGTGGCACCTCTGATGGTTACTAATGGATATGTTAAGTATAATCATAACAGGATTTTTAAAAGAAGGGAAATATAAGAATATATGTGTTTTACACTGGAAGGATGAAATATTTCTTTCAACTGAGACAGGAACCAAAATATTTCAGTCACTCCTGTGACTCTAATGAATCACAGACATGGAGAGCTTGCCAAAGACACAGAAGTAAAATACATTCTTTGTTGTCCCTGAAGAATTTCAGGGTAAAAGTAGATTTTTATAAAGGCTCCAAATTTGAATGAATGAATGAATGAATGACAGGTGAATGAATGAGAAGTTCTTTTGTCAGATGGCCCCTGCTCCCTGCTGAAAATATTTTCTCAAAGAGATGATGTTATAGATGGTGTTACTTCTGCCACTCTGAAAACTCCACTAAAATCTGTGTACAAATTTTAAGGACTGTTTATTAGAACTTACTATGTTTTAAGCCCTTTCTAATGTAATACCCACAAGAACTATGTAATATTGGGTACTCTTACTGATGGGCTCCCTAGGTAAGCTCGGTGGTAGATCTGCCTGCCAATGCAGGAGACGCAGATTCGATTGCTGGGTCAGCAAGATCTCTTGGAGGAAATGGCAACCCTCTTTAGTATTCTTGCGTAGAGAAACCCACGGACAGAGGACCATGGCGGGCCAAAGGGTCAGACACAGCTAAGCACATATGCACTCTTAATGATATTATTTTACAGATGAGGAAATAGCCTTGGAGTGCTTATATTTCTTGATCTAGGTTACACAGCTGTAGACTAGTGGTTTTAAATTAGTCCACAAATCACTCCATTTACTACTACACTATACTGTTTAGAAATTTTGAGTATAGAGTACCCTGAAAGTAACTCAGGCCAGGATAAAGAATACAGGTAATAGCAGAGATAGGGAATTAAATTCAGTCTTCCTTAAGGAGGGCTTCCCTGGTAGTTCAGATAGTAAAGCGTCTGCCTGCAATGTAGGAGACCTGGATTCGATCCCTGGGTTGGGAAGATCCCTGGAGAAGGAAATGACAACCCACTCCAGTACTCTTGCCTGAAAAATCCTATGGACGGAGGAGACTGGTAGACTACAGTCCATGGGGTCACAAAAAGTCGGACACTACTGAGCGACTTCACTTTCTTTTCACTTTTCTTTCAGGAATCACTTAACCAGTACCTTAAGATGCCTCAGAAGTGCCCCAAAGTAGTAAGCAACTGGCCCAAAGTTTGTCTGCAGACCTAATTCATGTAATAGAACTACTGTCATTACTTGTTGCATGGTAGAGGTGAAAGGGTAAGGCAATCACCTTCCTACGTCACATCTATGCTAAAAGTGTGTGTGTGCTAGGTTGCTTCAGCTGTGTCTGACTCTTGTAGCCCCCAGTCTTCTCTGTCCAAGGGATTCTCAAGACAAAAATACTGAAGCCGGTTGCCATTTCCTCCTCCAGATCTTCCCGACCCAGGGATCGAATCCCTATCTCCTCTGTCTCCTGCATTGTAGGCAGATTCTTTACCGCTGAGCCACGGGTAAACTCCCAAACACATTCTGCTGAAAAACCTTTTGTTCCTTCCTACTGCCTAAAGAATCAAGTTCTGATTCTTTACCTTGTTACTCAGGGTGGGCCACAAGCTGACCACAACCTAACTTAGCAATCTGTCCTTAGGCTATTCTCATATACTGCAGACTAGACACAGTTTGGAATCATGGATAACATGCAGCTCAAACAAGCAAGACTTTACTAAGCATGCAGCAAGCCATATAGTTAATGACAAATTACTTACAGCGCAGTTACAACTTCTTCCCAGGTAGTGCCAGTGATAAAGAATCCACCTCCAATGCACAAAATAAAAAACAAAACAAAACTGCGGTGTGGGATCTATCCCTGGGTCCAAAAGAACCCCTGGTGGAGAGCATGCCACCCACTCATGTATTCTTGCCGGGAGAATCCCATGGATAGAGGAGTGTGGCGAGCTACCATTTATGTGATTGCATGGAGTCAAAGACACAACTGAACACAGGCCGTTAAGTTTACACAGTGACAGCTTGACCTAGGGACAGCGCCAGTTAGGGACAGCTCGACCTAGGAGGAGGACAAGTGCCAGTTAGTGACAGCTCAGTTTAGTGACAGCTCAACCTGTGGGCAGCTCCAGTGGCAGCTGGCGTCAGGAACAGCTCCGGCAACAGCTCCAGTGGAAACTGACTCTCAAGATGCAAGAACAGCTGCAACCTTGAAGCCAATGCGAGTTTACTTGGCTTCCTTTTTTAATACCTTTGGTCTCCTTTCCCTGGAGCCTGATTTGTTATAGCCTATGCAAAATAGGTGACAGTACCTGCATGCCCCTGATTGTTTACACCCAGGAACACTCGAGCAGGAGTTTTCCCAGGTTCAGTTCAGTTCAGTTCAGTTGCTCAGTCGTGTCCGACTCTTTGCGACCCCATGAATCACAGCACGCCAGGCCTCCTTGTCCATCACCAACTCCCGGAGTTCACTCAAACTCATGTCCATCGAGTCGGTGATGCCATCCAGCCATCTCATTCTCTGTCGTCCCCTTCTCCTCCCGCTCCCAACCTTTCCCAGCATCAGTCTTTTCCAGTGAGTCAACTCGTTGCACGAGGTGGCCAAAGTATTGGAGTTTCAGCTTTAGCATCAGTCCTTCCAATGAACACCCAGGACTGATCTCCTTTAGAATGGACTGGTTGGATCTCCTTGCAATACAAGGGACTCTCAAGAGTGTTCTCCAGCACCACAGTTCAAAGGTATCAATTCTTCAGCGCTCAGCCTTCTTCATATGGGATGATATCAGCATGTGCCTGATTGGTTACACCCAGGGCCAGTCAGGGAAGGGGGTGTGTTTTCCCCGGTTAAAGTAAAGTGAAAGTGAAAGTTGCTCAGTTGTGTCCAACTCCTTAGGACCCCATGGATTATAGCCTGACAGGATCTTTTGTTCATGAAATTCTCGAGGCAAGAATACTGGAGTGGGAGTTCCCATTTCCAGGGGATCTTCTGAACCTGGGGGTCACACGGAGGTCTCCTGCATTTCAGGCGGGTTCTTCACCGTCTGAGCCACCAGGAAAGTCTAGGAATACTGGCATAGGTAGCCTATCCCTTCTCCAGGGGATATGCCCAACCCAGGAATCCAACCGGGGTGTCCTGCATTGTAGGCTGATTCTTTACCAGCTGAGCTTTCCCAGGTTCAGTTCAGTTCAGTTCAGTTCAGTTCAGTCACTCAGTTGTGTCCGACTCTCCGCGACCCCATGAATCACAGCACACCAGGCCTCCCTGTCCATCACCAAATCCCGGAGTTCACTCAAACTCATGTCCACAGAGTCGGTGATGCCATCCAGCCATCTCATTCTCCGTCGTCCCCTTCTCCTCCCACCTGCAACCTTTCCCAGCATCAGAGTCTTTTCCAGTGAGTCAACTCATCGCATGAGGTGGTGGTTTTTCCCAGGTTCGGCCCTATGCAAATAGGTGATGGTGCCAGCATTTGCCTGATTGGTTTCACCCAAGGTTCTCACTCAGGTCCTTGACTTCCCCTTTTATGGGCCTTCCCCCCTGCACTGCCTCCCTCTCTACCACGTGGTTCTATCATTTGGACTCCCTATTTTTTCTGTCTACCTGATGTCTCCCTTTACTCCTTCTATGCCCTGATCTCCCCGACAGGTCATTCCCACTGGTCAAAATCATATTTATCTTTCAACATGCTTCTCAAATGCCATCTTAAAAGTAAGACTTTATTTTTATTTCATTGGTGTATAATTGACATGTATTATTTTCAGGTGTACAACATAATGATTTGATATTTGTATGTGTTGCAAAATGATCACCATACGTCTAGTTAACATCTGTCACCATACATAGTTACAGGGTTTTGTTTTTTTTTTTGTGATGAGAACTTTCAAGGCTTACTCTCAGCAACTTCCTCATATGCAGTGCTGTATTATTAACTGTCTCCATGCTGTGCATTATATTGCCAAGGACTTTATATATAGTTTTAGGTATACAGTAATATTGAGAGGAAAGTACAGAGATTTCTCATATACTCCTCTGTTCTGCACCTCCATAGCCTCCCCTATTATCAATATCACACCCCAGAATAACACAGTTTTTTTTTTAAGGAAGGATGAACCTACATTGACAAATGATAATCACTCAAAGGCCATAGTTTACAGTGTTGTAAATTTCTATGGGTTTGGACAAAAGTATAGTGACACATATCTGTTATTGTGTGTGTGCTCACTCTCAATCATGTTCAACTCTTTGTGACCCAATGGACTGTAGCCCACCCACTGGGGTGGTTGCCTTTTCCTCCTCCAGGGAATCTTCCTGACTCAGGGGTCAAACCTGCGTCTCCTGTGTCTCCTGCATTGGCAGCTGGATTCCTTACCACTGTGCCACCTGGGACACCTGTATATCCGTTACTATAATAATCATAAATAGTGTATTCACTGCCCTAAAAATCTTCTGTGCTTTGTCTATTCCTCTTTCTCACCCCCAGAAACAACAGATATTTTTAATCGTCTTTAATTTTGTCTTATGCAAAATGTTGTATAGTTTGAATCATACAGTATGTATACAGAGGATTCCCTGGTGGCTCTGCCTGCCAAGCAGGAAATGTGGATTCAATCCCTGGGTCAGGAAGACCCCCTAGAGAAGGAAATGGCAACCCACTCCAGTATTCTTGGAGAAGAATGGACAGAGAAGCCCAGAGATGTCGCAGAGTTTTACACAACCGAGGACGCACAAGGACTATATAATATGTAGTCTTTTCAGATTGGCTTCTTTCACTAGTAATATGTATTTGTTTCTTGATAACTCATTTGTTTTTTAGGGGTGAATATTCCTTTGTCTGGATGTACCTTTTTCCTTCAGTCTTTCCCAGCATCAGGGTCTTTGCCAAATGACTCAACTCTTCACACCAGGCAAAGGGAGAGCAGGGCGCCAGAGGATAAAATGGTTAGATAGCATCACAGTCTCAATGGACACCAATTTGAGCAAACTCTGGGAGATGGTGAAGGACAGGGGAGCCTGTTGTGCTGCAGTCCATGGAGTTGCAAAGAGTTGGCTGTGACTTAGTGACTGAACAACAACAACAACTGGATGTACTACAATTTATTTATCCATTCACCTTCTAAAGGACACCTCTGCTGCTCCCAAACTTTGATAAGTATGAATAAAACTTCTATAAATATCCATGGGCTGGTTCTTTCATAGACATAAGTTTTCAGCTCCTTTGGGTAAGTGCCAAAGAGTGTGATTGCTGAATCATTTGATAAAGGTATGTTTAGTTTTATAAGAAACCGCCAAACTGTCTTCCAAAGTATCTGTATCATGTTTCATTCCTACCATCAATGAATAAGAATTCCAGGGAAAAACACACCTTTCCCTGTGTTTCAGTGTTCTGCATTTTGGCCATTCCAATAGATGTATAGTGTATCTTATAGTCATCTTAATTTCCATTTCCATGATGATATATGATGTGCAGAATCTTTTCATTTGCTTATTTGCTATCTACATATCTTCTTTCATGAGGTGTCTGTTCGGATCTTTTGCCCATTTAAAAATTGGGTTGTCCGTTTTTCAATTGTTAACTTTTAAGGGTTCTTTGTATTTTTTAGACAGTGGTCCTGTATCAAATATGTCTTTTTTTTTTCACATGGTTCTGTTTTTATTTTCATTTTTTAAAATTTATTTTATTGGAGGCAAATTACCTTAAATTAATATATTGGTTGGTTTTGCCATACACTGACATGAATCTGCCCCGGGTGTACATGTGTTCCCTTTCTTGAACCCCCCTCCCACCTCCCTCTTCCCCATATCCTCCCTCCATGTCATCCCCGTGCACCAGCCCCAAGCATACTGTATCATGCGTCAAACCTGGACTGGTCACTTATGATAATATACATGCTACAATGCCGTTCTCCCCAATCATCCCACCTTAACCCTCTCCCACAGAGTCCCAAAGACTGTTCTATATGCCTATGTCTCTTTTGCAGTCTCGTATACAGGGTTCAGGTTACCATCAAATATGTCTTTTGCAAATATTTTCTCCCAGTCTGTGACCTGTCTTCTAATTCTCTTGATACTGTCTTTTGTAGAACAGAAGATTTTTGTTTTAATGAAGTTCAGCCTATCAGTTATTTCTTTCTTGAATCTCATTTTTGGTGTTTTATTTAAAAAGTCATTGTCATACCCAGTGTCATCTATGTTTTCTTATATTATCTTCTGAGTTTTATGGTTTTGCATTTTACATTTAGGTCTATGATTTTTTTGCTTGTTTTCTGTTTTGAAATTTTCTTGTCTTAATATTTTTTCTAAAATTGCAATGATAAAAGAATTTTTTAAAGTTGATTCCCGAGTCCAGAAAACATCTCTTTTTTGATAGGTCCCTGAAAACATGGATTGTATTTTACTCTGTGTTGAAGGCTGCTAGGCCCTTGCAGTCTGCCACTTTAGGAAAATAGTCCTTTATTCTCTCTGAGTATGGAGGTGTTCAAAGGCCCATTTCTCCTGCAAGACAACAGCTTGAGTACAGAGGAAAGAGAAGTTTGTAAACTACTGAATGTAGAGTACAGTCCACCAGGTGTAGTTCTTCCCAGATGTGGCTGGAGAATCGTTGTGCTGAAGGAGGTAGAACAGGATGGCAGAGGATTTTTACAATTTTCTTCCTACTGCCTTTTAAAATATCCTTTTTTTTTTTGTTGAGATATAATTGACACATAATATTATATAAGTTTAGGTGTAGTATATGTCATTTTGGTCTGTTTATATATTACAGTATGATTACTACCAGTTAGCTAACAGCTCTATCGTATCACATAATTATCATTTTTTTTTAGTGAGAACGGTATTGTTCAGAAGAAGTCTTGCCATTTGTGACAACACTGATGGACCTTGAGTGCATTACCAAGAGGTACGTCAGGCAGAGAAATACAAATATTGTACAACATCACTTGCATTTGTAATATTAAAAGAAATCCAAAGCAGAGTAGAATGGTGATTATCAGAGACTGGGAGTGGAGGAATTGGGGAGATGTTGCTTCAGGGTGCAAAGCTGCATCTAGTAGATAAATAAGTTCTGGAGAGCTAATATATAACATAGTGATTATAGACAATGTTATTGTATTATAAACTTTACAATTACTAAGAGACTAAATCTATGATCCATTGAGTTATCTTTTGTGATGGCTACTCAAATACTTCTTCATGGAGACTTTTCAGATTACCCTCTTCCATGAGATGGACATGATTTTACCCTCCAAGCTTTCAAACACCTATTTTTTCTTCTCTCATGATTGGGGCTGACCATATAATTTATTTTTTGAAGGGGGATATTTTCCAAAGTGAAAGAGTGTGCTACTGATAGTTACATCAGTATGATAGACACTAACTGGAACAGTCCCTATGGACATGTTAAGTATGGTACATGCTTTATCTTATTCATATTGTTCAGTTCAGTTCAGTTGCTCAGTTGTGTCCGACTCTTCGCGACCCCATGGACCACAGCACACCAGGCCTCTCTGTCCATCACCAACTCCCGGAGTTTATTCAAACTCATCTCCATGGAGTCAGTGATGCCATCTCACCTTCTCTTGTTCGCTTTTCCTCCTGCCTTCAATCTTTCCCATCATCAAGGTCTTTTCAAACGAGTCAGCTCTTCACATCAGGTGGCCAAAGTATTGGAGTTTCAGCTTCAACATCAGTCCTTCCAATGAACACTCAGGACTGATCTCCTTTAGAATGGACTGGTTGGATCTCCTTGCAGTCCAAGGGACTCTCAAGAGTCTTCTCCAATACCACAGTTCAAAAGCATCAATTAATTGGCAGTCAGCTTTCTTTTTAGACCAACTCTCACATCCATACATGACTACTAGAAAAACCATACCCTTGACGAGATGGACCTTTGTTGGCAAAGTAATGTTTCTGCTTTTTAATATGCTGTCTAGGTTGGTCATAATTTTCCTTCCAAGGAGTAAGCATGTTTTAATTTCATGACTGCAATCACCATCTGCAGTGATTTTGGAGCCCCCAAAAATAAAGTCTGCCACTGTTTCCAGTGTTTCCCCATCTATTTGCCATGAAGTGATGGGACTGGATGCCATGATCTTAGTTTTCTGAATGTTGAGCTTCAAGCCAACCTTTTCACTCTCCTCTTTCACTTTCATCAAGAGGCACTTTAGTTCTTCTTCACTTTCAGCCATAAGGGTGGTGTCATCTGCATATGTGAGGTTATTGATATTTCTCCCGGCAGTCTTGATTCCAGCTTGTGCTTCTTCCAGCCCAGCATTTTTCATGATGTACTCTGCATATAAGTTAAATAAGCAAGGTGACAATATACAGCCTTGATGTACTCCTTTTTCTATTTGGAACCAGTCTGTTGCTCCATGTTCAGTTCTAACTGTTGCTTCCAGACCTTCATACAGATTTCTCAAGAGGCAGGTCAAGTGGTCTTGTATTCCCATCTCTTTCAGAATTTTCCAGAGTGTGTTGTGGTCCACACAGTCAAAGGCTTTGGCATAGTCAATGAAGCAGAAATAGATGTTTTTCTGGAAATCTCTTGCTTTTTCGATGATCCAAGGAATGTTGGCAATTTGATCTCTGGTTCCTCTGCCTTTTCTAAATCCAGCTTGAACATCTGGAAGTTCATAGTTCATGTATTGTTGAAGCCTGGCTTGGAGAATTTTGAGCATTACTTTACTAGTGTGTGAGATGAGTGCAATTGTGGGGGTAGTTTGAGCATTCTTTGGCATTGCATTTCATTGGGCTTGGAATGAAAACTGACCTTTTCCAGTCCTGTGGCCACTGCTGAGTTTTCCACATTTGCTGGCATATTGAGGACAGCACTTTCACAGCGTCATCTTTTAGGATTTGAAATAGCTCAACTGGAATTCTATCACCTCTACTAGCTTTGTTTGTTGTGATGCCCACTTGACTTCACGTTCCAGAATGTCTGGCCCTAGGTGAGTGATCACACCATCATGATTATCTGGGTCATGAAGATCTTTTTTGTATAGTTCTTCTGTGTGTTCTTGCCATCTCTTCTTAATATCTCCTGCTTCTGTTAGGTCCATACCATTTCTGTCCTTTATTGAGCCCATCTTTGCATGAAATGTTCCCTTGGTATTTCCAGTTTTCTTGAAGAGATCTCTAGTCTTTCCTATTCTGTTGTTTTCCTCTATTCCTTTGCCCTGATCAGTGAGGAAGGCTTTCTTATCATTTGTGAACGTAACCAAAGGATATCATAAACTCCCAAGGCTTTTGTTAACTCCTTGGCAGCATCTTCCTCTTTTCTGAAGTTCTTAGCACAGCATTTTGAATGTGCATTAGAGCCCTCTTTTTTTTAAAGATATTTTGCCTGCACCATGTGGCATGTGGGATCTTAGTTCTCTGACCAGGGATTGAACTCACACTCCCCTGCAGTGGGTGCATGGAGTTTTAACCATTGGACCACCAGGGAAGTCCTAGAAATCCTCTTATCTAAAATGATTCTACCTACTTAGTTAATTGAAGAAGTCAGATGAAAAAGAATATTAAGTAAACATGATATATACTTAAGCATACTTTTTTTTCTCAAAACATATGAATGTTCAATTATTCACTTATGTTTTGATCTAGAACCTCTCAAGTCATTTGGGGATGAACACATTGACTAGTGTTCCATAAACTGTTTTTTTTGTGTGTGTGTGTGCAGAAACTCCACCTATAAGTATCAGCTCTGATTTTCAGGGCAATTTCCTTAAAGTAGAGATACATTCTAAAGATACTTGCAAAGTAATAAGTAATAGTTCTATCCTTACTTTTCCAATTAAAAAACATATAATCATATAATATTTAATAACTTGACCAATAAATATACAGTTCAATGTTATTAAATACCTTCATAATGCTGCGTAGCCATCACCACTGTCTGTCTTCATAACTCTTGCAAAATGAAACTCTATACCCATTAAACAATAACTCCCTATACCACCCTTCCCCCCAGCTCTGAAAACTACCATTCTACTTTCCGTCTCTGTAATTTTGATTACTGTAAGTATCTCTTATAAGTGTAATTATACAGTACATATTTGCCTTTTTGTGAGTTATTTGTTTCACTTAGCATAATATCTTCAAATTTCATCTGGGTTGTAGCATGTCAGAATTTCCTTCCTTTTTAAGACTGAATAATATTTCACTGTATGGGTATTCCACATTTGCTTATCCATTCAGTCTGTTGATGGACACAAGTTGCCTCCACATTTTAGTTGTTGTGAATAATACTGTTAAGAACATGGTGTACAAATATCTCTTTGAGAAGTGAAATCACTGGATCATATGGTAATTCTAATATTAAAGATTTTTTTGAGTCGTGCTGTTTTGCACAATGACTCTACTGTTTTACATTCACATCAGGAGTATGTTGTTCATTTGCTCAGTTGTGTCCAACTCTTTGCCACCCCATGGACTGCAGCACACCAGGCTTCCCTGTCCTTCACAATCTCCTGGAATTTGCTCAAACTCATGTCTGTTGAGTCGGTTATAACATCCAATCATCTTATCCTCTGTCGCCCTCTTCTCCTCATGTCCTCAATCTTTCCCAGCATCAGGGTCTTTTCCAATGAGACCACTCTTTGCATCATGTGGCCAAAGTATTGGAGCTTCAGCTTCACCATCAATCCTTCATATGAATAGTAAGTGTTGATTTCTTTTAGGATTGACTGGTTTGATCTTCTGGCTGTCCAAGGGACTCTTGAGAGTCTTCTCCAGCATCACAGTTTGGAATATCAATTTTTCAGTGGTCAGCCTTCTTTTTAGTCCAGCTCTTGCATCCATACATGACTATTAGAAAGACCATAGCTTTGACTATACAACCTTTGTTGGCAAAGTGATGTCTCTGCTTCTTAATATGCTGTCTAGGTCTATGATTATACAATGTCTAGTTAGAACTGGACATGTCTAGGTTTGTCATTAGATAATGTCTAGTTAGAACCATGTCTAGTTAGAACCAGACATGGAACAACGGACTGGTTCAAAATTGGGACAGGAATACATCAAAGGTGAATGTTGTCACCCTGCTTCTTTAACTCGTATGCATAGTACATCATGTGAAATGCTGGGCTAGATGACTCACAAATTGGAACCAAGATTGCTGGGAGAAATATCATTTACCTCAGATATGCAGATGATACCACCCTTATGGCAGAAAGTGAAGAGGAACTAAAGAACTTCTTGATGAGGGTAAAAGAGGTGAGAGAAAAAGCTGCTTTAAAGTTTAACATTCAAAAAATGAAGATCATGGCATCCGGTCCCATCATTTCATGGCAAATAGATGGGGAAACAATGCAAACAGTGACAGACTTTAATTTCTTCAGCTCCAAAATCACTGCAAATTGTGACTGCAGCCATGAAATTAAAAGATGCTTGCTCCTTGGAGGAAAAGCTATGACAAATGTTGTTGTTGTTTTTCATTTGCTCAGTTGTGTCCAACTCTTTTCAACACCATAGACTGCAGCACACCAGTCCTATCTGTCCCTCACCATCTCCCTGAGTTTCCCAAAGTTCATGTCCATTGCATCGGTGATGCCATCCAACCATCTCATCCTGTGACTCCCTCTTCTTCTTCCCTCAATCTTTCCCAGCAACAGGGACTTTTCAAATGAGTCAGCTGTTTGCATCAGATGACCAAAATACTGGAGTTTCAGCTTCAGCATCAGTCCTTCCAAGGAGTATTCAGGTTTGATTTCCCTTATGATTGATTGGTTTGGTCTCCTTGATGTCCAAGGGACTCTCAGGAGTCTTCAGCAGCACCACAGTTTGAAGCCATCAATTCTTCCATGCTCTGCATTTTTAAGGTCTAGCTCTCACAACCATGTGTCACCACTGGGAAGACCATAGCCTTGACTATATGGATCTTTATTGGCAGAGTAATGTCTCTGCTTTTCAACACACTATCTAGGTTTGTTATCACTTTCCTGCCAAAAATCAAACATCTTCTGATTTCATGGCTACAGTCACCATCCGCAGTGATTTTACTGATTTCCCAAGAAGAGGAAATATGTCACTACTTTCACCTTTCCCCATTTCTTTGCCATGAAGTAATGGGGCCAGATGCCATGATATTAGTTTTTTAATGTTTAGTTTTTAGCTGGCTCTTTCACAAACCTAGACAGTGTATTAAAAAACAGAGATGTTACTTTGCTGACAAAGGTCCATATAGTCAGTGCTATGGTTTTTCCAGTAGTCAAGTACAGATGTGACAGTTGGACCATAAAGAAGGCTGAGCACTGAAGAATTGATGCTTTTGAACTGTGGCATTGGATAATACTCTTGAGGCCCCTTGGACTGAAAGATCAAACCAGTCAATCCTAAAAGAAATCAGCCCTGGATATTCAGGGACTGATGGAGGGACTGATGCTGAAACTGAAACTCCAATAATTTGGCCGCCTGATGTGAAGAGCCGCCTTTTTAGAAAAGACCCTGATGCTGGGAAAGACTGAAGGTGAGAGAAGAAGGAGATGACAGAGCTTGAGATGGTTGGATGGCATCACTGACTCAATGGATATGAGAGATGGGAGATGGGGAAGAACAGGGAAGCCTGGGTGCTGCATGGGGTCACAAAGAGTCAGACAGGGCTGACTGACAAAGAGTCAGTCAGGTGTTGAATGAACAACACCTATGTTTGTCATAGCTTTTCTTCCAAGGAGTAAGCATCTTTTAATTTCATGGCTGCAGTCACCATCTGCAGTATTTTGAAGCCCAAGAAAATAAAGTCTGTCACTGTTTCCATTTTTCCCCATCTATTTGCCATGAAGTGATGGGGTCAGATGTCATGTTCTTTGTTTTTTGAATGTTGAATTTTAAGCCAGCTTTTTCACTCTTTTCTCTCACAATCATCAAGAGGCTCTTTAGTTCTTGTTCACTTTCTGTCATAAGACTGGTGTCATCTGCATATCTGAGCTTGTTGATGTTTCTCCCAGCAATCTTGATTACAGTTTGTGAGTCATCCAGTGCAACATTTCACATGATGTACTCTGAAAATAAGTTAAAGAAGCAGGTGATAACATTTAGCCTTGACATACTCTTTTCCCAATTTTGAACGAGTCCATTGTTCCATGTCTTGTTCTAACTGTTACTTCTTGACCTCCATACAGGTTCCTCAGGAGGCAGGTAGAGTGGTTTGTTATTCTCATCTCTTTAAGAATTCTCAATAGTTTGTTGTGATCCTCACAGTCAAAGGCTTTAGCGTAGTTATTGAAGCAGAAGTAGATGTTTTTCTGGAATTCCTTTGCTTTTTCTATGATCCAATGGATGTTGGCAGTTTGATCTCTGGTTCCTCTGCCTTTTCAAAACCAGATTGTACAACTGGGATTTCTTGGTTCGTGTACTAGCTTGAAGTGTAGCGTGAAGGATTTTGAGCATAACCTTGCTAGCATGTGAAATGTGCATAAGTGTATGGTAGATTGAGCATTTTTTGGAATTTCCCTTCCTTCGGATTGGAATCAAAATTGACCTTTTCCAGTCCTGTAGCCACTGCTGAATTTTCCAAATTTGCTGGCATATTAATTGCAGCACTTTAACAGCATCATCTTTTAGAATTTGAAATAGTGCAGCTGGAAATCTGTCACTTCCACTAGCTTTGCTCATGGTAATACTTTCTAAGGCCCCCTTGACTTCATACTCCAGGATTTCTGGCTCTATGTGAGTGACCACACTATCATGGTTATCTGGGTCATTAAGACTTTTTTGTATAGTCCTTCTGTGTATTCTTGCCACCTCTTCTGCTTCTGTTAGGTTCATACCATTTATGTCCTTTATTGTTCCCATCTTTGCCTGAAATGTTCCCTTCGTATCTCTCATTTTCTTGAAGTGATCTCTAATGTTTCCCATTCTGTTGTTTTCCTCTATTTCTTTGCATTGTTCACTTAGAAAGGCTTTCTTATCTCTCCTTGGTATTCTTTGGACCTCTGCATTCAGTTAATCATATCTTTCCCTTTCTCCTTTGCCTTTCTCTTTTCTTCTTTTCTTAGATATTTGTAAGACCTCCTCACACAACCATTGCATTGTTTCATTTCTTTTTCTTGGGGATGGTTTTGGTCACTGTCTCCTGTACAATTTTACAAACCTCTGTTCATAGTTCTTCAGGCACTCTATCAGATCTAATCCCTTGAATCTATTTGTGACTTCCACTGTATAATAATAAGAGAGTTGATTTAGTTCACACCTGAATGGCCTAGTGGTTTTCCCCAGTTTATTCAATTGATGTCTGAATTTTGCACTAAGGTGCTCATGATCTGAGCCACAGTCAGCTCCGGGTCTTGTTTTTGCTGACTCTATAGAGCTCCTCCATCTTGGGCTGCAACACAGGGTTCTAATTTCTCTATATTCTCTCCAATACTTGTTATTTCTGTTTTTTGTTTGTTTGTTTTTTTGATAGTCATTCTAATGGGTGTGAGGTAATAAATATCTCATTGTAGTTTTGATTTTCATTTCCGTAATGATTAATGATGTGCTTATTGGCCATTTGTATATCTTCTTTGGAGAAATGTATATTCAAGGCCTTTGTTTATTTCTTTTTTAAATTTTTTAAAAATGTATTTATTTTAATTGGAGGCTAATTACTTTACAATATTGTATTGGTTTTGCCATATATTGACATGAATCCACCCCGGGTGTACATGTGTTCCCCATCTTGAACCCCCCTCCTACCTTCCTCCCTATATCATCCCTCTGGGTCATCCCAGTGCACCAGCCCCGAGCATCCTGTATCATGCATCGAATCTGGACTGGCAATTTGTTTCACATATGATAATATACATGTTTCAATGCCATTCTCCCAAATCATCCCACCCTTGCCCTCTCCCACTGAGTCCAAAAGACTGTTCTATACATCCGTGTCTCTTTTGCTTTCTCGTATACAGGGTTATCGTTACCATCTTTCTAAATTCCATATATATGCGTTAGTATACTGTATTGGTGTTTTTCTTTCTGGCTTACTTCACTCTGTATAATAGGCTCCAGTTTCATCCACCTCATTAGAACTGATTCAAATGTATTCTTTTTAATTTCTTAATTGAGTTGTTTTCTGTTGTTGAATTTAGAAGCTCTTTATATGTTCTGGATATTAATTCTTTATCAGATATATGATTTGCAAATATTTTTTCCCATTCTGCAGGTTGTGTCTTTATTCTGTTGATATTGTCCTTTGAAACACAAAATTTAAAAAAAAATCTTGATGTCCAGTTTGTCTATTTTTTCTTTTGTTGTTTGTTGAAGAAATTATTGCTAAATCCAGTGTGGTGCCCTGTGTTTTTATCTAAGAGCTTTATAACTATAATTCCTACATTTTGGTTTTAGAATCATTTTGAGTTAATTTTTGTATATGGTGTTAGATAAGGGTCTAACTTTATTCCTTTGCACATGGATACCTAGTTTTCCCAGCATAGTTTGTTGCAAAGACTGTCCTTTCCTCTCTGAATGGTTTTGGCACTCTTGTCAAAAAATCATTTGACCATACATGTAAGAGATTATTTTGGGGTTCTCTGTTCTATTTCATTGGTTTATATGTTTGTCTTTATGTCAGAATGATTCTTTTTAGATTACTATAATTTTGTAGTAAGATTTGAAATCAGCAAGTGTGAGCCCTTCAAGTTAGTTGCTCTTTTTCATGATTGTTTTGGCTATTTGAAGTCCCCTGAGATTCCATATGAATTTTAGGATGGGTTTTATTATTTCTGCAAAAATTGTCATTGGGATTTTGATAGAGATTGCATTGACTCTGTAGATCACTTTGGGTAGTATTTGCATGCTAACAATTTTAATCTTGCTACCCATGAACATGGGATGTGTTTCCATTTATTTACGTTTTTTTTTTCTTGCATCAATTTTTTTCTTAATTTTTATAGTGTTTCACATCAAATATGACAGCAATTTGTGATTTCCTTTTGACTAGTCTTTCTAAATATTTTAATATATTTTTTTATAGAAGCAAATACTCTTTCTTACATATACTTTATTTGTATAACATTTTATTAAACTCATAATCAAAAAACAAGTATGATTGGCAGAAACAGATTTTGTAAATAAACCTGACTCTTGTTAAGTCTAGAGCACTATGGGTGGGAGAAGAAGCACATGGAAAAGCTAGAGATTAACCTACCAAAAGCAATGGCTCAGTCAACCTCAGACATTAGTCAGTATGTTTTACAGAGGGCGTGAAGAAGTTTTGTTAATCTGTTGAGTTGGCTAAATGGAGAGATTGTTTATAGAATATATACTATAGAAGGTTCTAGTAAATATTTGTTGAGTTTAATTGAATTTACCTGAGTCTTTATGAAGATTTGCCATCCTCCATTTTTATTGATATTTTATCCATTGTGTCTATGAAAGGGGAAATGCAGACAGGATGACCAGTTTTATTATTAAAATTAAAATTTCAACCTTTGCCCCTTTTGGTACTCTTTATCCTTCCTCTGCACTTACTTTTTTCTCCAACGTACTTACCACCATCTGATATATTAAATACACTATTTATGTAGTTGTTTATTGTCTGTCATTATACAGTAGGATCAAAGGTCAATAAGTGAAGGAATTTTGGGTTCCTTTATTCACTGATGTATTCCTGAAGCCTAGGAGCATTGATTGGTATATAGCAGGTGCTCAATAAATATGTATTGAATGAACAGATGCAAGTTAGAATGGTATCATAGGGTGTCAAAAATGCAAGGAGACTTTGGGATAATCTAGTTCAATCCTTTTATATAGCTGTAGCATAGCACAGACATTTAGTATGGGACACATAGATAGATCTAGGTTTAAATCTCACTTGCTATGATTTGTGGCAAATTACTTGACCTTTTTTTGTCTCACTTTCCTCATATTTAAAACTGAGTCAATAACAGTCACCTAATATAGAGTGAATTGTGAGGATTCAATGACATTATACATGTAAAACATTTAGTATAGTGTGTAAGAAATGATAGTTTTGCATCAAAGTTTAGAAATAGAGATCACTTCAAGGATTGACAATAAAAGAAAATTAATGATTGACAGAGTGCCTAATGAACTCTGGACAGAGGTTCGTGACATTGTACAGGAGACAGGGACCAAGACCCCCCATGGAAAAGAAATGCAGAAGAGCGAAATGGCTGTCTGAGGAGGCCTTACAAATAGCTGTGAAAAGAAGAGAGGCGAAAAGCAAAGGAGAAAAGGAAAGATATAAGCATCTGAATGCAGAGTTCCAAAGAATAGCAAGGAGAGATAAGAAAGACTTCCTCAGTGATCAATGCAAAGAAATAGAGGAAAACAACAGAATAGGAAAAACAAGAGACCTCTTCAAGAAAATTAGAGATTCCAAGGGAATATTTCATGCAAAGATGGGCTCGATAAAGGACAGAAATGGTATGGACCTAACAGAAGCAGAAGATATTAAGAAGAGGTGGCAGGAATACACAGAAGAACTGTACAAAAAAGATCTTCACCACCAAGATAGTCACGATAACATGATCACTGACCTAGAGCCAGACATCTTGGAATGTGAAGTCAAGTGGGCCTTAGAAAGCATCACTACGAACAAAGCTAGTGGAGGTGATGGAATTCCAGTTGAGCTCTTTCAAGTCTTGAAAGATGATGCTGTGAAAGTGCTGCACTCAATATGCCAGCAGATTTGGAAAACTCAGCAGTGGCCACAGGACTGGAAGAGGTCAGTCTTCATTCCAATCCCAAAGAAAGGCAATGCCAAAGGCTGCTCAAACTACCGCACAATTGCACTCATCTCACACGCTAGTAAAGTCATGCTCAAAATTCTCCAAGCCAGGCTTCAGCAATATGTGAACCGTGAACTCCCATATGTTCAAGCAGATTTTAGAAAAGGCAGAGGCACCAGAGATCAAATTGCCAACATCCGCTGGATCATGGAGAAAGCAAGAGAGTTTCAGAAAAACATCTATTTCTGCTTCATTGACTATGCCAACGCCTTTGACTGTGTGGATCACAATAAACTATGGAACATTCTGAAAGAGATGGGAATCCCAGACCACCTGACCTGCCTCTTGAGAAACCTGTATGCAGGTCCGGAAGCAACAGTTAGAACTGGCCATGGAACAACAGACTGGTTCCAAATAGGAAAAGGTGTACGTCAAGGTTGTATATTGTCACCTTGCTTATTTAACTTATATGCAGAGTACATCATGAGGAATGCTGGGCTGGAAGAAGCACAAGCTGGAATCAAGATTGCTGGGAGAAATATCAATAACCTCAGATATGCAGATGACACTACCCTTATGGCAGAAAGTGAAGAGGAACTCAAAAGCCTCTTGATGAAAGTGAAAGAGGAGAGTGAAAAGGTTGGCTTGAAGTGCCACATTCAGAAAACAAAGATCATGGCATCTGGTCCCATCACTTCATGGGAAATAGATGGAAAAACAGTGGAAACAGTGTCAGACTTTATTTTTCTGGGCTCCAAAATCACTGCAGATGCTGATTGCAGCCATGAAATTAAAAGACGCTTACTCCTTGGAAGGAAAGTTATGACCAACCTTGATAGTATATTAAAAAGCAGAGACATTACTTTGCCAACCAAGGTCCGTCTAGTCAAGGCAATGGTTTTTCCTGTGGTCATGTATGGATGTGAGAGTTGGACTGTGAAGAAGGCTGATCGCCGAAGAATCGATGCTTTTGAGCTGTGGTGTTGGAGAAGACTCTTGAGAGTCCCTTATACTGCAAGGAGATCCAATCAGTCCATTCTAAGGGAGATCAATCCTGGATGTTCATTGGAGGGACTGATGCTAAAGATGAAACTGCAATACTTTGGCCACCTCATGCGACGAGTTGACTCACTGGAAAAGACTCTGATGCTGGGAAAGGTTGGGGGCGGGAGGAGAAGGGGACAACGGAGAATGAGATGGCTGGATGGCATCACCGACTCTGTGGACATGAGTTTGAGTGTACTCAGGGATTTGGTGATGGACAGGGAGGCCTGGCGTGCTGTGATTCATGGGGTCGCGGAGAGTCGGACACGACTGAGTGACTGAACTGAACTGAACTGAACTGAATGTGAGGAATTAGCAATAAGGGGGATGGAGCAGCTGAGAAGCCAAACAGGGGATAGTAAGTTAATCCCTCGGAGAAAGCAATGGCAAGCCACTCCAGCACTCTTGTCTAGTAAATCGCATGGACGGAGGAGCCTGGTGGGCTGCAGTCCACGGGGTCGCTACTAGTCGGACACAACTGAGCGACTTCACTTTCACTTTTCACTTTCACACATTGGAGAAGGAAATGGCATCCCACTCCAGTGTTCTTGCCTGGAGAATCCCAGGGACGGCGGAGCCTGGTCGGCTGCCGTCTATGGGGTCGCACAGAGTCGGACACGACTGAAGCGACTTAGTAGCAGCAGTAGCAGCAAGTTAATCCCTAGATTAACAACTGAAACCTGGGACTTGGAGGAACAGTGGGAAAAGATGGTGTTAACAGAGCCCAGAGGCTTGGTCATCTGAGGTGAGCTTGAAATTTAACGAGCCTGTCAGGACCTGAATCTATAGGGAAGATTCAGCTGCTATAGGAGATGCCACCATAGGTAGAGAGGGAGGGAGAGAAACCCTGGTTTATCTTTGCCTACTGCGTTAAACAGTGTCCCTCCAATATTTCCCATTGGCTAAACCTAGCCGGAAACCAGATCACGTGGGAACCTGGGAAAGGCAGCCTATTGCGGTTACTCCGGGCCCTTTGATTCAGAGCAGAAACTGGGAAGAATGAGGAATAGCATGCTGTTTAATAAACAAGAGATATTATTGCTATTATTGCCTTCACTAACACAAGGCAGAGCTAACCAGCTAGAGGCAGTTTGTTACATAAGGGAAAATGTGCTAAATGATGAATCAGAGCCAAATTTTGTCGTGTTCAACACCATTTACATTAGTCATGATGTTATCAACTCACAAAGGATTGGCTGGATATTTGAACTCTTTGAGGTTCAACATGTTATGTTTCTGAATTGGGCTGCTAGGTGTTAGCTAAGGATGTAAGCTTTTCCCAAGCCCTAAACTTAGGCCATTTCCCGATTTCACAACTGAATGTGATTTACAGTTCCATACGGTGCAGCCAAAATTAATGCAAACTGAAATGTTTAATTTTTTGATGCTCAGTTTAAATAGCCAAATTATGGCCTAAATTTAAATTTAAAAACTCGGCATGAATCAGATGGCTTATGTCTCTGTGTGATGGCTTTTATATTAAATGGTTTACATGAATGCTGTTGTTCATCTTATTGTTGTCATGCATATTAATGAGGCCCAGTGTTAACTTCATGCTGTTTTCTTTCCAAAGAAGAAAATCTTTACATTAAGTTAAAGTGCTTTTACAAGTATTTGTAGTAATAATTATAGGACAACATTTTGCACCTTGCAGTGTTTACCAAGTTTATTTCCTAATTCCAACTCGTTTCTTAATTCCTCTCCTTTCCCACTGCACTTTTGCTTTTTGTATGCTGAGAGTTTCTGGCCATATATGACAGTAGCCCGAAAGTTCCCCAGGAGCTCAAGAGGGACAAACCTTTCTCCAACAACTCTTCAAATGGCAAGACTTCATGTTCATCTTTGTTCTACCCAAGGTCATTTTATGTGCACCCCTTGTGATTTCCTCCTTCCCTACCAGGAAGGGAGATTGGCCAATTGATTACAGGTTAAAGACCCCATGTCTTTTATAATTTTCTAATATTTCCTTCGGGTACTTTTTTTTAACTTCTTGGATCATTTCCATAACTTTTCTGTATCTCTCCAGTTTTCCTTTCAGTGCAGAAACTCAGGCTGGTTGGGCTTCTCTAAGAGGAACTGACTGATGTTACACATAGCTGGACAATAACTTCATGGATCTTGCTTATCTTAGAGAAAATTCTCAGGGTAGCAATACTCCACCCAACTTTCTGAGATTGATGTTGTGGGATTGTGTCCAAAGGGACCACCCCGTGAATGAATGGTAGGTACACACTCCTTTTGATTTTACAGACAGGTTTTGAGTACCTACTGTATGCTGAGCATGGTGTTATGTTCTGGGAATACAATGATATGTAACACATCATCCTAAGTCTTGGAGAATTTGTAGTCTTACAGCAGAGACTTGTACATAAAGTTTTAAAAAGTGTGGTGGTACAGTTTTTGAGATATACCCTGGGTAATTCTGAATCACAGTAGAGGTACCCAAACCAGCCTTGGGGTAGAGATCCTCAAAGATATGATACCTAGAGTTAAGTCTGGGATGAGGGATAGGAGTTACTTGAGTGAGGAGGTGAGCTAAGGGCATCCCTGGAAGAGAGAACATACATGAGCTCAGGCAGGGAGGTGCGAAGAAACATGTCCTAATCAGGATTTCAGGGTTACTATGGATTTTGAGTGAAGTGACATGTGACGGGAGATAAAGTTTGAGGAAGACTTGGGGCCAGGTTGTGGAATGCCTACTTGCCTACTGCTGTGTGGAGTGCAGTCTTTCACCTTGAATCTGTTCTTGGAGTGAAGATGAGGTAGGATGGAGTGATGAGGGATAGAAGGCTTTATAAAAGAGTAATTTATTTTCTTTGAGGTTTGGAAGGATGAGATGGGCTGAACAACACTTTATCTTGAAATGGCTGTTTTTTCCTTTATATTTTCCAAAGCTGACATATACACCCTGAGGCTTCTGCCTGTTTCTATGGGCATGTGAAGTATTTTTTTTTTATTATGAAAATTAAAAAAAGCAAGAGTCAAAATCCAGATAACTCAATTTTAAAGTAACTTTTATTGTGTTTTTTCCTCTGATTCAAAGTAACACCTGTTCACTTTTAAAATGTAGTATGAACAGAAAAACGCAAAGAGCATTTAAATTACCAATAATCCTGATATTCAGAAAATGTATTATTAATATTTTGAAGCCTTTTCTCTCAATCTTTTCAACACACACACACATACACTCACACCCACACATATATTTGCATTTTACAAAGTTGGGATCATATTCAATACATTGTTTTGTAAGCTGTTTTATTTTTATTTATTTTTTTTACTTTACCTTCTATGGTGAACATTTTCCAGGTTATAAACTATTCTTCTACAAGGAATTTTAATAGCTGTATAAGTATTCCATTCAACTTACATGCACAATGCTGTTTACTCTCCTCCATTGTTAGACATTCATTTTTCACTATTATACTATTTCAGTATTATATTATGATACTCATGCCTCTACATAAATATTTATGTACCTTACTGATTATTTTCTGTTGGATGAAATCTTAGAGTTGGTTGTGCTATAAAAAAGTGACTGCATTGACTGCATATTTTTAAAAACTTTAATGCACTTTGCTAAATTATTCTCTAGAAATGTTACTCCATTTTTATTTTATTTTTTTAATTTATTTATTTTAATTGGAGGCTAATTACTTTACATTATTATATTGGTTTTGCCATACATTAACATGAATATGCCCCAGGTTACATGTGTTCCCCATCTTGAACCCCCTCCCACCTCCCTCCCTTTTTATAAATGTTTATAAAATGCTGCTTGTTTCTCCATATTTCTGCAACTTTTTCAGTGGAAACTGGTTCCTAATTTTCTCTAATTTATTTGATCACTAGTGAACTTTAACATCTTTTCTCATGCCTGTAAGTCATACATATCCTTTTAATGAATTTCCTATGTGTGTTCTTTCTGAATTTTTTATTGCTGTTCTGTTCCTCATTATCAGTTTTTAAAAGTGTTTATATACTAACAATATATTTCCATTTACCTGTCTCTTACATTACATTTTCCCCTGTTATTTTCCTCTTTTTATTCATGGAATACACACACACACACACACACACACACATATATAACATAGTCAAATCTGTAACATTTCATTATGATTTCTTTTTACTTTTATTCTTAAAAATATTTCTCCACTCTTTGTTCAAATATTCACCCATAATGCTTTTGTTTTTATTGAAAAATGTTTAACCATCTACTCTCCTTGGAATTTAGTTGATATACATTGTGAGAAAGGGGTCTAATTTTTTTTCCAAGCAGTATGCCAATTAGTACATTGTTATTTATTAATTGATCTGTTCATCTCCCATACTGACATAGCACCTTTATTGTATGTTGAAAACTCATTTAAATCCATATCTCTGTTTTTTAAAATTTTGGATGTGTAGGTCTCTTTTATGGTGTGTGGGCTTTCTCTAGTTGTGGACTTCTCTTGTAGTGTGAGGGCTTCTCTAATTGTGGAACATAGGCTCTAGAATAAGCCAGCTCCTTGGACTGAGTTGCCCTGCGGCATGTCGGATCTTAGTTCCCCATCCAGGGGTCAAACCCGTATCCCCTGCATTGGATGTCAGATTCCTAACCACTGGACCACCAGGGAAGTCCCTCATATCTCTTTCTGGACTTGTTATACTCTTGCTTTGAACTCTCTACTCTGGCACTAGTGCCCTTTATAATTATTTTAGTTTTTGATATGTTTAATAAAGACTGTACAAAAATCTTATTTTAAAAAATTTAGCTATTCTTCCCTGTTTCTTACCTCATATTATCTTTACCAAAGAAAACTTTGATTGTGATTTTAATTGTAATTGTTATATTTTATAGATCATAGAGAGAGGAATTGATATCTTTACAATATTTGGACTTTCAGTTCAGTTCAGTCGCTCAGTCGTGTCCGACTCTCCGCGACCCCATGAATCACAGCACGCCAGGCCTCCCTGTCCATCACCAGCTCCTGGAGTACACTCAAACTCATGTCCACAGAGTCGGTGATGCCATCCAGCCATCTCATTCTCTGTCGTCCCCTTCTCCTCCCGCCCCCAGCCTTTCCCAGCATCAGGGTCTTTTCCAGTGAGTCAACTCGTCGCATGAGGTGGCCAAAGTATTGCAGTTTCATCTTTAGCATCAGTCCCTCCAATGAACATCCAGGATTGATCTCCTTTAGAATGGACTGGTTGGATCTCCTTGCAGTATAAGGGACTCTCAAGAGTCTTCTCCAACACCACAGTTCAAAAGCATCGATTCTTCGGCGATCAGCCTTCTTCACAGTCCAACTCTCACATCCATACATGACCACGGGAAAAACCATAGCCTTGGCTAGACGGACCTTGGTTGGCAAAGTAATGTCTCTGCTTTTTAATATACTATCAAGATTGGTCATAACTTTCCTTCCAAGGAGTAAGCGTCTTTTAATTTCATGGCTGCAATCAGCATCTGCAGTGATTTTGGAGCCCAAAAAAACAAAGTCTGACACTGTTTCCACTGTTTTTCCATCTATTTCCCATGAAGTGATGGGACCATATGCCATGATTTTTGTTTTCTGAATGTTGAGCTTCAAACCAACCTTTTCACTCTCCTCTTTCACTTTCATCAAGAGGCTTTTGAGTTCCTCTTCACTTTCTGCCATAAGGGTAGTGTCATCTGCATATCTGAGGTTATTGATATTTCTCCCAGCAATCTTGATTCCAGCTTGTGCTTCTTCCAGCCCAGCGTTCCTCATGATGTACTCTGCATAGAAGTTAAATAAGCAAGGTGACACTATACAACCTTGACGTACACCTTTTCCTATTTGGAACCAGTCTGTTGTTCCATGTCCAGTTCTAACTGTTGCTTTGACTTACCACCCAGTTATTTCATATGGTTCTCCATTTCTTTGAATTTTTAACCAACGTATGTCTTTAGAATTCAATTTTGAAAATGCCCTGTAGACAAAGATAGACAGCTTGCATATAGTACTTGCATCTTCATGTTAAATATTAACCTGACCTGATGGGACAATTTGACAATGACAAGCAAAAGTTAAGAAAGAAGCATGAAAATTTGATAAGGCCCTTTCAACATTTAGCCCCATGTTCTTCAGCTGTTCAGTTGCACATATTCTCCTAGGTCACTCTGGACATTTATCCTGACAAAGGCACCCTGCTTGAGTTTTATCACTGTTGCAGAAAAACCTGGAGTTTCCCTTGTGAATAGCAGTGTGTCAGCACTTCACTAATTAGAAGAGACCTTACAGCTAAAAAGAGCCAGGGAAGGGCTCAGCATTCAAGCAGAGACCTAATTTTAAAGTACAAAATGTAGCCAGGAAACTCTTGGGTGGTAAGATTCTCTAACTTGGTGGTTAGCATTCCTAGACACTCCCACTCAGTGTTAGACACACACACACACACACACAATTTGCTTTTCGAGTTGTTGAAGTAGGAATATTTTTCAGAAGAAAAATGTAATTTGCATCACTATATCACTTCATCTTTTTTGAAGATTCAGTTCAGTTCAGTTCAGTCACTCAGTCCTGTCTGACTCTTTGCGACCCCATGAATCACAGCACGCCAGGCCTCCCTGTCCATCAACAACTCCCGGAGTTCACTTAGAGAGCTTAAATAGTTTCCATATTCAGTTAGGAAAATATGACGATTATTGAGCTGATAGCCTTTGGAGATAAGTTGAAGGTTAGAAAACCCACATTCTGAAGTAAATAATCAGTAGTAGTGAGGGAAATATTAATGGTTACTTCAAAGAATAGAGCAGATGCATTTGGATATATTTGGAGGGACATAATTAAGCTCATGTCAGATTCTGTGTAGAAATAGCCTGATGAGACCGGGTTAATCTCTAAGGTAGGTTTTATAATAGGTTTCATCATATGCAAATTAAGTATCAGTATTCTTGTTTGATCTCCATAATGCCATTGTATAGGTGTCCATAAGGAGTAGGAAATGGCAACCCACTCCAGTATTCTTGCCTGGAAAGTCCTATAGACAGAGGAGCCTGGCAGGCTAGAGTCCATGGGGTTGCAAAAAATTGGATATGACTGAGGTACTGACCACAAGGATAGGACTGACTATGAAGGACAGGGACAGAGAGATAAGACTTCTGCAATGGTGCAGTAAGGACCTCCACAAATATGGATGAACCTTGAAAACACTCTGCTGAGTCATAGACCACATGCTGCATGATTCCATTTCAATGAAATGCCCAGGATATGAAAATCCACAGAGACAGGGAGTAGACTGTTACTTACTTTGTGCATGCTTAGTTGCTCAGTTGTGCCCTACTCTTTGTGACCACAAAGATTGTAGCCCACCAGGCTCCTCTGTCCATGGGGATACTCTAGGCAAGGATACTGGAATGGTTGCCATTTCCTCCTCCAGGTGATCTTCCCAACCCAAGGATGAAACCATGTCTCCTGCATTTACAGGCAGATTCTTCACTGCTGAGCCAGCAGAGAAGCCCTTAATTACCTCAGATTTGCTCTAATAATTAAATAGTTGCCTATGTTTAGGGCAGGACATGGGGGCAAGTGAGGAGTGACTCTCTACGTGTAGGATTTCCTTTTTGGGGTGATGAAAATTTTCTAAACTTACTGTGGTGATAGTTTCACAGCTTGTACAATTCAGTTGTTTTTACTGTATGTTCATGTTGGGCGAATGGCATGTGAATTAAATAGCAATAAAGCGTGTTTTTTTTTTTCCCCAGAGAGGATACAGAATAAGAGTTTAGCAGAGCAAGGGTGAATGAGCTGATGCCATAGTTCTTGAGCAAGTATCTAACTATTCTGGACCTTATTTTCTTCATCTATAAAAAATGAGAGTAGTAACATTAAAATCAGAGTTCTGATAATTACATGAGGTATCTTTAAAGCACTTAACTCAGTAATTGACACATAGTAACTTTACAGGCCATCAAGAAAGAGGCCAGATTCCAAGTGACCAGTTGCTGAAGAGAAATGAAAAGTTATTACAGTATATTTAAGTAGGCAATCAGGATCACCCAGGAAGTGAGAGTCAGCAGAAACAACACACATGTAGAGCTGGTACCCAATAATCCCTGGAATAAATGTCTTTTGTTTCATCCTGTTTTCATACTGCTTTCTGGATTGGATAACCTGAAGGGGGGACTATCAGGCGGTGATTTCAACTAGATGGAGACAAGGGTCTATAGGTGAGTTTGCCTTTATATGACATGTGGGGCAAAGATACTATGGTTACCTTACACGAAAGTTCTGGTCTTTCTAGCTAATTTTCTCATCAGATGGAAAAATGTAGCATCTGTTATGTGTCTTCCTTTCCCCTTATCACTGAAATAAGGTCAGAATTTTCATAAAATGGAGTGAAAAAGTTGTGATTACTGAGCTGAGAGTTGACTTAGAATCATGTTTTCACACGTGCACTGGTGGAGAAATCAGTCTTCTTCTTTTAGTCATCCCTACGACTGAGCGACTGAACTGAACTGAACTGAGGGGTGAAAAATATTGGGCCATCTTATCCATTCTTGCAGCCATCTGATCTACCCACCTGGCTTTCTAGCTATAACTGCTTACTTGGTCAGATTCTGATAGGTGGTCTGGGGGAACTGGATCCCTGCTGAATGCTTGTCCTTGAGCACTTCTCTGAAACCAATGTAATGCTTTCTTTTTTGCCAGTTAACTTAATGAGGTTCTTTAGGATGGCCCCACTGAGGTTTGGTAAAAAGTGAGAAGGAATATTGAAGCCAGTTAAACTTTAATCTTGGAAGAAGAAGCATAACTGGTGGATTGAGTGTTACCAGAGACAGCAGTAGTTTGGAACCTTGGCCATGAGGGATCATAATTCAGCTGATCGGGAAACAGGAGGCAGGTGGAGTCTTGGAGCTTTGCAACTGGAGGCAAGAAGCCTGTTGGCCAGACATGATTTATAAATCACTTTCACCTCACTCATGGTGCTTATGATTTATAAAAGACTTTCACCTCACTCACGGTGCTTATGGGACGGTTGACCTCTAGGCTATAAAAGTTATGAAGTGTACAATCTATGCTGCCCTTTGTCATCTTTGTTGGGGTAAAAGGAGTAAGGAATTTTGGAATTTTTGAGAAGTTATAGACATGTTAATCATATTCACAGGATTGTAGAAACCTGTTCATCTTCTTGACTGATTAAGAAGTACTGTTCCTGAGATGTGGTATGACAGTTTTGATGATGAAATCTTGGCTGCTTAAAATGTCTTGAAGGCATTGCTCCATGAACTGCATCAAAGCAGAAAGTTCTTCAGAGTTCTTTGAAGGGAAATCAATCCTTAGGAAGATCAAAGAAGTGCTCTGCCTGACACTAAAGCAGATTTGGTAAGACATGACAGTAGGGAAAAGAGAGATTCTAGAAGTTGATGTCAGATTTCAGCCTAAGGATTGAATTTGCTCTCAGTGGAAGGAGATAAGTACGACATTTGTAAATGCTGCTGGGATTATTTCAGTTGAGGTGACACACTTTGGTAATGGATTCCTTTAAGCAGTTGAGGAGGAATTGAATAGGCATTCTCCTTCTCTCACTTCAGGGAGAACAGTTGGCTAAATGGAAGAAGAAACAGTGCAAGTGTCCCTCAGTCCCTTACCTAGCTTCTCTGGTGACTTCCTGTTGCCACTGGGTCTTTAACTACCCAGCGATTTATTCATAACACTTGTGTGTTGAGTGGGGCACTAGTCTCCTTTATTAAAGCTGTTTAGAGAAATGTGAAATTCTAGCCAAAAGAGTTACAGCTGAATACCTTGCTTATAGTAAATGCTGCTTTTGGTGTCTCAGATGGAGAAAGCTAAATAATGAAAAACTCATTTAGCTCTCAAACAACACAAGACATATCATTATTATGTCCATTAGACAGATGAGGAAACCATGGCTTAGGGAAATTTGATAACTTGTCCCAATTCACACACTGTATAAGTGACGAGTCAAGGTAGGAAGCCAGGTCAGTCAGATTCTGGAGCCTTCATCTTTAATCACAAAGCCATGCTGCTTGTTTCCATGGGGAGGTGACTTTTCCTGAAACAAGCAGGGCTTACCAGTTTACTTACATGAAATACAGCTTGCTTATATAAAGAGCCCATTTTCAATTACCCGTAATCATAATAAAATGGGTTTTGTGAGTTGCATTTTCTGGTTCAGTTCAGTTCAGTTGCTCAGTCGTGTCCGACTCTTTGCAACCCCATGAATCACAGCACGCTAGACCTCCCTGTCCATCACCAACTCCCGGAGTTCACTCAAACTCATGTCCATCGAGTCGGTGATGCCATCCAGACATCTCATTCTCTGTCATCCCCTTCTCCTCCTGCCCCCAATCCCTCCCAGCATCAAAGTCTTTTCCAGTGAGTCAACTCTTCGCATGAGGTGGCCAAAGTATTGGAGCATTTTCTGGTTAACTGAGAATATTCATGGATATCTGTTCCACTCCTTGTTCACATGGTGATAGTTACAGGATCACCAACAGCAAAAAAAGGGCAAGCCTCAATACACCAGCACTTTTCAAGTCTCACAACTGATATAGTCACGTTGCCTAAAAGAAGTTATGTGGCTGAGCCCAGAATCAAAGGCAGGGAGAAATTGTCTACCTTTTGATGATAGGAGTGGGAAAATTACAGAGGAGTGTGCATCTGAGATCTGTGGACAAATTCAGAGCCAGTACTAAGACAGTCTACCATGCTTCCTAATAACATTTCATGCTTCATTTGTTAAAGCTTCTTCCTTAGAAATAGACTTGATTCTTCTTCCTTGGATGTGTCAGGCTGTTTCATGTTTCTGTGCCCTTGCTTGTGCTGTTCTCTCTACTTGTAATACACCCTACTACTCATGTCTCCTCACTGTACCTCCATCTGGTTGGTTCAGTTCAGTTCAGTTCAGTTCAGTCGCTCAGTCGTGTCCGACTCTCCGCGACCCCATGAATCACAGCACGCCAGGCCTCCCTGTCCATCACCAACTCTCAGAGCTTACTCAAACTCATGTCCATCAAGTCAGTGATGCCATCGAACCATCTCATCCTCTGTCGTCCCCTTCTCTTCCCGCCTTCAATCTTTCCCAGCATCAGGGTCTTTTTCAGTGAGTCTATTCTTCGCATCAGCTGGCCAAAGTATTGGAGTTTCAGCTTCAGCATCAGTCCTTCCAATGAATATTCAGGACTGATTTCCTTTAGGATTGACTGGTTTCATCTCCTTGCAGTCTAAGGTACTCTCAAGAGTCTTCTCCAACACCACTGTTAAAAACTATCAATTCTTTGGCACTCAGGTTTCTTTATAGTCCAGCTCTTACATCCATACATGACTACTGGAAAAACCATAGCTTTGACTAGATGGACCTTTTTTGGCAAAGTCCTAATGAAATAATATTTGGACTTCTCTGATGACTCAATTGTAAAGAATCCTCCTGCCAATGCAGGAGATGGAGTTTGATCCATGGGTCAGGAAGATACCCTGGAGGAGGAAATGGCAACCCACTCCAGTATTCTTGCCTGGAAAATTCCATGGACAGATGAGTCTGGCAGGCTACACTCTAAAGTGTCACAAAGAGTTGGACATGACCGAGCAACTGAGTACACACAGTGAAAGAATAAGCAATGTGCTTCCCAATATTTTGGTAGCTATGGTGCTTTTTTTTGGACCCTGCAAACTGATATTTTTGTTTAAGTTTTTACTACGTGTCCAGTTTCCCCAAAGATGCTATAATTCTCCCAAAATTTAGGGTAGATTTTCTCTGAAGACTTGTAAGATCATCTTGAGATATGGGAGATACTGTGCAATGTTATCAAGTTCAGGATTGGGAAGCACATTCTTAGATGGGCACTAGCCAAAACTATTGTGATGCCTTGCTAAGAACAATTGTTCACATATCACATTTGATGTGAAAATACAAAGTCTTAAAGGTAGAAATGGCTAAGCCAGGTAGCTGAGGGGGAGGTAAAAGTGTTGGTTGTCTAGCAATAGAACATGTGTATCATATGTGAAATTTGTGTTTCTGGATGATGAGGTTGGAGAGGTAGCTAACATGCAGAGGAAATATGGTGATAGCTATTTGTCCCCAGAGATTAAAAAAAAAAAAAAAGAAATGTGGCTCATGATAGACAGGAGGTGCTGAGAATGATTGAAAGTCTGTGAACTTGTATGTTTTCATGTTTGTAAGCAGATATTTTTACCCTTCAGAGTTCCAGTTTTTTTAAGAAATAATCTTTATTCTTCACCCCCTTTCAAAAAAAACAAAACAAAAAAAAAACCACTGCAGCATTTGATAGCCTTTGCTGAGAAAGAAGTAAACATATTCCAACGTGTTAGATTCCCACTTCGCCTAGGCTGGCAGAGGCTTTCACTTTGGAGGCTGCCATAGTGGATCCACAGAGCTTTGGCTGTCCAGGGATTTCAAAGCTTTAATAGTTCCAGTTCATGGTTTCCACCAATGCATGATCTTCAACAAAAGAAACAGTGCTCCCCTCACCCCCAGGAGACTTTCTGGCCTTGCCCTCCATTTCTGCAAGCTTCATCATCTTTTGTCCTCTTTACCTCCTACAAAAGCATTCACTCTCCTTCAGGTTAGGTGGAGGCACTACCTTTTCCCTCCAGTGTTAGAGGTATATTCAGACAAATGTTCAGAGCTTTTTTTTTAAAAAAAAAAAAAAAACCACAGATAACTGGAAGAAAGGTCGAACTTGGGGGAAAATTTTTAAAACCAAATGCTATATATGCATATGACCTTCAAAACTCCTAGAAATCCTTGTTGCAACTTAAAATTGACAAAGCCTCAGACTCTAAAAGGAGTGTTTTCTGGGGCTTTGAGGATTTGAGGACTTCATTTTAATGGGTCACTTTAGCCTATATTGGCTCTTTGGTTTACTACTTGAATTTTTTTTTCAAAGCACAAGGCCTTTGCAAAGCCATAAATACACAAAGATTGGCTCCATCTTTCTCCTTGTCTTCCAGTCTACTTTCCAAGGCAATCACCACCAAACCAACACCTACCATTGCCTTCATGATTTGGAAAAGTGTTTCTTAAAATCTTATGAGCAGGAGCTGCCCCATGAAGACACGAATGGGACTCAAAATATACACTGAGCAAAAAATAAATATATTTTTATAAACTCAAAAGAGTTTATTAGCACAAGCTTGGGAGATGAATAGGATGCTGAAGGGGAAGGCAGGTGAATAGAGGGGTCATAGAGTGATGGGGTAACTGACTTTCTCTGAAAGGTAGGTGAATGAAGATAATTAGGAAGAGACTGGATTTAGCAGGAAAGCATGAGTTCCTGAGTGGAAGGGAGATAAATTTTATAAGGATATTACAATACACTGTTAGTTTCTTAAGTATCATTCTACAGTTTTATTTTGCGTATACAAAATATAAATTATATAAAACAATTTTAAGTATATGATTATTTATATCTTTACACAGATAGTAGTATAGTATACATATTATTCTGCACTTAACAGGATATCTTGGAAGTATTTCCATGTAAATACAGAGAGGACTTCACCATTCTTCCTTAACAGCTGTATAGTATTCTATTAGTATGTCCTACTTCTTTTCCTGACTAAATCCCTACTGATGGAATTGCATTTTTCTAATCCTTTGCCATCTTGTGTTTGTAAATATATCTGTAGGATAAATTATTAAAAATGGAATAGCTGATCAAAGGGTGAATGTATTTGTAATAAACTTGTTATATATGTTGTCAAATTGCCCTCTGCAGAAGTGTAGTAATTACACTCCTGCCAGCAGTGTATGAAAATACCTTCCTGTATAGCGAGTTATCAGATTTTTTATTTTTGCCAATCTGATATATTAAAAAGTATATTTGAGTTGTTTTGTTTTGCAATCATTTTATTGCTCACGAGGTTGCACCTATTTTCATGTTTAAGGGTCATATAATGTTTTTTTTTTTTTTTTGGTGGACTATTGCATTCTTTGACCATTTTTTTTTTCTGTTGAGTTGTTGGCCTTTTAGCCTGATGTACTCATCTTCAGAATTTGAATCTATTAAGAAGTCTTCCTCTAAATGAGGTCAGATCCCCATTCCATTCAGTGTAAGCCACTGGACTTCATACTGTCAGAAGTAGAGCTGGGTTGCGATGAGAAGACCATGGGGAGAGCTTGCTCCCCATGAACACAATACCCAAAAGTGGGGCCTTTTCAATACATATTGTAAAGCTTTTTGTTCATGTATGAAAATACATCAGAGGAAGCAGTGTGAAAATGAGACATAGAGAATGTAGCCAAGGATAGCATGTGCCCAGGACAGCATAGCTGTGCTCTGGCTCAATCCCAACCCCTAATTGGAAACTTGCTATACCTCTCCTTACTGACTGCTGATGACTAGTTCTGTGTGGGTGGGTTTCTATGAGTAGTGGCAACTTAGGTCAACACTGGCAGAGCTCACTATGTGAACACTTAGTTTTTTCTTTTTTTTAATTTGGTTGTACCACGTGACGTGGGACCTTAGTTCTCTAACCAGGGATGGAACCTGTTCCCCCTGTAGTGGAAGCACAGAATCCCAACCACCGGACTGCCAGGTGAGTCCATTTTTTTCAATTTTAATAATATATTTTATTTAACTGAATATCTCTAAAATATTGTCATTGTAACATGAAATTAATATAAAAGTGATATATTATATTTTCTTGTTTTTCTTATTATGTGTTGAAAAATTCATTGTGTATTTTACACTTGCAGCATATTTTGCTTTAGACTAGTCATATTTGAATGGCTAAATAGCCACATGACCTAGTGGCTACCATATTGGACAACACAGTTATAGATGGTGGAGAGATTTTGAGGCATTTAAGAAAAATAACTGTAGTTTTAAGACATTTTACTTTGAAATAACTTCAGTTTTTCACAGAGTTCTCATATGCCTTTTATTCAGTTTTTCCTATTGTCAATATTGTTATGCTTCATATTTTATAGCTCTGTCATTTTTTATGTACTTTATGAGAGATTTCTTCCATTTTACCTTTAAAATCCTCTCATGTATATTTTATTTCATATTTTTAATTTCTAAGAGCTCTTCTTATTCTCTGGTTATTTCTTTTTATAACATACTGTTCTTGCTTCATGGATGTAATATCTTTTATCTCTCTGGGGATATTAATCATAGTCCTTGTGTACTACTCACAGTATTGTGTCTATTGCCTTTTTTAAAACTCTTTTCTGTTAGTGGTTTTCTTACAATGTTTGGTGATTCCTGGCTGTCCTTTTATGTTTAAGCATGAAACATTATTTAATATGAAAGGACATGAATGTAAATGTATCTACGGGCAGGACCTAGCAACTAGTAAAAATCACAGTGGATAATTACATGAGGACACAGCTGTGATTTTTCTCGAAAGGTACAAAAGAACAGAAATATAGCATGACAGAGGTGGAAGAGGACTTAAATAACATTGATCACAGGGTTTCCTAAGTTGTGATCTATGGGGCATTTATTCCTCAAGGTTCTCTGAGAGAAAAGGTTTCTGTGGTCAAATAAATTGAGGAAACTCTATAATAAAGACCTACTTTGAGATTTCACAGAATGTATGTTTCTAGTCTTTGAGAAATCTGCAGAAACCTCCACTTCCAGCATAAGGCAGACTTTGCTGAATTGGCATAAAAAGAGAGATTCTACAGAGGCCAAAAAGTAGTTGAAAACAGGAGGATCCCTGAGAGGTAAAGTAGTCTGTAAACTAGCTTTTCCCTTCAGGGCTTCTCTTGATGTCTAGAGACCCTGAAGGACCCCCTTAAAGTTGTATTAGAAGTGAGGAGTGGGAGATGAAACTCTGAGACCAGACAGATGGTTGTTACAGGAAATCCCTGAATAAAGCAAGGAATCTAAAGACCACACCCTCAATGTGATGGTGAATGGTAACTAACTAATCCTATGACTATTAAAGACATAATATCAGTACCTTAAAATTACCCCATAATGAAAACATCAGGCTTAGATTATCTAGTGTGTAGCCAAACACTTAATGAAGAGGTAAATTCAGTTTTATACAAATTATTCTAGAGAAAGTAAAACAAGGACAATACCTAATTTTTCTTCCCTATGGAGCCAGTAAAAACCTCAATAACAAAATTTGATAAGGATGATTAAAGAAAGTACAGTTACAGGACAAATTCACTCATGAACACAGATGTGAACTTTTTAAAAATCACAAACGTATATCCAACAAAGTAAAATAAAAATAATATTTCAGAGCTAAGCAAGAAGTAAGTTATCCTAGAAATACGAGGTCGATTTAACATTAGAAAATCAGTTAATGTAATTTACCGCATTAACAGAAAATAATATATGATGAGCTCAATAAATATGAGAAAGCATGTGGCAAAATCCAAAAATCCATTGATTTAAAAAAAAAAAAAAAGCTTTGCAAGCTAGAAACAAAAGGGAACTTCTGTAACCTGATACAGGGAATCTGTGCAAATCCTATGAAAAGTGAAAGTGTTAATTGCTCAGTTGTGTCATACTCTTTGTCTCAGTCATGTCTGACTTTTTGTGACCCCTTGGACTGTAGCCCACCAGGCTCTTCTGTCCATGGAATTCTCCAGGCAAGAATACTGGAGTGGGTAGACATTCCCTTCTCCAGGGAATCTTCCAGACCCAGGGATGAAGCCTGTGTCTCCTGCATTGCAGGCTGATTCTCTACCATCTGAGCCACTAGGGAAGCCCTAATAATCCTACACCAAACATTATTTCAGATGGAAGAATTTTGAAAGTATCCCCTTTAAATTAAGGAACAAGACAAAGGGACTGACTCCATTACTTCTATTTCATGTTCTAGCTGGCAATGCTCAGTTCAGTTCAGTCAGTCACTCGTGTCCAACTCTTTGTGACCCCATGGACTGCAGCACGCTAGACTTCCCTGTCCATCACCAACTCCTGGAGTTTACTCAAACTCATGTCCATCAATTTGGTGATGCCATCCAACCATCTCATCCTTTGTTGTCCCCTTCTCCTCCTGCCTTCAATCTTTCCCAGCATCACAGTCTTTTCCAGTGAGTCAACTTGTCGCATGAGGTGGCCAAAGTATTGGAGCTTCAGCTTCAGCATCAGTCCTTCCAGTGAATATTCAGGACTGATTTCCTTTAGGATTGACTGGTTTCATCTCCTTGCAGTCCAAGGGACTGTCAAGAGTCTTCTGCAACACCACAGTTCAAAAGCATCAATTCTTCGGTGCTCAGCTTTCTTTATAGTCCAACTCTCAGATCCATACATGACTACTGGAAAAACCATAGATTTCACTAGATGGAATTTGTTGGCAAAGTAATGTCTCTGCTTTTTAATATGCTGTCTAGGTTGGTCATAGCTTTTCTTCCAAGGAGCAAGCATCTTTGAATTTCATGACCAGCTACTGTGTGCTAGCTACTGTGTGAAGATAAGGAAAGAAATAAAAGATCTAATAATTGGAAAGGAAGAAATAAACTATCGTTATTTATATATTATCTGATTTTCTACTTTAAAGAACTTAGAGTATCTAAGGATAGATTTTTCAAAGTAATAAGAACTTAGCAACATTGATGGATTAAAAATCAATATATAGAAATCAATTGCATTTCTATTTATCAGGAAAATTTACTAGACATGTTCAATGGTATAATAAAAAAGAAAACATTCAACAGAAGCTATCAATGTAAATTAATAAATTTTTAAAAGACTGCAAGTGTTTTGTAGGAAACATTGTAAAAATAGAGAGATATTCCATGGGTAGGAAGTTTCAATAATAGCAATTAGAAAATTTTCTCCAAATTCATATAAACTCAGTAGAATTCCATTCAAATTCTCAAGAGAGTTTTCTGTGGAACTTGATAAGCTGCTTCTAAGGCTTATATGGAAGATTTAGAACTAGTAATAGCCATCATACTCCCAAACAGCCAGAAGTTATTAGTGGTAGTGTGGGGCTTGTCCTTCCAAGGCATATTATAAACATATAGTAATTAAGAGTTCATAGGCAGAGAAGATAAAAACACTAATTCAATAAGATATATGCACTCATGTTCCTTGCAGCATTATTGACAGTAACCAAGATATCAAAGCAACTTAGATGAATGGATATAGAAGATATGTGTGTATAACACAGGATGGAATACTGTTCTTGTTGTTTAGTCATTAAGTTGTGTCTGACTCTTTTGCAACACCATGGACTGTAGCCCTCCAGGCTTCTCTGTTCATTGAATTTCCCAGGCAAGAATACTGTAATGCGTTGCCATTTCCTTTTCCAAGGGGTCTTCCTGATTCAGGGATTGCATTTTGTATGTTGGCAGGCAGATTCTTTACTATTGAGCCACCAGCGAAGCCCTAATGGAACACTACCCAGCCATTAAAAAGAATCAAATCTTGCCTTTTGCAATAGCGTGGATGGACCATGTTCGTATTATGTTAAGTGAAATAAGTCAGATGGAGAAAGACATGATTTATCTTATATGTAGAGTCTAAGAAACAAAACAACCAAACAAATAAAATCCAGACTCACTGATATAGAGAAGAGATTGGTGGTTGCCAGAGGGGAGGGAGATTTGTCGGGCAAAATGGGTGAAGTGAATCAAGAGGTATAAACCTCTAGTTATAAAGTAAACAAACCATAGGGATGTAATGACATGGGGATTACAGTCAATAATATTGTATTAACTTTGTATGGTGATGTATGGTAGACTTATTGTGTTCATTTTGCTGTGTACATAAATGCCGAAATACTATTTTGTACCCATGAAACTAATAAAATATTGTATGTCAAATATACTTCAATAAAAAGAAAATAGAATAAAAACTGAAAAGGGAGCTCATGCAGCTGAATATCAGAAAAACAAAAGAACCCAATCAAAAAATGCGCAGATCTAAATAGACAATTCCCCCAAAGAAGACAGGCATATGGCCAAGATTCTCAACGTCACTAATTATCAGAGAAATATAAGTCAAAACTATAATGAGATATCACCTCAAATAGAATGGCCATCATAAAAGAAATCTACAAACAATAAATGCTGGAGAGGGTGTGGATAAAAGGGAACCCTCTTACATGTTTGGTGGAAATGTAAATTGATACAACCATTATGGAGAACAGTGTGGAGATTCTTTAAAAACTAAATATAGAGTTAACACATGATACAGCAATCTCACTCCTGGGTATATATCTGGAGAAAACCATAATTGAAAAAGATACATGTTTCCCAATGTTCACTGCAGCACTATTAAAACAGCTAAGATATGGAAGCAACCTAACCGTCCATTGACAAATGGTAAAGAAGATATGGTAATATACAATGGAATATTAATCAGCCATAGAAAAAACTGAAATAATGTCATTTGCAGCAACATGAATGGTCTAGAGCTTATCATACTAAATGAAGTAAGTCAAACAGAGAGACAAATATCGTCTAATTTCACTTATAGGTGGAATCTAATAAAAATTACACAAATGAACATTTTTACAGAATGGAAACAGACTCACAGATCTATAAATCAAACTTATGGTTACTAAAGCTGAAACATGGGGTGAAGTTAAAGTAGAACTTCCATATACTCTTTGATCCAGGAATTTGACTCCTAGGGAAATACTCTAGAGAAACTCTTACACATGTGCACAGGAAGAAGGTACATAAGCATATGTTAGTATCACTGCTCAGTGCAGCACCCATCCTGCCCTACACTGCTTTTGCTGCATAGGTATACTGCCCTTCTTTGACTCACTTTTTCCTTCTTTTTTTCTTTTCATCTTTGTAACTTTGGTCTCTGTTTCTTTTTATTTTTTCTGTCTTTTTTCCTTGTTGTTTATCTATTCTAAGTTTTCAAGTCACTGACTTTTTCCAAGTCATTACTTGATTTTTCCAAGTCATTATTAAGTTTTCATATCACTTGATTTTTAATACTGTATAATCCCTATAGCTCAGAAAATAAAGAATCTTCCTGCAATACAGGAGACCTGGGTTCAATCTCTGAGTCAGGAAGATCCTCTGGAAAAGGGAACGGCAATCCACTCCAGTATTCTTGCCTGGAGAATCCCATAGACAGAGGAGCCTAGTGCGCTACAGTCCATTGGGGTTGCAAAGAGTCAGACATGACTGACCAACTAACACTACTACTGCTACTACTAAACAGGGAACTTTTACTTAGTGATGCCTAAAATCTTAGTATTGAAAGTTTTTGGCTACTTTAGTCTTCACCCATTCTCCAGCAGTTATTGTCTGCAATAGATTCAATTTTTAAAAAATTAAAAAAAATGAAACCAAAAATCCCTCAGCTTTCATGCTGCAGGTAATAGAAGACCGACCTCAAGGTAAGTGGGAAGCACCACATTTACATGGCAGTCAGTCAGGTTTCCAGAAACCAGAGTTACCTGAAATAGTTGTAACTAAAAGTGAGAAAGACCTCAGCACATTGAAGAAAGTAATGGTCACCACATTGTGCAATTTACACCACAGGAGAGGTATGGAATTAGTTTTCAGCTAGATTTGGATTTAGTGATTTAGAATTGTGTAGAATTTAGGATTATTTCTTCCTTGCTATACACCATTGCCTTCTTTATATAAACGTGGTCACATCTCTCCTATCTTTAAAAAAGTTTTGACCTGGGATACACTACTGGCAAATGCCTTATCATTCTCCTTTACATACCCTAGGTTCTTAAGGAAATTGTCTACATTCCTCCCTTTCACCTCCTAAACCCACTTTCCTGTGTTGGCACTTTACAAGGTTACTGATGAACTCCATGGACATTTGTCTCTGCTTGTATAGTCTTGACCTCCTTTGCCATGTTTGTCCCTGTGGATTACTTCTTTCTGGAGAATTTATCCTTGCTTGACCTCTGTGAGTCATTCTCTCTTAATTTCCTTCAACTTTCTGCAGCCACTCCTTTCTCTAGGTCTCTGTCTTAATGTGGATGTTTCTTCAAGTTCCCATACTTGATCCTCTTCTCTTTTCACTCTTTGTGGCTGAGTTCTTCTACTCTCATGACTCTCAAGTCTAATTTCTTCAGTTTGGGCCTCTCACCTGAACTCCAGATGCAAATCTCCAACATATCCATTTAGATAGTCGGTCAACATGCTCAAACCTGAACAGCAACCCTGTAGCATGTGGAAGATCAGAGAGCGAGTCTTCATTGCCTTTTCATGTCAACTCTGACCTGATGGGTACCTACAGGAAACTTTGTGCTTTGTGGTTAGATTGGCCCCTAACATCCAGCTTCTTCAGAGTTGGATATGAATCCTGGTTCTCTTCAAATGAGACTTTGGCCAAGCTACTTATCCTCTCTGAGTTTCAGTTTCCTCATCCATGAAATGGAGATCATAATATTGGGTTGACCAAAAAAGTTCGTTTGGGTTTTTCTGTAACATCTTATGGAACAAATCATAACATCTTATAGAACAAACTGAACAGACTTTTGGCCCACAAAATAGTAGTATCTTTCATATAGGATTGTGGTGAAGATTACATGATTAAAAGATTAAATAATGAAAACTGATTTGTACTAACTCTGGCACTTGGTGAACATTCAGTTAATAGTAGTTGAAATTATTAAATATCACTGTTACAGTTTTATTATTGTGTTGTTTGAGTTTGAATCTAGGCTCTACTATCTACTGGCTGTTGTAAGCCTTACCTTTATCTTCTGTAACATGGAAATGGATGTATCATTCAAGTAATTTATATATATATATATATAGTGGCAAAATAAAATAGCACAGGAGTCTATAAACTTTTTCTATAAAGGGCCAGTTGGCAAATTTTTCAGCTTTGTAGCCCATCTGGTCTCTGTTAACTATGCTGTTGGAGTACTGAAATAGCCATAGATGACATGCAAATGAATGAGCATGTTTAGTTGCTAAGTTGTGTCCAACTCTTTGTGACCCCAAGGACTGTAGCCCACCAGGCTCCTCTCCTTGGAATTTCCCAGGCAAGAATACTGGAGTGGGTTGCCATTTCCTTCTCCAAAAGGAATGAGCATGGATGTGTTCTAATAAGACTTTATTGATGGGCACTGAAATTTGAATTTCATATAATTTTCATGTTCTTTGAAATATTATTATTTTTTCATATCTTCAACATTTGAAAATGTAAAAACTGTTCTTAGCTCTCAGGCTAAGAAAGACAAGTGGGAGCTAAATTTGACCTAAGTGCTATTGCTTATTGATCCCCAAAATAATGCATGCAAATTGGAATATCTAACCAAGGAGCCTAAATACTTGCATTTGCTTGACTGAAGAACTCTATCTGGGAAGGTTAGTTCAAGAAAAGATGACAGTTGGCCTTTTCCCATATGGAAGCTAACTTTGGCCCTTATTCCTGCTGTGTAAGAAGAAGAGGGGGAGAATTTAATCAGTCTTTGGGGTCTTTGAAAGCTCTACCTCTTCAAAATGTACACCACCCCTCCCCCACCCCCTGTAAAGTGTCTTTAAATCAGACCAACCAGGTCAGTAGTTCTCCTTCTGGAGGAAGAGCAGAGAGTAGCTATTCAATACCTTTCCAGTAAAAAAAAATATTTATTTGGCTGTGTTGGGTGTCACTTGGGTCATGTAGGATCCTTCATTGCAGTGGCTGGACTCTCTAGTTGTGATGCACAGGATCCAGAGCACATGGGCTCAGTAGTTGTGGTGCATGAGCTTAGTTCCCCCGAGGCAGGTGGGATCTTAGTTCCCTGACCAGGGATTGAACCTGTGTCTCCTGGATTGTAAGATGGATTGTCAACCACTGGGTCATCAGGGGAGTCCAATGCCTTTTTGTTTAAAACTTTACCTAATCAGAGGACAAATTTCTTTCCATCCCTTTCTTCCTTCCATCCACAAATATTTATTGCGTTTCTGCTATTTTCTCAGGCATTATGTTTGCTACAGGAAATACAAGGAGAGTAACACTGAAAATATTACTGCCCTCATAGAGCTTATATTTTAGCAGGGGTGACAAAAAAATAACTAATTATTGGGGGAAATGTAATTGACAATTGTTTATTATCTTTATTATTTGTCTTTCTTCTGTATGATTGTTTTTGATTCATATGTTTTACTTGCCTACTTGACATCTCTACTTGGCTGTTGCACTAGGTTTTCAACCTTAGCTAACTCCAAATGGAGTTCTTGATTGCTTCTATGCCGCCTTCCAACCTGTATGTTGCCCAAATCTTTCCATCTTAGATAATTGCAACACCATTTACTCAATTATTTAAGCCAGAAATGGGAAATCATTTTTACACTTTCCTCTCTCAACTCTCACATCTGGTCAACCACTAAGTTCTGTCTCTTTTGCCTCCAAAATAAATCCAGAGTCAGAACACCTCTTACAACTTCTAGCATTTTAACACCTCCTCCAAGTCATTGTCATCTTCAGCCTTGACTAATACAATAACTTACTGTTTGGCATCCACACTTCCATTCTGGCCCTCTTTCTTTCTATACAGTAGGGTTGAAATCAGATCATATCCCACTCCCCACAACCATGTTAAATCAACATCCAGTAAGTTCCTATTACACTTGGAATAAACCTCAAATTTCTTACCATGGTCTGTCAGACCCAGCATAATCTAGACCCTGCCCACTGCTCTCATTTCATCTTGTACTACATCATCTTCACCCCAAACACCCACACTGGCCTCTTTCCTTAGGCACATCAAACTCCTTTCTGTAATTGGACTTTTGTACTTTAGTTCCCTCTGCCTGAAATGCTTTCTCTCAGGTATCCTCATGGCTGACTCATTCTCATTATTCAAGTTTCAAGTTTAAATGTCATCTTTTCTCAAATATCTTAATCATCCTGTCTAAAGTAGCTATACCTACCTTCTCATACATAGTCATTATCTATTGGTATAATTTATTTTCTTTGTAATGGTTGTCACTGTTTGATATTACATATTGATTTATTTATCACTTGTCTCCCCCTATTAGATTATTTGTTTTTGTTGCTCAGTCGCTCAGGTGTGTCTGACTGTGACCCCATGGACTGCAGCACACCAGGCTTCCCTGTACTTCAGTATCTCCTGGAGTTTGCTCAAACTCATGTCCATTGAGTCAATGATACCATCCAACCATCTCATCCTCTGTTAGATTATAAGCTCCATGAAATCCTTTCTGTTTTTAAAAGTCTTACTTTAGACATGGTAAAGTTTAGGTACCTATGAGACATATAAGTAGTGATGTCAATTAGGCAGTTGAATATGTTTAGGTAAAATGAAGGGCCAGTGCACAGCATGTAATATATACCCACTACCTGTTAGTGAACATCAGCAACAGCAGTGATAGCATCATTATTATCATTACCATCATCATCCCAGTCATTGGTTGAAAGGTATTAGAGCATCTTTGATCTTGTATCATCACATCAAACACCCAACTTAATTGAACCAAGTAGCTCTTTTAAATTTCTTGATCCAATTTGCAAATAAACAAGTTTGAGGAATTTAGGAGTCCTCCAGGATTTGTATTGCAGAAATGACTGCCTTTTTTTGTGGGAGAGGATGGGCTGTCCCATAGTCAGCTTTGGTGTTCCTGAAGAAAAATAAGTCAGAGATAATTTGGGTGGCATTTAGAAACTCTTCTTCCCACAGCAGCAGTATTGCTACCAGACAAATAGAATGATGTGTCTTCAGGCTCTACTTGTGTTATCTTTAGTCAGTGTCAACTTGTAAATCATGTACTTTTCACAGATCTTGTTATCGCTTATAAAATTTCTGTCAGTTCCCTTTGCTTTCCATTACATCTTATCTTTCTTTTGTGTTGGTGGCACCTGTATTTATACAATACTAGATAGAATATGAAATGCATAGATGTGTCAGCATGTTTTCAGTGCTTTAAAGAAGCCTAAGAAATCTCAGTAAACTTGCTCTTTCTCATGACATTCATGCTTAATATAGTAATAAGTATGAAGTTGTGTCTTTCCTCTATTATCTTTCTAGGGAGAGTAGCTACAGGATATCTGAGAAAACAAGAAGAAAATAGTCTTCACATCCATGCTGAAACCTAATCACCCATGTTTACCTCCTTTCCAGCAAAGCAGAGGCAGAAATGGATAGGTGGAACACAGGGGCCAGGGTCTTTGTAGGCAAAAATAGTAAAGGAAAGTAAAGACATCTACTGACTTGGTAGGCACATGAAGCTCCATGGTTTAGTCACAGGTTCCAGTTTCTGATGCAGTTTTTGGTCTGTGAACTTGAAATTCTATTTACACTCTCTAGACCTCAGTTTCCTCATCAGTTATGTGAGAAATAACGTTTTACACCTTAGGCTTGGAAAGTTAAGTGTTTTGGTGATATTTGGGAACTGCAGGAATAGATAATCTGTGAGAAGTGTTTTCTGCCTTTTCTGTCTATTCATGTTTGACTTCCTTTCATATATTCTCTGAATTCTATACCTCACAGGTCTCCCAAAAATCTGATTTCCTGTTGTCTAGGCAGTTGGTCAGTAAGCATCTCCACTTTGTTACCAACTATACAATTCCTCTCTACTCCACTTTAGCCAATTGCAGCTAATATCCTTGAATCTATACTCTGATTTTACCATGTGCTCACAAGACCTGTCCACACTTTGGATTATCCCTGTTGCCTGTTTTCTCAGCATCCAAATGCTGGTAGTTGAGGAAGAAAGGCATGGGCATTTTGTTGACTCAGTGCTATCTGCTCTTTTGCCTTCATACCTTATTTGCTCTCTACCATTATTGCTCCATCAGTGATTACTGTATTCATCTTTGTTGTCATCCTATTATATTCACCACAATGGATGTTCCAGATATTTTTGGATACAAACTCTGAAGCCTACTCCCCTACACTCTCAGGTACCTCGTGAGAAGATGAAGGCTGTAGATCGTGGAACATCAGGTATGTCTTGGTTTCCATATCTATTTTATACTTTCTTTACCTATTCAGAATTTCTCTGTATCTTTAGTTTCCTGTTGATGTCCCCTCTTACCTCAGTGAAAGGAGTGTTCCTCTTCTTCATAAGGCTAATCCTTCCACTTGAGTTTAAAATTTTCCTCTTCCGTCCAAATGTGGGGCTCTGCAGCATAAATTTCTGCTCTTTCTCTACTATAATCAGTCTTTCTCTCTTCATTACCTTCTACTAATATTTCTCTCGGGTGAAACAAAATTCCCTCAATCATTCAGAGATACTGTTTTATCTCTGTGCTTCTTTTCATTGGCAACTTCTCAACATAGGCGGATTCATGTCAATGTATGGCAAAACCAACCAATATAATATTGTAAAATAATTAGCCTCAAATCAAAAAAAATAATAAATAAAATTTTAAATATGAAATAAAAAAGCAGTCATTTCTGTGTGCCTTTGTTGCCTTCGTTCATTCGGTCACTCATTCATGTCCGACTCTTTGCGCCCCCATGAATCACAGCACGCCAGGCCTCCCTGTCCATCACCAACTCCCGGAGTTCACTCAAACTCATGTCGTAGAGTCGGTGATGCCATCCAGCCATCTCATTCTCTGTCATCCCCTTCTCTTCCTGCCCCCAGTCCTTCCCAGCATCAGAGTCTTTTCCAGTGAGTCAACTCATCGCATGAGGTGGCCAAAGTATTGGTTGCCTTACAACACACTTACTCTTTCACTCTTTAATCTGACTTCTACACTTAATGCAGCTTACTAACTCAGAGAGGCCTTCTTTGAGCACACTATTTAGTGGATTCCCTCCATTATTCTCGACCCCTGCATACTATTTTGTTCTTTGATAATAATTAGATTTTATGCACACTTATTTGCTTGTTTATATGTTTATTGTCTATCTGCCGTCCCTGACTATGAATGGTATGAAGAGAATAAGTACATATTTCAATTCATAAGTATATTAACCAGTACTTGGCACAGTCCCTGGTCCATGGTAGGCCATCAGCAAATATTTGTTGAATGAATTATGGATGAATACTCAACTCTGTGAAAGTGCTGCACTCAATATGCCAGCAAATTTGGAAAACTCAGCAGTGGCCACAGGACTGGAAAAGGTCAGTCTTCATTCCAATCCCAAAGAAAGGCAATGCCAAAGAATGCTCAAACTACTGCACAATTGCACTCATCTCACATGCTAGTAAAGTCATGCTCAAAATTCTCCAAGCCAGGCTTCAGCAATATGTGAACCATGAACTTCCAGATGTTCAAGCAGGTTTTAGAAAAGGCAGAGGCACCAGAGATCAAATCGCCAACATCTGCTGGATCATGGAGAAAGCAAGAGAGTTCCAGAAGAGCATCTATTTCTGCTTCATTGACTATGCCAAAGCCTTTGACTGCGTGGATCACAATAAACTGTGGAACATTCTGAAAGAGATGGGAATCCAAGACCACCTGACCTGCCTCTTGAGAAACCTGTATGCAGGTCAGGAAGCAACAGTCAGAACTGGCCATGGAACAACAGACTGGTTCCAAATAGGAAAAGGAGTACGTCAAGGCTGTATATTGTCACCTTATTTATTTAACTTATATGCAGAGTACATCATGAGGAACGCTGAGCTGGAAGAAGCACAAGCTGGAATCAAGATTGCCGGGAGAAATATCAATAACCTCAGATATGCAGATGACACTACCCTTATGGCAGAAAGTGAAGAGGAACTCAAAAGCCTCTTGATGAAAGTGAAAGAGGAGAGTGAAAAGGTTGGCTTGAAGCTCCACATTCAGAAAACAAAGATCATGGCATCTGGTCCCATCACTTCATGGGAAATAGATGGAAAAACAGTGGAAACAGTGTCAGACTTTAATTTTTTGGGCTCCAAAATCACTGCAGATGCTGATTGCAGCCATGAAATTAAAAGACTCTTACTCCTTGGAAGGAAAGTTATGACCAACCTTGATAATATATTTAAAAGCAGAGACATTACTTTGCCAACAAAGGTCCGTCTAGTCAAGGCAATGGTTTTTCCCGTGGTCATGTATGGATGTGAGAGTTGGACCGTGAAGAAAGCTGATTGCCGACTAATTGACGCTTTTGAACTGTGGTGTTGGAGAAGACTCTTGAGAGTTCCTTGTACCACAAGGAGATCCAACCAGTCCATTCTAAGGGACATCGATCCTGGGTGTTCATTGATGCTAAAGCTGAAACTGCAGTACTTTGGTCACCTCATGCGACGAGTTGACTCACTGGAAAAGACTCTGATGCTGGGAAAGGTTGGGGGCGGGAGGAGAAGGGGACGACAGAGAATGAGATGGCTGGATGGCATCACTGACTCTGTGGATATGAGTTTGAGTGAACTCCGGGAGTTGGTGATGGACAGGGAGGCCTGGCGTGCTGTGATTCATGGGGTCGTGGAGAGTCGGACACGACTGAGCGACTGAACTGAACTGACTAAACTGAGGTGTTAGCTCTTCTCTAAATATTTGGTAGAATAAACCTGTGAAGCTGTCTCGTTCTTGGCTTTTGTTTTTTGGAAGATTTCTGATTACAGTTTCAATTTCTGTGCTTGTGATGGGTCTGTTAAGATTTTCTATTTCTTCCTGGTTGGGTTTTGGAAAGTTATTCTTTTGCAATAATGTGTCCATTTCTTCCAAGTTGTCCATTTTATTGGCATATAGTTGCTGATCATAGTCTATTATGATCTTTTGTTTTTCTCTGTTGTCTGTTGTAATTTCCCCATTTTTATTTCTAATTTTGGCGATTTGATTCTTCCTTTTTTTCTTGATGAGTCTGGCTAGTGTTTTGTCTATTTTATTTATTGTCTCAAAAAAAAAACAGCTTTTGGCTTTGTTGATTTTGGCTATGGTCTCCTTTGTTTCTTTTGCATTTATTTCTGCCCTAAGTTTTATGGTTTCTTTCCTTCTACTAACCCTGGGGTGCTTCATTTCTTCTTTTTCGAGTTGCTTTAGGTGTAGAGTTAGGTTATTTGTTTGATTTCTCTCCTGTTTCTTGAGGTTCAGTTTAGTTCAGTTCAGTCGCTCAGTCGTGTCCGACTCTCCGCGACCCCATGAATCACAGCACGCCAGGCCTCCCTGTCCATCACCAACTCCCGGAGTACACTCAAACTCATGTCCACAGAGTCGGTGATGCCATCCAGCCATCTCATTCTCCGTCGTCCCCTTCTCCTATGAACCTTCCCCTTATTACTGCTTTTCCCATAGGTTTTGGGTTGTCATGGTTTCATTTTCATTCATTTGTATAGATATTGCGATTTCTTTTTTGATTTTTTCTGTTACTTGTTGGTTATTCAGAAGTGTGTTGTTTAGTCTCCATATGTTTTCATTTTTAATAGTTGTTTTTTCTTGTAGTTGACATATAATCTTACTGCATTGTGATCAAAAAAGTTGCTTGACATTATTTCAAATTTTTTGAAATTACCAAGGCAAGATTTATGGCCCAGGATGTGATCTATCCTGGAGAGGATTCCGTGTGCACTTGAGAAAAAGGTGAAATTTATTGTTTTGTGGTGAAATGTCCTACAGATATAAGTTAGGTCTAACTGGTCCATTGTATCATTTAAAGTTTGTGCTTTGTTGCTAATTTTCTGTTTAGTTGATCTATCCATAGGTGTGAGTGGGGTATTAAAGTCTCCCACTGTTATTGTGTTACTGTTAATTTCCCGTTTCATGCTTAGCATTTGTCTCACATATTGTGGTGGTCCTATGTGGGGGCATATATATTTATAATTGTTATATCTTCTTCTTCTTGGATTGATCCATTGATCATTATGTAATCTCCTTCCCTATCTCTTTTCACTGCCTTTATTTTAAAGTCTATTTTATCTGATATGAGTGTTGCTACTCCTGCTTTCTTTTGGTCTCCATTTGTGTGAAATGTCTTTTTCCAGTCCTTAACTTTCAGTCTGTATGTGTCCGTAGGTTTGAAGTGGGTCTCTTGTAGGCAGCATATATATAGGGGTCTTGTTTCTCTATCCATTCAGCCAGTCTTTGTCTTTTGGTTTGGGCATTCAACGCGTTTACATTTAAGGTAATTATTGATAAGTATGATCCCATTGCCTTTTACCCTGTTGACTTGGATTCGAGTTTAGAAACTCTTTCTGTGTTTCCTGTCTCAAAGAGATCCTTTAGCATTTATTGAAGAGCTGGTTTGATGGTGCTGAATTCTCCCAACTTTTTCTTTTTCTGTAAAGCTTTTGATTTCTCCTTTATATTTGAATGAGATCCTTGCCGGGTACAGTAATCTGGGTTGTAGGTTTTTCTCTTTCATGACTGTAAGTATGTCCTGCCATTCCCTCCTGGCTTGCAGAGTTTCTATTTAAAGACCAGCTGTTATCCTTATGGGAATCCCCTTTTGAGTTATTTGTTGTTTTTCCTTGCTGCTTTTAATATTTGTTCTTTGTGTTTGATCTTCATTAATTTGATAAATATGTGACTTGGGGTATTTTGCCTTTGGCTTATCCTGTTTGGGGCTTTTTGGGTTTCTTGGAGTTGGGTGGCTATTTCCTTCCCCATTTTAGGGAAGTTTTCAACTATTATCTCCTCAATTATTTTCTCATGGCCTTTCTTTTTGTCTTCTTCTTCTGACACTCCTATGATTTGACTGTTGGGGCGTTTAACATTGTCCCAGATGTCTCTGAGGTTGTCCTCATTTGTTTTAATTCTTTTTTCTTTTTTCCTCTCTGCTTCATTTACTTTCACCTTTCTATCTTCTACCTCACGTATCCCATCTTCTGCCTCCATTATACTACTGTTGGTTCCCTCCAGAGTGCTCTTGATCTAAGATACTGCTTTATTCATTATTGATTGACTCTTTTTTATTTCTTCTAGGTCCTTGTTAAACTTTTCTTGCATCTTCTCAATCCTTGCCTCCAGACTATTTATCTGTAACTCCATTTTGTTTTCAAGATTTTGGATTATTTTTACTATCATTATTCTGAATTCTTTTTCAGGTAGGCTCCCTATCTCTTCCTCTTTTGTTTGGTTTGATGGGCTTTTATCATGTTCCTTTGCCTGCTAAATATTTCTCTGCCTTTTCATCTTGTTTAGGTTGCTGTGTTTGGGGTGGCCTTTCTGTATGCTGGAAGTTTGTGTTTCCTCTTTATTGTGGAGTTTCCTCCCTGTGGGTGGGTTTGGACGAGTGACTTGTCAAGGTTTCCTGGTTACGGAAGTTTGCATCAGTGTTCAGGTGGGTGGAGCTGGATCTCTTCTCTCTGGAGTGCAATGAAGTGTCCAGTAGTGAGTTTTGAGGTATCTATGGGTTTGGTGTCACTTTTGGCCACCTGTATTTTTGTGCTCAGGGTTATGTTCCTGTTGTTGGAGAATTAGCTTGGTATGTCTTGCTCTGAAAGCTGTTGGCTCTTGGGTGGAGCTTGGTTTCAGTGTAGGTATGGAGGCTTTTGGATGAGTTCTTGTCGAATAATGTTCCCTGGAGTCAGTTTTCTGGTGTTCTCAAGATTTGGATTTAAGCCTCCTGCCTCTGGCTTTCAGTTTTATTCTTACAGTATACTCAGTACTTCTCCACCCATAAAGCACCGATGTTAAAACATCTAGGTTAATTGTGAAAAGATTCTCCACAGTGAGGGACACCCAGAGAGGTTCACAGAGTTACATGGAGAGGAGAAGAGGGAGGAAGTAGATAAAGGTGACCAGGAGGAGAAGAGGGGGAATCAAAAGGGGAGAGAACAAGCTAGCTAGTCATCAAATCCCTATGTGCTCTCCACAGTCTGGAACACTCACAGAAGTTCACGGAATTATATAGAGAAGAGAAGAGGGAGGGGGAGATAGAGGTGACTAGGAGAAGAAAAGGGGGAGTCAAAAGGAGAGAGACCAATATAGCCAGTGATCAGTTCCCTATGTGTCCTCCCCAGACTGGAACACCCAAGGAGATTCACAGAGTTGGTAGAGAAGAGAAGGGGGATGGAAGTGACCTGGGGAAGAAAAGGAGAGTCAAAAGGGGAGAGAAGAATGAAGCTACTAATCACACTCCTGTGTAAAACTGGGTACTGAAGATTGGATTCTTAAAGGTACAAAATTGATAGCAAATACCAAAAAGCAAAGATTAAAAATGTAGAGTTTAGGCTCTCAAATATACAATATTAAAAAAACAAAACAAAATCACAAAAGTTATAAAAATATATATGAAATTTGCTTTAAAAATAGAGTCTTTTTTACTATGTAATAGTAGGTTTTAAAAATGATAATGAAAGGAGTGATAAAGAACTTAAAAATTAAAAAAAATTAAAAATGATAATAGTAGAATATATCTAGGAATTTCTTTGGAGCTGTTGAGGGCAGTGTGGTATCAGTTCAGTTTCAGATAATTGCTTGTTCCAGCTTATACTTCTATAGGTCTATAGGTCCCTTCCAATGTAGTCAATGTTAACTAGAGGGTTTTAATCTGTGACAACTGTCACTTCCAAAGCGGTTCCCTCTTCTTTGTTTATTTTGGCTTCCTCTGTTTGAAAGTCTCTTCAGTATTTAACTACTGCCCTGACACAAGGGGGCGAAGGTGTTCATTTATTTAGGCTGTCTTGTTCAACTGTGCTGTGGGGAGGGAGGAACACTGCAAACAAATATCACTGGTATGTTTGGGGAGTGCTCACAGTGTTGGGCCACACTGGGTTTGCCGACGCTTATGGTGTGTGTGCTTTCTGGGCCTCCCCTGCTCAGGCTCCAGGTTGTTCTGCAAGGGAACTGTCTAAAGCGGACCCTGGGTTTCATGTACTTCCCTGGTCTAAGCCACTCAGGTTCAGGTTTTTGGGTACTCCACAAAGGCACAGACTCGGTTGGGCCTGCGTTTGTGACCTTCCCAGGTCCAAGCAGCTCAGGTGACCAGGTGCTTGGTGAGTGCACTCTCCCCAGGTGGGGCGGTGCATCTTGTTACCTGCCCTGTCCCTGCTGCTCTGTTTCCCAGGTGCACAGCGGGATCACCATCTCAAGTGTTCAGTGTGTCTCCTCTAGGGAGCTGATCTCCGGCTGCGACCCTCTTGGCGTGTGTCAACCATCCAGGATCCCAGGAAGACTTGGTTAGCAACTGGGAGCCTGCTCGTAGTTTGGTAGAGGATGCCATCTATGGGACCAAGTTTGCCCCTTGCCTTCTGGCTCTGGCTGTCACCCACCTGCCTCCATGCCTCAAGCAGGGAATGGGCTGGTCTGCTGCCAGCTAGCTCTCCTCTGGTATTCTCTCAGTCTTTTGTTCTGTGAACGGGCCTGGCAGTGCCTTCAGTTCAGTTCAGTCGCTCAGTCGTGTCCAACTCTCCGTGACCCCATGAATCACAGCACGCCAGGCCTCCCTGTCCATCACCAACTCCCGGAGTTCCTTAGGTTAGAGCTTTTTGTGGGAGAGTTCTCTCTCTCTCTCTTTCCTCTTTTTTTTTTTTAATCTCTCTGGCTATCCCAGTTTGGATTGCTGTCTCACGTAGGCTCCCTCAGATTGCCCTAAGGGCATTCAGGCCTGGTTCTTACCCTAAGCAATGCAGCCAGCACCTCCCTGTTCAGCCCGCTTGCTGGTGGTGGACACAAGCATCTGGACTACTTCTCCGCTGGGAGTTGTGGTTAGGCAAGTAATCTGTGGGCTTTATTTATTTATTTTTTCTTCTCAATTATGTTGCCCTCTGAGATTCCAAAACTCCCCACAGATGCACTGGTGAGAGGGTTTCCTGGTGTTTGGAAACTTCTCTTTTACAACTGTCTCCCCAGGACGGGTCTCCATCCCCAACTCTTTCGTCTCTCTTTTTATCTTTTATATTTTGTCCTACCTCCTTTCCAAGACAATGGGCCACCTTTCTGGGTACCTGGTGTCCTCCGCCAGTGTTCAGAAGTTGTTTTGTGGTATTTGCTCAGCGTTCAAATGATCTTTCAATGAATTTGTGTGGGAGAAAGTGGTCTCCCTGTCCTATTCCTCCACTGTCTTAGGACCGCCATCCCTTAACTAATCATTTTAATCATTGGAGTAGCATTTAAAAAGATGGCTTCCTATGCTGCATCGTAGAGATTCTGATTCAATTTTTCCATGGTAGACCTTGGGCTTTGGTACAAGCTGATTCTAGTGGTCAGCCAATGTGAAGAGGGCGACAGAGAATGAGGTGGTTGGATGGCATCATCAACTCAATGGACATGAGTTTGGGCAAACTCCAGGAGATGGTGAAGGACAGGGAAGCTGGCGTGCTACAGTCCATGGGGTGACAAAGGGTCAGAGAAAACTTAGTGACTGAATAACAACAATAACAATGTGGAGAAGTCACACTTAATGGCTTTCTGAGGAATAGACAATCAAGCAAATTCGATAAACAGCAGAGCAGCTAAAATTTCCCTGTGCCATAGTGCCCTGTGTAAATTTTGACCACCACCTTGACGGTTTTTTTCCCTCCTTTGATGTTCTGCCTGCTTCTGGTCCTCTGCCCTGTGTGACAGGCCATCTTATAACTTCCTGGTTTGACTTTCCTTGAGTTTTAGGTTCCTGTTATCATGTCTGCTGTTCTCCATTTGAACCAGGCTCCTTCCCTGGCTCTAGGTTTCTAGCTATGATCTCCCCATTTCCCAGACTTTCCTTCACCTAAAATCTGATTCCATTTTCAGGCTTCTGACTCTGCCTTGTTATGAGGATTCCTTTTCTTGCTCTACTTCCTCCCAGCAGCTTAAATCTTGGGACTTGGCACCTCCATGGTTTTTGATTACCTTAGCATCCTAGGATGTTTTCCTTGGATCTTATCCTAAGTCAACTTGTGCATTAAAACAAGCCCCCAGTGTTTAGTCCAAAGATATATCATTATCTCACCTCTATCAGAAGTGACTTGAAGGGAGAACTCAGGCTTTCGCTGCCTGATCTTTCCTTCTAGACCCCAGAAAAGAACTTGATACCTAATAGTTACTCAGTAAGGTTGTTGGGTCTAATTCATGAACTCATAAACTTGTGAAGTTGGAGAAAATTGGTCTCAGAGGTGGTGTAGGACCTGGTTTGCTGTCCTTTATCAGGGCATCTTCATTGTCCTCATCTAATTCTAGTTCATGTTTGATCATCTGAGCAAGACTGACTGCTGTTTGATCTAATATTGTCTTGTCAAGTACTGAATAGATTGTTCTATCAGCATACAAATGTACTGACATGAGGAGGGAAAGAAGAAGATTCTTTTTAGAAGAAAGCTGTTCTACCTGGTAGCATACTATTGGAGAAGATGGCAGACTGATTATGGCAACCATGTCCTGTTTCTCTGACATCTCCAAAGCCCTGGCTGGTGCCATGCTATCCACAAGCCCTGTAGCTAAGATCTGCCATTGATGGTGCCATCCAAAGGTGAGAATGAGACTGTAACTTCTGCCTTTTTATTTCTCCTTCCCTTCAATAAGCTCCTCATTTCTTGGCTGATGACAACTTAACATGCTATATTTTCTTTTTTTTAATTTTTATTTTTATTGGAGGCTAATTATTTTACCATATTATATTGGTTGGTTTTGCCATACATTGATATGAATCCGCCCCTGGTGTACATGAGTTCCGCCTCCCGAACACCCCTCCCACCTCCCTCCTCCCTCATCCCCTTATCCTCCCTCTGGGTCATCCCCCGCATACCAGCCCCGAGCATCCTGTAACATGCATCGACCCTGAACTGGCGATTCGTTTCACATATGATAATATACATGTTTCAATGCCATTCTTCCAAACCATCCCACCCTCACCCTCTCCCACAGAGTCCCAAAGACTGTTCTATACATCTGTGTCTCTTTTGCTGTCTCGTATACAGGGTTATCATTTCCATCTTTCTAAATTCCATATATATGCGTTAGTATATTGTATTGGTGTTTTTCTTTCTGGCTTACTTCACTCTGTATAATAGGCTCTAGTTTCATCCACCTCATTAGAACTGTTTCAAATGCATTCTTTTTAATGGCTGAGTAATACTCCATTGTGTATATGTACCAAAGCTTTCTTATCCATTCGTCTGCAGACGGACATCTAGGTTGCTTCCATGTCCTCGCTATTATAAACAGTGCTGCGATGAACATTGGAGTACATGTGTCTCTTTCAATTATGGTTTACTCGGTGTGTATGCCCAGAAGTGTGATTGCTGGATCATATGGCAGTTCTATTTCCAGTTTTTTGAGGAATCTCCACACTATTCTCCATAGTGGCTGTACTAGTTTGCATTCCCACCAACAGTGTGAGAGGGTTCCCTTCTCTCCACACACTCTCCAGCATTTATTGCATGTAGACTTTTGGATAGCAGCCATTCTGACTGGTGTGAAATGGTATCTCATTTTGGTTTTGATTTGCATTTCTCTGATTATGAGGGATGTTGAGTATTTTTTTCATGTGTTTGTTAGCCATCTTTATGTCTTCTTTGGAGAAATGTCTGTTTAGTTCTTTGGCCCATTTTCTGATTGGGTCATTTATTTTTCTGGAATTGAGCTGCAGGAGCTGCTTGTATATTTTGGAGATTAATCCTTTATCAGTTGCTTCATTTGCTATTATTTTCTCCCATTCTGAAGGCTGTCTTTCACCTTGCTTATAGTTTCCTTTGCTGTGCAGAAGCTTTTGATTTTAATTAGGTCCCATTTTTAAATTTTTCTTTTATTTCCAATATTCTGGGAGGTGGGTCTTGGAGGATCCTGCTGTGATTTATGTCGGAGAGTGTTTTGCCTACGTTCTCCTCTAGGAGTTTTATAGTTTCTGGTCTTACATTTAGCTCTCGAATACATTTTGAGTTTATTTTGGTATATGGTGTTAGGAAGTGTTCTAGTTTCATTCTTTTACAAGTGGTTGACCAGTTTTCCCAGCACCACTTGTTAAAGAGATTGTCTTTTCTCCATTTTATACTCTTGCCTCCTTTGTCAAAGATAAGGTGTCCGTAGGTGCGTGGATTTATCTCTGGGCTTTCAATTTTGTTCCATTGATCTATATTTCTGTCTTTATGCCAGTACCATACTGTCTTGATGACTGTGGCTTTGTAGTAGAGCCTGAAGTCCGGCAGGTTAATTCCCCCAGTTCCATTTTTCTTCCTCAAGATTGCTTTGGCTATTCGAGGTTTTTTGTATTTCCATACAAATTGTGAGATTATTTGTTCTAGTTCTGTGAAAAATATCATTGGTAGCTTGATAGGGATTGCATTGAATGTATAAATTACTTTGGGTAGTATATTCATTTTTACAATATTTATTCTTCCAATCTATGAACACGGTATATTTTTCCATCTATTAGTGTCCCCTTTGATTACTTTCACTATTGTTTTATAGTTTTCTACGTACAAGTATTTTGTTTCCTTAGGTAGATATATTCCTAAGTATTTAATTCTTTTCGTTGCAACAGTGAATGGAATAGTTTCCTTAATTTCTCTTTCTATTTTCTCATTATTAGTGTATAGGCATGCAAGGGATTTCTGTGTGTTGATTTTATATCCTGCCACTTTACTGTATTCATTGATTAGCTCTAGTAGTTTTCTGGTAGAGTCTTTAGGGTTTTCTGTGTAGAGGATCATGTCATCAGCAAACAGTGAAAATTTTACTTCTTCTTTTCAAATTTGTATTCCTTTTATGTCTTTTTCCGCTCTGATTGCTGTAGCCAAAACTTCCAGAACTATGTTGAATAGTAGCAGTGAGAGTGGGCACCCTTGTCTTATTTCTGACTTTAGGGGAAATGCTTTCAGATTTTCACCATTGACGATAATGTTTGCTGTGGGTTTGTCATATATAGCTTTTATTATTTTGAGGTATGTCCCTTCTATTCCCACCTTCTGGAGGGTTTTTATCATAAATGGATGTTGAATTTTGTCAAAGGCTTTCTCTGCATCTATTGAGATAATCATATGATTTTTATTTTTCAGTTTGTTAATGTGGTGTATTACGTTGATTGATTTGCGGATATTGAAGAATCCTTGCATTCCTGGGATAAAGCCCACTTGGTCATGATTTATGATCTTCTTAATGTGTTGTTGGATTCTGATTGCTAGAATTTTGTTCAGGATTTTTGCATCTATGTTCATCAGTGATATTGGCCGGTAGTTTTCTTTTTTTGTGGGGTCTTTACCAGGTTTTGGGATTAGGGTGATGGTGGCCTCATAGAATGAGTTTGGAAGTTTCCCTTCCTCAGCAATTTTCTGGAAGAGTTTGAGTAGAATAGGTGTTAGCTCTTCTCTAAATTTTTTGTAGAATTCAGCTGTGAAGCCATCTGGACCTGGGCTTTTGTTTGCTGGAAGATTTCTGATTACAGCCTCTAGTTCCATGCTTGTGATGTGTCTGTTCAGATTTTCTGTTTCTTCCTGGTTCAGTTTTGGAAAGTTGTACTTTTCTAGGAATTTGTCCATTTCTTCCAGGTTATTCATTTTATTGCCATATAATTGCTGATAGTTTTCTCTAATAATCCTTTGTATTTCTGTGTTGTCAGTTGTGATCTCTCCTTTTTCATTTCTAATTTTATTGATTTGGTTCTTGTCCCTTTGTTTCTTGATGAGTCTGGCTAGTGGTTTGTCAATTTTATTTACCTTCTCAAAGAACCAGCTTTTGGCTTTGTTGATTTTTGCTATGGTCTCTTTTGTTTCTTTTGCATTTATCTCTGCCCTAATTTTTACGATTTCTTTCCTTCTACTAACCCTGGGGTACTTCATTTCTTCCTTTTCTAGATTCTTTAGATGTAGAATTGGGTTATTTAGTTGACTTTTTATCTTGTTTCTTGAGGTGTGCCTGTATTGCTATGATGTTCCTTGAGAGCAAAGCCAGCTGATCTTTCCCAGGCAGGGTATGTTGTTTGAAGAGTTCCGTGTCTCCCCAACAAACCTGTGAACTGATTAGGGGAATTAATATAGCAACTTAAAATTTTTTTAACCAATTTTAAAGGTTACACTCCATTCATGGTTATTACAAACTATTGGCTATAGTCCCCATGTTATATTAATACAATACATCCTTGCAGCCTATCTTACACTGAATAGTTTGTATCTCCCCTTCCCTCACCCCTACAATGCCTCTCCCCTGCCTCCCCACTGGTAACCACTAGTCTGTTCTCTATATCTGTGAGTCTATTACTTTTTTGTGTTATATTCAAAACAGTTTGTTGTGTTTTTTGCGTTCCACGTATGAGTGATATCTTTGAGTTCAGTTCAGTTCAGTTGCTCAGTCGTGTCCGACTCTCCGCGACCCAATGAATCACAGCACGCCAGGCCTCCCTGTCCATCACCAACTCCCGGAGTTCACTCAAACTCATGTCCACAGAGTCGGTGATGCCATCCAGCCATCTCATTCTCTGTCATCCCCTTCTGCTCCCGCCCCCAACCTTTCCCAGCATCAGAGTCTTTTCCAGTGAGTCAGCTCGTCGCATGAGGTGGCCAAAGTATTGGAGTTTCAGCTTCAACATCAGTCCTTCCAATGAACACCCAGGACTGATCTTTAGGACAGACTGGTTGGATCTCCTTGCAGTCCAAAGGACTTTCAAGAGTCTTCTCCAACACTACAGTTCAAAAGCATCAATTCTGTGCTTAGATTTCTTTATAGTCCAACTCTCACATCCATACATGACTATTGGAAAAACCATAGCCTTGACTAGACGGCCCTTTGTTGGCAAAGTAATGTCTCTGCTTTTTGATATGCTGTCTAGGTTGCTCATAACTTTCCTTCCAAGGAGTAAGCGTCTTTTAATTTCATGGCTGCAATCACCATCTGCAGTGATTTTTGAGCCCCAAAAGATAAAGTCAGCCACTATTTCCACTGTTTCCCCATCTATTTCTCATGAAGTGATGGGACTGGATGCCATGATATTAGTTTTCTGAATGTTGAGCTTTAAGCCAACTTTTCCTTCTCCTCTTTCACTTTCATCAAGAGGCTCTTAAGTTCTTCTTCACTTTCTGCCTTAAGGGTGGTGTCATCTGCATATCTGAGGTTTTTGATATTCTCTCGGTAATCTTGATTCCAGCTTGTGCTTCATCCAGTCCAGCGTTGATCATGTACTCTGCATATAAGTTAAATAAGCAGGGTGATAATATACAGCCTTGACGTCCTCCTTTTCCTATTTGGAACCAGTTTGTTGTTCCATGTAAAGTTCTAACTGTTGCTTCCTGACCTACATACAGGTTTCTCAAGAGGCACGTCAGGTGGGCTGGTATTCCCATCTCTTGCAGAATTTTCCACAGTTTATTGTAATACACACAGTCTAAATAATTAATTTATTTTTGGCTGCCCTGGGTATTTGTAATGTATATGGCTGTATCCATATACATTCCCACCAACAGTGCAAGAGAATTTTTTTCACATTGTCTCTACATCCTTTCCAGCATTTATTGTTTCTTTATCTTTTATTAATGACATTCTGACCAGCGTGAGGTGGTACCTCATTGTAGTTTTGATTTGCATTTTTATAATAATGAGTGATGTTGAGCATCTTTTCATGTGTTCATTGGCCACCAAGATCATTCTTGTTGGTACAGAAGTCACTTACTTGGAGTTGTAGGACTGAGGTCCCCATTTCTTTGTTGGTTGTCATCCAGAGGTCACTCTGGTCTCATAGAGGCCACTCACATTCCATACTGTTTGGCTCCCTCCATCTTCCAGCACTATCTGTTACAATAATCTAACCTATTTTCTCTGAATTGCCTTGGTACATAAAAATCACTCTTCAAATGTATGTAGGTCGTTTTTCAGCTTTCGACTCTGTTTCATTGGTCTATTTGTTGATCTTTATGTCAGTACCACAGTGTTTGGATTACAGTCGTTTTATGTCTTGAAATCAGATTCTAAAAGTCCTGCAACATTATTCTTTTTTTTTCAAAGTTATTTTTTCATTATTCTAGGTTGTATGTATTTCTGTATGCGTTTTAGACTTAGTTTGTCTAAGGAAAAAACCTGCTGAAATTTTGATTGGCATTGTGTTGAATCTATAGATCAAATTGAGGAGAATTGACATCTTAACTTTTCAAGTTTTCTGATCCAACACTGTGTATTCGTACCATTTATTTAGGTCTTCATTTCTTTCATTACTCTTTTATAGTTTTCAGACAGATCCTGCGAATATTTTGTTAGATTTATCCATTTATATTTTTGATTCTATGTAGATTACATAGAATTATATCACAGACAATCCTCAAACAAAAACAGTTTAACTTATTTCTTTCCAGTTTGGATGTCTTTGATGTCTTTTTCTTGTTTTATTGTACTGACTAGCATCTGCAGTAAATGATGAATAGAAATGATTAGAATGGAAATTATTGCCTTGATTCAGACTTAAGGGGAGAAACAATTCAGTTTTTCACCATTAATTATGATATTAACTGCAGTTTTTTTCATAGCTGTTTTTATCATATTGAAGAGATTTCCTTTTATTCTTAGCATCATGAGAATTCTTTTGGTCAGAAAGAAATGTTACATTTTATCAAATGTTTTCTCTCTCTCTCTCTATTGAGATTATCCTATTTTTTAATTAGTTTCTGAATTTAAAGTACAGTTGATTTATAATATTATTATATTAGTTTCAGGTGTGCAACATATGATTCAATATTGTTATGGATTATACTCCATTTAAGTTATTATAAAATAACGGATATATTTCCTGTGCTATATAATGTATCATTGTTGCTTATTTAGTTTACACATAGTAGTTTTTGCCTCATCATTTTTTTAGAAAACATTTTGTTAATATGGTGAACTACATTGATTGATTTTAGATATATTACATCAATCTTGCATTCCTGGGATAAGCCCCATTTGGTCACAATGTATCAAACTTGTTTTATGTTGTTGAATTCTATTTGTAAAGTTTTGCTTAAAATTTTGCATCTATGTTCATAAGAGATGTGGGTCTTTGGTTTGCTTCTTATAACATCTTTATTCAGTTTGGATATTAGAATAATACTAATATTAGCCTGTCAGAATGAGATGGGAAATAATCCTCCCTTATGTTTTCTGCAAGAATTTGGGTAGAATTGACATTACTTCTTCCTTAAACATTTGATGGAATTCACTAGTGATGCTATCTGGAAATGGAGTATATTTTTATGGGAGGGTTTCAACAATGAATTCAACTTTCTTAATACATAAAGGACTGTTCACGTCAGCAGGGAGCTTTCACTCTTTGGGTCATGCAAGTTCTAGAGATGTCATGCAAGTTCTAGAGCTCAGCTCAAGGTTGTCAGGCTATCAATACTTTCAGCAGGTTGGATATGAGTGTCTTAGTCCTGAATGGTGGATCTGGAGGCATATCATAGCATCCATAACTGTTTAATACACTCTAATCCGTTCAATAGCATTGATATGGACATACTTAATTTCTTGTAAGAACCTTAGCATGTGTATTGCAAGAGTGATTTTGGAGAGAATGCAACTGTCAATTTCAGTTAAGATTCTGGTCCCCAGAGTTTTCAAAGTTGCAACAAAACAGTCTTCCTTCCTGCAGTTACACTGTGATCCAAACATTAACAGGACTCATTATTATCAAGGCCTTGAAGTGATGGGCCATATTATAGTGCAGGTCCATTTTCATGTGATTTGGATCAAATTCCTGGTGTTGCCAGAGGGTTTAGGCCTGCTTGGGGAGATGAGTCAAAAAGAGGGAAGTAGAAGTCACTGGAATTAGACCGAACTGCCTTGTACCATTTTCTGGGTCCTGCTCTGCTGTGAACTCTCAGATGTAGTGTTTAGGCCGTGGACTCTTTACTTCATGAGTATAAGATTCTGACTTTCATTTCCATCTTATGGTCCAAAGAGCAGCAGGGAAAAAATGGATTGCATATCATAGTGCTAAATTTGAAGGTGGTAGAGAACATTTTGAGAGGATACCCTTTACCAGCTTGCAGTTGAGAATCTTCATATAACTTATACTTGACCCTTTGTATCTACCTTTGCTCTGTTGCCTGCAGGTCAACATCCATGGATTCAACCAACTGCAGACCATGTAGTACTGTAGTATTTACTACTGAAAAAAGTCTGTGTATAAGTGAACACACAGTTCAAACCCATGTTTTTCAATGGTCAACTGTATATGAAACCACAGCTTTATTTCATATACTCTCTCTAGGCAAGGTAGATCTCTGGAGTCCTTGACCCATAGTACACAGTGCAGCATCAAGACAGCCTTGTCATTTGCTTCCTTATGGATTCCTCCCTTGCCTCAGTGCCAGTTTTAATGCACCTCTGCCCTTTTCTTGTTCTTGACTTTCCTCCTGGGCACTGGAGATTTACTTCTTGATTCCAGCCCTGGTGATAGGATCCTTGCTAGGTTCTGTTTTACTTCTCCTACACACTGCTTGCCTGACACCCTCCCATTCCTCAGCCTATACTGGACTTCCCCAATGTCAATTACCTATTGCCCAGCTGAAAAGAAAGTGAAAATAAAAGTGAAAATGCTAGTTGCTCAGTTGTGTCTGACTCTTTGCGACCCCAAGGACTGTAGCCTGCCAGGCTCCTCAGTTCATGGAATTCTCCAGGCAAAAATACTGGAGTGGGTAACCATTTCCTTCTCCAAGGGATTTTACCCACCCAGGGATCAAACCCCAGTCTCCTGCATTGGAGGAAGATTCTTTACCATCTGAACCAGCTGTTCCTCTGCCAATTTTCTGCTTGATTCTTTCCCTCTTTGCCTAGAAATTTTCATGGCACCTACAGCAGCATGATGGAGCTTCCCAGGTGGTGCTAGTGGTAAAGAACCCGCGTGCCAATTCAGGAGACATAAGTGGTGTGGGTTCAACCCCTGGGTCAGGAAGATCCCCTGGAAGAGGAAATGGCAACCCACTCCAGTATTATTGCCTGGAGAATCCCATGGACAGAGGAGCCTGGTGGGGCTACAGTCCATGTAGTTGCAAAGAGTCAGACATAACTGATGTGACTTAGCATGCATGCACAGCAGCATGATATAGCAGGTAAGTGTACTGGTGCTAGTGTCAGACTCTCTAGGTTTGAATCTGCCACTAAATTGTTATGTGATCCTTTGCAAGTTACTGAACATTTCTGAACATCATTTTTACCTGTCTCCTTTAAATGATGATAATGGTACTTAACCTTATAGGGCTGTTGTGAAAGGTGCTTATTGGAGTATCTGTCATACACTTACTGAGTAACTCTATAAACATTGGTTGTTACACTGGGATCTTGATCCTGGATTACCTGTTGCCCAGGTTGGTTTGTCTCATCTCTTTCCAACTCTCCCACCTGATCCACCTACATCTGTCACAGTCAATGGAAATGTCACGCTTTTCTTTTTTTCTTAAGGCACTGGGAAAGAAGTGAAAGAATAAAGATTTACCTCAGCCTCTGCTTGGTTGTGGGCACCTGGCGAGAATCTGTAATCCTGCACCAAGTGACTTTTCTCCTCAATTTGGGGAGAACAAAGCCTGCTTCTTCTGGGAACTGGAATGACCTCTCTAAAAGGCACAGTAAAGGAAGGTATCAATTCTTTTCTACTGGAAATCTTTCAAATCTCCACAGTAAGGTCGAGAGGGAGAAACCCATAACTTCTCTGCTGGGTGTTGGATAGAGACTATTCTCAGTACTAGGGTAGAAGGGATAAAGAAAACACCTGATACAATGTTAAAGTGCAGGATGAGCCTATGAAAAAGAACTTGGTCACAGGCTAGGCCCAGGATTCATTCAGAGAAGGATTTTGCCATGGTATCAGCTGGCCTAGAAACCTGCTAAGAGTCCAACATTATGGATTCTGGAGTGCTCTAGAGCTCCAGGTAAGGTGATATGCCAGAGGTCCAGAGCACTGAGAGTCATTTCTCACCTATAGCCTAGAAATCTACCCTGCCCAGCACAGAAGCCCACACTTTTAGGATGAGTCAAGTTCTCCATATAGCTTCTGTTTCAATCTTGAAGCTATTGTCTAAAATTGCCACCATTAATTATTTCTTAGGGGGTTTTGGAGGTATTCATTGTAGCCTGATTAAACTAGTATATTTTTTAGGCACGATAACACATTAATAGGAATTATTTAATGACTAATCAATTAGCATCCACTGACTCACCAGCAGAGAATGGAGACTTGGGAGACTTGTATGTACTTTGGACCTGAGATAGGTAAAGTTCGGTGCAGGTGGTGGTACAGAGTGGGGAGAATCAGGCAGGGACAGTTTTAACAATGTGGGGTTAGAAAATGGAACCTCATTTTAACATCAGATGAGCAGAACATAATTAGGGAAGTTAAAGCTGCTGGTTAAAAAAAGAAAAAATATACATGATACCTTCCAAAGACGAAATAATTCTTGGATCATTCACAGTTTGAGATGAGCTGTACATTGGCTGTGCCTTCTTTGGTCTTGAGCCCAGGGAGTAGAGTCTGTCAGTGGGGAGAGCTGCCCAGGGAGCCAATAAAGACTAGAAGAAGTGCTTGGGATTCCCTGCCTCTGTCTGCTCTTCAGGGAGATTCCAAACAGAACAGAAGTGGCTTCCTATCCTACTCAGTTCTTTCCTTATCTTCAGAGTTCAGCTCAGCATCCACCTCTTCCTTGAGGCCTTCCCCCTTCTATAGTGCTCTTTCCTTCGTGAATGCCATACTGGGTGTGGATGGGTATTTCATTTTGGAGACTCTTTTATGTTTTAATTTATTTTTGTCTGTGCTGGGTCTTCGTTGCTTTGAGAACTTCGTTCTCGAGTTATGGTGAGTTGGGATTGCACTCTAACTGCAGTGCATGGGCTTCTCGTTGTAGTGGCTTCTCGTTGCAGAGCAGAGTGCAGGCTTCAGTAGTTGCAGCTCGCTGGCTCAGCAGTTGTGGTTAGTGGGCTCTAGAGCTCAGGCTCAGTGGTTTTGGTCCACAGGGTTAGTCATCCTGTGGTATGTGGAATATTCCCAGACCAGGAATCAAACCTGTGTCCCCTGCATTGGCAGGCAGATTCTTATCTACTGCACCAACAGGGAAGTCCTAGAGAATCTTTCCACGTGTTCACCTCACATCTTTCTCTCAGGAAGAGAAGCCCTTGGAAGACAGGGTCCATGGCTCATCCATGTTTAACATCCCACAACATCTGCCACAGAGTATACTCTCAGTAAATATTTGAAATTTTGTCTAGGAAAACCTGCAATTTTGTCTTTGCCTCTGAAAATACATGCAACGCTTTCCTTTCTTGTAACAATTACACTGTTACTGTAAAATTTCAAATGATGCAGATGATGCTAAATTCTCTTTCACTTAACTACCCTCCTCATCCCAGTCCTCTTTCAGGAGATAATCATAGTTTATAGGTAGGTATCTTTCAAATATTTTTCTCAGCATTCACATACATGTATATGCATATATTGAGATACAGTAGTCTTCCCCAGTTCCCCTATCCATGGTTTTGCTTTCTTGCAGTTTCAGTGACCCATAGTCAACCGCAGTGCAAAAATATTAAATAGAAAATTCCAGAAATAAACAATTTATAAATTTTAAACTGCACACTCTTCAGAGTAGCATGATGAAATCTTGTACAGTCCTGCTTAGCTGCTTGGTCCCTTCCCGCTGCCCAGCCATCAACATCATCTGCTTGACATCCCACCATCAACACTGTCCTGGATCAATAATTCAGGACACCCAAAGCAGATAACCTTCCTTCTGCTGTATTGTCAGAAGGTCAATAGGAGCCTAATGCTATATCAGAACACCTATGTCATTCACCTCACTTCATCTCATCATATAGGCATTTCATCATCTCACTTCAGAAGAGGGAGGGTGAGTAGAGTACAATAGATATTTAGAAAGAGGGAGAGGGAGAATGAGACCAAATTCATATAACTTTTATTAAGTATATTTTTATAATTTTTCTATTTTATTATTGCTAATTTCTCACTGTGCATAATTCATAGTTTAAACTTTATCATAAGTATATATATAGAAGGGGAACACAGTATATTCAGGACTTGGTACTGTCTGTGGTTTCAGACATCAACTGACAGTCTTAGAGCATATCCCCTGTGGATAAGGCACAACTACTGCACAGAGATTTGTGTTTTCTGACAAATGTGTGTCATGTTGTATTCTGCAGCTTCTTTTTAAATTTAACGACATGTTTTGGGGATCTTTCCGGGTAAAGACAAATTTCTTCATTCTTTTAAACTGCTGCATTATATTTCTTCCCTATGAACACATGTTTAGTGTTTTCCCAATTTTGGATTTAATTATTACAAACAACAGTATAATGAAAAGTCATTATACACAGTTCCTTTAACACACACATGAGCATTTCTCTAGAGAAAATGCCAAAAAGTGAAATGTCCGGGTCATAGGGTATTTGTTGGACACTTACCAACCTGGGGAGTTCCTCTTTCAGTATCCTACCATTTTGCTTTTCATACTGTCTATGGGCTACTCAAGGCAAGAATACTGAAGTGGTTTGCCATTCCCTTCTCCAGTGGACCACATTCTGTCAGACCTCTCCACAATGACCAGCCCATCTTGGATGGCCCCACACAGCATGACTTAGTTTCATTGAGTTAGACAAGGCTGTGGTCCGTGTGACCAGATGGAATAGATTTCTGTGATTATAGTTTCAGTGTGTCTGCCCTCTGATGCCCTCTAGCAACACTTATGAAAAGGAAAAATGATAGGATACTGAAAGAGGAACTCCCCAGGTCAGTAAGTGCCCAATATGCTACTGGAGATCAGTGGAGAAATAACTCCAGAAAGAATGAAGGGATGGAGCCAAAGCAAAAACAGTACCCAGTTGTGGATGTGACTGGTGATAGAAGCAAGGACCGATGCTGTAAAGAGTAATATTGCATAGGAACCTGGAATGTTAGGTGCATGAATCAAGGCAAATTGGAAGTGGTCAAACAGGAGATGACAAGAGTGAACGTAGACATGCTAGGAATCAGCGAACTAAAATGGACTGGAATGGGTGAATTTAACTCAGATGACCATTATATCTACTACTGTGGGCAGGAATCCCTTTGAAGAAATGGAATAGCCTTCATGGTCAACAAGTGTCCGAAATGCAGTACTTGGATGCAATCTCAAAAACGACAGAATGATCTTTGTTCATTTCCAAGGTAAGCCATTCAATATTATAGTAATCCAAGCCTATGCCCCAACCAGTAATGCTGAAGAAGCGAAGTTGAACGGTTCTATGAAGACCTACAAGACCTTTCAGAACTAACACCCCCCCAAAAAGATGTCCTTTTCATTATAGGGGACGGGAATGCCAAAGTAGGAAGTCAAGAAACACCTGGAGTAACAGGCAGATTTGGCCTTGGAGCACGGAATGAACCAGGGCAAAGGCTAATAAAGTTTTGCCAAGAGAATGCACTGGTCATAGCAAACACCCTCTTCCAACAACACAAGAGAAGACTCGACACATGGACATCACCAGATGGTCAACACCGAAATCAGATTGATTAGATTCTTTGCAGCCAAAGAAGGAGAAGCTCTATACAGTTAGCATAAACAAGACCAGGAGCTGACTGTGGCTCAGATCATGAACTCCTTATTGCCAAATTCAGACTTAAATTGAAGAAAGTAGGGAAAACCATTAGACCATTCAGGTATGACCTAAATCAAATCCCTTATGATTACACAGTTGAAGTGAGAAATAGATTTAAGGGACTAGATCTGATAGATAGAGTGCCTGATGAACTCTGGACGGAGGTTCGTGACATTGTACAGGAGACAGGGACCAAGACCATCCCCATGGAAAAGAAATGCAAAACAGCAAAATGGCTGTCTGAAGAGGCCTTACAAATAGCTGTGAAAAGAGTAGAAGTGAAAAGCAAAGGAGAAAAGGAAAGATATAAGCATCTGAATGCAGAGTTCCAAAGAATAGCAAGGAGAGATAAGAAAACCTTCCTCAGGATTCAATGCAAAGAAATAGAGGAAAACAGCAGAATAGGAAAAACGAGATCTCTTCAAGAAAATTAGAGATACCAAGGGAACATTTCATGCAAAGATGGGCTCGATAAAGGACAGAAATGGTAAGGACCTAACAGAAGCAGAAGATATTAAGAAGAGGTGGCAAGAATACTCAGAACTGTACAAAAAGATCTTCACGACGAAGATAATCACAATGGTGTGATCACTCACCTAGAGCCAGACATCTTGGAATGTGAAGTCAAGTGGACCTTAGAAAGCATCACTATGAACAAAGCTAGTGGAGGTGATGGAATTCCAGCTGATCTGTTTCAAATCCTGAAAGGTGATGTTGTGAAAGTGTTGCACTCAATATGCCAGCAAATTTGGAAAACTCATCATTGGCCACAGGACTGGAAAAGGTCAGTCTTCATTCTAATCCCAAAGAAAGGCAATGCCAAAGAATGCTCAAACTACTGCACAATTGCACTCATCTCACACGCTAGTAAAGTCATGCTCAAAAGTCTCCAAGCCAGGCTTCAGCAATATGTGAACCATGAACTTCCAGATGTTCAAGCAGGTTTTAGAAAAGGCAGAGGCACCAGAGATCAAATCATCAACATCCACTAGATCATGGAGAAAGCAAGAGAGTTCCAGAAAAACATCTATTTCTGCTTCATTGACTATGCCAAAGCCTTTGACTGTGTGGATCACAATAAACTGTGGAACATTCTGAAAGAGATGGGAATCCCAGACCACCTGCCCTGCCTCTTGAGAAACCTGTATGCAGGTCAGGAAGCAACAGTTAGAACTGGACATGGAGCAACAGACTGGATCCAAACAGGAAAAGGAGTACATCAAGGTTGTATATTGTCACCCTACTTATTTAACTTATATGCAGAGTACATCATGAGGAACGCTGGGCTGGAAGAAGCACAGGCTGGAATCAGGATTGCTGGGAGAAATACTAATAACTTCAGATATGCAGATGACACCACCCTTATGGCAGAAAGTGAAGAGGAATTAAAAATCCTCTTGATGAAAGTGAAAGAGGAGAGTGAAAATGTTGGCTTGAAGCTCAACATTCAGAAAACAAAGATCATGGCATCTGGTCCCATCACTTCATGGGAAATAAATTGAAAAACAGTGGAAACAGTGTCAGACTTTATTTTTGGGGGCTCCAAAATCACTGTGGATGCTGATTGCAACCATGAAATTAGAAGGCACTTACTCCTTGGAAGGAAAGTTATGACCAACCTAGATAGCATATTAAAAAGCAGAGACATTACTTTGCCAACAAAGGTCCATCTAGTCAAGGCTATGGTTTTTCCCGTGGTCTTATATGGATGTGAGAGTTGGATTGTGAAGAAAGCTGATCGCCAAAGAATTGATGCTTTTGAACTGTGGTGCTGGAGAAGACTCTTGAGAGTCCCTTGGACTGCAAGGAGATCCAACCAGTCCATTCTAAAGGAGATCAGTCCTGGGTGTTCAATGGAAGGACTGATCCTAAAGCTGAAACTCCAATACTTTGGCCACCTCATGCGATGAGTTGACTCACTGGATAAGAGTCTGATGCTGGGAGGAATTGGGGGCGGGAGGAGAAGGGGACGACAGAGAATGAGATGGCTGGATGGGATCACCGACTCGATGGACATGAGTTTGAGTGAACTCTGGGAGTTGGTGATGGACAGCGAGGCCTGGCGTGCTGTGATTCATGGGGTCGCAAAGAGTTGGACACAACTGAGTGACTGAACTGAACTGAACTGAAAACATTTATACAAGTCAGTTTCTCACGTTTATTGCTGTTATTTGGAGACTCCTAAACAGTATATTTTACTGCCACTGTACAACTCCAGGTGGTATTCAGAGTGTTTTGGGGTTGCAAGGCAACACATCAGCTAGAGCAGTAGCAGGCAGGGCAAGGCTGCTACCCAGTGAAACTTCTATGGACTTTACTACCATGAGGCTCCGATTGCTTTAATCTGTGCTTCAGAAAACCACCTGGCAGACAGGTTATTGTTAGCCTTGACAGGCAGTAAGAGACTGTATTTAGAAGGTTTCGGGACACATTTCTCTGCATTTGGGAAAAACAGTTGAAAGTCAAGCTTTGATGTCTACAGGATGGTAAGCCATCTCAAAATATAGAGGCTGGCCCCAAACAGTGAACATTCAGCAGTAGTTTAAAAATAAATGCAGTTCAATTAAAAGAATTATAAAATTCAAATTTGAAGCAATATTAGAAATATGGATATGTGTTAGGATATTAGATGACACCAAGGGATTGTTAATTTTTGGAGTTTGATGCAATAATATCATGGGTGATGTGCAATAAAAATGTCTATACTATTTAGAGATGCATACTGAAGTATGTAGGGGCAAAAGGATATGTTTGAAATTTGTTTTAAAATACTCTAAGTAGAGGAATAACGGTTGTGACATTTTCCTACTTGTTGTTTTGGGTGATAGCTTTATATGTGGTTCATCATATTATTCTTTACATCTTTGTACATTTGAAAATGTTTATAATGCATGTTTATAAACAAAGCGTGATAAAAGTTCACTTAGAGAGAAGCCATATCCAAAGCAACCTACCAAAGGAGACTGTGGATTCACCTAAGATAATTTGTAATGTACAGTCAGATATTCTATTCTCTGATGGGATTTTCAGGTGTGTCAAAAAACCTGGGGTTTTATTATGTTGAAACAGTGGGGGAAGGAGAGGGTAGGGTGGACTTAGAGAGTAGCCCTGACATATATACACTACCATGTGTAACGACTGAGTGACTGAAGTGAATTGACCTGATGTGTAAAATAGATCGCCAGTGAAAAGCTGCTATATATATAACACAGAGAGCTCAACCTGGTGCTCTGTGACAACCTAGAAGGGTGGGATGGGGTGGGAGTGGGAGTGAGGTTTAGGAGGGAAGGGATATATGTGTACTTGTGGCCGATTCACGTTGTTGTATGGCAGAAGCTAACACAATATTGTGAAGCAATTCTCCTCCAATTAGAAATTTTTTAAAAAGACTGGGGGCCAGATTAGATGACCTTTGAATGTCTACTCTGGCATTACTGTTCTATGATACTCGAGGTATAGGTATCTGTCATCAAAACTAAGGTAAGAAAATCTGAATTCTTGCAGATGTAAGAATTATTACATTTAAGGCATTTTTCCTTTTATTGTTTTTTTATGAGATGTATTTGACATATTGTATAATATTGTATAAAGGTCATTTTTAAACATTTAAGATTTATTTCAGAAGTCCTTTAAGTAGACAATTGCCGTTATGTTTTTTTGTTGTTGTTTATTGGATTTAAAACATTTTTAACAGTCAAATACTTACAAGAACATATATAACATCTAATGTGCTTATTACATTATTTGTTTATGGCCATGCAGCATGTGATCTTAGTTCCCTGACCAAGGATTAAGCCCATGCTCCCTGCAGTAGAAGCATGGAGTTTTAATGACTGGACCACTAGGGAATTCCCCTAACAAAGTAGCATATATTAAAATATCCAATCTGATAATTTGATATGCACGTATTTTTGAAATGATTACTACAATCAGGTTGAGTTACACATCCATCATTTCACAGTACATTTTTTGTGTGGCAAGAATGCTTAGGATCTATTCTCCTAGCAAATTTCAAGTATGCTATACAATATCATTTCCTATAGTCACCATGCCATACTTAAATCTCCAGAACTTTTTCATCTACTAGCTGAAGACTTGTGCTCTTTGACCACCATCTCCCCATTTTTGCCACTCCTCCAGCTCCTGGCAACCACCATTCTACACTTTGCTTCTATGAGTTTAATTTTTTTAGTTTTCATGTATAGTTTTTATTTTTATTTTTTTTCCAATTTTATTTATTTTTTTCAAGTTGAACAGACTAAATTTCTTTAAACAAACTTACTTATACTCCAGAGTCCTTTAAAAACTTAATAGCATTTATACATTGAAGGTATTTGATTTTCTTGTAACTAGCACTTCAAATGCAACAAGCATTTGAAGCAACAAGCATTTGACCCAACAAGTAAAACTTTCTACAGTTCATAACTTTTATAAATAAAATAAATTAAATGTACAGTGAATAAGTTCTCTGAAATATTTCAATATTTCTGCAGGTTTAGTAACATCGTAAAATACATTTCAACTAAAATTCACAAATCTAAAAACCTGTTAGGCATTTTTAGGCGTTTTAAGATGGAAATGAAGACCAATGTTACATCGTAATATGCCAATTACAAATAGTACTTCAAATAGCAAATACTACAGTTTGTCCCAAACTTTAAAAACTATTCATGAACTCAACACTGAACTATTGATGGCTATGAGAATTGTTTCCTAGCCTTTTTGAAAATTTCAACCCATTTACGTTTAAGGTAATTATTGATAAGTACGATCCCGTAGCCATTTTCTTTATTGCTTTGGGTTCAAGTTTATACACTCTTTCTGTGTATCCTGTCTATAGAAGATCCTTTAGCATTTGTTGGAGAGCTGGTTTGGTGATGCTGAATTCCCTCAGCTTTTGCTTGTCTGTAAAGCTTTTGATTTCTCCTTCATATTTGAATGAGATCCTTGCTGGGTATAGTAATCTGGGCTGTAGGGTATTTTCTTTCATCACTTTAAGTATGTCTTGCCACTCCCTCCTGGCCTGAAGAGTTTCTGTTGAAAGATCAGCTGTTATCCTTATGGGAATCCCCTTATGCGTTATTTGCTGCTTTTCCCTTGCTGCTTTTAATATTTGTTCTTTGTGTTTGATCTTTGTTAATTTGATTAATATGTGTCTTGGAGTATTTCGCCTTGGGTTTATCCTGTTGGGGACTCTCTGGGTTTCTTGGACCTGGGTGATTATTTCTTTCCCCATTTTAGGGAAGTTTTCAACTATTGTCTCCTCAAGTATTCTCTCATGGTCTTTCTTTTTGTCTTCTTCTTCTGGGACTCCTATGATTCGAATGTTGGAGCGTTTAACATTGTCCCAGAGGACTCTAATATTGTCCTCATTTCTTTTAATTCGTTTTTCTTTTTTCCTGTTTCATTTATTTCTACAATTCTATCTTATAGTTCGCTTATCCTGTCTTCTGCCTCTGTTATTCTACTGTTTGTTCCCTCCAGAGTGTTTCTGATCTCATCTATTGCATTATTCATTGTATATTGACTCTTTTTTATTTCTTCTAAGTCCTTATTAAATCTTTCTTCCATCTTCTCAATCCTTTTCTCCAGGTTATTTATCTGTAACTCCATTTTGCTTTCAAGATTTTGAATCATTTTCACCATCAAAATTTGAAATTCTTTATCAGGTAAATTCCCTATATCTTCTTTTGTTTGTGTTGGTGGGAAATTATCTTGTTCCTTTACTTGCTGGGTATTTCTCTGCCTCTTCATCTTGCTTATATTGCTTTGCTTGGGGTGGCCTTTCCCTCTTCTTGCAGTTTGTGGAGTTCTCTTTATTACGTAGTTTCGTCGCTGTGTGTGGGGTTGGACGGGTGACTTGTCCGGGTTCCCTGGTTAGGGAAGCATGTGTCGGTGTTCTGGTGGGTGGAGCTGGATTTCTTCTCTCTCCTTTAGAAGACAATGGGCTGCTTTTCTGGGAGCCTGATGTCCTCTGCCAGTATTCAGAAGTTGTTTTGTGGACTTTACTCTGCGTTCAAATGTTCTTTTGATGAATTTGTGGGGGAGAAAGTGGTCTTGCCATCTTATCCCTCGGCCATCTTGTTCCTTCCTCCCCAGAACACTGGATTCTTATATTCCACTTGGTCGTGGAGTAGCTCTTCCCAGCTGCTCCAGCAAGGCGCAGCCGCTGTACCTTACCTTGGAAGAGGGGTATCTCCTCAAGGCCGTGCCTCCTGCTTTGAATGTAGATCAGCTCCTCTCGGCCCTCCGGTGCCCAAGCAGCCACTGCCTCCTGAACGTGGTACAGCTCCTCTCGGCCACCGCCCTAACCCTGGGTGCGGGGTAGCTCATCTCAGCCACGATTCTGCACGTGGTCGGTTGCGCCGGAGCCGGGCGTCTCCCGCGCCTGCGCCGCCGGAGCCGGGCGTCTCCCGCGCCTGCGCCGCCGGAGCCGGGCGTCTCCCGCGCCTGCGCCGCCGGAGCCGGGCGTCTCCCGCGCCTGCGCCGCCGGAGCCGGGCGTCTCCCGCGCCTGCGCCGCCGGAGCCGGGCGTCTCCCGCGTCTGCGCCTGCGCCGCCGGAGCCGGGCGTCTCCCGCGTCTGCGCCTGCGCCGCCGATGCCGGGCGTCTCCCGCGTCTGCGCCTGCGCCGCCAGAGCCGGGCGTCTCTCGCGTCTGCGCCTGCGCCGCCAGAGCCGGGCCTCATGTATAGTTTTTAATCATATTATTTGGTTTTCTTTGCTATTAAGATTTAGAAGTTCCTTATCTACATATTGGATAATAGCCCCTTATCAGATAGATGGTTGCATATATTTTGTTCCATTCAGTAGTTGCCTTTTTATTTTGTTGATTGTTTCCTTTGCTGTGTGGAAGATTTTTAGTTTGACATAGTTCTGTCTGTTTATTTTTGCTTTGCTTTTGTTTCTCGTTCTTTTGGTGTCATATCTGAAATATCTTTGCCAACACCCTTGTCAAGAAGTTTTTCCACTATGTTTTCTTCTAGCAGTTTTACATTTTCAGGTACATTTTAAGTTAATTTGGGGAGTGCTTTAAGATGGTGTCCTTTTTCTTTTTCTGCCTGTGGCTATCCAGTTTTCTTAACATAATTTGTTGAAGAGATTATCCTTTCCATGTTTTGTGTTGTTGGCAACCTTGCTAAAGATTAGTTGACCATACATGTGTGGCTTTACTTCTGGCTCTCTATTTTGTCCCATTGGTCTATGTGTCTGATTTATGCTAGTATTACCCTGTTTTGATTACTATAGCTTTGTTATATAGTTTGAAATCAGAAAGTGTGATGCCTATAGCTTTGTTCTTTCTCAAGATAGCTCTGGCTGTTTGGTATCTTTTATAGTTCCATGTAAATGCTAGGATTGTTTTTTTTTTTCCTATGTCTGTGAAACATGTCATTGGAATTTTGATAGGGATTGCACTGAGTCTGTGTATCCCTTTGGGCATTTTGGACACTTTAGCAATATTAACTCTTATGAACTAATATTGTTATGAACATGGAATAGCTTTTTCACTTATTTACATCTTCCTCAATTTCTGTATGTGCATTTTAAAGAATTAAAACATGCGTCCCCCATACCTATCACTGAATCATACTGATGTATGGCAAAAAAAATTTACAATATTGTAAAGTAATTATCCTCCAATTAAAATAAATGAATTAATTTTACCAATAAAAATAAATTAAAAAATAAGTGAGATGAAATAAATATAATTAAAGAAAAAAGTAATGAAAGCAGAATAAAATAAAAAGAGCACTTAAGTCATCACCACCCAGCTTGTGAAAATAAAAATTGCTAGTAACTCTGAAGTTACCTGTCTATCTCTGAGTACATTCCCTTTCCTCCTACCCAGAGATAACTGCTAACTTGAGATTTGGATAAATTATTCCCTTACATTTCATTATTTTTTATCACACATGTGTGCACTCCCAAGTATTTTATTACATATTTTTGAGGTTCATATAAGTTAAATCATACTATATCTTGTTTTGCTCAGTTTTGTTCAGATTCATTCATATTGATATGAGTAGCTGTAGTTCATTTTAACTACTATAAGATAGTCAATTGTTAATTATATTAGCTATTGCTAGGTTTTTTTATATTAAAAGTATTGGTGTTATATAGACATTCTTATGAATGTTTGCCATCACACACGTACAAATTTTTCTCAAGATATGACTAATAAAGGAATTTATGGATTGGTTACATGATGTGTATATGTTTAACCTGAGTTCAATTAAAATTCTTCAAGTAATGCTTTGCATTTACTTCTTTCAGTAGCCTGGAGGACACTACCAACCTTGGTCCTTTTGAAGTTGAATTTTCCTTGAGATTTTTAGATAAATAGCACAAATCCCAACCAGAAGTTCAAATAATGACTAGCTTGTGGTAATAAAATGTCAGGGGAATGCTTTTCTGTTCTGATTGTTTTGTTTGTTATCTATATCTCTCACTACAGTTCAGTTCAGTTCAGGCGCTCAGTCGTGTCCGACTCTTTGCAACCCCATGGACTGAAGCATGCCAGGCCTCCCTGTCCATCACCAACTCCAGGAGCTTACACAAACTCATGTCTGTTGAGTCGGTGATCCCATCTAACCATCTCATCCTCTGTCGTCCCCTTCTCCTCCCGCCTTCAATCTTTCCCAGCATCAGGTTATTTTTCCAGTGAGTCAGCTCTTCCCATCAGGTGGCCAAAGTATTGGAGTTTCAACTTCAGTAACAGTCCTTCCAATGAACACTCAGGACTGATCTCCTTTAGGATGGACTGGTTGGATCTCCTTGCAGTCCAAGGGACTCTCAAGAGTCTTAACCAACACCACAGTTCAAAAGCATCAATTCTTCAGCACTCAGCTTTCTTTACAGTCCAACTCTCACATCCATGCATGACTATTGGGAAAACCATAGCCTTGACTAGACAGACCTTTGTTGGCAATGTAATGTCTCTGCTTTTTAATATGCTGTCTAGGTTGGTCGTAACTTTCCTTCCAAGGAGTAAAGGCCTTTTAATTTCATGGCTGCAATCACCATCTGCAGTAATTTTGGAGCCCCCCAAAAATAAAGTCTGACACTGTTTCCACTGTTTCCCCATCTATTTGCCATGAAGTGATGGGACCAGATTCTGTGATTTTAGTTTTTTGAATGTTGAGTTTTAATTCAACTTTTTCACTTTCCTTTTTCACTTTCAGCAAGAGGCTCTTTAGTTCTTCTTCAGTGTCTGCCATAAGGATAGTGTCATCTGCATATCTGAGGTTATTGATATTTCTCCCGGCAATCTTGATTCCAGCTTCTGCTTCCTCCAGCCCAGCATTTCCATGATGTACTCTGCATAAAAATTAAATAGGCAGGGTGACAATATACAGCCTTGACGTACTCCTTTTCCTATTTGGAATCAGTCTGTTGTTCCATGTCCAGTTCTAACTGTTGCTTCCTGACCTGCATACAGATTTCTCAAGAGGCTGGTCAGGTGGTCTGGTATTCCCATCTCTTTCAGAATTTTCCAGAGTTTGTTGTGGTCCACACAGTCAAAGGCTTTGGCATAGTCCATAAGGCAGAAATAGATGATTTTCTGGAACTCTCTTGCTTTTTCCATGATCCAGCGGATGTTGGCAATTTGACCTCAGGTTCCTCTGCCTTTTCTGAAACCAACTTGACCATCTGGAAGTTCATGGTTCACGTATTGCTGAAGCCTGGCTTGGAGAATTTTGAGCATGACTTTACTAGCATGTGAGAAGAGTGCAATTGTGTGGTAGTTTGAGCATTCTTTAGGATTGCCTTTCTTAGGGATTGGAATAAAAACTGACCTTTTTCAGTCCTTTGGCCACCACTGGGTTTTCCAAATTTGCTGGCATATTGAGTGCAGCACTTTCACAGCATCATGTTTCAGGATTTGAAATAGCTCAACTGGAATTCCATCACCTCCACTAGCTTTGTTCCGAGTGATGCTTTCTAAGGCCCACTTGACTTCACATTTCAGGATGTCTGCCTCTAGGTGAGTGATTACACCATCGTGATTTTCTTGGTCATGAAGATATTTTTGTACAGTTCTTCTGTGTATTCTTGCCACCTCTTCTTAATATCTTCTGTTTCTTTTATGTCCATACCATTTCTGTCCTTTATTGTACCCATCTTTGCATGAAATGTTCCCTTTGTATCTCTAATTTTCTTTTTTTTTTCTCAATGTAAAACATTTAATTTAAAAATGTTGACACTACAATATATAAAATAGCTATTATAAATGCACATAGTGTATTCTATAGCTGCCAGGTTTACTCTTTTTTTTTTAAGGAAACTGTAAGTTACACTGTGGTTAAAACTTGTATCTTAACCCTTGAAAAAGCCCACATTCTATCACAGTGATGTATGGTCAGACTTAACAGCCCCAATTGTTAAACACTTGGATCAAGTCATAACCAGTTTTATTGCAAAAGGACCCTGTACACATTTATCAATTCTAGTACCTTAATAACTACCCAACAAGTCATTAACATACAGAAACATGCATCATGAGAAGCAAGAAATATCACCCATCCCTTCTGCATATTAGCAACTTGTCACTCCTGAGCAACAGTGCTCACATCACTGAGGTCTGTGAACAGTCACTTTTCGCATTCATCCTGAGTGAAAGATGGAATGACTTAAGTACAAATGCAACATATTATAAACAATTTCTTACAAAAAAACCTCACAAATTAAACCGAAGTATCTTACAGAATTTACTACAAAACACCATAAAAACTGCCTTCACTTAAGCTCTCTCTCCCCGTATCCGGCGAGCCAACTGGATGTCTTTGGGCATGATGGTGACTCTCTTAGCGTGGATGGCACACAGATTAGTATCTTCAAACAAACCCACCAGGTATGCTTCGCGAGCCTCCGGCAGGGCGCCGATGGCGGCACTCTGGAACCTCAAATTGGTTTTGAAATCCTGGGCGATCTCCCTCACCAACCTCTGGAAAGGCAGTTTCCGGATCAGAAGCTCGGTGAATTTCTGGTAACGACGGATTTCTCGAAGCGCAACAGTCCCGGGCCTGTAGCAATGAGGTTTCTTCACCCCGCCGGTAGAGGGGGCGCTTTTCCTGGCCGCTTTTGTGGCCAGCTGCTTGCCGGGCACTTTCCCACCCCTTGACTTATGAGCAGTCTGCTTGGTTCGGGCCATTTTCTTTTACCTAGTGCCGAAGTTTTAGACCGCTTCTCTGACCGCCGCGCCGCCGCTGCTGCCCAAAGAGCCACAGTAGCCGAAACACAGGAAGAACTCCTTCCAACGAACGACCAAACCGCTCTGCTCTCTAATTTTCTTGAAGAGATTTCTAGTTTTTCCAATTTTATTGTTTTCCTCTATTTCTTTGCACTGATCACTGAGGAAGGCTTTCTTATCTCTCTTTGCTATTCTTTGGAACTCTGCCTACAAATTGATATATCGTTTCTTTTCTCCTTTGCTTTTCACTTCTGTTCTTTTCACAGCTATTTGTAAGGCTTCCTCAGACAGCCATTTTGCTTTTTTTATTTCTTCTTCTTGGGGATGCTCTTCATCCCTGTCACTTTTATAATGGCATGAACCTCCATCCATATTCCATCAGGCACTCTGTCTATAAGATCTTGTTCCTTAAATCTATTTATCACTTCTACTGTATAGTCATAAAGGATTTGATTTAGGTCATACCTGAATGGTCTAGTGGTTTTCCCTACTTTCTTCAATTTAAATCTGAATTTGGCAATAAGTTCATGATCTGAGCCACAGTCAGCTCCTGGTCTTGTTTTTGCTGACTGTATTGAGCTTCTCCATCTTTGGCTGCAAAGAATATAGTCAATCTGATTTCAGTGTTGACCATCTGGTGATGTCCTTGTGTAGAGTCTTCTCTTGTGTTGTTGGAAGAGGGTGTTTGCTATGACCAGTGTGTTCTCTTGGCAGAACTCTATTAGCCTTTGCCCTGCTTCATTCTGTACTCCAAGGCCAAATTTGCCTGTTACTCCAGGTGTTTCTTGACTTCCTCCTTTTGCATTCTGCTGCTGCTGCTGCTGCTGTGTCACTTCAGTCGTGTCCGACTCTGTGCGACCCCATAGATGGCAGCCCACCAGGCTCCCCCGTCCCTGGGATTCTGCAGCAAGAACACTGGAGTGGGTTGCCGTTTCCTTCTCCAATGCGTGAAAGTGAAGTCGCGTCCGACTAGTAGCAACCCCGTGGACTGCAGCCCACCAAGTTCCTCCATCCATGAGATTTTCTAGTACTGGAGTGGCTTGTCATTGCCTTCTCCGCTTTTGCATTCTAGTCCCCTATAGTGAAAAGGACATCATTTTTGGGTGTTAGTTCTCGAACGTCTTGTACGTCTTCATAGAACTGTTCAATTTCAGCTTCTTCAGCATTACTGATTGGAGTATAGACTTGGATTACCATAATATTGAATGGTTTGCATCAGAAACGAAGAGAGATCATTCTGTCGTATTTAGATTGCATCCAAGTACTGCATTTCAGACTCTTTTGTTAACTATGATGGCTACTGCAATTCTTCTAAGGGATTCTTGCCCACTGTAGTAGATATAATGGTCATCTGAGTTAAATTCACCCATTCCCATACATTTTAGTTTGCTGATTCCTAAATTGTCGACGTTCAGCCTTGCCATCACCTGTTTGACCACTTCCAATTTTCCTTGATTCATGGACCTGACATTCCAGTTTCCTATGCAATATTGTTCTTTACAGCATCGGACCTTGCTTCCATCACCAGTGACATCCATAACTAGGTTTTGTTTTTGCTTTGGCTCTGTCTCTTCATTCTCTGTGGAGTTTTTTTTCCACTGATCTCCAGTAACATATTGGGCACCTACCGACCTGGGCAGTTCATCTTTTAGTATCCTAACTTGGATCTCTCAGTTAGTGGTTTATTTGTGTTTTGTTTTGGAGTTTATCATTATTATACGCAGGAGGTTAGGTTTGTTAGGAGCTTATTCCTCCATATTATCTGTGACGTATTGTGAAGTGAAAAAAATTTAAGGTACAGAATAGCGTAAATGAAATGATTCTGTAGGTTTAAATAAAATCGAACGGTTATACACAACTTTTTCTCTATGGAGAAGTGACACCACCAGGTGGCGCTAGTGGTAAAGAATCTGCCTGCCAAGCAGGAGATAGGGGTTCAGTCCCTGGGCTGGAAAGATCCCCTGGAGGAGGACAAAATGGAAACCCTCGCCAGTATTCTTGCCTGGAAAATGCCGTGGACAGAGGAGCCTGGCAGGCTACAGTCCATCGGATCCCACAGAGTGGGACACAAGTGAAGCAACTTCATGCATGCGTGCACACACACACACACACGTTTGTATTATTTGAGTGTTTACAGAGAACATGTATTAATTCTATAATCACAGGAATGATATATTTCTATTTTTTGTACATACCAAGTGGCATGTGGAATATTAGTTCCCCAACCAGGGATTGAACTCTCACCCCCTGCAGTGGAAGTTCAGAGTCTTAACCCACTGTACCACTAGGGAAGTCCTCCAGAGAGACTTCTAGTAACTTCCCACTTGACTTCACTGATTAACCACTGGACTACCAGGGAAGTTCCAAGGTATTTCCATTTTGAAAAGAAGAAAATATTGCTCCCAGAATAGGCTTTCATCTCAATCATTAAAATAACAACATATGGTGAAGTAAGTGTGTTCCCCCTCCTGGGCATATATGCATCCTAAGGCATCTACTCCATTGGAAAGTGACAGGTCTTATCCAGGGAGAAAATGATATTTGTTATCATGGGTCAGGGCAAGAACTTTTAACAGTGAACCTTCCCTGGCCTTCTGAATATCTCTGGGCCTGAGCCTGAATTGAGGTAGTTTTTGGGTTGAGACTTTTGAACTAAGTGGTCTTTCTCCATGAGAGATATCACAGCATTGCTTTGTTTCCATTAAAACAGTAACCTGGAATATGTTAGTGACAGCAGGAGCATGAATCATTTTTCCATGTGCTCTCATGGAAATAACATCCTGCAAGACCTCATATTGGACCTAGGAAAAATACATAATGGGTAAAAGTTGTCTTCTAGAGGGCCACTAAACCCTTTTTCAGACACTCTAGATGAGAGCTACTTCAGAATCCAGTGCTCTGATTTTTCCCACAATGTATTGCCACTTTCTAATCTGGTTTCCTGGCAGCACATTTTGTCCTACTTCTTCCATACCTCTGTGGTGCTTCATTTTCTTAAGGTCCACGCTCCGAAGGTAATAGCAAACTAATCTGACACTGAGCTCTATACAAATGTATTGAAGAAGGAAATGGCAACCCACTCCAGTACTCTTGCCTGGAAAATCCCATGGACAGAGGAGCCTGGTAGGTTATATAGTCCATGGGGTCGCAAAGAGTCAGACATGACTGAGTGACTTCACTTTTACTTTCATTTTCTTTCATCTAGTACCCATGTATTGCTAGGTGATCCCTCTCATTTTGATATATGTTTATAAAACATAGCCTTAACCCAAATAAGTGGTTAAACTTGGAAATTCAGACAGAGTGGCTGTCTGTAGAGGACAATTTTCTGAGTAAACAGGCAGGGAAGCGACATAGTCCAAACACAGTGGTGTGGTTTTAGAATATGGGGCAAGAGACATGGAATTTGGAATGATCTGAGCCTGGCTTTAAAACTTTCCAGGAAGCCAGAGAAACTTTTTTTTTTTTTTTTGGCTACAGCAACAGGGCGCAGCTTGCAGGATATTAATTCCCTCATCAGGGATTGAACCCAGGGCTCCGGCAATGAGAGTTTCAAGTTCTAACCACTGGACCACCAGAGAATTCCCCCAGAGAGACTTCTAATAACTTTCCACTTGACCTCACTTATTAATCAGGATTTACTCTTCATGTAAATGAGGCAGACCCTTCCCTCTCCAATGACAGGAAGACAGTTTTAGAACTGATGAGCCCCATGGGCTAAAAAATATTCTTCTAGTTTTTCCTGCAAAACATAGCAGGTAGGCTGCTTGCTCCACCAGGTCATTTGTCTCTATAGAGACTCTGGCAGCCAAAACTTGGTAAATGGGGTCTGGTCAGATAGCATTTGCTTTCATTCGAGGCAAGAGCCTTACTCTTACTGGTACCAGTGGTTAAGAAAAGACTTCAAGTGCCCCCTTGACTGCTCTTCATCAGGACACAAGAAGGCCTTTTGTTCGCTACTAGTCACCACTGTTGCCAAACCATTGAGCTCACAGCCCGTCTCTTCTTTTCAGTCCTGAATCCCTTAATTATATCCTTAACACATCCATGTCACTACCTCTACCTCTCAACATTTCTCTGAAAGTCACTCAGTCGTGTCTAACTCTTTGCGACCCCATGGACTATACTGGAGTGGGTAGCCTTTCCTTTCTCCAGGGGATCTTCCCAACCCAGTGATTGAACCAGGGTCTCCTGAGCATTGCAGGTGGATTCTTTACCATTTGAGCCACAAGGGAAGCCCACGAATACTGGAGTGGGTAGCCTATCCCTTACCCAGCGGATCTTCCCAACCCAGGAATTGAACTGGGGTCTCCTGAATTGCAGGTGGATTCTTTACCAACTGAGGTATCAGGGAAGCCAGCATTTCTCTGGGTTCCAGCGTATTCTTTCCTCATCCTTATCCCCGCAAACGATGATGTGTGCCTCACTCTTGCCTCCAAGGACAAGATTAGCCTTCAACTGCTCTTTGGAACCACCTTCTGATTTTATTTGTTCTTTTTCCTGTATCCACAGTCTTTCTGATTCCATAGCTGATTTACCCTTGGCGAAGAAGGCACAGAAATTTGTCCAAATAAAATAAATGCCTTCCCTAAAAACACCCTCGTCTCTTAGGGAGATTATGGGGAATAGTTATCTCCCTAAAGCTGCTATTCTCTGTCTCCATCCTTCCCTTTGCCAGCAAATTTCTTAAAAGAGTGGCCTATATTTCTTGCCTCTGTTGCCTTCCCACCCACTTGCCTCACCCTACTGCAGGGTGGTTTCTGCCTTCACCACTCCACTGGAGCTGCTCTTTTCAAAGTAACCAGTGGTCTCTTACATGTTCAATCTAGTGGCATCTTTGTAACCCTATTTAGTTTGACTGCATGCACACATTAAGTGGCTTCAATCATGTCCTACTCTTTGCTACCCTGTGGACTATAGTCCCGCAGGCTCCTCTGAACATGGAATTCTCCAGGCAAGAATACTGGACTGGGTTGTCATTTCCTTCTCTAGGGGATCTTCCTGACTCAGGAATAGAACCGGTATCTCTTACCGCTCCTGCATTGGCAGAGGGGTTCTTTACCACTATCACCACCTGGGTGGGTTTCCCTCGTGGCTCAGAAGGTAAAGAATCTGCCTGCACTGCAGGAGATCTGAGTTCGGTCCCTGGGTCAGGAAGAGCCCCTGGAGAAGGGCATGACAACCCACTCTAGTATTCTTACCTGGAGAGTTCCTTGGACTGAGAAGCCTGGTGGGCTACAGTCCATGGAGTCGCAAAGCGTCAGACAGGACTGAATAACTAACACTTTCACTTTCTTTCACTTTCAGCACCACCTGGGAAGCCTTTAGTTTGATTGAATACACTGATTGAATACATTTGATTGAATACCTTTAGTTTCCTAAATACACTGATGTTTTTAGTCACTGGGCACATACAGTCCCTCTTTCTGAGGAATAAATGAGAACTCATGACGACAATGTTTGTTTCTGGAGTGGCACCAAGGCATGTGGGTGGGGGTGGGGTGGGGGGAGTTGTGGGCTTTCTTTCTTTGATGTGACTAAAAACAAAATAGGCATTCATTTTTTTCATTGATTATTTGACATAGACTTTTGTGTACCTACCGTATAGTGAGATACTGGCCCCCAACTCTATGGGGTGCAGTGGAGCTTCTTTATGCTTCTGTAAGGAGCAAGAGATGAGCAAACCTTCAAATTGCCTTCATGTCCGAGTTACCAGTGCCTGGTACCCTCTGTAGGCTTAGCAGCCAGTTGCCAGACCTACTTGCTACTCATCAAGAGCAATGCTCACTTATCTGAGGCTGAATTTTAAAAACCTCACCATTAGATATGAAATTATCTACATTACATCATTTTTTAAATTCCACTATGATGAGGTGGGAGGAATGATCTGAGTGTAATTTATTTGAAAACTCGGTTCTGGCAGAGGGAATTTAAGTTAATGTTAGTAACAGAAACTCTTGAAAAGAGGTCAAGGGGGTAACATAGCTTTAAAAAATTCTGTTTCATAATCCTGTCCATTTAGAAGGAGGAGGAGTGCAGTTTGTCTGAAGGAGGCAAGGGGGAGCCATGGCCTCCGGTCCTTGCTTTGAACTTCTGAGCTTATTAGCAGAGGGAATCGATATTCAGAAAGATTTCACCACAAGTTGCAAAAACTTGGACTCTTCGTTCAATGTGATTACTTCCTACCCTCTAGCTGTCCTTAAGAGAAGCTCTTAAACACGTTGTTCAGACCTGATCAAAACATTAGCCAAGTCTTATGATGTTTGGACATGCTAGGCAACACTGGAGTCATTAATCACAGGGTTACTGACAGATGCTAAGTATAAGCATCTGTATGTTAAAATTGTTTTTTTAACTGATTAACATGTAACAGGGCTCAAGGACTGAGAAAAAAAATGATAAAGCACATTTGGAGATGCACAGTGCATGCAGATTTGACCTAGATTCAGAAAGCAGAAAAGAAAATGCAAAACGAGAATCTTGACATTGCTAACTACATTTGAAGAGTACTGAACATCTTAATTCTCTTAATGATCCTGAACATTTTAAGGATAATTAACATTAACTAAAATAAACGGGCCCGCTCCTCAAAATACACATGGTGAGCATATTCTGAGAATATGAAATTATGCATTTCTCTTTCCCAGGTAAGAATTAATTGGTATAAAGAATCTACCAGTAGAAAAATGTTTATTTAATACTCTTGTTTTAGAAGGTACCTATTCCTTAGAAAATTTCTCAGTAACCAAGAAGAAGCTGACTATATTATTATACCAGTCTAATAGATCAGCGTGTTAGTCACTTAAGTCTACAGGAAATGCATTAATTAGGGTGTAAGGCTATGGTTTTTCCTGTGGTCATGTATGGATGTGAGAGTTGGACTGTGAAGAAAGCTGATTGCCGAAGAATTGATGCTTTTGAACTGTGGTGCTGGAGGAGACTCTTGAGAGTCCCTTGGACTGCAAGGAGATCCAACCAGTCCATTCTAAAGGAGATCAGGAGTGAGATTGCTGGATCATATGGCAGTTCTATTTCCAATTTTTTGAGGAATCTCCACACTGTTCTCCATAGTGGCTGTACTAGTTTGCATTCCCACCAACAGTGTAAGAGGGTTCCTTTCTCTCCAGATCCTCTCCAGCATTTATTGCATGTAGACTTTTGGATAGCAGCCATTCTGACTGGTGTGAAATGGTATCTCATTGTGGTTTTGATTTGCATCTCTCTGATTATGAGGGATGTTGAGCATTTTTTCATGTGTTTGTTAGCCATCTTTATGTCTTCTTTGGAGAAATGTCTGTTTAGTTCTTTGGCCCATTTTTTGATTGGGTCATTTATTTTTCTGGAATTGAGCTGCAGGAGCTGCTTGTATAATTTGGAGATTAAACCTTTATCAGTTGCTTCATTTGCTATTATTTTCTCCCATTCTGAAGGCTGTCTTTTCACCTTACTTATAGTTTCCTTTGCTGTGCAGAAGCTTTTGATTTTAATTAGGTCCCATTTGTTTATTTTTGCTTTTATTTCCAATATTCTGGGAGGTGGGTCTTGGAGGATCCTGCTGTGATTTATGTCGGAGAGTGTTTTGCCTACGTTCTCCTCTAGGAGTTTTATAGTTTCTGGTCTTACATTTAGCTCTCTAATCCATTTTGAGTTTATTTTGGTGTATGGTGTTAGGAAGTGTTCTAGTTTCATTCTTTTACAAGTGGCTGACCAGTTTTCCCAGCACCACTTGTTAAAGAGACTGTCTTTTCTCCATTTTATATTCTTGCCTCCTTTGTCAAAGATGAGGTGTCCATAGATGCGTGGATTTATCTCTGGGCTTTCAATTTTGTTCCATTGATCTATATTTCTGTCTTTATGCCAGTACCATACTGTCTTGATGACTGTGGCTTTGTAGTAGAGCCTGAAGTCCGGCAGGTTAATTTCCCCAGTTCCATTTTTCTTCCTCAAGATTGCTTTGGCTATTCGAGGTTTTTTGTATTTCCATACAAATTGTGAGATTATTTGTTCTAGTTCTGTGAAAAATATTGTTGGCAGCTTGATAGGGATTGCATTGAATGTATAAATTACTTTGGGTAGTATACTCATTTTTACAATATTTATTCTTCCAATCCTTGCAGCACTGTTTATAATAGCCAGGACATGGAAGCAACCTAGATGTCCATCTGCAGACGAATGGATAAGAAAGCTTTGGTACATATACACAATGGAGTATTATTCAGCCATTAAAAAGAATACATTTGAATCAGTTCTAATGAGGTGGATGAAACTGGAGCCTATTATACAGAGTGAAGTAAGCCAGAAAGAAAAACACCAATACAGTATACTAACACATATATATGGAATTTAGAAAGATGCAAATGATAACCCTGTATACGAGACAGCAAAAGAGACACAGATGTATAGAACAGTCTTTGGGACTCTATGGGAGAGGGTGAGGGTGGGATGATTTGGGAGAATGGCATTGAAACACGTATGTTGTCATATGTGAAACGAATCACTAGTTCAGGGTCGATGCATGTTATAGGATGCTCGGGGCTGGCATGCGGGGATGACCCAGAGGGAGGATAAAGGGAGGAAGGAGGTGGGAGGGGGGTTCAGGAGGGTGAACTTATGTAAACCCGGGGCAAATTCATATTAATGTATGGCAAAACCAACCAATATAATATTGTAAAATAATTTGCCTCCAATAAAAAATAAATTAACTACAAAAAAATAAATAAATAAAGGAGATCAGTCCTGTGTGTTCATTGGAGGGACTGATGTTGTAGCTGAAACTCCAATACTTTGGCCACCTCATGCGATGAGTTGACTCACTGGAAAAGACTGATGCTGGGAGGGATTGGGGGCGGGAGGAGAAGGGGACAACAGAGAATGAAATGGCTGGATGGCATCACCAACTCGATGGACATGAGTTTGAGTGACCTCCGGGAGTTGGTGATGGACAGGGAGGCCTGGCGTGCTGTGATTCATGGGGTCGCAAAGAGTCAGACACGACTGAGCAACTGACCTGAACTGAATCTATGTTATTAAGTACTCAAGGGAATCACTATTAAGTTATAAATCAGTGTCACTACTGATTCAGGAGAAAAAACCAAACAACAGTGAGTCTTCACAAATTTTTCTCACTGATCTCCAGGCATCTAAATAAAATGAAGAAAGCCTCAACCTTGGTGTTTAAAAATGTGCATGAAATATGACTCTTCTAAAAGGAAGAATAAAAGTTCCTTCAGGGCTGGCATATTTTAACTCCAACTACATATATGAAATTATGAGAAATCTATTGTATAACTCTATTTGAGAAAAAAGGGTTTGAAATGTCTTAACAGGTTCACAATGAAAAAAGGACAAAATTCTTTACAGAACTCAAGCTCAAAAACCAAACAAGTACGAGAATCGATTATTGGTAGCTGCTGCTGCTAAGTCACTTCAGTCATGTCTGACTCTGTGCCACCCCATAGACGGCAGCCCACCAGGCTCCCCTGTCCCTGGGATTCTCCAGGCAAGAACACTGGAGTGGGTTGCCATTTCCTTTTCCAGGGGATCTTCCCAACCCACGGATTGAACCCAGGTCTCCCACATTGCAGGCGGATTCTTTACCAGCTTGATTCCAAGTTCCAGCGAGGCTGACAGCTCACATGCAAATGGATTCTAAGAGGTCCCTGCTCATTGCTCAGGCTCCAAAGTTAGTGGATAGATGGAAGCATCCTTACCCTCCACCATCCCTCAGAGCCTCCCACTCTGATTCGTCCTTCTTCCCTTGTCACCATGGAACTTTAAGAACCAGTTCAGAAGGAAAAGGCAAATTAATCTGCAATTGGAACAATTAGTCTTCATTGACACCCCCACTCGTCTTTGGGCATTAAGAGAAAAGAGAAAAAGTGGTGAGCCCTGAGCTTGAAATCTTTTTTGCAACCAGGCTCCTTTTTAAAAAAGGAAGCCATTATTTTTAGGTTTGTCATGTTTGTCTCACCATGATAAAGCAAACCATCTAATTCAAACTGAGGCCGCAGAAATGAGCCCAGTGCAGCTGTCAAAGAAGCTTGGAAGAAAAGGAAAAAAAATAGTTTTCACGTGCTGTTCCTTCTATTGGAATTCTCTTCTCCCACATCATGAGATTGCAACCCAATTGTCACTTCTTCAGAGAAGAATTCCCAGTGGTGGGTCACCGCCTCCTTCAAGGTCATGATCCCCTGTTACCTGTTTTCAAAGAACCAGATATTCCTTGGTGTCACCTGTCACAGTTGTGGTTTACTGCTGTAATTTTTAAAGACAAATGTCTGTTTCCCATTTTAGACTCAGAGTTTCACTAGGGCAGAAATATTTCCCCTGACTTTTAGACTCCTTATTATTGGCATAATTCTTCATTCACATTAGGTGCTCAACAGTGGTTTGATGGATACATGGATACGTGAATGATACAACAAACAAGACCCAGTATATGAAAGTAGAATATTTCTCATCATTTACTGTGTCAAGAGAGGCAGTATAGCATATGAATGCAGATCTGGAGCCTGACTTCAGTTCAGTTCAGTTCAGTCGTGTCCGACTCTTTGTGACCCCATGAATCACAGCACGCCAGGCCTCCCTGTCCATCACCAACGCCCGGAGTTTACTCAAACTCATGTCCATCAAGTCAGTGATGCCATCCAGCCATCTCATTCTCTGTCATCCCTGTCTCCTCCCACCCCCAGTCCTTCCTAGCATCAGACCCTTTTCCAGTGAGTCAGCTCATCACATGAGGTGGCCAAAGTATTGGACTTTCAGCTTCAACATCAGTCCTTCCAATGAACACCCAGGATTGATCTCCTTTAGAATGGACTGGTTGGATCTCCTTGCAGTCCAAGGGACTCTCAAAAGTCTTCTCCAGCATCACAGTTCAAAAGCATCAATTCTTCGGCGATCAGCTTTCTTCACAGTCCAACTCTCACATCCATACATGACCACTGGAAAAACCATAGCCTTGACTAGATGGACCTTGGTTGGCAAAGTAATGTCTCTGCTTTTTAATATGCTATCTAGGTTGGTCATAACTTTCCTTCCAAGGAGTAAGCATATTTTAATTTCATGGCTGCAATCAGCATCTGCAGTGATATTGGAGCCCCAAAAAATTAAGTCTGACACTGCTTCCACTGTTTCCCCATCTATTTCCCATGAAGTGATGGGACCATATGCCATGATCTTCGTTTTCTGAATGTTGAGCTTCAAGCCAAACTTTTCACTCTCCTCTTTCACTTTCATCAAGAGGCTTTTGAGTTCCTCTTCACTTTCTGCCATAAGGGTGGTGTCATCTGCATATCTGAGGTTATTGATATTTCTCCTTGCAATCTTGATTCCAGCTTGTGCTTCTTCCAGCCCAGTATTCCTCATGACTACCTGAGTTCAAATCCTAACTTTTCCACTTACTTGCTGTTTAACCTTGGAAAAATCACCTGAGATCTCTGCTTCAGTTTCCTCTTCATCATAGTTTTGTTGTGTGGATTAAATGAGTTAATATATGTAAAGCGCATGCTTGGCATATTTACTACATTCAATAAATGTGAGATATTATTTCACTGGGCTTCCTTTGTGGTTCATAAAGAATCCGCCTGCCAGTGCAGGAGATACAGGTTCAATCCCTGGGTCAGGAAGATCCCCTAGAGAGGGGAATGGCAATCCACTCCAGTATTCTTGCCTGGAGAATTCCAGGAACTGAGGAACCTGGCAGGCTATAGTCTATGGGGTCACAAAGAGTCAGACACAACTAAGCAACGACAATTATCTTATTAAAGCCCTTGGTTCATAGTACACTGTGAACGTGAAAATAGCTCAGTCGTGTCCCACTCTTTTCGACCCAATAGACTATACAGTCCATGGAATTCTCCAGGCCAGAATACTGGAGTGGGTAAACTTTCCCTTCTCCAGGAGATCTTCCTGACCCAGGAATTGAACTGGGATCTCCTGCATTGCAGGTGGATTCTTTACCAGCTGAGCTATAAGGGAAGCCCTCCCAGTACACTAAACAATGGTGTATAGCTGCTCATTACAGACATTACACCTTCTGACACCAGTGGCAGAGAGATAGAATTGCATTTTGATTCATACTCCTTGGGTCAACTCCTTACCCTCTTTCCCATATTATCTGTTTCAGCCCTTTACTTGATTTGATGTCACTGAGACAGGTAGTGAAGGGATCCTTTGATTTTTTGCAGCTCCTGCCTTGTGAATGTCACTAATCTTTCCAGAGGAGAAATAAATTTGAGGACAAAGCAAAAATACAGCAGCTGCCCTGACAGCCTAAGTTGCAAAGTGGTGAAATAAAATAAGTGTCATGTGCATTTTACTTTGAAGTGACAGGAAAATAAGGGACCCACAAACCAGTCATTACCTAGCAGATCACCAAGTGGTTCTGGTTTCCACAAGGTGGCCTCAGAGCCATCTATGTGCTTGCAGTTCAGCACGTTGGCCATTATGTTAGTCAATGAAGAAGAATTGAATGAAGCAAGGGGTTCCCATTTATTTGGTGCAGAAATTTTATGCATGAGGTTACTAGGCTTTGGAAAAACATAAGGAATGCTATGGACATTATACCTTCTAGTCTTGCCATCCATAGGCAACCCTGGTGGGTGTCCCATCTACAAAGACTACAAATCCTCATCGCCTTGACCTTTTACACCATCAAGGAAAAGCGTTCTCATTTGTTTCATCATGTTTATGTTGGATCTACAGATGGGGATAAAGATCTGATTGTCTGAGTCCAATGGATATAGCATTGCTCACTTGCACACTTATAGCAGCTTTGACTTTTGTTTGAGAGGATCTCTGTGTTTCTAAGCTCAGGTTCTGGGAAGAGGCAGCCTGGGTTTGATTTCTAGGGCCGTCACTTGTGAATTCTGTGACCTTGGTCATGCTGCCTAACCTCTCCCATTTTTTTTTCCTTTGGTAAAATGATCCCAATTGTAAAGCTTGTTGTGAAGATTAAATGAGTTATTACTTTTAAAACAATAGTACACTGCATCATGGAAAGGAAATGCTTAACAAGTTATTTTTTGTAATAGTATTTGCTTCCTGATTTTGAAAGCCTTTTGAATTATTTATTGAGTACATGGCCGTCTCTGTGCTAAAAACCGTGTGTACATTATTTTATTTAGTCTCAGTCACAGGTGTGTGTGTGTTTGTGCTCAGTTGTGTCCAACTCTTTGCAACTCCATGTACTGTTGCCCATCAGGCTCCTCTGTCCACGGAGTTTTCCAGGCAAGAATACTGGAGTTGATTGCCATTTCCTCCTTCAGGGGATCTTCCTGACCCAGGGATCAGACCCACGTCTCTTGCGTCTCCTGTATTGGCAGTCAGGTTCTTTACCACTGAGCCACCTTGCTGCCACAGGTGTGAGATAGGTTTTATTCTTATCTCTGTTGTACAGGTGAGAAAACTGATACTTTGAGAAAGAAGTCATTTGTCTGGGGTCACACAACCAGTAAGCAGTAGAGCTTCCTCTCCCCACCACTGCATGAGGAAGAAGGCAAGAGGCTGTAGAGAAGAGGGAGGGTGATCAAGGCTCCAGGCAAGATACTTGCTCTGTCCTTAGGGCAGACTGAAAAGTGAGTTCTGAGGACTGGGGACAACCAGCCATCCCCAGCTAAGGAAAGACTGTACCGTGCCACTGGGCTTTTCTAACATTTATTCTCATTGCCATCATGATGACTACTCCCTACCTATGTAGCCACCCCTTTTCTCCCTGACTCAAGAGCAAATCAAAGAAATCTTTTTAGGGAGACAATATAATCCAGTGATTAAAAGTGGGGCCTCTGAACTCAAACTGTAGTGGTTCAAATCTTATCACTTTATGAGTGATCTTTTTTTTTAACATTTTAAAAGTAATCATATTTATTTATTTTTGGCTGTGCTGGGTCTTCATTGCCATGTGGGTTACTCTTTGCGGTGCATGGGCTTCTCATTGCAGTGGCTTCTCTTGTTGCAGAGCACAGGCTCTAGGGCACATGGGCTTCAATAGTTGTGGCTCACAGGCTCTAGGGCACAGACCCAATGGTTGTGGTGCACGAGCTTACTTTTGTTCCATGACATGTTGGATCTCCCCAGATAAGGGATCGAACCAGTGTCTCTTGCATTGTCAAGCAGATGTTTTACCACTGAACTACCAGGGCAGCCCTTGAGTGATCTTACACACTTAATTAACCCTCCAGTCCAATAGTTTAAATATTGAGATGGGCTTCCTTGTTGGCTTAGCGGCAAAGAACCTGTTTGCCAATGCAGGAGACATGGGTTCAATCCCTGGGTCGGGAAAATCCCCTGGAGAAGGGAATGGCAGCCCACTCCAATATTCGTGCCTGGGAAATCTCATGGACAGAAGAGCCAGGCGGCCTACAGTATGTGGGGGTCACAAAAAGGTCAAACACGACTAAGGGACTAAACAACAACAAATATTGAGATACATATATGCCATACAAACTAAAGCTCATTGAGGTACTTCATGATTTTTATGAATGTAAAGTGGCTCAGGGGCTTCCCTGGTGGTTCAGATGGTAAAGAATCAGCCTGCAATGTAGGAGACCCAGGTTTGATCCTTGTGTTGGGAAGATTCCCTGGAGAAGGGAATGGCTACCCACTCCAGAATTCTTGTCTGGAGAATTCCATGGACAGAGGAGTGTGATGGGCTACAGTCCATGATGTCGCAAAGAGTTGGAGACTACAGAGTGACTGAGCACACACACACCCAAAGTGGTTTTGAGAACAAATGTCTGAGGACCACTGCTCTAGGCTTTAGTTTCTTCTGCAAATTAGAAATGATGATAGTATCAACCTCAGAAAATTGTTAAGCAATTAAATGAGATAAAGAACATAAAGCTCCTAGCCCAATGTTGGTACTCAGTAAAGCATTATGTTTTTTTCAATATCATTTGCTGCATTTGCTGAGGGTCTAGAGCTAACCTCCTTGTTGACTGTAATGTGTGTGTGTATATATATATATATATATATATATACCTGAGTGTCTACTAGTGAAAACATATACATTATCCATCATTTGTGTGGTCATCACAGTCCTGGGTACATTAGCACAACATATAGGACCTTTTAATCTGTCTGGAGAGACAGAACTCAAATGTAAAACAACGTCAAACCTGGTAAGATGGAATGTACCACTATTTCAAATAAAGTATATGTGCAAAACTGCATGGAGTGAGACTCCTCTATACTTACGTTCTCTAGGAGTTCAGAGAAGAGGGTGACCAGAGCCAGAAATGGAACGATGTATGGCTGGGTGAGATACATGTCCCAGATATGTCTTAACCATACTTAGTAAGAGTATACAGACTTTTCAGGGAATCTCTAAGGTGTGTATCAGGCCTTTAATATCGACATTGGAAATTGGATGTTCTCTGGTATCTGATGCTGTGCAGTTCTTAGTCGCTCAGTCATATCTGACTCTTTGCGACCCCGTGGACTGTAGCCCGCCAGGCTCCTCTGTCCATGGGGATTCTTCAGGCAAGAATACTGGAGTGAGTTGCCACGCCCTCCTCCAGGGGATCTTCCCAACACAGGGATCGAACTCAGGTTTCCCTCACTGTAGCTGGATTCTTTACCATCTGAACCACCAGGGAAGCCCAAGAATACTGGTGTGGGTAGCCTATCCCTTCTTCAGGGGATCTTCCTGACCCATGGATCTCCTGCCTTGCAGGCAGATTCTTTACCAGCTGATATACCAGGAAAGCCCCTGGTATCTGGCACACTTTAGCAAAACAAAAACCAAATTCCTAGCACTTAAGGTATATTATTGGAAAATGCAGGGGTTTGGAGTCAGCTGACCTGTTTTCAAATCCCGATTGTGTTACTTTAGTAACTGTGGAAGCTGGGCCATGTCCAGTCACTGCCTGGAGTTTCATGATCCTAGTGTGGAAAATGGGGTTGCTATTAATTGGTCCCCATATAATTGGAGCAAATGAGATCATCTAGGCACTGGTGATTCACAAAATATAAAGCCCTAACTGAATGTGCAGTGTTGTCACCATATTTGCCTCTTTTGCCTGTTACATCTCTACCCCCATGATGTTTTGAGACTGGTGGCATCTTCTCCAGAGAGGAAGCAGGCCTGGAATAGCCTGGGTATTTATGGAGGAGATTGACAGAGTCTGAGTTGTGAAATTTCAGTGGCCTCTTCCAGGTCATCCTGTTGAGTTCCTCACTCTCAGGAGCACTAAATTTATTCTTCCATTTTTAAAACATAGCTTCCTGATTTTGCTTACATTGTTTCTCTTCACTTTATTTTGGGGGAGGGGAACTTATGAATACTCACATACAAAGGGCCATTCCTTACCTCAGAATAATACTGTTGGGCTCATAGCTCACCTCTCATTTTCAGACACAAGAGCAGGAGAGTAACTTAGAATTTGTGGTCTTTTCTAAAGCTATCAAAGAAACTCTGAAGAATAGCTCTGTTGTTTCCAGGCATGAGAAGGAATATTTTATGTGGATTGGGTGCCTCCAATAAGCTAGTCACTAGTGGAAAAGTAGCTGCAACCTGCCTTCCAAAAGCTTGAACTCATAATGAGCTCATGTGTGATCTGGGACAACTAAAACGGTCTATGTGAGATGTGGTTATCCATGTGCACTTTGAAACCTCCTCTTCTTATTCACTGTGTGACCTTAGGTGGTTCCTTTCACCTCTCTGATTCAGTTTCTGCATCTGGCAGAGGGTCCATGAGTCCTGATCCTACAGGGTTGCTGTGAAGACTGAAGGAGATAATGCATGTGTGTTTATCTCTGTGCTTGGTATATGGGTGTGTGTGTGTGTGTGTATGAGTCACTCAGTTCTGTCCAACTCTTTTGTGACCCCATGGACTATAGTCCTCCAGGCCCCTCTGTCCATGGGATTCTCCAGGCAAGAATACTGGAGTGGGTTGCCATGCCCTTCTCCAGGGAATCTTCCTGACTCAGGGATCAAAGCCAGGTCTCCCGCATTGCAGGCAGATTCTTTACCTTCGGAGCCACCAGAGAACTTTAGCACTTGGCAAATGTTAGCCATGATTATGCTAGATCTGGTAACAGTGTAAAGCAAGCTACATCCCTGACTTCTGGGGGCTTGTACTCAAAATGAGATAAGATATAGAAGAACAAGTAACCCTAACGTGGGGAGAAGGGCCAGGGCGGTGCCTTAGGTCCAATGGCCATGGCTCATTCGTGGTAATTTCACTGAATTTTCCTGCCTTGCTACCCCCTCCTACCCAAATTGCTGACCTTTACCCACAGAAGGAGGCATTCCTTCAGCTGCTTAGAAACCACTTTTTCTTTAATTTTCCCCTTAAGTGTAGTGAAGGGGGAGGGAAAGGGAGAGGGAATAAACACCAGCTGGGATGAGAATATGAAGAAAAGACAGGTTTCTTTTTTTTCCTCATTGAAAAAAAGGGTAGGGTAGTGGGGACAGGGAGAAAAATGTGTGGAGGAGGGGCTGCTGGGAGGCGCTGCGCGGGCGGTTTCACCAAAGCATTGCTTCTTCTAATCATCTCGTTGCAGGCAATGCTCTGGCTCTAGCCAATCATTTGTTTACACCAAAAGGTGCGATGCCAGAGGCAGGTGTCATAACAATTAATAACACTCCTAGGAATGAATAGTTTCTCCCTAACTCTGCCAGCCTGAGGGGAGTTTGCTTCTTGGGAGAGATTCTCATGAAAGTTTGCTTCCACCCAGAGCAGTGGGGAGGGGCCCCTCTGAGAACATTTCATACTGATCTGCAGCCACCCTCTAAAGCCCAGTTGAAAATGGGGGTAAAGCTTTGTCTTTTCAACAAAGTTGGCCTCAGCCTTCCTTGCAGCACTTGGCACCCCCACAAAGCAAAGTCTTTGCTTAGAAATCTTTGAACTTTTGTGCCCAGAGAAACTCAGAGGCAGATAGGGGACTTAAAATGGTGGCAGCTGCTGTTCTTTGGAGATAAATTAGAAATAAAGATGAATTCTAGAGTTGAGGATTTTAAAAAAATTTTTAAAAATATGAATTGAAACTAAGACACAGGAAGGCTAAGTGATTTGCTCAAGTCAGTGGCCCAGCCACAATTTGAACCGAAGCAGTCTGGCTCCAGCACACGACACACACCGCTTTGCTGTCTCACGTTCAGTTCAGAGAAAGGGTTTTCTTTTCTTGACCCTACAGTCAATGCGGTCTGATTATAGCATATAAATATCCTTTCTACAACTGTATGTGTATTGATATTTATTTATCATTTTAGTCAAGAGTCTCTGGATGCTTTGAATACTTTCTCGCCTGCCCTGTACACAACTGCACATACTCTCAAATAATAAAATGTTTTTCCTCTTGATTTAGTAAGCAGACACCGTTGTTCTCTTTGGAGCTAGGGTGTCTTAGTGCACTGGAATCAGAATTACAACTAAAATCAGGGGAGATGCATTCAGTTTTCAAAGAATGCCTTCCCATTCTAGCTTTGGAATAGTGGGAAGGTATTTCCCAGTGACCCAACCTAGAAATTCTATACCTGAGCTCTCCAGACTACATGATTCCTTCAGAATCATGGGATCATGTAAGCATCTGAATCTTGGGATTTTCAACCTCTTGGAGAGTTCTTTTTGTTTTTGTTTTTTTCATTACCCTCCTAATCCTGCTCAGAGAAAGCTGAGGCTTGGGGAGTGGGGACTTGAGTTAATTAGTTGTACTTAGTCAATTCATGTTAGGGGGTTGATTTCTAGAATCTGCTCCAGAAAAAAAAAATGTGGAACCTCCAGGGCAAAAGACTTTGTGCTTCAGATCTCAGGGCCAGGTTCAACGTCTTCATAGGATTTAGGAGGTCAGAATTTCCTAGGCAAAATCCACATTGAGCAGCCTTCCAAAAAGTTCCCATCACCTGCAAGATAGAATCACATTCTCCACGGAAGGTAACAGGTACTTGTTTCACATCTTGGCTTTCATTACAGATAGAAGCAGCAGCAACAGCAGTAACACAACTTTGGACCAACTGAGCATTTGATTGAACTTCACTTCATGGGGTGACATATTGTTTCTCAGGAAAATTCGGTTGCTATTAAGAGGGAGGCAGTTATCGTGGTTAAATATACTCTCATTGCAATGGAGTACTAGGGGAGCTTTTTAATATTTATGTGACAATAATTGATCTCTTACTACTGTCAAGTACTGCTAAAGACTTATCAGCTTGCTGCTTCAGCACCATATGTTGTAGCCAAGATGCGCTCCATGTGTCCTTCCTGTGCCTTGGGGAGAGAACATTTGCAATAGATCAGAATAGAAAATGGTATGGGCTTCAGTCAAGTTCCTTGCTCTTTGCTTTCTCCTCAGTGACTGGGTATATGCATTCTGACTGTAAAGTAACGAGATCGCCTCCCAAAACCACCTGTGAAATGCAGCCTGGGTCCTTAAGTGTCCCCTTTCCCAAGTACGGGCCAAGAAAGGGGATGTCAGAATTAAAGGGGATTCCTTGTCAGTTCACCTTGTAGTGCATATAACTTATTTTAAATAGACCATTTTGTGAAACCTGAAAGCCCACCCACAATTAAAATGCTAACATCTATACCATTTGGTTTTTCTTAATGAGCCATGTGCTGATTTTGCTTGTCTTCAGCAAAAACAAAATTTAGCACACACATACCATAAAACCCCCAGGAACCTAAGGAGTGGGCCTTTGACAAATTTTACTTGAGCCTGATTTTCATTAGGAATTTGTTTATGGGGATGAGTAAGCTACTTGGGGGAAAGACAGTTTAACTGCTTAAAGGTATGAGGGTCCTCTTAGGTGAACTGCATCAGAGAATCACATTGAGGGTCAAGGAGCCTGAAACATTAATGTCAGCATCCCACAGCCAGATGCACAGGGAGAGTGGCCCAGCAGCTCTTCCTTCCTTTTAATTTGAGGTTATAATGACTCGGATTCCTGTGACTGGAGGGTCACAGTTCCAGTGGATGAGGTTAAATAAGGCAAATGTTCTGTTACATGCTCATCCATTCTGTTCCGTTACGTTCCATCGCTCAGTCGTGTCCGACTCTATGTGACCCCGTGGACTGTAGCCTACCAAGCTTCTCCATCCATGGGATTCTCCAGGCAAGAATACTGGAGTGGGTTACCGTTTCCTTCTCCATGCTCATAATAATGTTTATATGTTAGAAGCATCCTGACATAGTGGAATAGATCTTCAAGAACTGACATTCATGTCTTTCCTCAAACACATTATGGTATCACTCATATAATGAGATATTTCTGTTACAAAATCTAAACACAGCAAACATTTGGAAAAAAAAAAAAAACTGGACATGCCAACCACATTAGAATGCTTTTCCCAAAATTCAATGTGCCATCTTTTCTGGGATGGAGAATCTTCTTTTCTGTTCATTTGTTTGCTTGCTTTTAGGGAGGTAAAGGCAAGGATGTTTTCCAAGTTATTTGAAAGGCAATTGAAGAATAATATGGACATTTAGCTCTTCTTCATGGGCTTCCCTAGTGACTCCGTGGTAAAGAATCAACCTGCAATGCAGGAGATGTGGGTTCGATCCCTGTGTCAGGAAGATCCCATGGAGGAGGACGTGGAAGCCCACTGCAGTATTCTTGCTTGACAAATCTCATGGACAGAGGATCCTGGTGGGCTACACTCCATGGGGTCACAAAGAGTCAGACATGACTGAAGTGAGCTAGCATGCGTATACGAACCCCTTTTTCATAATTACTGATGCAAGCCTGAGAGAAAAATTTCCTCTATTTATCTGGAGAATTAACCTTTGGGGAATTCTGGAAATAGGTTGAATGTGGTCATCAGGGACCGTGGGCAAATGATGTCTGTATATTTCTTAGACAACTTTCCAAATATTTGGAAAATCCTATACATAGTTCTAATGCCACACTCCAAGTGAATTATTTCTATATTTCCAAGTGAATATAGAGCTCCTCTGGATAGTCTGTTCCCTCTTTTTGTTCCTTGATTTCATAGCTTGGGTTTCTTTTTTTTAATTAAAAGAAATGAACTTTTAAACAGAAATGATTAATTATCATGCTTTATTCTTTTTCTAAACATTTTCCTATCCACATGTCACCTGGTCCTCTTAACACTTCTGGAATTGCACTTGATCATTTTCTTTGCCCGATAACGAAATTTAGTGACATTAGAGCTAATGCCTAGACTGTAGGTGTTTCTATTTCCAATTAGCTGACATCAATGACTTTGAATCTGGTGCAACTTTAATATCCCATCCTAGTTGCTACTTATTTACAGCCCACCCCTGCCTACTTTCTTTTACCTGTGCAGTTAGGCATCTTACTATCTGGGAATTTATTTTGGCCGTGCTATGAAGAATGTGGCATCTTAGTTCCCCAACCAGGAATTGAACCTGTGCCCCTCTGCATTGGAAGTGTAGAGTCTTAACCACTGGACTTCCAAGGAAGTCCCTATCTGGGAAAACTTGTGAAGAAATTACTCTTGATATGAAACCTTACTCCAGAAAACTGCAAACCTATTCAAATTTCGTTCATAATTCCATTCATAGAGTGATCCCAAGGAAGGTCATGACCCAGGTTTAGAACCTCTCAGAGAGTGGTGTGCCTATAGTCTCTTTTGAGATTACAGAGTCTGTGAAGGTAGACCTCTTAAAGAAGTGATGACCTAGATCATGAATTAGCAAAATTTTTTCTGTAAAAGGTCAGATAATAATTGTTTTCAACTTTACAAGCCGTAGGGTCTCTGTTGGATTTACTCAGCTCTAAATGAGTAAGTAGCACAAAAGCAGTTGTAGATGATATGTAAATGAATGGGCATATAGCTGTGTTCCAATAAAACTTTATTTATGGACACAATTTGAATTTCATGTGTTTTATGTTATGAAATGTTATTCTTTTCCCATTTTTTCAACCATCTAAAAAATGTGAAAACCAGTCTTAGCTTGTACGTTGTAAGAAAACAGGTGGCCAGCTGGATTTTGCACAAGAGCTGTCGTTTTCCAACCCCTGCCCTAGCGCACATCAGGGTCACCAGGGGAGCCTTTCGAAACTACTGACCATTGGCTCAGTCTCTTATGATTCAGACTCAGTTGGTTCAAGGTCCTGCTTGGATATCAGTTCCTTTTAGAAGTTCTTCAGGTAATTCTAATGTACTTCCATGGCTGAGAGGAACTGCTGGTCTAAACCTGTGTTTTCTAGCTCCAGGTTTGGCCCAGATCTTTTGTAAATCCTGGAACTGCAAACCCTTAAGGGTCTCAGCATACTCCATGGGAGAAAGCTGATATCCAAAAGAGATTTCTGAATCATTTGTAAGTAGTGCTTAACTTACCCTTCTTGAGACAGTGCACTGTAGGGGAAAGAACACCAGATGGTGTGATTTATATAGACAACAAAATAAAGGATAAAACAAAATATTTATTTCACTTAAGTGCATGACTGTGTATATAAATGCATAGAATGAGTTTTGGAAAGCTGCACATCAAACACTTAACTCAGAGTACCTCTGGAGAGGGGATTAGAGCTACAGGGTTGACGGGGGGCTCAAGAAGATATTTTTTTTTGATTGAAGTATAATTGTTTTATGATATTGTGTTGGTTTCAGGTATACAGCAAAGTGATTCAGTTTTCTATATACACACATATTTTTATGTTTTCAAATTCTTTTCTATTTTATTATAAGATATTGAATATAGTTCCCTGTGTTGTAGAGTAAATCCTTTTTGTTTATCTATTTTGTTTATAGTAGTGTGTATCTGTTATTCCCATACTCGTAATTTCTGTGTGTCTATTTCTGTTTTGTAAATAAGTTCATTTGTGCCATTTTTTTAGATTCCATATATAAATGGTATTTTATGATTTGTTTTTGTGTGACTTACACCACTTATTATGATAACCTCTAGGTCCGTCCATGTTGCTGCAATTGGCATTATTTCATTCTTTTTTATGGCTGAGTAATAAAGCTGATCACCGAAGAATTGATGCTTTTGAACTGTGGTGCTGGAGAAGACTCTTGAGAGTCCCTTGGACTGCAAGGAGATCCAACCAGTCCATTCTAAAGATCAATCCTGGATGTTCATTGGAAGGACTGATGCTAAAGCTGAAACTCAAATACTTTGGCCACCTCATGCGATGAGTTGACTCACTGGAAAAGAGTCTGATGCTAGGAGGGATTGGGGGTGGGAGGAGACGGGGACGACAGAGAAGGAGATGGCTGGGTGGTATCACTGACTCGTTAGACATGAGTTTGAGTGAACTTCGGGAGTTGGTGATGGGCAGGGAGGCTTGGTGTGCTGTGATTCATGGGGTCGCAAAGAGTTGGACATGACTGAGCGACTGAACTGAACTGAATATTCCATTGTGTGTGTATGCATGTGTGTGTATATATATATGTGTTTGTATATGTGTGTGTATATATGTATATATATACACACACACACAGGGAAACCTATATACATATAGACGTCCTTGGTGGCTCAATAGTAAACAATCCACCTACCAATGCAGGAGATGTAGGTTCGATCCCTTGGTTGGGAAGATCCCCTGGAGAAGGAAATGGCAACCAACTACAGTATCCTTGCCTGGGAAATCCCATGGACAGAAGAGCCTGGTGGGCTCTGGTCCATGGGGTCACAAAGAGTTGGACATTATTTAGTGATCAAAATCAATACACACACACACACAGACACACCCCACATCGTCTTTGTCCATTTATCTGTGGATGGACATTTAGTTTGCTTCTATTTCTTGGCTATTGTAAATAGTGCTGCTATCAACATTGGGGTGCCTGCATCTTTTCTAATTAGAATTTTTCTCACTCCTGGATATATGCCCAGGAGTGAGATTGCTGGATCATATGGTAGCTCTAATTTTAATTTTTTGAAGACCTTCCATATTGTTCTGCACAGTGGCTATACCAATTTACATTCTCACCAACAGTGTGGGTTCCCTTTTCTCCACATACTCCTCAGCATTTGTTATTTTTGATAATGGCCATTCTGACAGGTGTGAAATGGCACCTCACTGTAGTTTTGATTTGTACTTCTCTAACAATTAATGGGGCTTCCCAGGTGGCTCAGACGGCAAAGAATCTACCTGCAGTGCTGGAGACCTGGGTTCGATCCCTGGGTTGGGAAGATCCCCTGGAGAAGTGAACAGCCACTCACTCCAGTATTCTGGCCTGGATGAGATGGCTGGATGGCATCACTGATGCAATGACTATGAACTTGGGTAAACTCTGGGAGATGGTGAAGAACAGGGAGGCCTGGCATGCTGCAGTCCATGGGAATCACAAAGAGTCAGACGTGACTGGCAACTGAACAACAGCAATAGCAACAATTAATGATGTTGAACATCTTTTCATATGCCTATTGGCCATCTGTATGTCCTCTTTGGAGAAATGTCTGTTTAGGTCTTCTGCCCATTTTAGATTGGGTTGTTTGGCTTTTTAATATTGACTGATATAAGCTGTTTGTCTACTTGGATATTAAGCCCTTGTTGTTTACATCATTTGCAAATATTTTCTCCTAGTCTGTAGATTTTCTTTTCATTTTGTTAATGATTTCTCTTGCTGTTGAAAAGCTCTAAGTTTGATGAAGTCCCATTTGTTTATTTTTGCTTTTATTTATTTTACCTTGTTGGGAGACCAATCTAAGAAAATACTGCTATGATTTATGTCAGAGAATGTTTTGCCTATGTTCTCTTCTAGGCATTTTTATTGTGTTGTGTTTTATATTAAAGTATTTAAGCCAATTCGTGTTTATTTTTGTGTATGATATGAGGGAGTATTTTAACTTCATCGATTTATATCTGTTCTCCACGTTTCCCAGCACCACTTATTGAAGAGACTCTCTTCTCTATTGTATATTCTTGCCTCCTTTTCCCAAAGATAGTTGACTTGTAGGTGTGTAGGTTTCTGAGAAGGACTTTTGATTTCAGCCTGCCTTGGTACAGTCTGGATTCAGCCACTCACTAGCTATGTGATTTCACTTCTCGCCTCTTCAGTTTTCTCATAAGTAAATAAGGAAAATAGCAATACATATGTCATAGGATATATCAGGGATTTAGGTGAGTTATATATAGTAAAAAAAAATAGAGCTGTATCTGGCATGTAGTAAATGTTCAGTAAATGCTAGTCATTTTCATTAAAAAATGGTTTGGAAAACATAAAGTATTATGCTGATAATGATCAACCCTTTTTTTCTGCCTCTACACCATTATAGTGAGTAACTAGACTCTTTAAACACAGTGATTATCACCCAGAAGGATTACTCACTCCCTCAGGAGGCAGGTTAGACTCCCTATAGTTAAATCTATGGCTTGAAATAAACCCTCTAGAGATTCCGATATTCATTCCAAGTGCACAGCTCTGTCTTATGAATGAAATTATGTTTTCATTCATAGTAAAGTATAAGTCAACCCTCTCTCACAGAGAGTGTCCAAGGTTGTGTTCCCAGGGACCAGGAATAAAGTGATGTAAGGGTGGGAATTTATACAGCTTTAAAGCTTTACAGCTAACACCGTCTTATTGCATACAAATACAGTTTCAAATAAAGATTAACTGTATGCAATCAAAAGGAATATTGAACCACAGTACCCTCCTTTTAGTAGTCTTTAAAATACAGGAAATCCCCAATTCCCAGCCCTATGAATGACATGGTATCTCTCAGGGGGTAATTCAAAGAATGAAAATGAGAATGAAATGAGAATGAGTATCTTTGATTTTCTTTTATAGGAAGCATGTTTGTCTTCTTAATTATGATCTCCTTACATTGTTATAAATATGAGCTTCTGGTTTGACTGGGGGAGAATCTGGGAATGTATTTGGTGCTAAGGAGAACTTGATCTGAGAGGAAAAATTTGGTTTTCAGTGATCTATCAAACGTATAATTAAAGGTAGTCTGTGTATGAATTGGTGAAGTGAAAGAGTGTATAAAAAATTGTCAGTCTGACCATTGAAGGTGGTAGCTTTACCAGAGAGTTCAGAAGAAAGAATGAGGCCATGTGTTTGAAGACCTGGCATCTGATCCCTTCTGTTACTGATTTTGGATTCATCAGTTAAATTCTCTGGCCTTCATTTTTCTTCTCCATAATTTGACAAAACTGGACTTGATGAATTGAAAAGTCCCTTTGGCCTGAATATTCTATTAATTGTTAATAGCAGTGTTCAGAGCCATGAAGTTCTGCCTGGGGCTTTAGTCTGAGGCAACCATGTATGGTATGTGAGAGAGAAACAAAGCTCTCTGACAAACCCTCACCCACATGTGGAGCCAAATTAAACTTTGAGATGTCAGTTTTCATTGAAATTTCATGTCTAGACTGACTGCTCTTTATTAAAAAACAAAGGTCTTTTGATGCATCTTTGCATTAGTCAGCAATGGTGAGCCTTGGGAATGCTTTCTAAAATGATGGTACATTAGGCTTCTTTCTTTGGAATTAACTTCAACAGTGCAGCTGTATTACTGTTGTAGAAGGTAAGCATGAAGCTGACTGAGGTGTCTGCCCCAATTCTATATGTTAGTGAAGGACTCTCCAGGGGAACCATGTTCTACCACCCCTGCTTCACTTCCTTTGAACTTCTTGCTACTGATGCTATTATTTAAAAAAAAAAACCAACCTGATGTGGTTCTGACTGCTACGTGATGACTGACAGATGCTGTGGGGCCTCTGCCTTAGCAGAAGTTCCTTCTTCACATTCTTCATTATCAATCTACTTTCTGGCTCAAAGGCTGTCAGTTGTGGTGGTGCGTTTCTTTAGCTACAATAGGGTTAGGTGGCTGTGGCATTGCACTGGTATTTGTTAACATTCTCTATTAAGGGCTCTGCGGTTCTTATTTGGGATAAACCTGAACCAGCTTGAACCAGGGATTTGCTTTACTTTGCCCTAGTAAAAAAGTTTTATTCTTAAAAAAAAAAATTCCATGCAATTCTGTGAATTGCAAAAGGAAGGCTAATGAGTGAGTCAGCAAAATAGTGACCATTAGTTTAGTGAAGAACGAAAATAGTGATAATCCCATTACTTCATGTAGCATATCCATATTATTTTATTCTTCTCTTGGGACCAATGTGTGAGTAAGCGATGGTATCTCCATTTTATGGATTAGAACATTAATAAGTCTGGTGACTTGCCCAAGAGCTGCTAGTTATTGACTGAACTGAGACTCTAATCCTAGCCTTTGGTCTCCAAGTCTAGCGCTTGATTAGAATGATTACAGCCCTGACTCTCTAAACTTTTCTGGCAGGAAGACACAATGACATACAATTGTTGGGAAGAGGGTAGTGGGAGTAATCTGTTTAGGTGCAGACAGTGAGGGAGTGAATTGTAGAGAATTTGAGAGCAACAATAAAACCAACTCCAAGTCAGCCTGCTCTCTATTATCATGATGCCTCGATGACTCTAAACAGTATCAGCAATAAAATAACTCTCGCTGCCAGAGTAAACCATTTCCACCACTCACTCCTGGGAGGGAGAAGGGGACATGGAAAGCCAGGCTTTATACTGGAACAGCCCCTCACTGGAGTATTGAATCAATTAGAAGTGCTTACTGAACCCTGATTCTTTGCACAGTGGCATTGGATTAAGAGCGTAGGGGAAAGAGCAGTCAGGTGTGGTCTTCGCCTCAAGGAGCTCATGGTTACCTTGAAGAGCTAAGACAGGTTGAGGGTGCCGCAGCTCACACTTGGCATAAGGAAATAATTAAGAGTGGGATGGGGGCTTCCCAGGTGACTGGGTGGGTTAAAAAATCTCCTGCAACGTGGAAGACACAAGAGACTTGGGTTTGATTCCTGGGTTGGGTAGATCTCTTGGAGGAGGACATGGCAACCCATTCCTTCCAGTATTCTTGCCTGGAGAGCCTCATGGACAGAGGAACCTGGTGGGCAACAGTCCATAAATTAAGCTAACCTTTATCCCCTATGCCTAGCAAAGCAGTCTTTCCGTCTCCTAGAGGTTTTGTGTCTAGCAGTTGGCCACAGTGCACATAGCCAGGTGCCATGTAAATGGAAAGACCAGTGTAGACAGAGGGCATTGTAGGGAGAGGCTGGGTTTCAATCTCAACTCTGTCATTCCTAGTTCTGTGACTTTTGATAATTTACTTAATCTCTTTAGGCTTCAGTTTTCTCATGTATGAGGTGAAGGTCATAATGATATCTATCTCATGGAGTTGTTATAAAGATCAAGTAAGCTATTCATGTAGCACTGGGCCTGGCATATAGCAGGCACTCAAGAACTGTTGGCTATTATTATTATTACCTTTCTTTAGAAACTTGATAGCATCTATAACATTTAAGAAACCTTCAAAAGTCCTTATCTCAAAATCTTTTCTAAAAGCAAGAATGCATCCAGAATACACAGAAACTTGTTTTTGAAGATAGTTAAACATACACCCCCATGTATATACAAACACATGTGTGAGTGCACAGTGTCTAACTTCATTTTAATCAAAGGTTGTATGATTTGAAAGCTGTGAGTTTTGTTGTAACATGCAAAGTTACAATAAGAAGAGAGCAATGCACGAGTTAAAAATTGGATATCAGATTGGTGCAGGATAAATGCTCATTATTACCTTAAGTATAAAAGATGTGCTCTTAAAAAATCAAGGAAAATGCCATTTCAGAAACTAATAATCTATTGGTGGGAACCACAGTTTAATTTGAAAATGATTCTTCTAAAAGACAAACACAAGAGTTGAGGATAGGTCCTGGATCCTAGATTCCATCTGAGTAAAGGATGGACAGTCTGATCTACCACCTAAACTGAGAAGAGTGATGAACCAGTTCCGTCCTTAGAGTCTTTAAAATACTCCATGAAGTGACAATCACTCATTCATGTGGAAATTCAAAGAATATTGCTCACTGAAAATATTAATGACAGCAGTGAAAGCAGGAGTGCTTAGGTCAGATAAGTGATTACTATTTACACATTACTTGCTATATGCTAGCCTTTATATAAAGGTCCATACAGTCAAAGCTATGGTTTTTCCATTAGTCATGTACGGACGTGAGCATTGGACCATAAAGAAGGCTAAGCACTGAAAAATTGATGCTTTTGAATTGTGGTGCTGGAGAAGAGTCCTGAGTCCCTTGGACAGGAAGGAGATCAAACCAGTCCATCCTCAAGGAAATCAACCCTGAACATTCACTGGAAGGATGAAGCTCCAATACTTTGGCTACCTGATGCGAAGAGCCGACTCACTGGAAAAGACCCTGAAGCTGGAAAAGATTGAAGGCAGGAGGAGAAGGGAGCAACAAAGGATGAAATAGTCGGATGGCATCACCGACTTAATAGACATGAGTTTGAGCAGACTCCAGGAGATAGTGAAGAACAGGGAAGCCAGGTGTGCTGCAGTCCATGGGGTCTCAAAGAGTCAAACACAACTTAGCAACTGAACAGCAACAACACATGTAAGTTTCATAAAAACCCATTAAAATTTTCACATGAGGAAACTGAAGCAATGAGAAATAAAATAACTTGCTCAAAATCACACTGCTCATAATGAGCTGAGTGTCAATGAGCTGGCATTCTCATTTGAGAGGTGGCACTCTTAAGAGGCTACACTACACCGCCTCACCAAAACACAGGCTAAAGGGGATTTTGCAAAGTGTCTTATTTATTGGACTTGCCTGCCATTCTAGATATTTAGTGTTGTCTGGGCTTTCTGTGTTTCTTAGTGGTTTTTCTGCCCTAGCGCTTCACCTGTGGATTTAAAGAAAGAAAGTCCTATATGTGATGGTCACTTTCAGAGTGTAGGAACCCAGGCAGTTTGGGAGTTGAGATTTTTGCATGTCTTCTCTACCCAAGTTCTGAAGCAATTGAATTGTAAAGCAGATGGAGTATAAAATGTTGCCTTTAGTCCTGAGAAAGTCTAGCTTGGGGTAGACAGCTAAGGATGTGAGCCAAACAGATTTGCTTACTGAGCTCCAGGATTAGAGGGTGTACTTATCCAGCTAAAACTTTTCATGTTAAACTCGGCACCTGGTCCAGAAAGTATTCTCAGGTGGCAGGCTGGTTCACAGAGAGGAAGGAATGAGGCGTAAAGTCAAGCCTGTTTAATTTATTCATCCTCACTTTAACCACTTAGTTGAGATCTCCTCTGACAGGGAACAGTGAGTGAAGAAGGTAAAGCGGGATCAGGAGTGTTTAGGGTGATGTTTTTCTCTTGGAAACTAGGAGTGGGGAAGATGGACTGCTCTAACACTGGGCCAGGTCCCATATGATACAGTAATTTGGGGAGTTCCTGCCATGGTTGCTTCTTTCTGTTTCTAGATAAACATAGGATTCATGGGTATGTGCTTTTTGAATGACTCTGACCCTGATGTGTTTCCATAAGGGAGTTATTTTGAGGCCACCAGGATCTGTATATCTGATATCTGAAGGATAGTGATAACAGCAGCCAGCAGTTGTGTTGCTCCTCTCAGGGTCATAGAACAAACTAGCACAAGCTCTACTATTTTTTTTTCATCCAACTCCCAGAGGTCTTGTTTTATCAACCCAGGCCTCTTGATGAGGGTGAAAGAGGAGAGTGAAAAAGCTAGCTTGAAAGTCAACATTCAAAAATGAAGATCATTGCATCTGGTCCCATCATTTCACTTACAAATAGATGGGGGAAAATTGAAAACGATGGCAGATTTCCTCTTCTTGGGCTCCAAAATCACTATGGATAGTGACTGAAGCCATGAAATTAAGACACTTGCTCCTTGGAAGAAAAGGTATGACAAACCTAGACTGTATTAAAAAGTAGGGACATCACTTTGCCAACAAAGGTCTGTATAAGTCAAGGTTATGATTCTTCCAGTAGTCATGTATGGATGTGAGAGTTGTACCATAAGGAAGCCTGAGTGCTGAAGAATCGTTGCTTTCGAATTGTGGTGCTGGAGAAGACTCTTGAGAGTCCTTTGGACAGCAAGGAGATCAAACCAGTCAATCCTAAAGGAAATCAACCCTGAATATTCATTGGAAGGACTGATGCTAAAGCTGAAACTCCAATATTTTGGTCACCTCATGCGAAGAGCTGACTCACTGGATAAGAGTCTGATGCTGGGAAAGATTGAGGGCAGGAGGAGAAGGGGATGACAGAGGATGAGATGGCTGGATGGCATCACCTACTCAATGGACATGAGTTTGGGTAAACTCTGGGATTTGGTGATAGACTGGGAGGACTGGCGTGCTGTGGTTCAGTTCAGTTCAGTTCAGTTGCTCAGTCATGTCTGACTCTTTGCAACCCTATGGACTGCAGCACGCCATCAACTGATGAATGAAGAAACAAAATGTGTTACATTTATACAATGGAATATTATTTGACCGTAAACACGAACTAAGTGTTGATTCATGGTATAATATAGATGAACCTTGAAAACACTATAGTAGTGAAAGGAGCCAGAAATGAAAGGCCACAGATTGTATGATTCCACTTATATGAAAAGTCCCATATAAGTAAATCTGTAGAGTCAGAAAGTAGATTTGAGTTTACCTTGTGCTAGTGCAGGGATGTAGGCTTAGAGGTGGGTGATGGTGATAGTTAAGAGTGAAGGATTTCTTTCTACTCATATAATTTATTTAATATTCACATATGCCAAATAAGAAAGTATTACTGTTCACATTCTACAGTTAAGGGATCAAAATACTGAACAAAATACTGATCAAAATACTGCAACTTGCTCATAGTTACACAGATAGTATAAGTTCCAAAATGGGTTGTGATTTTGGTTGTACAACTCTGAATATACTAGAAGTCATTGAATTAGAAACTTAATTTTTTTGATAGGTAGGAAGTAGATTTATTAATATCCTTTGTAAAGAGGTTGCAGGGAAATGGGGTGCAAGATACTGGTCATCATCCCAGGTCTCGGATGAATTCCTGGGACAGGCTACTGAGTAAGCGTCCTTGGCTTCATTCAATAAGGAGTTCCAGATGAGTCATAGTAAAATGAAAGCAGAAGACACATTCCATAGGCAGAATGCAGTCTATATCAGAAGGTGAGAGCCAAAGTAGACATGTTAAATGAGTGAATTGTTTGGTTGATATGTGAATTCTATCTCAGTAAGTCAGCAAAAAAAAAAAAAAGAAAAGTTTATGCTTAATAAGTGATACTATATTTATTCTTCCAATGAAAAAATCAGAAGATCTGAGTAAGCCAGTAACTTTTAAAAGCTCCCCAATTGATTTTAATATGCACCCATAGCCAAGAGGTTCTTCATTAAGGGAATGATTGATTATATTCTATGTAAACTCTGATTAAATGAATCAATCAGTGGATGTCTGATGGAGGTCAGCTTTTCTTCTGTTGCCTAAAAGGTAGCCATAGTGTACAGAGTAGAGGAAGCAGGAGGTATTCATTTTATCCAAAGACCCAACTCTTTCTCAGGCCCCAGAATGATGTGCAGGATATGACCTTGCCAAGCCCTTCCACTACATACCTATCTGCACCCAGACCACAGGACTGTGCTAAAGAGACAGGACACATGTCTGAAGATTAGAGCTCCTTTCAAAGAAGAAATTCTGTCAACACAAAGCACAATATTATTGCATTTTTCAATAGCTGTGTGAATTTCCACATGCCATCTGCCTGTTATAAGTTCCTGCCTGAAGTAGGTTTGCATTTATGTTGATAGAATCTGAAGGCAAAATTGTGATGTTGTTCTTCAGAATTAGCATTGTGTTGTCTTACCAGTGGTGATATTTTTTTATTATTATGAGCTTTACTTTACTCCCAGGGAGACCCTACATGAGTGAATATAATGCATATAAATGAGGTCATTTAGATGCCATTGTTAGCACAAGGTGGTCAGACTGTCAACCTTAATGACTTAATGTAGCACTAATCAATCTAGCTTGTATAATTTAATAGAGATACTTAAAATGTTGAATAGAATGAAATATTTTGCATTTTGAACCATTTTTATTCTTTATTCACTTTCATTAAACAGAAGTAAAAAGTGCATTGTTGCCATTTTACACTTTTGTTAGCCATGCTTGCTAACAGCAAAGCCATCAGGACAGGAACATAGAACTTTTTACCCAGAGATCTCTAAGCAAGCATTACCACTGTTGATCAGTTAAAATTCAGTTACAGTTTGCAGCACACAGTTGTTTTTTTTTTTTAAATCATAGAACAGTTGTGCTTTGTACAGTCACATGTAGAGCCAAGACACCTGGGAATTTTCCTGACCCTAGGTTGAGTATGACCCTTTTGGAAGGGACTGAAAGATCTTTACAGCATTCTGTGCCCCAGATAGAGACCCTGAGGATAGGACTACTACCCTCCAAATGCCAAGCAGGATCCCAAGTGCTCTGCATAGCATCTGGCATGATCTGACATCTTCCTTTCTCCAGGTCACTCTTTGCTCTTTTGCTGCATTATTTCATTAATGGTCATCCTTCATGTCATCTGTTCTTGGGCCCCTTTGCTCTGTTAGGCCTTCAATTCTCACCCCCTTGTCCCCAAATCTCATGGTTCCTTTGATCTGTGTCAGTGCACTTTCTTATAACATTCATGGCACAGTTTCCATCTGCTCAGGTTAAAGCAAGATACAGGGATCTTATTTTACCAAAATTTTGTCTTAAGCACATGCATGCCCATGCGCACACATGCACGTTTGCACACACACAACTTTTCCTTTCCATTCTAAGCTCTTAATCTTGTAGAGGTGTACATTAAGTTTAACTCTGACTAATCATAGAACCTTCAAATTCCTGCCCAAAGTACTACATTCTGTTTTTTCTTATTTATAGTGATATTATTATTTTGAAGTATAGTTGATTTACAATGTTGTGCTAGTGTCATGTGTACAGCACAGTGATTCAGTTATATATATATATATATATTTCTGATTCTTTTCACAATAAGTTATTATTAAATATTAAATATAGTTCCCTGTGCTATACAGTAGGTCCCTGTTTACTGTATATGCAATAGTGTGTATCTACTAGTCCCAGACTCCTAATTTATCTCTCTCTCCACCCTCTTTTCTCTTTGGTAACCATAAGCTTGTTTTTTATATCTGTGAGCCTGTTTCTGTTTTGTAAATAAATTCATTTGTATCATTTTTCTTAGATGCCACATATGTCATATCATATGATATAGTGTTCAATACTATAGACAATGCAACTGCCAAAATTAAGAAGGAATAAATAAGAACAGTGGTGGAATACACAGTGATGCATAGTAGATGTTCAGCAAGCATTTGCCTAATGGATTTATTCATTTCACTCAAAGCTCTGACTTACTTAGTAATTCCATACAACCTTGGAGATAGAAAAATGATAAAAACTTAAGCAATAGGCTTTCTCTCAATGGCATGTTTTATTTGAATGTTCAGAGAAAAAGGCAGAAGGACAAATGAGCACTTTCCCCAGTCATCCAGATGGTATGTTTTGGACAGTGTTTCTTACACTGTAGCATGCATCAGAATTGCCTGGAGGGCTTGTTAAAACAGATTGCCTAGTGCCATCCTTAGAGTTTCTGATTCTCATATCTGTAATGGTGCATTCCTAACAACTTCCCAGGTGATGTTGATGCTGTGGGTCACAGGGTGACTATCTTAGCTTGCCTGAAAGTGGGGAGTTTTCCAGAACTTTGGACTCTGAGTGCTTAAAACTAGGACAATTCTGGGCACACCTACTGGTCTAAGACCAGACTTTGAGAACCATTAATCTTAAAGGTTGTATGGTAACCAGCAAGGTACTTTACATGTTCAGATAATACCAATATCCCATAATATCTCAAATCTAGATAGTCAAATGCAGTGATTTAGCCAGTCACAGAGGAAGCATTTATAATTGGAAATTTGGTGTAAGTGGACTGGTTTCTAAGCCTTCTTCCCCACCTCACCCGTCCTCCGCCCAAGTCCCTGGACTAGAAGAAACCTCTGGTTCAGCTCTTCCCTGCTCTCCAGGTCAAATCTGTTTTGAAGTAGGGGGCCTAGATTCACCCTGGGAGGCACTGTGTATAGTGCAACTCCTGGGTCAGGCAGACCTATGTTCAAATCTGCCACTTCTAAGCCATGCAGCCTTGCTTAAGGCATTCAAGTTTCCTGAGCTTCAGTTTCATGTAGAAAATGAGTATTATTAATAAAAAGTCTTCCTCATGGACTTCCCTGGTGGCTCAGACAGTAAAGCCTACAATGCGGGAGACCCAGGGTCTATCCCTGGGTCGGGAAGATCCTTTAGAGAAGGAAATGGCAACTCACTCCAGTACTCTTGCCTGGAAAATCCCATGGATGGAGGAGTGTGGTAGGCTACAGTCCATGGGGTCACAAAGAGTCGGACATGACTGAGCGACTGCACTTCACTTTCCTGACAGGTATTGTTATGAGAACTGTTGTGAGGATAAAACGAAGGTAAGAGTTAAGTCATATGTATGGCTTTCCTGCTGGCTCAGATGGTAAAGAATCTGTCTACAATGCAGGAGACTCAGGTTCGATCCCTGGGTCAGGAAGATCCCCTGGAGGAGGGCACAGCAACCCATGCCAGTATTCTTGCCTGGAGAAACCATGGACAAAGGAGCCTGGCTACAGTTCATGGGTTTATAAAAATTTGGACACGACTAATTGAGTAACACTTTCACTTTCTTTTCATGGTGCCTAGCACATAGCAATTGGAGAAGGAAATGGCAACCCACTCCAGTGTTCTTGCCTGGAGAATCCCAGGGATGGGGGAGCCTGGTGAGCTGCAGTCTATGGGGTCTCACAGAGTTGGACACAACTGAAGTGACTTAGCAGCAGCAGCAGCAGCACATAATAGGCCCAAAATAAATAGGAAGTATAATCATAGTGCTCCAAAGGTCTAAGGCCCATTAATGGATACTTTATGGACTCAGAAAAGATGGAAAGTTTGCCCTTCCCCAAAGAACTTTAAAGTCATTGGTGTGAGGTACTTTGACTTCATTGTGTGACTTAAAGACTTGAGTCCTCTGAAACATGTACATTACTGTATGTAAAATAGATGACCGATTCAAGTTCAATGCAAGAAGCAGGGCACCCAAAATCGGTGTTCTGGGACAACCTAGAGGGATAGGGTGGAGAGGGAGGTTGTAGGGGTGTTCAGGATTGAGGGGGTGGAAACATGTATACCTGTGGCCAATTTATGTTAATGTATGGCAAAAAACCATCACAATATTGTAAAGTAATTATTCTCTGGTTAAAATTAATTAATTAATTTTAAAAAAGAGCTCAGTGAAAGAACAGAAGAGAATTCAAAGATAGAAATTTGGTAGCAAAAAAGAAAATTCAGAGAAAAATAACTCTTCTGCTTCAGTTCAGTTCAGTTCAGTCGCTCAGTCATGTCCGACTCTTTGTGACCCCATGAATCACAGCACGCCAGGCCTCCCTGTCCATCATCAACTCCCAGAGTTCACTCAAACTCATGTCCATCGAGTCGGTGATGCCATCCAGCCATCTCATTCTCTGTCGTCCCTGTATCCTCCCAGCCCCAATCCCTCCCAGCATCAGACTCTTTTCCAGTGACTGGAGACTAAGCAGGTTAATGAATTAAGAATCATTTAAAACATTTTCAGTTAACAGACCTTCTCCCTACATCTACCTAACCACTCTCAGCCACATTTTTAAGTAGGCAAAGTTTGTTTTCCTCACTGGAATCCTGTGCTTGCCCAGGACTGCCTTTCACATAGGGCTCAGTCTAGTGGGGTCTCTTACTACTGGCAACTGGTGGATGCTAAACATCCTACAGTGCATGGATTGCCCTCCAACAACAGAATTGTCTGGCTCCAAATGTCAATAATCCCAAAATTAAGAAACTGTTTTATGCCTTCAGTACTCAAATTGTTGACAGAGGACCATGTGTTCTGCTTTGTAACCTCTGGGCCAATGTCTTCCTAGAACAAGTTTCATCCAAGATTTGGGACCCTTTTAGAAGCATTGGACAAACATGAATATGCTATGGTATGGAATTCCAAACATTTTAAGATACAAGTTTTGTAAAAAGTTAATAAATATTAGCCACATAGTATTCTCATGAGGGTGAAAATTATTTTTTTTTAAATTTTTATTGGAGGCTAATTATTTTACAATATTATATTAGTTGGTTTTGCCATACATTGACATGAATCCGCCCTGGGTGTACATGAATTCCCCCTCCTGAACCCCCCTCCCACCTCCCTCCTCCCCTTATCCTCCCTCTGGGTCATCCCCGCACACCAGCCCCGAGCATCCTGTAACATGCATCAACTCTGAACTGGCGATTCGTTTCACATATGATAATATACATGTTTCAATGCCATTCTCCCAAACCGTCCCACCTTCACCCTCTCCCACAGAGTCCCAAAGACTGTTCAATACATCTGTGTCTCTTTTGCTGTCTGGTATACAGGGTCGAGAGACACCGGCCCTGGAGGCGCAGATTCGAGAGACGCCAGCTGGGCACAACCGACCACGCCCAGAAGTGTGGCCGAGAGGAGCTACCCCACACCCAAGGTCAGGGCGGTGGCCAAGAGGAGCTGTCCCACGTCCAAGAGGCGGTGGCTGCACAGGCACAGGAGGGCCGAGAGGATCTACTCCACATTCAGGTCAGGAGGGGCGGCCTTGAGGAGATACCCCTCATCCAAGGTAAGCTACAGCGGCTGCACTTTCTTAGAGCAGCTGTGAAGAGATACTCCACAACCAAGGTAAGTAAAACCCAAATAAAACGGTAGGTATTGGGAGGGGGTATTAGAGGGCAGACACACTGAAATCATAATCACAAAAAACTAGTTGATCTGATCATATGGACCACAGCCCTGTCTAACTCAATGAAACTAAGCCATGCTGTGTGGGGCCACCCAAGATGGAAGGGTCATGGTGGAGAGGTCTGACGGAATGTGGTCCAATGGAGAAGGGAATGGCAAACTACTTCAGTATACTTGCCTTGAGAACCCCATGAACAGTATCAAAAGGCAAAATGATAGGATACTGAATGAGGAATTCCCTAGGTCGGTAGTTGCCCAGTATGCTACTGGAGATCAGTGGAGAATTAACTCCAGAAAGAATGAAGGGATGGAACCAAAGCAAAACAAATACCCAGTTGTGGACGGGACTGGTGATAGAAGCAAGGTCCGATGCTGTAAAGAGCAATATTGCATAGGAACCTGGAATGTTAGGTCCATGAATCAAGGCAAATTGGAAGTGGTCAAACAGGAGATGGCAAGAGTGAACATCAATATTCTAGGAATCAGTGAACTAAAATGGACTGGAATGGGTGAATTTAACTCAAATGACCATTATATCTCCTACTGTGGGCAGGAATCCCTTAGAAGAAATGGAGTAGCCATCACGGTCAACAAAAGAGTCCAAAATGCAGTACTTGGATGCAATCTTAAAAACGACAGAATGATTTCTGTTCGTTTCCAAGGCAAACCATTCAATATTAAAGTAATCCAATCCAATATTACTATGCCCCAACCAGTAATGCTGAAGAAGCCGAAGTTGAACAGTTCTCTGAAGACCTACAAGAACTTTTAGAACTAACACCCAAAAAAGATGTCCTTTTCATTATAGGGGACTGGAATGCAAAAGTAGGAAGTCAAGAAACACCTGGAGTAACAGGCAAATTTGGCCTTGGAGAATGGAATGAAGCAGGGCAAAGGATAATAGAGTTTTACCAAAAGAACGCACTGGTCATAGCAAACACCCTCTTCCAACAACACAAGAGAAGACTCGACACATGGACATCACCAGATGGTCAACACCAAAATCAGATTGATTATATTCTTTGCAGCCAAAGATGGAGAAGCTGTATACAGTTAGCAAAAACAAGACCAGGAGCTGACTGTGGCTCAGATCATGAACTCCTTATTGCTAAATTCAGGCGTAAATTGAAGAAAGTAGGGAAAACCATTAGACCATTCAGATATGACCTAAATCAAATCCCTTATGATTATACAGTGGAAGTAAGAAATAGATTTAGGGGTCTAGATCTGATAGATAGAGTGCCTGATGAACTCTGGATGGAGGTTCGTGACATTGTACAGGAGACAGGGACCAAGACCATTCCCACGGAAAAGAAATGCAAAAAAGCAAAATGGCTGCCTGAGGAGCCCTTAAAAATAACTGTGAAAAGAAGAGAAGCGAAAAGCAAAGGAGGAAAGGAAAGACATAAGCATCTGAATGCAGAGTTCCAAAGAATAGCAAGAAGAGATAAGAAAACCTTCCTCAGCGATCAATGCAAAGAAATAGAGGAAAACAACAGAATAGGAAAAACAAGAGATCGTTTCAAGAAAATTAAAGATATCAAGGGAACATTTCATGCAAAGATGGGCTTGATAAAGGACAGAAATGGTATGGACCTAACAGAAGCAGAAGATATTAAGGAGAGGTGGCAAGAATACACAGAAGAACTGTACACAAAAGATCATCACGACGAAGATAATCACGATGGCGTGATCACTCACCTGGAAGCAGACATCTTGGAATGTGAAGTCAAGTGGGCCTTAGAGAGCATCACTACGAACAAAGCTAGTGGAGGTGATGGAATTCCAGTTGAGCTATTTTAAATCCTGAAAGATGATGCTGTGAAAGTGCTGCACTCAATATGACAGCAAATTTGGAAAACTCAGCAATGGCCACAGGACTGGAAAAGGTCAGTCTTCATTCCAATCCCAAAGAAAGGCAATGCCAAAGAATGGTCAAACTACCGCACAATTGCACTCATCTCACACGCTAGTAAAGTCATGCTCAAAAGTCTCCAAGCTAGGCTTCAGCAATATGTGAATCGTGAACTTCCAGGTGTTCAAGCAGGTTTTAGAAAAGGCAGAGGCACCAGAGATCAAATTGCCAACATCCGCTGGATCATGGAGAAAGGAAGAGAGTTCCAGAAAAACATCTATTTCTGCTTCATTGACTATGCCAAAGCCTTTGACTGTGTGGATCACAATAAACTGTGGAACATTCTGAAAGAGATGGGAATCCCAGACCACCTGACCTGCCTCTTGAGAAACCTGTATCCAGGTCAGGAAGCAAGAGTTAGAACTGGACATGGAACAACAGACTGGTTCCAAATAGGAAAAGGAGTACGTCAAGGTTGTATATTGTCACCCTGCTTATTTAACTTCTATGCAGAGTACATCATGAGTAATGCTGGGCTGGAAGAAGCACAAGCTGGAATCAAGATTGCTGGGAGAAATATCAATAACCTCAGATATGCAGATGACACCACCCTTATGGCAGAAAGTGAAGAGGAACTCAAAGGCCTTTTGATGAAAGTGAAAGAGGAGAGTGAAAAATTTGGCTTAAAGCTAAACATTCAGAAAACGAAGATCATGGCATCTGGTCCTATCACTTCATGGGAAATAGATGGGGAAACAGTGGAAACAGTGTCAGACTTTATTTTTTTGGGCTCCAAAATCACTGCGGATGCTGATTGCAGCCATGAAATTAAAAGACCCTTGCTCCTTGGAAGGAAAGTTATGACCAACATAGATAGCATATTAAAAAGCAGAGACATTACTTTGCCAACAAAGGTCCATCTAGTCAAGGCTATGGTTTTTCCCGTGGTCATGTATGGATGTGAGAGTTGGACTGTGAAGAAAGCTGAGCGCCAAAGAATTGATGCTTTTGAACTGTGGTGCTGGAGAAGACTCTTGAGAGTCCCTTGGATTGCAAGGAGATCTAACCAGTCCATTCTAAAAGAGATCAATCCTGGTGTTCATTGGAAGGACTGATGCTAACGCTGAAACTCCAGTACTTTGGCCACCTCATGAAACGAGTTGACTCACTGGAAAAGAGTCTGATGCCAGGAGGGATTGGGGGTAGGAGGAGACGGGGACGGCAGAGAATGAGATGGCTGGATGGCATCACCAACTCGATGGACATTAGTTTGAGTGAACTCCGGGAGTTGGTGATGGACAGGGAGGCCTGGCGTGCTGTGGTTCATGGGGTCACAAAGAGACGGACACGACTAAGCGACTGAAGTGAACTGAACTGATACAGGGTTATCATTTGCATCTTTCTAAATTCCATATATATGCGTTAGTATATTGTATTGATGCTTTTCTTTCTGGCTCACTTCACTCTGTATAATAGGCTCCAGTTTCATCCACCTCATTAGAATTGGTCTAAATGCATTCTTTTTAGTGGCTGAGTAATGCTCCATTGTGTATATGTACCAAAGCTTTCTTATCCATTCGTCTGCTTATGGACGTTAAGGTTGTTTCCATGTCCTGGCTATTATAAACAATGCTGCAATGAACATTGGAGTCTCTTTCAATTCTGGTTTCCTCGGTGTGTATGCCCAGGAGTGCGATTGCTGGATCATATGGCAGTTCTATTTCCAGTTTTCTATGGAATCTCCACACTGTTCTTCATAGTGGCTGTACTAGTTTGCATTCCCACCAAAAGTGGAAGAGGGTTCCCTTTTCTCCACACCCTCTCCAGCATTTATTGCATGTAGACTTTTGGATAGCAGCCATTCTGACTGGTGTGCAATGGTATCTCTTTGTGGTTTTGATTTGCATTTCTCTGATTATGAGGGATGTTGAGCATTTTTTTCATGTGTTTGTTAGCCATCTTTATGTCTTCTTTGGAGAAATGTCTGTTTAGTTCTTTGGCCCATTTTTTGATTGGGTCATTTATTTTTCTGGAATTGAGCTGCAGGAGCTGCTTGTATATTTTGGAGATTAATCCTTTATCAGTTGCTTCATTTGCTATTATTTTCTCCCATTCTGAAGACTGTCTTTTCACCTTGCTTATAGGTTCCTTTGCTGTGCAGAAGCTCTTGATTTAAATTAGGTCACATTTGTTTATTTTTGCTTTTATTTCCAATATTCTGGGAGGTGGGTCATGGAGGAATCTGCTGTGATTTATGTCGGAGAGTGTTTTGCCTATGTTCTCTTCCAGGAATTTTATAGTTTCTGGTCTTACATTTAGCTCTCTAATCCATTTTGAGTTTATTTTGGTGTATGGTGTTAGGAAGTGTTCTAGTTTCATTCTTTTACAAGTGGCTGACCAGTTTTCCCAGCACCACTTGTTAACGTGACTGTCTTTTCTCCATTTTATATTCTTGCCTCCTTTGTCAAAGGTAAGGTGTCCATAGGTACGTGGATTTATCTCTGGGCTTTCTATTTTGTTCCATTGATCTATATTTCTGTCTTTATGCCAGTACCATACTGTCTTGATGACTGTGGCTTTGTAGTAGAGCCTGAACTCTGGCAGGTTGATTCCCCCAGTTCCATTCTTCTTCCACAAGATTGCTTTGGCTATTCGAGGTTTTTTGTATTTCCATACAAATTGTGAGATTATTTGTTCTAGTTCTGTGAAAAATATCATTGGTAGCTTGATAGGGATTGCATTGAATGTATAAATTACTTTGGGTAGTGTACTCATTTTTACAATATTTATTCTTCCAATCCACGAACACGGTATATTTCTCCATCTATTAGTGTCCTCTTTGATTACTGTCACTAGTGTTTGATAGTTTTCTATGTACACGTCTTTTGTTTTCTTAGGTAGATATATTCCTAAGTATTTAATTCTTTTCGTTGCAACAGTGAATGGAATACTTTCCTTAATTTCTCTTTCTATTTTCTCATTATTAGTGTATAGGAATGCAAGGGATTTCTGTGTGTTGATCTTATATCCTGCCACTTTACTGCATTCATTGATTAGCTCTAGTAGTTTTCTGGTAGAGTCTTTAGGGTTTTCTGTGTAGAGGATCATGTCATCAGCGAACAGTGAAAGTTTTACTTCTTCTTTTCCAATTTTATTCCTTTTATGTCTTTTTCTGCTCTGATTGCTGTAGCCAAAACTTCCAGAACTATGTTGAATAGTAGTGGTGAGAGTGGGCACCCTTGTCTTGTTCCTGACTTTAGGGGAAACGCTTTCAATTTTTCACCGTTGAGGATAATGTTTGCTGTGGGGTTCTATTATGTTGAGGTATGTCCTTTCTATTCCCACTTTCTGGAGGGTTTTTTATCATAGATGGATGTTGAATCTTGTCGAAGGGTTTCTCTGCCTCTATTGAGATAATCATATGATTTTTATTTTTCAGTTTGTTAATGTGGTATATTACGTTGATTGATTTGTGGATATTGAAGAATCCTTGCATTCCTGGCATAAAGCCCACTTGGTCATGATGTATGATCTTCTTCATGTGTTGTTAGATTCTGATTGCTAGAATTTTGTTCAGGATTTTTGCATCTATGTTCATCATTGCTATTGGCCTGTAGTTTTCTTTTTTTGTGGGATCTTTACCAGGTTTTGGGATTAGGGTGATGGTGGCCTCATAGAATGAGTTTGGAAGTTTCCCTTCCTCAGAAATTTTCTGGAAGATTTTTAGTACAATAGATATTAGCTCTTCTCTAAATTTTTGGTAGAATTCAGCTGTGAAGCCGTCTGGACCTGGGCTTTTGTTTGCTGGAAAATTTCTGATTACACCGTCTAGTTCCGTGCTTGTGATGGGTCTGTTCAGATTTTCTATTTCTTCCTGGTTCAGTTTTGGAAAGTTGTACTTTTCTAGGAATTTGTCCATTTCTTCCAGGTTATTCATTTTATTGCCATATAATTGCTGATAGTATTCTCTAATAATCCTTTGTATTTCTGTGTTGTCGGTTGTGATCTCTCCATTTTCATTTCTAATTTTATTGATTTGCTTCTTCTCCCTTTGTTTCTTGATGAGTCTGGCTAGTGGTTTGTCAATTTTATTTACCTTCTCAAAGAACCAGCTTTTAGCTTTGTTGATTTTTGCTATGTTCTCTTTTGTTTCTTTTGCATTTATCTCTGCCCTAATTTTTACGATTTCTTTCCTTCTACTAACCCTGTGGTTCTTCATTTCTTCGTTTTCTAGTTTCTCTAGATGTAGGCTTAGGTTATTTAGTTGACTTTTTTCTTGTTTCTTGAGGTGTGCCTGTATTGCTATGAACTTCCCCCTTAGCACTGCTTTCACAGTGTCCCAGAGGTTTTCGGTTGTCGTGTTTTTATTTTCTTTCATTTCTATGCATATTTTGATATCTCTTTTGATTTCTTCTATGATTTGTTCGTTATTCAGCAGCGTGTTGTTCAGCCTCCATATGTTGGCATTTTTAATGGTTTTTCTCCCATAATTGAGATCTAATGTTACTGCATTGTGGTCAGAAAAGATGCTTGGAATGATTTAATTATTTTTGAATTTACCAAGGCTAGATTTATGGCCCAGGATGTGATCCATCCTGGAAAAGGTTCCGTGTGTGCTTGAGAAAAAGGTGAAATCACTGTTTTGGGGTGAAATGTCCTATAGATATCTATTAGGTCTAATTGGTCTATTGTATCATTTAAAGTTTGTGTTTCCTTGTTAAATTTCTGTTTAGTTGATCTATCCATAGATGTAAGTGGGGTATTAAAATCTCCCTCTATTACTGCATCGTTGTTAATTTCCCCTTTCACACTTGTTAGTGATTGTCTTACATATTGCAGTGCTCCTATGTTGGGTGCATAAATAATTATAATTGTTATATCTTCTTCTTAGTTTGATCCTTTGATCATTATGTAGTTTCCTTCTTTGTCTCTTTTCACAGCCTTTGTTTTAAAGTCTATTTTATCTGATATGAGTATTGCTACCCCTGCTTTCTTTTGGTCTCTAATTGCATGGAGTATCTTTTTCCAGCCCTTCATTTTCAGTCTGTATGTATCCCTCGTTTTGAGGTGTGTCCCTTGTAGACAACATATATGGGGTTCTTGTTTTTGTATCCATTCAACCAGCCTTTGTCTTTTGGTTGGGGCATTCAACCCATTTACGTTTAAAGTAATGATTGATAAGTATGATCCGGTTGCCATTTTCTTTATTGCTTTGGGTTCGAGTTTATACACCCTTTCTGTGTTTCCTGTCTAGAGAAGATCCTTTAGCATTTGTTGAAGAGCTGGTTTGGTGATGCTGAATTCTCTCAGCTTTTGCTTGTCTGTAAAGCTTTCGCTTTCTCCTTCATATTTGAATGAGATCCTTGCTGGGTACAGTAATCTGGGCTGTAGGTTATTTTATTTTATCACTTTAAGTATGTCTTGCCATTCCCTCCTGGCCTGAAGAGTTTCTGTTGAAAGATCAGCTGTTATCCTTATGGGAATCCCCTTGTGTGTTATTTGCTGCTTTTCCCTTGCTGCTTTTTAATATTTGTTCTTTGTGTTTGATCTTTGTTAATTTGATTAATATGTGCCTTGGAGTATTTCGCCTTGGGTTTATCCTGTTGGGGACTCTCTGGGTTTCTTGGACCTGGGTGATTATTTCTTTCCCCATTTTAGGGAAGTTTTCAACTATTATCTCCTCAGGTATTCTCTCATGGTCTTTCTGTCTTCTTCTTCTGGGACTCCTATTCGAATGTTGGAGCGTTTAACATTGTCCCAGAGGTCTCTAATATTGTCCTCATTTCTTTTAATTCATTTTTCTTTTTTCCTCTCTGTTTCATTTATTTCTACAATTCTATCTTCTAACTCGCTTATCCTGTCTTCTCCCTCTGTTATTCTACTGTTTCTTCCCTCCAGAGTGTTTCTGATCTCATCTATTGCATTATTCATTGTATATTGACTCTTTTTTTTCCCTCTAACTCCTTATTAAACCTTTCTTCCATCTTCTCAATCCTTTCTCCAGGTTATTTAGCTGTAACTCCATTTTGAATCATTTTCACCATCAAAATTCGAAATTCTTTATCAGGTAGATTCCCTATATCTTCCTCTTTTGTTTGTGTTGGTGGGAATTTATCTTGTTCCTTTACTTGCTGGGTATTTCTCTGCCTCTTCATCTTGCTTATATTGCTTTGCTTGGGGTGGCCTCTCCCTCTTCTGGCCATTTGTGAAGTTCTCTTTATTATGTAGTTTCCTTTCTGTGTGTGGGGTTGGACGGGTGACTTGTCAAGGTATCCTGGTTAGGGAAGCTTGTGTCAGTGTTCTGGTGGGTGGAGCTGGATTTCTTCTCTCTGGAGTGCAATGTAGTGTCCAGTAATGAGTTATGAGATGTCAGTGGGTTTGGAGTGACTTTGGGCAGCCTGTATATTGAAGTTCAGGGCTATTTTCCTGTGTTGCTGGAGAATTTGCGTGGTATGTCTTGCTCTGGAACTTGTTGACCCTTGGGTAGTGCTTGGTTTTAGTGTAGGTATGGAGGTGTTTGATGAACTCCTATCGATTAATGTTCCCTGGAGTCAGGAGATCTCTGGTGTTCTCAGGATTCGGGCTTAAGCCTCTTGCCTCTGGTTTTTGGTCTTATTCTTGGAGTAGTCTCTAGACTTCTCTGTCATTTTTAAGGTGGTTCCCTCTGTTTTAGCTTCTGTTTGCTTGTCTCTTCAGTGTCTAGTTTCCGCCCTGATATTAGGGGGCGTGTGGACCCTTTTTAAGGCTCAGTTGTTCAGTCCTGTTCTGGGAAGGGAGGAACGCTACAGACAATATCTCTGGCGTCTGTGGGGAGTGCTCGCAGCGTCTCGGCCACATTGGGTTTGCCCCCTTTCACAGCGGGTGTGTTGTCCCAGTCTACACTGCACAGGCTCTAGGTTGCTCTGCTGGGAACTGTCCGAGGCTGGCTCTAGGTTGTATGCACTTCCCAGGTCTGAGCGTCTCAAGTTCAGTTTCTCGGGTACTCCACAAAGGCACAGACTTGGTTGGGCCTGCGTTTTGTGCCTTCCCCGGTCCGAGCAGCTCAGGTGACCAGGTGTTTGGCGAGCGTGGTTGCTGCGGCTTATCGCCTCCCCAGTCCCTGCCACTTGGTTTTCTGGGTGTACAACTGGCACACCTTCACAGGCAGATATCGAACGGCCTGAGCCCAAGAAGTCTTGATTAGCAACAAGCCTGCCTGCAGTTTGTATCGGATGCCTTTCTGGGGCTGCGGTTGCCCCCTCTGGCTCTGACTGACCTCCCTGCCTGTCTCGGCAGGGGATGGAATATGGGCCGACCACAGCCAGCTCACTCTGCTCAGTCCTTTGTTCTGTGAGTGGGGCTGGCGGAGTCTTAGGTTAGAGCTTTCCGCCTTTTCGTGGGGAAGCTATCCCAGTCTGCTTTGCTATCCCCTGTTAGATCTGTCAGACTGTTCTCGTGGCATTCAAGCCCAGTCCTCCCTCTAAGCAGTTCAGTCGGCTCCTCCCTGCCCAGCTCCCACTTGCTATTGACGTATGCAGGCGTCTGTGCTGCTTCTCCACTGGAAGTTACCATTTGGCGGGTAATCTGTGGGTTTTAATTGTTTCTTTCTTTTTTCCTCCCGTTTCTGTGGCCCTCTGAGGTTCCAAGTCTCGCCACAGACTAGCCAGTGAGAGTGTTTCCTGGTGTTTGGAAACTTCTCTCTTTTTAAATCCTCCGTTCCCGGGACGGAGCTCCGTCCTTACCTCTTTTGCCTCTCTTTTTATCTTTTATATTCTTTCCTACCTCTTTCAAAGACAATGGGCTGCTTTTCTGGGTGCCTGATGTCCTCTGCCAGCATTCAGAAGTTGTTTTGTGGACTTTACTCTGCGTTCAAATGTTCTTTTCATGAATTTGTCGGGGAGAGAGTGGTCTTGCCGTCCTATTCCTCTGCCATCTTGTTCCTTCTCTAAAACACATTTTTAAAGTAACTTTGAAATCCTTGGCTATGGAGAAAGTAAGTGGGAATGGGGATAAAAGGAAACATGTAAATCAATTAAATTAGTGAACAACTTTGGTACTATATCATGAACCAAGGGATATGATTAATTCAAGTATCTTTACCCAAGAATAAAGCACACACAATACACACAGATAGAGCCACTAAAAGGTACCCAGAACTGGGGCTGAGGTATGTATAGCATCACTAGAAATTCTAATGCCACCCTCCCACCCCACCTTTACTCTTGGTTGCCCAACACTACTTTAGAATAATGTGGTTTCTTTACTCTACCTCCAGCAGCCACTTCAGAAGTCTGTAGATTTGTTGAACTAATGATGGTTGAAGATAAAGTCTTCTTGCCCCTGCAGAATCCAAAATAATAGAATATGACATTTGACCTTCACATTGCAGGATTTTCTGTCTCCTCAGATTTTCATTCAGCATCTATTTATGTTCAAGCCAGGATATTTCTGCTACAAGGTGATGCTTGTCTCAGTCACAAATTCTCAATCATGTGTTCAGCTAGAGTTGGGTATACAAATACTGTTTTATGCCTTTACTTGAATCATGTAAACCCTGTGTATTTTGTTGTTGTTTTTTGGTCGTTAAGTTGTGTCTGACTCTTTTGCAGCCCTACGCACTGTAGCCCGCCAGGCTTCTCTGCCCATGGGATTTTCCAGGCAAGAATACTGGAGTAGGTAGCCATTTCCTTCTCCAGGGGATTTTCCCAACCCAGAGATCAAAACTGCTGCTCCTGTTGTGTCTCCTGCACTGTAGGCAGATTCTTTTATTGCTTAGCCCTGGGGAAAGACAAGGTAAAATATTTCAGTTGCCTAGGCTCTTTCCAATTCTGTTGCCTTACCCCCACCTATATTCTCTTTCTGTAGTCCTCCTCGGGTCAGCCTATTTACTTGGATTTTCATCTTTCCACCTTGCCCTTGCCCCTGATGTTTATGACTTCCTGGTGCTAATCTAGCTACTGAACTTCTGACTTCCTGAACACTCTGCCTAATACTGCCTTTGAGATCTGACTCCATTTGGCTTTTTGATTCTGACTGGCTGCTTTCCTTTGACCTCTTGTTTCTGGCTCCTCACCTTCACTTCAACTTTGGACTGCTCACACCAGCCTCTGCCTTGGGCACTGGGTCCTGAGTACTTCCCCGGGACTTCCTCACTCTTGTGTTAATTCCCTTTCCTCTGACCTGGGACTTACCTCAGCATGCCTGATCCTGACTCCACTTTTGCACCCATGACCAACTGCAATATACACTTCCCAAAGCTGACAATCTAGTAGGCCTTCCCCACTTCCACTGCCCAGCCACTACCCCAAACAACCAAGGACAGAAGTTTATATTTTGCAGTAGTATCAGTACGATTTCTTGAGCTCTTGGGAGGACGTAGGATGTGGCCTTTCAGTCTAGATGGACAATATAGACACTTAGCCAAATGGAAAATAATAACAATAATTACTAAGAAGAAATTTTTTTATGAGTGCTTAGTGCCCCAGGGGCCAGAAGCCCTTGCTGTCACATGGGAATGAGAGAAAGTGGAGGATTTGGCTGCAAGAGAAGGATTTAAGGGGTTAAGTCACACTTAGAGTTCCAATTCTGAGCTTGGTCAAGGAGAAAGAGAGCTGCATTGATTATTCATAATGAAAAATACATTTTTTTCCATTGTGGGGGCAACAGTGGGGACAGGGCAGTGATTAAAAGGAAAATCAAATAGTTAGGAATCGCAGAGTTAATAGAATATCAATTGAAGTCCTCCAGATAGTATGTTTTTTCGTTGATATGGGAGATTCACACAGTTCCAAAACTCATATTAGCATTAATGAGGATTTCACATGTAAATTTCCAGCAAATCCACAGGAGTTTTAATTCTTTACACGTGGATACTACTCTGAGAAACTGTTTTCACCCCTTTAGCTTCCCATAATGCAATGTATAATAAAAAGCACAAATTTGGAAATTTCCCATCCAAATGACATAAGTTAAAACAAAGACAAGGTGTTTGCAAGAAGCTCCTTGCTTCTCAGAAGAGGCACTGGCACCAGCCTTGTTATTAGTTGCCATTCAGAGAAAAGGTGTTATGTAAATTCAAGGCACAATCTTGTCATTTCTATTATTATCACTATATGTTTTTGAATTTGTTAAATTCTGCTGAATATTGGCCTGATATTTATACAGGAAATGATAGCAAATATCTGCCTTTGGTGATGAAAGGGAGAGGTACCACCTACCTGTCTTATTCCATCATCCACATGGAAAATGAATGATTTATTTAATATACTAAAACTCCACAAAAAAAGCTTTATTAGTTCCTTGGAAAGGAGGACTAGGAAAAAATATGAACTGAAGGTGAAAATTAGATGGAGGCAGATTTGAGGTCAAAGTAAGGAAAGTTTTCAAAGTATTAGATCTGCTTCTAAATAGTTAGGGTTCCTTTGGTAGGGAGTGAGTTTCCTGTCAATGGAGGTATTCAAATTAAATAATAACATGGTAGGGAAATTGTGCAAGGCACTTCTGTATCAGCAAATTTGGATAACCACTAAGGTCCCAATCAATGTTGATATTTTAAAAAAATATTTTAAAGTATCTGTTTGGAGGGAAATAATCAAACTTTGAAGTTTTAAATGGCAATGAATATGAATTGTTCAATAACCTCAGAACCATTACACATCTCCCTCTTTTTAAAAACTTTTTTACTTTGGAATAATTAAAGATTCATATAATATTACAAAAATAGTACAGAGAAGTTTCATGTGCCCTTTACCCACTGTCCCCCAATGGTTCTGTCTCCCATAACTGTAGTTTCAGAACCAGGAAATTGACATGTCACTTTTATTGAAATAATTTACTTCCCTTGATGAATGTGCAGTCCATAGAGAATATTTTCTTCATTGTTTCATGTACATATGATTAAATTCTATTTGCATGAATGAGAAATGTTTTGGGGCTCAGTGTGTGTGTGCAAGGAATGGTAGAAGAATCATACTTGCCAACAAAAATGCTCTACATTTTCCCACCAATGTCTTTTTTATTTCAGTGTCATAACAAACCAGGTATAATGAGGATCAATGACTTGGTCATTATCACAAAGCCAGTAAGTGAGGTTGCAGAGGAGTTTAACCCCAGATCTGGCTGACCGTGGATTCTGGATTTTTATGGAGGTACTTCTCTGTGTCTACTGATATGTGAGTAGCATGATAGTTAACAGGTTTTTAAAACATATCTCTGGTATTCAGTTGGAAGTGAGAACTAGCCCACACACTACATTGACTATAAGTAGTGGCTAAAGTTTAAATTCAAAATCTTAAGAATACGTTTGAAAACTTGTCTTTGGTCTTTTATAAGATATAAGATAGCCCAGAAGCAGAAGGAGCCTTACTGTATAGAGTTTACATTGGTTTATTCAGTTTACATTGGTTTATGCTCATTTGAGCTATTTCAAATCCTGAAAGATGATGCTATGAAAGTGCTGCACTCAATATGCCAGCAAATTTGGAAAACTCAGCAGTGGCCACAGGACTGGGAAAGGTCAGTCTTCATTCCAATACCAAAGAAAGGCAATGCCAAAGAATACTCAAACTACCACACAATTGCACTCATCTCACACGCTTGTAAAGTAATGCTCAAAATTCTCCAATCCAGGCTTCAGCAATATGTGAACTGTGAACTTCCAGATGTTCAAGCAGGTTTTAGAAAAGGCAGAGGCACCAGAGATCAAATTGCCAACATCTGCTGGATCATGGAAAAAGCGAGGGAGTTTCAGAAAAACATCTATTTGTGCTTTAGCCCATGCCAAAGCCTTTGACTGTGTGTATCACAATAAACTGGGCAAAATTCTGAAAGAGATGGGAATACCAGACCACCTGACCTGCCTCTTGAGAAACGTACATGCAGGTCAGGAAGCAAGAGTTAGAACTGGACATGGAACAACAGACTGGTTCCAAATAGGAAAAGGAGTACTTCAAGGTTGTATATTATCATCCTGCTTATTTAACTTATATGCAGAGTACATCATGAGGAAGGCTGGGCTGGAAGAAGCACAAGCTGGAATCAAGATTGCCAGGAGAAATATCAATAACCTCAGATATGCAGATGACACCACCCTTATGGCAGAAAATGAAGAGGAACTCAAAAGCCTCTTGATGAAAGTGAAAGAGGAGAGTGAAAAGGTTGGCTTGAAGCCCAACATTCAGAAAACTCAGATCTTGGCATCTGGTTCCATCACTTCATGGCAAATAGGTGGGGAAACAGTGGAAACAGTGTCAGACTTTATTTTGGGGGACTCCAAAATCACTGCAGATGGTGATTGCAGTCATGAAATTAAAAGACACTTACTCCTTGAAAGGAAATTGATGACCAAACTAGATAGCATATTAAAAAGCAGAGACATTGCTTTGCCAACCAAGGTCCGTCTAGTCAAGGCTATGGCTTCTCCCATGGTCATGTATGGATGTTAGAGTTGGACTGTGAAGAAAGCTGAATGCTGAAGAATTGAAGCTTTTGAACTGTGGTGCTGGAGAAGACTCTTGAGTCCCTTGGACTGCAAGGAGATCCAACCAGTCCATCCTAAAGGAGACCAGACCTGGGTGTTCATTGGAAGGACAGATGCTAAAGCTGAAACTCCAATATTTGGCCACCTTATGTGAAGAGTTGACTCACTGGGAAAGACTCTGATGCTGGGAGGGATTGGGCCAGGAGGAGAAGGGGACGACAGAGAATGAGATGGCTGGATGGCATCACCGACTTGATCGACATAAGTTTGAATAAACTCTGGTAGTTGGTGATGGACAGGGAGGCCTGGCGTGCTGTGATTCATTGGGATGCAAAGAGTCGGACATGACTGAGCTACTGAAATGAACCAAACTGAAACTACGGTAGAGGTAATGAAGATAATGTTGACCACCTTCAAAATATCCCATGCATGTACTGCTACACTCAGTGCCCCCAACCCTCTAGCAGGCCAACACTGATTGACCCATGCCTCCGCTGGTGACTCCTGGACACTCACAGGAAAGTCTGGGTCAGTCTGTGGGGTCACTGATCCTTTCTCCTGGGTCCTGGTGCACAAGGTTCTGTTTGTGCCCTCCCAGAATCTATTATCCAGTCCCTTTTAAGTTCTGGCATCTCTATGATGGGGTTAATGTTGACCTTCTCCAAGAAGGCTTATGTGATACCCGTGTCTGCTGCATCCAGAACCCCTGTGGCATAGAGCAGTCCACTGCTGACCCATACCTCCACAGGAGATGGTCAAACACAGTTTTGTCTCAGTCTCTGTGGGGTCTCTGGGTTGTGGTGTACACTAGGTTTGTCTGAGCCCTTTGAGCATCTCTAGCAGGAATAGGGTTTGATTCTAAATGCGAATTTTCCCCTCCTATTGTCTTGCTGGGGCTTCTCCTTTGCCCTTGGTTGTGGGGTATCTCCTCATAGCCACTCCAGCACCTACTGTACTACTGAAGTTTCTCTGACCTTGGACATGGGGTGCCTCTTCTTGGCTGCTTCAGTGGTACGCTGTTTTAAAATTCTGGATCATACTTATTAAACGTATTACAATAAACGTAAATGGGTTGAATGCCCCACCCAAAAGACAAAGGCTGGTTGAATGGATACAAAAACAATACCCCCATATATGTTGTCTACAAGAGACCCACCTCGAAACGAGGGACATACAGACTGAAAGTGAAGGGCTGGAAAAAGATATTCCACACAAATAGAGACCAAAATAAGGCAGGAGTAGCAATACTCATATCAGATAAAATAGACTTTAAGACAAAGGCTGTGAAAAGAGACAAAGAAGGACACTACATAATGATCAAAGGATCAATCCAAGAACAAGATATAACAATTATAATAATATATATGCACCCAACATAGGAGAACCGCAATATGTAAGACAAATGCTAACAAGTATGAAAAGGAAAATCAACAATAACACAATAATAGTAGGAGACTTTAATACCCCACTCACACCTATGGATAGATCAACTAAACAGAAAATTAACAAGGAAACACAAACATTAAATGATACAATAGACCAATAAGAGCTAATAGATCTCTATAGGACATTTTGCGCCAAACAGTGAATTTCAACTTTTTCTCAAGCACACACGGAACATTTTCCAGGATAGGTCACATCCTGGGCCATAAATCTAGCCTTGGCAAATTCAAAAAAATTGAAATCACTCCAAGCATCTTTTCTGACCACAATGCAGTAACATTAGATCTCAATTAAAGGAGAAAAACTATTAAAAATGCCAACATATGGAGGCTGAACAACACGCTGCTGAATAATGAACAAATCATAGAAGAAATCAAAAGAGAAATCAAAATATGCATAGAAATGAATGAAAATGAAAACACAACAACCCAAAACCTCTGGGACACTGCAAAAGCAGTGCTAAGGGAAACGTTCATAGCAATACAAGCACACCTCAAGAAACAAGATAAAAGTCAACTAAATAACCTAACTCTACACCTAAAGCAACTAGAAAAGGAAGAAATGAAGAACCCCAGGTTTAGTAGAAGGAAAGAAATCTTTAAAATTACGGCAGAAATAAATGCAAAAGAAACAAAAGAGACCATAGCAAAAGTCAACAAAGCCAAAAGCTGGTTCTTTGAGAGGGTAAATAAAATTGACAAGGCACTATTCAGACTCATCAAGAAACAAAGGGAGAAGAACCAAATCAATAAAATTAGAAATGAAAATGGAGAGATCACAACCGACAACACAGAAATACAAAGGATTATTAGAGAATACTATCAGCAACTATATGGCAATAAAATGGACAACTTGGAAGAAATGGACAAATTCTTAGAAAAGTACAACTTTCCAAAACTGAACCAGGAAGAAATAGAAAATCTGAACAGACCCATTACAAGCACAGAAATAGAAGCTGTAATCAGAAATCTTCCAGCAAACAAAAGCCCAGTTCCAGATGGCTTCACAGCTGAATTCTACCAAAAACTTAGAGAAGAGCTAACACCTATTTTACTCAAACTCTTCCAGAAAATTGCTGAGGAAGGGACACTTCCAAACTCATTCTTTGAGGCCACCATCACCCTAATCCCAAAACCTGGTAAAGTTCCCACGAAAAAAGAAAACTACAGGCCAATATCACTGGTGAACATAGATGCAAAAATTCTGAACAGAATTCTAGCAATCAGAATCCAACAACACATTAAGAAGAGCATACATCATGACCAAGTGGGCTCTCTCCCAGGAATGCAAAGATTCTAAAATATCCACAAATCAGTCAATGTAATACACCACATTAACAAACTGAAAAATAAAAATCATATGATTATCTCAATAGATGCAGAGAAAGCCTTCGACAAAATTCAACATCCATTTATGATAAAAACCCTCCAGAAGGTGGGAATAGAAGGAACATACCTCAACATAATAAAAGCTATATATGACAAACCCACAGCAAACATTATCCTTAATGGTGAAAAACTGAAAGCATTTTCCCTAAATCAGGAACAAGACAAGGGTGCCCACTCTCACCACTACTATTCAACATAGTTCTGGAAGTTTTGGCTACAGCAATCAGAGCAGAAAAAGACATAAAAGGAATACAAATTGGAAAAGAAGAAGTAAAACTTTCACTGTTCGCTGATGACATGATCCTCTAAACAGAAAACCCTAAAGACTCTACCAGAAAACTACTAGAGCTAATCAATGAATATAGTAAAGTTGCAGGATATAAAATCAACACACAGAAATCCCTTGCATTCCTATACACTAATAATGAGAAAATAGAAAGAGGAATTAAGGAAAGTATTCCATTCACTGTTGCAACGAAAAGAATAAAATACTTAGGAATATATCTACCTAAAGAAACAAAAGACCTGTACATACAAAACTATAAAACACTGCTGAAAGTAATCAAAGAGGACACTAATAGATGGAGAAATATACCGTGTTCGTGGATTGGAAGAATAAATATTGTGAAAATGAGTATACTACCCAAGGTAATTTATACATTCAATGCAATCCCTATCAAGCTACCAACGATATTTTTCACAGAGCTAGAACAAATAATCTCACAATTTGTATGGAAATACAAAAAACCTCGAATAGCCAAATCAATCTTGAGGAAGAAGAATGGAACTGGGGGAATCAACCTGCCGGAGTTCAGGCTCTACTACAAAGCCACAGTCATCAAGACAGTATGGTACTGGCATAAAGACAGAAATAAAGATCAATGGAACATAATAGAAAGCCCAGAGATAAATCCATCCACTTATGGATACCTTATCTTTGACACTTCAGTTCAGTTCAGTTGCTCAGTCTTGTCCAGGAGGCAAAAATATAAAATAGAGAAAAGACAGTCTCTTTAACAAGAGGTGCTGGGAAAACTTGTCAGCCACTTGTAAAAGAATGAAACTAGAACACTTCCTAACACCATACATAAAAATAAACTCAAAATGGATTAAATATCTAAATGTAAGACCACAAACTATAAAACTCCTAGAGGAGAACATAGGCAAAACACTCTCCGACATACATCACAGCAGGATTCTCCATGACCCACCTCCCAGAATATTGGAAATAAAAGCAAAAAAACCAAACCAAAACAAAAAAAACAAATGGGACCTAATTAAAATTAAAAGCTTCTGCGCAGCAAACTGACTATAAGCAAGGTGAAAAGACAGCCTTCAGAATGGGAGAAAATAATAGCAAATGAAACAACTGACAAAGAATTAATCTCCAAAATATACAAGCAGCTCTTTCAGCTCAATTTCAGAAAAATAAATGACCCAATCAAAAAATGGGCCAAAGAACTAAACAGATATTTCTCCAAAGAAGACATACAGAAGGCTAACAAACACATGAAAAAATGCTCAACATCACTCATAATCAAAGAAATGCAAATCAAAACCACAATGAGATACCATTTCACACCCGTCAAAATGGCTGCTATCCAAAAGTCTACATGCAATAAATGCTGGAGAGGGTGTGGAGAGGAAGGAACCCTCTTCCATTTTTGGTGGGAATGCAAACTAGTACAGCCACTATGGAGAACAGTGTTGAGATTCCATACAAAACTGGAAATAGAACTGCCATATGATCCAGCAATCCTACTCCTGGGCATACACACCGAGGAAACCAGAATTGAAAGAGACACATGTACTCCAATGTTCATCGCAGCACTGTTTATAATAGCGAGCACATGGAAGCAACCTAGATGTCCATCTGCAGACGAATGGATAAGAAAGCTGTGGTACATATACATAATGGAGTATTCAGTTCAGTTCAGTCGCTCAGTCGTGTCCGACTCTTTGCGACCCCATGAATCACAGCATGCCAGGCCTCCCTGTCCATCACCAACTCCTGGAGTTCACTCAAACTCATGTCCATAGAGTCGGTGATGCCATCCAGCCATCTCATTCTCTGTCGTCCCCTTCTCCACCCACCCCCAATCCTTCCCAGCATCAGAGTATTTTCCAGTGAGTCAACTCGTCGCATGAGGTGGCCAAAGTATTGGAGTTTCAGCTTTAGCATCAGTCCCTCCAATGAACACCCAGGATTGATCTCCTTTAGAATGGACTGGTTGGATTTCCTTGTAGTCCAAGGGACTCTCAAGAGTCTTCTCCAGCACCATAGTTCAAAAGCATCAATTCTTCGGTGATCAGCTTTCTTCACAGTCCAACTCTCACATCCATACATGACCACGGGAAAAAACCATAGCCTTCACTAGACGGACCTTGGTTGGCAAAGTAATGTCTCTGCTTTTTAATATACTATCAAGGTTGGTCATAACTTTCCTTCCAAGGAGTAAGCGTCTTTTAATTTCCTGGATGCAGTCAGCATCCGCAGTGATTTTGGATCCCCAAAAAATAAAGTCTGACACTGTTTCCACTGTTTTTCCATCTATTTCCCATGAAATGATGAGGCCATTTGCCATGATCTTTGTATTACTCAGCCATTAAAAAGAATGCATTTGAATCAGTTCTAATGAAGTAGATGAAACTGGAGCCTATTATACAGAGTGAAGTAAGCCAGAAAGACAAACACCAATACAGTATACTAATGCATATATATGGAATTTAGAAAGATGGAAATGATAACCCTGTATACGAGACAGCAAGAGACACAGGTGTATAGAACAGTCTTTTGGACTCTGTGGGAGAGGATGAGGGTGGGATGATTTGGGAGACTGGCACTGAAACATGTATATTATCATATGTGAAACGAATCACAAGTCCATACTTGATGCACAACACAGGATGCTCGGGGCCGGTGCACTGGCATGACCCAGAGGGATGGGATGGGGAGGGAGGTGGGAAGGGGGGTTCAAGATGGGGAACGCATGTACACCCAGGGCAGATTCATGTCAATGTATGTCAAAACCAACCAATATGATATTGTAAAGTGATCAGCCTCCAATTATAAAAAAAGAAAAGTGTGAGGGAAAAGGAAGAAAAAAAATATTGAAAAGAAAAAAAAAAAAGAAATAGAGGAAAACAACAGAATGGGAATGACTAGAGATCTCTTCAAAAAAATTAGAGATTCCAGGGGAAATTTTCATGCAAAGAAGGGCTCGATAAAGGATAGAAATCGTATGGACCTAACAGAAGCAGAAGATATTAAGAAGAGGTGGCAAGAATACACAGAAGAACTGTACAAAAAAGATCTTAAAGACCAAGATAACCATGATAGTGTGATCACTTACCTAGAGCCAGGCATCCTGGAATGTGAAGTCAAGTGGGCCTTTGGAAGCAACACTACGAACAAAGCTAGTGGAGGTGATGGAGTTTCATTTGAGTTATTTCAAATCCAGATAATGCTGTGAAAGTGCTGCACTCAACATGCCAGCAAATTTGGAAAACTCAGCAGTGGCAACGGGACTGGAAAACATCAGGTTTCATCCCAATCCCAAAGAAATAAAGTGCCAAAGATTGTTCAAACGACCACACAATTGCACACATTTCACATGCTAGCAAAGTAATGCTCAAAATTCTCCAAGCTAGGCTTCAATAGTATGTGAACTGAGAAATTCCAGATGTTCATGCTGGATTTACAAAAGGCAGAGGAACAAGAAATCAAATTGCCAATATTCGTTGGATCATTGAAAATGCAAGAGTTCCAGAAAAACATCTACTCCTGCTTTATTGACTACACCAAATCCTTTCACTATGTGGATCACAACAACCCGGAAAATTCTTCAAGAGGTGTTAATACCTGACCACATTACCTGCCTCCTGAGAATTCTGTATGCAGGTCAAGAAGCAACAGTTAGAACAAAACATGGAACAATGGACTAGTTTCAAACTGGGAAAGGATAATATATTGTCCTTTACAAGGATATACAAGGCTATATATTGTCACCCAGCTTATTTAACTTATATGAAGAGTATAACATGCGAAATGCCAGGTTGGATGAATCACAAGTTGGAATCAAGTTTCCTAGGAGATATATCAATAACCCCAGATATGCAGATAACACCACTCTTATGGCAAAAAGCAAAGAGGAACTAAAGAACCTCTTGATGAAAGTGAAAGAGGAGAGTGAAAACATAGACTTAAACCCAACATTCAGAAAACTAGTATGGCATTGGTCCCATCACTTCATGGCAAATCGATGGGGAAACAAAGGAAACAGTAACAGATTTTATTTATTTTCTTGAGCTCCAAAATCACTGTGGCTAGAGACTGCAGCCATGAAAGTAAAGGACACTTGCTCTTTGGAAGAAAAGCTATGACAAACCTAGTTCAGTTCAGTTCAATTCAGTCGCTCAGTCGTGTCTGACTCTTTGAGACCCCATGAATCACAGCACGCCAGGCCTCCCTGTCCATCACGAACTCCCGGAGTTCATTCAAACTCATGTCCATCGAGTCGGTGATGCCATCCAGCCATCTCATTCTCTGTCGTCCCCTTCTCCTCCCGCCCCTAATCGCTCCCAACATCAGAGTCTTTTCTAGTGAGTCAACTCATCACATGAGGTGGCCAAAGTATTGGAGTTTCAGCTTTAGCATCAGTCCTTCCAATGAACACCCAGGATTGATCTCCTCTAGAATGGACTGGTTGGATTTCCTTGTAGTCCAAGGGACTCTCAAGAGTCTTCTCCAGCATCACAGTTCAAAAGCATCAATTCTTCAGCGATCAGCTTTCTTCACAGTCCAACTCTCACATCCATACATGACCACGGGAAAAACCATAGCCTTGACTAGACGGACCCTGGTAGGCAAAGTAATGTCTCTGCTGTTTAATGTACTATCTAGGTTGGTCATGACTTTCCTTCCAAGGAGTAAGCGTCTTTTAATTTCATGGCTGCAGTCAGCATCCACAGTGATTTTGGAGCCCCCCAAAATAAAGTCTGACACGGTTTCCACTGTTTCCCCATCTATTTCCCATGAAGTGATGGGACCAGATGCCATGATCTTTGTCTTCTGAATGTTGAGCTTCAAGCCAACCTTTTCACTCTCCTCTTTCACTTTCATCAAGAGACTTTTGAGTTCCTCTTCACTTTCTGCCATAAGGGTGGTATCATCTGCATATCTGAGGTGATTGATATTTCTCCCAGCAATCTTGATTCCAGCTTGTGCTTCTTCCAGCCCTAGCAAGATATTAAGAAAAGTAGAGACATTTAAGCCATAGTAAAAATCTTATTAATTACACTGTTATTATTGTTATAAGACAAAAAGCCTGGCTTGAATGCTGTTGCCCTACTGCATGATTCTATTTTGTATGTAAGAAGTGAATATTGGCCTGTCTTTCTTTTCTTTTCTTCTCTTTCTGTCATAGATGCTAATGTCTGTGCTGTTCACATGCATCAACTCCGCAGATGATTACCTCAGGCAGACTAGGGTGAAAGTTAAGTCCTCGAGAAGGCAAAGGAGAAAAGCACAATAATAATTTTAAAACTGTTTCCTCTTTTAAATGGAAAATACCTCTTGGCAGAGTTGATTTGAATATATGTAGCAATAAAATGTAGTGATCAAAAGCACAGGCTTTGGATTCATACATATCAGGTTTTAAGTTTCAGTTCCACTATTAGAAATTAAACAGCTTCTCAATGCCTTAGTTTTTGAAACTGAAAAATGCAGATGATGATAGCAATTAATGAAGATGAAATGAGATAGAACATGTAAAGTGCTTTGCAACAGTTAAGTAATCAATAAATGATAGCTATTTTTTATTATTTGCAATAATAGTAAACCCGTTGAACAAATGAGGTAGATTCTGGTCAAGGGTCACTATCGCAAGATCTGATCGTGGCATGTCAACCTAAATTCATTTGTTCTCAAAGAAGTGTATGAGAAGTTGTGCAATGCAATTTCCATGTAAGAATTGAGGTAGTAGGAATAAATCAGAAAAAGGGGGTTTTCTCATTTTTTTCTCTATTCTAAAACTCACATCACCTGCCATGATGGTAGAAAGGGCAAGCTGGAAGGAGAGAATTAAGGAAGAGGAGGTAATGCAGAGTGGCTTTTCCTTGGCAATCAATCGAGAACACAGTATACATTTCTCCTCCCAAAACAACTTCTCTGCATCCTGGTACCACATGGAGTCTGCAGACAACAAGAAGTTCGGACAAGACAGTTGCATATGGCCACACGTAGGGGTGTGACACAAATGAAGGGAATGTTTGATGTTGGTTTGCAAAGAACTGTTTGTCCAGGGAGAGGTTTGACGTATGTCAGGAAAGGAGAAACTCATACTGATTTGATCTGTTTCATCACTTGTGTATCTTGAAAGGGAAGGAATAACTGGCTTTAAAAGATTGGGTTCTGTTGAAAGTTTGTTACTTACATACTTCTTTGCTTCTGCCTTTGATACTGAGGATTATTTTACAATAGGCAAAAAATACTGTGTGCATCTAGTTTTTTGTGTCCAACACCCTTATTTTCATTAAAATTGTCTTTGTATCCTATGAAGTGAGGCTCATCTCTCTTTTCCCTGCTATAGAGGGAAAAACAAGAAGAGCTGGAAGAAATGAAAGGTGAAATGTCAATTACCTAAGGTATTTCAGTCTAACCTTGGGCAGAGGCAAGCTACTGAACATGGAAGGTAATAAAGCAAAATTCAGAGTGTGGTGTTATAATGGAATGGCTTGCAAGTCATGCTGACAGCGGGTTGTACTCTCACAGTTCTGTTTATTTATAGCTCCCTCCTCACCCAAATGTTACAGAACAACAAGTATTCTGACAAGTTGGAATGCTAATAGATTATACAAAAAGCCAACCAACAAGAACCCATTCCAAAATGTCTGTCTCTCCCCAATAATTAGGTAGGAAATTGGAGAACAGGTGTTCTTTTTCACATCTAATGAGATTTAGGTGTCATGAGGGCAGACAGGGATGAAATCAACGCCATTTGACCTGATCTGTAGGATAGGAAGGATCCACTTAGATTTATAGGCTCTGGCCGACATTTGATATTTATACCATTCTATTCTTCTGGCCAGTGCCTTTGTGCATTCTAATTCCTGTTGTTGGGTGGTCTTTGAGACCAGATCTCAGTGTCATGGTCTTAAATTTAGAGGGTCCTGCATGTTCTAACCAATAAGAGAGAAACTGTGTCCTAGCACTTTAAATATAGTCCTTGATTTTTCTACATTTCCTCAATGCTTTTTCACTTAGCAAAAGCTCTTCACTGTATATAGATAGATGGGGCCATCTCAGATACATGAGGGTGTGTAATAATTAGGGACAGCTGCTTCAGGTAAATGCAGTTTGCAAGTAGGAAAGGGAACACCAGATTATGCTTCTGCTTCTGCTGCTGCTAAGTCACTTCAGTTGTGTCCGACTCTGTGTGACCCCATAGACGGAAGCCCACCAGGCTGCCCCGTCCCTGGGATTCTCCAGGCAAGAACACTGGAGTGGGTTGCCATTTCCTTCTCCAATGTGTGAAAGTGGAAAGTGAAAAGTGAAAGTGAAGTCGCTCAGTCGTGTCCGACCCTTAGCGACCCCACGGACTGCAGCCTACCAGGCTCCTCCATCCATGGGATTTTCTAGGCAAGAGTACTGGAGTGGCTTGCCATTGCCTTCTCGGGCAGATTATGCTAATTTCCCCCAAATAACTGATTAAAAAAAAAATAACTCATAGCAAAGCAGAGTCTTCTATTGTGTTCCTAAAACAATAATAATACCATGAGTAGCAAGAGTAGTGGTCCTGGGTGGTGTCTTGTCCCTCCTCCCTCCCCACCCTACTTTTATTGCTGCTATGGCTACAGTCTTGGAGAATTTTGAAGGATAGTCCAGAAGGCAAAACACACCTCAGTGTGAAGGAGGAAACAGACAGAACAGGATCCATCTTGAAAGCAGGACTCCATCCTGGTTGGACTATGGACTTTGATCTATATGCCCAATATCTATGGAAATGACGTACCAACTAGAAAACCAGCCCCCCCGGATGGAAGAGTCACAGGGCTCATACCTAGACTCTCTGTCACCTAAAAGAATATCATAATTATCTGTGTAACAAAATAGAATCATAAATTCTATTATGCTTATTGGGGTATGACCACAGGCCTATTGATAATTGTCTACTGTTAACTACCTAGGCTTAAGGCATATGAATCATGGGTTAACTTTGATTGTATCTTTCTTTTCCTTTGTTCAGACTAGTTTCAGGGAATTTGGGGAGGTGGGTTTGGGCACGTACACTTAGGGTATGTAAGGTTTTCACAAAAGCTGATTGGGGTCCTTGGCTAAGAGGAGACTCTGCTTTGGGCCCGCTGGTGTAATAAGCTGCACGGCGCTATCTGCATTGTCCTTCTGAGTGAGTTTGTTGCCCGGAACGTGTGGCTACAACAAATGCAAGAGGCAATCTACTTGTTTATTCTTGTTCTTGTTAACCAACACCATGTTTTTTTGAGCTTCCAGCACAAAAACATTGTGTGGCAACCCAAATGATGCAAACTTAGTAGACCATGAAGTGTGTTTTTCACATGTCTCTTCCTGTGACTTCAGCCTGCCACCACTGACATGTCTCTGGACAGCACTGAGTCCTGAGTTCTAATCTTAGTTCAGTCACTTATCTTGTGCGACTGTGGGCAAAGTGGCCTCTAGGTTTCTATTTATTCATCTTTCAAATGGGGCAAAGTGAGTAAATAGTGGCACTATTGTGGATGTAGTTAGTTAATACAAGTACTTTGAAGAAAATGTGTAAATCTTTATAGAAAAGCTTTGGATAATTCACCCATTTATCAGTGTCTCATTTAGTGCTGAAGATAGTTTCTTGACTAAGCAAAACCCCATTTTCTAAAAATCCTAAATTCCATTTGAAGGAAAAATTAATTCACACTGATGACTTAATTTGTTAGCTAGCTCTGAGTATGTGGTCTGCACTACATGAAGTGACCCTTGCCTCTAGATTTTCCTTAAGCATGATTATGTTATCTTTCCTATGTGTTCTGCTTTTTTACTGTTAGCTTATTTCTTCTCCAAGTGTGGTCCTTATGCCACATGCCTAGAATCACTCGTTCAAGTGATAATTCCTATACCAGTGTGCCAAGATTCACATCAAGGTCTGATGAAGACTCCTAAATCTAGATTTTCGCACTAAATTTTGAGACCTACAGGATCAATTTTTTTCTAGGTCAGAGGTGAACTGGTAAATTCATCATTTTGCTCCTTTATCTCCTTTGTCATAATCAAAAGCTCATTGTCTAGCAAACATGGGTTGGCTAACTACATGCTATTCCTTATTTTCCCCTTCATTTTTCACAAGTGCAGGCTACCCCATTCTGTGTAAACTCAGAGTTGTAGGAGAGAGACGGTGTAAAATTGTACAGTCCTTTCCCTTAGATTGGCACACATAAACAGAAGTCTTATTTTTCTCTCTTGTCCTGTGCCCAGGGAGCCATTTTTGATCTATGGAGTCAGAATCATGCAGGCTTATATCAGAAAACGTCAAGCCTCTTCACCACAGATCCCAAAGTTCAGCTTTTCAAAGTGTGATCCCTGGACCAGCAGCATCAATGCCACCTGAAAATTTGTTAGAAATGCAAACTCTTAGCTCCCTCCTTCCCACTAGGCCTACTGAATCAGACTAGGGTCTGTTTAGCGATCTGTGTTTTAACAAACTCACCAGGGGATTTTGATTCAGAAGCTGGAGAACCACTGTCCTAACGCATTCTGTACCCCTAAACTGCATTCTCTCTAAACCTTGGGGCTGCTGGAACAGGAAATGGAGAGTTGTTTTGTGCAGAAAAACATGGGCATTGAAATGTGGAATGAATTGTGAAGGTCTTATTTAGTGTTTTTGTGCTTAAGGGAGATCAGATCTTTGAATAGCAACTCTTCTGAAAGTGACTATAAATACTATATACACACCCAATGACAACACTTAACCACATATGTATATGTGTACATGCATGGATGTATAAATATGCACACAAACACATGTAGAAATACATAATACATATCTATTGTGTGTATGTATATATATATATTTTTTTTTCTCTAGGTAAAAGAACAAAGAGTGGAGACTTAGGCAGTATGAAAAATCTCAGCGATAGTAATCGATAAAAACTTCAGGCAAATGAACAAACTTGAAATATATCCCAATCAGCTGTCCCAGATGATATGCATTCTTGGGTCTTGGTGGAATTCACTAATGATTTCTTTAAGCCACTGACAACTGGAAAACTTGATAGAACCCACTTGGGTATGCACCACGATTTGCTTGTCAGTGTTCTGTATAATGGTGGCATTCCGGCAGGTATATTCACTAGACCCTGTCTGCCTACCACTCTCCTCCCACTAAGGAAGAAGGAAAAAGATTTCATTTATAGGTGTAGATGATATCCAGAGTTAACAGAAGAAACTTTTTGGAACAAAAAAAAATCGTTTTTTGTTGTTGTAAATGGATCCTCCTCAGCTCTTCATTCTATAATTTAAGCCCCTGGTGTGTAACACATGACAAATGTTCTTCCCAAGGCCTACATAGGGCAGCTGGGCCTACATGGCCTTCAGCTGCTTGTGCTGAGATTTACTAGTTCATAATCTGGCAGTAGTACTGGGGAAAGAAAGCTAGGAGCTTTTCCACTGAGAGGGACTTTGACATCAAGGCATATTCCACTCCTATGATGTTTTCCCTCCTTCATGGTCCTGCCACTGAAGATGGAGAGGCTGAACCTGTGAGCAGATATTTAGCTGGAGGTGGGAGAAAGCAAGAGAGTTCCAGAAAAACATATATTTCTTCTTCATTGACTATGCCAAAACTTTTGACTGTGTGGATCACAATAAACTGTGGAAAATTCTGAAAGAGATGGGAATCCAAGACCACCTGACTTGCCTCTTGAGAAACCTATATGCAGGTCAGGAAGCAATAGTTAGAACTGGACATGGAACAACAGACTGGTTCCAAATAGGAAAAGGAATACATCAAGGTTGTATATTGTCACCCTGCTTATTTAACTTATATGCAGAGTACATCATGAGGAAGTCTGGGCTGGAAGAAGCACAAGCTGGAATCAAGATTGCTGGGAGAAACATCAATAACCTCAGATATGCAGATGACACCACCCTGATGGCAGAAAGTGAAGAGGAACTCAAAAGTCTCTTGATGAAAGTGAAAGAGGAGAGTGAAAAGGTTGGCTTGAAGCTCAACATTCAGAAAACGACGATCATGGCATCTGGTCCCATCACTTCATGGGAAATAGATGGGGATACAGTGGAAGCAGTGTCAGACTTTATTTTTTTGGGCTCCAAAATCACTGCAGATGCTGATTGCAGCCATGAAATTAAAAGACGCTTACTCCTTGGAAGGAAAGTCATGACCAACCTAGATAGCATATTAAAAAGCAGAGATATTACTTTGCCAACCAAGGTCCGTCTAGTCAAGGCTATGGTTTTTCCCATGGTCATGTATGGATGTGAGAGTTGGACTGTGAAGAAAGCTGATCACTGAAGAACTGATGCTTTTGAACTGTGGTGCTGGAGAAGACTCTTGAGAGTCCCTTGGACTGCAAGGAGATCCTACCAGTCCATTCTAGAGGAGATCAATCCTGGGTGTTCATTGGAAGGACTGATGCTAAGGCTGAAACTCCAATACTTCAGTCACCTCATGCGAAGAGTTGACTCACTGGAAAAGACTCTGATGCTGGGAAGAATTGGGGGCAGGAGGAGAAGGGGACGACAGAGAATGAGATGGCTGGATGGCATCACCAGCTAGATGGACATGAGTTTGAGTGAACTCCGGGAGTTGATGATGGACAGGGATGCCTGGCGAGCTGTGATTCATGTGGTCGCAAAGACTCGGACACGACTGAGTGACTGAACTGAACTGTCTGTGAGCTCTTCAAGGGTGAAAGGAAGCCTGTGGTTTTTGCTGCTTCTGGAACCAAATGGTCAGGCTGGGTTGGTCTCATGGTCAGACTGAAGGCTTAGGAAGCCAAGACATTGGTACCATTCTTTCTGCAAACCAGCTAGTGTCCCCACAGTGCATAAACAGGCCATACTCTGGACTGTGTGTATGTGTGTGTGTGTGCACGTTCCTGTGCACACTCAGTCGTGTCTGATTTTTTACTACCCTATGGACTGTAGCCCACTAGGCTCCTCTGACCATGGGATTCTCCAGGCAAGAATATAAGAGTCAGGTGCCATTTCCTCTTCCAGGGGATCTTCCCAACCCAGGGATGGAACCGAGGTCTCTTGAATCTCCTGCATTGACAGGTGGATTCTTTACCACTGTGCCACCTTGTATGTGCCACTCTGAACCCTAGCCATATGCTATATCTTTGTTGCCAGCCAGTCACTTTGGAAGTTACAGGGACCAAGGATAAATGCTTCTCTGAAATCCCTTTCTGTGTAAAGAGGACTCCAAATGCACTTTGTTTTTCATGGACAGTACAGAAGTTTTGTGGAGACGAATGATTCTGTGGGGTTTTGATGTGTGAATGCTCTTTTCCTGTATAGATTTACATGCTATTAACTAGCTTTTCTAATATTTCAATGACACCCAGGCTTTTCGCTCATCTTATTCTGATGTGCTGTTTCTACCTCTTATAGAACTTCATGGACCTGTACTCCAGAAAGGAGTAACAAAGCCATGTCTATTTAGATGGTCATATGTCAGAAATCATGGACATTAGTGGAAAGACGGCTGATCTAGGAAGGAGGGGGTCTTGTTTATGACTCCAGGACTGTCGCTATCTACCTTGATCATCTTGGGGTTATCCTTTTTCCATTCTTTGGCCTCAATTTCTTCATGTATAAAGTATAAGCATTAGATGACATGACCTCTAATATCCACTTTCATCTATAACTACCTGTGACTTGTACATAGTATATCTTTAACATACACGGTTATACAATTTGTTGTACTGACTTTTTAATCCTTCAAGTCCCTGAACTTCCTAGTAATGGTAGAGCATCTGAGAGAGTCACCTAGTTAGTGAATGAACCTAACCAAACACCTAGCACCTTTGTCTCAAAAGGGTGATTTTTTTCTACTTATTAGATACAATTTCATGAGAAAAATTGCATACACTGGTGAATTTGGAAACAATTTTTGTTTCTGTCAATGGCCTTTTGTACTGTACACAGGAGACTAAAGATAATTGCATATGTGAGCCAGTTCCATGTTACATTCTTTGTACCTCAATCTCTGTTAAATAGGGATGCACTGATCAGGGGCTCATTTCTCATTTGTCTCTTATGCAAAGCTGATGTGGAGAATAAAGACAAGGAGACAGCATACCTGCTGTTATCGACTCGGTCCTCTAAATGAGTGACACATCATTTCTGCTTGTTATTCCTTGGGCAGAATCAACCACGAGGCCCTACCCTAACTGAAAAGGGCACTGGGAAATATAAAGGAGTACTTGGAATATGTGGTGGGGAGAAGGAAATGGAAAAACACTCCAGTGTTCTTGCCTGGAGAATCCCAGGGACGGGGGAGCCTGGGGACTCTGTGGGGTTGCACAGAGTCGGACACGAGTGAAGTGACTTAGCAGCAGCAGCAGCAGCAGCAGCAGAAGTAGTCCTGCCACAATGGAAAATACTTAATTCTTCCTCTAATAGCCTACAAAGATGTTAATAACAAAAACTACTATTATTATTCATTTTTAGTCAGATATTGGGTTAGGCAAAAAGTTTGTTTGCTGTTATGGAAAACCCAAACGAACTTTTTGACCAACCCAATACTTTGCTAGGTACTGTACATACATTGAACATCTGGAAGTTCATGGTTCACGTATTGCTGAAGCCTGGCTTGGAGAATTTTGATCATGATTTTACTAGCGTGTGAGATGAGTGCAATTGTGCGGTAGCTTGAGCATTCTTTGGCATTGCCTTTCTTTGGGATTGGAATGAAGACTGACATTTTCCAGTCTTGTGGCCACTGCTGAGTTTTCCACATTTTCTGGCATGTTAAGTGCAGCAGTTTCACAGCATCATATTTCAGGATTTGAAATAGCTCCACTGGAATTCCATCACCTCCACTAGCTTTGTTCGTAGTGGTGCTTTCTAAGGCCCACTTGACTTCACATTCCAAGATGTCTGACTCTAGGTGAGTGATCACGCCATTGTGATTATCTTGGTCGTGAAGATCTCTTTTGTACAGTTCTTCTCTGTATTCTTGCCAAGTCTTCTTAATATCTTCTGCTTCTGTTAGATCCATACCATTTCTGTCCTTTATCGAGCTCATCTTTGCATGAAATGTTCCCTTGGTATCTCTAATTTTCTTGAAGAGATCTCTTGTCTTTCCTATTCTGTAGTTTTCCTCTATTTCTTTGCACTGATTGCTGAGGAAGGCTTTCTTATCTCTCCTTGCTATTCTTTGGAACTCTGCATTCAGATGCCTATATCTTTCCTTTTCTCCTTTGCTTTTCGCTTCTCTTCTTTTCACAGCTATTTATAAGGCCTCCTCAGACAACCATTTTGCTTTTTTGCATTTTTTTTCCCATGGGGATGGTCTTGGTCCCTGTCTCCTGTACAATGTCACGAACCTCCGTCCATAGTTCACCAGTCACTCTATCAGATCTAGTCCATTCAATCTATTTCTCACTTCTACTATATAATCATAAGGGCTTTGATTTAGGTCATATCTGAATGGTCCAGATGTTCAAGCAGGTTTTAGAAAAGGAAGAGGCACCAGAGGTCAAATTGCCAACATCCGCTGGATCATGGAGAAAGCAAGAGAGTTCCAGAAAAACATCTATTTCTGCTTCATTGACTATGCCAAAGCCTTTGACTGTGTGGATCACAATAAACTGTGGAAAATTCTGAAAGTGATTCGAATACCAGACCACCTGACCTGCCTCTTGAGAAACCTGTATGCAGATCAGGAAGCAACAGTTAGAACTGGACATGGAAAAACAGACTGGTTCCAAATAGGAAAAGGAATACGTCAAAGTTGTATATTGTCACCCTGCTTATTTAACTTATATGCAGAGTACATCATGAGGAAGTCTGGGCTGGAAGAAGCACAAGCTGGAATCAAGATTCCTGGGAGAAATATCAATAACCTCAGATATGCAGATGACACCAGCTTTATGGCAGAAAGTGAAGAGGAACTCAAAAGCCTCTCGATGAAAGTGGAAGAGGAGAGTGAAAAGATTGGCTTGAAGCTCAACATTCAGAAAACAAAGATCATGGCATCTGGTCCCATCACTTCATAGATGGGGAAACAGTGGAAACAGTGTCAGACTTTAATTTTTTAGGCTCCAAAATCACTGTGGGTGCTGATTGCAGCCATGAAATTAAAAGACGCTTACTCCTTGGAAGGAAAGTTATGACCAACATAGATAGTATACTAAAAAGCAGAGACATTACTTTTCCAACAAAGGTCCATCTAGTCAAGGCTATGGTTTTTCCAGTGGTCATGTATGGATGTGAGAGTTGGACTGTGAAGAAGGCTGATCACCGAAGAATTGATGCTTTTGAACTGTGGTGCTGGAGAAGATTCTTGAGAGTCCCTTGGACTGCAAGGAGATCCAACCAGTCCATTCTAGAAGAGATCAATCCTGGGTGTTCATTGGAAGGACTGATGCTAAAGCTGAAACTCCAATACTTTGGCCACCTCACGTGACGAGTTGACTCACTGGAAAAGACTCTGATGCTAGGAGGGATTGGGAACGGGAGGAGAAGGGCATGACAGAGAATGAGATGGCTGAATGGCATCACCAACTCGATGGACATGAGTTTGAGTGTACTCTGAGTGTTGTTGATGGACAGTGAAGCCTGGCGTGCTGTGATTCATGGGGTCGAAAAGAGTCGGACACGACTGAGCGACTGAACTGAACTGTACTGTACTTACATTATCGCTAACCCTCATAGCCTTGTAAGGTAAGTCTCATTATAATCACATTTTGCATATTAAAAATTGAGGCACAGAGTGATTAAGAGATTTTTCCCAAGATCACATAACTACTAAGTATTTGAACCCAGGTTGAGATATAACTACATTTGGAATGTAGCAAAACTGTCCTTTCAGGAAACCAGCTGTCTGTTCCATTGCCTTTAGGTAATGGTCCCTACGCCTGCTCCTGGATTAGGATTCTCAATAGGATTACATTGCTATAAGGGGTTGTTTTCTTGGCTGTCTCATGTTGAGGGAGCTACTGGGTAAGAGGAAGCATTAAGGATATTAGATGCTTTGCAATGAGAATGTGTTACATTTCCATACAATGAAGAATTGTTCTGTCCTTGTCCACAGGACTTTTGAATGTCAGTCAAGGTGTTCAGGTAGGTGTAAAATATACTTTAAATTATCCAAGCCTACAGCCCAAGTCTGTTTTACTTGTACTCACAAAGTATGTTTTGCATAATTTTAACACAGGAATTTTTCTAGGAATGAAATTATTTATTGAAAAAGATTTTACTTTGTTTTGTTTAAGACTTTAGTAACAATGGGGCTTCCCTAGTAGTAACAATAATAACAATAGTAGCTATCATTTATCTAGCTTAGTGGGCGTCCCTGGTAGCTCAGCTGGTAAAGAATCCACCTGCAGTGCAGGAGACCCCGGTTCAATCTCTGAGTTGGGAAGATCCCCTGGAGAAGGATCAGGTTACCCACTCCAGAATTTTTGGGCTTCCTTGGTGGCTGAGACAGTAAAGAATCCGCCTGCAATGCGGGAGACCGGAGTTCGATTGTTGGGTTGGGAAGATCCTCTGTAGGAAGGCATGGCAACCCACTCCAGTATTCTTGCCTGGAGAATCCCCATGGACAGAGGAGCCTGGGCTACAGTCCAGGGGATCACAAAGAGTCAGACATGACTGAGTGACTAAGCATAGCACAGCACAGCACATCTAGCTTTCTAAGTGCCAGACACTGTTATAAGCATATTATATATTAACTTATCTAATATTCAGAAAACCACCTAAAAAGTACATAGTATTCCCATTTTACAGATGAAGAAACTAAGACAGAGAAGTTAAATAGCTTGATCAAGGTCACATAGCCTTAGCAAGTTGCACTCACCATTTTGGAAAATTGTTACTGATGCCAAAATTTTTTGTAGTTTTTGTCTTTTATAAAAAACCATTTCTGGTATTTATCACTCTTTTTCATATATCCAAGTATCCATCTGATTTTCACTAGTTTAAAGATGTCACTCCATTGTCTTCTGGTATACATAGTGTTTTTAGTGTTTGAAACACTAATAAAGTAGTCCCATATCAATCTGTATATATAGCTGTCATATTTACAGTAGAATCTGACCCCTTCATTAGGTCTCCCTGTGTGGTCACATCAAAACCTTTACATAGTAAGACACATGTTGTGTGTGTGTGCGTATGAGTGTGTTCAGTCAGTTCTGGCTCTTTGCGACCCCATAGACTGTAACCCCCAGGCTCCTCTGTCCATGGAATTTTCCAGGCCAGAATACTGGAGTGGGCTGCCATGCCCGCCTGCAGGGTATCTTCCCAACCTAGGGATCAAACGTGCATCTCTTGTGTCTCATGCATTGGCAGGCAGATTCTTTACCAACTGTGCCACCTGCGAAGCCCTAAGATCCATGTTATTTTATTATTACTGTCTCTTTCTTTTTAATATTCCAGTTAGGGTAGCATGGTATTTTTTCCAATTATGTGTATACCAGAGTTACATTATCTATGAATTTCATTTTGGAATATTAAAGTGAACATGACAAATGTTTGTTAGAAAAAAAGGATAATGAATTTGATAGGTTGAAAATCAGTATCATAGACAAAACTATTAATTTGGGAAAACTGGTATTTAGTTCTCACTCCCACATTTAGACTGATCCACTGCTTAGCTCTCATTAAGAATGGTCACATCTAGATTGATATCATATTTTCCAAATTTTCTACAGTGAACAAGCATTACTTTTAATGTAATCAGAAATTTTTAAAAAGGCTTGAAATAAGGCAAAACAAAGAAGATAAAAACAAACAATTTCCCCAAGTCTTATTCAGAAAGCTTTGTGGATAAAATATATTTTGGATTCATAATTCATATTCATAGTTCATATTTTATAGGAAGTATTAATGGCCAATAGTGCCTTAATGTACCACTCAACTCTTCCCTCAAATAAACAAACATCTGTGATTGGATAATGTCTTTGAGATTTAAGTACCTACTTCAAAAATTTTAGGCACCGTAGGGAGATATTCTAAGGTAGGAGATGTTTTGGAAACTGTAATTATTAGCTACTGCTCTACAACACATCTACCCAAGATTTAGCATCTTAAAACAACAAGTATTTCTCTTCTCACAATATCTGAGGGCCAGGAATTCAAGAGAGGTTTAGCTGGGTCTGGATCCCTCAAGAAGTTTTAGTGAAGCTGTCATCTAGGGCTGCAGTTATCTGAAAGATTAGTTGCAGCTAAGGATATACTTCCAAGCTCATTCACGTGGCTGTTAGTGGAAGCCTTCAGTTCCTCACATGTGGTTCTTTCTATAGTGCTTCTTACAACACAGCAGTTGGTTTGAGAGAGAGAGGGAGAGGGAGTCAACTTAGCTCAAATAGGGAGCAGGGTTCTGATAATGTGCAATAGAGGATGGAGAACAGATGATGCAGTTTGGGAGTTGGGAGGGAACAGTTCAGTACCTAAGGTGCTTCCTAGAGGGGACTCACTTTAGGAGGCAGTGCGAGAGGAAATGGCAGAGGCAAGCAGTGGATGCTGGAAGACACCAAATGGGAAGAGAGTTGTGAGTACAGAAAGGTTAGCTGAGAGCCAAAGACAACCTGATCCATTTAACATTTTTTATTGAAGATCTGTTGAGTGTGTGTATGCATGTGTGCATATGCACATGCACTCGCACACATTTATTGAAAAAGAGAGCCCTTTAGTCTTCCTTCCTTCAGAATGCATTGCAAAGTGCCTCATTTGGACAATAATATTGGAATAATAATAATATTGCAGTTTCCTGTTCAACTTCAAAGCGTGGACGCTTCTTGCAGCTAAATGCTAGGCACTTCCTGCTTGTGTTCTTCAAAACTATTCCTCACTTTAGTTGGTGGCAAGTGACTGTGGACAATTCTCAAAATACATAGTCATCTTACCTTTGATAAGAGCTGTTGTATATACCAAAACATCATTGGGTGCAAAGAGTATGGTGAGATGGAAATTATTCCTTTTCTTTGTAAGAAGGAGAGGTTTTCTTATCATTCTTGCACATCTTGATAGCTTACAGTGAAGGATGTCGGATTCGTAATCGCTGAAGAAGATTTAGCTTTGGGACCAGAGACCAGGCATGTTCACTCAAGAGCTTTTGTGTAGCAGAGTTTTATTAAAGTGAAAAAGGGACAGAGAAAGCTTCTGACAGAGACATCAGAAGAGGGGTAGAGAGTGCCCCCCTTGCTAGTGTTAGCAAGGGAGTTATATACTTTTTAAATTAGCTATTACAATAAATCAAAAGAATGTCTCAAAGTTGTAAAAGATCTTACTAGACCCACTCACATAATTTACATTTTAAGATGACAGGATTAGCAAGAAGGTTTTCAGGAAGGAGAAAATGTCTTCAAGAAGGATAAATTGTTATATAATCCTTGAAGTGAAGTGAAGTGAATTCGCTCAGTTCACTTCAGTTCAGTTCAGTCGCTCAGTCGTGTCCGACTCTCTGTGACCCCATGAATCACAGAACGCCAGGCCTCACTGTCCATCACCAACTCCTGGAGCTCACCCAAACTCATGTCCATCGAGTCGGTGATGCCATACAGCCATCTCATTCTCTGTCGTCCCTGTCTCCTCCCACCCCCAAACCCTCCCAGCATCAGACTCTTTTCCAGTGAGTCAACTCGTCGCGTGAGGTGGCCAAAGTATTGGAGTTTCAGTTTCAGCATCAGTCCTTCCAATGAACACCCAGGATTGATCTCCTCTAGAATGGACTGGTTGGATCTCCTTGAAGTCCAAGGGACTCTCAAGAGTCTTCTCCAGCACCACAGTTCAAAAGCATCAATTCTTTGGCGATCAGCTTTCTTCACAGTCCAACTCTCACATCCATACATGACCACGGGAAAAACCATAGCCTTGACTAGACGGACCTTGGTTGGCAAAGTAATGTCTCTGCTTTTTAATATGCTATCTAGGTTGGTCATGACTTTCCTTCCAAGGAGAAAGCGTCTTTTAATTTCCTGGCTGCAATCAGCATCTGCAGTGATTATGGAGTCCCCCAAAATAAAGTGTGACACTGTTTCCACTGTTTTTCCATCTATTTGCCATGAAGTGATGGGACCAGGTGCCATGATCTTTGTTTTCTGAATGTTGAGCTTCAAGCCAATCTTTTCACTCTCCTCTTTCACTTTCATCAAGAGGCTTTTGAGTTCCTCTTCACTTTCTGCCATAAGGGTGGTGTCATCTGCATATCTGAAGTTATTGATATTTCTCCCAGGAATCTTGATTCCAGCTTGTGCTTCTTCCAGCCCAGACTTCCTCATGATGTACTCTGCATATAAGTTAAATAAGCAGGGTGACAATATATAACCTTGACGTACTCCTTTTCCTATTTGGATCCAGTCTTTGTTCCATGCCCAGTTCTAACTGTTGCTTCCTGACCTGCATACAGGTTTCTCAAGAGGCAGATCAGGTGGTCTGGTAATCCCATGTCTTTCAGAATTTTCCACAGTTTATTGTGATCCACACAGTCAAAGGCTTTGGCATAGTCAATGAAGCAGAAATAGATGTTTTTCTGGAACTCTCTTGCTTTCTCCATGATCCAGCGGATGTTGGCGATTTGATCTCTGGTGCCTCTGCCTTTTCTAAAATCTGCTTGAACATCTGGGAGTTCACGGTTCACATATTGCTGAAGCCTGGTTTGGAGAATTTTGAGCATGACTTTACTAGCGTGTGCTGCTGCTGCTGCTGCTGCTGCTAAGTCGTGTCCGACTTCAGTCGTGTCCGACTCTGTGTGACCCCATAGACGGAAGCCCACCAGGCTCCCCCGTCCCTGGGATTCTCCAGGCAAGAACACTGGAGTGGGTTGCCATTTCCTTCTCCAATGTGTAAGTGAAAAGCGAAAGTGAAGTTGTTCAGGCGTGTCCGACCCTTAGCGACCCCACGGACTGCAGCCTACCAGACTCCTCCGTCCATGGGATTTTCTAGGCAAGAGTACTGGAGTGGCTTGCCATTGCCTTCTCCGTTACTAGTGTTTGAGATGAGTGCAATTGTGCGGTAGTTGGAGAATTCTTTGGCATTGCCTTTCTTTGGGATTGAAATGAAGACTGACCTTTTCCAGTTCTGTGGCCACTGCTGAGTTTTCCAAATTTGCTGGCATTTTGAGTGCAGCACTTTCACAGCATCATCTTTCACGATTTGAAATAGCTCCACTGGAATTCCATCACCTCCACTAGCTTTGTTCGTAGTGATGCTTTCTAAGGCCCACTTGACTTCACATTCCAAGATGTCTGGTTCTAGGTCAGTGATCACGTTATCGTGACTATCTTGGTTGTGAAGATCTTTTTTATACAGTTCTTCCGTGTATTCTTGCCACCTCTTCTTAATATCTTCTGCTTCTGTTACGTCCATACCATTTCTGTCCTTTATCGAGCCCATTTTTGCATGAAATGTTCCCTTGGAATCTCTAATTTTCTTGAAGAGATCTCTTGCTTTTCCTATTCTGTTGTTTTCCTCTATTTCTTTGCGTTGATCACTGAGGAAGGCTTTCTTATCTCTCCTTGCTATTCTTTGGAACTCTGCATTCAGATGCTTTTATCTTTCCTTTTCTCCTTTGCTTTTCACTTCTCTTCTTTTCACAGCTATTTGTAAGGCCTCCTCAGATAGCCATTTTGCTTTTTCATGAGGATGGCCTTGGTCCCTGTCTCCTGTACAATGTGACGAACCTCCGTCCAGAGTTCATCAGGCACTCTATCTATCAGATCTAGTCCCTTAAATCTATTTCTCACTTCAACTGTATAATCATAAGGGATTTGATTTAGGTCATATCTGAATGGTCTAATGGTTTTCCCTACTTTCTTCAATTTAAGTCTGAATTTGGCAATAAAGAGTTCATGATCTGAGCCACAGTCAGCTCCTGGTCTTGTTTTTGCTAACTGTATACAGCTTCTCCATCTTTGGCTGCAAAGAATATAATCAATCTGATTTTGGTGTTGACCATCTGGTGATGTCCATGTGTCGAGTCTTCTCTTGTGTTGTTGGAAGAGGGTGTTTGCTATGATCAGTGCGTTCTCTTGACAAAACTCTATTATCCTTTGCCCTGCTTCATTCTGTGCTCCAAGGCCAAATTTGCCTGTTACTCCAGGTGTTTCTGGACTTCCTACTTTTGCATTCCAGTCCCCTATAATGAAAAGGACATCTTTTTTGGGTGTTATTTCTAAAAGGTCTTGTAGGTCTTCATAGAACCGTTTAACTTCGACTTCTTCAGCGTTCCTGTTTGGGGCATAGGCCTGGATTACTGTAATATTGAATGGTTTGCCTTGGAAACGAATAGAAATCATTCTGTCGTTTTTAAGATTGCATCCAAGTACTGCATTTCGGACTCTTTTGTTTACCATGATGGCTACTCCATTTCTTCAAAGGGATTCCTGCCCACAGTAGGAGATATAATGGTCATCTGAGTTAAATTCACCCATTCCAGTCCATTTTAGTTCACTGATTCCTAGAATGTCGATGTTCACTCTTGTCATCTGTTTGACCACTTCCAATTTGCCTTGATTCATGGACCTAACATTCCAGGTTCCTATGCAATATTGCTCTTTACAGCACCGAACCTTGCTCCTATCAGCGGTCACATACACAACTGGGTATAGGTTTTGCTTTTGCTCCATCCCTTCATTCCTGCTAGAGTTATTTCTCTACTAATCTCCAGTAACATACTGGTCACCTACCGACCTGGGGTCCATATAATCAAGGTTATGGTTTTTCTAGTAGTCATGTATGGATGTGAGAGTTGGAATATAAAGTAAGTTAAGTGCCAAATAGTTAATGCTTTTTTGAACTGTGGTGTGGGAAAAGACGCTTGAGAGTCCCTTAGACTGCAAGGAGATCCAACCAGTCCATCCTAAAGATCAGTCGTGAGTGTTCATTGGAAGGACTGTTATTGAAGCTGAAGCTCCAATACTTTGTCCACCTGATGTGAACAGCTGACTCAGTTGAAAAGATCCTGATGCTTGGAAAGATTTATGGCTTGAGGACAAGTGGACTACAGAGGATGAGATGGTTGGATGGCATCACCGATTCAATGGGCATGAGTTTGAGTAAACTCTGTGAGGTGGAGATGGACAGGGAAATGTGGACTGCTGCAGGCCATGGGGTCACAAAGATTCAGACATGACTGAACAACTGAACTGACTGACTGACTGATGTGTTGCATACACACACACACACACACACACACACACACATGTCTTACATAGATAGCTTATCTAGGAGGGGAATGTTTTTACTTTTTAACTAAAGAAAGTTGAAATTAGATTGTCTATTTCTTCTTGAATGAGTTTTTGTAGTTTGAGTCTTTTAAGAAATTGGTCTGTTTCATCTATGTTATCAAATTTTCAGACATAGAGTTGTTTATAGCATTCTCTTACTATATTTTTAACAATGACACTTTCTTAGTCATGTATTCATTCTTCTTCCTCTGTTTATCTTTTCTTATCTTCCCATGGTTTAAACATTTTTTTTGAGAAATGCATCTTGATTTACTTATAGTTTCTAAAGCACATGGCTTTGTATAGTTTTTTCAGTGGTTTCTTCTAGGTATTACAGTATACATATAACATTACAGTTTACTGCTATTGACATATTACAACTTTGAGTAAAATATAAAAACTTATGTTTAGATTCCTTTATCTTTTGTTTAAAATATAGTTATTTTTCACAATTATACTTTGTACACCATATCAGGGGCATTACGACTTTTTCTTCAACTATCAAACATGATTTCATAAATTCATGAGAAGTGGGTAATTTTTATATCTATCCTCATTTTTACTCATCTTAATCATTTTTTTTTCCTTTCTGAAATTCCAGTTCTATTATTGTTTCCTTTCTGGTCAATAAATTTTATTTAGCTATTCTTTAAAACTATGTTTGCTGGTGACACATTTTTTTAGTTTTATGCTGTCTAGAACTGTATTTCCCCTATATTCCTGAAATATATTTTTGTCATATTTAGAATTTGCAGTAGGAAGTTCTTTTGTTTTAGTATATGAAATATGATGCACCATTTCCTTTTGGCCTCCTTTGTTTCTGATGAGCAGTGTGCTGTCATTTTAATTACTCTTGCCCTATAAGTAATATATTATTTTTGTTCTGGCTTTAAAGATTCTCTCTGTCTTTTGTTTATGGCCATTTAATTATAATGTGTTTCAGCATGGGTATTTGAAAAATTAACCATTTTGGGGATTTGCTCAGCTTCTTGAATTTATAGAGTTTTTGGGCCAAATCTGGGAAGTTTTCATCTTTTTTAAAAATGTTTTTTAAATTCCACTCTCTTAATCCTCTGCTTTGGCATTACAATGATATGGGTGTTAGCTATTTTGTTTTTGTTTAGTAGACCCCAGAGCTGTTAATTTTTTCACTCTATTTTACCTTTGTTGCTCAGATTGATAAATTCTATCAGTCTATCCCCAGTTTCACTGATTCTGTCCTCTGTAATCTCCACTCTACTTTTGAACCCATCTGTGAATTTTTAATTTCAGGTATTTTATTTTTCACTTCTATTATTTTTTTTTAATGACTTTGATTTCCTTGCTGAAATGTTCAAAATTGTTTTGGTTTTCATTTGTTTCAGATAATTTATAATTGCTTTTTCAGTCATTTTTATGATGGTTTTATGATGGTTTGAAAGAATTTTCAGATATTTCTAACATCTGATTTATCTTAATGTTGGCATCTGTTGCTGTATTTTCTCATTCCTGTTAGGATTTTCCTGGTGCTTGGCATTACAAATTATTTTCTATACTATCTTGGATATTTTGGATATTATGAGACTCAATTATGAGACTATTTACTTTCTTTTTTATTAAAGCAGGTCATCCCCTATTGAAGTGTAGCATGAGAGTTGTGTGTGGGGTGTAGGTTCAGTTTCCCATTTGGCCCCATGGATACCACCTGGAAAAAGTGGATTACTGACTCACAGTGCCTCACTGCAGATGGCTGGGGTGAAATATTAGTTCCCTGTTCAACCTTTCTGGCACTTTCTGGCAAAAGCGGGACTCTGACTTGCCATCCCTTCGTCTCCAGGTGTAGGGTGTAAAATCAGCTTGCTGCTGGGTCGCTCTGCTGGCCGTCACTGAGGGAAATACACTAGCTAACTCACACTGCTTTGTTGCTGCAGGGTACAGGGCAAGAATGTCAGTTCTTGCTGGGCAACACCAGGGAAGGGAGAAGAGAAAGTTGAATACCAAATAACCCTGCCTACCACTGCCTCATTCTCTCGTGTTCATGCCTAGGTGTTGAGGCTCAGGTCCTCACTAGTCCTGCTGTCACCAGGGCAAGTAGGAGGTGGAATGCTAAGTAGTCCGGCATCACATCACCTCATTTAGTCTTATTGCTGTGAGGTGTGTGTGGAGGGTCAGCTCCCCACTGGGTGTTGCAAGCAGCAGGGGTAGGCTAGAGAGGAGTGCATTGTCATTGTGCTCAGTTGCGTCTGACTCTGTGGCCCCACGTGGCCCACCAGGCTCCTCTGCCATCGGATTATCTAGGCAAGAATACTGGAGTGGATTGTTTTTTCTTCTCCAGGGGATTGTCCCTACCCAGGGATCGAAACTGCGTCTCCTGCATGGCAGCCTAATGCTATACCAATGAGTCATCTGGGAAGTTCCAAAGAAGAGTACTTACTAGTCTTAAATCATAGCACCTCCTTCAGTCCCACTGACATTGTCTGTGGGTAAAGGTTCAGCTGTCCACTGGACTCTAGTGATACCACTGTGGCAGAGCACCACCTGCTTCCCCTGGGCAGGGTACAGAGGAAAAACTCCTTACTTCACTTGCCATCACTGGCAGGTGGGGTAATTGGATTTGCCTGCCCAGGTAAGAGATGGAAGATTAGTTCTCCAACCTGCCCCCACCAATACCACTGAGCACGGGGGTCAGAATCCTCAATTTTTAATGCTTTTTTTTTAAAGTAGAGAAGATTTTTTTCTTCTTTGTAAATTAAAAAAAATTATATTCGAGCCTAATTGATTAGCAGTGTCATGTTATTTTTCAGATGTATAGCAAAGTGATTCAGTTATACAAATATATTTATCTATCCTTTTTCAAATTTGTTTCCTATTTGCTAAGTCGCTTCAGTCGTGTCCGACTCTGTGTGACCCCACAGACGGAAGCCCACCAGGCTCCCCTGTCCCTGAGATTCTCCAGGCAAGAACACTGGAGTGGGTTGCCATTTCCTTCTCCAATGCATGAAAGGGAAAATGAAAGTGAAGTCGCTCAGTTGTGTCCGACTCTTAGCGACCTCATGGATTGCAGCCTACCAGGCTCCTCCATCCGTGGGATTTTCCAGGCAAGAGTACTGGAGTGGGGTGCCATTGCCTTCTCCGGTTTCCTATTTAGGTTATTACAAAATATTTAGCAGAGTTCTCTGTGCTATAGGGTAAGTCCTTGTCGTTATCTATTTTAAATGTAGTAATGTGTACACCCACTTTTATTATCATGACACTTATAGTCTAGTGGGAGAGAGAGACAATAAAGTATATAAATGTAGCTGTGATATGAGTTATGGAGGAAGAACACAGAGTTCTATAAGAAAGAAGAGGCTTTTTTTGAGGAGTTCATATTTAAAACCTTGAAGGAAGGGAAGGAGCCAGTAATGTGAAGTGAAAAGTGTTTCTAGGGGAGGAAACAGCAAGTGAGATGACACTATGGCAGGAAGTTCAGTTCAGTCGCTCCGTCGTGTCCGACTCTTTGCGACCCCATGGGCTGTAGCATTCCAGGTCTCCCTGTCCATCACCAACTCGCGGAGTTTACTCAAACTCATGTCCATTGAATCAGTGATGCCATCCAACCATCTCAACTTCTGTCATCGCCTTCTCCTCCCGCCTTCAATCTTTCCCAGCATCAGGGTCTTTTTAAATGAGTCAGCTCTTCACGTCAGGTGGCCAAAGTATAGGAGTTTCAGCTTCAGCATCAGTCCTTCCAATGAACACTCAGGACTGATCTCCTTTAGGATGGACTGGTTGAATCTCCTTGCAGTCCAAGGGACTCTCAAGAGTCTTTTCCAATACCACGGTTCAAAAGCATCAATTCTTCGGCTCTCAGCTTTCTTTATAGTCCAACTCTCACATGCATACATGACTGTTGGAAAAACCATAGCCTTGACTAGACGGACCTTTGTTGGCAAAGTAATGTCTCTGCTTTTTAATATGCTATCTAGGTTGGTCATAACTTTCCTTCCAAGGAGTAAGCGTCTTTTAATTTCATGGCTGCAATCACCATCTTCAGTGACTTTGGAGCCCCCCACCCCAAATAAAGTCGGCTACCGTTTCCCCATCTATTTGCCATGAAATGATGGGACTGGATGCCATGATCTTAGTTTTCTGAATGTTGAGCTTTAAGCCAACTTTTTCACTCTCCTCTTTCACTTTCATCAAGAGGCTTTTGAGTTCCTCTTCACTTTCTGCCATAAGGGTGGTGTCATCTGCATATCTGAGGTGATTGATATTTCTCCCGGCAATCTTGATTCCAGCTTGTGCTTCTTCCAGCCCAGCGTTTCTCATGATGTACTCTGTATAGAAGTTAAATAAGCAGGGTGACAATATACAGCCTTGACGTCCTCCTTTTCCTATTTGGAACCAGTCTGTTGTTCCATGTCCAGTTATAACTGTTGCTTCCTGACCTACGTACATGTTTCTCAAGAGGCAGGTCAGGTGGTCTGGTATTCCCATCTTTTTTAGAATTTTCCACAGTTCATTGTGATCCACACAGTCAAAGACTTTGGCATAGTCAATACGACAGGAAAGAAACTGGATATTTAAGAAAGTGAATGCACGTTGGAGAAACTGAGGTGTGTAAATAGCGAGAGGGTAAGGCTAGAGAGTCAGCATTACATGATCATGAAAGGATCATGAGGGTTTTGTTAAGGATTTTGGATTTGGGTCCTAAATGCAGAGAGAGGGAATTAAAGCTTTTTAAGAAGAGGGGAGGTACAAGACAAAAGACTCAGTTCAAGTAGAAGCAAGGACAAGATGGGATGGGGAGGGAGGTGGGAGCGGGGTTCTGGATGGGGAAAGCATGTGCATCCATGGCTGATTCATGTCGATGTATGGCAAAAACCATGACAATAATGTAAAGTAATTAGCCTCCAATTACAATAAATTAATTTTAAAAAAAGGAGAGCAGAGGTATGACTGATTCAATCGTTAAGAAAATATCACCCTGGCTTCTGTGTAAAGAGACATAGGAAAGAAGAGTAGAACAGAGAGACCACTTATGAAGCTGCAGTAGAAATCAAGGTGAGAGATAATGAAAGCTTATAACTGCATAGTAGCATGGAGATGGAGAGAGGTGGAAATATTTGAAATGAAATATGCATCTCATTCATCAATGGGGAACTGGATTTTAGAAATTCATGTGTTTAACTGCGTTAGCATTGTATGAACTCCCTTTAGCACAGTGCCTATGGAGAGGGTCTATATTTCTTACTATCAACAAGCAAGTTAAGGGTGTATTGCCTTCTGAATTTACTTTCTCTGTATTGTTAGTGATGCTTCTAATGGTAAGATAACTAGGCCTAGAAATGAACCCAAATAGAAGACTGTACCTCTTCAAGCTACAAACATACTTATGTATGCTTTAACCATTAAAATAATCCCATGTCAGTATCTGCAAAAGAACACTATTTTCTGGGGATCAAAAGATGTCTTAAGGAAGAAAAAATAGAAGATAGTAGCATAATGGAACACTGCTTAGCTCGGAATAAGTCCTCAATAAATATGAGCTGATATTAGATGAAGTTTAATTCAATTTATTTTAGTGAAAATGCATATATTTTAAAAGCTTAGTTTAAATGACAGGAAGAATTTACAAATCCATAAATGTTTGGAGCAGGCTTTTTTGTCATGTGGTTAATTGTTTATTTTATGAAAACATGTTTACATATATAATTAAAAGCTTGATAAATAAGCTGGGCATTAGAGAAAGTTAAATTTAATATTTTATAAGCCAAACATCCCCTGGAATTAAATCGAAATGAAGCTAGGGCCTTATACTATTCTCCTCAATAAGCAAATAGGGATTTTTTGTAAAAATTATTTTCAGAGAGTGCCTTTGTATCAGTCAGAATTCAGTTTTAGGAAACAAAAACCACTCTCCTTTCTAGGTATGTAATACATGGAAGATAGACCTCCCCAAATATTGGGTAGGTTAGAGGAATGCGCTCTGAACTGGACTTCCAGAAATGAATCTGAGAATAACATTAAAGAACTAGTCTTTCAGAGGATAGGCTACCTCTGCTCACATCAGACAGGCAGAGAATCAGGAACTTCCCACTGGAACTGCTGAGTTCAAGGACACAGCCTTGACTATGTTTAAGGGATCTGAAAGTCACCACTACAGCTATCTCTTCACCTCATGAAAGTGATACCAGGGTGTCCAAGGCTGAGCCCATCCTTTATCCCAACACAACTGCCTCTCAACGCCAGCTAAGTTAATGGGAGCTAGAATGCTGCTGCAGAAAAATCCAGGGTCTTCAAGACTCCTTGCCAGCAACAACCATCAAAGCAGTAGGAAAATTATCCTCAAATCACTTCTCCCCTCTGAATCTCATGAAAGAACATATAGTTCATGGAACCTCATTTACATTCACTAATATACTGTGGGAGAGGCTCAGAAAGATAGATTTTATTCTTCCAGGCTAAGAAGTATGGGAAAACATGCTGGAAGGAGGTGAGAATGGGTGCTGGATGCAATTCATCATGTTCATCACCATTTTTTGCTAGTAAACATGCTACACATTTGTCTTTCCATACTTATAAAAACAATGATGATAATATGGTAATACCTAACATAATGCAGCTCTTTCTGGAAAAAACAAAACTGCATCCATCCCCTTCCAAAATGGAGGAGATCCATACTCTCATCAGTCCGTCCGTCCGTTCCGTCGCTCAGTCGTGTCCGACTCTATGCGACCCCGTGGACTGTAGCCTACCAGGCTTCTCCGTCCATGGGATTCTCCAGGCAAGAATACTGGAGTGGGTTACCGTTTCCTTCTCCAGGGGATCTTCCCGACCCAGGGATTGAACCCGGGTCTCCCGCATTGGAGGCAGACGCTTTAACCTCTGAGCCACCAGGGAAGCCCATGCAATCAATTTCTGCATGATATCCATTCATCGTATGCTTTTGTCATAATCCCATCTGGAGATAATGTAACTTAAAGCCTATTATAAGTTTAATTAATACCAATATGTTTTTGCATAAAATGATTGGGGAAAGAGAAAAGGAGAGGGAAAAAAGGCATGTGTGTGTGTAGGATGACTATAGCAATTCTCATTTTGAAACTGGTTTACATGTCATGGTCTCCTAAGTATTTATAAATTGCTTCCTCCTCTATCTTTTCTGTGTTCTTTTGCCTTCAGCCAGCACCTCTGCAGTTTGGGCTCTTAACTTTGTGAGGTGACCTAAAGTTGTTCCTAAGGGGCATGAGTCCTTCATGGTTCTGCTGGCTTTCGTTGCTACAGTCTTCCATTAATTCCATTTTCCTCCTGTACTTCAGGAGTACACTTTTATCACTGGTTTATGTATCCTGCTGCTGCTGCTAAGTCACTTCAGTCGTGTCCGACTCTGTTTGACCCCATAGACGGAAGCCCACCAGGCTCTCCCGTCCCTGGGATTCTCCAGGCAAGAACACTGGAGTGGGTTGCCATTTCCTTCTCCAATGTGTGAAAGTGAAAAGTGAAAGTGAAGTCGCTCAGTCGTGTCGGACCCTTAGCGACCCCATGGACTGCAGCCTACCAGGCTCCTCCATCCATGGGATTTTCTAGGCAACAGTACTGGAGTGGCTTGCCATTGCCTTCTACGGGTTTATGTATAGCCTGCTTTTATTTATTATTTTGGTTATTTAATTAAATGTACTTATTTTCAATAATGTAATAAGCGTTCTCATCCCAACCACTCAAAACAAAAGCTAGTACCTTAAAAATAACCTCTCTTGGCGCCACATTTTCCTCCCTCTGAAATAGCACCAATCTGTTTCACCTGTTCATGAGTTCTTTGTTCTGTTTTTATATAGTTGTGTTTTATAGAATGGCTATCATGGTGCATTCAGAAAACAAAGATCATGGCAACTGGTCCCATCACTTCATGGGAAACAGATGGGGAAACAGTGGAAACGGTGTCAGACTTTATTTTTTGGGGATCCAAAATCACTGCGGATGCTGATTGCAGCCATGAAATTAAAAGACGCTTGCTTTTTGGAAGGAAAGTTATGACCAATCTTGATAGTATATTAAAAAGCAGAGACATTACTTTGCCAACCAAGGTCCGTCTAGTCTATGGTTTTTCCCGTGGTCATGTATGGATGTGAGAGTTGGACTGTGAAGAAAGCTGATCGCCGAAGAATTGATGCTTTTGAACTGCGGTGTTGGAGAAGACTCGAGAGCCCCTTGGACAGCAAGGAGATCCAACCAGTCCATTCTAAAGGAGATCAATCCTGGGTGTTCATTGGAAGGACTGATGCTAAGGCTGAAACTCCAATACTTCGGCCACCTCATGCGAAGAGTTGACTCACTGGAAAAGACTCTGATACCGGGAAGGATTGGGGGCAGGAGGAGAAGGGGACAACAGAGAATGAGATGGCTGGATGGCATCACCAACTCGATGGACATGAGTTTGAGTGAACTCCGGGAGTTGGTGATGGACAGGGATGCCTGGTGTGCTATGATTCATGGGGTCGCAAAGAGTCGGACACGAGTGAGTGACTGAGCTGAACTGAACTGATCGTGGTGCATGTAGTGTTTAGGATTTATTCTGACTTCGTCTAACTTAATATTTTTTTCTAAAATGACATACCTACTGCTGTGTTTTCAGTTCAGTTCAGTTCAGTCTCTCAGTCGTGTCGAACTCTTTGCAACCCCATGCTTCTGTTAGGTCCATACCATTTTTGTCCTTTATTGAGCCTATCTTTGCATGAAATGTTCCCTTGATATCTCAAAAAATTGCTGTGTGTTACTGTGGTTCATTCATTTTGATTGGATTATAGTAATCCATCATGTGTATTCCACAGTTTATTTATCCTCTTATTTATTATAAACATTCTCATACATATTTCTAGTTGTATATACAGAAAAACTTGTCTTTGTTATATACCTGAGAGTGGAATTGCTATGCTATAGGCCATGTTCAGCTTTAGAAGGCAATGTGAACCTGTTTTTCATAGTTGTTGCAAAGGCAATGTATAAGTCATATGATGGCTCTACACTATCTCCAAATTTAGCTATTGTTAGACTTTTACTTTTTTGCTAGTAGAATGTGTATACAGTGGTATTTCAGTGAGGTCTTGAGTTGAATTTTCTCAGTCACTGTTGATGTTAAACACATCATACGTTTTTGGTCTTATGTGTCTCCTCTTCTATGAGATATCACATGCCCATTTTTTCTCCTGGGTGTTTGTGCTTCCCTTATGGTTATATAGAGTTTATGTATATTTGATGTATTTTTGATACTCTTTCTTGACTGTATGTTCTGTGAGTACAATTTTCCAGTTGGTTGCTTGTCGTTTTCACTTTCTTTTGGGTGTCATTTAATAAGTTTCATTATAGTCATAATTATCAATATTTTTGTGTTTTTTGTTAAAAAATTTCCCTACGTCAAGGGCTGAAAGAGTTTCATGCATTTTTTGTACAAAGTATTTTAAAATTTTATTTTTTACTTTTAAACCTCTGATCCATCTGAAGTTGTTTTCTGGATGTGGTGCTAGGTAGGAGCTGATTTCATCTTTTGACATATGGTAGCCATTTTACCAGCTTCTTTTATGGAATGGCCACTACTTTTTCCACTGAGCTGATATGCCATCTCTGTCTTATATCAGAATTTATTCATGGGTGGGTCTATTCCTATTATTTTCTATTCCATTTGTCATTTTATCTGTCTCCGCTCCACTATTACACTGCTTTAAATATTATAGCTTTATAATAACTCCTAATATATGGGTAGGCAAACACTCCAAACCAGCTCTTCATTTTTATGTTCTGGCTATTATTGACCAATAATATCTTTAATATTTTATAATATCAAGCCACATGGAGACATTGTTGGACTATAAGTTGAAATTGCATTGAATTTATTTCTAGGTAAATTTGAGGAAACAATACGTTTATTTTCTTCCTATCCAATAATGAAGCATGTTTTATTGAGATCTTTAAAAATATGTCTTAATAATACTTCATAATTTTCCCTATAGATGTCTTGTACAACTTTTATTAGATTTACTCCCAGACACTTGATATTTCTGATATTATTGTAAATTGTATCTTCTCTATAAGTACATTTTAATGGTTTGGCACTCTTGAACAGAAATGCAAAATACTATTTTATATTTATCTTATAGAAGGGTACTTTGCTAAACTTTTCTGTTATTTCTAATGATGTGAGTTACTTGGGTTTTCTTTTTTTATTTATTGTTTTTTTTTATTGGAGGCTAATTACTTTACAATATTATATTGGTTGGTTTTGCCATACATTGACATGAATCCGCCCCGGGTGTACATGAGTTCCCTTTCTTGAACCCCCCTCCCACCTCCCTCCCCCCAATATCCTCCCTCTGGGTCATCCCCGTGCACCAGCCCTGAGCATCCTGTATCATGTGTCGAACCTGGACTGGTGATTCATTTCACATATGATAATATACATGTTTCAATGCCATTCTCCCAAATCATCCCACCCTCACCCTCTCCCACAGAGTCCCAAAGACTGTTCTATACACCTGTGTCTCTTTTGCTGTCTTGTATACAGGGTTAAGGTTATCACCTTTCTAAATTCCATATATATGCGTTAGTATACTGTATTTGTGTTTTTCTTTCTGGCTTACATCACATTATCTATAAGTAATCTTCAAATAATCACAATTTTATTTCTTCTTTTCCAACCCTTATTTGTATCACAGTCTTACTATACTGGATCAGACTCCAAATACAACATTGATTAAAAGGGGTAACAATACATTTCCCTGCCTTGTTCCTGATTTGAAAGGAAATGCTTCCAGGTCCGTGTTCCTTGTCGCTCGCCGCAGCACCTGGCGCCAGGGAAGAGGTGGTTGTGATGGGAACTTGCTCTCCGCTCTCCGGCTTACTAGGCTTGAGATTTGTCAGAGGGAGGGGGCGGCGAGTGAGAAGAACCCGCTGCAGCCAGTCCTCGGTGACTTTCCCGCCGACCTCCGCGAGATGTACCCACTGCCACTGTTGGTTGGAGTATTTGATGTTGTGCAGCAAAGAAATGGTTATGGAGAAGCCCAGTCCGCTGCTTGTAGGGTGGTAGTTTGTGAGGAAATATTATACTTTGCTGGATAAAGCTCCAGAATATTTACACAGGTTTTATGGCAGGAATTCTTATGTTCATGGTGGAGTAGATGCTAGTGGAAAGCCCCAGGAGGCTGTCTATGGCCAAAATGGTATGCACCACAAAGTATTATCTCTGAACTTCAGCGAATGTCACACTAAAATTCGTCATGTGGATGCTCATTTAACCCTGAGTGATGGAGTAGTGGGCCAGGTCATGGGTTTGCTGTCTAACAGTGGACAACCAGAGAGGAAGTTTCTGCAAACCTTTGTTCTGGCTCCTGAAGGATCTGTTCCAAATAAGTTTTATGTTCACCATATGTTTCGTTATGAAGATGAAGTATTTGGTGATTCTGAACCAGAACTTGATGAAGAATCAGAAGATGGAGTAGAGGAAGAACAAGAGGAAAGACAACCCGTCTCCAGAACCTGTGCAGGAGAATGCTAACAGCGGTTACTATGAAGCTCACCCTGTGACTTAATGGCATAGAGGAGCCTTTAGAAGAATCCTCGCATGAGCCTGAACCTGAGCCAGAATCTGAAACAAAGACTGAAGAGCTGAAACCGCCAGTGGAGGAGAAGAACTTGGAAGAGTTAGAGGACAAGTCTGCTTCTCCTCCGCCTGCTGAACCTGTTTCTCTGCCACAGGAACCACCAAAGGCTTCAGTGACCAGTAAAAACCTGCCTCCTAGTGGCACTGTTTCTTCCTCTGGAATTCCACCCCATGTTAAAGTACCAGTCTCACAGCCGAGAGTGGAAGCTAAACCAGAAGTTCAATCTCAGCCACCTCGTGTTCATGAACAACGACCTAGAGAACGACCTGGTTTCCCTCCTAGAGGACCAAGACCAGGCAGAGGAGATATTGAATAGAATGATTCTGACAACTGTAGAATAATTCGCTATCCAGATAGTCATCAACTCTTTGTTGGTAACTTGCCACATGGTATCGATGAAAATGAACTAAAAGAGTTCTTCATGGATTTTGGAAATGGAACTTCGCATCAATACCAAGGGTGTTGGGGGAAAGCTTCCAAATTTTGGTTTTGTGGTTTTTGATAACTCCGAACCAGTTCAGAGAATCTTAATTTCAAAACCAATTATGTTTTGAGGGGAAGAACGTTTAAATGTGGAAGAGAAAAAGACAAGAGTTGCCAGAGTGCAAGAAACTCGAGGTGGTGGTGATGACCGCCGGGATATTAGGCGCAGTGATCGAGGTCCTTGTGGTCCTCGGGGAATAGTAGGTGGTGGAATGATGCGTGACCGGGATGGAAGAGGACCCCCTCCGAGAGGTGGCATGGCACAGAAACTTGGCTCTGGGAGAGGAGCCGGGCAGATGGAAGGCAGCTTCACAGGACAGCGTCGCTGAGGCTCCACTGTTGGCAAAGTCTTGGCAGTGGTACATTATTCACTGTGTTTGCATTCTTGTTAATTTTTTTTTTTGGCTTTGGAATGTGACACAGCCTTTTTGATCATTTCTTTGATGTGAAAAGCATCTCTCGGTTATCAGTTAAATTGAGGTGGACATTATTTCCCCAATTTTACAACAAGATTTGCATTTTTAAATTATAAATCTAGACTTAGAGAATTAAGGACTGAGAAATGACCATATCTTAAACTATCTACAACAAAATGAACTTAAAGGGACGTGCCCAAATGAATTCAGGTCCTTTGAGTCAAAAAATCCTCTGCTGTACATTTTGTTTAAGTGTTACTGTTTCTGCCTATTATGGTTGGAAACACAAATCATGCAGATTGTGCAATTGGAGAATCTTGCCTTTTTTTCTTGGCTTTCCCCAAAAATACAAACCAACAGAAACTTGTTTTCCACTCATCAGAATGCACTAATGGGTACTCTGAACTCATTAACCTTGACATCTGCAACAGGAGGCAACAGGGGGAAAAAAACTTTCATCTTTTTGTCCAGTAGAGCATAGTTTGTGAAATGATGAGGGCATTTTTACCTGCTTGCTGTGACCAGCGTGTGTACACATAAACCTTAACAAGACTACAAGTATATTCCAGAAGGAAGTCATTTAGTTATGAACTAAATAACAAAGATCAGAACTTTAAATGCTATGGTCTTGACTATTAGACCAGATTTAGTAGCTCCATATCTAAGGTTTTGTTCTACCTGCCCCTCTTCAGTACACGGATGGCTGGCTGCTCAACACACTCCTCCTCCCCCTTTTCCTTTCTTTAAGCTGTGTACAGTGAAAATTGTCTTTATTGTATTTTTGTTCTCTGGTAATGTAATACGCATAATGGTGCCTTCTATTAATACATCATTCCAGTCTTGCTGGTAATTTTGTACAGTCTAGTGTATAAATTGCTGTGCTGCAAAGCCAAACAGATGCAAAATGTTGAGAATCATTGAACTATATAAAAAGTGCAGTATCTTTAAAATCAGTTAAATTGACTAGTATATTATTTATCTTGTTCTTCAGTTAACGACTTTGTGTTCTCTGTGGGAGGGAGTCTTGTGTGTTTGGAAGGGAGAGGGAAGGAGGAAGTCAGTTATTTGAGTCAAAGTCTCTTGTTGACTTTTCTCTTAGCCTGAAGGCGAATGTTGAAGCATATCACTTGAGAGGTGCTTGGAAAAGTCAGTCAACTTGATGTACATTTTTAGTGACCTTCTAAAAGCAGTCAGATTCCATAAATGGCACGTAAACCTGAAGTGAGGATACTGCAATTTTCAGAGAAAAGAACAGCAGCTCTTAAGTGTTTGCATTTTCTATTTGGAGGGGCAGGGAACTGTCATTCATTTTGCACAATTCTTGACCTGATGTCAGCACCCAAGCGGCTCTGAATTTAAGTCTGGGACGACATCTTTTATTTTTACATGAATCTCTAAACAATTCTGTGAGCAATGTTTGTAGCTGCTGGATTGTTGTCTGTCTTTATAGCAAGTTCCAGTAAACCACAAATATGACAAAGGATATCCGATTTTATGCTTGGAGTATTTGGTACCTACCAGTTTCTGATGTTTCAGGCCAGGAGTGGGGTAAATAAGTGTGGCCATTTAAAGCTGCTTGTAGCATGGAAGACTTCTCCATTCTGTCTTAGTAAAAGCAAACAAAAAATGCACTTGACATAATAACAAACAGCTTCTTAATTATGAAACTGTTTGCTATTTAGTAAACTAGCAAATGATGCACATATTTTGTTTTGCATGTACTGGGCAATGTAAGTAAAATTAAGCCTATCCCTTTTTTCCCCCTTTGAATGAGGTCTTCCATGTTCGAGGAAAAGTCTTGCACTATTGGATATATTTTGTGGACACAGATTTCTCAGTTTCCATTTTAGGGAGCTTAAGGATTTTTTTTTCCTGTGAAATACATTTACGCTTTCTAATGTATAGTACTTGAAGTTCTTACAAGAAAGTTACTTTTGAGTTTTGAAGCTTTTATTCAAACTGCTTTTAAATAAGTGGTTTCTTGTCAGTGTTTTCTTTTTTTATATATAGCATATTGTTCCTCTCTCATTTCTTTTTCCTTCTCCTTCATTTGATATATACATATATAAAATTTTCAATCCAAGATATTGCCCTACCACCCATGAAAACTGTCTGGCACCAAAACTAATGATAAATGTTAAGTGTAATAGAAAATTAAAGCAAAGAGCTATTCAGCTTCAGTCTTTACATACCATGAATAAAACATTAAAACATCACATGAAGAAGTTTACATGGTGATTGTTCACCTGCAGTACTGTGGACTTTTAACATTTTGTCCCATTTTCAGTGAAGCAGAGTAAAAATATTCATCTACCATAACTGTTATTTGCTGAGTTTTTTTATAGTTGTTGTTTGTTTGTACTTTTTGGATGGTAATATTCTATTCTATCCTTATGACGCTATTGCAACCAAATTGGCTTTACCATCTTGGCTTTAGTAGGTATAGAAGACAACAGATTACCATCTTTATTTCTGTAATGTGTTAAGCATTATATGCTAGTAGTATCTAGTTTAATTGTTTCAAGTGGAAAGTATTCTTTGAGTTTCCATTTTGAATGTATTTGGACTAAACAAACAATAAACTACTGATGTCTGCAGCATTTAAAAAAAAGAGAATGCTTCCAATGTTTGCTCATTTTAGGTAATGGTAACTTTATGATTACAAGTATTTTTATCAGGTTAAGACATCTCTTCTTCCATTTCTAATTTAAAAACTTTCCTTTTTATCCCAAAAGGATTTTTAATTTGTTGATAGATTTCACATCTACTGAAATAATCATGTAGTTTTCCATATTGATCCACTAATGTAGTAAGGTGCATTCATAGATTTTTCTGATACTAAACCATCCTTGCATATCTGGGATAAATTCATTTGGGTTATGATAAACTGCCTTTTCTATACACCATTGGGTTTGATTTGCTAATATTTTGTTTGTTTTACATCTGTATTCATGAGTCAAGAGAATCCATAATCTTCATTTCTCATAATTTCATTGTTCTTGTGTCAAACTATACTTGCCTTGAAAAATAAGTTGGGTAGTATTCCCTCGTTTTCTGTTATCTGAAAGTATTTGTATAAAACTGGTGTTATCTGTTTTTTGAATGTTTGGTAGAACTCATCTATAAAACAGTTTTGATCTAATATTTCCTTTGGTGGAAGATTTTAACCACTGCTTTAACATTTTAAAATAGTTACAAGATGATTTAAGATTTAAAAATTTTTTTTGAATAAGTTCTGGTAAGTAATATTTTTTCTAAGAATTCTATTTCTCCAAAGTTTTCGAAAGTGTTGGCTTTTGGTGCTGATGGCTTTATTTTATTATCCTTTATAAATACTATGTTATTTGTATTTACACCTCCCTTTTCATTCATATATTATTTGTCTTCTCTTTTTTTTCTCTGCTGATCAATTTTGCCAGAGACTTCTTTATTTTGTTAATTTTTCCAAAGAAAGGGTCTTCTGTTTTTGTATCTTTGCTTTTAATTTCATTAGTTCCTAGTGTCATTTATTTTATATTTTCTAGTATTAATACTTTCACTGAGCTTACTCTCTTGGTCTTTTTTAAACAATGTCTTAAGCTAAAGTTATCTCATTTATCTCATTACTTTTTTACTTGCTTCCTCTTTATTATAGATATTTAAGGCTATAAATTTCCCTCAAAATACTGCTATTATTATAGCCTGGAAGCTTTGTTTTATAGTGTTTTTTAATTATTTTCAGTTTTAGGTATCTTTACATTTCCATTGATTGTTTGACCACAGGCCCAAGTGACTGAGCTGCTTGCTCTATAGCCTGACCACTCTGGAGAAACTTCTTTTACTCTTTCAGGCCTCACTCAGAGTTGACAGAATTATGAGTTACTTGGTGACTGAGTCAAAGCATCTCATTCAAGTTTGGTGTAGCTTGACACCCAATTGCAAGGAAGTGTCCAAGTATTGTGCCTCTTTATTTCATGGTAGGAGCTATGAGATGTAGAAACTTGCTTTTCTCTTTGGAGAGGATACCCCAGTATATCCCTGGCCAATGAACATCTAGAAACTTCATGGATCTTATCTTCTAAGCACCAAGATATTTGGAGTTCCTGCTCACCACATTCTTATCAGCATGATGTCATCAATAATCATAGACTGGCGACATGTCCTGTCAGACAATCAAGGTTCCAGTGTTCTCAATTATGAGAAAAAAACTGATGTAATGTTGAAACAAAACAGTGCCACTCTAAGAGCAGTTCTTGTTGGATTTGAGGCAATTGCTTCTGGTCTTTCATGCTGAATGGTACAGGGGTAATAATTTCCCAGGTTGATAACTGCAAACTAGGTGCTAGGGACTGTGTCGATTTGCTTCAGTCTCTTGAAGGGACTACATGTAGAACAGAAGCTGCAAATTGGGGCTTGTCATTGATTAAGCTGAAGATAATTCCCTGTGGCTCTCTCTAAGACCTGACTCGACAGCAAAGGCAAAATAGACCACTGAGATGGAAAGTGACAGGAATCACAATCCCTGCACATATCTTTGATGATGTCACTACTCTTTGTGCTTCTCCCAGTAATATAATATTCTGTTTGGTTTATTGTTGGTAGAGAGGGAAGTTTCAAGCTTTCGCCTAGCTCTTTTTTCCATAATAGCCCTTGTTGTACAGGTTAGGGATTTTAGCAGTTGCTAAATAATAATTCTATACAGTCCATGGAATTCTCCAGGCCAGAATACTGGAGTGGGTATCCTTTCCCTTCTCCAGGGGGATCTTCCCAACCCAGAGATTGAAGTCAGGTCTCCCACATTTCAGGCAGAACCGAGGTCTCCCGCATTGCAGGTGGATTCTTTACCAGCTGAGCCACAAGGGACGCCCAAATAGTAATTCTAATTTATGCATGTGAGACCTGGAAGAATAGCCAGATGATTGGTTTACAGACCTACTGAGCCCTCTGTGAGATGGCTGAAATCCCATTTTGTCATTGGACTCATAAATCCCTGCATTTACCAATAGACCACAATGACATTTTAGACCTCTGGGATTTAGCATAGCTCAAAACCAGCAACCAATGATCCCTAAAGGCTTTAGGTATTTCTCTTTACACAGTATGTAGATTTCCTGGTAAATGACTACAGCTTCCTTTTGGTAAATCTAGGAATAAAGGTGCATAGTACATACTTATGGTCATATTAAAAGATTCTCCCTAAAGGAGCTTTTGTTTAATCAATTGTCTCAGGCTTGGGAATTGGGTAAGGGCCTATGTTATATACATATAAATACAGTAGGAATTTAGTCAGTTGCTCATCTATTTTAGTCCAAGAGCATCATAATTAATTAGCTACTACCTAAGTTCCTATGCAGATCCAGCCATTCTGAATGATACTCTAGCTCCGCATGCTGACCTCGCCTCTGGTGGTTCAGTGCTACCACTGATACGATCATTCCCACAGAAATAAGGAAGACCATTTCAATAGTAGACCTCCCACCTTGCTCTCCAAACTTCAGAGGACAGCCACTAAAGCCATTACTTTAAAAATTCTCCTATTTAGTGAAATATAACACACACTCAGAAAAGTGCAAAAAACAAAAACGTACAGCTTTGTGAAAAAGTGAAACGTTTGTACAATAAAAGTGAACATGTGTACAATAATCATGCAGATTACAAAATGAGGTATTGCTTGTGTTTGTCTGTGTGTGTGCACATGTGCATGCACGCTTAGTTGCGCAGTCATGTCCAACTCTTTTGTGACCCCTTGAACTGTAGCATGGAATTTTCCAGGCAAGAATACTGGAGTGGGTTACCATTCCCTACCCCAGGATATCTGACCCAGGGACTGAACCCATGTCTTCTGTGTCTCCTTCATTACAAGTAGCTTCTTTACCTGCTCAGCCATTTCAATAGGGAAGTCTATAGAAATCCTCTGTATGTCACTTTATTTTTTTAATTAATTTATTTTAATTGGAGGCTAATTACTTTAAAGTCAAATGATTCTCTCTCTTTCCAAATTATGACTATTATCCTGATTTTTTGGTTAAGCATTAGATTACATTTATATATAATTTTACCACCTTAACATGCATCCCTCATCACACAGTATTTGGCCTGTCTTTGAACCTTGTTTCAGTTCAGTTCAGTCACTCAGTCGTGTCCGACTCTTTGCGACCCCATGAATCACAGCACACCAGGCCTCCCTGTCCATCACCAACTCCCAGAGTTCACTCAAACTCATCTCCATAGAGTTGGTGATGCCATTCAGCCATCTCATTCTCTGTCGTCCCCTTCTTCTCCCGCCCCCAACATTTCCCAGCATCAGAGTCTTTTCCAGTGAGTCAACTCGTCGCATGAGGTGGCCAAAGTATTGCAGTTTCAGCTTTAGCATCAGTCCTTCTAATGAACACCCAGGATTGATCTCCTTTAGAATGGACTGGTTGGATCTCCTTGCAGTCCAAGGAACTCTCAAGAGTCTTCTCCAGCACCACAGTTCAAAAGCATCAATTCTTCGGCGATCAGCCTTCTTCACAGTCCAACACTCACATCCATACATGACCACGGGAAAAACCATTGCCTTGACTAGACGGACCCTGGTAGGCAAAGTAATGTCTCTGCTTTTTAATATACTATCTAGGTTGGTCATGACTTTCCTTCCAAGGAGTAAGCGTCTTTTAATTTCATGGCTGCAATCAGCATCCTCAGTGATTTTGGAGCCCCCAAAAATAAAGTCTGACATGGTTACCAGTTTCCCCATCTATTTCCCATGAAGTGATGGGACAAGATGCCATGATCTTTGTCTTCTTAATGTTGAGCTTCAAGCCAACCTTTTCACTCTCCTCTTTCACTTTCATCAAGAGGCTTTTGAGTTCCTCTTCACTTTCTGCCATAAGGGTGGTGTCATCTGCATATCTGAGGTTATTGATATTTATCCCAGCAATCTTGATTCCAGCTTGTGCTTCCTCCAGCCCAGTGTGCCTCATGATGTAGTCTGCATATAAGTTAAATAAGCAAGGTGACAATGCACAGCCTTGACGTACTCCTTTTCCTATTTGGAACCTTGTTTAGAAAACATATATTGGGAGTATGTATTCAGTGGGGATATACATATTTTATCTGTTTTCTTTTCCCCATCATTTTAGTTGTGAGATTTACCCAAGTTGTCACAGGTAGTTATACATCATTTTGATTGTTGTATAGTGTTCATTCTATGAATATACTACAACTTATCCATCCTGATGAAAAATGTCAGGGTTATGTTTGGTTTGATACTGTTATGATAATGCTGTAATGAAATTCTTACATATATCTTGCTATGCACATATACCTGCTTTTCTATTAACTATATACCCAGAAGAAGAATTGTCCTTCCTTCTGTTTACCCATACTTCATTTTGTCTCCATGAATTTTCTGGATATATATTTTAAAAATTTTTGGCTGTGCTAGGTCTTCATTGCTCTGAGATGGCTTTCCCTAGTTGTGGAGAATGGGGGATATTCTCTATTTGTGGTGCACAGGCCCCTGATTGTCCTGATCTCCCCCTCATCTCACCCTTCTTCACTCCCCCGTTGCAGAGCTTGGGCTCTAGAGAACACAAGCTCAAACAGTTGCAGCTCAAGGGATCCAGAGTATGGGCTGAATATTTGTGGTGCATGGGGCTAGTTGCTCAGTGGCATGTGGAATCTTTTGGAGCCAGGGATTGAACCTGTGTTCCCTGCATTAGGAGGCAGATTCTGAACCACTGAACCACTGGTGAAGTTCAAGATATTTTCTTCATAACTATATTTTAGTTCATGAATCCTTTCTTCCTCTGCATCTAATCTCTGTTTGACTCAAATACTAATTCTTATTCTCAACTATTGTGGTTTTTACTTCTAGAAGTTCCACTGTTTAAAAATCTGGCATATGTTTCTCTGTTCTTGTTCTCTGTTTAAATTTTCCATCATTGTCCTTATCTCCTAGAAGCTAGTAAACAAAGTTATTTTAAAATTTATGTTTGAAAATTTCAGTATCTAGCAACATAGTTCTGTTTGTTTGCCCTGCCATTGCTTTTATTTCTTGTTCATATTGCTTGGTTTGGCTTCTGTTTCACGTATGCCAGGAAGTGTATTTAAACATTTGCTTTTAGAAACAATTCCCATTACTTCATGGGAGATAGATTGGGAAATAGTGGAAACAGTAGCAGACTTTATTTTGGGGTCTCCAAAATCACTGTGGATGCTGATTGCAGCCATGAAATTAAAAGACACTTACTCCTTGAAAGGAAAGTTATGACCAACATAGATAGCATATTAAAAAGCAGAGACATTACTTTGCCAACAAAGGTCCATCTAGTCAAGGCTATGGTTTTTCCAGTGGTCATGTATGGATGTGAGAGTTGGGCTGTGAAGAAAGCTGATCACTGAAGAATTGATGCTTTTGAACTGTGGTGTTGGAGAAGACTCCTGAGAGTCCCTTGGACTGCAAGGAGATCCAACCAGTCCATTCTAAAGGAGATCAATCCAGGGTGTTCATTGGAAGGACTGATGCTAAAGCTGAAAGTCCAATACTTTGGCCACCTCGTGTGAAGAGTTGACTCACTGGAAAAGACTCTGATGCTGGGAGGGATTGGGGGCAGGAAGAGAAGGGGACGACAGAGAACGAGATGGCTGTATGACATCACCGACTCGATGGACATGAGTTTGAGTCAACTCTGGGAGTTGGCGATGGACAGTGACGACTGGCATGCTGTGATTCATGGGGTCGCAAAGAGTCAGACACGACTGAGTGACTGAACTGAACTGATGAAGCTTTAGATAATTTTATCTTCCAAAAGTATTGCTTCTGCCAGGTACCTGGGAACACTAGCAATCTTGTTTCATCTTAATCTTATATTAGGATTGAGATTTTTCTGACTTGCAAAATGACTCAGAACTGAACTGTAAACTGTGTGACAGCTTTTTTACTTCTAATTCATTCTGAATCCTACAGCACTATTCTGTAGCTGTCCAGCTCAAACTGCAGGGGTTTTACCAGGACTTCTACTCTTGATTGGCCTTCTTGATAAATCAGGTGTCGTTATCTGAGCTAGTGCATTGAAATCAGGTATTATTAAATTAACCATCTCTACAAATCCTATCAAAAAGTATGTTCTTCCTTTGTGTAGCAGTCTTAAATCTATTCATGCACAAATTCCTCAAGTTTATTTAGACAAAAATTAACAGAATCTTGGAATACTTTTGCACATGATTCTTCTCCTTGCTCCAGTCATACTTTGATGGGTGGTAGCACTATGGGGTTGGATGGTTGGATGACATCACCAACTTGATGGACATGAGTTTGAGTAGGCTCTGGGAGTTGGTGATGGACAGGGAAGCCTGGCATGCAGCAGTCCATGGGGTCACAAAGAGCTGGACATGACTCAGTGACTGAACTGAACTGAGCAGTATAGGACATTTCAGCGAGGCAGGACCATATTCATCAACTTATGGGAAAGGACTTCTGCTGCTGGCAAAGGAAATTCAGTAGACTTTCAAGGGTCAGAATATTCATTTGTTATGAATTGTTCCAGTTTCTATATTCAGTAATTTTTCCAATTGGTTTGTCAGAGTCATTGACCAATTAGAATGGACATCTATTAGTATGGATACTCATCAGTTTCAAGTCTTTCATCAAATATTACCCTCTTAATGAAGAATAATATCATCACTTCATTTAAAATTTCATCCTGCTCCAAACCCTGGCACTTCCCTCTCTCATTTCACTTCACTAGCCCTATCACTTTCTAGTATACTATATTGTTTTAATATATTTATTTGTTAAATTATACTTATATACTTTTATTATTTATTAAATATATTTATATAAATATATTTATCTTTAAATTTTTATTCTGCCACTAAAATATAGATTTTTGAGGGCAGGGTTTTACTTTTCATATTCACTGCAATAACTGCTTAATAAATATTTGCAAATCTTTGAATGGCACCTAATACTGTATCAGGTAGCATTCTTTTATAAAAAAAACAAGACCACGTGGGCTATTTTAAGCCTATAATGGTTTAATACAGGGAATTAGGGGCTTATAAAGTTACCGGTAGTAAAGTAAACTCTAGGCTAGGCTTCTAGGAAGGACTAACTGACCCATTCAGTTCAGTTCAGTTCAGTTCAGTCACTCAGTCGTGTTCGACTCTCTGTGACCCCATGAATCACAGCATGCCAGGCCTCCCTGTCCATCACCAACTCCCAGAGTTCACTCAAACTCATGTCCACAGAGTCGGTGATGCCATCAAGCCATCTCATTCTCGGTCGTCCCCTTCTCCTCCCGCCCCCAACCATTCCCAGCATCAGAGTCTTTTCCAGTGAGTCAACTCATTGCATGAGGTGGCCAAAGTATTGCAGTTTCAGCTTTAGCATAAGTCCTTCCAATGAACACCCAGGATCGATCTCCCCCAGAATGGACTGGTTGGATCTCCTTGCTGTACAAGGGACTCTCAAGAGTCTTCCTCAATACCACAGTTCAAAAGCATCAATTCTTTGGTGATCAGCTTTCTTCACAGTCCAACTCTCACCATTAGGGTGCTATTAATGCTGCTTCATTCAAGAAGGTGACAGCAGTGAGGAGCTCATGACTAAAACATTACAGGTAACCTTAAGACCACAATGCCATATCTGCAATCCAATGATAAGGAATTCACTGCCGTTACTACAATTACCTCTTAGGGCAGACACACTGAAATCATAATCACAGGAAACTAGTCAATCTGATCACATGGACCACAGCCGAATGTGGTCCACTGGAGAAGGGAATGGCAAACCACTTCAGTATACTTGCCTTGAGAACCCCATGAACAGTATCAAAGGGCAAAATAATAGGATACTGAATGAGGAATTCTCCAGATCGTTAGGTGCCCAGTATGCTACTGGAGATCAGTGAAGAAATAACTCTAGAAGGAATGAAGGGATGGAGCAAAAGCAAAACCTATACCCAGTTGTGGATGTGACCGGTGATAGAAGAAAGGTCCGGTGCTGTAAAGAGCAATATTGCATAGGAACCTGGAATGTTAGGTCCACGAATCAAGGCAAATTGGAAGTGGTCAAACAGGAGATGGCAAGAGTGAACATCAACATTCTAGGAATCAGTGAACTAAAATGGACTGGAATGGGTGAATTTAACTCAGATGACCATTATATCTCCTACTGTGGGCAGGAATCCCTTTGAAGAAATGGAGTAGCCATCATGGTCAACAAAAGAGTCCGAAATGCAGTACTTGGATGCAATCTCAAAAATGACAGAATGATTTCTGTTCTTTTCCAAGGCAAACCATTCAATATTACACTAATCCAGGCCTATGCCCCAACCAGTGACGCTGAAGAAGCCGAAGTTGAACGGTTCTCTGAAGACCTACAAGACCTTTTAGAACTAACACCCAAAAAAGATGTCCTTTTCATTATAGGGGACTGGAATGCAAAAGTAGGAAGTCAAGAAACACCTGGAGTAACAGGCAAATTTGTCCTTGGAGCACGGAATGAAACAGGGCAAAGGCTAATAGAGTTTTGTCAAGAGGATGCACGGGTCATAGAAAACACCCTCTTCCAACAACATAAAAGAAGGGTCTACACATGGACATCACCAGATGGTCAACACCAAAATCAGATTGATTATATTCTTTGCAGCCAAAGATGGAGAAGCTGTATACAGTCAGCATAAACAAGACCAGGAGCTGACTGTGGCTCAGATCATGAACTCTTTATTGCCAAATTCAGACTGAAATTGAAGAAAGTAGGGAAAACCACTAGACCATTCAGATATGACCTAAATCAAATCCCTTATGATTATACAGTCGAAGTGAGAAATAGGTTTAAGGGACTAGATCTGATAGAGTGCCTGATGAACTCTGGACGGAGGTTCGTGACATTGTACAGGAGACAGGGACCAAGACCATCCCCATGGAAAAGAAATGCAAGAAAGCAAAATGGCTGTCTGAGGAGGCCTTACAAATAGCTGTGAAAAGAAGAGAGGCGAAAAGCAAAGGAGAAAAGGAAAGATATAAGCATCTGAATGCAGAGTTCCAAAGAATAGAAAGGAGAGATAAGAAAGCCTTCCTCAGCAATCAATGCAAGAAAATAGAGGAAAAGAAGAGAATAGGAAAGACAAGAGATCTCTTCAAGAAAATTAGGGATACCCAGGGAACATTTCATGCAAAGATGGGCTCTATAAAGGACAGAAATGGTATGGACCTAACAGAAGCAGAATGTATTAAGAAGAGGTGGCAAGAATACACAGAAGAACTGTACAAAAAAGATCTTCATGACCAAGATAATCACGATGGCGTAATCATTCACCTAGAGCCAGACATCTTGCAATGTGAAGTCAAGGGGGCCTTAGAAAGAAAGTGTTCTAGTTTCATTCTTTTACAAGTGGTTGACTAGTTTTCCCAGCAACACTTGTTAAAGATATTATCTTTTCTTCATTGAATATTCTTGCCTTCTTTGTCGAAGATAAGGTGTCCATAGTTGCGTCAATTTATCTCTGGCCTTTCTATTTTGTTCCATTGATCTATATTTCTGTCTTTATGCCAGTACCATACTGTCTTGATGACTGTGGCTTTGTCGTGGAGCCTGAAGTCAGGCAGGTTGATTCCTCCAGTTCCATTCTTCTTTCTCAAGATTGCTCTGGCTATTCAAGGCTTTTTGTATTTCCATACAAATTGTGAAATTTTTGTTCTAGCTTTGTGAAAAATACCGTTGGTAGCTTGATAGGGATTGCATTGAATCTATAGATTGCTTTGAGTAGTATACTCATTTTCACTATATTGATTCTTCCGATCCATGCACATGGTATATTTCTCTATCTATTAGTGTCCTCTGTGATTTGTTTCACCAGTGCTTTATAGTTTTCTATATATAGGTCTTTTGTTTCTTTAGGTAGATTTATTGCTAAGTATTTTATTCTTTCCATTGCAATGGTGAATGGAATTGTTCCTTAATTTCTCTATTTTCTCATTATTAATTTATAGGAATGCAAGAGATTTCTGTGTGTTGATTTTATATCCTGCAACTTTACTCTATTCATTGATTAGATCTAGTAATTTTCTGGTGGAGTCTTTAGGGTTTTCTATGTAGAGGATCAAGTCATCTGCAAACAGTGAGAGTTTTACTTTTTCTTTTCCAATTTGATTCTTTTTTATTTCTTTTTCTGCTCTGATTGCTGTGGCCAAAACTATGCTGAATAGTAGTGGTGAGAGTGCGCACCCTTGTCATGTTCCTGACTTTAGGGAAAATGCTTTCAATTTTTCACCATTGAGGATAATGTTTGCTTTGGGTTTGTCATATATAGCTTTTATTATGTTGAGGTATGATCCTTCTATTCCCACCTTCTGGAGGGTTTCTTTTTTTTATCATAAATAGATGTTGAATTTTGTCAAAGGTTTTCTCTGCACCTATGGAGATAATCATATGGCTTTTATCTTTCAATTTGTTATTGTGGTGTATTACACTGATTGATTTGTGGATGTTGAATAATCCTTGCATCCCTGGGATAAAGCTCACTTGGTCATGATGTATGATCACTTTAATGTATTGTTGGATTCTGATTGCTAGAATTTTGTTAAGGATTTTTGCATCTATGTTCATCATCTATGTTCATCAGTGATATTGGCCTGCAGTTCTCTTTTTTTGTGGCATCTTTGTCAGGTTTTGGTATTAGGGTGATGGTGGCCTCATAGAATGAGTTTGCAAGTTTACCTTCCCCTGGAATTTTCAGGGAGAGTTTCACTAGAATAGGTGTTAGCTCTTCTCTAAATTTTTGGTAGAATTCAGCTGTGAAGCCGTTTGGACCTGGGCTTTTGTTTGCTGGAAGATTTCTGAATACAGTTTCAATTTCCGTGCTTGTGATGGGTCTGTTAAGATTTTCTATTTCTTCCTGGTTCAGTTTTGGAAAGTTGTCCTTTTCTAAGAATTTGTCCATTTCTGCCACGTTGTCCAGTTTATTCGCATATAGTTGATGATGGTAGTCTCTTATGATCCTTTTTGTTTCTGTGTTGTCTGTTGTGATCTCTCCATTTTCATTTCTAATTTTATTGATTTGATTTTTCTCCCATTGTTTCTTGATGAGTATGGCTAATGGTTTGTCAATTTTTTTATCCTCTCAAAAAACCAGGTTTGGTTTTGTTGATTTTTGCTATGGTCTCTTGTTTCTTTTGCATTTATTTCTTCCCAATTTTTAAGATATCTTTCCTTTTTTTTTTCTTTACTTTACAATAGTGTATTGGCTTTGCCATACATTGACATGAATCTGCCCTGGGTGTACATGTGTTCCCCATCTTGAACCCCCCTCCAACATCCCTCGCCATATCATCCCTCTGGGTCATCCCAGTGCACCAGCCCTGAGCACCCTGTATCATGCATTGAAACTGGACTGGCGATCCGTTTCACATATGATAATTTACACGTTTAAATGCCATTCTCCCATATCGTTCCAACCTCACCCTGTCCCACAGAGTCCAAAAGACTGTTCTATACATCTGTGTCTCTTTCGCTGTCTCATATACAGGGTTATCATTACCATCTTTCTAAATTCCAAATATACACATTAGTATTCTGAATTGGTGCTTTTCTTTCTGGCTTACTTCACTCTGTATAATAGGCTCCAGTTTCATCCACCTCATTGCAATTGATTCAAATGTACTCTTCTTAATGGCTGATTAATATTCCATTGTGTATATGTACCACAGCTTTCTTATCCATTCATCTGCCGATGGACATATAGGTTGCTTCCATGTCCTGGCTATTGTAAACAGTGCAGAGATGAACATTGGTGTACACGTGTCTCTTTCAGTTCTGGTTTCCTTGGTGTGTATGCCCAGCATTGGGATTTTTGGGTCATTTGGCAGTTCTATTTCTGGTTTTTTAAGGAATCTCCACACTGTTCTTCATAGTGACTGAACTAGTTTGCATTCCCACCAAGAGTGTTAGAGGGTTCCCTTTTCTTCACATCCTCTCCAGCATTTATTGCTTGTCGACTATTGGATAGTAGCCATTCTGACTGGCGTGAAATGAGGACCTCAATTCTTTTCCTTTATCTCATGAGGTTCTGCCAGTTTAAAGAAAGTCTTCTGTTTTTTCTGTCCTGTAGAGCCCTATCTCTTTCCTGCAGGGTTCAGAAAAAGTTTGATTTCGTGGATTATCAGGATTTTATCTCAAAGTTTGGCTGAGAGTGGTGTACTTTACAGGCTCTTATATCCTACACAATAGGAAATAATTACAACTGTAGGTGTAAAGAATACTTTCTAACAACTGAGAATTGCATACTATCTTCTCCCTCACAGAGGGAAGAAGAAATAAAATACTAAAATGAAATTACTGAACATTCACAGAATTGTCAAATTGACTGTGATGGGGCCACCTTGTTTCTCATAAGTGGTTACGAATGTTCCTTAATAAGATGGAAGAGGCAGGAGATATGCCTACAATTAGTTCAAAATGCATATCTCCTATGGGTTGATTTTGTGCAAGGTGATTGCTCACTAGGCTCTCTTATTTCCTCAATCATCAATCAACTGAAGTGAATAATTAGTAGTGTTACTCCCCCTTCCAATCTTCAACAACAAACTGCTTTTCCCTTCTCCATCCTAGATTTCCTGTGTATCAGAGACCTTTGAGGTCCCAGTTATCTCAAAACCCAATTGTTTTGTATTTTTAATGTCTTTTTTATAGCTGATGTGTTCATTTAATTTCTGAATTTATAAATGTGAAAGAAACACAGTGCATTAAAATATCTAATGGATTCCGTTTCTTAACATGACTTCCTACATATTATATGTATTATATTTAGGTCTTTAGTCCATTTTGAGTTTATTTTTGCATATGTTGTTAGAGAATGTTTTAATTTTACTTTATTACATATAGCTATCCAATTATCCCAGCACCACTTATTGAAGAGACTGTCTTCTCGCCACTGTATATTCTTGTCTTTTTTATTATAGATTAATTGACCATAAGCATATGGGTTTATATCTGGGCACTCTCTTGTGTTCCACATGTTTGTTTTTGTGCCAATACTATATTGATTGGATTAATGTAGTTTTCTGATATAGTTCGAAGTCAGGGAACCTGATTCCTCCAGTTCTGATCTTCTTCCTTAAGATGGTTTTGGCGATTCAGGGTCTTTCCTCTTTCCATACAAAATTTAAAATTGTCTGTTCTAGTTTTGTGGAAAATGCCTGGTATTTTCATAGCAATTGCATTGAGTATGTGGATTGCCTTGGATAGCATGTTTATTTTAATGATATCTATTCTTCCAGTCCATAAACAAGATAAACCTTTCCCTCTGTATTATCCTCACTTTCTTTGATAAGGGTCTTATTTTTTCTAAGTACAGGACTTTCACCACCTTAGGTACGTTTATTTCTAGGTGTTTTATTTCTCTCTTTTTTTATTCGTTTTCTCTCACCCTGGTGGCTTTTCAGCAATGAGTGAAAATTTTTTTCAGAAATAACCACTATAAATCATTAATCAATTCCAGTATGTGTGGTATTTGGGGGACCTAAATAATGTTTAAGAAAACAATTTAAAATGTGCAAAATGTTAAATATTTTTAGTGTGTATGTGTAAGTATTCCTATTTCTGTTTGTGTTCTGTATTTGGAGAATGGGATTTTGTCATTCACTTCATACTGATCATTGGTTTTGATAAATTTTGGAGATAATAGCTGTTCATTTAATTCCTATGATTTTCAGGAGCACTCTGCTGAGGAAACCAGGACATTGCTCATGCCACTGTAGGTCAATCAGGAGAAGATTCTGTGTTGGAGTAAAATGTCCACCAAGTGACTTGAGTCACTCTGATGCCTGAAAGAGCTGGAGTTATGGAGGTCAGTCATACTCTCTCAGGAAGCTCTAACTGATCATTTCATTTTTCAGCTTAGCTGACTTTCACTGAGTTTGGCTGACTGGGGGTTAAACGTGGGGGAGGGGCGTGGCAGGAGTTGGGAGGTGGGACATCCAGTGTCACGTGACATGGGCTGCCATAGTAACAGGCCTGCCTTGCATGCTATCCAATCAGATATGGACAGTGTCTGTGACGTCAGGGAAAGCAGGGCTGATAAACTCGGCCAACGGCCTTCAACCCCCTCATTGTTCTTCCGTCTGAGCTATGGGGAACGGTGGCTCTGCTATGGCCCAACCATCTGACAACTGTGAGGAGGGCCTGATCCCTGTAGAAACTGGCGCCTCCGAAGTTGGGCCCTCTGAAACAGAGACTGTGAAAACAGAGGCCTCCAAACCAGAGTCCTATGATGTGGAACCGACAAAGGCCAAAGAGAAGACAGCTAAGGGGCACTGTCGCTGTCGCCGTGGCTGCCGTCGCCGCGGCTGCTGACGTGACAGCTTCGCTACCTATTTCCCAAGGGTGCTGAAGGGAATACACCCCAGCCTGAGCCTTTCGCGCCAGGCCGTGAATGTCCTGGATTCGTTCGTGAAGGACATGTTTGAGCAGATTGCCGAAGAGGCCGGGCTCCTGGCCCGCTCCACCAGTCGCTATGACATCCAGACAGCTGTGCATCTTCTGCTGCTTGGGGAGCTCGGCAAGTATGCCATTTCCGAGGCCACCAAGTCGGTCATCAGATACAACACCCGCAGATGAACTGCCTCAGGACTATCTGACCATCGCAAACCAGACTTAAGGGTTTTCCCCTTAGGCCCTATATTAAAGCATTTCTACCCCAAAGAAAACATTAAAAACCTCATTAACTTTACTTCAATATGTGCCAGTTGTGTCATTTGTTCAACGAAAAATCGTGTACTTCATTCTTAACGTATTGCCACTCGTCACTTTCCTAAATGGTTATCTCTATTCGTGGTTTCTCAGCGATTTTAGGGATCTTCATGGTCAAAATTCTTTCCCTAAAAGTTTCATTGGCCTTTTCCATTTTCATCCTCCCATCTGTATTTAGGTATCATCCGGAGATTTTTATATGGGGTACAGCAACCGGTAAAGAACAGTATGATCTTCCCAGGTGGATCAGCAGCAAAGAATCCGCCTGCAGTGTAGGAGTCGCAGGAGAGGCAGGTTCCATCCCTGGGTCATAAAGATCCCCGGGAGGAGGGCATGGCAACCCTCTCCAGTATTCTTTCTTGGAGAATCCCATGAAGAGAGGATCCTGGTGGGCTACAGTCCATAGGGTCTGCAAAGAGTCGGGCACCACTGAAGCAAGGTTGCATGCAGGCATATAAAGAGCAGTGTGTGTGCGCATGTGTGCTCAGTCACTCAGTCATGTCCGACTCTTTCTGACCCCATGGACAGGAGCCTGCAAGGCTCCTATCTCCTTGAAATTTTCCAGGCAAGAATACTGAACTGGGTTGCCATTTCCTACTCCAGGGGATCTTTCTGACCAAGGGATAGAAGCTATGTCTCTTGCTTTGGCAGTCAGATTCTTTACCACTGCACAAGCAGTAGCCCATATAAAAATCACACTTACCCATTCCACTCCTTCAATCCCAATTTGCTTCCATGTGTAAAATAGGACTCAAATACAGTGGAAGACAAGAAAATTCTAAATTTCTGGAATCAAGCACCATATCTTCTGAAATTACCTTATCCAGATTTCTCTGATCCTATATTTTGTTTGCAACCTAGAACATTTTGCCTTTTTAAAAACAAAAACAAAAATCCTGACTGAATCGCAAACTTTCAGGGATGATGGGATAGTCCAGTGACAGCGAACGTAGCCACCGTCTCCACAATAGCAGCCAACAAGGGACTGGTAGCCCATGAGACAAAGCAATTGGCCAAACCTATGGTGGAGTGAGGAGGGCTGAACAAATAACAACCTTCCTGTGACACTCAGCCTAGAGATGGAGTGGGAACGTGGGGTGATAGTTTCCCGGATGTTTTTCCATTCAAGCACCTGCTTCTAACCATGGCGATTTAAGTACAGGCATCCATTTCTTGGGGCTTCCCAGGTGGTGCTAGGGGTAAAGAACCTGCCTTCTTAGGTGGGAAATGTAAGAGCCATGGATTCGATCCCTGGATTGGGAAGATGCCGTGGAGAAAGGCATGGCAACCCACTCCAATATTCTTGCTGGAAAGTCCTATATACAGAGGAGCCTAACTGGTTACAATCCATAGGGTCTCAAAGAGTCAGACACGACTGAAGTGGCTTAGCATGCACACATCCATTTCTTGGGTCTTCCCAGGTTTTGCTGGTAGTAAAGAACCTGCCTGCAATGCAAGAGACACAGGAGACCCAGGTTCTGTCCCTAGATGGAGAAGGTTCCCTGAAGGAGGGCATGGAAACCCACTCCAGTGTTCTTTCCTGGATAATTCCCAGGGACAGAGGAGCCTGGTGGGCCACAGTTCATAGGGTCACAAAGAGTCGGACACAACTGAAGAGACAGCGCACATGCATGCATCCATTTCTTGTTGTGGGACACGTCTCAAGCTCCTTGCATCAAAATAAGGAGGAGGAAGATGTTCAGCAATTAATAGAAATAAGATGGCTCCTTCTTCTACCTCAAGTATTTGAGTGCTATTTCTTATGATAATATTTACTGAATTTAATGTTCATTGTGTTTTCTTCTTGGTGCACTGACATTTTTATTTCTATAAGTATATTGTTGAAGTTCAAAGTAGTTGACGATTTTCCTATTCCTTTTATTTTTGTTTTGAGATATTTTTTATTTTTTAATCAATTAAATTTTATTGAAGGATTATTCCTTTACAGAATTTTGCTGTTTTCTATCACACCTCAACATGAATCAGCCTAGGGTAAACATATATTTCCTCCCTTTTGGAACTCCCTCCATCTTCTTCCCCATCCCACCCCTCTAGGTTGACACAGAGCCCCTGTTTGAGTTTCCTGAGCCATACAGCAAATTGCTGTTGGCTATCTATTTTACATATGGCAATGTGTGTTTCCCTGTTACTCTTTCCATGCATCTCACCCTCTCCTCCCCTTTCCCCCTGTCCATAGTTCTAGTCTCCTCTTTCTTTTTTAAAAGATTGATTTCAAGCTTACTACGTCCTTGGAGAGAGAGAAAGCACTCTGTGATTTCAGTCCTTTGTAATTTACAATGGTTTTCATTAGAACTTAATATTTCATTATATTTTAAACTATTCATTTTGAATGTTAAGCAACAAGGATATGCTGTACAGCACAGAGAAATATACCAATTATCTAATAATAAATATAAACATAGTATAATATATAAAACAACTGAATCACTATGTTGTAAACCTGAACAAATATAACATTGCAACTCATGAATATATCCATAAAAATATTTTAAAGTTAAAAAGAATACCACTGTTCTTGGATGTTCAGTACCACTGTTATTGGATGTAGAAATCTCTGAAGGATGTGACTCTCAGCAAAACAATGAGAGAAAAGCTAGGAGGATCTACAAAATTCCAACCTCTTGAACACAGCTGTAGTGTTTTCTCTAGGTCAGTCATGACAGAGTTCGATAAGTTCTAAATTATTTTCCTAGAAATTTCATTTCCCAGTTTATTGTCATTCTTCCAAAGTGTACTACGGAGTTCTTCAGAAGCAGTTTACATATGATATGCAATAGAAAAAGTGAAGAAACTGATATCCCCATCCACTACCTCTATGATATTTTACCCACATATCTCAGTTTATTTACATATTTTCCACATATCCTAGTTAATCAAACATTTAAATATATAAATGGGGACTGATATATAGTACAGAAATGGCAAAACAAAAATTTCACACACATTTCAATTTTCTAATTTCCTGGTTTTTGAAATTGTTTTAAAAATTCATATAGGGGAACAAGATGGCCAAGCATAGGTAGACGTGGAGTACATCTCTCCCCACAGATACATCAGGAATACACCTTCAGACACAGAAATGCATGCAGAAAACCAGCTGAGAGTGGACAGGAGTCATTGACCAGCGGAAAATAATATATAGACCCACCCAAACCGTGGTAGGATGAAGGAGCTAGGGGGAAAAAATAGGAGTGTTAGTAGGACTGGACCTGCCCTCTGCAGGTGGGGAACTGAAGCAAGGGTCTGATCCCCACATCAGGGCGATTGTCTGAGTCAGAGAAGAAACATTTAAGGCTGAGAGTGAAACAGCTGATCTGTGGCAGCCTAAATGGAATGAGAATCAGACAGTCCTTTCAACCGTACATACCCAAGACAGGGATGCAGATCCCTTGGAAGGTGCAGCGGCTGGTAGCTGGAGTTTAGGAATTGTGGAGCAATCCCAAAGTGAGGGCTGCTGTTGACTGTGGAAAGGCTGATCAACGGGATGTGAGGGATTAGACTGTGGTGGGAAATGCCTGTGGAGGAAAGCCAGGCAGCCATGGAAGCTAGGCGATACTGCTGAGTCACATTTGGGGGTGGATCCATCACCATAGCCTCTCTCTCCCCACAGTGCCAGCATTGGCAGCTGAACAATAGAGAGGCTGGCCCAGCAAGCACCTGACATACTGAACTACAGAGTAGGACCCCACCCAGGGTGCCCCTTTAAGTGCCCGATGTGCCAGTATACAGAGTAGGACCCAGCCAGGGGGGCCCCTATATGTGCCTGATGTGCCAAACAACAGAGAAGGTCCCCAGGCAAGGAAGCCCTCTAAGTGCCTGAACGGGTGGAGCTACGGAGAAAGACTGGCCAAAGAGGCCTTTTGATTGCCATCTACAAGAGGCTCAAAAAAAGACTCTGATAGGGCCATAACTCCTGCAGTGGAGGCAATCCGTGTCCCTGCACACTTGGTGCTGCCAGGATCCCCGCAAGCCAAGCAGCTGTGCCACCTTCACGGACAACTCTCACTGGGGCACAGTTGCCAGAGGCAAAATATGTCTTGCGCCTCTGCACGTGGGGTCGCTTTGGTAGTGTCCTACTTTTTGTGACGCTGGAGACTGTGGCCTGCCAGGCTTCTCTGTCAGGGAGCAGGGTTCTCCAGGCAAGGATACAGGAGCCTGTAGGCCAATACTAGTTTCCATGGCTGTGGGGCACTGGAGCGGTCCTGAGGAGATACCCCACGTCCAAGGGCAGAGAAGCCCCATCAAGATGGTAGGAGGGGTGAATTCGCATTTAGAATCACACCGCACTTCCACTAGAGACACTCAGAGGGCTCAAATCTTGTGTGCACCAGGACCCAGAGACCCCACATAGAATGAGACAGAACTGGGTTTGAGTGTCTCCTGTGTAGGTACAGGTCAGCAATGGACTGCCACAGGGGCAGGGGCCCTGGGTGCAGCAGACTTGGGTATGGCATAAGCCCTCTTGGAGAAGGTCGCCATTAACCCCACCATAGAGTGGCCAGAACTTACACAGGACAGGGGAATAGACTCTTGAAGGGCACAAACAGAAACTTGTGTGCACCAGGATTCAGAAGAAAGGAGCAGAGACCCCAAATGAGATTGACCCAGACTTGCCTGGGAGTGGCCAGGACTCTCCAGTAGAGATGTAGGTCGGTGGTGGCCTGCTGCAAGGTTGGGGGCCCTGAGTGTAGCAGTACATGGATGGGGCCTTTTGAAGGAGGTCCCCACTATCTTCATTCAGTTCAGTTCAGTTCAGTTGCTCAGTCGTATCCGACTCTTTGTGCCCCCATGAATCACAACATGCCAGGCCTCTCTGTCCATCACCAACTCCCAGAGTTCACACAAACTCATGTCCATCGAGTCGGTGATGCCATCCAGCCACCTCATTCTCTGTCGTCCACTTCTCCTCTTGCCCCCAATCCCTCCCAGCATGAGTCATTTCCAGTGTGTCAACTCTTCACATGAGGAGGCCAAAGTATTGGAGATTCAGCTTTAGTATCAGTCCTACAATGAATACCCAGGACTGATCTCCTTTGGAATGGACTGCTAGGATCTCCTTGCCGACTAAGGGACTCTTGAGTCTTCTCCAACATCACAGTTCAAAAGTATCAATATTTTAGCGATCAGCTTTCTTCACAGTCCAACTCTCACGTCCATACCTGACCACTAGAAAAGCCATATCCATATCCTTGATTAGATGGACCTTTGTTGGCAAAGTAATGTCTCTGCTTTTTAATATGCTATCTAGGTTGGTCATAACTTTCCTTCCAAGGAGTAAGTGTCTTTTAATTTCATGGCTGCAATCAGCATCCACAGTGATTTTGGAGCCCTAAAAAATAAAGTCTGCCACTGTTTCCACTGTTTCTCCATCTATTTCCCACTAAGTGATGGGACTAGAGCCCATGATCTTAGTTTTCTGAATGTTGAGCTTTAAGCCATCTTTTTCACTCTCCTCTTTCACTTTCATCAAGAGGTTTTTTAGTTCCTCTTCACTTCCTGCCATAAGGGTGGTGTCATCTGCATATCTGAGGTGATTGATATTTCTCCCGGCAATCTTGATTCCAGCTTATGTTTCTTTCAGCCCAGCGTTCCTCATGATGTACTCTTCATATAAGTTGAATAAGCAGTTGACAATATATAGCCTTGACGTACTCCTTTTCCTGTTTCGAACCAGTGTGTTGTTCCATGTCCATTTCTAACTATTGCTTTCTGACCTGCATACGGGTTTCTCAAGACGCAGGTCAGGTCGTCTGGTATTCCCATCTCTTTCAGAATTGTCCACAGTTTATTGTGATCCACACAGTCAAAGGCTTTGGCATAGTCCATGAAGCAGAAATAGATGTTTTTCTGGAACGCTCTTGCTTTTTCCATGATCCAGCAAATGTTGGCAATTTGATCTCTGGTTCCTCTGCAGCCTGGCTTGGAGAATTTTGAGCATGACTTAACTAGCGTGTGAGAAGAGTGCAGTTGTGCGGTAGTTTGAACATTCTTTGGCATTACCTTTTTTGGGATTGGAATGAAGACTGAACTTTTCCAGTCCTGTGGCCACAGCTGAGTTTTCCAAATTTGCTGACATATTGAGTGCAGCACTTTCACAGCATCATATTTCAGGATTTAAAATTGCTCAACTGGAATTCCATCACCACCACTAGCTTTGTTCGTAGTAATGCTTTCTAAGGCCCACTTGACTTCACATTCCAAATTGTCTGGGTCTAGGTGAGTGATCACACCATCGTGATTATCTTTGTCGTGAAGATCTTTTTTGTACAGTTCTTCTGTGTATTCTTGCCACCTCTTCTTAATATCTTCTGCTTCTGTTAGGTCCATATCATTTTGGTCCTTTATCGAGCCCGTTTTTGCATGAAATGTTCCCTTGGTATCTCTAATTTTCTTGAAGAGATCTCTTGTCTTTCCTATTCTGTTTTCCTCTATTTCTTTGCATTGATCGCTGAGGAAGGCTTTCTTATCTCTCCTTGCTATTCTTTGGAACTCTGCATTCAGATGCTTATATCTTTCCTTTTCTCCTTTGCTTTTCGCTTCTCTTCTTTTCACAGCTATTTGTAAGACCTCCTCAGAATGCCATTTTGCTTTTTTCATTTCTTTTCCATGGGTATGGTCTTGATTCCTGTCTCCTGTACAATGTGACAAACCTCCGTCCATAGTTCATCAGGCACTCTATCAGATCTAGTCCCTTAAATCTATTTCTCACTTCCACTGTATAATCATAAGGGATTTGACTTACGTCATATCTGAATGGTCTAGTGGTCTTCCCTTCTTCAATTTAAGCTTCAATTTGGCAATAAGGAGTTCATGATCTGAGCCACAGTCAGCTCCTGGTCTTGTTTTTGCTAACTGTATAGAGCTTCTCCATCTTTGCCTGCAAAGAATTATAATCAATCTGATTTCGTTGTTGGCCATCTGGTGATGCCCATGTGTAGAGTCTTCTCTTGTGTTGTTGAAAGCGGATATTTGCTGTGACCACTGCGTTCTCCTGGCAATACTCTATTAGCCTTTGCCCAGCTTCATTCCGTGCTCCAAGGCCAAGTCTGCCTGTTACTCCAGGTGTTTCTTCACTTCCTACTTTGGCATTCCAGTCCCCTTTAATGAAAAGGACATCTTTTTTGGGTGTTAGTTCTAAAAGGTCTTGTAGGTCTTCATAGAACCATTCAACTTTGGCTTCTTCAGCATTACTGGTTGGGGGCATAGGCTTGGATTACTATAATATTGAATGGTTTGTCTTGTAAAGGAACAGAGTTCATCCTGTCGTTTTTGAGATTGCATCCAAGTACTGCATTTTGTTGGACTCTTTTGTTGACCATGATAGCTACTCCATTTCTTCAAAGGGATTCTTGCCCACAGTAGGAGATATAATGGTCATCTGAGTTAAGTTCACCCATTCCGGTCCATTTTAGTTCACTGATTTTTAGAATGTCGACGTTCAATCTTGCCATCTCCTGTTTGACCACTTCCAATGTGCCTTGATTCATGGACCTAACATTCCAGGTTCCTATGCAATATTGCTTTTTACAGCATCGGACCTTGCTTCTATCACCAGTCACATCCACAACTGGGTATTGTTTTTGCTTTGGTTCCATCCCTTCATTCTTCCTGGAGTTATTTTCCACTGATCTCCAGTAGCATATTCGCCACCTCATGCTCAATATGTTCACATGCTAGCAAAGTAATGCTCAAAATTCTCCAAGCCAGGCTTCAACAGTACGTGGACCTTGAAGTTCCAGATATTCAAGCTGGATTTAGAAAAGGCAGAGGAACTAGAAATGAAATCGCCAACATCTGTTGGATCATCGACAATGCAAGAGAGTTTCAGATAAACATCTTTTTCTGCTTTATAGACCCTACCAAAGTTTTTGACCATGTGAATCACAATAAACTGTGGAAAATTGTTCAAGTGGTGGGAATACCAGACCACCTGACCTGTCTCTTGAGAGATCTGTATGCATGTCAAGAAGCAACAGTTAGAACTGGACATGGATCAACAGACTAATTCCAAATTAGGAAAGGAGTACATCAAGGCTGTGTATTGTCACCCTGTTTATTTAATTTATATGCAGAGTACATCACGAGAAACACTGGTGTGGATGAAGCAAAATCTGGAATCACGATTGCCAGGAGATATATCAATAACCTCAGATATGCAGATGATACCATCCTCATGGCAGAAAGCAAAGAGGAACTAAAGAACCTCTAGTTTAAAGTGACAGAGTAGGGTGAAAAAGTTGGTTTTAAACTCAAAATTCAGAAAACAAAGGTCATGGCATCTGGTCCCATCACTTCACAGCAAATAGATGGGGAAATAGTTGGAACAGTGAGGGAGTTTTCTTGGTGGGGGGCTCCAAAATCACTGCAGATGGTGTCTGCAACCATGAAATAAAAGACGATTGTTCCTTGGAAGAAAAGCTATGACCAAGCTGGACGGCATATTAAAAATAGAGACATTACTTTGCCAACAAGTCTGTCTAGTCAAAGCTATGGTTTTTCCAGTAGTCATGTATGGATGTAAGAGTTGGACTATGAAGAAGGCTGACCAACCCCAATGACTGCAGCACAAATGGCCTTCCTGTCCATCACCATCTCCCAGATCTTACTCAAACTCATGGCCATTGAGTCAGTGATGCCATCTAACCATCTCATCCTCTGTTGTCCCCTTCCCCTCCCACCTTCAAACTTCCCCAGCACCAGGGTCTTTTCAAAAGAGTCAGTTCTTCACATCAGATGGCCAAAGTATTGGAGTTTCAGCTTCAGCATCTGTCCCTCCGGTGAATGTTCAGGTCTGATTTCCAATAGGATGGACTGGTTGGATCTCCTTGCTGTAGAAGGGACTCTCAAGAGTCTTCTCTAACACCACAGTTCAAAAGCATCAATTTTTCGGTGCTCAGTTTTATTTAAAGTGCAACTCTCACATCCATACATGACCACTGGAAGCCTTGACTAGATAGACGTTTGTTGGCAAAGTAATATCTCTGCTTTTTAATATGCTCTCTAGGTTGGTCATAACTTTCCTTCCAAGGAGTAAGCATCTTTTAATTTCATGGATGCAGTCATGATCTGCAGTGATTTTGGAGGGCAGAAAAAGAAAGTCTGCCACTGTGTCCATTGTGTCCCCATCTATTTGTCATGAAGTGATGGGACCAGATGCCATGATCTTCATTTTCTTAATGTTGAGTTTCAAACCAACCTTTTCACTCTCCTCTTTCACTTTCATCAAGAGGCTTTTGAGTTCCTCTTCACTTTCTGCCATAAGGGTGGTATCATCTGCATATCTGAGGTTATTGATATTTCTCCCGGCAGTCTTGATTCCAAGTTGTGCTTCCTTTAGTCCAGCATTTCGCATAATGTACTCTGCATATAATTTAAATAAACAGGGTGACAATACACAGCCTTGACGTACTCCTTTCCCTATTTGGAACCAGTCTGTTTTTCACATCTATTTCCATTTGTTGCTTCTTGACCTGCATACAGGTTAGGGAGGCAAGGGGTTCTGGTATTCCCATCTCTTGAAGAATTCTTCACAGTCTTCTGTGATCCACACAGTCAAAGGCTTTGGCATAGTCAATAAAGCAAAAGTAGATGTTTTTCTGGACCTCTCTTGATTTTTCAATGATCCAACTGATGTTGGCAATATGATCTCTTGTTCCTCTGCCTTTTCTAAATCCACCTTGGTAATGCGTTTCTGACTCATAGGAAGAAAAACTGATGTTTTGAAGCAGCAACTATTAGCAACATAGACATTAAGGCATTTTCTGAAGTCACTCTTTTCAAGTGATTCACACTTGTTTCTCAGAGAAGGCACCTGGACCTGCGCAGAGTTTCCACTTCTGAATTTTTTTCCCAGTGGACATACCAATTTCTAATTGCTGCAACAGTAAGGTATGCACTGGATTTCATGGTTGATTTTAATGTAGCTTGCATAATAAGCTCTTTTTTTCCCCTTCAAAATCCTTAGTTTTAATTTCAACATTACAGAATAATAAGAAGAAATGAACTTCTTGAGGGGGCTTATTGCCTAAATTCTTTTACTATTGATCTCAAAGAGAGGTCTGGAGGTGATACTGGCCCCATTCATGCTTGCAAGAGTCCATCAACTCTCTCTGGAATCAAATCTTGCCCCAATTTTACTCTTCAGGAGGTGGTGCACTGTCTGAGGTATAATAATTTGTTTTTGATCTCTGCAAAGAATGCTGCTGCTGCTGCTAAGTTGCTTCACTCGTGTCCGACTCTGTGCGACCCCATACATGGAAGCCCACCAGGCTCCCCTGTCCCTGGGATTATCCAGGCAGCAACACTGGCTGCGAAGAATGGGCACTGAAATTTTTGAATTTTGTAGTTTTTATCACTTTTATCTCATTGTTTGCATAACAGAGATTTCCTCCACACATTTCATCATCCTAGTCAAAAGGGTTCAGTTCAGTTCAGTCGCTCAGTCGTGTCCGACTCTTTGCGACCCCATGAATCACAGCCCGCCAGGCCTCCCTGTCTATCACCAACTCCCGGAGTTCACTCAAACTCATGTCCACAGAGTCGGTGATGCCGTCCGGCCATCTCATTCTCTGTCGTCCCCTTCTCCTCCTGCCCCCAACCTTTCCCAGCATCAGAGTCTTTTCCAGTGAGTCAACTCGTCGCATGAGGTGGCCAAAGTATTGCAGTTTCAGCTTTAGCATCAGTCCTTCCATTGAACACCCAGGATTGATCTCCTTTAGAATGGACTGGTTGGGTCTCCTTGCAGTACAAGGGACTCTCAAGAGTCTTCTCCAGCACCATAGTTCAAAAGCATCAATTCTTCGGGGATCAGCCTTCTTCATAGTCCGACTCTCACATCCATACATGACCACCGGAAAAACTATTGCCTTGACTAGACGGACCCTGGTTGGCAAAGTAATGTCTCTGTTTTTTAATATACTATCTAGGTTGGTCATAACTTTCCTTCCAAAGAGTAAGTGTCTTTTAATTTCCTGGCTGCAGTCAGCATCTGCAGTGATTTTGGAGCCCCAAAAAAATAAAATCTGACACTGTCTCCACTGTTTTTCCATCTATGTTAAATATTCAAATGAAATATTTCGCAATAGGATGTAATAATGAGCTTCAAAGGAGATCATAATAAATTGTAAAGAATTGAAATCCCGCAGACTGTTCTCTCTCAACAGATGTCATAAGCTAGAAACTTGTTTATCAAGGAAACTAATAGAAAATTCGCAACACCATTAAAATTCATCACTCCATATATAGGAAATTTACACAAATGAAATTCAAGTAAAAATCTTCCTGGACCACAAAGAAAATGGAATGGACAAGAAAAGCCGTGAACTTTAACTTGAACGTGGCCATTCAAACATCTTGAGGTAAAAGGAAATAGTGTAGGTTTTATATTGCTGATAATTCTCCTCTAAATTTCTGTAAGGGTCTGAAGACATGACCTGCTCTGGATTCATGTCCTTAACTCTCCATGATTGAATATAAATAAAGAACCAAAGAGAACTGGCCAAGTACCACAGTTCCTTTCCCATTAACCTCCAGCCTGATTTTCTTAGAAAGGCTATTATCTCTTGAGCTCTGGTCACTCAACCACACTTTGAGTCAACAGCTGTGGCTCACAGGCTGCCAGTCCCCCACTGGCTGTACCAGTGGAGATAGATGTTTGAAATGCCTTCCCTGGACACTCTCTAATGGACATAAAATTGTAGGTCATGAAAGTTATTGTTTTAAAGATCAAAAGATTCTCTGTTAGAAAATAACTGATTAGATTTATCTGTATGAAATTTTATTTTCATTTTATTATTTTATTGAAGGATAATTGCTTTATAGAATTTTGTTGCTTTCTGTCAAACCTCAACATGAATCAGCCATAGGTATACATACATTCCCTCCCTCTTGAAACCCTGTCCCACCTCCTTCCCCATCCCACCCCTCTAGGTTGATACAGAGCCCCTGTTTGAGTTTCTTGAGCCATTCAGCAAATTCCCATTGCCTATGGTAGTGGAATGTATGGATTTGAGAGTTGGACTGTGAAGAAAGCTGATTGCCAAAGAATTGATGCTTTTGAACTGTGGTGTTGGAGAAGACTCTTGAGGGTCCCTTGGACTGCGAGGAGATCCAACCAGTCCATTCTAAAGGAGATCAATCCTGGGTATTCATTGGAAGGACTGATGCCGAAGCTGAAACTCCAATACTTTGGCCAGCTCATGCGATGAGTTGACTCACTGGAAAAGACTCTGATGCTGGGAAAGTTTGGGGGTGGGAGGAGAAGGGGACGACAGAGAATGAGATGGCTGGATGGCATCACCGACTCTGTGGACATGAGTTTGAGTGAACTCTGGGAGTTGGTGATAGACAGGGAGGCCTGGCGTTCTGTGATTCATGGGGTCGCGGAGAGTCGACACGACTGAGCGACTGAACTGAACTAAACTGATGGTAGTGGAAACAGTGGCCAACTTTCTTTTTCTGGGCTCCCAAATCACTGCAGATGGTAATTGCAGCCATGAAATTAAAAGACGCTTGCTCCTTCGAAGGCAAGTTATGACCAAACTAGACAGTATATTGAAAAGAAGAGACATTACTTTGCCAACAAAGGTCCATCCAGTCAAGGCTATGGTTTTCCCAGTAGTCATGTATGGATGTGAGAGCTGGACTATAAAGAAAGCTGAGCACCAAAGAATTGATGCTTTTGAAGTGTGGCGTTGGAGAAGACTCTTGAGAGTCCCTTGGACTGCAAGAAGATCCAACCAGTCCATCGTAAAGGAGATCAGTCCTGGGTGTTCATTGGAAGGACTGATGTTGAAGCTGAAACTCCAATACTTTGGCCACCTGATGCGAAGTGCTGACTCATTTGAAAAGGTCCTGATGCTGGGAAAGATTGAGGGCAGGAGGAGAAGGGGATGACAGAGGATGAGATGGTTGGATGGCATCATTGTCTCGATGGACATGGGTTTGGGTGGACTCTGTGAGTTGGTGATGGAGAGGGAGGCCTGGAATGCTGCAGTTCTTGGGGTCGCAGAGTCGGACATGAGTGAGTCACTGAACTGTACTGAATATAAGTCTCTATGGTACTGTTTCGATACATCTCATCCTCTACTCCCCTCTCCCAATGTCCATAAGTCTATTCCCTATGTCTGTTTGTCCATTTCTGCCCTGTAAATAAATTCTTCAGTACCATTTTTCTAGATTCCCTGTATGAGATTTAGAATACGATATTTATTTTTCCATTTCTGACTCACTTCACTCTATATAATAGATTCTAGGTTCATCCACCTCACCAGAACTGAATCAAAGGCATTCCTCTTTATGGTTGAGTAATATTCCATTGTGTATACGTACCACTTCTTTATCCATTCATCTGTCAATGGACATATAGGTTGCTTCCATGTTCTAACTATTGTAAGTAGTGCTGCAATGAACAATGGGATACATGTGTCTTTTTCAATTTTGGTTTCCTCAGGGTATATGCTAGGAGTGGGATTGCTGGGTCATATGATTTAATTCCTGGTTTTTTAAGGATTCTTCATACCTTCTTCCATTGTAGCTGTATCAATTTACATTCCCACTAACAATGCAAGAGCATTCCCTTTTCTCCACACCCTCTGCAGCATATTTTGTTTGCAGACTTTTTGATGATGGCCATTCTGACCAGTGTGAGGTGATATCTCACTTTGGTTTGCATTTCTCTGATAATAGTGATGTTGAGTATCTTTTCACGTGTTTGTTAGCCATCTGTATGTCTTCTTTGGAAAAATGTCTATTTAGGTCTTTTCCCCACTTTTTGATTGGGTTATTTGTTTTTCTGGCATTGAGTTGTATGAGCTGCTTGTATATTTTGAAAATTAATCCTTTGTCATTTGTTTCATTTGCTATTATTTTCTCCCATTCTGACGGCTGTCTTTTCACCTTGCGTATAGTTTCCTTTGCTGTGCAAAAGCTTTTAAGTTTTATCAGGTCCCATTTGTTTACTTTTGTTCTTATTTCCATTACTTTAGGAGGTGGGTCGTAGAGGATCTTGCTTTGATTTATGTCATTGAGTGTCCTGCCTGTGTTTTCCTCTAAGAATTTTATAGTTTTCAGTCTTATATTTAGGTCTTTAAATCCATTTTGAGTTTATCTTTGTGTATGTGTCTATTTCCCTTTTGATTTCTTTAGTAACCTGTTGGTTATTTAGAAACATATTTTTTTAATCTCCATGTGTTGGTGTTTCTTACAGTTTTTTTTCTTGTAATTGATATCTAGTCTCATAGCGTTGTGGTCAGAGAAGATGCTTGACAAGATTTCAGTTTTCTTAAATTTACTGAGGTTTGATTTGTGATCCAAGATGTCATCTATCCTGGAGAATGGGCCATGTGCACTTGAGAAGAATAGTGCATTCTTCTGCATTTGGATGGAATGTCCTGAAGCTATCAATGAGATCCATCTCTAATGTATCATTTAAAACTTGCATTTCCTTATTAATTTTCTCCTTTGATGATCTGTCCATTGGTGTGTGTGGAGTGTTAAAGACTCCTACTACTATTGTGTTACTGTCAATTTTTCCTTTTAGGTCTGCTAGTCTTTTTCTTATGTATTGACATACTCCTATGTAGGGTGCATAGATATTTACAATTGTTATGTCTTCCTCTTGAATTGATACCGTGATCATTATGCAGTGCCCTTCCGTATTTCTTGCAATCTTCTTTAAGATCTATTTTGTCTGATATGAGGATTGCCACTCCAGCTTTCTTTGCTTCCAATTTACATAGAATATATTTTCCCATCCTCTCACTTTCAGTCTATATGTGTCTTGAGGTCTGAAGTGGGTTTCTTGTAGACAGCTTATATATGGGTCCTGTTTTTTTATCCATTCAGCCAGTATGTGTCTTTTGGTTGGAGCATTTAATCCGTTTATATTTAAAGTAATTATTGATATATATATATTCCTATTGCCATTTTCTTAATTCTTTGGGGTTGATTTTGTAGATCTTTTTTCTTCTCTTGTATTTCTTGACTATATCAGTCCCTTTCACTTTTGTTGTAAAGCTGGTTTGTGGTACTGAATTCTATTAACTCTTGCTTGTCTGAAAAACTTTTTATTTCTCCATGAATTTTGAATGAGATCCTTGCCGGGTACAGTAATCTTCATTGTAGATTTTTCCCTTTCAGTACTTTAAATATATTCTGCCATTCCCTTCTGGCCTGTGGAGTTCTGCTAGAAGATCAGCTATTAAGCTTATGGGGTTTCCCTTGTATGTTACTTCTTGTTTCTGCCTTGCTGCTTTTAATATTCTTTCTTTGTGTTTAGTCTTTGTTAGTTTGATTCGTGTGTATCTTGGTGTGTTTCTCCTTGGGTTTATCCTGTATGGGACTCTTTGTGCCTCTTGAACTTGATTGACTATTTCCTTTTCTATGTTGGGAAATTTTCAACTATATTCCCTTCAAAAATTTTCTCATACCCCTTCTTTTTCTCTTCTTCTGGGACCCCTATAATTCGAATATTGATGCGTTTGATATGGTCCCAAAAGTCTCTGTCCTCAGTTCTTTTATTATTTTTACTTTATTCTACTTTTCAGAAGTTATTTCCACCGTTTTAATCTTCCAGCTCACTGAGTCATTTTTCTGCTTCAGATATTCTATTAATTCCTTCCAGAGTATTTTTAATTTCAGTAATTGTGTTGTTTGTATCTGCATGTTTATTCTTTAATTCTTCTAGGTCTTTGTTAATTGATTCTTGCATTTTCTCCATTTTCTTTTCAAGGTTTTTGATCATCTTTACTATCATTATAATGAATTATTCTTCAGGTAGTTTGCCTATTTCCTCTTCATTTGTTTGGACTTATGTGTTTCTAGTTTGTTCCTTTGTCTAGTATTTCTCGGCCTTTTCATTGTTTTCTTTAACTTATTATGCTTGGGGTCTCCTTTTCCCAGGCTTCAGTGTTGAATTCTTTCTTCTTTGTGGTTTCTGCCCTCCTAAGCTTAGTCCAGTGGTTTGTGTAAGATTCACAGCGGGTGAGGTTTGTGTTGAGATTTTGTTTGTTTTTCCTCTGATGGGCCAGGCTGAGTGAGGTCATAATCCTGTCTGCTGATGTTTGGGTTTGTATTTTTGTTTTATTTGTTGTTTAGATGACGTGTCCTGCACAGGTGTCCTACTGGAGGTTGGGTGATGCCAGGTCTTGTATTCCAGTGGTATCCTTCATGTGAGTTCTCACTATTTGATATGCCATATGGTTAGTTCTCTGGTAGTCTAGGGTCTTGGAATCAGTGCTCCCACTCCAAAGGCTCAGCGCTTGATCTCTGGTCAAGAATGGAGATTCCACAAGTGGTTTGTTATGGCATTAAGTGAGATTAAAACAAATATCCAAAAACGAGAAACCAAAGATGAACCCCAGAGAAATGGCAGTTACAAAACCAGGCAAATAATAATAAAAATAAAGGTATATACATATATACCCATGAGCAAAATCAAAACAGTCCAACAAAAATAAAGTACAATGATTGACCCAGCAAACAAAGGAAATCAAAAATTTTATTTACCAGTTAAGAACAAAACTAACGAAAGCACAACCTGGAGAAAAACAAAAGTAAGGTGCCAAGATGGGAATAAAGCAATGAAAACAAAACTAACAAATATGTTCGGAGGAAAGGAAAAAAAGAAAACAAAGAAAGAATAGATTTGCAAAGTTAAAGAGGTAGATGAAGAAGATTTTATACATTAAAGAGTAACTGCTAGGGAAAAGGGGCAGTAGGAAAAGCAAACAAAGGAATAAATGTAAAAAATATAATAGGTTTTAAAAAATTAAAGATTAAAATTATAAAAAAGAGAAAAGTAAAAAAATTGGAAGAAGAAAGAAAAAAGGGGAAAAAAGGAAATTTCCTCAGAACTGCAAAAGCCCAACGTAGAGGCAGAGGTTTATAACAACAGTAAAAGGTGTGACTGAATATACACATATACATATAAACACATGAGCAAAATCAAAGTAGTCAAAAAAAAAATAAAGTTCTATAGGTAGAACCAGCGAACAAATGGAAACAAAAGCATGTCTACTGGAACAAAAATTACTAAAGCAGAAACTGGACAACAAAACTAAAGCAAAGTGCCAATTAGGGAATAAAGCAATGAAAATAAAACTAACAAATATTTTGAGAGGAAAGGAAAGAAAGAAAAGAAAGATAGATATGCAAAGTTAAATAGAGGTAGATAAAGAAGATTTTTATATATTAAAGATTAACTGCAAGGGGAAATGAAGAGTAGGAAAAGCAAACAAAGGAACAAATGTACAAAAAGTAATAATAGGTTTAAAAATTTAAAAAAGGAAATCTCCCCAGAACTGCAAAAGCCAAACATAGAGACAGAGGTTATAACAACAATAAAAAGTGTGACTGAGGGGAAAAAAAGAAAAAAAAATTCAAAATCTTAGTTAGACTTAATGGTGGCAATAAAATTGACAACTACAACAGAGCGGGAGGAAAGGGAAGAAAAGGAAAAAATCCAAAAGAATTTACAGAACAAGTCAAAACATAGGATTAATAAGTGTTTTTCTTGAGTCACTGCTATCAGAGTCCTTTCCCTCACTGGGAGTCACAGTTCACCTCACCTCCTTCAGTTCCGCTCAGTTCAGTCGCTCAGTCGTGTCCAACTCTCCGCGACCCCATGAATCACAGCACACCAGGCCTCCCTGTCCATCACTAACTAACAGAGTTCACTCAAACTCATGTCCACAGAGTCGCTGATGCCATCCAGCCATCTCATTCTCGGTCGTCCCCTTCTCCTCCCACCCCCAACCTTTCCCAACATCAGAGTCTTTTCCAGTGAGTCAACTCGTCGCATGAGGTGGCCAAAGTATTGGAGTTTCAGCTTCAGCATCAGTCCTTCCAATGAACACCCAGGATTGATCTCCTTTAGAATGGACTGGTTGAAACCCTCTAACACTGTGCTGATCACTGGACCTGCTGTGGGGGCAGCTGAGGTTCTAATCTGGTCCTAATTCTCTGTGTTCTTGTCTCCAATGTCCACAGCTATCAGAACTAGTGCGTTTTCTTTTGTGGGAGCTCTCAATGACCTTTTATATAGTCCATAGACACAGAATCTGTCTAGTGGATCATGTGGATTGAATCTGCAGCTTGTATAGCTGATGGACAGGTTTGGGGTATTCATCCTTAGCCACACTGCCCCTGGGTTTCAATTGTGGTTTCATTTCCACCTCTGCATGTGGGTTTGCACTTGACGCTGTCCTAGAGGAGTTGGGTTTCCCCTGTGAGGGCCAGGTGTGTAGGTGGTGAAGCTGCTTGGGTTTCAGGGTCCTGGAAGCACCAGGTACTCAGGGGAGTTGGCGGCTAGAGCAATAGGAAATAAAGTGCTCTAGAAGGGTATCAGTTTAGTTCAGTTCAGTTTAGTCACTGAGTTGTGTCTGACTCTTAACGAACCCATGGACTGCAGCATGCCAGGCCTCCCTGTCCATCACCAACTCCCGGGGTTTACACAAACTCATGTCCATTGAGTCAGTGATGCCATCCAACCATGTCATCCTCTGTAGTCCCCTTCTATTCCTGCCTTCAGTCTTTCCCAGCATCAGGGTCTTTACAAATGAGTCAGTTCTTCGCATCAGGGGGGCAAATTATTGGAGTTTCAGCTTCAGCATCGGTCCTTCCAATGAATATTCAGGACTGATTTCCTTTAGGATGGACGGGTTGGATCTTCTTGCTGTTGAAGGGACTCTCAAGAGTCTTCTCCAACACCACAGTTCAAAAGGATCAATTCTTCAGCGCTCAGCTTTCTTTATAGTTCAGCTCTTACATCCATACATGACTACTGGAAAAACCATAACTTTGACTAGACGGATGTTTGTTGGAAAATTAATGTTTCTGCTTTTTAATATGCTATCTAGGTTGGTCATAGTTGTCTTCCAAGGAACAAATGTCTTTTAATTTCATGGCTTCAGACGGCGGTTCTAAGATGGCAGAGGAATAGGACAGGGAGACTTTCTCCCTCACAAATTCATCGAAAGAACATTTGAACGCTGAGCAAATTCCACAAAACAACTTCTGAACGCTGGTAGAGGGCACCAGGCACCCAGAAAGGCAGCCCATTGTCTTTGAAAGGAGGTAGGACAAAATATAGAAGATAAAAAGAGAGACAAAAGTGTTATGGACAGAGATCCATCCCGGGTAGGGAGTCATAAAAGAGGAGAAGTTTCCAAATACCAGGAAACCCTCTCACCGGGGGGTCTGTGGGGAGTTTTGGAATCTCAGAGGGCAACATAACTGGGAGGAAAAATACATAGATAAAACTCACAAATTATGTGCCTAAAGTCAATTTTCAGCGGAAAAATAGCACAGATGCTTGCATCCACCACCAGCAATAGGGGGCTGAACAGGGAGGCGTGGGCCATGTTGCTTGGGGTAAGGACCGGGACTGAATGCCCTGAGGGCAATCTGAGGGAGCTAATGTGAGATAGCAACCCAAACTGTGGGATAGCCAGAGAAAGAGAATAAAAAGAGAGAGAACTTTCCCGCGAAAAGCCCTAACCTAAGGCACTGCTGGACCTGTTCACAGGACAAAGGACTGAGCGAATACCAGAGGAGAGCTGGCTGGCAGTGGACAGGCCCATCTCCTACCAGAGGCAGAGAGGCAGGCAGCGGGCAGCCAGAACTGGAAAGGGGAAAACTCAGCCCCAGAGACGACATCCTCCACCAAACTGTGAGCAGGCTCCCAATTGCCAACCAAGACATCCTGTGATCCTGGACGGATGACATCCGCTGGGAGAGTTACAGCCAGAAATCAGCTCCTGAGAAGAGACACACAGGACAACTGAGACAGCGCAACTGGGAAACCGAGCGACTGGGAAGGGGAGGTGATAAGACACACTGCAACTAAGGAGAGTGTGCTCGCCAAGCACCTGGTCACCTGAGCTGCTCAGACCTGGGAAGGGCACAAAACGCAAGGCCAACCAAGTCTGCACCTTTGCGGAGTACCCAGGAACGTGAACGTGAGCGGCTTAGACCTGGGAAGTGCACGCAACCCAGGGCTCACCTCAGACAGTTCCCTGGCAGAGCAAACTAGAGCCTGAGAAGTGTAGACTGGGAAACACACACACTGTGAGCGGGGGCAAACCACTCACGAGACACCGTGAGCACACCCTACACACGCTAGTGATATTTGTTTGCAGTGTTCCTTTCTACTCACAGCACGACAGAACAAGTGAACCTAAATAAGTGACCACCTTCTTCCCCTTATGTCAGGGCAAAAATTAGACACTGAAGAGACCAGCAAACAGAAGAATCTAAAATAAACAGAGGGAACTGCTTTGGAAGTGACAGGTGCAACAGATTAAAACTCTGTAATTAGCACCGACTACACTGAAAGGGGCCTATAGATCTTGAGAAGTATAAGCCGGATCAAGGAAATATCTGAAGCAGAACTGACCCCACACTGTCCACAACAGCTCCAGAGAAATTCCTACATATATTTTTACTATTATCATTTATTAAATGAAAAAAAATTTTTTTTTTAAATTTTAAGTCCTCTATTCAGTTCAGTTCAGTTCAGTCGCTCAGTCGTGTCCGACTCTTTGCGACCCCATGAATCACAGCAGGACAGGCCTTCCTGTCCATCACCAATTCCCAGAGTTCACTCAAACTCATGTACATTGAGTCGGTCATGCCATCCAGCCATCTCATTCTCTGCCGTCCCCTTCTCCTCCCACCCCCAATCCCTCCCAGCATCAGAGTTTTTTCCAGTAAGTCAACTCTTTGCATGAGGTGGCCAAAGTATTGGACTTTCAGCTTTAGCATCAGTCCTTCCAATGAACACCCAGGACTTATCTCCTTTAGGATGGACTGGTTGGAACTCCTTGCAGTACGAGGGACTCTCAACAGTCTTCGCCAACACCACAGTTCAAAAGCATCATTCTTCAGCACTCAGCTTTCTCCACAGTCGAACTCTCACATCCATACATAACCACTGAAAAAAACATAGCCTTAACTAGACGGACCATGGTTGGCAAAGTAATGTCTCTGCTTTTTAATATACTATCTAGTTTGGTCATAACTTTCCTTCCAAGGAGCAAGCGTCTTTTAATTTCATGCCTGCAATCAGCATCCACAGTGATTTTGGAGCCCAAAAAACTAAAGTCTGACACTGTTTCCACTGTTTCCCCATCTATTTCCCATGAAGTGATGAGACCAGATCCCATGATCTTAGGTTTCTGAATGTTGAGCTTCAAGCCAAATTTTTCACTCTCCTCTTTCACTTTCATCAAGAGGCTTTTTAGTTCCTCTTTGTTTTCTGCCATAAGGGTGGTGTATCTGAGGTTATTGATATTTCTCCCGGCAATCTGGATTCCAGCTTGTGCTTCTTCCAGCCCAGCGTTCCTCATGACGTACTCTGCATATAAGTTAAATAAACAGGGTGACAATATACAGCCTTGATGTATTCCTTTTCCTTTTGGAACCAGTCTGTTGTTCCATGTCCAGTTCTAACTGTTGCTTCTTGACCTGCATACAGGTTTCTCAAGAGGCAGGTCAGGTGGTCTGGTATTCCCATCTCTTTCAGAATTTTCCACAGTTTATTGTGATCCACACAGTCAAAGGCTTTGGCATAGTCCATGAAGCAGAAATAGATGCTTTTCTGGAACTCTCTTGCTTTTTCCATGATCCAGCGGATGTTGACAATTTGATCTCTGGTTCCTCTGCCTTTCCTAAAACCTTAATTTTCATTTTTATAACCTATTATTACCTTGCAAAAAAAAAACCCTATTTTAATGCAAACTTTATATGTATTTTTATAATCTTTGTGATTTTCTTTTTTTTTTTAATACTAAATTTTTGAGAGTCTAATCTCTACTCTAAATTTTTAATCTTTGCTTTTTGGTATTTGTTATCAATTGCATAACTTTAAGAATCCAATCCTTAGTACCCATTTTTACTTAAGAGTGTGATTACTGGCTTGATTTCCTTCTCCCCCTCTAAACTCTCCTTTTGCTTCCCTAGGTCACCTCTATCTGCTCCCTCCACCTTCTCTTCTCTACACAACTCTGTGAATCTCTTTGCGTATTCCAGGCTGTGGAGAACACTTAGAGAACTGATTACTGGCTAGATATGTCTCTCTACTTTTGATCCCCCTCTTCTCCTCCTGGTCACCTCTATCTCCTTCCTCCTTCTTCTCTTCTGTATGTAACTCCATGAACCTCTCTGGGTGTTCCAGGCAGTGGAAAGCACATAGGGATTTGATTACTGGCTAGACTGCTCTCTCCCCTTTTGATTCCCCCTTTTCTCGTCCTGGTAGCCTCTATTTCCCTCCTCCCTCTTCTCTTCTCCATGTAATTCAGCGAACCTTTCTGAGTGTCTCTCATTGTGGAGAATCTTTTCTCCGTTAACCTAGATGTTTTATCATCAGTGCTGTATGGATGGAGAAGTCTTGAGGCTACTGTTAGAATAAGACTGAAACCAGAGGCAGGAGGCTTAAGTCCAAAACCTGAGAACACCAGAGAACTCCTGACTCCAGGAAGCATTAACTGATAAGAGCTCATCTGAAAGCCTCCATACCTACACTGAAACAAAGCTCCACCCAAGATCCAACAAGTTCCAGAGCAAGACGTACCAAATAAATGCTCCAGCAATGCAGGAACATAGCCCTGAGCATTAATATACAGGATGCCCAAAGTCACACCAAACCCATAGACATCTCAGAACACACTACAGGACACTTCATTGCATTCCAGAGAGAAGAAATCCAGCTCCACCCACCAAAACACCGACACAAGCTTCCCTAATCAGGAAACCTTGACAAGCTACTCTTCCAACTCCACCCACAGGGAGGAACCTCCACAATAAAGAGGAACCATAAGCTGCCAGAATATCAAAAGGTCACCCCAAACACAGCAATCTAAACAAGATGAAAAGGCAGAGAAATACTCAGAAAGTAAAGGAACATGATAAATGTCCACCAAACCAAACAAAAGAGGAGATAGTCTACCTGGAAAAGAATTAAGAGTAATGATAGTAAAAATGATCCAAAATCTTGAAAACAAAATGGAGTTACAGATAAATAGCCTTGAAGCAAGGATTGAGAGCATGCAAGAAATGTATAACAAGGACATAGAATAAGTAAAAAAGAGTCAATCAATAATGAATAATGCAATAAATGAGACCAAAAACACTCTGAAGGGTACCAACTGTAGAATAACCGAGGCAGAAGGTAGGAAAAGTGAGGTAGAAGATAGAATGATAGAAATAAACGAAGTAGAGATGAAAAAAGAAAAAAGAATTAAAAGAAATGAGGACAACCTCAGAGACATCTGGGACAATGTGAAACACCTCAACATTTGAATCATAGAAGTCCCAGAAGAAGAAGACTAAATGAAAGACCATGAGAAAATACTTGACATAATAGTAGAAAACTTCCCTAAAATGGGGAAGGAAATAGTCACCCAAGTCCAGGAAACCCAGAGAGTCCCAAACAGGATAAACCCAAGGCAAAACACCCCAAGACACATATTAATCAAATTAACAAAGATCAAACACAAAGAAAAAATATTAAAAGCAGTAAAGGAAAAACAACAGACAACACGTACAAGGGGATTCTCATAAGGATAACAGCTGATCTTTCAATAGAAACTCTTAAGGCCAGAAGGGAATGTCAGGCCATACTTAAAGTGATGAAAGAAAAAAACCTACAACCCAGATTACTGTAGTCTGCAAGGATCTCTTTCAAATATGAAGGAGGAATCAAAAGCTTTACAGACAAGCAAAAGCTGAGAGAATTCAGCACCACCAAGCCAGCTCCGCAGCAAATGTTAAAGGAGCTTCTCTAGACAGGAAACACAGAGAAGGTGTATAAACTCGAACCCAAAACAACAAAATAAATGGCAACAGGATCATACTTATCAATAATTACCTAAATGTAAATGGGTTGAATGCCCCAACCAAAAGACAAAGAGTGGCTAAATGGATAGAAAAAACAAGACTCCTATATATTCTATCTACAATAAACCCACCTCAAAACAAGGGACACATACAGTCTGAACATGAAGGGCTGAAAAAAGATATTTCATGCAAATGGAGACCAAAAGAAAGCAGGAGTAACAATACTCATATCAGATTAAATAGACTTTGAAATAAAGGCTGTGAAAAGAGACAAAGAAGGACACTACATAATGATCAAGGGATCACTCCAAGAAGAAGATATAACAATTATAAATATACAGGCACCCAACATAGGAGCACCGCAATATGTAAGGCAAATGAAAACAAGTATGAAAGGGGAAATTGGCAGTAATACAATAATAGTGGGAGACTTTAATATCCCCACTCACACCTATGGATAGACCAACTAAACAGAAAATTAGCAAGGAAACACAAACTTTAAATGATTCAAAGTCCCAGTTAGACCTAATTGATATCTATAGGACATTTCACCCCAAAACAATGAAGTTCAACTTTTTCTCAAGTACAAAAGTAACCTTCTCCTGGATAGATCATATCCTGGGCCATAAATCTAGCCTTCGTAAATTTAAAAAAAATTTGAAATCATTCCAAGCATCTTTCTGATCACAATTCGGTAAGATTAGATATCAACTACAGGAGAAAAAAAAAACTGTCAAAAATACAAACATATGGAGGCTCAACAACATGCTTCTGAGTAGCCAACAAATTACAGAAGAAATCAAAAAAGAAATCAAAATATGCATAGAAATGAATGAATATGAAAACACAACAACCTAAAACCTGTGGCACACTGTAAAACAGTGCTAAGGGGAAGGTTCATAGCAGTACAGACTTACCTCAAGAAACAAGAAAAAAGTCAATAAATAACCTAACTCTACACATAGAAAAGGAAGAAATGAAGAACCCCAGGGCTAGTAGAAGGAAAGAAATTATAAACATTAGGGCAGAAATAAATGCAAAAGAAACAAAAGAGATCATAGCAAAAATCAACAAAGTTAAAAGCTGGTTCTTTGAAAAGACAAAAAAAAAATTGACAAACCATTAGCTAGACTCATCAAGAAACAAAGGAAGAAGAATCAAATCAACAAAATTAGAAATGAAAATGGAGAAATCACAACAGACAACATAGAAATACAAAAGATCATAAGAGACTACTATCAGCAACTATATGCCAATAAAATGGACAACTTGGAAGAAATGGAGAAATTCTTAAAAAAGTATAACCTTCCAAAATTGAACCAGGAAGAAATAGAAAATCTTAACAGACCCATGGCAAGCATGCAGATTGAAACTATAATCAGAAATCTTCCATCAAACAAAAGCCCAGGACCAGATGGCTTCTCAACTGAATTCTACCAAAAATTTAGAGAAGAGATAACACCTATCCTACTCAAATTCTTCCAGAAAATTGTAGAGGAAGGTGAACTTCCAAACTCATTCTATGAGGCCACCATCAGCCTAATACCAAAACCATACAAAGATGCCACAAAGAAAGAAAACTACAGGCCAATATCACTGATGAATATAGTTGCAAAAATCCTTAACAAAAGTCTAGAAAACAGAATCCAACAAGGTATTAAAAAGATCTTACAACTGACAAAGAATTAATCTCAAAAATATAGAGGCACCTCCTGCAGCTCAATACCAGAAAAATAAACGATACAATAAAAAAATGGGTCGTAGAACTAAACAGACATTTCTCCAAAGAAGACATACAGATGACTAACAAACACATGAAAAGATGCTCAACATCACTCATTATCAGAGAAATGCAAATCAAAACCAAAATGAGATACCATCTCACACTGGTCAGAATGGCTGCTAACCAAAAGTATATAAACAATAAATGCTCGAGAGAGTGTGAATAAAAGGGAACCCTCTTACACTGTTGGTGGGAATGCAAACTAGTACAGCCACTATGGAGAACAGTGTGGAGATTCCTTAAAAAACTGGAAATAGAACTGCCATATGACCCAGCAATCCCACTGCTGGGCAAACACAACGAGGAAGCCAGAAATGAAAGAGACACGTGTACCCTAGTGTTCATCACAGCACTGTTTACAATAGCCAGGACATGGAAACAACCTAGATGTCCATCGGAAGACTAATGGATAAGAAAGTTGTGGTACGTATACACAATGGAATGTTACTCAGCCATTAAAAAGAATGCATTTGAATCAGTTCTAATGAGGTGGATGAAACTAGAGCCTATTATACAGAGTGAAGTAAGTCAGAATGAAAAACACCAATACAGTATACTAACGCATATATATAGAATTTTAAAAGATGATAACGATGATACTATATGCGAGACAGCAAAAGAGACACAGATGTATAGAACAGTCTTTTGGACTCTGTGGGAGAAGGCAAGGGTGGGATGATTTGAGAGACTAGCATTGAAACCTGTATATTATCATATGTGAACCAGATTGCCAGTCCAGGTTTGATGCATGAGACAGGGTGCTTGGGGCTGGTGCACTGAGATGACCCAGAGGGATGGGATGGGGAGGGATGTGGTAGGGATGTTCAGGATGGGGAACACATGTACAACCACGGCTGATTCATGTCAATGTATGGCAAAACCCACTACACTATTGTAAAGTAATTAGCCTCCAATTAAATAAATTGAAAAAAAAGAACTTGGCAATAAGCCCCTTCAAGAAGTTCGTTTCTTATTATTACTGTGTAATGTTGAAAATTAAAATGAAGGATTTTGAAAGGAAAAAAAGATCTTACTATGCAACCTACATTAAAAGCAACCATGAAATCCAGAGCATACCTTATTGTTCCAGCAATTAGAAACTGTTATATGCACTGGAATAAAACTCTTTGCAGGTCCAGGTGATTTCTCTGAGAAACAAGTGTGAACTTTTCAAGTTCAAAAGTGTGAACTTTTCTAGTCACACTTTGAAAAAAGTGACTTCAGAAAATTCTTAATGTCTATGTTGCTTATAATTGCTGCTTCAAAACATCAGTTTTTCTTCCTATGAATCAGAAATGGATTACCAAACCAGATTTAGAAAAGGCAGAGGAACCAGAGATCAAATTGCCAACATCTGTTTGGATCATCAAAAAAGTAAGAGAGGTTCAGAAAAATATTTATTTTCGCTTTATTGACTATGCCAAAGCCTTTGACTGTGTGGATCACAGCAGACTGTGTAGAATTATTCAAGAGATGGAAATACCAAACCCACTTGTCTGCCTCCTGAGAAATCTGTATGCAAGTGAAGAAGCAACAGATAGAAATGGACATGGAACAACAGACTGATTCCAAATCGGGAAAGGAGTATATTAAGGCTGTGTACTGTCACACCTCTTATTTAACTTATTTGTAGAGTATATCATGTAAAATGCTGGACTAGATGAGGCACAAGCTGGAATCAAGACTTCTGGGAGAAATATCAATGAACTCAGATATGCAGATGACACCACCCTTATGGCAGAAAACGAAGAGGAAGTAAGAGCCTCTTGATGAAAGTGAAAGAGAAGTTTGAAAAGGTTGGCTTGAAACTCAACATTCAGAAAACTAAGATCTGGTCCCATCACTTCATGGCAAATAGGGAAACAATAGGAACATTGGCAGACTTTATTTTTTTGGGCTCCAAAATCACTGCAGATGGTGATTGCAGCCATGAAATTAAAAGATGCTTACTCCTTGGAAGGAAAGTTATGACCAACCTAGACCGTATATTAAAAAGCAGAGACATTATTTTGTCAAAAAAAAAGGTCAATCTAGTCAAGGCTATGGTTTTTCCAGTAGTCAGGTATGGATGTGAGAGTTGGACTGTAAAGAAATATGAGTGCCAAAGAATTGATGGTTTTGAAATGTGGTGTTGGATAAGACTCTTGAGAGTCTCTTCGACAGCAAGGAGATTCAACCAGAACATTCTAATGGAAATCAGTCCTGAACATTCATTGGAAGGACAGATGCTGAAGCTGAAACGCCAATACTTTGGTCATCTGGTGCGAAAAACTGACTCATTTGAAAAGACTGATGCTGGGGAAGAATGAAAGTGGGAGGAGAAGGGGACGGCAGAGGATGAGATGGTTGGATGGCTTCACTGACTCAATGGACATAAGTTTGAGTAAGCTCCGGGAATTGGTGATGGACAGGAAGGCCTGGCATGGTGCAGTCCATGGGGTTGGAAAGAGTTGGACATGACTGTGTGACTGAACTGATGGTTATTTTTGCATGCTGATCCCAAAGCGATGGTCACTGCAAAAGTAATTTCAAGATATCTACTACACTAAGACAGTTCTGTTTTTAGGTGGTTTGGGTGTTTCGCATTTATTGACACAGAAATGAAATAGGATCATTGATGAAAGACGTTACAGATGCAGCATAATAGGTCTAGAGAGTGAAGACTGGGAGTGTAAGGGAGGACAACACATAAGAAATCTAGAAAGAAAAGAAGAAAATTGGAATTTTGTTAACTGTTGTTGAAGATGGAAGGGGGAGTAGTGATTCTGATTACACACTTTAGTGCGCCCTTTTGGAAAGAAGGGCAGCTAGTACCCAATCGCGATCTAACAATGTGGTTTACTGTGAAGAGGAAATGAGGGAAATCCTTCACTGCTTAATCAACAAATGATAATCATCAATGCATGGAAAATAGTATCGATAGTTCAAATGTACCCCCATTGAAACTCTTCTCTCCATTATCTGTGTTATGCAATTCATTTGAAATGTGGATTCAAACACAGTGAATGAATAACTAAATCATTTTAAGGAAAAAAAAATATTACAGATTCTAATCTACCCGAAAAAACCTTAATCTTCTAACTACGTGGTCTACTCTAACTTGTTTTAGTGAACTCTTTCTTCCCTTGTCCAGGCTTTATTCTTCTAATTTTGAAAATGACAATCTTAGAGATATTCCCCTCTGATGATGGGATGTCCAATCAGAGAAGTGCAAGGGCAACTCTTCTATGAGTTAGCCAATCAGAGATTGGCCTGAGTGAGCCACAGCCATTGGTCTGAAGTTCAAGCCAGTTTTCTCGTGCCCAAGGAGTACATGCTTTCCTGGATATTCAGCTTTGGTAACAGGGATGGTATCAGGTGCCATTCTTTGCCTGCCCTGTCTTTACTGAATTGCTTGAATGATTCTCATTGTGGTAATTTAATAATATCATATTAGTTACCTGGGATGATGTACAAAATGCCTGAGATTGGTTTACTTGAGATACTTAGGGTCTCACATATCTGGAGGTGAAAGTTCAAATCAAGATGACAGCTAATTTTGGTCCTTCAGAGTGCTACGAAGAAAGTGTCTGTTCCAGTCTTCTCATCTTGGCTTGTCAAAATGGCAAAGAGACCCTTACATTTGTTCAGTTTCCTTCCTATGTGAGAGTCTCTGTGTCCATATTTCCACTTTTTATATGGCTATAGGTCATTTTGGATTAGGGGGCATCCTAATGAATATAGTTGAACTTCATTCCTCCAGGTTAGATTGTATCTGCATAAACAATCACATGGCAGGTACTAGGGTTTAGGACATCAGCATAGGAATTTTAGGGAAAATGAATGCAACTCGCATAAGACATGAATTTTGAGTTATAGGTGGGCATATCCCCTCACGCTTCCATTATATTAAGAGCACATTGGTGTTTTTCACACATAAACGGTGGTTTGATGCTTACTGGGTGGTGTAGTTACAGTTTCTTAATTTTTCTAAGCCATGTAAGCATGGAATATTGATGGAAAGTCTTATTAAACTTTTTAATTTTGATAAATCAAAGTTTTCAAATAAGTCAACAGTTTGTGATAAACTTGAACTTTCATAATATGTATCATTTAGTGGTTGTTCCATTGTAAATTATTTCAGAATTTAGTGAATTAAAGTAGCAATTATTAGTTCTCATGTATCTGTGGGTTGGCTGAATGCTTCTGTTGATCTGTCTGATATGTATCAATATTCTATTTGTAGCTCCCTCTTTTTTTCATGGTTCCTTGTACACTTTATATTACACTGCTTCAAAACTTATAGTGTACATGTATTACTTTGTCAACCAAGGTCTGTCTAGTCAAGGCTATGGTTTTTCCCGTGGTCATGTATGGATGTGAGAGTTGGACTGTGAAGAAGGCTGATCGCCGAAGAGTTGATGCTTTTGAACTGTGGTGCTGGAGAAGACTCTTGAGAGTCCCTTGGACTTCAAGGAGGTCCACCCAGTCCATTCTAAAGGAGATCAATCCTGGGTGTTCATTGGAGGGACTGATGCTAAAGCTGAAACTGCAATACTTTGGCCACCTCATGCGACGAGTTGACTCACTGGAAAAGAGTCTGATGCTGGGAGGGATTGGGGGTGGGAAGAGATGGGGACGACAGAGAATGAGATGGCTGGATGGCATCACCGATTCTGTGGACATGAGTTTGAGTGAACTCCAGGAGTTGGTGATGGACAGGAAGGTCTGGCGTGCTGTGATTCATGGGGTCGCAAAGAGTCGGACACTACTGAGTGACTGAACTGACTGAACTGAGGACTTTTCTCTGTTTGGTAAAATTGCTGCTTGTTTATAAGCAATGTTTTATAGATACTCCTATAACAATAATAAAAAAGAGAAGAGTAGTGACTGATGCTGAGCTCAGTAGCTCAATTGTGTCCAACTCTTGGCAACCCTATGGACTGTAGCCTGCCAGGCTCCTCTGTCCATTGAATTTTCCAGGCAAGCATACTGGAGTGGGTTGCCATTTCCTTCTTCGACACTAATGACTACTTAAGGGAAAAGAAGGTGACTGCACTCATGTAATTTTCCTCAACTATTTGAAGACTGAATAGTTATATTTACTTTTAAAAAGTTTCTCACTGTCCATCTCGGAAGTGACAGAAGATACACTTTCAATTCAGTCCTTACAAATGCTTTAAAATATTATTATCATTTGTGCTAAACACTGATTATATTCTGTTATGTTTGCTATCTGTTTTTTGCTTGTAAAATAAGTTTTAAATTTCCCTATTGATTCGGATCTTTAAACCTCAAAAGAATGATACTCAGTCAAATAGTGAGACAAATGATGGAAAACCTACAGAAATCAAAACTATTTTTGAGGCCTTGAGAAAAGGGACAGCCCTGTCCTGAAGGGACAAAACAGAAAGTCTTTAACATTTCAGAAACCCACAAACTCAGGAGAAAGACATGGGCAAAGCAGGATACTAGAGAGCTTGACCACTTAGAATGCGTGCTGGTGAAGGGGACAATTTCCTGATCAAGGAGGGTTCTAAAGGCCTTTTTTTTTTTTTAGGTCCACAGTAGAACTCTGTTCTTCCATTACCTCTCAAAACTGTCTTGGGGCCATTAGACTAAGGATTATGACAGATAAGCCATTGGAATGGGAATATAATTTATATGCTTTGAATATCGTAAGAATCTTATGAAAATATTTCCAAAACATTGACTTCCAAGGAGACCAGGAAAAAATATCACTGTCAGGAAGCATAAAGGAGGCTTCCTTTATGCTGTTTTAGATCTGTCAGGAATTCTCTGTTCCTTATTAATTCCTGAATATTCAAGAATTAAGAGGAGAGGAAAGCCTCTCCCCTGGATGAGGCATCCAGGCATTTTCTTCATTAGTTTTTCTATTCGGTGATAAGTATCCTCTTCCTTTATTGAACCATACAGTAAAAGTGATTATTTACAACTCTCTGTCTTTCATATGGATGACCTCATGTTTCCTTGATAACTTGTAAGTTTTGATTTTATCTCTGCTGAAAATAGCTATCTTGTAAGACAGTATAAATACCTACACAATGTTGAATAAAATACCTTTTCTCCATCAGAGCTTTGGTCCCCGTGTCTTGCTTTCTCTCTCTCTCTCTCCTTTCAGGCTAATTCTTGGAGCACAGAGGTCCTCTGCATTCACTTTCCTGCCCGGTCTTCTAAGACCCTCTTGAGAAGGCACTCTGCAAGTTCACCCCATTGGAAGGGCGCCTGAGGCCTTCGTGAACAGAGCAAGCCCCGTGGAGGGGCTTTATTGGCTTTTTGCGTAAACCAAGGCATATCCGCCTCTTTCTCTCCTTTACTTTCTTATCGGTCGACTCTGGACCACCAGGTTCCGGTCCATTAAAGGACCTCAACATATCACCAAAGGACCTGCAGGTAAATACCTCTTTGTAGTACCTCAGGATGCTCTTAACACACCTGGAACAAAATTTTGGATGAGAAGAACTCTTGGTAAAGCTCAAGTATGACTGAAACACAGGAAATCTAATAAAGAGTGAAACAGTGGTGGTTGATGCTGAAGAGACTAAGGCCAAATAAGCACATATGTTAACTGACTTCAGTAGGCGATCGAGGAGAAAGGGCACCTAGTGAACAATCATAATTTAACGCTGGAGTTTGCTGAAATGACAACATTTGGAAATAACTTTATGTTTAATAACAAAAGATGAGCAAGAACTTGGAGAAAATAGTTTTAATAGAATAAATATACTCCATTCAAACCTTGATGACAGTATTTGTATCATAGAATTCATTTGGAAATATAGGCACGTTCCAAAACACAGTGCTAAAATAAGTAAAGCAAAATGTTCCAGAAGCAAAACATGTCCAAAGTGGAAGAAACTGAAGTTATTTTTCTGACTGGTTCAGATCAATCTTATTTGTTTTTTTCCTGAAGAGTACAGCCTCCCGTTTTGGAAAATTGGAAGCCTTCATGGCTTGCACCTCTGTATTGTGAGGATGCTGGAAGCATCCAATCAGAGAGGCTCAAGTGCCACTTGGGACTGGCTCAGCCAGTGAAAAGCCTGCAGCTTCTGAGGCACAACTCTTAACTCAAGTGGGAACATTGTCCTGGGCTGAAGCAATAGGAGTCTTACTGGCACCTGCAGCCTTTGATATTGAGGTAGGCAAGGGATGTGGTTCCTTGCCATTGGGCCAAAATGTTATAGTGTGACACAAGATACACCAATCACAGCCTTCTTGGGAGGTTTGGCCTTTGAAGATTATGGAGTGTATTGGTATGCTTCACTCCCTGTGGTTTGTCTCTTGGCTGCTGTTTAATCATGGTGGTTTAATGGTATGAATTCAGAGACTTTTCTGGATATGTCTTTTGTCCCTTACATCAAAAAATGGCAAGAAGTTGATTATTAATATTTCAGGTAAGATTTTTAAATTCTTAGTTGTAAATGGAACTCTTCAGATATTGAATGGTAAGATTTCACCACTGTAACTTTCCAGTACATTTTCTAGTAATAAAATTCAGCTTTTCCCACTTCATGACTGACATCATCTTTTTAACAGTAGAACTGGCTGTCCCTTAAATGTCCAAGAGGAAACACCATAGGAAGCCTAGTCATTGGGAATGAAACCACACTGATGAGTCCCATTTCTTCAATTCCTCCAAAGTCTTATTTTTGGTTCAAGTTTTTTATTTCTACATAAATATATTTTTAAAATATCTTTGACTGCATTATTGTATATTCTTGAAAGTTATATGATTTTAATTTTTGTGTGTTTCTCACTTATTGGTTCCATTTTTCACCCCATGGTGGCTTCTTAAACAATGAGGTAACATTTTTTTCTTCCCCAAACAAGTACTCTTATATACATTCACCATGTGGGTTATTTTTCAGAACCTAAATTTTGTCAACATTTTTTAAAAATTTGGTATATACTAAATATTTTAAATAATTTGATACCAGCATATTTCAGTTTGTGTTCTCTATGTAGAGACTCTGTTCCTGATGTCATGAGAGTTTTGATCAGGCCTGGAGAAAATATTAGGCCAGTTATTTCCATGATTTCCAGGAGCACTACTCTATGTACAAGGAGCTGACTTTGCACTTCTATGTCCATCTATGTCTAGCAGGTTGTGGAGCACTTTCTCATTAATTTTGGCATGTCATTAAACATCATATGTGAATTATTTTCTTAACAATATCATTGAGAGTGGATCAGATATGTCTCCTTCCTGGATCTTTCCATCAAGGGCTCGATCCTTACCTCCAGAGAGATCCTCTGCACAGATCCTCTCCGGACAGCACTCTGCACCTGCTGCTGGCAGGGGAGACCGGTGAGCACAATGAATCTGAGGCCACCAGGGCTGCCATCAGATATGCCACCCGCTGATGAGCTGCCTCAGGATCACCTGAGCATCACAAACTGAAGGTTGTTTTTTTTTTTTTTTTTTTTTACAAAGCCACTCCCTTGCTGGGAAAAACTTGGAGCTCTCAAAAATAGGATGTGCTCTAGTTTTTGGACCTGCGCCATTTCACCCTCTTTGAAAATCTTTAATGATGAAGGAAACGCTATCTCACATTATCAGATCTACAAGAAAAATGGCTCTAGTGCAGTTTTTAAAAGGAAAATCATGTATTTTCCCTAAGCATATTTGACTTCACCACTCTCTCAATGGTCATTCTATTAGTTATCAGTCTAGGTCTGCTTTTTGGTGTCTTTATCATTAAAATTATTTTCATAATAGCTTCATTTATTTTTTACTCTCACTTTCCCACCTAGTGCAGCAGTACCTTCCAGAGTTTTAAAAATTCATGCCTAATATTCCTCAAAACTTTCAAATTATAATGCTCACAGAAAATTGTCTTGTCACCTTCCTAACTCTAAATAGGAATGACAGTAACATTTCATCAGCAAACATTATATTGGGTTTTCCTTTGATGTCCATGTTTTTTCACAATACCATTTTTGGTTTCAGAGCATGTTAGTTACCTAAGAGATATCAAACATTCACTCAAGTCATTTTAACAATGATTGAGATTCACATGCCTTTTGTCTTTCTGTTTATTCATATAAATAGCATTAAAATTTTTCCACTCTTAAATCACGTTAGCATTCTGGGGAGGAAATACCTTACACAGGTAGGTTTCCTGGGCCATTAATTAGGTCCTTTCCCATGCAGACTCATGAGTACAGCTGCCAGCATTGTCAGAGCTCTGTTTTCTAATGACTTCTCTACCCTTGCCTACTGGATTCCTTCAACAGTCCCTGAAGTCCTACTGTGTCCTGGGGGCTTCAATTTCCCTGTAGCAGTCCACACCCAGGGCCTAGCTAGACTCTGATTTAAGGCAAAGCGGGGGCTACTGGAGTGGGCATGACCCCATACTTAGTCTTTTATCACCTGTTTTTGCTAGAGTCCTCAAATCGCCATGCTCCACATATTTCACACACAGCTGTGCTGAGAGGGTATCTGTATTCAGTGGCACTGGCTCCCAAGTAGAGCACATTCTGCATTCCATGCATACTTCTACCCCTGTTTCTTGACTGTCCGAGGACCAACAAACTAGAATGTACACAAAAGCCCTCAAAAGCACATTTACAATGTGTTTCTCCTATATTCCATCTCATGGAGAGGTGTGCTACTCCCCTCAGGTCGACCTCGAATCTCACTCAGGAGCACTTGCCCAGAAGGTGTGTCAGGGTTGCACAGGGACATGATTAGTGAAGCTGTTCGCCTCTTCAAAGGGATGGTCACAGTAAAATTTCTTGTCCAATTGTGCAGACCCTTTTGAGAGTAAAAGGCCTACTACAAAGAATTGTGCTGGGACAACAGGGAAAATCAGGGCATGTGGACACACTTCAAGGGAAAAAAACCTGGGGAAAGAGTAAAGACATCACTTGGGACTGCGGAATTAAAGAGCACAAGGGGTGAGTGGGAAAAAGAGAATGCCTCACTCTTCCAAGTTTTGTTCTCCTCAGAATTCTGGTGCCTTCGATCTCTAGAGACAAATAGTGCTGCATAGCAGCATTAACAAGGAATAGACACACAACAGGGTGACAGTGTTTGTTTGGGTCCTGTAAATACTTTGAGCAGTGAGACTATAATCAGCAGTAAGAGTGATTAAGGACAGAAGTTTTGGAGTCTGATTAGACCTGGGTTGAAACGCCAGCTGTCCTTCTTCCTAGATGTGGTGTTTTGGATAAGTGACTTGACCTCTCTGAACCTCAGTTTCCTCCTCTGTGGAAGAGGGTCTATACGATTGTTGTGAGGACTCAGTGAGATAAGGCAGATGGAGTGCCACGTTACCTCGGTGGCTTTGGGCATTGCCAACTCAGGGCTCTGTGGGCCAGCTGTTCCTCCTCACTCCAGTGAAACTTGTCCCCTCGTCCTCTCCCTTCCTAACCTTATTCACCTTCCCAGTCTTGGCTCAAATCCTACCTCCTCTATGAAGATGACTTCATGACCCCAGCCTACTGTAACTTCCCTATCCTTTGGTTTCTTCACCTTCACATGTAAAAAGGGTATACTATTGATAATGCCCTTACAGAAGGGCTGTGATTAGGACTGAATGAGAGTGTAAATGCAGCATGACAAGTGCAGTGTCTGGTACAGGCCTACGGTGAGTTCTCAGGCTGTTTCTCTTACCATTCCCTGAACCTTCATGACATTCATCGTGGTTGTGATCAGGTGCAGCTTCTATAGGCAAACACTCAGCTCTTCGTTCATTTGTAATATCATAGAGTTTTGGGTCCGGAGAAGGCAATGGCAAGCCACTCCAGTACTCTTGCCTAGAAAATCCCATGGATGGAGGAGCCTGGTAGGCTGCAGTCCGTGGGGTCGCTATGGGTCGGACACGACTGAGCGACTTCACTTTCACTTTTCACTTTCACACATTGGAGAAGGAAATGGCAACCCACTCCAGTGTTCTTGCCTGGAGAATTCCAGGGACGGGGGAGCCTGGTGGCTTCCGTCAATGGGGTCACACAGAGTCGGACACGACTGAAGTGACTTAGCAGCAGCAGCAGCAGCAGAGTTTTGGGTCACATTTTAACCCTCCTCACTCTTCAGGAGCCAGCTCCACACAAATCACCATAGAAAACATTTTTTATTTGAGCACTTTAAGATTCTAGGTAGCAGGCACTCTGCTGGATATGCTATGCACATCTATCTAGTACTTACACTCTGTTCTTATATTTTCCTCTCAGGAAAAGCAGGTGAAATTCTCTCTGTCAAGAAGATTGAGGCTCTGAGACATTTGGTTAAGTACCACCCAAGCTCCCCACATAAGTAAGTGTCCTGGCCAGAAATCAAGTCTGAGTTGACTTCTATGTGAGATTAAGTGAACAAGGAATGGCTCTGAATGGGTGGGTGGGAGGACAGAGAGAAGTAGGCACCAGAGGAGGGACACCTTCATCCTTACTTGGACTTGTAGAGGGAGGCTGCTTGACAAAAACCTTTAGATAATAAAAGAATTTGGATTCAGTGGGTGCCCAAGCTTAGTGAAGGGGATACATTGTCATTGGGCAGGAAAAGAGAGATGGGGTGATGAGTCAAGGTAAACCCCAGGAATTCCATGGTGGTCCCCAAATTCCAAAAATCAGGCATGGAGAACCCACCCACTAGCCATTTTCAAGAGAAATTGTTAAACAAACAGGGGTTAAAAAACATCCATTGAAGAGGATCATTAGCCTGCAAAGACTTGCATTCTCTTGCAATCAAGGCAGGGCATTTCCCTCCAATAAGTCCTTGGTAAAAACGAGGACAGTCTATCAAGCCTGCAGTGTATTATTAGGTGCGGAGATAACTTCTGCTGTACTCCTGCATCACGTGTGGTGATGGAAAGAGCAGAGGGTATTTTACATTTCATTCGGTGGACTCCAATTTTCTATACCTTTACACTGGCCTGAGAACCCATGATAATGATCTCACAGTCTAAAAGGCTGGTAATCCTCAGCAAAACACAAAGCCAACACTTCCGGCCCTTGGCCTGAGGGAATCAGGGTGGTGGGACTGTGCTCAGCTAGGACTTGCCTGGCCACTGGATGCAGATCTCCTACAGGTGAGTGCTTTAGGGGCTTATGAACTGTCTCATTGGGCCCGCCAGATGTTCCAGAGGCCTCACTCACTCAGACACGGGGAAGAGACCATCCCTGGTTGAGCTCTAGGTTCCAGCACTTCTCCTGCCTTGGCTGCCAGGCATTATTAGCCTTAGTGGGGGAGCAGGGAACACCCAGACTCTCCCCTGCCTTGACTGGCCGGCCTCAGGAGCATCCTACCCGTTCCCTGCTTCTCCTCACAGTAGCCTCCCATAAGCCCTGCTTAGGGAAGCCTCAGGATACAAGGAGTAAGAAACTTTCCATGGGTGTCAGGGAGAGACCTGAGCTCTGATCCTGGCACACTTGTGTCCAGAACTTGGTGAGGCATGGAAGTTGACTCAACATTCTACTAATGGGTCTATTCTTTGTCCATCAGCAACATAAACAGCACTAACCTCCCAGGCTTTTAGAGATTTTTTAAAAGGGTGCCTGCTCCCAACTTCCCAGAACTGGGGAAAGGTGAACTCTCAGAAAGGCAATAAAACTATCAAATTTCTGTGAAATCATCCATGTAAACTGTGCAGCTTAATTTCGCAGTATTATTTTCTTTCTTCTTCTGGGCAACAGGATAAAAATTGGTAACTTCTTATTAGTACAGAGAAAAAAGAAAAAGAAAAAAGTGATATGGACACTTCCAAGTCATTTTCAGTTCTCCAACCACAGCATTTTAATTATGCTATCCTCATGAAGGTCAGGAAATTTCATTGTAGGCTTTGTAGCTGGCCTGAATCCATTTATTCAACAAACATTTACTGACTACCTACGACAGCAGGCACTGCTAGCTGCTGGGAATCACAAAAGCACAAGCTGACTCTGTAAACTGGTTAGTGACTAGAGAAAGGAAGCAGATACTTTCGACAGATATAGATAATATTTTAAATGTTGTGACAGAGCTGTGTCCAGGTTGTTTGAGGGGAACAGCAGAATGGAATCCATCCCAGATACGGGGTAGTCAGGAAAACATGTGGTTAGAGGGGAAGCAGAAATAACCCTCAGTGTCTGGCATCCCATGCTGGAGGTGGAGATGCTGGTAGGAGAAGGAAATCTAGGTTGTGTTTTCTTTTATTTTAAACTACTTTCTGTCCAGTAGGATAATTCAGAGAAGCATAGTTTCTAGGTGCCTCAGATATGCTCTAGAAATGAAAGGGTGATATGACATTGGAATGAGATTCCAGAGATCACACAGGTTCCTGGAGTCAAATCTAGTCAGTAGGTATGTGACCTTATGTAAAGTCATTCACTACTCTGGGTATATCCCATCTAGAAAAAGTCACTGAGTTCCTAGAAGTAATACAACTCACTATGCTGGTGCAACTGTTATAAACAGCACAGAACTAATGAACATAATTCCCCCTTAAAGTCAACTTGCCAATGGTGTATGTAAAATACCTGGAGAAGTATCATGTCTTCCCAAAGCCAAATAGTATTTGGCTAACTACAGCACACAAGACCTGACATTGTTCTTCACTACCCTTCTGTAGGAAGATGTTGGAAGCATGAGAGTTACTTATGGACAGCTCATAAGATTTCAGAAGAATCCCGATGCAACAGCAGAAGTCATAAGAATCAGGAATGGCCTTATCACAATGCCAGAGGTCAAGGACTGGATTCATGACCTGCTAACAGGGATCTGGGGTGCTTTTTCTCCACTAATGTCCACCAGTGATCCTACTTTTTCACTTCCTTACAATACGGAAAAATCATAAATGCACAGTTTTTTCAAAGTTACTTTTCCCCCACCCCACACTCATTCTCCTCTCATCCAGGTGTGACAGAAGAATGAGGGAAACAGTGGATCAGGAACCAGGACCTGCCCATTTCCTTGACCCATGTATTAAAAGCTGGGTGTGATTTCTTCCTGCCAAGACAACCTAGTGGGCTCTATTTTTGTCAGGTCGATTGCTTGGAGGAGAACAAAGAATACTTCAATATTTTTATAACTAGAGAAGGAAAACAGGATCTGGGCAGGGGCGATTATTTTAATAACTTTTAATGGCAAGGAATCACATCCCTTTCCCACTTCAATCTCAAAGGTTGGACGTTCCTGGAAGACTTCTTTTGCTTCAGCCCAGGACAAGTGTTCATACTTTGAGTCAATGGCTGTGCCTCAGAATCTGCAGGCTTTCCATTGGCTGAGCCAATTCTTAGTGGCAGTTAGGCTTCTCTGATTGGATGCTTCCAGAATCCTCACGATGCTGATCTGCAAGTCAAGAATGCTTCCATTTTTTCAAAGATAGGAGGATGTATTCTTGGGAAGAAACCAAATGTGATTAATCTGAACCAGTTACAATAGTAACTTCAGTTTCTTCTGCTTTGGATACTTTTTGAATGAATGTTTCTTGAACATTTTGCTCTGATTATTTCTGTGCTGTGTTTGGGTCCTCGATTCTGTTTCCAAATGATTTCCCTGACAGAAGTAATGTTGAAAAAGTTGAGTGGGGTGGTGGTTGCTTTGTCACTGTCCTGTCTGACTCTTGGGACACCCTGGGCTATAGCGCATCAGGCTTCTCTGTCCATGGTATCTACCAGGCAAGAATACTGGAGTGGGTTGCCATTTCCTCCTCCATTGAATAGCGTCTGTGTGTCCTAGTAAAACTATTTTGTCTGAGTTGATGGTTTCCATTTGTTTTTATATCAGTAAAGTTCTTTCTCTTAGTTTGTCATTTCAGTAAACCACACTGTTAGATCATGATTGCTCACGAGCTGCCCTTTCTCTTGATCACCTTTTGAAGTCAGTAATCATGTTTGCTTATTTTGTCTTACCCTCTTCAACATCAAATCCCATTGTTCCTTCCTTTCTTAGATTTCCTGTGTTTTAATCACCCTTGGATCCCCAGTCTTCACTTGCCGTCCTAAATGTAGTGTATTTTAAATATTGTTTAGTATTGCTCCTGCTTTATTTCTGAATTTACAAATGCATAACATCAAAGCATAATTAAGTATATTGTAGTGTTGTAGGTTTCCTAAAATGACTTCTCACCAAATACAATGACCATGATAGAAAATACATCACTTACTAAAAATGCTGTGTTTTCAAACTGGCCCATGATACTGTCTTCGACAATGCGCAGGGCTTTACCAAGAGCTCTTCTTGTTGAAAATTTTGTTCCAGGTGTGCAAGATGATCCCGAGGTACCACACAGGCACATCTACTTGCAGGTGATTTGGTGTTAGTTTTTCTTGGTCTCCTTTGAAATCAAATTCCTTTCATCAAACAAAAGTGAAAGTCACTCAGTCGTGTAGACTTTTTGTGACCCCATGGACTACACAGTCCATGGAATTCTCCAGGCCAGAATGCTGGAGTGGGCAACCTTTCCCTTCTCCAGGGGATAGTCCCAACCCAGGGATCAAACCCAGGTCTCCCGCATTGCAGGTGGTTTCTTTACCAGCTGAGCCACAAGGGAAGCTCAAGAATACTGGAGTGGGTAGCCTATCCCTTCTCCAGCGGATCTTCCTGACTCAGCAATCAAACCAAGGTCTCCTGAAGATTTTTTACAAACTGAGCTATCAGGGAAGCCCCAAATATTTTAAGAAAATTCTTATCATAAGCAAGAATAAAAATGATCAATATCAGGGAATTCATTTATTTAAAATCCTTAGTCTGATGATCTCCAGGACAGTTTTTGAGGGGTGGTAACTCATGGGAATTCTACATTGGACCAAAAAAATTAAAAAGAACGTTCTAGCCGTCCTTGATCAGGTCACATAGCACTGAGTGATTAAGGTCTTTCTAGTATCCTGCCTTCGGAGAAAGCAATGGCAAGCCACTCCAGTACTATTGCCTAGAAAATCCCATGGATGGAGGAGCCTGGTAGGCTGCAGTCCATGGGGTCGCTAAGGGTCGGACACAACTGAGCGACTTCACTTTCACTTTTCACTTTCCACTTTCACACATTGGAGAAGGAAATGGCAACCCACTCCAGTGTTTTTGCCTGGAGAATCCCAGGGACGGGGGAGCCTGGTGGGCTTCCGTCTATGGGGTCACACAGAGTCGGACACGACTGAAGTGACTTAGCAGCAGCAGCAGTATCCTGCCTTGCCCAATTTTTTTCTCTTGAGTTTATGTATTTCTGAAAATGTTCTTCTTTTAATATATTTCTGAAAAAAAATTAAAAATACTTTCTGTTTTGTATCTCCAGTGTGGTGCTGTCTCTTTGCTCAGGGCCTGAAGAACAGTGTTGATTTGTGTAGGTTGTCCATATTTTGCCTGTTTGGTTGACAGTGACTTCCTTTAGCGGTTTTGATATCCTAATTGATAGGGAAAATTGCAACTTGTTTTAAAAGTGTAAAATGAATACCAAATATAACTTAATAAACATTGGTGTTTAAAACAAACCAGAATGGGGGTGGCGGTCCTAAGATGGTAGAGGAATAGGACGGGGAGACCAATTTCTCCCCCACAAATTCATTGAAAGATCACTTGAACACCGAGCAAATTCCATAAAACAACTTCTGAACATTGGTGGAGAGTACCAGTCACCCAGAAAGGCAGCCCATTGTATTCGAAAGGAGGTAGGACAAAATATAAAAGATAAAACCAGACACAAAAGAGTTAGGGATGGAGACCCATTCTGGGGAGGGAGTCGTGAAAGAGGAGAAGTTTCCAAACACCAGGAAACCCTCTCACCAGCGGGTCTGTGGGGGGTTTTGGAATCTCAGAGGGCAACATAACTGGGAGGAGAAAAATAAAACCCACAGATTATGCGCCTAACCACAACTCCCAGCAGAGAGGTAACCCAGATGCTTCCATCCGCCACCAGCAAGAGGGGGCTTAACAGGGAGGTGCGGGTTGCATTGCTTAGGGTAAATGCTGGGCCTGAATGCCCTGAGGACAATCTGCGGGAGCTAACATGAGATAGCAACCCAAACTGTGGCATAGCCAGAGAGAGAGGGGAACAAAAGAGAGAGAGAGACAACTTTCATGCAAAAAGCTCTAACCTAAGGCACTGCCAGGTCCACTCACAGAACAAAGGACTGAGTGAATACCAGAGGAGAGCTAACTGGCTGCACACCAGCCCATCCTCTGCCATAGGCAATGAGGCAGGTGGGCAACAGCCAGAGCCAGAAGGGGGCAATATCAGCCCCAGATACAGCATCCTCTACCAAACTGTGAGCAGGCTCCCAGGTGCTAACCAAGTCTTCCTGGGATCCTGGACGGTTGACATCTGCCAGGAGGGTCACAGCCAGAGATCAGCTCTCCAGAGGAGACACACAGCACACCTGAGAAGGCGCTCCTGCTGCACACCCAGGAAACTGAGCAGCTGGGATGGGGGAGGTGATAAGACGCACCACACACCTGGGGAGAGAGTGCTTGCCAAGTATCTGGTTGCCTGAGCCAACCGAGTCTGTGCTATTTTGTGGAGTACCCAAGAATCTGAACCTGAGTGGCTTAGACCTGGGACATGCATGCAACCCAGGGCCCGCTTTAGACAGTTCCCCTGCAGAGCAACCTGGAGCCTGAGCAGTGTAGACCAGGAAAGCACACACGCCATGAACGGGGGCAAACCCAGTGTGGCCCAGACACTGAGAGTACTCCTCACACATGCCAGTGATATTTGTTTCCAGTGTTCTTCCCTCCCCACAATATGACTGAACAAGTGAGCCTAAATAAGTGACCACCTTCACCCCCTTTTATCAGGACAGAAATTAGGCACTGAAGAGACTTGCAAACAGAAGAAGCCAAAATAAACAGAGGAACTGCTTTGGAAGTGACAGGTGCAACAGATTAAAACCCTGTAGTTAGCACCGACTACATTGGAAGGAGTCTATAGATATTGAGAAGTATAAGCCGGATCATGGAAATATCTGAAACTGAACTGACCCCACACTGTCTGCAACAGCTACAGAGAAATTCCTAGATATATTTTTACTATTATCATTTTTTAATTAAAAAAGTATTTTTAAGTACTTTATTACTCCTTTAATTTTCATTTTTATAACCTAGTATGACCTTGCAAAAAAAGACCCTATTTTAAAGAAAACTTCTTATATATATTTGATAATTTTTGTGACTTTGTTTTATTTTTGTTATATTGTATTTTTGAGACTCTAACCACTACTCTAGATTTTTAATCTTTGCTTTTTCGTATTTGTTATCAATTGCATACCTTTAAGAACCCAATCCTCGGTACCCATTTTTACTTGGAAATGTTATTACTGGCTTGATTACTCGCTCCACCTTTTGACTCTCCTTTTTCTCCACCAGGTCGCCTCTATCTCCTCCCTCCCCCTTCTTTTCTCTACCCAACTCTGTGAAACTCTTTGGGTATTCCGGGCTGTGGATAACACTTAAGGAATTGACTACTGCCTGGATCTGCCTATTTTTGATACTCCTTCTTCTCCTCCTGGTCACCTCTCTCCTTCCTCCCTCTTCTCTCCTCTGTGTAACTCCGTGAACGTCTCTGAGAACATCTCTGAGGGGTCCAGACTATGGAGTGTACACAGGAAATTGATTGCTGGCGAGATTGCTCTCTCCCCTTTTGATTCCTCGTCTTCTCCTCCTGGTCACCTCTATCTCCCTCCCCCTCTTCTCTTCTCCATGTAACTCTGTGAGCCTCTCCGGGTGTCCTTCACTGTGGAAAACTTTTCATCATTAGCCTGGATGTTTTACCATCAGTGCTGTATAGATGGAGAAGTCTTGAGGTTACTGTAAGAATAAGACTGAAAACCAGAGGCAAGAGGCTTAAGTCCAAAACCTGAGAACACCAGAGAACTCCTGACTCCAGGGAGCATTAATCGATAAGAGCTCAACCAAAAGCCTCCATACCTACACTGAAACCAAGCTCCACCCAAGATCCAACAAGCTCCAGAGCAAGATATAATATGCACATTCTCCAGCAATGCAGGAAAATAGCCCTGAGCTTCAATATACAGGATACCCAAAGTCACAACAAACCCATAGACATCTAAAAACTCACTACTAGACACTTCATTGCACTCCAGAGAGAAGAAATCCAGACTCACCTACCAGAACACTGACACAAGCTTCCCTAACCAGGAAACCTTGAAAAGCCACTCATCCAAACCCACACACAGAGAGGAAACTCCACAATAAAGAGGAACAACAAACTTTCAGCATACAGAAAGGCCATCCCAAACACAGCAACCTAAACAAGATGAAAAGTCAGAGAAATACTCAGCAGGTAAAGGAACAGGATAAATGCCCACCAAACCAAACAAAAGAGGAGGAGATAGGGAGTCTACCTGAAGAAGAATTCAGAATAATGATAGTAAAAATGATCCAAAATCTTGAAAACAAAATGGAGTTACAGATAAATAACCTGGAGACAAGGATTGAGAAGATGCAAGAAATGTATATCAAGGACATATAAGAAATAAAAAAGAGTCAATCAATAATGAATAATGCAATAAATGAGACCAAAAACACTCTGGAGGGTACCAACTGTAGAATAACCGAGGCAGAAGATAGGATAAGTGAGGTAGAAGATAGAACGGTAGAAATAAATGAAGCAGATATGAAAAAAGAAAAACAGAGTTAAAAGAAATGAGGATAACCTCAGAGACATCTGGGACAATGTGAAATGCCCAACATTTGAATCATAGGAGTTCTAGAAGAAGATAGCAAAAAGAAAGACCGTGAGAAAACACTTGAGGAGATAATAGTTGAAAATTTCCCTAAAATGGGGAAGGAAATTGTCACCCAAGTCCAAGAACCACAGAGAGTTCCAAACAGGATAAACCCAAGGCAAAACACCCCAAGATGCATATTAATCAAATAAACAAATATCAAACACAAGGAACAAATATAAAAAGAAGCAAGGGAAAAACAACAAATAACATACAAGGGGAACCCCATAAGGAAAACAGCTGATCTGTCAATAGAAACTCTTCCCAGTAGGGATTGGCAGGATATACCTAAAGTGATGAAAGAGAAAAACCTACAACCCAGATTTTTGTACCCAGCAAGGATCTCATTCAAATATGGAGGAGAAATCAAAAGCTTTACAGACAAGCAAAAGCTCAGAGAAGTCAGCACAACGAAACCTGCTCTTCAGCAAATGCTAAAGGATCTTCTCTAGACAGGGAACACAGAAAAGGTGTATAAACTCGAACCCAAAACAACAAAGTAAATGGCAACGGGATCATGCTTATCAATAATTACCTTAAATGTAAATGGGTTGAAATCCCCAACCAAAAGACAAAGACTGGCTTAATGATACAAAAATAAGACCCCTACATATGCTGTCTACAAGAGACCCACCTCAAAACAAGGGACACAGACAGACTGAAAGTGAAGACTGGAAAAAGATATTCCATGCAAATGGAGACCAAAAGAAAGCAGGAGTAGCAATACTCATATCAGAAAAATTGACCTTGAAATAAAGGCTGTGAAAAGAGACAAAGAAGGACACTACATAAAGAATCAAAACAAGAAGAAGATATAACAATTATAAATATATATGCACCCAACATAAGAGCACCACAATATGTAAGGCAAAATGATAACAAGTATGAAAGGGGAAATTAACAGTAACACAATAATAGTGGGTGACTTTAAGACCCCAGTCACACCTATGGATAGATCAACCAAACAGAAAGTTAGCAAGGAAACACAAACTTTAAATGATACAATGGACCATTTAGACCTAGTTGATATCTATAGGGCATTTCACTCCTAAACAGTGAAGTTCAGCTTTTTCTCAAGTGCACACAGAACTTTCTCCAGGATAGATCACACACTGGGCCATAAATCTAGCCTTGATAAATTAAAAAAAAAAACTGAAATCATTCCAAGCATCTTTTCTGATCAGAATGTGGTAAGATTAGATATCAACTAAAGGGAAAAAAACTATTAAAAATACAAACATATGGAGGCTAAACAAAATACTTCTGAATAACCAACAAATCACAGAAGAAATAAAAAAAATCAAAATGTGAATAGAAATGAATGAAAATGAAAACACAACAACCCAAAATCTATGAGACTCAGTAAAAGCAGTGCTAAGGGGGGAGGTTCATAGCAATACAAGCTTACCTCCAGAAATAAGAGAAATAAATAATCTAACTATACACATAAAGCAACTAGAAAAGGAAGAAATGAAGAACCCCAGGGTTATTAGATGGAAAGAAATCACAAAAATTAGGGCAGAAATAAATGCAAAAGAAACAAAAGAGACCATAGCCAAAATCAACAAAGCTAACAGCTGGTTCTTTGAGAAGATAAATGAAATAGAGAAACCATTAGCGAGACTCATCAGGAAACAATGGGAGAAAAATCAAATCAACAAAATTAGGAATGAAAATGGAGAAATCACAACAGACAACACAGAAATAAAAAGGATCATAAGAGACTACTATCAGCAACTATATGCCAATAAAATGGACAACTTGGAAGAAATGGACAAATTCTTAGAAAAGTATAAATTTCCAAAACTGAACCAGGAAGAAATAGAAAATCTTAACAGACCCATGGCAAGCATGCAAATTGAAACTATAATCAGAAATCTTCCAGCAAACAAAAGCCCAGGACCAGAGGGCTTCACAGCTGAATTCTACCAAAAATTTAGAGAAGAGCTAACACCTATCCTACTCAAAATCTTCCAGAAAATTGCAGAGGAACGTAAACTTGCAAACTCATTCTATGAGGCCACCATCACCCTAATACCAAAATCGTACAAAGATGCCACAAAGAAAGAAAACTACAGGCCAATATCACTGATGAACATAGATGCAAAAATCCTTAACAAAATTCTAGCAATCCAACAACATATTAAAAAGATCATTCATCATGACCAAGTGGGCTTTACCCCAGGGATGCAAGGATTCTTTAATATCCACAAATCAATCATGTGATACACCACATTAACAAATTGAAAGATAAAAACCATATGATGATCTCAATAAATGCAGAGAAAGCTTTTGACAAAGTTCAACATCCATTTATGATAAAAACCCTTCAGAAAGCAGGCACAGAAGGAACATATCTCAACATAATAAAAGCCAGCTATGATAAACCCACAGCAAACATTATCCTCAGTGGTGAAAAATAGAAAACATTTCCCCTAAAGTCAGGAAGAAGACAAGGGTGCCCACTCTCACCACTACTATTCAGAATAGTTTTGAAAGTTTGAGCCAGAGCAATCAGAAAAGAAAAAGAAATAAAAGGAATCCAGATTGGAAAAGAAGAAGTAAAACTCTCACTGTTGCAGATGACATGATCCGCTACACAGAAAACCCTAAAGACTCTACCAGAAAATTACTAGAGCTAATCAATGAATAGAGTAAAGTTGCAGGATATAAAATTAATACACAGAAGTCCCTTGCATTCCTATACACTAACAATGAGAAAACAGAAAGAGAAATTAAAGAAACAATTCCATTCACCATTGCAATGAAAAGAATAAAACACTTAGAAATAAATCTACGTAAAGAAACAAAAGACATATATATATAAAACTATAAAACACTGATGAAAGAAATCAAGATGAAACAAATAGATAGAGAAATATACCATGTTCATGGATCAGAAGAATCAATAGAGTGAAAATGAGTATACTACCCAAAGGAATTCAGTGGAATCCCTATCAAGCTGCTGCTGCTGCCGCTCGCTGCTAAGTCACTTCAGTCGTGTCCGACTCTGTGCGACCCCATAGACGGCAGCCCACCAGGCTCCCCCGTCCTGGGGATTCTCCAAGCAAGAACACTGGAGTGGGTTGCCATTTCCTTCTCCAATGTGTGAAAGTGAAAAGTGAAAGTGAAGTCACTCAGTCGTGTCCGACCCTTAGCGACCCCACGGACTGCAGCCTACCAGGTTCCTCCATCCATGGGATTTTCTAGGCAAGAGTACTGGAGTGGCTTGCCATTGCCTTCTCCGCCCTATCAAGCTACCAACCATATTTTTCAGAGAACTAGAATAAATAATTTCACAATTTGTATGGAATTACAAAAAACCTCAAATAACCAAAGCAGTCTTGAGAAAGAAGAATGGAACTGGAGGAATCAACCTGCCTGACTTCAGGATTTACTACAAAGCTACAGTCATCTAGATAGTATGGCATTGACACAAAGACAGAAATATAGGTCAATGGAACAAACTAGAAAGCCCAGGGATAAATCCACGCACCTACCTCTTTGACAAAGAAGGCACGAATATACAATGGGAAAAAGACAATCTCTTTAACAAGTGATACTGGGGATACTAGTCAACCACTTGTAAAAGAATGAAGCTAGAACACTTTCTAATAAAATACACAAAAATAAACTCAAAGTGGATTAAAGATCTAAAAGTAAGATCAGAAACTATAAAACTCCTAGAGGAAAACATAGGCAAAACACTTTCCGACATAAATCACAGCAGGATCCTCTATGACGCACCTCCCTGAGTAATGGAAATAAAAGGAAAAATAAACAAATGGGACCTAATTAAACTTAAAAGCTTTTGCACAAAGAAGGAAACTATAAGCAAGGTGAAAAGACAGACTTCAGATTGGGAGAAAATAATAGCAAATAAAGCAACTGACAAAGAATTAATCTCAAAAATATAGAGGCAACACCTGCAGCTCAATTCCACAAAAATAAATGATCCAATCAAAAAATGGGTCAAAGAACTAAATAGACATTACTCCTAAGAAGACATACAGATGACTAACAAACACATGAAAAGATGCTCAACATCACTCATTATCAGAGAAATGCAAATCAAAACCACAATGAGGTACCATTTCACATCAGTCAGAATGGCTGCTATCAAAAAACCTACAAACAATAAATGCTGGAGAGGGTGTGGAGAAAAGGGAACCCTCTTACACTGTTGGTGGGAATGTAAACTAGTATAGGCACTATGGAGAACAGTGTGGAGATTCCTTAAAAAACTGGAAATAGAACTGCCATATGACCCAGCAATCCCATTGCTGGGCATACACACCAAGGAAGTCAGAATTGAAAGAGACACGTGTACCCCAATGTTCATCGAAGCACTGTTTATAATAGCCAGGACATGGAAGCAACCTAGATATCCATCGGCAGATGAATGGATAAGAAAGCTGTAGTAAATGTACACAATGGAATATTACTCAGCCATTAAAAAGAATACATTTGAATCAGTTCTAATGAGGTGGATGAAACTGGAGCCTATTTTACAGAGTGAATTATGTCAGAACGAAAAACACCAATACAGTATACTAATGCATATATGTGGAATTTAGAAAGATGGTAATGATGACCCTACATGTGAGACAGCAAAAGAGACACAGATGTATAGAACAGCCTTTTGGACTCTGTGGGAGAAGGTGAGGGTGGGATGATTTGAGAGACTAGCATTGAAACATGTATGTTATCTTATGTGAACCAGCTCGCCAGGCCAGGTTCGATGCATGAGACAGGGTGCTCTGGGCTGGTGCACTGGGATGACCCAGAGGGATGGGATGGGGAGGGAGGTGGGAAGGGGGTTCAGGATGGGGAACACATGTACACCCATGGCTGATTCATGTCAATGTATGGCAATAACCACTACAATATTGTAAAGTAATTATCCTCCAATTAAATAAATACATTTTTAAAAAGTAAAATAAATATATTAATTTAAAAAAAGGAAACAAACCAAAATGAACTTATAAGGACTGAAATGAAATAGTAACTTCTCTCTTCAAAGAGAGGGGAAAATCAGAAACTTTTATAAACTGAATAAAATTATTCACTATTGAAATTGTTGAGGAAATAATATGAGAGTAGTGAGTTTATTTTCCATTAAGTGCTCACAAATGTTCTCTTTATTTTTATTATTATATGAGTATGTACACACCATTACTTATTATCAAGCATCCATTTTAGAATTCACAGTAGTGTCTTGTATATTATTTTTTTTAATTGGATTTTTTCTTTTCTTTTTTAGTTTATTTATTTTAATTGGAGGCTAACTACTTTATATTATTGTATTGGTTTTGCCATACACTGACATGAATCTGCCCCGGGTGTACATGTGTTCCCCATCTTGAACCCCTCTCCCACTACCCTCTCCATCCCACCCCTCTGGTTCATCCCAGTACATCAGCCCCGAGCATCCTGTATCATGCATCGAACTTGGACTGGCGATTCTTTTCACATATGATAATATACATGTTTCAATGCCATTCTCCCAAATCATCCCACCCTTGCCCTCTCCCACAGAGTCCAAAAGACTGTTCTATACATCTGTGTCTCTTTTGCTGTCCTGTATACAGGGTTATCGTTATCATCTTTCTAAATTCCATATATATGTGTTAGTATACTGTATTGGTGTTTTTCTTTCTGGCTGACTTCACTCTGTGTAATAGGCTCCAGTTTCATCCACCTCATTAGAACTGATTCAAATGTATTCTTTTAAATTGCCGAGTAATACTCCATTGTGTAAATGTACCACATCTCTTTTATCCATTCGTCTGCAGATGGACATCTAGGTTGCTTCCATGTCCTGGATATTATAAACAGTGCTGCGATGAACATTGGAGTACATGTGTCTCTTTCAACTCTGGTTTCCTCAGTGTGTATGCCCAGGAGTGCGATTGTTGGATCATATGGCAGTTCTATTTCCAGTTTTTTAAGGAATCTCCACGCTGTTCTCCATAGTAGTTGTACTTGTTTGCATTCCCACCAACAGTGTAAGAGGGTTCCCTATTCTCCACACCCTTTCCAGCATTTATTGCTTGTAGACATTGGGATAGCAGCCATTCTGACTGGCGTGAACTGCTACCTCATTGTGGTTTTGATTTGCATTTCTCTGATTATGAGTGATGTTGAGCATCTTTTCATGTGTTTATTAGCCATCTGTATGTCTTCTTTGGAGGAATGTCTGTTTAGTTCATTGGTCCATTGTTTGATTGGGTCGTTTATTTTTCTGGAATTGAGCTGCAGGAGTTGCCTCTCTATTTTTGAGATTAATTCTTTGTCAGTTGTTTCATTTGCTATTATTTTCTCCCATTCTGAAGGCTGTCTTTTCACCTTGCTTAGAGTTTCCTTTGCTGTGCAGAAGTTTTTAATTTTAATTAGGTCCCATTTGTTTATTTTTGCTTTTATTTCCAATATTCTAGGAGGTGGGTCATGAAGGATCCTGCTGTGATTTATGTCAGAGAGTGTTTTGCCTATGTTCTCCTCTCAGAGTTTTATAGTTTCTGATCTTACATTTTGATCTTTCCTTCATTTTGAGTTTATTTTTGTGTATGGTGTTAAGGATTGTTCTAGTTTCATTCATTTACAAGTGGATGACCAGTTTTCCCAGCACCACTTGTTAAAGAGATTGTCTTTTCTCCATTGAATATTCTTGCCACTTTGTCAAAGATAAGGTCTCCATAGGTGTGTGGGTTTATCTCTGGGCTTTCTATTTTGTTCCATTGATCTATATTTCTGTCTTTATGCCAGTACCATACTTTCTTGATGACTGTGGCTTTGTAGTAGAGCCTGAAGTCCGGCAGGTTGATTCCCACAGTTCCAGTCTTCTTTCTCCAGATTGCTTTGGCTATTCGAGGTTTTTTGTATTTCCATACAAATTGCGAAATTATTTGTTCTACCTCCGTGAAAAATACCATTAGTAGCTTGATAGGGATTACATTGAATCTATAAATTATTTTGGGTAATTTACTCATTTTCACAATATTTATTCTTCCAATTCATGAACACAGTACATTTCTCCGTCTATTAGTGTCCCCTCTGATTTCTTTCACCAGTGTTTTATAGTTTTCTATATAAAGGTCATTTGCTTCTTTAGGTAGATATATTCCTAAGCATTTTATTGTTTTCGTTGCAACGGTGAATGGAATTGTTTCCTTAATTTTTCTTTCTATTTTCTCATTATTAGTGTATAGGAATGCAGGGGATTTCTGTGTGTTGATTTTATATCCTGCAACTTTACTATATTCATTGATTAGCTCTAGTAATTTTCTGGTAGAGTCTTTAGGGTTTTCTGTGTAGAGGATCATGTCATCTGCAAACAGTGAGAGTTTTACTTCTTCTTTTCCAATGTGGATTCCTTTTATGTCTTTTTCTTTTTTGATTGCTGTGGCCAAAACTTCCAAAACTATGTTGAATAGTAGCGGTGAGAGTGGGCACCCTTGTCGTGTTCTTGACTTTAGGGGAAATGCTTTCAATTTTTCACCATTGAGGATAATGTTTGCTGTGGGTTTGTCATATAGAGCTTTTATTATGTTGAGGAATGTTCCTTCTATTCCCGCCTTCTGGAGGGTTTTGATCATAAATGGGTGTTGAATTTTGTCAAAGGCTTTGTCTGCATCTATTGAGAGAATCACATGGCTTTTATTTTTCAATTTGTTTATGTGGTGTATTACATTGATTGATTTGCGGATATTGAAGAATCCTTGCATCCCTGGGGTAAAGCCCACTTGGTCATGATGAATGATCTTTTTAATGTGTTGTTGGATTCTGATTGCTATAATTTTGTTAAGTATTTTTGCATCTATGTTCGTCAGTGATATTGGCCTGTAGTTCTCTTTTTCTGTGGCATCTTTGTCAGGTTTTGGGATTAAGGTAATGGTGGGTTCATAGAATGAGTTTGGAAGTTTACCTTCCTCTGCAATTTTCTGGAAGAGGTTGAGTAGGATAGGTGTTAGCTCTTCTCTAAATTTTTGGTAGAATTCAGCTGTGAAGCCGTCTGGACCTGGGCTTTTGTTTGTTGGAAGATTTCTAATTACAGTTTCAATTTCTATGCTTGTGATGGGTCTGTTAAGATTTTCTATTTCTTCCTGGTTCAGTTTTGGAAAGTGGAAAAGACTCTGATGCTAGGAAAGGTTGGGGGCGGGAGGAGAAGGGGACAACAGAGAATGAGATGGATGGATGGCATCACCAACTCTGTGAACATGAGTTTGAGTGAACTCCGGGAGTTGGTGATGGACAGGGAGGCCTGGCGTGCTGTAATTCATGGGGTTGCAGAGAGTCGGACACGACTGAGCGACTGAACTGAACTGAACTTTTCTAGAAATTTGTCCATTTCTTCCAAGTTGTCCTTTTTATTGGCATATAATTGCTAATAGTAGTCTCTTATGATCCTTTGTATTTCTGTGTTGTCTGTTGCGATCTCTCCCTTTTCATTTCTAATTTTATTGATTTGGTTTTTCTCCCTTTGTTTCTTGACGAGTCTGGCTAGTGGTTTGTCAATTTTATTTACCCTCTCAAAGAACCAGCTTTTGGGTTTGTTGATTTTTGCTATGGTCTCTTTTGTTTCTTTTGCATTTATTTCTGCCCTAATTTTTAAGATTTCTTTCCTTCTACTAACCCTGGGGTTCTTCATTTCTTCCTTTTCTAGTTGCCTGAGGTGTGCTGCTGCTGCTGCTAAGTCACTTCAGTCGTGTCCGACTCTGTGTGACCCCATAGACGGAAGCCCACCAGGTTCCCCCTTCCCTGGGATTCTCCAGGCAAGAACACTGGAGTGGGTTGCCATTTCCTTCTCCAATGTGTAAAAGTGAAAAGTGAAAGTAAAGTTGCTCAGTCGTGTCTGACCCTTAGCGACCCCACGGACTGCAGCCTACCAGGCTCCTCCATCCATGGGGTTTTCTATGTAAGAGTACTGGAGTGGCTTGCCATTGCCTTCTCCATGCTTTAGGTGTAGAGTTATGTTATTTGGTTGACTTTTTTCTTGTTTCTTGAGGTATGCCTGTATTGCTATGAACTTTCCCCTTAGCACTGCTTTTAGAGTGTCTGGGGTTTTGGGTTGTTGTGTTTTCATTTTCATTCATTTCTATGCATATTTTGATTTCTTTTTTGATTTCTTCTATGATTTGTTCGTTATTCAGCATCGTTTTGTTCAGCCTCCATATGTTGGAATTTTTAATAGTTTATCTCCTGTAATTGAGATCTAGTCTTACTGCATTGTGGTCAGAAAAGATGCTTGGGATGATTTCAAATTTTTTTTAATTTACAAAGGCTAGATTTATGGCCCAGGATGTGATCTATCCTGGAAAAGATTCCGTGTGCACTTGAGAAGAAGGTGAAATTCATTGTTTTGGGGTGAAATGTCCTATAGATATCTATTAGCTCTTACTGGTCTATTGTATCATTTAACGTTTGTGTTTCCTTGTTAATTTTCTGTTTAGTTGATTTATCCATAGGTGTGAGTGGGGTATTAAAGTCTCCTACTATTATTGTGTTATTGTTGATTTCCCCTTTCATACTTGTTAGCATTTTTCTTACATATTGCGGTGCTCCTATGTTGGGTGCATATATATTTATAATTGTTATATTTTCCTCTTGGATTGATCCTTTGATCATTATGTAGTGTCCTTCTTTGTCTCTTTCACAGTCTTTTTGCTTAAAATCTATTTTATCTGATATGAGTATTGCTACTCCTGCCTTCTTTTGGTCTCTATTTGCGTGGAATATCTATTTCCAGCCATTCACTTTCAATCTGTATGTGTCCCTCATTTTGAGGTTGGTCTCTTGTAGACAACGTATATAGGGGTCTTCTTTTTGTATCAATTCAGCCAGTCCTTGTTTTTTGGTTGGGGCATTCAACCCATTTACATTTAAGGTAACTATTGATAAGTATGATCCTGTTACCATTTACTTTATTCTTTTGGGTTCGAGTTTATACACTCATTCTGTGTTTCCTGTCTAGAGAAGGTCCTTTAACATTTGTTGGAGAGCTGGTTTGGTGCTGCTGAATTTTCTCAGCTTTTGCTTGTCTGTAAAGCTTTTGATTTCTCCTTCATATTTGAATGAGATCCTTGCTGGGTACAGTAATCTGGGCTGTATGCCCTGATATTCCCTCCTGGCCTGAACAGTTTCTATTGAAAATCAGCTGTTATCCTTATGGGGATCCCCTTGTGTCTTATTTGTTGCTTTTCCCTTGCTGCTTTTAATATTTCTTCTTTGTGTTTAATCTTCGTTAATTTGATTAGTATGTGTCTTGGGGTATTTCGCCTTGGGTTTATCCTGTTTGGAACTCTCTGGGATTCTTGGACTTGGGTGATTATTTCCTTCCCCATTTTAGGGAAATTTTCAACTATTATCTCCTCAAGTATTTTCTCATGGTCTTTCTTTTTGTCTTCTTCTTCTGGGACTCCTATGATTCGGATGTTGGGGCGTTCAACACTGTCCCAGAGGTCTCTGAGATTGTCCTCATTTCTTTTAATTCATTTTTCTTTTTTCCTCTCTGCTTCATTTATTTCTACCATTCTATCTTCTAACTCACTTATTCTATCTTCTGCCTCCGTTATTCTACTGTTGGTTCCCTCCATAGTGTTTTTGGTCTCATCTATTGCGTTATTCATTGTATATTGACTCTTTTTTATTTCTTTTAGATCCTTGTTAAATGTTTCTTGCATCTTCTCAATCCTTTTCTCCAGGTTATTTATCTGTAACTCCGATTTGTTTTCAAGATTTTGGATCAATTTCACTATCGTTATTTGGAATTATTTTTCAGGTAGGTTCCCTATATATATCTTCCTCTTTTGTTTGCGTTGGTAGGTGTTTATCCTGTTCCTTTATTTACTGGGTATTTCTCTGCCTCTTCATCTTGCTTATATTGCTGTGTTTGGGGTGGCCTTTCCGTCTTCTGGCAGTTTGTGGAGTTCTCTTTATTGTGGAGTTTCCTCACTATGGGTGAGGTTGGATGGGTGACTTGTCAAGGTTCCCTGGTTAGGGAAGCTTGTGTCGGTGTTCCGGTGGGTGGAGCTGGATTCCTTCTCTCTGGAGTGCAATGAAGTGTCCAGTAATGAGTTATGAGATGTCAGTGGGTTTGGAGTGACTTTGGGCAGTCTGTATATTGCAGCTCAGGGCTCTGTGTTGCTGGAGAATTTGCATGGTATGTCTTGCTCTGGAACTTGTTAACCCTTGGGTGGTGCTTGGTTTCAGTGTGGGTATGGAGGTGTTTGATGAGCTCCTATCAATTAATGTTCCCTGGAGTCAGGAGTTCTCTGGTGTTCTCAGGATTCGGACTTAAGTCTCCTGCCTCTGGTTTTCAGTCTTATTCTTGCAGTAGCCTCTAGACTTCTCTGTCACTTCCAAGGTGGTTCCCTCTGTTTTAGCTTCTGTTTGCTGGTCTCTTCAGTGTCTAATTTTTGCCCTGACACTAGGGGGTGGTGGACACTTCTTAAGGCTCAGTTGCTTAGTCCTGTTCTGGGAAGGGAGGAACACTGCAGACAAATATCTCTGGCATCTGTGGGGAGTGTTCACAGTGTCCCGGCCACACTGGGTTTGCCCCCGCTCACGGCGTGTATGCTGTCCCAGTCTACTCTGCACAGGCTCTAGGTTGCTCTCCCGGGAACTGTCTGAGGCTGGTGCTGGGCTGCATGCACATCCCAGATCTAAGCCACTCAGGTTCAGGTACTCGGGTATTCCACAAAGGTGCAGACTTGGTTGGGCCTGCCTTTTGTGCCCTTCCCCGGTCCAAGCAGCTCAGGTGACCAGGTGTTTGGTGAGTACGGTCGCTGTGACTTACCGCCTCCCCAGTCCCTCCCGCTCAGTTTTCTGGGTGTACAACTGGCGCACCTTCTCAGGCAAATGTTGACCGGCCAGAAATCCAAGAAGCCTGGTTAGCAACAAAGCCTGCCTGCAGTTTGGTATCGGCTACCTTTCTGGGGCTGTGATTGCCCCCTTTCAGCTCTGGCTGCCCTCCCCTGCCTGTTTCAGAGGACGATGGGCCATCCACAGCCAGCTAGCTCTGTTCAGTCCTTTGCTCTGTGAGCGGGACTGGCGGAGTCTTAGGTTAGGGCTTTTCGCCTTTTTACGGGGAAGCTACCCCACTGTCTGCTTTGCTATCTCCAGTCAGCTGCCCCAGACTGCCCTCGCAGCATTCAGGCCGGGTCCTCACTCCAAGCAGTTCAGCCAGCTCCTCCCTGCCCAGCCTCCGCTTGCTAATGGCAGATGCAGGTGTCTGCTCTGCTTCTCCGCTGGGAGGTACTGTTGGGTGCATAAGCTGTGAGTTTTAATTATTTATTTCTTTTTCTCCTGGTTATGTTGCCCTCTGAGGTTCCAAGACTTGCCACAGACACGCCTGTGAGAGTGTTTCCTGGTGTTTGGAACCTTCTCTCTTTCTTATGCCTTCCTTCCCAGGACGGAGCTCCATACCTATCTCTTTTGTCTCTCTTTTTATCTTTTAGGTTTTTTCCTACCTCCTTTTGAAGACAATGGGCTGCTTTTCTGGGTGCCTGATGTCCTGGGCTGGCATTCAGAAGTTGTTTTGTGGAATTTACTCAGCATTCAAATGTTCTTTTGATGAATTTGTGGGGGAGAAAGTGGTCTCACCGTCCTATTCATCCACCATCTTGTTGTCTTATACACTATTAATTTTGAAGCAATGTTATATAAATTGTACAAGGGACCATGAAAAACAGAGGGAGCTACAAAAAATCCTGACACTAGACACATCAGTAGAAGCATTCACCTCACACATTGATACATCAGTTCAGTTCAGTCGCTCAGTCATGTCCGACTCTCCGCGACCCCATGAATCACAGCACACCAGGCCTCCCTGTCCATCACCAACTCCCGGAGTATACTCAAACTCATGTCCACAGAGTCGGTGATGCCATCCAGCCATCTCATTCTCCGTCGTCCCCTTCTCCTCCCGCCCCAAAACTTTCCCAGCATCAGAGTCTTTTCCAGTGAGTCAACTCGTCGCATGAGCTGGCCAAAGTATTGCAGTTTCAGCTTTAGCATCAGTCCCTCCAATGAACACCCAGGATTGATCTCCTTTAGAATGGACTGGTTGGATCTCCTTGCAGTATAAGGGACTCTCAAGAGTCTTCTCCAACACCACAGTTCAAAAGCATCGATTCTTCGGCGATCAGCTTTCTTCACAGTCCAACTCTCACATCCATACATGACCACGGGAAAAACCATTGCCTTGACTAGACGGACCTTGGTTGGCAAAGTAATGTCTCTGCTTTTTAATATACGATCAAGGTTGGTCATAACTTTCCTTCCAAGGAGCAAGCGTCTTTTAATTTCATGGCTGCAATCAGCATCCGCAGTGATTTTGGAGCCCCCCAAAAATAAAGTCTGATACTGTTTCCACTGTTTTTCCATCTATTTCCCATGAAGTGATGGGACCAAATGACGGGATTAGTGACCTTAAAAAAAAAAAAAAAAAAGACACCAAAAAGTAAGAAGGCAGCTGTCAGCAAGCCAAGAAGAAGGCCCTTACAAGCACAAAATCTCCCAAAACCTTGAGTTTGGACTTCCAGACTTCAGAACTGTGAGAAATACGTGACCTTATTTAAAGGTCACCCAGTCTATGGAATTTTGTTATAGCAGCCTGAGTGAATACAAGTCATTGTAAAAAAAAGTTTCAACAATCAAGTACAAATCCTCTTGAAACAAATGTCAAAACAGAAAATCTCAGCAAAACAAACAGAATCCAAATTTTATAATTATAACAGAGAACTAAAAGGAACTTTTAGAACTGAAAAATGTAATCACAGAAACTTTTAAAAACTCAGTGGATGGGGTCAACAGTATAGTGGAAATGACAGAGGAAAGAATCAATGAACTTGAGGAATATGAATAGAATTCACGAAACTGAACAACAGAGAGAAAACAGGCCCCAAAAAATAAATAAATAAAGCTGAACAGAACTTTAGTAATCTGTAGGAAAATACAAAAAAAAAAAAAAGGATCATCAGAATCCCAGATGGAGAAAAGAAAGAAGAAAGAGTATCTGAAGAAATAAGGCCTGAAATTCCCCCAAATTTGGTGAAAGGATAAGCCTAAAGATCTAAGAAACGAAGCAAACCCCAAACAAATAAATCAATCCACACCAAGACCCATTATAACTCAATTCAGGAAAACTAAAAATTAAGAAAAAGCTTTGAAAGCAACCAAAGGAAAAGGGCAACAGTACCTACCATCAGTCTGAATGAAAACAGATTTCTCATTTAAACCTTGGAGAAGTACCAGAATATTTTTCAAGTGCTGAAAGAAAAGAATTTTAATTCATGAATCCCATACCTTATGAAACTATCCTTCAGGAATGAAAGAGGGGAAAAAAAATCAGATAAAGAGAAGCTAAGAGAAGTTGTCACTAGCATTGGTTAAAGGAAGTTCTTCAAACAGAAAGGTTATTGTATTAGTTTTCTAGGCCTGCCACAACAAAGTATCAGGATCTGGGTGGTTTAAACAACAGAAATTTGTTGTCTCACAATCTGGAGACAAGGAGTCTGAAGTCATGGCTTCAGGGGCCCTTCTCCCTCTGAAACCTGGATGGGTGACTCCTCCCTTTATGCTGCCTGGGTTCTGGTGGTTGATGGCAGTCCCTGGGATTCCATGCTGCTGCTACTGATAAGTCACTTCAGTCATGTCCGACTCTGTGTGACCCCATAGACGGAAGCCCACTAGGTTCCCCCGTCCCTGGGATTCTCCAGGCAAGAACACTGGAGTGGGTTGCCATTTCCTTCTCCAATGTGTGAAAGTGAAGTCGCTCAGTCGTGTCTGACCCTTAGCGACCCCACGGACCGCAGCCTACCAGGCTCCTCTATCCATGGGATTTTCTAGGCAAGAGTACTGGAGTGGCTTGCCATTGCCTTCTCCGTGGGGTTCCATGACGTGGAGCTAAAGCACTTCCATCTCTGTCTCCCTCATCACAGGGCATTCTCCCCTGGGTTTCTGTGTCTCTTCTCTTCTTGTCAGGACAATGGTCCTACTGGATAAGGGTCTCCTCTATTCCAGTATGACCTCACTGGAACTACTTACATCCGTAACAACTCCATTTCCAAATCAGGTCACATTCGGAGGTCCTGGGGGTCAGGAATTCAACAGATCTTTGGGGGAGACACAATTTAGTATATAACAAATTACCAAAGAAAAGTTTACAAAATGTAGGTTGCCATTCATATAACCTTCTCAAAATTAGAAAATTATAGAGATGGAGAAGAGATTCATGACTGCTGATGCTCAGAGAGGTGAATTGAGGGACCAGAATACCACGTGTGACTATAAGGGGGTAGGAGGAGGGAGACCATTATGATGATGGAAATGTACCTATCTTGACTGTAGGGGTTTAATGAATCAATACGTGTGATAAAATGACAACTATACACACACTATCACCTGGAGGAGGGCACAGCAACTCACTCCAGTATTCTTGCCTGGAGAATCCATGGACAGAGGAACCTGGGATGCTACCATCTATAGGGTCGCAAAGAGTTGGACAGGGCTGAAGCGACTTATAGGGTCGCAAAGAGTTGGACAGGGCTGAAGCATGCCATGTAGGAAAAAGATTATCCATTTGCTTTAGCTGATTTATGGCTACTATTTCTGCTTGTGAACTTTCAAAAGATGTCCGGAAAGTCACTTAAATTGAAAATAAAAGAAAAAGAAAACTAGTTTGAGATTCCTGAAAGGGTCTGACTGACCTCCATAACTCAAGTGCTCACTGCCATCAGTGACTCTGGCCACTTGGCGGCCATTTACACCACCACAGAATCTTAGTTTTCCTTTTCTGAGCCACTGTAGCTTGAGCGTGGCTTCCAAGGTATCAGGAGTGGTAAAGAACCCACCTCCCGATGCAGGAGACATAAGAGAGGCAGGTTTAATCCCTGGGTTTGGAAGCTCCCCTGGAGGATGAAATGACAACCCACTCCAGTATTCTTGCCTGGACAATCCTACAGACAGAGGAGCCTGGCGGGCTACAGTCCATAGGGTTGCAAACAGTCCAAGTCAACTGAAGCAACTTAGCACACACATGCACACAGCTTGAGCAGGAACTCTCTGATGTGTTCAGCAGACTGCTCCTCAAAATCATAGGACATATATGTGTACGTCCATACCCGGTCACTTCAGTCATGTCAGACTCTTTGCAATCACATTGACTGTAGCTCGCCAGGCTCTTCAGTCCATGGGATTCTCCAGAACTGACCTGCTATTACCAACAGTACTCATCAAAGTCCACGAGAAAAAGTAAAAATAGCAAACCCACATCCTCCAAAGATGGAACAGGAATAGAAATGGAATACTTACAAATTATTAAAAACACTTCTGTATTTATGGATTTAAATTTAAATATTTAAAATTTAACGTTTTACATTTTGCATGTGTGCTCAGTCCCTTCAGTCATGTCCAACTTTTCGGGATCCCATGGACTGTAGCCCACCAGGCTCCTCAGTCTATGAGATTTTTCCAGGCAAGAATATTGGAGCGGGTTGTCATTTCCTTCCCCAGGGGATCTTCCCAGCCCATGGATTGAACCCAGGGATAAAACCCTCATCCCTTGCAACTCCTTCATTGCCAGGCAAATTCTTTACCACTAGCCCCACCTGGGAAGCAACCCGAAAGTTAGCAAATCACCTCAAATTAATCCATAAGTCCAGTAACACTCAAATAAAAAGATTAACAAGGCCATTTTTTGTGGAAGTTGAAAATTGATTACAAAATTGGAAAAGGCATATACAGAAAATTGATTTATCAAGGATGTTGCACTGCAAAAGAGTGGAGAAAGGATGCATAATTGATGGATAAAGAATGGTCTTGATCTGGGGACTGGTTTTATGGGTGTCTTCATTTTGTGAACATTCATCAAGATGTACGATTAAGATATGTCCTTTACCTGTATGTGTGTTATACTTACTTGCCTAATAGAAAACTTTCTCACCAGTAGTGTTGCATGTATACCAAAAGTCATTCTTTCCTCAAACAGGTTTATTTCAGTTACACTTATTGTAAACCAAATAAGAATGGTTTATAAACCAAACCAACAAAAGAGGAATGCAGTAAAGACTTTTTTTGGAATACAGAGAAATTTTGCAAAATATGTTACAGACCAATAATTAGAATATAAAATATGTAAAGCACCCATGAGAAGCAATATTAAGAAGACAAACAGGGGATTCCCTGGTGGCTCAGTGGTAAAGAATCTGCCTGCAACAGAGGAGACACGATTTCCATGCCTAGTCCAGGAGATTCCCACATGCTGGGAGCAACTTTGCCATAACTATTGAGCCTGTGCTCTAAAGTCTGGGAACTGGAGCCCCTGTGCCCTAGAGCCCATGCTGCACAACAAGAGAACTCAACATAATGAGAAACCCATGGACTGCAACTAGAGAGTAGCCCCTGCTTGCCATTACTAGAGAAAAGGATATGTGCAGCAACTAAAAGCCAGTGCAGTCCTCCAAATAAATAAATAAATAAAATAATTTTTTAAAAAGGAGACAACAGAAAAATAGGTAAAGGACATCAAAAGATAATTCACAGGAGAGGAAAAGAAATATGTTTGTTCAGAAAAACCTATAGAGATGCACACCCAAGACATAATCTGGGAAAGGCAGGTTCAACACTAGGGAGATGCTCATTTTCACCTGTTAAATTGGTAAAAAAAAAAAAAAGAAATTTAAAAATAATTATCTGCAAGAATGTGGGGGAAATGGGTACTCTTCTATAGCTGATATGTGTGTGTAAATTTATCGGGGACCAGCCTCGATATGGCCCAGGGTATCCTCGGGATGAATGGCGTCGGCATCAGAGAGAGAGAGAGAGAGACAGGGGCTGATGATTCCTTGGTTTACGCAGGAAACCAATAAAACTCCAGCACGGGGTTTGCTCTGTTTACGTAGGCCGCAGGTGCCCTCTCGAATCACTGGAGGCACCCCACCAGGGCACCCCCTCGAGTGGGTCTTAGAAGCCCAGGCAGATAAGTAAACTCAGAGGTCCCAGCGCTCCAAGGATCTCAACCAGAAAAAGGAGAATAGAGAAAAGGACGGAAAAAGAGAAAGAACGACACGGGGAGACCAAGCTTCAGTGAGTAAGGCCCAAAACTTTATTTTCCAGTGCTGCTTTTATACCCTAAGTTGTGCACATAAGAAACAGAGAAAGGGAGGTATAGAGTTACGCCAAAATCACGCGGGGTCAGCAGTCTTGACCCTTATTAGGATCAGGGCTTATTTTTGTGTGTCTTGTGATAAAAGTTTTAGGTGGTTTACATCATCTTCTGGCCAGGGGGCCTGCTAACAGTTTATGGCCCTCTCTCCTAACAATAGGTTAGTTAGCTAGTAAAAGGCTTATATTCTTTTAAGGTGACTTTCCTAAAGTCAGGTGCTAGACACATGACAAAGTTATATTCCTATAAGGCACAGGTGTAGTGAGCTACAAGAAAGGAATTTATTAACTTAAGATCTGATATGGTTAAATCAAAGGCTACTACTTATATTCCCTATATGTGATTAATATATTTCCAAGGATACAATAGATAGAGGAAACTTTGCAGCAAGCATTGATTCAACAATGAAATCTTTTTTAGTACTATTCTAATGATTTTAACTTCTTCAACAGATTCCTGTATTTTAGAATATTAGGCTTTCTGTCCTTGCATGGCTAGGAGGCTATAAACAGTCACACTCATAGTTGTAAGAGCCCGGACAAACTTGTCATGCAAGTTAGAAAGCTATCAGAGGGGCTTGGATTGGAACACTCCTATTAAGCTGAGAAGAATTTTTAAGCTACAGCTCTGAATAAATGTTTTCAGAGAAAGGTGGTTGGGGGAAGCCCCCGTAAGTATTAGAGGACTTGATAAGAGGCGTAAGATAGTAAGGCAGTCAGACTCTGGTTTTCTTTGGGGTAGATGCTCAGGTAAGTCCAGGGGGTTCCTCGAGTCCTGATTAGCCTTTGCCCGTCAGGCCTCTTCCCCAATTGACCTTTGCCACGGGTAGGATTTCCCTCGCTGGCTCCCGGCATAAATTGATGTAATTACTATTTGGCAGTGTCTAGTGAGGTTGAGGAGAAGGCAGTGGCAACCCACTCCAGTACTCTTGCCTGGAAAATCCCATGGAGAGAGGAGCCTTGTAGGCTGCAGCCCATGGGGTCGCAAAGAGTCGGACACGACTGAGCGACTTCACTTTCATTTTTCACTTTCATGCATTGGAGGAGGAAATGACAACCCACTCCAGTGTTCTTGCCTGTAGAATCCCAGGGATGGGGGAGCCTGGTGGGCTGCCATCTATGGGGTTGCACAGAGTTGGACACGACTGAAGCGACTTAGCAGCAGCAGCAGCAGTGAGGTTGAATGGGCTTTCCGAGTGCTGCTAGTGGTAAAGAACCAACCTGCCAATTCAAGAGGTGTAAGAGACACAGATTCGATCCCTGGGTCAGGAAGATCCCTTGGAGGAGGGCATGGCAACCCACTCCAATATTCTTGCCTGGAGAATCCTATGGACAGAGGAGCCTGTTGTGCTACAGTCCAAAGAGTCAAATATGAGTGAAGCAACTGAGCAAGAACTCACAGTGAGGTTGAAGATGCACATATGCTGTCATTTAGCAATTCCAGTTCTAGGAAACATATTTATAGAGTAATGAAAATTCATAACAAGAGTATTCGTTGCAGCACTCTTTGTAATAGCAAAAAAAGAGAAGCAACTCAAAGATGTCTACAAGAATGACATGCCTAAGGAAACTATTCATAAAATAGCATATTATATACCAGTTAAAATGGATGTATATCTGTTATAGATGAACATGGATAAATCTAAAAATCATAATGTTGGGTGAAAAAATCAAGTTGTGGACAATTACTTGCAGTGTGATATAACTTATTGTAATGCAAAAATTTTGAGAAAATTCATTTTAAAAACGTCATTTTGTGTACAAATCTAGGTACTTAGAATCATTGAACAAAACAGATCTCTGCCCTTATGGATTTTACATCTCAATGGAGGAAGAGTGAAATAAATCAATATACACAGCAAGTAAATAAGCTGTATATTGTGTTAAATAATGATGAAAACAGAGCAGGGGAAGGCAGATAGAGTAGGGCTGTGCAAGTTGCAATATTAAATAGGCTAGTTCAGACCGGTTTCATTGAAATGGTGAGATTTGAGCTTTAATGCAGGTGAAAGGGTTTAAATAAATGGATAACATGGAAAAGAGCACTCCTTCTAGAGGGACATTGCAAAGGTTCCATGGCAATAGTGAGCCTGGCATTTTTAAGGGACAGTAAGGAGGCCACAGATTGGACAGAGTAAGTGGGGAAGAGAGCAGATAGAGCAGTCAGAGATATAATGGAGAACCAGAAAATGTAGGGTTTTGTAGGGATTTTGACTCTCACTCAGTGGAACTCACTATCTTTTTCAGGTTTTGAGCAGAGAAGTACAAGGATTTCATTTATATTTAAAAATTATCACTTAATTTTTGCCCAGAGTATACACCACAGAGGATCAAGAACAAAAACAGAGAGATTTGTTAGAAGGCTATTTCATTTATTCAGGTGAGAAATAGTGGCAAATTGGACCTTATATGTAGCGATGGGGATGTGAGAAGGATTGGATTTTGGATACACTGAGTAAGAACCCAAATGATTTCCTGATGAGTTATATGTACAGTGAATTCCCCAGGACTTCCCTGGTGGCTCAGACGGTAAAGTATCTGCCTACAATGAGAGACACCCAGTTTCGATCCCTAAGTTGGGAAGATCCTCTGGAGAAGGAAATGGCAACCCACTCCAGTACTCTTCCCTGGAAAATCCTATGGACAGAGGAGCATGGTAGGCTACAGTCCATGGGGTTGCAAAGAGTCGGACACGACTGAGCGACTTCACTATATGTACAGTGGGAGAGAAAGGGAGGAATTGAAGACAGCAGCACGATTTCTGGCCTGACTATATGGACTGGGCTTCCCTGGTAGCTCAGCTGGTAAAGAATCTGCCTGCAGTGCAGGAGACTCTAGTTCGATTCCTGGGATGGGAAGATCCGCTGGAAAAGGTTAAGGATACCCACTCCAGTATTCTTGGGCTTTCCTAGTGGCTCAGCTGGTAAAGAATCCACCTGCAATGCGGGAGACCTGGGTTCGATCCCTGGGTTTGGAAGGTCCCCTGGAGAAGGGAATGGCTACCCACTCTAGTATTCTGTCCTGGAGAATTCCATGGGCTATGTAGTCCATGGGGTCACAAAGAGTCAGACACAACTGAGCACCTTTAACACATAGCTGTGATTCCCTCTCACATATGGACTGATGGAACTGTCATCAGTTGAGATGCAGATGGCTACAGGAGGAGAAAGTTTGGGGAAAAAGATCAGGAATTCAATGTGCAACATTTTGAGTTTGAGATATCTATTAGACATCTTAGTGGAGGTGCTGAGTAGGCAGTTGCATATATTAGACTGTACATTGTGATACAGATCCAATCTGCAGACTTGAATTTAAGAGTTATAAATATAGAAAGTGTTTTACAGTGTTTGCATTGGAAGATATCACCAAGGGAGGGTAGATAGAAATGAGAAGAACAGGGACCAAGCCTGGGCACACTCCCATTTTAAGAGGTTCAGGAGGAGAAGAGGAACCAGTAAAGGTAACTGAGAAGAAGCAGCCAGAGAGGTCAGAAGAAAACAGGAGAACAGGGTGCTGGAATCCAATTGAAGACAGTAAACTGAAGAGGAGTGACTCATGAGCTGTGCCAAATGCTGTTGATAGGTACAGTAAGGATTAAGAATTGACCATTGGACTGAACAATGTAGAAGTTAGTCATGACCTTGAGGACAGAAATTTCAGTGGAGTGGTGGAGGAGAACCCCTGACTGGACTCTGTTCAAATGAAAATAGGAAGGAGTAGAAAATTGGAAACAGGGATTAGAGACAACAATTACAAAGGGGTGAAGGAGTAGGAACCTGGAATGTTAGGTCCATGAATCAAGGCAAATTTGAAGTGGTCAAACAGGAGATGGCAAGAGTGAACGTCGACATTCTAGGAATCAGTGAGCTAAAGTGGACTGGAATGAGTGAATTTAACTCACATGACCATTATATCTACTACTGTGGGCAGGAATCCCTTAGAAGAAATGGAGTAGCCATCATGGTCAACAAAAGAGTCCGAAATGCAGTACTTGGATGCAATCTCAAAAACGACAGAATGAACTCTGTTGCTTTCCAAGGCAAACCATACAATATTACAGTAATCCAAGCCTATGCTCCAACCAGTAACGCTGAAGAAGCCGAAGTTGAACGGTCCTATGAAGACCTACAAGACCTTTTAGAACTAACACCCAAAAAAGATGTCCTTTTCATTCTAGGGGACTGGAATGCCAAAGTAGGAAGTCAAGAAACACCTGGAGTAACAGGCAGATTTGGCCTTGGAGCACGGAATGAACCAGGGCAAAGGCTAGTATAATTCTGCCAAGAGAACGCACTGGTCATAGCAAACACCCACTTTCAACAACACAAGAGAAGACTCTACACATGGACATCACCAGATGGTCAACACCGAAATCGGATTGATTATATTCTTTGCAGCCAAAGATGGAGAAGCTCTATACAGTCAGCAAAACCAAGACCGGGAGGTGACTGTGGCTCAGATCATGAACTCCTTATTGCCAAATTCAGATATAATTGAAGAAAGCAGGGAAAACCACTAGACCATTCAGATATGACCTAAATCAAATCCCTTATGATTATACAGTGAAACTGAGCAATAGATTTAAGGGACTAGATCTGATAGATAGAGTGCCTGATGAACTATGGACAGAGGTTCGTGACATTGTACAGGAGACAGGGACCAAGACCATCCCCATGGAAAAGAAATGCAAAAAAGCAAAATGGCTGTCTGAGGAGGCCTTACAAATAGCTGTGAAAAGAAGAGAAGCAAAAAGCAAAGGAGAAAAGGAAAGATATAAGCATCTGAATGCAGAGTTCCAAAGAATAGCAAGGAGAGATAAGAAAGCCTTCCTCAGCAATCAATGCAAAGAAATAGAGGAAAACAACAGAATAGGGAAGACAAGAGATCTCTTCAAGAAAATTAGAGATAGAAAGGAAATATTTCATGCAAAGATGGGCTCGATAAAGGACAGAAATGGTATGGACCTAACAGAAGCAGAAGATATTAAGAAGAGCTGGCAAGAATACACAGAAGAACTGTACAAAAAAGATCTTCATGACCAAGATAATCACGATGGTGTGATCACTCACCTAGAGCCAGACATCTTGGGATGTGAAGTCAAGTGGGCCTTAGAAAGCATCATTATGAACAAAGCTAGGGAAAGTGATGGAATTCCAGTTGAGCTATTTCAAATCCTGAAAGATGATGCTGTGGAAGTGCTGCACTCAATATGCCAACAAATTTGGAAAACTCAGCAGTGGCCTCAGGACGGGAATAGGTCAGTCTTCATTCCAATCCCAAAGAAAGGCAATGTCAAGGAATGCTCAAACTACCACACAGTTGCACTCATCTCACATGCTAGTAAAGTCATGCTCAAAATTCTCCAAGTCATGCTGCAGCAATACATGAACTGTGAACTTCCAGATGTTCAAGTTGGTTTTAGAAAAGGCAGAAGAACCGGAGATCAAATTGCCAACATCCGCTGGATCATGGAAAAAGCAAGAGATTTCCAGGAAAACAATTATTTCTGTTTTATGAACTATGCCAAAGCCTTTGACTGTGTGGATCACAATAAACTGTGGAAACTTCTGAAAGAGATGGGAATACCAGACCACTTGACCTGCCTCTTGAGAAACCTGTATGCAGGTCAGGAAGCAACAATTAGACCTGGACATGGAAAAACAGACTGGTTCCAAATAGGAAAAGGAGTACGTCAAGGCTGTATATTGTCACCCTGCTTATTTAACTTCTATGCAGAGTACATCATGAGGAACGCTGGGCTGGCAGAAACACAAGCTGGAATCAAGAATGCTGGGAGAAATATCAATCACCTCAGATATGCAGGTGACACCACCCTTATGGCAGAAAGTGAAGAGGAACTCAAAAGCCTCTTGATGAAAGTGAAAGAGGAGAGTGAAAAGGTTGGCTTGAAGCTCAACATTCAGAAAACAAAGATCATGGCATCTGGTCCCATCACTTCATGGGAAATAGGTGTAGAAACAGTGGAAACAGTGTCAGACTTTATTTTTGTTGTGCTCCAAAATCACTTCGGATGCTGATTGTAGCCATGAAATTAAAAGATACTTACGCCTTGGAAGTAAAGTTATGACCAAACTAGTTAGCATATTAAAATGCAGAGACATTACTTTGCCAACAAAGGTCCATCTAGTCGAGGCTATGGTTTTTCCAGTGGTCATGTATGGAAGTGAGAGTTGGACTGGGAAGAAAGGTGATCACTGAAGAATTGATGCTTTTGAACTGTGGTGTTGGAGAAGACTCTTGAGAGTCCCTTGGACTGCAAGGAGATCCAACCAGTCCATTCTAAAGGAGATCAATCCTGGGTGTTCATTGGAAGGACTGATGCTAAAGCTTAAACGCCAATACTTTGGTCACCTCATGCGGAGAGTTGACTCACTGGGAAAGACTCTGATGCTGAGAGGGATTTGGCATGGGAGGAAAAGGGGACGGCAGAGAATGAGATGGCTGGATGGCATCACCAACTTGAGGGACATGAGTCTGAGTGAACTCCAGGAGTTGATGATGGACATGGAGGCCTGCCGTGCTGTGATTCATTGGGTTGCAAAGAGTCGGACACGACTGAGCAACCTAACTGAAGGAGTAGTCCAAGATATCTCAGGGTAGTTATGTGAGGGAAGAACATTCCTGAGAGATGGAACAGACATTGAAAAACCCTAGGCAACAGTGAGTGTGGCTTGTTTGAGAAACAGCAGAGACCTTGTTGGGGCAATGAACGAGGTGGAGCACAGGCAGAGAGAATGGGGGCTATGGAAGGAAAGTTGTCTGGGGCTCCCTTTGATACTAGTTTGATATCAGTAGAAAGCCTAGGGGAATATGGTCTTAGATAACGAATACTGGTTCAATCAACACCTTCAAATATTCATGTACCGATATTGCACATAGAGATGTATGTTACATACATCGGTAAAAGAAATTTGCCTTGAGACTTCCCTGGTGCTCCATGGCTAGGACTTTGTATTCCCAAGGCAGGGGGCCCACGGTCAGTCCTTGGTTGGGGAAGTAGATGCCATAGGCAACAGCTAAGTGTTCACACAATTGCACTCATCTCACACGCTAGTAAGTTAAGTTCAGTTCAGTTCAGTTCAGTCGCTCAGTCGTGTCCGACTCTCCGCGAACCCATGAATTACAGCACGCCAGGCCTCCCTGTCCATCACCAACTCCCGGAGTTCACACAAACTCATGTCCACAGAGTCGGTGATGCCATCCAGCCATCTCATTCTCCGTCATCCCATTCTCCTCCCGCCCCAAAACTTTCCCAGCATCAGAGTCTTTTCCAGTGAGTCAACTCGTCGCATGAGCTGGCCAAAGTATTGCAGTTTCAGCTTTAGCATCAGTCCCTCCAATGAACACCCAGGATTGATCTCCATTAGAATGGACTGGTTGGATCTCCTTGCAGTATAAGGGACTCTCAAGAGTCTTCTCCAACACCACAGTTCAAAAGCATCGATTCTTCGGCGATCAGCTTTCTTCACAGTCCAACTCTCACATCCATACATGACCACGGGAAAAACCATTGCCTTGACTAGACGGACCTTGGTTGGCAAAGTAATGTCTCTGCTTTTTAATATACGATCAAGGTTGGTCATAACTTTCCTTCCAAGGAGCAAGCGTCTTTTAATTTCATGGCTGCAATCAGCATCTGCAGTGATTTTGGAGCCCAAAAAAATAAAGTCTGACACTGTTTCCACTGTTTTTCCATCTATTTCCCATGAAGTGATGGGACCAGATGCCATGATCTTTGTTTTCTGAATGTTGAGCTTCAAGCCAACCTTTTCACTCTCCTCTTTCACTTTCATCAAGAGGCTTTTGAGTTCCTCTTCACTCTCTGCCATAAGGGTGGTGTCATCTGCATATCTGAGGTGATTGATATTTCTCCCAGCAATCTTGATTCCAGCTTGTGCTTCTTCCAGCCCAGAGTTCCTCATGATGTACTCTGCATATAAGCTAAATAAGCAAGGTGACAATATACAACCTTGACGTACTCCTTTTCCTATTTGGATCCAGTCTGTTGTTCCATGTCCAGTTCTAACTGTTGCTTCCTGACCTGCATACAGGTTTCTCAAGAGGCAGGTCAGGTGGTCTGGGATTCCCATCTCTTTCAGAATGTTCCACAGTTTATTGTGATCCACACAGTCAAAAGCAAGTGGGCACTTTTTTTGCCCCCTTCGGCGGCGCAGATGTGACGCGAGAGACGCTGGCCCCGGCGGCGCAGACGTGACGTGAGAGACGCCGGCCCCGGCGCAACGAACCCCACAAAGAGGTGTGGTCGTGAGGAGCTACTCCACGCCTGAGGCCAGGGCCGGCGGCCGACAGGAGCTACCCCAGGTCCAACAGGCGGTGGCTGCGCCGGCGCAGGAGGGCCGAGAGGAGCTACTCCGCGTTCAAGGTCAGGAGGGGTGGCCTTGAGGAGATACCCTCGTCCAAGGTAAGGTACAGCGGCTGCACTTTGCTGGAGCGGCTGTGAAAAGATTTTCCACGACCAAGGTAAGAGAAACCCAAATAAGACGGTAGGTATTGCTAGGGGGCATCAGAGGGCAGAAAAACTGAAATCATAATCACAGGAAACTAGCCGATCTGATCCCATGGACCACAGCCGAATGTGGTCCACTGGAGAAGGGAATGGCAAACCACTTCAGTATGCTTGCCTTGAGAACCCCATGAACAGTAACAAAGGGCAAAATGATAGGATACTGAATGAGGAATTCCCTAGGTCGGTAGGTGCCCAGTATGCTACTGGAGATCAGTGGAGAAATAACTATAGAAGGAATAAAGGGATGGAGCAAAAGCAAAACCAATACCCAGTTGTGGGTGTGACCAGTGATAGAAGCAAGGTCCGGTGCTGTAAAGAGCAATATTGCATAGGAACCTGGAATGTTAGGTCCATGAATCAAGGCAAATTGGAAGTGGTCAAACAGGAGATGGTAAGAGTGAACGTCGACATTCTAGGAATCAGTGAATTAAAATGGACTGGAATGGGTGAATTTAAATTGGATGACCATTATATCTACTACTGTGGGCAGGAATCCCTTAGAAGAAATGGAGTAGCCATCATGGTCAACAAAAGAGTCCGAAATACAGTACTTGGATGCAATCTTAAAAACGACAGAATGATTTCTGTTCGTTTCCAAGGCAAACCATTCAATATTACAGTAATCCAGGCCTATGCCCCAACCAGTAATGCTGAAGAAGCCGAAGTTAATTGGTTCTATGAAGACCTACAAGACCTTTTAGAACTAACACCCAAAAAAGATGTCCTTTTCATTAAGGGGACTGGAATGCAAAAGTAGGAAGTCAAGAAACACCTGGAGGAACAGGCAAATTTGGCCTTGGAGCACGGAATGAAGCAGGGCAAAGGCTAATAGAGTTTTGTCAAGAGAATGCACTGGTCATAGCAAACACCCTCTTCCAACAACACAAGAGAAGACTACACATGGACATCCCCAGATGGTCAACACTGAAATCAGATTGATTATATTCTTTGCAGCCAAAGATGGAGAAGCTGTATACAGTTAGCAAAAACAAGACCAGGAGCTGACTGTGGCTCAGATCATGAACTCCTTATTGTGAAATTCAGACTTAAATTGAAGAAAGTAGGGAAAACCACTAGACCATTCAGATATGACCTCAATCAAATCCCTTATGATTATACAGTGGAAGTGAGAAATAGATTTAAGGGACTAGATCTGATTGATAGAGTGCCTGATGAACTCTGGACGGAGGTTCGTGACATTGTACAGGAGACAGGGACCAAGACCATCCCCATGGAAAAGAAATGCAAAAGAGCGAAATGGCTGTCTGAGGAGGCCTCACAAATAGCTGTGAAAAGAAGAGAGGCGAAAAGCAAAGGAGAAAATGAAAGATATAAGCATGTGAATGCAGAGTTCCAAAGAGTAGCAAGAAGAGATAAGAAAGACTTCCTCAGTGATCAATGGAAAGAAATAGAGGAAAACAACAAAATAGGAAAAACAAGAGACCTCTTCAAGAAAATTAGAGATTCCAAGGGAACATTTCATGCAAAGATGGGCTCGATAATGGACAGAAATGGTATGGACCTAACAGAAGCAGAAGATAATAAGAAGAGGTGGCAGGAATACACAGAAGAACTGTACAAAAAAGATCTTCACGACCAAGATAGTCACGATAACGTGATCACTGACCTAGAGCCAGACATCTTGGAATGTGAAGTCAAGTGGGCCTTAGAAAGCATCACTACTAACAAAGCTAGTGGAGGTGATGGAATTCTAGTTGAGCTATTTCAATTCTTGAAAGATGATGCTGTGAAAGTGTTGCACTCACTATGCCAGCAGATTTGGAAAACTCAGCAGTGGCCACAGGACTGGAAGAGGTCAGTCTTCATTCCAATCCCAAAGAAAGGCAATGCCAAAGAATGCTCAAACTACCGCACAATTGCACTCATCTCACACACTAGTAAAGTCATGCTCAAAATTCTCCAAGCCAGACTTCAGCAGTATGTAAACCGTGAACTCCCAGATGTTCAAGCAGGTTTTAGAAAAGGCAGAGGCACCAGAGATCAAATTGCCAACATCCGCTGGATCATGGAGAAAGCAAGAGAGTTTCAGAAAAGCATCTATTTCTGCTTCACGCTAGTAAAGTCATGCTCAAAATTCTCCAAGTCAGGCTTCAGCAGTATGTAAACCGTGAACTCCCAGATGTTCAAGCAGGTTTTAGAAAAGGCAGAGGCACCAGAGATCAAATTGCCAACATCAGCGGGATCATGGAGAAAGCAAGAGAGTTTCAGAAAAACATCTATTTCTGCTTCATTGACTACGCCAAAGCCTTTGACTGTGTGGATCACAATAAACTGTGGAACATTCTGAAAGAGATGGGAATCCCAGACCACCTGACCTGCCTCTTGAGAAACCTGTATGCAGGTCAGGAAGCAACAGTTAGAACTGGACATGGAACAACAGACTGGATCCAAATAGGAAAAGGAGTACGTCAAGGTTGTATATTGTCACCTTGCTTATTTAGCTTATATGCAGAGTACATCATGAGGAACTCTGGGCTGGAAGAAGCACAAGCTGGAATCAAGATTGCTGGGAGAAATATCAATCACCTCAGATATGCAGATGACACCACCCTTATGGCAGAGAGTGAAGAGGAACTCAAAAGCCTCTTGATGAAAGTGAAAGAGGAGAGTGAAAAGGTTGGCTTGAAGCTCAACATTCAGAAAACAAAGATCATGGCATCTGGTCCCATCACTTCATGGGAAATAGATGGAAAAACAGTGGAAACAGTGTCAGACTTTATTTTTTTGGGCTCCAAAATCACTGCAGATGCTGATTGCAGCCATGAAATTAAAAGACGCTTGCTCCTTGGAAGGAAAGTTATGACCAACCTTGATCGTATATTAAAAAGCAGAGACATTACTTTGCCAACCAAGGTCCGTCTAGTCAAGGCAATGGTTTTTCCCGTGGTCATGTATGGATGTGAGAGTTGGACTGTGAAGAAAGCTGATCGCCGAAGAATCGATGCTTTTGAACTGTGGTGTTGGAGAAGACTCTTGAGAGTCCCTTATACTGCAAGGAGATCCAACCAGTCCATTCTAATGGAGATCAATCCTGGGTGTTCATTGGAGGGACTGATGCTAAAGCTGAAACTGCAATACTTTGGCCAGCTCATGCGACGAGTTGACTCACTGGAAAAGACTCTGATGCTGGGAAAGTTTTGGGGCGGGAGGAGAATGGGATGACGGAGAATGAGATGGCTGGATGGCATCACCGACTCTGTGGACATGAGTTTGAGTGTACTCCGGGAATTGGTGATGGACAGGGAGGCGTGCTGTAATTCATGGGGTCGCGGAGAGTCGGACACGACTGAGCGACTGAACTGAACTGAACTGAACTGAAGTGTTCACATGCTGCAGCTACGGATTACGCATGCCTCGACAAAGATCAAAGATCCTGCTTGCCGCTACTAAGATTTGTTGCAGTCAAGTAAATAAAAATAAATATGCATATTTTTAAAAGAAATTTGCCCCAAGTAAGAGTAAAGATATAGAATGCTATCAGTTGCTAAAAGTGTAATCTATATATGAAACTGTGAATGTGCTAGTTGCTCAGTCGTTTCCAACTCTTTGTGAGTCCATGGACTGTAGATTACCTGGCTCCTCTGTCCATGGAATTTTCCAGGCTAGGATACTGGATTGGATTGCCATTCTCTTCTCCAGGAGATGCTCCCAATCCAGGGATTGAACCGACGTCTCCTGCCTTGCAAGCAGATTCTTTACCATCTGAGCCACCTGGGAAGCCCTGTGAAGATAAGAAATAATGGCCTGATGTGTTCCTAATAGAAATGACCTAACAGAGAGTACAACATTGACGGTGTGATAAAGGAGTGAAAAATGGTAGTGATATTGTTGAACTGGTGTAGGAGAAAGAGGTCTATAGACCTCCCCAACTTATAATATGGCTGTATCTGGGTAAACCCATTGTAACTTGAAAATATCATAAGTCAAAAATGCATTAATACCCAAAATAGCCAAAACAATCTTGAGAAAGAAGATTGGAGATGGAGTAATCAACCTTCCTGACTTCAGACTACAAAGCTACAATTATCAAGACAGTATGGTGCTGGCACAAAAACAGAAATATACACCAAAGGAATAGGATAGAAAGCCCAGAGATAAACCCACACACCCATCAACACGTTATATTTGACGAAGGAAGTAAGAATATACAATAGAGAAAAGATAGTCTCATCATAAGTGATACTAGGAAAACTTACACTGCTATGTGTAGAAGAATGAAATGAGAACATTTCTTAACAGCATGCTGCTGCTGCTGCTAAGTCACTTCAGTCATGTCCGACTCTGTGTGACCCCATAGACGGCAGCCCACCAGGCTCCCCCGTCCCTGGGATTCTCCAGGCAAGAACACTGGAGTGGGTTGCCATTTCCTTCTCCAATGTGTGAAAGTGGAAAGTGAAAAGTGAAAGTGAAGTCGCTCAGTCGTGTCCGACCCTTAGCGACCCCATGGACTGCAGCCTACCAGGCTCCTCCATCCATGGGATTTTCTAGGCAATAGAACTGGAGTGGCTTGCCATTGCCTTCTCCGTCTTAACAGCATACACAAAGATAAACTCAAAATGGATTACAAACCTCAATGTAAAACCAGAAACTATAAAACTCTTAGAGGAAAACATAAGCAGAACACTCTTTGACATAAATCACAGCAAGATCCTCTGTGACTCACCTTCTAGAGTAATGGAAATAAAAACCAAAATAAACTAATGGGACCTAATTAAACTTTAAAGCTTTTGCACAGCAAAGGAAATTATAAACAAAGTTTATAGAAAAGACAGCCCTCAGAATTGGAGAAAATAATAGCAAATGAAACAACTGAAAAAGGATTAATCTCCAAAACATACAAGCAGCTCATGAAGCTCAATACCAGAAAACAATCAACCCAATCAAAAAGTGGGCAGAATACCTGAACAGACATTTCTCCAAAGAAGACATACACATGGTTAATAAACACATGAAAAAATGCTCAACATCACTCACTATCAGAGACATGCAAATCAAAATTACAATGAGGTGAGAACAGCCATCATCAGAAAATCTACAAACAATAAAAGCTAGAGAGGGTGTGGCAAAAAGGGAACACTCTTGCACTGTCCGTGGGAATGTAAATTGATACAGTCACTATGGAGAACAGTATGGAGATTCCTTAAGAAACTAGGAATAAAACTACCATATGAGCCAACAATCCCACTACTGGGCATATACCCTTAGAAAACCATAACTGAAAAAGACACATGTATCCCAGTGTTCATTGCAGCACTACTTGCAATTGCTTCCCTGGTAGTTCAGACAGTTAAGCATTCAATCCCTGGGTTGGGAAGATCTGTGAAGAATGGAATGGCTACTCACTTCCATAATCTTTGGAGAATTCCATACACAGAGGAGCCTGGTGGACTACAGTCCATGGGCTCACAAAGAGTTGGACAGGAGTGAGTGACAAACGTCACAATAATTAGGACATGGAAGCAACCTAGATGTCCATCTATAGATGAATGGATAAAGAAGCTGTAGTACATATATAATACTACAATGAAATATTATTCAGTCGCTAAAAGGAGCACGTTTGAGTCTATTTAACAAGGTGGATGAACCTAGAGCTTATTATACAGAGTGAAGTTAGAAAGAGAAAAACAAATATTTTATATTAATGCATATATAGGGAATCTAGGCAGATCATCAAACAAGTCAATCCTTAAGGAAAAAAAAAACAAACCCTGAGAAGGAACAAGATGGTGGAGGAATAGGACGGCGAGACCACTCTCTCCCCCACAAATTCATCAAAAGAATATTGGAATGTGGAGTAAAGTCCACAAAACAACTTCTGAATGCTGGCAGAGGATATCAGGCACCCAGAAAAGCAGCCCATTGTCTTCAAAAGGAGGTAGGAAAAAACATAAAGATTAAAAGAGAGACAAAAGAGGTAAGGACAGAGCTCTGTCCCAGGAAGGGAGGCTTTAAAAAGAGTGAAGTTTCCAAACACCAGGAAACACTCTCACTGGCTAGTCTGTGGCGAGCCTTGGAACCTCAGAGGGCCACATAACCAGGAGGAAAAAGAAAGAAATAATTAAAACCCACAGATTACCCGCCAAACGGTAACTCCCAGCAGAGAAGCAGCACAGACGCCTGCATACGCCATTAGCAAGCGGGGGCTGGGCAGGGAAGAGCCGGCTGAACTGTTTAGAGAGAGGACTGGGCTTGAATGCTGGCAGAACAATCTGAAGCAGACTGGGATAGCTTCCCCAAGAAAAGGTGGAAAGCTCTAACCTAAGACTCCGCCAGCCCCACTCACAGAACAAAGGACTGAGCAGAGCGAGCTGGCTGTGGTCAGCCCATTCCCCATCCCCAGCCGAGACAGGCAGGGAGGTCAGCCAGAGCCGGAGGGGGCAACCGCGGCCCCAGAAAAGCATCCTATACAAACTGCAGGCATGCTTGTTGCTAATCAAGACTTCTTGGGCTCGGACCGGTGGATATCCACCTGAGAAAGTGCGTCGGTTGTACACCCAGAAAACCGAGTGGCAGGGACTGGGGCGGCAATAAGTCGCAGCGACCACACTCGCCAAACACCTGGTCACCTGAGCTGCTCGGACCAGGGAAGGCACAAAACGCAGACCCAGCCAAGTCTGCGCCTTTGTGGAGTACCCGAGAAACTGAACTTGAGCCGCTCAGACCTGGGAAGTGCATACAACCCAGCGCCAGCCTCGGACAGTTCCCAGCATAGCAACCTAGAGCCTGTGCAGTGTAGCCTGGGACAACACACGTGCTGTGAGCGGGGGCAAACCCAGTGTGGCCGAGACGCTGCAAGCACTCCCCACAGATGCCAGAGATATTTGTCTGCAGCGTTCCTCCCTTCCCAGAACAGGACTGAACAACTGAGCCTTAAAAAGGGTCCACACGCCCCCTAATATCAGGGCGGAAATTAGACACTGAAGAGACCAGAAAACAGAAGCTAAAACAGAGGGAACCACCTTGGAAATAACAGAAGTCTAGAGACTACTCCAAGAATAAGACCAAAAATCAGAGGCAACAGGCTTAAGCCCAAATCCTGAGAACACCAGAGAACTCCTGACTCCAGGAAACATTAATCGATAGGAACTCATCAAACGCCTCCATACCTACACTAAAACCAAGCACCACCCAAGGGTCAACAAGTTCCAGAGCAAGACATACCACGCAAATTCTCCAGCAACACAGGAAAATAGCCCTGAACTTCAATATACAGGCTGCCCAAAGTCACTCCAAACCCACTGACATCTCATAACTCATTACTGGACATTACATTGCACTCCAGAGAGAAGAAATCCAGCTCCACCCACCAGAACACTGACACAAGCTTCCCTAACCAGGAAACCTTGACAAGTCACCCATCCAACCCCACACAGAGCAAGGAAACTACATAATAAAGAGAACTCCACAAATGGCCAGAAGAGGGAAAGGCCACCCCAAGCAAAGCAATATAAGCAAGATGAAGAGGCAGAGAAATACCCAGCAAGTAAAGGAACAAGATAAGTTCCCACCAAAACAAACAAAAGAGGAAGATATAGCAAATCTACCTGATAAAGAATTTCGATTTTTGATGGTGAAAATGATTCAAAATGGAGTAACAGATAAATAACCTGGAGAAAAGGATTGAGAATATGGAAGAAAGGTTTAATAAGGAGTTAGAGGAAATAAAAAGGAGTCAATATACAATGAATAATTCAATAGATGAGATCAGAAACACTCTGGAGGGAACAAACAGTAGAATAACAGAGGCAGAAGACAGGATAAGCGAGCTAGAAGATAGAATTGTAGAAATAAATGAAACAGAGAGGAAAAAAGAAAAACTAATTAAAAGAAATGAGGACAATCTCAGAGGCCTCTGGGACAATGTTAAACGCCCCAACATTTGAATCATAGGAGTCCCAGAAGAAGACAACAAAAAGAAAGACCATGAGAAAATACTTGAGGAGATAATAGTTGAAAACTTCCCTAAAATGGGGAAGGAAATAATCACTCAAGTCCAAGAAACCCAGAGAGTTCCAAACAGGATAAACCCGAGGCGAAATACCCCAAGACACATATTAATCAAATGAACAAAGATCAAACACAAAGAACAAATATTAAAAGCAGCAAGGGAAAAACAACAAATATCACACATGGGGATTACCATAAGGATAACAGCTGATCTTTCAACAGAAACTCTTCAGGTCAGGAGGGAATGGCAAGACATACTTAAAGTGATGAAAGAAAATAACCTACAGCCCAGATTACTGTATCCAGCAAAGATCTCATTCAAATATGAAGGAGAAATCAAAAGCTTTACAGACAAGCAAAAGCTGAGAGAATTCAGCATCACCAAACCAGATTTTCAGCAAATGCTAAAGGATCTTCTCTAGACAGGAAACACAGAAAAGGTGTATAAACTCGAACCCAAAGCAACAAAGAAAATGGCAACGGGATCATACTTATCAATAATTACCTTAAACGTAAATGGGTTGAATGCCCCAACCAAAAGACAAAGACTGGCTGAATGGATACAAAAACAAGAACCCCATATATATTGTCTACAAGAGACCCACCTCAAAATGAGGGACACATACAGACTGAAAGTGAAGGGCTGGAAAAAGATATTCCATAAAAATAGAGACCAAAAGTAAGCAGGGGTAGCAATACTCATATCAGATAAAATAAACTTTAAAACAAAAGCTGTGAAAAGAGACAAAGAAGGAAACTACATAATGATCAAAGGATCAATCAAAGAAGAAGATATAACAATTATAAATATTTATGCACCAAACATAGGAGCACTGCAATATGTAAGACAATTACTAACAAGTATGAAAGGGGAAATTAACAACAATGCAATAATAGTGGGAGATTTTAATACCCCACTTACATCTATGGATAGATCAACTAAACAGAAAATTAACAAGGAAACACAAACTTTAAATGATACAATAGACCAGTTAGACCTAATAGATATCTATAGGTCATTTCACCCCAAAACAATGAATTTCACCTTTTTCTCAAGTGCACATGGAACCTTTTCCAGGATAGATCATATCCTGGGCCATAAATCTAGCCTTGGTAAATTCAAAAAATTTGAAATCATTCCAAACATCTTTTCTGGCCACAATTCAGTAAGATTATATATCCATTACGGGAGAAAAACCATTAAAATGCCAACATATGGAGGCTGAACAACACGCTGCTGAATAATGAACAAATCATAGAAGAAATCAAAAGAGAAATCAAAATATGCATAGAAATTAATGAAAATGAAAACACAACAACCCACAACCTCTGGGACACTGTGAAAGCAGTGCTAAGGGGGAAATTCATAGCAATACAGGCACACCTCAAGAAACAAGAAAAAAGTCAACTAAATAACCTAACCCTACATCTAAAGAGACTAGAAAAGGAAGAAATGAAGAACCCCAGGGTTAGTAGAAGGAAAGAAATCGCAAAAATTAGGGCAGAGATAAATGCAAAAGAAACAAAAGAGACCATAGCAAAAATCAACAACGCCAAAAGCTGGTTCTTTGAGAAGGTAAATAAAATTGACAAACCACTAGCCAGACTCATCAAGAAACAAAGGGAGAAGAACCAAATCAATAAAATTAGAAATGAAAATGGAGAGATCATAAATGACAACACAGAAATACAAAGGATTATTAGAGAATACTACCAGCAATCATATGGCAATAAAATGAATAACCTTGAAGAAATGGACAAATTCCTAGAAAAATACATCTTTCCAAAACTGAACCAGGAAGAAATAGAAAATATTAATAGACCCATCACAAGCACAGAACTAGAGGCTGTAATCAGAAATTTTCCAGCAAACAAAAGCCCAGGTCCAGACGGCTTCACAGCTGAATTCTACCAAAAATTTAGAGAAGAGCTAACACCTATTCTACTCAAACTCTTCCAGAAAATTGCTGAGGAAGGGAAACTTCCAAACTCATTCTATGAGACCACCATCACACTAATCCCAAAACCTGGTAAAGATCCCACAAAAAAAGAAAACTATAGGCCAATAGCAATGATGAATATAGATGCAAAAATCCTTAACAAAATTCTAGCAATCAGAATCCAACAACACATTAAGAAGATCATACATCATGACCAAGTGGGCTTTATCCCAGGAATGCAAGGATTCTTCAATATCCGCAAATCAATCAACGTAATACACCACATTAGCAAACTGAAAAATAAAAATCATAATAGATGCAGAGAAAGCCTTCGACAAAATTCAACATCCATTTATGATAAAAACCTTCCAGAAAGTGGGAATAGAAGGGACATATCTCAACCTAATAAAAGCTATAAATGACAAACCCACAGCAAACACTATCCTCAACTGTAAAAAACTGAAAGCATTTCCCCTAAAGTCAGGAACAAGACAAGGGTGCCCACTCTCACCACTACTATTCAACATAGTTCTGGAAGTTTTGGCTACAGCAATCAGAGCAGAAAAAGACATAAAAGGAATACAAATTGGAAAAGAAGAAGTAAAACTTTCACTGTTCACTGATGACATGATCCTCTACACAGAAACCCCTAAAGATTCTACCAGAAAACTACTAGAGCTAATCAATGAATACAGTAAAGTGGCAAGATATAAAATCAACACACAGAAATCCCTTGCATTCCTAAACACTAATAATGAGAAAATAGAAAGAGAAATTAAGGAAACTATTCCATTCACTGTTGCAACAAAAAGAATAAAATACTTAGGAATATATCTACCTAAGGAAACAAAAGACTTGTACATAGAAAACTATAAAACACTAGTGAAAGTGATCAAAGAGGACACTACTAGATGGAGAAATATACCGTGTTCGTGGATTGGAAGAATAAATATTGTAAAAATGAGTATACTACCCAAAGTAATTTATACATTCAATGCAATCCCTATCAAGCTACCAACGACATTTTTTCACAGAACTAGAACAAATAATCTCACAATTTGTATGGAAATACAAAAAACCTCGAATAGCCAAAGCAATCTTGAGGAAGAAGAATGAAACTGGGGGAATCAACCTGCCGGACTTCAGGCTCTACTACAAAGCCACAGTCATCAAGACAGTATGGTACTGGCATAAAGACAGAAATATAGATCAATGGAACAAAATAGAAAGCCAAGAGATAAATCCACGTACCTATGGACACCTTATCTTTGACAAAGTAGGCAAGAACATAAAATGGAGAAAAGACAGTCTCTTTAACAAGTGGCGCTGGGAAAACTGGTCAGCCACTTGTAAAAGAATGAAACTAGAACACTTCCTAACACCATACACCAAAATAAACTTAAAATGGATTAGAGAGCTAAGTGTAAGACCAGAAACTATAAAACTCCTAGAGGAGAATGCAGGCAAAACACTCTCTGACATAAATCACAGCAGGTTCCTCCAAGACCCACCTCCCAGAATATTGGAAATAAAAGCAAAAATAAAGAAATGGGACCTAAATAAAATCAAAATCTTCTGCACAGCAAAGGAAACTATAAGCAAGGTGAAAATACAGCCTTCAGAATGGGAGAATATAATAGGAAATGAAGCAACTGATAAAGGATTAATCTCCAAAATATACAAGCAGCTCCTGCAGGTCAATTCCAGAAAAACAAATGACCCAATCAAAAAATGGCCCAAAGAACTAAACAGACATTTCTCCAAAGAAGACATACAGATGGCTAACAAACACATGAAAAAATGCTCAACATCCCTCATAATCAGAGAAATGCAAATCAAAGCCACAATGAGATACCATTTCACATCCGTCAGAATGGCAGCTAGCCAAAAATCTACATGCAATAAATGCTGGTGAGGGTGTGGATAAAAGGGAACCCTCTTACACTGTTGGTGGGAATGCAAACTAGTACAGCCACTATAGAGAACTGTATTCCATACAAAACTGGAAATAGAACTGCCATATGATCCAGCAATCGCAGTCCTGGGCATACACACCGAGGAAACCAGAATTGAAAGAGACACATGTACTCCAATGTTCATTGCAGCACTGTTTATAATAGCCAGGACATGGAAGCAACCTAGATGTCCATCTGCAGACGAATGGATAAGAAAGCTTTGGTACATATACACAATGGAGTATTACTCAGCCATTAAAAAGAATGCACTTGAACCAGTTCTAATGAGGTGGATGAAACTAGAGCCTATTATACAGAGTGAAGTAGGCCAGAAAGAAAAACACCAATACAATAAACTAATGCATATATATGGAATTTAGAAAGATGAAAATGATAACCCTGTACACGAGACAGCAAAAGAGACACAGATGTATAAAACAGTCTTTGGGACTCTGTGGGAGAGGGTGAGGGTGGGATGGTTTGGGAGAATGGCATTGAAACATGTATATTATCATATGTGAAATGAATCGCTAGTTCAGGGTCGATGCATGTTACAGGATGCTCGGGGCTGGTATGCGGGGATGACCCAGAGGGAGGATAAGGGGAGGAGGGATGTGGGAGGGGGGTTCAGGAGGGGGAACTCATGTACACCCGGGGTGTATTCATGTCAATATATGGCAAAACCAACCAATATAATATTGTAAAATAATTAGCCTCCAATATAAAAAAAGGAAAAAAAAAAAACCCTGAACACTCATTGGAAGGACTGATGCTGAAGCTGAAGCTCCAATGTTTGGCCATCTGCTATGAAGAGCCAGCTCATTGGAAAAGACTCTGTTGCTAGGAATGACTGAAGGCAGAATGAGAAGAGGGTGACAAAGGATGAGATGGTTGGATGGCATCACCACCTCAATGGACATCAACTTGGGCAAACTCTGGGAGATGGTGAGGGCCAGGGAGGCCTGGTGTGCTTCAGTCCATGGGGTTGCAAAGAGCCGGACACGACTTGACAACTGAACAACAGACAGATGATACTTATTAACCTATTTGCAGGGAAGCAGGGGAGACACAGACATAGAGAACAGACTTGTGGACACAGTGGGAGAAGAAGAGGATGGGATGAATTGAGAGAGTAGCATGGAAACATATACAGTACAATATGGAAAATAGCCACCAAGAATTTGCTGTATGATGCCAGGAGCTTAAACCAGTGCTCTGTGACAAAACAGGAGATGGGATGGGGTGGGAGATGGGAGGGAAGCTCAAGAGGGAGGGGACATATGTATACCTATGGCTGATTCATGTTGACGTATGACAGAATCCAACAAAATATCTTAAAGAAATTTTCTTCCAATTAAAAATAAGTTAAAAAAGAAAAATGCATTAAATACTCATTACTTAACCAACATTATTGCTTAGACTAACCTTCCCTAAACATGCTCAGAACACTTATATTTATTAGCCCGGGTGTGTGAAAGTCAGTAGTGTCCACCTCTTTTCAACCCCATGGACTATGCAGTCCATGGAATTCTCCAGGCCAGAATACTAGAGTGGGTAGCTGTTCCCTTCTCCAGGGGATCTTCCCAACCCAGGGATTGAACCCAGGTCTCCCAAATTGCAGGAGGATTCTTTACCAGCTGATCCACCAGGGAAGCCCAAGAATAACGGAGTGGCTAGCCTATCCCTTCTCCAGAGGAAATTCTCAACCCAGAAATTGAACCGGGGTCTCCTGTATTAAAGTCACATTCTTCACCAGCTGAGCTACCAGGGAAACACATTTATTAGCCTACATCTGGGCAAAATCATCTAACACAAACACTTTTATAATAAAATGTTCACTGTCTCATGCAATTTACTGAATACTGTACTGAAAATGATACACAGAATGGTTGAACAGGTACAGAATGAGTGGAAGCATATCAGGATCAGGTGTTTACCTTGTGATCACTCAATTGACTGGGAGCTGAAGCTCTCTGCTGCTTCCCAGCATCATGAGAGAGTACCCTACCACATATTGCTTGCCAGGAGAAACATCAAAATTCAAAAGCTTGTGGTTGTGTGTTTTTCCTCTGGACAGGTTTATCTGTGTGAGTTCAGGCTCACCGAGCTGTATCTGAACTTAGCTAGAGTTATAATTTTGCCAGGGAAGCAATACAAAGTGAGAGAGGGGCAGGAGAGTAGAGGATATATGTCAGTGAGTGATCACAAAGACTGAGCATGACATCTGAGCTAGGGAAGGAGGGGAGAGAAAACAGTAAGGGAGAGAGAGATGGTGAAATCTGGTAAGACCAATGGACTAGAGATTCCGGTGAGGTTAAAGGGTAGTGGAGCCTGGTGCCAAAGGGAATGCACTGGAAAAAGAGGAAGTGTATCAGAACAATCATTCTTGTGTTCATCAGGAATTAAGACAGGACAACTACTTTTGGGAGTGACTTAGTGCACAAGCTAAAATCTTTAAGAAATAAAGGAGAGGAGCACTGAAGTTTACTTGATGATGACAATGCAGGCTAGTTGGTGACATAAGCTCTCAAAAGCAGGAGGTTTGGAGCGGGTGTGTGAGAGGAATGCTCTAAAGGCAGCAATGAGAAGCATGGAAGACATTTACCAGAGCTTTAGGTTCTGTGGGACAATGGCCATGGGAGAAGAAAATTCTTTCTCTTGAGTGGGCCTCAGGGGACACAGAATCCTCAAGGAAGAACATGGTTTCTGTTAGGGCAAGACAAAGAAGGGCACATTCAGAGAAGAGGGTGATTTTATGGAGGAATTATTGAGGTTGCATTGCATTTTAAGAGTAGGAAAGGGGTGTGAGAAGTGAAGTAAAGAGATGTGGTCACAGCCTTATGGAATTTAGAATGTAGAAGTTGAGGAGTATCATGGGGATTTAGGGATTCTTGTGGTGACTGGCACAAATGGGAATGGAGATTATGAGGTGAGTTCTAATGGATTTGAGGCAGGTCGATTCAAGATAGACTTTGAAGTTTGGAACAGGAGTGGGGAGGTGCCTGTCTGGGGCTTCCTGTTGACCCCAAGAGATGTGGAAGTTCAATCTTACACCTGGACCACTGGACAACAGAATGTTCCATATTGCTCCTGGAGACAGATCACATAAATCTGCAGGGATGGAAAACGAGGCTAGAAACTACATATCACACTCAGGGTAGAAGTACCACTTGGAAAGTGAGAGGGGAATGGAAATGGGGTGAAAGTTAAGGGAACTTCAATTTTTCTATAATATCTCTATTCATCTAAAAGGCAAAGTAAATATACCTAAATATTAACAGCATCTAACTCTGAGAGGTGGAAAACTGGTGTTTATTATATTTAATGCCTGGGACATTGTAGATACACAGTAAAAGCTATTTTTTGAATGAGCATGTTTTTCTGTTTTAAAAGCTCCTCCTACAAACATGCAAAACTCTCAAGTTAGCACACTCTGCTACAAGAGCATAGAAAAATATGAGAAGTGGGGGAGGTGTGAGAAATGCTGAGGAGAGAGTAATCGCTGATCTATGAAGAGATCTACCACCATACATGAGCCATATCGAAAATATGGAGTGCAAGCTGAAGACAGTCCTATCTCCATTTTACTTTAATAGTCTAAGGTTCTGGGTGAGTATCCAGAAAATGACCTTGGAAGACTGAGTTCTTCCAAGTACCTACCAGATCCTCGCTCTTCACCCCAACTGGGTGGTGCTGCTGTCCAAAAATTCTGCTCTATCCTGGAGTCATTATTTCAATCTAAAGACTCATTGGAAAAGACCCTGATGCTAGGAAAGATTGAGGGCAGGAGGAGAAGGGGACGACAGAGGATGAGATGGTTGGATGGCATCACCGACTCAATGGACATGGGTTTGGGTGGACTCCGGGGGTTGGTGATGGACAGGGAGGCCTGGTGTGCTGCAGTTCATGGAGTCGCAAAGAGTCAGACACGACTAAGTGACTGGACTGAACAGAAAGACGGATATTCATCTAAGCAACTACTGTAGACGGGACTTCCCAGATGGTGTTAGTGGTAAAGAAAGAGCCTGCCAATGCAGGAGACATAAGAGACATGAGTTTTATCCCTTGGTAGGGAGGATTCCCTGGAGGAGAACATGGCAACTCACTCCAGTGTTCTTGCCTGGGGAATCCCATGGACAGAGGAGCCTGGTGAGCTACAGTCCATAAGGACGCAAAGAGTCGGACACGTCTGAAGTGACTAAGCATGCTTGCACGCTACTGTCTACCAAGTAAAGTGCTTGGGATTAGACATATAAAGATGAATAACCTCAGCAGATTCTCCTCTGATTACACTGCTACCATGTTCAGTGGCTAAGAAATTAGAAAATGTGACTTTTACATAGGATAGCACCACTGTCACAGAAATGCCCAGTTGTGGGAGTGAAAGACCCTGAAGGACCCACCCTTTCCATTAGCACACCTCCCTCACCAACTGGTCAAGGATTACAACAGACAACAGTGAGCATCACTGGTCATCACCACAAGCTTTGGCTCCTTTGGATATAAAATGCCGAGAGGACCTGAATACGGTTCCTTCATCTTGAATCTCAGAGTTTCAGGTATTCAAAGCTAACTGGGTAAGATGTGTCTGCTTCTTGTAGAGGCCCCTGTTATTGTGAAGGAGTGAGTATACTTGGGAGGAAGGGAAGTGGACCCCCAGGACGAAAGTAGTGGGAGAAGCAGGGGAGGTAGGCCAGCCATCAATCCATGGAGGAATCAGTGTGTTTGGATGGAGTCTGGGGAGATGAATCTGGTATGAAGTTACTAACATCCAGTTGCAGGGGTGAAGTGCTGAGTAGAGGCGAGATAGTGGACTCAGGCCAGCAAGGCTAAAGTGGTGGGAGGGGCGAGGAGGCGGGTCTGGGATTCCTTGGCCAATCGAAGAGGACTGGGGCGGAGCCTGTCACGCACCATATAACTGAGGGGTTCGGCGCAGGAAAGCTAACCTCGACCAGAGTGCTAAGCGGTGTCAGTGCAGCCCTCTACCTTTCTCTGATCTTCCAGCCTTCGAGTGAGGATGTGTGTCCCTGCCGGAGCCAGAGGACTATGGGGATAGGGGAGCGTGGTGGCCGTGGGGTGGACGAATCGGGCCTGCAAGAATTGGAGGGATGGAGATTAAGATGGATAATTTGTAGCGGCGCTTCCTGGGGAGTCCACACCTCTGTCTTTGCAGCGCCGCCTTCTGAGCAGGATTCGGATCCCTCTTGGGTTGGTCCCTGGCAGGACCGAGGCAGGAGCCCCAGAAGTGGCCATCCACTGTGGCTGTAGATCCGACGCTGAGGGCACAAAGAGTTTGGGGCTCGGAAGGAGCCCTCTGGGACTGGCCCTTCACTCCCTGCCCTCCTGTGACAGTTAGGTTGGACTGGGCTACCAATGATGATGATAGTTATTTTAAAATGTAAGCAAATTGCTGCTAACAATGTGGCTTATGGGCCCAGCCCTGTTATTTTTTATTTAAAGTCCCTGTTTCCCCACCTCTGGAGACTGGCAGCTGATCGCTTGTCCAGGAGGGTCCTAGGGTGACCACGACAGAGGAGAGGCATATTCGGGACGTCTGGTTGCTAGGGGGCCTCCCTCTCCATTCTCGTCTGGGCACTACATATCTCTTGCTCCACCAGGCTGAGACCAGACACTGGCCGGAGAGCTCTGCTTTCTGGGCTCAGAGGTCTCCTATTGTCTGCTCTGGACAAACCCAGAATGATCGCTGGGCACCTCACCTCCTAGCTTCATTTCCTCCTCTCTCCTCTTGAGGAGAAAACATGGTAAAATAAAAATCGACTCTGTTTGGTTTATCCCTTTCTACTGAAGTTCTTGGTTTGATCGTAATTAGCTGTAACATCTTACAGCATTTACAAACCAGTCCCACAAGGAGCTATTGTGAGACATGTAATTAGTTTTGACTGGATTTAATCTCTCCTCTTCTTGTAGCCCTGTAGTCTCCTGTCTTCAGGCAGATGGAATAGAAAGAAACTAGTCCAATTAATGCTACATTTGTATGCTGCTCCCTAACCCGCAAGAAAAATGTCCCCCTCTCTAATAATTGAATACAAATTGAAGGTGCTCAAATAGTGCTATCTCCTGTTACAAATTCATTAGTTGGTCAAACCCAGTCCTTAATTTTTATTCTATCCCTCTCTTCTCATGTGTTTCTGTTACCTCCACTTTACTTTTGCTGTGATTTTCAAAAGAGTCAGACATATTGGCTCCTGGCTTCTAGAACATTTTTGTTACTAGTGCACTTGATCCCGTGGCATTTACTGTCTTCAGAAACGGAATAATGATGTGGAGTAAAATGTATTCTATTAAAAACATGACTTTTCTAAGATCTGTTGCTGTTTGCCTTTTGAAAATCAGCAAGTAAAATACATATTGACATTAAATGTGAGAATTTTGTCTCTTACTCATTAGTATGATAATGGTTTTATCAGGTAAGTTTTTTTAAATATTTTTTTCAGTCTTTTCATCAAGATAACTGTGGTGTTCGAAAAGACGCTTGAGAGTCTCCTGGGCTGCAAGGAGAACAAACCAGTCAATCCTGAAGGAAATCAGTCCAGAGTATTCATTGGAAGGACTGATGTTGAAGCTGAAACTCCAATACTTTGGCCACTTGATGTAAAGAACTGACTCATTGGAAAAGACCCTGATGCTGGGAAAGTTTGAAGGCGGGAGGAGAAAGGGATGACAGAGGATGAGATCATTGAATGACATCACCGACTCGATGGACATGAGTTTGAGTAAGCTCCAAGAGTTGGTGATGGACAGGGAAGCCTGGAGTGCTGCAGTCCATGGGGTCTCAAAGAGTCGGATATGGTTGAGTGACTGAACTGAAATGAACTGAACTGAACTTTGTCAAGATGAGTGATAAGTCTACTTCATACTTGTCTGAAGTAGAGAAGTTTGACAGGTCCTAACTGAAGAAAATTAATACTAAAGAAAAAAAAAACACTCTTTCCTCAAAGGAAAGTAAGTCATGGGGATTTTCTATTTGAGACAAACAATTGTGAAAATTAATAGATTCTCTTAAGTACGTGCTCTAGTAAATTTTGCCGCAAACTAAACAATAGGGTATCAATTATTTAATGTAACTTTGCGTTAGTCATTTATTCATTCAGTTGTGTCTGACCTTTGTAACCCCATGCACTATAGCTCACCAGGGTTCCCTGTTCTTGGACTTCTCCAGGCAAGAATACTGGATTGAATTGCTATTTCCTACTGCAGGGGGTCTCCCCTGTCCAGGGATCAAACCTGTGCCTCCTGCACTGCAGGCAGATTCTTTACCTTCTGAGCCACCAGGGAAGCCCAATGTAACATTTAAAAATAGCAAATTACTCCATTTTTACTTTGCCTATATAAGTAATCCTTGCAAAATAGGCCTTAGAAGTAATGGAATACAAAATCTGATTTTGTTGGAACATTATTAAGAATCACATTAAAATCAATCTTAAAATATTGGAAGTAACATTAGAAATGTAAGAGTTTTGTCCAATGTTGGCTATTTGTCATTTTCATGCAACTAGCGTTTTGGGTCTTTTATCTCATACATAAAGACTCATGCAAACTATGGTTTTGGCCTTCTCTACCTCATGACAGGATGAGGTGAGATGATCAGTTTAGATCTTGGGTATACTCAAGTCTCCCAGGGATCAGGGGATCAATTTGGCCCTCCTCACTTAGAGCCTGCTGGAGAAACTCCAATCCAAGGGAAACTTTTTGTCATATAGTGTTATCTGAAAGTTCCAAAGTTAGTCAAAAGTGTCAGAAAAGTCTTACCTTTCTAATTGTATCAGTTCAGTTCAGTAGTGTCTGACTCTTTGCGACCCCGTGAATCACAGCACGCCAGGCCTCCCTGTCCATCACCAACCCCTGGAGTACACCAAAACTCACGTGCATCAAGTCGGTGATGCCATCCAGCCATCTCACCCTCTGTCATCCCATTCTTCTCTGCCCCCAATTCCTCTCAGCATCAGGGTCTTTTCCAGTGAGTCAAATCTTCGCGTGAGGTGGCCAAAGTATTGCAGTTTCACTTTAGCACCAGTCCTTCCAATGAACACCCAGGACTGATCTCCTTTAGGATGGACTGGTTGGATCTCCTTGCAGTCCAAGGGACTCTCAAGACTCTTCCCCAACACCACAGTTCAAAAGCATCAATTCTTCAGCCCTCAGCTTTCTTCACAGTCCAAATCTCACATCCATCTGTGACCACTGGAAAAACCATAGCCTTGACTAGACGGGCCTTTGTGGGCAAAGTAATATCTCTGCTTTTTAATATGCTATCTAGGTTGGTCATAACTTTCCTACAAAGGAGTAAGTGTCTTTCAATTTCATGGCTGCAATCAGTTCAGTTCAGTCGCTCAGCCGTGTCCGACTCTTCGCGACCCCATGAATCACAGCAGGCCAGGCCTTCCTGTCCATCACCAACTCCTGGAGTTCATTCAAACTCATGTCCATCGAGTTGGTGATGCCATCCATCCATCTCATTCTCTGTCGTCCCCGTCTCCTCCTGCCCCCAATCCCTCCCAGCATCAGAGTCTTTTCAAGTGAGTCAACTCGTAGCATGAGGTGGCCAAAATATTGGAGTTTCAGCTTTAGCATCAGTCCTTCCAATGAACACCCAGGATTGATCTCCTCTAGAATGGACTGGTTGGATCTCCTTGCAGTCCAAGCGACTCCCAAGAGTCTTCTCCAGCACCACAGTTCAAAAGCATCGATTCTTCGGCAATCAGCTTTCTTCACAGTCCAAATCTCACATCCATACATGACCACGGGAAAAACCATAGCCTTGACTAGACGGACCTTTGTTGGCAAAGTAATGTCTCTGCTTTTTAATATACTATCTAGGTTGGTCATAACTTTCCTTCCAAGGAGTAAGCGTCTTTTAATTTCCTGGCTGCAATCAGCATCCGCAGTGATTTTGGAGCCCCCAAAAATAAAGTCTGACACTGCTTCCACTGTTTCCCCATCTATTTCCCATGAAGTGATGGGACCAGATGCCATGATCTTTGTTTTCTGAATGTTGAGCTTCAAGTCAACCTTTTCACTCTCCTCTTTCACTTTCATCAAGAGGCTTTTGAGTTCCTCTTCACTTTCTGCCATAAGGGTGGTGTCATCTGCATATCTGAGGTTATTGATATTTCTCCCTGCAATCTTGATTCCAGCTTGTGCTTCTTCAAGCCCACTGTTCCTCATGATGTACTCTGCATATAAGCTAAATAAGCAGGGTGACAATATACAACCTTGATGCACTCCTTTTCCTATTTGGAACCAGTCCGTTGTTCCATGTCCATTTCTAACTGTAGATTCCTGACCTGCATACAGGTTACTCAAGAGGCAGGTCAGGAGGTCTGGTATTCCCATCTCTTTCAGAATTTTCCACAGATTATTGTGATCCACACAGTCAAGAGCTTTGGCATAGTCAATGAAACAGAAATAGATGTTTTTCTGGAACTCTCTTGCTTTCTCCATGATCCAGTAGATGTTGGCAATTTGATCTCTGATGCCTCTGCCTTTTCTAAAACCTGCTTGAACATCTGGAAGTTCACGGTTCACATATTGCTGAAGCCTGGCTTGGAGAATATTGAGCATGACTTTACTAGCGTGTGAGATGAGTGAAATTGTGCAGTAGTTTGAGCATTCTTTGGCATTGCCTTTCTTTGGGATTGGAATGAAGACTGACCTCTTCCAGTCCTGTGGCCACTGCTGAGTTTTCCAAATTTGCTGGCATGTTGAGTGCAGCACTTTCACAGCATCATCTTTCAGGATTTGAAATAGTTCAATTGGAATTCCATCACCTCCACTAGCTTTGCTCATAGTGATGCTCTCTAAGGCCCACTTGACTTCACATTCCAAGATGTCCGGCTCCAGGTGAGTGATCACGCCATCATGATTATCTTGGTCACGATGATCTTTTTTGTACAGTTCTTCTGTGTATTCTTGCCACCTCTTCTTAATATCTTCTGCTTCTGTTAGGTCCATACCATTTCTGTCCTTTATCGAGCCCATCTTTGTATGAAATGTTCCCTTGATATCTCTGATTTTCTTGAAGAGATCTCTTGTTTTTCCTATTCTGTTGTTTTCCTCTATTTCTTTGCATTGATCGCTGAGGAAGGCTTTCTTATCTCTCCTTGCTATTCTTTGGAACTCTGCTTTCTGCTTATATCTTTCCTTTTCTCCTTTGCTTTTCACTTCTCTTCTTTTCAAAGCTATTTGTAAGGCCTCCTCAGACAGCCATTTTGCTTTTTTGCATTTCTTTTCCATGGGGATGGTCTTGGTCCCTGTCTCCTGTACAATGTCACGAACCTCCGTCCAAAGTTCATCAGGCACTCTATCAGATCTAGTCCCTTAAATCTATATCTTACTTCCACTGTATAATCATAAGGGATTTGATTTAGGTCATATCTGAATGGTCTAGTGGTTTTCCCTACTTTCTTCAATTTCAGTCTGAATTTGGCAATATGGAGTTCATGATCTGAGCCACATTCAGCTCCTGGTCTTGTTTTTGCTGACTGTATAGAGCTTCTCCATCTTTGGCTGCAAAGAATATAATCAATCTGATTTCGGTGTTGACCATCTGGTGATGTCCATGTGTAGAGTCTTCTCTTGTGTTGTTGGAAGAGGGTGTTTGCTATGACCAGTGTGTTCTCTTGGCAGAACTCTATTAGCCTTTGCCCTGCTTCATTCCGTGCTCCAAGGCCAAATTTGCCTGTTACTCCATATGTTTCTTGACTTCCTACTTTTGCATTCCAGTCCCCTATAATGAAAAGGACATCTTTTTTGGGTGTTAGTTCTAAAAGGTCTGTAGGTCTTCATAGAACTGTTCAATTTCTGCTTCTTCAGCATTACTGGTTGGGGCATAGACTTGGATTACTGTAATATTGAATGGTTTGCCTTGGAAACGAACAGAAATCATTCTTTTGTTTATAAGATTGCATCCAAGTACTGCATTTCAGACTCTTTTGTTGACCATGATGGCTACTCCATTTCTTCTAAGGGATTCCTGCCCACAGTAGTAGATATAATGGTCATCTGGGTTAAATTCACCCATTCTGGTCCATTTTAGTTCGCTGATTCCCAGATTGTCCACGTTCACTTTTGTCGTCTCCTGTTTGACCACTTCCAATTTGCCTTGATTCATGGACCTAACGTTCCAGGTTCCTATGCAATATTGCTCTTACAGCATCGGACCTTACTTCTATCACCAGTCACATCCACATTTGGATATTTGTTTTGCTTTGGCTCCATCCCTTCATTCTTTTTGGAGTTATTTCTCCACTGATTTCCAGTAGCATACTGGGCACCTACAGATCTGGGGAATTCCTCATTCAGTATCCTATCATTTTTCCTTTTGATACTGTTCATAGGGTTCTCAAGGCAAGTATACTCAAGTGGTTTGCCATTCCCTTCTCCAATGGACCACATTTGGCTATGGTCCATGTGATCAGATCAACTAGTTTTCTGTGATTATGATTTCAGTGTGTCTGCCCTCTGATGCCCCCTCGCAATACCTACCATCTTATTTGGGTTTCTCTTACCTTGGTCGTGGGATATCTCTTCACAGCTGCTGCAGCAAAGTACAGCTGCTGTACCTTACGTTGGACGTTGGGTAGCTCCCCTCCGCCATGCTTCTGCGCCTGATTGGTTGCGCTGGAACCGGCGTCTCTAGTGTCTGCACCGCTGGGGCCAGCGTCTCTCGCGTCTGCTCCACCAGAATAGTGATAGATAATTCAGAAGAAAATGCTTCACTTACCCCACAGTCTCAGAGCAATCTGTGGAAAAAATGAAAACAGCATATATCTACCTCTCAAATGGGGAAAAAGAAATCTACAGTTGAGTCTAACAAATGTTTGGTTCATTACATTGCACACAGACATACATCACTGAGGATTTGTGGTTAGTGCCTTGGCATTATAAATTTAAAGAAGGTATGGCGGCCTCCCTGATGTCTCAGACAGTAAAGAATCAGCCTTCAATGGGGAGACTGAGGTTCAATCCCCGGTTTGGGAAGATCCCCTGGAGAAGGGAATGGCAATCCACTCCAGTATTCTTGCCTGGGAAATCTCATGTTCAGAAGAGCCTGGAGAGCTAAAGGCTATGGGATTGCAAAGAGTTGGACACGACTGAGTGGCTAACACTTTCTTTCTTATGGCAGCCTCCAATGACTTGGCAATGAGCTCTTTTGGAAGAAATTGAACTTAATCTTAGGAATATACTCTCATAATAAATTTTTTGTGTGTTTGATTTTTCCCCAGCTATCCAGCAGGAGAACGAGTGTGCTCAAACATTATAAAATGGGGACCTCCTTGCAAGAGCAAACGTCAACATTGAGTGTCTTGCTTTTGGCAAATCTTTGTAGAGATTTTAGGTTTCTTCTGATGTCTTCTCACCCATAACCCCTGGCTAAGAGGTCAGGGATAGCCAATGTCCCCTCCCCTCATCTTAAAACTTCCACTGGTGCATAAATTCCAGCAGGCAGAATCTGTCAATAATCTCACAATTGATGATCTTTGTGTGTATAGTCTGTACTCCCCCATAGGATAAGCTGCTTTTCGCTTTCTACAATGATTCCCTCTACTGTTTATAATCGTTTAGTTGCATGGTTTTGCATCTTCTCACAATTGATTTTCATTTCTAATGAAGCAGTAAAATAATAATATAACCAATATGTTTATCATGGACTCCTGTGGTTAATTTCTGGTGGTCTTCTAAGGAATGAAAGTACACAAGGGTACTTCTCGGCCAAATAAAATGAGTACAGGAAAGCTATTTTAGCAGATTTGGCTCACAGGAAAGGCCCCTTCTATCCAGATCAAATGGGTCCTGACTTGGGGATTGTGTGGCTGAACCACACCAACTCCATTTTGTCAGCTCCATCTTAGTCCACACAGTGCTAACTTCCCCATTTCTACATGATTGAACTTTAGCCTAATTTACAAGAAGTGAGTCCAAGCCAGTTGAGTACCCTGTCAACTTTTGCCCTTGCCTTCATCTGATATGAGACCTACAAGAGTGCTTTTGCTGACATAAACGGTTAACGGTCATGAAACCCCTGAGGGGAGGAACCCAGATTCCAGTTGCTGCATCTGTGCTTCTGTCTTGGTAGTCAGATTCTACTTTTAGCTTTGGCCCCTTTAAATTCTTTTGTACCCTTTTAGGCAGTCAGTGTGCAGTGCAGCTTTGAATGCCTCTGAATTATCTGTCGACTCTATCCTTTGTGCTTATATGTGATTTACCCACAGTGAACTTCATAACTGCACTTCATGGCATTGCTCCCTTTGTTTTTTTGGTCTCAAAGTTCCTTCTCAGTTTGCAGGATATTATTCAGTGTATGTGCTTCCCAACAGGGATGCTAAGTTCTTTTCCTGAAAGTTGGAATTATAAAGATAGAGAGACTTGGGAGAAGAGGTCACGTAGACTAGTCCTTTTGTCACAGAGATGAGGAAATGAAAACAAAGGGTCTGACTTGATCTTCTAAGGTGTATAAGGGTTGGAATTTTAGATGGACTCTTCTTGCTTTTTGGAAAGTGTTTTTCAACTAAGGTCAGGGAACATGAAGTTGGATGGGGAGAGGCAAGAGGCTCTTGCTAACACCCATTTTGCTAAGCACATCACAACTTTTCATTGGGCACCAGCTCAGATAACTAATACATGTTAATGAGCTGCAGCACAGAACTTCTGGTCTGGTTCTTGTCCTTAACAGAATCCACTGTTTTATGAACCAAGTATTTTTGGTGTTTGTGGTGAGCACAGGTGCTATGAACCTAATTGGCTCCCCTCCAAAAAGTTAATATTTTGAAACCCTAACCCCAAGTGTGACTGGATCTGGAGATAGGGTATTTAGGTAATTAATTGAGATGGGGAGGGGCATAATTGGATAGGACTGTGGCCATAAGGGAAGAAGAAGAGATACCAGATCTTTCCCCTACATGTGAGGACCCAACAAGAAGATGACCACTAGTAATACAGAAAGAGAGGTTTCACCAGAAACTGACACTGCTAGATCTTGATTTTGGCACTTCTATCCTCCAGAACTGTGAGAAAATGAACTTCTGTTGTTTATGCCACCTAGTCTACAGTATTTTGTTATGGCAAGCCTAGCTGACTAATATAATCAGGAATACATATAAATAGATGAGCCCAGATGGCTGCCCTAAAATGATACATTTATCACTTGAAATTTATAAGAACCAATCACTATAATCCTACCAATTGTACATGTTTGCATTTAAGTGCCTAAGCATCCATACTGTGGTGTATTAATATTCACATATTTTCTGACTAAAGGGGATTAAGGTAAAGTAAAAAGTAAAGTAAGTAGCTCAGTCGTGTCCGACTCTTTGTGACCCCATGGATTGTAGCCTACCAGGCTCCTCCATGGGATTCTTCAGGCAAGAATACTGGAGTGGGTTACCATTTCCTTCTCCACGGGATCTTCCCAACCCAGGGATCAAACCTGGGTCTCCCGCTTCACAGTCAGATGCTTTAACCTCTGAGCCACCAGGGCTATTTGCAACCTGGAGTATTACCTTACCACTCCCTTCTAAGAGGTGACATTCTTGAATAAACAGTGGGTTTACAGGAAGTGAAAACTACAGTCTCTGCAATAGCATAAACGTTCCTAAGCATGAAGGGGGTTGGGGGGGTCACTTCTGCTCAAATATCAGTGAGGTGACACAATCACAGGTCTTAGAGTTGTTGTTGTTCAGTTGCTAAGTTGAGTCTGATTCCTTGTGACCCATGGACAATAACATGGTAGGCTCATCTGTCCTCTACTCTCTCCTAGAGTATGATCAAATTCATATCCACTGAGTCGGTGATGTCATCTAACCATCTCCATTCTCTGCCACCACCTTCTCCTTCTGCCTTCAATCTTTCCCAGCATCAGGGTTTTTACCAATGAGTCAGCTCTTCAGATCAGGTGGCCAAAGTATTGGAACTTCCGTTTCAGCATCAGTCCTTCCAATGAACATTCAGTGTTGATTTCATTTAGGGTTGACTGGTTTGTTCTTACAGTCCAAAGGACTCTCAAGAGTTTTCTCCAGCAGCACAGTTCAAAAGCATTAATTCTTTGGTGCTCAGCCTTCTTTATGGTCCAAATCTAACATCTGTACATGACTGCTAGAAAATCCGTAGCTTTGACTAGACTGACCTTTGTTGACAACATGATGTCTCTGCTTTTTCATGCACTGGAATGCAAAATAAGGGCTAAGTGGAGTAACAGGCAAATTTGGCCTTGGGGTACAAAACGAAGCAGTCAAAGGCTAACAGAGTTTTGCCAAGAGAATGCACTGGTCATACCAATCACACTCTTCCAACAACACAAACGAAGACTCTACACATGGACATCACCAGACGGCCAATACCAAAGTCAGATTGATTATATTCTTTGCAGCCAAAGATGGAGAAGCTCTATACAGTCAGCAAAAGCAAGACTAGGAGCTGACTGTGGCTCAGGTCATGAACTCCTTATTGCCAAATGCAGACTTAAATTGAAGAAAGTAGGGAAAACCACTAGACCATTCAGGTATGACCTAAATCAAATCCCTTACAATTATACAGCAGAAGTGACAAATAAATTCAAGGGATTAGATCTGATAGACAGAATGCCTGAAGAACTATGAACGGAGGTTTGTGACATTGAATAGGAGGCAGGGATCAAGACCATCCCCCAAAAAAGAAACGCAAAATGGTTAAATGGTTGTCTGACGAGGCCTTACAAATAGCTGAGAAAAGAATAGAATCTAAAGGCTTCTCTTGGCAAAACTCTGTTAGCCTTTTCCCTGCTTCATTTTGTACTCCGAGGCCAAACTTGCCTGTTACTCCAGGTATTTCTTGACTTCCTACTTTTGCATTCCAGTCCCCTATGATGAAAAGGACATCTTTTGAGGGGGTTAGTTATAAAAGGTCTTGTAGGTCATTATAGAACCATTCAACTTCATCTTCTTAGGCATTAGTAGTTGGAGCATAGACTGGGATGACTGTGATATTGAATGGTTTATCTTGGTATGAACCGAGATCACTGTTGTTTTTGAAATTACACACAAGTATTGCATTTCAGACTCTTTTGTTGACTATTAGGGCTACTCCACTTAATCCAGATAACCCATAGTAGTAGATATAATGGTCATCTCAATTAAATTCACCCATTCTTGTCCATTTTAATTCACTGATTCCTAAATGAAGATGTTCACTCTTGTCATCTCCTGTTTGACCACTTACAATTTACTGAGATTCATGGACCTAACTTTTCAGGTTCCTATGCAATATTGTTTTTTACAGCATCGGACTTTTACTTTCACCACCAGACACATCCACAACTGGGTGTCATTTCCACTTTGGCTCAGCCTCTTCATTCCTTCTAGAGCTATTTTTCTGCTGTTCTCCAGTAGTATATTGGATCCCTACTGACCTGGGGGTTTCATCTTTCAGTGTAATGTCTTTTTGCCTTTTCATCATGTTCATGGGGTTCTCAAAGGAAGAGTGCTGAAGTGGTTTGCCATCTCCTTCTTCAGTGGACCACATTTTGTCAAACACTCCACCTTGACCATCTATCTTAGGTGGCATCATATTATATCTCTTGAAATAAAATATGCTTTCCTTCACAAAGTGGAACTATTAATATTTTGTTAGAAGCAAAATTAACTCTTCCTTGAAAGTTTAAGCAGATGCACCCTTGGAAGATTGCCATTTGGCCAATGGTTGCTCATTGATGACCTCCATTGCTTGAGTTGTTGTTTAAGTCCTTTTGGGATCAATTTATATAATTTGTTTGGCTCATTTCTATATGATTTTACATTCTTACGTATATAAATATTTTTGCATGTGTTACCAAAGATTATTGAAAAGATTGTGTTTTTTTCTTTTATTTATTTTTAAATTTATTTATTTTAATTGGAGGCTAATTACATTATTGTATTGGTTTTGCCATACATTGACATGAATCTGCCCCAGGTGTACATGTGTTCCTCATTTTGAACCCCCCCCCCACCTCCCTCCCCATCCCATCCCTTTGGTTCATCCCAGTACACCAGCCCTGAGCATCCTGTATCATGCATCGAACCTGGACTGGCGATTCGTTTCACATATGATAATATACATGTTTCAGTGCCATTCTCCCAAATCATCCAAGGTGAAAAGACAGCCTTCAGAATGGGAGAAAATAATAGTAAATGAAGCAACTGACAAAGAATTAGTCTCCAAAATATACAAGCAACGCCTGCAGCTCAATTCCAGAAAAATAAATGACCCAATCAAAAAATGGGCCAAAGAACTGAACAGACATTTCTCCATAGAAGACATACAAATGGCTAACAAACACATGAAAAGGTGCTCAACATCCCTCATAATCAGAGAAATGCAAATCAAAACCACAATGAGGTACCATTTCATGCCAGTTAGAAGGGCTGCTGTCCAAAAGATTGTCTTTTTAAATTATTTCACACTTTATTTAAATTTTTCTGTACCTAAGGAGGTTTCTTAGAGAATTAGGTGAATATATATTTTCCACCCATAGGTGTTCACCAGTTCTAGCCTTTGGAGTATTTTTAGAATCTAAGTATCATGAAGAAAGCAATATTAAACTTGGTACATGATTAAGGAGGTGGAGACGTGGTCAACCCATACTCTAATGTGGTCAACCCATACTCTAATGTGGGCAACCTAATAATGGGAGTGTAACAACAATTGAAGAAATTTTCCTCAAGGAATAAGTGGTCCAAGCCCCACATAAGTCTTTCCAGACTGGGGGCCCTGTACCAGGAAGATGAGCCCCCAGAATGCTTGGCTTTGTAGGTCAGTGAGGCTTACTTTCAGGAGAGCCAGCGGGCTGTAGGAAATAGAGACTCTACCCTTACAAGGTGCACAGAAAATCTTAACAAGCTTGGGAACCTAGGACAGAAGCAGCAATTTGAAAGAAGCCTGGGTTAAACCCATCTGCTGATCTTGGAGAGCCTCCTGGAGAGGTAGAAGGCAACTGGAGCTCACCATGGGGATACAGACATAGGTGGCAGCCATTTGGGGGAGCTGGTTCTACCACATGAACTCTGGTGCTAGAGTGCCATTTTGTAATCCTTCTCCTAGCTTATTCATGCTATAACCCAGACCTGACCAACATGCCTATCAGCACCAGTACTGGGATGCCTTAGGCCAAGCAAAAACCCAGGCAGAGATACAGACCCACCTTGAGACCCCTGAAACCTGCAGTTACCCTGGAACCCAGCTTTGGCAACCTCAGGGCCTGGCCCCACATACCTGTGGTCTAGAACTAGCTGCCGCACCAACTGCACCCATCAAGGGGTAGGCACCATCCCATGATTCTCTGGACCCTAGTCCAGCTTACCGATGGGTTGAAACACCAGCTCCAGGACACTCAGGGCTATGCAGCCCACGTTCCCAGGACTCTCTCCATCTATCAGTGAGTTTGTGCTTGTCCTGGGAAGCCCTGGGCCTCACCCTCCCCACAAGCAGGCCAATACACAAGCTCTGTGACCCATGGGCCCTGCAGCCAGAGACCCCAGGAACCACCTCAACCTGTCAGGGTGGTACCACCAGTGGGGAGACACCAGCCCCAGAACCATCAGAGCCGTTCATCCTGCCATATCAGGACCCATCCCACAACAAAGCTGGCTGGTGCCTGCCCCAGGACCCCGAGGATAACTTGGGCTGCTCAGCCAGTGCTGAGGACTAGAATTTGGCTGTACCTACCTGTGGGCTGAGACCAGCTTCAGGACACCCCCAGGCCATGATTCCTCCCACCAGCAAGTGAATACTGCATCTAGGACTCCCAGGCCTACAGCTACACACTCCAGATCTCCTCGGGATCATTGGAGTACAGATTTAGGATGAGTCCCCTTACCAGGGTTATTATTTATTATGTTTGTGGAATATTAGAAAAATCATTTTTTATATTCATTTATTTGGCTGCATCAGGTCTTAGTTGTGGCATGCAGGATCTAGTTCCCCAATCCGGGATCGAACCCAGGACCCCTCACTGGGAGTGCAGAGAGTCTCAGCCACTGGACCACCAGGGACATCCCCTAGAAAAATTTGAAGAAAGAATTAGAAAAAATGATATGGTTCACAATGATATCAGGAAAAACTTCCATCAAATCAACTGCAATTAAATTTTTCTGGATGGGACCTTGACATGGTCTTAAACAAGCAGAATATAGATTTGGGAGTGAAAAGCTCACTGCAGAGCCATCACAGATTCAAAACAGGACTGTGGACCCATAAGAAAACTAGTGTTTTACAAAATGACATAATTTCTGTTGTGTTCATTGTTGCTGCTTCAGTATCTCGATGTCTGCCCATATGTTTTTCAGAACTTTTCTGGCACGCTGGTCAGAAATATAAACTATGTATGAATTCCTGTGAATGATCTAGGATTTTTTTTTTATTGTGCTAGGTGTGTTTTCCATTTAGTGAATCTAATAACCAAATATAGGCATTTATAAACCAGTGTTACAACTGCACCATATGGGTCATGAAGCAGAAATGCAAGGGTGAGTGACACCCATGATATCTAGGAAGGAGGGAGGGAAAATGGGGTTCGATGTTAAAGACCTGGAGGGGAAATGAGAATTTTTCACTTTTAGAGGGTGATTGAGGAAAACAGACACCTAAAGTGTAATCATGACCTAACAGTGTTAGCTACTGAAAATACAAATTAGAGCAAGGGCTTTACAGCTTAAATAACAAACTATAAATTCCAACCTTAGGAAAACAGTATTAATTCAACAAGCATACCCCATTCAAACTTTTTTCAACATTGTCTGTATTATAGAATTCATTGTAAAGCATAAGTGTTAATTGAAACATGTTGCAGAAATAGCTGAATTTGAAAGTTCAAGAAATAATTCCTGTTTCAGCCTTTCTGGTGATCTCTAGTGTCATTATCATTTTATTTACCTCTTTTATTCTCTAACTCTCTAAGAGATACGGTACAATAATCCAGAATTTTTATGTGGGAAATGACAAAAAAGTAAAGTGAAAAAACTGATAAGGGCTGTTGTACTGGGATGAACCAGAGGGATGGGATGGGGAGGGAGGTGGGAGGGGGGTTCAAGATGGAGAACATATGTACACCCAGGGCAGATTCATGTCAATGTATGGCAAAACCAATACAATAATGTAAAGTAATTAGCCTCCAATTAAAATAAATAAAGTAAAAAAATAAAAAAAGAAAAATCAGTTACCTCGATCAAACTTCTTTCAACATACCCCATATTCAGTATTCTTTAATATATATAAATGAGAAACCAAAAATAGTACAAAAATATCAGTTTACTTCTCCAGATCCCTGAATTCTGAACTTACTATTCCCATATGCTCAGTTCAGTTCAGTTCAGTTGCTCAGTCATGTCTGACTCTTTGCGACCCCATGAATCGCAGCACGCCAGGTCTCCCTGTCCAACACCAACACCCGGAGTTCACACAAACTCATGTCCATCGAGTCGGCGATGCCATCCAACCATCTCATCTTCTGTCGTCCTCTTCTCCTCCTGCCCCCAATCCCTCCCAGTATCAGAGTCTTCTCCAATGAGTCAACTCTTGGCATAAGGTGGCTAAAGTATTGGAGTTTCAGCTTTAGCATCAGCCCTTCCAATGAACACCCAGGACTGATCTCCTTTAGAATGGACTGGTTGGATGTCCTTGCAGTCCAAGGGACTCTCAAGAGTCTTCTCCAACACCACAGTTCAAAAGCATCAATACTTTGGCGTTCAGCCTTCTTCACACTCCAACTCTCACATTTATACATGACCACAGGAAAAACCATAGCCTTAACTAGATGGACCTTGGTTGGCAAAGTAATGTCTCTGCTTTTTAATATGCTATCTAGGCTGGTCATAACTTTCCTTCCATGGAGTAAGCATCTTTTAATTTCATGGCTGCAATCACCATCTGCAGTGATTTTGGAGCCAAAAAAATAAAGTCTGACACTGTTTCCACTGTTTCCCCATCTATTTCCCATGAAGTGATGGGACCAGATGCCATGATCTTAGCTTTCTGAATGTTGAGCTTTAAGCCAACCTTTTCACTCTCTTCTTTCACTTTCATCAGGAGGCTTTTTAGTTCCTCTTCACTTTCTGCCATAAGGGTGGTGTCATCTGCATACCTGAGGTTATTGATATTTCTCCCAGCAATCTTGATTCCAGCTTGTGCTTCTTCCAGCCCAGTGTTTCTGATGATGTACTCTGCATATGAGTTAAATAAGCAGGGTGACAATATACAGCCTTGACGTACTCCTTTTCCTATTTGGAACCAGTCTGTTTTTCCATGTACAGTTCTAACTGTTGCTTCCTGACCTGCATACAGGTTTCTCAAGAGGCAGGTCAGGTGGTCTGGTATTCCCATCTCTTTCAGAATTTTCCACAGTTTATTGCGATCCACACAGTCAAAGGCTCTGACATAGCCTATATGCTCAGATTTACCCAATTCTAATTTTTCACCTTCTATTTCTTACCACATTTAAAAGAAAATCTACTGGGGTCAGTAGATTGGCTTTACTGTGTGCAGGCTTGCAGACCCGAGTTTGTTTTGGTAACAATTTTGGTAACCCAGATTGGACAGAAACCCTCAGTGTGCATCTCCTCCATGACACATCAACATCTGTTCAATGACAAGCCCTTGGGGCTGTCTCACAATCAAAGATTTTCAAGCAGCTGTTGGATAGGATCTAAAAGCAGCCTAGATCTAGATTCGACCTTCTGTTAGATTGGGCCCTTTCCCGATAGAGCTGGCTGCAAGCTCTAGTGTATCCAAAAACTAACACTGGTTCACTGGTGAGTGGGGCTGGGTCCTGGCATAGCTGGTCGAGGAGTCCAAGGTATCCCAGAGCTGGCGCTGACCTGCTGGTGGGTGGGACTGAGGCCCAGGCTGTCCTAGGGCTACTAGCCTCTCCATGGTGGGCAGAGCTGGGTCCTCGGTCTCTGACCGCAGGACCCTGGGTATTCCAGGTCCAGTGCCTGTGCTTTCATGTGTGGGAACAGATCCTAGGCACTCTGGTTGACAGGGTTGTGTCCAGTGGCACCTCTGGGCTCAGGGCATCATAAGGCAGACTGGCTATTGGTGGATGGCCCTGTGTCTCTGCCTGGCTAGTTACCTGATGTGAGACATTCATTCCTGGTGTCTATAGGCTGGTGGTCAGGATCAAGGCTCAGTCCTGAGGCTTATAAGCCAGGGGGAAGATGTCAAAATGATACTTGCCAGCACCAGTATCCATGTGGTAGAAAAATCTTTCCAAAATGGATACCAACGGTATCTATGTCCCCAGAGATAGCTCCAGTTTCTCCCTACCTCTCCAGGAGACACTCCAAGATCAGTAGGTGAGTCTGACTTGGGCTCCTTTCAAATGACTGCTTCTGTCCTGTCTCTATTTTATTGATTTCTTCTCTGATCTTTATTATTTCCTTCCTTCTGCTGACCTTGGGCTTGGCTTATTCTTTTCCTAATTCCTTTAGATGGTAGGTTAGGTTATTTATTGGAGATGTTCCTTGGTTTTTTAGGTAGGCCTGTATGGCTATAAGCTTTCCTCTTAGAACTGCTTTTGCTGCATCCCATAGGTTTGGAAAGATGTGTGTTTATTTTCATTTGTCTCCAGGTATTTTCTAACTTCCTTTTTGATTTCTTCACTGATCCATTGGTTTTTATCCTATCATATTCTTTTCTGTCCATCTGTTTGTGGTTTTTGCATTTTCTTTATGTAATTATTTTCTAATTTCATACAGTGTGGTTAAAGAAAATGCTTGGTACAGTTTCTGTTCTCTTAAGTGTGTTGAGACTTGGGTTTTTTGTGGCATAGCATGTGGTCTATTCTGGATGATGTTTCATGTGTACTTGAAAAGAATGTGTATTCTGCTGCTTTTGGATGGAATGTTGTAAGTGTTTATTACATCCAACTGGAGGAACATAACATTGAAGGCCACTGCTGTCTCCTTGTTGATTTTCTATCTAAATTGTTTGTCTATTGCTGTAAGTGGGGTGCTAAACATTATTGTATTCTTATAAATTTCTTCCAAGAAATTTTAAACAGTAGAAAATACACCGCTGGATGGAGAATTGTTGTGTTAGAGAATAGATGAAAGAAATTATATAGAATACCTCATAGAAAGGTAAATGAAGTAAAAGAATAAAGAGATGCCAAGAGACTTGAGAAATGGGCTAAGGAGTAATTAAGTGAATCTTGTAGGCATGCCAGAAGTGGTAACCTGGTTAAGTTTTAGAATAATAATATTCACAGAGAAAGAGTTGATACTTTTCCAGAATTTAGGAAGGCTATGTTTCCATAGATTCAGGAAGCACACCTGGACATATCATAGTAAAGCTACAGACAAAGTTAGCATATCGATTATAATAGCAAACAAAAAGACACATTGTCTACAGAGCGATGCCAAAGACTGTGACAGCAAATCTTCTTTCATAAACAAATGGTGGCCGAAAGCAAGTAGTGAGAACCACCCACGTAGTGTTGCGTTTGTAGCCCAAGTATCACGATAAGGCTTTGATAGACTCGAAGATGGACCACTCAGAACACCACAACAAGGACAGGCTTACTGCTATTCTTTAGTCATAAGGAATGTACCTCAGGTGTACCTCAGCTGCACAGAGTTGCTTTGAACTTCTCGAGTCAGCCCACTTCTAAGGACTGAATAAGGAGGTGGTATAAAGTTCTGACTCTGTTGGCCCAGTGTGAAGTGACTTTAATGGCTCATTTTACCTTCAGAATTCAGCGTGGGAACAGAAAATAACTTTGGAGAGTCAGTATTAGATATGCACTTCTTCCTCTGCCCACACCTGTCTTCTTCCCATCCCTTTCTCAGGCAATGAGAGTGCATAAATGTCCTGCATACGAAAGACCATATCATTCCTAGAACTTAATTTGGAAAAAAAGACATTGGAGAAAACATGAAAAATCATGATATTTACAGCAATAGACACTATTGTTAGGGAAATTATATTGTCTTATTTAGGTTTCAGAGACAAAGCAGAACAGGCCTCTGACCTTGCCTCTGACCTACCAGGACACTGCCCTGACTACTGCTGTGGGTGTCAGCCACACCTGCTGTGAGTGTGGAAGAGACTCTATTATCTATTGTGTAATAGATAGATAGGAAGAGAATCTTGGAATTTAAGTCCCTGGAGGAGGTCTGGCCAACCACTCCCTGGATTTAGCAACATTCCAAGATTGGTAGAACAAAGAAAACAGTACTGGAAAATATTGCAAAATAGCAGATCTGTAGTTTTGCTCATATATTGATGATGATAATCACTTTGCAGCCTGGGATTATAAGGCGGGAAGCTGGCACTGCAATCTTTGAAGCCTCACCCATGGAGTGGAAGTGCTACCTGGGACTTTTTTCCAATTGTAGCTCCAGATGTGCTGTGTCACTGGACTTCCCAACACTACTTAAGTCTGGATGTTAGTCAAAATCCAATTTGGTATCCTTTGCTCTATTTCTCTCTTTTTTTAATGTTAGTATATTGCAAGTAAGTTAGATTATTCTCTAATAAATACTTGTGTTATTTATTTGTATGTAACAGTGGCTTATTTTGTTAACAAATCCTTTGAACCTGAGATGAAAGTGAAAAGTTATGACAAAACAACCATGGTAAAGGAACTTCCAAGGAACGTTTGTCACTCCTGGTATGCCAAGGAGATGTGTTTTCTTAGTCCATTTCTTAGGTTTCTTGACCTCCACTTAATCCTTTTATACTCTTCATGAAGTATTTTGTAGTATTTCTTTCATCTATCTTCTAGGTCATATATTCCCTCTCCATTTGTGTCTCAGCTATTTAAAATTCCTTTACTCATCTATTCCAGTGGTTATGATGTTCAGTACTAGAAAGCTTATTTGCCTTTTGATAATTAGCTATTTATTACTCATGTTGTACATATCTTATCATCTATTTAAATATGTTAAGTACATTTTTTGTACTTTGTATCTGATTATAAGTCTTTACAGGTTTCCATCTTGGTTTATTGTTTATACGGATGCTGTCATTTTGGAGGGGGAAGTTGTATTTGTTTAGTGGGGCTTTAATTGGAATACTATCAAGGTTGGTCATAACTTTCCTTCCAAGGAGCAAGCGTCTTTTAATTTCATGGCTGCAATCAGCATCTGCAGTGATTTTGGAGCCCCCAAAAAACAAAGTCTGACACTGTTTCCACTGTTTTTCCATCTATTTCCCATGAAGTGATGGGACCAGATGCCATGATCTTTGTTTTCTGAATGTTGAGCTTCAAGCCAACCTTTTCACTCTCCTCTTTCACTTTCATCAAGAGGCTTTTGAGTTCCTCTTCACTTTCTGCCATAAGGGTAGTGTCATCTGCATATCTGAGGTTATTGATATTTCTCCCAGCAATCTTGATTCCAGCTTGTGCTTCTTCCAGCCCAGCGTTCTTCATGATGTACTCTGCATATAAGTTAAATAAGCAAGGTGACAATATACAACCTTGACGTACCAAGGTCCGTCTAGTCAAGGCAATGGTTTTTCCCGTGGTCATGTATGGATGTGAGAGTTGGACTGTGAAGAAGGCTGATCGCCGAAGAATCGATGCTTTTGAGCTGTGGTGTTGGAGAAGACTCTTGAGAGTCCCTTATACTGCAAGGAGATCCAACCAGTCCATTCTAAAGGAGATCAATCCTGGATGTTCATTGGAGGGACTGATGCTAAAGCTGAAACTGCAATACTTTGGCCACCTCATGCGACGAGTTGACTCACTGGAAAAGACTCTGATGCTGGGAAAGGTTGGGGGCGGGAGGAGAAGGGGACGACGGAGAATGAGATGGCTGGATGGCATCACCGACTCTGTGGACATGAGTTTGAGTGTACTCCGGGTGTTGGTGATGGACAGGGAGGCCTGGCGTGCTGTGATTCATGGGGTCGCGGAGAGTCGGACACGACTGAGCGACTGAACTGAACTGAACTGAATTCTAGGAATACCCGTAGAAGCCTCAATCAGGGTTAAGCTCCTCTAGACGCAATTAGATTTGCATTTGCCATATATATGAGTTTGGAAACAGAAATTAATTGGGCCATGCTGATAGTATTAATTAGAATACCAAAGCTACATCAGGGCACTCTTTTGGTTACAAACTCTTTAGGCAACATTATATTCCTCACCCATAGCTAAGGAAAAAATTAGAATTTTCTTTGGTCCTTCCTTTCTTATGAGAAAGAAAGTCCAGTTTTTCACTATGGGTATAGTCAATTAATCATTTAAAATTATGTGTGTGTCTCAGTTGTCTATTGATTTGAGACACGTTTCAAGCACATCTGAGTATTTAAAATACTGTTTAGCATAACTTTGTATATTACAATTTATAATGGGAAGATTTTAAATTTCTTACACAATTTCCAAATGTGAAATGTAAATATCCCTTAAAAATATAAACCATCCTAAGATCACTCAGTGATAATCACCCAATACCTAAGTTATACTGCAAAATTCCAGGCAATCTTCACACACATACGTGGTGCTGAAACGGGCCTCTTTTCTTGTGGAGCAGTCCAGCAGGACAGACTGACCTTTTCCATGGTAGCCCTATGTCCTCAAACAACAAGGCAGAAGGACATTCCTTCTTAAAACTTAGCCCTGTAATTGGTATAATATAATTTCCACCATATTTTATTCTTTGCTCAAAATAATCACAGGCTTCATCATTTCAAGAGGAGGGGGAAACAGACAGGACCTCTCATTGGAAGGAGTATTCAGGGATGAGCTATACTCCTGAATCTAATAGCCAGTGAAACCAAAGACAAGATTCTTGAGATGTTTTGGGGTGCCATACACAGGGTATGGCCATAGGAATAAGTGTTTTGCTCACTATACTATGGTGATTGTCTTAGGATTGGTTTGTTCTTTACTTACCACTAGGAGAGGGGCACCTACCATTTAGTGGAATTTTATATTGCATGCCACAGCTTTCACACCAAAGTGGACTGAAAATTCCAACCATTATAGACATCCTCTCCCACTTGTAGGGCCATTTATATAGACAAAGAAACACACAGGTAGACAGCAAGGGGAATGTAAGTACAGATTTCTTGGTGAAAAGAACTCAGACAACCCTGGTCTGAATATCTAATTTTTCTGACTTAGGGACACAGAGTTTTCTCATATACCTCATGGTCCTTGTCTTTTTCGGTCCTCCAACAGCAGCAGCAACATCTGACATTATAGCTGTAATCCATCCTTCTCAATTGTGAAAAGTGCATTTCCACCGAGTCATAAATGGGGCAGGTTTGAGGAAAACATTCAGGGAGACTGAAAAACACAAAAAGCGGTCCTTTTATGATATTGGAGTGTGGTTAAGGGAAATGCTTCATTAAACATTCTTCCCTTGAATTAATTTCCAAATGGAGATTTGGTATCATTGAAGGTTATTCTTTTATGTTGAGATATTTCCTATCAAGCAGGTTCATCAAAAGAATCATGGTTTCTGTTATCCTCTGATAGAATCACTCAAAGGCAAAACCATGCCTAATGGATCAGACACTGAAGTGAGATTCAGGGAATCACCTGGATCCTGGTGTCAGTTCTAATTCAGTAGCTATGTGGCTCTGGGTAATGCCCTTTGCCTACCAGAATATGGTAAAGGACTCTGATTTTTCAGATGGATATTTACACAAGCCAGGCTATTTACTTCCACAAGCACAGTAACCTTATATATTACTCCTGCTGCTGCTGCTGCTGAGTCACTTCAGTCGTGTCCGACTCTGCGTGACCCCATAGACGGAAGCCCACCAGGCTCCCCCGTCCCTGGGATTCTCCAGGCAAGAACACTGGAGTGGGTTGCCATTTCCTTCTCCAATGTGTGAAAGTGAAAAGTGAAAGTGAAGTCGCTCAGTCGTGTCCAACCCTTAGCGACCCCACGGACTGCAGCCTACCAGGCTCCTCCATCCATGGGATTTTCTAGGCAAGAGTACCGGAGTGGCTTGCCATTGCCTTCTCCGATATATTACTCCTACTTAAAATAAATTTCCCTCATGTGCATGACAAAATGCCTGCTCAAGCATCAGGCCCACCACGCTATATGATTTCTGCTTATCTTCACTTCTCAAATATTGATGAATTTCACAATGCCTCTGTATAGAAGAATACTGCAGTTATTTCTGCAATAGTTTGAACTGAACAAATTTCAGCTCTCGTTTATGTTTTACAATAAATTCTGTCATACAGATTATGTTGGAAAATTTTGAACTGTTTCTCTAGGATTTAAACTTATAATTTGTTATTTAAGCAGAAAACCCTTGTCCTAACTTGTATTTGCAATAGCCAACACCATTAAATCATGATTATTCATTAGGTGGCTGTGTTCTTCAATCACCCTCTGAAGTGAACAATTATATATGCTCATTTCCCCCTTGATCTTCAACATTGAACCCCATTGTCCCTCCCTCCTTCCTAGGTGTCAAGTGTCAGTCACCCATGCACTTCTGTCTTCATGGCCTACATGGTGCAGTTGTAAAACTGGTTTCCTAATGCCTGTATTTGATTATTGGATTCACTAAATGTAAGACACACCTAGCCCAATAAAAATATGCTAGTGGGTTAGGTTTCTTACAGGAATTCACACATAATAGCAATGGACAAGAATTGCTTGGAACAATATTCGTATGTAATATGGGTAAACACAGGGATATTGAAAGCAACAACAATGAGCACAATAGAAATGAAATAATTCTGTGAAATACTGTCTCTTTCCTATGGGTCTAGAGTTCCCTTTTCAAAAATGCAGTGGCTCTGAAATTAGCTTTTCATTTTCCAAAATTATATCCAAGTTGTCTACAATCATCTCAACGTCCGGCCTAGAGATATTTTCTTAATATTGCTTTGGTGGAAGATTGTCCTGGTCTCCTTGGGAATCATATTCTTTAAAAAAAATTCTGTCATAGGATTTCTCTAATTTTCCATGAAATACTAAATAATATTCTTGACAATGAGGTTCATTTATCCTAAATATTTACTGCATTGACGAAAGAGAGCCCTGGAGGTATAATAACCCATCAGATTTTTTCCATATTGGACCAAAAATACTGTCCACTTCATACCTGTACTACTAAAGGAGGCCCTCTCTAGTATCTTGCCCCAGGACCTCCATTCTATTTTTTTTATATTTTTTTTATTAGAAAACTGAAATTTACAATGTGTTTATATCACTCACTGAGTACATGGCATTTAAAAACAGCATCATTAAAGAAAGATAACAAAAATACAAAGTCTTAAAACCTACGGGATATGGAAAACATTATCCACTGAGGCCTTAAATGTAGTAGACTTTACATAAAAATGAAAAGCAATGAGTATACAAGTATACAGCCACTTTAAGAAGTTAGCAAGATAAGCAGAATAATCATAAAGAAAAGAAAGCACCTAATACATACCAGGTTTTAATGCAATCAAAATAAAATTGATAGGCTCAACAGAGTCAAAGCTGCCTTAAAAACCTTCTCTAAAAAGGGAAACATCAGGTAATAATAATCAACAAGAAAAATCTTGCAAATAAACAATATTGAAAATGGGAATTATTCATAGAAGCACTAAGAATATAAATAATAGAAACAACTTTATGCCTATACATTCGAAGATTAGTTGTCTCCTATACAGGGTTATTGTAACCGTCTTTCTAAATTCCATATATATGTGTTCAGTTCAGTTGCTCAGTCGTGTCCGACTACTTGCGACCCCATGAATCACAGCACTCCAGGCCTCCCTGTCCATCACCAACTCCCAGAGTTCACTCAAACTCACCTCCATCGAGTCAGTGTTGCCATCCAGCCATGTTAGTATACTGTATTGGAGTTTTTCTTTCTGGATTATTTCACTATGTATAATGATCTCCAGTTTCATCCACCTCATTAGAACTAATTCAAATGTGTTCTTTTTAATTGCTGAGTAATACTCTATTGTGTCTATGTACCACAGCTTTCTTATCCATTCATCTGCAGATGGACATCTAGGTTTATTCCATGTCCTGGATATTATAAACAGTGCTGCGATGAACATTGGAGTACATGTGTCTCTTTCAATTCTGGTTTCCTCAGTGTGTACACCCAGCAGTGGGATACCTGGCAGTTATATTTCCAGTTTTTTAAGGAATCTCCACACTGTTCTCCATAGTGGCTCTACTAGTTTGCATTCCCACCAACAGTGTAAGAGGGTTCCCATTTCTCCACACCCTCTCCAGCATTTATTGCATGCAGACTTTGGATAGCAGCCATTCTGACTGGCATGAAATAGTAACTCATTGTGGTTTTGATTTGCATTTCTCTGGTTATGAGTGATGTTGAGCATCTTTTCATGTGTTTGTTCGCCATCTGTATGTCTTCTTTGGAGAAATGTCTGTTTAGTTCTGTGGCCTACTGATTGATTGGGTCGTTTATTTTTCTGGAATTGAGCTGCAGGAGTTGCTTCTATATTTTTGAGATTAATTCTTTGTCAGTTACTTCATTTGCTATTATTTTCTCCCATTCTGAAGGCTGTCTTTTCACCTTGCTTAGAGTTTCCTTTGCTGTGCAGAAGCTTTTGATTTTAATTAGGTCCCATTCATTTATTTTCGCTTTTATTTCCAATATTCTAGGAGGTGGGTCATGGAGGTTCCTGCTGTGATTTATCTCAGAGAGTGTTTTGCCTATGTTCTCCTCTAGGAGTTTTATAGTTTCTGGTCTTACATTTAGATCTTTCATCCATTTTGGGTTTATTTTTGTGTATGGAGTTAAAGATTGTTCTAGTTTCATTCGTTTACAAGTGGTTGACCAGTTTTCGCAGAACCACTTGTTAAAGAGACTGTCTTTTCTCCATTGAATATTCTTGCCTCCATTGTCAAAGATAACGTGTCCATAGGTGTGTCTGTTTATCTCTGGGCTTTCTACTTTGTTCCATTTATCTATGTTTCTGTCTTTATTCCATTACCTTACTGTCTTGATGACTGTGGCTTTGTAGTAGAGCCTGATGTCCAGCAGGTTGATTCCCACAGTTCCATTCTTCTTTCTCCAGATTGCTTTGGCTATTCAAGGTTTTTTGTATTTCCATACAAATTGTAAAATTATTTGTTCTAGCTCTGTAAAAAATACCATTGGTAGCTTGATAGGGATTGCATTGAATCTATAAATCATTTTGGGTAATATACTCATTTTCACAATATTTATTCTTCCAATCCATGAACACGTTATATTTCTCCATCTATTAGTGTCCTCTCTGATTTCTTTCACCAGTGTTTTACAGTTTCTATATATAGGTCTTTTGTTTCTTTAGGTAGATATATTCCTAAGTATTTTATTCTTTTCATTGCAATGGTGAATGTAATTGTTTCCTTAATTTCTCTTTCTATTTTCTCATTATTAGTGTATAGGAATGCAGGGGATTTCTGTGTGTTGATTTTATATCCTGCAACTTTACTATATTCATTGATTAGCTCTAGGAATTTTCTGGTAGAGTCTTTAGGGTTTTCTGTGTAGAGGATCATGTCATCTGCAAACAGTGAGAGTTTTACTTCTTTTCCAATGTGGATTTCTTTTATGTCTTTTTCTGCTCTGATTGCTGTGGCCAACACTTCCAAAACTATGTTGAATAGTAGTGGTGAGAGTGGGCACCCTTGTCTTGTTCCTGACTTTAGGGGAAACACTTTCAATTTTTCACCATTGAAAATAATGTTTGCTATGGGTTTGTCATATATAGCTTTTATTATGTTGAGGAATGCTCCTTCTCTTCCCGCCTTCTGGAGGGTTTTGATCAAAAATGGATGTTGAATTTTGTCAAAGTCTTTCTCTGCATCTACGGAGATAATCATATGTTTTCTATTACTCTTTTTGTTAATGTGGTGTATTACATTGATTGATTTGCGGATATTGAAGAATCCTTGCATCCCTGGGATAAAGCCCACTTGATCATGAGGTATGATCTTTTTAATGTGTTGTTGGATTCTGATTGCTAGAATTTTGTTAAGGACTTTTTCATCTGTGTTCATCAGTGATATTGGCCCATACTTCTCTTTTTTTGTGGTATCTTTGTCAGGTTTTGATATTAGGGTGATGGTGGCCTCATAGAATGAGTTTGGAAGTTTATGTTCCTCTGATATTTTCTGGAAGAGGTTGAGTAGGATAGGTGTTAGCTCTTCTGTAAATTTTTGGTAGAATTCAGCTGTGAAGCCATCTGGACCTGGACTTTTGTTTGCTGGAAGATTTCTGATTACAGTTTCAATTTCCTTGCTTGTGATGGGTCTGTTAAGATTTTCTATTTCTTCCTGGTTCAGTTTTGGAAAGTTGTACTTTTCTAAGAATTTGTCCATTTCTTCCAAGTTGTCCATTTTATTGGCATATAGTTGCTGATAGTAGTCTCTTATGATCCTTTGTATTTCTGTGTTGTCTGTTGCAATCTCTCCATTTTCATTTCTAATTTTATTGATTTGGTTTTTCTCCCTTAGTTTCTTGATGAGTCTGGCTAGTAGTTTGTCAATTTTATTTACCCTCTCAAAGAACCAGCTTTTGGCTTTGTTGATTTTTGCTATAGTCTCCTTTGTTTCTTTTGCATTTATTTGTGCCCTAATTTTTGAATTTCTTTCCTTCTACTAACACAGGGATTCTTCAATTCTTCCTTTTCTAGTTGCTTTAAGTATCAGTTGAGTTCAGTTCAGTTCAGTCACTCAGTCGTGTCCGTCTCTTTGCGACCCCATGAATCACAGCACGCCAGGCCTCCCTGGCCATCACCAACTCCCGGAGTTCACTCAAACTCATGTCCATCGAGTCAGTGATGACATCCAGCCATCTCATTCTCTTTCATCCCCGTCTCCTCCCACCCCCAATCCCTCCCAGCATCAGAGTCTTTTCCAGTGAGTCAACTTGTCGCATGAGGTGGCCAAGGTACTTGATTTTCAGCTTCAGCATTGGTCCTTCCAATGAGCACCCAGGATTGATCTCCTTTAGAATGGACTGGTTGGACCTAATTGCAGTGCAAGGGACTCTCAAGAGTCTTCTACAGCACCACAGTGGAGTCAGGTTTTTTAGTTGACTTTTTTCTTGTTTCTTGAGTTATGCCTGTATTGCTATGAACCTTCCCCTCCGTACATCTTTTACAGTGTCCACAGCTTTTGGGCTGTTGTGCTTTCATTTTCATTCGTTTCTATATATATTTTTATTTCTTCTATGATTTGTTGGCTATTCACCAGCGTGTTGTTCAGGCTCCATATGCTGGATTTTTAATAGTTTTTCTCCTGTATTGAGATCTAATCTTACTTCATTGTGGACAGAAAAGATGCTTGGAATGATTTAAATTTTTTGAATTTGCCAAGGCTACATTTATGGCCCAGGATGGGATCTATCATGGAGAAAGTTCCGTGTGAGCTTGAGAAAAAGGTGAAATTCATTGTTTTGGGGTGTATCATTTAACGTTTGTGTTTCTTTGTTAATTTTCTGTTTTGTTGATCTATCCATAGGTGTGAGTGGGGTATTAAAGTCTCCCACTATTATTGTGTTATTGTTAATTTCCCCTTTCATACTTGTTAGCATTTGTCTTACATATTGTGGCGCTCCTTTGTTGGGTGCATATATATTTATAATTGTTATATCTTCGTGGAGTGATCCTTTGATCGTTATATAGTGTCCTTCTTTGTCTCTTTTCATAGCCTTTGTTTTAAAATCTATTTTATCTGATATGCGTATTGCTACTCCTGCTTTCTTTTGGTCTCCATTTGCGTGGAATATCTGTATGTGTCCCTCGTTTCGAGGTGGGTCTCTTGTAGACAACGTATATAGGGGTCTTGTTTTTGTATCCATTCAGCCAGTCTTTGTTTTTTTGTTGGGGCATTCAACCCATTTACATTTAAGGTAATTAATGATAAGTTTGATCCTGTTGCCATTTACTTTATTGTTTTGGGTTCGAGTTTATACACCCTTTCTGTGTTTCCTGTCTAGAGAAGGTCCTTTAGTATTTGTTGGAGAGCTGGTTTGGTGATGCTGAATTCTCTCAGCTTTTGCTTGTCTGCAAAGCTTTTGATTTCTTCTTCATATTTGAATGAGATCCTCGCTGGGTGTAGTAATCTGGGCTGTAGGTTATTTTCTTTCAGCACTTTAAGTATGCCCTGACATCCTGGCCTGAAGAATTTCTGCTGAAATATCAGCTGTTATCCTTATGGAGATCCCCTTGTGTGTTATTTGTTGCTTTTCCCTTGCTGCTTTTAATATTTGTTCTTTGTGTTTGATCTTTGTTAATTTGATTAATATGTGTCTTGGGGTATTTCGCCATGGGTCTATCCTATTTGGGACTCTCTGGGTTTCTTGGACTTGGGTGATTATTTCCTTCCCAATTTTAGGGAAATTTTCAACTATTATCTTCTCAAGTATTTTCTCATGGTCTTTCTTTTTGTCTTCTTCTTCTGGGGCTCCCTCTAGAGTGTTTTTTATCTCATCTATTATATTATTCATTGTATATTGACTCTTTTTTATTTCTTCTTCTTCTTCTTCTTCTTCTGCTGCTGCTACTGCTAAGTCACTTCAGTCGTGTCCGACTCTGTGTGACCCCATAGACGGAAGCCCATCAGGCTCCCCCGTCCCTGGGATTCTCCAGGCAAGAACACTGCAGTGGGTTGCCACTTCCTTCTCCAATGTGTGAAAGTGGAAAGTGAAAAGTGAAAGTGAAGTCACGCAGTCGTGTCCGACCCTTAGCGACCCCACAGACTGCAGCCTACCAGGCTCCTCCATCCATGGGATTTTCTAGGCAATAGTACTGGAGTGGCTTGCCATTGCCTTCTCTAGATCCTTGTTAAACCTTTCTTTCATTTTCTCAATCCTTGTCTCCAGGTTATTTATCTGTAACTCCAATTTGTTTTTAAGATTTTGAATCATTTTCACTATCATTATTTGGAATTCTTTATCAGATACGTTCCCTATCTCTTCCTCTTTTGTTTGGAATGCTGAGCATTTATCCTGTTCCTTTACTTGCTGGGTATTTCTCTGCCTCTTCATCTTGCTTATATTGCTGTGTTTGGGGTGGCCTTTCCGTCTTCTGGCAGTTTGTGGAGGTCTCATTATTGTAGAGTTTCCTCGCTGTGGGTGGGGTTGGACAGGTGACTTGTCAATGTTCCCTGCTTAGGGAAGCTGTGTCGGTGTTCTGGTGGGTGGAGCTGGATTTCTTCTCTCTGAAGTGCAATGAAGTGTCCAGTAATGAGTTATGAGATGTCAATAGTTTTGGAGTGACTTTGGGTAGCCTTTATATTAAAGCTCAGGGCTATTTTCCTGTGTTGCTGGAGAATTTGCGTGGTATGTCTTACTCTGGAACTTGTTGACCCTTGGGTGGTGCTTGGTTTCAGTGTGGGTATGGAGGTGTTTGATGATCTCCTATCAATTAATGTTCCCTGGAGTCAGGAGTTCTCTGGTGTTCTCAGGATTTGGACTTAAGCCTCTGCCTCTGATTTTCAGTCTTATTCTTGCATTAGCCTCAAAACTTCTCCATCTAGCAGTTCCAATGTGGTTCCCTCTACTTCAACTTCTTCTGTTTGCTAGTCTCTTCAGTGTCTTATTTCCACCCTGACACAAGGGGGCGGTAGCGGGCACTTTTTAAGTTCCCTCGTTCAGTTGTGCTGTGGGGAGGGAGGAAGTGGTGTCTGTGTGGAGTACTCGCAGTGCCTTGGCCACACTGGGTTTGCCCCTGCTCATGGTGTGTGTGCTGTCCCAGTCTACACTGCACAGCCTCTAGATTGTTCTGCATGGATCTGTCTGAAGTTGGCGCTGGGTTGCATGCACTTCCCAGGTCAAAGCCATTCAGGTTCAGGTTCTCAGGTACTCCACAAAGGCGCAGACTCAGTTGGGCCTGCCTTTTGTGCCCTTCCCTGGTTCAAGCAGCTCAGGTGACCAGGTGTATGGCGAGCGCAGTCACTGCAACTTATCGCCTCCCTGTCCCTGCCACTTGGTTTTCTGGATGTACAACCGGCACATCTTCACAAGCAGATGTCAACCAGCCAGAATCCCAAGAAATCTTGGTTAGGAACAAAGCCTGTTTGCAGTTTGGTATCAGATTCCTCCCTGGGGCCGCTATTGCCCCCTTCTGGCTCTGGCTACCCTCCCCTGCCTCTGTCAGTGGGGGATGGGGGATGGGCCGTCCACAGCCGGATAGCCCTGCTTAGTCCCCCGCTCTGTGAGTGGGTCTGCTGGGGTCTTAGGTTAGGGCTTTTGCCTTTTTGGGGGGTAGCTATCCCACAGTCTGCTTTACTATCTCAAATTAGATTCCTCAGATTACCCTTGGGGCATTCAGGCCCGGTCCTTACTTTAAGTAGCGCAGCCTGCGCCTCCCTGCCCAGCCCTCACTTGTAAATGGGGGATGCGGGCGTCTGCACTGCTTCTCCGCTGGGAGTTACCATTGGGCGCATAATCTGTAAGTTTTAATTATTTATTTATTTTCCTCCCAGTTATGTTGCCCTCTGAGGTTCCAAGGCTCGCCACAGATTTGCCAGTGAGAGTGTTTCCTGGTTTTTGGAAACTTCTCTCTTTTTTAAGCCTCCCTTCCCCGGACGGATCTCTGTCCCTGCCTCTTTTGTCTCTCTTTTTATCTTTTATATTATTTCCTACCTCCTTTCGAAGACAATGAGCTGCTTTTCTGGGTGCCTGATGTCCTCTGCTGGCATTCAGAAGTTGTTCTGTGGAATTTACTCAGCGTTCAAATGTTCTTTTGATGCATTCGTAGGGGAGAAAGTGGTTTCCCCGTCCTATTCCTCTGCCATCTTAGGACTGCCTCTCTCTCTCCTTTTTTTTTTAAAATTCTAATCCTTGTTATTTTTCAGTTTTATTTATTTTACTTTACAATATTGTATTTTGCCATACATTGACTTGAATCTGCCATGGGTGTAACTGTGTTCCATATCCTGAACCCCCCTCCCACATACCTCCCATCCCATCCCTCTGGGTCATCCCAGTGCACCCTGTATCATGAAACGAACGTGGAGTGGCGATTTGTTTCACATATGATAACTTACATGTTTCAATGCCATTCTCCCATATCATTCCACCCTTGTCCTCTCCCACAGAGTCCAAAAGACTGTTCAGTACATCTGTGTCTCTTTTGATGTCTTGCATACAGGATTATCGTTACTATCTTTCTAAATTCCATATATACGCATTAGTATACTGTATTGGTGTTTTACTTTCTGGCTTACTTCATTCTATATAATAGGCTCTAGTTTCATCCACCTCATTAGAACTGATTCAAACATAATATTTTTAATGGCTGGGCAATACTCACTGAAAAGACTTTGATGCTGGGAGTGATTGGGGGCAGGAGGAGACGTGGATGGCAGAGAATGAGATGGCTGGATGGCATCACCAACTCTATGGACATGAGTTTGAGTGAACTCTGGGAGTTGGTGATGGACAGGGAGGCCTGGCGTGCTGTGATTCATGGGGTCGCAAAGTGTCGGACACAACTGAGCGACTGAACTGAACAGTACTGAATACTCCATTGTGTATATATATGTACCACAGCTTTCTTATCAATTCGTCTGCAGATGGACATCTAGGTTGCTTCCATGTCCTGGCTATTGTAAACAGTGCTGAGATGAACATTGGGGTACACGTGTCTCTTTCAATTCCGGTTTCCTCAGTGTGTATGCCCAGCAATGGGATTGCTGGGTCATTTGGCAGTTCTATTTCCAGGTTTTTAAGGAATCTCCACACTGTTCTCCATAGTGGCTGTACTAGTTTGCATTCCCACAAACAGTGTTAGAGGGTTCCCTTTTCTCCACACCCTCTCCAGCATTTATTTCTTGTAGACTTTTGGATAACAGCCATTCTGACTGGCGTGAAATGAGGACCTCAATTATTTTCCTTTATCTCATGAGGTTCTGCCAGTTTAAAGAAAGTCTTCTGTTTTTTTTCTGTCCTGTAGAGCCCTGTCCCTTTCCAGAAGGGTTCAGGAAAAGTTTGATTTCATGGATTATCAGGATTTTATCTCAATGTTTGGCTGAGAGTGGTGCACGTTACAGGCTCTTATATCCTACACAAAAGGAAATCATTACAACTGTAGGTGTAAAAAATACTTTGTAACAATTTAGATTGACAGACTATCTTCTCCCTCACAGAGGGAAGAAGAAATAAAACACTAAAATGAAATCACTGAAAATTCACAGAATTGTGAAAATGACTGTAGTGGGGCCACCTTATTTCTCATAATTGGCTACCAGTGTTCCTTAATAAGATGGAAGAGGAAGGAGATATGCCCACAATTAGTTCAAAATGCATATCTTCTATGGGTTGATTTTGTGCCTCTAAAATTAATGTATCTATGTCATAAACACTCATACTCAACTGTGATCATATTTGGAGATAGAGTACTTACCAAGTAATCAAGTTAAAATATGTTCATTGGAGTAGGTCTTAATCCAAATGAGTTATATCCATATAAAAACTTAGAGAGCCTATTGATGAAAGTGACAGAGGAGAGTGAAAAATTTGGCTTTAAGCTCAGGATTCAGAAAGCTAAGATCATGGCATCTGGTCCCATCACTTCATGGCAAATAGATGGGGAAACAGTGGCTGACTTTCTTTTCCTGGGCTCCAAAATCACTGCAGATGGTGATTTCAGCCATGAAATTAAAAGACGCTTGCTCCTTGGAAGGCAAGTTATGACCAACTTGGACAGCATATTAAAAAGCAGAGACATCACTTTGCCAACAAAGGTCCGTCTAGTCAAGGTTATGGTTTATCCAGTAGTCATGTATGGATGTGAGAGTTGGACTATAAAGAAAGCTGAGCACAGAAGAATTGATGCTTTTGAAGTGTGGTGTTGGAGAAGACTCTTGAGAGTCCCTTGCACTGCAGGGAGATCCAACCAGTCCATCCTAAAGGAGATCAGTCCTAGGTATTCATTGGAGGGACTGATGTTGAAGCTGAAACTCTAATACTTTGGCCACCTGATGCAGAGGGTTGTCTCATTTGAAAAGGCCCTGATGCTTGGAAAGATTGAGGGCAGGAGGAGAAGGGGATGACAGAGGATGAGGTAGTTGGATGGCATCACCGACTTGATGGACATGGGTTTGGGTGGACTCCGGGAGTTGGTGATGGACAGGGAGGCCTGGCATACTGTGGTTCATGGGGTTGCAAAGAGTCAGACACGACTGAGTGACTGAACTGAACTGAAAAGGGGAAAATCAGACATAGATATGTATATGTATATACACATAGGGAAGAAAATATGGGGCGGTATAGGGAGATTTCAGCTATTTACAAGCCAAGGAAAGTGGCCAGGAATGGAGGCCCTTTATGCATTCACACCTTGCTTAAGATCCAACTCAGATGAAACCTTGATTTGGACTTAGAGCCTCCACAAGTATGAGACAATAAATGAATGTGTTTAACTGACCAAATCACTAGTATTTTGTACAGGAACTCTAGAATATTGAAACTATTGAAAGTGTTAGTCACTCAGTTGTGTCTGACTCTTTGTAACTCCGTGGACTGTAGCCTGCCTTGCTCTTCTGTCCATGGAATTTTCCAGGCAGGAACACTGGAGTGGGATTCCATTTCCTACTCCAGGGGATTTTCTAGACCCAGGGATTGAACCTGAGTCTTGCATTGCAAGTGGATTATTTACTATTTGGCTATTTTCTAATACTTATATAATATTTAAATGATCTTAATTAGTTTTATAAAATGAACAATAAATAGATAAATAATCATTCTTCTTACACTATTGTCACCAGACCTGAACATCCCAGGAAGACCATTATCGGTTTAGTCAGGATAACCTCGCTGTAGGGTGGCTCAGTGACTGTGGCTACCAGTTTGAGTCCCTCCTTGGCTGACATTGAGTCAACGTGAACTTATTAGCTTCTCTGACTGAATGCCCTTACCATCCCTATGATGTTAAGCTGAAAATCATGAAGGTTTTCCACTTCAAAAACAAGAGAATAAGGGCTGGAAAAGAATGACATTAGATCATCTGACTGAGTTAGGGTAGAAACTTCTGATTCTAGGTAGTGTGAAATGAGTTTTTTTCCTTAATTTTTTATTGCTCTTAATTTCTATGCTGTGTTGGGGTCCTCTTTATAAGTGAATCCATAAACAATGGTAATGTTGAAAAAGTTTCTGAATGGGGTATGCCTACCATCCGTGAGTTGAGACTTGCAATTGTTAACTCAGCCGTGAAGCTATTTCCCTTATTTTGCCTTTACAGTGAACCACAACACTGCAAGGTGATTGTTCACTATGCTCTCTTATTTCCTCAATCATCGATCAACTGAAGTGAATAATTACTAGTGTTACTCCCCCTTCCAATCTTCAACATCAAACTGTTTTTCCCTTCTCTATCCTAGATTTCCTGTGTATCAGAGACCTTTGAGGTCCCAGTTATCCCTTTAAAACCCAACTGTTGGTCGAGGGAGGAAGATGGCGGAGGGGGAGGGTGGAAGATGGCGGAGGAATAGGATGGGGAGACCACTTTCTCCCCCACAAAGTCATCAAAAGAACATTTGAACACTGAGTAAATTCCACAAAACAACTTCTGAATGTCGGCTGAGGACATCAGGCACCCAGAAAAGTAGCCCATTATCTTCGAAAGGAGGTAGGAAAAAACATAAAAGATAAAAAGAGAGACAAAAGAGGTAGGGACGGAGATCCATCCCGGGAAGGGAGGCTTAAAAAAGAGAGAAGTTTCCAAAAACCAGGAAACACTCTCATTGGTGAGTCTGTGGCGAGCCTTGGAACCTCAGACGGCCACATAACTGGGAGGAAAAACAAATAAATAATAAAACCCCACAAATTACGCACCCAACGGCAACTCCCAGCAGAGAAGCAGCACAGACGCCAACATCCACCACTAGCAAGCGGGGGCTAGGCAGGGAGGTGCGGGCTGCATTGCTTAGAGTGAAGACCGGGCCTGAATGCAATGAAGGAAATCTAATGGAACTAACTGGAGATAGCAAAGTAGCCTGTGGGATAGCTACCCCATGAAAAGGCGAAAAGCCCTACCTAAGACACCGCAGACCTGCTCACAAAACAAAGGACTGAGAAGAGCTAGCCTGCTGTGGACCAGCCCATTCTCCACAAAGACAGGCAGGGAAGGGCAGCCAGAGCTGGAAGAGGGCAATCCCAACTCCAGAGAGGCATCCAATACCAAACTGCAAGCAGGCTTTGTTGCTCACCAAGACTTCTTCGGATTCTGGCCGGTCGACATCTGCCTGAGAAGGTGCGCCACTTGTATACCCAAAAAACTGAGTGGCAGGGACTGGGGAGGCGATAAGTCGCAGCAACTGTGTTCGCTAAACACCTGGTCACCTGAGCTGCTTGGACCAGGGAAGGGCACAAAACGCAGGCCCAACAAAGTCTGCGCCTTTGTGGAGTAACTGAGTACCTGAACCTGAGTGGCTTAGACATGGGAAGTGCTTGCAACCCAGCACCAGCCTCAGACAGTTCCCGGGAGAGCAACCTAGAACCTGTGCAGTGTAGACTGGGACAGCACACACATCATGAGCGGGGGCAAACCCAGAGTGGCCGAAACACTGTGAGCACTCCCCATAGACACCAGGGATATATGTCTGCAGCATTCCTCCCTCCCCACAGCACGACAGAACAAGTGAGCCTTAAAAAGTGTCCACCACCGCCCCCTTGTGTCAGGGCAGATATTAGACACTGAAGAGACCAGCAAACAGAAGAAGCTAAAACAGAGGGAACAAACTTAGAAGTGACAGATGTAGAAGTCTTGGGGCTATTTGAAGAATAAGACTGAAAACGAGAGGCAGAATGCTTAAGTTCAAATCCTGACACCAGAAAATCCCTAACTCCAGGGACCATTAATTGATAGGAGCTCATCAAATGCCTCCATACCTACACTGAAACCAAGCACCACCCAAGGGTCAACAAGTTCCAGAGCAAGACATACCACGCAAATTCTCCAGCAACACAGGAAAATAGCCTTGAACTTCAATATACAGGCTGACCAAAGTCACTCCAAACCCACTGACATCTCATAACTCATTACTGGACACTTCATTGCACTCCAGAGAGAAGAAATCCAGCTCCACCCACCAGAACACCGACACAAGCTTCCCTAAACAGGGAACCTTGACAAGCCACCCGTCCAACCTCACTCACAGCGAGGAAACTCCAAAATAAAGAGAACTCCACAAACTGCCAGAAGACGGAAGGGCCACCCCAAACACAGCAATATAAGCAAGATGAAGAGGCAGAGAAATACCCAGCAAATAAAGGAACAGGATAAATGCCCACCAACCCAAACAAAAGAGGAAAAGATAGGGAACCTACCTGATAAAGAATTCCGAATAATGATAGTGAAAATGATCCAAAATCTTGAAAACAAATCGGAGTTACAGATAAATAATCTGGAGACAAGGATTGAGAAGATATGCAACAAAGGTTAAATGAGGATCTAGAAGAAATAAAAAAGGGTCAATATACAATGAATAATGTAATAGATGAGATCAAATACACTCTAGAGGGAATAAATAGTAGAATAACAGAGGTAGAAGATAGGATAAGTGAGTTAGAAGATAGAAGGGTAGAAATAAATGAAACAGAGAGGAAAAAAGAAAAACGAATTAAAAGAAATGAGGACAATCTCAGAGAACTCTGGAACAATGTTAAACGCCCCAACACCCAAATCACAGGAGTCCCACAAGAAGAAGACAGAAAGAAAGACCATGAGAAAATACTTGAGTAGATAATAGTTGAAAACTTCCCTAAAATGGGGAAGGAAATAATCACCCAAGTCCAAGAAAACCAGAGAGTCCCAAACAGGATAAACCCATGGCAAAATATCCCAAGACATGTATTAATCAAATTAACAAAGATCAAACACAAGGAACATATATTAAAGCAGCAAGGGAAAAGCAACAAACAACACACAAGGGGATCCCCATAAGGATAACAGCTGATCTTTCCATAGAACTCTTCAGGCCTGGAGGGAATGGCAGGGCATACTTAAAGCATTGAAAGAAAATAAGCTACTGCCCAGATTACTGTACCCAGCAAGGATCTCATTCAACTATGAAGGAGAAAGCAAAAGCTTTACAGACAAGCAAAAGCTGAGAGAATTCAGCATCACCAAACCATCTCTCCAACAAATGCTAAAGGACCTTCTCTAGACAGGAAACACAGAAAGAGTGTATAAAGTCAAACCCAAAACAATAAAGTAAATGGCAACGGGATCATACTTATCAATAATTACCTTAAAATGTAAATGGGTTGAATGCCTCAACCAAAAGACAAAGACTGGCTGAATGGATACAAAAACAAGACCCCTATATATGTTGTCTACAAGAGACCCACATCGAAACGAGGGACACATACAGATTGAAAGTGAATGGCTGGAAATAGATATTCCACGCAAATAGAGACCAAAAGAAAGCATGAGTAGCAATACTCATATCAGATAAAATAGATTTTAAAACAAAGGCTGTGAAAAGAGACAAAGAAGGACACTACATAATGATCAAAGGATCAATCAAAGAAGAAGAAATAACAATTATAAATATATATGCACACAACATAGGATCACTGCAATATGTAATACAAATGCTGACAAGTATGAAAGGGGAAATTAACAATAATACAATAATAGTGGGAGCCTTTAATATCCCACTCACACCTATGGACAGATCAACTAAACAGAAAATTAACAAGGAAACACAAACGTTAAATGATACAATAGACCAGTTAGACCTAATTCATATCTATAGGACATTTCACCCCAAAACAATGAATTTCACCTTCTTCTCAAGCTCACACGCAACCTTCTCCAAGATAGATCACATCCTGGGCCATAAATCAAGCCTTTGTAAATTCAAAAAAATTGAAATCATTCAAAGCATCTTTTCTGACCACAATGCAGTAAGACTAGATCTCAATTACAGAAGAAAAACTTCTAAAATGCCAACATATGGAGGTTGAACAACACTCTGCTGAATAACTAACAAAATATAAAAGAAATCAAAATATGCGTAGAAACGAATGAAAATGAAAACACAACAACCCAAAACCTGTGGGACACTGTAAAAGCAGTGCTAATGGGAAGGTTCATAGCAATACAGGCATTTCTCAAGAAACAAGAAAAAAGTCAACTAAATAACCTAACTGTACACATAAAACAACTAGAAAAGGAAGAAATGAAGAACCCCAGGGTTAGTAGAAGGAAAGAAATCTTAAAAATTAAGGCAGAAATAATTGCAAAAGAAACAAAAGAGACCATAACAAAAATCAAGGAAGCCAAAGCTGGTTCTTTGAGAGAGTAAATAAAATTGACAAACCACTAGCCAGACTCATCAAGAAACAAAGGGAGAAAAACCAAATCAATAAAATTAGAAATGAAAATGGAGAAATTGCAACAGACAACACAGAAATACAAAGGATCATAAGAGACTACTATCAGCAACTATATGCCAATAAAATGGACAACTTGGAAGAAATGGACAAATTCTTAGAAAAGTACAACTTTCCAAAACTGAACCAGAAAGAAATAGAAAATCTTAACAGACCCATCACAAGCACAGAAATTGAAACTGTAATCCGAAATCTTCCAGCAAATAAAAGCCCAGGTCCAGACGGCTTCACAGCCGAATTCTACCAAAAATTCTCAGAAGAGCTAACACCTATCCTACTCAACCTCTTCCAGAAAATTCTAGAGGAATGTAAACTTCCAAAGTCATTCTATGAGGCCACCATCACCCTAATACCAAAACCTGATAAAGATGCTACAGAAAAAGAGAACTACAAAAATCCTTAATAAAATTCTATCAATCAGAATTCAACAACACATTAAAAAGATCATACATCATGACCAAGTGGGCTTTATCTCAGGGATGCAAGGATTCTTCAATATACGCAAATCAATCAATGGAATACACCACATTAACAAAATGAGAAATAAAAAAACATATGATTATCTCAGTAGATGCAGAGAAAGACTTTGACAAAATTCAACATCCATTTATAATAAAAACCCTCCAGAAGGAGGGAATCAAAGGAACATTCCTCAAGATAATAAAAGCTATATATGACAAACCCACAGCAAACATTATCCTCAATGGTGAAAAATTGAAAGCATTTCCCCTAAAGTCAGGAACAAGACAAGGATGCCCACTTTCACCACTACTATTCAACAAAGTTTTGGAAGTTTGGCCACAGAAATCAGAGCAGAAAAAGACATAAAAGGAATCCACATTGGAAAAGAAGAAGTAAAACTCTCACTGTTTGCAGATGACATGATCCTCTACACAGAAAACCCTAAAGACTCTACCAGAAAATTACTAGAGCTAAACAATGAATATAGTAAAGTTGCAGGATATAAAATCAACACATAGAAATCCCTTGCATTCCTATACACTAATAATGAGAAAATAGAAAGAGAAGTTAACAATTCCATTCACTGTTGCAAAGTAAAGAATAAAATACTTAGAAATAAATCTACCTAAAGAAACAAAAGACCTATATAGAGAAAACTATAAAACACTGGTGAAAGAAATCAGAGAGGACACTAATAGATGGAGAAATATACCGTGTTCATGGATTGGAAGAATAAATATTGTGAAAATGAATATATTACCCAGATAATTTATAGGTTCAATGCAATCCCTATCAAGTTACCAATGGCATTTTGCACAGAGCTAGAACAAATAATCTCACAATTTGTATGTAAATACTAAAAAACCTCGAATAGCCAAAGCAATCTTGAGAAAGAAGAATGGAACTAAGGGAATGAACCTGCCAGATTTCAGGCTCTACTACAAAGCCACAGTCATCAAGACATTATGGTACTTGCATAAAGATAGAAATGTAGATCAATGGAACAAAATAGAAAGCCCAGAGATAAATCCATGCACCTATGGACACCTTATCTTTGACAAAGGAGGCAAGAATATTCAATGGAGAAAAGACAATCTCCTTAACAAGTGGTGCTGTGTAAACTGGTCAACCACTTGTAAAAGAATGAAACTAGAAAACTCCCTAACAGCATACACAAAAATAAACTCAAAGTCGATTAAAGGCCTAAATGTAAGGCCAGAAATTATAAAACTCGTAGAGGAGAACATACGCAAACACTCTCCGACATAAATCACAGCAGGATCCTCCATGACCCACCTCCCAGAATATTGGAAAGAAAAGCATAAATAAACAAATGGGACCTAATTAAAATCAAGAGCTTCTGCACAGCAAAGGAAACTATAAGCAAGGTGAAAAGACAGCCTTCAGAATGGGAGAAAATAATAGCAAATGAAGCAACTGACAAAGGATTAATCTCAAAAATATAGAAGGAACTCCTGCAGCTCAATTCCAGAAAAATAAATGACCCAATCAAAAAATGAACTAAACAGACATTTCCCCAAAGAACTAAACAGACATTTCCCCAAAGAAGACATACAGATGGCTAACAAACACATGAAAATATGCTCAACATCACTCATTATCAGAGAAATGCAAATCAAATCCACAATAAGGTACCATTTCACGCCAGTCAGAATGGCTGCTATCCAAAAGTCTACAAGCAATAAATGCTGGAGAGGGTGTGATGAAAAGGGAACCCTGTTAAATTGTTGGTAGGAATGCAAACTAGTACAGCCACTATGGAGGAGAGTGTGGAGATTCCTTAAAAAACTGGAAATAGAACTGCCATATGACTCAGCAATCCCAGTCCTGGGCATACACACAGAGGAAACCAGAAATGAAAGAGACACATGTATTCCAATATTCATCTCAGCACTGTTTACAATAACCAGGACGTGGAAGCAACCTAGATGCCCATCTGCAGACGAATTGATAAGAAAGCTGTGGTACATATACACAATGGAATATTACTCAGCAAGTAAAAAAAATACTTTTGAATCAGTTCTAATAAGGTGGATGAAACTGGAGCCTATTATACAGAGTGAAATAAGCCAGAAAGAAAAATACCAATACAGTATACTAACGCATATATACGGAATTTAGAAAGATGATAATGATAACTCTGTATACAAGACAGCAAGAGAGACACAGATGTATAGGACAGTCTTCTGGACTCTGTGGGAGAGCGTGAGGGTGGGATGATTTGGGGGAATGGTATTGAAACCTGTATATTATCAGATGTGAAGGAATCATCAGTCCAGTTTCGATGCATGATACAGGATGCTCGGGGCTGGTGCACTGGGATAACCCAGAGGGATGGGATTGGGAGGGAGGTGGGAGGGGTGTTCAACATGGGGAACACATGTACACCCGGGTCAGATTCATGTCAATGTATGGCAAAACCAATACCATAATGTAAAGTTAAAAAAAATTAAAAATTAAATAAAAATAAAGCCCAATTGTTTTGTATTTTTAATGTGTTTTTATAACTAATGTGTTCATTTAATCTCTGAATTTACAAATGTGAAAGAAACACAGCTCATTAAAATATCTAAAGGATTCTTTTTCTTAACATGACTTCCTACATAATATATGTATTATATTTAGGTTTTAGTCCATTTTGAGCTTATTTTTGCATATGATATGCTGTTAGAGAATGTTCTAATTTTACTTTATTGCATGTAGCTATCCAATTATCCCAGCGCCACTTATTGAAGAGACTGTCTTCTCACCACTGTATATTCTTGTCTTTTTTATTATGGATTAATTGACCATAGCATATAGGTTTATTTCTGGGCTCTCTCTTTTGTTCCACATGTCTGTTTTTGTGCCAAAATTATACTTATTCGATTAATGTAGTTTTCTGATATAGTTCGAAGTCAGGGAACCTGATTCCTCCAGTTCTGATCTTCCTCCTTAAGATGGTTTTGGCAATTCAGGGTCTTTCCTCTTTGCATACAAAATTTAAAATTGTCTGTTCTAGTTTTGTGGAAAATGCCCCGGTATTTTCATAGCAATTGCATTAAGTATGTGGATTGCCTTGGATAGCATGTTTATTTTAATGATATCAATTCTTCCAATCGATAAACAAGGTAAACCATTCCCTCTGTATTATCCTCACTTTCTTTGATAAGGATCTTATTTTTTCTAAGGACAGGACTTTCACCACCTTAGGTACGTTTATTTCTAGGTGTTTTATTTCTCTCTTTTTTTATTCGTTTTCTCTCACCCTGGTGGCTTTTCAGCAATAAGAGTGATCATTTTTTTTGAGAAATAACTGCTATAAATCATTAATCAATTCCATTATGTGTGGTATTTGGGGGACCTAAATAATGTTTAAAAAAACAATTTAAAATGTGCAAAATGGTAAATATTTTTAGTGTGTATGTGTAAGTATTCCTATTTCTGTTTGTGTTCTGTATTTGGAGAATGGGATTTTGTCATTCTCTTCGCACTGATCACTGGTTTTGATAAATTTTGGAGATAATAGCTGTTCATTTAATACCTATGATTTTCAGGAGCACTCTGCTGAGGAAGCCAGGACATTCTGCTCATGCCACTATAGGTCAATCAGGAGAAGATTCTGTGTTGGAGTAAAATGTCCACCAAGTGACCTGAGTCACTCTGATGCCTGAAAGAGCTGGAGTTATGGAGGTCAGTCATACTCTCTCAGGAAGCTCTAACTGATCATTTCATTTTTCAGCTTAGCTGACTTTCACTGAGTTTGGCTGACTGGGGGTTAAACGTGGGGGAGGGGCGTGGCAGGAGTTGGGAGGTGGGACATCCAGTGTCACGTGACATGGGCTGCCATAGTAACAGGCCTGCCTTGCATGCTATCCAATCAGATATGGACAGTGTCTGTGACGTCAGGGAAAGCAGGGCTGATAAACTCGGCCAACGGCCTTCAACCCCCTCATTGTTCTTCCGTCTGAGCTATGGGGAACGGTGGCTCTGCTATGGCCCAACCATCTGACAACTGTGAGGAGGGCCTGATCCCTGTAGAAACTGGCGCCTCCGAAGTTGGGCCCTCTGAAACAGAGACTGTGAAAACAGAGGCCTCCAAACCAGAGTCCTATGATGTGGAACCGACAAAGGCCAAAGAGAAGACAGCTAAGGGCCGCTGTCGCCGTCGCCGCGGCTGCCGACGTGACAGCTTCGCTACCTATTTCCCAAGGGTGCTGAAGGGAATACACCCTGGCCTGCGTCTTTCACGCCAGGCCGTGAATGTCCTGGATTCATTCGTGAAGGACATGTTTGAACAGATTGCCGAAGAGGCCGGGCGCCTGGCCCGCTCCACCAGGCGCTGCACCATCATGAATAATGACATCCAGACAGCTGTGCGTCTTCTGCTGCCTGGGGAGCTCGGCAAGTATGCCATTTCCGAGGCCACCAAGTCGGTCATCAGATACAACACCCGCAGATGAACTGCCCCAGGACTATCTGACCATCGCAAACCAGACTTTAAGGGTTTTCCCCTTAGGCCCTACATTAAAGCATTTCTACCCCAAAGAAAACATTAAAAACCTCATTAACTTTACTTCAATATGTGCCAGTTGTGTCATTTGTTCAACGGAAAATCGTGTACTTCATTCTTAACGTATTGCCACTCGTCACTTTCCTAAATGGTTATCTCTATTCGTGGTTTCTCAGCGATTTTAGGGATCTTCATGGTCAAAATTCTTTCCCTAAAAGTTTCATTGGCCTTTTCCATTTTCATCCTCCCATCTGTATTTAGGTATCATCCGGAGATTTTTATATGGGGTATAGCAACCGATAAAGAACAGTATGATCTTCCCGGGTGGCTCAGGAGTAAAGAATCCGCCTGCAGTGTAGGAGTCGCAGGAGAGGCAGCTTCCATCCCTGGGTCATAAAGATCCCCGGGAGGAGGGCATGGCAACCCTCTCCAGTATTCTTTCTTGGAGAATCCCATGAAGAGAGGAGCCTGGTGGGCTACAGTCCATAGGGTCTGCGAAGAGTCGGGCACCGCTGAAGGAAGGTAGTACGCAGGCATATAAAGAGCAGTGTGTGTGCGCATATGTGCTCAGTCACTCAGTCATGTCCGACTCTTTCTGACCCCATGGACAGGAGCCTGCAAGGCTCCTATCTCCTTGAAATTTTCCAGGCAAGAATACTGAACTGGGTTGCCATTTCCTACTCCAGGGGATCTTTCTGACCAAGGGATAGAAGCTGTGTCTCTTGCATTGGCAGTCAAATTCTTTACCACTGCACCAGCAGTAGCAGATATAAAAATCACACTTACCCATTCCATTCCTTCAATCCCAGTTCGCTTCCATGTGTAAAATAGGACTCAAATACAATGGAAAATAAGAAAATTCTAAATTTCTGGAATCAAGCACCATATCTTCTGAAATTACCTTATCCAGATTTCTTTGATCCTATTTTTTGTTTGCAACCTGGAACATTTTGCCTTTTTAAAAACAAAAACAAAAATCCTGACTGAATCGCAAACTTTCAGGGATGATGGGATAGTCCAGTGACAGCGAACGTAACCACAGTCTCCACAGTAGCAGCCAACAAGGGACTGGTAGCCCATGAGACAAAGCAATTGGCCAAACGTATGGTGGAGTGAGGAGGGCTGAACAAATAACAACCTTCCTGTGACACTCAGCCTAGAGATGGAGTGGGAACATGGGGGTGATAGTTTCCCTGATGTTTTTCCATTCAAGCACCTGCTTTTAACCATGGTGATTTAAGTACAGGCATCCATTTCATGGGGCTTCCCAGGTGGTGCTAGGGGTAAAAAACCTGCCTTCTTAGGTGGGAAATGTAAGAACCATGGATTCGATCCCTGGATTGGGAAGATGCCGTGGAGAAAGGCATGGCAACCCACTCCAGTATTCTTGCTGGAAAGTCCCATAGATAGAGGAGCCTAACTGGTTACAATCCATAGGGTCTCAAAGAGTCAGACATGAATGAAGCGGCTTAGCATGCACACATCCATTTCTTGGGTCTTCCCAGCTTTTGCTGGTAGTAAAGAACCTGCCTGCAATGCAAGAGACACAGGAGACCCAGGTTCTGTCCCTTGATGGAGAAGGTTCCCTGAAGGAGGGCATGGAAACCCACTCCAGTGTTCTTTCCTGGATAATTCCCAGGGACAGAGGAGCCTGGTGGGCCACAGTTCATAGGGTCACAAAGAGTCGGACACAACTGAAGAGACAGCGCACATGCATGCATCCATTTCTTGTTGTGGGACACGTCTCAAGCTCCTTGCATCAAAATAAGGAGGAGGAAGATGTTCAGCAATTAATAGAAATAAGATGGCTCCTTCTTCTACCTCAAGTATTTGAGTGCTATTGCTTATGATTATATTTACTGAATTTAATGTCCATTGTGTTTTCTTCTTGGTGCACTGACATTTTTATTTCTATAAGTATATTGCTGAAGTTCAAAGTAGTTGGTGATTTTCCTATTCCTTTTATTTTTGTTTGTTTTGAGATTTTTTATTTTTTTAATTAATTAAATTTTATTGAAGGATTATTGCTTTACAGAATTTTGCTGTTTTCTATCAAACCTCAACATGAATCAGCCTAGGGTAAAAATATATTTCCTCCCTTTTGGCACTCCCTCCCATCTTCCTCCCCATCCCACCCCTCTAGGTTGATACAGAGCCCCTGTTTGAGTTTCCTGAGCCATACAACAAATTCCTGTTGGCTATCTATTTTGCATATGGCAATGTGAGTTTCTGTGTTACTCTTTCCATGTAGCTCACCCTCTCCTCCCCTTTCCCCTGTCCATAGTTCTATTCTCCTATTTCTTTTTTATTTTATTTTTTTTTATTTCTAAAAAAGAATTTTATTAAAAAAGCACAAATGCAAAGAAATGAACAGAGGAAAATTTATGCGTCGAACCTGGACTGGTCACTTATGATAATATACATGCTACAATTCCATTCTCTCCAATCATTCCACCTTCACCCTCTCCCACAGAGTCCCAAAGACTGTTCTAAATGCCTATGTCTCTTTTGCAGTCTCTTATACAGGGTTTAGGTTACCATTTTTCTAAATTCCATATATATGCGTTAATATACGGTATTGATGTTCTTCTTTCTGGCTTACTTCACTCTGTATAATTGGCTCCAATTTCATCCACCTCATTAAAACTGATTCAAATGCATTCTTTTTGATGGCTGAGAAATACTCCATTGTGTATATGTACCAAAGCTTTCTTATCCATTCATCTGCAGATGGACATCTAGGTTGCTTCCATGTCCTGGCTATTATAAACAGTGCTGCAATGAACATTGGAGTACATGTGTCTCTTTCAATTCTGGTTTCCTCGGTATGTATGCCCAGGAGTGCGATCGCTGGATCATATGGCAGTTCTATTTCCAGTTTTCTGAGGAATCTCCACACTGTTCTCCATAGTGGCTGTACCAGTTTGCATTCCCACCAACAGTGTAAGAGGGTTCCCTTCTCTCCACACCCTCTCCTCTCTCCACACCCTCTCAACTTTACTACACCCTTGGAGAGAGAGAAAGCACTCTGTGATTTCAGTCCTTTGTAATTTACAATGTTTTTCATTAGAACTTTATATTTCATTATATTTTAAATTATTCATTTTGAACGTTAAGCAACAAGGATATGCTGTACAGCACAGAGAAATATACCAATTATCTAATAATAAACAGAGTATAATATATAAAAGAGCTGAATCACTATGTTGTAAACCTGAACAAATATAACATTGCAACTCATGAATATATCCATAAAAATATTTTAAAGTTAAAAAGAATATATCAGTACCACAGTTATTGGATGTAAAAATCTCTGAAGGATGTGACTCTCGGCAAAACAATGAGAAAAGCTAGGAGGATCTACAAAATTCCAACCTCTTCACCCCTGCTGTAGTGCTTTCTCTAGGTCAGTCATGACAGAGTTCGGTAAGTTCTAAATTATTTTCCTAGCAATTTCATTTCCCAGTTTATTCTCATTCTCCTAAAGTGTACCATGGAGTTCTTCAGAAGCAGTTTATGTGTGATATGCAATAGATAAAGTGAAGAAACTGATATACCCATCCACTACCTCTATTATACTTTACCCACAAATCCCAGTTTATTTACATATTTTCCAAATATCCTAGTTAATCAAATATTTAAATATATAAATGGGGACTGATATATAGTACAGAAATGGCAAAACAAAAATTTCACACACATTTCAATTTTCTAATTTCCTGGTTTTTGAAATTGTTTTAAAAATTCATACAGGAGAACAAGATGACAGGAATAGGTTGACGTCGAGTATATCTCTCTCCACGGATATATCAGCAATACATCTTCAGACACAGAAGTGCATGCAGAACACCAGCTAAGAGTGGGCAGGAGTCATTGACCAGCGGAAAATAATATATAGACCAACCTTGGTAGGATGAAGGAACTAGGGGGAAAAACAGGACTGTTAGTAGGACTGGACCTGCCCTCGGCAGGTGGGGGAACTGAAGCAAGGGTCTGATCCCCACATCAGGGCAATTGTCTGAGTCAGAGGAGAAACATTTAAGGCTGAGAGTGAAACAGCTGATCTGTGGCAGCCTAAATGGAATGAGAATCAGACAGTCCTTGCAACCATACATGCCCAAGACAGGGATGCAGATCCCCTGGAAGGTGTAGAGGCTGGTAGCTGGAGTTTAGGAATTGTGGAGCAATCCCAAAGTGAGGGCTGCTTTTGACTGTGGAGAGACTGATCAAGGGGATATGAGGGAGGAGACTGTGGTGGGAAATGCCTGTGGAGGAAAGCCAGGCAGCCATGGAAGCTAGGTGATACTGCTGAGTCACGTTTGGGGGTGGAGCCATCACCATAGCCTCTCTCCCCCCACAGTGCCAGCATTGGCAGCTGAACAATAGAGAGGCTGTCCCAGCAAGCACCTGACGCACTGAACTACAGAGTAGGACCCCACCCAGGGTGCCCCTTTAAGTGCCTGATGTGCCAGTCTACAGAGTAGGACCCAGCCAGGGGGGCCCCTATATGTGCCTGATATGCCAAACAACAGAGAATGTCCCCAGGCAAGGAAGTCCTTTAAGTGCCTGAACAGGTGGAGCTATGGAGAAAGACTGGCCAAAGAGGCCTTCTGATCACCAGCTTCAAGAGGCTCGAAAAAAGACTCTGATAGGGCCATAACACCTGCAGTGGAGGCAGTCTGTGTCCCTGCGCACTTGGTACTTCCAGGATCCCTGCAAGCCAAGCACCTGCGCCACCTTCATGGCCAACTCTCACTGGGGCAGAGCTGCCACAGGCAAAATATGTCTTGCGCCTCTGCACTCGGGGTCACTTCTGTAATGCCCTACTCTTTGTGACCCTGGAGACTGTGGCCTGCCAGGCTTCTCTGTCACGGGGCAGGGTTCTCCAGGAAAGAATACAGGAGCCTGTAGGCCAAAACTAGTTTCCATAGTTGTGGGGCACTGGAGCAGCCCTGAGGAGATACCCCACGTCCAAGGTCAGAGAAGCCCCAGCAAGATGGTAAGAGGGGCGATTTCGCATTTAGAATCATAGCTAACTTCCGCTAGAGACACTCAGAGGGTTCAAACAAACCTGTGTGCACCAGGACCCAGAGACCCCACATAGACTGAGACAGAACTGTGTTTGAGTGTCTCCTGCGTAGGTACAGGTCAGCAATGGACGGCCGCAGGGGCAGGGGCCCTGGATGCGGCAGACTTGGGTATGGCATAAGCCCTCTTGGAGGAGGTCGCCATTAACCCCACCATAGAGCGGCCAGAACTTAAACAGGACTGGGAAATTGACTCTTGAAGGGCACAAACAGAAACTTGTGTGCACCAGGACCCAGAAGAAAGGAGCAGTGAACCCACAAGAGACTGACCCAGACTTGCCTGGGAGTGGCAAGGACTCTCTAGTGGAGATGTAGGTCAGTGGTGGCCTGCTGCAAGGTTGGGGGCACTGAGTGTAGCAGTACATGAATGGGGCCTTTTGAAGGAGGTCTCCATTATCTTCATTCAGTTCAGTTCAGTTCAGTTGCTTAGTCGTGTCCAACTCTTTGAGACCTCATGAATCACAGCATGCCAGGCCTCCCTGTCCATCACCAACTCCAGGAGTTCACTCAAACTCATGTCCATCGAGTCGGTGATGCCATCAAGCCACCTCATTCTCTGTCGCCCCCTTCTCCTCCCGCCCCCAATCCCTCCCAGCACCAGTCTTTTCCAGTGAATCAATTCTTTGCATGAGGAGGCCAAGGTATTGGAGATTCAGCTTTAGTATCAGCCCTACAATGAATACCCAGGACTGATCTCCTTTAGAATGGACTGATAGGATCTCCTTGCTGACCAAGGGACTCTCGAGTTTTCTCCAACACCACAGTTCAAAAGCCTCAGTTCTTTAGCGATCAGCTTTCTTCACAGTCCAACTCTCACGTCCATACTTGACCACTGGAAAAGCCATACCCTTGATTAGATGGACATTTGTTGGCAAAGTAATGTCTCTGCTTTTTAATATGCTGTCTAGGTTGGTCATAATTTTCCTTCCAAGGAGTAAGAGTCTTTAATTTCATGGCTGCAATCAGCATCCACAGTGATTTTGGAGCCCAAAAAAATAAAGTCTGACACTGTTTCCACTGTTTCTCCATCTATTTCACATGAAGTGAGGGGACCAGGTGCCATGATCTCAGTTTTCTGAATATGAGCTTCAAGCCAACTTTTTCACTCTCCTCTTTCACTTTCATCAAGAGGCTTTTGAGTTCCTCTTCACTTCCTGCCATAAGGGTGGTGTCATCAGCATATCTGAGATTATTGATATTTCTCCCAGCAATCTTGATTCCAGCTTATGTTTCTTCCAGCCCAGCGTTCCTCATGATGTACTCTGCATATAAGTTGAATAAACAGGGTGACAATATACAGACTTGATGTACTCCTTTTCCTGTTTAGAACCAGTCTGTTGTTCCATGTCCTGTTCTAACTGTTGCTTCCTGACCTGCATACAGGTTTTTCAAGAGGCAGGTCAGGTGGTCTGGTATTCCCATTTCTTTCAGAATTTTCCACAGTTTATTGTGATCCACACAGTCAAAGGCTTTGGCATAGTCCATAAAGCAGAAGTAGATGCTTTTGTGGAACTCTCTTGCTTTTTCCATGATCCAGCGGATGTTGGCAATTTGATCTGTGGTGCCTCTGCCATTTGAAAAACCAGATTAAACACCTGGAAGTTCATGGTTCACGTATTGCTGAAGCCTGGCTTGGAGAAGTTTGAGCATGACTTTACTAGCATGTAAGATGAGGGCAATTGTGTGGTAGTTTGAGCATTCTTTGGCATTGCCTTTCTTTGGGATTGGAATGAAGACTGACCTGTTCCAGGCCTGTTGCCACTGCTGTTTTCCAAATTTGCTGGCATATTGATTGCAGCACATTCACAGCATCATGTTTCAGGATTTGAAATAGCTCAACTGGAATTCCATCACCTCCACTAGCTTTGTTCCATGTAATGCCTTCTAAGGCCCTCTTGACTTCACATTCCAAGAGGTCTGGCTCAAGGTGAGTGATCACACCATCGTGATTATCTTGGTCATGAAGATCTTTTTTGTACAGTTCTGTGTATTCTTGCCACCTCTTCTTAATATCGTCTGCTTCTGTTAGGTCCATACCATTTCTGTCCTTTATCGAGCCCATCTTTGCATGAAATGTTCCCTTGGTATCTATAATTTTCTTGAAGAGATCTCTTGTCTTTCCTATTCTGTTGTTTTCCTCTATTTCTTTGCATTGATCGCTGAGGAAGGCTTTCTTATTTCTCCTTGCTATTCTTTGGAACTCTGCATTCAGATGCTTATATCTTTCCTTTTCTCCTTTGCTTTTTGCTTCTCTTCTTTTCACAGCTATTTGGAAGGCCTTCTCAGACAGCCATTTTGCTTTTTTGCATTTCTTTTCCATGGGGATGGTCTTGGTCCCTGTCTGCTGTATAATGCCATGAACCTCCGTCCATAGTTCATCAGGCACTCTATCAGATCTAGTCCCTTCAATCTATTTCTCACTTCCACTGTAATCATAAGGGGTTTGATTAAGTCATATCTGAATGGTCTGGTGGTTTTCCCTACTTTCTTCAATTTCAGTCTGAATTTGGCAATAAGGAGTTCATGATCTGAGCCACAGTCAGCTCCTGGTCTTTTTTTTTTTGCTAATTGTATAGAGCTTCTCCAACGTTGGCTGCAAAGAATATAATCAATCTGATTTTGGTGTTGACCATCTGGGGATGTCCATGTGTAGAGTCTTCTCTTGTGTTGTTGAAAGTGGGTGTTTGCTATCCAGTGCGTTCTCTTGGCAGAACTCTATTAGCCTTTGCCCTGCTTCATTCCGTGCTACAAGGCCAAATCTGTCTGTTATTCCAGGTGTTTCTTGACTTCCTACTTTTGCATTCCAGTCCCCTATAATGAAAAGGACATCTTTTTTTGGCTGTTAGTTCTAAAAGGTCTTGTAGGTCTTCACAGAACCGTTCAACTTCGGCTTCTTCAGCATTAATGGTTGCGGCATAGGCTTGGATTACTGTAATATTGAATGGTTTGCCTTGGAAATGAACAGAAATTATTCTGTCATTTTTGAGACTGCATCCAAGTACTGCATTTCCCACTCTTTTGTTGACCATGATGGTTACTCCATTTCTTCTAAGGGAATCCTGCCCACAGTAGTAGATATAATGGTTGTCTGAGCTAAATTCACCCATTCTGGTCCATTTTAGTTCACTGATTCCTAGAATGTGTACGCTCACTCTTGCCATCTCCTGTTTGACCACTTCAAATTTGCCTTGATTCATGGACCTAACATTCCAGGTTCCTATGCAGTATTGCTCTTTACTGCATTGGACCTTGATTCTATCACCAGTCACATCCACAGCTGAGTGTTTTTGCTTTGGCCCCGCCCCTTCATTTTTTCTGGAGTCATTTCTCCACTGATCTCCAGTAGCATACTGGGCACCTACTGACCTGGGGAATTCCTCATTCAGTATCCTATCATTTTGCCTTTTCATAATGTTCATGGGGTTCTCAAGGTAAGTATACTGAAGTGGTTTGCCATTCCCTTCTCCAGTGGACCACATTCTGTCAGACCTCACCAACTCTCAGAGCTTACTCAAACTCATGGCCATTGAGTCGTTGAAGCCATCCAACCATCTCATCGTTTGTTTTCCCCTTCTCCTCCCACCTTCTTGAGTGGGCTAATTGCCTAAATTCTTTTACTATTGATCTCAAAGAGAGGTCTAGAGGTGATACTGGCTCCATTCATACTTGCAAGAGTCCACTAACTCTCTCTGGAATCAAATCTTGCCCCCATTTTACTCTTCAGGAGGTGGTGCTCTGTCTGAGTCATAATAATTTGTTTTCGATCTCTGTGAAGAATGCTGCTGCTGCTGCTAAGTCGCTTCAGTCATGTACGACTCTGTGAGACCCCATACACGGCAGCCCACCAGGCTCCCCCGTCCCTGGGATTCTCCAGGCAGCAACACTGGCTGCAAAGTGTGAGCACTGAAATTTTTGAATTTTTTAGTTTTTATCGCTTTTATCTCATTGGTTGCAAAGCAGAGATATCCTCCACACATTTCATCATCCTAGTCAAAAGGGTTACTTACAGCTTATGTTAAATATTCAAATGAAATATTTCACAATAGGATGTAATAATGAGCTTCAAAGAAGATCATTATAAATTGTAAATAATTAAAATCCCACAGACTGTTTTCTCTCAACAGATGTCATAAGCTAGAAACTTGTTTATCAAGGAAACTAATAGAAAATTCGCAACACCATTAAAATTCATCACTCCATATATAGGAAATTTACACAAATGAAATTCAAGTAAAAATCTTCCTGCACCACAAAGAAAAGGGAATGGACAAGAAAACCCATGAACTTTAACATGAATCTGGCCATTCAAACATCTTGAGGTAAAAGGAAATAGTGTAGGTTTTATATTGCTGATAATTCTCCTCTAAATTTCTGTAAGGGTCTGAAGACATGACCTGCTCTGGATTCATGTCCTTAACTCTCCATGATTGAATATAAATAAAGAACCAAAGAGAACTGGCCAAGTACCACAGTTCCTTTCCCCTTAACCTCCAGCCTGATTTTCTTAGAAAGGCTATTATCTCTTGAGCTCTGGTCACTCAACCACACTTTGAGTCAACAGCTGTGGCTCACAGGCTGCCAGTCCCCCACTGGCTGTACCAGTGGAGATAGATGTTTGAAATGCCTTCCCTGGTCACTCTCTAATGGACATAAAATTGTAGGTCATGAAAGTTATTGTTTTAAAGATCAAAAGATTCTCTGTTAGAAAATAACTGATTAGATTTATCTGTATGAAATTTTTTTCTTTTTATTATTTTATTGAAGGATAATTGCTTTACAGAATTTTGTTGCTTTCTGTCAAACCTCAACATGAATCAGCCATAGGTATACATATATCCCCTCCCTTTTGAACCCCCGTCCCACCTCCTTCTCCATCCCATCTCTCTAGGTTGGTTGTTACAGAGCCCCTGTTTGAGTTTCCTGAGCCATTCAGCGAATTCCCATTGCCTATGTTAGTGGAAACAGTGGGTGACTTTCTTTTTCTGTGCTCCAAAATCACTGCAGATGGTGACTTCAGCCATGAAATTAAAAGACTCTTGCTCCTTGGGAGGAAAGTTATGACCAAACTAGACAGCATATTAAAAAGAAGAGACATTACTTTGCCAACAAAGGTCCATCTAGTCAAGGCTATGGTTTTCCCCATAGTCATGTATGGATGTGAGAGTTGGATTTAAAGAAAGCTGAGCGCCAAAGAATTGATGCTTTTTTTTTTTTGCTATATTCACTTTATTGCAATCCTCTGGAACCAAACCTATAATATTTCCAAGGTAGGTCCATATAGCGTAGTGGTTAAAACGAAAGCTAAGGAATTAGACCTCCTAGACTCACATTCACTTCACAGATAAACTAATGTCTCTAAGGCTCAGTTTTGTAATTTTAAAGTCAATAATAATGATGCTTTTGAACTGTGGTGTTGGAGAAGACTCTTGAGAGAAGACTCTAAGACACTGATGAAAGTAATTGAAGACAACATAAATAAATGGAAATCTATCTTGTGTTCATGGGTTAGTACAATATTGTTATAATGTTCATACTAACCAAAAATCTACAGACTTAATGTAATATCTATTAAAAATATCTATGATATTTCTCATAGAACTGTAACATATACTCCTAAAATTTGTATGGGAGCAAAAAGACCACAAATAGCCAAAGCCATCTTGAGAAGAAAGAACAAAGTTGGAGGTATAATGCTCTCTGACTTCAGACTATACTTAGATATAGTAATCAAAACAGTATAGTTCAGTTCAGTTCAGTTGATCAGTCGTGTCTGACTCTCCACGACCCCATGAATCACAGCATGCCAGGCCTCCGTGTCCATCACCAACTCCCGGAATTCACTCAAACTCATGTCCACAGAGTCGGTGATGCCATCCAGCCATCTCATTCTCGGTCGTCCCCTTCTCCTCCCGCCCCCAACCTTTCCCAGCATCAGAGTCTTTTCCAGTGAGTCAACTTGTCACATGAGGTGGCCAAAGTATTGCAGTTTCAGCTTCAGCATCAGTCCTTCCAATGAACACCCAGGACTGATCTCCTTTAGAATGGACTGGTTGGATCTCCTTGCAGTCCAAGGGACTCCCAAGAGTCTTCTCCAACACCACAGTTCAAAAACAGTATAGTAGTGAAACAAAAATAGACATACATCTATCAATGGAATAGATAAGAGAGCACAGAAATAAGCCCACACACATATGGTCAATTAATCTATGACAAGTGATACAAGAATACACAATGGGGAAAAGACAGTTTATTCAATTAGTGGTGCTGGGGAAACTGGACAGCTATATGGAAAATGAGACTAGAACATTTTCTTAGACTATATACAAAAGTTAGCTGAAATAGGTTAAAGACCTAAATGTACGATTAGAAACCATAAAATTCCTACATGAAAACAAAGGCAGTACACTATTTGATAAAATTTCTTAGCAGTATTTTAGGGACCTAATAAAATTAAAAGCTTTTGCATAGGAAAGGTAATCACAAACAAAATGAAAAGACAACCTACTGAATCAGAGAAGATATCTCTAAATGATATGTCTGATAAGGGTTAATATCCAAACTATATAAGGAGTATATAAAACTCAATATCAGAAAAGTAAATAAAACAAAAATGGGTACATTTCCTGAATAGGCATTTTCCCAAAGACAAAACAAATATTCAACAGGTATATGAAAAGATCCTCACTATCTAGTCATCAGGAAAATGCAAATGAAAACTACATTGGGAAATCTTACACCTGTCACAATGCCTATCATTAAAAAAGACAACAAATAATAATGCTGGTGAGGTTACAGAGAAAAGGGAACTCTAGTACACTATTGGTGGGTACATAAATTGGTACAGACACTATGGAAAATAGTATGACAGTCCCTAAAAAATTAAAAGTAAAACTACCATATGATCCAACAATTCCATTGCTGCGTATACATCTGAAAAAAAAAAAGCACTACTTTGAAAAGATATATGCACCCCAATATTCACAGCAGCATTATTTACAATAACTAAGATAGGGAAGCAATGCAAGTGTCCATCAACAAATGAATGCATAAAGAAATACAATGCATACATATATATGAAATGGAATATTACGCAGCCATAAAATGATTAAACTTTTGCCATTTGTGATAACATGGATGGGCCTGTAAGGTATTACAATTAGTGAAATAAGCCATACAAAAAAGAGAAATACTGCAAGATATTACGGGTAAAATATAAAAAACAAAACAAGTGAATATAACAAAATAGAAAGAAACTCAGAGACACAGAATAAACTAGTGCTTATGAGTGGGGAGAGCAGTGGCAGGAGTGACAATATAGGGGAAAGGGATTAAAAGGTACAAACTCTAAGGTATAAAATAAGATATAAGGATGTAATACACAGGAAATATAGTCACTATTTCATAACTTTAAATGAAGTATAATCTATAAAAATATCACATTACTATGTTGTATACCTGAAAGTAATATAATACTATAAGTCAGCTTTCAGTTCAGTTGCTCAGTCATCTCTGACCCTTTGCGACCCCATGGACTGAAGCACATGAGGCCTCCCTGTCCATCACCAACTCCCAGAGCTTACTCAAACTCATGTCCATTGAGTCGGTGATGCCATCCAAATATCTCATCCTCTGTTGTCCCCTTCTCCTCCTGCCTTCAATCTTTCCCAGGATCAGGGTCTTTTTCAATGAGTCAGTTCTTCGTATCAGGTGGCCAAAGTATTGGAGTTTCAGCTTCAGCATCAGTCCTTCCAATAAATATTCAGGACTGATTTCTTTTAGGATTGACTGGTTGGATCTCCTTGCAGTCCAAGGGAGTCTCAAGAGTCTTCTGCAACACCACAGTTCAAAAGCATCAATTCTTCAGCGCTCAGCTTTATGGTCCAACTCTCACCTCCATACATGACTACTGGAAAAACCATAGCTGTGACTAACAGACCTTTGTCAGTAAGGTAATGTCTCTGCTTTTTAATAAAATCAAATTTCAATATAATCAAATTAATATAATTTAATAAATCAGCTATATTTTGATAAAAACTTTTAAGTGTTCTTAACAACTCTGAAGGTCAGAGCTTAGGTTAGGTTGTAGACCATGCATTGGTTTTTGCACTGGTCCAGACGAAGTTGTGATTCTTCTAGAAGAGTTCAGCCATAGATATTAGGGCATAGAAATTGATGATTAATTAATCCAAGAATGAGAGGAGTTCTAAACAGGTTTAATGACAAGATGATTCTAGAATTATTTAAGGCTAGCAAGAGGAACATATGACAAGACTTAGGCCCGATGAGAGACAAAGAAATATCAGTAAGGAGTCAGCAAGACTTCTCACTAGGCTCAACTTGAGAATCAAACACTCTCAGCTTTAAAGCAAAAGTTTCAGGGATGATCTCACTATAAATTTCAGTTGTGAAATACAGCTATCTTCCTATCAGAAGACTGTTAAATACTATTCAAGTTACAGATGGACTTTTTGAATAATATATACCATGATACTAATGCCTTAGATTACTGTGAAAGTCGCTCAGTCGTGTCCGACTCTTTGCGACCCCATGGACTATACAGTCCACGGAATTCTCCAGGTCAGAATACTGGAGTCAGTAGCCTTTCTCTTCTCCAGGGGATCTTCCCAACCCAGGGATTGAACTCATGTCTCCCACATTGCAGGCAGATTCTTTACCAGCTGAGCCATAAGGGAAGTGCAGAAAACCAAAATCAAAAAGTTAAGAGGGCTATGTCCATGGCTCAATCTGAAGCTCTGATTCAATTTTTAATATCATGCATCTTTGTGATTATAGAAGTAGCATATCCCAATTGTAGAAAATTTGAAAGCTAAATAAAGGAACTAAAAGTGACTTGTTACAGCAGCATGCAGGAAAAATAAAATATACTATCTTAGCAAATATGCATATACGTACTTTTGTAGCATGTTTAAATGCATGGGTTCTGGAGCAAAACTGGTTATTTTCTCATCCCAGAATAGTGATTTCAATAGCTTTGTGACTGTTTAGGCAAATCACTGAACTTCTGTGTCTCCATTTTCTCTATTTAAAATACAAATAAAAATGTTACCTACCTTCCAGTGAGATAGGTTATGATAAAATGATTGTATATATATAGCACTTAGAAACAATGTCCAGCATATAAGTAGTCCCAAGTAGAGGATAGCTATCATTCTTGTGTATAATATAGGAGAGTCTGGTCATAGTTCTTGGTTCAAACTCAGTGTCAGAACCAGTCGCTAAAAATATCAAATAAGAACTAGAGGGTAGACATCAGGGAAATTGATTTTCTTTTTTTTGTATCCTAGAAAGCTCAAGGCAGATGTTTTGTTCAGGGAGATCTCAGCACTGATCTGGCTCTTTCCTCAGTAAAAGATTTGGCCTTGTTAATGCTGAGTAGGGTTCAAGAAGCAGTAGAGCCTACTAGATCTAAGAAAACACCCCTTAAATAGAAATACAAAGAAATACAAGTTTTTTTCTTTTTCCCCCTCAGAAAGGTGACTACAGTATGAGTATAAAAAACTAATGCTGCAGGGGAGAAAAATCTGCTATTTTTTGAGTCTGACAGGACTGTTCCCTGTACAGATAATGGCACTGGCAGCTGTAAATCTATAGAGAACTAGGGATCAGATTAAGTCCATGATAAGATATGCTGCACCTGTTCCCATTTTATGAGGCTTTTTCCTTGTCTCAGGAAAAGAGCCTTAAATCAGGAAATTACAATGTGTGGTCCTTTCCCCACCAATCTATAACTCACCAGAAATAATGCAGGCATTATCAGAAGTGGGATGTGAAATACTATAACTTTAGGCATGCATTTATAGCGCTTCCCAGGTGGCTCAGTGGTAAAGAATCTGTCTGCAATGCTGGAGATGTGGATTCAATCCCTGTGTTGGGCAGATCCTCTAGAGAAGGAAAGAGCAACCCACTCCAGTATTCTTGCCTGGGATATCCAGTGGACAGAGAAGCCTGGCGGACTACAATACGTGGGGTCACAAAAGAGTCGAACACAACTTAGCAACTAAACACTAACAACAATGACAATGCATTTATAGTACAAAAATAAAAATACAAATAGAATAATTATTTGGGTGTGGTTAGCAGATGAAAAGTTGCATTTTGGAGTAAAAATAGGGCATTGTCTGTCATATATTGCAATTTTCATCCCAATTTATCTGTTATTATTGTATGTTTTACACATATATATCTTCAATGTAAAGTAAAACGATCTATTGATTCTTAACTTTTTCTTATTAGGAATTCTTTCCAATTTTGTTTTATGCAAGTTATTATATACATTCCTTTTTCCCACATTCATCATTTGAATCTTTCTGAAATTTGCCATCTAGCTTTGACTAGCCTATTGTGTAAATGATAGAAGCATAATAAACTGCCACTATGCAGCAAGTATTTGAGTGTTGTATACTGAGCATTTTACCTGCGTCTGCATTATATTACATATGTTATTATTCTCATTGTATGTCTAAACAATTAAAAACAAAAAATTTTTAGAGAAAAATCCCAAATCCCTCCACCAATAACTAACATTTTGGTGAACAATTTTCCATAGGTTTTCATGTTTATATGCACATGTAGCTATACAAAAATACATAAAAATAAGCAGAAATTGAATTACGCTGCTTTGTAATCTATCTTTTCCATTAAATTATATACAAATATATTTACATATCAATAAATGTACATCTACATTATCTTTAATTTGTACATACTAATTGGCTAAATCTGCAGTGAAATCACTCCCCGGCCCCTCCCCGGCCCCCTCCCCAGGCCCTCTCCCCAGGCCCTCCCCAGCCTCTCCCCAGGCCCCTCCCCTAGTATGTACAAATTAAAGATAATGTAGATGTACATTTATTGATATGTAAATATATTTGTATATAATTTAATGGAAAAGATAGATTACAAAGCAGCGTAATTCAATTTCTGCTTATTTTTATGTATTTCTGTATAGCTACATGTGCATATAAACATGAAAACCTATGGAAAATTGTTCACCAAAATGTTAGTTATTGGTGGAGGGATTTGGGATTTTTCTCTAAAAATTTTTTGTTTTTAATTGTTTAGACATACAATGAGAATAATAACATATGTGATATAATTAAAAGACGCTTACTCCTTGGAAGGAAAGTTATGACCAACCTTGATAATATATTAAAAAGCAGAGACATTACTTTGCCAACCAAGGTCCGTCTAGTCAAGGCTATGGTTTTTCCCGTGGTCATGTATGGATGTGAGAGTTGGACTGTGAAGAAAGCTGATCGCCGAAGAATTGATGCTTTTGAACTGTGGTGTTGGAGAAGACTCTTGAGAGTCCCTTGTACCGCAAGGAGATCCAACCAGTCCATTCTAAGGGAGATCGATCCTGGGTGTTCATTGGAAGGACTGATGCTAAAGCTGAAACTGCAGTACTTTGGCCACCTCATGAGACGAGTTGACTCACTGGAAAAGACTCTGATGCTGAGAGGAATTGGGGGCGGGAGGAGAAGGGGACGACCGAGAATGAGATGGCTGGATGGCATCACCAACTCGATGGACATGAGTTTGAGTGAACTCCGGGAGTTGGTGATGGACAGGGAGGCCTGGCGTGCTGTGATTCATGGGGTCGGGGAGAGTCGGACACGACTGAGTGACTGAACTGAACTGAATTGGCTAAATTCACATCATCCCAATTTAACTAGTCTATCTACTATTGTAGCCAGTTAGCTTGTTTCCAACCGGAGAAGGCAATGCAAGCCACTCCAGTACTCTTGCCTAGAAAATCCCATGGATGGAGGAGCCTGGTAGGCTGCAGTCCGTGGGGTCACTAAGGGTTGGATAAGACTGAGTGACTTCACTTTCACTTTTCACTTTCACACATTGGAGAACGAAATGGCAACCCACTCCAGTGTTCTTGCCTGGAGAATCCCAGGGATGGGGGAGCCTGGTGGGCTTCCGTCTATGGGGTCACACAGAGTCGGACACGACTGAAGTGACTTAGCAGCAGCAGCAGTAGCTTGTTTCCAAAACATTGCCACTATAAACAAAGTACACAAATAATTGTTAAGCTTTTTTGTGCATGTATCTTGTATTATTTGCATTTATGTTTTTACAATAAATTTTTAGTAAAATCACTAGCTTATAGAAGGCATGTACATTTCACATTTTTATACAAATTGCTAAATAAACCTCTGGAAATGTACTAAGAGTTTAAACAGTGCATTAAATCATCCATATCCCCACACTGTGTTTTCTTAATCCCATAAATCTCTGATCTGATAGGTGAAAACTATTAGTTTTTATTTTCAAAGTGAGTTTGTCTACTCGTATTCTTTTACGAATATTATTTTCATAACTTTTTACCATTTTTCTGTTAGACATTTACTTTATATATTTGACATGTAGAATCTTTATATATTGAAAATATCTAATATTTGTTATATATCAGATATTTTTTCCTAGTCTGCTGTTTTTTTCAATCATGATTATAGTATGTTTTTGGCCATAGATTTTTTAAAGGTAAAATTTATTAGTATTTCCTTTGAGTCATCGGTCTTCAAAAGTTACATGCTAAGAAAGAATATATAAACTTTTAAATATATATATGTATACTTTAAAATTCTTTTCCCTTACAGTTTATTACAAAATACTGAGTATAGTTTCCTGCACTGTATATTGAATATAGTTCCCCATGAGGTCCTTATTAGCTGTCTATTTCATATCAATATACAGTTTTGTGTATATGTTATTCTCAAACTTCTAATTGATCATTTCCCCTCTTTCCCCTTTGGTAACCATGTTTGTTTCCTATGTCTGTGGGTCTATTTCTGTTTTGTATACACATTCATTTGTATCCTTTTTTGTAATTCTACATATAAGCAATATCATATGGTATTTGTCTTTCTCTGTGTTGACTTACTTCACTTAATATGACAATCTCTAGGTTCATCTATGTTTATCTTTATAGTTTAATTTTTTTACACTTAAATCTTTGACCCAACTGGGACTTTTTTAGTATGAAAAAAAAAAAAAACACAACTGGGACTTTTATTTAAATAGTGAATATAGATGTAGCTTTATTAAACTTCCCCTCAAATAACTAGCCCTGTTGTCCTAAGCGTATTTATTCAAAACCTGTCTTTTTTCCCAATCCATAGGTTTGAAATGCCTCTTTATCATGTCTTAAAATCCACAGTGTACTTGGAAATACTTTACTATTTCTGAAGAAACGGGCTCTGTTCTCTTACAATGATCTGTCTGCTCATACACAAGTAGCACAATATTTAAATTTTCTAATTTCATGTACAATTTATATTTTATATGTGGAATGGAAAGTTGCTTACAGTACTTCAGAATTTCATCTGGATTTTGGGGGGGTGTTTCATGTGATTAAATATTTCATTTTTCCCTCAAAGTGATTCCTGTAATGTTACTATTTGATCTGTGTTCTAAGGGGGAAGGAAAGTGGCAGAATTATGTCACTGGGGACAGTGAATAAATCTGCATAAACCCATGAAATCAGTTGCCTTTATGAATACATTTCCAGGTGGAAATAAATGTGGAACATCATTGTTGCATAACAAGACTGTCCAACAGAACTTTCCACACTAATGGGAATGCTCTATAGTTGAACTTTCCAATACAGTAATCATTAGTCATGATCACGGCATCTGGTCCCATCACTTCACAGCAAATAGATTGGGACAAAATGGAAACAGTGACAGACTTTATTTTTTTTTTGGGGGGGGCTGGCTGCTCCAAAATCATTGTAGATGGTGACTGCACCCATGAAATTAAAAGATGCTAACTCCTTGGAAGAAAAGCTACGACCAATTTAGACAGCATATTAAAAAGCAGAGACATTGCTTTGCTAACAAAGGTCTGTCTATCAAAGCTATGGTTTTTCCAGTAGTCATGTATGGAGGTGAGAGAGTTGGACTGTAAAAAAGCTAAGTGCCAAAGAATCGCTGCTTTTGAACTGTGGTGTTGGAGAAGACTCCTGGGAGTCCCTTGGACTGCAAGGAGATCAAACCAGTCAATCCTAGAGGAAATCAGTCCTGATTTTCAGCTAGGACTTTTTTTAGTATGGGGAAAAAATCCAGCTGGGGCTTTGATTTAAATAGTGAGTGTAGATGTAGCTTTATTAAACTTCCCCTCAAATAACTAGCTCTGTTGTCCTACACGCATTTATTCAAAAACCTGTCTTTTCTCCCAGTCCATGGGTTTGAAATGCCTCTTTATCACATCTTAAAATCCACAGCATATTTGGAAATACTTTACTATTTCCAAAGAAACAGACACACATTGGAAGGATGGATTCTGCAGCTAAAGCTCCAATACTTTGGCCACCTGATGCAAAGAACTGGCTCATTTGAAAAGACCCTGATGCTGAAAGATTGAAGGCACGAGGAAAAGGGACAACAGATGATGAGATGGTTGGATACCATCACCAACTCGGTGGACGTGAGTTTGAGCAAGTTCCGGGAGTTGGTGATGGACGGGGAAGCATGGCGTGCTGCAGTCCATGGGGTCCCAAAGAGTCAGATACGACTGAGTGACTGAACTGAATCATTAGTCACATGATTTTGGACAACCTGAACTATAACTCCTGTGACTGAGGAACTGAATTTTTTGTTGTATTTAATTTTAATCCTTTTAAATTTGTATAATCACATGTTTATCAGATAGCACGTCTAGAAAAGAACTATTTTTAAAAAATCACATCCCTATTATACTGCTTAATAGCATTATTGTTGTTGTTCAATTGCTAAGTCATGTTCAACTTTTTGCAACCCCATGAACTATAGCATACCAGACTTCCCTCTCCTTCACTATCTCCCTGAATTTGCTTAAATTAATGTTCACTGAGTCAGCGATGCCATTCAACCATCTCATCCTCTGTTGTCCCCTTCTCCTCCTGTCCTCTATCTTTGCCAGCACCAGAATTTTTTCCAGTGGGTCGGCTCTTCGGATCACGTGGCCCAGTATTTGAGCTTCAGCACCAGTCCTTCCAGTGAATATTCAGGGTTGATTTCCATTAGGATTGACTGGTTTGGTTGTAGCATTATTGGATGATAATAAAATTGGCAGTTTCCTATTTACCCTGTAGCTATCATTTTGACAGAGATTTTCAGTGAAGTATTAAGCCTAATGTTGAAATCTCAATGGCAACTCAATGAAATATGTAATGTATGCCCCCCTGTATTCATGACACTCAGCAGAATAAGAGACAGATTTGATGACCTTCTACAAGTTTAAACTTTAGTAGATGTGATAAAGTGCTAAATAACAATAATGGTTTTAAAACAAGACAATTAACATAAAAGCAGAATGAACAAGGTGTCAAGAGAGTTCCAAGAAGAGAGAAATTCTTTTGGCTATAGAGCATTAGAGAAAAATTAGGGACGGATACATGGAAGAGGTGGCACTAAAGCTGCTGCTTCTTGAATACAGTTTATTCTCAACAGGCAGAGAATTAGAGATGGGAGGGACAGGAGAAGACAGTCCATAATAAACGAATGGCATAAGAAGAACCATAAATTATGGATAATAAAAGGTTATGTTGCACAATGGTGAATGGTTTGGTTCCACTAGATCTTCATGTGAGCAGCAAGGTAGTGAGAAATAAGGCTGACTAGGTAGGCCAATGCTAAATCTCAAAGGACCTCAGATTCTGTCCAAAGAATCTGCTCCTGACTTTATAGCTAGTAGAGAGAGAATGAAGCTTTTTTAGACTAGTATCATCTAAGCTCTGAACCTTAGAGCAATAATAGATTTCTGGTATCAATAAAATAAACTTTTCCAACTTAAATGTATTACCTTGGAGAAATCACTGAAATATTTGGATGCTTGTTTTCTAGCATTTGTAATATGGGAAGAATCATCCACCTCACAAGATTACTCTGAACATTAAGCAAGATAAGGAAAGGGAAATGCATTTAACAAAGTATAAAACATGCACAATATAAATGTTAAAAATTCATAACAAAGTATGCTGTGTGTGCTCAGTCATGTTCAACTCTTTGTGACCACATGGACAGTGGCCTGCCAGACTTCTCCGTCCATGCAATTTCACAGGCAAGAACACTGGAGTGGGTTGCCACTTCCTCCTCCAGTAACAAAATATAGTGACCTAGATAATTCTCATAGTGATGCACAGCCAAGTAAGCCAGGAAAAAGCAACCTATTCAGGAATACATAGTAACAGACTAAAACACAGAAGACTCCACAACACAGCCTTAAGAATATTTTTATAAAAGCATAAGTTCATCAGGCAAACTGATAGGATAATCTATCTTATTTGAGTCCCTTGATATTTACACGATCATAGATTCTCTGGGTTCATAATAACAGGCCACCAAGTTCAACTACCAAATCTGATATTTGAATTCCCACCCAATAATTGGCCACATTAGGTACAGTGGTGAAGAACTGTGTACGTGCAGAACACATTATGTAGTACAGGGGTATGGAACTTTCTAAGGTTACAGTGCAAAGTACTGAATTTATTCAGTTCAGTTCCTCAGTCTTGTCCAACTCTTTGCAACCCCATGGACTGTAGCATGCCAGGCCTCCCTGTCTATCACCAGCTCCCAGAGTTTATTCAAACTCATGTCCATGTCAGAAAAGTCTTTGTGACTTGGTAACAATGCATACCATTTAATCCACTGACTATGTATTCAAGGCTTTTAACTAACCAGTTAAAAGCTCTTCAGGAAGATTACATCTAGTATGCAGAATCTATTGGAGAGCAGAGCAAAGATGAGAGGTTTTTATAGCAGACCAGGTCAAGAATCTGGAGCAGGAAAGGAGGCAAAGGCAGGAAGAGGGAGGGAAGAGACGATGGAAACTGCAGGTCAGGTTACAGGAAGAGGGGGGGCAAAAGGAAGGGCCTGGGGATGGAGAGGAAAGGCGGAGGGAGGAGGGCGGACTCAGGGAAAGGGGAGCAGCTTGAGGGAGAAATGGAGGGGGCTAGGGGAATGGAGATGAAAAACATGGGGGTGGAGAGGAACAGGAGGGAGAACAGAGAGGAAGGAGATAAGAGGGGGCTAGATAAAGGGGAGGGAAGATGGAGAGAAAGGACAGTGAGGAAGGGGTGGGGGCTGAGAGGCAGGGGTGGGGGATGCAGAGAAGGGGGTTGGGACAGAAAGATTTGGTGGGGGGTTCAAGAGGATGGGTTGGGGGAGTGGGGGACTCAACAGAAGGGGAAGGGGGGCCAAGTGGAAGAAGAAAGGGGGACCGACCGAGTGGAAAGGGCAGGAGATGCAGAAAATGGGACAGAGAGGAAGGAGCAGCAGCAGCAGACCAAGAGGAAGGGCGGGAGTGAGTGAAAGAGGTAAACCAAGGGGAAAGGGGGAAAGATTGAAAGGGAAAGGGGGACTGAGGGGAAGGGGAGAGGGGGAAGAGGGCAGAAGGAGAAGGGGGACTGATTGAAAAGGAAAAGGATACCAAGTGGAAAGGATGGGGCAGGCAGAGGGAGTGGGGATGGAGAGAAAGGAAACAGAAAGAGTTGGGGGGACCGAACAGAATGGGGGAAAACAGAGTAGAAGGGGAGGGGGAACTGAACGGAAAGGATGAGGTGAACAGAAGGGGAGGGGGGTAACAGAGAGGAAGGGGGACCAGGAGGAAGGGAAATGGGGGACTGAGTGGAAGAGGAAAGGGGGACTGATTCAAATGGGAAGGGGGACTAAGCAGAAGGGGCGGGGGATGCTGAGAAGGGGATGGGGACCGAGAGGAAGGGTGAGGGGACCAAGCCAAAGGGGTGGGGGAATGGAGAGGAAGGGGAGGGTTTCCGAGTGGAATGGTGGGAGGATGGACAGGGGGTCCCAGGGGAAGGGGTCCCAGGGGAAGGAGTGGGGGATGCAGAGAAAGGGAGGAGAACAGAGAAAGGAAAGGCGGGGGGGGGGGACCATCAGAAGGGGAGGGAGGATGGAGAGCGGGCACTGAGTGGAAGGGAATGGGGGACCGATTGCAAGCCATGGGGGGAACCAAGGGGAAGGGGATAAGATTGAAAGGAGAATGGGGATGGGGACCCGAATGGAATGGGAGTGGGGGACCAGGCAGAAGTGGAAGGGGTCGGGCGGACGGGGAAGGAGGGACTGAGTGGAAAGTGCAGGGGGTATGCAAAGAAGGAGATGGGGACGGAGAGAAAGAGTAGCGGGACGAGTGCAAGGGGGTGGGGGGGAACCGATGGAGGGGGAGAGGGTGCAGAAGGGGAAGGAGGGACGGATTGAAGTGGCAAAGGAGAAAGAGTGGAAAGGATGACGGGGGATGCAGAGAAGGGGATGGGGACGGAGAGAAAAGGGTGGGGGGACCGAGCGGAAGGGGTTGGGGGGGGACAGATGGAATTGGTTGGGCATACTAAGTGGAAGGGGTGGGGGATGCAGTGAAAGGACTGAGTGGAAGGGGTGGGGGTGCAGAGAATGGAATGGGGATGAAGGGTGGCAGGATCAAGTCAAAGGGATGGGGGAACTGAGAGGAAGGGGAGGGGGGACCGAGCAGGAGGGGATGGGGGACCAAGAGGAAGGGGAGGAGAGGAAGGGCTGAGGGAACCGAAAGGAAGGGTTGGGGAAAACAGCAGAAAGAGAAGGAGGATGGAGGGGGGACCAAGCGGAAAGGGAGGGGGCAACTGACCAGAAAGGAATAGGGGACCCATTGCAGGGGGAACGAGGGACTAATTGTAGGGGGTGGGGGAAATCAAGGGGAAGAGGAGAGGGGAAGGTGCACGGGTGCAGAGACTGGGATGGGGGCTGACAGAAAGGACCAGGAGGAAGGAGTGGGGAAACGGAGAGGAAGGGGTGGGGGGGGCCGACCTGAAGGAGGGGGTACCAAGCAGAAGGGGAGGGGGAACAAAAGGGGAGAGGGGACTGAGGGGAAGGGGTGGGGGGAAGTGAGCGGAAGGGGGGAACAAGGGAAAGGGGAAGTGGAACCGAGTGGAAGAAGGGGGATGCAGGGGAAGTGGGACAGAGAGGAAGGGTGGGGGGACTGAGCTGAAGCGGAGTGGGGACCAGGTGGAAGGGGTAGGGGAACCAAGTGGAAGGGGCTGGGAGAACCCAGTGGAAGAGGAGGGAGGGGCCTATTGGAAGGGGAAGAGGGACCAAGTGGAGGGGGCAAGGGATGCAGAGAAGGGGATGAGAGAGTTAGGGTGGAGGGACCCAGGGAAGGGGAAGGTGGGAAGGATTGAAAGGCGAAGGGAAGGGGGACCAAGTAGAAGGGGTGGGGGATGCAGAGAAGGGGATGGGTGGAGGGAAAGGTAGGGGGACCCATGGGAATGGGTGGGGGGTGCAGAGAAGGGGGAGGAAGATGGAGAGAGAGGAAGGGGAGAGGGCACCAAGGGGAAGGGGTGGGGATGCAGAGAAGAGGATGGGGGTGGAAAAGAAGGGTGGAGGGACCTAGCCTAGGGGGAGGGAGGACAGAAGGGGGAACCAAGCGGAAGGGGAGGGGCACCGAGCAGAAGGGGAGGGGTTCAGAAAGAAAGGACTGAGAGGAAGGAGCAGGGGAGGGGGGACCCAGAGGAAGGGCCGAGGAGTGGGTGAGAGGAAGAACAGGGGGAAGAGAGCAAGGAGAGGGAAAAGGAAAAAGAATCTAGAGGACTTGTCAGGGCGAGGCAGCAGTAATAGAAAAGGTATTTCAGAGACAGAACTTGGGGCATATAACAAGATGCAAGAGGCAGGAGTGGAAGGGCACACAGGAGTCACAGATGACTGAGAATTAGTGTTTGAATACATTTTACATGCCAGTAAAACACCCTGTAACGAAAGAAAGGAAGTTAGATATAAAGTGTGTTGGAACTCAGGAGGAAAGCCAAGGAACAGCTACATTAAGAGGTGAGATTTAAGAACAAGAAAGCAGGAAGGCAGCTAAAGCTGGGCTCCTTGGCACAGAGAATATGTGTTTAGGTTGATTGATCAAAGATTTGGAGCAATACCCGTGTCTGGGGATGCCCAAGAGAAACTGGCACACGATGGGACTCACTCCAGTGCCTCTGACCTCATTGGGAGGCAGCTCAAAGTGAACCAGCCCAAAAAGTCTGAATTTATTGCTGGCGTTGGCCACATGGACCCATGCAGTACATCTTTTCATCAGGCCTTATATTGGCCAGGCATGTTTTACTCTGGAATCCCTTGACAGTGACAGCTTAGAGTCTAAATTTCATAAGAAGTTTATTTTCAAGTCCTAGCTCAAGATAATTAAAGCACACATTGCACATTCAACATTTATCTTTCTCCACCAAGTTGGCTCTGAACACAGCTTCTTGGTGTAGGCTCAGGAGACAAACGTCAGGGGTTAAGTAAGGGTTGTGGGCTGCCAGCTATGGCGAGACGGAGAAGGCAATGGCAAGCCACTCCAGTACTCTTGCCTGGAAAATCCCATGGATGGAGGAGCCTGGTAGGCTGCAGTCCGTGGGGTCGCTAAGGGTCGGACACGACTGAGCGACTTCACTTCCACTTTTCACTTTCACACATTGGAGAAGGAAATGGCAACCCACTCCAGTGTTCTTGCCTGGAGAATCCCAGGGACAGGGGAGCCTGGTGGGCTTCCGTCTATGGGGTCGCACAGAGTCGGACACGACTGAAGTGACTTAGCAGCAGCAGCAGCTATGGCGAGAAACCAGCCCTGAGAAGCCCTGTTAGGCCACATCTTGAGCTGGGTGGTAATTTGTCTTACTTTTAGGTCTTATTACTGAACAGCTGAAACTTGGGATTTTTCAAATTTCTTCCTCTTGGGTCACGGCAATTTCACCAAGGAGATTATAGTACCTTTTCAAATGGAGAAGGAAACATGTGCATTCTTCTAACAGTTCTGGCTCCTATCAGCACTGCCACAGTCAAAGAAATATCCAAGTCCAAGGGAGAAAATGTAGTTTTTTTCTCCTTTAAGTTTCATCATATTACAGCAACCTGTCACAGAATCTACTCAGACCATTAAGTTGTACACAGGACTGACTTCCTTTCAGGAACAGATATAAACACACAATTGTATTTTACCAAAGTATGATCATTTCAACCATATTTTAATTCATTTCACTTTCTCAGCCTATCCTCTTCTCAAACAGCAAATGTTTTACCCTGAGCCATTTCAATGAATTTTGCAAGCCAACGTCATTGATAAAGTGAAGCTATTTTTAAACAAAGCTGGAGTAGTTTTTCTTTCTTATAAGGGTGAACTCTTTAGAGCCCCGGTTCCCAACCTCTGGGCCATGGACCACTTCTGCCAGATTACTGACAATATTAGATTAGAAATCAAGTGTACAATAAATGTAATGAACTTGAATCACCCCAAAACCACCACCCCAGTCCATGGAAAAATTGTCCCCCTTGAAACTGGTCCCCGGCACCAAAAAGGTTGGGGACCACTGCTTTAGAGTATGTCTTCTTAAAGCCAAATAAAACTTCAGCTGTTAGTACCTGCAGAGACGTATGTCAAGTGGGTAATTTGGGCTATTCCCCAGGTAGCCATGTCATCCATTACACCCTGCCAAGTAGCATATGCCTGTATGGATTCTATCACTAATTATTGGCAAACAAGGAAGTTCTACTCAATTAAAGAACAGTGTCCCAGGAAAGGAATAGGTAAATCAAGACTCAGACACAATTTGGCCAGTAAATACTACAGTCTAGAGGCACCCCTAAGGTCCCCATACTTGATCAGCACCTTTAGCCTCTGCATCCAGACATCCTGGCATTAGGAGTCTCATAGCAACGGCCCCATTGCTCAACCAGAGTTAAGAACACCCAGAAATTATTGAGGGCCACAGAGGCCATACTGCAAAACCAGCTTAAGTCCCCACCCCTTCTACTCTGAAGGTCTGGTCTTGACCCATCAGACAGAAACACAAATGGCCATGGCTCACAGTCACCAGAACATCTTTGGTCACCATGTGCTCCTCCTTCCAACCAGCTGGGGCTAGAGTGGGCAAACCGGGAACTTTTGGTGCCACAACATTTTACCTGGATTTAAATACTTTCTATTTAAATTACTTGCTTCAACTGCATGTGATTGCAGGCTATCTAGTCCAAGGCAGCCCCCAAGTTGGAGAGCTCACACGGTGAGCAGGTGGCTCAGAGTCAGAGCCATTGCATTGGGTCCAGCCACAGCACAGCCCAGTCGGATAGCAGTGGCCCTCTAACAGGTTGCTCTGTGCAGGAGGAGTACAAAGGATGGAGTGGGCACAGGTAGGCACTTCCACTACAACCTTGGCTCAGGTGTATCTGGAAATTTCACTCACCCTAGGCCCCAGGTTAGTTGTCTCATTCCTGTTTGGGGAAGCAAGTGATGCTGAGAAAAAAATGCCTTCTGAGCCACGAGACCAGGCAGAAGCCGAAGACCCTGTTGGCGAGGAGCCCAGTAGCAAAGCATCCAGTGAGCACCACTGCCCCTGACTCCTCAAGGAGAGACCATGCCAGGGTTGGCGGCATCAGTGGGGAAGTGGACCTCAGTCCTCCACACCTGTGCTGGACACTTAACTTCTTCCCTCCCAGGGGCCTGGTAACCAAGGCAGCCTTCCTGAGCAGCACAGGGCTGCTGAACCTGCAAGGCTTCATGGGGAACGTCCTTCCCTTCTTCTCTCTGACCTTCCTTGGGGGTCTGACCCCCAGCTGTGTGGCATGTTTAATAATCTATAATTTGGCTTCCCTGGCCAGGAAAAGAAAGCCTTCTTGAAAGTCAGCAGAAGATGAAACTGAATGAACTGGTGGGGGATAGATTATTTCTGAATAGACCCGCCCCAAACACACACCCCACACCACCCCCACCCCTCCAGAGTAGCTTTCAGCCAAGAGGTACTTTTCGAACACTCCAGCCCAGGCATAACTTATGTGGGAGGCATGGAGGAAACAAATATGTTTACTAACACCTCCTGCAAATTCCCTGGGTCATAGAGATGGGGGGGGGCGCCTTGGGGGGATGGTGCAGGAACTAGGAGGAAACTCTGGAACAGAGAATTCTTATAAGGTACACTTCCTTTGCCAGGTCTCTCTGCTTAAGCATTTTTTTTCTTAAACGTCTGACAGTGACCAATCAAGCTAGTTGCCCCAGTGGCAGACCCAGGATGGCAAGTCGGGTCACATGCAGTGGCTGTCCCTCCTCTCCCTCTCTGGGGTCCCTATGCAAGGAGTTAGAGATGCAGCTTAGTGCTTGTGGCTCCTTTCCCTCGTGCAGTGGTTCAGAGAAGGTCACTCAACCCGAGAAACCAGCTCAAGGGGGAGCAGAGTTTCCTCTGGGACAGGAGACGTGGCACCCCAGGATCTGAGCTGGGGTCCCTTCAGGTTCTCAAGGCAGGCGGGCAGAGATGGCCTCTCTGCCCTCCGATCACCAAAGCTCTCCGCTGTCCCGGGCTCGCTGGGAATCCCCAGGAGCGGGAGTGTATTGCTGGGGAACACCTCACTGCTCCGCCCAGGAGCCACCTTCAGCCCCATCCCCTCGCCCATTGCTCCCCTGGCTTCTGGCACAATTGTGGGTAGAGTCAGAAAGAAGCACTCAGTAGGAGAGTGCCTTCCAGGCTACAGAGCCCGTGCTCCAGCTGCAGAGACCACAAAGATACAGCAAGGGAAATGTAATGCACAAGCTAGCCAGCACCTGCAGGCGGGCTCCAGCTCCTCCTTGGCGAGGAGCCCCTGACCCTGGGAGCTCTGGTCCCTAAACTTTCTCAGAAGGATAAACGAGGGGAAAGGAAACCAGCAAATGTTGCCTGAGGCGGGGACCAGAGATGCAGGAGAGGCAGAGTCCCCGTTGGCCTCGGCCGGCCTGCTCTCTGAGGTCACCTGCACATTCTCCCCTGGCCCTCACCAGCCAACTGTCCGATTTTGAAAATGGACATTACCTGTCTGAGTCTTGCAAAACAGCCGGGGGCGTCCAGCGGGGCTCAAGCGTGCCGTTCCATGTCGGGGTGATCGCGGTCCAGGATGAGACGGACAACTGGGTTGCAGAGAGCCCGGGCTCAAGCTTCCCAGGAGACTAGGGAGGCTGCCCGAAGGCGAGGGGCCCGGAGGAGGCGTAGGGAAGACGGTGGCTTCCAGAGCAGCCAGACAGGGCAGCCCCGCCCGTTTTCTCCAACTCCCGGTCCTAGCCAAAGAGGATGCTAGAAAACTTCTCCCCGCCCAGGGAAGATTTCTAGAGTTCATCAGCGCTTCTGTGGACTTTAGGGGGAGCTGACCAGGGAGAGGTTTAAAGAGGGCTCCTAAATCACTGGGCCGCTACGCTGGAAACCAGGTGCCTCCTCTTGGCTCCGTGGCCAGAGTCTCCTAAGTCTCCTGCCTCTCAGCCTCTTCCTTCTCCAAGACTTTGCTTCGGAGCAGCCTTACTCCAGCCCCACCTCGTCTTGGCCAAATGGTGCACGGTGGGAAGCCGGCGCGTCGGCCCGTGGCCCCTACGCCCCTCACGAGGCACACATGCCCCAGAGGTCCTATAGCCCTGGCGGCAGTGCAGGCAGCAGGTGTGAACTCTGCCTGCCCGCCTCTCTCCTGCCGGGTCGCGGCTCCAACCTTGTCTGGGAACCTTCTCCAGCCAGTGCGCAAAAGCCTATATCATCTCCCCTAGCTCCGAGGAAGGAGCGGCACTCGGGAAGTGCGCTCCAGGCTTGCCTCACATCCTGCCACCGCGGCTGCCGCCTCCAGCATTCGCCCGGAGCGGGGCTAGGAGGGTAGTGGAAATCACCTACAGCTGCGTCTCGGTCGCTAACAGTTGGGTGCCTCCGGCTGACTGATTACACCGGGGAGGAGGCGGGGATTAGAAAGAATAGCTCAGGCGCGTCACGGAAAAGGGTTACTGCTGCTCCTCCTCCTCTTCCACACCCCTTTGGATTCCAACCCCGAGTTCCCCCATCCCCTGGTTAAAAAGAAAGAGAGAGAGAGAGAAAAAAAAAGAACTTCCCTCTTACCTTTCCCGGGAGAAAGAAAGTGCGTCCCAGCAGCGCCGTCTAGCGTCTTTGCCGGAGTACGCCAGCCTAGAGGGTTAGGCCGAGCGCGGAACCCAGTGAGTGAAGGCAGGGAAAACCGCCAAGCAAAGTTTGTCAGTGATCCTGATCCCCAGTTCCACCCGTTGAGCAGGTATCTAGTTCAGCCAGGAGTTCACCTGTTTGGTTCCCCCCAGGCCAGACCCTAGTGTTATTAAGGGCGCATGCCGCCTAATTGTATTCATAATGTGAGCTTCTGAGTACCAGAGAGGACTCCTCTTTTCCACCCCTCCCACGTTGCTGCTGCTGCTGCTAAGTCGCTTCAGTCGTGTCCGACTCTGTGCGACCCCATAGACGGCAGCCCACCAGGCTCTGCCATCCCTGGGACTCTCCAGGCAAGAACACTGGAGTGGGTTGCCATTTCCTTCTCCAACGTGTGAAAGTGAAAAGTGAAAGTGAAGTCGCTCAGTCTTGTCCGACTAGTAGCGACCCCATGGACTGTAGCCCAGCAGGCTCCTCTGTCCATGGGATTTTCTAGGCAAGAGTACTGGAGTGGCTTGCCATTGCCTTCTCCGCCTCCCACGTTAGATATCCTTAAGTCTCTGGGTTCTCCAGACCTGCCAGGCAAACGGTTGGCAAGGAGGGCTGGGACCCCAGGTTGGGCTCTGAGATAGAACCCGGGCACAGCCCAGGCAGTGATTGTTTATGCCATGTGCCTGAGGCTTGCCAGAGCTGCTCCTGACCACGTGAGTCTCCAAGGTCATGAAACCCAGGAGGCTCTCTCTTTAAGAGTGATGGGAGAGGGGGCAGCGACTCAGGAACTGACAGGGTTTGAATTGCAGCAGATAAAGAGACCCGTCTCCACACCAGGTATCTCCCAGAGCGTTCTGCTCTGCTCACTGGAACCTTGCTGATTAACACACTTAACAGGATTGCTCATTTAACGGGTCAGCTAAGCGCTATGCTCCAGCATTTGCTGCTGCGCTAGGCTGCTATTAATTTGTCTTTCTCTAAGCTCTCTCCAGCTGTTCTCCTGAGGCTACTCCATCGCTCTGCATTAGCTGCGGAGAGGGACGCGAGCGAGCGAGCCAAAGAGGAGACAGGGACCGGAACCGACAGCTAGCAACAGAGCGCCCTGTGCGCGCCGCGAGCCGTGCAGACCCACAGCTTGCTTCCTTGACTATTTGGCCTCGATCCACTATCCCCTGGACTTTTAAGGCCGAGACTGTGCACAACCAAAGTTACCGTCCCTGTCTCACTTCTCATGCCAAGTTTATGCATTCTTTTTTCGCAGTGACCATCTCAGACAATTTGGCAAAACCCCACCCTGGAAAATTCTTCCTGCAATTGAGGTTAAGTCTGGGAATCACGAGAGGTCAGGTGTGGAAGGAAAGGTCCTTTTGGCAGGAACCAAATTATCCTCCCAGGTTTTTGGTGTTTATAGGCGCGGGGTGGTGGGGGGAGGGCTGTGTTTTGAAACAGAGGAAAGATCTTAGAATTTCTCCTTCTGTTGTCCTCTTTTCAGATACAAGCTCAGTCTTCCGATGGGGACTAGAGAGCCAGTTGTCCCTTGCTCTTTGCTATAAAGCTCATGTAAACGTCCCTCTGCCTGAGTGCCTGCCCTGAGCAATTCCGATCACCACTTCCAGCCATCCAGCCGCACCTGCGTTAATGTTATTCCAGCTCAACGTCAAGTCCTTCCAAAAAGATGGGAACTGCAGCAACTCTGTGGAGAAGGCAATGGCACCCCACTCCAGTCCTCTTGCCTGAAAAATCCCGTGGACGGAGGAGCCTAGTAGGCTGCAGTCCATGGGGTCGCAAAGAGTCGGACACGGCTGAGCGACTTCACTTTCACTTTTCACTTTCATGCATTGGAGAAGGAAATGGCAACCCACTCCAGTGTTCTTGCCTGGAGAATCCCAGGGACAGGAGAGCCTGGTGGGCTTCCGTCTATGGGGTCACACAGAGTCAGACACGACTGAAGCGACTTAGCAGCAGCAGCAGAGGAATATAGGAATAAAGAGATCAAACAGGAACAAAATGCCAAGAAGATAGGGAAGGAACCACTGACTTCTCAAAAATAATGTAAGACTTTGTGGTCTGGGACCTTGCTCCTCAAAGTGATATCCATAACCAGCAGCATTGAAACATCACCTGGGGGCTTGCTAGAATTGCAGAATCTTAGAACCCAGCCCCAGAACTACTGAATTAGAAACTTCGCAATGTTCTTAACAAGAAACTTAACAAGATCCTCAGGTGACTGCAAACACATATTAACAATTGAGAAGCATTTTAAAGAAAATCTTTCAACTCTGCCTAGCCCAGGAGAGGAAAATGGACAGTTGGTGTAATCACCTAAGGATCTAAGAATAGGGTCTGGCACCACCATTGTCAGATGATAAACAACACAGACAAGGCCAGAAATGACACCCAATCTATTTCATGACTAGGAACTATATATCAAGTTATAGTTAGCAACTCTACCTACAGATGGCCTGTTTGCAAAACTGTCCTTAGTTACATGAAGATATAGATGAGAATGTGTCATAGCTTACAATAACTGAACAAACAGATCGATTCCCATGTTCCACTAGGGGAGGGTCAATATCATCTTCCTAGTAATATTAAGAACAGGATTTTACACAGTTCAGCAAATTATGGGTACTCAATTTATACTCGCCAATTAATGGTGAGAAGAGCTAATAACCATTTAGTGAAGCCAAAAGTATTTATGAAATTAAAAATTGTGATAAGTAGCTTTGCAAAAAAAGTAAATAACCAAAAAAAATATGCTGAACTGAAATGTATCTCTTCCAATGGCAAATTTCAAAGTTACCTGTTAGGATAATACAGTGAGACTAGAGAACAAATATTTATTGAGTGTCTGCTCACTCACCAGGTGTCCTACATACTTGACCTTATTTCATCCATGTTTCTAGACTTGGATGATGGCCAAAATTACCAGTTTGGCACCTTGTTAAAGATTCCTGGAACCATGATGCAGATCTATTAAATGAGAATCTCAAGGAATGAACCGCCTCAAGAGAGGAGCACCTTTTTAAGCAAAACTTAAAACCCATGAACCATAAGAAGATGATAAATTTTACTATGTACTAATTAAACAGTTCTCCAAAGGGGGAAAAAAAACAGTAAGCAAAGTCGAAAGACAAATCATAAACTAGGAGAAAAATTGCAGCAACCAAAGGGAGAATTTTATTACTATATAAAGGTCTCTTAGGAATTAATTAGAAAAATAATCAACACAACAGAAAAATGGGCAAAGGACATGAATAGATTCTACTTGTTAATGGACATGTATGCATGGGGAAATAACTGCAAACTAAACATGGCAAAGAATAGGTATTCCATAGTATTGCTACCTAGTGTTGGCAAGTGTGTAAAGAAATAGAGCCTCTCATTTACAGTTAGCTGGAGTGTAAAATAGTGTGACCACTTTGGAGAACAATATGGCAATGTCTATAAAGACTACTGACATGAACTGAATCACCATACACATACTCATATATGAAAAGATATTTGTGTGTGAATATTCAAAAAATTGGCAACAGTGATTCCTTTTTGGAAGACGGGATCACTGGCAATGTGAAGTGAGATTATGTTTTATTATGTTTTACTACATATCAGGTGGTACACTGGAATTTGTTACACCCTCACTGTTAAAGAATTATCCATTTGCACTCTTTATCTTGTGACTTTGAGTACCTCCCGCTAGAGTAAGAGGAGCGTGTTTCCCCCATTCTACTGTGGTTGGCCACATGACTTGCTATGAGCAAAGGACTATGAGCAGATGATCTTAATGGCTTGGCTCCTCATGCTTCTGCTACCTACCAGTAGTCCTGGGTAGCCCCTGGTCCAAAGAGAATAAGACACACAAACTAAACCTAAAACCAGCCCACAGTGTGAGGCCAAGCCCAGCCAAAAAGAGATGAGGTAAACCCAAGCTGACTTACAAATTTGTGAATAAGAAGCAGATGCTTATTGTATGACACTGATACCTTGTGGGGGCTTTATCATAATTCATCATTGCAACAGTAACTGACTAATGAAATTCCCTTCATGCTTAGAAATATTTACTATGTGCATTATTTTCCACCTAACAAGGATTTTTAAAATCATAAATATCTATCATTAGGACATAGGTTGAATAAAATATGGAACATCAGTACATACTGCCTACTACAGACTTATGTTAAATTTAATCCCAGTGATAAATAGAAATGTTATTCCTATAGAGCTGTGTTCATGCTTTCCCGTTTTTCTCCCATTAGTATTATACATACCACATTACATCACTGTTATAATTATTACATTATATGATTTATGTCTTTTTAAAGAAACTGAGAGAAGAAAGGAAATCAAATGTATGTTTATATAGTTCATATTGTTAGCCTTATTTACCATGCCTGGTTCTCTCATTTTTCCCTGTGGATATGAGTTACCTTCTGCTGCAGATTCCTTACTCTAATATAACATTGCTTCCACCAACCTCATTTGTGCTGTTATTGTCAAACATTATAGCTCTACATGTTATAATCCCCACAGCACAAACATACAATTGCTTTTTATATCAGTGAGAATAAAGGAAAAGAAATATTTATGTATATTGTCAAAACTGCCTTGACTGGTGCTGTTTATTTTTCTTCATGTGGACTGAAATTACTTTGCAGGGTAACTTGCTTTCATACTGGTGATGGTGGTTTAAGTCACTAAGTTGTGTACCACTTCAGTATACTTGCCTTGAGAACCCCAAGAACAGTAACAAAGGGCAAAATGATAGGATACTGAATGAGGAATTCCCCAGGTCTGTAGGTGCCCAGTATGCTACTGGAGCTCAGTGGAGAAATAACTATAGAAGGAATAAAGGGATGGAGCAAAAGCAAAACCAATACGCAGTTGTGGATGTGACCAGTGATAGAAGCAAGGTCCGGTGCTGTAAAGAGCAATATTGCATAGGAACCTGGAATGTTAGGTCTATGAATCAAGGCAAATTGGAAGTGGTCAAACAGGAGATGGCAAGAGTGAATGTCAACATTCTAGGAATCAGTGAATTAAAATGGACTGGAATGGGTGAATTTAACTCGGATGACCATTATATCTACTACTGTGGGCAGGAATCCCTTAGAAGAAATGGAGTATCCATCATGGTCAACAAAAGAGTCCGAAATGCAGTACTTGGATGCAATCTTAAAAATGACAGGATGATTTCTGTTCGTTTCCAAGGCAAACCATTCAATATTACAGTAATCCAGGCCTATGCCCCAACCAGTAATGCTGAAGAAGCTGAAGTTAATCGGTTCTATGAAGACCTACAAGACCTTTTAGAACTAACACCCAAAAAAGATGTCCTTTTCATTATAGGGGACTGGAATGCAAAAGTAGGAAGTCAAGAAACACCTGGAGTAACAGGCAAATTTGGCCTTGGAGCACGGAATGAAGCAGGGCAAAGGCTAATAGAGTTTTGTCAAGAGAACGCACTGGTCATAGCAAACACCCTCTTCCAACAACACAAGAGAAGACTCTACACATGGACATCACCAGATGGTCAACACCGAAATCAGATTGATTATATTCTTTGCAGCCAAAGATGGAGAAGCTGTATACAGTTAGCGAAAACAAGACCAGGAGCTGACTGTGGCTCAGATCATGAACTCCTTATTGCGAAGTTCAGACTTAAATTGAAGAAAGTAGGGAAAACCACTAGACCATTCAGATATTACCTCAATCAAATCCCTTATGATTATACAGTGGAAGTGAGAAATAGATTTAAGGGACTAGATCTGATTGATAGAGTGCCTGATGAACTCTGGACGGAGGTTCGTGACATTGTACAGGAGACAGGGACCAAGACCATCCCCATGGAAAAGAAATGCAGAAGAGCGAAATGGCTGTCTGAGGAGGCCTTACAAATAGCTGTGAAAAGAAGAGAGGCGAAAAGCAAAGGAGAAAAGGAAAGATATAAGTATGTGAATGCAGAGTTCCAAAGAGTAGCAAGAAGAGATAAGAAAGACTTCCTCAGTGATCAATGCAAAGAAATAGAGGAAAACAACAGAATAGGAAAAACAAGAGACCTCTTCAAGAAAATTAGAGATTCCAAGGGAACATTTCATACAAAGATGGGCTGGATAAAGGACAGAAATGGTATGGACCTAACAGAAGCAGAAGATATTAAGAAGAGGTGGCAAGAATACACAGAAGAACTGTACAAAAAAGATCTTCACGACCAAGATAGTCACGATAACGTGATTACTGACCTAGAGCCAGACATCTTGGAATGTGAAGTCAATGGGCCTTAGAAAGCATCACTACTAACAAAGCTAGTGGAGGTGATGGAATTCCAGTTGAGCTATTTCAAGTCTTGAAAGATGATGCTGTGAAAGTGCTGCACTCAATATGCCAGCAGATTTGGAAAACTCAGCAGTGGCCACAGGACTGGAAGAGGTCAGTCTTCATTCCAATCCCAAAGAAAGGCAATGCCAAAGAATGCTCAAACTACCAGACAATTGCCCTCATCTCACACGCTAGTAAAGTCATGCTCAAAATTCTCCAAGCCAGGCTTCAGCAATATGTAAACCGTGAAATCCCAGATGTTCAAGCAGGTTTTAGAAAAGGCAGAGGCACCAGAAATCAATTTGCCAACATCCGCTGGATCATGGAGAAAGCAAGAGAGTTTCAGAAAAACATCTATTTCTGCTTCATTGACTATGCCAAAGCCTTTGACTGTGTGGATCACTATAAACTGTGGCACATTCTGAAAGATTGGGAATCCCAGACCACCTGACCTGCCTCTTGAGAAACCTGTATGCAGGTCAGGAAGCAACAGTTAGAACTGGACATGGAACAACAGACTGGTTCCAAATAGGAAAAGGAGTACGTCAAGGTTGTATATTGTCACCTTGCTTATTTAACTTATATGCAGAGTACATCATGAGGAATGCTGGGCTGGAAGAAGCACAAGCTGGAATCAAGATTGCTGGGAGAAATATCAATAACCTCAGATATGCAGATGACACTACCCTTATGGCAGAAAGTGAAGAGGAACCCAAAAGCCTCTTGATGAAAGTGAAAGAGGAGAGTGAAAAGGTTGGCTTGAAGCTCAACATTCAGAAAACAAAGATCATGACATCTGGTCCCATCACTTCATGGGAAATAGATGGAAAAACAGTGGAAACAGTGTCAGACTTTATTTTTTTGGGTTCCAAAATCACTGCAGATGCTGATTGCAGCCATGAAATTAAAAGACGCTTGCTCCTTGGAAGGAAAGTTATGACCAACCTTGATAGTATATTAAAAAGCAGAGACATTACTTTGCCAACCAAGGTCCGTCTAGTCAAGGCAATGGTTTTTCCCGTGGTCATGTATGGATGTGAGAGTTGGACTGTGAAGAAGGCTGATCACCGAAGAATCGATGCTTTTGAACTGTGGTGTTGGAGAAGACTCTTGAGAGTCCCTTATACTGCAAGGAGATCCAACCAGTCCATTCTAAGGGAGATCAATCCTGGATGTTCATTGGAGGGACTGATGCTAAAGCTGAAACTGCAATACTTTGGCCAGCTCATGCGACGAGTTGACTCACTGGAAAAGACTCTGATGCTGGGAAAGGTTGGGGGCGGGAGGAGAAGGGGACGACGGAGAATGAGATGGCTGGATGGCATCACCGACTCTGTGGACATGAGTTTGAGTGTACTCAGGGATTTGGTGATGGACAGGGAGGCCTGGCGTGCTGTGATTCATGGGGTCGCGGAGAGTCGGACACGACTGAGCGACTGAACTGAACTGAACTGAACTGAAGTTGTGTACAACTCTTCATGACCCCATGCACTGTAGCCTGCCAAGCTCCCCTGTCCATGGGATTTTCCTGGCAAGAATGCTGGAGTGAGTTGCCATTTCCTTCTCTAGGGGATCTTCCCAACCCAAGAATCGAACTCAAGTCTTCTACACTGCAGGTGGATTCTTTACTGCTGAGTCACTAGGGAAGCCTGGTTCATACTAAAGAAACTCAATTAGCACTTTTTTAAAATTAAAATGGGTCTTTTGCAACAAATTCTATCATTATTATTTAATCTGAGAATGATTTTATTTTGCCTTAATTTTTTAAAGTTCCTTTTGTTGGGTATGGATTCCTAATTCATAACTCATTTATACTTTCAGCATTTTGGGTATGTCATTCCACTGATTTCTGGCCTCCACTTCTTGAGAGAAACCATCTTTTCCTCTTTATTAGGGTTTTGACATACATGACGAGTCATTTTTCTCTTGATGCTTTTAAGATTTTTCTCTTTGTCTCTCAGAATTTTAACTATGATGTGTCTCCATATGGGTCTCTTGGTGTTTATGCTTTTTATAGTTCATTGACCTTCTTGGATATATAGATTAATGTTCATCAAATAAAGGAAGTTTTCAGCTATTATTTCCACAAATTATTTCTCTACTCTTCTTTTCCGCTCCTTCAGGTACTTCTATTATGCATAATTTAGTGTGCTTTAATGGCATCCCATATTTTTCCAAGGCCCTATTCTTTTTTCATTATCTTTTTCTCTCTGTTCTTCAGATTGCATGCCTGTGTGCTAAGTCATTTCAGTTGTATACAACTCTGTGCGACCCTATGGGCCATAGCCCACCAGGCTCCTCTGTCCATGGGATTCTCCAGGCAAGAATCCTGGAGTGGGTTGCCATGCCTTCCTCCAGGGGATCTTCACGACCCAGGGATCGAACCCACATCTCTATGTTTCCTGTATTGGCAGACAGGTTTTTTACCACTAGCACCACCTGGGAAGCCCTATACTTTAGATTACCTAATATCTAATAAACTGTGGGCTTCCTAAGTGGCTCAGTGGTAAAGAATCCACCTACCAAGCAGGAGATGCGGGTTGGATCTCGGGTTCAGGAAGATCCCCTGGAGAAGAAAATGGCAACCCACTCCAGTATTCTTGCCTGAAAAATCCGATGGGTAGAGGAGCCATGGGATCGAATGGCTAGAGTCCATGGGATCGAAAAAGACTCAGATAAGACTTAGGGTCTAAAACAACCACAACCATCTATCTTCAAATTCATTGACTTTTTTCTTCTGTCAGTTCAAGTCTACTGTTGGGCTCCTCTAATAAATTTTCACTTATGTTACGGTAATTTTCAGCTCCATTTCCATTTATTTTTTTTTATATCACTTAATTGTTATTCTCTATTGGATTATATTTTCATCATAAATTGTTTTACTTCTTTAAGATAGCTGGGACAGTAAAGAATCCACCTGTAATGTGGGAGACCTGGGTTTGATCCCTGGGTTGGAAAGATCCTCTAGAAAAGGGAATGGCTACCCTCTCCAGTATTCTGGCCTGGAGAATTCCATGGACAGAGGCGCCTAGCAAGCTACAGTCCATTGGGTTGTACTGAGCAACTTTCACTAAGCATAGTTTACTTTAATTATTTAAACATACTTATAGTGACATCTCTGAAGTGTTTGTCTGTTACACCTGATATTTTGGCCCTCTTCCAGAAAGTTTCTGTTGTTGTTGTTTTTCTCTTTATTATAAATGAGTCACACTTTTCTGGCTTGTTTGTTTTCACCTATCTTGTTATTTGGGGTTAAAAATTGGAGATTTAAGGGAATGTAGCAACTCTGGACACTGATTCCCCTCCCCACTCTCTGGGGCTTCAGCTATTTTAGTGAAGTCTGTTTCCCTAACACGTGAAGCCTTTGGTGTCATTCCTCAGTGGACAAAGCCTCAGCTGTGCACAGTCTTCCTGGAATGACTGTAGTTTTAGCAGGGCTCTCTTTCATTGTCTCTTTCTCTGACTTCTCTGTTAGGCTGCGTGCCTCATCTGGAACCACACCCTGCTTTTATGCTCCAGGAATTGGGTTGATTGTTCTATTGTTTTCAACAATATTCAGTCCATAAACTGTTCCAGGGTCTGAACCAGTTAAATTTAGGCAAGACTAGTTGTGGAAACTAGTCTTCGAGGTTTGCTCTGAGCACAGGATGGCTTTTCATTTCTGTCTCTTACCATGGTTCCCTAGTGAACAAGCTATTCTATAGATTATCTTGTTCTGAATTAAAAAGAACTACTATCCTCCTCTGGTTCACTTACCACCAAAGTCTCCTCTGTTTTCGAGTTCCCTTAGGCTCAAACTTCCCTCATATTCTATTTCAAATAAGTCAGTTCATGTCAGGAGAACTTCAGAAGAATCTGTTCTTGTGGAATAAATATATATTTATTTGCTGGATGACCTTAGGACAATCTCCATGTTTTTTAAATAAACTTTTCATCAGTTATGCTTGTTTCAACAGGGAGTGAATCTGTGGAACTCCTCATACTGTCATTCCAGAAGTGGAACTCTTAAATGAGTCTTTAAAGTTAAAACCATCATGACAAGGATATGGATAGCAATACAAACTCAGTCCTCAAAAACCAGTTATTTATCAGAAGAAAGAAGAAAAGTCATAGGTTACAATGGCTCAGGGGAGAACACAGAGACGTCATTTCAAACAGGAGAAATTTTAGGGAGTCAGAGGAGAGAAAATAATGCTGGGAAGAACCAGGGAAAGCCTCATGAAGGAGATAGCATCTGAAAGTGGTTTAAAATATAGGTAGATATGAAGAGGGGAATATCAGGTAGAAGACACAGTATCCATTTATTCATTTGTTCCGTGAATATGTATTGAAAGCTCACTATATGTCAGACACTGTTTTGAGGTGCTAGGTATAAAGCACTGAACAACACAGACAAGAGTCTCTGACTAAATGAAATTTAAATTCTACTGGTAATGGGGTGGGAGGGTAGAACAGAAAAAAGAATAGTTTATAAGCAAGTGGTATAATATAGCAGAGAATGGTGCTATGAAAAAAGTAAAGCAGGGTAGGTGATATGGAGAGGGCCAGAAAAATTTTAATTTTAAATAGAGTGATCAAGGAACACCTCACAGGAAAATCAAGGTTTGAGGATTGTCTTAAAGAAAATAAGGGAACGAGTCCATTCTATAACCGGAACAGAATTTTCCAGACAGAAGGGATATGAAGTGCAAAGTTCCTAGGGCCAGAGCATGCTCAGCAAAGGAAAAAAGCAAGTGGGCCAGTGTGGTCAGGCCTAAGTGAGTAAGGATTCAAAATGGTAGGATTCAAGTTCAGTGGAATAGCAGGAGGGCCAGAGATGGTCAGCACGAGCAAGTGTGTATGGCAGAAATCTGCCACATTTAATGAGAAAAGGGCACCATGTCGTCTGTGGTCTAGAATCCCTAAAAAGGATTAGTGAGAGAGACGTGGAACAATGGACTTTATCCAATATCTGGAGGGCTTCAAATGTCAGCCTGAAGATCAGTGGGAAAGACAGAGAGCTTCATAGGTATAACCTTCAAAACCCAGACTCATAAGAAGGTAGGATATGTCTTCTCTTCCCTCCTCATCCTCATCCTTGTCTTATCACCATCTCCCTACTGAGGCCAGAAGTGGGCAAGGAGCAAGGTCAAGTATCAGAAAGTGAACAAGTGAAAATCTTAGTCACTCAGTCATGTCTGACTCTTTGTAACCCCAATGGACTGTAGCCCGTCAGGCTCCTCTCTGTCCATGGAATTCTCCAGGCAAGAATACTGGTGTGGATAGCCATTCCCTTCTCCAGGGGATCTTCCCAGCCCAGGGATCAAACCTGCATCTCCTGCATTGCAGGCAGATTCTTAACTGTCTGAATCACCAGAAGGCAGGTACAAATGACCCAATTTTGTTCATTTTCATGGCTGAGTAATATTCCATTGCATATATGTACCATATCTCCTTATCTAGTCCTCTGTTGATGGACATTTAGGTTGCTTCCATGTCCTGGCTATTGTAAATAATGCTTCCATGAACATTAGGGTATATGTGTCTTTTTGAACTATGGTTTTCTCAGGGTATATGCCCAGTAAAGAAATTGCTGCATCATATGGTACTTTTATTTTTAGTTTTTTAAGAAATTTGCATACTGTTCTCCATAGTTGATGGTGGTTGCAGTGATGTGGATGAAACTAGAGACTGTCACACAGATTGAACTAAGTCAGAAAGAGAAAAACAAATACAGTATATTAACATGGAATCTAGAAAAAATGGTACTAATGAACCTGTATGCAGGAGAGGAATAGAGACGCAGACTTAGAGGATGAACTTATGGACACAGGCAAGGAAGGAGAGGGTGGGGCAAATTGAAGAGAGTAGCAGTGACATATATACCCTGTCATGTGTAAAATAGCTAATTGGAAGCTGCTGTATAGCACATGCAGCTCAGCTTAGTGATCTGTGATGACGTAGAGGGGTGGGATGGGGAGGTAGAGGGAGTCTCAAGACAGAGGGGATATATATGCATATATACGGTTGATTAATGCTGTTGTACAGCAGAAATTAACACAGAAACTAACACAACATTATAAAGCAATTATACTCCATTTAAAAATGAAAAAGGCAGGTACAGGCTAGGGATAACCACATGGTCTAGCTCTCCTCTCTCACATCTCAAGCCTTGATTGACTTCTTGCTGGGGAAGAGATCTTTGTCTAATATTCAATGGCTTTCTTTGACAAGACAAGTTCTCATCTTTTACTACATTGTCAGGAAATTTTTGTTTACATCTCACCTAAATCCCTTTACCTTTTGTTTACTCCTTAGAGGAGCAAGCATCACTTCCACTAGCTAGGGTTTCCAAAGAGAACAGGAGAAAAATTAGACTGAAAAACCTCTGTCACCCTCAAAGAAAGGAAGTCAATATTTATTTTATATTCATCAAGAAACCCCTTGTCAAAAAAAAGTCAGATATTACTAAGCATCAGCACATTTGCCAAAAAGGGTAAAGTCAGTTATAAACAGCCTTATGAATCAATTCATTGGAGTTCAGGCTTTTATCACTAAAAGAAGAAAATCCTCTGCATTATAATAAAAGAAAATCTCAATCACAGAACAACTACAAAAAGGCAATCCAATGCTTAAAGAAGCACCTCTGACACTTAGGAAAATGGTTTTGCTACATCAGAAGTCAAAACTGTCTCTATAATGATGCTTTAAATTGGACTTGTACTTCAGATAGCAATGCTGTAAGTTAAGGTGTCTGGCTTTGACATGAATGCTTTGAAAGAACTGAGAAGTTGGGGCCAATCTCAAAGAAAGAGAGCACCATAAGGTAACTAATTATTGCAGTGTGTTTCTAGATAAACACTCATATAGCATTATAGTAATTCAAACTCTCAGCTGTCACTTCAGTTCATTTATGGCACAAGGAAAACTTGTTTTATTAAGATGCCCTGGCAACATGGTGTGATTCTGTAATATGTTCTAGATCATCAGAAAAAATTTCAAGTATCCCCAACCTCATTTTACCATCAAGTATATGTTACGGTTGTCTCAGTATTTGAAAACTGGTATATGCATGATAATTTTTATTAACCAAATGCTGGATTAACAAGAACATCATTTTCCTTAACCATACCCAATAGCTGATACTTTAACACAAGAAAAATCATGTTTTATTAGAAATTTGTTAAAGAACAAGAATAAACACCAGGAGTAGCTTTCTCATTGCATGCCATGCCTTGTGATCTGCTCTAAACTTTAAGACAAAGATCTTTTTAAACAAAATTTCAAAACCTTGTCTTAGACATTTCAGGCTGCTATAACAAATACCATAGACTTCGTGATTTAAATAAGAAACATATATCTCTAACAATTCTGCAAGCTGGACAACTGAGATCAGGGTGCCAACATGGTTGGATTTTTAGTGACAACCTTCCTCCTGGTCTCCTTGTATCCTGACATGGTGGAGAGAGATGGAGGGAAGAGAGAGAGAGTGAAGGGATGGAGGGATAGACAAAGAGGTAGGAAATGAGGGAGCAAGAGATAAAAAAAAAAAAAAAAAGAATACTCTCTGGTGTCCCTTCTTATAAAGGCACTCAGTTCAGTTAGTTTAGTTCAGTCGCTCAGTCATGTCTGCCTCTTTGCAAACCCATGGACTGCAACACGACAGGCTTCCCTGTCCATCACCAACTCCTGGAGTTCACTCAAACTCATGTCCATAGAATCAGTGATGCCATCCAACAATCTCATCCACTGTTGTCTCCTTCTCCTCCTGCCTTCAATCTTGCCCAGCATCAGGGTCTTTTCCAATGAGTCAGTTCTTCAAATCAGGTGGCCAAAGTATTGGAGCTTCAGCTTTAGCATCAGTCCTTCCAATGAATATTCAGGGCTGATTTCCTTACCAGGATGTACTGGTTGGATCTCCTTGCAATCCAAGGGACTCCCAAGAGTCTTCTCCAACACCATAGTTCAAAAGCATCAATTCTTTACACTCAGTTTTCTTTGTAGTCCAACTCTACATCCATACATGACTACTGGAAAAACCATAGCTTTGACTAGAAGGAACTTTGTTGCAAAGTAATGTCTTTGCTTTTTAACTTGCTGTCTAGTTTCAGTTCAGTTCAGTCGCTCAGTCGTGTCCAACTCTCTGCGACCCCATGAATCACAGCACGCCAGGCCTTCATCAAGAGGCTCTTTAGTTCTTCTTCACTTTCTGCCATAAGGGTGGTGTCATCTGCATATCTGAAGTTATTGTTATTTCTCTGGGCAATCTTGATTCCAGCTTGTACTTCATCCAGCCTGGCATTTTGCATGATACACTCTGCATAGAACTTAAATAAGCAGGGTGACAATATATAGTCTTTTTCTTTTTTCACTTTACAATATTGTGTTGGGTTTGCCATACATTGACATGAATCTGCCACGGGTGTACATGTGTTCCCCACCCTGAACGCTCCTCCAACCTCCCTCCACATCTCATCCTTCTGTGTTATCCCAGTGCACCAGCCCTGAGCACCCTGTCTCATGCATCGAACCTGGACTGGCGATTCGTTTCACATATGCTTATATACATGTTTCAATGCCATTCTCCCAAATCATCCCACCCTTGCTCTCTCCCACAGAGTCCAAAAGACTATTACACATCTGTGTCTCTTTTGCTGTCTCGCATATAGGGTTATCGTTACCATCTTTCTAAATTCCATATATATGCGTTAGTATACTGTATTGGTGTTTTTCTTTTTGGCTTACTTCACTCTGTATAATAAGCTCCAGTTTCATCCACCTCATTAGAACTGATTCAAATGTGTTCTTTTTAATGGCTGAGTAATATTCCATTGTGTATATGTACCACAGCTTTCTTATCCATTCGTCTGCTGATGGACATCTAGGTTGCTTCCATGTCCTGGCTATTATAAACAGTGCTGTGATGAACATGTCTCTTTCAATTCTGGTTTCCTTGGTGTGTATGTCCAGCAGTGGGTTTGTTGGGTCATATGGCAGCTCTATTTCCAGTTTTTTAAGGAATCTCCACATTGTTCTCCATAGTGGCTGTACTAGTTTGCATTCCCACCAACAGTGTAAGAGGCTTCCCTTTTCTCCACACCCTCTCCAGCATTTATTGCTTGTAGACTTTTGGATAGCAGCCATCTGACTGGTGTGAAGTGGTACCCCATTATGGTTTTGATTTGCATTTCTCTGATAATGAGTGATGTTGAGCATCTTTTCATGTGTTTGTTAACCATCTGTATGTCTTCTTTGGAGAGATGTCTGTTTAGTTCTTTGGCCCATTTTTTGATTGGGTCGTTTATTTTTCTGGAATTGAGCTGCAGGAGTTGCTTGTATATTTTGGAGATTAATTGTTTGTCAGTTGTTTCATTTGCTATTAATTTCTCCCATTCTGAAGGCTGTCTTTCCACCTTGCTTATAGTTTCCTTTGTTTTGCAGAACTTTTTAATTTTAATTAGGTCCCATTTGTTTATTTTTGCTTTTATTTCCAATATTCTGGGAGGTGGGTCGTGGAGGATCCTGCTGTGATTTATGTCGGAGAGTGTTTTGCGTATGTTCTCCTCTAGGAGTGATATAGTTTCTGGTCTTACGTTTAGATCTTTAATCCATTTTGAGTTTATTTTTGTGTATGGTGGTAGAAAGTGTCCTAGTTTCATTCTTTTACAAGTGGTTGACCAGTTTTCCCTGCACCACTTGTTAAAGTGATTATTTCTCCATTGTATATTCTTGCCTTCTTTGTCGAAGATAAGGTGGCCATAGGTTCGTGGATTTATCCCTGTGCTTCCTAATATACAGTCTCGACGTACTCCTTTTCCTATTTGGAAACAGTCTGCTGTTCCATGTCCAGTTCTAACTGTTGCTTCTTGACCTGCATACAGATTTCTCAGGAGTCAGGTAAGGTGGTCTGATATTCTCATCTCTTGAAAAATTTTCGACAGTTTGTTGTGATACACACAGTCAGACTTTGGCGTAGTCAATAAAGCAGAAGCAGATGTTTTTCTGGAACTCTCTTGTTTTCTCAATGATCCACGGATGTTGGCAATTTGATCTCTGGTTCCTGTGAGTTTCCTAAATCCAGCTTGATCATCTGGACGTTCACAGTTCAACATATTGTTGAAGCCTGGCTTGGAGAATTTTGAGCATTTGTTTGCTAGCGTGTGAGATGAGTGGAATTATGCTGTAATTTGAACATTCTTTGGCATTGCCTTTTTTGGGGATGGAAATGAAAACTGACTGACCAGTTCTAGTCCTGTGGCCAATGCTGAGTTTTCTAAATTTACTGGCATATCGAGCACAGCACTTTCACAGCATCATCTTTTAGGATTTGAAATAGCTCAACTGGAATTCCATCACCTCTACTATCTTTATTCTTAGTGATAATTCCTAAGGCCTACTTGACTTCGCATTTCAGGATGTCTGGCTCTAGTCCAGTGATCACATGGTTATCTGGGTCATGAAGATCTTGAGAACCACATGAACAGTATAAAGGCACTAATCCCATTAATAAGGGCCCTGTCCCTGTGACCTAGTTATCTCCTAAAGCTACTACCTCGTAATACCATCATACTGGGGGTTCAGATTTCAACATACAAATTTCGGCAGTGTACACATGCATTCAGTCCACAAGAAATTTCTATTCTCTAAAAGAGTTCCAACTTTCAGCAAGCAGTTTTGCTAAAAACTGGTAATATTGAAAGCCTCCAATAAGAACTGCCTGCAATACCCAGCCCCATACCACCCTCAGTATATATCTTCACTTCTTAGAATATAAGACAGTATCTTAGAGATCTGGGTAGCTGTTATTTACTTCCTGTGAACGTACCAAAGAAAGCTCACACTTGTCAAAAAACATCACTAACTCTCAAAAAGTAAAATTTCACTTTGTTGGACTTGCACTGCACACCAGTTATTTTAGATCATACACATTGAAACAAAGCAGCAAAGCTCCATGAAGAACATCCGTTCCGTCCGTTCCGTTCCATTCCGTTGCTCAGTCGTGTCCGACTCTTTGCGACCCCGTGGACTGTAGCCTACCAGGCTTCTCCGTCCATGGGATTCTCCAGGCAAGAATACTGGAGTGGGTTACCATTTCCTTCTCCAGGATGAAGAACATACCAGGGTAGAAATCAGAAAATCTGAGAAATTTCTCTCTTGCTGTTATTGTTGTCGTTGTTTATAAAATCATGTGTTCCTCATTTGGTATCTCTGTTTTTCTCTCTCTAAATTGCCTTGGGAGGAGGGGTAAGGAGTGATATTATCACCTGACAGGGATATAATACAGAACATTTAAAAAGTGCCTGCAAATCATTTAGAATGCCTTGGAGATAAATACCAACAAGCTACTATTATAGTATCATTAATAAGCTAAAAATAGTAATCAGACACAGTTAGTGAAAATGCTGTTCTAATATAAAATACACTGTTTCATAGCATAAAGGATGGATTTGGATCTTAAATTTTTTATTTCTCTTTTCCCTAGTATTGCCAGCATGAATCATGCTGGACATCCAGTCTCAGGTCCTCTGAGTCAGTCTCCTTATGTAATGACCAGGAGTCAAAATTTGTTTCTCTTTTCTTTGTTGTGGTCACAAGCACTAGACACAACAGTCATCGTAGCAATTCACTCCAGATCAATAAAACCTTGTCAATATTGAAACTTTCTAAATCTTTCAATTGGAAGATGTCAGTAAACAGAATGTTCTCTTTCATATGCCAAAAGTTCATACAAGAATTCTAATATCTCTTCAGCAATTTAGACCCTCTGCAACTTTAGATCATCTTTCACTTCTTTTGTCAGGATTGTGTCATAAAAGTGTTATGTTTTAACTTATTTTTCATGTCACTTCTTAGAGTCATCTCTTTTTTTAGCTGAATTGAGAGATTAGGTGCATTGTAATAAAATAACCCATAGAGTTTGAAGTATATAGTAAGGTGAAATTATTTTTAATGATACCTTTGATTTATATTTTAATTTGCAATGCACAGATAAAGTGGTATCAGTAAACATACTTTAATTTTCTATAATAAATCAATGGTACCTTAGTTATTATGTTATAAAGTAAGGACACATAAATTGTTTATACATACCTACTGCAAATTGAATTTTTAAAACTACCTTTATTTTTCATATACTGGTCTCATCTTACCACTAGTGAAAAGTAGTCCATTTCACAGCCACTGCCAATATGACACAGTTGGCACTCTTTACTCAGAATATTCTTAAAAGTGAATGAAAAAAAAATGTCAATGTTGGGGAATATAGATCAGATGAGAACACCCTTCCAGCAAAATTGAGCATTTACATAATGACAGAATAAGGAACGATTTCTCACAAATGTTACTGTTGGTTAAAGGAGAATTTAGACATCCAAATATTTTAGGTTTTGTCCTTTGCGGTTTATTGATTTTATGGAGTTTTTCTTATTTAACTCATTATTTGAGAACACTTCACTAAGGACCTGCCTCTCCCTCCCTATTTGCTCCAATTCTCCTTTGCACTTTGCTCCTAAACCCTGAGGGCCTTGGTGAGCACAGAATTCTCACTTTATGCCTTACTAGGTGTGAAGAACAGGAAGAGTGAGAACCAGGAATCAGTGGTGTGATGGAAGCTATGGATCCAGCCCCGTAGAAAGTTACAGTTTTGTCTCCTTGGTGCTCTCCTAAGTTGGCAGAGAAATCAAGACTAGGTAAAGACTCTATTTACCCCCTCTCCACAGTATCAGTTGTTCTGCCACAGAAGCTCTCCCACTTCCAACACTACCCAGGTGGGGTACCTTTAGCAAAAACTCAGTTAGATGCTGCTCTTCCTTCCTTTTGGCACCTAGCTCCCAGGAGCCCAGGCTGCCCCTCGGACTATACAAGGGTTCCCATTAGTCACCTCACCTGAGCCTTCTCTTTCCCAGCAGCACTTCACACTTGAAACCTTTCTCCTTCTCTTGCCCTTTAAATTTGACCTTCCCTTGGCTCCAGTTCCTTGGATCTTTGTTCTCTGCAAACTGAGAAAGTGCTCAGGTGATAATGGGCTGTTGTAGTAACTTGTATAGTAGTGAATGCTAACAGAAGTCCTTTTTTTATCCCCAAGAAGAGCTCAGGAATGCCCAGCTCTGCAGCAAGAAGTCATTGTGCAGGGAATCAGACCCCTTCAATCTCATCCACCAGTGTTAGATTACCCAAAGGGGCAGAATACACTACTTAAGTCACCACATCCACAAATCAGCCATCCTCACCCACTCCCTTACCAAGAAGAACAAACTCTGAAAGATGTTAGTATTTCATAAATAAAGCGGGAGGGGGAAGCAATGATTTAGTCATACAGGAGAAAATTAGAACTTATAAACAGTCATTCAATTATCTTAACATTTAGAGTTTTTACTGTTGCTTTTTAGTCACTGAATCATGTCCAGTTCTTTGCAACCCATGAACAGCAGCCTGGCAGGCTGGCAGGCTGCTGTCCATGGGATTTCTCAGGCAAGAATACTGGAGTGGGTTGCTATTTTCTCCTCCAGGACATCTTCCTGACCCAGGGATCAAACCCAAGTCTCCACATCTCCTGCATTACAGCGGATTCTTTACCACTGAGCCACCAGGGAAGCCCTTGGAATTTTTATAGTGGAGGCATAATTCCAGTGCTTAGAACCTGAAAGATCTTGTCCCTGCCACAAGGAGAGGTGAGAGGTGGCAGACTGTTATTGCCATTGCCACAACCCTCCCCCTCCTTGTAAGGTCGAGCATAGCTAGGATGCAGGGAACAAGAGAACGTCAGTTACAGCACAAGGGACCAGGTGCAAGTGCAGGAACAATGACTTTAGCCTTTTTAAAAAATTTATTTTAATTGGAGGCTAATTACTTTACAATATTGTGGTGGTTTTTGCCATACATTCACATGAATCAGCCATGGGTGTACATGTGTTCCCCATCCTGACTCTCCCTCCCACCTCCCTCCCCATCCCATCCCTCAGGGTCATCCCAGTGCACCAGCCCTGAGCACCCTGTCTCATGCATTGAACCTGGACTGCCGATCTATTTCACATATGATAATACACATATTTCAATGTTATTCTCTCAAATCATCCCACCCTCACCTTCTCCCACAGAGTCCAAAAATCTGTTCTTTATATCTGTGTCTCCTTTGCTGTCTCGAAAATAGGGTCATCGTTACCATCTTTCTAAATTGCATATATATGCATTAATATACTGTATCGGTGCTTTTCTTTCTGACTCTAGCCCTTTTAATGGTTTCAAACTCTTTCGTTCTCATTAGAGGGCCAGGGATGCCTCTATTTTGCTTCTGGGATATATGTCAATGTAAGCCAAAATAATGAGTATAACTGTGAAGAAGATTCTTTGATGACACTCCTAACTCTGGCCCTTCCCCACGAATGCCTGTCCCCTGCAGAACTTACTGTCTCTAACTGCTCCATCGAAGTTCAATAGCCAATCAAATCTATATTTCTTTCTGTTCTTGACTCTTCCCCTCACTGCTATGTGCGTGTGTGTGTGCATTCTCAGTTGCTGCAGTCATGTCTGTCTCTTTGCAACCACCAGGCTCCTCTGTCCTTGGGATTCTCCAGACAAGAATACTGGAGTGGGTTGCCATGCCCTTCTCCAGGGGATATTCCTGACCCAGGAATTGAACCAGGGTCTCCTGACAGCATCTCACAGAGGTAAGGTGTGAAGTCAGATCATGTAGACCTCATGGGTCATAGCAAGCAATTTGGCTCTTACTTTGTATGAGATGAAAAGCCACTGGCAGGTTTTCAGGCAGAGAAGTAACATGATCTGAGAGTCATCTTAAATGTCACTCAATATTAACATATATACACTACCATGTGTAAAATAGATAGCTAGTGGGAAACTTTTGTATAGCACAGGAAACTCACTTCAGTGTTATGTAATGACCTAGAGGACAGGATAGGGCAGGGGGAAGGAGGATCAAGGGGGAGAGGACATATGTATACTTAGAGGTGTATACATTTCATTGTACTGCAGATATTAAAACAATTTTGCAAAGAAATTCTATTCCAATTACTAATATAAAAAATAGTCATTCAGTGACTGCGTTGAGAGAGACAGAAAGGGAAGAAAGAGTAGAAGCACAAATCCAACCAAGAGATAACGGTGGCTTAATCCATCTTGGCTGAGCAATGCGTGTGCCATCAGGAAGGACCCTGAGTCACAGTGACTGGCTAAAGACATCCTGGAATCTAACCCCATCACCATAAAACCCAAGACTGTGAGCTACATGGTAGAGCAGTTCTCCTGTGTTCCCTTACCCTACTGCTCTCTGCCCGGGTGTCCCTTCCCAATAAAGTCTCTTGCTTTGTTAAAAATTAAAAGAGAGATGATGGTGGCTTAGATTAGAGTGGTAGCAGTGTAGATGAAGGGAAGTAGGCTGGTTATGTTTACCTGTATCAAGAGGTGATAAATGCTTGGAAGAATACTAACGCTAGCATAAGAGGGAAATGTTGTTGGGACTTCTGTAAGGTTGTCAGGAAGTCTGATGCTCATAGAAGAGAGCATTGAGGAAAAACATACAGATTGATTTGAGGCAGACATCCGTACAAGGCTTTATGATCCATCTAGGTCACTGTTCTCAACTCTATCTGTGCATTGGAACTACTGGAGAGATTTTTTTTTTTTTTTAGTGTTACAACACAAAACATTCCCCAGGTTCCATTCCCCAGGTTCCATTCCAGATTGATTAAAGCTGAATATGTGAGGGTCAGGGCCTGGTATCAATATATTTTACAACTCCCCAGGTAATCCTAAAATACATCCAAGGTTGTAAACCACTGACCTAGATACAAGTCTGACCCAGCAACTCAACATTTGAAAGAGCTCCAGATTGGTTCCACTTCTAGGAATCCTAGTGGATCAGTTTAATCCATTGTCTTGATCATGTGATACATAACCTCAGAATGTAGTCACAAATCAGGAACTTCCAAACCCCAAACTTACTTACCACAAGGCTTCTTTTCCCACTTATTTCCTTCCCTTCCAATGAAGTTTGCTTTCACATATCTATCCAATTCCAAAATTCAGATGAAGCTGCCATGCTAACAATTTTTCCTGCTGCTCTATGCTATACCATATACCAAGGCTGCTAATTCTAGAAAGCATTTATTACTTAAAGTATAGCAGCAGAATGCTCCCCTACCCCATCTGCAAGCATTCACACTTAGAGAATACATCTTAGGAGATGGTCCTAAGATGGTGGAGGAATAGGACGGGGAGACTACTTTCTCCCCCACAAATTCATCAAAAGAACATTTAAACGCTGAGCAAATTCCACAAAACAACTTTGGAATGCAGGCAGAGGACATCAGGCACGCAGAAAAGCAGCCCATTGTCTTGAAAGGAGATGGAGAAGTCTTGAGGCTACTATAAGAATAAGACTGAAAACCAGAGGCAGGAGGCTTACTTCCAAATCTTGAGAACACCAGAGTACTCCTGACTCCAGGGAACATTAATCAATAGGAGCTCATCAAACGCCTCCATACCTACACTAAAACCAAGCACCACCCAAGGGTCAACAAGTTCCAGAGCAAGACATACCATGCAAATTCTCCAGTAACACAGGAACATAGCCCTGAGCTTCAATATACAGGCTGCACAATGTCACTCCAAACCCACTGACATCTCATAACTCATTACTGGACACTTCATTGCATTCCAGAGAGAAGAAATCCAGCTCCACCCACCAGAACACTGTCACAAGCTTCCCTAATCAGGAAACCTTAACAAGCAACCCGTCCAACCCCACCCACAGTGAGGAAACTCCACAATAAAGAAAACTCCACAAACTGCCAGAATATGGAAAGGCCACCCCAAACACAGCAATATAAACAAGATGAAGAGGTAGAGAAATACCCAGCAGGTAAAGGAACAGGATAAATGCCCACCAAACCAAACAAAAGGGGAAGAGATAGGAAACCTACCTGAAAAAGAATTTCGAATAATAGTGAAAATGATCCAAAATCTTGGAAACAAAATGGAGTTACAGATAAATAGCCTGGAGACAAGGATTGAGAAGATGCGAGAAAGGTTTAACAAGGAACTAGAAGAACTAAAAATGAGTCAATATATAATGAATAATGCAACAAATGAGATGAAAAACACTCTGGAGGGAACCAAGAGTAGAATAAAGAGGCAGAAGATAGGATAAGCGAGGTAGACGACAGAATGGTAGAAATAAATGAAACAGAGAAGAAAAAAGAAAAAAGAATTAAAACAAATGAGGAAAATCTCAGAGACCTCTGGGACAATGTTAAATGCCCCAACATTTGAATCATAGGAGTCTCAGAAGAAGAAGACAAAAAGGAAGATCTTGAGAAAATACTTGAGGAGATAATAGTTGAAAACTTTAGCAAAATGGGGAAGGAAATAGTCACCCAAGTCCAAAAAACCCAGAGAGTCCCAAACAGGATAAACCCAAGGTGAAACACCCCAAGACACATAATAATCAAATTAACAAAGATCAAACACAAAGAACAAATATTAAAAGCAGCAAGGGAAAAACAACAAATAACATACAAGGGGATTCCCATAAGGATAGCAGCTGTTTTTTCAATAGAAAATCTTCAGGCCAGGAGGGAATAGCAGGACATACTTAAGGTGAAGAAAGAAAATAACATACAGCCCAGATTACTGTTCCCAGCAAGGATCTCATTCATATATTAAGAAGAAATCAAAAGCTTTACTGACAAGCAAAAACTGAGATTATTCAGCACCACCAAGCCAGCTCTACAACAAATGTTAAAGGATCTTCTCTAGACAGGAAACACAGAAAGGGTATATAAACTCGAACCCAAAACAATAAATAAATGGCAACGGGATCATACTTATCAATAATTACCTTAAATGTCAATGGGTTAAATGCCCCGACCAAAAGACACAGCCTGGCTAAATGGATACAGAAACAAGACCCCTATATATGTTGTCTACAAGAAACCCACCTCGAAACAAGGGACACATACAGACTGAAAGTGAAGGATTGGAAAAAGATATTCCACACAAATGGAGACCAAAAGAAAGCAGGAGTAGCAGTACTCATATCAGATAAAATAGACTTTAAAACAAAGACTGTGAAAAGAGACAAAGAAGGACACTACATAATGATCAAAGGATCAGTCCAAGAAGAAGATATAATAATTATAAATATACATGCACCCAACCTAGAAGCACCACAATATGTAAGACAAATGCTAACAAGTATGAAAGGGGAAATTAACAATAACACAGTAATAGTCGGAGAGGGCAATGGCAAGCCACTCCAGTACTCTTGCCTAGAAAATCCCATGGATGGAGGAGCCTGGTAGGCTGCAGTCCGTGGGGTCGCTAAGGGTCGGACACGACTGAGCGATTTCACTTTCACTTTTCACTTTCACACATTGGAGAAGGAAATGGCAACCTACTCCAGTGTTCTTGCCTGGAGAATCCCAGGAACGGGGAAGCCTGGTGGGCTGCCGTCTATGGGGTCACAAAGAGTCGGACACGACTGAAGTGACTTAGCAGCAACAGCAGCAGCAGCAGTGAGAGACTTTAATACCCCACTCACAACTATGGATAGATCACCTAAACATCAAATTAGCAAGGAAACACAAACTTTCAGTTCAGTTCAATTCAGTCGCTCAGTCATGTCCGACTCTCCGCGACCCCATGAATCACAGCACGCCAGGCCTCCCTGTCCATCACCAACTCCCAGAGTTCACTCAAACTCATGTCCACAGAGTCGGTGATGCCATCCAGCCATCTCATTCTCTTTCGTCCCCTTCTCCTCCCGCCCCCAACCTTTCCCAGCATCAGAGTCTTTTCCAGTGAGTCAACTCGTCGCATGAGGTGGCCAAAGTATTGGAGTTTCAGCTTTAGCATCAGTCCTTCCAATGAACACCCAGGATTGATCTCCTTTAGAATGGACCGGTTGGATCTCCTTGCAGTCCAAGGGACTCTCAAGAGTCTTCTTCAGCACCACAGTTCAAAAGCATCAATTCTTCGGTGATCAGCTTTCTTCACAGTCCAACTCTCACATCCATACATGACCACAGGAAAAACCATAGCCTTGACTAGATGGACCTTTGTTGGCAAGGTAATGTCTCTGCTTTTTAATATACTATCAAGGTTGGTCATAACTTTCCTTCCAAGGAGTAAGTGTCTTTTAATTTCCTGGCTGCAATCAGCATCTGCAGTGATTTTGGAGCCCCAAAAAATAAAGTCTGACACTGTTTCCACTGTTTTTCCATCTATTTCCCATGAAGTGATGGGACCAGATGCCGTGATCTTTGTTTTCTGAATGTTGAGCTTCAAGCCAACCTTTTCACTCTCCTCTTTCACTTTCATCAAGAAGCTTTTTAGTTCCTCTTCACTTTCTGCCATAAGGGTTGTGTCATCTGCATATGTGAGGTTATTGATATTTCTCCTGGCAATCTTGATTCAGCTTGTGCTTCTTCCAGCCCAGACTTCCTCATGATGTACTCTGCATATAAGTTAAATAAGCAAGGTGACAATATACAGCCTTGACGTACTCCTTTTCCTATTTGGATCCAGTCTGTTGTTCCATGTCCAGTTCTGACTGTTGCTTCCTGACCTGCATACAGGTTTCTCAAGAGGCAGGTCAGGTGGTCTGGTATTCCCATCTCTTTCAGAATGTTCCACAGTTTATTGTGATCCACACAGTCAAAGGCCTTGGCATAGTCAATGAAGCAGAAATAGATGTTTTTCTGGAACTCTCTTGCTTTCTCCATGATCCAGCGGATGTTGGCAATTTGATCTCTGGTGCCTCTGCCTTTTCTAAAACCTGCTTGAACATCTGGGAGTTCACGGTTCACATATTGCTGAAGCCTGGCTTGGAGAATTTTGAGCATGACTTTACTAGCGTTGAGATGAGTGCAATTGTGCGGTAGTTTGAGCATTCTTTGGCATTGCCTTTCTTTGGGATTGGAATGAAGACTGACCTTTTCCAGTCCTGTGGCCACTGCTGAGTTTTCCAAATTTGCTTGCATATTGAGTTCAGCACTTTCACAGCATCATCTTTCAAGATTTGAAATAGCTCCACTGGAATTCCATCACCTTCACTAGCTTTGTTCGTAGTGATGCTTTCTAAGGCCCACTTGACTTCACATTCCAAGATATCCGGCTCTAGGTCAGTGACCACGTTATCGTGACTATCTTGGTCGTGAAGATCTTTTCTGTACAGTTCTTCTGTGTATTCTTGCCACCTCTTCTTAATATCTTCTGCTTCTGTTAGGTCCATACCATTTCTGTCCTTTATTGAGCTCATCTTTGCATGAAATGTTCCCTTGGAATCTCTAATTTTCTTGAAGAGATTTCTTGTTTTTCCTATTCTGTTGTTTTCCTCTATTTCTTTGCAATGATCACTGAGGAAGTTTTTCTTATCTCTCCTTGCTATTCTTTGAAACTCTGCATTCAGATGCTTATATCTTTCCTTTTCTCCTTTGCTTTTCGCTTCTCTTCTTTCTCCTGTAATTGACATCTAATCCTACTGCATTGTGGTCACAAAAGTTGCTTGGAATGATTTCAGTTTTTCTTGAATTTACCAAGGCTAGATTTATGGCCCAGAATGGGATCTATCGTGGAGAAGGTTCCGTGTGTGCTTGAGAAAAAGGTAAACTTCATTGTTTTGGGATGAAATGTCCTATAGAGATCTATTAGGTCTGACTGGTCTTTTGGATCATTTGACACAAACGATAGATCCCATCCTGGGCCATAAATCTAACCTTGGTAAATTCAAAAAAATTGAAATCATTCCAGGCATATTTTCTGACCACAATGCAGTAGGATTAGCTGTCAATTACAGGAGAAAAACTATTAAAAATTCCAACATATGGAGGCTGAACAAAACGCTGCTGAATAACCAACAAATCACAGAAGAAATCAAAATTTGCATAGAAACGAATGAAAATGAAAACACAACAACACAAAACGTCTGGGACACTGTAAAAGCAGTGTTAAGGGAAATGTTCATAGTAATACAGGCATACCTCAAGAAATAAGCAAAAAGTCAACTAAATAACCTAACTCGACACCTAACCAACTAGAAAAGGAAAAAGTGAAGAACTCCAGGTCTAGTAGAAGGAAAGACATCTCTGATAATGAGTGATGTTGAGCATCTTTTCATGTGTTTGTGAGCCATCTGTATGTCTTCTTTGGAGGAATGTCTGTTTAGTTCTTGGGCCCATTTTTTGATTGGGTCATTTATTTTTCTGGAATTGAGCTGCAGGAGTTGCTTCTATATTTTTGAGATTAATCCTTTGTCAGTTGCTTCATTTGCTATTATTTTCTCTCATTCTGAAGGCTGTCTTTTCGCCTTGCTTATAGTTTCCTTTGTTGTGCAGAAGCTTTTAATTTTAATTAGGTCCCATTTGTTTATTTTTGCTTTTATTTCCAACATTCTGGGTGGTGGGTCATGAAGGATCCTGCTGTGATTTATGTCGGAGAGTGTTTTGCCTATGTTCTCCTCTAGGAGTGTTATAGTCTCTGGTCTTACATTTAGATCTTTCATCCATTTTGAGTTTATTTTTGTGTATGCTGTTAGGGAATGTTCTAGTTTCATTCTTTCACAAGTGGTTGACCAGTTTTCCCAGCACCACTTGTTAAAGTGATTGTCTTTTCTCCATTGAATATTCTTGCCTCCTTTGTCAAAGATAAGGTGTCCATAGGTGCATGGATTTATCTCTGGGCTTTCTGTTTTGTTCCATTTATCTATATTGCTGTCTTTGTGCCAGTACCATACTGTCTGGATAATTGTGGCTATGTAGTAGAGCCTGAAGTCTGACATGTTTATTCCTCCAATTCCATTCTTCTGTCTCAAGACTGTTTTGACTATTCGAGATTTTTTGTATTTCCATACAAATTGTGAAATTATTTGTTCTAGTTCTCTGAACAATACCGTTGGTAGCTTGACAGGGATTGCATTGAATCTTTAGATTGCTTTGGGTAGTAAACTCATTTTCACTATATTGATTATTTGGATCCATGAACACAGTATATTTCTCCATCTATTTGTGTCCTCTTTCATTTCTTTCACCAGTGTTTTATAGTTTTCTATATATTTGTCTTTTGTTTCTTTAGGTAGATATATTCCTATTTTATTCCTTTCGTTGCAATGGTGAATGGAATTATTTCCTTAATTTCTATTTTCTCATTATTGTGTAAAGGGATGCAAGGGATTTCTGTGTGTTGATTTTTATCCTGCAACTTTATGATATTCATTGATTAGCTCTAGTCGTTTTCTGGTGGAGTCTTTAGGGTTTTCTATGTAGAGGATCATGTCATCTGCAAACAGTGAGAGTTTTACTTCTTCTTTTCCAATTTGGATTGCTTTTATTTATTTTTTTCTACTCTGATTGATGTGGCCAAGACTTCCAAAACTTTGTTGAATAGTAGTGGTGAGAGTGGGCACCCTTGTCTTGTCCTGACTTTAGAGAAAATGGTTTCAATTTTTCACCATTGAGGATAATGTTTACTGTGGGTTTGTCATATACAGCTTTTATTATGTTGAGGTATATTCCCTCTATTCCCACCTTCTGGAGGGTTTTTATCATAAATTGATGTTGAATTTAGTCAAAGACTTTCTCTGTATCTATTGAGATAATCATATGGCTTTTATCTTTCAATTTGTTAATGTGGTGTATTACAGTGATTAATTTGCAGAAATTGAAGAATCCTTGTGTTCCAGGGATAAAGCCCATTTGTTCATGATGTATGATCTTTTTAATGTGTTGTTGGATTCTGATTGCTAGAATTTTGTTAAGGATGTTTACATCTATGTTCATCAGTGATATTGGCCTGCAGTTTTCTTTTTTTATGGCATCTTTCTCTGGTTTTGGTATTAGGGTGATGGTGCCCTGATAGAATGAGTTTGGAAGTTTACGTTCCTCTGCAATTTTCTGGAAGAGTTTGAGTAAGACAGGTGTTAGCTCTTCTCTAAATTTTCGGTAGAATTCAGCTGTGAAGATTTCTGATTACAGTTTCAATTTCCGTGCTTGTGATGGATCTATTAAGATTTTCTATTTCTTCCTGGTTCAGTTTTGGAAAGTTGTACTTTTCTAAGAATGTGTCCATTTCTTCCAAGTTGTGCATTTTATTGGCATATAGTTGCTGATAGTAGTCTCTTATGATCCTTTGTATATCTGTGTTGTCTGTTGTGATTTCTTCATTTTCATTTCTAATTTTGTTGATTTGATTCTTCTCCCATTGTTTCTTGATGAGTCTGGCTAATGGTTTCTCTACTTTATTTATCTCCTCAAAGAACCAGCTTTTAGCTTTGTTGATGTTGGCTATGGTATCCTTTGTTTCTTTGCGTTTATTTCTGCCCTAATTTTTGTGATTTCTTTCAGTCTACTAACCCTGGAGTTCTTCATTTCTTCCTTTTCTAGGTGTAGAGTTAGGTTTTTTATTGACTTCTTTCTTGCTTCTTGATGTAAGTGTGTACTGCTATGAACCTTCCCCATAGCACTGTTTTTACAGTGTGCCACAGATTTTATGTTGTTGTGTTTTCATATTCACTCATTTCTATGCATATTTTGATTTCTTCTGTGATTTGTTGGTTATTCAGAAGCGTGTTGTTTAGACTCCATATGTTTCTATTTTTAATAGTTTTTTTTCTCCTGTAGTTAATATCTAATCTTACCTCATTGTGATCAGAAAAGATGCTTGGAATGATTTCAATTTTTTTGAATTTACAAAGGCTAGATTTATGGCCCAGGATATGATTTATCCTGGAGAAGGTTCCTTGTGCACTTGAGAAAAAGGTGAACTTGATTGTTTTGGGGTGAAATGTCATATAGATATCAGTTAAGTCTAACTGGTCCTTTAAATCATTTACAGTTTGCTTTTCCCTGCAAATTTTCTGTTTAGTTGATCTATCCATAGGTGTGAGTGGGGTATTAAAGTCTCCCACTATTATTGTATTACTGCTATTTTCCCGTTTCATACTTGTTATCATTTGCCTTACATATTGTGGTGCTCCTATGCTAGGTGCAAGTATATCTATAATTGTTATATCTTCTTCTTGGAGTGATACCTTGATCATTATGTAGTGTCTTTCTTTGTCTCTTTTCACAGCCTTTATTTCAAAGTCTATTTTATCTGATATGAATATTGCTACTCCTGCTTTCTTTTGGTCTCCATTTGCATGAAATATCTTTTTTCAGCCCCTTACTTTCACACTGTATGTACCCCTTTTTTGAGGTCGGTGTCTTGTAGATAACATATATAAGAGTCTTGTTTTTGTATCCATTTAACCAGTCTTTGTGTTTTGGTTGGGGTATTCGACCCATTTACATTTAAGGTAATTATTGATAAATATGATCCCGTTGCCATTTACTTTGTTGTTTTGGGTTCGATTTTAAACACCCTTTCTGTGTTTCCTGTCGAGAGAAGCCCCTCACTTGTTGGAGAGCTGGCTTGGTGGTGCTGAATTCTCTCAACTTTTGCTTGTCTGTAAAGCTTTTGATTTCTCTTTCGTATTTGAAAGAGATCCTTGCTGGGTACAGTAATCTAGGTTGTAGGTTTTTTATCTTTCATCACTTTAAGTATGTCCTGCCATTCCCTTCTGGCCTGAAGAGTTTCTATTGAAAGATCAGCTGTTATCCTTATGGGAACCCCCTTGTGTGTTGTTTGTTGTTTTTCCCTTGCTGCTTTTAATATTTGTTCTCTGTGTTTGATCTTTGTTAATTTGATTAATATTTGTCTTGGGGTGTTTTGCTTTGGGTTTATCCTGTTTGGGACTCTCTGTGTTTCCTGTACTTGGGTGACTATTTCCTTCCTCATTTTAGGGACGTTTTCTACTATTATCTCAAGTATTTTCTCATGGCCTTTCTTATTGTCTTCTTCTTCTGGGACTCCTATGATTCGAATGTTGAGGTGTTTCAATTTGTCCCAGAAGTCTCTGAGATTGTCCTCTTTTCTTTTAATTCTTTTTTCCATTCTCATCTCTGCTTCGTTTATTTCTACCATTCTATCTTCTACCTCACTTATCCTATCTTCTGCCTCAGTTATTCTACTGTTGGTTCCCTCCAGAGTGTTTTTGATCTCATTTATTGCATTAGTCATTATTGATTGACTCTGTTTTATTTCTTCTATGTCTTTGATATACATTTCTTGCATCTTCTCAATGCTTGTCTCCAGGTTATTTATCTGTAACTCCATTTTGTTTTCAGGATTTTGGATCATTTTTACTATCATTACTCTTAATTCTTTTCCAGGTAGACTCCCTATCTCCTCCTCTTTTGTTTGGTTTGGTGGGCATTTATCATGTTCCTTTACCTTCTGAGTATTTCTCTGCCTTTTCATCTTGTTTATATTGCTGTGTTTGGGGTGACCTTTCTGTATTCTGGCAGTTTGGTTCCTCTTTATTGTGGAGGTTCCTCCCTGTGGATGGGGTTGGACTAGTAGCTTGTCAAGGTTTCCTGATTAGGGAAGCTTGTGTTGGTGTTCTGGTGGGTGGAGCTGGATTTCTTCTCTCTGGAATGCAATGAATTGTCCAGTAGTGAGTTCTGAGATGTCTATGGGTTTTCTGTGATTTGGGGCAGCCTGTATATTAACGTTTGGGGCTATTTTCCTGCGTTGCTAGAGAACTTGCATGGTATGTCTTGCTCTGGAACTTGTTGGATCTTGGGTGGAGCTTAGTTTCAGTGTAGGTATGGAGGCTTTCAGATGAGCTCTTATCACTTAATGTTTCCTGAAATCAGGAGTTCTCTGGTGTTCTCAGGTTTTGTAATTAAGCCTCCTGCCTCTGGTTTCAGTCTTATTCTAACAGTAGTCTCAAAACTTCTCCATCCATACAGCACTGATGATAAAACATCTAGGTTAATGGAGAAAAGATTCTCCACAGTGAGAGATACACAGAAAGTTTCACTGAATTACATGGAGAAGAGAAGAGGGAGGAGGGAGATAGAGGTGACCAGGATGAGAAAAGGGGGAATCAAAGGGGGAGAGAGCAGTCTAGCCAGTAATCAAATCCCTATGTGCTCTCTACTGCCTGGAACACCCAGAGAGGTTCATGGAGTTACATACAGAAGAGAAGAAGGAGGAAGGAGATAGAGGTGACCAGGAGGAGAAGAGGGGGATCAAAAGGAGAGAGACATATCTAGCCAGTAATCACTTACCTAATTGTTCTCAACAGCCTGAAATACGCAAAGAGATTCACAGAGTTAGATAGAGAAGAGAAGGGGGAAGGAGGAGATAGAGGTGACCTAGGGGAGAAAAAGGAGAGTTAAAAGGGGGAGAGGGCACTCAAGCCAGTAATCACAGTCTTAAGTAAAAATGGGTACTGAGGATTGGGTTCTTAAAGGTATGCAATTGATAACAAATACCAAAAAGCAAAGATTAAAAATCTAGAGTAGAGGGTAGACTCTCAAAAATTTAATATTAAAAAAAACAAAATCACAACGATTATAAAAATATATATGAAGTTTGCTTTAAAAATAGGGTTTTTTTTTTTGCAAGGTAATAGTAGGTTATAAAAATGAAAATTAAAGGAGTAATAGAGGACTTAAATTTTTAAAAAATTTTTTTTCAATTTAATAAATGATAATAGTAAAAATATATCTAGGAATTTCTCTGGAGTTGTTGCAGACAGTGTGGGGTCAGTTCTGCTTCAGATATTTCCTTGATCCGGCTTATACTTCTCAAGATCTATAGGCCCCTTCCAATGTAGTCGGTGCTAACTACAGGGTTTTAATCTGTTGCACCTGTCACTTCCAAAGCAGTTCCCTCTGTTTATTTTAGCTTCTTCTGTTTGCTGGTCTCTTCAGTGTCTAATTTCTGCCCTGACACAATGGGGAGAAGGTGGTCACTTATTTAGGCTCACTCGTTCAGTCGTGCTGTGGAGAGGGAAGAACACTGCAAACAAATATCACTGGCGTGTGTGGGGGGTGTTCACTGTGTCTTGCCCACACTGGGTTTGCCCCTGCTCACGGTGTGTGTGCTTTCCCATTCTATACTTCTCAGGTTCTAGGTTGCTCTGCCAGGGAACTGTCTGAGGTGGGCCCTGGATTGCGCCCTTCCCAGGTCTAAGCCACTCATGTTCAGGTTCTCGGGTACTGCACAAAGGTGCAGACTTGGTTGGCCCTGCGTTTTGTGCCTTTCCCAGGTCCAAGCAGCTAAGGCAACCAGGTGCTTGGCGAGCACATTCTCCTTAGGTGCAGTGCATCTTATCACTTCCTGGGTCCCAGCCGCTTGGTTTCCCAGGTGCGCTGTCTCAGATATTCTGTGTGTCTCTTCTCGGGAGCTGATTTCTGGCTGCAACCCTCCTGGCGGATGTCATCCATCCAGGATCCCAGGAAGTCTTGGTTGGCAATTGGGAGCCTGCTCACAGTTTGGTGGAGGATGTCGTCTCTGGGGCTGAGTTTTCCCCTTTCCAGTTCTGGCTGCCCGCTGCCTGCCTCTCTGCCTCTGGTAGGAGATGGGCCTGTCCGCTGCCAGCCAGCTCTCCTCTGGTATTCGCTCAGTCCTTTGTCCTGTGAACAGGTCCAGCAATGCCTTAGGTTAGGGCTTTTCACGGGAAAGTTCTTTCTCTCTTTTTTTCCTCTTTGTCTCTCTGGCTATCCCACAGTTTGGGTTGCTATCTCACATTAGCTCCTTCAGATTGCCCTCAGGGCATTCAGTCCCGGTCCTTACCCTAAGCAATATGGCCCGCGCCTTCCTGTTCAGCCCCCTCTTGCTGGTGGTGGATGTGAGCATCTGTGCTATTTTTCCGCTGAAAATTGACTTTAGGCACATAATCTGTGAGTTTTATTTATTTATTTTTCCTCCCAGTTATGTTGCCCTCTGAGATTCCAAAACTCCCCACAGACCCCCTGGTGAGAGGTTTTCCTGGTATTTGGAAACTTCTCCTCTTTTATGACTCCCTACCCGGGATGGATCTCTTTCCCTAACACTTTGTCTCTCTTTTTATCTTCTATATTTTGTCCTACCTCCTTTCGAAGACAATAGGCTGCCTTTCTGGGTGCCTGGTGTCCTCTACCAGCGTTCAGAAGTTGTTTTGTGGAATTTGCTCAGCATTCAAATGTTCTTTCAATGAATTTGTGGGGGTGAAAGTGGTCTCCCTGTCCTATTCCTCTGCCATCTTAGAACCACCATCTGCATCCATGAAATTAAAAGACATTTGTTCCTTGGAAGACAACTATGACCAACCTAGATAGCATATTAAAAAGCAGAGACATTACTTTTCCAACAAACATCCGTCTAGTCAAAGCTATGTTTTTTCCAGTAGTCATGTATGGATGTGAGAGCTGGACTATAAAGAAAGCTGAGTGCTGAAGAATTGATCTTTTTGAACTGTGGTGTTGGAGAAGACTCTTGAGAGTCCCTTCAACAGCAAGAAGATCCAACCTGTTCATCCTAAAGGAAATCAGTCCTGAATATTCATTGGAAGGACCGATGCTGAAGCTGAAACTCCAATAATTTGCCCCCCTGATGCGAAGAACTGACTCATTTGTAAAGACCCTGATGCTGGGAAAGATTGAAGGGGGGAAGGGAAGGGGACTACAGAGGATGAGATGGTTGGATGGCATCACTGACTCAATGGACATGAGTTTGAGTAAACCCCGGGAGTCGGTGATGGACAGGGAGGCCTGGCATGCTGCAGTCCATGAGTTCGCAAAGAGTCAGATACTACTCAGTGACTGAACTGAACTGATACCCTTCTAGAGCACTTTATTTCCTGTTTCTCTAGCTGCCAACTCCCCTGAGTACCTGGTGCTTCCAGGACCCTGCAACCAAAGCAGCTTCACCACCTACACACTTGGCCCTCACAGGGGAAACCCAACTCCTCCAGGACAGCGTCACGTGCAAACCCCAGTGGACCACCCACATGCAGAAGTGGAAATGAAACCACAATTGAAACCCAGGGGCAGTGTGGCTAAGGAAGAAGACCCCAAACCTGCCCACCAGCTGTACAAGCTGCAGATTCAACCCACATAATCCACTAGAAAGATTCTGTGTCTATGGACTATATAAAAGGTCATTGAGAGCTCCCACAAAAGAAAACGCACTAGTTCTGATAGCTGTGGACATTGGAGACAAGAACACAGAGAATTAGGACCAGATTAGGACCTCAGCTGCCCCCACAGCAGGCCCAGCGATCAGCACAGTGTTAGAGGGTTTCTAGGGAGGTGAGGTGAACTGTGACTCCCAGCGAGGGAGACAGCAGTGACTCAAGAAAAACACTTATTATTCCTATGTTTTGACTTGTTCTGTAGATTTTTTGGATTTTTTTCCTTTTTTTCCCTTTCCTCCCGCTCTGTTGTATTTATCAATTTTATTGCCATCATTAAGTCTAATTAAGCTTTTGAACTTTTTTTTTTCTTTTTTCCCTCAGTTACATTTTTTATTGTTGTTATAACCTCTGTCTCTATGTCGGGCTTTTGCAGTTCTGAGATTTCCTTTTTTTTTTTTTTCTTTTCTCTCTTTTTTTTTTTTAAATTTTAAACCTATTATTATTTTTTCTATATTTATTCCTTGTTTGCTTTTCCTACTGTTCAATTCCCCTTGCAGTTAATCTTTAATATATATAAATCTTCTTTATCTACCTCTATTTAACTTTTCATATCTATCTTTCCTTTCTTTCTTTCCTTTCCTCTCAACATATTTGTTAGTTTTATTTTCATTGCTTTATTCCCCGATTGGCACCTTGCTTTAGTTTTCTTGTCCAGTTTCTGCTTTAGTAAGTTTTGTTCTAGTGGACATAACTTTTCTTTCCCTTTGTTCGCTGGTTCTACCTATAGAACTTTATTTTTGTTGGACTATTTTGATTTTGCTTATGTGTGTATATGTATATGTGTATATACAGTCACACCTTTTACTGTGTTGTTATAAACCTCTGCCTCTACGTTGGGCTTTTGCAGTTCTGAGGAAATTTCCTTTTTTTCCCTTTTTTTCCTTTCTTCTTTCATTTTTCTTTTACTTTTCTCTTTTTTACACTTTTAATGTTTAATTTTTAAAAACCTATTATATTTTTTACATTTATTCTTTGTTTGCTTTTCCTACTGCCCCTTTTCCCTAGCAGTTACTCTTTAATGTATATAAATCTTCTTCATCTACCTCTTTAACTTTGCAAATCTATTCTTTCTTTCTTTCCTTTCCTCTGAACATATTTGTTAGTTTTGTTTTCATTGCTTTATTCCCAACTTGGCACCTTGCTTTTTTTTTTTTTTTCCAGTTTGTGCTTTTGTTAGTTTTGTTCTTAACTGGTAAATAAAATTTTTAATTTCATTTGTTTGCTGGGTCAATCTATTGTACTTTATTTTTGTTGGACTGTTTTTACTTTGCTCATGGGTGTACATGTATATGTGTATATTCCTTTATTTTTATTATTATTTGCCTGATTTTGTAACTGCCATTTGTCTGAGGTTCATCTTTGGTTTCTCGTTTTTGGATATTTGTTTTAATGTCACTTAATGCCATAACAAACCACTTGTGGAATCTTCGTTCTTGACCAGAGATCAAGCAGTGAGCCTTTGGAGTGGGAGCACTGATTCTATGACCCTAGACTACCAGAGAACTAACCATATGGAGTATCAAATAGTGAGAACTCACACGAAGGAAACCACTGGAATACAAGACCTGGCATCACCCAACGACCAGTAGCACCTTGTGCAGGACACCTCATCTAAACAACAAATAAAACAAAAATACAAACCCAAACATCAGCAGACAGGATTACGACCTCACTCAGCCTGGCCCATCAGAGGAAAAACAAAGAAAATCTCAGCACAAATTTCACCCTCTATGAAGCTTACACAAACCGCTGGACCAACCTTAGGAGGGCAGAAACCACAAAGAAGAAAGAATTCAACCCTGAAGCCTGGGAAGAGGAAACCCCAAACACAATAAGTTAAAGAAAATAATGAAAAGGCTGAGAAATACTAGACAAATGAAGGAACAAACTGGAAACACGTAAGTCCAAACAATGAAGAGAAAATAGGCAAATTACCTGAAGAATAATTCATAATAATGATAGTGAAGATGATAAAAAACCTTGAAAAGAAAATGGAGAAAATGCAAGAATCAATTAACAAAGACCTAGAAGAATTAAAGAATAAACATGCAGATACAAACAACACAATTACTGAAATTAAAAATACTCTGGAAGGAATTAATAGAATATCTGAAGCAGAAGAATGACTCAGTGAGCTGGGAGGTTAAAATGGTGAAAATAACTTCTGAAAAGCAGAATAAAGTAAAAATAATAAAAGAACTGAGGACAGTCTCAGAGACTTTTGGGACCATATCAAACGCATCAACATTCGAATTATAGGGGTCCCAGAAGAAGAAGAGAAAGAAAAAATTTTTGAAGAGAATATAGTTGAAAATTTCCCAACATAGAAAAGGAAATAGTCAATCAAGTTCAAGAGGCACAAAGAGTCCCACACAGGATAAACCCAAGGAGAAACACACCAAGACACACACAAATCAAACTAGCAAAGACTAAACAGAAAGAAAAATATTAAAAGTAGCAAGGTAGAGGCAACAAATAACATACAAGGGAAACCCCATAAGCTTAATAGCTGATCTTTTAGCAGAACACTGCAGGCCAGAAGGGAATGGCAGGATATATTTAAAGTACTGAAAGGGAAAAATATACAACCAAGATTACTGTACCCAGCAAGGATCTCATTCAAAATTGATGGAGAAATAAAAAGCTTTTCAGACAAGCAAGAGTGGAATTCAGTACCGCCAAGCCAGCTTTACAACAAATGTGAAAGGGACTGATATAGTCAAGAAATACAAGAGAAGAAAAAAAGATCTACAAAATCAACCCCAAAGAATTAAGAAAATGGCAATTGGAACATATATACCAATATTTACTTTAAATATAAATGGATTAAATGCTCCAACCAAAAGACACAGACCGGCTGAATGGATACAAAAACAGGACCCATGTATATGCTGTCTACAAGAAACCCACTTCAGACCTCAGGACACATAGAGACTGAAAGTGAGAGGATGGGAAAATATATTCTATGCAAATGGGAAGCAAAGGAAAGCTGTAATAGCAATCCTTATATCAGACAAAATAGATCTTAAAGAAGATTGCAAAAGATAAAGAAGCGCACTGCATAATGATCATGGGATCAATCCAAGAGGAAGACATAACAATTGTAAATATCTATGCACCCTACACAGGAGTACCTCAATACATAAGACAAACACTAACAGACATAACTTGACATTTTTTGTGTTTATTTTTTTTAATGTATTATTTGTGTGAAAAGTAAAAGTATTATAAACCTATTATAGTACCTTAATATATCGCCGATTGTGTTAACTGGGTACTTAGGATAACTTTGTTGGTCTTACAAACTAATTGGACTTATGAATGCACTCTCAGAATAGAACTTGTTCTTATGTAGGGGTCTTACTGTACTAGAATAAGATGGAAGCTTCCTGTGCTCTGGCAGGGTTCCCTGAGCATGTTCTTTGTACATGTCGACCCCAGTTGAAGCTGTTAACCTCCATCTTTTGGCTGTAATTCCTCTAGTTAGTGTCTTCCTTTTCCAGTTCAAGTCTGTCAAATATGGTAGCCTTCTTGGGAGCTCAGCTAGAAGCATCTCCTCTTACCATTCACCCGTGTTTTATCCACCCCATTAAAGAAAACGTTTCCTAAGTTAATGAGACAATTCACTTATTTTAAGTATTTGTGCTCTGTGATTCAGGAATCCCTTAGTGCTAATTCAGATTAATTATCTGGTTAGCTTAACAAGGTTGGACATTTTTTATAGGATGGATAAGATGGGGGGAAATGGAAAAGAAAAAAAAAGGGGAAGGTTTGCTTCAACACTTTAGTGAAACCTATCACTCTGTCTCTTGGCTGGTAGGAGACCCAGCCCTGAAGCCCTGCTGGGTTTCTATGGAGTAGGGAGAATTTGGCTTTCCTGTAAGCAGGAGCCTTCCTCATCCTGGGTTTGCAGTGTGTGTCCTTCATTACTGACAAGCCAGCCCAACTCCTGGGAAGTCTAGGGTGTGGGAACAGATGTCTGTCCCCAGAGACACGCCCCTCTCCTACTGGGCTGCCCTAGTGGCTGGGATTTCCACTGGGAGTGCAGCATTCCCCAACATGGGTTACACGATGGCCTCCTTCATGGGCTTTTACCATTTCAAATATGATCAATACCATCTTTTACTAAATGTTTCCCTCCCTCACCCCCTAGTGGGTGGCAGTGGGCAGGCCTTGTGCTCTGCCCCTCTGCTAGTTCCTGGCCAGGCTCCCAGCCGCCACAGCTTCCTCCGTGCCCCATACCAGGTGCTTGCACTGAGTCCTAAATGTTTTTTTTTTTAATCAGTTTCAAAGGGAATTACCTTTTAACTAGAGCCTTGTACTAACTCTTAATATCCATTTGATCACCCATTTGACGTGCCAGTTATACCCTTGCTAAGACTGGCCTTTCAAGCAGCAGCAGTGGGCTTGATCTGAAGATCCAAAAATCAGGCTTCCTTCTTTTTCACAGTGAAAGACTGAGGGCCCCCTGGAATATGCATTGTTAGGTGAGGTTTACTATGGAGCATTTATCTCAGGCTCCTCTTAAGAGTGCTTTTGGCAGGAATTTGCGTCCCTGTGACACATCTCCAATCACTTTGAGACAGAATGTTATACCATCTGCATAAACATTGGTGACCCCAGTTGGGTTGGCAAATATTTCAACTGGCAACCTTCTACTCTGCTGAGTTGCCACATGTCTGCTAGAATGGGTGAGCAAATCTCGCAAGTCACCTCCACGGGGGCTCTGCTTGGGCACATATGGGGTCCTCCTTGTTGCCTTTCTCTTCCATGAGGAATTAATTTCTGAATGGGAATCAGACCTCCTTGGGATGAGGCATACTGCAGTATGGCTACCCTTAGAGATGAAACAGATGCCAATATCATAAGGCAATAATGGAATACCAGCTTCACGCCCTAATTGTTATTTAAAATTTTTATTTATTTTATACTGGAGTGGGCTGATGGGGGAGCGGGAGTCACGGGCTCTCCCCCTCGTCCAGCGAGCGACGGACAGGCGGCGGCAAAACGGGCAATGGATCGGGGCCGCGACGGGCCCGGGAAGCGAGACACACCAGGGCGCGGCCCCGGGGAGCAGCAGACGGGGAGCGGACTGAGGCAGACGGAGAGGGGCACCGACGGGTTGCGGCCACGTGAGGCCAACGCCACGGAACGGACGGCGGAGGTGGGGTGGCCGCGCGCCACCGCGAGGGGGATGGTTCAAAACGACCCAGGGGAAGCGAGTCGGCCGCCAGGGCGCTCCGAGGAATCTCACCGCCAGAGGCCTCCCAGCACAGGGGCGGTCCCGCGGCACACCCGGGACAACGGACTGGCACCCCTCTCACGGGGCTCGCGCCCACCGCCACCTGCAAACCCAGAGCCGCAGCCAGCCCGGAGAACGCTCTCCCGCCGCGTGCCAGCGGCCCCCGTGGCCCTCACGCGCGCAACCCTGCTGTGCCAGGCTCCCCGCCCCGCCCCCTTTCTCAGGGCTCGGAGGGCACTGCTCCGCCTGGGGACGCCACCGGCCGACGGAGCCGGGGGACGACACCCACGTGAGGCGAGGCCGGCTCAGTCCCAGACAGGGGCAGGGGACGCGGGCGGTCGCAAGCGCGGGACGAGGAGGAAAGGCCGGCAGCGGCGGGGAGGGGCCGGCAAGCACGCACGGCGGGGGCCGCGGGACAGGGGCGCAGGCGCCGTCCGGGGACCGGAAAACACCAGGACACGGCCGGACCACCAGGAAAACCAGCGCGAGATCCCACCACCACCCACACCCGAGGGCGGTCCCGCGACGCCTGGGACACCGGCCGGTCCTGGCTATCCCCGGAGCAGGTCCCACGACCCGGCCCTGCCGCCAGGGCCAGCGTGCCGTCCACCCATCTTCCTCCGTCTGTCCTCGACAGATCCGTCTTCCATCTAGTCTGACCCCGAGGCTCAACATCCTGGGGACACGCTCTCGAGCGAGGCGGCCCAGATCGTGACCGCACGCCGCCACCGGTTGCGGCTCCGGGGCGAGGGCGGGCGCGATAGGCTCCTCCTCACCGCCGCTGCGCACCGGGCGTCGCGGCCCCCTTCCCCCGCTTCCCTCTGGGCTCACACCACGGGGCCAGCCGCGAGCACACGGCGCAGGCACGGCCCCCCAGTTGCTGGACGCCCGGCGCCAGGCGGGGCCGGCGGCCCCCACCCCCACCCCAACTTGGATGGGGAAGGAGCCGGCCGCGGTTTTTTGGAGAACGAAATGGCAACCCACTCCAGTATTCTTGCCTGGAGAATCCCATGGACAGAGGAGCCTGGCGGGCTGCAGTCCACAGGGTCGTATAGTCGGACACGACTGAGCGACTTCACTTCACTCCTTCATAGTTGATTTATCATGTTGCATTAGTTTCAGGTATACAGGACAGTGATTCAGTTATACATACATATATATCTCAGCATTTTTTTCGGATTCCTTTCTCTTATGTGCTAAGTCGCTCAGTCATGTTCGACTCTTTTTGATCCCATGGACTGTAGCCCGCCAGGCTCCTTTGTTCATGGAATTCTCCACGCAAGAATACTGGAGTGGATTGCCATTCCCTTCTCCAGGGGATTTTCCTGACCCAGGGGTAGAACTTGGGTCTCCTGCATTGCAGACAGATTCTTTACCATCTGAATTTTATATCATGTCCTAATTCTTACTCAGAGGCAATTACAAGTGATACTTTTCCCACCAACATCTTTCATTCTTGACCAGCTGGGCATGGGGACCTCTGAGCAGAATCAGGTATCAGGAGATGGGAGCCTGGGTTTAGCTTCTGAGTAGCACACTGATTTTGTTATAGGTCTTTCTAGTTCGCTCAGAGTATTTTCCCTGATGGCACCTTAAAGACTTCCCTTGATCTTGACATCTGCCCTGTTTCCTGTCCTCTCAAAGCTGTATTCATGGAAACCCATTAGTCCAATAAACACTCAGCAGTAGTATCTTTAATAACGCTGTTTACATTAATATATTTGCAACTGAATGAGGAACCTTCTGGAAACAACCCCCACCCCACCCCCGTTTAAAAAAAAAAAAATCGGTGTTTCCCAAAGAGTGGTATGAGACATAATTTTGGGTGGTGCATTGACTAAATTTCTAAAAACATCAACTGTCCAGAGACCAACCCATGTTCTTTTTTCCTATTTAACCACATTTCCTTGTCTCAATTTCTTCCCTGAATTAAAGCTTTCAGTATCTCCCTACAGAAGGCAGCAGAGCACACTAGATATGTGTCTGGGCTCTGCCTGAAACAAACTGGATTTTGAATCCTGGCTCCATCATTTACTATGATGAATGAACAAGTTCCATGAACCTCTCTGAGCTTCAGATTCCTTATCTGTGAAAAAGTGGAGGTTTACCTTATAAGGTTGTTTTGACTAGTACATCAAAGCAAACACTTAGCACAGTGACTGACACATAATCCGTGCTTGCATCATGTTATCTGTAACAACAACAAGAACAACAGTAATTTTTATTCTTTTGGGGATGTTGGTGCCTCCCTTAGTGCTCATTGCTGATGTCATCATCTGCTTGTTGTTTCACAAACTGAACACATCTCATTTTGGAAGGACCCCCGTGACTGGCACCGTACTTCCAACTTCCAGCTATTTCCGACATTGTCTGGGCTTGCCATTAGGCAAGTTTTCCTGAGGAGAAGAAAGGGGGCACTGGGAAAGATTGAAGCCCAGACTACAGGTCCCAGTTGGCCAGGATACTCCCTGCCGATCAAGGCTGTGGGGCTCCCTCTGCTGGACAGTCACGTTTTTGTCCTAATGGCTCACGTTTTCAGTTCAGTTCAGTTCAGTTGCTCAGTCGTGTCCGACTCTTTGCGACCCCATGAATCACAGCACGCCAGGTCTCCCTATCCATCACCAACTCCCGGAGTTCACTCAAACTCATGTCCATCGAGTCGGTGATGCCATCCAGCCATCTCATTCTCTGTCGTCCCCTTCTGCTCCTGCCCCCAATCCCTCCCAGCATCAGAGTCTTTTCCAGTGAGTCAACTCTTCGCATGAGGTGGCCAAAGTATTGGAGTTTTCAGTGTAGTATCAATTACAAGGCTAGAATTAAGGAGCAGACAAGTGGGAAACCATCTACTTATGAAAACACACAAATATATGAGCATGTCCTGAGAGCTTGTAGGTTGCCAGGTACTGAACAAGGAAGAGGAATTACAAAGACAAATACAGCTGGATCTTGGGCAGCGGGGACAGATGCATGCACAGACAAATGTGATGGGGTGAAGTCTGCAGTGGCACCTCGGGGGGTGGTGAGCAGGGGGCAGTACTGGCCAAATTTATTGGCAGAGGGAAAAGGTCTATAAAAAGGAAAGGCTTCATAGAGGGCTGTGACCCTTGAGCTGAGTCCTGAAAGATAAGCAGTGTCCCCTTGGCAGACAGGAGGCAGAGGACAAGAAAAAGCACAGGGACCTCACAACTTGGCTTAGACATAGATGCTGTGACAATTTATATCCACAGCTTCCCTAATAGCTCAGTTAGTAAAGAATCTGCCTGCAATGCAGGAGACCCTGGTTTGATTCCTGGGCCGGGAATATCCCCTGGAGAAGGGATAGGCTACCCACTCCAGTATTCTTGGGCTTCCCTGGTGGTTTAGCTGATAAAGAATCCGCCTGCAATGTGGGAGACCTGGGTTCAATCCCTGGGTTGGGAAGATCCCCTGGAGAAAGGAAAGGCTACCCACTTCAGTATTCTGGCCTGAAGAATTCCATGGACTGTACAGTCATAAAGAATCCAACACGACTGAGTGACTTTCACTTTCACTCTTGAGGCAAGTTGTAGGTGATTTTGTTTGTTAACAGGACACTGCTTTTAGGCATAAAGGAATATTCATGCTGTGGCTTTTAATGGTATACTTATTTCAAATAAATTGAAAGTTGATTGGAAGGTATGATGTGTATAATATTGGGAAATTTTAGTATAGAAGCAAGTGCATTTCTAATGGTTGACTTTGGCAGTATTTTAGCTATTTGGGTTCCCATATTTTAAGAAAAGTGATTTTAAATTATGTGACTTAAATAATCATTTGATGTTACAGATTTGAGTGTGTGAAAGATATTTGCCAGCTTCAGTTGGTGCGTTATTTCACAAATCCTTTTAAAAACACTAAAACCTCACACAAAAATGTATTTACTCATTTACTTATTCAAAACACACAGTGCCAGATATGTGTGAAGCACAGGGAACCCAATGACAACAAAGTACAGATTCCTTAATGAAAGAGGCACACACATGACTTCACTGTTTTGGGTGAATAAAGACATTGGTTTGTCTCACTGGAGGCAAATTGACAAATTTCAGGATAGCAACTTAATTTGGGCTGGAGAGTGGAAATTGGGGCTTAGACAGACCGGCCTGGGGCTCAGAATTTGATGGATAATTTCTAAAGTTCATTCACAGAGACAAGTTAAAACTGGTCTGTATAGGAGTTCTCAAAGGACATCTAAAATCTAGGTCTATAATTGTTGAATGAATAAACAGATAAGTCTGCAAGTTTTTAAATTTGTGATTTCAGAGGTATCGGTAATCACTAGATGTTTCAAAAAAAGCGTTATTTTAGGGACTGAGTGTTCCTTTTGATTGACTTTAATCTCCACCAGTTCTCCCAGAAGTCTTAACTGTCACACCCAGCTTTCCTCTCTGCTTTGAAATAAAGGAGAACTCTGCTTTTAGCGGGTAGAAGAATGGAAACTACAGAAAGAGTCACCAATTTTTGCTTTACAGTTGTCTTAGTCAGCTTTTTTGTTTTTAAGATTTTGATAACCCTGTGGATTTGCTAAGTTGGCTATTGGTGACTGTTCTTCAGTGCACCTGCCTTTCTACCATCCAGCCAGCACCCTTCTAGAATCTGATTTTTCAGCCCTGAAGCACAAATATCCCTCCCCAAGCCTCACAAATCCCAGGCACCCTGTTTCCTTGCCTAGCTGGGTGATAACCAGGCTCTTTCTTTCGGCACTCAAAGTCTGATTCTAGGAGAGGAATACAGGCTCCTATGGGCCACCATATTCTCCTCCACCAGTTTCCAGTTTTGAGATCTGTATTTCTAATCTGAGCCTAATCGTATAGTTTGAGACAGGGATTCCTGTCGACATTCAGATATCTCTCTCTTTGAAGTGAAGTCGCTCAGTCGTGTCCAACTCTTTGCGACCCCGTGGACTGTAGCCTACCAGGCTTCTCTGTCCATGGGATTCTCCAGGCAAGAATACTGGAGTGGGTTACCATTTCCTTCTCCAGGGGAGCTTCCCGACCCAGGGATCGAACCTGGGTCTCCCGCATTGGAGGCAGACGCTTTAACCTCTGAGCAACCAGGGAAGCTAGCCATACATCAACACAAATCAGCCATAGGTATACCTATGTCCCCTCCCTCTTGAACCTCCCTCCCACCTCCCTCCCTATCTCACCCCCTCTAGGTTGTTCTGTTATCACGATTATCATTCTTATCAGTTTCCTACAGTAGTGACATTCTGCTATGGTGATTATCATCATTATCAGTCTTACCCCTGAGTGGGAATGAGTGTCTTGGGTAGAACCTTTGAAGGAAGGTGAAAGAGATCAAGAGGGCTCTAGATATCTGGAAAAGAGAAAGGGGTGTAGGGGTTTAGAAAGCACCCTGACAATAAGGCAAAAGGGGGCCAGTAATGCAGTCAGAAGTCACTGAAGCTGAATTCTGAAGACAGCACAGTTTTACTAAGGTAAGAACTACCACTTCTTCGCTTTTCTGCCCCATCTGGGGCCCACCAGTCTTCTCTGTCCTCGGGATTGCCCAGACAATACTACTGGAGAGAGTAGCCATTCCCTTCTCCAGGGGATCTTCCCAACCCAGGAATCAAACCTGGGTCTCCTGCCATTGCAGGCAGATTCTTTACCACTGAGCCATCAGGGAAGTCCCTCTGTCCCATCTGAAGTCTGCAAAGGAACCTGAAGACACCTGGGAGGTACACCTACCTCCCCCATACCTCCCTCCTCACTGCCTGGAAACCCCTGAGTTAGAGAAAGCAATTTTAGCACGCCCTCAGGTGCCCTAATGTAATATTGCGGCAATGGCTTTGAATAGACGTTGGCGCTGTAGCCAAACACCTCAGGATAGGCATTGGTGCTTGGCAAGTTGGTAGGCACCCGGCAGGGCAACTTGTGTAGAGATGGCACTCTTCCCTCCAGGGTGCCAGTTCTCCAGCTGATTGACATAGAATCCCTGGAATAATCTTGCCAGGTTTATTTTGAACTCTGCATCACCTCCTTCTCACGGTGCTTCGTGGCATAGAATAAGTAGTCTATTAAAGTAAATCTGTTATTTCTTAGATTTAAATATTATCTGAGGTAAATAGAGCAGACTTGTTTGGGACCCTATAATGTTGGTGACAAATAGGGGGACCCTTTGGTCCGTCAAACCTTAGGTAGTGTTGTATCAAAACCTTGTTTTAATCACATTACTGTCTATTTTATTTATCCCATTTCTTGCATGTGTGTGTGTGCTAAGTGGCTTCAGTCGTGTCCCACTCTTTGCGATCCTATGAACTGCAGCCTGCCAGACTCCTCTGTCCATGGAATTCTCCAGGAAAGAATACTGGAGTGTGTTGCCATGCCCTCCTCCAGATGATCTTCCTGGCCTAGAGATTGAACCTGCATCTCCTGCAGCTCCTGCATTGGCAGGCAGGCTCGTTATCACTGAGACATGGGGAAAGCCCATCCCATTTCTTAATAACCATTTAAAGATTCTCGTGCTTTTGGGATGAGTCCCTTGAAAATTTCCACCTTGTTGGGAACAAGTCTTTAGACTTTCCCTACAGTTTCTTCTTACTCCCCTGTTAATCAGTCTAATTAGCAATCTAATGTTTTTATTATCACCTAAAAGAGTCATTAATGGGAAGCTAAGACCACAAATAAGACTTCCCAAACCATTTTTGTTTGTTTTCAACTAATGGAGTTCTTAGGTTAGTGATTATGTCGTTTTTGTATCTACTTTCTAATTTGGCTTTTTCATAGGTACCAGTAGAACAGGTGTTTATAATGAGAGCTCTAAATATTTACCAATTTAGAAGTTTCTTCAACTGAAAGGATCCATCATCTGGCCATTGATAAGTAGTATCTTAATAGTGACTCAAACAAGTACTGTGTAATAGGCATCCCATCCCCACAAGAGAGTGCAAAGGCGGTAGCCTCCCCAAGATCTAGAAAGTTTACCCCCAGAAGTAGTCTAAGAAAATATAGGGCCTTTGTTGTACAGGTAGATGCAATGAAGGTTAGGTTGATCAAGGCCACTTAAGAGCTGGGACCTCTTATGACAAGTTTCCCTGGGAGTTGGCACAGCCAGACAAAAAAGACTGCTCAGAATCTCAGTCTCTTCGACTAGCTGCCAAATGTACACCGTATATGTACCTTCCAGAGGGCAGAGACCAAGCTCCCAAAACACAGAAAGCAAATGCCTAAGAACAGGTAGAATATTTGCATCTCAAAGACACCGGGAGAGAAATGTAAGCTTCTCCTAGAAGGGCTTTTGTTCCTTTAAGGACAGAATTCTGAAAAGATGTTTTATTAAGTCAGTTTTTTCTAGTTGTGCCCACAAAATATAATAATTTTGGAATGTCAAAAAGAATCCCAGTTTGGTCATTTTAGGGCTAGGACAAGATTTCCTTTAATTTCCAGTTAAGCAAGTACTTGTAAGTATAAATTCTGTATGTACAAAATAAAACGTGCCCAGTGTCTTTCAGCTGGGGTAGCCCGCTCTGTCTTTCAACTGAACAAAATCTCCCCAGTATCTTTCAACTGGGAAGGGGGACAGGTACCTATTATATACTGCCAAATAAAACTCAGGGTCATCAGCCAACAAATGGGAGATCTAGGAATCGGGAGAGAGTTGCCCAAATTCTTCTGGACTCTCTGAGAAGGTGGATGAACACAAGGGGTCTCTGCTGGTACCAAGGCTTTGGATCCTTGTAGAGTTGAGGTGAAGGGGAGAAGTCATCTCTGGGTCTGTTTGTGACCAAAAATGCACAATCTAAATAAGTTAAAGTTTGTTTAGGGACCTTGCTGAGGAAGATAACACAGCCTCTCAGATAGCTCTGAGGAACTGCTTAGATGTAAAGGAGGAGCCAGGATACATAGGAGTTTTTTTCTGAAAAAAGAAAAAGAAAAGGAACATGTAGTCGAACATTAAAGGATAACTGCCAATCATCCATTAAAAGACATCTCAAGTTAATCATTTTAATGCTTTACTATGTATGGGAAGATGCAAGAATCTGGGCTCATTGAAATTGTTTCTTAGATATGCATCTTAACCATCTAGGACCAGTGTCTAGAACACAGAATATTTCCTATTTTTCTCCATCCTGACAACTTGAATCCCCCTCATGGGTGGGGTGAGGGTTAGGGTTTTCCTGCTGCCGTAGTGGCTGTTGGCTTGATCATGGGCAACATTTGTTGTTTACTGAAATGGCAGACAACTTTCCCTTTCCACAATTCTCTTTATACATATTATAAATATGAATTTTTTTTGTTTGGGAATAAGTTACAGACATGATGCTTTTTTATCCTTAAATAGTTAAGTGTGTATTTTCTAAACAAAATTTCATTTTTATAACCATATCACAGTTATCAAAACCAGGAAATTAGCATTGCTACAATACAATTTTCTAATATTCAGACTTGATTCAAATTTTCAAAGTGTTCCACAATGTCCTTTATAGAAAATATTGGGTGGGCCAAAAATTTCTTTCAGTTTTTCTGTAAAATCATGTGGAAAAACGGAAACGAACTTTTTGGCCAATCCAGTATAAATACAGGATCCAATCCAAAATCATTCATTGCATCACAGTTCGTTGTTGTGTCTCTTTCAGTTCAGTTCAATTCAGTCGTGTCCGACTCTTTGCGACCCCATGAATTGCAGCACACCAGGCCTCCCTGTCCATCACCAACACCCGGAGTTCACTCAAACTCTTGTCCATCAAGTCGGTGATGCCATCAAGCCATCTCATCCTCTGTCATCCCCTTCTTGTCCTGCCCCCAATCCCTCCTAGCATCAGAGTCTTTTCCAGTGAGTCAACTCATCAAATGAGGTGGCCAAAGTATTGGAGTTTCAGCTTTAGCATCAGTCCTTCCAACGAACACCCAGGAGTGATCTCCTTTAGGATGGACTGGTTGGATCTCCTTGCAGTCCAATGGACTCTCAAGAGTCTTCTCCAACACCACAGTTCAAAAGTATCAATTACTCAGCACTCAGCTTTCGTCACAGTCCAACTCTCACATTCATACATGACCACTGGACAAAACCATAGTCTTGACTGGTCAGACCTTCATTGTCAAAGTAATGTCTCTGCTTTTTAATATGCTATCTAGGTTGGTCATAACTTTCCTTCCAAGGAGCAAGCGTCTTTTAATTTCATGACTGCAATCACCATCTGCAGTGATTTTGGAGCCCCAAAAAATAAAGTCTGACACTGTTTCCACTGTTTCCCCATCAATTTGCCATGAAGTGATGGGACCAGATGCCATGATCTTTGTTTTCTGAATGTTGAGCTTTAAGCCAACTTATCACTCTCCTCTTTCACTTTCATCAAGAGGCTTTTGAGTTCCTCTTCACTTTCTGCCATAAGGGTGGTGTCATCTGCATATCTGAGGTTATTGATATTTCTCCCGGCAATCTTGATTCCAGCTTGTGCTTCTTCCAGCCCAGCGTTTCTCATAATGCACTCTGCATATAAGTTAAATAAGCAGGTTGACAATATATAGCCTTGACGTACTCCTTTTCCTATTTGGAACCAGTCTGTTGTTCCACGTCCAGTTCTAACTGTTGCTTCCTGACTTGCATACAGGTTTCTCAAGAGGCAGGTCAGGTGGTCTGGGATTCCCATCTCTTTCAGAATTTTCCACAGTTTATTGTGATCCACACAGTCAAAGGCTTTGGCATAGTCAATAAAGCAGAAATAGTCTCTTTAATCTTCTTTAATCTGATATAGTTCCTCAGTCTTAGTCTTTCACAACTTTGATTTGTTTTATAACTTTGATATTTTATTTATAACTTTGATTTTTTTTTCAAACTTTAAACTTTTTGTTTTGTATTGCGATATAGCCAATTAACAATGTTATGGTAGTTTCAGGTGAACAGTGAAGGAACTCAGCCATACATACATGTATCCATTTGCCGCCTCCCATCCAGGCTGGCACTTAACACTGAGCAGAGTTCCACGAGCTATACAATAGATCCTTGCTGGTTATCCATTTTAAATATAGAGTGTGTACATGAGCTTCCCCAAATCCCTGACTATCCTTTCCTCCTGGCAGCCATAAATTCGTGTTCTAAGTCTGAGTCTCTTTATGTTTTGTAAGTAAGTTCATTTGTATCATGTCTTTTTAGATTCCACATATAAGGGATGATATTTGTCACATGCTATTTCTCGTCTCTCTGACTTACTTCACTCAGTATAACACTTTCTAGGTTATACTGTGTTTCTGCAAATGACAGGGTTTCATTCTTTTTAATGGCGGAGTAATATTCCATTGTATACATGTACCACATCTTCTTTGTCCATTCTTCTGCTGATGGACATTTAGGATGCTTACATGTCTTGGCTATTGTTAGCAGTGCTGCAATGAATATTGAGGTGTGTGTATCCTTTTGGATCATGTTTTTCTCCAGGTATATGCCCAGGAATGGGATTGAAGGGTCATATGTAGCTCTATTTCTAGTTTTTTAAGGAACCTCCATACTGTTCTTCATAGTGGCTGTACCAATTTACACTCCCACCAATAGTACAAGAGGGTTCCCTTCTCTTCACACCTCCAGCATTTGTAGTTTGTGAAATATTTTATATTTTATTTTAAATTGTAGGATAATTATTTTACAATATTGTGAATTTCTTTTGCCATACATCAACATGAAACGGCCATAGGTATACATGTGTCCCTTGCATTTTATATCCCCTTCCCAACACCCTCCCCCCCACCCCTCTAGGTTGTCACAGAGCACTGGCTTTTGTTCCCTATTGTGAATTTTTTTTTATAATAGCCATTCTGATTGGTGTGAGGTGATATCTCATTGTAATTGTGATTTGTATTTCTCTAATAACTAGCAATGTTGAACATCTTTTCATCTGCCTATTGGCCATCTGTATGTCCTCTTTGGATAAATGTCTGTTCAGATCTTCTGTTCATTTTTTGAGTGGGCTGTTTGTTTTTTTCTTTGATGCTATTAAGCATCATAAGCTATTTGCAAATTTTGGAGACTAACTCCTTATTAGTCATATGTTTTGTAAATATTTTCTCACAAAATGTGGATTGTCTTTTCATGTTGCTTATTGTTCCTTTTACTATGCAAAAGCTTTTGAGTTTAAGTAGGTCCCATTTGTTTATTTTTGCTTTCATTTACATTATTCTGTGAGATGGATCAAAAAAGATGTTGCTGTGATTTATGTCAGAGTGTTCTGCCTATGTTTTCCTCTAGGAATTTTATAGTGTCTAGTCTCACATTTAGGTCTTTAATCCGTTTTGAGCTTATTTTTGTATATGGAGTTAAGGAATGACCTAATTTCATTTTTTTTTAAACATGTGGCTGTCCAGTTTTCCCAGAACCATTTGTTAAAGAGATTGTCTTTCCAACATTGTGTAGTCTTGCCTCCTTTGTCCACGGGCTTGTTTCTGGGTTTTCTATCCTGTTCCATTGATCTATATTTCTATTTTTGTGCCAATACCATACAGTTTTGATGACTGTAGCTTCACTTTATAGTCTGAAGTCAGGGAGCCTGATTTCTCCAGCTCTGTTCTTCTTACAACTTTGATATTTTAAGGAGTTCAGGCTAATTATTTTATAGCATGTCACTGAATTTGGATTTGTCTGATGTTTCTTCATTATAAGGTTCAGGTTATGTGTTTAGGGTGGAAATATCAGAAAAATTGTTATGTCCTTCTCAGTGAGCATGATGTCCCTTTGTTTTGACCACAGGTTTTCACACATAGATGTCAAGAATAATTAATGTTGAAAAGCACACATGAAGATAAGGTCAAGTTTCCTATTGGCTCATGGGACTTTCACTTGTGGGGTGAGACAAAAGACAAGGAACTTGGAGAAACCATCCCCTTTGCTCTGATCAATCTAGGAATCTGTTATAGAAGGTGTGGGATTTCAGGAACTTTTGGCTGAGACAAGTTGAAATTTTTCAGGGGAATATTTTGATATGTGAGAATCTTGATTATTGAAAGCTTAGGTTTTTTTTTTCCCCCCAATCCTTTCTTGTAATCAGAAACCAGGATTACTTGGCTTAGTTTCAGCTGTAGTTTAGTTGCTGTGTGACACTGGGGAATAGTCAAGTGATCCCTTACCTGGATGCCTAACCTGTAAAATAATGGTTACTCACAAGGGAGGAGAGTGCTTTGGAAGCTTTAGCTGGAGAAAAGGGTAGAAGATTCAAGTGTCACATAACTAAACTCCTTGTTTCTCTAGTGTCGTTTTGGCAACTGCAATCAGACTTAACATGTTTCCATCTGTTCTGTTCTGTTCTGTTCAGTCACTCAGTCGTGTCCGACTCTTTGTGACCCCGTGGACTGTAGCCTACCAGGCTTCTCCGTCCATGGGATTCTCCAGGCAAGAATACTGGAGTGGGTTACCATTTCCTTCTCCAGGGGATCTTCCCGACCCAGGGATCGAACCCGGGTCTCCCGCATTGGAGGCAGACGCTTTAACCTCTGAGCCACCAGGGAAGCCCCAACATGTTTCCATACAGTTCTTGATTTTGGAAGGAGGACTCACAAGTACTGGGGAACCTAAAGCCATTTATATATAGTCATTTATAATGGAAAGGTAGATTTGAAACCAACTGACGTGGACTTCTCCCCCTGTAGTCCAGTGGTTAAGACTCTGCCTTCCAATGCAGGGGGTGCAGGTTCGATCCCTGGTTGGGGAATTAAGATCCCATGTGCTCACACGGTGTGGCCAAGAAAAAAAAAAAAAAAGAGAAAGAAACCAATCACCGAATATCAGTCACTGATCACTGAGCTTTAATCTTCCACTGGGTAACTGGAGGAGTTCTATAGTACTGCATATTTATAATTAGGAATGTAGAGAGATGATTTTAAAAATAACAGTAACAGCCATTACTTTCTAGGCTCCAGCGTGTGGATTCATATAACATTTTTTTCCTTTGTCTCTTGTTGAATTTTGTGGCTGTTTGGGATTCTGAAAGTTTGAATTACATTGCAATGTATTTCTAAAATATTTTTCTGAGCTATGACCAGCACTATAGAAACGCATTGACCATTACCTAAAGATGTGGTGTGTTCTTGGCCACTGACCTTTTAACTGTCCTAATAGCCTGATTAAATATTTGATTTCTTATAAATGTGCTCCCTGGCATGACATTTATAATCTTGAACTTTTAATTTTGTGATGTTGTGTTATGTCTAATCAGTGGTGACTCTCATAATGAGGCAATGTAATTTTCCAGTCTGTTCACAAATGTTTTCATAGTTTAAATAGAAACTGTTATCATATCAATCTAGACAGGAATTTTTTGTATCAAACAAAGACCAGAATAAAACCACAGCAGACTAAAAGAGATTTCCACTGGGTGGACAATGAATATCCTGGTAAAGGACCTGGCTTATATATTTAGTAAATTTATAATAAGTACTATTGTTATTAAAGTTTTTTGTTTATTACATTTATTGAGTACTTGTTTTGTGCCAATCATTGTGCCATGGGTTCTGATACATAACATAATAAGGTCAAGATAAGGCAGATAAGTGAAGGAATATTTACAGTACAGAATATCTATCAACAGAATAAAGTTGGGGTGCTGTGATACCTAATCTAATATTGGGGGTCCAGGGAAAACTTTGTGGAGGGAGTGATGCCAAGCGATCCTATCCACCATTAATTTCAATCTACGCCACCTTCCCCCTAAATACATCCCAAATCCAACCACCTCTCCATCTCCCCTGGCTCACTTCTAGTGAGACAACAACATCATCCACCTACATAGCTGGTCCCTACTTGACTACAAACTCTAAAAGGAAAAATAAAAGTTTATCTTTTGTTCAAGGACACCCCAGATTGTACCTGCCATATAGTGGATGGTCAATACATATTCTTGAGCAAAGAAATGGTCTCTTGTCTTACATTCACTACAATTCGATAGTGAAACTGATACTTTTTAAAAAATGCAATTGTTTCACCTCCCACCACTCTTCATCTCGCTCACCTTACCCTCTTTCTCTTTACTCCAGAAGTTCTGAAGAGATGGTTTTAGTTTTTCAGTTCTTGGCACATCTCCCTTTTCTCATGTATACACTGGGCAAACTCCTTTGAATCCTAAAAGTACAGTTCAAATACTCTTGCCTTCATGGAATTTTCAATCACATAAGAATTATAGACATCAAACAACTAAAGAGATTAATAAGATCATTTCAAAAGTGATGTGAAATGATAAAAACAAAACAGAGTTAATCAAAAGAGTCATTGGCTGTGCAGTAAACTTCTCTAAGACATAACATGTGAGCTGACGCCTAAATAATTTCAAGGAGCCAGGCAAGTGAAGATCTGGGAGAACATTGCAGAACAGAGGAAACAGAAAATGAAAACACTTTGAAGAAAAGGAATAGCTTTGAGGGTGGAACAAAGCAAGCACCACGGATAGTGGTAAGCATAGGCCAAATCTTGGAGGGCCTTTTAGTTACATTAAAGAATTTGGATTTTATTTTAAATGTGATGGAAAGCTAGAAACCATCCCCTCACATGTAGAATAAAACCCAAAAGCTCTGCTATGACCTTCCACCCCTGCATGACCTTCTTTTACATCAATTTCTTTTCTTCATACTCTATGTCCAACCATACTGGTCTTATTTCTGTTCCTTGAATATGTCAAAGCTTGTCCCTGCCTCAGGACTTTGTTCTTACTGTTTCTCTGTCTGGAGCACACGTTCTCCATATCTCCTGATAGCTGACCTCAGTTCAGTTAAGTCGCTCAGTCTTGTCTGACTCTTTGCGATCCCATGAACCACAGCATGCCAGTCCTCCCTGTCCATCACCAACTCCCAGAGGCCACCCAAACTCATGTCCATTGAGTCGGTGATACTATCCAACCATCTCATCCTCTGCTGACTACTTCTCATCATTTTTTTAAAAAAAATATTTATTTATTTTTGGCTGTGCTGGGTTTTCATTGCTGCATGTGGGCTTTCTCTAGTTGCAGAGACCAGTGGTCTCTTTTGTTGCAGAGCATGGGCTCTGTGGCACGTAAGCTCAGTTGTTGTGGTGCTTGGGCTTAGTTTCCCTGTGGCATGTGGGATCTTCCTGTATTGGGGATCGAATCTGTGTCCCTGCATTGCAAGGCAGATTCTTAACACTGGACCATCAGGGAAGTGCTACTTATCATTTAAGTTTCAGTTAAAAAATCATATCCTCAGGGAGATCCCTGGGTGTATGTTTCCTAGGGTTGCCATCAGTTCAGTCATTCAGTCATGTCTGCCTCTTCATGACCACAGCACGCCAGGCTTCTCTGTCCATCACCAACTCCCAGAGTCTACTCAAACTCATCTCCATTGAGTCAGTGATACCATCCAACCATCTAATCCTCTGTCGTCCCCTTCTCCTCCTGCCTTCAAACTTGCCCAGCATCAGGGTCTTATCAAATGAGTCAGCCCTTCACATCAGGTGGCCAAAGTATTGGAGTTTCAGTTTCAACATCAGTCCTTCCAATGAACACTCAGGACTGATCTCCTTTAGGATGGACTGGTTGGATCTCCCTGCAGTCCAAGGGACTCTCAAGAGTCTTCTCCAACACCACAATTCAAAAACATCACTTCTTCTGTGCTCAACTTTCTTTATAGTCCAACTCTCACATCCATACATGACTACTGGAAAAACCATAGCCTTGACGAGACCGACCTTTGTTGACAAAGTAATGTCTCTGCTTTTTAATATACTATCTCGTTTGGTCATAACTTTCCTTCCAAGGAGTAAGCGTCTTTTAATTTCATGGTTGCAGTTACCATCTGCCGTGATTTTGGAGCCACCCAAAAATAAAGTCAGCCACTGTTTCCCCATCTATTTGCCATGAAGCGATGGGACTGGATGCCATGATCTTAGTTTTCTGAATGTTGGCTTTAAGCCAACTTTTCACTCTCCTCTTTCACTTTCATCAATAGGTTGTTTAGTTCTTCACTTTCTGCTATAAGGATGGTGTCATCTGCATATCAGAGGTTATTGATATTTCTCCCAACGATCTTGATTCCAGCTTGTGCTTCTTCCAGCCCAGCGATCCTCATGATGTACTCTGCATATAAGTTAAATAAGTAGGGTGACAATATACACCCTTGACGTACTCCTTTTCCTATTTGGAACCAGTCTGTTGTTCCACGTCCAGTTCTGTTGCTTCCTGACTTGTGTACAGGGTTGCCATAGCAAATCACAATTATTTTAAAACAACAGAAAATTATTCTTGTAGTTCTGAAGGCTCAAAGTCTAAAATCTAGGTGTCAGCTGGGCTGAACCCCCTCTAAAGTCTCTAGGGGAGAATCCTGCCTTTCTCTTTCCAGTTTCTGGTGGTTCCAGGTGTTCCTTGGCTCATGGAAACAGCACTCCAATCTCTGCCTCTGTCTTCACGTGGTCTACATATGAACTTCCTCTGTGTCTGTCTTCTCCTTTTCTAACTCTTACAAGGAAGCTCATTGTTGGGTTTAGAATCCATGCTAACCCTAGATGCTCTCGTCTTGAGATCTTTACCTAAATTACATCTGCAAAGAATCTTATTCCAAATAAAGTGGCATTCTGAGGCCCAGGATGGACAGATATTTTGCAAGGTAGCCATCATTCAGTCCATCACACTCGCCATTCAGTTTAAGTTAACCATCTGGTCATTTCCTAGCAGTATTTTATTTATTAATTTTTCTTATTTATTGTCTTTTTTCCCCTAGACTATAAGCTCTGTGGGAGCAGGCAACTTGTCTTGCTCACTGTTATATTTACAATGCCCAGGACATGGCACACTTTCAGTAAATATTTGTTGAATGAATGAATGAAGAAATGAAAAAATTAAGATCCCTCTTTGAGTGAAATGAATGCTCTGAGTGGTTCCATATGCATCTTATGGTTTCTTGCATCCAAAGTTCACTTTTTCCAGTTCAGAAGCACTTTCTTGCCCTTATAAAAGTCTCTTACACAGTTGAGCCACGTGGAGTCCAGAGATGCCTTGAAACTGAGTCAAAGTGATAGACCTACTATGTATAGAACCAAGATTTGGTCTCAGCTCTCCTAAGGATTGTTTTCAATGTCTCACAGACTTTAGGTTCTGGGGACTTATCTCGAAAGCAGAAGATACCACCTAAGACTTCTTCTTTTTTTTTCTGTTACTATTTCCATATTTCTTTTTTAAAAAATAATTTATTTATTTTAATTGGACGTGAATTACTTGACAAAATTGTAGTGGTTTTTGCCATACATTGACATTAATCATCCGTGGGTGTATATGTGTCCCCCACCCCGTAAACCCCTCTCACCTCCATCCCCATCCCATCCCTCAGGGTTGTCCCAGGGCACCGGCTTTGAGTGCCCTGCTTCATGCATCAAACTTGGACTGGTGATTTATTTTACATATGGTAATATACATGTTTTAATGCTATTCTCTCCAATCATCACACCCTCTCCTTCTCCCACAGAGTCCAAAAGTCTGTTCTTTACATCTGTATCTCTTTTGCTTTCTCACATATAGGGTCATCGTTACCATCTTTCTAAATTTCATATATATGCGTTAATATACTGTATTGGTGTTTTTCTTTCTGATTTAATTCACTCTGTATAATAGGCTCCAGTTTCATCCACCTCATTAGAACTGATTCAAATGCATTCTTTCTAATAACTGAGTAATATCCCATTGTGTATATGTACCACGGCTTTCTTATCCATTCATCTGCCGATGGACATCTAGGTTGCTTCCATGTCCTGGCTATTGTAAACAGTGCTGTGATGAACATTGGGGTACACGTGTCTCTTTCAATTCTGCTTTCCCCAGTGTGTATGCCCAGCAGTCGGATTGCTGGGTCATATGGCAGTTCTATTTCCAGTTTCTTAAGGAATCTCCATACTGTTCCCTATAGTGGCTGTACTAGTTTGCATGCCCACCAACAGTGTAAGAGTGTTGTTCCCTTTTCCCCACACCCTCTCCAGCATTTATTGTTTGTAGACTTTTGGATAGCAGCCATTCTGACTGGCGTGAGATGCAACCTCATTGTGGTTTTGATTTGCATTTCTCTGATAATGAATGATGTTGAGCTTCTTTTCATGTGTTTGTTAGCCATGTGTAGGTCTTTGGAGATATGTCTGTTTAGTTCTTTGGCCCATTTTTTGATTGAGTCATTTATTTTTCTGGTATTGAGCTGTATGAGTTCCTCGTATATTTTTGAGATTAATTCTTTGTCAGTTGCTGCGTTTGCTGTTATTTTCTCCCACTCTGAAGGCTCTCTTTTCACCGTGTTTATAGTTTCCTTCGCTGTGCAAAAGTTTTTGAGTTTAATTAGGTCCCATTTGTTTATTTTTCCTTTTACTTCCATTACTCTGGGTGGTGGGTCAGAGATGATCCTGCTGTGATTTATGTCAGAGATTGTTTCACCTATGTTTTCTTCTAAGAGTTTTATTGTTTCTGGTTTTACATTTAGATCTTTAATCCATTTTGGGTTTGTATTTTTGTGTATGGTGTTAGAAAGTGTTCTAGTTTCATTCTTTTACACGTGGTTGACCAGTTTTCCCAGCACCACTTATTAAAGAGGTTGTCTTTCGTCCATTGTATATTCTTGCCTCCTTTGTCAAGGATAAGGTGTCCATAGGTGCGTGGATTAATCCCTGGGCTTTCTATTTTGTTCCATTGATCTATATTTCTGTCTTTGCGCCAGTACCATACTATCTTGATGACTGTGGCTTTGTAGTATAGTCTGAAGTCAGGCAGGTTGATTCCTCCAGTTCCATTCTCCTTTCTCAAGATTGCTTTGGCTATTAGATATTTTTTGTATTTCCATGCCAATTGTGAAATTATTTGTTCTAGTTCTGTGAAAAATACCGTTGGTAACTTGATAGGGATTGAATTGAATCTATAGAATGCTTTGTGTAGTATACTCATTTTCACTATATTGATTCTTTTATCCATGAACATGGTATATTTCTCCATCTATTTGTGTCCTCTTTGACTTCTTTCATCAGTGTTTTATAGTTTTCTGTATATAGGTCTTTTGTTTCTTTAGGTAGATTTATTCCTAAGTATTTTATTCTTTTCATTTCAATGGTGAATGGGATTGTTTCCTTAATTTCTTTTTCTGTTTTCTCATTGTTAGTGTATAGGAATGTGGGGGATTTCTCAGTGTTAATTTTATATCCTGCAACTTTACTTTTTTCATTGATTAGCTCTAGTAATTTTCTGGTGGTGTCTCTAGGGTTTTCTATGTAGAGAATCATGTCGTCTGCAAACAGTGAGAGTTTTTGTTCTTGTTTTCCAATTTGGATTCCTTTTATTTCTTTTTCTTCTCTGATTGCTGTAGCTAAAACTTCCAAAACTATATTGAATAGTAGTGGTGAGAGTGAGCACACTTTACCGACAAGCAGAAACTGAGAGAATTCAGTACCACCAAAGCAGCTCTTCAACAAATGCTAAAGGAGCTTCTCTAGACAGGAAACACAGAAAAGGTTTGTAAACTCAAACCCAAAACAACAAATTAAATGGCAACGGGATCATATCTATCAATAATTACCTTAAATGTCAATGGGTTGAATGCCCCAACCAAAAGGCAAAGACTGGCTGAATGGATACAAAAACAAGACCCCTATACAGTCTGTTTACAAGAGACCTGCCTCAAAACAAGGGACACATACAGACTGAAAGTGAAGGACTGGAAAAAGATATTTCATGCAAATGGAGACCAAAAGAAAGCAGGAGTAGCAAAACTCATATCAGATAAAATAGACTTTGAAATAAAGGCTGTGAAAAGAGACAAAGAAGGACACTACATAATGATCAAAAGATCAATCCAAGAAGAAAATATAACAATTATAAATATATAAGCACCCAACATAGGAGCACCACAGTATGTAAGGCAAATACTAAGAAGTATGAAAGGGGAAATGAACAGTAACATATTAATAGTGGGAGACTTTAATACCCCATTCACACCTATAGATAGATCAACCAAACAGAAAATTAGCAAGGAAACACAAACTTTAAATTATATGATGGACCAGTTAGACCTAGTTGATATCTATAGGACATTTCACCCTAAAACAATGAATTTCAACTTTTTCTCAAGTGCACACGGAACTTTCTCCAGGATAGATCCCATCCTGGGCCATAAATCTAGCCTTGGTAAATTCAAAAAAACTGAAATCATTCCAAGCATCTTTTCTGATCACAATGCAGTCAGATTAGATGCCAACTACTGGGGGAAAAATATTAAAAATACAAACATATGGAGGCTAAACAACACACTTCTGAATAACCAACAAATCATAGAAGAAATCAAAAAATAAATCAAAATATGCATTAGAAACAAATGAAAACATGACAACCCAAAACCTATGGGATTCAGTACAAGCAGTGCTAAGGGTAGTGTTCATAGCTATACAAGCTTACCTCAAGAAACAAGAGAAAATTTAAATAAATAACCTAGCTTTACACCTAAAGCAACTAGGAAAAGGAGAAATGAAGAGCCCCAGGGTTAGAAGGAAAGAAATCATAAAAATTAGGGCAGAAATAAATGAAAAAGAAACAAAAGAGACTATAGCAAAAATCAACAAAACTAAAATCTGGTTCTTTGAGAAGATAAATAAAATTGACAAACCATTGGCCAGACTCATCAAGAAAAAAAGGGAGAAGAATCAAATCAATAAAACTAGAAATGAAAATAGAGAAATCACAACAGAGGTCAGAGAAAAACAAAGGATCATAAGTGACTACTATCAGCAATTATATGCCAGTAATATGAACAACTTGGAAGAAATGAATGAATTCTTCAAAAAGTATAACCTTCCAAAACTGAACCAAGAAGAAATAGAAAATCTTAACAGGCCCATCACAAGCATGGAAATCAAAACTGTAATAAAAAATCTTCCAAAAAACAAAAGCCCAGGACCAGATGGCTTCACAGGTGAATTCTACCAAAAACTTAGAGAAGAGCTAACACCTAAGCTACTCCAACTCTTCCAGAAAATTGAAGAGGAAGGTAAACCGCCAAACTCATTCTATGAGGCCACCATCACTCTAGTACCAAAACCAGACAAAGATGACACAAAAAAAGAAAACTATAGGCCAGTATCACTGATGAACATAGATGCAAAAATCCTAAACAAAATTCTAGCAAACAGAATCCAATAACATAGTAAAAAGATCATACATCATGACCAAGTGTTCTTTATCCCAGAGATGCAAGGATTCTTCAATATTCGCAAATCAATCAATGTGATACACCACATTAACAAACTGAAAGATTAAAAACCATATGATTATCTCAAGAGATGCAGAGAAATCCTTTGACAAAATTCAATATCCATTTATGATAAAACCCCCCAGATAGTAGGCACAGAAGGAACATACCTCAACACAATAAAAGCCATATATGATAATCCCACAGCAGACATTATCCTCAATAGTGAAAAATTGAAAGCATTTCCCCTAAAGCCAGGAACAAGACAAGGGTGCCCACTCTCACCACCCCAGACTTCTACAAGGTTACAGCATAATTGAAGAAGTGAGGTATGATCCATTACTAAACAGCTACCAAAACAGGATCTAGCTTATATATCAGTTTTTATACCAGTTTATATGTGGGTCAGTTAGTCAGTAATATCAAGCTGAGAAAACTGTTTAAATTGTCACCGTAAACTGTTTGTTTGGGAGGGACAGGCCTCAATATTCTGAAATCACTGTGAGATGAAGGAAAAATATGATCAGTATCTTGTTGTGTGATTTTTTTTTTTTTTTTACTTTTTGACCATGCCCTGTGGCATGCTGGATTTAGTTCCCCAACCAGGAATCGAACTCATACCCCCTGTAGTGAAAGCATGGAATCTAACCACTGGACCACCAGAGAAGTCCTTGGGCAAAATATTTTGAATTGACAAAGCAGCCCTTCACTTCAGGCAGTTGGTTTTCTTTTATTTAATTAATTAATTTTTGGCTGCACTAGGTCTTCTGCGGGCTCTCTAGTTGCAGCGAGCAGGAACTACTCTCTAGTTGAGGTGCAGGGGCTTCCCATTGCCGTGACTTCGCTGGTTGTGGAGTACAGGCTCTAGGCACATGGGCTTCAGTAGTTGCAGCAAGCAGGCTCAGTAGTTGTGTTGCACGAACTCTAGATCACATGCTCAGTAGTTGTGGCACACAGTCTTCTTTGCCCCATGGTATGTGGGATCTTCTCAGACCGGGCATCCAATCCGTGTCCCTTGCACTGGCAAGCAGATTCCTTTCACTGCCCCTTGCACAGACCATCAGGGAATCTCAGGCAGTTGGTTTTAAATGGCCCATTTGTTTAAGTCCTTTCTCAAGTCTAAAGCAGTGCTGTGCCACTGCTGTTTTGGGTTCTGTTCTCATCGTTCCCTGTCCTCCCAGAGCCAGAGCATGCCTCAACACTGTTATGGATCATTGATAGATCCTTTGTGATCCAGAAAGATACCAGATTAAAGGATGCAAGTCCTCAACAATTCTATCTTGGCTGCTACCAAGGGATTCTACCGAGTGAGGCAGAAAATGCATTTATTGATACCTTAGTGTCTTTCCCTGGCTGCCAAGCCCAGCTGCCCCCTGGCGAGCTATCTGAGGGCCTCTTCAGAGCACTGCAGAAAGGTGGTGGTAAGCAGCCCAGACTCAATGTTTGGAGGAGAGAAGTGGACACTTCTGGCCTTTCACAGCTGCAATCTTGTTTTTGCTAAGCCTGTATGCCCCCTTTTGGCATGACTGGGATGCTTGCAAAGTCATTTATGTTTGACTGGCAAGAGCGTGCCATTTCTGGTTGAAATAGATTTAAGTAGAGTCTAACATGGGCAGTTGCATTTCTTCACTTTCTAAAGCTATATATTTCTCTTGTGGGTTAAAAATAAATGCACATGAAAAAGCCCCAATTTCATTATGCTTTGGTCACAGCAGGGAATTTATAGAAAAAGCCCAGCTGTTTGCAGCTCATGCCAGAGTTTTTTTGATCCTAACGTAATCGAGCTCACATTTTTGAATCAGGAAATAATATTCAGAGAAGCTGATTTTGGAGTTTTCAGGTTTCCAGGCCAAGCAACGGCTTCCTGAATCTATTTTGGGCTGTTCTTCCCTCATACCTTTTCCTCTTCACCCTCAGAGATAGCTCTCTGCTCCTTTCCTGGAACTAGGCCTACGTTGGTGCAAATCTCTTTCCGTGTACGGGCTGTTCTAACTATCTTTCTGATGGAAAAAAAAAAAACCTCCGTGATTTTATACCATAACTCTTGCCTTTGCTATTTGAAACTCTTTTCTATTAATCATGCTTCCATACATTCAAGTAATACTATGTATGACTCTCATTTCTTAGGTGTGGGGCCAGACCCTGTGTTAAGGGTCTTATGTGCATCATTTCCTTTGATCCTCCCAGAATTCGTCTGAGGAAAGCATTGTTATTACTCCCATTTTACAGATGAGGTATCTGAAGCCTGGAGAGATGAACTAGTTTCTCAAGGTCACACAGTGGTGGAACTGGGTTTCAAGTCCAGGTCATTAGTTTCCAGAGCCAGTAGTTTAAACCCTGTTGCCATAATGCCTTCTCAGGTGGCTCGGTGGTAAAGAATCTTCCTGCCAATGCAGGAGATGTGGGTTCAATCCCTGGGTTGGAAAGATCCCTTGGAGGAGAAAATGGCAACCAACTCTAGTATTCTTGCCTGGGAAATCCCAAGGACAGATAGACTGGAGGGCTACAGTCCATGGGGTTGCAGAGTTGAACTCTACTAAGCAACTAAGCATGCACAGACACCATAATGACCACCTGAAACAGCCTTCCAAGTTCCATGGGGGATAACAAGGAGAAAAAGTAATAGCGTTGCCTACAGAGCCTGAGTTGGAACTGCAGAAAGAACTAAACATGGTGATGTGATGAGCCAGCACCACACTTTTGGCAACCTCCTGGTGTTCTTCTGAGGGTCAGATGAAATGCCATGTAAAAGTATTTGTTTCTAGGTGCTGTGCTGTGCTTAATCACTTAGTTGTGTCCGACTCTTTGTGAACCCAAGTCCAACAGGCTCCTCTGTTCATGGGGATTCTCCAGGCAAGAATACTGGAGTGGGTTGCCATGCTTTCCTCCAGGGGATCTTTCCAGCCCAGGGATCATACCCAGGTCTTCTGCACTGCAGGCAGATTCCTTACAATCTGAGCCACTAGGGAAGGCCAAGAATACTGGAGTAGGTAGCCTATGCCTTCTCCAGAAGATCTTCCCGACCCAGGAATCAAAAAGAGTTTCTTGCATTGCAGGTGGATTCTTTACCAGCTGAGCTACCAGGGAAGCTTTGGTTCAAGGTAGAGAGTGTAATGATATTGGTTAGTGGTGTTACACCAGCAACAGCCCAATCCACAGCTGTGCTGTGCTGTGCTGTGCTGAATCACTCAGTTGTGCCCAACTCGTTGCGACCCTATGGACTGCAGCCCGCCAGGCTTCTCTGTTCATGGGGATTCTTCAGGCAAGAATACTGGAGTGGGTTGCCATGCCTTCCTCCTGGGGATCTTCCCAACACAGGGATTGAACTCAGCCATCAGAGAAACCCCAATCCACAGCTAGTCACCCGATTGTCAGGGAAGAGAGATATAGGAGGGTGGCACAGTGCAAACTGTTGACATCACAGACCTGTAGAGTTTCTTCTTGAATGTGGAACTTCTGTCACATCCTAGTTAGTCTGGCATTTCACACTTCCAGCTTGGCTGTGAAGATAACAATGATCATAGCCAGCACCTATATAACTCTTATTATGTAGCAGACACTGTTCCAAGTGCCTTATAAATATTAACTACCTTTTATTTGAAGGATTGTGTGTTATGTGTCTTAGCATCACAATCCTAGATTCCTCCCTCACTGCCCCCTACTTGATGAGTAACTAAGTTCTGTTGATTCTGCTCCCTAAACATCTCTTATTCCCATCCCCTCTTCTCCATTTGCACTTCCTTTGTCACTGTTCTAGTTCAGGTTTACGTCATCTCTCTTGGGGGATTATAGCAGCAGCCTTGCTAGGTTTTGCCACCGCTGCTCTCAATCCCTCTCTAGGCCTCGCTAAGAGAAAAGAGGGCTTCTTTTCATTGTTGCTCTTCTTGCTGTTTTGATTCTCAGTCTCTCTGCTCTTCCATTGTGCTTAATAGAGCTATTTCTTTTTTTAATCCAGCTTAATCTGTAAGACTTGCCATTCTTTTGTTACTGCTCAGGGAAGAGGTTTATTAATGTATGAGAAGGAAGATTGCAGGTTGGCACTCCCAGGGTGCTGTGAATTATTTTCCCTGTGGTAGCTCCACCATGAAGAGGGTGTCAGAGGATGAGATGGTTAGATAGCATCACCAACTCAATGGACATGAACTTGGCAAACACTGGGAGATGTTGAGGGACAGGGAGGCCTGGCATGCTGCAGTCTATGGGGCTGCATAGAGTCAGACACGACTGGGTGACTGAACAACAACAACAACAAGCTTCGCCATGACTCTTGGGATCCCTGTGCCTCTTCAGAGTCCTCTCCACCCACATGAGGCTCAGGGCTGCTTTCAGCCCCCACTGGGGGGTTGGTGGGGGCAATTGCAGTTTCTTTCCACTTTAGCCCATCTCTGTAGAGGGGAGGTGGGGCATGAGGAAACCGTGCCTGCTTTGGCTGGGACTCAGATTTTTCTCCAAAAGAGCCTAGTGAGTAATGAATTATGCCCTGAATATCCTGGAACACTAAATTCAATGCCACTGTCAGCTCCCTCCAAATCACAGTCATTTCCAGATAATGCTCAGTCTAGGCCTGGTTCCCCCAACCATCCAAATAGAAAGGAGGTGAAAAACTGTCCCCTACACCCAGAATACAACTTTGCTGAGGAAATCTATTTACACTCTGATTTGGAACATAAATACTGCAAATATCCTCCATCCTGTTAGCCTTTTTTTTTTTCTAGAGCTATGGTTAATGGGCTAACTTTCTGACTTTCTACTTTATCAAGTTGATAGAACTGTTTAATGAAACCTACGGAGATTGGACATTTTACTCTAATGGTTAGTTGCAACCCTTGATGTAAGTAATTTCCAGCAATACTGTATGCATGAAATGTCCAACCTGCCAGTTATCCACATCCATTATGTTTCTGGTTGGCTTGAACCATTAATAACTTGTCAGATTAAGCAATTAAGCTGTCTCTACTTGCCAGAGGAAATTGTTTTCCCCTAACTGATGATATTGGTTTTGTGGTTGTGCAGATAAGTACTTGGTCAAAATGTTTGGTGCATTCTTAGCTGGGAGTGATTCTTTTTGATAGATAAAGAGTAAGAACTGAAATTCAAGGAGCTGAGAGGAACCTGAAGCTACTTTGTGGGAAAATGTCATTCCAGTACACTTTATAAAAGTAGCTTAATTATCAGTAGTGCTGTCTAGTGAGAGATTTCATTTTATGGGTCACCCAGGTGGCAACACATGTCTCCATGGAGCCCCAGCTAAGCTAGAGTATTCAAGTTTAATTGGAAATGTGAGCTATCTTGGATTCTTTAGAAAGTGCATCAGGGGCACTCTTGGGGTTTTGCCGTTTTGTACACTTTCAAAAGCAAGATGAAGAATAGAAAAGGGGAAAAGTTTAGTGAAAACCATTAACCCTCCTGTATGCTGTTTGTTTTTGGTCTCATTGAAATTTTTTGGTTTTGTGATTCTCCATTTTCGTGTAACATTACAGAAGCATGTGTTAATTCCTACTTTTATGACCTTGTACATCCTAGTCACATCACCTGCTATGTCCTCATTTACCCCTTTACCAGTTTACATACAACAATCACTTTGAAGACCTGGCTTGCAAACCACTTCTGGGGAGACCCTCTAGAGTAACTCCACCCATTCTGGTCATGAATTTATTCAGTCTCTTATTTCTACATGATCATTTCACATTGACTGATGCATTGCTTTGCGATGTTTCAAAAGTTTGCATTCTCTGTTTTATTTTCCTAATTACAAAAGTGATTTGAGTGCATTTTAGAAGACAGAAAACACATCAGGCAAAAAGGAGAAAACCAGAAATCACCCATAATCCTACTACTCAAAGATAACCATCTGGTATATGTCATTCATTCATCCATTCGTTCATTCAGGAAAGATTTATTGGCTCTCTTGTAAGGCTCAGAGATATAATGCATGCATGCTAATTTGCCTCATATACATAATGACCATGGTTGTTTTTGTGCACAATTGCAGAGTTGAATAGTTGCCCCATTGAATAGTTGTGCAGGCACCTTTGTAAAGCTTAAAATATTTATTCTCTGTCCCTTTGCAGAAAAAGTTCGCTGACCCTTGTCCTGGTACTGGAAAGAAGGCTAAGGTGACAGGAAAGGAGGAATGTGGTGGATGAAGAGATGGACTCTAAGGACTAAACAGATTGTGCATGTTAAGGATTTTTAAATTTATTTTAAGAACGACAGAAAAGAGCACTGAACCATTTTAATCAGGGACTTGAGAACAGGTCATCCTCCCAATTCATACTGATTCCTAGTCTTTTTCTTTTTAATTTAGCAGTTAATCTTGTATATTTTCACATTTTTTAATCATATAATCTTTAAAGGTGTGTTTACTCTTCTGTTGAATCCTAAAGGAAATAAACCCTGAATATTCTTTGGAAGGACTGATGCTGAAGCTCCAATACTCTGGCCACCTGATTTGAAAAGCTGACTCATTGGAAAAGACCCTTATACTGGGAAAGATTGAAGGAAGGAGAATAAGGGGATGACTGAGCGACTGAACAACACACTTGTGTGGGGCTTCCCAGGTGATGCTATCAGTAAAGAATCCACCTGCCAATGCAGGAGTTGCAAGATTCAATCCCTAGGTTAGGAAGATCCCTTGACATAGGAAATAGCAACCCACTCCAGTATTCTTGCCTGGAAAATTCCATGGACAGAGGAGCCTAGTGGGCTATCGTCCATGGGGAAGCAAAGAGTCAGACAGGACTTAACGACAGAACACACACTACTCTTCTGTGGTCACATGGCTGTTGAAATTATATGTACTCAACAGTGAATATCTTGTACAGATTATTGTTAATTTCTTTATGAGAGTTTCTTAGGAGTAGAATTCTTAGGTCAATGGATATATACACATTTTATATGACTCTTGCTTATCCTGTATTTCCATTCATCCAGAAGTGATGTTTACAGGACTTCCCTGGAGGTACAGTGATTGAGACTCCACCCTTCTGAAGCACCGAAGCAGGGAGCGCGAGTTGGATCCCTGGTTGGGGAACTAAGATTTCACACGCTCCGAGGCTTGGCCAAAAAATAAAGTATATAAAATAAAGTGTACAATTCAGTTGTTAAAAAAAAAATAAATGTGATGTTTACTATCACCAGCAAGTTGTGAGGGTACCTAGTTCCACTACTCTAATGAAACATTTAATTCAGTTTGGTTCAGTTCAGTCGTGTCCAACTCTTTGCAACCAACTCATGGACTTCAGCACGCCAGTCTTCCCTGTCCATCTCCAACTCCTGGAGCTCACTGAAACTCATGCCCATCAAGTTGGTAATGCCATCCAATCATCTCATCCTCTGTCATCCCCTTCTCCTTCTGCCTTCAATCTTTCCCAGCATGAGGGTGTTTCCCAATGAGTCAGTTCTTTGCATCAGGTGGCCAAGGTATTGGAACTTCAGCATCAGCCCTTCCAATGAATATTCAAGGCTGATTTCCTTTAGGATTGACTCATTGGATCTCCTTGCACTCCAAGGGACTCTCAAGCTTCTTCTTCAACACCACAGTTCAAAAGCATCAGTTCTTCAGCACTCAGCTTTCTTTATAGTCCAACTCTCACATCCATACATGACTACTGGAAAAGCCATAGCTTTGACTAGATGGACCTTGGTTGGCAAGGTAATGTCTCTGCTATTTAATATGCTGTCTAGGTTGGTCATAGCTTTTCTTCCAAGTAGCAAGCGTCTTTTGATTTCATGGCTTCAGTCACCATCTTCAGTGATTTTGGATCCCTCCCCCAAATAAAGTCTGTCACTGTTTCCCCATCTATTTGCCTTGAAGTGATGGGGCCAGATGACATAATCTTCATTTTTTGAATGTTGACTTTTAAGCCAGGTTTTTCACTCTCCTCCTTCACTTTCATCAAGAGGCTCTTCAATTCCTCTTCCCTTTCTGCCATTAGGGTGGTGTCATCAGTGTATCTGAAGTGATTGATATTTCTCCTGGCAATTTTGATTCCAGCTTGAATTTCATCCAGTAGGGCATTTCACATGATGTACTATGCATATAAGTTAAATAAGCAGGGTGACAATATACAGTCTTGATGTACTCCTTTTCCTATTTGGAACCAGTCTGTTGTTCCATGTCCACTTCTAACTGTTGCTTCCTGACCTGCATATAGGTTTCTCAAGAGGCAGGTCAGGTGGTCTGCTATTCCCATCTGTTTAAGAATTTCCCATAGTTTTTTGTGATCCACACAGTCAAAGGTTTTTGCATAATCAATAAAGCAGAAGTAGATGTTTTTCTGGAAGTCTCTTGCTATTTTGATGATCCAATGGATGTTGGCAATTTGATCTCTGGTTCCTGTGACTTTTCTAAATCCAGCTTGAACATCTGAAAGTTCTCAGTTCATGTACTCTTAAGGTCAGTTTTCATTCCAATCCCAAAGAAAGGCAGTGCCAAAGAATGTTCAAACTACAGCAAAATTGCACTCACCTCTCACGTTAGCAAAGTTATACACAAAATTCTCCAAGCCAGGGTTCAACATTCTCTGGGATGAACCAGAGGGATGGGATGGGGAGGGAGGTGGGATGGGGGTTCAAGATGGGGAACACATGTACACCTGGGGCAGATTCATGTCAATGTATGGCAAAACCAATACAATATTGTAAAGTAATTAGCCTCCAATTAAAATAAATAAATTAAAAATTTATTTTTACCAATTTTATATAAGAAAACCTGTATTTTATCATTGCTTGGAAATTCTGTGATTATTGGAAAGGGTAACATTTATTCCCCATATACATTCTTCTATTCTGAAATGTATATTAAATAATTTGTTCATTTTTCTACCATGATACTTATCTTTTATTATTGATTTTGTATGAGATCATTATATGCTTAGTATATTAGCTCATTAGCATAATATTATACATTTAAAAATATTTATTTAGGTAGTTCAGTTCAGTTCAGTTCAGTCACTCAGTCGTGTCGGACTCTTTGCGACCCCATGAACCACAGCACGCCAGGCCTCCCTGTCCATCACCAATGCCAGAGTCCACCCAAACCCATGTCCATTGAGTCAGTGATGCCATCCAACCATCTCATCCTCTGTCGTCCCCTTCTCCCCCTGCCCTCAATCTTTCCCAGCATCAGGGACTTCTCAAATGAGTCAGCTCTTCCCATCAGGTGGCCAAAGTATTGGAGTTTCAGTTTCAACATCAGTCCCACAAATGAACACCCAGGACTGATCTTCTTTAGGGTGGACTGGTTGGATCTCCTTGAAGTTCAAGGGACTCTCAAGAGTCTTCTCCAACACCACAGTTCAAAACCACCAATTCTTCGGTGCTCAGCATTCTTCACAGTCCAACTCTCACATCCATACATGACCACTGGAAAAACCATAGCCTTGACTAGATGGACCTTTGTTGGCAAAGCAATGTCTCTACTTTTTAATATGTTGTCTAGGTGGGTCATCATTTTCCTTCCAAGGAGTAAACGTCTTTTAATTTCATGGCTGCAATCACCATCTGCAGTGATTTTTGGAGCCCAGGAACATAAAGTCAGCCACTGTGTCCACTGTTTCCCCATCTATTTCCCATGAAGTGATGGGACCAGATGCCATGATCTTAGTTTTCTCAATGCTGACCTTTAAGCCAACTTTTTCACTCTCTTCTTTCACTTTCATCAAGAGGCTCTTTAGTTCTTCATTTTCTGCCATAATGGTGATGTCATCTGCATATCCGAGGTTATTGATATTTCTCCCAGCAATCTTGATTTCAGCTTGTGCTTCATCCAGCCCAGCATTTCTCATGATGTACTCTGCATCTAAGTTAAATAAGCAGGCTGACAATATACAGCCTTGATGTACTCCTTTTCCTATTTGGAACCAGTCTGTTGTTCCATGTCCAGTTCTAACTGTTGCTTCCTAACCTGCATACAGATTTCTCAAGAGGTGATAAGGTGGTCTGCTATTCCCATCTGTTTAAGAATTTCCCATAGTTTGTTGTGATCCACACAGTCAAAGGCTTTGGCATAGTCAATAAAGCAAAAATAGATGTTCTCTGTAACTCTCTTGCTTTTTTGATGGTCCAGTGGATGTTGGCAATTTGATCTCTGGTTCCTCTGCCTTCTCTAAAACCAGCTTGAACATCTGGAAGCTCACGGTTTACGTATTGCTGAAGCCTGGCTTGCAGAATTTTAAGCATTACTTAACTAGAGTGTGAGGTGAGTGCAATTGTGCAGTAGTTTGAGCATTCTTTGGCATTGCCTTTCCTTGGGAACTGGAATGAAAACTGACCTTTTCTAGTCCTGTGGCCACTGCTGAGTTTTCCAAATTTGCTGGCATATTGAATGTAGCACTTTCACAGCATCATCTTTCAGGATTTGAAATAGCTCAACTGGAATTCCATCACCTCCACTAGCTTTGTTCGTAGTGATGCTTCCTAAGGCCCACTTGACTTCACATTCCAGGATGTCTGGCTCTAGGTAAGTGATCACACCATCGTGATTATCTGGGTCATGAAGATCTTTTTTGTACAGTTCTTCTGTGTATTCTTGCCACTTCTTCTTAATATCTTCTGCTTCTGTTAGGTCCATACCATTTCTGTCCTTTTTCGAGCCCATCTTTGAATGAAATGTTCCCTTGGTGTCTCTAATTATCTTGAAGAGATCTCTAGTTTTTCTATTGTTTTCCTCTATTTACTTTACATTGATCGCTGAGGAGGTCTTTCTCATCTCTCCTTGCTATTCTTTGGAACTCTGCATTCAAATGCGTGTATCTTTCCTTTTCCCCTTTGCTTTTCATTTCCCTTATTTTCACAGCTATTAATAAGGCCTCCTCAGGCAGCCATTTTGCTTTTTTACATTTCTATTTCTTGGGGATGGTCTTGATTACTGCCTCCTGTATAATGTCATGAACCTCCGTTCATAGTTCATCAGGCACTCTGTTTATCAGATCTAGTCCATTATACCTATTTCTTACTTCTGTTGTATAGTCATAAGGGATTTGATTTAGGTCATGCCTGAATGGTCTAGTGGTTTTCTCCACTTTCTTCAATTTCAGTCTGAATTTGGCAATAAGGAGTTCATGATCTGAGCCACAGTCAGCTCCTGGTCTTGTTTTTGCTAACTGTATAGAGCTTCTCCATCTTTGGCTGCAAAGAATATAATCAATCTGCTTTTGGTGTTGACCATCTGCTGATGTCCATGTGTAGAGTCTTCTCTTGTGTTGTTGGAAGAGGGTGTTTACTATGACAAGTGCATTCTCTTGGCAGAACTCTATTAGGCTTTGCCCTGCTTCATTCTGTACTCCAAGGCCAAATTTGCCTGTTACTCCAGGTGTTTCTTGACTTCCTACTTTTGCACTCCAGTCCCCTATTGTGGAAAGGACATGTTTTTTTGGTGTTAGTTCTAGAAGATCTTGTAGGTCTTCATAGAAGTGTTCAACTTCGGCTTCTTCAGCGTTACTGGTTAGGGCACAGGCTTGGATTACCGTGATATTAAACGGTTTCCCTTGGAAACGAACAGAGTTCATTCTGTCGTTTATGAGATTGCATCCAAGTACTGCATTTGGGACTCTTTTTTGACTATGATCGCTACTCCATTTCTTCTAAGGGATTCCTGCCCACAGTAGTAGATATAATGGTCATCTGAGTTAAATTCACCCATTCCAGTCCATCTTAGTTTGCTGATTCCTAGAATGTAAATGTTCACTCTTGTCATCTCCTGTTTGACCATTTCCAATTTACCTAGATTCATGGACCTAACATTCCAGGTTCCTATGCAATATTTCTCTTTACAGCATCAAACCTTACTTCTATCACCAGTCCCTTCCACAACTGGATGTTGTTTTTGCTTTTGTTCCATCCCTTCATTCTTTCTGGAGTTATTTCTCCACTCATCTGCAGTAGCATATTGGGCACCTACTGACCTGGGGAGTTCATCTTTCAGTGTCTTATCTGGTGCAGCCATGAAGAGATACTTCACATCCAAGGTAAGAGACAACCAAGTAAGAGGTAGGCACTGAGAGAGGGCATCAGAGGGGTGACAGACTGAAAGCACAATCACAGACAACTAGCCCATTTGATCACATGGACCGCAGCCTTCTCTATCTCAGTGAAACTAAGCCATGCCGTGTGGGGCCACCCAAGACAGTCGGGACATGGTGGAGTGGTCTGACAGAATGTGGTCCACTGGAGAAGGGAATGGCAATCCACTTCAGTATTCTTGCCTTGAAAACCCCATGAACAGGATGAACAGTATTTAGATAGTAAATCAGTTTTTTTCTTTGGATTTTCTGTCCTTGGGGTTATGCTTAGAAATATTTTCTCCTTACTAAGATTATATAATATGCACATATATTTTTTACTTGTTTGAAACTAGTTTTCCTTATATTTTAATCTTTAATCCATCTGGTATTTATTTTGGTAGTGGCTTGAGATAGAGATTCAACAGATATTTTTTAAAAAAGGAAATCTCTTTTTAGAGGAGAATAAGAAATATCTCTTAGAAAAATTGGGAACTCTTTCACTAGAAACCCCAAACACTGTTTCTGAAAGAACAGTTTTTGGATGAGTTGCAGGCATTTGAGAAGTTCCAAAACCAATTAAGTTTACTTATTTTAAGAACAGAATTATTGTATATATGTTTACTTTTAAATCACTCCCCCATTCCAAAGTTGATATTACCAAACCACTTCTACCTCTAAACAGCTACTACTACAAAGCATCAAGCCTCATTATTACATCAAGAGGAACTCTAAAAAGTGACTTTTTGTGTATGAAAGTGTTTATGTCACCTTTTGGTCTTTTATCTTGTATCCATCTGAGGCATGCATTTCCGAATAGAATTGTGTTTCTGGCTTTAAATGTTTCTCTTTCACTTCTCTTTATTCTTTGCCTTGTAAATATAGAGGTCTCATTGTTTTATTTATTTCACAAACACTTAAAAATATTTACTATGTACTAGGCACCACTTTAAGTGCTTTAAAAATATTAACTCATTTCCTTCTTTTATAAAAAAAAATTGGTGCTTAACTTTTATTATAGGTTTCTCTAAAAGGCCCTTGGAAAGTACAGAGAATATGATTATACTAGGCAATTAATATAATCCTCTCAGTAGTGGGGCTAACTAGCCAAGACTATGTATAGAAATCTTTTTTTTTAAATAGGTTGTAGGTGTACAATATAGTAATTCACAATTTTTAAAGGTCATACTCTATTTATTAGTTCATTTATTTCTCATAACAGCCCTATGATATAGGTGAAGCTATTATCCTCATTTTACATATGAGGAAACTGAGGAACACTGAGAAGTTCAGTGACTTGTTCAAAGATACACAGGTAGCAAGTCATCATCATATTCTGTTATCTTAAATGACAGAGTAGAGAAGGATTATTTTTTGGCATGGAAAGTTCTCTGTAGGGCAGAAATGAATACCACCAGTGGAAGAAGAAACTGAAGTCTAAACTCATGAGCATCATTATTCCATCTTAAAACATGAATTATGTGGTTTAGAGTCTGTTGCCCTCACATAAACCCTTTTGCACAGACGCTCAGTCTTGCCTGACTCTTTGTGACCCCATGGACTGTAGCCCACCAGGCTTCTCTGTTCATGGGATTCTTCTGGCAGGAATACTCGAGTGGGGTGCCATTTCCTTTTCCTGGGGATCTTTCCGGCCCAGGGATGGAGCCAGCATCTCCTGCATTAGCAGGCAGATTCTTTACCACTAGGTCTACCTGGGAAGTCCTATAAACCCTTTTAGTTATGTTTTCTTAAAATTGAAGTATAGTTGATTTACAGTGTTGTGTTAGTTTCAGGTATACAGCATAGTGATTCATTTACACATACATACAAATATATATCCTGGGGCTTCCCAGGTAACACTAATGGTAAAGGATCTGCCTGCAATGCAGGAGATGCAGCAGGAGCCCTGGATTCTATGCCTGGGTTAGAAAGATCCCCTGGAGAAGGAAATGGCAACCTGCTTCAGTATTTTTGCCCAAAATATTCCATGGACAGAGGAGCCTGGAAGGCTACAGTTCACAGGGCTGCAAAGAGTCAGACACAACTGAGTGACCGAGCACACAAGAATATATACAGTCTTATATATGTATGTATATTCTTTTTCAGATTCATTTCTATCATAGGTTATTATGAAGCATTGAACAGAATTCCCTGTGCAGTAGGTCCTTGTTGGTTATCTATTTTAGACATAGAAGTGTGTATATGTTATTCCCAAACTACTAATTTATCCCTCCCCTCCTTTCCCCTTTGGTAACCATAAATCCGTTTTTCTATGACTGTGACTCCTGTTTTGTAAATAAGTTCATTTGCACACCTTTTTTGAGATTCCACATATAAACAATATCATATGCTATATCTCTTTCTGTGTCTGACTTACTTCACTCAGTAGGACGATCTCTGGGTCCATCTGTGTTGCTGCAAATGACACTATTTTGTTCTTTTTTATGGCTAGTATTCTATTGCATATATGTATCACATATTCGTTATCCATTCCCCTGTTGATGGATATTTAGGTTGCTTCCACATCCAGCTGTTATAATAGTGCTACAAGGAACCTTCGGGAGCGTGTATCTTTTTGACTTTAGTTATCTTTTTATTTCTATTTTAATTGTCCTATCAGTGTCCATGTACTTCTTTCCTTGAATTGTATATGTGCTTTTATTGTAAGCCATCTAGAACCTCTTTAGATGTAGGTAGGGTACGGACACGACTGAAGTGACTTAGCAGCAGCAGCAGCAGCAGGGTATAAATTTGGAGAAGGAAATGGCAACCCACTCCAGTGTTCTTGCCTGGAGAATCCCAGGGACAGGGGAGCCTGGTGGGCTTCTGTCTGTGGGGTCGCACAGAGTCGGACACGACTGAAGCGACTCAGCAGCAGCAGCAGCAGCAGGGTATAAATTAGACTTAAAAATCTGAACTATACTCAAAACATCTCAACTGAAATAATCTTAAGACAAAAGAAATCAATTTGTAACCTTAAAACAAAGGAAAGTAATTTGTACAATTGTTCATGGGAGTTCTATGATAACAATCAAAAACTGGAAATAGCTAATTAGTCAGTAAGAGGTAAATGTTTGAAAAAAATCATGTATGTCAATGATATGGAATGCCTTAGGACTATTAAAAATTACAAACATGGTGACGATATTGATATATGTGCATTTGTATCCAAAGTAATATTAAATGAAAAAGACAAGATAAAAATACAGGTATATACTTATAAATATGTGATAATATCTGAATACATATGACATTATTGGGGATATAATATGGATTGATAACTGTAGCTAAATGTGGCATTTAAAAAATAATTATGTATTTTTATTTATTTATTTGGCTGATCCAGGTCTTAGATACAGCATGTGGGATCTTTTAGTCTTGGTATGCCGGATTTTTTTTTTTCTTTTCGTTTCAACATGCACAAGCTTTAGTTGTGGCATGTGGGATCTAGCTCCCAGACCAGGGATCGAACCTGGGCCCCCTGAATTCGGAGTGTGGAGTCTTAGCCACTGGACCACCAGTTGTTGTTCAGTTGCTCATTCATGTCTGACTCTTTTGGACCCCATGGACTGCAACATGTCAGGTTTCTCTGTCCTTTGCCATCTCCCAGAGTTTGCTCAAAGAGTCCATTGAATTGGTGATACCATACAACCATCTCATCTTCTGTCATCCCCTTCTCCTCCTGCCTTCACTCTTTCCCAGCATCAGGGTCTTTTCCAATGAGTCAGATCTTTGCATCAGGTGGCCAAAGTGTTGGAGCCTCAGCTTCAGCATCAGTCCTTCCAAAGAATATTCAGGGTTGATTTCCTTTAGGATTGCCTGATTTGATCTCCTTTCAGTCCAAGGGATGCTCAAGAGTCTTCTCCAACACCACAGTTAAAAAACATCAATTCTTCAACGTTCAGCCTTCTTTATTGTCCAGCTCTTATTTCCATACATGACTAATGGAAAAACTGTAGCTTTGACTATACAGACCTTGGTCGGTAAAGTAATGTCTCTGCTTTTTAATATGCTCTCTAGGTTTGTCATAGCTTTTCTGCCAAGAAGCAAGTGTCTTTTTACCATCCGAAGTGATTTTGGAGCCCAAGAAGATAAAGTTTGTCACTGTTTCCATTGTTTCCTCATCTATTTGCCATGAAGTGATGGGACCAGATGCCATGATCTTCGTTTTTTGAATGTTGATTTTTAAGCCAGCTTTTCACTCTCCTCTTTCACTCTCATTAAGAGGCTCTTTAGTTCCTCTTCACTTTCTGCCATCTGCCATCAGTGGTGTCATCTGCATATCTGAGGTTATTTATATTTTTTCTGGCAATCTTGATTCCAGCTTGTGCTTCATCCAGTCTGGCATTTCATATGATGTACTCTTCATAGAAGTTAAAAATGCAGAGTGTTAGTATACGGGATGGCCACCAGGGAAGTCCCTAAATGTAGTATTATTAGGGTTTTGAGGCAAATTATTTAAAATCATAATTAAAAATAATAAAAGAAAACACATTTTTTTTCAGGTTTAAGGGAGTTGCCTCCCTGATTGTCCCTTTTGTACTTTGAACTTAGGAAGGGGGTTCAAGGATATCGCTGAATGGGCAAGAAGTGGGTCTGCCCTCTGACCTTTTCCCATGAGGGCTTGCAGTTCTTCTCTGTTTTACAGAAGTACCTGTTGGCTTCCATCTCGAAAGGATCCAATTCTGCATCTTGTCATCACAAGCTGAGAACCAGAAGACCAATTTAGTGAGAAGTTTGGCAGGAGTGCTGGGGGAAGAGCAAAGGTAGCAGAACTGGCTCCAAGGGGAGCTGTACACCTAGAAATGAAGTCTAGACAGAGGCCTGGCCAATCCCAGCCAGTCTGGCAGAGGGAAGGGAATTATGACTTGGGAATGTTGTATTCTTTCTATTATAGAAGTGCAGGGCAAATACAGCAAAATTATAGCTGTAGATCAGGTAAAAGCAGGGGACTCTTAAGCTAAGTTAAGGGGGCTTCTCTGGTGGCTCAAATAGTAAAGAATCTGCCTGCAATACAGGAGGTCTGGGTTTGATTCCTGGGTTGGGAAATGCCCTGGAGAAGCAAATGACTACCCACTCCAGTATTCTTGCCCAGAGAATCCCATGGACAGAGGACTGAACTACCGAGCACACAGCACAGTACCTGATTATACTGTGAAAGTATCTGGTACTTTGACCTAGTACTGGGAAACGACAAGATGGGATGGAGCAGTTTACAGGTGGTTGAATGCTTATTCCAAAAATCTGGAATGGGGCTGAGATGGGGCAGCCACTGATAATCCTGGATGTAAGGTGCTCAGTGAGATGTTGTTCAGTAGGTACTTTGAGAGATGTCTATTTCCCTTTGTGAGGAAGTTTGAAGGCTGATCCCACAGTATCAGGGCCAGTAACTCCAAAGTGTGGTGTGCGATACTCAAAGGGAAGTGAAGAACTGTGGTTGGGGCTGGAGGGAACAAAGGGAGAGAGAGTGCTATTGATCCCAAAAGGTAAGTTCAGAACAGATTGTTACATGGAGGAGCCTAAGGAAGGTGAATCTGAAGGCTAAGCTAAAGGACCAGGAACACTAGTATGATGGACAGAGTAGCCCAGCAAGAGGTGGTGTGAATTAGCCCAGATTCCTCCCACAGATGTGGGGCAGATGGCAGTGACACACACCAGGAGCAGGGATCTTCCATTTCTGACTCAAGCTTATGTGGAGGAGCTAGATTCACTTGAGCCAGAAAGGTTGGGAAATGGAACTGGGCTCTTCATTCAATGACTTGGAGATGGTTTGGGTGGTTATTGAATCCAGGTTGCTAAAACGTTTCTATTTCTTCCCTCATCTTCAAATATTGTTCATTCACTGGACTTGGATCAGTGTGGGTCTATAAGAAAATGTCCATTGGTTGCCTTATTTCCTGCAACAACTTGCATATGTCACACGTAGCTAGACTAGCCTCAGCTCTGGCTGCTGTTGAGGCTCTGCTGGTCCTTCCAGGGAAGCTTAGATCTGGATTTGTTGAATATCTCTAGAAGGACTAGCAGGTGGTGCTAAAATACATGTTCAAGTGTCTGCTAATTCTATCGACTGAAAGCTGTATGGTCCTCCCAGCAGAATGACATTTCACAGCTTTCAGCTGCCATAAATCATTGACTTCAAGAGCCTCAGGGTGTAGTACCTAATCCATCAGGCCAGCTAGGCACTTGAGGCACTTTACGACTTTGAACAGAAATAGACCCAAAGACATGTTATCCCCAAAAGCCATTCTATTCCAGAATGATTAAATATCTCTGCCCCCAGAGGTTTTCTATGATAGTTTAGTAGATTGGCACAAATATACCAGTCATTTTTATTTATTTATTTTGGCGTGTGTGTTCAGGCAGTAAAGTCTTGATGGAGATGAATTTGTGACATTGCAACTTTCTGGGTGTATCTTTCAGATGCAAACTCTTTGTCTTAGCTGAGCTGCCTTTTGGGCTTTAAATCCTGCCCCTGCAGAGGAGAGATTTGGAGCTCTGAGGTCAAAAGCCCACATTTGGAAATAACTGTACTTTATATTTTCATCTAGTTCGTCAGCAAGGAGATGCAGAGCTAGGCTAATTGAGCCAGTTGGCACCTTTAACTCATCTGGCTCTTGGTACCATTCCTAGCTAAACTCCTCAGGGATGTTCTGTGCTCAAAAACAACTTTCTATTTCTTCTGGTACAGTTGAACACTGCTGCCAGTCTCTGAAATGAAAATTATTTTGTAAGTTGTCTCTTAGGTTAAAGTTCAATTAAGTATACTGGCTAATTAGATTTGCAGAGTCAGCTTACCAGCTAATATGGTGTAGCAAAAGATGGCTAATTAATCATTGAAGAATTAATATTCCCATCTCTGTGGATTACATTTCTGAGTTGTCAGCATCTAGGTGGTGCCATATGACTAATAATTGCTGATGAAGTGTGAGCAGAAGAGATTTGTGTCACTTTTAGATCAGGTGTTCATTCTATATCATTTATTCATACAGACAACCATAGTGACCTTGGAATTAAGTGTGACGAATATGGAAGAGTCATAAGATGTAAGGAGTCTGGGTACCTAGGTTTTCTTCGGAAAAGTCATCTGCCGACCAGGAGCATGCATATTGGACTGTTATAGTATTAACAGTTAGTTACTCAGTCATGTTCGACTCTTTGAGAACCCATGGACTGTAGCCTGCCAGGCTCCTCTGTCTATGGAATTCTCCAGGCAAGAATACTGGAGTAGGTAGCAGGGGATCTTCCCGACCCAGTGATTGAACCTGGGTCTTCCACATTGCAGGCAGATTCTTTAGTGCCTGAGCCACCAGGGAAGCCCTGAAAAGTCCTCTGCCGACCAGGAGCATGCATATTGGACTGTTATAGTATTAACAGTTAGTTACTCAGTCATGTTCGACTCTTTGAGAACCCATGGACTGTAGCCTGCCAGGCTCCTCTGTCTACGGAATTCTCCAGGCAAAAATACTGGAGTGGGTAGCCATTCCCTTCTCCAGGGGATCTTCCCGACCCAGGGATTGAACCTGGGTCTTCCACATTGCAAGCAGATTCTTTAGTGCCTGAGCCACCAGGGAAGCCCTGAAAAGTCCTCTGCTGACCAGAAGCATCCATATTGTACTGTTAGGTGAACAAAAGGTATATTTCTATTGTGTTAAGCCACTAGGTTTGCACTGTATTTGTTACAACAGCTCGAATTATCCTAACAAGCATACATGGAATTTTGAGATTCTTGGGTAAAATGTGCTTTCAGTTCAGTTCAGTTCAGTTCAGTTGTTCTGTCATGTCTGACTCTTTGCAATCCCATGAATCACAGCACACCAGGCCTTCCTGTACATCACCAACTCCCAGAGTCCACTCAAACTCATGTCCATCGAGTCGGTGATGCCATCCAGCCATCTCATTCTCTGTCGTCCCCTTCTCCTCCTGCCCCCAATCCCTCCAAGCATCAGAATCTTTTCCAGTGAGTCAACTCATCGCATGAGGTGGCCAAAGTATTGCAGTTTCAGCTTTAGCATCAGTAATTCCAATGAACACCCAGGATTGATCTCTCTTAGAATGGACTGGTTAGATCTCCTTGCAGTCCAAGGGACTCTCAAGAGTCTTCTCCAGCACCACAACTCAAAAGCATCAATTCTTCGGTGATCAGCTTTCTTCACAGTCTAACTCTCACATCCATACATGACCACGGGAAAAACCATAGCCCTGACTAGACAGACCTTTGTTGGCAAAGTAATGTCTCCACTTTTTAATATGTTATCTAGGTTGGTCATAACTTTCCTTCCAAGGAGTAAGCATCTTTTAATTTCATGGCTGCAATCAGCATCCGCAGTGATTTTGGAGCCCAGAAAAATAAAGTCTGACACCGTTTCCACTGTTTCTCCATCTATTTACCATGAAGTGATGGGACCAGATGCCATGATCTTTGTTTTCTGATAGTTGAGCTTCAGGCTAACCTTTTCACTCTCCTCTTTCACTTTCATCAAGAGGCTTTTGAGTTCCTCTTCACTTTCTACCATAAGGGTGGTGTCATCTGCATATCTGAGGTGATTGATATTTCTCCCAGCAATCTTGATTCCAGCTTGTGCTTCTTCCAGCACAGCGTTCCTCATGATGTACTCTGCATATAAGTTAAATAAGTAGGGTGACAATATACTACCTTGACGTACTCCTTTTCCTATTTGGAACCAGTTTGTTATTCCATGTCCAGTTCTAACTGTTGCTTCCTGACCTGCATACAGGTTTCTCAAGAGGCAGGTCAGGTGGTCTGGTATTCCCATCTCTTTCAGAAGTTTCCACAGTTTATTGTGATCCACACAGTCAAAGGCTTTGACATAGTCAATGAAGCAGAAATAGATGTTTTTCTAGAACTCTTGCTTTCTCCATGATCCAGCGGATGTTGGCAATTTGATCTCTGGTTCCTCTGCCTTTTCTAAAACCTGCTTGAACATCTGGAAGTTCACAGTTCACATATTGCTGAAGACTGGCTTGGAGAATTTTGGGCATGACTTTACTAGCGTGTGAGATGAGGGCAATTGTGCGATAGTTTGAGCATTCTTTGGCATTGGCTTTCTTTGGAATTGGAATGAAGACTGGCCTGTTCAACTCCTGTGGCCACTTCTGAGTTTTCCAAATTTGCTGGCATAGTGAGTGCAGCACTTTCACAGCATCATCTTTCAGGATTTGAAAGAGCTCAACTGGAATTCCATCACCTCCACTAGCTTTGTTCGTAAGGATGCTTTCTAAGGCCCACTTGACTTCACATTCCAAGATGTCTGGCTCTAGCTGAGTGATCACGCCATCGTGATTATCTTCATCGTGAAGATCTTTTTTGTACAGTTCTTCTGTGTATTCTTCCCCCCTCTTCTTAATATCTTCTGCTTCTGTTAGGTCCATACAATTTCTGTCCTTTATCGAGCCCATCTTTGTATGAAATGTTCCCTTGGTATCTCTAATTTTCTTGAAGAGATCTCTTGTTTTTCCTATTCTGTTGTTTTCCTCTATTTCTTTGCACTGATCGCTGAGGAAGGCTTTCTTATCTCTCCTTGCTATTCCTTGGAACTCTGCATTCAGATATTTATATCTTTATTTTTCTCCTTTGCTTTTCGCTTCTCTTCTTTTCACAGCTATTTGTAAGGCCTCCTCAGACAGCCATTTTGCTTTTTTGCATTTCTTTTCCATGGGGATGGTCTTGGTCCCTGTCTCCTGTACAAGGCCACGAACCTCCATCCAGAGATCATCAGGCACTCTATCTATCAGATCTAGTTCCTTAAATCTATTTCTCACTTCCACTGTATAATCATAAGGGATTTGATTGAGGTCATATCTGAATGGTCTAGTGGTTTTCCCTACTTTCTTCAATTTCAGTCTGAATTTGGCAATAAGAAATTCATGATCTGAGCCACAGTCAGCTCCTGGATTTGTTTTTGCTAACTGTATACAGCTTCTCCATCTTTGGCTGCAAAGAATATAATCAATCTGATTTCGGTGTTGACCATCTGGGGATGTCCATGTGTAGAATCTTCTCTTGTGTTGTTGGAAGAGGGTGTTTGCTATGACCAGTGCGTTCTCTTGGCAAAACTCTGTTAGCCTTTGCCCTGCTTCATTCCATGCTCCAAGACCAAATTTCCCTGTTGCTCCAGGTGTTTCTTGACTTCCTACTTTTGCATTCCAGTCCCCTATAATGAAAAGGACATTTTTTGGGTGTTAGTTCTAAAAGGTCTTGTAGGTCTTCATAGAACCTGTCAACTTCGGCTTCTTCAGCGTTACTGGTTGGTGCATAGGCTTGGATTACTGTAATATTGAATGGTTTGCCTTGGAAACGAACAGAGATCATTCTGTCGTTTTTGAGATTGCATCCAAGTACTGCATTTCCAACTCTTTTATTGACCATGATGGCTACTCCATTTCTTCTAAGGGATTCCTGCCCACAGTAGTAGATATAATGGTCATCTGAGTTAAATTCACCCATTCCAATCCATTTTAGTTCACTGATTCCTAGAATGTGTACGTTCACTCTTGCCATCTCCTGCTTGACCACTTCCAATTTGCCTTGATTCATGCACCTAACATTCCAGGTTCCTATGCAATATTGTTCTTACAGCATCAAACCTTGCTTCTATCACCAGTCACATCCACAACTGGGTATTTGTTTTGCTTTGGTTCCATCCCTTCATTCTTTCTAGAGTTATTTCTCTACTGATCTCCAGTAGCATACTGGGCACCTACCGACCTGGGGAATTCCTCATTCAGTATCCTATCATGTTGCATTTTCATAGTGTTCATGGGGTTCTCAAGGCAAGTATATTGAAGTGGTTTGCCATTCCCTTCTCCAGTGGACCACATTCTGTCAGATAGGACTATAATTATATAAACTGTACATTTGGCTAAGATGAACTTTTTAACTGAATAGCAAAAGGTGTTTACAATTCTTTCCTGAGTATTTTAGTACTACCTTTTCACCGTAGTTCATTTGTTCTTTCCACAAAAAAGTTTTGAGGGCTTTCAATGTGCCAGTTACTATGCTAGGTAGGCACTGGGGATACAATAGTTATCGAAACAGCCATGATTCCTACTATCATGAACCTTAAAGTCTGCAGAGGACAGATGATGGATTCTTGAACTAAAGCATTGGAAGTAGGACTGGAGAAGAGTGGATGTTGGGACAGTGATTTTCGAATCTTGATCCTTGGACCATAAACCTTCTAGTCACCTGAGGAGCTTATAAAAACATAGATATCAGATCCTGTCCCTCCAAAGTCTCAGTCAGTAGGACTGGAGTGAACCAGAGTGGAATCTAAGCATTACCATTATAAGATCTCCTCCCAAGTGATTATGGAGCATAATTAATTTTGTGAATGATTATGAGAGAGAGAGAGAGATTATTTAGAAGGCAGAGTTTTTTAAAGTTTATTTTTATTTGTATTTAATTTTTATATTTTATACAATTTTAGTTGATCTGATTACATGGACCACACCCTTGTCTAATTCAATGAAACTAAGCCATGCCATGTGGGGCCACCCAAGATGGACGGGTCATGGTGGAGAGCTCTGACAGAATGTGGTCCACTGGAGAAGGGAATGGCAAACCACTTCAGTATACTTGCCTTGAGAACCCGATGAACATTATCAAAAGGCAAAATGATAGGATACTGAATGAGGAATTCCCCAGATCGGTAGGTGCTCAGTATGCTACTGGAGATCAGTGGAGAAATAACTCTAGAAAGAATGAAGGAATGGAGCCAAAGCAAAACAAATACCCAGTTGTGGATGTGACTGGTGAAAGAAGCAAGGTCTGATGCTGTGAAGAGCAATATTGCATAGAACCTGGAATATTAGGTGCATGAATCAAGGCAAATTGGAAGTGGTCAAGCAGGAGATGGCAAGAGTGAACGTACACATTCTAGGAATCAGTGAACTAAAATGGATTGGAATGGGTGAATTTAACTCAGATGACCATTACATCTACTACTGTGGGCAGGAATCCCTTAGAAGAAATGCAGTAGCCATCATGGTTAAAAAACAGTCTGAAATGTAGTACTTGGATGCAATCTTAAAAATGACAGAATGATTTCTGTTCGTTTCCAAGGCAAACCATTCAATATTAGAGTAATCCAAGCCTATGCTCCAACCAGTAATGCTGAAGAAGCCGAAGTTGAACAGTTTTGTGAAGACCTACAAGACCTTTTAGAACTAACACCCAAAAAAGATGTCCTTTTCATTATAGGGGACTGGAATGCAAAAGTAGGATGTCAAGAAACACCTGGAGTAACAGGCAAATTTGGCCTTGGAGCATGGAATGAAGCAGGGCAAAGGCTAATAGAGTTTTGTCAAGAGAACGCACTGGTCATAGCAAACACCCTCTTCCAACAACACAAGAGAAGACTCTACACAAGGACATCACCAGATGGTCAACACTGAAATCAGATTGATTATATTCTTTGCAGCCAAAGATGGAGAAGCTGTATACAGTTAGCAAAAACAAGACCAGGAGCTGACTGTGGCTTAGATCATGAACTCCTTATTGCCAAATTCAGACTGAAATTGAAGAAAGTAGGGAAAACCACTAGACCACTCAGATATGACCTAAGTCAAATCCCTTATGATTATACAGTCGAAGTGAGAAATAGATTTAAGGGACTAGATCTGATAGATAGAGTGCATGATGAACTCTGGACGGAGGTTTGTGACATTGTACAGGAGACAGGGACCAAGACCATCCCCATGGAAAAGAAATGCAAAAAAGCAAAATGGCTGTTTGAGGAGGTTTTACAAATAGCTGTGAAAAGAAGAGAGGCTAAAAGCAAAGGAGCAATGGAAAGATATAAGCATATGAATGCAGAGTTCCAAGGAATAGCAAGGAGAGATAAGAAAGCCTTCCTCAGTGATCAATGCAAAGAAATAGAGGAAAAGAACAGAATAGGAAAGACAAGAGATCTCTTCAAGAAAATTAGAGATACCAAGGGAACATTTCATGCAAAGATGGGCTCGATAAAGGATAGAAATGGTATGGACCTAACAGAAGCAGAAGATATTAAGAAGAGGTGGCAAGAATACACAGAAGAACTGTACAAAAAAGATCTTCATGACCAAGATAATCACGATGGTGTGATCACTCACCTGGAGTCAGACATCTTGGAATGTGAAGTCAAATTGGCCTTAGAGAGCATCCTTACGAACAAAGCTAGTGGAGGTGATGGAATTCCAGTTGAGCTCTTTCAAATCCTGAAAGATGATGCTGTGAAGGTGCTGCACTCAATATGCCAGCAAATTTGGAAAACTCAGAAGTGGCCACAGGACTTGAACAGGTCAGTCTTCATTCCAATCCCAAAGAAAGCCAATGCCAAAGAGTGCTCAAACTATCGCACAACTGCCCTCATCTCACACGCTAGTAAAGTCATGCCCAAAATTCTCCAAGCAAGGCTTCATGATATGTGAACCGTGAACTCCCAGATGTTCAAGCAGGTTTTAGAAAAGGCAGAGGCACGAGAGATCAAATTGCCAACATCCGCTGGATCATGGAAAAAGCAAGAGAGTTCCAGAAAAACATCTATTTCTGCTTCATTGACTATGTCAAAGCCTTTGACTGTGTGGATCACAATAATCTGTGGAAAATTCTGAAAGAGATGGGAATACCAGACCACCTGACCTGCCTCTTGAGAAACCTGTATGCAGGTCAGGAAGCAACAGTTAGAACTGGACATGGAACAACAGACTGGTTCCAAATAGGAAAAGGAGTACGTCAAGGTTGTATATTGTCTCCCTACTTATTTAACTTATATGCAGAGTACGTCATGAAGATCGGTGGGCTGGAAGAAGCACAAGCTGGAATCAAGATTGCTGGGAGAAATATCAATCACCTCAGATATGCAGATGACACCACCTTATGGCAGAAAATGAAGAGGAACTCAAAAGCCTCTTGATGAAAATGAAAGAGGAGAGTGAAAAGGTTGGCTTGAAGCTCAACATTCAGAAAACAAAGATCATGGCATCTGGTCCCATCACTTTATGGCAAATATATGGAGAAACAGTGGAAACAGTGTCAGACTTTATTTTTTGGGCTTCAAAATCACTGCGGATGCTGATTGCAGCCATGAAATTAAAAGACACTTACTCCTTGGAAGGAAAGTGATGACCAACTTTGATCGCATATTAAAAAGCAGAGACATTACTTTGCCAACCAAGGTCCGTCTAGTCAAGGCTATGGTTTTTCCCGTGGTCATGTATGGATGTGAGATTTGGACTGTGAGGAAAGCTGATCACCGAAGAATTGATGCTTTTGATCTGTGGTGCTGGGAAGACTCTTGAGCCTCCCTTGGACTGCACGGAGATCCAACCAGTCCATTCTAAGGGAGATCAATCCTGGGTGTTCATTGGAAATGCTGATGCTAGAGCTGAAACTGCAATACTTTGGCCACCTCATGCGACGAGTTGACTCACTGGAAGAGACTCTGATGGTGGGAAAGGTTTTGGGCGGGAGGAGAAGGGGACGACAGAGAATGAGATGTCTGGATGGCATCAGTGACTCGATGGACATGAATTTGAGTGAACTCCGGAAATTTGTGATGGACAGGGAGGCCTGGCGTGCTGTGATTCATGAGGTTGCAAAGAGTTGGACATGAGTGAGTGACTGAACTGAACTGAACTGAATACAATTTTAACGGTCACTTTCCATTTAGAAAATATTATCTATTTCCCCATGTTGTACAATATATCCTTGAACCTATCTTATACCCTATAGTTTGTAACCCTCTTATATATACCCAGGGGTGGAATTGCTGGGTCATATGGTAGTTCTGTTTTTAGTTTTTTTTTTTTATAAACCTCCATCCTATATTCCACACTGACTGCACCAATTTACATCGCAACCAACAGTGCACGAGTGTTCCCTTTTCTCCACATCCTTACTGACACTTGTTACTTGTGTTCTTTTTGATGATAGTCATTCTGACATTCGTGAGGTGATATCTTGTTGTGGTTTTGATTTGTATTTCCCAGATGATTCACAATGATGAACACCTTTTCATGTGCCTGTTGGTCATTAGAAGGCAGACTTGACAGGACTTTAATGACTGCTTGGGAATGATAAGTAAAGAAGAGGGAACATTCTAAGGTGACTCCTGGGTTTGTGACACAATTCTTTGACTTGGGGTGGTGGTATGTGCTTGAGACAGGGAGCAGAGTAAGAAGAGCAGGTTTCTTTTGTGGTGGAGATAATAAGTTTAACTTTGGACTAAATGTTTCTCAAATGTACCTTCAGTTCAAACTTCTCTTTTCTGAGTTCCACCCCAGTAGAGCCACCTATCTACTTGGAGTCCCATAGTCACCTCAAAGTCAACAACAAATTGTACATCTTCCCCAGCCAGTTTCTTTTCCAGTGTCCTCTGTATCAGTGAAAGACCTCATGATGTATATAGTTGCTCCAACCAGAAACCTAATGGCTCTGGTGGGAGTTATTTTTTATTGAATTATAGTGGATATACAATATTATATTTGTTACAGGTATACAATATAGCAAATCACAATTTTTAAAGGTTATACTCTATTTGTAGTTATTATAAAATATTGGCTATATTCCCTGTGTTGTACAATATATCCTTCTAGTTTATTTTATACCTAATAGTTTGTACCTCTTATTCCCGTACCGCTATATTTCCTCTCCCTCTTTCCCTCTCCACAGTGGTAACCACTAATTTCTTCTCTATATCTCTGAGTCTGCTTCTTTCTTTTTTTTTTTTTTTTTGGTTATATTCACTACTTTGTTGTGTTTTTACATTCCACATATAAGTGATATCATATAATATTTGTCTTTTTCTGACTTATTTCATTTAGCATAATGCCTGCCAGTTCCATTCATGTTGATGTAAATGGAAAAGTTTCATTCTTTTTTATGACTGGGGCTTCCCTGATGGCTCAGAGGTTAAAGCGTCTGCCTCCGATGCGGGAGACCCGGGTTCGATCTCTGGGTCGGGAAGATCCCCTGGAGAAGGAAACGGTAACCCACTCCAGTATTCTTGCCTGGAGAATCCCATGGATGGAGAAGCCTGGTAGGCTACAGTCCACGGGGTCGCAAAGAGTCGGATAGGACTGAGCGATGGAACGGAACGGAATATTCCACTGTATATATGTACCACATCTTTATCCATTCCTTTGTTGGTGGACACTTAGGTTGCATCCATATTTTGGCAATTGTAAATAATGCTGGTATGAACATTAGTGTGCATGTGCCTTTTAAAATTAGTGTTTTTGGTTTTTTGGATATATATGCAGGAATGGAATTTCTGGGTCATATGGTAGCTATTTTTAGTTTTTTTTGAGAAACCTCCATATATCAAATATTTTCCATACTGGCTGCATCAATTAACGTTTTAATGGGGTTGTTAAAAATTTTTTTGTTTATGTGGCCCATTTCAAAAGTCTTCATTGAATTTGTTACAATAATGCTTTTGTTTTATGTTTTGGTTTTTTGGCCTCAAGTCATGTGGGATCTTAGCTTTCAGACCAGGGATCGAACCCACAATCCTTGCACTGGAAGGTGAAGTCTTAACTTCTGGACCGCCAGGGAAGTTACCCTTAATGGCGTTATTTTTTTATCTCTCTCCCCTTCCACCTTCATTAAACTCTTCACCAGTTTCTGTCAAATTTTATCTGCTAGATGATGTCTCACATATTTCCCTTCCTTTCCATCCTCCCTAATGTCACTCTAAACCAAAACACCAGCATCCTTCACCTGGAAGACTGGATGAACTTGCTAACTAACCCCTCTACCTCTACTCTTGCCTTCTTTCCATCCATTTTTCCTTAGAGCAGCTGAAGTAAACCAAACTATGCCTTCACCATACCTCACCCATTTCAGATTAAGAAGACCCTGCAATAGCTCCCATTGCCTTTAGGATAAAGACAGTCATTACCGTGGTCTGCAAGAGCCTGAATGGTCTGCTCTGGCCCCTGCCTAATACACCTTTAGCCATATTTCATACCACTTCTCCCTCACTCAGAATTGGTACAAAATTTTCTGCCCAGTTTTCAGGAAATGAAGCTGGAGATCTGTCAATTAGATTTTTAATTAAGAAGTCTGCAAAATGCACTATAAGATGTATTTTCAGTCAACACAGAAATCTGTCATCCTTAGATGATTGATTGAGGTAACAGGTTGATGATACTGACTGATGCTGGGTTGACTGTTTTATTAAATTACTTGTCACAAGAATAATGATTTCTATAAGTCAGGTAACAACACTCCTTACTACCTGACATTTTGGGCTCTTATCTTTTTCACTGAAGCATAAGCAGTTAGTTTTGTTCTCATCTCATACTAGTGAGGTGGGTAATGTAGATATTTGTATTCCTTGCCTATAGATAAAGCAACTTAAATCCAAGATGAATGTCACATATAAAGTTAGGGTCTCTTTTCAGTCCAAAAGCACTGTGACATAATAATGATAAATAACATTAGTAACAGATACTTAAAAGTCCTTACTCTGTGCTAGACACTGTTCTCAGCTAAAGCCTTTTCTTTTTATAAATTTATTTTTAAAGATATTTATTTATTTATTTTGACTGCACTTGGTCCTGGTTGCAGCATGTGGGCCTTTAGTTGTGGCATGTGGACTCTTAATTGTGGCATGTGTGATCTAGTTCCCTGACCAGGGATCAAACCTGGGCACCCCGCCATTGGGAGTGTGAAGTCTTCGCCAGTGGATCACCAGGGATACGCCCCAGCTAAGGCCTTTGCATGTATTATCTAATCCTCTCAACAATTTTGTGAGGTCGGGAACATTACTGTGTTCAGTTTAGAGGCGAGGGAACTGAAGCTCAGGGCTGTTACTCAGGTAATCAGTGCTGCTTTTACTATGTTATCTTGAATCTAGCTGGTTTTCAATTCACTTCCTGTCATTTATTGCTTTTGTTCTGCTAGAGCCTTAGTTATATAAAGCATGGAGGGGACACCACAGGCAAATGTATGTTCCTCACTTGTTGTTGGGGTTCCAATTCCTGTTCTGTGTGACTCTAGGAGAGCTGTACTTAACCATTCACAAGCCTTGATGTCTCTTCTCTCACTTTAGCATGAAGTCCCCATTAGAGACAGGGTAAACATGGCCTCTCTTTTTCCTCCAATGTCCTTCTGGTCTCATCTATTTAACCTTCTGGTTCCTACCATTCCAAGATGGGGGGAGGGAAGAAAGAGAATGAGAGAGAGATTTTCCTGAAGATCAAGAGCAGAGCAAATGTTAGCTGCTTATGCCTTTCTTCCTGTTTCTGAGACCCTACCCTCTTCCTCTTGGTGTTCCAAAGGCCTCCCAGCAGGAGGGCTATCTAGATCCAGGCTTCTTATACCAATCATGCATGCATGTATGCTAAGTTGCTTCAGTCTTCTCCAGCTCTCTGCAACCCTATGGACTGTAGCCCACCAGGTTCCTCTGTCCATGGGATTTTCCAGGCAAGAATACTGGAGTGAGTTGCCTTTTCCTCCTCCAGGGGATCTTCCCAACTCAGGGATCGAACTGGCATCTCCTGTGGCTCCTGCATTGCAGGTGGATTCTTTACAGCTGAGCCACCCAGGAAGCCCCATACCAATCCTATGAGACTTAAAAGATGAATAATCCCCTTCACTCTTCTCACCAGAGACCTTTGCATTTGACAATTCTGCTAAAGTAGATTTTTATGTTACTGAGAACACCTCTATCCTACGAGGGATTCTTCTTCTTGGTTGGGGAACATATAAACTCAACTGCCCTTAGAAGTTAAAGTGTTTGATCTACAGTCGGCACTGGCTGGGCCAGACAGCATATAGCAACACATCAGTTACTGAGCTGGGAACCAGAGGAAGAAGCCCTAGACCTTGGGTGGGTCTGACATCAGCAAAGCAGGACTTCCTTTATAGATGGGTGGGATATTACATTGCAAGGAAAGGGAATTGAGACTGAGACAGAAACTGATTTTTCAGTGTAACTTGGTGCTAATGCCTAGGATATGGATATGGATAAAGGAAGCTCTAATTTTTTCTTGCTCATAGTAAGGGTGTGTCCTTCAAATAGGAGTGGGGCTGAACTTGCAGGTAAAACAGTAGAAAGCAACCATGAAGCATGATGTAGGGCTTCTAACAAAAGCATGTTCGTTTTTTTTTTTTTTTTTTTGTACCATCTCCATCTCTTTTAACTGGGTTTTCCAGGTGGCACAGTGGTAAAGAATATGCCTGCCATTGCAGGAGACCTGGGTTCAATCCCTGAGTTGGGAAGATCCCCTGGAGAAGGAAATGAAAACCAACTCCAGTATTCTTACCTGCAGAATCCCATGGACGGAGGAGCCTGGCGGGCTACAGTCCGTGGGGTCACAAAGAGTTGGACATAACTGAGCACATACACACACACACACACACACACACACACACACACACCCTACCTCTTCTAACTAGCTGCTGCTGCTAAGTCCCTTCAGTCGTGTCCGACTCTTAGTGACCCCAAGGACTGCAGCCTACCTGGCTTATCCATCCATGGGATTTTCTAGGCAAGAGTACTGGAGTGGGGTGCCATTGCCTTCTCCGCTTCTAACTAGCATTTGTCAGTTATCTCACACGTTTATGGATAGGTCAAAGTTTTGCCTTGCACCTTAAATCTCCTATGGCAGTGGTTCTCAAATTGTAGTTCCAGGACCTTCAGCATCAGCAGCACTTGGGAACTGGATGGAAATGCAAATTCTCCAGGTGCTACCTAAGAACTAGTCAGTCAGAAACTCTGGGATGGAGACCCAGCAACCTGTGCTGTGACACACCTTCCAGAGGACTCTGGGGCCCACTCAAGTTTGAGAACCACTGCTCTGTGGTGCTTTGTTGGCCCAGGCAATGCCTTGACACTCCCATCAGTTTGTTTGTTCCAGAATCCTCATGTACTGCAAGCTCCGATTTTTAGTGACTGCATAACTTTTGTGTCTTTTGGTTCCATATCTAATGACCCTGGATTTGTGGCTCTCTAGAATGGTCAATAACACTCAGATGCCAGTAAAACCAATTAGCGTACAAACATGAGCTCAAATCATCTATGCTTGCACACACTCAAATCACAAGTACAGCATAGTGCTTAAGAGCCCAACCTTTGGGAGCAGGCATATCTGGGTTAATATTCACACTCTACAGTAGCTCTGTATCTTGGTCTCTGTAAACCTCTATTTCCTCATCTAAAAATGGAGATAACAATATAATCTCACAGCGTTGTTAAAAGGACTAAAACAGAAAATGCACATAAAGTGCTCAGTACCTGCCATTTAAGGAGTGCTCCATAATGGCAGGACTCATTATTATTGGCCTGCTTTCCCCGTATTTTCTGTTGTCATGACATTTTATAGGCAAATGGTAACTTTGAATGTTCGTTTTCTGAATGTTGAGCTTTAAGCCAACTTTTAACTCTCCTCTTTCACTTCCATCAAGAGGATCTTTAGTTTTTCTTCACTTTCTGCCATAAGGGTGGTGTCATCTGCATATCTGAGGTTATTGATATTTCTCCTGGAAATATTTTTTTTTTAATTTTTTAGTAGAAAAACTGAAATTTACAATGTGTTTATATCACGCACTGAGTACATGGCATTTAAAAACAACATCATTACAGAAAGATAACAAAAATAAAAAATCTTAAAACCTATGGGATATGGAAAACATTATCCACTGAGGTCTTAAATGTAGTAGACTTTACATAAAAAGGAAAAGCAATGAGTGTACAAGTATATACAAAATAAACAGAATAATCATAAAGAAAAGAAAGCAACTAATACATACCAGGTATTAATGAAATAAAAATAAAGATAAAATTGAGAGGCTCAACAGAGTCAAAGCTGCCTTATAAAGCTTCTCTAGAAGGAGGGAACAACATGGCAGAGGAATAGGATGGGGAGACCACTTTCTCCCCCACAAATTCATCAAAAGAACATTTGAACACTGAGTAAATTCCACAAAACAACTTCTGAATACCGGCAGAGGACATCAGGCACCCAGAAAAGCAGCCCATTGTCTTCAAAAGGAGGTAGGAAAAAACATAAAAGATAAATAGAAAGACAAAAGAGGTAGGGACGGAACTCCATCACAGGAAGGGAGGCTTAAAAAAAAGAGGTTTCCAAACACCAGGAAACACTCACACTGAAGAGTTTGTGGCCAGCCTTAAAACCTCAGAGGGCCACATAACCGGGAGGAAAAAGAAATAAATAATTAAAACCCACAGATTACGCACCAGAAAACTCCCACCAGAGAAGCAGTGCAGATGTCCGCATGTGCCATTAGCAAGCGGGGCCTGGGCAGGGAGGCACAGGCTGCATTGCTTAGAGTGAGGACCGGGCCTGAATGCCCAAGAGCAATCTGAGAGAGCTAACTGGAGATAGTGGGAAAGCTAACCCGTGAAAACGCAAAAAGTCCTAACCTAAGACTCCGCCAGACCGGCTCACAGAACAAAAAACTGAGCAGAGCTAGCTGGCTGCGGACAGCCCATCCCCCACCGAGACAGGCAAGGGAGGGCAGCCAGAGCTGGAAGCAAACAATCGCGGCCCCAGTGAGGCATCCGATACCAAACTGCAAACAGGCTTTGTTGCTAACCAAGACTTCTTGGCTCTCTGGTTGGTCGATATCCACCTGAGAAGGTGTGCTGGTTGTACACCCAGAAAACCGAGCGGCAGGGACCAGGGAGATGATAAGCCATAGTGACCACACTCACCAAATACCTGGTTACCTGAGCTGCTCAGACCGGGGAAGGGCACAAAACGCAGGCCCAACCAAGTCTGCGCCTTTGTGGAGTACCCAAGTACCTGAACCTGAGTGGCTTAGACCTGGAATATTCATGCATCCCAGCACCGGCCTCAGAGAGTTCCCAGCAGAGCAACCTAGAGCCTGTGCAGTGTAGATTGGGACAGCACACGCGCCATGAGCGAGGGCAAACCCAGTGTGATCAAGAAACTGCGAGCACTCCCCACAGATGCCAGAGATACTTGTCTGCAGTGCTCCGCCCTTCCCACAGCAGGACTGAAAAAGTGAGCCTTAAAAGGTGTCCATCACCGCCCCCTAGTGTCAGGGCAGAAATTAGACACTGAAGAGACCAGCAAACAGAAGCTAAAACAGAGGGAACCACCTTGGAAGAGACAGATGGAGAAGTCTTGGGGCTACCGCAAGAATAAGACTGAAAACAAGAGGCAGGAGGCTTAAATCCAAATCCTGAGAACACCAGAGATCTCCTGACTCCAGGGAACATTAATCGATAGGAGCTCATCAAATGCCTCCATACCTACACTGAAAACAAGCACCACCCAAGGGCCAACAAGTTCCAGAGCAAGACATACAACACAAATTCTCCAGCAACACAGGAAAATAGCCCTGAGTTTCAATATACAGGCTGCCCAAAGTCACTCCAAACCCAGTGACATCTCAAAACTTATTAATGGACACTTCATTGAACTCCAGAGAGAAGAAATCCAGCTCCACCCACCAGAACACCGACACAAACTTCCCTAACAAGGGAACCTTGACAAGCCACCCATCCAAACCCACCCACAGTGAGGAAACGCCACAATAAAGAGAACTCCACAAATTGCCAGAAGACGGAAAGGCCACCCCAAACACAGCAATATAAGCAAGATGAAGAGGCAGAGAAATAACCAGCAGGTAAAGGAACAGGATAAATGCCCACCAAACCAAACAAAAGGGGAAGAGATAGGGAGCCTACCTGATAAAGAATTCTGATTATTGATAGTGAAAATCATCCAAAATCTTGAAAACAAAATGGAGTTACAGGTAATTAATCTGAAGATAAGGATTGAGAAGATGCAAGAAAGGTTTAACAAGGATCTATAAGATATAAAAAAGAGTCAATATACAACGAATAATGCAATAGATGAGATAAAAAACACTCTGGAGGGAACCAACAGTAGAATAACAGGCAGAAGGTAGGATAAGTGAGGTAGAAGGTAAAATGGTAGAAATAAATGAAGCAGAGGAAAAAAGGAAAATGAATGAAAAGAAATGAGGACAATCTCAGAGACCTCTGGGACAATGTTAAATGCCCCAATAGCCAAATCATAGGAGTCCCAGAAGAAGAAGACAAGAAGAAAGACCATGAGAAAATACTTGAGGAGATAATAGTTGAAAATTTCCCTAAAATGGGGAAGGAAATAATCACCCAAGTCCAAGAATCAAAGAGAGTCCCAAACAGGATAAACCCAAGGCGAAATACACTAAGACACATATTAATCACATTAACAAAGATCATACACAAGGAAAAATATTAAAAGCAGCAAGGGAAAAATAACAAATAACACACAAGGGGATCCCCATAAGGATGAAAGCTGACCTTTCAATAGAAACTCTTCATTCCAGGAGGGAATGTCAGGGCATACTTAAAGTGTTGAAAGAAAATATCCTAAAGCCCAGATTACTGTACACAGCAAGGATCTCATTCAAATATGAAGGAGTAATCAAAAGCTTTACAGACAAGCAAGAGCTGAGAGAATTCAGCATCACTAAACTAGCTCTCCAACAAATGCTAAAGGACCTTGTCTAGACAGGAAACACAGAAAGAGTGTATAAACTCAAACCAAAAACAATAAAGTAAATGGCAACGGGGTCATACTTATCAATAATTACCTTAAATGTAAATGGGTTGAATGCCTCAACCAAAAGACAAAGACTGGCTGAATGGATACAAAAACAAGACCCCTATATTTGTTGTCTACAAGAGACCCACCTCAAAACAAGGGACACATACAGATTGAAAGCGAAGGGCTGGAAATAGATATTCCACGCAAATAGAGACCAAAAGAAAGCAGGAGTAGCAATACTCATATCAGGTAAAATAGAATTTAAAACAAAGACTGTGAAAAGAGACAAAGAATGACACTATATGATGATCAAAGGATCAATCCAAGAAGAAGATATAACAATTATAAATACATATGCACCCAACGTAGGAGCACCACAATATGTAAGACAAATGCTAACAATATGAAAGGGGAAATTAACAACAACAGAATAATAGTGGGAGGTTTTAATACCCCACTCACACCTATGGATAGATCAACTAAACAGAAAATTAACAAAGAAACACAAACGTTAAATGATACAATAGATCAGTTAGACCTAAAAAATATCTATAGGTCATTTCACCCCAAAACAATGACTTTCACCTTCTTCTCAAGTGCACATGGAAACTTCTCCAGGATAGATCCCATCCCGTGCCATAAATTTAGCCTTGGTAAATTAAAAAAAAACTGAAATCATTCCAAGCATCTTTTCTGACCACATTGTAGTAAGATTAGATCTCAATTACAGGAGAAAAACTATTTAAAATTCCAACATATGGAGGCTGAAAAACACACTGCTGAATAACCAACAAATCATAGAAAAAATCAAAAAAGAAATCAAAATATGCATACAAACGAATTAAAATGAAAACACAACAACCCAAAACCTGTTCAGTTCAGTTCAGTTCAGTCGCTCAGTCATGTCCAACTCTTTGCGACACCATGAATCACAGCACGACAGGCCTCCCTGTCCATCACCAACTCCCGGAGTTCACTCAGACTCATGTCCATCCAGTTGGTGATGCAATCCAGCCATCTCATTCTCTGCTATCCCCTTTTCCTCCTGCCCCCAATCCCTCTCAGCATCAGAGTCTTTTCCAGTGAGTCAACTCGTCGCATGAGGTGGCCAAAGTATTGGAGTTTCAGCTTCAACATCAGTCCTTCCAATGAACACCCAGGATTGATCTCTTTTAGAATGGACTGGTTGGATCTCCTTGCAGTCCAATGGACTCTCAAGAGTCTTCTCCAGCATCACAGTTCAAAAGCATCAATTCTTCGGCGATCAGCTTTCTTCACAGTCCAACTCTCATATCCATACATGACCATGGGAAAAACCATAGCCTTGACCAAGTGGACCTTGGTTGGCAAAGTAATGTCTCTGCTTTTTAATATACTGTCTAGGTTGATCATAACTTTCCTTCCAAGGAGTAAGAGTCTTTTAATTTCCTGGTTGCAGTCAGCATCTGCAGTGATTTTGGAGCCCAAAACAATAAAGTCTGACACTGTTTCCACTGTTTCCCCATCTATTTCCCATGAAGTGATGGGACCAGATGCCATGATCTTAGTTTTCTGAATGTTGAGCTTCAAGCCAACTTTATCACTCTCCTCTTTCACTTTCATCAAGAGGCTTTTTAGTTCCTCTTCACTTTCTGCCATAAGGGTGGTGTCATCTGCATATCTGAGGTGATTGATATTTCTCCTGGCAATCTTGATTCCAGCTTGTGCTTCTTCCAGCCCAGCCTTCCTCATGATGTACTCTGCATATAAGCTAAATAAGCAGGGTGACAATATACAACCTTGACATACTCCTTTTTCTATTTGGAACCAGTCTGTTGTTCCATGTCCAATTCTAACTGTTGCTTCCTGACCTGCATACAGGTTTCTCAAGAGGCAGGTCAGGTGGTCTGGTATTCCAACTCTTTCAGAATTTTCCATAGTTTATTGTGATCCACACAGTCAAAGGCTTTGGCATAGTCAATGAAGCAGAAATTTGGGACACTGTAAAACAGTGCTAAGGGGAAGGTTCATAGCAATACAGGCATACCTTGAGAAAGAAGAAAAAAGTCAACTAAATAACCTACCTCTACACCTAAAGCAACTAGAAAAGGAAGAAATGAAGAACCCCAGGGTTAGTAGAAGGGAAGAAATCTTAAAAATTAGGGCAGAAATAAATGCAAAAGAAACAAAAGAGACCGTAGCAAAAGTCAACAAAGCGAAAAGCTGGTTCTTTGAGAGGGTAAATAAAATTGACATACTATTACCCAGACTCATCAAGAAACAAAGGGAGAAAAAACCAAATCAATAAAATTAGAAATGAAAATGGAGAGATCACAACAGACAACACAGAAATACAAAGGAGCATAAGAGACTACAATCAGCAATTATGTGCCAATAAAATGGACAACTTGGAAGAAATGGACAAATTCTTAGTACAACTCTCCAAAACTGAACCAGGAAGAAATAGAAAATTTTAACAGACCCATCACAAGCACGGAAATTAAACTGTAATCAGAAACCTTCCAGCAAACAAAAACCCAGGTCCAGAAGGCTTCACAGCTGAATTCTACCAAAAATTTAGAGAATAGGTAACATCTATCCTACTCAAACTCTTCCAGAAAACTGCAGAGGAACGTAAACTTCCAAACTCATTCTACGAGGCCACCATCTCCCTAATACCAAAACCTGAAAAAGATGCCACAAAAAAAGAGAACTACAGGACAATATCACTGATGAACATAGATGCAAAAATCCTTAACAAAATTCTAGCAATCAGAATCCAACAACACATTAAAAAGACCATACATCATGCCCAAATGGGCTTTATCCCTGGAACACAAGGATTCTTCAATTTCTGCAAATCAATCAATGCAATACACCACATTAAAAATTGAAAAATAAAAGACATATGATTATCTCAATAGATGCAGAGAAAGCCTTCGACAAAATTCAACATCGATTTATGATAAAAACCCTCCAGAAGGCGCGAATAGAAGGAACATTCCTCAACATAATAACAGCTATATATGACAAACCCACAGCAAACATTATCCTCAACGGTGAAAAACTGAAAGCATTTCCCCTAAAGTCAGGAACAAGACAAGGGTGCCCACTCTCACCACTACTATTCAACATAGTTCTTGAAGTTTTGGCCACAGCAATCAGAGCAGAAAAAGACATAAAGGGAATACAAATTGGAAAAGAAGAAGTAAAACTTTCACTGTTTGCAGATGACATGATCCTCTACACGGAAAACCCTAAAGACTCTACCAGAAAATTACTAGAGCTAATCAATGAATATAGTAAAGTTGCAGGATATAAAATCAACACACAGAAATCCCTTGCATTCCTATACACTAATAATGAGAAAATAGAAAGAGAAATTAAGGAAACAATTCCATTCACCATTGCAACGAAAAGAGTAAAATACTCAGGAATATATCTACCTAAAGAAACAAAAGTCCTGTATATAGAAAACTATAAAACACTGGTGAAAGAAGTCAGAGAGGACACTAATAGACGGAGAAATATACCGTGTTCACGGATTTGAAGAATAATTATTGTGAAAATGAATATATTACCCAAAGTAATTTATAAGTTCAATGCAATCCCTATCAAGCTACCACCGGTATTTTTCACAGAGCTAGAACAAATAATTTCACAATTTGTATGGAAATACAAAAAACCTCGAATAGCCAAAGCAATCTTGAGAAAGAAGAATGGAACTGGGGGAATCAACCTGCTGGACTTCAGGCTCTACTACAAAGCCACAGTCATCAAGACACTGTGGTACTGGCATAAAAACAGAAATATAGATCAATGGAACAAAATAGAAAGCCCAGAGATAAATCCACACACCTATGGACACCTTATCTTTGACAAGGGAGGCAAGAATATCCAGGAGAAAAGACAATCTCTTTAACAAGTGGAGCTGGGAAAACTGGTCAACCACTTGTAAAATATGAAACTCTAACACTCCCTAACACCATACACAAAAATAAACTCAAAATGGATGAAAGATCTAAATGTAAGACCAGAAACTATAAAAACTCCTAGAGGAGAACATAGGCAAAACACTCTCTGACATAAATCACAGCAGGATCCTCCATGACCCGCCTCCCAGAATATTGGAAATAAAAGCAAAAATAAACAAATGGGACCTAATTAAAATCAAAAGTTTCTGCACAGCAAAATTAACTATAAGCAAGGTGAAAAGACAGCCTTCAGAATGGGAGAAAATAATAGCAAATGAAGCAACTGATAAAGGATTAACCTCAAAAATATACAAGCAACACCTGCAGCTCAATTCCAGAAAAATAAATGACTCATTCAAAAAGTGGGCCAAAGAACTAAACAGACATTTCTCCAAAGAAGACATGCAGATGGCTAACAAACACATGAAAATATGCTCAACATCACTCATAATCAGGCAAATGCAAATCAAAACCACAATGAGGTACCATTTCACACCAATCAGAATGGCTGCTATCCAAAAGTCTACAAGCAATAAATGCTGGAGAGGGTGTGGAGAAATGGGAACCCTCTTACCCTGTTGGTGGGCATGCAAACTAGTACAACCACTATGGAGAACAGTTTGGAGATTTCTTAAAAAGAACTGGAAATAAAAGTGCCATCAGTTCAGTTCAGTTCAGTCGCTCAGTCGTGTCCGACTCTCCGCGACCCCATGAATCACAGCACGCCAGGCTTCCCTTTCCATCACCAACTCCCAGAGTTCACTCAAACTCATGTCCACAGAATCGGTGATGCCATCCAGCCATCTCATTCTCCGTCGTCCCCTTCTCCTCCCGCCCCCAACCTTCCCAGCATCAGAGTCTTTTCCAGTGAGTCAACTCGTCACATGAGGTGGCCAAATATTGGAGTTTCAGCTTTAGCATCAGTCCTTCCAATGAACAACCAGGATTGATCTCCCTTAGAATGGACTGGTTGGATCTCCTTGCAGTACAAGGGACTCTCAAGAGTCTTCTCCAACACCACAGTTCAAAAGCATCAATTCTTCGGCGATCAGCTTTCTTCACAGTCCAACTCTCACATCCACACATGACCACAGGAAAAACCATAGCCTTGACTAGACGGACCTTTGTTGGCAAAGTAATGTCTCTGCTTTTTAATATACTATCAAGGTTGGTCATAACTTTCCTTCCAAGTAGTAAGGGTCTTTTAATTTCATGGCTGCAATCAGCATCTGCGGTGATTTTGGAGCCCAAAAAAATAAAGTCTGACACTGTTTCCACTGTTTTTCCATCTATTTCCCATGAAGTGATGGGACCAAAACTGCCATATGACCCAGCAATCGCAGTCCTGGGTATACATTCCAAGGAAACCAGAATTGAAAGAGACACGTACTCCAATATTCATCACAGCACTGTTTATAATAGCCAGGACCTGGAAGCAGCCTAGATGTCCATTTGCAGACGAATGGATAAGAAAGCTGTGGTACATATACACAGTGGAGTATTACTCAGGATTAAAAAGAACATATTTGAATTAGTTCTAATAAGGTGGATGAAACTGGAGCCTATTATACAGAGTGAAGTAAGCCAGAAAGAAAAACACCAATACAGTATACTAACGCATATATATGGAATTTAGAAAGATGATAACGATAACCCTGTATACGAGACAGCAAAAGAAACACAGATGTATAGAACAGTCTTTTGGACTCTGTGGGAGAGGGCAAGGGTGGGATGCTTTGGGAGAATGGCATTGAAACATGTATATTATATGTGAAATTAATCGCCAGTCCAGGTTCAATGCATGATACAGGATGCTCAGGGATGATGTATTGGGATGGACCAGAGGGATGGGATGGGGAGTGAGGTGGGAGGGGGGTTCAAGATGGGGAACACATGTACACCCAGGGCAGATTCATGTCAATATATGGCAAAACCAATACAATAATATAAAGTAAAAAAAAAAAAGTAAGCAAACAAACAAAAAAGCTTCTCTAAAAATGGAAACATCAGGTAACAATAATCAACAAGAAAAATCTTGCAAATAAGCAATATTCAAAACAGGAATTACTCATAGAAGCATTAAGAATATAAATAATAGAAACAACTTTATGCCTATATATTCGAAGATTAGTTGTCTCGTATACAGGGTTATCATTACCGTCTTTCTAAATTCCATATGTATGCGTTAGTATACTGTATTGGTGTTCTTCTTTCTGGCTTATTTCACTCTGTATAATAGGCTTCAGTTTCATCCACCTCATTAGAACTGATTCAAGTGTATTCTTTTTAATTGCTGAGTAACACTCCATTGTGTGTATGTACCACAGTTTTCTTATTCATTCATCTGCAGATGGACATCTAGGCTGCATCCATTTCCTGGTTATTATAAATAGTGCTGTGATGAACTTTGGAGTGCATGTGTCTCTTTCAATTCTGGGTTCATCAGTGTGTATACTTAGCAGTGTGATTGCTGCGTCGTATGGCAGTTCTATTTCTCCCGGAAATCTTGATTCCAGCTTGTGCTTCCTCCAGCCCAGCGTTTCTCATGATGTACTCTGCATAGAAGTTAAATAAGCAGGGTGATAATATACAGCTTTGATATACTCCTTTTCCTATTTGGAACCAGTCTGTTGTTCCATTCCCAGTTCTAACTGTTGCTTCCTGACCTACATACAAGTTTCTTAAGAGGCAGGTCAGGTGGTCTGATATTCCCATCTCTTTAAGAATTTTCCACAGTTTATTGTGATCCACACAAAGGCTTTGGCATAATCAATAAAGCAGAAATAGATGTTTTTCTGGAACTCTCTTGCTTTTTCGATGATCCATTGGATGCTAGCAATTTTTACAAGAGAGTATAAAGTGCCAAATGGTGTAGCAAAGATGGTAAGTGCTACAAGAATCCAGAGAAGGGGAAGGGGAAGGAGGCCAGTGAGAGGAAAGGCTTCTTGGAGTTACTGTTTTGAGCTGGGCTTTCAGGATGGGGAAGATCTGGTTGGGAGGAGGGGAGGGGTAAATAGGTGCTTATCACAATGCCCAAAGACTAATTAAGGATTCTTTTAAGTACTCGACACTCAGAGAATGTCAGGACTCGATTTACAAAAAGTTCTGCTTACACATGCAAACATTTTGGATCGTACTAGACTGGGACAGAAAGAGTTGGGGTCTTGCTTCATCCTCACACTAAGTATTTGTGTTCACATGTTCAAATTTCCTTCTATTTTTTAGGCTTCTGTTTCCTCACTATAAAGTGAGAGGGCTGAACTTAATAAATTTTAAGATCCATTCCTACTCTGAAGATAGCCACGTCCATTGCTAATGCCTCTGGGCCTGGCACTGTATACTTATCAATTTACTTAACAGCCCTTGTGATGGAATACTCTTGTATCACCTGTTTTACAGAAGAGGGAACAAAGGTTCAGGAAGGTTATGTAAAATATTCAAGGTTTGTCACACAAGAGGGTCATGGACCCGTATCACTAGTACCATGTGATATAGTTAGAGTTTCTGTATGGAGGAGATTTACAAAGAAGTGGCGAGAATCCCAGGGACGGGGGAGCCTGGTGGGCTTCCGTCTATGGGGTCACACAGAGTCGGACACGACTGAAGTGACTTAGCAGCAGCAGCAGCAGAATGCATGTGGTCCCCTGAACTCTCATCATGCCACAGCACAGACCAGCCATAGATGTTCTACATGCATACGTGTTCTGGCTGGCCAAGGTTCAGGCATGGTTGGGCTCTGTCTGGACCAGTACACTGGACTTGGGACAGAGAGCAGTCCAAGTGTGAGAGTGAGCCCTATCCCCAATTCAGATTACATTTATAGGTTAACCTAAGAGGAGCTGGACTTCCCTGGTGACTCAGATGGTAAAGAATCCACGTGCAATGCAGGAGACCCAGGTTCGATCATGGGTGGGGAAGATCCCCTGGAGGAGGAAACGGCAACCCACTCCAGTGTTCTTGCCTGGAGAATCCCATGGACAGAGGAGCCTGGTGGGCTACAAGAGTCAGACATGACTTAGTGACTAAGCCACTACCAAGAGGAGCTAGAGGCCACCTAGTTTTTTAAATGACAAGAAACCTGTCAAAGGATCTCTCAGCCTTGGGGCCACACCAGGGAACAGGCATCTAGGGCATCAGGATCTACATACTGAAGTTGATAGGAACAGACTTGCCTACCCAGAATCGTGACATTAGCCGAAAGCCTAATCTCTTTGCAGTCAAGTTCAGGGCAGCTGAGCCGACTCTTGGTCATATTACCAAAAGGTGGAGGAAATGAGCCTCCAGTGTCATCTGGATATGTCTCCTATCTAGGAGAGCCAGCAGAGTTGGAATCAAACACAGGCAGTGTGGTGTCAGAGCCCTCACTCTTAACCAATGAACCATGCACTGTCAATTCTTATGTGAGGTGCTCACTCACTTCAGTCATGTCTGACTCTTTGAGACCTTATGGACTGTAGCCTGCCAAGCTCCTCAGATCAAGGGATTTTCCAGGAAAGAATACTGGAGTGGATTGCCATACCTCCTCCAGGGGATCGTCCTTATCTAGGGGTCGAACCCGGGTCTCCTGCATTTCCTGCATGGCAGGTGGATTCTTTTACCGCTGAGCCACCAGAGAAGTGCTGTTAATTCCTATACTTCTGCTGAATATAGTGGTGGTTTTATAATGTAGGGAAAGCAAGATAACTTTCCAGCCAGTACAGTCTGAATTTGAATCCTGGCTCCTCCACTTACCACATGTGAGGTAAGTTATTTAATCTCTCTAAGCCTTTTTCCCTAATTGCACGGTGATAAAAATAATCCCTGTGTGGGTACAAGTGAAGTCGCTTCAGTTGTGTCCTACTCTTTGTGACCACATGGACTATAGCCCGCCAGGCTCTTCTGTCCATGGGATTCTCCAGGCAAGAATACTGGGGTGGGTAGCCATTCCCTTCTCTAGGGGAGCTTCCTAGCCCAAGGATCAAACCTTCATCTCCTGCTGCTCCTGCATTGCAGGCGGATTCTTTACTGCTGAGCCACCGTGCAAGCCCCACTCCGCCCCCCCCCAAATAATCCCTACCTCCCAGGTTTACTCTTGCGGATTAAGCGAGATAATAAATGGAAAGTTCCTAGAACCCTGTCTGAGGGTATAGGATGTGCTTAGAAAATGTGACTCCTGTAATCATGAGCAGCACTGCTCCTGTCAGCCGGCTCGCCTTCTAAAAGGGCTCAGTTCTGAGATAATCCACAAGATGTCCCCCTCTCAAAAGAAAGTTCTCTAGCAGGGCTATGTCTTTAAATATGTATATCTGAAGATCTGAGCTCTTGAAAAATGACTTTCATGTCCATGCCTGTCTGTGCAAAAACATATATTGAACCATGTGCCCAGGAGGAAATCATAGTTGGCTTTGGAACCAATGCACATATGGCTCTCGAGGCAGTTCTAAGGCAAGTCGGTTGCTTTCCAGGCTGTGTGTGGGCTGCCACTGAATCCCTACAGTACAGCCCAAGCAGGATGTAGTGGAAGGACTTTGAGGATCTGTAATTATGTTCCTTTCTCAAGTTCTGAGGGAAATATATGAATCTTGAGGGGTGTGCATGTGTATGGATGTGTGTGTGTTTGCGTGTGCAGGCACATTTGTGTGCCCATGTGCATACTGGGGCAGACAGAGGTTGGGGGACAGAGGTTGCCCCCACCCCTCTGAAAATTTTGCACTAGACATGGAAGCATCCTTTCACTTCCTGCTGTTCTGAGGAGTTTATTTTTGGTGGGTCCTTGTGGTACAGGACACAAGTTCAAAAAGATACTCTGCTGTTTGTGTGGAACAGATAATACCAGGCCTAAAATAATGACATGCATTCAGGACGATGGAACAATAAGAAATCTAAGTGTAGAATCTGCTTCTGCAGCAGGAGCAATATAGTTGTAGAGTCATTTATTTATTCATTTTTTAACCACTTGAAAAAACCTTTCCTCTTGATCAACGCAGGAGGAAGAAAACAGCTGTTTTTGATTCTTTCTTGCCTTCCATCACACTTATTTGCATACTGAGTAAAGGGCCTACAACCTGGCGACTATTTTGCCCATTAGTCTTTCGTACATGGCCTTGAGACTCCTAAGGATAATTTCCTTTGTTGTTTCTCAATGAAGGGCGACAGTGTCTTGGCTGCTAAAGCTGCATCGCGCCACTTTGTTCTGGGAAGAGAAAATGGCCTTTTTTTTTTTCTCACAAACTTTCCAATATTCTGGATATTTTAGGCAAAGTTCATCATGGCCTTGTTTGTGGCAGAGCAGGTCTGGGTTGGGACTGCTGACAGATCTTTCTGCCTCCGAGAAACTAAGATACTGAGACTCAGAAGAAAAGTCTTTTGCACCCTTCAAGAAATGCTCTCTTCCCAGATGCTCAGAGCCCTTACACTGCCTCCACTGTGGCTGCGTTGTTTCATCCAGACTGACGCTTTTTGGACAACACTAAGAGCCAGATTTTTTTTTTTTTTTTTTTTGGATCTACGTCCTTTGCCTGAATTTCTGATCCTCAGTGTCTTCTCCTCTGTTTCCCAAGATTGTCCTTGGCTTCATGCTTTTCAAATTGGATTTAGCAAAGCCTGGGTGTACTTGACAGTGTGGCAGGCGGTATGTAGAGCCTCCTCTGGACTGTCACTTTTTTTTGGTGGCAATTCATTTCAATATATTCCGGAACAGAATGCAAAATTCTCTCAAGTCTTTAAGATAAAATAAGTAATGCCCATTGAGTACTTACCGTATACAAGGCTCTAAGTGCTTGGTATGTATTAATGAGGCTCATCCTCGCAGCAACCTGAAGAAGTAGGTTACTATAGTTAACCCAATTATGTGCTGTGCTGCACTTAGTCGCTCAGTCATTTTCAACTCTTTACCACCTTGTGGACTGTAGCCCGCCAGTCTCCTCTGTCCATGGGGATACTCCAAGCAAGAATACTGGAGTGGGTTGCTATGCCCTGCTCCAGGTGATCATCCTAACCCAGGAATCAAACACAGGTGTCCTGCATTGCAGGCGGATTCTTTACTGTCTGAGCCACCAGGGAACCCAACAACATGAATGAGAAACCTGAGGCTTGGGGTGATTAAATGACTTGTTCAAGATCAAAGATCTGGGTAAGTGGCAGTCTGCCTGAGAATCCATGCTCTTAGCTACAATCTTGTATTTGTTGACAAGGACAGATTGGACTGTACCCTCCAGACCTAAGGAGATTTCTCTGTCCTAAGTGTAAAGTTCAGCTGTTCTGTTAAATGGATGTATAGCTTGGCCTGAACCTTTGAACGAGGTAATCTTCACTTAAAGGAATAATTCTGATATTGGGTTGGAGGGGCATGTTGCCAGTCAGTGGAGGAGATAGCTTGAGATAATGTAACCAAGTCCAAAGTCGCTCTGTTCACCGCATCACAGGCCAATGAATCCAAGAGACAAGGTGTTGAGGCAAGGAATATGACTTTATTTGGAAAGCTGGCAGACCAAGAACATTGTCTCAAAATAACCATCTTATGGGGATCTGGATGCCAGCTTCTTTTATAGAGCAGAGATGGGGGGAAGTGAGGAAACAAAGTAAAAAGGCCATTGATCTTGCAAATATCTTTTAGAATGGCAAGCCTCAGGCAGGGGATGTTTAACTTCTTCCTGCCTGCCATCCAAAAGTGGACAGGGTCCTGAACAAAGGCACTTAAGTTAACAGAGGAGAGGGGCACAAGATTCCCCGAGGCAGGCCATTTAGGTATGATTATAATAACAAAAGCAATGAAAAACAAGTCCAAGAAACATTTCCAACGTGAAGTCAGAATTGGTTTTTCCCTGCAATGGTAGTTACCGCTCTATGTTGTTAAACAAATAAGACCAGAAGTTACTCATCTTCTGTCTATTCGTAAGATCAGGGATATAAATGGGTTTGGCAGATAGGAGCTTTAGTCCACGTCACTAAGTGTAATCCATATGTTGAAGCCCTAACCGTGCAATGTGGGCTTCCCTGGTGGCTTGGCTGGTAAAGAATCCACCTGCAATGCAGGAGACCTGTGTTTGTTCCCCGGGTTGGGAAGATACCCTGGAGAAGGGAACGGTTACCTACTCCAGTATTCTGGCCTGGAGAATTCCATGGACTGTATAGTCCATGGGGTCACAAAGAGTCAACGACTGAGCGACTTTCACTTTTCAGTCCCGCAATGTGGCTATATTCGGAGATACAGCTTTCAGTTCAGTTCAGTCGTGTCCGACTCTCTGCGACCCCATGAATCACAGCACGATACAGGTTGGGAGAAACTAATTAAGGTTAAGTGAAGTCATAAGGCTGGGGCCCTGATTGGTTGGGGCTAGTAGTCTTACAAGAGACATCTTGAGTGCTCCGATGCTTGTGTGTGTGTGTTTTCTTTCTCTCCTCCTTCCTCCCTTCTCTTTCCACTTTTCTTCTCCCTTGCTTTCCGTGCATGCACACAAAAAGAGGTCATGTGAACGCACAGCAAGATGGAGGTTGGTCTACAAGCCAAGAGAAGAGGCCTCAGAATGAAGCTAACCTTTCCAGAGCCTTGATTTTGAACTTCTTAATCTCCAGAAATTTGAGAAATGTATTTCTGTTGTTAAAACCATGCAGTCTGTGATATTTTGTTACAGCAGACCTAGCAAGTCTTCTCTGGTGGCTCAGTGGTAAAGAATCTGCCTGCAATGCATGAGACACAGCTTTGATCCCTGGGCCAGGAAGAGCCCCTGGAGACAGCAGTGGCAACCCATTCCAGCATTCTTGCCTGGAGAATTCCACAGAGGAGCCTGGCAGACTACAGTCCATGGGGTTGCAAAGAGTGGGACATGACTGAGCTACTAAACAACAAAGTAAGTTCATACAGGCAAGATCTGTCATTTTCCTTTATTTTATAGATTAAATGTAATCTTCTTAGTGCTCCCAACATGTTTTTATGGGCAGGAAATTCAATCTCAGTTATTTAGGGGGTTTCCTATGTTCCTACATGAGATAATTGGTGAGTCCTGGGCTTTTGTTAGGCCAGAAAATCAGGTGAGGGCCAGGTCCTTAGTGCTAAGTAGTTTCAGCTTTGCTAGCTCCTTGGGATCCCAGAGGTTGCCATTAGCAGACTCCTGTTGATTGGTTTTGGGCACTGCTTCTCTGAGTGGACCCAAAGATGCTGCTCATCAAGGTCTTTCCTTTTGACTGCTGACCTGTGTGGTTCACTGTGTTTGCACGCAGAGCACTGTCTTTGTTGCTCAGTTCTCTGACCTCTTTCAGTTTCAGTGGGAAGGAATGCAACTCTGTCTTGGGCTCAGTGGCTTCCCCTTCCCAGCTCAGAGCTCTTCTCTGTATGGAATGGTAGAGCAGAATCCCCTTCACTAATCCTTTAGACCAGGAGTTGAAGAACTTTTTGTGTAAAGGTTCAGATATTTTGGTTGGTGGGTTATATGGTCTCCCATATAACCCAGCTGAGGTTGCAAACACCTCAGCTAGAGAGTAGTCACATGCAATATGTAAATGAGTGGATGTACTCTTCTAATAAAACTTCAGTTGTGAGCACCAAATTTGAATTTAATGTAATTTTCGTGTCAGGAAATATTATTCTTTTTTATTTTCTTCCCCCCAACCATTGTTTAAAAAAAATTAAAAAAAATTCTTAGTTCACAGGCTATATGAAAACAGTCGGCGGGATGGATTTTGAGATGAGATATAGATTTCTGATCTGTTTTAGACTTTTGCAACTCGAAGTATGGGTGCATGGACCAGCAGTGTTAAAATCATCTGTGAACTTGTTAGAAATGCAGAATTTCAGGACTCACGACAGACCCAACCAATAGGAATCTGAGTTTAAATAAGATCTCCAGTGAGGCACAGAATTCCCCAGGTCGGTAGGTGCCCAGTATGCTATTGGAGATCAGTGGAGAAATAACTCTAGAAGGAATGAAGGGATGGAGCAAAAGCAAAACCAATACCCAGTTGTGGATGTGACCAGTGAGAGAAGCAAGGTCCGGTTCTGTAAAGAGCAATATTGCATAGGAACCTGGAATGTTAGGTCCATGAATCAAGGCAAATTGGAAGTGGTCAAATAGGAGATGGTGAGTGAACATAGACATTCTAGGAATCAGTGAATTAAAAAGGACTGGAAAGGGTGAATTTAACTCGGATGACCATTATATCTACTACTGTGGGCAGGAATCCCTTAGAAGAAATGGAGTAGCCATCATGGTCAACCAAAGAGTCTGAAATGCGTTACTTGGAAGCAATCTTAAAAATGACAGAATGATTTCTGTTCATTTCCAAGGCAAACCATTCAATATTACAGTAATCCAGGCCTATGCTCCAACCAGTAATGCTGAAGAAGCCGAAGTTGAATGGTTCTATGAAGACCTACAAGACCTTTTAGAACTAACACCCAAAAAAGATGTCCTTTTCTTTATGGGGGACTGGAATGCAAAAGTAGGAAGTCAAGAAACACCTGTAGTAACAGGGAAATTTGGCCTTGGAGCACGGAATGAAGCAGGGAAAAGGCTAATAGAGTTCTGCCAAGAGAACGCACTGGTCATAGCAAACACCCTCTTCCAACAACACAAGAGAAGACTCTACACATGGACATCCTCAGATGGTCAACACCGAAATCAGATTGATTATATTCTTTGCAGCCAAAGATGGAGAAGCTGTACACAGTTAGCAAAAACAAGACCAGGAGCTGACTGGCTCAGATCATGAACTCCATATTGCCAAATTCAGACTGAAATTGAAGAAAGTAGGGAAAACCACTAGACCATTCAGATATGACCTCAATCAAATCCTTTATGATTATACAGTGGAAGTGAGAAATAGATTTAAGGGACTAGATCTGATAGATAGAGTGCCTGATGATCTCTGGATGGAGGTTCGTGGCCTTGTACAGGAGACAGGGACCAAGACCATCCCCATGGAAAAGAAATGCAAAAACGCAAAATGGCTGTCTGAGGAGGCCTTACAAATAGCTGTGAAAAAAAGAGAAGTGAAAAGGAAAGATATAAGCATCTGAATGCAGAGTTCCAAAGAATAGCAAGGAGAGATAAAGACTTCCTCAGCGATCAATGCAAAGAAATAGAGGAAAGCAACAGAATAGGAAAAGCAAGAGATCTCTTCAAGAAAATTAGAGATACCAAGGGAACATTTCATGCAAAGATGGGCTCGATAAAGGACAGAAATGGTATGGACCTAACAGAAGCAGAAGATATTAAGAAGAGGTGGCAAGAATACACAGAACAACTGTACAAAAGAGATATTCATGACCAAGATAGTCACGATAACGTGATCACTGACCTAGAGCCAGACATCTTGGAATGTGAAGTCAAGTGGGCCTTAGAAAGAATCACTACGAACAAAGCTAGTGGAGGTGATGGAATTCCAACTGAGCTATTTCAAATCCTGAAAGATGATGCTGTGAAAATGCTGCACTCAATATGCCAGCAAATTTGGAAAACTCAGCAGTGGCCACAGAACTGGAAAAGGTCAGTCTTCATTCCAATCCCAAAGAAAGGTAATGCCAAAGAATGCTCAAACTACTGCACAGTTGCACTCATCTCACACACTAGTAAAGTCATGCTCAAAATTCTCCAAGGCAGGCTTCAGCAGTATGTGAACCGTGAACTCCCAGATGTTCAAGCAGGTTTTAGAAAAGGCAGAGGCACCAGAGATCAAATTGCCAACATCCGCTGGATCATGGAGAAAGCAAGAGAGTTCTAGAAAAACATCTATTTCTGCTTCATTGACTATGCAAAAGCCTTTGACTGTATGAATCACAACAATCTGTGGAAAATTCTGAAAGAGATTGGAATCCAAGACCACCTGACCTGCCTCTTGAGAAACCTGTATGCAGGTCAGGAAGCAACAGTCAGAACTGGAAATGGAACAACAGACTGGTTACAAATAGGAAAAGGAGTAGGTCAAGGCTGTATATTGTCACCTTGCTTATTTAACTTATATGCAGAGTACATCATGAGGAACGCTGGGCTGGAAGAAGCACAAGCTGTAATCAAGACTGCTGGGAGAAATATAAATAACCTCAGATATGCAGATGACACCACCCTTATGGCAGAAAGTGAAGAGGAACTCAAAAGCCTCTTGATGAAAGTGAAAGAGGAGAGTGAAAATGTTGGCTTGAAGCTAACATTCAGAAAACAAAGATCATGGCATCTGGTCCCATCACTTCATGGGAAATAGATGGAAAAACAGTGGAAACAGTGTCAGATTTTTTTTGGGGGGGGGCTCCAAAATCACTGCAGATGTTGATTGCAGCCATGAAATTAAAAGACGCTTACTCCTTGGAAGGAAAGTTATGACCAACCTTGATAGTACATTAAAAAGCAGAGACATTACTTTGCCAACAAAGGTCCGTCTAGTCAAGGCTATGGTTTTTCCCATGGTCATGTATGGATGTGAGAGTTGGACTGTGAAGAAAGCTGATCACCAAAGGATTGATGCTTTTGAACTGTGGTGTTGGAGAAGACTGTTGAGAATCCCTTGGACTGCAAGGAGATCCAACCAGTCCATTCTAAAGGAGATCAATCCTGGGTGTTCATTGGAAGGACTGATGCTAAAGCTGAAACTGCAATACTTTGGCCACCTCATGCGACGAGTTGACTCACTGGAAAAGACTCTGATGCTGGGAAAGGTTGGGAGCGTGAGGAGAAGGGGTCAACAGAGAATGAGATGGCTAGATGGCATCACCGACTCTGTGGACATGAGTTTGAGTGAACTCTGGGAGTTGGTGATGGACAGGGAGGCTGTCGTGCTGTGATTCATGGGGTCGTGGAGAGTCGGACACGACTGAGCGACTGAACTGAACTGAAGCAAGCACTCAGTAATTGTTAGCTATTATTATTTGAGTTGAGTGTGGTATAACACAGTCATTGAGAGCCTACGCCCTAGAATCACAGCCAAAATCCTAGCTCCAGAACATACTAGTCAAGTGGCCTTATAGCAAGTTACTATTCTTTAGATTCCTCATCTATAAATTGGGGATAAAAATAGTACATATCTTGAAGGGTTGCTGTGAGAGGACTAAATATGATAGCATTTGCATGGTACCAGGCACAGAGTAAAGTGAAGTGAAATTTGCTCAGTCGTGTCCAGCTCTTTGTGACCCCATGTACTATGCAATCCATGGAATTCTCTAGGCCAGAATAATGGAGTGGGTAGCACATCCCTTCTCCAGGGGATCTTCCTGACCCAGCAATCAAACTGGGGTCTCCTGCACTGCTGGCAGATTCTTTACCAACTGAACTATTGGGAAAGCCAGAGTAAACACTCCATAAAAGTTACTTATTATTGTTTTCCAATCCATCAGGAAGATGAGATTAGCACATGAATCACTGTAGGGAAGATCGAGAGTCAAGTTGGGTGGTGTGTAGACTAAAAAGATCTCGAGGAGTAGGATATGACAAGAAAGTCTTATTAACATTTTGAAGACCAAAGTAAATATACGGGATTTATTTCAGAAGCTGACCCTCAAGAGGCCAAGACCCAAGGAAATTTACCGACTTACTCTGCCACATGCACAAGCACTTTGGAAGCCCACTCCCTAAGCCCACATTTCTTGCAGGGCCACCTACTGTCTTTGTAACCCATCAGTGTGACCAATATGATACATTAATTGTGTCCTTGAGCATCCAAGATAATTAAAGTACTAAAAATAAGGGCTCCATATATACGAATGTTCCTGAAACTGACAGATGTGACAAGTAATAGAAGCAGAAATAACAGAGTGCAGAAGCAGGATTGCTGTTCCTACCTCTCCTTGCCTGGCCTCTGACAACTTAATCAAAACACACACAGAAGAGCTGCATTTTCATTGGGGTGGTGACATTCATGCATTAACAGAAATCAAACGTTAACGACTGCAAGATTTAGAAAGAAGAGAAAAGCAGGAGTCTGTCTCCCGCTTCCACAAAAATGGGGTTCTGGAAATCTCAGGCAGGAACCACTGATAATTAGTGATGAGAATGTTGGTATACAATTCACGAAGGAAGACTGAGAAAGAGTGTGATGGTAAAGAGCCCAAGGCAGGCAAAACACATCTTAATTTTCAATACACTGTCACCTCATGAGGCTGTTCACATCACTGCAGGGATTATCTAAAAGAAAATTTTAGTGTCAGGGAGACTTTACGCTTCACCTCTGAGCTCCCTATGCCCACAGATGTGTGCTCATGATATGCACACATTTTAATATTAGTCTAGGAAAAAAAACCACAATTTTTTTAAAAGCCTACCAAACAAAAACTAATACAGTACCTAAAAACTATGTGCAGTTGAAAAAAATTCCACCAGTTTTGTGATATTTGCTACAGCAAATGTAGTGGTCCATGCATTGTATTACTAAATTTGCTAATACTGTGGGGATTAGCCACAACAAAATTTTAATTCTAGGCTGTTCTGATGTTATTTCCAAGAATGCCCCCAAGGCATCTCTTCCCTAATACTCAGCTGGTGCTCAACTCAGAAAGTGGGAATGTTAACATTGAAAGAAGTAAGACAGAACATAGAAAATAAAAACATCAAATGACTCATTCTAAGGTCAAGTGCTAATGATTGTGGATTAGTATGGCTAATGGAATGCTGGCTGTAAATCAGGTTATTAAGTGCTGCCCCACTCAGGAAAGGGCAACAGCAGAAATCGGGTAGGAAGGTCAATGTTGAGATAGCAATGGATGGAAGTGAGGAAAGAAAACTGATAACTGATGTTAGTATCTGCTTTTCCCTCCCCAGTGTCCAGAAATGAGAAGCCAGCTCTGTGTTTCCAAATTCAGTTAGGTTCAGTTCAGTCGCTCAGTTGAGTCCGACTCTCCGCGACCCCATGAATCACAGCACTCCAGGCCTCCTTGTCCATCACCAACTACTGGAGTTCACTCAAACTCATGTCCACAGAGTCGGTGATGCCATCCAGCCATCTCATTCTCTGTCGTCCCCTTCTCCTCCCACCCCCAACCTTTCCCAGCATCAGAGTCTTTTCCAGTGAGTCAACTCGTCACATGAGGTGGCCAAAGTATTGGCGTTTCAGCTTTAGAATCAGTCCTTCCAATGAACACCCAGGATTGATCCCCTTTAGAATGGACTGGTTGGATCTCCTTGCAGTCCAAGAGATTCTCAAGAGTCTTCTCCAACACCACAGTTCAAAAGCATCAATTCTTTGGTGATCGACTTTCTTCACAGTCCAACTCTCACATCCATACATGACAATGGGAAAAACCATAGCCTTGACTAGACGGACCCTGGTTGGCAAAGTAATGTCTCTGCTTTTTAATATGCGATCAAGGTTGGTCATAGATTTCCTTCCAAGGAGTAAGTGTCTTTTAATTTCATGGCTGCAATCAGCATTCGCAGTGATTTTGAAGCCCAAAAAATAAAGTCTGACACTGTTTCCACTGTTTCTCCATATATTTGCCATGAAGTGATGGGACCAGATGCCATGATCTTTGTTTTCTGAATGTTGAGCTTCAAGCCAACCTTTTCACTCTCCTCTTTCACTTTCATCAAGAGGCTTTTGAATTTCTCTTCACTTTCTGCCATAAGAGTGGTGTCATCTGCATATCTGAGGTGATTGATATTTCTCCCGGCAATCTTGATTCCAGCTTGTGCTTCTTCCAGCCCAGCCTTCCTCATGATGTACTCTGCATATAAGTTAAATAAGCAAGGTGACAATATACAACCTTGACCTACTCCTTTTCCTATTTGTAACCAGTCTGTTGTTCCATGTACAGTTCTGACTGTTGCTTCCTGACCTGCATACAGGTTTCTCAAGAGGCAGGTCAGGTGGTCTGGGATTCCAATCTCTTTCAGAATTTTCCACAGATTCTTATGATCCACACAGTCAAAGGCCTTGGCATAGTCAATGAAGCAGAAATAGATGTTTTTCTGGAACTCTCTTGCTTTCTCCATGATCCAGCAGATGTTTGCAATTTGATCTCTGGTGCCTCTGCCTTTTCTAAAACCTGCTTGAACATCTGGGAGTTCACGGTTCACATATTGCTGAAGCCTGGCTTGGAGAAATTTGAGCATGACGTTACTATTGTGTGAAATGAGTGCAATTGTACGGTAGTTTGAGCATTCTTTGGCATTACCTTTCTTTGGGATTGGAATGACGACTGATCTTTTCCAGTCCTGTGAGTGCTTGCTTACCTTTGACCAAACCTGTGCCAAGGTTTTCATATGTATTAACTCACTAATCCTCTTAAAATACTGTAATCTATATTTTATTATTATCCCTGATTTTCAGAAAAAGAAACTGGGGCACAGAGATGTTGAATAACTTACCAATTCACACATTAAATGATTATAGACAGAAGCAGTCTTTGGTCACAAAGTGATCTGACCGCAGGGTCTACATTCTTAATCACTCTCCTATATTACCTTCTAGGCTTCTCTGGTGGTTCAGATGGTAAAGAATCTGCCTGAAATTCAGGAGACCCAGGTTCACTTCCTGGGTCAGGAAGATCCTCTGGAGAAGGGAATGGCAACCCACTCCAGTATTCTTGCCTGGAGAATTCCTTGGACAGAACAGTCTAGCAGGCTATAGTCCATGACATTGCAGAGTCATACACAGCTGAGCGACTAACACACACACTACCTTCTAGTATACTATACTGGGCCAAGGCAGGGGATGTCAAAGAGTGAGGTATGTCCATCTGGGGAGAGAATGGGGAGGTAGTGGGAGCCACTGTTCACTTTCTGCTAATTGTTACATGCAGGAGTGTAAGCACAGTGTCCTCAGAGCTGCCAGTTTTTAAAAGAGAAGCCCCAAATCTGGAACTTTACATGAAATTTCCTTATTTTAAGTATTGGCAACAAATTCCAATTTTTAAAAAGCAGCATTCTATATTACAGGAAAATATATTGATAAGAAACCTTAAATTATAGATAAGGATATTTAATTCACAGACTTAGAAAATATCTGAGTGCTTCTTATAAACACTCCTGTGGCTCAGCTGTAAAGAATCCACCTGCCAATAAAGGAGACTTGGGTCAGGTTCAATCCCTGGGTCAGGAAGATCACCTGGAAAAAGAAATGGCAACCCACTCCAGTATTCTTGCCTGGAGAGTTCCATGGACAGAGGAGCCTGGCAGGCTACTGTCCACTGGGTCACAAAAGAGTTGGACACCACTTAGTGACTAAACAAAACAACATATAAACAAAACACTGCTAATTCTAGATGCTATTGTTCAGTGTAAGGACTTCCTATTTTCTCTGTTAATTCTCAGTGTTGAAAAAAATTGACTCCCTCCCTGATTTCACTGGTAGCAAATCAGTTTAAATGATGCTTTATTTATATTTTAGAGCTTAATTCCTTAGCAATGCTGTAAGATTGTTGGAAGAAAAATGTAGGCACACAGAATTTACTACACCAAGGACGAATGTTAAATTCTCTTATCTTCCTACCAAATGTGGATAGTTGTATGTAGAAATAAATATACATTTATGTAAACTTTGATTGCAGTGAACAAAACACACATATTATGCCACACACACGGGGATGTGCCTGTGCAACACATCTGTAAGCCACATCTGATCAGTGGAGTGCCAGATCCCAACCTCTGAGTTAGGGAATGCATCCTTTTTCCCCCCTGTCTGCAGTTCCTAGCCCATTACTGGGTTTATAGCAGGCACTAACTAAAGATATATTGCTCTTGTGTGTTCTTGTTCTTGTCTCAAACCTGATGATCTCTCTCAGGCCATGTCTGTCAATTTCCACTAAGAGAATTTCCTTGCTGTTTTTCTGAGCTGGCACCCAGTTTTTCTTATTTGTAGGGCATTTCCAAATCAATTGGAAGGGGCTTCCGATTTATCCTCTGCAGAAGCTGTTTCCATAAAACATTTCTCAAAACAAAAAAAAAAAACAAGTGAAAGTGGCCTGGGGGTTTCCAATCCTGGGCGGATATTAGTCACCTAGAGGTCTTTTAATAATGCTGATTCTAGAGTTCCAGACTCAAATTCTGATTTAAATGGTCTGTAGTGGGACCCCGGGCATCATTATTTTTAAAATAAAAGCTCCCCTGTTATTCTAATCTACAGTCAGTGTTGAAAACTGATCCAACTGATGAATATGTTTGTCAAAAGGTCCCAAATGTCCACTCTGGGACATGATAGACTGCTTTCTCCTTCACTAAAATAAGAGAGTTTTGTAAGGTAAAGAGTCAGATGTGGGTCATCATATCTTTATGTATTTTTTTTTGTCATAAACCAGACTACTGTTGTGTCTAGTTCTTCTGTAGTGGCTGTGTAAAAAGGCAAGAACATGGGCTAAAAGGTATGTATTTGATATTGAAGAGGGTGTGGCAGGTAGTGTAGCTTCTGAAATGGTTCCCAAGGATCTTCTCCTCTTTTATGGGGGCTAGACCTGGTGACTTCTAACAAATATGGTATGGAAGAAGTGATAGGATTTCCCTTCTATGATTAAGTTACAGACGGTTGTAACCTCCATCTTGCTGGCTCTTTCTCTTTGGCTCTATTTGCTTGCTCCGATGTAACAAGTTGCTGATCTAGGGGAAGTCCATGTGACAAAAAAATGAGGGGAGTTCCCAGTGAGGAACTGAGGCCTTCAGTACAAAAGCTTATGTACTGATTGCAACCTTAACCAACACCTTGGCTGCAGCCTTTTAAGAGACCTTGAGCCAAAGGAACTGCCTAAGCCATGCTTAGGTTTCTGACGCATGGTGAAATTATAAATGTCTGCTGTTTTAAGCCACTAAGTTTTGGAATAATTTGTTATACAGCAATAGAGAACTTACAGAGGGGATGATGAGGGATTCTGTTTACAGTATGAGATTAAGAAGTGATTCCCCAACTTCAGCATACGTTGAATTTCCTTGGGTAGCTTAATAAAATGCAGATTCCTAGGCTCTACCCTCAGAAGCTTTCAATTCACTTGATCTGAGGTGAGGCTTAGGAATATGCATCTATATTACACACCCTAAATGTTCCTGATGCAGGTGTTCTTTGGAATTACATTTCCATAACTACTAGTCAGGAAGTGGATTCAGCCTTTGGAGAGGCAGAGAAAATGTTGGAGGAGCAGTGATTGCTAAGGGGGTGTTGGACCAGTGGAGCAGGATTTCTGGAAGGCTTTTGGATCAATTGGGGCTTGTCTGGTGGCTCAGATGGTAAAGAATCTGCCTGCAATTCGGAAGATGTGGGTTCGATCCCTGGGTTGGGAGGATCGTCTGGAGAAGGGAATGGCAACCCACCCCAGTATTCTTTCCTGGAGAATCCCCATTGACAGAGGAACATGGTGGGTTGCAGTCCATGATGTTGCAAAGAGTCAGACACAACTGAGTGACTAACGCTTTTTCTAAATTAATTAGGTGACATGTTGACAGGAGTACTGAACTTTGAACTAAAAGTAGCCTTGTGAAATTCTGCCATTTGCAGCAATGTGGAGGGACCTGGAGAATATTATGTTTGGTGAAATATATCAGACAGAGAAAGACAGATGCTATGTGATATCACTAATATGTGGAATCTAAAAAAAAAAAAAGTACTAGCAAATGTGTCTTCAAAACAAAATCACTCACTCACAGACAAAGAAAACAAACTAATGGTTACTAAAGAGGAGTAGGGAGAGCAGAGGGACAAACTAGAGGTAGGGCATGAAAGAGATATAAATCAGTACGTATAAAATATATAAGCAACAAGGATATGTTGTATAGCATGGGAAATTATAGCCTTATCTGGTAATAATTTATAATCTGCAAGAATACTTACACTTGAAACTAATATAAAGTTGTAAATCAGTTATACTTCAAAAATAATAATAAGATAAAAGAAGCCTTGGAAATCAGAAGATGAGTCCAAAGATGGTATACTAGATGAGTTGGAAGAGAGAGACACTAGAATCAGGGGCCAGGGTAGCATGAGGTGATAAAAGCCTGGACACAGGATGTTGGAAAGGCATGAAGCATATTTTAAAGGAAGTTTTGAAGGACTTGATCACTAACAATAGAGATAGGATCTGAAAAAAGAGAGATTTCAAGCCTAAGCAATTGGAAAAAATGTGCCATTGGCAGAGCTGAGAAGTTGAGAGAAGGGCTCAGATTTAGGGGCTATATCTCTCCTAGAACAATTTAGGGCTTGGTTACTTTCAGTGAATCAAATTGGACCTGGGAAGTTGAGTTGATTAGCAAGGAGTGTAATTGGAGGCTGGGAATGAACCTACATAAGTTGAGATAGAGGTGACTTCCTGCCCACTGATGGATAAATGTCATCACCTATTGGTGGTGCAGGGCTTCTGTGGTGGCTCAGCTCATAAAGAATCTACCTGCAATGCAGGAGACCCAAATTTGATCTCTGAGTTGGGAAGATCCCCTGGAGAAGGAAATGACAATCCACTCCAGTATCCTCGCCTGGAGAATTCCATGGACAGAGGAGCTTGGTGGGCTATAGTTCATGGGATCACAAAGAGTCAGACATGACTGAGAGACTAATTATGCATCATGCACACACACACACACAGGGACACACACACACATGATTGGTGATGGGAGACTGGCCTAGATGTAGCCTTGCTCTCCTTTGCTTTGAGCCTAGTCTTAAGCTGAGGTAGTATTCTGAACTGCAGGGACTTGGTACTCACCTATCTGTCAGTCAGACAAAAGAGTTGCCCCAAGTTCGTGCCACCTGAATGGAATGCAAAGACAAAGTCCGGCTATTCAGAGAGGGAAGCATGATATTGGGCCTCCTTCAGGTGAGAACCCCTCTGTGGAGGTGAGGCTAGAGATCCTGTGAAATGAGTCACTTTTTTTTTTTTATTCTTCTACTGTACTTATTTCCTACTTGGCTCTATCCTTACAAAGCTGGTCTAGTGAATGCTAGGGAACGGAGAGAGGAGAGTCCATACCAGGTGTGTTTCTGACAGGTGTGTTATGGATAGAAAGAATCTGTTTCAGGTTACACTATAAGAGACGAAGGCCTGAGCCGCTGCCGGATATTTTATTGGCTGAGGCCTGAGTAGCAGCTTCGTACAAGTTGCCAGTCCCGGTCTGCTGAGGCAGCCTCAAGGGAACTGCTGCCTCAGAAGCTGTGGCCCTTTCATCACATTAATTCTGATTGAGCAGTCCTCACACTGCTTCATGGGGGCCAAAGATATGGCTATCCCAGAGATGAAGACTAGCACTGAATGAAATATTCTGAGCCCCAACCTGATGTGAATTGATTGCCATCCTCCAAAGACTGTCAGAGCTAATCCCATCGTGCTTTACTTCCCAGGGCTCTCTGGCCACTGCTCCTGTTCATTTTCTAGTCAGGCACAAGTCACTTCCTTCCACCTCCTCCCATGCCCTTACTGTGAAAGTGAAAGTGTTAGTCGCTCAGTTGTGTCTGACTCTTTGTGACCCCATGGAATTTAGCCTACCAGGCTCCTCTGTCCATGGAATTCTCCAGGCAAGAATACTGGAGTGGGTTGCCTTTACTCTGCCTTCTAGAAATGCCTCTCTGTGAAGGCCAAAGTTTGTGTGGATCACAATAAACTGTGGAACATTCTGAAAGAGATGGGAATCCCAGACCACCTGACCTGCCTCTTGAGAAACCTGTATGCAGGTCAGGAAGCAACAGTTAGAACTGGACATGGAACAACAGACTGGTTCCAAATAGGAAAAGGTGTACGTCAAGGTTGTATATTGTCACCTTGCTTATTTAACTTATATGCAGAGTACATCATGAGGAAGGCTGGGCTGGAAGAAGCACAAGCTGGAATCAAGATTGCCGGGAGAAATATCAATAACCTCAGATATGCAGATGACACTACCCTTATGGCAGAAAGTGAAGAGGAACTCAAAAGCCTCTTGATGAAAGTGAAAGAGGAGAGTGAAAAAGTTGGTTTGAAGCTCAACATTCAGAAAACAAAGATCATGGCATCTGGTCCCATCACTTCATGGGAAATAGATGGAAAAACAGTGGAAACAGTGTCAGACTTTGTTTTTTTGGGCTCCAAAATCACTGCAGATGCTGATTGCAGCCATGAAATTAAAAGATGCTTGCTCCTTGGAAGGAAAGTTATGACCAACCTTGATAGTATATTAAAAAGCAGAGACATTACTTTGCCAACCAAGGTCCGTCTAGTCAAGGCTATGGTTTTTCCCGTGGTCATGTATGGATGTGAGAGTTGGACTATGAAGAAGGCTGATCGCCGAAGAATCGATGCTTTTGAACTGTGGTGTTGGAGAAGACTCTTGAGAGTCCCTTATACTGCAAGGAGATCCAACCAGTCCATTCTAAAGGAGATCAATCCTGGATGTTCATTGGAGGGACTGATGCTAAAGCTGAAACTCCAATACTTTGGCCACCTCATGCGACGAGTTGACTCACTGGAAAAGACTCTGATGCTGGGAAAGGTTGGGGGTGGGAGGAGAAGGGGACGACGGAGAATGAGATGGCTGGATGGCATCACCGACTCTGTGGACATGAGTTTGAGTGTACTCCGGGAGTTGGTGATGGACAGGGAGGCCTGGCGTGCTGTGATTCATGGGGTCGCGGAGAGTCGGACACGACTGAGCGACTGAACTGAACTGAACTGAACTGAAGGCCAAAGTACTTATATCTTTAACTTCTTATCAGGGCATGTCCTCTGCCTCCTGCCACAACTGGAACCTTAGCTGCCTCATAACCATGTGTCCCAGGAGGTGAGGTTGGGGCTCTCATGGCTCCCCCACATCCCTTTAGGATTACTGTTCTCTCTTCCCCCTGCGAAAGTGCATTCCTCAACTCTCTTCATCGTTGCCGCCTATCAACCTTCTGATTACACCTGGATTGTGACTTTTTCTCTTCCTCTCCTTCTTCTCATCATTGTTGAGAACTTCCAGATTATTTTGTCAAAGATGTCAGAGCATTACATGCCCCAGGGGGCTTTTGGGGGTGGGAGGAGACAGGGACGACAGAGAATTAGATGGCTGGATGGCATCATCGACTCAATGGACATGAGTTTGAGTGAACTCCGGGAGTTGGTGATGGACAGGGAGGCCTGGCATGCTGTGATTCATGGGGTCGGGGAGAGTCGGACACGACTGAACGACTGAACTGAACTGAATTGAAGTTATTGGAAATTTCCAAATGAATTGTCCAAGAGTGGAGGACTTTGAGAGTGGAACGAGAAGAGAGTGGACCAGCTGTGGTGTGAACTGGACACAGGACAGGGAGGGAGCCAGTGACCCAGAGTGTCTGGAATCTGTGCCTTGATTCTTCTACTCCCAGCAGCCCAAGGGATGTGGTAGACAGTCACTTTGGTGGGGTTGGGTTTACCTCTAGGCTTTGTTGTTCTTTCCACCCATCTGGGCTGCATAACCTGGCTTGAAGGATCTTAGTTCCCTGACCATGGACTGAACCCATGCCCCCTACATTGTAAGCACAGAGTCTTAACCGCTGGACCACCAGGAAAATCCCTGGCCATTGTTCTTCATGACCTCAGTATTCACATGAACGATCCATCCCTCATCATGGCCTTTCACTTCCTTGATCCCTTCACTTCAATTATCTTTTCCTCTATCCACCTCAGTTACCCACCTGCTTTGTCATACATCTTTTTCACTACCAGAAACTGCATTATTTTATAAGTCTTGACCTCCACTGCTGCAGTTCTTCAACCTTATCAGGTTAGACCTCTAATCCACTGATTCCCACTACATTTTCTCTGTCAGCCCCTCATTGTTTATATTTACCTCCTTCCCCAGCTTAGAGTCCATTGGTAGTATCGTTATTATTGCATTCCTTTTCCCTTTTAGTTTCCCTAAGCTGTTGTATCCTAACCCTTCACTATCCTTTGCTTCCCCCTCACTTCCTTTTCCTTGTAGCTGAGATTTTCACTACTTGGTTGACTCTCATCACTCATCATGGACTTCAGATGGACTCCTGACACTTCCATGACTTTTAGTGAAGGTTTTTGGATAACAATTCTCTGAGCTGACCTCTTCCTTCTCTTTTCCTCAGACCACCCCTCCTTCCTTCTCATATTCACTGATGACCTTACCTCACATGACACTCAGTAAACAGAATCTACAAAATGGGAACATTCTCATCTCCTCACCACTAAATCTACCCTCCAAACTACACCTAAAGTCATTGTCTTTTCCCCCTTTAAAATGGAGAAAATGTCCATTCTTATGATAGGAGAAGGTGCTCCTATCAGAGACTAATGCCTTCTAGATTGTCTCTAATCTTGCTTCCAGTGAGGACGTAGCTTCTTCCTCTCTTCTTCCTTCATTATTGACATCTCCCTCTCTTCTGGTCTTTTGCACAATCAACCATATTATACAACCTGTAGTCAAAATAAAAACTAAACAATAACCTTTCCCTTCACATCCTCTTCTAGCTACCATCCCATTTCTCTATTTCTCTTCGCAGCATAGTTTCTTGAAAGATTTGTCTGTCTAAGCTCTTCTTACTCACATCTTTGTTGTTGTTCAGTTGCCTAGTCATGTCCATCTCCTTTTGGCCCCATGGACTGCAGCATGCCAGGGCTCCCTGTCCCTAACCATCTCTTGAAGTTTGCTCAAGTTCATGTCCATTGCATTGGTGATGTCATTCAGCCATCTCATCCTCTGGCACCCTCTTCTGCTTCTGCACTCGACCTTTCCTAGCATCAGGGACTTTTCGAATCAGTCGTCTGTTAGCATCAGATGACCAAAATGTTGAAGCTTCAGCTTCAGGATCAGTCCTTTCAGTGAGTATTCAGGGTTGATCTCCCTTAAGATTGACTGATTTGATATCCTTGCTCTTCAGGGGATTTTCAGGAGTCTTCTCCAGCACCAGAGTTCAAAGGCATCGATTCTTTGGTGTTCTGCCTTCTTTACAGTCCAACTCTCACAACCGTATGTGACCACTGGGAAGACCATAGCCTTGATTATATGGATGTTTATCTGCAGAGTAATGTCTCTGCTTTTCAACACACTGTCTAGTTTTGTCATCACTTTCCTGCCAAGAAGCAATCGTCTTCTGATTTCATGGCTGCAGTCACCATCTGCAGTGATTTTGGACCCCAGGAAGAGGAAATCTGTCACTACTTCCACCTTTTCCCCTTCTATTTGCCATGCAGTAATGGGGCTGGATGCCATGATCTTATTTATTTTAATATTTAGTCTTGAGCCAGCTCTTTCACTCTCCTCCTTCACCTTCATCAAGAGGTTCTTTAGTTCCTCTTTGCTTTCTGCTAATAGAGTGGTATCATCTGCATATCTGAAACATATTGTTTATGTTTCTTCTGCCTATCTTGATTCTGGTTGGTAACTCATCTAGCCAAGCATGTCTCATGATGTGCTCATCTTATGGGTTAAACAAACAGCGTGACAGCAGACAGCCATGTCCTACTCCTTTCTCAATCTTGAACCAATCAGTTGTTCCATACAGGGTTCTGACTGCTGCTTCTTGACCTGCATACAGGTTTCTCAGGAGACAGGTAGGATGGTCTTGTATTCCCATCTCTCTAAGAGCTTTCCACAGTTTGTCACAGTCAAAGGTTTTAGCATAGTTGATGAAACAGAGATAGATGTTTTTTTCTGAAATTTCCTTTCTTTTGCTATAATCTAACAAATGTTGGCAATTTGATCTCTGGTTCCTCTTCCTTTTCTAAATCCAGCTTGGACATCTGGAAGTTTTTGGTTTGCATAATGCTGACGCCTAGAATGCAAGACTTTAAGCATGACCTTACTAGCATGGGAGATAAGTGCGGTTTTCAGATGGTTAGCACATTCTTTAGTACTGTCCTTCTTGTGAATTGGGATGACGATTGACCTTTTCCATTCCTGTGGCCACTGCTGGGTCTTCCATATTTGTTGACATAATGAATGCAAAACCTTGATAGCATCCTCATTTAGGGGTTTGAATAGTTCTGCTGGAATTTAATTTACTAGCTTTAGTAACAGCAGTGCTTCTTAAGGCCCACTTGACTTTGCACTCCAGAATGTCTGGCTCTGGGTGACTAACCACACCATTGTACTAATCCAGTTCATTAAGATCTTTTTTATACAGTTCTTCCGTGCATTGTTTCCATCTCTTCTTGATTGCTTCAGCATCTACTAGGTCTGTACCATTTTTATCCTTTATTGTGCCCATCTTTGGGCAAATGTTCCCTTGATGTTTCCAGTTTTCCTGAAGAGATCTCTAGTCTTTCCCCTTTTGTTGTTTTCTTCTATTATTAAACACTGTTCATTGAAGAAGGCCTTCTTTTCTCTTCTAGCTATTCTTTGAAACTCTGTGTTTAATTGGATGTACCTTTCGCTTTCTCCCTTGCTTTTTGCTTCTCTTCATTCTTCCTCTATTCGTAAAGCCACCTCAGATAACCACTTTGCCATCTTGCTTTTCTTTTTCTTTGGGATGTTTTTGTTCACCGCCTACTGTACAATATTATGGAAATCTGTCCATAGTTCTTCAGGCACACTGTTATCTAGATCTTGTCCCTTAGATCTATTCATTACCTCTACTCCAAATTCATACAGGATTTGTTTTAAGTCATACCTGGCTGGCCTACTGTTTTTCCTTGTTTTCTTTAGTTTAAGCCTGATTTTTTCTATAAGAAACTGATGATCTGAGCCACAGTAAGCTCCAGGTCTTGTTTTTGCTGACTGTATACAGCTTCTCACTCCATCTTTGGCTACAAAGAATGTAATTGATTTGATTTCACTATTGACCATTTGGTGATGTTCATGTGTAAAGCCATCTCCTGTGGTGTTGAAAAAGAGTATTTGCTATGACTGGTGCATTCTCTTGGCAGAATTCAGTTAGCCTCTGCCCCTCATATCTTATTCCCCTTCAAACCTTCTCCAACCTGGCCTCAGTCTCCAACTGACTATATTTTGCTTCCACGTAGGTTTGAGAATCAAGCCTATGGGTAGCTAAGACTGTAGCTTCAAAGTCTATTATAGTGCAAACACATGAGGAAACTAAAGGTCAGGTTAAATGACTTGCCTAAGATCATACAGTAGCTACACTGGGATTGAATCCAGGTGCACCAAATTCTAGGAGCCTATGCAGCAGCGTTCTTGTCATTAATCATGCCTCATCTTGCTCTGCAAATCGAGTTTAGACATCATACTGAATTCTAATTATTTGTTGATGTGTCTCTTTCTCCATTAGATTATGATTTCAATGAGAAGAACAAAGCTTAGAAAACATAGTAGGTGTTCAAGAAATGCTTATTGAGTGAATGAAGGAATCCTGTTATATGAGCTCCTCTGTTCTTTTTTTTGGGGGGGAGGGAGGTCCCGAGCAGTGATGGCTTACTGCTGGTCACTACTTTCTCTTTAATATAATCATAGAATCATGAAATTTTAGGTTTCCAGTGGTCATGTATGGATGTGAGAGTTGGACTGTGAAGAAAGCTGATCGCCGAAGAATTGATGCTTTTGAACTGTGGTGCTGGAGAAGACTCTTGAGAGTCCCTTGGACTGCAAGGAGATCCAACCAGTCCATTCTAAAGGAGATCAATCCTGGTTGTTCATTGGAAGTACTGATGCTGAAGCTGAAACTCCAATATTTTGGCCACCTCATGGATGAGTTGACTCACTGGAAAAGTCTCTGATGCTGGGAGTGATTGGGGGCGGGAGGAGACGGGGACGACAGAGAATGAGATGGCTAGATGACATCACCGACTCGATGGACGTGAGTTTGAGTGAACTCCGGGAGTTGGTGATGGACAGGGAGGCCTGGCGTGCTGTGATTCATGGGGTCACAAAGAGTCGGACATGACTGAGCCACTGAACTGAACTGAATTGAACTGAAGGGACCTTAGAGATCAGGAAATTAAGATCCATAGAGGTTAAGTAACATACCCAAGGTCACTTGGCTAGTTAGTTGCAGTCTGGTAATCTTCACATGCTACCTTCAATAGATATTAATGCTCTCTCCCTCCTTCCACGTTCTCTTTTTCAACCTAAATAATTCCAGTACCAGCCAGCTTGTAGATGGCAGAATGTCAGTAGAAGGACACACTGTGAATGTGATGGGCAGCTGATGCAATGCTTTTTAGTGTTAATGAACACTTCTCTCCTTGGTTTGTGCAGGTGCCTGCTAGCTACTTTGGTTACAGTTCAAAATGCACTTTTCATGAGCTCCTGTCTATATTATGTTCCTCTTAGTGCTTTGGTTATTTTAATGAGTTTTTCTTATCTCCTATTTATAAAACCAGACCTACTTTCTGATGTTTTGTTGTTATTGTTTTTTAATAACTCACATTCCCAAGTCTTGTTCCTTTTCCATTGCTCTTTTTCTTTTATACTTTTAATGTTTGTGTGCTTGGAGTTGTGCAGTGTGTTTTAAAATACAATCTTGTTGCTTGCTAATGTAGTGCTAGAGCAGTCAGTTTTTCTATAGGGAAGAATAAGCTAACTGGAAACCTTAACTAACCAGAACCTACAGTGGGAAGTTGTGAAAGTATCAAGTAGCATAGTCTCTAAAATCAGGCCGAGTTGCATTTAAATCCTGGCTTTACTGTCTATCCATCTATCTGCCTATCTATCCTGTTGATTGATCTCCCCTTATTCTTTTTTCTAACTGACATAGTTTTTATAATGTTATTAGCATAGAATTATGTTAGTTTCAGATGTAGAAGGTAATGATTTAATATTTGTATATATTGCAAAATAATCATCATAGTAAATACAATGAACATTTTACTACTTAATTGTGTGACCTTGGGCAGATCGCTTAATCTCTTTGCATGTTTTCATATCTTTAAAAGATAGCTATAATAGTATGCCTATCTCATAGAGCAGATATAAAGATTAAATGAAATGATATGTAGACTTATGTTTAAAAATTCCCGTTATGTCACATATTGACTATATAATGATCTCAGTAAAGTTATTTAACTTCTCTGAGCTTCAGTTTTATTCTGTGTAAAATGGTCATTGTTACCAGTTGGCATTTGCTGCATAATATACCACCTCAAAAGGTGGATTTTGTTTTGTTTTGTTTTTTTGACTTAACAGAAATTTATTTTCTCTGAGTTCTGGAGGCAAGAAGCATGAAATCAGTTTCACTGTGCCACAATCAAGGTGTCTGCAGGGTTATGCTCCTTCCAAGAGGCTCTACCAGATAGCCTCTTGTTGCTTTTTCCAGCTTCTGGTGGTGACTGGCATTCCCTGGCTTCTGGTCACATCAGTCCAATTTCTGCATCTGTGGTCACACTGTCTACTCTTCTTCTCTCTCAGATATCCTTAAGCTGCCTCTTTTAAAGCTGCTTGTGGTTGCACTTACACAAGGGCCCACTTGGGTAATCTGGCACAATTTCTAAATCTCCAGGTCCCAAGAGGTAGTGGTTTAAGACAACCATTTATTTGCTCATGATTCTGTGGGTTGGTGGTTTGGACTGCACTCAGCTGGTACTGTCTCTGCTTCGCGTTTGTCCTCTGGGTTCACTCATCCATTTATGTCAACTGATCTCACTTGTTTGTCTGGTAGCTGACTGGTTGTCAACAGGGGCTATGGAAGTAAGTGGGCTGTGTGTCATTCATTACCTGGCATACACTGGTCTAGCCCATTCACCTGGTGAGTGAGGGTGGCTAAGAACATCAAGAGAGAAGACTCAATGTGCAAATACTTTTCAATTCTTGACTTACATTTGCAATTTTCCCATTGGTCAAAGTAAGTCATGTAACTAAGCCCAGAGTAGGTGTGGGAAGACACTGACCAAGGATATGGATGCAGGGAAAGGGATTCATTATTGCAGCCATTTTCCCCCAGACAATCTGTCATAGACTTGGTAATACCTGTTTTCTAGGATCTTTGTGAGAATTGGAGATAATGCACATTAAGGACTGAGTGAAATTACTGGTGTACTAGATACTCAGCAAATGACAGCTAAAATGTATCATATTGTACCTGACATACGTATATAGTTAAGGAAAGTTTTCTTTTATGTCCACTCTCCTTCCCTCATTACTTGGCTATTAGAAGAAAACTATGATCCAAAAAACCCCACAGAAACAAAAAAAAATATTAGCAAACAAACCCGCATGAATGATTTTAAATTTAATTGAGTTTTTCTAAATTAAACAAATATCCATAACAAAACACCAAGTGAAAAATAAATTCCCAGACCCAAAGTGACAGGATTTGGGTACTGAGAAAACTTTATTACTGTAATTTCTCCACCCCTAACCATAGGGTCTATGTCTCTGAGCCCATACAGGATACTGGGTCTTCAAAGAAAAAAAATCATTATAGTGACCAAGGCAGTGAAGAGGGCACAGACATTTAACAAAGAATTTCAACACCTGGAAGTTGAACCAAACAGCTTCAGGGATTAACTCTGTTTTCCAAACAGTTACATTGAAATCCTTGAATCTTTGAGTTAGAAGGGATGTCAGAGATCTTTGCATTTTAGACCCTCTGTTCCTCCTCAGTAGTTCTCAAATATTTTAATCTTAAGGCTACTTAATAGTCTTAAAATAAATGAGTACACCAAAGTTCTTTTATTTCTGTGTTTCATATCTGTCAGTACTAATCATATGAAAAATTTGAGCTGAGAAAAATTTAAAAAATACAAGAGTATGCAGCATATATTAAGTTACTTGGCAAAACAATGTTTTATCATATATCACATAGCTTCTGGAAAATTCTACTATACACTTATAAGAGAATGAGAGTGAAAAAAATAATGGTTTAGAGTTATTATAAAAATAGTTTTGACTTTACTAAACAGCAAACACCCTCTTTTACAACACAAGAGAAGACTCTACACATGGACATCACCAGATGGTCAACACTGAAATCAGATTGATTATATTCTTTGCAGCCAAAGATGGAGAAGTTCTATACAGTTAGCAAAAACAAGACCAGGAGCTGACTGTGGCTCAGATCATGAACTCTTTATTGCCAAATTCAGACTTAAATTGAAGAAAGTAGAGAAAACCACTAGACCATTCAGATATGACCTAAATCAAATCCCTTAAGATTATACAGTGAAAGTGAGAAATAGATTTAAGGGACTAGATCTGATAAAAGGTCAGTTTTCATTCCAATCCCAAAGAAAGGCAATGCCAAAGAATGCTCAAACTACCGCACAGTTGCACTCATCTCACACGCTAGTAAAGTCATGTTTAAAATTCTCCAAGCCAGGTTTCAGCAATATGTGAACCGTCAACTTCCATATGTTCATGCAGGTTTTAGAAAAGGCAGAGGAACCAGAGATCAAATTGCCAACATCTGCTGGATCATGGAAAAAGCAAGAGAATTCCAGAAAAACATCTATTTCTGCTTCATTGACTATACAAAAGCCTTTGACTGTGTGGATCACAATAACCTGTGGAACATTCTGAAAGAGATGGGAATCCCAGACCACCTGACCTGCCTCTTGAGAAACCTGTATGCAGGTCAGGAAGCAACAGTCAGAACTGGACATGGAACAACAGACTGGTTCCAAATAGGAAAAGGATTACGTCAAGGTTGTATATTGTCACCCTGCTTATTTAACTTATATGCAGAGTACATCATGAGGAAGGCTGGGCTGGAAGAAGCACAAGCTGGAATCAAGATTGCCGGAAGAAATATCAATCACCTCAGATATGCAGATGACACCACCCTTATGGCAGAAAATTAAGAGGAACTCAAAAGCCTCTTGATGAAAGTGAAAGAGGAGAGTGAAAAGGTTGGCTTGAAGCTCAACATTCAGAAAACAAAGATCATGGCATCTGGTCCCATCACTTCATGGGAAATAGATGGGGAAACAGTGTCATACTTTATTTTTGGGGGCTCCAAAATCTCTGCAGATGTTGATTGCAGCCATGAAATTAAAAGACGCTTACTCCTTGGAAGGAAAGTGATGACCAACCTAGATAGCATATTAAAAAGCAGAGACATTACTTTGCCAACCAAGGTCCATCTAGTCAAGGCTATGGTTTTTCCCATGGTCATGTATGGATGTGAGAGTTGGACTGTGAAGATAGCTGATCACCAAAGAATTGATGCTTTTGAACTGTGGTGTTGGAGAAGAATCTTGAGAGTCCCTTGGGCTGCAAGGAGATCCAACCAGTCCATTCTAAAGGAGATCAGTCCTGGGTGTTCACTGGAAGGACTGATGCTGAAGCTGAAGCTCCAATACTTTGGCCACCTCATGGGAAGTGTTGATTCACTGGAAAAGACTCTGATGCTGGGAGGGATTGGGGGCAGGAGGAGAAGGCGACGACAGAGAATGAGATGGCTGGATGGCATCACCGACTTGATGGACATGAGTTTGAGTTAACTCCAGGAGTTGGTGATGGACAGGGAGGCCTGGCGTGCTGTGATTCATGGGGTCGCAAAGAGTCAGACACGACTGAGGAACTGAACTGAACTGACTGAACTGAAACATCTGAAAGAGTTTCAGCGACTCCCAGAGGGTCCCTGGACCATACTTTATAAACTGTCGCTCTACAGTCTCCCTGCCAGAGAACGTGAAAGTGAAAGTCGCTCATTTGAGTCTGACTCTTTGTGATCCCATGGGCTATACAGTCCATGGAATTCTCTAGGCCAGAATACTGGAGTGGGTAACCTTTCCATTCTCCATGGGATCTTCCCAACCCAGGGATCAAACCCAGATCTCCCGCATTGCAGGCAGATTCTTTACCAGCTGAACCACAAGGGAAGCCCAAGAATACTGGAGTGGGTAGCCTATCCCTTCTCCAGCAGATCTTCCCAACCCAGAAATCAAACCAGGGTCTCCTGCATTGCAGGTTGATTCTTTACCAACTGAGCTATCTGGAAAGCCCCCCTGTTAGATAGGAGTTGCTCAACTCAAACATTTGGAGGCAGTATGGTATAGTGAAAAGGCTCCATGTTGGGACTGTTCTGTTCTGTTCAGTCGCTCAGTCGTGTCCGACTTTTTGCGACCACGTGGACTGTAGCCTACCAGGCTTCTCCATCCATGGGATTCTCCAGGCAAGAATACTGGAGTGGGTTACCATTTCCTTCTCCAGGGATCTTCCCGACCCAGGGATCGAACCCGGGTCTCCCGCATTGGAGGCAGACTCTTTAACCTCTGAGCCACCAGGGAATTTCCTCACCTATGAAATGGGGATGATAATATGATAATAATTAAATCTACCTTATATAGTTATGAAGTTTAAACAAAATGACGCAATGCTCCTAACTTCTATTAAGGGCCTTGTACAAAACCTAGCATATATCAGGCTCTCAGTGAATGTCAGTCCTCCTATCACTGAAATAAATATCAAGTAATTCACTGCCTTGTTAGGTAGCTTATTCAGGCTCTGGATTTTGGACATTTACTCCTCCTGCCTCTCTGTGATTTCTACCCAATAGCTCAAGTGCTTATTCCTTTGTGTAGAATAAGGCAAAGTTCTTGAGTTTTAGATAAAAACAGTTGTAGCACCTTTAGTTCTTTCTTATAAGCTATATTACGGTTGTCAGATTATCCCTATCACTTTGTGTCTGGATGCAGAGGCTTATACAACAAATATTTATGGAGCACCTAAATGCTGTGCTCCATTTTTTTAACCAGCAGTGAAAAAATAAATAGACAATCCTTTGTTTTCTTGAGGCTTATATCCTAATTGTCAGAGACAGACCACATATAGTTGGCAAGTAAATAACAGATGCAATAGGCCCTATGATGGAAAACAAAGCAAGGTAGGGAATAGCAAGTGATAGGGGAATTCTCTTTTAGGTAGGGTGATCACATAAATGCCTCTCTGAGAAAGTGGCATTTGAGTAGAGACTTGAATAAAGAAGGAGGGCAAATCAGGATGAAGAAAAAGTTGGTGCAAAAGTTGAATTTTATTCTAATCCTGATTGGAATCTATTGGAATATTTTAAGTAGGAAAATGGAGTGCTTTAAGTAGGAAAATGAGTTATATTTTAAAAAGATCAGTCATGTCATTGTGTAGAGAATAGACTAGGGGAAAAGAATAAAAGTAGAATAGTTAAGGAATACTTAAAATAATCCAGATCAGAGGTGATGGTGCCCTGGTGGTGAGAAGTTAAGCTGGAGTAGAAGGCAGAGCCAGCGGGGTTTGCTGATGGATTGAGTTATGTGAGGAACAAGGAGGGATCAGGGATATTGCCCTAGAGTTTTGGCCTGGATACCGAGATGAGAGGTAGTACCATTTACTAAAATGTGGAACACTGAGTGAGGGACAAGGTGGAGAGATAGGATGAAGAGTAATAGTTGGATATATGTTAACTTTGAGTTGCCTGTTAGACATTCCTATGGAAATAGGGAGTGAGCAATCTGGAGCTCAGGGGAGAGTCTGGGTTGAAGATTGCCATTTGGGAGTTCTCAGTCTATAAATTGACAAGAGGTAACATTCAAGAATTGAGCCCTAGAGCACTCCAGTGGTTGGAGGTTGGGAAGATGGGAAAGTACCAGCAAGTGAGTCTGAAGAAAAAGGTAGCTGAGACATAGGAGGAAAAAAACAGGAGATCGTGCACTCACAGAAGCCAAGGTATGTTTCAGAAAGAATGGAGTGATCAATTGAGGCAAATGATAAATTTAATAAGATGAGGAATAAGAGCTTACTTTTGGCTTTGGCAAGATGAAGGTCTCTGGTGACCTTGATTAGAGTGGTGTCAGTGGCATGGAGACATAAGCCTGTTTTGAGTGGGTTGAGGAGAGAAGAGAGAATGAGAGTTGAGGACATAGAGACAACCCTATAGACAACTATGGTGAGGAATTTTCCTGTAAAGAGGAGAATAGAAATTGTGAGGTAACTGGAGGTGGATATGTGGTCAAAGGGGTTCCTTGTTTGTTTAAGGAGGGAGATTTTGTAGCATTTTAATATGCTGGTGGGAATTATCCATTAGTGTACTGATGGAAAGAGAAATTGGTGACATCAGAGAGAGAAGGCTTAACTGCTGGAGCAGAATGGTTGACTAGCTGACTGTGAAAGAGGTTCTGTGAAAAATGGAAAGGACTGGCCTTATGGGAATGTGTAAAATTCCTCCTTATTAATAGGGAAGAAGTCAGGGTATATGGATAGTGATGCAGATGAGTTGATAGACTTGGTGAAGATGAAGTAGTTCTCTTCTGATTGTTTATGTTTTCTCCGTGAAATAATCAGCTGAGAATTATGAAGGGGAGTTATTTGGAGGTTTCATGGGGGAAGAGAAGCATGAAACAGATGAAATAGTTGGCTTGGAGAGAAGGAAGTGGACTGACTAGGAACATTTAGAATTATCAGACATTTCTGAAGGCTCACTTAAGATTTCTGGTCAAATTAAATTTAAAGTAGAACTATTCTTCTGCATAGGTGGAGTTGTTCTTAACTAGGACTAAAATGGAGGGAGTACAAGAACACCTGCACTTTCAGATATATACATGGCAGTGGATGTAATGATGGAATCTGGGATTTAGCTGGGTAGTGTGGAAAGTGAAGTTATGAAAGGACAGATGGACAGTGAGGATAGGATCCATGGCTGACAGGTAGAGGTTATGTGGCAGAGACAGGCTTTGAAGCTGAAATGATGGAGGTGATGCAGTTATTATTGCACAGGACAACATCTAGAGTATGACCATTTTAGTATTTTGCTGGGCTTGGATGATGGGAAGTGAAAGGTTGTATGAAGTAACTTCAAGGGATTGGCTATATCCCCCAGTAGATATTAAAATCACAGGAAAAGTGGTGGGAGAAGAAAACTGTGAGCCAGATGCTAACATTTCCAGTGGATGAATGAAGGAGAGTGACTAAGAATTTGATTGAAGGCAGTCATAAGGAGGATTGACACAGTCTGATGGTAGACACTTAAACTGGGTTGGGGTTTTTGAGGAGAGAGGGAGGAGAAATGGCCTGGAAGTGGCAAAGAGGTGGTAGGAGAACATTCTTCTGTCTCCAGGTCCTGTGAGTGATAAGAAGGGTGTGGGAAAGAAAACATCCACCATCTGAGAGGGCTGAATGGAAGGAGAGACTTCAGGAAAGCCAGACTTCTTTTAGAGCAAGAAACTGAATTAAACATTGAAAATATAGAGGAATTTGCTGATGATTTGCTTTGTGTTTCAGAGGCCATGGCAGGAGGGTTTAAGAATTCATCGATAAGCAGGGTATTGAGTCAGATCAGGGAATATATGGAGGCTTAACAGGTTAGGAATCCAGATAATGATTCATGTTGGGAGGCTGGGACTTGTGGAGGTGACTGACATAAACAGGGATGGAAGATATGTTGGGATTAGTCCTGTTGGATTCTTAGGAGGAGGTGGATGATCGGCATTAATTAGAGTCTCTTTCTGGTGGTCTCTTGGCCACTTTGTATTGGTGGACTAGGGGAGAGGAGCTTACACCAGAACCACTTAATACTCCCTTGCCTCTGTTAACATTTTCTCTGGTCCTTTTCAAGCCTGGAGTAAGAGATTTATTAGGACTTTTCAACAATGATAGTACCTTGGGCGCTTTTAGTTATGCACTCTAAGTCTCCATTGGTCCCTGTCAAGGCCACTTCAAATAAATACATGATCTAAAAAAAAAATGTGTGCTTGATATGTATGCAGTTTAAAGACAAATACCCTAGCCAGCCCTAAGCACACTCCTACCAGATTGCTATACTAAAACCCCTTTCTTTTACCAGGAATTTCCAGGTGGCTCAGGCTTCCCTGATAGCTCAGTTGATAAGGAATCTGCCTGCAATGTAGGAGACCCCAGTTCAATTCCTGGGTCAGGAAGATCCACTGGAAAAGGGATACGCTACCCACTCCAGTATTCTGGCCTGGAGAATTCCATGGACTGTATAGTCCATGGGGTCTCAAAGAGTCAGACATAACTGAGTGATTTTCACTTTCCAGGTGGCTCGGTGGTAAAGAATCCGCCTGTCAATGAAAGAAACACGGGTTTGATCCCTGGTTGGGAAGATCCCCTGGAGAAGGAAATGGTAACCTACTCCAGTATTCTTGCCTGGAAAACCCCATGGATGGAGAAGCCTGGTGGGCTATAGTCCATGGGGTCACAAAAAGTCAGACACGACTTCGCAACTAAATTAGAACAACAGCCATCAAAATTTCAGTCACACATAAAAGTAGATTCACATAATGAACTCGCATATACCCCATGACCTAGATTTAACAGTTGTTAAGACGTGTCATCCTTGTTTCATTTTATTCTTTTACTGAAATATCTTCAAGTAAATTACAGACACTGAGACATCTTATTCCTATACCTCAGTATCATAAGCCCTTTCTATATAGAAATTCTGACACTGCCACTGCCTTTTAAAATGTGCCAAGAACTGGACAAGCGTGTTCCATATGTGCACTGATCAATGAGTATTCAGAAAGAACAACTAGGCTCACTTTTTGTTAATGAAGATTATAATCTCTAAAATTAGTCATTTTAGAGGCGTGGCACACTATTGACACAAGTACATTTGTGATCAGCTGAAGTTCCCAAGTTCTTTGCACATGAACAGCAGCTGTCAAGTCAGGCTTCCCCTATCTTAATATTTTTGTAATTGAATTTTTGTTGGTTTTAACCTATTGAAAATAGTTTGAATTGGAATTTTGCCCTCCAGTGAATTAATCTTTTCCTGCTTTGGTTCATTGGCAAAGTTGATAAGTAAAACTTTTGTGTAATCATGCTACTTTCTAAAATGGAAGCTTCAGTTCAGTTCAGTTCAGTCACTCAGTCGTGTCCGACTCTTTGTGACCCCATGAATCACAGCACGCCAGGCCTCCCTGTTCATCACCAACTCCCGGAGTTCACTCAAACTCATGTCCATCGAGTCAGTGATGCCATCCAGCCATCTCATTCTCTGTCGTCCCCGTCTCCTCCCGCCCCGAATCACTCCCAGCATCAGAGTCTTTACAAGTGAGTCAACTCTTCGCATGAGGTGGCCAAAGTATTGGACTTTCAGCTTTAGCATCAGTCCTTCCAATGAAAACCCAGGATTGATCTCCTTTAGAATGGACTGGTTGGATCTCCTTGCAGTCCAAGGGACTCTCAAGAGTCTTCTCCAGCATCACAGTTCAAAAGCATCAATTCTTCGGCGATCAGCTTTCTTCACAGTCCAACTCTCACATCCATACATGACCACAGGAAAAACCATAGCCTTGACTAGACGGACTTTTGTTGGCAAAGTAATGTCTCTGCTTTTTAATATGCTATCTAGGTTGGTCATCACTTTCCTTCCAAGGAGTAAGCGTCTTTTAATTTCCTGGCTAAAATCAACATCGCAGTGATTTTGGAGCTCCCCAAAATAAAGTCTGACACTGTTTCCACTGTTTCCCCATCTATTTCCCATGAAGTGATGGGATCAGATGCCATAATCTTTGTTTTCTGAATGTTGAGCTTCAAGCCAACCTTTTCACTCTCCTCTTTCACTTTCATCAAGAGGCCTTTGAGTTCCTCTTCACTTTCTGCCATAAGGGTGGTGTCATCTGCATATCTGAGGTGATTGATATTTCTCCCAGCAATCTTGATTCCAGCTTGTGCTTCTTCCAGCCCAGCCTTCCTCATGATGTACTCTGCATATAAGTTAAATAAGCAGGGTGACAATATACAACCTTGATGTACTCCTTTCCCTATTTGGAACCAGTCTGTTGTTCCATGTCCAGTTCTAACTGTTGCTTCCTGACCTGCATACAGGTTTCTCAAGAGGCAGGTCAGGTGGTTTGGGATTCCCATCTCTTTCAGAATTTTCCACAGTTTATTGTGATCCACACAGTCAAAGGCTTTTGCATAGTCAATGAAGCAGAAATAGATGTTTTTCTGGAACTCTCTTGCTTTCTCCATGATCCAGCGGATGTTGGCAATTTGATCTCTGGTTCCTCTGCCTTTTCTAAAACCTACTTGAACATCTGGAAGTTCATGGTTCATATATTGCTGAAGACTGGCTTGGATAATTTTGAGCATGACTTTACTAGCGTGTGAGATGAGTGCAATTGTGCGGCAGATTGAGCATTCTTTGGCATTGCCTTTCTTTGGGATTGGAATGAAGACTGACCTTTTCCAGTCCTGTGGCCATTGCTGAGTTTTCCAAATCTGCTGGCATATTGAGTGCATTTTCACAGCATCATCTTTCAGGATTTGAAATAACTCAACTGGAATTCCATCACCTCCACTAGCTTTGTTCATAGTGATGGTCTCTAAGGCCCGCTTGACTTCACATTCCAAGATGTCTGGTTACAGGTGAGTGATCACGCCAAGAGTGGACTCTTTGTAGGGCAAATAATCTAAGTCTAGTGCTCTTGATTAAGGATTGAAATCTATTCTTGACTATTTCAAGTCTCTGGTTTAACAGACTGGTGGTGTCTGAGTTCAGTTTTCTAAGACATTCTAAATCATTCCAGAATAACTTTTTAATATAAGCAAATCACCAAACAGTTTCTTTGTAGAGCCTTAGAAACACCCACAGTGTTCGTGGCAGCTAAATCCAGGGGTTGGTTTGGCTTTCTGGAACTCCCTGTGTTTGCTCAGGTGATTTCCTAGTCAAATCTTCTCACAATTACACAGGGATCATTTTTTAAACCCAAGTGTGTGAGTGATCTGAATGGACAGCCCCTGGCTCTGCCTCATGCTTAGAAAATGAGACTGTACCAGGAACATTCATCAACTGCCAGACAAGTGATATTTTTTATAAATTTTCAAACTATATATGTTATATGCCTAAACAGAATGGCAATACTCATGGCCAAAATAGCAGGTCAGTATGGTATAACTCCACATTCCTCAATATGGTTACTGATTCTTAGGTATTTGAGAATGAGTGTTCTCTGACAGCAGCCTTCATGGTGAGGCACCATACATAGTAATTGAGACCATGGGTACTAGACCTTGACTATCTAGGTCTAAAGCCTGCCTCTACCACTTGTTGGCTGTGGAATTGGGACTATTTATTTAACCTCGTGAGTGCTGTCACTTAAGTCATGTCCAACTCTTTGCTACCCTATGGACTGTAGCCCACCAGGCTCCTCTGTCTATGGGATTTCCCAGGCAAGAATACTGGAGTGGGTTGCCATGTCCTCCTCCAGGAAATCTTCCCCACCCAAGGATCGAACCTGCATCTCCTGCATCACAGGCAGATTCTTTCCTGCTGAGCCACCAGAGAAGCCCTTATTTAACCTCAAATAAGAGTAATTTCTTCATCTGTTAATGATAAAAATAGTACATACACCTCTTGTATACAGCAGTGTGAGGATTAACAATGAAAAATGGGGCAATGTACCAAGCATTTAGTAAATATTAGTTATTATTATTTATCATGGTTCTGATAGTTCTTATGGAGACCCAAGGTATTGGCTACCATTTGGTGCCATGTTCATGAAGTTCTTCTAGATTTAAATACTCCTACTCTAGGAATGCTCTAGGCTGCCACATAGCCTACTGTATTTACCTTATTACCCCAATTTCTACTCCTGTGCCTCTAGAGATCTGTATAGAACAGTTTAAAGACATATGGAGAGAACTTAAATATTTTCTACTTTGAGTGAGATGAAGTAGTTCTGGTCTCTTGATTGCTTTTTCTAAGTCTTTGGATTAGTTCCCATGGTGACTGACAACCATACCAATGTGTGAGGGGAAGAAACATAGGAAATTCTACTTTTCTTCATATTTGAATCTCAAAATACATTGCTTTCAGCATCCCAATAATCACCTAGGAAATGATAGTGATCTCCCTTGTATATCCACTTACCTGGTAAGAAAATGACTTAAAAACAGTGGCAAAATTTGACATAAATAACTTGGAGAGATATTGTCCAGAGAAAGAGTTGACATGTATGCTCTTTTCTTATTTCTCACTCTAAGTTATGATGTTCCTTTGCAGTGATTGTTTTGAGGGGTAACTATTCTCTTGGCCAATAGGAGCGTACATCTTGTACTTTCTGTTACTAGACTTACTACTTTTGTTTCCTCAGAAAAGATAATTCATTTTTTGAAATTTATAATTTTTAGGTAATTTTACACGAATTGTAAAAATGGTACAGAGTATTTCCACGTACATATCACCTAACTTTCCTAGGTGTTAGGTTTGCATATTATGTAACCATGGTATCATTATAAAAGGGTTTCCCTTCTAGCTCAGTGGTAAAAAATCCTCCTGCCAATGCAGGAGACACAGGTTTGATCCTTGGGACAGGAAGACCCCCTGGAGAAGGAAATTGTGACCCACCCCAGTATTCTTGCCTGGGAAATTCCATGGACAGAAGAAGCCTGGCGGGCTACAGTCCATGGGGTCGCAGAGTCAGGCATGACTTAGCAACTAAACAATAACAACAAACCATTACAAAAACTAAGAAAATAACCATGGTAATGTATCAGTAAAGATTTTACCAGTTTTTCTGCTAATGTCCCTTTTCTGGTCCAGAAGCCAGTTCAGGACCTCACACTGAAGTTAGTTGTCATGTCTTCTTAATCTCAAGTCTGTGACAGTTCTTCAGTCTTTCCTTATCTTTCATGACTTTGAGACTTTTGAAGAGTACTGGCTAGTTATTTTGTAGATGATCACTCTACTGGGGCTTTCCCAATGTTTTCTCATGATTAGACTGAGGTTACACGTTATTGGAGAGGCTAGCACAGTTGTGTGCCCTTTGTGCAGTCTATCAAGGGGACAGGATGTTGCTATACCTTATGGGTGATAATCTTCACTTGGTTAAGGCGGTGTCTGTCAGGGTTCTCCACTATAAACTTACTATTTTCCCCTTTGTATTTAAGAATATTTGCAGGGAGATATTAGAAAGTATGAAAATATTCTGTTTATGCTTATGATTTGCCCACTAATATTAACACTCATCAGTTGATCTTGTCTGCAGCAATTATTACAATGAAGTACTATGGTGATTTTCTATTTTCCGCATTCCTTGTATATTTAATAATTGGAAAACTCTGTTAATAAGAATCGTCTCTATTATTCCAGCTTTGAGCAGCAAATTATTGGAATCTCTTTTAGGTTGGCTCCTGTGCTGAGCATGCCCTTTATCTTTTTCAAAAGTGTTTCCTTATTTTCATCATCACAAGATGCACCAGGTTCATCTTCTCTTTTCCATGCTCCAGCCCTGGGATCAGCCAACCTTTTGTTTAATGGGGAATGGCATTTCAAATCCATGATCTGTGCCTTACATGTACTTGCTATTGAGATATCACTGCTTCTGGGTCCTTTCAGTGGGTATAGATAGGAAATACATGTGCGTGTGTATATGCTAAGTCTCTTCAGTCGTGTTCGACTCTTTGAGACCCTATGGACTGTACCTCACCAGGCTTATCTGTCCATGGGATTCTTCAGGCAAGAATACTAGAGTGGGTTGCCATTTCCTTCTCCAGGGGATCTTCCCAAACTGGGGACTGAAACTACATCTCCTGCATTGGCAGGTAGATTCTTTAACACTGCTGCCACCGGGGAAGCCCCAGGTAGGAAATAATGCATGTGCTAACTTATACATATACACATCTATATCTATTTCTGAGTCTATCTAGAATACTTAATAAAAAAATACCTACAAGTCCACACTGATACCTATGACTCCAATGCAGCATGCAGGTTTCATTTTAGTCTTCTCCCTTTTCTTATTTGTATCTTTTTTTCTGTGACACTGAGAAACCTGGTTCTCATTATCTGCAATATATTTACTTGATTTTTCAACCCTAGTATATTTATGAGGTAGTTTCAGAATCCTTAAGCCATACCCCTTTGAGAAATGAAGTTATGAACTAGAGTGTAGTTTGTACACCATTTGTTGTTGCTGTCTTTAGCCTTGTAGTATCCAGTCAATACCATTTTCCAAAATTATTTAGGTCAACTCCTTTCTTTCCCATTCCCTTCATCATGTAATTCATTCATATAATAATATAGTTAGATTCATTTATCACAGTCTGCAGTCCTATACCCCTTTCCCCAACATTCTGGTTGAATTTTCTAAAATTTGAATACATTACAATTCACTGTATGATGTATAGTTCTGTTCTATGGGGTTTTGACAAATGCATATAGTAACGTATCCACTTATACCAGACACAGGAGAGTTTCATCACCCCAAATAGTCCCTCATGATGCTCCGTTGGTAACCATTGACCTGTTTTTGTCCATATGGTTTTCTTTTATTCAGAGTGTCATATAAAATGGAATTTTAACCATTAACACATTGAAAGGCATTTAGATTGTTTCTGCCTTTTGACTCTTATGAATAAAGCATTGTAATAATACCTTCAAGCATTTATGTATAGGTTTTTGCAGGAACATATGTTTTTACTTCTCTTGGGTGGTTACCTGGCATCGGGATAAGTACTTTAAAAAATGTATTTATTCAAATATCCAGAAAATAAAAAGGAAATCATAGGTATTCAGTACCACAATTTGGTAACTACCATATTAATACTGTATGTACCATTTCAGTATAGTTTCATAACTTTACATCGGCTTTACATTGCCATTACCATGTACTGTCAGAATCTTCTGATTTTGGTTAAACTGATTGCATTTTTGTTCTCCTAGAATTTCTGTCTTATAATCACCACAGTGATATAAAATGTTATATTTCTGTTGTTACATGGATTAGAATCAACCCTGAAACAGGTGTACATGGGGACAATATATTTAGTCTTGAAGCCAGGGACTGGCTCTGTTTACTAGCCCCCTGAAAAACATTGACTTTATAATGACCAGTTTTTAAGGAGATGCCCTTTGTGTATGAACAATGACTAATTTGACATTAATTGAGAGTCTTCTTAAAGAACCCCTGTCTTAATTTTATCAAACCTATCAGCTTGTTACAGAACTTGAAGTTGCTGCTATTAGCATCACTCTTCTGGGTCAAGGTTCAATCATTTTCTCTAGAAGGTTTCTGTTAAAAATGCACATTTTTAATCTGAGAGAGCAGATGTTTAGCACATTACCTAGCTGTCATCTCAGAGAGATCATGACTCTGGTCACTGACATTCCTTTGTACTGATACCTTTCTGTTTGTAGGCAGATACTCATTCCTGTTTTCACTAAACTGTGAGCTCTTAGACTGAGGTCAGAATTCACCTCTATATTCCCTGTGCCTGACATTATAGTAGTTGGTCCATATATATGCCTTGAATGGATGAATAAATGCCTGGTGAGTACATAATGCTTGAAGATAGAGGGTGGGAAGTTTGGAAGGAAAAGCTCCCCATATGTGGCACAGGCAAGAAAAGAGAAGCCTAAGTGGAAGGGCACAAGCACAGGTCTGGGGTACCAGAGAATGACAGGATGTGTGCATGCTAAGTCGCTTCTGTTGTGTCCGAGTCTTTGCAACCCTATGGACCATAGCCTGCCAGGGTCCTCTGTCCATGGAATTCTCCAGGAAAGAATACTGGAGTGGGTTGCCAGACCCTCCTCCAGGGGATCTTCCTGACCCAGGGATCTAACACATGTATCTTATGTCTCCTGCATTGTCAGGTGGGTTCTTTACCACTAGCGCCACCTGGGAAGCCCAGCAACAGGATGATATAAGTCTATTGTGGGAAAAGTAGATAAAAACTAGTTGGAGGTCAGCTTCAAAGTTCAAAGCTTTGTGGAAGCTGTGTCTAAGGGGGTGAGCTCTGGAGACAGAATAGGCTAAAATTCCAGCCTTGCTACTTTCTGCTAGAATTTGGCTTTTACTTCAAATAAGACAGCGATAAATTTGAGATGGGGTGTTTGAGTGAAAAAATAACTTGATGTGACTTTTATTTTGACAGGATCCCTCTGGTTGTAGTGATGGGGGTAGAATGAGATGGGAGGTCAACCCCAGAATGGGGAACATTGGTAAAGAGGCTGTGACAGTATTCCAGGCTGGCGATGAGAGTGGCTTAGGACAAGATGGATGCAGTGCAGATTGTGAGACATGGTCAGATTCAACATGTATGCTGGAGACAGAGTGGTCAACATTTCATGATGGATAATGCTGGACCTCTTTCATCTGTGCCCAACAAAACAAAATGAAACACTATAATGTCTATAAACTATCAAACAGAAGTTGATATTACTGGGTTCAGTTCAGTTCAATTGCTGCTGTGTCCGACTCTTTGTGACCCCATGAATCGCAGCACACCAGGCTTCCCTGTCCATCACCAACTCCCGGAGTTTACCCAAACTCATGTCTATAGAGTTGATGATCTCATCCAGCCATTTCATACTCTGTTGCCCCCATCTCCTCCCGCCCCCAATCCCTCCCAGCATCAGGGTCTTTTCCAATGAGTCACCTCTTTGCATGAGGTGGCCAAAGTATTGGAGTTTCAACTTCAGCATCAGTCCTTCCAATGAACACCCAGGAGTGATCTCTTTAGGATGGACTGGTTGGACCTCCTTGCAGTCCAAGGGACTCTCAAGAGTCTTCTCCAGCATCACAGTTCAAAAGCATCAATTCTTCGGTGATCAGCTTTCTTCACAGTCCAACTCTCACATCCATACATGACCACTGGTAGAACCATAGCCTTGACTAGACGGACCTTTAATGGCAAAGTAATGTCTCTGCTTTTTAATATGTTATCTAGGTTGGTCATCACATTCCTTCTTTTAATTTCATGGCTGCAGTCACCATCTGCAGTGATTTTGGAGCCCAAAAAAGTAAAGTCAGCCACTGTTTCTACTGTTTCCTCATCTATTTCCCATGAAGTGATGGGATCAGATGCCATGATCTTAGTTTTCTGAATGTTAAGTTTTAAGCCAACATTTTCACTCTCCTCTTTCACTTTCATCAAGAAGCTTTTTAGTTCCTCTTCACTTTCTGCCATAGGGGTGGTGTCATCTGCATATCTGAGGTTATTGATATTTCTTCCGGCAATCTTGATTCCAGCTTGTGCTTCTTCCAGCCCAGCATTTCTCATGATGTACTCTGCATGTAAGGTAAATATGCAGGGTGACAATATGCATCCTTGACGTACTCCTTTTCCTATTTGGAACCAGTCTGTTGTTCCATGTACAGTTCTGACTGTTGCTTTCTGACCTGCATACAGGTTTCTCAAGAGGCAGGTCAGGTGGTCTGGTATTCCCATCTCTTTCAGAATTTTCCACAATTTATTGTGATCCACACAGTCAAAGGCTTTGGCATAGTCAATAAAGCAGAAATAGATGTTTTTCTGGAACTCTCTTGCTTTTTCCATGATCCAGCGGATGTTGGCAATTTGATCTCTGGTTCCTCTGCCTTTTCTAAAACTTGCTTGAACATCTGGAAGTTCACGGTTCACATATTGCTGAAGTCTGACTTGGAGAATTTTGAGCGTTACTTTCCTAGTGTGTGAGATGAGTGCAATTGTGCACTAGTTTGAGCATTCTTTGGGCTTGGAATGACGACTGACCTTTTCTAGTCCTGTGGCCACTGCTGCGTTTTCCAAATTTGCTGGCATATTGAGTGCAGCACTTTCACAGCATCATCTTTCAGGATTTGAAAGAGCTCAACTGGAATTCCATCACCTACACTTAACTTTGTTTGTAGTGATGCTTTCTAAGGCCCACTTGACTTCACATTCCAGGATGTCTGGCTCTAGGTGAGTGATTACACCATCGTGACTATTTTGGTCGTGAAGATCTTTTTTGTACAGTTCTTCTGTGTATTCTTCCCACCTCTTCTTAATATCTTCTACTTCTATTAGGTCCATACCATTTCTTTCCTTTATCGATCCCATCTTTGCATGAAATGTTCCCTTGGTATCTCTAATATTCTTGAAGAGATCTCTTGTCTTTCCTATTCTGTTTTCCTCTATTTCTTTGCATTGATCGCTGAGGAAGGCTTTCTTATCTTTTCTTGCTATTCTTTGGAACTCTGTATTCAGATGCTTATATCTTTCCTTTTCGCTTCTCTTCTTTTCACAGCTATTTGTAAGGCCTCCTCAGACAGCCATTTTGCATTTCTGCATTTCTTTTCCATGGGGATGGTCTTGATCCTTGTATCCTGTACAACATCACGAACCTCCGTCCCTAGTTCATCAGGAACTCTGTTAAGCGGCGCTAATTTTCCAATAAAGCAAAACTTTCTTGCTTTACTTGCTTTACAAATCCACGAAGTAACCTTGGATTTGGTATGTTTCCAACAGCTGATATGAGGCTCTCAAGTCCACATTTTCTAGCTGTCTTCTATAGGGAGCTGCAGCAGGGTAGTATTTACATTACCTCTTTTCCTGCTGATTGAATCTGTAGCAAACGGAGCAGTGTGTACAATTTTATCTCACTTGAGAGCATTTCTGACTGTAGATCTGTCATTCTTTGTATGGGAAATATAATTCTTTTAGGATGTTCTTCTTACAGGGAAAGTTTTTACCCAGTGAGATAAATACACTATGAAAACAATTTGACCAGATAAGGGTTCATGAACCCCATCTATCCACCTATGTACACACACTCAGCTTCATGTAAGTCTGCAAGTCTCTCTGGCCCTGATACGAGAAGACAAAGTCTTGGTTAGAGTAACAATGGGTATTCTAATCTCAAAATAAAATTTTCATTATTGAAATTCTCTTGATTACCCAGATGATTTTTTTAGCTCATGTCACAGTTGCTCTGTGAGGGTATGTGAGAATAGGGAAACTTCTGAATAGTGTATCCTTATATCACTCAGAGGGGAATTAACCTCCTTGATTCATTAGCACCTCTCAGAATATTGCCCCATCCCCTACCAATTTGACATAACTAGGTATACAAGCAGCAAGAGAAGTGTTAGCAAGGGAACCTGAATCCCTCCAAAGATATATAGTCTCATGATTGAGCTGAACTGAGGTTGAAAAACATAATCAACCTTCATTGCTAGGTCTGTGGTGGCATCTAAGATCAATCTCCGGGATTCCTGTGCATCTGTAGAAGTCACCCGGGACAGCAGGCAGATGCCAATGGTTTGAGGTAGTTTTTTAAATCCCTCCTTTGCAGAGATGTTATTTGATCCATTGACGTTTTCTTAGAGGTGAGGGCTGGAGAAGTCCTTGTGACTTCTGTCAATGTGCCTATCCACAGGTTAGCAACCAGAGGATGAGCTTGCAGACACGAGGGTGCCTGTAAATGAATCAGTGACATCCTGCTTCATCTGAAAACTCAAGTGAAATTCCATTTTGATGGATTCCTCTTTGGACAGGAGTAAATTTTTCTAATTTAAAAATTTAATTATTTTAATTGGAAGATAATTTCTTTACAATATTGTAGTGGTTTTTGCCATACATCGACATGAATTACCCACGGGTGCATATGTGTCTCCCCATCCTGAACCTCCTCTCAACTCCCTCCCCAACCCATCCCTCTGGGTTGTCCCAGAGCGCTGGCTTTGAGTGCCCTACTTCATGCATCAAACTTGCACTGGTCATCTATTCCGCATATGGTTCCATTCTGTTCCGTCGCTCAGTCGTGTCCGACTCTTTGCGACCCCGTGGACTGTAGCCTACCAGGCTTCTCCATCCATGGGATTCTCCAGGCAAGAATACTGGAGTGGGTTACCGTTTCCTTCTCCAGGGGATCTTCCCGACCCAGGGATCGAACCCGGGTCTCCCACATTGGAGGCAGACGCTTTAACCTCTGAGCCACCAGGGAAGACCGCATATGGTAATATACATGTTTCAGTGCAATTCTCTCAAATCATTCCACGCTCCCCTTCTCCCTAATGGTCCAAAAGTCTTTTCTTTACATCTGTGTCTCTTTTGCTGTCTTGCATATAGGATCGTTATTACCATCTTTCTAAATTCCACATATGTGCATTTTTTTGCTTTATTTTTATTTTTAATATAAATTTATTTTATCATTTTATTATTTTTTATTTATTTTTTTAACTTTATTTTTATTGGAGGCTAATTATTTTACAATATTATATTGGTTGGTTTTACCATACAATGACATGAATCCGCCCTGGGTGTACATGAATTCCCCCTCCCGAACCCCCTTCCCACCTCCCTCCTCCCCTTAATTGGAGGCTAATTGCAATATTATATTGGTTTTGCCATACATTGGCATGAATCCACCACAGGTATACATGTGTTTCCCATCCTGAATCCCCCTCCTATCTCCCTCCCCATCCCATCCCTCTGGGTCATCTCAGTACATCAGCCCCGAGCACCCTGTCTCATGCATTGAGCCTGGACTGGCGATTCATTACATGTATGATAATATACTTGTTTCAATGCGATTCTCCCAAATCATCCCATGGTCGCCCTCTCCCACAGAGTCCAAAAGACTGTTCTATACATCTGTGTCACTTTTGCTGTCTCACATACAGGGTTATCGTTGCCATCTTTCTAAATTCCATATATATGAGTTAGTATACTGTATTGGTGTTTTTCTTTCTGGTTTACTTCACTCTGTGTAATAGGCTCCAGTTTCATCCACCTCATTAGAACTGATTCAAATGTATTCTTTTTAATGGCTGAATAATATTCCTTTGTGTATATGTACCACAGATTTCTTATCCATTTGTCTGCTGATGGACATCTAGGTTTCTTCCATGTTCTGGCTTTTATAAAGAGTGCTACGATGAACACTGGGGTACATATGTCTCTTTCAATTCTGGTTTCCTCACTGTGTATTCCCAGCAGTCAGATTGCTGGGTCATATGGCAATTCTATTTCCAGTTTTTTAAGGAATCTCCACACTGTTCTCCATAGTGGCTGTACTAGCTTGTATTCCCACCAACAGTGTAAGAGGGTTTCCTTTCCTTTCCTCCACACCCTCTCCAGCATTTATTGTTGGTAGACTTTTGGATCAGAGAAGGCAATGGCACCCCACTCCTGTACTCTTGCCTGGAAAATCCCATGGATGGAGGAGCCTGGTGGGCTGCAGTCCATGGGGTCACTAAGAGTCGGACACGACTGAGCGACTTCACTTTCATTTTCACTTTCATGAATTGGAGAAGGAAATGGCAACCATTGTTCTTGCCTGGAGAATCCCAGGGACGGGGGAGCCTGGTGGGCTGACATCTATGGGTTCGCACAGAGTTGGACATGACTGAAGCGACTTAGCAGCAGCAGAAGCAACAGTAGACTTTTGGATAGCAGCCATTCTGACTTGCATGAGATGGTACTTCCTTGTGGTTTTGATTTGCATTTCTCTGATAATGAGTGATGTTGAGCATCTTTTCATGTGTTTGTTAGTCATCTGTATGTCTTCTTTGGAGAAGTGCCTGCTTAGTTCTTTGGCCCACTTTTTAATTGGGTTGTTCATTTCTCTGGTATTGAGCTACATGAGCTGCTTATATATTTTTGAGATTAATTCTTTGTCAGTTGTTTCAGTTGCTATTATTTTTTTCCCATTCTGAAGGCTGCCTTTTCACCTTGCTTATAGTTTCCTTCGTTTTGCAAAAGTTTTTAAGTTTAATAAGGTCCAATTTGTTTATTTTTGTTTTCATTTCCATTACGCTGGGAGGTGGGTCACAGAAGATCCTGCTGTGATTTATGTCAGAGAGTGTTCTGCCTATGTTTTCCTCTAGGAGTTTTAAAGTTTCTGCTCTGACATTTAGATATTTAATCTATTTTGAGTTTATTTTTGTGTATGGTAAAACTGTTCTAGTTTCATTCTTTTACAAGTGGTTGACCACTTTTCCGAGCAACACTTGTTAAAGGGATTGTATTTTCTCTATTGCATATTTTGCCTCCTTTGTCAAAGATAAGGTGTCCAGAGATGCATGGGTTTATCTCTGGGCTTTTGGTTTTGTTCCATTGATTTATGTTTCTGTCTTTGTGCCAGTACCGTACTGTCTTGATGACTATAGCTTTGTAGTATAGTCTGAAGTCAGGCAGGTTGATTCCTCCAGTTCCCTTCTTCTTTCTTGAGATCGCCTTGGTTATTTGAGTGTTTTTGTGTTTCCATACAAATTGTGAAATTATTTGTTCTAGTTCTGTGATAAATACCGTTTTGATAGGGGTTGCGCTGAATCTATAGATTGCTTTGAGTAGTATACTCATTTTCACTATATTGATTCTTCCAATCCATGATCATGGTATATTTCTTCATCTATTTGTATCATCTTTAATTTCTTTCATCAGTGTTTTATAGTTTCCTATATATAGATCTTTTGTTTCTTTAGGTACGTTTATTCATAAGTGTTTTATTATTTTCATTGTAATGGAGAATGTGATTGTTTCCTTAATTTCTCTTTATATTTTCTCATTGTTAGTGTATAGGAATGCAAGGGATTTCTGTGTATTAATTTTATGTCCTGAAACTTTACTATATTCATTGATTAGTTCTAGTAATTTTCTGGTGGTGTCTTTAGGACACCTATAGAGGATCATGTCATCTGCAAACAGTACAAGTTTTACTTCTTCTTTTTCAATCTGGATTCCTTTTATTTCTTTTATTTGATTGATTTGGCTAAAACTTCCAAAACTATGTTGAATATTAGTGGTGAGAGTGGGAACCCTTGCCTTGTTCCTGATTTTAGAGGAAATGCTTTCAATTTTTCACCATTGAGGATAATGTTTGCTGTGGGTTTCTTTGAATATGGCTTTTATTATGTTGAGTTATGTTCCTTCTGTGCCTGCTTTCTGGATGTTGAATTTCGTCAAAGGATTTTTCTGCATCTATTAAGATAATCATATGGTTTTTATCATTCAGCTTGTTAATGTGGTGTATCACATTGATTGGTTTGTGACTTTTGAAGAATCCTTGCATCCCTGGCATAAAGCCCACTTGGTCAAATGTATGATCTTTTTTAATATGTTGTTGGATTCTGTTTGCTAGAATTTTGGTAAAGATTTTTGCATCTATGTTCATCAGTGATACTGGCCTGTAGTTTTCTTTTTTGTGGCATCTTTGTCTGGTTTTGGTATTAGGGTGATAGTGTCCTCATAGAATGAGTTTGGGAGTTTACCTTCCTGTGCAATTTTCTGGAAGAGTTTGAGTAGGATAGGTTTTAGCTCTTCTCTAAATTATTGGTAGAATTCACCTGTGAAGCCATCTGGTCCTGGGCTTTTGTTTGTTGGAAGATTTTTGATTACAGTTTCAATTTCCATGCTTGTGATGGGTCTGTTAAGATATTCTATTTTTTCCTGTTTCAGTTTTGGGAAGTTATAGTTTTGTAAGAATTTGTCCATTTCTTCCAAGTTGTCCTTTTTATTGGCATATAGTTGCTCACTGTAGTCTCTTATGATCCTTTGTATTTCCATGTTATCTGTTTAGATATCTCCACTTTATTTCTACTATTATATTTTGGTTCTTTGTATACTTGCTTTGAGAATCCCATGAACAGTATGAAAAGGCAAAATGATAGGATACTGAATGAGGAACTCCCCAAGTCAGTCAGTGCCCAATATGCTACTGGAGATCAATGGAGAAATAACTCCAGAAAGAATGAAGGGATGGAGCCAAAGCAAAAACAATACCGAGCTGTGGATGTGACTAGTGATAGAAGCAAAGTCCGATACTGTAAAGAGCAGTATTTCATAGGAGCCTGGAATGTTAGGCCCATGAATCAAGGCAAATTGGAAGTCGTCAAACAGGAGATGGCAAGAGTGAAATTAGAAATTCTAGGAATTGAACTAAAATGGACTGGAATTGGTGAATTTAACTCACACGACCATTATATCTACTACTGTAGGCAGGAATCGCTTAGAAGAAATAGAGTAGCCATCATGGTCAACAAACGAGTCCAGAATGCAGTACTTGGATGCAATCTCAAAAATGACAGAATGATCTCTGTTCATTTCCAAGACAAACCATTCAGTATTACAGTAATCCAAGCCTATGCCCCAACCAGTAACACTGAAGAAGCCGAAGGTGAATGGTTCTATCAAGACCTACAAGACCTTTTAGAACTAACACCCAAAAAAGATGTCCTTTTCATTATAGGGGACGGGAATGCCAAAGTAGGAAGTCAAGAAACACCTGGAATAACAGGCAAATTTGGCCTTGGAGCACGGAATGAAGCAGGGCAAAGACTAATAGAGTTTTTCCAAGAGAAGGCACTGGTAAAAGCAAACACCTCCTTCCAACAACACAAGAGAAGACTCTACACATGGACATTACCAGATGGTCAACACCGAAATCAGATTGACTATATTCTTTGCAGCCAAAGATGGAGAAGCTCTATACAATTAGCAAAAAAAAAGACCAGGAGCTGACTGTGGCTCAGATCATGAACTTCTTATTGCCAAATTCAGACTTAAATTGAAGAAAGTAGGGAAAACCACTAGACCATTCAGATATGACCTCAATCAAATCCCTTATGATTATACAGTGGAAGTGAGAAATAGATTAAAGGGACTAGATCTGATAGAATGCCTGATGAACTATGGACGGAGGTTCGTCACATTGTACAGGAGACAGGGACCAAGATCATCCCCATGGAAAAGAAATGCCAAAGGGCAAATGGCTGTCTGAGAAGGCCTTACAAATAGCTGTGAAAAGAAGAGAAGTGAAAAGCAAAGGAGAAAAGGAAAGATATAAGCATCTGAATGCAGAGTTCCAAAGAATAGCATGGAGAGATAAGAAAGCCTTCCTCAGTGATCAATGCAAATAGAGGAAAACAGCAGAATAGGAAAGACAAGAGATCTCTTCAAGAAAATTAGAGATACCAAGGGAACATTTCATGCAACGATGGGCTCGATAAAGGAAAGAAATGGTATGGACCTAACAGAAGCAGAAGATATTAAGAAGAGGTTGCAAGAATACACAGAAGAACTGTACAAAAAAGATCTTCATGACCAAGATAATCACGATGGAGTGATCACTGACCTAGAGCCAGACATCTTGGAATGTGAAGTCAAGTGAGCCTTAGCAAGCATTAGTCCGAACAAAGCTAGTGGAGGTGATGGAATTCCAGTTGAGCTATTTCAAACCCTGAAAGATGATACTGTGAAAGTGCTGCACTCAATATGCCAGCAAATTTGGAAAACTCAGCAGTGGCCATAGGACTGGAAAAGGTCAATTTTCATTCCAATCCCAAAGAAAGGCAATGCCAAAGAACGCTCAAACTACCGCACAAATTCATTCATCTCACACGCTAGTAAAGTCATGCTCTAAATTCTCCAAGTCAGGCTTTAGCAATATGTGAACCGTGAACTTCCAGATGTTCAAGCTGATTTTAGAAAAGGCAGAGGAACAAGAGATCAAATTGCCAACATCCGCTGGATCATGGAAAAAGCAAGAGAGTTCCAGAAAAAAATCTGTTTCTGCTTTATTGACAATCCCAAAGCATTTGACTGTGTGGATTACGATAAGCTATGGAACATTCTGAAAGAGTTGGGAATACCAGACCACCTGACCTGCTTCTTGAGAAACCTGTATGCAGGTCAGGAAGCAACAGTTAGAACTGGACATGGAACAACAGACTGGTTCCAAATAGGAAAAGGAGTACGTCAAGGCTGTGTGTTGTCACCCTGCTTATTTAACATATATGCAGATACATCATGAGGAACGCTGGGCTGGAAGAAGCACAAGCTGGCATCAAGATTGCCGGGAGACTTATCAGTAACCTCAGATATGCAGATAACACCACCCTTATGGCAGAAAGTGAAGAGGAACTCAAAAGCCTCTTGATGAAAGTGAAAGAGGAGAGTGAAAAAGTTGGCTTAAAAGCTCAACATTCAGAAAACTAAGATCATGGCATCTGGTCCCATCACTTCATGGCAAATAGATGGGGAAACAGTGGAAACAGTGGCTGACTTTACTTTTTTGGGCTCCAAAATCATTGAAGATGCTGATTTCAGCCATGAAATTAAAAGAAGCTTACTCCTTGGAAGGAAAGTTATGACCAACCTAGATAGCGTATTAGAAAGCAGAGGCATTAATTTGCCAACAAGGGTCCGTCTAGTCAAGGCTATGGTTTTTCCAGTGGTCATGTTTGGATGTGAGAGTTCGATTGTGAAGAAAGCTGATCGCCGAAGAATTGATGCTTTTGAACTGTGATGCTGGAGAAGACTCTTGAGAGTCCCTTGGACTGCAAGGAGATCCAACCAGTCCATTCTAAAGGAGATCAGTCCTGGGTGTTCATTGGAAGGACTGATGCTAAAGCTGAAGCTCCAGTACTTTGGCCACCTCATGCGACGAGTTGACTCACTGGAAAAAACTCTGAGTCTGGGAGGGATTGGGGGTAGGAGGAGAAGGGGACCACAGAGTATGAGATGGCTGGATGGCATCACTGAGTCGATGGACATGTGTTTGAATGAACTCCGAGAGTTGGTGATGGACAGGGAGGCCTGGCATGCTGTTATTCATGGGTTCGCAAAGAGTCAGAAACGACTGAGCAACTGAACTGAATGACTGACTAACTGGCCTGAAGTGTTCCTATTGAAAGGTCAGCTGTTTTCCTTTTGGGGATCCCCTTGAGTGTTATTTGTTGCTTTTTCCTTGCTGCTTTTAACGTTTGCTCTATGTTTTTAATATTTTCTAGTTTGATTAATATGTGTCTTTGGGTGTTTTGCCTTGTGTTTATGCTGTTTGGCACTCTCTGGTTTTCTTGGATTTGTGTGGCTATTTCCTTCCCCATTTTAGGGAAATTTTCAGCTATTATCTCTTCAAGTATTTTCTAATGCCCTTTCTTTTTTTCTTCTAATGGGACACCTATGATTACAGTGTTAGGGTGATTAACTTTGTCCTAGAGTCTCTGAAGTTGTCCTCATTTAGTTATTTTTTCTTTTTTCCTCTCTGCTTCATTTATTTCCACCATTCTATCTTCCACCTCACTTATTCTTTCTTCTGCCTCATTCATTCTACTGTTCGTTCCCTCCAGAGTGTTTTTAATCTCCTTTTTTGCATTGTTCATTATTAACTGACTCTTCTTTATTTCTTCTAGGTCCTTATTAAACATTTCTTGCATCTTCTCAATCCTTGTCTCTAGTCTATCTATCTGTAACTCCATTTTGTTTTCAACATTTTGGATCATCTTTACTATTATTATTCTGAAGTGTTTTTCAGGTAAACTCCCTATCTCCTCCTCTTTTGTTTGGTTTGGTGTTTTTTTTTTTTTTATCATGTTCCTTTACCTGCTGAATATTTCTCTGCCTTTTCATTTTGTTTAGATTGCTGTGCTTGGGGTGCTGTTTCTGCAGGCCAGCAGGTTGTTGCTCCTCTTAATTGTGGATTCTGCTCCCTGTGGGTGGGGTTGGGCCAGTGGCTTGTCAAGGTTTCCTGCTTTGGGGAACTTGTATCTGTGTTCTGGTGGGTAGAGCTGGATATCTTCTCTCTGGAGTGCAATGAGGTGTCAGTAGTCAGTTTTGGGGTGTCTATGGGCTTGTCATGGCTTTGGGCAGCTCATCTTTTAATGATTAAGGTTGTGTTCCTGTTTTCCTGGAGAATTAATGTGGTATGTCTTGCACTGGAACTTGTTGACTCTTCGGTGGAGCTTGGTTTCAGTGTAGGTGTGGAGACTTTTGGGTTAGCTCTTGTCTATTAATGTTCCCTGGAATCAGGAGTTCTATGATATTCTAAAGTTCTGGAGTTAAGCCTCCTGCCTCTGGGTTTCAGTCCTTCTCTTACAGTAGCCTAAATGCTTCTCAAACCATATAGCACAGAAGATGAAACCCTTAGGCTGACGGTGAAACAACTCTCCACAGCCGGGAACTGTGGAGCCAACAGCAGCCAACTCCACAGCCAACAACCATCCACTCCCAGAGAGACTGACAGAGTTATATAAAGAAAAGAAGGAGGAGGAAGGAGATAGAGGTCACTTGGAGGAGAAAAGGGAGTGTCAAGAGGGGAGAGAGCAATCAAGGCAGTAATCAAATCCCTACAGGAAAATGGATACTGAAGATTAGATTCTTAAAGGTACAGAATTGATTACAAATATAAAAAAGCAAAGATTAAAAATCTAGAATAGAGGTTAGACTCTGACAAATACAATATAAAAAATCCAAAACAAAATTGATCACATAAATTTAAAAAAATTATATTTGTTTTTAAAAATAGTTTTTTTTAAAGGTAATAGTAGGCTAAAAAATGAAAGGTAAGTGTCATAAAGAATTAAAATTTTTAAAAACTTAGAAAGTGATAATACTTCACTTTTTAAATTTTTAAAAATTTTAGTGTGGAGAAAAGGTAACCTTCTTACACTGTTGGTGGGAATGCAAACTAGTACAACCGCTATGGAGAACAGTGTGGGGAGATTCCTTAAAAACTGGAAATAGAACTGCCATACGACCCAACAATCCTACTCCTGGGCATACACACCGAGGAAACCAGAATTGAAAGAGACACATGTACTCCAATGTTCATCGCAGCAGTGTTTATAATAGCCAGGACATGGAAGCAACCTAGATATCCATTGGCAGACGAATGGATAAGAAAGCTGTGGTACATATACACAATGGAGTATTACTCAGCAGTTAAAAAGAATACATTTGAATCAGTTCTAATGAGGTGGATGAAACTGGAGCCTATTATACAGAGTGTAGTAAGCCAAAAAGAAAAACACCAATACAGTATTTAGTTCAGTTTAGTTAAGTTCAGTCACTCAGTCGTGTCCGACTCTTTGCGACCCCATGAATCACAGCATGCCAGGCCTCCCTGTCCATCACCAACTCCCGGAGTTCACTCAAACTCATGTCCATCGAGTCGGTGATGCCATCCAGCCATCTCATTCTCTGTCGTCCCCATCTCCTCTCACCCCCAATCCCTCCTAGCATCAGACTCTTTTCTAGTGAATCAACTCGTTGCATGAGGTGGCCAAAGTATTGGAGTTTCAGCTTTAGCATCAGTCCTTCCAATGAACACCCAGGATTGATCTCCTTTAGAATGGACTGGTTGGATTTCCTTGCAGTCCAAGGGATTCTACTGACGCATATATGTGAAATTTAGAAAGATAATGATAACCCTGTGTACGAGACAGCAAAAGAGACACAGATGTATAAAACAGTCTTTTGGACTCTGTGGAAGAGGGCGAGGGTGGGATAATTTGGGAGAATGGCATTGAAACATGTTTATTATCATATGTGAAACAAATCGCCAGTCCAGGTTCGATGCATGATACAGGATGCTCGGGGCTGGTACACTGGGATGAACCAGAGGGATGGGATGAGGAGGGAGGTGGGAGGGGGGTTCAAGGTGGGGAACACATGTACACCCAGGGCAGATTCATGTCAATGTATGGGAAAACCAATACAATAGTGTAAAGTAATTAGCCTCCAATTAAATAAATTAAAAAAAATTTAAAAAGTGATAATAGTAAAAATATACCTAGGAGTTTTTCAGGAGCTGTTGTGGGCAGTATGGGATCAGTTTTGTGTCAAATAGTCCCTTCTTCTGGCTTGTACTTATTCTCAAGGTCTATAGCTGCTCCTCAAATACACAGTCTCAGCAATAATTGCAGGGTTTTATTCTGTTGCTCCTGTCACTTCTGGGGTGGTTCCCCCTTCTTTGTTTATTTTGCCTTCCTCTGTTTGCAGGTCTCTTCAGTGTCTAATTTCTGTCCTGATACTAGTGGGTGAAGGCTCACTTGTTCAATTGTGTTGTGGAGAGGGACGGACACTGCAAACAAATACCCCTGACATTTGTGGGGAATGCTCACAGTGGATGGACCACACTGGGTTTGCCACAGCCCACAGCGATATGTACTTCCCAGGTCCACACTGCTCAGCCTCCAGGGTGCTCTGCAAGGGCACTGTCCCAGGTGAGACCTGCATTTTGAGCACTTCCCAGGTCTAAGCCTCTCAGATTCTTGGGTGCTCTGCAAGGTCACAGACCCACATGGGCTGTGCGTTTTGTGCCCTTCTCAGGTCCAAGCTGCTCAAGTGACTGGGTGCTTGGCAAGTGGACTGTCCCAGGTGGACCATGTGTATTATGCACCTCCATGGTCCCTGCTACTTGGTTTCCCATATGTGCTGTGAGGGTACAGTCCCAGGTTTGACGTGTGTCTCCTCTGGGGAGTTTATCTCAGGCTGTGACACTACTGGCAGATGTGAACCGCCCAAGATCCCAGGAAGATGTGGTAAGCAACTGGCAGACTGCTCAGTTTGCTGGAAGATGTGATCTCTGGGGCCCATATTACAGCCACTCCTTGCCTTCCAACTCTGGCTGTCATACACATGCCTCTCTGCCTCCAGGGAGGTAGGGCCCTAAACGGCAGCCATCTTGCTCTCCTTTGGTATTCTTTAGGGGAAGAGTTTTTTGTTCTGTGAGGGCCCCAGGGGTCACCATGAAGGATTAGTCTTTCGCAGGAAAGGTCCTTTGATTTTTTTGGCGATCCCATGGTTTGGGGGTTGCTATGTCACTTTAGCTCCCTTAGATTGTCCTCAAGGCATTCAAGCCCAGTCCTTACCCTATGGACCGACGATGCAGCCTGCACCTCCTTGCCCAGCTCCACTTGCTGCTGGCAGACACACAGTGTCTTGGCCACTTCTCCACTGGCAGTTGCAGTTTGGTGTGTATTCTGTGTGTGTGTGTGTGTGTTTTTCCCCCCCCCCCAGTTATGTTGCCTTCTGAGATTCCAAAGCTCCTCAAAGACACGCCTGTGAGAGAGTTTCCTATTATGTGGAAACTTCTCCTCCTTCCCAAGTCCCTCCCCAGGATGGGTCTCCATCCCTAAATCATTTGTCTCAGTTTTCATCTCTTATATTTTGTCCTACCTCCTTTTGAGACTTCCTGGTGGCTCAGATGGTAAAGCTTCTGCCTACAATGTGGGAGACCCAGGTTCAACCTCTGGGTGGGGAAGACCTCTTGGAGAAGGAAATGGCAACCCACTCCAGTATTCTTGCCTGGAAAATCCCATGGATGGAGTAGCTTGGTAGGCTACAGTCCGTGGGGTCACAAAGAGACTTGACTGAGTGACTTCACTTTCACTTCACCTCCTTTTGAAGAGATTGGGCTGCCTTTCTGGGTGCCAGGTGTCCTCCACCAGCATCCTCTGATAGCGTCTAGAAGTTGTTTTGTGGAAGTTGCTCAACATTCAAATGATATTTTAATGAATTTGTGGGGGAGAAAGTGGTCTCCCCATCCTATTCCTCTGCCATCTTGGGACTGTCCCCTGGAGTAAAATTTTCAAAACATAAATGCAGAAGTCTTCAGTGATATTTTTAGAACTTGTCTTTTATTGTGCTTCAGTGTATTGTAAAAAGTATACAAAGTCAGAAGTTTATTCTTCTATCATTATTTAAACAGATTAGAATTCTCAGTATGTTAATAGAGCAAGTGACTAGTTTCTGGAAAATCTATTTTTTACAGACTACATTTTAAGTCTGTCCATTCTGTAAAAATGTAATTTTCTGGGTAAATATATATATATATTCAGAGCCAGTTTATGAACCACATAAACTTATCAATCTCATGGTTTTATAATCTCATGACATACACACAGAGAATAACACAATGCAATCCAGAACCAGGCAGTATGAGACAAAAAGGTCTCTGAATAATAAAACTGTTTTCATTTATTCTACTTTTAACAAATATTTATTGAGCAGTTATTAGATACTAAGAACTGTATGAGATACATATGAGATACTGTATGAGAACTATAAGAGATATAAATACAAATGTGAGCAAGACAGATAATATCACCTCCCTCTTGTTTTCTAGTATATGTATTGAGGGGGGATGTGAAACAGGAGATAAATAATAAAGCACTGTAGGGTACAGAGTTAGAGTAGGTGAGGTTCAGAAAAAGAATGAGACTGGCACTCTACAGGAACAGATCACCTTTAATGAGGCGAGAAGGGGCAGCAGTCAGATTAGTGAGCTGCTGCACTTACCTAAGAAAAGAGTAAGGGGGCCTGTTCTCCAAGGTTGCTGGGAGAAGTTGTCTCTTAAACAGCTGGGGCAGGGAGTTCTGGATAACGGCCAGAGGCTGGGCCGGCTTGGAGCTGGGTATAATCAACCTAATGTCTATTTTTCAGGTGAGAGAGTTATTTGCTTAGCCTAGAATGGTGGGGAGGACCTGGAGGGGAGTTTTAACTCCAGGCTACCTTGAGCCATGCAACTTTCCTTCATTCCAGACTTTAAGGAGTATATATAAAAAGAGAAAGAGATGTGGGTGTCGTTAATGTTCAGGGCTTCTTCATGCTGATAAATGAGGATCAGGGGTTTGTAGTCTGGGAGGAAGGCAGTCTAAGGACTGTAGTGTTGAATTTTTATTCTCGCCGTCAGGGTTTCAAGCAAAAGAACAGTCTTGACTTGGTCTCGCAAGGTGGCCTGAATCCATTCTTGGAGAAACCTTTGAAAGAGATTGAAGAGACAGGGTCCAAATAAGAGGAATAAAATGATAAGTACCAATGGTCCCAAGAAAGGGAGTAACTAAGGGAGGGCCTGTTGGAACAGGTTTCGGGGAGTGTAAAGGTTTTGTAACTCTTTTTGGCAGTGTTCAATTCTGTCTCTAAGTTCTTTGACTCTGCCCTGGACTATGCCCATTTCATTAACAAAACAGCAGCAGTCTTCCCCTAGAAAAAGGCAGGTCCCTCCCTTTTCTGTGGTGAGAAGGTCCAGGGCTCACCTATTTTGTAGGGCCATGGAAGCTAATGAGTTAATTTGTCTTTGGATTGAAACGAAGGACTCTGCTTCTTGATCCATATCCTCATTAAGTTCTTGGGACAGCTTGTAGTAAAAATGGGCCGAGATCAAGATGCTCCCAATCCTGGTGCCTACTGCTGCTGCTATGCCAGTCCCAATCAGGAGGGGGGCTATGACAACTTGTCTTTTTCTGTGGGAAATGTTCCCTTGGGGGTAGACTATTTGTTCTACCTCTTCTTCTTTGAGGAATGTTAGACCCGGGGTCAGGAAGACCAAGATGCAAGGTCCAGGGGGGTCAAGGGGGAGACATGAATATGCATAGGTCCCACAGAGAATGAAGATTCCAGGGTTGGTGCAATTATTTGTACTGTTCCAGAGAACCCAAGTGGAACAGAAGGAGGGAATGGAGTTTGTAAGACCAGTGTAGTTGGGACTAGAGTAGTTGATACAGGTTAGGTTTGAAGAGGCACAGAGTAGGACATTGTCAGAGACTGGCCGAATAAGTTGTGTGGTTTTTTGTTGAGAAGGGGAGGTATCAGTTCAGTTCAGTTCAGTCACTCAGTCGTGACCAACTCTCTGCGACCCCATGAATCACAGCACGCCAGGCCTCCCTGTCCATCACCAACTCCCGGAGTTCACTCAAACTCATGTCCATCTAGTTGGTGATGCCATCCAGCCATCTCATTCTCTGTCGTCCCCTTCTCCTCGCGCCCCCAATTGTCCAGTGACAGCCAGGTTGAGGGTAAGGGAATTGCTATGTGTGGTGAGGGAGACAGTGACATGCATATCCAACATTGGGATGTATGTTGTGTGTACTGGAAGAATTGGAAAGAAGACTTAAGAAGACGGGTAAGGTGTTGGTTATCAGAGGGAGGTTTTAGGAGAGGCCGTAACTGATAAAGGAGGTCTAGGCGTTTATAAGTCTCAGGAGTCGCCTGTAACTGGGAAATTAATCCCACCCCTGTCTGAGTACCCCCTGTGGGTAATGGGATAGAAACACATGTTTTTTCCATTTGGCTTATGGCAGGTGATCACAAAACTTCGTCTCTTTTGTACTTGAACAGTGAGTAGGGGTTTGGACTTCCCCTCCTCCTGAGGTTCATGGTACATGGTCTTGGAGCCATATTAACACATGAGGAATGAACATAGGAATAAATGTCTGAGCAGGGGCATGGACTAGCCGGAAGGCTGGGGAATGCAGCAAGGATAAGGAACAGAGGAGTCATGGTTCTGTTAGTTAGGCAGTGCAGAGGAAATAGTACCCTAGGAGTTGAACACAGCTAACAACGTAGGCGATACCAATGGAAAGACAAAGGCTAAGTGACCAGTCCTGAAGGAAGATAGTTATTAGGCCTATGCTGCTGCTGCTGCTGCTGCTGCTAAGTCACTTCAGTCGTGTCCGACTCTGTGTGACCCCATAGACGGAAGCCCACCAGGTTCCCCCGTCCCTGGGATTCTCCAGGCAAGAACACTGGAGTGGGTTGCCATTTCCTTCTCCAATGTGTGAAAGTGAAAAGAGAAACTGAAGTCGCTCAGTCGTGTCTGACCCTTAGCGACCCCATGGACTGCAGCCCACCAGGCTCCTCCATCCATGGGATTTTCTAGGCAATAGTACTAAGATTAAGAGTGCAGTTAGAGAGACAGGAAGAGGCCAGTCAGGGCGAGGGCAGAAGGTCCCAAGTTGGTGGTTGCTTGAATCTGAGGAGGAACAGTGTTCATTAGGATGTAGAATGATGTAGAGAATGAGAGTAAAGAAATCAATTTCATCTGGAGTCAGGTTGTAGAAGGTTCCCTGAAGTCACAGTTGAGACACCAGCGTGGTCAGGTCTTCGAAGGAGGTTCCTGTTGGGGCGCTGGTCCAGAGGTCTTGTAGTAGTTGGGTCAGGAACAACTGTAGGTTGAAGAGTGTCCAGGTCATTCAGTGTCTTCTTGGATGGTCGACAGAGGTTGTCGCCGGGTGATTTTTAAGGAGGTAGGCCCTGTGAGAGAGACCTGATAGGGGTCAGTTAAGGAGGGCAGTGCAGTCTCAGAGGTGAGGTGAGAGAGGTGTACCCAGGAGGTGACTCCAGTGGGTAATGGGATAGAAACATTTTTTTTTCAAAGGCAGTTTAATGTCTTAAGAACTCTGTTCTACTTGCCACAAACCTTTTTTATACTTTCTGTATTCATCACTTTATTTGTCCATTTATAGAACAGCCATCTATAAGCCATATTTCCTTTTTCTCTTAATGAAATGTAATTCTATTTCTTATACCTTTTTTTACTGAAAACATGCATCTTTCTTTCAGAAACCATGAACTGTTGTTTAGCTCATTTATAAATTAACTTCAGCAATATTGTCCAGAGACAAAGACATACACTGAGACATACATATATATCCGGACAGACAGAGATCTCACAGTTTTCTGCTTTAAGATTTAAAAGGTCTCTTTGCCCGTTTTTGTTTTTTTTTTTTCTGCTTGAAGTTGTACTAATCTGTCTAAGGCTGACATCTCAGGCAAAGTGTGTTGTCTATTTCAATAACGTGATAAGGGTTAACTACAGGCTTTTGCCTAGGCATGTTTCTGTTATATCAGGGTTGGAGTTGTTGGGTCAGGAACAGCTGTAGGTTGAAGAGTGTCCAGGTCATTCAGTGTCTTCTTGGATGGCCGACTGAGGTTGTCGCCGGGTGATTTTTAAGGAGGTAGGCCCTGTGAGAGAGACCTGATAAGGGTCAGTTAAGGAGGGCAGTGCAGGATCAGAAGTGACCTGTTTTAGGCGAGAGAGGTGTACCCAGGAGGTGACCTTCTCGAGTTTAGCTGCAGTTGGGATAAGCAGGATGATTTTGAATGGTCCCTGCCCCTTTGGGTTTAGGTCACCCTGGGGATTATCTGACAGATAGGCCATGTCCCCAATTTGTAAAGGGGGCAAGGGGGCTTGGGGGTCAGGGGCAGGCAGGTTGTGGGTGACGAATTTCCAGAGGGCATTGTGGAGTTCTGCCAGCAGAGGGGAGTGTAGGAAGTTTGGTATGGGAGGAGGTTCAGGGGGGAGTCCAGGAGGGAGCATGGGCCTTCCGTACATCACCTCAAAGGGGCTCAGCCCCAGGGCTTTCTGGGCAAAGCCTGCACTCTGAGGAGAACAATAGGCAAAAGTTTAGTCCAATCCAGATATACCTCGAGGGTTAATTTGGTAAGAGTTTCTTTGATTATTCTATTCATCCTTTCTACCTTTTCTGAGGACTGGGGATGATATGGAATGTGAAAATTCTGGTTATCTGTAAGAATTGGACAAGTTGTTGGGTGACCTTGGAAGTAAGTTCCAGACCCTTATCAGACTGTAGGGATGAAAGCAGGCCAAACCTGGGGATAATTTCTGTGAGGAGGATTTGGGCCACAGTGTGGACTTTTTTGTTTGTAGTGGGAAATGCTTCTACCCATCCCACAAAAGTGTCCACAAGGACCAGGAGGTATCTGAATCTCTGAACTGGGGGCATATGAGTAAAGTCTATCTGCTAATCCTGTGCTGCGAGGCTGCCTCGCATTTGATGGGTTGGAAAGGTGGTAGGTTTAAGGTTGGAATTGGGATTAATATGTTGACATGTTTGACAGGAGCGGGTAAGGTTATCTAAATATTGTTGGTCAGCAGTGAATATGGGGAAGTGGTTACGGAGGAACTGTTGGAGTGTCTTGGACGAGGGATGAAAGAGTGAGTGTAGATAAGAGAGGATTTTTCTGGTGGTGGGAGGGTCGGATGGAGTCAGAGCTAAGATGACAGAGGACTGGAGGGAGGGATGGGATAGGGCTATCTCTTTTGCCTTCTGGTCTGAAGCATTGTTGTAGGCTGATATGAGATTTCTCTTTTGATATACCCTACAGTGGAGGATGGCGGCTTTGTTTGGTAAGAGTGCTGCTTCTAGAAGTTTGTGGATTAGGTCTGAACTAATAATGGGGGATCCCTTTTGGGTTAGGAAACCTCTCTCTCTCCATATCAGGATGTTTGAGTGAAGTATGTTAAAGGCATATTCGTAATCTGTGTGGATGTTAACCCTTAGATTTTTAGCCAGAGTCAAAGCTCTGGTGAGAGCTATCAGTTCTGCCTGTTGGGCAGTGGTGTGAGGTGGCAGAGGTGAAGTTTCAATTGTCTGGATCTTGTAATTGTGGCAAAGGTCCCCCTGGATGATAGCATATCCTGCTGTGAAGGGTGGGGATTTTTGAGGGCTGCCATCAATGAACCAGTGTGGGGTGTCTGGGTCTAGGATAGGCTGATCTGTTAAATGTTGAAAGGGGTTTTGGGTAAGATCTACTATTAGGCTGCAGCTATATAGGAGAGGGTCTGTTGTAGAGGACGTGCATAATAAGCTGATGGGGTTAAGGGGAGAGTAGGGGGAGAATGAGAGCCAAGGGTCGAGGATAAAGTCATGTAGGACTTGCACCCCAGAAGGGGTAAGGGAGAGGAAAGCCCGATGTGATAGTAAGTCTCGGAAGGCGTGTGGAGAACAGATTGTTAAAGGGGCATGTATAGCGAGTTTATTTGCTTTGGGTACGAGGGCTGCGAAAGCTGCCATGGCCTGTATGCAGGGAGGCCACCCCTTGGTCACCATGTCAAGCTGTTTTGACAGATAAGCTATGGGAGCCCAGGTGTCTCCAGCCCACTGACATAGAAGTCCCAGGGCCTGTCCTTGTTTGGAATGGGCAAAGAGAAAGAATGGTCTGGTGTGATCTGGCAGGTGGAGAGTTGGAACTCGGAGGAGGCTCTTGGTGAGCTGGCAAATAGGATTGGCCACAGAGGAGGGTTAAAGAGGGGCTCAACTAGACATCCTTTTGTAGCCTCATAGAGTGGCTTTCCAAATTTGCTGGCATATTGAGTGCAGCATTTTCACAGCATCATCTTTCAAGATTTGAAATAGCTCAACTGGAATTCCATCACCACCACTAGCTTTGTTCGTAGTGATGCTTTCTAAGGCCCACTTGACCTCACATTCCAAGATGTCTGGCTCTAGGTCAGTGATCACGTTATCGCGACTATCTTGCTCGTGAAGATCTTTTTTGTACAGTTCTTCTGTGTATTCTTGCCACCTCTTCTTAATATCTTCTGCTTTTGTTAGGTCCCTACTATTTCTGTCCTTTATCGAGCCCATCTTTGCATGAAATGTTCCCTTGGAATCTCTAATTTTCTTGAAGAGATCTCTTGTTTTTCCTATTCTGTTGTTTTCCTCTATTTCTTTGCATTGATCACTGAGGAAGACTTTCTTATCTCTCCTTGCTATTCTTTGGAACTCTGCATTCAGATGCTTATATCTTTCCTTTTCTCCTTTGCTTTTCGCTTGTCTTCTTTTCCCAGCTATTTGTAAGGCCTCCTCAGACAGCCATTTTGCTTTTTTGCGTTTCTTTTCCATGGGGATGATCTTGGTCCCTGTCTCCTGTACAATGTCACGAACCTCCGTCCAGAGTTCATCAGGCACTCTATCTATCAGATCTAGTCCCTTAAATCTATTGCTCACTTCCACTGTATAATCATAACTGGTTCCAAATAGGAAAAGGAGTGCGTCAAGGCTGTATATTGTCACCTTGCTTATTTAACTTATATGCAGAGTACATCATGAGGAACGCTGGGCTTGAAGAAGCACAAGCTGGAATCAAGATTGCTGGGAGAAATATCAATAATCTCAGATATGCAGTTGACACTACCCTTATGGCAGAAAGTGAAGAGGAACTCAAAAGGCTCTTGATGAAAGTGAAAGAGGAGGGTGAAAAGGTTGGCTTAAAGCTCAACATTCAGAAAACAAAGATCATGGCATCTGGTCCCATCACTTCATGGGAAATAGATGGAAAAACAGTGGAAACAGTGTCAGACTTTATTTTTTTGGGCTCCAAGATCACTGCAGATGCTGATTGCAGCCATGAAATTAAAAGACGCTTACTCCTTGGAAGGAAAGTTATGACCAACCTTGATAATATATTAAAAAGCAGAGACATTACTTTGCCAACAAAGGTCCGACTAGTCAAGGCTATGGTCTTTCCCGTGGTCATGTATGGATGTGAGAGTTGGACTGTGAAGAAAGCTGATCGCCGAAGAATTGATGCTTTTGAACTGTGGTGTTGGAGACGACTCTTGAGAGTCCCTTGTACTGCAAGGAGATCCAACCAGTCCATTCTAAGGGAGATTGATCCTGGTTGTTCATTGGAAGGACTGATGCTAAAGCTGAAACTCCAATACTTTGGCCACCTCATGGATGAGTTGACTCACTGGAAAAGACTCTGATGCTGGGAAAGGTTGGGGGCGGGAGGAGAAGGGGATGACCGAGAATGAGATGGCTGGATGGTATCACCGACTCTGTGGACATGAGTTTGAGTGAACTCCGGGAGTTGGTGATGGACAGGGAGGCCTGGCGTGCTGTGATTCATGGGGTCGCGGAGAGTCGGACACGACTGAGCGACTGAACTGAACTGAACTGAACTGAGAGTGGCTTTGCAATGAAGGAGAAGTTAGGGATCCAGATACAGAAAAAGTTTAGGAGGCTGAAGATAGACAGGAGTTCTCTTTTTGTTTTTGGAAGTGGACAGTTAATTAAGGCCTGGATTCTATCTGGGGGAATAGGTTTTTGTTGGTGGGATATGGAGAGCCCCAAGTAGGTGATGTTTGTCTGTACTACTTGGGCCTTGGATCGGGACACCCAATAACCCCAGGATCCCAGGGCCCCAAGGAGTTTGGCAGTATGTTGGAGACAGAGTTTTTGGGTTGGGCTACAAAGGAGGTCATCTACGTATTGGAGGAGATGACTTGGGGCTAGGTCGAGTGTCAGTAGGTCCTTTTGTAAAGCTTGTCCAAAAAAGTGGGGACTGTCTCTGAACCCCTGGGGGGAGAACTGTCCATGTTAGTTGTTGGGAAATGTGAGTCTCAGGGTCTTGCCAGGTGAAGGTGAAAAGGGGTTGGAGAGGGGGTGGAGGGGGATAGTGAAAAAGGCATCTTTGAGATCTAATACTGTGAGGTGGGTTGCAGTTGGGGGTATGGCAGACAGAAGGGTGTAAGGATTAGAGACTACTGGGAATGTTGGCATAATAGCCTCATTGATTTTTCTCAGGTCCTGGACAAGTCTCCAAGAGTTTGGTCCCTTTCTTACTGCCAGAATAGGGGTGTTGTGTGGTGAATGGGTAGGAATTAAGATGTGGCTTGAAGAAGACAGTCTATGATAGGCTTAAGTCCCTTGTGGGCCTCCGGGGTGAGAGAGTACTGTTGTTGGGTGATTATAGCCGAGGAGTCTTTTAGGGTAATGTGGACTGGGGGATGATGTTTGGCTATGGATGGGTGATCAGTGTACCAGACTTGGGGGTCTAAGGTAGGTAGATCCAAGGGAAGGTCAGGGATGAGGAATAGGGATGGTCCAGGTGCCATCTGCATGCAGAATATAGAGACTGTATCGATGGGGTTATGGTAATAAAGACCCCCAATTTGGATGATAGATCTCTCCCTAGGAGTGCCATTGGGCACTTAGGCATTATGAGGAATGAGTGTATGAGGGTCGATTTTACAAATTGACAGAGTAATGGAGGGCTGATTTTTGGCCTTAAGGGAACTCCAGAGACCCCCTTGATTGTGAGTTCTGAGTCTTGAGTTAGGCCAGAGTAGGAAATTAAGAGAGAGAAAGCGGCTCCAGTGTCTACTATAAAGGAGGTCCTTTTTCTGGCCACTACCCCGTCTACCCTAAGTTCTGTGTCCAGGACACGGGCTGGGGAGCTGGAACCTGGACCCTTTCATTGGAATAACTCTCATAGTGTTGAGCTGGGGTTCTGGGGAGAAGTGGGGATCTCCCCAGTGGCACCATGGCGTCTCTGTGGACCTTCCATTCTCCAGGTCTGGGAGCTGGGGACCTCTCCAGGGGCATCAGGACATCCCTGGGGACAGTCCATCTTCCAGTGTCCCCACTGGCCACAGGTTGGGCATGCTTTTGTAGGGGGCCGTGTGTTTGGGGATGTCTTTGCCCAGTGTCCTGACTGGTTGCACTGGAAGCAGGGTCTGGGCAGGGGCGGGGGGGATGCATCTTAAGTCCCAGTCTGGGATGACTTGGGCCGGGCTGATCTCTTCCCTTAATTGCTGCCGCCAAAAGGGCATATTTAGCTTTTCTCTCACGGTCTTTTCCTCTCTTAGTTTCTTCCTCTCTATTATTGAACACCTTGAAGGCTACTTCTAGAAGGTCTCTTTGGGGGTCTCAGGGCCCTTCTCTAGTTGTTGAAGCTTGTGTCTAATGTCAGGGGTAGACTGGCTGATGAATTGAACATGAAGGTAGAGTAACCCAGCAAGGGTGGTGATATCTAGGTTGGTATACTTTTGGACTGCCTCTATGAGGCATGCCAAGAATAAGGCTGGATTTTCATCTGCCCCTTGGGTGATTTCTCTGACTTTATCATAATTGACATAGATATGAGTATTTTTCTGCATTCCTTCTAGAAGGCAAATAATCATATTGATTGAGTCTCTTGATACCTGGGTCATTGGGCTGGTAAGTCCAGTGGGGATCTAATTGAGGCACTGCCTCATCAGCAACTAGGCTATCCCAATCTTGGTTATGTAAATGATTGGCATGGGCTTTTGCTGCTTGCCATATATGGTCTTTTTCATCTGGGGTGAGAGTGGCATTTAGGATATAATATGTGTCACTCCATGTGAGGTTATAGGCCTGGGAGAGTCTCAGGAATTCTTTTCTGTATCTGGTAGGATTTTCAGAAAATGATCCTAACTTCTTCTATCTGGCTCATATCTGACAATGAAAATGGCATGTGGATTAAGGTGGGGCCCTCTGGCCCTGCTACCTCTCTCAGGGGAAACATATGTTGGGTACATGACCGTGTGGCAGGAGGGGAGGGAAGAGGGGAGGGGGAGTCAGGGAGATGGGGTAGCAGGGTTGAGGGGGAGTCAGGAGAGGTTTTGGAGTCAGTAGGTGAAATGGATGAGGGAGGAGAAGTTGGTGGGGTGGCAGATAGGGAGGGGACTTATCCTCTGGGTCAAACTCTGGGGATGCAGAAGGTCGTGACTGGTGGTTAGTTGAAGAAGAGCCCTTTTGTTTGGGAGGCAAGGTGCATAGAAGGACCTCATGGGTGGAGCAGTTCTTGCATATGGAGGGCCTGCTCCAAAGGGTCCAAAAGGCTTGGGCATATGGGACCTCCAACCCTTTGCCATTCCGTTTGAGGCAGTTAGTGTGATCTGATAAAATATTGAAATCGAATGTCCCAAACTCAGGCCAGTGGTTTTGGTTGTCTAATTGGTATTGAGGCCAGATCTGTATAGAGAGTTGTTTTAAGCGGTTAGCCTTGAGTTTAGTGAGAGAGAGTGGCTTACGATTTTTTAGAACACAGGCCAGAGGGGAATCCTTTGAGACAGATTGGCCAGACCCCATAATTGAAAGGCAAGCAGAGGCTCCTATTGGGAGCTCGAGTTGTCACCTGTAGTTGCGATAGGAATTATGAGAAGAGAGCTCTGTGTCAAGGTGGAGTGTCTCCCACTGTCGCCTACAGAGTGGCCCTAGGCTGGGGGTCCCCAGGATCCGGAGGGGGCTAAGTTTTAGGGCTCCTCTAGAAAACCATCCGGATTGGATCTTACCTTAATTTAGGGGCCGGCTTGAATGGAATGTTGCATGTAAAGCGGTTGAATGGCAAAAGGCCTCTGTCCTGGAGTTGGTTGGTCTCGCAAAAAAGAGACTTTAGAGAAAGCAGGGAAAGAGAGAGAGAGAGAGATGCCAATATTCCTCAGGGTACATGGAAAACCAGTAAAGCCCTTACATAGGACTTGTATCTCTCATGAAGGCACAGGGCATCCTCTCGAGGAGGTCTTGAAAGCCTGGGCAGGAAAGTGAGCTCGGCAGGCTTCTACGCTCCAAAGAGCTGGCCGTGCAGAAGGAGAAGGAAACTCAACCTCCCGGGTTTCAGCACCAAAAATGTAAGGTACAGAGTTAGAATAGGCAAGGTTCAGAAAAAGAACGAGACTGGCAGTCTATAGGAACAGATCACCTTTAATGAAGTGAGAAGGGGCAGTGGTCAGATTAGCAAGCTGCTGCGCTTATCTAAGAAAAGAGTAAATATATATAGGCATGTATGTAGAAAGCTACTGTCTTAAGGGTACCTGTTCTTCTCCAAGGTTGCTGGGAGTAGTTATCTCTTAAACATCTGGGGCAAGGAGTTCTGGAAATTGGCCAGAGGTTGGACCCGCTTGGAGCTGGGCGTAATCAACCTGATGTCTATTTTTTCTTTGGGTGAGAAAGTTCTTTGTTTTGTCTAGAATGGTCGGGAGGACCAGGAGGGGAGTTTTAACTCCAGGTTACCTTGAGCCATGCAACTTTCCTTCAAGCACCATGCAAAATGAGTCTCATAAGGAGACAAATGCTATAAAGTAAATAAGATGGGACTCTAATAGAGCACAGAGAAGGCAATGGCACCCCACTCCATTACTCTTGCCTGGAAAATCCCATGGATGGGGGAGCCTGGTGGGCTGCCGTCTATGGGGTCGCACAGTCAGACACGACTGAATTGACTTACCACCAGCAGCAGCAGTAGCTAATAGAGTGACTATGTTAGGGTACCAGTGGAGATCAAGATTACTGTTTTGTACATGTTAAAGATGTGAATTAGACACACAAAAGCTGTTACCAAGAAAGAAGAAAAGAAAGTGAATTTGCTCAGTCATGTCCAACTCTTTGCCACCCCATGGACTGTAGCCTACTGGGCTCCTCCATCCATGGGATTTTCCAGGCAAGAATACTGGAGTGGGTTGCCATTTCCTTCTACAGTTACCAAAAAGTCATCACTATAAAACTCTTTTTCATACAGAAGCTCCTCAGGTCCTCTGTCAGAACTGTTTCTCTTATTTTATGCACAGATTAAATGAACTTGGTCTGCTGTTTCTTTCACCCACAGCAGAGTAAAAGCTTGGCATCTCTTTGTGTTTCTAGCACTTGATACCATATATATATATATAACTCCCTGCTGAAAATATCCACCCAACCTAACATGTTCAAAGCTAAATCTAACTTCCTCTTCACACTTCTTCCTTCTGTATTTTTAATGCAACTTGATGATTCCTTTATTCACCCTTTGATCCAAGCTTTTTCCTAGACTCTGCCCCTCACTTATTCCAATGAATCACTAAATTGTGTTGAGTAATACCTCCCAAATGTCTCTCTAATCTCTCTCCTGCTCTCCTTCTGAACTGCTACTACTATTCAAGACCACATTACTTCTTGTCTGGATTACCACATAAGCATATGTTACAGTATGATCTTCTTTAAAGTGTTAGTCACTCAGTCGTGTCCATCCTTTCTCCAGGGGATCTTCCTGACCCACGAATTGAACCCTTATCTCCTGTATTGCAGGAACATTCTTTACCATCTGAGCCACCAGTAAAGTCCATCTTCTTAAACCATCTTCTTCAATCATCCTTTATCCGCTACACTTTGGGTAACTCTTGCTTATCCTTCAAAACTCAGCTCAGTGATAACTTCTTTCAGGAAGACTTCACAGACATCTCTGACTTGTTGCCTCACCCCATCTAAATTAGATAACCTCTATTATATGTCCCTATAGTACCCTGTGATTAGTTTTATTTTAGCATCTAGCACATGGTATCATAATTGCCTCTTCACTTGTCTGCCCTTCTATTGCTCTGTGGGCTCCTAGATATCTGTTAGGGATTGTATCTCTTATTGTCACATCTCCGGTGTCCACCATGGTGTCTGACAAGTGATTGACACTCAATAAATATTTTTGAATGAACAAATGCTTGAATCAAATGAGAAAATCTGCTTAAAGGGAAACTGGCAACAGTAAGAAATGGTAGCTTATACTTGTATAAGTGAAGAAGGAAGCAGTGAAGTAAGTCATAAAAAAAAAAAACACCTCAAAGTACCACAATCTGGGGTCACTTTGGTCCCATCACTTCATGACTTTTGGGGGCTCCAAAATCATGGCAGATGGTGACTGCAGCCATGAAATTAAAAGATGCTCTTGGAAGGAAAATTATGACCAACCTAGACAGCATATTAAAAAGCAAAGACATTAGTTTGCCAACAAAGGTCCGTCTCGTCAAGGCTATGGTTTTTCCAGTGGTCATGTATGGATGTGCGAGTTGGACTGTGAAGAAAGCTGAGCACCGAAGAATTGGTGCTTTTGAACTGTGGTGCTGGAGAAGACGCTTGAGAGTCCCTTGGACTGCAAAGAGATCCAACCAGTCCATTCTAAAGGAGATCAGTCCTGAGTGTTCATTGGAAGGACTGATGTTGAAGCTGAAACTCCAATACTTTGGCCACCTGATGCAAAAAAATGACTTATTTGAAAAGACCCTGATGCTGGGAAAGATTGAAGGTGGGAGGAGAAGGGGATGAGAGCTCCATGGAGATGAGTTTGAGTAAACTCTGGGAGTTGGCAATGGACAGGGAGGCCTGGCATGCTGTATGTAGTCCACGGGGTTGTGAAGAGTTGGACACAACTGAGCAACTGAAGTGGGGTCACTTAGAATTGACTGGGACTCTACAGGAGAAGTCAGTGGCACCCCACTCCAGTACTCTTGCCTGGAAAATCCCATGGACAGAGGAGCCTGGTAGGCTGCAGTCCATGGGATCACTGGGAGACTGAGTGACTTCACTTTCACTTTTCCTTTCATGCACTGGAGAAGGAAATGGCAACCCACTCCAGTGTTCTTGCCTGGAGAATCCCAGGGACGGGGTAGCCTGGTGGGCTGCCGTCTATGGGGTTGCACAGAGTCGGACACAACTGAAGTGACTTAGCAGTAGCAGCATCAGTATTATACTGTATTATAATTTTCTATTATGGTTTGTATAGTGTAATGCAGTCATTCCTGTTAATTTTAAAGACATCAGAACATCTAGAAAAGACAATCTTGTAGCTTCCATTTAAGAAAATGTGGGAATATGTACTATATAATAGGACTTATAACTTAAGACTAATTTACATCAAACCAGGTTTGGGGAAAATGATTAAAGACAAATTTTTTTAAAATTAATTTATTTTAATTGGAGGCTAGTTACTTTACAATATTCTGGTGGTTTTTGCCATATATCGACATGAATCACTCATGGGTATACATGTGTCCCCCCATCCTGAACCCCCTTCCCACCTCCCTTCTCAACCCATCCCTCTGGGTTGTCCCAGAGAACTGGGTTTGAGTGCCCTGCTTCATGCATTGAACTTGCATTGGTCATCAGTTTCACATATGGTAATATACATGTTTCAATGCTATTCTCTCAAATCATCCCACCCTCACCTTCTCCCACATAGTTCAAAAGTCTATTCTTTACATCTGAGTCTCTTTTGCTGTCTTGCATATAGGGTCATCATTACCATAAAGATGAGTAGCTTTAACACACATAGTTCTGGAATTTATGTATTTTTTTTCCAAATTGATTTGTAGGTTTAGATATAGATAAATAATATAATAACTGAAACCCAAATCATTTTTACATAAAAGTACTATTGAGTTCATTTTCTGAGACCATCCTAAAAAATCTTTCCTATACTATACAGTTAAAAAATTGTTTCTCTAGATAGCAATGTCTTCAAAATGTTCATGACTCATGTAAATAAAGTTATGAATGCTCTAATGTAAAGGAGCTTGGAAGTAATGATTTGTGCCTAGATCTTTTGTTTTATTGCTCCTCATTACTATACTCTTTGGCCTTTTTGTCCTATCCCTGATGTTTTCCCATAAAACTCTTCTTGCAGTGCAGGAGACTGCCTGCAATGCAGGAACAAGGGCTTGATCCCTGGGTCAGGAAGATCCCATGGAGAAGGAAATGGCAACCCACTCCAGTATCTTCCCTGGAAAATTCAATGGACAGAGGAACATGGCGTGCTACAGTCCATGGGGTCACAAGAGTTGGATGTGACTTATTGAGTAGACCACCAACCACCATCAGTTAAGTAGCTCAACAAATGGTGAGAGTACACATATAAAATATAGGTAATAAAGATATAGGCAACTATGAATCCATATTAAGTGATCAACAACCATCTAAATATTTGTTTAGGAATGATTGATGACCATCATTTGGAAGCAGCAGAACCAGGACACATTGTTGCTACAGTTTTCTCACTGCTTACATCTTCATAGCATGATCTTTTGTGGGAATGGGTATTTGGAAGTGGAGTGGGTAAGGTGACTGGATTGGGGAATAGGGAAAACAATAAAAAGGAGAGCAAAATCCATTAAGAAGTCTTTTCTGTACATAAAATATTATTCAAACTTTTAAACATAAATCATACAAATTAACATATGAATTAACTTTTCCTTCTGAGAAGGAAAGCTCTTATTAGGGCAAGAGAAAATTTCAGAATGAGCAATCAGTATGAGAGTTCTGTCACTGCAATTTCAAGTTGGTTTAGAAGAGTGACATGTTGTATAAGATTGCGAAGCGATTGAGAGAAAAACCCTTTCCAAAGGGAGACCAAGATCAATTTTCCCTTTTTAAGGTCAGTACTTTAAATAGCACATGTTTCTCATGAAACATAAAAAAAAAAAAATTATTCTATGCTCTACAGTCCCTAGTATCAATACTACAGAGTTTATACACAGGAAGTAGTCTGAGAAGTGCTGTTGTTTGACAGCAGAAACCTACAAATCACAAAAATAATCATAAATTTATTTAATGCCTATTGTATGCTATACTTTCATTTTCTTTTTCTCTTTTAATTTAATCCCTTTAACAAGCCTATAAGGCAGGTACTATTATTATCCCATTTTCCAGATGAGAAAATTAAGGGCTCCAGGTGGTGATGTTAATTGCCCAAGATAACACAGCAAGTGATGGAATGGTCATCAAATACAGACATCTGGGTCTCCAAGAGCTATGCATTTTCCCACTAAGATATATTGTTCTGTGCACTGGCAAGCACCATTTTCCTTTCCCTTCATAACCTCTCTACCCATGTTTCTGGATATGGGAATAAATGTGGCACATCAGCTTATTGAAATTGAAGGTGTGACTGTGGAAACATATGGTTACAATCCCATAACCCGAGCTATGCCTGGAGCATTTGCACCAGGGATTCATAGCAGGATTGTCTAATGTGATTTGAGGACTACATAACCTGAGAGGTTTAGAGGGCTTTCTCACATGGGCCAAGGTAGACAATATTAAAGGGTACTAGGTAGATGTGAGAGCCCTGTGGGAGTGAAGGAATAGTCCTGCTGAGTCCTTGGCAGTGCTGATACCTGTAAGATGCTTTCCTGGAATGGGCTTTGAGGATGGAGTCATATGAAGCCTTCATTGTAGAATTTTGTGGTTTATGAATGTTAGTTTCAGCCAAGTGTGGCACCTCTGATGGTTACTAATGAATATGTTAAGTATAATCATAACAGGATTTTTTAAAGAAGGGAAATATAAGAATATATGTGTTTTACACTGGAAGGATGAAATATTTCTTTCAACTGAGACAGAAACCAAAATATTTCAGTCACTCCTGTGACTCTAATGAATCACAGACATGGAGAGCTTGCCAAAGACACAGAAGTAAAATACATTCTTTGTTGTCCCTGAAGAATTTCAGGGTAAAAGTAGATTTTTATAAAGGCTCCAAATTTGAATGAATGAATGAATGAATGACAGGTGAATGAATGAGAAGTTCTTTTGTCAGATGGCCCCTGCTCCCTGCTGAAAATATTTTCTCAAAGAGATGATGTTATAGATGGTGTTACTTCTGCCACTCTGAAAACTCCACTAAAATCTGTGTACAAATTTTAAGGACTGTTTATTAGAACTTACTATGTTTTAAGCCCTTTCTAATGTAATACCCACAAGAACTATGTAATATTGGGTACTCTTACTGATGGGCTCCCTAGGTAAGCTCGGTGGTAGATCTGCCTGCCAATGCAGGAGACGCAGATTCGATTGCTGGGTCAGCAAGATCTCTTGGAGGAAATGGCAACCCTCTTCAGTATTCTTGTGTAGAGAAACCCACGGACAGAGGACCATGGCGGGCCAAAGGGTCAGACACAGCTAAGAACATATGCACTCTTAATGATATTATTTTACAGATGAGGAAATAGCCTTGGAGTGCTTATATTTCTTGATCTAGGTTACACAGCTGTAGACTAGTGGTTTTAAATTAGTCCACAAATCACTCCATTTACTACTACACTATACTGTTTAGAAATTTTGAGTATAGAGTACCCTGAAAGTAACTCAGGCCAGGATAAAGAATACAGGTAATAGCAGAGATAGGGAATTAAATTCAGTCTTCCTTGAGGAGTGTTTCCCTGGTAGTTCAGATGGTAAAGCGTCTGCCTGCAATGTAGGAGACCTGGATTCGATCCCTGGGTTGGGAAGATCCCCTGGAGAAGGAAATGGCAACTGACTCCAGTACTCTTGCCTGAAAAATCCTATGGACGGAGGAGACTGGTAGACTACAGTCCATGGGGTCACAAAAAGTCGGACACTACTGAGCGACTTCACTTTCTTTTCATTTTTCTTTCAGGAATCACTTAACCAGTACCTTAAGATACCTCAGAAGTGCCCCAAAGTAGTAAGCAACTGGCCCAAAGTTTGTCTGCAGACCTAATTCATGTAATAGAACTACTGTCATTACTTGTTGCATGGTAGAGGTGAAAGGGTAAGGCAATCACCTTCCTACATCACATCTATGCTAAAAGTGTGTGTGTGCTAGGTTGCTTCAGCTGTGTCTGACTCTTGTAGCCCCCAGTCTTCTCTGTCCAAGGGATTCACAAGACAAAAATACTGAAACCGGTTGCCATTTCCTCCTCCAGATCTTCCCGACCCAGGGATCGAACCCCTATCTCCTCTGTCTCCTGCATTGTAGGCAGATTCTTTACTGCTGAGCCACCGGTAAGCTCCCAAACACATTCTGCTGAAAAACCTTTTGTTCCTTCCTACTGCCTAAAGAATCAAGTTCTGATTCTTTACCTTGTTACTCAGGGTGGGCCACAAGCTGACCACAACCTTACTTAGCAATCTGTCCTTAGGCTATTCTCATATACTGCAGACTAGACACAGTTTGGAAACATGGATAACATGCAACTCAAACAAGTGAGACTTTACTAAGCATGCAGAAAGCCATATAGTTAATGACAAATTACTTACAGCGCAGTTACAACTTCTTCCCAGGTAGTGCCAGTGATAAAGAATCCACCTCCAATGCACACACACACACAAAAAACAAAACTGAGGTGTGGGATCTTTCCCTGGGTCCAAAAGAACCCCTGGTGGAGAGCATGCCACCCACTCACGTATTCTTGCCGGGAGAATCCCATGGATAGAGGAGTGTGGCGAGCTACCATTTATATGATTGCATAGAGTCAAAGACACAACTGAACACAGGCAGTTAAGTTTACACAGTGACAGCTTGACCTAGGGACAGCACCAATTACTGAAACCTCAACCTAGGGGCAGCCTGACCTAGAGACAGCTCCAGTTAGGGACAGCTCGACCTAGGAGGAGGACAAGTGCCAGTTAGTGACAGCTCAGTTTAGTGACAGCTCAACCTGTGGGCAGCTCCAGTGGCAGCTGGCGTCAGGAACAGCTCCGGCAACAGCTCCAGTGGAAACTGACTCTCAAGATGCAAGAACAGCTGCAACCTCGAAGCCAATGCGAGTTTACTTGGCTTCCTTTTTTAATACCTTTGGTCTCATTTCCCTGGAGCCTGATTTGTTATGGCCTATGCAAAATAGGTGACAGTACCTGCATGCCCCTGATTGTTTACACCCAGGAGCACTCGAGCAGGAGTTTTCCCAGGTTCAGTTCAGTTCAGTTCAGTCGCTCAGTCGTGTCCGACTCTTTGCGACCCCATGAATCACAGCACGCCAGGCCTCCCTGTCCATCACCAACTCCCGGAGTTCACTCAAACTCATGTCCATCGAGTCGGTGATGCCATCCAGCCATCTCATTCTCTGTCGTCCCCTTCTCCTCCCGCTCCCAACCTTTCCCAGCATCAGAGTCTTTTCCAGTGAGTCAACTCGTTGCATGAGGTGGCCAAAGTATTGGAGTTTCAGCTTTAGCATCAGTCCTTCCAATGAACACCCAGGACTGATCTCCTTTAGAATGGACTGGTTGGATCTCCTTGCAATACAAGGGACTCTCAAGAGTGTTCTCCAGCACCACAGTTCAAAGGTATCAATTCTTCAGCGCTCAGCCTTCTTCATATGGGATGATATCAGCATGTGCCTGATTGGTTACACCCAGGGCCAGTCAGGGAAGGGGGTGTGTTTTCCCCGGTTAAAGTAAAGTGAAAGTGAAAGTTGCTCAGTTGTGTCCAACTCCTTAGGACCCCATGGATTATAGCCTGACAGGATCTTTTGTTCATGAAATTCTCGAGGCAAGAATACTGGAGTGGGAGTTCCCATTTCCAGGGGATCTTCTGAACCTGAGGTCAAACGGAGGTCTCCTGCATTTCAGGCGGGTTCTTCACCGTCTGAGCCACCAGGAAAGTCTAGGAATACTGGCATAGGTAGCCTATCCCTTCTCCAGGGGATATGCCCAACCCAGGAATCCAACCGGGGTGTCCTGCATTGTAGGCTGATTCTTTACCAGCTGAGCTTTCCCAGGTTCAGTTCAGTTCAGTTCAGTTCAGTCGCTCAGTTGTGTCCGACTCTCTGCGACCCCATGAATCACAGCACACCAGGCCTCCCTGTCCATCACCAAATCCCGGAGTTCACTCAAACTCATGTCCACAGAGTCGGTGATGCCATCCAGCCATCTCATTCTCCGTCGTCCCCTTCTCCTCCCACCTGCAACCTTTCCCAGCATCAGAGTCTTTTCCAGTGAGTCAACTCATCGCATGAGGTGGTGGTTTTTCCCAGGTTCGGCCCTATGCAAATAGGTGATGGTGCCAGCATTTGCCTGATTGGTTTCACCCAAGGTTCTCACTCAGGTCCTTGACTTCCCCTTTTATGGGCCTTCCCCCCTGCACTGCCTCCCTCTCCACCACGTGGTTCTATCATTTGGACTCCCAATTTTTTCTGACTACCTGATGTCTCCCTTTACTCCTTCTATGCCCTGATCTCCCCGACAGGTCATTCCCACTGGTCAAAATCATATTTATCTTTCAACATGCTTCTCAAATGCCATCTTAAAAGTAAGACTTTATTTTTATTTCATTGGTGTATAATTGACATGTATTATTTTCAGGTGTACAACATAATGATTTGATATTTGTATGTGTTGCAAAATGATCACCATACGTCTAGTTAACATCTGTCACCATACATAGTTACAGGGTTTTGTTTTTTTTTTGTGATGAGAACTTTCAAGGCTTACTCTCAGCAACTTCCTCATATGCAGTGCTGTATTATTAACTGTCTCCATGCTGTGCATTATATTGCCAAGGACTTTATATATAGTTTTAGGTATACAGTAATATTGAGAGGAAAGTACAGAGATTTCTCATATACTCCTCTGTTCTGCACCTCCATAGCCTCCCCTATTATCAATATCACACCCCAGAATAACACAGTTTTTTTTTTAAGGAAGGATGAACCTACATTGACAAATGATAATCACTCAAAGGCCATAGTTTACAGTGTTGTAAATTTCTATGGGTTTGGACAAAAGTATAGTGACACATATCTGTTATTGTGTGTGTGCTCACTCTCAATCATGTTCAACTCTTTGTGACCCAATGGACTGTAGCCCACCCACTGGGGTGGTTGCCTTTTCCTCCTCCAGGGAATCTTCCTGACTCAGGGGTCAAACCTGCGTCTCCTGTGTCTCCTGCATTGGCAGCTGGATTCTTTACCACTGTGCCACCTGGGACACCTGTATATCCGTTACTATAATAATCATAAATAGTGTATTCACTGCCCTAAAAATCTTCTGTGCTTTGTCTATTCCTCTTTCTTACCCCCAGAAACGACAGATATTTTTAATCGTCTTTAATTTTGTCTTATGCAAAATGTTGTATAGTTTGAATCATACAGTATGTATACAGAGGATTCCCTGGTGGCTCTGCCTGCCAAGCAGGAAATGTGGATTCAATCCCTGGGTCAGGAAGACCCCCTAGAGAAGGAAATGGCAACCCACTCCAGTATTCTTGGAGAAGAATGGACAGAGAAGCCCAGAGATGTCGCAGAGTTTTACACAACCGAGGACGCACAAGGACTATACAATATGTAGTCTTTTCAGATTGGCTTCTTTCACTAGTAATATGTATTTGTTTCTTGATAACTCATTTGTTTTTTAGGGGTGAATATTCCTTTGTCTGGATGTACCTTTTTCCTTCAGTCTTTCCCAGCATCAGGGTCTTTGCCAAATGACTCAACTCTTCACACCAGGCAAAGGGAGAGCAGGGCGCCAGAGGATAAAATGGTTAGATAGCATCACAGTCTCAATGGACACCAATTTGAGCAAACTCTGGGAGATGGTGAAGGACAGGGGAGCCTGTTGTGCTGCAGTCCATGGAGTTGCAAAGAGTTGGCTGTGACTTAGTGACTGAACAACAACAACAACTGGATGTACTACAATTTATTTATCCATTCACCTACTAAAGGACACCTCTGCTGCTCCCAAACTTTGATAAGTATGAATAAAACTTCTATAAATATCCATGGGCTGGTTCTTTCATAGACATAAGTTTTCAGCTCCTTTGGGTAAGTGCCAAAGAGTGTGACTGCTGAATCATTTGATAAAGGTATGTTAAGTTTTATAAGAAACCGCCAAACTGTCTTCCAAAGTATCTGTACCATGTTTCATTCCTACCATCAATGAATAAGAATTCCAGGGAAAAATACACCTTTCCCTGTGTTTCAGTGTTCTGAATTTTGGCCATTCCAATAGATGTATAGTGTATCTTATAGTCATCTTAATTTCCATTTCCATGATGATATATGATGTGCGGAATCTTTTCATTTGCTTATTTGCCATCTACAAATCTTCTTTCATGAGGTGTCTGTTCAGATCTTTTGCCATTTAAAAATTGGGTTGTCCGTTTTTCAATTGTTAACTTTTAAGAGTTCTTTGTATTTTTTAGACAATTGTCCTGTATCAAATATGTCTTTTGCAAATATTTTCTCCCAGTCTGTGACCTGTCTTCTAATCCTCTTGATACTGTCTTTTGTAGAACAGAAGATTTTTGTTTTAATGAAGTTCAGCCTATCAATTATTTCTTTCTTAAATCTCATTTTTGGTGTTTTATTTAAAAAGTCATTGTCATACCCAGTGTCATCTATTTTTTCTTATATTATCTTCTGAGTTTTATGGTTTTGCATTTTACATTTAGGTCTATGATCTATTTTGCTTGTTTTCTATTTTGAAATTTTCTTGTCTTAATTTTTTTTTCTAAAATTGCAATGATAAAAGAATTTTTTAAAGTTGATTCCCGAGTCCAGAAAACATCTCTCTTTTGATAGGTCCCTGAAAACATGGATTGTATTTTACTCTGTGTTGAAGGCTGCTAGGCCCTTGCAGTCTGCCACTTTAGGAAAATAGTCCTTTAGTCTCTCTGAGCATGGAGGTGTTCCAAGGCCCATTTCTCCTGCAAGACAACAGCTTGAGTACAGAGGAAAGAGCAGTTTGTAAACTACTGAATGTAGAGTACAGTCCACCAGGTGTAGTTCTTCCCAGATGTGGCTGGAGAATCGTTGTGCTGAAGAAGGTAGAACAGGATGGTAGAGGAATTTTACAATTTTATTCCTACTGCCTTTTAAAATATCCTTTTTTTAATTGAGATATAATTGACATAATATTATGTAAGTTTAGGTGTAGAATATGTCATTTTGGTCTGTTTATATATTACAGTATGATTACCACCAGTTAGCTAACAGCTCTATCATATCACATCATTATCTTCTTTTTTTTAGTGAGAACAGTATTGTTCAGTCATGAGAAAGAAGAAGTCTTGCCATTTGTGACAACACTGATGGACCTTGAGGGCATTACCAAGAGGTACATCAGGCAGAGAAATACAAATATTGTACAATATCACTTGCATGTGGAATATTAAAAGAAATCCAAAGCAGAGTAGAATGGTGATTATCAGAGACTGGGAGTGGAGGAATTGGGAAGATGTTGTTTCAGGGTGCAAACTTGCATCTAGTAGATAAGTTCTGGAGAGCTAATATATAACATAGTGATTATAGACAATGTTGTTGTATTATAAACTTTACAATTACTAAGAGACTAGATCTATGATCCATTTAGAGTTATCTTTTGTGATGGCTACTCAAATACTTCTTCATGGAGACTTTTCAGATTACCCTCTTCCATGAGATGGACATGATTTTACCCCCCAAGCTTTCGAACACCTATTTTTTTCTTCTCTCATGATTGGGGCTGACTATATAATTTATTGTTTGAAGGGGGATATTTTCCAAAGTGAAAGAGTGTGCTACTGATAGTTACATCAGTATGATAGACACTAACTGGAACAGTCCCTATGGACATGTTAAGTATGGTACATGCTTTATCTTATCCATATTGTTCAGTTCAGTTCAGTTGCTCAGTTGTGTCCGATTCTTCGCGACCTCATGGACCACAGCACACCAGGCCTCTCTGTCCATCACCAACTCCTGGAGATTATTCAAACTCATCTCCATGGAGTCAGTGATGCCATCTCACCTTCTCTTGTTCGCTTTTCCTCCTGCTTTCAATCTTTCCCATCATCAAGGTCTTTTCAAATGAGTCAGCTCTTCACAACAGGTGGCCAAAGTATTGGAGTTTCAGCTTCAACATCAGTACTTCCAATGAACACTCAGGACTGATCTCCTTTAGAATGGACTGGTTGGATCTCCTTGCAGTCCAAGGGACTCTCAAGAGTCTTCTCCAATACCACAGTTCAAAAGCACCAATTAATTGGCACTCAGCTTTCTTTATAGACCAACACTCATATCCATACATGACTACTAGAAAAACCATAGCCTTGACGAGACGGACCTTTGTTGGCACAGTAATGTCTCTGCTTTTTAATATGTTGTCTAGGTTGGTCATAATTTTCCTTCCAAGGAGTAAGCATGTTTTAATTTCATGACTACAGTCACCATCTGCAGTGATTTTGGAGCCCCCAAAAATAAAGTCTGCTACTGTTTCCAGTGTTTCCCCATCTATTTGCCATGAAGTTATGGGACTGGATGCCATGATCTTAGTTTTCTGAATGTTGAGCTTTAAGCCAACCTTTTCACTCTCCTCTTTCACTTTCATCAAGAGGCTCTTTAGTTCTTCACTTTCAGCCATAAGGGTGGTGTCATCTGCATATGTGAGGTTATTGATATTTCTCCCGGCAATCTTGATTCCAGCTTGTGCTTCTTCCAGCCCAGCATTTCTCATGATGTACTCTGCATATAAGTTAAATAAGCAAGGTGACAATATACAGCCTTGATGTACTCCTTTTCCTATTTGTTGTTTCCTGTTATTTCCTGTTGTTCCATGTTCAGTTCTAACTGTTGCTTCCTGACCTTCATACAGATTTCTCAAGAGGCAAGTCAAGTGGTCTTGTATTCCCATCTCTTTTAGAATTTTCCAGAGTGTGTTGTGGTCCACACAGTCAAAGGCTTTGGCATAGTCAATAATGCAGAAATAGATGTTTTTCTGGAAATCTCTTGCTTTTTCGATGATCCAAGGAATGTTGGCAATTTGATCTCTGGTTTCTCTGCCTTTTCTAAATCCAGCTTGAACATCTGGAAGTTCATGGTTCATGTATTATTGAAGCCTGGCTTGGAGAATTTTGAGCATTACTTTACTAGTGTGTGAGACGAGTGCAATTGTGGGGGTAGTTTGAGCATTCTTTGGCATTGCATTTCATTGGGCTTGGAATGAAAACTGACCTTTTCCAGTCCTGTGGCCACTGCTGAGTTTTCCACATTTGCTGGCATATTGAGGACAGCACTTTCACAGCGTCATCTTTTAGGATTTGAAATAGCTCAACTGGAATTCTATCACCTCTACTAGCTTTGTTTGTTGTGATGCCCACTTGACTTCACGCTCCAGAATGTCTGGCCCTAGGTGAGTGATCACACCATCATGATTATCTGGGTCATGAAGATCTTTTTTGTATAGTTCTTCTGTGTGTTCTTGCCATCTCTTCTTAATATCTTCTGCTTCTGTTAGGTCCATACCATTTCTGTCCTTTATTGAGCCCATCTTTGCATGAAATGTTCCCTTGGTATTGCTAATTTTCTTGAAGAGATCTCTAGTCTTTCCTATTCTGTTGTTTTCCTCTCTATTCCTTTGCCCTGATGAGTGAGGAAGGCTTTCTTATCATTTGTGAACGTAACCAAAGGATATCATAAACTCTCAAGGCTTTTGTTAACTCCTTGGCAGCATCTTCCTCTTTTCTGAAGTTCTTAGCACAGCATTTTGAATATTCATTAGAGCCCTCTTTTTTAAAGATATTTGACTGCACCATATGGCATGTGGGATCTTAGTTCCCTGACCAGGGATCGAACTCACACCTCCCTGCAGTGGGTGCATGGAGTCTTAACCATTGGACCACCAGGGAAGTCCTAGAAATCCTCTTATCTAAAATGATTCTACCTACTTAGTTAATTGAAGAAGTCAGATGAAAAAGAATATTAAGTAAACATGATATATACTTAAGCATACTTTTTTTCTCAAAACATATGAATGTTCAATTATTCACTTATGTTTTGATCTAGGACCTCTCAAGTCATTTGGGGATGAACTCATTGGCTGCTGCTGCTGCTGAGTCACTTCAGTCGTGTCCGACTCTGTGTGACCCCTTAGACGGAAGCCCACCAGGCTCCCCCATCCCTGGGATTCTCCAGGCAAGAACACTGGAGTGGGTTGCCATTTCCTTCTCCAATGTGTGAAAGTGAAAAGTGAAAGTGAAGTCGCTCAGTCGTGTCCGACCCTTAGCGATCCCACGGACTGCAGCCTACCAGGCTCCTCCATCCATGGGATTTTCTAGGCAAGAGTACTGGCGTGGCTTGCCATTGCCTTCTCCAAACTCATTGGCTAGTGTTCCATAAACTGTTTTGTGTGTGTGTGTGTGTGCAGAAACTCCACCTGTAAGTATCAGCTCTGATTTTCAGGGCAATTTCCTTAAAGTAGAGATACATTCTAAAGATACTTGCAAAGAAATAAGTAATAGTTCTATCCTTACTTTTCCAATTAAAAAACATATAATCATATAATATTTAATAACTTGACCAATAAATATACAGTTCAATGTTATTAAATACCTTCATAATGCTGTGTAGCCATCACCACTGTCTGTCTTCATAACTCTTGCAAAATGAAACTCTATACCCATTAAACAATAACTCCCTATACCACCCTTCCCCCCAGCTCTGAAAACTACCATTCTACTTTCTGTCTCTGTAATTTTGATTACTGTAAGTATCTCTTATAAGTGGAATTATACAGTACATATTTGCCTTTTTGTGAGTTATTTGTTTCACTTAGTATAATATCTTCAAATTTCATCTGGGTTGTAGCATGTCAGAATTTCCTTCCTTTTTAAGACTGAATAATATTTCACTGTATGGGTATTCCACATTTGCTTATCCATTCAGTCTGTTGATGGACACAAGTTGCCTCCACATTTTAGTTGTTGTGAATAATACTGTTAAGAACATGGTGTACAAATATCTCTTTGAGAATTGAAATCACTGGATCATATGGTAATTCTAATATTAAAGATTTTTTTGAGTCGTGCTGTTTTCCACAATGACTGTACTGTTTTACATTCACATCAGGAGTATGTTGTTCATTTGCTCAGTTGTGTCCAACTCTTTGCCACCCCATGGACTGCAGCACACCAGGCTTTCCTGTCCTTCACAATCTCCTGGAGTTTGCTCAAACTCATGTCTGTTGAGTCGGTTATAACATCCAATCATCTTATCCTCTGTCGCCCTCTTCTCCTCATGTCCTCAATCTTTCCCAGCATCAGGGTCTTTTCCAATGAGACCACTCTTTGCATCATGTGGCCAAAGTATTGGAGCTTCAGCTTCACCATATGAATAGTAAGTGTTGATTTCTTTTAGGATTGACTGGTTTGATCTTCTGGCTGTCCAAGGGACTCTTGAGAGTCTTCTCCAGCATCACAGTTTGGAAACATCAATTTTTCAGTGGTCAGCCTTCTTTTTAGACCAGCTCTTGCATCCATACATGACTATTAAAAAGACCATAGCTTTGACTATACAACCTTTGTTGGCAAAGTGATGTCTATGCTTCTTAATATGCTGTCTAGGTCTATGATTATACAATGTCTAGTTAGAACTGGACATGTCAAGGTTTGTCATTAGATAATGTCTAGTTAGAACCAGACATGGAACAACGGACTGGTTGAAAATTGGGACAGGAATACATCAAAGGTGAATGTTGTCACCCTGCTTCTTTAACTCGTATGCATAGTACATCATGTGAAATGCTGGGCTAGATGACTCACAAATTGGAACCAAGATTGCTGGGAGAAATATCATTTACCTCAGATATGCAGATGATACCACCCTTATGGCAGAAAGTGAAGAGGAACTAAAGAACCTCTTGATGAGGGTGAAAGAGGTGAGAGAAAAGCTGCTTTAAAGTTTAACATTCAAAAAATGAAGATCATGGCATCTGGTCCCATCATTTCATGGCAAATAGATGGGGAAACAATGCAAACAGTGACAGACTTTAATTTCTTCAGCTCCAAAATCACTGCAAATTGTGACTGTAGCCATGAAATTAAAAGAGCTCCTTGGAGGAAAAGCTATGACAAATGTTGTTGTTGTTTTTCATTTGCTCAGTTGTGTCCAACTCTTTTCAACACCATAGACTGCAGCACACCAGTCCTATCTGTCCCTCACCATCTCCCTGAGTTTCCCAAAGTTCATGTCCATTGCATCGGTGATGCCATCCAACCATCTCATCCTGTGACTCCCTCTTTTTCTTCCCTCAACCTTTCCCAGAAACAGGGACTTTTCAAATGAGTCAGCTGTTTGCATCAGATGACCAAAATACTGGAGTTTCAGCTTCAGCATCAGTCCTTCCAAGGAATATTCAGGTTTGATTTCCCTTATGATTGATTGGTTTGGTCTCCTTGATGTCCAAGGGACTCTCAGGAGTCTTCAGCAGCACCACAGTTTGAAGCCATCAATTCTTCCATGCTCTGCATTTTTAAGGTCTAGCTCTCACAACCATGTGTCACCACTGGGAAGACCATAGCCTTGACTATATGGATCTTTATTGGCAGAGTAATGTCTCTGCTTTTCAACACACTATCTAGGTTTGTTATCGCTTTCCTGCCAAGAATCAAACATCTTCTGATTTCATGGCTACAGTCACCATCCGCAGTGATTTTACTGATTTCCCAAGAAGAGGAAATATGTCACTACTTCCACCTTTCCCCCTCTCTTTGCCATGAAGTAATGGGGCCAGATGCCATGATATTAGTATTTTAATGTTTAGTTTTAAGCTGGCTCTTTCACAAACCTAGACAGTATATTAAAAAACAGATGTTACTTTGCTGACAAAGGTCCATATATTCAGTGCTATGGTTTTTCCAGTAGTCATGTACAGATGTGAGAGTTGGACCATAAAGAAGGCTGAGCACTGAAGAATTGATGCTCTTGAACTGTGGCATTGGATAATACTCTTGAGAGCCCCTTGGACTGAAAGATCAAACCAGTCAATCCTAAAAGGAATCAGCCCTGGATATTCAGGGACTGATGGGGGGACTGATGCTGAAACTGAAACTCCAATAATTTGGCCGCCTGATATGAAGAGCCGCCTTTTTAGAAAAGACCCTGATGCTGGGAAAGACTGAAGGTGAGAGAAGAAGGAGATGACAGAGCTTGAGATGGTTGAATGGCATCACTGACTCAATGGATATGAGAGATGGGAGATGGGGAAGAACAGGGAAGCCTGGGTGCTGCATGGGGTCACAAAGAGTCAGACAGGGCTGAGTGAATGAACAACACCTATGTTTGTCATAGCTTTTCTTTCAAGGAGTAAGCATCTTTTAATTTCATGGCTGCAGTCACCATCTGCAGTATTTTGAAGCCCAAGAAAATAAAGTCTGTCATTGTTTCCATTTTTCCCCATCTATTTGCCATGAAGTGATGGGGTCAGATGTCATGTTCTTTGATTTTGAATGTTGAATTTTAAGCCAGCTTTTTCACTCTTTTCTCTCACAATCATCAAGAGGCTCTTTAGTTCTTGTTCACTTTCTGTCATAAGACTGGTGTCATCTGCATATCTGAGCTTGTTGATGTTTCTCCCAGCAATCTTGATTACAGTTTGTGAGTCATCCAGGGCAATATTTCACATGATGTACTCTGCAAATAAGTTAAAGAAGCAGGGTGATAACTTTCAGCCTTGACATACTCTTTTCCCAATTTTGAACGAGTCCATTGTTCCATGTCTTGTTCTAACTGTTACTTCTTGACCTCCATACAGGTTTCTCAGGAGGCAGGTAAAGTGGTTTGTTATTCTCATCTCTTTAAGAATTCTCAATAGTTTGTTGTGATCCTCACAGTCAAAGACTTTAGCGTAGTCATTGAAGCAGAAGTAGATGTTTTTCTGGAATTCCTTTGCTTTTTCTATGATCCAATGGATGTTGGCAGTTTGATCTCTGGTTCTTCTGCCTTTTCAAAACCAGATTGTACAACTGGGATTTCTTGGTTCATGTACTAGCTTGAAGTGTAGCGTGAAGGATTTTGAGCATAACCTTGCTAGCATGTACATAAGTGTATGGTAGATTGAGCATTTTTTGGAATTTCCCTTCCTTTGGATTGGAATCAAAATTGACCTTTTCCAGTCCTGTATCCACTGCTGAATTTTCCAAATTTGCTGGCATATTAATTGCAGCACTTTAACAGCATCATCTTTTAGAATTTGAAATAGTGCAGCTGGAAATCTGTCACTTCCACTAGCTTTGCTCATGGTAATACTTTCTAAGACCCCCTTGACTTCACACTCCAGGATTTCTGGCTCTAAGTGAGTGACCACACTATCATGGTTATCTGGGTCATTAAGACTTTTTTGTATACTCCTTCTGCGTATTCTTGCCACCTCTTCTGCTTCTGTTAGGTTCATACCATTTATGTCCTTTATTGTTCCCACCTTTGCCTGAAATGTTCCCTTCGTATCTCTCATTTTCTTGAAGTGATCTCTAGTGTTTCCCATTCTGTTGTTTTCCTCTATTTCTTTGCATTGTTCACTTAGGAAAGCTTTCTTATCTCTCCTTGGTATTCTTTGGACCTCTGCATTCAGTTAATCATATCTTTCCCTTTCTCCTTTGCCTTTCTCTTTTCTTCTTTTCTTAGATATTTGTAAGACCTCCTCACACAACCATTGCCTTGTTTCATTTCTTTTTCTTGGGGATAGTTTTGGTTACTGTCTCCTGTACAATGTTACAAACCTCTGTTCATAGTTCTTCAGGCACTCTATCAGATCTAATCCCTTGAATCTATTTGTGACTTCCACTGTATACCAATAAGAGAGTTGATTTAGTTCACCCCTGAATGGCCTAGTGGTTTTCCCCAGTTTATTCAATTGATGTCTGAATTTTGCACTAAGGTGCTCATGATCTGAGCCACAGTCAGCTCCGGGTCTTCTTTTTGCTGACTCTATAGAGCTCCTCCATCTTGGGCTGCAACACAGGGTTCTAATTTCTCTATATCCTCTCCAATATTTGTTATTTCTGTTTTTTGTTTGTTTGTTTTTTGATAGTCATTCTAATGGGTGTGAGGTAATAAATATCTCATTGTAGTTTTGATTTTCATTTCCGTAATGATTAATGATGTGCTTATTGGCCATTTGTATATCTTCTTTGGAGAAATGTATATTCAAGGCCTTTGTTTACTTCTTTTTATAATTTTTAAAAAATGTATTTATTTTAATTGGAGGCTAATTACTTTACAATATTGTATTGGTTTTGCCACATATTGACATGAATCCACCCCGGGTATACATGTGTTCCCCATCTTGAACCCCCCTCCCACCTTCCTCCCTATATCATCCCTCTGGGTCATCCCAGTGCACCAGCCCCAAGCATCCTGTATCATGCATCGAACCTGGACTGGCGATTCGTTTCACATATGATAATATACATGTTTCAATGCCATTCTCCCAAATCATCCCACCCTCGCCCTCTCCCACAGAGTCCAAAAGACTGTTCTATACATCCGTGTCTCTTTTGCTTTCTCGTATACAGGGTTATCGTTACCATCTTTCTATTTCCATATATATGCGTTAGTATACTGTATTGCTGTTTTTCTTTCTGGCTTACTTCACTCTGTATAATAGGCTCCAGTTTCATCCACCTCATTAGAACTGATTCAAATGTATTCTTTTTAATTTCTTAATTGAGTTGTTTTCTGTTGTTGAATTTAGAAGCTCTTTATATTTTCTGGATATTAATTCTTTATCAGATATATGATTTGCAAATATTTTTTCCCATTCTGCAGGTTGTATCTTTATTCTGTTGATATTGTCCTTTGAAACACAAAATTTAAAAAATTCATGATGTCCAGTTTGTCTATTTTTTCTTTTGTTGTTTGTGCAAGAAATTATTGCTAAATCCAGTGTGGTGCCCTATGTTTTTACCTAAGAGCTTTATAACTGTAATTCCTAATTTTGGTTTTAGAATCATTTTGAGTTAATTTTTGTGTATGGTGTTAGATAAGGGTCCAACTTTATTCCTTTGCACATGGATACCTAGTTTTCCCAGCGTAATTTGTTGCAAAGACTGTCTTTCCTCTCTGAATGGTTTTGGCACTCTTGTCAAAAAATCATTTGACTATACATGTAAGAGATTATTTTTGGGTTCTCTGTTTTATTTCATTGGTTTGTATGTTTGTCTTTATGTCAGAATGATTCTTTTTAGATTACTATAATTTTGTAGTAAGATTTGAAATCAGCAAGTGTGAGCCCTTCAAGTTTGTTGCCCTTTTTCATGATTGTTTTGGCTATTTGAAGTCCCCTAAGATTCCATATGAATTTTAGGATGGGTTTTATTATTTCTGCAAAAATTGTCATTGGGATTTTGATAGAGATTGCATTGACTCTGTAGATCACTTTGGGTAGTATTGGCATGCTAACAATATTAATCTTGCTACCCATGAACATGGGATGTGTTTCCATTTATTTACGTTTTTTTTTTTTATTTCTTGCATCAATTTTTTTCTTAATTTTTATAGTGTTTCACATCAAATATGACAGCAATTTGTGATTCCCTTTTAACTAGTCTTTCTAAATATTTTAATATATTTTTTCATAGAAGCAAATACTCTTTCTTACATATACTTTATTTGTATAACATTTTATTAAACTCATAATCAAAAAACAAATATGATTGGCAGAAACAGATTTTGTAAATAAACCTGACTCTTGTTAAGTCTAGAGCACTATGGGTGGGAGAAGAAGCACATGGAAAAGCTAGAGATTAACCTACCAAAAGCAATGGCTCAGTCAGCATCAGACATTAGTCAGTATGTTTTACAAAGGGCATGAAGAAGTTTTGTTAATCTGTTGAGTTGGCTAAATGGAGAGATTGTTTATAGAATATATACTATAGAAGGTTCTAGTAAATATTTGTTGAGTTTAATTGAATTTACCTGAGTCTTTATGAAGATTTGCCATCCTCCATTTTTATTGATATTTTATCCATTGTGTCTATGAAAGGGGAAATGCAGACAGGATGACCAGTTTTATTATTAAAATTAAAATTTCAACCTTTGCCCCTTTTGGTACTCTTTATCCTTCCTCTGCACTTACTTTTTTCTCCAACGTACTTACCACCATCTGATATATTAAATACACTATTTATGTAGTTGTTTATTGTCTGTCATTATACAGTAGGATCAAAGGTCAATAAGTGAAGGAATTTTGGGTTCCTTTATTCACTGATGTATTCCTGAAGCCTAGGAGCATTGACTGGTATATAGCAGGTGCTCAATAAATATGTATTGAATGAACAGATGCAAGTTAGAATGGTATCATAGGGTGTCAAAACTGCAATGAGACTTTGGGATAATCTAGTTCAATCCTTTTATTTTATATAGCTGTAGCATAGCATAGACATTTAGTATGGGACACATAGATAGATCTGGGTTTAAATCTCACTTGCTATGATTTGTGGCAAATTACTTGACCTTTTTTTGCCTCACTTTCCTCATATTTAAAAATGAGTCAATAACAGTCACCTAATATAGAGCGAATTATGAGGATTCAATGACATTATACAAGCAAAACATTTAGTATAGTCTGTAAGAAATGATAGTTTTGCATCAGTCAAAGTTTAGAAATAGAGATCACTTCAAGGATTGACAATAAAAGGAAATTAATGTGAGGAATTAGCAATAAGGGGGATGGAGCAGCTGAGAAGCCAAACAGGGGATAGTAAGTTAATCCCTCGGAGAAAGCAATGGCAAGCCACTCCAGTACTCTTGTCTAGTAAATCGCATGGACGGAGGACCCTGGTGGGCTGCAGTCCATGGGGTCGCTACTAGTCGGACACGACTGAGCGACTTCACTTTCACTTTTCACTTAGAAGGAAATGGCAACCCACTCCAGTGTTCTTGCCTGAAGAATCCCAGGGACGGCGGAGCCTGGTCGGCTGCCGTCTATGGGGTCGCACAGAGTCGGACACGACTGAAGCGACTTAGCAGCAGCAGTAGCAGCAAGTTAATCCCTAGATTAACAACTGAAACCTGGGACATGGAGGAACAGTGGGAAAAGATGGTGTTAACAGAGCCCAGAGGCTTGGTCATCTGAGATGAGCTTGAAACTTAATGAGCCTGTCAGGACCTGAATCTATAGGGAAGATTCAGCTGCTATAGGAGATGCCACCATAGGTAGAGAGGGAGGGAGAGAAACCCTGGTTTATCTTTGCCTACTGCGTTAACAGTGTCCCTCCAATATTTCCCATTGGCTAAACCTAGCCGGAAACCAGATCACATGGGAACCTGGGAAAGGCAGCCTATTGCGGTTACTCTGGGCCCTTTGATTCAGAGCAGAAACTGGGAAGAATGAGGAATGGCATGCTGTTTAATAAACAAGAGATATTATTGCTATTATTGCCTTCACTAACACAAGGCAGAGCTAACCAGCTAGAGGCAGTTTGTTACATAAGGGAAAATGTGCTAAATGAAGAATCAGAGCCAAATTTTGTCGTGTTCAACACCATTTACATTAGTCATGATGTTATCAACTCACAAAGGATTGGCTGGGTATTTGAACTCTTTGAGGTTCAACATGTTATGTTTCTGAGTTGTGCTGCTAGGTGTTAGCTAAGGACGTAAGCTTTACCCTAGCCCTAAACTTAGGCCATTTCCCGATTTCACAACTGAATGTGATTTACAGTTCCATACGGTGCAGCCAAAATTAATGTAAGCTGAAATGTTTAATTTTTTTGATGCTCAGTTTAAATAGCCAAATTATGGACTAAATTTAAATTTAAAAACTCAGCATGAATCAGATGGCTTATGTCTCTGTGTGATGGCTTTTATATTAAATGGTTTACATGAATGCTGTTGTTCATCTTGGAAACAGGTTGTCATGCATATTAATGAGACCCAGGTGTTAACTTCATGCTGTTTTCTTTCCAAAGAAGAAAATCTTTACATTAAGTTAAAGTGTTTTTACAAGTATTTGTAGTAATAATTATAGGACAACATTTTGCACCTTGCAGTGTTTACCAAGTTTATTTCCTAATTCCAACTCATTTCTTAATTCCTCTCCTTTCCCACTGCACTTTTGCTTTTTGTATGCTGAGAGTTTCTGGCCATATATGACGGTAGCCTGAAAGTTCCCCAGGAGCTCAAGAGGGACAAACCTTTCTCCAACAACTCTTCAAATGGCAAGACTTCATGTTCATCTGTGTTCTACCCAAGGTCATTTTATGTGCACCCCTTGTGATTTCCTCCTTCCCTACCAGGAAGGGAGATTGGCCAATTGATTACAGGTTAAAGACCTCATGTCTTTTATAATTTTCTAATATTTCCTTCGGGTACTTTTTTTTAACTTCTTGGATCATTTCCATAACTTTTCTGTATCTCTCCAGTTTTCCTTTCAGTGCAGAAACTCAGGCTGGTTGGGCTTCTCTAAGAGGAACTGACTGATGTTACACATAGCTGGACAATAACTTCATGGATCTTGCTTATCTTAGAGAAAATTCTCAGGGTAGCAATACTCCACCTAACTTTCTGAGATTGATGTTGTGGGATTGTGTCCAAAGGGACCACCCCGTGAATGAATGGTAGGTACACACTCCTTTTGATTTTACAGACAGGTTTTGAGTACCTACTGTATGCTGAGCATGGTGTTATGTTCTGGGAATACAATGATGTGTAACACATCATCCTAAGTCTTGGAGAATTTGTAGTCTTACAGCAGAGACTTGTACATAAAGTTTTAAAAAGTGTGGTGGTACAGTTTTTGAGATATACTCTGGGTAATTCTGAATCGCGGTAGAGGTACCCAAACTAGCCTTGGGGTAGAGATCCTCAAAGATATGATACCTAGAGTTAAGTCTGGGATGAGGGATAGTAGTTACTTGAGTGAGGAGGTGAGCTAAGGGCATCCCTGGAAGAGAGAACATATATGACCTCAGGCAGGGAGGTGTGAAGAAACATGTCCTAATTCAGGACGCGACGCGAGAGACGCCGGCCCCGGCGCAACGAACCACGCAAAGAGGTGCGGCCGTGAGGAGCTACCACACACCTGAGGCCAGGGCCGGCGGCCAAGAGGAGCTACTCCACGTCCAACAGGCGGTGGCTGCGCGGGCGCAGGAGGGCCGAGAGGAGCTACTCCACGATCAAGGTCAGGAGGGGCGGCCTTGAGGAGATACCCCTCGTCCAAAGTAAGGTACAGTGGTTGCACTTTGCTGGAGCGGCTGTGAAGAGATTTTTCCACGACCAAGATAAGAGAAACCCAAATAAGATGGTAGGTATTGCTAGGGGGCATCAGAGGGCAGACAAACTGAAATCATAATCACAGGAAACTAGCCGATCTGATCACATGGACCACAGCCGAATGTGGTCCACTGGAGAAGGGAATGGCAAACCACTTCAGTATACTTGCCTTGAGAACCCCATGGACAGTAACAAAGGGCAAAATGATAGGATACTGACTGAGGAATTCCCTAGGTCGGTAGGTGCCCAGTATGCTACTGGAGATCAGTGGAGAAATAACTATAGAAGGAATAAAGGGATGGAGCAAAAGCAAAACCAATACCCAGTTGTGGATGTGACCAGTGATAGAAGCAAGGTCAGGTGCTGTAAAGAGCAATATTGCATAGGAACCTGGAATGTTAGGTCCATGAATCAAGGCAAATTGGAAGTGGTCAAACAGGAGATGGCAAGAGTGAACGTCGACATTCTAGGAATCAGTGAATTAAAATGGACTGGAATGGGTGAATTTAACTCGGATGACCATTATATCTACTACTGTGGGCAGGAATCCCTTAGAAGAAATGGAGTAGCCATCATGGTCAACAAAAGAGTCCGAAATGCAGTACTTGGATGCAATCTTAAAAACGACAGAATGATTTCTGTTCATTTCCAAGGCAAACCATTCAATATTACAGTAATCCAGGCCTATGCCCCAACCAGTAATGCTGAAGAAGCCGAAGTTAATCGGTTCTATGAAGACCTACAAGACCTTTTAGAACTAACACCCAAAAAAGATGTCCTTTTCATTATAGGGGACTGGAATGCAAAAGTAGGAAGTTAAGAAACACCTGGAGTAACTGGCAAATTTGGCCTTGGAGCACGGAATGAAGCAGGGCAAAGGCTAATAGAGTTTTGTCAAGAGAATGCACTGGTCATAGAAAACACCCTCTTCCAACAACACAAGAGAAGACTCTACACATGGACATCACCAGATGGTCAACACCGAAATCAGATTGATTATATTCTTTGCAGCCAAAGATGGAGAAGCTGTATACAGTTAGCGAAAACAAGACCAGGAGCTGACTGTGGCTCAGATCATGAACTCCTTATTGCGAAATTCAGACTTAAATTGAAGAAAGTAGGGAAAACCACTAGACCATTCAGATATGACCTCAATCAAATCCCTTATGATTATACAGTGGAAGTGAGAAATAGATTTAAGGGTCTAGATCTGATTGATAGAGTGCATGATGAACTCTGGACGGAGGTTCGTGACATTGTACAGGAAACAGGGACCAAGACCATCCCCATGGAAAAGAAATGCAAAAGAGCGAAATGGCTGTCTGAGGAGGCCTTACAAATAGCTGTGAAAAGAAGAGAAGCGAAAAGCAAAGGAGAAAAGGAAAGATATAAGCATCTGAATGCAGAGTTCCAAAGAATAGCTAGGAGAGATAAGAAAGCTTTCCTCAGTGATCAATGCAAAGAAATAGAGAAAAACAACAGAATAGGAAAAACAAGAGATCTCTTCAAGAAAATTAGAGATTCCAAGACAACATTTCATGCAGAGATGGGGGCTCGATAAAGGACAGAAATGGTATGGACCTAACAGAAACAGAAGATATTAAGAAGAGGTGGCAAGAATACACAGAAGAACTGTATAAAAAAGATCTTCACGACCAAGATAGTCACGATAACGTGATCACTGACCTAGAGCCAGACATCTTGGAATGTGAAGTCAAGTGAGCCTTAGAAAACATCACTACTAACAAAGCTAGTGGAGGTGATGGAATTCCAGTTGAGCTATTTCAAGTCTTGAAAGATGATGCTGTGAAAGTGCTGCACTCAATATGCCAGCAGATTTGGAAAACTCAGCAGTGGCCACAGGACTGGAAGAGGTCAGTCTTCATTCCAATCCCAAAGAAAGGGAATGCCAAAGAATGCTCAAACTACCGCACAATTGCACTCATCTCACACGCTAGTAAAGTCATGCTCAAAATTCTCCAAGCCAGGCTTCAGCAGTATGTAAACCTTGAACTCCCAGATGTTCAAGCAGGTTTTAGAAAAGGCAAAGGCACCAGAGATCAAATTGCCAACATCCGCTGGATCATGGAAAAAGCAAGAGAGTTCCAGAAAAACATCTATTTCTGCTTCATTGACTATGCCAAAGCCTTTGACTGTGTGGATCACAATAAACTGTGGAACATTCTGAAAGAGATGGGAATCCCAGACCACCTGACCTGCCTCTTGAGAAACCTGTATGCAGGTCAGGAAGCAACAGTTAGAACTGGACATGGAACAAATGACTGGTTCCAAATAGGAAAAGGTGTACGTCAAGGTTGTATATTGTCACCTTGCTTATTTAACTTATATGCAGAGTACATCATGAGGAACGCTGGGCTGGAAGAAGCACAAGCTGGAATCAAGATTGCCGGGAGAAATATCAATAACCTCAGATATGCAGATGACACTACCTTATGGCAGAAAGTGAAGAGGAACTCAAAAGCCTCTTGATGGAAGTGAAAGAGGAGAGTGAAAAGGTTGGCTTGAAGCTCAACATTCAGAAAACAAAGATCATGGCATCTGGTCCCATCACTTCATGGGAAATGGATGGAAAAACAGTGGCAACAGTTTCAGACTTTATTTTTTGGGCTCCAAAATTACTGCAGATGCTGATTGCAGCCATGAAATTAAAAGACGCTTGCTCCTTGGAAGGAAAATTATGACCAACCTTGATAGTATATTAAAAAGCAGAGACATTACTTTGCCAACCAAGATCCGTCTAGTCAAGGCAATGGTTTTTCCCATGGTCATGTATGGATGTGAGAGTTGGACTGTGAAGAAGGCTGATTGCCGAAGAATCGATGCTTTTGAACTGTGGTGTTGGAGAAGACTCTTGAGAGTCCCTTATACTGCAAGGAGATCCAACCAGTCCATTCTAAAGGAGATCAGTCCTGGATGTTCATTGGAGGGACTGATGCTAAAGCTGAAACTGCAATACTTTGGCCACCTCATGCGACGAGTTGACTCCCTGGAAAAGACTCTGATGCTGGGAAAGTTTGGGGGCAGGAGGAGAAGGGGACAACGGAGAATGAGATGGCTGGATGGCATCACCGACTCTGTGGACATGAGTTTGAGTGTACCCCGGGAGTTGGTGATGGACAGGGAGGCCTGGCGTGCTGTGATTCATGGGGTCGTGGAGGGTCGGACACGACTGAGCGACTGAACTGAACTGAACTGATGGATTTTGAGTGAAGTGACATGTGACGGGAGATAAAGTTTGAGGAAGACTTGGGGCCAGGTTGTGGAATGCCTACTTGCCTACTGCTGTGTGGAGTGCAGTCTTTCACCTTGAATCTGTTCTTGGAGTGAAGATGAGGTAGGATGGAGTGATGAGGGATAGAAGGCTTTATAAAAGAGTAATTTATTTCCTTTGAGGTTTGGAAGGATGAGATGGGCTGAACAACACTTTATCTTGAAATGGCTCTTTTTTTCTTTATATTTTCCAAAGCTGACATGTACACCCTGAGGCTTCTGCCTGTTTGTATGGGCATGTGAAGTATTTTTTTTTATTATGAAAATTAAAAAAAGCAAGAGTCAAAATCCAGATAACTCAATTTTAAAGTAACTTTTATTGTGTGTTTTTCTCTGATTCAAAGTAACACCTGCTCACTTTTAAAATGTAGTATGAACAGAAAAACGCAAAGAGCATTTAAATTACCAATAATCCTGATATTCAGAAAATGTATTATTAATATTTTGAAGCCTTTTCTCTCAATCTTTTCAACACACACACACATACACTCACACCCACACATATATTTGCATTTTACAAAGTTGGGATCATATTCAATACATTGTTTTGTAAGCTGTTTTATTTTTATTTATTTTTTTTACTTTACCTTCTATGGTGAACATTTTCCAGGTTATAAACTATTCTTCTACAAGGAATTTTAATAGCTGTGTAAGTATTCCATTCAACTTACATGCACAATGCTGTTTACTCTCCTCCATTGTTAGACATTCATTTTTCACTATTATACTATTTCAGTATTATATTATGATACTCATGCCTCTACATAAATATTTATGTACCTTACTGATTATTTTCTGTTGGATGAATTCTTAGAGTTGGTTTTGCTATAAAAAACTGACTGCATTGACTGCATATTTTTAAAAACTTTAATGCACTTTGCTAAATTATTCTCTAGAAATGTTACTCCATTTTTATTTTTTTTTAATTTATTTATTTTAATTGGAGGCTAATTACTTTACATTATTGTATTGGTTTTGCCATACATTAACATGAATATGCCCCAGGTTACATGTGTTCCCCATCTTGAACCCCCTCCCCCCCCTCCCTTTTTATAAATGTTTATAAAATGCTGCTTGTTTCTCCATATTTCTGCAACTTTTTCAGTGGAAACTTGTTTCTAATTTTCTCTAATTTATTTGATCACTAGTGAACTTTACCATCTTTTCTCATGCCTATAAGTCATACATATCCTTTTAATGAATTTCCTATGTGCGTTCTTTCTGAATTTTTTATTGCTGTTCTGTTCCTCATTATCAGTTTTTAAAAGTGTTTATATACTAACAATATATTTCCATTTACCTGTCTCTTACATTACATTTTCCCCTGTTATTTTCCCCTTTTTATTCATGGAATACACACACACACACACACACACATATATAACACAGTCAAATCTGTAACATTTCATTATGGTTTCTTTTTACTTTTATTCTTAAAATAAAAATATTTCTCCACTCTTTGTTCAAATATTCACCCATAATGCTTTTCTTTTTATTGAAAAATATTTAACTATCTACTCTCCTTGGAATTTAGTTGATATACATTGTGAGAAAGGGGTCTAATTTTTTTTCCAAGCAGTATGCCAATTAGTCCATTATTATTTATTGAATAATTGATCTGTTCATCTCCCATACTGACATAGCACCTTTATTGTATGTTGAAAACTCATTTAAATCCGTATCTCTCTTTTTTTAAATTTTGGATGTGTAGGTCTCTTTTATGGTGTGTGGGCTTTCTCTAGTTGTGGACTTCTCTTGTAGTGTGAGGGCTTCTCTCATTGTGGAACATAGGCTCTAGAATGAGCCAGCTCCTTGGACTGAGTTGCCCTGCGGCATGTGGGATCTTAGTTCCCCATCCAGGGGTCAAACCCGTATCCCCTGCATTGGATGTCAGATTCCTAACCACTGGACCACCAGGGAAGTCCCTCATGTCTCTTTCTGGACTTGTTATACTCTTGCTTTGAACTCTCTACTCTGGCACTAGTGCCCTTTATAATTATTTTAGTTTTTGATATGTTTAATACTGTACAAAAATCTTATTTTAAAAATTTAGCTATTCTTCCGTGTTTCTTACCTCATATTATCTTTACCAAAGAAAACTTTGATTGTGATTTTAATTGGAATTGTTATATTTTATAGATCATAGAGAGAGGAATTGATATCTTTACAATATTTGGACTTACCACCCAGTTATTTCATATGGTTCTCCATTTCTTTGAATTTTTAACCAATGTAAGTCTTTAGAATTCAATTTTGAAAATGTCCTGTAGACAAAGATAGACAGCTTGCATATAGAACTTGCATCTTCATGTTGAATATTGGTTCATCACCTGACCTGATGGGACAATTTGACAACGACAAGCAAAAGTTAAGAAAGAAGCATGAAAATTTGATAAGGCCCTTTCAACATTTAGCCCCATGTTCTTCAGCTGTTCAGTTGCACATATTCTCCTAGGTCACTCTGGATATTTATCCTGACAAAGGCACCCTGCTTGAGTTTTATTACTGTTGCAGAAAAACCTGGAGTTTCCCTTGTGAATAGCAGTGTGTCAGCACTTCACTAATTAGAAGAGACCTTACAACTAAAAAGAGCCAGGGAAGGGCTCAGCATTCAAGCAGAGACCTAATTTTAAAGTACAAAATGTAGCCAGGAAACTCTTGGGTGGTAAGATTCTCTAACTTGGTGGTTAGCATTCCTAGACACTCCCACTCAGTGTTAGACACACACACACACACACACACACACACACACACAATTTGCTTTTCGAGTTGTTGAAGTAGGAATATTTTTCAGAAGAAAAATGTAATTTGCATTACTATATCACTTCATCTTTTTTGAAGATTCAGTTCAGTTCAGTTCAGTCGCTCAGTCGTGTCTGACTCTTTGCGACCCCATGAATCACAGCACGCCAGGCCTCCCTGTCCATCAACAACTCCCGGAGTTCACTTAGAGAGCTTAAATCGTTTCCATATTCAGTTAGGAAAATATGAAGATTATTGAGCTGATAGCCTTTGGAGATAAGCTGAAGGTGAGAAAACCCACATTCCGAAGTAAATAATCAGTAGTAGTGAGGGAAATATTAATGGTTACTTCAAAGAATAGAGCAGATGCGTTTGGATATATTTGGAGGGACATAATTAAGCTCATGTCAGATTCTGTGTAGAAATAGCCTGATGAGACCGGGTTAATCTCTAAGGTAGGTTTTATAATAGGTTTCATCATATGCAAATTAAGTATCAGTATTCTTGTTTGATCTCCATAATGCCATTGTATAGGTGTCCATAAGGAGTAGGAAATGGCAACCCACTCCAGTATTCTCGCCTGGAAAGTCCTATAGACAGAGGAGCCTGGCAGGCTAGAGTCCATGGGGTTGCAAAAAATTGGATATGACTGAGGTACTGACCACAAGGATAGGACTGACTATGAAGGACAGGGACAGAGAGATAAGACTTCTGCAATGGTGCAGTAAGGACCTCCACAAATATGGATGAACCTTGAAAACACTCTGCTGAGTCATAGACCACATGCTGCATGATTCCATTTCAATGAAATGCCCAGGATATGAAAATCCACAGAGACAGGGAGTAGACTGTTACTTACTTTGTGCATGCTTAGTTGCTCAGTTGTGCCCTACTCTTTGTGACCACAAAGATTGTAGCCCACCAGGCTCCTCTGTCCATGGGGATACTCTAGGCAAGGATACTGGAATGGTTGCCATTTCCTCCTCCAGGTGATCTTCCCAACCCAAGGATGAAACCATGTCTCCTGCATTTACAGGCAGATTCTTCACTGCTGAGCCAGCAGAGAAGCCCTTAATTACCTCAGATTTGCTCTAATAATTAAATAGTTGCCTATGTTTAGGGCAGGACATGGGGGCAAGTGAGGAGTGACTCTCTACGTGTAGGATTTCCTTTTTGGGGTGATGAAAATTTTCTAAACTTACTGTGGTGATAGTTTCACAGCTTGTACAATTCAGTTGTTTTTACTGTATGTTCATGTTGGGCGAATGGCATGTGAATTAAATAGCAATAAAGCGTGTTTTTTTTTTTTTCCCCAGAGAGGATACAGAATAAGAGTTTAGCAGAGCAAGGGTGAATGAGCTGATGCCATAGTTCTTGAGCAAGTATCTAACTATTCCGGACCTTATTTTCTTCATCTATAAAAAATGAGAGTAGTAACATTAAAATCAGAGTTCTGATAATTACATGAGGTATCTTTAAAGCACTTAACTCAGTAATTGACACATAGTAACTTTACAGGCCATCAAGAAAGAGGCCAGATTCCAAGTGACCAGTTGCTGAAGAGAAATAAAAAGTTATTACAGTATATTTAAGTAGGCAATCAGGATCACCCAGGAAGTGAGAGTCAGCAGAAACAACACACATGTAGAGCTGGTACCCAATAATCCCTGGAATAAATGTCTTTTGTTTCATCCTGTTTTCATACTGCTTTCTGGATTGGATAACCTGAAGGGGGGACTATCAGGCGGTGATTTCAGCTAGATGGAGACAAGGGTCTATAGGTGAGTTTGCCTTTATATGACATGTGGGGCAAAGATACTATGGTTACCTTACACGAAAGTTCTGGTCTTTCTAGCTAATTTTCTCATCAGATGGAAAAATGTAGCATCTGTTGTGTGTCTTCCTTTCCCCTTATCACTGAAATAAGGTCAGAATTTTCATAAAATGGAGTGAAAAAGTTGTGATTACTGAGCTGAGAGTTGACTTAGAACCATATTTTCACACGTGCACTGGTGGAGAAATCAATCTTCTTCTTTTAGTCATCCCTACGACTGAGCAACTGAACTGAACTGAACTGAACTGAGGGGTGAAAAATATTGGGCCATCTTATCCATTCTTGCAGCCATCTGATCTACCCACCTGGCTTTCTAGCTATAACTGCTTACTTGGTCAGATTCTGATAGGTGGTCTGGGGGAATTGGATCACTGCTGAATGCTTGTCCTTGAGCACTTCTCTGAAACCAATGTAATGCTTTCTTTTTTGCCAGTTAACTTAATGAGGTTCTTTAGGATGGCCCCACTGAGGTTTGGTAAAAAGTGAGAAGGAATATTGAAGCCAATTAAACTTTAGTCTTGGAAGAAGAAGCATAACTGGTGGATTGAGTGTTACCAGAGACAGCAGTAGTTTGGAACCTTGGCCATGAGGGATCATAATTCAGCTGATCGGGAAACAGGAGGCAGGTGGAGTCTTGGAGCTTTGCAACTGGAGGCAAGAAGTCTGTTGGCCAGACATAATTTATAAATCACTTTCACCTCACTCACGGTGCTTATGGGACGGTTGACCTCTAGGCTATAAAAGTTATGAAGTGTACAATCTATGCTGCCCTTTGTCATCTTTGTTGGGATAAAATGAGTAAGGAATTTTGGAATTTTTGAGAAGTTATAGACAGGTTAATCATTTTCACAGGATTGTAGAAACCTGTTCATCTTCTTGACTGATTAAGAAGTACTGTTCCTGAGATGTGGTATGACAGTTTTGATGATGAAATCTTGGCTGCTTAAAATGTCTTGAAGACATTGCTCCATAAACTGCATCAAAGCAGAAAGTTCTTCAGAGTTCTTTGAAGGGAAATCAATCCTTAGGAAGATCAAAGAAGTGCTCTGCCTGACACTAAAGCAGATTTGGTAAGACATGGCAGTAGGGAAAAGAGAGATTCTAGTAGTTGATGTCAGATTTCAGCTTAGGGATTGAATTTGCTCTCAGTGGAAGGAGATAAGTACGACATTTGTAAATGATGCTGGGAATATTTCAGTTGAGGTGACACACTTTGGTAATGGATTCCTTTAAACAGTTGAGGAGGAATTGAATAGGCATTCTTCTCTCACTTCAGGGAGAACAGTTGGCTAAATGGAAGAAGAAACAGTGCAAGTGTCCCTCAGTCCCTTACCTAGCTTCTCTGGTGACTTCCTGTTGCCACTGGGTCTTTAACTACCCAGCGATTTGTTCATAACACTTGTGTGTTGAGTGGGGCACTAGTCTCCTTTATTAAAGCTGTTTAGAGAAATGTGAAATTCTAGCCAAAAGAGTTACAGCTGAATACCTTGCTTATAGTAAATGCTGCTTGTGGTATCTCAGATGGAGAAAGCTAAATAATGAAAAAACTCATTTAGCTCTCAAACAACCCAAGACGTGTCATTATTATGTCCATTAGACAGATGAGGAAACCATGGCTTAGGGAAATTTGATAACTTGTCCCAATTCACACACTGTATAAGTGATGAGTCAAGGTAGGAAGCCAGGTCAGTCAGATTCTGGAGCCTTCATCTTTAATCACAAAGCCATGCTGCTTGTTTCCATGGGGAGGTGACTTTTCCTGAAACAAGCAGGGCTTACCAGTTTACTTACATGAAATACAGCTTGCTTATATAAAGAGTCCATTTTCAATTACCCGTAATCATAATAAAATGGGTTTTGTGAGTTGCATTTTCTCATTCAGTTCAGTTCAGTTCAGTCACTCAGTCGTGTCTGACTCTTTGCGACCCCATGAATCACAGCACGCTAGGCCTCCCTGTCCATCACCAACTCCCAGAGTTCACTCAAACTCATGTCCATCGAGTCGGTGATGCCATCCAGACATCTCATTCTCTGTCATCCCCTTCTCCTCCTGCCCCCAATCCCTCCCAGCATCAAAGTCTTTTCCAGTGAGTCAACTCTTCGCATGAGGTGGCCAAAGTATTGGAGCATTTTCTGGTTAACTGAGAATATTCATGGATATCTGTTCCACTCATTGTTCACATGCTGGTAGTTACAGGATCACCAACAGCAAAAAAAGGGCAAGCCTCAATACACTAGCACTTTTCAAGTCTCACAACTGATATAGTCACGTTGCCTAAAAGAAGTTATGTGGCTGAGCCCAGAATCAAAGGCAGGGAGAAATTGTCTACCTTTTGATGATAGGAGTGGGAAAATTACAGAGGAGTGTGCATCTGAGATCGGTGGACAAATTCAGAGCCAGTACTAAGACAGTCTACCATGCTTCCTAATAACATTTCATGCTTCATTTGTTAAAGCTTCTTCCTTAGCCATATAGACTTGATTCTTCTTCCTTGGATGTGTCAGGCTGTTTCATGTTTCTGTGCCCTTGCTTGTGCTGTTCTCTCTACTTGTAATACACCCTACTACTCATGTCTCCTCACTGTACCTCCATCTGGTTGGTTAATACCTATTTATTCCTTAAAGGTCACCTCCTGCTTCCTCAGTCTCCACTGTACCCTGTGCATACAGCCATCAGTGCACTCTGTCATATTCATCTGTTTACATATTTATCTCCTCTTACCAGGCTTTCATCTCCTTGAGGGCAAGGACTGCATTTGATTTTGTGTATTCTGCATTTGGCAGCATACTTGCTACATAACAGGAGCCTAATATATGTATTCTTCAGTCAGTTCAGTCACTCAGTCATGTCTGACTCTTTGTGACCCCATGGACTGCAGCACGCCAGGCTTCCCTGTCCATCACCAACTCTCAGAGCTTACTCAAACTCATGTCCATCAAGTCAGTGATGCCATCCAACCATCTCATCCTCTGTCGTCCGCTTCTCTTCCCGCCTTCAATCTTTCCCAGCATCAGGGTCTTTTTCAATGAGTCTATTCTTCGCATCAGCTGGCCAAAGTATTGGAGTTTCAGCTTCAGCATCAGTCCTTCCAATGAATATTCAGGACTGATTTCCTTTAGGATTGACTGGTTTCATCTCCTTGCAGTCTAAGGTACTCTCAAGAGTCTTCTCCAACACCACTGTTAAAAACTATCAATTGTTTGGCACTCAGGTTTCTTTATAGTCCAGCTCTTACATCCATACATGACTACTGGAAAAGCCATAGCTTTGACTAGATGGACCTTTTTTGGCAAAGTCCTAATGAAATAATATTTGGACTTCTCTGATGACTCAATTGTAAAGACTCCACCTGCCAACGCAGGAGATGGAGTTTGATCCATGGGTCAGGAAGATACCCTGGAGGAGGAAATGGCAACCCACTCCAGTATTCTTGCCTGGAAAATTCCATGGACAGATGAGTCTGGCAGGCTACACTCTAAAGTGTCACAAAGAGTTGGACATGACCGAGCAACTGAGTACACACAGTGAAAGAATAAGCAATGTGCTTCCCAATATTTTGGTAGCTATGGTGCTTTTTTTTGGACCCTGCAAACTGATATTTTTGTTTAAGTTTTTACTACGTGTCCAGTTTCCCCAAGGATGCTATAATTCTCCCAAAATTTAGGGTAGATTTTCTCTGGAGATTTGTAAGATCATCTTGAGATATGGGAGCTACTGTGCAGTGTTATCAAGTTCAGGATTGGGAAGCACATTCTTAGATGGGCACTAGCCAAAACTATTGTGATGCCTTGCTAAGAACAATTGTTCACATATCACATTTGATGTGAAAATACAAAGTCTTAAAGGTAGAAACGGCTAAGCCAGGTAGCAGAGGGGGAGGTAAAAGTGTTGGTTGTCTAGCAATCGAACATGTGTATCATATGTGAAATTTGTGTTTCTGGATGACGGAGGTTGGAGAGGTAGCTAACATGCAGAGGAAATATGGTGATAGCCATTTGTCCCCAGAGATTAAAAAAAAAAAAAAAAAGAAATGTGGCTCATGATAGACAGGAGGTGCTGAGAATGATTGAAAGTCTGTGAACTTGTATGTTTTCATGTTTGTAAGCAGATATTTTTACCCTTCAGAGTTCCAGTTTTTTTAAGAAATAATCTTTATTCTTTACCCCCTTTCAAAAAAACAAACAAACAAAAAAAGCCACTGCAGCATTTGATAGCCTTTGCTGAGAAAGAAGTAAACATATTCCAACGTGTTAGATTCCCACTTCGCCTAGGCTGGCAGAGGCTTTCACTTTGGAGGCTGCCATAGTGGATCCACAGAGCTTTGGCTGTCCAGGGATTTCAAAGCTTTAATAGTTCCAGTTCATGGTTTCCACCAATGCATGATCTTCAACAAAAGAAACAGTGCTCCCCCCACCCCCAGGAGACTTTCTGGCCTTGCCCTCCATTTCTGCAAGCTTCATCATCTTTTGTCCTCTTTACCTCCTACTTAAAAGCATTCACTCTCCTTCAGGTTAGGTGGAGGCACTACCTTTTCCCTCCAGTGTTAGAGGTATATTCAGACAAATGTTCAAAGCTTTTAAAAAAAAAAAAAACCACAGATAACTGGAAGAAAGGTCGAACTTGGGGGAAAATTTTTAAAACCAAATGCTATATATGCATATGACCTTCAAAACTCCTAGAAATCCTTGTTGCAACTTAAAATTGACAAAGCCTCAGACTCTAAAAGGAGTGTTTTCTGGGGCTTTGAGGATTTGAGGACTTCATTTTAATGGGTCACTTTAGCCTATATTGGCTCTTTGGTTTACTACTTGAATTTTTTTTTCAAAGCACAAGGCCTTTGCAAAGCCATAAATACACAAAGATTGGCTCCATCTTTCTCCTTGTCTTCCAGTCTACTTTCCAAGGCAATCACCACCAAACCAACACCTACCATTGCCTTCATGATTTGAAAAGTGTTTCTTAAAATCTTATGAGCAGGAGCTGCCCCATGAAGACATGAATGGGACTCAAAATATACACTGAGCAAAAAATAAATATATTTTTATAAACTCAAAAGAGTTTATTAGCACAAGCTTGGGAGATGAATAGGATGCTGAAGAGGAAGGCAGGTGGATAGAGGGGTCAGAGTGATGGGATAACTGACTTTCTCTAAAAGGTAGGTAAATGAAGATAATTAGGAAGAGACTGGATTTAGCAGGAAAGCATGAGTTCCTGAGTGGAAGGGAGATAAATTTTATAAGGATATTACAATACACTGTTATTAGTTTCTTAAGTATCATTCTACAGTTTTATTTTGCATATACAAAATATAAATTATATAAAACAATTTTAAGTATATGATTATTTATACCTTTACACAGATAGTAGTATAGTATACATATTATTCTGCACTTAACAGGATATCTTGGAAGTATTTCCGTGTAAATACAGAGAGGACTTCACCATTCTTTCTTAACAGCTGTATAGTATTCTATTAGTATGTCCTACTTCTTTTCCTGACTAAATCCCTACTGATGGAATTGCATTTTTCTAATCCTTTGCCATCTTGTGTTTGTAAATATATCTGTAGGATAAATTATTAAAAATGGAATAGCTGATCAAAGGGTGAATGTATTTGTAATAAACTTGTTATATATGTTGTCAAATTGCCCTCTGCAGAAGTGTAGCAATTACACTCCTGCCAGCAGTGTATGAAAATACCTTTCTCTATAGCGAGTAATCAGATTTTTTATTTTTGCCAATCTGATATATTAAAAAGTATATTTGAGTTGTTTTGTTTTGCAATCACTTTATTGCTTATGAGGTTGCACATATTTTCATGTTTAAGAGTCATATAATGTTTTTTTTGTGTGAACTATTGCATTCTTTGACCATTTTTTTTTTTCTTTTGAGTTGTTGGCCTTTTAGCCTGATGTACTCATCTTCAGAATTTGAATCTATTAAGAAGTCTTCCTCTAAATGAGGTCAGATCCCCATTCCATTCAGTGTAAGCCACTGGACTTCATACTGTCAGAAATAGAGCTGGGTTGAGGTGAGAAGACCATGGGGAGAGCTTGTTCCCCATGAACACAATACCCAAAAGTGGGGCCTTTTCAATACATATTGTAAAGCTTTTTGTTCATGTATGAAAATATATCAGAGGAAGCAGTGTGAAAATGAGACATAGAGAATGTAGCCAAGGATAGCATGTGCCCAGGACAGCATAGCTGTGCTCTGGCTCAATCCCAACCCCTAATTGGAAACTTGCTATACCTCTCCTTACTGACTGCTGATGACTAGTTCTGTGTGGGTGGGTTTCTATGAGTAGTGGCAGCTTAGGTCAACACTGGCAGAGCTCACTATGTGAACACTTAGTTTTTTCTTTTTTTAAATTTGGTTGTACCACATGACATGGGACCTTAGTTCTCTAACCAGGGATGGAACCTGTTCCCCCTGCAGTGGAAGCACAGAATCCCAACCACCGGACTGCCAGGGGAGTCCATTTTTTTCAATTTTAATAATATATTTTATTTAACTCAATATCTCTAAAATATTACCATTGTAACATGAAATTAATATAAAAGTGATATATTTTATTTTCTTGTTTTTCTTATTATGTGTTGAAAAATTCATTGTGTATTTTACACTTGCAGCATATTTTGCTTTGGACTAGTCATATTGAATGGCTAAATAGCCCCATGACCTAGTGGCTACCATATTGGACAACACAGTTATAGATGGTGGAGAGATTTTGAGGCATTTAAGAAAAATAACTGTAGTTTTAAGACATTTTACTTTGAAATAACTTCAGTTTTTCATGGAGTTCTCATATGCCTTTTATTCAGTTTTTCCTATTGTCAGTCTTGTTATGCTTCATATTTTATAGCTCTGTCATTTTTTATGTACTTTATGAGAGATTTCTTCCATTTTACTTTTAAAATCCTCTCATGTATATTTTATTTCATATTTTTAATTTCTAAGAGCTCTTCTTATTCTCTGGTTATTTCTTTTTATAGCATACTGTTCTTGCTTCATGGATGTAATATCTTTTATCTCTCTGGGGATATTAATCATAGTCCTTGTGTACTACTCCCAGTATTGTGTCTATTGCCTTTTTTAAAACTCTTTTCTGTTAGTGGTTTTCTTACAATGTTTGGTGATTCCTGGCTGTCCTTTTATGTTTAAGCATGAAACATTATTTAATATGAAAGGACATGAATGTAAATGTATCTACAGGTAGGACTTAGCAACTAGTAAAATTCACAGTGGATAATTACGTGAGGACACAGCTTTTTAATTGGGTATCCCCTATTAATATCTGTAGGCCTTTTCTCATGGGCTGTTCAGTACCGCTTTTGAGGTACTCTTCAACTTCCTGCCTGAGCAATATGATCATGTCTATTGTGGGAGATGCATGAAGGAAACGAGCTGAGGGTTTTACTATTTAGCATATGGACATTCATTGAATGCCTTTCACTTCAATAAGATCCTTCGTTTGCATTTTTGGCTGTTCCTGGTATCCCTAAATTCAGATCCTGTCTGGTTTAGTCTTACTAGATATTGATCTAGGTGGAGTAGAAATTGATCTGGGTGTTATCAGTCCCATTCTATACCCCTTGTTTCAATAGTGTCTTCTATCTCTAATTCTTGAGGCTTTCCAGAATTTTAAGGCCAAGTACACTTGCTTATTGATGACTACTCTTACTGAAATTTTATATTACAACTTTACCTGACCTGCTAAGTCAGCTACTACTTAGCCATTGGCTTTCCATTTTTCTAATATAGTTACTTCTCTTGTTTGCTGTTTTCTCCCCTCCCATTCTCTTTGCACTTATGGATTTATATCTTTTCATTTATTGTCATTTTAGTGGGGATTCAGGAGAAAATGGAGATAAATAAGTTTAGTTATCCAATTTAGTCAGAAGTTTGAACATTTGATTTTAAGGATTACCTCTGTATAAAAATAGTTGCTTTCATTTGCCTGGTGTGTTTTCTGTCCGAGGCTTAAGAATGTCTCTTGTAGGAGCTTTGGCAAATTTTGCAGCCCTGGATGCTTAAAACTTCAGAACTGTCCTGGATAACATTAATTCAACTACCTTTAAGTGAATAACTGAATAAATTTTCTCTCATGTAAGCCTGTGATTTTTCTCGAAAGGTACAAAAGAACAGAAATATAGCATGACAGAGGTGGAAGAGGACTTAAATATCATTGATCACAGGGTTTCCTAAGTTGTGATCTATGGGGCATTTATTCCTCAAGGTTCTCTGAGAGAAAAGGTTTCTGTGGTCAAATAAATTGAGGAAACTCTGTAATAAAGCCCTACTTTGAGATTTCACAGAATATATGCTTCTATTCTTTGAGAAATCTGCAGAAACCTCCACTTCCAGCATAAGGCAGACTTTGCTGAATTGGCATAAAAAGAGAGATTCTACAGAGGCCAAAAAGTAGTTGAAAACAGGAGGAATCCTGAGAGGTAAAGTAGTCTGTAAACTAGCTTTTCCCCTCAGGGCTTCTCTTGATGTCTAGAGACCCTGAAAGACCCCCTTAAAGTTGTATTAGAAGTGAGGAGTGGGAGATGAAACTCTGAGACCAGACAGATGGTTGTTATAGGAAATCCCTGAATAAAGCAAGGAATCTAAAGACCACACCCTCAATGTGATGGTGAATGGTAACTAACTAATCCTATGACTATTAAAGACATAATATCAGTACCTTAAAATTACCCCATAATGAAAACGTCAGGCTTAGATTATCTAGTGTGTAGCCAAACACTTAATGAAGAGGTAAATTCAGTTTTATACAAATTATTCTAGAGAAAGTAAAACAAGGACAATACCTAATTTTTCTTCCCTATGGAGCCAGTAAAAACCTCAATAACAAAATTTGATAAGGATGATTAAAGAAAGTACAGTTACAGGACAAATTCACTCATGAACACAGATGTGAACTTTTTAAAAAAATCACAAACTTATATCCAACAAAGTATAAGAAAAATAATATTTCAGAGCTAACTAATAATATTTCACCACTAACTAAGAAGTAAGTTATCCTAGAAATACGAGGTCGATTTAACATTAGAAAATCAATTAATGTAATTTACCGCATTAACAGAAAATAATATATGATGATCTCAATAAATGTGAGAAAGCATGTGGCAAAATCCAAAAATCCATTGATTAAAAAAAAAAAAAAAAGCTTTGCAAGCTAGAAACAAAAGGGAACTTCTGTAACCTGATACAGGGAATCTTTACAAATCCTGTGAAAAGTGAAAGTGTTAATTGCTCAGTTGTGTCACACTCTTTGTCTCAGTCATGTCTGACTTTTTGTGACCCCTTGGACTGTAGCCCACCAGGCTCCTCTGTCCATGGAATTCTCCAGGCAAGAATACTTGAGTGGGTAGACATTCCCTTCTCCAGGGAATCTTCCAGACCCAGGGATGAAGCCAGTGTCTCCTGCATTGCAGGCTGATTCTTTACCATCTGAGCCACTAGGGAAGCCCTAATAATCCTACACCAAAGATTATTTCAGATGGAAGAATTTTGAAAGTATCCCCTTTAAATTAAGGAACAAGACAAAAGGACTGACTCCATTACTTCTATTTCATGTTCTAGCTGGAAATGCTCAGTTCAGTTCAGTCACTCACTCGTGTCCAACTCTTTGTGACCCCATGGACTGCAGCATGCTAGACTTCCCTGTCCATCACCAACTCCTGGAGTTTACTCAAACTCATGTCCATCAATTTGGTGATGCCATCCAACCATCTCATCCTTTGTTGTCCCCTTCTCCTCCTGCCTTCAATCTTTCCCAGCATCAGGGTCTTTTCCAATGAGTCCATTCTTCGTATCAGGTGGCCAAAGTATTGGAGCTTCAGCTTCAGCATCAGTCCTTCCAATGAATATTCAGGACTGATTTCCTTTAGTATTGACTGGTTTCATCTCCTTGCTGTCCAAGGGACTGTCAAGTGTCTTCTGCAACACCACAGTTCAAAAGCATCAATTCTTCGGTGCTCAGATTTCTTTATAGTCCAACTCTCAGATACATACATGACTACTGGAAAAACCATAGATTTGACTAGATGGAACTTTGTTGGCAAAGTAATGTCTCTGCTTTTTAATATGCTGTCTAGGTTGGTCATAGCTTTTCTTCCAAGGAGCAAACATCTTTGAATTTCATGACTAGCTACTGTGTGCTAGCTACTGTGTGAAGATAAGGAAAGAAATAAAAGATCTAATAATTGGAAAGGAAGAAATAAACTATCATTATTTATAGATTATCTGATTTTCTACTTTAAAGAACTTAGAGTATCTAAAGATAGATTTTTCAAAGTAATAAGAACTTAGCAACATTGATGGATTAAAAATCAATATATAGAAATCAATTGCATTTCTATTTATCAGGAAAATTTACTAGACATGTTCAATGGTATAATAAAAAAGAAAACATTCAACAGAAGCTATCAATGTAAATTAATAATTTTTTAAAAGATTGATAGTGTTTTGTAAGAAACATTGTAAAAATAGAGAGATATTCCATGGGTAGGAAATTTCAATACCAGCAGTTATAGAATTTTCTCCAAATTCATATTAACTCAGTAGAATTCCATTCAAATTCTCAAGAGAGTTTTCTGTGGAACTTGATTAGCTGCTTCTAAGGCTTATATGGAAGATTTAGAACTAGTAATAGCCATCATACTCCCAAACAGCCAGAAGTTATTAGTGGTAGTGTGGGGCTTGTCCTTCCAAGGCATATTATAAACATATAGTAATTAAGAGTTCATAGGCAGAAAAGATAAAAACACTAATTCAATAAGATATATGCACTCATGTTCCTTGCAGCATTATTGACAGTAACCAAGATATCAAAGCAACTTAGATGAATGGATATAGAAGATATGTGTGTATAACACAGGATGGAATACTGTTCTTGTTGTTTAGTCATTAAGTTGTGTCTGACTCTTTTGCAACACCATGGACTGTAGCCCTCCAGGCTTCTCTGTTCATTGAATTTCTCAGGCAAGAATACTGTAATGTGTTGCCATTTCCTATTCCAAGGGGTCTTCCTGATTCAGGGATTGCATTTTGTATGTTGGCAGGCAGATTCTTTACTATTGAGCCACCAGCGAAGCCCTAATGGAACACTACTTAGCCATTAAAAAGAATCAAATCTTGCCTTTTGCAATAGCATGGATGGACCATGTTCATATTATGTTAAGTGAAATAAGTCAGATGGAGAAAGACATGATTTATCTTATATGTAGAGTCTAAGAAACAAAACAACCAAACAAATAAAATCCAGACTCACTGATATAGAGAAGAGATTGGTGGTTGCCAGAGGGGAGGGAGATTGGTTGGGCAAAACGGGTGAAGTGAATCAAGAGGTATAAACTTCTAGTTATAAAGTAAACAAACCATAGGGATGTAATGACATGGGGATTACAGTCAATAATATTGTATTAACTTTGTATGGTGATGTATGGTAGACTTATTGTGTTCATTTTGCTGTGTACATAAATGCCGAAATACTATTTTGTACCCATGACACTAATAAAATATTGTATGTCAAATATACTTCAATAAAAAGAAAATAGAATAAAAACTGAAAAGGGAGCTCATGCAGCTGAATATCAGAAAAACCAAAGAACCCAATCAAAAAATGGACAGATCTAAATAGACAATTCCCCCAAAGAAGACAGGCATATGGCCAATATTCTCAACGTCACTAATTATCAGAGAAATACAAGTCAAAACTATAATGAGATATCACCTCAAATAGAATGGCCATCATAAAAAAAATCTACAAACAATAAATGCTGGAGAGGGTGTGGATAAAAGGGAACCCTCTTACATGGTTGGTGGAAATGTAAATTGATGTAACCTTTATGGAGAACAGTGTGGAGATTCTTTAAAAACTAAATATAGAGTTACCATATGATACAGCAATCTCACTCCTGGGAAAACCAATCTGGAGAAAACCATAATTGAAAAAGATACATGTTTCCCAATGTTCACTGCAGCACTATTAAAACAGCTAAGATATGGAAGCAACCTAACCGTCCATTGACAAATGGTAAAGAAGTTGTGGTAATATACAATGGAATATTAATCAGCCATAGAAAAAACTGAAATAATGTCATTTGCAGCAACATGAATGGTCTAGAGCTTATCATACTAAATGAAGTAAGTCAAACAGAGAAACAAATATTGTCTAATTTCACTTATAGGTGGAATCTAATAAAAATTACACAAATGAACATTTTTACAGAATGGAAACAGACTCACAGATCTATAAATCAAACTTTTGGTTACTAAAGCTGAAACATGGGGTGAAGTTAAAGTAGAACTTCCATATACTCTTTGATCCAGGAATTTGACTCCTAGGGAAATACTCTAGAGAAACTCTTACACATGTGCACCTTAGGAAGAAGGTACCTAAGCATATGTTAGTATCACTGCTCAGTGCAGCACCCATCCTGCCCTACACTGCTTTTGCTGCATAGGTATACTGCCCTTCTTTGACTCACTTTTTCCTTCTTTTTTTCTTTGTAACTTTGGTCTCTGTTTCTTTTTATTTTTTCTGTCTTTTTTCCTTGTTGTTTCTCTATTCTAAGTTTTCAAGTCACTGACTTTTTCCAAGTCATTACTTGATTTTTCCAAGTCATTATTAAGTTTTCATATCACTTGATTTTTTCAAGTCATTGCTAAACTAATAATACAGGGATTATACAGTATAGTTATTGTATAATCCCTATAGTTCAGACAATAAAGAATCTGCCTGCAATACAGGAGACCTGGGTTCAATCCCTGAGTCAGGAAGATCCTCTGGAAAAGGGAACGGCAATCCACTCCAGTATTCTTGCCTGGAGAATCCCATAGACAGAGGAGCCTAGTGTGCTACAGTTCATTGGGGTTGCAAAGAGTCAGACATGACTGACCAACTAACACTACTACTGCTACTACTAAACAGGGAACTTTTCTTTTACTTAGCGATGCCTAAAATCTCAGTATTGAAAGTTTTTGGCTACTTTTGTCATCACCCATTCTCCAGCAGTTATTGTCTGCAATAGATTCAAATTTTAAAAAATTTAAAAAAATGAAACCAAAAATCCCTCAGCTTTCATGCTGCAGGTAATAGAAGACCGACCTCAAGGCAAGTGGGCAGCACCACATTTACATGGCAGTCAGTCAGGTTTCCAGAAACCAGAGTTACCTGAAATAGTTGTGACTAAAAGTGAGAAAGACCTCAGCACATTGAAGAAAGTAATAGTCACCACATTGTGCAATTTACACCACAGGAGAGGTATGGAATTAGTTTTCAGCTAGATTTGGATTTAGTGATTTAGAATTGTGTAGAATTTAGGATTATTTCTTCCTTGCTATACACCATTGCCTTCTTTATATAAACGTGGTCACATCTCTCCTATCTTTAAAAAAGTTTTGACCTGGGATACACTACTGGCAAATGCCTTATCATTCTCCTTTACATACCCTAGGTTCTTAAGGAAATTGTCTACATTCCTCCCTTTCACCTCCTAAACCCACTTTCCTGTGTTGGCACTTTACAAGGTTACTGATGAACTCCATGGGCATTTGTCTCTGCTTGTATAGTCTTGACCTCCTTTGCCATGTTTGTCCCTGTGGATTACTTCTTTCTGGAGAATTTATCCTTGCTTGACCTCTGTGAGTCATTCTCTCTTAATTTCCTTCAACTTTCTGCAGCCACTCCTTTCTCTAGGTCTCTGTCTTAATGTGGATGTTTCTTCAAGTTCCCATACTTGATCCTTTTCTCTTTTCACTCTTTGTGGCTGAGTTCTTCTGCTCTCATGACTCTCAAATCTAATTTCTTCAGTTTGGGCCTCTCACCTGTACTCCAGATGCAAATCTCTAACATATCCATTTAGATAGTCGGTCAACATGCTCAAACCTGAACAACAACCCTGTAGCATGTGGAAGATCAGAGAGAGAGTCTTCATTGCCTTTTCGTGTCAACTCTGATCTGATGGGTACCTACAGGAAACTTTGTGCTTTGTGGTTAGATTGGCCCCTAACATCCAGCTTCTTCAGAGTTGGATATGAATCCTGGTTCTCTTCAAATGAGACTTCGGCCAAGCTACTTATCCTCTCTGAGTTTCAGTTTCCTCATCCATGAAATGGAGATCATAATATTGGGTTGACCAAAAAGTTCGTTTGGGTTTTTCTGTAACATCTTATGGAACAAATCATAACATCTTATAGAACAAACTGAACAGACTTTTGGCCCACAAAATAGTAGTATCTTTCATATAGGATTGTGGTGAAGATTACATGATTAAAGGATTAAATCATGAAAACTCATTTGTACTAACTCTGGCACTTGGTGAACATTCAGTTAATAGTAGTTGAAATTATTAAATATCACTGTTACAGTTTTATTATTGTGTTGTTTGAGTTTGAATCTAGGCTCTACTATCTACTGGCTGTTGTAAGCCTTACCTTTATCTTCTGTAACATGGAAATGGATGTATCATTCAAGTAATTTATATATATATAGCAACAAAATAAAATAGCACAGGAGTCTATAAACTTTTTCTATAAAGGGCCAGTTGGCAAATTTTTCAGCTTTGTAGCCCATCTGGTCTCTGTTAACTATGCTGTTGGAGTACTGAAATAGCCATAGATGACATGCAAATGAATGAGCATGTTTAGTTGCTAAGTTGTGTCCAACTCTTTGTGACCCCAAGGACTGTAGCCCACCAGGCTCCTCTCCTTGGAATTTCCCAGGCAAGAATACTGGAGTGGATTGCCATTTCCTTCTCCAAAAGGAATGAGCATGGATGTGTTCTAATAAGACTTTATTGATGGGCACTGAAATTTGAATTTCATATAATTTTCATGTTCTTTGAAATATTATTATTTTTTCATATCTTCAACATTTGAAAATGTAAAAACTGTTCTTAGCTCTCAGGCTAAGAAAGACAAGTGGGAGCTAAATTTGACCTAAGTGCTATTGCTTATTGATCCCCAAAATAATGCATGCAAATTGGAATATCTAACCAAGGAGCCTAAATACTTGCATTTGCTTGACTGAAGAACTCTATCTGGGAAGGTTAGTTCAAGAAAAGATGACAGTTGGCCTTTTCCCATATGGAAGCTAACTTTGGCCCTTATTCCTGCTGTGTAAGAAGAAGAGGGGGAGAATTTAATCAGTCTTTGGGGTCTTTGAAAGCTCTACCTCTTCAAAATGTACACCACCCCTCCTCCGCCCCCTGTAAAGTGTCTTTAAATCAGACCAACCAGGTCAGTAGTTCTCCTTCTGGAGGAAGAGCAGAGAGTAGCTATTCGATACCTTTCCATTAAAAAAAAATATTTATTTGGCTGTGTTGGGTGTCACTTGGGTCATGTAGGATCCGTCATTGAAGTGGCTGGACTCTAGTTGTGATGCACAGGATCCAGAGCACATGGGCTCAGTAGTTGTGGTGCATGAGCTTAGTTCCCCCGAGGCAGGTGGGATCTTAGTTCCCTGACCAGGGATTGAACCTGTGTCTCCTGGATTGTAAGATGGATTGTCAACCACTGGGTCATCAGGGGAGTCCAATGCCTTTTTGTTTAAAACTTTACCTAATCAGAGGACAAATTTCTTTTCATCCCTTTCTTCCTTCCATCCACAAATATTTATTGCATTTCTACTATTTTCTCAGGCATTATGTTTGCTACAGGAAATACAAGGAGAGTAACACTGAAAATATTACTGCCCTCATAGAGCTTATATTTTAGCAGGGGTGACAAAAAATAACTAATTATTGGGGGAAATGTAATTGACAATTGTTTATTATCTTTATTATTTGTCTTTCTTCTGTATGATTGTTTTTGATTCATATGTTTTACTTGCCTACTTGACATCTCTACTTGGCTGTTGCACTAGTTTTTCAACCTTAGCTAACTCCAAATGGAGTTCTTGATTGCTTCTATGCCGCCTTCCAACCTGTATGTTGCCCAAATCTTTCCATCTTAGATAATTGCAACACCATTTACTCAATTATTTAAGCCAGAAATGGGAAATCATTTTTACACTTTCCTCTCTCAACTCTCACATCTGGTCAACCACTAAGTTCTGTCTCTTTTGCCTCCAAAATAAATCCAGAGTCAGAACACCTCTTACAACTTCTAGCATTTTAACACCTCCTCCAAGTCATTGTCATCTTCAGCCTTGACTAATACAATAACTTACTATTTGGCATCCACACTTCCATTCTGGCCCTCTTTCTTTCTATACAGTAGGGTTGAAATCAGATCATATCCCACTCCCCACAACCATGTTAAATCAACATCCAGTAAGTTCCTATTACACTTGGAATAAACCTCAAATTTCTTACCATGGTCTGTCAGATCCAGCATAATCTAGACTCTGCCCACTGCTTTCATTTCATCTTGTACTACATCATCTTCACCCCAGACACTCACACTGGCCTCTTTCCTTAGGCACATCAAACTCCTTTCTGTAATTGGACTTTTGTACTTTTGTTCCCTCTGCCTGAAATGCTTTCTCTCAGGTTTCCTCATAGCTGACTCATTCTCATTATTCAAGTTTCAAGTTTAAATGTCATCTTTCCTCAAATACCTTAATCGTCTTGTCTAAAGTAGCTATACCTACCTTCTCATACATAGTCATTATCTATTGGTATAATTTATTTTTTTTGTAATGGTTGTCACTGTTTGATATTCAGTTCAGTTCAGTTCAGTCGCTCAGTTGTGTCCGACTCTCCACGACCCCATGAATCACAGCACGCCAGGCCTCCCTGTCCATCACCAACTCCCGGAGTTCACCCAAACTCATGTCCACAGAGTCGGTGGTGCCATCCAGCCATCTCATTCTCAGTCGTCCCCTTCTCCTCCCGCCCCCCACCTTTCCTAGCATCAGAGTCTTTTCCAGTGAGTCAACTCGTCGCATGAGGTGGCCAAAGTATTGCAGTTTCAGCTTTAGCATCAGTCCTTCCAATGAACACCCAGGACTGATCTCCTTTAGAATGGAGTGGTTGGATCCCCTTGCGGTACAAGGGACTCTCAAGAGTCTTCTCCAACACCACAGTTCAAAAGCATCAATTCTTCGGCGATCAGCTTTCTTCACAGTCCAACTCTCACATCCATACATGACCACGGGAAAAATCATAGCCTTGACTAGACGGACCTTGGTTGGCAAACTAATGTCTCTGCTTTTTAATATACTATCAAGGTTGGTCATCACTTTCCTTCCAAGGAGTAAGCGTCTTTTAATTTCATGGCTGCAATCAGCATCTGCAGTGATTTTGGAGCCCAAAAAAATAAAGTCTGACACTGTTTCCACTGTTTTCCATCTATTTGCCATGAAGTGATGGGACCAGATGCCATGATCTTTGTTTTCTGAATGTTGAGCTTCAAGCCAACCTTTTCACTCTCCTCTTTCACTTTCATCAAGAGGCTTTTGAGATCCTCTTCACTTTCTGCCATAAGGGTAGTGTCATCTGCATATCTGAGGTTATTGATATTTCTCCCAGAAATCTTGATTCCAGCTTGTGCTTCTTCCAGACCAGCACTCCTTATGATATTACATATTGATTTATTTATCACTTGTCTCCCCCTATTAGATTATTTGTTTTTGTTGCTCAGTCGCTTAGGTATGTCTGACTCTTTGTGACCCCATGGACTGCAGCACTCCAGGCTTCCCTGTACTTCAGTATCTCCTGGAGTTTGCTCAAACTCATGTCCATTGAGTAGATGATACCATCCAACCATCTCATCCTCTGTTAGATTATAAGCTCCATGAAATCCTTTCTGTTTTTAAAAGTCTTATTTTAGACATGATAAAGTTTAGGTACCTATGAGACATAAAAGTAGTGATGTCAATTAGGCAGTAGAATATGTTTAGGTAAAATGAAGGGCCAGTGCACAGCACGTAATACATACCCACTACCTGTTAGTGAACATCAGCAACAGCAGTGATAGCATCATTATTATCATTACCATCATCATCCCAGTCATTGGTTAAAAGGTATTAGAGCATCTTTGATCTTGTATCATCACATCAAACACCCAACTTAATTGAACCAAGTAGCTCTTTTAAATTTCTTGATCCAATTTGCAAATAAACAAGTTTGAGGAATTTAGGAGCCCTCCAGGATTTGTGTTGCAGAAATGACAGCCTTTATTTGTGGGAAAGGATGGGCTGTCCCATAGTCGGCTTTGGTGTTCCTCAAGAAAAATAAGTCAGAGATAATTTGGGTGGCATTTAGAAACTCTTCCCACAGCAGCAGTATTGCTACCAGACAAATAGAATGATGTGTCTTCAGGCTCTACTTGTGTTATCTTTAGTCAGTGTCAACTTGTAAATCATGTACTTTTCACAGATCTTGTTATCGCTTATAAAATTTCTGTCAGTTCCCTTTGCTTTCCATTACATCTTATCTTTCTTTTGTGTTGGTGACACCTGTATTTATACAATACTAGATAGAATATGAAATGCATAGATGTGTCAGCATGTTTTCAGTGCTTTAAAGAAGCCTAAGAAATCTCAGTAAACTTGCTCTTTCTCATGACATTCATGCTTAATACAGTAATAAGTATGAAGTTGTGTCTTTCCTCTATTATCTTTCTAGGGAGAGTAGCTACAGGATATCTGAGAAAACAAGAAGAAAATAGTCTTTACATCCATGCTGAAACTTAATCACCCATGTTTACCTCCTTTCCAGCAAAGCAGAGGCAGAAATGGATAGGTAGAACACAGGGGCCAGGGTCTTTGTAAGCAAAAATAGTAAAGGAAGGTAAAGACATCTACTGACTTGGTAGGCACATGAAGCTCCATGGTTTAGTCACAGGTTCCAGTTTCTGATGCAGTTTTTGGTCTGTGAACTTGAAATTATATTTACACTCTCTAGACCTCAGTTTCCTCATCAGTTATGTGAGAAATAATGTTTTACACCTTAGGCTTGGAAAGTTAAGTGTTTTGGTGATATTTGGGAACTGCAGGAATAGATAATCTGTGAGAAGTATTTTCTGCCTTTTCTGTCTATTCACGTTTGACTTCCTTTCATATATTCTCTGAATTCTATACCTCATAGGTCTCCCAAAAATCTGATTTCCTGTTGTCTAGGCAGATGGTCAGTAAGCATCTCCACTTTGTCACCAACTATACAATTCCTCTCTACTCCACTTTAGCCAATTGCAGCTAATATCCTTGAATCTATACTCTGACTTTACCATGTGCTCACAAGACCTGTCCACACTTTGGATTATCCCTGTTGCCTGTTTTCTCAGCATCCAAATGCTGGTAGTTGAGGAAGAAAGGCATGGGCATTTTGTTGACTCAGTTCTATCTGCTCTTTTGCCTTCATACCTTATTTGCTCTCTACCATTATTGCTCCATCAGTGATTACTGTATTCATCTTTGTTGTCATCCTATTATATTCACCAAAATGGATGTTCCAGATATTTTTGGATACAAACTCTGAAGCCTACTCCCCTACACTCTCAGGTACCTCGTGAGAAGATGAAGGCTGTAGATCGTGGAACACCAGGTATGTCTTGGTTTCCATATCTATTTTATACTTTCTTTACCTACTCAGAATTTCTCTGTATCTTTAGTTTCCTGTTGATGTCCCCTCCTACCTCAGTAAAAGAAGTGTTCCTCTTCTTCATAAGGCTAATCCTTCCACTTGAGTTTAAAATTTTCCTCTTCCGTCCAAATGTGGGGCTCTGCAGCATAAATTTCTGCTCTTTCTCTACTATAATCAGTCTTTCTCTCTTCATTACCTTCTACTAATATTTCTCTCGGGTGAAACAAAAGTCCCTCAATCATTCAGAGATACTGTTTTATCTCTGTGCTTCTTTTCGTTGCCAACTTCTCAACATAGGTGGATTCATGTCAATGTATGGCAAAACCAACCAATATAATATTGTAAGATAATTAGCCTCCCATTAAAAAAATAATAATAAATAAAATTTTAAATATGAAATAAAAAAGCAGTCATTTCTGTGTGCCTTGGTTGCCTTCGTTCATTCGGTCGCTCATTCGTGTCCGACTCTTTGCGCCCCCATGAATCACAGCACACCAGGCCTCCCTGTCCATCACCAACTCCCGGAGTTCACTCAAACTCATGTCGTAGAGTCGGTGATGCCATCCAGCCATCTCATTCTCTGTCGTCCCCTTCTCCTCCTGCCCCCAGTCCTTCCCAGCATCAGAGTCTTTTCCAGTGAGTCAACTCATCGCATGAGGTGGCCAAAGTATTGGTTGCCTTACAACACACTTACTCTTTCACTCTTTAATCTGACTTCTTCACTTAATGCAGCTCACCAACTCAGAGAGGCCTTCTTTGAGCACACTATTTAGTGGATTCCCTCCAATATTCTCGACCCCTGCATACTATTTTGTTCTTTGATAATAATTAGATTTTATGCACACTTATTTGCTTGTTTATTGTTTATTGTCTGTCTGCCGTAACTGACTATGAATGGTATGAAGAGAATAAGTACATATTTCAATTCATAAGTATATTAACCAGTACTTGGCACAGTCCCTGGTCCATGGTAGGCCATCAGCAAATATTTGTTGAATGAATTATGGATGAATACTCAACTAAAATGCCTTTTCTGTCTGTTACCAAGTTTCCATTCCAGTGGCTTTCTCTCAGTTCTCATCCAGCTAGATTTTTTCATAGTGTTTGACACTGTTCAAACTCTCCTTTTTGCCCTTCTTTGAAACATTCCCTTTCCTTGTCTTTGCTGGCATCATTACTGGCCTGGCTTTCCTCTTCTTTTCTTCTTTCATCTCCTTTTTATTTGAAAGCATGTTTCTCCTTAACCCCTCTCTATGGCTGTCTCCTAAGGAGCTTATGTTGGTATCGTTGTTGTCATCATGGTTATGATTATTATTTCTCCTCGTCACTTTCCTCTCCTTCCCCTCCTCCCTTTCTCTTATTCATCCTCTTCTTTATTCTCCTCCTCTTTCTCCTTCTTCATCTGCCTCTTCCTGTTCTCCCTTGTGACTTAAGTAATCAGTCATCCAGTCTTCTAGAATCTTCTTCCTTTCTCAGTAGCTATTATACTCACCTCCTTCCAATTTAAATGCTTATTACCATATTGTAGTGAAAGTGAATGTGTTAGTCACTCAGTCTTGTCTGACTCTTTGCAACCCCATAGAATCTAACCCACCATGCTCCTCTGTCCATGGGATTCACCTGGGAAGAATGCTGGAGTGGGTAGCCATTCCCTTCTCTAGGGGACCTTCCCAACCCAAAGATCAATCTTGGTCTCCTGCATTGCAGACAGATTCTTTACCATGTGAGCCACCTGTGAAGCCCATATTGTAGTGACTGTTAGTAATTAAGAGTGTGTGACGGAGGAACTATATTTAAATTTTTGTTTAGTTTTAATTAATTTAAATTTAAATAGCCTCCAGTGGGTGGGTCTAGAGAATACTCCCAAGTGGTCTAGGGCATGTGAGTCTGTGTCAGTAGATATTTTAGGTCAGAGAATCATGTGGGCTTAGGTCAGGGGCTGTGATGTGTAGCCTGGAGTTGGACTGAGGTCAGGTGCAACAGGAAAAATTTTCCCTAGAAAGGTAAATTGAGTCAATGGACATTTTCAGTTAAGTGTCATTTTTTGTGAGGAGTCTGATGATTGGGGTGTTAGGTAAGTCTTTTCCAATCTTAAAGGGTCTGGACTATATGAGGAATAGTATAAAAGTGATATGTCCCTATCTCATATGTTTGTTGTGAGTACTGAGGTAATGCATGTAAAGTACTTAGAACATGATGACTGACAGTAGTATGTGCTCATGCAATGGTAACCATTTCTGTTGGTAACTATTTATGCATAGTATAATAGTTAAGAGCATGGATTTGAGGATCAATAGATCTGAGTTCTAGTCCTAGTGGCTATGTGACCTTGGCTAAGTCACTTTAATTTTGTAAAACCTCAGTTTCCTCAATGCTAAAAGGAGAATAGCATTCATCCTATAGGGGTTTTTTGAGGCTATAAAACTGTTGGAGCACATTGTACAGTATCTGGCACATAATCTCTACTCATCCATATGATTATTATTGTATCTGGTATCTCTCTATTAGCTTCTTACTCAGAAGTCATTGCTAGTCTTTTAAGGTTGATAGAAGTTCTTTTGAAGCCTACACAGCATCTTCTTCATCCAGGAAAGCTTTGGAAGAAGGATCTACTTCAGTGGTTTGTTTTTCTTTTTTTGCAGTGGAAAGGTTTTGTTAATAAGAATATGGATGCAGACAGAAATTTTGGCACCATACCCTTTCTAGTTCACAAGGTATCAGAGAGGTTCTTTAGCCTTAGTGGCCAGGAGTCCAGACAGACGTGTGCTCTGTAAACCTGAAATTTGTAGATCCACCAGACTAAAAATTTTGGCACTTGAGGAGGGGTCTGGGCTTCCTAGGTGGGCCTAGTGGTAAAGAACCCACCTGCCAATGTAGGAGAAATAAGAGACGTGGGTTTGATCCCTGGGTTGGGAAGATCCCCTGGAGGAGGGCATGGCAACCCACTCCAGTATTCTTGTCTGGAGAATCCCATGGACTGAGGAACCTGGTGGGCTACAGTCCATAGGGTCACAAAGAGTCAGCCATGACTGAGAGACTATGCATTGAAGCACTGAGCAGAGGCCTATAAAATGGATAAGCAATGCCATGAATGGTTGGAAATTACTGAGGCATTCAGGTGAATAATCCATCTAGTTTTGTAAATTAATTTTAAATTTATTTTTCACTTGAAGGATAATTGCTTTACAGAATTGTGTTGGTTTCTGCCAAACATCAACATGAATCAGCCATATACATATGTCCCTTCCCTCTTGAACCCATCTAATTTGAAAACATTCTTGGAGACTGTTGCCATAGAATATTTTCTGACCCTTATGGTTTTAACCTGCATCTACAATGTCAGTAAGAAGTGTAAAGTTCAGTAATAGAAATTCCCTGGTGGCTCAGATGGTAAAGAATCCACCTGCAATGCTGGAGACCTGGGTTCGATCCCTGGGTCGGGAAGATCCCCTGGAGAAGGGAATGGCAACCCACTCTAGTATTCTTGCCTAGAGAATTCCATGGACAGAGGAGCCTGACAGGCTACCATCCATGGGGTCGCAAAGAGTCAGACACGACTGAGCAGCTAAGCATACAGCACACAAAATCACTCTATCTTAGTGGTGAACGAAGTAGCACCAAAGAAGCCATTCCATTTCTGAAGCATTTAAAAGGCCTGAAGATAGTGTGCTGAAGACAAATGGGTTTTTAAAAAATTAATAAATTTGTTTTTAATTGGAGGATAATTGCTTTACAATATTCTGTTGGTTTCTGCCATATGTTGGTTTCAACATGAATCAGCCATAGGTATACATATGTCCCCTCCCTCTTGAACCTCCCTCCCACTTCCCACCCCATCCCACCCCTCTAGGTTGTCACAGAACACTGGTTTTGAGCTCCCTGCATCTTACAGCAAATTCCCGCTGGCTATCTATTTTACACATGGTAATGTATATGTTTCAAAACTACTCTCTTTATTTGTCCCACTTTCTCCTTCCCCCACTGTACAGACTTGTGGATAAATGGGTTTTGACACTGAATGTAGAAGAGAAGCTTGGCTGAAAGTGTGATATAGACTGGAATTCCAAAGTCTAAAATAATTTGGATAGATCACCTGCTGCTGCTGCTGCTAAGTCACTTCAGTCATGTCTGACTCTGTGTGACCCCATAGACGGAAGCCCACCAGGGTCCCCCATCCCTGGGATTCTCCAGGCAAGAACACTGGAGTGGGTTGTCATTTCCTTCTCCAATGTGTGAAAGCAAAAAGTGAAAGTGAAGTCACTCAGTCGTGTCCGACCCTCAGTGACCCCACGGACTGCAGCCTACCAGGCCCCTCCATCCATGGGATTTTTCTAGGCAAGAGTACTGGAGTGGCTTGCCATTGCCTTCTCTGGATAGATCACCTAAAGAGGTGTAAATACCTTGATTCTGACCCTCTCATCCCACATTTATTCCTTCCTCAGTAGTCTCCATCTTAAGTAAAAGGCACCACCCTCCACCTACTTGCTCAAGGCAGAAAACTCACCACCCTTGATTTCTCTCTCTCACCCTCCAAAACATTACTGTCTTGTCTATGTTAAATATATGTCATGAACTCTATCACTTTTCCACCTTGAATTGCATTAACCCTAGTCCATCCATCCATCATCTCTTACCTGGACCACTGCAATAACTTCCTAACTGATCCCCCTGCTTCCACACTTTTCTCTTATGATTCATTCTCTGGAGTGATCTTTTAAAAATGTAAATCATATTTTTATCTCTCTTATAGAGGTTTTTTGTCTAGATATATTTAAAAATCTATATAAAAAAACAATTTTTTAAGTTTTTATGATAAATAAATATACAAAATAATTTTACTAATAAAGTAACTCTTTACTAAAGGACCCTCCAAGATTTGCCCTATGTTCAACATGATCTACCTTGCTTATTTTGTTCTGTCTTCACTGGCTATTTTGATAAACAAAAACGTTTTCTCTTTCAGGATCTTGTATTGCTCTTCTCTTAGGTATTTTCATGCCTGGCTCCTTCAAGTCATGTAGATGTCAGCTCACACGCTACCTCTTCAGAGAGGTATACTCTAGCTACTCTATTGGTCAATTACTCTTTATCATCACCAGGTTTTATTTTCTTCATGTCACTCATCATGTTTTAAACTAGCTCATTTATCTATTTTGTTGTTTTATGCCTATCTCCTTCACATGATTGTATGATCCATGATGGCAGGCAGAAGTATTTGCAATAAACCTTTAAGATTTAAAGAAATTCGTCAACTGGATATGTGAGAAAGGGGGATGTTCTAAGAACTGAAAACTGATGACACAAAACTGATAGAGTATATAGTAAGAGGGCAAGATGGGTGAGGTGAAAGTGGTGGGAGATTTGTCAAGGGCCAATTAAGCAGGAACCAGATTCTGAAGGGTCCAGTAAATACACCACACAAAAGAGTTTAGATTTTATGCTGTAGCTGATGAAGCCTCACTGAAGGGTCTTGAGCAGGGAAGTAAAATGATCAGATCTGTGATTTGCACAGATTACTCTAGAAGCATAGTAGAGGGCAGGTTGGCAGTAGGTAATTCAGGAAGAAGCAGACCAATCAGGAAGTCATTGGGAAAGTGTGAGCAAGAAATGAAGAACAGAGTTCCTAAGGAATAGGAGCAGGTAGGAGGGTAGACAAGAAAGGGCAGAGGTGAGTGACATTCAAGAGTCAGAAACACCAGGACTTGGTGACTTTTTAAAAAGCATTTTTACGTTTTGGTCACGTGGCATGTGGGATCTTAATTCCTTGACCAGGGATTGAACCTGTGCCACCTGCACTGGAAGCACAGAGTCTTAACCACTGGACCTCCAGGGAAGTCTCAGGACCATTGGGGGTGGGGGACAAGCAGAAGGAGAAAGGGTAGGGAAAAGGAAAGGAGGAAGAAAAGGAAGAGAAGGAGAGGAAAAGAAAGACTAGGGTGATTCTTGGGTCCCTACATTTGGACTGGGAGGATGGTCAAAGATATCATGGCAAAATATACCGTATTTTAAGGAATTCAGAATAGGAAACAAGATGTATAAGTGGAAATTATATTTTCATTTTTGGCTATGTTGAGTTGGCTGTAATAATAGTAAGTAGCAACAACTATCAGCATTTATTGAATGCTTATTCTATGTCAGTTTCTGTGATGAACATGTTCAGTATCTCAAGATACTTCCCACAGATAGGTGCCATTATCACCCCCATTTTACAGGTGGAGGAAACTGAGGCATTAAGAAGTCAAATTGTTTGCTTGTGGTTATAAATGTCAGAGCTAGAATTTGAATCAGAGTTTTTTTTTCCTCCAAAGCTCCAGTTGTGTTTCTAATGAGCAATGTTTAAAAACAACTGGACTATATGATGATCTTTTACTTTTATGTAGTTTGCTTCACTTTTTCTATTTCATATTCAGTGCTCCCATTTTACTGAGTTTCTGTTTTCCAATTTCTTCATCTATTTTTTTTTTTGTTGTTGTTGTTCTTTCTCAAGCCTTTATCAAGCATAGTAGAAAAGCTTTTGTATACATATATATAGTATGTATCGGAGAAGGCAATGGCAAGCCACACCAGTACTCTTGCCTGGAAAATCCCATGGATGGAGGAGCCTGGTAGGCTTCAGTCCATGGGGTCGCTAAGGGTCAGACACGACTGAGCGACTTCACTTTCACTTTTCACTTTCACACATTGGAGAAGGAAATGGCAACCCACTCCAGTGTTCTTGCCTGGAGAATCCCAGGGATGGGGGAGCCTGGTGGGCTTCCATCTATGGGGTCACACAGAGTCGGATACGACTGAAGTGACTTAGCAGCAGCAGCATATAGTATGTATAGTATATTTTAGAAAATTTATGAATTTCTGCCTACCTAAAAAAAATTATGACATTTTCATTCAACTTGTTTGACTTAGTATGAATAGAATGCTAGATTTTTAATTTATATTCATTCAAAACTTTGATATAATTCCGTATATTTTGGCATCTAATATTACTGCTGAAAGTCTAGAAAACTGATTATCTTAGTGCTTTTAAAAAAAAAAATTTGAACGGAGCTTGAAGTTTCTAATCCATAAAAAACCTACCAGGAAATTAACAAGTGATACAGAATAAACTAAAGTACAGTTTTTGTTCAAATTTCACAATATTTTATGCTAGTGTCCATTATTTGTTTTCATACCTTATTCAAGACTCTATATCGTATTTAATTTCATTGGGCAGCTTCAGCTGCATGCAACAAATTCTGGTAAATTCTCTTTTCATTTTTATTCTATTACAAATATTTTCTAATTTTCCTTGTTATAGGTTCTTAGATACACCCATCATTTAAAAGTAGACATTTAATGTCCAAATACATGGGATTTTGTTTATCTTTCATATTAATTTCTCATTTTGATGCTAATTTCTTATTTAAATGCATTCATCTCTTCAATCATCCTCTACGTTTTTTTCAGTCTAAGTTTATTGAGGATTTTGATGGCTAAGTTGAAGATTTCTCTTGATGAATGTCACATCGCACTTGAAACTATGTGGGTTGTTTTAAAATATATTTTGATAGTAACTTCTAGCATAATTCCAGTGATAGGAGAACAGACTCTATAAGTTTCCAATACCTTTAGACCATGAAATTTTGTACCTTGTTGTATGTCCCTGGCTATGTTCCAGTGTCTCCTAGTTTACAGTCTACGGGAACTTGAATAGAATTTGTATCCTACTGTCGTATCCGTGAGGTGGCTCAGAGGTTAAAGCATCTGCCTCCAATGCGGGAGACCCGGGTTCGATCCCTGGGTCGGGAAGATCCCCTGGAGAAGGAAATGGTAACCCACTCCAGTATTCTTGCCTGGAGAATCCCATGGACGGAGAAGCCTGGTAGGCTACAGTCCACGGGGTCGCAAAGAGTTGGACACGACTGAGCGATGGAACGGAACGTCGTATGAAAATTATATAAATCCTAATTATGTTCAATTGGTTTACAGTGCTTTTCAGGTCTAGTATATCTTTCTACCTCTCTGTATATTCATTCTATTAATTTTTGAATGCTTGATATTGAAATTCAACCAAAAATCTTAATTTATCTACTTAAGAAAATAATTGTAATATGTAGTGGAACTATATGTGACCTTGTTCTGTATTTTCCAAGTCTCCAGTAAATGTGTGATCATACTTTAATAATTTAAAAAATTAAACTTAAAATAAAAGGCTAGTCATTGAAGTATGATTCATAAGGAGACGGGATGGGATTCAGAACCCAGCTGGAGGTTTGGCCTGAGTTAGGAGGAAAACCCTTTCTCTCTGCAAGAGACAAGCAGGTAGGCAGGTACATATATAGAAAAGTATGTGGGGGGGGGCAGGGAGTTGGGGGACTTTAGACTTAGTGGTTTTTATTTTCTCTGGGCCAAGAAATAGACCATCTGCTGAGAGAAACATATTGAGAGTGAGAGTTGGGGGGTGCTTGGTGCCACAAGTCATTAATCATCAGTTTGGGATCAATGTTTATCTAGCATTTGTGCGGGAAGGCTTCAGCATATATGTAGGATGTGGCCCATGTGCCAATGTTGAACAAGAAACTTATCATTTCCTGATCTCTGAACAAGGCCATGGCTTTGTCCTTTGAGACAGAGTATCTATCTTCCACAATTAGGAGAAAATGCCTTCTACCTTAGTTAAGCAGAAACCTGTTTGGACCTTTTCAAAATGAACTTCTAATTGAAAAATTGGTGTGAGGGGGCAAAGACAGAAAAGTGGACAAACTTCAAGAATTCAGATTCCTTACTGGAACTATTAATACCTCTGATATGATACAAAAGATCAACTTGGTTTACCCAAATTTCAGAATTTGTGTTCCTACTCTTCTCCATGGCCTCTTCCTACAGACTTTCAGTGGCTCTCCCTCCATGACATTTGGATCATATCACACAGTTCTTTCTCCTGCTCTTTTGTTGCCTTCACATTCCTTGTTCCTCTACTATGGAAGAGCCACTTCCTTCCATCTGGCCTGAATATTGCTTATTGTGATGGTTAATTTTACATGTCAGCTTGACTGGCCATGGGGTGCCCGGATTAAAAATGATTCTGGGTGTGTCTGAGGGTGTTTCTGGATGAAATTGGCATTTGAATTGGTAGACTCAGTAGGGTGTCCTCTCCACTGTGAGTGTTGCTGTTGTTCAGTTGCTAAATCATGTCTGACTCTTTGTGACCCCAATGAACTGCAGCACACCAGGCTTCCCTGTCCTTCACCATTTCCTGGAGTTTGCTCAAACTCATGGCCATTGAATTGGTGATGCCATCCAAACATCTCATCCTCTGTCATCACCTTCTCCTGCTGCTCTCAGTCTTTCCCAGCATCAGGGTCTTTTCCAGTGAGTTGGCTCTTCACATCAGGTAGCAAAATTATTGGAGCATCAGCTTCAGTATCAGTCCCTCCAATGAATAGTGAGGGTTGATTTCCTTTAGGATTGACTGGTTTGATCCTCTTGCTGTCCAGGGGACTCTCAAGAGTCTTCCTCAGCACCATAGCTTGGCACAATTCTTTGGTACTCAGCATTTTTAGCGTCCATACTCACGTCCATACAAGACTACTAGAAAAACAATAGCTTTGACTATACGGAATTTGTTGGCAAAGTGATATTTCTGCTTTTTAATATACTGTCTAGGTTTGTCATAGCTTTTCTTTCAAGGAACAAGCGAATTTTAATTTCATGGCTGCAGTCTGTAAGTGGACCTCATCCAATCTGTTCAAAGCTTAAATAGAACAAAAGGCAGAGGGAGGAGCGATTCCCCCCTTTCTGATTCCTGCCTCACTGCTTGTTTTCTTATCTTCTTTGGGATTGAAACCATTGGCTTCTTGGATTCCCAGGCTTTTGGACTTGAACTGAATTATACCACCAGCTCTCCTGTGTCTCCAGCTTTTAGATCCCATATCATGGAACTTCTCAGCCTCAGTAACTATATGAGCCAATTACTTATAATAAATTTCTTTTTAAAATTATCTGTCTATCCTCCTGTTAGTTCTGATTTTCTGGAGAATTCGGACTAATACACATATCTGTGAAGTTTCTGATCAACATTCCCATCCTCTCAGAAACTTTCCTGACTAGGGTTATCCTATGGTGGTCTCTTAAAGCTGTCCAGCACCTTAAAGCAGTAAGGTTCAAACCTAACTAATCATTTTTTTAAAAAAATTTTAATTGGAGGGTAATTACTTTACAATATTGTGGTGGTTTTTGCCATACATTCTCATGAATCAGCCATGGGTATACATGTGTTCCCCATCCTGAAACTCCCTTCAACCTCCCTCCCCATTCGATCCCTCAAGGTCATCCCAGTGCACCAGCTCTGAGCACCCTGTCTCATGCATTGAACCTGGACTGGCGATCTATTTCACATATGCTAATATACATGTTTCAATGCTATTCTCTCAAATCATCCCACTCTCACCTTCTCCCACAGAGTCAAAAAGTCTGTTCTTTAAATCTGTGTCTCTTTCACTGTCTTGCATATAGGGTCATAGTTACCATCTTTCTAAATTCCACATATATGCGTTAATATACTGTATTGGTGTTTTTCCTTCTGACATATTTCACTCTGTATAATAGGCTCCAGTTTCATCCACTTCATTAGAAGTGATTCAAATTCATTCTTTTTAATAGCTGAGTAATATTCCACTGTGTACCACAGCTTTCTTATCCATTCGTCTGCCGATGGACATCTAGGTTTCTTGCATGTCCTGGCTATTGTAAACAGTTCTGCAATGAACATTGGGGTACACGTGTCTCTTTCAATTCTGGTTTCCTCAGTGTGTATGCCCAGCAGAGGGATTGCTGGGTCGTATGGCAGTTCTATTTCCAGTTTTTTAAAGAATCTCCACACTGTTCTCCACAGTGGCTGTATTAGTTTGCATTCCTACCAACAGTGTAAGAGGGTTCATTTTTCTCCTCACCCTCTCCAGCATTTATTGTTTGTAGACTTTTTAAAATTTATTAATTTTAATTGGAGGCTAATTAATTTTGATAGTTTGAGTAGGATAGGTGTTAGCTCTTCTCTAAATATTTGGTAGAATTCACCTGTGAAGCCATCTGGTCCTGGGCTTTTGTTTTTTGGAAGATTTCTGATTACAGTTTCAATTTCTTTGCTTGTGATGGGTCTGTTAAGATTTTCTATTTCTTCCTGGTTGGGTTTTGGAAAGTTATTCTTTTGCAATAATTTGTCCATTTCTTCCAAGTTGTCCATTTTATTGGCATATAGTTGCTGATCATAGTCTCTTATGATCTTTTGTTTTTCTCTGTTGTCTGTTGTAATTTCTCCATTTTTATTTCTAATTTTGGCGATTTGATTCTTCCTTTTTTTCTGATGAGTCTGGCTAATGTTTTGTCTATTTTATTTATCGTCTCAAAAAAAAAACAACAACAACAGCTTTTCGCTTTGTTGATTTTGGCTATGGTCTCCTTTGTTTCTTTTGCATTTATTTCTGCCCTAAGTTTTATGGCGGAGAAGGCAATGGCAAGCCACTCTAGTACTATTGCCTAGAAAATCCCATGGATGGAGGAGCCTGGTAGGCTGCAGTCCGTGGGGTCACTAAGGGTCAGACACGACTGAGCGATTTCACTTTCACTTTCACACGTTGGAGAAGGAAATGGCAACCCACTCCAGTGTTCTTGCCTGGAGAATCCCAGGGACGGGGGAGCCTGGTGGGCTTCCGTCTATGGGGTCACACAGAGTCAGACACGACTGAAGTGACTTAGCAGCAGCAGCAGCAAGTTTTATGGTTTCTTTCCTTCTACTAACCCTGGGGTGCTTCTTCTTTTTTGAGTTGCTTTAGGTGTAGAGTTAGGTTATTTGTTTGATTTCTCTCCTGTTTCTTGAGGTAGGCTTGTATTGCTATGAACCTTCCCCTTAGCACTGCTTTTATTGAATCCCATAGGTTTTGGGTTGTCATGGTTTCATTTTCATTCATTTGTATAGATATTGCGATTTCTTTTTTGATTTCTTCTGTGACTTGGTTATTCAGAAGTGCGTTATTTAGTCTCCATATGTTTGTATTTTTAATAGTTGTTTTTTCTTGTAGTTGACATATAATCTTACAGCACTGTGATCAAAAAAGATGCTTGACATTATTTCAAATTTTTTGAATTTACCAAGGCAAGATTTATGGCCCAGGATGTGATCTATCCTGGAGAGGATTCCGTGTGCACTTGAAAAAAAGGTGAAATTCATTGTTTTGTGGTGAAATGTCCTATAGATATAAATTAGGTCTAACTGGTCCATTGTATCATTTAAAGCTTGTGCTTTGTTGCTGATTTTCTGTTTAGTTGATCTATCCATAGGTGTGAGTGGGGTATTAAAGTCTCCCACTATTATTGTGTTACTGTTAATTTCCCATTTCATGCTTAGCATTTGTCTCACATATTGTGGTGGTCCTATGTGGGGGCATATATATTTATAATTGTTATATCTTCTTCTTCTTGGATTGATCCATTGATCATTATGTAGTCTCCTTCTCTATCTCTTTTCACGGCCTTTATTTTAAAGTCTATTTTATCTGATATGAGTGTTGCTACTCCTGCTTTCTTTTGGTCTCCATTTGTGTGAAATGTCTTTTTCCAGTCCTTAACTTTCAGTCTGTATGTGTCCCTAGGTTTGAAGTGGGTCTCTTGTAGGCAGCATATATATAGGGGTCTTGTTTCTCTATCCATTCAGCCAGTCTTTGTCTTTTGGTTTGGGCATTCAACCCGTTTACATTTAAGGTAATTATTGATAAGTATGATCCCATTGCCATTTACCCTGTTATTTTGGGTTCGAATTTAGAAATCCTTTCTGTGTTTCCTGTCTCAAGGAGATCCTTTAGTATTTATTGAAGAGTTGGTTTGATGGTGCTGAATTCTCCCAACTTTTTCTTTGTCTGTAAAGCTTTTGATTTCTCCTTTATATTTGAATGAGATCCTTGCTGGGTACAGTAATCTGGGTTGTAGGTTTTTCTTTCTCGTCACTGTATGTCCTGCCATTCCCTCCTGGCTTGAAGAGTTTCTATTTAAAGACCATCTGTTATCCTTATGGGAATCCCCTTTTGAGTTATTTGTTGCTTCTCCTTGCTGCTTTTAATATTTGTTCTTTGTGTTTGATCTTCATTAATTTGATAAATATGTGACTTAGGGTGTTTTGCCTTCAGTTTATCCTGTTTGGGGCTCTTTGGGTTTCTTGGAGTTGGGTGGCTATTTCCTTCCCCATTTTAGGGAAGTTTTCAACTATTATCTCCTCAATTATTTTCTCATGGCCTTTCTTTTTGTCTTCTTCTTCTGACACTCCTATGATTTGACTGTTGGGGCTTTTAACATTGTCCCAGATGTCTCTGAGGTTGTCCTCATTTGTTTTAATTCTTTTTTCTTTTTTCCTCTCTGCTTCATTTACTTTCACCTTTCTATCTTCTACCTCACGTATCCCATCTTCTGCCTCCATTATACTACTGTTGCTTCCCTCCAGAGTGCTTTTGATCTAAGATACTGTATTATTCACTATTGATTGACTCTTTTTTATTTCTTCTAGGTCCTTGTTAAACTTTTCTTGCATCTTCTCAATCCTTGTCTCCAGACTATTTATCTGTAACTCCATTTTGTTTTCAAGATTTTGGATTATTTTTACTATCATTATTCTGAATTACTATCATTATTCTGAATTCTTTTTCAGGTAGGCTCCCTATCTCTTCCTCTTTTGTTTGGTTTGATGGGCTTTTATCATGTTCCTTTACCTGCTAAATATTTCTCTGCCTTTTCATCTTGTTTAGGTTGCTGTGTTTGGGGTGGCCTTTCTGTATGCTGGAAGTTTGTGGTTCCTCTTTACTGTGGAGTTTCCTCCCTGTGGGTGGGTTTGGACGAGTGACTTGTCAAGGTTTCCTGGTTACGGAAATTTGCATCTGTGTTCAGGTGGGTGGAGCTGGATCTCTTCTCTCTGGAGTGCAATGAAGTGTCCAGTAGTGAGTTTTGAGGTATCTATGGGTTTGGTGTCACTTTTGGCAGCCTGTATTTTTGTGCTCAGGGTTATGTTCCTGTTGTTGGAGAATTAGCTTGGTATGTCTTGCTCTGAAAGTTGTTGGCTCTTGGGTGGAGCTTGGTTTCAGTGTAGGTATGGAGGGTTTTGGATGAGCTCTTATCGAATAATGTTCCCTGGAGTCAGGAGTTTTCTGGTGTTCTCAAGATTTGGATTTAAGCCTCCTGCCTCTGGCTTTCAGTTTTATTCTTAAAGTATACTCAATACTTCTCCATCCATAAAGCACCGATGTTAAAACATCTAGGTTAATTGTGAAAAGATTCTCCACAGTGAGGGACACCCAGAGAGGTTCACAGAGTTACATGGAGAAGAGAAGAGGGAGGAAGTAGATAAAGGTGACCAGGAGGAGAAGAGGGGGAATCAAAAGGGGAGAGAGCAAGCTAGCTAGTCAACAAATCCCTATGTACTCTCCACAGTCTGGAACACTCACAGAAGTTCACGGAATTATATAGAGAAGAGGGAGGGGGAGATAGAGGTGACTAGGAGGAGAAAAGGGGGAGTCAAAAGGAGAGAGACCAGTCTAGCCAGCGATCAGTTCCCTATGTGTCCTCCCCAGACTGGAACACCCAAGGAGATTCACAGAGTTAGTAGAGAAGAGAAGGGGGATGGAAGTGACCTGGGGAAGAAAAAGGAGAGTCAAAAGGGGAGAGAAGAATGAAGCTACTAATCACACTCCAGTGTAAAAATGGGTACTGAAGATTGGATTCTTAAAGGTACAAAATTAATAGCAAATACTAAAAAGCAAAGATTAAAAATGTAGAGTTTAGGCTCTCAAATATACAATATTAAAAAAAACAAAACAAAATCACAAAAGTTATAAAAATATATATGAAATTTGCTTTAAAAATCGGGTCTTTTTTGCTATGTAATAGTAGGTTTTAAAAATGATAATGAAAGGAGTAATAAAGAACTTAAAAATAAAAATAAATTAAAAATGATAATAAAATATATCTAGGAATTTTTTTGGAGCTGTTGAGGGCAGTGTGGTGTCAGTTCAGTTTCAGATAGTTGCTTGTTCCAGCTTATACTTCTTTTCAAGGTCTATAGGTCCCTTCCAATGTAGTCAATGTTAACTAGAGGGTTTTAATCTGGACAACTGTCACTTCCAAAGTGGTTCCCTCTTCTTTGTTTATTTTGGCTTCCTCTGTTTGAAAGTCTCTTAAGTATTTAACTACTGCCCTGACGCAAGGGGGCGAAGGTGTTCATTTATTTAGGCTGTCTTGTTCAACTGTGCTGCGGGGAGGGAGGAACACTGCAAACAAATATCACTGGTATGTTTGGGGAGTGCTCACAGTGTTGGGCCACACTGGGTTTGCCGCCGCTTACGGTGTGTGTGCTTTCTGGGTCTCCCCTGCTCAGGCTCCAGGTTGCTCTGCAAGGGAACTGTCTAAAGCGGACCCTGGGTTGCATGCACTTCCCTGGTCTAAGCCACTCAGGTTCAGGTTCTTGGGTACTCCACAAAGGCACAGACTCGGTTGGGCCTGCATTTGTGACCTTCCCAGGTCCAAGCAGCTCAGGTGACCAGGTGCTTTGTGAGTGCACTCTCCCCAGGTGGGGCGGTGCATCTTGTCACCTGCCCTGTCCCTGCTGCTCTGTTTCCCAGGTGCGCAGCGGGAGCACCATCTCAAGTGTTCAGTGTGTCTCCTCTAGGGAGCTGATCTCCGGCTGCGACCCTCTTGGCGTGTGTCAACCATCCAGGATCCCAGGAAGACTTGGTTAGCAACTGGGAGCCTGCTCGTACTTTGGTAGAGGATGCCATCTATGGGACCAAGTTTGCCCCTTGCCTTCTGGCTCTGGCTGTCACCCACCTGCCTCCCTGTCTCCAGCGGGGAATGGGCTTGTCTGCTGCCAGTTAGCTCTCCTCTGGTATTCGCTCAGTCTTTTGTTCTGTGAACGGGCTTGGCAGTGCCTTAGGTGAGAGCTTTTTGTGGGAGAGTTCTCTCTCTCTCTCTCTTTCCTCTTTTTTTTTTTTTTTTAAAATCTCTCTGGCTATCCCAGTTTGGATTGCTATCTCACGTAGGCTCCCTCAGATTGCCCTCAGGGCATTCAGTCCTGGTTCTTACCCTAAGCAATGCAGCCAGCACCTCCCTGTTCAGCCCACTTGCTGGTGGTGGACACAAGCATCTGGACTACTTCTCTGCTGGGAGTTGTGGTTAGGCAAGTAATCTGTGGGCTTTATTTATTTATTTTTTCTTCTCAGTTATGTTGCCCTCTGAGATTCCAAAACTCCCCACAGACGCGCCAGTGAGAGGGTTTCCTGGTGTTTGGAAACTTCTCTTTTATGACTGCCTCCCCAGGACGGGTCTCCATCCCCAACTCATTTTGTCTCTCTTTTTATCTTTTATATTTTGCCCTACCTCCTTTCCAAGACAATGGGCCACCTTTCTGGGTACCTGGTGTCCTTCACCAGCGTTCAGAAGTTGTTTTGTGGTATTTGCTCAGCGTTCAAATGATCTTTCAATGAATTTGTGGGGGAGAAAGTGGTCTCCCCGTCCTATTCCTCCACTGTCTTAGGACTGCCGTCCCCTAACTAATCATTTTAATCATTGGGGTAGCATTTAAAAAGATGGCTTCCTATGCTGCATCGTAGAGATTCTGATTCAATTTTTCCATGGTAGACCTTGGGCTTTGGTACAAGATGATTCTAGTGGTCAGCCAATGTGAAAAGGGCGACAGAGAATGAGGTGGTTGGATGGCATCATCAACTCAATGGACATGAGTTTGAGAAAACTCCAGGAGATGGTGAAGGACAGGGAGGCTGGCGTGCTACAGTCCATGGGGTGACAAAGGGTCGGAGAAAACTTAGTGACTGAATAACAACAATAACAATGTGGGGGAGTCACACTTAATGGCTTTCTGAGGAATAGACAATCAAGCAAATTCGATAAACAGCAGAGCAGCTAAAATTTCACTGTGCCTTAGTTCCGTTCCGTTCAGTCGCTCAGTCGTGTCTGACTCTTTTGCGATCCCGTGGACTGTAGCCTACCAGGCTTCTCCGTCCATGGGATTTTCCAGGCAAAAATACTGGAGTGGGTTACCATTTTCTTCTCCAGGGGATCTTCCCGACCCAGGGTTCGAACCCGGGTCTCCCGCATTGGAGGCAGACGCTTTAACCTCTGAGTCACCAGGGAAGCTCTGTGCCTTAGTGCCCTGTGTAAATTTTGGCCAACACCTTGACGGTTTTTTTCCCTCCTTTGATGTTCTGCCTGCTTCTGGTCCTTTGCCCTGTGTGACAGGCCATCTTATAACTTCCTGGCTTGACTTTCCTTGATTTTACGTTATCATGTCTGCTAATCTCCATTTGAACCAGGCTCCTTCCCTGGCTCTAGGTTTCTAGCTATGATCTCCCCATCTCCCAGACTTTCCTTCACCTAAAATCTGATTCCATTTTCAGGCTTCTGACTCTGCCTTATTATGAGGATTCCTTTTCTTGCTCTACTTCCTCCCAGCAGCTTAAATCTTGGGACTTGGCACCTCCATGATTTTGATTACCTTAGCATCCTAGGATGTTTTACTTGGATCTTATCCTAAGTCAACTTGTGCATTAAAACAAGCCCCCAGTGTTTGGTCCAAAGATACATAATCATCTCACCTCTATCAAAAGTGACTTGAAGGGAGAACTCAGGCTTTCGCTGCCTGATCTTTCCTTCTAGACCCCAGAAAAGAACTTGATACCTAATAGTTACTCAGTAAGGTTGTTGGGTTTAATTCATGAACTCATAAACTTGTGAAGTTGGAGAAAATCGGTCTCAGAGGTGGTGTAGGACCTGATTTGCTGTCCTTTATCAGGGCATCTTCATTGTCCTCATCTAATTCTAGTTCATGTTTGATCATCTGAGCAAGACTGACTGCTGTTTGATCTAATATTATCAAGTACTGAACAGATTGTTCTATCAGCATACAACTGTACTGACATGAGGGAAAGATGAAAATTCTTTTTAGAAGAAAGCTGTTCTACCTGGTAGCATACTATTGGAGAAGATGGCAGACTGATTATGGCAACCATGTCCTGTTTCTCTGCCATCTCCAAACCCCTTGCTAGTGCCATGCTGTCCACAAGCCCTGTAGCTAAGATCTGCCCTTGTTGGTGCCATCCAAAGGTGAGAATGAGAATGTAAATTCTGCCTTTTTATTTCTCCTTCCCTTCAATAAGCTCCTCATTTCTTGGCTGATGACAACTTAACATGCTATATTTTCTTTTTTTTTTAATTTTTATTTTTATTGGAGGCTAATTATTTTACCATATTATATTGGTTGGTTTTGCCATAGATTGATATGAATCCGCCCCGGGTGTACATGAGTTCCCCCTCCCGACCACCCTTCCCACCTCCCTCCTCCCCTTATCCTCCCTCTGGGTAATCCCCGCATACAAGCCCCGAGCATCCTGTAACGTGCATCGACCCTGAACTGGTGATTCGTTTCACATATGATAATATACATGTTTCAATGCCATTCTCCCAAACCATCCCACCCTCACCCTCTCCGACAGAGTCCCAAAGACTGTTCTATACATCTGTGTCTCTTTTGCTGTCTCATATACAGGGTTATCATTTCCATCTTTCTAAATTCCATATATATGTGTTAGTATATTGTATTGGTGTTTTTCTTTCTGGCTTACTTCACTCTGTATAATAGGCTCTAGTTTCATCCACCTCATTAGAACTGGTTCAAATGCATTCTTTTTAATAGCTGAGTAAGACTCCATTGTGTATATGTACCAAAGCTTTCTTATCCATTCGTCTGAAGATGGACATCTAGGTTGCTTCCCTGTCCTGGCTATTATAAACAGTGCTGCAATGAACATTGGAGTACATGTTTCTCTTTCAATTCTGGTTTCCTCGGTGTGTATGCCCAGGAGTGCGATTGCTGGATCATATGGCAGTTCTATTTCCAGTTTTTTGAGGAATCTCCACACTATTCTCCATAGTGGCTGTACTAGTTTGCATTCCCACCAACAGTGTAAGAGGGTTCCCTTTTATCCACACCCTCTCCAGCATTTATTGCATGTAGAATTTTGGATAGCAGCCATTCTGACTGGTGTGAAATGGTATATCATTGTGGTTTTGATTTGCATTTCTCTGATTATGAGGGATGTTGAGCATTTTTTCATGTGTTTGTTAGCCATCTGTATGTCTTCTTTGGAGAAATGTCTGTTTAGTTATTTGGCCCATTTTTTGATTGGGTCATTTATTTTTCTGGAATTGAGCTGCAGGAGCTGCTTGTGTATTTTGGAGATTAATCCTTTATCAGTTGCTTCATTTGCTATTATTTTCTCCCATTCTGCAGGCTGTCTTTTCACCTTGCTTATAGTTTCCTTTGCTGTGCAGAAGCTTTTGATTTTAATTAGGTCCCATTTGTTTATTTTTGCTTTTATTTCCAATCTTCTGGGAGGTGGGTCTTGGAGGATCCTGCTGTGATTTATGTCAGAGAGTGTTTTGCCTACGTTCTTCTCTAGGAGTTTTATAGTTTCTGGTCTTACATTTAGCTCTCTAATCCATTTTGAGTTTATTTTAGTATGTGGTGTTAGGAAGTGTTCTAGTTTCATTCTTTTACAAGTGGCTGACCAGTTTTCCCAGCACCACTTGTTAAAGAGACTGTCTTTTCTCCATTTTATACTCTTGCCTCCTTTGTCAAAGATAAGGTGTCCATAGGTGCATGGATTTATCTCTGGGTTTTCAATTTTGTTCCATTGATCTATATTTCTGTCTTTATGCCAGTACCATACTGTCTTGATGATTGTGGCTTTGTAGTAGAGCCTGAAGTCTGGCAGGTTGATGCCCCCGGTTACATTTTTCTTCCTCAAGATTGCTTTGACTATTCGAGGTTTTTTGTATTTCCATACAAATTGTGAGATTATTTGTTCTAGTTCTGTGAAAAATATCATTGGTAGCTTGATAGGGATTGCATTGAATGTATAAATTGCTTTGGGTAGTATATTCATTTTTACAATGTTTATTCTTCCAATCCATGAACACGGTATATTTCTCCATCTACTAGTATTCCCTTTGATTACTTTCACTAGTGTTTTATAGTTTTCTGTGTACAAGTCTTTTGTTTCCTTAGGTAGATATATTCCTAAGTATTTAATTCTTTTCGTTGCAACAGTGAATGGAATAGTTTCCTTAATTTCTCTATTTTCTCATTATTAGTGTACAGGAATGCAAGGGATTTCTGTGTGTTGATTTTATATCCTGCAACTTTATTGTATTCATTGATTAGCTCTAGTAGTTTTCTGGTAGAGTCTTTAGGGTTTTCTGTGTATAGGATCATGTCATCAGCGAACAGTAAAAGTTTTACTTCTTCTTTTCCAATTTGTATTCCTTTTATGTATTTTTCTGCTCTGATTGCTGTAGCCAAAACTTCCAGAACTAGGTTGAATAGTAGTGGTGAGAGTGGGCACCCTTGTCTTGTTCCTGACTTTAGGGGAAATGCTTTCAGATTTTCACCATTGAGGATAATTTTTGCTGTGGGTTTGTCATATATAGCTTTTATTATGTTGAGATATGTCCCTTCTATTCCCACTTTCTGGAGGGTTTTTATCATAAATGGATGTTGAATTTTGTCAAAGGCTTTCTCTGCATCTATTGAGATATTCATATGGTTTTTATTTTTCAGTTTGTTAATGTGGTATATTACATTGATTGATTTGTGGATATTGAAGAATCCTTGCATTCCTGGGATAAAGCCCACTTGGTCATGATGTATGATCTTCTTAATGTGTTGTTGGATTCTGATTGCTAGAATTTTGTTAAGGATTTTTGCATCTATGTTCATCAGTGATATTGGCCGGTAGTTTCCTTTTATTGTGGGATCTTTACCAGGTTTTGGGATTAGAGTGATGGTGGCCTCATAGAATGAGTTTGGAAGTTTCCCTTCCTCAGCAATTTTCTGGAAGAGTTTGAGTAGAATAGGTGTTAGCTCTTCTCTAAATTTTTGGTAGAATTCAGCTGTGAAGCCATCTGGACCTGGGCTTTTGTTTGCTGGAATATTTCTGATTACAGCCTCTAGTTCCTTGCTTGTGATGGGTCTGTTCAGATTTTCTATTTCTTCCTGGTTCAGTTTTGGAAAGGTGTACTTTTCTAGGAATTTGTCCATTTCTTCCAGGTTATTCATTTTATTGCCATATAATTGCTGATAGTATTCTCTAATAATCCTTTGTATTTCTGTGTTGTCAGTTGTGATCTCTCCATTTTCATTTCTAATTTTATTGATTTGGTTCTTCTCCCTTTGTTTCTTGATGAGTCTGGCTAGTGGTTTGTCAATTTTATTTACCTTCTCAAAGAAACAGCTTTTGGCTTTGTTGATTTTTGCTATAGTCTCTTTTGTTTCTTTTGCATTTATCTCTGCCCTGATTTTTACGAGTTCTTTCCTTCTACTAGCCCTGGGGTACTTCATTTCTTCCTTTTCTAGATTCTTTAGATGTAAGGTTAGGTTATTTAGTTGACTTTTTATCTTGTTTCTTGAGGTGTGCCTGTATTGCTATGAACTTCCCCCTTAGCACTGCTTTTACAGTGTCCCAGAGGTTTGGGGTTGTTGTGTTTTCATTTTCGTTCATTTCTATGCATATTTTAATTTCTCTTTTGATTTCTTCTATGATTTGTTCATTATTCAGCAGCGTGTTGTTCAGCCTCCATATGTTGGCATTTTTAATGGTTTTTCTCCCATAACTGAGATCTAATCTTACTGCATTGTGGTCAGCAAATATTCTTGGAATGATTTCAACTTTTTTGAATTTACCAAGGCTAGATTTATGGCCCAGGATGTGATCTATCCTTTAAAAGGTTCTGTGTGCACTTGAGAAAAAGGTGAAATTCATTGTTTTGGGGTGAAATGTCCTATAGATATCTATTAGGTCTAACTAGTCTATAGTATCATTTAAAGTTTGTGTTTCCTTGTTAATTTTCTGTTTAGTTGATCTATCCATAGATGTAAGTGGGGTATTAAAATCTCCCACTATTATTGCATTGTTGTTAATTTCCCCTTTCATACTTGTTAGTAATTTTCTTACATATTGTGGTGCTCCTATGTTGGGTGCATAAATATTTATAATTGTTATATCTTCTTCTTGGATTGATCATTTGATCATTATGTAGTTTTCTTCTTTGTCTCTTTTCACAGCCTTTGTTTTAAAGTCTGTTTTATCTGATATGAGTATTGCTACTCCTGCTTTCTTTTGGTCTCTATTTGCATGGAATATCTTTTTCCAGCCCTTCACTTTCAGTCGGTATGTGTCCCTTGTTTTGAGGTGGGTCTCTTGTAGACAACATATACGGGGTTCTTGCTTTTGTATCCATTCAGCCAGCCTTTGTCTATTGGTTGGGGCATTCAACCCATTTACATTAAAGGTAATTATCGATAAGTATGATCCCGTTGCCATTTTCTTTATTGCTTTGGGTTCGGGTTTATACACCCTTTCTGTGTTTCCTGTCTAGAGAAGATCTTTTAGCATTTGTTATAGAGCTGGTTTGGTGATGCTGAATTCTCTCAGCTTTTGCTTGTCTGTAAAGCTTTTGATTTCTCCTTCATATTTGAATGAGATCCTTGCTGGGTACAGTAATCTGGGCTGTAAGTTATTTTCTTGCATCACATTAAGTATGTCTTGCCATTCCCTCCTGGCCAGAAGGGTTTCTGTTGAAAGATCAGCTGTTATCCTTATGGGAATCCCCTTGTGTGTTATTTGCTGCTTTTCCCTTGCTGCTTTTAATATTTGTTCTTTGTGTTTAATCTTTGTTAATTTGATTTATATGTGTACTGGAGTATTTTGCCTTGGGTTTATCCTGTTGGGGACTCTCTGGGTTTCTTGTACTTGAGTGATTATTTCTTTCCCCATTTTAGGTAAGTTTTCAACTATTATCTCAAGTATTCTCTCATGTTCTTTCTTTTTGTCTTCTTCTGGGACTCCTATGATTCGAATGTTGGAGCGTTTAACATTGTCCCAGAGGTCTCTAATATTGTCCTCATTTCTTTTAATTAGTTTTTCTTTTTTCCTCTCTGTTTCATTTATTTCTACAATTCTATCTTCTAGCTCACTTATCCTGTCTTCTGTCTCTGTTATTTTACTGTTTGTTCCCTCCAGAGTGTTTCTGATCTCATCTATTGCATTATTCATTGTATATTGACTCTTTTTTACTTCCTCTAAGTCCTTATTAAACCTTTCTTCCATCTTCTCAATCCTCTTCTCCAGGTTATTTAACTGTAACTCCATTTTGCTTTCAAGATTTTGAATCATTGTCACCATCAAAATTTGAAATTCTTTATCAGGTAGATTCCCTATATCTTCCTCTTTTGTTTGTGGTGGTGGGAATTTATCTTGTTCCTTTACTTGCTGGGTATTTCTCTGCCTCTTCATCTTGCTTATATTGCTTTGCTTGGGGTGCCCTTTCCCTCTTCTGTCAGTTTGTGAAATTCTCTTTATTATGTAGTTTCCTTGCTGTGTGTGGGGTTGGACGGGTGACTTTTCAAGGTTCCCTGGTTAGGGAAGCTTGTGTTGGTGTCCTGGTGGGTGGAGCTGGATTTCTTCTCTCTGGAGTGCAATGTAGTGTCCAGTAATGAGTTATGAGATGTCAGTGGGTTTGGAGTGATTTTGGGCAGCCTGTATATTGAAACTCAGGGCTATTTTCCTGTGTTGCTGGAGAATTTGCGTGGTATGTCTTGCTCTGGAGCTTGTTGACCCTTGAATGGTGCTTGGTTTTAGTGTAGGTATGGAGGCATTTGATGAGCTCCTATCGATTAATGTTCCCTTGAGTCAGGAGTTCTCTGGTGTTCTCAGGATTGGGGCTTAAGCCTCTTGCCTCTGGTTTTTGGTCTTATTCTTGGAGTAGTCTCTAGACTTCTCTATCTGTCATTTCCAAGGTGATTCCCTCTGTTTTAGCTTCTGTTTGCTGGTCTCTTCATTGTCTAATTTCCGCACTGATATTAGGGGGCGGGAGGACACTTTTTAAGGCTCAGTTGTTCAGTCTTGTTCTTGGAAGGGAGGGACGCTGCAGACAAATATCTCTGGCATCTCTGGGGAGTGCTTGTAGCTTCTTGGTCACACTGGGTTTGCCCCCGCTCACAGCGTGTGTGTTGTCCCAGTCTACACTGCACAGGCTCTAGGTTGCTCTGCCGGGAACTGTCTGAGGCTGGCGCTGGGTTGTATGCACTTCTCAGGTATGAGCGGTTCAAGTTTAGATTCTTGGGTACTCCACAAAGGTGCAGACTTGGTTGGACTTGCGTTTTGTGCCTTCCCCTGTCCGAGTAGCTCAGGTGACCAGGTGTTTGGCAAGCGCAGTTGCTGCGACTTATCACCTCCCCAGTCCCTGACACTCGGTTTTCTGGGTGAACAACCAGTGCACCTTCTCAGGTGGATATTGACCAGCCCAAGACCAAGAAGTCTTGATTAGCAACAAGCCTGCCTGCAGTTTGTATCGGATGCCTTTCTGGGGCGGTGGTTGCCCCCTCTGGCTCTGGCTGACCTCCCTGCCTGTCTCGGCGGGGGATGGGGGATGGGCCGACCGCAGCCGGCTCGCTCTGCTCAGCCCTTTGTTCTGTGAGCGGGGCTGGCGGAGTCTTAGGTTAGAACTTTCCGCCTTTTCGCGGGGAAGCTATCCCAGTCTGCTTTGCTATCCCCAGTTCTCTCAGATTGCCCTCACAGCATTCAAGCCCAGTCCTCTCTCTAAGCAGTTCAGCGGGCTCCTCCCTGCCCAGCCCCCGCTTGCTAATGGCATATGCAGGCATCTGCGCTGCTTCTCCACTGGTAGTTACCGTTTGGCGGGTAATCTGTGGGTTTTAATTGTTTCTTTTTATTTCCTCCCGGTTATGTGGCCCTCTGAGGTTCCAAGGCTTGCCACAGATTCATCAGTGAGAGTGTTTCCTGGTGTTTGGAAACTTCTCTCTTTTTAAAGCCTCCCTTCCCAGGACGGAGCTCCATCCTTACATCTTTTGTCTCTCTTTTAATCTTTTATGTTTTTTCCTACCTCCTTTCGAAGAGAATGGGCTGCTTTTCTGGGTGCCTGATGTCCTCTGCCAGCATTCAGAAGTAGTTTTGTGGACTTTACTCCGTGTTCAAATGTTCTTTTGATGAATTTGTTGGGGAGAAAGTGATCTCGCCATCCTATTCCTCCACTATCTTGTTCCTCTATCAACATGCTATATTTTCTGAAGCAATATACGTTTAGAAGAAACTGCTTAGAGGGAGGAAAACAGCTGGAAATTTGGTCAATAAATCAGATAAATAGGAGGAATCTATGTTTTCCCTTGGTTTCCCTTGTGGCTTAGTGGTAAAGACTCTGTCTACCAATGCAGGAGATGCAGGTTTGAACCCTGAGTTGGGAAGATCTCCTGGAGGAGGAAATGGAAACCCACTCCAGTATTCCTGCCTGGGAAATCCTATGGAGAGAGATGCTTGGTGGGCTACAGTCCATTGGGTTACAAAGAGTTGGATACCCGTTTGCATCTAAACAAAACTACAAAAGAAAAAAACAAAGATGTTTCCCATAGAAAGGAGGGAGAAGTGACCTTCCCAGTGCCCTCAAACCACATTATATTCAGTGAAGCTCTGTAGGTCATTAAATAAGAAACAAGAAAACTAAAAATTCTCAGCCAAAGGCAATGTGGTGACACTTAGGTCAGAAACTAGCTTTTCCAATGTAAGTCAGATGTCTTAATTTTACAGTGAAGAAACTGAGGTTCAGAGAAGGAAAGCAATTTGCGATTTCCCATGAGAAAGTTCTAAACTTTCTGCTTCTGTTGTTCCATACAGATGAGAATTCTTTGTATTTGGCTACTTGGATTCTCTGCCACTGTCTCTAGTAAAAGTTGACATGAGCTCTTTAGTATTTTTCACAACTAAAGGAGGTAAAACAGAGTCATTTTTAAGAGGAGAGAGTACAGGTTTATTTTAAATATAATTCTAAAAAAAAATTCGGAATATGATACTGTATTTGAATTATTGATGGAGATTAGAGAATTTACTCAATAGTCTTTATTTAGAGGTAATAAGCGAAAAAGAATGCATGCTAGTAATCAGGGTAGAAACTGGGATGAATAGGAGGTTGTGCCTGGTGTCCGGATTAATGAAATTTCCATGAAAAGGAGAATGGAGTTGGGAGAATCCTGAATTGAAAGTCACAATTAGACTTCCTTTTCAAAGTTTTCCAAGTAAATTCTGTCAGCTTTGGTGTAAGAAGGGAGTTTTAGGGAAAACTCCCCTTTGAATTGGGTCAGGGCACCATGAAAAAAGCTACATAATGTATATGGATGCCTGAAAGGCCCATTTTTCAGTTAGTTTTATCTTGAGAAGGCCAAATCACCAGAAGCCCTATTTGATGGATTTCTGAAGTCTTCTTGTCATATTGTGGGTTCCAAATAGAGCAGCATCTGGGGTCTGTTTCCCTCATTTTTGAAGAGTGAAGTAGATTTGGGAGAACCCTCATCCCTCTCCTCTGTCCTGGTTCAAGGGGAGCGTGGTAGAAGTGGGGAGACATCATAAGGTCTCAGGTGTGATTTCTTTTTGAACGTTGACATTTATAATGATGGATAAAGATATTAGAAGACTTTTAATCCTTTGGTTCTGATACTGTCTAAGGAATATCTAATATAATTGCCCTAATACTGCCATTTCCCCTGCCTAAGCCTCTTTTGCTCATTGTTCTTTTGCTTTTGCCTACAACATCCAGTCATAGATGTGAGGCTGCACATAACCTCTGACTGCCCAGCTCTTCACATTTTATACACAGGAGCACTTCCCTTTGACCCCCTTACCCCTACTTTGCTAGTTGATAGGGTGTGTTAGAGCATTGTACTCACTGAGTCCATTTGAAATGAGAGGATCAACCCTGAGGCTGAACTTCAAACTCCTTCTCCTCCTGGAATCACAGAGAGCAGCTCCCTGGTTGCCATGGAGGGGGAGAAGCAAGATGCCCTTCTTTTGTAATCACAGTCACACTCATACACACATTGTCCTAGAATCTCTGGTATCGGAATCCTTCAGGAGTGAACCAGAGACTTCCTCAACTAGATAAAGTAGCACACCACCTTTGGTAACTCAGCTAGTAAACAACGTGAAGTAAGACCGGATAAGGAAGAGAAAAGATGGGAACAGTGTCGTGGCAAAGTCTGTCTTGCTAAACAGAGACACTTATTTGCAGTATCATACTGCAGTATTGTACTGGGCAGGAATTCTGTGAGTGCTACCACTAGGGAAGAACAGATGGGGAAGTGACACAGTTCTCAGCAACCATGGCTAGATATAGAAATACACAGAAGAGGCTAGAGGTGATTTTCTGAAGTCAGCATGAAACAGACTTTATTCAGAAGCACACCCAAACTTCCTAAGATTTTGGAACAAATGAAGCAGAAAAGGTGCTGAGTAGTTACCCTAAACTGACAATAATAGTGAATCAAACATTCATGAGTTAAAATCAGAACACAGCCCATAGATTTGAGGTTGAGTCTGAACTAGGGTTAATATCCAGTTGAGAGAGTTGCCTGTTCTAGACTCTTCTTTAAGTGACAAAGGCCTGAAATTGGCTGTGTGTATCCACGAAACTAGGTACTTTAAAGTCCATGTTTCAATTTTTCTTTCTTTATGGTGATTTGACTAACTGGATTGATTTGGTGCCAACTTGACAGGAATTGAGCATGTTGATTTACATCAAGACCCATCTATTAGTTTGATTTCCATTTTAAAACGTGATAGAATTTAAAAACAATTACATTACAACTGACGTAGTAACATGTTAGGAAAGTTTAGAAAAGAATTCTTGATTAGCTTTGCTTAAATGCATGAGAGGAGAATATTTTTCTGATATTCATAGTCTAGCATCTTTATTTTTTTCTGGGTAGAAAAATGCTTTACTCATATAGAAAAGAGAAAGTGTAAGATCAGCTTTGGTAGTGTCAGTCCCCTGTAGTCAGCAAGTCTCTCCTCGCACCTGATGCGGGGCCATTGGCCTGTAAGCACCCCTTTTGTTCTGTAACAAAAATCTCCATACCCTTCCAGCAGGAGTGGGCTGGTCAGGTACCATCTGGTATAAACCTTTAAGCAGAACAAACGAACACACATGGAGGCTGAATAAGGAAAAAGCCCAGCACAGGCTGTGAGTGACTTCTTATCTCTTGGCAAAAAAGTGCTCCAGGCCCAAGAAACACTGCATGCACAAGACTGCCTTCCCAACAGTGAGTCATCAATATATACTTGCTGATGGGTTGGTGTGGGGTTGGGTTTATTTTTTATTTAGTATTTTATTTTTTATTTTTTTTCTGCTGCTGTTTTTTTTTTTTTATTAGAAGCTAATTATTTTACAATATTATGTTGGTTGGTTTTGCCATACATTGACATGAATACGTCCTGGGTGTACATGAGTTCCCCTTCCTGGACCCCCTTCCCACCTCTCTCCTCCCCTTATCCTCCCTCTTGGTCATCCCCGTGCACGAGCCCCGAGCATCCTGCAGCATCTTTAAAATAATTATGGCAATCATCTTGGCCAAATCCCTGAATAATGTGCTCTTTTAAAGGAAGGGGACTCATCACTAAGATTTGATAGAAGAAAAGAATATGCAGCATGGATTCTAGGAAGCATCCAGAAACTCTGTAGGCTCCAAGGTCTCTAAGGAGAACAAGACAGATGTCTGGGTGATAATCAGAGAAGAATAAAGCAAAGGGATGAGAAAAACAAGCATAGAAAGAACTGAAAGAAGAGGCAGAAAGAAGGCAGTGCGAATGGATTCAGGGCCACCAAAAGTGCTAATAAGTAATATTTTCTTTCCATGTTTTAGACTTTTGGAGGCATTTGGGGCTTACAAGTGGGCTGCTGCTGCTGCTGCTAAGTCACTTCAGTCGTATCCGACTCTGTGTGACCCCATAGACGGAAGCCCACCAGGCTCCCCCGTCCCTGGGATTTTCCAGGCAAGAGTACTGGAGTGGCTCGCCATTGCCTTCTCCGTAAAAGTGGGCTAGGACCTTGATATTCTCTAAGTTGATAACATCAACCTGGAGAGTGACTCTTTAAAACATCTCTGGCATCTGTCACTTTAAATCACTACCACCCCAATTTGCTTTGTGCCTTCAATCAATTAATATATGTGGTACTCATCAATGAATAAAACAGACAAAAATCCATCCTGTAATGGACTTTCTATTCTAGAGGCAGAAAGAAGTAGTAAACACATAACAAAAGGTAAGTTCAAATAACTTGCAAATGTTATGAAGAAAAGAAAGCAGAGGTATGGGATAGAATGATACACAATGCATGTGTTTGTGCACATACTTAAATCTAAATAGTAAGAGAAATGATCATTAAATAGGTGATGTTGGACAAGAGACTTAAATGACAAGAAAGAGCCGATCAATCAAAGATCCAGAGGAAGAATATTCAACATCTATGAAAGAACACGTGCAAAGGCCCTGAGGCAGAAGCGAGCTCTGTGTGTTTGAGAAACAGCACTAAGACCAGTACAGCTACCCTATATTGAAAGAAGAGGAGAATCATAGGAGATGAAATCAGAGAAGTGAACAGGGGCAAGAACTAAGAATTCTGAACTCTGTAGGCTCTGAAATATACTAGAACTCTGTTGGCTTAGGAAGGGATTTGGATTTTACTCTGAAAGAAAAAGGAAGCCATTGGTGGGCTTTACGAAGGGGTATTACATGATTTAGTATACATTTATTTATTTATTTTTTAAATGCTCCATTTACTGTATGAGGAATGAATTTCAAGAGGTCAAGACCAGAGACAGAAAGACCAATTATAAGCCAATGGAAAAGTCCAAACAAGACTCAGACACAACAGACCAGAAAGCTGGCCCTGTCCAGCTGCCGATGCCCAGCAAGGCCCCCTGACCCTTCCTTCAGGCTGAAGAACTACTCGGATCTCTTCGGGTTCAGGCTGGAGGAGACAGGCCATAAGGAGAAGAGCGAAGAAGAGAAGGAGGACAAGTTTCCTGCAAAGGAGAAGAAGGGCAGAGAGGAGGAAGAAAAGGCAAAGAGGAAGAAGCATAAGAAGAGCAAGGACAAAGCAGAGGACAAGGGCATGGAAGAACAGTGGCCACAGCAGCCCCGGGGCCTGGGGAGGACCTCAGTCAAACTGGAGGCTCATTTTCTATCTTTCCAGCATGTTTCTCCAGTCCATATCTTCGTCGTATGCTAAGACACTCTCAGTCTTCAAACTTGGTAGAGGTGCAACCTCCAAGCCTGATTGCATTAAAACTTGGCTACCTTTTGTTTTGAGAACATAGGGAAAGTGATACAGAAATCACTGTTTGAACAGCAGTAATCATGAGTGTGGATGTTTAGGGTTATGGATTGAGCCGTGACAGTGCTGAGTCCTGGATCTGGAGTGACAGAAGCAGATTATTGTTTAGTCACTCAGTCATGTCCTACTCTTTGTGACCCCAAGGACTGTAGCCTGCCAGGCCCCTCTGTCCATGGAATTTCCTAGGCAAGAATACTGGAATGGATAAAAAGGCAGAGAAATATTCAGCAGGTAAAGGAACATGATAAATGCCCACAAACCAAACAAAATAAGAGGAGATAGGGAGTCTACTTGAAAAAGAATTCAGAATAATGATAGTAAAGATGATCCAAAATCTTGAAAACAAAATGGAATTACAGATAAATACACTAGAGACAAGGATTGAGAAGATGCAAGAAATGTTCAGCAATGACTTAGAAGAAACAGAGAGACAATCAATAATGAATAATGCAGTAACTGAAATCAAAAGTACTCTGGAGGGAACCAACAGTAGATTAACCAAGGCAGAAGATAGGATAAGTGAGGTGGAAGATAGAATGGTGGAAGTAAATGAAGCTGAGAGGAAAAAAGAATTAAAAGAAATGAGGACAACCTCAGAGACCTCTGGGACAATGTTAAATGCCCCATCATTTGAATCATAGGAGTCCCAGAAGGAGACAAAAAGGAAGACCATGAGAAAATACTTGAGGAGATAATAGTTGAAAACTTCCCTAAAATGGGGAAGGAAATAGTCACCCAACTCCAAGAAACCCAGAGAGTCCCAAACAGGATAAACCAAAGGCAAAACACCCCAAGACACATATTAATCAAACTAATGAATATCAAACACAGAGAACAGATATTAAAAGCAGCAAGGGAAAATCAGCAAACAACACTCAAGGGGATGTCCATAAGGATAATAGCTGATCTTATAATAGAAACTCTTCAGGCCAGAAGGGAATGGCAGGACATACTTAAAGTGATGAAAGAGAAAAACCTACAACTAAATTACTATACCCAGCAAGGATCTCATTCAAATATGAAGGAGAAATCAAAAGTTTTACAGACAAGCAAAAGCTCAGAGAATTCAGCACCACCAAACCAGCTCTTCAACAAATGCTAAAGGATCTTCTTTAGACAGGAAACACAAAAAAGGTTTATAAACTCAAACCCAAAACTACAAAGTAAATGGCAATGGGATCATACTTATAAAAAATTACCTTAAATGTAAATGGGCTGAATGCACCAATGAAAAGACAAAGACTGGCTGAATGGATACAAAAACAAGACCCCTATGTATGCTGTCTAAAACAGACCCACCTCAAACCAAGGGACACATACAGTCTGAAGGTGAAGAGCTGGAAAAAAGATAATTCATGCAAATGGAGACCAAAAGAAAGCAGGTGTAGCGGAACTCATATCAGATAAAATGGCTTTGAAATAAAGGCTGTGAAAAGAGACAAAGAAGGACACTACATAATGATCAAAGGATCAATGCAAGAAGATATAGCAATTATAAATATATATGCACCCAGCGTAGGAGCACCTCAATACATAAGGCAAATGCTAACAAGTATGAGATGGGAAATTAACAGTAACACAATAATGGGAGAATTTGATACACCACTCACACCTATGGATAGATCGACCAAACATAAAATTAGCAAGGAAACACAAACTTTAAATGATGTAATGTACCAGCTAGACTTAATTGATATCTATAGGACATTTCACCCAATGAATTTCACCTTTTTCTCAAGTGCACATGGAACATTCTCCAGGATAGATCACATCCTGGGCCATAAATCTAGTCTTAGCAAATTCAAAAAAACTGAAATCACTTCAAGCAGATTTTCTGATCACAATGCAGTAAGATTAGATGTAAATTACAAGGAAAAAAAAACTATTAAAACACAAATATATGGAGGCTAAATAACACACTTCTGAATAACCAACAAATCACAGAAGAAATCAAAAAAGAAATCACAATATCTATAGAAATGAATGAAAATGATAACATGGCGACCCAAAACCTATGGGATTCTGTAAAAGCAGTGATAAGGGGAAGGTTCATAAGCAATACAAGCTTACCTCAAGAAACAAGAGAAAAATCAAATACATAACCTAACTTTACACCTCAAGCAGCTAGAAAAAAAAGAAATGAAGAACCCTAGGTTTCATAAAAGGAAAGACATTATAAAAATTAGGGCAGAAATAAATGAAAAAGAAACAAAGGAGACTATAGCAAAAATCAACAAAACTAAAAGCTGGTTCTTTGAGATGATAAATAAAATAAATGAACCGTTCCCAGACTCATCAATAAAAAAAGAGAAAAGAATCAAATCAGCAAAATTATAAATGAAAATGGAGAAATCACAACAGACAACACAGAAATACAAAGGATCATAACAGACTACTATCAGTAACTATATGCCAATAAAATGGAGAACTTAGAAGAAATGGACGAATTCTTCAAAAAATATAACCTTCCAAAACTGAACCAGGAAGAAATAGAAAATCTTAACAGACCCTTCACATGCACAGAAATCGGAACTGTAATCAAAAATCTTCCAACAAACAAAAGCCCAGGACCAGATGGCTTCACAGGTGAATTCTACCAAAACTTTAAAGATCTAACACCTGTTCTACCCAAACTCTTCCAGAAAATTGCAGAGGAAGGTAGACTCCCAAACCCATTCTATGAGGCCACCATCACCCTAACACCAAAGCCAGAGAAAGATGCCATAAAACAGAAAACTACAGGCCAATATCACTGATGAACAATATCACTGATGGGTGCAAAAATCTTTAACAAAATTCTAGCAAACAGAATCCAACATCATATTAAAAAGATCATACATTTGACCAAGTGGGCTTTATCCCAGGGATGCAAGGATTCTTCAATACTCACAAATCAATCAATGTGATACACCATGTTAACAAATTAAAGGATAAACACCATATGATTATCTCAATAGATGCAGAGAAAGCCTTTGGCAAAATTCAACAACCATTTATGATAAAATCTCTCCCGAAAGCAGGCACAGAAGGAATATATCTGAACATAGTAAAAGCCATATATGATAAACCCACAGCAAACCTTATCCTCAATGGCAAAAAAATGAAAGCATTTCCCCAAATGTCAGGAACAAGACAAGGGTGACCACTCTCTGCTATAGCCCACAACTACTATTCAACATAGTTTTGGAAGTTTTAGCCACAGCAATCAGAGAAGAAAAAGAAATAAAAGGAATCCAGATTGGAAAAGAAGTATAACTCTCACTGTTTGCAGATGACATGACCCTCTACATAGAAAACCCTAAAGACACCACCAGAAAATTACTAGAGCTAATCGGGAGGGATTGGGCATAGGAGGAGACGGGGACGACAGAGAATGAGATGGCTGGATGGCATCACCGACTCAATGGACATGAGTTTGAGTGAACTCTGGGAGTTGGTGATGGACAGGGAGGCCTGGCGTGCTGTGGTTCATGGGGTCGCAAAGAGTCGGACACGACTGAGTGACTGAACTGAACTGAACTGAATCAATGAATATAATAAATTTGCAGGATATAAAATTAATGTACAGAAATCCTTTGCATTCCTATCCACTAACAATGAGAAAACAGAGAAACTAAGGAAACAATCACTTTCACCATTTCAAAAAAAAAAAAAAAGAATAAAATACTTAGGAATAAATCTACCTAAAGAAAAAAAAGACCTGTGTATAGAAAACTATAAAACACTGATGAAGGAAATCAAAGATGACACAAATGGATGGAGAAATATAGCATGTTCATTGATTGTAAGAATGAATATCATGAAAATGAGTATACTACCCAGGGAAATCTATAGATTCAATGTAATCTCTATCAAGCTACCAACAGTATTTTTCAGCGAACTAGAACAAATAATTTCACAATTTGGATGGAAATACAAAAACCTCAAATAGCCAAAGCAATCTTGCGAAAGAAGAATGCAACTAGAGGAATCAACCTGCCTGACTTCAGATTATAATATAAAGCTTCAGTCATCAAGACAGTATGGTACTGGCACAAAGAAACATAGATCAATGGAATGAAATGGAAAGCCCACAGATAAATTCATGTGCCTATGGACACCTTATCTTTGAAAAAGGAGGCAAAAATATACAATGGAGAAAAAACAATCTCTTTAACAATTGATGCTGGGAAAACTGGTCAATCACCTGTCAAAGAATGTAACTAGAACACTTTCTAGCACCATACACAAAAATAAACTCATAATGGATTAAAGATCTAAATGTAAGACCAGAAACTATAAAACTCCTAGAGGAAAACATAGGCAAAATGTTCTCTGACATAAGTCACAGCAAGATCCTCTATGACCCACCTCCCAGAGTAATGGAAATAAAAGCAAAAATAAACAAATGGGACCTAATTAAACTTAAAAGCTTTTGCACAGCAAAGGAAAGTATAAGTAAGGTGAAAAGACAGCCTTCACAGTGGGAGAAAATAATAGCAAATGAAGCAACTGACAACAAATTAATCTCAAAAATAAAAAGCTCATGTAGCTCAATACCAGAGAAATGAACAAGCCAGTCAAAAAATGGCCCAAATAACTAAACAGTCATTTCTCCGAAGAAGACATACAGATGGCTGACAAACACATGAAAAGATGCTCAACATCACTCATTATCAGATAAAGTCAAATCAAAACCACAGTGAGGTACCATCTCATGCTTGTCAGAATGGCTGCCATCAAAACTCTGTAAACAATAAGTGCTGGAGAGGGTGTGGAGAAAAGGCAACACTCTTACACTTTTGGTGGGAATGCAAACTAGCACAGCCACTATGGAGAACAGTGTGGAAATTCCTTAAAAAAACTGGAAATAGAACTGCCATAAATCCTAGCAATCCCACTGCTGGGCATACACACTGAGGAAAGCAGAATTGAAAGAGACACGTGTAACCCAATGTTCATCACAGCACTGTTTACAATAGCCAGGACATGGAAGCAACCTAGATGTCCTTCGGCAGACAAATGGATAAGAAAGCTGTCGTACATATACACAATGGAATATTACTCAGCTATTAAAAAGAATGCATTTGAATCAGTTCAAATGAGGTAGATGAAACTGGAGCCTATTATACAGAGGGAAGTAAGTCAGAAAGAAAAACACCAATACAGTATATTAACGCATATATATGGAATTTAGAAAGATGTCAATGATCACCCTTTATGTGAGACAGAAAGAGACAGAGATATAAAGAACAGACTTTTGGACTCTGTGAGAGAAGGTGAGGGTGGGATGATTTGAGAGAACAGCATTGAAACATATATATTATCATATGTGAAATAGATCACCAGTCCAAGTTCGATGCATGAAACAGGGAACTCAATGCTGTTGCACTGGGACAACCCAGAGGAATTGGATAGGGAGGGAGGTGGGAGGTGTTCTCGGGATGGGGAGAAACATATACACCTATGGCTGATTCATGTAAATATATGGCAAAACCACCACAGTATTGTAAAGTAATTAGCCTCCAATTAAAATAAATAGATTAATTTAAAAAAAAAGAATATTGGAGAGAGTTTTCATTTCCTTCTCCACGGGATCTTCCTAATCCACAGATTGAACCCTGTCTCCTGCATTAGCAGGTGGAATCTTTACCTCTGAGCCACTAGGGAATCCTGGCAGTGGAAGCTATGTATTCTTTAATAAACATTGTGTGTTTGTCTGTGTGTGTGTATGTGTGTGTGTGTGTGTTTCACAATCTTCTAAAGCATGTGGCATAGGTCAGGTCTCCTCTTGCCCAGAGCTAAGGGTGGAACTGATCACAACATTTTTCTTAGATAATGTTGTTTTGCCTATATCTCTCTGCCACTTGATTGTGAGGTACTCGAGAGGTTTATTCACATTTTATTTCATGTCTGTGTTTTATTCCTTATACCACAGACCAGAATTCAGGGCACTGTTATCACTTACCTGGATCAGTGATTGAACTAGTCTCCATGTTTTCTTCCTTCAAGCCATAATCCACACTCTGCCTTCCACAGGGACATTTCTAAGGTATACAAGCTCTGTGAAGAGAAAATATTAGTTTGTATTTATATTAGGTTTTATTCATTGTTTGATTTTTTATTTGTGCCATCATGTCCATAATGTATTAGTACAGGAATACATATATAATGTGTGAGTTACATGCTCAAATTCTTTGCTGTCAAGGGAATGATATACCAAAAGGGCTAGAGACAACCGGTCTCTAGGAACAAGTTCAAGTTCCTTAGAGCAGCATTGGCAGTCTTGCTTGATCTATCCCTGCCTGTTCTGTCATCAAGGGTAGGAGAACACCCTGTGGGGCATAGAATGCAGGTGATGGAAGTAATTAACATCCAGTAGGCAGAACACATGGAGAAGGCAATGGCAAGCCACTCCAGTACTCTTGCCTAGAAAATCCCATGGATGGAGGAGCCTGGTAGGCTGCAGTCCGTGGGGTCGCTAAGGGTCGGACACGACTGAGCGACTTCATTTTCACTTTTCACTTTCACACATTGGAGAAGGAAATGGCAACCCACTCCAGTGTTCTTGCCTGGAGAATCTCAGGGACGGGGGAGCCTGGTGGGCTTCCGTCTATGGGGTCACACAGAGTCGGACACGACTGAAGTGACTTAGCAGCAGCAGCAGCAGCAGCAGGCAGAACACAACATTCAAAAAATGAAGATCATGACATCCGGTACCATCACTTCCTGACAAATAAATGGGGAAACAATGGAAACAGTGAGAGACTTTATTTTGGGGCTCTAAAATCACTTGCAGATGGTGATTGCAGCCATGAAATTAAAAGAGGCTTGCTCCTTGGAAGAAAAGCTTTGACCAACCTAGATAGCATATTAAAAAAGCAGAGACATTACTTTGCCAACAAAGGTCCGTCTAGTCAAAGCTATGGCTTTTCCAGTAGTCATGTATGGATGTGAGAGTTGGACCATAAAGAAAGCTGAATGCTGAAGAATTGATGCTTTTGAAATGTGGTGCTGGAGAAGACTCTTGAGAGGCCCTTGGACTGCAAGGAGATCAAACCAGTTAATTCTAAAGGAAATCATTATTGAATATTCATTGGAAGGACTGATGCTGAAGCTGAAGTTCCAATACTTTGGCCACCTGATGCAAAGAATGGACTCATTTGCAAAGACCCTAATGCTGGGAAAGATTGAAGGCAGGAGGAGAAGGGGATGACATTGGATGATATGGTTGGATGGCATCACTGACTCGATGGACATGAGTTTGAGTAAACTCTGGGAGTTGATAATGGACAGGGACGCCTGGCGTGCTGCTGTCCATGGAGTCACAAAGAGTCGGACACGACTGAGTGACTGAACTGAAGGCAGAACTCATCATGGCAGTGCTTGCTGCTGCTACTGCTGCTGCTAAGTCACTTCAATCATGTCCGATTCTATGTGACCCCATAGACGGCAGCCCACCAGGCTCCCCCATCCCTGGGATTCTCCAGGCAAGAACACTGGAGTGGGTTGCCATTTCCTTCTCCAATGCATGAAAGTGAAAAGTGAAAGTGAAGTCGATCAGTCGTGTCCACCTCTTGGCGACCCCATGGACTGCAGCCTACCAGGCTCCTCCGTCATGGGATTTTCTAGGCAAGAGTACTAGAGTGGTTTGCCATTGCCTTCTCCTATGGCAGTGCTTGGCAGGTGGCAATCCTGGCATGTCTCCTGTGTCAAGGACTTTGGTGGAAAGTAGTACAGATTTTGTGACAGGTGGGTGAAACATGGTGACAAGGATACAGGAGCAAAAGCTTAAGCTATAGGCAGGCTGAGTGTTGGCCAGCATAAAGGAAATAAGAGGTAACAAGCCCTAACATGGACTGGACTAGATTTGGGATTAGGACTACCATCCTTGGGAAGGAGGGAAGCAGCAATAGTTAAGCAGTACTCTAGTCTTAAAACAAGAGATCTCTTCAAGAAAATTAGAGATTCCAAGGGAATATTTCATGCAAAGATGGGCTCGATAAAGGACAGAAAGGGTATGGACATAACAGAAGCAGAAGATATTAAGAAGAGGTGGCAAGAATACACAGAAGAACTGCACAAAAAAGATCTTCACGACCAAGATAGTCACGATAACGTGATCACTGACCTAGAGCCAGACATCTTGGAATGTGAAGTCAAGTGGGCCTTAGAAAGCATCACTACAAACAAAGCTAGTGGTGGTGATGGAATTCCAGTTGAGCTATTTCAAATCTTGAAAGATGATGCTGTGAAAGTGCTGCACTCAATATGCCAGCAAATTTGGAACACTCAGCACTGGCCACAGGACTGGAAGAGGTCAGTCTTCATTCCAATCCCAAAGAAAGGGAATGCCAAAGAATGCTCAAACTACCACACAATTGCAATCATCTCACATGCGAGTAAAATCATGCTCAAAATTCTCCAAGCCAGGCTTCAGCAATATGTGAACCGTGAAATCCCAGATGTTCAAGCAGGTTTTAGAAAAGGCAGAGGCACCAGAGATCAAATTGCCAACATCCGCTGGATCATGGAGAAAGCAAGAGAGTTCCAGAAGAGCATCTATTTCTGCTTCATTGACTATGCCAAAGCCTTTGACTGTGTGGATCACAATAAACTGTGGAAAATTCTGAAAGAGATGGGAACACCAGACCACCTGACCTGCCTCTTGAGAAACCTGTATGCAGGTCAGGAAGCAACAGTCAGAATTGTACATGGAACAACAGACTGGTTCCAAGTAGGAAAAGGAGTGCGTCAAGGCTGTATATTGTCACCTTGCTTATTTAACTTATATGCAGAGTACATCATGAGGAACGCTGGGCTGGAAGAAGGACAAGCTGGAATCAAGATTGCCGGGAGAAATATCAATAATCTCAGATATGCTGATGACACTACCCTTATGGGAGAAAGTGAAGAGGAACTCAAAGGCCTCTTGATGAAAGTGAAAGAGGAGAGTGAAAAGGTTGGCTTGAAACTCAACATTCAGAAAACAAAGATCATGGCATCTGGTCCCATCACTTCATGGGAAATAGATGGAAAAATGGTGGAAACAGTGTCAGACTTTATTTTTTGGGGCTCCAAAAGCACTGCGGATGCTGATTGCAGCCATGAAATTAAAAGATGCTTACTCCTTGGAAGGAAAGTGATGACCAACCTTGATAATATATTAAAAAGCAGAGACATTACTTTGCCAACAAAGATCCGTCTAGTCAAGGCTATGGTTTTTCCCGTGGTCATGTATGGATGTGAGAGTTGGACTGTGAAGAAAGCTGATTGCCGAAGAATCGATGCTTTTGAACTGTGGTGCTGGAGAAGACTCTTGAGAGTCCCTTGTACCGCAAGGAGATCCAACCAGTCCATTCTAAAGGAGATCGATCCTGGGTGTTCATTGGAAGGACTGATGCTAAAGCTGAAACTGCAATACTTTGGCCACTTCATGCGACGAGTTGACTCCCTGGAAAAGACTCTGATGCTGGGAAAGTTTGGGGGCGGGAGGAGAAGGGGACGACCGAGAATGAGATGGCTGGATGGCATCACTGATTCTGTGGACATGAGTTTGGGTAAACTCCGGGAGTTGGTGATGGACAGGGAGGCCTGGCATGCTGTGATTCATGGGGTCGCAAAGAGCTGGACACGACTGAGCGACTGACCTGAATTGAACTTAACTCTAGTCTTTGAGGGATGGGAGAGCTGTGAAGGTTACCTGCACTGGGACTTAAGGTAAGGGGAAAATGGCAGTAGTAAGAATTCAGTATGAATCACGAGGGCAACTCGGTCTCAAGAGTGAAATGAATGACTATTTTTAAGAGCTGGAACCTGAGGTCAGGCATGGCCCATCAGCAAAGGGTAATCAAAGGAAAAGCCCTGGGCAGATATTCCTCTGGTCTGTGGTCAGGGTAAATCTAAGAGCCTGAGGCAGAGTTGAGCATGTATCTTGGAGTAAGAGACCTCCAGAAAATAGTTCCAGTCAAAGAAAGGAAGAAGAGGCTGAGGACAAGACAGTACCTGATCCCACACTCTTAAACTGCCATTTATGATCTGCCTCTACAGTAATTGTAACAGCTAACATCTGGTGAGTGCTTTCTGTGTGCCAGTCACGGTCTCAAGTTTCTATGTATTAACTCATTGAATTCTCTAAACAGCAGTAAGACTATTCTGTTTTTGCCCTTATTCTCAAGCTGAGGAGCCTGATGCATGATGATATGGTAATATTTCCAGGAATACACAGGAGCTAAAGCTCACAGCTAGGCAGGCTAGCACCAATGCCCATGCACAGTGCAGTTATCCATGTGGCACACCAGCCTTCACTTCTATCAGAACTTTTATTGCACCCAATCCTACAGTCAAATGAGTTGTTTGCTGTCTCCCAAAGATGTTTTATGCCTGCCTTCCTGGGGGCCTTCCTATTGTTCTTTTCCCCCAGTGATATGACTGGAATACTCTTCTTGTTGCTTTTAACCTATTGCCTGGATAATCCCATGGACAGAGGAGCCTGGTGGGCTACGGTTCATAGGCTTACAAACAGTTGGACCAGACTGAGTGACTGAGCACACACGTACTCCAAGTCCTGGCTCAGATCTTTTCCCTGACACTTTTTCACTATAGGGGCTGAGCTTATGGCTGAATCGTGGTTTTGCAGGTGCGTGCTCAGTCACTCAGTCGTGTCTAACCGTTTGTGACCTTTTGGACTGTAGCCCACCAGGTTCCTCTATTCATGGGATTTTTCAGGCAAGAATACTGGAGTGGGTTGCCATTTATTCACTGAGCCCATTGCTTATTGCTGCTTAAAGGACAGAGTCCTAGTCCTGATCCTGGTACCAGCAGCTGTGGGACTATGAGGTATTTTCTACCTCTTCATCTGAATGGTGTACGTGTGTATGTGGTTGTGTGAGTGTATTCAAAAGCACAAGACTACGTAGGAACTGGTCCCATGGAAGGCTCTGGGTGCCGTGGTAGGGAAAAGGCCTTCCTCAGAGAGATTTGCCTTTGAGCAGATATAGTGGATGTGGGTTTCCAAAGTGTGCTGGGGAGAGATTAGATTTGGGCTTGGCTTCCTCTATTGTTTTTGGATAATAGCATGCTTCCACTCCCTGAGGAGTGTTGACGGGGTTGGTATCACTTGTATTGGTTCCCAGTAATCTTTATGTAGTGTCTAATTACAGACTGACAGCAGATAGAGAATGCAGAGAAAAGTGCATGCTGGGACAATTGCTAGACAAAGAACACTCTATTCAGCAAAGAATAGCTGTAATGGGTGGGGTCTTTCAGAGGGAGGTGCCGGAGGCAGGCAAGGAAGTATTCAAGAAAAGATGGAGAGAGAAATGGCAGCCCACTCTAGTATTCTTGCCTGGAAAATCCCGTGGACAGAGGAACCTGGCAGGCTACAGTTCATGGGGTCGCAAAGAGTCGGACATGACTGAGCAACTTCACTTTTCACTTTAGTAGTGCCTATTCTTATAGGAATAGGATTTTACTGTGCTCATATATTTTTTTTCTTCAGGAACTCAAGTAGTTTTGTACGAAAGGGAATCAATCAAAACTCACTCTGTCCTTCTCATTCTTTCATGTGTTTTAGTCCTCAGTTCTCCCTATGAAGTTTATTTGGTAGTCAGGGAATATTTGGTTTTGCAGGCACATATACTTTGGCCACCTCATGCGACGAGTTGACTCACTGGAAAAGACTCTGATGCTGGGAAAGGTTGGGGGCGGGAGGAGAAGGGGACGACAGAGAATGAGATGGCTGGATGGCATCATGGACTCTGTGGACATGAGTTTGAGTGAACTCCGGGAGTTGGTGATGGACAGGGAGGCCTGGCGTGCTGTGATTCATGGGGTCTCAGAGAGTCAGACACGACTGAGCGACTGAACTGAACTGAACTGATGTTCCTTGAGAGCAAAGCCAGCAGATCTTTCCCAGGCAGGGTATGTTGTTTGAAGAGTTCCGTGTCTCCCCCACAAACCTGTGAACTGATTAGGGGAATTAATATAGCAACTTAAAATTTTTTAAACCAATTTTAAAGGTTACACTCCATTTATGGTTATTACAAACTATTGGCTATAGTCCCCATGTTATATTAATACAATACATCCTTGCAGTCTATCTTACACCAAATAGTTTGTATTTCCCCTTCCCTCACCCTTACAATGCCTCTCCCCTGCCTCCCCACTGGTAACCACTAGTCTGCTCTCCATGTCTGTGAGTCTACTGCTTTTTGGTGTTATATTCAAAACAGTTTGTTGTGTTTTTTGCGTTCCACATATGAGTGATATCTTTCAGTTCAGTTCAGTTCAGTCGCTCAGTCGTGTCCGACTCTCCGCGACCCCATGAATCACAGCAGGCCAGGCCTCCCTGTCCATCACCAACTCCCGGAGTTCACTCAAACTCGTGTCCACAGAGTCGATGATGCCATCCAGCCATCTCATTCTCTGTCGTCCCCTTCTCCTCCCGCCCCCAACCTTTCCTAGCATCAGAGTCTTTTCCAGTGAGTCAGCTCGTCGCATGAGGGGGCCAAAGTATTGCAGTTTCAGCTTTAACATCAGTCCCTCCAATGAACACCCAGGACTGATCTCCTTTAGAATGGACTGGTTGGATCTCCTTGTGGTACAAGGGACTCTCAAGAGTCTTCTCCAACACCACAGTTCAAAAGCATCAATTCTTCGGCGATCAGCTTTGTTCACAGTCAACTCTCACATCTTACAGTATCTGTATTTTTGTCTCACTTATTTCACTTAGTGTAATTCCTTCCAAGTCTATCCATGTTGCTGCAAGTGGCAAAACTTTGTTCTTTTTTATGGCCAAGTAGTATTCCACTGTGTGTGTGTGTGTGTGTGTAATATATCACCTCTCTTTCATCCATTCATCTATTGAAAGCAACTTAGATTGCTTCCACATCTTGGTTATTGTAAATAGTGCTGCTATGAACATTGGAGTGCATGAATCTTTTCAAATTAGTGTTTTGGGGGTTTTTTGATATATACCCAGGAGTGGAGTTGCTGGATCATATGGTAAGTATATTTTTAGTTTTTTGAGAAGAGGGCAATGATATATCTTCACCATTACATTTGCCATTCTTCATACCTTACCAAGAACACAGTGATTATTAATTATTTATTTAATGAATGAATGGACACTGTATGTTTGGTAGATAAAGAATTTGGATTATAAAAGTTTTCTCTTAAGAACTAAAGGGCCATGGCAATTCTATAGATTTTATTATGGAGGCAGTGTAGAGGATGGAAAGTCAGCATAAGGTAGTGGCACCAGAACAAAAGAACAATCTATTTAAATTCTGCATCTAGGAAAGAAGTGTATCATAGGTGTTTTGTAGTTCAGTACAGTCAGAAGAAAGCAAGTGCATCTTGGCCCTGCTGATCCTAGTGGAAAAGGTGGTAGGATCTCTTATTGGCCCATAGATATTTCTGCCAAAAGTCTCCCATTTTCTGTCAAAGGATTAGGTACATGATAGATATTCAAGAAGTATATGCTGGGTAGTAACAGCTTACTTCAGAAAGACTGATGCTGAAGCTGAAACACCAATATTTTGGCCACCTGCTGTGAAGAACTGACTCATTGGAAATGACCCTGATGCTGGGAAACATTGAAGGTGGGAGGAGAAGGGGACAACAGAGGATGAGATGGTTGGATAGCATCACTGACTCGATGAACATGAGTTTGAGTAAGCTCTGGGCATTGGTAATGGACAGGGAAGCCTGGCATGCTGCAGTCCATGGGGTCACAAAAAGTCAGACTTGACTGAGCGACTGAACTGAACAGCTTACTTGTATTGATATTTACTATGCACCTTCACAGATAAGGAAACTAAGACATAGAAACAGTCAAGTAATAGGCTTGGAGCCACAAAACTAGTGAGTTCAAAGAGCTGGAATTCAAACCTGTGTAGTCTGGCTCAGGTGCTAAAGGTTTAATCACTCTGTTATTTCATAAAGCAACCTGATTTTTAGTCACTCCTTTGAGTGAAGGCATTGGAATTACTTCTAAATTTGCAAAACACCTAAGAAGGGGAATAATTTTATCCAATATTTATCATTTATTTTCAGCTTATTCATCATGTAAGATATTTACTGATGCTGTATGCAGCCTATACACACATAAATATATACTGACTAAACTTAAAACAATTTGATATTTTAACTCATGTATGTATACCATCACCACAATTGTAATGAAAGTATCAATCTCTGTAAAAGTTACCTTATGCCTCCTTTATAAAGCCTCCCTCTCAGTCCTCTTTATCTTCCATGTTCTATTCATCTGCTTTATGTCATTATAGATTATTTTTACATTTTCTAAAGGTTTATTGATGCTTTTGAACTGTGGTGCTGAAGAAGACTCTTGAGAGTCCCTTGGACTGCAAAGAGATCCAACCAGTCCATTCTAAAGGAGATCAATCCTGGGTTTTCATTGGAAGAACTGATACTAAAGCTGAAACTGCAATACTTTGGCCACCTCATGCGACGAGTTGACTCACTGGAAAAGAGTCTGATGCTGGGAGGGATTGGGGGTGGGAAGAGATGGGGACGACAGAGAATGAGATGGCTGGATGGCATCACCGACTGGATGGACATGAGTTTGAGTGAACTCCGGGAGTTGGTGATGGACAGGGAGGCCTGGCGTGCTGTGATTCATGGGGTCGCAAAGAGTCGGACATGACTGAGCGACTGAACTGAACTGAAGTGAAAGGTTTATATAAATCACATCATACTGTATTTTTTGTTTTTGGTTTGACTTTTTTCAGTATAGTTGAGAGTCATCCATGTTGTAGAGTGTATCAGTAGGCCATTCTTTTTTATTACTGAGTGTTATTATTATTATTGGATTTGGTCCTGTGTTGTCTACACTCCTGGATTTAATTTAACTTTTTAAATTCCGTTCAGTTCAGTCGCTCAGTCATGTCTGACTCTTTGTGACCCCATGAACTGAAGCACGACAGGCCTCCCTGTCCATCACCAACTCCCAGAGTTTACCTAAACTCATGTCCATTGAGTCAGTGATGCCATCCAACCATCTCATCCTCTGTCATCCCCTTCTCCTACTGCCCTCAATCTTTCCCAGCATCAGGGCCTTTTCAAATGAGTCAGCGCTTCGCATCAGGTGGCCAAAGTATTGGAGTTTCAGCTTCAACATCAGTCTTTCCAATGAACACCCAGGACTGATCTTTAGGACAGACTGGTTGGATCTCCTTGCAGTCCAAGGGACTCTCAAGAGTCTTCTCCAACACTACAGTTCAAAAGCATCAATTCTGTGCTTAGATTTCTTTATAGTCCAACTCTCACATCCATACATGACTATTGGAAAAACCATAGCCTTGACTAGACGGCCCTTTGTTGGCAAAGTAATGTCTCTGCTTTTTGATATGCTGCCTAGGTTGCTCATAACTTTCCTTCCAAGGAGTAAGCGTCTTTTAATTTCATGGCTGCAATCACCATCTGCAGTGATTTTTGAGCCCCAAAAGATAAAGTCAGCCACTATTTCCACTGTTTCCCCATCTATTTCCCATGAAGTGATGGGACTGGATGCCATGATATTAGTTTTCTGAATGTTGAGCTTTAAGCCAAATTTTCATTCTCCTCTTTCACTTTCATCAAAAGGCTCTTAAGTTCTTCTTCACTTTCTGCCATAAGGGTGGTGTCATCTGCATATCTGAGGTTTTTGATATTCTCTCGGTAATCTTGATTCCAGCTTGTGCTTCATCCAGCCCAGCGTTGATCATGATGTACTGTGCACGTAAGTTAAATAAGCAGGGTGATAATATACAGCCTTGACGTCCTCCTTTTCCTATTTGGAACCAGTTTGCTGTTCCGTGTAAAGTTCTAACTGTTGCTTCCTGACCTACATACAGGTTTCTCAAGAGGCACGTCAGGTGGTCTGGTATTCCCATCTCTTGCAGAATTTTCCACAGTTTATTGTAATCCACACAGTCCAAATAATTAATTTATTTTTGGCTGCCCTGGGTATTTGTGCAGCATGTAGGTTTTCTCTAGTTGCTGTGAGTGGGTGCTACTCTTCATTGTGGTACACAGCTTCTCACTGTGGTGGCTTCTCTTGTTGCAGAGTACAGGCTCTTGGTGCACAGGCTTCAGTAGCTGAGCACTTGAGCTCAGTATTTTTGGCACACAGGTTTATTTGCTCCATGGTGTGTGGAACCTTCCCAGACCAGAGATTGAACCCATGTCCCCTGCGTTGGCAGTTGGATTCCTATCCACTCTACCACCAGGGAAATCCCAAGTAGTATTGCTTCATGGATATTCGACAACTTGTTTATTCATTCATCTATTGATGGACATTTGGATTGTTTCAAGTTTGGGCCCACGACAAATGAAGTGTTTAGGAAAATTTGTGTATAAGTTTTAAATGAGTATGTTTTCATTTATCTTCTTTTAAAGAAACTTCCAAACTGAGTTCTAAAGTGGTTGTACCATTTTACATTCCCAGTAACAGTGTATGAGAATTCCTATTGCTCTATGTCCTCACCAATAGTAGGTATAATCATTTAAAAATTTTAGACACTGATTGTAATTTTAATTTATATCTCCTTAATGACATATACACCCCACTCCAGTACTCTTGCCTGGAAAATCCCATGGATGGAGGAGCCTGGTAGGCTGCAGTCCATGGGGTCACTAAGAGTCAGACATGACTAAGCGACTTCACTTTCACTTTTCACATACATGTATATGCATATATTGAGATACAGAAGTGGGGCAAAGGCTAATAAAGTTTTGCCAAGAGAATGCACTGGTCATAGCAAACACCCTCTTCCAACAACACAAGAAAAGACTCGACACATGGACATCTCCAGATGGTCAACACCGAAATCAGATTGATTATATTCTTTGCAGCCAAAGAAGGAGAAGCTCTATACAGATAGCAAAAACAAGACCAGAAGCTGACTGTGACTCAGATCATGAACTCCTTATTGCCAAATTCAGACTTAAATTGAAGAAAGTAGGGAAAACCACTAGACCATTCAGGTGTGACCTAAATCAAATCCCTTATAATTATACAGTGGAAGTGACAAATAGATTTAAGGGACTAGATCTGATAAATAGATTTAAGGGACTAGATCTGATAGAGTGCCTAATGAACTATGGACAGAGGTTCGTGACATTGTACAGGAGACAGGGACCAAGACCATCCCCATGGAAAAGAAATGCAAAAAAGCAAAATGGCTGTCTGAAGAGGCCTTACAAATAGCTGTGAAAAGAATAGAAGTGAAAAGCAAAGGAGAAAAGGAAAGATATAAGCATCTGAATGCAGAGTTCCAAAGAATAGCAAGGAGAGATAAGAGAGCCTCCCTCAGCAATAAATGCAAAGAAATAGAGGAAAACAACAGAATAGGAAAAACAAGAGACCTCTTCAAGAACATTAGAGCTATCAAGGGAACATTTCATGCAAAGATGGGCTCAATAAAGGAAAGAAATGGTATGGACCTAACAGAAGCAGAAGATATTAAGAAGAGGTGGCAAGAATACACAGAACTGTACAAAAAGATCTTCACAACGAAGATAATCACAATGGTGTCATCACTCACCTAGAGCCAGACATCTTGAAATGTGAAGTCAAGTGGACCTTAGAGAGCATCACTATGAACAAAGCTAGTGGAGGTGATGGAATTCCAGTTGAGCTATTTCAAATCCTGAAAGACAATGTTGTGAAAGTGCTGCACTCAGTATGCCAGCAAATTTGGAAAACTCAGCAGTGGCCACAGGACTGGAAAAGGTCAGTCTTCATTCCAATCCCAAAGAAAGGGAATGCCAAAGAATGCTCAAACTACTGCACAATTGCACTCATCTCACACGCTAGTAAAGTCATGCGCAAAATTCTCCAAGCCAGGCTTCAGCAATATGTGAACCATGAACTTCCAGATGTTCAAGCAGGTTTTAGAAAAGGCAGAATCACCAACATCCGCTGGATCATTGAGAAAGCAAGAGAGTTCCAGAAAAACATCTATTTCTGCTTCATTGATTATGCCAAAGCCTTTGACTGTGTGGATCACAATAAACTGTGGAACATTCTGAAAGAGATGGGAATCCCAGACCACCTGTCCTGCCTCTTGAGAAACCTGTATGCAGGTCAGGAAGCAAGAGTTAGAACTGGACATGGAAAAACAGACTGGTTCAAAACAGGAAAAGGAGTACGTCAAGGTTGTATATTGTGACCCTACTTATTTAACTTCTATGCAGAGTACATCATGAGAAATGCTGGGCTGGAAGAAGCACAGGCTGGAATCAAGATTGCTGGGAGAAATATCAGTAACTTCAGATATGCAGATGACACCACCCTTATGGCAGAAAGTGAAGAGGAATTAAAAATCCTCTTGATGAAAGTGAAAGAGGAGAGTGAAAAGGCTGGCTTGAAGCTCAACATTCAGAAAACAAAGATCATGGCATCTGGTCCCATCACTTCATGGGAAATAGATGGGGAAACAGTGGAAACAGTGTCAGACTTAATTTTTTGGGGGCTCCAAAATCACTGCGGATGCTGATTGCAACCATGAAATTAGAAGACACTTACTCCTTGGAAGGAAAGTTATGACCAACCTAGATAGCATATTAAAAAGTAGAGACATTACTTTGCCAACAAACGTCCATCTAGTCAAGGCTATGGTTTTTCCCGTGGTCATGTATGGATGTGAGAGTTGGACTGTGAAGAAAGCTGATCGCCGAAGAATTGATGCTTTTGAACTGTGGTGTTGGAGAAGACTCTTGAGAGTCCCTTGGACTGCAAGGAGATCCAACCAATCCATTCTAAAGGAGATCGATCCTGGGTGTTCATTGAAAGGACTGATGCTAAAGCTGAAAGTCCAATACTTTGGCCACCTCATGCGACGAGTTGACTCACTGGAAAAGAGTCTGATGCTGGGAGGAATTGGGGGTGGGAGGAGAAGGGGACGACAGAGAATGAGATGGCTGGATGGCATCACCGACTCGATGGACATGAGTTTGAGTGTACTCCGGGAGTTGGTGATGGACAGCGAGGCCTGGCATGCTGTGATTCATGGGGTTGCAAAGAGTTGGACACAACTGAGCGACTGAACTGAACTGAACTGAATACATTTATACAAGTCAGTTCCTCACGTTTATGGCTGTTATTTGGAGACTCCTAAGCAGTATATTTTACTGCCACTGTACAACTCTAGGTGGTATTCAGAGTGGTTTTGGTGTTGCAAGGCAACACAGCAGCTAGAGCAGTAGCAGGCAGGGCAAGGCTGCTACCCAGTGAAACTTCTTATGGACTTTACTACCATGAGGCTCCGATTGCTTTAATCTGTGCTTCAGAAAACCACCTGGCAGACAGGTTATTGTTAGCCTTGACAGGCAGTAAGAGACTGTATTTGGAAGGTTTCGGGACACATTTCTCTGCACTTGGGAAAAACAGTTGAAAATCAAGCTTTGATGTCTGCAGCATGGTAAGCCATCTCAAAATATAGAGGCTGGCCCCAAACAGTGAATATTCAGCAGTAGTTTAAAAATAAATGCAGTTCAATTAAAATAATTATAAAATTAAAATTTGAAGCAATCTTAGAAACATGGATATGTGTTAGGATATTAGATGACACCAACGGATTGTTAATTTTTGGAGTTTGATGCAATAATATCATGGGTGATGTGTAATAAAAATGTCTATACTATTTAGAGATGCATACTGAAGTATGTAGGGGCAAAAGGATATGTTTGAAATTTGTTTTAAAATACTCTAAGTAGAGGAATAAAGCAATAGTTAAAAGTAACTGTTGTGACATTTTGCTACTTGTTGTTTTGGGTGATAGCTTTATATGTGGTTCATCATATTATTCTTTACATCTTTGTACATTTGAAAATGTTCATAATGCATGTTTATAAACAAAGCGTGATAAAAGTTCACTTAGAGAGAAGCCATATCCAAAGCAACCTACCAAAGGAGACTGTGGATTCACCTAAGATAATTTGTAATGTACAGTCAGATATTCTATTCTCTGATGGGATTTTCAGGTGTGTCAAAAAACCTGGGGTTTTATTATGTTGAAACAGTGGGGGAAGGAGAGGGTAGGGTGGACTTAGAGAGTAGCCCTGACGTATATACACTACCATGTGTAACGACTGAGTGACTGAAGTGAATTGACCTGATGTGTAAAATAGATCGCCAGTGAAAAGCTGCTATATATATAACACAGAGAACTCAACCTGGTGCTCTGTGACAACCTAGAAGGGTGGGATGGAGTGGGAGTGGGAGTGAGGTTTAGGAGGGAAGGGACATATGTGTTCTTGTGGCCGAATCACATTGTTGTATGGCAGAAGCTAACACAATATTGTAAAGCAATTTTCTTCCAATTAGAAATTTTTTAAAAAGACTGGGGGCCAGATTAGATGACCTTTGAATGTCTACTCTGGCATTACTGTTCTATGATACTCAAGGTATAGGTATCTGTCATCAAAACTAAGGTAAGAAAATCTGAATTCTTGCAGATGTAAGAATTATTACATTTAAGGCATTTTTCCTTTTATTGTTTTTTATGAGATGTATTTGACATATTGTATAATATTGTATAAAGTTCATTTTTAAACATTTAAGATTTATTTCAGAAGTCCTTTAAAGACAATTGCCATTATGTTTTTTTGTTGTTGTTTATTGGATTTAAAACATTTTTAACAGTCAAATACTTACAAGAACATATATAACATCTAATGTGCTTATTACATTATTTATTTATGGCCATGCAGCATGTGATCTTAGTTCCCTGAACAAGGATTAAACCCATGCCCCCTGCAGTAGAAGCATGGAGTTTTAACGACTGGACCACTAGGGAATTCCCCTAACAAAGTAGCATATATTAAAATATCCAATCTGATAATTTGATATGCACATATTTTTGAAATGATTACTACAATCAGGTTGATTTACACATCCATCACTTCACAGTACATTTTTTGTGTGGCAAGAATGCTTAGGATCTATTCTCCTAGCAAATTTCAAGTATGCTATACAGCATCATTTCCTATAGTCACCATGCCATACATTAAATCTCCAGAACTTTTTCATCTAATAGCTGAAGACTTGTGCTCTTTGACCACCATCTCCCCATTTTTCACACTCCTCCAGCTCCTGGCAACCACCATTCTATACTTTGCTTCTATGAGTTTAATTATTTTAGTTTTCATGTATAGTTTTTAACCATATTATTTGGTTTTCTTTGCTATTAAGATTTAGAAGTTCTTTATCTACATATTGGATAATAGCCCCTTATCAGATAGATGGTTGCATATATTTTGTTCCATTCAGTAGTTGCCTTTTTATTTTGTTGATTGTTTCCTTTGCTGTGTGGAAGATTTTTAGTTTGACATAGTTCTGTTTGTTTATTTTTGCTTTTGCTTTTGTTTCTCGTGCTTTTGTTGTCATATCTGAAATATCTTTGCCAACACCCTTGTCAAGAAGTTTTTCCACTATGTTTTCTTCTAGCAGTTTTACATTTTCAGGTACATTTTAAGTTAATTTGGGGAGTGCTTTAAGATGGTGTCCTTTTTCTTTTTCTGCCTGTGGCTATCCAGTTTTCTTAACATAATTTGTTGAAGAGATTATCCTTTCCAAGTTTTGTGTTGTTGGCAACCTTGCTAAAGATTAGTTGACCATACATGTGTGGCTTTACTTCTGGCTCTCTATTTTGTCCCATTGGTCTATGTGTCTGATTTATGCTAGTATTACCCTGTTTTGATTACTATAGCTTTGTTATATAGTTTGAAATCAGAAAGTGTGTTGCCTATAGCTTTGTTCTTTCTCAAGATAGCTCTGGCTGTTTGGTATCTTTTATAGTTCCATGTAAATGCTAGGATTGTTTTTTTTTTTTTCTATGTCTGTGAAACATGTCATTGGAATTTTGATAGGGATTGCACTGAGTCTGTGTATCCCTTTGGGCATTTTGGACACTTTAGCAATATTAACTCTTATGAGCTAATATTGTTATGAACATGGAATAGCTTTTTCACTTATTTACATCTTCCTCAATTTCTGTATGTGCATTTTAAAGAATTAAAACATGCGTCCCCCATACCTATCACTGAATCATACTGATGTATGGCAAAAAAAAAAAAATTACAATATTGTAAAATAATTATCCTCCAATTAAAATAAATGAATTAATTTTACCAATAAAAATAAATTAAAAAATAAGTGAGATGAAATAAATATAATTAAAGAAAAAAGTAATGAAAGCAGAATAAAATAAAAAGAGCACTTAAGTCATCACCACCAAGCTTGTGAAAATAAAAATTGCTAGTAACTCTGAAGTAACCTGTCTAGCTCTGAGTACATTCCCTTTCCTCCTACCCAGAGATAACTGCTAACTTGAGATTTGGATAAATTTTTTCCTTGCATTTCATTATTTTTTATCACACATGTGTGTACTCCCAAGTATTTTATTACATATTTTTGAGGTTCATATAAGTTAAATCATACTATATCTTGTTTTGCTCAGTATTGTTCAGATTCATTCATGTTGATATGAGTAGCTGTAGTTCATTTTAACTACTATAAGATATTCAATTGTTAATTATATTAGCTATTGCTAGGATTTTTTATATTAAAAGTATTGGTGTTATATAGACATTCTTATGAATGTTTGCCATCACACACGTACAAATTTTTCTCAAGATATGACTAATAAAGGAATTTATGGATTGGTTACATGATGTGTATATGTTTAACCTGAGTTCAATTAAAATTCTTCCAGTAATGCTTTGCATTGACTTCTTTCAGTAGCCTGGAGGACACTACCAACCTTGGTCCTTTTGAAATTGAATTTTCCTTGAGATTTTTAGATAAATAGTACAAATCCCAACCAGAAGTACAAATAATGACTAGCTTGTGGTAACAAAATCTCAGGGGAATGCTTTTCTCTTCTGATTGTTTTGTTTGTTATCTATATCTCTCACTACAGTTCAGTTCAGTCGCTCAGTCGTGTCCGACTCTTTGCAACCCCATTGACTGCAGCATGCCAGGCCTCCCTGTCCATCACCAACTCCAGGAGCTTACACAAACTTATGTCTGTTGAGTCGGTGATCCCATCTAACCATCTCATCCTCTGTCATCCCCTTCTCCTCCCACCTTCAATCTTTCCCAGCATCAGGTTTTTTTTTCCAGTGAGTCAGCTCTTCCCATCAGGTGGCCAATGTATTGGAGTTTCAACTTCAATAACAGTCCTTCCAATGAACACTCAGGACTGATTTCCTTTAGGATGGACTTGTTGGATCTCCTTGCAGTCCAAGGGACTCTCAAGAGTCTTAACCAACACCACAGTTCAAAAGCATCAATTCTTCTGCGATCAGCTTTCTTTACAGTCCAACTCTCATATCCATACATGACTATTGGGAAAACCATAGCCTTGACTAGACGGACCTTTGTTGGCAAAGTAATGTCTCTGCTTTTTAATAAGCTGTCTAGGTTGGTCATAACTTTCCTTCCAAGGAGTAAGGGCCTTTTAATTTCATGGCTGCAATCACCATCTGCAGTAATTTTGGAGCCCCCCAAAAATAAAGTCTGACACTGTTTCCACTGTTTCCCCATGTATTTCCCATGAAGTGATGGGACCAGATTCCTTGATTTTAGTTTTATGAATGTTAAGTTTTAATTCAACTTTTTCACTTTCTTCTTTCACTTTCAGCAAGAGGCTCTTTAGTTCTTCTTCACTGTCTGCCATAAGGATAGTGTCATCTGCATATCTGAGGTTATTGATATTTCTCCCAGCAATCTTGATTCCAGCTTCTGCTTCCTCCAGCCCAGCATTTCCATGATGTACTCTGCATATAAGTTAAATAAGCAGGGTGACAATATACAGCCTTGATGTACTCCTTTTCCTATTTGGAACCAGTCTGTTGTTCCATGTCCAGTTCTAACTGTTGCTTCCTGACCTGCATACAGATTTCTCAAGAGGCTGGTCAGGTGGTCTGGTATTCCCATCTCTTTCAGAATTTTCCAGAGTTTGTTGTGGTCCACACAGTCAAAGGCTTTGGCATAGTCAATAAAGCAGAAATAGATGCTTTTCTGGAACTCTCTTGCTTTTTTCATGATCCAGCAGATGTTGGCAATTTGACCTCAGGTTCCTCTGCCTTTTCTGAAACCAACTTGACCATCTGGAAGTTCACGGTTCATGTATTGCTGAAGCCTGGCTTGGAGAATTTTGAGCATGACTTTACTAACGTGTGAGATGAGTGCAATTGTGTGGTAGTTTGAGCATTCTTTAGGATTGCCTTTCTTAGGGATTGGAATAAAAACTGACCTTTTTCAGTCCTTTGGCCACCACTGGGTTTTCCAAATTTGCTGGCATATTGAGTGCAGCACTTTCACAGCATCATGTTTCAGGATTTGAAGTAGCTCAACTGGAATTCCATCACCTCCACTAGCTTTGTTCAGAGTGATGCTTGCTAAGGCCCACCTGACTTCACATTCCAGGATGTCTGGCTCTAGGTGAGTGATTACACCATCGTGATTTTCTGGGTCATGAAGACATTTTTGTCCAGTTCTTCTGTGTATTCTTGCCACCGCTTCTTAATATCTTCTGCTTCTTTTATGTCCATACCATTTCTGTCCTTTATTGTACCCATCTTTGCATGAAATGTTCCCTTTGTATCTCTAATTTTCTTGAAGAGATTTCTAGTTTTTCCAATTTTATTGTTTTCTTCTATTTCTTTGCACTGATCACTGAGGAAGGCTTTCTTATCTCTCTTTGCTATTCTTTGGAACTCTGCCTTCAAATGGATATATCGTTCCTTTTCTCCTTTGCTTTTCACTTCTGTTCTTTTCACAGCTATTTGTAAGGCCTCCTCAGACAGCCATTTTGCTTTTTTGTATTTCTTCTTCTTGGGGATGCTCTTCATCCCTGTCACTTTTATAACAGCATGAACCTCCATCCATATTCCATCAGGCACCCTGTCTATAAGATCTTGTTCCTTAAATATATTTCTCACTTCTACTGTATAATCATAAAGGATTTGATTTAGGTCATACCTGAATGGTCTAGTGGTTTTCCCTACTTTCTTCAATTTAAGTCTGAATTTGGCAATAAGTTCATGATCTGAGCCACTGTCAGCTCCTGGTCTTGTTTTTGATGACTGTATTGAGCTTCTCCATCTTTGGCTGCAAAGAATATAGTCAATCTGATTTCAGTGTTGACCATCTGGTGATGTCCTTGTGTAGAGTCTTCTCTTGTGTTGTTGGAAGAGGGTGTTTGCTATGACCAGTGTGTTCTCTTGGCAGAACTCTATTAGCCTTTGCCCTGCTTCATTCTGTACTCCAAGGCCAAATTTGCCTGTTACTCCAGGTGTTTCTTGGCTTCCTCCTTTTGCATTCTGCTGCTGCTGCGTCACTTCAGTCGTGTCCGACTCTGTGCGACCCCATAGATGGCAGCCCACCAGGCTCCCCCGTCCCTGGGATTCTCCAGGCAAGAACACTGGAGTGGGTTGCCATTTCCTTCTCCAATGCGTGAAAGTGAAAAGTGAAAGTGAAGTCGCTCAGTCGCGTCCGACTAGTAGCAACCCCGTGACTGCACCCCACCAAGTTCCTCCATCCATGAGATTTTCTAGTACTGGAGTGGCTTGCCATTGCCTTCTCCGCTTTTGCATTCTAATCCCCTATAGTGAAAAGGACATCATTTTTGGGTGTTAGTTCTCGAACGTCTTGTACGTCTTCATAGAACTGTTCAATTTTAGCTTCTTCAGCATTACTGATTGGAGCATAGACTTGGATTACCATAATATTGAATGGTTTGCATCGGAAACGAACAGAGATCATTCTGTTGTGTTTAGATTGCATCCAAGTACTGCATTTCAGACTCTTTTGTTAACTATGATGGCTACCACAATACTTCTAAGGGATTCTTGCCCACTGTAGTAGATATAATGGTCATCTGAGTTAAATTCACCCATTTCCATACATTTTAGTTTGCTGATTCCTAAATTGTCGACGTTCAGCCTTGCCATCTCCTGTTTGACCACTTCCAATTTTCCTTGATTCATGGACCTGACATTCCAGTTTCCTATGCAATATTGTTCTTTACAGCATCGGACCTTGCTTCCATCACCAGTGACATCCATTACTGGGTTTTGTTTTTGCTTTGGCTCTGTCTCTTCATTCTCTCTGGAGTTATTTTTCCACTGATCTCCAGTAACATACTGGGCACCTACCGACCTGGGCAGTTCATCTTTTAGTATCCTAACTTGGATCTCTCAGTTAGTGGTTTATTTGTGTTTTGTTTTGGAGTTTATCATTATTACACGCAGGAGGTTAGGTTTGTTAGGAGCTTATTCCTCCATATTATCTATGACGTATTGTGGAGTGAAAAAAATTTAAGGTACAGAATAGCGTAAATGAAATGATTCTGTAGGTTTTAATAAAATCTGGACGGTTATACACAACTTTTTCTCTGTGGAGAAGTGACACCACCAGGTGGCGCTAGTGGTAAAGAATCTGCCTGCCGAGCAGGAGATAGGGGTTCAGTCCCTGGGCTGGAAAGATCCCCTGGAGGAGGACAAAATGGAAACCCTCGCCAGTATTCTTGCCTGGAAAATACCGTGGACAGAGGAGCCTGGCAAGCTACAGTCCATTGGATCCCACAGAGTGGGACACAAGTGAAGCAACTTCATGCATGCGTGCACACACACACCCACACGTTTGTATTATTTGAGTGTTTACAGAGAACATGTATTAATTCTATAATCACAGGAATGATATATTTCTATTTTTTGTACATACCAAGTGCCATGTGGAATATTAGTTCCCCAACCAGGGATTGAACTCTCACCCCCTGCAGTGGAAGTTCAGAGTCTTAACCCACTGTACCACTAGGGAAGTCCTCCAGAGAGACTTCTAGTAACTTCCCACTTGACTTCACTGATTAACCACTGGACCACCAGGGAAGTTCCAAGGTATTTCCATTTTGAAAAGAAGAAAATATTGCTCCCAGAATAGGCTTTCATCTCAATCATTAAAATAACAACATATGGTGGAGTAAGTGTGTTCCCCCTCCCGGGCATATATGCATCCTAAGGCATCTACTCCATTGGAAAGTGACAGGTCTTATCCAGGGAGAAAATGATATTTGTTATCATGGGTCAGGGCAAAAACTTTTAACAGTGAACCTTCCCTGGCCTTCTGAATATCTCTGGGCCTGAGCCTGAATTGAGGTAGTTTTTGGGTTGAGACTTTTGAACTAAGTGGTCTTTCTCCATGAGAGATATCACAGCATTGCTTTGTTTCCATTAAAACAGTAACCTGGAATATGTTAGTAACAGCAGGAGCATGAATCATTTTTCCATGTGCTCTCATGGAAATAACATCCTGCAGGACCTCATATTGGACCTAGGAAAAATACATAATGGGTAAAAGTTGTCTTCTAGAGGGCCACTAAACCCTTTTTCAGACACTCTAGATGAGAGCTACTTCAGAATCCAGTGCTCTGATTTTTCCCACAATGTATTGCCACTTTCTAATCTGGTTTCCTGGCAGCACATTGTGTCCTACTTCTTCCATACCTCTGTGGTGCTTCATTTTCTTAAGGTCCACGCTCCGAAGGTAATAGCAAACTAATCTGACACTGAGCTCCATACAAATGTATTGAAGAAGGAAATGGCAACCCACTCCAGTACTCTTGCCTGGAAAATCCCATGGACAGAGGAGCCTGGTAGGTTATAGTCCATAGGGTCGCAAAGAGTCAGACATGACTGAGTGACTTCACTTTTACTTTCATTTTCTTTCATCTAGTACCCATGTATTGCTAGGTGATCCCTCTCATTTTGATATATGTTTATAAAACATAGCCTTAACCCAAATAAGTGGTTAAACTTGGAAATTCAGACAGAGTGGCTGTCTGTAGAGGACAATTTTCTGAGTAAACAGGCAGGGAGGCGACATAGTCCAAACACAGTGGTGTGATTTTAGAATATTTAGAATATGGGGCAAGAGACGTGGAATTTGGAATGATCTGAGCCTGGCTTTAAAACTTTCCAGGAAGCCAGAGAAACTTTTTTTTTTTTTGGCCACAGCAACAGGGCGCAGCTTGCAGGATATTAATTCCCTCATCAGGGATTGAACCCAGGGCCCCGGCAGTGAGAGTTTCAAGTTCTAACCACTGGACCACCAGAGAATTCCCCCAGAGACTTCTAATAACTTCTCACTTGACCTCACTTATTAATCAGGATTTACTCTTCATGTAAATGAGGCAGACCTTTCCCTCTCCAATGACAGGAAGACAGTTTTAGAACTGATGAGCCCCATGGGCTAAAAAATATTCTTCTAGTTTTTCCTGCAAAACATAGCAGGTAGCCTGCTTGCTCCACCAGGTCATTTGTCTCTATAGAGACTCTGGCAGCCAAAACTTGGTAAATGGGGTCTGGTCAGATAGCATTTGCTTTCATTCGAGGCAAGAGCCTTACTCTTACTGGTACCAGTGGTTAAGAAAAGACTTTAAGTGCCCCCTTGACTGCTCTTCATCAGGAGACAAGAAGGCCTTTTGTTCGCTACTAGTCACCACTGTTGCCAAACCATTGAGCTCACAGCCCATCTCTTCTTTTCAGTCCTGAATCCCTTAATTATATCCTTAACACATCCATGTCACTACCTCTACCTCTCAACATTTCTCTGAAAGTCACTCAGTCGTGTCTAACTCTTTTCCCATGGACTATACTGGAGTGGGTAGCCTTTCCTTTCTCCAGGGGATCTTCCCAACCCAGTGATTGAACCAGGGTCTCCTGAGCATTGCAGGTGGATTCTTTACCATCTGAGCCACAAGGGAAGCCCAAGAATACTGGAGTGGGTAGCCTATCCCTTACCCAGCGGATCTTCCCAACCCAGGAATTGAACTGGGGTCTCCTGAATTGCAGGCGGATTCTTTACCAACTGAGGTATCAGGGAAGCCAGCATTTCTCTGGGTTCCAGCGTATTCTTTCCTCATCCTTATCCCCGCAAAGGATGATGTGTGCCTCACTCTTGCCTCCAAGGACAAGATTAGCCTTCAACTGCTCTTTGGAACCACCTTCTGATTTTATTTGTTCTTTTTCCTGTATCCACAACCTTTCTGATTCCATAGCTGATTTACCCTTGGCGAAGAAGGCACAGAAATTTGTCCAAATAAAATAAATGCCTTCCCTAAAAACACCCTCGTCTCTTAGGGAGATTATGGGGAATAGTTATCTCCCTAAAGCTGCTATTCTCTGTCTCCATCCTTCCCTTTGCCAGCAAATTTCTTAAAAGAGTGGCCTATATTTCTTGCCTCTGTTGCCTTCCCACCCACTTGCCTCACCCTACTGCAGGGTGGTTTCTGCCTTCACCACTCCACTGGAGCTGCTCTTTTCAAAGTAACCAGTGGTCTCTTACATGTTCAATCTAGTGGCATCTTTGTAACCCTATTTAGTTTGACTGCATGCACACATTAAGTGGCTTCAATCATGTCCTACTCTTTGCGACCCTGTGGACTATAGTCCCGCAGGCTCCTCTGAACATGGAATTCTCCAGGCAAGAATACTGGACTGGGTTGTCATTTCCTTCTCTAGGGGATCTTCCTGACTCAGGAATAGAACCGGTATCTCTTACCGCTCCTGCATTGGCAGAGGGGTTCTTTACCACTATCACCACCTGGGTGGGTTTCCCTCGTGGCTCAGAAGGTAAAGAATCTGCCTGCACTGCAGGAGATCTGAGTTCGGTCCCTGGGTCAGGAAGAGCCCCTGGAGAAGGGCATGACAACCCACTCTAGTATTCTTACCTGGAGAGTTCCTTGGACTGAGAAGCCTGGTGGGCTACAGTCCATGGAGTCGCAAAGCGTCAGACAGGACTGAATAACTAACACTTTCACTTTCAGCACCACCTGGGAAACCTTTAGTTTGATTGAATACACTGATTGAATACATTTGATTGAATACCATTAGTTTCCTAAATACACTGATGTTTTTAAGTCACTGGGCACGTACAGTCCCCCTTTCTGCGGAATAAATGAGAACTCATGACGACAATGTTTGTTTCTGGAGTGGCACCAAGGCATGTAGGTGGGGGTGGGGTGGGGGGAGTTGTGGGCTTTCTTTCTTTGATGTGACTAAAAACAAAATAGGCATTCATTTTTTTCATTGATTATTTGACATAGACTTTCGTGTACCTACTGTATGGTGAGATACTGGCCCCCAACTCTCTGGGGTGCAGTGGAGCTTCTTTCTGCTTCTGTAAAGAGCAAGAGATGAGCAAACCTTCAAATTGCCTTCGTATCCGAGTTACAAGTGCCTGGTACCCTCTGTAGGATTAGCAGCCAGTTGCCAGACCTACTTGCTACTCATCAAGAGCAATGCTCACTTACCTGAGGCTGAATTTTAAAAGCCTCACCATTAGATATGAAATTATCCACATTACATCATTTTTTAAATTCCACTATGATGAGGTGGGAGGAATGATCTGAGTGTAATTTATTTGAAAACTCGGTTCTGGCAGAGGGAATTTAAGTTAATGTTAGTAACAGAAACTCTTGAAAAGAGGTCAAGGGGGTAACATAGCTTTAAAAAATTCTGTTTCATAATCCTGTCCATTTAGAAGGAGGAGGAGTGCAGTTTGTCTGAAGGAGGCAAGGGGGAGCCATGGCCTCCGGTCCTTGCTTTGAACTTCTGAGCTTATTAGCAAAGGGAATCGATATTCAGAAAGATTTCACCACAAGTTGCAAAAACTTGGACTCTTCGTTCAACGTGATTACTTCCTACCCTCTAGCTGTCCTTAAGAGAAGCTCTTAAACACGCTGTTCAGACCTGATCAAAACATTAGCCAAGTCTTATGATGTTTGGACATGCTAGGCAACACTGGAGTCATTAATCACAGGGTTACTGACAGATGCTAAGTACAAGCATCTGTATGTTAAAATTGTTTTTTTAACTGATTAACATGTAACAGGGCTCAAGGACTGAGAAAAAAATGATAAAGCACATTTGGAGATGCACAGTGCATGCAGATTTGACCTAGATTCAGAAAGCAGAAAATAAAATGCAAAACAAGAATCTTGACATTGCTAACTACATTTGAAGAGTACTAAACATCTTAATTCTCTTAATGATCCTGAACGTTTTAAGGATAATTAACATTAACTAAAATAAACGGGCCTGCTCCTCAAAATACACATGGTGAGCATATTCTGAGAATATGAAATTATGCATTTCTCTTTCCAGGTAAGAATTAATTGGTATAAAGAATCTACCAGTAGAAAAATGTTTATTTAATACTCTTGTTTTAGAAGGTACCTATTCCTTAGAAAATTTCTCAGTAACCAAGAAGAAGCTGCCTATATTATTATACCAGTCTAATAGATCAGCGTGTTAGCCACTTAAGTCTACAGGAAATGCATTTATTAGGGTGTAAGGCTATGGTTTTTCCTGTGGTCATGTATGGATGTGAGAGTTGGACTGTGAAGAAAGCTGATCACCGAAGAATTGATGCTTTTGAATTGCGGTGCTGGAGAAGACTCTTGAGAGTCCCTTGGACTGCAAGGAGATCCAACCAGTCCATTCTAAAGGGGATCAATCCTGGGTGTTCGTTGGAAAGACTGATGCTGAAGCTGAAACTCCAATACTTTGGCCACCTCATGCGACGAGTTGACTCACTGGAAAAGACTCTGATGCTGGGAGGGATTGGGGGCGGGAGAAGGGGACGACAGAGAATGAGATGGCTGGATGGCATCACCAACCCGATGGACATGAGTCTGAGTGAACTCTGGGAGTTGGTGATGGACAGGGAGGCCTGGCGTGCTGTGATTCATGGGGTCGCAAAGAGTCGGACACAACTGAGCAACTGAACTGAACTGAATCTATGTTATTAAGTACTCGAGGGAATCACTATTAAGTTATAAATCAGTGTCACTACTGATTCAGGAGAAAAAACAAAACAACAGTGAGTCTTCACAAATTTTTCTCACTGATCTCCAGGCATCTAAATAAAATGAAGAAAGCCTCAACCTTGGTGTTTAAAAATGTGCATGAAATATGACTCTTCTAAAAGGAAGAATAAAAGTTCCTTCAGGGCTGGCATATTTTAACTCTAACTACATATATGAAATTATGAGAAATCTTTTGTATAACTGTATTTGAGAAAAAAGGGTTTGAAATGTCTTAAGAGGTTCACAATGAAAAAAGGACAAAATTCTTTACAGAACTCAAGCTCAAAAACCAAACAAGTACGAGAATAGATTATTGGTAGCTGCTGCTGCTGCTGCTAAGTCACTTCAGTCATGTCTGACTCTGTGCGACCCCATAGACGGCAGCCCACCAGGCTCCCCTGTCCCTGGGATTCTCCAGGTAAGAACACTGGAGTGGGTTGCCATTTCCTTCTCCAATGCGTGAAAGTGGAAAGTGAAAGTGAAGTCACTCAGTCCTGTCCGACTCTTAGCGACCCCATGGACTGCAGCCTACCAGACTCCTCTGTCCATGGGATTTTCCAGGCAAGAGTACTGGAGTGGTGTGCCATTGCCTTCTCTGGTAGCAACAGTTGTCAAACATGCTGGATTGGACAATGTAATTATTTAATACTTACCTGTGTAACTGAGGTAAACAAAGAGAATCACAGGTGACACTAGATGGGTACTTCTGTGGTCCTCATTGAACTGTTTAATTATACTTGTGACATTAAAGCAAATGCGTTCATGAAGGATAACAATTAAGAAGTATTGAGAGCTTAATGGGTGTCAGGTTTCTCTTCTACATGTATTACCTCATTTAAGCCTTAAAACAACTTTATATTGTAAGTACTATTATACTTCCCACTTTATGTTATCATTCACATTTTACAGAAGAGGTAACTAAGGCTCATAAAAAACTTACCCAGGGTTACATATAATTAGCAAGAGGTGGAGCTGGGATTCAAACTTGGCAGTCTAATTCTGTGTTTATAACCATCCATGGAAATAGGGGTTCCCAAGAATAGCGATGCTACTGCTCTTCAAATTCTCCTGAATGGAACCTGATAGATAATTTATACCAAGCCTATAAAACTCTCCCTGTATTGTTGGGATAGTGAATCTGAGGCCCAGAGTGGAGAAATTGGTAGGCTAAGGGCTGTGGATCCTGCTGGGATATTAATTGCTAAGCTTTTCATGTTCAAAAACAGGAAGAGTATCCTTAATCTTTATTTGTTGCCAAAATAAGTAAATCAATAAAGCAGCTCCTGGCCACTTGGGTAGAATGCTATGGCTCCAGTTTTAATGTGGACGGTGGGGCCACTGCGGATGGGAGGTTGTTTGCTTGACGTGTCTTTCTTGACTGGAAGTGAAAGTGAAAGTCGCTCAGTTGTGTCCGACTCTTTGCGACCCCATGGACTATACAGTCCATGGAATTCTCCAGACCAGAATACTGGAGTGGGTAGCCTTTCCCTTTTCCAGGGGATCTTCCCAACCCACGGATTGAACCCAGGTCTCCCAAATTGCAGGCGGATTCTTTACCAGCTTGATTCCAAGTTCCAGCGAGGCTGACAGCTCACATGCAAATGGATTCTAAGAGGTCCCTGCTCATTGCTCAGGCTCCAAAGTTAGTGGATAGATGGAAGCATCCTTACCCTCCACCATCCCTCAGAGCCTCCCACTCTGATTCGTCCTTCTTCCCTTGTCACCATGGAACTTTAAGAACCAGTTCAGAAGGAAAAGGCAAATTAATCTGCAATTGGAACAATTAGTCTTCATTGACACCCCCACTCGTCTTTGGGCATTAAGAGAAAAGAGAAAAAGTGGTGAGCCCTGAGCTTGAAATCTTTTTGCAACCAGGCTCCTTTTTAAAAAAGGAAGCCATTATTTTTAGGTTTGTCATGTTTGTCTCACCATGATAAAGCAAACCATCTAATTCAAACTGAGGCCACAGAAATGAGCCCAGTGCAGCTGTCAAAGAAGCTTGGAAGAAAAGGAAAAAAAATAGTTTTCACGTGCTGTTCCTTCTGTTGGAATTCTCTTCTCCCACATCGTGAGATTGCAACCCAATTGTCACTTCTTCAGAGAAGAATTCCCAGTGGTGGGTCACCGCCTCCTTCAAGGTCATGATCCCCTGTTACCTGTTTTCAAAGAACCACATATTCCTTGGTGTCACCTGTCACAGTTGTGGTTTACTGCTGTAATTTTTTAAAGACGAATGTCTGTTTCCCATTTTAGACTCAGAGTTTCACTAGGGCAGAAATATTTCCCCTGACTTTTAGGCTCCTTATTATTGGCATAATTCTTCATTCACATTAGGTGCTCAACAGTGGTTTGATGGATACATGGATACGTGAATGATACAACAAACAAGATCCAGTATATGAAAGTAGAATATTTCTCACCATTTACTGTGTCAAGAGAGGCAGTATAACATATGAATGCAGATCTGGAGCCTGACTTCAGTTCAGTTCAGTTCAGTCGTGTCCGACTCTTTGTGACCCCATGAATCACAGCACGCCAGGCCTCCCTGTCCATCACCAACTCCCGGAGTTTACTCAAACTCATGTCCATCAAGTCAGTGATGCCATCCAGCCATCTCATTCTCTGTCATCCCTGTCTCCTCCCACCCCCAGTCCTTCCTAGCATCAGACCCTTTTCCAGTGAGTCAGCTCGTCACATGAGGTGGCCAAAGTATTGGACTTTCAGCTTCAGCATCAGTCCTTCCAATGAACACCCAGGATCGATCTCCTTTAGAATGGACTGGTTGGATCTCCTTGCAGTCCAAGGGACTCTCAAAAGTCTTCTCCAGCACCACAGTTCAAAAGCATCAATTCTTTGGCGATCAGCTTTCTTCACAGTCCAACTCTCACATCCATACATGACCACTGGAGAAACCATAGCCTTGACTAGATGGACCTTGGTTGGCAAAGTAATGTCTCTGCTTTTTAATATGCTTTCTAGGTTGGTCATAACTTTCCTTCCAAGAAGTAAGCATCTTTTAATTTCATGGCTGCAATCAGCATCTGCAGTGATATTGGAGCCCAAAAAAATTAAGTCTGACACTGCTTCCACTGTTTCCCCATCTATTTCCCATGAAGTGATGGGACCAGATGCCATGATCTTCGTTTTCTGAATGTTGAGCTTCAAGCCAACCTTTTCACTCTCCTCTTTCACTTTCATCAAGAGGCTTTTGAGTTCCTCTTCACTTTCTGCCATAAGAGTGGTGTCATCTGCATATCTGAGGTTATTGATATTTCTCCTGGCAATCTTGATTCCAGCTTGTGCTTCTTCCAGCCCAGTATTCCTCATGACTACCTGAGTTCAAATCCTAACTTTTCCACTTACTTGCTGTTTAACCTTGGAAAAATCACCTGAGATCTCTGCTTCAGTTTCCTCTTCATCATAGTTTTGTTGTGTGGATTAAATGAGTTAATATATGTAAAGCGCATGCTTGGCATATTTACTACATTCAATAAATGTGAGATATTATTTCACTGGGCTTCCTTTGTGGTTCATAAAGAATCCGCCTGCCAGTGCAGGAGATACAGGTTCAATCCCTGGGTCAGGAAGATCCCCTAGAGAGGGGAATGGCAATCCACTCCAGTATTCTTGCCTGGAGAATTCCAGGAACTGAGGAACCTGGCAGGCTATAGTCTATGGGGTCACAAAGAGTCAGACACAACTAAGCAACTAAGCAACGACAATTATCTTATTAAAGCCCTTGGTTCATAGTACACTGTGAACGTGAAAATAGCTCAGTCGTGTCCCACTCTTTTCGACCCAATAGACTATACAGTCCATGGAATTCTCCAGGCCAGAATACTGGAGTGGGTAAACTTTCCCTTCTCCAGGAGATCTTCCTGACCCAGGAATTGAACTGGGATCTCCTGCATTGCAGGTGGATTCTTTACCAGCTGAGCTATAAGGGAAGCCCTCCCAGTACACTAAACAATGGTGTATAGCTGCTCATTACAGACATTACACCTTCTGACACCAGTGGCAGAGAGATAGAATTGCATTTTGATTCATACTCCTTGGGTCAACTCCTTACCCTCTTTCCCATATTATCTGTTTCAGCCCTTTACTTGATTTGATGTCACTGAGACAGGTAGTGAAGGGATCCTTTGATTTTTTGCAGCTCCTGCCTTGTGAATGTCACTAATCTTTCCAGAGGAGAAATAAATTTGAGGACAAAGCAAAAATACAGCAGCTGCCCTGACAGCCTAAGTTGCAAAGTGGTGAAATAAAATAAGTGTCATGTGCATTTTACTTTGAAGTGACAGGAAAATAAGGGACCCACAAACCAGTCATTACCTAGCAGATCACCAAGTGGTTCTGGTTTCCACAAGGTGGCCTCAGAGCCATCTATGTGCTTGCAGTTCAGCACGTTGGCCATTATGTTAGTCAATGAAGAAGAATTGAATGAAGCAAGGGGTTCCCATTTATTTGGTGCAGAAATTTTATGCATGAGGTTACTAGGCTTTGGAAAAACATAAGGAATGCTATGGACATTATACCTTCTAGTCTTGCCATCCATAGGCAACCCTGGTGGGTGTCCCATCTACAAAGACTACAAATCCTCATCGCCTTGACCTTTTACACCATCAAGGAAAAGCGTTCTCATTTGTTTCATCATGTTTATGTTGGATCTACAGATGGGGATAAAGATCTGATTGTCTGAGTCCAATGGATATAGCATTGCTCACTTGCACACTTATAGCAGCTTTGACTTTTGTTTGAGAGGATCTCTGTGTTTCTAAGCTCAGGTTCTGGGAAGAGGCAGCCTGGGTTTGATTTCTAGGGCCGTCACTTGTGAATTCTGTGACCTTGGTCATGCTGCCTAACCTCTCCCATTTTTTTTTCCTTTGGTAAAATGATCCCAATTGTAAAGCTTGTTGTGAAGATTAAATGAGTTATTACTTTTAAAACAATAGTACACTGCATCATGGAAAGGAAATGCTTAACAAGTTATTTTTTGTAATAGTATTTGCTTCCTGATTTTGAAAGCCTTTTGAATTATTTATTGAGTACATGGCCGTCTCTGTGCTAAAAACCGTGTGTACATTATTTTATTTAGTCTCAGTCACAGGTGTGTGTGTGTTTGTGCTCAGTTGTGTCCAACTCTTTGCAACTCCATGTACTGTTGCCCATCAGGCTCCTCTGTCCACGGAGTTTTCCAGGCAAGAATACTGGAGTTGATTGCCATTTCCTCCTTCAGGGGATCTTCCTGACCCAGGGATCAGACCCACGTCTCTTGCGTCTCCTGTATTGGCAGTCAGGTTCTTTACCACTGAGCCACCTTGCTGCCACAGGTGTGAGATAGGTTTTATTCTTATCTCTGTTGTACAGGTGAGAAAACTGATACTTTGAGAAAGAAGTCATTTGTCTGGGGTCACACAACCAGTAAGCAGTAGAGCTTCCTCTCCCCACCACTGCATGAGGAAGAAGGCAAGAGGCTGTAGAGAAGAGGGAGGGTGATCAAGGCTCCAGGCAAGATACTTGCTCTGTCCTTAGGGCAGACTGAAAAGTGAGTTCTGAGGACTGGGGACAACCAGCCATCCCCAGCTAAGGAAAGACTGTACCGTGCCACTGGGCTTTTCTAACATTTATTCTCATTGCCATCATGATGACTACTCCCTACCTATGTAGCCACCCCTTTTCTCCCTGACTCAAGAGCAAATCAAAGAAATCTTTTTAGGGAGACAATATAATCCAGTGATTAAAAGTGGGGCCTCTGAACTCAAACTGTAGTGGTTCAAATCTTATCACTTTATGAGTGATCTTTTTTTTTAACATTTTAAAAGTAATCATATTTATTTATTTTTGGCTGTGCTGGGTCTTCATTGCCATGTGGGTTACTCTTTGCGGTGCATGGGCTTCTCATTGCAGTGGCTTCTCTTGTTGCAGAGCACAGGCTCTAGGGCACATGGGCTTCAATAGTTGTGGCTCACAGGCTCTAGGGCACAGACCCAATGGTTGTGGTGCACGAGCTTACTTTTGTTCCATGACATGTTGGATCTCCCCAGATAAGGGATCGAACCAGTGTCTCTTGCATTGTCAAGCAGATGTTTTACCACTGAACTACCAGGGCAGCCCTTGAGTGATCTTACACACTTAATTAACCCTCCAGTCCAATAGTTTAAATATTGAGATGGGCTTCCTTGTTGGCTTAGCGGCAAAGAACCTGTTTGCCAATGCAGGAGACATGGGTTCAATCCCTGGGTCGGGAAAATCCCCTGGAGAAGGGAATGGCAGCCCACTCCAATATTCGTGCCTGGGAAATCTCATGGACAGAAGAGCCAGGCGGCCTACAGTATGTGGGGGTCACAAAAAGGTCAAACACGACTAAGGGACTAAACAACAACAAATATTGAGATACATATATGCCATACAAACTAAAGCTCATTGAGGTACTTCATGATTTTTATGAATGTAAAGTGGCTCAGGGGCTTCCCTGGTGGTTCAGATGGTAAAGAATCAGCCTGCAATGTAGGAGACCCAGGTTTGATCCTTGTGTTGGGAAGATTCCCTGGAGAAGGGAATGGCTACCCACTCCAGAATTCTTGTCTGGAGAATTCCATGGACAGAGGAGTGTGATGGGCTACAGTCCATGATGTCGCAAAGAGTTGGAGACTACAGAGTGACTGAGCACACACACACCCAAAGTGGTTTTGAGAACAAATGTCTGAGGACCACTGCTCTAGGCTTTAGTTTCTTCTGCAAATTAGAAATGATGATAGTATCAACCTCAGAAAATTGTTAAGCAATTAAATGAGATAAAGAACATAAAGCTCCTAGCCCAATGTTGGTACTCAGTAAAGCATTATGTTTTTTTCAATATCATTTGCTGCATTTGCTGAGGGTCTAGAGCTAACCTCCTTGTTGACTGTAATGTGTGTGTATATATATATATATATATATATATATATATATATACCTGAGTGTCTACTAGTGAAAACATATACATTATCCATCATTTGTGTGGTCATCACAGTCCTGGGTACATTAGCACAACATATAGGACCTTTTAATCTGTCTGGAGAGACAGAACTCAAATGTAAAACAACGTCAAACCTGGTAAGATGGAATGTACCACTATTTCAAATAAAGTATATGTGCAAAACTGCATGGAGTGAGACTCCTCTATACTTACGTTCTCTAGGAGTTCAGAGAAGAGGGTGACCAGAGCCAGAAATGGAACGATGTATGGCTGGGTGAGATACATGTCCCAGATATGTCTTAACCATACTTAGTAAGAGTATACAGACTTTTCAGGGAATCTCTAAGGTGTGTATCAGGCCTTTAATATCGACATTGGAAATTGGATGTTCTCTGGTATCTGATGCTGTGCAGTTCTTAGTCGCTCAGTCATATCTGACTCTTTGCGACCCCGTGGACTGTAGCCCGCCAGGCTCCTCTGTCCATGGGGATTCTTCAGGCAAGAATACTGGAGTGAGTTGCCACGCCCTCCTCCAGGGGATCTTCCCAACACAGGGATCGAACTCAGGTTTCCCTCACTGTAGCTGGATTCTTTACCATCTGAACCACCAGGGAAGCCCAAGAATACTGGTGTGGGTAGCCTATCCCTTCTTCAGGGGATCTTCCTGACCCATGGATCTCCTGCCTTGCAGGCAGATTCTTTACCAGCTGATATACCAGGAAAGCCCCTGGTATCTGGCACACTTTAGCAAAACAAAAACCAAATTCCTAGCACTTAAGGTATATTATTGGAAAATGCAGGGGTTTGGAGTCAGCTGACCTGTTTTCAAATCCCGATTGTGTTACTTTAGTAACTGTGGAAGCTGGGCCATGTCCAGTCACTGCCTGGAGTTTCATGATCCTAGTGTGGAAAATGGGGTTGCTATTAATTGGTCCCCATATAATTGGAGCAAATGAGATCATCTAGGCACTGGTGATTCACAAAATATAAAGCCCTAACTGAATGTGCAGTGTTGTCACCATATTTGCCTCTTTTGCCTGTTACATCTCTACCCCCATGATGTTTTGAGACTGGTGGCATCTTCTCCAGAGAGGAAGCAGGCCTGGAATAGCCTGGGTATTTATGGAGGAGATTGACAGAGTCTGAGTTGTGAAATTTCAGTGGCCTCTTCCAGGTCATCCTGTTGAGTTCCTCACTCTCAGGAGCACTAAATTTATTCTTCCATTTTTAAAACATAGCTTCCTGATTTTGCTTACATTGTTTCTCTTCACTTTATTTTGGGGGAGGGGAACTTATGAATACTCACATACAAAGGGCCATTCCTTACCTCAGAATAATACTGTTGGGCTCATAGCTCACCTCTCATTTTCAGACACAAGAGCAGGAGAGTAACTTAGAATTTGTGGTCTTTTCTAAAGCTATCAAAGAAACTCTGAAGAATAGCTCTGTTGTTTCCAGGCATGAGAAGGAATATTTTATGTGGATTGGGTGCCTCCAATAAGCTAGTCACTAGTGGAAAAGTAGCTGCAACCTGCCTTCCAAAAGCTTGAACTCATAATGAGCTCATGTGTGATCTGGGACAACTAAAACGGTCTATGTGAGATGTGGTTATCCATGTGCACTTTGAAACCTCCTCTTCTTATTCACTGTGTGACCTTAGGTGGTTCCTTTCACCTCTCTGATTCAGTTTCTGCATCTGGCAGAGGGTCCATGAGTCCTGATCCTACAGGGTTGCTGTGAAGACTGAAGGAGATAATGCATGTGTGTTTATCTCTGTGCTTGGTATATGGGTGTGTGTGTGTGTGTGTATGAGTCACTCAGTTCTGTCCAACTCTTTTGTGACCCCATGGACTATAGTCCTCCAGGCCCCTCTGTCCATGGGATTCTCCAGGCAAGAATACTGGAGTGGGTTGCCATGCCCTTCTCCAGGGAATCTTCCTGACTCAGGGATCAAAGCCAGGTCTCCCGCATTGCAGGCAGATTCTTTACCTTCGGAGCCACCAGAGAACTTTAGCACTTGGCAAATGTTAGCCATGATTATGCTAGATCTGGTAACAGTGTAAAGCAAGCTACATCCCTGACTTCTGGGGGCTTGTACTCAAAATGAGATAAGATATAGAAGAACAAGTAACCCTAACGTGGGGAGAAGGGCCAGGGCGGTGCCTTAGGTCCAATGGCCATGGCTCATTCGTGGTAATTTCACTGAATTTTCCTGCCTTGCTACCCCCTCCTACCCAAATTGCTGACCTTTACCCACAGAAGGAGGCATTCCTTCAGCTGCTTAGAAACCACTTTTTCTTTAATTTTCCCCTTAAGTGTAGTGAAGGGGGAGGGAAAGGGAGAGGGAATAAACACCAGCTGGGATGAGAATATGAAGAAAAGACAGGTTTCTTTTTTTTCCTCATTGAAAAAAAGGGTAGGGTAGTGGGGACAGGGAGAAAAATGTGTGGAGGAGGGGCTGCTGGGAGGCGCTGCGCGGGCGGTTTCACCAAAGCATTGCTTCTTCTAATCATCTCGTTGCAGGCAATGCTCTGGCTCTAGCCAATCATTTGTTTACACCAAAAGGTGCGATGCCAGAGGCAGGTGTCATAACAATTAATAACACTCCTAGGAATGAATAGTTTCTCCCTAACTCTGCCAGCCTGAGGGGAGTTTGCTTCTTGGGAGAGATTCTCATGAAAGTTTGCTTCCACCCAGAGCAGTGGGGAGGGGCCCCTCTGAGAACATTTCATACTGATCTGCAGCCACCCTCTAAAGCCCAGTTGAAAATGGGGGTAAAGCTTTGTCTTTTCAACAAAGTTGGCCTCAGCCTTCCTTGCAGCACTTGGCACCCCCACAAAGCAAAGTCTTTGCTTAGAAATCTTTGAACTTTTGTGCCCAGAGAAACTCAGAGGCAGATAGGGGACTTAAAATGGTGGCAGCTGCTGTTCTTTGGAGATAAATTAGAAATAAAGATGAATTCTAGAGTTGAGGATTTTAAAAAAATTTTTAAAAATATGAATTGAAACTAAGACACAGGAAGGCTAAGTGATTTGCTCAAGTCAGTGGCCCAGCCACAATTTGAACCGAAGCAGTCTGGCTCCAGCACACGACACACACCGCTTTGCTGTCTCACGTTCAGTTCAGAGAAAGGGTTTTCTTTTTTTGACCCTACAGTCAATGCGGTCTGATTATAGCATATAAATATCCTTTCTACAACTGTATGTGTATTGATATTTATTTATCATTTTAGTCAAGAGTCTCTGGATGCTTTGAATACTTTCTCGCCTGCCCTGTACACAACTGCACATACTCTCAAATAATAAAATGTTTTTCCTCTTGATTTAGTAAGCAGACACCGTTGTTCTCTTTGGAGCTAGGGTGTCTTAGTGCACTGGAATCAGAATTACAACTAAAATCAGGGGAGATGCATTCAGTTTTCAAAGAATGCCTTCCCATTCTAGCTTTGGAATAGTGGGAAGGTATTTCCCAGTGACCCAACCTAGAAATTCTATACCTGAGCTCTCCAGACTACATGATTCCTTCAGAATCATGGGATCATGTAAGCATCTGAATCTTGGGATTTTCAACCTCTTGGAGAGTTCTTTTTGTTTTTGTTTTTTTCATTACCCTCCTAATCCTGCTCAGAGAAAGCTGAGGCTTGGGGAGTGGGGACTTGAGTTAATTAGTTGTACTTAGTCAACTCTTGTTAGGGGGTTGATTTCTAGAATCTGCTCCAGAAAAAAATTTGGAACCTCCAGGGCAAAAGACTTTGTGCTTCAGATCTCAGGGCCAGGTTCAACGTCTTCATAGGATTTAGGAGGTCAGAATTTCCTAGGCAAAATCCACATTGAGCAGCCTTCCAAAAAGTTCCCATCACCTGTAAGATAGAATCACATTCTCCACGGAAGGTAACAGGTACTTGTTTCACATCTTGGCTTTCATTACAGATAGAAGCAGCAGCAACAGCAGTAACACAACTTTGGACCAACTGAGCATTTGATTGAACTTCACTTCATGGGGTGACATATTGTTTCTCAGGAAAATTCGGTTGCTATTAAGAGGGAGGCAGTTATCGTGGTTAAATATACTCTCATTGCAATGGAGTACTAGGGGAGCTTTTTAATATTTATGTGACAATAATTGATCTCTTACTACTGTCAAGTACTGCTAAAGACTTATCAGCTTGCTGCTTCAGCACCATATGTTGTAGCCAAGATGCGCTCCATGTGTCCTTCCTGTGCCTTGGGGAGAGAACATTTGCAATAGATCAGAATAGAAAATGGTATGGGCTTCAGTCAAGTTCCTTGCTCTTTGCTTTCTCCTCAGTGACTGGGTATATGCATTCTGACTGTAAAGTAACGAGATCGCCTCCCAAAACCACCTGTGAAATGCAGCCTGGGTCCTTAAGTGTCCCCTTTCCCAGGTACAGGCCAAGAAAGGGGATGACACAATTAAAGGGGATTCCTTGTCAGTTCACCTTGTAGTGCATATAACTTCTTTTAAACAGGCCATTTTGTGAAACCTGAAAGCCCACCCACAATTAAAATGCTAACATCTATACCATTTGGTTTTTCTTAATGAGCCATGTGCTGATTTTGTTTGTCTTCAGCAAAAACAAAATTTAGCACACACATACCATAAAACCCCCAGGAACCTAAGGAGTGGGCCTTTGACAAATTTTACTTGAGCCTGATTTTCATTAGGAATTTGTTTATGGGGATGAGTAAGCTACTTGGGGAAAGACAGTTTAACTGCTTAAAGGTATGAGGGTCCTCTTAGGTGAACTGCATCAGAGAATCACAGTGAGGGTCAAGGAGCCTGAAACATTAATGTCAGCATCCCACAGCCAGATGCACAGGGAGAGTGGCCCAGCAGCTCTTCCTTCCTTTTAATTTGAGGTTATAATGACTCGGATTCCTGTGACTGGAGGGTCACAGTTCCAGTGGATGAGGTTAAATAAGGCAAATGTTTTGTTACATGCTCATCCATTCTGTTCCGTTACGTTCCATCGCTCAGTCGTGTCCGACTCTATGTGACCCCGTGGACTGTAGCCTACCAAGCTTCTCCGTCCATGGGATTCTCCAGGCAAGAATACTGGAGTGGGTTACCGTTTCCTTCTCCATGCTCATAATAATGTTTATATGTTAGAAGCATCCTGACATAGTGGAAAACATCTTCAAGAACTGACATTCATGTCTTTCCTCAAACACATTATGGTGTCACTCATATAATGAGATATTTCTGTTACAAAATCTAAACACAGCAAACATTTGGAGAAAAAAAAAACTGGACATGCCAACCACATTAGAATGCTTTTCCCAAAAATCAGTGTGCCATCTTTTCTGGGATGGAGAATCTTCTTTTCTGTTCATTTGTTTGCTTGCTTTTAGGGAGGTAAGGGCAAGGATGTTTTCCAAGTTATTTAAAAGGAAATTGAAGAATAATATGGACATTTAGCTCTTCTTCATGGGCTTCCCTAGTGACTCCGTGGTAAAGAATCCACCTGCAATGCAGGAGATGTGGGTTCGATCCCTGTGTCAGGAAGATCCCATGGAGGAGGACGTGGAAGCCCACTGCAGTATTCTTGCTTGACAAATCTCATGGACAGAGGATCCTGGTGGGCTACACTCCATGGGGTCACAAAGAGTCAGACATGACTGAAGTGAGCTAGCATGCATACACGAACCCCTTTTTCATAATTACTGTTGCAAGCCTGAGAGAAAAATTTCCTCTATTTATCTGGAGAATTAACCTTTGGAGAATTCTGGAAATAGGTTGAATGTGGTCATCAGGGACCGTGGGCAAATGATGTCTGTATATTTCTTAGACAACTTTCCAAATATTTGGAAAATCCTATACATAGTTCTAATGCCACACTCCAAGTGAATTATTTCTATATTTCCAAGTGAATATAGAGCTCCTCTGGATAGTCTGTTTCCCCTTTTTGTTCCTTGATCTGATAGCTTGGGTTTCTTTTTTTTTAATTAAAAGAAATGAACTTTTAAACAGAAATGATTAATTATCATGCTTTATTCTTTTTCTAAGCATTTTCCTATCCACATGTGACCTGGTCCTCTTAACACTTCTGGAATTGCACTTGATCATTTTCTTTGCCCGATAACGAAATTTAGTGACATTAGAGCTAATGCCTAGACTGTAGGTGTTTCTATTTCCAATTAGCTGACATCAATGACTTTGAATCTGGTGCAACTTTAATATCCCATCCTAGTTGCTACTTATTTACAGCCCACCCCTGCCTACTTTCTTTTACCTGTGCAATTAGGCATCTTACTACCTATCTGGGAATTTATTTTGGCCATGCTATGAAGAATGTGGCATCTTAGTTTCCCAACCAGGAATTGAATCTGTGCCCCTCTGCATTGGAAGTGTAGAGTCTTAACCACTGGACTTCCAAGGAAGTCCCTATCTGGGAAAACTTGTGAAGAAATTACTCTTGATATGAAACCTTACTCCAGAAAACTTCAAACCTATTCAAATTTTGTTCATAATTCCATTCATAGAGTGATCCCAAGGAAGGTCATGACCCAGGTTTAGAATCTCTCAGTTAGAGAGAGGTGTGCCTATAGTCTCTTTTGAGATTACAGAGTCTGTGAAGGTAGACCTCTTAGAGAAGTGATGACCTAGATCATGAATTAGCAATATTTTTTCTGTAAAAGGTCAGATAATAATTGTTTTCAACTTTACAAGCCATAGGGTCTCTGTTGGATTTACTCAGCTCTAAATGAGTAAGTAGCACAAAAGCAGTTGTAGATGATATGTAAATGAATGGGCATATAGCTGTGTTCCAATAAAACTTTATTTATGGACACAATTTGAATTTCATGTGTTTTATGTTATGAAATGTTATTCTTTTCCCATTTTTTCAACCATCTAAAAAATGTGAAAACCAGTCTTAGCTTGTACGTTGTAAGAAAACAGGTGGCCAGCTGGATTTTGCACAAGAGCTGTCATTTTCCAACCCCTGCCCTAGCGCACATCAGGGTCACCAGGGGAGCCTTTCGAAACTACTGACCATTGGCTCAGTCTCTTATGATTCAGACTCAGTTGGTTCAAGGTCCTGCTTGGATATCAGTTCCTTTTAGAAGTTCTTCAGGTAATTCTAATGTACTTCCATGGCTGAGAGGAACTGCTGGTCTAAACCTGTGTTTTCTAGCTCCAGGTTTGGCCCAGATCTTTTGTAAATCCTGGAACTGCAAACCCTTAAGGGTCTCAGCATTCTCCATGGGAGAAAGCTGATATCCAAAAGAGATTTCTGAATCATTTGTAAGTAGTGCTTAACTTACCCTTCTTGAGACAGTGCACTGTAGGGGAAAGAACACCAGATGGTGTGATTTATATAGACAACAAAATAAAGAATAAAACAAAATATTTATTTCACTTAAGTGCATGACTGTGTATATAAATGCATAGAATGAGTTTTGGAAAGCTGCACATCAAACACTGAACTCAGAGTACCTCTGGAGAGGGGATTAGAGCTACAGGGTTGACGGGGGGCTCAAGAAGATATTTTTTTTTGATTGAAGTATAATTGTTTTATGATATTGTGTTGGTTTCAGGTATACAGCAAAGTGATTCAGTTTTCTATATACACACATATTTTTATGTTTTCAAATTCTTTTCTATTTTATTATAAGATATTGAATATAGTTCCCTGTGTTGTAGAGTAAATCCTTTTTGTTTATCTATTTTGTTTATAGTAGTGTGTATCTGTTATTCCCATACTCGTAATTTCTGTGTGTCTATTTCTGTTTTGTAAATAAGTTCATTTGTGCCATTTTTTTAGATTCCATATATAAATGGCATTTTATGATTTGTTTTTGTGTGACTTACACCACTTATTATGATAACCTCTAGGTCCGTCCATGTTGCTGCAATTGGCATTATTTCATTCTTTTTTTATGGCTGGGTAATAAAGCTGATCGCCGAAGAATTGATGCTTTTGAACTGTGGTGCTGGAGAAGACTATTGAGAGTCCCTTGGACTGAAAGGAGATCCAACCAGTCCATTCTAAAGATCAATCCTGGGTGTTCATTGGAAGGACTGATGCTAAAGCTGAAACTCCAATACTTTGGCCACCTCATGCGATGAGTTGACTCACTGGAAAAGAGTCTGATGCTAGGAGGGTTTGGGGGTGGGAGGAGATGGGGACGACAGAGAATGAGATGGCTGGATGGCATCACCAACTTGATGGACATGAGTTTGAGTGAACTCCGGGAGTTGGTGATGGACAGGGAGGCCTGGTGTGCTGTGATTCATGGGGTCGCAAAGAGTTGGACACAACTGAGTGACTGAACTGAACTGAATATTCCATTGTGTGTGTATGCATGTGTGTGTATATATATGTATGTTTGTATATGTGTGTGTATGCTGCTGCGTCACTTCAGTCGTGTCCGACTCTCTGTGACCCCATAGACGGAAGCCCACTAGGCTCCCCCATCCCTGGGATTCTCCAGGCAAGAACACTGGAGTGGGTTGCCATTTCCTTCTCCAATGTGTGAAAGTGAAAAGTGAAAGTGAAGTCGCTCAGGCGTGTCTGACCCTTAGCGACCCCACGGACTGCAGCCTACCAGGCTCCTCCATCCATGGGATTTTCTAGGCAATAGTACTGGAGTGGCTTGCCATTGCCTTCTCCGTGTGTGTGTATATATGTATATATATATATATACACACACACACACACACACAGGGAAACCTATATACATATAGACTTCCTTGGTGGCTCAATAGTAAACAATCCACCTACCAATGCAGGAGATGTAGGTTCGATCCCTGGGTTGAGAAGATCCCCTGGAGAAGGAAATGGCAACCAACTACAGTATTCTTGCCTGGGAAATCCCATGGACAGAAGAGCCTGGTGGGCTCTGGTCCTTGGGGTCACAAAAAGTTGGACATTATTTAGTGATCAAATAGCAATACACACACACACAGACACACCCCACATCGTCTTTGTCCATTTATCTGTGGATGGACATTTAGTTTGCTTCTATTTCTTGGCTATTGTAAATAGTGCTGCTATCAACATTGGGGTGCCTGCTTCTTTTCTAATTAGAATTTTTCTCACTCCTGGATATATGCCCAGGAGTGAGATTGCTGGATCATATGGTAGCTCTAATTTTAATTTTTTGAAGACCTTCCATATTGTTCTGCACAGTGGCTACACCAATTTACATTCTCACCAACAGTGTGGGAGGGTTCCCTTTTCTCCACATACTCCTCAGCATTTGTTATTTTTGATAATGGCCATTCTGACAGGTGTGAAATGGCACCTCACTGTAGTTTTGATTTGTACTTGTCTAACAATTAATGGGGCTTCCCAGGTGGCTCAGACGGTAAAGAATCTACCTGCAATGCTGGAGACCTGGGTTCGATCCCTGGGTTGGGAAGATCCCCTGGAGAAGTGAACAGCCACTCACTCCAGTATTCTGGCCTGGATGAGATGGCTGGATGGCATCACTGATGCAATGAATATGAACTTGGGTAAACTCTGGGAGATGGTGAAGAACAGGGAGGCCTGGCATGCTGCAGTCCATGGGAATCACAAAGAGTCAGACACGACTGGCAACTGAACAACAACAATAGCAACAATTAATGATGTTGAACATCTTTTCACATGCCCATTGGCCATCTGTATGTCCTCTTTGGAGAAATGTCTGTTTAGGTCTTCTGCCCATTTTAGATTGGGTTGTTTGGCTTTTTAATATTGACTGATATAAGCTGTTTGTCTACTTGGATATTAAGCCCTTGTTGTTTACATCATTTGCAAATATTTTCTCCTAGTCTGTAGATTTTCTTTTCATTTTGTTAATGGTTTTTCTTGCTGTTGAAAAGCTCTAAGTTTGATGAAGTCCCATTTGTTTATTTTTGCTTTTATTTATTTTACCTTGTTGGGAGACCAATCTAAGAAAATACTGCTATGATTTATGTCAGAGAATGTTTTGCCTATGTTCTCTTCTGGCATTTTTATTGTGTTGTGTTTTATATTTAAGTATTTAAGCCAATTTGTGTTTATTTTTGTGTATGATATGAGGGAGTATTCTAACTTCATCGATTTATATCTGTTCTCCACGTTTCCCAGCACCACTTATTGAAGAGACTCTCTTCTCTATTGTATATTCTTGCCTCCTTTTCCCAAAGATAGTTGACTTGTAGGTGTGTAGGTTTCTGAGAAGGACTTTTCATTTCAGCCTGCCTTGGTACAGTCTGGATTCAGCCACTCACTAGCTATGTGATTTCACTTCTCTCCTCTTCAGTTTTCTCATAAGTAAATAAGGAAAATAGCAATACATATGTCATAGGATATATCAGGGATTTAGGTGAGTTATATATAGTAAAAATAATTAGAGCTGTATCTGGCATGTAGTAAATGTTCAGTAAATGCTAGTCATTTTCATTAAAAAATGGTTTGGAAAATATAAAGTATTATGCTGATAATGATCAACCCTTTTTTTCTGCCTCTACACCATTTTAGTGAGTAACTAGACTCTTTAAACACAGTGATTATCACCCAGCAGGATTACTCACCCCCTCAGGAGGCAGATTAGACTCCCTATAGTTAAATCTATGGCTTGAAATCAACCCTCTAGAGATCCCGATATTCATTCCAAGTGCACAGCTCTCAGTCTTATGAATGAAATTATGTTTTCATTCATAGTAAAGTATAAGTCAACCCTCTCTCACAGAGAGTGTGCAAGGCTGTGTTCCCAGGGACCAGGAATAAAGTGATGTAAGGGTGGGAATTTATACAGCTTTAAAGCTTTACAGCTAACACCGTCTTATTGCATACGAATACAGTTTCAAATAAAGATTAACTGTATGCAATCAAAAGGAATATTGAACCACAATACCCTCCTTTTAGTAGTCTTTAAAATACAGGAAATCCCCAACTCCCAGCACTATGGTATCTCTCAGGGGGTAATTCAAAGAATGAAAAATGAATAACCTGAGTATCTTTGATTTTCTTTTATAGGAAGCATGTTTGTCTTCTTAATTATGATCTCCTTACATTGTTATAAATATGAGCTTCTGGTTTGACTGGGGGAGAATCTGGGAATGTATTTGGTGCTAAGGAGAACTTGATCTGAGAGGAAAAATTTGGTTTTCAATGATCTATCAAACATATAATTAAAGGTAGTCTGTGTATGAATTGGTGAAGTGAAAGAGTGTATAAAAAATTGTCAGTCTGACCATTGAAGGTGGTAGCTTTACCAGAGAGTTCAGAAGAAAGAATGAGGCCATGTGTTTGAAGACCTGGCATCTGATCCTTTCTGTTACTGATTTTGGATTCATCAGTTAAATTCTCTGGCCTTCATTTTTCTTCTCCATAATTTGACAAGACTGGACTTGATGAATTGAAAAGTCCCTTTGGCCTGAATATTCTATTAATTGTTAATAGCAGTGTTCAGAGCCATGAAGTTCTGCCTGGGGCCTTAGTCTGAGGCAACCATGTATGGTATGTGAGAGAGAAACAAAGCTCTCTGACAAACCCTCACCCACATGTGGAGCCAAATTAAACTTTGAGACGTCAGTTTTCACTGAAATTTCATGTCTAGACTGACTGCTTTTTATTAAAAAACAAAGGTCTTTTGATGCATCTTTGCATTAGTCAGCAATGGTGAGCCTTGGGAATGCTTTCTAAAATGATGGTACATTAGGCTTCTTTCTTTGGAATTAGTAATACAGGGCAGCTGTATTACTGTTGTAGAAGGTAAGCATGAAGCTGACTGAGGTGTCTGCCCCAATTCTATATGCTAGTGAAGGACTCTCCAGGGGAACCATGTTCTACCACCCCTGCTTCACTTCCTTTGAACTTCTTGCTCTTGATGCTATTATTTAAAAAAAAAAAAAAAACCTGATGTGGTTCTGACTGCTACGTGATGACTGACAGATGCTGTGGGGCCTTTGCCTTAGCAGAAGTTCCTTCTTCACATTCTTCATTATCAATCTACTTTCTGGCTCAAAGGCTGTCAGTTGTGGTGGTGCATTTCTTTAGCTACAATAGGGTTAGGTGGCTATGGCATTGCACTGGTATTTGTTAACATTCTCTATTACGGGCTCTGCGGTTCTTATTTGGGATAAACCTGAACCAGCTTGAACCAGGGATTTGCTTTACTTTGCCCTAGTAAAAATTTTTTATTCTTAAAAAAATTCCATGCAATTCTGTGAATTGCAAAAGGAAGGCTAATGAGTGAGTCAGCAAAATAGTGGCCACTAGTTTAGTGAAGAACGAAAATAGTGATAATCCCATTACTTCATGTAGCATATCCATATTATTTTATTCTTCTCTTGGGACCAATGTGTGAGTAAGCGATGGTATCTCCATTTTATGGATTAGAACATTAATAAGTCTGGTGACTTGCCCAAGAGCTGCTAGTTATTGACTGAACTGAGACTCTAATCCTAGTCTTTGGTCTCCAAGTCTAGCGCTTGATTAGAATGATTACAGCCCTGCCTCTCTAAACTTTTCTGGCAGGCAGACACAATGACATACAATTGTTGGGAAGAGGGTAGTGGGAGTAATCTGTTTAGGTGCAGACAGTGAGGGAGTGAATTGTAGAGAATTTGAGAGCAACAATAAAACCAACTCCAAGTCAGCCTGCTCTCTATTATCATGATGCCTCGATGACTCTAAACAGTATCAGCAATAAAATAACTCTCGCTGCCAGAGTAAACCATTTCCACCACTCACTCCTGGGAGGCAGTTCTCCTCAGGCTGTCTATCTAGTGCCAGAGATGCTGCTTAGGGCCAGAAGGGGACACGGAAAGCCAGGCTTTATATTGGAAAAGCCCCTCACTGGAGTATTGAATCAATTAGAAGTGCTTACTGAACCCTGATTCTTTGCACAGTGGCACTGGATTAAGAGCGTAGGGGAAAGAGCAGTCAGGCATGGTCTTCGCCTCAAGGAGCTCACAGTTACCTTGAAGAGCTAAGACAGGTTGAGGCTGCCGCAGCTCACACTTGGCATAAGGAAATAATTAAGAGTGTGATGGGGGCTTCCCAGGTGACTGGGTGGGTTAAAAAAATCTCCTGCAACGTGGAAGACACAGGAGACTTGGGTTTGATTCCTGGGTTGGGTAGATCTCTTGGAGGAGGACATGGCAACCCATTCCTTCCAGTATTCTTGCCTGGAGAGCCTCATGGACAGAGGAACCTGGTGGGCAACAGTCCATAGGGTTGCAAGCAGTCAGACGTGACTGAGCACACATGCAGGGCAGACTGTATATTCTGTAAGAGCTCATTTATTCACTGAAGGATGGAATCTAGATTTGGGTTCAAATTCTTTCTCCATCATTCTCTAGCTCTGTGATACTGGGTAAGTGACTTTGTCTTTTTATGTCTCATTTTCCTCCTCATTTTCCACCCACTGTAAAAATGGAGGGTGATAAACTAATTATAATAATAGCAATAAGATTCCTTTGAGGATTCACTGGGATATGAAATGCTTAATAAATTTTAGTTATTATTTATTTGCCAAATATTTAGTGGAAATATGCTGCTTGCTGTGCCCTGGGCTAGCAGGAGATAAGGCTAGCCTTGAAGGAGCTTTTGTGACTCATTCATTGTTACCCACAGTGGCCAGATAGTATACTGTACTATCATGACCTAGAGCATAGGCTCTGACTCTGCATCACCTTGGCTCAAATCTAGTCTCTATATTCTGCCTGTGTGGTCTCAAGTAGGTCACCTAATGCCTGTGTGTCTCATTTCCCACATCTGTAAAATAGGGATCATAATAGTACATATCTCATTGGATTGTCGTAAAGATTAAATGAGTTAAAACATACTAAATACTTAGAATTGTACATGGAATGCAGTTACCATTCAATAAGCTTTGCTTGTTACCATTAGTATGTTTTTTCTCTCTCACCAGTGCTAATGGAAATAACATTAATTTGGAGATTTAGTTACAGAAATGCTTGAACCTTGAAGTGACGTTTAACTTTTGACTGCATGCTGCTTACAGCAAAACCTTGATTATCAAATATGGAGTTTTATGTTGAGCTTAATTTTCTAGTTAATTAACCAAGGGTTGCTAGAATACCCTATTGATTTCAGCCCTCATGGTTGAAAATCTTTCTGAAATGTCAGTAGCTACTTTCTCCCTTTAGTAAAGAGTCTAGTGACTCTCTCCAAGTCTACAGTAGAGGCAGAGGGTCCTCCAATGCCAAGGTGATGGCTTTGACGTTAGGTAGTCTGTGAATGTAGTGAGAATGCTGTAGAATTCTTGGGGTTGCTGTTTGGACTTTGCCAAGGACTGTTTTTCATATTTTTAGTGACCTGCAATATAGGAACAAGTTAATGGCTTTATAATTCTTCATGTCCCTAGAGTAAGAACTCAGTTGAAGGTTGCTCTGTTTCTAAAAGCAGGGGCCAGGCAGCTGTGTGTCACTTTCTCCATCTATTCTTATGGTTGGCAGGGGGAAAATTACTTTTTGGCAAAGGCTGAAGGTTTCTTTGTGTAGCAGCAGTAGAGAGTACATTTTGTACAGGCAAAAGATAGCTCACAAAGAATTCAGAATGGTCCTTTTGGTACCTCCATCTTTCCTACCAGTTTTACTAGCTTACTACCATGCCTGAATGTCCCACCATTAGGGTCAGCCTCCAGAGCAATCCAGCCCAATGGAAATTTTTACAGTGATAGAAATATTTAAATCTGCACCATCCGATATAGTAATTACTAGTCACATGTGATTACTGAGCACTTGAAAAGTAAGTTTTAATTTACTTTTAATTAAAATAATATAGGTAGCATTTAGTGGTTACTATAACAGATGCTTTAGATAAATGTTTAACCATTACTTCCCCCTCAATGGTATTGAAAGTCTTTAATAAATTCCAGGTATGATGCTTGGGGGAAGAGTATTAATTCATTTTATTCTGTTCAAAACTGTTGTGCACATTGGATTGTTTGTTTTTATTACCTAAAAGGGCTCAGTATGAGATGACGACAGGTTATTGGGAAGTAAGAGTGGAGAGCATTTAAATGGAGAAAGGAAACTGGCCTGCAGAACTTTTACAGAGTATAGGCAAGAGGGTACCACTGAAGGGACAAATTTGGAACCTCATGTTAGATGTTAAGAGATGGCAAGAACAAAAGAAAAATGTGTCCTAATTTACCTTAATATTTAGAGTTGGTGCAGATTTAGGGTTAGAAAGGGGACAGAGGCTTGGGAAGTGAACTTGAGTTGTGTTGGCCTGTGTCTACAGCGCTTGTCTGGAAGTAACTAGACCTGCACTAGAAACACCAGGACTGTGTCCCAGCAGTGCACATTTGGTGAGTCATAGGCCAGAGAGCAGAAGGCAAGAGAGCAGGGGGTGACTATGTAACAACTTCAACACTGAGAGAATTTGGCCAACTGCCAATAGAGGTGCATGCGTGCTCAGTCATTCGGTCATTTCCAGTGCTTTGTGACCCTTTGGACTGTAGCCTGCCAGGCTCCTCTGTCCATGGGATATCCCAGCAAGAATACTGGAGTGGGTTGCCATTCCCTTCTCCAGGGGGTCTTCCTTACCCAGGGATCAAACCCGCGTCTCCCACATTGGCAGGAGGATTCTTTACCACTGAGCCACCTGAGAAGCATAAAGGTACAGTCCATTATCTTTTCTTCAGTTGATGTCCTTAGTACTTAGATGAAATGTCAGTCAGCAAACTACTGCTTCTCTCTGGGATCCCTGAGGCTTCTTCCCGTCAGACTGCTCACAGAGAAGACAGCCTTTTTAGCATAAAAACAAGTGAATGATTTTCTTGTTATTCGGAAGTGTGACGTGTTGGATATATGACAGCTATTCGTGGTGCAATAATCACTGTTTCAAATGTTCAGTTCAGTTCAGTTCAGTTCAGTCGCTCAGTCGTGTCCGACTCTCCGCGACCCCATGAATCACAGCACGCCAGGCCTCCCTGTCCATCACCAACTCCCGGAGTTCACTCAAACTCATGTCCACAGAGTCGGTGATGCCATCCAGCCATCTCATTCTCCGTCGTCCCCTTCTCCTCCCGCCCCCAACCTTTCCCAGCATCAGAGTCTTTTCCAGTGAGTCAACTCGTCGCATGAGGTGGCCAAAGTATTGCAGTTTCAGCTTTAGCATCAGTCCCTCCAATGAACATCCAGGATTGATCTCCTCTAGAATGGACTGGTTGGATCTCCTTGCAGTATAAGGGACTCTCAAGAGTCTTCTCCAACACCACAGTTCAAAAGCATCGATTCTTCAGCGATCAGCCTTCTTCACAGTCCAACTCTCACATCCATACATGACCACGGGAAAAACCATTGCCTTGACTAGACGGACCTTGGTTGGCAAAGTAATGTCTCTGCTTTTTAATATACTATCAAGGTTGGTCATAACTTTCCTTCCAAGGAGCAAGCGTCTTTTAATTTCATGGCTGCAATCAGCATCTGCAGTGATTTTGGAGCCCAAAAAAACGAAGTCTGACACTGTTTCCACTGTTTTTCCATCTATTTCCCATGAAGTGACGGGACCAGATGCCATGATCTTTGTTTTCTGAATGTTGAGCTTCAAGCCAACCTTTTCACTCTCCTCTTTCACTTTCATCAAGAGGCTTTTGAGTTCCTCTTCACTTTCTGCCATAAGGGTAGTGTCATCTGCATATCTGAGGTTATTGATATTTCTCCCGGCAATCTTGATTCCAGCTTGTGCTTCTTCCAGCCCAGCGTTCCTCATGATGTACTCTGCATATAAGTTAAATAAGCAAGGTGACAATATACAACCTTGACGTACACCTTTTCCTATTTGGAACCAGTCTGTTGTTCCATGTCCAGTTCTAACAGTTGCTTCCTGACCTGCATACAGGTTTCTCAAGAGGCAGGTCAGGTGGTCTGGGATTCCCATCTCTTTCAGAATGTTCCACAGTTTATTGTGATCCACACAGTCAAAGGCTTTGGCATAGTCAATGAAGCAGAAATAGATGTTTTTCTGAAACTCTCTTGCTTTCTCCATGATCCAGAGGATGTTGGCAATTTGATCTCTGGTGCCTCTGCCTTTTCTAAAACCTGCTTGAACATCTGGGAGTTCACGGTTTATATACTGCTGAAGCCTGGCTTGGAGAATTTTGAGCATGACTTTACTAGCGTGTGAGATGAGTGCAATTGTGCGGTAGTTTGAGCATTCTTTGGCATTGCCTTTCTTTGGGATTGGAATGAAGACTGACCTCTTCCAGTCCTGTGGCCACTGCTGAGTTTTCCAAATCTGCTGGCATATTGAGTGCAGCACTTTCACAGCATCATCTTTCAAGACTTGAAATAGCTCAACTGGAATTCCATCACCTCCACTAGCTTTGTTCGTAGTGATGCTTTCTAAGGCCCACTTGACTTCACATTCCAAGATGTCTGGCTCTAGGTCAGTGATCATGTTATCGTGACTATCTTGGTCGTGAAGATCTTTTTTGTACAGTTCTTCTGTGTATTCCTGCCACCTCTTTTTAATATCTTCTGCTTCTGTTAGGTCCATACCATTTCTGTCCTTTATCGAGCCCATCTTTGCATGAAATGTTCCCTTGGAATCTCTAATTTTCTTGAAGAGCTCTCTTGTTTTTCCTATTCTGTTGTTTTCCTCTATTTCTTTGCATTGATCACTGAGGAATGCTTTCTTATCTCGCCTTGCTATTCTTTGGAACTCTGCATTTAGATGCTTGTATCTTTCCTTTTCTCCTTTGCTTTTCGCCTCTCTTCTTTTCACAGCTATTTGTAAGGCCTCCTCAGACAGCCATTTCGCTCTTTTGCATTTCTTTTCCATGGGGATGGTCTTGGTCCCTGTCTCCTGTACAATGTCACGAACCTCCGTCCAGAGTTCATCAGGCACTCTATCAATCAGATCTAGTCCCTTAAATCTATTTCTCACTTCCACTGTATAATCATAAGGGATTTGATAGAGGTCATATCTGAATGGTCTAGTGGTTTTCCCTACTTTCTTCAATTTAAGTCTGAACTTCGCAATAAGGAGTTCGTGATCTGAGCCACAGTCAGCTCCTGGTCTTGTTTTCGCTAACTGTATACAGCTTCTCCATCTTTGGCTGCAAAGAATATAATCAATCTGATTTCGGTGTTGACCATCTGGTGATGTCCATGTGTAGAGTCTTCTCTTGTGTTGTTGGAAGAGGGTGTTTGCTATGACCAGTGCGTTCTCTTGACAAAACTCTTGAAGCAATAAGCCTCTAGAGACAGTATTAGTAATGCCCAGACTCATGGATGGATGAGGATCTTGTTTTACTAGAGACCATCAGCTTCTAGTGGTTTAAAATTTCTCTGATCCAATTTGTTTGGCATTAAGGAAGTCTTATGCTTCAAGATTTACCCTGGAACAGATCAACAACATCACGGTGAAAGTTAATAATCAGTGTTGAGATCTAACCACATTCCTCCAAGAAGGATGGGCACCAGGGTAACACAGATTTGGAGCTATTAGGTTGGTGAGAATGTAATTGTGGTTTCGGGCTGTGATTTTAAATCATTATAACTAGGTTCAAACACATCTTTATTAATCAAAATAAGAACCATTGCAATCAACATGTTTTTGCCAACAAGAAATAAGTTTATTCCTGTAGCATAAAAATCCATGCTTCAGGATTTGACAAATTCTTGGAAAGCGTTTTCTGCCTCCTGCTCCTGTGGAAGCGTTTTCCCTGCAAAAAGTTGTCAAGATGCTTGAAGAAGTGCTTGTCAGTTGGTGAGAGGTCAGGTGAATATGGTGGATGAGGCAAAACTTTGTAGCCCAATTCGTTCAACTTTTGAAGTGTTGGTTGTGTGACATGTTCTTGGATGTTTCATGGAGAAGAATTGGGCCCTTTCTGTTGATCAATGCCAGCTGCAAGTATTGTAGTTCTCGGTATGTCTCATTGACTTGCTGAGCATACTTCACAGATATAATGGTTTAGCCAGGATTCAGAAAGCTGTAGTGGATCAGATGGGCAGCAGATCACCAGTGACCATTACCTTTTTTTTTGATGCAGGTTTGGATTTGGGAAGTGCTTTGGAGCTTCTTCTCAGTCCAGCTACTGATTTGGTCATTGCTGGTTGTCATATAAAATCCAGTTTTCATGGCACATCTCAATCCTATCAAGAAACAGTTCATTGTTGTTGTGTAGAGTAAGAGGAGACAACACTTCAAAATGGTGATTGTTTTGATTTTTGGTCAGTTCATGAGGCACCCACTTATCGAGCTTTTTCACCTTTCCAATTTGTGTCAAATGCCGACTCAATGTCCACATTGAGTTCTTCGGCAACTTCTCATGTAGTTGTAATAGGATTAGCTTCAATAATCCTCTCAGTTGGTCATTGTCAACTTCCAATGGCCAGCCACTGCACTCCTCATCTTCAAGACTCTCATCACCTTTGCAAAACTTCTTGAGCCAACACTACACTGTACATTTGTTAGCAGTTCCTGGGTCAAATGTGTTGTTAATGTTGCGAGTTGTCTCTGCTGCTTTTCCACCCATTTTGAACTCAAATAAGAAAATCACTCAAATTTTCTTTTTGTGTAACATCATTTCCATAGGCTAAAATAAATATAAAATAAACAGCAAGTCACTAGCAAAAATCCATAAGGTGAGAAATGCACAATTAAAGTGATTTATAACATAACCACGTTTATTTAGAATGTATTCCAATATCAAATAGCAAATTTCAACAATGCAAAAATCGCAGTTACCTTTACACCAACCTAATATTAAATGGCTGTGTCTTCCTGGTGGGAACCAAGTGTTGAATGAAGGACAGGGAAGTGCTTGGACTGTGTGTGAAGGAGAGAGGAGGTTTCCAGGGTAGGACACTCATGAGGATGTTATTCTATTGGGAAAAGGCTTAGGGTTCGTCCCTAAAGCAGATCTGCTCAATTACAGTTACAGGATAGAGGCAATGTGGGGAGAACTTACATAAGAAACTCACTGTGGATGTAGACAGTTTCATTTCAGTTCAGTTGCTCAGTCGTGTCTGACTCTTTGTGACCCCATGAACCATAGCACGCCAGGACTCCCTGTCTATCACCAAATCCCAGAGTTTACCCAAACTCATGTCCATTAAGTCGGTGATGCCATCTAACCATCTCATCCTCTGTCGTCCCCTTCTCCTCCCGCCTTCAACCTTTCCCAACATCAGGGTCTTTTCAAATGAATCAGCTTTTCACATCAGGTGGCCAAAGTATTGGAGTTTCAGCTTCAACATCAGTCCTTCCAATGAACACCCAGGATTGATCTCCTTTAGGATGGACTGGTTGGATCTCCTTGCAGTCCAAGGGACTCTCAAGAGTCTTCTCCAACACCACAGTTCGAAAGCATCAATTCTTTGGCGTTCAAAGTAACATCTGACAAAGTAACGTCTGACAAAGTAACATCTCTGCTTTTTAATATGTTGTCTAGGTTGGTCATAACTTCCCTTCCAAGGAGTAAGCGTCCTTTAATTTCATGGCTGCAATCACCATCTGCAGTGATTTTGGAGCCCCCTAAAATAAAGTCAACCACTGTTTCCCCATCTATTTCCCATGAAGTGATGGGACCAGATGCCATGATCTTAGCTTTCTGAGTCCTAAACTGGAAAATATAGACAGAAAACCTAGACTTAAGAGAGAATGTTTTGACAAGACTATTTTGGAAATTTTCAGCATTATGGTTAATTTCACTATAGACAGCTCTCTTCTACCAAAAAGAAATTCTGCTTGGAGAGCCATCATCTCTACTTCCTTAGGGAGATTGGGAAATGGGGCTACACCCCTCTGCCTCTTCCATGTAATTCATAAGAATCAAACAGCACCAATGTGCAGTCTCATTCTCATATTTGTAAGGCATAAGCCAAAGTTATAAATGAAGGCACCTGGCCTGAAGCTAGCAAACTCCTGTCCGCTCATCTTTCTACTCCTGGCTCTCTTTCTGAAGCCCCAGAGGCCTCATGCACATGGATATGCCAGATCATATGTTCAAGTTCCATGCAGTGCTCTCCTATCTTAAACAAGTGGCCCTGGGTCACCCAGCAGGCTAGGGTTGTACACAGCTCTAGTGTTGTCCACCTTTGGGAGGATGGTCATGGGGAAAAGGCTTGTACAAATCCCCCAAGATAGGCTTCATGCTTTTCGGAAGAGAATTCTGAGCTTTATTTAAGTGGGATTTGGTCTAGAAAATTAGTCTGGACTTGAAGAGAGCATGTTCCCTTGAATCTGTAGACTCACCACTTTGAGGGGAGAGGTGCTGCCAGAGGAAAGTCAGAATAGGCCCCTCTAAAATATAGGCCTTAGAACAGGGCCTCTTACCTGGGTCTAGGGCACTACTGTTAACCAGATACCAGTATACTCACTGAAAAAATGTGGACAGACCACTGTGTTACTATTTTTGGTCAGAGACTCCATCAACCAGTGATGTAGTGTTGTGAGTTTTGTGAGAATAGCTTCAGTGAACTGAAAAGGAACAGACAACAAGGACCAGCTGAGGTGGCTGGTAACCACCTACTCCTGTGTCTTCTTATGCAGTCATTCCTGTGCAGAGAGGGGTGTCAGAATGAGACTCGAGAGCTGATGGTGGCTCCCTAGTAAGTAGTTAGCTGGGAGAAGTCATTTTAAATGCAGTGAGGCAGGAAGAGACCTCGACAGCCTTGGGTTTCAGAGACTGATGCCTGGAATCACAGTAGAAGGACTGTGCCCCTACTGTGGGGCTTGCTTCATAGAGCGCACTTCAGCATCGTTCCTAGCAATGAAAAAATTACTGGCATTACTGGTGGAAGAAAGAATCCTGGGAATTGACCTTTTGCCTTTGTCTTTTGGAGGTGATGGGAAGCTGCCAGCTATATCTGTGCACAGGCTGAGCTCCTTTTCTGCCTGTCCTCGTCACTGGTAAACTGCCGAGCTCAGAAGCACTCACTTCTGGACAGGTGGTGGACAGAGCATCTGTACGCTATCACTTCCTGTGTCCTCCTTCTCTGCTGTTCCTATCCCAAGAAAGCCAAACAGTTCACTTGCCTGAGGAATGCTTCTGAGAAGGACTTGTGGGTCTTTCATTAGATGATACTAGTGCTCAGAGTGGCTCCCACTGAATGGTTTTTACATGCCAGGCTCTGTGTTAAGTGATTAACATACCGCTTATCATTGAATTCTCACAGCAGCACCATGAGGGTTTTGTTGTTATCATCCCCATCTCACAAATGAGTAAACTGAGGTGGCAAGAGGCTAAGTAACTTGCTTGCCCCAACAACATGCAGCTATAAGTGACAAAGTCAGTTTACAAACTCAGGTCTGCTTGACTCCAAAGCCCATGTCTGTGTCTGTCACCCTAACCTCCCGACTGTTCTGTCCTCCATCTGGGCCTAATGTCTCTGCATAGAATTAACAATGAACTCTTTCTTACTTTTTATTTAGAGGCCAGGTCATCCAAATGCATTTGGTGAATTCTTACTCTGTGCATCCATCCTCTGTGCTGTCGTGGGAGCTTGCTGAGTAAAGAGGGATGCTAAGAGCATGCTCAGCAGAGCAGAATGAGTTGAATTAGGCTCAGCGTCCTGGAACAGAGGTCTTGAAATGAGCTTGCAAAGGACAAAACAGACATAGCTTAGCAAGGAGGGGGGGATTTGGTGTGAGGGGCTTGGCACAGTGTCTAGAACATTGCACACTATCAATTCCTACTTGTTGGATGCAGTGAGAGGCTTGGTAAGTAAGGGCAGCCACATCTTTCTTTTTTCTCCCTGGGAGAGAGATAAATTAAGCTAACCTTTACCCCCTATGCCTAGCAAAGCAGTCTTTCCGTCTCCTAGAGGTTTTGTGTCTAGCAGTTGGCCACAGTGCACATAGCCAGGTGCCATGTAAATGGAAAGACCAGTGTAGACAGAGGGCATTGTAGGGAGAGGCTGGGTTTCAATCTCAACTCTGTCATTCCTAGTTCTGTGACTTTGGATAATTTACTTAATCTCATTAGGCTTCAGTTTTCTCATGTATGAGGTGAAGGTCATAATGATATCTATCTCATGGAGTTGTTATAAAGATCAAGTAAGCTATTTATGTAGCACTGGGCCTGGCATATAGCAGGCACTCAAGAACTGTTGGCTATTATTATTATTACCTTTCTTTAGAAACTTGATAACATCTATAACATTTAAGAAACCTTCAAAAGTCCTTATCTCAAAATCTTTACTAAAAGCAAGAATGCATCCAGAAAACACAGAAACTTGTTTTTGAAGATAGTTAAACATACACCCCCATGTATATACAAACACATGTGTGAGTGCACAGTGTCTAATTTCATTTTAATCAAAGGTTGTATGATTTGAAAGCTGTGAGTTTTGTTGTAACATGCAAAGTTACAATAGGAAGAGAGCAATGCATGAGTTAAAAATTGGATATCAGATTGGTGCAGGATAAATGCTCATTATTACCTTAAGTATAAAAGATGTGCTCTTAAAAAATCAAGGAAAATGCCATTTTGGAAACTAATAATCTATTAGTGGGAACCACAGTTTAATTTGAAAATGATTCTTCTAAAAGGCAAATATAAGAGTTGAGGATAGGTCCTGGATTCTAGATTCCATCTGAGTAAAGGATGGACTGTCTGATCTACCACCTAAACTGAGAAGAGTGGTAAACCAGTTCCTTCCTTAGAGTCTTTAAAATACTCCATGAAGTGACAATCACTCATTCATGTGGAAATTCAAAGAATATTGCTCACTGACAGTATTAATGACAGCAGTGAAAGCAGGAGTGCTTAGGTCAGATAAGTGATTACTATTTACACATTACTTGCTATATGCTAGCCACTATCCTAAGCAATTTATATAAAGGTCCATACAGTCAAAGCTATGGTTTTTCCAGTAGTCATGTACGGATGTGAGCATTGGACCATAAAGAAGGCTAAGCACTGAAAAATTGATGCTTTTGAATTGTGGTGCTGGAGAAGAGTCCTGAGTCCCTTGGACAGGAAGGAGATCAAACCAGTCCATCCTCAAGGAAATCAACCCTGAACATTCACTGGAAGGATGAAGCTCCAATACTCTGGCTACCTGATGTGAAGAGCCGACTCACTGGAAAAGACCCTGAAGCTGGAAAAGATTGAAGGCAGGAGGAGAAGGGAGCAACAAAGGATGAAATAGTTGGATGGCATCACCGACTTAATAGACATGAGTTTGAGCAGACTCCAGGAGATAGTGAAGAACAGGGAAGCCAGGTGTGCTGCAGTCCATGGGGTCTCAAAGAGTCAAACACAACTTAGCAACTGAACAGCAACAACACATGTAAGTTTCATAAAAGCCCATTAAAATTTTCACATGAGGAAACTGAAGCAATGAGAAGTAAAATAACTTGCTCAAAATCACACTACTCATAATGAGCTGAGTGTCAATGAGCTGGCATTCTCACTTGAGAGGTGGCACTCTTAAGAGGTTACACTACACCGCCTCACCAAAACACAGGCTAAAGGGGATTTTGCTAATTGTCTTATTCATTGGACTTGCCTGCTGTTCTAGATATTTAGTGTTGTCTGGGCTTTCTCTGTTTCTTAGTGGTTTTTCTGCCCTAGCACTTCACCTGTGGATTTAAAGAAAGAAAGTCCTATATGTGATGGTCACTTTCAGAGTGTAGGAACCCAGGCAGTTTGGGAGTTGAGATTTTTGAACTGTCTTCTCTACCCAAGTTCTGAAGCAATTGAATTGTAAAGCAGATGGAGTATAAAATGTTGCCTTTAGTCCTGAGAAAGTCTAGCTTGGGGTAGACAGCTAAGGATGTGAGCCAAACAGGTTTGCTTACTGAACTCCAGGATTAGAGGGTGTACTTATCCAGCTAAAATTTTCCATGTTAAACTCGGCGCCTGGTCCAGAAAGTATTCTCAGGTGGCAGGCTGGTTCACAGAGAGGAAGGAATGAGGTGTCAAGTCAAGCCTGTTTAATTTATTCATCCTCACTTTAACCACTTAGTTGAGATCTCCTCTGACAGGGAACAGTGAGTGAAGAAGGTAAAGCGGGATCAGGAGTGTTTAGGGTGATGTTTTTCTCTTGGAAACTAGGAGTGGGAAAGATGGACTGCTCTAACACTGGGCCAGGTCCCATATGATACAGTAGTTTGGGGAGTTCCTGCCATGGTTGCTTCTTTCTGTTTCTAGACAAACATAGGATTCATGGGTATGTGCTTTTTGAATGACTCTGACCCTGATGTGTTTCCATAAGGGAATTATTTTGAGGCCACCAGGATCTGTATATCTGATATCTGAAGGATAGTGATAACAGCAGCCAGCAGTTGTGTGCTCCTCTCAGGGTCATAGAACAAACTAACCACAAGCTCTACTATTTTTTATTTTTCATCCAACTCCCAGAGGTCTTGTTTTATCAGCCCAGGCCTCTTGATGAGGGTGAAAGAGGAGAGTGAAAAAGCTGGCTTAAAGGTCAACATTCAAAAACGAAGATCATTGCATCTGGTCCCATCATTTCACTTACAAATAGATGGGGGAAAATTGAAAACGATGGCAGATTTCCTCTTCTTGGGCTCCAAAATCACTATGGATAGTGACTGAAGCCATGAAATTAAGACACTTGCTCCTTAGAAGAAAAGGTATGACAAACCTAGACTGTATTAAAACGTAGGGACATCACTTTGCCAACAAAGGTCTGTATAAGTCAAGGTTATGATTTTTCCAGTTGTCATGTGTGGACGTGAGAGTTGGACCATAAGGAAGGCTGAGTGCTGAAGAATCGTTGCTTTCTAATTGTGGTGCTAGAGAAGACTCTTGAGAGTCCTTTGGACAGCAAGGAGATCAAACCAGTCAATCCTAAAGGAAATCAACCCTGAATATTCATTGGAAGGGCTGATGCTGAAGTTGAAGCTCCAATACTTTGGCCACCTGATGCAGATCAGCTGACTCATTTGAAAAGACCCTGATGTTGGGAAAGATTAGTACAGGAGTAGAAGCAGGCAACAGAGGATGAGATGGTTGGATGGCATCATTGACTCAATGGACATGAGTTTGAGCAGACTCTGGGAGATAGTGAAGGACAGGGAAACCTGACATTCTTCAGTCCATGAGGGCACAAAGAGTCGAACACCATCAAGCAACAGAAAAACAACAACATATGTTGCTGGTAGGCATGTAAAATGGTAGGTTACTCTAGAGAGCAAGAAAATAATTTGACAATTTCTTTTAGAACTAAACATCTAACTATCATATGACCCAGCGATAGCATACTTGGGAAATTTATCCCAGAGAATAAAAGTTGTTTTCACACAAAATCCCGTACATAGCAGCTGTATGAGTTTGCTTGGGCTGTGATAACAAAATACCAAAAACTAGGTGGCTTAAACAACAGAAATATCTTTTTCAACAGACATGAGTTTGAACAAACTCTAGGAGATAGTGAAGGACAGGGAATTCTGTAGTTCCTGGGGTTGCAAAGAGTCGGACATGACAGCAACTGAACAACAACAGACATATTTGTATTCCAATTTTACTTCTACCGCTTCTGCACAGGATGACTTTGGATAATTTAGTTTTCTAAGCTCTAGTTTTCTCATCTGTAGAATGGGTATAACAGCTTGGAAGAAAAGTTATGAGCAACCTATACAGCATATTAAAAAGCAGAGACATTACTTTGCCAACAAAGTTTTGTCTAGTCAAACTATGGTTTTTCCAGTAGTCATATATGGATGTGAGAGTTGGACTGTAAAGAAAGCTGAGCACAGAAGAATTGATGCTTTTGAACTGTGGTGTTGGAGAAGACTCTTGAGAGTCCCTTGGACTGCAAAGAGATCCAACCAGTCCATCCTAAATGAAATCAGTCCTGAATATTCATTGGAAGGACTGATGTTGAAGCTGAAACTCCAATACTTTGGCCACCTGATGCAAAAAAACTGACTCATTTGAAAAGACCCACATGCTGGGAAAGATTGAAGGTGGGAGGAGAAGGGGATGACAGAGGATGAGATGGTTGGATGGCATCATCAACTCGATGGATATGAGTTTGAGCAAGCTCCGAGAGTTGGTGATGGACAGGGAAGCCTGGTGTGCTGTAGTCTATGGGGTTGCAAAGAGTTGGACACAAATAAGCAACTGAACTGAACTGAGAATGCAGTGACACACGAAGTGCTTAAGATAGTGCCTGCCCTGTAGAAAGTTCTTAATGAATGTTTTCTATGATTGTTCATATTTTCCCCCTGCTTCTCTGTTTCATGGAAGCCCATCTCCTTTGCCAATTGAAAGCCTACATCTTATCAAACATGTCTTTTCATCATATTCTAGTATATATGGGCCTTTTTCTTCTTTGGACTCTGACTTTTATAGCCTGTATCAGACAATTTCATATTATTGCATCATTAATGGTGTGTATTCTGTGGCTGTTTTCAACTAGAATATAGCTGGAGACTTCATGGCTAGGAAGCTCATCTCATATTTCTTTAAAGTATTGTGAGATATAGAGCATGGTGACTATAGTTAACAATACTGTATTATATACTTGAAAGTTGCTTAAATATTCTCACCACACAAGAAAGGTAATTATGTGAGGTGATGGAGGTGTGATTATTGTAATTGTATCACAATATATGTGTACATAAAATCACCACACTGTATATTAAAAAGTTACAAAGTTTTATGTCAGTTATATCTCTATGAAACTGAAAAAAATACAAAAATACAAAATAATATAAATGCACATAATATAGTTTCTGGCACATAGTAGGAACTCAAAATATTTTTACTTCTTTTTATTCTTCCTCTCCTTCCTCTTTTCTCCTCTTTCTGCTCTCCTTCCTTCCTATCTACTGCACTGGAAGCACCCTGGGCCCACAAAATGCTGGCACAGTTGTTATCCACAATAATTGTTCAGTAAATATTTTAGGATGACCAGTTAAGTAAGAAGTTCTGCCATATCAAAATCTCAGCTGGTTTCATAGTAGAAATTGATATGCTGATCCTAAAATTCATATTTAATTACATGGAATTACATGGTATTCATATGGAGTTACATATGAACTAGCCAGAATTCTATGCCAAATAATATGCAATGCCAAAAAATGATCAAACTACCACACAACTGCACTCATCTCACATGCTTGTAAAGTAATGCTCAAAATTTTCCAAGCCAGGCTTAAGCAATACATGAACTATGAACTTCCAGAGAGTCAAGCTGGATTTAGAAGAGTCAGAGGAACCAGAGATCAAATTGCCAACATCCGCTGGATCATGGAGAAAGCAAGAGAGTTCCAGAAAAACATCTATTTCTGCTTCATTGACTATGCCAAAGCCTTTGTGTGGATCACAATAAACTGCGAAAAATTCTGAAAGAGATGGGAATACCAGAACACCTGACTTGCCTCTTGAGAAACCTATATGCAGGTGAGGAAGCAACAGTTAGAACTGGACATGGAACAACAGACTGGTTCCAAATAGGAAAAGGAGTATGTCAGGGCTGTATATTGTCACCCTGCTTATTTAACTTCTATGCAGAGTACATTCTGAGAAACACTGGGCTGGAAGAAGCAGAAGCTGGAATCAAGATTGCCGGGAGAAATATCAATAACCCCAGATATGCAGATGATACCACACTTATGGCAGAAAATGAAGAACTAAAGAGCCTCTTGATGAAAGTGAAAGAGGAGAATTAAAAAGTTGGCTTAAAACTCAACATGCAGAAAACTAAGATCATGGCATCCAGTCCCATCGCTTCATGGCAAATAGATGGGGAAACAGTGGAAACAGTGGCTGACTTTATTTTTCTGAGCTCCAAAATCACTGCAGATGGTGATTGTAGCTGTGAAATTAAAAGATGCTTACTCCTTGGAAAGAAAGTTATGACCAACCTAGACAGCATATTAAAAAGCAGAGACATTACTTTGTCAACATAGGTCCGTCTAGTCAAGGCTATGGTTTTTGCAGTAGTCATGTATGGATGTGAGAGTTGGACTGTAAAGAAGGCTGAGAGCAGAAAAATTGATGCTTTTGAACTGTGGTGTTGGAGGAGACTATTGAGAGTCCCTTGGACTGCAAGGAAATCCAACCAGTCCATCCTAAAGGAGATCAGTCCTGGATTTTCATTGGAAGGACTGATGTTAAAGCTGAAACTCCAGTACTTAGGCCACCTCATGCAAAGAGCTGACTCATTGGAAACGACCCTGATGCTGGGAAAGATTGAGGGCAGGAGGAGAAGGGGACGACAGAGGATGAGATGATTGGATGGCCTCACCTACTCAATGGACATGAGTTTGGGTAAACTCTGGGATTTGGTGATAGACAGGGAGACCTGGCGTGCTGTGGTTCAGTTCAGTTTAGTTCAGTTGCTCAGTCATGTCTGACTCTTTGTAACCCCATGGACTGCAGCACGCCATCAACTGATGAATGAAGAAACAAAATGTGTTATATTTATACAATGGAATATTATTTGACCATAAAAGTGAACTAAGTGTTGATTCATGGTATAATATAGATGAACCTTGAAAACACTATAGTAGTGAAAGGAGCCAGAAATGAAAGGCCACAGATTGTATGATTCCACTTATACAAAATGTCCCATATAAGTAAATCTGTAGAGTCAGAAAGTAGATTTGAATTTACCTTGTGCTAGTGCAGGGATGTAGTCTTAGAGGTGGGTGATGGTGATAGTTAAGAGGGAAGGATTTCTTTCTACTCATATAATTTTATTCAATTTCACATATGCCAAATATTTTATTTATTTAATTTTCACATATACCAAATAAGAAAGTATTACTGTTCACATTCTACAGTTAAGGGATCAAAATACTGAACAAAATGCTGATCAAAATACTGCAACTTGCTCATAGTTACACAGATAGTATAAGTTCCAAAATGGGTTGTGATTTTGGTTGTACAACTCTGAACATACTAAAAGCCATTGAATTAGAAACTTTATTTTTTTGATAGGAAGTAGATTTATTAATATCCTTTGTAAAGAGATTGCAGGGAAATGGGGTGCAAGATCATCATCCCAGGTCTCGGATGAATTCCTGGGACAGGCTACTGAGTAAGCTTCCTTGGCTTCATTCAGTAAGGAGTTCCGGATGAGTCATAGTAAAATGAAAGCAGAAGACACATTCCATAGGCAGAATGCAGTCTATATCAGAAGGTGAGAGCCAAAGTAGACATGTTAAATGAGTGAATTGTTTGGTTGGTATGTGAATTCTATCTCAGTAAGTCAGTTAGCAAAAAAAAAAAAAAGAAAGAAAGAAAAGTTTATGCTTAATAAGTGATACTATATTTATTCTTCCAATGAAAAAATCAGAAGATCTGAGAAAGCCAGTAACTTTTAAAAGCTCCCCAATTGATTTTATTTTTTTAAGTAATTATTTTTTTATTTTTAAAAAATTTTTATTGGAGGCTAATTATTTTACAATATTATATTGGTTGGTTTTGCCATACATTGATATGAATCCGTCCCGGGTGTACATGAATTCTCCCTCCATAGCCAAGAGGCTCTTCATTAAGGGAATGATTGATTATATTCTATGTAAACTCTGATTAAATGAATCAGTCAGTGGATGTCTGATGGAGGTCAGCTTTTCTTCTGTTGCCTAAAAGGTAGCCAGGTGTACGGAGTAGAGGAAGCAGGAGGTATTCATTTTATCCAAAGACCCAACTCTTTCCCAGGCTCCAGAATGATGTGCAGGATATGACCTTTCCAAGCCCTTCCACTAGATACCTATCTGCACCCAGACCACAGGACTGTGCTAAAGAGACAGGACACATGTCTGAAGATTAGAGCTCCTTTCAAAGAAGAAATTCTGTCAACACAAAGCACAATATTATTGCATTTTTCTAAAGCTGTGTGAATCTCCACATGCCATCTGCCTGTTATATTTATAAGTTCCTGCCTGAGTAGGTTTGCATTTATGTTGATAGAATCTGAAGGCAAAATTGTGATATTGTTCTTCAGAATTAGCATTGTGTTGTCTTACCAGTGGTGATATTTTTTTATTATTATGAGCTTTACTTTTCTCCCAGGGAGACCCTACATGAGTGAATATAATGCATATAAATGAGGGCACTTAAATGCCATCCTTAGCATAAGGTGGTCAGACTGTCAAGCTTAATGACTTAATGTAGCGCTAATCATTCCAGCTTGTATAATTTAATAGAGATACTTAAAATGTTGAATAGAATGAAATATTTTGCATTTTGAACCATTTTTATTCTTTATTCACTTTCATTAAGCAGAAGTAAAAAGTGCATTGTTGCCATTTTACACTTTTGTTAGCCATGCTTGCTAACAGCAAAGCCATCAGGACAGGAACATAGAACTTTTTACCCAGAGATCTCTAAGCAAGCATTAACTCTGTTGATCAGTTAAAATTCAGTTACAGTTTGCAGCACACAGTTGTTTTTTTTTTTTTTAAATCATAGAACAGTTGTGCTTTGTACAGTCACATGTAGAGCCAAGACACCTGGGAATTTTCCTGACCCAAGGTTGAGTATGACCCTTTTGGAAGGGACTGAAAGATCTTTACAGCATTCTGTGCCCCAGATAGAGACCCTGAGGATAGGACTACTCCCCTCCAAATGCCAAGCAGGATCCCAAGTGCTCTGCACAGCACCTGGCAGGATCTGACATCTTCCTTTCTCCAGGTCACTCTTTGCTATTTTGCTGCATTATCGCATTAATGGTCATCCTTCATGTCATTTGTTCTTGGGCCCCTTTGCTCTGTTAGGCCTTCAATTCTCACCCCCTTGTCCCCAAATCTCATGGTTCCTTTGATCTGTGTCAGTTCAATTTCTTATAACATTCATGGCACAGTTTCCATATGCTCAGGTTAAAGCAAGATGAAGGCATCTTATTTAACCAAAATTTTCTCTTAAGTACATGCACACCCATGCGCACACAAGCACGTGTGCACACACACAACATTTCCTTTCCATTCTAAACTCTTAATCTTGTAGAGGTGTACACTAAGTTTAACTCCATTTGACTAATCACAGAAACTTCAAATTCCTGCCCAAAGTACTACATTTTGTTTTTTCTTATTTATAGTGATATTATTTTTAAGTATAGTTGATTTACAGTGTTGTGCTAGTGTCATGTGTACAGCACAGTGATTCTGTTTTATATATATATATATATCCAATTCTTTTCAAAATCAGTTCAGTTCAGTTCAGTCACTCAGTCGTGTCCGACTCTCCGCGACCCCATGAATCACAGCACGCCAGGCCTCCCTGTCCATCACCAACTCCCGGAGTTCACTCAAACTCATGTCCACAGAGTTGGTGATGCCATCCAGCCATCTCATTCTCTGTCGTCCCCTTCTCCTCCCACCCCCAATCCTTCCCATCATCAGAGTCTTTTCCAGTGAGTCAACTCGTCGCATGAGGTGGCCAAAGTATTGGAGTTTCAGTTTTAGCATCAGTCCTTCCAATAAACACCCAGGATTGATCTCCTTTAGAATGGACTTGTTGGATGTCCTTGCAGTCCAAGGGACTCTCAAGAGTCTTCTCCAGCACCACAGTTCAAAAGCATCAATTCTTCGGGGATCAGCTTTCTTCACAGTCCAACTCTCACATCCATACATGACCATGGGAAAAACCATAGCCTTGACTAGACGGACCTTTGTTGGCAAAGTAATGTCTCTGTTTTTAAATATACTATCTAGGTTGGTCATAACTTTCCTTCCAAGGAATAAGCGTCTTTTAATTTCAAGGCTGCAATCAGCATCCACAGTGATTTTGGAGCCCAAAAAAATAAAGTCTGACACTGTTTCCACTGTTTTTCCATCTATTTCCCATGAAGTGATGGGACCAGATGCCATGATCTTCGTTTTCTGAATGTTGAGCTTCAAGCCAACTTTTTTACTCTCCTCTTTCACTTTCATCAAGAGGCTTTTTAGTTCCTCTTCACTTTCTGCCATAAGGGTAGTGTCATCTGCATATCTGAGGTTATTGATATTTCTCCCAGCAATCTTGATTCCAGCTTCTGCTTCTTCCAGTCCAGAGTTCCTCATGATGTACTCTGCATATAAGCTAAATAAGCAGGGTGACAATATACAACTTTGACATACTCCTTTTCCTATTTGGAACCAGTCTGTTGTTCCATGTCCAGTTCTGACTGTTGCTTCCTGACCTGCATACAGGTTTCTCAAGAGGCAGGTCAGGTGGTCTGGTATTCCCATCTCTTTCAGAATGTTCCACAGTTTATTGTGATCCACACAGTCAAAGGCTTTGGCATAGTCAATGAAGCAGAAATAGATGTTTTTCTGGAACTCTCTTGCTTTCTCCATGATCCAGCGGATGTTGGCAATTTGATCTCTGGTGCCTCTGCCTTTTCTAAAACCTGCTTGAACATCTGGAAGTTCATGGTTCACGTATTGCTAAAGCCTGGCTTGGAGAATTTTCAGCATGACTTTACTAGCATGTGAGATGAGTGCAATTGTGTGGTAGTTTGATCATTCTTGGCATTGCCTTTCTTTGGGACTGGAATGAAGACTGACCTTTTCCAGTCCTGTGGCCACTGCTGAGTTTTCCAAATTTGCTGGCATATTGAGTGCAGCACCTTCACAGCATCATCTTTCAGGATTTGAAATAGCTCAAGTGGAATTCCATCACCTCCACTAGCTTTGTTCGTAGTGATGTTTTCTAAGGCTCACTTGACTTCACATTCCAAGATGTCTGGCTCTAGGTCAGTGATCACACCATCGTGATTATCTTGGTCGTGAAGATCTTTTTTGTACAGTTCTTCTGTGTATTCTTGCCACCTCTTCTTAATATCTTCTGCTTCTGTTAGGTCCATACCATTTCTGTCCTTTATCGAGCCCATCTTTGCATGAAATGTTCCCTTGGAAACTCTAATTTTCTTGAAGAGATCTCTTGTTTTTATTAAATATTAAATATAGTTCCCTGTGCTATACAGTAGGTCCCTGTTTACTGTATATGCAATAGTGTCTATCTACTATTCCCAGACTCCTAATTTATCTCTCTCTCAAACCTCTTTTCCCTTTGGTAACCATAACATTGTTTTCTATATCTGTGAGCCTGTTTCTGTTTTGTAAATAAGTTCATCTGTATCATTTTTCTTAGATGCCACATATGTCATTTCATATGATATAGTGTTCAATACTATGGACAATGCAACTGCCAAAATTAAGAAGGAATAAATACGAACAGTGGTGAAATACACAGTGATGCATAGTGGATGTTCAGCAAGCATTTGCCTAACGTATTTATTCATTTCACTCAAAGCTCTGACTTACTTAGTAATTCCATACAACCTTGGAGATAGAAAAATGATAAAAACCTAAAACAATAGGCTTTCTCTCAATAGCATGTTTTATTTGAATGTTCAGAGAAAAAGGCAGAAGGACAAATGAGCACTTTCCCCAGTCATCCAGAAGGTTTGTTTTGGACAGTGTTTCTTACACTGTAGCACACATCACAATTGCCTGGAGGGCTTATTAAAACAGATTGCCAAGTGCCATCCTTAGAGTTTCTGATTCTCCATATCTGGGATGGTGCATTCCTAACAAATTCCCAGGTGATGCTGATGCTGTGGGTCACAGGGTGACTATCTTAGCTTGCCTGAAAGTGGGGAGTTTTCCAGAAATTTGGACTCTGAGTGCTTAAAACTAGGACAATCCTGGGCGCACCTACTGGTCTAGGACCAGACTTTGAGAACCATTAATCTTAAAGGTTGTATGGTAACCAGCAAGGTACTTTACATGTTCAGATAATACCAATATCCCATAATATCTCAAATCTAGATAGCCAAATGCAGTGATTTAGCCAGTCACAGAGGAAGCACTTATAATTGGAAATTTGGTGTAAGTGGACTGGTTTCTAAGCCTTCTTCCCCACCCTACCCATCCTCGGCCCAAGTCTCTGGACTAGAAGAGACCTCTGGTTCAGCTCTTCCCTGCTCTCCAGGTCAAATCTGTTTTGAAGTAGGGGGCCTAGATTCACCCTGGGAGGCACTGTGTATAGTGCAACTCCTGGGTCAGGCAGACCTATGTTCAAATCTGCCACTTCTAAGCCATGTAGCCTTGCTTAAAGCATTCAAGTTTCCTGAGTTTCAGTTTCATGTAGAAAATGAGTATTATTAATAAAAAGTCTTCCTCATGGACTTCCCTGGTGTAAAGCCTACAATGTGGGAGACCCAGGAGACCCAGGTTCTATCCCTGGGTCAGGAAGATCCTTTAGAGAAGGAAATGGCAACCCACTCCAGTACTCTTGCCTGGAAAATCCCATGGATGGAGGAGCGTGGTAGGCTACAGTCCATGGAGTCACAAAGAGTCAGACATGACTAAGCGACTGCACTTCACTTTCCTCACAGGTATTGTTATGAGAACTGTTGTGAGGATAAAACGAAGGTAAGAATTAAGTCATATGTATGGCTTTCCTGCTGCTCAGATGGTAAAGAATCTATCTACAATGCAGGAGACTCAGGTTTGATTCCTGGGTCAGGAAGATCCCCTGGAGGAGGGTACGACAACCCACGCCAGTATTCTTGCCTGGAGAATCCCATGGACAGAGGAGCCTGGCTACAGTTCATAGGTTTGCAAAAATTTGGACACGACTAATTGAGTAACACTTTCACTTTCTTTTCATGGTGCCTAGCACATAGCAATTGGAGAAGGAATTGGCAACCCACTCCAGTGTTCTTGCCTGGAGAATCCCAGGGACGGGGGAGCCTGGTTGGCTGCGATCTATGAGGTCGCACAGAGTTGGACACGACTGAAGTGACTTAGCAGCAGCAGCAGCAGCACATAGTAGGCCCAAAATAAATAGGAAGCATAGTCATAGAGCTCCAAAGTTCTAAGGCCCATTAGTGGATAATTTATGGACTCAGAAAAGATGGAAAGTTTGCCCTTACCCAAAGAACTTTAAAGTCATTGATGTGAGGTACTTTGACTTCGTTGTGTGACTTAAAGACTTGAGTCCTCTGAAACATGTACATTACTGTATGTAAAATAGATGACCAGTTCAAGTTCAATGCAAGAAGCAGGGCACCCAAAATCGGCGTCCTGGGACAACCTAGAGGAATAGGGTGGAGAGGGAGGTTGTAGGGGTGTTCAGCATTGGGGGCTGGGAAACATGTATAGCTGTGGCCAATTTATGCTGATGTATGGCAAAAAACCATCACAATATTGTAAAGTAATTATTCTCTAGTTAAAATTAATTAATTAATTTCAAAAAAGAGCTCAGTGAAAGAACAGAAGAGAATTCAAAGATAGAAATTAGGTGGCAAAAAAATATTCAGAGAAAAATAACTCTTCTGCTTAACTGGAGACTAAGCAGGTTAATGAATTAAGAATCATTTAAAACATTTTCAGTTAACAGACCTTCTCCCTACCTCTACCTAACCACTCTCAGCCACATTTTTAAGTAGGCAAAATTTGTTTTCCTCACTGGAATCCTGGGCTTGCCCAGGACCACCTTTCACATAGGGCTCAGTCTAGTGGGGTCTCTTACTACTGGCAACTGGTGGATGCTAAACATCCTACAGTGCACAGGACTGCCCTCCAACAACAGAATTGTCTAGCTCCAAATGTCAATAATCCCACAATTAAGAAACTGTTTTATGCCTTCAGTACTCAAATTGTTGACAGAGGACCATGTGTTCTGCTCTGTAACCTCTGGGCCAATGTCTTCCTAGAACAAGTTTCATCCAAGATTTGGGACCCTTTTTAGAAGCATTGGACAAATATGAATACACTATGGCATGGAATTCCAAACATTTTAAGATACAAGTTTTGTAAAAAGTTTATAAATATTAGTCACATAGTATTCTCATGAGGGTGAAAAATATTATGGTGGGCAGGTAGTAATACTTTTTTATTATGGTGAAATATATTCAAAATAAAATCTATCATTTTTTAAGTGTACAGTTCAGTGACATTAAGCCCACACTCATTGTTGTGCAGCCCTCACCACCATCCATTGCCAGAACTTTTTCATCTTCCCTAACTGAAGCTCTGGGACTCTGTCCCTGTGGAATTCCAGAAAAACATCTACTTCTGCTTTCTTCTGCTTTGTTGACTACGCCAAAACCTTTGACTGTGTGGATCACAACAAACTGTGGAAAATTCTTCAAGAGATGGGAAGACCAGACCACCTGACCTGCCTCTTGAGAAATCTGTATGGAGGTCAAGAAGCAACAGTTAGAACTGGACATGGAACAACAGACTGGTTCCAAACTGGGAAAGGAGTATGTCAAGGATGTATATTGTCATCTTGCTTATGTAACTTATATGCAGAATACATCATGCAAAATCCTGGACTGGATGAAGCACACACAAGCTGGAATCAAGATTGCTGGGAGAAATATCAATAACCTCAGATATGCAGATGACACCACCCTTATGGAAGAAAGTGAAGAAGAACTAGAGAACCTCTTAATGAAAATGAAAGAGGAGAGTGAAAAAATTGACTTAAAACTCAACATTCAGAAAACAAAGATCATGTCATCCAGTCCCATCACTTCATGGCAAATAGATGGGGAAACAATGGAAACAGTGACAGGTTTTATTTTCTTGGGCTCCAAAATCACTTCAGATGGTGACTGCAGCCATGAAATTAAGAGCGCTTGCTCCTTTGAAGAAAAGTTATGTGAGACAGCAAAAGAGACACAGATGTAAAGAACAGTCTTTTGGACTCTGTGGGAGAAAGCAAGTGTGGGATGATTTGAAAGAATAGCATTGAAACATGTATGTTATCATATGTGAAACAGATCACCAGTCCAGGTTCGATGAATGAGACAGGGTGCTCAGGGCTAGTGTGCTGGGATGACCCTGAGGGATGGGATGGGGAGGGAGGTTGAAGGAGGGTTCAGGATGGGGAACACATGTACACCCATGGCTGATTCATGTCAATGTATGGCAAAACCCATTACAATATTGTAAAGTAATTAGCCTTCAACTAAAATAAATAAATTAATTTTAAAAAAGAAAAGCTATGACCAACCTAGACAGCATATTAAAAAGCAGAGACATTACTTTACCAACAAAGGTCTGTCCAGTCAAAGCTACATTTTTTTCCAGTAGTCATGTATGGATGTGAGAGTTGGACTATAAAGAAAGCTGAGTGCTGAAGAATCGATGTTTTTGAACTGTGGTGTTAGAGAAGACTCTTGAGAGTCCCTTGGGCTGCAAGGAGATCAAACAGTCAATCCTAAAGGAAACCAGTCCTGAATATTCATTGGAAGGACTGATGCTGAAGCTGAAACTCCAATACTTTGGCCACCTGATGTGAAGAACGGACTCATTGGAAAAGACCCTGATGCTGGGAAAGATTGAAGGTGGGAGGAGAAGGGGAATGACACAGGATGAGGTGGTTGGATGGTATCATTGACTCAATGGACATAAGTCTGAGCAAGCTCCATCAGGAGTTGGTGATGGACAGGGAGGCCTGGCCTGCTGCAGTCCATGGGGTTGCAAAGAGTTGGACACAACTGAGTGACTGAGCTGAACTGAACTGAAGCTCTACATCCATTAAACAATAACTCCTTGCTTCCCAGCCCCTGACAACCACTTTTCTACTTTCTGTCTAGACCTAGAATTTGCCTATTCTAGATTTCTCATATAAGTTAAACCATACAATATTTGTCCTCTTGAAACTGGCTTATTTCACTTATCATAATATTTTCAAAATTCATTCATGTGGTAGCATGTATCATAATTTCCCTCCTTTTAAAGAATGAATAACATTCTTTTTTGTGAATATACCACATTTTTAAAAAAAAAAATTAATTCATCTATTGATGAACATTTGGGTTCTTTCCACCCTTTGGCTATTGTGAATAATTTTGATATGAACATGGTTGTACAAAATATGTTTGAGACCCTATTTTTAGTTCTCTTAGATATATACCCAGAAGTAGAATTGCTGGATTGCATAGTGATTCTATTTAATTTTGTAAGGAACCACCATGCTGTTTTCCACAGCAGGAGCAGGAGCACCATTTTACCCTCCCATCAATAGTGCACAGGGCCTTCAATTTCCCCACATTCTTGCCAACACTTGCTATTTTCTGTTGTGTTTTGTTTTTGTTAATCATCTAAGTAGGTATGAAGTAATAGTTCATTTGGTTTTTATTTCTAATTCCCTAATGATTTGTTGATGTTGAGCACTTTTTCTTGTGACTTTTGGCTATCTGTGTATCTTCTTTAGTGAAATGTTTATTCAAGTTATTTGCTCATTTTAAATTAGGTTTTTTGTACTTTTTTGTTGTTGAGTTGGAAATGTACAACCACTGAAGAAAAAACATTCTGGGTGTTTTCTGCTTTTCTGGCTCTGTCCCCAGAACACTGGGGTGGACTAGCTCCCTCACCTCTGTTTTTTCAGTGAAGGCCCAGTGAAGACCTTGGTGAATCTAGACCCTAAGACCTTGCTCTCAACTCTTGGTTATCTGGTGATAAATTTCACACTAATAATTTCAGGCTAAAAATTAGCTAATAAAAGAACTTCCAGCTCATAATTGCATTCCAGAGTGTGGTTCTTGGATAAGATGCCCAAAGAAATGAGTTTCACTTGGTGAAATTTCTGGTACCTGGGGGAAATTAAGTTTGAGTAGAGCAACTTTCAGTTTTATCTTCACACTGTTTAGGCAATGCTGTACTTCACTTATTTAATTTTCACACGTTGTATGTCTTTTTTCAAACTCTTTGAACTTTATATGATAGAAGAAACTAATAACCTCTGCATTTGTGTTGAAGAATAGTTGGGTTCATCACAAAAAGCTTGAGGATATGTTTTTATTTAATTTTCTTTACCAATAGACTAAGAATTTGCGTACAGTGTGAGTCTCTATACTTTTTAAAAACTGTGTTTAAATTTACTCATGGAAACTGAGGAGGTTTGGGGCAGAAGATTGTGTTTCTGCAGCTCAGAAACTTACTCTCGCCAAAATATGTTGGATTCTGTGCATGAGCAGTCAGTAGTTCCTATGCTTTTTTTAGAGGTGGAGCTCTGCCACTTTTGCACATATGATGTCTATATTTTTTATGAGATGATTAATCATAGCTATGATTTCTATTGCTCTTACTGTGTACCAGGTAATATTGTAACCTCTTTCTCTCTCAATCTCTCAAATGGCTTGGAACCTATTTCTAGAGCTTTCATAGGTCTCTTTCTAGGGTCTGGTCTCCCAAAGGCAGACTATACTGTTAGTGTGTATACATCTAGGCCCCAGAATGGTATTGTGGGATGTGTGAGTGAATCTTTCACACTCAGCCTAGAGTTTCTACTCGTATATACCAGACAGGATAGTGTACTATGCAGCCAGGAGTGGGAAGAGAATGGAGGTAGGCCAGCTTTCCTTATGTTGCCAAATGTTTATGAAGAGCTCTAAGGAGCTCAAGAATTCTTCAAACCTAGACTTCCAGGTTGTTATGTAGGAATATTTACCAAGGTAGGAAGACAAAACATATTTTATTTAACAGTTTGTTAAACTTATTTGGACACATGGAATATAGACCTCCATTTGTACACTTGTACCCATTCCACATGCGTGTTGGGAACAGGCTTGTTTGACGCTATGGATATGGTGCAACTGGAAGGTTTGAATAGGCTATCAGTGAGGTGGGGTGGTAGTGGTTGGTGAGGGGAGGAGAAGGGAAGGAGGACACATTCCTAAGCGAGGCAAAATTATCACTGCTCCTCAGAGCTATGAACTTCCCAGGTGGTGCTAGTGGTAAAGAATCTGCCTGCCAATGCAGGAGACATAAGAGTCATGGGTTCCATCCCTGGATTGGGGAGATCCCCTGGAGAAAGAAATGGCTACCCACTCTAGTATTCTTGCCAGGAAAATTCCATGGACAGAGGAGCCTGCTGGGCTATAGTCCATGGGGTCACAAAGAGTTGAATGTGATTGAGCACACACAAACACACACACACACACAGAGAGAGCTATATCTGGACAGCTCCAATAAGATGACTGGTTTAATACAGAGTATTTTTTGTTTTTTAGGCAGCAATTAAGGGTCACTTTATTTTTTTAATTTATTTTTTAGTTTTTGGGTAAGCTGTGTCTGTGTTGCCACAGTCCAGCCTTCTCTAGTTTCAGTGAGTGGGGGCTACTCTTCTTTGCAGTGTGCATGCTTCTCATTGTGGTGGCTTCTCTCATTGTGGAGCATGGGCTTTAGTAGTTGTGTTGCATGGGCTTTGTTTCTCTGCAACACATGGCATCTTCCTGGACCAGGGATTGAACTCATGTGCCTTGCATTGGCAGTCAGATTCTTAACCACTGGGCCACCAGGGAAGTCCCAGTACATAGAGCTTTGAACCAGACTTTCTGGGTTTTAATCCTGGTTCTACAATTTGTTAGCTCTATAACCTTGAGCAAGTTGTTTTCTCTGTTTCTCAGTTTTCTTATTTGTAAGATGGGGATGATATTTATTGTATCTTCAGTTCAGTTCAGTTCAGTCACTCAGTCGTGTGCAATTCTTTGTGACCCCATGGACTGCAGCACTCCAGGCCTCCCTGTCCATCACCAGCTTGAAAGACTGTTGCTGAACCATGAAAAGACGCTGGGATTCTTGGCCTCTGGAGGAGAAGAATTCAATCCGGGGCCAGAGACGTGGCTTGATCGCTCAGAGTTTTTGTGTAATAAAATTTTATTAAAGTATAAGGGAGATAGAGAAAGCTTCTGACATAGGCATCAGAAGGGGGCAGAAAGAGTACCCCCTGATAGTCTTCAGCTGGATGTTATATAGTCACTAGCAGTTTGTTAATGAAAGAAAGGAATGTCTTAAAACTCAGAATGGCACCAGGCCCCTCATCCATTAGATGTATTTTGGGATAATCTTGGCACCAGATGAGTCATCCCAGCCATAAAATGATTGACTTGAATCTTGTAGAAGGGCAGATTACCATACAAATAGTTTTGGGATAATGCATAGTACATTAACAGAGCTTAAGACAAACATTTCCATAAGAAGAATGCATTGGTTAACTCAAGATTTGCGTTAACTACAGGTTGAACCAGGTGTCATTATGGAAACAGTATTTTAAGAGAAACCTCCTTTTAAATTTGTATAGAGAAGGGGAAAAATATATCACTAGTTTGTTTCCTCCTGCTGCTTAAGAGAGATAAAAATGTCTGACACTTGCAGCCTATTTCCTCCGTTTGGAGACCCCTGGCCTTCCTGCCTGTTACCCTCTCAAGCTCCTGCTCTCAAGCCTGCTCAAACTCATGTCCATTGAATTGGTGATGCCATCCAACCATTTCATCCTCTTCTCCCACCTTCTCCAACCTTCAATCTTTCCCAGCATCAAGGTCTTTTCAAGTGAGTCAGTTCTTCCATCAGGTGTCCAAAGTATTGGAGTTTCAGCTTCAGTATCAGTCCTTCAAATGAACATTAAGGACTGATTTCCTTTAGGATGGACTGGTTGGAACTCCTTGCTGTCCAAGGGACTCTCAAGAGTCTTCTCCAACACACTACAAAAGCATCAGTTATTCTGTGCTCAGCTTTCTTTATAGTCCAAATCTCACATTCATACATGACTACTGGAAAATCCATAGCTTTGACTAGAGGAACCTTTGTTGGCAAAGTAATGTCTCTGCTTTTTAATATGCTGACTAGGTTGGTCATAACTTTTCTTCCAAGAAGCAAGCGTCTTTAAATTTCATGGCTGCAATCACCATCTGCAGTGATTTTGGAGCCCCCCAAAATAAAGTCTGTCACTGTTTTCACTGTTTCCTCATCTATTTGCCATGAAGTGAGGGGACCAGATGCGATAATCTTAGTTTTCTGAATGTTAGGTTGTTTCTTTTTATACATTTTTAAAAATTTATTTTGATTGGAAGCTAATTACTTTACAATATTGTAGTGGTTTTTGCCATACATTCACATGAATCAGCCAGGGGTGTACATGTGTTCCGCATCCTTAACCTCCCTCCCACCTCCCTCCCCATCCCATCCCTCAGGGTCATCCAGTGCACCAGCCCTGAGCACCCTGTCTCGTGCATTGAACCTGGATGGGTGATCTATTTCATATATGATAATATATATGTTTCAGTGCTATTCTCTCAAATCATCCCACCTTCACCTTCTCCCACAGAGTCCAAAAGTCTGTTTTTTACATCTGTGTCTCTTTCACTGTCTCACATATAGAGTCATTGTTACCATCTTTCCAAATTCCATATATATGTGTTAACATACTGTATTGGTGTTTTTCTTTCTGACTTACTTCACTCTGTATATTAGGCTCCAGTTTCATCCACCTCATTAGAACTGATTCAAATGCATTCTGTTTAATAGCTGAGTAATATTCCATTGTGTCCCACAGCTTTCTTATCCATTCGTCTGTTGATGGACATCTAGGTTGCTTCCATGTCCTGGCTATTGTAAAGAGTGCTGCAATAAACATTGGGGTGCATGTGTCTTTTTCAATTCTGGTTTCCTTGGTGTGTATCCCCAGCAGAGGGATTGCTGGGTCATAAGGCAGTTCTATTTCCACTTTTTAAAGGAGTCTCCACACTGTTCTCCATAGTGGCTGTACTAGTTTGCATTCCCACCAACAGTGTAAGAGGGTTCATATTTCTCCACTCCCTCTCCAGCATTTATTGCTTGTAGACTTTTGAATAGCATCCATTCTGACTGGCATGAAATGGTACCTCATTGAGGTTTTGATTTGCATTTCTCTGATTACGAGGGATGTTGTGCATCTTTTCATGTGTTTGTTAGCCATCTGTATGTCTTCTGTGGAGAAGTGTCTGTTTAGTTCTTTGGCCCATTTTTGATTGGGTCGCTTGTTTTTCTGGAATTGAGCTGCAGGAGTTGCTTGTATATTTTTGAGATTAATTCTTTGTCAGTTGCTTCATTTGCTATTATTTTCTCCCATTCTGAAGGCTGTCTTTTCACTTTGCTTATAGTCTCCTTCATTGTGCAAAAGCTTTTAAGTTTAATTAGATCTCACTTGTTTATTTTGCTTTTATTTCCATTACTCTGGGAGGTGACTCATAGAAGATCCTGCTATGATTTACATCAGAGAGTGTTTTGCCTATGTTTTCCTCTAGGAGTTTAATAGTTTCTGATCTGGCATTTAGATCTTTAATCCATTTTAAGTTTATTTTTGTGTATGGTGTTAGAAAGTGTTCTAGTTTCATTCTTTTACAAGTGGTTGACCAGTTTTCCAAGTATCACTTGTTAAAGAGATTGTTTTTTCTCCATTGTATACTCTTGCCTCCTTTGTCAAAGATAAGGTATCCATAGGTGTGTAGATGTATTTCTGGGCTTTCTATTTTGTTCCATTGATCTATGTTTCTGTCATTGTGCTAGTACCATACTGTCTTGATGATTGTAGCCTTTTAGTATAGCCTGAAGTCAGGCAGATTGATTCCTCCAGGTCCATTCTTATTTCTCAAGTTTGCTTTGGCTATTCAAGGTTTTTTGTATTCCATACAAATTTTGAAATTATTTGTTCTAGTTCTCTGAAAAATACATTGGTAGTCTGATAGAAATTGCATTGAATCCATAGATTGCTTTAGGTAGTATACTCATTTTCCCTATATTGATTCTTCCGATTCACGAACATGATATATTTCTCTATCTATTTGTGTCATCTTTGATTTCTTTCATCAGTGTTTTATAGTTTTCTATATATAGGTCTTTTATTTCTTTAGGTAGATTTCTTCCTAAGTATTTTATTCTTTTTGTTGATATGGTGTATGGAATTGTTTCCTTAATTTCTCTTTCTGTTTTCTCATTGTTATTACATAGGAATGCAAGGGATTTCTGTATGTTGATTTTATATCCTGCAACTTTACTGTATTCATTAATTACCTCTAGTAATCAGAGACATTACTTTGCCAACAAAACTTCCGTCAAGTCAAGGCTATGGTTTTTCCAGTGGTCATGTATGGATGTGAGAGTTGGACTGTGAAGAACGCCGATCACTGAAGAATTGATGCTTTTGAGCTGTGGTGTCAGAGAAGACTCTTGAGAGTTCCTTTGGACTGCAAGGAGATCCAACCAGTCCATTCTAAAGGAGATCAGTCCTGATTGGAAGGACTGATGCTAAAGCTGAAACTCCAATACTTTGGCCATCTCATGCGAAGAGTTGACTCACTGTGAAAGACTCTGATGCTGGGAGGGATTGGGGGCAGGAGGGGAAGCGGACGACAGAGAATGAGATGGCTGGATGGCATCACCGACTCGATGGTCATGAGTTTGAGTGAACTCCGGGAGTTGGTGATGGACAGGGAGGACTGGCGTGCTGTGACTCATGAGGTTGCAAAGAGTTGGACACGACTGAGCGACTGAACTGAACTGAACTGAATTTTCTGGTGGAGTTTTTAGGGTTTTCTATGTATAGGATCATATCATCTACAAACAATGAGAGTTTTACTTCTTCTTTTCCAATCTGAATTCCTTTTATTTCTTTTTCTGCTCTGAGTGTTATGGCCAAAACTTCCAAAACTATGTTGAATAGTAGTGGTGAGAGTAGGCATCCATGTCTTGATCTTGACTTTAGGGGAAATGATTTCAAGTTTTCACCATTGAGGATAATGTTTGTTGTGGGTTTATCACAGCTGGCTTTTATTATGCTGAGGTATGTTCCTTCTATGCCTGCTTTCTGGAGGGTTTTTTTTTTTTAATGATAAATTGATGTTAAATTTTGTCAAAGGCTTTCTCTGCATCTATTGAGATAATCATATGGTTTTTATCTTTCAATTTGTTAATGTGGTATATCACATTGATTGATTTGTGAATATTGAAGAATCCTTGCATCCCTGGGGTAAAGCCCACTTGGTCAAATGTATGATCTTTTTAATATGTTGTTGGATTCTGTTTGCTAGAATTTTGCTAAGAATTTTTCATCTATGTTCATCAGTGATATTGGCCTGTGGTTTTCTTTTTATGTGGCATCTTTTTCTGGTTTTGGTATTAGGGTGATGGTGGCCTCATAGAATAAATTTGGATGTTTACCTTCCTCTGCAATTTTCTGGAAGAGTTTGAGTAGGATAGGTGTTGTTGCTGGTGCTGCTAAGTCACTTCAGTCGTGTCCGACTCTGTGTGACCCCATAGACGGAAGCCCACCAGGCTCCCCCGTCCCTGGGATTCTCCAGGCAAGAACACTGGAGTGGGTTGTCATTTCCTTCTCCAATGTGTGAAAGTGAAAGTGAAGTCGCTCAGTCGTGTCTGACCCTTAGCGACCCCACGGACTGCAGCCTACCAGGCTCCTCCATCCATGGGATTTTCTAGGCAAGAGTACTGGGCTCTTCTCTAAATTTTTGGTATAATCTTCCTGTGAAGCCATCTGGTCCTGGGCTTTTGTTTGTTGGAAAATTTCTGATTATAGTTTCGATTTCTGTGCTTGTGATGGGTTTGTGAAGATTTTCTATTTCTTCCTGGTTGAGTTTTGAAAAGTTATACTTTTGTAGGAGTTTGTTCATTTGTTCCAAGTTGTCCATTTTATTGGCATATAGTTGCTGATCATAGTCTCTTATGATCTTTTGTTTTTCTTTGTTGTCTGTTGTGATTTCAACATTTTTATTTCCAATTTTGTTGATTTGATTCCTCTCCTTTTTTTTCTTCATAAGTCTCGCTAATGATTTGTCTATTTTATTTATCTTCTCAAAGAATCAGCTTTTGGCTTTGTTGACTTTGCTATGCTCTCCTTTTTTTCTTTTTCATTTATTTATGCTCTAATTTTTAAGATGTTTTTCCTTCTACTAACCCTGGGGTGCTTCATTTCTTCTTTTTCTAGTTGTTTTAGGTGTAGAGTTAGGTTATTTTTTTTGATTTCTCTTCTGTTTCTTGAGGTAGGATTGTGTTGCTATGAGCCTTCCCCTTAGCCCTGCTTTTACTGAATCCCATAGTTTTTAGGCTGTTATGTTTTCATTTTCATTCATTTCTATTCATATTTTGATTTCTTTTTTGATTTCTTCTGTGATTTATTGGTTACTCAGATGTTTGTTGTTTAGCCTTCAGATCTTTGTATTTTTAATAGTTTTATTTTTTTCTGTAGTTGACATGTAATCTTACTGCATTGTGTTCAGAAAAGGTGCTTGAGATGATTTCAATTTTTGTTTTTTAATTTACCAAGTCTACATTTGTGGACCAGGATGCTATGTATCCTGGAGAAGGTTCCGTGTGCACTTGAGAAAAAGGTGAAATTCATTGTTTTAGAGTGAAATGTCCTATGGATATCAATTAGGTCTAACTGGTCCATTGTATCATTTAAAGTTTGTGTTTCCTTGCTAATTTTCTGTTTAGTTGATCTATCCATAGATGTGGGTGGGGTATTAAAGTCTCCCACTATTATTGTTTTATTGTTAATTTCTCCTTTCATACTTGTTAGCATTTGCCTTACATATTGTGGTGCTCCTATGTTGGGTGCATATATATTTATAATTGTTATATCTTCTTCTTGGATTGACTCTTTGATCATTATGTAGTGTCCTTCTTTGTCTCCTTTCATGGCCTTTATTTCAAAGTCTATTTTATCTGATATGAGTATTGCTACTCCTGCTTTATTTTGGGCTCCATTTGAATGAAATAATATTTTCCAGCCCTTCACATTCAGTCAGTATGTGTCACTAGGTTTGAGGTGGGTTTCTTGTAGGTAGCATATATAGGGTGTCTTCTTTTTATGTCCATTCAGCCAGTCTTTGTGTTTTGGTTGGGGCATTCAACCCATTGACATTTAAGGTAATTACTGATAAGTATGATCCTGTTGCCATTTACTTTGTTGTTTTGGGTTTGAATTTATAAACCAATTCTGTGTTTCCTGACTAGAGAAGATTCTGTAGCATTTGTTGAAGAGCTGGTTTGGGAGTGCTTAATTCTCTGAGCTTTTGCTTGTCTGTAATGCTTTTGATTTCTCCTTCATATTTGAATGAGATCCTTGCTCGGTACAGTAATCTGGGTTGTAGGTTTTTCTCTTTCATCACTTTAAGTATGTCCTGCCATTCCCTTCTAGCTTGAAGAGTTTCTATTGAAAGATCAACTGTTATCCTTATGGGGATCCCCTTATGAGTTATTTGTTGCTTTTCCCTTGTTGCTTTTAATATTTGTTCTTTGTGTTTGATAGTCGTTAATTTGATAAATATGTGACTTGGGGTGTTCTGACCTTGGGTTTATCCTGTTTGGAACTCTTTGGGTTTCTTGGAGTTAGGTGGCTATCTCCTTCCTGATCTTAGGGATGTTTTCAACTGTTATCTCCTCAATTATTTTCTCATGGCCTTTCTTTTTGTCTTCTTCTTCTGGGACTCCTATGATTTGAATGTTGAGGTGTTTCACATTGTCTCAGAAATCTCTGAGGTTGTCCTCATTTCTTTTAATTCTTTTTTCCTCTCTGCTTCATTTATTTCAACCATTCTATCTTCCACCTCACTTATCCTATCTTCTGTCTCCGTTATTCTACTGTTGGTTCCCTCCAGAGTGCTTTTGATCTCAGTTACTGCATTATTCATTATTGATTGACTTTTTTATTTCTACTAGGTCCTTGTTAAACTTTTCTTGCATCTTCTCAATCCTGTCTCCAGACTGTCTATCTGTAACTCCATTTTGTTTTCAAGATTTTGGATTATTTTTACTATCATTATTCTGAATTCTTTTTCAAGTAGACTCCCTATCTCTTCTTCTTTTGATTGATTTGGTGGGCTTTTATCATGTTACTGCTGAATATTTCTCTGCCTTTTCATCTTGTTTAGTTTGCTGTGATTGGGGTGGTCTTTCTGTATGCTAGAAATTTGTGGTTCCTCTTTATTGTGGAGTTTCCTCCCTGTGGGTGGGGTTGAACATGTTGCTTGTCAAGGTTTCCTGGTTAGGGAAGCTTTCATCAGTGTTCTGGTGGGTGGAGCTGGATATTTTCTCTCTGGAGTGCAATGAAGTGTCCAGTAGTGAGAGTAGTGAGTTTTGAGGTGAGTTTTGAGGTGTCTATGGGTTTGGTGTGACTTTTGGCTGCCTGTATTTTAGTCCTCAGTGTTATGCTCCTGCATTGTTGGAGAAATAGCTTGGTGTGTCTTGCTCTGAAACTTGTTGGCTCTTAGGTGGAGCTTGGTTTCAGTGTAGGTATGGAGGCTTTGGATGAACTCTTGTTGAATAATGTTCCCTGGAGGCTGGAGTTTCTGGTGTTCTCAAGTTTTGGATTTAGGCCTCCTGCCTCTGAATTTCAGTCTTATTCTTACTGTAGCCTCAAGACTTCTCCATCCATACAGCACCAATGATAAAACATTTAGGTTAATGGTGAAAGGATTCTCCACAGTGGCATACAACCAGAGAGATTCACAGAGTTACATACATGGAGAAGAGAAGGAGGAGGAAGGAGATAGAGGTGACCAGGTGGAGAGGAGGTGATTCAAAAGGAGAGAGGCCAGTCTAGCCTGTGATCAGTTCCCTAAGTGTTCTCCACAGCCTGGAACACCCAAAGACATTCACAGAGTTAAGTAGAAAAAAAGGGGGGGGAGGGAGGGGATAGAGGTGACCTGGGGAAGAAAAAAGAGAGTCAAAAGGGGAGAGAGCAATGAAGCCAGTAATCACACTCCTAAGTAAAAATGGGTACTGAAGATTGGATTCTTATAGGTACAGAATTGATACCAGATACCAAAAAGCAAAGATTAAAGATAATGTAATAAAAAAATAAATAAAAATCTAGAGTAGAGGTTAGACTCTCAAAAATACAATATTAAAAAAAAATAAAATCTCAATAGTTATATAAACATATATATATGAAATTTGCTTTAAGATAGAGTCCTTTTTTGCTTTGTAATAGTAGATTTTAAAAATGAAAATTAAAGGAGTAATAAAGAACTTAAAAATAAAAAATTTAAAAATGGTAATAATGTAATATATCTAAGAATTTCTCTGGAGCTGCTGAGGGCAGTGTGGTGTCAGTTCAGTTTCAGATAGTTCCTTGTTCCAGCTAATACTTCTTCTCAAGGGCTATATGTCCCTTCCAATGTAGCCAAGGCTAACTACAGGGTTTTAATCTGTTGTACCTGTCACTTCCAAAGCAGTTCCCTCTTCTTTGTTTATTTTGGCTTCCTCTGTTTGCAAGTCTCTTCAGTATCTAACTTCTGCCCTGACACAAGGGAGTGAAGGTGGTCATTTATTTAGGCTCTCTTGTTTAATTGTGCTACGGGGAGGGAGGAACACTGCAAACAAATATCACTGGCATATGTGGAGTGCTTTCTATGTCTGGGACACGTTGGGTTTGCCCCCGCTCATGGTGTGTGTGCTTTCCCTGTCTATACTGCTCAGGTTCCACGTTGCTCTGCAGGGAAACTATCTAAGGTCGTCCCTGGGTTGCGTGCACTTCCCAGATCTAAGCCACTCAGGTTCAGATTCTCAGTTACTCCACAAAGGCACAGACTTACTTGGCCCTGCGTTTTGTGCCCTTCCCAGGTATGAGCAGTTCAGGCGACGAGGTGCTTGGCAAGCACACTCTCCCCAGGTTTGATAGTGCATCTTATCACCTCCCCCATCCCAGCCCCTCGGTTTCCTGGGTGCACAGCGAGAGTTCCATCTCAGGTATGCTGTGTGTCTCTTCTGGGGAGATGATCTCTGGCTGCGACCTTCCTGGCGGATGTCAACCATCCAGGATCCCAGGAAGACTTGGTTAGCAACTGGGAGTCTGCTTGCCATTTGGTAGAGGATGCCGTCTCTGGGGCCAAGTTTGCCCCTCACCTTCCAGCTCTGACTGTTGCCCACCTGCCTCCCTGCCTCTGGCAGGGAGTGGGCGGGTCTGCAGCCGGCTAGCTCTCCTCTGGTATTCGCTCAGGCCTTTGTTCTGTGAGCGGCCCGGCAGTACCTTAGGTTAGAGCTTCTTGTGGGAAAATTCTCTCTCTGTCTCTTTCCTTTTTTTTCTTTCCCTGGCTATCCCACAGTTTGTGTTGCTATCTCACATTAGTTCCCTCAGATTGCCCTCACAGCATTCAGGCCTGGTTCTTACCCTAAGCAATGCAGCCTGCACCTCCCTGTTAAGCCCTCGTTTGCTGTTGCCTGATGCAAGCATCTGGGCTACTTCTCTGCTGATAGTTGAGGTTAGGCACATAATCTGTGGGTTTTATTTACTTATTTTTTGCTCTCGGTTATGTTGCCCTCTGAGATTCCAAAACTCCCCACAGACCCGCCAGTGAGAGGGTTTCCAGGTGTTTGGAAATTTCTCCTCTTCTACAACTCCCTCCCTAGGACAGGTCTCCATCCCTAACTTTTTTGCCTCTCTTTTTATCTTTTATATTTTGTCCTATCTCCTTTTGAAGACAATAGGCTGCCTTTATGGGTGCCTAGTGTCCTCCACCAGGAGGAAGTTTTTTTTATGGTAATTGTTCAGCGTTCAAATGATCTTTTGATGAATTTGTAGGGGACAAAGTGATCTCCCTGTCCTATTCCTCTGCCATCTTAGGACCACCCCCCTGAATGTTAAGTTTTAAGGCAACTTTTCCACTCTTCTCTATTTTATCTCTCCTCTATCTTTTCCACTCTTCTCTATCACTATGTTCTATCTTCAGTTCAGTTCAGTCACTCAGTCGTGTCCGACTCTTTGTGACCCCATGAATCACAGCACACCAGGCCTCCCTGTCCATCACCAACTCCCGGAGTTCACTCAAACTCATATCCATCGAGTCGGTGATGCCATCCAGCCATCTCATTCTCATCCCCTTCTCCCCCCGCCCCCAATCCTTCCCAGCATCAGAGTCTTTTCCAGTGAGTCAACTCTTCGCATGAGGTGGCCAAAGTATTGGAGTTTCAGCTTTAGCATCAGTCCTTCCAATGAACACCCAGGATTGATCTCCTTTAGAATGGACTGGTTGGATCTCCTTGCAGTCCAAGGGACTCTCAAGAGTCTTCTCCAGCACCACAGTTCAAAAGCATCAATTCTTCAACGATCAGCTTTCTTCACATGGTACTAAAATGCTTAAAGCAGTGTCTGGCAACTATTATGTTGTATGTATATGTTCGTAAATATGTTTCCATCTTTGGCTAGATGCATGTGTACTCAGTTGCTAAGTCGTGTCTGACTTTTTTTGACCCCATGAGCTGTAGCCCACGGGGCTCCTCTGCCCTCGGAATTTCCCAGGCAAGAATACTGGAGTGGGTTGCCATTTCCTTCTCCAGGGAATCTTCCCAACACAGGGATCAAACCCATGTCTCCTGCATCTTCTACACTGGCACACAGATTCTTTACTACTAAGCCATTGTGAATGTTATTGTGATATATAGATATCCTGAGTAAATTCTTAGCCAAAGCATCCCTTTTCCTCTGGCATTTTTCCAAGTTCTCAGGAAGATATGCACATCCTAGAAGATGAGCAGAGTGGGAAGAGATATTCCTGAGATGAGCTTCTCTGTGAGGTGGGAGGAGGGAAATTTGGCCCAAGGGTTTTCCTCACTCATATTTGATCTCACGGGGTAGAAGGAAGGCCTGGCTGATGATCCTCTGGGGTGGGTGTTTGCAGCGAGAGTCCCTCAGAGGGTAGTCATATCACCTTGGAAGGCTGGGTAGTCACTTGCCCTGTCATAGACTGAAAACTATGGAATGAACAGCAATGGTCCTCTGTTTCTGACATCTTCTATTATTGACATGTGTATGTTGGGAATTAGCTTTACAGAGACTGTGGTAGTAACCACATTCTACTAGTGGGTGTTCAAATAATATGCCACATAGCTTACATAGTAGTTTCTAATGGTCAGAGCCCCTAGGTGATAGTGACTTCAGCCAGCACAAATTTCAGGTTGAAGTGCTTTTTCCTAGGCACTTTATAGATCTCAGGTTGCAGAATCCTGGCTCGGACATCTGCATCAATAAGAGATGACTAGGAAAGATTTATGGACACCTGTAGGCACCCCGAGGGTTTCTAGAAATATTCTGTAAAAGGTTGGACTTTCTACATTCAAACAGGTAGAAGCTGAGAGCTGTTGTGACTTTGGTGAGAGTATTAATGTGGCCTCATTTGTATTCACCGATTGACAAAGGCCAAGACATTTGGGTACTAGAAGGATTTTCAGCAGTGGAAAGACTTGGTTAGATTTAAGACTTCAAATACTCCGATGTTAGTGTAGAAACGGATAGGGGTTGTTCAGATGTTAAACTGTCTGCCTACAATGCGGGAGACCTGGGTTCGATCCCTGGGTCGGAAAGATCCCCTGGAGAAGGAAATGGCAACCCATTCCAGTACTCTTGCCTGGAAAATCCAATGGACGGAGGAGCCTGGTAGGCTACAGTCCATGGGGTTGCAAAGAGTCATACACAACTGAGCGACTTCACTCAAGCAGTTAAGAAGGGATTATGGTAGTGTTCTGGTGCTAAGTGATGAGGGATGACATTAAAACAGTAAAAGAAGCAATGCAATGGAGGGGAGAGATTTGAAAAAACAGTTCTGAGAGAGACTCAATAGAACATCATGTTTATTTTGATAGAGAAGATAAAAGAGAAGGAGAAGTTAAAGGCAACTCTCCAGGGAAAAGAGTTTTGTGAATGAGGGAAGAGGTCAACCAAGTCATTTCCATGACGAAGTCAAATAAGAGAATAAGTAATACATGTCCACTGAATGGGGAAATTAGGAAATCAATGGACCTCTGGTGCTTTGTATCCAATTGTCCATTCACTCCTGGCTCTTATTCTTCCTTTATGTTTACTTTTCATGTTCTTGACCTCATAGAAGTTCTACAAGTTGAGCCTGCCTTCTTGTTTTGACCTTTCCTAAAACGAATCCAGATCTTCATGACACAGATAATCACTCACCTAGAACCAGACATCCTGGGATGCAAAGTCAAGTGGGCCTTAGGAAGCATCACTACGAACAAAGCTAGTGGAGGTGACAGAATTCCAGTTGAGCTATTTCAAATCCTAAAAGATGATGCTGTGAAAGTGCTGTACTCAATATGCCAGCAAATATGGAAAACTCAGCAGTGGCGACAGGATTGGAAAAGGTCAGTTTTCATTCCAAACCCAAAGAAACTACAGCACAATTGGACTCATCTCACACGCTAGCAAAGTAATGCTCAAAATACTGCAAGCCAGGCTTCAACATTACATGAACTATGAACTTCCAGATGGTCAAGCTGGATTTAGAAAAGGCAGAGGAACCAGAGACCAAATGGCCAACATCTGTTGGATCATCAAAAAAACAAGAAAATTCCAGAAAAACATCTATTTCTGATGTATTGACTATGACAAAGCCTTTGACTGTGTGGATCACAACAAACTGTGGAAAATTCTGGAAGAGATGGGAATACCAGACCACCTTACCTGCCTTCTGAGAAATCTATGTGAAGGTCACCAAGTAACAGTTAGAACTGGATATGGAACAACAGACTGGTTCCAAATAGGAAAAGGAGTATATCAATGATGTATATTGTCATTCTGTTTATGTAACTTATATGCAGAGTACATCATGAGAAATGCTGGACTGGATGAATCACAAGCTGGAATTAAGATTTAGAGGAGAATTATAAGTAACCTCAGATATGCAGATGACACAACACTTATGGCAGAAAGCAAAAAAGAACTAAAGAGCCTCTTAATGAAATTGAAAGAGGAGAGTGAAAAAGTTGGCTTAAAACTCAACATTGAGAAAATGAAGATCATGGCATCTGGTCCCACCACTTCATGGCAAATAGATGGGGAAACAATGGAAACAGTGACAGACTTCAATTTTTTTGCGGGGGGGGGGGGCTCCCAAATCACTTCAGATAGTGGCTGCAGCCATGAAAGTAAAAGACACTTGCTCCTTAGAAGAAAAGGACAGGATATTAAAAAGCAGAGGCATTCTTTTACCACCAAAGTTCTGTCTAGTCAAAGCTATGGTTTTTCCAGTTGTCATGTATTTATGTGAGAGTTGGACTATAAAGAAAGCTGAGTGCTGAAGAATTAATGTATTTGAACTGTGGTGTTGGAGAAGACTCTTGAGAGTCCCTTGGACAGCAAGGATGTCCAACCAGTCCATCCTAAAGGAAATCAGTCCTGAACATTCATTGGAAGGACTGATGCTTAAGCTGAAACTCCAATACTTTGGCCACCTGATGCGAAGAACTGACTCGTTTGAAAAGACCCTGATGCTGGGAAAGATTGAAGGTGGGAGGAGAAGGGGATGACAAAGGATGAGATGGTTGGATGGCATCACTGACTCAATGGACATGAATTTGAGCAGGCTCCGGGAGTTGGTGGTGAACAGGGAGGCTTGGCGTGATGCTGTCCATGGGGTCTCAAAGAGTCAGACACAACTGAGTGACTGAAATGAACTGAACTGAAAACTAAACTGCCAACTAAACCTTTTCAGCCTTGGGCCCAATTCCTTTAGGACTCCCCACTCTGCTCACTTTGCTGACAAAGGTCTATACAAGTGAAAGCTATGGTTTTTCCAGTAGTCATGTATGGATGCGAAAGTTTGGACCATAAAGAAGACTGAACATTACATTTAATAATCCATATTTCTCTTGAACCTTGTCATTGAGAGATAAATATGGATTATTAAATGTAACAAAAATTACTGAAAATGGGGAAAAGGTTCGAAACACTGGTTGTCTTCTTGGGCCATTTTGCAGGGTTCATCTTTTCTCTTCACCAAAACCCAAGGAAGTAGAACAAGTTGGTTTGGGAGTAATCAGTTCAAACCAGAGTTTATAGTGGACCCAGGGAGCAAACATGGAGATGGATTCAAAAGATAAATCCAGCAAAAAGAATGTATTTGAGCTGAAAATCCATCAAGGAACAGAATTGCTGATTCAGTCTGACAGTGACACTGTTATAAATGATTGGTTTAATGTTCTCAGTAGTACTATCAGTAATCAGACAGTAGAACCCAATGAAGCAATCAAACAGGAGATACCAGATTCACCAGGAATTGAAAAGCATGATAAAGAAAAGGACCAGAAGGAGCCAAAGAAATTGCATTCCATGAAAGTATCTAGCATAGATTCTTCAGAACAGAAGAAAAACAAGAAAAACTTAAAGAATTTTCTTACACAGTGCCCCACTTTGCATGCTGTTCATGAAAAAGGTTTTATTAAAGATCAGGTATCTGGAGCCAATCTTGCTAATCTGTGTCAGAGAGAGAATAGCACAATGCCAACATTTGTGAAATTATGCATTGAACATATTGTGCAATATGGACTGGATGTTGATGGAATTTACAGAGTTAGTGGCAACCCAGCAGAGATCCAGAAGCTGAGGTTTGCAGTCAAACATGATGAGAAATTAGACTTGAAGGATAGTAAATGGGAAGATATTCATGTCATCACTGGAGCCCTCAAAGTGTTTTTTCAAGAATTACCAGAACCTCTCTTTACATTTAATCATTTTAATGATTTTGTTAATGCAATTAAACAAGTATCATGACAGTGTCTCTCTGCTGAAGGACCTGATCAAACAGTTGCCAAAGTCAAATCAGGACACAGTGCAGATTCTGTTCAGAGATCTCAAAAGAGTTATACAAAATGCAGGAAAAAACCGAATGACCTATCAGAGCATAGTGATTGTTTTTGGTCCTTCTCTGCTCAAGCCAGAGAAGGAGACTGGTAACATAGCAGTCCACACCGTCTACCAGAATCAAATCATAAGAATTAATCCTTCTCGAGAAAAATTCCATCTTTGGATGCTGACACTTAACAGAAGACAGCCTGTGGAATAGAAGCTGGATTTCATCAGATTCCAGATCCTCATACCTGAAGTATTTTATGTCTGGACCAAGAAGTGACTCTTTTCTTTTGCACTTTACTGATGGAACAGAAGGGAACAGAAGGGTCCAGATGTTTGTTATTTGCTGCTTTGTTGCAAGTTGATAAATCTGTGTATACTTTTGAATTAATTTTATCCTAAATGTTTGCATTTCACACTCCGAATTTCAGTAAAAAAAAAAAAATTAAAACTTGCAATTCTACCCAGTCATATATACTGGATAATTTGGTAAGAATACATTTTTTTTTTCTCCTCAAACTGGATAATGTAGAATTTCTTCTCATGATTTGATAGATTCATTAATTGATAAAACAACACTTACAATCAGTTATTTTGAAAATGTTCCTGGGCATTTAAAACAAAGTAAAGCATGTCTAGTCAAGGCAATGGTTTTTCCCGTGGTCATGTATGGATGTGAGAGTTGGACTGTGAAGAAAGCTGATCGCCGAAGAATCGATGCTTTTGAACTGTGGTGTTGGAGAAGACTCTTGAGAGTCCCTTATACTGCAAGGAGATCCAACCAGTCCATTCTAAAGGAGATCAGTCCTGGATGTTCATTGGAGGGACTGATGCTAAGGCTGAAACTCCAATACTTTGGCCACCTCATGCGACGAGTTGACTCACTGGAAAAGACTCTGATGCTGGGAAAGGTTGGGGGCGGGAGGAGAAGGGGACGACGGAGAATGAGATGGCTGGATGGCATCACCGACTCTGTGGACATGAGTTTGAGTGTACTCCGGGAGTTGGTGATGGACAGGGAGGCCTGGCGTGCTGTGATTCATGGGGTCGCGGAGAGTCGGACACGACTGAGTGACTGAACTGAACTGAACTGAAGATAGAAAATAGTGATAGAGAAGAGTGGAAAAGATAGAGGAGAGATGAAATCATGAACTGAAATCATGTCTGTTTCGAAACCTGTGTATTTCTTTTCCAGGGTTTCTGCATGCAGTGGCAGTCTGAGTGCTAGGACCCATTACAACCCAGACAGCATCCCTTGATGAAGGCTGGCTGTCTTCACTGTGTAACATAACAGCAAATCGTACTTAAAACACTGTGATCTACTAGAGTTGAATTTAGCATAAGTCAGTTCAGGCTATTCTGGGGCTGTCTTTACTAAAATGGGAGAAGGCAATGGCACCCCACTACAGTCCTCTTGCCTGGAAAATCCCATGGATGGAGGAGCCAGTCCATAGGGTTGCTAAGAGTCGGACACAACTGAGTGACTTCACTTTCACTTTTCACTTTCATGCCTTGGAGAAGGAAGGAAATGACAACCCACTCCAGTGTTCTTGCCTGGAGAATCCCAGGGATGGGGGAGCCTGGTGGGCTGCTGTCTATGGGGTCACACAGAGTTGGACACGACTGAAGTGACATAGCAGCAGCAGCAGCATACTACAATGACTTGTAGCTAGCAATCCTAATTCTTTCTAGTGCCATATTGAGTTCTTGGTATAACCCTGTGGAGAAACGAACTTTCTTTTATGTAAGTTCAGGCTGAAGACTATCTTTTAGCTTATGTATATAATTGTGTTGTATAGTCTCAGAGTACATTCTAACCCCTTGTTTCTAATCACGATACTGGTAATTCTTCTCCATGAATATTAGGTTTCCTCCAGAAATAGGCCATTATTTGAGGAAGTTAACTGTGTGCACTTTTAGATTTTAATTACATTTACAGCAATCACTGTAATGCAAATGCTGCTGGAAAAATGCTGAATAGACTTGCTAAATGGAAAATGAGCTACAAGAGGAAACTTTTAGATTATTTAATATGTACAGAATACATTAAAAAATGTATTACAGAATTAAAGCTCTGAAGTATGAATAGTGGAAACCCATATGTAAATTAGATGGAGGTCAGAGAGAAAATGACGTTGCTAAATCTGAGAATTTCTTTTTTACATTACTAATGTAGATCACTTTGTATAATAAAACAAGGTTTGGAAGGTTTTGTTACAGAGAGCATGGTCTGCTGAAGATTATTTTAAATGTATTTTTCTAGATTAAGTGCTGTAAATGAAATGTCTAATGTGAATAAAGAAAACTATAAGAGGTTTAGAGATTTTTTCTGTTGGAAATGTGCATTTTGGTTTTTAGTTTTGTTTCCTTTTTGCATTTACTGACACATTTTTATAATACCCCATTTAAAAAAAATCAAGTGAATCTGATATATACTGTGGCAAATATGTCTCCCTCATTTCAACACCTTTTCTGCTCTCTACCACACCAGTGCCCTCCCCACCCCTACCCCCTCCACTCTGTTTCTTCATCAGTATTTGAAAGTGAATGATTTGTAACCAAGACTCTTTTTCTTAGGATTGCATTTACAATTTACAGATTTGTTTTCTTGGGAACAAATATTTTTTGTATGACCTGTCTAAAAACCTCTCGTCTGAGTTTTGTGGTAAAAGTATTGTTTGTTGTGATGTTATTAAATTGATAACAAACTAAGCTACTTGACAGCAATGGGAAAGGAGATTATCTTGGGCAGGGAGAAAAATCCCCCAGATGAGAATGTTTATGTTTGCCTAAAGATGTCCATAACAATATATAATATGCCCTAGGCCTGGCCTGTGCAGTGATTGTATGCCAGGAAAACGATTAGATGTGAAAAGGTGATGTTCTTTCTTTTTGTGGTTGCTGCTGCTGCTGCTGCTGCTGCTGCTAAGTCACTTCAGTCGTGTCCGACTCTGTGTGACCCCATAGACGGAAGCCCACCAGGCTCCCCCGTCCCTGGGATTCTCCAGGCAAGAACACTGGAGTGGGTTGCCATTTCCTTCTCCAATGTGTGAAAGTGGAAAGTGAAAAGTGAAAGTGAAGTCGCTCAGTCGTGTCCGACCCTTAGCGACCCCACGGACTGCAGCCTACCAGGCTCCTCTATCCATGGGATTTCTAGGCAACAGTACTGGAGTGGCTTGCCATTGCCTTCTCCGTTTGGTGGTTACAACATATCAAAGATTAAAATTGTCCTGTGTTTCTTGTTTCAAAGTACACATATGTGTATGTGAAATCTTAAATGTTTTAATAGTCCATGGCTAATCAGTGTATTGTAATATTGTATGTACAGTGAGATCAATGTCTTGTGTTTTCATTCTCTGTGAATTAAACATTTTCACTTGTTTTGTCATAACAAAACCAATAATATTTTCCTGTCCTGACAGCTTGATTTTTAGTAGAAAATATATTAAAGGTTGAAATTAAAAAAAAAAAAGAAGACTGAACATTGAAGAATTGATGTTTTTAAACTGTGGTGTTGGAGAAGGTTCTTGAGAGTCCCTTGGACAGCAAGGAGATCAAACCAGTCAACCCTAAAGGAAGTCAAGCCTGAATATTCATTGGAAGGACTGATGCTGAAGTCAAAGCTTCAATACTATGGTCACCTGATGCAAAGTGCTGATTTTAGAAAAGACCCTGATGCTGGGAAAGACTGAAGGCAGGAGGAGAAGGGGAGGATCGAAGATAAGATGGTTGGATGGCATCACTGATTCAGCGGACATGAGTTTGAGCAAGCTCTGGGAGATGGTGAAGGACAGAGAAGCCTGGGATGCTACAGTCCATGGGGTCACAAAAAGTTGGACATGACTGAGTGACTGAACAACAACAAGGTGACATAATAGTTGCTCATTTAGTTCATACTAATGGAATCATATATATCATTCCCAGGAATACAAACATTTCTAAAGGTGATCTGAGGGATACTCATTCAAACTAAAGAATTGAATCTATGACTGTGAAAGTTTCTAGTTACATGGCATAGGGGGGACATACCTTGTAGAGAGGATATTTAACTCCCTTATAAAAGGAAAATTAAAAAAAAAACTCTAAAATCTTCATGGATTTGCCTCAAGTCACTGAGGAAGAGATGAAGTCATTTTAATATTTCTTCATTCCAGACTATTGCTTCCTCACTCTCCCTAGTTTCCTTGTCCCTAGAACCCTTGCTACCGAGCATCCCCTATCTATCAGTCCCAAGCACAGGCACTTCTGGTGATTCATGTGATTTTGCTTTGGACTCCAGGCATTGTGTGCTTGACTGTATCTTCTTCGTCAACTTTAGTGTGATGAGCTTTCCATGGTCAGCTTCTAGCACCTTCTCAGGCCTGCTCCGTCTTGCTGCCAAGGAACTACTCTGACTTGCAGATGAATTCCAAAATGTGGTAATCACCTGTGAAAATAAATGGGATAAAGATAGAACAAGTGACAGCTGAAATGTGTTTGCTCCTGTCTGAGGTCTTGGTTTTGTGTGACAGAAGGTGCATATAATGTTAGGTAGACTGTGAGATTCTGGGTAGGAACATTTGCCTTGGAAAGATCGTTAGGATTTGGGAATGCGGCCAAGAGATGAACAAGGAAATATATGGCAGCAAACAATGCTGTTTTATGTGGAAAGGGGTCACAGGAAATCTGGTTTTTTAAATGCAAAGTTTGAGACTTTAATCATAATAACAGTAACTACTATATGCTAAGCACTTTCCCTGCACTATATTTCATTTTTCTTCACAACAACTTGTAAGGCAGGTTCTGATATTATCCCCATTTTACAAATGAAATAATAGAGGTTTGTGGTGGTGTGTGGTTTAGTCGCTAAGTTGTGTCTGAATCAACTCTTTGTAACCCCATGGACTGTAGCCCGTCAGGCTCCTCTGTCCATGGGATTTCCCAGTCAAGAATACTGGAGTGGGTTGTCATTTCCTTCTCCAAGGGACCTTCCCAACCCAGGGATTGAACCCGCATCTTCTGCATTGGCAGGTGGACTCTACCACTGAGCCACCAGGGAAGCCCCAATGGAAACTTGGGTAAATTAGCTTGCCTGAGAGCACATGGCTAGTAAGATGTAGAGCTGGGAATAATGCTTAGGCCAACTTGTCTCCAGAGCTTACCCTTTAACCATTTACTACTGACCAAACACTGTTCTAAGCACTTTACACGTACTATACCATTGAAGCCTCACAACAGTGCTATGCCATAGCTGCTATTGTTATCCTGACCTTATAGATGAGGAAACAGACACATAAAAGTAGTCTGTTTAATAAATGGTGGAGCCAGTTCTCTTGTCCATTACTCCATAAAATGCTTTCCACACTATGTGAGGCAAACAGGAAAATTCCAAAGCAAGGAGATGGTATAAACTACGAAGATGAAGAATAGATCATTGAGAGGCCACCATGTAAGTCACAACTAACAGAGATGAGTGGCAGTAAATGGGTTTGAGAAGTCCACAGGTAGGTTCTTGAGTTAGCCTCTTTTAATCATTAAGTGAGTTATATTAGCCAACTTGATTTTGAGGTGGATTTCAATATTCCATAGCACCTTCTGAAGAAGTTGACCCATTTGACAAGTTCACTAATATCTGCTATCAAGTCTTATGCAAAGTTCAATTTATGGCTTTGTCTATAATCTTGAGACAAAATGGCAGCCAATGAGATTTTAGTAAACATTAATCATATAAGTCTTTCTGTGTTATGGTCCAGCTACCTCTCCCATCTCATATGAATTTCTCATTCTGCTCTACCACTGATAGACTTCAAATTCTACAAGTTCACAACTGCCTGTCTACTCAAAGCCTAGGAAAAGTGTTTGGCAAATAGTGGACACTTAACAAATGTTTGTTGAATGATGAGAGGTTCCTAGTATAAAGAAGAGATGGGATATTAAGAAGAGTTGGAGGAATTTAGCATTGCTAGAAGGAATGCTACTGCCTTTATTTTAGAAGGAAGGATAATAGTAATACTCAAAATAGCAAATGTTAAATAGGGCTTACCATGTGCCACACAGTATTCCAAACACTTACACATATTTACTCATTAACTTTTCAAACCTATTAATTAATAATCGATTATTGCTATTGTCAAAATTTTTATAAAAAACAAAAAGCACAGAAAAGCTATGTGATTTGATAAAGTTCATACAGCTAGTGAGCGGTAGAAATTTCCCTTAATGGTGAAAGAACATATACAAGTGTAGGCCAGCCTTTATGTTTATAATCAAGAAGAGTAGAAGAGTTATGTCTAATGGTTTAATTTTTCCCTGTAATTTGCTAAGACAGAAGAAAGAGGATGGAATCAAGGAATGGAGCTTTGAAGATAGTAGAGACATTTCAAAGCACTCTGTAGAAAGTGGGAAACGGAATTGAACCAAAGACACATCTTGGGATTACAGGTGGTACTGGGAACATATATGAGGCTGGAGGTCTTGAATACATTATTGTCTTGGTCTTCCTCATGTGTGACTTTGCCTAGCACTTATGGGTCACTACGATAGAGACCTGATTAAAGTGGACAATAGTGTTCAACCTTGATTAAAGTTTTGCCAGATGGATACAATGAAATGCGAGAATGGCAAGAGAGTTTATGATATTGACAAGAATTATAGAATAGATGGACTGAGGAACTGAAGCAGTATAAAAAGTGAGGTGAAGAAAAACTAGCTGACGGATTAGGAGAAAGTGAAGAATTCAATGAACTTGAATATGCAAAGCAGAAAGAGAAGTCGTTTTGGACAGATAGCAGAATACTGGAGTTAGTGAAATGGAAGGTGAAACAGATTCAAGAATCTTAGGGATTGGTGGGGTGTAGGCTAAGCCATGAGAATTCGGAAGTCAAGGAACTATTAGAAGCTGTTGGATGAACCATCTATATGAATGTTGATATCACTAAGAAAGAAGTTGCTGTGTAACAAAGGGAACCCTTTCTGGTGCTCTATGATGACCTGGAGGAGTGGACTGCAGGGAGGGGAGGGAGGTTCAAGAGGGAGGAATGTATTTATAATTATGGCTGACTCATGTTGTATGTCAGAAACCAAAACAACATTGTAAAAATTAAAAACAAACAAACAAAAAAGATATTAAAGAAAGATGACAAGATGCAAGGCTTGGGTTGCAGGAGATGATGCAAGATCTGATAAGTAAAAAAATTGTTGACAGCTGCAGAAAGGAGGAAGAGTGGTTGGTATAGTCAGATGACATAAGCCAAAGAGAGATTTACAAGAGTAAAGAGCAGTAGAAATAACAATGAGGAGCAAGGATGATTTCTAGTCCTGGGACTCTTGGGGTGTGAGGAAATAATCAGCTACCACTCTCAGAGTGCTGCCGGGGAAGCAGTATCCACCTTTCACGATTTATTTCAGTTCCCATATACCTAAGGTTTCTCTTCCTCATTCTCTATTTTCATATAATGATTTCTCTGTGTGTGTGTGTGTGTGTGTGTATACTGTGCTGTGCTTAGCTACTCAGTCATGTCCAACACTTTGTGAGCCCATGGACTGTAGCCTGCCAGGCTTCTCTGTCCATAGCGATTCTCTGGGCAGGAATACTGGAGTGGGTTGCCATGCCCTCCTCCAAGGGATCTTCCCAACCCAGGGATCGAACTCAGGGATCCCACATTGCAGGTGGATTCTTTATCATCTGAGCCACCAGAGAAGCCCAAGAATACTGGGGTGGGTAGCCTATACAAGACTAATTAAGACAATCATTGATTTCTTCTTTTTTTTTTTGGAGCCACATCATGTGGAGCTTCCTTGCCCAGGGATCGAACCCATACCCCCTGCATTTGAAGTGCAGAGTCTTAACCTCTGGAACAGAAGGGAGTCCTGATTTTTTTACAAAAAAGAAAATCTCTAATTCAGAAGATAGACTCTCACCCAGTGTAGAAAGTTTCTTCTTTGATGCTGTCCAACAGTTCTCTTTGGAACTCTAGTTAGAGAAGTGTTAGATGGAAAAAGTTTTTGAAAATAATCCCCTCTTTTTAAAAGGCCTGGAGGTCTGACAGCTCTCCTCTACCAGCCTGGAGATGTCAGAGAGCTGTAGAGAGAGCTCTGTGAATGGCTAGAAGCAGAACCTGTCCTGCTGTGTGTGTTTCACACAAAGCCACGCCTTAAGGGGCCCAGTCAGCTGCTGCTTTCAGTACAATCACTTCAAATAAGTTGTTGAGGAGTTAAATGCCTGAGAGTATTTCCTGGCTTAATGGTGGGAAATGAAATCTTCTTATCTTTGGAAAGGCCATCCAGGGTGTGATGGATCAGAGGGAGGGAGAGAAAAAAACAGAGTGAGCCAACTTATATGCCATTCAAGCAGCAGCCCTGCTCTGTTTAGTCTCCTTCACATTGAACAGGCAGGAAGTCTTAGATTGTAGTTAGATCTTATCTCCTTTAATCCAGTTCTCCTTTGGGCTCTCCTGGATTAATTAGTTCTGGAGATTTGATCAGTATAATGACAGTCCTACCTGAAAAGCAAATGGAAAGCCACTCTAGGTCTAGCAGGGAACCAGGGCACTGGCAGACTGTTAGGTTTTTTTATCTGTTCTCAGGCCCCTTCTCTCTAAGAGCTTTTATGTTGAATTCAGAAACTGGCCATTTTTCACAGTCATTCTGAAATAGCTGGCATCAGGAAAGCCCTGTCAAACTACAAAAACACTGTTTATTTTTAATTGTCAATAATATACACAAGAAACATCCTTGACTGACCCTTGAGGCAGCCTAACCCATACCCCAGGCTGAGAGATGTTCATCATATACTTTACTACTTAACATTATGGAGCTGTGGTTGAGCCAGCTTTTAGTACAGACTGCTTGGGTCAAAGTTCTACCTCTATCACTTACTAGCCATGTGACCTCAGGAAGGATACAATAATATCCTTCCTTACCTCAGGAAGGATAAGCTTCAATGTCCTCTTCTGTAAAATGGTAATGATAATAGGAGTACTACAGGTGTATAATAGTTGACATAGTACCTTAGTAATTGATTAATCAATATCAGCTCTTATTAGTACTTTATTCTATAGTTTTAAAATTTTATGAGTCCTTTAATTTAATCATCAATGAAAACGATAAAGACTTTTTTAAAAGCCTGTTAGAATTGGGTAAGCCTCTGGGCCTGTTTTAAAAATCATTACAGAGAAATTACTCATGTGAAATATCTGTATATATAGCAAGATTTCTGCAGGAACTGTTCAGTCTGGAAAGGAAAATAAAAGATCATGTTGTACTTCACCTGCTTTCCCCATCACATTGTCTAATAGATATCTGGTCAGGTAAAATTTATATACTCAAGAAGCCTATAAATATCAGAAGTGGCCATCTTCAAGATTTTTAAAATGGAAAAAGGAAAATTTTATTATCAAGCAATGAAATTGATCATTAAAAGTAAATTGTAACTCTAAAAGAACTCTAGAAAAATTTGAGAAGCAGGACTTTCAGAAGGCAGGTGAATTCCCAGGTGCTCTGATCGGAATGCTCTATGGCTTTTTTTGAGATGAGCACATCCTATAACTGTGAGATTATTGGTTAAATGCAGAGCAACTGCAAGATATGTTCATCCATGCAAGATATGTTTGTTATGTATGATCCATGACTCCTCTTTTATCTCCATCTCATCTGTGATCCTATTTTGCACATTGAATTGAGGACCAGAATAGATAAGCAGCAAAATCAGGAGGTTGATCTTAGTCTCCTTTCCCTCCCCTTCTCTACCCTTTTTTCAAGGCCTTCATTCCTCATGCTTCCCCTTGTCTCTACTTGGTGGTGCTCCCTCAACACTGACCTCTCTAAAAGTGCCTTTGTCCTTTAGTCCTCCCACTCCAAGGAAACCAAACAGCTCTATCCAGTAGCTGATATGATATAATAATGTATCCTGTGTTGTAGTGTAGTTTTTTTAAATTTATTTTTATTTAAAAATAAGATGATCACATTATAGATGTTTGTGAATGCAAGAAATAGAGGGAGTGCTATGAAAGCGTATAATGATGGCCTTATCCTGATCCGAGGGCACATGGAAGTTCTGGCTGGGGAAGGGACATTTTGAACAAAAATCTGAAGGATGATTAGGGATTATTTGGATGAAGAAGGGTAACAGTGAGAGGTCTTTCTGACAGCCTATTCAAAAGCCCACAGGTGGGAAGAAGGGTCCAACCTTTCTTTAGAGAAATTTAGAGAAAGCCAATGTGAATGGAACATGTAGATGGGGCTGGGGGAGTAGACAGGAGCCTGATGGTTTGGGATTTCATTCTTAAAGTAGCATGAAGTAATTGGAAAGTTTTGAGCAGTAGAGTAGTATGACCAGATTTGTCTTTTGAAGTGGAGGATTATATCTTTCTTGGGTTCAGCAAAAGCTGATCTTAAATTACCTGATCCTGGTTACATTTTCTTTCCATGTGGTTCTTGTCTATAAAGAGATAAATGGTATACTGTGTGTGTGCTCAGTCACTCAGTCCTGTCCAACTCTTTGCGACCCTTTGGAAGCCAGACTCCTCTGTTCATGGGAAATTCAGGCAAGAGTACTGGAGTGGGTTGCCACTTCCTTCTCCAGGGGACCTTCCTGAACCCCTGCATCACCTGTGTTGCAGGCAGATTCTTTATTGCTGAGCCATCTGGGAAGTCCTAGATGGTATACTAATTAAGGGCAATCCAAGAGATAGCTCTTTGCTTCTAGAAATGATTTCTTTAAAGTCTCTTGTGTTTTCCTGTTAGGATCATGCAGCCAGTCCTTTTATTAAGATTTATTTATTTTGGCTGTGCTGGATCTTTGTTACTTTGCACAGGCATTTCTGTAGTAGCTGTGGCGAGGGGCTACTCTGTAGTTGTGGTATTTAGGCTTCTCATTGTGGTGGCTTACTTGTTGCAGAGCATGGGCTCTAGGGTGTGCACTTCAGTAGTTGACGTATGTGGGCTCAGCAGTTGTGGTGCACAGGCTTAGCTGCCTGCGGGAAGTGGGATCTTCCTAGAGCAAGGATGAAACCCATGTCCCCTGAATTGCAAGATGGATTCTTAACCACTGGACCACCACAGACTTTCCCCGCCCTGTCCTCTTTTAATCTTGGAGGAGATGCCACACCAAGTCTCCTGAATCAAATTATAAAGACTCAGATTAAGCCTTCACACTATGGATTGAGTAACATCTTCTGAATTAGTAAAACGCTTCCTAAGTATTCCTCAGATTGAATAGGTGCCTTTGGATTGCCTCTAAATTCAGTGCTGAGAACGCTCAATATGAATACTATTGCTTTTGGCTTTGGGGCTGAATAACACATCAAAATCAGTAATTGAATGATTTACTGTTCTTTAGGGTGGTTACATTTCATGGAGGCAGCTTAAATGGAATTAATTGTGGGCTAATTAAAGTGCTCCCTGCTTCTCTCTCAAGCTCCCCTTAGACATTGACTGCAATGAATTGTGCAAGCCGCAGAAAACTGTAAATCATGACTGAGCTTAAAGAAAAATGGATTGCTTTTCTAATACTTATTGAACACTTTAAACAGATGTTTAAATCTTTACAACTTTTAGATAATTAAAATTATAAATCTGTGCCCTTTGGACAGAAACATGAGTAGGGATCAGAGATATAAATAGCACCATGCTGATGTGATTCATCTTGTGGCTTCAGGTTTATTACTTTAACAAGTGCTCTCCTCAGGCAAAATGGCAAAGTGGAGAGATTTGTCTTTCCTGCAGTTTTATCTCCCAGAATTCCAAGCTCCTGAGCTGCCTTTGGCTGCCCACTGCTGTAGGACCCAGTTAATGCCAGTTCTTCCCTCTGACATCAAAGGTTCGTCTGTCCTCTATTTTTTCCCCTAGAGGCTTTGCTGGAATATTAGTTAGGGCAATGGAGCTGCAGTAACAGTTAAACTGCCAACTCTCAGTGATCTGACATAATAGTTGATTTTTCATGCAAAAAAAAAAAAAATTCAGGGACTTCCCTGGTGGTCCAGTGGTTAAGGCTCCATGCTCCCAATGCAGGGGGCCTGGGTTCAGTCCCTGGTCAGGGAAATAGATCCCACTTGACACAACTAAGATGTGATGCTGCCAAATAAATAAATATTTTTAAAAATTCCAAAATGGGTGCTCCAGTTTGGCTGGAGGTTCCTACTCTAAGGACTCATGCTACTTTCACCTGTGGCTCCATCATCTTTGCTATGTCTATCCCAAGGTTTCCATTCTCTTCTTTGTCAAGTGGGCAGAAGAAGGAAAGGCATGGAGAATCATGCATGTGAGGCTTTTATGACCCAGGACTAGATGTGTATCTTGTGCTCACAGTCCATGGCCACACCTGACTTCAATGGAGGATAGGAAGTAGACTTTAGCTGTGTGTTTAGAATGGAAGGAAAATGGGTTTGAAGGATAACCAGTCAGTTTCTGCTACTCTCGATGACTAAAGCATATCTGGTAAGTTTGCAGTAAGGGATTAGTGGCCTATCCCCCTTTGATATTTTCTTTACAAATGGGGCTTTCTGAAAAAAAGATATATAGTTGGAAAATTTGTCGCTATATTAAATTGGGGATTCCTTTTGTTTCATTGTCTTTCTGTTACATGTCAAATGTTTTCTGACCAAACTTATTCAAATTCTTTATGAGGACACAAAAAATACATTTTGTGCCCTAGAGTGTTAACTACCTGTGTCTCTCGCTGTCTTATGTGCTTTCTCTCACACTGATAAAAATGCACATGCACACACAGGATGGTTATGATGATGATGATTATGATTGAAAAAATAATGAGAAGCTTTTCTTGGGCGTTTACCCCTTGAACTGAATTGATATTTCTGCTGAGGACTGCTGTGTTCATGATTCCAGTATTATTTGCCACAAAAGAAGTTGCTTAGATGTTCACTCATTAAGTTATTCAGTTCAGTTCAGTCGCTCAGTCGTGTCCGACTCTGTGACCCCATAAACCGCAGCACGCCAGGCCTCCCTCTCCATTACCAACTCCCGGAGTTCACTCAAACTCATGTCCATTAGGTCGGTGATGCCATCTAACCATCTCATCCTCGGTCACCCCTTCTCCTACTGCTTTCAAACTTTCCCAACATCAGGGTATTTTCAAATGAAACAGCTCTTCACATCAGGTGGCCAAAGTACTGGAGTTTCACATTTGCCATCAGTCCTTCCAGTGAACACCCAGGACTGATTTCCTTTTGGAGGGACTGGTTGGATCTCCTTGCAGGCCAAGGGACTCTCAGGAGTCTTCTCCAACACCACAGTTCAAAAGTATCAATTCTTAGGCCCTCGGCCCTCTTTACAGTCCAACTCTCATATCCATACATGGCCACTGGAAAAACCATAGCCTCGACTAGATGGACCTTTGTTGACAAAGTAATGTCTCTGCTTTTTAATCTGCTATATAGGTTGGTCATAACTTTCCTTCCAAGGAGTAAGTGTCTTTTAATTTCATGGCTGCAGTCACCTTCTGCAGTGATTTTGGAGCCCCCAAAAATAAAGTCTGACACTGTTTCCACTGTTTGCCCATCTATTTCCCATGAAGTGATGGGACTGGATGCCATGATTTTAGTTTTCTGAATGTTGAGCTTTAGGCCAACATTTTCACTCTCCTCTTTCACTTTCATCAAGAGGCTCTTTTGTTTCTTCTTCACTTTCTGGCATAGGGTGGTGTCATCTCCATATCTGAAGTTATTGATATTTCTCCCAGCAATCTTGATTCCAGCTTGTGCTTCCTGCAGCCCAGCGTTTCTGATGATGTACTCTGCATATAAGTTAAATCAGCAGGGTGACAATATACAGCCTTGATGTACTCCTTTTCCTATTTGGAACCAGTCTGTTGTTCCATGTCCAGTTCTAACTGTTGCTTCCTGACCTGCATACAGATTTCTCAGGAGGCAGATCAGGTGGTCTGGTATTCCCATCTCTTTCAGAATTTTCCATAGTTTATTGTGATCCACACAGTCGAAAGCTTTGGCATAGTCAATAAAGCAGAAATAGATGTTTTTCTGGAACTCTCTTGCTTTCTCCATGATCCAGCGAATGTTGGCATTTTGATCTCTGGTTCCTCTGCCTTCTCTAAAACCAGCTTGAACATCTGGAATTTCACAGTTCGCATATTGCTGAAGCCTGGCTTGGAGAATTTTGAGCATTATTTTACTAGCATGTGAGATGAGGGCAATTGTGCAGGAGTTTGAGCATTCTTTGGCATTGCCTTTCTTTGGGATTGGAATGAAAACTGACCATTTCCAGTCGTGTGACCACTGCTGAGTTTTGCAAATTTGCTGACAGTTTGAGTGCAGCACTTGCACAGCATCATCTTTTAGGATTTGAAATAGCTCAACTGGAATTCCGTCACCTCCACTAGCTTTGTTCGTAGTGATATTTCCTAAGGCCCAGTTGACTTCACAGTCCAGGATGTCTGGCTCTAGGTGAGTGATCACACCATCATGATTATCTGGGTCATGAAAATATTTTTTGTATAGTTCTCCTGTGTATTCTTGCCACCTCTTCTTAATATCTTCTCCTTCTGTTAGGTCCATACCATTTCTGTCCTTTATTGTGCCGGTCTTTGCATGAAATGTTCCCTTGGTATCTCTAATTTTCTTGAAGAGATCTCTGGTCTTTCCTATTCTATTGTTTTCCTCTATTTCTTTGCATTGATCACCGAGGAAGGCTTTCTTATCTCTCCTTGCTATTCTTTGGAACTCTGCATTAAAATGGGCATATCGTTCCTTTTCTCCATTAATTTTCGATTCTCTTCTTTTTTCAGCTATTTGTAAGGCCTCCTCAGACAGCCATTTTGCTTTTTTTAATTTATTTTCCTTAGGGATGGTCTTGATTCCTGTCTCCTGTACAATGTCATGAACCTCCTTCCATAATTCATCAGGTACTACGTCTGTCAGATCTAGTCCCGTAAATCTATTTCTCACTTTCACTGTATAATCAAAAGGGATTTGATTTAGGTCATACCTGAATGGTCTAGTGGTTTTCCCTACTTTCTTCAATTTAAGTCTGAATTTGGCAATAAGGAGTTCATGATCTGAGCCACAGTCAGCTCCTGGTCTTGTTTTTGCTGACTGTATAGAACTTCTCCATCTTTGGCTGCAAAGAATATAATCAATCTGATTTTGGTGTTGACCATATGGTGATGTCCATGTGTCGAGTCTTCTCTTGTGTTGCTGGAAGAGGGTGTTTGCTATGTCCAGTGCATTCTCTTGGCAAAACTCTATTAGGCTTTGCCCTGCTTCATTCGGTACTCCAAGGCCAAATTGGCCTGTTACTCCAGGTGTTTCTTGACTTCCTACTTTTGCATTCCAGTCCCCTATAATGAAAAGGACATCTTTTTTGGGTGTTAGGTCTAAAAGATCTTGTACGTCTTCATAGAACCATTCAACTTCAGCTTCTTCAGCATTACTGGTCAGGGCATCGACTTGGATTACAGTGATATTGAATGGTTTGCCTTGGAAATGAATAGAGATCATTCTGTCATTTTTGAGATTGCATCCAAGTACTGCATTTTGGACTCTTTCATTGACCATGATGGCTACTCCATTTCTTCTAAGGGATTCCTGCCCACAGTCGTAGATATAATGATCATCTGAGTTACATTCACCCATTCCAGTCCATCTTAGTTCACTGATTCCTAGAATGTCTATGTTCACTCTTGCCGTCTCCTGTTTGACCACTTCCAATTTGCCTTGATTCATGGACCTAACATTCCATGTTCCTATGCAATATTGCTCTTTACATCATCGGACCTTGCTTCTATCAACAGTCCCATCTACAACTGGGTGCTATTTTTGCTTTGGCTCCATCCCTTCATTCTTTCTGGAGTTATTTCTCCACTGATCTCCAGTAGCATATGGGGTACCTACCAACCTGGGGAGTTCATCTTTCAGTTTCCTATCTTTTTCCCTTTTCATACTGTTAATGGGGTTCTCAAAGCAAGAATCCCGAAGTAATTTGCCATTCCCTTCTCCATTAAGTTATTAATCTGTTCTATTAAGGAATCAGTGGCTTAAGTTGTTCTAAAGCCAAGCATCTTCTAAAATTTTATATTCTCCAAGAGATACTAAAATAGAATAAATACATCTTGTGAAATTTCATTTGGACATCATAAGTTAGGATCCAAGGACATTTGAAAAGTGTAAACTGGCAACTTATCCAGAAAGTTTTATATAAGAATCCATTCTACTTTGCTTGAGCAATGATGGGAAATTAACAAATATTTCTGTTCCTTTGCTTCTTTATCCCTGTATTAGGATACTCAGAACCTTAATAAAAATAAAATAAATTTATAAGCTTTATTTATGTCTTTATTTCTAACTAGTCAGTTCGTTTAACCTAAATGGTGTTTTATTTCACTCTCCAGAAAATAGCTCTGACCTTTAAACTATCCTTGCTGGGGGCTAAGAATGTTTCTCATCTAGAACCAATGTCATAATACACAGATACAGTAATAGCTATTACCCAGTCACGTTAGGACTAAAAGAATTTCTTAAAGCAATTGGAGACATTTAGGAGCAAATACTGTAATACTCCTATTGTTGAGCTAGTGAAATTTTAAGAGCTTGACTCATTGGAGTTGTTAAGGATGATTTTTAAAGCTGTGGCCCCATCTTTGATAATGTAGGTTTTATATCATCCCAATTAAGAACCTTCATGATATGTCAGTTCTATTCTCTTCTCTGGCTTTTCCCCCACTTTCCAAGTATTAAAAGATGAAGTTATGAAAAGTTTCATCCTATAGTGCTATATCTGGTTTCAGTGCATGTGAAATCTTTCAGAGAAGATACTTTCTCTGAATCTTCAGATTAAGCCTATTCTGGATATAGTTTTTAAATCTTTTTTCTTTTCACCTTCCCCTCCATACAAACTTCACTGTCCACTTTATCCTTCAGTCAGAATCTGGAACTTGAGTTATTTTAGGCAGCAAACACCTTTTCCAGTATTTTGCATCTGCTGGAACTTTGTATTATTGATTTCTGAATTCTTATGTACAGATGGCATGTGGTCCCTGCCTTCAGGAAGCTTATATCCATTGACAGACAATGTCATGGAAAAACAGACCTAATTCTAATGCCTCCTTGGAATTTTTCAATATTAACTGCCTCCCATAATACCTGTGATGTATCATTTAGAAGTTAAGTCTGGTCATTGTATGGGCTCTGGAATCAGACAAGTCTGTGCTGAAATTCAAATCAGCTAGTTCCAAGTTGCATGACTTTGGGCAAGTTATCTAATTTCTTTGAGCCTCAGTTTCCTTTTTTGTAAAGAATGATGATACTGCCTACCTCATAGGTCATCTTCTGGATGAAATTAAATAATAAATCTAAAATAGCATGATGTTTGATGAAAGTGAAAGAGGAAAATGAAAAAGCTGGCTTAAAACTCAACATTCAAAAAACTAAGATTATGGCATCTGGTCCCACAACTCCATGTCAAATAGATGGAGAAACAATGGAAACAGTGACAGGCTTTTATTTCTTGGGCTCCAAAATCACTACAGATGGTGACTGCAGCAATGAAATTAAAAGACGCTTGCTCCTTGGAAGAAAAGCTATCACTAACCTAGATAGCATATTAAAAAGCAGAGACATTACTTTGCTGACAAAGATCTGTCTAGTCAAAGCTATGGTTTTTCTAATAGTCATGTATGGATATGAGAGTTGGACTATAAAGAAAGCTGAGTGCCGAAGAATTGATGCTTTTGAACTGTGGTGTTGGAGAAGACTCTTGAGACTCCCTTGAACTGCAAGGAGGTCAAACCAGTCAATCCTGAAGGAAATCAGTCCTGAATATTCATTGGAAGGACTGATGCTGAAGCTGAAACTCCAATATTTTGGCCACCTGATTTGAAGAACTGACTCATGGAAAAGACCCTGATGCTGGGCAAGATTGAAGGCAGGAGGAGAAGGGGATGACAGAGGATGAGATGGTTGGATGGCATCATCGACTCAATGGACATGAGTTTGAGCAATCTCTGGGAGTTTGTGATAGACAGGGAAGCCTGGCATGCTGAAGTCCATGGGGTTGCAAAGAGTCAGACATGAGTGAGCAACTGAACTGAACTGAGCATGATGCTTGGCACAAAATAAACACTCTATAAATGTAAGATACTATACATTTATGATATATATGTATATATCATATACATATACATATATATATATATATATATATATAATACAGATGGTACTTATGAAGTCCCTGATTAAATAAGCTCCTGATCAGGGAACTGACCGAAGAGATTTTTCCCATGATCAAGAGCTAAATGTTCTTTCCCTGTCCACTCTCCTGTTTAGTTCAGATGAGTTCAAGAAAGAATGGTATATTGACTCATAGCAATCTTTATTCTGTGATTTTAGAATAGGGAAGGCATTATCTCTGAAAACTTCCCAGTGTTCTGCAATTGATTGATTCCTCCTTCTTAGGGGCTGAGGTGGACCCAGTCTGGGTGCCAGGACCTAGGCCTGAGGGCTTGGTTTGGGTCTGGCAAAGTTTTATGTCCAAAATGACAAGAAGTGTGAGTCTTATACTTATTGAGAGCCAAAAATGAGAATAAAAACCAAGGTTCATTTTTTTTAAGTACAGAGAGTGAGAGTAGAACCAAAAATAGGAGATTAAAAACAAAGACTCAGAAGCAGGGCAGAATTTGTTTGGAGCAGGGGAGCAGGAGCAAGAATAGAAGGAAGATGTTAAACACTGAAATAGGGTCAGAGTACCTGTGGCTTATTTTATGAACTCATGGCCACATCCCAGCTGGCTCTAGTGGTAAAGAACTCTCCTGCCAATTCAGGAGGCACAAGAGATGCAGCATGATCCCTGGGTCAAGAGGATCCCCTGGATGAGGGCATGGCAACCCACTCCAGTATTCTTGCTTGGAGAATCCCATGGGCAGAGAAGCCTGGTGGACTACAGTCCATAGGGTCACCAAGAGTCAGACATAACTGCAGCAACTTAGCAGCATCAGCAGAGGGAGCAGAGTTAAATACTGAAATAGGGTCAGAGTACCCGTGGCTTATTTTATGAACTCATGGCCACATTGGACATAAGATAGTAACCTAGTCTAAATGTTCATTGTTGGTTGCACAGCATTTATCCAATTTTGCTAAAACTCCACTCCTGCAAAGATACAGGGTCTTTCCCATAGTTCAAACATTCCATTTTCAAAAGGGTATAAGGGCATAATTAAAGTGCAGGTATCTTTCCTGTCAATGACATAAAAACCCTCATGGATTAGTGGTGTCCTCCAACTTCCCAGTTTCTATTAGTGCCCCATATTGCATGTACAATTTGCAAGTTATTTATATTTTGAATTTTATTATATATAAATTTCTCTTTTGAGGGGAACAAATTCTTTCAGTTCATTAAAAATGGAGCAAAGTTGTCCTTTCTTTTGTTTCTTTTCATGGTTTGTTGAATGTGATTGGCTGTTTTTTGTTGTTATTGGATGAGGGGCAAAATTCTAATATTACCAGGAAGAAATGACCAGTGCTTATTCCCTCCAACTCGGCCTTTCATGGTTTTCTGTGCTCTCATCATGTTGCTTCTCCGCTTTTATCTTTCCAGTTTGAAAAATTCTCTTTATCCAGTGTATTTTACTCGGTAGCTCTCCATATCATTGATCAATCCACAATCAACATGGCAATGCATTTTTAGCTTTTATTATGTGCCCAAAAGAGCCTCAGACACTGTTGGGGAAATAATAGAAGGAACAGACATCACCTCAGCCTATAGAAAGCCTGAGATTTTGTTGGAGTTTACTTGGACTTTGACAAATCTAGAGAAGCATTATACATTTCATACAATCAAATGCAGAGATGGCAAGCCTCCTAGATTAGTGATCTCATATGTTAGTGTGCTTTAGAATCACCTGAGATCTTTGTTAAACACACAAATTCCTGAACTTCAGACAGTCTGATTCTTCAGGGCATGGGTGATATTCAGGAATCTACATTTTATCAAGATGCCTAGAAAGCTATAGTTTGGAAGCAGTGGGATAAAAGTATCTGTGAAAAATGGGAAGACATGTAAAGGCTGGGGTGACCAGGAAAGGTTTGACTGGAGCCTGGAAGAGTGGGCTAAATTTGGAGAATTCAAGGTGGGAGGAGATTCAGAAAAAGGGTACCAGAGGTGGGTATGATAATGGAATATGTTGCAGAGACTGACTAGTTTTTCACCATTTCTATTTTATTCCTAGACACATGAACTACATTTCCTAGTCTTCATACTCTGATTCATGACCATTTAATGGAGTTCTGGCCAGTGGAATGTGGATTTATGTTGTGTGTCATTTTTAGTCCTGGCCAATAAAACCCGCCCATGTGATCTTGTACTGTTTCTCTTCTATCCACTGGCTTGATGTTGATACCTTGGGCAACCTTGGAATCAACAAGGTGGAGCTTTTACAGATTCCACCAGTGTGGGTACCAAAATAACTCTGAATACCCCTTACCCAGAAGGAACATCTGTTTTGGACTTTGCTTGAGTAAGATTTCTATTGTTTTAAGCTCCTGAGATTTCAGGGATTGTCAGAGCTTTTACTGTAATGTTAACATTGAGATGACCAGGCTAACTGAGGCAGATAATTTCTGGTTGTGATCATCATTATTCTTCTTAGGAATGTTTTTCAAACTCACCATTACCCAGAATTAGTGCGTGGACACTAGATGCATATGCAATCATCTAGGTAAATTATCTCAAGAATCATATAGACACTTTCAAAATGCCTTGCATATATTTCTATGTGACATTTAATTATCTGGGCCCTTAGCTGGACATTCCTTTATCCCTAAATCCCTTGGCCAAGCATGAATGGATTTGAAAACAAACATTTCACTGAAATAGGGGGTTCAATTTCTTTGGACCCTTTAAAGCCTTCTCAGATAAGGCAAAGGTAGTTGAAAGCATATTAGCACACATTGGGAAGGACTTAGTTCATATCACGCCCACATCCTGCCTTCCCCCTGCTCCACATCTGCCTAACTGCTCCTAGGAAGTAGGTTCAGTTCAGTTCAGTTGCTCAGTCGTGTCTGACTCTTTGTGACCCCATGAATCACAGCACACCAGGCCACCCTGTCCATCACCAACTCCTGGAGTTCACTCAAACTCATGTCCATCGAGTTGGTGATGCCATCCAACCATCTCATTCTCTGTCGTTCCCTTCTCCTCCTGCCCCCAGTCCCTCCCAGACTCAGAGTCTTTTCCAGTGAGTCAACTCTTCGCATGAGGTGGCCAAAGTATTGTAGTTTCAGCTTTAGCATCAGTCCTTCCAATGAACACCCAGGATTGATCTCCTTTAGAATGGACTGGTTGGATCTCCTTGCAGTCCAAGGGACTCTCAAGAGTCTTCTCCAGCACCACAGTTCAAAAGCATCAATTCTTTGGCAATCAGCTTTCTTCACAGTCCAACTCTCACATCCATACATGACCACTGGAGAAACCATAGCCTTGACTAGACGGGCCTTGGTTGGCAAAGTAATGTCTCTGCTTTTTAATATACTATCAAGGTTGGTCATAACTTTCCTTCCAAGGAGTAAGCGTCTTTTAATTTCATGGCGGCAATCAGCATCCGCAGTGATTTTGGAGCCCCTCAAAAATAAATCTGCCACTGATTCCACTGTTTCCTCATCTATTTCTCATGAAGTGATGGGACCAGACGCCATGATCTTAGTTTTCTGAATGTTGAGCTTTAAGCCAACTTTTTCACTCTCCTCTTTCACTTTCATCAAGAGGCTTTTGAGTTCCTCTTCACTTTCTGCCATAAGGGTGGTGTCATATGCATATGTGAGGTTATTGATATTTCTCCCGACAATCTTGATTCAAGCTTGTGCTTCTTCCAGTCCAGTGTTCCTCATGATGTACTCTCCATATAATTTAGATAAGCAGGGTGACAATATACAACCTTGATGTACTCCTTTTCCTATTTGGAGCCAGTCTGTTTTTCCATGTCCAGTTCTAACTTGATTTGTAAGTAGGTTGGTTGGCTGTAATTAAACTCAAGCACCTCCTCAAGCACTTGGTAGAAAACAGCTTGGCATAATGATATTTCTGCTCCTACTCCATAGGAGTGAGCTGAAAAGAAATTAACAGTTGACTTAGAAACTTGTGAGGGTCTTGCAATTTGAATTTCCATAATTAATTGGTTGCTTAATTGTTCCTAGTAATGGGTGACTTATGTAGGTTTTTCACAGAATTTGTCACTTATATTTATTAATCATTTATTAAAGTAGAAAATACTGACTTTCTTTCATTGGGACAGGTGACATTTAGCACTGTGAATTTCAGAGTTCGTCTTGCCTGGTACCTTCTCACACTGCCCTTTTTTTTTTTTTCCAGAGATGGATACAGCAGAATCCGGATGACTTCTAACATGCACTGGAATTGTGATCTGGACCAATCTTGTTATTGGATGCTGATGGATGTATGATCTGGAGGCCCCTGTCCTATCCCTAAATTTTCCCCTGACCAGAAGGATCTCTCCCTGGCCTGACAAAGTGTCTGATATTTTCACTATTGGAATAGGTCTGGGGGCCACACCATTATCTCCAAAGAGTTTCCACATAAAATGTAATTAATTACTACTGCTAAGGACTTCCTTGGTGGTGCTAGTGGTACAGAAACTGCCTGCCAAGGCAGGTGACATAAGAGATGCAGGTTTGATCCCTGGGTTGGGAATATCCCCTGGAGGAGGGCATGGCAACCCACTCCAGTATTCTTGCCTGGAGAATCCCATGGACAAATGAGCCTGGTGGGCTACAGTTCATGGGGTCACAAAGCATTGGACACAACTGAAGGGACTTAACATGCATGCGCAAGAGCTAGAGTAACCCATTACCCACCAATGAAAATTAGCTTATCAACATTGCATAAAAATAGGACATAAATAGAATGGTATTCAGGATGGAAAAAGCTGAATAAATGGAGCATTCTCTGCTTTACTGCATGGAAAACTCCTCAGAATCTCTGGGGCCAAGTGAGATCCCTGGCAACTTGGGGAAGGTGCACCTTGCATTCCATCTCGAGGAGCTTCAGAGAGAGTGTATTCTCCAGAGAACCAGAAATGGTGGACAGCTAAAGTCAGAAATGGAATTTGAAATGGGACATATGGAAATAGAGAATAGAGAAGGAAGGAGAAGTTTAAAATGGGGAGAAGAACAAGGATTTGAAAAATGTGACGTCAGCATATCAAGCCACATCTCTGGAAAGAATCACTGGAGAGAATAGCAGAATAACAGAAAGAAGAAAGGCATACTTGCTACTCCTTGCCCTCACATCAGGCAGCCTCTACCCTCACTGCCTTACTCAGTCTTGTTAGACCCACATATCATGCAAATATTTAATATTATCATTTGTTAGCTTCTTGATATCTGTCTTGAGCCTTTGCTTTAGCCATCTTGTCACAAGCTAGGTGACCACTAAAACTCATACCATTAGCCTCACAGGGCAGGACATGGCAGTGCCTAGATACGTCAGTATATCCTTTCAGTGAATATCTAAGACTACAGGCACTATCACATGCAGTCAGAGATAAAAGTACATTCCTCACTAATGTCTGTCAGTCACCATGAAACGTATGCTGACATTTCTTTTCTTGTTAGAATTCCTTTTAACTTATGGTCACCATTGTCAGGGAATACTGGCAACTCAATAAGGTTCCCTGAGCTTGGCCAATGAACTTGGGTAATAATTCCATTTTAGTTCTCAAGGTTAATTCTTAGTATTATTGCTGCTGTTTCTATCTTCTATCCATGCATCCGTCCATTTTTAAAAATATAAGAATAGAATATCATTACAAGAAGAGGATGCCACTATAATGCTACTCATTGACAGATAGTAGCCATGATTTATAGGCACATTTTCCTAGGTTAGAAAGAAGCAGAGAAGTGCCCAAAATGTTCATCTGTTTTCTAGAGACTGAAGCCAACTTACGTAACCAGGAGCCCTTTTGTCTTCACCTCAAGATCTACTTTTTCCTTCTATTATAGTTTTTGAATACTTTATTGACTCTTTGCCTTTGGCTTCACTCAAGCAATGAAATCTTGCACCTGGATTAGCACAAGAAATATACCTGGAGTTTATCCTCCATAATTTTTGCCAGGGTAAAAATACGTTCTTGCCTGTCAGGGGAATATAAGCAATATGCTCCTGTGTGAATACTTATTACTTGCCTGTCAGAAAAAGGTTACAGAAATTTCCCTTTGGGGAGAATGTCATGAAGATTTTTTTTTCCTTCTGCCTAGTAAATTTCTTGCAGATGTACCTCTCTGGGCACCACAGCTGCAATTCCCTCTGGAAGTTCATCTGGCATAAATGCATCATGGAGACAAATTTCCATCATGGTAAAATGTTGCTAGTATTTTCCTTCTGAGAGGCATACAGAATGTTTTCCTACTGTGTAAGTGTACTTGAAGCATGTTGAAGCTTTGGAATTTGATTTGGAGAGTCCTATTCTTTCAGTTCTTGGGCTACCTTCATAACATTGGGGTTGAGAACAGGATCAACATTCCTGTCAGACTCTAAGTCTGTAATAGGACGTTTTGCCTGGATTTGTTATGTTTGGGGCAACAGGATTTGACCTGTGTCTCTGATGGCTCAGATGGTAAAGAATCTGCCTGCAGTGTGAGAGACCCAGGTTTGATCCCTGGGTCGGGAAGATCCTCTGGGGAAGGAAATGACAACCCACTCCAGTATTCTTGCCTGGAGAATTCCATGGACAGAGGAGCCTGGTGGGCTACAGTCCATGGTCTCACAAAAAGTCACACGCGACTGACTAACATAAACACACACGCATCTAAAGTGGAGTGATATTACCTTACCTGTGAGTACCCAGAGTCTTATATCTCTGGCAGACACAGCATCCAAGTAAATGTGTTGGTGCTCAGGGCATGGGGAGAGATTTTGCAGCTGGTAGCTAGGTTGGCACCTGCCCATCATTGCTTATAGCTGTTCCACGAACTGCTGCCCCAGTGACCATCACCTCAAAGGCCTTCCCCGGTTCAATATTCACTAGAGAGTTATTGCTTGGTCACCAGCATTGCTTCTTTATTGTGTTTTGCTATGCTGTACACAGCTGACACCACTGTAAGCTGTCAGGAGGCTTTCATATAGATTTATTGATATGGACAGAACAACCAGTGGAGTGTTCACCAGTGAACAAAGATGCATGACTATAGTTACACTCTGGTGAGTTAAGTTGACCTGAACCAAGACCAGAAATGATCTCTCTTTTTTTTTTTTCCAAAGGGCAGCATAAGACATATATTTTATTTACTCTATTTGAACTTGATTTTACAGTAGTGCTGCTAATGCATTTTTTCCTTGCCAGTTAGTACAATACTTACTGATCATGACATCAGATGATGCACTTTAGCTAGGAGTAGCAGAAGCAGCTATTTCAACCTGGTGTGAAGTAACCATAAATAGAACACCTTTTTTTCCATAAAATGTCATGCTAGGACTTTGAGCGGCAGTAACGCTGGGGCCATCAGATAGATTATGGGACTGCGAAGTTTGCTAAGACCATAATAGTATTTAGAACAACTGAAAAGTCATGAAGCCAAGGAGATTATGCAGAGATACAGAAAGATACAGACATCGGAATTCAGAGCAGGCAGTGGAGTAAATGGGAGAAGTCCATACAAAAAGTCATTCTTTGAGGCACCTAGCTTGAACCAGATACTCTTATGTACTTTCTCTCACAGAGAAAATATACCAGTTATGTCTTCAGCTAGTAGCAAAGAGGGAAACTATATCTGGCTGAGCAAAAGAGACACAGGAATAACTAGCTGGTAGGTGGGAGACAGTACAGAAATGTGACTAGGCACTCTGGCAATAGAGTCTCAAAATGACTGTGGTCAAAGTTATGACTGAGAAAATATACCAGGAAGCTAGTCCAATTGCCAGGACACAATAGGATCTCAACACATTTTTTTTAAGTCCTGCAAAAGAGATTATGCCTAAAAACCAAAGGATAAAAATTTCCAAGTGTATGCAAAGTGATCTTTCTAGTCACACATCTACACAGCAACATTTTTTATAAGATCATATTTTTCAACACATAATAATTAAAAATGAGGGTAAGTTTATAACCAAGGATAACCTCAAAACAGCTTATTTTGGAAATATGAATGTTCACTAATTATTGCCAGCTAGCAACATGTCTACTACAATGACTAATATGCTTTCTGACTTCATAAGAAAGAAAAAAGAATTTTGGTTAAATCTATACCAGTTATTCATATTTTGAATTTCTGTATAATCCTGTAACATTCTTAACTGGCCCAAATAAGTGAAGAACAGCAATGTCGCAATCCTTATACTGTCAATTGTATCTATCATTCAGGAATATTAGCACACTGATGATTCTGTTCAAATTGTGGTGGGATGGAGAGTTACTTTATATCTCTTTTGAATCCCTGCCATCCTTTTTCCTTAGATTGTGTACCTAATAGAGACAACCAGGGGCTAGAGAGAAGCAAATCATTTAGAGTCAGAAAACAGACCAAGGCCTAGTTCTACCACTTACTAGATGAGCTAACTTTCTGTGCCTCAGATCCCCCACCTACATAGAATCTGCCTTGACAGAACTGAATCCATAGTGGAAATATTAGGGCCTTAAGTTCAGTTCAGTTCAGTCGCTCAGTCGTATCCGACTCTCCGCAACCCCATGAATCACAGCACGCCAGGCCTCCCTGTCCATCACCAACTCCTGGAGTTCACTCAAACTCATGCCCATCGTGTCGGTGATGCCATCCACCCATCTCATTCTCTGTCGTCCCCTTCTCCTACTGCCCCCAATTCCTCCCAGCATCAGAGTCTTTTCCAGTGAGTCAACTTGTCACATGAAGTGGCCAAAGTATTGGAGTTTCAGCTTCAGCATCAGTCCTTCCAATGAACACCCAGGATTGATCTCCTTTAGAATGGACTGGTTGGATCTCCTTGCAGTCCAAGGGACACTCAAGAGTCTTCTCCAGCACCACAGTTCAAAAGCATCAATTCTTCGGCAATCAGCTTTCTTCACAGTCCAACTCTCACATCCATACATGACCACGGGAAAAACCATAGCCTTGACTAGACGGACCTTGGTTGGCAAAGTAATGTCTCTGCTTTTTCATATACTATCTAGGTTGGTCATAACTTTCCTTACAAGGAGCAAGCGCCTTTTAATTTCATGGCTGCAATCAGCATCCGCAGTGATTTTGGAGCCCCAAAAAATAAAGTGTGACACTGTTTCCACTGTTTCCCCATCTGTTTCCCATGAAATGATGGGACCAGATGACATGATCTTTGTTTTTTGAATGTTGAGCTTCAAGCCAAACTTTTCACTCTCCTCTTTCACTTTCATCAAGAGGCTTCTTAGTTCCTCTTCACTTTCTGCCATATGGGTGGTGTCATCTGTGTATCTGAGATTATTGATATTTCTCCCGGCAATCTTGATTCAAGCTTGTGCTTCTTCCAGCCCAGCGTTCCTCATGATGCACTCTGCTTATAAGCTAAGGGTGACAATATACAACCTTGACATACTCCTTTTCCTATTTGGAACCAGTCTGTTGTTCCATGTCCAGTTCTAACTGTTGCTTCCTGACCAGCATACAGGTTTCTCAAGAGGCAGGTCAGGTGGTCTGGTATAGACCCCGCAACAATAATAATAGCTAGCATTATTGTTGGAGAAGGCAATGGCACCCCACTCCAGTACTCTTGCCTGGAAAATCCCAGGGACAGGGGAGCCTGGTGGGCTACCGTCTATGGGGTCGCACAGAGTTGGACATGACTGAAGTGACTTAGCAGCAGCAGCAGCACCAGAAGCATTATTGTGCTCTTAGTATGTTCCCAGCAGATATAAGCAAGTAGGTATTACTCATGTAACGCTCACCACAATGCAGAGTGGTGGTACAGTTATTTCCTCCAGTTTATAAAGAGAAAACGGACGCACAGAGAGGTGAAATCATTTGCTCTGGGTCACACAGCTAGTAAATGACAGTGCTATGATTTATGATTTCAGCATCTTGGGAGTTCAGCTCTGGTATCAAAGCTCTTCACCTCTTCAATATACTGCCTCCTTGATGCTGTCAGAGAGGAAAATAAAAAATATTTTTTTAGGCTAGGATTTTGGACTCCTATTTCATGTTGCCCATATGGAAACATGCCTGGGTTTAGAAGTTCTTCAACCAGGTTAGAAGACATAATCTGTTCCACCACTGACTTGCTGTGTGATCTTTGTTCACTTGACCTCCCAAGCCCTCATTTCCACGTTGAAAACTGACTAAAAATTGTTGCCATACCCACCTATTTAAATTGTTGTGAGAAGATGTGAAATAAATTTTCTTTGAAAATAGGGTCTAAAATGCTAGGCAGCAGTAGAGGTAAAAAACAGGAAAGGCTCCAAGTGAAAGGAAAGTGAAGATTAATACAAGTTCAGGCTCAGGAAAGGAGGAAGAGATCTGACCTCTACATATACCAAGGGGACCTAACAAACTAGCAAGCAGACTGGTAGGTCAGGGTCAGAGGAACAAAGAAGAAGGGTAAGTTCGAGAGTGAGCTGGCTCTTGTTGATCTAATGGCTTGCCTTTTCTTGCTTGACAGAATAACACTGGAATGAGGGTCGAAATCAGAGTGCATCATGCATGAGTCTGAAAGAGTACAACACTAACCACCCTCAGAACGATAGACGTAAGAGCTACCATTTTCAGCTAGAACACTCAGATGAAATCAGTTCTTCAGGAAAATTAACCAGAATTTTCCTACTGAGAAAATAGTTGTTCATGGCATTTGGCCATTGTGGAAAAGGAATAAAGTTTTCAGGACCTCAGAGGAGCATCATGGGGTTAGAGGTGTGAAGTACATTAAAAGTATTTTGTCCTAGAGGAAATCACATTAGTGTATCCAAACAGTATTTTTGAAAGAAAAAAGCTCAATATTCATTACAGGGGAAAATGTTCTTTGATTCACAGGGGCATTTAATATCCATTTGTTGTTGTTTAGTCAGTAAGTCGTGTCCGACTCTTTTGCAACCCCATGGACTACAGCCCACCAGGCTCCTCTGTCCATGGGATTCTCCAGGCAAGAATACTAGAGTGGGTTGCCATTTCCTTCTCCAGGGGATCTTTCTGACCCAGGGATCAAATTCATGTATCCTGCATTGGCAGGCAGATTCTTTACTACTCAGTCACCTTAGTATCCACCAAGTTCCTTAGTATCCACTACTGTTCATCATAGTTTTATTACCAGAACAAAATGATAATGATGATAATGTTTAAGATTCACTTTGTGCCTGTAATATGACAAAGGATATGCTAGATCCTTTATATGTATTGTTTCTCACTCTCATTGCAATCTTACGAGGTAAGACTATTTTATCCCTATCTTATAGATGAGAAAACTGACGTTCAGCGATTAGTGACTTGCTACTTGTCATGTAACTACTCACAGGCCTTCTTAGAGGCTTCCCAGCTATTTTCTCCTCACAGTCTTTACCACCTAATTATCTGAAGTGATTTTTGTTACATGTTTACTTCCTTGTTTGTTGTCTTTCTGCCACACTAGTATGGAGATGTCATGAGGGCAGAGATTTTGTTCATTTCATCAGTATGTACCTCAGGTTTAGAATAGCCCAAGGTACATACTAGGTGTCTGTTGTTCCTAGTTGTTTAGTGAATGGCAAGGTGGCAGAGGTGGAACTTCTCTGGTGGCTCAGATGGTAAAGCGTCTGTCTACAATGTGGGAGACCTGGGTTCGATCCCTGGATCGGGAAGATTCCCTGGAGAAGGAAATGGCAGCACACTCCAGTACTCTTGCCTAGAAAATCATGGACAGAGGAGCCTGGTGTTCATGGGGTCGCAAAGAGTCGGACATGACTGAGCGACTTCACTTTCACTTTAAGCCCCTCCAAAGCCTCAGATCTTTTGAAGACTCCATATTGCTGCTTTCTTTCTACACTTATTTTTTCTATTTAAAAAGACTAACAATTGAAAGTTACAGCTCTCTGTTTTACCTGTGCTCACTCTCTCCTCAGTAATGATAGGAAAGACAAATAATCAGCTGAGCCTCTTTTATTTATTTATTTATTTTTGCTTAATTTAACCCCTAAAGCCAAACCAAAACAAAACAAAACCCTCTCCCTAAGAAAAATTCCATGGAGAACGAAATGGGGATATCATAAATTAAAAGGAAAAGAACTGACTACAGTCTGCAGCATGGTAAATTTGAACCTTTGGGGGCATTTTATCTGTTACTATTATTATTACTTGTGTCAGGGTGGGGAAGGGATTTATTTTTCATTCTTATCAGCAGGTGGCAGCACTTTTCTTAGGCTGAAGGTGAGCTCAACAGGTTATCTAAGAAGCCTGGTCCAGAAGCTGATAGATATTTTTCAAAAACCAAAGTTCTTAAGTTCACTTCTCCTGGAGTATGGTTAACTTATAATTGAAATATAGATTGAAAAACATCATCTTAACATAATGTCAGCGCAGAGAATTTTTAACAATTACATCCATCAACTCCAGTAACTGTTTTGATGAGTCTGACATGACTTACACAATTCCATCTTCATCATATACAGCAGAAAAGTGATAAAAAGGGCATTCTCAGTCTGCTTCTGTCATCTTCATTCTCTACCTCAACTTTTACAAAATTACTTATCTGGTTTACCTCATGGGTGTAACTAAGTTGGAACTGTCTTCCCCCATGGGGGTTTTCTCTTTATTTGAAGGCTGTTCACATAGTACAGCGGCAGGTATGTTTAGGTCAAAGCAGACTGGATTTGACTCCTATTAGGGCTGTGTACTCAGAGAAGGCAATGGCACCCCACTCCAGTACTCTTGCCTGGAAATTCCCATGGATGGAGGAGCCTGGTAGATTGTAGTCCATGGGGTCGCTGAGAGTCGGAAATGACTGAGAGACTTTACTTTCACGCATTGGAGAAGGAAATGGCAACCCACTCCAGTATTCTTGCCTGGAGAATCCCAGGGATGGGGGAGCCTGGTGGGCTGCTGTCTATGGGGTTGCACAGAGTCAGACACGACTGAAGTGACTTAGCAGCAGTAGCAGCAGCAGGGCTGTGTACTTTGGCTTTCTTCTGCATTAAAACTTCCATGTGACTGGCTTCATGAGAGATGGTCAATAATTGCTCATTTACTTGCCTGTCTCTTTACTGGTTTGAAACACTTTGAGAAAATGGATCATGTTTTGGTTCTTTTTCTTAACCCCAATACCCAGCAGAGGACTCGAAATATAACAGAATCTCAGTAAAAGTTTGTTCCTTGGATGTTTATTTGTATTGTTCTGAAGCTTCCATGGTAATGGGAACTTTGTTGGACTTTATATATTCTGGTTACTTTTTTTTTTTTTTTAATCAGTGATATTTTCAGAACATGGCTTACAAAAATGCATGAATGTACAATCCTGTACATAAATCTGTGAAATGTAAATTTTTATTGGGTTGATTTTGTTCTCATTTTTTGATCTCTGGGGGCTTCCCCAGTGGCTCAGTGGTAAAGAACCCACCCGCCAATGCAGGAGACATAAGAGACCTGGGTCTGATCTGTGGGTTGGGAAGATCCCCTGGAGAAGGAAATGGCAACCCTCTCCAGTATTCGTGCCTGGAGAATCCCATGGACAGAGACACCTGGTCCTGGTGGGCTACAGTCCATAGGGTCGCAAATAGTCATGCACAACTGAAGTGACAAAGCAGGCATGCACGGTGATTTCTGAGAGGCTTGAAGGACACACTCATACACCCACATTCTCAACCATCAACATCTACTGAGGTAAACTTTATACTAGACTCTGGTGATGCAATATAGAGATACAGTCCCTGCCTTTTAAGAGGTGGGATGTAAGATGTGGTCGTGCAATCATGAGGAACAGTACAACTTATCACATATTCCAAGCACTTGATGAACAAGGATGATCAGGAAAAACTCAGGTAGTAAAGATTATAGCGAAGATGTTTTACTAAAGTCTATAAACAATCTGGCTATTTGAAACACCCTAGGTAATGGAAAATTTTCACTTGTATTGGAATCTTGTTGTTGTTGTAAAATGTAGCCATGCTGTGCTAGTAGAATGTTAACCAAGATCTCCTAAATATCTTCAATGCATAAATTAGCCTCAAAGAGACAAAAACCTAATGGTTTATTTTTTTTTAAAGGAATTCTTTGCTGATTCAGTTATTTTTTTCATGTGATAATAATAGGTGAAAGAACATACCAGGAATAGCTTCATAAAGTGACTGTGATTTTAGTTTTCATAGTTAATTTTAGCCTAAGCTGGCTGAAAAGAAATGAAAAGCTCCAAGATCAAAACCATGGTTTGCTGAAAAGCAATTGTTTGTGATTATTTGAACCAACAACATACAGAAGAATCACGGTTCTGAAAGGAAATGGAACTATATTTTAAAGATAGTCATTCCTATTTTTTTCTTTAAAATTTCTCACATGTAGTATAAAAATTTGCAAACAGAAGGCAGAAAGAATAATGCCATTTAGTGATTGAAAAATATAAACTTGGATAAAGGCCATCAAAATGATGATAAAACTAGATAAGCTTCATCAACTTTAATGATTCATTTACTTTGAAGGAAAAGCTTTTTAGTGATTTTCCACAATATATTAAATAACATTTGGGGGTGATTAATGCCCAATACATTTGCTGTTGCAAGGAATTTGCTTTATGCTCCATCCTTCCTCCCCAACTTTCCCACCATTCTTATCCCAGGATCTTAGATGTATTGATTTCTCTATCAGTGCTTTCTTCTGAATAGCTAACTCACTCTTCAGTCCAATAAGATTAACTACATCTCCAACTGCTATGGCCAATTTCTGAAGTTTATGGCCCATTTCATAAAGTCTTGTAAATCAGCCTTTACTTCCTTTTAATTATGTCTCCCTGTAGAATGCTTGTGCCAGCATTGCTTCATATTTATATGTGAGGCCAAGAACCAGACAACCTTATCATGGGATAATTGTTTTAAATCCTATTAAGGTCTTTTCTGTACTAAAATGACTGAGGTTAGGAACAGCAAGTTTGACAATCAACTGTTTTTCTTTTCATTTAAGGCCTGGCACAAGACTGATTTATTCTTAGAAAACTTCTGTGTTCGACTTACGTCTCCAAACACACCCACAGCCCTCCCTCCATCCATACCCTCTATTCCTTAATATCATTCAACATTGATTTGTATTTCTTGGCATTTAAGTAATATTCTAACTTTAATGATATGTTTTATATACTTATACTCTGTACTATAGCACAGAGATTAATAGCTTCAGATGTGAAGTAATATTGTCAAGAGTTTGATACTAGATCTTCCTTGTAATAGTAGTGTGATTTGGAGTAATTTACTCAACTTCTTCATGTCTCAGCTTCCTCATCACGAAAATGGAGATGATAATAATAGCAATTCCACTATAGGATTGTGACAATTAAAAATTTTAAGATGGTACAGCATTTAGCACATATTGGCCAATCAGTTCAGTTCAGTTCAGTTGCTCAGTCGTGTCCGACTCTTTGCGACCCCTGAATCACAGCACACCAGGCCTCCCTGTCCATCACCAACTCCTGGAGTTCACTCAAACTCATGTCCACAGAGTCGGTGATGCCATCCAGCCATCTCATTCTCTGTCATCCCCTTCTCCTCCCGATCCAAACCTTTCCCAGCATCAGAGTCTTTTCCAGTGAGTCAACTCATCGTATGAGGTGGCCAAAGTATTGCAGTTTCAGTTTTAGCATCAGTCCTTCCAATGAACACCCAGGATTGATCTCCTTTAGAATGGACCGATTGGATCTCCTTGCAGTCCAAGGGACTCTAAAGAGTCTTCTCCAAAACCACAGTTCAAAAGCATCAATTCTTCAGCGATCAGCTTTCTTCACAGTCCAACTCTCACGTCCATACATGACCACGGGAAAAAGCATAGCCTTGACTAGACGGACCTTGGTTGGCAAAGTAATGCCTCTGTTTTTTAATGTACTATCAAGGTTAGTCATAAGTTTCCTTCCAAGGAGTAAGCATCTTTTAATTTCAAGGCAGCAATCAGCATCTGCAGTGATTTTGGAGCCCAAAAAATAAAGTCTAACACTGTTTCCACTGTTTTTCCATCTATTTCCCATGAAGTGGTGGGAACAGATGCCATGATCTTTGTTTTCTGAATGTTGAGCTTCAAGCCAACCTTTTCACTCTCCTCTTTCACTTTCATCAAGAGGCTTTTTAATTCCTCTTCACTTTCTGCCATAAGGGTAGTGTCATCTGCATATCTGAGGTTATTGATATTTCTCCCAGCAATCTTGATTCCAGCTTGTGCTTCTTCCAGCCCAGCATTCCTCATGATGTACTCTGCATATAAGTTAAATAAGCAAGGTGACAATATACAGCTTTGACGTACTCCTTTTCCCATTTGGAACCAGCCTGTTGTTCCATGTACAGTTCTGACTGTTGCTTCCTGACCTGCATATAGGCTTTTCAAGAGGCAGGTCAGGTGGTCTGGGATTCCCATCTCTTTCAGAATGTTCCACAGTTTATTGTGATCCACACAGTCAAAGGATTTGGCATAGTCAATGAAGCAGAAATCAGTGTTTTTCTGGAACTCTCTTGCTTTCTCCATGATCCAGCAGATGTTGGCAATTTGATCTCTTGTGCCTCTGCCTTTTCTAAAACCTGCTTGAACATCTGGGAGTTCACGGTTCACATATTGCTGAAGCCTGGCTTGGAGAATTTTGTGCATGACTTTACTAGCGTGTGAGATGAGTGCAATTGTGCGGTAGTTTGAGCATTCTTTGGCATTGCCTTTCTTTGGGATTGGAATGAAGACTGACCTTTTCCATTCCTGTGGCCACTGCTGAGTTTTCCAAATTTGCTGGCATATTGAGTGCAGCACTTTCACAGCATCATCTTTCAGGATTTGAAATAGCTCAATTGGAATTCCATCACCTCCACTAGCTTTGTTCATAGTGATGCTTTCTAAGGCCCACTTGACTTCACATTCCAAGATGTCTGGGTCTAGGTCAGTGATCATGTTATCGTGACTATCTTGGTCATGAAGATCTTTTTTGTACAGTTCTTCTGTGTATTCTTGCCACCTCTTCTTAATATCTTCTGCTTCTGTTAGGTCCATACCATTTCTGTCCTTTATCGAGCCCATCTTTGCATGAAATGTTCCCTTGGAATCTCTAATTTTCTTGAAGAGATCTCTTGTCTTTCTCATTCTGTTGTTTTCCTCTATTTCTTTGTATTGATCACTGAGGAAGGCTTTCTTATCTCTCCTTGCTATTCTTTGGAACTCTGCATTCAGATGCTTATATCTTTCCTTTTCTCCTTTGCTTTTCGCTTCTCTTCTTTTCACAGCTATTTGTAAGGCCTCCTCAGACAGTCATTTTGCTTTTTTGCATTTCTTTTCCATGGGGATGGTCTTGGTCCCTGTCTCCTGTACAATGTGACGACCCTCCGTCCAGAGTTCATCAGGCACTCTATCTATCAGATCTAGTCCCTTAAATCTATTTCTCACTTCCACTGTATAATCATAAGGGATTTGATTTAGGTCATATCTGAATGGTCTAGTGGTTTCCCCTACTTTCTTCAATTTAAGTCTTAATTTGGCAATAAGGAGTTCATGATCTGAGCCACAGTCAGCTCCTGGTATTTTTTTTTTTTTTTTGCTGACTGTATAGAGCTTCTCCATCTTTGGCTGCAAAGAATATAATCAGTCTGATTTAGGTGTTGACCATCTGGTGATGTCCATGTTTAGAGTCTTCTCTTGTGTTGTTGGAAGAGGGTGTTTGCTATGACCAGTGCGTTCTCTTGACAAAACTCTATTAGCCTTTGCCCTGCTTCATTCTGTGCTCCGAAGCCAAGTCTGCCTGTTACTCCAGGTGTTTCTTAACTTCCTATTTTTTCATTCCAGTCCCCTGTAATGAAAAGGACATCTTTTTTGGGTGTTAGTTCTAAAAGGTCTTGTAGGTCTTCATAGAACCTTTTAACTTCAGCTTCTTCAGCGTTACTGGTTGGAGCATAGGCCTGGATTACTGTAATATTGAATGGTTTGCCTTGGAAATGAACAGAAATCATTCTGTCGTTTTTAAGATTGCATCCAAGTACTGCATTTCGGACTCTTTTTTTGACCATGAAGGCTACTCCATTTCTTCTAAGGGATTCCTGCCCACAGTAGTAGATATAATGGTCATCTGAGTTAAATTCACCCATTCCAGTCCATCTTAGTTCGCTGATTCCTAGAATGTCAATGTTCACTCTTGTCATCTCCTGTTTGACCACTTTCAATTTGCCTTGATTCATGGACCCTAACATTCCAGGTTCCTATGCAATATTGCTCTTTACAGCACTGGACCTTGCTTCTATCACCGGTCACATCCTCAACTGGGTATTGGCTTTGCTTTTGCTCTATCCCTTCATTCTTTCTAGAGTTATTTCTCCACTGAGCTCCAGTAGCATACTGGGCACCTACCGACCTGGGGAATTCCTCATTCAGTATCCTATCATTTTTCCCTTTGATACTGTTCATGGGGTTCTCAAGGCAAGTATACTGAAGTGGTTTGCCATTCCCTTCTCCAGTGGACCACATTCGGCTGTGGTCCATGTGATCAGATCAACTAGCTTCCTGTGATTATGATTTCAGTGTGTCTGCCCTCAGTGTTATATGAATGCAGGCTGTTTTGTTACTATGTTTTTGAATATTTCTCATTTCTGAATTATTTTTATGGCTCTTTAAAGGCAAGATGGTCTAAATCTTTACTTGTGATAATTTTATGTGTCAACTTGACTAGTTCAGGGCATATCTAATTATCTAGTTAAATGTTACTTTTGTCTATATCTGTGAAAGTATTTCTAGATGAGATTAACATTTGAATTGGTGGTCTTTTTAAATAGGTTTTCTTCCCCAATGAGGGTGGGCATGATCCAATCCATTCAGGACCTGAATATAACAAAAGAGCAGAGAAAGGGGAAATTCACCTTCTTTTTCCCTGCCTAACATCTTGAGCTGGGACATCTCATTTTCTCTTGTCCTTGAACTAGGATTTAAATCTCTGGCTTCCCTTGGTTCTCAGACCTTCAGACTTAGACTGAATTAAACCAGTAGCTTTCCTGGGTTTCCAGCTTGCAGACAGCAAATTGTGAGACTTCTTGACCTCCATAACTGCATGAGCCAATTCTTCAAAATAAAACTTTTTTTTATATACATTTGGTTCTGTTTCTCTGAACTCTGACTAATACACTCTCTCTGTGCCCACAGTGCCATGCATACAGGAAGTCTGTAGTATTCCCTGAAATAATGAACAAGTGAATAGATCATTGTAGTGATTCCAGATGTATGTATATGATCCTAATGTAACTGATACATACAGAAAAATTTATTTTTTTAAATTTTTTTCCTTAAGAAATAAAAGAATCTTTGTTGTTTGTTTTAGAAGCAATATGTTGAGCAAATGGACAGTCAAATAACCAAAGAGAAATACCATACATCAACTAGTGGTTGGTTTGAGGAAACATTTGAGGAAAAAACATGAAAAGCATTTACATGGACCAGATTCTTTATACAAATGCTAACCTATGAGAAACACCCAGAAACTAAATAAGAGTATTAGACCGTCAAGATGTAAACTACAAAAGGTACAAAGAACACGTGGCTATACGAAACAATAGTGTTGTGAGTAATAGCATATAAACTGGCCCATGTAAAGTATGAAAATTGTCAATTAAGTCAGGTTCTCTATAAAACAGTGCCAATTAGAGGTATTTTAATATGAATCAGGTATATAATCTAAAGGTAGAAACTTCTAGAAACATTAATAGCATTAAGCCAGTGCCACTTGCTTGTGATTCCAATTTGTATTTTTTTAAAAAGTTGCTTTGTTTTGACTTTTGAGAAATATCTAAGGCTCATACTCTTAGAAGTGTTGTCCATTCCTATAAGGATAGCAATCTTACACTAAAACATTATTTAAATTAAAAAATTTTTTTAAATCAGATTTATACTTAGCCCTTAAAAAGTACCCTAAGCTGGCAAAGCAGCTCCAAGTAGCTTTCTAGAGAGGGGCTAGTTAGGAATCTAATTCTGAGCTAGTAAGATTTTCAGGGTACTCTAAACAGCAAATTTAAGTAGGAGAAAATATCATGCCAGTATAACTCAAAAGGTAGTTACAGACATACACTGGGCTAACATGCTATGGCCTCTGTGTGTATATTGCTGGACTACCAAATTAATTCAACACAAACATTTTGGAACCTAGCTATCTCATTTTCTAGTGAATGGAGGGGTACATAATCTCCCACCTCCCAAAAACAGAGAACCTGCCATATACTGCTGCATATTAACAATTTTTTAAATTGCTTAGCCATCTCAAAGCTAAAAAAGACCTATTAGAAGCAGCAGGAAATACTTGTTATCAAGTTGAAATGCTTTGCCTTCTTCTATAAACATTAGATGGTGCAGGTGAAATGGACAATTGGGGCCTCTCCCCAGAGCACAAAACTTCACACAAAGTACGTGAATTAATGATGCTACCATAATGAACATTAATAACATAAGCTTTGATTAGCTCGGAACTATTTAAATATGAAAGCCACCTTAGTAAATGTAGCCATCGATGCAAGCTGGAAAGCAAGAACAGCTTTTTCATCAACAAAGAGGAGACCAAGACTTTTGGGTTAGGTCCAAGTTCTTTAGGTTCTAGGACATATTGGCATTTCTTCTTTAAGGAAAAGGAAAAGAATAGAACAAACTACCACCAACATGGAGACTCAAAGACTAAAGAGAAATCTACATTAATCTAGTGACAATAATCTAGTGACTGTGTGTAGGGGCCAATTTATGGGTACAAAGAACACTCCAAATTGGCACTGCCTAGCAATTATCTCTAAAGCATCTAGAAAACGGATTGAAATGCCCCGTTGGAATAGTCTTGTATCTTACCATTTAAAAGGCTGAATTACCCAGGTTTTTTTTTTAAAAAAAGAAAGGATTCAACAGTAAGATTAACATCTATTCTAAAATTTTAAAAGCTTTTGTATCTTTTGTCACTCTAGCCATATTAAGTACAAGTGTACTCGAAAGGCATTAGAAAAGCATGCATTGCTAAGAACATAATACTATTAGACCCTGTTCACATCTATTGGCATATCTCTCATAGTCAAATACGCAGCAATGCCAAAGCAGCTAAGTTAACCTGCAAACAAAATCACTAAGAAATGCAAAAGGAGCAAGTACAAATCCACCTTAGAATGTGTTGTCTCAATTTGACTACATACGAGGGTGGGGAGGGGGTTAAGCTCTTTTTCCTAAACTGTGTATTTCTAGTCAGAATGTCTAAAGTGACAACAATGAAATACTAATTCAAGACAATGTACAACAGAATCCATAATCCATGCGATTTTGCACATTTTGTGGGGGAGTCACTAGAAAAATGTTTTATATTCCTTAGTTGGAAAAGCCAAAACCATGTGATTAATTTATAGTTTATAATTTCAGGGGTGTTTTTATCTATTTGAGTTTGAAATCCCCTGATACCACCTGTTTTAAGATCAGCACTGTAAACTATATATACCTTAAGTTGAACAGTGTTGCATGTGGGAATTGTGCTTGCTTTTATTATTCTGTAACAGAGCCTCATGTAGATTAGTGTTACAGAGTCTGATATCCAGCATAACTTTTAGGTCCCGGCTCTGCAGCGCTCTGGTCGGCGGTCAGCGGCGCTCCTATCAGGGTTCCGCCAGCCTTTTCCTCGCTGTCGCTGCTCTTGTCGCTGCTGCCTGCTCTGCGGGATCATGGTGTGCTTCCGCCTCGCCCCAATTCCGGGCTCTAGGTTCCTTCTCCTCTGCCTCTTCCTGGGCGCTGTCTCATCTTATGCATTGGAACTTAATTTGACAGATTCAGCAAAAGCCACTTGCCTTTATGCAAAATGGCAGATGAATTTCACAATATGCTATGAGACCACAGACAAGCATAATAAAACTGTAACCATTTCAGACCTTGGTGCTGCAACCTACAATGGAAGCTTTTGTGGGGACGACCAGAATGGTCCCAAAATAGCGGTGCAGTTTGGGTCCGGTTTTTCCTGGATTGTAAATTTTACAAAAGAGGCATCATCATCTGCATCTACTTATTTAGTCGACCACATCTCATTTTCCTACAACACTAATGACAACACATTTCCTGATGCGAAGGAAAAAGGTGTTTTTACTGTTAATTACCATGTGGCACTCAAGATTCCATTGAATGAGATGTTTAGATGCAATAGTTTGTCAACCTTAGAAAACAGTGATGTTGTCCAGCACTATTGGGATGTTCATGTACAAATGGCACAGTGAGCTCAACAGAGTTTTTGTGTGATAAAGATAAAACTGTAACCAATGCCGTACCCATCGTTCCCACCACTGCGCCATCTCCAACAAAACCAGTGGTCGGATCCTATTCAGTTGTAAATAGCAACGGTACCTGTCTTCTGGCTACCATGGGGCTGCAGCTGAACGTTACTCACGATAAGGTTGCTTCAGTTTTTAATGTCAATCCCAACACAACCAACGCTACTGGCAGCTGCCAACCTCAAACTGCTCTGCTCAGGCTGAGCAGCAGCAACGTCAAGTATCTCGACTTTGTCTTTGCTGTGAAAAATGAAAAACAATTCTATCTGAAGGAGGTGAATATCACCATACTTTCGGTTAATGGCTCTGTATACAGCATTTCAAATACCAATCTCAGCTCCTGGGATGCTCCCCTGGGAAGTTCTTATATGTGCAACAAAGAGCAGACTGTTTCTGTGTCTGGAGCATTTCAGATAAATACCTTTGATCTAAGGGTTCAGCCTTTCAGTGTGACAGAAGGAAAGTATTATACCGCCCAAGAGTGTTCGCTGGATGATGACACCATTCTAATACCAATTATAGTTGGTGCTGGTCTTTCAGGCTTATCGTTATAGTGATTGCTTACCTAATTGGCAGAAAAATATTTATAATCAAGAAAATATTCAATCAAGTGTCCATATCAAATCAGGAATTGGCCAGACCCCACCTGGGTTCCTATCTGGCCATGAAGAGAGTGTTGAGAAGTTTTCCTTGAAGAAGGCTAATTTCAGAATTCAGAAAAGCTTGAAAATTGTGTTCTGAGAAGTAGTTTTTGGAGGAAGAAATACTTTGAGGGAAGTAGATATGCTGGTTTTCCTCTTTTGCAAGGGAAGAATTCCCCTGACACTATGTTGCCCCAGTATACAGAGGTAAGACCAATAAGTGAAAATTATAGGATGGAATATTTGAGCTCAGTATAGTGAAACACTTTCAACCACTTGGGCTGCCCCACAGTGGAATGAATGGCCTAGCAAAGTATTAGTTTGGCTAGATTCACAGGTAGCCAACTTCTTTTCACACTGGTCAGATGCATAGGTGTCCCTTCTGTGGTGGGGAACTCCTGAATTGCATTCATGGCCACTGCACAGGCAAGATCGGCTGTAGAACCACACTGGAAAAGATACGAAGAATACTCATTTATCCTTTAACCTCACATTCATAGAAACTAGAAGGAGGGCAAAGATTGTCAGTGCCGTAATGTACCTGTCCAGGTCATATGCTATGAAAACTCAAAGGAAGGGCAGTACGGTTTATGTCTAGGACCTGGATCATTCAATATTTTTTGAAGCTGAAAATTCACCTAGGCTAATGACAACCAAATTTAGATTTTACCAGTTAACAAAATTACCCCCATCATACCAAATGGATGGACTGATACAGGATCACTAACAGTTTATCTTGCAAGTGAGGACATTACAAAAAGAAAATTCACCTATTACCTGTTTACATTATTATTTTATAAAAGAAGGAAATGGGAGATAATATTACAATAAAAATATTAACTGACATTAGTGTTTTGGAAGCACACATGCTGTCCATGTTTTTCTCATTTCACCATGGTCAGGTAAAATTATCATGGACTGGCTTGAGTTTACAAACATGCCCTTGGGGACCACTGTTTTGGCTTTAGTGGCATTCTTTGACTGTTCCAGGTGAGAGTCCCACATCCTTCCCTTCCAGACTTTTTCTAACTCTCTTATGGGATTGTTATTTTAAGTAGTAATTCCTGAGAATAACATTTATCCCATAGATCCCACAGAAATGAAAATGTAAGCAATAACTCCAGGGGTAGATAGGTCTCAACCAATTTAGGTTTTTCTGGGGTTTGACATCATTGTAGGGATCACAGGAACACTTACCATTAAGTCAGCAAGTGTGTGTCTTTCACCTACTCTAAAGACCCAGAGAATAACATTGTGTATTATTCCTATTTCAAATGCCAAAAGACTAGGAATTATAGAAGCTATTAGGAAAATAACTTAATCCACCAAGAATAGGAACTTTAAAGCTTTGACATCTTCTGAAAGCCCTTTGAACCTGCCTGGCATAATAGATGAGGTAAAATTCCATTTTCCTGTAATGGATAATGTATTGAGGAAGCTCCTAGGGAACAGTATTCTAAATCTCTACTCTGACAAGAGAAGGACTCCTATCATATTTAAACTTTAATTCCATTTCAGAAACATTGATATACAATTACTTGCTACTGAGTTGGAATTTGTCTACATACAAAATCACTTTTTTGAAGCATATTATCTGCTAATGGAATCTTGGGGCATTTTCTGGAGAGGGAAGAAAAAGACTTATCTGTTGGCTGCATGACATAGGTAGATTACCATTGGGATTAATGGTTTCTATAGTGTAATATAGGACCACAGTCTTGTCTAACTCAATAAAACTAAGCCATGCTGTGTGGGGCCACCCAAGATGGACGGGTCTTGCTGGAGAGGTCTGACAGAATGTGGTCCACTGGAGAAGGGAATGGCAAATCACTTCAATATTCTTACCTTGAGAACCCCATGAACAGTAACAAAGGGCAAAATGATAGGACACTGAAAGATGAACTCCCCAGGTCGGTAGGTGCCCAATATGCTACTGGAGATCAGTGGAGAAATAACTCCAGAAAAAATGAAGGAATGGAGCCAAAGTAAAAACAATACCCAGTTGTGGATGTGACTGGTGAGAGAAGTAACGTCTAGTGCTGTAAAGAGCAATATTGCATAGGAACCTGGAATGTGAGGTCCATGAATCAAGGCAAATTGGAAGTGGTCAAACAGGAGATGGCAAGAGTGAACATCGACATTCTAGGAATCAGTGTACTAAAATGGACTGGAATGGGTGAATTTAACTCAGATGACCATTATATCTACTACTGTGGGCAGGAATCCCTTAGAAGAAATGGAGTAGCCATAATGGTCAAAAAAGAGTCCAGAATGCAATACTTGGATGCAATCTCAAAAACGACAGAATGATCTCTGTTCCTTTCCAAGGCAAGCCATTCAATATCACAGTAATCCAAGCGTATGCCCCAACCTTTAATGCCAAAGAAACTGAAGTTGCACGGTTCTATGAAGACCTACAAGACCTTTTAGAACTAACACCCAAAAAAGATGTCCTTTTCATTATAGGGGACAGGAATGCCAAAGTGGGAAGTCAAGAAACACCTGGAGTAACAGGCAAATTTGGCCTTGGAGCACGGAATGAAGCAGGGCAAAGGCTAATAGAGTTTTGCCAAGAGAACGCACTGGTCATAGCAAACACCCTCTTCCAACAACACAAGAGAAGACTCTACACATGGACATCACCAGATGGCTGATGCAAAAATCATATTGATTATATTCTTTGCAGCCAAAGATGGAGAAGCTCTATACAGTCAGCAAAAACAAGACTGGGAGTGGACTGTGGCTCAGATCATGAAATCCTTATTGCCAAATTCAGACTTAAATTGAAGAAAGTAGGGAAAACCACTAGACCATTCAGGTATGACCTAAATCAAATCCCTTATGATTATACAGTGGAAGTGACAAATAGATTTAAGGGACTAGACCTGATAGAGTGCCTGATGAACTATGGGCAGAGGTTAATGACATTGTACAGGAGACAGGGATCAAGACCATCCCCATGAAAAAGAAATGCAAGAAAGCAAAATGGCTGCCTGGGGAGGCCTTACAAATAACTTTGAAAAGAAGAGAAGCGAAAGGTAAAGGAGAAAAGGAAAGATATAAGCATCTGTATGCAGAGTTCCAAAGAATACAAGGAGAGATAAGAAAACCTTCCTCAGCAATCAATGCAAATAAATAAAGGAAAACAACAGAATGGGAAAGACTAGAGATCTCTTTTAGAAAATTAGAGGAGGGAGGGAACAAGATGGCGGAGGAATAGGATGGGGAGACCACTTTCTCCCCCACAAATTCATCAAAAGAACATTTGAACACTGAGTAAATTCCACAAAACAACTTCTGAATGCAAGCAGAGGACATCAGGCACCCAGAAAAGCAGCCCATTGTCTTTGAAAAGAGGTAGGAAAAAAACATGAAAGATAAAAAGAGAGACAAAAGAGGTAGGGACAGAGCTCTGTCCCGGGAAGGGACGCTTAAAAAAGAGAGAAGTTTCCAAACACCAGGAAACACTCTCACTGATGAGTCTGTGGGGAGCCTTAAAACCTCAGAGGGCAACATAACCGGGAGGAAAAAGAAATAAATAATTAAAACCCACAGATTACACACCCAATGGTAACTCCCAGCAGAGAAGCAGCACAGACGCCCACATCCACCATTAGCAAGCGGGGGCTGGGCAGGGAGGAACCAACTACCTTGAGGACCGGGCCTGAATGCCCCAAGAGCAATCTGAGGGAGTTAACTTGAGATAGCAAAGCAGACTGTAGGATAACTACCCTGTGAAAAGGTGAAAAGCCCTAACCTAAGACTCTGCCAGTCCCACTCACAGAACAAAGGACTGAGAAGAGCTAGCCAGCTGCGGACAGCCCATCCCCCACCAAGACAGGCAGGGGAGGGCAGCCAGAGTTGGAAGTGGGCAATTGCGGCCCAGTGAGGCATCCGATACCAAACTGCAAACAGGCTTCCTTGCTAACCAAGACTTCTTGGGTTTCTGGCTGGTCAGCACCCTCCTGAGAAGGTGCACCGGTTTTACACCCAGAAAACCCAGCGGCAGGGACCAGAGAGGCAATAAGTCACAGCGACCGTGCTCGCCAAACACCTGGTCACCTGAGCTGCTCAGACCGGGGAAGGGCACAAAACGCAGGCCCAACTAAGTCTGTGCCTTTGTGGAGTATCCGAGTACCTGAACCTGAGCGGCTTAGACCTGGGCTGTGTATGCAACCCAGCGCTGGCCTCAGACAGTTCCCAGCAGAGCAACCTAGAGCCTGTGCAGTGTAGACTGGGACAGCACACACGCTGTGAGCAGGGGCAAACCCAGTGTGGCCGAGACACTGCGAGCACTCCCCACAGATGCCAGAGATATTTTTCTGCAGTATTCCTTCCTTCCCACAGCACAACTGAACAAGTGAATCTTAAAAAGTGTCCACCACGGCCCCATAGTATCAGGGCGGAAATTAGACACTGAAGAGACCAGCAAACAGAAGCTAAAACAGAGGGAACCACCTTGGAAGTGACAGATGGAGAAGTCTTGGGGCTACTGCAAGAATAAGACTGAAAACCAGAGGCAGGAGGCTTAAGTCCGAATCCTGAGAACACCAGAGAACTCCTGACTCCAGGGAACATTAATCAATAGAAGCTCATCAAACGCCTCCATACCTACACTGAAAACAAGCACCACCCAAGGGCCAACAAGTTCCAGAGCAAGACATACCATGAAAATTCTCCAGCAACACAGAAAAATAGCCCTGAGCTTCAATATACGGGCTGCCCAAAGTCACTCCAAACCCACTGACATCTCATAACTCATTACTGGACACTTCATTGCACTCCATAGGGAAGAAATCCAGCTCCACCCACCAGGACACCGACACAAGCTTCCCTAAACAGGGAACCTTGACAAGCCACCCGTCCAACCTCACCCACAGCGAGGAAACTCCACAATAAAGAGAACTCCACAAATTGCCAGAAGACAGAAAGGCCACCCCAAACATAGCAATATAAGTAAGATGAAGAGGCAGAGAAATACCCAGCAAATAAAGGAACAGGATAAATGCCCACCAACCCAAACAAAAGAGGAAGAGATAGGGAGCCTACCTGATAAAGAATTCCGAATAATAATAGTGAAAATGATCCAAAATCTTTAAAAAAAAATAGAGTTATAGATAAATAACCTGGAGAGAAGGATTGAGAAGATGAAAGAAAGGTTTAACAAGGATCTAGAAGAAATATAAAAGAGTCAATATACAATGAATAATGCAATAGATGATATCAAAAGCACTCTGGAGGGAACCAACAGTAGAATAATGGAGGCAGAAGATAGAATAAGTGAGTTAGAAGGCAGAATGGTAGAAATAAAAGAAACAGAGAGGAAAAAAGAAAAATTAATTAAAAGAAATGAGGATAATCTCAGAGACCTCTAGGACAGTGTTAAACGCCTCAACATCCGAATCATTGGAGTCCCAGAAGAAGAAGACAAGAAGAAAGATCATGAGAAAATACTTGAGGAGATAATGGTTGAAAATTCCCTAAAATGGGGAAGGAAATAATCACCCAGGTCCAAGGATCCCAGAGAGTCCCAAACAGGATAAACCCAAGGCAAAATATCCCAAGACACATGTTAATCAAATTAACAAAGATCAAACACAAAGAACAAATACTAAAAGCAGCAAGGGAAAACCAACAAATAACACACAAGGGGATCCCCATAAGGGAAATAGCCGATCTTTCAATATAAACTCTTCAGGCTAGGAGGGAATGGCAGGGCATACTTAAAGTGTTAAATGAAAATAACCTACAGCCCACATTACTGTACCCAGCAAGGATCTCATTCAAATATGAAGGAGAAATCAAAAGCTTTACAAACAAGCAACAGCTGAGAGAATTCAGCATCACCAAAACAGCTCTCCAACAAATGCTAAAGGACCTTGTCTAGACAGGAGACACAGAAAGAGTGTATAAACTCGAAACCAAAACAATAAAGTAAATGGCAACAGGATCATACTTATCAATAATTACCTTAAATGTAAATGTGTTGAATACCCCAACCAAAAGAGAAAACTGGCTGAATGGATACAAAAACAAGACCCATATATATGTTGTCTACAAGAGACTCACCTCAAAACAAAGGACACATACAGATTGAAAGTGAAGGGCTCCAAAAAGATATTCCATGCAAACAGAGACCAAAAGAAAGCAGGAGTAGCAATACTCATATCAGATAAAATAGACTTTCAGACCAAGCCTGTGAAAAGAGACAAAGAAGGAAACTACATAATGATCAAATGATCAATCCAAGAAGAAGATATAACAATTGTAAATATGTATGCACCCAACATAGGAGCACCACAATATGTAAGACAAATGCTAACAATTATGAAAGGGGAAATTATCAATAACACAATAATAATGGGAGACTTTAATACCCCACTCACACCTATGGATAGATCAACTAAACAGAAAGTAAACAAGGAAACACAAACGTTAAATGACACAATAGACCAGTTAGACCTAATAGATATCTATAGGATATTTCAACCCAAAACAATGAATTTCACCTTCTCAAGCGCACACAGAACCTTCTCCAGGATAGATCCCATGCTGGGCCATAAATCTAGCCTTGGTAAATTTAAAAAAAAAATTGAAATCATTCCAAGCATCTTTTCTGACCACAATGCAGTAAGACTAAATCTCAATTACAGAAGAAAAACTATTAAAAATTCCAACATATAGGTTGAACAACACGCTGCTGAATAATCAACAGATCATAGAAGAAATCAAAAAAGAAATCAAAATGTTCATGGAAATGAATGAAAATGAAAACACAACAACCCAAAACGTGTGGGACACTCTAGAAGCAGTGCTAAGGGGAAGGTTCATAGCAATAAAGGCATACCTAAAGAAAGAAGAAAAAAGTCAACTAAATAACTTAACTCTACCACTAAAACAACTAGAAAAGGAAGAAATGAAGAACCCCAAGGTTAGTAGAAGGAAAGAAATCTTAAAAATTAGGGCAGAAATAAATGCAAAAGAAACAAAAGAGACCATAGGAAAAATCAACAAAACCAAAAGCTGGTTCTTAGAGAGGGTAAATAAAAAAGACAAACCACTAGCCATACTCATCAAGAAACTAAGGGAATAAAACCAAATCAATAAAATTAGAAATGAAAATGGAGAGATCACAACAGACAACACAGAAATACAAAGGATCATAAGAGACTACTATCAGCAGTTATATGCCAATAAAAAGGACAACTTGGAAGAAATGGACAAATTCTTAGAAAAGTACAACTTTCCAAAACTGAACCAGGAAGAAATAGAAAATATTAACAGACACATCACAAGCACGGAAATTGAAACTGTAATCAGAAATCTCCTGGCAAACAAAAGCCCAGGTCCAGATGGCTTCACAGCTGAATTCTACCAAAAATTTAGAGAAGAGCTAGCACCTATTCTACTCAAACTCTTCCAGAAAATTGCAGAGGAAGATAAACTTCCAAACTCATTCTATAAGGCCACCATCACCGTAATACCAAAACCTGACAAAGATGCCACAAAAAAAAGAGAACTATGGGCCAATAACACTGATGAACATAGATGCAAATATCCTTAACGAAATTCTAGCAATCAGAATCCAACAACACATTAAAAAGATTATACATCATGACCAAGTGGGCTTTATCCCAAGGATGCAAGGATTCTTCAATATCCACAAGTAAAGCAATGTAATACACCACGTTAACAAAATGAAAAATAAAAACCATATGATTATCTCAATAGATGAAGAGAAAGCCTTTGACAAAATTCAACATCCATTTATGATAAAAACCCTCCAGAAGGCAGGAATTGAAGGAACATTCCTCAACATAATAAAAGCTATATATGACAAACCCACAGGAAACATTATCCTCAATGGTGAAAAATTAAAAGCGTTTCCCCTAAAGTCAAGAACAAGACAAGTGTGCCCACTCTCACCACTACTATTCAACATAGTTTTGGAAGTTTTGGCCACAGCAATCAGAGCAGAAAAAGACATAAAAGGAATACAAATTGGAAAAGAAGAAGTTAAAACTCTCACTGTTTGCAGATGACATGATCCTCTACACAGAAAACCCTAAAGACTACCAGAAAATTACTAGAGCTAATCAATGAATATACTAAAGTTGCAGGATGTAAAATCAACACACAGAAATCCCTTGCATTCCTATACACTAATAATGAGAAAATAGAAAGAGAAATTAAGGAAACAATTTCATTCACCATTGCAATGAAAAGAGTAAAATACTTAGGAATATATCTACCTAAGGAAACAAAAGACCTATATATAGAAAACTATAAAACACTGGTGAAAGAAATCAGAGAGGACACTAATAGATAGAGAAATATACCATGTTCATGGATTGGAAAAACAAATATTGTGAAAATGAATATATTACCCAAAGTAATTTATAAGTTCAATGCAATCCCTATCAAGCTACCAACGGTATTTTTCACAGAGTTAGAACAAATAATTTCACAATTTGTATGGAAATACAAAAAACACAAATAGCCAAAACAATCTTGAGAAAGAAGAATGGAACTGGGGGAATCAGCCTGCTGGACTTCAGGCTCTACCACAAATCCACAGTCATCAAGACAGTATGGTACTGGCATAAAGACAGAAATATAGATCAATGGAGCAAAATAGAAAGCGCAGAGATAAATCCATGCATCTATGGACACCTTATCTTTCACAAGGGAGGCAAGAATATTCAATGGAGAAAAGACAATCTCCTTAACAAGTGGTGCTGGGAAAACTGATCAGCCACTTGTAAAAGAATGAAACTAGAACACTTCCTAACACCACACACAAAAATAAACTCAAAATGGATTAAAGATCTAAACGTAAGACCAGAAACTACAAAACTCCTAAAGGAGAACATAGGCAAAACACTCTCTGACATAAATCACAGCAAGATTCTCCATGACCCACCTCCCAGAATATTGGAAATAAAAACAAAAATAAACAAATGGGACCTAAATAAAATTAAAAGCTTCTGCACTGCAAACAAAAACTTAAGCAAGGTGAAAAGACAGCCTTCAGAATGGGAGAAAATAATAGCAAATGAAGCAACTGACAAAGGATTAATCTCAAAAATATACAAGCAACACCTACAGCTCAATTCCAGAAAAATAAACGACCCAATCAAAAAATGGGCCAATGAACTAAACAGAAATTTCTCCAAAGAAGACATACAGATGGCTAACTCGATGGACATGACTTTGAGTGAACTCCGGGAATTGGTGATGGACAGGGAGGCCTGGTGTGCTGTGACTCATGGGGTCGCAAAGAGTCGGACACGACTGAGTGACTGAACTGAACTGAACAAACACATGAAAAGATGCTCAACATCACTTATAATCAGAGAAATACAAATCAAAACCACAATGAGTTACCATTTCACACCAGTCAGAATGGCTGCTATCTAAAAGTCTATAAGCAATAAATGCTGGAGAGGGTGTGGAGAAAAGAGAACCCTCTTACACTGTTGGTGGGCATGCAAACTAGTACAACCACTATGGAGAACAGTGTGGAGATTCCTTAAAAAACTGGAAATAGAACTGCCATACGACCCAGCAAACACACTCCTGGGCATACACACTGAAGAAAACAGAATTGAAAGAGATACATGTATTCCAATGTTCATCACAGCACTATTTATTATAGCCAGGACATGGAAGCAGCCTAGATGTCCATTTGCAGACGAATGGATAGGAAAGCTTTGGTACATATACACAATGGAGTATTACTCAGCAATTAAAAAGGATACATTTGAATCAGTGCTGATGAGTTGGATGAAACTGGAGCCTATTATACAGACTGAAGTACGCCAGAAAGAAAAACACCAATATAGTATACTATTCCAATCCCAAAGAAAGGCAATGCCAAAGAATGCTCAAACTACCACACAATTGCACTCATCTCACATGCTAGTAAAGTCATGCTCAAAATTCTCCAAGCCAGGCTTCAGCAATATGTGAACCGTGAAATTCCAGATGTTCAAGTAGGTTTTAGAAAAGGCAGGGGCACCCGAGATAAAATTGCCAACATCCACTGGATCACAGAGAAAGCAAGAGAGTTCCAGAAAAACAGCTATTTCTGCTTCATGGACTATGCCAAAGCCTTTGACTGTGTGGATCACAATAAACTGTGGAAAATTCTGAAAAATATGGGGATACCAGACCACCTGACCTGCCTCTTGAGAAACCTGTATGCAGCTCAGGAAGCAACAGTTAGAACTGGACATAGAACAACAGACTGGTTCCAAATAGGAAAAGGAGTACGTCAAGGTTGTATCTTGTCACCCTGCTCATTTAACTTATATGCAGAGTACATCATGAGGAACGCTGGGCTGGAAGAAGCACAAGCTGGAATCAAGATTGCCAGGAGAAATATCAATAACCTCAGATATGCAGATGACACCACCCTTATGGCAGAAAGTGAAGAGGAACTAAAAAGCCTCTTGATGAAAGTGAAAGAGGAGAGTGAAAAGGTTGGCTTGAAACTCAACATTCAAAAAACAAAGATCATGGCATCTGGTCCCATCACTTCATGGGAAATAGATGGGGAAACAGTGGAAACAGTGTCAGACTTTATTTTTTGGGCTCCAAAATCACTGCGGATGCTGACTGCAGCCATGAAATTAAAAGACGCTTACTCCTTGGAAGGAAAGTTAGGACCAACCTAAGAAGCATATTCAAAAGCAGAGACATTACTTTGGCAACCAAGGTCCATCTAGTCAAGGCTATGGTTTTTCCTGTGGTCATGTATGGATGTGAGAGTTGGACTGTGAAGAAAGCTGATCGCCAAAGAATTGATGCTTTTGAACTGTGGTGTTGGAGAAGACTCTTGAGAGTCCCTTGGACTGCAAGGAGATCCAACGAGTCCATTCTAAAGGAGATCGATCCTGGGTGTTCATTGGAAGGACTGATGCTAAAGCTGAAAGTCCAATACTTTGGCCACCTCATGCGACGAGTTGACTCACTGGAAAAGACTCTGATGCTCGGAGAGATTGGGCGCAGGAGGAGAAGGGGACGACAGAGTATGAGATGGCTGGATAGCATCACCGACTCGATGGACAAGAGTTTGAGTGAACTCCAGGAGTTGGTGATGGACAGAGAGGCCTGGCATGCTGTGGTTCATGGGGTCGCAAAAAGTCGGACACGACTGAGCTACTGAACTGAACTGAAGCAAGATACAGGTTAAACCATAAAGGATAGTGTACAGTGGTACTCAATTGTCACCCCCAAAGCCTTGAAAGGTTAAAAAACAGAGAAATCACTAGAAGGAGGAGAGATTGAGTTTGTATGCCTTCTAATGAACTGGTAGCTTAGCTAGTAAAGAATCCGCCTGCAATACAGGAGACTACAGTTCATTTTCTGGGTCGGGAAGTTCCCCTGGAGAAGGGATAGGCTACCCACTCCAGTTCTTTGGGCTTCCCTGTTGGCTCAAATGGTAAAGAATATGCCTGCAATGTGGGAGACCTGGGTTCGATCCCTGGGTTGGGAAGATCCCCTGCAGCAGGGCATGGCGTCCCACTCCAGTATTCTTGCCTGGATTATCCCCATGGACAGAGGAGCCCCATTGACTGTCCTTGGGCGTCACAAAAAGTTGGACATGACTGAGCGACTAAGCACAGCACAACACAACGAACATAGTGACCTTAGACCAAGGGATTCAGCCAGCCCTCGATGGCTGGGAGGGAGTTGGGTGAATAAATAGCCTAACTCTTCTTTTCTCAAATCTCCTCCTGGTCTTCCCACTGGCCAAACATAACAGGAAGCCAGAAGGGTGAGGGTGCCCATTGAGGTAGTCTACCTGGTCAGTCCTGGAGAGAGAAATAGAGGACAGGATGAAGAAGTATGACGAGTCTGGAGGTAAATAGAACATATTCAGTATAAGGTTGCGATTTTTGCCTCATCAATTAAAGTGAGAGAAAATGGATGTACAGAGCAGTACACATATTGCTAAAACACATTTTTAAAGTAACGTTGAAATCCTTGGCTATGGAGAAAGGGAGTGGCAATGGGGATAAAAGGAAACATGTAATAAATAAAATTAGTGAACAACTTTGGTACTATATCATGAACCAAGGGATATGATTAATTCAAGTATCTTTACCTGAGAATAAAGCACACACAATACACACAGATAGAGCCACTAAAAGGTACCCAGAACTGGGGCTGAGGTATGTAAAGCATCCTTAGAAATTCTAATGCCACCCTCCCACCCCACCTCTACTCTTGGTTGCCCAACACTACTTTAGAATAATGTGGTTTCTTTACTCTACCTCCAGCAGCCACTTCAGAAGTCTGTAGATTTGTTGGACTAAAGATGGTTGAAGTTAAAGTCTTCTTGCCCCTGCAGAATCCAAAATAATAGAGTATGACATTTGACCTTCACATTGCAGGATTTTCTGTCTCCTCAGATTTTCATTCAGCATCAATTTATGTTCAAGCCAGGATCTTCCTGCTGGAAGGTGATGCTTGTCTCAGTCACAAATTCTCAATCATGTGTTCGGCTAGAGTTGGGTATACAAATATTGTTTTATGCCTTTACTAGAATCATGTAAACCCTTTGTATTTTGTTGTTGTTGTTTGATCGTTAAGTTGTGTCTGACTCTTTTGCAGCCCTACGCACTGTAGCCCGCCAGGCTTCTCTGCCCATGGGATTTTCCAGGCAAGAATACTGGAGTAGGTAGCCATTTCCTTCTCCAGGGGATTTTCCCAACCCAGAGATCAAAACTGCTGCTCCTGTTGTGTCTCCTGCACTGTAGGCAGATTCTTTTATTGCTGAGCCCTGGGGAAAGACAAGGTAAAATATTTCAGTTGCCTAGGCTCTTTCCAATTCTGTTACCTTACCCCCACCTATATTCTCTTTCTGTAGTCCTCCTCGGGTCAGCCTATTTACTTGGATTTTCATCTTTCCACCTTGCCCTTGCCCCTGATGTTTATGACTTCCTGGTGCTAATCTAGCTTCCTGGTGCTAATCTAGCTTCCTGAACACTCTGCCTAATACTGCCTTTGAGATCTGACTCCATTTGGCTTTTTGGTTCTGACTGGCTGCTTTCCTTTGACCTCTTGTTTCTGGCTCCTCACCTTCACTTCAACTTTGGACTGCTCACACCAGCCTCTGCCTTGGGCACTGGGTCCTGAGTACTTCCCCGGGACTTCCTCACTCTTGTGTTAATTCCCTTTCCTCTGACCTGGGACTTACCTCAGCATGCCTGATCCTGACTCCACTTTTGCACCAATATCCAACTGCAATATACACTTCCCAAAGCTGACAATCTAGTAGACCTTTCCCCACTTCCACTGCCCAGCCACTATCCCAAACAACCAAGGACAGACTTTTATATTTTGCAGCAGTATCAGCACAATTTCATGAGCTCTTGGGAGGAGGACATAAGGATGTGGCCTTTCAGTCTAGATGGACAATATAGCCACTTAACCAAATGGAAAATAATAACAATAATTACTAAGAAGTAATTTTTTTATGAGTGCTTAGTGCCCCAGGGGCCAGAAGCCTTTGCTGTCACATGGGAATGATGAGAAAGTGGAGGATTTGGCTGCAAGAGAAGGTTTTAAAGGGTCAAGTCATACTTAGAGTTCCAATTCTGAGCTTGGTCAAGGAGAAAGAGAGCTGCATTGATTATTCATAATGAGAAATACATTTTTTTCCATTGTGGGGGCAGCAGTGGGGACAGGGCAGTGATTAAAAGGAAAATCAAATAGTTAGGAATCGCAGAGAGTTAATAGAATATCAATTGAAGTCCTCCAGATAGTATGATTTTTCGTTGATATGGGAGATTTACACAGTTCCAAAACTCACATTAGCATTAATGAGGATTTCACATGTAAATTTCCAGCAAATCCAAAGGAGTATTAATTCTTTATACGTGGATGCTGCTCTGAGAAACTGTTTTCATCCCTTTAGCTTCCCATAATGCAATGTATAATAAAAAGCACAAATTTGGAAATTTCCCATCCAAATGACATAAGTTAAAACAAAGACAAGGTGTTTGCAAGAAGCTCCTTGCTTCTCAGAAGAGGCACTGGCACCAGCCCTGTTATTAGTTGCCATTCAGAGAAAAGGTGTTATGTAAATTCAAGGCACAATCTTGTCATTTCTATTATTGTCACTATATGTTTTTGAATTTGTTAATTTTTGCTGATTATTGGCCTGATATTTCTACAGGAAATGATAGCAAATATCTGCCTTTAGTGATGAAAGGGAGAGGTACCATCTACCTGTCTTATTCCATCATCCACATGGAAAATGAATGATTTATTTAATATACTAAAAATCCACAAAAAAAGCTTTATTAGTTCCTTGGAAAGGAGGAGTAGGAAAAAATATGAACTGAAGGTGAAAATTAGATGGAGGCAGATTTGAGGTCAAAGTAAGGAAAGTTTTCAAAGTATTAGATCTGCTTCTAAATAGTTAGGGTTCCTTTGGTAGGGAGTGAGTTTCCTGTCAATGGAGGTATTCAAATTAAATAATAACGTGTTAGGAAAATTGTGCAAGGCACTTCTGTATCAGCAAATTTGGATAACCTCTAAGGCCCCACTCAATGTTGAAATTTAAAAAAAAATTAAAGTATCTGTTTAGAAGGAAAGAATCAAATTTTGAAGAGTTTTAAATGGCAATGAATATGAATTGTTCAATAACCTCAGAACCACTACACATCTCCCTCTTTCTTATCTCCCTCTTTTTAAAAACGTTTTTACTTTGGAATAATTAAAGATTCATATAATATTACAAAAATAGTACAGAGAATTTTCATGTGCACTTTACCTGCTGTCCCCCAATGGTTCTGTCTTCCATAACTGTAGTTTCAGAACCAGGAAATTGACATGTCACTTTTATTAAAATAATTTACTTCCCTTCATGAATGTTTAGTCCATAGAGAATATTTTCTTCATTGTTTCATGTACATATGTTTAAATTCTATTTGCATGAATGAGAAATGTTTTGGGGCTCAGTGTGTGTGTGCAAGGAATGGTAGAAGAAACATACTTGCCAACTAAAATGCTCTACATTTTCCCACCAATGTCTTTTTATTTCAGTGTCGTAACAAACCAGGTATAATGAGGGTCAATGACTTGGTCATTATCCTAAAGGTAGTAAGTGAGGTTGCAGAGGAGTTTAACCCCAGATCTGGCTGACCGTGGATTCTGGATTTTTATGGAGGCACTTCTCTGTGTCTACTGATATGTGAGTGGCATGATAGTTAACAGGTTTTTAAAACATATCTCTGGTATTCAGTTGGAAGTGAGAAACTAGCCCACACACTACATGACTATAAGTAGTGGTTAAAGTTTAAATTCAAAATCTTAAGAATACGTTTGAAAAATTGTCTTTGGTCTTTTATAAAATATAAGATTGCTCAGATGCAGAAGGAGCCTTACTGCATACAGTTTACATTGGTTTATGCAATTTACATTGGTTTATGTTCATTTTAGAAGAAAGTCATTAATAGTTTCTTTTAAACTTTTATTTTTGAGATAACTATAGTCATATGCAGTTCCAAGAACTAATAGAGTGAGATCCAGTATATCCTTTATCCTGTTTACCCCAAAGATATCTTCTACAACTGTAGTATAATAATATAGTATATAGTGTAGCCAGGAAATTAATGTTGATATAATCCATCAATCTTATTCAGATTTCACTAGTTTTTCATGTACCCATTTGTATGTATTTGCATATATGTCTAGCTCTAGCTCAGTCACTCAGTTGTGTCTGACTCTTTGTGACCCCCTGGACTGAAGACCACCAAGTTCCTCTGTCCATGGGATTCTCCAGGTAAGAATACTGGGGTGGGTTACCATTCCCTTCTCCAGGGGATCTTTCCGACCCAGGGATCAAGCCCATATCTCCTTCATCTCATTCACTGGCAGGTGGATTATTTATCATTTTGCTATGTGAAGTCTTGATCTGGTATCTTGGGAAGATTGTCTCCAGGTCAATTACTTCTCTTCCTACTCAATTTGATTTGGAGGATTTCAGCACTTCTATAGGAAGAGATGTCATGTGGAGCTTTCTTTAGCTGTGAGATGTGTACCCAAGGCTCAAATCTCTGAAGTTCTGCTGCCATCTGGGTAGTGAGAAGGACCTGGTATAGTCCTTTCTACGGAAATTAAAAGGCAGATTTTGTTCTTAGTGATTCAAAGTCAGAAGGGTGGGAGAAAATTGAAAACATTAATTTGGAGTGTTGAGTTGTAGCAGAGATATTTGAAAACCCAGAAGAATTCAGGATCCATTCCAGTTTACAGGTATATAACACAATCTCAAGGACAATTAATTGGATACAAATATATTAATAATATCTATAAAGGTTTGAGTAATATTTACTCAAACTCATGTGTACAATAGTTTTTCTAAGATTATCCTTATTTTCCCCTCAAGGATAATCATGATAAAAATTTGCATAAAATTTGGCTTGATTATTTACATAAATTCAGGGAGAATAGTAATTGACCCGATAAACTCTTTCTAGGATTGTTTTGCTGGAACTGGTTATAAGAAATCTCAGACTAGACTCTTAAAAACCTCCTGAGGCCAGGAAGCCACTTCAAATTCCAAATAGTTCCTTTAAGCTGCCTGGTCATATCTGAATCTATACATCTTCAATTATGATATTCCAGTCAAAGCCTTGGTAATATAGCCAATGTTTCCAATTGCATTCTATTACAAGGAGAACAGATTAGTGTTGAACTTAGGTAAATAACTAACTAGATTGCCAAGAAAATAAATGTTCATCCTTGTTTACCAAAGTATATGTTACCAAAAGGCTGTAAGCTTTAAGATAAAAGAGGAAAAAAAGGATTTCCTTAAATCTGGACAAACAAAATAATAAGGAACTGTTTTACCTCCTCAGTTTATTCAGCCCCATGTGACTAATAGTCATTCTTCTTGAATACAGTTTTTCCATTAGTTCTAGAAATACTTACCCAGTTCAGTTTTGTGATCTTAAAGGCATCAGTAATTGTCTAATCAATAACCTGTAATTGTCAAAAGTTCTTCCTATCAACGTTCTGGAGAATGAAGCATTTTGTAGGAACAGTTTTGCATAAGCATCAAAATATAACTCAGTGCAAATGATAAGTGACTTAAAAATGCCCATTGTTAAAGATCTGATGAGAATTCACTAATGGAAATAACAGAGAAATTTGGTTATTTCTGTAGCACAATATTTTAAGGTAATAACTAGAATCACAGTTTTGAGCAAAATTAGCTCTTTTAATATTGAGAGTATCAGATTTAAATGATCAAAGGCCTGATAGAGACAGCATAGAACACAGGTGATTATTTATTTTTGTCTGTGCTAGGTCTTCGTTTCTGCAAGTGAGCTTTCTCTAGTTGTGGTGCATGGGATTCTCATTGCAGTGGCTTCTCTTGTTGCAGAGCATGGGCAGTAGGGCACAGGGGCTTCAGTCACTGAAGCTTGTGGGCTCCAGAATACAGGCTGAGTAGTTGTGGTGCATGGGCTTAGTTGTTCCACGACATGTGGAATCTTCCCTGACCAGGGGTTAAACCTATGTCCTCTATTTTGGCAGGTGGATTTTTAACCACTGAATCACCAGGGAAGCCCCATAGGTGGTTATTTTGACAAGAGACAAGATCTTTGTTTTTTCTAGACAGATTACTTAAGAGGTAAAGAGAAACCTTTAACAATTGCTTATCATCATAGAAGACCAATAGTGCAAAAAAAAGTTCATTTTGTTACCAGAGAGAAAAATCAAATTCTAATTTTGCAACAGCTTATTTTTCACAAAACTCATGTACTAAATTAAATTCATTCCAATCTTAGCCAATCTTGACTACACATAAAATTTTTCCTCAGGTAGAATAAAAGTTTTAGGTTTACATTATATTCAGTGTTACTAACTTTCAGTTCAGTTCAGTCGCTCAGTCATGTCCAATTCTTTGCAACCTCATGGACTGCAGCACGCCAGGCCTCCCTGTCTATCAAAAACTCCCGGAGTTTATTCAAACTCATGTCCATTGACTCAGTGATGCCATCCAACATCGTCCCCTTCTCCTGCAGCTCTGAATCTTTCCCAGCATCAGGGTCTTTTCAAATGAGTCAGGTCTTCACATCAGGTGGCCAAAGTACTGGAGTTTCACCTTTAACATCAGTCTTTCCAATTCAGGACTAATTTCCTTTAGGAGGGACTGGTTGAATCTCCTTGCAGTCCAAGGGACTCTCAAGAGTTTTTTCCAGCACCACAGTTCAAAAGCATCAATTCTTTGGCGCTCAGCTTTCTTTATAATCCAACACTCACATCCATACACGACTACTGGAAAAAAATAGCTTTCACTAGACAGACCTTTGTTGGTAAAGTAACGTCTCTGCTTTTTAATGTGCTGTCTAGTTTGGTCATAATGTTCCTTCCAAGGAGTAAGCGTCTTTTAATTTCATGGCTTCAGTCACCATCAGCAGTGATTTTGGAGCCCCTCAAAATAAAGTCTGCCACTGTTTCCCCTGTTTCCCCATCTATTTGCCACGAAGTGATGGGACCAGATACCATGATCTTAGTTTTCTGAATGTTGAGCTTTAAGCCAATTTTTTCACTCTCCTCTTTCACTTTCAATAAGAGGTTCTTAAGTTCTTCGCTTTCTGCCATAAGGGTGGTATCATCTGCATATCTGAGGTTATTGATATTTCTCCCAACAATCTTGATTCCAGCTTGTGCTTCCTCCAGCCCAGCGTTTCTCATGATGTACTCTGCATATAAGTTAAATAAGCAGGGTGACAATATACAGCCTTGACGTACTCCTTTTCCTATTTGGAACCAGTCTGTTGTCCCATGTGTAAGGTATAGTTCGGGCTGAGGCAAAAAGGAGAGACGACCTCAGTGGAGGTAGGTTACCTCTATTTAGGCAAGGAGGGGTGACAGTCGGCCTGATGACCAGGCTGAGGGCAAGAGGGATCAGGGAGACTTCATATTTAAAGGGAAGTTTGTGGAAGCAATAAGGGAAAGTTAGTCAGGTGGGATGTTTTGGGTGTTCTTTACTTGAGATGGCATTTGTAGTTGAACAGGGGATGGGAGGTTTGGGGCAGTGGGTGACAAGTCCTCTGGGGAGGGAGTGATAAATCCCTGGCAGATGTAGCGGGGAAAGGTATCTGGACAGGGGGTGATAAGTCCCAGGTAGATGCAACTGGACTGGATCATCAGGGCGGGACCTAAAGTTTCGTTTTGCTTTCTCCGAAGTTAGATGATTCAGCAAGGGCCTTTGAGAGCATTGTTTCCTTTTCTAGGCTCAAAGACACCTTCACCATGTCCAGTTCTAACTGTTCCTTCCTGACCTGCCTACAAATTTCTCAAGAGGCAGGTCAGGTGGTCTGGTATTCCCATCTCTTTCAGAATGTTCCACAGTTTATTGTGATCCACACAGTCAAAGGCTTTGGCATAGTCAATGAAGCAGAAATAGATGTTTTTCTGGAACTCTCTTGCTTTCTCCATGATCCAGCGGATGTTGGCAATTTGATCTCTGGTTCCTCTGCCTTCTCTAAAACCAGATTGAACATTTGGAAGTTCACGGTTCACATATTGCTGAAGCCTGGCTTGAAGAATTTTCTGCATTACTTTACTAACGTGTGAGATGAGTGCAATTGTACAGTAGTTTGAGTATTCTTTGGCATTGCCTTTCTTTGGGATTGGAATGAAAACTGACCATTTCCAGTCCTGTAGCCACTGCTGCGGAGAAGGCAATGGCAAGCCACTCCAGTACTATTGCCTAGAAAATCCCAGGGATGGAGGAGCCTGGTAGGCTGCAGTCCGTGGGGTCGCTAAGGGTTGGACACGACTGAGCGACTTCACTTTTCACTTTCACACATTGGAGAAGGAAATGGCAACCCACTCCAGTGTTCTTGCCTGGAGAATCCCAGGAACGGGGGAGCCTGGTGGGCTTCTGTCTATGGGGTCACACAGAGTCGGACATGACTGAAGTGACTTAGCAGCAGCAGCAGCAGCCACTGCTGAGTTTTCCAAATTTGCTGGCATATTGAGTGAAGCACTTTCACAGCATCATCTTTCAGGACTTGAAATAGCTCAACTGGAATTCCATCACCTCCACTAGCTTTGTTCATAATGATACTTCCTAAGGCCCACTGGACTTCACATTCCAAGATGTCTGGCTCTAGGTGAGTGATCACACCATCATGATAATATGGGTCATGAATATGTTTTCTGATTGTTTTTCAGTGTATTTGTTCTTGCCACCTCTTCTTAATATTTTCTGCTTCTGTTAGGTCCATACCACTTCTGTCCTTTATTGAGCCCATCTTTGCATGAAATGTTCCCTTGGTATCTCTAATTTTCTTAAAGAGATCTCTGGTCTTTTCCATTCTATTGTTCTCCTCTCTTTGCACTGATCACTGAGGGAGGATTTCTTATCTCTCCTTGCTATTCTTTCGAACTCTGCATTCAAATGGGTATATCTTTCCTTTTCTCCTTTGCTTTTCACTTCTCTTCCTTTCACAGCTATTTTTAAGGCGTCCCCAGATAGGCATTTTGCTTCTTTGCATTTATTTTTCTTGGGGATGATTTTGATCGCTGTCTCCTGTACAATGTCATGCCCTCCGTCCATAGTTCATGAGGCACTCTATCTATCTGATCTAGTCCCTTAAATCTATTTTTTACTTCCACTGTATACTATTGTAAGGGATTTGATTTAGGATCTGAATGGTCTAGTGGTTTTTCCTACTTTCTTCAATTTAAGTCTGAATTTGGCAATAAGGATTTCATGATCTGAGCCACAATCAAATCCTGGTCTTGTTTTTGCTGACTGTATGAAGCTTCTCCATCTTTGGCTGCAAAGAATATAATCAATCTGATTTCGGTGTCGACCATCTGGTGATGTCCATGTGTAGAGTATTCTCTTGTGTTGTTGGAAGAGAGTATTTGCAATGACCAGTGCGTTCACTTGGCAAAACTCTTATGATCTTTGTCATGGTTCATTCTGTACTCAATATGCCAGCAAATTTGGAAAACTCAGCAGTGGCCACAGGACTGGAAAAGGTCAGTCTTCATTCCAATCACAAAGAAAGAAAATGCCAAAGAATGCTCAAACTACCACACAATTGCACTCATCTCACACGCTAGTAAAGTCATGCTTGAAATTCTCCAAGCTAGGCTTCAGCATTATGTGAACCGTGAACTTCCAGATGTTTAAGCAGGTTTTAGAAAAGGCAGAGGAACCAGAGATCAAATTACCAACATCCGCTGGATCATGGAGAAAGCAAGAGAGTTCCAGAAAAACATCTATTTCTGCTTCATTGACTATGCCAAAGCCTTTGACTGTGTGGATCACAATAAACAGTGGAACATTCTGAAAGAGATGGGAATACCAGACCACCTGACCTGCCTCTTGAGAAACCTGTATGCAGGTCAGGAAGCAACAGTTAGAACTGGACATGGAAAAACAGACTGGTTCCAAATAGGAAAAGGAGTACGTCAAGGTTGTATATTGTCATCCTGCTTATTTAGCTTATATGCAGAGTACATCATGAGGAACGCTGGGCTGGAAGAAGCACAAGCTGGAATCAAGATTGCTGGGAGAAATATCAATAACCTCAGATAGGCAGATGACACCACCCTTATGGCAGAAAGTGATGAGGAACTAAAAAGCTTGTTGATGAAAGTGAAAGAGGAGAGTGAAAAGGTTGGCTTGAAGCTCAACATTCAGAAAACAAAGATCATGGCATCTGGTCCCATCACTTCATGGGAAATAGATGGGGAAACAGGGGAAACAGTGTCACACTTTATTTTTTGGGGCTCCAAAATCACTGCAGATGCTGATTACAGCCAGGAATTGAAAGACGCTTACTCCTTGGAAGGAAAGTTATGACCAAACTAGATAGTATATTAAAAAGCAGAGACATTACTTTGCCAGCAAAGGTCCGTCTAGTCAAGGCTATGGTTTTTCCCGTGGTCATGTATGGATATGAGAGTTGGACTGTGAAGAAAGTTGATCACCGAAGAATTGATGCTTTTGAACTGTGGTGCTGGAGAAGATTCTTGAGAGTCCCTTGGACTGCACGGAGATCCAACCAGTCCATTCTAAAGGAGATCAATCCTGGGTGTTCATTGGAAGGACTGATGCTGAAGCTGAAACTCCAATACTTTAGCCACCTCATTCGATGAGTTGATTCACTGGAAAAGAGTCTGATGCTAGGAGGGATTTGGGGTGGGAGGAGACGGGGACGACAGAGAATGAGATGGCTGGATGGCATCACCGACTCGATGGACATGAGTTTGAGTGAATTCCGGGAGTTGGTGATGGACAGGGAGGCCTGGCGTGCTGTGATTCATGGGGTTGCAAAGAGTCAGACACGACTGAGCAACTGAACTGAACTGAACTGAACTGTGTATATATACCAAAGCTTTCTTATCCATCCATCTGCAGATGGACATCTAGGTTGCTTTCATGTCCTCGCTATTATAAACAGTGCTGCAATGAACATTGGAGTACTTGTATTTCTTTCAATTTTGGTTTCCTCGGTGTGTACGCCCAGGAGTGCGATTGCTGGATCATATGGCAGTTCTATTTCCAGTTTTTTGAGGAATCTCCACACTGTTCTCCATAGTGGCTCTACTAGTTGCATTCCCACCAACAGTGTAAGTTCACTTCACTTCAGTTCAGTTCAGTTCAGTCGTTCTGTCGTGTCCGACTCTCCGCGACCCCATGAATCACAGCACACCATGCCTCCCTGTCCATCACCATTCCCAGAGTTCACTCAAACTCATGTCCACAGAGTCGGTGGACATGAGAATCCAGCCATCTCATTCTCGGTCGGCCCCTTCTCCTCCCACCCCCAAACTTTCCCAGCTGTGTAAGAAGGATCCCTTTTCTACACACCCACTCCAGCATTTATTGCATGTAGTCTTTTGGATAGCAGCCATTCTGACTGGTGTGAAATGGTATCTCATTGTGGTTTTGATTTGCATTTCTCTGATTATGAGGGATGTTGAGCATTTTTTCATGTGTTTGTTAGCCATCTTTATGTCTTCTTTGGAGAAATGTCTGTTTAGTTCTGTGGCCCATTGTTTGATTGGGTCGTTTATTTTTCTGGAATTGAGCTGCAGGAGCTGCTTGTATATTTTGGAGATTAATTCTTTGTCAGTTGTTTCATTTGCTATTAATTTCTCCCATTCTGAAGGCTGTCTTTTCACCTTGCTTATAGTTTCCTTTGCTGTGCAGAAGCTTTTGATTTTAATTAGGTCCCATTTGTTTATTTTTGCTTTTATTTCCAATATTCTTGGAGGTGGGTCTTGGAGGATCCTGCTGTGATTTATGTCGGAGAGTGTTTTGCCTACGTTCTCCTCTAGGAGTTTTATAGTTTCTGGTCTTACATTTAGGTCTCTAATCCATTTTGAGTTTATTTTTGTGTGTGGTGTTAGGAAGTGTTCTAGTTTCATTCTTTTACAAGTGGCTGACCAGTTTTCCCAGCACCACTTGTTGAAGAGACTGTCTTTTCTCCATTTTATATTCTTGCCTCCTTTGTCAAAGATAAGGTGTCCATAGGTGCATGGGTTTATCTCTGGGCTTTCTATTTTGTTCCATTGATCTATATTTCTGTCTTTATGCCAGTACCATACTGTCTTGATGACTGTGGCTTTGTAGTAGAACCTGAAGTCTAGCAGGTTGATTCCCCCAGTTCCATTCTTCTTCCTCAAGATTTCTATGGCTATTTGAGGTTTTTTTGTATTTCCATACAAATTGTGAGATTATTTGTTCTAGTTCTGTGAAAAATATCATTGGTAGCTTGATAGGGATTGCATTGAATGTATAAATTACTTTGGGTTGTATACTCATTTTTACAATATTTATTCTTCCAATCCACAAACACTGTATATTTCTCCATCTATTAGTGTCCTCTTTGATTACTTTCACTAGTGTTTTATAGTTTCCTCACCAGATGGTCAACACCGAAATCAGATTGATTATATTCTTTGTAGCCAAAGATGGAGAAGCTGTGTACAGTTAGCAAAAACAAGACCAGGAGCTGACTGTGGCTCAGATCATGAACTCCTTATTGCGAAGTTCAGACTTAAATTGAAGAAAGTGGGGAAAACCACTAGACCATTCAGATATGACCTCAATCAAATCCCTTATGATTATACAGTGGAAGTGAGAAATAGATTTAAGGGACTAGATCTGATAGATAGAGTGCCTGATGAACTCTGGATGGAGGTTCGTGACATTGTACAGGAGACAGGGAACAAGACCATCCCCATGGAAAAGAAATGCAAAAGAGCGAAATGGCTGTCTGAGGAGGCCTTACAAATAGCTGTGAAAAGAAGAGAAGCGAAAAGCAAAGGAGAAAAGGAAAGATATAAGCATCTGAATGCAGAGTTCCAAAGAATAGCAAGGAGAGATAAGAAAGACTTCCTCAGTGATCAATGCAAAGAAATAGAGGAAAACAACAAAATAGGAAAAACAAGAGACCTCTTCAAGAAAATTAGAGATTCCAAGGGAACATTTCATGCAAAGATGGGCTCGATAAAGGACAGAAATGGTATGGACCTAACAGAAGCAGAAGATATTAAGAAGAGGTGGCAAGAATACACAGAAGAACTGTACAAAAAAGATCTTCCCGACCAAGATAGTCACGATAACGTGATCACTGACCTAGAGCCAGACATCTTGGAATGTGAAGTCAAGTGGGCCTTAGAAAGCATCACTACTAACAAAGCTAGTGGAGGTGATGGAATTCCAGTTGAGCTATTTCAAGTCTTGAAAGATGATGCTGTGAAAGTGCTGCACTCAATATGCCAGCAGATTTGGAAAACTCAGCAGTGGCCACAGGACTGGAAGAGGTCAGTCTTCATTCCAATCCCAAAGAAAGGCAATGCCAAAGAATGCTCAAACTACCGGACAATTGCCCTCATCTCACACGCTAGCAAAGTCATGCTCAAAATTCTCCAAGCCAGGCTTCAGCAATATGTAAACCGTGAACTCCCAGATGTTCAAGCAGGTTTTAGAAAAGGCAGAGGCACCAGAGATCAAATTGCCAACATCCGCTGGATCATGGAGAAAGCAAGAGAGTTTCAGAAAAACATCTATTTCTGCTTCATTGACTATGCCAAAGCCTTTGACTGTGTGGATCACAATAAACTGTGGAACATTCTGAAAGAGATGGGAATCCCAGACCACCTGACCTGCCCCTTGAGAAACCTGTATGCAGGTCAGGAAGCAACAGTTAGAACTGGACATGGAACAACAGACTGGTTCCAAATAGGAAAAGGTGTACGTCAAGGTTGTATATTGTCACCTTGCTTATTTAACTTATATGCAGAGTACATCATGAGGAACGCTGGGCTGGAAGAAGCACAAGCTGGAGTCAAGATTGCTGGGAGAAATATCAATAACCTCAGATATGCAGATGACACTACCCTTATGGCAGAAAGTGAAGAGGAACTCAAAAGCCTCTTGATGAAAGTGAAAGAGGAGAGTGAAAAGGTTGGTTTGAAGCTCAACATTCAGAAAACAAAGATCATGGCATCTGGTCCCATCACTTCATGGGAAATAGATGGAAAAACAGTGGAAACAGTGTCAGACTTTGTTTTTTTGGGCTCCAAAATCACTGCAGATGCTGATTGCAGCCATGAAATTAAAAGACGCTTGCTCCTTGGAAGGAAAGTTATGACCAACCTTGATAGTATATTAAAAAGCAGAGACATTACTTTGCCAACCAAGGTCCGTCTAGTCAAGGCAATGGTTTTTCCCGTGGTCATGTATGGTTGTGAGAGTTGGACTGTGAAGAAGGCTGATCGCCGAAGAATCGATGCTTTTGAACTGTGGTGTTGGAGAAGACTCTTGAGAGTCCCTTATACTGCAAGGAGATCCAACCAGTCCATTCTAAAGGAGATCAATCCTGGATGTTCATTGGAGGGACTGATGCTAAAGCTGAAACTGCAATACTTTGGCCACCTCATGCGACGAGTTGACTCACTGGAAAAGACTCTGATGCTGGGAAAGGTTGGGGGCGGGAGGAGAAGGGGACGACGGAGAATGAGATGGCTGGATGGCATCACCGACTCTGTGGACATGAGTTTGAGTGTACTCCGGGAGTTGGTGATGGACAGGGAGGCCTGGCGTGCTGTGATTCATGGGGTCGCGGAGAGTCGGACACGACTGAGCGACTGAACTGAACTGACTGATGTATAAGTCTTTTGTTTCCTTAGGTACATATATTCCTAAGTATTTAATTATTTTCGTTGCAACAGTGAATTGAATAGTTTCCTTAATTTCTCTTTCTATTTTCTCATTATTAGTGTATAGGAATGCAAGGGATTTCTGTGTGTTGATTTTATATCCTGCAACTCTACTGTATTCATTGATTAGCTCGAGTAGTTTTCTGGTAGAGTCTTTAGGGTTTTCTGTGTAAAGGATCATGTCATCAGCGAATATTGAAAGTTATACTTCTTCTTTTCCACTTTATGTCTTTTTCTGCTCTGATTGCTGTAGCCAAAGCTTCCAGAACTATGTTGAATAGTAGTGGTGAGAGTGGGCACCCTTGTCTTGTTCTTGACTTTAGGGGAAATGCTTTCAGTTTTTCACCATTGAGGATAATGTTAGCTGTGGGATTGTCATATATAGCTTTTATTATGTTGAGCTGTGTCCCTTCTATTCCCACTTTCTGGAGGGTTTTTATCATAAATGGATGTTGAATTTTGTCGAAGGCTTTCTCTGCATCTATTGAGATAATCATATGATTTTTATTTTTCAGTTTGTTAATGTGGTGTATTATGTTGATTGATTTGTGGATATTGAAGAATCCTTGCATTCCTGGGATAAAGCCCACTTGGTCATGATGTATGATCTTCTTAATATGTTGTTGGATTCTGATTGCTAGAATTTTGTTCAGGATTTTTGCATCTATGTTCATCAGTGATATTGGCCTGTAGTTTTTTTTTGTGTGTGTGTGGGGTCTTTACCAGGTTTTGGGATTAGGGTGATGGTGGCCTCATAGAATGAGTTTGGAAGTTTCCCTTCCTCAGCAATTTTCTGGAAGAGTTTGAGTAGAATAGATGTTAGCTCTTCTCTAAATTTTTGGTAGAATTCAGCTGTGAAGCCGTCTGGACCTGGGCTTTTGTTTGCTGGAAGATTTCTAATTACAGCCTCTAATTCCATGCTTGTGATGGGCCAGTTAATATTTTCTATTTCTTCTTGGTTCAGTTTTGGAAGGTTGTACTTTTCTAAGAATTTGTCCATTTCTTCCAAGTTATTCATTTTATTGCCATATAACTGCTGATAGTATTCTCTAATAATCCTTTGTATTTCTATGTTGTCGGTTGTGATCTCTCCATTTTCATTTTTAATTTTATTGATTTGGTTCTTCTCACTTTGTTTCTTGATGAGTCTGGCTAGTGGTTTGTCAATTTTATTTACCTTCTCAAAGAACCAGCTTTTGGCTTTGTTGATTTTTGCTATGGTCTCTTTTGTTTCTTTTGCAGTTATTTCTGCCCTAATTTTTATGATTTCTTTCCTTCTACTAACCCTGGGGTTCTTCATTTCTTCCTTTTCCAGTTTCTTTAGATGTAGAGTTAGGTTATTTAGTTGACTTTTTTCTTGTTTCTTGAGGTGTGCCTGTATTGCTATGAACTTTCCCCTTAACACTGCTTTTACGGTGTCCCAGAGGTTTTGGGTTGTTGTGTTTTTATTTTCGTTCATTTCTATGCATATTTTGATTTTTCTTTTGATTTCTTCTATGATTTGTTCATTATTCAGCAGTGTGTTGTTCAGCCTCCATATGTTGGCATTTTTAATAGTTTTTCTCCTGTAATTGAGATCTAATCTTACTGCATTGTGGTCAGAAAAGATGCTTGGAATGATTTCAATTTTTTTGAATTTACCAAGGCTACATTTATAGCTCAGGATGTGATCTATCCTGGAATAGCTTCTGTGTGCACTTGAGAAAAAGGTGAAATTCATTGTTTTGGGGTGAAATGTCCTATAGAGATCTATTAGGTCTAATTGGTCTATTGTATCATTTAAAGTTTGTGTTTCCTTGTTAATTTTCTGTTTAGTTGATCTATCCATAGGTGTGAGTGGGATATTAAAGTCTCCCACTATTATTGTGTTATTGTTAATTTCCCCTTTCATCAGTTCAGTTCAGTTCAGTCGCTCAGTCTTGTCCCACTCTTTGCGACCCCAAGAATCACAGCACGCCAGGCATCCCTGTCCATCACCAACTCCCGGAGTTCACTCAAACTCATGTCCATCGAGTCGGTAATGCCATCCAGCCATCTCATTCTCTGTCGTCCCCGTCTCCTCCCACCCCCAATCCCTCCCAGCATCAGAGTCTTTTCCAGTGAGTCAACTCGTCGCATGAGGTGGCCAAAGTATTGGAGTTTCATACTTGTTAGTAATTTTCTTACATATCATGGTGCTCCTATGTTGGGTGCATAAATATTTATAATTGTTATATCTTCATCTTGGATTGATCCTTTGATCATTATGTAGTTTCCTTCTTTGTCTCTTTTCACAGTCTTTGTTTTAAAATCTATTTTATCTGACATGAGTATTGCTACTCCTACTTTCTTTTGGTCTCTATTTGCGTGGAATGTCTTTTTCCAGCCCTTCACTTTCAGTCTGTATGTGTCCCTCATTTTGAGGTTGGTCTCTTGTGGACAACATATATGGGGGTCTTGTTTTTGTTAAGCCAGCCTTTGTCTTGTGGTTGGGGCATTCAACGCATTTACGTTTAAGGTGATTATTGATTAGTATGATCCCATTGCCATTTTCTTTATTGTTTTGGGTTCGAGTTTATATACCCTTTCTGTGTTTCCTGTCTAGAGAAGATCCTTTAGCATTTGTTGGAGAGCTGGTTTGGTGATGCTGAATTCTCTCAGCTTTTGCTTGTCTGTAAAGTTTTTGTTTTCTCCTTCATATTTGACCAAGATCCTTGCTGGGTATAGTAATCTGGGCTGTAGGTTACTTTCTTTCATCACTTTAAGTATGTCTTGCCATTCCCTCCTGGCCTGAAGAATTTCTGTTGAAAGATCAGCTGTTATCCTTATGGAAACCCCGTTGTGTGTTATTTGTTGTTTTTCCCTTGCTGCTTTTAATATTTGTTCTTTGTATTTGATCTTTGTTAATTTGATTAATATGTGCCTTGGAGTATTTCGCCTTGGGTTTATCCTGTTAGCAACTCTCTGGGTTTCTTGGACTTGGGTGATTATTTCCTTCCCCATTTTAGGGAAATTTTCAACTATTATCTACTCAAGTATTCTCTCATGGTCTTTCTTTTTGTCTTCTTCTGGGACTCCTATGATTCGAATGTTGGGGCGTTTAACATTGTCCCAGAGGTCTCTAATATTGTCCTCATTTCTTTTAATTCTTTTTTCTTTTTTCTTCTCTGTTTCATTTATTTCTACAATTCTATCTTCTAGCTCTCTTATCCTGTCTTCTGCCTCCATTATTCTACTGTTTGTTCACTCCAGAGTGTTTCTGATCTCATTTATTGCATTATTCATTGTATATTGACTCTTTTTTATTTCCTCTAATTCCTTATTAAACATTTCTTGCATATTCTCAATCCTTTTCTCCACTTTATTTATCTGTAACTCCATTTTGCTTTCCAGATTTTGAATCATTTTCACAATTAAAATTCAAAATTCTTTATCAGGTAGGTTCCCTATGTCTTCCTCTTTTGTTTGTGTTGGTGGGCATTTATCCTGTTCCTTTTACTTGCTGGGTATTTCTCTGCCTCTTCATCTTGCTTATATTGCTGTGCTTGGGGTGGCCTTTCTGTCCTCTGGCAATTTGTGGAGTTCTCTTTACTATGCAGTTACCTCGTTGTGTGTGGGGTTGGATTGTTGACTTGTCAAGTTTCCCTGGTTAGGGAAGCTTGTGTCGGTGTTCTGGTGGGTGGAGCTGGATTTCTTCTCTCTGGAGTGCAGTGAAGTGTCCAGTAATGAGTTTGAGATGTCAGTGGTTTGGGGTGGCTTTGGGAAGCCTGTATGTTGAAGCTCAGGGCTATTCTCCTGTGTTGCTGGAGAATTTGTTTGGTATGTATTTCACTGAAACTTGTTGACCCTTGGGTGGTGCCTGGTTTCAGTGTATGTATGAAGGCATTTGATGAGCACCTATCAATTAATGTTCCCTGGAACAGGAGATCTCTGGTGTTCTCAGGATTTGGCCTTAAGCCTCTGCCTCTGGTTTTCAGTCTTATTCTTGCCGTAGGTTCAAGACTTCTCCCTCTGTTACTTCCAAGCCAGTTCCCTCTTTTGTAAAAGCTCTTCTGTTTGCTGGTCTCTTCAGTGTCTAATTCCCGTCCTGACTCCAGGGGGCGGTGGTGGACACTTTTTTTATTTCCCGGCTCACCTGTTCCGTCGTGCTCCTTTCGAAGACTATGGGCTGCTTTTCTGGGTGCCTGATGTCCTCTGCCAGTGTTCAGAAGTTGTTTTGTGGGATTTACTCATTGTTCAAATGTTCTTTTGCTGATTTTGTGGGGGAGAAAGTGGTCGCCCCGTCCTATTCCTCCGCCATCTTCCCGTGCTCCCCCCTGTAGTGATACTTCCTAAAGCCCACTTGACTTCAAATTCCAGGATGTCTGGCTCTAGGTTAGTGGTCACACCATCATGATTATCTGGTTCATGGAGGTCTTTTTTGTACAGTTCTTCTGTGTATTCTTGCCACCTCTTCTTAATATCTTCTGCTGCTGCTAGGTCCATACCATTTCTGTCCTTTATCGAGCCCATCTTTGCATGAAATGTTCCCTTGGTATCTCTAATTTTCTTGAAGTGATCTCTAGTCTTTCCTATTCTATTGTTTTCCTCTACTTCTTTGCATTGATTGCTGAGGAATGCTTTCTTATCTCTCCTTCAATATCACGGTAATCCAAGTTTATGCCCTGACTAGTGATGCTGAAGAAGCTGAAGTTGATCAGTTCTTTGAAGACCTACAAGACCTTTTAGAACTATCACCCAAAAAAGATGTCCTTTTCATTATAAGGGGCTGGAATACAAAAGTAGGAAGTCAAGAAACACCTGGAGTAACTGGCAAATTTGGCCTTGGGGTACAGAATGAAGCAGGGGAAAGGTTAATAAAATTCTGCCAAGAGAACACACTGATCATAGCAAACACCTTCTTCCAACAACACAAGAGAAGCCTCTACACATGGACATCACCAGATAGTCAACACCGAAATCAGATTGATTATATTCTTTGCAGCCAAAGATGGAGAAGCTCTGTACAGTCAGCAAAAACAAGACTGGGAGTTGACTGTGGCTCAGATCATGAACTCCTTTTGCCAAATTCAGATGTAAATTGAAGAAAGTGGGGAAAACCACTAGACTATTCAGTTATGACCTAAATCAAATTCTTTATGATTATTCAGTGGAAGTGAGAAATCGATTTAAGGGAATAGATCTGAAAGACAGAGTGCCTGATAAACTATGGACAGAGGTTCATGACATTGTACAGGAGATATGGATCAAGACCATCCCCAAGAAAAAGAAATGCAAAATAGCAAAATGGCTGTCTGAGGAGGCCTTACAAATAGCTGTGAAAAGAAGGGAAGCAAAAAGCAAAGGAGAAAAGGAAAGATATACATGTATACTTGAATTTATAGGTAGATGCAAACAGAGACATTGTAGTTTCCTTTTTAAATTTTAGCCGTGAGATAAGTATGATTATGTAAAACTCACTAGCTATGTAAGAAGAGTTGTAGTATTAAAAAAAAAAAACTTACCTGTTCAGGTGGCTAAAGTTTTTTCTCTTATTGTTTGTGGAGGAGACACTTAAATTTGTATTTGTTTTTGATGAGTAATCTTATGAAACTGGAGCAATTTGTGTTTTTTAAAAAGCCTCTGTCTTCCTTTTTTGTTGTTTTTTTAGTCAGAGATTTGTGTTGATCTAGGTAAGAACAGTTACTTTTAATTCCTCAAGAAATTGGGTTGCAACTTAACAACTTCACAGGTTATTATCTTCAGTTTGCTTAAGGGAGGAAGATTACAAAAATTCTTATAGGCTCCAAATATCAGCTTCCGATGTCTGACCAAATTTAGGTCATAAAGATACCAAAATAAGTCATTTAACATATCTTGCCAGTTTTTCAGTGAGGACAAACATTTATAGCCATATTGAAAAACCCCATAGAATCAAGAGGCATGGGATAAATAAAGAAATGAATTTTAATTATTTTATTTTCCTATCTCTATCAGGTACTACATACAGAGACCAGGGGAGCTGATTCTGTTAAGTATTTTCACCCTTATCCACCATTTGCCAGTTTTCCCAGGATCCCATTTGTATGTTCTGAGTGAATGAGTGAGATTTAGAGTCAAGAGTGTAGCTCTGATATTTACCAGAATTTGTTAAGGTAATTTTAAAAATTAATTAATTTATTTTAATTGGAGAATAATTACTTTACAATATTGTGATGGTTTTGCCATACATTAACATGACTCGGCTGCAGATATGAGCGCCCTCCCATCCTGAAAACCCTCTCCCCTCCCTCCCCACCCTATCTCTCTTTGTTGTCCTAAAGCACCAACTTTCGGTGCCCTGCTTAAAAATTTTTGCACAACGAAGGAAACTATAAGCAAGGTGAAAAGACAACCCTCAGAATGGGAGAAAATAATAGCAAATGAAACAACTGACAAAGAATTAATCTCCAAAGTATACAAGCAGCTCATGCAGCTCAATACTAGATAAATAAACAACCCAATCAAAAAGTTGGCAGAAGACTTAAACAGACATTTCTCCAAAGAAGACATACATATGACTAATAAACACATGAAAAGATGCTCAATATCACTCATTATTAGAGAAATGCAGATCAACCACAATAAGGTATCATCTCACTCTTGTCAGAATAGCCATCTTCGAAAAGTCTACAAACAAATTCTGGAGAAGGTGTGGAGAAAAGGGAATCCTCTTACACTGTTGGTGGGAATGCAAACTGGTAAAGCCACTATGGAGAACAGTGGAGATTCCTTTAAAAACTGGGAAAAGAACTACCAAACAACCCAACAATCCCACTGCTGGGCATACATCCCAAGGAAACCAGATTCAAAGAGAATTTGGTAAGGTAATTTTAAAACAAGCTTTAATGTCCCCTTCGGAGAAGGCAATGGCAAGCCACTCCAGTACTCTTGCCTAGAAAATCCCATGGATGGAGGAGGCCGGTAGGCTGCAGTCCGTGGGGTCGCTAAGGGTCGGACACGACTGAGCGACTTCACTTTCACTTTTCACTTTCACACATTGGAGAAGGAAATGGCAACCCACTCCAGTGTTCTTGCCTGGAGAATCCCAGAGATGGGGGACCCTGGTGGGCGAGAGGGGCCATATTGGGGCCGTCCCTTGGGGGTAGGGATGGGGGCACTTGAGCTGAAGAATTTAATTAGGATCATTAAGGACAATCTTTTATCAAGTGTCCCAGTTGATTACAAATGAAACTTTGATCTTTGGCCCATTGTTTTCATAGTGGTCCCCTAGAATAATGCCCTGTGGGGGGCTCAGGCGTTATTTTAAGCCTGTAGCCTAGGAACTCTTGTAGCTGAAAGACCAATGCCTAGGCAGATTTTTGTTTACCATCTTGCTCAAAGTGTTCCAGAAACAGATCCATTTGCTGAAAGTGCAGCTAGCCAAATGCTGAGACACGGAGGTTTGCAGCAGAGATAGGATTTATTCAGCCAAGTGAAGAGATGGGAGAATGAATCTCAAGTCTGTGTCTTTGAAGTAGAAAGGTTTGGAATGTTTATGTGATAAAGGTGAAGTCTGGAGAGTGTGGGGAAAGGTGATTGGAAATAAGGAAAAGGTCAGATAATCGTTCTGCTCAAACTAAACTGCAGGTTTCTTCATGGGATGCATGTTTAGAAATTTGTGTGCATGCTGTTCTTGGTTGATCAGTCGTGTCCAACTCTTTGCAACCCCATGGACTGGAGCCCACCAGGCTCCTCTGTCCATGGAATTTTCTTGGGGAGTGGGTTGCCATTTCCTCTTCCAGAGGATCTTCCTGACCCAGGATCCAACTCGTGTCTCTTGCATCTTCTGCATTGACAGGCTCATTCTTTACCACTGCGCAACCTGGCAAGTAGAATTTTTGACCTTCTGGTGTCAAGAGGTCACTCAGTGGATACTGTTGCATGCCCAGTCAGAGGATTGGTGATCCTAGCCATTCTTAAGTAGTTTGATAGCTGACTCCAAGTTCTTGAAAATCGATATAAGTAAACCTCTTATTTTTCAGGCTTTATGATACTTGGAGGACATGCAAGTTTTTGTAGTAACAATTAAAACAAGCTTGATCAGTGAAGGCAGGTTATAAGTTTAATGGATCTTCCTTTCAAATTGCTCCTGTATGGTTACAAGTTCAGGCAGACTGGTGACCTCCCACCATATTTTTCTGCCTTTATATCAACCCGCTAACCTCAGGAGATAATCCCTTTACAAATTGGGCAGTTAGAGCAGGTCATTTAGTCACTGAGTTGTGTCTCTTTTGTGACCCCATGGATTATAGCATGCCAGGCTCCTCTGTCCATGACATTTCCCTGGTGAGAATACTAGAGTGGGTTGCCATTTCCTTCTCCAGGGCATCTTCCAACCCAGGGATTGAAACTGTGTCTCCTGCATTCCTGAGCTGTCAGGGAAGCCCCAGGGAAGGTTGGACGACCCTATTTAATGTGTGGAAATCATAAGAAGAGGGTTTCTGAGTGGGCTATATTCTGCATCTCTCATAGAATTGGCTTAGCTATCACAGCAAAATGGATTATTTTTCTGGGACACTCTATGATCTGGATCCTTTCAGCTTAACCCTTGACTTTATAAAGGAAGAAATAAAGGAATTAGGATATATGTACTTTTTTACATAGAATTACATGCAATTTGTGTGTGTATGTGTATATGTATAATTCCTCAGTTCAGTTCAGTTCAGTCGCTCAGTCGTGTCCGACTGTTTGCGACCCCATGAATCACAGCACGCCAGGCCTTCCTGTCCATCACCAACTCCCGGAGTTCACTCAAACTCATGTCCATCGAGTCGATGATGCCATCCAACCATCTCATTCTCCGTCGTCCCCGTCTCCTCCCGCCCCCAACCCCTCCCAGCATCAGAGTCTTTTCCAGTGAGTCAACTCGTCGCATGGGGTGGCCAAAGTATTGGAGTTTCAGTTTTAGGATCAGTCCTTCCAATGAACACCAAGGATTAATCTCCTTTAGAATGAACTAGTTGGATCTCCTTGCAGTCCAAGGGACTCTCAAGAGTCTTCTCCAGCACCACAGTTCAAACGCATCAATTCTTTGGCGATCAACTTTCTTCACAGTCCAACTCTCACATCCATACATGACCATGGGAAAAACCATAGCCTTTACTAGACGGACCCTGGTAGGCAAAGTAATGCCTCTGCTTTCTAATACACTATCTAGGTTGGTCATAACTTTCCTTCCAAGGAGTAAGCGTCTTTTAATTTCATGGCTGCAATCAGTATCTGCAGTGATTTTGGAGCCCAAAAAATAAAGTCTGATACTGCTTCCACTGTTTCCCCATCTATTTCCCATGAAGTGGTGGGACCAGATGCCATGATCTTTGTTTTCTGAATGTTGAGCTTCAAGCCAACCTTTTCACTCTCCTCTTTCACTTTCAACAATAGGCTTTTGAGTTCCTCTTCACTTTCTGCCATCAGGGTGGTGTCATCTGCATATCTGAGGTTGTTGATATTTCTCCCAGCAATCTTGATTCCAGATTGTGCTTCTTTGAGCCCTAGCAAGATATTAAGAAAAATAAAGACATTTAGGCCATAGTAAAAATCTTATTAATTACACTCTTATTATTGTTATAAGACAAAAAGCCTGGCTTGAAGGCTGTTGCCCTATTGCATGATTCTATTTTGTATGTAAGAAGTGAATATTGCCCTGTCTTTCTCTTCTTTTCTTCTCTTTCTATCATAGATGCTAATGTCTGTGCTGTTCACACCAATCAACTCAGTAGATGATTTCCTCAGGCAGACTAGGGTGAAAGTTAAGTACTCAAGAAGACAAAGGAGAAAAGCACAATAATAATTTTAAAACCATTTCCTCTTCTAAATGGAAAATACCTCTTGGCAGAGTTGATTTGAATATATGTGGCAATAAAATGTAGTGATCAAAAGCACAGGCTTTGGATTCATAGATATCAGGTTATAAGTTTCATTTCCACTATTAGAAATTAAACAGCTTCTCAATGCATTAGTTTTTGAAACTGCAAAATGCAGATGATGATAGCAATTAATGAAGATGAAATGAGATAGAACATGTAAAGTGCTTTGCAACAGTTAAGTAATCAATAAATGATAGCTATATTTTTATTATTTGCAATAATAGTAAACCCGTTGAACAAATGAGCTAGATTCTGGTCAAGGGTCACTATCTCAAAATCTAATCCTGGCATGTCAACCCAAATTCATTGTTCTCAAAGAAGTATATGAGAAGTTGTGCAATGCTATTTCCATGTAAGACTTGAGGTAGTAGGAATAAATTAGAAAAGGGGGGTTTTCTCATTTTATTCTCTATTCTAAAACTCATGTCACCTGCCATGATGGTAGAAAGGGAAAGCTGGAAGGAGAAAATTAAGGAAGAGGAGGCAATGCACAGTGGCTTTTCCTTGGAAATCAATCAAGAGCACAATATACATTTCTTCTCCCAAAACAACTTCTCTGCATCCTGGTACCAAAACGACTAGGGAAGATCACTGTGATTTTTGCTTAAAATCAAAGCTAACTGGAGTCTGTAGACAACAAGAAGTTCAGACACGACAGTTGCATATGGCCACACGTAAGGGTGTGACACAAATGAAGGGAATGTTTCATGTTGGTTTGCAAAGAATTGTTTGTCCAGGTAGAGGTTTGAGGTATGACAGGAAAGGAAAAACTCATACTGATTTGATCTGTTTCATCACTTATGTATCTTGAAAGGGAAGGAATAACTGGCTTTAAAACATTGGGCTCTGTTGGAAAGTTTGTTACTTACATACTGCTTTGCTTCTGTCTTTGATACTGAGCATTACTTTACAATAGGCAAAAAATAGTGTCTGCATCTATTTTTTTGTATCCAACACCCGTATTTTCATTAAAATTGTCTTTGTATCCTGTGAAGTGAGGCTTATCTCTCCTTTCCCTGCTGTAGAGGGAAAAACAAGAAGAGCTGGAAGAAATGAAAGGTGAAATGTCAATTACCTAAGGTATTTCAGTCTAACCTTGGGCAGAGGCCAGCTACTGAACATGGAAGGTAATAAGGCGAAATTCAGAGTGTGTTGTTATAATGGGATGGCTTGCAAGTCATGCTGACAGCGGGTTGTACTCTCACAGTTCTGTTTATTTATAGCTCCCCCCTCACCCAAATGTTACAGAACAACAAGTATTCTGACAAGTTGGAATGCTAATAGATTATACAAAAAGCTAACCAACAAGAACCCATTCCAAAATGTCTGTCTCTCCCCAATAATTAGGTAGGAAATTGGAGAACAGGGGTTCTTTTTCACATCTAATGAGATTTAGGTGTCATGGGGTTAGACAGGGATGAAATCAATGCCATTTGACCTGATCTGTAGGATAGCAAGGATCCAGTTAGATTTATAGGCTCCGGCTGACATTTGATATTTATACTATTCTATTCTTCTGGCCAGTGCCTTTGTACATTCTAATTCCTGTGGTTGGGTGGTCTTTGAGACCAGCTCTCAGTGTCATAGTCTTAAATCTAGAGGGTCCTGCATCTTGCCTGGAGAATCCCAGGGAAGGGGGAGCCTGGTGGGCTTCCATCTATGGGGTCACACAGAGTCGGACACGACTGAAGTGACTTAGCAGCAGCAGCAGCATGTTCTAACCAACAAGAGAGCAGCTGTGTCCTAGCACTTTAAATATGATTCTTGATTTTTCTACCTTTCCTCAATGCTTTTTCACTTAGCAAAAGCTCTTCACTGTATATAGATAGATGGGGCCATCTTAGATACATGAGGGTGTGTAATAATTAGGGACAACTGCTTCAGGTAAATGCAGTTTGCAAACAGGAAAGAGAACACCAGATTATGCTAATTTCCCCCAAATAACTGATTTTTTTTTTAGAAAAGCTCATAGCAAAGCAAAGTCTTCTATTGTGTTCCTAAAACAATAATAATACCACAAGTAGGAAGAGTAATGGCCCTGGGTGGTGTCTTGTCCCTCCTCCCTCCCCACCCTACTTTTATTGCTGTTATGACTTCAGTCTTGGAGAATTTTGAAGGATAGTCCAGAAGGCAAAACACACCTCAGTGTGAAGGAGGAAACAGACAGGACAGGCTCCATCTTGAAAGCAAGACTCCATCCTGGGTTGGACTATGGACTTTGAGCTATATGCCCAGTATCTATGGAAATGACATACCAACTGGAAAACCAGCCCCCATCCCGGATGGAAGAGTCCCAGGGCTCATACCTAGACTCTCTGTCACCTAAAAGAATACCATAATTATCTGTGTAACAGAATAGAATCATAAATTCTATTATGCTTATTGAGGTATGACCACAGGCCTATTGATAATTGTCTACTGCTAACTACCTAGGCTTCAGTTCAGTTCAGTCACTCAGTCGTGTCCGACTCTCCGCGACCCCATGAATCACAGCACGCCAGGCCTCCCTGTCTATCACCAACTCCCGGAGTTCACTCAAACTCATGTCCACAGAGTCGGTGATGCCATCCAGCCATCTCATTCTCTGTCGTCCCCTTCTCCTCCCGCCGCCAACCCTTCCCAGCATCAGAGTCTTTTCCAGTGAGTCAACTCATCTCATGAGATGGCCAAAGGACTGCAGTTTCAGCTTTAGCATCAGTCCTTCCAATGAACACCCAGGATCGATCTCCCTTAGAATGGACTGGTTGGATCTCCTTGCGGTACAAGGGACTCTCAAGAGTCTTCTCCAACACCACAGTTCAAAAGCATCGATTCTTCGGAGATCAGCTTTCTTCACAGTCCAACTCTCACATCCATACATGACCACGGGAAAAACCATAGCCTTGACTAGATGGACCTTTGTTGGCAAGGTAATGTCTCTGCTTTTTAATATACTATCAAGGTTGGTCATCACTTTCCTTCCAAGGAGTAAGCGTCTTTTAATTTCATGGCTGCAATCAGCATCTGCAGTGATTTTGGAGCCCCCAAAAATAAAGTGTGACACTGTTTCCACTGTTTTTCCATCTATTTCCCATGAAGTGATGGGACCAGATGCCATGATCTTCGTTTTCTGAATGTTGAGCTTCAAGCCAACCTTTTCACTCTCCTCTTTCACTTTCATCAAGAGGCTTCTTAGTTCCTCTTCACTTTCTGCCATAAGGGTAGTGTCATCTGCATATCTGAGATTATTGATATTTCTCCCAGCAATCTTGATTCCAGCTTGTGCTTCTTCCAGCCCAGCGTTCCTCATGATGTACTCTGCATATAAGTTAAATAAGCAAGGTGACAATATACAGCCTTGACGTACTCCTTTTCCTATTTGGAACCAGTCGGTTGTCCCATGTACAGTTCTGACTGTTGCTTCCTGACCTACATACAGGTTTCTCAAGAGGCAGGTCAAGTGGTCTAGTATTCCCATCTCTTTCAGAATGTTCCACAGTTTATTGTGATCCACACAGTCAAAGGCTTTGGCATAGTCAATGAAGCAGAAATAGATGTTTTTCTGGAACTCTCTTGCTTTCTCCATGATCCAGCGGATGTTGGCAATTTGATCTCTGGTGCCTCTGCCTTTTCTAAAACCTGCTTGAACATCTGGGAGTTCACGATTCACATATTGTTGAAGCCTGGCTTGGAGAATTTTGAGCATGACTTTACTAGCGTGTGAGATGAGTGCAATTGTGCGGTAGTTTGAGCATTCTTTGGCATTGCCTTTCTTTGGGATTGGAATGAAGACTGACCTTTTCCAGTCCTGTGGCCACTGCTGAGTTTTCCAAATCTGCTGGCATATTGAGTGCAGCACTTTCACAGCATCAGCTTTCAAGATTTGAAATAGCTCAACTGGAATTCCATCACCACCTAGGCTTAAAGCATATGAATCATGGGTTAACTTTGATTGTATCTTTATTTTCCTTTGTTCAGACTAGTTTCAGGGAATTTGGGGAGGTGGGTTTGGGCATGTAGACTTAGGGTATGTAAGGTTTTCACAAAAGCTGATTGGGGTCCTTGACTAAGAGGAGACTCTGCCTTGGGCCTGCTGGTGTAATAAACTGCACGGCGCTATCTGCATTGTCCTTCTGAGTGAGTTTGTTTCCCGGAACGTGTGGCTACAACAAGTGCAAGAGGCAATCTACTTGTTTATTCTTGTTCTTGTTAACCAACACCATGTTTTTTTTGAGCTTTCAGCACAAAAACATTGTGTGGCAACCCAAATGATGCAAACTTAGTAGACCATGAAGTGTGTTTTTCACGTGTCTCTTCCTGTGACTTCAGCCTGCCACCACTGACATATCTCTGGACAGCACTGAGTCCTGAGTTCTAATCTTAGTTCAGTCGCTTATCTTGTGCGACTGTGGGCAAAGTGGCCTCTAGGTTTCTATTTATTCATCTTTCAAATGGGGCAAAGTGAGTAAATAGTGGCACTATTGTGGATGTAGTTAGTTAATACAAGTACTTTGAAGAAAATGTGTAAATCTTTATAGAAAAGCATTGGATAATTCACCCATTTATCAGTGTCTCATTTAGTGCTGAAGACAGTTTCTTGACTAAGCAAAACCCAATTTTCTAAAAATCCTAAATGCCATTTGAAGGGAAAAAAAGTCACTCTGATCACTTAATTTGTTAGCTAGCTCTGAGTATGTGGTCTGCACTATATGAAGTGACACTTGCCTCTAGATTTTCTTTAAGCATGCTTATGTTCTTTTTTCTGTGTATTCTGCTTTTTTACTCTTAGATTATTTCTTCTCCATGTGTGGTCTTTATGCCACATGGCCTAGAATCACTCGTTCAAGTGATAATTCCTATACCAGTGCACCAAGATTCACATCAAGAAGTTCTGATGAAGACTCCTAAATCTAAATTTTCACACTAAACTTTGAGACCTACAGGATCAATTTTTTTCTAGGGCAGAGGTGAACTGGTAAATTCATTATTTTGCTCCTTAATCTCCTTTGTCATAATCAAAAGATCATTGTCTAGCAAACATGGGTTGGCTAACTACATGCTATTCCTTATTTTCCCCTTCATTTTTCACAAGTGCAGGCTACCCCATTCTGTGCAAACTCAGAGTTGTAGGAGAGAGATGGTGTAAAATTGTATAGTCTTTTCCCTTAGATTGGCACACATAAACAGAAGTCTTATTTTTCTCTCTTGTCCTGTGCCCAGGAAGCCATTTTTGATCTATGGAGTCAGAATCATGCAGGCTTATATCAGAAAATGTCAAGCCTCTTCACCACAGATTCCAAAGCCCAGCTTTTCAAAGTGTGGTCCCTGGACCAGCAGCATCAATGCCACCTGAAAATTTGTTAGAAATGCAAACTCTTAGCGCCCTCCTTCCCACTAGGCCTACTGAATCAAACTAGGGTGTGTTTAGCGATCTGTGCTTTAGCAAATTCACCAGGGGATTTTGATTCAGAAGCTGGAGAACCACTGTCCTAAAGCATTTTCTACCCCTAAACTGCATTCTCTCTAAACCTTGGGGCTGCTGGAACAGGAAATGGAGAGTTGTTTTGTGCAGAAAAACATGGGCATTGAAATGTGGAATGAATTGTGAAGGTCTTATTTAGTGTTTTTGTGCTTAAGTGAGATCAGATCTTTAAATAGCAACTCTTCTGAAAGTGACTATAAATGCTATATACACACCCAATGACAATACTTAACCACATATGTATATGTGTACATGCATGAATATATAAATATGGACACAAAGACATGTAGAAATGCATAATACATATCTACTGTGTGTATATATATATTTTTTTTTCTCTAGGTAAAAGAACAAAGAGTGGAGACTTAGGCAGTACGAAAAATCTCAGCAATAGTAATCGATAAAAACTGCAGGCAAATGAACAAACTTGAAATATATCCCAATCAGCAGTCCCAGATGATATGCATTCTTGGGTTTTGGTGGAATTCACTAATGATTCCTTTAAGCCACTGACAACTGGAAAACTTGATAGAACCCACTTGGGTATGCACCACGATTTGCTTGTCAGCGTTCTGTATAATGGCATTCTGGCAGGTAGATCACTAGACCCTGTCTGCCTACCACTCTCCTCCCACTAAGGAAGAAGGAAAAAGATTCCATTTATAGGTGTAGATGATATCCAGAGTTAACAGAAGAAACGTTTTTGAAAAAAGAAATCGTTTTTTGTTGTTGTAAATGGATCCTCCTCAGCTCTTCATGCTGTAATTTAAGCCCCTGGTGTGTAACACATGACAAATGTTCCTCCCAAGGCCTACACAGGGCAGCTGGGCCTACATGGCCTTCAACTGCTTGTGCTGAGATTTACTAGTTCATAATCTGGCAGTAGTACTGGGGAAAGAAAGCTAGGAGCTTTTCCACTGAGAGGGACTTTGACATCAAGACATATTCCATTCCAATGATGATTTCCCTCCTTCATGGTCCCGACACTGAAGATGGAGAGGCTGAAGCAGTGAACAGATATTTAGCTGGAGGTGTGAACTCTTCAAGGGTGAAAGAAAGCCTCTGGTTTTTGCTGCTTCTGGAACCAAATGGTCAGGCTGGGTCGGTCACATGGTCAGACTGAAGGCTTAGGAAGCCAAGACATTGGTACCATTCCTTCTGCAAACCAGCTAGTGTCCCCACAGTGCATTAACAGGTCATACTCTGGACCGTGTGTGTGTGTGTGCGTGTGCACGTTCGTGTGCACACTCAGTCGTGTTTGAATTTTTACAACCCTATGGACTGTAGCCCACCAGGCTCCTCTGTCCATGGGATTCTCCAGGAAAGAATATAAGAGTCAGGTGCCATTTCCTCTTCCAGGGGATCTTCCCAACCCAGGGATGGACCTGAGGTCTCTTGAATCTCCCGCATTGATAGGTGGATTCCTTACCACTGTGCCACCTTGTATGCGCCACTCTGAACCCTAGCCATATGCTATATCTGTATTGCCAGCCAGTCACTTTGGAAGTTACAGGGAACAAGGATAAATGCTTCTCTGTAATCCCTTTCTGTGTAAAGAGGACTCCAGATGCTTTTTTTTTCCCGGGCACAGCACAGATGTTTTGTGGAGATGAATGATTCTGTGGGGTTTTGGATAGGGATCTGATGTGTGAATGTTCTTTTCCTGTATAGATTTACATTCTATTAACTAGCTTTTCTAATATTTCAATGACACCCAGGCTTTTCTCTCATCTTATTCTGATGTGCTGTTTCTACCTCTTATACAACTTCATGGACCTATACCACAGAAAGGGGTAACAAAGCCATGTATATTTAGATGGTCATATGTCAGAAATCATGGACATTAGTGGAAAGATGGCTGATCTAGGAGGGAGGGGGCCTTGTTTACGACTCCAGGACTGTCATTATCTACCTTGATCATCTTGGGGTTATCCTTTTTCCATTCTTTGTCCTCAATTTCTTCATGTATAAAGTATAAGGATTCAGTTCAGTTCAGTTCAGTCGCTCAGTCGTGTCCGACTCTCCGCGACCCCATGAAACACAGCACGCCAGGCCTCCCTGTCCATCACCAACTCCCGGAGTACACTCAAACTCATGTCCACAGAGTCGGTGATGCCATCCAGCCATCTCATTCTCCGTCGTCCCCTTCTCCTCCCGCCCCCAACCTTTCCCAGCATCAGAGTCTTTTCCAGTGAGTCAACTCGTCGCATGAGGTGGCCAAAGTATTGCAGTTTCAGCTTTAGCATCAGTCCTTCCAATGAACACCCAGGATTGATCTCCTTGCAGTATAAGGGACTCTCAAGAGTCTTCTCCAGCACCACAGTTCAAAAGCATCAATTCTTCGGCGATCAGCTTTCTTTACAGTCCAACTCTCACAACCATACATGACCACGGGAAAAACCATTGCCTTGACTAGATGGACCTTGGTTGATGACCTCTAATATCCACTTTCATCTATAGCTATCTGTGACTTGTACATAGTAGATCTTTAACATACATGGCTTTACCATTTGTTGTACTGACTCTTTAATGCTTCAGGTCCATTATGGATAAGTTTTTCCTTTTGCTAAGACATGAAACTTAATTTCCTAGTAAATGGTAGAGTGTGTGAGAGAGTCACCTAATTAGTGAATGAACCTAACCAACCACCTAGCGCCTTTGTCTCAAGAGGGTGATTTTTTTTCTACTCATTAGACACAATTTCATGAGAAACATTGCATACAGTGGTGAATTTGGAAACAATTTTTGTTTCTGTCAATGGCCTTTTGTACAGTACACAGGAGACTAAAGATCATTGCATATGTAAGCCAGTTCCATGTTATATTCTTTGTACCTCAATCTCTGTTAAATAGGGATGCACTGATCAGGGGCTCATTTCTCATTTCTCTCTTATGCAAGGCTGATGTGGAGAATAAAGACAAGGAGACAGCAAACCTGCTTTTATCTACTCGGTCCTCTAAATGAATGACACATCATTTCTGCTTGTTGTTCCTTGGGCAGAATCAATCACGAAGCCCTACCCTAACTGAAAAGGGCATTGGAAATATAAGGGAGTACTTGGAATATTTGGTGGGCACTAGTACTCCTGCCACAATGGACAATACTTCATTCTTCCTCTAATAGCATACAAAGATGTTAATAACAACAACTATTATTATTCATTTTGAGTCAGATATTGGGTTGGCCAAAAAGTTCGTTTGCTGTTATGGAAAACCGAAATGAACTTTTTGACCAACCCAATACTTTGCTAGGTACTGTACATACATTATTGCTAATCCTCATAGCCTTTTAAGGTAGGACTAATTATAATCACATTTTACATATGAAAAATTGAGGCACAGAGATATTAAGAGATTTTCCCAAGATCACATAACTACTAAGTATTTGAACCCAGGTTGAGATATAACTACATTTGGAATGTAACAAAACTGTTCTTTCAGGAAGCCAGCTGTCTGTTCCATTGCCTTTAGGTAATGGTCCCTAAGCCTGCTCCTGGATTAGGATTCTCAATAGGATTACATTGCTAGAAGGGGTTGTTTCTATGGCTGTCACATGTTGAGGGAGCTACTGGGTAAGAGGAAGCATTAGGGATATTAGATGCTTTGCAATGAGAATGTGTTACATTTCCACACAATGAAGAATTGTTCTGTCCTTGTCCTACAGGACTTTTGAATGTCAGTCAAGGTGTTCAGGTAGGTGTAAAATATATTTTAAATTATCCAAGCCTAGAGCCCAAGTCTGTTTTACTTGTACTCACAAAGTATGTTTTGCATAATTTTAATATATATGAAATTTTCTAAGAAAGAAATTGTTTATTGAACAAAGATTTTACTTTGTTTGTTTAAGACTTTAGTAACAATGGGGCTTCCCTAGTAGTAACAATAATAACAATAATAGCTATCATTTATCTAGCTTAGTGGGCATCCCTGGTAGCTCAGCTGGTAAAGAATCCGCCTGCAATGCAGGAGATCCCGGTTCAATCTCTGGGTTGGGAAGAGCCCCTGGAGAAGGATCAGGTTACCCACTCCAGAATTTTTGGGCTTCCTTGGTGGCTGAGACAGTAAAGAATCTGCCTGCAATGCAGGAGACTGGAGTTCGATTGTTGGGTTGGGAAGATCCTCTGTAGGAAGGCATGGCAACCCACTCCAGTATTCTCGCCTGGAGAATCCGATGGAGAGAGGAGCCTGGTGGGCTACAGTCCAGGGGATCACAAAGAGTCAGACTTGACTGAGTGACTAAGCATAGCACAGCACAGCACATCTAGCTTAGTAAGTGCCAGACACTGTTATAAGCATATTATATATTCAGTTCAGTTAAGTTCAGTTGCTCAGTCGTGTCTGACTCTTTGTGACCCCATGAATCACAGCACTCCAGGCCTCCCTGTCCATCACCAACTCCCGGAGTTCACTCAAACTCATGTCCATCGAGTCGGTGATGCTATCTAGCCATCTCATTCTCTGTCGTCCCCTTCTTCTCCCATCTCCAATCCTTCCCAGCATCAGAGTCTTTTCCAGTGAGTCAACTCGTCGCATGAGGTGGCCAAAGTATTGGAGTTTCAGCTTCATCTAATATTCAGAAAACCATCTAAAAGGTACATGGTATTCCCATTTGGCAGATGAAAAAGTTAAGACAGAGAAGTTAAATGTCTTGATCAAGGCCACATAGCCTTAGCAAGTTGCACTCACCATTTTGGAAAATTGTTACTGATGCCAATATTTTTTGTAGTTTTTGCCTTTAAAAAAAAAAACATTTCTGGTATTTATCACTTTTTTTCATGTATCCAAGTATCCATCTGATATTGTTCTCCTTTTTCCTGAAGAACTCCCTTCAACATTTCTTGTACTTCAGATCTAGTGACACTGAATTCTCTCAGCTCTTGTTTGAAGATGTCTTTATTTTTTTCATTTTTGAAACATATTTTTTGCTGGGTATAGACAATGTTTTGACATCTTTCTTTCACTAGTTTCAAGATTTAACTCCATTGTCTCACTCAATGAGAGTTTGAGTTCACTCAAACTCATGTCCATCGAGTCGGTGATGCCATCCAGCCATCTCATTCTCTGTTGTCCCCTTCTCCTCCCACCCCCAATCCCTCCCAGGATCAGAGTCTTTTTCAGTGAGTCAACTCATCGCATGAGGAGTTTCAGCTTCAGCATCAGTCCTTCCAACTAACACCCAGGATTGATCTCCTTTAGAATGGACTGGTTGGATCTCTTTGCAGTCCAAGGGACTCTCAAGAGTCTTCTCCAACACCACAGTTCAAAAGCATCAATTCTTCGGCAATCAGCTTTCTTCACAGTCCAACTCTCACATCCATACATGACACGGGAAAAATCATAGCCTTGACTAGACAGACCTTTGTTGGCAAAGTAATGTCTCTGCTTTTTAATATACTATCTAGTTTGGTCATAACTTTCCTTCCAAGGAGTAAGTGTCTTTTAATTTCATGGCTGCAATCAGCATATGCAGTGATTTTGGAGCCCCCAAAATAAAGTGTGACACTGTTTCCCCATCTATTTCCCATGAAGTGATGGGACCAGATGCCATGATCTTTGTTTTCTGAATGTTGAGCTTCAAGCCAACCTTTTCACTCTACTCTTTCACTTTCATCAAGGGGCTTTTTATTTCCTCTTCACTTTCTGCCATAAGGGTGGTGTCATCTGCATATCTGAGGTTATTGATATTTCTCCCATGGTGCTTTTAGTGTTTGAAAAACTAATGCAGTAGTCCTATATCAATCTGTATATATAGCTGTCATATTTACAGTAGAATCTGACCCCTTCATTATTTCTCCCTGTGTAGTCACATCAAAACATTTACGTATTAAGACACATGTTATGTGTGTGTGCATGTGAGTGTGCTCAGTCAGTTCCGACTCTTTGAGATCTCATGGACCATAGCCCCCCAGGCTCCTCTGCATGGAATTTTCCAGGCCAGAATACTGGAGTGGGCTACCATGCCCACCTCCAGGGTATCTTCCCAACCTAGGGATCAAACGTGCATCACTTGTGTCTCCTGCATTGGCAGGCAGATTCTTTACCAACTGTGCCACCTGGGAAGCCCTAAGATACATGTTATTTTATTATTACTGTCTCTTTCTTTTTTATATTCAAGTTAGGGTAGCATGGTATTTTTTCCAACCATATGTATACCAGAGTTACATTATCTATGAATTTCATTTTGGAATATTAAAGTGAACATGACAAACGTTTGTTAGAAAAAAAGGATATTGAATTTGATAGGTTGAAAATCAGTATCTTAGACAAAACTATTAATTTTGGAAAACTGGTGTTTAGTTCTCACTCCCACATTTGATCTGATCCATTGCTTAGCTCTCATTAAGAATGGTCACATCTAGATTTGTATCATAGTTTCCAAATTTCCTACAGTGAACAAGCATTACTTTTAATGTAATCAGAAAATTTTAAAAAGGCTTGAAATAAGGCAAAACAAAGAAGATAAAAACAAATAATTTCCCCAAGTCTTATTCAGAAAGCTTTGTGGATAAAATATATTTTAGATTCATAATTCATATTCATAGTTCATATTTTACAAGAAGTATTAATGGCCAATAGTGCCTTAATGTACCACTCAACTCTTCCCTCAAATAAACAAGCATCTGTGATTGGATAATGTCTTTGAGATTTAAGTACCTACTTCAAAAATTTTAGGCACCGTAGGGAGATGTAAGGTAGGAGATGTTTTGGAAGCTGTATTAGTTAGCTACTGCTGTACAACACATTTACCCAAGATTTAGCATCTTAAAAAACAAGTATTTCTCTTCTCACAATATCTGAGGGCCAGGAATTCAAGAGAGGTTTAGCTGGGTCTGGATCCCTCAAGAGGTTTTAGGGAAGCTGTCATCTAGGGCTGCAGTTATCTGAAAGATTAGTTGCAGCTAAGGATATACTTCCAAGCTCATTCATGTGGGTGTTAGCAGAAGCCTTCAGTTCCTCACATTAAACACCGCAGCTGGTTTGAGAGAGAGAGGGAGAGGGAGTCAGCTTAGCTCAAATAGGGAGCAGGGTTCTGATAATGTGCAATAGAGGATGGAGAACAGACGATGCAGTTTGGGAGTTGGGAGGGAACAGTTCAGTACCTAGGGTGCTTGCTAGAGGGGACTCACTTTAGGAGGCGGTGCGAGAGGAAATGGCAGAGGCAAGCAGTGAATGCTGGAAGACACCAAATGGGAAGAGAGTTGTGAGTACAGAAAGGTTAACTGAGAGCCAAAGACAACCTGATCCATTTAACACTTTTTGTTGAAGATCTGTTGAGTGTGTGTGTGCATGTGCGCATATGCACGTGCATGTGTGCATATGCAAATGCACTCGCACACATTTATTGAAAAAGAGCGTCTTCCTTCCTTCAGAATGCATTGCAAAGTGCTTCATTTGGACAATAATATTGGAATAATAATAATATTGCAGTTTCCTGTTCAACTTCAAAGCGTGGACACTTCTTGCAGCTAAATGCTAGGCACTTCCTGCCTGTGTTCTTCAAAACTATTCCTCCCTTTAGTTGGTGACAAGTGACTGTGGACAATTCTCAAAATACACAGTCATCTTACCTTTGATAAGAGTTGTTGTATATACCCCCTAAAAGCATCATTGGGTGCAAAGAGTATGGTGAGATGGAAATTATTCCTTTTCTTTATAAGAAGGAGGGGTTTTCATATCATTCTTGCACATCTTGATAGCTTACAGTGAACGATGTCGGATTTGTAATCTCCGAAGATTTAGCTTTGGGACCAGGGACCAAGCTTGATCACTCAAGAGCTTTTGTGTAGCAGAGTTTTATTAAAGTGAAAAAGGGACAGAGAAAGCTTCTGACAGAGACATCAGGAGGGGGGCAGAGAGTGTCCCCCTTGCTAGTGTTAGCAAGGGAGTTATATACTTTTTAAATTAGCTATTACAATAAATCAAAAGAATGTCTTAAAGTTGTCAAGGATCTTACTAGACCCACTCCCATAATTTATATTTTAAGATGACAGGATTAGCCAGAAGGTTTTCAGGAAGAAGAAACTGTCCTCAAGCAGGATACATTGTTGTTATATAACCCTTCAGTTCAGTTCAGTTCAGTCGCTCAGTCGTGTCCGACTCTTTACGACCCCATGAATCACAGCACGCCAGGCCTCCCTGTCCATCACCAATATATAACCCTTAGTACACAGTTTAAACTGAGTTGTTTGTTGTGTAATCATCAGTTCCAAGCTTAAATTAAAAAATGTTTTCTGTGACTAAGACTAAGGAATGTAGAGAAAAAAAAAGATGTTTGTCCTTTCCTCCTCCTTGAGAATTCCAGACCCCTATCCCTGCTTCGAGAGCCTCAGGCCCCTTTCTCCTCCTTGGGGACCCCAGATTCCTTATCAACCTGCGTAGGAATTGGCTCTCTCAATCTGAGTAACTTCCTTTACACTCTGTTTAATGTAACCCTGGGTTTCAGGATTTGAATAATTAGGTACTGAAGAAATCCCCATCTCTGTTCCAACAGAGTAAAATAGCCCCTATGACCTATGAGCACAAATTCCATGGACACTCAGGCTCTAGGGTCAGACATTAAATGTAATGGAAAAAAAAATCCATGCTAAATGTAGGATATGAAGATCTGAATTTGCTTCTCACATTCCAATCCACTCTGTGTTACTGCTTTAAAGTGATTTCTGACAGAAGGCAAGTCTATAAAAACAATACCAAGTGCATAAACAAACCTCAAATCCCTCATCAAGCTATTAGCACTGTAATAGAACTCATTATTTTTCATCTTTCAATTATTGACTTTTTAAATTAGAGAACATACTGCAAGTTGAACTGCACCCAGTACTTTGCAGAACTCCAAGCCAATTTTGCTATATTAAAGTTTTCCTTGTGCCATAAAGTTTGGAAAATCGAAAATGACTTTAAAAGAATTTTTAACTCCTCTATTCTCTGTTCTTTGCTAGGTTCACGGTAAGAAACATTCACATCTTATGTGATAAGCTATACTTAGTATTGATGATGAGAGAGTCAGTTCCTAAGCAAGTTGATAAGAAGTCTAGGGGCCCCCAAGGAGAGAGGGGTCTGGAATTCTCAAGGAGGAGGAAAGGACAAACTTTATTTTTTTTCCTCTTCATTCCTTAGTCTCAGTCTCAGAAAACATTTTTATCTTTAAGCCTAGAACGAAAATTACACAGCAAACAACTCAGTTTAAACACTGTACTAAGGATTATACAGTGGAAGTAAGAAATAGATTTAAGGGACTAGATCTGATAGACAGAGTGCCTGATGAACTCTGGGTGGACGTTCGTGACATTGTACAGGAGACAGGGACCAAGACCATCCCCATGGAAAAGAAATGCATAAAAGCAAAATGGCTGTCTGAGGAAGCCTTACAAATAGCTTTGAAAAGAAGAGAAGCGAAAAACAAAGGAGAAAAGGAAAGATATAAGCATCTGAAAGCAGAGTTCCAAAGAATAGCAAGGAGAGATTAAAAAAAAAAGCCTTCCTCAGTGATCAATGCAAAGAAATAGAGGAAAACAACAGAATAGGAAAAACAAGAGATCTCTTCAAGAAAATTAGAGATACCAAGGGAATATTTCATGTAAAGATGGGCTTGATAAAGGACAGAAATGGTATGGACCTAACAGAAGCAGAAGATATTAAGAAGAGGTGGCAAGAATACACAGAAGAACTGTACAAAAAAGATCTTCACGATGAAGATAATCACGATGGCGTGATCACTCACCTGGAGCCAGACATCTTGGAATGTGAAGTCAAGTGAGCCTTAGAGAGCATCTCTACGAACAAAGCTAGTGGAGGTGATGGAATTCCAATTGAGCTATTTCAAATCCTGAAAGATGATGCTGTGAAGGTGCTGCACTCAATATGCGAGCAAATTTGGAAAACTCAGCAGTGGCCACAGGAATGGAAAAGGTCAGTCTTCATTCCAATCCCAAAGAAAGGGAATGCCAAAGAATGCTCAAACTACCGCACAATTGCACTCATCTCACACGCTAGTAAAGTCATGCTCAAAATTCTCCAAGCCAGGCTTCAGCAATATGTGAACCGTGAACTCCCAGATGTTCAAGGTGGTTTTAGAAAAGGCAGAGGCACCAGAGATCAAATTGCCAACATCCGCTGGATCATGGAGAAAGCAAGAGAGTTCCAGAAACACATCTATTTCTGCTTCATTGACTATGCCAAAGCCTTTGACTGTGTGGATCACAATAAACTGTGGAACATTCTGAAAGAGATGGGAATACCAAACCACCTGACCTGCCTCTTGAGAAACCTGTATGCAGGTCAGGAAGCAACAGTTAGAACTGGACATGGAACAACAGACTGGTTCCAAATAGGAAAAGGAGTACGTCAAGATTGTATATTGTCACCCTGCTTATTCAACTTATATGCAGAGTACATCATGAGGAATGCTGGGCTGGAAGAAGCACAAGCTGGAATCAAGATTGCCGGGAGGAATATCAATAACCTCAGATATGCAGATGACACCACCCTTATGGCAGAAAGTGAAGAGGAACTCAAAAGCCTCTTGATGAAAGTGAAAGAGGAGAGTGAAAAGGTTGGCTTGAAGCTCAACATTCAGAAAACGAAGATCATGGCATCTGGTCCCATCACTTCATGGGAAATAGATGGGGAAACAGCGGAAACAGTGTCAGACTTTATTTTTTGGAGCTCCAAAATCACTGCAGATGCTGATGGCAGCCATGAAATTAAAATACGCTTGCTCCTTGGAAGGAAAGTTATGACCAACCTAGATAGTATATTAAAAAGCAGAGACGTTACTTTGCCAACCAAGTCCATCTAGTCAAGGCTATGATTTTTCCCGTGGTCATGTATGGATGTGAGAGTTGGATTGTGAAGAAAACTGATCGCCGAAGAATTGATGCTTTTGAACTGTGGTGTTGGAGAAGACTCTTGAGTGTCCCTTGGACTGCAAGGAGATCCAACCAGTCCATTCTAAAGGAGATCAATCCTGGGTGTTCATTGGAAGGACTGATGCTGAAGCTGAAACTGCAATACTTTGGCCACCTCATGCGACGAGTTGACTCACTGGAAAAGAGTCTGATGCTAGGAAGGATTGGGGGTGGGAGGAGACAGGGACGACAGAGAATGAGATGTCTGGATGGCATCACCGACTCGATGGACATGAGTTTGAGTGAACTCCGGGAGTTGGTGATGGATAGGGAGGCCTGGCGTGCTGTGATTCATGGGGTCGCAAAGAGTTGGACACGACTGAGCGACTGAACTGAACTGAACTGAAGGATTATATAACAATAATGTATCCTGCCTGAGGACACTTTCTCCTTCTTGAGGGCCTTCTGGCTAATCCTGTTGTCTTGAAATGTGGATTGTGTGAGTGGGTCTAGTAAGATCTTCACAACCTCCAGACATTCTTTTGATTCATTGTAATAACTAATTGGATAGTATATAACTCCTTTGCTAACACTGGTGAGGGGGCACTCTTCCTGCCCCTTTGTGATATCTATGTCAGAAGCTTTCTCTATCTCTTTTATACTTCAATAAAACTTTATTACACAAATGCTCTGAGCGATCAGGCCTTGTCTCGGGCCCCAGATTGAATGCTTCTCCCCCAGAGGCCAAGAATCCCGGCATCGTTCTTAGTTCAGCAACAACCTTTCGATAGCTAAAAAGTGATCAGAGTTCAAACTACCTCTCCTTAATTGAGGAATCTCTCATTACATTTTACTCATTTGGCATCCTGAAATTGGAAAACAACAAGTAGTATAAGATGTTCAAAAACTATGATGAGTGTGATGTATTTTTAACCAATATCCCAGGTAATTCTGATGCCCTCTAAATTTGAGAAGCCTGGATTAGGTCAGACACTTTCAAAATCTTGGAAAAGTAACTCCAGTGAATTTAATTTGTGGAATGATGAATATATTAACAGTAAAGAGATGAGAATGAATGAAGTTTACTAAATGGAAAATATTTTTATTTAAACCTTAAAGCATCTGTGAATAATGTTTTATGTACATTTTAAATTAATCATAGGACCTTATTAAGCTCAGATTCCTGATTTTAGCAGGTGAATGTTTAAATCATCAAAAGGCAGATGATATTATGATGATAACAATAATGATGATAATCATTAATACATGGCCTCTACTGTCAATGGGATTTACAGCAAAGCAAGGAATACAAACATTAAGTGAATCATATGTAGGGTGAGAGTTATAAAAGGAAAGTACAGGGTGCTATGGGAAGTCTAGCATAGATCCTAATATCATTCAATGAATATTTTGGAAGGCCTACTACAGGAAGGCATCTTTACCCCAAATCCTGAAGGCTAGGAGAGGATGAACAAAGGGAATGGGAGGAATGTGTTGTGGGGAGGGGAAACGCCATGTTCGCAGGTACACAATAGAAGTGAAATATGCAGTATGGCTAGAGTGGAGCAAGAAGAGTAGACAGAGATTTACTAATATGTTCCTGGAGAATAACAACTATCTTTCCAACTCATTCTGCATCTGTCTTTGGAATGTTCTGTCAGAATGTGGCTGCCCACTTTTAATCATTCAGAACCCACCTACAATATCACCGCCTTTCTTGACCACCATGGCCATGTCTTTCTGTCACTTTATCATGTTCTTCACTATATTCATCATATCAGAAACCATCTTTCTATTTATATGTTTTCTTGTTTATTGCTTGTCTTTCTTTAATAGGACATAAACTCATCAAAGGCAGGGGCTTTGTCTATCTCATTCACCACTACATCTCCACTGCCTAGAATAGTACTTGATCCAGAATTATAATTGATAATTGTTAATTGATATTTGATTAGTGGTTGGCTGCTTTCAGTTATATTGACCAAGTGGGATGGGGTTCTCATACCACTTTCCCCTGGCTTTGTATAGCTCTTGAAAGCTTTGGATATGATCAAAAAGCAAATGTAAAGCAAAAAACAAAAAAAAAACAAAAAACTGGTATTGAATGATTTTGTGATCAGAGTTGTAACTGTACTTCTCAATACATAAAATTATATACAAAATAGAGATGTGACAATCCTTTAAACAATCAGTTAGAACAGTATTTTCATGACAATAGTTAAATGTTTAAATTGTCTTTTGTTTGTAAGATTTAGATTGAGATTTGTCATGGCCCTTCATCAGTGATACTGGTGAATTCTAATTCTTACTCTTGCTTAAGTTATTATCATTGATATAAGTCCACTCTCCCTGTCTCTTTAGGGAGAGTACCAAAAGTTACACTACAAAACTCATTAATTACATTTTACCTACTATTTCCCCATATTTTCCCAGAGGTTGATTCATACAGGCATTGTTATAATTTGTCCCATGCTCTGTAGAGAAGCATGTTCATTGCTACGTAAAATCTGAAGCATCTACTGCATTTCCCACTTCGTTCCAGGTGCTAAAGGAGTAAAGGAGGGATATGGGAGAACATAAAAAGGAGTTCATTTTTCAGATTGCAGGGAGTAAATGAGCCCCAGGTAATGTAAATGAACCTTTTGTAAATTTCCTGGTCTCCACCAAGTATTCTAGGCTCGAACACTTCTAAAAGAGATCTCTCAAAGGCTTCACATCTACCAGTTTTTTAAAATGATCCATTCAGAATTTTCATGCTATTTTCAGCTGGGCTCTTCCTTTCTGTGGTCTGACACACCCTCCTACCTTCACTAGTGGCTTTTATTCTGAGTAACTTATCACACCTGTATGTTTTCAGAAAGACCAGGAAAACATCTTTCCTCAGTCACCAACTCTCAGCTTTCTCTCCTGATTTATCTGAGGGCTATTGTGTTCTTTGGTTCGTCTTTCTTACCTTGTGTGATCTTGTAAAGTTTTCTTGTTATCTTTTATGTCTCATAATATTTTTTTCCTTCTCCTTAGGGATCTAGCCTGGTTTTCCCTTTTTGTGTCTTTCTTTTTTTTCCTTTTCAGATAACTGTATTACTCTGGGTTTTAGCCAACTTGGCACCTGGTTACCTTTTGAAACAGCCCTAAAATTTGACATAGTAGTGAAATTATGTTCCTGTGTTGTGGATCTTTAATGTCCTATTAAGACTAATTTCTAAAAAACTTCTCTCACCAATGAGGATCTAGGTTAGTACATGGAAATATCCTTTGTATTTTCCTTATGAGCATTTTATCTAGAGCCAGTGTTTTAAGAAGGCAGAAATATGAGGCATGTTTGTATTGTCCTGTCTTGGCTCGGGTTGCCATAAAAACAATATAGACTGGGCATCCTAAACAGTGGATATTTATCTTTTCATAATTCTGGAGGCTGGAAGTCCAAGGTTAGGTTGCCAGTATGGTCAGGTTCTGGTGAGAGTTCTCTTCCTGGCTTGAAGATGGCCTCATTGTAACTGTTTCTTCATGTGGTAGAGTGGTTAAGAATACAGTCTATGGAGCCAGACTGCCTTGGTTTGTCTCCCAGCTAGCTCTCCCTAGCTGTGACTCTTTGGACAAATTACTCAATATTTTTGTGCCTCAGTTTCTTCAAGTGTAAAATGGGTACAATAATAGTACTTATCTCATAGATTGTTGTGGTCATTAAATGGGGTAAATATATGAATTTCTTAGAAGAGTATCTGGTACAAAGTAACTTCTCAATAATTGTTGCTACTAATGTAACCACTGCATTTGGTAATGTGGCCTCTCTTCTAACTTCATATTGATTCTGCCTTTGTTCTTGACTCAGAGGTTACAAGTGTGAGGTCATCCATTTTTCCCCAGTACCAAAATCTTAACCAAGTGGCTGAGGTTGAAATGGAACTTGTCTCATTCCTCCCTAGCAGGGAGCATCTGTGTGGGCTTGGCTGAAGTTCTAGTCCAGTAAACATGGGCCTTAATGGGGTTTCTGAGTCTGGAATTGGACTTAATGTAGAGGGTTGGTGGTTACCTGGGCTTCCCTGGTGACTGAGACCATAAAGAATCTGCTTGCAGTGCAGAAGACCATGGTTCAGTCCCTGGGTTGGAAAGATGCCCTGGAGAAGGGAATAGCTACTCACTCTGGTATTCTTTTCTGGAGAATTCCATGGATAGAGGAGCCCGGCAGGCTACAGTCCATGGGGTCACAAAGAGTCGGACACGACCAAGCAACTAACACTTTCATGTGAGGGTTACCAGTGCTGTGTTCTGAATGTTTGTATCCACACCACCCCCCCGAAAAAATTTCATATGTTGAAATTTTAGTATCCTATGTGACAATATTTGAAGGTGGGGTCTTTAGAAGGTGATTAGGTCCTGAGAGCAAAGCCCTCACAAATGAGATTAGTGCCCTTGTAAAAGAGACCCAAGAGAGCCGGTTCATTCTTTGTGCCAGGTGAGGATACAATGAGAAGTCTGTGACCCAAAAGAGGGCCCTCACTCAACCATTCTGGCATCCTTATCTCAGAAATGCAACCTCCAGCACTGTGAGGAATAAATTCCTGTTGTTTGTCAGTCACCCCCTCTATGGTGTCTTGTCATAGTAGCCCAAGCTGACCAAGACACCTAGGGAGGTCAGAAGTAGGAATAGCCAGAGGTGAATGTCTTAAAGCTTGGGAAGCACAATTCTATTTTCTAGGCAGCAAATAGAGGTCCATAAATGAAAAAGCCAAAAAGATTAGACGTTGGTTGACAATGGAAGGTAGCTAGGAGCAAGAGCCTAAAATGGGATGTAAAGCCAGAGAAGATTCCAGATTAATTTTTGTGAGTAGGCTGAAGAACTAATCTCCCTCAAAGGCCCAGAATCAGGTGAACAGAAGTGGATGTTGAGTACCTTCATAGATGGAGTCAGTTTCAGCAGTGGGCATCCTCAATTATATATCCTCAATATATATTCAGTGTCAGAATATATATTGGCAGACATTAAAGGCTTTAAATCCAAACCCACGTTTTCTTCAGTAAGTAGGCATTGGCCCTTTGAAGACAGCCCTTCTGTGAAACTGAGAAGTATACACTTCTTGAGATTTACTTATGTCAAAATATATGTGATTTGAGACCATTACTTTCTAGAGAAAAGTTCTCATGTTACCATTTTCAAATCAATGTCCCATTCAGCTTTTTAGGAAATAATTTTTTATTCTAAAGACTTAAAAGATCAAAATATGGACATACCACTCCCCCTATTCAATTAATAAAAAAAGTAATAGATCTTGTATTAAAACCCATCCTTGACTAGAAGTACAATATCCCTGTTTAAGGAAATTTGACATATTAAAAAGTATTTTGTATGACAAAGCTGTTATGTGGAGAGGAGGATGACTAACCAAATGAAAGAGATCCCCCAAGAGAAATTTAGCAAATTGACAGCACTAGTGAACAGCTTCTACCAAGGAAAGAACTTGTGGAAGGGAGTGGGTTTCCAAAGAGCCTTCTCTTTAGATTATGAACTCCTGCATTTACTTCTCCCATGAATCCATTTCTTTCAGCAGTGATCCTTAGCAAGGCCCATGATCAGTAGTTCAGTTAAGGCACAATATTTCTTCACTGCAGCTCACAGTAGTTTCAACGTACACTCTACATACAAGTTTATAGAACACAGACTCACTAATTAGATTGTCTGACTAGTCTCCCACAGCTGTCCAAATCCTCTCTTGGTGTCTCACTTACTTTTTTAAAACAATAATTATTTATTTATTTTTGGCTGTGCTGGGTCCTTGTTGCTCTGCATGGATTTTCTCTAGTTGCAGCAAGTCAGGGGTTACTCTTCACTTTCTCTAGTTGCAGTGTGTGGGCTGCTCATTGTGATGGCTTCTGTTGTGGCAGAGCATGGACTCTAGGGTTGGGGGCCTCAGTAGTTGCAACACGTGGGCCCAGTAGTTGTGTCTCCCAGGATCTAGAGCACAGGCTCAATAGTTATGGTGCACTGGCTTAGTTGCCATGAAGCATGTGGGATCTTCCCAGACCAGGGATCAAACCTGTGTCTCCTGCATTGGCAAGCAAATTCTTCACCACCGAGAAACCAGGGGAGACCCCTGTCTCCCTTACTGTTATCTTGGGCCAAGCTTATTGCTGGACTTCTCAGGTGGCACTAGTGATAAACAACCTGCCTGTCAATGCAGGAGATAAAAGAGACTCTGGTTCAATCCCTAGGTTAGAAAGATCCCCTGGAGGAGGACATGGAAACCCACTCCAGTATTCTTGCCTGGAGAGTCCCATGGACAGAGGAGCCTGGTGGGCTATAGTCCATGGGGTCACAAAGATTCGGACATGACTGAAACAACTAGGCATGCACGCATGCAAGCTTACAGCTGCTTCCCTTTCAGCAGCCATTCACTCTGACAAAGCCAGCTCTGATTTTGCTCTACCTCTTTGTGCAAGGTTGAACCTCCTCTCTGTAGGACTGTCCAAACTCCAACTGAGGAAAGCTGCCTTTGTGTCTTAATCCCACCCCAAGAGGTTTGCCTAGTAGGCCCTTATTCCTGTGCACATATAACTCAGTTAGTTGTTCTATTCCTGCCCTTAGGCTTTCACAATAGTCCCAATTATAGTTTCCTATAACCATTTGTAATAGCTGTTCACTCTTTTTCTTATCCTTTTTCTGGGCAGCTTGCATGTGGCTTTATGGCATCAATATCCCCTTGAGTGACATATGTCCAGGCAGAGGGTCACACATTAAATAATATGGTTAGTAGTTATGAGAACAGGCTATAAAGTTAAATCATTTATTCATCGCTTTATTCAATAAATACCTTTTATAGATAACTATAACTAAATTTTATATTTATTTTTATGACAGCTTAAAATTAATTTTTATCAGTTTTATTTTGAGTTAGTTATAGATTCAGGTACACTTGTAAGAAATAATACATGGAGAGTCCATGTGTCCTTTACTGTGTGTTTCCCAGTGGTAATATCCTAAGAAATTATAGTAAAATCTCACAACCAGAATTTGACATTGATTCCATCAAGAAAAAGAATAGTTCCATCACCTCAAGGAACCCTCCTGTTGCACTTTTATAGTCACATTCATCCTGTGGCAATGTGTGGCCCTGTTTTAGCTATATAACTCCCTGTCCATAACCCTGGCAACCACTCTATAATTTTTTAATTTTAATAATGTTACATAAATTGAATGATACAGCATGGAATCTTTTGGTACTGACATTTTCACTCGGCATAATTCCCTGGAAATTCACCCTGGTTGCTGTGTGTATTGATAGTCTGTTCCTTTATATTGCTGAGTAGAAGGCAATGGCAAGCCACTCCAGTACTCTTGCCTAGAAAATCCCATGGATGGAGGAGCCTGGTAGGCTGCAGTCCATGGGGTCGCTGAGGGTCGGACACGACTTAACGATTTCACTTTCACACATTGGAGAAGGAAATGGCAACCCACTCCAGTGTTCTTTCCTGGAGAATCCCAGGGACAGGGGAGCCTGGTGGGCTTCTGTCTATGGGGTCACACAGAGTCGGACACGACTGAAGTGACTTAGCAGCAGCAGCAGCAGCAGTATACCGTTGTATGAATATATCACAGCTTGTTTAATTATTCACATGTTGAAGGACATTTGGGTCATTACCACTTTTTGATTATTATAAATAAAGCTGCTGCTACTGGCTGGATTGTGTTCTTCCAAACTTTAGGTGTTGAAGTCCCAACCTCTAGTATTTTGTAATGTATATTCATTTGGAAGGTCTGTAATAGATAATTAAGCAAAAATAAGGCTGTTGATGTACAGCAAAGACTACCACAATATTATAAAACAATTATTATCCAATAGAAAAGAAATATTCAAAAAAATGAGGTGGTAAACCCAATATGTGTGGTGTACTTATAAGAAAAGGAAGAGACACCAGGGGTGCAGTGTGCATAGAGGGATGAAGGAAAACCCTATGAAAAGCTCGCAAGAGGATATCAACAAGCCATGGAGAGAGATCTCTGAAGAAACTAACTTGGCTGACATCTTGATCTTGGACTTCCAGACTCCAGAGCTGAGAAAAAAGTTATTTCTGTCGTTTAAGCTACCTAGTTTTGGGGATTTTGTTATGACAACACAAGCAGACTCACACAGCTGCTATGAACAGGTTTTTGTGTGAAAACAACTTTCATCTCTGAGATAAATTTCCAAAACATGCTATTGCTGGGTTATATGATAGTTAGATGTTTTAGTTTTAAAAGAAATTGCCAAACTATTTTCTTGTTCTCTAGAGTAACTTACCATTTTACATGCCCACAAGGAATGTATGGTATGAGTGATGAAATTTATTGTTGTTCAGACACTAAGTTGTGTCTGACTCTTTGTGACCTCACGGACTGCAGCATGCCAGGCTTCCCTGTCCTTTAATATCTCCCAGAATCTGCTCAAGTTCATGTCCATTGAGTCAGTGATGCCATCCAAGTATTTCATCCTCTGCTAACCCCTTGTCCTCTTTCCATGTTTCCCAGCATCAGGATCTTTTCCAATGAGTCGGCTCTTTGCATCAGGTGGCCAAAGTATTGGAGCTTCAGCATCAGTCCTTCCAATGAATGTTCAGGTTTTCATTTAGGATTGACTGGTTTGATCGCCTTGCTGTCCAAGGTACTCTAAAGAGGCTTCTTCAGCACTATAGTTCGAAAGCATCAATTCTTCATTGCTCAGCCTTCTTTATGGTCCAACGTTCACATCCATAAATGAATACTGGAAAAACTATACCTTTGACTATATGGACCTTTGTCAACAAAGTGATGTGTCTGCTTTTTAATATGGTGTCTAGGTTTGTCTTATCTTTCCTTCAAAGAAGCAAGCATCTTTTATGTCATGGAGTCCAAGGGACTCTCAAGAGTCTTCTCCAGCACCACAGTTCAAAAGCATCAATTATTCGGCGATCAGCTTTCTTCACAGTCCAACTCTCACATTCATACATGATCACTGGAAAAACCATAGCCTTGACTAGACGGACCTTGGTTGGCAAAGTAATGTCTCTGCTTTTTAATATGCTATTTAGGTTGGTCATACCTTTCCTTCCAAGGAATCAGTTCAGTTCAGTTCAGTTCAGTCACTCAGTCGTGTCCGACTCTCCGCGACCCCATGAATCACAGCACGCCAGGCCTCGCTGTCCATCACCAACTCCCGGAGTACACTCAAACTCATGTCCACAGAGTCGGTGATGCCATCCAGCCATCTCATTCTCCGTCGTCCCCTTCTCCTCCCGCCCCCAACCTTTCCCAGCATCAGAGTCTTTTCCAGTGAGTCAACTCGTCGCATGAGGTGGCCAAAGTATTGCAGTTTCAGCTTTAGCATCAGTCCCTCCAATGAACACCCAGGATTGATCTCCTTTAGAATGGACTGGTTGGATCTCCTTGCAGTATAAGGGATTCTCAAGAGTCTTCTCCCACACCACAGTTCAAAAGCATTGATTCTTCGGCGATCAGCTTTCTTCACAGTCCAACTCTCACATCCATACATGACCACGGGAAAAACCATTGCCTTGACTAGACGGACCTTGGTTGGCAAAGTAATGTCTCTGCTTTTTAATATACTATCAAGGTTGGTCATAACTTTCCTTCCAAGGAGCAAGCCAGGGAATAAGTGTCTTTTAATTTCATGGCAGCAATTAGCATCCACAGTGATTTTGGAGCCCCCCCCCAAAAAAAAAAAAAAAAAGTCTGACAGTTTCCAGATTCCCTGCTATTTACCTGGGGCCAAACTATGGTGGAGGTAATGAAGATAATGGTGACCTCCTTCAAAACATCCCATACATGCTCTGCTACACTCAGTGCCCCCAAGCCTGAAGTAGGCCACTACCGACCCACACCTCCTCTGGAGACTTCTGGTCACTCACAGGCAAGTCTGAGTCAGTATCTTGTGGGGTCACTGCTCCTTTCTCCTGGGTCCTGGTGCACAAGGTTCTGTTTGTGTGCTCCAAGAGTCTATTTCCCAGTCCTGTGTAAGTTCTGGTGGCCAAAGTATTGAAGTTTCAGCTTTAGCATCAGTCCTTGGAGCAGTCTTTCAGACTCTGTGGGAGAGGGCGAGGGTGGGATAATTTGGGAGAATGGATTGAAACATGTATATTATCATATGTTAAATGAACCTGATGTGGTTGGGGGCTCCCCACCTCAACACTCTGTGGATTTAAGAGTCTGTTCCTTCCAGAAGTGTATAAATTAGCCTGGGATAGAACCTGCACACTGAATTTACTTATTAAGAAATGAGAAAACAGAACTATAAATGTTGCATAGAAATACAAGAAACTATTCTTAAGTAATCTTTTAAAACTTTGAACAGAGTTACAGATTTTGCCATTTGTTATAAACTGATATATGTAATTTAACCAGAACCATGAGCAAGTTGGTATTGTGTGAATTCTGAGGCACTTTCGACATGTTGTAGGAATGATGTGGACTTTCTTGAGTTTTACATATTCATAAGTGAATGGTCTGTATCTCATGCCTCTGTTGGTTTTCTGTGAGCTGTAATTTCTGGGAAATGAGCAGCTCTCATTCCTGTAACTCTTGTAACCCAGTCAATGGTGTGCCTCCTTCATGAGGAATCAGTGTGGCTGTGGTGCTATTATCCCTCTGATAGGAACTCTAACTCAGTGTAAAGCCCCAAAGATCTGTTAATTATTTTTATTTTATATTGTACTATATTTTATTTACAGTGTTGTCTTTGTTTCAGGTGTATAGCAAAGTGATACAGTTTTATATATATATATATATATATATATATATATATAAATTAACAAAAGCAGTTCCCGTCTTGATGGGGAGCTCATGGTTTATAATATAAATGGCATTATTTTGAGAGAGGGATAACTTAGGTATGGCATTGGGGTTGTTTTCTTTTTGCAGATAGAGGCAGTTGTAAAATAACTTAATGTAGCTTTTTGCTACTGTGTATTCTATAGTATTTTTTTCATTTGGTGAAATTTTAACTGTTAATGTTTATGGCATTGTGCTTTGTACCATTTATTAAATAAAAATTAAAAAAAAAATAAAAAGCAGAGACATTACTTTGCCAACAAAGGTCCGTCTAGTCAAGGCTATGGTTTCTCCAGTGGTCATGTATGGATGTGAGAGTTGGACTGTGAAGAAAGCTGATCACCGAAGAATTGATGCTTTTGAACTGTGGTGCTGGAGAAGACTCTTGAGAGTCCCTAGGACTGCAAGGAGATCCAACCAGTCCATTCTAAAGGTGATCAATCCTGGGTGTTCATTGGAAGGACTGATGCTAAAGCTGACACTCCAATACTTTGGCCACCTCATGCGACGAGTTGACTCACTGGAAAAGACTCTGATGCTGGGAGGGATTGGGGGCAGTAGGAGAAGGAGACGACAGAGAATGAGACAGCTGGATGGCATCACCGACTCGATGGACATGAGTTTGAGTGAACTCCGGGAGTTGGTGATGGACAGGGAGGCCTGGCGTGCTGTGATTCATGCGGTCGCAAAGAGTCAGACACGACTGAACTGAACTGAACTGAACTGAACAACATGGCCACACCCATCAGAAGAAGACCCAGTTTCCCCCTCAGTCTGCTACTCCCATCAGGAAGCTTCCATAAACCGCTTAACCTTCTCCATCAGAGAGCAGACAGACTGAAAACCACAATCACAGAAAACTAACCAATCTGATCACGTGAAACACAGCCTTGTCTAACTCATTGAACCTATGAGCCATGTTGTATGGGGCCACCCAAGATGGATGGGTCACAGTGGAGAGTTCTGACAAAATGTGGTCCACTGGAGAGGGAATGGCAACCCACTTCAGTATTCTTGCCTTCAGAACCCCATGAATAGTATGAAAAGGCAAAAAGATAAGACACTGAAAGATGAACTCCCTAGGTCGGTAGGTGCCCAATATGTTACTGGAGATCAGTGGAGAAATAACTCCAGAAAGAATGAAGAGACAGAGCCAAAGCAAAAACAATGCCCAGTTTTGGATATGACTGAGATGGAAGCAAGGTCTGATGTTGTAAAGAGCAATGTTGCATAGGAACCTGGAATGTTAGGTTCATGAATCAAGGCAAATTGGAAGTGGTCAAACAGGAGATGGCAAGAGTGAATGTCGACATTCTAGGAATTAGCAAACTGAAATGAACTGGAATGGGTGAATTTAACTCAGATGACCATTTTATCTTCTACTGTGGGCAAGAATCCCTTAGAAGAAAAGAGGTAGCCATCAAAATCAACAAAAGAGTCCAAAACTCAGTACCAGGATGCAATCTCAAAAATGAAAGAATGATCTCTGTTCATTTCCAAGGCAAACCACTCAATATCATGGTAATCCAAGTCTATGCCCTGACCAGTAATGCTGAAGAAGCTGAAGTTGAATGGTCCTAAGACGATCTACAAGACTTTTTAAAACTAACACCCAAAGAAGATGTCCTTTCCATTATAGGGGACTGGAATGCCAAAGTAGGAAGTCAAGAAACACCTGGAGTAACAGGCAAATTTGGCACTGGAATACAGAATGAAGCAGGGCAAAGGCTAATAGAGTTTTGCCAAGAGAATGCACTGGTCATCGCAAACACCCTTTTCCAACAACACAAGAGAAGACTCAACACATGGACATCACCAGATGGTCAACGCTGAAATCAGATTCATTACATTTTTGCAGCCATAGAGGGAGAAACTCGATACAGTCAACAAAAACAAGACCAGGAGCTGACTGTGGCTCAGATCATGAACTCCTTATTGCCAAATTCAGACTTAAATTGAAGAAAGTAGGGAAAACCACTAGACCATTCAGATATGACCTAAATCAAATCCCTTATGATAATACAGTGGAAGTGAGAAATAAACATAAGGGACTAGATCAGATAGATAGGATGCCTCATGTACCATAGACAGGGGTTCGTGACATTCACAGGAGACAGGGATCAAGAACATCCCCAACAAAAAGAAATGCAAAAAAGCAAAAACACTGTCTGGAGAGGCCGTACAAATAGCTGTGAAAAGAAGAGAAGCGAAAAGCAAAGGAGAAAAGGAAAGATATCAGCATCTGAATGCAGAGTTCCAAAGTAGCAAGGAGAGATAAGAAAGCCTTCCTCAGTGATCAATGCAAAGAAATAGAGGAAAAAAAACATAATAGGAAAAACAAGAGATCTCATCAAGAAAATTAGAGATACCAATGGAACATTTCATGCAAAGATGGGCTCGATAAAGGACAGAAATGGCATGGACCTAATAGAAGCAGAAGATATTAAGAAGAAGTGGCAAGAATACAGAGAAGAAAAATCAGTTAAGAACTTCACGAACCAGATAACCACAATGGTGTGATCAGTCACCTAGAGCCAGAATCTTGGAATGTGAAATCAAGTGGGCCTTAGGAAGCATCACTATGACCAAAGCTAGTGGAGATGATGGAATTCCAGCTGAGCTATTTAAAATCCTAAAAGATGATGCTGTGCAAGTGCTGCACTCAATATGCCAGCAAATTTGGAAAACTCAGTAGTGGCCACAGGACTGGAAAATGTCAGTTTTCATTCCAGTCCCTAAGAAAGGCAATGTCAAAGAATCCTCAAACTACTGCACAATTGCATTCATCTCACACACTAGTCGGAGAAGGCAATGGCAAGCCACTCCAGTACTCTTGCCTAGAAAATCCCATGGATGGAGGAGCCTGGTAGGCTGCAGTCTGTGGGGTCGCTAAGGGTCGGACACGACTGAGCGACTTCACTTTCCCTTTTCACTTTCACACATTGGAGAAGGAAATGGCAACCCACTCCAGTGTTCTTGCCTGGAGAATCTCAGGGACAGGGGAGCCTGGTGGGCTTCCGTCTATGGGATCACACAGAGTCGGACATGACTGAAGTGACTTAGCAGCAGCAGCAGCACACACTAGTAAAGTAATGCTGAAAATTCTCCAAGTCAGACATAAACAATACATGAACTGTGAACTTCCAGACATTCAAACTGGTTTTAGAGAAGGCAGAGGAACCAGAGATCAAATTGCCAACATCCGCTGGATCATCAAAAAATCAAGAAAGTTCCAGAACAACATCTACTTCTGCTTTATTGACTATGCCAAAACTTTTGATTGTGTGGATCACAATCAGTTCAGTTCAGTAGACCAGTAGTGTCCAACTCTTTGCAACCCCATGAATCACATCACTCCAGGCCTCCCTGTCCATCACCAACTCCCGGAGTTCACTCAAACTCATGTCCATTGAGTCGGTGATGCCATCCAACCATCTCATTCTCTGTTGTAGCCTTCTCCTCCTGTCCCCAACCCCTCCCAGCATCAGAGTCTTTTCCAACGTGTCAACTCTTCGCATGAGGTGGCCAAAGTATTGGAGTTTCAGCTTTAGCATCAGTCCTTCCAAAGAACAGCCAGGACTGATCTCCTTTAGAATGGACTGGTTGGATCTCCTTGCAGTCCAAGGGACTCTCAAGAGTCTTCTCCAGCACCACAGTTCAAAAGCATCAATTCTTCGGTGATCAGCTTTCTTCACAGTCCAACTCTCACATCCCTGCAAGATCACTGGAAAAACCATAGCCTTAACTAGACAGACCTTTGTTGGCAAAGTAATGTCTCTGCATTTTAATATGCTGTCTATGTCGGTCATAACTTTCCTTCGAAGGGGTGTCTTTGATTTCATGGCTGCAATCACTATCTGCAGTGAATTTGGAGCCCAAAAAAATAAAGGCTGCCACTGTTTCCACCGTTCATGAGAACATGAAGTGATGGGACCAGACGCCATGATCTTAGTTTTCTGAATGTTGAGCTTCAAGCCAACTTTTTCACTCTCCTCTTTCACTTTCATCAAGTGGCTTTTTAGTTCCTCTTCACTTTCTGCCATAAGGGTGGTGTCATCTGCGTATCTGAGGTTATTGATATTTCTCCTGGCAATCTTGATTACAGTTTGTGCTTCTTCCAGCCCAGCGTTCCTCATGATGTACTCTGCATATAAGTTAAATAAGCAGGGTGACAATATACAACGTCGACGTACTCCTTTTCCTACAACAACAGTCTGTTGGTCCATGTCCAGTTCTAACTGTTGCTTCCTGACCTGCATACAGGTTTCTCAAGAGACAGGTCAGGTGGTCTTGTATTCCCATCTCTTTCAGAATTTTCCACAGTTTATTGTGATCAACAGAGTCAAAGGTTTTGACATAGTCAATAAAGTATAAATAGATGTTTTTCTGGAACTCTCTTCCTTTTTCCACGATCCAGCAGATGTTGGAAATTTGATCTCTGGTTCCTCTGCCTTTTCTAAAACCAGCTTGAACATGTGGAAGTTAGCGTTTCCCGTATTGCTGAAGCCTGGCTTGGAGAATTTTGTGCATGACTTTACAAGCGTGTGAGATGAGTGCAATTGTGCAGTAGTTTGAGCAGTGTTTGGCAGTGTCTTTCTTTGGTATTGGAATGAAAACTGACCATTTCCAGTCCTGTGACCACTGTTGAGTTTTCCAAATTTGCTGGCATATTGAGTGCAGCACCTTCACAGCATCATCTTTCAGGATTTGAAATAGCTCAACTGGAATTCCATCACCTCCACTAGTTTTGTTCATAGTGATGCTTTCTAAGGCCCACTTGACTTCACATTCCAGGATGTCTGGCTCTAGGTGAGTGATCACACCATCGTGATTATCTTGGTCATGAAGATATTTTTTGCACATTTCTTCTATGTATTCTTGCCACCTCTTTTTAATATCTTCTGCTTCTGTTAGGTCCATACCATTTCTGTCCTTTATCGAGCACATCTTTGCAAGAAATGTTCCCTTGGTATCTATAATTTTCTTGAAGAGATCTCTAGTCTTTCCTATTCTGTTGTTTTCCTCTATTTATTTGCATTGATCGCTGAGGAAGGTTTTCTTATCTGATCAAAATAAACTGTGGAAACTTCTGAGAGATGGGAATATCAGACCACCTGACCTGCCTCTTGAGAAATCTGTATGCAGGTCACAAAGCAACAATTAGAACTGGACATGGAACAACAGACTGGTTCCAAATAGGAAAAGGATTACGTCATGGCTGCATATTGTCACCCTGCTTATTTAACTTCTATGTGGAATACATCATGAGAAACGTTGGGCTGGTTGAAGCACAAGCTGGAATCAAGGTTTCTGGGAGAAATATCATTTATCTCAGATATTCAGATGACAACACCCTTATGGTAGAAAGTGAAGAAGAACTAAAGAGCCTCTTGATGAAAGTGAAAGAGGAGAGTGAAACAGTTGGCTTAAAGCTCAACATTCAGAAAACTAAGATCATGGCATCCGGTCCCATCATTTCATGGCAAATAGATGGGGAACCAGTGGAAACAGTAGCATACTTTATTTTGGGGGGCTCCAAGGTCACTGCAGATGGTGACTGTAGCCTTGAAATTAAAAGATACTTACTTCTTTGAAGGAATTTATGACCAACCTAGACAGCATATTAAAAAGCAGAGACATTACTTTGCCAACAAAGGTCCATCTAGTCAAGGCTATGGTTTTTCCAATAGTCATGTATGGGTGTGAGAGTTGGACTGTAAAGTAAGCTGAGTGCCAAATAGTTAATGCTTTTGAACTGTGGTGTTGGAGAAGACTCTTGAGAGTCCCTTTTACTTCAAGGAGATCCAACCAGTCTGTCCTAAAGGAGATCAGTCCTGAGTGTTCATTGGAAGGACTGTTATTGAAGCTGAAGCTCCAATACTTTGGCCACCTGATACGAACAGCTGACTCGTTTGAAAAGATCCTGATGCTTGGAAAGATTGATGGCTTGAGCACAAGGTGACTACAGAGGATGAGATGGTTGGATGGCATCACCGACTCAATGGACATGAGTTTGAGTAAACTCCGTGAGGTGGAGATGGACAAGGAAACGTGGAGTGCTGCAGTCGATGCAGTCGCAAAGATTCGGACACGACTGAGCAACTGAACTGACTGGCTGACTGACTGATGTGCTGCATACACACACACACACACACACACACACACACACACATGTCTTACATAGATAGATTATCTAGCAGGGGAAAGTTTTTACTTTTTAACTAAGGAAAGTTGAAATTAGATGGTCGATTTCTTCTTTCATGAGTTTTTGTTGTTTGAGTCTTTTAAGAAATTGGTCTGTTTCATCTATGTTATCAAATTTTCAGACATAGAGTTGTTTATAGAATTCTCTTATATTTTTAACGATGACACTTTCTTAGTCATGTTTTCATTCTTCTTCCTCTGTTTATCTTTTCTTACCTTCCCATGGATTACTTGAACTTTTTTTTTTTTTTTGTGAATTGCATCTTGATTTACCTATAGTTTCTAAAGCACATGGCTTTGTATAGTTTTTTTAGTGGTTGCTTCTAGATATTACAGTATATATATAACATTACAGTTTACTGGTATTGACCTATTATAACTTTGAGTAAAATATAAAACCTTCTGTTTAGATTCCTTTATCTTCTGTTTAAAATATAGTTATTTTTCACAATTATACATTGTACAACATATCAGGGGCATTATGGTTTTTGCTTCAACTATCAAACATGATTTCATAAATTCATGAGAAGTGGGTAATTTTTATATCTATCTTCATTTTTACTCATCTTAATCATTTTTTTTTCCTTTCTGAAATTCCAGTTCTATTATCGTTTCCTTTCTGGTCAATAAATTTTATTTAGCTATTCTTCAAAACTATGTTTGCTGGTGACACATTTTTTTAGTTTTCTGCTGTCTAGAAATGTATTTCCCCTATATTCCTGAAAGATATTTTTGTCATATTTAGAATTTGCAGTAGACAGTTATTTTCTTTTAGTATATGAAATATGATGCACCATTTCCTTTTGGCCTCCTTTGTTTCTGATGAGCAGTCTGCTGTCATTTTAATTACTCTTGCCCTATAAGTAATATATTATTTTTTTTCTGGCTTTCAAGGTTCTCTCTGTCTTTTGTTTATGGCCATTTAATTATAATGTGTTTCAGCATGGGTATTTGAAAAATTAACCATTTTGGGGATTTGCTCAGCTTCTTGAATTTATAGAGTTTTTGGGCCAAATCTGGGAAGTTTTCATCTTTTTTAAAAATGTTGTTTAAATTCCACTCTCTTAATCCTCTGCTTTGGCATTACAATGATATGGATGTTAGCTATTTTGTTTTTGTTTAGTAGACCGCAGAGCTATTCATTTTTTCACTCTATTTTACCTTTGTTGCTCAGATTGATAAATTCTATCAGTCTATCCCCAGTTTCACTGATTCTGTCCTCTGTAATCTCCACTCTAATTTTGAACCCATCTGTGAATTTTTAATTTCAGGTATTTTATTTTTCACTTCTATAAGTTGGTTCTTTTTTAATGACTTTGATTTCCTTGCTGAAATGTTCAAAATTGTTTTGGTTTTCATTTGTTTCAGATAATTTATAATTGTTTTTCCAGTCATTTTTATGATGGTTTTATGATGGTTTGAAAGAATTTTCGGATATTTCTAACATCTGATTTATCTTAATGTTGGCATCTGTTGCTGTATTTTCTCATTCCTGTTAGGATTTTCCTGGTGCTTGGTATTACAAATGATTTTCTATACTATCTTGGATATTTTGGATATTATGAGACTCAATTATGAGACTATTTACTTTCTTTTTTATTAAAGCAGGTCATCCCCTATTGAAGTGTAGCATGAGAGTTGTGTGTGGGGTGTAGGTTCAGTTTCCCATTTGGCCTCATGGATGCCACCTGGAAAAAGTGGATTACTGACTCACAGTGCCTCACTGCAGATGGCTGGGATGAAAGATTAGTTCCCTGTTCAACCTTGCTGGCACTTTCTGGCAAAAGCGGGACTCTGACTTGCCATCCCTTCGTCTCCAGGTGTAGGGTGTAAAATCAGCTTGCTGCTGGGTCGCTCTGCTGGCCGTCACTGAGGGAAATACACTAGCTAACTCACACTGCTTTGTTGCTGCAGGGTACAGGGCAAGAATGTCAGTTCTCGCTGGGCAACACCAGGGAAGGGAGAAGAGAAAGTTGAATACCAAATAACCCTGCCTACCACTGCCTCATTCTCTCGTGTTCATGCCTAGGTGTTGAGGCTAGGTATTGAGGCTCAGGTCCTCACTAGTCCTGCTGTCACCAGGGCAAGTAGGAGGTGGAATGCTAAGTAGTCTGGCATCACATCACCTCATTTAGTCTTATTGCTATGAGGTGTGTGTGGAGGGTCAGCTCCCCACTGGGTGTTGCAAGCAGCAGGGGTAGGCTAGAGAGGAGTGCATTGTCATTGTGCTCAGTTGCGTCTGACTCTTTGTGGCCCCATGTGTCCCACCAGGCTCCTCTGACATCGGATTATCTAGGCAAGAATACTGGAGTGGATTGTCTTTTTCTTCTCCAGGGGATTGTCCCTACCCAGGGATCGAACCTGCATCTCCTGCTTGGCAGCCTAATGCTATACCACTGAGTCATCTGGGAAGTTCCCAAGAAGAGTACTTACTAGTCTTAAATCATAGCACCTCCTTCAGTCCCACTGACACTGTCTGTGGGTAAAGGTTCAGCTGTCCACTGGACTCTAGTGATACCACTGTGGCAGAGCACCACCTGCTTCCCCTGGGCAGGGTACAGAGGAAAAACTCCTTACTTCACTTGCCATCACCGCCAGGTGGGGTAATTGAATGTGCCTGCCCAGGTAAGAGATGGAAGATTAGTTCTCCAACCTGCCCCCACCAATACCACTGAGCACGGGGGTCAGAATTCTCAATTTTTAATGCCTTTTTTTAAAGTAGAGAAGACTTTTTTCTTCTATGTAAATTAAAAAAAATTATATTGGAGCCTAATTGATTAACAATGTCATGTTATTTTTCAGATGTACAGCAAAGAGATTCAGTTATACAAATACATTTATCTATCCTTTTTCAAATTTGTTTCCTATTTAGGTTATTACAAAATATTTAGCAGAGCTGTCTGTGCTATAGGGTAAGTCCTTGTTAGTTATCTATTTTAAATGTAGTAGTATGTACACCCACTTTTATTATCATGATGCTTATAGTCTAGTGGGAGAGAGAGACAACAAAGTATATTCAAACAAGTATATAAATGTTGCTGTTATATGAGTTATGGAGGAAGAACACAGAGTTCTATAAGAAGGAAGAGGCTTTTTTTTTTTTTAGGAGTTCATATTTAAAACCTTGAAGGAAGGGAAGGGGCCAGTAATGTGAAGTGAAAAGTGTTTATAAGGGAGGAAACAGCAAGTGAGATGACACTATGGCAGGAAGTTCACTTCAGTTCAGTCGCTCCATTGTGTCCGACTCTTTGCGACCCCGTGGGCTGTAGCATTCCAGGTCTCATTGTCCATCACCAACTCGTGGAGTTTACTCAAACTATTGAATCAGAGATGTCATCCAACCATCTCATCTTTTGTCATCGCCTTCTCCTCCCGCCTTCAATCTTTCCCAGCATCAGGGTCTTTTCAAATGAGTCAGCTCTTCACCTCAGTATTGGAGTTTCAGCTTCAACATCAGTCCTTCCAATGAACACTCAGGACTGATCTCCTTTAGGACAGACTGGTTGGATCTCCGTGCAGTCCAAGGGACTCTCAAGAGTCTTTTCCAACACCACGGTTCAAGAGTATCAATTCTTCAGCTCTCAGCTTTCTTTATAGTGCAACTCTCACATCCATACATGACTATTGGGAAAACCATGGCCTTGACTAGATAGACCTTTGTTGGCAAAGTAATGTCTCTGCTTTTTAATATGCTGTCTAGGTTGGTCATAACTTTCCTTCCAAGGACTAAGGGTCTTTTAATTTCATGGCTGCAGTCACCATCTGCAATGACTTTGAAGCCCCCCAAAATAAAGTCTGCTACTGTTTCCACTGGTTCCGCATCTATTTGCCATGAAATGATGGGACCAGATGCCATGATCTTAGTTTTCTGAATGTTGAGCTTTAGTCCAACTGTTTCACTCTCCTCTTTCTCTGTCATCAAGAGGCTCTTTAGTTCTTCTTCACTTTCTGCCATAAGGGTGGTGTCATCTGCATATCTGAGGTTATTGATATTTCTCCTGGCAATCTTGATTCCAGCTTCTGCTTCCTCCAGCTCAGAATTTCTCATGATGTACTCTGCATAGAAGTTAAATAAGCAGGGTGACAATATACAGTCTTGACGTCCTCTCTTTCCTATTTGGAACCGGTCTGTTGTTCCATGTCCAGTTATAACTGTTGCTTCCTGACCTATGTACATGTTTCTCAAGAGGCGGATCAGGTGTTCTGGTATTCCCATCTTTTTCAGAATTTTCCACAGTTTATTGTGATCCACACAAAGGCTTTGGCATAGTCAATATGACAGGAAAGAAACTGGATATTTAAGAAAGTGAATGCACATTGGCGAAATTGAGGTGCTTAAGTAGCGAGAGGGTAAGGCTAGAGAGTCAGCGTTACATGATCATGAAAGGATCATGAGGGCTTTGTTAAGGATTTTGGATTTGGGTCCTAAATGCAGAGAGAGGGAATTAAAGCTTTTTAAGAAGAGCAGAGGTACGAGACAAAAGACTGAGTTCGAGTAGAAGCAAGGACAAAATGGGATGGGGAGGGAGATGGGAGGAGGGTTCTGGATGGGGAACGCATGTGCACCCATGGCTGATTCATGTCGAAGTATGGCAAAAACCACTACAATAATGTAAAGTAATTAGCCTCCAATTACAATAAATAAATTAAAAAAAAAAAGAAAAGCAGAGGTATGATTGATTCAATCATTAAGAAAATATCACCCTGGCTTCTGTGTAAAGAGACATAGGAAAGGAAGAATAGAACAGAGAGACCAGTTACGAAGCTGCAGTAGAAATCAAGGTGAGAGATAATGAAAGCTTATAACTGCATAGTAGCGTGGAGATGGAGAGAGGTGGAAATATGTGAAATGAAATATGCATCTCATTCATCAGTGGGGAACTGGATTTTAGAAATTCATGTATTTAACTGCATTAGCATTGTATGAACTCCCTATAGCACAGTGCCCATGGAGAGGGTCTATATTTCTTACTATCAACAAGCAAGTTAAGGGTGTATTGTCTTCTGAATTTGCTTTCTCTGTATTGTTAGTGATACTTCTAATGGTAAGATAGCTAGGCCTAGAAATGAACCCAAATAGAAGACTGTACCTCTTCAAGCTGCAAACATACTTATGTATGCTTCAACCATTAAAATAATCCCATGTTAGTATTTGCAAAAGAACACTATTTTCTGGGGATCAAAAGATCTCTGGTAAGGAAGAAAAAAAAGAATAATGTAGTATAATGGAACACTGTTTAGCTCAGAATAAGTCCTCAATAAATATGAGCTGATATTAGATGAAGTTTAATTCAATTTATTTTAGTGAAAATGCATATATTTTAAAAGCTTAGTTTAAATGACAGGAAGAATTTACAAATCCATAAATGTTTGGAGCAGGGTTTTTTGTCATGTGGTTAATTATTTATTTTATGAAAACATGTTTACATATGTAATTAAAAGCTTGATAGATAAGCTGGGCATTAGAGAAAGTTAAATTTAATATTTTATAAGCCAAACATCCCCTGGAATTAAATAAAAATGAAGCTAAGGCCTTATACTATTCTCTTCAATAAGCAAATAAGGATATTTTTGTAAAAATTATTTTCAAAGAGTGCCTCTGTATCAGTCAGGATTCAGTTTTAGGAAACAAAAACCACTCTCCTTTCTAGGTATGTAATACATGGAAGATCGACCTCCCAAAATATTGGGTGGGTTAGAGGAATGCGCTCTGAACTGGACTTCCAGAAATGAATCTGAGAATAACATTAAAGAACTAGTCTTTCAGAAGATAGGCTACCTCTGCTCACATCAGACAGGCAGAGAATCAGGAACTTCCCACTGGAATTGCTGAGTTCAAGGACATAGCCATGACTATGCTTAAGGGATCTGAAAGTCACCACTACAGCTATCTCTTCACCTCATGAAAGTGATACCAGGGTGTCCAAGGCTGAGCCCATCCTTTATCCCAACACAACTGCCTCTCAACGCCAGCTAAGTTAATGGGAGCTAGAATGCTGCTGCAGAAAAATCCAGGGTCTTCAAGACTCCTTGCCAGCAACAACCATCAAAGCAGTAGGAAAATTATCCTCAAACCACTTCTCCCCTCTGAATCTCATGAAAGAACATATAGTTCATGGAACCTCATTTACATTCACTAACACACTGTGGGAGCAGCTCAGAAAGATAGATTTTATTCTTCCAGGCTAAGAAGTACGGGAAAACATGCTGGAAGGAGGTGAGAATGGGTGCTGGATGCAATTCACCATGTTCATCACCATTTTTTGCTAGTAAACATGCTACACATTTGTCTTTCCATACTTATAAAAACAATGATGATAATATGGTAATACCTAACATAATGCAACTCTTTCTGGTAAAAACAAAACTGCATCCATCCCCTTCCAAAATGGAGGACATCCATACTCTCATCAGTAATGCAATCAATTTCTGCGTGATATCCATTCATCGTATGCTTTTGTCATAATCCCACCTGGAGATAATGTAACTTAAAGGCTACTATAAGTTTAATTAATACCAATATGTTTTTGCATAAAATGATTGGGGAAAGAGAAAAGGAGAGGAAAAAAATGCATGTGTGTGTGTAGGATGACTATAGCAATTCTCATTTTGAAACTGGTTTACATGTCATGGTCTCCTAAGTATTTATAAATTGCTTCCTCCTCTATATTTTCTGTGTTCTTTTGCCTTCAGCCAGCACCTCTGCAGTTTGGGCTCTTAACTTTGTGAGGTGACCTAAAGTTGTTCCTAAAGGGCATGAGTCCTTCATGGTTCTGCTGGCTTTCGTTGCTACAGTCTTCCATTAATTCCATTTTCCTCCTGTACTTCAAGAGCACACTTTTATCACTGGTTTATATATAGCCTGCTTTTATTTTTTTGGTTATTTAATTAAATGTACTTATTTTCAATAATGTAATAAGCATTCCCATCCCAACCACTCAAAACAAAAGCTAGTGCCTTAACAATAACCTCTCCTGGCACCACATTTTCCTCCCTCTGAAATACCACCAATCTGTTTCTCCTGTTCATGAGTTCTTTGTTCTCTTTTTATATAGTTGTGTTTTATAGAATGTATATCATGGTGCATGTAGTGTTTAGGATTTATTTTGACTTCTTTTAACTTAATATTTTTTTCTAAAATACCATACCTATTGCTGTGTGTTACTGTAGTTCATTCATTTTGATTGGATTATAGTAATCCATTATGTGTATTCCGCAGTTTATTTATCCTCTTATTTATTGTAAACATTCTCATACATATTTCTAGTTGTATATACAGAAAAACTTGTCTTTGTTATATACCTGAGAGTGGGATTGCTACGCTATAGGCCATGTTCAGCTTTAGAAGGCAATGTGAACCTGTTTTTCATAGTTGTTGCAGAGGCAATGTATAAGTCATATGATGGCTCTACATTATCTCCAAATTTAGCTATTGTTAGACTTTTACTTTTTTGCTAGAAGAATGTGTATACAGTGGTATTTCAGTGAGGTCTTGAGTTGAATTTTCTCAGTCATCATTGATGTCAAACACGTCATACGTTTTTGGTCTTATGTGTCTCCTCTTCTATGAGATATCCCATGCCCAGTTTTTCTTCTGGGTGTTTGTGCTTCCCTTATGGTTATATAGAATTTACGTATTTTTTATGTATTCTTGATACTCTTTCTTGATTGTATGTTCTGTGAGTACAATTTTCCAGTTTGTTGCTTGTCGTTTTCACTTTCTTTTGGGTGTCATTTAATAAGTTTCATTGTAGTCATAATTATCAACATTTTTGTGGTTTTTGTTAAAAAATTTCCCTACCTCAAGGGCTGAAAGAGTTTCATGCATTTTTTCTACAAAGTATTTTAAAATTTTATTTTTGACTTTTAAATCCCTGATCCATCTGAAGTTGTTTTTTGGACGTGGTGTGAGGTAGGAGCTGCTTTCATCTTTTGACATATAGTAGCCATTTTACCAGCTTCATTTATGGAATGGCCACTAATTTCTCCACTGAGCAGATATGCCATCTCTGTCTTATATCAGAATTTATTCATGGGTGGGTCTGTTTCTGTTATTTTCTATTCCATTTGTCATTTTATCTGTCTCCGCTCCAATATTATACTGCTTTAAATATTATAGCTTTATAATAACTCCTAATATATGGGTAGGGCAAACACTCCAAACCAGCTCTTCATTTTTATGTTCTGGCTATTATTGACCAATAATATCTTCAATATTTTATAATATCAAGCCACATGGAGACATTGTTGGACTATAAGTTGAAATGGCTTTGAATTTATTTCTAGGAAAATTTGAGGGAACAGTATATTTATTTTCTTCCTATGCATTAATGTAGCATGTTTTATTGAGATCTTTAAAAATATATCTTAATAACACTTTATAATTTTCCCTATAGATGTCTTGTACAACTTTTATTAGATTTACTCCCAGACACTTGATATTTCTGATATTATTGTAAATTGTATCTTCTCTATAAGTACATTTTAATGGTTTGGTACTCTTAAACAGAAATGCAAAATACTCTTTTATATTTGTCTTATAGAAAGCTACTTTGCTAAACTTTTCTGTTATTTCTAATGATGTGAGTTACTTGGGTTTTCAAAGACATCACATCATCTATAAGTAATCTTCGAATAATCACAATTTTATTTCTTCTTTTCCAACCCTTCTTTGTCTTACAGTCTTACTATACTGGATCAGACTCCAAATACAACATTGATTAAAAGGGGTAACAATACATTTCCCTGCCTTGATCCTGATTTGAAAGGAAATGCTTCCAATCCCTGTTCCTTGTCGCTCCCCACAGCACCTGGTGCCCAGGAAGAGGTGGTTGTGAGGGGAACCTGCTCTCCGCTCTCTGGCTTCCTAGGCTTGAGATCTGTCAGAGGGAGGGGGCGGCGAGTGAGAAGAACCTGCTGCAGCCGGTCCTCAGCGACTCTCCCGCTGACCTCGGCAAGATGTACCCACCGCTGCTGTTGGTTGGAGTATTTGACGTTGTGCAGCAAAGAAATGGTTATGGAGAAGCCCAGTCCGCTGCTTGTAGGGCGGTAGTTTGTGAGGAAATATTATACTTTGCTGGATAAAGCTCCAGAATATTTACACAGGTTTTATGGCAGGAATTCTTATGTTCGTGGTGGAGTAGATGCTAGTGGAAAGCCCCAGGAGGCTGTCTATGGCCAAAATGGTATGCACCACAAAGTATTATCTCTGAACTTCAGCGAATGTCATACTAAAATTCGTCATGTGGATGCTCAATTAACCCTGAGTGATGGAGTAGTGGGCCAGGTCATGGGTTTGCTGTCTAACAGTGGACAACCAGAGAGGAAGTTTCTGCAAACCTTTGTTCTGGCTCCTGAAGGATCTGTTCCAAATAAGTTTCATGTTCACAATATGTTTCGTTATGAAGTATTTGGTGATTCTGAACCAGAACTTGATGAAGAATCAGAAGATGAAGTAGAGGAAGAACAAGAGGAAAGACAACCCGTCTCCAGAACCTGTGCTGGAGAATGCTAACAGCGGTTACTATGAAGCTCACCCTGTGACTTAATGGCATAGAGGAGCCTTTAGAAGAATCCTCGCATGAACCTGAACCTGAGCCAGAATCTGAAACAAAGACTGAAGAGCTGAAACCGCCAGTGGAAGAGAAGAACTTGGAAGAGTTAGAGGACAAGTCTGCTTCTCCTCTGCCTGCTGAACCTGTTTCTCTGCCACAGGAACCATCAAAGGCTTCAGTGACCAGTAAAAACCTGCCTCCTAGTGGCACTGTTTCTTCCTCTGGAATTCCACCCCATGTTAAAGCACCAGTCTCACAGCCGAGAGTGGAAGCTAAACCAGAAGTTCAATCTCAGCCACCTCGTGTTCATGTACAACGACCTAGAGAACGACCTGGTTTCCCTCCTAGAGGACCAAGACCAAGCAGAGGAGATATTGAACAGAATGATTCTGACAACTGTAGAATAATTCGCTATCCAGATAGTCATCAACTCTTTGTTGGTAACTTGCCACATGGTATTGATGAAAATGAACTAAAAGAGTTCTTCATGGGTTTTGGAAATGTTGCGGAACTTCACATCAATACGAAGCGTGTTGGGGGAAACCTTCCAAATTTTGGTTTTGTGGTTTTTGATAACTCTGAACCAGTTCAGAGAATCTTAATTTCAAAACCAATTATGTTTCGAGGGGAAGTAAGTTTAAATGTGGAAGAGAAAAAGACAAGAGCTGCCAGAGAGTGAGAAGCTCGAGGTGGTGGTGATGACCGCCAGGATATTAGGTGCAGTGATCAAGGTCCTTGTGGTCCCCAGGGAATAGTAGGTGGTGGAATGATGTGCGACCGGGATGGAAGAGGACTCCCTTCGAGAGGTGGCATGGCACAGAAACTTGGCTCTGGGAGAGGAGCCGGGCAGATGGAAGGCAGCTTCACAGGACAGCGTCGCTGAGGCTCCACTGTTGGCAAAGTCTTGGCAATGGTACATTATTCATCGTGTTTGCATTCTTATAATTTTCTTTTTTGGCTTTGGAATGTGACACAGCCTTTTTGATCATTTATTTGATGTGAAAAGCATCTCTCGGTTATCAGTTAAATTGAGGTGGACATTATTTCCCCAATTTTACAACAGGATTTGCATTTTTAATTTATAAATCTAGACTTGGAGAATTAAGGACTGAGAAATGACCATATCTTAAACTATCTACAACAAAATGAACTTAAAAGGACATGCCCAACTGAATTCAAAAAATCCTGTGCTGCACATTTTGTTTAAGTGTTACTGTTTCTGCCTATTATGGTTGGAAATACAAATAGTGCAATTTGTGCAATTGGAGAATCTTGCCTTTTTTTCTTGGCTCTCCCCAAAAATACAAACCAACAGAAATTTGTTTTCCACTCATCAGAATGCACTATTGGGTACTCTGAACTCATTAACCTTGACATCTGCAACAGGAAGCAACAGGGGAAAAAAATTTTTCATCTTTTTGTCCAGTAGAGCATAGTTTGTGAAATGATGAGGGCATTTTTACCTGCTTGCTGTGACCAGCGTGTGTACACATAAACCTTAACAAGACTACAAGTATATTCCAGAAGGAAGTCATTTAGTTATGAACTAAACAACAAAGATCAGAACTTCAAATGCTATGGTCTTGACTATTAGACCAGATTTAGTAGCTCCATATCTAAGGTTTTGTTCTACCTGCCCCTCTTCAGTACAGGGATGGCTGGCTGCTCAACACACTCCTCCTCCCCCTTTTCCTTTCTTTAAGCTGTGTACAGTGAAAATTGTCTTTACTGTATTTTTGTCCTCTGGTAATATAATACGCATGATGGTGCCTTCTATTAATACATCATTCCAGTCTTGCTGGTAATTTTGTACAGTCTAGTGTATAAATTGATGTGCTGCAAAGCCAAACAGCTGCAAAATGTTGAGAAATCATTGAACTATATAAAAAGTGCAGTATCTTTAAAATCAGTTAAATTGACTAGTATATTATTTACCTTGTTCTTCAGTTAACAACTTTGTGTTCTCTGTGGGAGGGAGTCTTGTGTGTTTGGGAGGGAGAGGGAAGGAGGAAGTCAGTTATTTGAGTCAAAGTCTCTTGTTGACTTTTCTCTTAGCCTGAAGGCGAATGTTGAAGCATATCACTTGAGAGGTGCTTGGAAAAGTCAGTCAACTTGATGTACATTTTTAGTGACCTTCTAAAAGCAGTCAGATTCCATAAATGGCACTTAAACCTGAAGTGAGGATACTGCAATTTTCAGAGAAAAGAACAGCAGCTCTTAAGTGTTTGCATTTTCTATTTAGGGGGAGGGCAGGGAACTGTCATTCATTTTGCACAATTCTTGACCTGATGTCAGCACCCAAGTGGCTCTGAATTTAAGTCTGGGATGACGTCTTTTATTTTTTACATGAATCTCTAAACAATTCTGTGAGCAAAGTTTGTAGCTGCTGGATTGTTGTCTGTCTTTATAGCAAGTTCCAGTAAACCACAAATACGACAAAGGATATCCGATTTTATGCTTGGAGTATTTGGTACCTACCAGTTTCTGATGTTTCAGGCCAGGAGTGGGGTAAATAAGTGTGGCCACTAAAAGCTGCTTGTAGCATGGAAGACTTCTCCATTCTGTCTTAGTAAAAACAAACAAAAAATGCACTTGACATAATAACAAACAGCTTCTTAATTATGAAACTGTTTGCGATTTAGTAAACTAGCAAATGATGCACATATTTTGTTTTTCATGTACCGGGCAATGTAAGTAAAATTAAGCCTATCCCTTTTTCCCCCCCTTGAATGAGGCTTTCCATGTTCGAGGAAAAGTCTTGCACTATTGGATATATTTTGTGGACACAGATTTCTCAGTTTCCATTTTAGGGAGCTAAAGGATTTTTTTTTCCTGTTTGAAATACATTTACGCTTTCTAATGTATAGTACTTGAAGTTCTTACAAGAAAGTTACTTTTGAGTTTTGAAGCTTTTATTCAAACTGCTTTTAAATAAGTGGTTTCTTGTCAGTGTTTTCTTTTTATATATATAGCATATTGTTCCTCTTTCATTTCTTTTTCCTTCTCCTTCATTTGATATATACATATATAAAATTTTCAATCCAAGATATTGCCCTACCACCCATGAAAACTGTCTGGCACCAAAACTAATGATAAATGTTAAGTGTAATAGAAAATTAAAGCAAAGAGCTATTCAGCTTCAGTCTTTACATACCATGAATAAAACATTAAAACATCACATGGAGAAGTTTACATGGTGATTGTTCACCTGCAGTACTGTGGACTTTTAACATTTTGTCCCGTTTTCAGTGAAGCAGAGTAAAAATATTCATCTACCATAACTGTTATTTGCTGAGTTTTTTTTATAGTTGTTGTTTGTTTGTTTTTACTTTTTGGATGGTGATATTCTATTCTATCCTTATGACGCTATTGCAACCAAATTGGCTTTACCATCTTGGCTTTAGTAGGTATAGAAGACAACGGATTACCATCTTTATTGCTGTAATGTGTTAAGCATTATATGCTAGTAGTATCTAGTTTAATTGTTTCAGGTGGAAAGTATTCTTTGAGTTTCCATTTTGAATGTATTTGGACTAAACAAACAATAAACTATTGATGTCTGCAGCATTTAAAAAAAAGAATGCTTCCAATGTTTGCTTATTTTAGGTAATGCTAACTTTATGATTACAAGTATTTTTATCAGGTTAAGACATCTCTTCTTCCATTTCTAATTTAAGAACTTTCCTTTTTATCCCCAAAGGATTTTTAATTTGTTGATAGATTTCACATCTACTGAAATAATCATGTAGTTTTCCATATTGATCCACTAATGTAGTAAGGTGCATTCATAGATTTTTCTGATACTAAACCATCCTTGCATATCTGGGATAAATTCATTTGGGTTATGATAAACTGCCTTTTCTATACACCATTGGGTTTGATTTACTAATATTTTGTTTGTTTTACATCTGTATTCATGAGTCAAGAGAATCCCTAATCTTCATTTCTCATAATTTCATTGTTCTTGTGTCAAACTATACTTGCCTTGAAAAATAAGTTGGGTAGTATTCCCTCATTTTCTGTTATCCAAAAGTATTTGTATAAAACTGGTGTTATCTATTTTTTGAATGTTTGGTAGAACTCATCTATAAAACAGTTTTGATCTAATATTTCCTTTGGTGGAAGATTTTAACCACTGCTTTAACATTTTAAAATAGTTACAAGATGATTTAAGATTTTAAAAAATTTTTTTGAATAAGTTCTGATAAGTAATATTTTTTCTAAGAATTCTATTTCTCCAAAGTTTTCGAAAGTGTTGGCTTTTGGTGCTGATGGCTTTATTTTATTATCCTTTATAACACTATGTTATTTGTATTTACACCTCCCTTTTCATTCATATATTATTTGTCTTCTCTTTTTTTTTCCTCTCATGATCAATTTTGCCAGAGGCTTCTTTATTTTGTTACTTTTTCCAAAGAAAGGGTCTTCTGTTTTTGTATCTTTGCTTTTAATTTCATTAGTTCCTAGTGTCATTTATTTTATATTTTCTAGTATTAATACTTTCACTGAGCTTACTCTCTTGGGCTTTTTTAAACAATGTCTTAAGCTAAACAGTTATCTCATTTATCTCATTACTTTTTTACTTGCTTCCTCTTTATTATAGATATTTAAGGCTATAAATTTCCCTCAAAATACTGCTATTATTATAGCCTGGAAGCTTTGTTTTATAGTGTTTTTTAATTATTTTCAGTTTTAGGTATCTTTACATTTCCATTGATTGTTTGACCACAGGCCCAAGTGACTGAGCTACGTGCTCTACAGCCTGACCACTCTGGAGAAACTTCTTTTACTCTTTCAGGGCTCACTCAGAGTTGACAGAATTATGAGTTACTTGGTGACTGAGTCAAAGCATCTCATTCAAGTTTGGTGTAGGTTTACACCCAATTGCAAAGAAGTGTCCAAGTATTGTGCCTCTTTATTTCATGGTAGGAGCTATGAGATGTAGAAACTTGCTTTTCTCTTTGGAGAGGATACCCCAGTATATCCCTGGCCAATGAACTTCTAGAAACTTCACGGATCTTATCTTCTAAGCACCAAGATATTTGGAGTTACTGCTCACCACATTCTTATCAGCATGATGTCATCAATAATCATAGACTGGCGATATGTCCTTTCAGACAAGGTTCCAGTGTTCTCAATTATGAGAAAAAAATTGATGTAATGTTGAAACAAAACAGTGCCACTCTAAGAGCAGTTCTTGTTGGATTTGAGGCAATTGCTTCTGGTCTTTCATGCTGAATGGTACAAGGGTATGTATAGGATGTGAGAGTTGGACTGTGAAGAAATCTGATCGCCGAAGAATTGATGCTTTTGAACTGTGGTGTTGGAGAAGACTCTTGAGAGTCCCTTGGACTGCAAGGAGATCCAACCAGTCCATTCTAAAGGAGATCAATCCTGGGTGTTCATTGGAAGGACTGATGCTAAAGCTGAAACTGCAATACTTTGGCCACCTCATGCGACGAGTTGACTCACTGGAAAAGACTCTGATGCTGGGAAAGGTTGGGGGCAGGAGGAGAAGGGGACGACAGAGAATGACATGGCTGGATGGCATCACCGACTCTGTGGACATGAGTTTGAGTGAACTCGGGAGTTGGTGATGGACAGGGAGGCCTGGCGTGCTGTGATTCATGGGGTCACAGAGAGTCAGACATGACTGAGCGACTGAACTGAACTGACTGAATAATTTCCCAGGTTGATAACTGCAAACTAGGTGCTAGGGACTGTGTCGATTTGCTTCAGTCTCCTGAAGGTACTACATGTAGAACAGAAGCTGCAAATTGGGGCTTCTCATTGATTAAGTTGAAGATAATTCCCTGTGGCTCTCTCTAAGACCTGACTCGACAGCAAAGGCAAAATAGACCACTGAGATGGAAAGTGACAGGAATCACAATCCCTGCACATATCTTTGATGATGTCACTACTCTTTGTGCTTCTCCCAGTAATACAATATTCTGTTTGGTTTATTGTTGTAGAGAGGAAAGTTTCAAGCTTTCACCTAGCTCTTTTTTAGGCAATGTAGGGATTTTAGCAGTTGCTAAATAATAATTCTATACAGTCCATGGAGTTCTCCAGGCCAGAATACTGGAGTGGGTATCCTTTCCCTTCTCCAGGGGGATCTTCCCAACCCAGAGATTGAAGTCAGGTCTCCCACATTTCAGGCAGAACCGAGGTCTCCCCCATTGCAGGTGGATTCTTTACCAGCTGAGCCACAAGGGACGCCCAAATAGTAATTCTAATTTATGCATGTGAGACCTGGAAGAATAGTCAGATGATTGGTTTACAGACCTACTGAGCCCTCTGTGAGATGGCTGAAATCCCATTTTGTCATTGGACTCATAAATCCCTGCATTTACCAATAGACCACAATGACATTTTAGACCTCTGGGATTTAGCATAGCTCAAAACCAGCAACCAATGATCCCTAAAGGCTTTAGGTATTTCTCTTTACCCAGCATGCAGTTTTCCTGGTAAATGACTACAGCTTCCTTTTGGTAAATCTAGGAATAAAGGTGCATAGTACATACTTATGGTCATATTAAAAGATTCTCCCTAAAGGAGCTTTTGTTTAATCAATTGTCTCAGGCTTGGGAATTGGGTAAGGGCCTATGTTATATACATATAAATACAGTAGGAATTTAGTCAGTTGCTCATCTATTTTAGTCCAAGAGCATCATAATTAATTAGCTACTACCTAAGTTCCTATGCAGGTCCAGCCATTCTGAAGGATACTCTAGCTCCGCATGCTGACCTTGCCTCTGGTGGTTCAGTGCTACCACTGATACCATCATTCCCACAGAAATAAGGAAGACCATTTCAATAGTAGACCTCCCACCTTGCTCTCCAAACTTCAGAGGACAGCCACTAAAGCCATTACTTTAAAAATCCTCCTTTTTAATGAAATATAACACACACTCAGAAAAGTGCAAAAAACAAAAATGTACAGCTTTGTGAAAAAGTGAAACGTTTGTACAATAAAAGTGAACATTTGTACAATAATCATGCAGATTACAAAATGAGGTATTGCTTGTGTTTGTCTGTGTGTGTGCACATGCACGCTTAGTTGCTCAGTCATGTCCAGCTCTTTTGTGACCCCTTGAACTGTAGTCTGCCAGGCTTTTCTGTCCATGGAATTTTCCAGGCAAGGATACTGGAGTGGGTTACCATTCCCTCCCCCAGGATATCTTCCTGACCCAGGGACTGAACCCATGTCTTCTGGGTCTCCTTCATTACAAGTGGCTTCTTTACCTGCTCAGCCATTTCTACAGGGAAGTCTATAGAAATCCTCTGTATGCCACTTTATTTTTTTAATTAATTTATTTTAATTGGAGGCTAATTACTTTAAAGTCAAATGATTCTCTCTCTTTCCAAATTATGACTATTATCCTGATTTTTTGGGTAAGCATTAGATTACGTTTATATATAATTTTACCACCTTAACATGCATCCCTCATCACACAGTATTTGGCCTGTCTTTGAACCTTGTTTAGAAAACATATATTGGGAGTATATATTCAATGGGAATATACATATTTTATCTGGTTTCTTTTCCCCATTATTATAGTTGTGAGATTTACCCAAGTTGTCACAGGTAGTTATAGCTCATTTTGATTGTTGTATAGTGTTCATTCTGTGAATATACTACAATTTATCCATCCTGATGAAAAATGTCTGGGTTATGTTTGGTTTGATACTGTTATGATAATGCTGTAATGAAATTCTTACATATATCTTGCTATGCACATATACCTGCTTTTCTGTTAAGTATATACCCAGAAGCAGAATTGTCCTTCCTTCTATTTACCCATACTTCATTTTGTCTCCATGAATTTTCTGGATATATATTTTTAAAATTTTTGGCTGTGCTAGGTCTTCATTGCTCTGAGAGGTCTTTCCCTAGTTGTGGAGAATGGGGGATATTCTCTATTTGCAGTGCACAGGCCCCTCATTTTCCCAGTCTTCCCCTCATGTCACCCCTCTTCACTCCCCCGTTGCAGAGCTCGGGCTCTAGAGAACACAAGCTCAAACAGTTGCAGCTCAAGGGGTCCAGAGTATGGGCTGAATATTTGTGGTTCATGGGGCTAGTTGCTCAGTGACATGTGGAATCTTCTGGAGCCAGGGATTGAACCTGTGTTCCCTGCATTAGGAGGCAGATTCTTAATCACTGAACCACTAGTGAAGTTCAGGATATTTTCTTCATAACTATATTTTAGTTCATGAATTCTTTCTTCCTCTGCATCTAATCTCTGTTTGACTCAACTACTAATTCTTATTCTCAACTATTGCGGTTTTTACTTCTAGAAGTTCCACTGTTTAAAAATCTGGTATATGTTTCTCTGTTCTTGTTCTCTGTTTAAATTTTCCATCATTGTCCTTATCTCCTAGAAGCTAGTAAACAAAGTTATTTTAAAATTTATGCTTGAAAATTTCAGTATCTAGCAACATAGTTCTGTTTCTGTGCCCTGCCATTGCTTTTATTTCTTGTTCATATTGCTTGGTTTGGCTTCTGTTTCATGTATGCCAGGAAGTGTATTTAAACATTTGCTTTTAGAAACAATTCCCATCACTTCATGGGAGATAGATGGGGAAACAGTGGAAACAGTAGTAACTTTATTTTGGGGGGCTCCAAAATCACTGTGGATGCTGATTGCAGCCATGAAATTAAAAGATACTTACTCCTTGGAAGGAAAGTTATGACCAACATAGATAGCATATTAAAAAGCAGAGACATTGCTTTGCCAACAAAGGTCCGTCTAGTCAAGGCTATGGTTTTTACAGTGGTCATGTATGGATGTGAGAGTTGGACTGTGAAGAAAGCTGATCGCTGAAGAATTGATGCTTTTGAACTGTGGTGTTGGAGAAGACTCTTGAGTCCCTTGGACTGCAAGGAGATCCAACCAGTCCATTCTAAAGGAGATCAATCCTGGATGTTCATTGGAGGGACTGATGCTAAAGCTGAAACTCCAATACTTTGGCCACCTCGTGTGACGAGTTGACTCACTGGAAAACACTCTGATGCTGGGAGGGATTGGGGGCAGGAGGAGAAGGGGACGACAGAGAATGAGATGGCTGGATGGCATCACCAACTCGATGGACATAAGTTTGAGTGAACTCTGGGAGTTGGCAATGGACAGGGAGGCCTGGCGTGCTGTGATTCATGGGGTTGCAAAGAGTCAGACACGACTGAGCGACTGAACTGAACTGAACTGAACTGATGAAGCTTTAGATAATTTTATCTTCCAAAAGTATTGCTTCTGCCAGGTACCTGGGAACACTAGCAATCTGCTTTCATCTTAATCTTATATTAGGATTGAGATTTTCCTGACTTGCAAAATGACTCAGAGTTGAACTGTAATCTGTGTGACAGCTTTTTTACTTCTAATTCATTCTGAATCCTACAGTACTATTCTGTAGCTGTCTAGCTCACACTGCAGGGGTTTTACCAGGACTTATACTCTTGATTGGCCTTATTGATAAATCATGTGTCATTATCTGAGCTAGTTCATTGAAATCAGGTATTATTAAATTAACCATCTCTACAAATCCTATCAAAAAGTATGTTCTTCCTTTGTATAGCAGCCTTAAATCTATTCATGCACAAATTCCTCAAGTTTATTTAGACAAAAATTAACAGAATCTTGGAATACTTTTGCACTTGATTCTTCTCCTTGCTCCAGTCAGACTTTGATGGGTGATAACACTATGGGGTTGGATGGTTGAATGACATTACCAACTTGACGGACATGAGTTTGAGTAGGCTCTGGGAGTTGGTGATGGACAGGGAAGCCTGGCATGCAGCAGTCCATGGGGTCACAAAGAGCTGGACATGACTCAGTGACTGAACTGAACTGAGCACTATGGGATATTTCAGCGAGGCAGGACCACATTCATCAACTTATGGGAAGGGACTTCTGCTGCTGGCAAAGGAAATTCAGTAGACTTTTAAGGGTCAAAATATTCATTTGTTATGAATTCTTCCAGTTTCTGTGTTCAGTAATTTTTCCAATTTGTTTGTCAGAGTCATTGACCAATTAGAATGGACATCTGATCAATTAGTATGGATACTCATCCGTTTCAAGTCTTTCATCAAATATTACCCTCTTAATGAAGAATAATATCCTCACTTCATTTAAAATTTCATCCTGCTCCAAACCCTAGCACTCCCCTCTCTCTTATTTCACTTCACTAGCCCTATCACTTTCTAGTATACTATATTGTTTTAATATATTTATTTGTTAAATTATACTTATATATTTTCATTATTTATTAAATTTATTTTTATAAACATATTTATCTTTCATTTTTGTATTCTGCCACTAAAATATAGACTATTTGAGAGCAGGGTTTTACTTTTCATATTCACTGCAATAACTGCTTAATAAATATTTGCAAAATCTTTGAATGGCACCTAATACTGTATCAGGTAGCATTCATTTATAAAAAAACAAGACCACGTGGGCTATTTTAAGCCTATAATGGTTTAATACAGGGAATTAGGGGCTTATAAAGTTACCAGTAGTAATGTAGACTCTAGGCTAGGCTTCTAGGAAGGACTAACTGACCCATTAGGGTGTTCTTAATGCTGCTTCATTCAAGAAGGTGATAGCAGTGAGGAGCTCATGACTAAAACATTACAGTTAAGCTTAAGACCACATCGCCATATCTGCAATCCAATGATAAGGAATTCACTGCCGTTACTACAATTACCTTTCAGTACTCACAGATCTAGTAACTGCACCCTGGAATATTGGTGCAGCAAGATCCAAGTCTTCCAGATCTTGCTTTTGGTGATTAGCAATGGCCAAAGTTGCAGGAAGATGTCCCTACCTTATTGAAATTTCTCTAATTTTTATTCAGAAGCACGGAGTTTTCATCCTTCTAGTGTCTCCACTACAGGCAAGTACACTAGAAGGAAGTGGGAATAGATAATGTGTGCCAGGTTTATATCTACTACATCAGTTGCACAATTCAGGATGTATGAATATCATTGAGTTGGCCACAAAGTTCATATGGGTTTCTCTGTAATATCTTTTGTAAAAACAAATTATTTATTTTTAATTGAAAGATAGTTGTTTTACAATATTGTGTTGGTTTCTGCCATACATCAACATGAATCAACCAGAGGTATTTCTTGTATGACTGAGGGAGCTCAAACCGGTGCTCTGTGACACCTAGAAGAGTGGGATGGGGTGGGATATAGGAAGGAGGTTCAAGAGGGAGTTCAGTTCAGTTCTGTCACTCAGTCGTGTCCAATTCCTTGCGACCCCATGGACCGCAGCATGCCAGGCCTCCTTGTTCATCACCAACTCCAGGAATTTACCCAAACTCATGTCCATTGAGTCGGTGATGCCATCCAACCATCTCATCCTCTGTCGTCCCCTTCTCCTCCTGACCTCAATCGTTCCCAGCATCAGGCTCTTTTCAAATGAGTCAGGTCTTCGCATCAGGTGGGCAAAGTATCAGAGTTTCAGCTTCAACATCAGTCCTTCCAATGAACACTCAGGACTGGTCTTCTTTAGGATTGACTGGTTGGATCTCCTTGCAGACCGAGGGACTCTCAAGAGTCTTAACCAACACCACAGTTCAAAAGCATCAATTCTTTGGCGCTCAGCTTTCTTTGTAGTCCCAGTCTCCCATCCATACATGATTACTGGAAAAACCATAGCCTTGACTAGATGGACCTTTGTTGGCAAAGTAATGTCTCTGCTTTTTAATATGTTGTCTATGTTGGTTATAATTTTCCTTCCAAGGAGTAAGCGTCTTTTAATTTCATGGCTGCAATCACCATCTGCAGTGATTTTAGAGCCTCAAAAAATAAAGTCAGCCACTGTTTCTCCATCTATTTGCCATGAAGTGATGAGACCGGATGCCATGATCTTAGTTTTCTGAATGTTGAGCTTTAAGACAACTTTTTCACTCTCCTCTTTCACTTTCATCAAGAGGCTTTTTAGTTCCTCTTCACTTTCTGCCATAAGGGTGGTGTCTTCTCCATATCTGAGGTTATTGATATTTCTCCCAGCAATCTTGATTTCAGCTTGTGCTTCATCCAGCCCAGCGTTTCCCATGATGTACTCTGCATAGAAGTTAAATAAGCAGGGTGACAATATACAGCCTTGATGTACTCCTTTTCCTATTTGAAACCAATCTGTTGTTTCATGTCCAGTTCTAACTATTGCTTCCTGACCTGAATACAGATTTCTCAAGAGGCAGGTCAGGTAGTCTGCTATTTCCATCTCTTTCAGAATTTTCCAGAGTTTATTGTGATCCACACAAAGGCTTTGGCATAGTTAATAAAACAGAAATAGATATTTTTCTGGAGTTCTCTTGCTTTTTTGGTGATCCAGCATATGTTGGCAACTTGATCTCTGGTTCCTCTTACTTTTCTAAAACCAGCTTGAACATCTGGAAGTTCACGGTTCACGTATTGTTGAAGCCTGGCTTGGAAAATTTTGAGCATTAATTTAATACCGTGTGAGATGAGTGCAAATGTGTGGTAGTTTGAGCATTCTTTGGCATTGCCTTTCTTAAGGATTGGAATGAAAACTGACCTTTATTAGTCCCGTGGCCACAAGAGGAAGGGGACATATGTATCCCTGTAACATCTTACAGAAAAACCCAAATGAAATTTTTGGCCAATCCGTTACATTGAACCATACATCATGTTTTCTTATTCAAGTCTCTTGCATTGCAGGCAGATTCTTTACCTTTTGAGCCACAAGTGCTGTACTGTACTGTGTTGCTCAGTTGTATCTGACTCTTTGTGACCCCATGAACTGTAACCTGCCAGGCGCCTCTGTCCATGGGGATTCTCCAGGCAAGAATCCTGGAGTGGGTTGCCATTTCCTCCTCCAGGGCATCTTCCCAACCCAGGGATGGAACTCAGGTCTCCTGCTTTGCAGGCTGATTCTTTATTGTGTGAGCCACCAGGGAAGACCATGAGCCACAAGGGGAGCCCTCAAACATCACTATTATTTTGCAAAGAAAGAGAGGCTTATTATTCAAAGCTAGTATAAAGAATGCCTTTTCTCCTTAAATTACCTTAACAACTCTGGAAGATTCTTTTTACAGAGATATCTTTCCTGTTGTCTCCCTTGTGAAATTATAGTTGAAACTAACTTACAGCAACTGCACTTCCCCTACCTGGTTATAAAAGTGATTATTGTTTAGCAGAGGCATACTAAGAGGGGAGGGCAGTAGGAGCGATTTGCCTTGTAAGTAGGTTTTATTAGTAACATTGTTTAGAAATGGTGGCACATGGTGATAATAAAAAGCAAGCCCACTTTTAGCTGACTATATTATTATTTTAAAATTCTTTACAGAAAATATACCCCTTATTGTCTGCACTCAGGGCAGTTGCTCCACAGCCCCAACCTTGTTACATCACTGTTGTTAGCATTATTAAGGTTATTATTTCTTAGAATAAGAGATTTTCATCTTGCACCCTAGATACACTCTAGAAAACAGATGTGAAAACAATACCTTGAAGTGTAAATTTACAGGAGTGCTATTAAAAGAACAGATGTAGAATAGTGATTATCATGGTATCATGATATCATTATCAATGATTGTGTGGCTGTGCATTTGAAAGAATTGGAGAGATTTTTAAAAAATGCTGATCCCTGGGCTCCACCAACACTATATTCTGATTAAACTGGTCTGGCATGATGTCCACGCCTCGGTATTTTTTAAAAAAAACTTTGTGATTCTAATGAGCAATAAATTTTTTAAATATAACTTTATTTATTTTAATTGGAGGCTAATTACTTGACAATATTGTATTGGTTTTGCCATACAGTGACATAAATCCGCCCCGGGTGTACATATATTCTCCATCCTGAACCCCATCCCATCTCTCTGGGTCATCCCAGTACACCAGCCCCGAGCATCCTGTATCATACATCGAACCTGGACTGGTGATTCTTTTCACGTATGATAACATACAGGTTTCAATGCCATACTACCCAGATCATCCAACCCTCTCCCACAGAGTCCAAAAGACTGTTCTATACATCTGTGTCTCTTTTGCTGTCTCGCATACAGGGTTATCGTTATCATCTTTCTAAATTATATATATATGCGTTATTATACTGATTTGGTGTTTCCCTTTCTGGCTTACTTCACTCTGTATAATAGGCTCCAGTTTCATCCACCTCATTAGAACTGATTCAAATGTATTCTTTTTAATGGCTGAGTAATATTCCATTGTGTATATGTACCACACATTTCTTATCCTTTCATCTGCCGATGGACATCTAGGTTGCTTTCATGTCTTGGTTATTATAAACAGTGCTGCGATGAACATTGGGGTACACGTGCTTATTTCAATTCTGGTTTCCTTAGTGTGTATGCCCAGAAGTAGGATTTCTGGGTCTTATGGCAGTTCTATTTCCAGAGTTTTAAGGAATCTCCACACTGTTCTCCATAGTGGCTGTACTAGTTTGCATTCCTACCAATAGTGTAAGAGGGTTCCCGTTTCTCCACACCCTCTCCAGCGTTTACTGCTTGTAGACTTTCGGATAGCAGCCATTCTGACTGGCGTGAAATGGTACCTCATTGTGGTTTTGATTTGCATTTCTCTGATAATGAGAGATGCTGAGCATTTTTTCATGTGTTTGTTAGTCATTTGTATGTCTTCTTTGGAGAAATGTCTGTATAGTTCCTTGGCCCATTTATTGATTGGATCGTTTATTTTTCTAGAAATTAGCTACAGGAATTGCTTGTATATTTTTGAGATTAATTCTTTGTCCATTGTTTCATTGGCTATTTTTTACTCCCATTCTGAAGTCTGTCTTTTCACCTTGCTTATAGTTTTCTTTGTTGTGCAGAAGCTTTCAATTTTAATTAGGTCACACATGTTTATTTTTACTTTTATTTCCAGTATTCTGGAGGTGGGTCATGGAGGAGGATCCTGCTGTGATTTATGTTGGAAAGTGTTTTGCCTATGTTCTCCTCTAGGAGTTTTATAGTTTCTGGACTTACATTTAGATCTTTAATTCATTTTGAGTTTATTTTTGTGTACAGTGTTAGAAAGTGTTCTCAGTTCAGTTCAGTTCAGGCACTCAGTTGTGTCCGACCTTTTGTGACCCCATGAAACACAGCACGCCAGGCCTCCCTGTCCATCACCAACTCCCGGAGTTCACTCAAACTCATGTCCGTCAAGTCAGTGATGCCATCCATCCATCTCACTCTCTGTCGTCCCTTTCTCCTCCTGCCCCTAATATCTCCCGGCATCAGAGTCTTTTCCAGTGAGTCAACACTTCGCATGAGGTGGCCAAAGTATTGGAGTTTCAGCTTTACCATCAGTCCTTCCAATGAACACCCAGGACTGATCTCCTTTATAATGGACTGGTTGGGTCTCCTTTCAGTCCAAGGGACTCTCAAGAGTCTTCTCCAACACCACAGTTAAAAAGCATCAGTTCTTCGGCGATCAGCCTTCTTCACAGTCCAACTCTCATATCCATACATGACCACTGGAAAAACCATAGCCTTGACTAGACAGACCTTGGTTGGCAAAGTAATGTCTTTGCTTTTTAATATGCTATCTAGGTTGGTCATAACTTTCCTTCCAAGGAGTAAGGGTCTTTTAATTTCACGGCTGAAATCATCATCCGCAGTGATTTTGGAGCCCCAAAAATAAAGCCTGACACCGTTTCCACTGTTTCCCCATCTATTTCCCATGAAGTGATGGGACCAGATGCCATGATCTTCGTTTTCTGAATGCTGAGCTTCAAGCCAACATTTTCACTCTCCTCTTTCACTTTCATCAAGACGCTTTTTAGTACCTCTTCACTTTCTGCCATAAGGGTGATTTCATCTGCATATCTGAGGTTATTGATATTTCTCCCAGCAATCTTGATTCCAGCTTGTGCTTCTTCTAGCCCAGCATTCCTTATGATGTACTCTGCATAAAAGTTAAACAATCAGGGTGACAATATATACAACCTTGACGTACTCCTTTTCCTATTTGGAACCAGTCTGTTTTCCATGCCCAGTTCTAACTGTTGCTTCCTGACCTGCATACAGATTTCTCAAGAGGCAGGTCAGGTGGTCTGGTATTCCCATCTGTTTCAGAATTTTCCACAGTTTATTGTGATCCACACAGTCAAAGGCTTTGGCATAGTCAATAATGCAGAAATAGATGATTTTTGGAATTCTCTTGCTTTTTCCATGATCCAGCGGATGTTGGCAATTTGATCTCTGATTCCTATGTCTTTTCTAAAACCAGCTTGAACATCTGGAAGTTCACGGTTCACATATTGCTGAAGCCTGGCTTGGAGAAATTTGAGCATTACTTTACAAGCCTGTGAGATGAGGGCAATTGTGCTGTAGTTTGAGCAGTCTTTGGCATTGCCTTCCTTGGGATTGGAATGAAAACTGACCTTTTCCAGTCCGTTGGCCACTGCTGAGTTTTCCAAATATGCTGGCATACTGAGTGGAGCACTTTCACAGCATCATCTTTCAAGATTTGAAATAGCTCACCTGGAATTCCACCACCTACATTAGCTTTGTTCGTAGTGATGCTTTCTAAGGCCCACTTGACTTCACATTCCAAGATGTCTGGCTCTAGGTGAGTGATCACAACATCGTGATTATTGTGGTCCATTGGAGAAGGGAATGGCAAACCACTTTAGTATACTTACCGTGAGAACCCCTTGAACAGTATGAAAAGGCAAAATTATAGGATACTGAATGAGGAATTCCCCAGGTCGGTAGGTGCCCAGTATGCTACTGGAGATCAGTGGAGAAATAACTCCAGAAAGAATGAAGGGATGGAGGCAAAGCATAACCAATACCCAGTTGTGGATGTGACTGGTGATAGACGTAAGGTCTGATGCTGTAAGGAGCAATATTTCATAGGAACCTGGAATGTTAGGTCCAGGAATCAAGCCAAATTGGAAGTGGTCAAACAGGAGATGTCAAGAGTGAACATAGACATTCCAGGAATCAGTGAACTAAAATGGACCAGAATGGGTGAATTTAACTCAGATGACCATTATATCTATTACTGTGGGCAGGAATCCCTTTGAAGAAATGGAGTAGCCATCATGGTTACCAAAAGATTCCGAAATGAAGTACTTGGATGCAATCTCAAAAACGACAGAATGATCTCTGTTCGTTTCCAAGGCAAACGTTTCAATATTACAGTAATCCAAGCCTGTGCCCCAACCAGTAACACTGAAGAAACCAAAGTTGAACGGTTCTATGAAGACCTACAAGACCTTTTAGAACTAACACCTGAATAAGATGTCCTTTTAATTATAGGGTACTGGAATGCCAAAGTAGGAAGTCAAGAAACACCTGGAGTAACAGGCAGATTTGGCCTTGGAGCACGGAATGAAGCAGGACAAAGGCTAATAGAGTTTTGCCAAGAGAATTAACTGGCCATAGCAAACAACACAAGAGAAGTCTCTAAACATGGACATCACCAGATGGTCAACACCAAAATCAGATTGATTATATTTTTTGAAGCCAGAAATGGAGAAGATCTATACAGTTAGCAAAAGCAAAACCAGGAGCTGACTGTGGCTCAGATCATGAACTCCTTATTGCCAAATTCAGACTTAAATTGAAGAAAGTCAGGAAGACCACTAGACCATTAAGATATGACGTAAATCTAATCCTTTATGATTATACAGTGGAAGTGAGAAATAGATTTAAGGGACTAGATCTGATAGAGTGCCTGATGAACTATGGATGGAGGTTCGTGACATTGTACAGGAGACAAGGATCAAGACCATCTACATGGAAAAGAAATGCAAAAGAGCAAATTGGCTGTCTGAGAAGGCCTTACAATAGATGTGAAAAGAAGAGAAGCAAAAATCAAAGGAGAAAAAGAAAGATATAAGCATATGAATGCAGAATTCCAAAGAACAGCAAGGAGAGATAAGAAAGCCTTCCTCAGAAATCAATGCAAAAAAATAGAGGAAAACAACAGAATAGGAAAGACAAGAGATCTCTTCAAGAAAATTAGGGATACCCAGGGAACATTCCATGCAAAAATGAGCTCTATAAAGGACAGAAATGCTACGGACCTAACAGAAGCAAAAGATATTAAGAAGAGGTGGCAAGAATACACAGAAGAACTGTACAAAAAAATCTTCATGAACAAGATAATCACGATGGCGTGATCACTCACCTAGAGCCAGACATCTTAGAATGTGAAGTCAAGTGGGCCTTAGAAAGAAAGTGTTCTAGTTTCATTCTTTTACAAGTGGTTGACTAGTTTTCCCAGCAACACTTGTTAAAGAGATTATCTTTCTTCATTGAATATTCTTGCCTTCTTTGTCAAAGATAAGGTGTCCATAGTTGCGTGGATATTTCTCTGGCCTTTCTATTTTGTTCCATTGATCTATATTTCTGTATTTATGCCAGTACCATACTGTCTTGATGACTGTGGCTTTGTAGTGGAGCCTGAAGTCAGGCAGATTGATTCCTCCAGTTGCATTCTTCTTTCTCAAGATTGCTCTGGCTATTCAAGGCTTTTTGTATTTCCACGCAAATTGTGAAATTTTTTTTCTGGTTTTATGAAAAATACCGTTGGTAGCTTGATAGGGATTGCATTGAATCTATAGATTGCTTTGAGTAGTATACTCATTTTCACTATATTGATTCTTCTGATCCATGTACATGGTATATTTCTCTACCTATTAGAATCCTCTGTGATTTCTTTCACCAGTGCTTTATAGTTTTCTATATATAGGTCTTTTGTTTCTTTAGGTAGATTTATTGCTAAGTATTTTATTATTTCATTGCAACGGTGAATGGAATTGTTCCTTAATTTCTCTATTTTCTCATTATTATTGTATAGGAATGCAAGGGATTTCTCTGTGTTGATTTTATATCCTGCAACTTTACTCTATTCATTGATTAGCTCTAGTAATTTTCTCGTGGAGTCTTTAGGGTTTTCTATGTAGAGGATCAAGTCATCTGCAAACAGTGAGAGTTTTACTTTTTCTTTTCCAATTTGGATTCCTTTTATTTCTTTTTCTGCTCTGATTTCTGTGGCCAAAACTATGCTGAATAGTAGTGGTGAGAGTGCGCACCCTTGTCATGTTCCTGACTTTAGGGAAAATGATTTCAATTTTTCACCATTGAGGATAATGTTTGCTGTGGGTTTGTCATATATAGCTTTTATTATGTTGAGGAATGTTCCTTCTATTCCCGCCTTCTGGAGGGCTTTTTTTTTTTTTATCATAAAGGGATGTTGAATTTTGTCAAAGGCTTTCTCTGCATCTATGGAGATAATCATATGGTTTTTATCTTTCAATTTGTTATTATGGTGTATTACACTGATTGATTTGTGGATATTGAAGAATCCTTGCATCCCTGGGATGAAGCTCACTTGGTCATGATGTATGATCACTTTAATGAATTGTTGGATTCTGATTGTTAGAATTTTGTTAAGGATTTTTGCATATATGTTCATCAGTGATATTGGCCTGTAGTTCTCTTTTTTTGTGGCATCTTTGTCAGGTTTTGGTATTAGGGTGATGGTGGCCTCATAGAATGAGTTTGCAAGTTTACCTTCCTCTGCAATTTTCTGGAAGAGGTTGAGTAGGCTAGGTGTTAGCTCTTCTCTAAATTTTTTGTAGAATTCAGCTGTGAAGCCGTTTGGACCTGGGCTTTTGTTTTCTGGAAGATTTCTGATTACAGTTTCAATTTCCGTGCTTGTGATGGGTCTGGTAAAATTTTCTATTTCTTCCTGGTTCAGTTTTGGAAAGTTGTCCTTTTCTAAGAATTTGTCCATTTCTTCCAAGTTGTCCAGTTTATTCGCATATAGTTGCTGATGGTAGTCTCTTATGATCCTTTTATTTCTGTGTTGTCTGTTGTGATCTCTCCATTTTCATTTCTAAGTTTATTGATTTGATTTTTCTCCCATTGTTTCTTGATGAGTATGGCTAATGGTTTGTCTTTTTTTTTTTTATCCTCTCAAAGAACCAGGTTTGGTTTTGTTGATTTTTGCTATGGTCTTTTGTTTCTTTTGCATTTATTTCTGCCCAATTTTTATGTTATCTTTCCTTTTTTTTCTTTACTTTACAATAGTGTATTGGTTTTGCCATACATTGACATGAATCTGCCCCAGGTGTACATGTGTTCCCCATCTTGAACCCCCCTCCCACATCCCTCCCCATATCATCCCTCTGGGTCATCCCAGTGCACCAGCCCTGAGAACCCTGTATCATGCATTGAAACTGGACTGGCAATTTGTTTCACATATGATAATTTACACGTTTCAATGCCATTCTCCTATATCATTCCAACCTCACCCTCTCCCACAGAGTCCAAAAGACTGTTCTATACATCTGTGTCTCTTTCGCTGTCTCACATACAGGGTTATCATTACCATCTTTCTAAATTCCAAATATACACATTAGTATACTGAATTGGTGTTTTTCTTTCTGGCTTACTTCACTCTGTATATTAGGCTCCAGTTTCATCCACCTCATTACAATCGATTCAAATGTACTCTTCTTAATGGCTGAGTAATATTCCATTGTGTATATGTACCACAGCTTTCTTATCCATTCGTCTGCCAATGGACATCTAGGTTGCTTTCATGTCCTGGATATTGTAAACAGTGCAGAGATGAACATTGGTGTACACGTGTCTCTTTCAATTCTGGTTTCCTTGGTGTGTATGCCCAGCATTGGGATTGTTGGGTCATTTGGCAGTACTATTTCTGTTTTTTAAGGAATCTTCACACTGTTCTTCATAGTGACTGTACTAGTTTGCATTCCCACCAAGAGTATTAGAGGGTTCCCTTTTCTCCACATCCTCTCCAGCATTTATTGCTTGTAGACTATTGGATAGTAGCCATTCTGACTGGCGTGAAATGAGGACCTCAATTCTTTTCCTTTATCTCATGAGGTTCTGCCAGTTTAAAGAAAGTCTTCTGTTTTTTCTTTCCTGTAGAGCCCTGTCTCTTTCCTGAAGGGTTCAGGAAAAGTTTGATTTTGTGGATTATCAGGATTTTATCTCAAAGTTTGGCTGAGAGTGGTGTACTTTACAGGCTCTTTTATCCTACACAATAGGAAATAATTACAACTGTAGGTGTAAAGAATACTTTGTAACAATTGAGAATTGCAGACTATCTTCTCCCTCACAGAGGGAAGAAGAAATAAAATACTAAAATGAAATTACTGAACATTCACAGAATTGTCAAATTGACTGTGATGGGGCCACCTTGTTTCTCATAAGTGGTTACGAATGTTCCTTAATAAGATGGAAGAGGCAGGAGATATGCCTACAATTAGTTCAAAATGCATATCTCCTATGGGTTGATTTTGTGCAAGGTGATTGCTCACTAGGCTCTCTTATTTCCTCAATCATCAATCAATTGAAGTGAATAATTAGTAGTGTTACTCCCCCTTCCAATCTTCAACAACAAACTGCTTTTCCCTTCTCCATCCTAGATTTCCTGTGTATCAGAGACCTTCGAGGTCCCAGTTATCTCTTTAAAACCCAATTGTTTTGTATTTTTAATGTATTTTTTATAGCTGATGTGTTCATTTAATTTCTGAATTTATAAGTTTGAAAGAAACACAGCGCATTAAAATATCTAATGGATTCCGTTTCTTAACATGACTTCCTACATATTATATGTATTATATTTAGGTCTTTAGTCCATTTTGAGTTTATTTTTGCATATGTTGTTAGAGAATGTTTTAATTTTACTTTATTGCATGTAGCTATCCAATTATCCCAGCACCACTTATTGAAGAGACTGTCTTCTCGCCACTGTATATTCTTGTCTTTTTTATTATAGATTAATTGACCATAAGCATATAGGTTTATATCTGGGCTCTCTCTTCTGTTCCACATGTCTATTTTTGTGCCAATACTATATTTATTGGATTAATGTAGTTTTCTGATATAGTTCGAAGTCAGGGAACCTGATTCCTCCAGTTCTGACCTTCTTCCTTAAGATGGTTTTGGCGATTCAGGGTCTTTCCTCTTTCCATACAAAATTTAAAATTATCTGTTCTAGTTTTGTGGAAAATGCCCTGGTATTTTCATAGCAATTGCATTGAGTATGTGGATTGCCTTGGATAGCATGTTTATTTTAACAATATCAATTCTTCCAGTCCATAAACAAGATAAACCTTTCCCTCTGTATTATCCTCACTTTCTTTGATAAGGGTCTTATTTTTTCTAAGTACAGGGCTTTCACCACCTTAGGTACGTTTATTTCTAGGTGTTTTATTTCTCTCTTTTTTTATTCGTTTTCTCTCACCCTGGTGGCTTTTCAGCAATGAGTGAAAATTTTTTTCAGAAATAACCACTATAAATCATTAATCAATTCCAGTATATGTGGTATTTGGGGGACCTAAATAATGTTTAAGAAAACAATTTAAAATGTGCAAAATGTTAAATATTTTTAGTGTGTATGTGTAAGTATTCCTATTTCTGTTTGTGTTCTGTATTTGGAGAATGGGATTTTGTCATTCTCTTCATACTGATCATTGGTTTTGATAAATTTTGGAGATAATAGCTGTTCATTTAATTCCTATGATTTTCAGGAGCACTCTGCTGCGGAAGCCAGGACATTCTGCTCATGCCACTGTAGGTCAATCAGGAGAAGATTCTGTGTTGGAGTAAAATGTCCACCAAGTGACCTGAGTCACTCTGATGCCTGAAAGAGCTGGAGTTATGGAGGTCAGTCATACTCTCTCAGGAAGCTCTAACTGATCATTTCATTTTTCAGCTTAGCTGACTTTCACTGAGTTTGGCTGACTGGGGGTTAAACGTGGGGGAGGGGCGTGGCAGGAGTTGGGAGGTGGGACATCCAGTGTCACGTGACATGGGCTGCCATAGTAACAGGCCTGCCTTGCATGCTATCCAATCAGATATGGACAGTGTCTGTGACGTCAGGGAAAGCAGGGCTGATAAACTCGGCCAACGGCCTTCAACCCCCTCATTGTTCTTCCGTCTGAGCTATGGGGAACGGTGGCTCTGCTATGGCCCAACCATCTGACAACTGTGAGGAGGGCCTTATCCCTGTAGAAACTGGCGCCTCCGATGTTGGGCCCTCTGAAACAGAGACTGTGAAAACAGAGGCCTCCAAACCAGAGTCCTATGATGCGGAACCGACAAAGGCCAAAGAGAAGACAGCTAAGGGCCGCTGTCGCCGTCGCCGCGGCTGCCGTCGCCGCGGCTGCCGACGTGACAGCTTCGCTACCTATTTCCCAAGGGTGCTGAAGGGAATACACCCCAGCCTGCGCCTTTCGCGCCAGGCCGTGAATGTCCTGGATTCGTTCGTGAAGGACATGTTTGAGCAGATTGCCGAAGAGGCCGGGCGCCTGGCCCGCTCCACCAGGCGCTGCACCATCATGAATAATGACATCCAGACAGCCGTGCGTCTTCTGCTGCCTGGGGAGCTCGGCAAGTATGCCATTTCCGAGGCCACCAAGTCGGTCATCAGATACAACACCCGCAGATGAACTGCCTCAGGACTATCTGACAATCGCAAACCAGACTTAAGGGTTTTCCCATTAGGCCCTATATTAAAGCATTTCTACCCCAAAGAAAACATTAAAAACCTCATTAACTTTACTTCAATATGTGCCAGTTGTGTCATTTGTTCAATGGAAAATCGTGTACTTCATTCTTAACGTATTGCCACTCGTCACTTTCCTAAATGGTTATCTCTATTCATGGTTTCTCAGCGATTTTAGGGATCTTCATGGTCAAAATTCTTTCCCTAAAAGTTTCATTGGCCTTTTCCATTTTCATCTTCCCATCTGTATTTAGGTATCATCCGGAGATTTTTATATGGGGTATAGCAACCGATAAAGAACAGTATGGTCTTCCCGGGTGGCTCAGGAGTAAAGAATCCGCCTGCAGTGTAGGAGTCGCAGGAGAGGCAGGTTCAATCCCTGGGTCGTAAAGATCCCCAGAAGGAGGGCATGGCAACCCTCTCCAGTATTCTTTCTTGGAGAATCCCATGAAGAGAGGATCCTGGTGGGCTACAGTCCATAGGGTCTGCAAAGAGTCGGGCACCGCTGAAGCAAGGTTGCACGCAGGCATATAAAGAGCAGTGTGTGTGCGCATGTGTGCTCAGTCACTCAGTCATGTCCGACTCTTTCTGACCCCATGGACAGGAGCCTGCAAGGCTCCTATCTCCTTGAAATTTTCCAGGCAAGAATACTGAACTGGTTTGCCATTTCCTACTCCAGGGGATCTTTCTGACCAAGGGATAGAAGCTGTGTCTCTTGCTTTGGCAGTCAGATTCTTTACCACTGCACAAGCAGTAGCAGATATAAAAATCACACTTACCCATTCCATTCCTTCAATCCCAATTCGCTTCCATGTGTAAAATAGGACTCAAATACAGTGGAAGATAAGAAAATTCTAAATTTCTGGAATCAAGCACCATATCTTCTGAAATTACCTTATCCAGATTTCTCTGATCCTATATTTTGTTTGCAACCTAGAACATTTTGCTTTTTTAAAAACAAAAATCCTGACTGAATCGCAAACTTGCAGGGATGATGGGATAGTCCAGTGACAGCGAACGTAGCCACCATCTCCACAATAGCAGCCAATGAGGGACTGGTAGCCCATGAGCCAAAGCAATTGGCCAAACGTATGGTGGAGTGATGAGGGCTGAACAAATAACAACCTTCCTGTGACACTCAGCCTAGAGATGGAGTGGGAACATGGGGTGATAGTTCCCTGGATGTTTTTCCATTCAAGCACCTGCTTTTAACCATGGCGATTTAAGTATAGGCATCCATTTCTTGGGGCTTCCCAGGTGGTGCTAGTGGTAAAGAACCTGCCTTCTTAGGTGGGAAACGTAAGAGCCATGGATTCGATCCCTGGATTGGGAAGATGCCCTGGAGAAAGGCATGGAAACCCACTCCAATATTCTTGCTGGAAAGTCCCATAGACAGAGGAGGCTAGCGGGTTACAATCCATAGGGTCTCAAAGAGTCAGACACGACTGAAGTGGCTTAGCGTGCACACATCCATTTCTTGGGTCTTCCCAGGTGGTGCTGGTAGTAAAGAACTTGCCTGCATTGAAGGAGACACAGGAGACCCAGGTTCTGTCCCTAGATGGAGAAGGTTCCCTGGAGGAGTGCATGGAAACCCACTCCAGTGTTCTTTCCTGGATAATTCCCAGGAACAGAGGAGCCTGGGGGGCCACAGTTCATAGGGTCACAAAGAATCGGACACAACTGAAGGGACAGCGCACATGCATGCATCCATTTCTTGTTGTGGGACATGTCTCTAGCTCCTTGCGTCAAAATAAGGAGGAGGAGGATATTCAGCAATTAAGAGAAATAAGATGACTCCTTCTTCTACCTCAAGTATTTGACTGCTATTGCTTATGATAATATTTACTGAATTTAATGTCCATTGTGTTTTCTTCTTGGTGCACTGACATTTTTATTTCTATAAGTATATTGCTGAATTTCAAAGTAGTTGGTGATTTTCCTATTCCTTTTATTTTTGTTTGTTTTGAGATTTTTATTTTTTAATTAATTAAATTATATTGAAGGATTATTGCTTTACAGAATTTTGCTGTTTTCTATCATACCTCAACATGAATCAGCCTAGGGTAAACATATATCTCCTCCCTTTTGGAACTCCCTCCCATCTTCCTCCCCATCCCACCCCTCTAGGTTGATACAGAGCCCCTGTTTGAGTTTCCTGAGCCATACAGCAAATTCCTGTTGGCTATCTATTTTACATACGGCAATGTGAGTTTCCGTGTTACTCTTTCCATGCATCTCACCCTCTCCTCCCCTCTCCCCATAGTTCTATTCTCCTACTTCTTTCTTAAAAGATTGATTTCAAGCTTACTACATCCTTCGAGAGAGAGAAAGCACTCTGTGATTTCAGTCCTTTGTAATTTACAATGGTTTTCATTAGAACTTAATATTTCATTATATTTTAAACTATTCATTTTGAACGTTAAGCAACAAGGATATGCTGTACAGCACAGAGAAATATACCAATTATCTAATAATAAATGTAAACAGAGTATGAATATAAAAGAGCTGAATCACTATGTTGTAAACCTGAACAAATATAACATTGCAACTCATGAATATATCCATAAAAAGTATTTTAAAGTTAAAAAGAATATATCAGTACCACTGTTATTGGATGTAGAAATCTCTGAAGGATGTGACTCTCAGCAAAATAATGAGAGAAAAGCTAGGAGGATCTACAAAATTCCAACCTCTTGACCCCAGCTGTAGTGTTTTCTCTAGGTCAGTCGTAACAGAGTTCAGTAAGTTCTAAATTATTTTCCTAGCAATTTCATTTCCCAGTTTATTGTCATTCTCCCAAAGTGTACTATGGAGTTCTTCAGAAGCAGTTTACGTGTGATATGCAATAGATAAAGTGAAGAAACTGACATACCCATCCACTACCTCTATTATATTTTACCCACATATCCCAGTTTATTTACATATTTTCCACATATCCTAGTTAATCAAACATTTAAATATATAAATGGGGACTGATATATAGTACAGAAATGGCAAAAAAAAATTTCACACACATTAAGATTTTCTAATTTCCTGGTTTTTTAAATTGTTTTAAAAATTCATATAGGGGAACAAGATGGCAGAGGAATAGGTAGATGTGGAGTACATCTCTCTCCACGGATACATGAGGAATACACCTTCAGACACAGAAGTGCATGCAGAACACCAGCTGAGAGTGGACAGGAGTCATTGACCAGCAGAAAATAATATATAGACCCACCCAAACTGTGGTAGGATGAAGGAAGTAGGGGGAAAAACAGGAGTGTTAGTAGGACTGGACCTGCCCTCTGCAGGTGGGGGAACTGAAGCAAGGGTCTGATCCCCACATCAGGGCAATTGTCTGAGTCAGAGGAGAAACATTTAAGGCTGAGAGTGAAACAGCTGATCTGTGGCAGCCTAAATGGAATGAGAATATCAGACAGTCCTTGCAACCATACATACCCAAGACAGGGATGCAGATCCCTTGGAAGGTGCAGCGGCTGGTAGCTGGAGTTTAGGGATTGTGGAGCAATCCCAAAGTGAGGGCTGCTGTTGACTGTGGAGAGACTGATCAAGGGGATATGAGGGAGGAGACTGTGGTGGGAAATGCCTGTGGAAGAAAGCCAGGCAGCCATGGAAGCTAGGCAATACTGCTGAGTCACGTTTGGGGGTGGAGCCATCACCATAGCCTCTCTCCCCACAGTGCCAGCATTGGCAGCTGAACAATAGAGAGGCTGGCCCAGCAAGCACCTTACACACTGAACTACAGAGAAGGACCCCACCCAGGGTGCCCCTTTAAGTGCCCGATGTGCCAGTCTACAGAGTAGGACCCCAGCCAGGGGGGCCCCTATATGTGCCTGATGTGCCAAACAACAGAGACGGTCCCCAGGCAAGGAAGCCCTCTAAGTGCCTGAACGGGTGGAGCTATGGAGAAAGACTGGCCAAAGAGGCCTTCTGATCGCCAGCTACAAGAGGCTCAAAAAAAGACTCTGATAGGGCCATAACTCCTGCAGTGGAGGCAGTCTGTGTCCCTGCACACTTGGTGCTGCCAGGGTCCCCGCAAGCCAAGCAGCTGTGCCAGCTTCACGGTCAACTCTCACTGGGGCAGAGCTGCCACAGGCAAAATATGTCTTGTGCCTCTGAACGTGGGGTCGCTTTGGTAGTGTCCTACATTTTGTGACCCAGGAGACTGTGGCCTGCCAGGCTTCTCTGTCAGGGAGCAGGGTTCTCCAGGCAAGGATATAGGAGCCTGTAGGCCAATACTAGTTTCCATGGCTGTGGGGCACTGGAGCGACCCTGAGGAGATACCCCACGTCCAAGGGCAGAGAGGCCCCAGCAAGATGGTAGGAGGGGCAAATTCGCATTTAGAATCACACCCCACCTCCACCAGAGACACTCAGAGGGCTCAAATAAATCTTGTGTGCACCAGGACCAAGAGACCCCACATAGACTGAGACAGAACTGGGTTTGAGTGTCTCCTGTGTAGGTACAGGTCAACAATGGACTGCCGCAGGGGCAGGGGCCCTGGATGCAGCAGACTTGGGTATGGCATAAGTCCTCTTGGAGGAGGTCGCCATTAACCCCACCATAGAGCGGCCAGAACTTACACGGGACTGGGAAATAGACTCTTGAAGGGCACAAACAGAAACTTGTGTGCACCAGGACCCAGAAGAAAGGAGCAGGGACCCCACACGAGACTGACCCAGACTTGCCTGGGAGTGGCCAGGACTCTCCAGTGGAGATGTAGGTCTGTGGTGGCCTGCTGCAAGGTTGGGGGCCCTGAGTGTAACAGTACATGGATGGGGCCTTTTGAAGGAGATCCCCACTATCTTCATTCAGTTCAGTTGCTCAGATGTGTCCAACTCTTTGAGACCCCATGAATCACAGCAGGCCAGGCCTCCCTGTCCCTCACCAACTCCCAGAGTTCACTCAAACTCATATTCATCGAGTCGGTGATGCCATCCAGCCACCTCATGCTCTGTCATCCCCTTCTCCTCTATCCCTCCCAGCATCAGAATCTTTTCCAGTGAGTCAACTCTTCGCATGAGGAAGCCAAAGTATTTGGAGATTCAGCTTTAGTATCAGCCCTCCAATGAATACCCAGGATTGATCTCTTTTAGAATGGACTGGTAGGATCTCCTTGCCGACCAAGGGACTCTTGAGTCTTCTCCAACACCACAGTTCAAAAGCATCAATTCTTTAGCAATCAGCTTTCTTCACAGTCCAACTCTCACATCCATACTTGACCACTGGAAAAGCCATAGCCTTTATTAGATGGACCTTTGTTGGCAAAGTAATGTCTCTAATTTTTAATATGCTATCTAGGTTGGTCATAACTTTCCTTCCAAGGAGTAAGGGTCTTTTAATTTCATGGCTGCAATCAGCATCCACAGTGAATTTGGAGCCCCCCAAAATGAAGTCTGACACTGTTTCCACTGTTTCTCCATCTATTTCCCACTAAGTGATGGGACTAGATGCCATGACCTTAGTTTTCTGAATGTTGAGCTTCAAGCCATCGTTTTCACTCTCCTCTTTCATATTCATCAAGAGGTTTTTTAGTTGCTATTCACTTCCTGCCATAAGGGTGGTGTCATCTGCATATCTGAGGTTATTGCTTTTTCTCCTGGCAATCTTGATTCCAGCTTATGCTTCTTCCAACCCAGCATTTCTCATGATGTACTCTGCATATAAGCTAAATAATCAGGGTGACAATATACAGCCTTGACGTACTCCTTTTCTTGTTTCAAACCAGTCTGTTGTTCCATGTCCATTTCTAACTGTTGCTTTCTTACCTGCACACGGGTTTCTCAAGAGGCAGGTCAGGTGGTCTGGTATTCCCATCTCTTTCAGAATGTTCCACAGTTTCTTGTGATCCACACTGTCAAAGGATTTGGCATAGTCCATGAAGCAGAAATAGATGTTTTTCTGGAACTCTCTTGCTTTTTCCATGATCCAGGGAATGTTGGCAATTTGATCTCTGGTGCCTCTGCCTTTTCTAAAACCAGCTCGAATATCTAGAAGTTCACGGTTCATGGACAGCTGAAGCATGGCTTAGAGAATTTTGAGCATGACTTTACTAGCGTGTGAGAAGAGTGCAATTGTGAAGTAGTTTGAGAATTCTTTGGCATTGCCTTCTTTGGGATTGGCATGAAGACGGAACTTTTCCAGTCCTGTGGCCACTGCTGAGTTTTCCAAATTTGGTGGCATATTGAGTGCAGCACTTTCACAGCATCATCTTTCAGGATTTGAAATAGTTCAACTGGAATTCCATCACCACCACTAGCTTTGTTCATAGTAATGCTTTCTAAGGCCCACTTGACTTCACATTCCAAATTGTCTGGGTCTAGGTGAGTGATCACACCATCGTGATTATATTGGTCGTGAAGATCTTTTTTGTACAGTTCTTCTGTGTGTTCTTGCCACTTCTTCTTAATATGTTCTGCTTCTGTTAGGTCCATACCATTTCTGTCCTTTATCGAGCCCATCTTTGCATGAAATGTTCCCTTTGAATCTCTAATTTTCTTGAAGAGATCTCTTGTCTTTCCTATTCTGTTGTTTTCCTCTATTTCTTTGCATTGATCGCTGAGGAAGTCTTTCTTATCTCTCCTTGCTATTCTTTGGAACTCTGCATTCAGATGCTTATATCTTTCCTTTTCTCCTTTGCTTTTCGCTTCTCTTCTTTTCACAGTTATTTGTAAAGCCTCCTCAGACCGCCATTTTGCTTTTTTCATTTCTTTCCATGGGGATGGTCTTGATTCCTGTCTCCTGTACAATGTCACGAACCTCCGTCCATAGTTCATCAGGCACTCTATCAATCAGACCTTGTCCCTTAAATCTATTTCTCACTTCCACTGTATAATCATAAGTGATTTGATTTATGTCATATCTTAATGGTCTAGTGGTATTCCCTACTTTCTTCAATTTCAGTCTGAATTTGGCAATATGGATGGAGTTCATGATCTGAGCCACAGTCAGCTCCTGGTCTTGTTTTTGCTAACTGTATAGAGCTTCTCCATCTTCACCTGCAAAGAATTATAATCATCTGATTTAGGTGTTGACCATCTAGTGATGTCCATTTGTAGATTCTTCTCTTGTGTTGTTGAAAGCGGGTATTTGCGATGACCAGTGTGTTCTCTTGGCAAAACTCTATTGATCTTTGCCCTGCTTCATTCCGTGCTCCAAGGCCAAGTCTGCCTGTTACTCCAGGTGTTTCTTCACTTCCTACTTTGGCATTCCAGTCCCCTTTAATGAAAAGGACATCTTTTTTGGGTGTTAGTTCTAAAAGGTCTTGTAGGTCTTCATAGAACCATTCAACTTTGGCTTCTTCAGCATTACCTGTTGGGGCATAGGCTTGGATTACTATAATATTGAATGGTTTGCCTTGGAAAGGAACAGAAATCATTCTGTCATTTTTGAGATTGCATCCAAGTACTGCATTTCGGACTCTTTTGTTGACCATGATAGCTACTCCATTTCTTCAAAGGGATTCCTGCCCACAGTAGTAGATATAATGGTCATCTGAGTTAAATTCACACATTCCAGTCCATTTTAGTTCACTGATTCCTAGAATGTCGATGTTCACTCTTGCCATCTCCTGTTTGACCACTTCCAATTTGCCTTGATTCATGGACCTAACATTCCAGGTTCTTATGCAATATTGCTCTTCACAGCATCGCACCTTGCTTCTATCACCAGTCACATCCACAACTGGGTATTGTTTTTGCTTTGCCTCCATCCCTTCATTCTTTCTGGAGTTATTTCTCCACTGATCTCCAGTAGCATATTGGCCACCTCATGCTCAATATGCTCACATGCTAGCAAATAATGCTCAAAATTCTCTAAGCCAGGCTTCAACAGTACGTGGACCTTGAACTTCCAGATGTTCAAACTGGATTTAGAAAAGGCAGAGGAACTAGAGATCAAATCGCCAACATCTGTTGGATCATCAACAAAGCAAGAGGGTTCCAGAAAAACATCTATTTCTGCTTTATAGACTCTGCCAAAGTTTTTGACCATGTGGATCACAACAAACTGTGGAAAATTGTTCAAGTGGTGGGCATACCACCACCTGACCTGTCTCTTGAGAGATCTGTATGCATGTCAAGAAGCAACAGTTAGAATTGGACATGGAACAACAGACTGGTTCCAAATTGGTAAAGGAGTACATCAAGGCTGTGTATTGTCACCCTGCTTATTTAACTTATATGCAGAGTACATCATGAGAAACACTGGTGTGGATGAAGCAAAAGCTGGAAACACGATTGCCAGGAGATATATCAATAACCTCAGATAGGCAGATGATACCACCCTCATGGCAGAAAGCAAAGAGGAACTAAAGAGCCTCTAGTTTAAAGTGACAGAGTAGGGTGAAAAAGTTGGTTTTAAACTCAAAATTCAGAAAACTAAGTTCATGGCATCTGGTCCCATCACTTCACAGCAAATAGATGGGGAAATAGTTGGAACAGTGAGGGAGTTTTCTTGGTGGGGGGGGGGGCTCCAAAATCACTGCAGATGGTGACTGAAACCATGAAATAAAAGATGATTGTTCCTTGGAAGAAAAGCTATGACCAAGCTGGACAGCATATTAAAAAGCAGAGACATTACTTTGCCAACAAATGTCTGTCTAGTCAAAGCTATGGTTTTTCCAGTAGTCATGTATGGATGTGAGAGTTGGACTATGAAGAAGGCTGAGCAACCCCAATGACTGCAGCACACCAGGCCTTCCTGTCCATCACCAACAACCAGATCTTACTCAAACTTATGGCCATTGAGTCAGTGACGCCATCCAACAATCTCATCCCCTGTTCTCCCTTTCCCCTCCCACCTTCAATCTTCCCCAGCATCAGAGTCTTTTCAAAAGAGTCAGTTCTTCACATCAGGTGGCCAAAGTATTGGAGTTTCAGCTTCAGCATCTGTCCCTCCAGTGAATGTTCAGGTCTGATTTCCAATAGGATAGACTGGTTGGATCTCTTTGCTGTAGAAGGGACTCTCAAGAGTCTTCTCCAACATCACAGTTCAAAATCATCAAGTTTTTGGCACTCAGCTTTCTTTAAAGTGAAAATCTCACATCCATACATGACCACTGGAAACCTTGACTAGACAGACGTTTGTTGGCAAAGTAATGTCTCTGCTTTTTAATATGCTGTCTAGGTTGGTCATAACTTTCTTTCCAAGGAGTAAACATCTTTTAATTTCATGGCTGCAGTCATGATCTACAGTGATTTTGGAGTACAGAAAAAGAAAGTCTGTCACTGTTTCCACTCTGTCCCCATCTATTTGCCATGAAGTGATGGGACCGGATGCCATGATCTTCATTTTCTGAATGTTGAGTTTCAAGCCAACCTTGTCCTCTTTCACTTTCACCAAGAGGCTCTTTAGTTTCTCTTTACTTTCTGCCATAAGGGTGGTATCATCTACATATCTGAGGTTATTGATATTTCTCCTGGCACTCTTGATTCCAGGTTGTGCTTCCTCTAGTCCAGCATTTTGCATAATGTACTCTGCATATAAGTTAATTAAACAGGGTAACAATACACAGCCTTGACGTACTCACTTCCCTATTTGGAACCAGTCTGTTGTTCACATCTATTTCCATTTGTTGCTTCTTGACCTGCATACAGGTTAGGCAGGCAAGGGGTTCTGGTATTCTCATCTCCTGAAGAATTCTTCACAGTCTTCTGTGATCTACACAGTCAAAGGCTTTGGCATAGTCAATAAAGTAAAAGTAGATGTTTTCCTGGGCCTCTCTTGCTTTTTCAATGATCCAACTGATGTTGGCAATATGATCTCTTGTTCCTCTGCCTTTTCTAAATCCACCTTGGTAATGAGTTTCTGACTCATAGGAAGAAAAACTGATGTTTTGAAGCAGCAACTATTAGCAACATAGACATTAAGGCATTTTCTGAAATCACTCTTTTCAAGTGGTTCACACTTGTTTCTCAGAGAAGGCACCTGGACCTGCACAGAGTTTCCACTTCTGAATTTTTTTCCCAGTGGACATACCAGTTTCTAATTGCTGCAACAGTAAGGTATGCACTGGATTTCATGGTTGATTTTAATGTAGCTTGCATAATAAGCTCTTTATTTCCATTCAAAATCCTTAGTTTTAATTTCAACATTACAGAATAATAAGAAGAAATGAACTTCTTGAGGGGGCTTATTGCCTAAATTCTTTTACTATTGATCTCAGAGAGAGGTCTGGAGGTGATACTGGCCCCATTCATACTTGCAAGAGTCCATTAACTCTCTCTGGAATCAAATCTTGCCCCCATTTTACTCTTCAGGAGGTGGTGCTCTGTCTGAGGTATAATAATTTGTTTTTGATCTCTGCAAAGAATGCTGCTGCTGCTGCTAAGTCGCTTCAGTCGTGTCCGACTCTGTGTGACACCATACATGGCAGCCCACCAGGCTCCCCTGTCCCTGGGATTCTCCAGGCAGCAACAATGGCTGTGAAGAATGAGCACTGAAATTTTTGAATTTTGTAGTTTTTATCGCTTTTATCACATTGTTTGCATAACAGAGATATCCTCCACACATTTCATCATCCTAGTCAAAAGGGTTACTTACAGCTTATGTTAAATATTCAAATGAAATATTTCACAATAGGATGTAATGATGAGTTTCAAAGGAGATCATAATAAATTGTAAAGAATTGAAATCCCACAGACTGTTCTCTCTCAACAGATGTCATAAGCTAGAAACTTGTTTATCAAGGAAACTAATAGAAAATTCGCAACACCTTTAAAATTCATCACTCCATATATAGGAAATTTACACAAATGAAATTAAAGTAAAAATCTTCCTGCACCACAAAGAAAAGGGAATGGACAAGAAAAGCCGTGAACTTTAACATGAATCTGGCCATTCAAACACCTTGAGGTAAAAGGAGATACTGTAGGTTTTATATTGCTGATAATTCTCCTCTAAATTTCTGTAAGGGCCTGAAGACATGACCTGCTCTGGATTCATGTCCTTAATTCTCCATGATTGAATATAAATAAAGAACCAAAGAGAACTGGCCAAGTACCACAGTTCCTTTCCCCTTAACCTCCAGCCTGGTTTTCATAGAAAGGCTATTATCTCTTGAGCTCTGGTCACTCAACCACACTTTGAGTCAACAGCTGTGGCTCACAGGCTGCCAGTCCCCCACTGGCTGTACCAGTAGAGATAGATGTTTGAAATGCCTTCCCTGGACACTCTCTAATGGGCATAAAATTGCAGGTCATAAAAGTTATTGTTTTAAAGATCAAAGGATTCTCTGTTAGAAAATAACTGATTAGATTTATCTGTATGAATTTGTTTTTCTTTTTAACTTATTATTTTATTGAAGGATAATTGCTTTAAGAATTTTGTTGCTTTCTGTCAAACCTCAACATGAATCAGCCATAGGTATACATATATCCCCTCCCTTTTGAACCCCCGCCCCACCTCCTTCCCCATACCACCCCTCTAGGTTGATACAGAGCCCCTGTTTGAGTTTCCTTAGCCATACAGCAAATTCCCATTGCCTATGGTGATGGAAACAGTGGCTGACTTTCTTTTTCTGGGCTCCAAAATCACTGCAGATAGTGATTGCAGCCATGAAATTAAAAGACGCTTGCCCCTTGGGAGGAAAGTTATGACCAAACTAGACAGCATATTAAAAAGAAGAGACGTTACTTTGCCAACAAAGGACCATCTGGTCAAGGCTATGGTTTTCCCAGTAGTCATGTATGGATCTGAGAGTTGGGTTTATTTTTTTTTTTGGTAATTAATTTATTTTTTATTGGAGGCAAATTATTTTACAATATTATATTGGTTGGTTTTGCCATACATTGACATGAATTCGCCCCGGGTTTACATAAGTTCCCCCTCCTGAACCCCCCGCCCACCTCCCTCCTCCCTTTATCCTCCCTCTGGGTCATCCCCACATGCCAGCCCCGAGCATCCTATAACATGCATTGACCCTGAACTAGTGATTTGTTTCACATATGACAACATACGTGCTTCAATGCCGTTCTCCCAAATCATCCCACCCTTACCCTCTCCCACAGAGACCCAAAGACTGTTCTATACATCTGTGTCTCTTTTGCTGTCTCCTATACAGGGTTATCATTTGCATCTTTCTAAATTCCATATATATGCGTTAGTATACTGTATTGGTGTTTTTCTTTCTGGCTTACTTCACTCTGTATAATAGGCTCCAGTTTCATCCACCTCATTAGAACTGATTCAAATGTATTCTTTTTAATGGCTAAATAATACTCCATTGTGTATATGTACCAAAGTTTTCTTATCCATTCGTCTGCAGATGGACATCTAGGTTGCTTCCATGTCCTGGCTATTATAAACAGTGCTGCGATGAACATTGGAGTACATGTGTCTCTTTCAATTCTGGTTTCCTCGGTGTGTATGCCCAGGAGTGCGATTGCTGGATCATATGGCAGTCCTATTTCCAGTTTTTTGAGGAATCTCCACACTGTTCTCCATAGTGGCTGTACTAGTTTGCATTCCCACCAACAGTGTAAGAGGGTTCCTTTCTCTCCACATCCTCTCCAGGATTTATTGCATGTAGACTTTTGGATAGCAGCCATTCTGACTGGTGTGAAATGGTATCTCATTGTGGTTTTGATTTGCATCTCTCTGATTATGAGGGATGTTGAGCATTTTTTCACGTGTTTGTTAGCCATGTAAAATGGGCCAAAGAACTAAACAGACATTTCTCCAAAGAAGACATAAACATGGCTAACAAACACATGAGAGTTGGGTTTAAAGAAAGCTGAGCGCCAAAGAATTGATACTTTTGAAGTGTGGTGTTGGATAAGACTCTTGTGTCCCCTGGACTGCAAGGAGATCCAACCTGTCCATCATAAAGGAGATCAGTCCTGGGTGTTCATTGGAAGGACTGATGTTGAAGCTGAAACTCCAATACTGTGGCCACCTGATGCAAAAAACTGACTCATTTGAAAAGGCCCTGATGCTGGGAAAGATTGAAGGCAGTAGGGGAAGGGGACAACAGAGGATGAGATGATCGGATGGCATCATTGACTCAATGAACACGGGTTTGGATGGACTCTGGGAGTTGGTGATGGGCAGGGAGGCCTGGCATGCTGCGGTTCATGGGGTTGCAGAGTCGGACATGAGTGAGTGACTGAACTGAACTGTACTGAATATAAGTCTCTATGTTACTCTTTCCATACATCTCACACTCTCCTCCCCTCTCCCAATGACCATAAGTCTATTTTCTATGTCTGTTTCTCCATTGCTGCCCTGTAAATAAATTCTTCAGTACCATTTTTCTAGGTTCCCTGTATGACAGTTAGAATATGATATTTATCTTTCTCCTTCTGACTTACTTCACTCTATATAGATTCTAGGTTCATCCACCTCACCAGAACTGACTCAAAGGCATTCCTCTTTGTGGCTGAGTAATATTCCATTGTGTATATGTACCACTTCTTTATCCATTCATCTGTCGATGGACATCTAGGTTGCTTCCATATTCTAGCTATTGTAAGTAGTGCTGCAATGAACAATGGGATACATGTGTCTCTTTCAATTTTGGTTTCCTCAGGGTATATGCTAGGAGTGGGATTGCTGGGTCATACAGTAGTTTTATTCCTAGTTGTTTAAGGATTCTCCATAACTTCTTCCATTGTAGCTGTATCAATTTACATTCCCACCAACAATGCAAGAGCGTTCCCATTTCTCCACACCCTCTGCAGCATTTATTGTTTGTAGACTTTTTGATGATGGCCATTCTGACCAGTGTGAGGTGATATCTCACTTTGGTTTGCATTTCTCTGATAATGAGTGATGTTGAGTATTTTTTCATGTGTTTGTTAGTCATCTGTATGTCTTCTTTGGAAAAATGTCTGTTTATGTCCTTTTCCCACTTTTTGATTGGGTTATTTGTTGTTCTGGCATTCAGTTGTATGAGCTGCTTGTGTATTTTGGAAATTAATCCTTTGTCAGTTGTTTCATTTGCTATTATTTTCTCCCATTCTGAGGGTTGTCTTTTCACCTTGCTTATAGTTTCCTTTGCCGTGCAAAAGCTTTTAAGTTTGGTGAGGTCCCATTTGTTTACTTTTGTTCTTATTTCCATTACTCTAGGAGGTGGGTCATAGAGGATCTTGCTTTGATTTATGTCATTGAGTGTCCTACCTATGTTTTCCTCTAAGAGTTTTATAGTTTCTAGTCTTATATTTAGGTCTTTAAATCCATTTTGAGTTTATCTTTGTGTATGTGTGTATGTGTCTATTTCCCTTTTGATTTCTTCAGTAACCTGTTGGTTATTTAGAAACACATTTTTTAATCTCCATGCGTTGGGGTTTCTTACAGGTTTTTTTTCTCTTGTAATTGATATCTAGTCTCATAGTGTTGTGGTCAGAGAAGATGCTTGATAAGATTTCGATTTTCTTAAATTTACTGAGGTTTGATTTGTGATCCAAGATGTGGTCTATCCTGGAGAATGGTCCACGTGCAATTGAGAAGAATGGTGTATTCTTCTGCATTTGGATGGAATGTCCTGAAGATATCAATGAGATCCATCTCCTCTAATGTATCATTTAAAACTTGTGCTTCCTTATTAATTTTCTCCTTTGATGATCTGTCCATTGGTGTGAGTGGGGTGTTAAAGTCTCCTACTACTATTGTTACTGTCAATTTCTCCTTTTATGTCTGTTAGTGTTTGTCTTATGTATTGAGGTACGCCTATGTAGGGTGCATAGATATTTACAATTGTTATGTCTTCCTCTTGGATTGATCCCATGATCATTATGCAGTGCCCTTCCTTATCTCTTGCAATCTTCTTTAAGATCTATTTTGTCTGATATGAGGATTGCTACTCCAGCTTTCTTTTGCTTCCCATTTGCATAGATATATTTTTCCATCCTCTTACTGTCAGTCTCTGTGTGTCTTGAGGTCTGAAGTGGGTTTCTTGTAGACAGCATATATATGGGTCCTGTTTTTGTATACATTCAGCCAGTCTGTGTCTTTTGGTTGGAGCATTTAATCCATTTATATTTAAAGTAATTATTGATATATATGTTCCTATGGCTATTTTCTTAATTTGTTGGGGTTGATTTTATAGATCTTTTTTCTTCTCTTGTATTTCTTGACTATATCAGTCCCTTTCACATTTGTTTTAAAGCTGGTTTGGTGGTACTGAATTCTCTTAACTCTTGCTTGTCTGAAAAGCTTTTTATTTCTCCATCAATTTTGAATGAGATCCTTGTCAGGCACAGTAATCTTGGTTGTAGATTTTCCCCTTTCAGTACTTTAAATATATCCTGCCGTTCCCTTCTGGCCTGCGGAATTCTGCTAAAAGATCAGCTATTAAGCTTATGGGGTTTCCCTTGTATGTTACTTCTTGCTTCCACCTTGCTGCTTTTAATATTCTTTCTTTGTGTTTAGTCTTTGTTAGTTTGGTTCGTGTGTGTCTTGGTGTGTTTCTCCTTGGGTTTATCCTGTATGGGACTCTTTGTGCCTCTTGAACTTGATCAACTATTTCCTTTTCTATGCTGGGAAATTTTCAACTATAATCTCTTCAAAAATTTTCTCATACCCATTCTTTTACTCTTCTTCTTCTGGGACCCCTATAATTCGAATGTTGATGTGTTTGATATGGTCCCAGAAGTCTCTGAGACTGTCCTCAGTTCTTTTTATTATTTTTACTTTATTCTGCTCTTCAGAAGTTATTTCCACCATTTCTATCTCCCAGCTCACTGAGTCATTCTTCTGCTTCAGATATTCTATTAATTCCTTCCAGAGTATTTTTAATTTCAGTAGTTGTGTTGTTTGCATCTGCATGTTTATTCTTTAATTCTTCTAGGTCTTTGTTAATTGATTCTTGCATTTTCTCCATTTTCTATTCAAGGTTTTTGATCATCTTTATTATCATTATTATGAATTGTTTTTCAGGTAGTTTGCCTATTTCCTCTTCATTTGTTTGGACTTATGTGTTTCCGGTTTGTTCCTTCATTTGTCTAGTATTTCTCGGCCTTTTCATTATTTTCTTTAACTTATTGTGTTTGGGGTCTCATTTTCCCAGGCTTCAGGGTTGAATTCTTTCTTCTTTGTGATTTGTGCCCTCCTAAGGTTGGTCCCGGAGAAGGCAATGGCAAGACACTCCAGTACTATTGCCTAGAAAATCCCATGGATGGAGGAGCCTGGTAGGCTGCAGTCCGTGGGGTCGCTAAGGGTCGGACACGACTGAGCGACTTCACTTTCCCTTTTCACTTTCACACATTGGAGAAGGAAATGGCAACCCACTCCAGTGTTCTTGCCTGGAGAATCCCAGGGAAAGGGGAGCCTGGTGGGCTTCCGTCTATGGGGTCACACAGAGTCGGACACGACTGAAGTTACTTAGCAGCAGCAGCAGCAAGGTTGGTCCAGTGGTTTGTGTAAGCTTCATAGAGGGTGAGGTTTGTGCTGAGTTTTTGTTTGTTTTTCCTCTGATTGGCAAGGCTGAGTGAGGTCATAATCCTGTCTGCTGATGTTTGGGTTTGTATTTTTGTTTTATTTGTTGTTTAGATGAGGTGTCCTGCACAGGGTGCTACTGGTGGTTGAGTGATGCCAGGTCTTGTATTCCAGTGGTATCCTTCGTGTGAGTTCTCACTATTTGATATTCCATATGGTTAGTTCTCTGGTAGTCTAGGATCTTGGAATCAGTGTTCCCACTCCAAAGGCTCAGTGCTTGATCTCTGGTCAAGAATGAAGATTCCACAAGTGGTTTGTTATGGCATCAAGTGAGATTAAAACAAATGTAAAAAAATGAAAAACCAAAGATGAACCTCAGACAAATGGCAGTTACAAAATCAGGCAAACAATAATAAACATAAAGGAATATAAACATATACATATATACTCATGAGCAAAGTCAAAACAGTCCAACAAAAATAAAGTGCAATAGATTGGCCCAGCAAACAAAGGAAATAAAAAATTATATTTACCAGTTAAGAACAAAACTATCAAAAGCAGAACCTGGAGAAAAAAAAAAAAAGCAAGGTGCCAAGTTGGGAATAAAGCAATGAAAACAAAACTAACAAATTTGTTCAGAGGAAAGAAAAGAAAGAATAGATATGCAAAGTTAAAGAGGTAGATGAAGAAGATTTATATACATTAAAGAGTAACTACAAGGGAAAAAGAGCAGTAGGAAAAGTAAACAAAGGAATAAATGTAAAAAAATATAATAGGTTTTAAAAAATTAAAGATTAAAAGTATAAAAAAGAGAAAAGTAAAAAAAATGGAAGAAGAAAGAAAAAAGGGGAAAAAGCAAAATTTCCTCAGAACTGCAAAAGCCCAATGTAGAGACAGAGGTTTATAACAACATTAAAAGATGTGACTGAATATACACATATACATATAAACACATAAGCAAAATCAAAATAGTTCAACAAAAATAAAGTTCTATAGGTAGAACCAGTGAACAAAGGGAAACAAAAGTTATGTGTACTAGAACAAAACTTACTAAAGCAGAACTGGACAACAAAACTAAAGCAAGATGCCAATTGGAGAATAAAGCAATGAAAATAATACTAACAAATATGTTGAGAGGAAAGGAAAGAAAGAAAAGAAAGATAGATATGCAAAGTTAAACAGAGGTAGATAAAGAAGATTTATATATATTAAAGATGAACTGCAAGGGGAAACGAACAGTAGGAAAAGCAAACAAAGGAATAAATGTAGAAAAAAATAATAATAGGTTTAAAATTTTAAAAAAAGAAAAGGGAAAAAAAGGAAATCTCCCCAGAACTGCAAAAGCCCAGTGTAGAGACAGAGGTTATAACAACAATAAAAAGTGTGACTGAGGGAAAAAAAAAAAAGTTCAAAAGCTTAATTAGACTTAATGGTGGCAATAAAATTGCCAGCTACAACAGAGCAGGAGGAAAGGGAAAAAAAGGAAAAAATCCATAAGAATCTACAGAACAAGTCAAAATTTAGGAATAGTAAGTGTTTTTCTTGAGTCACTGCTGTCAGAGTCCTTTCCCTCGCTGGGAGTCACAGTTCACCTCACCTCCCTAGAAACCCTCTAACACTATGCTATCACTGGACCTGCTGTGGGGGCAGCTGAGGTTCTAATCTGGTCCTAATTCTGTGTTCTTGTCTCCAATGTCCACAGATACCAAAACTAGTGTGTTTTTTTTTTTTTGTGGGAGTTCTCAATGACCTTTTATATAGTCCATAGACACAGAATTTGTCTACTGGATCATGTGGATTGAATCTGCAGCTTGTATAGCTGGTGGGCAGGTTTGGGGTCTTCTTCCTTAGCCACATTGCCCCTGGGTTTCAATTGTGGTTTCATTTCCACCTCTGCATGTGGGTGATCCACTGGGGTTTGCACCTGAGGCTGTCCTGGAGGAGTTGGGGTTCCCCTGTGAGGACCAGGTGTGTAGGTGGTGTTGCTGCTTGGGTTGCAGGGTCCTGGAAGCACCAGGTACTCAGGGGAGTTGTCGGCTAGAGCAACAGGAAATAAAGTGCTTTAGAAGGGTATCAGTTCGATTCAGTCGCTGAGTTGTGTTCGACTCTTAGCGAACCCATGGACTGCAGCATGCCAGGCCTCCCTGTCCATCACCAACTCCTGGGGTTTACTCAAACTCATGTCCATTGAGTCAGTGATGCTATCCAACCATCTCATCCTCTGTAGTCCCCTTCTCCTCCTGCCTTCAGTCTTTCCCAGCATCAGGGTCTTTACAAATGAGACAGTTCTTCGCATCAGGGGGGCAAATTATTGGAGTTTCAGTTTCAGCATTAGTCCTTCCAACGAATATTCAGGACTGATTTCCTTTAGGATGAACTGGTTGGATCTTCTTGCTGTTGAAGGGACTCTCAAGAGTCTTCTCCAACACCACAGTTCAAAAGGATCAGCTCTCAGCTTTCTTTATAGTCCAGCTCTCACATCCATACATGACTACTGGAAAAACCATAGCTTTGACTATACGGATGTTTGTTGGAAAAGTAATGTCTCTGCTTTTTAATATGCTATCTAGGTTGGTCATAGTTTTTCTTCCAAGGAAAAAATATCTTTTAATTTCATGGCTGCAGACGGCAGTTCTAAGATGATAGAGGAATAGGACAGGAAGACCACTTTCTCCCCCACAAATTCATCGGAAGAACATTTGAACACTGAGCAAATTCCACAAAACAACTTCTTAACGCTGGTAGAGGACACCAGGCACCTAGAAAGGCAGCCCATTGTCTTCGAAAGGAGGTAGGACAAAATACAGAAGATAAAAAGAGAGACAAAGAGTTAGGGAAGGAGATCCATCCCGGGTAGGGAGTCATAAAAGAGGAGAAGTTTCCAAACACTGGGAAACCCTCTCACTGGCGGGTCTGTGGGGGTGTTTTGGAATCTCAGAGGGCAAGATAACTGGGAGGGAAAATAAATAAATAAAACTCACAGATTACGTGCCTAACATCAATTCTCAGCAGAAAAATAGCACAGATGCTCACATCCACCACCAGCAAGAGGGGGCTGAACAGGAAGGTGTGGGCCACATTGTTTAGGGTAAGGACCAGGACTGAATGCCCTGAGGGCAATCTGAGGGAGCTAATGTGAGACAGCAACCCAAACTGTGGGATAGCCAGAGAGACAAAGAGGAAAAAAAGAGAGAGAAAAAACTTTCCTGCGAAAAGCCCTAACCTAAGGCACTGCTAGACCTGTTCACAGGACAAAGGACTGAGAGAATACCAGAGGAGAGCTAGCCGGCAGCAGACAGGCCCATCTCCTACCAGAGGCAGGGAGGCAGATGGGGGGCAGCCAGAACTTGAAAGGGGAAAACTCAGCCCCAGAGACGGCATCCTCCACCAAACTGTGAGCAGGCTCCCAATTGCCAACCAAGACTTCCTGGGATCCTGGACGGATGACATCCACCAGGAGGGCTGCAGCCAGAAATCAGCTCCCGAGAAGAGACACACAGCACATCTGAGACAGCACACCTGGGAAACCAAGCAGCTGGGATGGGAGAGGTGATAAGACGCACTGCACCTAAGGAGAATGCGCTCGCCAAGCACCTGGTCGCCTTAGCTGCTTGGACCTGGGAAGGGCACAAAACGCAGGGCCAACCGAGTCTGCACCTTTGTGGAGTACCCAGGAACCTGAACGTGAGCGGCTTAGACCTGGGAAATACACGTAACCCAGGGCCCACCTCAGACAGTTCCCTGGCAGAGCAACCTAGAGCCTGAGAAGTGTAGACTGGGAAACACACACACCATGAGTGGGGGCAAACCCAGTGTGGGTGAGACACTGTGAGCACTCTCCACACATGCCAGTGATATTTGTTTGCAGTGTTCCTCCCTCCCCACAGCACGACAGAACAAGTGAGCCTAAATAAGTGACCACCTTCTCCCCCTTGTGTCAGGGCAGAAATTAGACACTGAAGAGCCCAGCAAACAGAAGAAGCTAAAATAAACAGAGGGAACTGCTTTGGAAGTGACAGGTGCAACAGATTAAAACCCTGTAGTTAGCACCAACTACATTGGAAGGGGCCTATAGATCTTGAGAAGTATAAGCCAGATCTGAAATGGAACTGACCCCACACTGTCCTCAACAGCTCCAGAGAAATTTCTAGATATATTTTTACTATTATCATTTATTAAATGAAAAAAAAATTTTTTTTAAAGTTTAAGTCCTGTATTACTCCTTTAATTTTCATTTTTATAACCTACTATTTCCTTGCAAAATTAACCCTATTTTTAGAGCAAACTTCATATATATTTTTATAATCTTTGTGATTTTCTTTTTTTTTTAATATTAAATTTTTGAGAGTCTAAACTCTACTCTAGATTTTTAATCTCTGCTTTTTGGTAATTGTCATCAATTGCATACCTTTAAGAACTCAATCCTCAGTACATTTTTACTTAAGAATGTGATTGCTGGCTTGAGTGCCCTCTCCCCCTTTTAACTCTCCGTTTTCTCCCCTAGGTCACCTCTATCTCCTCCCTCCCCATTCTCTTCTCTATCTAACTCTGTGAATCTCTTTGATTATTCCAGGCTGTTGAGAACACTTAGAGAACTGATTACTGGCTAGATATGTCTCTCTCCTTTTGACCCCCCTCTTCTACTCCTGGTCACCTCTATCTCCTTCCTCTTCTCTTCTGTATGTAACTCCATGAACCACTCTGGGTGTTCCAGGCAGTAGAGAGCACATAGGATTTGATTACTGGCTAGACTGTTCTCTCCCCTCTTGACTCCCCCTTTTCTCATCCTGGTCACCTCTATCTCCCTCCTCCCTCTTCTCTTCTCCATGTAATTCAACGAAACTTTCTGGGTGTCTTTCATAGTGGAGAATCTTTTCTCCATTAGCCTAGATGTTTTATCATCAGTGCTGTATGGATGGAGAAGTCTTGAGGCTACTGTTAGAATAAGACTGAAACCAGAGGCAGGAGGCTTAAGAACAAAACCTGAGAACACCAGAGAACTCCTGACTCCAGGAAACATTAACTGATAAGAGCTCATCTGAAAGCCTCCATACCTACACTGAAACCAAGCTCCACCCAAGAACCAACAAGTTCCAGAGCAAGACATACGAAGCAAGTTCTCCAGTAACGCAGGAAAATAGCCCTGAACTTTAATATACAGGCTGCCCAAATTCACACAAAACCCATAGACATCTCAGAACTCACTACCAGACACTTCATTGCATTCCAGAGAGAAGAAATCCAGCTCCACCCACCAGAACACTGACACAAGCTTCCCTAATCAGGAAAACCTGACAAGCTACTCGTCCAACCCCATCCAAAGGGAGGAACCTCCACAATAAAGAGGAACCATAAATTGCCAGAATACAGAAAGGTCACCCCAAACACAGCAATCTAAACAAGATGAAAAGGCAGAGAAATACTCAGAAGGTAAAAGAACATTATAAATGCCCACCAAACCAAACAAAAGAGGAGGAGATAGGGAGTCTACCTGAAAAAGAATTCAGAATAATGATAGTAAAAATAATCCAAACTCTTGAAAACAAAATGGAGTTGCAGATAAATAACCTGGAGACAAGGATTGAGAAGATACAATAAATGTATACCAAGGACCTAGAAGAAATACAAAAGAGTCAAAATATAATGAATAATGCAATAGATGAGATAAAAAACACTCTGGAGGGAACCAACAATAGAATAACTGAGGCAGATGATAGGATAAATGAGGTAGAGAATAGAATAGTAGAAATAAATGAAGCAGAGATGAAAATGGAAAAAAGAATTTAAAAAAATGAAGACAACCTCAGAGACCTCTGGGACAGTGTGAAACGCTTCAACATTCGAATCATAGGAGTCCCAGAAGAAGAAAACAAAAAGAAAGGCCATGAGAAAATACTTAAGATAATAGTAGAAAATTTCCCTAAAATGGGGAAGGAAATAGTCACCCAAGTCCAGGAAACCCAGAGAGTCCCAAACAGGATAAACCCAAGGTGAAACCCCCCAAGAAACATATTAATCAAATTAACAAAGATCAAACACAAAGAACAAATATTAAAAGGAGCAAGGGAAAAACAACAAACAACACAAAAGGGGATTTGCATAAGGATAACAGCTGATCTTTCAATAGAAACTCTTCAGGCCAGAAGGGATTGGCAGAACATACTTAAAGTGATGAACGATAAAAACCTACAACCCAGATTACTGTAACCAGCAAGGATCTCTTTCAAATAGGAAGGAGAAATCAAAATCTTTACAGACAAGCAAAAGCTGAGAGAATTCAGCACCACCAAGCCAGCTCTTCAACAAATGGTAAAAGAGTTTCTCTAGACAGGAAGCACAGAAATGGTGTATAAACTCAAACGCAAAACAACAAAGTAAATGGCAATGGGATCATACTTATCAGTAATGACTTTAAATGTAAGTGGGTCAAGTGCCCCAACCAAAAGACAAAGACTGGCTAAATGGATAGAAAAACAAGACCCCTATATATGCTATCTACAAGAGTCCCACCTCAAAACAAGGGGCACATACAGTGTGAAAGTGAAGGGCTGAAGAAAGATATTTCATACAAATGGAGACCAAAAGAAAGCAGGAGTAGCAATACTCATATCAGATAAAATAGACTTTGAAATAAAGGCTGTGAAAAGAGACAAAGAAAGACACTACATAATGATCAAGGTATCACTCCAAGAAGAAGATACAACAATTGTAAATATACATGCACCCAGCATAGGAGCATCGTGATATGTAAGGAAAATGATAACAAGTATGAAAGGGGAAATTAGCAGTAAAACAATAATAGTTGGAGACTTTAATACCCCACTCATACCTATGGATAGATCAACTAAACAGAGAATTAGCAAGGAAACACAAACTTTAAATGATTCAAAGGACCAGTTAGACCTAATTGATATCTTTAAGACATTTCACCCCAAAATAATGAAGTTCACCATTTTCTCAAGTGCACAAGGAACCTTCTCCAGGATAGAACATATCCTGGGCCATAAATCCAGCCTTCTTAAATTCAAAAAAATTGAAATCATTCCAAGCATCTTTTCTGATCACAATGTGGCGAGAATAGATATCCACTACAGGACTCGATGGACATGAGTTTGAGTGAACTCCGGGAGTTGGTGATGGACAGGGAGGCCTGGCATGCTGTGATTCATGGGATCACAAAGAGTCGGATGTGACTGAGTGACTGAACTGAACTGAACTGAACAGGAGAAAAAAATAACTATTAAAAATACAAACATATGGAGGCTAAACAACATGCTTCTGAATAACCAACAAATCACAGAAGATATCAAAAAAGAAATCAAAATATGCATATAAACGAATGAATATGAAAACAAAACAATCTAAAACCTGTGGCACACTGTAAAAGCAGTGCTAAGGGGAAGGTTCATAGCAGTACACGCTTACATCAAGAAACAAGAAAGAAGTCAATAAATAACCTAACTCTACACTTAGAAAAGAAAGAAAGGAAGAACCCCAGGGTTAGTAGACGGAAAGAAATCACAAAAATTAGGGTAGAAATAAATGCAAAGGAACAAAGGAGACCATCGCCAAAATCAACAAAGCTAAAAGCTGGTTCTTTGAGAAGAAAGAGAAACCATTAGCCAGACTCATCAGGAAACAATGGGAGAAGAATCAAATCAACAAAATTAGAAACGAAAATGGAGAGATCACAACAGACAACACAGAAATACCAAGGATCATAAGAGACTACTATCAGCAACTATATGCCAATAAAATGGACAACTTGGAAGAAATGGACAAATTCTTAGAAAAGTACAACTTTCCAAAACTGAAATGGGAAGAAATAGAAAATTTTAACAGACCCATCACAAGCATGGAAATTGAAACTGTAATCAGAAATCCTCCAGCAAACAAAAGCCCAGGTCCAGATGGCTTCACAGCTGAATTCAACGAAAAATTTAGAGAAGAGCTAACACCTATCCTACTCAAACTCTTCCAGAAAATTGCAGAGGAAGGTAAACTTCCAAATTCATTCGATGAGGACATCATCACCCTAATACCAAAACCTGACAAAGATGCCACAAAAAAAGAAAACTATGGGCCAATATCACTGATGAACATAGACGTAAACATCCTTAACAAAATTCTAGCAATCAGAATCCAACAACACATTAAAAAGATTATACATCATGACCAAGTGGGCTTTATCCCAGGGATGAAAAGATTCTTCAATATCTACAAATCAATCAATGTAATACACCACATTAACAAATTGAACACATGTACACCTGGGGCAGATTCATGTCAATGTATGGCAAAACCAATGCAATAATGTAAAGTAATTAGCCTCCAATTAAAATAAATAAATTTTTTAGAAAAGGAAAAAAATCAAATTGAAAAATAAAAGCCATATGATTATCTCAATAGATACAGAGAAAGCCTTTGACAAAATTCAACATCCATTTATGATACAAAAAAAAAAAACCCTCCAGAAAGCAGGAAGTGAAGGAACATACCTTAACATAATAAAAGCTATATATGACAAACCCACAGCAAACATTATCCTCAATGGAGAAAAATTGAAAGCATTTCCCCTAAAGTCAGGAACAAGACAAGGGTGCCCATTCTCACTACTACTATTTAACATAGTTTTGGAAGTTTTGGCCACAGCAATCAGAGCAGAGAAAGACCTAAAAGGAATCCAAATTGGAAAAGAAGAAGTAAAACTCTCACTGTTTGCAGATGACATGATCCTCTACATAGAAAACCCTAAAGACTCCACCAGAAAATTACTAAAGCTAATCAATGAATATAGTAAAGTTGCAGGATATAAAATCAACACACAGAAATCCCTTGCCTTCTTTTACACAAATAATGAGAAAATAGAAATTACGGAAACAATTCCATTCACCATTGCAACGAAAATAAAATACTTAGGAATAGATCTACCTAAAGAAACAAAAGACCTCTATATAGAAAACTATAAAACACCAGTGAAAGAAATCAGAGAGGACACTAATAGATGGAGAAATATACCATGTTCATGGATCAGAAGAATTAATATAGTGAAAATGAGTTTACTACCCAAAGCAATCTATCGATTCAATGCAATCCCTATTAAGCTACCAACGGGATTTTTGACAGAGCTAGAACAAATAACTTCACAATTTGTATGGAAATACAAACACCTCGAATAGCCAAAGCAATCTTGAGAAAGAAGAATGGAACTGGAGGAATCAACATGACAGACTTCAGGCTCTACTACAAAGCCACAGTCATCAAGACAGTATGGTACTGGCACAAAAACAGAAATATAGATCAATGGAACAAAATAGAAAGCCCAGAGATAAATCCACACACCTATGGACACCTTATCTTTGACAAAAGAGGCAAGAATATAAAATGGAGAAAAGACAGTCTCTTTAACAAATGTTGCTGGGAAAACTGGTCAACCACTCATAAAAGAATGAAAGTAGAACACTCCCTAACACCATACACAAAAATAAACTCAAAATGGATTAAACATCTAAACGTGAGACCAGAAACTATAAAACTCCTAGAGGAGAACATAGGCAAAACACTCTCCGACATAAATCACAGCAGGATCCTCCATGACCCACCTCCCAGAATATAGGAGATAAAAGCAAAAATAAACAAATGGGACCTAATTAAAATTAAAAACTTCTGCGCAACAAAGGAAACTATAAGCAAGGTGAAAAGACAGCCTTCAGAATGGGAGAAAATAATAGCAAATGAAGCAACTGACAAAGAATTAATCTCAAAAATATACAAGCAACTCCTGCAGCTCAATTCCAGAAAAATAAACGACCCAATAAAAAAAATGGGCCGAAGAACTAAACAGATATTTCTCCAAAGAAGACATACAGATGTCTAACAAACACATGAAAATATGCTGAACATCATTCATAATCAGAGATATCTTTCCTTCTACTAACCCTGGGGTTCTTCATTTCTTCCTTTTCTAGTTGCTTTAGGTGTAGAGTTAGGTTATTTAGTTGACTTTTTTCTTGTTTCTTGATGTATGCCTGTATTGCTATGAACCTTCCCCTTAGTACTGCTTTTACAGTGTCCCACACGTTTTGGGTTGTTGTGTTTTCATTTTCATTTGTTTCTATGCATATTTTTATTTCTTCTGTGATTTGTTGGTTATTCAGAAGCGTGTTGTTCCGTCTCCATATGTTGGAATTTTTAATAGTTTTTCTCCCGTAATTGACCTCTAATGTTACTGCATTCTGGTCAGAAAAGATGCTTAAAATGATTTCAGTACTTTTTAATTTACCAAGGCTAGATTTATGGCCCAGGATGTGATCTATCCTGGAGAAGGTTCCATGTGTGCTTAAGAAAAAGGTGACCTTCATTGTTTGGCGTGAAATGTCCTATAGATATCAACTAGGTCTAACTGGTCTATTTTATCATTTAACCTTTGTGTTTCCTTGTTAATTTTCTGTTTAGTTGAGCTACCTGTAGGTGTGAGTGGGGTATTAAAGTCTCCCACTATTATTGTGTTATTGTTAATTTCCCCTTCATACTTGTTAGCATTTGCTTACATATTGCGATGCTCCTATGTTGGGTGCATATATATTTATAATTATTATATTTTCTTCTTGGATTGATCCTTTGATCATTATGTAGTGTCCTTCTTTGTCTCTTTTCACTGTCTTTGTTTTAAAGTCTATTTTATCTGATATGAGTATTGTTACTCCTACTTTCTTTTGGTCTCCATTTGTGTAGAATGTCTTTTTCCAACCCTTCACTTTCAGTCTGTATGTGTCCCTTTTATCGAGGTGGGTCTCTTGTAGACAACATATATACGGGTCTTGTTTTTGTATCCATTCAGCCAGTCTTTGTCTTTTGGTTGGGGCATTCAGCCCATTGACATTTAAGGTAATTATTGATAAGTATGATCCCGTTGCCATTTACTTTGTTGTTTTGGGTTCGAGTTTATACACCATTTCTGTGTTTCCTGTCTAGAGAAGATCTTTTAGCATTTGTTGGGAGGGCTGCTTTGGGGGTACTGAATTCTCTCAGTTTTTGCTTGTCAGTAAAGCTTTTGTTTACTCCTTCATATATGAATGAGATCCTTGCTGGGAACAGTAATCTGGGCTGTAGGTTATTTTCTTTCCTCACTTTAAGTATGTCCTGCCATTCCCTCCTGGCCTGAAGAGTTTCTATTGAAAGATCAGCTGTTATCCTTATGGGAATCCCCTTGTGTTTTATTTGTTGCTTTCCCCTTGCTGCTTTTAATATTTGTTCTTTGTGTTTGATCATCGTTAATTTGATAAATATGTGACTTGGGGTGTTTTGACCTTGGGTTTATCCTGTTTGGGACTCTTTGGGTTTCTTGGAGTTAGGTGGCTATCTCCTTCCTGATCTTAGGGATGTTTTCAACTATTATCTCCTCAAGTATTTTCTCATGGTCTTTTTTTTTTTTTTTTTTTGTCTTCTTCTTCTGGGACTCCTATGATTCGAATGTTGGGGCATTTAACATTGTCCCAGAGGTCTCTGAGATTGTCCTCATCTCTTTTCATTAGTTTTTCTTTTTTCCTCTCTGTTTCACTTATTTATACCATTCTGTCTTCTACCTCACTTATCCTATCTCCTGCCTCCGTTATTCTACTGTTGGTTCCCTCCAGAGTGTTTTTTATCTCATCTATTGCATTATTCATTATATTTTGACTCTTTTTTATTTCTTCTAGGTCCTTGTACTGCAAGGAGATCCAACCAGTCCATTCTAAAGGAGATCAATCCTCGGTGTTCATTGGAAGGACTGATGCTGAAGCTGAAACTGCAATACTTTGGCCACCTCATGCAACGAGTTGACTCACTGGAAAAGACTCTGATGCTGGGAAAGGTTGGGGGCAGGAGGAGAAGGGGACGACAGAGAATGAGATGGCTGGATGGCATCACCGACTCGATGGACATGAGTTTGAGTGAACTCCAGGAGTTGGTGATGGACAGGGAGGCCTGGCGTGCTGTGATTCATGGGGTCGCGGAGAGTCGGACACGACTGAGCGACTGAACTGAACTGAACTGAGGTCCTTGTTAAACCTTTCTTGAATCTTCTCAATCCTTGTCTCCAGGCTATTTATCTGTAACTCCATTTTGTTTTCAAGATTTTGGATCATTTTCACTATTATTCGGAATTCTTTATCAGATAGATTCCCTGTCTTTTCCTCTTTTGTTTGGTTTGGTGGGCATTCCTCCTGTTCCTTTACCAGCTGGGTATTTCTCTGCCTCTTCATCTTGTTTATATTGCTGTGTTCAGGGTGGCCTTTCCGTATTCTGGCAGTTTGTGAAGTTTCTTCACTGTGAGTGGGGTTGGACGGGTGGCTTGTCAAAGTTTCCTGGTTAGGGAAGCTTGTGTCAGTGTTCTTGTGGGTGGAGCTGGATTTCTTCTCTCTGGAGTGCAATGAAGTGTCCAGTAATGAGTTATGAGATATCAGTGGATTTGGAGTGACTTTGTGCAGCCTGTATATTGAAGCTCAAGGCTATGTTCCTGTGTTACTGGAGAATTTGCATGGTATGTCTTGCTCTGTAACTTGTTGGCCCTTGGGTGGTGCTTATTTTCAGTGTAGGTATGGAGGCGTTTGATGAGCTCCTATTGATTAATGTTCCCTGGAATCAGGGGTTCTCTGGTGTTCTCAGGATTTGGACTTAAGCCTCCTGCCTCTGGTTTTCAGTCTTATTCTTACAGTAGCCTCAAGACTTCTCCCTCTCCTTTCAAGACAATGGGTTGCTTTTCTGCGTGCCTGATGTCCTCTGCCAGCATTCCGAAGTTGTTTTGTGGAATTTGCTCAGCGTTCAAATGTTTTTTTGATGAATTTGTGGGGGAGAAAGTGGTCTCCCCGTCCTATTCCTCTGCCATCTTAGGACCACCTCCTAAGATGTATTCTCTAAGTGTGAATGCTCGCAGATGGGGTAGGGGAGCATTCTGCTGCTATGCTTTAAGTAATCAAAGCTTGCTAGAAGTATCAGCCTTGATATATGGTATAGCATAGAGCAGCAGGAAATATTGTTAGCATAGCAGCTTCATCTGGGTTTGGAATTGAATAGCTATGTGAAAACAAACTTCATTGGAAGGGAAGGAAATAACTGGGAAAAGGAGCCTTGTGGTAAGTAAGTTTGGGGTTTGGAAGTTCCTCATTTGTGGCTACATTCTGAGGTTATGTATCACATGATCAAGACAATGGATTCAACTGATCCACTAGGATTCCTAGAAGTGGAACACATCTAGAGCTCTTTCTAAAGTTGAGTGGCTGGACCAGATTTGTATCTAGGTCAGTGGTTTTCAACCTTGGATGTATTTTATGATTACCTGGGGAGTTGTAAAATATATTGATACCAGGCCCTGCTAACTGCTAAGTCACTTCAGTCATGTCCGACTCTGTGTGACCCCATAGACGGAAGCCCACCAGGCTCCCCCATCCCTGGGATTCTCCAGGCAAGAACACTGGAGTGGGTTGCCATTTCCTTCTCCAATGTGTGAAAGTGAAAAGGGAAAGTGAAGTCGCTCAGTCATATCCGACCCTTAGTGACTCCACGGAATGCAGCCTACCAGGCTCCTCCATCCATGGGATTTTCTAGGCAAGAGTACTGGAGTGGCTTGCCATTGCCTTCTCTGATACCAGGCCCTGATCCTCACATATTCAGCTTTAATCAATCTGGAATGGAACCTGGGGAATTGATACTTCCTGTTTTGTGTTTTAACACTAAAAAAAAAAAAAAAAATCTCTCCAGGAGTTCCAATGCACAGATAGGGTTGAGAACAGTGACCTAGACGGATCATAAAGCCTTGTAAGGATGTCTGCCTCAAATCAATCTGTATGTTTTTCCTCAATGCTGTTTTCTATGAGCATCAGACTTCCTGATAACCTTACACAGATCCCAACAACATTTCCCTCTTATGCTAGTTTTAGTATTGTTCCAAGCATTTATCACCACTTGATACAGGTAAACATAACCAACATACTTCCCTTCATCTACACTGCTACCACTCTACTCTAAGCCACCATCATCTCTCCTTTAATTTTTAACAAAGCAAGAGATTTTTGGGGAAGGGACGCCTCTGGGGTAAGGGAACCCAGGAGAATTGCTCTACCGTGTAGTTCACAGTCTTGGGTTTTATGGTGATGGGGCTAGATTCCAGGATGTCTTTAGCCAGTCACTGTGACTCAGGGTCCTTCCTGATGGCGCATACATTGCTCAGCCAAGATGGATTAAGCCACCATTATCTCTTGGTTGGATTTGTGCTTCTAATCTTTCTTCCCTTTCTGTCTCTCTCAACGCAGCCACTGAGTGACTACTTTTTATATTAGTAATTGGAATAGAATTTCTTTGCAAAATTGTTTTAATTTCTGCAGTACAATGAAGTGAATCAGCTCTAAGTATACATAAGTCCCCTCCCCTTTGATCCTCCTTCCTCCTGCTCTATCCCAAGTCCTCTAGGTCATTACAGAACACTGAAGTGAGCTTCCTGTGCTATACAACAGTTTCCCACTAGCTATCTATTTTACACATGATAGTGTATGTATGTCAATATTGAGTGACATTTAAGATGCCTCTCAGATCATGTTACTTCTCTGCCTGAAAACCTGCCAGTGGCTTTTCATCTCATACAAAGTAAGAGCCAAATTGCTTGCTATGACCCATGAAGTCTACATGATCTGACTTCACACCTTACCTCTGTGAGATGCTGTTACTGTTCTCCCTCAGTAACACTGTTTCAGCTCCCTGGCCTCCTTGCTGTTCTCTGAGCATACCAGGCACACTCCCACTTGACAGCCTTTGTACTTGTTTTCTTTGCCTGGGATGAACTTCCTGCAGATATCTATATAGAACTTTCTAACTTGAGCACTCTATTTTATTTTTTAATATTTATTTATTAATTTTGGCTGCACTGGGTCTTGGTTGCTGCATTCAGGCTTTCTTTAGTTGCAGTGCATGGGCTTCTTATTCCTATGACTTCTCTTGTTGTGAAGCATGGGCTCTAGGCACGTGGGCTACAGTAGTTGCTGTATATGGGCTCAGTAGTTGCAGCTCCTAGGCTAGTTGTGTCATATGGGTTTAGTTGCCCAGTGACACATGTGGAATCTTCCTGGACCAGGAATTGAACCGGTGTCCCCTGCATTGGCAGGCATATTCTTAACCACTGGACCGTGATGAAAGCTCCACTGAGCAATTTATTTTAAACTGCAGCTCTGCCTGAATACCCCACACAATTTATTCACTTGCCACTGTTTTATCTCTTTTCATAGCACTTATCAACATCTGACATGTTATATACATACTTATTTATTTCTTAGGATTTATATCTTTACACTGGAATAGGGCTTCCCTGGTAACTCAACTGGTAAAGAATCTGCCTACAATGCAGGAAACCCTGGTTCAGTTCCTGGGTCAGGAAGATCCCCTGGAGAAGGGCATGGCAACCCACTCCAGTATTCTTGTCTGGAGAATCCCAAGGACAGAGGAGCCTGGTGGGCTACAGTCCATCAGGTTGCAAAGAGACAGACATGACTGAAGCAACAGAGAATGCACACACACACGCACATAGCAGTGAGGGGAAGAGTCAAGAACAGAAAGAAATATAGATTTGATTGGCTATTGAACTTTGATGGAGCAGTTAGAGACAGTAAGTTCTGCAGGGGACAGGCATTTGTGGGGAAGGGCCAGAGTTAGGAGTGTCAACAAAGAATCTTCTTCACAGTTATACTCATCATTTTGGCTTTCAGTTCAGTTCAGTTCAGTCATTCAGTCGTGTCCAACTCTCCACGACCCCATGAATCACAGCACGCCAGGCCTCCCTGTCCATCACCAACTCCCGGAGTTCACTCAAACTCACGTCCATCGAGTCGGTGATGCCATCCAGCCATCTCATTCTCCGTCGTCCCCTTCTCCTCCCGCCCCCAACCTTTCCCAGCATCAGAGTCTTTTCCATGAGTCAACTCTTCGCATGAGGTGGCCAAAGTATTGCAGTTTCAGCTTCAGCATCAGTCCTTCCAGTGAACACCCAGGATTGATCTCCTTTAGAATGGACTGGTTGGATCTCGTTGCGGTTCAAGGGACTCTCAAGAGTCTTCTCCAACAACATTGACATATATCCCAGAAGCAGAATAGAGGCATCCCTGGCCCTCTAATGAGAATGAAAGAGCCTGAAACCATTAAAAGGGCTAGAGTCAGAAAGAAAAGCACCGATACAGTATATTAATGCATATATATGCAATTTAGCAGAGAAGGCGACGGCACCCCACTCCAGTACTCTTGTCTGGAATATTCCATGGGCGGAGGAGCCTGGTAGGCTGCAGTCCATGGGGTCGCAAAGAGTCGGACACGACTGAGCGACTTCACTTTTACTTTTCACTTTCATGCATTGGAGAAGGAAATGGCAACCCACTCCAGTGTTCTTGCCTGGAGAATCCCAGGGAAGGGGAGCCTGGTGGGCTGCCGTCTATGGGGTCGCACAGAGTCGGACACGACTGAGCGACTGAATGGAACAGAAGCACTGGAATTATGCCTCCACTATAAAAATTCCAAGGGCTTCCCTGGTGGCTCAGTGACAAAGAATCCGCTGTAATGCAGGAGATGTGGAGACTTGGGTTTGATCCCTGGGTCAGGAAGATGTCCTGGAGGAGAAAATGGCAACCCACTCCAGTATTCTTGCCTGAGAAATCCCATGGACAGCAGCCTGCCAGCCTGCCAGGCTGCTGTCCATGGGTTGCAAATAACTGGACATGATTCAGTGACTAAAAAGCAACAATAAAAACTCTAAATGTTAAAATAATTGAATGACTGTTTATAAGTTCTAATTTTCTCCTGTATGACTAAATCATTGCTTCCCCCCCCCCTTTATTTATGAAATACTAACATCTTTCAGAGTTTGTTCTTCTTGGTAAGGGAGTGGGTGAGGATGGATGATTTGTTGATGTGGTGACTTAAATAGTGTATTCTGCCCTTTTGGGTAATCTAACTCTATGGGGGATAAGATTGAAGGGGTCTGATTCCCTGAAAAAGGACTTCTTGCTGCAGAACTGGGCATTCCTGAGTTCTTCTTGGGGATAAAGAAAGGATTTATGTTAGCATTCACTACTATACATGGTACTACAATGGCCCATTATCACCTGAGCACTTTCTCAGTTTGCAAATAGAGAACACAAATCCAAGGAACTGGAGCCAAGGGAAGATCAAATTTAAAGGGCAAGAGAAGGAGAAAGGTTTCAAGTGTGAAGTGCTGCTGGGAAAGAGAAGGCTCAGGTGAGGTGACTAATGGGAACCCTTGTATAGTCCGAGGGGCAGCCTGGGCTCCTGGGAGCTAGGTACCAAAAGGAAGGAAGAGCAGCATCTAACTGAGTTTTTGCTAAAGGTACCTCCACCTGGGTAGTGTTGGAAGTGGGAGAGCTTCTGTGGCAGGACAACTGATACTGTGGAGAGCAGGTAAATAGAGCCTTTACCTAGTCTTGATTTCTCTGCCAACTAAGGAGAGCACCAAGGAGACAAAACTGTAACTTTCTATGGGGCTGGATCCATAGCTTCCATTACACCGCTGATTCCTGGTTCTCACTCTTCCTGTTCTTCACACCTAGTAAGGCATAATGATGGAGAAGGCAATGGCAAGCCACTCCAGTACTCTTGCCTAGAAAATCCCATGGATGGAGAAGCCTGGTGGGCTGCAGTCCGTGGGGTCGCTAAGGGTCGGACATGAATGAGCAACTTCACTTTCACTTTTCACTTTTCACTTCCACACATTGGAGAAGGAAATGGCAACCCACTCCAGTGTTCTTGCCTGGAGAATCCCAGGGAAGGGGGAGCCTGGTGGGCTTCCATCTATGGGGTCACACAGAGTCGGACACGACTGAAGTGACTTAGCAGCAGCAGTAAGGCATAAAGTGAGAATTCTGTGCTCACCAAGGCCCTCAGGGTTTAGGAGCAAAGTGCAAAGGAGAACTGGAGCAAATAGGGAGGGAGAGGCAGGTCCTTAGTGCAGTGTTCTCAAATAATGAGTTAAATAAGAAAAACTCCATAAAATCAATAAAACACAAAGGACAAAATCTAAAATATGTGGATGTCTAAATTCTCCTTTAACCAACGGTAACATTTGTTCCTTATTCTGTCATTGTGTAAATGCTCAATTTTGCTGGAAGGGTGTTCTCATCTGATCTATATTCCCCAACATTAACATTTCTTTTTTCATTCACTTTTAAGCCAATTCTGAGTAAAGAGTACCAACTGTGTCATATTGGCAGTGACTGTGAAATGAACTCTTTTTCACTAGTGGCTAAGATGAGACCAAAATATGGAAAATAAAGGTAGTTTTAAAAATTCAATTTGCAGTAGGTATGTATGAATAATTTATGTGTCCTTACTTTATAACATAATAACTAAGGTACCATTGATTTATTATAGAAAGTTAAAGTATGTTTAATGATACCACTTTATCTGTGCATTTAAAATTAAAATATAAATCAAAGGTATCATTAAAAATAATTTCACCTTACTATATATTTCAAACTCTATGGGTTATTTTATCCCAATGCACCTAATCTCTTAATTCAGCTAAAAAAAGAGATAACTCTAAGAAGTGACATGATAAATAAGTTAAAACATAACACTTTTATGACATAATCCTGACAAAAGAAGTGAAAGATGATCTAAAGTTGCAGAGGTTCTAAATTGCTGAAGAGGTATTAGCATTCGTGTATGAACTTTTGGTATATGAAAAAGAACATTCTGTTTATTGATATCTTCTAATTGAAAGATTTAGAAAGTTTCAACCTTGACAAGGTTTTATTGATCTGGAGTGAATTGCTATGATGACTGTTGTGTCTAGTGCTTGTGACCACAACAAAGAAAAGAGAAACAAATTTTGACTCCTGGTCATTACATAAGGAGACTGACTCAGAGGACCTGAGACTGAATGTCCAGCATGTTTCATGCTGACAATACTAGGGGAAAGAGTTAAGTGTTAAGACCCAAATCCATCCTTTATGCTATGAAACAGTGTATTTTATATTAGAACAGCATTTTCACTAGCTGTGTCTGATTACCATTTTTAGCTTATTAATGATACTATAATAGTAGCTTGTTGGTATTTATCTCCAAGGCATTCTAAATGATTTGCAGGCACTTTTTAAATGTTCTGTATTATATCCCTGTCAGGTGATAATATCACTCCTTACCCCTCCTCCCAAGGCAATTTAGAGAGAGAAAAACAGAGATACCAAATGAGGAACAGATGATTTTAAAAACAACGACAACAATAACAGCAAGAGAGAAATTTCTCAGATTTTCTGATTTCTACCCTGGTATGTTCTTCATGGAGCTTTGCTGCTTTGTTTCAGTGTGTATGATCTAAAATAACTGGTGTGCAGTGCAAGTTCAGCAAAGTGAAATTTTGCTTTTTGAGAGTTAGTGATTTTTTTGACAAGTGTGAGCTTTCTTTGGTACGTTCACAGGAAGTAAATAACAGCTACCCAGATCTCTAAGATATTGTCTTATATTTTAAGAAGTGAAGATACATATTGAGGGTGGTATGGGACTGGGTGTTGCAGGCAGTTCTTATTGGAGGCTTTAAATATTACCAGTTTTTAAGCAAAACTGCTTGCTGAAAGTTGGAACTCTTTTAGAGAATAGAAATTTGTTATAGACTGAATGCATGTGTACACTGCCCAAATTTGTATTTTGAAATCTGAACCCCCAGTATGATGGTATTACGAGGTAGTAGCTTTAGGAGATAACTAGGTCACGGGGACAGGGCCCTTATTAATGGGATTAGTGCCTTTATACTGTTCATGGGGCTCACAAGATCTTCATGACCCAGATAACCACGATGGTATGATCACTGGATTAGAGCCAGACATCCTGGAATGCGAAGTCAAGTAGGCCTTAGGAAGCATCACTATGAATAAAGCTAGTGGAGGTGATGGAATTCCAGTTGAGCTATTTCAAACCCTAAAAGATGAAGCTGTGAAAGTGCTGCACTCGATATGCCAGTAAATTTAGAAAATTCAGCAGTGGCCACAGGACTGGAAAAAGTCGGTCAGTTTTCATTTCCATCCCCAAAAAAAGGCAATGCCAAAGAATGTTCAAACTACCACATAATTCCATTCATCTCACATTCTAGCAAACAAACGTTCAAAATTCTTCAAGCCAGGCTTACAGTATGTTGAACTGTGAACTTCCAGATGGTCAAGCTGGATTTAGAAAAGTCACAGGAACCAGAGATCAAATTGCCAACATCTGTGGATCATTGAGAAAGCAAGAGAGTTCCAGATAAACATCTACTTCTGCCTTATTGACTATGCCAAAGTCTGACTGTTGAAAATTCTTCAAGAGATGAGAATATCAGACCACCTTACCTGATTCCTGAGAAATCTGTATGCAGGTCAAGAAGCAACAGTCAGAACTGGACATGGAACAACAGACTGGTTCCAAAGGAGTATGTCAAGACTGTATATTAGAAAGCCCAGAGATAAATCCACGAACCTATGGACACCTTATCTTTGACAAAGAAGGCAAGAATGGAGAAAAGATAATCTCGTTAACAAGTGGTGCTGGGAAAACTGGTCTACCACCTGCAAAAGAATGAAACTAGAACACTTTCTAACACCATACACAGAAATAAACTCAAAATGGATGAAAGATCTAAATGTAAGACCAGAAACTATAAAACTCCTAGAGGAGAACATAGGCAAAACATTCTCCGACATAAATCACAGCAGGATCCTCCATGACCCAACTCCCAGAATATTGGAAATAAAAGCAAAAATAAACAAATGGGACCTAAATAAAATTAAAAGCTTCTGCACAACAAAGGAAACTATAAGCAAGGTGAAAAGACAGCCTTCAGAATGGGAGAAAATAATAGCAAAAGAAGCAACTGACAAAGAATTAATCTCAAAAATATACAAGCAACTCCTGCAGCTCAATTCCAGAAAAATAAAGGACCCAATCAAAAAATGGGCTGAAGAACTAAACAGACATTTCTCCAAAGAAGACATACAGATGGCTAACAAACACATGAAAAGATGCTCAGCATCACTCATAATCAGAGAAATGCAAATCAAAACCACAATGAGGTACTATTTCATGCCAGTCAGATGGCTGCTATCCAAAAGTCTACAAGCAATAAATGCTGGAGAGGGTGTGGAGAAAAGGGAAGCCTCTTACACTGTTGGTGGGAATGCAAAGTAGTACAGCCACTATGGAGAACAGTGTGGAGATTCCTTAAAAAACTGAAAATAGAACTGCCATATGACCCAACAATCCCACTGCTGGGCATACACACCAAAGAAACCAGAATTGAAAGAGACACATGTACCACAATGTTTATCACAGCACTGTTTATAATAGCCAGGACATGGAAGCAACCTAGATGTCCATCAGCAGACGAATGGATGAGAAAGCTGTGGTACATATACACAATGGAATATTACTCAGCCATTAAAAAGAATACATTTGAATCAGTTCTAATGAGGTGGATGGCAACCCACTCCAGTACTCTTGCCAGGAAAATCCCATGGATGGAGGAGCCTGGTAGGCTGCAGTCCATGGGGTCGCTAGGGGTCAGATACGACTGAGCGACTTCACTTTCACTTTTCACTTTCATGCATTGGAGAAGGAAATGGCAATCCACTCCAGTGTTCTTGCCTGGAGAATCCCAGGGACAGGGGAGCCTGATGGGCTGCCGTCTATGGGGTCGCACAGGGTTGGACACGACTGAAGAGACTTAGCAGCAGCAGCAGCAATGAGGTGGGTGAAACTGGAGCCTATTATACAGAGTGAAGTAAGGCAGAAAGAAAGACACCAATACAGTATACTAATGCATATATATGGAATTTAGAAAGATAGTAATGACAACCCTGTGTGCGAGACAGGAAAAGAGACACAGATGTGTAAAACAGTCTTTTGGACTCTGTGGGAGAGGCCTAGAGTGGGATGGTTTGGGAGAATGGCATTGAAACATGTATATTATCATATATGAAACGAATCGCCAGTCCAGGTTCGATGCATGAGACAGGGTGCTCAGGGCTGGTGCACTGGGATGACCCAGAGGGATGAGATGGGGAGGGAGGTGGGAGGGGGGTTCAGGGTGGGGAACACATGTACACCTGTGGCGGATTCATGTCAATGTATGGCAAACCCAATACAATATTGTAAAGTAAAAAAAAAAAAAAAGACTATTGTCACCCTGCTTATTTAACTTCTATGCAGAGTATATCCTGCAAAATGCCAGGCTGGATGAAGCATGAGCTGGAATCAACATTGCCAGGAGAAATAACAATAACCTCCGATATGCAGATGATACCACCCTACCACCCTTATGGCAGAAAATGAAGAACTAAAGAGCCTCTTGATGAAAGTGAAAGAGGAGAGTGAAAAAGTTGGCTTAAAATTCAATGTTCAGAAAACTAAAATCATGGCATCTGGTCCCATCACTTCATGTCAAATAGATGGGTAATAATGGAAAGAGTGACAGACTTTATTGTCTGTCAAATGATTGATCCAAAATCGCGGCAGATGGTGACTGCAGCTATGAAATTAAAAGACACTTGCTCCTTGGAAGAAAAGCTATGACCAACCTAGACAGTAAGTTAAAAAGCAGAGACGTTACTTTGCCAACAAAGGCCAAAGTCAAAGCTATGGTTTAGTCTAGTCAAAGCTATGGTTTTTCCAGTAGTCATGTATGGATGTAGAGTTGGACTATAAAGAAAGCTGAGTGCTGAAGAACTGATGCTTTTGAACTATGGTGTTGGAGAAGACTCTTGAGAGTCCCTTGGACTGCAAGGAGATCCAGCCAGTCAATCCTAAAGGAAATCAGCCCTGAATATTCGTTGGAAGGACTGATGCTAAAGCTGAAGCTCCAATACTTTGGCCACCTGATTTGAAGAACTGACTGGAAAAGACCCTGATGCTGGGCAAGATTGAAGGCAGGAGGAGAAGGAGACAACAGTGGATGAGATTGTTGGATGGCATCACTGATTCGATGGACATAAGTTTGAGTGAACTCCAGGAGTTGGTGATGGACAGGGAAGCCTGTCGTGTTGCAGTCCATGGGGTTGCGAAGAGACAGACATGACTGAGTGACTGAACTGAACTAACTGAATTGAGTGCCTTTATAAGAAGGGGCACCAGAGAGTATTCTCTGTTTTTTTTTTTTTTATCTCTTGCTCCCTCATTTCCTATCTCTTTCTCTACCCTCCCTCCCTTCACTCTCTCTCTCTTCCCCCCATATCTCTCCAGCATGTCAGGATACAAGGAGACCAGGAAGAAGGTTGTCACTAAGAATCCAACCATGTTGGCACCCTGATCTCAGTTGTCCAGCCTCCAGAATTGTTAGAGATACATGTTTCTTATTTAAATCACAAGGTCTATGGTATTTGTTATAGCAGCCTGAAATGTCTAAGACAGTTCAGTTCAGTTCAGTTCAGTTCAGTCGCTCAGTCGTGTCCGACTCTCCGTGACCCCATGAATCACAGCACGCCAGGCCTCCCTGTCCATCACCAACTCCCCGAGTTCACTCAAACTCATGTCCACAGAGTCAGTGATACCATCCAGCCATCTCATTCTAGGTCGTCCCCTTCTCCTCCTGCCCCCAACCTTTCCCAGAAAGTTATGACCAACCTTGATAATATTTTAAAAAGCAGAGACATTACTTTGCCAACAAAGGTCCGTCTAGTCAAGGCTATGGTCTTTCCCGTGGTCATGTATGGATGTGAGAGTTGGACTGTGAAGAAAGCTGATCGCCAAAGAATTGATGTTTTTGAACTGTGATGTTGGAGAAGACTCTTGAGAGTCCCTTGTACCGCAAGGAGATCCAACCAGTCCATTCTAAGGGAGATCGATCCTGGGTGTTCATTGGAAGGACTGATGCTAAAGCTGAAACTGCAATACTTTGGCCACCTCATGTGACAAGTTGACTCACTGGAAAAGACTCTGATGTCTAAGACAAGGTTTTGAAATTTTATTTTATTTTTTTAAATTATATATTCTTTTTATTATAAAAGACTTTTAGTTATCAGGTACTAATCTTGTTTAAACATACAATTTTTAAATTTTTTTTATTGGAGGCTAATTACTTTACAATATTATATTGGTTGGTTTTGCCATACATTGACATGAATCTGCCCCGGGTGTACATGCGTTCCCCATCTTGAACACCCCCTCCCACCTCCCACCCCATCCCATCCCTCTGGTTTATCCCAGTGCACCAGCCCCGTGCATCCTGTATCATGCATCCAGGCTCGACGCATGAAATTTTGTTTAAAAAGATCTTTGTCTTAAAATTTAGAGCAGATCACAAGGCATGGCATGCAATGAGAAAGCTACTCCTGGTGTTTATTCTTGTTCTTTAACAATTTCTAATAAAACATGATTTTTCTTGTGTTAAAGTATCAGCTATTGGGTATGGCTAAGGAAAATGATGTTCTTGTTAATCCAGCATCTGGTTAATAAAAATTATCATGCATATACCAGTTTTCAAATACTGAGAGAACAGTATCATATACTTGATGGTAAAATGATGTTGAAGATACTTGAAATTTTTTCTGATGATCTAGAACATATTACAGAATCACACCATGTTGCCAGGGCATCTTAATAAAAGAAGTTTTCCTTGTGCCATAAATGAACTGAAGTGACAGCTGAGAGTTTGAATTGCTATAATGCTGTGTGAGTGTTTATCTAGAAACACACTGCAATAATTAATTACCTTATGGCGTTCTCTTTGAGATTGGCCCCAACTTCTCGGTGCTTTCAAAGCACTCATGTCAAAGCCAGACACCTTAACTTACAGCATTGCTATCTGAAGTACAAGTCCAATTTAAAGCATCATTATAGAGACAGTTTTGACTTCTGATGTAGCAAAACCATTTTCCTAAGTGTCAGAGGTGTTTCTTTAAGCATTGGATTGCCTTTTTGTTGTTGTTCTGTGATTGAGATTTTCTTTTATTATAATGCAGAGGATTTTCTTCTTTTAGTGATAAAAGCCTGAACTCCAATGAATTCATTCATAAGGCTGTTTATAACTGACTTTACCCTTTTCGGCAAATGTGCTGATGCTTAGTAATATCTGACTTTCCTTTGACAAGGGGTTTCTTGATGAATATAAAGTAAATAAATATTGACTTCCTTTCTTTGAGGGTGACAGAGGTTTTTCAGTCTAATTTTTCTCCTGTTCTCTTCAGAAACCCTAGCTGGTGGAAGTGATGCTTGCTCCTCTAAGGAGTAAACCAAAGGTAAAGGGATTTAGGTGAGATGTAAACAAAAATTTCCTGACAATGTAGTAAAAGATGAGAACTTGTCTTGTCAAAGAAAGCCATTGAATATTAGACAAAGATCTCTTCCCCACCAAGAAGTCAATCAAGACTTGAGATGTGAGAAAGGAGAGCTAGACCATGTGGTTATCCCTAGCCTGTACCTGCCTTTTTCATTTTTAAATGGAGTATAATTGCTTTATAATATTGTGTTAGTTTCTGTGTTAACTTCTGCTGTACAACAGCATTAATCAACCATATATATGCATATATATCCCCTCTGTCTTGAGACTCCCTCTACCTCCCCATCCCACCCCTCTACGTCATCACAGATCACTAAGCTGAGCTGCATGTTCTATACAGCAGCTTCCAATTAGCTATTTTACACATGACAGGGTATATATGTCACTGCTACTCTCTTCAATTTGCCCCACCCTCTCCTTCCTTGCCTGTGTCCATAAGTTCATCCTCTAAGTCTGCGTCTCTATTCCTCTCCTGCATACAGGTTCATTAGTACCATTTTTTCTAGATTCCATGTTAATATACTGTATTTGTTTTTCTCTTTCTGACTTAGTTCAATCTGTGTGACAGTCTCTAGGTTCATCCACATCACTGCAACCACCATCAACTATGGAGAACAGTATGCAAATTTCTTAAAAAACTAAAAATAAAAGTACCATATGATGCAGCAATTTCTTTACTGGGCATATACCCTGAGAAAACCATAGTTCAAAAAGACACATATACCCTAATGTTCATGGAAGCATTATTTACAATAGCCAGGACATGGAAGCAACCTAAATGTCCATCAACAGAGGACTAGATAAGGAGATATGGTACATATATGCAATGGAATATTACTCAGCCATGAAAATGAACAAAATTGGGTCATTTGTACCTGCCTTCTGGTGATTCAGACAGTTAAGAATCTGCCTGCAATGCAGGAGATGCAGGTTTGATCCCTGGGTTGGGAAGATCCCCTGGAGAAGGGAATGGCTATCCACACCAGTATTCTTGCCTGGAGAATTCCATGGACAGAGAGGAGCCTGACGGGCTACAGTCCACTGGGGTTACAAAGAGTCAGACATGACTGAGTGACTAAGATTTTCACTTGTTCACTTTCTGATACTTGACCTTGCTCCTTGCCCACTTCTGGCCTCAGTAGGGAATGGTGATAAGACAAGGATGAGGATGAGGAGGGAAGAGAAGACATATCCTACCTTCTTATGAGTCTGGGTTTTGAAGGTTATACCTATGAAGCTCTCTGTCTTTCCCACTGATCTTCAGGCTGACATTTGAAGCCCTCCAGATATTGGCTAAAGTCCATTGTTCCAGGTCTCTCTCTCTCTAATCCTTTTTAGGGATTCTAGACCATAGACGACATGGTGCCCTTTTCTCATTAAATGTGGCACAGATTTCTGCCATACACACTTGCTCGTGCTGACCATCTCTGGCCCTCCTGCTATTCCACTGAACTTGAATCCTACCATTTTGAATCCTTACTCACTTAGGCCTGACCACACTGGCCCACTTGCTATTTTCCTTTGCTGAGCATGCTCTGGCCCTAGGAACTTTGCACTTCATATCCCTTCTGTCTGGAACATTCTGTTCCGGTTATAGAATGGACTCGTTCCCTTATTTTCTTTAAGACAATCCTCAAACCTTGATTTTCCTGTGAGGTGTTCCTTGATCACTCTATTTAAAATTAAAATTTTTCTGGCCCTCTCCATATCACCTACCCTGCTTTACTTTTTTCATAGCACCATTCTCTGCTATATTATACCACTTGCTTATAAACTATTTTTTTTTCTGTTCTACCCTCCCACCACATTACCAGTAGAATTTAAATTTCATTTAGTCAGAGACTCTTGTCTGTGTTGTTCAGTGCTTTATACCTAGCACCTCAAAACAGTGTCTGACATATAGTGAACTTTCAATACATATTCACGGAACAAATGAATAAATGGATACTGTGTCTTCTACCTGATATTCCCCTCTTCATATCTACCTATATTTTAAACCACTTTCAGATGCTATCTCCTTCATGAGGCTTTCCCTGGTTCTTCCCAGCATTATTTTCTCTCCTCTGACTCCCTAAATTTTCTCCTGTTTGAAGTCTCTGTGTTCTCCCCTGAGCCATTGTAACATATGACTTTTCTTCTTCCTTCTGATAAATAATTAGTTTTTGAGGACTGAGTTTGTGTTGCTATCCATATCCTTGTCATGATGGTTTTAACTTTAAAGACTCATTTAAGAGTTCCACTTCTGGAATGACGGTATGAGGAGTTCCACAGATTCACTCCCTGTTGAAACAAGCATAACTGATGAAAAGTTTATTTAAAAAACCTGGAAATTGTCCTAAGGGCATCCAGCAAATAAATAAATATTTATTCCACATGAACAGAATCTTCTGAAGTTTTCCTGACATGAACTGACTTATTTGAAATAGAATATGAGGGAAGTTCGAGCCTAAGGGAACTCGAAAACAGTGGAGACTTTGGTGGTAAGTGAACCAGAGGAGGCTAGTAGCTCTTTTTAATTCAGAACAAGATAAACTATAGAATAGCTTGTTCACTAGGGAACCATGGTAAGAGACAGAAATGAAAAGCCATCCTGGGCTCAGAGCAAACCTCGAAGACTAGTTTCCACAACTAGTCTTGCCTAAATTTAACTGGTTCAGACCCTGGAACAGTTTATGGACCGAATATTGTTGAAAACAATAGAACAATCAACCCAATTCCTGGAGCATAAAAGCAGGGTGTGGTTCCAGATGAGGCACGCAGCCTAACAGAGAGGTCAGGGAAAGAGACAATGAAAGAGAGCCCTGCTGAAACTAGTCATTCCAGGAAGACTGTGTGCACAGCTGAGGCTTTGTCCACTGAGGAATGACACCAAAGGCTTCACGTGTTAGGGAAACAGACTTCACTAAAATAGCTGAAGCCCCAGAGAGTGGGGAGGGGAATCAGTGTCCAGAGTTGCTACATTCCTTAAATCTCCAATTTTTAACCCCAAATAACAAGATAGGTGAAAACAAACAAGCCAGAAAAGTGTGACTCATTTATAATAAAGAGAAAAACAACAACAACAGAAACTTTCTGGAAGAGGGACAAAATGTCAGGTGTAACAGACGAACACTTCAGAGATGTCACTATAAGTATGTTTAAATAATTAAAGTAAACTATGCTTAGTGACAGTTGCTCAGTACGACCCCATGGACTGTAGCTTGCTAGGCGCCTCTGTCCATGGAATTCTCCAGGCCAGAATACTGGAGTGGGTAGCCATTCCCTTTTCTAGAGGATCTTTCCAACCCAGGGATCAAACCCAGGTCTCCCACATTACAGGTGGATTCTTTACTGTCCCAGCAATCTTAAAGAAGTAAAACAATTTATGATGAAAATATAATCAAATAGAGAATAACAATTAAGTGATATAACATAAAAAAAAAAACTAAATGGAAATGGAGCTGAAAAGTACCATAACATAAGTGAAAATTTATTAGAGGAGCCCAACAGTAGACTTGAACTGACAGAAGAAAAAAGTCAATGAATTTGAAGATAGATTGTTGTTGTTTTAGATCCTAAGTCTTGTCTGAGTCTTTTTCGATCCCACGGACTCTAGCCTGTCAGGCTCCTCTACCCATCGGATTTTTCAGGCAAGAATACTGGAGTGGGTTGCCATTTTCTTCTCCAGGGGATCTTCCTGAACCCGAGATCCAACCCGCATCTCCTGCTTGGTAGGTGGATTCTTTACCACTGAGCCACTAAGAAGCCCACAGATTATTAGATATTAGGTAATCTAAAGTATAGGGCTTCCCAGGTGGTGCTAGTGGTAAAAAACCTGTCTGCCAATACAGGAAACATAGAGATGTGGGTTCGATCCCTGGGTCGTGAAGATCCCCTGGAGGAAGGCATGGCAACCCACTCCAGGATTCTTGCCTGGAGAATCCCATGGACAGAGGAGCCTGGTGGGCTATGGCCCATAGGGTCGCACAGAGTTGTATACAACTGAAATGACTTAGCACACAGGCATGCAATCTGAAAAACAGAGAGAAAAAGATAATGAAAAAAGAATAGGGCCTTGGAAAAATATGGGATGCCATTAAAGCACACTAAATTATGCATAATAGAAGTACCTGAAGGAGCGGAAAAGAAGAGTAGAGAAATAATTTGTGGAAATAATAGCTGAAAACTTCCTGTATTTGATGAACATTAATCTATATATCCAAGAAGGTCAATGAACTATAAAAAGCATAAACACCAAGAGACCCATATGGAGACACATCATAGTTAAAATTCTGAGAGACAAAGAGAAAAATCTTAAAAGCATCAAGAGAAAAATGACTCGTCATGTATGTCAAAACCCTAATAAAGAGGAAAAGATGGTTTCTCTCAAGAAGTGGAGGCCAGAAATCAGTGGAATGACATACCCAAAATGCTGAAAGTATAAATGAGTTATGAATTAGGAATCCATACCCAACAAAAGGAACATTAAAAAATTAAGGCAAAATAAAATCATTCTCAGATTAAATAATAATGATAGAATTTGTTGCAAAAGACCCATTTTAATTTTAAAAAGTGCTAATTGAGTTTCTTTAGTATGAACCAGGCTTCCCTAGTGACTCAGCAGTAAAGAATCCACCTGCAGTGTAGAAGACTTGAGTTCGATTCTTGGGTTGGGAAGATCCCCTAGAGAAGGAAATGGCAACTCACTCCAGCATTCTTGCCAGGAAAATCCCATGGACAGGGGAGCCTGGCAGGCTACAGTGCATGGGGTCATGAAGAGTTGTACACAACTTAGTGACTTAAACCACCATCACCAGTATGAAAGCAAGTTACCCTGCAAAGTAATTTCAGTCCACATGAAGAAAAATAAACAGCACCAGTCAAGGCAGTTTTGACAATATACATAAATATTTCTTTTCCTTTATTCTCACTGATATAAAAAGCAATTGTATGTTTGTGCTGTGGGGATTATAACATGTAGAGCTATAATGTTTGACAATAACAGCACAAATGAGGTTGGTGGAAGCAATGTTATATTAGAGTAAGGAATCTTCAGCAGAAGGTAACTCATATCCACAGGGAAAAATGAGAGAACCAGGCATGGTAAATAAGGCTAACAATATGAACAATATAAACATACATTTGATTTCCTTTCTTCTCTCAGTTTCTTTAAAAAGACATAAATCATATAATGTAATAATTATAACAGTGATGTAATGTGATATGTATAATACTAATGGGAGAAAAATGGGAAAGCATGAACACAGCTCTATAGGAATAACATTTCTATTTATCACTGGGATTAAATTTAACATAAGTCTGTAGTAGGCAGTATGTACTGATGTTCCATATTTTATTCAACCTATGTCCTAATGATAGATATTTATGATTTTAAAAATCCTTGTTAGGTGGAAAATAATGCACATAGTAAATATTTCTAAGCATAAAGGGAATTTCATTAGTCAGTTACTGTTGCAATAATGAATTATGATAAAGCCCCCACAAGGTATCAGTGTCATACAATAAGCATCTGCTTCTTATTCACAAATTTGTAAGTCAGCTTGGGTTTACCTCATCTCTTTTGGGCTTGGCTGGGCTTGGCCTCACACTGTGGGCTGGTTTTAGGTTTAGTTTGTGTGTCTTATTCTCTTTGGACCAGGGGCTACCCAGGACTACTGGTAGGTAGCAGAAGCATGAGGAGCCAAGCCATTAAGATCATCTGCTCATAGTCCTTTGCTCATAGCAAGTCATGTGGGCAACCACAGTAGAATGGGGGAAACACGCTCCTCTTACTCTAGCGGGAGGTACTCAAAGTCACAAGATAAAGAGTGCAAATGGATAATTCTTTAACAGTGAGGGTGTAACAAATTCCAGTGTACCATCTGATATGTAGTAAAACATAATAAAACATAATCTCACTTCACATTGCCAGTGATCCTGTCTTCCAAAAAAGAATCACTGTTGCCAATTTTTTGAATATTCACACACAAATATCTTTTCATATATGAGTATGTGTATGGTGATTCAGTTCATGTCAGTAGTCTTTATAGACATTGCCATATTGTTCTCCAAATTGGTCACACTATTTTACACTCCAGCTAACTGTAAATGAGAGGCTCTATTTCTTTACACGCTTGCCAACACTAGGTAGCAATACTATGGAATACCTATTCTTTGCCATGTTTAGTTTGCAGTTATTTCCCCATGCATACATGTCCATTCACATGTAGAATCTATTCATGTCCTTTGCCCGTTTTTCTGTTGTGTTGATTATTTTTCTAATTAATTCCTAAGAGCCCTTTATATAGTAATAAAATTCTCCCTTTGGTTGCTGCAATTTTTCTCCTAGTTTATGATTTGTCTTTCGACTTTGCTTACTGTTTTTTTCCCCCCTTTGGAGAACTGTTTAATTAGTACATAGTAAAATTTATCATCTTCTTATGGTTCATGGGTTTTAAGTTTTGCTTAGAAAGGTGCTCCTCTCTTGAGGCGGTTCATTCCTTGAGATTCTCATTTAATAGATCTGCGTCATGGTTCCAGGAATCTTTAACAAGGTGCCAAACTGGTAATTTTGGCCATCATCCAAGTCTAGAAACATGGATGAAATAAGGTCAAGTATGTAGGACACCTGGTGAGTGAGCAGACACTCAATAAATATTTGTTCTCTAGTCTCACTGTATTATCCTAACAGGTAACTTTGAAATTTGCCATTGGAAGAGATACATTTCAGTTCAGCATATTTTTTTGGTTATTTACTTTTTTTGCAAAGCTACTTATCACAATTTTTAATTTCATAAATACTTTTGGCTTCACTAAATGGTTATTAGCTCTTCTCACCATTAATTGGCGAGTATAAATTGAGTACCCATAATTTGCTGAACTGTGTAAAATCCTGTTCTTAATATTACTAGGAAGATGATACTGACCCTCCCCTAGTGGAACATGGGAATCGATCTGTTTGTTCAGTTATTGTAAGCTATGACACATTCTCATCTATATCTTCATGTAACTAAGGACAGTTTTGCAAACAGGCCATCTGTAGGTAGAGTTGCTAACTATAACTTGATATATAGTTCCTAGTCATGAAATAGATTGGGTGTCATTTCTGGCCTTGTCTGTGTTGTTTATCATCTGACAATGGTGGTGCCAGACCCTATTCTTAGATCCTTAGGTGATTACACCAACTGTCCATTTTCCTCTCCTGGGCTAGGCAGAGTTGAAAGATTTTCTTTAAAATGCTTCTCAATTGTTAATATGTGTTTGCAGTCACCTGAGGATCTTGTTAAGTTTCTTGTTAAGAACATTGCGAAGTTTCTAATTCAGTAGTTCTGGGGCTGGGTTCTAAGATTCTGCAATTCTAGCAAGCCCCCAGGTGATGTTTCAATGCTGCTGGTTATGGATATCACTTTGAGGAGCAAGGTCCCAGACCACAAAGTCTTACATTATTTTTGAGAAGTCAGTGGTTCCTTCCCTATCTTCTTGGCATTTTGTTCCTGTTTGATCTCTTTATTCCTATATTCCTCTGCTGCTGCTGCTAAGTCGCTTCAGTAGTGTCTGACTCTGTGTGACCCCATAGACGGAAGCCCACCAGGCTCTCCTGTCCCTGGGATTCTCCAGGCAAGAACACTGGAGTGGGTTGCCATTTCCTTCTCCAATGCATGAAAGTGAAAAGTGAAAGTGAAGTCGCTCAGCCGTGTCCGACTCTTTGCGACCCCATGGACTGCAGCCTACTAGGCTCCTCCGTCCACGGGATTTTTCAGGCAAGAGGACTGGAGTGGGGTGCCATTGCCTTCTCCACAGAGTTGCTGCAGTTCCCATCTTTTTGGAAGGACTTGACGTTGAGCTGGAATAACATTAACGCAGGTGCGGCTGGATGGCTGGAAGTGGTGATCGGAATTGCTCAGGGCAGGCACTCAGGCAGAGGGACGTTTACATGAGCTTTATAGCAAAGAGCAAGGGACAACTGGCTCTCTAGTCCCCATTGGAAGACTGAGCTTGTATCTGAAAAGAGGACAACAGAAGAAGAAATTCTAAGATCTTTCCTCTGTTTCAAAACACAGCCCTCCCCCCACCACCCCGCGCCTATAAACACCAAAAACCTGGGAGGATAATTTGGTTCCTGCCAAAAGGACCTTTCCTTCCACACCTGACCTCTCGTGATTCCCAGACTTAACCTCAATTGCAGGAAGAATTTTCCAGGGTGGGGTTTTGCCAAATTGTCTGAGATGGTCACTGCGAAAAAAGAATGCATAAACTTGGCATGAGAAGTGAGACAGGGACGGTAACTTTGGTTGTGCACAGTCTCGGCCTTAAAAGTCCAGGGGATAGTGGATCGAGGCCAAATAGTCAAGGAAGCAAGCTGTGGGTCTGCACGGCTCGCGGCGCGCACAGGGCGCTCTGTTGCTAGCTGTCGGTTCCGGTCCCTGTCTCCTCTTTGGCTCGCTCGCTCGCGTCCCTCTCCGCAGCTAATGCAGAGCGATGGAGTAGCCTCAGGAGAACAGCTGGAGAGAGCTTAGAGAAAGACAAATTAATAGCAGCCTAGCGCAGCAGCAAATGCTGGAGCATAGCGCTTAGCTGACCCGTTAAATGAGCAATCCTGTTAAGTGTGTTAATCAGCAAGGTTCCAGTGAGCAGAGCAGAACGCTCTGGGAGATACCTGGTGTGGAGACGGGTCTCTTTATCTGCTGCAATTCAAACCCTGTCAGTTCCTGAGTCGCTGCCCCCTCTCCCATCACTCTTAAAGAGAGAGCCTCCTGGGTTTCATGACCTTGGAGACTCACGTGGTCAGGAGCACCTCTGGCAAGCCTCAGGCACATGGCATAAACAATCACTGCCTGGGCTGTGCCCGGGTTCTATCTCAGAGCCCAACCTGGGGTCCCAGCCCTCCTTGCCAACCGTTTGCCTGGCAGGTCTGGAGAACCCAGAGACTTAAGGATATCTAACGTGGGAGGCGGAGAAGGCAATGGCAAGCCACTCCAGTACTCTTGCCTAGAAAATCCCATGGACAGAGGAGCCTGCTGGGCTACAGTCCATGGGGTCGCTACTAGTCGGACAAGACTGAGCGACTTCACTTTCACTTTTCACTTTCACACGTTGGAGAAGGAAATGGCAACCCACTCCAGTGTTCTTGCCTGGAGAGTCCCAGGGATGGCAGAGCCTGGTGGGCTGCCGTCTATGGGGTCGCACAGAGTCGGACACGACTGAAGCGACTTAGCAGCAGCAGCAGCAACGTGGGAGGGGTGGAAAAGAGGAGTCCTCTCTGGTACTCAGAAGCTCACATTATGAATACAATTAGGCGGCATGCGCCCTTAATAACACTAGGGTCTGGCCTGGGGGGAACCAAACAGGTGAACTCCTGGCTGAACTAGATACCTGCTCAACGGGTGGAACTGGGGATCAGGATCACTGACAAACTTTGCTTGGCGGTTTTCCCTGCCTTCACTCACTGGGTTCCGCGCTCGGCCTAACCCTCTAGGCTGGCGTACTCCGGCAAAGACGCTAGACGGCGCTGCTGGGACGCACTTTCTTTCTCCCGGGAAAGGTAAGAGGGAAGTTCTTTTTTTCTCTCTCTCTCTCTCTCTTTCTTTTTAACCAGGGGATGGGGGAACTTGGGGTTGGAATCCAAAGGGGTGTGGAAGAGGAGGAGGAGCAGCAGTAACCCTTTTCCGTGACGCGCCTGAGCTATTCTTTCTAATCCCCGCCTCCTCCCCGGTGTAATCAGTCAGCCGGAGGCACCCAACTGTTAGCGACCGAGACGCAGCTGTAGGTGATTTCCACTACCCTCCTAGCCCCGCTCCGGGCGAATGCTGGAGGCGGCAGCCGCGGTGGCAGGATGTGAGGCAAGCCTGGAGCGCACTTCCCGAGTGCCGCTCCTTCCTCGGAGCTAGGGGAGATGATATAGGCTTTTGCGCACTGGCTGGAGAAGGTTCCCAGACAAGGTTGGAGCCGCGACCCGGCAGGAGAGAGGCGGGCAGGCAGAGTTCACACCTGCTGCCTGCACTGCCGCCAGGGCTATAGGACCTCTGGGGCATGTGTGCCTCGTGAGGGGCGTAGGGGCCACGGGCCGACGCGCCGGCTTCCCACCGTGCACCATTTGGCCAAGACGAGGTGGGGCTGGAGTAAGGCTGCTCCGAAGCAAAGTCTTGGAGAAGGAAGAGGCTGAGAGGCAGGAGACTTAGGAGACTCTGGCCACGGAGCCAAGAGGAGGCACCTGGTTTCCAGCGTAGCGGCCCAGTGATTTAGGAGCCCTCTTTAAACCTCTCCCTGGTCAGCTCCCCCTAAAGTCCACAGAAGCGCTGCTGAACTCTAGAAATCTTCCCTGGGCGGGGAGAAGTTTTCTAGCATCCTCTTTGGCTAGGACCGGGAGTTGGAGAAAACGGGCGGGGCTGCCCTGTCTGGCTGCTCTGGAAGCCACCGTCTTCCCTACGCCTCCTCCGGGCCCCTCGCCTTCGGGCAGCCTCCCTAGTCTCCTGGGAAGCTTGAGCCCGGGCTCTCTGCAACCCAGTTGTCCGTCTCATCCTGGACCGCGATCACCCCGACATGGAACGGCACGCTTGAGCCCCGCTGGACGCCCCCGGCTGTTTTGCAAGACTCAGACAGGTAATGTCCATTTTCAAAATCGGACAGTTGGCTGGTGAGGGCCAGGGGAGAATGTGCAGGTGACCTCAGAGAGCAGGCCGGCCGAGGCCAACGGGGACTCTGCCTCTCCTGCATCTCTGGTCCCCGCCTCAGGCAACATTTGCTGGTTTCCTTTCCCCTCGTTTATCCTTCTGAGAAAGTTTAGGGACCAGAGCTCCCAGGGTCAGGGGCTCCTCGCCAAGGAGGAGCTGGAGCCCGCCTGCAGGTGCTGGCTAGCTTGTGCATTACATTTCCCTTGCTGTATCTTTGTGGTCTCTGCAGCTGGAGCACGGGCTCTGTAGCCTGGAAGGCACTCTCCTACTGAGTGCTTCTTTCTGACTCTACCCACAATTGTGCCAGAAGCCAGGGGAGCAATGGGCGAGGGGATGGGGCTGAAGGTGGCTCCTGGGCGGAGCAGTGAGGTGTTCCCCAGCAATACACTCCCGCTCCTGGGGATTCCCAGCGAGCCCGGGACAGCGGAGAGCTTTGGTGATCGGAGGGCAGAGAGGCCATCTCTGCCCGCCTGCCTTGAGAACCTGAAGGGACCCCAGCTCAGATCCTGGGGTGCCACGTCTCCTGTCCCAGAGGAAACTCTGCTCCCCCTTGAGCTGGTTTCTCGGGTTGAGTGACCTTCTCTGAACCACTGCACGGGTTGAGTGACCTTCTCTGAACCACTGCACGAGGGAAAGGAGCCACAAGCACTAAGCTGCATCTCTAACTCCTTGCATAGGGACCCCAGAGAGGGAGAGGAGGGACAGCCACTGCATGTGACCCGACTTGCCATCCTGGGTCTGCCACTGGGGCAACTAGCTTGATTGGTCACTGTCAGACGTTTAAGAAAAAAAATGCTTAAGCAGAGAGACCTGGCAAAGGAAGTGTACCTTATAAGAATTCTCTGTTCCAGAGTTTCCTCCTAGTTCCTGCCCCATCCCCCCAAGGCGCCCCCCCCCCATCTCTATGACCCAGGGAATTTGCAGGAGGTGTTAGTAAACATATTTGTTTCCTCCATGCCTCCCACATAAGTTATGCCTGGGCTGGAGTGTTCGAAAAGTACCTCTTGGCTGAAAGCTACTCTGGAGGGGTGGGGGTGGTGTGGGGTGTGTGTTTGGGGCGGGTCTATTCAGAAATAATCTATCCCCCACCAGTTCATTCAGTTTCATCTTCTGCTGACTTTCAAGAAGGCTTTCTTTTCCTGGCCAGGGAAGCCAAATTATAGATTATTAAACATGCCACACAGCTGGGGGTCAGACCCCCAAGGAAGGTCAGAGAGAAGAAGGGAAGGACGTTCCCCATGAAGCCTTGCAGGTTCAGCAGCCCTGTGCTGCTCAGGAAGGCTGCCTTGGTTACCAGGCCCCTGGGAGGGAAGAAGTTAAGTGTCCAGCACAGGTGTGGAGGACTGAGGTCCACTTCCCCACTGATGCCGCCAACCCTGGCATGGTCTCTCCTTGAGGAGTCAGGGGCAGTGGTGCTCACTGGATGCTTTGCTACTGGGCTCCTCGCCAACAGGGTCTTCGGCTTCTGCCTGGTCTCGTGGCTCAGAAGGCATTTTTTTCTCAGCATCACTTGCTTCCCCAAACAGGAATGAGACAACTAACCTGGGGCCTAGGGTGAGTGAAATTTCCAGATACACCTGAGCCAAGGTTGTAGTGGAAGTTCCTACCTGTGCCCACTCCATCCTTTGTACTCCTCCTGCACAGAGCAACCTGTTAGAGGGCCACTGCTATCCGACTGGGCTGTGCTGTGGCTGGACCCAATGCAATGGCTCTGACTCTGAGCCACCTGCTCACCGTGTGAGCTCTCCAACTTGGGGGCTGCCTTGGACTAGATAGCCTGCAATCACATGCAGTTGAAGCAAGTAATTTAAATAGAAAGTATTTAAATCCAGGTAAAATGTTGTGGCACCAAAAGTTCCCGGTTTGCCCACTCTAGCCCCAGCTGGTTGGAAGGAGGAGCACATGGTGACCAAAGATGTTCTGGTGACTGTGAGCCATGGCCATTTGTGTTTCTGTCTGATGGGTCAAGACCAGACCTTCAGAGTAGAAGGGGTGGGGACTTAAGCTGGTTTTGCAGTATGGCCTCTGTGGCCCTCAATAATTTCTGGGTGTTCTTAACTCTGGTTGAGCAATGGGGCCGTTGCTATGAGACTCCTAATGCCAGGATGTCTGGATGCAGAGGCTAAAGGTGCTGATCAAGTATGGGGACCTTAGGGGTGCCTCTAGACTGTAGTATTTACTGGCCAAATTGTGTCTGAGTCTTGATTTACCTATTTCTTTCCTGGGACACTGTTCTTTAATTGAGTAGAACTTCCTTGTTTGCCAATAATTAGTGATAGAATCCATACAGGCATATGCTACTTGGCAGGGTGTAATGGATGACATGGCTACCTGGGGAATAGCCCAAATTACCCACTTGACATACGTCTCTGCAGGTACTAACAGCTGAAGTTTTATTTGGCTTTAAGAAGACATACTCTAAAGCAGTGGTCCCCAACCTTTTTGGTGCCGGGGACCAGTTTCAAGGGGGACAATTTTTCCATGGACTGGGGTGGTGGTTTTGGGGTGATTCAAGTTCATTACATTTATTGTACACTTGATTTCTAATCTAATATTGTCAGTAATCTGGCAGAAGTGGTCCATGGCCCAGAGGTTGGGAACCGGGGCTCTAAAGAGTTCACCCTTATAAGAAAGAAAAACTACTCCAGCTTTGTTTAAAAATAGCTTCACTTTATCAATGACGTTGGCTTGCAAAATTCATTGAAATGGCTCAGGGTAAAACATTTGCTGTTTGAGAAGAGGATAGGCTGAGAAAGTGAAATGAATTAAAATATGGTTGAAATGATCATACTTTGGTAAAATACAATTGTGTGTTTATATCTGTTCCTGAAAGGAAGTCAGTCCTGTGTACAACTTAATGGTCTGAGTAGATTCTGTGACAGGTTGCTGTAATATGATGAAACTTAAAGGAGAAAAAAACTACATTTTCTCCCTTGGACTTGGATATTTCTTTGACTGTGGCAGTGCTGATAGGAGCCAGAACTGTTAGAAGAATGCACATGTTTCCTTCTCCATTTGAAAAGGTACTATAATCTCCTTGGTGAAATTGCCGTGACCCAAGAGGAAGAAATTTGAAAAATCCCAAGTTTCAGCTGTTCAGTAATAAGACCTAAAAGTAAGACAAATTACCACCCAGCTCAAGATGTGGCCTAACAGGGCTTCTCAGGGCTGGTTTCTCGCCATAGCTGCTGCTGCTGCTAAGTCACTTCAGTCGTGTCCGACTCTGTGCGACCCCATAGACGGAAGCCCACCAGGCTCCCCTGTCCCTGGGATTCTCCAGGCAAGAACACTGGAGTGGGTTGCCATTTCCTTCTCCAATGTGTGAAAGTGAAAAGTGGAAGTGAAGTCGCTCAGTCGTGTCCGACCCTTAGCGACCCCACGGACTGCAGCCTACCAGGCTCCTCCATCCATGGGATTTTCCAGGCAAGAGTACTGGAGTGGCTTGCCATTGCCTTCTCCGTCTCGCCATAGCTGGCAGCCCACAACCCTTACTTAACCCCTGACGTTTGTCTCCTGAGCCTACACCAAGAAGCTGTGTTCAGAGCCAACTTGGTGGAGAAAGATAAATGTTGAATGTGCAATGTGTGCTTTAATTATCTTGAGCTAGGACTTGAAAATAAACTTCTTATGAAATTTAGACTCTAAGCTGTCACTGTCAAGGGATTCCAGAGTAAAACATGCCTGGCCAATATAAGGCCTGATGAAAAGATGTACTGCATGGGTCCATGTGGCCAACGCCAGCAATAAATTCAGACTTTTTGGGCTGGTTCACTTTGAGCTGCCTCCCAATGAGGTCAGAGGCACTGGAGTGAGTCCCATCGTGTGCCAGTTTCTCTTGGGCATCCCCAGACACGGGTATTGCTCCAAATCTTTGATCAATCAACCTAAACACATATTCTCTGTGCCAAGGAGCCCAGCTTTAGCTGCCTTCCTGCTTTCTTGTTCTTAAATCTCACCTCTTAATGTAGCTGTTCCTTGGCTTTCCTCCTGAGTTCCAACACACTTTATATCTAACTTCCTTTCTTTCGTTACAGGGTGTTTTACTGGCATGTAAAATGTATTCAAACACTAATTCTCAGTCATCTGTGACTCCTGTGTGCCCTTCCACTCCTGCCTCTTGCATCTTGTTATATGCCCCAAGTTCTGTCTCTGAAATACCTTTTCTATTACTGCTGCCTCGCCCTGACAAGTCCTCTAGATTCTTTTTCCTTTTCCCTCTCCTTGCTCTCTTCCCCCTGTTCTTCCTCTCACCCACTCCTCGGCCCTTCCTCTGGGTCCCCCCTCCCCTGCTCCTTCCTCTCAGTCCTTTCTTTCTGAACCCCTCCCCTTCTGCTCGGTGCCCCTCCCCTTCCGCTTGGTTCCCCCTTCTGTCCTCCCTCCCCCTAGGCTAGGTCCCTCCACCCTTCTTTTCCACCCCCATCCTCTTCTCTGCATCCCCACCCCTTCCCCTTGGTGCCCTCTCCCCTTCCTCTCTCTCCATCTTCCTCCCCCTTCTCTGCACCCCCCACCCATTCCCATGGGTCCCCCTACCTTTCCCTCCACCCATCCCCTTCTCTGCATCCCCCACCCCTTCTACTTGGTCCCCCTTCCCTTCGCCTTTCAATCCTTCCCACCTTCCCCTTCCCTGGGTCCCTCCACCCTAACTCTCTCATCCCCTTCTCTGCATCCCTTGCCCCCTCCACTTGGTCCCTCTTCCCCTTCCAATAGGCCCCTCCCTCCTCTTCCACTGGGTTCTCCCAGCCCCTTCCACTTGGTTCCCCTACCCCTTCCACCTGGTCCCCACTCCGCTTCAGCTCAGTCCCCCCACCCTTCCTCTCTGTCCCACTTCCCCTGCATCCCCCTTCTTCCACTCGGTTCCACTTCCCCTTTCCCTTGTTCCCCCCTTCCGCTCACTTCCCCCCACCCCTTCCCCTCAGTCCCCTCTCCCCTTTTGTTCCCCCTCCCCTTCTGCTTGGTACCCCCTCCTTCAGGTCGGCCCCCCCCACCCCTTCCTCTCCGTTTCCCCACTCCTTCCTCCTGGTCCTTTCTGTCAGCCCCCATCCCAGTCTCTGCACCCGTGCACCTTCCCCTCTCCTCTTCCCCTTGATTTCCCCCACCCCCTACAATTAGTCCCTCGTTCCCCCTGCAATGGGTCCCCTATTCCTTTCTGGTCAGTTGCCCCCTCCCTTCCCGCTTGGTCCCCCCTCCATCCTCCCTCTCTTTCTGCTGTTTTCCCCAACCCTTCCTTTCGGTTCCCTCAGCCCTTCCTCTCCTCCCCTTCCTCTTGGTCCCCCATCCCCTCCTGCTCGGTCCCCCCTCCCCTTCCTCTCAGTTCCCCCATCCCTTTGACTTGATCCTGCCACCCTTCATCCCCATTCCATTCTCTGCACCCCCACCCCTTCCACTCAGTCCTTTCACTGCATCCCCCACCCCTTCCACTTAGTATGCCCAACCAATTCCATCTGTCCCCCCCCAACCCCTTCCGCTCGGTCCCCCCACCCTTTTCTCTCCGTCCCCATCCCCTTCTCTGCATCCCCCGTCATCCTTTCCACTCTTTCTCCTTTGCCACTTCAATCCGTCCCTCCTTCCCCTTCTGCACCCTCTCCCCCTCCATCGGTTCCCCCCCACCCCCTTGCACTCGTCCCGCTACTCTTTCTCTCCGTCCCCATCTCCTTCTTTGCATACCCCCCGCACTTTCCACTCAGTCCCTCCTTCCCCTTCCGCCCGACCCCTTCCACTTCTGCCTGGTCCCCCACTCCCATTCCATTCGGGTCCCCATCCCCATTCTCCTTTCAATCTTATCCCCTTCCCCTTGGTTCCCCCCATGGCTTGCAATCGGTCCCCCATTCCCTTCCACTCAGTGCCCACTCTCCATCCTCCCTCCCCTTCTGATGGTCCCCCCCCCCTGCCTTTCCTTTCTCTGTTCTCCTCCCTTTCTCTGCATCCCCCACTCCTTCCCCTGGGACCCCTTCCCCTGGGACCCCCTGTCCATCCTCCCACCATTCCACTCGGAAACCCTCCCCTTCCTCTCCATTCCCCCACCCCTTTGGCTTGGTCCCCTCACCCTTCCTCTCGGTCCCCATCCCCTTCTCAGCATCCCCTGCCCCTTCTGCTTAGTCCCCCTTCCCATTTGAATCAGTCCCCCTTTCCCCTTCCACTTAGTCCCCCCACCCCTTGCTCTCAGTCCTTTTACTTTGTCCCCCTCCTCTCTGTATCCCCCACTCTTTACGCTAGCTCCCCCCAACCCCTTCGGCTGGGTCCCCCCACTCCTTCTGCTCAGTCCTTTCTCTCTGTCCCCATCCTCTTTCTCTGCACCCCCCACACCTTACCCTGGGGTCCCCACCCCTTTCAGTCCTTTCTGTCGTCCACCCCTTCTCTGCATCTGCCGCCCCTTCCACTGAGGTTCCCCTTCCCCTTTCAATCCTTCCTCCCTTGCCTTTAGTCCCTTGCAATCAGTCCCCTATTCCCCTTCCACTCAGTTCCCCCCTCCCCTTCTGCTCTGTCCTCCCCTCTCCATTCCCCCAGCCCATCAGTTCCATTCCCCACTGCCCTTCCACTCAGTACACTCCTTCTGCTCAGTTTCCCTCACCCCTTCCTCTCAGTCCTTTCTCTCAGGTCCTCTTCTCTGCATCCTGCCCCTTCCACTGTGTCCCTGCTCTCCTTCCCTCTCCCCTTCCTTTGGTTTCCCCATCCCCTTCCACTTTGGACCCCTCGTCCATCGGCTCTTCTGCTCGGTTTCCTCACCCCACCCCTTCCTCTTGGTCTTTTCTCCCCATCTCTGCATCCCTGGCACATTCCACTCAGTCCCCCATTTCCCTTCCTCCTGGTCCCCCTTCCTCTCTGTTACCCCCCTCCCCTTCTGTTCGGTTCACCTCATCCTATCCGTTCAGTTCCCCCTCCCCTTCTACTCTGTTTTCCCCCATTCTGTTCGGTCCCCCCAACTCTTTCTGTTTCCTTTCTCTCCATCCCCACTCCCTCTGCCTGCCCCATCCTTTCCACTTGGTATCCTTTTCCTTTTCAATCAGTCCCCCTTCTCCTTCTGCCCTCTTCCCCCTCTCCCCTTCCCCTCAGTCCCCCTTTCCCTTTCAATCTTTCCCCCTTTCCCCTTGGTTTACCTCTTTCACTCACTCCCGCCCTTCCTCTTGGTCTGCTGCTGCTGCTCCTTCCTCTCTGTCCCATTCTCTGCATCTCCTGCCCTTTCCACTCGGTCGGTCCCCCTTTCTTCTTCCACTTGGCCCCCCTTCCCCTTCTGTTGAGTCCCCCACTCTGCCAACCCATCCTCTTGAACCCCCAACCGAATCTTTCTGTCCCAACCCCCTTCTCTGCATCCCCCACCCCTGCCTCTCAGCCCCCACCCCTTCCTCACTGTCCTTTCTCTCCATCCTCCCTCCCCTTTATCTAGCCCCCTCTTATCGTCTTCCTCTCTGTTCTCCCTCCTGTTCCTCTCCACCCCCATGTTTTTCATCTCCATTCCCCTAGCCCCCTCCGTTTCTCCCTCAAGCTGCTCCCCTTTCCCTGAGTCCGCCCTCCTCCCTCCGCCTTTCCTCTCCATCCCCAGGCCCTTCCTTTTGCCCCCCCTCTTCCTGTAACCTGACCTGCAGTTTCCATCGTCTCTTCCCTCCCTCTTCCTGCCTTTGCCTCCTTTCCTGCTCCAGATTCTTGACCTGGTCTGCTATAAAAACCTCTCATCTTTGCTCTGCTCTCCAATAGATTCTGCATACTAGAAGTAATCTTCCTGAAGAGCTTTTAACTGGTTAGTTAAAAGCCTTGAATACATAGTCAGTGGATTAAATGGTATGCATTGTTACCAAGTCACAAAGACTTTTCTGACATGGACATGAGTTTGAGTAAACTCTGGGAGCTGGTGATAGACAGGGAGGCCTGGCATGCTACAGTCCATGGGGTTGCAAAGAGTTGGACAAGACTGAGGAACTGAACTGAATAAATTCAGTACTTTGCACTGTAACCTTAGAAAGTTCTATACCCCTGTACTACATAATGTGTTCTGCACGTACACAGTTCTTCACCACTGTACCTAATGTGGCCAATTATTGGGTGGGAATTCAAATATCAGATTTGGTAGTTGAACTTGGTGGCCTGTTACTATGAACCCAGAGAATCTATGATCGTGTAAATATCAAGGGACTCAAATAAGATAGATTATCCTATCAGTTTGCCTGATGAACTTATGCTTTTATAAAAATATTCTTAAGGCTGTGTTGTGGAGTCTTCTGTGTTTTAGTCTGTTACTATGTATTCCTGAATAGGTTGCTTTTTCCTGGCTTACTTGGCTGTGCATCACTATGAGAATTATCTAGGTCACTATATTTTGTTACTGGAGGAGGAAGTGGCAACCCACTCCAGTGTTCTTGCCTGTGAAATTGCATGGACGGAGAAGTCTGGCAGGCCACTGTCCATGTGGTCACAAAGAGTTGAACATGACTGAGCACACACAGCATACTTTGTTATGAATTTTTAACATTTATATTGTGCATGTTTTATACTTTGTTAAATGCATTTCCCTTTCCTTATCTTGCTTAATGTTCAGAGTAATCTTGTGAGGTGGATGATTCTTCCCATATTACAAATGCTAGAAAACAAGCATCCAAATATTTCAGTGATTTCTCCAAGGTAATACATTTAAGTTGGAGAACTTTATTGATACCAGAAATCTATTATTGCTCTGAGGTTCAGAGCTTAGATGATACTGGTCTAAAAAAGTTTCATTCTCTCTCTACTAGCTATAAAGTCAGGAGCAGATTCTTTGGACAAAATCTGAGGTCCTTTGAGATTTAGCATTGACCTACCTAGTCAGCCTTATTTCTCACTACCTTGCTGCTCACATGATGATCTAGTGGAACCAAACCATTCACCATTGTGCAACATAACCTTTTGTTATCCATAATTTATGGTTTTTCTTATGCCATTCGTTTATTATGGACTGTCTTCTCCTGTCCCTCCCATCTCTAATTCTCTGCCTGTTGAGAATGAACTGTATTCAAGAAACAGCAGCTTTAGTGCCACTTCTTCCATGTATCCGTCCCTAATTTTTCTCTAATGCTCCATAGCCAAAAGAATCTCTCTCTTCTTGGAACTCTCTTGTCACCTTGTTGATTCCGCTTTTATGTTAGTTAAGTGAAAGTGAAGTCACTCAGTCGTGTCCGACTCTTTGCGACCCTGTGGAGTGTAGCCTACCGGGCTCCTCCATCCATGGGATTCTCCAGGCAAGAGTACTAGAGTGGGTTGCCATTTCCTACTCCAGGGATCTTCCCAACCCAGGGATCGAACCTGGGTCTCTGGCCTTGTTTTAAAACCGTTATTGTTACTTAGCACTTTATCACATCTACTAAAGTTTAAACTTGTAGAAGGTCATCAAATCTGTCTCTTATTCTGCTGAGTGTCATGAATACAGGGGGGCATACATTACATGTTTCATTGAGTTGCCATTGAGATTTCAACGTTAGGCTTAGTACTTCACTGAAAATCTCTGTCAAAATGATAGCTACAGGGTAAATAGGAAACTGCCAATTTTATCATCATCCAATAATGCTACAACCAAACCAGTCAATCCTAATGGAAATAAACCCTGAATATTCACTGGAAGGACTAATGCTGAAGCTCAAATACTTGGGCCACATGATCCAAAGAGCTGACCCACTGGAAAAGACACTGATGCTGGCAAAGATAGAGGAGAGGAGGAGAAGGGGACAACGGAGGACAAGATGGTTGAATGGCATTGCTGACTCAGTGAACATGAATTTGAGCAAATTCAGGGAGATAGTGAAGGAGAGGGAAGTCTGGCATGCTATAGTTCATGGGGTTGCAAAAAGTTGAACATGACTTAGCAACTGAACAACAACAATAATGCTATTAAGCAGTATAATAGGGATGTGATTTTTTTAAAATAATTCTTTTCTAGAAGGGCTATCTGATAAACATGTGATTATACAAATTTAGTTCAGTTCAGTCACTCAGTCGTGTCTGACTCTTTGCAACCCCATGAATCACAGCACGCCAGGCCTTCCTGTCCATCACCAACTCCTGGAGTTCACACAAACTCCTGTCCATCGAGTTGGTGATGCCATCCAACCATCTCATCATCTGTCGTCCCCTTCTCCTCATGCCTTCAATCTTTCCCAGCATCAGAGTCTTTTCCAATAAGCCAGTTCTTTGCATCAGGTGGCCAAAGTATTGGAGCTTTAGCTGCAGTATCAGTCCTTCCAATGTGTGTCTTTTTCTTTAGAAATAGTAAAGTATTTCCAAATATGCTGTGGATTTTAAGATGTGATAAAGAGGCATTTCAAACCCATGGATTGGGAGAAAAAATAGGTTTTTCAATAAATGCACTTAGGACAACAGGGCTAATTATTTGAGGGAAAGTTTAATAAAGCTACATCTATACTCACTATTTAAATCCCAGCTGTTCTTCCCCCCATACTAAAAAAGTCCCAGCTGGAAATCAGGACTGATTTCCTCCAGGTTTGACTGTTTTGATCTCCTTGCAGCCCAAGGAACTCTCAGGAGTCTTCTCCAACACCACAGTTCAAAAGCATCAATTCTTTGGCACTCAGCTTTTTTATAGTCCAACTCTCTCACCTCCATACATGACTACTGGAAAAGTCATAACTTTAACTAGACAGACCTTTGTTGGCAAAGCAGTGTCTCTGCTTTTTAATATGCTGTCTAGAATGGTTGTAGCTTTTCTTCCAAGGAGCTAGCATCTTTTAATTTTATGGCTGCAGTCACCATCTTCAATGATTTTGGAGAGCCCCTCTCCACAATAAAGTCTCTCACTGTTTCCGTTTTGTCCCAGTCTATTTGCCATGAAGTGATGGGACCAGATATCATGATTAATGATTACTGTATTGGAACGTTCAACTATAGATCATTCCCATTAGTGTGGAAAGTTCTGTTGGACAGTCTTGTTATGCAACAATGATGTTCCACATTTATTTCCACCTAGAAATGTATTCATAAAGGCAACTGATTTCATGGGTTTATGCAAATTTATTCACTGTCCCAGTGACATAGTTCTGCCACTTTCCTTCCCCCTTAGAACACAGATCAGATAGTAACATTACAGGAATCACGTTGAGGGAAAAATGAGATATTTAATTACATGAAACACCCCCCAAAAATGCAGATGAAATTCTGAAGTACTATAAGCAACTTCCATTCCACATATAAAATATAAATTGTACATGAAATTAGAAAATTAAATACTGTGCTACTTGTGTAGGGACAGACAGATCATTGTAACAGAACAGAGTCTGTTTCTTTGGAAATAGTAAAGTATTTCCAAGTACACTGTGGATTTTAAGACGTGATGAAGAGGCATTTCAAACCTATGGATTGGGAGAAAAGACAGGTTTTTGAATAAATGTGCTTAGGACAACAGGGCTAGTTATTTGAGGGGAAGTTTAATGAAGCTACATCTATACTCACTATTTAAATCAAAGTTCCAGTTGTGTTTTTTTTCATACTAAAAAAAGTCCCAGTTAGGTCAAAGATTTAAGTGTAAAAAAATTAAACTATAAAGGGAAACATAGATGGACCTAGAGATTGTCATACTAAGTGAAATAAGCCAACACAGAGAAAGACAAATACCATATGATATTGCTTATATGTAGAATTAAAAAAGGATATAAATGAATGTGTATACAAAACATAAATAGACCCACAGACATGGGAAACAAACTTATGGTTACCAAAGGGGAAAGAGGGGAAATGATCAATTAGAAGTTTGGGAATAACATATACACACAACTGTATATTGATATAAAATAGACAACTAATAAGGACCTCAGGGGAACTATATTCAATATACAGTGCAGGGAACTATACTCAATATTTTGTAATAAACTATAAGGGAAAATAATTTTAAATTATACATATATATATTTAAAAGTTTATATATTCATAACATGTATTTATAATTTTATAGTTTTGAAGTTAAAGATTTTCTAATCACTTTATGAAGACCGATGACTCAAAGAAAATACTAATAAATTTTACCTTCAAAAAAACTATGTCCAAAAATATACTATTATCAAGATTGAAAAAACAGCAAACTAGGAAAAAAATATCTGATATATAACAAATTTAGATATTCTCAATATATAAAGATTCTACATGTCAAATATAAAGTAAATATCTAACAGAAAAATGGTGAAAAGTTATGAAAGTAATATTCATAAAAGAATACCAGTTGACAAACTCACTTTGAAAATAAAAACTAATAGTTTTCACCTATGAGATTGGAGAAGATTTATGGGATTAAGAAAACACAGTGTGGGGATATGGATGATCTAATGCACTGTTTAAACTCTTAGTACATTTCCAGAGGGTTATTTAGCAATTTGTATAAAAATGTGAAATGTACATACCTTCTATAAGCTAATGATTTTGCTAAAAATTTATTGTAAAAACATAAATGCAAATAATACAATATACATACACAAAAAAGCTTAACATTTTTTTGTGTATTTTGTTTATAGTGGCAATGCTTTGGAAACAAGCTAACTGGCTATAATAGTGGATAGACTAGTTAAATTGGGATGATGTGAATTTAGCCAATTAGTATGTACAAATTAAAGATAATGTAGATGTACATTTATTGATATGTAAATATATTTGCATATAATTTAATGGAAAAGATAGATTACAAAGCAGTGTAATTCAATTTCTGCTTATTTTTATGTATTTCTGTATAGCTACATGTGCATATAAATATGAAAACCTATGGAAAATTGTTCACCAAAATGTTAGTTATTGGTGGAGGGATTTTGGATTTTTCTTTAAATTTTTTTTTGTTTTTAGTTGTTTAGACTTACAATGAGAATAATAACATATGTAATATAATGCAGATGCAGATAAAATGCTCAGTACACAACACTCAAATACTTGCTGCATAGTGGCAGTTTATTATGCTTCTATCATTTACACAATAGGCTAGTCAAAGCTAGATGGCAAATTTCAGAAAGATTCAAATGATAAATGTGGAAAAAAGGAATGTATATAATAACTTGCATAAAACAAAATTGGAAAGAATTCCTAATAATAGGAAAAAGTTAAGAAGAATCAATAGATTGTTTTACTTTACATTGAAGATATATGTGTAAAAAATACAATAATAACAGATAAATTGGGATGAAAATTGCAATATATGACAGACAATGCCCTATTTTTACTCTAAAATGCAACTTTTCATCTGCTGCTGCTGCTGCTGCTAAGTCACTTCAGTCGTGTCCAACTCTGTGTGACCCCATAGACGGAAGCCCACCAGGCTTCCCCGTCCCTGGGATTCTCCAGGCAAGAACACTGGAATGGGTTGCCATTTCCTTCTCCAGTCTGTGAAAGTGAAAAGTGAAAGTGAAGTTACTCAGTCGTGTCCGACCCTTAGCGACCCCACAGACTGCAGCCTACCAGACTCCTCCATCCATGGGATTTTCTAGGCAATAGTATTGGAGTGGCTTGCCATTGCCTTCTCCATTTCATCTGCTAACCACACCCAAATAATTATGCTATTTGTATTTTTATTTTTGTACTATAAATGCATTGTCATCGTTGTTAGTGTTTAGTTGCTAAGTTGTGTTCGACTCTTTTGTGACCCCACGTATTGTAGTCCACCAGGCTCCTCTGTCCATTGGATATCCCAGGCAAGAATACTGGAGTGGGTTGCTCTTTCCTTCTCTAGGGGATCTGCCCAACACAGGGATTGAATCCACATCTCCAGCATTGCAGACAGATTCTTTACCACTGAGCCACCTGGGAAGCGATATAAATGCATGCCTAAAGTTATAGTATTTCACATCCCACTTCTGATAATCCCTGCATTATTTCTGGTGAGTTATAGATTGGTGGGGAAAGGACCACACATTGTGATTTCCTGATTTAAGGCTCTTTCCTGAGACAAGGAAAAAGCCTCATAAAATGGGAACAGGTGCAGCATATCTTAGCATGGACTTAATCTGGTCCCTAGTTCCCTATAGATTTAGAGCTGCCAGTGCCACTATCTGTACAGGGAACAGTCCTGTCAGACTCAAAAAATAGCAGATTTTTCTCCCTTGCAGGATTAGTTTTTTATACTCATACTGTAGTCACCTTTCTGGGGGTGGGGGAAAGCTTGTACTAACAATCTTTGTATTTCTATTTAAGGGATGTTTAGAACTAGTAGGCTCTACTGCTTCTTGAACTCTACTCAACATTAACAAGGCCAAATCTTTTACTGAGGAAAGAGCCAGATCAGTGCTGAGATCTCCCTGGACAAAATATCTGCCTTGAGCTTTCTAGGATACAAAAAAAAAAAAAAATCAAGTTCCCTGATGTCTACCCTCTAGTTCTTATTTGATATTTTTAGCGAGTGGTTCTGACACTGAGTTTGAACCAAGAACTATGACCAGACTCTCCTATATTACACACAAGAATGATAGCTATCCTCTACTTGGGACTACTTATATTCTGGGCATTGTTCTAAGTGCTATATATATACAATCATTTTATCATAACCTAACTCACTAGAAGGTAGGTAGCATTTTTATTTGCATTTTAAATAGAGAAAATGGAGACACAGAAGTTCAGTGATTTGCCTGAAAAGCTATTGAAATCACTATTCTGGGATGAGAAAATAACCAGTTTTGCTCCAGAACCCGTGCATTTAAACATGCTACAAAAGTGTGTATATGCATATTTGCTAAGATAGTATATTTTATTTTTCCTGCATGCTGTTGTAACAGGTCACTTTTAGTTCCTTTATTTAGCTTTCAATTTTTCTACAATTGGGATATATTACTTCTGTAGTCACAGAGATGCATGACATTAAAAATTGAATCAGAGCTTCAGATTGAGCCATGGACATAGCCCTCTTAACTTTTTGGTTTTCTGGATTTCCCTTATGGCTTAGCTGGTAAAGAATCTGCCTGCAATGTGGGAGACCTGGGTTCAATCCCTGGGTTGGGAAGATCCCCTGGAGAAGAGAAAGGCTACTGACTCCAGTATTCTGGCCTGGAGAATTCCGTGGACTGTATAGTCCATGGGGTCGCAAAGAGTTGGACACAACTGAACGACTTTCACAGTAATCTAAGGCATTAGTACCATGGTATATATTAATAAAAGGTCCATCTGTAATTTGAATGGTATTTAACAGTCTTCTGATAGGAAGATAGCTGTATTTCACAACTGAAATTTATAGTGAGATCATCCCTGAAACTTTTGCTTTAAAGCTGAGAGTGTTTGATTCTCAAGTTGAGCCTAGTGAGAAGTCTTGCTGATTCCTTACTGATATTTCTTTGTCTCTTATCCGGCCTAAGTCTTGTCAAACGTTCCTTTTGCTAGCCTTATCTAATTCTAGAGTCATCCTGTCATTAAACCTGTTTAGAACTCCTCTCATTCTTGGATTAATTAATCATCAATTTCTATGCCCTAATATCTATGGCTGAACTCTTCTAGAAGAATCACAACTTCATCAGGATCAGTGCAAAAACCAATGCATGGTCTACAACCTAACCTAAGCTCTGACCTTCAGAGCTATTAAGAAGACTTAAAATTTTTTATCAAACAATAGCTGATTTAGTAAATTATATTAATTTGATTATATTGAAATTTGATTTTATTAAAAAGCAGAGACATTACCTTGCTGACAAAGGTCCGTCTAGTCAAAGCTATGGTTTTTCCAGTAGTCATGTATGGAGGTGAGAGTTGGACTGTAAAGAAAGCTGAGCGCCGAAGAATTGATGCTTTTGAACTGTGGTGTTGCAGAAGACTCTTGAGAGTCCCTTGGACTGCAAGAAGATCCAACCAGTTAATCCTAAAGGAAATCAGTCCTGAATATTCATTGGAAGGACTGATGCTGAAGCTGAAACTCCAGTACTTTGGCCACCTGATGCAAAGAACGGACTCATTGGAAAAGACCCTGATCCTGGGAAAGATTGAAGGCAGGAGGAGAAGGGGACGACAGAGGATGAGATGGTTGGATGGCATCACCGACTCAATGGACATGAGTTTGAGTAAGCTCTGGGAGTTAGTGATGGACAGGGAGGCCTCACGTGCTTCAGTCCATGGGGTCGCAAAGGGTCAGAGATGACTGAGCAACTGAACTGAAGGCTGACTTATAGTATTATATTACTTTCAGGTGTACAACATAGTAATGTGATATTTTTATAGATTATACTCCATTTAAAGTTAATAGTGACTATATTCCCTGTGTATTACATCCTTGTATCTTATTTTATACCTTAGAGTTTGTACCTTTTAATCCCTTTCCCCTGCGTTGTCACTCCTGTCACCACTCTCCCCACTCATAAGCACTAGAGTATTCTCTGTGTCTGTGAGTTTCTATCTATTTTGTTATATTCGCTTTTTTTGTTTTTTATATTTTACCTGTAATATCTTGCAGTATTTCTCTTTTTTGTCTGGCTTATTTCACTAATTGTAATACCTTACAGGCCCATCCCTGTTATCACAAATGGCAAAAGTTTAATCTTTTTATGGCTGCGTAATATTCCATTTCATATATATGTATGCATTGCATTTCTTTATGCATTCATTTGTTGATGGACACTTGCATTGCTTCCCTATCTTAGTTATTGTAAATAATGCTGCTGTGAATATTGGGGTGCATATATCTTTTCAAAGTAGTGCTTTTTCTTTTATTCAGATGTATACACAGCAATGGAAATGTTGGATCATGTGGTAGTTCTACTTTTAATTTTTTTAGGGACTGTCATACTATTTTCCATAGTGTCTGTACCAATTTATGTACCCACCAATAGCGAACTAGAGTTCTCTTTTCTCTGTAACCTCACCAACACTATTATTTGTTGTCTTTTTTAATGATAGGCATTCTGACAGGTGTAAGAATTCCCAATGTGGTTTTCATTTGCATTTTCCTGATGATTAGATATTGAGGATCTTTTCATATACCTGTTGAATATTTGTATGTTGTCTTTGGGAAAATGCCTATTCAGGAAATGTACCCATTTTTAATTGTTTTATTTACTTTTCTGATAGAGTTTTATATACTCCTTATATAGTTTGGATATTAACCCTTATCAGACATATCATTTAGAGACATCTTCTCCAATTCAGTAGGTTGTCTTTTCATTTTGTTTATGATTACCTTTCTTATGTAAAAGCTTCTAATTTTATTAGGTCCCTAAAATACTGCTAAGACTTTTTATCAAATAGTGTACCGCCTTTGTTTTCATGTAGGAATTTTATGGTTTCTAATCATACATTTAGGTCTTTAATCCATTTCAATTAATTTTTATATATAGTCCAAGAAAATGTTCTAGTCTCATTTTACATATAGTTGTCCAGTTTCCCCAGCATCACTAATTGAATAAACTGTCTTTTCCCCATTGTGTATTCTTGTATCACTTCCGTTCCATTCCGTTCATTCGCTCAGTCGTGTCCGACTCTTTGCGACTGCATGGACTGTAGCCTACCAGGCTTCTCCGTCCATGGGATTCTCCAGGCAAGAATACTGGAGTGGGTTACCATTTCCTTCTCCAGGGGATCTTCCCGACCCAGAGATCGAACCCGGGTCTCCCGCATTGGAGGCAGACGCTTTGACTTCTGAGCCACCAGGGAAGCCCCTTGTATAACTTGTCATAGATTAATTGACCATATGTGTGTGGGCTTATTTCTGTGCTCTTATCTATTCCAGTGATCGATGTGTCTATTTTTGTTTCAGTACTATACTGTGTCAGATAGCATGATACCTCCAATTTTGTTCTTTTTTCTCAAGATGGCTTTGGCTGTTTGGGGTCTTTTTGGTCCCATACATATTTTAGGATTATTTGTCACAGTTCTATGAGAAATATCATAGATTTTTTTATAGATACTTCATTAAGTCTGTAGATTTTTGATTAGTATGAACATTATAACAATATTGTACTAACCCATGAACACAAGATATCTTTACATTTGTTTATGTTGTCTTCAATTTCTTTCATCAGTGTCTTAGAGTTTTCAGAGTATAGGTCTTTCACCTCCTTGGTTAAGTTTATTCCTAGCTATTTTATTTTATTTTATTGCAATGGGATTATTTTCCATCTCCTTCTGGTAATTCATTATTATGTATAAAAAAGCAACATGTTTCTGAATATTAATTTGTACCATGCAACTTTACTAAATTTATTTATTCTAATGCTGTTTTTGGCAGAGAGTTTAAGGATTTCTATATATAGTATGATGTCACCTGCAAATGACATCAGGTTTACTTCTCTTCCAATATGGATACATTTTATTTCTTTTTACTTGTTTGATTCCTGTGGGTAGGACAACCAATGTTATGTTTAATAGAAATAATGAGAATTGCCATCTTTGTCTTGTTCCAGATTGAGGAGAAGATTTCAGTTTTTCACCACTGAGTATGTTGTTAGTTGTGACTTTGTCATAAATAGTCTTTATTATGTTGAGATGTGCTGTGCTTAGTCACTCCGTCGTGTCTGACTCTTTGCGACCTCATGGACTATAGCCCGGCAGGCTCCTCTGTCCATTGGGGTTCTCCAGGCAAGAATACTGGAGTGGATTGCCATGCTCTCCTCCAGGATATATTCCCAACCCAGGGATTGAACCCAGGTCTGCAGTATTGTGGGTGCATTCTTTACTGTCTGAGCCACTAGGGAAGCCCAGCATATGTTGAACTATGCTCACTCTATTCCACCTTTGTTGAGAGTTTTAACATAAATATTTGTCATTTTGTCAAATGCTTTTTCTGCATCTATTGAGAGGATTTTTAGCCTTCTTTTTGTTAATGTAGTGTGTCACGTTTGTTGATCTGTGGATATTGAACCACTCTTGCATCCTTGGAATAAATACCCCTAGATCATAGACTATGATTCTCTTTACATATTGTGGAATTTAATTTGCTAGTATTTGGTTGAGCATTTTCCCATCTATATTCATCAGGGATATTAGGCTATAATTTTATTTTTTTCTAGAATCTTTGTCTGGTTTTTGTGTCAGGATAATGGTGGCCTCAGAGAAAGAATTTAGGAACGTTCCCTCCTCTAGAACTTTTTGGAATGATTTTGGAAGGATAAGTATAATTTCTTTGTATGTTTGGTAGAATTCTCCAGTGAAGTTGTATATTATAGTTCTGGATTTCTGTTTGTTGAGAGTTTTTTTGGGTTTTTTTAATTATTACTGATTAAACATCAATACTAGTAATTGGTCTGTTTGGGTTGTCTGTTTCTTCTTGATTCAGACTTAGAAGATTGTTTGTTTCCAGGAATTTATGCATTTCATCTAGGTTGTCAAGTTTGTTGGCATATAACTGTTTATACTATTCTCTTATGATTCTTTGTATTTTTGTGATATTAATTGTAATTTTTCCTCTTTCATATATTATTTGTGTTCTCTCTTCTTAATGAGCCTGGCTAAATGCCTACAAATTTTTAAAAATTGTTTAAAAACTAGATCTTGGTTTCATTGTCTTTCCTATTCCTATTTTTTTGTTGTTATTGTCTGTTTTGACTTTGGGCTTTGTTTGTTCCTCTTTTTCTAATTATTTTTAGAATCACGTTTTTTGTGTTTTTTTTTTTTTTTTAATTTTAGGTTTTTCTCATTTCTGAAGTAGGCCTGAGTCTCTATAAACTTCACTCTTAGAACTGATTTTGGGACTCCAATAGATTTCAGCAAGTTGTCTTTTAATTTTCACTTGTCTCAGTATATTTTCAGATGGCCTGTTGATTTCTTCATTGACCCATTTCCTTTTAGTAACATGTTGTTTAGTGTCCTTCTGTAATTGATTTCTAGCTTAGTAATATTCTGGTTGGAAAACATGTTTGATTTAATTCCTATCTCCTTAAATTTGTTGAGCCTTCTTTTGTGGCTTATCCTGTAATCAGTTCTGGAGAACATTCCATGTGCAGTTGAAAATAATGTTTATTTTGCTAATTTTTTGATGGAATGTCCTTTAGATATCTATTATGTTCAACTGGTCTAATGTGTCATTTAAGGCCTCTGTTTCCTTATTTACTTTCCATCTGGGTGACGTGTCTATTAATGTATGAGGAGTATTAAAGTCCATCATCATTATTGTATTACTGTCAATTTTCCCTTTATGTCTATTAATATTTGCTTTAATATATTTAGGTGCTCATTTATTTAGGTACATATATGTTTACAAATGTTATATTCACTTGTTTTGGTCATTTTTTCATTATTTAACTCATTTTTTTGTCTTTTATCATAGACTTTTAAAAAAAATCTACTTTGTCTGAGTTGACATAATTCTCTTAAAATTTCTGTTTGCATAAAGTAACTTTTTCCATCCTGTGTATGACTTTATCTATGAAGTCAGTCTCTTGTAACCAGCATACAGTTGGGTCTTACTTTTTTCAATCCACTCCCTATGTATATTGGTTGTAGCATTTAGTCTGGTCTGTTGACATTTAAAGTGATTGATTGTTCATATGTATGTATTTATTGCCATTTTGTTACTTGTTTTCTGGTTCTTTTAGTTCTTCCCTTTTGGCTTAATGACTTTCTTTAGTGTCATGTTTGTGTTCCTTTCTGTCTAGTTTTTTTGTATCTATTATAGGTTTTTTTTGAAATCAATATTTTAATTGAATTAGAGTTGATTTACAATGTGTTAATTTCTGCTGTATAGCAAAGTGTTTCAGTTATACATATATTCTTTTTAAATATTCTTTTTCATTATAGTTTATCATAGGATATTAAATATAGTTCTCTGTGCTAAACAGTAGGCCCTTGTCTATCCATTCTATGTTATAGGTTTTTGACTTGTGATTACAATGGAGCTCATATTTTTTGAACTGTAACTCTATTTATTTTGAACTAAAATGACTATCCATTTAAACATATTCTAAAAGATTTACATTTTCACTCCCCATTCCCCCTGTTTTGTGTTTTTAGGGTCATATATTTCATCTCCATGCTAATTCCTTAACTGTTCATTGTAGTTATAGTTGATTTTATATTTTTGTCTTTTAACCTTCATAATACCTTATTTAAATAGTTGATCCACTGTTGTTTCTCAGTTGCTAAGTCATGTCCAACTCTTTGTGACCCCATGGACTGCAGCATGCCAGGCTTCCTTGTCCTTCACTATCTTCCAGAGTTTTTCCTCAAACAAAAGCCCATTGAGTCAGTGGTGCTTTCTAACCTCATCTTCTGCTGATCCCTTCTCCTGACCTCAATCTTTCCCAGATTCAGGATCTTTTCCAATGAGTCAGCTCTTTGCATCAGGTAGCCAAAGTATTGGAGCTTCAGCATCAGTCCTTCTAATGAATATTCAGAGTTGATTTCCTTTAAGAGTGACCGATTTGGTCTCCTTGCTGTCCAAGGGACTCTCAAGAGTCTTCTCAAGCACCATAATTCAAAAGCATTAATTCCTTGGCCCTCAGCCTTCTTTATGGTTCAACTTTCACATCCATACATGAATCCTGTAAAAACTGTAGATTTGACTATTTGGAACTTTGTTGTCAAAGTGATGTCTCTTCTTTTCAATATGCTGTCTGGGTTTGTCATAGCTTTTCTTCCAAGGAGCAAGTGTCTTTTAATTTCATGGCTGCAGTCACTGCAGTGATTTTGGAGTTCAAGAAAATAAAGTCTGTCACTATTTCCATTTTTCCTCCATCTATTTTCTATGAAGTGATGGGACCAGATGCGATACCTTTACTATGTATTTGCCTTTACCAGTTTGACATTTCCTTTCCTATAATTTGTTTTAGTCACTTATTTATCACTTAAGACTCTTGAACTCTTCTTGTGAAGGCAGTTTGATACTGATCAACTTCTAGTTTTTGCTTGTCTGCTAAGCTTTTTATCTCTCCCAAAATTCTGAATAATAACCTTGCAGTGTACAGTTTCCTAGACTGTAGATTTTTTCCTTCCAACACTTTAAATATATTATGCCACCCCCTTCTGGAATGCAAAATTTCTGCAGAAAAATTGGCTTATAACTTTATGGGGGTTCACTTAGTTGTGACCCCTTTGTTTTTCTCTTTCTACCTTTAATGTCCTCTCTTTAACTTTTGCCATTTTATTTTAGTCATATTTCTTTATGCAAGGAGGGCATGGCAACCCACTCCAGTATTCTTGCCTGGAGAATCCCCATGGACAGAGGAGCCTGGCGGGCTGCAGTCCATGGGGTCACAAAGGGTCAGACACGACTGAGCAACTAAGCACAGCACATTTCTTTATGTGGGTCTCTTTGGGTTCATCTTGTTTGGGACTCTGTGTACTTCTTGAAGCTGCACATCTCGTTCTTACAGTTAGAGAAGTTTTCAACCATAATTCCATAATACATTTTCTTTAATTTTCCGTCTTATTCTTCTGGGACCCCTCTAATGCAAATATTGGTATGCTTGATGTTGTCTCAGAGGTCCCATAAGCTATCCTCATTCTCTTAAATTTGTTTTACGTTTTTCTGTTCTGATTGGGTTATTTCCATTATTCTGTCTTCCATATTATTTTAGTCATTTTTTCTATATCACCTAGTTAATTCCTTCTAGTGTATTTTTTCATTTCAGTTATTATATTCTTCAGGTCTTACTGGCTCTTTTTAAATATTTTCTAGCTCCTTGTTGAAATTCTCACTGTGTTCATCTATTATTTTCCCAAGTTTAGTTAGCATTTTTATTACTAATTCTTTGAACTGTTTATCAGATAAATTATTTGTCTTTGTTTAACTAGGGGTTTTCTTCAAGATTTTTTCCTTGTTCGTTCATTTGAGATGTATTCCCATGTCTTCTAGTTTTGTTTCTATGAAATTAAGTGAAACAGTTACTTACCACAGTCTTGAAGGAATGTCCTCGTGTTGAGAGTATCTCTATGTTGGTGTTTGTTTGCTCAATGGCTTTGGTGGGAGAGCTGGATCTGAAGTGAGCATGGGTCACATCTGCCCCTTGGATGTTCTGGCAGCTTCCAACTTGGTGGGAGGTAGGGCTTGTGATGGAGTGGCTAGAGCCAGAGTCAGGTGTGAACCAGAAATTCTCCTTTGCTCAATGGCAGTCACTGTCCTATGAGAGTCCCCTGGACGGAAAGGAGATCAAACCAGTCAATCCTAAAAGAAATCAGTCCTGAATATTTATTGGAAGGACTGATACTGAAGCTCCAATACTTTGTGAAGTCACCTGATACGAAGAACTGATTCATTGGAAAAGACCCTGATGCTGGGAAAGATTGCAGGCAGGAGGAGAAGGGTACGACAGATGATGAGATGGTTGGATGGCATCACCAACTTGATGGACATGAGTTTGAGCAAGCTCCCGGAGTTGGTGATGGACAGGGAAGTGTGGCAAGCTGCAGTCCATGGGGTCGCAAAGAGTTGGACACGACTGAACAACTGAACTGAACTGATCCTATGGAGGCAGAGGCAGAGGTGCTGGACAAGAAGCCCTGAGAGTCAGGTCTGAGCTGCTTTCATTCCATCTAAGTGTGCACACACTTTTTGGCAACATCAAACCACCCAAGTTGGGAGTCATGCTGGAGCAGGCGGGGCTGGAGAAGGTACAGGCTCTGGTGCACTCTGGGATGGTCCCAGAAAGCCAGTCAGACCCTGAAGCTGTTTTCAGTCTGTTGTCTCCATGCTGTGACTGGGAACAAGTAAGTCTGTGCATGATACAGGATGCTTGGGGCTGGTGTACTGGGATGAACCAGAGGGAAGGGATGGGAGGGAGGTGGGAGGGGGGTTCAAGATGGGGAACACATGTACACCCGGGGCTGATTGATGTTAATGTATGGCAAAACCAATACAATAATGTAAAGTAATTAGCCTCCAATTAAAATAAATAAATTAAAAATATAATAAAAAAAAGAATGGAATCTAATTTCTTATAGCCCTCTAGTAAGCCCTATTGGTTTTTAGATGAGGTAAATAGGCACATCTTTCTGGTATTGAACTCAGGACCAGGGTGCCTAGTATGTGACTTGAACCCCTTGTTCTCCATGGAGGATTCTTGAGCCTGTGATATCGCCCTCCCTTCTGGGTCCCAACTAGGTCATGTCTCCTCAATTTCTACCAGACTGTGTGTATGTAATTCTATTATAGTCTTGGTTGCAAAAGAGCCATTATCTTAGTCTTCAGATCAATTTGTGTGATGGTTATTCTACATGTAGTTGTACTTTTGATGTGTTCATGAGGAGAGTTGAACTCAGCATCCTCCTACTTATCCATCTTGATTCCCCCAGTAGGAAGACTTTTTACATGTATCTATTCAGCTTCCTCTCCCATCTGTTTCCCATAGCAGCTGTTCCAAATATCCACCACTCATCTGAAGCTGCATTCTCTCATTCAGCAAGATTTTCTTGCCTTTTACTTCACTGTCAGACTTGACTTTCTAGTTCTTTAATTGCATATGTGTGTGTGTCTCGTTCTCCCTCTCCTTCCCTTCTGATACTCATTTAATTTCCTAATGTTTTATTCAAAGTGAATAATTTTATTGGATCCTGTGTTTGGGAATTTCATGTCCTCCTCTATCCTCGTAGGTGGAGAGATTGACATTCAACAGTGAGAAGGATTTTCCCCCATTTTAGTGAGGGAGAAAAATAAGTATGAATATATATGGGTTGAGGGTTTTGGTGGAAGGAAGTTGAATGAGTTTTCATCTGATTTCTGTTTTCTAATATCTTCAACTTCTTGTTCTCTTGTCCTTCCTTCTGTTCCATTGAATCCTTCTGGTTTTAAACTCAGCCATTGCCTCCATTCTTACAACTGAACATAGCCGGAAAAAATCACACAGCTGTATAGACTGATAGCACTTATAAATTCATGATCTCTAACCTCATTTGAATCCTCAATGTTACCTATATATTTTTCTATGTTTACTAATGACTTCTTTCCTTTGGGCCCCAAATCGGCTATTCCACACTTCTTTTGCAACTACCTCCCCACTCACTCTCAATAGATGACACTGTCTGTTACTTAGAAAATTAAAGTGAAATGAAAGTGCTCTCAAGTAAAAGTGAGACAGTTGTTAATTTCAGGGAAAACTAAAAGTTGTATCAGGAAGGAAATAAATCATAATACCATCTTACTCAGAAGTGAATATTCATAATAGTGTAAAATTGTGGCAAATCTGTTTTTGAAGAACTGAGAGGGTAACTGGTTATTTTCCATATTAAGAACACAGTAGGTAATATATAAAATTAGCTAATAAGTTGAAATATGAGCATATTATCTGCAAACATGGAGATAGAAAAACAAAGAAGCAGCAGCTTGAAACGTTGGAAGTTGTCTTTAGGAAGAAATCAGGAGTGGAAGGGGCAGAGGACTGCTGTTTTATGTTAGTGTCTTATAGTACCATGTGACTCTTATTTTGAAAAAATAAGAAAATTCATACATTTTTATATTTGGGACATTGGAAAGGGTTAGGAGATGTATGAACTTTTTCTTTGTTCACGTCTTCATTTCATTCATTATGACAAATCACCACTTTTATAATATAAGAACTTAAAAGAATTAAAAACACCCTTATGATTTTATTTTCTATTTCATGATGGTAGTTTTGCACTGAATCTTTTTGATAGGCATATAAACCTTCATTTAGAAAAATTTCTACTACCTTTCATCTATCTACTTTATGATTTCCTGCTGATAGAAAACTTGGCAGAAACTGTTTTCTAAAAAGAACTGGCTCCTTTAAATAGGTCACAGTGGGTATACAGAGCAATTCACAACCAGGGATAGGAAAAGTCATTACATAGTTTTTTTGGTCACCAAAATCCATGGTTGGAGATAGTTTTCCAGTTAGGCTGTTTTTCAATATTTTGGTCAGGAACCACCAAGACCTTCCTCCTGAATCTCTTATTCTCTTCTTGGGCCTTATATTTATTTTTACTGTATACTTTAAGAAAATACTGCCAAAATATGAGACCTTTTTGTTATCTAGTTGACACTGGACCAATCTTTAAGGAAAAGTGAGAGCTACTATTTATTGAGGGGCTTCCCTGGCAGCTCAGTGGTAAAGAACCTGCCTCCAATGCAGGAGATGCAGGTTTTTTCCCTGGGTCAGGAAGATCCCATGGAGAAGAACATGGCAACTTACTCCAGTATTCTTGCCTGGGAATTCCCATGGACAGAGGAGCCTAACAGGCCATATAGTCCATGGGGGTCACAAAGGAGTCATAATTTCCTTAGTGACTAAATAACAACTATTTATTGAGCACTTAATGCGTGTCAGTGGAAAAGGAAATAGCAACCCACTCCAGTATTCTTTCCTGGAAGATCCTATGGACAGAGGAGCCTGGTGGGTTACAGCCCATGGGGTCATAAGAGTCACTTAACATTAGTCACTAAGGACACAACTTAGGGACTAAGCCACCACCACCAAGCTGTGTCAGACACTAACAGTTACTGAGCAAGTCTGTGAGGGGAGTGTATGTTCACAGGGAAAAAATGGTGATGTGATAAAGAAGGGTACTTGAGGTAGTGGAAAGGGCTATATTAAGATTCACAACCTCAGATCTCTACTGTATTGTGTATCTGTTTGTAGGTACTGTATTGTACTATCTTCTGTGGGATCTAGTACTCTATTTTACTGTTACCTTACACATGTCATTTCTCTATATTAATCCTAAATTCCTGCTTCTACAGAATGGGAAGGTTCAATTAGATCAATAGTTCTCAATCCTTAGTATGCACTGGAATTACTTAGTGTGCTTGTTACAAAGGTGGCTTCCTGTGGCCTCACTCCCATGATGTATTGTAGATACCCTGTGAATTATATCCTCTGTAAATTGGATTCACTGTGTGTGTGGAAAGAAATATATGTGTGTATATATTTTTTTTTTCTTAAATTTTGACTGCACTGGGTATTTGTTATGGCGTGGAACTTCCCTAGTTTTGGCTGTGGGCTCTGGAGCTTGTGGGCTAACTAGTTGCAGCTCTCAGGATCTCTAGTTGTGGCACTCAGGCTTAGTTGCCCAAAGTCATGTGAGATCTTAGTTCCCCAACCAGCGATGGAACCTGCATCTCCTGCACTGGAAGGTGGATTCTCAGCCACTGGACCATAGGGTATGTCCTTGAAATAGATGTTTGTAACAAACTCCTTTGGTGGTTTTGATACATGTGGTTCTTTTTTTGTCTCAGGTCAGTTTCTTTTTATTTATTTATTTTTTACTTTGCAATATTGAATTGGTTTTGCCATACATTGACATGAATCCGCCCCGGGTGTACAAGATGGGGAACACATGTACATGTGGTTCTTGAATCACACTTGGACTAATTTTAGGCACCATGATCTTTTCTAGCTCCAACATTCTTTAATACAATACCATGACACTGGTAGGGATTTGATTGAAAGGAGAAGCAGGGATTCAAGGAAAGATTTCTCTTATTAATTAATTCATCAAGTCAGCAAATATATGTCTATTATGATCCATTGTCCAGTTTTTCCTATATGTTCTATTGATTTTTGTCACCTGGGAAGGAATTAGGTAATGATCAGCCTATGAAGAAAACTGTATTTTAGTGTGCTGTCCTCAGTTGTGTCTCACTCTTTGCAACCCATGGACTGTAGCCTGCAGGCTGTTCATGGGATCTCCTGGGCAAGAATACTGGAGTATGTTGCATTTTCTACCCCAGGGGATCTTCTTGACCCAGGCATCAAACCCATGCTTCTTGTGCCTCCTGCATGGTCAGGTGGATTCTTTACCACCACGCCACCTGGGAAATCCAGTGTATTTTAGTATCTGCACATTAAATTAGAAATTGATTGAAGAAGCTGTGAAACTACAGTAGCTAGAGTGCAAATGACCCAAATGTCCATGAAATTATGAATGGAAAAACAAATGGGAGTGTATACATATAATGGAATATTAATAGTCAATAAGAAATAAATGAAATACTGATATCTGGTAAAAAGTGAGTGAATTTTTAAAACATAATGCTAAGTGAAGGAAACCAGACACAAAAGGCCACATATTATATGATTCCAAAGAAATCATATCATATAATATAAAATGCTCAGAATAGGAATCTGGTCAATGCAAAGAAAGAAGAAAACAATAGAATAGGAAAAACTAGAGATCTCATGCGACAAGTTGACTCACTGGAAGAGAGTCTGATGCTAGGAGGGATTGGGGGTGGGAGGAGACGGGGACGACAGAGAATAAGATGGTTGGATGGCATCACCGACTTGATGGACATGAGTTTAAGTGAACTCCGGGAGTTGGTGATGGACAGGGAGGCCTGGCGTGCTGTGATTCATGGGGTTGCAAGGAGTCGGACACGACTGAGTGACTGAACTGAACTGAGAGATCTCTTCAAGAAAATTAGAGGTACCAAGGAACATTTCATGCAAAGATGGGCACAGTAAAGGACAGAAATGGTGTGGACCTAACAGAAGCAGAAGATATTAAGAGGGGACAAGAATACACAAAAAACTATATAAAAAAGATCTTAATGACCCAGATCAGATAACCATGATGGTGTGATCACTCACCTAGAGGCAGACATCCAGGAGTGTGAAATCAAGTGGGCCTTGGGAAGCATCACTACGAACAAAGCAAGTGGAGGTGATGGAATTCCAGTTGAGCTATTTCAAATCCTAAAAGATGATGCTGTGAAAGTGCTGTACTCAAATGCCAGCAAATTTGGAAACCTCAGCAGTGGCCACAGGACTGGAAAAGGTCAGTTTTCATTCTAATCCCTAAGAAAGGCAATGCCAAAGAATGATCAAACTCCCGCACAATTGCACTTGTCTCACATGCCAGCAAAGTAATGCTCAAATTCTCCAAGGTAGTCTTCAACAGGACCTGAACTGAGAACTTCCAGATGGTCAGGCTGGATTTAGAAATGACAGAGGAAACAGAGGTCAAATTGCCAACATCCACTGGATCATTGAAAAAGCAAGAGATTTCCAGAAATATATCTACCTCTGCTTCATTGACTACACTAAAGCCTTTGACTGTGTGGATCACAACAAATTATGGAAAATTCTTAAAAGATGTGAATACCAAATCACCTTACCTGCCTCATGAGAAATCTTTATGTAGGACAAGAAACAACAGTTAGAACCAGACAATGGAACAACAGACTGGTTCCAAATTGGGAAAGGAATAAGTCAAGGCTGTATATTGTCACCCTGCTTATTTAACTTCTATGCAGAGTACAGCATAAGTAAGTCTAGACTAGATGAAGTATATCTGGACTCAAAATTGACAGGAAGAATATCAATAACCTAAGATATGCAGATAACCCCACTGTCATGTGGTGTCACATAAGGCAGAAAGTGAAGAGGAACTAAAGAGCCTCTTAATGAAGGAGAAAGAGAAGAGTGAAAAAGCTGGCTTAAAACTCAACATTGAAAAAACTAAGACCATGGCATCCAGTCCCATCACATAATGTCAAATAGATGGGGAAACAATGGAAACAGTGGGAGACTTTATTTGGGGGGGGCTCCAAAATCATTTTAGTTCAGATGGTGACTGCAGCCATGAGATTAAAAGACGCTTGCTCCTTGGAAGAAAAGCTATGACCAACCTAGACAGTATATTAAAAGCAGAGATGTTACTTTGCTGACAGAGGTCCATCTAGTCAAACCTATGGTTCTTCCAGTAGTCATGTATGGATATGAGAGTTGGACTATAAAGAAAGCTGAGCACCAAAGAATTGATGCTTTTGAACTGTGGTGTTGCAGAAGACTCTTGAGAGTCCCTTGGACTACAAGGAGATCCAACCAGTCAATCCTAAAGGAAATCAGTCCTGAATATTCACTGGAAGGACTGATGCTAAAGCTGAAACTGCAATACTTTGGCCACCATATTTGAAGGACTGACTCCTTGGAAAAGACCCTGATGCAGAAAAGATTGAAGGCAGGAGGAGAAGGGGACAATAGAGGATGAGATTGTTGGATGGCATCACTGACTCAATGGACATGAGTTTGAGCAAGCTCTGGGAGATGGTGATGGAAAGAAATCTTGATGTACTGCAGTCCATGGAGTCACAAAGAATCGGACATGACTGAGGAACTGAGCTTGACAGAATAAGAAAATCAATAGCAATAATAAGTACGTCAGTGCTTGCCTAAGGCTGGGCTTGTGGCATGGTGTTGGGTCATTGGGGAGTCATTTTAAACTGGCTGGGCTTGTGGCATGGTGTTGGGTCATTGGGGAGTCATTTTAAACTGACCCTGACTTTTTGTGACCCCCATGGACTGCAGCACACCAGGCTTCCCTGTCCATCACTAACTCCTGGAGTTTACTCAAACTCATGTCCATTGAGTCAGTGATGTCATCCAGCCATCTCATCCTCTGTCATCCCCTTCTGCTCCTGCCTTCAGTCTTTCCCAGCATCAGGGTCTTCTCAAATGAGTCAGCTCTTCGCATCAGGTGGGCAAAGTATTGGAGTTTCAGCTTCAATATCAGTCCTTCCAATGAACATTCAGGACTGATTTCTTTATGATGAACTGGTTGGATCTCCTTGCAGTCCAAGGGACTCTCAAGAGTCTTCTCCAACACCACAGTTCAAAAGCATCAATTCTTTGGCACTCAGCTTTCTTTATAGTCCAATTCTCACATTGATATGTGACTACTGGAAAAACTATAGCCTTGACTAGGAGGACTTTTGTTAGCAAAGTAATGTCTCTGTTTTTAATATGCTGTCTAGGTTGGTCATAACTTTTCTTCCAAGGAATAAGTGTATTTTTATTTCATGGCTGCAGTCACCATCTGCAGTGATTTTGGAGCCCAGAAAAATAAAGTCTAACACTGTTTCCACTGTTTCCCTATCTATTTGCTATGAAGTGATGGGGCCAGATGCCATGATCTTTTCTTTCTGAATGTTGAGCTTTAAGCCAACTGTTTAACTTTCCTCTTTCACTTTCATCAAGAGGCTGTTTAGTTCTTCTTCACTTTCTGCCATAAGGGTGGTGTCATCTGCATATCTGAGATTACAGATACTTCTCCTGGCAATCTTGATTCCAACCTGTGCTTCTTCCAGCCCAGCGTTTCTCATGATGTACTCTGCATAGAAGTTAAATAAGCAGGATGACATATATACAGCCTTGACATACTCCTTTTCCTATTTGGAACCAGTCTGTTGTTCCATGTCCAATTCTAACTGTTGCTTCCTGACCTGCATACAGGTTTCTCAAGAGGCTGGTCAGGTGGTCTGGTATTCCCATCTCTTTCAGAATTTTCCACAGTTTCTTGTGATCCACACAGTCAATGGATTTGGAATAGTCAATAAAGCAGAAATAGATGTTTTTCTGGAACTGTCTTGATTTTTCGATGATCCAACAGATGTTGGCAATTTGATCTCTGGTTCCTCTGCCTTTTCTAAAACCTGCTTGAACATCTGGAATTTCACGGTTCACGTATTGCTGAAGCCTGGCTTGGAGAATTTTAAGCATTACTTTACTAGCGTGTGAGATGAGAGCAGTTATGCGGTAGTTTGAGCACTCTTTGGAATTGCCTTTCTTAGGGATTGGAATGAAAACTGACCTTTTCCAGTCCTTTGGTCACTACTGAGTTTTCCAAACTTGCTGGCATATTGAGTGCAGCACTTTCACAGCATCAGCTTTTAGGATTTGAAATAGCTCAACTGGAATTCCATCACCTCCACTAGCTTTGTTTGTAGTGATGCTTCCTAAGCCCCACTTGACTTCACATTCCAGGATGTCTGGGTCTAGGTGAGTGATCCCACCATCATGATTATCTGGGTTGTGAAGATTTTTTTTGTACAGTTCTTCTGTGTTTTCTTGCCACCTCTTCTTAATATCTTCTTCTTCTGTTAGGTCCATACCATTTCTGTCCTTTATGCTGGATCCATATGCTGGATCATATGGCAGTTCTATTTTCAGTTTTTTAAGATATCTCCACCCTGTTCTCCATCGTGGCTATACTAGTTTGCATCCCACCAACAGTGTAAGAGGGTTCCCTTTTCTCCACACCCTCTCCAGCATTTATTCTTTGTAGATTTTTTGACAGTGGCCATTCTGACCATTGTGAGATGGTACCTCATTTTGGTTTTGATTTTCATTTTTCTAATAATGAGTGATATTGAGCATTTTTTCATGTGTTTGTTAGCCATCTGTATATATTCATTGGAGGAATGTCTGTTTAGTTCTTTGGCCACTTTTTGATTGGGTTGTTTATTTTTTCTGGTATTGAGCTGCATGTGCTGCTTGTATTTTTTTTGAGATTAAATCTTTTTCAGTTGTTTTGGTTGCTATTATTTTCTCCCATTCTGATGATGACCTTTTCATCTTGCTTATAGTTTCCTTCATTGTGCAAAAGCTTTTAAGTTTCATTAGGTCCCATTTGTTCATTTTTGTTTTTATTTCCATTTCTTTGGGAGGTGGGTCCTTAGCGGGTCTTGCTGTGATTTATGTCAGAGAGTGTTCTGCCTGTGTTTTCCTCTTAGAGTTTTATAGTTTCTGGTCTTACAGTTAGGTCTTTAATTAATTTTGAGTTTACTTTTGTGTATGGTGTTAGAAAGTGTTCCGGATTCATACTTTTAAAGGTGGTTGACCAGTTTTCCCAGCACCACTTGTTAAAGGGATTGTCTTTTCTCAGTTGTATATTCTTGCCTCCTTTGTCAAAGATAAGGTGTTCATAAGTGCGTAGATTTATCTCTGGGCTTTCTAGTCCTATGGCCACTGGTGAGTCTTCCAAATTTGCTGGCATATTGAGTGCAGGTCTTTAACAGCATCATCTTTTTAGGATTTGAAATAGGTCAGCTGGAATTCCATCACCACCTCTATCTTTGTTCATAGTGATTCTTCCTAAGGCCCACTTTAGCTGTCTTATACTACCACACCCACAGATGCTCCGATATATCCTCAGAGAAGATCTTTACTCGGTATTCCTGGGGCTGTGAGACAGCCATGTGCATTCTTATAAAAGTCCTTGGGGATTCTGATGGCTACTTCTTAATTAAGGTCTACTGTTCTAGCTAGTGATTCTCAAACTTTATTGTATATCAGAGTCACCTGGAGGAAGGGGACTTATTAAAAACGAAACTGCAAGTGCCACCCCTAGAAATATGCCACTACTATAGGTCTGCTGATGAGGGCCCAGGAATGAATTTTAAATAGAACTCCTCCAGGTCATTTTGATGTAGGTGATCTGCAGATCACCCTTTGGAAAACATGGCTACAGAGAAATTACATTTACACATTGTTAAGGACTGCAGGTTTGTGTCCCTGCCCCCATTCATATGTTGAAACCCCTTTTCCGCAATGTGATGGTATTCATAGCAAGCCCTTTGGAGGTAATTAGGTTTAGATAAGGCCACCTCATGCGACGAGTTGACTCACTGGAAAAGAGTCTGATGCTAGGAGGGATTGGGGGGTGGGAGGAGAGGGGGACTACAGGGAATGAGATGGCTGGATGGCATCACCGACTCAATGGACATGAGTTTGAGTGTACTCCGGGAGTTGGTGATGGACAGGGAGGCCTGGCGTGCTATGATTCATGGGGTCGCAAAGAGTCGGACACGACTGAGCGACTGAACTGAACTGAACTGAACTGATGGTTTGATGGGACACACCCCCACGCCCCCGGATGGAATTAGTGCCCTAACAAGAAGAGGAAGAGAAACTAGAGCTCACTGACTCTCTTCACCATGCGAGGACACTGTGTGAAAGCCACTGTATGCAAGCTAAAAAAGGGCTCTCACCAAAAACAGAATCTACTGGCCCCTTTGTTTTGTACATCACAACCTCAAGTACTGTGAGAAATAAATTCCTGTTGTTTAAGTCACCCAGTCTATAGTATTTTGTAATGGCAGCCCAAGCCAAATACGTCACCCTCTTCCTTCTTCACTGTGTTTGTTAGAGCAATAATCTTAAGATTTCCCGGGTATTATTAGAGTGGCCAGTGCCACACAGTTAATGCTACTGACTCACTTTTAGGGAATCGAACCAAGTTACAAAATAATTTTTTCAGTCTTAGTAAGGAATTAGCACAAATATGCATCCTGAACAAGAGTCTGTGATTGTAAGGTGGCTACAGGGGATATTGAATGAAGAAAAGCCAATTAACTGTGAGGGAAGAGAAGCTTTGACAATAGAAATCATACTATTGACCCTTGGGTCATTACTATTGTGCCCTAATCAACTGAGCTTACTCACCAATAACCATAAGAAAAGTATGGGAAAAAGGAAGCAGGATTGCTTCGAGTTTGATTGATTATGTGACTGGTGCTTAATGAGCTTGGTGATTTTTTTTCTTTTTAGTGACAAAGTGTTCTATGTGATTGCTTTGAAATACATTTCCATTCTATCATACCTGAAAAGAGAAAAATGAGGGCTTTGAGGAACTTTGAATCCTCATTTGTCCTTAGTCTATGCTGCACAGCACCTGGCACTCCACTCATTGTAGACACCAAACCTTCCATTCACTGTGATTTTCTAGGCCTCTATAGCATTTTGAAAACCCACTAACTTCTAAGTAGCTTAATGCCTGACCCCCTTTTCTCATTTACTTAGGGTTCTTGTCTCCTGTATTTCTTGAACCTTACCTTTTTTCAGTTCAGTTTCAATTCAGTTGTCTCCACGCTTGAATATTTGCTTTGGGTCACCAAATTTCTTGAGCTATGCATACCACTGAGACATGGGGAAAGAGAGGAAAATTATTTTCAAGAGGGAAAAAATATTTCCAAGACATGACAAATAGAGATATTTGTCAAATAGAGAATAAAAGTTGTTTAATTTTTTTTTTTTCATTTTTGTGTTGACCTGAAATATAGTTGTTCAGACTGCCTTTTGGAGCTACTGAAAAAACATTCAATGTTGTATATTAGTTACTTATAGTTAGCTTTATATTTTTGTCCCATATAGACATAACTTCATCTCTTAATACCACATGATATAGGATATATTTTTCTATTTTGTGATGTCAAGTTTTGGGGTTTAATTATTAGTAAATAAAGTCATGTGTAAAGACTCAAAGAGAGCTAATACCTTCAGCAAAGACAAACCATTAGCAGTTGCATGAACCAAGATCTAGCCTATAGCTTAAAAGATTAAAAAATATATAAAGCTTGCAAAAATAAAAGTAAAAAAATTTACTGACACATTTTGTTGTGGAAATAAACAACCTGCTGGCTATAATGAGACCCTCTAGTTTGAAACCTATTATGAGATTCAACCTTCATTCCTAGAATGAAATAAAAGACTCACAGAAATTTTAACAAGTTATCATTTGCTCACTGACATTAATGAGGGCAGGAGGCATTATCTCACATAAATTGTTAACATTGGCAACAGAGAGAAAAGTAAATTTGAATTAGTATACTATTTCTTTTTTCCAGCACCTGTATTAGCCTGAGTTGGGTCTTTATCCTTGACACAATTATCAGAGTAGTTTGAATATTTTACTACAAGGCTTTTCTTATATTTGCTTGAAAATCACCACTTATTGAATGAATGAGACTATTGTTTTTATCTAGATGGAACATTCTCAGAAAGATTATGGGAGCTCTAAATCATATTCCCTCTTTTCCCATCTAACTAGAATCAAGTGTTGTACCAGAAATCATCAGGAAAGAGACACCAGTACATGAGCTACTTTTAAAAAAAAATACAGCACATACCAGGAAAGACAAACTATGACCTGAATTAGGGTATGTCAGGAGTACTGGGATGTGGGTCAGGAGGTTTGAATTTTAGGATGGGCTCTGCCACTAACTACCTGTGTGATCTCACACAGATCCTTTTTGACCTTAGTGTTTTGACTTGTTTCCAAAGAGAGAGATTGATGTAAATGACTGCTTAGTTCCCTCATAGTTTTAAAAGCCCATGATTCTGTGCATTACATTGCTATCTGTAGTATGGTTTTGTTCCCTCTGTTTGTTCATGCCCCTTTCTCTAGTCTCACTGAGTATCTTTAATATACAGGTGATAGAACATATTGACCTTTATTCTGGAAACTAGAAGTTTTTCATAATGCAAGTGATTTCTAAGGATGCAGGACTTTTCTGTATCCCGTTACCAGGAAACATACACACAAACACAAAATTAAAATAATTATATGCTACAGATTGCTGGATGAATATCTGAAATTATTCTGACCTACCTAGAAACCATCTTACTTTCTGCTTTCTTTTTGCTTTATGAATTTGTTGTCTGGTTTGTCTGCTTCCACTCTTTTTACTTTGAAAGTTTTCAGGAAAACATAAATAGTATTAATATTGGACAAGCATTAAACAGCAAAGAAGGAGAGGCTTGAACATTTCTATCTTCTCACTCCCCTCAATCCCCATCACCAACAGAAGGATACAGAAACAGAAAAAAGACAAGTGCTACAGTAAACCTCTATGCCTTCCCTAAACATGCATATATGATATGCCATAGCCTATCAGATTGTTTCCATATTCGTCCTAGCTTTAAGTCATAAGTCATTTCGATACAAATAATACTTGTGAATAAGCTGTAAACACTCACCAAGTTACATGGAAGCTGTACCTGTAAGTGATAGCTTACTGTCATGAATGATGAATTATCTTTTGTGTAAAAGGCAATTGAGTTGATTGTATAAAAAGAAATGAGCCTTCCTAGGTGTCTTCCATCTCTGATGATGGTTTTTTAAACAAGAAAGCTTCTATAGAGTGATGTTAAGCCATATATTTCATTTCAACTTTCATATATAGTTGTAGTTGTTGTGGGGGAAAAACATTTTAATCAGTTTCTGCATGAAGGTCTGATAACACTGTGAGCAAAAGTAATTTCTTTATGATAATATCAAAACAGAAGCATTGTTGGACTTAAATTATGAAGCATGTTTCCCTTATCTGCAATATGATTGTATGCATGCCTTAATAGAATCTGGGAATATATCTTATTTATGCTACTGGTAAACTCAATAAACTCTCTTCCCTTCAAGGCCTGAGGTTCTTATTTTGGCTAAGACCAGATGATACTGTGTCATGTGATATAAATTAAGCTATTTTTAAATAATGTATGGGAACTGTTTTAGGTCTTTGGGGTTTTATTTGCTAAACTGAAGCAGTATTGACATCTTTTATGGCTTAGAAGATACCATATGATTTTTTTAGATGACTTTGTGTGTATGTGTGTGAGAATGTGTGTGAATCATTTGAAATAATGCAGTAAAGCAGAAGCATTCATAATAAAAATGAATAATGGGGAAAATAGCATTTAATCTTTCATGAACATTTCTAGTATGATGTAGACAGAAAAGAATATTTTAAATGTTCTCTAGCCAATGAAACAGAGTGTAGTAGACAAATCCCATTTATCCCTATATCTAAAAGTGATAGAGACTTATTACAGTAGTTCCACATGGTGTTTGTGAACCACATTGGTCAGAAGAGAAGATTATCTAACAATGTGGGTGAAAACATTACCTGTCCTTAATATCTAGTTGGAAACTGAAAACGTCTGTAAGGCTATTGACATTGGAAAAGTATAATGGTGACTATATATTTTTTATGTTATATCACCAGTCCTCTGGACCACTCCAACTCAGAGCTGCTTAATCTCCTTTGATCAAATAACAATTTTAAAATAAATGATAACCCTGTATACGAGACAGCAAAAGAGACACAGATGTATAGAACAGTCTTTGGGACTCTATGGGCGAGGGTGAGGGTGGGATGATTTGGAAGAATGGCATTGAAACATGTATGTTGTCATATGTGAAACGAATCACTAGTTCAGGGTCAAGGCATGTTATAGGATGCTCGGGGCTGGCATGCGGGGATGACCCAGAGGGAGGATAAAGGGAGGAGGGAGGTGGGAGGGGGGTTCAGGAGGGGGAACTTATGTAAACCCGGGGCAAATTCATATCAATGTATGGCAAAACCAACCAATATAATATTGTAAAATAAAAAAAAAAAAGAAATTAGTCACTTTCAGGTATCTTGGGGCCTGTAGAAATATTTGAAGTAATTTTCATTTTGTCTTTGAGGATCAAATATAATGTTTTTGAAATGTGTTGGCAAGTGTAATATACAGCACATGGAATATATTCAATGATATTGTAAACTTTGTATGCTGCATAATCTATAAAAATAATGAATCATGTTGTACATCTGAAAGGAATATGATATTGTAAGTCAACTATTCTTTCATAAAAGATTATATCTAAATCCAGTGCCAGAAGGAGAACTTCAAATCCAAAAACATGGATTCCATCAATAAGCAATTGAATAACTTTCAGAAAATCAACTAGAAGTTTCAACTACAATTACCTTGTCCATAAAATTAAGGAACTAAAACTATTCAAGGTATTATGATAACCTTTTAATCTACCTCCCTCAGGATTCAGCCTCACCTTCAACTTTGCATCCCTGTTGACAAAAGTAACATACAAAGCTATTTAATCCCTTCCAGTGGTTATTACAAATCCCTCACCATAGTTCTTTCCTCTTCAGCATTCTTTCCTTCTGCCTCCCCACTTTCATTTTATGCTCCTCCTATAACAAATGGTTTGAGATTTTCCAACTATACCACACTTTTAAAAAATTCTTTTCTGCCTTCCTTAGTGATCAGTGCAAAGAAATAGAGGAAAGCAATAGAATGGGAAAGACTAGATATCTCTTCAAGAAAATTAGAGATACCAGGGGAACATTTCATGCAAAGGTGGGCAATATAAAGGACAGAAATGGTATGGACCTAACAGAAGGAGAAGATATTAAGAAGAGGTGGCAAGAATACACAGAAGAACAGTACAAAATACATCTTCATGACCCAGATGATCATGATGGTGGGATCACTCACCTAGAGCCAGACATCCTGGAATGCAAAGTCAAGTGGGCCTTAGGAAGCATCACTACAAACAAAGCTAGTGGAGGTGATGGAATTCCAGTTGAGCTATTTCAAATCCTAAAAGCTGATGCTGTGAAAGTGCTGCCCTCAATATGCCAGCAAATTTGGAAAACTCAGCGTGGCCACAGGACTGGAAAAGGTCAGTTTTCATCCCAATCCCAAAGAAAGGCAATGCCAAAGAATGCTCAAACTACCACACAATTGCACTCACCTCACACACTAGCAAAGTAATCCTCAAAATTCTCCAAGCCAGGGTTCAACAATACATGAACCATGAACTTCCAGAAGCTCAAGCTGGTTTTAGAGAAGGCAGAGGAACCAGAGATCAAATTGCCAACATTCGTTGGATCATTGAAAATCAAGAGAGTTCCAGAAAAACGTCTATTTCTGCTTTATTGACTATTCCAAAGCCTTTGACTGTGTGGATCACAATAAACTGTGGAAAATTCTGAAAGAATCCTGACCTGACCTGCCGCTTGAGAAATCTATATGCAGGTCAGGAAGCAATAGTGACAACTAGACATGGAACAACAGACTGATTCCAAATAAGAAAAGAAGTACGTCAAGGCTGTATGTTGCCACCGTGCTTATTTAATTTCTATGCAGCGTACATCATGAGAAACACTGGGCTGGATGAAGCACAAGTTGGAATCAAGATGGCTGGGAGTAATATCAATAACCTCAGATATGCAGATGACACACCACCCTTATGGCAGAAAGTGAAGAAGAACTAAAGAGCCTCTTGATGAAAGTGAAAGAGGAGAGTGAAAGAGTTTGCTTAAAGCTCAACATTTAGAAAACTAAAATCATAGCGTCTGCTCCCAACATTTCATGGCAAATAGATGGGGAAACAGTGGAAAGAGTGGCAGACTTTATTTTTCTGGGCTCCAAAGTCACTGCAGATTGTGACTACAGCCATGAAGTTAAAAGACGCTTACTCCTCGGAAGGAAAGTTATGACCAACCTAGACAGCTTGTTAAAAAGAGACATTACTTTGCCAACAAAGTCCATTTAGTCAAGGCTATGGTTTTTCCAGGAGTCACGTATGGATGTGAGAGTTGGACTATAAAGAAAGCTGAGTGCCAAAGAATTGATACTTTTGAACTGTGGTGTTGGTGAAGACTCTTGAGAGTCCCTTGGACTGCAAGGAGATCAAATCAGTCCATCCTAAAGATCAGTCCTGAGTGTTCATTGGAAGGACTGATGTTGAAGCTGAAACTCTGATACTTTGGCCACGTAATGCGAACTGACTCATTTGAAAAGACTCTGATGCTGGGAAAGATTGAAGGCAGGAGAATGGGACGACAGAGGATGAAGTAGTTGGATGGCATCACGGACTCAATGGACATGAGTTTGAGTAAACTCTGGGAGTTGGTGAAAGACATGGAGGCCTGGCATGCTGCAGTCCATGGGGTTGTAAAGAGTCGGACATGATTGAGCCTCTGAACTGAACTGATGCCTCTCAACATGTCCTATTACCCATGCATGGATAACACTTCAGCAGAATCCCCCATTCCAATACTCCCAATATATTTAAAGTAGTTTTCAAATCCTGCCTTAGACTTTTTGTTGTCTGGTCACTAAGTTGTGACAGAGTCTTTGCCACCCTATGGACTGTAGCCCACCAGGCTCCTCTGTCCATGAGATTTCCCAGGCAAGAATACTGGAGTGGGTTCCCTTTCCCATATCCAGGGGAATCTTCCCATCCCAAGGATGAAACCCATGTCTCCTGCATTCGCAGGCAGATTCTTTACCACTGAGCCACCAGAGAAGCCTAGATATGTGCTTCCCAGGTGAAGGCTTTTGCATCTGTTGACAGCTTTCCCTCTTCTGGGCTACATCTACACTTTGTTCATACTTGTATTATTGTATTTACCCTGACTTGTAATGGATTTGTTTCTTATCTGTCTCTTCTTTGATATTCATTTGATAGGGCTTATGCCTTCTCTGCATTTCTTCCACAAATACTTAGTGAACACTTGCTTTTGCCTGGCACTGTTCTAGACTTAGAGGGATATAGCAGTGAGCAAAGCAGGCAAAATGCCTGTCTTTTTTTTTTTAATTATTTTTTTAGCTTCCCTGTCTTATTTCTCCCTATATCCTTAGAAGTCAACACAAGGACTAGCTTTTTTTATTCTAGGAAAAAAGAAGCACTTGTTGGATTGAAGTAAAAAAAAAAAAAATAGAAAACTATTTTGGCTAAATTTGAAACTCCCTTATCTTCCTCTCCCTTTTTGCCAACATTGTGCATGTAATATTATATACATATATACATAGGATATTATACATACATTAATATTTAATTATAATGTTAAATAATAATTTTCCATCCTTGTTTCTTCCTTTCCTAAATTTCTATACCTTTGTCTCTATCAGTGGTGTCTATCAAACACCACTGTATATGAAACAGCTTCTGAAAATGCTGTGATGTGTTGGTTGCCTCATTTAGACCTAGCACACTGAAAGAAGTGCTCTTTCATTTCATCAATCAATCAGTCTTTACTGAGCACCTGGGATTATGAGGAACTGTGAAAGACACAGTATAAAATTTCAAATAAGACAAATGTACTTCTGCCTCCTTGGAGCTTACAGTCTCTTGGTGAAGACAAGCGGTAAATAAGTAAATAAAAAATATTGCAACATATGATAACTAATATAGAGTCAATGAACACAGTGGTTGATAGAGAGTGATAGGATGAGTGTCCACCTAAAGTATAATGGTTTAAGGAAGGCATTTCTGAAGAGGTGACATTTATAGGATGAGTGTCCACCTAAAGTATAATGGTTTAAGGAAGGCATTTCTGAAGAGGTGACATTTAGGTAGAAGTGCATAGGATGAGCAATATCCAACCATGTAAAAAATTTGGGAGACCAAGTGTTAAGGGAAAAAGTGACAGCATGTGCCAGGTTTCTGAGATGGCAAAGAGCACCTGAAGAGACAGCCATGTAGCTGGAGTTAAGAGAATGAAGTGAAGTGAAGTAAAATAGGCAGAAGGTAATTAAATTAGAAAAGTAGCAATGGGGCAAAATAATGCAGTGTCTTACGTAATACCATGTTAAGGCATTTAAAGTACTGATATATCCAGAAGAATACAGGAGTCCCTGAAAGAGTCTAAGCTGGACAGTGACATGAGCAGGTTAATGCTTTGAAACTATCTCTGGAAGCTGCAGAGGGAATGGAGTTGGATGTAAATGAAGATTCATTGACAGCTGTTGGGGGCTGACGCAATGACCTAGGAGAAAGATCGTAGCGACTGTGATTCCAGTGGTGATAAAGAGAAAGGTCAGATTTGGGAGCTGTTCTGGAAATCCCATTAATTAGACTTTGTTGGATTTATTGTGGCTGTGGGAAGAAAGAGTCAGTGGTAATGCCTAAGCAATAACTGGCTGGATGGGGATGCCACGTATTAAGATAGGGACAACATGGAATGTGGGAGACAAGTTGGGTGGATGTGAAATGCATTTTAATGATGATAATCATGGTGATGGTGGTAATCTTACCATAGTTGGAGGAAAGATAAAAACGAAAACCTAGCAACTGTTAGTGATCTTCTTTATCTTGTTGGAGAAGGTCTAACATATTTCACACATTTCAACCCTGCAAGCCATCTTAATGCTTGACATATTATGTCTTTTTTTCCAATACAGTCCACCTCCTTGAAGTTGGCTATTACATTTTCTCTAAAGGCACTGTTAAAAATTAATTTTTTTCACAATCCAGGAAGCTCTGACAATATTCAAATCTTAAAAGATAGAAAGGGTAATTCTCAAATGGTAACTTTCCATTTGTCATCAGATTGTGCCAATGTTCTATCTTTCTCCAACTCGGTAACATGACCCAGGTAATATATTCCTAGATCAGTATCTATCAAACTAATATCCAAGGATCTCCTACACAAAAATCACCTGGGAATGGTGGCTCAAAATGGGGATCCTTATCTAGCAAACTAATCAGAATCTTTGGGGATAGAGCCCAGGAATCTCAGTTGTGTCATTTGTATTATGAGCTGACATATGAAAAGAATTGTTCTAGAGGAGATATTCTTAAACTTTTTGATTTTTTGATCCCTTTGGGTGATCTGGTGAAACTGATGGATCCCTTCTCAGAAAACTTTTAATACATAGTTCAAATAGAAAGGAAACCAACTATATTGAAATAGTTATCAAAATATTTGTAAAACAATTTATATAGTAATTTACAGGCTTTTATTAGCATATTAATGAGATCTAGCAGTGAGTATTATATTACCATAATTTGAGGTAGTAGATGAATGTAAATGCTTTGAGACATCTGCCACAATTATAATGTGATCTAAAATTATCTGTGATGTCTATTAATGACAAAGTTAAAGGTTCAGCTAATACTACTATGGTTGTTGCCTAGATTCATAATGGAAGGAAATGCTAAATTTCCAACAGAAGTCAGTGAAAATAATAGTACAATGTTTTTTGCATACAAGTTCACAGACACTGGTCTTAGAGTTCCTGACTTGAGTGTTTTGACCAAGTAATGCAGAGCCTAGTGAGGATGTGGTGAATAGAGGAGCAAAACTGAAGGAGCCGCAATATTTCCTATCATTAATGTAAATAATAAAAAGAGGATTTGAAGACCACAACATTCATGCCTGCATTGGCTGGCTTTTCATTTGTTTGGCTGTAATGGCCCTGAGTGTACCTGACTAGGTTTGTCTGCACACCCTTTTGTTTGTCCCCTCTTGCATCAAGCTCTTTCAGAGAGAAAGAGAATACGTTAGATTCTGTGGAGAATACATTAGATTATTACTATTTTGTATCTCTAAAGGAAGAACATTTTCAAGATGGAGAGAGACATTGTAGGATGAGGGACTAGCATGGGCAGTAATGACAGTCAGAAAAGAGGCTGAGATTTAAAAACAGTAAGAATTCAAAGTAGCTTAGACTGAGAGTGTGTGAATAGAGAGACAGAAGATGAAGCTGAAGAGATGGATTGACCTAAGTCCATAGAAGGACTTTCAAATGCCTGTATGAGCTTGGATTTCATGATGGAATTAGCGGGTATTTAGACAGAACTTTGAGTTTCCCCGCTGGCTCTGTGGTAAAGAATCTGCCTGCAGTGCAGCGGATGCAGATTTGATCCCTGGGTGCGGAAGAGTCTCTGGAGGAGGGCATGGCAACCCACTCCAGTATTCCTGCCTGGAGAATCCCATGTACAAAGGGGCCTGACAGGCTACAGTCCATAGGGTCACAAAGAGTCAGACACAACTGAAGCGACTGAGCATCCATGCAGGAGGAACTTTATAATAAAAGAGGTGTGGTAAAAGTGTTCCTTGGGAAAATACAGTTGACCTTCGAACAACATGGTTTGAACCGCCAGGTGGCCACTTGTATTTGGATTTTTTTCAGTAGTAAATACAGTACTGCACGATCTCTGGTTGGCTGAATCTGTGGATGTGGAACCATGGATATAGAGGGCTGACTATGGGACTCGAGTGTCCTGGGATTTTGGAGTCCCTGGTGGGTCTTGGAACCAATCCCTTGAGGATGCTGAGGGCTACTGTAAAACTGCAGGCAGAATTAAGGATGACTTGGAGGAAAGTAGGCCATTTCTGCGGAGAAGGCAATGGCAAGCCACTCCAGTACTCTTGCCTAGAAAATCCCATGGATGGAAGAGCCTGGTAGGCTGCAGTCCATGGGGTCGCTACGAGTCAGACATGACTGAGCGACTTCACTTTCACTTTTCACTTTCACACATTGGAGAAGGCAATGGCAACCCACTCCAGTGTTCTTGCCTGGAGAATCCCAGGGACGGGGAAGCCTGGTGGGCTTCCGTCTATGGGGTCACACAGAGTCGGACACGACTGAAGTGACTTAGCAGCAGCAGGCCATTTCTGAGGTTTTGATAAAAGCCCAGTTGAGAAAAATATGATTCTCTGTGGTCAGGCAATGATCATGGTAAAGAGAAGATGGAACAGATTTGAGAGATTTCTTATGCTGTGAAGAAGAGTAGTTTGGGGAGACTTTGAAGGGTCTAACTTCAGAGAGGCTGTAAATGGAAACACCAATAACAGAGGTACCAATCATTAGAGGAACAGCAAGTCTGGGGAGGAAGGTTTTCATTCCTGTTTTGGATAGCCTGAGTTTTAAATTCTTATTGAACGTACAGTGGGAGATGAAAGAAGTTTGTATTTTTACCATTATTCATAGTAATCCTTTAGGTAAATTTTGTGAAACATTTTTTCTGTCTGGAAATGGACAGATTGTCTTTACAGAAATTATGGGACAGTTAGGTTTCAGAAATATTTAGGATTAGGCATTATATTGTTTTTTCAGTATTTTGATGAAATGTCAACCAGTGGCTGTCCTTCTGTCTCCAAGGAGTTGTTCAGTTAGTTATTTAGGACAAAAAGATGCTTCTATAGCTATGGTAATGGATACTGGTTATAGAGAATATCATTAGGCTTGTGTCCCTGCACCAAAGGCTTAAACATTTTTTGTGTTCTCTACTTGCTCATCTATCATGACTACTGGAAGACAGAAGGCTATAGATGGGTGGGAGCAGCAAACAGCTGAAGTGGTGTGCAGTCAGTTTTCCCCCCCTTTTAAAGTGCAGTTTAATAAAATTTGACTCACATGGAAGTTGTGTGTTCACCAACCAACTTAACATGTAGAACATTTTTATCACCCCATAAAGTTCCTTTATGCCCCTCTATAGGCAATTCCTCTGTTGTCTCATAGCCCAATGACAACCAGTGATTAAGTCTGTTTTGTTTCTAGTTTTGATTTTTCTAGAATGTTGTCATATAAATATAGCATGTAGAGCACGTATCTAGCTTATCTTGCTAATCCATTTACTAAAGTGCTTTTGGGTTTCATCCATGTCGTTGCTGGTATTAGTTCATTGCTAGCTGTTGCTGAGAAGTATTCCATTGTATGAATATACCACAGAATTTTTATCTGTTCTGCTTTTGATGGACTTTTGCAGCCTATTTTCATAATAACTCTGTGGCTTACAAATGAATCTCAGCAACTGGTATGGACACAAAAGGAACTTGCTAGTTGTGGCTATCTCCATATTCATTGCCCCTTTTAGGTTTGGGGATCAGGATAAGAGGATAGTTTTCTGTGAAAGTTGGATGTTGAAGTGCAGGATTGACTGGTAACAGAACTATGAGGGAAGTGAGGCTCCCCTTTGGTATTTTCTCCTCTGGCTAACTACTTCAAGTCTCTCCACCTGGTGCTTTTGTGCTAGGTCCTCATTGGATCATAGACCCCACTTCAGCATCTTGCCTAGACTTGTGCTCTCTGGTAAGCGTTGTTCCTTTGATCCATGATAAAATCCTATATTTGATAAACTACTCTATGCACATATTTATGGTGACATGTTATGGTTTAAAATGTGCTTTCACTTCCAAAAACAATTGCATCTTAAGAGGAGTCTTGGAAATCAAATTTTTAACTTAAAGGAGTTATATTAAATTGGTAAAGGCTTTAGGTATCATTGTACTTGAGGCTTTCCTAACAACTTTTTGCTTGAACATTTGGATTTATTTCAACAGTAAGTTTAAAACTTTTGTTTTTGACAAAATTACTACAGTAATTACATGAGGGGTAGAAAATAACATTAATAGCATACACATGTGAAGGGCATTCAGCAAATACAGAAAAAATATTCATTTATAAAGGCTGAATGAATAGAGTAGAAGTGGATGTATCAGGCAGAATTCATTTGTAGATGGTTTAATGAAGGAGAGCAGAAGAGATATTTTTTAAGATGGTGATAGAAATGGAGTGGAATGGGATGATGAGATTTTGTACATTTCAGTTGAATTGACTTTGAGAGAAGGGACCATGCCTTTAAGGTAATATCCTCTGTGGAGCCTGAAAGACTGATTTATACAAGTGTGTAGCATTGGTTAGTTTAAATGAATGAGCAGATCCATGCAGGAGAATTGATTTAGAAAAGAAACCTTCTATGTGTTTATTTTTACCTTGAAGGGTCCCCTAAACCCAAACAGAGTTTTAAAAAATTTCCATGGATTTAGTATAATCATTTAAAGAGGATGGTTGAGATACCCAATGAATTGGGCAAAAATGAAAGCCCATTTATTCCTCAATGAATTCCCTATTGAGGGTAAGTTCTATGACTCATAACAAGTAGTGCTGATGAGAGAACCTGTAGGTTGACCATTCATCTCTGTGTGAGATGTGAGACTATTTTGTGTGTTTTGTTCAGCATTTTAAATGTTGACAAGTCTCAGGTGTACGTTAATAGAAATCAGAAGTCCATTAGAACAGCATCTGGGAAGGAAAACTCATGTTAAAAAGTCATCAGTGAGAGGGAGAGAAAAGTGCAAATGAAACCCTTTCAGTGACATGCACCACAAGTTGGTTGAGAGCAAAGGGAGGAAGAAGATGATAGAAATCCTCATTAAAATTAAAAACGCCAGAGAAGTGGAGAATAACATAAACGGCAATGCAGCATAAATCATTATCTTCAGGACTAACAAAAAGACAAAAGAGTAAGTGTTGGCCAGTTCTTGCTTTATGTAGAGAATAGTAATTTGTTTGCTAAGGATATTTTGTTTTGTTTCTTTTTAAAATTTATTTTAATTGGAGGATAATTGCATTACAGTATTGTGATGTTTTGCCATACATCTATATGAATCAGCCATAGGTATACATGTGTCTCCCACATCGTGAACCCCTCTCACACCTCCCTCCCCACACTATCCCTGTTGTTTGTCTCAGAGAACTGGCTTTGGGTGCTCTGCATCATATAACAAACTCCCACTGGCTATCTGTTTTACATATGGTAATATATATGTTTCAATGCTATTCTCTGCTAGAGGTATTTTTGACATGAAACCTAACACTGGAAAACTGCCATCAAGTCTGGACCTTGTTTTAATGAGTATCTTGTAGGTACAGCAATAGTACAGTACGAGAAGCTACAAAACTCTTCAGAGTATTAGTAAATCAAGTATTCTGCCAGGAAAATAGAACAATGAAAGCACATTCACCTATTAACAAGTAGGAACATAGTAAAATTCTTTTTGATTACCGATTTTCCATTAATTTCCAATCCATTTCCACCTTGGATAAGGTGTACAAACCAAGGGATAGTTATCTGTGTTACTATCCCAGAAAGATTATTAAAGATTCTTAAATAACTATTTATTTATTGATACTTGCTGTATGTATAATATTGTATTAAATACCATGGAGAAGAAGATATACAAAAAAATATGAATATTGAAGAAAAATTCACAAATGTGCTGAGCTTTATCATGGAGAGGTTCAATAGAGATGTTCAAGGGGGGATTTTGTCAGACCTGCAAATCAATGAAAATAATATTCTGGAGGAGTTGTATATTTAGTGAAACTTGAAAGATAAGAAAAGTTGGCTAGTGAAAAAGTACTAGCAGTCTAGTCAGAAGGAAGAGATGTGTGGAATCCTGGAAATGACAGAAAATGTGACACATTCTAGGGACCTTACGTGTGGCTGAAGCACAGGAAATAATGTGGAGTTTAGCTGGATTTACTGAACAGTAAGGCAGCCAATACGGCGAGAGGCCTTGGAGACCATATTTAGGATGTTAGCCCTGGTCAGATAGTAAAGAATCCGCCGGCAACATGGGAGACCTTGGTTCAATCCCTGGATTGGGAAAATCCCGGGAAAAGGGAACAGTGAACCCATTACAGTATTCTGACCTGGAGAATTCCATGAACAGAGGAGCCTGGCAGGCTAGAGTCCATGGGATCTCAAACAGTCAGGCACAACTGAGTGACTTTTACTTTCAGCCTTAATTCTAAAGATAATGGGAATCCATGAAAGACTTTAAGAACAGAAAATGACTGATAGTAAGTGCATTTAAAGAGACAGTAAGAAAGATGGTGAGGGTAATTAAGAAATTAGTTTAGTATCCATGATTTGCAATGGCAACCCACTCCAGTACTCTTGCCTGGGAAATCCCATGGACAGAGGAGCCTGATAGGCTGCAGTCCATGGGATCGCAAAGAGTCGGACACGACTGACCAACTTCACTTCACTTTCACGATTTGCTATTAGGTTGTGCTTACCAGAATGTGGCAAGGAATAATCCTTTTGTATGCCATGAAACTTTAGAAACAAGCTCATGATTGTCAGTCAAGTACCTCAAGAGATTCTGACTGGGTTGACTTTACGGTTCCATTTTAATAAGCATATATATATATATATTAAGGGTGCTTGTTTTCTTTTAGAATGAGTATTAGCCAATCAAATGGAAGAAATGCAGGAAGAAAGGGAATAGAGAGAAAAGGAAGTGATATATGACCCATTAGCAAGATATACTGTGAACAGTACTCAGTATTTCTGCCTTACAATGTCAATGGATGAAGTGTGACTCAGAAGATAAGTACTTGGTTATGTTGTTTTTAATTTGTCTCACTGCTGTAACTGCCTTATGGAATTCCTTACATTAGTCATGCCTTAGTTCTTCTATTATAAAGACTCTCTGGCCTAGAGCCAAACATTATGCAGGCTCACCTAATGAAATGATGCCATTTAGGATAACTTGAGCTCCTGAGTGGTATCTCATTCAAGAAATCTTGATTAAATTTGGTGTCTTCTGCTTATCTATTGGATCATAGAAAAAGCAAAGGAATACAAGAAAAACATCTGCTTCATTGACTATGCTAAAACCTGTGACTGTGTGGATCACAACAAACTCTGGACAATTTCTTAAAGAGATGAGAACACCAGACCACCTTACCCATCTCCTGAGAAACCTGTATGCAGGTCAAGGAGCAACAGTTAGAACTGGATGTGTAACAACAGATTGGTTCAAAATTGGGAAAGGAGTATGTCAAGGCTGTATATTGTCACCCAGCTTATTTAACTTCTATGCAGAGTGCATCATAAATGCTGGACTGGATGAAGCACAAGCTGGAATCAGGATTTCCAGGAGAATATCAACAACCTTAGATATGAAGATAATACCACTCTAAAGGCAAAAAGTGAAGAGAAAGTAAAGAACTTCTTGATGAGAGTGAAAGAGGAGAGTGAAAACAGCTGGCTTAAAACTCAGCATTCAAAAAATGAAGATTATAGCATCTGGTCCCATCACTTCATGGCAAATAGATGGGAGAAAAATGGAAGCAGTAACAGATTTTATTTTCTTGGGCTTCAAAATCACTGCAATCCATGATAGCAGCCATGGAATTAAAAGATGCTCTCTCCTTGGAAGAAAAGCTTTGACAAACCTACACAGCATGTTAAAAAGCAGAGACGTGACTTTGCCAACAAACGTCCATATAGTCAAAGCTATGTTTTTTCCAGTAGTCATGTATGGATGTGAGTTGGACCATAAAGAAGGCTGAGTGCTAAAGAACTGTGCTTTTGAACTGTGGTGTTGGAGAAAAATCTTGAGAGTCCCTTGAACAGCAGGGAGATCAAACCAGTCAGTCCTAAAGGAAATCAGTCCTGAATATTCATTGGAAAGACTGATGCTGAAGCTCCAATACTTTGGCCACCTGATGAGAAGAGTCTACTCTTTGGAAAATATGCTGATGCTGTGAAAGATTGAGGGCAAAAGGAGAAGGGGGCAGCAGAGGATGAGATGGTTATATCGCATCACTGACTCAATGGACATGAGTTTGAGCAAACTGCAGGAGATAGTGAAGGACAGGAATGCCTGGCGTGCTGCAGTCCATGGGGTCACAAAGAGTCAGACATGACTTAGTGACTGAACAACAACTTCTGCTTATTTGCACCTCAGTTTCTTAGAAAACATATTTTGAAGAAATTCCTTTAATAGGGACTCAGTATTATAAGCAGATTGCCTCATAATATTCACTCTTCTCTGGTTGCAATATTGAGTATGTGTCTTTGATGATTCTTTTCTGGTAGCTGTATTGACTTCCTTCTCCCTCCTGGTTTTGGTGTAACTTTTTTGCAGAACGGTAGAGGGTACTGTAAATATATTGTGATTTAAGATGTGAACAGAAATAAAAGTGTTTGCTTCAAGTTTGCCTCATACTCTGTAGCAGTTGCCCAGATTTGGTTGTAAGATACTGTAAGTAATGTAGTAAACCCTGTCAGCTTCTGGCTCTTCTGCAAGCTACAATAACTAATGCTGTTTTGCCCTTAAGGTCACTAACATATGACTTTTGTATATAGAGATGATGCTAAACCATCAGTATCATGTGGCTCTGACTTTTTTTCACTGGTAGATAGGCTTGCATTTGAGCTTTTCTCTCACCTTACTTCCCTGAGAACCATCACAATGCTTTTGAGGGACAGTGGTCAAGTGAGGCTTTTGGTATATGGTTATGCTACTGAGCAAGTCTCACTATCCTACATGGGATCTAACTTCAGTTCTGATAGCAGTGCTGCACTCAATTTGTCTGAGGTTGCTAGCAGTATCAGTAAATCTCAAAGGCAGAACTCACAAAAATGTGCCTTACCTATTTAGTCAGTGAACAAAAATATAGCTGAATAATATGCAGATGTCTCCTGTTGAGATGAGAATATAAATTTTAATGACCTGTTTTTTTTTATCTCTTAAGGAAACAAGATCCTGGACTTACACATTCTATTTCCACCCATGGTCTCTCATTGTTTTCATTAATGGTAGCCTCTAGGTCAAATACTGATCACCAGATTGTCACAACTTGCAGTTTGAGACTTGTGTTTCTTGTGTTTTGTCTTTCTTTGTCTAGAAACTTGCCTTTACATTGCAATGTTCCTGTATTTAATAGCCATGGCTTGTGATAATCTATCAATGATATTTTGTACTTTTATAGGTTAAAGTGAAAAGCAGTTATTTGAACTCTAGTCATTTGGCATCGTGGTCTGTCAATCAGGACATTTGCCCAGGCTGCTAGGTGGAAGTCCTTCCAGTCTGAATATTCACTGGTTCCAATGGACAGATTTCATCTGGAGTAGCCCAAGACATATAATATAGAGTTAAGTATAGTATTATGCTGGAACCACTTGGTCTGGCTAGTAAGAGCTGATTGTGTACATTTCTTCCTAACACTGTGTTGAATGACATAACGTTGGTAGGTTGAAATCAGCCACAGTGGGAATATTTACACCACACGAATAAGAAACAGCTTCCCTTCCACTTGGAGAGCTAGTTATTAAACATTTACCCATATACCATTGGCTGGAGCCATTATCTTATCCATTGAGGCCTATCCCAGAATAGATTTGACAAGCTCCATTCTAGTCCTGGGATTTGTACTGACCCAGACTAGCCAGGATCTTTTAGGAGGCAGTCTTGAGGAGTATTTAGCTCTCACATGCACTTGAGGAAAAGGCAGTTCAGATGAATGCTTTTGAAACTAGGTGAGAAGTAGCTAAGTCTTTTGAAGGATGAAGGGCCAGGATGGAGCTGAATTACCATTCAGTTTATTACATTCACAGCATTGTTGTCTAACACTGATTCCAGGTGCTGGCCGTTTACTGTAAACAAGAAATGTGGAATCTTTTGTTCCTGGAACAATTTACCAAACAAGTACCTTCCTGTCCATTCATGGCAAGGGAAGAAGGGAAACAAAAGAAGTCCTCAACTGGAGGACTATAAGTGGTTCAGCTTTCTGGAAGGCACTGATGCATTGTATGTGTATCTATGCCATCCCTGCAGCAGATTCTCTTGGTTTAATGATTGTCAAAACACTATGTAAATAGCCGGTGATATTGAAGATGGCAATTTCCATAAACTGCATATTTTTATTTTTCTTTTCCACACAAAAGAACTTCCTGTGTGTTTTTTGTTTCTTCCAGAAAAATGTCTCAGACACCTGGGTTTTAGTGCTTTCATTTTTAGAATGAAAATTCATTCTACTTGGCAGTTAATAATTTTGACTTTCAGAACACTTTTGGAAAATGTATTTACAACACATATAATAAGCATAGACACAATTTTATTACAAAACATTAAAAAATGAAATACACGAATGGAAAGTAAGACAAAAGACATAAAAAAATATTGATTGAAAAAAGGAAATATAGTAAATATGTGAAAAGATGCTCTGTCTCACTTATAATTAAAAATGTAAATAAATGAAAATATGTCACTGTGGGTTGAGAGTGTGAGGTTAAAAAAAAACTCATATGCTGTTGGCTGGAGTATAAATTGTTATTAGATTTATTGTAGAATATTTGCTAATATTTTTTAAAATATAAAATTCATTTAGCTTTTGATCCAACATTCCTAGGATTTATCTTACAGATATTTCTGCGTGTGAACATAGTACACCCATACACACATGTGTACACATACATATATACACACAAAAATATTCATTATAAATTTAAAATTTTATGTTAAATATAAAATGATGTCTGTATGGACACATGCAGACATCAAGTAGTAGACATCAAGTAGTTGGTAGCTGTTACCTCTGTTGCTTGTGGAAAGGTGATATGAGAAAGGAAATAATGCTCTTCACTATATATACTTCTGTACCATTTGAATATTTGATAATAAGTGGATATTAATTTGTATGATGAAAGTGAAAGAGGAGACTGAAAAAGTTGGCTTGAAGCTCAACATCCAGAAAACTTAAGATCATGGCATCTGGTCCCATCACTTCATGGGAAATAGATGGGGAAACAGTGGAAACAGTGTCAGACTTTATTTTTTGGGGCTCCAAAATCACTGCGGATGCTGATTGCAACCATGAAATTAAAAGACGCTTACTCCTTGGAAGGAAAGTTTTGACCAACCTAGATAGCAAATTAAAAAGCAGAGACATTACTTTGCCAACCAAGGTCCGTCTAGTCAAGGCTATGGTTTTTCCCATGGTCATGTATGGATGTGAGAGTTGGACTGTAAAGAAAGCTGATCGCCATAGAATTGATGCTTTTGGACTGTGGTGTTAGAGAAGACTCTTGAGAGTCCCTTGGACTGCAAGGAAATCCAACCAGTACATTCTAAAGGAGATCAATCCTGGGTGTTCATTGGAAGGACTGATGCTGAAGCTGAAGCTCCAATACTTTGGCCATCTCATGCGATGAGTTGACTCACTGGAAAAGAGTCTGATGCTGGGAGGGATTGGGGGCAGGAGGAGAAGGGGACGCCAGAGAATGAGATGGCTGGATGGCATCACCGACTCGATGGACGTGAGTTTGAGTGAACTCCGGGAGTTGGTGATGGACAGGGAGGCCTGGCATGCTGTGATTCATGGGGTCGCAAAGAGTCGGACACAACTGAGCGACTGAACTGAACCGAACTGAAACTATACTGGAACATAGTTTTGTTTTTTTACTGGTCTAGAAGCTTGTGCACCTTTACCAACTACATACTTTGAACTTATTCCTATCTTACTCTTTTCAGTGTCCACACAGTATTCCACCTTGTAAGGTACCCATTCTTTATTCATCCATCCTTTCTTCTATTTTCCCCTCCTTCCTTCTATTCATCAGTCCATCTGTCTACATGGTCATCTATTAACCTGCCTATCTCTACCATGTTATTTTTTTTTTGCTTATTTAAACCATTTCCTTTCCAAATTATAGAAACAATGCTTGCCCTTGGTCAAAACAACAAACCAACAAACATAAAAATAACTAAAAAATAAAAAACTAAAAATGATATAGAGAAGAGTATAAAAGAAAAAAGAAACAATTACCCAGCTTAGTCTCATTTCCCAGAGGCAACTGCTATTAATAGTTTATGTTATGATTACTTTTATATCATTAAATAAGATGCTTATGATTAGTATAATATTTGTTTCAATATTGTATCATAGTAATAATAATATAATAATAACTTGCTTATCCCTTCATTATCTCATTTCTTATCCTACCCTCCCTTCTCATCTTACTTTTTTTTATCTTTTTATGCAAGATTCAGAAGAAATCTATGTGAGGTATATAATCCCTGGGTTATTAATAATTCCAGACATCCGACCAAAATGTATAGATAGAACACATAATTAGACTGTACTCAGTCTTGAGTAGCATGGGCAGAACAAGAAAGGAAAATAAATATAGTTGAGCATGCATGTGTGCTCAGTTGTGTCCAACTCTTTGTGACCCGCTGATTATAGCCCTCCAGGCTCCTCTGTCCATGGGATTCTCCAGGCAAGAATACTGGAGTAGGTTGCCATTTCCTCCTCCAGGGAATCTTCCCAACCCAGGGATCGAACCCTTGTCTCCTGCAGCTCCTGCATTGGCAGTTGAATTTTTTTACCGTTGAGCCATATGGGACACTCCCATACAGTTAGTGAACCGACCAGGAAATGTGGGCCCATTCTTGTGAGAGCCCCTTACTTAGAACCTAAGAGGGCTAGGTTGTGCTTTGATGTTTTAGCTGTGGCTGAAATTTTCACGTAGAGTTTCTGGGTCTCTTAATGGCATGATAAAGTTGAAAGAACATGGCTTTGGAGTCCAAAAGACTTGATTTTGAATATCAGCTCCACCATTTTCTAGTTATGTCATCTTAGGACAAATTGATTAATCTCTTGTGTCCCGATGTTCTTCATTTGTAAGGTGATAATACTATTTTACTTCATACTACCCTTATAAGAATTAGATGATGATGATGGCAATAGCAATTAAAGCTTATTGATTGCTTATTATATGCCAAATGTGATTATATTTATGAAGTCCTTTGCATAAGGCACCTACTAGAGAAAAGTACTCTTATCTCATTTACAGATGAAAAAATGGAGATAAAAAGATTAAGTAACATGCCTGAAGGCTATAACTACCAATTGATAGAACCAGGATTCATCCTGAGGCAGTCTGACTGCAGATTGCACAGTTATTCCATAATACAGTTATACTATAAAGTGCCTAGTATGGTGTATGACACCTAGTCTTGTTCAGTGTATATTTGTTTATTTCTTTTTCCTACCAGATTTACTGGTAGATTTTACTCTTTCAACCCAGAGAAGCCCATGTGATAAAGTCGTTCTCCTCTTTCTGTTTTTTTGGAGAAGCAAGACGACTTAACAGACATGAATTTGAGCAAAGTCTGGGAGATGGTAGAGTACAGGGGAGCCTGGTGAGTTGCAGTCCATGGGGTCGAAAGAGTTGGACGTGACTTAGTGACTGAATAACAACAAAGCCATTAAATGCTTTGATTTATATTCTGAATTGGTATACAAAGTGTTTAGTATTATTGTTTAAGGCATTAACAATACCTTGATTCAATGTGAGCTACTATACTTCTTAAAGATGTGAGCTATAGCTTATCACTTCCTCCTTGCAACATTCAGACTCAAGTATGTAGGACACTTGACAACATTTCTAGATAGTCATCTGTCTCCCATAGTATGCAGAGGAACATGTGCAAGTTGAGCCAGAAAAAATAGATCCACACCTTCCAGAGTTTCCCAAAGCAGACATACAGACAAGTTCAAGTAAAAACCCTGTTTTGCATAAGAAGTACCTGTGTAGTTTTACAATAAAATCATGGTCACTGGAGAAGGAGAAAGAAAAAACAGTGAGGCAAGGAAACAATGGTGGGCATTAGTGAGAATTTATGTAGAACTCAGATGAGGGAGAGAATGTGAACTTGTGCAAAGGGCTGTTATCAGTTATATGAGATATGTTACCTCCTCATTATACTTCTGATAAATACTGTTTTCTCTTTCTTCATTGTTCTCATTCTAGTCTGGATCACTATCATTTTTCATGTCAACCATTACAATAGTTTCCTAACTGGCCTCCACAAATCTAGCCTTTTTCTGCCTCCAATCAGAAGAGTAGCTAGGATCTAAAATCTAGGGAAAACGAGTCTGGTTTCTGGGGGATTAAGCAAGTAGAAATGTTTTACCTTTTGACTATTTTGTAGTATGTGCTTCTACAACTTTTGCATGTTTTAAGCTTTTCTTAAAACAAGCCAAAGAATGTTCAAACTACCACACAATTGCACTCATCTCATACGCTAGCAAAGTAATGCTCAAAATTCTCCAAGCGAGGCTTCAAAAGTTTGTGAACCAAGAACTTCCAGATGTTAAGCTGGATTTACAAAAGGCAGAGGAACCAGAGATCAAATTTCAACACCCGTTAGATCATAGAAAACACAAGAGAGTTGCAGAAAAACATTTACTTCTGCTTTTTTGATTATGCCATAGCCTTTGACTGTGTGAATCACAACAGAGTGCAGAAAATTCTGAAAGAGATGGGAATACCAGACCACCTGACCTGCCTCCTCAGAAATCTGTGTGCAGGACAATAAGCAACAGTTATAGCTGGACATGGAATGATGGACTGGTTCCAAATTGGGAAAGGTGTGCATCAAGGCTGCATATTGTCACCCTGCTCATTTAACTTCTATGCAGAGTACCTTATGTGAAATGCTGGGCTGGATGAAGCATAAGCTGGAATCAAGATTGCTGGGAGAAATATAAATAACCTCAGATATGCAGATGACACTACCCTTAAGGCAGAAAGTGAAAAGGAACTAAAGAACCTCTTGACGAAAGTGACAGAGGAGAGTGAAAAAGTTGGCTTAAAACTCAACATTCAAAACCTAAGATCATGGCATCTGGTTCCATCACTTCATGGCAGATAGATGGGGAAAAAATGGAAACAGTGACAGACTTTATTTTCTTGGGCTCCAAAACCACAGCAGATGGAGACTACAGCCATGAAATTAAAAGACGTTTGCTCCTTGGAAGAAAAGCTATGACCAACCTAGACAGCATATTAAAAAGCAGAGACGTTACTTTGCTGACAAAGGTCCGTCTAGTCAAAGCTATGGTTTTTCCAGTAGTCATGTATGGATGTGAGAGTTGGACTATAAAGAAAGTTGAGCACTGAAGAATTGATGATTTTGACTCCCTTGGACTGCAAGGAGATCCAACCAACCAATCGTAAAGGAAATCAGTCCTGAATATTCATTGGAAGGACTAATGCTAAAGCAGAAGTTCCAATACTTTGGCTACCTGATGCGAAGAACTGACTCATTTGAAAAGACCCTGATGCTGGGAAAGATTGAAGGCAGGAGGAGAAGGTGGACGACAGAGGATGAGATGGTTGGATGGCCTCACCGACTCAATGGACATTTGTTTTAGCAAGCTCTGGGAGTTGGTGATGGACAGGGCAGCCTGGCATGCTGCAGTCCATGAGATCCAAAGAGTCGGAGATGACTGAGTGACTAAACTGAACTTAAGCTCTTCTTTAAAGCTACTTTAGCAACATCATCACTGCTGTAATGGCTATGATGTCAACATATTACTTTGAATAACGGTACCATTTTGAGAATGCTACCATCCTATCTCTGCTTCTGCTTTTAATCCATTATTAGCACGACAGCTAAGGTGATCTGTTCTAAAGTCAAATGGTGTCACTTTTTGCTTAAAGCTTTGCTTCCCCCTATTTTTACGGAAGGTCCAAAGGCCTATCTTTGATACCTTGCCAGATCTGGCTTCTGATTACTTCTACAACTTTTTCTCCTGCCACTCTTCAATATATATTCTTTGTTTCAGTTAGCATTGATCTATCTTTGGTTTCTGAATAAGACCATCCTAACAGCCCTTGTATATCTTATTCCCTCTAACTGAACCATTTCCTTCCCCTTTGCTTAGTTTAAATCATACCCATTCTTTAAATCTCAGTTCTAGTGTCAGTTCTTTCAGGCAAGATTTCTTTGCCCATCATATATCTGATTGGGTCTCTAAGGACATCATCTATCTCCTTCTCATGCTTGCTATAATTATATTAAAGACATGTTATTCTCAATAGAATGTCAGTTTCACAGGGACAGGAATCTTGTCTTTCTCACAGTAAAGTATCCTTAATGCTTGCTAAGTACATGTTAAATATCAGCATTTATCAAGTTAATTGAATTAAGGGATATTTAGATTGTGCTTGTATCGTGTGTATGTGTATGTATGTGTGGAGGTGGATTTTATGACCCATCTGGCATAATATACCATACTTGACTTCAAAGTCAGAGGTTCAGATGGTTTATTTCTGATTTTACCAATGTCTAAACACTCCTCTAGTAGGCCCAAGGGAATGTAAAATATAAGGTTGAAAATATTTGTAGGATTAATGATTTTTTTGAAAAATAAATATGGATAGATAGCAAGTAGTAATATGTGCCCAGACATTAATTCTCTTATTTTTGCATATTAAATTTGACTGTTTTATTAAAGTTTAATTAAGGAATAAAGCAATTTGTTAGGGAGTATAGAGAAGTGTGCTCAATAAAAATCCTGCCAACTTTTCTGTCTGTAAAGTGAATCTTTAGGTTATAATGGAGTAAAAAAAAGTCCTCCTTTAATTGCAGATGAATTATTGGTTCCTGCCAGTTCATGACTATATAGGTAATGCAGTTTGCTAAGGTCATTTGAACCAGATTGTCTCTTACTGAATCTTTGATTGTTCCAATTGTAATGTTTTGTAGATAACTCTTGAGACAACTCTAGCACATAGAATAAGTTGCACAGTGGAATGCTCATTTTAATTTTATTGAGGAAAGTATTGTCTTTAATTAGTCTTTTAAAAACATGAATCCATGTTTCTCTTTTAACATCACATGATCAGAATGTCAGCAAAGGCCAGAAATACCTATTTACTTTTACTTTTCTTTAATGACTTTTCCAAGTGTAAAGATTCTGGTAACTCATCTTTAAGACTACCCATTTCTATTGTGGAATAGAACTCCCAAAATACCACCACGTGTCAATGAGTGAACATCATAAGACTGAAGTGGTGAAGCATCTGTTGAGCTGATTGCATTTCAAGACACTTAAGGCATCTGAAAACCAAAGGATATGAAAAGGGAGCCTGAAGATGGAGGTTTAAATCATAAGGACTCCAGATTGCCCAACTTGCCTGGAATGTCTATAAGAAGTAACTTTTTCTGTGGACCAGGAAAAAAAAAGAAAAGAATGATGGATTTAGTGTGTGATCTAGGACTGTGATTTTGATGTGTAAACATAAGGTTGAAAAGAGAAATAAAAATCCGTCAACAGTAATTTTCTATTATTATATCAAATGACTGATCTGACTGATTTAAGTTACCTTGAGTTGTAATTTATATATCATACAATTCATTGATTTAAAGTGTGTAATTCACACTGTTCTCCATAGTGGCTATACTAGTTTGCATCCCCACCAACAATGTAAGAGGGTCCCCTTTTCTCCATATTCTTTCCAGCATTAGTAATTTTTGGTATATTCAGATTTGTGCAACTATTATCACTATCTAAACCCTTCAGTTCAGTTCAGTCGCTCAGTCGTGTCCGACTCTTTGCGACCCCATGAACCACAGCATGCCAGGCCTCCCTGTCCATCACCAACTCCTGAGTCCACCCAAACCCATGTCCATTGAGTCGGTGATGCCATTCAGCCATCTCATCCTCCGTCATCCCCTTCTCCTCCTGCCCTCAATCTTTCCCAGCATCAGGGTCTTTTCAAATGAGTCAGCTCTTTGCATCAGGTGGCCAAAGTATTGGAGTTTCAGCTTCAACATCAGTCCCACCAATGAACACCCAGGACTAATCTCCTTTAGAATGGATTGGTTGGATCTCCTTGCAGTCCAAGGGACTCTCAAGAGTCTTTTCCAACACCACAGTTCAAAAGCATCAATTCTTCTGCAGTCAGCTTCTCACATCCATACACAACCACTGGGAAAACCACAGCCTTGACTAGACTGACCTTTGCTGGCAAAGTAATGTCTCTGCTTTTTAACATGCTGTCTAGGTGGGTCATAACTTTCCTTCCAAGGAGTAAGTGTTTTTTAACTTCATGGCTGTAGTCTCCATCTGCAGTGATTTTGGAGTCCAGAAAAATAAAGTCAGCCACTGTTTCCACTATTTCCCCATCTATTTGCCATGAAGTGATGGGAACAGATGCCATAATCTTAGTTTTCTAAATGTTGAGTTTTAGGCCAACTTTTTCACTCTCCTCTTTCACATTCATCAAGAGGTTCTTTAGTTCTTCTTCACTTTCTGCCATAAGGGTGGTGTCATCTGCATATCTGAGGTTATTGATATTTCTCCCAGCAATCTTTATTCCAGCTTGTGCTTCATCCAGCCCAGCATTTCTCACAATGTACTCTGCATAGAAGCTAAATAGCATGGTGACAATATACAGCCTTGATGTACTCCTTTTCCTATTTGAAACCAATCTGTTGTTCCATGTCCAGTTCTAACTGTTGCTTCCTGACCTGCATACAGATTTCTCAAGAGGCAGGTCAGGTGGTCTGGGATTCCCATCTCTTTAAGATGGAAATTTTTTGTCTAACCCCTTGACAAATGCTAATCTACTTTCTGTCTCTGTGAATCTGCCAATTTGAACATTGCATATAAAGAGAATCATTCAATATATGGTTTCTTGTGACTGGTTTCTTTCACTTAGCTAAATGTTTTCAACATTAATCTGTATGGATCAATGTATCATTACTTCTTTCCGTTTCATTGCCCAATAAGATTGCATTGAATACAACATTTTATATATCTGTTCATTAGTTGATGGACATTTAAATTATTTCTACTTTATGGCCATTATAAATACTGCTACTACATACATTTCTGTATAAGTCTTTGTGTAGACATATGTTTTCAAATTTTAAAGTATATATTTAGAAATGATATTGCTGGATCATTTGGTGATTCAATGTTTAATATGTTAAGGAGCTGCCAAACTTACCCAAAGCAGGTGTACCAATTTACATTACCACCAGTGATGTATTGTTAAAATTTCTCCACATTCTCCTCCAAACTTGTTATGTCCTTAATCATAGACATCCTAGAGGGCATTAAGTGCTATTTCATTGTGATTTTCATTTCGTTAATGGCTAATGATGAGTATCTTTTCATGTGGTTATTGGCTATCTGTATATCCATTTGGAGAAATGTCCATTCAGATACCATGGCAATTTTAAAATTGGATTATTTGTGTTTTATTATTGAGTTGTAATACTTTGGCCACCTCATGAGACGAGTTGACTCACTGGAAAAGACTCTGATGCTGGGAAAGGTTGGGGGCGGGAGGAGAAGGGGACGACGGAGAATGAGATGGCTGGATGGCATCACCGACTCTGTGGACATGAGTTTGAGTGAACTCCGGGAGTTGGTGATGGACAGGGAGGCCTGGCGTGCTGTGATTCATGGGGTCGCGGAGAGTCGGACACGACTGAGCGACTGAACTGAACTGAACTGAACTGAACTGAAGAGTTCTTTATGCCTTCTAGGTACAATTCCCTTATGAGATATGTGATCTATAAGTATTTTTATTTCTTTGTCCTTTTTTATTTCTATGTATATAAAAAAATATATATATATAATAAAACGTTTCTATGTATATAAAATTACTTCTATGTCTTTTCTTGATGGTATTATTTGTAACACGTAGTTTTAATTTTTAAGTAGATTTCCATTTATCTACTTTTCTTTTGTTGCTTGTACTTTTGACATCATATCTAAGATGTTTTGCCTAAACCAAAGTCACAAAGATTTACTCCTATATTTTATACTGAGTTATATTGTTTTAGCTCTTATGCTTATGTCTTTGACCCATTTTTAGTTCATTTTTGTATATGATGTGAAGTATAGGGGTCTAAATGCATCCTTTTGTTTGTGCCTATTTAGATTCCCCTATACAATACATTGAGAAGAATATTTCCTTCACTGAATGGTCTTGACATTCTTTTTATTTATTTATTTTTAATTGAAGGATAATTGCTTTACAGAATTTTGTTGTTTTCTGCCAAATAACAGCATGAATCAGCCATAGGTATACATATGTCCCCTCCCACTTGAAACTTCCTCCCATCTGCATCCCTATCCCACCCCTCTAGATTGTTACAGAGCCCTTGATTGAGTTCCCTGAGTCATACAGCAAATTCCTATTGGCTATCTATTTTACATAAGGTAATGTAAGTTTACATGTTACTTTCTCCATACATCTCACCCTCTCCTTCCTCCCCTCCTCCCACCTGTGTCCATAAGTCTGTTCTCTATATCTGTTTCTCCATTGCTCCCCTGGAGATAAATTTATCTGTACCATCTTTTAGATTCCATATATGTGCGTTAATATATAATATTTATCTTTCTCTTTCTGACTTACTTCACTCGGTATAATAGGCTCTAGGTTCATTCACCTAATTAGAACTGATTCAAATGTGTTCCTTTTTATGGCTGAGTAATAAATATTCCATTCTATATACATAGCACAGCTTCTTTATCCATTCATCAGTTGATGGACACCTAGGTTGCTTTCATTTTCTAGCTATTGTAAATAGTGCTGCCATGAACATTAGGGCACATATATCTTTTTCAATTTTTGTTTCCTCAGGGTTTACACCTAGTAGTGGGATTGCTGGGTCATACAATGGTTTTATTCTTAGTTTTTTAAGGAATCTCCATACCGTTTTTCATAGTGCTGTATCAATTTACATCCTCAGCAACAGTGAAAGAGGGTTTCCTTTTCTCCACATTCTCTCCAGTATTTATTGTTCATAGACTTTTTGATGATGGCCATTCTGACTTGTGTGAGTTGATATCTCATTGTACTTTTGATTTGCATTTCTCTAATGAGTGATGTTGAGCATATTTTCATGTGTTTGTTAGCCATCTGTATGTCTTCTTTGGAGAAATGTATGTCTAGGTCTTTTTCCCACTTTTTGATTGGGTGGTTTGTTTTTCTGGTATTGAGTTGTATGAGCTGTTTGCATATTTTGGAAATTAATCCTTTGTCAGTTGTTTCACTTTCTCCCTTTTTGGAGGTTATCTTTTCACCTTGTTTATAGTTTCCTTTGCTGTGCAAAAACTTTCAAGTTTAATTAGGATCCACTTGTTTATTTTTGTTTTTATTTCCATTACTCTAGGAGGTGGGTCATAGGGGATCTTGCTTTGATTAATGTCATTGAGTATTCTGCCTATGTTTTCCTCTAAAAGTTTTATGGTTTCTGGTCTTACATTTAGGTCTTTAATACAGTTTGAGTTTATCTTTGTGCATGGTGTTCGGAAGTGTTCTAATTTCATTCTTTTACACATAGCTGTCCAGTTTTCCCAGCACCACTTATTGAAGAGGCTATCTTTCCCCATATATTCTTGCCTCCTTTGTAAAAAATATATGGTACCCATTGGTGTGTGGGTTTATTTCTGGGCTCTCTATCTTGTTTCATTGGTTATATTTCTGTTTTTGTGACAGTACTATACTGTCTTGATGATTGTAGCTATGTAGTATAGTCTGAAATCAGGAAAGTTGATTCCTCCAGCTCCATTCTTCTTTCTCAATGGCAAGCCACTCCAGTACTCTTGCCTAGAAAATCCCATGGATGGAGGAGCCTGGTAGGCTGCAGTCCGTGGGGTCGCTAAAGGTCAGACACGACTGAGCGACTTCACTTTCACTTTTCACTTTCACACATTGGAGAAGGAAATGGCAACCCACTCCAGTGTTCTTGCCTGGAGAATCCCAGGGACAGGGGAGCCTGGTGGGCTTCTGTCTATGGGGTCACACAGAGTTGGACACGACTGAAGTGACTTAGCAGCAGCAGTATAGTCTGAAATCAGGAAAGTTGATTCCTCCAGCTCCATTCTTCTTTCTCAAGACTACTTTGGCTATTTGGGGTCTTTTGTGTTTCCATATGAACAATGAAATTTTTTGTTCTAGTTCTTTGAAAAATGCCATTGGTAGTTTGATAGGGATCACATTGAATCTGTAGATTGCATTTGGTGGTATAGCCATTTTCACAATATTGATTCTTCCAACCCAGGAATATGGAATGTCTATCCATCTGTTTATGTCATCTTATATTTCTTTCATCAATGTCTTATAGTTTTCTGTAAACAGTCATTTTGTCTCCTTAAGTAGGTTTATTCCTAGATATCTTATTTTTTTGTTGCAGTAGTGAATAGTATTGATTCCTTAATTTCTAGTTGACACACTTGAAAATCAATTGACTGAAAGCTTGTGTTCTGGGCTCTCAATTCTGTCAGTTAATCTGTATGTTATCCTTATGCCAGTACTAAGCTATCTTGATTATTGTAGTTTTGTAAGTTTGTTTGCTTTTAATTGGAAAGTATGTCAGTATGTCTTCCAACCTTCTGCCTTTTTAACAATATTTTGGCCATTCTAGGTCCATTACATTTTCACAGGAATTTTAGAATCAGTTTGTTAATTTCTGCAAGAAAGGAGCTGGGATCTTTCTAGGAATAGCATTAAACCTGTATGTTGATTTGGGGAATATTCCCTTCTTAAAAATATTGACTCTTCTGATTCATAAACCTGGAACGTCTTTGACATTAAAATTTTTCACTATTTTTTTTTTTTTGCAGTTTTCAGAATATGGGTTTTGTCCTTTTGGGGTTAAATTTAGTTCTAAGACTTTTCGTATTTTTGGTGCTATTTAAATGGAATTATTTTCTTAATTCCCTTTAGCTTATTCGCTGATAGAATATATAAATACTATTGGATTTTGTATGTTCATCTTATATCTTGCAATTTTGCTAAACTAGTTAACTCTAGTGTTCAAGTTATCTTAGTATTTTTATATAGAAAATAATATCATCTGAAAATAGAGATAGTGTAATTATTCATTCCAATCTATATGCCTTTTATAATTTTTCTTGTATAATTGCCTGTTTATAACCTCCAGTGCATCACTGAGTGAAAGTAGTGAGAGCAGACATCTTTGTCATGTTCTTGATCTTACAGGGAAAGATTTTAGTATTTCACCATTACTTATGATGTTACTTCTAGATTTTCTTATGGAAGCCCTTTATCATATAGAGCAATTTCCCTTTTATCCCTAATTTTCTAAGTGTTTTATCCTGAAAATGTTAACCAGCAAAAAGGAGATCAAAAAATAGAACATCAGTTGGAATGGGTTAATTTTTTGAAAGACTTTAAGAAACAGTTGGGATGATCCTATGGTATAGTTTGGCATTTACAGAAAAGTTTTGGGATATATTGAAAAAGTAGGAGAACACCAGGGATCTGGAGACAAGGTTTACAAATTAAGAATCATGATGATCACATTTTTTAATAAAAAGAGAATACTGTGTATTTACTGAATTGATCTTTATGAGACTAGATTAGAATACATATTACCAAGTCTTTAACTTTTTCTGTTGGTTAATTTTCAGGGACAGTCATGTCTGGTGAACCAGTTGATACGTAGGAACCTAAAGAGGTTAAAACAAGGACATTTTAAAAGGGGAAAATATTAACAATTACTTCTGTAGGAAAAGTTGAGTAGCATTTTGTAATTGGAGGGTGTAAGGAGATGCCTGGGTTCATGCTTTGTGGTGGAAGTGAACATGTGTTGTAGGACAGCAGGATAAATAATTTTCAATTCTAAAAGCTAGGAGAGAAGAGATGTCTAAGTGTAGCTTCAAAGACTTGTACCTATTAACCAGTGAAGAGAAATTATTAAGTCGTTAATGCATTGCCTCCATACAAATTATCTCTTCTCTGACAAAGACATGTATGCTTGTGCTATACCACTCTCCCCTATTATCTTGTCTACCTGGCCCACTTATGTTCCTTTTCCAAGTGTCACTTCCTCTGGAAAATCTTCTCTGACTTCCTCAAGCAGAAGGAGTAACAAAAACAGTACCAATAACAATAACTAATATGTACTAATGGCTAGATCATGGCATCTGGTCCCATCACTTCATGGGAAATAGATGGGGAAACAGTGGAAACAGTGTCAGACTTTATTTTGGGGGGCTCCAAAATCACTGCAGATGCTGATTGCAGCCACGAAGTTAAAAGATGCTTACTCCTTGGAAGGAAAGTTATGACCAACCTAGACAGCATATTAAAAAGCAGAGACATTACTTTGCCAACCAAGGTCCATCTAGTCAAGGCTAGATGGGAGACAATAATAGCAAATGAAGCAACTGATAAAGGATTAATCTCCAAATTATACAAGCAGCTCCTGCAGCTTAATTCCAGAAAACTAAGTGACCCAATCAAAAAATGGGCCAAAGAACTAAACAGACATTTCTCCAAAGAAGACATAAAGATGGCTAATAAACACATGAAAAAATGCTCAACATCCCTCATCATCAGAGAAATGCAAATCAAAACCACAATGAGATACCATTTCACACCAGTCAGAATGGCTGCTATCCAAAAGTCTACATGCAATAAGTGCTGGAGAGGGTGTGGAGAGAAGGGAACCCTCTTACACTGTTGGTGGGAATGCAAACTAGTACAGCCACTATGGAGAACAGTGTGGAGATTCCTCAGAAAACTGGAAATAGAACTGCCATATGATCCAGCAATCGCACTCCTGGGCATACACACCGAGGAAACCAGAATTGAAAGAGACATATGTACTCCAATGTTCATTGCAGCACTGTTTATAATAGCCAGGACATGGAAGCAACCTAGATGTCCATCTGCAGATGAATGGATAAGAAAGCTTTTGTACATATACACAATGGAGTATTTCTCAGCCATCAAAAAGAATGCATTTGAATCAGTTTTAATGAGGTGGATGAAATTGGAGCCAATTATACAGAGTGAAGTAAGCCAGAAAGAAGAACATCAATACCGTATATTAACGCATATATATGGAATTTAGAAAAATGGTAACCTGAACCCTGTATAAGAGACTGCAAAAGAGACACAGGCATTTAGAACAGTCTTTGGGACTCTGTGGGAGAGGGTGAAGGTGGAATGATTGGAGAGAATGGAATTGTAGCATGTATATTATCATAAGTGACCAGTCCAGGTTCGATGCATAAATTTTCCTCTGTTCATTTCTTTGCATTTGTGCTTTTTTAATAAAATTCTTTTTTAGATATAAAAAAAAATAAAAATTAAAAAAAAATAAAAAGCAGAGACATTACTTTGCCAACCAAGGTCCATCTAGTCAAGGCTATGGTTTTTCCAGTGGTCATGTATGGATGTGAGAGTTGGACTGTGAAGAAAGCTGATCGCCAAAGAATCGATGCTTTTGGACTGTGGTGCTGGAGAAGACTCTTGAGAGTCCCTTGGACTGCAAGGAGATCCAACCAGTCCATTCTAAAGGAGATCAATCCTGGGTGTTCATTGGAAGGACTGATGCTAAAGCTGAAGCTCCAATACTTTGGCCACCTCATGTGAAGAGTTGACTCACTGGAAAAGACTCTGATGCTGGGAGGGATTGGGGGCAGGAGGAGAATGGGACGACAGAGAATGAGATGTCTGGATGGCATCACCGACTCAATGGACATGAGTTTGAGTGAACTCTGGGAGTTGGTGATGGACAGGGAGGCCTGGCGTGCTGTGATTCATGGGGTCGCAAAGAGTCGGACACGACTGAGCGACTGAACTAAACTGAATGGCTAGTCCTGTGTCTGATAATGGACTAGGCATTTTACATGTATTACATATAATGAAAACAAGAACTTTATGAAGAAGGTACTAATTTTCAACCTTATGAAGTAGATACTAAGTAGGTAAATGGAGGGTCACAGCCTATAGGTAACTCAACCAAAATCAGATTAGTGAAACTGGGGCTCACAAGGCTGCACTGTCCTTCTTCAAAGTGCTTAATAAGCTAGATAATGTAATAATCATTACACCCTTCCATCATTTAGTAGAAATCCTTCCATCATTCAGTAGAAACCTTCTATAATACAATGCAGTAAATAACATTTTGTTTTCTCTCTCACTTAATATGACAAAATTAATCATTATTTTATAGTTGCTCATTGGGCACAATGTTTTCATCATCATTTTATAATTAAAAATATAGGAAACAGAACATGTACAACTAGATGTTGTCATTTATCTAAACCCAGAAGCCAAAATTAGATACATTACACTATTAGATGAAAGTTCATTGATATAAATATTCTGACACCTCCATGTTGTTTTTATTACTTGACATTTAGAGTTGTATACAGTGTCCTTCATGCTAAATATTTCAAGGAATTTAACCCCATTTCTTGCGTTGGTAATGTTTCTTTATCAGCAATCAACTATTACTATTGTTCCTGATGGGAAAGCTTTTTTTGTGAAATATGGATTGTTTAGTCTGACTCCGATTGACTGCTTGTATAGGGAAAGTTACTTATCTCACTGATCCTCACTTTCCCCATATTTTACACCAAACTAATGTTAATTTTTTATTAAAATACCATAAAACCTCACTTAGCTGTAGAAAAAGGAAGATGTAAGCGTTAATGGGATTAGAAAATTTATTTGGCATGGTTGTGAACAGAGAAGGTAGGCTTTTAGCTTCTACCACTCAATTCTAGTTGAAAATCTTTTTTTAACAATAAGTCACAGAAGCAGTAGAGTACAAGAATAATAAAGTCAAATTTGGTAATGAAAAACAAATCAAAAACAAAAGATTGGCCTCCTGAAACATAAATTGGTGAACCTAGTATCCAATACTAGAAAAATCCTAGAAATCACCTATTTAACTTTTGAAAAGACATGTGCTTTCTCCAACCTCCTGCCCTCCCTTCTTGTCAGATAAACTTGTCAGTTGTTTCACAGAGAATGTAGAACCACAAGATGGCAACTTACCACCATAAGATCTTATAAACTTACCTTTGCCTTCACCTATCATTTCTGCCTTCTGTCCATTTCTAATTGAAAAATCGAAAAAGTCCCGTGCATGACAAATCTTTCCACTTGAGCTCCAGAATTTTTTCTTCATCCATGTATTAGGTTTCCTGCTCTTTAAATTAACCTTGTGTTTTCTTTTCTTCAACTAGTTCCTTTTTTCTTGTTACTTGCCCTCAACTTTAAAAAAAATTATTTTAATTGAAGGCTAATTACAATATTGTAGTGGCTTTTGCCACGCATTGACATGAATCAGCCACAGGTGTACACATGTCCCCCATCCTGAACCCCCCTCCCCATCCCATCCCTCAGGGTCCTCCCAGTGCACTGGCCCTGAGTGCCCTGTCTCATGCATCGAACCTGGACTGGCAATCTAGTTCACATACGGTAATATACATGTTTCAATGCTAGTCTCTCATATTATCCCACCCTCTCCTTCTTCCACAGAGTCTAAAAGTTTGTTCTTTATCTCTGTGTCTCTTTTGCTGTCTCATATATAAGAACATCATTACCATCTCTCTAAGTTCCATATATATGCATAAATATACTGTATTGGGGTTTTTCTTTCTGACTTACTTCACTCTGTATAATAGGCTCCAGTTTCATCCACCTCATTAGAACTGAGTCAAATGAATTCTTTTTAATAGCTGAGTAATATTCCATTGGGTATATGTGCCACAGCTTTCTTATCCATTCGTCTGCCGATGGACATCTAGGTTGCTTCCATGTCCTGGCTATTATAAACAGTGCTGCGATGAACACTGGGGTACATGTGTCTCTTTCAATTCTGGTTTCCTCGGTGTGTATGCCCAGCAGTGGGATTGCTGGGTTGTATGGCAGTTCTGTTTCCAGGTTTTTAAGGAATCTCCACGCTGTTCTCCATAGTGGCTGTACTAGTTTAGATTCCCACCAACAGTGTAAGAGGGTTCCCTTTTCTCCACACCCTCTCCAGCATTTATTGCTTGTAAACTTTTGGATAGAAGCCATTCTGACCGGCGTGAGATGGTTCCTCATTGTGGTTTTGATTTGCATTTCTCTGATAATGAGTGATGTTGAGCATCTTTTCATGTGTTTGTTAGCCATCTGTATGTCTTCTTTGGAGAGATGTCTATTTAGTTTTTTGACCCATTTGTTCAGGTCTCTCCTACTTACTAAAGAAAAATATATTCTGGTATTATTCCCTCAAACCTATAAGCCCAGTCCAATCATGATAAAGATATCATATTTATTTTAAAAATGTCTGACCCCATTGTGTAAATTATACACACACACTCTTTCCTATCATAGCTAATTTGTGAGAGTTGTCTCCACTCACTCACTGTTCTACTTCCTTACTTTCAATTTACTCTTCAGTTTATGTATATAGTCTGGTTCTAACCCTGCTACTCCACTTATTCTGATTTTGGCAGTCTTCTCTTGGCTAACAGCCTTTCCTTGGCTACATATAAAGGACATTTTTTTAGCTTTTGACTCACTTAATTACCCAGTAGCATTTAACATAGTTGTCATTCTTGAAATATGCTATTCTCTTGGCTTCCCTCCTGGTTTTCCTTGTACTTCTCTGGCTACTTTTTTCATCAGTCACTTTTGTAAACTTCTCTGAACCTGCCCATCTTTTAAATGTTGGTGTTCTTTAGGGGCTCTGTCCTGACCCACCTTTTAATCTTGCCTCTATTCTTTGGTAATTCAGCTACTTCTGTGATATTAAATACTAACTCTATGCTTAAGAGTACCAAATATATATCCCCAAGTATCTTTCTTTAACTCCTATGAATATCACCAATTTCCCACTGAACATTCATGCTTAGATGTACTATAGGCAATTCAATCACTTCACAATCTGGCCCTTGCTTACCTCTCCAATGTAGACTCTCTCTTTTCCTCTTATCTAACACTGTATTGAACTCAGTTCAGTGAATATACCATGCTCTCTCAGAACAATACTCTCTATCATGGTCTAGGTTTCATCTTAGAGGTCACATTCTCCAGAAAGTGTTCTTTTTCTAACTGTGGATTTTTTTTTCTCTCCTCTTTGCTCTCAAAACACTCTGTGTTTCTCCTCTCATTACATTTAAGACAGTTGTTGTTACCTGTTTGTTTTCTTCTACTAGACTGTAATCCTGAAGAAGGTAGATACCATTAACTATCATGTTTATGTTCGTATCCTGGTTGTAGGCACACAATACATTCATCAGATGCATATGTTAATGGATTTTAGGATCAAGTCAGGCTAAAAAAGTCTGTTATTTTCTTTTGGCAGAGTTTTTACACTGATATATCATATGAAAGCCTTGCCTTTCAATTGAGTTCTCTCTCATGATGAGATATGCCAATATGAGCTGCTGCTGCTGCTGCTAAGTCACTTCAGTCATGTCTGACTCTTCACGACCCCATGGACTGTAGCCCACCGGGCTCCTCCGTCCATGGGATTTTCCAGGCAAGAGTACTGGAGTGGGGTGCCATTGCCTTCTCTGGCCAATATGAGCTAGTACAGTTAAATGGATTAATAAACAGTTGATCAATCAGATTAATGATCATGCAAACATGTAGAGAGGTTTATAGATGCAGTCCCCAAGTCTGTTTTCTATGTCCTATCTTATTCAGAATTTTCTATTATCTACTTCTTTAAAGGCAGAGAAAACCACCTTATGAAATATTCAGGTGATATAAAGCTGCTGCTGCTGCTGCTAAGTCACTTCAGTCATGTCCAACTCTGTGCGATCCCATAGACGGCAGCACACCAGACTCCACCGTCCCTGGGATTCTCCAGGCAAGAACAGTGGAGTGGGTTGCCCTTTCCTTCTCGAATGCGTGAAAGTGAAATCGCTCAGTGTGTTCAACTCTTAGCGACCCCATGGACCACAGCCTACAGGATCCTCCGTCCATGGGATTTTCCAGGCAAGAGTACTGGAGTGAGGTACCATTGCCTTCTCTGGATGTAAAGCTAGGTGTGAGATTTATTCAAGAAAACAAAAACACCAATACAATATACTAACGCATATATATGGAATTTAGAAAGATGCAAATGATAACCCTGTATACGAGACAACAAAAGAGACATAGATGTATAGAACAGTCTTTGGGACTCTGTGGGAGAGGGTGAGGTGGCATGGTTTGGGAGAATGGCATTGAAACATGTATATTATCATACATGAAACGAATCACCAGTTCAGGGTCGATGCATATTACAGGATGCTCGGGGCTGGTATGCGGGGATGACACAGAGGGAGGATAAGGGGAGGAGGGAGGTGGGAGGGGGGTTCGGGAGGGGGAACTCATGTACACCCGGGGCGGATTCATGTCAATGTATGGCAAACCCAACCAATATAATATTGTAAAATAATTAGCCTCCAATAAAAAAAATTTAAAAATTTTTAAAAAATGAATAATATCCTTATAGTTTGACTTGGTCTTGATAATTTAGGATATTAATAGATTAAAAGTTACATATTTTCATTTCATAGGGATTAGTATAAAGCTGCAATTTAGGATAAAAGTCATTTAATTTCATTTAACATTTAAGAAGAATGGGCTTTATATCTACTATGTTCTAGTCACTGGTGCTGAGGATGCAAAAAAGAATAAACCATACTTCCTGCTCTTGTAATGGCTATTGTCTAAAGAGTATGTTGAATTTAAATCATGACATGTAATAGTCTCATTACATTTTATATACTCTGTGTAGAGGATATTTTGTACTATTCTGAGCATCATATTAATTTTTATAGCATATCTTGATATGAATTTTAAATATATAAATTGTATTTACTCAGGATAGTTTAGATTATGCTGTTATGATAATCCCCAAGTGTTGGTAGTTTATAACAAGTTATACCATGTTGACTGGGAACTCTGTTCAACAACTTCTCATTCTGTGACCCAGAGTGATGGAGCAACCATTGTCTTAAACAAAACCATTTACTGTGGCAGAGGGAAAGATAGCTGTAGAAGGTAGCATGTTGACAAATAAATGCTGTGGCCCAATAGAGTAAAGCACAAGTGTGAACAATGACCTTCGGTCATAAGTAATTGACCAGAACCAGTCACATGCCTCACCAATCATGATGGATCCAGAAAGCTCAATCCTATTATATGCCTGAAGGCATATATAGATTTTTCCCTTTATATATGGGATCATGTTTGTTTTTCATACATCTTACAGATCTACCCATATCTATGCACAGCTGTCTACCTCCATTTTTTCAATAGTATTTCATAGTCTGGATAGAGTATACTTTATTCAACCATTCCTGTATGGAAAAGTATTTATTCCCAGATTTTCACCATTACAACACATCCTGCATTGAGCATCCTTGTACATGTATATATTTCTGTGCATATATATTTGGATTTCTATAGTATAGAATCCTAGAAAAGGAATACCTGAGCACTTTAAATTTTGCCAAGTACTACCAATCTGCCTTATAAAATGCTATACCAATTTATAATCCATAAACAGTGTATGAAAGTATACATTCCACTTTGGGAAGTATTTTGACACATTTGTATTGAAGGAAGAAAGAGTTGGAGAATGAAGGATATAGAAACCATCTAGCAATGAGTAATGACTGAAGCCATTTTCTCTAAACAGCTTGTGAATCTTTATATCCACTTTTTGGTTTGCTGATTAGACTAACCCTGGGAAAGATTTATCCCTTTTGCCTGTGACATTTCTGGTTATATCTTAATGGTCAGAGCTCAACTACATGTCCAGTCATAAGGAAGGCTGGGAAATGAAGACTCTGTTTTGGAGGATTCTGTGCCAAGCCAAAATCTGTGATTTTTATAATTACTACAGAAAGAAGAAATAATACTTTGAGAGATAGTCAGTTTTGTCATGCCCCTGGACCTCTAGAGTTGCTTATAACCATTTTTTTCCTCTTTGTTTGCTTCTCTTTTAACCGTCTTTTTCTTTTCTGCTATCTCTTAGACGTTCCTCCTCCATAATTCCTCTTATCTCTTGTTTCCCCTTCTTTATCAATATGTCAGCTTTTTGTGTCGCCATTTCCCTCATTTGATCAACCTCTGCTTCTCTATTTTATCTATCTCTCCATTTCTCTTCTGTGTGTATTTTTTCTCTTTCCATCTGTTTCTCTAGCTGTCTCTGTCTTCCTACTTCTGTATTTCTGGCTTCCTTGGTTTCAGTCTCCATATCTCTTTGTTATGACTTCAATTTGTAACTATTAAAAATAATAGTATAATGGGTTGACATGTCATACAGTTGTTTTCATATAATAGGAAGGAGTTAATGCATGGGGGATAGGTCATCAAATGATTTCTTGATTGGTTGATGGCTGGACTATATAACTATTGAAGCTTTCCAAATATGAGTCAAATTGAGAACCAACTTTTCCTTCTGAGTAGGTAGAATCTAATTTAAATTATTGTATCTTTGTTTCCTGATTGAAAATATAGTAAGACTTCAGGGCCATCTCTTTACAAATACCAGACTTCATTGCAGATGACTATAGAATTAGAAGATATAAGAGACTGAGATGAATGTGTGTTAGACAGAACTGCCTTTGAAAGTTAATTATCTTTATATATAATCTGTGATATATATGAGGATTGTGTGTGTGTTTGTAATTTCTAATTTGTTTGAGATTATATCAACATATATATGTCTGGCTGGTCAAAATGATTGGAAGACATCATAAATAACCAAATTGTCTCTTGCAAGATTGTATTAAGAATTGATATAATTGAATATTCTCTGTAACCTAGCTGATATATCTAGTTGGCTGTTTCAATTCTGTCAAAATATATTCATAAATTGAATGTGTTTTGGCTTCTAGAATCAAGAGAACACCATACAGATATTTTTTAAAAATTAACATGAACCAGGATCCTGACATGCCTGGTACTTTAAAGGAGGAAGAAAGTAAAGTGGAGAAGGTAATTTACAACCTATACTTGAAAACCATTTGAGCATAACATTGTTATTACAATTATCTGTCAAAAGATTTAGTTCAATTACATTTTTGAAAACTCTCTTGTTAAGATGGCCCTACTTGTATTAAGATTTGGTACTCAAAGGAGAGGAATACTAATACCTTCATTAGCCATTGTGCCAGTGTCTTCAGGTTTTAGAATTGCTCATGTGGCCATTTATAAATTTTACATACTGAACATAGGGAATCAGTAAATACAAAGCCCTCAGGGGGATATGAACTTTAGGAATGAGGATCACTGCATATTTATAGCCACAGTAAGAAGAAGACCCTTTTTGAGGGGAGAAAAGTAATTTCAAAATAATTGAATAGTAACATAATTGCCATCATATCAAATATACATGCTTCTGTACACTTTCTTCACACAACAGTAAGTTGGTTGTAAAAATCACCAAGAGGAAAAATTTATAATGTAATAAACCTAAATTTCAGTATAAGATTTCCAGGGGATAACCTGAGCAGCTTCTGACACTTTTAGTGTTTAAACACATGTGGAAATGTATATTGGGAATCCAGTGGTCACATTTCTTGATCAATTACTGTATTTCAGGTTATTTGCTATTGCAGATGAACATTGCTATGAGACTGATTGCAGTGGCCTTTCTTTTTGACTGTTTGAATTGATAATTTGTCAGATTTCCCCTTTCAATGGCAAATCTGAGTCACCTACTAAACATGCTACCAAATACTCTTCTTACTTTATATTCCCTTAGCACTTAACATATACAGGTTGTTCTTTACTGTCTTGTACTTGGCTAAGCACTCTAGTATGCATGCATATTAGACAGCAAGAAATGATGTTTTATAATCCTACACATGGTTTACGAGTCCTATAGTATCTTATTTCTAGGGCAAATATAGTTTACTAGTGGCTAACAGATTGGACTTTGTAGTCTTAAGGAACTAAAATTAAATCCTTCCTTAATTTACTATTGTTGTGGCCTTCGATAAGCCACAAGTGTCAGTTTTCTGAAAAGTAAAATGAAGATAATAATAGCTCACAAGGTCATTAATAGGTTACAGTTCAGTGCATTGTCTGGCACACACAAAATGCTCAATAAGTTATCATAAAATGTAATAGTTATTCATCAAAGTTTGTTGAATTAATAAACGCTTCTGTGGAACTAGGATCGGCAAATATACAGATTAAAAACCCAACACATTATTTTTCTAATCCCCACTGACTTGAATTGACAAGACAGGGTGTATGTGGAACAATTTTGTGGTTAACATATTCAGTTCCAATGATGATTTTGCTAGTCGAAGTCAAGCATTAAGCATTTTATTTCACAGATAATAGGAAGGGGTAAATTAAATAAGGAAATATAGGTATTTTTTGTCAACTATTTTCTACTCTTAATATCTCTGAATAACAGATATGAAATATAGTTCTTTGGGTGAAAATTGTAACTACTGGGTAAAGTAATATTTTTAAAAATCTTTTTCAAATAATCTTTAATTTTGTCATTGTTGATGAAATATTAAAATCCATAAAATGATATTCTATCTTGGCAAATTATAGCCCTTACAAACTGTCAACTTTTAGATAGAAATAGTAAAGATACAATCATGAATAAGATGGGTTGAGGGTAGGGAGAACATGGAAGACTCCTAATACCTAACCAACAAGGTTGAGTTGATAAGTGAGTGAATACAGTAGGAGGAACTAAATCAGAGATGAACCAGTAGCCAGTGTTCTTATAAAAGTCACTGGGGGTGTGATATAAGTTCTAAAATAAAATTGAGATAGGATAGGAGAACTGGAATGTGCCTGTGGTTCAGGAAAAATTTGAATAATGAGCCTTCTTTTGAAAGCACAGCATGAACATAGTCTTTTGAGCTGGAAATTGGACAGTTGTTATAAAACAATTGTGTGGAGCTTACCATGGCATTTTCAAAGTCTTGGTATAGGATCTCTCCCAAAAGCAGACCCAAAGACAAAAATTAATTTATTAGAGTTTCTCAGTGGCACAGTGGTAAAGAATGTGCCTGCCAATGCAGGAGATGCTGGTTTGATCCCTGGGTTGGGACAGTCCCCTAGAGTAGTAAATGGCAACCCGCTCCAGTATTCTTTCCTAGGAAATCCAATGGACAGTGGAACCTGGCAGGGTGCAGTCCATGGGGTTGCAAAGAATTGAACATGAGTGAGCAGACAGTTTATTTGGGAGGTGATCTCAGCAAGTACTGAAAGGGAATGGCAAGGTCAAAGTAGAAGGGAGGAAAATTAGAGTATGTTAATGAGTAGTTTGCCACTTAAACCTACTGGAACATTACAAGAGGTGAGAAAGCTGGGCTATTTATTCACCAACTCCTATCATTGAATGGGAATCACTCATGGTGCATTAACAACTTGGAACTTCCAGTCAGCCTCCTATGCTATTCAAGCTACTTTTACAGATAGAGAAGCACCTCTGGCAAAGACACATAGGAATACTTCTATGCAGATGACTTTTGGGAAGGCCAAGAGAATGTGAGTATGGTACCAAGAGAGTCTGCTACAGCAGAAGATGGGCCCATCTCAGATTTGAATAATTGTTTATTAGATAATGAACTCTGGCTCAGTAGTAAATAATCCACCTGCCAATGCAGGAGTTCTGGATTCGGTCCCTGGCTTGGAAAGATCCCCTGGAGGAGAAAATGGCAACCCACTCCCGTATTCTTGCCTGGGAAATCCCATGGACAGAGGAACCTGTCATGTTTTGGTCCACAGGGTCTCAAGAGAGTCAGATACGACTTAGTAACTAAAACAACAACAATAATATATTAGATAAGAGACATTTTATTTCAAATAAATGGGTAACTTGGGGGGAAAACACTGAAAGCTACAATTTATTTGTATTATTGAACCCTTGATATGATGTATTTCTACATTGATATTCTCCTTTAATTTATTAAAATATTTACTGATAACCTATCATGTGTCAAGCTCCATGATAGATGCTGAGAATATAACAGTTCATGACTAAGTGATTGCCCTCATAGCTTACATTCTAGTGGTCAAGGAGTGGGTAAACACAACCAAGATAATAAATGTAACTGATTTATTAAGTTTCAACTCATTGAAGTATAAACATGAAATGGTACAATTTTTTTCCTAATAATTGCTACTTCAACTGCTGTACTGTACTTCCTTTTGCCGGTAGTAGCCAGGGAAAGTAGCAAACATTTCGGTCTGATGCTATCATTCATCAGATGTTTTCTGAGTTTCATTCTGATTTTAAAGTCTTTCTCTTAGTCCAAGATCCTGTCTGATTCAAATATTGCATCATCCTTTTTTTTTTCAAACATATGAGACATGTGGCTCTCATGGCTAGGAATTTGGCATGTGCATGGTAGATTTTCATGCATTTACCCCTTTCCACTTCTTTTCTCTGTAATTTTTCCTTTGTTGTTTCATTGGAGACGTGTGACTGGAGAAAAGAGAGGGAAAAAAATGCTTCGATTGCTTGTGTCTTTCTCCTTGGTTGGTCATAACAGCTCTTCTAGCTGTCTATGTGTGTGGCACAAAAAGGTAGTAATTACTACAGGCTAATGAGATTCTCCTCCAAGCATCTCCTCTGGACGTTGGAAATCCCTGGCAAGATTTGATCTCCCTCAGAGTTGCAGCTGGTGGCATCATACTTTACTCTCAATTGTACTCATGTTGCCCTATGTTGCAAAGCCTATGACAAGAATCATCTATGTACCCAATCTTATGTAGATCTTTGGTAATATGTCAAATCCAACTGGGAAAGATTGAGGGCAGGAGAAGGGTGTGACAGAGAATGAGATGGTTGGATAGCATCATCGAATCAATGGGCATGAGTTTGAGCAGATTCCAGGAGATAGTGAAGGACAGGGACAGAAATTTGGTGTGTGTTCAGGATGCGTAGGGATTAGTTTTGGCCTCTTGGTCATCTGGAAATCACCAACATACCATCTTGCCCCAGGGCTCTTTATTCCTGCTTCAGTGGTACAAGGGAAGTCCAGTATGTCAACTGGACTTTCTTTGTTATCAAAGAAAACCTTATCAAGCAAAGTCTTTCTTTGTTATCAAAAGACCTCCTCTTCCTTCTGAGGACTTCCTTTATTGATGGAGTTGGGAGGCAGTATGATAAGGAACTAGCTGCCCTGAATAGCTAAACTGGTGGCCTCAGACAACAAACTGGAATTTCCCTGAATTTAAGGTATCAGATGGATCTTTTTTGGTCAATTCTGGGAAAATAAGATACTACCCAGCTCTTGATATCATCCTTTTACTCTTTCTTTCTGGATCAGATTCTTCACTTTTAGGCACAAATCAATTATTGAGAAAAAAATCTTTATATGAAATTCTGGCTCTTTAAATATCCAGTGTGTGTTCTTGTCTTTCCACTCAAATTTGCTTGCATTCATTATTTCAGGGATCACTTTGGTTTCATATTCATGGTTCCCTTTGCTGTTTTTCTATCTTGGATTTATAATGAGCCCAGTGTACCTCTTTGATGCTTTTATTCTGATTTTTAAAAGATTCTAGATGAATCCTCATACAGGAACCGATTTACTGACATCTTACTCTAATGGGATAAATACTTAAAAACATTTTTTTTCCCCAAATGCCTACTGATCATGCTTCAGTCAATCCTATTCCCTTTTGCAGGGTCTTTAACAATATCTCAGTTCAATTCCGTACTTTTCTCAGTTACTTTTCATTTTGGGACAGTTTTATTCCAATTATTTAAGATTCAGGACTGTTGATTCTATTATCATTTTTTTAATTATTTATTAATTTTTGGCTGTCTTCGTTGCTTCATGGGTGTTTCTCTAATTGCGGTGGGGGGATATTCCTCTTGGTTGTGGTGTAAGAGTTTCTCATTGTGTCTGGGGTTCGGGTAGTTGCAGCATGCAGGCTCAGTAGTTGCGGCTCCTGGGCTCTAGAGCACATGGGCCTAGTTGTTCTGAGGCATGTGGGATCTTCCTGGAACAGAATGGAACCCTTTTCTTTTGCACTCGCAGGCTGATTCCCTACCACTGAGCCACCAGACAAGCCCCAGTGCTGTAGATTTTAAAGCATCAGTGTCAAAGTTGAGTAAAAACTATTCCTATCATGTAGCTAAACACAGTACTTGTAAGTGCTAATCAGTCTTATGAATAAACAAGCAAGGAGGTAAGCTTGTGAATGACAGAGTGTGACTTTAAGATTAGGTAGTCAGGAAAGGCCTTTTTGTGGGACTGAGACCTATAGGATGTTAAAGCATGTAAGTGAAGAGTAGGAAGGGGTATCTCAGCAGGAAGGACCTCACAATGCAAAGGTCACGAGGTAGAAATGACTAAGGCTTGTTCCAGTGACAGATATAATGTCCATCATGGCCGGAGCATAGACAATGAGGAGGAATAAGATCAAAGAGGTGGTAGGACGCTTCCTGCAGGCCCATGAAACTCTAATGGAAGATGGTAATGATAACCCTGTATGCAAGACAGCAAAAGAGACGCAGATGCACAGAACAGTCTTTTGGACTCTGGGAGAGGGCAAGGGTGGGATGATTTGGGAGAATGGCATTGAAACATGTATATTATCATATGTGAAATGAATCGCCAGTCCAGGTTCGATGCATGATACAGGATGCTCAGGGCTGGTGCACTGGGATGACCCAGAGGGATGGGATGGGGAGGGAGGTGGGAGGGGGGTTCAGGATGGGGAACACATGTACACCCGTGGCGGATTCATGTCAATGTATGGCAAAACCAATACAATATTGTAAAGTAATTAGCCTCTAATTAAATATATTTTAAAAAATTTAAAAAAAAATCCTCTGATTAAAGGAGTTCAGATTTTACTCTAAATCCAGTGGGAAATCATTGAAAAGTTCTAAAGCAGGAAATTTTGACATGATGCAATTGTGAACTTTCATATTTTCTTCCATTTGCATAAAAATCAAATGAGAAATCACCAAAATATCATTGTTTCTGTAATGTGCCTTTAAGATATGTGAAATTATAGTTGTTGCTTTGTTGAGGCCAAGATTGTGATTCAAATTTCATATCCTTTTATGACTTTTCAGCTGCCAAGGAAAGTGAACGATGAAGCCACCATTTCTATTGGCCCTTGTAGTCGGTTCTGTAGTCAGCACAAATTTGAAGATGGTGTCAAAGAGAAATTCTGGTAAGTGGTTGGCAATTTCTCATGATTTGGTCAAAAATATATGCTTTTTGTGAGCATCTAGAGAGCATCTGTGTCTTTAACTATGAATATCTTTAAACAGAATCACTTGTAATCCAGCTATGTTGGAAAGTAGCCAAAGTAAAAATGAGATTTTAGCCTACCACTGAGAAAATGTTGGGAAACCAGAGGAATTTTGTTCAACTTCAATGGCAGTATACTCTCAGTGGACAATGATTGGTTCAGGGCCTTTTTAGGTTTGGTTACATTTGCTAGTGAATATACACCTGGGAGTGAACATTTGTAAATGAGAAGACAGGAAACCTTTCAAAATATATATTCTTTGCCTCCTAATTGTGTCTGCCACGTTACAGTTTCAATGAAAGCTTTTGAAAAATATCAGTGAGCTTTAGTTCCTCACATCTTCACATTTGTACCAAATCCCTAACAGGCATAGGTTTAAAGCTTCTAAGTTTGGACATATTAGCTAATTGCCTGAAGAGGAATTTCTTGAGAAGAAATATCTTTCCTAGAATATGGTGGTCTGGCAGGCAGCCATGATTGTACTCAGAGATTAGCAGTAGCCAGTAGATATTCCAATCAAAGTTTAATCATTGTTTAATAACACTTGGATATATGCCTTTCAGCTTTGATTATACATTTTAGCTATAATTACAAACCATGTATGAGATTTTAAGAATTGATTTTCTGTCTGTAATCATTCCAGTAAGACAGCGAGGACTGTATTATTATGTGGAAACAAAAGACTACAATGGGGTTTTCTGCTGGCTTCTGATTCAGTTATATCCTAGAATTAAATGTATAGTCTTTACTTTCTCATTAAGTATAAAACCCAGGCAATAAGTAAATGCCTATTTTTCAAGGCAATAAATACTCACAGGAGCTTGGAATTTGGTTAATACTTGTTTTCTAAGGTGAGAATACTTAATAATTCAAATTGCTAAATAATAGTATTGTTCTTCAGTTGATAGTGTATTAAGAAGTCTTCACAAAAGTGGTTCACAGGTAATACAATAAAGTACCACTACTGAAGTCCAAAGGATTCTGGAAATGGTAAAGATAGGAGAATATATTGGCTTTTCCTTTCCTATTAGATACTTATATATGTCTTTAACATGTATTTCTGTATTGGGACTCTCTTTCAGCATTATTTGTGTGTAACATTTTACCTGTAGTATGTTCAACTTGGCATATTTTACATAACTGTCTTTCCTTGCCTAACTTTGAAGTCATATTTTCACTTTCAATCTTGGCTCAGATTGATTATTGCTGAAATAAAATACTTGGAGATATTCCTTACTAACAATGTAGCCTTTTGGAATGGATTCCATTTTCCTCACTTGGTTATGTCATAATATCTGTAGCAGAATCTGAAAGTAAAAAGAAAATTGAGAGTTTAAAAAGCCATCTATATTATGATAACTTAATTCAAGTAAAATTCTATCTTAAAAACAAAAATAAGTGGCTACCTGTGTATGCTGTCTTGTTTTCTTGATTTGCTTGTTGTTTATGAGGAAGGATGCTGTTAAAAAATATATATGTATATACACACACACACGTAGATGTAGTTATCATTGATGTGCAGATGCCCTTAAAGATCAACTTTTTAATGCTCTGTCCCCTTATTCTTTACTCATCAACTGTGAGACTGGCTTTGGGTTCTTAGCTTTGTCTTCTTAGTATGGGCAAGTGGTGTCATATCTTCAGTGAGCTTTATTTATTTATTTTTTTGAAGAAACATCTCAAAAGATAGTCCCCTTAGAGTGAATGTGTTTGACTGATTTCAGTCTCCCCTTGCCCATCTGTTTACCTTCAACTATCTCCTAAGATATATAGTAATTATAATATTGGTATAAAACTTTTTGTACAAATCTGGGCAGTGGACATAGCTTAAAAACAGTTGGTCTTTTTTTCCTATGGCTTCTTGCTTCTATTTACGGGAAGAAAGGGAAGACTAATAGGTTGATGTTGGGTTGTGCATGTCTGTGGTTTTTTTTTTTAATTTCAAAATTTGGAAATAAGAAATAAGCAGAAATGGGTAAAAGACATCCTAAGCTGATGAAAGGGGCTTCCCAGGTGGCTCATTGTTAAAGTGGTAAAGACCTGTCAATACAGGAGACGTGAAAGACACAGGTTTGATCCTTGGGGCGGGAAAATTCTCTGGAGAAGCAAGTGGCAACCCACTCCAGTATTCTTACCTGGGAAATCCCATAGACAAAGAAACCTGGCAGGCTACAGTCCATGCGGTTGCAAAAGAGACGGACATGACTTAGTGGCTAAAAAATAGCAATAATAAAGTTGATGAAAATGGAGGTCCTTTGGAGCAGTTCTTTTCACTCTTTCCCTATATTTAACCACTTTCATCATAACCCCTGTCCTAGCCCCAGTGCTGCTGTTAATATTGCTTTATGTAGGAAATAGAATTATTGCATTCTCATTATGGTGGTCCTATTTGAGTTGGCCTTATCATTTGATGAACATTAAAAGTTGCTTTGGCAAATCTGTAGTACAAAATTTTGTTTCATAGAGTCTGTGGGGTCCTTTGGCCTTTGCCAGTTAAAGAAATCTGGATGAAACTTGCAGAGTTGTTAGTAGAATAACCAGCAGAACTTTTATTTTATCCCCTTATTTCTTTCCTTAAAGTCAAAAAATGAAAAATGATTGTGCCCTTTACTCATTAACATTTATAACTGTTTAGTGCCAGATGTGGCATCAGTTATACGGATTTCTGTGCAGTTCACTATAAACAGGGATCCCTTTCACTAAGATCCAATAAATACTTATGCCAAGTACCTCCATATGCATAAAACAGACTATCAAGGAGTGGAAGTTTCTTTTTCTGTACTTGTCAATCAGGAAAAATAATAAAATATTCAATTAAAAAAATCTAGTCTGGGTACATTGAAACAAACCTCCTGTTTTTTGGTATTATGCAATTTTTAGAAGTCACAGCAAAGGTTATGCTTTTAGGTAATGCCCATTCACACTAGCTAAACCCAGTCATCAACCCTTGCTTGGGAAACAGTAAAGATGACTCTGAGATTGCATCTAGAGTTTGGTTACATTCAGTTCAGTTCAGTTCAGTTCAGTCGCTCAGTCGTGTCCGACTCTTTGCGACCCCATGAATCACAGCATGCCAGGCCTCCCTGTCCGTTACCAACTCCCGGAGTTCACTCAAACTCATGTCCATCGAGTTGGTGATGCCATCCAGCCATCTCATTCTCTGTCGTCCCCGTCTCCTCCCGCCCCCAATCACTCCGAGCATCAGAGTCTTTTCCAGTGATTGGAACATACTAAAATGCACAGCATCTAATTTCAAGGATTATAAAGTGTGGGCTTGTCATCTTCCTCACAGAATACTCATGAGGTCCTTCAGCACTGACCTTCTCTAAACTTAGTACTAAATAGATAAGGTCATTTAGAAAGTCTACTCTAATGAAGAAATAGGTTTACTTAAAGTTGTCTTTATGGCAGGGAATTGGCTAATATCGTGACAAAGGCTCATGGCAGAAATATCTAGTAGAGGACTTTTAATTGTGTGAAATTAATTTTTAATAGCATGCATGAGGAAATAACTCTCAAGAAGAGATCACTCAGGGGCTTCTATTTAACTATTTTGCCTAGCCTAAAATATTATGTTCCTAGGGTATAAGGAAAGTTATGACCAACGTAGATAGCATATTAAAAAGCAGAGACATTATTTTGCCAACCAAGGTCTGTCTAGTCAAGGCTATGGTTTTTCCAGTGGTTATGTGTGGATGTGAGAGTTGGACTGTGAAGCTGATCAACGAAGAATTGATGCTTTTGAACTGTGGTGTTGGAGAAGATTCTTGAGAGTCCCTTGGACTGCAAGGAGATCCAACTGGTCCATTATAAAGGAGATCAGTCCTGGATGTTCATTGGAAGGACTGGCGCTAAAGCTGAAACTCCAAAACTTTGGCCACCTCATGCTAAGAGTTGACTCACTAGAAAAGACTCTGATACTGGGAGGGATTGGGGGCGGGAGGAGAAGGGGATGACAGAGAATGAGACGGCTGGATGGCATCACCAACTTGATAGACATGAGTTTGAATGAACTCTGGGAGTTGGTGATGGACAGGGAGGCCTGGCATGCTGTGACTCATGGGGTCGCAAAGAGTCGGACACGACTAAGCGACTGAACTGAACTGAGGGTATATATGTACTTTATATGGTGGGGGTGCTGGACGGGCAATAACTTGTCCACTTTGCTTTTTTCTTGCTTTTGCAGCTACTGCTGCTTAGGCAATGTTGGAATTCAGCTCTCCTAGCCAGGATTGCCTCATTAGAAGGAAAAGAAATAGGCTTACCAATTTCATCAGAGGGTTTGTTTAATTCTGAACCCAAATTTGGTCATCTTGCAGTCAGTACATCTGGAGGATGACCATAATAAAGCTATTTTTCAGTGATCTAGTGTTTGAAGGAAACTGAAGAGCTACCAAGATATCTTAAACAGTTATAGAAATGTAGTCCCTTGTGGTAATGAGGATGTGAAGGCCTCCTGGCACAAGGTGGGTAATTTTAGGTACATTTTGGATTTGATGGGGGTTCCTTTTTTGCCATTTCAAGTGGTTTTTATTTTTTTATAGAGTATTGGAATTTGTAGGTACTACGTTGTAGAGATACTGAATTAAGTTCCTCTGAAGGGTATTGGTAGATTTAACTCAGATGACCATTATATCTACTATTGTGGGCAAGGATCACTTAGAATAAATGGAATAGCCATCATAGTCAGCACAAGAGTCCAAAATGCAGTACTTGGATGCAGTCTGGAAAACAACAGAATGATCTGTGTTCATTTCCAAGGCAAACCATTCAATATCATGGTAATCCAAATCTATGCCCTGACCAGTAATGCTGAAGAAGCTGAAGTTGAAAAGTTCTATGAAGACCTACAAGACCTTCTAGAACTAACACCCAAAAAAGATGTCCTTTTCATTATAGGGGACTGGAATGTAAAAGTAGGAAGTCAAGAAACACCTGGAGTAACAGGCAAATTTGGCCTTGGAGTACAGAATGAAGCAGGGAAAAGGCTAATAGAGGTCTGCCAAGAGAACACACTGGTCATAGCAAACACCTACTTCCAACAACACAAGAGAAGACTCTACACATGGACATCCCCAGATGGTCAACACCGAAATCAGATTGACTATATTCTTTGCAGCCAAAGATGGAGAAGCTCTATAGAGTTAGCAAAAACAAGACCAGGAGCTGACTGTGGCTCAGATCATGAACTCCTTATTGCCAAATTCAGACTTAAATTGAAGAAAGTAGGAAAAACCACTAGAAAACTCAGGTATGACATAAATCATAAGGGGATGATCTTGATCCATATCTCCTGTACAATGTCATGAACCTCTGTCCATAGTTTATGAGGCACTCTGTCTTTCAGATCTAGTCCCTTAAATCTATTTCTCACTTCCACTGAATAATCATAAAGAATTTTATTTAGGTCATACCTGAATAGTCTAGTGGTTTTCCCCTCTTTCTTCAATTTACATCTGAATTTGGCAAAAGGAGTTCATGATCTGAGCCACAGTCAACTCCCAGTCTTGTTTTTGCTGACTGTACAGAACTTCTCCATCTTTGGCTGCAAAGAATATAATCAATCTGATTTCGGTGTTGACCATCTGGTGATGTCCATGTGTAGAGTTTTCTCTTGTGTTGTTGGAAGAAGGTGTTTGCTATGACCAGTGTGTTCTCTTGGCAGAACTCTACTAGCCTTTTCCCTGCTTCATTCTGTACTTCAAGGCCAAATTTAGGCCATTCAGGTATGACCTAAATCAAATCCCTTATGATTATACAGTGGAAGTGAGATATAGATTGAAGGGACTAGATCTTATAGACAGAGTGCCTGATGAACTATGGATGGAGGTTCGTGACATTGTACAGGAAACAGGGATCAAGACCATCCCCAAGAAAAAGAAATGCCAAAAAACAAAATGGTTGTCTGAGGAGGCCTTACAAATAGCCGTGAAAAGAAGAGAAGGGAAAAGCAAAGGAGAACAGGAAAGATATACCCATTTGAATGCAGAGTTTCAAAGAATAGCAAGGAGAGATAAGAAAGGCTTCCTAAGTGATCAGTGCAAAAAATAAAGGAAAACAGTACAATGGGAAAGACGAGAGATCTCTTCACGAAAATTAGAGATACCAGGGGAACATTTCATGTAAAGATGGGCAAAATAAAGGACAGAAATGGTAGGGACCTAACAGAAGGAGAAGATATTAAGAAGAGGTGGCAAGAATACACAGAAGAACTGTACAAAAAAGATCTTCATGACTCAGATAATCACGATGATAACTCACTTAGGGTCAGACATCCTGGAATGTGAAGTCAAGTGGGGCTTAGGAAGCATCACTACAAACAAAGCTAGTGGAGGTGATGGAATTCCAGTTGAACTATTTCAAATTCTAAAAGATGATGCTGTGAAAGTGCTGCACTGAATATGCCAACAAATTTAGAAAACTCAGCAGTGGCCACAGGACTGGAAAAGGTTAGTTTTCATTCTAGTCCTAAAGAAAGTTAATGTCAAAGAATGTTCAAACAAATGCACAATTGCACTCATCTCACCCACTAGCAAAGTAATGCTCAAAATTCTCCAAGCCAGGGTTCAATAGTACATGAACCGTGAACTTCCAGATGTTCAAGCTGGTTTTAGAAAAGGCAGAGGAACCAGAAATCAAATTGCCAACATCCACTGGATCATCGAAAATGCAAAAGAGTTCCAGAAAAACATCTCTTTCTGCTTTATTGACTATGCCAAAGCCTTGACTGTGTGGATCACAATAAACTGGAAAATTCCGAAAGAGACGGGAATACCAGACCACCTAACCTGCCTCTTAAGAAATCTGTATGCAGGTCAGGAAGCAACAGTTAAAACTGGACATAGAACATCAGAATGGTTCCAAATAGGAAAAGGAGTACATAAAGGGTGTATATTGTAACCCTGCTTATTTAACTTAGATGTAGAGTACATCATGAAGAACGCTGGGTTGGTTGAAGCACAAGCTGGAATCAAGATTCCTGGGAGAAATATCAATAACCTCAGATATGCAGATGACACCACCCTTATAGCAGAAAGCAAAGAAGAACTAAGGTGCCTCTTGATGACAGTGAGAGTGAAAAAGTGGGCTTAAAGCTCAACATTCAGAAAACTAAAATCACGTCATCCAGTCCCATCACTTCATGGCAAATGGATGACGAAACTGTGGAAACAGTGGCAGACTTTATTTTGGGGGGCTCCAAAATCACAGCAGATAGTGACTGCAGCCATGAAATAAAAAGACGCTTACTCCTTGGAAGGAAAGTTATGACCAACCTAGACAACATATTAAAAAGCTGAGACATTAGTTTGCCGACAAAGGTCTGTCTAGTCAAAACTATGGTTTTTCCAGTAATCATGTATGGTTGTGAGAGTTGGATTATAAAGAAAGCTGAGGGTCGAAGAATTGGTGCTTTTGAACTGTGGTGTTGGAGAACACTCTTGAGAATCCCTTGAACTGCAAGGAGATCCAACCAGTCCATCCTAAAGGAAATCAGTCCTGAATATTCATTGGAAGAACTGAAGCTGAAGCTGAAACTCCAATACTTTGGCCACCAGATGTGAAGAACTGACTCATTTGAAAAGACCCTGATGCTGGGAAAGATTGAAGGCGCGTGGAGAAGGGGATGACAGAGGATGAGATGGTTGGATGGCATCACTGACTCAATGGCCATGAGTTTGAGTAAATTCCGGGAGTTGGTGATGGATAGGGAGGTCTGGCGTGCTACATTACATGGGGTCACAAAGAGTTGGAGACAACAGAGTGGCTGTACTGAATTCAACTGAAAGGGTGTTTGTGTTTGTTCTAACAGCAGTTCAATTAGTAATCTTGGAAAATAGATGAATAGGAAAGCCAAAACATGTCCTGAATGTCTATGATTTGGTGGGACTCAATCTGTAATCTTTTTTTCCCCTGTCAATATTATGACGACTTGACTCAAGGCTTTGTTGGGGAGGGTGTAGTATAGACCTTATCTACGGCATACTTCTTTCTCCTAAAGCAGGATCTTTCTGGGATCTTAGTTGAATGCTCAGATATCAATAAGGTATTCCCCAGCGATGTTTGTCCTCTAACATCACTGTTTTATTATTAACCTTGTAGTAGTCACACTGTGATGAAAAGACTAGCAGTCATATCCTGTGCATGTTCAGCCAAGGGCTCAATGAGAACCCCCATACAGATTCCATAAGCTTCACTAAGTGAACTCTCTCCTTTTATGGAAGGTACCAACTGTTTTACCTTCCCTGATCTCTACAGCTTCAGCAGAACTTCTGAGCTGTTAGGATTTCAACTCACTGTGCTATCGTTGGGGAATTGTCTCCAGGTGGAGAGCTGGTTTGATTGCGGACCTTACCACTTGAGTTTTTCTTTTCTTTGAGATCATAATCTTGCATGGTCTGAAAGCGGTTGTTTCACATATTTTGTCCACTTTTATCACCACTCTCTGTGGATAGAACTAGTCTAGTTCCAGTTTATATCATCATGTCCTGAAGTGGAAGTTTACCTGTTACTTTTTGATACCCCATCATTCTTTTAGCACTTCCTTGCTTTTTGTCATTAAGATATGCCAGGGTTACCTTCATATTTTCTCTGCCCTAGCTCTGGAATGAGCTATTTTCCTGATTTCTTCCCAGTGAAAATGGTACTTAGAAATATATTTTAATTTTTATTTATGATACTTCTGATTCAAATAAAATATGATAGGGTTCTTCTGTACCTTTATTCATTCCATATTTTTATCTCCTTCTCCCACAGAGGGAATCCTCATTCTCATCAACATTGATGTACTTACTTATTTTAACTTCAGTTCATTCAAAATGATTTGAAAACTACTATGCCAAAAGTACTACTAACAATAAACCTATACTAAATTAAGTATATTTTACAAATATTTTTGTCTTTAGAATTCATCGTACTAAGTCTGTATAGTCAGTGTTATGTTAATAAAATACTTGAATTAATTTTCTCTGTGATTATGTTAGTCAATATGTAAATAAGTTAATTTGTGTCTCTACCCATTTAGCTTTTTTATCTTTGATTAAATTTTTTAATACATAGAACATTTACATGACTCAGTTATAAAAAAGGAATTAAGTGAAAGAAATCTCATTCCTGTACCTGTTTCTTGCACTTGGTCACACACACAACTATTTGTAATTAATTTTATTAGTTTCCGGTATTTCCTTCCTTTCTTTCATAAACCAATGTGTTTTTTTAAAAAATTTCTCCTTACTTCATACTTAAAATGTAGCAGCTTAACTATTTGCTTGTTTTTTTAACTTACTATATCTTGGAAATCAAGTACTGGAATTGTTTTGAAAGTTTTCTTATTATAATAGTATATTATGCTTAATAAAAGTTCAAAGAATGTTACAGGATGCTCGGGGCTGGTGTGCGGGGATGACCCAGAGGAAGGATAAAGAGAGGAGGGAGGTGGGAGGGGGGTTCAGGAGGGGGAACTCATGTACACCAGGAGCGGATTCATGTCAATGTATGGCAAAACCAACCAATATAATATTGTAAAATAATTAACCTCCAATAAAAAAAATAAAATTTGAGACTCCATAAAAGTCTCAAAAAAAAAAAAGGGTCTATGGTTATATAAATAATCAGGTCAAGTTTATTGAGAACAGATCTATTTTTTAAACAAGTCTTAATTTGGTTATATTTTGTAAAAATGAGGGTGATTTTAGGGAGAAAAGGATGTTTCAATAAATGTTAAATCCCAGTTTGTTAATGGCGGTCTACCAGTGGAGGTAGTAAGACTCATTTCTTGGATAGTTCCTTGCTGTTATGTGATATTAACGTAAAATTTAATTGAATTCTTAAAGAACACCCTAAGTTTGTTTCTGAAGCTTATCTCAGTGATCTATCTCTGGATGAAGATCAGATGCCTTGTGACCTGCAACCAGGACTAAAAAAAAAAAAAAGGACATAATTTAAAGGACTGTCTCCAACCTGGATTGAAGGACTTTTTTTAGAAGAAACTACACTACACCAGGATGAAAAGATGACGACATCAGAGATAGACAACTTGCCCAAGATGCTGGACCTGATTCATATGATCATTTATAATGTTTTCTTGACTTCTTAGCCCTCTGCATATAAATCAAATGCTTTTCTACCATAGGCCTGATCCTATGCTTGTTTTAGAAATTAATCCAATTGTTGGGTTTGTAGACATGTAAAAGCTCATTCAGCTTATACAAAAACTCTGTTAGACTTGTGTCATCCTAATGTCCTTAAACCATGGCAACAGTCTGCTTCTAAATTGGAAAATTAAAAACAATAGCTGGAAATCAGAGTCAGGGCTATGGGAAATCCAAGATGGCTGCTTGGCTTTTCCCAGCTCCCTGACAAACCTCATTTTTTATTTGATGGGTTAAAGCCTTCCTGGCTACAGGGCCTCCATAATGAAAAATCATGGAATATTAAGTTTTGTAAATTGTTAAATTAAGTTTCTAGTTTTGTTAATGTCTAGTGTTTACTAAGACTCACTGCTGAGACAGTTCCTTGTTACGTGATACTGCTAAAAGATTTAATTAAGTTATTAAAAAGGACACTCTAGGTTAGTTTCTAAGGCTTATCTCAGTAACCAATCTTCAGATAAAGGTCGGATGCTCCATAATGTACAACCAGGAGATTAACACCAGACTATAATCATTTAACGAATGAAGTCATGTGACTTGGGGGTATACCAGGCTTTATCTGATGAAAGTTCTTGACTTATAGTTCTTATTTTACTAATAACTGCTAGCTATGGCTATATTATTTTTTATGTCACTTGTTTCACTGAGCCTGTGATATAATGCTGAACTGACAGTTCCATATGAGATCAATAATTGTAATAATGTGACTCTGGGTATGGGAAAAAGCAACAAGAGGAAATATTTTCCTGGACCAGGAGGCTAATAAGACAGTGGTCCAGAGACTTTTGCTACTTGCAAGGCCTGGTCCAATTCTAGCACATTGAGTGGCCCATCACTTCCCTAGACCTGGGAATGAGCCTTCCCAGCACTGCAGGACACAATGGCCATGAAATGGTGTCACATGGTCAGATATGTGGCTATGAAGGGACCCTGCTGACTGGAAGTTGGTACTTGCCAGGTGCCTCTACAAAGATTACATCATAACCATTGCAAGCTGCTGACCTTCAACACCCCCTGAAAGAAGTTCAGGGTGAAAATCAGGAATAAGGCACTCTGTGCTCTGAAAAAAATAAAAAAACTGGCAGAACAGGCCTTCAGATAGTTAGATCTTTTCAGAAAAGGTTTTATGAGTTCCAATTCTTGCATCTTCTCATACCTAGAAAAACACTGACGTCATTAATGGTGAAATCTGCTTTGGCTATTAAAAAAAATTTTTTTACAATTAAAAATCAAAATAGAGTAGCTATGGTTCAGACATCCTGGGAAATAACTATTTCCCAGATATCCTGAAAAAATGATATTACGGGAGTGATTTCAGATTAGACGCTGTGACCTAATGTAGAACTTAATGCTCCTGTAATGCATTTTTGCTTCTGTACTTTGCTTGCTGCTCGTAAAACCAAAGTTACTCCATTTTAAGATAAGGTTGTTTTTAAGTAAAGATTCCTAAAATTGTTTTTGAAAAAATAAAAAATAAAAAAAAAGAATAGCAAAATTAAAAAATGCTCATAATTTTATTCCCAGAGGTAAATAATCATTATATTTCATATAGTTTCTTCCAGATAGTTTATTTGGGTATATATGTATGTAGTCTAAATCATCTATTAATATTTTTCAAACTTAGGCTCATTTTCCAACTTGATTTGTCACGTATTTTTGATATTTATACCTAGAATCTTTAATTTTTGGCAATGCATATTTAACTCAAATTTAAATACTGTGCTGTTTTCCATTGTGTGGATTTATTATAAATTTAAACCTGTGCTCTATTTATGGAGGTTAAGTTTTTATTCCTAGGTTTTTGCTATTCCAAAACAATGGTGGAAGGATGATCCTAGAACATAGATCTTAGTGCACTAGAAGAGCAAATGTTTTTGTAGGAGAGATCATCAGTAGTGGAAATGTTGGATAAATTTTTTTTTATTTAAAATTTTGAAAGATGCTGAAAATTGCCCATCAATGTCACTGTACCAAATTTATATTTCCACCAACAGTATATCAGAGTTCTTTTCTCATTACACATTTATTAACTGTGTGTGGTCAGTTAAAAAAGTTTTTGCTAATCTAACGTCAAATGAAAAACATTATTTTTTAAAATCATTATATTGATTTTGTTTGTTTACTGAAATCACCATTGTTGGCTATGATGAGTATGTTTCTGTATGTGTGTGTGTTTATGAGAGAGAGAGAGTAAAATCAGCCGAACAGTTCATACAGGAAAAATCTCTGGCCATTCCATTAAGTTAGGCAACAAAAGATGGCAGAGGAAGAGGGGAATATGTCAGTTAAGACTTAAGATCATTGTTTTGGTTGGTATACAGCATCAACAACATCTGATGTGATTGAAATATAAAAGTCCTTTATGAAACTGGTCCTCTTTAAATGAAAATGTGTGGATAATTAAGCTAATTAAAATACTTAATGAATTAAAAGCTGGAAAGCAAATCCATGTGGGGATCTTGTCCAGCTCTGTAGCATAATCCAAATATAGAAGTTACCAAGCTTGGTATCATGTTGAATTTATTACTGTCCATAAGGGGGAAGAAGGAAACGGAAGTAAGAATAAATTGAGCATTCTATTAATTTTGATGTTGGGATTTAGCCCATCCACAAGAACAGCCAAAAACTGCAGTGAATGGGCTCCTTTCAACTCTTGTTTTGTAATGAAAGGATATTGTATTTGCCAGAGTGGAGAGAAGCTTTCAGTTAAGTGCCTATAATTTCTGCTAGGGTAGTTTCTGTCATGCATGAATGCTCAATTGCTTCAGTTGTGTCTGACTCTTTACGACCCTATGGACTGTAGACCACCAGGCTCCTCTGTCCATGGGATTCTCCAGGCAAGAATACTGGAGTGGGTTGCCATTTTCTCCTCCAGGGTATCTTCCCAACCCAGGGGTCGAACCCACAAGTTTCTATTATAACCCAGCTCATACAGGCATGTCAGGCTAAAGTGCATTCCTTCTGGCTCTGTTGACTTCTACAGGTGTGACTTGCCCCCAAATGAAGTATGTATCCTGCAAAAATACACTATTGATGCCTATTGTTGTTTGGTCTTTGGGGAAAGCTGGCATCCAGAGATTTCTTAAAATATGTTTGACACCTTCAGTCCATTACAGGAATACTGAATATGCATTTAAACTTTTGTTCATATTCTGATCCTTGCCCTATTTTTGCTTTCATACATTTGTCTGAAACTATCATAGAGAAACACATTGTTTTTGATGATTGCATCAGAACTATTCTACAAAAGAAAAGACCTTGCCCCAGGCTTAGGAGAGTCAGGCCCTGCTTCTTTGGATATAACTTAGGACAGTTATATTTTACGTGTGCTCTCCCTAAATGACTACAGACAACAAACACATGGTTTCAAGAGGCACCCACTAAATCCTTGAGATGGGTGATGTATATTTGTCATCACTGCTTTGGAGAGAAGTGAGACAGTGGTTGCCTGGAACTAAATTTCTGCTAAGGAATGTTTTAGACATGTGTCATTTATTAATTTACCAAACCTACAGGCAGACCGTGTAAAAGCATCTGTGTTGGGCAGGTACCAGCACTTAGGTGATCAAAAATGGACAGGGTATGCTCTTTTCCCTCAATGAATTCAGTAATTTCATAGGGAAAGGGAGACACTAACATGCAATGAGTCCTACTATATGCCAGACAATGTATATTGTCTCCTCATGCAGAGATACTGAGATAGGTCCTACATGAATTAGTAGTTCCTACATTGTCTCATTTTACAGGTTGGGAAACAAAGGCTTAGAACAGCTAAGTAATTTGATCACTTTTATATAGCTAGTAAGGGGCAGAGTCAGGATTTAAACCCAGGATCATCAGACTCCAGAATCTCTGCCATGCTGCCCCTTTGTGTGGGTAACATTATCTTCATTTTACAGATGAGAAAACCAAAACTTAGGGAAGTTAAGTTTATCTTAGGTCCGCAACAGCTAAATGGCAAATCCAGGTTTAGAACCATGGACTTATTAAAAAGTTCATGTTCTTTGTACTGTACCACAGATATGTCTTTTTTGCAGGTATAAAATAGTAAGTGTAATAAAAGAGGTATCGATACAGTTCATATGAAGGAGATGTTATTCCTAGGTGATAGTCCTAACAGAGAGATGCAAATGTATCGGTGCCTAAAATGAATGCTATTTTTGAGTACTAAGTAGCCCAGATTGTCTGGAGGGTAGTATAAGATTGAAATTGTTGAAGAGACATATTTGCACAGAAATGAGTAGCTAGACAGATGGTGTCTTGACTATATATCCAATTTTAAATTTATAGGAAATATATTGAGCATCTCGAAAGGAAATGTGAGTTGAGGTGCCTTATGTTGGAAGATGAAAGGCAAGGTTGGTGGGACCTTCTTAGACTTCTAGTATTTCTGTTCACATGCTCCATTTGCAATAATAGGAAGGATCAGTCTGAGCTTTATTTTAAATTCTGAAAATGTCTTCATTACTGAGTAAACTATCACCTTCAATTATCAGAATGAAGTTTGTTTGTGTTATTCAATCTTCAGCCTCTGGGAATTAATGACCAAAAAAAGAAGGAATCTGTTTGTGGTCTTATCATTACCAGCAGGTGGCACTGTAATACATCCCTTCTATAGCTCTGAAGAGTGTCATAAGAGTATATGGCTATCTTCAGAGTTTGACTGGAGAAGGATTAACTACGACTTCTCTAGTCCCTGTGCTCTGACTGGGATCATGTTTGCACACATGCACTAAGCACCCTCCCCTCACCACCTCCCCTTTGCCCCCTGTGATTCTCTAGTTTGTGAGAACTATTTAAGATTATTACAAAACTTTCCATTTTCCCCAAAGAAGGTGATTTGAGGCATAGCTCTAGTTACTCTTTTTCAGTTAGGTGTTCAGTGGCTGAAGGCAGGGCATGTGGGTCTAACAGATTTTACCTTTGGCACTCCCCTAGCCACTCAGCTTTTAATAGCCTTGCTTCTTTCTTTGACATATAGCCCTCACCAAGGCTGAGCAGTTTCTAAAAGTTTAACAATTTTCATGACCTATCCCCCCATCTTCCCTTTGGTTAGAACTACCTCATTCTTAAACAGGCAATGCTAGTTCATCTTTATACCAACAAAGCCTGGTATATTAGGACACTACTGAGCATTTGATGCTATTGGACATGCTGACCTTTTTGACACTCTCTTCTCCTTTTGCTCAAGTGACACTGCTTTATTCTGAGTTTGTTCATATCTTTCTTGCAGCTCTTTTCAGTATCAATCATGGCCTTGCTTTCCTCTGACTATCCCTAAAAAGTTATATTTTTGCCAGAATTTTGCCTTAATATTCCTTTTAAATACCACTTTATACTTTCTCTGAGTTTCTATTCCCTTGTTATTAACTACCTTGTTAGTGCTTCTCAACACAGGATGCATACTGTAGTTACCTGGTGAGATTTTAAAATACATTTTTGCACAAGTCTTACCCCCAGAGACATTGATTTGTTTAGACTGAAGTCCAGGCATCAGTGCTATTTTGGTTTATTTTAACTTTAAGGTAATTCTAATTTGCAGCCAGGGATGGGCTTCTCCAGTGGCTGATTGGTAAAGATTCTGTCTGTGATGCAGGAGACATGAGTTCGACTCCAGGGTCAGGAAGATCCCTCGGAGGAGGGCACAGCAAACCCACTCCAGTATTCTTACCGCGAATATAAGGAACCTGGCAGCCTACGTCCCATGGGGTTGCAAAGAGTCAGACACAACTGAAACAACTGAGTATGAACATAATAACCCCATAACTTTTGAGGCTTCTAGATTTAGCAGTGTAGTCTTTCTGTCTCTTCCTGGTTGCATGCACTAGTTTCCTGCTAGATACATTTACTTGGCTGTCCCACAGGTACTTTGAACTCTAACTTTTTCAAAACTAAAATTTTAATTGCCTCCCTTTGAATTCTACCTTTCCACTTGTGTACCCTATCTTGGTTAAAAGAACATTATCATATTTTGGGGTCACAATATGTGGTGCACTCTCAATATCCTTCATAATTTTCAGAGTCAGTAATTGTCAAGTTCTACTAATTTTGTTTCTAATATATCTTCCAAATCCACATCATTCCTTTTCATCCTACCTGCCACTGATCTAGTTCAGCCTTTCATTATTTGTCTCCTAAACACTGACTGTATAAGCTTCCTATCTTGTTTTTCTGTCTTCAGCTTCTAGTTTCTTCTACACTCATTCATTTTCTGTAATACTCGTACATGGTGTTTTTACTAGTTTGCTTACTTTTAACTATAGGTATGATCATGTCTTTCTCCTTTGAAGTAAAACTCCTTTGGATGCCCACTGCATACAAGATAAAATTTATGTGCCTTGTGGCATATAATTCATAGTGGACAAGATTGTTCTTAGTTTATTCTTTAATTCATTTATTCATTAAGTAATTAAATAGGTCACATACACCTCCATGCACAAGCCACCCTGGTTAGAAGGGTTGGTTAATATTTTTCAAGCTTTCTATATTCTTGTCTACTTACTCTGTCAATTATTGGTCTTGAAACACCAATGATAATTATGAATTTGTTTTTTATTTAAAAAAACATTTTTTCATTCTGAGAATTTTCTCTTATGCTTTTCTTCATTTGTAGATCACTTCCCATCTTCTGTGCCTTTTGATAATCCTACTCATCTTTGAAGACACATTCCAAACGTCATTTTCTCTGTGAAGGTTTCCCTGGATAGCCTTCACACACATACCTCTTCCAGGCAGGAATTGTCCTAATTGTCCCTTTTCTATTCTCCTGTAGCATTTTTTAAACCTCTGTACTAGAACTGGTCATACTCTTACTTAGTTATCTATATGCCTGTCTGTTCCACAACACCTGTGAACTTTCCAAAGTCAAGCATCGTTTATTTGAATTCTCTGTACCTAAAAGACTGCTTTGTATATAACAGTTGATTACAAATGTTTATTAGGTGACTGAATCAATGCTTATGAATTGCTGACACACTTCTGGAGTATGGCGATTGAAGCAGAAAGTTGAATAATACTTTTGAATTACTAAGTATTCCACCTTCCTCAGTTTGGAATTGTGACCAGAGCACAACTTGCCTACCCTCAGGCTCCCCGTTTTTTTGATAGGGAGGATTTACTATTGTTATCAGTGCGTTCTGCTGCTCCATCCTCACCCACAGAACCCACATTCATATAGAGTTTACTTTCTAACAAGCTTTCAATGTATAAACATCACTCATTTCAGCTCAGTCTCCTCAATTCTCAGTGACTTGACTTATTCCTAACTCAGGTACTAAGGACAGAGAGCCTGGGAGAGCACAGAAAACTTGTAGCTTGGTAGAGGGACGGCCAGTCACTTCATTTTTATTTTTCCTAAGAGAACATACCATCCACATGGCCTGGAAGTACAAAGCGCCTCAAGAAAACACTGTGTAAATGAACAGCCAAAGTCACTTTCTGCAATCCTGGCCATGTCTATGTGTGTGTGCTTAGTCGCTCAATTGTGTCCAACTCTGTGACCCCATAGACTGTAGCCCGCTAGGCTCTTCTGTCCATTGAATTTTTCAGGTAAGAATACTGAATCACGTTGCCATTTCCTCCTCCAGGGGATCTTCCCAAGCCAGAAAGAGAACCCTTGTCCTTGTGCCTCCTGCATTGGCAGGTGGATTCTTTACCTCTGAGCCACCTGGAAGCCCAATCCTGGCCATGGGATCCCATATTTAAACTTATTCCTTTACTGCAAGATATTAGATGAAACAACAGCAATGGAAAAAACTGGCAATGTGCAGGTTTTAAACACTTGTAGTGCAAACATTTTTGACAGTGTTTCCCGCCCACCCCTTACCCAGCATATCCAGTGGAATGGCAATATAAAGTAACTAGACCCTAAGTTGTCAGGGGAGTAGAAAGGCCCGATTTTATCAGCATGCTGCTATATTGGTCAGGTCTAAGTCAGCCTTTTATAGAGCCTCTGCATCTCATCCTTCCTTTTTACTTTCGTTCAAAGCAAAGTCTTCCAGATCTTTGAACTGTTCTGTCATTCTCTAATTTCTCCTTTGATATCAGACCCCAGATCTCTTGTACTTCTTTTCATTTTTTTCATTCCCTAGGCGTCATTCTCAGATTCTTTGTGTGTCACCTAACTGTCAATGGCCAAAGCCGCTGCTACTAATTTCAGCTTGCTTTTTACTTAGAACTAATTCCATTTTCTTAAAGAGCTAGCCAATTAGTGAGCAGATATCTAAAATCTGATTTTGAGTTAACGAAATCTACCTTAGATCCTGATCAGAACTTGAATGTCATAAAAATGAAAACTGTCCAGCAAAGGGGCCTTTAGGACAGATTTTCTGACTATCCATCCATGTCCTTTTCCCTCTTCATTTTCTAGTTGTACCTTTAAATTCTGGAGTAAAGCCTCTGTTTGACACTACAGCATGGTTCATCAATTCATCATGCTGATTGGGAAAATGAACAGGAAGCACATCATTTATGGTGAATGTCATGACCAGGAAGTTAGAGCAAAAACATCTTCAGAAGCTTTGACAGTTTGTTGCCAGAATGCCATTTGTTTTTACAGTTGTTTTTTCAGTCAGAAGCGGCCCTTTCCATTTCTTCTTCGAGTTTCTGAATTCCGACCCCAGTGTTTTGAGGCCCAGGACTTTAGGCTTCCCTCTTACACATGGAAGAACAGGGAAGAAAATGAACAGTTCTGTGTACTGGTTCTTCTTATTTTCCTCTTTTCTAATGTAGTTTTATGATTTTTATTCTGTATTCTTATCCCCAAATTTTTAAATGGAGCTTGTCATATACTCTGACCTCTCAAGTTTTATCGGAAGGGACTTGAATCATCAGTTTCCCTGGCTGACCCCCTCACATTTGCTTGATGCCTTTTTGTTGTTCTTTATTACAAGCTTTCATGCCATTTTCACATTCTTGATTATCTATATTGCTTTGAATGTCCATTCAATAAGATGATCAGATCTTTTCCCCCACAGAGAAACTGGAGGATGGATACTTTGCATCACTTTGCATAAAATTAACATGTTAATTTTATATAAACCCATAGGTTACAGATTAATTTACATAAACCTAGCATTCAGGAAGGTAAAGACCCTGTCAAGGAAAAGCAAATAAATCAAGACAGCTAAAACTAAGTATATTCAAGCTATCAAAAAATGGGGTAGGCAAAGAAGAACTATGGGGTAGACACTGCTTACAGTTTTCCTCACAGCATACTAATATAGAGGGAACCAGAGAGATTATCTAATCCAATTTCCCACCAGTGCAGGAATACCTTGTAGAACACACCACACAATGATGGTCCAGTTGACAGTTATACTTTCAGGACCAAGTGCTTAGTAAAACATCCTCTTTAATTTTAGAAAGCCTGTAATTGTTAGGAAGCTCAAATCTGCCCTTTTGTAAACTTCTACCAATGAATCCTAGCTCTGACTGCAAGTTTCACAGAATTAATCTCATCTAGTGGATCTTAATTTAGAGACCATGGACAGGGCTTAAATGATCCCACAACCCCCTTGAAACCATATGGAGAACTGTGTATGAGTGAGCGATGAATGTATTGACAGCTATCATAAAATTTTTAAATGGGAGCATATCAGTTTGAGAATATTTATAACAGAGCTGGCTTCATAAGAATATGACTTGTGCAGTTGCACAGGGCCTCTTGCTTAGATGGGACCTGTAGTTGGTTTAATGCTTTGCTGTTGACATATGGAAATTCTTAATTTTTTAACAAGTGATCTTGAATTTTCATTTTATACCAGGTTCCTAAAATCATGGGGCAACTACCCAATGATATGTTGTTCAGTTGCTAAGTCGAGTTCTACTCTTTGCAATCCCACAGACTGCTGCACACCAGGCTTCCCTGTCCTTCACTGTCTCCCAGAGTTTGCTTAAACTTGTTTCCATTGATGTGGCAATGCCATACAACCATCTCATCCTCTGTCACCCACTTCTTCTCCTGCCCTCAATCTTTCCCAGCATCAGGGTCTTTCCCAGTGAGTCAGCTCTTCACATCAGGTGGCCAAAGTATTGGAGCTTTGGCTTCAGCATCAGTCCTTCCAGTAAATATTCAGGGTTGATTTCCTTTAGGATTGATTGGTTTGGTCTCCTTGCAGTCCTAGGTACTCTCAAGAATCTTCTCCAGTACCACAGTTCAAAAGCATCAATTCTCTGGTGCTCAGCCTTCTTTATGGTCCAACTCTCACAGGTAGAATGACATGAAGCTTAAACAAATCACTAAAATTCCTAGAAAATGAGACTTTGGGTAATTCTATTTTCAGGGACCTATATCATCCTTCTATTAATCTTCTGATGTTGCTTGTGTTTTGAAACAGTTCACCTTTTTAATTTGGAGTGAAATGAGAGCACCCTCTGTTTCCTCTTTAAGTTCTGTCAAACTTCTTGCTGCTCCATACCAAGGAGTCTTAAGCTGGAATTTATTGTCATCTTAGAATGCATCTAATTTATTAATATAGTATTTCAAACCTTGAAACCATCTTAAGCACAAAAGTGGATTGAGTCTAACTGGAGAAAATTAACAACTTTAATTAACATTAGGAAAGTTCTTATCTTTTTCTCTTTGGATGTTTGGAATGAGAGCACAAGAGTTCTGTGAGACCAAAACTATATTTTTAAAATAGATAGTTCAGGTGTATACAATTTAACTTTATTAAATTTTATCTTTACCTTGGCCTGTACAAAAGCTTTGAAATTGATCTCTTTCTCCTTTTTGATCAATCAAGGTCTTTCCCCCACAAATAAAATATTAAGTATAATTCAAACTTAAATTGAACAAAGTAGAGAAAACCCCTAGACCATTCAGGCATGACCTAAATCAAATCCCTTAGGATTATACAGTGGAAGTGAGAAATAGATTTAAGGGACTAGATCTGATAGATAGAGTGCCTGATGAACTATGGACGGAGGTTCCTGACATTGTAGAGGAGGCTGTGATCAAGACCATCCCAAAGAAAAAGAAATGCAAAAAGGCAAAATGGTTGTCTGAGGAGGCCTTACAAATAGAGGAGAAAAGAAGAGAAGCTAAAGGAAAACAGGAAAAGGAAAGATATACCCATTTGAAAGTAGAGTTCCAGAGAACAGCAAGGAGAGACAAGAAAGCCATTGTCAGTGGTTAATGCAAAGAAATAGAGGAAAACAATAGAATGAGAAAGACTAGAGATCTCTTCAAGAAAATTAGACATACCAAGGGAACATTTCATGCAAAGATGGGCACAGTAAAGGACAGAAATGGTATTCACCTAACAGAAGGAGAAGATATTAAGAAGAGGCGGCAAGAATACACAGAACTATACAAAAAAGATCTTCATGACCCAGATAACCACGATGGTGTGATCACTCACCTAGAGCCGACATTCTGGAATGTGAAGTCAAGTGGGCCTTAGGAAGCATCACTACGAATAAAGCTAGTGGAGGTGATGGAATTCCAGTTGAGCTATTTAAAATCCTGAAAGATGCTGCTGTGAAAGTGCTGCACTCAATATGCCAGCAAATTTAGAAAACTCAGCAGTGGCCACAGGACTGGAAAAGGTCAGTCTTTATTCCAATCCCAAAGAAAGGCAATGTCAAAGAATGTTCAAACTCCCACACAATTGCATACATCTCACATACTAGCAAAGTATTGCTCAAAATTCTCTGAGCCAGGCTTCAACAGTACATGAACTGTGAGCTTCCAGATGTTCAATCTGGATTTAGAAAAGGCAGAGGAACCAGAGATCAAATTGCCACCATCCGATGGATCATCAAAAAAGCAAGAGAGTTCCAGAAAAACATCTACTTCTGCTTTATAGACTATGCCAAATCCTTTAACTGTGTGGATCACGACAAACTGTGAAAAATTCTTAAAGGGATGGGAATACCACACAACCTGACCTGCCTTATGAGAAACCTGTATGCAGGTCAGGAAGCAACAGTTAGAACTGGACATGGAACAACAGACTGGTTCCAAATATGAAAAGGAGTACATCAAGGCTGTATATTGTCACCCTTCTTATTTAACTTCTATGCAGAGTACATAATGAAAAATGCTGGGCCGGATGAAGCACAAGCTGGAATCAAGATTGCTGGGAGAAATATCAGTAACCTCAGATATGCAGATGACACCACCCTTATGGCAGAAAACGAAGAAGAACTAAAGAACTTCTTAATGAAAGTGAAAGAGGAGAGTGAAAATGTTGACTTAAAACTCAACATTCAGAAAACTAAGATCATGGCATCTGTTCCCATCATTTCATGGCATATAGATGGCCATTAAAAAAAATGGGAACAGTGGCAGACTTTATTGTTTATTGCTCCAAAATCATTGCAGATGGTGATTACAGCCATGAAATTATAAGACGGTTGCTCCTTGGAAGAAAAGTTTCGACCACCTAGACAGCATATTAAAAAGTAGAGACATTATTTTGCCAACAAAGTTCTGTCTATTCAAAGCTATGGTTGTTCCTGTAATCAAGTATGGATGTGAGAGTTGGACCATAAAGAAAGCTGAGCGCCAAAGAATTGATGCTTCTGAACTGTGGTGTTGTAGAAGACTTGAAAGTCCCTTGGACAGCAAGGAGATCCAAACAGTCCATCCTAAAGGAAATCAGTCCTGAATATTATTGGAATGATTGGTGCTGAAACTCCAATACTTCGGCTACCTGATGCAAAGAGCTGACTCATTGGAAAAGACTCTGATGCTGGGAAAGATTGAAGGCGGGTGGAGAAGGGGATGACAGAGGATGAGATGGTTGGATGGCATCACTAACTCAATGGACATGAGTTTGAGTAAGCTCCGGGAGTTGGGGATGGACAGGGAGGCTTGACGTGTTGCAACCCATGGGGTGGTTGCAAAGAGTCAGGCATGACTGAGTAACTGAACTGAACTGACTGAAAGTTAATATGTTTTTATGTATTCTCATATCAAATTTTATGTTTATAACATCAATCTTCAGTTCACTTCAGTCGCTCAGTCTTGTCCGACCCTTTGCAACCCCATGAATTGCAGCACGCCAAGCCCCGCTATCCATCACCAACTCCTGGAGTTCACTCAAACTCATGTCCATCGAGTCACTGATGCTATCCAGCCATCTCATCCTCTGTTGTCCCCTTCTCCTCCTGCCCCCAATCCCTCCCAACATCAGAGTCTTTTCCAATGAGTCAACTCTTCGCATGAGGTGGCCAAAGTATTGGAGTTTCAGCTTTAGCATCAGTCCTTCCAATGAACACCCAGGACTGATCTCCTTTAGGATGGACTGGCTGGACCTCCTTGCAGTCCAAGGGACTCTCAAAAGTCTTCTCTAAAACCACAGTTCAAAAGCATCAATTCTTTGGCACTCAGCTTTCTTCACAGGTCAACTCTCACATCTATACGTGACCGCTGGAAAAACCATAGCCTTGACTAGATGAACCTTTGTTGGCAAAATAATAACTCTGCTTTTTAATATGCTATCTAGGTTGGTCATAACTTTCCTTCCAAGGAGTAAGCATCTTTTCATTTCATGACTGCAGTCACCATCTGCAGCGATTTTGGATCCTCCAGAAATAAAGTCTGCCACTGTTTCCCCATCTCTATTTCCCATGAAGTGATGGGACCAGATGCCATGATCTTAGTTTTCTGAATGTTGAGCTTCAAGCCAACCTTTTCATTCTCCTCTTTCACTTTCATCAAGAGGCTTTTTAGTTCCTCTTCACTTTCTGCCATCAGGGTGGTGTCATCTCCATATCTGAGGTTATTGATATTTCTCCTGGCAATCTTGATTCTAGCTTGTGCTTCTTCCAGCCCAGCTTTCCTCATGATGTACTCTGCATATAAGTTAAATAAGCACGGTGACTATATACAGGCTTGATGTATATGGCCTTTTCCTATTTGGAACCAGTCTTAGAAAAGCTTAAAGTTTTGATAACATATTTTGTTTCAGCATGTTATTAAAATAAGTTTCATAACCCATTAGTAATTTTATTGGATAAATCCACCCAGTATCCCTGGAAAGGGAAATGACAACCCACTCCAGTGTTCTTGCTTGGAGAATCCTATGGACAGAGGAGCCTGGCGGTTTGCAGTCCACTGGGTGGCAAAGAGTGAGACATGACTGAAGCGACTTAGAACACACCAAGTATAGTTTCCCCTGAAGTTCACTAGGCAAATATGTGATTGCTTCTTGGTGACCTTGGTTTCTGCTGTGGAGGAAGGAAGATCACAGCCACCCTGGAACATGTGAGGGCGATTTGAGATAAATCCAAACTGATCAACTGAGAATAGGTTTTGTCTTCCAATGATAGTGAAAGGAAAACAAATAAGCTCAAGGATGAAAAGTTAAAAGAACTATAAAATGTTTTGTTTTGGAACAAGGAAGTCTAAGGCATGGCTTGAAAGAGATGAGATTTTTGATGAATTGTTTTCTATATTCAAGAGGAATAGATGATTAAATATTTAGGTTGATATTTTAAGGCATTTTCTTTTAAATTAAGGAATCATGTTCACTATCTGTTAGAGATTCACTGACTTAAGGCAAGACCTCAACTAGACGATATCTTGAGGCTCCTTCCCATACTAAGATTCCACCCTTGGGCTTGAAATCCTACTTTTATGGTACATCAAGACTAGCATGGGCTTTTTGCTGATTTGCCTTTCATCTTGGACATTTTATCTTTTTTCATAATTATATGTCAGGCATATGTTTCTCTTGGGGAAGAATGAGAATAAAAGGAAAAACGTCACTTGCTGAGTAGCCAGTATGACCATCCTTAAATATCTAAGTGGGCATTGTCATTTTCAACTTTGTCATCTGCAAGGCTATATAGTTATTTCAATTTTGTTGTCACTACTCAAAACATTTTTACATCTCCTATTTGACAATTCACTTTAGAACCCATGGCATGATAGAAATAACTCCAGTTTTGACCTAACCTTTGAGAGTGAGTTTCTTCTTTAAAATAGCCAGCATACATTGATCCACAAACTGATCTTACTAACTAGATAAGTGTAGTAATGTGTTTGTAGTGAAATCATGATATAATTGTAAAGCAATAGGGTATTCCTTTAGCTTGCAACCAAACTGGATATGGAGCACAATTAAGAGACAAATTAAAAATTTATAAATATGATAGAGCCTAAAACTGTGCTACTAGGTAGAATAGATGACTGGTGACTACTTTGGTGACTAAAAGAAAGCATTTGAAATTTAAAATTCAAAATAATCTCATTATTTTATATATATAGGTAGCTCAGCAGTAAAGATTCTGCCTGCAATGCAGGAGACTCGAGTTCAATTCCTGGGTTGGTAAAATCCCCTGGAGAAGGAAATGACAACACAATATTCTTGCCTGGAAAATCCCATGGATAGAGGGGCCTGGTGAGCTACAGTCAGTGGGGTCACAAGAGTCGGACACAACTTAAGCAACTAAACCACAACAAATTAACAAAATAGACTCATTGACTCATGTAGTATTAGTTTTTGATATCCCTTAGAGATTCCTTTGCCTAATGCCTTCATCCCCACCTTTATCATTCTCATATTGATGTTTCCACTGAAATGTCATTCCAAGAAGACTGTCACTAGACTCCCAAGAATAGCAAACAGCTTAGTTTCCCTAGTGCTTGGTCAGGGACGAATAAGTAGTAGGCACTCAATAAATATTCACTGAATGAATGAATAGATGAATATATTTAGCAGTTTGGAAAACCCTGCCAGAAATTACAGTGTCTCAAAATTACTATCGTGTTAATAATTATTCAAAATTGTGGGGGAGGGGAGGAGAGGTAATTAGTTATATTTGAGCATTTTGACTGTTGAGATCCCAGTTAAATGAGAGTATCCCATAAATATATAAAGATGGTCCTATCCCCTCAGATATTAAAAAAGCTTTTTTTTTAAGGCTGTCTTTGCCATTTAAATCACATTCAAATGTGACTGTTTCTTGCTCTTGTAACTGATAATTTGCCAGGTACCATGTGGAATTGTTTGGCCTGCTATTACTTCTATAAGGAGCTAACCATGTTCTGGTAAGAAGAGAGCAAGTCCATGGAAAAGAAATACTCTGCTGCATATCCATCTTTCTCCTGAAGTGCACTTCACTCTTTGAGATCTGTACTTACCACACACTGCCCCAGTGCTCAGTCCTCCTTTCCCAGCATAGCTATACCCATGGGACAGAGTTGAGACAGAGACCTGATCTCCCCTGGCCATGTGTGATGAGTTCATATAGGGTCAGATCCTAGATGAGGAATTTGGACATCTAGATTTTATTCCTGAAAATGTTACAATCTAGAAGGCTGTTCTTTTGTCACTTTTCTTCTCTGCACCTTAGTCTAATCATCTAGAAAATAATGAGGTGTTTTCCGCTAGGTCAAACTGTATTCAAATTGGGTTTCATGCATCTGCTTTCGGTTCATTGGAGTTGCTTCAGGAGCTGATAAGGGGATTAGGGAGAGAGGATGAGTGAGCAGGGGCTCTGGGTTCTCTCCCTTCAACCACAGCGTGTTTTATGTTTGATATGCTGTGCTTCCCTGAAAGATTTTATTTGAAAACTGTATTCTGACTTTGTGAGAGTGCATAGAAGAGATAATTTAGTCTTCAAGGTGGTTGAAATGATTCTACCTAGTGTTTTGTGATCCAATATTACTGGCTTTGGATGTTGCTGATTGAATAGAATTGACCATGCACCAACCTGAGCAATTGCTTTAAGGGCCTATTTGGTTGGCGACCTGATGGTGGATCAACTCAGCAGTAGTGTTAGGTTAAAGATGTGGAAATTATGAGACCAGTGGTAGAGGAAGCTGGTTTTCTTTCTTGTGGAGATTGTGGTAGCAGATAAACAGTTCTAGACAGGACTGTGGGAGTTCTGTTAACACACTCTTCTCCCACTCAATGCCTAGAGCTAGACTTCCTCTAAATGACTGCCTGCCTATAGACTGAAAGCTAAATTGATCCAACTAAGAGTCACCCTCAGAGTGTACACTTTATCATTTTATTATCTCTCATCCTTTCAAACCCAATCAATCCTTCACTATAAGAAGCATGATTAGTGCTCCTAATAGACTGGCAGAAAGACTCGTAGTATGCTAGAGGTGAACCAGGAAAGGGGAAAATACACTGCAATCTGAAAAGTGTGTTTTATTTTGAGGTACTCACTGATTTGTGGTTCAAAATGTTAAGGGTTTTCAGTTGAAATGGCCTGCGTTTTTTTTCCCTCAGATTTTGTTATTACTATTTAGCACTGACTGTGTGTAGCATTTTCTACTTGCCCAGTGGTTAGGGATCATGTGCATGGTCATTGATTCTATTCCAGCTTCACAGATGAGGAGCTAGAGGTTCAAACAAAAATAGTTGGCCCAAGGTTGCATGATAAATCTATGGCAGAGGTGAGAGTTACCAGCATCAAGTTTCCATAAGCCCTCACATATATCCTGTCATTGGTTCCAATCTAATCCTGCAGGGACTCTGCAGGGCTAATAAAGACTTCCACTGATCTACTTAGTGGCATTTACTAGAAAATACAAAAGTGTGGCTGGTGCTTGGTTCTGATCTTTAGGGTCATCTGAAGAGCTCTTCTGGCTTGGCCTTATGGAAACAAAGCAGCAAATGCTTAGGTCTTCTTGTTGAAAAGTTGCAGGTAGGAATGATTGGCAGTGTAGCTTCTATGACATTGTTTATTTATAAAGCACAAAAAGTTAGATGTCAAGGCATGATAGAGAGACTTAACAAAAATTGCTTTCATTTGTTTTGCTTTAGTGAAATGCATCTTGAACTGCCTACAGGGGTAGACTACTTTCAGAATTCACCTGACAGTACAGCATCCACACTTTTACTTGCCCAAAAGGTTAGAGCAGCACTGTGTTTGGAGTTATGGAGTCTCAATTCTGGCAGCCAGAATAGTTTTATTTTTTTCCTTCAGCTCAAAAGATCAATATTGTTTGGCTCAAAAACATTTAAAATCATTTTAATTTGTTTAAAGACCTAAAAGTAAGACATGACACCATAAAACCTCCTGCAAGAGAACTTAGGCAAAACATTCATCGACGTAAACTGTAGCTGTGTTTTCTTAGATCAGTTGCCCAAAGCAAAAGAAATAAAAGCCAAAATAAACAAATAAGACCTAATCAAACTTAAAAGCTTTTGGACAGGAGAGGAAACTACCAACAAAATGAAAAAAATATCCTATAGAATGTGAGAAAATATTTGCAAACAACACAACCAAGTAGGGGTTAATATCCAAAATATACGAAGAGCTCACAGAACTCAATATCAAAAAACAGTGCAATCAAAAAGGATAGAAGACCTAAATAGACATGTTTACAAGGAAGATATACAAGAGATGAACAGGCACATGAAATGATGCTCAGCATTGCTAATTATAGAGAAATGCAGGTCAAAGCAACAATGAGTTACACCTTACATTGGTCAGGATGGCTATCATAAAAATGTCTACAAATATGTAGCAGTGATTAACTTAACATTGTAAATCAACTATACTTCAATTAAAAATTAAGTCTACAAATGATAAATGCTGAAGAGGATGTGGAGAAAATGAACCCTCCTACACTGTTGGTGGGAATGTAAATTGGTACAGCCACTATGGAGAACAGTATGGAGGTTGCTGAAAAGACTAAAAATAGAGCTAGCATATGATTCTGCAATCCTCTTCCTGTGTATATATCCAGAAAGATTGAAAACTTTAATTTGAGAAGGAAACTGCACTCCAATATTCTTAGGAACACAATTTACAATACCCAAGACATGGAAACAACTTAAATGCCCATCAACAGATAATTGGCTTAAGAAGATGAGGTATACACACACACACAAACACACAAAATGGAATCAGTTCAGTCGCTCAGTTGTGTCTGACTCTTTGCGACCCCATGGACTGAAGCATGCCAGGCTTTCCTGTCCACCACCAAATCCCAGAGCTTGCTCAAACTCATGTCCATCAAGTCTGTAATGTCATCCAACCATCTCATCCTCTGTCGTCCCCTTCTCCTGCCCTCAATCTTTCCCAACATCAGGGTCTTTTCAAGTGAGTCAGCTCTTTGCATCAGGTAGCCAAAGTATTAGAGTTTCAACTTCAGCATCAATTCTTCCAATGAATATTCAGGACTGATTTCCTTTAGGATGGATGGTTGTATCTCCTTGCAGTCCAAGGGACTCTCAAGAGTTTTCTCCACCACCACAGTTCAAAAGTATCAATTCTTCACTGCTCAGCTTTCTTTATAGTCCAACTCTCACATCCATACATGACTACTGGAAAAAACCATAGCTTTGATTAGACAGATCTTTGTTGGCAAAGTAATGTCTCTGCTTTTTAATATGCTGTCTAGCTTGGTCAAAATTTTTCTTCCAAGGAGCAAGCGTCTTTTAATTTCATGGCTGCAGTCACCATCTGCAGTGATTTTGGAACCCCCCAAAATAAAGTCACTCACTGTTTCCATTGTTTCCCCCTCTATTAGCCATGAGGGACTGGGACTGGATGCCATGATCTTAGCTTTCTGAATGTTGAGTTTTAAGCCAACTTTTCACTCTCCTCTTTCACTTTCATCAAGAGACTCTTTAGTTGCTTTCTGCCATAAGGGTGGTGGCATCTGCATATCTAAAGTTATTGATATTTCTCCTGGCAATCTTGATTCCAGCTTGTGCTTCATCCAGCCCAGCATTTCTCATGATGTACTCTCCATATAAGTTAAATAAGCAGGGTGACAATATACAGCCTTGACACACTCCTTTCCCTATTTGGAACCAGTCTGTTGTTCCATGTCCAGTTCTAACTGTTGTTTGTTGACCTGCATACAGATTTCTCAGGAGGTAGGTCAGGTGGTCTGGTATTACCAACCCTTTAAGAATTTTCCACAGTTTGTTGTGATACACACAGTCAAAGGCTTTGGTGTAGTCAATAAAGCAGAAGTAGATGTTTTATTGGAACTCTCTTGCTTTTGCTATGACCCAACAGATGTTGGAAATTTGATCTCTGGCTCCTCTGCCTTTTCTAAATCCAGCTTGAACATATGGAAACTCACGGTTCACGTACCTTTGAAGCCTAGTTTAGATAATTTTGAGCATTACTTTGCTAGTGTGTGAGATGAGTGCAATTGTGTGGTAGTTTGAATATTCTTTGACATTGCCTTTCTTTGGAATTGGAATGAAGACTGACCTTTTCCAGTCCTGTGGCTACTGCTGAGTTTTCCAAATTTGCTGGCATATTGAGTGTAGCACTTTCACAGCATCATCTTTTAGGGTTTGAAATAGCTCAACTGAAATTCCATCACCTCCACTAGCTTTATTCGTAGTGATGCTTCCTAAGGCCCACTTGACTTCACATTCCAGAATGTCGGCTCTAGGTGAGTGATCACACCATCGTGGTTATCTGGGTCATGAAGATCTTTTTTGTATAGTTCTGTGTATTCTTGCCGCCTCTTCTTAATATCTTCTCCTTCTGTTAGGTCCATACCATTTCTCTTATTTATTGTGCCCAACTTTGCATGAAATGTTCCGTTGGTATCTCTACTTTTCTTGAAGAGATCTCTATTCTTTCCCATTCTTTTGTTTTCCTCTATTTCTTTGCACTGATCACTGAGGAAGGCTTTCTTGTCTCTCCTTGCTGTTCTTTGGAACTCTGCTTTCAAATGGGTATCTTTCCTTTTCCTTTAGCTTCTCTTCTTTTCTCCGCTATTTGTAAGGCTTCCTCAGACAACCATTTTGCCTTTTTGCATTTCTTTTTCTTTGGGATGGTCTTGATCACAGCCTCCTCTAAAGTGTCAGGAACCTCCATCCATAGTTCTTCAGGCACTCTGTCTATTAGATCTAATCCCTTGAATCTGTTACTTCCACTATATAATCGTAAGGGATTTGATTTAGGCATTTGATTTAGATCTGCATGGTCTCATGGCTTTCCCTACTTTCTTCAATTTAAGTCTGAATTTTACAATAAGGAGTTCACGGTCTGAGCCACAGTCTGCTCCTGGTCTTTTCCTGACTGTATAGAGCTTCTCCATCTTTGGCTGCAAAGAATATAATCAATCTGATATCGGTATTGACCATCTGGTGATGTCCTTGTGTAGAGTCTTCTCTTGTGTTGTTGGAAGAAGGTGTTTGCTATAAACGGTGTGTTCTCCTGGCAGTACTCTGTTAGCCTTTGATCTGCTTCATTTTGTACTCCAAGGGCAAATTTGCCTGTTACTCCAGGTGTTTCTTGACTTCCTACTTTTGCATTCCAGTCCCCTAAGATGAAAATGACATCATTTTTGCGTGTTAGTTGTAGAAGGTCTTGTAGATCTTTATAGAACCATTCAACTTCAGCTTCTTCAGCGTTACTGCTCAGGGCATAGACTTGGATTACTGTGATATTGAATTGTTTGCTTTGGAAACGAACAGAGATCATTGTCTTTTTTGAGATTGCATCCAAGTACGGCATTTTGGGCTCTTTTGTTGACTATGAGGGCTACTTCATTTTTTCTAAGGAATTTTGCCCACAGTAGTAACTATAATGGTCATCTGAATCAAATTCACCCATTCTGGTCCATTTTAGCTCTCTGATTCCTAAAAAGTCAATGTTCACTCTTGCCATTTCCTGTTTGACTACTTCCAATTTGCCTTGATTCATGGACCTAACTTTCCAGGTTCCTATGCAATATTGCTCTTTACAGCATTGGATCTTGCTTCCATCACCAGTCTTATTCACAACTAGGTGTCATTTTTGCTTTGGCTCCGTCTCTTCATTCTTTCTGGAGTTATTTCTCCACTCTTCTTCAGTAGCATATTGGACACCTACTGACCTGTGGAGTTCATCTTTCAGTGTCCTATCTTTTTGCCTTTTTATACTGTTCATGGGGTTGTCAAGGAAAGAATACTGAAGTAGTTTGCCATTTCCTTCTCCAGTAGATCACGTTTTGTCAGAACTCTCCACCATGACCCGTCTGTCTTTGGTCACCGTACATGGCATGACTCATAGTTTCATTGTTTTAGACAAGTCTGTAGTCCATATGATCAGATTGGATAGTTTTCTGTGATTGTGGTTTTCATTCTGTTTGCCCTCTGATGAAGAAGGATAAGAGGCTTATGGAAGCTTTCTGATGGGAGAGACTGAGTTAGGGGGAAACTGGGTCCTTTTCTGATGGCTATGGCCATGCTCAGTAAATCTTTAGTCCAGTTTTGTGTTGATGGGCAGGGCTGTGTTCCCTCCCTGTCGTTTGACCTGAGGCCAAACTATGGTGGAGGTAATGAAGATAATGGTGACTTCCTTCAAAAGGTCCCGTGCATGCACTGCTGCACTCAGTGCCCTCAACCCTGCATCAGGCAAATGCTGACCTGTACCTCCACAGGAGACAGTCAAACACAGTTCTGGCTCAGTCTCTGTGTGGTCTCTGGGTCCTGGTGTGCACAAGGTTTGTTTGAGCTCTCCAAGCATCTCTGGCAGGTATGGGGTTTTATTCTAAATGTGCTTTTGCTGCTTCCCTGGTGGCTCAGAGGTTAAAGCATCTGCCTCCAATGTGGGAGACCCGGGTTCGATCCCTGGGTCGGGAAGATCCCCTGGAGAAGGAAACGGTAACCCACTCCAGTATTCTTGCCTGGAGAATCCCATGGACGGAGAAGCCTGGTAGGCTACAGTCCATGGGGTCGCAAAGAGTCGGACACGACTGAGCGACGGAACGGAACAGTCTTGCTAGGGCTTCTCCTTTGCTCTTGGACATGGGATATATTTTTTTTGGTGGGATCCAGCATTCTCCTGCTGATGGTTGTTCAGCAGCATGTTGTAATTTTGGAGTTCTCGCAGAAGATGAGCACATGTCTTTCTACTCCACCATCTTCAAAGCTCCCAGCATATTAAATGGAATATTACTTAGACACAAAAGGAATGAAATATTGACATTTTTAGCAATGTGGATAGATATAGAGAATATTTTTTATAGTTAAGTCAGAGAAAGACAAATATTATATGATACCACTTACATGTGGAATGTAGAAAATAATACAAATTATATATAGAACAAAATAAACTCATAGAGAACTGTGTTGTGCTTAGTTGCTCTGTCATGTCTGACTCTTTGGAACCTCATGGACTGTAGCCCACCAGGCTCCTCTGTCTATTGGTTCTACAGGCAAGAATACTTCTCCAGGCAAGAATACTTCTCCAGGGGATCTTCCTGATCCAGGGATCAAACCTTGGTTGCCTGCATTGCAGGCAGATTCTTTACTGTCTGAGCCACCAGGGAAGCCCCTAGAAAACAAACTGCTGCTGCTGCTAAATCAGTTCAGTCGTGTCCGACTCTGTGTGACCCCATAGATGGAAGCCCACCAGGCTCTCCCAACCCTGGGATTCTCCAGGCAAGAACACTGGAGTGGGTTGCCATTTCCTTCTCCAAAGAAAACAAACTAGTACCAAAGGGGAGAAGAAGGGAGGGAGGGACAAATTAAGAGTATCAGATTAACAGGTGCAAATTACTATACATAAAATAGATAAACAACAAGGATTTATGGTACAGTACAGGGAATTGCATTCAGTATCTTGTAATAAACCTATAATGGAAAAGGATCTGGGAATACAATCACTTTTCTGTACATCTTAAACTATTAATAACACAATATTGTAAATCAATTATACTTCAATAATAAAAGGAAACATTTTGATGTAAGCAGAATGAGACAGCAGAAGGAAGGCAAACATAGATAGACATTATATAACTAGTTAGTAATTGCTATATGGAATTGAGGCTTCTACCTTTATTTTTTCAATACATAAAAATTAAATACTTGCTTGTTTTAAACTATGCAAGAGGTGAAACGATATTCCCTTCTGATTCCTTTAACTGACAGAAATGAAGTTACCTTGAAAGTCTACTGAAACATTATCCCCAATCCTCCTCTTTCAAGAAGACTTCCATGAAGCCTTAGGAAATTATTCCTGTTTTATTCCATATTAATTTTTAAAACTTGTTCTCTGCTTGATGTAAGATAAACTCTTATTCATTTCCACGTGCAGAGTATATGTTCATTGTTTTTCTTTGATGTAGGCACCTGTTCAGCTAAGTTAGTAACTACTTAGTGACAGGTAATAGATGCCTTGCTCTGGAGCCATATCCATCCAGGTTTAAATCCAATATATGTAATAGGTGATTATCTGTCTGCCTGCAATGCAGGAGACCAGAGTTTGATCCCTGGGTCAGGAATATCCCCTGGAGATGGGAATGGCAACCCACTCCAGTATTCTTGCCTGGAGAAATCCCATGGACAGAGGAGCCTGGGAGGCTACAACCCCTGGGGTCGCAGAGAGTCGGACATGTCTATGCATGTGTGCACACACACACACACACACAACTATATGTGAAACTTTGAGAACATTACTGAATCACCAGTGCTTTGCCTGTAAAATAATCTATTGTGTAAGAATTACTGGATGAATTAGGAAAAATATGTTGAAATGGCACCTACAGAGGGCTTGGCATATTATTTTTGATATTCAATAGATGGGAGTTATATTGTTGTTACTGCTGTTATATTCATTATCAAAATTTTCTTAGTCATTATAAACATAATGAAAGTGATAGCAGTCCCAAAGGTGGGGCTTTGGTTTTGCCCTTCTAGGCAGAGAAAACATTTTGTTTTTAAGTTTAAAGGATAGCACTAGGCAGTAGATTTTATTATTTTTCTCATTTCACTTCTCTACTTTTCCATAACTAGTGGTCACCTGTAGTTTTCTTTAGTGTGTAAGGTGTCATGAAGTAGTCATGCCATTTCATCAATGATTATGTACACAGAGTAATAAGATGTAACTGAGCATATACATACATACTGGCCTTATTCTTCATTCTTGGCAAGTAGAAGTCTTTAATGCATATCTTGAAAGCTTATTGAATTTTATGTAGAATATAAGAATATGCTTTTAAATATACTTAGTTTTATATCATATGTATATATTAAATTGAGGTATTGTCATACAATAATATATCAGTTTCAAGTGTAAAACAGAGTTATTAAACATTTTTATTTATTGAGAAATGATCACCACAGTAAATCCACTTAACATCCATCACCATATGTTGTCATCCATTTTTTTTTCTTGTAATAAGAAGTTTAAAAATCCACCCTGTTAGCATCTTTCAAAAATGCAATACAGTGCTATTAACAATAGTTGCCATGTTGTGTATTATATCCTCATAGTTCATTTACTTTATAACTGGAAGTTTGTACTGTTTGAGTCCCTTCAATGCTTTAAAAAGAAGTAAGACAGGGTAGTTTTTGTTTTGATATCAAAACATCACTTTGCTGTATACCATAAACTAACATAACATTATAAATCAACTATACTCATATAAAATAAAAATTAACTTTAAAAAAGTTTTTCATTTATGCCTTTCTGTTTCAGCCTGATGTAAATTAAAATAAAATCCCTAAAAAGGGCATGCCACTTAAAACCCTTTGATCTAAGAGGAACTGGAAGTTTGACTGTATATTTTAGAATTTGTTTGCTCTCTCTCTGCTTCAAATACTCATGGCCTGGAGTTTCCTGAAAAGGGCAGAATCACTAAGTAGAAAGCACACAGGTAGCTAAGGTTCCTGGTCATCTCTGTCTTTAAGGCACCCCCTAATTCTTTATCTATGGTAGTTTCTCTGTTCATGGTGAGGATGGAGCCCTGTTTGATGACATAAAACACACTTCTAGTGTTGCTGATCAAGCAAAGCAGAGCTGAACAGTTGGGCCTGGGCCCTCCCAACTCAAAAACAAAGTTCTCAAGGTGTTAGGGAAGTAAACTGATGTTTCTTAAATCTGGTCCTAGATATTATGACTTGTTTCTGGAATCAAAGAAATGATAATTCCAACAGTGCCAGAAAGTGTTAGTCACTAAATCGTGTCCTATTCTTTGTGACCCTATGGACTGTAGCCTGCCAGGATCCTCTGTCCATGGGATTTCCCAGGCAAGAATACTTGAGTGGGTTGCCATTCCCTGCTTCAGGGGATTTTCCCCACCCAGGGATCAAACCTGAGTCTCCTGCATTGCAGACAGATTCTTTACCACCTGAGCCACCAGGGAAGATAAGCACTGCCAGAACTAACACCTATTCAGTGTTTACTGTGTGTTAGGTCTTATGCTGGCCACTTTTTAAAATATAAATTTATTTATTTTAATTGGAGGCTAATTACTTTACAATATTGTATTGGTTTTGCCATACACTGACATGTATCCACCACGGGTGTACATGTGTTCCCCATCCTGAACCCCCCTCCCACATCCTTCCCCATCCCATCCCTCTGGGTCACCCAGTACACCAGCCCTGATCATCCTGTATCATGCATCAAACCTGGACTGGTGATTCGTTTCACATATGATAATATACACGTTTCAATGCCATTCTCCCAAATCATCCCACCCTCGCCCTCTCCCACAGAGTCCAAAAGACTGTTCTATACATCTGTGTCTCTTTTACTGTCTCATGTACAGAGTTATCATTACCGTCTTTCTAAATTCCATATATATGCGTTATTATACTCTATTGGTGTTTTTCTTTCTGGTGTACTTCACTCTGTATAATAGGCTCCCATTTCATTCACCTCATTAGAACTGATTCAAATGTATTCTTTCTAATGGCTGAGTAATACTCCATTGTGTATATGTACCACGGGTTTCTTATCCATTCATCTGCAGATGGACATCTAGGTTGCTTCCATGTCCTGGCTATTATAAACAGTGCTGCGATGAACATTGGGGTACACGTGTCTCTTTCAATTCTGGTTTCCTTTGTGTGTATGCCCAGCAGCAGGATTGCTGGTTTGTATGGCAGTTCTATTTCCAGTTTTTAAGGAATCTCCACACTGTTCTCCATAGTGGCTGTACTAGTTTGCATTCCCACGAACAGTGTAAGAGGGTTCCCTTTTCTCCACACCCTCTCCAGCATTTATTGTTTGTAGACGTTTGGAATGGCACCCCACTACAGTACTCTTGCCTGAAAAATCCCGTGGACAGAGGAGCCTGGTAGGCTTCAGTTCATGGGGTTGCGAAGAGTCTGGCACAACTGAGTGACTTCACTTTCTCTTTTCACTCTCATGCATTGGAGAAGGAAATGGCAACCCACTCCAGTGTTCTTGCCTGGAGAATCCCAGAGACGGGGGAGCCTGGTGGGCCGCCATCTATGGGGTCGCACAGAATCGGACATGACTGAAGCAACTTAGCAGCAGCAGCAGACTTTTGAATAGCAGCCATTCTAACTGGCGTGAAATGGTAACTCATTGTGATTTTGATTTGCATTTCTCTGATTATGAGTGATGTTGAGCATCTTTTCATGTGTTTGTTAGCCATCTGTTTGACTTCTTTGGAGAAATGTCTGTTTAGTTCTGTGGCCCATTTTTTGATTTGGTCATTTATTTTTCTGGAATTGAGCTGCAGGAGCTGCTTGTATATTTTTGAGATTAATCTTTGTCAGTTGCTTCATTTGCTACTATTTTCTCCCATTCTGAAGGCTGTCTTTTCATCTTGCTAATAGTTTCCTTTGCTGTGCAGAAGCTTTTAATTTTAATAAGGTCCCATTTGTTTATTTTTGCTTTTATTTCCAATATTCTGGGAGGTGGGTCATAGAGGATCCTGCTGTGATTTATGTCGGAGAGTGTTTTGCCTATGTTCTCCTCTAGCAATTTTATAGTTTGTGGTCTTACATTTAGATCTTTAATCCATTTTGAGTTTATTTTTGTGTATGGTGTTAGAAAGTGTTCCAGTTTCATTGTTTCTTTTTTCTTGCTTGATTTTATTTTATTTTTTTTATTGGAGGCTAATTATTTTACAATATTATATTGGTTGTTTTGCCATACATTGACATGAATCCACCCTGGGGGTACATGAGTTCCCCCTCCCGAACCCCCCTTCCACCTCCCTCCTCCCCTTATCCTCCCTCTGGGTCATCCCCGCATACCAGTCCCGAGCATCCTGTAACATGCATCGACCCTGAACTGGCGATTCGTTTCACATATGATAATATACATGTTTCAATGCCATTCTCCCAAACCATCCCACCCCCACCCTCTCCCACAGAGTCCCAAAACTGTTTTATACATCTGTGTCTCTTTTGCTGTCTCGTATACAGGGTTATCATTTGCATCTTTCTAAATTCCATATATATGCATTAGTATATTGTATTGGTGTTTTTCTTTCTGGCTTACTTCACTCTGTATAATAGGCTCTAGTTTCATCCACCTCATTAGAACTGGTTCAAATGCATTCTTTTTAATGGCTGAGTAATACTCCATTGTGTATATGTACCAAAGCTTTCTTATCCATTCGTCTGCAGACGAATGGATAAGAAAGCTAGTTTCATTCTTTTGCAAGTAGTTGACCAGTTTTCCCAGCACCACTTGTTAGAAAGATTGTCTTTTCTCCATTGTATATTCTTGACTCCTTTGTCAAAGATAAGGTGTCCATAGGTGTGTGGATTTATCTCTGGGCTTTCTATTTTGTTCCATTGATCTATATTTCTGGCTTTGTGCCAGTACAATACTGTCTTGATGACTGTGGCTTTGTAGTAGAGCCTGAAGTTAGGCATGTTGATTCCTCCAGTTCCATTCTTCTTTCTCAAGATTGCTTTGGCTATTCAAGGTTTTTTGTATTTCCATACAAATTGTGAAATTATTTGTTCTAGTTCTGTGAAAAATATCTTTGGTAGCTTGACAGGGATTACATTGACTCTATAGATTGCTTTGTGTATTATACTTATTTTCACTATATTGATTCTTCCAATCCATGAACATGGTATATTTCTCCATCTATTTGTGACCTCTTTGATTTCTTTCACCAGTGTTTTATAGTTTTCTATATATAGTTCTTTTGTTTCTTTAAGTAGATGTATTCCTAAGCATTTTATTCTTTTAGTTGCAATGGTGAATGGAATTGTTTCCTTAATTTCTCTTTCTATTTTCTCATTGTTAGTGTATAGGAATGCAAGGGATTTCTGTGTGTTAAATTTATATCCTGCAACTTTACTATATTCATTGATTAACTCTAATAATTTTCTGGTGGAATCTTTAGGGTTTGCTATGTAAAGGATCATGTCATCTGCAAACAGTGAGAGTTTTACTTCTTCTTTTCCAATCTGGATTCCTTTTATTTCTTTTTCTGCTCTGATTGCTGTGGCTAAAACTTCTTCCAAAACTATGTTGAATAGTAGTGGTGAGTGTGGGCACCCTTGTCTTGTTTCCTGACTTTAGGAGAAATGCTTTCAATTTTTTACCATTGAGGATACACATAGGGTCTCCTTTGACTCTCAAAACAGCCGTCTACTATGTGTCACATAAAGCAAAATATTCTGTAGCTAAAATGTTTGAAAATTCTGGGTAAAATACTTAAGGCAATTTAAAAAGAAAAAGAAAACTTGCATGACTTATCAGAGACTTTGCTATGCTACTTCATTTTATGAACTCCAAGAGGGACTTAAAGTATACTGCTTTCCCAAGTTTGTTGCAATGTGGAAAGATTCCCCCCCCCCCCCGCAGGGGCATGTTATGTCTTTGTCCTGGCCTTGTCTTGTCCCTAAATAACCCATAATACCTAATCTTAAAACAAATTGTGAGTTTATATCTGTTACATGGAAAATGGGGTCTTTGTCTCTAATCTACCCAAGTTCAAGCCATCATCATCCTTTACCTGAGTTATTGTTGTTCAGTCACTCTGTCCTATCCAGACTCATTATCACTGCATCATCTGCAGCTCACACAGCCTCACTGTTCTTCACTATCTTCTGGAGTTTGCCGCATTTCATGTCCATTGAGTTGATGATGCTATGCAACTAGCCATCTCATCCTCTGTCATCCCCTTCTTCTCCTGCCCTCAGTCTTTACCAGCATCAATGTCTTTTCCAGTGAATCAGCTGTTCTCATCAAGTGATCAGAGTACTGGAGCTTCAGCTTCAGCATCAGTTCTTCCAATGAACATTCAGGGTTGATTTCCTTTAGGATTGACTGGTTTTATCTCCTTGCTTTCCTCCTATGTTCCTCTAAATCATTGGGTATAATAATAATATAGCCAGTTATGATAAACACTCAAACAGCAAACAAAATAGCAGTGTATTATTATTTTACCAAAAATACTTAAAACTTCCAATCATAGAGTAAAATACTAATACCTTGTGTGTGTGTGTGTGTATATGTGTGTGTGTGTGTGTGAGAGTCTCTCAGTCATGTCCAACTCATTGTGATCTCATGGACGGTATGTAGCCCACCATGCTTCTCTGTCCATGGAATTCTTCAGGCAAGAATACTGGAATGGGTTGCCATTCCCTTCCTCAGGGGAACTTCCCTGACCTAGGGATCAAATCCGAATCAGATAATTTACCATCTGAGTCACCAGGGAACCACTCCAAGACTTAGGGACACTAAATTTTTCTGGGTTAGATAAACTAAAAGGCGTTTCTTTACATTTGGATTTCTCAGAACTTTTGTTATGTAAACATGTGTTTTGAACTTCAAGAATCCTCTCAGATCACTTATAACAATGTTTGTCTAATGGCTGTTCCCCTGCTGTTGTTGTGTGTCTGCTCAGTCACGTCTGACTCTCTGTGACTCGTTGGACTGTAGCCCGCCAGACTCGTTTGTCCATGGGATTCTCCAGGCAAGAATACTGGAGTGGTTTGCTATTTCCTACTCCAGGGGATCTTCCCAACCTAGGGACTGAACCTGTGGCTCTTGTATCTTCCTGCCTTGGCAGGCAGTTTCTTTACTACTGTGCCATCTGGAAAGCTAATCTCCCCACTAGACTGTGGGTTTTATGAGAGCAGAGACCATGTCTGTCCACCAGTGCTTAATGTAATACCTGACACATGATAGGGATTCAGCATATGTTTGCTGAATGAATGAAGAAATGAAAATAAATCTTCATGCTGCTGGTCTGATATTTTATAGTGGGACTGCCACTGAATGATTTAATATTTTTGATATAATCTCTTCCTACTGAAGAATTTTTCTTATTATTTAAACCTTTTGAAGGAAAAGCTAAAAATTGATTCAGCACTGATAGGTAGCAATTGAGTGTAAGTGATAGCAGTACTTGGCTTTTATATTTTTAATAGTAATCCTTTAGTATTATGTAATATTTACTGTCGACTGAACTGAATATTTACTGTTTTAATATTTCGCGTAAAACCTCTGTATTTAACTTTTTTATAATTAAGAGAGTTCTCTAAAACTTGTCCTTAGCTTTAAACATTTTTGAGTTCTCAGTCTGTTCGGTCACTCAGTCATGTCTGACTCTGCAACTCCATGAACTTCAGCACACCAGGCTTCCCTATCTATCACCAACTCCCAGAGCTTGCTCAAACTCATGTTCATCAAGTCAGTTATGCCATCCAACCATCTCATTGTCTGTCGTCCGCTTCTCCTCCTGCCTTCAATCTTTCCTAGCATCAGGGTATTTTCCAATGAGTCAGTTCTTTGCCTCAGGTGGCCAAAGAATTGGAGCTTTTTCAAGTTCTAGTTCAAAGTAAAATAGCAAAGCAGAATAATGCACTACAACACATGTTTCCCAATTAGCCACACCTGTGGGAAGCCTTCCCTAGGCCCTGAAGTCCAAGTCCCATAGAAGCCTGGTAGCATCTGACCTTCATAGTAGGTCTGAGGACCCTGAAAGAAGGAAAGGTCTTTATGAATGCCAAGCCTGCAAATCATGGTGGAATAATGACACTCAAGGTTGAAAATTTAAAAAAAAAAAAAGCACAGCATGAGTACACAGTAAATACTGTGTGTTGGCAGGTTTTTATATAAGATGGATGTGGTGTTATACATATTTTTATCTGATTCTCCTTGTGACACATGGAACACATTTTCATTGCTTCCCAAGCAGGATTACAAGCTTGATTGTAACCTGTGGCACAAAACAATTGTCTGGATCCTTTGACAACGGAAATCATGATTGGGGTGCATTAACTAGGCTCTTAAACCAAATGAGGCACTTGCTTTCCGAATTCTCTGAGACCTCTGGGCCTCTGAGAGGCCTGGTCCAGGTAGAGGGAGCAGAAAGTGCACAGTATAATGCCTCCAAGGTTACTTCCTCATAATCAGGTAAGGCAAGCCACCTAGTGTTGTTTTCTTTGATAAGGGCCACGCTTAGAAGAGTGTACCCTAAAAAAAAAAAAAGATGCAGACAGAGGGAACTGTTCAGGAGGTTATTGTTGTTACCTACTATTAGTACATAATAGTGCTATAGCACTGCCAGTACAGCTTGTGTTGAGCTTCTGTGCCCTGTTTCCCTGGCAAGCAGGCTTCCACAGGATATGCTCAAGGCTCATTAATAGATTACTTGCACTAACAAGAGGAAGATTCAACCTAATGAGAGAGAGTGCCTCATTAATGGCTTGGAAATTAAGCAGTCCCCATCTAACTAATCAATGCTAAGTGAATGACATTCGTGGAGGCTGCAGCTCATTAGTAGAATACACACAGATGGTAATGTGCTCAAAGGCATTTAAAATATATGTGAAAAGAACTACATTAATGAGACAAACCTATCTATCGTCCATGACTTGGTTCTTGTTCCCTATGCTATCTGTATGTAATTTGGTATGCTTATTTATGAGAATGAATTTGTCTGATAATGTCTGCAGTTTTCAAATTTCCATGTAGATAACAGATTATGATCAACATTTACAGTAATTTGCTTTCATGAAAAAGGCTATAGGAAGAATTGACTTATAATAACAGCTCTGTTTATTCAGTAACTCATTTATCCAAAGATAATTGCCTGGAGGGAGAAATGGAGTCCAAGCCTAATGTAATAAAAGTTTATTTGGAATTGTATTTGACTATTTCTTCTTTTCCTTTCTTGTCAAATGTTTCCTCAAATGTGATCTGTTAATAAATTATTTCAGTATCTCCAAGGGCCTTCCTGAAGATGTTCATACTGAAATGTTCCATAAATATGCTTCAGTTCCTCTGACAGCAAGCCAGTAGTGACATCAGAGATGGCATGACTTTACTTCAAATAGGACAATGCAGATGACAGCCAATTCACTAGCTCTATTCTTATCCCCTACTTGCCAAGCTACTGCAAAAACCCAACAGATAAATTCATAGGTAATTTTTAAATCTTGCACTTCCTTTATTCCACTCAGCCAATCTGTCGCTCTTAAGAAGCAACTTGAAGACTGCAATGAGTTTTAATGACATCATACTCTCATGTCTTTTCTTCACCTTACTGATACTTTAAGATTTCCTTTTTTTGTTCATCTCTGTCCTCAAAAATCCCTGGTTCTGGCATCTGCAGTGAAAACCACCATATAAAGTGTTTATCAACTCCTAAAGCTCCTTTTGGGACTTCCTGGGTGGCTCAGATGGTAAAGCGTCTGCCTACAATGTGGGAGACCCAGGTTCGATCCCTGGAGAAGGAAATGGCAACCCAATCCAGTACTCTTGCCTGGAAAATCCCATGAACTGAGGAGCATGATAGGCTACAGTCCATGGAGTCGCAAAGAGTCGGACACAACTGAGCAACTTCACTTTCACTTTTCAAAGCTCCCTTTAGTTTTATTTAGATAAGAAGTTCCCTAAGGGGAAGACCTTTACTTCTTATTTGATGAATTGCAACACTTGCTCACAGCTCTCTGCCCCTGATGAATATATAATTAGGAAATGTGTCTTGTAATCAAGCAAAACACTGACAGGAAGACATCCAGACAGCATGCTCTCCAAGCCTTTTGCTTAGGAGAGCAGTGCTGTGACAATACAGTGGCCCCAGGTCACTTGTAATTGCTCAAGGTCCAGAGGTAGAGGAAAAGCAAAGTGCAAGAATAGAAGTTGACTCTTTTTCATATTTCCCCAACCAGGACTGGTAGATTTTAAGATTTGCAATCAGATTGTAAGATTTGCAATTGTAACATGGTCCAGCTTATTCATGAGCTTTTAGCTGATAAGACTGAAAAATTAGATCAGTCATTTTAACAGAGCTCTGCAGTAGTTTCCATGTATATCACATTTCTTGAAGCAAATGCTTCCTTTTGCCACCTCAGGGCCTGGCTTCTCCACGAAGCCTTCTTTTCCATAAAACTACCCATCAGTCTTTATTCTCTATCATCCTCTGCTAGAGCCTAAGCAGTATGGGAAAAAATGATACTGATTCCACTCTGGGATTTAAGGTTCTACCATGTCGAATGTTCAGTGTCACCTCAATGGTGAAAATAGGCTCATTTATATCAGATACACAGCCATTTTAGTTAAACTCCAAGGGCCTTACTCTATTTATTTATTGGAATTTTGCTAGCTTATTATTAGATGACAGACAAAACAAATGAGTATAATCTGTGGGTAAATTTACAAATTTTATTTTTTTTTTATTTTTATAGGAGGCTAATTATTTTGCAATATTATCTTGGTTGGTTTTGCCATACATTGACATGAATCCGCCCCGGGTATACATGAGTTCCCCCTCCCGAACCCCCCTCCCACCTCCCTCCTCCCCTTATCCTCCCTCTGGGTCATCCCTGCATACCAGCCCTGAGCATCCTGTAACATGCATCGACCCTGAACTGGCAATTCGTTTCACATATGATAATATACATGTTTCAATGCCATTCTCCCAAACCATCCCACCCTCACCCTCTCCCACAGAGTCCCAAAGACTGTTTTATACATCTGTGTCTCTTTTGCTGTCTCATATACAGGGTTATCATTTGCATCTTTCTAAATTCCATATATATGTGTTAGTATATTGTATTGGTGTTTTTCTTTCTGGTTTACTTCACTCTGTATAATAGGCTCTAGTTTCATCCACCTCATTAAAAAAAAAAAAAAGATCAAATTACCAGCAAACCATAAGAATATAGGTCAGAAATGAGAGAAGTTAAAAAAATAAAACAAAGACAGAAAAAAAGACCAGAAAAGAAGTGGTGGATATGAAAGATAGGCAAAGAAGGTGAAACATTACTTGAGTTTATTATTTGAGTCCCTGAAGAAGACAAATAAACCAAAAGAAAAATAGCTATTAAAATTATAATGCAATGAAATTTCCTGAACTATAACGTGAATTGAATGTACATATTGAAAGGGCCCACCATACATCTGGAAAAATTGATGTAGAATGTCAAACCCAGACATATACAAGCAATAGTTTTAGACTTTAAAAGTAAAAAAAAAAAAAATTACAAATTTTAGTGACATTTCTCTCCATTAAGTTTTGACCTTAATAATACAACAGGGACCTTCATACAATAAATTAGTTCATGCAATTTTTTTTTAGCTTTATTGACAGAGGAAACTATAGTGAATACTTTTTCTCAAAACCAAAATGAGTATAGACATCACTACTGAGTCTCTAGAAAGGAATTAGGTTTGGCCAGTGAGAGTTGAGAGGACACCACTGCTATGCTCTGAGACCCTGAATTCTGTTCCAAAATAGATGAGACAGGACTGGGTCTTGGCTCCTGTCTTTTTATTTTATTCAGTGATAGGCAGTGTGAGTCACCTATGTCTGAATGGTAATATATTGAGGAACCAGAAACATTTACTCAGACAGAATAAGGAACCAAATAACTCTGTCCTCTCAAGTACCAGATGACCCTATTTTACAGAAAAGGAAACCAATGCTTGGTTAGGCAAAGTAGCTCGGCCAGGACCAGTGGAATCTTGCTCTCTTCCTTGTGTATTGTTAATTAGAACATTAATATGCAGAAGATACATTAATATTATCTTATCCTTTCCTTAGAAGAATTTTTTTGAATGGTCCCTCAGTTTCCCCTTTATAAAGATGGGGCAAAGGACTTTAATTTATTCACTAATTCATTCAGCATGAATAGTCTAGGCACTGAAAAGACAGAGATAAGTAAGATGTAGTCCATATCTGGAGACAGGCACTGTCTTTTGCTATAGGAAACATACATATAAATTACAATAAAATTCAAGTAGAGATAAAATTGAGTTTAAAACAAAGTGCTGTGGGATTATATTATTATGTTGAGGCAGAGATTTCCAGACATGCTTGAATCCTTTGATAAAATATGTAGGGAACTTATGCATCTATCTATCTATATATATATCCTAAAATTTTTTGAAATTGCATATAAACATAGTTTTTCCACTTCTATTTCATTGTCATCCACTCTGCCTTTATATGTGTGATAGGAAATGACTGAACCATTTGAAAAACTGGCAAGGTTGTCTACAAACTTTTTAATATCTCCTTACTTTATGCCTTTCCTTATCAGGTCACCCCTACTTGGAACCTTCTTTCTTCTTCTCTAATGATCAGTTTTATTTTTCAGGGTCCCATTTGAGTTGGTTTGCATTTAGACGGTCTTAAGTGCACGAATGAGCGACTGAACTGAACTGAACTGAAGTGCACATAGGACATTAGATACTTAAATAACCTTCATTCTAAAACTACTTGTCAGGTACTGTCTGTTACTCAGGGGTTTGCTGCATATTGGGTTACTTTTATGGAGGAACATTTGCAGAATGGCACTGACACAGGGTGTTTACTTGTCCGGAGTAAAACACACAGATGTGTGAGCTCTTCTTTAATCATATCTTTAAATCTTCCATCTTCAGAGAATTCACTTTGGTTTTGAGAAGAACGTTGTAGCAAAATTGAAACCTGGTTATCCTTTTACTGGGGAAATTTTCATATTTTTGAAAAAGTTAACCAAGCCATATAACATTCAACCATCTAGTTTTTAGGGTTGAAATTTGGGCACCATTTTTTCCTGATTTAGCTCTGCCTTGATTGTGCAGCTCCCTTAATATTAGAGCAGCCTCCATATGTCCTAATTAAGTGGCCAAAGCTTGGCTTCTGTGAATTGTTTCTGTAATGTAGGCAGTAATGTCTCATAATGACTCTGAAAGAACTCTGTAACCAGTCTTGCCAAAACTAAAATTGTCTTTTATTTTTTATATCCCCAACTGTTCTCACCCTATTGGGGATACTAAATGTATTTGTAATTGGGAGGAACCTCATTATGTAGTTCTCTGGAAAAGATAACACTTCTCTTTATGATTTTAAAAACTGTGTGGCCAAGCCATGCACATTAAGGGTATATATGCACACACACTTGCCAGCACCTATGATTCTTTCAAGCCTTCCCTTTAATCCTCAGAATTTGTCAATAAGAAATTGATGAAAAGTTTTGCTTCTTTGCTCTTGTTGGAAAGCAGAATTCCGTGATCTCTTCAGACTGTGATTAACACATGTGGATTTCCAGACACAAATCCCCATGAGGTAGTATAAAAAAGGCACAGGGCCAGTACACCCAACCACCCACTAGTCCTGTCTGCTAAGACTGATTAAATACTCTGACCTAGAATTTAAGTATTTTGCCGTTATGGACTATTCAGTACAATCTAATTGATGTCTCTGTGTACCTTTCTAGACTTAGGGTAGCTTCAGCATTTTCTTGGTCTGCTGGACACAGTCCACGTTCCTTCTAGTCAGGCATGTTTTAATTCTTTTCATTCCCTAGAGAACTTTTAAGGCTGCGAGGGATATTTTGAATATCCAGGAGTGAGAGGGATGATGAATGCAGTAAGGACCCTGAGAAGGCAGAAAGGAATGGAATCCAGTGCCCAGGAGGGAAGGCTAAAAAAAGTAGAGACATCACTTTGATGATAACAGTAGGAAGGAGAAAAAATTGAGGGCAGACACAGATTAGGCTAGTTTCAGTGACTGGAAGTTGAAGTTGCTTCCGTTTTGTAAGTTAAAGTTGAGGTAAAATCAGTTTTGAGCATACATGCTCAAAATTCTCCAAGCCAGGCTTCAGCAGTATGTAAACCGTGAACTCCCAGATGTTCAAGCAGGTTTTAGAAAAGGCAGAGGCACCAGAGATCAAATTGCCAACATCCGCTGGATCATAGAGAAAGCAAGAGAGTTTCAGAAACACATCTATTTCTGCTTCATTGACTATGCCAAAGCCTTTGACTGTGTGGATCACAATAAACTGTGGAACATTCTGAAAGAGATGGGAATCCCAGACCACCTGACCTGCCTCTTGAGAAACCTGTATGCAGGTCAGGAAGCAACAGTTAGAACTGGACATGGAACAACAGACTGGTTCCAAATAGGAAAAGGTGTACGTCAAGGCTGTATATTGTCACCTTGCTTATTTAACTTATATGCAGAGTACATCATGAGGAAGGCTGGGCTGGAAGAAGCACAAGCTGGAATCAAGATTGCTGGGAGAAATATCAATAACCTCAGATATACAGATGACACCACCCTTATGGCAGAAAGTGAAGAGGAACTCAAAAGCCTCTTGATGAAAGTGAAAGAGGAGAGTGAAAAGGTTGGCTTGAAGCTCAACATTCAGAAAACAAAGATCATGGCATCTGGTCCCATCACTTCATGGGAAATAGATGGAAAAACAGTGGAAACAGTGTCAGACTTTGTTTTTTTGGGCTCCAAAATCACTGCAGATGCTGATTGCAGCCAGGAAATTAAAAGACGTTTGCTCCTTGGAAGGAAAGCTATGACCAACCTTGATAGTATATTAAAAAGCAGAGACATTACTTTGCCAACCAAGGTCCGTCTAGTCAAGGCAATGGTTTTTCCCGTGGTCATGTATGGATGTGAGAGTTGGACTGTGAAGAAAGCTGATGGCCGAAGAATTGATGCTTTTGAACTGTGGTGTTGGAGAAGACTCTTGAGAGTCCCTTATACTGCAAGGAGATCCACCCAGTCCATTCTAGAGGAGATCAATCCTGGATGTTCATTGGAGGGACTGATGCTAAAGCTGAAACTGCAATACTTTGGCCACCTCATACGACGAGTTGACTCACTGGAAAAGACTCTGATGCTGGGAAAGGTTGGGGGCAGGAGGAGAAGGGGACGACAGAGAATGAGATGGCTGGATGGCATCACCGACTCTGTGGACATGAGTTTGAGTGTACTCTGGGAGTTGGTGATGGACAGGGAGGCCTGGCGTGCTGTGGTTCATGGGGTCACGGAGAGTCGGACAGGACTGAGCGACTGAACTGAACTGAACTGAAGATCAGTTTTGCTGAAAAAGAGGGGAAAATGAAAGAATAGAGCTTGAGAAAATAGCTAAAATTTGGAATAGACACTGCTTGCACAGTCCCTTTCCCTAAACTGGTTGTCTCTATCAGCAGGGCTTGACCAGTCACACTGAAATTGTGCTGCCATACAGTGAACATATTAAAAAGCTTGCAAACTTCATCAGTAAGGTCCTTTAATGAGTACCTCTCTCATCCTTTATCCTATAATAATATGAATTGGTGCCATTACAGACAGTGTCTAGCACCAGTTGAGCTGTCAATGTCACCCAGCAATCCATTGTTTGGCTCTTGATTGCCTACTTCTGCTATTCTCTTCTTCTCGGGTGTGGTGCTTCCACACTTCAGTCTCTAAGACTCTTTGCGACCCCCATAGACTGTAGCCTGCCAGGCTCCCCTGTCTATGGGAATTTTTCCAGGTGAGAAAACTGGAGTGGGTTGCTATTTCCTTCTGATGATCTTCCCAACCCAGGGATCAAACCCGTGTTTCCTGCTTGACAGGCAGATTCTTTACCAGCAGACATTGTTTAGAGGTAAGGAAAATGGATTTTATAGGAACTGAAGTTCTCTGCAGTAACTTCACAAAGGAGGAACTGAGGTGTGTAGGCAGAGCAAGACCAGCAGCTAGACCTCCTAGAATTCCTCTCATTTATTTGCCAGTGGCAGATCTGCTTCTGAAGTGGGCCTGACTTTGCAGTGATTCCAGCAGAAAGGGTTGAAAGATGCATTTGGCATACTCTCCAGTTGCCCTTTCAATTTCTCTGTCCTGAGGGATCACAGATTTCATTGCTCTAAACTTGATATATGAACATCTGGATTTATAAAATGGTGAAACTTATAGGTGTGGAAATCTAGATTTATGGACCATGTAACTAAATTATTTGTTGTGTTAGAGGATATATCATATGTTTCTTTTAAATAATGATCTCCCATAACACATTTAAGATAGAATTTAGTTTTCAGCCCTGTTAATAATGCAACCTGGTAGGTAGATACACAGTATAAGTGAGATGTCCCTTCTTTAGCTGGGATCCCTTGCTTTAGCAACTATATAAAGTGAGCTGAATATTTCCCAAATCAAGGATAAATAAGGTTTTGGTGTAGGCCACTCTTTAAAAGGCAAGAGAGCTGCTTTCCAGAGAACACACTAGTTTTGACTTTAGGATTCCTGGAGTTTCACTGTATCACAGTTTTCATTCTTCATGATCCATTGAGTTGAACTTGTGACTTAAAGTGGTTCAAGGAACTGAGATTTATTGTAATTTGAGGAAGGAAACAGTGAAATAAAAAGGTAGTTTTGTTATTTGTATGCAAGGCCTCCTAAGAAACATTTCACAAACCACATGGTGTCAATTACCTCTTAATTTGTTGGCTTCATTTGTTCATCCAGCCACCCACCCACTCATTCTTTCCTTTTGCCAGTATTGGCAGTAGTCACTTTGTCAGGATTGAGGATGCAACAGTGGAGAGGACAGAGACAGTTCCAGCCCTCTTGGAGCTTCTAGTCTAGTGTGAATTGCAGTTAAGTTAACCATGTAATTCTCAGTAGAGTGTGATTATTAGCTAGAAAGATTGAACTCCAAGATTTCCTGGGTGTATAGAAAAGTCGCTGACGACCCAATGTCAGTTGCTCAATCATATTCTATTCTTTGCAACCCCATGGACTGTAGCCTGCTAGGTTCCTCTGTCCATAGGATTCTCCTGGCAAGAATACTAGAGTGGGTAGCCTTTCCCTTCTCCATGGGATCTTCCCCACCCAGGGACTGAACCATGGTCTGCTGCACTGCAGGCAGATTCTTTACCATTTGAACCACCAAGGAAGCCCCATATCACCTGCGATTCATAGACAAACAATGTGTAAGCTACTTCTTGCTATATAAGAAATTATTCCCAAATGGTGTTTTGAACAATACACATTTATGATTGCACAGTTTGTGTGGGCCAGGCACTGGGTTATGATTTAGCTGGATACTCTGCTTCAGGGTTTTACATTGGCTGCAATCCAGGTGTTGGCCAGGGCTACAGTCACTTCAAGGCTTAACTGGGGAATGATCTACTTCTAAGCTCACTCATGTGATTGTTGGTAGAATTCAGTTCTTCATGGATTGTTGGCTTGTGGGCATCAGACCAGGCTGTTGACCAGAGGTCACCCTAAATTACTTGCCATATGGGCTTTTTATGGGACAGCTTATAACAGGGCACCTGGCTTAATCAAAGTGAGCAAGTAAGGGAGAAAGAGAGTGACAGGAAGACAGAATCATAATCTTTTGTAAACTAATCTCAGAAATGACATCTCATCACTTTTGCCGTTCCTTAGAAACAAGTCATTAGATCCAGCTGCACTCAAAGGGAGCAGCTAATATCCAAAGGAAGATTATATAAGGATGTGAATATCAGAAGACAGAGATCATTGGGAGTCATTTTAAAAACTGCCTATCACAGAAATGTTCTCTTGTGCAGAGATGTGAGTTGAGCTGCTTCAGTTCAGTTCAGTCGCTCAGTCATGTCCGACTCCTTGCTTTATGGCTCACTATTCTTGATCTCATTCTTATAAAACTCAAAATTTGTCACAGGTACCCCTGCCTCCAGTCCATGGTATATTGTCATAGGGTTATCTGGGTTGACAAGAAAACAGCTCTAGTTGTTAAGTCCCCTATCCCTTACATCACTTCAATCATAATCATTGGGAGGGTCAGGAAGATGTCTTCAGAAAGAAAGATTATTTGAGCAAGTGCAAATTTAATGCCAGCTTTCATGGTGTATGTCCAAGATTTCTGGTTGCCCTGTTCTCTCAGACACCTGTTCTAGTTAGGTTCTTTTGGTTACCAATGGCTCACTTAAGATACTTTAAGTAGTGGATAATTTATAACTAGTATATTTGCCCATTGGTATCCAGAAAATGCTTGAAAACCAGGTCTCAGGAAAAGAGATGTATTTGTTAAGGTAGGGAATATGCCACTGTAAAAGACAGCAAAATAAAAAGCCTTAAGTCAGGTGGAAATTGATCTCTTGATTTCTCTGTCTCCCTCTTTCCTTCTTTCTTCCTCTGCCTCCCTTCCCTTCTCTCACTCCCTCTGCTTCTCTGTCATAACAGTATAGCTGGTTTAGCCAGGCAGAGCATTTCTGCAGTTGCGCTCTATGAGGTAGTTCAAGGATCCAAGTACCTTCCCTTGTTCTTCCTATATCCTCTAGAGCAGCGGTCCCCAACCTTTTTGATACCAGGGATGGATTTCGTGGAAGACAATTTTTCCACAGACTTGGGATGGGGGAATGATTCAAGCACATTATATTTATTGTGCACTTTATATCTAATCTAATGCTGCCGGTGATCTGACAGGTACTGGTCTGTGGCCTGGAGGTTGGGACCTCTGCTGTGGAGCACAGACTGATAAATTATGACTGGGAGGCCAAATCTTGCCTGTTGCCTGCTTTTGCAAATAAAGTTTTATTTGAACACAACCACCACCATTTGTTTATATCTTCTCATGGTTGATTTAGTCCTACAGCAATGGAATTGAGTACTTTTGACAGAGACCTTGTGAACTACAAAGCCTAAATTATTTATAGTCTAGCCTTTTTTTTTTTTTAAAAACAAAAAGTGTGCCAGCCCCTAATCTAGAGCATTGTCCTTTTGCATAGTTTCTGCTATCTTTTATATTTGAGGTTGTGGGAAGAGAAATGAGCAAGAGTTCAGAGTAAAAAATCTTATTCCTAGAAAATGAGGAGGAAGTTGTGTACATCAGTTTTGTTCACAAGTTGTTGGTGAGAACTTAGTCACCTGGCCATGCCTGGCAGTAAGGTGACTGGAAAATATAGTCTCTAATTGGGTAGCTTTGTGCTCAGAAAATACTCATGGCAAGAGGATAATGGGTATGGGAAACCCTATAATCCTAATTTTTCAGTTGAATAAGGCATTGAGAGGTGAATGTGAGTCTTTAAGGCCACAGCAGTGAAACTGAGCTGCTAAAAGAACAAAAGCAATATGAACATTGGGCCACATAGAGATTAAAATTAGAAGAAAATTCAGCATCCAAGCCAGTTTCAGAGATCTTAACATCAGGGTAGCTGATTTTCAGAGGATCTACTTTCTTCCTCCCCTCCTACAGAAAGGCATTCTTTATTATTATTTTTTCCATTTTTTGTGTGGCAAATACCAAGAGCTTCTTTTTTTTTTTTTAATTGGAGTACAATTGCTTTACAAGGTTGTGGTGGAAGTGAATCAACTATATGTATACATATATCCCTTCCCTCTTAAGCCTACCTCCCACTCCCCTTCCCACCTCTGCTTTCTAATCTTCTACTTCATATACCTTTCCTCTCTATCCCATGTTCTGCTTACTCATCTTTTTTCTTCATCACAGTTTTCTCTTGACCTTAATTTCCTCATGACTCTAGTTTTGTCTCATAGCATGTCCTGATTATCTTTTCAGTCTTACCTCACAAGATTCTCTTTGTTCATTGCCTTGTTCTCATAGTATTACATTGTTTCAATTTCCAAAAGGGAGAAATAGATGAATACAGATTATTTGTCAGAGTTTCTGGCCATTCTTGCAATGATTGCCTTGGGGGTCAGTAATTACTATGATTGTGGAGGATGGACACTTTGTGTAAAATTTGGCTTCTTAGGGCTTTCCTTTGAACAAAGGAGTAGGGATAGACCACTGACAGGTTTATCAGAACTATCATCATAAAACCACAGCTCCTCCTTGACATCTAGTATTGACCCAGGCTTTCATGTGCATCTTTTAATCTGTCATAACTAAAGCTTGTCAGTCTACTCTCATTTATGAATGAGCCAAGTATCATCAATATTTGGCATTACTTTTTTTTTCTGAGTTCAGATCTTTTTTTTTCTTTTATTTATTGGAGGCTAATTATTTTACAATATTATATTGGTTGGTTTTGCCATACATTGACATGAATCTGCCCCGGGTGTACATGAGTTCCCCTTCCTGAACCCCCCTCCCACCTCCGTCCTCCCCTTATCCTCCCTCTGGGTCATCCCCGCACACCAGCCCCGAGCATCATCCTTTGACATATGAAGAGTCTCCTAGTGTTGATAGCAGCTAGCAGTTACAATTTGTTGATGAACATGAATCTGTTACTGTGTTTATCTGTAATAGCAGGACCGAGTATAAAAATTATGCCTTTCTTAGAACTCCAAGAAAGTTGTCTTTATGACTTTTTATTTCATTGTGTTACTCTTATCTTTTTCCCATAGCCACAACTTTCATCTCAAACCTCTCCTTCATTGTAAGAATGAACGTTTACTGTGTGGCAGACATGTGCTGAATATGTGACATATATTTCATTCTCACACCAGTGCTGCAGTATAGGTACCAGTATTAGCTCCATTTTGCAGGTGAGGAAACTGAGGCAGAGAAGTCAAGTGATTCCCCCCAAGTTACATAGCTGCTGCTGCTAAGCCATTTCAGTCGTGTCTGACTCTTGTGCGACCCCATAGACGGCAGCTCTGCCATCCCTGGGATTCTCCAGGCAAGAACACTGGAGTGGGTTGCCATTTCCTTCTCCAGTGCGTGAAAGTGAAAAGTGAAAGTGAAGTTGCTCAGTCGTGTCCGACTAGTAGTGACCCCATGGACTGTAGGCCACCAGGCTCCTCTGTCCATGGGATTTTCAAGGCAAGAGTACTGGAGTGGCTTGCCATTGCCTTCTCTGAGTTACATAGCTAGTAAGTAGCAAATCCAGGGAGAAGGAAATGGCAACCCACTCCAGTGTTCTTGCCTGGAGAATCCCAGGGATGGGGGAGCCTGGTGGGCTTCCGTCTATGGGGTCACACAGAGTCGGACACGACTGAAGTGACTTAGCAGCAGCAGCAGCAGCAGCAAATCCAGGATGCAAGCTCAGGAGATTTGATTTCAGAATGAGGTACTTTTTCTCGTTAAGTTATATAGTTCATAAAATATTCCATACCCAAAATTGTCCTGTACAGAGATTGTAACTCTTTTCTTTACCTTTTCCCCTCATGAATTACTTTCAATAATGCTCCAAGATTTGTGTGTTTACCAACTACTGATGTCTCAAGGAAAGCTATCAGAGTCCATCAACTAAACTATGCATGTGAAAAATGTTGAGTGGGACTTCTCTGGTGGTCCAGTGGTTAAGTCTCTTCACTTCCAATGCAGGGGGCACAGGTTTGATCCCTAGCTGGGAAACTAGAATCCCGGATGCCACATGGCATGGCCAAAAAAAAAGTGTTGAGTGATATATTTTCATGATGAATTTAAAATTTTCTTATGGAGCTGTGAAGGTCCATTGGATAAACGAATGTGCTTCTGATAAGTATTTACTAACACAAATAGTCTACATTACCTTGGTAAATGTAGAGGGTTGAATTTTCTTAGTATGTGTTGGTCATACAGCCACAAAAAATCCCAGGTAGAAATGCCGTTTGTGTAAGTAATATAGATTTAATGTCTTTTTAGCTTCCCTGGTGGCTCAGACGGTAAGGCATCTGCTTGCAATGTGGGAGACCAGGGTTTGATCCCTAGGCCAGGAAGATCCCCTGGAGAAGGAAGTGGCAACCCACTCCAGTACTCTTGCCTGGAAAATTCCATGGACACATGAGCCTTGTAGGTTACAGTCCATTGGGTCACAAAGAGTCGGACACGATTGAGCAACTTCACTTCGACTTCACTTTGTCTTTTAAAAACACAGTTAACCCCTGGGTTCCATAGAGGGCTGACTGTATTATGTCATTTTATATAAGGGACTTAAGTGTCCATGGATTTTGGTATCCGTGGGGTGTCCTGGAATCAACTCCCCACAGATACTGAGGGAAGGAATGGACTGTTACATCAATATATGACTAATGTCAGAATGGCCTTTGCTGGATAGGAATGCTAACACAAATTTTCAAAAACATCTAAACTACAAACATAACAGTTGGTCTGCAAAATTTGCATGTACTCCTCCTTCCTATTTGCTGTATTATTAAGTTATACTTGACCCTCCTTGAACACCTGGTTAAAAATTCACCTATGGGTATCCAGCACCAATTAACTACATCTAACCCATCATTGCCTCTCTGTGTACTCTCCATAATTCTAGATGTTCATACAGATGTTTGTTTTTGCTGACATGTTTTCTGTAGCTGGTGTTAAGTCGTCTCATGCATGTTTGTTTTGTCACATTTTATAGACTGAATTGTCTTCATGATGTCAGGAAGTGCCTTTACAAACAGAAGGTGAGCAGTAAATGTTGTTGACTGCCTGCCTTTACAGAACACAAACATCTGCTTGCTGCAGGTCAAGACTCTTAGAATTCTCAGTGAATACAGAGTCCCTTAATCACAAAGACAAGCCAAGAAGAAGGAAAATAAAGCACTTACAGCTTTTACAAGAAAAAAAAAAAAGAAGCAAAAATAAGAACCCTTCACTGTTTGATTTTCTTCAGGTCCACTCTGATTTAGCTTGATTAAAGCCATCTGAAAGTATTTTTAAAATAAAGGATAAAGAATTCCCACATTGACTTCTTGAAAATAGTAAATGGAGACTTTGATTCCTATTTGAAGCTGCCATAATGCTTTGTAGAAGGTGCTAGTGCACCATTCACTTACTTCTGTGGTTATGTGAAGGAGTAGCCAAGGAAGTGGTTTGTGTGTGTACCTCTGTGTGTGTGTGTGTGTGTGTGTGTGTGCGTGCTGGTGGGGGAGATGTTCTCTCGTAACACTGACCCCCTTCTAATGAGATTTGTGTAACTCCTGATTTATAAGAAAAAACCTGTCATGAGAGTTCATCTGTATAAAAGAAAAAGCAAAGCCTTGGAACCGAAGCAAAGAAATTATGAACTCAGTGTTTGCTTAAACTCATAAGTTATAAGGAAAGTTTGGCAGATCTGGTATGATGGAGAACTATTTTATAAGAGATCAATAAAATGTATAGGTATTTAAGAGAAAACAGGTAGGCACGTGTTATCTAAATCTGGAAGCTTTGAGGGGAAGGTCCTGGTGATACAGTTCTATGCTACTCCTACTCCCAGCTGCTTCTGAAGAACTGACCTATTTTCTAGCTCTAAGAAGGCTGCCTTAGCCTAGATATATCTTAAGGAGTCAGCTCGGCTGTGGTTCATTCTTGCTATCTGAAGATTATTTTAAATAAGGGTATCCAGTGCTGTCTTTCAAGCTTGTAGGTGTACCAGTCAGGCCACTATCAGTAAGACGGGGTTTTGGGATGCTTTATATGTGTGAACAGCTAGGCTTTTTTGACCATCTACTTTTTCTCTCTGGTCTCCTTTTTGACGGTAAAACTCTATTCCTAGTCCTGTACTTACTTACAGCTTGTTGCATGTTCACTGTGCCATAGAATATGTTCTATTTTACTTGGTAAAATTGTTTTCTGTACAGCTGATGATAATATACTCAACTGCTTATATGGCTATTTCCCTCACCAGACTGAAAGCTGAGAACAAGAACATATCCTATTCTTTGTATCACTAGCATCTAGCAAAAATGAAATGATCTATAATTGTTCTATGGATGTATGAGCAGAGTTGTATCTCAGGATCAAGGACCAAAGTGAAAATAATTGTACTAATTTTAAACTGAGCATTTTCTATGTATAGGGCATTGTTTTGAGCTCTCAAATGAATGATATCATTTAATGTTCACAGCTACCGCATGGAGAATTATTATTATCCATATCCCTGGCGGATAAAGAGTCTGCCTGCCAGTGCAGGAGACCTGAGTTGGATTCCTGGGTTGGGAAGATTCCCGGGAGGAGGAAATGGCAACCCACTCCAGTATTCTTGTTTGGGAAATCCCATGGACAGAGGAGTCTAGAGGAGCTACAGTTCATGGGGTTGCAAGAGTCAGACACGACCTAGCGACTAAACCATCACCACCATCATGTTTGGTGGTGGAGAACGCCGAGGTCCAGAAAGGCAAAATTATTTACCTAAATTCACATAGCTAGTATGTGTTGGAGTGAGGATTTAAACCAAAAGATGTCAGTCTCTAAATCTCCACCACTACATTGTCTGCTACAGTGTCAAGTTTATTAGTAAGCATGGCCAGCTCGGTGGGGAGCTCAGGGTGACTTCAGGTTTCTGAGCCCAATATAGCTTCATATTAGTACAGATATTAATCTAAATTATCCCAGAGAACTGGGGGCTTACTGGTGGTGATTTAGTCACAAAGTCTTGTGCCCAACTGTTGCAATCCCATGGTCTATAGCCCGCCAGGCTCCTCTCTCCATAGGATTCTCCAGGCAAGAATATTGGAGTGGGTTGCCACTTCTTTCTTCAGGGGATCTTTCCAACCCAGGAATTGAACCCAGGTCTCCTGCATTGCAGGCAGATTCTTTACCGACTGAGCTTTGAAGGAAGCCCTAGTTACCTCAAATTTTCTTCCAGAAGGGCCGGAGACTACTCTTAATTTGAGGATGAGGATGCTAGTGCTGGAAGAGACTTCTATGGAATTGTGGTGAGAGTTTAACGAATTGCTTTATAATTCTCCCCCCTTGGACTCTGTTTCTCTCCTCTGGTCTATTTTTCTGATGTTAGGGATACAAATCATGAAGAATGGGTCACAGGTGTTCTTGGCAAAGGGAGTATCATTTGTGAGGATCTTGACATGGCATATTCGAGGAGTACAAAGCTGCTCAGTGTGGCTAGAATACGGGGACTGAGTGGCAGAGACACTAGATGAGCCTCGTAAGGGAGTGATTAGCTAATTCAGAACCTCCACAGAATTTGGGGTGAGTGTGGTTGGATAATCCTCAATATAAGTCATCAAATGATAATATATAGAAATTCTCTCCTACTTTTGTGAAAGTAAACCCCTTGAATTATTGAAGATGGCCCTTTTGTTGAATTCCCTGTTATGATGGATTATGTTCTAAGGGAATTCCAGGGTGCAGTCAGGCCCTCAATTATACTCAGAATATGTTCCCACAGAACATATTATCTATGAAAAATTCAGGACTAGAGAATTTGGCTCAGATTATATAGCTAGATATGTTGATAGCTATAGATGTAGATATTATAAATACATATAATTTAATGAAAGAGATTAAATTCATGCTCTAATATAATTAGTAGGTATGTTGAAACCTTTAGTCAATAATTACAACTTAATAAAATAACTTAATTCCCATACATACCCCATTCCTTTTAGATCACAGTTTACACAGAAAATTATTCATCTAGTCACTAATCATCTGATTTCCCTACTATGATAAGATGGCCTAAAATTTGAAGAAAGTGATTATTGAAATCCTCCAGGATACATAAAACACAGGGTGCCCCAGGTGGCTGGGCCTCCTTACTCTTCTGGTGGGGTGGTGGGAAGATCTCCACATTTTGTAGTTTTCACCACAGATGCAATGAAGTTGGAGGTGAACTGACAACAATGAGAAGGAAACTAGAATTTACTGAGTGCTGACCACAAGTCTGACACCTGGCATCCGCTATCTTATTTGTGGTGTGTGGTTTAGTTGGTAAGTCCTGTCCAACTCTGACTCCATGTACTGTAGCCTGCCAGGTTCCTCTCTGTCCATGGAATTCTCCAGGCAGGAATATTGGATTGGGTATTCCCTTCTCCAGGGGATCTTCCCAACCCAGGGATCGAACCTGTGTTTCCTGCATTGCAGGCAGATTCTTGATTATCTGAGGTAGGTGCTACTAATGACCACTTTAGAGATGAAGAGACTGAGACTCACGTTAGATGACTTCCCCAAGGTCACACAGGGGGTTAAGTTCTGGAACAGAAATTTGGGTACTGTACAATTCTGTCTGCCTAGGAAGTTATCCCCTTCCAGCTTCCCCTTTACTTGATTTTCAGTTTTCTGGACAGCTGGCTTCTCCTTCTCTCTCAGGTTTTCACCAGAAACTGGCTCTTCAATTTGGAAATCAAGGCCAAATAGGGAAGGAGACCTTGATAATATATGATAAGGTGAATTAGCTAGCTTTTCAGGTTCTAGACTAGAAACATCTCACCAGCTGAAAGGACTTAAGGTTATTGCTGCATTCTCCCCACCACCCCCCACACCACGTCTTCCGCTTCCCCTCCTTGCTGTCTGATAGCATGTAATAATCTCCCCTCTTCATTCCTCTTCAACTGCAGGAAAGTGACCACCAGAAATAATTTCTGTGGTATAACTCAGAATCGTGTACCATGAGCCAAAAATGAAATATGACTTTTATCAGTTTTCTTGATATCTAAGAGCCCCAGATAGGTTACAGGGGAGGAGGAAGTCTTTTTTGGGCATGGATACTTCGGGGCAGCTCAAGTCTGTGTAGAGTGCGACAGTGAGGGCTATCTTTGTCAGCCAAAGGCCAGAATAAAGGCAATGAGTGCTTGAGAGCAGGGACAGGGAATTCCGTTTAGAGTAAGAATTCTTTAAAGGCAAAGATCATTTCTTGTTTCTTGTTTCCGGCACCTACCATAGTGACTTGAATATAGCTGGTGCTCAGTAAATGTTTATTAAATGTTCAAGCCTAAAATTCTAAAGGAAAAATGAGTATGTAAAGAGAAACATCATTTTGTTAATAGGTATCTTTTAAAGTAATTCAAACTATGAGAAAGCAAGGAACACAGTGGCCTTTTGGAGGAACTGCTATGACTACAGATGAGAATATTGGTAGTTGTTCCAACTCTACCATTAACTAGCTATGCACCCATGGATGGGGCTTCCCTGGTGGCTCATGTGGTAAAGAATCTGCCTGCAATGCGGGAGACCTGGGTTCGATTCCTGGGTTAGGAAAATCCCCAGGAGAAGGGAAAGGCTGCCCACTCCAGTATTCTGGCCTGGAGAATTCTATGGACTGTATAGTCCATGGGGTTGCAAAGAGCTGTACACAACTGGAGGACTTTCACTTTCACTTTACCCATGGATGAGTATCTTAAATAGTCTGTGCTCTAGTTGTCTTATCTATAAAATTTAGAGGATAGAATGTTTCTAAAGTTGTTTCATGAGTTTATTATTTTAGTCACATGATAAAAAATATCCAGTATTTATTTAGCTCCTAAAAGTTTACAATGACTCATGTGTATTATCTCAGGCCTCCCACAATGTTGTGAAATAATATGATTATCTTGGTTTTATAGATGAATAGTCCATGGCTTAGATTAAGGAAGTAATTTGTACTAAGCACATTTTTTTGACTCAATCCAGTCCTTTTTCCAGGTTCTACAGCTCTTTGCACATAGTAATTACCTGTATGGAAATAATGCTTCCAAAGTGCTTGAAAAATCATTCATTCCCTTAAATCCTCAAGCATCTCTCCTCCAACTGTATTTGATTGTTAATTTACTCAGCAAACTCCTTTTGAAATCTCAAACCCTTCGAAGTTGACTTAGGAATTTCACATTCTTGAGGTCTTAATTAATGAGGCTTTCCTTTCTTCTTCTGCAATGAGCCTGGGCTTTTTGATTAAGAAAATGCGTTTGCCCTACTGGAAGCTTCAGTAGATTATGAAGGGTGATAATTTTTAGCTTAGCTAGAAATGGAATCCCTGTGCTAAGTGAACCATCTCTATTACAGCTAACAATAGAAAGTAAACCTGCTTTTGCTTTAATGTAGATTCATATCTACTAGTGCAGTATGACATTATGAGCAAAGAACTGTGCATATATACCCGCTTAGAACATTTTGAAAATTATTTTGTCATTGGATGTATCAAATATCAAATCTACTACTGGACATTTTTAATATATATTAAGATAAATCATATTCCTTTATAACTTCAGTCCTCCTGGGAAGGAGTATTCAGATATACAGTGTTTCCCCAGGGCATGACACACTAGCTAAGTTTTCATAATTGAATGAAATATGAAGGGAGTTTGGCAGATATTACTGAACCTGTCAGAATTAAATGCTTGTAAACTCAATTAGTTCGAGGGGAGGGGACAGATTTGGAGAAATATCAAAATTCAATTAGCAAGTTGGGGTTGTTAGCCCACTCTTTGGGGGTAATCTATCAAGAAGAAAAGAGTACTTTGAACACCTGCGATCAACTAATTAAACACATTAGGTTCTGACAGGGTGGTTTTTTAATGTTCATCATCACTTTAAATCTATTTGGCCAGAAAACTTGGTATGAAAGAATTTTAATGGTCAGCATTATAAATAAGCACATCGATGGACTAATTTAGGTGTAGGCACAAGGTGTTTCCTTACTCTTCTTTTGATTGAAAGATTCTTACTCTAAAGTTTTGATTCCTTTTAATGGCTAATTTAGGTATTGCCAACACAATGCTCTTATGTATGCTAAATACTGCTTAATTGTTAATGAACCTGTTTATCATGAGTGAAGTCTTAGAGGTATTGATTGATTACAATACTGCTCATTCCAAAAATGGATTTCTTGTGTGCTCCTGGTATTTCTTAAAGTTAAAATGATGTTTAGAGGCGTTATAATGTGGAATGACTAAGCCAGGGAACTTGAACATTTCATGGATGTGTTCTCTCAAAGGAAATAATGTTTTTTCTTTGATTTACACTTGATTTTAACTAAATTTGTTGTGTACTTGCTACTGTTGAACTGTTTTGAAGCTTTATTTTGTTCTAGCTGGATTTCAACTCACAGTAGTTATTGCAAATATTATTAACAATGAGGTTTTGCTTCTTTATAATCACTTGCCACCCTTATCACTATTGGCCAAGTGTTTACTGGGAAACTTTATTCCTTTATTCTGAAAGGAAAGGGATATGACAAGTCTCAGCATTGTAAGACAGCAGTCTGGGATAAATGGTGGATGAAGAATGATCTGGATTAGTGTTTTTACCACTCTTAGTTCTGTAAATATCCTTGATTATTTGATGACTGTGGCCAAGTTACAGCTTCTTTCAGCTTTGTCTTCCTCATCCATAAACTCCATATCTCATTCAATTTAACATTCCTATTCCTTTTTATTTATTGGCACTCATGTCATCACACAATCACACAGTAACTTATGTCTTCCTCAGTCTTTTTTTTTCCTATCTGGCTGTCTTTGGTTAACCTTGGTCTTATAGTCCCTTTACCCTGGGGACTTCACTCACCATATTTATCTCTTTGCCTTTATTTATACAGGGCAGCTGAGCCACCTGCTCTCTTCCAGTCTTTGCACTAGGGTCATATGTTTGATGGTGCTGCTTTCCAGCCTCTATCACTGTAATGGAAAGATCCTTTTATCTGTCAGGGGTCACTGACCCACAGAGTAGAAAATGAATTGAGGGCAATACAGAAATAAAAATTAACCTAATTTATATTTACCTGATTTTAAAATAAGGATAGGAACATCAAAGTTTGATCCATGGGTTGTCAATGCATTTATTTACTGAGTGCTGCATCAGTTTGCTCTCTGTGCATTCTTTCAAGTTGTAGAGTGACTGAGAGGTGGAGTGATGTAGGAGGCAAGAAAAAGGCTGTGAAACACAGAGATTAAGGGACTGTTGCCATCTGAACAGGGAATCAGGGAGCATCGACTTCAAGTTACAATCAACTTCAATTATCCACTCTGTAAATTCTCCACAGCAGATTTTCAAACCCCAGTTACTTTCTTTTTGGTTTCCAGAACACTTGTGGGCTACACTTGCCATTGGTGTGTGCTTGGGGAATAGAAGCTAATTTTAATACTGTCCTTCCAAATTCAATTGAGAAGCAATATCTGGTATTGAAAATGGTAATATATGATATATAATAAGTTTTGGATTATCAGCTCTTTCAGATTAAATATATGTGATGGATTTATGTGTTATAGGAAAGCACAGAAAATACAAAAAGAATTTAAACCCCAGCTATGTTCTGTTTGTGTGACATTGGACAATTTACTTGTTGCCTTCAATACTGCTGAGGCAGCTCAGAAAGTGAATTTTTTCCTGTGGTGGACTGTTCTATTCAGAGAAGGCACTCAGAAATGTTAAAAATAAACAGTTTTGAGTAATGGCAAATTCACTCACTGGTGTTTTAGATAACAACGCTAAGAAGTTGCTGAGGCGCCAAAGCTGATTACCAAGTAAAAAGCAGAGTGTGGAAACAGTAGTTTATTTAATACTTTTGAACAAAATAAACCCTTCTCTCTCCCTCACACCCTGCTTCAATGGCCATCCACACAGGCACTTTCTGTATCTTAATCTTTCTTCTCTACCTTTTCTGTGACTTGTGCTTTTCCTGTGTCTTCCCTCCCATTAGCCTCTTAACAATCTTTCCTTTGTATATGCTGCCTTTTATTTTCTCCTCAACCTCCTGTCCCATTTATATCTCTTTTATCCCTCTTCATCCTTCTCTTTTAGGAGCACATAATATTGAATAAGAGTATACTTTAAATAGTTGTTAATTTCATCAAAAATTAAAATTGTACATCAAAGACATGATCAAGAAAGAGAAAAGACAGCCTATAGAATGAGAGAGAATATTTGCAAATTATATATCTGATAACAATTTAGTATCCAGAATATATAGAGAATTTACAACTCAGCATCTAAAAGATAAACAACCCAATTTTTTTCAAAGGGGCAAAGGACTTAAATAGTCATTTCTCCAAAGAAGATATAAAACTCACCAACAAGCACATGAAAATATTCTTGATATCATTAGTCATTATGGAAATGCAACTCAAAACCACAAGGAGGTACCATTTCATGCTCATGAGGATGTTTATAATAATGATTTTAAAAATAACAAGTATTAGCAAAGATATAGGAAAAGTGTAATTCTTGTGCATTACTGGTGGGAAAGTAAATTTGTTCAGCCACTATTGAAAACATGTTGACAGTTCCTAAAAAATATTGAAAATAGAATCACCACATGACTCAGTAATTCTCCTAGATATATATCCCGAAGAATCAAAAGCAAGGACTCCAACAAATGTGTATACATACATTTTCATAGCAACACTGTTCACGGTGTAGCTAAAAGTAGGGAAAAGCTCACTGTCCATAAATGGATGAATAGAAAGACAATTTGACATATATCCATATAATGGACTATTATTTAGTCATAAAAAAGATGAGCCCTGAAAATATTATCTTAAGTGAAAGAAACCAGACACAGAGACCACACACTGTATGATCCATTTATATCAAAAATCCAAATTAAGCAAATTCATAGAGATAGAAATTATATTAGTGGTTACCAGGGGCTTAGATAAGGGGAGAATGAGAGAGAAAGTGCTTAATGGCTATGGAGTTTTGTTTGCGGAGTGATAGAAATTTTTTGGAAATAAATAAAGCTGGTAGTTGCACAACTTTCTGAATGTACTAAATTCCACTAAATTGTTCACTTTAAGGTGATTGTATGCTGTGTAATTTCAGTTCAATAAATTACATATATACACATACATATATCTTCATATGTGTATGTGTGTGTATATATATATATTTCTAAGTTTGTTTCATATGCTGAAGTTAGAAATCAGGTATCTAATATTTCTCAAACACACCTGCACACAAATACATATACCCCTTAAAACTACTGATGTTAACTTCCATTTTCCCTTCATGTGACCATCATTGGAGTTCTCTTTGTGTATTTATGTGTATGGGGGTTGGGAAGAAGTAGTTCAGTAACATCCAACAGGAAGAAAATCCAATCCCAAGATACTTTATGAAATCTAAAGAATAGAGTCAAATTAATATCCACTTACTCTTTTTATCAATAGAAGAAAAGCTAAATTCATTAATGCATGTATGAATACAAAAAAAACAGTAAAAGATAAATTTGGCAAAATAAGGTCTATTCAAAGGATGCATCTGTGAGCTGAGAAATGAGATAGGGCATAGTGCCCTGAAATAGCTTCTGTCTTCAGAAAAGCAAATGAGAGGAGAATGGATAAGACTGAGGGCACTGACCTGGCTTGTTGAAACTAAAGAAAAGGGTTTTGGTGAGTATTCTGCATTCCAGCCACATCTAGTAGGGATTTTGAGGTGGAAGGAGATAGTCTAGGAGAGGGAGAAAGAGTAAATGTGGATGTGTTTGTGTTCAAATTAATCTCCAGGGTAAACATAGTCATAAAAATCTCTGAAATTCAGATTTCCACTTTAGTACTTCAGTATGAAGAATATTCTCTGAGAAGTATAGGAAATATTCTCAGTTCTGATTATTAGAAGGACTTATGAGATTGGCAGATGAGTGACAGATGTTCTGTCAGCTTTGGATGTCTGAATAGGTTTATTTTCAGGCTACACTTATTTGCTTTTGCACAAATAATTGATAATTTTGAATTGTGGTGTTGAAGAAGACTCTTGAGAGTCCCTTGGACTGCAAGGAGATCCAAGCTATTAATCCTAAATTATATCAGTCCTGAATATTCATTGGAAGGACTGATGCTGAAGCTGAAACTCCAGTACTTTGGCCACCTGATGCGAAGAACTGACTCATTTGAAAAGACCCTGATGCTGGGAAAGATTGAAGGCGGGAGCAGAAGGGGACGACAGAGGATGAGATGGTTGGATGGCATCACTGACTTGATGGACATGAGTTTGAGCAGGCTTCGGGAGTTGGTGATGGACAGGGAAGCCTGGTGTGCTGCAGTCCATGGGGTTACACAGAGTCAGACATGACTGAGCGACTGAACTGACACTTATTTGAGCCATGAATTCTTCTAGTCACACCATAAGAGCTTGTACTTTAAGATGTTTTTAAAGTTAGAAATAATCAACTGCTGCAAGCTGGGCTCACACGACCAGATAGTGTGGTCAAGAGTGAAGGGAGAGTAACCCAGAAAGTTCCCCCTTCTCCTTGAGTTGTCATTACTGTTCAATTGTTCCTTGGCAGTGGTCTAAGTCCACCTTTTCCCTGGGCAGACTGCTATTTTTGTGAAGAGAGGACCAATATAATTGGGGTTTAATTAATGGATTGATAGGGTAAAGGGGTAAAGGTTCGCCACAGGAAATAAATTGATGACTAATGTATTTTTGCATCCAAGACTGGAAAGGAGAGATAATGGAGAGAAAAGAATAAAGTTAAGTGTTAAGGCTATCGTTTAAATGAAAGTTTGTTGGACTCTGCCAGTGATTTATTTCTGTTGGCTTGTGTTTCCTTTAGACCTGTATGTCTATGGGGATGAGAATGGGAAAATTACACCCTACCTCTCTGAGATAAATATTTCCCTCCTATGGTCTTTGCAGCTCCCTATCGATACCTTAAGTAAATACACAGTCAAGTAGGAGAGAAAATATCCAAATATAGAGTCAACATAACAGTAGCTGGGAATAGTAGACTAATGATGATTTTCTTGATTCTCACTGAATGAACATTTAACTTACCAGTGTTTTATTGCATCACTGAGAGTAATAAGACCATACCAAACCCAGGTCTGTACTACCCATAAGACTTTAGTTTGCCAGCCTTTGTAGCAACACCTGATACATGGCCATAGCTACAAGTTCCTTTCAACAATTATTTTCATCTTCCACTGTGAATAGAGAAGGGTAAGTTAACATTGGCTGAAGAAGAGAACTTTTGGTAAGATAATAGTCATTTCAATGGATTTTATTGGGAGGAACTTTATTTTTCCAGATCAACGATAAAAGCAGATTCATTGGCAAAAGCTTAGTAACAGTTGGTTAATGACAAATTAAGTATGTTTGGGCCATTTCCCTAAGCTTTCAATATTGATGTTATAGAACACGAATGTTTTACTTTCCTATAGAACTGTTTCTGTTATCACTATTGGAGAACAAATTATGGACTGGATGGGCCCTGGAACACTTTTAAATGTCATGATTAGTCACTGAAGAAGTCTGGGGAATCTTTCAGCAATATTCTTTTACTCTTCTGTTTAGACTGGCTCAAACCTGGCTTGGGTGAAAAAAGAATGGACTGAGTAACCCTTCAAGGTCACTTCCATTTTACTGATTTTGTAACCTAACTCTCTTGATACTTCCCCATTTCCTCCTCCCCACTGGAAATGAGAGAAATACAAAGCCCTTTATCAGAAATCTGTGATAAGCTTTCCTATCAAGCCACCTACACATACCAAGAATATAAGCTCAAAGTACATTACTTGAAAAGTTTTACAATATAATCCCTCCCACCTTACTCACAGTTGTCACATAACCCTCAGTAGTGGGGATACATAATTTGTTTCTCTTTTTTTTTCTTTTCAGTTAGATAATTTGTTTCTGAAATTCAGGGACTCTTACTTCTATACTCAGAAGCTTGCAAGCATAAGCAAGATGGGATTTGGTTTAATTCGGGTTTAAAAATCATACCTATTCTTCTGTGTAACACTGCATCTTTTCATACATGTGGTTATGCAGAAGTATATGTGTAATGAGTTATTTCAGTTATGTGTTAGTGAAGCTAGTCTAGGTTATACTGCAGTGCATGCATGTGTGCTAAGTTTCGTCAGTCCTATCCAACTCTGCCACCCCATGGACTGCAGCCCACTGGACTCATGTCCATGGGATTCTCCAGGCAAGAATACTGGAGTGGGTTGCCACGCCCTCCTCCAGGGGATCTTCCAGACCCAGGGATCAAACCCATGTCTCTTGCGTCTCCTGCATTGGCAGGAGGGTTCTTTACCACTAACGTTACCCAGGAAGCCCTATACTGTAGTTCAGTTCAGTTGCTCAGTCATGTTTGACTCTTTGCGACCCCATGGACTGCAGCACGCCAGGCCTCCCTGTCCATCACCAACTCTCAGAGTTTACCCAATCTCATGTCCATTGAGTTGGTGATGCCATCCAATCATCTCATCCTCTGTCGTCCCCTTCTCCTCCTGTACCCAATCCCTCCCAGCATCAGAGTCTTTTCCAATGAGTCAACTCTTCGCATGAGGTGGGCAAAGTATTGGAGTTTCAGCCTCAGCATCAGTCCTTCCAAAGAACACCCAGGACTGATCTCCTTTAGAATGGACTGCTTGGATCTCCTTGTAGTCCAAGGGACTCTCAAGAGTCTTCTCCAACATCACAGTTCAAAAGCATCAATTCTTCGGCACTCGGCTTTCTTTATAGTCCAACTCTCACATCTACACATAACTACTGGAAAAACCATAGCCTCAACTAAATGGACCTTTGTTGACTAAGTAATGTCTCTGCTTTTTAATATACTGTCCAGGTTGGTCATAAATTTCCTTTCAAGGAGCAAGCATCTTTTAATTTCATGGCTGCAATCACCATCTGCAGTGATTTTGGAGCCCCCCCAAAATAAAGTCAGCCACTGTTTTCCCATCTATTTGCCATGAAGTGATGGGACCGGATGCCATGATCTTAGTTTTCTGAATGTTGAGCTTTAAGCCAACTTTTCACTCTCCTCTTTCACTTTCATCAAGAGGCTCCTAAATTCTTCTTCACTTTCTGCCACAAGGGTGGTGTCTTCTGCATATCTGAGGTTATTGATATTTCTCCCAGCAATCTTGATTCCAGCTTGTGCTTCATCCAGCCCAGCGTTTCTCATGATGTTCTCTCAGTTCAGTTCAGTTCAGTCGCTCAGTCGTGTCCGACTCTCTGCGACCCCATGAATCATATAAAAGTTAAGTAAGCAGGGTGACAATATACAGCCTTGACGTACTCCTTTTCCTGTTTGGAACCAGTTTGTTGTTCCATGTCCAGTTCTAACTGTTGCTTCCTGACCTGCATACAGGTTTCTCAAGGTGCAGATCAGGTGGTCTGGTATTCCCATCTCTTTCAGGATTTTCCTCAGTTTATTGTGATCCACACAGTCAAAGGCTTTGGCATAGTCAATAAAGCAGAAATAGATGTTACAACTCCTAAATTTCAGTAGTTTAACCCAGTAGAAGTTTCTCATTCCTGAGAAGTTCCTCTATGAGTAGAGGTGACTTTTCAGGAAATTTGACATTAATATGATAACTTAGTGATCCAAATTCTTTTGATATGATAGTTTCAAGGCCCATACTCAAGGTGACATAAATTCACTTCCCTTCACAGACTATTGGACAGAACTAATTACCTGGACTTGTCCAACATTAAGGGGGATAGACTGCACCCAAGAAATACATTTCTCTGTGTTTCCAGAAAGAAGGAAAACTGTATATAAGTTAATATAAAAAATGTATAAGCAAGTTATATTAAATGGGTCTGCTTGAAAAAAAATTGACTACTTCCTTTACAGATTTGCTCAGAGTATTTGTACAAAAGAAGGCAAGACTATCTGTTTTGAAGGTTTTTTAAAACTAAATTGAGCCAAGTTTACTGGGAGTCCTAGATGCAAGTAGCTGAGAAGTATGCTTAACTTAGTAAAGAAGTTAGATAATTTATCTATAAGGTATATGTTAAGCTAAATCAATGTACAAAATCCAAACTTATAAATCAGGAAATGGGTAATATTTGTTCAGGTATTCAGTCAACAAGCACATACTGAAGATCCATGATCTATGCAGTCTTCGTTTTTGAAAAGTGATTTACTACAGTGTTAAGTGTCTTTTCTGTAAAGAACTGGATAATGCATATTTTAGCTTTATCGGCCATATGGTCTCTGTCACAACTACTCAACTGTGCCATTGTCATGTGAAAGCAGCCATTGACAATAAATGAGTGAATGGGCATAACTATGTTACAGTAAAGCTTTATTTACAAAAAAGTGAGCTGTAGTTTCCAACTCCTGCTTTTAAAGGTGATACTCCTTTGTGAATAAGAAAGTTCAAAGATACCTGTGTACCTTGAGTTGAACAAAGGCAAATACAAAACTGTCAGTGATGATTCATTAGAAACAAAGACTGCCTTGAAATGGTAAACTAAGTCCATGGGAAAATAGGATTTGATTAGTTTATCCTTTTTTCACAAATGATTGACATTTTGTATCAAATTATAAGAAGAAAGTCACTCAGTCATGTCCAACTCTTTGTGACCCCATGCACTATACAGTCCATGGAATTCTCCAGGCCATAATACTGGAGTGGATAGCCGTTCCCTTCTTCAGGGGAATCTTCCAAACCCAGGGATCAAACCCAGGTCTCCCACATCACAGTCAGTTTCTTTACCAGCTGAGCCCCAAGGGAAGCCCAAGAATATTGGAGTGGGTAACCTATCCCTTCTCCAGCGGATCTTCCTGACCCAGGAATCAAACTGGGGTCTGCTGCATTGCAGGCAGATTCTTTACCAACTGAGGTATCAGTGAAGCCCCCTGTTACTTAGGATGCTTTTGCTTAAAGGATTAGAAAAAACTCTAACTTATGTATAATTATGAGTACGTTGGCTCATGGGATTCAAACATTCAGAATTTAAGAGTTTTTCAATTCAAAATTTCAGAATTCAAAAATTTTTCAGAATTCAAAAAATTTTCAGAATTCAAAAATTCAGAAATAGTCTTCATGTGTAGTTTCATCAAACTTCATGTGTAGTTCCATTTCTCTCTTGTTTGCTCAACTCTACCTTTTTGCTAGTATCAACATTTTCCTGAGTCCCTTGACTGGGTACTCTCATGATCATGTAATGGTTGCCAGCATTAATTGGGGCTACCTACATTTATATCTGGGCTTCCCAGTTGGCACAGTGGTAAAGAATCTGACTGCCAATGCAGAACACACATGTTGGAGATGCCCATTCAATCCCTGGGTCGGGAAGATACCTTGAAGAAGAAAGTGGCAACCTACTCCAGTATTCTTGCCTGAGAATTCCATGGACAGGGGAGTCTGGCAGGCTACACTCTATGGGGTTGCAAAGAATTGGACTCACCTGACCCCACATGCACTTTCATCTTCAGATTCCAAAGCGAGAATGGTTGTCTCTCCTTTAGCCATTGGACAAAAACAGTGGACTTACTCTGTTACCTATTCTTAAAGCAAGTACTGTCACAAGTGAATAGAATTACTCTGAGTTAGACCCATCAGGGTGCATTGCTGAAGCTGGCAGTAAGATCAAGTGTACTCAGTTGAAAGACTTAATGAACATCCAAGAAGCAGCCCCACTACCTTCCACATTGAACCCTCTTTACTCACCACTTCATCTTGTTGCAACTTATTGTAGCATATGTGTACAAAGCCTTGGTGTGACTTAAAATAATTTTTTCCCAAGTTCATGTCATGTCCAAGTTCAGTCCATTGCATCGGTGATACCATCCAGCAATCTCATCCTCTGATGCCCTCTTCTCCTTCCGGGAGATGGTGAAGGACAGGGAGGCCTGTTGTGATGCCGTCCATGGGGTCACAAAGAGTCAGACACAGCTGAGCAACTGAGCAACAACAACAACAGAAGAATTTTTATTATTGCAGGAACCTCAACCGAGAGATCTCTAAATGTAGGTATCTTGTTGGAACTTTTGCTCAAAGCCGTATATACAAGATTTCCTCAGTTGCCTCGGAGAAGATCAGATTTCTTGCTGGAGGAAATGGTGGTTACAAAGGTCATTGTCTATTTCTGTGTGATTCATGCTAGGATAGACAAACTGGGCATAATTAAGGTGTGTAAGAACAGCAAAGAAGTAAGTGTGTTGTCAGAGGACTAAACAGAGAAGAGTAAGTTGATATCCAGTGCTGTATCAGAAGATATCAATCTGAGCCCATTCTTACAGTATTTTATTTTACACCCCTAGAATTCTATGGTCATTTTAGTTGCCTTATCTCAGAAATGCATCAGAGTTGAAAAATGTCCATAGAAAACTATTAATACAATAGGCACATCTCTCACAAAATCCAAAATTAGAGGCAAACCCACATCACTGGGCTATCTTAGTGGTGTTAATAGCATCTGAAAATTTCCAGTGGGATTTAGAGATATCTAAAATGAACTACAACAGTGAATGGAATAGTTTCCCTAATTTCTCTTTCTATTTTCTCATTATTAGTGTATGAGAATGCAAGGGATTTCTGTGTGTTGATTTTATATCCTGCCACTTTACTGTAATCATTGATTAGCTCTAGTAGTTTTCTGGTAGAGTCCTTAGGGTTTTCTGTGTAGAGGATCATGTCATCAGCGAACAGTGAAAGTTTTACTTCTTCTTTTCCAATTTGTATTCCTTTTATGTCTTTTTCTGCTCTGATTGCTGTAGCCAAAACTTCCAGAACTAGGTTGAATAGTAGTGGTGAGAGTGGGCACCCTTGTCTTGTTCCTGACTTTAGGGGAAATGCTTTCAGTTTTTCACCATTGAGGATAATGTTTGCTGTGGGTTTGTCATATATAGTTTTATTATGTTGAGATATGTCCCTTCTATTCCCACTTTCTGGAGGGTTTTTATCATAAATGGATGTTGAATTTTGTCGAAGGCTTTCTCTGCATCTATTGAGATAATCATATGATTTTTATTTTTCAGTTTGTTAATGTGGTGTATTATGTTGATTGATTTGTGGATATTGAAGAATCCTTGCATTCCTGGGATAAAGCCCACTTGGTCATGATGTGTGATCTTCTTAATGTGTTGTTGGATTCTGATTGCTAGAATTTTGTTAAGGATTTTTGCATCTAGGTTCATCAGTGATATTGGCCTGTAGTTTTCTTTTTTTGTGGGGTCTTTACCAGGTTTTGGGATTAGGGTGATGGTGGCCTCATAGAATGAGTTTGGAAGTTTCCCTTCCTCAGCAATTTTCTGGAAGAGTTTGAGTAGAATAGGTGTTAGCTCTTCTCTAAATTTTTGGTAGAATTCGGCTGTGAAGCCGTCTGGACCTGGGCTTTTGTTTGCAGGAAGATTTCTGATTACAGCCTCTAATTCCATGCTTGTGATGGGTCTGTTAAGATTTTCTATTTCTTCCTGGTTCAGTTTTGGAAAGTTGTACTTTTCTAGGAATTTGTCCATTTCTTCCAGGTTATTCATTTTATTGCCATATAATTGCTGATAGTATTCTCTAATAATCCTTTGTATTTCTGTGTTGTCAGTTGAAAAAAAAATAAAAATAAAAAAATGAACTACAATATTGACACTTAAATCTAGACAAATGAAGACTGAAGCAGCATCATTCAAACTTGTAAAATAATAAATGAAATGCATGTATGAACAAATATCCACTAAATCCTAGTATGTGTGCATGTTGCTCAATTCTGTTCAACTCTTTGCGACCCCATGGACTGTAGCCCACCAGGCTCCTCTGTCCATGGAATTCTCAAGGCAAGAATACTGGAGTGGGTTCTCATGCCCTACCCCAAGGGATCTTCCTGACCCAGGGATCAAATCTGGTCTCCTGCATTGCAGGCAGATTCATTACTGTTTGAACCACCAGGGAAGCCCAAACCCTAATATATATTAGAACTAAAAGACACATTTTATCTCAACAACTTTAAGGTGAATAAAAATGTATCTTCCTTTCCTAAAATGTGAAATCAGTTGATATGAATCATAAGTACCCCCACAAATTGCTACCAGCTGACAACATACTCTTTAAAAACAAGTCTGTCTTAAAGACTGATTTGTCTGTATTGAATGATGGGAAATGATTTTTTTCTAGATATCCTTAAACTTTGAGATTAGTGGCAGAGAGAACAGCTTCGCTATACCTTGTACCATGCTCCTCTGTGGCTCATGTGGTAAGGCTTGTGCTTTTTTCTCAAGATCTGCTTTTTATGCCTAATGTACCTATTTGTGCACAACTTCTAAGCAGATCAGTTTTACAACAGTCTCATCTTAACTGCCTGATGAACTGGGAAGAGTTTAAAAGAAAGCATAGAAATAGGAATGGAGAACCTACACAAAGATATTACCAAAGAACCTTGCAATTTTACAAACACTCTTTTTTGAGACTTGGAAACTCATTCCCAATAGAAATTACTGACCCTGACGCTGCAGTTACCAAAGTGTGGATTTTCACAAATATACGTTTAAATTCAGCCACATCTTGTGATCAGCATGATTACATAGAAATCGGGCTGCACTCTCATTCCTGTTGGCTCTTTTGTTCTTCCTGGACAACATATAAAGCATTATGTCTTATTCTAATAACTATTCTTGACTGGTCTCAGGAAATAGCATTTTCTGGCCTTGATCATAGGTGTCTTGCTTAGTGCTCTGCCAGCATCAGGTCTTCCTAATCCTGATTCTGGTGAAAGAGGGTGAATGTTCATAGCAGGGGTCAGAGAACATTTGTGTAAAAGGCCAAATAGTAAATATTTTAGATTTTCAGGGCATACAGTCTCTATTACAGCTATTCAACTTTGACATTGTAGCTCGAAAGTAACCATGGACAACATGTAAACAAGTGAGTATACTTGTGTTTCTATAAAACTTTGTTTATGAACACAAAATTTAAATTTCATGTCATTTTCATTTGTCATGAAATAGTCTTCTCTTTTATTTTTTTCTAGGTCATTTAAAATATGAAAACATTCTTAGCTCATGGGCCATATGAAAACATGGAATGGGCTGGGTTTAGCCTTTAGGTATAGTTTGCAGACTGCTAGTTTATGATGAGAGTATGAAGAGGGAGGAAGGGCTGATGTTTTGACCTTGCTCAGCTTTCTTTACTTGCAGTGTTCCTATATTGTGAATATCAGCCTCATTTTATGCTAGAACATTTCCTTAGTTAAGGAGATAACTGCGTCCATGTGTTCAAAATATAAATGAGCTTCAACTTAACCCAAGGAGGAAGTTCCTGCTCTCTTATTACATTGCTTTTGCTCAAGAGTATGTTTAGAAACTGTGTAGTAAAGCAGAGCATATAACTTCTCCATGCATTGTTTTATGGTAAAAGCCTAAAAGTAGCATCACATGGTATTTGGTGGTGGTGTCAGTCACTCAGTCGTGTCTGACTCTGTGACCCCATGGACTGTAGCCTGCCAGGCTCCTCTGTCCATGGGATTCTCCAGGCAAAAATACTGAAGTGGGTAGCCATTTCCTTCTCTAGGGAATCTTCCCAGGCCAGGGATCAAACCTGGATCTCCTGCATTGCAGGCAGATTCTCTACCATCTGAGCTACCAGGGAAGCCACCATAGAGACCAGTAGAATGACAAATACATGGGATGCATAGCAAAAATAAGCTTATGTGGTTATGTAATACACAAAATATAGTCTAATGACATATTTTGTTGTCAGAAGGCTTATTACTTTTGATAGCAGAATATAATAAATATTTATAGTCAATATTTGTGGTAATAATAATGGAGAAAGTAAATTATAGGGAAGGCTCTGAGAATATATTCTTTCTCTATCATGCTTTTGTTGGATTGTCTTGCCCCTCTCACCAGGTTGATATGCTGCCAGATTGAACAGGTACAGTCATACTACTTATTTATAATTGACATCCATTCTGATTGGTCAGTGCCCATGATCTATCCTTGAACTTAAATGTATGTTAATTATATAACATATAATTATATGTTATAATTTTTTATAACATGGTAAATACAACATCGTATTTGGTGGTGGTGTCAGTCACTCAGTTGTGTCCTACTCTTTGTGACCCTATGGACTGTAGCCTGCCAGGCTCTTCTGTCCATGGGATTCTCCAGGCAAAAATACTGGAGTGGGTAGCCATTTCCTGGCAAAAAGCATAAAACAAAGCTAAAGTGTAACATTTTGTCACCAGTTGTAGAAGCAGTAAAAAAAATTTAATATAGTTAATTTCTAGAAGTATGGAAGATAAAATACAATTAGGATCAATGTTCAAAGCTATTTCAAATAAACATAAACATTCTGTTACTAGCCCTTAGGAGTTCTCAGGAAATATAACATCTCCTGATCAAGAAGAAATTTTAACTTTCCAGAATGAAAAAAAAGAAAAAGAAAAACTATGACTACCAGAGGTGGGGTACAGCATGGTTAGACTGTGTAAACTAGGAATGTGGGTTTAATGGCCATGTAGCAAAGGAGATCAGGCCTTGGGTCATTGTGAAGTGAGGATTTGAAGTTATAGACCCCTAAGGATAGCTTGAATTTATGACCTTTAGTAAAATTAAAAAAAATCTACCCAGAGAGGAAACAAGGAACTTGGCTCTTTGCCTGAGACTTGGATGGAAAAAAAAAATCTCCTTCAGAGATTTGTAATCATGGGCTTAAATCTTACCCCAAATCTGAAAAGTTGCATAAAAATTGGTCCTGAGGTGGTGGCTCCCCTGGGATTCTAGTCAGAGGCAAAGTCAAAATAACTCTTGAAGAACATGCAATACAGGCTATGAAGTATTCTTACAGAAAAAAAAAAGTCCTTTGAAACATGAATTCACAATAAAATTTACCAAACACAGGAAAATAGTACACCATAATGAAAGTCAGTAGATACAATGAACAACAGGATTATATCTCTAAGAAATAGAGTTAGTAGAATAGAGAAATGAGAGAAAATTCAAAACCCAGAAACCCTAACAATTGAATAAGAGACTATGAAATCAGGACTGGTGGGTTTAGAAAAGAAGTAAATAAACTTTTAGAAGTGAAAGTTATTATTTGTGTGCTAGCCATCAGATCGGAGAAGGCAATGGCAAGCCACTCCAGTACTCTTGCCTGGATGGAGGAGCCTGGTAGGCTGCAGTCCATGGGGTCGCTAGGGGTCGGACACGACTGAGCGACTTCACTTTCACTTTTCACTTTCCACTTTCACACATTGGAGAAGGAAATGGCAACCCACTCCAGTGTTCTTGCCTGGAGAATCCCAGGAACGGGGGAGCCTGGTGGGCTTCCGTCTGTGGGGTCACACAGAGTTGGACACGACTGAAGTGACTTAGCAGCAGCAGCAGCAGCCATCAGATAATATAAAGCTAGTAGATATGTTTAAGCTGTTAAATGGATTCTTGTCAAGCAATCACCAATAATGCAGCAGAGAGAGATAAAGAGATGACAAAATATGAGGTTAAGAGACAGGAGAATGAGAAGATACAATATATATCTAAAAGGGATTCTAAAAATAATTAGAGAATATGGAAGAGAGACAATATTTAAAGAGATAATGGCTGATAATTTTTCAAGACTGATGAAAGATATGTAGTTATTTTAAAAATATATTTTTGGCTGCACTGTCTTTGTTGTTGCATTTGGGCTTTCTCCGGTTGTGGCAAATGGGGGCTATTCTCTAGTTGTGGTGTGCAGGCTTCTCATTATGGTGGTTTCTCTTGTTACAGAGTATGGTCTCTAAGTGTGCGGGCTCAGTAGTTGTGGCTTGCGGGCTCTATAGCCTAGGCTCAGTAGTTGTGGCCAATGGACTTAGTTGCCCTACGACATGTAGAATCTCCCCAGACTAGGGATCAAACCTGTGTCCCCTCAATAGGCAGGCAGATTCTTAACCACTGGCATATCAGGGATAAGTTCTGTGATGTATCTTTAAGAAATTCAGCAAGCATCAAACAGGATAAGTGTAATCTCATAATCAAACTGCAGAACTCCACAGAAAAAATTTAAATGTTAAACATCCACCAAAAAGAAAAGATAGATTACCTATAAAGAAGCAAGAAATACACCAACTATAGTTTTCAAAACAAAAATAATTGTGGTTAAAAGAGAAAGGAATAGCCTCAAAGTGCTGAGGAAAATATTTATCTAGAACTTCTATATATTGTAAATATCATACAAGAGTGTAAAGAAAATAAATGCAAATTCATCTGAAGACTAAGCAAATTTCCTACTCTTAGATAGTGAAAGGACTTTATATAAGTGTATATATATATTTATGCCTGCCAGGCAAAAGAAATAGAATCCAGAAAGAATGAGATGCATGAAGCAATGGTAAACAGTAAAATTGATAAAGACAGATAAACCCAAACGAGTACTGATTATAGAAAACAACAGTAACATTAATGATTAAATGGCATGTTACAACATGACATGGGTATGGTTTGAATTATATCCTTTACACAAAAAATTCATATGTTGACGTCCTAAGCCCCCAGTATCTCACAATTTGACCTTATTTGGAAATAGGACCATTGCAGATAAAGCTAGTTAAGATGAGGTCATACTGGCAGTAGGGTGGGTTTCTAATATGGTATCGGTAGCATCCGTATAAAAATAAAAAAATTGAACACACACACATTCACGCACAAATACTTCATCATATGAAGAATGGAGTTATGCTGCCACAGCCATGGAGATACCATAAATTACTAGCGAGGATGGGACACAGATTCCTTCCCTGGTGCCTTCAGAGTGACCATGGCTTTACCTGCAAGAACTGTGAAGCAAATTTCTGGTGTTTAAGGCACTCAGTTTCTGACACATTGTTGTAACAGCCCTAGGAAACTAATAATGAAAACACTTGAAAACTGTAATAGTAGATAAGTGTTGGGGTGGCCCAAAATTTCATTTGAGTTTTTCCATAAGATGTTACCCAGTGTATAATAATAGATGAGTGTATTTAGAGTTGCATTTTTCTACGTATCTTATATTTTAGTCTGGGAGAAAGAGTAGAAATATAGATCAACTTTAGTCTTTAAGGCAGTGTGCATGTTAGACGTTTGAAAATAAATAATCAACAAAAGAATTTAAATATTGAGTTGGTGAAAAAGTTCATTCAGGTTTTTTCCATAACATCTTATGGAATGATTGATAGATATTTATAGCCAAACCAGTCAAGATTGACAGATGGGAATTATAAAAACTTAATAAATACAATATAAAGATATTCTCATTCTATGGGCTATATTTTCCTTTATTAATGCTGGCCCTTGAATTAGAAAAGTTTTAAATTTTGTCCAATTTACCCATTTTTTCCTTTATCATTAATGCTTTTAGTGTTATAGCTAAGAATCTTTGTCAAATACAAGATGATGAAGACTTTCTCCCATGTTATCTTTCAAAAGTTTTATAGGTTTTGTACTTACACGTAGGTCTTTGATCCATTTTCAGTTAATTTTTCATGTGAGGTGAGGATTCAGCTTCATTCTTTTGCACATCTTTTGCAGTTGACTCATCACCATTTGTGTAAAAGACTCTTCTTTACCTGTTGAGTGGTCTTGGTACCCTTGTAAAAAATTAGCTGATTACATATATATTGGTTTATTTTTGGATTTTATGTTCTGTTCCATTCTTCTGTATGTCTATATTCATTCCAGTACAACACTATCTTGATTACCTTTTCGGTAGTAAGTTTTAGAATTGGGAAGTGTAAATATTCCTACTTTTATTCTTTTTTTTTCCAGGATCATTTTGGCTGTTCTGTTTCTCCTGCTATTTTGCATGAATTTTAGAATAATTTTGTCAGTTTCTACAAAGAAGCCTTCAGATTCTGATAGGGATTGCATGTAATCTATAGATCAGTTTGTGTAGTACTGCCATCTTAACAATGTGTCTTCCAGTACATGAATATGGGATGTTTTTCCATTTATTTAGATCTTTTATACTTTCTTTCAATAATGTTTTGTAGTTTATGGTGTATAAGACTTGTACATCTTTTGTTTACTCAGAAGTATTATTCTTTTTCATGCTTTTGTTAATGGAATCATTTTCTTCAATTTCATTTTTCACGTTGTTCATTGATAGTTTATAATTAGTTTTTGTGTATTATTCCTGTATCCTGTACCCTTGCTGAACTAATTTATTAGTACTAATAGTTTCTTAGTGGATTCTTTAGTGTTTGCTTTCTATATAGAATGTCATCTGTGAACAGAGATATGTAGCCAGATTAGAAAGGAAGAAGTTAAACTTTCTTTGTTCTTGTCTAATTACCATGATTAGAACTTCCAGTAACAATATTGGAATGGTAAGAGAAGAAATGGGCTTCCCTGGTGCGTCAGTGGTAAAGAATCTGCCTGCCAATGCAGGAGACATGGGTTCGATCTCTGGTTTGGGAAGATCCCCTGAAGAAGGCAATGGCAACCCATTCTAGTATTCTTGCCTGGAAAATCCAATGAACAGAGGAGCTTGACTGGCTACAGTCTGTGGGGTTGCCAAAGAGTCATAAAGACTCAACAACAACAAAAGAAGAAATACTTTCCTTTTTCCCCATCTTACTGGGAAAGCATTCAGTCTTTCACCATTAAGTATGATATTAACTGTAGCTTTTTCATAGATGCTCTTTATCAGATTGAGAAAGTTTCCTCTTACCTGTTATTTATTGAATATTTTTATCATGAATGTTAGGTTTTGTCAGATACTTTTTCTAAATCTATTGAGAGGATCATGCAATTCTAAAAAATTCTATTGATATTATATACTTAAATACTTGATTTTCAGTTGTTAACTCAACCTTACATTCCTGGGATAAATCCCATGGGGTCATGGTATAGAATAATTTTTATATATTGCTAGATTCAGTTTCCTAGTTATTTTGTATTCTTTGTATCACTTCTCTTTTACACTCTACGGAAACATGACCATAGTATTTGTTGTTGTTGTGTTCAGTTGCTAAGTCCTGTCCAACTCTTTGCGATCCCACAGACTGCAGCACAACAGGCTTCTCTGTCTTCCACAATCTCCCGGAGTCTGCCCATGTTCATATCCATTGAGCTGGTGATGCCATCTAACCATCTCATCCTCTGCCGCCCTCTTCCCTTTTACCTTCAGTCTTTCTCAGCATCAGGGTCTTTTCCAATGAGTTGGCTCTCCGCATCCAATGGCCAAAGTATTGGAGCTTCAGCTTCAGTTTTCAATAAATATTCAGGGTTGATTTCCTTTAGGATTAACTGGTTTGATCTCCTTGCAGTCCAAGTACTGTATTTCAGTCCGTTGTATGGCAGTTCATATAATAGCATTTCTTTATTTCTCTCTTTATAATGTTGGATTACTGGGATGAAATGCTTAGTTCTGAACCTACTAGATAAATAAAACTATTCACACTATTAACCTCTATTTTATTGTCATATTTCATTTGTTATCAAAATGAAAGGCTATTTTTAAAATACAAGATGGGAAAGAAAGTCTATTTTATTTATTTTTTATTGAGATAAACTCACACATAACACTAAATTAATTTCAGATATACAACATAATGATTCAAAACTATATATTGTGAAATGATTACGACAATAAGTCTAGTTAGAATCCATCACCAGACACAGTTACAAATTATTTTTTGTATGTGAGGAAAAGTTTCAAGATCTACTCTCAGCAACTTTCAGGTATGTAATACAGTATTAGTAACTATAGTCACCATGTTATGAATTTCATCTCTAGGACTTATTTTATTTTATAGCTGGAAGTTTGTATCTTATGATACCCCTGACACATTTTACCCACGTCCCCTCCCACCTCTGGCAGTCACCAGTCTATTCTCTGTATTTATGAATTTGGTTTTACAAATCTATTTTAAAAATTTAATATTTTTCCCAAGTTCTGTTTGTGAGTTGAATTGCTGCTGTTTCTTCTTCCCCCTGTAATTTAATTTTTTTAATGTTTTCTTAAGATTTATTTTTTAATTGGAGGAAAATTGTTTTACAACATTGTGTTGGATTTTGCCATACACCAAGGCAAATCAGCTGTAATTATACATATATCACCTCCTTCTTAAGCTCCCTTCACCTCCCCCATCCCAGTCCGCCAGATCATAATTTAACTTTTATTATTTTTTTCATCTTTGATTCAAGAGTTGACTAGATAGTTCATTCTTTATGGGTGAAACTGATTTAGTGAGAATTGTAATCACATAACACTGTCTTCAAGTATAAGGATTTAAGGTGAGAACTCAAGTCTATAAACCTACTTATTTTGTCTGCTCAACCAGATTTAAATAGTTTACTCCCTACCTCTTTCACACTCCTTCTCTTTACAATTTAATGCCAATTATGTTGTGCTTCATTACCCTTGAGTGATTCATTTTTTCTCTCTGGTTTCTGGGCAGATATGCAATATACCTCTTGCAGTTAATATGATTTATAGCAGCTTTTTGTGTATAGTGACCTCTTGTGCCTCAAGTAACAATTTAGCCAAAAGTGCAAAGAGTACCACATTTATATATCTCTGATTTTAAACATGATTAAATCGTAGTCAATAGGTGTGAGCCTATTGTTCAGGGTAGGACTTTGTATAACTGGTAACCGTGGCATTTTTCTCAAACATTGCTTTTATCATGTCAAGTTCTTATCCTCAATATTTTCAATGATTTGTTCCTCTTACAATAAGTCAGACTTCTTTAGCTTGATAAAGGCCCTCCATATTTTGGTCTACCCTTTCTACATAAGTTCACTTACCATTATTTCCCACTACACATCATTTGTTGTAGTTCGGCTAACTTCTTCATTGTCCTAGAAGCACAGTGAATTCTCTTTTACCTCATTTTCCTTAGGTGGAATAATTATCCTCTCTTCCACACTAATCTCAACTCTGTAAGACCCAATCCAAACTTTGCTGATCCATGAAGGCATTCTTGACTGAATTGGCCCTCACTAATCTCCTCTGAACTATAACACTTAACAATTGTAATTCTAGATTTACAGTAGTGACAATATTCATTATTAGCTGTTATTTCACATGTGTTACTGTTGTCTTTTTCAGTATAGTATATAGTCTCCTAGCAGAGTAGTGATCCTGTCTGATAACTCTGTTCTCCTTATAGAACATGATAGATAGGTGGTCAGTCAACTTTTCTAATTGACTAGAATGGGGTTCCAGGTGGCTCAGTGGTGAAGAATCTGCCTGCTAATGAAGGAAACTTGGGTTGATTAGATCCACTGGAGTAGGAAATGGCAACTCACTCCAGTATTCTCACTTGGTGAATTCTATGGACAGAGGAGCCTGGCGGGTTATGGTCTGTGGATTGAGAAAGAGTTGGACGTGACTTAGTGACTAAATATGCATGCACAGAGAATATCCGTTCCAAATTTTATTTTGCTGTTTTGTTTCAAACCAGAATTTGATCACTCTTATCATCAGTTATGCCCAGAACTTATTTTCTCCTCTGTGCCTTTCACTCTTCAATTATCAAGTATATTTTAGTGATATGAGACTGAAACAATATACATACTGTGAAGTTACTATACAGTTCCAGGCCTCTATCTGAGTTTTCTGGTGCTGCTCTTTATTACATAAGAACTCTGTGATACCCGAAGCAGAGGTAACTTCCAAAGACAGTTTAAGAAACAGCCATTTATGCTATATTTAAAATGGATAACCAACAAAATCCTATTGTATGGCACATGGAACTCTGCTCAATGTCACGTGCCAGCCTGGATGGAAGGGGGGTTTGGAGAAGAATGGATACATGTATATGTATGGCTGAGTCCCTTCACTGTTCACCTGAAACTATCATAACATTGATAATGGGCTATATACCCCAATACAAGATATCTTTGGTGTTAAAAAAAAATAAATAGCATTTCCCCTCATAAACAGTTTAATCGTTGTTCAAGAACAGCAAATAAGTTCAGAATCTGACTAAATTATGCCAAGAGCCTAAAGCTTCTTGGGGAATAGCATAACAATTATGCTGTCGTTGGTGATGATTGTGATATTAGCAATTTTAGGCTGAATAGTGTCACTGTAAACCTAGAACGTGAACTTTATGGCATGCAAAAACAGTGGATGGTGATCGGTGATAGAGGCAGCAAAAGAGGTCAGAACCCAGAAAATTAAGCTTTTGACTGTAGGTTTGGTCAAAGGTTTGAGTCAGTTTAAGTAAGCATTTGGGGTTTCCCAGATAGTGCTAGTGGTAAAGAACCTGCCTGCCAATGCAGAAGACCATAAGAGTCGTGGGTTCCATCCTTAGGTCGGGAAGATCCCCTGAAGGAGAGCATAGTAACCACTCCAGTATTCTTTCCTGAAGAATCCCGTGGACAGAGGAGCTTGGTGGGCTACAGTCCATAGGGTCGCAAAGATTCGGACATGACTGAAGCAACTTAGCACACACACAAGTAGGCCTCCAATCCCCAAGGTCTGGTGGTTTGGACACAGCAGAGATCATAGAAGTCCTCAAAAGAGCAACAAAGAGATCTTTAAGTTAAATCAGCATTTACTTCATTCAGAATCATTTCATTTATCTCTCATTAGGGTAAAAGCAAATCATAGTTCTAATTAGCTCAAGGCCTTGTAAAGTGTTAAGTGTCTAAATCTGCTTTTAGTGAGTCACAGAATAAAGATTCTTACAGTCTATCAAAAGAGCATTCTAATAACAGGATATAAAGAAACTGATGCAAGCAATGCATATATTTAGGATTTATGTGAGGTGAGACAAATATATTGTAAATTAGAATGTAGAGCTTCTGCTTTGTAGGAAATCCAATGACTGTTGATTTTGATACTGCTGAAATAAGAATTTATTCATGCATATAGGTTCTGTCTGGTACAATTCACAGCTCAATTGATTAGCTTCCAATAAATCAGAAAAAAAAAAAAAAGAGGAAGGCAAACTCTAAGTAACCAAGAACCATTATAGCTTATTAAGATATTATTTTGGCATGAGGAGTAAATCTGTCTTAGCATTTCTTCCAGCATAGAAAAGTGGGCCATCTGAATGCTAAAGTCATGTTAGAGGAAGTCAATAGATGACCTTTGCTGTACATGATGTTCTTCTTGTAGTGTCTGGCAGGGTAGGCACTTTGACCTCTCGATGACTTGACTTTTCAGCCAGTGAGATGACTGCTGATTCTCACAAGATGAGAAGTTGGTTATCAGTCTTAGACATTAGGCAAACTTTATGAGTTCATGAATCCTTTGGCTAGGTCTTGGTGGCCTTATTTTTCTTTTACTGATACCGTTGCTTATGTTGTTCTCCCTTCCCCAAGTGCTCTCTGAGTTTCTAACAATCCAAGTTCTGCTCATCCTTGAAGGCTCAGCACCAATCTGACTTTCTCACAAAGTGCATGTGGTTATTTCTGTGCACACTGAGATCAGCTTGCTCTGATTCTATAGTTTACTTTAACAGTCAAAATACCCATCAGAATTCAGTCATTGTGGTCGTCTTTCTTATTTCATTCAAATAGAATTTAAGTTGAATATTGAAACTCAGATATTTGTCTTGATGCTTCCACAGTGGCTAGTAACACTCTATGTATGCAGCTACATCATACACACATAACATACTTATTGTCTAAAACAAGACACTTTTGAGAGTAAAAGAGGGTGCCATTAAATAATTATTGTGGTCTTCCTTTGAGATGTATCAAAAAATAGGATGGTCTGCTAGATGAGTAGAGAGAGGAGAATGAATGAATAGACATGTGATAAAAGCAAGTATAGTAAAATATTGATGGCAGATTTTAGATGGTGATCACTATCAATTCACTTCAACTTTTCTGTATGTTTAGAAGATTTCATAGAAAATACTGAAAAAATATAATTATGCTGTTACCAAGAGGGTAAACCAAGATATATGGTCACACTAGTTTGGAGTTCTTGCAGAACTGATTTCAAAAAGAAAAGCACAGAGTGATGAAAAAGAAGGAATAGGAAGCAGTATAGCTAGATGGATAACTATGATATAAACCAGAAGTCTGCAACCTTTTTGGCACCAGGAACCAATTTTGTGGAAGACAATTTTAACATGAACCAGGGCTGGGCAGATGGTTTCGGGATAATTAAAGCATGTTACATTTATTGTGTACTTTATTTATAATCTGATGCCACCACTGATCTGACAGTTACTGTTCAGCAGCCCAGAGGTTGGGGACCCCTGATATAAACTAATAGATAAATTTTAGACTGAGGATTAGGAAACTGGATTTAACATCAAGTATAAGATTCCATTCTTCTGAAACAGTCATATAAAAGTTTTTGAACATTACATTTTAAAATGGGTCATAGGAGGGAGCTATAATATGACTAGGGAGGAGGACCAGCTAGGAAAAGATGTTACATTAGTTTTCAATCTGGCATAATTGGTGTTTACGTAGCACCAAGCCAGGCTACACAAAGACCAGGCCTCTGCGAAGCACATATCCTCAGAATGCAGACCTTTTGGTTTGTTGATTTCAGTAGTAGCAGTTGGCATATCAGGTGGTGAAGGTAAAGACATCTCAATGAGAAACCCCAGGAAATCCTGGCTCACTTGTTTCTTTAATTAACAGAGATATGTTGCTGAAAAGAAAATGTGGATTTTCCTAAATTCTTTTTAAACCAGGCTCTATGTTCCTAAGATCTATCCCAATGCTTCTGAAACTTGGCTTCACCTTATAATAATCTGTGTATTAAAAAATTGTACCATTGCCTTGGGTCCACCCCCTAGAGATTCTGATTAAATTTGAATATACAGTGTGGTCTCTGCACCAATATTTTAAATATCTCCCCATATAATTCTAAAGTTTGAGAGCCACTGATTTTACTCTTAGAGATATTGATAGATCTTTAATTCAAAGGAGCTCTTGACCATATGGATAGCTCCCAATTAGCTATGTGGAGGAGAGGGTTAGATCCTTAGAGGGGGTTTTCCTGTTTCTGGGAGAGAAAGGCTAGAGGAAAGATAATTGTGAGAAATTTTGCTCCAGGGACCGGAATTTGAACTATAGCAATGCTTCTAACAATTTACATATCTTAAGTTCTACCCCTATGATCCATAAATAATCAAAAACTTAATACATGTATATATAATCATTTTATTATGATAATACACTCCTAATTTTTTCCATTCTGTTTTTTTGGATTTTTTTTTTCTGTTTGAAGCCCACCTGTTGTCTTAGACCATTATAAATCTAATTAGGCCAAGTAATGAAATAGGGCTTTATCATCTCATGGCTAATAGTGGAAGAGTGGCTAGATGGGTTAGTGTGGAATACTGTGCTTTCTCATTTCACTTATTTGATAGAAATGTCTTAGGAAGTGGATAAAAGTAATGCTTTGCTAGAAACAAAAAGCAGGAAGCAGATTGTAAACAATCTGTTTTGGGTGCCTTTATTTTTCTCCTCTCTTGATCAGGAAGAGCAGTCACTACTTATGTCATCTATTGCATGCATGTTCATGTGCTCGCTCAGTCATGTCCAACTCTTTGCGACCGCATGGACGGTACCCTCCAGGCTCCTCTGTCCATGGGATTCTCCAGGCAAGAGTACTGGAGTGGGTTGCCATTTCCTCCTCCAGGAGATCTTTCCGACCCAGGGGTCTCTTGCATCTCTTGCATTGACGGGCGGATTCTTTATCGCTCCCTGAGCCACCTGGGAAGCCCATGTGATTTCCCCAGCGGCCAGGTTCCAACCCACTGCCCGGCTCCTGGACCTTCCTCTGGGTTAAGTTCCTGCGGCCACCCACTCTTGGCCTGGGGATTCTTCCACAGTGTCCTTAGACACTGTGATTTTGTTCCTGTTCAAGATATTATCTATTACTCATCTATTATTGCCCACACCAGTGACATAAACATCCTCTTTGCAAGGTCCTGGTTATATGGCTGCAGGTTATAAGCTACCTGTGATTTGACTGGTTTTGGTCCCTTGTCAAGTAGAGATGTCATTGGGTAGACAATGTATTTTATTTGCTGGCCAGGATCTGGGGACTGTGGTTTCAAAACTCATTACTTCTTGTGAAATATCCAATGAAATTGTATTATGATGATTTTTTTAACTTTTATAGAACCTCAAGCATTAGACTAGAAAATTTCTGTCTATTAGTGTCTATTTTATATTATATTTAATCTGCGTTGAAGTGTTGGATTTATCTCCTCTCAGTATATTTTCAAAGCAATAGCCTGAGCTTTAATGGAATTAGGATTCATATATGAGAAATTAATGGCTTTGATATTGTGAAAACCCATTTTCTATCTATTTTTCCTCTTTTTATTCTTTTACAGCTTGGTTTAGAGTTACTGCTCCAAACTTCATCGAATATTTATCAGGGAAGCTCAACTCTACTTTTAATTGGCTTTGGCTTTATTCAATTTAGCTATAATAATTTGATTTTATATAAAATATTCAATCATGCTTTACCATATGGTGAACATCATTTATATATAAAAGCTACTTGCTGTTCTACCTTTGGAAATTGTTAGAGAATCTCAGTAAGAGTTTTCTAGCCATCTGCTTCTTTTTCAAACCTTGTGCTAATGTAGACATCTGCAGTGGTGACTCTAAGGTTATTAAACTGCCGTGTCCAGTTGAGTGCCCTTGTGCATAACTCTTTAGAATGCAGGCCTGCATGAAAAGATCACTTCTCTTGCTTTGATCCTAATGTGTCCCGAGGTGGATTTCACTGCCTGGGAGGGGTGATTATACATATCTCACATTCAGCTAGCTATCCCTTCAAATAGGGTAGTACCCTTTAAGAAAACCAGTCAGACCCAATGTACCAAATAAATTAGTTGTGGTACAAGTGATCACATGACTGAAGTTTTTTTCATTTTTTGGGAAATAAGTTTCCACGGAATTTCTCTAGAGTTTCCCCTGGTGCATTTAAATATTTGTTTTCAAATGTGTAATTGACAGAAAATGAAGGCAAGAAAATTTGGCAATCATTTATTGCACCTTAGCTTACCAAAGTTCAGACATGGAAACAACCTCTAATACTGTAATATAAACCAATGGGGAAATAATTTCATTTACAAAAAATCATTTTAGACTCAAATTTTCTGAAGCACATTTATTACACAGTGGTGAATATTTGTATTTAGACTAACAGTCTCTTCATTTTTTAATGAAAGACTGCCTCCTATAGCTAATAGTTTAACTATTTTATTTAAAGGAAAAAGTATAGCAAGATTCATGTATTTAATATCTATGAATTTTTGTTCATAGTATTCATAAGCATTTCACATTTTGATGGCAATCAACTTAAATGAGATGTCAGCCAGGGGGCAAAGAAACGAAGTCAAGGACAAGTTTTTGTTTTTGTTATTTCAGCCCTGAGGATCAGCAAAATGACTGAACATTCATGGACTGATGACTAAATTTTTCAGTTATGAGAGTAACCTTCAAGTACTATAGTTAGGATTATCAATTTTGAAATTCAGTACGGGAAAAAAATCACTTTTATATAATGAAATATTATGGCAGATAAATAGATTCCTGTAAATGTGTAATTCAGGACACCGTGCAGTTATTTTGATCTACTGAGTCAATTGCTAAGAAAAAATAAGAGGTTATTTTCTCATTACGTCCAGAGATTTTCCAGTCTCTCCATCACAAACTGCACATCTCTGAAATAAATTGTAGGCACAGGGTAGTATTCTGGGTGGATGAGGAGAACAAGCAATTTAATGGCAGTTTGTGCGAATAAAATCTGAAGCAACACTCCTGAGCCTGATATAACCACAAAAGCTGTTTATTGCCAGTATAATCTTGACAATGATGAGTTATGTTCATATTATTCAATGAGATGAAAGAAGGGTCAACTAGTTTTTAAAAAATATTTTTCTTGCTTTATAAGCATTTGGAATTTTTTGCTGCTATTTCTTCAGGGCTTTCATTGACCTAACATTTGGGATATATTTTGAAGTAGATAACCATGAGGTTTAGTGGCCTAAAGGAAATAAAGCATGATGCCTCTTAGACAGTCTTTTCATTTCACTAAAGGTTGAGTGTGTTTGTCCACATGTGACTTAATTATATTTCTTTGTCCAATTGTAAATGCCTCAAGGCCAAACATCTCAGTTTTAGATTTATTTGAGATTTTACAGTAACACTAGGTTAGCTCATAGTAGGCACTCAGTAAGTATGTATCTGTGTCTGACTCTTTGTGACCCCATGGATTGTATCATGCCAGGCTCCTCTGTCCATGGAATTCTCCAGGCAAGAATACTGGAGTGGGTTGCCATTCCTTTCTCTAGGGTATCTTCCCAACCCAGGGATCAAACCTGGATCTCCTGCATTGCAGGCAGAGTCATTACCATCTGATCCACCAGGGAAGCCTCATCTATTTCATAACAATATGCAAATGAGCCTTATATTGACTAGGACAGTGCCAAGTTCATGGAACTCATGTAGATTTGATTTCTTTTTAATAGTAAACCCAATCATTCATTGCTTTGAGATTTTACTTGATATTCCAAAGGCATATGTTCAGGTTAACTGCTCACCACTTCAGAAGGTGCATCTGACATTTTACCCCAAACTGTTGATGCTTAACTGTTTTTAACCCCCAAGGAAGAACTTTGAGCACCTGTGAGGCAAGGAAAGCTTCTTTTGATATGGCTACAGAATCTGGCAGTAGCATTCACTTTTATTTTTAAAAGGCAATTAGGGGATGGTGGAAGCAACAGTTGCTTTTTTTTTTAAGTGACTTCAATTTGACACATTTCAATGCCAATTCTAAGTGTCTTTTCTGAATCCAGCTGACTTGCTTGGAATATACCAATTTAAATGAGGCCTGTTATTCTGCTTATAAATTTTATAGAAATATAGACAAATTACTTTCTTCTTAGAATCTGCTTGAGACCAGCTTAAAAGGTTGAGTAGTAGCTGGCATGATTCATTAAAGGACTTAATTGACCTTGAAATGCAGTGAGTTGTGTGTGTATATTTAGTCTCAGTTTAAGGGGTCATGTTTACTTTGGGTGCCTCTTTTCAAAGTTCTTAAATATACAATAATACATTTTTTAAAGTTATGATTGCTCTTATGTTCCCTCTTTGAGGGTACTTGTTTGTTTCAGACTTTTTTCTTCTGCCTCTTATGATTTTGATTTCCTAATCGTTTTTTTTTTAAACATTTTTATTATTCTTATACAAAAGTAATTGAAATTGGTTTAGAGAGCCTTTTAAAGAGCACTTTTCAAGCTCAGATTTTACCTCCCTCTGATTGAAAACCACAGTGGAGCAATGGAAAGAAAGTAAACATTTTGGCTTATATAGTAATAATTACCACTTTAAAATTTTTAGAATTATCATTAATTCAAAGAAACTTCAAATGCTCTCTGGTTACACAGCATAAAATTTTAGGACTGCAAGAGAGTTCCTATGGTCATTTGGTACTTCTGGAAACTTAATAGCCTCTGAGCTTTCCTTTAGCCCGAGGTGCAAAAGGATCCTGCTGCTTGCTTCATTGGGCTTGAAAATAGTGGGAAAAGAAAATCTTGTGCAAACACAGTACATAAAATCTTTCATATACAGATAACTTTTACAGACTTCCTTTCTGTAGAAAGTGTCCTGATTTTCCAGCAGTTGGGTGAATTGTGCTGAACCAATGGTACTCTCTGATCTGCTGCCTCTTTAGACCTAGGACACATAATTTTAAGAAAGCTGATGACTGAAGTTCAGAGATTCAGATCCAAATTGGAGAGAGGAGCAGAGGAATCCAAGCCTATGCACAAAGCAAACAAACAGCGTTGGCCTTATGAATACCTACTTGCTGACAGATAACAAACCAACGGTAGAGCAGGTGCATGGTTCTTGGGTTGGCATGTGTGCTCAGTTGTGTCCAACTCTTTGTGACCGCATGGATTGTAGCCAGCCAGGCTCCTCTGTCCATGAAATTTTCCAGGCAAGAATATTGCCATTTCCTTCTCCAGGAAATCTTCCTGACCCAGGATTTGAACCCATGTCTCTTGCATTGGCAGGCAGATTCTTTACCACTGAGCCACCTGGGAAACCATTGAAAACATACAAAAAGGTAAGTTACTTGGTGAAGGCCACATAGGAGAGTTGACCTATTATGAATACATTTTGAGAACCCTGTCAGTATTGTCTGTAAAGCCAAAGCCCCCCAAGCGGTATTTGAATAAACAAATAAATAGAGATTAACACATAAATTAAACTTGAGACCATCCCTTTTATTTCCTGGATGATACTGAAGATAATCTAAATAAAATATTTTTATAAATATTTAGATGCATCCAAAACCAGCAGTAGTTCATAATACTCCAATCCAAATACTCCCTTTCAAAGTACAGTCGTTCTTGTTATTTTCTCCCCAAAGCAATGGAGATTGCTTCAAGTGTACTCAGTCCACATTTCTGCCTTCCACATTTTCAAGTTTCACCCTCTCCTAACCCATCTCCACTCCAACCACTGATCCCTTTGCATACAGCAAACACATTCACTCATTCATTATCCTGCATTCTGGTTCTCAACATAGAGTATACCCCAACCCAAGAGGGCTTCCCTGGTGGCTTAGCTGGTAAAGAATCTGCCTGCCAATGCAGGAGACACAAGAGACATGGGTTTCCATCGTTTCCATTCCTCCTGGAGAAGGAAATGGCAACCCATTCCAGTATTCTTGCCTGGGGAATCCGGTGGATAGAGAAGCCTGGTGGGCTACAGTCCATAGGGTCGCAAAGAATCAGACACGACTTAGTGACTGAGCAAGCAAGCTCAGTGGCAGATCTATCATTCTCAGAATATAAGATTAAACAATATATGCTGTTTATTTATGCATTTGTTTACTTATTCGTTCAACGTGTATTGAGAACCCCGTGTGTGTGCCAAGCACTTCACAGTACAGTTCATTCATTCAGAACATTTATTGAGCACTACTCTGTACTGTTAAAATCAGTAAATAGTAACAATATCTCTCTCTTTTTAAAATCTCTCAGCCTCTCTCTGCCTTTTAAACTTACTTTGTACTTCTTTAAAGACCCTGATGCTGGCAAAGATTGAAGGCAAAAGGAGAAGAGGGTGGCAGAAGATGAGATGGTTAGATAGCATCACTGACTTAATGGACATGAATTTGAGCAAACTCTGGGAGATAATGAAAGACAGGGAAGCCTGGCATGCTGCAGTCCATGGGGTCGCAAAGAATGGGACACAACTTATTGACTGAACGACAATCTAGATTTAGCCATTAGAATTAATTTCAAAGTTTTCTTATATGTAGATTAGCTATAATTTGCACATAAATGAAACAATATATGTGGAATCACTTTAAAATTTATAAAGCAGTGTATGCATGCAGACTGGTATTAATATTATTTGTAGTCACTTATCATCTTTGATGGGACAGTGGTGAACTGCTCACATAGAATTAAAGAGTGACCAGATTCGCTCACACCATAAAGTAGGATGGATCAGAAAGAATGTGAAAAATGAAAATGAAAAAACAAAAAAGATTTCTCATCTCTCTAGTCTCTCATTTCATTGTACCAAGGCTCATTTGCTTTGGGACAGAGAGTGATTGTTAAGCCTCCCTCTGGGTTACAAGTAGGCTTTTAACTGTGTCTATTGATGCCACTGCTACAGACCCCCTCTGCCTTTCTTTTACATGTTTTATTCTATAAAGGGATTTTTTTTTAAAGATCTATCTCTAGCCCTTTCCCCATGAACTGGGTAGATCAGATTGGTTTTACAGGGCTGAGTTTTCGGTAGTATTTGAGCAGCACTGAAGTCAAATGCTTGCAGGGAACCCCCACTGAATTGTAAATGTCGTGATCCCCAGAGTGTAGCTCAGTGCACCTCTGAAAGCAGTCAATCGTTTTTCATTAAGCAGTGATTTGATTAGATAAAAATAAAAGTTGCTTGAGCATTCACTTTTGCAGCAGTGCATAACAAATTTATGCAAATTCCCATGCCACTAATCTGCATGTGAAATATAAAAGTGTGATTCCAAGCCATGTGCACCTACATTGAAGTTTAATCAGGTACAAATATTAATGGAAAGACTAAAGCTTTTAACAAAAGTCACAGCTGTTTGAGGTTTGTAAAATGCTGCAAAGAAAACTTTAATGTATTAATGATAATTTTGGTGTTTTCAGACTAAACAAAATCTTTTTTTTTTTAAGAAGGAAATCCCAAACAAGACAATTCTTTAGTGGTACTAGAAAAATACAGACAAAGAAAGATTGGGCTAAATGATTTGGCTGATTTAATAGAAAGGTACAACTGAATTGTTTGCAATGTATCACCCAGGGAGGGGTTTTCTTTATTAAGAATTTTACTTCATACTCAAGGACAATTATAATTGTTCTAGTCATGGAGTTAATATTTAACACCTAGAATGGTGTCTAGCATATTAATAGCTTAGAAATGTTTGTTAAAATTTTTCTTAATTCATGTTGATTAATTGCATTTTAAATATTATAAAAGCCATGTTATTGACTTTCAAGTAAATGAAAACTGTACACTAAACTTTACAATGTTAAGGAAGAGAAAAATAATATTTATTGAATACTAGGAATCTTTATTAATTAGCTTCAAAACACATGAAATAATAGCCCACTTTTAGAGACAAAAAAGCTGAGCCCAGAATAATTTGAATACATGACCGATTTGTATAGTAGTTTGTCTCGAAGGTCCTATTTTTTCCTCTGTATCACAGTATGCATGTTATTCCATTCTGTAACTCAGAGAACGTGTGGGTCCTTCTAGGAAGCCAACTGTGTTACATTTGGCAACCATTAGCAATGGCAAGCCACTCCAGTACTATTGCCTAGAAAATCCCATGGATGGAGGAGCCTGGTAGGCTGCAGTCCGTGGGGTCACTAAGGGTCGGACACGACTGAGCGACTTCACTTTCACTTTTCACTTTCCACTTTCACACATTGGAGAAGGAAATGGCAACCCACTCCAGTGTTCTTGCCTGGAGAATCCCAGGGACGGGGGAGCCTGGTGGGCTTCCATCTATGGGGTCACACAGAGTCGGACACGACTGAAGTGACTTAGCAGCAGCAGCAGCATCAAGTTTATCTGAGAACCTAAGATTCTAAATCAGAACCCCACAAATCTTTGAAACTAAAGTATGAACTTCCAAATGTAGAGAAGACACTATACTGGAGGATTAAGCTTGGTCAATGCCTTTGTGTTCTTCAGGACAGTGATCTAAAAACCATCGGCATGATGGAATGAGTTAGAGGCTTACTTCTAAAACTTGTTATTTAAAATTGAACATGATAACATCATGCATTGTTGTTGTTGTGCAGTCACTTAGTCATGTCCTACTGTTTGTGACCCCATGGACTGCAGCACACCACACCAGGCTTCTCTGCCCTTCACCATCTCATCGAGCTTGCTCAAACTCATGTTTGAAGGACAGGGAAGCGTGGCGAGCTTCAGTCCATGGGGTCACACAGAGTTGGACACACTGAGCTACTGAAAAACAAATGCTCAAACTCATGTTCATTGAGTTGATGATGCCATCCAACCATCTTGTCCTCTGTTGTCTCATTCTCCACCTACCTTCAATGTTTCCCAGCATCAGGGTCTTTTCCAATGAATCAGCTCTTTACATCAAGTGGCCAAAGTATTGGAGCTTCAGCATCAGTGCTTCCAATGAATTTTAAGGGTTGATTTTCTTTAGGATTGACTGGATTGATCTCCTTGCTGTCCAAGGGATTCTCAACAGTCTTCTTCAGCATCACAGTTCAAAAGCGTCACTTCTTTGGTGCTCAGCCTTCTTTATAGTCCAACTCTCAAATCAGTACATGACTAGGAAAAATCATAGCTTTGACTATACAGACCTTTGCTGGTGAAGTGATGGTCTCTGTTTTTTAATATGCTGTCTAGGTTTCTCATAGCTTTTCCTCCAAGGAGCAAGCCGCCTCTAATTTCATGGATGCAGTCACTGTCCACAGTGATTTTGGAGCCCTAGAAAATAGTCTGTCACTATTTGCACTTTTTCCCCATCTACTCACCATGAAGTAATGGGACTGGATGCCATGATCTTCCTTTTTTGAATGTTAAGTCTTAAGGCAGCTTTTTCACTCTATCACCCTCATCAAGAGGTTCTTTAGTTCCTCTTCATTTTCTGCCATTTGAGTGGTGTTATCTGCATATCTGAGGTTGTTGATATTTCTCCTGGCAAACTTGATTCCAGCTTGTGCTTCATCCAGCCCAGTGTTTCACATGATGTACTCTTCATATCAGTTAAATAAGCAATGTGACAATATATAGCCTTGACATACTCCTTTCCCAATTTGGAGCCAGTCTGTTGTTCCATGTCCGGTTCTAACTGTTGCTTCCTGACCTGCATACAGGTTCCTCAGGAGGGAGGTAAGGTGGCCTGGTATTCCCATCTTTTTAAGAATCTCCCCCAGTTTGTTGTGAACCACACAAAGGCTTTAGCATAGTCAGTGAAGCAGAAATAGAAGTTTCTTATGGAATTTGGTTGCTTTTTCTATGATCCAACGGATGTTGGCAATTTGATCTTCATCCATCAGGTCAGTTCAGTCACTCAGTCATGTCTGACTCTTTGCGACCCCATGGACCACAGCACGCCAGGCCTCCCTCTCCATCACCAACTCCCGAAGTTTACCCAAACTCATGTCCATCAAGTCGGTGATGCCATCCAACCATCTCATCCTCTGTCATCCCCTTCTCCTCCCACCTTCAATCTTTCCCAGCATCAGGGTCTTTTCCAATGAGTCAGCTCTTCACATCAGGTGGCCAAAATATTGGAGTTTCAGCTTTAGCATCAGTTCTTCCAATGAACACCCAGGACTGATCTCCTTTAGAATGGACTGGTTGGATCTCCTTGCAGTCCAAGGGACTCTCAAGAGTCTTCTCCAACACCACAGTTCAAAAGCATCAATTCTTCGGTGCTCAGCTTTCTTCACAGTCCAACTCTCACATCCATACCTGACCACAGGAAAAACCATAGCCTTGACTAGATGGACCTTTGTTGGCAAAGTAATGTCTCTGCTTTTTAATATACTATCTAGGTTGGTCATAACTTTCCTTCCAAGGAGTAAGCGGCTTTTAATTTCATGACTGCAATCAGCATCTGCAGTGATTTTGGAGCCCAAAAAATAAAGTCTGACACTGAAGTGATGGGACTAGATGCATTAGTACACAGTATTTGTTTTTCTCTTTCTGACTTACTTCCCTCTGTATAATAGGCTCTGTGTTCATCCACCTCATTAGAACTGACTCAAATGCATTTCTTTTTATGGCTGAGTAATAGTCCATTGTATATATGTACCATAGCTTCTTTATCCACTTATCACAAAGAAACTTTCTAAACCTCTCCTAAAACTTTCCTTCTTTGCTCATACCTTCCCCCCACCATTTTGGAATGTCCTCCTTCTACTCCACTTCCATTCCTCACTCCAACCATATATGAATCTTCTCCTTCAAGGTCCAACTCAAATCTCCTCTCCAGACTCTTGTTTGAAACTTTAGTTCACAGCAATTCTCCTTTCTTTGTATTCCTGTAATATTGTATTTTTAATTACCTCTGCCTTCCCCTCCTTCCCTTCTGCCTTTCTTCCTTCTTTCTCCCCTCACCTCCCTCTCTCACTGGCTTGTTTATTTCCTTCCTTCAATTTGCTGTGTGTGCGTGCTCAGTCACTTCAGTCATGTCCGACTCTTTGTAATCCACCAAACTCCTCAGTCCATGGGATTCTCCAGGAAAAAATACTGGACTGAGTTTCCATGCCTCCTCCAGGGGATCTTCCCAACCCAGGGATCAAATCCAAGTCTCCTGCATTGCAGGCGAATTCTTTACTGCCTAGTGTCTGCAAATCTGTACGGATTTCATGGAATACAATGTTTGTCTCAAGCAGACACAGGCTTTGCTTTTATAGGGGTGGCACTTAAATAGAGCAGCCAACTACTGACAGAAACAACTGTTGCTCTGAAGTAAAAGAACATGCCTGTAAGAGAATAGCTGACAAAAGGAAGGCTTTGAGTAAGAAAAGTAGAGGCGAGCACAGAGAATGCCTCCTGAAGAATTGATTACTAAATTGAACGCTGAAGTTTGAGTATCGATTAACAAGGTTGAGAGGGTAGAGCCTAGGAAGAACATGGTAGGCATAGAAATTGCATATGGAAAGGTCCTATTGTTAGAGAAGGAGTGGGTTGAGTTCAAGGTAATCAAAAAAGATCAGTGACCTTTTTCTATAATGTACTTATATGACTCATTTTTATTTTGCTTGCACTGTCTCCTCAAATATATTATATGGTACTTTTACACAGGGTTGAATTGTTGTATTTATTTTTACCTAATTCTCTTCAAAGGACTTTAATGATCATTGAGTCCAAACTCCAGAATGCCCTAAAAGTCTCAGTGGTTTGCTGAAGTTCATACTGTTGTGCTAGTGGTAAAGAATCCACCTCCCAATTCAGGAGATGGAGGAGACTCAGCTTTGATCCCTGGATCAGGAAGATCACCTGGAGAAGGAAATGGCAACCCATTCCAGTATTCCTGCCTGGAGAATCCCATGGACAGAGGAGCCTGGCAGGCTTCGGTCCATCGGTTGCAAGAGTCAGACTCAACTGAGCGACTGAATACACGCATGCGCACGTGCACGCGCGCACACACACATACACACCCCTACCTCCTGTACATTCCCTCCCTATATCTAATGTTCTTTCATTGAAATGATTCTTTATAAATTTGTAAATATATCTGAAATAAGCCTCTGCATGTGCAAGATGGTTGAGAAATGGTTTCCTTTATAGCTGGTAACTATGTGATCATCTTTTGAAGAGAGGTGGGCAGGAAGGTATAGAATCAAATGTTTCGTTACCTTTGTTCTATAAAATTCTTGCATGTACAGGTTATTCTTAGACCAGAGAAGCACATGTTAGGGAGGAAATTTGTATTTGTAAAGGATCCTGATAACTAAGCTTTGCAATACATAGGATAAGGACTCAATCTTTGAAAAAAATCTGTATGAAGTAAGAGATGAAGGACATTTTAAGGATGATAATTCAGAAAGTCTTGGACTTAATTCTGTTCCAGTTAAACATCGTGAGACTGAAAAGGTAAAAATATAAACAATAATTTCATTCAAGCTGCATTGGTGTGACAATTTAAAAAAAAACATGGTCCTAAAAGTGTTTGATATTCTACCCATCCACAGGTGTGGATTTATGTCTCTTCCTCTTGTATCCAGGATATGTGGTGGCTTTGACCAATAGATTACAGTGAAAATGAAACTATGCCAGTTTCTGGGCCTAGTCTTTAAGAAACTGATAGCTTTCACTTCCTTACTACTGTTAGGAAGCACATTCTTATAACTTGGCCATCGTGCTGTGGAAAAATCCAAGCAGGTCATGGAAAGGCCCATGTGGAAAAGACCCAAGACTTCTTGCTCACAGACCTGTTAGCTTTTAGTAGCTACTTATCATCCATGTAAACGAAGTATCTTTAAAGTAGATCCTACAGTCCCCAGTTGAGTCACCTCAGCTTACAGATCATAGAGCAAGTTATTCTTGCCAAGATCTGCCAAAAATTACAGATTCATGAAGAAAGTAAATTATTTTTGTTCAAAATATCTAAGTTGCAGAGTAGCTCATTAGACGGTAATTGATAATCAGTACATTTTGGAAAGATCTTTCTACTGAGCACTGGGCAAGTTAGAAAGATCTCAGTTCTCATAAAAGGCCTTTCAGTTTTAAATGTGGGAGGCAAATTGAAGAAGAACAACCTGGCAAATTGAAAGAACACCAAAACACATTCATCAATCAGAGGGAGCAATCATGGGCTTCCAGAGAAATTGTAGCAATAAGGATTTGATTCAGGGTGAATAGATGAAAGGTATAGAACTAGAAAGCATTTTTAGAATTCTAGGAGAGTAGAGTTAGAACTGAGGATTTCTTCTGGCTCAGATAGTAAAGAATCCACCTGCAATGCAGGAGACCCAGGTTTTATCCCTGGGCCGGGAAGATCCCCTGGAGAAGGGAATGGCTACTCACTCTTGTACTCTTGCCTGGAGAACTCCATGGACTGAGGAGCCTGGCAGGCTACAGTCCATAGGGTTGCAAAGAGTTGGACATACCTGAGTGACTAACACTTTCACTTTTACCAGACTAACAATTTCAGAGGTAGAGCTATGCAAGAAGGCAAATTACTGTTTAAGTACATAGGTAAATAGCATAAGGCCAAACACCAAGTCACCAGCAGGGAGGTGAATGCCTGAGAATATCTGGCTGAACCTTGATAGTGTCTCTTCTTCTACCTGACTCTGGCTTGCAATATAGCCCTGCATGCCTAGACCATCTGTTTTCCTACCGGGTCTTGACACATATTTTCCAAGCACCCTAGGGGCCATGATGGTTTCAGTTCGCACAACCTGGTTGAGATCCCTTTTAGTCCATATATCTGGGCTTGAAAATTACAAAGATGAAAAACAGTCAATATTTCAAAGTTGCATGTCAAATATAGGGTTGGAAGTTTGAAAGTACGTTTGCTTACACATGCATAAATTTGCCTTCAGTTACATACAATGACAATTTCTCCATGAATTGTTGGTGGAGTGAGGATGAGTTGACGTAATTCAGAGTCAGAGTTGAGGGTGAACCAGCTCCAAAATAGTCATTCTTCATTTAGAAAAGGTGGAATATATGTTCCTTTAAGAGCTTTTGTGTCAAATTTTCATGACTAAGACCATGGAGTAAATAGTTCATACCATGCCTGGTACCAACTCACTTTACTAGGTGAATGTGTAGAATACATTAATATAGTTGAGAAATGGACAGTGTGTAAATGCTAAACTATGACTAAAATGGTTTCATGTATGATGAAGTTAGGTCTTGGGGAGTACAATTGCTTCATTTGTCACTAGTTCAGGAAAACTTAGTGGGAGCCGAATAGGAGAAATGGCTGCCTGGCTCGGAACAGAAGATAGAAGGTACTATTTTTGAGAGTATTTTAGATCACTGATGCTCCTGAGAAGTAAATGATATTTATTCTTTTCTTAGATTCCATCACCAGTGTGGGTGCTGTTCTAAATGGAGTGTTTTACAAATTCCAGACATATGCCACTTTCATTTTATCCAGATGATGAATGACTTATTGGTAGTCCAGTCTTTGTACTATTTGTGATTCCAGTTCTTTTCATAGCTATGATGTCATGGAGATGACCATTACTGGGACAGATATTGTTAATGGTCACTATTCAGTCTTTTATTTGCAGTGAAGCCAAAGGGCAATTGGAGGGGCATGAGGTCAGTTTGAATAATAGATTCCTTGAAATCATCTGTGTGTTCCCATTTGGGGATCTTGTGGAAAAAAAAAAGAAAGAAACAGAAGCCAATATGAACAGTATTACATTTTGGATGATATCCATTTGAGGAGCTCCAGAAAACTCCCACAAGTCAGATTCAGAGGAGATCTCAGAAGATAGCCAAAGATTGTGCAGTGTTGCTGGCAAAAGGAGAAACAACAAGCAGATGTTTTAGCAGAAAGGAGTGCATTCTGGGAAACTGTTCCTGGCCATTCAATGAGAGAGACTGGAAGAGAAGCTTGTTCAGAACATAGATGAGAGAGCCTGACTCTCATATTTTTAGGCGGACACCTGCCTAAAAATAGACTTCAAAACTTTAGACTTCCAAGCCCCTACAGTAATTTCAGACAGATACAGTCATTAATTAGTCTCTTGAACTTTGTATGAAAACTGTCTGGCATTGTAACTAATCCTGTCACAACTTGCTGTTATTGTGGTAATGCTTTTGTTTGGTTTGCTTCTATTTTTTAAAACACACTTCTCTATTTATCACATTTTTTTTAAAACCTGCACAGTTAGAAATTCATAGTTGCTTTCATTGTAGACTGGTTCCATGACCTTTGGTAAGTCTTCATCTCTCTAGCCTCACTTTCTTGACATAGAAGAGAAAGAAAATAAACTATATGGTATGTTAGCACTATTCCAATTTGAGAGCCAATGATTTATTTGGACCTAAGCTATAAAATCATGAGCCAGAAAGACCAATATTTATAAATTCTCTTTCCATCTCTTAGCACTGATGAAAATGGAAGGAATGTTAGACTCCTCACTTACTGGCAAAATAGTCACTATAACAATACACAGTGCTCTGAGGGCATAATTTTCATGTATATCATTGGAGACACATTTGCTCAGTAAATATTAATTGTAAACTATATACCGGATACTATGTTAGGTGCTAAAAATACCACAGTAAAAATACCACAGTAAGTCAATCAAGGTGCTCCTTGCCCTCTGGGAGTTTATAGACTAGTTGAGAAACCACAAATAATAAATACTGTAAGTATATAATTACAACTGAGATTAATTGGTAAGAAGGAAAACCAAGAAGGAGGAACCTAGAATATGGGGAATGAGGGATTAAAGTGAGATCATACAAGAGTTCCTCGAAAAAGATTTATTCACAAGGATTATAAGACTCAGTAAGAAAGAAGCCCACACTGGAAATCTAATTACTGAACTGGTAGTTCTAATGGCAACAAATTGCAAGCATTCACTGTTTGTCCAAATGAGTTTGGGATAGAACAAGTAAATGGCTCATAGGAAATCCTATGTGGAATTAGAAACAAAATTCAGAAAGGTCACCTTATAACATAACATTGTCAAGGCATTCTACATGCAGGGGTGAATGTGAATACGTAGTTGATTTTCATTTTCCTCAAGGAGGATTTGTAAAATATATTAAAATTGTGTGCATGTATGTGGACTGAGCCCAGGAGCCCATATAGGGTAGTTATTTAAAGTGCAGACTATTGAATAAGTTATTCAAAGTGCCGACTGTTAGGCTTACCTGGTAGCTCAACAGTAAAGAATCTCCCTGCAATGGAGGAGACCCAGGTTCGATCCCTGGGTCAGGAAGATGCCCTGGAGGAGGGCATGGCAACCCACTCCAGTATTCTTGCCTGGAGAATCCCATGGACAGAGGAGTCTGGCACGTTGCAGTCCATGGGGTCTTAAAGAATTGGACACACCTGAAGTAACGTATATTAAAAAGCAGAGACATTACTTTGCCAACAAAGGTCCGTCTAGTCAAGGCTATGGTTTTTCCAGTGGTCATGTATGGATGTGAGAGTTGAACTGTGAAGAAAGCTGATTGCCAAAGAAGTGATGCTTTTGAACTGTGGTGTTAGAGAAGACTCTTGAGAGTTCCTCGGACTGTAAGGAGATCCAGTCCATTCTAAAGGAGATCAGTCCTGGGCATTCATTGGAAGGACTGATGCTAAACCTGAAACTCCAATACTTTGGCCACCTCATGCGAAGAGTTGACTCACTGGAAAAGACTCTGATGCTGGGAGGGATTGGGGGCAGGAGGAGAAGGGGACAACAGAGAATGAGATGGCTGGATGGCATCACCGACTCAATGGAGGTGAGTTTGAGTGAACTCCGGGAGTTGGTGATGGACAGGGAGGCCCGGCATGCTGTGATTCATGGGGTCACAAAGAGTTGGACACGACTGAGCGACTGAACTGAAGTAATGTAGCACACACATACTATTGAATGAGATTACCTGGGTTCAAACCTTGACTCCTCAAACTTTCTGGCTTCATAACCTTTGGTAAGTTATTTAACCTTTCTGTTAAAATTAAATGAGATGATCCATGGGAAGGATTTAGCACAGTGCCTGGCACCAAGTAAAAGTCACTAAATGTTAACTATTAATCCTGGCTGCTGCTGCTAAGTCACTTCAGTCGTGTCCGACTCTGTGTGACCCCATAGACGGAAGCCCATTATTGCTGGCAGTATTTATCAAAAACAATGATCATCATCTCCTCCATGTTTCTGGAAATAATACATTAGAAGTAAGCTCTGGGCGGAGAAGGCAATGGCAAGCCACTCCAGTACTCTTGCCTAGAAAATCCCATGGATGGAGGAGCCTGGTAGGCTGCAGTCCGTGGGGTCGCTAAGGGTCGGACACGACTGAGCGACTTCACTTTCACTTTTCAGTTTCACACATTGGAGAAGGAAATGGCAACCCACTCCAGTGTTCTTGTCTGGAGAATCCCAGGGAAGGGGGAGCCTGGTGCGCTTCCGTCTATGGGGTCACACAGAGTCGGACACGACTGAAGTGACTTAGCAGCAGCAGCATACCAAATAACCATTCCCCCTTATATAGCACTTCCTACCCTGAATAATGAATGTCAACTTGACTCAGGAAAAAAAAGGAGTGGGAGCCACTAGGGCTTTTAGAAAAATATCAGTGGAATAGGATAATTCCTGCTATGCTGCTGCTGCTAAGTTGCTTCAGTTGTGTCCAACTCTGTTCAACTGCATAGACAGCAGCCCACCAGGCTCCTCTGTCCCTGAGATTCTCCATGCAAAAACACTGGAGTAGGTTTCCATTTCCTTCTCCAATACATGAAAGTGAACAGTGAAAGTGAAGTTGCTCAGTCGTGTCCGACTCTTAGCGACCCCATGGACTGTAGCCTACCAGGCCCCTCCATCCATGGGATTTTCCAGGCAAGAGTACTGGAGTGGGGTGCCATTGCCTTCTCCAATTCCTGCTATAGTTTTATATAGAAAGAGGCTGAATGCAATTTAGAGGCCAGTTATAACTTAATTGTCATTGTAATCTAAATTTAAAGGCACTGAGGTGGCTTTCTGAAAGTGAAATTTGCTCAGTTGTGTCCAGCTTTTTGCAACACTGTATAGTCCATGGAATTCTCCAGGCCAGATTACTGGAGTGGGTCGCCTATCCCTTCTCCAGTGGATCTTCCTGACCCAGGAGTTGAACCAGGGTCTCCTGCATTGCAGGCGTATTATTTACCAACTGGCTATCAGGGAAGCTCTCAGTTAATAGTAAGCTATCAGGTTTCTTACTGTTAACATTTAAAATGTCATTTTGGTGGAGGTAGTAATATGTGTATATTCAGGAGGAAGGGAGGGATAAAAAGAGGCAGTCTCTAATTTATCTTTCTAAAAACTTTTGAATTATCATTTTTTGGAGTTGCTTAAAGTAGGGTGGCTCAGACAGTAAAGAATCTGCCTGCAATGCAGGAGACCTGGGGTTGATTTCTGGGTTGGGAAGATCCCCTGGAGGAGGTCATGGCAACCCACTCTAGTATTCTTGCCTGGAGAATCCCATGGACAGAAGAGCCTGGCGGGCTGCAGTCCATGGGGTCACAAAAGTCCGACACAACTGAACAACTAAGCACAGTACAGCACAAAAATTAGGGAGCACTTATTATGGCAAATATCCTAATATTCTTACTTCAAATCATGACTATAATTTAACTGTCCCAGTACAAGTGTTACATATATCACATTTTCAGTATGTAATCACTTATGAGGAGAATCATGATCTATTGAGTCACATTATATGGCTTCATGGTGATAATTACTATTCAAGAAAAAAATTACCAGTCTTTTTGGTATGGTTCTTGTTCCATATGTTATGGGTGTCCACTAGGTATGTTATGGAGTAAAAACGGCAGAACTTAATTGTATTTTCTTCCCTCAAAGAAGATATTAATGGATTTTCTCACAATTTGTAGGCTCATTATCATCTCTGTATCTTCATCTTTGCTACTAAAATGCTTTTCTCTGGTGCTGATTGAGCATAGTTCTGTATTCCACTCTGAACCTCAGAAAGATCTTTCCTTTGGTAGTAGTGCCCCAGTCCTTCAGATTTATGTCTCTCCTTTGCCAGCACATACCCTTTCCTAAAGTCATGTCCTTTTCATGTGGATCTTGGTCATCCTCACTGTCACCCATACCTTTGTTCAAATGCCTCCATACATGGAATGATTTCCCAAACCACTTTTAGCCTGGAAACTTCTATTCCAACAATAAAGTCCCTCAAAGTCCTTATCAACTCTTCCTTGGCCACACTGGTTTTCTGCTATAATATAAAATCCTAATAGAATATAAAGCTCTATAGCGTTTTTGTTTTTGGAGAGCCCCCCACCATCCAGATCTAGCATATAACTGCTCTCTAGGAAGATGCTCAACAAATTCAACTCAACTGATGAGTTGAATCCTGTCCTCTGAAACAGTTCAACATGAGAAGCCTCAATGGGAGATACAAGGAAACAATATACACAGAGCATTGTATCATAATCTCTTCACAATTATGTCTATTTAGGAAAAGGAGGAGCACACTTCAAATCCTTACTAGCTATATAAAGAGAGAGCTGGCATTTTCTTCTGCTCAAAGGCAAGTGCAGGCCCTCAGATAGTTTGAATTTTAGAGGCTTTAAGGTTGTGACGTCACTACCAACAGTATTTAGAACATCTCAGACTTTCCCTTTGGTCATCATACCCCATGATCTCACCTCAGTTTTTACAATGATGAATCAGAAAGACAGGATAATTAATTTAACATTGTTTTCTGTTAAATTTATTTTTTGAATATTTAAGAACAATCATTCAGAGTGTTATTTTCCTTCAGACACTGCATTTCAGGACCTAAAGTCTTGGTTAGGAGCACAAACAACGTGACTATTCAAATTGTGTTTGTTTTGAAACTGCTAGAAATGGCTCTAATATGTGAGTGAACACAGGATCTGGTTTCAATTCCTTCTGTTAGATTAGAGGCACTTGAAAACAAAACACGTGCAGCTGTGGGGTATTGAAATATTCCATATGCTTATATTTGCAGCCTATTTTCTGGAGAATTTTACCCATTAGGAAATCTAGTCAATTCTTTTTCAACTTCTAAGGCTTAGCATTGCCTGTTCTTGTTGTTGTTGTTGTTTTTCTGTTTGTTTTAAGACTATTTTTTCTGCAACTTATATTTTAGCATAAGAAATAAAAACATTAAGTAATAACTTCAAAGCCTTTGTGGATGCTTTGGGTAGCAGTTGATAAATGGAAAGTTAAATGGCTGGCAAAAGGCCTAGAAGAAAGTCAGAAGTGGGACCAAGATAAGACTTTTTTTTTTTTCTGACAGTTGTCTTTCAGATTCACTCCACCAATGAATCTGCAATGGAGCAGTCTCTCAATGTTTGAAAGTAGCCAAGTAACTCCTCAAATAAAGGGAATGATCACAGGTGATTTAAAATAAATATCTATCTATTTCACATTTTTCTCCAAAATGTATTTGAGTGTGTAGATCACAGAGATGGTTTTTACAATTTAAATCTGCTTGACACCACTAGTACAAAGTGAAAATATGGCTACTGGGTATTGAAATATAATTTTTTAAACTAGAAATCAAAAAAGCTTGTTATCATTTGTGTCTATTTCTTGGGGAGTTCATAGTGTTTTAAAGTTAACATCGATTAAATGATGAACTGATTGAAAAAAGGCCACTTATAAAATTGGTGAAAGAGAGCGGGGGCAGTTGTGACAATTTCTCTGCCAGCCTAGGAATGCTCACTAATGAAACCAGAGGGCTGGAGAATTCATGAAGGGCAGTGTCACAAATGATTGGTCCCATTACAATGAAATTGGTAGGCCAATGGACATTATAATATGGTATGTGTGATTATATCTGGTTATACTATTATGGAGGATAGATCTTTTTACAAAGGAAATAGTTTAGCACTGATTATACACTCTTTTAATCAGATGCCCATGTGCAACGGCGTTTTATATGAATTGGAAATGTTAAATAGTAGACTAAATTGAATTTCTGTCTAATTAGAAATTGTAGATTATCAAGCATGAGTTCCATTAGCTAACTGATAGTATAACACACTGGGCTTTCCAGGTGGCCTGGAAAAATCCCATGGACAGAGAAGCCTAGCAGGCTACAGTGCAAGGGGCTGGAGTGCAAAGAGTCGAACAGAGCAAAGAGTTCGACATGACTGAGCATGTGTGCACACACAATATAACACACTTGTTTCCTTTGAGCACATGTGTACTAGACTGTTATGTAGAAATGTTGGGGCTTAAGCCAGTATTGAGCATACTCCATTGAGGAGCCTGAGTGATTACAAGGGTTGGGATACCAGGACACAATCTAGAGCCTGCAACAAATCATTTGAAGTGTCATTGCTAAAGGCTCACCTAATGTTTGATTTTTTTTCCTTCCCACAATGTATATGCTTATTCCAAACCTAAGGAAATCTCTGAAATGATGAACAGTGTCACACTCAGGGTGTCTTGTAACAAATGCCATAATGTGGGCAGGGACCATCACAACAATCTTTTCTGTCTGAAATAGCAGGGGAACATTAGAGACAACTTTCCCCAAGGTTTCTTTTTTCACCAATCTTAGGGAAGCCCTGGGATGAAGGTAAAGGACTATTATCCACAAGTTGTAGGTTAGGATACTGAGATGCCAAGAGGTTGTGAGTAAATGACAAAGTCAAAATGTGAACCTGGATGTTCTGCCTCCAAATTCAGTTGAATTTCTACGATGCATGAATAACACAGATCACAGAATTGCAATTAAAATTCTCAGCTCATAATTTAGAGTCATTTTTAGGTGTCTGTTCTCAAATGTTTGAAGCATTCATAGTTTGAAAAATAGTGTCTGTCACCCTTATTGTCCTCAACTAATAAGAATTTTGCAAAGACAGATCTCTAGACTAGATTTTACTGGGGTTACTTTGCACCTAAACCCAGAGCAGATAGGCTTTACTTTAAGTAAATATAGATACTTAAAGATAGATACTTTAAGTAAAGATAGATACCCAATCTGTATCTATAGTATATAATGTAAAACTAAACCCACACTTACAACCTAGATAATAAACCAAAGAGTTGCTGTAAATAGGAAATTGCACTTGTATATTTATATCAGGTTATCCATTTCTAGAAGCTTTGAGGAAAACACACCTGTTATGTAAGGTAAAGTTCATCAATACAACCCAATGGTCATGCAAAATTGATAAATGAGATCGCTGTTCAAAGTAAATCTTAACTCCTGCTTGTGTGATTTTCTGTACATCTACAGTGATGTCGCACTCTTCCCTAATAGTCACCTATATTTGGCATGGACATGATGACAGTCGATTATGGATTTCTACAGCAAAGCAGTCTCAAACAGCTTTAGTTGTATATCTTTGTATTGGCATGTACAGGAAAATGTGTTATTTAGAAGGAATGCAATGTGAGGTGCCAGATAACAAAGACATGTTTTCTAGTGCTTTTCATCCAACTTATTTCTTGTTCAGGTTAACTTTTACTTAAATGGCCTGCAAATAAAGCCCTAAATACTATATGACACAATAGAAAGACTCTCTTGTGAAGTGGTTGACTTTTAGAAATCTTGAAGGATAAACAGCACTTTAATAGTGATAGTTGGGTTTCACCCCACAAAATGCTCAGATGATCATTTTTTGGGAAGAGGGAGTAAACCTTTATTTATTTATTCTATAAATATTTACTGAGCACACATCATCTGCCTGGTACTATTCTAGGTGCTGGGGATATAGCCATTTTATTTATTTTATTTTATTTTATTTTATTTATTTTAATTGGAGGCTTATTACTTTACATTATTGTATTGGTTTTGCTATAAAATGGAAAAAATATTTGCCCTCATAGAGCTTACATTTCAATGAGGGAGGAGATAGGCCATTATGAAGATAAATGAGTAAATATGTGATTGTTGTAGTTCAGTTGTTAAGCTATGTCTGACTCTTTGTGACCTGTAGCATGAACTGTAGCATGCCAGGCTTCCCTGTGGTTCACTATTTCCCTGAGTTTGTTCAAATCCATGTCCATTGAGTCAGTGATGCCATCCAACCATCTCATCCTCTGTTGCCCCCTCTCCTCTTGCCCTCAATCTTTCCTAGCATTGGGGTCTTTTCCAATGAGTTGGCTGGAGATAAATGAATAAAATATGTGACACTAGAATGTTAAAGCTAAAGAGAAAAAAATGAAGGAAGTGGAATATGAAGTGTCTGAGTGAAATTTTAGATAAAGAGTCCAGGAAAAGGCTCACCATGAATGTCTTTTCTATAAGATATCAGGGAGCAAAACATGAGGATATATGTGGGAAGAATATTTGAAGCAGGGGAAGAGCAAGTGTAAAGGCCTTGAGGTGGGAGCATACTTGGGCTATTTGAGGAACAGCATTGAGAACAGTGTATTCAGAGGTGAATGAATATAGATAAGTGGAAGAGAAGAATAGGTAGGAGAGGTACCAGAAGTCCTGGGTGAAGGAGACATCTAGGTTGAAGTAGGCCTTGTAGGTCCTGGTAAAGCCTTCTTTCCAAAAGAGAAAATGGAAGATGGAGAGTAAAGATCTAATTTATGTTTTAACTAGAACCTTCTGTTGCAATGATTGCAACAGACTGAAGCACCCAGGGGCAGAAATAGACCAGTTAAGAGGCTTTGTAATAATTCTGGTGATAATTCTGTAATAATTGGTGATTCCAGGTGGTAATAGAATAGAGTTGTCAAGATTTTCTCAGGGAGCTAGTGTGGGATATGAGAAAATGAAAAGAATCAAGGTTTTTGGAAGACTGAATAACTAGAAGGAGGCTGTTTAGTATTAGTGAGTTGGGGGAAACTGAAGGAGGCTGGTTAGGGAGGGTGGCAAACATTGGAACTCAGTTTTGAGCATGTGTGCCTTGAGATGCCTATTAAACAGCTAAAGGAAATGTTGTCTAGGCTGTCAATACAGGAGTCTGAAGTGGAGGGAGGCATTGTGCCAGTCGGGCTTCCTTGGTGGCTCAGACGGTAAAGAATCTCCCTGCAATGCAGGAGACCTGGGTTCAATCCCTGGGTCAGGAAGATTCCCTGGAAAACAGAACAGCTGCCCACTCTAGTATTCTTGCCTGGAGAATTCCATGGACAGAGGAGCCTGGAAGGCTACAGTCCATGGGGTTGCAAAGAGTCGGACACGACTAAGTGACTTTCACTTTGTGCTGGTTATATAAGATTGGAAGTGAAGTGAGTGAAAGTCACTCAGTCATGTCCAACTCTTTGCAACCCCATGGACTATACAGTCCATGGAATTCTCTAGGCCAGAATACTGGAGTGGGTAGCCTTTTCCTTCTCCAGGGGATCTTCCCAACCCAGGGATCAAACCCAGGTCTCCTGCATTGCGGGCAGATTCTTTATCAGCTGAGCCACAAAGGAAGCCCAAGAATACTGGAGTGGGTAGCGTATCCCTTCTCCAGCAGATCTTCCCGACCCAGGAATCAAACCGGGGTCTCCTGCATTGCAGGTGGACTCTTTACCAACTGAGCTATAAGGGAAGCCCATAAGACTGGAAGTCATCAGCAAATAGATTGTATCTAGAACTACTAGGTTGGGTGAGTTTACTTAAGGAATTATTATAAACAGAAAAATGGAGCAGGTCTGGCAACATGAGAAAACAAGTTACAAAGAGTATACACAGGATAGTCTCTTTTCTTGAAAAAGAATGTTTTAGAAAGAAGAATATATGGACATATACCAAAGTCTTCTCTGGGTACCCAGATTGGTGATTCTCATTTTACCATTTTATGTTTTTTCATATTTCCCACATTTTCTTTGATGAAAGTGGATTACTTTTATAACTAGAAAGCAGAGAGGAAAAATAAAATCTATTAAGATGCCTTTTATCTAGAATCATTCTCCCATGTCTAAAACATTTTATTTGTGTCAACACTTGCACACACACACATACAAATATACCCGCAGAGAAAACAGCCTGAAAAAAAGGTTATTTGAATTAAAGTATATATGACGTAATTGGTGCTTGCCTTTAGATGCTTCTGACGTTTATATAGAGTTCAGTTAATCCAACTTAATAAAAATGTACCTGGACAGTAAAGAATATGAAGATTCAGGGACATCTCAGCCCAACAGTGGGCTTCCCTTGTGGCCCAGCTGGTAAAGAATCTGCCTGCAATGCAGGGGACCTGGGTTCGGTCCCTGGGTGGGGAAGATCCCCTGGAGAAGGGAAAGGCTACCCATTCCAGTATTCTGGCCTGGAGAATTCCATGGACTGTATAGTCCATGGGATTGCAAAGAGTCGGACACGACTGAGCGACTTTCACTTTCACTCACTTCAGCCCAACAGTACTACATCCAACCAGAATAGACTGAGACCCTTGGGGCTAAATCAAAATCACATCCTTTGGGAAAAGAGAATTAATTGAACCCTTGTTCTACTCTCCTGTGACATTTGCTTCCCTGAAGGCCTTTTGCCTTCTTCCTCTAGCAGTTCCCATTTAGGGAACAGGTTATCTGCTCATTCAGCAAGCTACTCTCAAATGTTAATAACATTCTTGGCCAATTTTTCACACATGGGAAAGTGTATCATCTTATCATCTTGAGTTTTAAAGTTCAGATACTTCCTATTGTTTTTTTTCTTTTGAACAAAGAAACTCTTAACAGTTCCCTTTACATTCTCTGCCTCTTCTCATTTGATTATAATAAGGATCTCCCCCACCTTTTCTGGTGGTGACTCAGACATAGCTAAAGGGGGCTTTTTTCACACTTCTTTCAGAAAAGGGAAAAAAGTCAGTGTTTTCCCTGAGGACAAACAGAAAATATTTTAGCTAAGATGCAGGATGGTTGGTACAGTTATGAGTGACTGAAAAATGAATTGTAATGGAAAAGACATTTGCATTTTGAGCTGTAGCATTTGCTACTGTGAGTGTTAGCACTTTGTGAAAAGTGTGTACTTGCAATGTAAGATTTTTAAGCATAAAGTTGGGAAATTGGTACAGAAATTTATTTTTGCATATGCCTATCTTTCCATTAAGTAGGAAGTGTAATCCTCTTCCTGACCATCTGATGCTCTACTTTAATTCTTCCTTTTCTTCCCAAGAGTGCCCTGACCAACTTAAAAATTTCATGAAAACAATGAGAAATGTTGCTCCCTCCTCTTGATTCCAGAAGTTGATCAGGATCCCTCAATATTCTATTAATTCTGCTGATTTTCATCTAAGTTAGAATAACAGAGAATGTAATTTACATTCACTTGCAGTCTCTTCCTCTGACATACATAACGTCTGTGTATGCACATGCACACATGCATACTCACACATTTAATTATAAACTACAGGGAATGAATCCCAAGAGGGCCCACACACTGTTGGATTTAGATAAACAATGCAATCAACAGTATCAAGTTATGAACTTTTTTCTTAAAACCAGATCTTCTAGAATGAGCACAGTTCTTGGGTTTTTTAAGACCTAAGTGTAAACCCTACGTCCACCATGTACTATCTGAGCAACTACTGGCAAACCACTAAGGCATTTATTTAATGTTACGGCAGTGAAACACTTGTTCTGATGGTAGCCAGTATGATGGCCATTAAAGTTAGATCAACCTTGATTCAAATCTGTTACTTGGGAAACTTGAGTCAAGTGGCTTATTGTTTTAGACTCTATTTCCTTGCTGATGGAATTAGAGTAATACCCTGCATTTTCAGGGATTTTTGTGAGGAATAAACAAGACAATATTGACAATGAGTCTTGGACCAGTGTTTTGGACATACGGTATATTAAAAAATTTTACCTGTCATTACTATTGTTGTTGTTCCTCTGTTTCTTTGTAGTACAAGTATTCTCTTACCTTTGACTATGAGTAAACTTTCACCAAGTCAAGCCAAGCCCATATCAGGAGAAAATAGGTTGGATTTGTGTGTCAGGCTACCTTTGGACAACAGTTGTTACTTAAACAAATGAACTGGAAGAAAAATTTGAGAGAGAGCTGGAAGGATCTCTTTCATTTGTATAAAAATTAAAAAACTTTTCGGTGAGTAGTAAGAGACTGGTGATGGTGATTTAGTCGCTAAGTCGTGTCCGACTCTTGTGATCCCATGGACTGTAGCCCGCCAGGTTCCTCCATCCATGGGATTTTCCAGGCAAGAATACTGGAGTGGGTTGCCATTTCCTTCTCCAGGGGATCTTCTGGACCCAGAAATCAAACCCGGGTCTTCTGCATTGCAGGTAGATTTTTTACTGACTAAGCTACAAGGGAAGCCCATTAAGAGACTAAAAGGTTATATTTTTCTACTGAGAGAATGAGAGAGAAGTCAGTTAAAATTTTTCTTGGGACAAAAAAAAAAGATATTGTACATCATAAAGATAGTGGTAACTTAACTGTGCTTGTACATGGAGCCTGAATATCCCACACTCATTTCCTCATTTTTTCCTTTATATTATGTACTATAATCAGATTGGATAGCAGAATGGTTAGTAACCTGAATTTTTGAGCCAAATAGCTTGGGTTAGATGTCTAACTTTGGTATCTATTAGCTGCATGGCCTTAGGAAAGCCAGTTAAACTCTTTTCTTCATTTGAGAAAACAGAGATGATAATAACATTGCCTGCCACATAAGGTTGTGATGATTAAATGAGTTACTACTGTAAAGTGCTTTGAACAGTGTCTATCACACAGTACTTCCTAGGGCAACATTTATTAAATAAAATTAGTGAAAGGTATTTTGAAAAGAGTTGATTTGTAACCTCCACCTAATGTCAAAAGACATATAATTCGATTTGTCATGCACTCCTATCATCTGAGCAAATAACTTATCTTTAAATTAAATTACCAGTTTGTAAGAGAGCTTATATATATTTAGTGGATTGCCATTTGTGTGTGTGTGTGTGTGTGTGTGTGTGTGAAGCTAGATTTCCTCCCCTTTCTCATTATAAATATCCAAAGAAGAGTAAATAAGGTCTTTGAGCACACTGGGAGAAACAAAAAAGAATCAGAAGATCTTTGAATCTTTTAAATTGGAGTGGATTTTAAAAGAAAAATCAATTTGAGCTTTTGCTTCAACAACTATTAATATGGTAATATTTCTAAAATGCTCTCTTGGTACAAATTCACATATATGGTGGTAAACACATATAAATAAAGGCCACTGCCTCCTACTGCCCTAGTAGGGATACTTTGAACACACAAGAAATGCACACAGGGAACCTGCATACATTTTTATAACTTGTTTTTTTTACATTTTTCCTTTGGTCCCTGTGGGATAGCCACATGACTCTCACACGAAAAGTATTTTGGAGATGACTATGCATTTGAGTTAACAAAAACAAGGCACTGTACTTTGTTTTGTAAACTGGTACAGTCCAAGTATTGCAAGATCTTGAGTGCAACTGAAAACTAAAAGTCCTTGCAACAGTGGTATTGATCTAGAGACCTCCATTCCCCCACGATTTGATAAAAATATTTGTCCTGTTTCTAAATGACTATATCCCCTGAAAAATGCTGCCCATTCATGGTATATCATCTTGATGAATTATTTCAAAACTCTATCAAAGTCTTGCCAAATATTTACTAACCTACTGAGGTCATTTGCATCCTGATTTTCAGCCAGACCTTCTTATCTTCATAATAGTTGGGAAATGTATACAGTAAAAACTGACCCTCTGCATTGAGATGGTCATAGAGATTTTGGCTCAGCACTTACTGGTCAGTTAACTGGAAATCAAACTAATACAACCTTTTGCAAAGTATTTATAGTAGTCACTGCAAATAAATCAACATTTCATTAAGAGAAAAGGGGCTAGGGAAAGCAGTTGGTTCAGTTTGCCCTACTGAGATGAAGAAAGCCAGCCTTAAAGGACTCCTTCCTAGAAACCAGGGATTCTAAGCCCCATTTCAAAGGTTAAAGGATTGAAAGGCAAGCATAAAAATCCTGTGATGTCCCCTTGGAATAATTTATGGTCTTCTTGTCCTTCCTTTTTTTCTTTTTAATTCATATCAGAGAGAGAACCATCCCATTCAGATTCTATTTTCATGGGTTCTGATATATCTTTCCCAACATATGACATCATCATCATTATCATCATGATTAACATTATGGGACACTTATTATGTACTTGGTACTGTTCTAAGTGCTTTGTGGTACTGGCTAAATTTTACAATCCTATGAGATAGGTATTATTGTTTTTCTCATTGAGGAACAGAGACACAACATGCCTAAGGCCTCTCAGCTAGTAAAACCGAGGTATAGCCTTGGTATAATCAAAATATTGGTATAGCCAAAGTTCAAACCTTGGGAAACTGGTTCCAGAGTCCATCATGTTAACCATTGTGATATTAACTTCAAGCAAACATATAAAAAGATGACACTAATTAAGCATTATTTTCAGGCCAAGGTCCTTTTTTTTTAAACTATTGGAGTTGATTTTGCACTGAACCACAGTTGTTTAGATGACATTTATTTATAGTTCACTAAGGTTATACATTTGCAAGGTGCATGACAAGTACTAGCAGTATAGTCTATTGTCTTGGAACTGATGTGACTGTATGTTAAATCAGTTACCTTGGCAGGTGATCTTTGGATGGAGAATATTAACTTGCTAGATGTACCATGACATGTTCTTTATCCTCCCCAGAACTCATCTAGAAGTTTATGTAGTATGAGATACATTTTCATCTTTTTTTTTTAACTAGTGTAGTTTACAAAATTAGAACCAGTGGATTTCTGGGGATAATTCATCAGGTACAATATCAGATGCTGATTTATCACCAACTAGCAGGCTCTTTCGGAGAAGGCAATGGCAAGCCACTCCAGTACTCTTGCCTGGAAAATCCCATGGATGGAGGAGCCTGGTAGGCTGCAGTCCATGGGGTCGCTAAGGGTTGGACATGACTGAGCGACTTCACTTTCACACACTGGAGAAGGAAATGGCAACCCACTCCAGTGTTCTTGCCTGGAGAATCCCAGGGACGGGGTAGCCTGGTGGGCTGCCATCTATGGGGTCACACAGAGTCAGACACGACTGAAGTGACTTAGCAGCAGCAGCAGCAGCAGCAGGCGGCTCTTTGGGCTTTCCTGGTGGCTCAGTGGTATGGAAATACACTTGCAATTCAGGAGATGCAGGTTTGGTCCCTGGGTAGGGAAGATCCCCTGGAGAAGGAAATGGCTACCTACTCCAGTATTCTTGCCTGGAGAATCCCATGGACAGAGGAACCTGGCAGGCTACAGTCCATGGGGTCACAAACGAGTCAAACATGACTTAGCGACTAAACAACAGCAAAAGTAGACTCTTTGCTTTGCTATTTTAAAATGAGAGGACTCTAACTTTTTTAAAATATAAATTTATTTATTTTAATTGGAGGCTAATTACTTTACAATATTGTACTGGTTTTGCCATACATTGACATGAATCTGCCCCAGGTGTACATGTGTTCCCCATCTTGAACCCCCCTCCCACCTCCCTCCCCATCCCATCCCTCTGGTTCATCCCAGTGCACCAGCCCCGAGCATCCTGTCTCATACATCGAACCTGGACTGGCGATTCATTTCATGTATGATAATATACATGTTTCAATGCCATTCTCCCAAATCATCCCACCCTCACCCTCTCCCACAGAGTCCAAAAGACTGTTCTATACATCTGTGTCTCTTTTGTTGTCTTGCACAGGGTTATCATTACCATCTTTCTAAATTCCATATATATGTATTATTATACTGCATTGGTGTTTTTCTTTCTGGCTTACTTCACTCTGTATAATAGGCTCCAGTTTCATCCACCTCATTAACTTTTTTTCTGTTTAGAGTGTCACTGGAAGTTGATTCATGTTTTCATCACAATTTCTTGTATGTGGCATCTTGGCATAAAGTCTTTGACTAAAAGGGATATTTTTCCAATGTCTCTACTTTAATTTAGAAACAACCAATCTGATGTTTTCCAACTTTATCTACAAAAATGAAAATACACTTACTTAGGAAAGTAGGGATTTCTAATGAAAATGTTGACAGAATCTCATTAGCGCTAAGGTTTTGAACAGGCTGCCATTCAGTAAAGTAGTATTTTTGTGTCCTATAAAATACCAAACGTCTGCTTGCAATGAAAGTATTTAACACATTTTGCTTTTCTTTTTAGCAAAGCTGAATGCACCTGGGAACAAGTTAAATGTTAGATAACACAGGCAGAAAGTTTGAAACAAGGCATTTTTTATTTTTTTGAAAATCATTTTGTAAGCATATTGGAAAAGAAAGTGAAGTCGCTCAGTCATGTCCGACTCTTTGCGACCCCATGGACTGTAGCTTACCAGGTTCCTCTGTCCAAGGGATTTTCCAAGCAAGAATACTGGAGTGGATTGCCATTTCCTTCTGCAGGAGATCTTCCCAACCCAGGGATTGAACCCGGGTCTCCTGCAGGAAGTCAAGCATATTAGAACCACAGCTCAAGTTACAAACACCATTCAAAATAACATGGTGGCAAGATAGCCTTTAATGGCAGAGCCTGTCCTCACTTCTCAGAGCCAACAATGGGGCTGTGAACTAAAGTTGGTTAATAAAAATAAAACAAGTTTGTGGCAAAGAAATACAGTCTGATTAAATCTAAGAGGCAAATTTCGTATTCAAATGGTTCAAAATAGAGGCTGGGAGTCAGAATGCAAAGCAGACCTCAAAGCCCAGGTAGACACAGAAGTAGGAATGACAAAAGGAAAGAAAGAAAAGCATGTATTATTATTGGAACCAACTAACTTGTCACCCTGCTTTCATCTCTTTGTTGTCATTGTGCTTATGCCCTGTTGTATCTGACTCTTTGCGACCCCTTGGACTATAGCCCGCCAGGCTCCTCTGTCCATGGAATTCTCCAGGCAAGAATACTGGAGTGGGTTGCCATTTGCTTCTCCAGGGATCTTCCAAGGAATTCCCTTCATGTCTTACCACCTTAATTATTTCCTACAACAACACCAGAATCCTTCCTGAAGAACATATCAAACAATGCCTCATCCCTACTACATTCAGTGTTTCCTTGTAGACTATCATAAAAGGTGTGAACTTCTTAAGGTTTTTCATGATCTGAACCCAACCTACTTGCAGCCTTCTTGAATACTATTCCTCTCCCTGGACACTCCATATTTATGCTTGGTGTGTCTAAACTGGAAGTGGTGATGTTTGGAAATCTCTTGGGGTGTGTGGGTTATCACAATGAGTGAGGACAATATGGTTGTCTAGCAATCTGGAGCAACAGATGCCAAGCATCATGTATTGAGTGAAGTAGACCCTCACCATTTAAGAAGTGCCCCACCAAAAAGGCCAATAGCACCCTTGGCAAGAAACTGCAAGTTTCTAGCAAAACTGGACTATTTTGGGTCTCCAGAAATGACTCATTCTTTCCCAGTAATACACACATGCTTTTGTTTTTCCATCTCCTTCGTATGTTTGCCCCTTTATTCACCTTTGTGCTGTGCTATGCTTAGTCACTGAGTTGTGTCTGAGTCTTTGCAGCCATGGACTGTAGACCACCAGGCTCCTCTGTCCATTGGGATTCTCCAGGCAAGAATACTGGAGTGGGTTGCCATCCCCTCCTACAGGGGATCTTCCCAATCCACTGATCCAAACCCAGGTCTACCGCATTGCAGGCAGATCCCTTACCATCTGAGCCACTAGGGAAACCCAAGAATACCAAAGTGGGTAGCCTATACCATCTCCAGGGGATCTTTCCAACCCCAAAATTGAACTGGGGTCTCTGGCATTGCAAGCGGATTCTTTACCAGCTGAACTACCAGGGAAGCCCTATTCACCTTTATTTGTGAAATTCTGAGTAATTTTCAGAGGGTGACTTTTCCATTGCAGTTTTCTCCACTGAGAAGTAAATTCTACATCCTCCTTCCCAGAGTTGCTGCATGTACTGTGATGTAGTAGAAAAAGTACCACTATGAAAATCAAGAAACCCCAAATTTTGGCCTGGTACTACCATTAACCAAGTGTATAATAAGGAGCTTTAGTTTATTCATCAGTAAAATAAAGTTAAAAAATGAAGGGATTAACTAGACAGTCCCTAAGATTCCTTCCATTGCTAACTTTCTGTGGGCCCCTTATTACATATCTCATTTTATTTTTATAACAGACTAGGACATCTTTAGATTTCTCAACATGGATCCTTGCACATCATATTCCTCAAATAGCTGTTGAATTTACACACCTTATTCAGGCCTCTGAGTAAATTAAGAGGACTTTATTCTGCTTGTATGTTGTTGAAGATGGTATAAATTTCCAGTACTTAAATGCCAGGACATGTGCATGTGTTGGTTAAGAAAAAGGCAAGGGCCAGCTTTCTGAAGTCAGTAAGACAGGGAAGAACCATGCTGAGTAATTATTTAGTTGGGAAATTATTATTATTCCTAAAACTATATAGAAGAGACCACAGACATTTAGTGAATGATAAAGGATGTGGTAGATTTCCTGTTTTGGGAAATGCATAGAAAAGTCTTCTCTGACAAAATAGCAATAATTATAATAGATATGTCACATAAGTTTATAACCCTATTGTTTGAAACAGGCTGTTTGTCTTTAAATTAGAAGTACTATAGGCTTTGAACATGTTCCACTGGCGCTTGCTTTGATGTCATAGTTCCCTTGGAGTTTCTCTAGAATCTCATCCATGTGGTACAGATATGTGTTCACAGCTGTGCGTCTGCATTATGATGTATGGGCATAATGCAAAGTACCTAGTTAGCATAATCTTTCCCATATGCAGGGTTTTTCTTAAGCCTTTCTAAAGGGTTGTCACTAAACCTGAGCATCATTTTTTGGTTTCTGTGTGAATCTCAGAACAGCCTGAACTGATAACTTGGTAAAGCCAATCATATTATCAGCTGGTATTTCTCTCCTACTGTGACTTACATTGAAAGATTTGGACACATACTGAGTCATTATTGACCAAAGTTTTTTCATTTCTTTCCTTTCTTCTCTCCCTTCTCGTTTTAAGTCATGTAAATGCATTGCCTAATTGTCATGACATCCAGGATTATTTTTCACCCAAGGTTGATCATGTACCTTGAGACAAAAAGGGGAGTTGGGCTTTGAGCACCTCTTCTTTCTATCCCAGTTTTAATTAATGATCTTTTGAATTCACGAGACACCTGCTTTCTCCATTTCTACCTATGCCCAGTGTTCTTGGCCTGGAGAATCCCAGGGATGGGGGAGCCTGGTGGGCTGCCATCTACGGGGTCACACAGAGTCGGACACGACTGAGGCGACTTAGCAGCAGCAGCAGAGTCAGGATTCAGTCTAGGCATTTTGGCTCTCGAGTATGCTCTTGATCATCAGCCTACACTGGAATAACTGAGATTTGTTGTTGTTATTCAGTCACTCGGTTGTGATCCAACTCTTTGTGACCCGACAAACTGCAGCATGTCAGACTTCTCTGTTCTTCACCATCTTCCAGAGCTTGCTCAAACTCATGTCCATTGAATTGGTGATGCCATCCAACTATCTCAGCCTCTGTCATCCCTGTCTCCTCCTGCCTTCAATCTTTCCCAGCATCAGGGTCTTTTCCAGTGAGTCGGCTCTTCACATAAGGTGGCCAAAGTATTGGAGCTTTAGCCTCGGCATCGGTTCCTCCAAAGTATATTCAGGATTGACTTCCTGTGAGATTGACTGGTTTGATTTCCTTGCAGTCCAAGGGACTCTCAAGAATCTTCTCCAGCACCAAAGTTCAAAAGTATCAGTTCTTCAGCGCTCAGCTTTCTTTATATTCCAACTCACATATCTATACATGACTACTGGAAAAATCATAGCTTTGACTAGACAGACCTTTCTCGACAAAGTAATATCTCTGCTTTTTAATATGCTGTCTAGGTTTGTCATAATTTTTCTTCTAAGGAGCAAGCGTCTTTTAATTTCATGGCTGCAGTCACCATCTGCAGTGATTTTGGAGCCCAAGAATATTGGGCTGTTTCCATTGTTTCCCCATCTATTTGCCATTAAGTGATGGGACTGGATGCCATATATTCGGTATTTGAATGTTGAGTTTTTAGCCAGCTTTTTCACTCTCTTCTTTCACCTTCATCAAGAGGCTCTTTAGTTCCTCTTCACTTTATGCCATAAGGGTGGTGTCATCTGCACATTTGAGGTTATTGATATTTCTCCCTGAACACTTGATTCAAGCTTGTGCTTCATCCAGCCCGGCATTTTGCATGATGTATTCTGCATATAAGTTAAATAAGCAGGGTCACAATATAAAGCCTTGACATACTCCATTCACAGTTTTGAATCAGTTAGTTGTTCCATGTCTGGTTCCAGCTGTTGCTTCTTGACCTGAATACAAGTTCCTTAAGAGGTAAGTCAGGTGGTCTGGTATTCCCATCTCTTGAAAAATTTTCCACAGTTTGTTGTGATACACCCAGTCAAAGGCTTTAGCATAGTCAATGAAGCAAAAGTACATGTTTTCTGGAATTCTGGAGTTTTCTCTATGATCTAATGGATGTTGGCAATTTGATCTCTGGTTCCTCTGCCTTTTCTAAATCCAGCTTGAACATCTGGAGGTTCTCAGTCCATGTACTATTGAAGTCTAGCTTGGAGAATTTTGAACATTACTTAGCTAGCATGTGAAATGAGAGCAATTGTGTGGTAGATTGAACATTAATTGGCACTGCCTTTCTTTGGGATTGGAATGAAAAATTTTCCAGTCCTTTGGCCACTGCTGAGTTTTCCAAATTTGCTGGCATATTGAGTGTAGCACATTTACAGCATCATCTTTTAGCTATTTGAAATAGCTCAGCTGGAATGCCATCACCTCCACTAGCTTTGTTTGTAGTGATGCTTCCTAAGGCCTACTTGACTTCGGACTCCAGGATATCTGGCTCTAGGTGAGTGATCACACCAGCATGGTTGTCTGATTCATGAAGATCTTTTTTGTATAGTTCTTCTGTGTATTCTTGCCACCTCTTCTTAATATCTTCTACTTCTGTTAGTTATATACTGTTTTTGTCCTTTATTGTGCCCATCTTTGTGTGAAATGTTCCTTTGGTGTCCCTAATTTTCTTGAAGTGGTCTCTAGTCTTTCCCATTCTATTGTTTTCCTCTATTTCTTTGCATTGTTCAGTTAGGAAGGCTTTCTTATCTCTCCTTGCTATTCTTTGGACCTCTGTGTTCAGAGGGGTATATCTTTCCCTTTCTCCTTTGCCTTTCACTTCTCTTCTTTCCTCAGCTATTTGTAAGGCCTCCTCAGACAACCATCTTGCCTTTTTTGCATTTCTTTTTCTTGGGGATGGTTTTGATCACCACCTCCTGTACAGTGTTACAAGCTTCTATCCATTGTTCTTCAGGCACTCTGTCACATCTTGTCCCTTGAGTTTTGGAGGATCCAAACAGGTGAACTAAAAGGCAAGACTCTGGTTCTCTTAGTCTGTTTTAAACTGCTGTACCCCTACTTTAATCTATTGCATATATTTAATTTTAGTGTGAGTTGTTAGGTGAAGAAAGAATTCCTTTGCTAATAGTGTAGAAAACTACTAACAGATATGCACTTCAGGGAGGTCTTAAACCTAGGCCTGCTGGGAGGAGAGTGTTGTTGGAAAACTGCATCATGAAAGTAGATTTTTAATTTATTCATCCTTGCAGGAAACATGTCAAGTATGTACTGAGTTGGCTTTAGTTATTTGCAACCTTATGGGTGAGCATGTGGATAACTGGCCAAAGTCTCCTGAATGATAAGGAAGGGCCAAGATAATATTGAAAATGGCAAGGGATGGCTTACATAAAGGACTAAATGGGTTTATCATCTCAGTAAGCTGATATCATTGACAGTAAGGCACTTTTTAGGGCCTTGAAGATCAAGGAAGCTTACCCCTCTCTGCTGATGAGGCTGAATTTCTTGCTCTGTGTACCTGCCATCTGTGTATAGCAAGTTGTGCTTGTTATGAACATCATTGGACTCATATCATGTCCCTATTTGTATTGGTCATCTTTCTTTTAACCCTGATACCGTTGCATTTCAAGATAAGAGGTACAAAAGTTGATAAGCTATGTGATGAGAAGATACCTGTAATTTAAAATGCTGACTCTAGTGTCAATGCCAAGAAGCAAAAAACGCTCTAGGAGGCCTCATTACAGCTGGAGTACTGTTCTAACCAGAGGAGTCATTATGATTCTCTTGGTCCTTTGACTCCATAGAATTACCATATTTCATCCCATAGAACACAGTCCTCCTTACTTTTATATTAATGGTAATTAGGGATTTGGAAAAGATTGTTGTACTTTTGTTTGTATGGTAAGTTGAATTTCAGTGACTTCTGTGGAGATACGAAGTGAGAATGTTGTCTTCCACAATTTTAAGTGTGCAGTAAAGAAGCAAATCAAGAGTCATTTCTTTGAAGGCTGGTTTGATATGATGCTCTGTAAAGGTCCCTACATGTTATACTCAATAATGAGTGATATGAAAATGCTAAATAAGATAACCCAAAAGAATAATAGACCTTGGTCATCCTATATTTTAGATAGCAATTTAAATCATCAAGAAGCTTGATGTAACACTCAATCATCTCCAGCCATCACCCCCACAACAACTACAATTTATCAGGTACCCTTTGTCAGGTACCCCCGTGGACAGAGGAGCCTGGTAGGCTACAGTCCATGGGGGTCACAAAAAGTCGGACATGACTGAGCGACTTCACTCATCACTCACTCATAGGAATGAAGATTTCTGAAATGTCCGAATAACTCATTTGAAGATTGTCCTGCACTATAAATTTTAAGGAAAGTATTTTCACAGTTGCATATATATTTAGAGCTTCTTGTTTTAAAATTATATACTTACTTACTTATTATTTTTATTTGTCCACACCAGGTCTTAGTTGGGGCATGTGGAATCTAGTTCCCTAACCAGGGATCGAACCTGGGCCCCCTGCAATGGGAATACGGAGTCTTAGCCACCGGACCACCAGGGAAGTCCCTATAGTTTAATCTATTTTTTAATACCTATAGAACAAGAACAATATTCTCATGATCACTGCTTCTTTCTACTATGTCTTGAGGTTTTTCTTCATTGAAAATGCTGTATCCTTGAGGAACGGATCTCCTAAATTTAACTTTTAAACTCAGGCTGTAGTCAGTGGAGATTTATGCCCACACGCTTTCTGTTTTACCAACTATATCTCCCCTCCAGCAGAGTGTCAGTCCCAAGGATGTTGGGCAGAAGCCCCGTAGAGGGTGGCCTCTGTGTTATTTATCAGAATAAAGTACATGTGATAATTGATTCACTCTGCATCAGCCTTTGAGGACTGATAACTCAATTAGCATGTCAGATACTGACTATATCTCTTTCAAAAAATCCTCAAAGGTGATTTTGTATTTTGTATTAGATAAGGTGTGAGAGGTGTTTTGGTAGTTGTTTATATTTTATGAAAAGTTCTTATTTCCTTTGACTGTTCACAGCTGAAGCAGCAGTGTTACCTTAAAGGTTGGGTTTCTTCCTTCTTTTTAATCTGTGTGTTTTAAGAAAGAATGATGATATTTTGAAGCAAGCAGATATAAGAAATAGGAATTTGAAAAGCCTAGATGAAATAGTTTTGATTCCAAGTCCTCAGCTGAGAAAGACAGTGTGTGTTCAGTTGATTGGCAGAGTTGTATGTGCTCAGTAGCAGAGATGTCTGGATTGGAGGAGGCGTCAGAAGGGTGATGAGGGAAAGTCTGGCCCAGTTGTAGGTCACAATTTTAAGAGAGTAGTCTGCAAGTGATTTTGAAAGGGCATAATGACCAGAAAAAATTTTGAGTGCACATGTCTCTGCAAACATTCTGTGCACAGAATAAAACGTACAAACACAGACACAAAATATTATGGGCATTTAATACTTTTCCCTTCTCCCTTTGGATCCTTTTTATAACCATAGAGTAAACATACTCTACTTTGAAAACCAGTCATTTAGGATTTAGACTGTGTGTGACCTTAGGCACATCTCTGATATGATCTGGACCTCAGTTTTTTTCACATGAGAGAAATGGACTAATTAAAGTGCAATTTCTAGTTTCATTTTATGTTTATTATTTGAAAATGTTTTTCCTAGGGTATTCCCATGGACTTTAGTCATTTTTCTGGATGAGGTTTTAGTTGCTGGTTTGGTTGCATTTTGAGCCAGAACATTACTGAACAATGGAGACCTTATTGTTGTTCCAATTAGAAGTCCTCCAATAATGTTTTCACAATCGTATTTGTATACCTGGTTATTTTAACATGGTCAAAATACAATTTATTGAGTTATATTTGTTTGCCTTGTGTCCTATCTTTGTTTCTACTCAATTTCTTCCCTCTGTTCCTTGTTAAACCACTTACAGATGCTCATTAATAAAGTGGTTTATAACAGTGGAAATTTATTTTGTTCAGACTTAAAGTTCTTATATGAAAGACATTTGAATCACTAGAAATTAAAAAATATAAAGTTATCAAGTATTTGGTTAAGTGTTTATTGGGTGATGATAGATGCTGTCTTATTAAAATGATCTGTGCTTTCACAGACATGTTTGTAAGATCCATTTTTACTACAATTGCTACATATATACAGCACAGAGAAATATAATTCTTTGCCTATGAAATCCTTTATAAATAATAAATGTTATTTTCTAAGGTCATATGAAACCATATCCTCTGGACTGTAGAACAATAAGCAATCTTGTGCATGTTACAATATTTAAATCAAGGTAAGGCTATTTATTTTATTGTGTAAATTACTAGGTAATTTTATAGTAGACGTGAGTTTGTAAAACCAATCCTTGCCCTTCACTTGTCCATTATGAAGGCATTGTAAAAACACTTGTATACGGTGGAAGATACAATTTTCCAGCCTTTGAGGTGTGGAAGATATATAAGTTTATATAATCCAGAAAATTTGACCTAGTGTGTGTGGTCTTCCCCTTCTCATATCCATATTATAATAAATGCTGTTATAATGTACTTCCGTTCAGCTGTTTTAATTTGCAGCCATGTGTTTTCTTGATTGAATTCTTAGATACTTTTTACTTATGTATATAAATTTGAAATTGTTTATATCGCATCCAGTGTTCATTCACCATTTTTTGTCACCATGCCTTCATATACTCTTTGTATATCACTTCTTCCTGCTGTCAGCCGTGTGCTTACAGTAGGCATACAATCTAGGTCTAAGCCAATTAGAGTCTTGCATTCCCCTAAGCATCAATTATATTGTTTGTTCAGGAATGGGCATATGAACCAAATAGATCAAAAGAGATGCAATGAGATTTTCATGGGCACTTCTAGGAAAGAGGACCTTGCTCTTGTCTATGGACTTAAAATTGTGTGAATGTAAGTTCTGGAGTTTCTATAAGCAGCTTATGACCATGACAGACAAATCTGAAATGGATGAGAGACAGAGGATCAAGTCAAGGAATGAGGCATGAGATCTTGGATACTTGCTTGAGCCATCAATACAGACCTGTCCACTTGGAATCTTATTATTTGATCCAGTAAGTTTTTTGTTGTTGTTGTTGTTGTTCAGGTCACTTAAGAGTTCTATTTTCTGTCACTTGCACCTAAAAGCATCTAGTTGACCATTCATGTCCAACCCAAGTAGCAGGTTTTATTTTATATAGCTACTCAGAGTGCCAAATCTTTTCAATATGAATTGAGAGGTGGTGAGGGGAAAAGTGGGGAAGAGAAAGAGGAACATGTTTAAGACCTCTGAATTAGCAGAATAGGTTAAAATTAGGCATATTTTTTTCTCTTTACGTAGCAATTCATTTCACAGTTATTTAGTGATGAGAAATTAAAGACACTGTTCATTCAGTGTTGGGCATTAAGAGTTGAAAGATGATTCAAATCTTGAGTTTATAAAGTAATGGGGAGATTGGTACTGAAGCCACAAGTCAATGACTCCAGCACAAGGAATACTTACCAAGGTAACAGACGGATGTTCAAGAGACATCTAACCAAAATAAGAACTATGAACTCAGCTCTGTAATCTGAATACTAGGTAGCCAAGTGGAGAAGGCTATGCAAAGGAAATAACACAAAGTATGCTCTTTAGGAATTCCTGAGCTTTGAGTGTCATATATAGCTACTGGCACTGGTGATAAGGATTTATATTGGAAGAAAGTTTGACTGATTAGCATGACTAATTTGGACTTTTGGGTTCCTGAGACAATAATTAAAGGGCTGATGCTCCTATTTAGAAATGATGCCAGCACTCAGATCTGGGTCAGAATGATAGAGTGGAATTTAGCTTCTCCTTGGGCTTCTCTGGTGGCTCAGCTGGTAAAAAATATCCACCTGCAATGCAGGAGACCCCAGTTCGATTCCTGGATAGGGAAGGGAAGATCCCCTGGAGAAGGGATAGGCTACTTACTCCAGTATTCTTGGGATTCCCTGGTGGCTCAGATGGTAAAGAATCTGCCCGCATTGCGGGAGACCTGGGTTCAATCCTTGGGTTGGGATGATTCCCTGGAGGAGGACATGGCAACCCACTCCAGTATTCTTGCCTGGAGAATCCCCATGGTCAGAGGCGCCTGGCAGGCTGCAGTCCATGGGGTTGCAAAGAGTTGGCCAGGACTGAATGACTAAGCACAGCACAGCACTGTAATACAAACCACAATACCTGAATGTGTATTTGTGCCTCTAACAGAATGTCATTTCAGCACAGGAAATATACCACAGAGGTGATGTCTGCCCTAAAGGAGGGTAAAATTTGAAATGGCCCCTTTGATAGAAGGCAGAAGGATGGGATTAAGGAAGCAAAATATACAAATTTGACTGAGCAAAATTTACTTATTTTATTGATATGTGACTAGATAGTTACCTTATTTGCAAGTCATGAGTATTTGTGTTGTGCAAAACAGAAAGCAAGTGAAGTGTATTTAAAATGTTTAGGTATGGAATATAGTAGTCAGCTAGCTTTCTCGTCTGATAAAATATGGTGCCTCATTCCTGTCTCTTATCATGCTGTATTATATTTTTAAGGAACTAAAGAATGCCTTTCCTCCTCATGAAGAAATATCAAGGTTTTTTTGTTTTGTTTTTTAATCAGTCATACTAGGAATCTTACAAACTTCCTACTGCCAGTCTTCCTACTCCATCAGTGCATTGCTAGTTAAATGGCTTATAATGTGCACTGAGTGTCAGCAGTCTTCTAGGTGCCCTGGAGGAAGAAAAGCTCTGCCTGAGCATTCATTCTAAATTAAGCATAAAGGTTAGCGCTCAATTGTGAAAATATTCAAATTGTATTTTTGAGCTACCCTTCCTTCCACCTTAAAGCTGCTTTCCAAAAGCTGAGTATTAATACTACCCAGAGTCTCATGTGCTTTGGTACAGACTGCCTACAATCAGGGTCAATAATGCTTTAGAATAGAAAAAAAAAAAAAAGACAGTTTATAGCTGTAGATGATCAAATCATATGTGGCAGTTAAAACACACAGGGGAGCTGTGTTTGGGAATTTTAAAATGTTTACATCAAAGGGCACATAAAAATAGTAGGGAAATATAGCTTGTTGTGGTTCATAGGCTATGAAGGTGTGCCACATTTTGGAAAATCTCCCCTTTTAAAAAATCTAAACTTAATTTTTAAAATGGGGTGATTAGTGCCATCACCAAGGGGTTTATTTAAGGAAGATTTGTTAAAATATGTAATGCATTTGCTACTTTAAGTGTTGGCTTTTGTAGATTGGAGTTGGATAGCAAGGAAACAAAAATCAAGTATTTAACACGAATATCAAACGAGAAATAAAGAGGGACCATCCATGCAATTATAATTTATAAGCAAGCCAAATGATTTACAATGAGAAAAGTATCTACATATGAGGACGCACTAGTGTTTCAAATGCTATGGAAGGGAATCTGTGTATCTGTAATAGCAAAAGACATAACATTCTATCGTAATTACCCTACATAATTCCAAGAAGTGGCATTAGGTGAAACAGTTCATGAATTCAGGAAAGGGGGCAGAGGAGGAGAGGAGGGGAGAGAGAGAAAAATGGAGAAAGGAAGAAGGAAAAGGAGTGAGGGAGAAGGGGGCAAGGAGGAGAGAGGCCTTAGAAAATAATTTGGTTGATTACAGTAAAGGATATGCGGGGAAGGTTGGTATGCTGAGATGGAAAATGTGCAACTATTTGGCCACCACATAGACTTAGAGCAGGAGCTATTCTCACGAGAGTCCACTGATGTCCCTTGCTTTTGACAACTTGTTCATGCATTCATTTATTCTTACTCTATCCCTTTATTCATTCAGTGAATGTATGTTTGCTGAGCAATTATGATGCAGAAACATGTAGTACTTGAAGAAGAAAGGAGACAATTGGGGGAAAGTGAATCTTCAGGGCACAAAGTTGGAGGACTCCTTACAGTAGTGAATCTGGAGTGAGTGAATCTGTGCTATTTAGCGAGAGAGAGCTAAGCTTTCAGCAGATTCTTGAAATCTTCCAACTGTACTCACACATCCTGAAAGACTCATTAGGGAACAATGCTTCTGAACGCTAAACTGGGAAATGGGGGCAATGTGGTTACTCTCTTGGTTTTGACATCAAGTTAGCTGACTAACCTTAGGCCCACTTGTAAGCTTTCTGGACCTCAGTCTCCTTGTCTACAAAAGAGGATAATTCTTAATGCTGCTTGCCCTATCCTCACATGGATGAACTCAGGATTAATTAGATTAAGAAGTGATCAGTGAAGCACATTAAAACTCCTCAGAGGGTGGTACCAAATGAGCAGGACAAATAGCAATTCAAATGTCAGCTATAGAGCTATAATTGGGGTTCATTTTAAATGGGTCACTTTGTGAAATCCAGGGCAAATGATATTTTATGAAAGTAACCACTATAATTTATATAGTTTTAAGTTTTCAAAACAAGATAGTATAGACAATTCACATGTATCTTGCACCCAATTTCCATTATTGTTCACATCTTAAATTGGTATGGTATATTTGTTGGGTGTATTGATGAATCAATATTTATGTATGCATTAACATTAAATAGACTTTCCAGATGGTGCCAGTGGTAAAGAATCTGCCTGCCAGTGCAGGAGACATAGGTTTGATTCCTGAGTTGGGAAGATCCCCTGGAGTAGGAAATGGCAACCCACTCTAGCAGTCTTGCCTGGAAAATTCCATGGACAGAGGAGCTGTGGGCTACAGTCCATGGAGTCATGCAGAGTCAGACAAGACTGAACATGCACACACATACACACACACACACACACACATAACATTAAGTAAATTCTGTATGTTATTCAGATTGCCTTATTTTTACCTAATGCCCTTTTCTCTATTCCAAAATATCACATCCAGTATATCGTATTACAGTTACTTGTGGTGTCTAGTTAGGCTTCTCTTGATTTATTGGTTTCTGAAACTTTCTTTATTTTTATAACCCTGATATTTTAAAAATTGTGGTGAAGTATGCATAACATAAAATTTACCATCTTAACCATTTTTATGTGTATAGTTCAGTGGCGTTAAGTACACACTTTCATTGTTGTGCAGCTGTCGATACCATCCTTCTCATGAGCTCTTTTCATCTTGCAAAACTGAAACGCCATACTCACTGAACACTTAATACCCCATCCTCCCCACCACCAGTGCCTGGCAACCACTATTCTACTTACTCTCTTTCATGAATTTGACTACTCTAGGTACCTCATATAAGTGGAACCCAACAGTGTTTATCCTTTTGTTACTGGCTTATTGCACTTAACATAACATCTTCAAGGTTCATCTGAACATAACATCTTTAAGGTACACTGTTGGTGGGAATGCAAACAGGTACAGCCACTATGGAGAACAGTGTGGAGATTCCTTAAAAAACTGGAAATAGAACTGCTATAGAACAGCAGTCCCACTGCTGGGCATACACACTGAGGAAACCAGAATTGAAAGAAACACGTGTACCCCAGTGTTCATTGCAGCACTGTTTACAATAGCCAGGACATGAAAGCAACCTAGATGTCCATCGGCAGATGAAAGGATAAGAAAACTGTGGCACATATACACAATGGAATATTACTCAGCTATTAAAAAGAACACATTTAAATCAGTTCTAATGAGGTGGATAAAACTGGAGCCTATTATACAGAGTAAAGTAAGTCAGAAAAAAAAACATCAATACAGTAAACTAATGCATATATATGGAATTTAGAAAGATGGTATAACAATGACCCTATATGCAAGATAGCAAAAGAGACACTGACATAAAGAACAGACTTTTGAACTCTGTGGGAACAGGCAAGGGTGGGATGATTTGAGAGAATAGCATTGACACATGTATATTACCATATGTGATATTGATCACCAGTCCAGGTTCAATGCATGAGATAGGGCATTCAGGGCCGGTGCATTGGGTCAACCCTGATGGATGGGATGATGAGGGAGGTGGGAGGGCAGGGTTCAGGATAGGGGACCCATGGCTGATTCATGTCAGTGTATGGCAAAAACCACCACAATAGTGTAAATTAATTAGCCTCCAATTAAAGTAAATAAATTTTAAAAAAATAAAAGAATTGGTATGCAATGAAAAGAGACAAAAAGGAAGACTGAATGAATGAAATCTCACAGCAGCTATTGTTCAAGAGACCTTCAATCCAATACAAAGTATCCCTAAGATTTTTCTTGGATTTACAAAATGTTTCCTTCATAAAATATAACACTTTCACTAGACAGTTAAAATTTATTTTATTCACTGAACGTTGTTACCTTTCCTAAAAGTTATTTTCCTCTTCATGAACAGAAGGGACTCAGTGCCTTTAAACTAAGTTTCAATTTTCCATATGTCTTCACAGGAAAGACATTTGTCCCTGTGAAGCAGAGGCAAGCAGCCCTGGGAACAGATGGATGCTAGTGAGTGTCCCTAGAGGTGATCAGTATAACCCTTCACATTCCAGTGCACACTACCTCCCTTCTTCTTCTATAGTGTTAGTCACTCAGTTGTATCTGACTCTTTGCGACCCCATGGACTGTAGCCTGTCAGACTCCTCTGTCTATGGGACTCTCCAGGCAAGAATACTGGAGTGGGTTGCCACTCACTTCTCCAGGGGATCTTCCCAACCCAGGGATCAAACCCAGGTTTCCCACATTGCAGGCAGATCCTTTACCGCCTGAGCCAGGGGAAACTCTTTTTTTTTCCTATACCTTTTCTCAAACTGTTTACTCTTTTAGTTTCCATTGATTTTTTCCCCCTCTCTTTTTAAAGGATGAAACTACTCCACTGACATATTAAAGTACTTACTAGTTGGCAGAACGAGGCTTGGACCTGTAGCTCATAATTCCAACTTGGCAGTAGGCCTTCTTTCAAATGATAGAAGTGTGCGTTTTTTTTGTTTGTTTGTTTTTTTAACAATTTGAAGCTCATAAGGAGAATTATCGAGGAACTTTCAGTTTCCCTTCTGGGAACCATTTATTGGTTCTGAGCACATGTGCTTGGACACAGTGAGGGCAACATCTCCACACTGATCAGAGTGATGTGTGTCTTTAGGACACAACCAGCCTCTTCAGCACTGAGGGTCCATATCAGATATAATTGGGACTAGCAGGGCTAAGTCATAGGAAAGAAAGGAAGGAATGGATAGAAAAGAGGTGTGTAAACTGGAAAGTGGTAGGGTTCCGTCAGTGATGATGGATTCACATAGTGTCCAGAGCACCATACTTGCTTAGAATTTTTAGAGTAATGAAGTCAAGCACAGTTCCTGGCGCTGTGTATATAATACTTCATTTAATCTTCTCAACAACCCAATGACGTTGGTACTGTTTTTATCACCCTCATTTAACAAAGGAAGGGACTAGACATAGGGAGGTTGCTGGAGTTGTCAAAAATTACACAGGGAAACATAGGGATCTGGCTAAATTTTCTGACCCCATAGCACTAACCCAACTTTTGTTGTTGTTTTTGTGTTTGTTTTTTTCTTAATAGCAGGCAGAGGGTAAAGGGCAGAGGGTGATAACGTGAAGGCAAAAAAGTGTTCTGTGTGACATGACAGAGAAAAGGTGAGTGTGGGGACATATGGTGCCAGAAGGAAAACTGGGATTGAGAGAAAGGGAGAAGAGTTAGATGGAAGTTAAAGGGACCCCTGAAAGAAAATATCTGGGCCCCGATATCTTAATGGCTCCTATATCTTCTTCAGTATGAGCAAAGACTAACTGAAAACAATGCAAAAATGATTTTTCAGTTTGAAATAATAATAAATGTGTTGTTCTTCCTCTAATGACCATAAGTTAAGATAGATATAAAGAGTAGTTCATAGGCCAGGAAACAAAGTCATATAGGACCTTATAGATGGAAATAAAAAACTATATGAACGTCATGAGAAACAATATTTGCTCATGCTTTCCTGGCACATCCCAGGACTGCTTGCTTTACATTATTTCTGTGGAAAACCTAAACCACTTTACGTGTATCCAACTGTTTGGACAATTGCCAGTGACAGTTTTGACAAGTCACTGCCAGTATGAGAAATCCAGGGATGGTGCTCATGCCTCTGCAATCACAGGACACAGCTCAAACTAGAGATTGTTGTTTTGTTATCTCTCTGTGACCAAAGCAAGGCCCCATATATAGAGACTTAGTAAACCACTTCCCAGAATGACTAGGAAGAGGATACCTATTTCAAGTTTGGTGGTGTTATTGTTTAGGCTTTGTGGGTTGCTGTGGTCCAACAAATCTCACTGGGCAATGCTTTTGTATTTTCATTCCAGCATTTCTCTTTTTTTTTTCTTTTTTTAAATTTATTTATTTTAATTGAAGGCTAATTACTTTACATTATTGTATTGGTTTTGCTATACATTTACATGAATCTGCCCCAAGTGTACTTATATTCCCCATCTTGAACCCCCGCCTCACCTCCCTCCCCATCCCATCCCTCTGTTTCATCCCAGTGCACCAGCCCGGAGCACTTAATTACTAAGAATTTATATTCTTTCTTTTTTTATTTTATTTATTTATTGAAGGATAATTGCTTTACAGAATTTCTCTGTTTTCTGTCAAACCTCAACATGAATCAGCCTAGGGTATACATATGTCCCCTCCCTTCTGAACCTCCCTCCCATCTCCCTCCCCATCCCACCCCTCTAGGTTGATACTGAGCCCCTGTTTGAGTTTCCTGAACCATACAGCAAATTCCCGTTGGCTATCTCTTTTACATATAGTAATATATATTCTTTCTTTTGGAGAAGGAAATGGCAACCCACTCCAGTGTTCTTGCCTGGAGAATCCCAGGGATGGGGCAGCCTGGTGGGCTTCTGTCTATGGGGTCACACAGAGTCGGACACGACTGAAGTGACTTAGCAGCAGCAGCAGCAGCATTCTTTCTTTTTAACTGAAGCTAATGTATCAGGAGAAGGCAATGGCAAGCCACTCCAGTACTCTTGCCTAGAAAATCCCATGGACGGAGGAGCCTGGTAGGCTGCAGTCCATGGGGTCGCTACAAGTCAGACATGGCTGAGCGACTACACTTTCACTTTTCACTTTCACAATTGGAGAAGGAAATGGCAACCCACTCCAGTGTTCTTGCCTGGAGAATCCCAGGGACGGGGGAGCCTGGTGGGCTGCCGTCTATGGGGTCACACAGAGTCGGACACGACTGAAGTGACTTAGCAGCAGCAGCAATGTATCAGTTTCAGGTGTTCACTATAGTGATTCAACATTTATATACATCAGAAATTGATCAACATGGTCAATCTAGTAATCATCTTTCCCCATACAAAGTTATTACAGTATTATTGACTATATTCCCTATGCACTACGATACATACTATAACTTCATTCTATAGCTAGAAGTTTGTACCACACAATCCCCTTCGCTTATGTCACACAACTCCCCACCTGCACTGCTCAGTGACCACCAATTTTGTTCTTTGTATCTATGAATCTGTTTCTGTTTTATTTGTTTTGTTTTAGATTCCAAGTATAAGTGAAATCATACAGTATTTGTCCTTGTCTGACTTATTTCACATAGCATAATACCCTTTAGGTTTATCCATGTTTTCACAGAAGACATGATTTAATTATTTTATGCCTAAGTAATATTCTATTACATATATTTTTTCAATTATGAATACATTTTCTTCAATTTTTCTGTCAAATTGAGTTGTTTATATGTGTGTGTGTGCGCACCTCTCATATCTTCTTTATCCAACTTTATTGATAGACACTTAGGTTGTTTCCATATCTCAGCTACTATAAGTAATGCTGCAATAAACACAGGGGTATATGTATCTTTTCAAATTATTGTTTTCATTTTCTTCAGATAACTATCCAGAAGAAGAATTGCTATATTATATGGTTGTTCTATTTTTAATTTTTGGAGAGATTTCCATACTGTTTTCCATAGTGGCTTCACCAATTTAATTTCCTCCAAAAGTGTGTGACAGTAAGCCCTGAAACCATAAAACTCCTAGAAGAAAATATAGGGCGTACACTTACTGACATTGGTCTTAGCAATAATTTTGGGTCTTAGCAATAATTTTGGGTCTTTCTCTTCAGACAAGGGCAAGAAATGCAAAATAAACAAATGGGACTACATCAAACTAAAAAGCTTTTGCACAGCAAAGGAAAACATCTACAAAACAAAAAAAAGGAAACCTACTAAATGGGAAAAGGTGTTTGCAAATGATACATTTGATAAGGGGTTAATATCGAAAATACATTGAAAACTCACATAATTCAATATAAAAAAATCTGATTAAAAAATGAGCAGAGGACCTGAACATAGAATTTTTCCAAAGAAGACACACGGATGGCCAATTGATATGTGAAAAGATGCTCAACCTCACTATTCATCAGGGAAATTCAAATCACAGCCACAGTGAGATATGACCTCACAACTGGTCAGAATGGCTATTTTCAAATTGACAACAACAACAAAAACAAGTGTTATTAAGAATGTGGAGAAAAGGGAGCTCTGAGTCTTAGTATTCTTTCCCCCTCTTTGCTTCTCGGCAGCACCCCCTGGCGTTGGAAATTGGCAGAAAGCAAAGGTAATCAAGTCATCTCTGTCATAGCTGAACAACACGTTCCTACTTTTTTCTATTCACTGTAAATTTTGCATCCTGACAAGGGGTTGATGTTTGGAGGAGCAGATTTCTCTTGGGTTGCTCCTCTGGTAAGCTTTTGTCTCCCAGGTATTTTGGAAGCCATTTACCTGTGTGCTAATGTTTGGCCACCTAAACAGGTCAGTTCTCATCTACATATTCTGTGGAACCCTATTTGATTTGAAAAAAAAAATTGCCTATGCATTTGAAGATTTTTTCCCTAACAAATTTCTATGGAATAAAACTTCCACATTATTTGCATTTTGTCCCAGTGAAATGTGGTCTTCCAAACTGTTTCCCAATATTGGCACAAAAAGTTTAGGAAAGTTTAAAGCAAAGCTGTCTCTACTTAGAGATTTTGTTAGCTAGATAGACTCCCATTTGTTAATTTAATTGACAGGTTTATTTCATTTTTCCATTTTATTGAACCACTGTTTACATAGCTATAGGTAACTTTTATTGGTCTGAACAATTAAAAGGAGACAGACATGCTGTTGAGTGCTTTACATTTGTTTTCTTTACAATACTCTCAGTACCATTTTACAGATGAAGCAATTGAGTCTCAGCATGTTTAAGCGACTCACTTAAAGGTCTACAGCTAGTAATGTAGAAGCTGAGATTCAGAATCAGCCTGACTCTAGAGCAGTTTTTTATTTAAAAAAAATCACTTATATTACTTAGGATGTAGGCTTAAGTATTATAACAAAGAAACATCAAAATACAGCGGTTTAAATGATGTAGTGGTTTAAATGATGTCTTTCCCTCTGATTGTTTTAGGATAAGGCACCTCTGCTCCATGAAATATCTTAGGGAACCCGATTCTCCCTATCTTATGCCTCCATCTTGACCTAGGGATGTCCCCCATCTGCACAGTCATACCTGCATTACTGTTGCATCTGTATTCCAGTCTATGGGAAGGCAGAAAGAGAGGGTGTATAGATCAAGTATTATCGTATCTAAAGATGTGAACCAGAAGGTGAGGAGGTGACTTTTGCTTATATCCTTTTATCTACTCACATAGCAAGACCTAGTTATAAGGGACACTGGGAAATAAAACTCTAACTTGGTAGGCATATATCTATTCAGAACTGAGTAGGGTTATAGTACTAAAATGAAGACAAAGAAAATAAAAAGTTTCAAGGGACCAACCAGCAGTCTGCCACAGCACTATAATGATCCTTCCCGTATGTACCAAGTCAGGTAGATGGTGGCAATAGGAGATTATCTTTTGTAGAGGAAAGAACAGCCTGATGTCAGGTATGCTGAATATTGTAAGTGTAAGGTTCAAGGATGGGAAGCTTTATAAATATGGCAATTGTGTTGACTTTTATATTCATGCTACTATTCAGTGGTTTTTATAATCCTTCTTGAGAAGTTAGGTTTAGGGGACATTATTTTAGCATTTATGTCATAGCCAAAGTTTTGCTCTGTCTTTAGCAATTTTTCTATTGTTTATCTTTTGTAATGTTGACAACCTGAGCTATCAATTCAATCTCTTTCTTTAAACTCTTATTCTTATAAGTATGTATTAGTTTCCCTTTTTTTTTGTTTTGTTTTGTCATCTTACTCCATTGGAAAGGAGAACTTTGGCTCCTGGAATATTAGTAATGCTTTTGGTAAGTATACAGGCTGGTAGTTGCTAAAGAGTTAAGAATAGGCTCCATGAATTTATAGCAGCCCTTTTTGAGGTCCACATGTGAATGGTATATGAATCACTTCTCATAGTAGCCATGGAGGCTATGGATTCACATATGATAATTCATCTCACAGACAAGTATGTGATAAAGAGGTTGCTAGGAGGAAGAGTAGCTCTTCTGGTCTTCCTTGAGGAAAATTTCATTCTGGGAATGAAAATTTCCTCCACAGCTTGGTACAAGTGCAAATACTACTTCTAGAGAATTTTTAAAAGTCATTCAGGAAGTGTGGATTATGTAGGAAAATAGAAAATTAGCATAGAAGTAGTAGAAAATGTTTCTCTGTATGAATTCTCATTTGAGTGTTAATGTGAATGGGTAGACAGGTAGATGAGTTATAGAGTCTGAAATGATGAGAAATGAGTTGATAAATTTGGCAGACATTCCTCTTGTTTTCCAGAACTTTCTAAACCTTCAAATTCAGCTTTTTCTCTGGAGAAAGTTTGCTGAAAATGACTAATCATTAGATGGGGGAGACAACCCAGTTATCCAGGTGTATATCTATAAACCAAAGTCAACTGACTCTTTTTTGTCCAAAGGGACCAGAAGGTATTCTGCTTACATGTTTCCCCATTCATATCAGGATTAATTTTCATTTATCACATTATAGCTTAAATGTCAAGGCAGCCTGTTTAATTGGCAATGATCCCTATTGAACTTTTCACCTATTCTGAAAACTTGGCTGCTGGTGGCTGTTTTTATGAGGTGTTTGGTGTTTTATTTTGGCTTAAATCTGTTTTTATTGTCAGAAGATGCATTATGTCTACCGGAATTTCTTCTGTTCAGTGTGCAAGTTATCTCCACTATGACAGCTCTGTATCTTCAATGTCAGATACACTGCTCCCAAGTCATACTAGATTTACACATTCTATTATACTTCTATTGAACAGCTCTTAATCTGCACTGAGGAAAACATGCTACAACCAGCAAATTTTATCCCCTTGAATTTAATGGGAACCCTTCTTGGCAAGGGTAGACAACTGGATTAGAAACATTCCAACTACATCTGGCCAATTTAGAAAAGATTTGACTGGTTAACTGTGTAAAAGCCAAACTCTGGTTGATACGGTAATATTATTATAATACCCTATTATAATACCCAGATTCTAACACTATTCTATTTACTGATTTTTCCCTTCCTTCCAGTGACGGTAGTCCCTGGAAACATTGCCTAATCTCTGTTTTAATTACTAGAAGGTGGATTTTGTTTACAATGGAATTTCATGCTGAAATTGGATGAAAAGTTACAAATGTAATTCCTAGCATATGTGCATGCATGCTCAGTCATGTCCGACTCTTTGTGACCCCTGAACTATAGCCCACCAGCCTCCTCTGTCCATGGGAGTTCCCAGGCAAGAATCCTGGAGTGGGTAACCATTTCCTTCTCCAGGGGATCCTCCTGACCCAGGGATCCAATCTGCGTCGCCTGCCTTGACAGGTAAATTCTTTACCACTAAGCCACTCGGGAATTCCCTAGCATAATTTTGCTTCATAATCTTATATTGATTATATTTCAAAGGATGTGTCTTTAGTTGTGGTACTCTTGGTTTCATTCAATAGTGGGCTGTATTACAGCGGGTTTGTTCAGACTTTATTGAATGATTCTACCTCTAGAGAGACATATTTTACATTAAGTAGGTAGAGGGCAGTGTTTTCTTCTATAGCTTGCATTCTGAGGTATGTAATGTCTGATAATAAGAGCAGTTCATCGTCCTAATTGCTGCTTCTCTTCTAAGGCAGTGTGAGTGTGAAGTAGCAAGGTTATGAGGACAGAGACAGCTGTTAGTCTACTGGTTTGTACAAAGTGGATAATAGTAATGCCTGCCTTGTAGAGTTGTGGTGATGATGAAATGAATGTTCAGATTGTAAAATATGTTTAAAATGTGGTTAATGATAGTGGAAGCCTGTGAGGAGGAGGTAAACTCTGGCTAACTATGGATTATCCACACATCACCCTTCCTGTGGTCTCTGATTTTTCCTTCTCTTCTCCCATCTTCTAACCTCCCTTCCCCTTCTCTCTCTCTCTCCCTGCCTCCCTCCCTTCCCCCTCCCCCTGCCTCCTGTCCCTTCCTCCCTCCATTCCTCTCTCCCTCCTCTCCTCTCTTCTGCCCACCTCCTTCCCTCAGGCTTTTTCTCTGTCTTCAGTCCTCTGGATATTGTCTTTCCCCTTTCCGTACATGTGCAGGGACATTAACTCATCTCATCTTATTCCAGAGTTATCTAGTACTTCTGTTATGTATTCTTTGACATCTTTAACCAGTGGGCATCTCTAAAAAGCTACAATTGTGCTCAGAAATCTCTTATCCCTGAAGATCCCCAGGAGGGCTAAGCAGGTACCAGAGCAGAGACAGAAGGAGAAACTGTAATAGAGGAAAAGGACAAAAAATGGAAAATCAACATTTACGTTGACAAGACAACCTATTTATTAAGAATCTCTTCTGTGTCCAGTACTATGCTGTAAGTGGAAAAGTGCTCTAAACTAAGGATTATCTTTTTCTTGAAGTGGTATTTTAGACTTAAAAATTAGGTATTAGCTTCTTCATAATATAAAAAAATATCCTTAGATGAGTTCCATTATAATTAAAACTGCCAGGTATGACATTCCTGCACTAATTAAGCCTATGTTGGTGGTTTCTCTAGAATGGGAATATGATTGGACTATTTAAATTACTGTAAAATATTTGGGCTTCAGATGTTGGGTTCTGAGTCCTGTCTTTCTCCTTATTCTTATTCTTCATCCTTCTGCACTCATTGTCTGTCCTTGCATCTGCCTTTAGTTTCACAGCCCTTACTCCTTTTTCTTCCCCTAGCAAAGCCCCACTGTTAGTGATTTTAATGCCACTGACTTTACAAAGGGGCTTTCCAAGTGGCACAGTGGTAAAGATTTTGCCTGCCAATGTAGAAGACACAAAAGATGTGGGTTTGATCCCTTGGTTGGGAAGATTCACTGGAGTAGGAAATTGCAACCCACTTCAATATTCTTGCCTGCAAAACCCCATGGACAGAAGAGCCTGGCTGGTGACAGACCATGGGGTTGCAAAGAGACGGACGTGACTGAGCAACTGAGCAGCACAGCATAGACTTTACAAGATACACATTCCTGTAGCTCAGCAGTCCTACCTTGTTGCAGCTACTGTAGCACTTACCTCTTATCGCTTTCAAAAGGAAGGATGAACCTGAGCAGCAACTCTGGCAAAGCAAACTACTCAGAAGCTGGCTTGATGTTATCTCTGAGGCAGCTTTGCTTAGTTTGCAGAAGCAAATGTCATGCATGCCTCCATGTAGCTTAGTATGATTTGTCACTTGGGATTCTCAGGCATTTTATATGAGGCCTTGACTAGCTGAGCTCCTCCTCAGAATGCACTATAATTTGTCCACTTCAAACCCACCAGGAGCAGAGGGCATTTACTTTGACATCTGCTTTTTGGAAGCAGTCCATTAATACTGCACTTGACTTGTCAGGGTCTTAATGAAAATCTTTTCTCTTAGATCTTTTATCTACAATAAGATGGCCTGGTTCAAGGTCAGTGGCAACACTTAGCTGCTTTTTTTTTCTTTTCCCTTTTGACAATCACCATATTCTCTTGCCTATTTCTATTCCACAGAGTCTTTCTCCTCAGGTACCAGCAACTATAATGACAAGATTGGAGTGGGGCCAATCCTATTGATCTCCCAGGACTTTGTCCTTGCTCAGAGGGGCCTGACTAAGCTCCCCAGTGATCTCATATCCTCTACTCCTTCTCTTATCCATATCTGTTACAACTGCTTCCAAAGCCCAAGGTAGATGCCCTGGTATAGTTATAACCTATCATATGCCAGATGCTATGCTAGCTATTGTGCCTATATACACTTAATCACAATAGAACTACTGTGGAGAAGATGGAAACTGAGGTTCTGAGGGGTTAAGCAGCTTGCCCAATGTCACATGGCCAGACTATGTAGAGTCTAAGTTTGAGTGAGTGAAGTTTCTCAATCGTGTCCGACTCTTTGCGACCCCATGGACTGTAGCATACCAGGTTCTTCTGTCAATGGGATTTTCCATCAAGGGTATTGGAGTGGGTTGCCGTTTCCTACTCCAGAGGATCTTGCCGACCCAGGGATTGAACCCAGGTCTCCCACATTGCAGGCAGACGTTTTACCGTCTGAGTCACCAGGGAAGTCTTAGACTATGTAGAATCTAAGGTTGATAGCAGCTTAAAATTTTAATCCTTCCTATGATTTTCAGGCCACGCACAATTTATTGGGCTTTATTTTGTGATTGCAACTATGCTGGACATTTGTGGTAAAGACAAAAACCTGGTGCCTTTACTTGTAAATATATACTAGGGGAGAGAGACAAACAGATAAATGAAATATCATAAAAATAAGTGTAATAATAAGAGCAATATATGGCACTTTGGAAACCCCAAACTGGGGTACTTAACCCAGCCTAGGTTAAGTTATCTCACAGAGTGAGAATCTTCATTCATATTCATTCATTCTCTCCCTCTCCCTGCCTGCTCTCTCACTTTCTCTTTCACACACACAACCTATATCTCTAGATTAGATAAATATTTCTCCTTTTATACTTCCTTTGCATATCTCTGTAACAGTACTGTTTTCTTTTTCCATTTTATCCATTCACTTAACAACAGTTTTTTGAGCACCCACTCTGTACCAGGCACTGTTTTAGGCACTGGGAACAAAGCAGCGAACAAAACAAAGTTCTACTCCCTTGGACTTTACCTTATAATTAGTATACTGAGAAGAAACCAATATAAAAATGGATATAGAATAAAATATCAGCTGGTGAAAGAGATTTTTACCCCAAAATGATAAAGTAATCAATCTGACTGGTAATCAATCAAGACTGGTGTCTTCTACCAGTTAGGGTCTGGGTAAGATTTTAGACATCAGTATGCAGTTTGGGGTGATTTATAAAGAAGGAAAGCCTGGGCATCATAGCTTGTTTGGTAGATCTTAAATGAGAAAAATTCAGCAAAGTTAGATATTTTCTCTGCTTCGATATACAACCAGCCTTTTCCTTAGGAGACAAAGACCCTACTTCTACTTCTATTTTTCGGAGAGAACTTGGGTAAGTAGCTTGGGCAAAAACTTCTGTAAGATGTGCCTCCCTTTTGGAAAAACGTTATGGATAAAGCCTGAAACATTTCTCTGAGAGAGTTTGGACCTAGTAGTGTACAGGGCAACAGAAAAGAGCATTTGATTCAGCATCCGTTATTTGCAAAGTGTTCTCAACCTGCCTGCTGAGAGAGAAGCATTATTTTCTTCTAAAAGCAGATAGTGGGGAAAATAGCAGGTATTTGACAGTGCTTCCTGAATATTTGAGGTTTTGTGGTATATTGACTTATTGTGGTTTTGAGGTAAACATTATCAGGAGCTTTCACTCAGTCTGAGATTTTTTTCCCTAGGCAGGTGAGACCCCCGCCACCTCAAACTTACAAGGCCTTACTTAAATAACGGAAAAGGCATGTATATGGATCAGTGTTTTTTATTAATATCATCATCATAACCATCATTTACAATCTTAGAAACAGCCTGGGGTTTTACTGTTAGACAATCCTGCATTTGATATTGGTCCTTGACGGTTACTATTGTGCCATTAGTTGAGGTAGGGGACTCATCTGAGTTTCAAGTCCCTCCTCTATAAAATAATGATAGTAATAGTTTCTTTATATTATTGTGGGGATTAAATGAGACAAGATATGTAAATTCACATAGTACAGAGTAGGTGGCTCTATAAATGTTGACTTTTCGCAGATCTTCTTTAGATGTCGTTCCCATTCTCACTGTAGAAAGTTAAATTATTTTTCAATTGAGTCTGATTTTAATTAATGCATTAACTAGTTGTTATCTTCTTTCAATGGGACAATTTTAGTCTTTAGCTTATATGTGCATTTGTTACTGGCCTGTGGTAAAAAGTATTTGAAAGGAGGACCATCAATAATTAGATTATTGATTTGTGGAATGAAATGGGAGGAAAAAAAACACTCAAGCTGCATTCATCTGTTGGTTGCAAATATCTCAATGGTGACTATAAAGGAAAAATCTGCCTTTTGATCTGCAGTGTGATTTTGGCATATGACTCTAGTAATCTAATTTTCAAGACCCCTGTGTGAAATTAAAGTCTGAAAGGTACCATTTCTAATTGCAATTAAAACAAGCAAACAGAACTAAAATATCTAAGATGCTGTGATTGTAAGCTTATATTTACTTGTCACTAGTTTATATGGCCATGGGGGCTTTTGTTTGCAAAGTCTTTCCCTTAAGAGCTGAGGTTAAACAAGTGAGTGGCATAAGTTATAAATGAATTGAAAATTGCCTTCTGTTCTAGCCCAATGCAATGCTCTGTGTTTTGTAATGAGCCCTAGTTGGCGAGGTAACTCATGTCACCAGGAGAAGCTCTCTACAGACTGCTCCATTTGTCACTGCTGTCTGAAGGACACAACAGGAAAGCTGGCATTCTGCAAAATTTTTATGGTATTGCATGCAATGCAGTGATCTCACCTATCAGACTGTAATTCAATAGTAAATACAAAAACCTCTTGCTTAAATAATTCTAGGGTTGTGACTCAACTTGACCAAAGTCAGGAGAGTTAACACTAACACTGGGATATTAACACCCAGGGAGCAGGTTGGTGAGGGAACAAAAAAGATGGATGTTGTGGGGGAGAGTCTCTATTCATGATAAAGCGTTCATCTGCATGGCTATTTGTTTGGAAGGCTTTGGTCTTTGCCATATGGCTTAATGTACTTCTTTTCACTTAGTGTCTCTTTATTCTCCATGCTGTCACCTTCCTTTTAAAAGAGAGGCAACAATGAATAAAGGGTGACTAGAATCATTACATTAATTTTGTTGCAGTAAACAGGAGCCAACCTTATGGAAAAGGTTCTACCCTTTGCCCTCAGAATCATGAATGACTAAAGCGAAATCAGTAAGACGGAGGTCAGTTGGGGAATGGAAGGAGTCTTTGAACAATTTTTCACAAGGGAGACTGCTTTATTGTTTTCTGTTATAAAAGTGATGTACTCATTCTAAAATCTTCAAACAGTACAGAAAGGTACAAAGAAGGCTTTAAAACTGCAAGAATCACCTATTATAATCCCTTCCTCCACACATCAGAGTTAACATCTGTTAACTTTGTGATATATCTCCTTCTGTCTCCCTCTGTTATCTTGAAAAAGTGGTTTGTTTATTTTGATCAAGATAAATTTCTAGAAACGTAATTCACATTTTAGCAACTTGTGATTCCTCCATAAAAAATGGCCCTTCACAATTTACAGTACAGCAGTAGTGTGTGAAAGTGTAGAAGGAAGCCAGTGGTCTCCATTTATTGAGTAATTGCCAATATACCAGGCACTGCTTTCAGCCTTTGGAGTGCATTAACTCAACTAATCCTCACAATAACCCCACTAGATGGGTTTTATTAGCATCTCATGGAAACTGAGGTTTAGCAAAGTTACAAGGCTAGTCATGAGGTTGAACCAGAAAATTGAATCAGGCTTCGGTATAGGAGAAAGGAATAGCTTCTGTATTCTCTGTTCCTCTCTCTCTCTCTTTTAACATCAAGACCCAGCGAGAAAGAACCAATGAAGGAACAAATAAGGATGCTAGTGGATAAGCAAAGCATTACTTTGCCAACATTCTAGTCAAGGCTATGGTTTTTCCTGTGGTCATGTATGGATGTGAGATTTGGACTGTGAAGAAAGCTGATCGCCAAAGAATTGATGCTTTTGAACTGTGGTGCTGGAGAAGACTCTTGAGAGTCCCTTGGACTGCAAGGAGATCCAGCCAGTCCATTCTAGAGGAGATCAGTCATGGATGTTCATTGGAAGCATTGATGCTAAAGCTGAAGCTCCAATATTTTGGCCACCTCATACCAAGAGTTGACTCACTGGGAAAGACTCTGATGCTGGGAGGGATTGGGAGCAGGAAGAGAAGGGGATGACAGAGAATGAAATGGCTGGATGGCATCACCGACTCGATGGACATGAGTTTGAGTGAACTCCGGGAGTTGGTGATGGACAAGGAGGCCTGGTGTGCTGTGTTTCATGGGGTCGCAAAGAGTCGGACACGACTGAGGGACTGAACTAAAGTGAACTGAGTGGATAAGCAAAGAGCTGAGGGAGTCCTATATAGCTGTGAAACTTCAAATTTAGGAGTTCTAGGGAAAGATGTCTTTGCATTTTGTTTGTTACTAAATAAACCAAACAGAACTTTCTATCCAAAGCTGAGCTTTATGAGTTGAAATTGAACCAATGAGGACAAGAAAAATAGAGACAATTATACTTCTGCATGTGTGCAAACACACTCATGCGCATGCACACACACACACATACACACACACACAGAGTTAAGTACTTGGAAAAGAGCAAACCTGTTTGGCTCTGAATCTTATTTATTCTTTATTCTTCCTCAAGCCAGAATACCAGGATGAATAGCCATCTTTATCACATGAAGCACTCCTACAATTTTTCCAGCATTAAACTGGAGTAGGTATTTCACACATTCATAAACCCAGTGCTGGATAGAGAATTGAAGGTGTCTCATTATACTCTGCCAGCACTTTTGATGAGGTAGCAGAACACGTGAGTAGCTCTGTGACTTTAGGCTAGTCATTTCCTCTTTCTGGGCCTCCGTTGTTTTTTTCTCTAAAAGGAAGCTATGAGACAATCAAATCTGAGGGTCCTTTGAGATCTAAGAGCCTACCAGTTCCTCACTGGTCTGACTTTGAGTTTTTCTCCTGGACCTCTCTTATTTTTTATTTTTCATGTCCTCTCAAGATTGCCTAGCCTTGTCTAGTATTGCCTGTGGAAGGCTTTGAATGATAAAAAAGTGAAACACTTCATGGTCTATCAATTGGGAACCACTGAGCTCCTCTGATCCTAGAAGAGAGCTTATCATAGTATTTTTGAATTTTTATTTCACAGAGAACTTTCAGTAAGATTGTTAGAGTTTCTCATTTTTACAAGAGTGATTAGGACACAAAGATATTAAGTGATGTCTTTCCCAGTCACTTAACTAATCAATAGCAGGGACAGGATAGAACTAAGATCTCTTAAACCCTAAGTAGGGTTTCCTAAAGTCTATTACTCTTGAATCAAGTCTCTCAATATATTCTGGTTGGGGATGGGAAGATGGGAAGGAAGAATCTGAAGTCAGATATGTTTGGGAAATGAGCCCTGTCTAGGGAATTCATAGGCACCCTGACGACTCTGAGAAGTTCTACAGTATAGAAACTTTATAAGCTTTGTTTTACTGTTTCTTAAATACATGAATAGCAGTCATGATGTGATACTGATAATAGTAGTTTCCATTTATTGACTCTTTACTGTGTATGCCAGGTGCTATCCTAAGTCCTCATATAAAGTGACATGTTTAATATTCATGAAAACCCCATGAGAGTTTTCACCATCCCCATTTTTTTTGAAAGATAATTTGCTCACGGTCACACAGTAGTGCGGGACAGAGCTGGGATTTCAACCAAAGCAGTTTGGTTCCAGAGGCTTGGCTCTTAAATCAGTATGCTCAATTTACCTCAGAAATATTTTTGTATTCAATACCCTATTAACATCTTTTGGAATCAGTGTTCTTCAAGTGCATCTGTCTTAATCTGTTCAGGAAGAAGTCTGTTTGCTGTAATAAAATATCACCGACTGAGTAGCTTATAAACGACTGAAATTTATTGCTCACAGTTCTGGAAGCTGGAGAATCCAAGAGCAAGGTACAAGCCTAGTAACATTTTGGTGTGGGTTCTTTGCTGGTTCATAGCTTGCACCTTCCTATTGTGTCCTCATGTAGTAGAAGGGGAAAGGAATCTCTCTGGATCCCTTTTTATATAAAGGTATTGATACTGACTCCATTCATGAGGACTCCTCTTTAGTGACCTGATCACCTCCGAATGGCCCCGCCTTCTAATACCATCACATTGGGCATTAGGATTTCAATATATGAATTTTGGAGAGATACAAACATTTAGGCCATAGCAATATGGGTTAGGAAATATTGCTCTAGAATTATTTCCAGTATGCATGGTGAAATGAGGTTAGATACATATTATAGAATTCTTAAATCAGTTCAGTTCAGTCGCTCAGTCGTGTCCGACTCTCCGCGACCCCATGAATCACAGCACACCAGGCCTCCCTGTCCATCACCAACTCCCGGAGTTCACTCAAGCTCATGTCCACAGAGTCGGTGATGCCATCCAGCCATCTCATTCTCGGTCGTCCCCTTTTCCTCCCGCCTCCAACCTTTCCCAGCATCAGAGTCTTTTCCAGTGAGTCAACTCGACGCATGAGGTGGCCAAAATATTGCAGTTTCAGCTTTAGCATCAGTCCTTCCAATGAACACCCAGGACTGATCTCCTTTAGAATGGACTGGTTGGATCTCCTTGCAGTATAAGGGACTATCAAGAGTCTTCTCCAACACCACAGTTCAAAAGCATCGATTCTTCAGCGATCAGCTTTCTTCATAGTCCAACTCTCACATCCATACATGACCATGGGAAAAATCATTGCCTTGACTAGACGACCTTGGTTGGCAAAGTAATGTCTCTGCTTTTTAATATACTATCAAGGTTGGTCATAACTTTCCTTCCAAGGAGCAAGCGTCTTTTAATTTCATGGCTGCAATCAGCATCTGCAGTGATTTTGGAGCCCAAAAAAATAAAGTCTGACACTGTTTCCACTGTTTTTCCATCTATTTCCCATGAATTCTTGAATAGTAGAGCTGAAATGGACATTAGAGATCAGCTTACTTGGCAGAGGAGAACTCTGGGTCCAGGGGAGAAAGTCTCTAGTTCTAGGTGTGTGGCAGCTGGAATAGGACCAAGGGATCCTGATTCCTAATTCCCAATTCAGTGGCATTTGTTTACTAGAAATCTTTGGACAGTGGAATAACAAGTTTTAGGCTTTTTCACTTAGGAAGTTGAGGGCCACATATATTATCCATCCTCGTCCCTGAGCTTATAGAAAGTGACACTGAGACACAAGGGGTACAGAGGAGCAGCTGGGTACCTGGAGGGAAAGGCAGCCATTTGTGTAAGGTGATGTGAAGATCTGATCCCTGGTGTCCCAACATAGAGTAGGCATTAAGTACATTTTTGTTGCATACGGGAACACACTACTAATATTGTTACAGTGTTTTATGGCTTTCAGAGTAATTTCATAGCCATTCTTAGTGGTATGATAGGAGAAACAGATCAAAGGTACATAGACAGTGGATCGTGGGGCTGAGGCCAGGGGAATTGTATCAGTGAAAACAGAAAAGAGGGTGGCTGATAGTTGTGGAGGTTAAGAGAAGAGTGTAGGCATTAATAGAATAAAATTGGTGATCTGGAGCATGGCCCTGGTAATCAGTTTGCTTAACCTTCATTTTGTTTTATTTAGAGGATACCTCTAAACTTCTATAAAGAGAAAGGAAAATTTTTAGGGACTTTAAGTGTTCAGTTCAGTTCAGTCGCTCAGTCGTGTCCGACTCTCCACGACCCCATGAATCACAGCACGCCAGGCCTCCCTGTCCATCACCAACTCCCGGAATTCACTCAAACTCATGTCCACAGAGTCGGTGATGCCATCCAGCCATCTCATTCTCTGTTGTCCCCTTCTCCTCCTGCCCCCAATCCTTCCCGGTATCAGAGTCTTTTCCAGAGAGTCAACTCTTCGCATGAGGTGGCCAAGGTATTGCAGTTTCAGCTTTAGCATCAGTCCTTCCAATGAACACCCAGGATTGATCTCCTTTAGAATGGACTGGTTGGATCTCCTTGCAGTCCAAGGGACTCTCAAGAGTCTTCTCCAGCACCACAGTTCAAAAGCATCAATTCTTCGGCGATCAGCTTTCTTCACAGTCCAACTCTCACATCCACACGTGACACACAGGAGAAACCATAGCCTTGACTAGATGGACCTTGGTTGGCAAAGTAATGTCTCTGCTTTTTAATATACTATCAAGGTTGGTCATAACTTTCCTTCCAAGGAGTAAGCGTCTTTTAATTTCATGGCTGCAATCAGCATCCGCAGTTATTTTGGAGCCCCAAAAAATAACGTCTGACACTGTTTAAGTGTTAGGGACCTTTTAAATTGATTTCCATTCATCAGTGAAGAGAATTTGCTTTAATAAATACCCAAGAGAAGCAAGACCATAAAGTAACTGTCACTAAACCAGACTCATATTATTTCTCCCAGTCAAAATTCGTTAAAATTTAAAAGCTTATTATCCCATTACATGTTGGCATTGTTAAGACCTTGGTCCTTTATTCAGGGTGATTGGAAGTCATATTTTACATTTCACATTTTCCAGCTGGGGGACTGAGGCCATGATGGTAGTATGTGCTGTTAAGGTGAACTTCTGGGTTCTTGAGTGGCTTAAGCTATCTGCTGTCATCATTTTCATATGTAGATTTGCTTTTTACTTATTATTCAGCTTGGGAGTGAACTTAATGGTTTGTTTCCTCCATAAGGTGCATTGAGAGACTGAGAGGCTTTTCTTCCTCTAAACCCTAAATTTCAGGGGGACAAAAAAAGAAAAATGAAAACAAGGAAAATAAATAAATTCAGCAGGATGGGGGAGAGCAGGGTCTGTGCCAGTCCCCTCCACCATTATGTCTCCAGTGTATAGCACAGGGGCTGCAACAAATTAGTGTTGAAGAAGTGAGCATTGTGTTTGTTGTTGTTCTCTAAGTCATGTCCGAGTCTTTGCAATCCCACGGACTGCAGCACACCAGGCTTCCCTGTCCACCATCTACCGGAGTTTGCTCAACTCATGTCCCTTGAGTCCGTGATGTCATTCAACCATCTCATCCTCTGTCATCCCCTTCTCCTCCTGCCCTCCATCATTCCAACATCAGGGTCTTTTCCAATGAGTTGGCTTTTCCCATGGTGGGAAAACATTGGAGCTCCAGCTTCAGCAATAGCTCTTCCAATGAATATTCAGAGTTGATTTCCTTTAGGACTGACTGGTTTGATCTCCTTGCTGTTCAAGGGACTCTAAAGAGTCCACAGTTCAAAAGCATCAATTCTTTGGCACTCAGCTTTCTTTATAGTCCAGTTCTCACATCCATACATGACTACTGGAAAAACCATAGTTTTGACTATACAGACATCTCTTGGCAAAGTGTGAAGTCAAGTGAGCCTTAGGAAGCATTCTGTAGTGAACTGTAAATGAATTTTAGGCAGAAAGTATATTCTTTATAGTCTACTCAAAGTAGACAATCATTGTTGATGATGCTTGTCATGATAGTTGGGTTTAATTTGCAAAACCTAATCTATAGAAGCTAATTAGTTGCTGTTTAGATTCTATGATTCAGTAGGAGGCACAGCTGGATGGTATAAATGACAGTTTTTCTAACAAGAATCTCTTAGTGACAACACTATTAAATCAGTGAATGTCTGTCGAGTGGGAGTAGGGCGAAAATGATGTCCTGCATTTGGATTTTCAAAACAGCAGGTATTAATTACCCTCTTTCACCACCACCATTATATAGATGAGGAAACCCAGGGTCAGTGACCTACCATGAGCACCAACTGGATGATGTTACAGCTGCAACTCTAAGATGAATCTGCTGTTTCCCAGTTCAGTGTTGTTGACACCACCCCTTACTGTTACCACTAATCAACAATGGGAAGATTTACCTAGGAGCTGGTAACCTGATTTCTGTGCTGGAAAATATCTCAGGGACTCTGTAAAATGTGTGGTGGGCTATCAGCCATTCACTAATTTACATGTATGCCAAAGCCAGCTGTGTTCAAGAAAATACTAAGTATAAAAATTTGAGTTCATTTCCAATATAAAAAATATTAGAGGAGAAATATGATATTACCAGGTGTTTTCTGCCCACTTCCCATATAACAGGCAGCATGGAGGATAAGAAAGTGTAGAGAAACAGTCTGTGCTTTTCAGCAGTTTGCGGTTTTCTACTGGAAATAACTTGAAAGTGCTTGACATCTTCAGAGAACAACATACTCCAATACAGAATCACTGGGAATGTGTTGCAGTGTTTAAGTGGTGCTGGAGCTCAGGGGAGGGAGCTCTCGTTAAGTAAACTTATGATGACAACATAGTCCCTTTTAAGAGCCAACTTCAGTATTTTTTTTCTACTGCAACTCCTCCCTTCCCATTCACATCCCTTTTCAACAAGTTTGGTTAATTAGGTAAGCAGAGCTCCTATCTGTACTGCTAACTCATTTTGTTGGTTTCTTACCTCGTGCCTTCTCAGGGAGGAAACCAGGTGATGGAGTTCATAATGTGATAAATATTTGGATGCCTCCATCTTGGGGATAGAGATTTTTGTACATGATATTATGGAAATAGACAAGTTCACTTTGACAACAGTTTCAAAAAAGAGCAAGCTCTGTTGTGATGTTTGTGGAGGCAGTTATGCTATCGTTGGTATCAAAATTTTGTTTTCATAAGTATGTGTCTCTTTGTAGGTAGTATTTCCATGAGGGACTAGGTGACTGGAAGTGTTGATAGTGTTAAAGATTTCCCCAGTGATGGGATGGGAATTAATGCATATTTTCTCTTAGAGCTCAAAACAGGCAAAGGACACTTATAATAAGATGTTTTTACTTGAGTTAAAGAGTAGTTTCTTCACACGTGTGTTCCCTTTCCTCTTATCTTCCTTTGTGTTCCCATTTGAGGACTCTGGCTCTGCTGTAGGGTTATTTCATTATGGACCTCCAGTTGTTGCTGGATGTAGAATGATAGTTCAAGGATTTAATGGAAACATGACTTTCATTTTCCCATTAACTCTTCTAAATGAATCTTCCACTTAGGAAAGTATAAAGTGGCTTTGTGGGAGGGTATTTGGGAGTGAGTTTCCATTCTTTGGAGTCAGATGTTTCACTATTTGGGGCCGGATCATGGTGGGTAGAAAAAGAAGTTCCTTTGTGCCTTCCCCAGACTGGCTTACATCAGGGTTGCATAGCACTTATTCTAGGCTGATGTAATTGAGTAAAAATAGGTTCCTTTTGACCCTAGGGCCTTCCCTGGTTTTTCAAATGGTAAAAAATCTGCCAGAAATGCAGGAGAATCAGATTTGATCCCTGTGTTAGGAAGACCCTCTGGAGAAGGGAATGGCAACTCACTCCAGTATTCTTGCCTGGAGAAATCTTGTGGAAAGGGGAGCCTGGCAGGCTACAGTCCAGAGGGTTGCAAAGAGTCCACTGAGGGACTAACACTGACCTCTGAGGTTTAGGAGTAAGTCAACTCTGAGGGAAGAATCAGTTTCAGCAGCCTCATTGCTGAGCAGGGTTGAGAAGAAACCCTTTGTTTTCACGGAAGAAAAAAAAAATCTTTGAAGAAAGACTTCTTCCCTCCTCCTTTGTTACTTCACAGCTGCTTTTTCCTCACCAGTAAATCTTAATTCCTCAAAATCTGAAGCTAAGATTGCCTGTGTTTATTTTTCTTTCATAATGTACACACCTTAGCAATAAAATATGATGGATTGGGTTATTAGAAAAGGGAGCAACTTGGCTTTTTAGGGCCCCACCTTGAGGACTTGTTTTGTTATTTGGATTTCTCCAGAAGTATGAATTCTCCCTTTGTGAACCATTAGGTGATGGGGTATGTATACGTTTTTCTGCTGTAAAATTACTCTGGTTACACTGGGGACTCGGATAAATTTCTGTTCTTGTGACCAGGACTTAACAGTCTCTATGAATAATTTGCGTGAACAAATTCCTCCTCTATGTATGGAACCTGATAGAGTCTTGTGTATTTGACAAAAAGGGGATGTCGTCTTCATGTCCTCGTTGAACTGAATGGGCAAGTAACATTGAAACAGATAAACTGAAGTTCCTATGGTGGTTTCAATATCCCAGCAGATGTTTCCAACAAAAAGACCAATGAAGAAGTCTGCCTTGTATGAGAACCTTGCCAGGGAAGATGTTTGACTGCATTCCTGCTTTTCTCTGTATAACTGCTGACCTCAGCCAGAGATCTCACTTCTGGTAGAACAACACTGATCCTGATAGCATGTGTAGGGAGAACCCTAGACTGAGAATCAAGAAACCTGGTTTTCTAACATTAACTGGCTGAATAACCTTGAGCAACTTATTTCATGTTTTGTGTGTTTTATTTTCCGTGTCTGTGAAATGAGGGTAACAATAACTACCCTGACTGTTTCATAGGGATATTGTGAGAGTGCATCAAGGAAATGGGTGTTCTAGCATCCTCTGACAGATGTAAGCAAAAGTGCTATTCAGATTGAAAGTATTGTGGGGAAATTGTTATTGTTTAGTGTTTTGAATAGCTTTGGGGGAACAAGCTCTTTCTTCCTCTACCCTGAGAAAAAGGAGAAAATTGATGTGAGGCAGTGCCATAGATGTTACGGAGAAGCATAAGTAATAATGCAAACAAGGTAGGGCTAAGAGAGATGCTGGACCTCTCTAGAAGGGCTGAGCAGATGAAAGAAACATCTGGCCCGAGGAGTAGCCTGGTCCCAGGCTACTGGGACCCTGATTTATGCATTGTGTAGGGATGGAAAGTAAAGTACTCCCAAGTATCTGATAAAAAAGGTTGCTTGTTATCAGAACCTTGCCATGGTGGCTCCTCCTTCCCTGTCCTAGGCAGAAAGAGTCAGCAGGGAGAACAAGTCCTCACAAAGGTGGCCAGTGCTCAGGGTAAAGCCAGGGATATAAGAGCCTGGGGAAGAGGATGATTCTTCCTATTTCTTCTCTCCCCAACAGATGTGTAAAGTCTCTCCTTTTCCCATAAAGACCAAATCCTGCTACCCAACTTGTAATTATCTCTTCAGCCCCAAAGTAATATTTTCTACAACAGAATTACAGTCTGCCTTGAGGGGTTTGGGCTTCTCTGTGAGTTGGCACAAGGCAATTTAACGTCTGTTATGAAGCAGGGATAGATAGCTTGTGAGAGCTCTGCATCCTTGTATTTCCCCCTGTGTCACTGAAAGAAGGTTTAGAATGATGAAAGCAGTATTTCCCAAAATGTGTTCTATGTAATACTATTCTATGTAGGGGTGTGTGTGTGTGTGTATTTCTGTGTAAATGTGTGTGCATTTTTTCAGTAAAAGTGTTACAGGATCAAATGCACTAGGAAATGCTTCATAGTATGGTTCATAGTATTTCCTCTAGGAATTTTTTTAAAATTTATTTATTTACTTTTGGTTGTCCTGGGTCTTCCTTGCTATGCATGGACTGTCTCTAGTTGCAGCACCTGGGGGCTACTCTCTAGTTGCAGTGTGTGGGCTTCTTGTGATGTCTTCTCTTGCTGCAGAGCACAGGCTCTAGGTACACAGGCTTCAGTAGATTCAGCAGGCAGGCTCAATAGTTGTGGCACATGGGCTACAGATCGTGGGCTCCGTAGTTGAGGTACATGGGCTTAGTTGCTCCATGGCATATGGAATCTTCCAAGTTCAGGGATCAATCCCATGTCCCCTGCATTGATATGAAGATTCTTATCCACTGGACCACCAGGGAAATCCCCTCTAAGAAATTTACCACACATGTAAGGATAGTGAAAACTTTGAGAAACCTAATGATAAAGGCATCTGTTTCATTTTGCTTAACCCAGCATATCATAAACTTATTTCCTTTTGGGAGCCCCCTTTACATAAAATGCTAATACAACATTTCTCTTGTTCAATAGGAGGCCTTTAAGAGAAAGATTCATTTTTTTTTAACTAACTATGACCATAATTCAGGTTGCTGTACTAGATGGCAAATCCTCAAGTGACAGAATTCAGTATTGCTCCTGAGCCTTCTCCAAAATTAAAATTATTGCACTGTGACAAAGGTACAATCAGACCGGTGATGGATTCTGTCCAAAGAAGCTATTAAAATACTAGAATAACTTGACAACCTCTCTATTATGAGATAGCCCAACAGTGAGAGCAAATCAGCATTTCTCATGTGTTTCTCTGAGCCTGCCACTGTGCTGAACACTTTCTTTTGTTACTTCTCAGACTAACAACAGTCTTCAATATAGGTTGAGTGATTCGCCACTTTAGAACACAGGAAACTGACGGATAGAGATGAAGGAACTTACCCAAGGTTACAGACCTAATCAGAGGCAGATCTGAGATATGAAAGCTGGTCAGTTGAATGCCAGAGTTCATGATTTGGATTTAAAGTCAGACCTTGACTCCTAAACAGAAAATGGCATTGCAAAAATTTCACAATTCTGAACTGAACAGTGCATCAGCCATGATTCTGCAGCATTCAGAGTTGTTTTTTGTTAAGGGAATCTATACCTGTATTGCCAAAGTCAGTTTGAGTAGTAGTATATGTATCATTGAATTGGAGAATAACTGTTCATTTTAAAGTGCCCTGAGGATCACAAGCATAGGTACCTTTAGCTTTGCAAACTTCTTTTGCCTGCTTACTAAGTTTTAAGACCACATCTAGTTTTTTTCACTGTCATTGCTGGAGGTCATCTTTTTAAACCCTTTGTTTGGGTAATTATAAATTTAACATTCCTCATGTGAGTTCCTTTAATGGTGTCTCTCCTCCTCCTCCCTAGAACCCTATCCAATCCTTTGTCATTGCTCTAGAGAGGCAGCTCAAAGCCTCCTTTCATGGACATACTGAAAACACCTCCATGTCTTTTGACAAAACTGGCCCCAACTCAATAAAGATAGCATCCACTTAATTATAGCTTAGCTTTATTTAGCTTCATTATATGCCAGGCATGTTTTAAGTGTTCTGCAGGGATTAATTCATTCAGTCCTCAAGACAACACTATGAAGGCAGTATTGTTGTTGTCATCTTAGAAATGAGAGAACTGAAGTTCAGACAAGTTGAGTGACTTCCTCAAGATTACACAGTTAATAAGCTAGGTCTGTATGCCCCTAGACCTGGTTTTGATACCTAGATGGGGAAGCAATGGAAACAGTGATGGACTTTATTTGCCTGGGCTCCAAAATGACTGTAGCCACAAAATTAAAAGATGTTTGTTCCTTGGAAGAAAAGATATGAAAAACCTAGACAGCGTATTGAAAAGCAGAAATATTACTTTGCCGACAAAGGTCCATATAGTCAAAGCTGTGGTTTTTCTAGTAGTCATGTATGGATGTAAGAGTTGGACCATAAAGAAGGCTGAATGCTGAAGAATTGATGCTTTTGAACTGTGGTGTTGGAGAAAACTCTTGAGAGTCCCTTGGACTGCAAGGAGATCAAGCCATTCAGCCCTGAAGGAAATCAATCAATGAATATTCACTGGAACAACTGATGCTGAAGCTGAAACTCCAGTACTTTTACCACTTGATGCAAAAAGCTGACTCATTAGAAAAGACCCTGGGATCGCAGAGTTGGACACGACTGAGCGACTGAACAACAGCAATAAATGCCCCTAGAGCATGTACTATTAAGCACTGTATTGTACTATTCCTGATATACTTGGATTAGTTTTTCTTCAACCAGAATCTTGCCTTTGTAGTGAGTATATTCATACTCTCCTCCCAGCTCTGTCACTCTGGTCAACAACTATCTAGTTCAACAGTTTAACTTGCTTCAGTGTGCATCAGAACTACCTGGAAGCCTTGTAAAAACATGTGTTTCTGGGTTCCATCATCAGAGCTTATGCTTTTGGAGGTAGGGTAGGAGCTATTGGAATAGAGGTGAGAAGCTGACAATTTGCATTCCTGACCAATTCTCAGGTGCTGGTGCAAAGACTATACTGAGAACTATTGACAAGCCATAATTACTATTCATTCTTTTTTATCAGTTGATTTTCTCTTAAGCAACACTGTTTTTCACTGTTTATTAAAACCGAGTATTTCTTTTCTGATCCATTAAAAACGTCATCTAAACATATACATCTCCAAGTTGTTTTTTTCAGAGTAGTTTCCCTATACTATGTCTTAATCATATTCTTGAGCAGAAGTAGTTAGACACACAGCTGTGATTTTCAGGATTTACCTCCAAGTAATTCACCATCTAAGCTGAAACTCCAATACTTTGGCCACCTCATGCAACGAGTTGACTCACTGGAAAAGAGTCTGATGCTAGGAGGGATTGGGGGTGGGAGGAGACGGAGACGACAGAGAATGAGATGGCTGGATAGCATCACCGAGTCGATGGACATGAGTTTGAGTGAACTCCGGGAGTTGGTGATGGACAGGGAGGCCTGGCGTGCTGTGATTCATGGGGTCTCAAAGAGTCGGACACGACTGAGCAACTGAACTGAACTGAATTCACCATCATTAACATCATCTCTTAAATACTTTATAAACATTTAGCTTGATTTAGAAGATGATAAGTTGAAGCATATTTACTTCAAGAATACTTAATGGAAGGCAATATGACTTGGGGGTTAAGTGTAGCAACACTGTAATTAGACAAATCTGGATTTAAAACCGAAGTTTGCCACATAATTGATTTTGTGATTTTGGTCAAGTAATGAAACTTCTCTGAACTCTGTTCTTTACCTGTACAATGGGGGATGTTGATAGTATCAAGTTCATGATGCTCTAAATAAGATTATGTATACATGAAATAGTCTACCATGACAGGCAGGAAACAAATGCAATACATAGTGCCTACTTTGTATTAGTGTTTGCCAACCTCTTCAGACCTGTGATACATGATAAAGTTGTTGCAGAAGATCTGTGACACTGTGAGCACACTAGTGTCTGCAGATGGAATCAGTGAGAAATAGCACATATATATATACAACAAAGATACCAAAAAAGACATGCTTTCCATCATAGGGAATTGGAGTGCAAAAGTAGGAAGTCAAGAGATACCTGGAGTAATGGGCAAGTTTGACCTTAGAGTACAAAATTAAACAAGGCAAAGACTAACAGAGATTTGTCAAGAGAACACACTGGTCATATAGCAAACACCCTTTTCCAACAACACAAGATACAACTCTTTACATGGAAATCACCAAATGGTCAATACCTAAATTATATTGATTATATTTTTTTGCAGCTGTAGATAGAGAAGGTCTATACACTCAGAAGAAACAAGACCTTTAGCTGACTCTGGCTCAGATCAGGAGCTCCTTATTGAAATTCAGACTTAAATTGAAGAAAATAGGGAAACCACTAGGCCATTCAGGTATGACCTATGCTAAATCCCTTATGACTGTACAGTGGAGGTGAAGAATAGATTCAAGGGATTAGATCTGGCAGACAGAGTATCTGAAGCACTATGGACAGAGGTTTGTAACATTATACAGGAGGCAGTGACCAAAACCATCCCAAAGAAAAAGAAATGTAAGAAGGCAAAGTGGTTGTCTGAGAAGGCTTTACAAATAGCTGAGGAAAGAAGAGAAGTCAAAAGTAAGGGAGAAAGTAAAAGATAAGCCCAACTGAATGGGAGTTCCAGAGAATAGCAAGGAGCGGTAAGAAGGCCCTCTTAAATGAAAAAATGTAAAGAAATAGAGGAAAAAAATAGGAAAAGACTAGAGATCTCTTCGGAGAAGCAATGGCACCCCACTCCAGTACTGTTGCCTGGGAAATCCCATGGATGGAGAAGTCTGGTAGGCTGTAGTCCATGGGGTCGCTAAGAGTCAGACACGACTGAGCGACTTCACTTTCACTTTTCACTTTCACACATTGGAGAAGGAAATGGCAACCCACTCCAGTGTTCTTGCCTGGAGAATCCCAGGGACAGAGGAGCCTGGTGGGCTGCCATCTATGGAGTCGCACAGAGTCAGACACGACTGATGTGACTTAGCAGCAGCAGCAGCAGTGATCTCTTCAAGAAAATATGAGATATCCAGGGAACATTTCATGCAAGGATGGGCATAATAAAGAACAGAAATGGCAAGGACATAACAGAAGCAGAAGAGAATAAGAAGAGAATACATAGAAGAAAAAGGTCTTAATGTCCTGAAACCAAGATGGTGTGGTCTCTCACCTAGAGCCAGACATCCTAGAGTGTGAAGTCAAGTGGGCCTTAAGAAGCATTACTACAAACAAAGCTAGTGGGAGTGATGGAATTCCAGCTAAGCTATTTCAGATCCTAAGAGACAACGCTGTTAAAGTATTGGACTCAATATGTCAGAAAGTTTGGAAAATTCAGCAGTGGCCACATGACTGGAAAAGATCAGTTTTCATTCCAATCCCAAAGAAGGACAATTGCAAAGAATGTTCAAACCATCATACAGTTGCACTCATTTTGTGTGCTAGTAAGGTTATGCTCAAAACCCTTCAAGCCAGGCATCTGCACTACATGAAACAAGAATTTCCAGATGTACAAGTGGGGTTTTGAAAAGGTGAAGGAACCAGAGATCAAACTGTCATCATAAATTGGATCATAGAAAAAGCAAAGGAATTCCAGAAAAATCATCAACTTCTGCTTCATTGACTATGCTAAAGCCTTTGTGTGGATCACAATGAACTGTGGAAAATTCTTAGAGAGATGGGATTACCAGACCACCTTACCTGTCTCCTGAGAAATCCATATGTGGGTCAAGAAGCAGCAGAATTTTTTTTAATTTAATTTTATTATTATTTTTTAAATTAGAAGCAGCAGAATCTTAATGGAACAACTGACTAGTTCAAAACTGGGAAAGAAGTATGTCAAGGCTGTATGATGTCATCCTGTTTGTTTAACTTATATGCAGAATACATTGTGCAAAATGCCAGCCTGGATAAATCACAAGCTGGAATCAAGATTGCCAGAGAAATATCAGCAACCTCACATATGCAGATGATACCACTCTAATAGCTGAAAGTGAAGAGGAACTAAAGAGCCTCTTGATGAAGGTGAGAGAGGAAAGTGAAAAAGCTGGCTTAAAATTCAACATTCAGAAAACTATGATCATGGTATCTGGTCCCATCACTTCATGGCAAATAGATGGGGAATAATTGGAAGAAGCAACAGATTTTATTTTCTTGGACTCCACAGTCACTGTGGACAGTGACGGCAGCCTTGAAATTAAAAGGTGTTTGCTCCTTGGAAGGAAACCTATGACAAACCTAAACGATGTGTTAAAATGCAGAGATATCACTTTACTGACAAAGGTCTGTCTAGTCAAAGCTATGGATTTTCCAGTAGTCATGTACGGATAGAAGAATTGGACCATAAAGAAGACTGATTGCTGAAAAATTGATGTTTTTGACTTGTCATGCTGGAGAAGACTCTTCAGAGTCCCTTGGACTGCAAGGAGATCCAAGCCAGTCAATCCTTAAAGAAATCAACTCTGAATATTCATTGGAAGGACTGATGCTGCAGCTCCAATACTTTGGCCTCCTGATGTGAAGAGCTGACTCATTGGAAAAGACCCTGATGGTGGAAAATATTGAGGACAGGAGGATAAGGCAGTGACTGAGGACAAGATAATTGGATGACTTCATCACCACAATGGACAGGAGTTTGAGCAGACTCCGGGAGATAGTGAAAGACAAGGAAGTCTGTTGGGCTGCAGTCCTTGTGGTTGCAAGAGTTAGTCACAACTTAATGACTAAACAACAACAACAATATATACACACAATTATTTTCCAGAGTATATAGATGCTGATTTAATTAGAAATATACAAATACATAGACATTTCCGAATTGGTAATAATTTTCTGTCATTATATAGTCTTTCATATATTAAAAGGTCAACTTTTTTTTTATATTTAAAAGGGTTCCTCACATTTTAAAAAGTTGTGTTGCACTTGTTTATCTGAGTAATAGTTCACTATTCCCTAGCAAAAAGCAGGCCTCTGAAAGAGGGGAACCCAGGTCAGTTTTGATAAGCAGAGGAGAGACGAAGTTACAGAGCCTAGGGTTAAAAAGGGGATGATCTGGAGGTTGGCTGTAGTGGGGTTCTATGAGAAACTAAGGGCTGATGTGATGATATCAGTTAGGGAAGCAGAAATACATCAATAGCTTTTGCTAAAATTGTCAGAGAAGTCATTGACCAGCCATATCTCTTCTTAGGTCACTGGGCATCCCAAGTGAACAACCATCCATATCAATGCTGTATTCAGCCTTCCAGAAGGACTCTGGAAATCCATTAGGATTGCAGAATCTCCCTGAGGGACTTTTATGACTAGTGCAGGAAAATGCAATATTGATTTGTTCTGATTACATTATCCAGTCAAATCCCTCTAGAATGACCAGCTAACAGTCCCTGAAATAGGAAAGATTGGTGGCAGGAGTAAAATTGTGAGTTGCTTTGATAAAATAATTATCTTCAGGGATTCGGGCTCTAATCGCTACTTAGACTGTGTGAAATTATTGCCGAATAATGTGCTGAGCAAATTCCAGTTGTCATTAAGAGGACTGTGGTTGGTATCATTAAATTATATTCATTATTCAGATAAATGTTCCATGTGCTCTTAAATGTCTGCTTTCTCATTGACTTGAGCATTCAATTGGGCTTTTGTTTTATTTTGTTTTCATATCAGAGGAAGAAGACAAGTGATACTCATAATATCTTGCTAGAACTTCATAGATGCCATAAATATTTGTAAATCAGGATAAAGTAATGTGTATTTTCCTACCCTGGAAGTGCAAGGTTAAGTTTGCTTTCATTATTTGGGGTGGTTTGGTAATGGTAACAATAATGTGATTTGGTAGTAGTTTAGGGTTGATTCGGAGTGGAAAGGAACAATTCTGTTTTATGTCTTTTATTTCTAGCAATAGCTGAATTCAGGATCATATAATTGGTACTCAAAACACAGCTATTCAACCATTTCTTTATAGTTTCCTCTTACATGTTTTCATTTTCATTTCCACCCACTCATATATAGGCCATTTAAAAATGTATCTCTATAACCATTAAAAAATGTCTTCAAATTTTCCTCCCAATAGATTTTACAACAAATATTTATTCTCAAATAGCTTCCCCCTGCAGCCTGAAACACTCTAGAATTACTTTGCACTCCTACCTACCCCTCCTACCATCCCTTAATGAGGGCTCAGAGAATGCAAACTCATATTAATAGCAGCCTAATGAAACAGCATCAGAAAAATAAGTTGACTTCCAAAGGAAAGTTATCATATATTATGAAGCTGGATAGAACCAATTCATACTTTATCTGTCTTTTATAGTTAATATTTCTACTGTTACTATATTTAATGTTATATTAACATATTTATTTTCATTTTGGTATATGCTTACATAATTTTATGTCACTTCATTCATTTTATGCACAGAGTTTTATGTTTTGCCTTTTCCATTTACCTATCGATAACTTTCCATCTTTGTCCTTAGTACTCAGGATTCTATTTCTGATAGCTGATTAATATTCCTTCTTGTTTATCTAGCATAATTTACTTAGTCATTCCGTCATCTGTTGTATTTTGACTGTCTCTTATGCTATACATTCATCTTCCAGTAGAGTGGCCAAGCAAAATTTGACTGTACCATCAGGATTGCTACAAATCGCAATCCCTAGGTGTTTCTGCTTGACTATCCCATCTCTCCCATTTCTATGATAGTGTTGATGGTCATTAGTGAAAGATCTTTACATATAGTACAAAGATGCAAGGGGATGCCTACAGTGCAGTAAGCTCTCTGTCATTATCTCATTTAATTTTCTTATTATGTCCATAAGAAGATGTTGAGTTATTTACAGACACTTGGGATGGAGAAGGATGGTGGGTGGGTAGGGTGAGTTGCCTACTGGTGGAGAGGAAAAAAGGAGAGAATAATGGTGGTAATCTATTTACTAAACATTGAACAAGCTGTCCTCGCAGCTTGTATTTGAATATCTTCCTTTCCTTCTCTCACCCTAGATTTGCCAGCTTCTTACAGCTTGTGACTCTTAATTCTGCACAATGGAGGCTAAGATTGATCTGGTTAAGAATATTTTTTTTCCCACTCTTGAAGTCAACATTTGAAGTGTTTCTAAGTGAGCAAAATTTCCTTTTGCTCATCCTGATTTTTCTTTGAGTTCAAAGTCTGCCCCCTGTAATAAGAAATATTAAGAAATTTTTCATCCTGCATGAGCAGTAGATTATTCCGTTTCCCAAGGCCAACTTGCCTGAGGACTTATTTGGAATATTGCTAGACAATTGAATCATAATTTATCCATTCTTTGCAATTTCATCAGAACACCTGATGTGTTTTTGAAAAGGGGTGGATTCATGTCAATTTATGGCAAAACCAATACAATATTGTAAAGTAATTAGCCTCCAATTAAAATAAATAAATTTTTTTAAAAAAGAAAAATGTAGGGACCCAGGCTAATTGATCTAGCTTTGTGATCAGTAGTTTTCATGAATGAGTCCCTAGGCCTAACTTTGAAATCCTTGTGAATTTGGTCAGTAAAAACAGAATAAGGTATTAAAATATACAAAGAGCTGCCACCATGTGGGCATCTGCTAACCTTTGCATACCATAATATTCTTCATTGGTGGGCAAGTAGAAGAAGCTCAAAGGAATCTTTTTGATGGTCATGACATGATTAATTAGAAGGAGAACGTGAACAAACTATTTCACAGGAGGTTCTTGAAATGAGTAGTGAATTTTGGATATGTTCAAGATTACCTGCTTTCTCCTCTTTATATCAGCAAGTCAAAAAGCATTCATTCAGCAGCCACTCTGTTAAAGACTATGTGCAAAGTACTGTGGAAGATATGGTAATCTATTAAACCGGTTCTTATTCATTCCTTCAAGCTTAAATTCTAGTTGTGGTGACAAGACATGAAAAATTAGGTAACACAGGAGATAAATAGTTCAAGGCTATAACAGAAAAGGTGTCATGAGACAAAACATTATTATTTGACAAATGAATGCTGCAGACAAGTATTCGAGGAGTCACAAGAAGATAGAGCTGAAAGGCATGCTGATACAGTGTCTTTTCTCCTGCTGTTCTCTATGCCCGAAATGTCCATTGCATACATCCCTCTCTACCTGTAAAGCCCCTATTTATCTTTCAATAGCTTGTTCACTCATAGCTTCCCTAGTTCAGATTTCATCAACCCACCCAGAGTTAATGACATTATCTTCAGTGAGCTCACAGAAATTTAAACTCATTGAGTCTATAAAAACACATTTTATTTCTTCAGTTATTTGTTTACACACTGTGCTACTCCATTAGGTGGAAATTCTCAAGGATAGAGTCAGTTTGATATGAATTTATCTTTCTGTCCTAAGAACCAATCATAGAGTTGCATTCTCAGTGTTCAATACATTTGTTGAAATGAAACAAAATTAATATACTGGAAATAGTACTGAATTTCGAGTCAGCAACAACAATGTCTGGCTTAGGAAATGCTTTTAGGAAATGTGTATCAGTCATGTCACCTTTATGGGCTAAATGGAATGATCTCCAAAGTTTTTTATAATAGTTAAAATTGTGTAATCTTAAACTGGAAGTGATTCTTAAATTTTCCCATAGCTGCTGTTGACAACATCTGTAACACCATCATCAATGGCAAACGTGTACTGCAAACCTGCTATGTGCTAAGCATAGATCAAAAATTATTTCCTTCAAACCTCCAAATAAGCTTATGTGGTCAATGCTATTATGCTTATTTTCCTGATGAAGAAACTGAACTCCAAGAGGTGGACTAATATGACCAGAGTTACACAGGTGGAAACTGTTGAAATGGAGATTCTAGTTCAAATATTTCTGAACCTAAAAGCCTATCCTCTTTAAGAACCTCACTATGCATTCTCAAACCTGAATACACATTACAGTCATTAGTTTCTTTCTTTTTTTTTAAAAAAAATTAGTGACGACCAGGCCCAACTCTTCTGGGATGCTGGTTCCGTTAATCTGAGGAGTGGACTGAACATAGGCCATTTTAAAAACTCCCCCAAGGGCTTCTCTTGTGCTCCCAAGTTTGAGAGCTACTGCATTCAGCCTTTAAGACTGCAGCTGAGTCTTGTGAAATGATAGAGTTTAAATGGACAAGGTAAAGGAGAACATTCTTGATAGAAAAAAAAATTTAAGCTTTTAGGTGATGCACAACTATTTGAATGTGTCTTATTCCTCTGAAGGAAGAGTCCTTTGTGGTATCAAAACCACTGAGTGTATAGACTAGACTTCATCCATGGTGCAAGTGCACTTGAAAACAGTTTCAATGCAATTTCCCAGTTTAAGAGGGAAAGGACTTCTGCACTGGCCTGTACTGGTTCTTCTGCCACTGTTTTCTAACAAAGGTCAGTGGGACAAGCTATTTCCTTGCAAGGTGACAGTAGTTTCTCTTTGCTGTATACACTGGACTGCAAACTTGTCCATTTCTACCTGATGATTTCTGTTTGGAATTTGTAAATCAGATTATCTTGGTGAGAAAGCTGGATTTTGAAAAAGACATGAAATGGCCTCTCCTTGCTTTATGGTCTTTATGGTCAACTCTTGTCTCAAGGCTGGCTTTACAGCACTCTTGGAAACCTTCCTCTCTGGCCAATGCATTAAAACAAGCAATTTATTTTGAGTTTTGGTAGCATCTGCTGCTGATGTTGAGGGTGGCTTCCTTAGGAAGGATGGTATCCCTGAAGGGGTGTGCAACTGGAAAGAAATTGGTAGTAATAATTCAGCTGTTGAATAATTCCTGAGTGTTCTGAAAGACTCATTGGAGTGGAATTGTCAAGAAAGGGACACCTCGATTAGGAACATTTCAGAAAGCTCAAATTATTTGCCTTTTACAAGCATACAGCTTAGACTTTGTTGGTGATACACTTCCTGCTGACGACTTAATCTTTTGGCTAGATTAACTATGGATTAAAAATACAATTATCAAGCTAGAAAGTGTCATTTTGACGTTTTCTGGAAACAGGCTCTAGAGGAGGACTGTGAGTCTCAGTACATTGTACAGCATCTTGGTGAGGTTGCTTCTAAATGTCTCAGCTGCAGAGGTTTATGGTTCTTAAAAAGGGAAGAAGATCACCTTGGATCAAACCCAAACTTGTAGAATTCAATATATTCCCTTCTAGTTTTGACTGCTTACTCACATCAAAATAGACTTCGGCAAATGGTGTTTGAATTTGATAACTCTTTGCACCTTGCTAGTCTCTACCTTGAAACGGCTCTCTCCAGTTTCTCCGTAACCCTAGCATAGATAACTAGGTACTTGGTTGGAAAATAGGGCAGAGTCTGAGAAGCAGAACATCTATACTCTTATCAATTCATGGCAAAACCTGTCCTGTGCAGTGAAAGATGGGATGGTCTGAATATTGCCAAGATCTAAATATCAGGGATTCATAAGAATTAGGGTAGACAAAATATCCATAGAGATTAGTTATTCTGCAGTTTGGCATATCTGGAGTTTAAATCCTGGCTTTGCTGCTTGCTAACTTGGATGATCCACGTTAGCTTTCTGAGTCATTTCTTCACCTGATTATATTGGGAGAATTTAATGAGATGCTGCATATTATTTGTTTAGTAGGAGTACGTGTGCTCAGTTGCTTAGTCATGTCTGACTGTTTGTAGCCACATGGACTGTAGCCTGCCAGGCTTCTCTGCCTATGGAATATTCCTAGCAAGAATATTGGGGTGGAGTTTCATTTCCTATTCCAGGGGATCTTCCCAACACTGGGATTGAACTCATATCTCTTGTGTTTCCTGCATTGGCAGGCAGATTTTTACCACTAGCACCACCTGGGAAGCCTGTTTAGTAGGTAGTGAATAACTATTAAGCATCTGCCTGCAATGCAGGAGACCTGGGTTCAATCCCTTGGTCAGGAAGATCCCCTGGAGAAGGAAATGGCAACCCACTCCAGTACTCTTGCCTGGAAAATCCCATGGACAGAGAAGCCTGGTAGACTACAGTCCATGGGATCGCAAAGAGTCAGACACGACTGAGCGACTTCACTATGGACGAAAGTGGAGTTTGGTGGAGAATGGATACATGTATATGTGTGGCTAAGTCCCTTTGTTGTCCACCTGAAACTATCCCAACATTGTAAATTGTCTATACTCCAGTATAACATAAGGGCTTCCCCGGTGGCTCAGTGGTAAAGAACCCACCTGCCAATGCAGGAGATGTAGGTTCAACCCCTGGGTCAGGAAGATTCCCCTAGAAGAGGAAAATGGCAGCCTACTCCAGTATTCCTGTGTGAATAATCCCATGGACAGAGGAGCCTGGTGAGCTACAGACTACAGGGTCACAAAGGGTTGGATATGACTGCACGACTATGCACACAATATAAAAGAAAAAGTTAAAAATATTGGCTATTATTATTAAACTGACTTTTCATTACTTCCATCACTACTACATGTTTTTGCTGCCTTCATCCTAGATTCTCCATGGTTGCCTATTGCCCCCCAGTGGAGTGTCCTTCCTGTCATATAGAGTGAGTCCCATGATCCAGATGTCACTGACCTTTGATTCAATCCTTGTGAATGATGTTCCCTATTACTTGGCAGTTGACTTCACTGTTTATCAATGAGGTGACCTCTGTGAGGCTTATTTCTTCAACTGTAAAATAAAGAAATGATTTTACCTCCTTCATATGACTGTTGAGAGGATTAAGCGAGATAATCCATGTAAAGGGCTTAACTCAGCATCTGGTCTGTGGTAGTACTCTCTAAAGGTCGCCTGCTTTTGCTTCTCTGTGCTCGTCAGAACAGGATAGTGGTGAGACTGGCAGAAAGAAACTAAAAACACAGGTTGAAATGTTATTTCTTTCATGGAAAATATCAAGAGACATAAAGGGATGGTCATGTATAGTGGTAGATGGAGTATTATGTATCCAGATGAAAGCATGGTTCTCGGGTTCCCACACTTTCCCCTAGGGATGTACAGCTTTGAGCTACACAATTTGCATAGAGTAAGAATTTTACCAGGCTCTGAAAGATCTTTTTGTCATCCTTATTTTATTTTCTTTTAATCCTCTCCTGGTCCCACACAACTGTTCTTCAGATTCTAGCTACAAATCTACATACCTATCTACCAGGGGCAAATGCTGCTGCTAAGTCGCTTCAGTCGTGTCTGACTCTGTGCGACCCCATAGACGGAAGCCCACCAGGCTCCCCCAACACTGGGATTCTCCAGGCCAGAACACTGGAGTGGGTTGCCCTTTCCTTCTCCAAAAAATATGAAAGTGAAAAGTGAAAGTGAAGGCGCTCAGTCGTGTCCAACTCTTCACGACCCCATGGACTGCACCCTACCAGGCGCCTCCATCCATGGGATTTTCCAGGCAAGAGTACTGGAGTGGGGTGCCATTGCATTCTCTGTACCAGGGGCAAATAAATGATCACAACTCCTTCACATTCCTAAGTACTTATGGGAAGACTAGGTGAGGGGAAGGTTCCTTTCCTGGAAACATCAGTTAGCAGGAAAGGGCTAAGGCCTGTTTGAGATCTACTTCTGTTGGACTTTGGTGATGTTTTATAATAGGGTTTATTTTTAGTCTGAAGTAGTAAGACCTTGGCTTCGAATTGGAACACACATCCCTAGATGGGATTTTTTCCCTTGGAAAATGCTCAATATAAAATGATGCAAACTTGTGAAAAATTCTATTATTATGGCAGTGCGAGTAGAGAAGTGAAAATACCTGCCCCTAATCCACAGCCTACCCTGCCCATCCCTGCCCCAGGGACAACCACTTTTAACTCTGTTGTGTATCCTTCAAAATTTGTCCCCATTCAAATATAAACAAATATGTCCAAAAGTTGGATTCTACTGTAAATATTGATCTGCTTCCCCTTTTACATAATAACATCTCTTGGAGTTATTTCTGTGTGAATACATCAATTTTTTTTTCTTTTTTTAGCAAGTGCATAGTATAGATGCACTTTCAGATAACTTCATTTTTTTCTTTATGAACAAAACAGATTTTGGATGGTAATAGCATTTACAAGTTAATTAACCTTATTAAATTCACACAATTATTAAGTGAGAGAGTCGATCTGGGCCCATGTTGGCTGACTCCAGATCACATGGTATTAACTGCTAAGCATTCCTTTGTTTCTGTAACTTAATTACTTCTACCCACAGTTTCTAATATAAACAATAGTTATGAGGTATTAACAAAATTTCAGAGTTGGAATAGACCTTTGAGACAGGTTATCTGTTCTAACCTCTGAATCTCTAAACAAATCATTAGATGGTTTCTCTTTGGGCAAGTCATTTCTGAAACATAATTTTGGTGATATAAAACTCCATTAAATTATTTGCATTTGCAGTTGCAGAAACTCTGGGTTGCTTAAGGAATAGTTTACCTTACATCCTTCATAATTTATATCACCATTTTTTGTATGATATGCTAACAATCTGAAGTCAGTAGGATAAACTGTTATTAAGTCTGTTTCACAAGTGGGGACATTTAGGCTCAGGGAAATTAAACAGCTTAAATTTTTTTATTGAAGTATAGTTGATTTATAATATTATGTTAGATTTATGTGCACAGCATTGTGATTTGGTACTTTTGCAGATTATACTCTATGATAGGTTATTACAAGATAATGAGTATAATTCACTGTTCTATGTAATCTATCTTTGTTGCTTATGTATTTTATATGTAGTTGTTTGTATCTGTTAATTTTATACTCATATCTTGCCTCCCCATTCCCTCTTCCCTTAGATAACCACTAGTTGGTTTTCTATATTTGTGAGTCAGTTTTGCATATACAAGCATTTCTATTATTTTTAGATTCCACATTTAAATGATATCATACTGTATTTGTATGTCTCTTTCTGACCTATTTCACTAAGCACAATATTATCTAGGTTCATCTATGTTGCTGCAAGTGACAGTATTTCATTATTTTATGGCTAATATTCTAGTGTATATATACCAAATGTTATTCCAATTGTCTGTTGATGGGCACTGGTTGCTTCTTTAAATGTAAATAGTTCTGCTATGAACATTGAGGTGCATATATGTTTTCAAATTAATGTTTTCACTTTTTTTCTAGATGTTTATCTAGGACTGAAATTGTTGGATCATATGGTAGTCCTATTGATATTTTTAATTTTTTTTAGGAACCTCCATACTGTTTTACATGTTGGCTGAACTAATTATCACTCCTACCACCAGTGTTCAAGGGTTTCTTTTTCTCCACATCCTCCTGAACATTGGTTCTTTGTAGACTTTTTGATGGTAGCCGTTCCTGGTAGCTCAGATGGTTAAGAATCTGCCTGCAATGCAGGAGACTCAGGTTCGATCCCTGAGGCTGAAAGATACCCTGGAGAATGGAATGGCTACCCACTCCAGTATTCTTGCCTAGAGAATTCCATGGACAAAGGAGCCTGGTAGCCTACAGTCCATGAGGTCACAAGGAGGCAGATACGACTGAGTGACTAAAACACACACACTACATTGTGACCGGTGTGAGGTAGTACCTTGTTGTTTTGATTTGCATTTCTCTAATAATTAGTGACATTGAACATCTTTTTATTGAACAGCTTGTAGTTATACAGATAGTTACTGAAGGCAAACTGAATTGTCAGTTGAAGGAGTTTTGACCTTTAGACTTTGACCTGAAGGCATCAAGGAGTTACTGAAGGCTTTGAATAGAGGTGAGGTTGTGGGATTAGGTGGATGGAATAAGTAGATGATTTCTGATAACACTACTGCTTGCTCCTTGGAAGAAAAATTATGACCAACCTAGACAGCATATTAAAAAGCAGAGACATTATTTGCCAATAAAGGTCTGTCTAGTCAAAGCTATGGTTTTCCCAGTAGTCATGTATGGATGTGAGAGTTGGACTATAAAGAAAGCTGAGTGCCAAAGAATTGATGCTTTTGAACTGTGGTATTGGAGAAGACTCTTGAGAGTCCCTTGGACAGCAAGGAGATCCAACCAGTCCATCCTAAAGGAGATCAGTCCTGAATATTCATTGGAAGGACTGATGCTGAAGCTGAAACTCCAGTACTTTGGCCACCCAATGCGAAGAACTGACTCATTTGAAAAGACTCTGATGCTGGGAAAGATTGAAGTTGGGAGGAGAAGGGCATGGCAGAGGATGAGATGGTTGGATGGTATCACCGATTCAATGGACATGAGTCTGAGTAAACTCCGGGAGTTGGTGATGGACAGGAAAGCCTGGTGTGCTGCAGTCCATGGGGTCACAAAGAGTCAGACAAGACTGAGCAACTGAACTGAACGCTTCAAAAATAAGACTGCCAAGAACCAAGATAGTAAGGCAGGCCAGCTATTTAGGTATGAATAGATAAAATGCATGGGTACTGTTGACAGTCTGAAAAGGAAGAGATGGCTGGAAGAAATACCAAGAAAACAATATTTTTAGAGCTTCATCACTAGCTGAAGATAGTAGTGTTAGTCGCTCAGCTGTGTCCGACTCTTTGCAACCCTACGGACTGTAACCCACCAGGCTCCTGTGTCTATGAGATTCTCCAGGCAAGAATACTGTAGTGGATTGCCATTCCCTTCTCCAGGGGATCTTCCTAACCCAGGGATCAAATCTGGGTCTCCTGCATTGCAAGAAGATTCTTTATTGCCTGAGATACAGGGAAGTCCCAGCTAGAGACAGGGGACTAGAAAAATAAAAGAGATAGGGATAATCCAAACATATTAGTTGGACTGTTTAGATAGTGGAACCATTTACAGATAAGAAAATCAGAGTTGGAATGAAGAACAGTTTGAGTTAGGAACTGCTGTATACTGGTGGCTAGATATTTAAGTAAAAATGTGTAAGTATTTTTGAAAATGAAGTACTGGGACTTGGATGAAAGCATTTCTGAAGGTTCAGGCTTAGTTGTCTTCTATCTTTACACAGCTGTTCACATACTCAGTATAGTAGGTCTGTAAGGAAATTTTAAAAATCATCTATTCTGAGTCCCTTATTTTACATATGAGACTAATTAATGAAATAACAACTTGCCTGGAGTCTTAAGTGTCCATGACAAATCAGATTTCCTGAGTCTCTGTTCTTGCTCTTTACTGAACATTAGGTGTTACAGACTGGTAATGGTCCACTGATAGTTGTGTTTGTCTAGGGGAGTAGACGGTGTTATTGATCACAAATACTTGCTGCCTTACTTGCTGCCTTTCTCCGGGAGAGGATTAAACTCTTCCTTCCCATAAGCATGATTTAACTGCATTGTTTCAGTGCATTAATCACCATGCTTGCTTTCTTTCTTTCAATATTCTAGACTGAAGAATCTTTGTCAGCCTAAGTCCTAGACTAAACATGATGTGCAGCATATATATGACTGATCTTTGATGGGATTATAATGTGAGTAAGAACAACCTTCTGTTGTAAGCTGAAAATCTGGGACCATGTGTAAATACAGTATAACCTAGGCAATCCTAACTGATACAGTCTTTGTCATAAAAAAAAAAATAAAACACTGCATCAGTGAGTAACATCTGAAAATTTTGAGAGTTAACATAGAGATCCAAACTTCAGATTTCTGGTGAAAAATTGGAAGGGCTGACACATTTGGCCTAGGTGCCATACATTGGCTGAGATTGTATAGCATCTACCCTTGTAGAAATAGAAGTTAACACTATAATTTACCCCCAGCATCCTATGATCCCTAACTTTATCTTACGCCCATCCATCTTCTCCACTTGTTTACATTACCTATCTGGCCCTTGTAAGCATTTGAATCTGCCTCTCTGAGTTTATGTAAAAATTTCCTACCCCAACAAGAAAATGCTTGAGACAAAAAGAACTGAGACCTGAAAGTGGAACTTTGCTTAATACCCACCTGCATGGATGAAATAAAGAATCAGAGGGGAGACATTTAATAACTGGTTAGAAAAGGAAGAAGTAAACCAGAATTGGAGAGTTACCAAATCAAACAAAAAACAAGGAAGAGACAAGTGAAGAAGAGGGGATAGTCAACCTCAGGGAAATCAACAAAGTTCAAGAATAAAGACAGTGAAGAAAAGCAGGTAATATGTGACCTTTGAGAGACTAATTGCAGTGTTTTGATGATCATGGAAGACAGAAGATAAGAAGTTAAGGTGTAAGGGGCTGCTGAGAAAATGTAGGTGTTGAGATAACTTTTTTTTTCTCACAAATTGGCATTGAATGTAAGGAGAAAAATAATTGGCTTCTAAAATGGCAGCAAAATCAGGCCAAATGTGTTTTATCCCTCTCCTTGTGTTGTTGTTGTTGTTTTTGTTTTTTTGGTGGGGGGGGAGTGTCTGTGATGGGCAATGAGTAACACATATTTGAAAAGCATTGGCAAAAGAGTGAGTAAAGAGAAACCAGGTACTTGAGGGAGGAAAGCTTGGGAGGTGGTTTGGATCATCAATAGAGACCACAGGTGAATCAGTTAGTTTTGGAAATAAGTGATAATAGACTTTCATCTAAGTCTTTTAAAGTGGAATATGGGGTCTTAATGAACCATCAGTAGTGACTCAGAAGAGAGCAATATCTGGGCCCCATGATGTGCGTGGGTATTGGAAGTATGATGACCTTGTCTCTGAACTACGGTTTGGAGATGGCCTTCTCTCTCTGGTTACAGTCTTAAATGAAGTGCAGACACACAGTGAAGGATCTGATACCAAGAGACCGAATGCTGTTTGTGGCAGGAACCTGAGCCATGTGCCCAGATACAATCTTGGTGCCTTTCTGACCCCCTTTTCTGTCAGTTCTGCAACCACACTAATAAGAATTGTCTCTTATCTCCCATAGGTTAATGAGTTTGAGAAGGAAAAATGCAGTTTATTATGATGGCAGGAAGGGCAGTGCAAATGGCAACTGAGAAACTAGAAATTTCTTTTCAAAGATCTTTGATCTTAATTTCAAGAGGCAACCATCGCACTCATGAAACAGCACCCTGTCAAGAATATAGAATGACAAAAATATGTTATAGTCAGTAGTTTTCATCCTATGCTTCTATATACCCAGGAGACCCTCTTGGTGGTCTGCATACTGTGCCCTTATACCATTAGTGTTTATGTCAGTGTCTCTGTTTCTATCAATGACATAGAGTAGGGATTTACTTATGCTCTATTAGCATCCCATTATCATGCTTATGTTTGGACCAAAAAATAGTAACTGACCTATAGATATTCCCTGTCACATAGCAAAAAGAGAGAAGTTACTGTGCATCATGATGTTTGTGGAGGCCTTGCTATCATTCCCACTATGACGACAACAAGAGTATTGCCAAGAATGAACTTCTAGTGGAGTCTTAGTGGATAATAAAGGCAAATAAAATGGTGTGTGTTTTCTGCCTCAACAGAAGCATCAGCATATATGCCACTGTATCTGATATACTCTGTTTTGTGAAGGCACATTGTTAATATGGAGGGGTAGTTGGAATGGGTTCTGATAGTAGGTGGCCCATAGGTTCATTTGCCTTGGAAGAGACTGGAGGATAGAAACAGAATTATACTAATTGCCCCATTCTTCTGGGGTTTTAGTTACTTTTCCATTATTTCAGTAGGTTCATTTATCTGAGTTTTGAATGGGGCCAGAATATACTGAGGAGATTTGTGGTGCAGTAGTGGGAAAGTTTCTGCTGCAGGAGGAAATGTACAGGGAGGAAAGGGACTGATTCTTGGAGTGTAGAATAAAAAGGGAATGACTGAGTCTCAACTCTATTTAATTTACCTTTATTCTATCTTTCTTTGTTACTAGGCTTCACTAGGCACAAAAATTAAGAATTAGTACAATGGGCAAGGGGCTTCCCTGATGACTCAGTGATAAAGAATCCGCTTGCCGATGCAGGACTCACAAGTTCGATCTCTGGGTCAGGAAGATCCCTTGGAGAAGGAAAAGAGTTGGAAACAAAATAGCAACTAAACAGAAACAACAATGGTCAAGACACATGATCTAATCAGCTTATTCTTCCAACTATAACAGTAAAAGATATGCTATTATAGACCTCTTCTGGCATCAGCTGTTTTCCTTAATTACATGATTGTTTTAAATCACTTAGCAGTTCATACTTTTATAGCTGACTTCAGATAGGAGATTGAAAAATCCAGGAACCTCAAGGATGAGTGGGAGCTAGGCAGTGGTAGTGGGTTGAGGAGAAGGAGTTGTATTCTGGACAGAGAAAAAACCATATGCAATTTCCCTGAGGTGACAGAAAGCAGAGGATATCTGGGAATTTGAAAGAACATCTTTGAAGCCCGGTGAGCAAGTGGGAGGGAGTGGTATTAGAGGAGAATGAAGAGATAGGCAAGGATTGCAAGCCTAAGAATATCCTTTGTGAAACTGTGTCCTGAGTCCCATGAATATTCATTAAAAGCAAGTTCATGATATTGTTAGAGGTATTACACTAGAAAGTCTCCATATTCTTGGGCTTCCGTTGTACTCTACAGTCACTCATTTGAGCATTCATTCAACAAGCATAAATTGAAGGTCTACTATACACCATGTACTTCAGGCCAGAACTGTATACCTTCTAGATCTTTGTGAATTACAGGCTGCCACTAACAATGTGGTCACTTTGTCAGTCCTGTCATGATAGTCAGATTTAGCTTCTTTTCATTATTATTATCTTGGTTATAGTATTGTGGGTTTGGAGAACAGGGCCCAATCTCAGTGACTTCTGATGCGAACAATCTGAAATACATCTTCAATTAGTGTCCTTAAGTTCCTGGTGGACAACAGCAAGAAAGGAAATGGAAACTAGAGCTGTGTCTTTGTGCCATTAAAGCAGCATTTGGGAAGATGCTAAACTTAGTTCTCACAGCTCTCTTATCCTCAGTTCTGTGAGCTTTAACAAGGATCTTATAGTTGTCATTTTGAAAGTTGATAGATGTCACTGTTTTCTTTCTCTCTAGCCTTGCTTTAGATTCTGTTTTGCTTTTACCTATTGCCTCTTTCCAGTTTCTTCCCATCTCTTTTATTCTATTACTCTAGCTGTTTCTCTGAGCATGAGTACTAGGAGTAATAAGTACTGCTTTCAATAGCAGTGAAAGCAGAGTGACTCAGATAGGCCAGCCCTGATCTGGGAATGAACCTTTATAGTTATCTTCATCCTCATTCTAAAATAGAAATTGTGCTGAAGAAATAAAGTCAATGGCAAAAAAGTGGCTTTCTCATCTGGACACCTATTTAGGAAGAATTTTCTGCCCTTCATTGATCTCACCTTTTTCTGAACTGTATTAGTACACTGAATAAAAATCATAAGATTTAGTTCTTGATAACATATCGTGTTGGGCTAATTCAGAATTCTTTAATAGACGCTGATTTTGTTACCTAATAGGATAGGATTATAAACTCCCACAATGAAGGGACTATGACCTTACTTTATTTTCTATCACCCTTAGAACTGAACAAAATGACACGCATACAGTTTAGCCATTCAGTGACACTTGATTGAGTTAATGAGACCTGTCACATTATTGTACATAGAGAAAGACCTTTGGATTCCTACTTGGCTTTTAATGATTACTAGAGTGCAATAGAACTTTTGATAATAATTTTTCCATCACCATGCTGCTTCAGTTGTCTTTGTCTTCTTTCTATACCAGCAAGGAGGCATGAATTTAGAGGGAACATCCATTTCTTCATGTCAAATTCTGCCCCTTTGTATGGCATTTTCTGTTATACAAGGGTGCCTTTGCTTTGTCTCTGCAAGTGAAAGTCAGGTAATGTTTTTAATGTGACTGTGTCTCTTTTTTGTTCTTATACCCTCTGAAGCAGCCCAAGAGGAAGAGATGACAATAATATAAGACAGTCACATGAGAAAGTTGTAATATGGTATAAATGAAGGGGACAGATGTCACTTGTGGCTACAAATTAATTCCTTCAGATCTTTGGATTTTTTTGACTAAATGACAAGAGCTGAGAGAGGAGAAGTGTGTGAAAATGAAGACATTCCTTGGTTTTGTCAGCCTGTGCTTGATAAAGTAAGATTAGAGATTGAGTTGCTGATATTCTCATTGAAAAAATTACATGAGATTAGTAATAGAGAAAGAGAAAGGGCTTCGAAATCAAAGAAATGGAAAAGGAGCTGTATTTGTTTCCTAGTGCTTTTGTAATAAATTACAGCAAACTTGGTGGCTTGAAAACAACACTCTTTATTATCTTCAGTTCTTGAAACCAGAAGTCCAGAGGCTCACTGGGATAAAACAAGGTTGTGGATAGGGCTGTATTCCTTTCTGGAGGCACTAGGGGAAAATGTATTTCTTTGCTTTTTCCAGCTTCTTGAGGCTGTCTGCATTCCTCGGCTGGTAGTCTCCTTCCATTTGCAAGGAACCAAATAACCATATGTGGAAAAACTTGGGTGATAAGTTTGTAGATGACACAGGAGACATGGGCCAAGGAACACTGAATGAGAGTCAACAACCTTCTAGAGACATGGCAGCCCACTCCGGTGTTCTTGCCTGGAGAATCCCATGGACGGGGGAGACTGGCGGGCTTCCGTCTATGGGGCCACACAGAGTCGGACACAACTGAAGTGACTTAGCAGCAGCAGAGACATAGTAAATACTATGTAAATGTTATCAGAAACAGCCTAAGAGTCTGGTCCTGCTATGGAAAATAATGAATTACAATTTATGGTGATTATGAATACATTTTGCTTAGCACATGCAATGTGTTTTCATTAAACGAGCACTGAGTTCTGTGACCTAAGATGTAGTATAAGATAAAGTCCATGTAAGCAGTTTTGTGTAAATATTTTTACAATTATCTTTCTCATCTCAAAGCTAATTATTTACTGTCTCCTCAGTCATGTGCTTCATATCTTTTTGTTTCATTCTGGGCCCCTCCCCTCCCCCATCTCCCCCTCCCTCCCTCCCTCCTCTTTTGCTGTTTTTGATTCTTATGCTTTTCCTTTTGTCCTCTACTGACAGCATATAAGTATTTATTTAGCTGGTCTTAGTTGCATCATGCAGGGCATTTTGTTGCAGCACACAGACTTCTCTATTTGTTGTGCTTGAACTCAGTTATTGCAGCATACAGGCTTAGTTGCCTCTTGGTTATATGAGATCTTAGGTCTCTGACCAGGGATCAAACCTACATTCCCTGTATTGCAAGGCAGAGTCTTAACCACTGGACCACTAGGGAAGTCCCATCATCATAGTAGTTTTTAACTGAGCAATTAATAGAATAAATAGAGTCAAGCCCAGCATGTACATATTTAGGAGGCAGAACTTCTGTTTGGGAAGCCCCTTAAAATTTAGCTGCATGCTAGTTAGATTTTATGTTTATAGATAAAATTTTAATGGTTCCCTGTAGCCAATCTCCTAGAGCTCCTCTATGTTTTTAATCTTTTAGTGCTTTGACTTGTGGCTTTCTTGCAAAAAAATAATAATCATAATAACTTTTTTTTGAGGATACTCTGTAACTTGTATGACTTTTCTCTAACTTACTTTGGCCAGAGCTATGGATTTGATTTTCACATGGATAGACTTTAGCATAATTCTAATTCATTACAACAGTTGGTGCTCTTTATCCTGGAGGTTATTTTACAGAAGTAGTTCAGATGAACACACCCCCTCAAAAAGGTGACTGAATGTATACCAGCTTTCTATGGCTGTAATTAGAGAAATAATTCCTGAGTTTCAGTCCAACCAACGGTGGGTGGGTCAATACTCTCATCTTTGTAAATGAAAGAAGTCACACAGCCAGCCCAGCAGACAAAGATTGCTTTTTCATCTTAGTCTTCCACTAGTCCTTCTTTCCCAGGATGGCTTCATGTGTCTCAGAATGACTTACAAAGAAATAAGACTTTAAAACTGAGAATAGCTGCTAATGACTTTATGATCCTAAGGCAAAGTCATGTTTGCACCATAAGAGTTTGGTTGTGATTTGATAGTCTGAAGTTTGTGTCAGTTGCTCAGTTGTGCCTGACTCTTTGTGACCCCATGGACTGTAGCCCACCAGGCTCCTCTGTCCATGGAATTCTCCAGGCAAGAATACTGGAGTGAATTGCCATTCCCTTCTCCAGGCAGTCTGAAGTGTGGTGGTGAGGAAATGGATGATGGCCAGTTTGCATCTGTCTGTACAGCAAACTCAGGAAGGCTGAATATAGTCTGGTGGCTAAATTTTTGGTCCCTGGAATCATGAAGAGTTGGATTAAATTCTAATTCCAACATTTACTAACTTTACGTTCTTAATCAAGTTACTTTACCTTTCTGAGCTTAATTTTCCACATATATAGTAATGTATATCTTAGAAGGTTAATTGAAACACAGGGAGATTGTCATTGAAGGGTATTTTCCATACACAAGGGGTAATGGCCCATCCAAAAAATCTAGTAAGTGCATAGGCACAGTTTACATCACCCTATTATAGTGTGGAAGGGGATGGACTCTGGAGCCTGATGCTTTGGACTCATATCCAAGCTTTATCATTTAATAGATGTGTGGCTTCATGCAAGTAACTTCATCTTTTGGCTCTAGTTTTCTCATTTATAAAATAGGAATAATGATAGTACATACCTCAAAAGCTTGGTATGAAGATTAAATGAATTAATACAGCTATAACACCTAGGACAGTGCCTGGCACATACTAGGTATTCAAGAAGGACTAGCTCCTCTTATTATTGATTTGTGTTAACACTATTAATACTACTAATAAATAAGTGAAGATGATAGATTTAGAGATTGAGATAAAGGATGATACCTCAGTTTCTAGCTTAAGCAGTTGGTTCTGTGGTGGTATCATTTATTGAGATGGAGAAAACTGAGAGAGGAGTAGATTTGGGCATAAGTTGTGGGAATGGCAAAGTTTGGTTTTTGATGGTGAAGTGTCCGTGGAATATGAATATAAAAATATCAAATTGGCAGATTTTCTATAAGTCTGGGATTCACAGAATTAGGGAACAGGGATATACATTTGAGAGTAGTCAATATACTATTTTTTGAGATTGTGATACTGGATGATGTAAGCAAAGAGCGAGACCTTAGAAAAAGAAGTGAGGGCCCAGGCTCAGTCTCTGGGGTGTGGATAATGAAAAACCAGCGAAGGAGACTAAGAGGTATGACAAAAAGAAAAGAAGGAAACCTACCTTTTATGATAGTTAAAACAGAAGAGTTTTTCAAGAAGGAGGGCATGGTCAACTTGATAGCAGGAAGGCAGAAATAGCCATTGAATTTGGCCCTTTTGAGAAGTTTTGTTATGAAGAAGCATAGAAAATGAAGACGGCAGTTTGATGTGCCATCGAGGAAGGTTCTCTTTTTTTAAAATATGGAAGATTCTAGCACATGTTTCGGAGAAGGCAATGGCAAGCCACTCCAGTACTCTTGCCTAGAAAATCCCATGGAAGGAGGAGCCTGGTAGGCTGCAGTCCGTGGGGTCGCTAAGGGTCGGACACGACTGAGCGACTTCACTTTCACTTTTCACTTTCACACATTGGAGAAGGAAATGGCAACCCACTCCAGTGTTCTTGCCTGGAGAATCCCAGGGACGGGGGAGCCTGGTGGGCTGCCATCTATGGGGTCGCACAGAGTCGGACACGACTGAAGTGACTTAGCAGCAGCAGCACATGTTTATATGCCACCAGAGGTGATCCATTAGAGAAAAGAAATCAAGGAAGGGCAAACAGGAGGAGATGGAATCCTGAACATAAATTGAGGGGTTGGCCTTTGACACAAGCAGGAGCATTGCTTTTATTTCTATGAGATAGAGTACATAGCATAATGCTTGACATGTAGTAAGTGCTAAGTAGTAGGTTTTATGATTATTGTTCTTGTTGTTAACTCAAGAGCCATGTTGATTTGGATATGGAAAAGACAATTTGGGTATGCTCAGAACCCAAGGCCTTGAGCTCAGCCTGTGTGAGGAGTTGGCATTTAGTGTGGGCTATTCTAAACAAGGACCCCAAAATGTGATTTTTGAGATATAAAGGCTTTGCTTAAGGTTGGCCTACCTAACCTAGTTATATTTTTTGTATCAGAGGCGGGTACGCGGCATCTGTGATTATGACTTGGACAAAAGGCAACGTATTTTTATTTTATCAAGTATACTTCAAAGGCATGATTCTTGAGAAATAGATTGAACTCCATTTAGATTCATGGATCAGCATCTCTCTTTGTCCATATAACACATGTACTTAAGGCGAGAATGATGTGTTCCCATTCATTATATTTACCTCAGCAAAATGTGCTTCCATATGATGACATTAAGCAGTGTTTAGTGATTTTCAGTGTTTCTATGATGTCATTTTCTGTGCTCTCAATACAATGAGCTGAAGGCTTTTAGCTCTTTTAGCTGTTATTCCTTTAGAAACAAGTCCCTTTTGTTAAGGGCTGATTTTTTTTTTGCAGCACCCTGAAATGCTTTTTGCCCAATCATCTCTGAGTGTAAATGCAAGCTTTGTGATTTTTCAAAAATACTTCAGAACTTCCTATAAACATGTTTTTTTAAATTCTTTCCCCAAGTGGTCTTTATTAAACCTGTATAAGTCTACATGTTTGATCATTTTTTCACCTCATGTTCTTTAGATAAAAACGCGTTTGATTAGTATTCAATGTGAAAGATGGAATATGCTTTAAAATTTTCAAACTGTCATTTGAAATTAGTTTTAGAGTGAGACATACTTACTGGGGTCCTTCAGCAACTATCTTTTGTCCAGTTAGTTTATAAGAAGCTCTCTGACCGTGACTTCATTGGTTTTCAGCATCCCTGTTATTGGTACCATATGTCTGTTTCCATGAATGCTGAGCCTGGCCCTTTGGTTTTTTGTGAATTTCCAGATTCCTGAATATTTGCCTTAGTCTCTGGGGCTGGAATGAAAAAGTAGGAAGTCAAGAAATACCTGGAGTAACAGGCAAATTTGGCCTTGGAGTAGAGAATGAAGCAGAGCAAAAGCTAATAGAGTTTTGCCAAGAGAATGCACTGGTCATAGAAAAAAACCCTCTTCCAACAACACAAGAGAAGACCCTACACGTGGATATCACCAGATGGTCAATACCGAAATCAGATTGATTATATTTTTTGTAGCCAAATTTTTGCAGCCAAACATGAAGAAGCTCTATACAGTCAGCAAAAACAAGACCAGGAGCTGACTGTGGCTCAGATCATGAACTCCTTATTGCCAAATTCAGACTGAAATTGAAGAAAGTAGGGAAAACCACTAGGCCTTTCAGGTATGACCTAAATCAAATCCCGTATGATTACACAGTAGAAGTGACAAATAGATTCAAGGGATTAGACCTTATAGACAGAGTGCCTGATGAACTATGGACAGAGGTTTGTGACATTGTACAGGAGGCAGTGATCAAGACATCCCCAAGAAAAAGAGATGCAAAATGGCAAAATGGCTGTCTGAGGAGGCCTTGCAAATACCTGAGGAAAGAAGAGAAGCCAAAGGCAAAGGAGACAAGGAAAGATATACCCATTTGAATGCAGAGTTCCAAAGAATAGCAAGGAGAGATAAGAAAGCCTTCCTCAGGGATCAATGCAAAGAAATAGAGAAGAACAATAGAATGGGAAAGACTAGAGATCTCTTCAAGAAAAGTAGAGCTACCAAGGGAAGATTTCATGCAAAGACGGGCACAAAAAAGGACAGAAATGGTATGGACCTAACAGAAGCAGAAGATATTAAGAAGACGTGGCAAGAATACACAGAAGAACTATACAAAAAAGATCTTCATGACCCAGATAACCACGTTGGTGTGATCACTCACCAAGAGCCAGACATCCTGGAATGTGAAGTCAAGTACTTGGGCCTTAGGAAGCACCACTACGAACAAAGCTAGTGGAGGGGATGGAATTCCAGTTGAGCTATTTCAAATCCTAAAAGATGATGCTGTGAAAGTGCTACACTCAATATGCTAGCAAACTTGGAAAACTCTGCAGTGGCCACAGGACTGGAAAAGGTCACTTTTCATTCCAACCCCAAAGAAAGGCAATGTCAAAGAATGTTCAAACTACAACACAATTGTACTCATCTCACATGCTAGTAAAGTAATGCTCAAAATTGTGCAAGCCAGGCTTCAACATTTCATGAACTGTAAACTTCCAGATATTCAAGCTGGATTTAGAATAGTCAGAGGAACCAGAGATCAAACTGCCAACATCTGTTTTTTCATCGAAAAAGCAAGATAGTTCCAAAAAAAAAAAAATCTTCTGCTTTATTGACTATTCCAAAGCCTCTGATCACAACAAACTGTGGACAATTCTGAAAGAGATGGTAATACCAGACCACTTTACATGCCTCCTGAGAAATCTGTATACATGTCAAGAAGCAACAGTTAGAACTGGACATGGAAAAACAGACTGCTTCCAAATCAGGAAACGATTACATCAAAGCTGTATATTGTCACCCTGCTTATTTAACTCATATGCAGAGCACATCATGAGAAATACTGGATGGATGAAGCACAAGCTAGAATCAAGATTGCTGGGAGAAATATCAGTAACCTCACCTATGCAGAAGACACCACATTTGAGGCAGAAAGTGAAGAAAAACTAAAAAGCCTCTGATAAAAGTGAAAAAGGAGAGTGAAAAAGTTCGCTTAAAAGTCAACTTTCAGAAAACTAAGATCATGGCATCTGGTCCCATCATTTCATGGCAAATAGATGGGAACAGTTAGAGACTTTATTATCTTGAGCTCCAAAATCACTGCAGATGGTGACTGCAGCCATAAAATTAAAAGACACTTGCTCTTGGAAGAAAAGCTATGATGAACCTAGATAGCATATTAAAAAACAGAGACATTCCTTTGCCAACAAAGGTCTATCTAGTCAAGGCTATGGTTTTTCCAGTGGTCATGTATAGATGTGAGAGTTGGACTATAAAGAAAGCTGAGAGCCAAAGAATTGATGCTTTTGAACTGTGATGTTGGAGAAGACTCTTGAGAGTCCCTTGGACAACAAGGAGATCCAACCAGTTAATCCTAAAAGAAATCAGTCCTGAATATTCATTGGAAGGACTGATGCTAAAGCTGAAACTCCAATAGTTTGGCCACCTGATGGGAAGAACTTATTCGTTTGAAAAAACCCTGATACTGGGAAGATTGAAAATGGGAGGAGAAGGAGATGACAGGGGATGAGATGGTTGGATGGCATCACTGACTTGATGGACATGAGTTTGAGTAAACTCTGGGAGTTGATGATGGACAGGGAAGCCTGGCATGCTATAGTCCATGGGGTCACAGAGTTGGACACAACTGAGGGACTGAACTCAAACTGGGATTTAGATCTTTCTGGTTCCCATATTTTTGTGTGATCTGCCCTGTCATACTTTGTCCTTTGTGTTTTCAGTCTTGCGTTTGCTTGCCCGGTTTCATTTACTAGTTTTTTCAAATGCCCAGTTAGGTATTTCTTCTGACTTTTGAACCCAAGACTGATCCTTGGCCTTAAGTACCAGTTTTTTATGCTTGCCTCCATGTTATACTGTGGCCCCAGCACCAGCATTGAGAGATAAATAAATCACTAGTTTATTCACAGCAGTTCTGTGAATAAATCACAGTATATCTGATTTTCATAGCAGTAGTGATGGAAAATAAAGAACTGTGCTTGATGCTTGAATCTCTGGGTTTAAATTCTTGCCCTACAAGAAACAGTAAATATCTATGAGCAAATGTCTTAGCCTCTCTGAAATTCAGTCTACTTCTTTGTAAAATAGAAATCATTTTCACCTATTTCATTTTTGTGAGGATTAAATAAGAAATAAAATGTCATATGTTAAAAATCCCTAACGTGATAACTAGCACATGTTTGTTAAATCTGGTGATATTCTCATAGACAATTCTGTTTCATTAATTAGTTTCTTTTTATCAGTTCAGTTAAATTCAGTCACTCAGTCGTGTGTGACTCTTTGTGACCCCATGAACTGCAGGACACCAGGCTTCCCTGTCCATCACCAACTCTCGGAGCTTGCTCAAACTCATGTCAATTGAGTTAGTGATGCCATCCAGCCATCTCATCCTCTGTCATCCTCTTCTTCTGCCTTCAATCTTTCCCAGCATCAGGGTCTTTTCCAATGAGTCAGGTGGCCAAAGGGTTGGAGTTTCAGCTTCAGCCTCAGTCCTTCCAGTGAATATTCAGGACTGATTTCCTTTAGGATGGACTGGTTTGATCTCCTTGCAGTCCAAGTGACTCTCAAGAGTCTTCTCCAACAACACAATTCAAAAGCATCAATTCATGTTTCGTGTACTGTTGAAGCTTGGCTTGAAGGATTTTGAGCATTACTTTGCTAGCATGTAAGATGAGTACAATTGTGTGGTAGTTTGAACATTCTTTGGCATTGCCTTTCTTTGGGATTGGAATGAAAAGTGACCTTTTCCAGTCCTGTGGCCACTGCTGAGTTTTCCAAATTTGCTGGCATATTGAGTGCAGCACTTTCACGGCATCATCTTTTAGGATTTGAAATAGCTCAACTGGAATTCCATCACCTCCACTAGCTTTGTTTGTAGTGACGCTTCCTAAGGACCACCTGACTTCACATTCCAGGACGTCTGGCTCTAGGTGAGTGATCAAACCATCATGGTTATCTGGGTCATTAAGACCTTTTTTGTACAGTTCTTCTGTGTATTCTTTTCAACTCTTCTTAGTATCTTCTGCTTTTGTGAGGTCCATACCATTTCTGTCCTTTTTTGTGCCCGTCTTTGCATGAAATGTTCCTTGGTATCTCTAATTTTCTTGAAGAGATCTCTTTTTCATTCAATTGTATATTGTATTCTAATTCTATATTGTATTCTATTCTTTTTATAGGCAAATTCTTGACGTATTTTCAGAGTAAATACTAGCCGATAAGTGAAAACTATCAGTGACAAAAGATTCCTGCTCAAAAGTCAGAAAGAAATTATCACACAAGTTCATTTTAACAAGGTCCCAAGTTTCCCAATTAACTTGTCTTCAGTTCTTATGTATTCTGATGAACAATTGCATTATATCCCTTCTGAAAACAGTTAATATGACAACTTGTAAATTTCTTGCACAGAAACTGAATATCTGGAACTGAATAAAAACATGGTAGTGATTATAGGAACAAATATTTGTATATTTGGTGCTGGAGCTTTTTGTTATCCAAGAAATAATTTGATTTGAACGTTTTTGCATTTATAAGATGTGATTTTCTTCTTCTGCTCAATGTGCCATTCAGTAAAACAGCATAACATTAGCAACATAAAATGGGATTTTAGTGTATATATATTTTGGCAAAGTCATGATCTTTAAATACAATTTCATGTGATTAAAATGACTGCTGTCACATTATCTAACCATAAAGAAGGTGAGAAAGTGAATCAGCTCTTGTAGAGTACTTAGTGTATAAACAGGTATTTAATATACAGCATTCTGTTCTATATTCAAGGAGACAAATACATTATTTTTGATTTATGGATGTGAAAACTGAAGCTCAGTGAAGTTAAATAGCCTGTCTATGGTTATACAGCTATGGATCTGAGATTCAAACTAATGTCTTTTTTTACTCCAGTTCCCTGTGTTTCTTTTCACTTATTGAGGTAACCTAGTTCTGTCTTCTGATACCAGAATGGTATGCTGCTGCTGCTGCTGCTGCTAAGTCGCTTCAGTCATGTCTGACTCTGTGCGACCCCATAGATGGCAGCCCACTAGGCTCACCCATCCATGGGATTCTCCAGGCAAGAACACTGGAGTGGGTTGCCATTTCCTTCTCCAATGTGTGAAAGTGAAAAGTGAAGTCACTCAGTCGTGCCTGACTCTTAGTGACCACATGGACTGCAGCCTACCAGGCTCCTCCGTCCATGGGATTTTCTAGGCAAGAGTACTGGAGTGGCTTGCCATTGCCTTCTCCGACCAGAATGGTATAGGAAACCCTAAATACTTGGAGAGTGTTCAATGGTTAATCCAAGGCCTGGCATACAACTGAGTGTGAAAGGATATGTAAATAAAGTGAAGAGTGAAAGTCACTCAGTCATGTCTGACTTTTTGCGACCCCATGGACTATACGGTCCATGGAATTCTCAAGGCCAGAATACTGAAATGTGTAGCCTTTCCCTTCTCCAAGGGATCTTTCCAACTCAGGGATCAAACACAGGTCTCCCTCATTGCAGGCCTATTCTTAACCAGCTGAGCCACCATGGAAGCCTCTAAATGGAAGGGACAATAAATTCAGAGGCATGTTGCATTCAGCTAATTCATAAACACTGTTCATAAGACCTGAAAAATATATAAAACTCAATGACTACCAATTGCCATCTTTGAAAAAGGCAAAGGTGAAAATTGAGGAAGTATGTCACTATCATATGTGGAATTAGATCTGTTCATCGTTTTAGTGTCACTTCATTCCCATTACCATTGTACTAGTGGATGGCAGCAGTGTTTTTTACTCAGTGTGTGCATGTGTGCTATTCTTTTCCCTTGGAAATAAATCAGTGATGCCATAGTCTTATGCCCTTAAGAGAATTGTATTGGTTTTTTAATGCATTTATCATGCATCCTGTAGATCACTTTCCCCAGGACAATTCAGCCATCAGTTTCATTATTGTTGTTAATGTACATAACACCCATAATGTTATAATGAGGAGTCAGATTTCATATTTCACCTTTTCCATTTATTATTAGGTGCCCATGATCAATTTACTTAATCTCTATGAATCTCAGTTTCTTCTATCAAATAGGTGTAAGACTACCTTATTTGTTGTTCTGTCACTCAGTTGTGTCCAACTCTTTGCCACCCCATGGACTGCAGCACACCAGGCTTCGTTGTCCTTCACTGTCTCCCAGAGTTTACTCAAATTCATGTCTATTGAGTAAGTGATGCTATCTAACTATCTCATCTTCTGCTGCCCTCTTCTCCTTTTGCCTTCAATCTTTCCCAGCATCAGGGTCTTCTTCAATGGGTCAGCTCTTCACATCAGGTGGCCGAAGTATTGGAGCTTCAGCATCAGTCCTTCCAATGAATATTCATGGTTGATTTCCTTTATTTTTTTTATTATTTTTTTTTTCAAAAACAATTTTAGGAATATTGATTGATTTGATCTCCTTACATACAGTCCAGGGGACTCTCAAGAGTCTTCTCCAGCACCACAATTTGGAAGCATCAATTCTTTGGCAATCAGCCTTCTTTATGGTCTAACTCTCATATCTGTACATGACCATTCAATTCAGTTCAGTCGCTCAGTCGTGTCCGACTCTTTGCGACCCTATGAATCACAGCATGCCAGTCCTCCCTGTCCATCACCAACTCCAAGAGTTCACTCAAACTCATGTCCATCGAGTCAGTGATGCCATCCAGCCATCTCATTCTCCGTCGTCCCCTTCTCCTCCTGCCCCCAATCCCTCCCAGCATCAGAGTCTTTTCCAGTGAGTCAACCCTTCGCATGAGGTGGCCAAAGTATTGGAGTTTCAGCTTTAGCATCAGTCATTCCAATGAACACCCAGGACTGATCTCCTTTAGGATGTACGTGACCAGATAGATATATAATAAAGAGGAAATGAGAAATATATACACACATTCCCTTATATTCTGTTAAAATGTCACATGGAGGTAGATGAAAGCCAGTTCCATTGCTGATAGTGACAACACTCTTGTAGTAACTTCAGTTTCACTAGATCTATAGTGGTCATGGCAGCTATTTTGTATGTGTATGTGTTTTGTTTCTACATCTAGACTGTTTTCCTCCTGAGGACAGGGAGGTTGTCTAATAACACTTTTGTATTTCTTGGGCCTTTCATAAATATTTAATACATGGTGGTTGCTCATAGTGATTACAAAGTTTGTGCCTACAACAATATTTAGATGACTTTTTCCCACATTCCATTTCATAAACTACAAAAGCTGATGAAGAGGTGGAGCAGTACTGCAGCTTCTTTATGCATTCTTATTTATTTATTTGCATAGTTCTTTGAAGTGACTATCCTAGAAAAGATATATAGTTACATTTTGAAGATAATTATTAAAAATTTAAGCTATCTTTTACTAGGTATTTTGTCTGCAATAAATGAAAGTTATAGGTGGGAGTGATTCTTTAATTATGTCTTGTGGTTTGACTAATAGCCACTTACTGCAAGAATAGTGTAATGAAGAAATATTTTCTCCCCAAAGATGAAAATTCCTATTTAAATATCTGACTTTAAAGATTGTTATTAAGCACAATATTTTAAAACTAGCTATCTAACAATTATCAGGTGGTAATTATGTGTCAGATTTTAAGTCTTCTGTGAATATTAAATTATTTAATCCTCAAAATAACTCTTATGAAGTAGAACATCATTGTGATCTCCATTTTACAGATAGAAAAACTAAGGCACAGAGAGGTTAAGTAACTCACCCAGGCTCACACAGCTAACATGGGCAGAGATACACACATAGGTGATCCAATTCCAGAATCTGCTTCCAGTTTCAAAATTATGCTGCCTCTTATTATATCTTGATGCAAGGTTTTTAAATGAAATGAACTCTGGCTATCATTATCACTGATTCTGAAATATATTTATTCCGGTGCTTGGTCTTATCCAAAGGACTTGATTTGGACTTCTCCTTTTTAATTTGCTTTGCTTCTCTTAGCTGGGACTCTGACTTTTTATTTTTTTTTTTAACCAACTTTGCATCAAAATCCATTGCAAAGCTGTTGAACTTTCTCATCACAAGAAAATAAAACACATTGTAATTAAGTGTGTGGACAGATGGTAACTAAACTTACTATGGTGATCACTTTGCAATATATACAAATATTAAATCATTATGTCATACACTTGAAACTAATGTTATGTCAGTTATACCTCAATAAAAAATCCGTTGTGGGTACATTTTTTCATTTACTGATTAAAATATTCCACTTTGACGGTTCCTGTATTTTAAAGATATATTTATTAAATATACATTTATCCATCCACATTTTCTGATATCTTCTTACTCTTCTGCCTATATGAAACTGAAGCTCACAAATGTCTATTAGTCTCATGTAAAGTTAACATTGGCATGCAGTTAAAGGCAGTCAAAAGATAGCAATTTTTCATTTTTTCTTCAAGAGTATCTCTTTGCCTGTCTGCCTATATAGGAATCTGCCTGCTATGTTCAGAGTTATTTGAAATTTCAGTACAATGTGTTAGCAAGTGGACCTCATCTTTTATAATCTTTGCTATATACTATTTTAGAAATGCACTCGTCACATTAATTAAAAAAACAATAGATACACATTCCTCCCAGACAAAAGATATTTTAAGAATAAACGTAAAATATTTTCACCATAGCATTTGAGTGATTCCTTCGGTTTCCAGACACTAAAACATTAAACACGTCTATTCAGTTGCATTGGCTTTCATTAATCATTATGTTTCCAAAAATGTTATTTAAAGATAGTTAATATCTGATATTTCAAGCCTCAGTTGTTCATTCTGGAATATTTCATTTTGCCTGCTATCACACTTGTTTTTCTGTTAAACTTGAGGCTCTATTCTTCTTGATTTGTCTTTCTGAACAGGAAGATTGGAAATGAAGCATTTTCTGATGAGATGGCACAGCTTCTTTTGAGAATTTGATGAATAGGATGGTAGCTTTCTTACCCTTACTTTATGGAGATTTTCAGGAAATAAATTGCTTCTTTCATAGGAGTAGCTTAGAGCTCCTGTTCTTTAGGTGTTCTGACTGCAGTGAAACCTTAAACTGGAACAGTTCAGTTTGAAATGAATACTTCTGGAAGATTTCTTGAGGTTCACTAAAAAAGTACATTTTTCTCCTTCAAACACATAGAAGTAGTTCATTTTTATCTCAATCGAATTTCTGTTTTTGCTAATCATCTCTGCTTTGGATTTTATTGCTTTAAAGGTGCATCTCTTTATATACATGGGCTCAACATCAGTTGAAAAGTTGCTTTTGGTTCCCCAGACAATTTCTTCTTGCTCTATTTGTATTGTTCTGATTCTTACAGATTTTTTCACATTTTAGTATATGAAATGAGAACTATAAGAATGGTAATTTGTATATAAAATATACATCATATATTCTTTATGAACACAAAATTACTCTTGTATATTTTTTCTATCATTTCAGTACGTTGTTCATTGTCTTCTGACTTCCTCCCTGATGCTGGGAAAGATTGAGGGCAGAAGAAGAGGGCGTCAGAAGATGAGATGGCTGGATGACATCACTTATGCAATGGATATGAACTTGGGCAAACTCTGGGAGATGGTGAGGGACAAGGAGGCCTGGCATTCTGCCGTCCATGGGGTCACAAAGAGTCGGACATGACTGGGCTACTGAACAACAACAAGAGCAATGCATAGAGCTCCCTGTGGTATAAGTAGGTTCTCATTAATTATCTATTTTATATATAGTAGTTTATATATGGAAAAGACATGTAGATTATGAATGAAGAAAACCAACTAGATTACCAAAACCACCCAACCAAAGAAAAAAATAACTAATATACTCATGCAATATTAAAAAGAGCAAAGAACAAAGAGGAAGGCATTTTCAAAGAAAGAATGCAGTATTGATTCTTCATAAATTTCTTCTCAATTTTCTATTGATTTAGCTCCCCAGTCGGAGAAGGCAATGGCAACCCACTCCAGTACTTTTGCCTGAACAATCCCATAGATGGAGGAGCCTGGTAGGCTGCAGTTCATGGGGTCGCTAAGAGTCGGACACAACTGATCGTATTCACTTTCAATTTCACTTTCATGCCTTGGAGAAGGAAATGGCAACCCACTCCAGTGTTCTTGTCTGGAGAATCCCAGGGACAGGGGAGCATGGTGGGCTGCTGTCTATGGGGTTGCACAGAGTCAGACACGACTGAAGTGACTTAGCAGCAGCAGCAGCTCCCCAATATTAGTTTATCTTTACTAGATAAGTCAAGCCCCAGTATTTAAAAACCTGACTGACAATCCTTTTGACGAACAGAAGTCTCTGTTTTCCAACTAACTTTACTGAATTGTCTTTAACTCTTGATGTCCTCTTGGCACAACTAGCTCAAGCTTCTCCTAGGGCAAACCTCTCCAGTGGGATTCTTTCTCCTATTTTAGAGGCTTGTGATGGCACCATACACACATCAGCTGTTTCTAATTTCAGTCTAGCTTTGAGAAGGTGACTCAGAGCTAGAGTTTCAGCTTTAGCATCAGTCCTTCCAATGAACACGCAGGATTGATCTCCTTTGGAATGGACTGGTTGGATCTCCTTGCAGTCCAAGGGACTCTCAAGAGTCTTCTCCAGCACCACAGTTCAAAAGCATCAATTCTTCAGTGATCAGCTTTCTTCACAGTCCAACTCTCAAATCCATACATGACCACGGGTAAAACCATAGCCTTGAGTAGACGGACCTTGGTTGGCAAAGTAATGTCTCTGCTTTTTAATATGATATCTAGGTTGGTCATAACTTTCCTTCCAAAGAGTAAGCGTCTTTTAATTTCCTGGCTGAAATCAGCATCTGCAGTGATTTTGGAGCCCAAAACAATAAAGTCTGACACTGTTTCCACTGTTTTTCCATCTATTTCCCATGAATTGATGGGACCAGACGCCATGACCTTAGTTTTCTGAATGTTGAGCTTCAAGCCAACTTTTTCACTTTCCTCTTTCACTTTCATCAAGAGGCTTTTGAGTTCCTCTTCACTTTCTGCCATAAGGGTGGTGTCATCTGCATATCTGAGTTTATTGATATTTCTCCCGGCAATCTTGATTGGGGTGCTAAATCAATATAAAAGTGAGAAGAAATTTATGAAGTTAAGAATTCATGCTGCATTCTTTCTTTGAAAATATTTTCCTCTCTGTTCTTTGCTCTCTTTAATATTACATGAGTATATTAATTACTTTTTCCTTTGGTTGGTTGGTTTTGGTAATCTAGTTGGTTTTCTTCATTCATAATCTACATGTCTTTTCTATATATAAACTACTATATATAAAATAGGTAATTAATGGGAAACTACTTTATAGCACAGGGAGCTCTATGCATTGCTCTTATTGTTGTTGTTCACTAGCCCAGTCATGTCCGACTCTTTGTGACCCCATGGACTGCAGCATGCCAGGCCTCCCTGTCCCTCACCATCTCCCAGAGTTTGCCCAAGTTCATATTCATTGTATCGGTTATGCCGTCCAGCCATCTCATCTTCTGACGCCCTCTTCTCCTTCTGCCCTCAATCTTTCCCAGCATCAGGGACTTTTCCAATGAGTCATCTGTTCACAGCAGATAACCAAAATACTGGAGCTTGAGCTTCAGAGTCAGTATTTCCAGTGAATATTCAGGTTTGATCTCCCTTAAAATTGACTGGTTTGATCTCCTTGATGTCCAAGGAACTTTACGGAGTCTTCTCCAGCACCACAGTTCGAAAGCATCAGTGCTTTGATGTTCTGCCTTCTTTATGATCCAGCTTTCACAAACGTACATGACCACTGGGGAGACCATAGCCTTGACTAAGTTCAGTTCAGTTGCTCAGTCATGTCCGACTCTTTGCAACCCCATGGATTGCAACACACCAGGCCTCCCCGTCCATCACCAACTCCCAGAGTTTACTAAAACTCATGTCCATTGAGTTGGTGATGCCATCCAACCATCTCATCATCTGTCATCCCCTTCTCCTCCCACCTTCAATCTTTCCCAGCATCAGGATCTTTTCAAATGAGTCAGTTCTTTAGAGCAGGTGGCCAAAGTATTGGAGTTTCAGCTTCAACATCAGTTCTTCCAATGAATATTCAGGACTGATTTCCTTTAGGATTGACTAGTTGGATCTCCTTGCTGTCCAAGGGACTCTCAAGAGTCTTCTCCAACACCATAGTTCAGAAGCATCAATTCTTTGGTGCTCAGGTTTCTTTATAGTCCAACTCTCACATCCATACATGACTCCTGGAAAAACCATAGCCTTGACTAGACAGACTTTTGTTGGCAAAGTAATATCTCTGCTTTTTAATATGCTATCTAGGTTGGTCATAACTTTTCTTCCAAGGAGTAAGCGTCTCTTAATTTCATGGCTGCAGTCACCATCTTCAGTGATTTTGGAGGCCCCCAAAATAAAGTCTGCCACTGTTTACACTGTTTCCCCATCTATTTGCCATGACGTGATGGGACCGGTTGCCATGATCTTGGTTTTCTGAATGTTGAGCTTCAAGCCAACATTTTCACTCTCCTCTTTCACTTTCACCAAGAGGCTGTTTAGTTCTTCTTCACTTTCTACCATAAGGATGGTGTCATCTGCATACCTGAAAAGTGGGTCTACAGTATATGGACTGTACTCTTCCTGCTCACCATGACTGTATTCGTAAGCTTAGTTGGGCTTGAAATCAAGCTCAAAGTGGTCAAAGGTATTTTTACTACCAACCTGCCCTCCAACCAAGCTTCTTCTTTTGGCATTTCTCCTTACTCATTTTGAAACATATATTCTCTGGTTCTTTTCTTATTTTTTTAGAACATGAAAGATGAGTCTATCTTCAGTCTCCTTCAGACAGACTCCTAGTATTTTTTCTTGAAAATGGAAAGTTAGGTAGAAAATCGATCTGTCAATGTTTGTGTGTATTTCTTAAAGTATATTGTTAGAATTATCATTGATCACATTAGCGTAATCTAACTCCCTCACTTTATAAACGTTCTTTTCTAAAAGTTTCAAAATCCCTTGCTAATAAATCTGTTGTTTTCATTGTTTGAGGCAAAGAGTTATAGTATGACTTTGGATTTTTTATTTAATACTGACTCAAAAGCTTGTGTGTTGTTGTTCAGTCACGACCCCATGGACTGCAGCACGTCAGACTTCCCTGTCCTTCACTATCTCCTGGAGTTTGCTCACACTCAAGTCCATGGAGTCAGTGATATTGTCCAACCATCTCATCCTCTGCTGCCCCCTTCTCCTCCTGCCTTCAGTCTTTCCCAGTAGCGATCAGGGTCTTTCTAGTGAATTGGCTCTTCGCATCAGGTGGCCAAAGTATTGGAGCTTCAACTTCAGTATCAGTCCTTCCAATGAATATTCAGGGCTGGTTTTCTTTAGGATTGATGGGTTTAATCTCCTTGCTGTCCTGACCACCAAATCTGAGACACAGAGAGGGAAAGTGATTTTCTTAAAGCTATTTAGATGTTTCATGAACAAGTATATGTGAGGATTGTGATTCTCTTTGTAAAAATATTTTTAGGTTAAACAAGTTTTCATACATTGATCTTACAGGGAAAGGAGTAAATTTAGCATTGGCATTTAAGTCTCTAGAACTTGACTCAACCCTGTATGGCCAAGTTCATCTCTTCACTATATGTCCCATATAGGTCATATTAGTTACTTTTTGATTGTTTGATGTGTTTTTGAAATGTCATTTCATTTATATTTGAGATTTTTGGCTATGTCTTTGCTTTTTTTTTTTAAATATTCACAGTTCTTCAGCATTTGGTATGGAGCTAGGCATGCTATTCACTCAAGAATTTAAATTAAAAAATTCAATATCTCCCACTTGGGTATAGTAGAAATTTATTCAAGTAATACTGGCACCATTGATACAAAGATGTTATTAAAACTGATGTTTTCTTTTCTCCCTCATCTGTCCCGGTTGAAACCTTACTTGATATGCTAATAATGCATTAGGAAATGTCCTTCTGTGGCTGAAACCCTTCTCCACGGTTTCAAAATAGAATGGCCTTAAGTTCCATTGACTTCAATCAATCTCATTTCCACAGCCAGACACCACATTGTAGTGGCAGTCATGTTTGGCCTCCTTACATCAAATGTTTGTTTCTGTTTTTCAAGCATTGACATTAAGGGGTCAGCTGAAAGAGGCTAATGGGATGAGCCATTATGTTTGATGGTGTTTATTATACACATCAGGAAACAACCACAGTGACCTGTAGGTTATGTTTAAACATGAATACTGTATGTTACTTATATACTGGTTAGTAATTTATTATTCTTATTTATATACAAGAGAAGGAAAAGAACATATGAGTTGTAAATATTTCTAATTTTGGTCTTTCTGAGGAATGTGTGGGATGTAATCACTCCATGTAAAATTTAACACGACTATTTTCTCTAGTATGTTTGAGCTGTAATCTGTCCTTTACCATGTAAGCTTGAAAAAGTATTTTCACTTGCCTTTTATTTCTTTTATGAATATTCTTGTCACTTTTAACTTATGGCAATCTAATATTTAGGAGGTTTCTATAGGTGACCAAGTATTGATGTGTTTTTTAGTGATAATATCAGGTAGTTGGTAACCTTCCATCAACCTTCTGTTTTATTGCTTCCTTTCCTTTTTGGGAATGAAAATCAAGATGCTAACATTTTCTATTATTCCTTTAAATGTTACATGATTTTTACCAAGTGGCTTAGATGAATGTTCACAGTATTTAGCAATTCCCTAGGATAATCAATTGTGCTGCGTATGGTAAGTCACTTCAGTCATGTGTGACTCTTTGTGACCCTCTGAACTGTAGCCCACCAGGCTCCTCTGTCCATGGAATTCTCCAGGCAAGAATACTGGAGTGGGCTGCCATGCCCTCCTCCAGGGAATCTTCCTGACCCAGGGATCTAACCCGCATCTCATGTCTCCTACTTTGGCAGGTGGATTCTTTACCACTAGGGCCACTCAGGATAATCAGTTAAATCAGCTTATTCCAAAGTAAGTACATCGAATCACTAGTTCTGAGGGATGTTGGTTAATAGCTATATGAAAAAAAGAGACAGTATCTGTGATTAAGTAAGCTTGAGAAAAACATATTTTGATGTATGCTTTTTTCAGAGTCTTTAATATGCTAATGTTCTTTATGTATTTCCAAGAAAGAATATATTAGGCAGTATTTGGAACTTTCTTCCTATGGTACATACCATAGACTTAGTGACTAGTGTTCTATAAAGCACATTTCAGGAAATGCTACGTTAAAGAAATTTGTATGCTCTGTATGTGGGAGAAAGAGTTCTGGTTCCTCCTCTGCCACAGAGTAGTTCTCTAATCCTGGAGAAGTTGCCTCCATGCTTCCTGTGTTTTCTAACTTGTCAAGAATTATGAATTTGAACTCTTTTAGAGTCCTGGTTGGGGATTATATATCAGAATATACACTGAGGCTTTCTTAACCTCCTAACCAAGATCTAACGTACTTATCTGACATCTCTGAAGTTCAGAAGTACTGCAACCTTGGGAGCATGGAGTGTTACTTATTTGTGCTGTGATGGAGAACAAAAATTCAGAACCACACGACTGGATCATCTCTGAGCTCACTTCCATTTCACACATACCACTTATATTAATGAAAGCTGTGCTTGTTTGTGTTAAGTTGCTTCAGTCAAGTCTGACTCTTTGTGACCCTATGGACTATAGCTCACCAGGCTCCTCTCTCCATGGGATTCTCCAGGCAAGAATACTGGAATGGGTTGCCATGCCCTCCTCCAGGGAATCTTCCTTACCCAGGGATTGAACCTGCATCTCTTATGTCTATCTGGAATTGGCAGGTGGGTTTTTTTTTCAAACCACTAGCACCACCTCGGAAACTCTACTGAAAGCCAGGAACCCCCAAGTTGTGTATGGCTCTCTGGAAGGACAAGAATGGTTTTGGTGATGTTAAATTCCTTGATAACAAAGTTTGTCAAAGATTTTCTGCTAGTTAGAAGCAATCATAGCCATTGACAACTTGTCTATTTACTTACATATGTCTTAGGTAGTGTTTCCTAGAAACTAAGCTTGAAATTAAGATTCAGGATTCTTATGTAAATTGTTTATTGAGTGAGTGAACTCAAGAAAAGTGTGTACAGGAGTAAGAGAAGCAGAATAGGGAAGCAGAAGAAGACACAAAAGAACTTATCATTATTCTTGTTCTTAGAAAGGGTATTTTTTTTTTGGTGCGGTGAATACTGTGTACATAATATTGTAAAATATCAAGAATAAGGATATGATTATGTGTTACATGAATGGTATAAGAAGGTATCATTCAACACTTTGAGTTTGCCTTTCGAACCAAAGCCCAGGAATAATTATTCATAATCATTCCTAAGTGTGAAATGTGACATTGTTTCATGAATCATCATCTAGGTTTTAACCACACATCTACAAAAAAAGCACAACATAATTCTACACAGGCTCTCTGGGAAAGCATTCAGGGAAATTGTCTACCATTTTATGTTGTCTTCCTGTGCATAAAGGTGGAATCCTAACAGTTCAAGGACACTGCAGGAGGAGTACATTCAGTAAACAGCATGTGTTGAGCACCTACTGTATGCAGAAAATTGGGAATGGAGGCTGGTTACAAAAAGAAAGAAAATATTTTTGCCTTTGAGAATGCTGCTGTGTAAAGTGGGCAGTAGAATATTAAAAAAATGTATGAGAACATTTGTAAAGCAATATCTGAAGGTACAAACTGAGTCAGTGCCAAAGAGCTAGAAGTCACAAAATAGGGTCAAGTCATGGGGGAGTCACAATGTTATGATTTTCTGACCTGAGCCATTTTTTCCTCACATGGTGTGGGTTAATAAAGAGAAGGAAAATACCATTTTCCTTCATGGCCAGCACTTTCAATTGCATCATATTTGAAAATGCCCCTTCTGTTAACATGGTTCCTCAATGGCAAACCATCCTATCTTTCTAGAAGAGCCAAAATCTTTTGTAAATGAGAAACAGTATTTCCCTCTTATCCGTGGGGAATATTTTCCAGGGTCTTCAACCTAAAATCTTGGATAGTACCAAACACCAAAAAATACTATGTTTTCTCCTATATATACCTATAATAAAGTTTAATTTACAAATTAGGCATGGTGAGAAATTAACAATGGTAGCTAATAGAAAAATCGAACATTTTTAACACTGTCACTGTAATGAAAATTATGTGAATGTGGTCTCTCTTCTTATTCAACTTCTTTAACTCTGCTGGAAATAAGACAGTGGCTTCTTCATCAGTAGGCTCAGCCTCTCTGATAATGTTTTATATTTTTCAATCCCAACCTATTCCTAAATCTGTGTAACCATCCCTCACTTGCAGTAAACAGCTTGGTGTCACTCATTTCAGGGGATTCTTTGTTGAAGTGTTTGTATAGACTCCATGCACAATGTGTAGCTATCAATGGGAATATGTTTTCTGTTCATGTCTTATACTCACAAATTGAATGTCTTTTCCATCTTAACTAAACACTTACCATGCACAATGGCAGTACTTTTTGTAGTTTGAAGTATGACAGCAAAAGTTGCGTGAATTTTTTTTAACTTCACAATTTTACAGATAGATGATTTTCTTACCATAGATCTTAGCAATCTCAACATACAATTTTTTCTCTTATTGAGTTGAAAACTTGCACCTTTTTGTGAAAAGGAAGCACTTTACAACTTGTCTTTGGCATTTCTGTATCGCGAGCATCACTACTCTGGCATTTCGGGTCAATTATTAAGTAGCAAAAGGGTTGCTGTTACTTGAGCACAAGCACTGTAATACTAGGATAGTTCATGTGATAACCTAGCTGGCTACTAAGTGACTAGTGGGCATGTTATACTGGATAAAGGTATGATTCAGGTTCAGGGTAGGATGGAGCTGGATGGTTTAAGATTTCATCATGCCCTTCAGAACAGTGTATAATTTAAGACCTGTGAATTGTTTATTTCTAAAAATTTTAATATAATATTTTTGGGCCCAGGTTCCCACAGGTAATTGAAACTGTGGAAAATAAAACCACTGGTAAGGGTGGACTGAGTCATATCCAATTCTTTGTGACCCTATGGACTGTAGACTGCCAGGCTCCTCTGTGCATGGGATTCTCCAGGCAACCCAGGAGTGGGCTGCCATGCCCTCCTCCAGGGGATCTTCCTGACCCAGGGATCAAGTGCTTGTCTCCTGAAGCTCCTGCATTGTAGGCAGGTTCTTTACCACTGAGCCACCAGGGAAGCCCAAGGGTGGGCCACTGTATGTTGCACAAGAGGCTTTTATTAATGGCTCTAGAATCACAGAGTGAGTTTCTGTTCCTTATGCCAACACATTTGTTCCTTCTGTGCTAACTAAGGGACTGACCTTTGTCCTGGACCATAAGCAAATCCCCATCATCTGAACTCATAAATGGAGGTTCTTAGACTGAGACCCATACATGGGTCCAGAAAGCAAAACAGGATTTGGAATGCCAGGGTGATGGATGATGCAACAGAACTTGGAACTACTCAGTCAGACTAATCTCAGCTGAAGTTGGCAACTACTTACTCAGATGGATTAAGGAGCAAGAATATGTAATCCAAAGGGAAGGGATGGAGTGAAAAGAAGGGCAATCTCTAACAGTGGGCTAGAAACCAAGGCTAATACATGATGAGAAAGTTGTTATTCAAAATGAGGGAAGCCAAAATGTCAGTATAGCAGAATTAAGCCAAAGTTAGGGGCAATTGCCCAGATTTCTCTTAGCAAAGCATCTCACAGATTGAAATCTCCTATATCCTTGAGCACTTGCTTAAAAGTACAAGTTTAAGAATCAGATAGCCTGAAAACGACTCTCAACTCTGCCAACCACCATCTGTGGTACCCTGAGTAAATTCCTTAACTGTGGTAACACTTGTTTGTTGAAAATGAGGTCAGCTATAGAATTGGACCAGAGATTTTTGTCATGAGTTAAATGAATAACATTTTTTGGATATCTGACTCAGTGTCTGGCACTGAGTGAGCATCCAATATAAAGTAGCTGAAATTACTATTGCTGCTCCTCCCCTTCCTCCACCACAGAGTCATTATCATAATTTGGAGCAGCAAAACAATAGTTTTATGGTAGTCCACAAAGAATGAACCAAATGACTTGGGATGGCTTTTTCATGTGGGAACATTCTCTCAACTAGCAATGGTAAAATATTTGAGACAAAATTTCAGTTACCTGCTATTCAACTATTTATTATCCAAAGCCTAAGTGCTGAAATTCAGCTGTGTATTTGATGTGTCAACAAGACAACTTTCACATTTACAACAAGAAATCATGGCAAACTATGCAGATTACATGAGAAATGGATGACAGTACTTAGTATCTAACCTAAAAGGAACAGTTTGATAAGGTATCATTTTCTACACGACCTTAAAATGTTATGAATGATTAAAATGACTTTATAGGCCTGCATTTGTTGTTGTGAATTCTTACATGTTTAAAGAGTATGGACATTTAGTTTTTGAATAATTTAATATACTTAACTACCTTCACTCCTGTGGTACTTAATACTAATGTCATGCAGAATGGTAGTGGGCGCTCATACACAGATTGGTTCACCTCCTAGAAATTGGCAGCTTTTTTTTTGACCTTTGTAAGACTTATTTTCAAAGCTAAATTAGAGTATGCATTTGTAGTTTGTCAAGAATGAAAGATTTTAACAGCATTGAATCTCAGATAAAATTTATAGAGAAAATGCTTTCTGTAATACTATGTAAAAATGTATCATCTGAGGGTTAATTTATTCTAACCAGAAAGTGAGATTTCAATATAAATCTGTTTCTTTTTTAACTATTCTAGTGGCTTCAAAACAATTCTGTCAGGTTTTCACCTTTTCCCTTAAATAGTACATTCTCTACTTGAGTGAAGTGGGCTGTCTTATACTGTTTATAAGACAGGTTGAGAAAATTCCCATAATGCCTTAGTTCTTATTATAATTTCTATGTGTGACTAGACTCTATTGTTCACTTCAGCACTCCTCAAAACTTTGAAAAACTACTGGTTATCCTATAGGTAACCACACAAACACTTATTTGACCTCTGGAGGCTAGCACTCCTATCCCCAGCGTGACTCCTAAATTCTTGACAAGTCAGTTCTTTTTTGAACATTTGAAAAGGTCCTGGGCCTCACTTGTGGTAAGAGAAAATCAGATAGGTTGGGACACACAGGTTTAGGACCTAAGATTTTAGGCCTGTGGGTGGCAGGGTGTTGAGGAATGAATTATCCTTTCTCTGTGTAAAGTTCTTTGTCCTTTCTGGATGCTCTAATGACTGGAGGGTGAAGCACTATAAAGATGTACTAGATCACAGCAAGTTAGTAATTCTCAAACATTTTTTAGTTCACAGACATGAAGAATCATCTCCCATAGTATACATACTATCCCAAATCTGGCCCTCCACAAAGAAAACTCCTACCCCAGAATTAATGACAAGATAGAACAACTTCTATGAGTTTCCAATTTAGCGAGATGGGTTTCTTTGTTAAACATTGCTAGCATACTTTCTTGGTGGAAAGTAGTGTTGAGTGGCCTTATTATGAACATTTAAATTAGAGGCCAGTGTGGATTTTCTGTGGAGGATGCGTAGTCTACTACTAGTCCACAGGCCACAGTTTTAGAGCTGAGGACAAGCATCGATTGTATGGCTTGTGGAACAGTATTGTCTGGGTAGTACCTTTAAGTCTTCCCATTGTTTGGGTTAATCAGAGTTGTCATATAAGATGTCATTGCTTTCTTCACCCTAAATTTATGTTTTTGTCCCTATAGTACCTGCTACAGGTAGCAGTCAAACAACCATACATACTGGTGTACCTCATTTTATTGTGCTTTGCTTTATTGCACTTCACAGGTAATGTGTTTTCTATAGATTGAAGGTTTGTGGCAACCTTGGGTCAAGCAAACTTATTGGTACCATTTTTCCTATGGCAATATTTTTTAAAATAAATTTCTATTGGAGTATAGTTACTTTACAATGTTGTGTTAGTTTCTGCTGTACAGCAAAGTGAATCAGTTAGAAGTATAGACATATCCCCTCTTTCTTGGACTTCATTCACATTCATGTCACCACAGAACATTAAGTAGAGTTCCTTGAGCTATACAGTAAGTTCTCATTAGTTATCTATTTTACACATAGTATCAGTGGTATATAGATGGACCTAGAGAGTGTCATACAGAGTCAGAAAGAGGTAAACAAATATCATATACCAGCAGCATTATTTTAAAATTATTATGCACAGTGGTATTTGCACTTAGCAGATTATACTACAGTGTCAGAAGATTATACTATAATGTCAACATAACTTTATATGCCCTGGGAAACCAAACAATTTGTGTGACAGGCTTTATTGCAATATTCACTTGATTTGGTGGTCTAGAACTGAATCCACAATATTTCCAAGGTATAATTGTAATCCAATATTCATTATTTTAGCTAATTTTTAGACTTGTAGTTTTAGGGGAAAATCGGGAGCACTGTATTTAGAATACTTTCACCTTTATAATTGTAGGAGGCAGTATTCTTGAAGATTTTTGTTCACCCAGTACCCATAGAGTTTCCTCACTCAGATCTTAAGGCTGAGGTTGAATTTGGAATTTCATAAAGTTATTAATATGATAAGAAAGGCATATATTGGTACCATGATGAAAATATAAATCAAAGCACTACTAGATTTAATGGGTAAATAACGCATTGTCAAAGATTTGAGATTCCTTTGTTCCTTGAGGGTAAAGACTATATTTATTTGGTATCCCTAATGTCTAGCAGTAAGTTTTGTACCTGGTAGATTGTCAGGAAAAAAAAAAAGCTTTAAATTATTTAAATTAATTAAGCATTGGGGGGTTACCTTTAGCACAGGCTTTACAGGATTTTTATCAGAAGGACTTAACCTCAACTCTAAAGCTCCTATTTACATGAACTTCACCATTTCCCTAATTTAGGCTAATTGCTAATTTTCTTAGTGAACTGTAAACCAGGGCAAAGTTAAACACAAATGTACTTGTGAACAAATTTGTTTCAAAACAAAACCCAACTTCTGCATTTCATTAAAACTAGTTATTAAAAGAAAATAAAACTCAAATTCATTTACTTTTAGATTTCAGGAGCTTTTCCCTCTTCCAAAGAATTTACAGAAAAAGAGAAATGTAAGCTTAAAAAACTAAACCACTATTTATGTTACCTTCACTCATCTGTTTGATTTAGGTTAAGTGTGAAGCATATATCTAAAATAAAAGATTATTGCATTTTATAGAGAGCAATTTATAAGAAAATGCTCAAATCAGAATAATATGAATGAAGTAGTTTTACATATAGTGAAGGGCAAAAGCCAAGTCTTCCCCCAGGGGGTCTGAAAATATTGTCAAGAGCCAATGACCTTTCATTTAGCCTTTCAATAGGAAGAGTCATTCTTTAGCTAGACAGCTGGCTGGAAATAAATAAAAATGGAATTGCAAGGAAGACGAGATTAATCTCTTTTTCCACATTCCTGAGACTCTTAAACAGTAATATGGTACTAAATTTATATAGATAATGGCTTGATTGACCTATCCTATTCAACTCTTCTCCCATTGAGGTTTTGTTTAAATGGCTTTTACATTTATTTCTAATGAGGCTACTAGAGTAGGTGCTCTATCGCTAATATTTTTCCCTCCATACTGAGTGTTGTGTCAACCTTGGAGTTCACTGTTTATAGCTGTTCTTCTGAGATATCCATGGGTGCCTTTACTTGTGGGCATTTATTTACCTGTGAATCTTCTGGGTGTGTGAAGGCCAAGAGTAAAGAGAGGGGATAAAGGAAAGGATTTTTGTTTGCTATAAGAGATATGAAACAACCTGAAAGTGACACAAAGACACCTCTAAGGGTGTAGTGGAAAGAGCATAGGTTTTAGAATGAAACAGACCTGGACTCAAACTCTAGCCCTCTCTATTAATGTCTCTATGACTCAGTTTCCTCAGCTGTTAAAAGTGCTTATAAAGGTGAGACTGTCCTCACAGGATTGATGCATAGATCAAATGGAAACCATGTTAAAGTGCCTGATGCAGTTCCTGAGTCCCAGTTAATGATGGGTGTTGTGATTATCACAAACTGGTATTAGAGACTTGGCCATGGAGCTGTAATTTGGGGAAACAGTAAGTTATAGGATCTGGATGGGAAGGGGATTTATCCTAGTTGGTGCAGAGGTAACTACCTTCTCCATAATGAACATAGTGGGCCTCAGAAAATCACAACCTACCACCTGCCTGCTCTGCATAACATATGTAATATAGTTTAATGACCATAACTTCAGACATCAGCCTAAAACTACTTGGAGGTAATATTGCTTTGCATTGCAGTTTCAATGAAGTAGACAGGCAGAATAGAGTTCAATTTTACAGTCTGACCTCTTGGTCATTATTTAAAGCCACAGAGCCATTTTTAATCTTTGCATTTTCCTTTCGCAAGTAGTTTCCAAGACAGACAGCATGTCATGTGCTAACTAAATTTCAGATTTTAAAAAGACATTTAGCTCTATAACTCCAGATGATAAAAAATCCATTTAATGAGAATGTTCTTTTGCTGTCTGCTTGATCAATGAATTAAATAGATTAGTTAAGTCAAGCTGTCAAGACCAAGGACTGTCACTAACTATAGCCAATGAAGCTGACCTATTTATCAGAGATGGAGGCTGGAGACAGGCGGTCTTCACCTTGTAATTCTGTAATGAATATAAAGAAATAGCTCATGGTGAGAAAACTCTTTATATCCCCTGGCTGTATCTCAGGGTAAATTGGATATGGTGAAAATACGGGGAAAATCCCACTATTGTTGCTTTCACTTGCTCCAGTTGATTTATTTTTTGTATTGTTTCCCTCTTGCTTTATTTTTTTTGTGTGTGTGTGTCTACCTTTGTCCTTTGCATGACATATGATGTTCCTTCTGAATTTAAAACACAGTCAACAGCTATTCTCCTTGCTCATCTGAAATGGAATTCTATGTGGTATACGAAGGGCCAAAGAGGTATAAAACATCATCCTTGCCTTCATGGGACATTGAGAAAAATGATATATGACTGAAAAATTAAAAGTATCTCACTGAGGGACCAGAGTGGCCAAATGGAAGGAAATTAGTTAAATTGGAATCCAAAAGAGTTGCGTGAGACTACTATCAATTGCAGTCAAGGACTTAAGGACTCTGTCTAATTTCACCCTTTCCTTTCCTTCTCCTTAGACTTTGGCCTTGATACGTATCATCTCAGACTGACAAACCTTGACCTAGCCTTCTGCCTAGTATTTTCCACCTTCATTTCCAGGACCTTACTCTTAACTGTATTACCGAGATTTCTCAAACATCCAGAAGGTTTAGAAATAAATGCTAAAACCCTCCCTGCTCCTTGACAAAATGCTGATACAGGTTAAATCAGTGGTTGTCTTATTAGTATTCTTTTTTACTTTTTATTCTTTTCCTTGATTTTTAATGGGAGGATAATAGCTTTACAATTTTGTATTGATTTCTGCCATACAACAGCACAAATCAGCTGTAAGTATGTGTGTGTGTGTGTGTGTGTGTGTGTGTCTCCTCCCTCTAGAACCTCTCTCCCACCCCCACCCCCATCCTACCCCTTAAGTCATCACAGCTGGACTCGCTGTGTTATATAGCAGCTTCCCACTAGCTACCTATTTTACATACGGTAGTATATATACAGAGATTTTAAAGATGCTTCATGGAAAATCATTTTGGTTATCCTTTATATCATTCAGTTTCATAAGGCTAAAAGTGACCCCTATACAAGTCTGCTTTTTCTTTAATAACCAAATTATTTATCTGCTTATTAACAAATATTTAATTTAGTATCCACTATGTGCTGAGCATGGGAGTCATAAAATACAAATGAAACACAATCAATGCCCTCAAAGAGCTCTCTATATAGTAGAAGAGACAGACATACTAAAAAATAAGATTGTAGTGAAGTGAAATGAAAGTCACTCTGTCGTGTCCAGCTCTTTGCGACCCCAAGGACTATACAGTCCATGGAATTCTCCAGGCCAGAATACTGGAGTAGGGAGCCTTGCCCTTCTCCAGGGAAGATTGTAGTAGTTCTCTCAAATCATAGGTCCGAGGGAAAAAAAAAAGATAAAGTTTGAGCTGGATCTAAAGGATAGAAAAGAGTTCAGTAGACAAATGGAGGGAGGGCATTTCAAGCATAGAACAGCCTGCATCAATGCTCGGCAGCATGAAACAGCAAGGTATAATTTGAATGTCATTTAATGAGGCTAAAAATTAGTGTAAAGAGAAGTGAATGATGTTACTGGAAAGACTGACATAGATTTGAACATTGTAGCCCTTTTATGTTGTATTAAAGATCTGTGCTTTATCTCAAGGCACATTGGTGAACTCCAGTTCGTGACCTGCTTGTGTTAAGTAACTTGTTGGTTATTATGGAGCTGATTCTTGTCTCACCTCAAATTCATTTGTTGAATTTCTAACCCTCAGTACTTAAGATTCTGACTGAATTGGGACAGGGACTTTAAAGAATTAAGGTAAAATGAAACAATTAGGTTGAAGTCCTTGTTCAATCTGTCCTTATAAGAGATTAGGATAAAGGAGGCCACAGAGGGAAGACCAAGTGAAGACACAGGAGGAAGATTGCCATCTAAAAGTCAATCAAAGAGGCCCTTAGCAGAAACCAATCTTGCACAAACCTTAATCTGGAACTTCTACCCTCCGGAGCTGTGCAAAAATAAATTTCTGTTGTTCAAGCTACTTAGTCTGTGTCACTTTGTTACAGCAGTCTAGAAAGCTAATACAATTATTACTAATAAAGTTCTAAACTTTATTAATATAATTTTTGAAATAAAGATACATCCAATTTTATGATTCCCATTTACTTATGGTATACTTTATTAAGTATAAGAGGAATCAGTGAAGCATGTTACTGTTTTGAGGAGGGTAAGTGACAACGTCAGACATGTGTCAGCAAGATTGTTCTAGAAGCAGTTTAGAGGGAGGCTTGGAGGACAGTATGACTAGAAACAGGAAAACCATTTAGGAAAGTGATGGGAATCTTTATGGGGGCTAATAAATCCCTGAGCACACCTTTTGCCTGCGTGCATTCTAATCCAATGGGGAAATAAAACACAAAATTGGGAGATGGAAATGGAAATAACACTGATAGTACTATAAAGACAAGACGGCTGGAGAATGTCATTGGGGGATAGAAAGAAATAGACTGATTAATTCTTTATGCCCCAGGCTGGAACGTGGAACATCCCAGTCAAGGGAAATTTTAATCTGTGCAATAGAGTACACTTGATCAGATCACTTCTGCACACCAGTCTAAGTAGAAAGAAAGGCAAAAGAGACCAAATCTTCTATTCCACCAAGTTGAGGAATGTGAATTATTTAATCACCCATGAATTTCTCTAAAAAAAAAAACTTCTTTAAGGACATGATAGAAAGAGGGATAGTTATTTAGATTTATTACAGTATCCTGAGAGGTAGCAAATTCCATTATTTATTTGTGCTACCCAAGGTAGGACTTTTCAAATGAGATGATAAATTAGAAATTTGCAACTCCCCTTATCTTTTTCATTCCTCTGCTCAAGAGCTTCCAGTGACAGATTGTAGAGATAAATCTTGGGGTTAAATTAAGAACCAGGGCGAATGCAGTGACTCTTCTCAGACAACAGTGACCTTATGCTCTGTGAAATTGTTTCACTTTCTCAAACAGCTTAGCTGTGGTCAGAAGCTCATGGAAGAATTGCTAATTCTCAAAATATCTACCTAAACTGTGAATAATAGTTTCCCTTTTTCACTTGGCACAGCTAATCAGAAATTGACTTCTAGAACTGACTTGGCTTCTGTCACCACATTTATTAAAATGGTTAGTTTAATAGTATTTTAGAGACCTTTGGTCCCTCAGTTTAACTCCTCAGTCAAGGAAGAGTAAAGTTCACATTTCAAGTTGCGTAACATTGATCACTTCAATTCAAACTCTAAAAGTTGAAATGATCATTTCGTCAGTCATTTTCTCACTCTGGATGGCAAGACTAGTCTTAATATGGAAGTCATCCTTCTTGAATAGTGTGTGACCTTCTTTAGATTTTGGGCCTCTCAAGGCTCCCACACCTGGGAGAAGCTTGATGTGGAGCTGTCCTTAATAACTCTTGTCAGAACACAAAGGGTAAACCAAACAACCAATTAACTTCCTTGAGTCCTGGATATTGGCCTGCCACCTGGCATTCATGTAGCCTCTAGGCTGTGTTATAAAGAGCCTTTGGATTCCTACAGTGTGATTTTCTTTCTTTTCCTTTCAATGTTAAAGACTGATCAATTAACTACAGAGGCCAACCAGAGAGAAAGAGTCCCTCAGGCTAAAGATAGTTCTCTTTCAAAAACAACTATTAAGCCTCACATTCTGTGCTCTTGAGCTCTTAAAACTTCAAGGGGATTCACCTTGTTTCTGGAACACATCCTAAGACAGCAATGCAGGAGGAAAGTGGCAGAGAAATTGCTTTAAGTTGAGAAAAGATGCAAAGCCAGAACATTCAAAGTGGCATGTTGAGTACTAATTCACAGTACCTCTACAATCTTTTCTCAGTTGGATTCAGAACCTCTATTGGCAATAGCCTTCCTTCTAAAGTGAGCACACAATTGGTCTATTAATTATAATGGAGCTTTTCCATGTGACATTTAGTGGCTGCTTAATAAATGTGCACTGAATTAATGAACAAATGAAAGAATGAGTATTTGAATGCTAGTTACTTAAAGTTATTTTTGCTTTGGGACTCAAACAATGAATGAAACAGTGAAATCCATGGGAACAGTATTTTATAGGTTATAAGTCACAACTCATTAATGGGTTTTAGAATCAATTTAGTAGGTTTTATTTAAAGAAATAAAATGGAAGCAGATGGAAGATATTGGGGTGTATTGCATATAATCAGGATAATTTTGTCTTTACTTTGTTTTAAATACATGCATGTAAATATATACTGGACCAGGAATAACATGTTTTTGTTAATGTGAATCAGTCAAAATAGTCTGAGGTCAGCAAATTATGGCCCCAAAACCATATTTGGCATACCACCTCTACTTAGTCTGTCCAAGCTTCTATAACAGAATACCATAAATCAGGTTGCTCATCAACAACAGAAATTTAGTTCTCACAATTCTGGAGGTTGAGAAGTCCAAGATCAGGCACTAGCACATCAATATTTGATGGGAACCCCCTTCCTGGTTCATAATGTCAAACTTTTCCCTGTGACCTCACACCCCAAAAGGGGATGGAAGTTCTCCGATTCCTTTTTGAATAAGGGAATAGAACACATGTACACCCGAGGCAGATTCATGTCAATGTATGGAAAAACCAATACAATAATGTAAAGTAATTAGCCTCCAATTAAAATTTTAAAAAAATCCCAATCGTGAATGCCCTATCCTCATGACTTAACACCTCCAAAGGGCATCACATTGGGGGAATTGATTTCAACATTTGAATTTTGGGAGGAAAAAGACATTCAATTTGTAGCAGCCTCTGTAAGTAAAATTTTATTTACATATTGCTAGGGCTTCTTTTGCCTTACAATGGCAGAGCTAGGAAGTTAGACCTTCTGATACACAAGAGGTCTGAAACATTTACTCTTCGGCTGTTTATTGGAGATGTTTGCAGACCCTTGGTATTAAGTGATACTAGAGACCTTTCAATTGGAGAAGGAAACGGCAACCCACTCCAGTGTTCTTGCCTGGAGAATCCCAGGGACGGGGGAGCCTGGTGGGCAGCCGTCCATGGGGTTGCACAGAGTCAGACAAGACTGAAGCGACTTAGCAGCAGCAGCAGAGACCTTTCGGCCTAGAGAACCTGGTTTCGTGGTTTTAGAAGAAAATAAAAGCTATTTAATCAGTTTATACCTAGTTGGGTGTTTATCTTGTCTATTTATTCTTTTTCTTTTGGACTCAGCGAATGTTTCTAGGGTTTCAGTGCCTGTAAGTGTACTTTAATTGAACTAATGGAAGATAATTTTAAAATTTGGGCCAAAAATGAGTGTGTGTTAAATGAATATGGCCCTTTTCTTGGATAGTGGCTTCAGGCTATCTGGTATAGTGTAGTAAAAGTTCCTCGCCCTCTGTAAACTTTACAACCACTACTCAAGAAGATTCTAGAAACCAATAATATGACCAACCCAACTTACAACCTTTACATACGGTTTCAAAACTGTGTATTGCTGTGTGAACAAAAGCACAAATAAAAATGCCATTTGGAGTTGGGGAACTAAAATCTGTCCCATAAAGAAGTAGACATAAGGCTAGCTTTGTGTAAAGAATAAAGCAGCGGAATCATTAAAGTATTCAATAGCATCTAATTGCTTATTCTATTTCCCTAATTTTTTTACGTTATTCTCCAGAAAGAAATATTGTTTATTATACTTCTTTGTGTCTGTTTAAAATTTGTACCATATATATAAGAACTATAATGAATACTGGCACGTGTAACCATCAGCATGGCTGGAGCATGGGTGTTTGAACAGTGAGAGGCTGAGACTACAGAGGTTGTTGATGCCCACGTGTTACATGAGATGCACCCTGTGAACCAAGCTAAGGAGAGTTTGGCCTCTGCTTTATAGGGCATAGAGAGCTGTGGGTGGCTTTTAACCAGGGGAGGTAGATACTCAGATTGTGTTTTAGATGAACTCTTCATAGTCTGACTCTCGGAGTGAAGGGTGTAGAGATGAGGAATGGAATCCAGGTAGGAGGTTATTTTAGCAATATAGGTAAGAAGTAATAAAGGCCCACAATGAGTGCAGTGACAATGGAGACCAAATCGTGGGTATAAATTTGAAATATATTTGTTGTTGTTCAGTTGCTAAGTCATGTCCAATTCCTTGTGACTCCATAGAGTATAGCATACCAGGCTTCTCCAACTTCTATTATCTCTGGGAGTTTGCACAAATTCATATCCATTATGCCATCTCTCATTTATGCCAGAGTCAATTATGCCATCTGATCATTTCATCCTCTGTTGCCCCCTTCTCTTCCTGACTTCAATCTTTCCAAGCTTCGGGGTTTTTTCCAATGAGCTGACTCTTCAAATCAAGTGGCCAAAGTATTGGAGCTTCAGCATCAGTCTTTCTAATGAGTATTCAGGGTTGATTTCCTTTAAGATTGATCAGTTTGATCTCCTTGCAATCAGTCCAAGGGACTCTCAAGAATCTTCTCCAGCACGACAGTTTGAAAGCATCAATTCTTTGGTGCTCAGCCTTCTTTATGGTCCAACTCTCACATCCATACATGACTACTGGTAATTCTACCTCCTAAATGTATTTTTTCAGCTGAGCTATTTAAAATCCTAAAGGATGATGCTGTTAAAGCACTGCACTCAGTATGCCAGCAAATTTGGAAAACTCAGCAGTGGCCACAGGACTGGAAAAGGTTGGTTTTCATTCTAATCCCAAAGAAGGACAATGCCAAAGAATGTTGAAACTACCATACAATTGCCCTCATTTCACATTTGGAATTCCTTGGTTCACGTACTGCTGAAGCCTAGCTTGAAGGATTTTGAGTATTACCTTAGTAGCATCTGATGAGCACAAATGTTTGCTTGTTTGAACATTCTTTGGCACTGCCCTTTTTTGGGATTGAAATGCATACTAAGCATTTCCAGTCCCATGGCTGAGTTTTCCAAATTTGCTGGCCTATTGAGTGCAGTACTTTAACAGCATCATGCTTTAGGATTTTAAATAGTACAGTTGGCAAAATATATTTAGTATGTAGAATTACATTTGTAGAGAGAAATGTAAAGAGATTAATCTGAAAGTTAAGCTGGGAACTCTAATTGAGGGCCATTTATGCCCACAGTTAAAAATTCAGACTTTGTCCTTAAAGGTACTATGGAGTCACTGGTAGAAAATCACTCTGTTGTAGTATAAGAAATGGATTGAAGATAGACAAGCCCAGAGGTAAGTTGACCTATCAGGAATCTAATTCCAGTAGACCTGGTTATTAAATGTTTTTGAGTGCGACTATGCGACGAGTTGACTCACTGGAAAAGACTCTGATGCTGGGAAAGGTTGGGGGCGGGAGGAGAAGGGGATGACAGAGAATGAGATGGCTGGATGGCATCACCGACTCTGTGGACATGAGTTTGAGTGAACTCCGGGAGTTGGTGATAGACAGGGAGGCCTGGAGTGCTGTGATTCATGGGGTCGCGGAGAGTCGGACACGACTGAGCGACTGAACTGAACTGAACTGATGAGTATATTCATTACATTCTTATTCCTATCTTCTTTTGGATTCAAGTGGAATAATCCAATTGTAAGAGCATATACTTCAGCCACATTTTGAGATTGAGGAGGTGATATTCTAGACACACCAGAAGTAGAGTACTAGACTGTTCTCTCATGCAAAACTCTGCAATTCTATATGTGGACATGTATTTTGAGAGACACTAACTCTTCTGCAGTCATAGGTTATCTTTCTGGGATGCTTTCTCTCCTCTAGGGGGTTAAATTACCTGTGTCTGATGTAGAGAGATTTGGGGGGAGGTGTATGGCCAAGGCTTTGGTTTTTCCAGTGGTTACCTATGGATGTGAGAGTTGGACTGTGAAGAAAGCTGATCGCCGAAGAATTGATGCTTTTGAACTGTGGTGCTGGAGAAGACTCTTGAGAGTCCCTTGGACTGCAAGGAGATCCAACCAGTCCATTCTAAAGGAGATCAATCCTGGGTGTTCATTGGAAGGACTGATGCTAAAGCTGAAACTCCAATACTTTGGCCACTTCATGCGACGAATTGACTCACTGGAAAAGACTCTGATACTGGGAGGAACTGGGGGCAGGAGGAGAAGGGGACGACAGAGAATGAGATGGCTGGATGGCATCACTGACTCGATGGACATGAGTTTGAGTGAACTCTGGGAGTTGGTGATGGACAGGGAGGCCTGGCGTGCTGTGATTCATGGGGTTGCAAAAAGTCGGACACGACTGAGGACTGAACTGAACTGAATGGCCCCATTCCTTCCTTTACATTTTGTTTGAAATCTAGTACCAGAGATATCTGCAACAACAACAATTGACTGCAGGAAAGAGCTTGGTGATTTGTCCCCAGTGGGACATCTGATCGTGTGACATTATCTCATGTATATATAATCGTTATTAATACGTATTTGATCCATCCAAAAACATAAGTGCTGTTTCGGTGGTAGCAGAAATTTGCATAATCAAAGATCTCCCGCGAAGCTATATCTTTCTAATTAATCTTTGCAAAGGGAAGGGATTGTAGACATCTGTAAATTACATTGCTCATTAACTTTTACACATATCATTTTTTGGCAAGATACATGAGTCAGTCTTGCAGAGCTCTGAATACTACACATTTATCCATTGCTTTCAAATGTCTCCCATGGAATTGTTATCCCATTCTTTCTCACACAGGAAAGCATATTCACTAGATTCTGAGGTATTTCCCTACTTCTGTATTAACTTTGATGTCTGAAGATGCCTTGAATGATCTTTTTACTCTTTCTGAACATGTTTAACATCAAATATTCATGCATTTCTTTTAATATCAAATATCCTACCTTGTATTTTCTCTGTTGGCTTTGAGAAAAACTATCAGCTTTTCTTGGACCCCAGTATAAGTTTCTGGCCAGTTATTTACTAAAGTTCTTTTAATGGAAGTTTTTGGTTTATTTGTTTGTAGGGGTATCTTGTATACTGTCCCATTCACTCAAGACTCTTAGAAACTACTATAAATTCATTTTAGTAAAAGCTTCTTCCTTTTAAAATACATTTTCCCTGTAATTCATGAATTCATGTGCCCCTTCATGATTCCCTGTAGAATTCTCCTTTTTCCTTCTGTTTTTCTTATTCTTGGGAGAGTTCTAACCAAAGGATTTATTCAGTTGAATTAGTGACCAGTGTCATCTAGAAGGGGCTAGAGCCAAACTTTATAAAGCTATAGAAATGTTAGATACCAACATTCAAAGACAGAAAAGAGGAAAAAAAGGGGGAAGAAAGTTGTATTGGTGAGGTTTAATATGACTCAAATTTCATTCCTTCTTTACGATCTGTTCCATCACTACTATACTGTGGCATATTTCTGGTAATTGTTGGAAAAACACCGATTTCACTGGATGTAGAATGAGTGCTATTTTTTAGTTATCTCTTTTTGGATGGGATTAATAAAGTGTGTCTGTTTCTTATATGCATTCCATGGAAACCCCATGGTAACATATACCCATGGGATGTTGCATTTTCCATTATCACTTCAGTAATATAGTACCCTTGCAGCCATTTTACAGTCACTTCCCTGAATAAGGCTACAGATCAAATGAGTCTGGAGCCAGCACTCAGTTCTGTGAGTAAGAATAGCAGCTACTTCTTGAGTGCTTACATTGTGCCAGGTGCTGTGCTAAGCATTTTGTATGCATTATCTCATTTTATCCTCACGACAACCCCATGAGGGGAATACTAAGAAAGCTTATTTCCATTTAAAAATATAATGGAGTTGTGATTACTCATGACTGTGAAGAGATATGGTGGTGGGGTCAGTATAAGGCTATGGAATGTGTTCTTATATTTAACTGTGAATAACAATAATGACTAGCATGTATTGACTGCCTATTATGTGCCAGCTTCTATATTAAGCATGTTGTCTGGATTATTACAAACGAGAGACTAAAGTTACAGATGAAGGAGCTGAGAATCAGAGAAGTTAAGTAACTGGCTCAAGGCCACATAGTAAATAGGTAGGGCAACCAGGATTCACTTCCTGTTTTGGCTGACTTTAAAGTCCGTGCTCTTAACTCCTGTCTCCCTTTACTTGCTGTCCTAAAAGTCTCCCCACCATATCCTGAAATCACTGGAACTGTCTCTTACACTATTAAGGAAAATTGTCAGGGTGGCATTATTTTTTTCTCTCTCTGTGATTTTTCTCAAGATGCCTTGTTTTATTGGCTTTCTGGGAACTGTCCTATTCTCTCCTCCTAAGACAGAAAATTGTCCTCAGGAAAACTTACAGTCTTTTTTATTTTGTTTTCTCTCGTCTTCAAATTGTCAGTTGTAAGTATGGAAGGCATTTGTATGCCTTACGGAATGCTTCCTTTCTTTCTATATAAATGACACCAAGGTCCTGAGTTCCCAGTGAAAATACTCTGCGAAATCGCCCTGATTGTGTAACCAGCCCTTTTGCAGACTTTCTCCTGAGACTCTGGACAGCATTTTCAGACCCTCCAAATAGGTAAACATAATGGTGGGGGGGAGGGGAGAAAACTCAAACTGGAAACATGATTTGAAAAAGTTTCAGAGTATTTTAAATCCTCTGGAAAAATATGCACATATTCATATAAATCTCAGTAAATCAGACCATTTACTCAAAAGTTCAGTTTGTTTAGAAATATTTTATACTCAAGTTGTCTATTGATTTTTCCCTTTTTTAAGGAAGTTCCCTTTAAAACTGTTTTAAAATGTAGAAGGAAACCTGTAGATAGTCTCCTCCATTTTTCCTAATGCTTTATTTTTCTGCTGTCATATTATAATAAAAGTCTTGGACACAAAAGTAGAAATATAGAGCCATGTACTGCCATTTAGTTTCTTTTGTCCTTAATTTCTTCATCTATAAAATAGAAGAATTGTCTTATTGACCTTTAAGGTCCTTTCCAACTCTGACATCATTTTTTTATCCTTACTATGGGTGATTTGGCTCTAAATAAATTTTTTCATTATTTTAAAATGCTAAGTGATTATAATCATTCTGGTTTTATTTTCTTAAAAATTTTTATACTTTTTATTAGTGTAATGTACCTAATTCTAAACTCCCCTATGTAAAAGCAACAGGAAGGCCTTGGATACATTCCAAATAAGACACACAAATGTGATTAGAATGCAAACTGATACATATTAGATGTTAACAAAATATTAGTATGAATGATTCCTTCTCTTCTAGTTAATCCCCATTATACATCAGAACTTCCTGACTTCTATGGCAATTACCATCTTGAAGGAACACTTTTGTACAATTTAATGAAATTATTTTAAACTATTTTGTGTGAGTTAAACTTACAATCTCAATTAAATGATAAGTTATTTAAGGGCAGAAATCATAGATTGGTCTTACATAGTATTCTCCACATCTAAATTAACTCATGGTGGATATTCAGAAAATTTTCAAGTTGTATCTGCTGTTAAGAAATCCTGAATTTAATGTTATGAATAAATTCTGGCCAAGATGGTGGACTGAGCAGAAAAGAAATGCTCTACTAGTACAAACAAACAGAGTGCTAGATAAAAGGTATTTTAAAAATGGAGTATAACCAAACCTTGAATTTTAAAAAAAGAGTATCTATCTATACATGTTGGGAATGAGGAAGAAACCACAGCTAAAGTGAAGTGATTGTTGAAGCTGTACAGAGTGTGAAGGATCTGGGCTCTAAATACACCTTTCCTTAGGGGTTGGAAATTAAATGTTTTACACGTTGACAGCATGAGTAATTTCAAGTTTTCTTGGACCTGAAAATGTAGACAATTTCAAAACTCTCCTTAAAAACTATCTTTTCAGTTTCACCAAAACCCACGATCATGTGGCCACATTTCCAGGGCCATTCCTTGGACCATGGAAAGAGCCCATCCAAGTGAGGCCTTGAAAGCTGAACCTCATTATTTATGTGGTAAATCTGCCTCTGGACTGTTATCAAGATCACAGGTTCTTTAAAGGAGAAGAACAGGAATTTGGTTTTGTGGATATTTCCCAGAGCCAGAAAAGCACTGTGTCATTCATAAAGATATATCAGAAAGTCTCTGCTGGTTGGCCTAGAATAATTCACTAATTACCCTAAGCTTCAGGTTGTATGGGAGAGGCTAGTACCTGATCCTTGAATTTTAAAGACCTAGAGGTAATAAAGGGATTGAAAAACTGGCTTGGAAATGGTGAATCTTTTAGTACTTAGGCAGAAGCATCTACAAAATTGTGAAAGAAGAGTCCATCACAACCCATGGTGTGCTTGTATCTCATGCAGAAAATATTCTGACATCTCAGTAGAAGTTGAGCTCAAAAATAAAAATGATAAAACGTATTAGAAACTTTAATACCAAAAAAGATATACCACAGAACCAATGTATAGGCAAATTCACATCCAAGCAACTAGAGATAGTGGCGCTATATAAATGGGACTTCAAATTAAGAAAATTTTAAATGTGTATATATATATACAGACATTTATATACATAAATATATAGTTTTTAACAGTCTCATTAAATTCAAAATATGTACTATTTTGCCTCACAGAATTTATATTTGTTAGCTTATGTCACAGTAGAAAAGAACCCCCAAATTTCAGTGGCTTATAAAATGAAAGATTCATTGATCACTTAGGAGTTTTCTGCATGTTGCTTGCAGGTCTGTACCATGTTCTCTTCACTATGGGATATAGGCTCAAAGAACAGTTCCTACCGGGAGCATTGGCATTTTCATTTAAGGGAAAAGAACAAGGTATTAGATAATTTGATTATTTTTAAAAGTTCTAGGAAACAGCAAACATAATTTAAACTTATGTTGCATTGGTCAAAGCAATTCATATGCCTAGAACAGAAGACAATACTGTAAAGGTGTATAATGTTCCTGTAGGGAGGGACAGTGAATTTCAAATGAAGGTTATAAAACCTGATTTCGCAAGTGGAAAATTTATAATGTTGATGAGTGAGTCCTTCTGGTATATATAAGGAGGCTTGAAAATTATGTTAAATAGTTTTTCAATGTAATTATCAATTCAGTTCAGTTGCTCAGTCGTGTCAGACTCTTTGCGACCCCATGAATCACAGCACGCCAGGCCTCCCTTTCTATCACCAACTCCCGGAGTTCACTCAAACTCATCTCCATCGAGTTGGTGATGCCATCCAGCCATCTCATCCTCTGTCGTCCCCTTCTCCTCCTGCCCCCAATCCCTCCCAGCATCAGAGTCTTTCCCAGTGAGTCAACACTTCGCATGAGGTGGCCAAAGTATTGGAGCTTCAGCTTCAGCATCAGTCCTTCCAATGAACACCCAGGACTGATCTCTTCTAGAATGGACTGGTTGGATCTCCTTGCAGTCCAAAGGACTCTCAAGAGTCTTCTCCAACACTGCAGTTCAAAAGCATCAATTCTTTGGCAATCAGCTTTCTTCACAGTCCAACTTTCACATCCATACATGACCACTGGAAAAACCATAGCCTTGACTAGACGGACCTTGGTTGGCAAAGTAATGTCTCTGCTTTTTAATATGCTATCTAGGTTGGTCAAAACTTTCATTCCAAGGAGTAAGCGTCTTTTAATTTCATGGCTGCAATCAGCATCCGCAGTGATTTTGGAGCCCAAAAAATAAAGTCTGACACTGTTTCCACTGTTTCCCCATCTATTTCCCATGAAGTGATGGGACCAGATGCCATGATCTTAATTTTCTGAATGTTGAGCTTCAAGCCAACTTTTCACTTTCCTCTTTCACTTTCATCAAGAGGCTTTTTAGTTCCTCTTCACTTTCTGCCATAAAGGTGGTGTCATCTGCACGTCTGAGGTTATTGATATTTCTCCTGGCAATCTTGATTCCAGCTTGTGCTTCTTCCAGCCCAGCGTTCCTCATGATGTACTCTGCATATAAGTTAAATAAGCAGGGTGACAATATACAGCCTTGACGAACTCCTTTTCCTATTTGGAACCAGTCTGCTGTTCCATGTCCAGTTCTAACTGTTGCTTCCTGACCTGCATACAGGTTTCTCAAGAGGCAGGTCAGGTGGTCTGGGATTCCCATCTCTTTCAGAATTTTCCACAGTTTATTGTTATCCACACAGTCAAAGGCTTTGGCATAGTCCATGAAGCAGAAATAGATGTTTTTCTGGAACTCTCTTGCTGTTTCCATGATCCAGCGGATGTTGACAATTTGATCTCTGGTTCCTTCTCTAAAACCAGCTTGACCATCTGGAAGTACCTGGTTCACTTATTGCTGAAGCCTGGCTTGGAGAATTTTGAGCATTACTTTACTAGCGTGTGAAATGAGTACAATTGTGTGGTAGTTTGAGTACTCTTTGGCATTGCTTTTCTTTGGGATTGGAATGAAAACTGACCTTTTCCAGTCCTGTGGCCACTGCTGAGTTTTCCAAATTTGCTGGCATATTGAGTGTAGCACTTTCACAGCATCATCTTTCAGGATTTGAAATAGCTCAACTGAAATTCCATCCCCTCCACTAGCTTTGTTTGTAGTGATGCTTTCTAAGGCCCACTTGACTTCACATTCCAAGATGTCTGGCTCTAGGTGAGTGATCACACCATCGTGATTATCTTGGTCATGAAGATCTTTTTTGTACAGTTCTTCTGTGTATTCTTGCCACCTCTTCTTAATATCTTTTGCTTCTCTTAGGTCCATACCATTTCTGTCCTTTATCGAGCCCATCTTTGCATGAAATTTTAGATACTCTTAAAAACCTCTTTATTGATTTGCTAAGAATTGTTATCAGTACTTTCAAATTAGCTGCATCCAGTAATACAGACATAAATACCATTCCCTCGGTTACACTTCCAATTAAAATTTCTTTCCCAATCCTTTACTTTGTCCGTGTGGAGACGACTAAAGTATGTTTAACTGTTTTAACTCTTTATCACCAACTCTGTGGACATGAGTTTGAGTGTACTCCGGGAGTTGGTGATGGACAGGGAGGCCTGGCGTGCTGTGATTCATGGGATCGTGGAGAGTCAGACACGACTGAGCGACTGAACTGAACTGAACTTACACTTAGGATGTACACAGGATTATGCGCAGGGTTAATGGTATAGAAAATGTTTTCTTTACACATTAAGGTAATCTGATTTTCACTAAGCTTGCCATGAATGCCAGAGCAGGATAGTTCAACAACAGCATTCGTCCTCTACCCACAAATCAGGTCCACTTCTCAGACTAGTTATTAATGCTGCCAGGATAGAGGAAAGTGAATAAAAAGAAAAGACATGTTAATTTCAAGCTCCATTTAGAAACACACTAGAAAAATTAATGGCTGGTAAATAGAAATTGGCAAAATTGGCAGGAAGAATTTTTATGTTTAAGCATAGAAAGGGCTGGAATATAAATCTGCACCCTGACCAGGTAATAACTAAATAAATTGATGATGGTACTGGAAATGCACTTTATAAGGTTGTTTCCTAGTGCCCTGAGAAATGTCTGACTTTCAGAGTCACTGAATCAGCAGCTTGTCAGTTTAAATTTTGGAATTAAAGTTTGTCATTAGGTTTTTCTAGCTGCACTGATTTCACAGAACTGATACAGGGAGATATAGACTCCTGGGAGGAGTGACAAACCAATAACTTTAGTATTAGATACTAAGTTCTTCTAGGACAATATCCATATCATCCACTTTTCTCCTTTTCCCCATAGTGCTTTACTTTTTCTACCCTTGGCCTGGATTCTACTGGAGTTTATTTATGGAGGACTATATTTTTCAGGTTAAAAGTTCATCTTCTATGGTGAGTTTAATCTCACAATCACTTTCTTCCATATCTTGAGAAATAGAACACTGTTCTGAGTCCTCTCTAGCCTATTATATAATAAGAGGTTTTCCAACTTTGTGAGGCTGAAGAAGAGAATTATTTCTCCCATCTCAATTTATATCCACTCCTATCACTAATCTTTGGGACATTTTCCTCCTTGAAGCCTATCTTGGTAATTCTAGTACTTATTTTTTTCTGAACTTCTGAGGATTTTTGTATCTTGAAAGATACTACTGCCCTGTGTGCACTGTTCCTTAAACTGATTCATGCTCATTAGTTCATTCAGTGTTTAATGATGAGGACACACGAAAACTGGGTAAACCATGACTCCTGCCTCAAGATGCTCACAGTCTATTGGGCAAAGATAGGCAAGTAATTGGACAGTTAAGGAATGGAGATAGCAAAGAGTGAAGATATCTAGGGAGAAAGATTCCAGACCAAGGATAGAAAATGCAAGGCACTATGGGGAAAGGGAGAAAAGTGGAAGATATGGACATTGTCCTAGAGGAACTTAGTATCTGGTTGGGTAGTGGGAAAAAAAAAGTGCCTGTGAGCTTAATCTCTCAGTTGTGTCCAACTCTTTGTGACCCCATGTGAAAAGCACAAGACATTAAGTACAGGGTACAAGGGGAACATTTAGTTTTACTCAGTGAGCTCAACAGAAGCTCAACAGGTGGAAGAAACTGCCTGCCAATTCAGGAGACCCAGGTTCAATCCCTGAGTTGGGAGGATCTCTTGGAGGAGGAAATGGCAACCCACTCCAGTATTCTTGCCTGGGAAATTCCTTGGACAAAGAAGCCTGGCAGGCAACAGTCCATGGGGTCACAAAAAGAGTTGGACACAACTGAGATACTAAACTCACAAGCACTTTTTTTTCCCCACTACCCAACCAGATACTAAGTTCCTCTAGGACAATATCTGTATCTTCCACTTTTCTCCCTTTCCCCATAGTGCCTTGCATTTTCTACCCTTGATCTGGAATCTTTCTCCCTAGATATCTTCACTCTTTGCTATCTCCATTCCTTTAAGCTTTTGTTAAAATATCAAGTTCTCAGAGAAACTTGAGGTGACTATATTATTCAAAATTGCATCACCCGCCTCACATATAGTCACATTCTATAAATACATATTATCTTCCCTTGCTTTATTTTTCATTTTTTGCTTTTTTCTTTATTTTTCTACTTAGCACATATCACCATCTGACATACTATTATTTACTTATTTAATCTTCTTTATTGTCTATCTTGCCTTCTGGAATGCAAGCTCTAGGAGGACAGGGATTATATCTGTCTTGTTCACTATCTTACCTCTAAAGATCACTAGAACAGTGCAGGGCACGTCATAGTAACTTAAAAGTTATTTGTCAGATTAATGGCTAAGCAGTAACAGCAAAAGTCAGTACTCAAGAAATGCTAGTTTATTTTTTTTTAAATTGAATGATTTTTCTTAGCATTATACTGTACTACAACCACCACTACTTTTGATTTGGCTTGATATTGAAGGGTCTGTACAGCTACTCAAACTCTGAGGAGTTGGTATTCCTCTGGTTATGTGGCATAGCCCCTATCAGTTTGCAGAAACAGTCACAACTGGCCGCCTTAACTAAGCTGGCTTTGATCCTTAACCACTATATAGATCATGCTTTGATAATTACTGATATAATGTCAAAACTTTCTTTACATTTTTGTTTGATATAATATGATCATGATAATTTCATGTTACATGTTTGTTTCAGATCCTCCACAAGACAGGGAATTTCGTAATTAGGAGGTTAGATTTTTCTTTCTTCTTGATCCACTTAAAATCAAAATATGTTTCTTATTCATGATGCCAGTTATTGAAACCTATTGAAACCTTTGAAAACCTTTGATATTATAGTTTTCAATTTGAAGGTTTATATTTTATACACTATATATATGCAGAGTACATCATGAGGAACGCTGGGCTGGAGGAAGCACAAGCTGGAATCAAGATTGCCGGGAGAAATATTAATAAACTCAGATATGCAGATGACACCACCCTTATGGCAGAAAGTGAAGAGGAACTCAAAGGCCTCTTGATGAAAGTGAAAGAGGAAAGTGAAAAGTTTGGCTTGAAGCTCAACATTCAGAAAATGAAGATCATGGCATCTGGTCCCATCAATTCATGGGAAATAGATGGGGAAACAGTGGAAACAGTGTCAGACTTTATATTTTTGGGCTCCAAAATCACTAGATGCTGATTGCAGCCAGGAAATTAAAAGAGGCTTACTCTTTGGAAGGAAAATTATGACCAACCTAGATAGCATATTAAAAAGCAGAGACATTACTTTGCCAACCAAGGTCCATCTAGTCAAGGCTATGGTTTTTCCAGTGGTCATGTATGGATGTGAGAGTTGGACTGTGAAGAAAGCTGATCGCTGAAGAATTGATGCTTTTGAACTGTGGTGCTGGAGAAGACTCTTGAGAGTCCCTTGGACTGCAAGGAGATCCAACCAGTCCATTCTAAAGGAGATAAGTCCTGGGTGTTCATTGGAAGGACTGATGCTAAAATTGAAACTCCAATACTTTGGCCACCTCATGCGACGAGTTGACTCACTGGAAAAGAGTCTGATGCTGGGAGGGATTGGGGGTGGGAGGAGACGGGGACGACAAGAGGATAAGATGGCTGGATGGCATCACCGACTCTGTGGACATGAGATTGAGTGAACTCCGGGAGTTGGTGATGGACAGGGAGGCCTGGTGTGCTGTGATTCATGGGGTCGCAGAGTCGGACACGGCTGAGCGACTGAACTGAAATGAACTGAACTGAAATGAATATCACTTTTCGAAGGTTTCAATAGGTTTCAATAACTGGCATCATGAATAAGAAACATATTTTGATTTTAAGTGGAACAAGAAGAAAGAAAAATCTAACCTCCTAATTATGAAATTTCCTGTCTTGTGGAGGATCTGAAACAAAAACAAACATGTAATATGAAATTATCATGATCATATTATATCTATTAAACAAAAATTTAAAGAAAGTTTTGACATTATTATAATACACAGAAGATCTGTAAAAAAAAGATCTTTATGACCCAGATAATCACAATGGTGTGATCACTCACCTAGAACCAGACATCCTGGAATGTGAAGTCAAATGGGCCTTAGGAAGCATCACTACAAACAAAGCTCGTGGAGGGGATGGAATTCCAGTTGAGCTATTTCAAATCCTGAAAGATAATGCTGTGAAAGTGCTGCACTCAATATGCCAGCAAATTTGGAAAACTCAGCAGTGACCACAGGACTGGAAAAGGTCAGTTTTCATTCCAATCCCAAAGAAAGGCAGTGCCAAAGAATGCTCAAACTACAACACAATTGCACTCATCTCACATGCTAGTAAAGTCATGCTAAAATTTCTCCAAGCCAGGCTTCAGTAATATGTGAACCGTGAACTTCGAGATGTTCAAGCTGGTTTTAGAAAAGGCAGAGGAACCAGAGATCAAATTGCCAACATCCGCTTGATCATGGAAAAAGCAAGAGAGTTCCAGAAAAACATCTATTTCTACTTCATGGACTATGCCAAAGCCTTTGACTGTGTGGATAACAATAAACTGTGGAAAATTCTGAAAGAGATGGGAATCCCAGACCACCTGACCTGCCTCTTGAGAAACCTGTATGCAGGTCAGGAAGCAACAGTTAGAACTGGATATGGAACACCAGACTGGTTCCAAATAGGAAAAGGAGTATGTCAAGGCTGTATATTGTCATCCTGCTTATTTAACTTCTATGCAGAGTACATCATGAGAAACGCTAGGCTGGAGGAAGCACAAGTTGGAATCAAGATTGCCGGGAGAAATAGCAATAAACTCAGACATGCAGATGACACCACCCTTTGGAAGAAAGTGAAGAAGAACTAAACAGCCTCTTGATGAAGGTGAAAGAGGAGAGTTAAAAGGTTGGCTTAAAGCTCAACATTCAGAAAACTAACATCATGGCATCCGGTCCCATCACTTCATGGGAAATAGATGGGGAAACAGTGGAAACAGTGTCAAACTTTATTTTTCTGGGCTCCAAAATCACTGCAGATGGTGCTTGCAGCCATGAAATTAAAATATGCTTATTCCTTGGAAGGAAAGTTATGACAACCTAAACAGCATATTGAAAAGCAGAGACATTACTTTGTCAACAAAGGTCCATCTAGTCAAGGCTATGGTTTTTCCAGTGGTCATGTATGGATGTGAGAGTTGAACTATAAAGAAAGCTGATTGCCAAAGAATTGATTTTGAACTATGGTGTTGGAGAAGACTCTTGAGAGTCCCTTGGACTGCAAGGAGATCCAACTAGTCCATCCTAAAGGAGGTCAGTCCTGGGTGTTCATTGGAAGGACTGATGTTGAAGCTAGACTCCAATACCTTGGCTACCTGATGCGAAGAGCTGACTCATTTGAAAAGTCCCTGATGATGGGAAAGATTGAGGACAGAAGGAGAAGGGGATGATGGAGGATGAGATGGTTGGATGGCATCACTAACTCAATGGACATGGGTTTGGGTGAACTGCAGGATTTGGTGATGGACAGGGAGGCCTGACGTGCTGCGGTTCATGGGGTTGCAAAGAATTGGACATGACTGAGAGACTGAACTGAACTGAATATCACTTACACGTAAAACCTAAGTAGGACCAACAGAGAAACAGAGTAGAGTCATGCTTAATAGGGAGTGAGGAGTAGGGGGAATTGGGCAGATATTGATCAAAGGGCACAAATTCCCAGTTATAAGATCAGCAAGTTTGGTGGTCTAATCTGTAGTATGGTGATTATAGCTAATAATACAATAAGATATATTTGAATGTTGTTAATAGAGTAGGTCTTAAATATTCTCACTGTGGAAAAGATTTCTTTACTATAAATGTGTTGGAAGTGTAACTAATACTGTGATGGTTCAGTTCAGTTCAGTCGCTCAGTTGTGTCCGACTCTCCGCGACCCCATGAATCACAGCACGCCAGGCCTCCCTGTCCATCACCAACTCCCGGAGTTCACTCAAACTCATGTCCACAGAGTCAGTGATGCCATCCAGCCATCTCATTCTCCGTTGTCCCCTTCTCCTCCCACCCCCAACCTTTCCCAGCATCGGAGTCTTTTCCAGTGAGTCAACTCGTTGCATGAGGTGGCCAAAGTATTGGAGTTTCAGCTTTAGCATCAGTCCTTCCAATGAACACCCAGGATCGATCTCCGTCTAGTCAAGGCTATGGTTTTTCCCGTGGTCATGTATGGATGTGAGAGTTGGACTGTGAAGAAAGCTGATCGCCGAAGAATCGATGCTTTTGAACTGTGGTGCTGGAGAAGACTCTTGAGAGTCCCTTGTATCGCAAGGAGATCCAACCAGTCCATTCTAAGGGAGATCGATCCTGGGTGTTCATTGGAAGGACTGATGCTAAAGCTGAAACTGTGATGGCAATCAGCTTGAATCAAGTCAACACACTGTACATCTTAAATTTATAAAAAACTATCAACCATATTTCAAAGTTGGGAAAATATTTGGCTATTTCCAAGACAAAGACTGGGCAAAGGTTGAAAAAATGGCAAGTTTCTGTTCAAGGGTAGTTGGTTATTTTTCCCAAATAGAAAAAGCAAGGGTTTACAGGCACTCACGCATGTCCACACACACACATGTACACACATGTACACACATGTACACACACATACACACGTACACACACACACACATACACGTACACACACACCCTCACACACACACACACACCCTCACACCCTCTGTCACGTATTTTCCTTTCTCCAGTATCTAACTTCAGGTAAAGTTTCTTGTTAAGATACCTGGTGGTCTTTTTGGAAAATAATAAAATCAGCATTATTGAAGAATTACACAGGTAGCTATTTAAGGGAACCCAGAATCAACTTGGAAATAACGTCTTGGGTAAGATCTTCAATCAAATGTGTGCAAGAGAGCCATAAACAAGTTTTTTCAGTTGATGTGTGTATGCATACAGGGCATTTTTTCTTGAGATATATACAAGGGCAAGGGAGATGAAGTCAGTACAGTCTACTTCTGTTTCATTGACTACATTAAAACCTCTGACTGTGTGGATCACAACAAACTCTGGAAAATTCTCAAAGAGATGGGAATACCAGATCACCTTACCTGTGTCCTGAGAAACCTGCATGCAGGTCAAGAAGCAACAGTTAGAACCGGGCATGGAACAGTGGACTGGTTCAAAATTGGGAATGGAGTACATCAAGGCTGTATTTATTATCTTGCTTATTTAACTTATATGCAGAGTACATCATGTGAAATGCCGGGCTGGATGAAGCTCAAGCTGGAATCAAGATTGCTGGGAGAAATAGCAAATAACCTCAAATACGCAGATGACGCCACCCTTACGGCAGAAAGCAAAGAGGAACTAAAGAACCTATTCATGAAGGTGAAAGAGGACAGTGAAAAAGCTGACTTAAAATTCAACATTCAAAAAACTAAGATCATGGCATCTGTTCCCATCACTTTATGGCAAATAGATGGGGAAACAATGGAAACAGTGACAGACTTTATTTTTCTTGGGCTCCAAAATCACTGCGGGTGGAGACTACAGTCATGAAATTAAAAGACGCTTGCTCCTTGGAAGAAAAACTATGATAAACCTAGACAGTGTATTAAGAAGCAAAGACATTATTTTGTCAAAATTTGGGAGATATTTTAAGGAAATCTATGCCACCATTTTTTTTAATGGTACCCTACAAAATGGAGGCATAGATTTTTTTAAAAAATATCACCCAGATTTCTTTGGATCATTATTTCATTTTTTCCAGGTCTTGTACATGTGCATTAGTTCACCTTGAGTTTGTTTCCAATCTCTTACAGTAAACAGTGTTGTTTGTTCACAGAATGTACTTGTTGTAGGGCTTCCCTGGTGGCTCAGATTGTAAAGAATCTGCTTGCAATGTGGGAGACCTGAGTTCAGTCCCTGGGCTGGGAAGATCCTTTGGAGAAGAAAATGGCAACGTACTCGAGTACTCTTGCCTGGAAAATTCCATGGACAGAGGAGGCTGGAGAGCTATAGTCTATGTGGTCACAAAGAGTTGGAGAAGTCTGAAAAACTAACATACACATATACATAATATATGCCTCCATTTTGTAGGCTTATATTAGCTAGTATGGGAGGTGGCTTATAGCAAACTTTGTGGACTAAGACTCTTTTGGCTTTTATTACATAGGAATGTCTCTGATAAGTGGCTTTACACTACTGCTTCTTCAGCATATCTTTGTGTGCATGATCAGGCTGCATAGACTGAGGTATGGTACCTCACCTCTGGACCATAATACCTTTTAGCACAGGCCCTGGGTCACTGGGTCAGTTAGAAGGATGGTATCACTTTACTCTGTGCCAGCTATCACTGTACTGTCTACTTTCAACCTGGCTGTCCATTAATACTTTACTATCTCTTGATATGACAATTGAATGATTTTCTGAATTTCTTATATATGATTAAAATTATAATAATAATCATGATTAGTTTATGGGCATTAAGATACATGTATTTTATTGGTTCTCTTTTTAACTGAACAAATTTTGGTGGGAGCAAGTTCAAAGAATGTGAAAGATCTGTGTAACTGAAATTGGTAAGATGAAGCCAATATCAAGGGAAATGTAACAGAGGAAGATGTTAAGTGAATCAAATGATCAGCTGCATTCTGTTTTCCAGTTGAGCAGCCCCACAGTTAATAAGTGCTTTTTATTGATGTGGTATATATTGGGAGTTACAAAGCTGCACAAAACATACCATTCAGAAAGAATGGGATTCTTTGTGATTAATATTTTTGTTTTAGATTCCCTATTTTTATTAAGTCATGGATAGTCAGTGTAAATAATTGTATAGTGATTTGTTTCTATTTGGAATTTAGAGTGGAGATTATCCTAAGGGTATGTGGCTCCAAACTATTGAAAATTCTCCTTAATGCCACCTTTTCTCTTTTGCTTTTGAATGCAAAGTTGAAAAAAAAGCAATACACACATTAATCTATATAAAAGACCAACAAGAACTAGTGGAAAAAATACAGGAATGAACAGAATACAATCTTGTTCCATACATTTGATGGCCCTTTTGCATCTGCATTTTCTTGCAATATTTGTTAGAAAGTCAAGTATTACATTTGTGTCAATTGACAACATGTTCAATGCATGGCAATTTTAATTTCAAATATGATATGTTGATTTCTTTATTGAGTTATTTGGGACTCTCTTTGTTGAGCAAACTTTATTTTCCTTCACAATAAGATATATAACATTAAATTCTAGCCTGAAGCCTACTTCTTCCATATATGTTAAGCTCCCCAAATCTGATACAATTTCTGGCAATAGTTCTTGTTGGCATGATATGTTGTAATCATGTTGCCATTTGACTTCATTTTCTAAGCATATATGGGATAAGATATCATAAGTTGTTTTATGAAAGCATCTATTATTTTCTAGGTTATAGTCATATGGTTTGTGTGGGTTCTTTGTGTGTGTGGGGGGGTTCTTTTTGACGAGATGAAAGGAAAGTGGAGACTTACAGTGAAAAGTGTTCAAAATTACAAACATGCTTGTTTAAGATACACTGAGTCTAGAGTGAATTACCAAAGGAATGATTTCCAGGTAATGATGGTGAAGTTGGCAATCAATTAGGATAATGTGAAAAGTATAGTGCTAAGTGTGTAGAGTGAATTGATTGCTTGGTAATCAAACTACAGTACCTTTCATTTTCCCTGCTGAGTCCATGAAATCTCTTTTGAAATGTAATTGTGGTCAGCCACAAATATACCAGTTATCTTCTCTGATATTTAGGGTTGGGTTTCTCTTCAAAGAATGCCTGAAACAACTTATGAAGGAAAACTTCAGACTGAGGCCATATGACCTGAGCCCAGTAAGTTGGTCAGATTTTCTGATGGCAAGCTACTAAGTAAAGCTCAATAGGAAAGTCCTGCCAGAGACTGGCAACCTTCCTAACTCCCAAGATGTTATTAGGAATTAGGGTTCCTTCAGAGAAAAAACATGGTCCCATTGAGCATATGGCCTTTGGAATGCTCTGCCATCCTATACACAGAACTTCCAGGACTAAGATAACATTCACTTTTCCACTCTTTAAAATATTTTATTTTTAATTAATTAATTAATTTGGCTCTGTCGGGTCTTTGTTTTAGCATGTGGGATCTTTTTTTTGTTGTTGTTGTTGTTAAGGTGTGGCTTTCAAACTCTTAGCTGCCTCGTGTAGACTCTAGTTCCCTGACCGGGAATTGAAGGAAGTCCCACCTCTCACTTTTTATACCAACAGAATTTTTTGTAGAAACTCTGGACAAGCAAAATTGTTATTTTCCAAGAGGATGGATGGTCTTTCCTCTAAATTTCTACTTGTTTAATTCCATCATCCAAGTTTGCCACAAGTTTACCATTTCCTAAGCAAGAAGACAGAACTTCGTGACACATTTTACAAAAAAAAAAAAAAAAGCTAATTAATTAGTAATCACAAAAATTTCTTTGGTTCATATAGGTCTTTTTGACTCTCATGATGTAAATTATTAGAAATAATTGGGTTTATAGAAATGTAGTGTCTAGCAATTAAACAATTATGTCACAAAATTATAGCTTTTTGTTTTTCCAAATCAAAGCCTTGAGGCTTGTTTTACTGATAAAACAATCAATCCTTTAAAGTGCCTTCAACTTCTGGGTTCCATGATTGATTTTTGAAGATTACTTATAATTTATATTTCACAATATTCGGTGACATAGGCAGATTTTGAGTCTTAAATGTTTCAATAATGACCTCATTTTAACTAATGGTTATTAATATGTAGTATAGTTTAACAGTATTATATCCTTTTAAAAGTAGTTTGAAGCTGCTTTTTAAAATTTTACCCATTTTGGTTCCTTCAACTTTATTCTACATAAAGTGAAATTTTAGTAGACATGAAGGATTATCTTCTCAAGATGATATTTTATTAAGTAAAAAATATGTTAATTTTCCAGCTATTCCCTGCACCACCACACCCCACACACACACTCAGGGAGTATTTTAAATGGGTGAAAAATGAGATTTGTCTTTCTTTATGATTATGTTCTTCAGTGAACATGGGAGTATTCATTTCTCTTCTTAGAAATGTTTCTGGATTTAATTCAGTATGAAGATGTAATCATTTCTCATATTTATCGGTAAATTGCATTGAACTTTGTTGAGGGCACCTTAGGAAGTAATGATTTATATGCTTTCTAGAAATGTATCTGCTTGTATAAGCATAGTTCTATTTCATAAATGTTATCGAATTAATTCTGTAATACATAGAACAAAGAAAAATAATTTCCGTAGGTTAAGGTCTGTTTCTCAGCAATCTGATCTTGTTTTGCGTGTCCTGCTTTATTATATAGGTATATGCAGGTATCATGTTGGTGATTTATTTTAAGATTTAAATAGACTCTAGGAAGAGTGTTTGGAAAATACTTATCTACTGAAAAGTGGCTGTTTTCCTGAATAAACATGTAGTTAAATTATCCATCCAATTTCAGAACTAGAGACACAATACAACCTCAGGGAATATCGGTTGTTTTCTATTTCCCCTTGCAGGGCTATTGAAATGAGAAGCTAGACTGAAGGTAGATGTTCAGAAAAGATTGTAATATAAACAAAGGAAGGAGGTGAGAATTCTTTTGAGGGCTTTACCCAGGTCTCCTGTTAAACTTAGAGAAACTGAGAAATAAGTGGCCTTTAAAAAAGAGATACACAATAAAACTTTATTTAAAAAAATGTCAATTTTGTGAAAAACCCAAACTTATTACTAAGGAAAAAAATATTCTGCCATGTGTGAAGCCCTATTTTCTCTAGTCAGGTTTATATGCTTTCTTCATGGAATATTTGTTTTCCTTTAAAAAATGATCATCTAATTTTGTAAAAGAACATTTCTATTTGTGAGGTGTAAATATGCTTACAGAAATATGCAAATATAATACACAAATACTGAGGAAATGCAGAGGAACAATACAAAGGTAAGAACTGATATCAGATATATATTTTTCAAACATTTTAAGATGAATTTGAAGAATGGAAGGGACATAGATTGGTGTGTTCTGGTGCGAGGAGTATGAGAGAAACAAATTGATGAGGTGATCTTTCTTTTAAATTAGTACCCATTTTCGGTAATCCATCAAGAGAAATAGTTCCCTTTTGTTGGAAACTATTTGGTTATTTATTGCTGAATGACAAAGCATCCCCAACTTATGACTTTAACAAAAAGTTATTATCTCTTATGGTTCTGTACATTGACTAGTAATTGTTGATCACATGGCACTTGGGATCTCATGGAATTACAAAAGACTAGTGCTGGAATCCTGGAGAAGGCAATGGCAAGCCACTCCAGTACTCTTGCCTAGAAAATCCCATGGATGGGGAAGCCTGGTAGGCTGCAGTCCATGGGGTCGCTAAGGGTTGGACACGACTGAGCGACTTCACTTTCACACATTGGAGAAGGAAATGGCAACCCACTCCAGTGTTCTTGCCTGGAGAATCCCAGGGACGGGGGAGCCTGGTGGGCTTCCGTCTATGGGGTCACACAGAGTCGGACACGACTGAAGTGACTAAGCAGCAGCAGCAGCAGTGCTGGAATCATCTGAAGACCAGGTGTCAAGATAGCTTCTTCATACATGTATCTAGAGCCTAGGCTGGGACAGCAGGAAAGCTGAGGGCAGGGTGGACATTTCTCTTTCCAAGTGGCCACTCCACGTGGTAGCATGGATTTCATCCCAACTTGGTGGTAGTCTTAGGCTACTTGGAATTTTTATGCAATATCTGTTTCCCTTAGATCAAATGTTCCAAGATACAAGAAACGAAAGCTGCCAATCTTTAAATTCCCAAGCTCAGAATCTGGCACAGTCACTTCCTCATATTATATTGTTCAAAATACTCACAGAGTCTGTCAAAACTCAAGGGAAAAACATGGACCATCCCTCTCAATCAGAGATATGTCAAAGAATTTGTGGCCATCATTAATCTACTATAGAAGTTATTGCATGATTAGTTATATGGGTGCTTCTTATGTTTTCTTTGTTGAAATAGCAGGGGCTAGAAATTAAAGTCAGCAGATCTACTTCTGCACAGTTCAGTCATTCAGTCATGTCCAGCTCTTTACGACTCCATGGACTGCAGCATGCGGGGCTTCCCTCTTCACTACCAACTCCTGGAGCTTGCTCAAACTCACATCCGTCAGTCAGTGATGCCATCCAACCATCTCATCCCCTGTCGTCCCCTTCTCCTCCTGCCTTCAGTCTTTCCCAGCCTCAGGGTCTTTTCCAACGAGTCAGTTCTTCCCATCAGGCCAAAGTATTAGAGCTTCAGCTTCAGCATCAGTCCTTCCAATGAATATAAGGACTGATTTCCTTTAGGATTGACTGGTTTGCCCTCCTTGCAGTCCAAGGGATTCTCAAGAGCCTTCTCCAACACCACAGTTCAAAAGCATCAATTCTTCAATGCTCATCTTTATTTCTCCTCCAACTCTCACATCCATACATGACTACTGGAAAAACCATAGCTTTGACTAATCGGACCTTTGTTGGCAAAGTAATGTCTCTGCTTTTTAATATGCTGTCTAGGTTGGTCATAGCTTTTCTTCCAAGGAGCAACTGTCTTTTAATTTAATGGCTGTAGTCACCATCTGCAGTGATTTTAGAGTTCAAGAAAATAAATTCTCCCACTGTTTCCATTGTTTCCCCATCTATTTGCCATGAAGTGATGGGACCAGATGCCATGATCTTAGTTTTCTCAATGTTGAGTTTTAAGCCAACTTTTACACTCTCCTCTTTCACTTTCATCAAGAGGCTCTTTAGTTCTTCACTTTCTGCCATAAGGGTGCTTTCATTTGTGTATATGAGATTATTACTTTTCTCCTGGCAATATTGATTCCAGCTTCTGCTTCATCCAGCCCAGCATTTTGCACTATATATTCTGCATATAAGTTTAATTAGCAGGGTGACAATATACAGCCTTGACGTACTCCTTTCCAATTTGGAAGTAGTCCGTTGTTCCATGTCCAGTTCTAACTCTTCCTTCTTGACCTGCATACAGATTTCTCAGGAGGCAGATAAGGTGGTCTGGTATTCCTATCTCTTTCAGAATTTTCTACAGTTCATTGTGATCCACACAGTCAAAGGCTTTGGCATAGTCAATAAAGCAGAAGTAGATGTTTTATTGGAACTCTCTTGCTTTTTCGATGATGGATCAGATGTTGGCAATTTGATCTCTGGTTCCTCTGCCTTTTCTAAATCCATCTTGAACTTGGGGGAAGTTTACAGTTCATGTACTGTTGAAGCCTGGCTCAGAGAATTTTGAGCATTACTTTGCTAGCATGTGACATGAGTGCAATTGTGCAGTAGTTTGAACAGCATTGCCTTTCTTTGGGATTGGAAAGAAAACTGACCTTTTCCAGCCCTGTGGCCACTGTTTAGTTTTCCAAGTTTGTTGGCATATTGAGTGTAGCACTTTCACAGCATCATCTTTTAGGATTTGCATTAGCTCAGCTGGAATTCCATCACCTCCACTAACTTTCTTTGTAGTGATGCTTCCTAAGGCCCACTTGACTTCACATTCCAGGATATCTGGCTTTAGGTGAGTGATCACACCATTGTGATTATCTGGGTCATGAAGATCTTTTTTGTATAGTTCTTCTGTGTATTCTTGCCACCTCTTCTTAATATCTTCTGCTTCTGCTAGATCCCTACCATTTCCATCCTTTATTGTACCATCTTTGCATGAAATGTTCCCTTGATATCTCTAATTTTCTTGAAGAGATCACTAGTCTTTCAAATTCTATTGCTTTCCTCTATTTCTTTGTACTGATCACAGAGGAAGGCTTTCTTATCTCTCTTTGCTATACTTTGGAGCTCTGCATTCAAATGGGTATATCTTTCCTTTTCTCCTTAAAATTTCGCTTCTCTTCTTTTCTCAGCTATTTGTAAGGCCTCCTCAGACAACCATTTTGCCTTTTTGCATTTATTTATCTTGGAGATGGTCTTGATCACTGCCTCCTGTATAATGTCACAAACCTCCGTCCATAGTTCTTCAGGCACTCTGTCTTTTAGGTCTAATCCCTTAAATCTATTTGTTACTTCTACTGTATACTCATAAGGGATTTGATTTAGTCCCACTTGCATGGTCTTGTGGTTTTCCCTGCTTTCTTCAATTTAAGTCTGAATTTTCCAATAAAGAGTTCATGATCTGAGCCACAGTCAGCTCCCGGTCTTGTTTTGCTGACTTGTGATCTATGGTATATTCACAAAATGGAGGAGCAGAAGGACATGCACTCATCTTCTCCTGTAAGAACTCCAAAATTACAACTCACTGCTGAACAACCATCGACAGGAGAATTTTGGATCCCACCAAAGAAAGATACCCCACATACAAGGGCAAAGGAGAAGCACCAGAAAGATGAAGGAGGGGTGAAATCACATTTAGAATCAAACCCCATACCTGCCAGAGATGCTCAGAGGACTCAAACAAAGCTTTGTGCACACCAGAAGACCCCACAGAGACTGAGCCAGACCTGCGTTTGAGTCTTTGTGTGTCTCCTGCAGAGGTATGGTTCAGCAGTGGCCTGCCGCAGGTGCAGGGGCTCTGGGTGCAGCAGACCTCTGGGTGTGGCATAAGCCCTCTTGGAGGAGGTCACCATTAACCCCACCATAGAGCCACTGAGCAGACAACCCACAAACTACAGAGAGTTATACCAAAAAATTCTCTCAGTTAAATTCTTAGACAAACAGCAGATTTCCTAATCTGAGGATCTAGCAAAGGGACTGAGAATCCCCAGGGAATTTGACTTTGAAGGCCAGTGGGATTTGATTGCAGAATTTACATATGAGTATACTACCCAAAACAATCTATAGATTCAATGCAATCCCTATCAAGATACCAATGGTGTTTTTCAGAGAACTAGAACAAATAATTTCACACTTTGTATGGAAATACAAAAAACCTTGAATAGCGAAAGCAATCTTGAGAAAGAAGAATGGAACTGGAGGAATCAACTTGCCTGACTTCAGTCTCCACTACAAAGCCACAGTCATCAAGACAGTATGGTACTGGCACAAAGACAAAAATATAGATCAATGGAACAAAATAGAAAGCCTAGAGATAAACCCACGCACCTATGGACACTTATCTTTGACAAAGGAGGCAAGAATATACAATGGAGGAAAGACAATCTTTTTAATAAGTGGTGCTGGGAAAACTGGCCAACCACTAAAAGAATGAAACTAGAACAGTTTCTAACACCATACACAAAAATAAACTCAAATGGATTAAAGATCTAAACGTAAGACCAGAAACTATAAAACTCCTAGAGGAAAACATAGGCAAAACACTCTCCGACATAAACCACAGCAAGATCCTCTATGACCCACCTCCCAGAATATTGGAAATAAAAGCAAAAATAACAAATGGGACCTAATTAAAATTAAAAGCTTCTGCACAGCAAAGGAAACTATAAGCAAGTGAAAAGACAGCCTTCAGAATGGGAGAAAATAATAGCAAATGAAGGAACTGACAAAGAATTCATGTCCAAAATATACAAGCAGCTCCTGCAGCTCAATTCCAGAAAAATAAACGACCCAATCAAAAAATGGGCCAAAGAACTAAACAGATATTTCTCCAAAGAAGACATACAGATGGCTAATAAACACATGAAAAGATGCTCAACATCACTCATAATCAGAGAAATGCAAATCAAAACCACAATGAGATACCATTTCACACCAGTCAGAATGGCTGCTATCCAAACGTCTACATGCAATAAATGCTGGAGAGGGTGTGGAGAGAAGGGAACCCTCTTCCACTGTTGGTGGGAATGCAAACTAGTACAGCCACTATGGAGAACAGTGTGGAGATTCCTTAAAAAACTGGAAATAGAACTGCCATATGATCCAGCAATCGCACTCCTGGGCATACACACGGAGGAAACCAGAATTGAAAGAGACACATGTACTCCAGTGTTCATTGCAGCACTGTTTATAATAGCCTTGACATGGAAGCAACCTAGATGTCCATCTGCAGATGAATGGATAAGAAAGCAGCCATGAAATTAAAAGACGCTTACTCCTTGGAAGGAAGGTTATGACCAAGCTAGACAGCATATTAAAAAGCAGAGACATTACTTTGCCACAGAGGTCCTTCTAGTCAAGGCTATGATTTTTCAGTGGTCATGTATGGATGTGAGAGTTGGACTGTAAAGAAAGCTGAGCACTGAAGAATTGATGCTTTTGAACTGTGGTGTTGGAGAAGATTCTTGCGAGTCCCTTGGACTGCAGGGAGATCCAACCAGTCCATCCTAAAGGAGATGAGTCCTGAGTGTTCATTGGAAGGACTGATGTTAAAGCTGAAACTCCAATACTTTGGCCACCTGATGCAAAGAGCTGACTCATTTGAAAAAACCCTCATACTGGGAAAGTTTGAGCGGAGGAGGAGAAGGGGAAAACAGAGGATGAGATGGTTAGATGGCATCACCGACTCAATGGACATGGGGTTGGGTGGACTCTGGGAGTTGGTGATGGACAGGGAGGCCTGGCATGCTGAGTTCTATGGTTCATGGGATCACAAAGAGTCAGACACAATTGAGTGACTGAACTGAAGTGACTGAACTGAACTGAAAAGTGGAGTAGAAGGATATATTTTCTAATTTTTATTTCAAGTCAGAATTAGGAAAACAAAAATCTGGAGTTGACATTTTGCTGTATTGCCCTTCAAATACCTTGGCTGAAGCTTTGGACTTTTGTCCTGAATTAATTTGAGAATTAGATTTAAAATATTGTGCTTCTCCACCTCTTCCTCACCCTTTGTAAATTGTCAAAAAAAAAAAAAAAGGATCATATTAGATGTTCGTTCCTGTGGTTGGAAGGAGTAAGAATCAGGGGAGGACTTAATGTATCCATGTGCTTTGCTGTGCTTAGTCACTTAGTAGTGTCCAACTTTTTGTGATCCTATGGATTGTAGCCCTCCAGGCTTCTCTGTCCAGTTATTAAAATGACCTTAACAAATGGCATAATAGAAAAATTACTTCAGACATCACCTTTGGTCTATTTAGCCAGTTCCAGAACCAAATGATTTTAATCACACTCTGGATTTTCTCTCCATTATTTTTGTTAGTCTTATGATCTGGTACTATGGCAACAAAAGGGAAGAGAACAGAAAATAAAATGGGATTTGATTCTGAGATACATCTTTAAGTGGTCATTCTCAGCTTAATATCAGACAACCAGATATATCTTTTGTTAACTCAATTTCAGCAAAAGGTTTCTTTTTAAAAAAAAACAACTGATTATCGATTTATTAAAAAGGTTGATTTAGGCATCGGCAGTGGTGACTTCCACCTCGACTCCTGGCTCAGTACTGATGGAACTGATCTGCTTGACAGTTTCAGAAGGGCTGTGCAGGTCAATGAGTTGCTTGTGGGTCCTCATTCAGAATCGATCCCAAGTCTTAGAACCTTCACAAGGAGTTTTCCTTGTAGTTATTCTCAGAGTCTTAGTAGACATGCAAACTGGTCCTTTCACTTTGAGATTCTTTTCCTTTTCACATTGTGGCTGGAAAGGGTGATCCTAATCCAGTGAATGGCCACATCTGGCTCCAGAGGAGTCTTACCAGTGTCTTTAAAGGCCATGGCTGCGGTGTGGCTTCCTGACCAACTTGTTCCTTGGTGAGAGCGAACAGCAGTGAGTCGGGAGGAGGAACAAGCAGTATGGAGCTCTACTGTAGCAGCGACCACATCTTTCTCAAAGAGCTCAGTAAAAGGTTTTATTTGAGAGATTTTCCTAGAGAATTTAAGCCTGTAACTGCCAGAGTACTTGATGGATAATCAGATAAAATAAACATGTAAAGGAATTAAAAGGAAAGAAGAATAGATATCAGATCTATTTTTTTTTCAAAAGTTGGTTAACCCTCTCTTGCAAAAGCTAATTCATGGCTTCTCCTTTGATAAATGCATTAAAATTTGGCTGTGGACTTAAAATGCAAATTTAAAAAAATGAATTTTATTCCTGGTAATGCAAATATGCTTGATGAACTAATGACTCTTTGTGACAACTTTTAAATAAAGCTTTCGATATTTTTTCCTAACCATTTACTCATTGCTTATATATACCTACTTTCATCAGATTTTGGATGAGGTGTCATACTAATATTAATAGATATAGCTTTAAAAATAGTGTAAAAGGGGCAACTGATGCCTACAGTATCTACAATATCAGTATATATGATATTGTATATATGAGTGAAAACACTTAATTTTATTCTTTTATAGTCATTCTGGATATACTTTTTCTCCATTCTGAAGTAATGTCCAACTCAAAATACTGTGTTATTTATGATCATGAGAAATAAATCTGGCTATTTCAAGGGAGAATCCTTCTTTTGGATCAGAAGAGTGACAATATCTTCACAGTTTGCTGAGAACAGTACTGGTTTATATCTCTTGTCCTAATGTATTTAATTGACTACATTAGAAAAGACCCTGATGCCAGTAAAGATTGAAGGCAGGAGAAGGGGACAACAGAGGATGAGATGGTTGGAGGCATCAACGACTCGATGGACATGAGTTTGAGCAAGCTCTGGGAATTGGTTGTAGACAGGGAAGCCTGGTATGCTGCAGTCCATGGGGTTGCAAAGAGTCCAACATGACTGAGCGACTGAACTGAACTAAACATAATTAATAGTGTCCCCCTTGACTCTCAGAAGTGCCCCACTTTGATCAATTACTTGGTCACCCTAATTATACACTAATCCCAATGCATTAAGGCATTGATTAAGCATGATGATCATGCTGTTTCATGATACATTAATTATACTAAGAAATGGCAGAGAAAAAGAACCTCTGCCCTCTGGGAACTTGATGTCTAAGAAACATAGTACTACTGTGAGCACACATATAAGAGATCAAGTGCGTCAACAAAGAGCAACTCAAAGACACTCAAGGTGTACATGCCATCTTCTGCAGAAACATTTTTGGTCAGGAGAAAGAGGAAGGCCCTGAGTGAGATAATGTAAGAGTTCCATATAGGAATAATGTGATGAAGATAGGTTCTCAGCCTTTTCCTAGTCTATCTCAAATGACCATTTGAAAAAGGCTATTTCATTTATTTTTTTTTGGCAAATCATACTATGGATTGCCTTCCATGAGTAAAAAGGGAAGCTAGCTTGATCTCCACTAGAATTTTCTGTGTTCACCCACTGTACTACTGGAAACTGTCCACAAATCAGGATTGAGCTTGGCTATATGAAGAATAGACTCAGCAACCATTTGTCCAAATTGTTTTTTTAGTACTTTCTCACAGAGCCTCTGAGGTGAAAACACATTGAGTCTGGAATGATCAACTTATCCCAAAGGACTACATTAGCAACATGATATTGCTTTGTATACATTTATTTATTTTTATTTTTTATTTCAGTTTTATTGAGGTGTAATTGACATATAAAGTTGTAAGATATTTACAGTGTAAAAAGATCTTTAGTTAGCTTGATACCTTCTGACATTGACTGAGACGTGAATGTTAAACTAGCTATGTATTCTTTAGAACAAGACAGCTGTATGAACCAGTGAATTGTACAGTGATTTGCAAAACAGGCTAAGAGTATACTCTTATGAAGCTCTATACACTATTCACCTGCCCCTGGCTCTAGAGCTATGGCAAGAAAGAAGAAGTGATAACTCTATTTCCCTAACTGGAGAAGGAGAGAGAATTTCGGGGAACAGTGGCCCATGATGTTTTGAATGTATACACACAAGAAATATGTATAATTAAAATTAGATTTTGAAAACATTCCTCAAAGTCTATGAGAAAGTCTTCTTTGTAAGCCAGTAGAGGGGAGTTAGAACCTCAACCTTAACATGGAAGATCATCAATAGCCTCTGGTCTTCTTAGGATCCAGACATATTTGAAGCTGCTTGGAGGTATTTTATGCTTCTGTTTCTTTTGCTGTGGAGTAAATCAGATTATTTATCTGTGATGTGATGTTGCATATATTGGACTTGGATATTGTAAAACCTTATTTACTGAAAGTTACCAGATACTAGAGTGTTTGGGCTATACTGAATTTTTCAAGGAAAATGAAAGTTTTAGATTAAACCCAATTAGGCATAACTGCAGTTCCCTCAAAACACCATAATTGGTTATACTTCTTAGATTTTGTTATTCCCTCTACTTGGAATTTCTTCTTGGCTACCTGGAAAACCCTTCTTCATCTTTCAAGACTTAATTCAACAGTCTCTTCATCTTTGAAAACAATACTGACTTCCTCCCAACTCTCCTCACCTCCATCTTCTAAGTAGATGTGATCTCTCTTTCCTTTACCTGTATAGCTGTCTAGCCTACTAGAAGGTAAGCTCCTTGAAGGATGAGACCTAGCATTGACTGGCATATGGTAGAGAATCAATAAATGGGTGGGTTTATGAATGAAATAATAAAAGAGTCTCGAAATGATATGTTCACGGGGAGGCCACTGGGCCTCTTAAGGATATGAAGATTCCTGTAAAATTCAAGTTTGCTCCAAAAAACTAGTTGACCTGTCCAAAATCAGCCCGTATTGCTACCTCCATGTCTAGGTAGAAAAGTCTGCACTGTGCTTAACTTTTAACAAGCAAGGCATGAAGCTAGCCCTCTTTACTCCCTACTGATTTTGCATAATGACACTATATAACGAAATTTTAAAATTGACTTTTCCCCACTCATGAAGGCTATTAATGGTCAGATATCCCCAAACCTTTTATTGAATTCTTTGTTTTAATATCTGACCTGAACATTTTCTTTTGTTCTTTTTTTTTTAATTTCCCCCTGCAGGCACTCCATTGATGATAATGTGGGAAATATATTTAGGAAAATGTACTCTCCTATTGGCACTGTAGTCAAAGAACTATTATGTTTCTTTTCCTGCTACTGATTTATTTTCAGGTAGATATTTTTGTGTGATGTAAGATTAATAATCAGAATATACTTGTTTATTACCATGTTTTCGTGTTTTTTCCCCTCTCGTAGAAATATCAACATAAATGCTAAGCAATATAAATTAAATAGCTTAAGTAGTAATATTGCTATTCCAATTGCTTGTCATTACACAGGAGGTTATGGTTATAGCTGACTATTCAGCGCTACCTGAGTCACACACTTTACATTTGCAATCAGCCTATTATGGATGAACTGTGAAAATTGAAGAGGGTTTTTATGATAATTGGAAGATGTTTTCCTTGAAGTAAGTAAGATCCTTGAGAGAGCTTGAATTACTTGTCTGTAATTTTGTTATAAGCTTTAATGCTATTTATTTAACTTGAAGTTTATTGCTCCTGAATATATTTTCCTGTGTCTTTCTATTGAGTGACATAAGTGCTATAGTCTCAATAATATTTTTACTTTGAATATTATTACACATTTTATTTTGATTGTTCTCAGCTTCAAAAAATTATCTTCCTTTATGGAATGATCCATAGAAAAAGGAAACTAACCCTGGATTTTAAATTAAGAGTATGAATGGAAATACAAAAGGCAGTCTCTGATTCCACCTGGTTCTTTCTGTGTTTTGAGGAAAACTGACCCAACATTTCAGGTATTCACTGTGAATCTGTAGGTGATGTGTCCAGAATTTTATGCCATGTAATTATGTGTTCTTGTGCCTTCCTTCTTACCTTTACAGCCTTTTCCTGGTTTCTCTGGTCTCCTCATTGCTCACTGAATGTGTGCGTGCTAAGTCACTTTAGTCATGTTCAACTCTTTGCAACCCTATGGACTATAGTCCACCAGGTTCCTCTGCCCAAGGAGATTCTCCAGGCGAGAATACTGCAATAGGTTGCTAGTATCCCAGGGGGATCTTCCCCATCCAAGGATTGAACCCATGTCTCCGCTTCTGAATTGCAGGCAGATTCTTTACCACTGAGCCACCAGGGAGGCCCTGCTCACTGAATCCCTCATGCTTATTCATTTTTTTATGTCCTTATGCAGACCATTTCTCTGCCTAGAATGTTCTTTCTCCTCACAACCTATCCATATTTCCATAGTCACACAGTTATTAGGTTACAGAACTGGAGCCAGAACCTATTTTTGTTTTCTTCCAATTTAATTCCATAAATATAAATTGGGCATCTAAATGCAATGGACTGTGCCAAACCTTACTTTGTCTGTCTGGTTTCATTTCTTCCTAGAAGGAAATGTAGGCCAGAAATGGAGGCTTCTCAGTTATATACCTTGACTTCTGTTGCAAGGATATTTATATAAACACTGCTCACATTGAATGAGATCTAAGCATCATATTAAATTTTCAGCAACCAAAATGTAACAAATGATATTATTTATTTTATATCAAGATAAATACTGCACTTTGCCTAGAAGCAGGCTTAGTAATTTAGGTACCCTGCTTTTAGAGACCCAGGTGTCAAACATTTAAGCTTACCAAAGAGATAAATAAAGAGAAGATTGTTCCCATTACAGACAGATTCTTCAACTTACAAATGGATTCACTGCAGGGTTCCTTTAAAGAGGTTCTCCCTTCATACTTTTAAGTATGTGTTTCTTGATCATTGACTACTTATCAGAAAAAAAATGAGGAGCAAAAGACAAATGGCTGAAGTGTTAGGAAGTGCTGCTAGGTGATGATCATTGAACTGAGGATAAAACACTGAGATATTATAATATATGTTGGTGGGAAACATAAACCTTGATTTGTATAAATTTGAATTCAAGCAGTAATTTTCAAAAATGCATATCCAGCATAGAGAAGCACACTGGACTTATATAATAAAAAAACTGTAGAGCAGAGGTTCTTAGTTTATATAGACTCTTGAGGGGAAGATGTTCTATGAATGAGTGCAATAGAAAAATATTTCTGCAACTTTACTGCATTAAAACCACTAAAAAACTCACTGACTTAAAAACAATAATCATTTATTTTCTTTTTTACATTTGTAAGTCAACTGGAGATTGGCTGATCTAGGCTGGGCTCAACTGGGCTTAGCTCCAAGCTGCAGGTTGAGCTCTGGTTTACTAGACATATTTCTAATCCATCTTGGACCAAAAGGTCACCTGGGTCATTTTCTTCTCATGGTAATGGAAGGAATGCCAGAGGGATAAGCAGAAGTATGCAGTGGCTCTTAAAGACCATATTTCAAAATTGTGTTACACCCCTTATATTGGACAAAGAAAATAACATGGCCAAGGCCAACAAAAATGGGGAAGGAAATATTCTCAGCTTTGACTCAGAGGACCTACAAAGTCCTATGGCAAAGAACATCAATGTAGGGAAAGAAGGATTGGCAGCAATGATGCAGTCTATAACATGGGACTTCAGGGAGACCCAAAAGGCCCTGAACTTGTTTTTTAAAATGCTGTATCATATAGAGCTATTTTTCTAGGAAGCAAGATCTTATTATTCATCAGATTCTCAAGGAGGGATTGGAATTCCATCCATTTCCACTTGAGAACCACTTACTCTAGGGTCCTTTGTTATTCATTTGTTTCATTGTGTTAATGTGCCCCAGTTAATGACCCAGGATTTTTCTGAGTATATTCTTATCTTCAGGTAATAGGAGAGTCAGTTCCTTTCCATCTGGTTATGTATTTTAAGAGCCCACTTGTTTCTAGGGCTCTGTTCAGCACCCAGTAACCCTTCTTTGCCCAAAACTTAGTTGCCATTTTGTCCCATATGTTCAAGCTGGTTTTAGAGAAGCCAGAGGAACCAGAGATCAAATTGCCAACATATGCTGGATCATTGAAAAAGCAAGAGAATTCCAGAAAAACATCTACTTCTGCTTTATTGACTATGCCAAAGCCTTTGACTGTGTGAATCACCACAAACTGTGGAACATTCTGAAAGAGATGGGAATACCAGACCACCTGACCTGCCTCTTGAGAAACCTGTATGCAGGTCAAGAAGCAACGGTTAGAACTGGATATGGAACAGCAGACTGGTTCCAAATAGGAAAAGAAATATGACAAGGCTGTATATTGTCTGCCAGGAGAAATATCAATAACCTTAGATATGCAGATGACACCACACTTATGGCAGAAACCAAAGAAGAACTAAATGCCTTTTGATGAAAGTGAAAGAGGAGAGTGAAATACTGGCTTAAAGCTCAACATTCAGAAAACTAAGTTCATGGCATCTGGTCCCATCACTTCATGGCAAATAAATTGGGAAACAGTGGAGACAATGGCAGACTTTATATTTTGGGCTCCAAATCACTGCAGATGCTGATTGCAACCATGAAATTAAAAGACGCTTACTCCTTGGAAGAAAAGTTATGACCAACCTAGAGAGCATATTAAAAAGCAGAGACATTACTTTGCCAACCAAGTTCCGTCTAGTCAAGGCTATGGTTTTTCCAGTAGTCATGTATGGATGTGAGAGTTGGATTATAAAGAAAGCTGATCACCGAAGAATTGATGCTTTTGAACTGTGGTGTTGGAGAAGACTCTTGAGAGTCCCTTGGACTGCAAGGAGATCAAACCAGTCCATCCGAAAGGAGATGAGTCCTGGGTGTTCATTGGAAGGACTGATGTTGAATCTGAAACTCCAATACTTTGGCCACCTGATGTGAAGAGCTGACTCATTTGAAAAGTTCCTGATGCTGGGAAAGATTGAAGGCGGGAGGAGAAGGGAACGACAAAGGATGAGATGGTTGGATGGCATCACTAACTCAATGGACATGAGTTTGAGTAAACTCTCGGAGTTGGTGATGGACAGGATGGTCTGGCATGCTGCAGTCCATGGGGTCACAAAGAGTTGGGCATGGCTAAGCAACTGAACTGTACTGTTACGTTACTGAATTCCTTAGGGAAACATCATAGCTAGAGTGGGGACATTGAAACAATACCTAGTTTCAAATTCTAGACCTGCCATTAACTACATGTGTGATCTTGTAACCAGGTAGGAAGGATTAATTTTAAATTTACACTAGATCTACTTCTGTGACTTTATCCCTTTTTGGTTATTATAAACATACATAATGGCCTGCTTCAAGGAGATAATCTGAGCCTCCCACCTGTAAAGGACAATATCACGTTCCCCTGCCTGAGACTTGCTATTCTAGGGGACATTTTCAAGGATTGAATAGTGTTTTTACTTTGTTTCCTCACCTCCTCACCTCTCTTATCCATAAAAGAACCTAGCAGCTAGGCCTCCACCAGATGGTTAGTTTGAGACAGTAGCCTGCTGCCATATTCTCAGTCAGCTGGCTCTCTGATTAAAGTTTCTTCCTTGTCTCAACACCTCGTCTCTCGGACTCACTGGCCTGTCATGCAGTGAGCAGAATGAGCTTGGACTTGGTAACAATCTCAGGCAAGTAAATTAAATCCATTACATCTTAGTTTCCTTACCTGTAACCTGGGACTAACCATTCCCATGCTACGAGGTCACTGTAAGGAATAAATACCACAAAGTGTGTACAGTACATGTCACATGTTAGGCACCCAACAAGTGCTAGTCCTTATTCCCATGATTGCTCATGTTGTATTAATACTTTTATCTTTGCTCTATAATATAAATAACATCTCCCTGTCCTGTGAGATATTAATGAAGACATTTCTGAATCCTATTCCTTCTTATTCTTTGACTCTTGAGAACAATAATTAGCTATTCCCTTCTATCATCAGATTCTAGACCCAGGATCAAGCTGCACTTACATTTGCCATTTCCATAAATTTTTTCTTCAACCTTTCTCTCCTGGTATGAACATTATGGAAGTGAAGTAGTGACTTGTTTTCCAGGAGGGAACTGCCAAGGCCAAAAAGAAATTGAAGTTTGTCTTCCTAGCCACTTTGGCCCTTGATAGAACAGAGATGGGAGAGGTGAAAAATAATTCTTTGTAAATAAAGTACTTTTTGACACAGTAGATTAAGCAATAATGGAAAAAGTTCTAAGATGTTGTTTTTCACAAATTACCACTGTTAACCTCTAAATTACATCAGCCAAGACAAATTTTTTTGTTCTCTGAACTCTGACACAGATTGGGTGAGCCCTCATAGGGAGTAAGAAAAGCATTTCTCTAAGTTAGTAAGAATTAGCCTATTTTGAATCCTGTTTCAGCCAGTGAAGATTCTGTCAGCTTTGAAAATTCTATCTGGATATGAAATGCAGTACTCCAATATCTTAAGAATTTAATTATCTTTTAAAAATTCTCTCAGCTTCAAGTTAACACTAAATGACATTCAAGTTAGCACTAAATGACATTGCATTTCCAGAATGGCAGCTCTATAATTAATGAATGATAATTTTTATGATATGTCCTATCTATTCTATAAATATTACTCATACTGTAGATAACTGTCCATTCTTACTTTGACCAATATAAATTAAAATGTCAGTTTAATAATATTAATAATCTTAAATGCCTTTATATGTTATTTATTAAATTCTAGTGAGAAAGGCAATTAAAAAATAGAAAATAATGGAAGAAAACAGATTGTATTTCATAGTAAATGTTCTGGAGGAGATAAGCTGATGATCAAGTATACACACTATCCAAAGGAACTGAAAAGGCTATTCTTTAAAAGAGCATCCATATATTTTAAAATTGGTGTGAGGTAATTTAGTTAAATACTATACAATGGGAAGTTAAATACTGCTCAGCAAGTTCATTGTTCTACTAGAGTTGTTGCCTTTTTTTTTTTTTTTAATTTTGCTGCTTTGGCATGTGAGGGGCCTTAAAGGTTGATCATATCCAGTACAATACACCAAATCTTTTAATTCCAGTATGGATTTGCTGCTAATTTGTGAGTCTTTAAAGGAGAAATGTGAGCTAATTTAAGGGCTCTTATTTAGAAAAGCCTTTGTAGTAATCAGTTGTGGTAAAAATTTATTTTTCATTAAGTGTTGTTAGCTCAGTAATCAACACACTAAATTGTCACCTTTATATATGTTGGTAATATGTTATTCTTTCTCCTTGTCTCAATAATTCTAATTCTTGAAAGATGTGTTCTTTTTTTAAAAAAAAATTAAAACTTTCTAACATAAATCTCCATTAGAATTTCAATAGATATTAATTCCAGAAACACTTAGAAATACGAACACCATAGTAAAACTAACACTCTTAGAAGGTGATTGAGCCAGCTTGTAGCAAAGGACAAATAGTGGGTGTCCTCTAGGATTCCTGGACTCTTTAATGTCAGTTATGTTATCCCTATTTTGCATATATAGATAACAAAACACAGAGGATAAGTGTTTTTCTGTTCTGAGTCATACAACTAGTGAGTGTCAAAGCTAGGATAAAAACTCAGAACATTCAGACTCTAAAACTTTCATTTATTGTGTAGATTGTTGAATTCAAGGAGAAGATGGTTGAGTCAGAAAATTACTCAAAATTTCATGTGTATTCTTGCCTTCAATTTGCAAATACTCTTCTCTTTATATACTCTCCTGTCACCAACTAATGGCCATTTTTGACAGTCACTGGGTAATTTGTTCCTCTTTTGTCAATACTGCTCTAAATTTAAAAGTACTTCTCTGAACGTATTTTAAATATTTGAATTTCCCTTTTGTATGTGGTAAGCGTAGCAAACTTGCATTTTTAGAACCTGATAAAGTGATATCTTGGGTTTTTTATTTCTCTTTTGTTCCTAAAGTTTGTTGTTGTTTTTTTAATGTTCTAACCCTCCCCACTTTCTTGGAATGTCATTCTATATACCCACCCACATATCTAATTTATGAGTCCACTGCACACACACACACAAAGAATGGGAATGACTGGGGGGGTGTTTTCTTTGAATAATTTCCTTGCAGTCTTCTATTTATAAGACCAATAATGAGGTTTATTGACCTAGGCAGGGGTAACAAAGAGACTAAGGTGTATGTAAGTAATATTAGGAATGAAAATAATAATGCAATGATAAATTTTAAAAAAGGTTTGAAAATATCAGAAGAGCATATTATGGAGCAAGTTTATACAGATAAAACTGAAAACAAATGAAATGAACATATTAATCAAATTTATCAGGAAAAATTAGAAAATCTACATAAACCAATATATTTAAATATATTGAATTAATATTAAAGATTAAGGAAAATCCCAGGTGGCATAGTGGTTAAAGAGTCTGCCTGCCAATGTAGGAGACATAAGAGTCATGGTTCAATTCCTTGTTGGGAGGATCCCTTGGAGTAGGAAATGGCAACCAACTCCAATATTCTTGTCCAGAAAATTTGATGAACAGAAGAGCCTGGCAGGCTACAGTCCATGGGATCTAAAGAGTCAGATACTACTGATCGACTGAGCTCACAGATAATAAAAGCTAAGCGCCTTCCCTCCTCCAAAAAAAAAAAAAAAGACTCTAGGTCCAGATGATTAAATGATTTTACTGGCAAATTTACCCTAACTTTCAAGGATCAAACGATCCAAATCACATTAACAATTTCAGAAAATGGAAAAAAAGAAAACCACTCAACTCACTTTATGAGGCCTTGACCATAAAACCAAGAAAGGACAGAAGCAGAAGAGAAAAACGTAGTCTAATCTCACTTATAAACATGGGTGAAATGTATGAAACAATAACCATTAGACAGTTATTGTTTGGGACCAAATCCTAAGGGTCATCTTTAATTCTTCCTTTCCCCCTTCGTATCCCTTATGTAGTGAATCAGTTGGCAAGTTTTATTGACTCAGTCTGGTAAACAAATCCCAAATCTGTTTTATTTGCTCTCTACTATCGCAACAACAGGCCAAGCCATGTCTCAATGCAGTGGCCTACTTAGTCACCTTTCCACTCTTCTAACTATAATACATTGTCCTTTAAAAATATAAATTAGATCATGTCATTCCTGGATCAAAACACTGTAAAGATTTTCTGTGATCCATAGAATAAAGGTCAAACCTCACCATAATCTACATGTCCCTGTATAATCTGACTTCTGCCTACCTCTTCAACCTCATTGCCTACCATTCTTCTTCTGGCTCACTCTACTCTAGGTATGCTGATATTCTTCCTGTTATTTGAAAAGACCAAGCTTGTTTACCATTAAGAGGTTTGACATTTTCTGTGCCCTCTGCACGGAATACTCTTCCTATAACTGTATACAGAGTAATTTCATTCTGATCTTTCAAGCCTCTGTTTAAAATTCACCACCTCAGAGAAATCTTCCCTAACCTATCTTACCATTTCTTCATTCTCTCTCCCTCATCCCCTCCCTCTGTATACTCGTAGCTGTGCTCATATTTCTTCATATGGCTTGTCAGTATCTAAAATTGCAATTTTCAAATCTTTTAGAAGTTCATTCTCTTTTTCCCTCACTAGAATCTAAGCTCCAGGAGGACACAGAATTTTTTCTTGTTCTTTGCTGTATTTCTACACCCAGAAGAGGTCCTGGTAGTATGTATTAAATGAATAAACCTAGTGCATAATTCATTTCACAGATGAGAAAACTGAAGCCCAGGGCAGGAAAAAGACTTGTTCAAGGTTACTTGTCCAACCTAAAATGAAACCCTTTCTACTGAGTCACTTCCAATGCACTTTCAACTCTACCACATATCTGTGTACCTCTAGCTCCACAATCCTAGTTTTGAAAGACAATCCTGTCCTTTCTCTGGTGGACTAGTATGAGTATTAATTAATGAAAATGTTTATGAAGCATGCAGCAGGCAAATCAGTATGATTATGAGCCTTAGATATGGATACTATATCACTTTGTGCCTTTCTAGTAGTGGCTCGGTTTCATTTCAAGAGTGCTTCCTTTCAGAATTTGGAAAAACACTTCTTTTCTATGTGTGTGTCTATTAGTAAATATGATAAAGCATGTTAGAGCCAAACCTGCTCAGCTAATGAAATTAACTTATTCCAAATAATTCATGAGCCCACTGGCTCAGATTGAAGTCCCATTTTCACCAGTAAGCAAAGTAATTTTACGATATATATAAAAAAACACAGAAAAGGTCACAGATTGATGGTATGTATGCATACATGCATGTGTGCTTGTTCATCATTCAGTCACTAGGTTGTGTCTAACTCTTTGCAACCCCGTGGGCCACAATATGCTAGGCTCCTCTGTTCTCCACTGTCTCCCAGAGCTTGCCCAAGTTCATGTCGATTGAATTGGTGATGCCATCCAACCATCTCACATCCTCTGTCACCCTCTTCTTCTCCTGCCCTCAATCTTTCCCAGCATCAGGGTCTTTTCCAATAAGTTGGCTCTTCACATCACATAGCCAAAGTATTGGAGCATCACTTTTAGCAACAGTCCTTCCAATGAATGTCCAGGGTTGATATGCATGTGTGGTACAATTTCATTAATTCATTATGCAAGTACCACTTGCCTGTGACTGTGCCAATGGAGATATGAAAGAATTGGCAAGCATAATTTTTATAATTAGTGATCTTCCAATATAGGATCCTGAAAGAATTAGGACATTATTCTGACACATTATTTAAGCAATGAGGGATAGTAATAGTAAGAACATATCTACTAGGGCTGGTGTGATTCACAGCAAGAAAAAAATCACTATGAGGTAGAGTTTATCTGTACAAGCAACACAGAGGCTACATGTTGCAATACTATGTGTGCCCTTACCTTCTGTTTTTTGTGGTCAGGCTCACAGTGTATTGATATATCATTAAAAATAGTTTATTTTGTTTGCATTCAGGCTGAAAGCCATTGATCAGAGGAGACCGAGTTTTCTAGGGTTTCAAAGGAATTCTTAGAAGATGATAAAGTCTGGTAGTTGCCTTTGATTTTTCTAAGCAGAAGCACAGTGTTCAAGTATTCTTTGTCTCCCTTCAGAAGTGGGAGTCGAGATGGTATCCTGTCACTGTGGAATATTTCACAAGGGTTCATCAAACTTTCAGAATATCAGTTTCCTCTTGGCTTATCACTGAACAAAGTAGAAAGGATGTGTTCTGTTTTGTTTGCTCTGGGCAGCCTATGTCTCCGAATTGTCTGTTTCCTGTCAGTTGCCACTAGAGAGATGCTGATTAACTGCATTTGATTTGTGGATAGAATTTTAAACAACATTAAGGGATTCTCACTGAAACTGCTCAACCCTTTCAGGCATAATCCTACAAACCCCAACACTGAGTAATGCCCATTAAAGCTGATGGACACGGTGTCTGATGAGGGCAGTTCAGTCAACAGAGTAGTCTGTGATGATGACTGCACGGGTTATGCAGAACTGTGCAAATGCCATACATGTCTGTGGGAAATTAGACCTTTTGACCAGCTTCCAAATAGAGCCTTCCATTTGCAACAGGCAAAACACTAACCACGTTTTTTCTTTAAAAATGTATTAGGAAAGAAATTATGTACTAGAATATTAGTTTTGTTATAATAAGAACTAGAGGGACTTTAAAAATAGATTTTGGCTACTGGGAGTAGAAAATTGGTTCACAGTGATAAATTTTATGCATTTATTTATTTCAGAGCATTTCCTTGAGCAGTGTGCGCAGGTAAGTGAAAAATACTATGGAATTTATTTTTACATGTTAGAGAAGGATGAGATCAGAGTTTCTCAAAATAAGGACTGCCTGTCATAGAGTCACCTGGGAAGTCTATGATAAATGCAGATCCCAGGCACCTATCCCAGGCTTGCTGTTTCAGAGTCTAAAGTTTAGGCCTAGAGATTTTCACTTAAAGGAAAACATACAATACTGACCAGATGTTTCTTATATATTTAAGATTTTGTAGCACTGGAAGTTGAAATTGGAGAGTAAATACTTAGGAGCAAAGTTTTTTAGAAAGGAATCAGCAGAAGGATAGTGTGCATAGGGAGTGTTCACCAAATTTGACAGCTTTATATCTCATTGGCATCCCAATGTTGTTTATAAGAATAAGACTGCTGTATCAAATAAAAGTGGGCTAGATATATTGTGGAGTGCTCCTGCAATACTGTACAATGATTTAACATAATTTTATAGAATGAGATATAAATGCATGGGAAGATACTCAATTCATATTGTTAATTGAATAAAGCTTGCCACAAAATATTGTGTACATCACAATTGCTTTCACAAATAATATATAGTTATAAGCAAGGAAAGGTAAGTGGACAGACAGATACATTTATCTGATACGGTAAAATGAATGAATGGTACAAAATTACAGGTAATTTTTATGGTCTTTTGGCTTATCTGTATTTTCTCTATTTTCAATAAAGAATATTTACTACAAAAGTAATACCAAAATTGTTATCACAAGAAGAAAGTACCCACTTCTTATGTCATAATATAATGTTAACATCTTAATTGAAGCCCTTTCAGATCCATATTGTGTTGTTCTTTAGCAACTGAGATATTACTATTATTCAAATAAAAAGTGGTTATTTGTTATATAAATAAAATATATATAAATACATAGCTATGAAAAGAAGAGAAGTGAAAAGCAAAGGAGAAAAGGAAAGATATAAGCATCTGAATGCAGAGTTAAAAGAATATCAAGGAGAGATAAGAAAGCCTTCCTCCGCAATCAATGCAAAGAAATAGAGGAAGAAAATAGAATGGGAAAGACTAGAGATCTCTTCAAGAAAATTAGAGATTCCAAGGGAATATTTCATGCAAATAAGGGCTCAGTACAGGACAGAAATGGTATGGACCTAACAGAAGCAGAAGATATTAAGAAGAGGTGGCAAGAATACACAGAAGAACTTTACAAAAAAGATCTTCACAACCCAGATAATCACAATGGTGTGATCCCTCACCTAGAGTCAGACATCCTGGAATATGAAGTCAAGTACTTGGGCCTTGGGAAGCATCACTACAAACAAAGCTAGTGGAGGTTATGGAATTCCAGTTGAGCTATTTCAAATCCTGAAAGATAATGCTGTGAAAGTGCTGAACTCAATATGCCAGCAAACTTGGAAAACTCAGCAGTGGCCACAGGACTGGAAAAGGTCAGTTTTCATTCCAATCCCAAAGAAAGGCAAAGAATGCTCAAAACGACCACACAATTGCACTCATCTCACACGCTAATAAAGTAATGCTCAAAATTCTCCAAGCCAGGCTTCAACAGTACATGAACTGTGAACTTCCAGATGTTCAAGCTGGTTTTAGAAAAGGCAGAGGCACCAGAGATCAAATTGCCAATATCCGCTGAATCATCGAAAAAACAACAGATTTCCAGAAAAACATCTATTTCTGCTTTATTGACTATGCCAAAGCCTTTGACTATGTGGATAACAATAAACTGTGGAAAATTCTGAGAGATGGGAATACCAGACCACCTGACCTGCCTCTTGAGAAACATGTATGCAGGTCAGGAAGCAACAGTTAGAACTGGACATGGAACAACAGACTGGTTCCAAGTAGGAAAAGGAGTACGTCAAGGCTGTATATTGCCACCCTGCTTATTTAACTTATATGCAGAGTATATCATGAGAAACTGTGGGCTGGATGAAGCACAAGCTGGAATCAAGATTGCTGGAAGAAATATCAATAGCCTCAGATACGTAGATGACACCACCCTTATGGCAGAAAATGAAGAAGAACTAAAGAGCCTCTTGATGAAAGTGAAAGAGGAGAGTGAAAATGTTGGCTTAAAGCTCAACATTCAGAAAACTAAAATCATGGCATCTGGTCCCATCACTTCATGGCAAATAGATGGGGAAATAGTGGCTGACTTTATTATTTGCACTCCAAAATCACTGTAGATGGTGACTACAGCCATGAAACTTTCCTGTGGAGGAAAGTTATGACCAACCTAGACAACATATTACAAAGCAGAGAAATTACTTTGTCAACAAATGTCCATCTAGGCAAGGCTGTGGTTTTTCCAGTGGTCATGTATGGATGTGAGAGTTGGACTATAAAGAAAGCTGAGTGCCAAAGAATTGATGCTTTTGAACTGTGGTATTGGAGAAGACTCTTGAGAGTCCCTTGGACAGCAAGGAGATCCAACCAGTCCAGCCTAAAGGAGATCAGTCCTGTGTGTTTTTTGGAAGGACTGATGTTGAAGCTGAAACTCCAATAATTTGGCCACCTGATGTGAAGAGCTGACACATTTGAAAAGACCCTGATGCTGGGAAAGATTGAGGGCAGGAGGAGGAGGGGAGAACAGAGGATGAGATAATTTGATGGCATCACCAACTCAATGGACATGAGTTTGGGTGAACTCCAGGAGTTGATGATGGACAGGGAGGCCTGATATGCTGCAGTTCATGTGGTCACAAAGAGTTGGACACGACTGAGTGACTGAACTGAACTGATATATATATATATATATATATAAAATAAAAATAAATTTACAAAATATATATGTTTGGAAGAAGATGAATATAAAATGAATTAATGGAATGGAGGCCAATACTGTTTTGGTTTTGGCCTACCTTGATGCAGACTTCCCTGGTTGTTCAGTGGTAAAGAATCTGCCTGCCAATACAAGAGACTCAGGTTCAATCCTGGGTCAGAAAGATCCCATGTAGAAGGAAATGACAACCCACTCCAGTGTTCCTCCCTGGGAAATCCCATGGACAATGAGCCTGATGGGTTGCAGTCCATGGATTGCAGAAAATTTGACCTGACTTAGTGACTAAACAACAACAACCTTAATTTCACTCAAAAGTATCACTTTTAAACATTGGGTATGTGTATTTAAAATATTTTTTTGCAGCCTGAAATAAATTAAAATGGCTGATTTTGAACAATTTTTAGATTTATTTTTATTTAGTTTGTTGGTCATAACATTATACAAGTTTCATGTGTATAACATTATATGTCTACTTCTATACACCCAGTGGCCTGCTCACCACCCCAAATTTTGATTCTTATCTGTCATCAAACAGTTCATCTCCTTTACCCATTTCACTCTCCACACTGTCCCTTTCCCTCTGGGAACTACTACTCTTTTCTGGTATCTTCATGTTTGTTTCTGTTTGACTTGTTTTGTTCACTGATTTGTAAATAAAATTTTCAAAGAAAGAGAAATGTAGCCTCTAGAACTGCAATATCCAGTATGAAAGTGATTAGCCACATGTGGCTATTGAGTGTTTGGTACAGGGCTGGTCTGATTTCACATATGGTAGAAGTATAAAATAGAAGGGGAAGAAGTGGAAGCAGTGACAGGTTTTATTTTCTTGGGCTGCAAAATCCCTGTGGACTGTGACTGCAGCCATGAAATTAAAAGATGCTTGCTCCTTGGAAGGAAAGCTATGAAAAACTGAGACAGCATATTAAAAACCAGAGAAACTGCTTTGCTGACAAAGGTCCATATAGTCAAAGCTATGGTTTTTCCAGGAGTCATGCACAGATGTGAGAGCTGGACCATAAAGTAAGCTGAGCAATGAAGAATTGATGCTTTCAAACTGTGATGCTGGAGAAGACTCTTTTGAGCCCCTTGGACAGCAAGGTGATAAAACCAGTCAATCCTAAAGGAAATCAGTCCTGAATATTCATTGGAAGGACTGATGCTGAAGTTGAGGTTCCAATGCTTCAGCCACCTGATGCAAAGAGCTGACTCATTGGAAAAGACTCTGATCCTGGGAAAGAATGAGGGCAGGAAGTGAAGAGGGTGACAGAGGATGAGATGGTTGGATGACATCACCGACTCAAGGGACATGAGTTTGAGCAAACTCTGGGAGATAGAGAAGGACAGGGAAGCCTGGCATTCTGCAGTCCATGGGTTTGCAAACAGTTGGACACAAATTAGCAATTGGACAACAACAATATGCATATAGGCAATTTATGAGTTGACAGACACCTAAAGCAGAAACTGAGCTTCCCCAGTGGCTCAGTTGGTAAAGAATCCACCTGCCAAGCAGGAATCACCGGTTCAATCCCTGGGTCAGGAAGATCCCTTGGAGAAGGAAATGGCAACCTGATCCTATATGCTTGCTGGGAAAATCCCATGGAAAGAAGAGCCTGGAAGTCTACGGTCCATGGGGTCACAAAGAGCTGGGGCTTAGCCACTTAATAGCAGCAAAAGGGGCAATTGCCTAAAGCATTTCTGGCTTATCCTCTTTCTGGGATCATAACTCCTCAAGTCCCTGTCATCTTGGCCTCCCCTGACTCCAACTTCTGTCTCTATAGTGAGACTTCTGCAAGCCCCAGATTGAGACTTTCTGACTCTCTTCTCTACACAGTTAATGGGTGAATACCCCAGGGATAAAAAGCAGGAGTAAATGTGGAACTCACCTCAGGGTAATTCCCTTCTATCTAGAATCTTGGTCCCTCTAAATTGTGGTTTCCTTGATAGCCAATGCCTTCAAATCACATATTTGAAAAACTTTATACAGCTTTTGTAGTTGTCCCCAAGCTGAAGTAGCCTACTCTGTCATGACCAGATGTAGGAAACAGTCTTGGAATTTTTTAAGTTTGCCAAGTTGGTGCACTAATCACCTTAAACCAGTGTCTTAGCTTAGTGTGTTATCTTGATTTATGTTCCCCGATGGTGACCTTTTGCTTCAGTAGAGCCATCCTTGTTCTCAAGGAGGAATACGGATTAGCCCTCAGCTTTGAAGAAACGTAACAAGCCACTCCCACTACTAGTGTGGCTATAGCCTTCTGACAATGACCCAGTGGCATTCTCTTTGTATATAAAAGATGACAGATTGCTAAGAAGGAATAGACCAAAGTCCAAATATTAATAATTTTGACAGAATTTAGGAGGGCACAAAAGCAGCAATAAAAATAGCTTGCTATGTGATTATTAACTCACTCTTGGGTCTCACTGAGAGCTTTCAAAAACATTTTACATCTGTACTTTAGCATATCTTTCATTTCAAACCTTTTAGTGTTTTTATGTCTGCCACATTGTATAATTATATTTCAAGGCTTGGTTAGTCCTCAAAAGTTATTCTTGGGTTTTAACCTTGAATACTCTACCAAGCAAAAATGTAATAATTATATTTTCTTTATGGCAATATGCCTGTATATTCATGAGAGTTTATAAATAAAATGGATTTTTCAAAGACTAAATTCTACCAGTTCACTTCATGAAGCCTTTTTCAGAATGTAGGTTTGAATGAAGCAAAATGAATCATTCCTGCTATTAAGACTTGCAGAATGTAAATGAAAAGATACACAAAATCATATTTTGCTGGTTCACCTTGTTGGATTTATACCTTTCTTTTTATCTGCTGTAGTTACAAATGCTCACTTAATAAACTTTAATATTTTCTCTCCCAATAAATAGATTCCTGACTAAAGTTGTTTTCTTTTCTTTTCATTTTTTGGATTAGCTGAACAAAACTGTATACCACTCTGGTACTTAAGGAATCTTTTTGCCCATAAATGAAAAATAAATTGAACACAATTTAAATTTATGTGCTAATCTACCTCTGTCACTCCCTCCTTTCTTTTTTTTTTTTTCCTTTGTATTGATTTCAAAGGCTAGGCTAGTGCAGAAAACATGACTAGACTGACCAAAAATCTATTTCCAAATTCAGAATTAGTTGAATCCTATTTGGGATTTGGTCCTGATGCTAAAGATGAAACTGCAATACTTTGGCCACCTCATGCAACGAGTTGATTCACTGGAAAAGACTCTGATGCTGGGAAAGGTTGGGGGCAGGAGGAGAAGGGGACGACAGAGAATAAGATGTCTGGATGGCATCACTGACTCTATGGACATGAGTTTGAGTGAACTCCGGGAGTTGGTGATGGACAGGGAGGCCTGGCGTGCTGTGATTCATGAGGTCGCAAAGAGTCGGACACAACTGAGCGACTGAACTGAACCGAACAACATTGTTGCAAATTGCCTGACATTAATTGACAAGTCATCACATGCTTGCTAGAGGCAACCAAATGGATTACATTCAGAACCAAGTCCTGAAATAATAAGTAAACTTGACTCAATATGTGGGAAACATATGAACAGACTGGATTTGTGTAGTCTGGAAAAAAGACTGGAGGGGAGGTAGGAACATGATAGCTATCTTTAAATATTTTAAGAGCTGTCATGTTGAAAAGGAATTTAAATTCTTTATAGGAGGTCACAAAGAGTAGAAATAGGATGAACCATAAGAAGCTACTAAAGGGTTCTGTTAAATATAAGATGAACTTTGTAATCATCACTGAAAAAATAACAGTATGTTTTTAATTAATGAGACAAAGATTCTTAAATCTTAGAGTGTTGCTTAGTTGTTCTCAGTTAAGTTAGCTAAAGAAATACAATTTTTATGCAAGAAACAAATATTTGAGAATGAATTGTTGAAAGTTCATTAAGTGATACCTTTGAAGTACTAAAAAAAATAGAATTCTTTACTCAGTGAAAACACTCTCCAAAAATAATGGCACGTTCAGTTCAGTTCAGTTCAGTTTAGTCACTCAATCGTGTCCGACTCTTTGCGACCCCATGAATCACAGCATGCCAGGCCTCCCTGTCCATCACCAACTCCTGGAGTTCACTCAAACTCATGTCCATCGAGTCGGTGATGCCATCCAGACATCTCATTCTCTGTCCTCCCCTTCTCCTCCTGCCCCCAATCCCTCCCAGCATCAGAGTCTTTTCCAGTGAGTCAATTCTTCTCATGAGGTGGCCAAAGTATTGGAGCTTCAGCTTTAGTATCAGTCCTTCCAATGAACACCCAGGATTGATCTCCTTTAGAATGGACTGGTTGGATCTCCTTGCAGTCCAAGGGACTCTCAAGAGTCTTCTCCAGCACCACAGTTCAAAAGCATCAATTCTTCGGCGATCAGTTTTCTTCACATTACGCTTGTGTAAAAATTCATTGGGATGGGGGTTCAAGATGGGGAACACATGTACACTAGGGGCAGATTAAAGTCAATTTGTAAAGTAAAAAAAAAATAATAAAAAAAATAAGCTATCCTAAAAAATAAAAGGAGATAAACACATTTTCAGACAAAAATAAGGAGGAATTTGGAACATGTGAAACTGCACTAAAAGGTATATGAAAGGGAATTCCTCACGTAATGGGAAAATAATCCCAGGCGGAAGAATGGGAAGATGGAATGAAGAGCACAAAAAGGATAAATATCCGAGTAAATAAAAAGGAATATTATAGAGGAGTAATGGTTGTTTAAAATAATAATAGCATCTTATGAACTTTTAGAATATATGTAGAATAAAATGAATAATAACATAAGGGATCTGAGGAAAATAACAAGGGTTAAACTATTTAAAAATCTTTTCCACATTTATGAAGTGGTAAAAGTGTTCATTTATAATGGACGGTAATAGGTCAAGAGTGTATATTCTAATTTCTATAGTAATAACTTTAAAATACTAACTACCAGGTTAAAAGAAACAATAATCACAAGTTAAAAGTTGGGTTAAACAGAATAAACAACAGAAACAGTAAAACTTATTTATTCTGAAACAAAGAAGGGAGGAAGATAAAAAAAAAAAAAGAACAGATCAGGACAAGTAGATAGTTAATTCAAACCAAAATATATCATAATGGCATGAAATGTGTGTAGACTAGACTAACTACTCCAAATTAGTAATAAAGATTTTCAAAGTAGATTTCTTAAAAAGCTACACACTGTTTACAAGAGATAGAACTTAAATAGAAGACAGAAAGATTCATAGTAAATGTCCAGAAAATACATCATGCAAATACTAGCCAGAAGAAAGCTGATATATTACTATCTAGACCCAGTCAACTTTAAGGAAACATATACTGCTATTAAAGATAAACAAATATTTCATAATGATTAAAAGAGGTCAACCCAACAGGAAGAACAAAATAAATTCTAATTAACCTATTAACCTCAACAAGTATAAAGCAAAAATAATCAGACGTAAGACCACAATCATATTTTAAACTTTGAGATACTCCTCTCAGTAACTGATAAAAGAAGAAAAAATATATGTTGAACATATGAATGAAAAAATGGCAGCTTGTACTAATTGATATGTACTAAAATATACCCAACAACTAAAGAATGCACCTTCTTTATAACAAATGCACATTGGGTCATAAGGGAATTCTTAATGAATTTCTAAGGACTAAAATTCTAAGCATGTTCTTTAACACATGAAATTAAACTAGAAAATTTCCAAATGTTTAGAAATTAAAACATTTAAAATTATAGGTAGAAAAAAATGACATTTAAATAGTTCAAAATAAGGCTAAAACAGTACTTAAAAAGAGATTCATAGCCTTAAAGATGCATCTATTAACAAAGAAGAAAGAATAAATTAAGTGGCCAAATTATTCAGCTCAATAAAGAGGAGTAGAAATCAGAAACTTTATAAAGGAGAAGAATTGAAGTAAATGACAAAGAAATAATCATAAAGAAAACCAATAAAGCTTAAAGTTTATTTTCTGAAAAGTTTGATAAAATTAATAAACCTGTATAGTACTAATCCAGGAGAAAAATGGAATTACAAATTGCAAATTAAGGATGAGATGCCTTGGAAAAATATCTATTCAGAGTTCCCACCCATTTTTTAAATCTAGGTTGTTTGTCTTTTGGATGTTGAGTTATATGATCTGTTTATGTATTTTGGATATTAACCCCTTATTGGTCATATCATTAGCAAATATTTTCTCCCATTTAGTAGGTTGTCTTTCATTTTGTTGATGATTTCTTTGTGAGGCAAAAGTTTTTAAGTCTAATTAGGTCCCATTATTTCTTTTTGCCTTTATTTCTTTTGCTTTAGGAAATGTTATTATTCAATCGCTAAGTGGTGTCTAATTCTTTGTGACCCCACAGATCAGCAGACTTCCCTGTCCTTCATTATCTCCCAGAGTTTGCTCAAACTCATGTCCCTAGAGTCAGTGATGCCATCCAAGTCTCCTCTCCTCCTGCCTTCAGTCTTTCCCAGCATCAGGGTCTTTTCCAATGAGTTGGCTCTTCGCATCAGATGGTCTAAGTATTAGAGCTTCAGCATCAGTCCTTCCGATGAATATTCAAGGTTGATTTCCTTTAGGATTGACTAGTTCTATCTCCTTGTAGTCCAAGGGACTCTCAAAGTCTTCGCTAGCACCACAGCTCAAAAGCATCAATTCTTTGGTGCTCAGCCTTCATAGTTCAACTCTTACATCCATATATAACTACTAGAAAAACCATAGCTTTGACTATATGGACCTTTGTCAGCTAAGTGATAGCTCTGCCTTGTAATACACTGTCTAGGTTTGCCATAGGTTTCCTCCTTGGATAGAAGCGTCTTTTAGTTTCATGACTATAGTCACTGTCTGAAGTGATTTTGTAGTCCAAGAAAATAAAATCTGGCACTGCTTCCATTTTTTCCCCATTATATTTGCCGTGAAATGATGGGACTAGAGGCTATAATATTAGTTTTATTTTGTTTCTTTTTTAAAAAAATATTTATTTTTAATTAGAGGATAATTACTTTATAATATTGTGTTGATTTCTGCCATACATCAAATGTTGAGTTTCAGGCCAGCCCTTTTATCCTCATCAAGAGGCTTTCTTTTTTTTTACATTTCAAAACAGTTTTAATTATTTTTTCAAGTAGAAAGATTTCATTATATTTATTTATTTTTGAAATTATTTTAATTAGAGGATAATAACTTTACAATATTGTGATGGTTTTTGCCATACATCAACATGAATCAGCCATGGGTGCACATGACCCCCTATCCTGAACCCCACCTACCCACCTCTTTTTGTTGTTGTTCAGTCACTCAGTCATGTCCAACTCTTTGGGACACAGTGGACTGCAGCATGCCAGGCTTCCCTGTCCTTCACCATTTCCCAGAGTTTGCTCAAACTCATGTTCATAGAGTTGGGGATGCCATCCAACCATCTTGTCCTCTGTCACCCGCTTCTCCTGCTTTCAATCTTTCCCAGTGTCAGGGTCTTTTCCAGTAAGTTGGCTGTTTGCATTAGGTGGCCAGAGTATTGGAGCTTCAGCTTTAGCATCAGTCCTTCCAATGAATATTCATGGTTGATTTCCTTCTGTATTGACTGGTTTGATCACCTTGATGTCCAAGGGACTCTCAAGAGTCTTCTCCAACACCACAGTTCAAAAGCATCAATTCTTCAGTACTCAGCCTTCTTTATGGTTCAATTCTTATGTTTATACATGACTACTGGAAAACCATAGCTTTGACTATATGGACCTTGGTCAGCAAATTAATGTCTTTGATTTTTAAAAAAATTTTTTTCAAACTTATTTTAATTGGAGGATAATTGCTTTATAATATTGTGGTGGGTTTTGCCATACATTGACATGAATCAGCTACAGGAGCATATGTGTCCCCCCATCCTGAACTCCACTCCCACCTCCCTACCCACCCCATCCTTCTGGATTGTCCCAGAGCACTGGTCTTTTTTTTTTTAATTCATTTTATTGGAGGCAAATTATCTTACATTAATATATTGGTTGATTTTGCCATACATTGACATGAATCCGCCCCGGGTGTACATGTGTTCCCTTTCTTGAACCCCCCTCCCACCTCCCTCTTCCCCATATCCTCCCTCCAGGTCATCCCCGTGCACCAGCCCCAATCATCATGTATCATGTGTCGAACCTGGACTGGTCACTTATGATAAAATACATGCTACAATGCCATTCTCCCCAATCATCCCACCTTCACCCTCTCCCACAGAGTCCCAAAGACTGTTCTATATACCTATGTCTCTTTTGCAGTCTCGTATACAGGGTTCAGGTTACCATCTTTCTAAATTCCATATATATGCATTAGTATACTGTATTGATGTTTTTCTTTCTGGCTTACTTCACTCTGTATAATTGGCTCCAATTTCATCTACCTCATTAAAACTGATTCCAATGCATTCTTTTTGATGGCTGAAAAATACTCCATTGTGTATATGTACCAAAGCTTTCTTATCCATTCATCTGCAGATGGACATCTAGGTTGCTTCCATGTCCTGGCTATTATAAACAGTGCTGCAATGAACATTGGAGTACATGTGTCTCTTTCAATTCTGGTTTCCTTGGTGTGTATGCCCAGGAGTGCGATTGCTGGATCATATGGCAGTTCTATTTCCAGTTTTTTGAGGAATCTCCACACTGTTCTCCATAGTGGCTGTACTAGTTTGCATTCCCACCAACAGTGTGAGAGGGTTCCCTTCTCTCCACACCCTCTCCAGCATTTATTGCATGTAGACTTTTGGATAGCAGCCATTCTGACTGGTGTGAAATGGTATCTCATTGTGGCTTTGATTTGCATTTCTCTGATTATGAGGGATGTTGAGCATTTTTTCATGTGTTTGTTAGCCATCTTTATGTCTTCTTTGGAGAAATGTCTGTTTAGTTCTTTGGCCCATTTTTTGATTGGGTCATTTATTTTTCTGGAATTGAGCTGCAGGGGGTGCTTGTATATTTTGGAGATTAATCCTTTATCAGTTGCTTCATTTGCTATTATTTTCTCCCATTCTGAAGGCTGTATTTTCACCTTGCTTAGAGTTTCCTTTGCTACCAGAGCACTGGTCTTGAGTGCCCTGCTTCATGCATTGAACTTGCACTAGTCATCTACTTTACATATAGTAATATACATGTTTCAGTGCTATTCTCTCAAATAATCACACCCTTGCCTTCTCCCACATAGTCCAAAAGTCTGTTCATTACATCTGTGTCTCTTTTGCTGCCTTACACATAGGATCATCATTACCATCTTTCTAAATCCCATATATATGTGTTGATATACTGTATTGGTGTTTCTCTTTCTGACTTACTTCACTCTGAATAGTAGGCTCCAGTTTCAGCCAACTCATTAGAACTGATTCAAATGTGTTCCATTTTATAGCTGAGTAATACTCCATCATGTATATGCACCACAACTTCTTTATCCTTTCATCTGTCAATGGATATCTAGGTTGCCTCCATGTCCTAGGTATTGTAAACAGTGCTTCAGTGAACATTGGGGTACATGTTTCTTTTTCAATTCTGGTTCCTCAGTGTGTATCACCAGCAGTGGGATTACTGGGTCGTGTATGGCAGTTCAGTTTCCAGTTTTTAAAGGAATCTCCACACTGTTCTCCATAGTGGCTATACCAGTTTGCATTCCCATAAACAGTGTAAGAAGGTTCCGTTTATCTCCACACTGTCTCCATCATTTGTTTGTAAACTTTTTGAAGATGACTATTGTCTAGTCAAGGCTATGGTTTTTCCAGTGGTCATGTATGGATGTGAGAATTGGACTGTGAAGAAAGCTGATCGCCGAAGAATTGATGCTTTTGAACTGTGGTGCTGGAGAAGACTCTTGAGAGTCCCTTGGACTGCAAGGAGATCCAACCAGTCCATTCTAAAGGAGATCAATCCTGGGTGTTCATTGTAAGGACTGATGCTAAAGCTGAAACTGCAATACTTTGGCCATCTCATGCGATGAGTTGACTCACTGGAAAAGACTCTGATGCTGGGAAGGATTGGGGGCGGGAGGAGAAGGGGATGACAGAGAATGAGATGGCTGGATGGCATCACCGACTCGATGGACATGAGTTTGAGTGAACTCCAGGAGTTGGTGATGGACAGGGAGGCCTGGCGTGCTATGATTCATGGGGTCACAAAGAGTCGGACACGACTTAGCAACTGAACTGAACTGATTCTGACCAGAGTGAGATGATACTTCACTGTAGTTTTGATTTGCATTTATCTAATAATGAGTGATGTTGAACATCTTTTCATGTGTTTATTAGCCATGTGTATGTCTTCTTTGTAGAAATGTCTGTTTAGTTCTTTTGTCCACATTTGGATTGGTTGTTTGTTTTCCTGTTATTGAGCTGCATGAGCTGCTTGCATATTTTGAAGATTAAGTCTTTGTCAGTTGTTTCATTTGGTATTATTTTCTCCCATTCTGAAGGATGCCTTTTCACTTGGCTTACAGTTTCCTTCGTTGTGCAAAAACTTTTAAGTTTAATTAGGTCCCTCTTATTTTATTTTGTTTTTGTTTCCATTACTCTGGGAGGTGGGTCATAGAGGATCTTGCTGTGATTTGTGTCAGAGAGTGTTCTGCCTAGGTTTTCCTCCAAGAGTTTTATAGTTTCTGGTCTTACATTTAGATCTTTAATCCATTTTGAGTTTATTTTTGTGTATGGTGTTAGGGAGTGTTCTAGTTTCATTCTTATACACGTGGTTGACCAGATTTCCCAGCACCACTTGTTAAAGAGATTGTCTTTTCTCCATTGTATATTCTTGCCTCCTTTGTCAAAGATAAAGTGTCCATAGGTGTGTGGATTTATCTCTGGATTTTCTGTTTTATTCCATTGATCTATATTTCTGTCTTTGTGAGAGTACCATACTCTCTTGATGATTGTAGCTTTGTAGTATAGTCTGTAGTCAGGAACATTGATTCCTCTGGTTCCAATGTTCTTTCTCAAGATTGCTTTGGTTGTTTGTGGTTTTTTTGTGTTTCCATGCAAATTATGAAATTATTTGTTCTAGTTCTTTGAAAAATATCATTGGTAGCTTGAGAGGGATTGCATTGACTCTCTAGATTGCTTTGGGTGGTATACTCATTTTCACTATATTGATTCTTCCAAACCATGAACATGATAATGTGTCTCCATCTATTTGTGTCATCTTTGATTTCTTTAGTCAGTGTTTTATTGTTTCCTATATATAGGTCTTTCATTAGGTAAATTTATTCCTAAGTATTTTATTGTTTTCAAAGCAACGGTGAATGGGATTATTTCCTTGATTTCTCTGTCTGTTTTTTCATTGTTAGTGTATAGGAATGCAAGGGACTTCTGTGTATTAATTTTATATCCTACAACTGTATTAGTTGTAGCATGTAAATTTACCAGTTCTAGTAGTTTTCTGGTGGTATCTTTAGGGTTTTCTATGTAAAGGATCATGTCATCTGCATACTGTGAGTATTTTACTTTTTCTTTTACAATCTGAATTCCTTTATTTTTCTTCTCTGATTGCTGTGGTTAAAACTTCCAAAACTATGTTGAATAGTAGTGGTGAGAGTGGGTACACTTGTCTTGTTCCTGATTTTAGAGGAGATATTTTCAATTTTTCAACATTAAAGATAATATTTGCTGTGGGTTTATCATATATGGCTTTTATTATGTTGAGGTATGTTCCTTCTATGCCTGCTTACTGGAGAGTTTTTATCATAAATGGGTATTGAATTTTGTCAAAGTCTTTCTCTGCATCTATTGAGATAATCATGTAGTTATTATCTATCTATATGTGTAAGGGGGTGGAGCAAGTGAATAGATCCAAGGTGGATCAAGTCCACTTTGATCTATCCATTGGTGTGAGTGTGGTATTAAAGTTGCACACTATTATTGTGTAACTGTTAATTTCCCCTTTCATACATGTTAGCATTTGCCTTATATATTGGTGTGCTTTCTGCCATAAGTGTGGTATCATCTGCATATCTGAAGTTATTGTTATTTCTCCTGGCAATCTTGATTCTGGCTTGTGCTTTATCCAGCCTGGCATTTCGCATGGTGTACTCTGCATATAAGTTAAATAAGCAGGATGACATTATATAGCCTTGACATACTTCTTCCTCATTTGGAAACAGTCTGTTGTTCCCTGTCCAGTTCTAGCTGTTGCTTCTTGACCTGCATACAGATTTCTCAGGAGGCAGGTCAGGTGGTCTGGTATTACCATCTCTTGAAGAATTTTCCACAGTTTGTTGTGATCCACAAAGTCAAATGCTTTAGCATAGTCAATGAAGCAGAAGTGGATGTTTTTCTGGAATTCCCTTGCTTTTTCAGTGATCCAACAGATGTTGGCAATTTGATCTCTGTTTCCTTGCCTTTTCTAAATCCAACTTGAACATCTGAAGGTTCTTGGTTCTTATACTGTTGAAAACTACCTTGTAGAATTTTGAGAATTACTTTGGTAGTGTGTGGGATGAGTGGAATTGTGTGGTAGTTTGAACATTCTTTGGCATTGCCTTTATTTGGAATTTGAATGAAAACGTACCATTTCCAGGCCTGTGGCCAGTGTTCAGTTTCCAAAATTTGCTGGCATATTGAGTGTAGCACTTTCACAACATCATCTTTCAGGATTTGAAATAGCTCGGCTGGAATTCCATCACTTCCACTATGTTTGTAGTAATGCTTCCTAAGGCCCACTTAACTTTACACTTCAAGATGTCTGGCTCTAGGTGAGTGATCACACCATCATGGTTATCTGGGTCATGAATATCTTTTTTGTATAGTTCTTCTGTGTATTCTTGCCACCTCTTCTTAAAATCTTCTGCTTCTGTTAGGTCCATTCTGTTTCTGTTCTTTATTGTGCCCATCTTTGCATGAAATATTCCGTTAGTATCTCTAATTTTCTTGAAGAGATCTCTAGTCTTTCCCATTCTATTGTTTTCTTTTATTTCTTTGCATTGCTCACTTAGGAGAGCTTTCTTATCTGTCCTTGCTATTCTTGGGAAGTCTGCATTCAGATGGGTGTATCTTTCCTTTTCTCTATTGCCTTTCACTTCTCTTCTTTTCTCACCTATTTGTAAGGCCTCCTCAGACAACCGTTTTGCCTTTTTGCATGTTTTTCTTGTGGATGGTTTTGATCACTGCCTCCTATACAGTTTTAGGAACCACTGTCATTAGTTCTTCAACACTATATCCTTTCCCACATTGGGGAAGTGTTCAGCTGTTATCTATTCAAATATTTTCTTGGGTCCTTTCTCTCTCTCTTCTCCTTCTGAGACCCCTATACTGTGGATATTGGTGCATTTAATGTTTTCCCAGAGGCCTATTAAGCTGCCTTCATTTCTTTTCATTCTTTTATCTATATTCTGTTTTACAGCATTGATTTTCATCATTCTATCTTCCAGGTCACTTATCCATTCTTCTGCCTCAGTTATTCTGCTATTGATTCCTTCTAGTGTATTGTTCATCTCTGCTTGTTTCTTCTTCAGTTCTTATAGGTCTAATACCTTGAATCTATTTGTCAGTTTTTGCCTTTAGAGTGGTATCATCTGCATATCTACAGTTGTTTATATTTCTCCCGTTAGTCTTGATTCTAGCTTGTGTATCATCTAACCTGGCATTTCGCATGACATACTCTGTGTATAAGCTAAATAAACAGGGTAAGGAGATAGTCTTGTTGAACTCCTTTCCCAGTTTTGAACCAGTCATTTTTTCCATATTCTGTTCTAATTGTAGCTTCTTGACCCGCATATATGTTTCTCAGGAGACAGGTAGGGTGGTGTGGTATTCCCATCTCTTTAAGAATTTTCCAGTTTATCCTCTCATATAAATAAGAAAGAGAAAGCTCAACTTTTGAAAACTTAAAAATTTGAGCACTTTCAATAAATAACCAGAAATCATATGAAAAAGTGTTGTGTTATTATTCAGTTCAGTTCAGTTGCTCAGTTGTGTCCGACTCTCCGCGACCCCATGAATCACAGCACGCCAGGCCTCCGTGTCCATCACCAATTCCCGGAGTTCACTCAAACTCATGTCCACAGAGTCAGTGATGCCATCCAGACATCTCATTCTCTGTCGTCCCCTTCTCCTCCTGCCCCCAACCTTTCCCAGTGTCAGAGTCTTTCTAGTGAGTCAACCCGTCACATGAGGTGGCCAAAGTATTGGAGTTTCAGCTTTAGCATCAGTCCTTCCAATGAACACCCAGGATTGATCTCCCTTAGAATGGACTGGTTGGATCTCCTTGTAGTCCAAGGGACTCTCAAGAGTCTTCTCCAACACCACAGTTCAAAAGCATCAATTCTTCGGCGCTCAGCTTTCCTCACAGTCCAACTCTCAGGCAAATGCAAATTAAACTACACATGTACCAGATTGTATAATATTTGAAAGACTGATAACATTATTACTGAGCCATATATGGGTCCATTTACATGTGCACAGTAAAGACAATATACTGACACCAGGTTGTAATGCAGGAAAGTACAATGCTTATTGCAGGGCACTCAGCAAGGAGAAAAAGCAGCTTATGCTGGAAAACCCCAAATTCCCTGATGGTTTTTAGGCAAGGTGCTTTAAAGACAGTGTGCGGGAGGGAACTTCAGAGTATATTATCAGCCTGTGTACAATTCTTTGATTGGCTGGCATCAAGATGAACTTTTGAGTATTATCAGCCTTCTGATTTCAACTGACCTAGGATCGGTGTGCTTGTAGTCAGCAGTTTTTATCTGGTAGGATTTGCTTCCTGTAAAAAAAACTTAAGGATATGTATCAGATGTTTATTTTTCAGAGAACTGGGAGTTCAGTGATTCTGCTGTGTGGCAGATTTGTATTCTTAGTTGTAACCGCTTTCCCTGCTCAACAGCTATTCTTTGTTTCTACATCTTCATATTTTCTAATCATTAAATTTTGAGACAGACTTTTGAAACTTGGAGGAGGCATGGGAGACTAATTCAAAAGCCTTTTACTTCAAAGGACAGTGATACTGGGGCTTGTATATAGTTCTAATACCAAGTATTGGCAAAATATTACACAGATTGAACTTTTATATGGTGTGTCAATGGGCATGCTATGCTAAATGCTATGTCACTTCAGTCGTGTCCGACTCTGTGTGACCCCATAGACGGAAGCCCACCAGGCTCCCCCGTCCCTGGGATTCTCCAGGCAAGAACACTGGAGTGGATTGCGATTTCCTTCTCCAAAAACACTGGCAAAATATTTGAATATTAGTCATATACATTATGACTCAGTAATATTCCTCCTAGGTATGTAAAATAAGCTCATATTTTCATAAGAAGTCAAGAACATAAATCCCAGTAGCATCTTTATTCATTATAGCACTATTTACAATGTAGCCAAGATATAGAAGCAGCCTAATGGAATATTACTGTGCCATAGAAAATGAAATAATGCCATTTACAGCAACATCAATAGACCTTAATATTACCATACTTGGTTAAGTAAGTCAGAGCAAAGCAAATGTCATATGATGTCACTTATTTGTGGAGTCTAAAAAATGATACAAATGTACTTATTTATGAAATAGAAACATATATGAAGACATGGAAAAAAAGCATATTCCCTTTTCCAAAGGGGAAAGATTGGAGTGGGTGTGATAAATTGGGTTTACATCAACATATACAGACTACTATATGTAAAATAAATAATCAACAAAGACTTATTGTATAGCACAGGGAACTCTATTCAGTACTCTGTCATAACCTATATGGGAAAGTGAAGTTGAAAGTCACTCAGTTGTATCTGACTCTTTGTGAACCGTTGGACTATACTACAGTCCATGGAATTCTGCAGGTCAGAATACTGGAGTGGGTAGCCTTTCCCTTCTCCAAGGAATCTTCCTAGGGATCGAATCCAGGTCTCACACATTGCGGGCGGATTCTTTACCAGCTGAGCCACCAGGGAAGCCCAAGAAAACTGGAGTGGATAGCCTTATCCCTTCTCCAGCAGATCTTCCCAGGAATCAAATGGATTTCTCCTCCTTGTAGACAGATTATTCATCGACCAAGTGTGAAGGAAGTGTATGGGAAAAGAATCTGAAAATAGTAGATATCATTATATGTATATCTAAATCACTTTCCTATACACCTGAAACTAGTACAGCATTTTAAATCTGTACTTAACATGAAATTTAAAAAAAAAAACTTGGTTAAACAAGCAATGAATAAATTGCAGTACATCAATCCAAATGGAATAATATACAGCAATGTAAAAAGAAGGAACTACTACTTATAGCAATATGGATGGATCTCACAGGCTGAAAATGTAAAACAAAAGAATTGAGACAGAAGAGTGCAACTCATATGATAATATTTATATGAAGTTCAAACTAGATAAAATTAATGTTGGGAAGGAAAGTTATGACCAACCTAGACAGCATATTGAAAAGCAGAGTTATTACTTTATCAACAAAGATCCATCTAGTCAAGGCTATGGTTTTTCCAGTGGTGATGTATGGATGTGTGAGTTGGACTAGAAAGAAAGCTGAGTGCCAAAGAATTGATGCTTTCAAAATGTGGTGTTGGAGAAGACTCTTAAGAGTTCCTTGGACGGCAAGGAGATCCAACCCGTCCATCCTAAAGGAGATCAGTCCTGGGTGTTCATTGATAGGACTGATGTTGAAGCTGAAACTCCAATACTTTGGCCACCTGATGTGAAGAGCTGACTCATTTGAAAAGACCCTGATCCTGGGAAAGATTGAGGGCAGGAGGAGAAGGGGATGACAGAAGACGAGATGGTTTGATGGCATCACCTACTCAATGGACATGGGTTTGTGTAGACTCCGGGAGTTGGTGATGGACAGGGAGGTCTGGTGTGCTCCGGTTCATGGGGTCGCAAAGAGTCAAACACAACTGAGGGACTGAACTGAACTGAATAGAAATCATGATTTTCGTTGCCTTGTAGGCATAATGACTTGAAGTGTATACAATAAGCCTTTTGAAATGCTAGCAATATTCTGTATCTTCCTTTGGATAGTTGTTACATTTATTATTACCTATATCTATTTCCCTGTATACTTAAGATTTATGTACTTTTCTGGATATATGTTCTATTTCGACAAAAAAGTTTATCCCACATTAAAAAAAATACACCACCAAGACTTGAACAACTGAAGAGAGGGAAGTGCTGAAAAAGTAATAGAGAAATAGGAAAGAAATATGAATAAATATCTTGTTATGTAGCCGTGAAGAGATACCCCATGTCCAAGGTAAGAGAAACTTGAGTAAGAGGGTAGGCACTGAGAAAGGGCATCAGAGGGCAGACACACTGAAACCACAATCACAGACAACTAGACAATCTGATCACATGGACCACAGCCTTGTCAAACTCAGTGAAACTAAGCATGCCATGTGTGGCCACCCAAGACAGACGGGTCATGGTGGAGAGGTCTGACAGAGTGTGGTCCACAGGAGAAGGGAATGGCAAATGACTTCAGTATTCTTGCCTTGAGAAACTCATGAACAGTATGAAAAGGCAAAAAGATAGGGCACTGAAAAATGAACTTCCCAGGTCAGTAGATGCCCATATGCTACTGGAGATCAGTGGAGAAATAACTCCAGAAAGAAAAGGGATGGAACCAAAGCAAAAACAACACAAAACTGTGAAGGGGACTGGTGATAGAAGCAAGGTCCGATGCTGTAAAGAGCAATATTGCATAGGAACCAGAAATGTTAGGTTCTAGAATCAAGGAAAATTCAGTCAGTTCAGTTCAGTCGCTCAGTCGTGTCCGACTCTCCACGACCCCATGAATCACAGCACGCCAGGCCTCCCTGTCCATCACCAACTCCCGGAGTTCACTCAAACTCATGTCCACAGAGTTGGTGATGCCATCCAGCCATCTCATTCTCTGTCGTCCCCTTCTCCTCCTGCCCCCAACCTTTCCCAGCATCAGAGTCTTTCTCGTGAATCAACCCATTGCATGAGGTGGCCAAAGTATTGCAGTTTCAGCTTTAGCATCAGTCCTTCCAATGAACACCCAGGATTGAACTCCTTAAGAATGGACTGGTTGGATCTCCCTGCAGTCCAAGGGACTCTCAAGAGTCTTCTCCAACACCACAGTTCAAAAGCATCGATTCTTCGGCGATCAGCTTTCTTCACAGTCCAACTCTCACATCCATACATGACCACGGGAAAAACATTTTAGCTGGAATCAAGATTGCTGGGAGAAATATCAATAACCTCAGATATGCAGATGACACTACCCTTATGGCAGAAAGTGAAGAGGAACTCAAGAGCCTCTTGATGAAAGTGAAAGAGGAGAGTGAAAAGGTTGGCTTGAAGCTCAACATTCAGAAAACAAAGATCATGGCATCTGGTCCCATCACTTCATGGGAAATAGATGGGGAAACAGTGGAAACAGTGTCAGACTTTATTTTTTTGGGCTCCAAAATCACTGCAGATGCTGATTGCAGCCAGGAAATTAAAAGAAGCTTACTCCTTGGAAGGAAAGTTACGACCAACCTTGATAGTATATTAAAAAGCAGAGACATTACCTTGCCAACAAAGGAAAATTGGAAGTGGTCAAATAGGAGATGACAAGAGTGAACATAGACATTCTAGGAATCATCGAACTAAGATGGACTGGAATGGGTGAATTTAACTCAAATGACCATTATATCTACTACTGTGGGCAGGAATCCCTTAGAAGAAATGCAGTAGCCATCATAGTCAACAAAAGAGTCTGAAATGCAGTACTTGGATGCAAACTCAAAAATGATAGAATGAGCTCTGTTCGTTTCCAAGGCAAACTATTCAGTATCACAGTAATCCAAGTCTATGCCCCATCCAGTAACGCTGAAGAAGCTGAAGTTGAATGGTTCTATGAAGATGTACAAGACCTTCTAGAACTAACAACCCGAAAATATGTCCTTTTCATTACAGGGGATTGGAATGCAAAAGTAGGAAGTCAAGAAACACCTGGAGTAGCAGGGAAATTTGGCCTTGGAGTACAGAATGAAGCAGGGCAAAGGCTAATAGAGTTCTGCCAAGAGAACGCATCCGTCAAATCAAACAACTTCTTCCAACAAAACAAGAGAAGATTCTACACATGGACATCACCAGATGGTCGACACCAAAATCAGATTGATTATGTCCTTTGCAGCCAAAGATAGAGAAGCTCTATACAGTCAGCAAAAACAAGACTGGGAGCTGACTGTGGCTCAGATCATGAATTCCTTATTGCCAAATCCAGACTTAAACTGAAGAAAGTAGGGAAAACCACTAGACCGTCTAGTAGTTTTCCCTACTTTCTTCAGTTTAATCAAATCCCTTACAATTATACAGTGAAAGTGAGAAATAGATTTAAGGAACTAGATCTGAGACAGAGTGCCTGATGAACTATGGACGGAGGTTCGTGACATTGTACAGGAGACAGGGATCAAGACCATCCCCAAGAAAAAGAAATGCAAAAAAGCAAAATGGCTGTGTGAGGAGGCCTTACAAATAGCTGTGAAAAGAAGAGAAGCGAAAAGCAAAGGAGAAAAGGAAAGATATAAGCATGTGAATGCCGAGTTCCAAAGAAGATCACGGACAGATAAGAAAGCCTTCCTCAGTGATCAATGCAAAGAAATAGAGGAAAATGATAGAATAGGAAAGACTAGAGATATCTTCAAGAAAATTAGAGATACCAAGGGAATATTTCATGCAAAGATGGGCTCAATAAAAGACAGCAATGTTATGGATCTAATAGAAGCAGAAAATATTAAGAATAGGTTGCAAGAATACACAGAAGAACTGTACAAAAAAGATCTTCACGACCAAGATAATCACGATGGTGTGATCACTCACCTAGAGCCAGACATCTTGGAATGTGAAGTCAAGTGGGCCTTAGAAAGCATCACTACGAACAAAGCTAGTAGAGGGGATGGAATTCCAATTGAGCTATTTCAAATCCTGAAAGATGATGCTGTGAAAGTGCTGCGCTCAATATGCTAGCAAATTTGGAAAACTCAGCAGTGGCCACAGGACTGGAGAAGGTCAGTTTTCATTCCAATCCCAAAGAGAAGCAATGCCAAAGAATGCTCAAACTATCGCACAATTGCACTCATTTCACATGCTAGTAAAGTAATGCTCAAAATTCTCCAAGCCAGGCTTCAGCAATACGTGAACCAGGAACTTCCAGATGGTCAAGCTGGTTTTAGAGAAGGCAGAGGAACCAGAGATCAAATTGCCAACATCTGCTAGATCATAGAAAAAGCAAAAGAGTTCCAGAAAAACATCTATTTCTGCTTTATTGACTATGCCAAAGCCTTTGACTGTGTGGATCACCATAAACTGTAGAAAATTCTGAAGGTGATGGGAATACCAGACCACCTGACCTGCCTCTTGAGAAACCTGTATGCAGGTCAGGATGCAACAGTTAGAACTGGACATGGAGCAATAGACTGGTTCCAAATAGGATAAGGTGTATATCAAGGCTGTATATTGTCACCCTGCTTATTTAACTTATATGCAGAGTATATCATGAGAAACCCCGGGCTGGAAGAAGCACAAGCTGGAATCAAGATTGCTGGGAGAAATATCAATAACCTCAGATATTCAGATGACACCACCCTCATGGCAGGAAGTGAAGAGGAACTGAAGAGCCTCTTGATGAAAGTGAAAGAGGAGGGTGAAAAAGTTGGTTTAAAGCTCAACATTCAGAAAACTAAGATCATGACATCTGGTCCCGTCACTTCATGGCAAATAGATTGGGAAACAGTGGCTGACTTTCTTTTTCTGGGCTCCAAAATCACTGTGGATGCTGATTGCAGCCATGAAATTAAAAGGTGCTTCCTCCTTGGAAGGAAAGTTATGACCAACCTAGACAGCATATTAAAAAGCAGAGACATTTCTTTGTCAACAAAGATCCATCTAGTCAAGTTTATGGTTTTTAAATTAGTCATGAATGGATGTGAGTGTTGGACTGTGAAGAAAGCTGAGTGCCAACGAATTGATGCTTTTGAACTCTTTTTTGGAGAAGACTCTTGAGAGTCCCTTGGACTGCAAGGAGATCCAACCAGTTTATCCTAAAAGAGATCGGTCCTGGGTATTCATTGGAGGGACTGATGTTTAAGCTGAAACTCCAGTACTTTGGCCACCTGTTACAAAGAGCTGACTCATATTATTATATGTGAAAAGAATCGCCAGTCCAGGTTTGATGCCTGATACAGGATGCTTGTGGCTGGTGTACTGGGATGAACCAGAGGGATGCAATGGGGAGGGAGGCAGGGGGGGGTGGTTCAAGATGGGGAACACATGTACACCCGGGGCAGATTCATGTCAGTGTATGGCAAAACCAATACAATAATGTAAAGTAATTAGCCTCCAATTAATAAATTTCAAAAAAGAAAATAAAGAAAAGACCCTGATGCTTGGAAAGATTGAGGGCAGGAGGAGAAGGGAACGACAGAGGATGAGATGGTTGGATGGCATCTCCGACTCAGTGGCCATGGGTTTGGGTAAACTCTGGGAGATGATGATGTACAGGGAGGCCTGGAATGCTGCGGTTCATGGGGTCGCAAAGAGTCGGACACCACTGAGCGAGTGAACAGAACTAATATTCAGATTGCTAAAATTAATGCTTTATTTTACTGAAAAATTCAGTTCTGCAGACTGTTACTGACAGAGAATAAAAAACTTTCTGTTTTAACTGGAGATTTCATGACTTTACGTTGGAATTTGGTGACTTTATCTGTGAACAAAATCTGGCTTCACATTCTAGAGTGATATAATTGAAAATACTTTAGCTTCATAGTGTAGGAAACCAATGCCCTTCTGTGTTATGTGTAACCTTCAATTTAGGCTTATCATCTTTGCTTCTTTTTTAAGATGGTCTTTCTGGGTTTTAAAATGGTGATTTGAATAACGTTTTCCCATCTGGGTCTATATCACCCTATTTCCCCATTCTAATTTTTCTCTTTCTCAAGTAGTTTTTCGACTTTGTATCAGTAAATCAGGTTCAGTCATTTGACATCTTGAACACTGATAGTGATGCAAATCCTCTCTTACATATAAAGGTTTCTTCATGTCAAATGTTCTGGAATTGTCAGCAAAAGCATTTAAGTCTGTAAAGTGTTTGAAGTAAGTCATAAACAATAAAAATGTGTCAACCATGTTATTTAGTCTTGAATATTGAAATGGCTGTAAAAGAGAACAAAATTGATGCCTTTTATTTTTTAGACTTTTGATTTATAGTGTTCTTTGTTAATATTATTTTTAGGAGAGAACCAGTATATCTGATGAAGCAATACAAGAAACTGTCACTGATGGAAATAAGTAGTTGCTTCCTAGTTTTTGGAAAGAAGGAGAAAAAGAAAGTATAAAATGCCCAAGGCCTTCCACATTATTAAAATATCAGGAAAATATTTATTTCTCATCAGGTTTCTGATGTTGTAATATTTAAGAAGCACAAGCTAACACATTGGAAAAGAGATCACTTCGGACAGAGGTAGTCCTGAGTGAAAATGAAACTAGGAACTCTTTCATTTGATTATTGCCTTTCTTTTTTTTTTCCCAACTTGGAAAAGTTGGCTATGGCTTTTAAATTGAGGTACTTGAGGAAACAAGTCCTCATGGACAGGCATGGAATAACTTCACCAAGTAGACTATGTTAATGTGGCCCCCTGTCCCATCCAAGTTTTTCAAATTTGAATATCTAATTCAAAGATATTGGAAGTGGCCAGTTACCCTCTGGAACTTTCTAATCCTATTTGCAAGAGAATTTAAGTACCAGGATTGCAAATGAGTATGCCTTGTCAAGCTGAGCTAGCAGCTAAAAATTGCTTGAAAGAAAAACTAGCTTAAAATGTCCTAGAAACAGTTAATGGAAACCTGAATATTCCGAGTTTCTTACTGAATTCTATACTACATGTAGCAACTTCTCAATTCAGCAGAGTTAGAAGACTATGGCTTGCCAGAAAGTCTCTTATTTTCTGTTTGTGTGGTCTATGTTGATTTTTAGCAGCAGTGACTTCTGATTTCACTTTAACAGATCTATCATTAAATCACCATAGGTAATAAGATCATTTTAGTCTCCAGCAGAAAGTGTGGTAACAGTTATTTTACTTATAGCCAGTCATCTTGGCATAATAGACCATGTTCTTAATTAGGCTAGGATTCTTAGTTTTGTTTCCTATAATAGTAATCTTGACCTGTGACCACGGATCACAACCCAGCCACATATAAAGGTCATAAGGGAGACTGAAAAACTTTGTGTCTGCTCTGCATTACCTCATTCATACAACAAATAATGATTAAGCTCAGGCAATAATCATGGCATGTTGCCTGAAAAATGCAAAAGACAAGCTGGGGGTAGTGTTGAAAAACTATATTCTGTTCATGATGGACCAATAGGATTATATCAAAATATGATGTTTATTTTACATTCACTTAACATTTGGTGAGTTGCATAGCAAAGGAAGTTTGCATAGATTCCATGCCCTAGCATTTGAATTCCACAATCTATGGTCTTCACTTCTGTTGGCAACAATTAACTCAGATATTACGATTCAAAATGCAAGCAAAATAAATTGATTATATCTTTTTTATCATAAAACTGAATATTCTGACCAGTAATTCTAATTATTTAGGAGAGCACATGGGCTAAAATTATCAGAGGCAACATCTCAGTTAAGTATCCTGCTGTGTTAGAAAGCTCACTGAGCCATAGTTTGCAAACATGTTTACTATTCTTGATAACTTTTTATTGATTTTCAAATTTGTTTTTAGAACTCTAATGTCCTTTGAAGAAAATGGCCTATGGAGTTCCTCTGTGGCCCTGGAGATACCTCCACAGAACTTGAGGGATTCAATGATTATGGTTTAAAAAGAATCAGACAAATGAAAAGAAGCTAAGAGGTCACTGATAGGAAAAGGGGTAGACTGTAACACTTCCCTAAGAGGAAATGACTTTAAATAGTTAAAATAATTTAACTAGATCCATATATATCAAACATATAATAAGCTTCAAGTATAATATTCATTTCAAAAATAAATTATAAAAGAACAAATACCATAGGATACTACATTCGACAAATCTTACGTCACACTTCAGATCCTCTCTACCTTACAAGTCTCTGAGGGCTCTTTGGCACTTTTTTCTGCCTCAGCCAATCTTTTAGGCACTAATTCTGTTTGAACCAATACTGGCTTTAGAAGGGGTAACACATTGCTTCATTATTCTGTAAAGTTGACCCATATCTCCCACCTTGAGGCCTTCCTTTTGCCTCTGAAGCATGAGATGCCATGTGACTCTTTCAGGACACACCTACAAAACCCAGAATTGCGAAGGAAATCATGGTCTATGGAGAGACTATTGCTGGCAGATAATTTTTTCTCCTAACCTCACCCAGATTTATCTTCTGAGTCATAGTAGTTGGAATATTCTCTGGGTAAATGGTCCCTAGAAATAAAGTATTCAGTCCTCCTTGACCTCAAGCAGTGACCAGCTCAACATCATACTCCTAGGTCTCATTTTTCCACCTGCTTCTCTACCCTTTTCCCTTTCTTCTGCTTTTGATGGGTCATGGTGGAGAGGTCTGACAGAATGTGGTCCACATTCTGAGAAGGGAATGGCAAACCACTAGAGTAGTCTTGCCTTGAGAACAACATGAACAGTATGAAAAGGCAAAAAGATAGGACACTGAAAGATGAACTCCCCAGGTTGGTAGGTGCCCAAAATGCTATTAGAAATCAGTGGAGAAATAACTCCAGAAAGAATGAAGGGATGAAGCCAAAGCAAAAACAATACCCAGTTGTGGATGTGACTGGTGATAGAGGCAAGGTTCAGTGCTGTAAACAGCAATATTGCATAGGAACCTGGAATGTTAGGTTCATGAATCAAGGCAAATTGGAAGTGGTCAAACAGGAGATGACAAGAGTGAACATAAACATTCTAGGAGTCATCGAACTAAGATGGACTGGAATGGGTGAATTTAGCTCAGATGACCATTATATCTACTACTGTGGGCAGGAATCCCTTAGAAGAAATGGAGTAGACATCATAGTCAACAAAAGAGTCCGAAATGCAGTACTTGGATGCAATCTCAAAAATGATAGAATGATCTCTGTTCGTTTCCAAGGCAAACCATTCAATATCACAGTAATCCAAGTCTATGCCCTGACCAGAACACTGACGAAGCTGAAGTTGAACAGTTCTATGAAGACATTCAAGACCTTCTAGAACTAACACCCAAAACAGATGGACTTTTCTTTATAGGGGACTGGAATGCAAAAATAGGAAGTCAAGAAATACCTGGAGTAGCAGGCAAATTTGGCCTTGGAGAACAGAATAAAGCTGGGCAAAGGCTAATAGAGTTCTGCCAAGAGAATGCACTGGTCATAGCAAACACCCTCTTCCAACAACACAAGAGAAGACTCTACACATGGACATCAACAGATGGTGGACACGGAAATCAGATTGATTATGTTCTTTGCAGTCAAAGATGGAGAAGCTCTATACAGTCAGCAAAAACAAGACCAGGAGCTGACTGTGGCTCAGATCATGAACTCCTTATTGCCAAATTCAGACTTAAATTGAAGAAAGTGGAGAAAACCACTAGACCATTCAGGTATGACCCAAATCAAATGCCTTATGACTATCCAGTGGAAGTGAGAAGTAGATTTAAGGGACTAGATCTGATACAGAGTGCCTGATGAACTATGGATGGAGGTTCATGACATTGCACAGGAGACAGGAATCAAGACCATCCCCCCCAAAAAAAATGCAAAAAGGCTAAATGGCTCTCTGAGGAGGCCTTGCAGAGCTGTGAAAAGAAGGGAAGTGAAAAGCAAAGGAGAAAAGGAAAGATATACCCATTTGAAAGCAGAGTTCCAAAGAATAACAAGGAGAGATAAGAAAGCTTTCTTCAGCGATCAGTGCAATGAAATAGATGAAAACAATAGAGTGGGTAAGACTAGAGATCTCTTCAAGAAAATTAGAGATATCAAGGGAACATTTCATGCAAAGATGGGCTCAATAAATTACAACAATGGTAGGGACCTAACAGAAGCAGAAGATATAAAGAAGAGGTGGCAAGAATACACAGAAGAACTGTACAAAAAAGATCTTCATGACCCAGATAATCACAATGATGTGATCACTCACCTGGAGCCAGACATCCTGGAATGTGAAGTCAAGTACTTGGGCCTTAGGAAGCATCACTATGAACAAAGCTAGTGGAGGTTATGGAATTCAGCTGAGCTAATTCAAATCCTAAAACATGATGCTGTGAAAGTGCTGCACTCAATATGTCAGCAAATTTGGAAAATTCATCAGTGACCACAGGATTGGAACAGGTCAGTTTTCATTCCAATATCAAAGGCAATGCCAAAGAATTCTCATACTACCACACAGTTGAACTCATCTCACACATTAGTAAAATGATGCTTAAAATTCTCCAAGCCAGACTTCAGCAATATGTGAACCGTGAAGTTCCAGATGTTCAAGCTGGTTTTAGAGAAGGCAGAGGAACCAGAAATCAAATTGGAAACATGCGCTGGATCATCAAAAAAGCAAGAGAGTTCCATTTCTGCTTTATTGACTATGCCAAAGCCTTTGACCGTGTGGATCACAATAAACTGTGGAAAATTCTTCAAGAGATGGGAATACCAGACCACCTGACCTACCTCTTGAGCAACCTGTATGCTGGTCAGGATGCAACAGTTAGAACTGGACATTGGAAAAACAGACTGGTTCCAAATAGGAAAAGGAGTATGTCAAGGCTGTATATTATCACCCTGCTTATTTAACTTATATGCAGAGTACATCATGAGAAACCCTGGGCTGGAAGAAGCACAAGCTGGAATCAAGATTGCCAGGAGAAATATAAACAACCTCAGATATGGAGATGACACCACCCTATGGCAGAAAGTGAAGAGGAACTAAAGAGCCTCTTGATGAAAGTGAAAGAAGAGAGTGAAAAAGTTGCTTAAAGCTCAACATTCAGAAAACCAAGCTCATGGCATCTGGTCCCATCACTTCATGGGAAATAGATGGGGAAACAGTGGAGACAGTGTCAGACTTTATTTTTTGGGCTCCAAAATCACTGCGGATGCTGATTGCAGCCATGAAATTAAAAGACGCTTACTCCTTGGAAGGAAAGTTATGACCAACCTAGACAGCATATTAAAAAGCAGAGACATTACTTTGCCAGCAAAGGTCCATCTAGTTAAGGCTATTGTTTATCCAATGGTCCTGTATGGATGTGACAGTTGGACTATAAAGAAAGCTGAGCACCGAAGAATTGATACTTTCGAACTGTGGTGTTGGAGAAGACTCTTGAGAGTCCCTTGCCCTGCAAGAAGATCCAACCCGTCCATCCTAAAGGAGAGCAGTTCTGGGTGTTCATTGGTAGGACTGATGTTGAAGCTGAAACTCCAGTACTTTAGCCCCCTAATGTGAAGAGCTGACTCATTTGAAAAGACCCTGATGCTGGGAAAGATTGAGGGCAGGAAGAGAAGGGGACAACAGAAGATGAGATGGTTTGATGGCATCACCGACTCAATGGACTTGAATTTAGGTCTACTTTGGAGGTTGGTGATGGATAAGGAGGCCTGGCATGCTGCAGTTCATGGGATCACAAAAGTCGGACATGACTGAGCGCCTGAAGTGAAGTGAAACTACAAACAGTAGTAGAGGCATGTAAGATTTTAACTGAGGCTTTCATTTCTAGGGATGCCAGACTAAAATACCAGTTACATACATTATATTGGAGGCAAATTATTTTACAATATTATATTGGTTGGTTTTGCCATACATTGACATGAATTCTCCCCGGGTTTACATAAGTTCCCCCTCCTGAACCCCCCTCCCACCTCCCTCCTCCCTTTGTCCTCCCTCTGGGTCATCCCCGCATGCCAGCCCCAAGCATCCTATAACATGCATCGACCCTGAACTAAGTTACATACATTTTAAAAAAACACCAAAATATTATAATTAGCCTCCAATTAAAATAAGTTAATTTAAAAAAATGAAAAAAATTAAATTTATCAGTAACAAAATTCTAAAAAGATGCAGGGTACATCTGTGGAACAATATCAGAATACTTGGTACCTCTGCATAGAAAAAGAGATGGGGAGAGGCTTTAACTGTATGAAAAATGTCCTATTTATACAAAGAGAAGGACAAAAATGTGAAGTAAACATGGCAAACTATGTTTATATCTTTAAAATCTGGTGGACATTATCTCTTACATTCTTGTATATTTTGCTTTTTGTTAAAGGTATCATTCAACTTTATTATGTAAGATCCCTTCCAAGTATAACTTTATTATCTAAAAGAAAAAAATTTCAGTGTATATATAGTACACAATAATGTAAAATTTATCCTTTTAGCATATGTATTTGGTGTGATAAAACCACACCAAACTATAGTATAGCCACCAAATTATAGTATATTCACAATGTTGTATAACTATCATGTTTCTAACTCCAGAATATATTCTTTATTTTAAAAGCAAACCTCTTAGCAGTTATTCCCAATACCGAACCCCCTCCTACAGCACCACTGCCTTTTCAGTCCGGTAACCACTAATGTACTCTGTCCTCTTTGAATTTATCTACTCTGGATATTTCAAAGAAATGGAATCATAAGATATATGGACTTTTTTGACTGGTTTTCACGTAGCATATTTTGAGGTTTTATCAATTTCATAGCATATATCAGTTTATCATTTATTTAAGGCTAATTAATATTATTTTGTGTGAATAGCCCACATTTTGTGTATCTATTTGGGAACTGAAGGACATTTGTATTGTTTTAACTTTTTGGTATAATATCATGAGTAATTCTACCATGAACATTCTTGATAACATTTTGGTATAGAGTTATGTTTTCATTTCTCATTTTTCATTACCTAGGAGTAGAATTGCTGAGTCATATGTTAGCTCTGTGTTTAACCAGCTGTTTCCAAAGTGGCTGTACTATTTTACAATCCTATCAGTGATGTCCAAGGGTCCTCGTTTCTTTACATTCTCAGTAACACAATAATTTCTTCACTGATTATGGCCAAACTGTGGGTTTGGAGTTGTATCTAATTTTTTTAAAATTTGCATTTCCCTGGTGACTAATGTTGTTGAGCATCTTTTCACATGATTACCTGAGAAAGGTCTATTCAGATCATTAGTCTATATTAAAGTTTGTTTATTGGTCCTTTTATTTCTGAGTTATAAGTGTTCTTTATATAGTCTCTATACATATCTCTTATGAGATAAATGATTTCTAGTTTCTTTTCCATTCTATGGGTTGTCTTTTCATTTTCCTGGTAGCATCCTTTGGCTTCTCTAGTGGCTCAGGTGGTAAAAAATTTGCCTGCAATGCAGGATACCTGGGTTTGATCCCTGGGTTTGGAAGATCCCAATCCCCTGAAGAAGGGAACAGCTACCCACTCCAGTATTCTTGCCTAGAGAATCCCATGGACAGAGGAGTCTGACAGGCTACAGTCCATGGGGTTTCAAAGATTCAGACATAGCTGAGTGACTAAGTACACACATATCCTTTGAAGCACAAAAAATTTTAATTTTGACAATGTCCAGTTTTTACCCCCTTTGGTTGCTTATGCTTTTTGTGTTATTTGTAAGAAACCATTGTGTAGTCCAACATCATGAAGATTTACCCTTAGGTTTTCATTTTAAATTTTTTATAGTTTTAACTCTTACATTGAACTCTTTGATTCAATATTTTGCATATAGTAGGATGTAGTAGTCCAAATTGATTCTTTTTCATGTGGATATCAATTTGTCCCAGTCTCATTTGTTGAAAAGGCTATTCTTTCCCCATTACATGAAATTGACATCCTTATCTAAAAGTAGTTGACCAGAGGTGTATGGATTTATTTCTGGAATATCAAGTTCTATTCCATTGACCTATATGTCTGTCTATCCTTACACCAGTACCACACTCTTTTGATTACTGTAGCTTTGTAGTAAGCTTTGATAGCAGGAAATATGAGTACTTCTGTTTTATTCTCCTTTTTAAAGATTATTCTAGGTCCCTAGAAAATTCATATGAATTTTAGAATCAGCTTATCTATTTATGCTGAAAAAGAGAGCTAACATTTTGATAGTTACTAAATTAAATGTGTATACCAGTTTGAAAAGTATTGATGCTTTAAAAATATTAAAACTTCCAATTCATTTGCAAAGGCCTATTATCCATTTATTTACATCTTAATTTCTTTTAACAGTGTTTGGTACTTTTTAGTGTATAAATATTGTATTTGTTTTGTTAAATTTATCCTTAACTATTTTATGGATTATTATAAGTGAAATTATTTTCTTAGTTGTATTTTTGGACTTTTCATTGAAACTGTATAGAAACACAATTGAATTTTCTGTGTTGTTCTTGTATTCTGAAACCTAACCTAACTAGTCTATTAAATCTAATAATTTTTGTGGATTCCAAAAATTTTCTACCTAAAGATGATAAATCATCTGTAAATAGAGATAATTTGCTTCTTCCTTTCACATCTTAGTGCCCTACATCAATTTTCTTGTCTTCTTACCGTGACTGATTCCTCTAGCACAATGCTGAGTAGAACTATTGAGGGCAAACATCTTTGTTTTATTCTTGATCTTAGAGGGAAAGCTTTAAGTCTTTCCCATTAACTATGATGTTCCTCAGCGATCAATGCAAAGAAATAGAGGAAAACAACAGAATAGGAAAAACAAGAGATCTCTTCAAGAAAATTAGAGATCTCAAGGGAACATTTCATGCAAAGATGGGCTCGATAAAAGACAGAAATGGTATGGACCTAATAGAAGCAGAAGATATTAAGAAGAGGTGGCAAGAATACACAGAAGAACTGTACAAAAAAAGATCTTCATGATCAAGATAATCACGATGGCGCGATCACTCACCTGGAGCCAGACATCTTGGAATGTGAAGTCAAGTGGGCCTTAGAGACCATCACTACGAACAAAGCTAGTGGAGGGGATGGAAATCCAGTTGAGCTATTTCAAATCCTGAAAGATGATGCTGTGAAAGTGCTGCACTCAATATGCCAGGAAATTTGGAAAACTCAGCAGTGGTCACAGGACTGGAAAAGGTCAGTCTTCATTCCAATCCCAAAGAAAGGCAATGTCAAAGAATGCTCAAACTACTGCACAATTGAACTCATCTCACATGCTAGTACAGTCATGCTCAGAATTCTCCAAGCCAGGCTTCAGCAATATGTGAACTGTGAACTTCCGGATGTTCAAGCAGGTTTTATAAAGGCAGAGGCACCAGAGATCAAATTGCCAACATCCGCTGGATCATGGAGAAAGCAAGAGAGTTCCAGAAAAACATCTGTTTCTGCTTCATTGACTATGCCAAAGCCTTTGACTGTGTGGATCACAATAAACTGTGGAAAATTCTGAAAGAGATGGGAATCCCAGACCACCTGACCTGCCTCTTGAGAAACCTGTATGCAGGTCAGGAAGCAACAGTTAGAACTGGATATGGAACAGCAGACTGGTTCCAAATAGGAAAAGGAGTTCGTCAAGGTTGTATATTGTCACCCTGCTTATTTAATGTATATGCAGAGTACATCATGAGGAACGCTGGGCTGGAAGTAGCACAAGCTGGAATCAAGATTGCTGGGAGAAATATCAATAACTTCAGATATGCAGATAACACCACACTTATGGCAGAAAGTGAAGAGGAACTAAAAAGCCTCTTGATGAAAGTGAAAGAGGAGAGTAAAAAGTTGGCTTGAAGCTCAACATTCAGAAAACAAAGATCATGGCATCTGGTCCCATCACTTCATGGGAAATAGATGGAGAAACAGTGGAAACAGTGTCAGAGTTTATTTTTTGGGGCTCCAAAATCACTGCAGATGCTGATTGCAGCCAGGAAATTAAAAGACGCTTACTCCTTGGAAGGAAAGTTATGACCAACCTAGGCAGCCTATTAAAAAGCAGAGACATTACTTTGCCAACAAAGGTCCATCTAGTCAAGGCTATGGTTTTTCCAGTAGTCATGTATGGATGTGAGAGTTGGGCTGTGAAGAAAGCTGATCGCCGAAGAATTGATGCTTTTGAACTGTGGTGCTGGAGAAACTCTTGAGAGTCCCTTGGACTGCAGGGAGATCCAACCAGTCCATGCTTAAGGAGATCAATCCTGGGTGTTCATTGGAAGGATTGATGCTGAAGCTGAAGCTCCAGTACTTTGGCCACCTCATGCGACGGATTGACTCACTTGAAAAGACTCTGATGCTGGGAGGGATTGGGGGTGGGAGGAGACGGGGACGACATTGAATGAGATGGCTGGATGGCATCACCGACTCGATGGACATGAGTTTGAGTGAACTCCGGGAGTTTGTGATGGTCTGGGAGGCCTGGCGTGCTGTGATTCATGGGGTTGCAAAGAATCGGACACGACTGAGCAAATTGACTGAACTGAACTGAACTGAAGTGTGGGTTTTTAAATGTGCTTTGTGTCAGGTTAAAAATGTTTGCTCCTATTCTTTTTTGTTGAGTGCTTTTTATCATGAAAGGGTGACAGTTTTTTTCAGAAACTCTTTCTTCATCTATTGAGATGGTCATGTATTTTCCCTTTTTTTCCTTAATATAGTGTTTTTTATATTGGTAGATTTTAAAATATTGAAACAACCTTGCATTCCCATGGTGAATCTCAGCTCATCATAAATTATAATCATTTTTATATGCTGTTGAATTCAGTTTGCTAGTATTTTGATTGTGTGTCTGTATTTATAATTGATATTTGTTTACAGTTCTCTTTTGCTGCCTGTGTCCAGGTTGGGCATGAGGATAATATTGGCCTTGTAAAATGTCTCAGGAAGTGGTCTACCCACTTCTATTTTTTTGTAAGAGTTTGAGAAGCAGTGTACTAATACTACTTTAAATATTTTGGGAATTCACTGGTGATAACGTTTGGTCTTCGGCTTTTCTTTGTGAGAAGTTTCTTGTTTAATTTTTCAACTTTACTTTTTTCTATCTACTCAGATTATCTGTACCTTCTTGAATCAGTTTCAGTAGGTGTGTCTTTTTGGTATTTGTCTTTTTCATTCAGTTATCTACTTTGTTGGCATACAATAATATTCACTTATAATGTCTTTGATTTCTATGAAGTTGATAGTGATACTCTCCTCTTTAATTTTTGCTTTTAATCATTTGAGTCTTCTCTTTTTCTTGGTGAGTGTTGATAAAGTTTTGTCACTATTTTGATTGTTCTGTATTTTTTTTTCCTAAATTTTATTTATTTCCACTTGTCAGTTCAGTTCAGTAACTCAGTTGTGTCTGGCTCTTTGCAACCCCATGGACTGAAGCATGCCAGGGTTCTCTGTCCAGGGGATTCTTCAGGCTAGAGTACTGGAGTGGAGTGGCTTTCCATTTCCTTCTCTGGGTGGGGGGGGAGGGGCGGTGTCCCGATCCAGGGTTTGAAGCCAGATCTCCTCCACTGCAGGTGGAGTCTTTACCATCTGAGCCACCAGGGAAACCCCTTTGAGTGTGGCAGGATCGTCTTTTTAAAGGCTGAATAATGTTCCATATATAATAATAACCACTATTGTAAATAATGCTACAGTGAGTATGAGGTGCATTTATCTTTTTGTAGTAGTGTTTTCATGTTCTTTAGATAAATATCCAAATGTATTATAGATTTTGTGGATGTATAGTAGTTCTATTTTAAATTTTTTGAGAAGTTTTGGTAATGTTTTCCACAATTTTTTTACAAATTTGCATTCCCCACAATGCAAAAGTAATCCATTTCTCCACACCATTACTGGAACTTGTTACTTCTTGTCTTTTTTGTAATAACCATCTATTAAGGTATAAGATGATATCTCATTGTAGTTTTGATTTGCATTTCACTAAAAATTATTGATGTTGAGTACTTTGCATGTACCTGTTGACCATCTATATGTCTTTATTTGGGAAAATATCTATTCAGATCCTCCACCCACATTTTATTTATTTATTTATTTACTGCTATTGGATTGTGTAAACTTGTTATATATCTTAGAAACTAGCCCATTATCAGATATATGATTTGAAAATATTTTCTCCCATTCAGTAGGTCCTCTTTTTATTTTGTTGATCATTTTTTAGCTGTGTTGGTCATTTCTTTTAGATGATTTTTAGTATGATGTAGTTACAGTGGTTTATATTTGCTTTTGTTGCTTTTGCTTTTACTGTCAAATCAAAATATCATTGCCAAAACTGAATGTTAAAGAGATTACTACCTATGTAATGTTAAAGAGATTACTACCTATGTTTTATTTTAGGAATTTTATGGTTTCAATTCTTGCATTGAAGTCTTTAATCCATTTTGAATTATTATTTTTGTGTATGCAGCAAGATAGTGGTTCATTTTTATCCTTTTCTATAGGGTTGTCCAGTTTTCCTAATACTATTTATCAAAGATATTTTCCTTTCCCCATTATACATTCTTGGCTTTTTTTGTCTTGAATTAATTGACCCTATATGTATTGGCTTATTATTTGCTCTCTATTCCATTGCATTGACATATGTCTTTGATTTTATGCAAATACCATACTGTTTTGATTACTAGTATTATAGTTTGAAATCAGGGAGCATGGCAGCTCCAGTTTTGTTCTTCTTTTCCAAGATTGTTTGTCTATTTGAGGGTATTTTCTGGTTATATAGAAAATTTCAGATTGTTTATTAACTTTTAAATTAGGAGACGAAAAGATTTACAAAGATAGATTTTTCATTTTTTATATTTACCTTTAGTCCTTCTGTGGGATACAAGTTAATATCTAGTGCCCTTTAATTTCTCCCTAAATAATTTACTTTAGTGTTACTATTTTTCATAAATGAGGCTTCTTAATGATAGCTTCTCCAGCTTTTCTTATGTTGCCCTTCTGGCCTCCCTAGTGTCTGGTGATAAATCAACTGTTAATTTATTGTCCACCCCAACACATGTTACTTCTCTCTTGCTGCTTTCATCATTCTACCTTTGAGGGTTTTTTTTTTAATAGTTTGAATATGATGTTTTTAGATACTGATTGCTGATTCTATCATATTTAGTCTTTTCAGCCTCCTGCATGTGTATATTAGTTTTTAATCAACTTTGGGAGACTCTTGGTCATTATTTCTTCAAATACTCCTTCTACCCTTTCCTTGCTCTTCTCCTTCTGAGACTCCCACAGTACCCATGAGGATATGCTTAATAGTTTCCCATATTTTTTGACAGGATAATTTTAAATTAACCTATCTTAAAATTTATTATTCTTTCTTCTGCCCATTCATATCTGCTCTTGAACCCCTCTAGTGAAGGTTTCATTTCAGTTATTGTACTTTTCAGTTTCAGAATTTCTTTTAGCTCATATTAATATTCATAATTACTGTTTCTTTATCAATATTCTGTATTTAATGATACACAATTCTCATGGTTTCTTATTGTTAAATACTCTGAGAATTGGGCTTTAAAAGAAATCCCACTCATTCTTCTCCCTCCAGTGATTGCTAGGCTGCTTATTTTCACCATGGTTGTGTCTATGGCTCTTGGTTTTCAAATCTGCCTCAGAGATGTAGAGGTGATGGTAGTAGAACAAATTAAAATGTCACAAAGCTCAGTGCTCTTATTCAGATTCAGTAATTTTTGTTAAATTGCAATCTCCAGATTGCTGCAAGTCTTTGATTTATTTTCACAGTTGTGAAAAGGTTGATTCTGACAATTTTTGCCACTGTCCTAATTGTTTATTGCAGAAGAGTTTTGGAGGTCCTTACTTTCTATCATCCAACCAAGGAGAACATTTTGATCAGCAGTGAAACTTCCATGAACACATCAAATGAGAACATTAATGTTACTATTGGAGATTGGAGGATCTCCATTACCAAAGAGAGGAAGCTCCATCTGGTGATCTTCATGGTCCTTACCAACTCTATATTTTCTACCAGGATATCAAGATAGAATTGATCCCTATCATATTGAAACTTGTACAAACAAAATAAGATTAAGTCAGGTATTGGGATTTGAAAAACAAATATCTCCCCCCACCCCAAATTATCATTCAGTTCAGTTCAGTTCAGTCGCTCAGTCGTGTCCGACTCTCTGCGACCCCATGAATCACAGCATGCCAGGCCTCCCTGCCCATCACTAACTCCCGGAGTTCATTGGTTAGTATCAAAGTTAAAGATGACCACTCTTAGTCCTTTATAAACAAGTGAGCACAGGTATTTCCTGACCCTATTCTGTGAAGTTAGCTGCATCATAGGAGCATTGCGTGAGATATTATACAAAGATGATACTCTGATAATTACCTTGTCATAAATGTTTAGAATCTTATTCAAGAAACATCTTCAATAGCTGAAGCAAACTTGATAAAATTTTAATGGTTAACTGCTGAATTACTCGATGTGTACTGGATATGTTATTGAGGTTTGGGTTATTTCATGGCAAAATTCTAGCATGCGTATTTCCAAATTTTCAAACTATAAAGAGATAAATATATTTCCATAGAGTTAGTGTGTTTAATAGTTCACTGCTTTTTAAATTTTTTTTAAATTGGAGTGTAGTTGCTTTGCACTGCTTTGTCAGTTTCTGCTGTCCAGCTATGTGAATCAGCCATATGTATGTATATGTGTGTGTGTGTGTGTATACAAACACACTCTCTTTTTTGGATTTCCTTTCCAGTTCGGTCACCACAGAACACAGTATAGCTCCCTGTGCTATAGAGTAGGTTCACATTAGTATCTATTTTATACATGAAAATGAAAGTGAAGTTGCTCAGTCATGTTCAACTTTTTGTGACCCCATGAATTGGAGCTTACCAGATTCCTCTGTCCATGGAATTTTCCAGGCAAGAATACTGGAGTGGGTTGCCATTCCCTTCTCCAGGGGATCTTCCTGACCCAGGGATCAAACCCAGGTTTCCCACATTGCAGGCAGATGCTTTACTGTCTGAGCCACCAGGGAAACCCATTTTATACATAGTAGTGTATATATGTCAATCCCAGTCTCCCAGTTCATCCCACTCTTTCCTTCCCAATTGGTATCCATATGTTTGTTTTCTACATCTATCTCTATTTCTGCTTTGCAAGTAACATTCTCTGTGCCATTTTTCTAGATTATACATATATGCACTAATATATGGTATTCATTTTTCTCTTTGGAACTTACTTCACTCTGTGAAAGTCTCTAGGTCTCTAGGTCTATATCTCTTTAAATGATAGAATTTTCTTCCTTTTTATGCCTGAGTAATAGTCTTAAGTATATATGTACTACATCCTCTCTATCTGTTCTTCTGTTGATAGACATTTAGGTTGCTTCCATGTCTTGGCTATTGAAAATAATCCTGCAGTGAACATTGGGGTGAATGTATTTTTTGCATTATGGTTTTCTGTGGGCATGTGCACAGTAGTAGGATTTCTGGGTCATGTGTTAGTTCTATGTTTAGTTGTTTTTTGTCTTTTTCTTAGGTACTTCCATAGCATTCTTCATTGTGGCTGTATAAATTTACGTTCCCACCAACAGTGTAAGAGAGTTCTGATTTTTTTCCACACCCTTTCCAGCATTTATTGTTTGTAGATCTTTTGATGATGGTTATTCTGAGTTGTGTGAGATGATATCTCATAGTTTTGATTTGCATTTCTCTAAAAATTAGTGATGTTGAGCACCTTTTCATATATTTGTTGGCCATCTGTATATCTTCTTTGAAGACATGTCTGCTTAGGTATTCTACCACATTTTTTTGATTGGACTTTTTAAAAATGTTGAGATTCATAAGTTGTTTGTTTATTTTGGAGATTAATCCTTTGTCAGTTGCTTCATTTGCAAATAAAAGATGACACAAACAGATGGAGAGATATACCATGTTCTTGGATCAGACGGGTCAATATTGTGAAAATGATTATACCACCCAAAGCAATCTACAGATTCAGTGCAATTCCTATCAAATTACCAATGACAATTTTCATAGAATTAGAACAACAACAAAATATACTTTGTATGGGAACACTGCTGCTGCTGCTGCTAAGTCACTTCAGTCGTGTCCAACTCTGTGTGACCCCATAGATGGAAGCCCACCAGGCTCCCCTGTCCCTGGGATTCTCCAGGCAAGAACACTGGAGTGGGTTGCCATTTCCTTCTCCAATGTGTGAAAGTGAAAAGTGAAAGTGAAGTCGCTCAGTCGTGTCCGACCCTTAGCGACCCCACGGACTGCAGCCTACCAGGCTCCTCCATCTATGGGAACACTAAAGACCCAAAATAGCCAAGCAATCTTGAGAAATAAAAGAAGCAGAGAAATTAGTCTCCTTTTCCTCAGACTATACCACACAACTACAATAATCAACCTAAAATGGTATTGACATAAAAACAGAAATATTGATCAATGGAACAAGATAGAAAGCCCAGAGATAATGCCATGCACCTATGGTCACCTAATCTATGACAATGAAGCAAGATAGCCTCTTCAGTAAAGTGGTGCTGGGGAAACTGGACAGCTATGTGTAAAAGAATGAAATGAGAACACTCCTTAACACCATACACAAAAATAAACTCAAAATGGATTAAAGACCTAAATATAAGACCAGAAACTATCAAAATCTTAGAGGAAAACATAGGCAAAAAGTTTTTCACATAAATTGCAGCAAGATCTTTTATGACCCACTCATGAACATAAAAACAAACATAAACAAATGGGACTTAAACTTGAAAGCTTTTGGGCAGCAAAGTAAACTATAAACAATACCAAAACACAACCCTCTAGTCATTGCTTTTTAAAAAAAATATTTATTTTTTATTGAAGGATAATTGCTTTACAGAATTTTGTTGTTTTCTGTCAAACTTCAACATGAATCAATCATAGGTATACATATATTCCCTTCCTTTTGCATTTTAAAAATATATCCCCGCCTCAAATTCAGAGTCATCTCTGTGTCTCAAACTATAACACAGTATCAGTATTTGATGTGAAGATTGGATTGTCTTGAATTTGTTCATTCTGTGTCACATATTGGAGTCATTGTGATCTGATTGTTTTCACCTAAAAAGCACCTCTTTTAAAATCATATGAGTGCAATACTATGTTGAAATGATTATTATTGTCCTCTCCAAGTATCTTGCATCATAGTTTATGCAGACCTTCACATGATGGTATTTTCTGACCTATAAATGTCATATCAGCATTCAATTTTACCACACTTTGGAACTCCTGCTTGACATGTTCTTTCACTTACTTTTGAATTGTCCATTGCAACGAGTTCTTTGTGACTGGTAAACATCATTTTTTAGAGTTAATTAATGAGCTCAAATTCAGGGACTCAATTTGATGAACCAGTTAGTCTCAATTTTCTGTGACTTTGAAGTCTATCCTGTGTACCAAGCTGTATTGGACCAGTAATCAACCTTTTCTTCAACTTGAACTTCCTGTGTGACTTTGGGAAGATTGCACAACCCTCTGGACCTCAGTTTCCTTAATTGTAAATGAAAACATTTGTACTAGGTGATGTTAACTCTAAGATTCTTTGACTCTTAACAAGTTGGAACTTGTGAAAGGACTTGGTGAACTTAATGGATGCTTGTTTCTCCTATTGATGACAAAAACGATATTACCATTCCCAAGTTCACTCCTCGTTCTACCTCTTTTGCAATTTAAATCTTACATATTTTAGAAAGTTCAACACAATCTACATTACCTCCGTGTAGACTTCTCTGACCCTGCCGGCAACCCTCAGTGATTATTACTTCTTCTCCTCCTCCTCCTTTACTATTTATCATCACTTATTATTACTACATTTTTTGCCTTCTCTGTCCCTTTGTATTGTTGTTTAACTTTAGTGTTTTTGATTATGGGGATGATAAACTATGGACATTTATATTCTACAAAGCACATTGCCCAATGTATTATGTTAAAAATAGATTCTAGTTTTGTTGAATGAATGACGACAGTTTAAAATACCTTCTAAAAGTATAGTCTTAAGTTCACAATACAAAGCATAAATGAATTTTCCCACCTTTCTTTCCCAACAAAGATATATATTTTTGAAGGCATTTAAGGAAGCATGAAATAGAATTTGGAGTTTATCTTACATATAAACCTCTTCCCTTCTGGTCTTGACATTTGTCCTCCACATAAAGTCAAGAATCTTCCTTTTGCATTTGAGTGCTCTACCATGGCACACTTTTCCTTTTATATTCTATAGAATGCAACGTGATTTAATCATTCAGGTATGACTGACACATTATTCTCTGTTACCTTTTTAAGAAACATTACAAAGGATGTCATTACTGAAGGGAGTGCTTGGTTACTTGAAAGTACAAGAACCATATCTCTACTGCTTGATGAAAATAAATGGTAGCATGTCAACCACTAAGTGTATCTCCAGTCTATTCTCCAGTCTACAGGTGTGAAGAGGGAAAAAAGTCAAACTCAATATTCATGACAACATTTAATTAGATTCATTATAGGTATTAGCCTAGCTTGTCCCAGTCCCTTGAGGATTTGCCAATAAGTGTCTTCCCAATGTTTTATTCTCTTTCTTAGCCTGAGTAGAGTTTGTTTGAACACAATACTTAGCAACTCAAAGTGTATCTGTCCCAGGAGACTTGAAGAAATGTTTCAGAGTTAGTCAGGCTGAGGGAGCCACATTGTTCCTCTATCAGGTCAGGGCTGTGCCACATTTAAAGAAATTAGTTATTCCAACAAAAACTTTTTTTCTCTCCATTTCTGTGCAAGAATGAGACTCTAGGTAATAAGCAAATTTGATGTTGCTTACAGAAATTTCAAGGCTTCCCAACTCCTAGAACGCAAGTAGCCATGGAAATAAGTACTGGCTAAAAATGATCTTGGAATGGTGGGAATTGGGAATTATGTGAGGAAAGGGAACTTAAATATGTGCTATGTGATGTTACTGTGTAGGATTGGGAAGACTTGTGTTGAGTTGGTATTTTAAGGAATAATGGGCTTCTTTGTGTAGGTTTATAAGGTAGGTGGTAGTAATGATAGTGAGAAGAATAGGTTGGCTTTGCTCTATCTAGGCAGGTTTGGTGGTAATAATATAGATTGTATGTATTTCTGGTAAAGGATATTGGAAAATTAAACTGATCTTAGATTCATTCATATTTCATTTCTTTAAGGAAACAGAAACCTTTCTTATTGTTATGTCAGGAAAGAAACAGATGACTTGTTCTTCTTATCATTTTACTAGAAAAAAAGATGTGCCATGCCCTCAGTTTGACTTAAATGCATAATTCAAGATTATATATATATATATAAAAAGTAATATACCTTGTCCCTATGCTGCCTTTGGCATGATTTGGGTTTTCAGACTATTGCGAATGAATTTAACAAATGTGATATTGGCATAATTCATGGAATTCATGGCATTTTTATAGTTATGAAAAACGTGAGCCCCATTAAAAACTCCTTATTTAGTCTTGTATTTGTTCAGGACCTGATTACTCTTGACCTAAGAGACTCAACCTTATATTAAGTGCTATGCCCCCAAAGGACCCTCTACAACACCACTGCAGGAGGGTTCTTTCACTGCCACCTGCTCACATCTACGATTCATACTACTTGTGTTCTCAGGCCCAGTTGGGCTCTCTCTAGCAATACTAGCCCCAAGAACTTGCTTGCCTATGTCAGTGTATGTTTCTCAGCTGCAGATATCTAACATTGTATCTGAAGTGCCACTTGTGCAGCCGAATTTCTTATTGTCGTGTTTATTTCTGTTACTGATTCATCAGTTTCTATTTATCTGAGTCAACTCTGCTCAATTTCTGGCAGGTAACCAGCATATTTGGGGTAGCAATTCATTCTTTTATTTTGACATTCACACCTAACATCTTCATTAATGCCAAGCATAAAGTTCTCAGATTCCAGATCTACTTGGTGTATCTGTATTTCTTCTGCATCCAGCTCTTTGCCACAAACTATATTTCATGTAAATGCCACTTTTTTCAACCATTTCACATGTTTTACAGTGGAACCATATGCCTTATAGAAATGATGCCTTTTCAAGTCTGTATCCAAACATAGCTTGTCAATGACCTCTCACAAATTCTAAGTCAGCTTGTAAGCTTTTGCACTTATTCTGAAATGTTTTCTTTAGGGCTTGTAGACGGCTTCTCATGTTATTGCCTGTATTCTGTACTCTTATATTCTTTCTTGACATGAAGTATAACTGCCTTACCACTTTTTTATTGTCGTTTCAGTTAATCATATTCAGCCGAGCAGTTGCCACAGGAGACTACTTCCTCTCTGTGTTTATTGAGTTTTAGAGCTCTGTCACAGATATTCTTCTACTTTGGATGTTCTTCAATTCTGTGACCATTTCTTAAGTTCTTCATACATCAGTGATGTTAAATTAACAGAAACCTATATTGAAGAGGAAATAGTGTTGCTTAATTTAGGGAATTAATATAAGATTTATGGCCAGGCACTATGAGTCACTTACTTAAAGATCAGCAGGTAATCCTGGGAGAGCCACAGGTTAGTAGGTTGTAATCTGAGTTGTACATTTGACGTGAGAGCTATTGGTTTTACTTGTTTACATAGTTGTCACCATTGTTGCACAATTGTTAACATTTATTGAGTGTTCACAGTGTGCTAAGCACTCTTCCAAGGGCTTTATGTGAAGTATCTTATTTAATATTCACTTTAACCATTCAAAGTAACTTTTATTATTATCTCAGTTTTACATATGAAAAATCAGAGACTTAGGAGGGTAAATGACTTGTTTGAAAACATACATTGTAGATCAAGTATTTGAACGTAGATACTCTTGCCTAGAAAATCCCATGGATGGAGGAGCCTGGTAGGCTGCTGCCCGTGGGGTCGCTAAGGGTCGGACATGATTAAGCGACTTCACTTTCACTTTTCACTTTCACACATTGGAGAGGGAAATGGCAACCCACTCCAGTGTTCTTGCCTGGAGAATCCCAGGGACGGGGGAGCCTGGTGGGCTTCCGTCTATGGGGTCACACAGAGTCGGACACGACTGAAGTGACGCAGCAGCAGCAGCAGCAGCAGTGTAATTTCAGGGTTCATATTGTTCTTACACGTCACATTGTGAAGTGAAAATGAAAGTGTTAGTAGGATTAGTAGTAGGTGTTAGTAGTAGAAAGTGTTAGTAGTAGGACTGCAAAATGTTAGTAGTAGGATTGCAAAGTGTCATGTCTGACTCTTTGCAATCCCAGGGACTGTGGCCCACTAGGCTTCTCTGTCCATGGAATTCTCTAGGCAAGAATACTGAAGTGGGTTGCCATTTGCTTCTCCAGGGAATCTTCCCAACCCAGGGATTGTACCCGGGCCTCTTGCATTGCAGGCAGATTACCCTCTGAGCCACTAGGGAAGTCCACACTAACTCACATTGTACAGTAATTGTATAATGATGTTTATTGGGTAGTTATGATCTAAGCACACAGTATAGTTAGCTACCATGTATTCAATAGTTTGTTGAATTGTTTCATCAATCCTTCAAAACAAGCTACATCATTATTTTTCTTTTACAAATGAAAAAAATTAAGGTTTAGAGAAAATAGGTAGTGCTTCCAAAATGATACAGCTAGTAAATAGCAGGGAAAGATTTGAACTCATATCCATAACCATTTTGTTATTTGGTACCAGTATAGGATTAAAAGAAGGAGAAGGAAATGGCAACCCACTCCAGTGTTCTTGCCTGGAGAATCCCAGGGACAGGGGAGCCTGGTGGACTTCCGTCCATGGGGTCACACTGAGTCGGACATGACTGAAGTGACTTAGCAGCAGCAGTAGCAGCAGCATAGGATTAAAAACCAATAAACAGAAAAGCTGATCTATTGGTTTCTATAGAAAGAAGCAAAAACAAGCATATCTTTGATCCTGCTGCTTGCAGGGTCTATTAAATGGAACATATTGGGATATATAACCAGTGTCAATAATATATGCAGTTATTCCTGATGCTAAAAATGATAGAATTTCCAAGAAGCATGGTATCAATGCCTTTCTTCGTTGAGACACTTGGCTTACTAAAGAATTCTAGAACCATCTTTTCAGAAGTAGCATTAAGGAGAGGTAAAGTAGTATGTGGCATGTACCCCTAAGAAAAGTGAATATATATAAATGTGTATTACAGAGGAAACAGTAACATCACAAGAGAAAGTATGATCAATTAGCTGTACTCTTATAATACCCCACCCTTACAAAACAAACTGCCAGTTAACTGCTAGGATCTAGCTATAACTGTCTACTTGACAGAAGAAATTGGCAAGTTGAAGAAGCAGGATATTTGATTGGAGAAGATATGGAAAGATGATTTAGTAATATGAAATGCTGCTCATGGAAAGAAGGCCAGGATGGACTTCCAAGTGGGAGGTGCACAATACGGTAATGTATGGCATTAATTGCAGGAAGCCCACTGAAAACATAGGAACCTACTTAGAGAAAGACAGATGTTATCCACTTCAGAACTTTGATTTTAGCTAACCTTAATTTTATGTATTATTTATTTCCACTTCTGAGAATCTTAAAATTATCTGAAAGAAATTAAAGGACTATATTTTAATTCTAGAGTTTGTGTTTAGAAATTTTTACATCCTAACATACTGATGTGAGCAGGGATTTAGAATTTGTTGCCAGGCTTCTCTTGGAAATTTTCCCCCCTGGCACAGCCCTAGAAATGCTAACTTGGAAAAATGGCATTTGGTTGGCAGTCCCTTAACACAGACACTCTTGAATTTTCGCTAAAGTATGTATGAAGATGTGAAAAATGAGAACTCACAAGAATGCTGAAAATTTGGACTGCCAGTCAAATTATTTCCAGAACCTGGGAGAAATTTCCATAAAACTAAAAATCAGAAAGAAGTGGATTGAAAAGAACAGTCCTTGGACCAGTTGTACTATGTTGATAGAAGTTTGATAAGCCAATACATCAAGATTAAGTAGGAAAAAACTCTTCCTTGTTCCCAAAGTGTCTAAATACTGCTTCCTGGAAAAAATTCTATACCTAGGAATGTGGAATAGTTGTTTTATTGCATAGAAGGTACCATTTTAGAGGCCTACAAGGCTTGCCATCATCCCTGAAAATATTGCCATTTTTTCTATGTATACTCAGAAACTGAAACTACCAGAAAATTATCAAAGAAAGGAAATGATAGTGATGGCTTTGGGAATTTGACTATGAAACCTTGTTGAGTCACAGCTCTAAGGACCAGTTTCCACAAGCAAATTGCTATATCTAGGGACAGAGAAAAGTAGAATCTTGGTAGGAGGGTATTCCAAGGATTGTAGTTTTTAATGTATCCCATCAGTTAAGATTATTACAAGGCAGGGACTTGACTCAGTGTGAAAGTCCCTCAGTTGTGCCTGATTCTTTGCGACCCCATGGCCTATGCAGTTCATGTCTACTATTCTCTAGGCCAGAATACTGAAGTGTCTATCCTTTCCCTTCTCCAGGGGATCTTCCCAACCCAGGGATCGAACCCAGGTCTGACAACATTGCAGGCAGATTCTTTACCAGATAAGCCACCAGGGTAACCCAAGAATACTGGAGTGGGTATCCTATCCCTTCTCCAGCAGATCTTCTGAACCCAGGGGTCGAACCAGGGTCTCCTGTATTACAGGTGGATTCTTTACTAACTGAGCTATCAGGGAAACCCTTGGGTCAGGAGAGGACCTAATCTTTTTTCAGGAGGAGGAAGGATTTGTTTTAATTGATGTATGTTTGATTTATAATATGTTTCAGGTGTTCAACATAGTGAGTGATTTAATATTTTTAAAATTAAATTAATTTATTTTAATTGGAAGACAATCACTTCACAACACTGTGGTGGCCCCTGCCACATATTGACACGAATCAGCCACGGGCACACATGCACCCCCCCATCCTGAACACCCCTTCCACCTCTCTCCCCACCCCATCCCTCTGGGTTGTCCCAGATCACTTGCTTTGAGTGCAATCTAGATGTCTATCAGCAGACAAATGGATAAGGAAGTTGTAGCACATATACACAATGGAATATTACCCAGCTATAAAAAGAACACATTTGAGTCAGTTCTAATGAGGTGGAGGCAGGTCAGGAAGCAACAGTTAGACTGGACATGGAACAACAGACTGGTTCCAAATAGGAAAAGGAGTACATAAAGGCTGTATATCGTCACCCTGCTTATTTAACTTATATGCAGAGTACATCATGAGAAACACTGGGCTGGAGGAAGCACAAGCTGGAATCAAGATTGCTGGGAGAAATATCAATAACCTCAGATATGCAGATGACACCACCCTTATGGCAGAAAGTGAAGAAGAACTAAAGAGCCTCTTGATGAAAGTGAAAGAGGAGAGTGAAAAAGTTGGCTTAAAGCTCAACATTCAGAAAACTAAGATCATGGCATCCGGTCCCATCAGTTCAGTTTAGGTTAGTCACTGAGTTGTGTCCGACTCTTTGTGACCCCATGAACTGCAGAGCACCAGGCCTCCCTGTCCATCACCAACTCCCAGAGTCCACCCAAACCCACGTCCACCAGTCCCATCACTTCATGGCAAATAGATGGGGAAACAGTGGAAACAGTGGCTGACTTTGTTTTTTGGGTCTCCAAAATCACTGCAGATGGTGATTGCAGCCATGGAATTAAAAGACACTTACTCCTTGGAAGGAAGGTTATAACCAACCTAGACAGCATATTAAAAAGCAGAGACATTACTTTGTCAACAAAGGTCTGTCTTGTCAAGGCTATGGTTTTTCCAGTAGTCATGTATGGATGTGAGAGTTGGACTATAAAGAAAGCTGATCGCCGAAGAATTGATGCTTTTGAACTGTGGTGTTGGAGAAGACTCTTGAGAGTCCCTTGGACTGCAAGGAGATCCAACCAGTCCATCCTAAAGGAGATGAGTCCTGGGTGTTCATTGGAAGGACTGATGTTGAATCTGAAACTCCAATACTTTGGCCACCTGGTGTGACGAGCTGACTCATTTGAAAAGACCCTGATGTTAGGAAAGATTGAAGGCAGGAGGAGAAGGGGACGACAGAGGATGAAATGGTTAGATGGCATTACCAACTCAATGGACGTGAGTTTGGGTAAACTCCAGGAGTTGGTGATGGACAGGGAGGCCTGGCATGCTGTGGTCCATGGGGTCACAAAGAGTCGGACACGACTGAACAACTGAACTGAACTGAATGGATATGCACATGTAGAGGATGGACTGTGGACACAGAGTGGGAAGAAGAGGGTGGAATGAATTTAAAAGATAGCTTTGCCATATATACACTCTCTTGTGTAAAATAGATAACTGCTGGGAAGTTGCTGTATAACACAGGGAGCCCAGTTTGGCACTCTGTGACATGGCTGGGTGGAGGGGAGGGAGGCTCAAAAGGGAGAGGATATATGTATCCTTGTGGCTGATTGATGTTGTACAGCAGCAACCAACACAACATTGTAAGACAATTTTCCTCCAATTAAAAATATAAAAACCTATACACAGATATTGATAGGAGCTTTGTTCATAGTTTCTAAAACCTGGAAACAGCCAACATGTTCTGAATAAACTAATGGATAAATACACTGTGGTACATGCAGACAATGATATATTATTCAGCACTAAAAAGAAATGAGCTATCAAGCCATGAAAAGACATAAAGAGAATGGAAATGTGTATTAGTGAGTGGAAGAAGGTAATCTGAAAAGACTACATACTATATGATTCTAAGATCTGGAAAAATTGTATACACAGTAAAAAGATAACTCATTTCCTGGGTTGAAGAAAATTGAGAGGGATGAACAGGTGGAAATTGAGAGGGATGATTAGGTAGAAAGTGAGAAAGTGTTAGTCATTCAGTCATGTTTGACTCTTTGTGACCCCATGGCCCCATGTAGCCCACCAGGCTCCTCTGTCCATGGATTTCTCTAGGCAAGACACCTGGAGTGGATTGCCATTCCCTTCTCCAGGGGATCTTCCTGACCCAGGGATTGAAACCACGTCTCTTAGGTAGAGACACAGAGTATCTTTGAGAGCAGTGAAAATATTATGTATGATAATCTAATGATGGATGTATGTCATTATACTTTTTTAAAAAATCTAATGATGGATGTATGTCATTATACTTTTCTAAAACCATAGATTGTAAAAATACCAAGAGTAGACTCTAATGTAAACTGTGGACTGTGGACAATTATGATGTTTCAGTGTAGGTTTATCAATTGTTAAAAATGTACCACGTTGGTTGTTAGTAATGGGGAAGGTAATACATGTTGTGGGAATTGGGGGCACACGGGAAATTTTTGTACCTTCTCCTCAATCTTACTGTGAACTTAAAAATGATCTAATGTAAACAGAATAAAAAAGAAAACTTTGTTATATGATGTATAAAATTTGACAAAATTTTTGATTAGTGTGACTAGAGACTGTAATTTTTATGGCAAAAGGGAAACAGAAAGAGAATCATAGAATGATATGTAAATGTTCCTCTGGAGAAAATTTATGACTTCCAGCCAGCACTTTCCTTTTAAGCATGTGAAAATTAACATGACATATCATCTGTTTTAATCCATAAATATACTTTTCAGCAATCATTTTCTCTTGAAGAGAGTGTCTTACTTGTAGAGCCAGAGTGTTTCTTTTTTCATTTGTTCTGTTCTCCTGTCTTGGTAGGCCCAGAATGGACTGGAAACTTTCCAAAGCTGAAATTAAATGTGATCTTACAGGATCTCAGTTCTTGGAAATTTTGTGAATGTGTATGTAACTATTGTGACAGAATAAGTATGTAATATCGTTAAAGCATAAAATTTTCATTTAGGATGTCCCTGGCACTTTTTTCCTGAAGTTTTTTCAACATTTCTCTCTTTACATCCAGAAGTGAAACCTCTGGCTTGTGTCTCACCTGAGCAATGTGTTTCTGTAATGCCCTAGTTGGACTTTTTCAAACCCTATGATTTCTACTATAAACAGAACCCAAACTTGTACAATGAGCATATTAATATATTCTACACTGAGCACAGCTGATGGTGTGTTGTATATTTCTTGATACTATGTGTTTTCCCTTTCCCTTTTCACAAATGCCATTATTTCTTCCTCTTTTTCTCCCCCCTTTAACCATTTTACCATAAGTTTCTTCCTCCATTTCATTCCCAGTTTCCATTTCCCATCTCCTGTTACAAAAAATATAAAGCCAAATACCAGTCTGGAAGGTCCATACAAGAATATTTTCAAACTGTGTGTTATTACCAATTAGTGTATGTGAAATCAATTTAGCAGATTGCAACCAGCATTTTAAAATTTAAAAACAGGAATATCATGTATAGAAAGGCAATTCCTATTTTATGAAACAAATATAGGAGGGCACTGTTTTCCATTTAAGATGTATTTTATGCTGTGATGCAAGCTCAAAAATGTTTGAAAAACATGACTATAAAGCATACGTACGGTGCAAGACATAGATTTAGAGCCTGATTAAGTAGTCTATCAATCAGGCAGCTGACCTAGGTGCCAATCCATAAATTTAAAGAAAATATTTATAGATACTATGAGCAAATGGAGAAAATTCCTTTTCATTTGGTTCATGTGCTCAGTCATGTCCAACTCTTTGCAACCCCATGGACAGCAGCACGCCAGGCTTCCCTGTCCATCACCAACTCCTGGAGCTTGATGAAACTCATGTCCATCAAGTCAGTGATGCCATCCAACCATTTCATCCTCTGACATCTACTTCTCCTCCTGCCTTCAATCTTTCCCAGCATCAGGGTCATTTCCAGTGAGTTGGTTCTTCACATCAGGTGGCCAAAGTATTGGAGCTTCAGCATCAGTCATTCCAATGAATATTCAGAACTGATTTCCTTTAGGATTGAATGGTTTGATTTCCTTGTAGTCCAAGGGACTCTCAAGAGTCTTCTCCAACACTGCAGTTCAAAAGCATCAATTGTTTGGCACTCAGCTTTCTTTATGATCCAACTCTCACCATCCATACATGACTACCTGAAAAACCATAGCTTTGACGAGATTGACCTTTGTTGGCAAAGTAATGTCTCTGCTTTTTAATCTGCTGTCTAAGTTTGTCATAGCTTTTCTTCCAAGGAGCAAGTGTCTTTTAATTTCACGGCTGTAGTCACCATCAACAGTGATTTTGGAGCCCAGAAAAATAAAGTCAGCCACTGTTTCCATTGTTTCCCCATCTATTTGCCATGAAGTAATGGGACTGGATTCCATGGTCTTAGTTAATTGACTGTTGAATTTTAAGGCCAGCTTTTTCACTCTCCTCTTTCACTTTCATCAAGAGGCTCCTTATTTCTTCTGCACTTTCTGCCATAAGTGTGGTGTCATCTGTATATCTGAGGTTATTGATATTTCTCCTGGCAATCTTGATTCCAGCTTGTGATTCATCCAGCCCAGCATTTCGCATGATGTACTCTGCATATAATTTAAGTAAGGTGAAAATATACAGCCTTGATGTACTCATTTCCCAATTTGGAACCAGTCCTTGTTCCATGTGCAGTTGTATGTGCTGCTTCTTTACCTGCATACAGATTTCTCAGGAGGTAGGTAATGCTCCACAGTTTGTTGTGATCTATGCACTCAAAGGTTTTGGCATAGTCAATAAAGCAGAAATAGATGTGTTTCTGGAAATCTCTTGCTTTACCAATGATCCAACGGGTGTTGGCAACTTGATCTTTGGTTCTTCTGCCTTTCCTAAATCCAGCTTGAACATCTGGAAGTTCTCGGTTCACATTCTGTTGAAGCCTCACATGGAGAATTTTGAGCATTACTTTACTAGCGTGTGAGATGAGTACAATTGTGCAGTAGTTTGAGCATTCTTTGGCATTGCCTTTCTTTGGGATTGGAATGAAGACTGACCTTTTCCAGTCCTGTGGCCACTGCTGAGTTTTCCAAGTTTGCTGGCATATTGAGTGCAGCACTTTCACAGCATCATCTTTTAGGATTTGAAATAGCTCAGCTGGAATTCCATAACCTCCACTAGCATTGTTCGTACTGATGCTTCCTAAAGCCCACTTGACTTCACATTCCAGGATATCTGGCTCTAGGTGAGTGATCAAACCATCGTGGTTATCTGGGTCATGAAGATCTTTTTTGTGTAGTTCTTCTGTACACCTCTTGCCACCTCTTCTTAATATCTTCTGCTTCTGTCAGGTCCATACCATTTCTGTCTTTTATTGAGCCCATCTTTGCATGAAATCTTCCCTTGGTATCTCTACTTTTCTCGAAGAGATCTCTAGTCTTTCCCATTCTAATGTTTTCCTCTACTTTGCATTGATCACTGAGGACGGCTTCTTGTTTCTCCTTGTTATGCTTTGGAACTCTGCATTCACATGGGTGTATCTTTCTTTTTCTCCTTTTCCTTTAATTTCTCCTCTTTTCTCAGCTATTTGTAAGGCCTCCACAGACAACCATTTTGCCTTTTTGCATCTCTTTTTCTTGGGGATATCTTGATCAGTGCCTCCTGTACAATGTCACAAACCTCCATCCATGGTTCCATTTACTGTGACTCTATTAATGGAGTAGTTCTTGTGGACAAAATAGATGAGTTTGTAGACAGGATTGTATTGCTTAGAGCAGCAGGCAAAGTCTTAGTCCTTTCTTTTTCATGTTCTCCTGTTTCCACACACAGCTAATATTGATGTTTTAATCCATTTTCAACAAGTATTTAAATGAGTTTAATTTAACAGGGCACCAGATTGTTATCCTGCTGAATTTGATTATGTGTCTTGACTCAAGTTTGTGTAGACCTTAAACTCAGAGAAAGCAATGCTCTTGTAAAAAATGTATTTATTAGTTAAGATTATAATACCTTTTGTAATAATGAAGCTCAATTTTAGTGACTTAGTACAACATAAGACTTCTTGTTATTCATATAATTTACATTGCATGTGTGGACAAGTCACTGGGTAACTTACCTCCAAATGATGATTCGAGTAGTCAGATTTTTTTCCCATGGTGTGACTCTCAGACTTTTAGAGTCTTCTGTGTCCAGCCTGAAGATGGGGAAATAGAGTGTGAAAAACACAAACCCACTTACTAAAAACTCTGACCTGGAAATGATACCCATCACTTCTGTTCACCTTGCATTGGCAAAAACTTGATATCTGACCACATCTGGAGGTATTCCTCTACACTGGGAGGGACTAGGAAATGCCCTCCTAACTAGGTGCCTGCCTCTCAGTAACACCACTACATAGTAAAGAGGGGATGCATTTTTAGGGAACAGCTTTCTCTTTCAGTCACCCAAGTTACAGTATTTATAAAAGTGTCTCTGGAAATGACCAACTTACTGGATTTTTGGAACACATTGCTCTTCTTTTTACCATCTCCATGCTCTTTTGCATTGTGACAGGGTTGTGTTGATTACTGGTGCTTATACTTTTCTGGATAAATATAGACCATTTCACTTCTGTCTTAATAAGGTAGTGATTTTGACATCTTTACATATAGTTGCATATTGCTCTTTGTTTAAATGAATGTAGCTAGCAAACATGAAATGTATAAGATAGTAAATCCTAAGTTGTAGGCAGCTACCTCATTTGTTCAGGTGCATGATTTCCATTTGGTTGACCAGGCAGAGTGCTTTGCATTCTATGATTTGTGATATTTGGATGCAGTAGAATGGCTTTCAGTTTTGATTAAACAGAAAGCATGAAAAGATTTAAACAGTAAGCTAGTAGTATTGAAAACATTATAATCTTGTTTAAATAAACAATCATCTGAATGAATTAGATATAAACACATTTATTTTGGGCAGAAAACACTGACTTAGAAATTGTGCCTATGATTTTTCTTTAGGCTTATGAATATCATAATAGTTCATGATTATGGGTTGCAATTGTTGGCAAATGCATTATTGCTTTATTAGAATTCTCATTCAATATCTGTATGGTACTATTATTTGATTATCACTGTATTTATTCTCCTCTGACAATCAGAACAAAATATTAAAACTTGGAACCTCATAAGATCACCTAGAGTTTTCTTCAAAGATACCTCTCAACAGTGTGACTATGGAAAATTGTGTTGCCTGTGTCTGAAATTCAATGTGCAAATATCCTCAAAATAATTAATGCAAAAGATTTGTTAAATTAGTACTGATAAGATGGCTTTGCCTTCACTGAAATGAGTCTAACACTAAATTTATATAATGAATTACTCTCTCATCTTTCCTTTTTGTTTCCTGATCTAGTTTAGTGAGCAGGAAAATTAAGTGCTAATATAAAATTCACTGGAGTATACAAGAAAAAGGAATAGTGTCCACACTGTTGATTAAATGGCAAGGTAGAAGGCTGGCCATAAGGTTTAATTGGAAGCACGGGAGCCGTTGGTTTCTTTGTGTTATCTGACCATCGGAATGTTGATTGTTTTCTAACAAATAACCAAGAAAAAGAGAAAAAAAATGGTGACATGGGGAATAAAACTATATCTTCATTTCCAAAATAATTGATCAGTAACCACTCTAAAGTTATTCATTAGTTTATGTCAGTGTTTTGCAACACGAATTCCGTAGAAATATTCACCATGTGAAATACTCCACAAAAAAAAAAAAAAAAAAAAACTTTGGAAGAAAATAAGTTAGGGAAACACTAAATCCTTTCTTACAGATGATCACAATGCTTGTTAGCATTTTGAAGGCTTTGAGAAATCCTTCAGTTAGGAAGCCTATTTGACTTTTTAAACCTAGAGATATCAATTTATTTTAAGCCACTATTTTTGTTTAGAAAGTATTATTAACCCAAATCCCTGGATTTCTGCTCAGCCTTTTTTTCTTATAAGAAAAAGGGGAAAACTAATGCTTGTAGTTTATAAAGTATAGAAATATTTTTGTTTTCAAAACCCAAAATATAATACCCAAAAGAATTGAAAATACTTTTCCAAATGAAAACTTATACATCAGTGTTCATAGCAGCAGTATTTACAATATCCAAAAGTGGAAACAACTCAAATGTCCATTAATTGATGAATGAACAAATAAATGAGGCAAATCTGTGTAAAGGAATGCTGGTTGACTATAAAATGGAATGAGGTACTGGTACATGCTACAACATGGATGAACTTTGAAAACATACTAAGTAATAGAAGACAGTCACATAAGACTACATATTATATGATTTTATGTATACAAAATGTCTAGAATAAGCAAATATATATAGACAAGGTACATTTTGTGATTGCTTAAGATTCAGGATATGGGGATTGGGGAATTGCAGCTAAATAGTATAGAATATCTCTTTGTGGTGATGAAAATGTAAAATTGATCATGGTGATTTTTGCACATATCTGTTAATACACATAAAACCATTGAATTGTGTACTTAAAATGTTTGAATTTATGGTATGTGAATTATATCTGAATAAAGTTGTTAAAAATGAATGGTAGTCATCAGCCAGTAAATGCTTAAATGTCCATAAATTCTTCTTAAATATAAGCAATATCGGGAAAAGGTGGAGTTATCTTGAAAAAAGCTGCTCAAATTAAAATCAAATTGTTTTAAGATTTTTTAACCTAAGTCATTAATAACAATATTCAGTTCAGGTCAGTCTCTCAGTCGTGTCTGACTCTTGTGACCCCATGGACTGTAGCACACCAGGCTTCCCTGTCAATCACCAACTCCTGGAACTTACTCAAACGCATGTCCATCGAGTCAGTGATGCCACCATCTCATCCTCTGTGATGCTCTTCTCCTCCTGCCTTCAATCTTTCCCAGCATCAGGGTCTTTTCCAAAGAGTCACTGATTCTCATCTGGTGGCCAAAGTATTGGAGCTTCAGCATCAGTCCTTCCAATGAATATTCGGAACTGATTTCCTTTAGGATTCACTGGTTGGATCTCCTTGCAGTCCAAGTGACTTCAAGAGTCTTCTCCAATACCACAATTCAACAGATCAGTTCTTTGGGAGTCAGCTTTCTTCATAGTCCAACTCTCACATCCATGCATGACTACTAGAAAAACCATAGCTTTGACTAGATGGACCTTTGTTGGCAAAGTAATGTCTCTGCTTTGTAGTATGCTGTCTAGGTTGGTCATAGCTTTTCTTCCAAGGAGCAAGTGTCTTGTAACTTCAGGCTGTAGCCACCATCTGCAGTGATTTTGGAGCCCAGAAAAATAAAGTCTGCCATAGTTTCCATTGTTTCACCATCTATGTGCCATGAAGCGATGGGACCAGATGCCATGATCTTAGTTTTCTGAATGCTGAGTTTTAAACCAGCCTTTTCACTCTCCTCTTTCACTTTCATCAAAAGACTCTTTGGTTCTTCTTTGCTTTCTATCCATAAGGGTGGTGGCATCTGCATATCTGAGGTTATTGATATTTCTCCTGGCAGTCTTGATTCCAGCTTGTGCTTCATCCAGCCTGGCATTTCACATGATATACTCTGCATGTAGGTTAAATAAGCAAGGTGACAATATCCAGCCTTGATGTACTCCTTTCCCTTATTGGAACCAGTCTGTTGTTCCATGTCCAGTTCTAACTGTTGCTTCTTGACCTGCATACAGATTTCTCAGGAGGTAGGTAAGCTGTTCTGGTAGTCCCATCTCTTGAAGAATTTTCCACAGTTTATTGTGATCCACACAGTCAAAGGTTTGGCATAGTCAGTAAAGCAGAAGTAAATATGTTTCTCGAACTCTCTTGCTTTCTCGATGATCCAACTGATGTTGGCAATTTTATTTCTGGTTCCTCTGCCTTTTCTAAATCCATCTTGAACATCTGGAAGTTTACGGTTCACATTCTGTTGAAGCCTCACATGGAGAATTTTGAGCATTACTTTACTAGCGTGTGAGATGAGTACAATTGTGCAGTAGTTTGAGCATTCTTTGGCATTGCCTTTCTTTGGGATTGGAATGAAGACTGACCTTTTCCAGTCCTGTGGCCACTGCTGAGTTTTCCAAGTTTGCTGGCATATTGAGTGCAGCACTTTCACAGCATCACCTTTTAGGATTTGAAATAGCTCAGCTGGAATTCCATAACCTCCACTAGCTTTGTTCGTAGTGATGCTTCCTAAGGCCCACTTGACTTTGCATTCCAGGATGTCTGGCTCTAGGTGAGTGATCAAACCATCGTGGTTACCTGGGTCATGAAGATCTTTTTTGTATAGTTCTTCTGTGTACCTCTTGCCATCTCTTCTTAATATCTTCTGCTTCTGTCAGGTCCATACCATTTCTGTCCTTTATTGAGCCCATCTTTGTATGAAATATTCTCTTGATATCTTTAATTTTCTTGAAGAGATCTCTAGTCTTTCCCACTCTAATATTTTCCTCTACTTCTTTGCACTGATCACTGAGGAAGGCTTTGTTATATCTCCTTGCTTTAGTTGGAACTCTGCATTTACATGGTTATATATTTTCTTTTTTCCTTTGCTTTTAGTTTCTCTTCTTTTCTCAGCTATTTGTAAAGTCTCCTCAAACAACCATTTTGCCTATTTGTGTTTCTTTTTATTGAGTATAATCTTGATGACTTCCTCCTGTGCAGTGTCACAAATCTCTGTCCATAGTTCTTCAGGTACTCTATCAGATCTAATCCCTTGAATCTATTTGTCACACTGTATACTCATAAGGGATTTGATTTAGGTCATTTGAATGATCTAATAGTTTTCCCCGCAGTCCAAGGGACTCTCAAGGGTCTTCTCCAACACCATAGCTCAAAATCAATTCTTGGTTCTAAGCTTTCTTTATAGTCCAACTCTCATATCCATACATGACTACTGGAAAAACCATAGCTTTAACTAGATGGACGTTTGTTGGCAAAGTGATATCTCTGCTTTTTAGTATGCTGCCTCGTTTGGTTATAGCTTTCCTTCCAAGGAGCAAGCATCTTTTACTTTCATGGCAGGCCCCATCTGCAGTGATTTTGGAGCCCCCAAAAATAAAGTCTGCCACTGCTTCCATTGTTTCCCCATCAATTTGCCATGAGGTGATGGGACCAGATGCCATGATCTTAGTTTTCTGAATGTTGAGCTTTGAACTAGCCTTTTCTCTCTCCTCTTTCACTTTCATCAAGAGGCTCTTTAGTTATTCTTCAGCTTGTTCTTCATCCAGCCCAGCGTTTGTCATGATGTACTCTGCATAGAAGTTAAATAAGCAGGGTGACAATATACAGCCTTGATATACTCCTTGCCTGATTTGGAACCAATCTTTTGTTCCATGTCCATTTCTAATTGTTCTAGTTATTGTAAATAGAGCTTCAGTGAATACTAGGGTACATGTATCTTTTTCACTTTTTGTTTCCTCGGGGTATATGTCTAGTAGTGGGATTGCTGGTACATATGATGGTTTTATTCCTAGTTTTTAAGTAATCACTATACCGTCTTCCATAGTAGCTGTATCAGTTTACATTCCCAGCAACAGTGCAAGAGGATACCCTTTTCCCAACATCCTCTCTAGCATTTATTGTTTGTAGACTTTTTGATGATGGCCATTCTGACTGGAATGAGGTGCTATCTCATTGTAGTTTTGATTTGCATTTATCCAATAATGATGTTGAGCATATTTTCATGTGTTTGTTAGCCATTTGTATTTCTTCTTTGGGGAAATATCTGTTTAGGTCTTTTTCCCACTGTTTGATTGGATTGTTTGTTTTTCTGGTGTTGAGTTGTATGAGCTGCTTGTATATTTTAGAAATTAATCCTTTGTCAGTTGTTTCATTTGCTATTATTTTCTCCCAGTCTGAGCATTGTCTTTTCACGTTGTTTATAGTTTCCTTTGCTGTGCAAAAGTTTTTAAATTTAGTTAGGTCCCACTTGTTTTCTTCTGTTTTTTTTCCCCATTACTCTAGGAGTTGGGTCATAGAGGATCTTGCTTTGATTTATGTCATCCAATGTTCTGCCTATGTTTTCCTCTAAGAGTTTGATAGTTTCTTTTCTTACATTTAGATCTTTAATCCATTTTGAGTTTATCTTTGTATATGGTGTTAGGAAGTGTTCTAATTTCATTGTTTTATGTGTAGCAGTCCAGTTTTCCCAGTACCACTTATTGAAGAGACTTTCTTTGCCCCATTGTATATTCTTGCATCCTTTGTCAAAAATAAGGTAGTGGGGGCTTATTTCTTGGCTTTCTATCTTGTTCCATTGGTCTATATTTCTGTCTTTGTTCCAGTACCATACTGTCTTGATGACTGTAGCTTTGTAGTATAATCTGAAGTCAGGAAGGTTTATTCCTCTAACTCCATTCTTCTTTTTCAAGGCTGCTTTGCTATTAGGGATCTTTTGTGTTTCCATATGAATTGTGAAATTTTTTGTTCTAATTCTGTGAAAAATACCACTGATAGTTTGATAGGGATCACATTAAATCTATAGATTGCATTTGGTAATATAGTCATTTTCACAATATTGATTCTTCCTACCCTAGAACATGGAATATCTCTCCATCTGTTTATGTCATCTTTGATTTCTTTCATCAGTGTCTTATACTTTTCTGAACACAGATCATTTGTCTCCTTAGGTAAATTTATTTCTAGATATTTTATTTTTTTGTTGCATTGGTGAATGGGATATATTACTTAATTTCTGTTTCTGATTTTTCATTGTTAATATATAGGAATGCAAGTGATTTATGTGTATTGATTTTGTATCCTGCAACTTTGCTAAATTCACTGATTAGCTCTAATAATTTTCTGACAGTATCTTTAGGGTTTTCTATGTATAGTATCATATCATCTACAGACAATGAGAGCTTTACTTCTTCTTTTCTGATCTGAATTCCTTTTATTCCTTTTTCTTCTCTGATTGCTGTAGCCAGGACTTCCAAAACTATGTTGAATAATAGTGGCAAGTGTGAACACCCTTGTCTTCTTCCTGATCTTAGGGGGAATGCTTTCAGTTTTTCACCATTGAGAATAATGTTTTCTGTAGGCTTATATATGGCCTTTACTATGTTGAGGTAGCTTCCTTCTACGCCCATTTTTTGAAGAGCTGGAGATCAATCCTGGGTGTTCATTGGAAGGACTGATGCTAAAACTGAAACTCCAATACTTTGGCCACCTCATGCAATGAGCTGACTCACTGGAAAAGACTCTGATGCTGGGAGGGATTGGGGGTGGGAGGAGACGGGGACAACAGAGAATGAGATGGCTGGATGGCATCACCAACTCGATGGACATGAGTTTGAGTGAACTCCGGGAGTTGGTGTTGGACAGGGAGGCCTGGCGTGCTATGATTCATGGGGTCGCAAAGAGTCTGACACGACTGAGCGACTGAACTGAACTGAATCACAAATGGGTGCTGAATTTTGTCAAGGCTTTTTCTGCAGCTTTTGAGATTATCATATGGTTTTTATCTTTCAGTTTGTTAACATGGTGTATCACATTGATTGATTTGCATATATTGAAGAATCCTTGCATCCCTGGAATAAACCCAACTTGATCATGGTGTATGCACTTTTTAATTTGTTGTTGAATTCTGTTTGCTAGAATTTTGTTGAGGATTTTTGCATCTATGTTCATCAGTGATATTGGCCTGTAGTTTTCTTTCTTTGTGTTGTCTTAGTCTGGTTTTTGTATCAGGGTGATGGTGCACTCATAGAATGGTTTTGGAAGTGTTCCTTCCTCTGCAATTTTTTTGAAATTATTTTAAAGGGATAGACATTAGCTCGTCTCTAAATGTTTGCTAGAATTCACCTGTGAATCCATCTAGTCCTGGGTTTTTAGTTTTGGGGAGAGTTTTGATCACAGCTTCAATTTCAGTGTTTATAATTGGGTTGTTCATAATTTCTAATCCTTCCTGGTTCAGTTGGAAGATCGAACTTTTCTAAGAATCTGTCCATTTCTTCCAGGTTATCCATTTTATTGCCATATAGTTGCTCATAATAGTCTCTTATAATCCTTTGTATTTCTGCAGTTTGTTGTAACCTCTCCTTTTTCATTTATAATTTTGTTGATTTGTTTCTTCTTTTTTTCTTGATGAGTCTGTCTGAAGGTTTGTCCATTTTATCTTCTCCAAGAACCAGTTTTTAGTTTTATTAACTTTTTGCTATTGTTTCTTTCATTTTTTTTCCATTTATTTTTGCTCTGATCTTTATGATTTCTTTTCTTCTGCTAATTTTTTGAATTTCCTTTTGACTTCTCCAGTAACATGTTCATTATTTAGAAACATATTGCTTAAGCTCCATGTGTTTGTGATTTTTATATTTTTTTCTTGTAATTGATGTCTAGTCTCATAGTGTTGTGGTCAGAAAAGTTGCTTTGTATGATTTCAGTTTTCTTAAATTTACTGAGGTTTGGATTTGTGACCCAAGATGTGGTTTATTCTGGAGAAAGTTCCTTGTGCACTTGTGAGGAAGGTGTATTCTTCTGCATTTGGATGGAATGTCCTGAAGATACCAATGAGTATTGATCTCGTTTTTGTTTTACTGACAATTTGTTTTATTTTCTATATTCTACATATTAAATATATAGTGCAGTGTTTATCTTTCTCTGACTTATTTCACTTAGCATAATATCCTCTTTAAGGCTGAGGAGTATTCTATCATGTACTATTCTAATACTATATATATATGCACACACAATAGAATACTGCTATTATAATACTACTGTACTGATAGTGTGTGTGTATATATATATATATATATATATTTATATGTATATATATAGCTGATCTCCTTTATCCATTTATCTGTTGATGGACACTTAGGTTGATTCCACATCTTGGCAATTACAAATAATGCTGCTATGAACATTGGAGTTCATGTATCTTTTTGAATCAGTGGCTTTTTTTTCCAGTTGTATACTCAGGAGTGGAATTTCTGGGTAATATGGTAGTTGTGTGTTTAGGTTTTGGGGAAACACCCACACTGTTTTCCATAGTGGCTGCAGCCAATTTACATTCCCATCAATAGTCCACAAGGCTTTCCTTTATTCTACATCTTTACCAACACATTGTGTTTTGTCCTTTTACTAAAAACTGTTCTGATTGTTATGAGTTGATATCAGTATCTCATTGTGGTTTGATTTGCATTTTCCTGATGATTCACAGCTTTGAGCATCTTTTCATATACCTGTTGGCCATGTGTTCATCTTTGTAAAAATGTCTACTCAAGTCTTCTCCCATTTGTAATGTTTTTTTTTTTTTTTTTTGCTATTGTGTGAGTTGTTTAAATATTTTGGATTTTAACCCTTTATCAGTCATATCATTTGCCAATATTTTCTCCCATTGAGTAGGTTATCTTTTCATTTTGGTTTTGTTTCCTTGGCTATGTAAAAGCTTAAAAGTCTAATTAGGTCTCTCTCTCTCTTTTTTTTTTTTGCTTTTATTTCCTTTTCTTTAGCAGAGAAATCCAAAAATATTGCTGTAATTCATGTCAAAGAGTGTTCCACATAGTTTTCTTGTAGGAGTTTTAAGAGTTTTAGTCCTACATTCCATTTTGAGTTTATTATTGTATATGGTGTTAGAGAATGTTCTAGTTTCATTTGCTTACATGTAAGTGTCCGATTTTCCCAGCACCACTTAATGAATGGACTGTTTTTTATCCATTGCTTATTCTTGCATACTTTGTCACAGATTAATTGTAGGTTCATTGGTCTGTTTCTGGGCTCTTTATTCTGTTCCATTGTTCTATTTGTCTGTTTTTGTGCCTCCACCAGGCTGTTTTGTTTACTGTAGCTTTATAGTATAGTCTAAAGTTAAACTAGTCTTCTTTCCTAAGATTATTTTGCCTATTGAGGGTCTTTTGTGTTTCCATACAAATTTTAAAATTATTCTAATTCTGTGAAAAATGCCATTGGTATTTTGATCTTCATATGGTTTAATTTGTCTTTCTCCAGCTTATTTTAGAATTTTAAGGAAATTTTTTTCTCTTAGGGTCATAAGAGTAGTCATATTCCTTCAGATTTTTTAAAAGGTGAATAACTATGGTTTAACTGTAAGATACATGCTGAGTTTTACTATTTTTAACTGAGTTAAAGTGTATGAAGTATGATGTATAATGACATAGCATTTGATACAATTTCAGATCTACAGTTGAGGAGGTACTTATTTGTGGAAATAAAATAACATGAAAAATGTTTAGAAACTCATCACCAAAAATGAAAAAAAAATAGATGGGACAGTAACTAAACTAAGTAGTTAGGGAACATAAGACCTCAAGTTTTTTTTTTTTAATTTGGATTTTTCCTTTTATTTTTCAAATTAGAAAGCACAACTCACTTAAAGTGAATATAGAGCAATTTATGTTTCACTGTCTGAGTGGAAATTGCCAAAAGTAATGAAAGTACCGAATTTTTGGCTCCAATTGGAAAATTCTAAATAAAAACCATGTCATGCAAATGACTTTAATTTTTTCATATCCAGCTTAACAGTTCAGTTCAAAAAATATTTACACTAAGCAGCCTACCATGGTGTTTAAGAGTCTGGGCTTTGCAATCAGATGACCTGAGGAGGTTTTCCCAGATCACAGCTTGTTATCTGACTTTTAGTGAGTGACAAATGTCAATAGTCTTAGTTTCTTCCTCTCATACCTACTTTGCAGTGGTGCAGTGAGGATTCAACAGAAAAGTGTGTGTGTGTGTGTGTGCCTGGCTATATTAAGCACTCAATAAGCAATAAACAGTAATACAAACTCTGTGTCAGAGTTTGTTTATACAAAGACCGATAAGATATTATGTATTATTAAAGTGTAAGCAAAATATATATTGAGACATGACTCTAATGCAGCTGCCTTGACAATGAACACATATGCCAAACTGTTATATTACTTAGTTGTCTATATTATACAAATTATAGGAAAATATATTACACAAGCAATGCTAAATTGAGTTCTGTATGTGTAAATATCAAAGAATATATGAGTACCCAAACTCTGATATAAATTCCTGGTATGGCATAAGTTGGCTATGATTTTACAAAGTGTGCTAGCTATAAAATGTATTTTGGGGAAATTCATTATATCCTTAAAATCTTCAAAGTGAGATCAGCATGTAAGGAATGTGAAGTTTGCTTTAATTTAAAATAACTTTTTTTTTATTTTAATTTTTTTATTGGAGGCTCATTACTTTATGATATTATATTGGTTGGTTTAATTGATATTTTGGAAAATATGTGTGTTTTTGTTGCTTAGAAGCTTCACACGAAAAACTTCTATGTGGTCAAAAGAACATACTTCAACCATCTATGCATCTATTGGTCATTCTCTATAGACTGCTTTGTAGTTAAAAGAGAGAGCCCTTCAAAATGCAGTCATATATATAAAATAAAGTACAAGAACACAATATGACTTATTCCCATGCAAAGAGTGAATTTATTTTAATAAGGGAAGCATCGATATACAAAACAATGTTGTAATTATCTCATTGAGAGTTGTTTGTTAATTTCTCAGAAGGGAAGAGCTTTTGAGGTGTGCCATGGACCCTGGTTATTTGTGAGTTAAATGTAACTTATATTGTTGATGAATAAAAGATAGTTGTTTTCTACATCATTTATTCCCCTTCTGCATCCATCAGCTGATACGGATAGAAGAGTATCATTGGGATGATGACAAGCCCTTCTTATGCCCAACTTACATCATTCAGTTTTCCAGTTAATTTAGCGTTTTATTCAAACAGAGCTCTCTATCAACTCACAATCCACACTTGCCAAATTTTGATCGGAGATTACTATAGTCACTCCCAACGTTTATATGTTTCATCTGAATCCTCTGAATCAAAAGAAGAGGTTCATTAATGTGCAAAGTAATATTTAAGTATGGATTATATTTTGATGTGTTCCCTAGCAATTCATCATTCCTAGATGGCATATTATGTGTGATTATAAATAACGTGATTGCTTCTCTTGGGTGGCTTATAAATGGATTGTGAAGGTAGTTGCATACATATTATAGAAATATTTGCACACTTCCTATAGATAGCTTCATTGAAAGGTCACTTTTGTTGTTTACTTTGTGCATGACTGAGCGGTTACAGAGATGAGGAAGTCTTGGCCCTATCCTTAAGGATGTTGCTGTCTAGTTAGTGTTCTTAGTTACTTAGTCGTGTCCTACTCTTTGCAACCCCATGGACTGTAGCTCACCAGGCTCCTCTGCCCATAGGGATTCTCCAGGCAAGAACACTGGAGTGGGTTGCCATGCCCTTCCCCAGGGAATCGTCCCAATTCAGGGATCAAACCCAGGTGTCCCGCATTGCAGGCCAATTCTTTACCGCCTGGGCCACCAGGGAAGCCTTGTCTAGTTAAGGAAATTAAATGAGTCAATCAACACTAACAGTGCAATGTAGTAACTACCCTTATAAAAGAAAACACCAGTGCTGTGGAAACTAGAGTTGGTACAGATAAACAAGTTACAGAAGCTTTTATGAAATGATATGAAAACATATACTTGGATAAATAAGTTCTGAGATACACATGTCATATGTTTTATCTTGCCGTCCTTTTTAGTGACAAAATTTTTAACAAAACATTCCAGGTGGAAAAGTGTTACATAATTTTTTTCTTTTTAATTTTCTCTATTCCAAGGAATTCACATACCCAGGCTCAGAATGAAGGTTGAGGACCTTTATTTGGCTTCTCTGTTATGATACCCAGAAGTCAAGCTAACTGGCTTAGTATAATAAGAACAATAAATCAAGAAAATAGAGTTAAGTTTCTGAATGGAACAGAGGTATTCATCATTATGAGTATAACTTCATTTTTCTCTCATAAACTGCAGCCATAATATGAGTTTTAATGTGTAGAAATATAGCAATACTCAAGAAAGACATGAAGTCTGCAGTGTGGCAGGCAAGGCAAATATTGCACAAGAAGTTATAGGTATGACTGTTATGACAGAAATTTAAAAGATCATGGGAGTGTAAGAGGGGACCTAATTTAGCCTTGGATCAGGTAGATATGATCAGAGTCTCCCATCTTGGAGATAGGAAGGACAAAGGAGATTCTTTAGCGCTGTACCACCTTGGTATTTTGTTATTATTTACATTCACCCCAAGGATAATGGAACCATTTCAGTTCAGTGCTAAACTCCCCTTGCTCTGCAACCATTCTAGAAGGGTTAGCCCTTATCCATCGCTTAGGAATGCTTTTAGTTATGTTTTCCAAGAGTTCTGTGACATTCTCAGACCCAGTGCAATGTTTTTACACTTCTTCTATTTGGTTTCAGAAGCTTGTCTCTCAGGAGGAAACATATGGAGTTCAATTTTGTTTTATCCAGTTCTACAGTTCATTCATTGAGAGTCTTCTGGGCCAAGGAATGCATTGTCAGTAGAAGTTAGTTTTCCCTACCAATGAAAAACTACCAGGGAGACAGAAAAAATAATCTTTTTAAAAAAGTGGTGTGTTTGGTGGGAGGGGTCTGTGAAGATAACAGTGTTTATTCCAGAACTTCCTTAAAGGGATTCAAAGGTGCTTTCTGGGGTGAAAGGAAGTGTATACAAAAATTGGGGATCAGTGCTGTGTTCCATAGGAGAAGGCAATGGCAAGCCACTCCAGTACTATTGCCTAGAAAATCCCATGGATGGAGGAGCCTGGTTGGCTGTAGTCCGTGGGGTCGCTAAGGGTCGGACACGACTGAGCGACTTCACTTTCACTTTTCACTTTCACACATTGGAGAAGGAAATGGCAACCCACTCCAGTGTTCTTGCCTGGAGAATCCCAGGGACGGGGGAGCCTGGTGGGCTTCCGTCTATGGGGTCACACAGAGTCGGACACAACTGAAGTGACTTAGCAGCAGCAGCAGCAGCAGCTGTGTTCCATGAGTATGACTCTGAAAGCATGGTAAATTGTCCTTCTGAAGCTCGGTCCTGTTTTGGCCTGAGTAAATGGCATAGAGGAAAAAGTGTTGCTTTTCCTTCACACCCAGTTCTGGCTGACCTGGCAGGTAAAATGCAACCTTGGGATATATTGAATCCTCGAGGAAAATCTGGACTCTATTCGTCCTGGCAGTGCTACTAACCTTGGACAACAGACACTAGTTCTGAGCAGCTAGTCTTTCTTTTCTGAGACTCAGTTTGACCATCTGTAAAAATGAGAAGGTTCAATTGTAATTCTGTGGTTTTCTTCATAGGCATTCCACGATGATACCATTAGGAATAATTGCATTGGCCAAGGGTTTGCCACTTCACACATACACAGATGCTCACACACACACCCACACCCCCTTGTTTTCAACAATAGTTCAGCTTTTATCCACCTTCATGTTCTAATCTCTTCAAGATTCATATGTTGAAATTCTAATCCCCAATGTGATGGAATTTAGGAGATAGGCCCCTGGGAAATAATTAGGTCATGAGGGTGGAGTCCACATGAATGCGATTAGTGAGTGCCCATGTGATCATTTCATAATGTATACAAAACTCAAATCACTATGTTGTCCACCTGAAACTAACCTAGTATGTTAATTATAACTCAGATTTTTTTTTTAAATGAGATGTTCCCTTAGAGCTCTCTTGCTCTCTTTCTGCAAGAGAAGATACAATGAGAAGCAGTCTACAACACAGTAGAGAGTTCTCACCAGTCCCCAACCATGCTGGCATCTTGACCTCAAACTTCCAACATCCAGAACTGGAAGCAGTATATTTCTGTTAGTTAAACACCATCCAGTCTACTTTGTTGTGGTCTATGGTATCAAATTGCAACAGTCATTTTAAATGACTTTGAAGGGCATCAAGATCGAAGGAAATATCCAAATTGCTTTTATTTGGAATTTTTACCATCAAAAAGTTGGACTTTGGCAATTGGACTTTATACTATTTTTATTATTGTCATTATTTTGTTTGATTTACTCATTTTGCTAAAGTTGCTTTTGAAATGTCATATCTTAATTACGTTCCAAAGGAAATGTATTTCTTTAGGGACGTCCTTGGCAGGGCTGGCATCATCAATGTGTGACCCATGCTGTTGCTTTGTTTACTATTCTTCTGGGGTTTTCTTGAAAGTCTTGATGACTTTTGAGCAAGAAATCCAGCATTTTCATACTGTACCAAGTTCAACAAATTATGTAACCAATCCTGGTCCTTGGTGTCTGTTTTATCCTAATTTTACTGTGTAATGTGGCCCATGGATGGTGGTAATAGGGAGAAAAAATGGACAGAAAGAGAGTAATGTGATTTGTTCTAGGCTCCAGACACCTAGAGTGGGTCATCAAGCCTGATTTCCAGGTTGAATGGCTGGAAGTTGAGTTGGCCCTGATTCTTGAGGTTGGGGGGTGAAGTGTGAAGTTCTCCACAGCCTAGGTATAGTCATTTCTGTGTTGCTGTTTGGATAATTCATATCTGTCACATATGAATTATTTTAAAGGTGTCTGACATGAGCTATCTTGTAAACTTGGCTATAGGAAGTAGGCAGATGAAGTGCTGGATAGGAAGATTTATTGCTGCTATCAGATAAGAAAAGAGAACCCTGCTAACAGCTTCCTAGATGCCATATATGGTACATATTAATAAGTGAATGCTGGCACATGCCTTGGTCTCCCCCTTAGGAGAGGCACTGAGGCATCATTGAGATAATTTATTGTTATTGTTTATAGCATTCTTGTGAAGCCTGCAGGATGAGGCCTAATATGATGGTTAACATTGCAGAGCTATAGGCCTCAGAGAAGATATTTATCCCAGGCTTAGCAACCTAGAGGTAAGCTCCCAGCTAACAAGCATGATAGATTAAAAACTTGTTTCATGTGGATATCATGGCACAAATAGAGTTGTGGTTAGTGACCCACTATCGCTAGGATGCATACTCTGAGGGCTTCTCCATGAGCAATACTTGGTCTTTTTCCTTCTGACAGGTTTTCCTTGGAATTAGCAACAGAAATATGCTGGCTATATGGGTGCAGTCTGTGGCTGTAGAAAGTTTTAAGACAAATTAATTTGCTAGTCAATAAGCAGAGCTTTGCTGGTGCCTCTTCTGATCAAAATAGAGAGAAAACGGTCTCTATTTTCTTGGCCTATTAAAAAAAAAAGATCCAAAGAATGTCTGTATACCCTAACTTATGCGAGGGAAAGAGGTTTAAGAAGAATATATCAGACTAGTGAAGTTTATTTGAATTAGCCCTTATTATTTGAAGCTTACAGTGACCTCTCCAGGAATGGGCTATCATATGTCTTGTCTTTTTCTAAGCAAGTATCTCCATTTGGTATAGGTAGAGTTGATATGTGGGTCTTGTAGCAGCATGGACTCTTGGTGTTCAGGGACTTATAGTAGTCCCTTGCAGTTTCTAAAATCAATCTTTCTTTGAAATGGGGCCACTAAATTTGTAACTTCTTCCTCCTACAGTCATTTAGAGTTATGAATTTGCATGAAAGAAATGAAAATTGGAGCATATTTTTTAATAGACTGTACAAAAAGAGCTTTCCAGGAAGACTGGCACTTTTGCCAATATAATCTAGGTTTATTTCACTTTGTACCTCATTCTTGCACTTTTCTCTTGTGTTTGAATGTACCAACTGGGAATTATACCCCCCATTCATGTGTGGTACAGCCAATGACCATTCACATCAAAGGACCCAACTCCTCTTGCTTAAGGTTTCATTCTCTCTGGACTGGTAGAATGTGGCAAACTCCACATTATGCCATTCCCTTGCTTCTGTTCCTCTTCTCTACCAACCAGCATACCTTCCTCTGTTCTCTCCCTGCCTAAACCTATACTTCATGGCTCCCTCTTGTGCCACCATCTCTCTGAAGCCTTTTCTAAGTACTTCTCAAACCAAACATCCTGTCCTTGAAATTCAGATAGTACTCTCAAGTCAGTACCGTAATGTTTTACACTTAGTTATCATATAACTTGGGCTTCCCTGATGTCTCAGAGAGTAATGAATCTGCCCACACTGCAGGAGAACTGGGTTCAATCCATGGGTTGGGAAGATCCCCTGGAGAATGGAATGGCAACCCAGTCCAGTATTCTTGCCTGGAGTATTCCATGGACAGAGGAGCCCGGCAAGCTACAGTCCACGGGGTTGCAAGGAGTTGGACACGACTGAGCAACTATCACATACATCCTTTAACTTGTGGCTTCCCTGGTGGCTCAGTGGTAAAAAATCTGCCTGCAGTGCAGGAGACCTGGGTTCAATATCTGTGTTGGGAAGATCCTCTGAAGAAGGAAATGGCAATCCACTCCAGTATTCTTTCCTGGAAAATCCCAATAACAGAGGAGACTGGTGACCTATAATCCTTGGGGCCTCAAAAGAGTTGGACATGACTGAGTAACTAAACAACAATCCTGTACCTTAAGTTGTCCTTTATCATTGATTTAAGTCTGTTTAGCCACTTCGCGCCTATAGTGTACATACTTGTTTGTTTTTAATCCTGCAGAGCACTGGTACAACTTAATGCATATGTGCTTGATTATTAAGTCACTGGATGGGTTAACTCCTTGATGGCCTCACTGTGCTATGCTTAGTCACTCGTGTCCAGACCCCATGGTCTACAGCCCACCAGGCTCCTATGTCCATGGGGATTCTTCAGGCAAGAATACTGGAGTGGGCTGCATGCCCTCCTCCAGGGGATCCTCCCAAGCCAGGGGTCAAACCCAGGTTTCCCACATTGCAGATAGATTCTTTACCATCTGAGCCACCAGGGAAGCCCAAGAATACTGGAGTAGGTAGCCTATCCCTTCTCTAGAGTAACTTCCCAATCCAGGAATCAAGCCAGAGTCTCTTGCATTACAGGTGAATTTTTTTTACCAGTTGAGCTACCAGGGAAGCCTAATGGCTTCAATAATTATGTAAATATATGAAAAAGGAACCATTTGCTTCATATAAACTACCTTATTAGGTTAACCTATGACACAATTCTGGAATAATCTATTGGAGAAAGAGGAAAGGAAGAGTACCAAAGGTGTTGCTTAGAATCATTATAAAAAAAAAAAAGGAGATCATCCCTGTTTGAAGATGAGGAAACTGAGGCATAGACTTGTAAATTGACTTGCCTAGGGTTACAGGTCTAGTATTCAGCAGAAAGGAAACTGGAAGCCCACTTCTCTTAGTATATGCTGTGCTATTCCCCATAGAGAATATGATATCCTGGCAACTTTTGGTGGTTAAGGGTCCTTCACTTTTTCTGTCTTTCTTGAAATGTGTGTGTGTACTCAAGAGGAGTGAGGGGAAAATAGCTATCAACTCACTTCTTAGAAATTTGAGTGCTGCCTTATTGCAGTATGTGCACTAAAACTGAAGCATTAATCTCTCTTCATCTTCCCCCTCATTCTTCTAACAGCTCCTCTCCTCCCCCCATTTGACTCCTCTTCACATCCAACCTCCCTTCCCCTCCTCCTCTCCTCAAACATCTAATTACAGTTTTGCAAGAAAAAATTACTACAACCACTATATTCACACCTGGAATTTTCATCAATTTTAGTGAATCAAGCTTGAGTACCACTTTGCATTGCATTCCCATAGCAACACCAACTAATATAATGTAGGGGAATAAAACTGAAAGCTCAGCAGTGTTGCTTCTGGATCTGGTGCATTTACAACTTTGTTCTTCCTTGATAGGTTGTCTATTTTTCTAACTTTGTTTTTGAAAAGGAGACACACATTTGAATGATGCCACTTCATGTTTGATTACTTTGCATTTGAAAAAATGCACAAAATCATGTTGCTCTACAGTAATAGAAAATATTACTATATGAAAGTAAAAGAGGAGGGTTAAAATTTGCCTTAAAACTCAACATTAAGAAAACTAAGATCATGGCATCTGGTCCCATCACTTCATGGCAAATAGATGGGGAAACAATGGAAACAGTGAGAGAATTTATTTTGGGGAGTTCCAAAATCACTATAGATGGTGACCGCAGCCATGAAATTAAAAGATGCTTGTTTCTTGGAAGAAAAGCTATGACCAACCTAGACAGCATATTAAAAAGCAGAGACATTACTTTGCCAACAAAGGTCCATCTGGCCAAAACTTTGGTTTTTCCAGTAGTCATGTATGGATGTGAGAGTTGGACTATAAAGAAAGCTGATTACCAAAGAATTGATGTTTTTGAACTGTGGTGTTGGAGAAGGCTCTTGAGAGTCCCTTGGACTGCAAGGAGATCCAACCAGACCATCCTAAAGGAAATCAGTCTTGGGTGTTCATTGGAAGGACTGATGTTGAAGCTGAAACTCCAATACTCTGGCCACCTGACACGAAGAACTGACTCATTTGAAAAGACCCTGATGCTGGCAAAGATTGAAGGTGGGAGGAGAAGGGGATGACAGAGGATGAGATGGTTGGATGGCATCACCAAGTCAATGGACATGAATGGTGTGCTGCAGTCCATGGGGTCCCAGAGTCGGACACAGCTGAGCAACTGCACTGAACTGAACTGAATAGAAAATAATGAGTTTTGGATAAGAGACAGAGGAGAAGGTATGAAAAGTTTGTAAATAGCATTCTGAGAACTCTAGTTTCTTCTACCTACTACAGTAATAATCACAGTAATCTGGGATCCTTTCACACAAACTTTTAACCACAGTGGCCCTCTCTGTGCCTATCAAGGCCTCAGTGTCACCTGTGCTCAGAAGAAAGGGAAAAGTTTCAAAAATCATGTTTCAAAAATCAAAGGAAACTGCCTGAGTAGACCAAAACAAAAAGGAAACCCCAAACAGTGACGAAAACAGAATGGAATAGGGGCATTGAATGTCAGACTAACAAGCTTTGATTTTTATCCTAAAGACAATTCAGAACCATTGAAAGTGTGACAGGAAGAGATTATTCACAGTGCCCAGGCTACATTGATTCATTCAGATTACCATCAAAGTCTTTGACTCAGATCCTGTGTCTTGAGTTACTTCTCTAATTAACAGCATTTGGAGTAAAATTATAAAAGCAGAGAGATTAATTGATTGGGTTCTAGACTCTGACTGCCTTTTTTTGTTCACATCTCAAGGTCACCACCTTCTGTATGACCTCGGATCCAGTTTCCACATGTGTACATGGGGAATAATAAGAGTATTTATGTCATGAATTTTTTGAGAGTTAAATGAGTTGATATACAAAGATTTAGTACCACGTGCAGCACATAGTAAGTGCTTAATGGTGGTTGCTATTAAAAAAAGGGGAGGGGACACAATAACAACAAAAAAAAAGAAAAGCAGTCAGAGGTCAATTATTGCTGCCTTGGCATCAGATCACATTTGGAGATTTGAACTGACATTCTGAATCCTGAGCCCTTGCCTGATTTTGAATGTCTTATTGGATCAAGGATGTGAATTTCCTTTCAAGAAAATTCCTTGCTGAATTTGCTTAAATTGCTGGATATCTTATCTCTATCCCACCCTTGTGAAATGATGTCTCTTGCTGATAGCCATGTCCAGATGTTAGAGGGTGATTCCATTATCATGACTTGGCTCACCTTCCCGCAGATAATATATTTTCAATTTCCTTCCAGTCTCAGCTCCACTGTCATCTCATCCAAGAACTCTTCCCTGACCAACATCTAAAAGTAGCTCCCCTACCCCATCCCTTCAGGAAATCTCAATCCCATTATTTTATTTTCCACAGAAGATATTATTAATTCACACTATGTGTTTACTCATTTATTGTCTGATGACCCCCAATGACATGAAAGCTGTTTAAGGACAAAAGCCCTGTCTGCTTTATAGTCAACACTTCTCAGGTTCCTTGCACAGTACCTGGCTCAGAGTAGGTGCTCAATAAACGTTTCCTGGATGGATGGATGGATAGATGAATGAATGAATTTGGCATGTGCTTATTAAACATCCATTATATACTTACCAGAGCTTCCCATGTGGTGCTAGTGGTAAAGAATCTATTTGCAGTGCAGGAGACACAAGAGACGAGGGTTTGATTCCTGGGTCAGGAACATCCACTGGAAAAGGAAATAGCAACCCACTCCAGTATTCTTGCCTGGAGAATCCCATGGATAGAGGAGCCTGGCAGGCTACAGACCATGGGGTCACAAAGAGTCAGACACAATTGAGTGTACACACACAACACCGCCTGATTACCTATTTTGGAGAAAAGACACTGCTGAAGAGTTAACCAACAGAAACGCCAGACTTTAAGAGGTTGATGTGTACTGTGTTCCTTGTTGTTTCCTTTGCTGTGGCCTTCACAGCAGCATTCATTTAGGACTGCTTCTGGCTTTATGGGACAAGCTATTTCCAAGGAGCTCTTCAGAGCTGCAGAGTTTGCTTTGACTTGTTTCAGGAATATTTCCAGTCACCTTGCTGCTGCTGCTGCTACTGCTAAGTTGCTTCAGTTGTGTCCAACTCTGTGCGACCCCATAGGCGGCAGTCCATTAGGATCCCCCCGTCCCTGGAATTCTCCAGACAAGAACACTGGAGTGGGTTGCCATTTCCTTCTCCAATGCATGAAAGTGAAAAGTGAAAGTGAAGTCGCTCAGTCGTGTTCAACTCTTCGCGACCCCATGGACTGCAGCCTACCAGGCTCCTCCGCCCATGGGGTTTTTCCAGTCAAGAGTACTGGAGTGGTTTGCCATTGCCTTCTCCTCCAGTCACCTTGCCTCCTCCTAATTTGCTGTTGAACCTTTGATTTCTAAAAATGTTGGCATGGTTAAGTATGTCCCCTAACATACATCCAAATTTATTTTGAAAATAAATAAATACACTTGGGAAACTGATATTTTGCTAAGATTTTTCTTTTTTAAATTTTAGTTGGAGGCTAATTACTTTACATTATTGTATTGGTTTTGACATACATTGACATGAATCTACCCCGGGTGTACATGTGTTCCCCATCTTGAACCCCCCTCCCACCTCCCTCCCCATATCATCCCTCTGGTTCATCCCAGAAGTAAGCCAGAAAGAAAAACACCAACACAGTATACTAACGCATATGTATGGAATTTAGAAAGATGATAACGATGACCCTGTATATGAGACAGCAAAAGAGACACAGAAGTATAGAACAGTCTTTTGGACTCTGTGGGAGAGGGCGAGGGTGGGATGATTTGGGATAATGGCATTGAAACATGTATATTATCATATGTGAAACAAATCATCAGTCCAGGTTCGATGCATAAGATTTTTCTTATATGCACCTAAATGAGGCTTAGTTGACCTCTTCATGGTGATTTAGGTATTTTATTTTCTTTTAGGTTTATTGACTTATTTTCTATAAGGAAAGATGCTAAGTCTTTTTTAAAATTAAGTTTTAAGTACAGTTTTCTTTTTTTTGTTTTTGGCTGTGCTACGTAGCATGTGGGATCTTAACTCCCCAACCAGGAATGGAACCTTTGCTCCTTGCACTGGAATCGTGGCGTCTTAATCATCAGAGCCCCAAGGAAGCCCCGAAAGATGTTCAGTCTTAAGAGGAAGCACTAGTAAGAAAAAAAAATTATTTGTCCCAAGTGCAAAGGGTAGGAAACCCTAAATCAGCTGCTGCTGCTGCTGCTGCTGCTGCTGCTAATGACAACCACCCCTAAGACCATTTGACACATACCTTATTCTACACTAGGCACCATTCTCCATGCTTTACGTGCATTTATTCTATGGAGAAGGACGTTTTAGGGCTGAAGCTAAGAGAACTTTATTTTTGTTATATGTCATTAGACCTTTTCTTTTATGCATATAAGACACATACACATCCTAGTTTAGGGATACTAGTTAGAAGGTAGTACCTTAAATACCATAGTTGTGCTTTTAATGTTATTATTCTCTGGGACTCTGCATCCCTGATTTGAACAGAGAGGTCAGTGCTACAAGCTCTGTCCACCAGATAGGTTTGTTGAATAGCTGTTGTCTAATTTTCTGTATATGGCAAAAAGTTTGTAAATGTAGCATTGTTTGGTCATTTTTAATGGTCATTATTACTAACTTGGGTTTCTTTATCCAGGAAAGAATGGTATGGTAACCAGCTTTTCTCATTACATATGGCTGCCTACCAGGATTAATGGCCTTCCCTGGTGGCTCAGACGATAAAGTGTCTGCCTACAGTGTGGGAACCCTGGGTTCAATTCCTGGGTCAGGAAGATCCTCTAGAGAAGGAAATGGCAACTCACTGCCGTATTCTTGCCTGGAAAGTCCTGTATTCGGAGGAGCCTGGCAGTCTATGGTCCATGAAGTCCCAAAGACTTGTACATGACTGAGTGCTTAACACTTTCACTTTTCTCCAGGATTAAAGCACCCGCAATTCCTTGGGGTCTCAGCAATCAGATATTGAACAGTTTGTTAGTGGTGATGATGGGATTTCAGAAATGAGATCTGGAATTACCTGAGCTATGATAGAGTTTTCCAGGTTTTAGTATGTGTATGTAGGGTTTTCTTTTTTTAAAGTCACAAAAATGTGTTGTCTACATACACATTATTTTAATTAAGAAAAAAATTTTGAATCATCTTAAGGCAGTAAACAGATATATGCTCTTCCAACCAGGAGATTTCACTATAAATCTAATTTTTTTCATATGTATTCTCACACATCTCATACAGTAATGTTATTTGCATAACAAGAAATCATTTCCCTCAGGACAGCTGAGTATGTCCTACACACATCAGTTTGGCATTATGGGAAACATTCTGAGTCTGGGTGTTTCTCATGGACATTAATGGGGTCAGTATCCTCACCTGCCATTCTAAATTAAAAATCACCCCTGGATCCTGTTGTGCCCTTAGGGCTAGTAAATAGATTCCATGCCCCTGGACCATATCAGCAGTGTTCTTTAACTTCCTTGGACTGTCTCTGTAATGCCTGAAATAGATGATGATTTTAAGTTTGGAGTTTAAATTGGGTCAGAAGAAAAACAAAATGTTTTCTTTTTTGACTCATCTATTCTTCCTCTTCCTTTTCTGATATTTTGACACCAGATTTCTCTTAATGCTTCTTTAAAAGGTTCTTTGTAAAGATTAAAGAATAAATAGGGTATCTTTGCAAATAACAAAATGTATCTTTCAAGTATATAAGACTCACTTTCTACATATATCATTATTTAATGATAGGATCTGTTTGTGCACATATATGTGTTTTGTGTGTGTAATTATGCAATCAGATGCTTTTTATGGCTCTTTGATAGATTCACTGGTATATACAATGATCTGTGGAATTTGATGGTGAGTGCATATTACTCAAAATACACTGATCAATTTAAGTTGGTTTTGAAAATTGCCCAATAACTGCTTTATAAAGCAATATAATTTAGATTCATTCATTTCAAGCAATTCCTAAACAAAGCCTTCAGGGAAAAAAAATCCTTTGGCTTTCCTCCAAGAAATATGCATAATGGTTGACTTATTTCATATTGTACTACCTGACTTTATCATAGTACTACACTGTGCCAGGGGTTAATTTCTTATGTATCTATGAAAAATAAGAAATAACTTTTTTCCATTTCTAGCTAAATCAACATCAAAGACATGCAGATATGATTCATGAATATTAGTTAGTTTGGACAATACAGCAGACTAGAATCAAGTAGGGTGCTCTAAAGAAAAAGCCCTCAAGCATGGATCTTACCCTAGAGATTCTATATAAGTAGTTGACTATTGGACTCTGATCTGAGTATTTTTTAAAGTGTCCCATGTGATTCTAATGTTCATTCAACAGATGATCCAAGAGAATCATTGGTCTAGATCAGATTTGGCAAACATTTTCTGCAAAGGGCCACAAAGTAAACATTTTAGACTTTGCAAGTCAGGCATTTTCTGTTTCAACTACTCAACTTTTCTATTGTAGCTTGAAAGCAATTTTAAACAATACAGAAATGAATGAGTGTGGCTATATTTGAACAAAATTTTATTTACAAATACAGGAAGCAGAACCAGATTTGACCTGAGAGTTGTAATTTCTGACCCCTGCACTAGGCCAATTTTAGCATGCATCAGATCACCTAGAGGGCTTGTTAAAGTACAGATTGTTGAACTCCTCTCCTGAAGTTTCTGATTCAGTAGATGAGGGAGGGCAGCAAGAATTTGTATTGCCATCAGGTTTCCAGGTGATGTTGTTGCTGGTGGTCTAGAAATTATACTTTTGGAAGAACACTGATCTAGACCTTTTTAGATCTACCTACACTGCTTCATGATTAGTCTAATATAGCCCATTTTTAGACCTCAAGTTAGCCAGAGAATAGCATAATTCCTTATTTGATAAAATATATTAATAAAATACCAATACAGAAAGGTTGCATTGTAGTTAATTATGAAACTGTAAGTGTATTCTCACTGAAGTTGGGAACAAGGCAATATCACTACTATTATTTGAGTCAGTTCTGGATATATCAGCTACTGTTAATTATCTATTAATCTATAGTAATTAGAATGATACAACATATATGTCCATATTTGTAGAAATATAGAAAACATACAATAATTACTTGTGTGTGTGTGTGTATATATATATATATATATATATATATACATATTCCAGCTAAAACCTAGAATTAATTTCTTCTGACCATTAAGAAATTTATAGAAAAATACAAAGAAAAAATTTAAAACTCTATTGAGGGACACTAATAGATGGAAAGAGATATCTTGTTTACCTCATTCTTCAAGAGGAAAATAACATTAAAATATGTTAAAAATTAATGTGATCACAACTAAAATACCAAAGGAATTTTGGATTAGGCATAGTGATTACAAAATACATAGAAAATATGAAAATAAATGTGTGAATATAGCTGGGAAAATAATGAAAAGTAGGAGTAATGAATATAACTTTATAACGTATATTATAAACTATAATAATTAAGGTACAGAAATAGGAAGACACGTCAAATAGATTTTTTATCCCACAAATAGACCTAACACTAGCATATAATTAGAGAGTCACAAATATACAGACAAAATTATATTGAAACTATCCATTTAGGAAGAGAAAAATAAACAAGGACAAGTCCCTATCTCATTCTTCATAGTGAAATTAAAGCTAGGGAGATCATAGATTTGAAAATAAAGTAAGTGAAATTATAAAAGTATTGGAAGTGAGCACTGGCCATGGAAACTGGGTTGGAGGTCTTGAAATATAAAAGGTTTAACACATAAAATGTAGAAACTCTGGCGAATAATATTAGTAAATATCACTATATAAATTTTAAAGTCCTTTACAGGAAAAATATAATGATCAAAGGGAAAAACTGGAAAATATTTTGCAACACATATAATAGATAAAAGCCTAATAACTGCCATTCTTATGAATTGGTACAAGATCACTAATACAAAAGAAGAGTGATAATAAGAAATTCAATTAAAGAGGAATAGAAATATCTTATAAACATAGGAAACAATTTTCAGTTTTACTCATGAGTAAATGCATATTAAAATGAGTGGTAAACATTAATTTCTGATAATATGCAGTGTTGGCAAGTGAACAGATAACATAGAAACAACTGTGTTACTAGAAATTTTTCCTACTGATTGGTGGTAAATGGCAACCCCCTCCAGTGTTCTTCTTGGAGAATCCCAGGGATGGTGGAGCCTGGTAGGCTTTCGTCTATGGGGGTCGCACAGAGTCGAACACGACTGAAGCGACTTAGCAGCAGAGGCAGCAACAACCTGGGCAATTGGCCCCCAAGGAGACTTTTGGCAATGTCTCATGGCATTATTCAGTGTCACAATGGGATGAGAGTGCTACTAGAATCTAGTGGATAGAAGCCAGGGATGTTGCAAAACATCCTACAATGCCTCAAACAACACCCCTACACCAAATAATTATCTGGCCAAAACCATCAATTGTGCTGAGGTTCAGAAATCCTACTAGAGATATACATGCATACAAAGATGTATGTTCAAAGTTGTTCTTTGCAGCATCATTTGTAAAAACAAGACTGGAAGCAACCTAAATGTCCATCAATAGAAATCTGATCATATAAACTATGAGATATCCATGGAGTGCTATTGTAAAGCCTTTAAAAATAATTAGATATGCACTGATAGGAAAATATTTAAGAGATATGCTAAGTATGACTGATTTCCATTGTTGTAAGGCAGAAACCAAAACAAAATTGTAAAGCAATTATCCTTCAAATAAAAAAAAAATCAGGATACAAAACATGTATACAGTATATGTCCCCATTTGTGAAATAGAAAAAGGGTATATGTGAACATATATATGTGTGTGTGTGTGTGTGCATGCACATATACATGTTTTAAATCTGCAAGCATGCACAAGAAAGTACCAAAAATAGTCACTCTTGGGTAATGGATCTAGACTGGAACACTCACTTTTTATTGTGTTCTCTTTTGTTCTATTTGAAATTTTACACTTTTTTTTTTTGGTATTTTTAAGAGAAGACTAAAGTTACTTCCTCTTACATTCCCTAGCCTTCTTATCCATTTCCTCCCTAAATGGAATCTACTCTCCAGGGAAAATAGACCAACATTTATTTGTTTTTTGTTTGTTTTTGCTCTGTCCCTTCTGCCAATGAAGATTTTCTCCCAATTCCTTTTAAAAAATGTTTTTAATCCCTCAAGGAAAGTCCCATCTCAAAAACCACTTTCTAAACTCAGTCTTACCTTGTGTCCACAGTCACGTGGCACCAGTCTTTCGTTACACATACATAGGATTTTGTATATTTTTTTAGGGGACTCATACCCTATGTTGTAGTGATTTATGAAATTTTCTGTTTTTCTTCTTGCCTTCAGCCCAAGTACACACATTAGACTGTGAGCTTTTCAAGGACAAAACCATGTGGTATTCATCTCTGAATCAGTTACATTGTGCATCTAACTGCCTAAGGCATACTCTTTGGTCACTAAATAGTTGTTAGAATGAATTGAATTGAATGGAGGTTTATAGTATATAGAGAACTATAAACAAATAAATGCAAAAGCAAATAGAAAAAGTTAGCCAAACAAGTTTTTCCCCATCTTATAGCAGCCTAAATCTAGAGTTGTTTAGTAGTTTTTGATCTGAACATTTGAGTGTGTGTGTGTGTGTGTGTGTGTGTGTGTGTGTGTGTGTGTATAGCATCTTCCGAATAGAAATCAACCCTGGATAATATAATATACCTGAATAATTTTGTATTGTGTTTCCTTTAATAAAATCATTTCAATTCTTATAGCATTTCCACTGAAATTACAATTGTTACTTTTAAGTGTTAGTCATTCTTTATATGTCTCACTGGAGAAAGTACTATGTGTTTTTGTTTTACACATGACACATCGATTCTAGAAGTAAAGGAGACACTTCTTTTAACCTCTCTAACCATTATGTTTCTTGAGTGTTGTATGACTCTGCTGAAAAGAAGCATTTCAGATATTCATGAGCATGAAACATGCATCTTCATTACACCTCCCATTTCTTTAGGAACAACATGATATATAGTAGAGAAACTCATGAAGTTGTTTCTTGAGGGATGCTTCATCATCCATTTCATACATCCCAAGATAAGCTCAAACTATGGTAGGAGTTTTGTTATGGAATTAACAGTTCTTCATCTTTCAAGTCATTTTATATTCTCAAAAACTTATGAAAATCATATCTGGGCTTGGTTAGAGATGTGACAGTGCTGAATCTTGCCATATACTAATCTTTCTGGGTGTCTTACAAGTCTCTCCATACACGAACATATTTCGTGTTTCCAGTCAGTATTTGATGTATTTATCATTATAGATCTGATTTCTTTACTAGAGGGGGAAAATTATTCTGCAGTATCTAATATACTATGTATGTGGTATTCTCTATTCCTAACACAATTCTGCATCTAATAAAAGTGAGTTATGTTTTTTTTTATTGGAGGCAAATTATTTCACAATATTATATTGGTTGGTTTTGCCATACATTGACATGAATCCGCCCCGGGTGTACATGAGTTCCCCCTCCCGAACCCCCCTCCCACATCCCTCCTCCCCTTATCCTCCCTCTGGGTCATCCCCGGATACCAGACCTGAGCATCCTGTAACATGCATTGACCCTGAACTGGCGATTAGTTTCACATATGATAATATACATGTGTATATGTATATACAAGGCCATTCTCCCAAACCAACCCACCCTCACCCTCTCCCACAGAGTCCCAAAGACTGTTCTATACATCTGTGTCTCTTTTGCTGTCTCATATACAGGGTTATTATTTGCATCTTTCTAAATTCCATATATATGCGTTAGTATATTGTATTGGTGTTTTTCTTTCTGGCTTACTTCACTCTGTATAATAGGCTCCAGTTTTATCCACCTCATTAGAACTGGTTCAAATGCATTCTTTTTAATGGCTGAGTAATACTCCATTGTGTATATGCACCAAAGCTTTCTTATCCATTCGTCTGCAGATGGACATCTAGGTTGCTTCCATGTCATGGCTATTTAATAAACAGTGCTGAAATGAACATTGGAGTACATGTGTCTCTTTCAATTCTGGTTTCCTCGGTGTGTATGCCCAGGAGTGTGATTGCTGGATCATATGGCAGTTCTATTTCCAGGTTTTTGAGGAATCTCCACACTGTTCTCCACAGTGGCTGTACTAGTTTGCATTCCCACCAACAGTGTGAGAGGGTTCCCTTCTCTCCACACCCTCTCCAGCATTTATTGCATGTAGACTTTTGGATAGCAGCCATTCTGACTGGTGTGAAATGGTATCTCATTGTGGCTTTGATTTGCATTTCTCTGATTATGAGGGATGTTGAGCATTTTTTCATGTGTTTGTTAGCCATCTTTATGTCTTCTTTGGAGAAATGTCTGTTTAGTTCTTTGGCCCATTTTTTGATTGGGTCATTTATTTTTCTGGAATTGAGCTGCAGGAGCTGCTTGTATATTTTGGAGATTAATCCTTTATCAGTTGCTTCATTTGCTATTATTTTCTCCCATTCTGAAGGCTGTCTTTTCACCTTGCTTAGAGTTTCCTTTGCTGTGCAGAAGCTTTTGATTTTAATTAGGTCCCATTTGTTTATTTTTGTTTTTATTTCCAATATTCTTGGAGGTGGGTCTTGGAGGATCCTGCTGTGATTTATGTCAGAGAGTGTTTTGCCTACGTTCTCCTCTAGGAGTTTTATAGTTTCTGGTCTTACATTTAGCTCTCTAATCCATTTTGAGTTTATTTTGGTGTATGGTGTTAGGAAGTGTTCTAGTTTCATTCTTTTACAAGTGGCTGACCAGTTTTCCCAGCACCACTTGTTAAAGAGACTGTCTTTTGTCCATTTTATATTCTTGCCTCCTTTGTCAAAGATAAGGTGTCCATAGGTGCGTGGGTTTATCTCTGGGCTTTCTATTTTGTTCCATTGATCTATATTTCTGTCTTTATGCCCATACCATACTGTCTTGATGACTGTGGCTTTGTAGTAGACCCTGAAGTCCAGCTGGTTAATTCCTCCAGTTCCATTCTTCTTCCTCAAGATTGCTTTGGCTATTCGAGGTTTTTTTGTATTTCCATACAAATTGTGAGATTATTTGTTCTAGTTCTGTGAAAAATATCATTGGTAGCTTGATAGGGATTGCATTGAATGTGTAAATTACTTTGGGTAGTATACTCATTTTCACAATATTTATTCTTCCAATCCACGAACACGGTATATTTCTCCATCTCAGTGTCCTCTTTGATTACTTTCACTAGTGTTTTATAGTTTTCTATGTACAAGTCTTTTGTTTCCTTAGGTAGATATATTCCTAAGTATTTAATTCTTTTCGTTGCAACAGTGAATGGAATAGTTTCCTTAATTTCTCTATCTTTTTTCTCGTTATTAGTGTATAAGAATGGAAGGGATTTCTGTGTGTTGATTTTATATCCTGCAACTTTACTGTATTCATTGATTAGTTCTAGTAGTTTTCTGGTAGAGTCTTTAGGGTTTTCTGTGTAGAGGATCATGTCATCAGCGAACAGTGAAAGTTTTACTTCTTCTTTTCCAATTTGTATTCCTTTTTATGTCTTTTCCTGCTCTGATTGCTGTAGCCAAAACTTCCAGAACTATGTGGAATAGTAGTGGTGAGAGTGGGCACCCTTGTCTTGTTCCTGACTTGAGGGGAAATGCTTTCAGTTTTTCACTGTTGAGGATAATGTTTGCTATGGGTTTGTCATATATAGCTTTTATTATGTTGAGATATGACCCTTCTATTCCCACTTTCTGGAGGGTTTTTATCATAAAAGGATGTTGAATTTTGTTTTTAACCCCTGTGAAGTGATGTTACAACCACTTAACAATGGTCACTGTACTTCAGTGTATGTGTCATTGCTTAAATACACCTTCATTCCTCAGTTCAGCCTCATACAAACTAATTAGTGAGCTCCTCAGACATAGAGAACAAATTTGTGGCTTCAGACAGGTAAGGGGTAGGGGAAGAGATGGATTGGGACTTTTGGGTTAGTAGATGCAAACTCTTAAATATACAGTGGATAAAGAAGCAAGAATCTATTGCATAGCATAGGGAACTATATCCAATATCCTGTGATAAAATATAATGGAAAAGAATATTTTAAAAAACAATATATATACGTGTATATATGAACTATATCCAATATCCTGTGATAAAATATAATGGAAAAGAATATTTTAAAAAAAGCAATATATATATATACGTGTATATATGAATTACTTTTCTGTACAGCATAAATTAGCACAACATTGTAAATCAGCTATACGTCAATAAAAAATAGTGTGCTCACTCTCTATTCTAACAGTATTCTAGCTATACAGCGAAACTCACTTTTTTCAAATTTCAAATTAAATCACATTATCAAGAATAGATGTAGAAATTTAGGAACGTCAGGCTTTAACAGATATTTTCCTTGGCAGGGACCCAATTGAGTTACCCATTTAGCAACCTACATCTTGACGGCACGTTAATAAAAAGTACACCAACAAACATCTAGAACTAACTTTTTCCTTCTCGGATAGAAGGAAAACTAGAAGATCCAGGTATTGCTACTATTTCCTTTATTACTTGAGACAGTTTTTTATCGGATTTAAACCTGGGGTAAATTGAAGGAGGCAGGGGGGAAAATAGGTTATTTTTTTAAGTGTAAAGCCAATGTAAGAAAACTTCTCATGGGTAATTATAGTGTCCAGATTAAGAACTTTCAGTCTCTTCCAGAATAATTTATGAGCACAGAAGTAATCACACATGTGGGATTTTCAGAACATTTAATTAAAAAAAAAGTAGGAAAAGCACTTTTGAGGAAATATGACCCACAACAATCCCATTACCCCTACTCTCAAGCTTACCGATTGGCTCCTATCTTATTATACTTTTATGTTCTACATGTTACCTTGCTAGATGATTTGTGAGGGAGCCACAAAAGTAGAAAAAGACCTGGTTTTTGCCTTCAGGTTAGCTCTGGAGACAGTAATTAACATGGAAACCACCACTACAGTGGATGATTCAGACAAATATGTTAGAAGCATAGAATTTCAAATGGACTGGGATAATTAGTGCAGGTCATATGTTGTAGGTGGGCATTGTAGGATGGATTATTACATTACTGTTTGAAAAATATTAGTGCATAATAATGCTAATCACAGGTTGGAAGGTCCATCATCCCTTGAGATCAGAGAAATACTCTCAGGTTATAGAAAATATGTTTTAAAATAGTTCTTTAATATAGATATATTTGTAAGAATGTTTACTGATTTGTTATTGGAAAGCGGCAGAGAGGAGAGATGAAAATGAAGTCTTAGTATTTTTAACTTGTGGTTAAGGACCAAAGGAAAATGACTAGAATTAACTGCAAGTAATAGGAATGAAAAGAAAAATAAGAAAGCATAACAAAAATCAAATTTGCCTCGTTTTTCTCTATGTTTACAGAAGATTGAATTAAATTACTTTTCTGCTGCAAAATCAGTAAATGTATTAAAGCATCCATGCTTATCTCTTTCTTGCGTAGGTTTGTGTTTTCAGATAATAATGACCCAAGAACAGAGTCCCATATCAAAATATTTTAATTACACAAATAAACAAAAATGACCAAATGACTGGTAACAGAGATTATACACACTGACCAGGATAAATGTTTTACAGCAACCTGTAACTGTCCTCACAGATGTCAGCTTGTAATTACTGCCTTTTGTCAGAATTATCCTACCCACATGGATTTCCCAGAATGTAGCAAAAAGTGTTAGAGTCGAGAAAATGAAGGAGTTTTGACTTGGCGATAGAAAGACCAGTAATATATAACATTCATCTTTTTGTAAAAAAAAAAAAAAAAAGTTTCAGCATAAATGAAACATTTAACAAATGTCTTTGGAGCTATCAAATATTTTTCTTTTCCTGAGATCCAGCTGCAGCACATTTACAAACTACTCCATTGTGTGTACCTATATTTCAGTATTGACATTTTATCTTAGAAAGTTGTGATATAAAAAGGGAAGTAAAAACCTGGCAGTAGACTCCCTATGCTGGCCATGTAATTTCACATCAGTCCATTAATGTTATATCAGTTGATGTACCCATTGGTCTTTAGGATCTTTTTTCACAAGATTTTCTTCTCTTCTTGCTATTTTTCCTTTAGAGTCCCGCTCATATCCCAAAGTTTTCTCAACTATTTACCTCCATATTCTCCTTCCCCTTCTTTGAATGTCTCTGAAGTACTAAGAGCTCAAAATTGGTTTCTGTTTTTTCTTTTTTCTGATGTGTCTCACCATAGTACCTGCTGTTCCATGACATCACACTTTCCAGAAATTGTTTCTCTGTCTATACAGTGATGGTGATAATGTTTGTTTGTGTGCTCAGTTGTGTCCAACTCTCTGCAGCCCCGCGGACTGTAGCCCACTAGGCTCCTTTGTCCAGGGAATTTTCCAGACAAGAATACTGGCGTGGGGTGCCATTTCCTACTCCAGGGTATCTTTCCAACCCAGGGAACAAATTTGCATCTCTTTCATCTCCTCCATTGGCATGAAGATTCTTTACCATACCCTGGGAAGCTCAGGGATGATCATATAGCCACCTAAAGACTTATTTGTAGGAATAAATGAGATAAACCATGTTAATTGTATACTGCAGAGTCTGGCACCCAGTAAGAATCCAATGAACTATAGCTATTACTTTTATGTACTCCATACATTCTTAGTAATTGATAGTTTGATTAAGCTTCCTTTCAAGTCTGTATTCTATGAGAATACACATATTTATATACTGGAAAGAGACTCAGACCATGTCTATAGAAGCAAAACAACTCGTTAAAATTTGAAAATACCATCAACTAGTTACTTCCTCTACAATACCATGAATAAGTAGTTAAGCTTAATTATCTGAGTGAAACGGCTCTTTAGATGTCTTGGTATTAAGATATACATAATTTGTAAATTTCCACAAAAATTGCTAAGTAAAAGGAGGTGAATAAAGTCATGCTTATGAGGCATTTAGATAGACTTACCACTTAGTAAAACAGCCATTTGACATGCACTTTTAAAAAACGTTTTATTTTTTTTTACATATGATAAAGTAAAAAATACATAAATAAATACTAAAAAAATTTATTTTGTACTGTGGTATAGCTGATTAACAAACAATATTGTGATAGTTTCAGATCAACAGTGAAGTGATTCAGTCCTTGTTGGTTATCCATTTTATTTTAACTTTTTATTTCATATTGGAATATAGCTGATTAACAATGTTGAATAGTTTTGGCTAGACAGCAAAGGGACTCAGCCATACATATATATTTATCCAGTTCAGTTCACTTCAGTTTAGTAGCTCAGTCAACTCCGACTCTTTGTGGAATGCCAGGCCTCCTTGTCCATCACCAATTCCTGGAGTCCACCCAAACCCATGTCCATTGAGTCAGTGATGCCATCCAACCATCTCACCCTCTGTCATTCCCTTTTCCTCCTGTGTTCAATCTTTCCCAGCATCAGGGTCCTTTCAAATGAGTCAGCTCTTCGTATCAGGTGGCCGAAGTATTGGAGTTTCAGCTTCAACATCAGTCCTTCCAGTGAACACCCAAGACTGATTTCCTTTAGGGTGGACTGGTTGGATCTCCTTGCAGTCCAAGGGACTCTCAAGAGTCTTCTCCAACACCACAGTTCAAAAGCATCAATTCTTCAGTGCTCAGCTTTCTTCACAGTCCAACTCTCACATCCATACATGACCAGTGGAAAAACCACAGCCTTGACTAGACAGACCTTTGTTGACAAAGTAATGTCTCTGCTTTTTAATATGCTGTCTAGGTTGGTCATAACTTTCCTTCCAAGGAGTAAGTGTCTTTTAATTTCATGGCTGTGGTCACCATCTGCAGTGATTTTGGAGCCCAGAAAAATAAAGTCAGCCGCTGTTTCCACTGTTTCCCCATCTATTTGCCATGAAGTGATGGGACCGGATGCCATGATCTTAGTTTTGTAAATGTTGAGCTTTAAGCCAACCTTTTCACTCTCTTCTTTCACTTTCATCAAGAGGCCTTTGAGTTCCTCTTCACTCTCTGCCATCAGGGTGGTGTCATTTGCATATCTGAGGTTAATGATATTTCTCCCGGCAATCTTGATTCCAGCTTGTGCTTCCTCCAGCCCAGCGTTTCTCATGATATACTCTGCATATAAGTTAAATAAGCAGGGTGTCATCCATTCTCCCACAAACTCCTCTCTCATCCAGGCTGCCACATAACATTCAGAAGAGTTCTATGTGCTATACAGTAAGTCCTTGCTTGTTATCCATTTTAAATATAGCAGGGTGACACATGTTTTTAAACGTTGTTTCTTTTTTACTTCATCAATTGATCTCTAATTTGATTAAATTGTCGTGTGTGTGTCTGTGTCTGTGTGTTTGTGTAGAAACAACTTCAACCTCTTTTAGTCCTGCCCTGATTTAAGTGCCAAGTATGTGGACAATTACTTCTCTCCAGGGAATTTTCTTGTTGCAGCAAAGCATTAAGAAATGGCATAAAAGGCATTTGCAGTGTCCCTCACCCTCATAAGCACTGTGTTAATATGACATATTTTGATTGGCAAAGCAGCACTACATGAAAAGGGACCTTGTTCCCCACATTTTTCCAAATAGTGGTCTGTTCTGTATTCCCATCTCTTCACATTTTGGTGGTAAGAAATAACATTCCATTTTGAAATGAATTTCGCTGACTGTTTAGACAATAAGCACACAATCACCCCAGCCTATGAGCAAATGTCTTACTCAGCAGTCAGTGCTATATGGAGGAGAATGACCCTTTCAACATGGCAAATAGTGCTCCAGGGACGTGAGTCAATGCAGCTTTTGAAAAGGCCAAGGGATAGCACTGGCTTGTTGACAATGTGACTCTGAGTGATATATGTTTCTGGCAAACATGCAGGGTGGTGGTAGCATCTTATTTATTTGGAATTTATACCCTGGTATCTTTCAAAAGACTTCGAGGTAGTTTATAAGTTGAGCATAATGCAGAAAATTGAGCAATTTTGAATTAAAACAGAATAGAGACCACACTGTTAATGAGCACAGCTATTCCACTCTCAGCATCTTCCCTCATAGCTTCATTGGTAAAGAATCTGCCTGCAATGCAGGAGACCTTGGATCAATTCCTGGGTCAGAAATATCCCCTGGAGAAGGAAATGGAAACCCACTCCAGTATTCTTGCCTGGAAAATCCCATGGATGGAGGAGTCTGGGGGACTACAGTCCATAGCGTCGCAGAGTCCTCAGAAACAACTGAGCGACTTCACTTTCACTTTCTTTTCTACTGCTCAGAAATTTCACCCTCAGAGGTGGTCCACATCATAGCTTCATCACGAGCAGAATACTTGGGGATCAAGGCAGGGCCCCCTGAATGATACAGAGCAGCACTCAGATGCTTTGTGACTGCAAGAACAAATGGGCATGGCTTGCCTATGTGTTTCTCAGTGAATCATTCATTACCTACATGTTGTATCTATCCCTGGGCAATAGGCCCCTACAGTAAAGTATGTCTGATACATTTTGTAGACTATTAGTTGAAAATTTCAGTGTTTTCTTTCTAAATGCTTTAGTTGATCTTGCCAACCTAAGGCATAGTACAAACACCTTTGCCAACATCCATGAGGCTCGAAGAACACATTTTGCTTTGACGATTTGGGAAAATGATTTGTATTAAATCTTTAGTCTCCTAGAGTGAAGAGTTAAAGTTTTCACATTTCTGGGTATAATGGTTTTTCCCTGACCACTGGCCATCTGTTGTGGTGCAGAGACATTTTCTACAGGGATACATCCGTGCCTTTGAAATTTTTGTCATAACTGTCATATCAACTCAGCATTTTCTTGTCATCTTTCAGTTTCTATAAAGTGCTTCTGAATTGACAGCTGTCACTAACATGCTTAGGTGGCAATTTAGAGGTTAGTTTAATTGATCAAGGTTAAATTTTCTACCTGCTCACTGAACAATAAGAAATTGGGTCTGATTTATAGTTAGGAGCGAATGCTTATTTACATAAAATTTTATAAATGAATTATGGGACATAGTAGTTTCTATGCATCCTAATAGTAATCTTTCACACAGAACTGGATGTGATATTCTGTCTCTATAAAAATGGAAATCACAGACATACTACAACTCATTTTATTATAGTTTTATTGATAGCAAGGCATCAATATAGGTGCTTTGCCATCTTTTGTTAGCACATGATCTTTATTCTCATTCTAGTTAAGCTTTCAGAAGTAACCATGACAAAACTACTACTTAAAATATACTTATTTTACTTTTTATTGTGCTTCTATTGAAGCCTATGTTTTAAAATTTAAAAGCACACATACTAAAATACTTTTGAGAAGTTATGTTTTCAAAACTGTTGTGTCCAACAAATTTACTGATTAAGGAAAGCTGTCAATAGTGCTCAGTTAGGTATGTGATTTTTTTTTTTAGTGAATGTGTATATGTACTTTTCTGATATCCAAACTTACAGACTACATGATTGTAAGGGAATTGCTCATATATTTTGCACTACACTTAAGGTAATAGAGAATCTTTTCCAGAGCTGACCGCATAGTGAATTTTCATTAAGTGAATTCTGTTTCTCCCATTGTATTACTTTGTTTGTTTTTCCTTTCCCAACTGGCTATAGAGGCAAATGTCACCTACCCTCGGCCACAGTGATACAGTGAGAAGTTGGTGGGGAAAATGTGTATATCATTCCTTAGAAAATCCTAGTGACTTTCCAGAAATGTTGTGTATAAGAAATATATTTACTCTTTCACTAATTCCTTTGTAGTTACTTTCAGTGCAGGCACACTGGGGTGCACATCTTGAGTGGCAAGTAAAGTATAAGATTTGGCCTTACTTGTTATACTTTTGTTGTTTTGTTGTTCAGTTGCTCAGTTGTGTCTGACTTTTTGCAACCCTACCTCTGATATCAGGAGCCACTGCAATATTTTTCTATTTTCTCATGTCCTCTTGCCTCTAAAGGAGCTAGAAGCATTGCCTAAGTTCCCCTGTTCTAGTTCATGTTTCAGGTGGTTAACTTATCACTCCTTGTTTTCTCTGCAGAAGTTAGAAACAATTTGGTTCTTGACTATGATATCTGAGGTCTCTCAGTCACACTTATGTTCGGCACTAGGCAGTTAGATGCTGTTGCTAAGGATGAATCCTATTGAAGTCTGCTTCCTACATCACCAAAATCTACCCTATAGGTTGACAGACTAAGACCAATGCTTAACTCATTACTCAGAGTGAGACGGTTTAATAGTTTCTCCATGTAAGGAGTTACTGCTGCTGCTAAGTCACTTCAGTCATATCCGACTCTGTGAGACCACATAGACGGCAGCCCACCAGGCTCCCCCGTCCCTGGGATTCTCCAGGCAAGAACACTGGAGTGGGTTGCCATTTCCTTCGCCAATGTGTGAAAGTGAAAAGTGAAAGTGAAGTCGCTCAGTCGTGTCCGACCCTTAGCGACCCCACGGACTGCAGCCTACCAGGCTCCTCCATCCATGGGATTTTCTAGGCAATAGTACTGGAGTGGCTTGCCATTGCCTTCTCCGAAGGAGTTACTAGCAAACACTATAAAAAATGTGCAGCCATATATTTCCTTGTGTGGTTTAAAAGTCATAGGAAGGTATTAAAATTTTGCTTCACTGATGGGAGATTTAGAGGTTTCTGCTTCATTTGATTCATGCAAATAAAACTCTATAACACTTTACAAATGACTCCATTAACCCCCCCACCATGGAATAGATGTATTGTTTAAATGGTAACAGTACGTAATGAGAAATTTAAAAATGATACTGTAAAAGTCCTGTATCCATGCTTCTTTTCCTTTTTTTTAAACAAGGCACATGAAAGGAGACATATCAGTAGTACACTAATCTCCATAGCAAGTCATGAGATATAGTGGATATTGCAGAAGATGACTTAAGGATTATAAAAACATAAGACACATTGAATATTCTTCAAAAGAACAAAAACATCAATGGCCCAAGAGAGGGAGAAGACCTTTAAAACATATTGAAAATTATTATTCAATAAGGCAAGCATGTTATTTGATACCTTCTTTGGGGTCAGTAGCAGTTGAAAGACCTATGTTCCAAAGTTATATTTAAATGTCAACAGCTGTTTCATTCCAGATGGATTCTATTTGTGAAGTTGTTTAAACACATTTTTTTTTTTTAATTTGGGATTACTAAAGGGATACTGGCCTACCCCCTACAAGATGTTTGTGAGTGAGTGAGTGAGTGAAGTTGCTCAGCTGTGTCCAACTCTTTGTGACCCCATGGACTGTAGTCTATCAGGCTCCTCTGTCCATGGGATTTTCCAGGCAATAGTACTGGAGTGGGTTGCCATTTCCTTCTCCAGGGGATCTTCCTGACCCAGGGATCAAACCCAGGTCTCCCTCATTGTAGACAGACGCTTTACCATCTGAGCCACCAGGGAAGTCTGTTTAGGGTCTGTGAAAGAAAAAAAAAAAACATGTTGCTATGGATATTTGGCCTTATTAACTCCAGTGAAACCTGGTGAGGGGAAAAAAACCATAAGGTTGTATGGAAAGACTGCATGGAAATTGGCCTGAAATTCAGTTTACTAGTAGAAGGTATTAGAACAGAGTTTTTCCTATAGATTTTAGGACGTAGTGTTACTGGGTTGCAGTGACTACTGCATGTGCTTCCTACTCACGTGGGTTCATGCCCCATCCCCCTAGGACCCTGAACATTTTATGACTCCAGACATACTACTTTGGGCTCTTTTCAGTGTGTCTGCTTTGTTGATTTTGCTTTTATTTTGCTTTTATAAAACTTTAGTGTATTCAGTTCAGTTCAGTTGCATAGTCGTGTCCGACTCTTTGCGACACCATGAATCACAGCACGCCAGGCCTCCCTGTCCATCACCAATGTATTAGTACCTTTAAATTATTAAGCAATCTGGGAAAAGGATGAGTTCATGCTACACATGCTTGGGGAATCAGTGGTCAAGGGACCAGGCAAGTAACTTGAGTTGGTGAAAGGGAGATTTAGAGAGGGGGAGGGGGAGGTCCCCAGAGTACCCAGAGGAAGGATAAGTGTCTTGGAATCAGGCCCTAACAGGAAATTGAGATGGCAAAAAAAACATGGACAGGAGGCTGGCTAGCCTTTCACAGAATTGACAGAATGCCAGAGGTCTGCCTTCCACAGGACTGCCTTCCAATAGGCAGGAAAACAGCAGGACTATCCAGAGGATCACAGAGGAGAATGAATTGGGCTCAGAGTGTTCACATTGTATTCACATCGAAGGTTTACAGGTCAGAGCTATGTCTATTAAGAACTGGAAAAAAAATGAGCACATCAGTTGGAATTTCAAGGTTTTTTGTTTGTTTCTTCAGAAGGTTTTTTTCTTTTTGTTTCAGAAACACTTTTTGAACACCCACTTTGAGCCATGCACTGAGACAGGCTGTAAGGGATACAGAAATTTATAAAATAGTGTCCCTGCTTCCCACAAGCTCACAGTGTAGTGGGCAAGACTACTGATAAAATTCCACTATTTTGAAAGTATTAAGTGCCATGATAGTATTATTCAGTAGGACCTTAGGGAGAGCAATGAGACACACCTGCATTCTGTGTAGGTTTTCGCTGTTGTTCATATGTGAGCAAAACCAAAAATGATCATAGAAGAAAATGTCACTTGATTTGAATCTTTAAAGGGAATTGGCCAGTTGAATGGAGCTGAGGGAAAGGCATTTAAATCAGCAGGAAAATATATATGCTAGGCACTGAGACATGCAAGTGTGGCTTCTTGCAGGAGCTACAGGCAGGCCAGTTGGCTCACACTGGAGATGAAAGGGAAAAGATGGCAGGGGACGATGCTAGAAAGATAAACAAGAGCCAAATCAGGAAGGGTCTTCGGAGGCCAAAGTAGAAGAGTCTGGATGTTACCTTGGAAACAGCAGGAAATCACTGAAGGATACTAAGCAGGGAGTGACATGAGATTTGCATGTTAGCAAAAACTCAAACTGACAGTTGTGTGCTAAGTACTATAATAGAGGTAAGCAGATGAGTTAGAGTACAGGGAAGCTACACAGAAGAGTGCACTGAACTCAGTAACTGAGAAATTAAATAAGCCCATAAAACTTGTACAAACATTTGTGGAATACAGAGTTATTTAATTTAAAGTCTTTTTCCTCCAGAATTTTGAGTGGTTTTTAGTTTACAGGAATTCAGGGCATTTGCCAGAATATGATAGCTGAAGGACATAGTAATTTCCAACACATCCATATATTATAGTTGCAGAATGTAATCAGAGGGCTACCAAGATACAGGGGATTGGGATGGTGGAGTGCATTTTCTGACCCTCTAAGGATGACATAAAGAAAGATGTCAGCTTCCAACATGGCCCTTATGGCTTCATTTGAGGCAGAATACTCAGATTTCATAACACCAGCATTGTCATTAGGGAAAATCAGAAATTTGGTATTTCTCTTTGAGCCTTCTCTGTTCAATATGAGTATTTGAGCTTTGGGTTTGTCCATTCAAAGAATGGAAAAGGCCACAAAATTCAAAAAGCCTTTCAATTTATCCTTGGAATGATTTTAAGGTTTTACCAGTATCACAGCCACTCCTAACTCAAGCAATATTATTCAGTGATTTAGTTTGAGGAAGAGCAGGAACATTTTAGATTTTCAGTTTCTCTTGGGTTAGAATCCACAGCTGCATCAGTGATTACTGTTTCCTTTGGAGATGAAATCAAAGGTCATCATTACCTGTTTTGAGTTGTGGCTCTGGAATTTGCTGCAGTTGTGAAATCAAACATCTCGATACCTTGATATTGCAAATTTAGCAGAATCACTTGAAAAGAAATAAAAGTTACCCTGATATTTGTACGTTTGTGTATTTTATCACCCAATGCTAGCTGACCAAAATTATATTCAGCAGAGAGTCAGGAAATTGATTTTATTGAAATTGAAAAGTAAAGAGTATATAAATTAGTAATTGCCAAGTCATAAAAATGTTTGTTATAGTTCAACAATCTTTATGTCACAGTCTGAGTGTCCCTAATGGTGTTGCTGAATTGATCTTTATATTTTGCAATATCAGCTGTTTATCAGTTAACAAGGAAGTGAGAACATATTAAGTACATATATATACATATAAGCCAATGTTGGAGAAGGAAATGGCAACCCACTCCATTATTCTTGCCGGGAAAATCCCATGGATGGAGGAGCCTGGTAGGCTACAGTCCATGGGGTCTCTGGGGTCTCAAAGAGTCAGACACGACTGAGTGACTTCACTTTCACTTTCATATGCCAATATCATTTAACAGGAAAATACAATGTTGCTGAGGATAAAGTGTGTCTGAAAGGTAAGATGAGCAATTAATACTTTATTTTGTTGTTGTTGTTTAGTTGCTCAGTCATATCTAACTGTTTTGTGACCCAATGGACTGTAGCCTGCCAGGCTCCTCCATCCATGGGATTTCCCAGGCAAGAATACTGAAGTGGGTTGCCATTTCCTTCTCCAGATCTTCCTGACCCAGGGATTGAACCCATGTCTCCTGCATTGGCAGGCAGATTCTTTACCGTTGAACCACCAGGGAAGCCTAATCAATAGTTGTGCGCTATTATTTAAGGCCGATCATTTAACTTGAATTTTGATTCTTATTAAGTTCCAAGTTTAGTCTTTCATTGTGATTTAATTACATACCTTTTGGTGTATGGTTGCCTTTCATTTAGATGTTATATTCAATGAAATATTCAGGCAAGTGAAGGTAGGCTTAAGTTCCCCCAACCTTGAAGTCAATATTTGTTGAAACTTTCTGAAGTGCCCAGGCACTGTACAAACTACTTTAGAGAGAATGCCTCATTGAATTCTCACTACATAATCCTATGAATCAAGTGTATTTTACATATAAAAAATACAGGTCCAGGGTCATTAAATAATACACTACAGGGCTTCACAATTTTTAAGCAATGGGGTCAAGATGTGAACTTTGGCAAACCAAGTCCACAAACCTTACTCATAACCACTGTGCTATACTATCTTAATACACTGATTTTTTAGCCAGAATCAAGACTGTCAAGGTTTAGAAATGGGTTCATACTGTTATAAATAGATAGTCTGGTTTCAGAGCCAAATTTTTATATGTATTAAAATTCTTAATCCCTTCATACCCTATGATCTAACTTCTATTCCTAGATACTTAACCCCAGGAAAATGAAAACATATGTCCACAGAAAGACTTTTTCACAAATGTTCATTGGTGCTTTATTCATAATAGCCCCAAAAAGGAAACAACACAAACTTTTATCAATAGGTGAATGGATTGAAGAATATTCATAAAATAGAATACCATTGAACAATTAAAAGAGATGAATTGCTAATACATACAACATGGATGAATTTCACAGACTTAAGGATGAGTGAAAGAATGCAGGCAGAGAGGAGAGTACATCCTGTGTGATTCCATTATAAACTTCAAAAATAGCCAAAACTACAGTATGGTGAAAATAATCAGAATTGGGCTTCCCAGGTGGCTCAGTGGTAAAGAATCCACCTGTCAAGTAAGAGATGCAGGTTCAATCTCTGGGTGGGGAATATTCCCTGGAGGAGGATATGGCAACCCACCCCAGTATTCTTGCCTGGGAAATCCCATGAACAGAGGACCCTGGCAGGCTGGTCAATGGGGCTGCAAATAGATGTGACTGAGCGATTGACCACCACCACTACTGGAGAGGAATGAACTAAAAAGAATAGAAAGAAAATTCTGAGATGATGAAAATAGTGTTTAACTTGATTAGGATGTGAGACACACAGGTTTATGCATTTGGAAAGACTCATTCAGCTGTATATGTAAGATCTGTATATTTCACTTCTTAGAAATTATACCCCAGGAAATGTAAAATCAGCAAATGAGAGAAAAATTTAACCCTTAAAATAACTGTTTTCGTAGTTCAAATGGGTATATCATATCCAAATTCGTTACCAAGTCAAGAATCAAGGCCATCTACTCTGAGGAAACTGGGATGAAGCTTTGAAAATGTGCAGTGGAATGGATCAAATGTTTTTAACCAGATTGTTCTAAGACTTTTAGCCAAAAGGACTTAAGATAGCCGGAGCCTATCCCCAAGAAAATGACTGTGATCTTCTCAAGGAATGACATATACATTATCATCTCTGTAATACCAGTGCTTAATACATTAAAACAAGAATAAATAGGACTGAGTCATGTGACTGGGATGCCAGATAACTTTCTTCTGGGTACCTGGTCTAGAGTGGAACAACTAAAAGTCTGGGTATTTCAAACTTCCCAAGCAAAAGAGATACAGAGGCAGGCTGAAAGGCCTCCAAAATGCCTACTGAAAATTGTCCTATAGCATTCAAGGCTTTAGCCTTGAGCAAAATGTCAATAGAAAAGCTTCAGTTTACTCTAAAGCTAGTGCCCCAAATATTCCCTTGGTTTTTTCTTTGTATTCAGGTCCCTGCTCAAATGACACCTCCTCAGGAAGACCTTCCTTGACCTTATTATCTACATTAGTCAACCCCTACCCTCACTCTCACTCTGTGTCCTCTTACCTTGCTTTACTCTTCTTCCTAGCCCTTATATTATTCTCCATGATTATTGGTTTATCTGATTACTCTGTCTCTTTTCACTAGGCTGTAAGCCCCCTGCGGGGTGGTGCTTTATATGTTTTGCTTACTACTATATTCTCAGTGTCTGGAAAAATACCAGGGGTGAAGTGCATGATCAATAAGTATTTGTTAAATGTAACACATTAATTTTAAAATCTGCTAATCTAAAGAAAACAGTACAGGTTTAACCGGGTAAAAGCAAGGCCTGCCTCTTATGTGACATAAGAGTATAACTACCTATGCCTAGAGCTACTATATTATACTCAGAAACACTTGTCTGTTTCATAACAAGTGCTTACCATAAGTAATTAGTCAGCCAGTTATCAAGAAGAGGTAAGTAAAGGGTGGGCTATTGGGCTGAATTGAATAGTTTTCTTATTGTGGTTTCTGCCACCTGGGCCACGGAGTTCAAACGGTCTCAAGAGTTAAGCGGAGAAGGCAATGGCAACCCACTCCAGTACTCTTGCCTGGAAAATCCCATGGGCAGAGGAGCCTGGTAGGCTGCAGTCCATGGGGTTGCTAAGAGTTGGACATGACTGAGCGACTTCACTTTCACTTTTCACTTTCATGCATTGGAGAAGGAAATGGCAACCACTCCAGTGTTCTTGCCTGGAGAATCCCAGGGACGGGGGCGCCTTGGTGGGCTGCCGTCTATGGAGTCGCACAGAGTCGGACACGACTGAAACGACTTAGCAGCAGCAGCAAGAGTTAAGGCACTTGCTCCAATTTATCTTTATGATAGAAGCAGGAAATGCTACTTTTCTATGTATTGACATCTGTCAGAGCTAGTTTCCTTTCATACTGAAAGAGATCAGTCCTTAATGTGATAGAGGATTATCTTCTTTGCCACACATAAGCTAACTTTGATCCCTCTTATCTCTCTTCCTGAAAGGATGTCACCATTTTACCATTTCTCTAGCAACCTGCAGAGTTCCAAACAAGACACTGTTTTAATTTAAGTAGAGACTTATCTGGTCAACCAGTCACATATATGGCCATTATAGTAGTTTGAACCTTCTCAGGTTTTCTGAAATGAATTGTCTGAATATCAGATTCGTAATTTAGGTTAATGAAAGAAGGAGAAGTTATGCTACCAGAGCAATACATGGTTTTGTGCTTTCATTTTTTTCTCATATCATAGAGTCATCCCACAAACATGACAGTTCAATTTTCTTTCATAATTGGAACTTAGATTCACTCAGTGAGAAAGTATATATTGAGGTTCAGACTTACTAGCCTCAATACCAGTGTGAGCCAGGTCAGTTAATTCAATCCTGTAAACATTTAATGAACTGCTGCTTCATGCTAGACACTGTACTAGATAAAAAGATTTTTTAAAAAATAGCCTATGCCCTCATGGAGACTATGGTCCATAAGTATGTAACAAGTAATTACAGATATTATGAGTAATATAGAGGAGAATATATTGAGTAAAACATCATGGAGAAAATAGTCTATAGGATCTTAAAGTGCTTCCTTAAGGAGGCAATATTTAGGCTGCAACTTGTAAGACAAATGGAAAATAAACATGGACAGACTGAAAATGGTTATTATTTTCACATTAAGTGACCACATCTTTGATTCTAGCATAAATGCTAACAAGCAGTCATGCCAAAGCCCATTGGCTTGTTACTTAAGTGGATAACAAAGAGCTGGATATGGAGAGAATGTTATGCCTTGAATGAATGTATTCACTAGTTCAGTAAATATTTACTGAATACCTACCATGTACCAAACACTGCCCTGCTGCTGCTGCTGCTGCTGTCACTTCAGTCGTGTCCAACTCTGTGCGACCCCATAGATGGCAACCCACCAGGCTCCCCCGTCCCTGGGATTCTCCAGGCAAGAACACTGGAGTGGGTTGCCATTTCCTTCTCCAATGTGTGAAAGTAAAAAGTGAAAGTGAAGTCACAGTCGTGTCTGACTCGAAGCGGCCCCATGAACTGCAGCCTACCAGGCTCCTCCATCCATGGGACTTTCCAGGCAACAGTACTGGAGTGGGTTGCCATTGCCTTCTCCAGAGGCATCCTAGGAAGATGTAATTTTAAGGATAAAACAGGAAAATCCAGCAAAAAAATAAATAAAGGACATCTGTGAGTAAGAAAAGAAGTAGCAAGGCAGAAGCGTGAAAGTGAAAGTCACTCAGTTGTGTCTGACTCTTTGCAACCCCGTGGACTATACAGTCCATGGGATTCTCCAGGCCAAAATACTGGAGTGGGTAGCCTTTCCATTCTCCAGGGGATCTTCCCAACCCAGGGATTGAACCCCACATTGCAGGCAGATTCTTTACCAGCTAAACCACAAGGGAAGCCCAAGTAAGAAGAAAGGAAGTAGTAAAGCAGAAGAAAGAACTATAGAAAGTGTTGAATACTAGAAGGAAGTTGTTGTCAAATGTTATAGAGAAATCAACTCATGTGAAGACAGAGAAGTGATTCGATTTGGTAAGATAGAAGTCATTGGTGACCTTGACTTAAGTAGCATTGGTAAACTGACAGTGGCAGAAGCCCCGCTAGAATGGATCAAGGGGAGAATGTGGGTGAAGAAGTAGCGACAGTAAATATGACAACTCTTTCAAGATTTGCCCTGAGAGAAAGCAGAGAAATGGGACAGTAGCTGGAGGGAAAAAAATGTTATCAAGGGGAAATTTCTTTGTGTGTTTTTATTAAAACAAGAGATAATAGAGTATTTTAATTGCAGAGGGATATGTTCACATTACAGAGAGCAGGACTGACAACACAAGAGGGAAAAGGGACAATTGCAGGAGTTTGAAAGAAATCTTAAGAAATCTAGATGAAACTCTTTAATGGGAACAAGAATGCATCATCCATTGTAGCGGTAGCAAGCTGAGAGTATGACAAGATCATCAGCTGTGATTATGTGTGTGTGAGGTGTGAGAGTACAGAGGGGTGAGGAGCAGTGAAATGAGCAATTGTCAGCAATTTGAAGAGAGTGGACTACTTGTGAAACTTTTTTTTTAAGTACAGAAGCAAATATACTAGGGAAGTGTAGGAACATCTCTGGGTGACAATGTAGTGACATTTGAGATTTGCGGCCATGCATTTAAAATGAGACCAGTCAGCACAGTTATAGAGTTTTCTGCAGCAACATTTTGAAACTGAAAGAAGGAACTAAAAGAAGATATTCTTAATAAATTCTATAGCTAAGGTCATAGAAAACTACTTGTTGCTTACTTTTCTTAAACTTATTTTTCTTTTTTAAATGTTACTTGCTTTTCACTTAGGGCTAAAAAATTTCCCCAACTCACCTGAGTGCTAGTATACATCTTGCCTTGTGATAGTTATAATGCCAAATGACACTTTCCCTATCTCAGTTCAGTTCAGTTCAGTCACTCAGTCGTGTCCAACTCTTTGCAACCCCATGAACTGCAGCACGCTAGGCCTCCCTGTCCATCACCAACTCCCGGAGTTTACCCAAACTCATGTGCATTGAGTCAGTGATGCCATCTAACCATCTCATCCTCTGTTGCCCCCTTTTCCTCCTGCCTTCAATCTTTTCCAACATCAGGGTCTTTTCAAATGTGTCAGCTCTTCGCAACAGGTGGCCAAAATACTGGAGTTTCAGCTTTAGCATCAGCCCTTATAATTTTACATCTGATATTTCCAATTTCCTACTAAGTCTTCTAAAGTTTAATCTTCTGTCTCAACGTTATTATCCCTACAATGCTCAGTTGTTTCTGGCTCTTTTGTAACCCCATGTACTGTAGTCCACCAGGCTCCTCTGTCCACGGGATTTTCAAGGCAAGAATACTTGAGTGAGTTGCCATTTCCTCCTGTAGGGAATATTCCTGACTCAGGTGTCGAACCTGCATCTCCTGAATTGCAGGCAGATTCTTTACCACTGAGTCAGTAGGGAAGCCCGGGATACTGGGCATCTGTTCTCTTGTCTCTTCTACAGAAAGTCACTCTCTTGGCAATAGGCTCTGTTAGGTCCTTGGCAATAGTCACTCAGTGTAATTATTTGCAAAAGAACTGAGTTCTTTCACTTTATTCAATAAATAATAAATAGATCAAGATAAGAAAGTTGGCCATCAGAAGGCTCAAACTGTTTCATCATCATTGTTGTTCAGTCACTAAGTCGCATCTGACTCTGCAACCCCATAAACTGGAGCACACACTAGGCTTCCCTGACTTTCACTTTCTCCTGGAGTATTGGAGCTTCAGCATTAGTTCCTCCAATGAATATTCAAGGTTTATTTCCTTTAGGATTGACTAGTTTGATCTCCTTGCAGTCCAAGGGACTCTCACAACCTTCCCCTACACCTCAATTCAAAAGCATCAATTTGTCAGCCCTCAGCCTTCTTTATGGTCCAACTCTCACATCTGTACATGTCTACTGGAAAAACCATAGCTTTGATTATATGGATCTTTGTCAGTAAAGTGATGATTCTACTTTTTAATATGCTGTCTAGGTTTGGCATAGGTTTCCTTCCAAGGAGCAGGTATCTTTTAATTCCATGACTGCAGTCACTGTTGCGGTGATTTTGGAGCTCAAGAAATAAAATCTGTCACTGTTTCCATTTTTTATCCATTTATTTGCCATAAAATGATGGGGCCAGATGCCATAATCTTAGTTTTTTTTTTTTCTAATATATATGACTTTTATTCCTCTGAATGACACATATTATTGAGTAGAAATAGTAGGAGGTAATACTTATACCTTTTTCTTGATTTTGGGGGTCAAGTATTCACTCTTTCAACATTTAATGTAATTTAACTCTAGGTTTTTGATAATTTATTTTATTAACTTAAATAAACTATATTCCTCTGCTAAAATATGAAATTTAGATTTGAGTATGTATGGTATGTACACATATTTTGGCACTCGGCATTTGTTTCTACTTTCTGTTTATGTACAATTACCTCATGTTGGTTACTTTGGCTTTATTTTACATTTTAATGACTGTTACGACTAATCACTTCCCCTGCCTGACCCCAATTTTCTGGTATTGTTACTTCTTTTTTTATTTTATTTTTTTTTTATTTTATTTTATATTTTTTTGTAATTAATTTATTTTTTATTGGAGGCAAATTATTTTACAATATTATATTGGTTGGTTTTGCCATACATTGACATGAATTCGCCCCGAAAGCTTTGGTACATATACACAATGGAGTATTATTCAGCCATTAAAAAGAATGCATTTGAATCAGTTCTAATGAGGTGGATGAAACTGGAGCCTATTATACAGAGTGAAGTAAGCCAGAAAGAAAAACAACAATACAGTATACTAACGCATATATATGGAATTTAGAAAGATGCAAATGATAACCCTGTATACGAGACAGCAAAAGAGACACAGATGTATAGATCAGTCTTTGGGACTCTGTGGGAGAGGGTGAGGGTGGGATGATTTGGGAGAATGTCATTGAAACACGTATGTTGTCATATGTGAAATGAATCACTAGTTCAGGATCTTAGTTTTTTGAATGTTGGGTCTCAAGCCAGCTTTTTCACTCTTCTCTTTCACCTTCATCAAGATGTTCTTTAGCTTCTCTTCACTTTCTGCCATTAGAGTGGTATCACCTACATATATGAGGTTGTTGATATTTCTCCCAGCAACCTTGATTCCAGCTTGTGATTCATCCAGTCCAGCATTTTGCAGGATATACTCTGCATATGAGTTAAATAAACAGGGTGACAACATATATCCTTTTTGTAGTCCTTTCCCAATTTTGAACCAGTCAGTTGTTCCAAATAAGGTTCTAACTGATGCTTCTTGATTGGCATACATATTTCTCAGGAGTCAGTTAAGGTGGTCTGGTATTCCCATCTCTTAAGAACTTTCCACAGTTTGTTGTGATTCACACAGCCGATAGCTTTAGTGTATCTTGTTTCTATTTGAGGCTTTCTAGAAATACATTCAGAGAAGGCAATGGCAACCCACTCCAGTACTCTTGCCTGGAAAATCCTATGGACGGAGGAGCCTGGTAGGCTGCAGTCCATGGGGTTGCAGGAGTCGGACATGACTTAGCGACTTCACTTTCACTTTTCACTTTCATGCATGGGATAAGGAAATGGCAACCCACTCCAGTGTTCTTGCCTGGAGAATCCCAGGGATGGAGGACCCGGGTAGGCCGCTGTCTATGGGGTCGCACAGAGTCAGACACGACTAAAGCGACTTAACAGCAGCAGCAGCAGACATACATTTCTAACAGAAAAACTGGGCATGAAACTTGGTTATATCCCAAATGATACACCCTCAGGAACAGTTAAATAATTGCTTCTGAAAAGGAAAAAAAAAAAAAAAAAACAAAGAGACATATGGAGAGTGTTGATTCTTAGTAGAATGCATTAGGAATCATAAAGTGAAGTTTGGAAAGATAGTTCTAAGCATGGGATCTTAATAAGTTGATACGCAAAGTGATGTGACAGAGCAAAGGACTTTCTTATTACACAGTAGGTAAACTCAGGAAAGAGAAAGTGGAAGCAATTCATAGGTTCAGGTTTGCATATCAAGAGTGAAAGATGATGTGAAAAAAGATTATGTGAAAGGTAAAGTGGAGGTACTCCTGAATTGAACAGAAATCAGAATTCAGCTAGATTGGTAATTGGAACCAAAGTGAAAGCAAAGGGGGTAAAAATAAAAGTGATGGGTTTTTGCAGAAAGAATGTTGGAAGATTACAGCAAGAGCTGTGAGAAATTGAATGAGTACTTGCAGGAAATGACATAGAATAGAAATGCAAAGCATTAATGGTCCTTCTATAAGGACCTGAATTGCAGGCGGATTCTTTACCACTGAGTCAGCAGGGAAGCCCGGGATACTGGGCATCTGTTCTCTTGTCTCTTCTACAGAAAGTCACTTTCTTGGCAATAGGCTCTGTTAGGTCCTTGGCAATAGTCACTCAGTGTAATTATTTGCAAAAGAACTGAGTTCTTTCACTTTATTCAATAAATAATAAATAGATCAAGATAAGAAAGTTGGCCATCAGAAGGCTCAAATTGTTTACATATAAAAAGTTCCTTCCTAGAGTGAAGAATGTCAGTAGTCATTACTCCAACTCTATAATACCCACACATACCAGTGTTATTATGTATCAATACTATGGAAAACTATTTTTTTTCTAAAGAGAGTTTATGAATTAAGCCCTTTTAAAAAACTGAATATTTTTAAGGAGGAAAGAAATTACTTAAAGAAAAATAATTAGTATATGATATTGTTAAGAGGTACAATTTCAGATTATCTAGTTCTGTAAACACCATCATAATGTTATTCAATTCATAATGTTTTATTGAGATGACATGTTAAAGTTCTAAGGTTTTTCATATCCCTGACAATCACTTAGATAGGTAAAGAAGTGGGTTGATTGTTTAAGCAATGGTATTAGTGTTAATGGGAGGGTATAATTGGTGGGGTTTCTAAATGTTCTTTTTCTTCCCCTATTGTGCTGGTGTTTATAGGTGATAGATTTGCTTTTATATCAGTGTTAAGTAGGAAAGTCATCCAGGATATACTTAAATTGTATTCCTGCCCCTTCTGTCTCTCCCAAATATAAAACACACAGCTGTTTTTAAATCCCCATTCAGCATGTTATTTAATTTTTATTATTCTACATTGCTGTAAGCATCCAGCGAGAGAGTGAAATCTGATATGGCCTCTAAAAATCAATGAGCTATCAAAGAGTTGACAATAATTTTGATAGAAGTTTAGAGAATTTAATCATCACTCAAAATACAGACGCTTCTTAAAATAGCAAATGATTAGAATCCTCCATTTATAGATTTGGTTTTACAGGTGAACATAACAAAGCCCTAACTTTTAGTGCTTAACAATTTTTTTGTATCCTATTTAGGTCATATTCATATTCTCTCTCTCATTCTCGTTCATGCATGCATTCTCACATACACACACACTGAGATTTAAAGAAAGATAATTTCTTTTTATCCTCTGTGTATCTTTCCATAATATTCTTCCTCATATTTCACTTCCTTCTCTGAGGCAGGTTTTTATTACTGCTGTCAGTCTGTTGCTGGGTCACTTGGTAAGGGTGAGAGAAGGAACCATTTTTCTTTACATCATCTATACCTGATTCTGTAGGCCTCTGCTCTATTCTTCTCTCCATTCACACGTTTCTGATATTACTTTCTCCTGTATCTCTGGCTCCCCCATTCCTCTCCCTCCATCTCTGTACACTGATATTCATACTTTCAGAAGCCATTACTCCTCACTTCCAAGAAGAAAAATAATAATTGATATTAAAGTAGTTGGCATCTATTGAGTGCTCAATATGTCCCAGGTACTATTCTAGGAACTTTATAGATATTAATTCATCTAATCTTCACTATAACTCTATAGGATAGGTACTATCATTATTATGTTATCATTTTCCCCCTCACTTTACAGATGAGAAAACTGACTATATAAATTTCTTAAGTTTTGAGGTAGACTATATAAATTTCCTGTTTCCACATTGGCAAAGACAGAAATTAAATTCCAAATGGTCTGGCTCCAGAATCCACACTTTTTATCAATATATTGTGTTTAAGTGAAGAAGCCTGAGAAACCTAAGATGTTGAGCTATCTCAAAAATTTCCTGGCTTTTCTCCAGACTTCTTCCAAAATTTCAGAAAACTTTCAGAAACATTACAGAAAGGGGAAAAATGGCCTTATCACTCCTCAGATTTTCTTCTTCAAGACTTGAAGATTCCTTTGACAGGAGAGACTTTGAGAGTTTCTGTCTACCCACTGAAAGAAAGTGAAGTCGCTCAGTCCTGTCTGACTCTGCAACCCCATGGACTGTAGCCTACAAGGCTCCTCTGTCCATGGGATTTTTCAGGAAAGGGTATTGGAGTGGGTTGCCATTTCCATCTCTAGGGGATCTTCCCAACCTAGGAATCAAACCTGGGTTTCCCACATTGCAGTCAGATGCTTTATTATCTGAGCCACCAGGGAAAGGGCTCTCCATTTACTATTCCAGTTGTATGACTTGATATCTGTTTTCAACATATGTATCTCTCCTGGTGAGGTGGTTTTCATGCTCCAAGTCATCAGGAAAGGAAAGAGATTTGGATTTCATATAATGAATGACCAGGATATACATCATGAAGAGTAGGTGAAAATAAAATGGACTGAGAGATGTTGAAGCTGGCAACTCTTAAGTCATAGTAAAGATGCTGATGTAACACACATGGAAGAAACTTCTTTCCTCTTAAGATTTTTATAATCCTGGATCTGGAGTTTAAAAAAATTTTCAATATTGAGTTCTTACAATGTGTGGGAAAGATGCAGTTAGTGAAATAAGAACAGGTCGAATCTGTGATAAAAATTGATATTTTACTCTCAGAGTCCAATATAATTACATTTTTATTAGAATCCTACCTATCTTTAATGTTGAAATTATACTAGAGATGAAAATGTTGAGGAGCAAGTATCTTTCAAGGTTCAGGAATATAATTTGATTTTTATCAAATTGTGATTACATATAAGGTTAAAAATTCATTGAAGGATAAAATTGTTGAGGAGACCCTGTGTCCTTTTTCCACTTTCAATAAGCATCCTGTGGTACCTCAAGAGACAGGGTATTACTACAGACTGACTTAAAACAGGGTTCACCATCCCCTCCTTTATATGTTATGAAGTTTCCTCTAAAGAATGTGAGATGATATTATCTAAACTCAATTTACACATTTGGTTCAAGATTAAATTATTCCCCCAATGTAGGCGGAGAGGAAAAAAATGCTTTGTTTAATGTTAATGAAAAAATTTCACCTGTGAAATAGCTTTAGACTGTGAAATTAAATCCCCTATCTATGTTCATTCCCTTAGCCTTCCTCCTTCTACCCCAATCTATGATCTCTTTGGATTTCTCAAGAAAGTTTTAAAATATTGTATTGCACAGAGGATAAGTCAAGAGATGTAAACATGAAGGACCATTTCTATGACCTTGGAGAAAACTACTCGAGTATTTCCTTTTGAATTGGAGTGTAAGATGAATAACAACAGGGTCAGCATTTTACTTTCATGTGGCCTTCTACAGTACTTCACACGGGAGAGGTACTTAATAAGGATGAAAGAATTTTGATCTGAAATAGCCAGTGTGCATGTTGAGTAACACCCCAGATTCTTCAATGACTTGATTGATTGTTTACGAACCTGTCTATGTTCATGTCTATGGTCCGTGGGCCAACAACATGAGCATCACCTGTAACCTCATAAGTAATGCAGATTCTCAGGCCCCCCTCAGTCTTACTCAATTGCAGTGCACGTTGGAAAAAATATCTCCATGTGATTCATAGGTACATTAATGTCTGTGAAGCACTGTTTTATGTTTTAGTGCATTCAGGGCTACACTTGACAAATCCTACCATAAACACCTCTTTCTTTCTATTTAATATTTCTTTTTGTGTGCCCCAGCTAATTTCCCCCCTCTTTTTTCTTCTTCTGCTTACATTAGTAGTAGTAGTAGTATTAGTTGCTCAGCTGTGTCTGACTCTTTGTGACCCTTTGGACTGTAGCCCGCTAGGCTCCTCTCACCATGGAATTCTCCATGCAAGAATATTGTAGGGGATTTTCATGTCCTTGTCCAGGGGATCTTCCGACCCAGGGACTGAACCTCGGTCTCTAGCATCGCAAGCAGATTCTTTATCATCTGAGCCACCAGGGAAGCTCTCTACTTATATTAGAAGCCTCCTAATTCCACCTTTCTAGTTTACCAAGGTTTAGTTCTCACTATAATGCTTTGAACTCTTCATAAAAAGTATTATCTAACATCTGTGCTTCCTCAAATAGCTTTGTTGAAATTATATGAACAGAGGAGATAATTTTCAGCCTTCTCAGTTTTATGTCTCCTAGGCCAAAGTTACTTGCTATTTCTCTCAAAAATTATGGATTACAATATTATTACCTTTAAATGATGAGCAGAGTTTTGGTAGCAGATAATTTCCCCATTTCTGATTCTCATCACTATGGAATCTTGCATTTTATATAGATAAGGGACAAGTCAACTGAAAGAAATTTATTCTGAGATTTCAGACACATAAGGGATTTTTATCTTTACCTAATGTGGATTTTTACTGTGTTTTGTCTCTCTCAAAGCTGTGGTGTTTCCAAATTTAATGAGATTATATGACATATTACCGTCATTTGCAAACACAATTATCAGCTGCAATTAATCCTGGTCCTTTGGAGAAGCAGTATTGGGTGTAATTTTTCCCCTCCTTGTGGGTATTTGTGTCTTTCTTACTTTTTGAACTTTGACTAGAATACTGCAGAAGGGAGAGGAAAACAAATGGGTATTTGGAATAAGGCATTTTATGACTGACTTTATCTGGGAATTTATGAGAGCCTGGGAGGAAGCATCTCACTGAAATTCACATTGTTTGGAGAGAAAATAGTTTAAATCTTAATGGACAGATATAATATATTACTAACTTGTAGAAGAAATACAATAGTGGGTACCTTTTGCTGAATTAAAACATGTTTCATTAAATTAAAACAACATCAGCTCCTTGTACGTGACTTTTTCAGGACTCCTATGTAGGTCTTGAGAAACCTATATGCAGGTCAGAGAGCAACAGTTAGAATTGGCCATGGAACAACAGACCGGTTCCAAATAGAAAAAGGAGTACATCAAGGCTGTATATTGTCACCCTGCTTATTTAACTTATATGCAGAGTACATCATGAGGAACGCTGGGCTGGAAGAAGCACAAGCTAGAATCAAGATTGCCGGGAGAAATATCAATAACCTCAGATATGCAGATGACACCACCCTTATGGCAGAGAGTGAAGAGGAACTAAAAAGCCTCTTGATGAAAGTGAAAGAGGAAAGTGAAAAAGTTGCCTTAAAGCTCAACATTCAGAAAACTAAGATCATGGCATCTGGTCCCATCACTTCATGGGAAATAGATGGGGAAACAGTGGAAACAGTGTCAGACTTTATTTTTTGGGGCTCCAAAATCACTGCAGATTCTGATTGCAGCCATGAATTTAAAAGACGCTTACTCCTTGGAAGGAAAGTTATGACCAACCTAGATAGTATATTAAAAAGCGGAGTATTACTTTGCCAACCAAGGACCGTCTAGTCAAGGCTATGGTTTTTCCCGTGGTCATGTATGGATGTGAAAGTTGGACTGTGAAGAAAGCTGATCGCCAAAGAATTGATGCTTTTGAACTGTGGTTTTGGAGAAGACTCTTGAGAGTCCTTTGGACTGCAAGGAGATCCAACCAATCCATTCTAAAGGAGATCAATCCTGGGTGTTCATTGGAAGGACTGATGCTAAAGCTGAAGCTCCAATACTTTGGCCACCTCATGTGAAGAGTTGACTCACTGGAAAAGACTCTGATGCTGGGAGGGATTGGGGGCAGGAGGAGAAGGGGACAACAGAGAATGAGATGGCTGGATGGCATCACCAGCTCGATGGACATGAGTTTGAGTGAACTCCGGGAGTTGGTGATGGACAGGGAGGCCTGGCGTGCTGTGATTCATGGGGTCGCAAAGAGTCAGACACGACTGAGTGACTGAACTGAACTGAACTGAACTGATGTAGGTCTTACATTTCAAAGGAGAGACAGGTGATTTGTTCTAGAGTTCTGAGGTCTATCAGAGAAATCAAATGGTAAATCTCAGTCAATTCCTCTAGTCACGTAAGCAATATAATTTCATACCCCCTAAATTCCAAACCAGTTCATCAAGTATTAAGCAATGAAACTTACCTGGAACCCTGAGAACTACAGTCTCCAAGAAAGAACCAAGGATGATTTTGAGATTGTGTCACTGTTGGGTTCCAGTTGTATCACTTTACCACCACCGCTATCTCTGCCACCAGCTGGGCAGGATAACTGAAGCCCTTGTTAGTTCCTTTATCAAAGGAAGTGGGTAGATTCACAAGGCTTGGGGTGAATAGGTGAGAACCAGGAACCACAAATATTCAGTTCCAAGATAGCAGTGGTTTCTGAAGTCTTGCCTGATCAATTATAAAAACAGAATTATTGCAATTACAGCTTTCTCTCAAGGGGCTTCTCTGCCAAGGGGGAAAAAAAATCTAGCTGGCAACTGTCTTTGTTATTCCCCATGTGTGCTTCACTCTCCGAACTGACTATCACTCTGACCAGCAACTTGGATCTCCAACTCCCCTATAACTGAAAGCTTGTCTAGATGGTGAAGCAGGTACCAAGATGAATGAGAGGGAGACTGAAACTGAAAAGAGTGAAGTGACTTGTCACTTGTGAAAGATAATGGCAGAACTGACTAATGAGAGGTGCTCAGCTATTTGTTCAGTTGAACGCTTCTTCAAACTTTGGGGGAAATCAAAAAGAACAGTTTCTCATCAGAAACAGCTTGGGAATGCTGATACATAGTCCTATAACTTCATTTTATAGATGTGGAAACTGGCCTGCTATCGTGATTTGTCCTGAACTAAGTCTAGGTCATGTGATACAGGTCAGTCCTGCTTTTCCAGTATGAGAGATGGATAGTATTCAATAGGCCAATTCATTTCTAGTGCTATTTGGATTAGTCTAGGAGGATACCTTCTATTTGTGCTGAGGAAGGAAATTTGTCCTTATTTAAATCTTAGTGACGTAACACAGGATTCACGATTTAATCTGGGTGGCAGCGGGGACTGGCAATCTGTAAAGTCTATGCCTACAATAAGATGCTAGTATCACAGAATCCACCAGTGCCAAAGGTGAAAGTGATTCATACTAAGCACAGTGCCACACACACTGTAGCACTCTTCCTCCCTTTTCATGAAGATCACTGTTGTTGTTTAGTTGCTCAGTTGTGTCTGACTCGTTGCAACCCCATGGACTGTAGCCTGCCAGGCTCCTCTGTCTGTGGGATTTCCCAGGCAAGAATGCTGGAGTGGGTGGCCATTTCCTAATCCAGGGGATCTTCCTGACCCTGGTATCGAACCTGTGTCTCCTGTTTGGAAGCAGATTATTTAACACTGAAGCACCAGGGAAGCCCTTTTCAAGAAGATAGAACGTTCAATTCTACCTAATCGCATTTTTCTTGAAATTTTCTTTTAATAACGGCAATTGTGTTAGAGTCACAGTGGGAATGTGAGTTGATAGTGTACATAGGCTACAAAGATCTAATGCTGAGATCAGAAATGATGCAGAGACCTGGAGAAGTGAAAAGACAAATACCAAGAAAAGTCCATGGAAAGAAGCTACGAAGGTAGAATAGTAAAAGTCAGAACCTTTTTAGGACCATAAACACACTATACCTTGAACTGACTGGGTGACTCACTATTGATGAATTGATTAATAAAGGCAATTCTCATCTTTCAAAGTGATAACTGCATTTTCTAATAAAAGAGGGAAACATCTTCCCTGGTTCCACACACTGGTTTTAGGATGATGTTTTTGAGTATATACAAGTTATAAGATTAATCCTCCTCTACTGAACTACCATGCCTTCTCAGATGATCCTCTCTATTTTTGGAGCTCACATTTTCTCTTCTGGGTCTTTATTTCCCATCATATAGTGTGCATTTATAAGATGGTTGTGGATAGAGGTATGATGAAGTTTGTGGTCATCAAGTAAAGGAATCTTCAGTGGATAAACAGAGTTGGACATGTGGTCTTGGCTTAAGGAGCACCATATTCATCCAGAATATATGGAATAGGAGCCCATTATGGCACAGTTTCAGGTCCATATATGATTTATTATCAGTAAAACTTGGACATTTCTTCTCCTTCCTTCACTCATATGAGCACATGGAATTTCACTGGCTTTGGTGCAGTCCTCCTAGACCCACATCAAGTTGTCACTAATCACTAGCCTTTTCATGTAAATGCAATGTATGAGCCTCTATTTGTGAAGGGAAGGGAAGAAACAACAATAAGAGTGTAAGCCCTCCAGTCCAGATAAAGGGCCTATAACAGGATTGCTAGATGTGGACAGGTAAATGGCCTACTTCACAATTTGGTCTCAAGTGGGCCTGTCCGAGAGGGTCAGTAACAATGTTTATCAGGAAACTGAATGAATAATGCTGATCCCTCCTATTCACTGGGTTTAGGAATTAAAGGTTGGTTTCATATTATTAGATGCTGTTGGGGCCACAGAAGAAACAGAAAAGTTCATAGACTTTTTTTAATATTAAAATTATTTTAATTGGAGGCTATTTACTTTATAATATTATGGTGGTTTTTGCCATACTTTCACATGAATCAGCCATGGGTGTACGTGTGTCCCCCATCCTGAATCCCCTCCCACCTCCCTCCCCATCCCATCTCTCAGGGTTGTCCCAGTGCACCGGTCCTGAGCACCCTGTCTCATGCATTGAACCTGGACTGGCGATCTATTTCACATATGGTAAGCTAGAAGGAACCTCAGCAGATTGAAAGAAATACAACAAACTTGTGCATGAGTACAAAAGAGAATGACAGAGGTCTAATGAGAGGTTCTCAATATTAGTTGGTTTGAACAGATTTTCAATTAGAGAACAAATGTGATGAAAATAGAATTTTTATCTCTGTTTAATACCGTTTTGAATTGTGTAACTTTCCAACACTCCAACGCTTTTAGTGGAGTGTTTCCTTCTGAGTATGGGCAAATCCTTACCCATAGTTTTGCAGAAACCTGTCTGTTACCTTAAATAAGCTTAACCTTGTTGAGATCTATACACTGTTGGAGATAACATATCCACAATTTTTAAATTAATTTTTGAAAAATTAAGTGTGAATAATACTTGAATCATTTAGCTTTTTTGGCAAGGGCTTTGTATTATCTTGCAAAAATGATTCTTATATTTTCTATACAGGTATTTTTGGTTTTGGTTTTGAGTCAAACTTTTAAGACCAGGTGAGTCTCAAGAGTAAATAATGAATTGCATATTTGAGTGGCTTCCCTGAAAGTTAGGGTGTATCATATTAATCCAGAAATACCAGTGTGATGTAGTGCAAATAAAGTTTTTTTTCCCCTAAATAGCAGTTGGCACAGTGGCAGTAAATGCATTTCAGCCTGTTTTGTTACTTTACCATGGTAGAAAAGTTTTACTCATTTTGAGATGGACTTTGAATGTTTCCTTTGCATGCCTGTTAATGGTAATAGATTATATATATGTGTGTGTGTGTGTTTAAGATACAGTTTTGCTTTTTATCATCATTTGTTTCTTTCTCTCTCTCTCTTTTTAAACCAAACTTATGTTTGCTTCTTCGATCCACAAGGGAACTCTCCACTGTCTTTTAATGTTTATATTAGAAAGTTTAATGGAAGAGAGAGAACGTCACTGTGGTAACTGGCCATTTCCCTTGCCTTAATAGTGTTCCAAAGCAAAGGTTTTTTTTTTTTTTATAACAATGTTCAGCAAAGGTCATTCGTACCATTTCATCTTTGATTCACTCATTCTTATATTTTCATAAATGTTTTGAGAGCCTTCATCAATGGGCTTACCCAAGACTCTAGCCCTACTTTTTGATGTTTGCTGCATGGCATGGGCCAGAGGAAGGGTGAACAAAAAAGAAATTACCGAAAGTGGTCTGAGAATTCTGGAGATCTCAGAATTAACAAAGGTTCCTAATATTGGTAAGTCCCAGCTCCAAACCAAATTTTAACCATAGCATGTAAATTATTTTTTAAAATCTCTCAAATTATTTATGACTTCATAGCTGAGACAGAAGGAGGTAGGGGATCTCAGGATAAATTACTGCTGAGATGAGTGAGAAATGGAAGGGGAAGGAGTTGGTGGGGTGGCAGTCTTGGAAACCTGAGGGTAGCATCTTGAATGGGATTTAAGAGTAAGAAATTTACTTGAAAATGACAACATATGGTTAAGGACTTGGGCTTTGTCTTCTAATCTTGGTTCTGCCCCTTACTAGTTGTGTAAGGGGACAATTCACTTAAACTCTGTGAGCCTGCCTCCTCATAGTATGAAGGTGGGATAATAATTTAACCTCCTACTGTTGCTATGAGATTGAAAGGAGATTATATATGTAAATCAGTTGATGAAGTGACTGGCACATAGTAAGTCTTCAATAATGGAAAATGTGTTAATATTTAATTCTCAATGTTTACTATGCCCTGCCCCCAGGATTCTTCCTTTTATTATAGTATGTCTGAATCTGGGCATCAAAACAAGGAAGATATAGCTTGTGACATCTCTGCTTTTTTTTTTTTTTAATCTGGAGGTGTGCAAATCAGCAATTAACAGAGGGATGCTTTCACACCATTCAGTGGAATGAAATATAATTTTATGGCAAGTATAGCTACACAGTAGTTTGTCCAGACCAAAGTTATGGGGGCATGTGAGTTTGTTTCTACTCTCTGGCTGTGAAGAATAATGCTGCTATGAACATTCTTGTGCAAGTCTTTAATTGTGGTGGCATTGCTATTAATATTAGCAGTAGTATTTACTACTGTTATGATACTACCTGACATAATTCACCTGACTGATGCATTGACACCTACAGCAAAACAAAGTAACTTTCAATGCCCCTTAAAGAAGCATCCCTGAAAACCAAACAAAAAGCAGTTGCCTTTAAATAAATTAAAAAAATTGAAAGATCCCTATAGGAAACCAAGTTTAGGTTTTCGAAAGGCAAAAGGCTTTCTAGGTTCCCAGCTTAGGGGTCATATTCAGTTGCCCTTCACTTAAAGTAATAAGTTCCTGAAAAGCAAGTGATGCTCATATTGTGGGCCTACTATTGATATATACTAGTACCAACTATGTGTCCAGCTTGTGGAACTGGTTCTTTAAATGGGAACACAGGGCTAAATACATACACACACACAGTGCAATGGAGAATGATAAAAATGCAATGTTGTTGAGTTCTAATTTATGTGGTACTATAGAATTTCAACAAAAGCAAGGTAGGGTAGAGTACTCAGGTTAATTAGTCAATGAAATCATATATTTACTTTCTCTTTCATTGTAGTTTCTTTGGTTCCTAGTCCTTGTCCTATTCACATCTCTTATTAGAAGGAAATGAGTTATTCTGACTTGAACTGTGATAGGAAAACTCACTGAGCAGTGTGCCAAGTAAAAGGATTCAGTCAGGTTAGATGACTATGGCGGAGGGTTTCTCATAGTGTGGTGGAATGAAATTCCTTCAACTGAACAAACTGGAGCACATGCTGAAAATGCATGGAAGTTGGGCCCCAAAAAAGTCATTTTTATCACACTCTCCAGGTGATTTTGATATACACTGGTTTGAGAACAGTGAAGTGGAGGCCTTGATGTTCTGTTTGCTTTATATGCATCAGTTATCCAAATGTAACTTGATGAGAAAGACGCTTCCTTGACTCCTATAATATGACTCAACAAATCTAGTGTAATATGCACTATGAATATAGTAAGCATTCAGTCACCTGAACTGAAATGCTAGGATGTTGATCTGGAAGGAGTCTTGAACATATCACCCCGAAATATGCTGCTCTAGAATATTGATTATTTTGTGCTGAAAGTACTTGAAAAATTGCAGGTGCAAGAGCAACTCTCTGACCTCTCCCTTTCTGCATAAAAGCAGGTCATAAATTTTCCAGTGAAAAATGTGTCCTCCCTATACCAGGGAAAGGAGAACATTCTTATCACTGGAGACTAGAGTAAGTGCTAATATGGATCTGTACAAATAAACTTTCTGAATAGCTCTTATTCTCCAATACTTTACCATATATATTTCTTTTTCACTATTCCACAAATTACTGCCCCTAGCTTAAGTCCCTTAGTTTTGCACATCCCTGCAATTTATCATTCTTTGTTTCAAAAGGTATACAATCTTTGGGAGCCTAATGGGTTCTTTGGGTCATCATTTTCCTTTGGAAGAGTCCTGTGTGCATGTAAAACTATTAAATAGAATTTGTATGCTTTTCTCACTTTAGCCTGTCTTAGGTCAGTTTAATTCTTAGCCTCAGCCAGAGAACTTGGGATAGTAGAATGAAATTTTTTCTTCCTTACAATTATTTATATAATGAAGAATTGTATAATCTTCAAGGCTAATGTTCTATAGGGGAGGTAGGAAGAATGCTAGTAAAGAAATGGGAGATGCACATCAATAAAAGGACACTTTTATTAAGTGAAAAGTAACTGTAAGTTTAATAAATTTGAAATCAGAGGAAATAAATTTTTCAAGTAAATCCGATTTTATTCATAATGGGAAGGGGTTCCCTCACAACCAAAAGAAAATAATTGAGCACTTTGATCACACTTTTAAGTTTTTGAATTTGTTTTTGAAAATACATAGCTTTTAAAAAACGTCAAAGACTCTCACTCTTAAGGGGGCTTTCCCAATGAATCAGTGTATAAAAAATCTACCAGCAAAGCAGGAGACTCAGGAGACTCAGGTTCAATACCTGGGTCGGGAACATCCCCTGAAGAAGGAAATCACAACCCTCTCCAGTATTCTTGCCTGGAGAATTCCAAGGACAAGGGAGACTGGCAGGCTACAGTCCATGGTGTAGCAAAGATTGGGACATGATTGAGCACACACACAGACACACAAGATTTTGTCATGTAACTTAAGTAAGCCTAAGAGGTGGCACTGATAGCTTAACACAGAGTAGGGGGTTGCTGAGAACTGAGTATGAATAGAATGGAATTGGTGGGGTAGGAAGCAGAGCTTATGTGGCATTGAAAAGAAAAACAAAAACATAAATGGAATAGAAAATAGAGGTAAAACAAAAACAGTTTATAGTAAGAAGCTTGGAAGAGAGTGACTAAGAGGGAAAACATGGCAGAGCCCAAGCCATTTCATAATTGAGTTACAGAAAAAAAAGAAAAAAAAGACTACTCAGGAATGTGAGAAAGAAAGCTGTTCCTCATCTGCTTTTAGGTAAGCTACTAAGTGTAGCTTCCCTGATGGCTCAGACTGTAAAGAATCTGTCTACAGTGCTTGCGATCCAGGTTCGAACCCTGTGTTGGGGAGATCCCCTGGAGAAGGGAATGGTGACCCACTCCAGTATTCTTGCCTGGAGAGTCCCATGGACAGAGAAGCCATGCGGGCTACAGTCCATGGAGTTGCTAAGAGTTGGACACAACTGAGTGACTAACATAAACCAAGTGTAGCACAGAGGCATTCCAAGAGAAGACCCTTGGCCAAACACAGAACCAAACCCCATTATGTGCCTGAAATCCCCACCATTAAATTCATTATTTGGGTTAAGGTGTTGTATTTCTAGGTGTCATTCCTTAAAGGTCAACTGAAATTGACTGGAAGGATTAGAATACAAACAGCATTGGTATGGGACATGTACCCTTCACACAAAGTCTTTCAGAATACTTTTAAGTGTGCCTGCTACTCTAGGGCTACCCTGGTGGCTCAGATGGTAAAGAATCCACCTGCAATGCAGGAGACTCTGGTTCCATCACTGGGTTGGGAAAATACCCTGGAGGAGGGCATGACAACCCACTCTAGTATTCTTGCCTGGAGAATCCCATGGACAGAGGAGCCTGGTGGGCTACAGTCCATGGGGTCACAAAGAGTCAGACATGACTGAGTGACTAAGCACAGCTACTCTAGAGGAATGAAACATTTCATGACATGACCTATCCAGCCTCAACTTTTCCCAATCCTTATGCCCTTGCTCATTACACTCCAGCCATAAATGGACACACAATATTTTGTGCTTCCATACCTTTGTATGTACCATTCTGTCTGCTGAGAATGCCCTATCTTTCTACCAACCTGAGCTCAAAAATATCTCCTCTGTGAAGATTTGCTTGTGTTGCCTTTTCTTGTACTTCCACTGAAATTTGCATATGCCTAACTTTGAGCAATAGCATTAATGTATTGTAATTAGTGATTTCGGTATCTATGATCTCTAAACCATAGTTTCTTGCTCCTAAACCAATTGGTGCTTATTTCATAATCACATGTATTACATGGTAGAGATTGTACTGTGTTTAAAATCTGAAGCACTGGAGTTAGAGAAACTTGGCTTAGAATTCCTGCTCTGGCATTTTCTAGCTGTGTCATCTTGAAAAAGTTACACAACCTCTCTGAGTTAAAACCAGGGTTAATAACAACAACAATTTCTAATAGTATATATTATTGTTGTCCAGTCACTCAGTCATGTCCAACTTTTTGCGACTCCGTGGACTGCAGCACGCAAGGCTTCCCTGTCCTTCACCATCTTCCAGTGCCTGCTTAAACAAACTCATGTCCATTGAGTTGATTATGTCATCCAACCATCTCATCCATCTCATCCTCGGTCATCCCCTTCTCCTCCTGCCTTCAACCTTTCCCAGCATCAGGGTGTTTTCTGAGTTGGCTGTTCGCATCAGATAGCCAGAGTATTGGAGCTTCAGCTTCAGCATTAGTCCTTCCAATTAATAGTCAGGACTGATTTCCTTTAGGATGGACAGTTTGGATCTCCTTGCAGTCCAAGGGACTCTGAAGAGTCTTCTCCAACACCACAGTTCAAAAGCATCAATTCTTTGGCACTCAGGCTTCTTTATGGTCCAACTCTCACAGTATATATTATAGAAAGATTTAAATGAAATATCAAATGTGCATGTCCTTAGTCTGCTGAGATATTTTAAGCCTACATATAAGGAAAAATACAAAAGAAACAAGACTAGGAGTCAAAAATATTGGAGTGTTATTTTGAGTTTCTGCACTGACTCACTTTTTACTCCTAGCAAGTTACTGAAAACAATTGTTTTTCCTATTTTCTACAAAAATTATAAAGAAATTGGTCTCTAACCTTCTCTATGTGATCACTGAATTTAAACAGAGCAGGTAACCTAAAAGGGGGCTTCCATTACAGCTCAGATGGTAAAGAATCTGCCTGCAATGTGGGAGACCCAGTTTTGATTCCTGGGTGGGGAAGATCCCCTGGAGAAGGGAATGGCTACCTTCTCCAGTATTCTTTTTTACAGCTTCCCCTGTGGCTTTGACAGTAAAGAATCTGCCAGCAGTGGAGATCAGTGTTCAATTCCTGGGTCAGGAAGATCCCCTGGAGAAGGAAATGGCAACCAACTCAAGTATTCTTGCTTGGGGAATCCCATGAACTGAGGAGCCTGGCAGGCTTTGACTGAGACCCCAACTCTTTCACTTTCAATGTAAAAGGATATTGGAGCCTCTTAGAGTGAGGTAGCTGAGAAATGCCAGATGTTGCTATGCTGCTGCTGCTGCTGCTAAGTCGCTTCAGTCATGTCCGACTCTGTGTGATCCCATAGACGGAAGCCCACCAGGCTCCCCCGTCCCTGGGATTCTCCAGACAAGAACACTGGAGTGGGTTGCCATTTCCTTCTCCAGTGGGTGAAAGTGAAAAGTGAAAGTGAAGTCTCTCAATCGTGTTCGATTCTCAGCGACCCCATGGACTGCAGCCTACCAGGCTCCTCCGTCCATGGGATTTTCCAGGCACGAGTACTGGAGTAGGCTGCCATGTTGCTATGGCCATCTGAGAAACAGCCAATCATCTTAATCACCTGCCTGCCCGCTAAGTCACTTCAGTCATGTCCGACTCTGTGTGACCCCATGGACAGTAGTCCACCAGGCTCCTCTGTCCATGGGATTCTCCAGACAAGAATCCTGGAGTGGGTTTCCATTCCCTTCTCCAGGGGATCTTCCTGACCCAGGGATTGCACCCACATCTCTTATGTCTCCTGCATTGGTGGCTGGGTTCTTTCACACCACCTGGGAAGCCCTTGTTACCATTTCTTGAGGGCTAACTTTTTATGTGCCCAGGCACTAGGCCAGGTATTTTATTTATAGTTCTCTGTTTTTCATTATGTATAAACCAAGGCTGATTGGGCAAGCATGCAATGAGAGTATTCAACTATGGAATTGGGTAGCCTGAGAATTTATGACTCTATTCTTCAGTACTTTTGCTTTCTTGTAGAATTATTTTGTCTTTTCTTCTCTCATTGTTTCTCTGGACATTTTTTTTCTTTTTTTCAAAGCAATAAGAAAAGAACTATCCCTTCATCCATGATCTGAAGTCCTCTTCAAGTCTGGAAGCTAATTCGGAGGGAAAGCTATAAAAGTTGAAACACCAGTTCTATAAAATACAGCCATAAGTGCCTTCTTACTGGAGTGAGGTTACTGCTGAGGTATAATTAGTAGTAACACATATATTAGCAATTAGAAAGTCAGGAGAATTGAGACGTGAACAAAAGACCATCTGTTATGAGAGAAATATCCAACCCTCAAAATCAGTAGGTAATAGATGCTCTCTTCTTGAAACATAATAAATAGCTAAAGAATAACAAAAGCATGTCTTGTTGCCTGATAAAAATACTCTTGGGAATTCCCCCAAAAGAACCACACAGTAATAATAACAGTTCTGATTTTTAAAATATTGAGCTAGAAATAAGAAGTGGCAGCAATTTTCCTCTGACCTTATTCCTGTGTTCAGGGACTTCCTCAAAAGTAATTGTAGACCTCAGCTGTTAATTGTTAAAGACAGCAATTTCTGGTTAGGATTACAACAGCCTTTGAATTTAAAATATATTTAACTCGTTTATGCAAATCACATGAAGGATATTTGCTTTACCTCCTGAATGTATCCAATCATGAGAATGCACAGGGGCCCCTGGAGAGCAGAGGAAAGGGCCCAGACTTTGGAGCCGGGGAAACCTGAGTGTTAAAGTTTTGTCTTTCCCATTTTATGTGGGATTCTGGACAATTTCATTAAACATCAGTTTCCTTCTTTATGAGATGGAAATACTGTTTTCCAGCTCATAGTGTTATTGCAACATTTAAAGGAAACAATGAAAACATTTAGCCCAGTGCTATTGCTGCTGTTGTTTTGGTTATTGTTGTTTGTGGTGGTAGTCTCCCTGTTACAGAATTCTGGGTGGGATAGGCCAGGGAGTTTTCCTGAATGACAGTTTGATGTCTTTACCTAATGAAGGTAGATTGATGTGGGATCTCTAAAATGAAGATACATAACATTAGTACTAACTACACAGGGTTATAGGCTTCCCAGGTGACTCAGTGGTAGAGTCTGCCTGCAATGCAGCAGATGTGGTTTCGATCCCTGGATCAGGAAGATCCCCTGGAGAAGGAAATGGCAACCCACTCTAGTATTCTTGCCTTGAGAATTCCATGGACAGAGGAGCTTCATGGGCTACAGGCCATGGGGTCAGAAAGAGTAAGACACAACATAGCAACTAAACAACAACAGCAACATAGGACTATGTGAATGCAAGGAGCTAATGGAAGTAAAACAGCACAATACCTGGCATGTATTAAGTGCTCAATAAACATTAGCTGCAATTATTATTATTTAGTATAGTGGCTCATAGGCTTTTGAATGGTATTGGCCTTTATTTGTTACTCCCAGGAGTCCTCCTGTACAGTCTTTGATTATCAGAGTGCAGAGATTACACAGCATTGGCTAGTTTCTGGGGAAAACCCACGCTGCTGCTGGACTTGAGTGTTGATTCAGCAAGGTGAACAGAGCAGAGACAGAGAAATGATGCCTCTTATATAATGTAGATTAGATATGAGGGAGTGAGGATTTTATGCTAAATTAAGGTGACTAAGCATTCATTTAAAGATGTTCCATCCCTCCCTTCACATATCCATTTTCATATGATTTATCATGGTTATTAGAACACTGTCAGCAGTTTTCTAAGATGGAGCCACGGTGAAAAATATGTTGATGTCCTGTTCTCTTCAATTTCAATCTGATTGTCAGATCTAACTTAGGGAGGTGGACTTGAATCATTTCCAGATAACCTATGTGTACATTCTGCAAATCCCTTGAGATGCACTCAAGTCAAAGTCCTGGTTGGCATTCAGTTCTAGTGCAAGGTCAGTGCTCCAGCACAGCTGTCAATCCAGCTCTTTAGTGTTTATTTCCTCAGTAAGACTGTTGATGTTAATTCCAGTGTGCTGTGGCTCCAGGACCATCTAAGGGAATAAGTGAATCAGTGAGAACTATCCTGAGGAGGTCACCTTCACATTTTTATCCCCATAAATCAAAGAAAAATCAAAATCAATCTGTGAGAATGGAGGGAAAGCCCAGTCTTAGGTATGATCCTGTGAGTTTTTGATGGCAATGGGGCTTGTAAACAAACAAGATAGCTAAGAAACTGAGGATTCCTCCTTTGTCTGCCATGCTAGATTGCTGCTCTGTCCATCAGCAGTATGAGTGTCTGCGTGCAGGCTCAGTCGCTTCAGTCGTGTCTGACTGTGTGTCTCTATGGACTGTAGACCACCAGGCTGCTCTGTCCATAGGATTTTTCCAGGCAAGAATACTGGAGTGGCTTGGCATGCCCTCCTCCAGAGGATCTTCCCAACCCAGGGATCAAACCAACATCTCTTATTTCTTCTGCATTGGCTAGCAGGTTCTTTATCATTAGTGCCACCTGGGAAGCCCCATCAGCAGTATGCTGCTGCTAAGTCACTTCAGTTGTGTCCGACTCTGTGTGACCCCATAGACGGAAGCCCACCAGGCTCCCTCTTCCCTGGGATTCTCCAGGCAAGAACACTGGAGTGGGTTGCCATTTCCTTCTCCAATGTGTGAAAGTGAAAAGTGAAAGTGAAGTCGCTCAGTCGTGTCCGACCCTTAGCGACCCCACGGACTGCAGCCCACCAGGCTCCTCCATCCATGGGATTTTCTAGGCAAGAGTACTGGAGTGGATTGCCATTGCCTTGGGCTTCCCAAAACACAAGCCATGGCCAGGGACATCTCTGCCACTGGTACCTATTTCGTGAACAAGGAGATTCTCAGGAGATTGTTTCAGGAGGCTCAAATATTTAAGATAAAGTTCAGTTTTCATTTACTCCGATTGTTCCCATTCTGTTAAGTTTAGTTTTATTCTTTAGATGATATTGATCATGAATGAACTGCAAAAGGTGATAAGTGGGCATTTGCCTGTGGTAAGTTAACCTGAGCCTCTTTCTTCCTTTGATTCCTTCCTTCCCGCCCCCCCCCATTTATTCAAGCAGTAAATAATACATGAGCATATGTCTACCATATGACAGAGACTAGAGTTGGAGAAACTCTAGTATTTAAATGCTGACCACTGAATGCTGAGACTCCCTAATGCACATTCCTGAATACTCTATATGTTACTCTTACCCTTTGTGTGATTTATGTTTTCTTTCTCTTGAAGAACTTTTAAGAAATCTAAATAATGTATATTTAGATGCAGAATACACACATACCCTTAAGCACACATCTTATAGATTTGAAATATGCATAGTCTGAGGTTATTAAAACTCTTGTAAAGATATGCACCCAGCATGTGGGGAAATGAAGGGATTTAAGAAATGTGACTGCTTCCAGTTTACTTATTCTTACTCTGATATAAAATAAAATCAAGATGAACCATATTATAATTTTTAATTGCTAAAGACACTACTATTTTACTTTCTGTCCATGCATGCTGGTGTGAGCGTCCAACTCTTTGTGACCCCTTGAACTGTAGCCCACAAGGCTCCTCTGTCCATGAGATTCTCCAGGCAAGAATACTGGAGTGGGTTGCCATTCCCTTCTCCAGGGGATCTTTCCCACCCAAGGATTAAACTCATATCTCCTGCATTTCAGGTGGATTCTTTACTGCTCAGCCACCAGGGAAGCCCCATGTTACTTTCTATGTGCCCCCCTTTTTAAAGAGTTTTCAGTGACATGTGCTAAATGACTTATGACATTTCCCTTCTCTATCTTAATGAAAGGCCTGGTTAAGAAGCAGAAGAAATTTAAGACTTAAGTGGTGTCCCTATTCACACTCCAGGTTACTGGGGAAATAAGTCTTTTTATGATTTTATGGATAGCCCATGCTCCCTGTCTTTCTCCTCTGTGATCATTAATGGGTGCTAACACCCGCGGGTAGATGGCATAAAAGAGAGCCTACTAAAGAGGATGTGAGAGATGTTAAAAGTTTCAGTGACCAGCCTCCTCACTAGAAACCTCTCTCCCATTTTACTGACTCCTTTTAGGTGTATGGAAGTCTATATCTGAGTGTCAGATAGCTGATCTGAGAGGGCAGCACCAGGCAGTCTCATCCCTTACAGGAGATGATTTTCTCCTGTGGAAAAGGATTCAGAAAAGTTCCAAAATCTGAAATGCTTCCAGGTCAATTTCTGAATATTGGTGACACCGCCTGCAAGCTGATTTATCTATAACATGAAAATGAAAAAAAAAAAAAACAAAACAGCACTAAACGAAAGGGAAATGAACTTAAAAAGGAGATAGAGTGTGAGTAACCTGAGGCAACCTTTCTTATTTTATCATTTTTTTAGGCTGACACTGTCCTCCTTTATAGAGCTAATCACAGTATAATAATCAGAGTCCTTGTTTTGTGTCTCTCTGCCCTACTTGACTGTAAGTCCTTGGAAGGTAGGAAGCCAGATTTCAGTAGTTTTTATTTTTTTAAATCACTTACCCCTAGGTATGTCCTAATGCATGATAAACATTTAATAGATTTCTGGTTAAAAAAAGAATGTATTTCAGAACTATGAAACTTGTGAATCTTCTCTCACATTCTTTATTCTGGGCAAGTGTCTAATCAGATGTCTTCCCTGACCACCCAACCTAACTTTGTACCTTCTCGCTCCAACAGTTTAACTTACTTACTTCATTTTTCTCTATAGCAATCATCACTACCTGAAATTATATTATACAATTAATTCTTATTCTGTTTATTCTCTGTGTCCTTTGCTAGAATCTTACTTTCCTAATGACAGGGAACTTGTTTGCTTATTTACTGCTGAATCTCCAGGACTTAAAACAGTGTCCAACACAAAATAGCATCTCAATAAATATATAATGGCAGTTTTAGGAAGTGAAGTGAAAGTTGCTCAGTCATGTCTGACTCTTTGCCACCCCATGGAATATACAGTCCATGGAATTCTCCAGGCCAGAATATTGGAGTGGATAGCCTTTCCCTTCTCCAGGGGATCTTCCCAACCCAGGGATCAAACCCAGGTCTCCTGCATTGCAGGCAGATTCTTTACCAGCTGAACCACAAGGTAAGCCCAAGAATACAGGAATGGGTAACCTTTCCCTGCTCCAGCAGATCTTCCCAACCCAGGAATCAAACTGGGGTCTCCTGCATTGCAGGTGGATTCTTTACCAACTGAGTTATCAGGGAAGCTTACTCCATTAATTTCTGTTCAGTTTGGATTCCAAAGAACATCAGATAAGTTTGAAAGAAATGTTAAACACAGACTGTTAGGCAAATAAAAATTTATTCTAATTCCTGGTTTCATTACTTCAAGTAGTCAATAAAATGTTAATAAGAATAAAAAAAAATAGAACAGATTTGAGTAAGAAATTCTCTTGGCAACACCAGTATATTTTGTTTTCATTTTATCAGGATCAGGTAGTATTGTAAGTGCTTGTTTATTTCAAAAGAGTGGCATTATTTAAATTAATTTACTAGCTACAAACTTCAGTGCCTAAAACTGACTTTTTCAGTTTCAATTATCATCATTTTCTGAAATATTTTAAAAGATATTGACTTTATGCCAAGGGTACAGAACACACGTGATTAACTAAAACTGTGCAATGGACCTCTTCATGTACTTGGCAATTATTATGCTTCTTTAAAATAAGGTTCAAAGAACAGAAAGAGTATTTATGACCGAAAGGAGAGTATTTTCCTTGTTTTATTGAATGCCCTGGATCTAACAGCTCACTTAATGAGAACAGTCCTTTATGTCAAAATCAAATTCTCATTCAGCACTTTTCCCACTAAAAAGCTTTCTACCTATCACACATCTTGAAGCACCTTAGCAATGCACAATATAGAGAGACTTAGAGTCAAATCCTGCTTTAACCTAGGACTATGAATAGTCTCTTCATCTTCCAAATTTATCTTGACATGAGATATATGTTACGCTTTGTTTTTCAGAAGCCCACCCTCAGCATTTAGTATTGGACACTACCAAGTGGAGATAGATATAAACTTATGCTTTTACCATGGTTAAAATAGCACAAGATAACATAGTACTGTAAGAACATAATGTGGACAGAAATAATAACACAAAATTCTATATGTGGAATAGGATATGATTAAATAACAACAAATGATGTGAGCATCAAATTATTGCTTAGAGTTTCAGAAACAGGTAAGGAGTGAATGTTTATGACAAAGATTGGGAAAATTAGATGTTGCTGGTTTTGTTGTTGTTGGGGGTAAGTGATGGTTTCTGAAAAATTCACTGGTGTAATACAAGGGGTGGAATTCTACAAACAAAAGCACAAAGAGGAATCTTTACCATTAAGTGCAAGCTTTTACAACTCTCTATTCAATTTTCTTGTAACAGATAGCTTCTGGGAGGTGTGTTGGGTGGTGTTCGATAAGAAAGACAGCATATTGATGTTGACAGAGATGGAGTAGTTATAAACTTGGCAAGGGATTCTCATTAGTTGTCTTTGTAACTTCTTTCCAACTTCTGATTTGTGAGTAGAGTTGCTATTCTGTTTTTCACACTTTTTTTTTTCTTCAGTAGCAGAGATGATATCTTTTTTGAGAGATGGAAATGTGTTTTCTATGCCTACTGCTATCACATTGGGCTTTTTCTTTCTCAAACATTTTTCTCTGTGGTGACATTTGAAAATGAACTTGCAATGTTTTCCACTATGTATTGTAGGGGGATTATAGACAAAAACTCTTTCAAGAGATCTTGTTTTGTTCCTGCTTAGAACTGTTATCAGTTTCACACACTCTTTAGTCTTCTTATCTTTAAGTAGGATCCAAGAAGAAAAGAAAGGATTCTCAAAACATATTTTTCAAGTTTTTTCTGACTGTTTACTATCCAAGGAGGAAGACAAACTTACTCACTTAAAACAAGTGAATCCTTTAATATGATTTTATTTGAGAGCATATAACTCTAATTATTGCTCTATCACATTATTAAAAGTGAAGTGGCTCAGTCATGTCCGACTCTTTGCGATCCCATGGACTGTAGCATCAGTCCATGGCTTGTCCATCCATGGGATTTTCAAGGCAAGAGTACTGGAGTGGGTTGCCATTTCCTCCTCCAGGGTATCTTCCCAACCCAGGGATCGAACCTGGGTCTCCCACATTGTAGGCAGATGCTCTTTCTGTCTGAGCCAGGACTACCTAAAAAAAAAAAAAAAAAAACAGATTTCAAGTGGAAATTATTACCTTTGCTCTCAAAGTAGCTGCACTGCTCTACTTCCCTTAATCAGTAAGCTAATGAGACTTTATCTTTTTCCTCAGCATATTCTGGCCTGCCCCTAAACACCAACTTAATCTTGAAAGGCCTTGGAATTAATGTTGAAAATTGTTCCACATTTTTTTCTATTATCTCAGCAATAGTGCGAAATTCCCTATACCCTTTCTCTCATTGGGGGTATGAAAGTGAAAGTGTTAGTCGCTCACTTGTGTCTGACTTCTTGCCACCCCAGGGCCTGTAGTCCACCAGGCTCCTCTGTCCACGGCATTATCTGGGCAAGAATACTGGAGTGTGTAGCCATTCCCTTCTCCAGGGGATCTTCTTGACCCAAGGACTGAAACCATGTCTCCTGCATTGCAGGCAGATTCTTTACCACAGAGATGCTATAAATTAGATTTTATTTCTTAAAGCACAAAAAAGTAAACTTGATCACAGCATGAAAATTGTTAGATTATGTTACTTCAAAGGAAAATAATAAAAAATAGCATGCATAAGGATGTTCATAAGTTATTTTCCATAGCAAAGTCATTCAGAAATGGTTGTCAGTATTTCTTGTAGTTCCTCCCTTTTCACCTTTTCGGGAATCTATTATTAGCCCCAGAATTCTTTCATATTTGGCTAAAAGTATTTTATGAAATAAAAGAGTGTTGTTAAAATAACTGTAGCTGTTTCTTGTTTGGGGAAACACATTAGTGAGCCTTTCAGTTATGAAGGAAAGACGCTGAGCTGGAAGTAGAGGTTGAAATTATTAGGAACTAAATTGCTCTCCTCTATAAGTATTTTGAGGTCTTCCCTGTAGCTCAAATGGTAACAAATCTGCCTGCAACACAGGAGACCCGGGTTCCATCCCTGGGTCAGGAAGATCCTCTGGAGAAGGGAATGGCAATTCACTCCAGTATTCTTGCCTTGAGAATCCCATGGACAGAGGAACCTGGCGGGCTACAGTTCATTGGATCACAAAGAGTTGGACACAACTGAGCGGCTAACATTACTACTATAAGTATTTGAATTTTCAATCATGCAGCCAGAAAGACAAGAGTAGGGACCGGGAATCTGTGGCAAAGAGTTGATGGAAGAATGGGCTCCAGAATCATGGCAGATTGTTAGTAACTAAACATCACCGTCAGAGAAGGCAATGGCAAGCCACTCCAGTACTATTGCCTAGAAAATCCCATGGATGGAGGAGCCTGGTAGGCTGCAGTCCGTGGGGTCGCTAAGGGTCGGACATGACTGAGCGACTTCACTTTCACTTTTCACTTTCACACATTGGAGAAGGAAATGGCAACCCACTCCAGTGTTCTTGCCTGGAGAATCCCAGGGACGGGGGAGCCTGGTGGGCTTCCGTCTATGGGATCACACAGAGTCGGACACGACTGAAGTGACTTAGCAGCAGCAGCAGCAAACATCACCGTGGCAGGAACTTATATCTGATACTCAATTTTTTTGAGTTGGTAACTGTTCTGTCCATGAATCCTCCCTCCCCCTGGCTAGGCCAAATATAGTAAAAGTCTACTATGTGTAAAAGCACTTCGGTAATCGTACCTTGAGGAGTCATGCAAAGTAGGTTACAGCTATACATGGAGTGAGTCACTGAAGAGGGAAGAGTTGCCAGTAATAATGAGGCCAAGATGGCCAAAGTGGATCAAGAATTGAGCTAGAAGCTGAAATTTAGAATTAAAAATATCAACAACAACTAGGAAAAATGAGAATATTGAGAAGAGCTTAGACTTACTTCAACTGTATAATAATTGAGACTTGAATATTTTTCATTTGGTATTAAAAGAAAAATTTCATCTCGAAGGCTAGAGAAATAGGGATATTAAATATGTGAGGAAGTATGAGCATAAGCACGCACCCTTGGGACAATGGTAAATATATGAATACTTATGTATTCAGATTTCATATAATTTTCATTATTTTACTTGGTCAGATTTGTAGTCTTTAAATATAGCTAAGATCTGTTTGTAGGGCTTCCCTAGTGGCTCAGAGGTTAACGCGTCTGCCTCCAATGCGGGAGACCCGGGTTCGATCCCTGGGTCGGGAAGATCCCCTGGAGAAGGAAATGGTAACCCACTCCAGTATTCTTGCCTGGAGAATCCCATGGATGGAGAAGCCTGGTAGGCTACAGTCCACGGGGTCGCAAAGAGTCGGACACGACTGAGCGACAGAACAGAACAGAACAGAACAGAAGATCTGTTTGTAGTACCTTTATATTTTGAGTGCTCCATTTTGTAGTTGACATTTATGAAGTCCGTTTATCATTCTTCATCTTTGTTGGAGCCCTAGATATTTATTGCTAGTTGTTTTTTATTTGAATTTTTAAATTAATGATTAAACACACCATGATTTGATGATAATTCCCTGTTAAACACTGTATTTCATGGCACATTCTCTGACACACCTATCCTCTTCAGAAAGGGAATCATGTTAAAATACATTTGGGAAACATTGAAGCAGAATGAAGCAGGGCAAAGGCTAATAGAGTTTTCTCAAGAGAACGCACTGGTCATAGCAAACACCCTCTTCCAACAACACAAGAGAAGACTCTACACATGGACATCACCAGATGGTCAACACCGAAATCAGATTGATTATATTCTTTGCAGCCAAAGATGGAGAAGCTCTACACAGTCAGCAAAAACAAGACCAGGAGCTGAGTGTGGCTCAGATCATGAACTCCTTATTGCCAAATTCAGATTTAAATTGAAAAAAGTGGAGAAAACCATTAGACCATTCAGGTATGACCCAAATGAAATCCCATATGATTATACACTGGAAGTGAGAAATAGATTTAAGGGACTATTTCTGATAGATAGAGTGCCTGATGAACTCTGGATGGAGGTTCATGACTTTGTACAGGAGACAGGGACCAAGACCATCCCCATGGAAAAGAAATGCATAAAAGCAAAATGGCTGTCTGAGGAGGTCTTACAAATAGCTGTGAAAAGAAGCGAAAAGCAAAGGAGAAAAGGAAAGATATAAGCATCTGAATGCAGAGTTCCAAAGAATAGCAAGGAGAGATAAGAAAGCCTTCCTCAGCGATCAATGCAAAGAAATAGAGGAAAACAACAGAATAGGAAAGACAAGAGATCTCTTCAAGAAAATTAGAGATACCAAGGGAACATTTCATGCAAAGATGTGCTCAATAAAGGACAAAAATGGTATGGACCTAACAGAAGCAGAAGATATTAAGAAGAGGTGGGAAGAATACACAGAAGAACTGTAGAAAAAAGATCTTGACGACCAAGATAATCACGATGGTGTGATCACTCACCTAGAGCCAGACATCCTGGAGTGTGAAGTCAAGTGGGCCTTGGGAAGCATCACTACAAACAAAGCTAGTGGAGGTGATGGAATTCTAGTTGAGCTATTTCAAATCCTAAAAGATGATGCTGTGAATATGTCAGCAAATTTCAAAAACTCAGCAGTGGCCACAGGACTGGAAAACATCAGTTTTCTTTCCAATACCAAAGAAAGGAAATGCCAAATAATGCTCAAACTACTGCACAATTGTGCTCATCTCACACGCTAATAAAATAATGCTTAAAATTCTCCAAGCCAAGCTTCAGCAATACGTGAACCGAGAACTTCCAGATGTTCAAGCTGGTTTTAGAAAAGGCAGAGGAACCAGAGATCAAATTGCCAACATCTGCTGGATCATCAAAAAAGCAAGAGAGTTCCACAAAAACATCTATTTCTGCTTTATTGACTATGCCAAAGCCTTTGACTGTGTGGATCACAATAAACTGTGGAAATTTCTGAAAGAGATGGGAATACCAGACCACCTGACTTGCCTCTTGAGAAACCGATATGCAGGTCAGGAAGCAACAGTTATAACTGGACATGGAACAACAGATTGGTTCCAAATAGGAAAAGGAGTACATCAAGGCTATATATTTCACCATGCTTATTTAACTTATATGCAACATCATGAGAAATGCTGGGCTGGAGGAAGCGCAAGCTGAAATCAAGATTGCTGGGAGAAATATCAATAAACTCAGATATGCAGATGGCACCACCCTTATGACAGAAAGTGAAGAAGAACTAAAGAGCCTCTTGATGAAAGTGAAAGAGGAGAGTAAAAAATTTGGCTTAAAGCTCAACATTCAGAAAACTAAGATCATGGCATCTGGTTCCATCACTTCATGGCAAATAGATGGGGAAACAGTGGAAACAGTGTCAGACTTTATTTTTCAGGGCTCCAAAATCACTGCAGATTTTGATTGCAGCCATGAAATTAAAAGACGCTTACTCCTTGGAAGGAAAGTAATGACCAACTTAGATAGCATATTGAAAAGCAGAGATATTACTTTGCCAACAAGGTCTGTCTCTTCAAGGCTACAGTTTCTCCATAGCCATGTATGGATTTGAGCGTTGGACCATAAAGAAAACTGAGCCCCAAAGATTTGATGTTTTTGAACTCCGGTGTTGGACAAGACTTTTGAGAGTCCCTTAGACTCCAAGGAGATCCAACCAGTCCATCCTAAAGGAGCTTAGTCCTGAGTGTTCATTGGAAGGACTGATGTTGAATCTTAAACTCCAATACTTTGGCAACCTGATGCAAAGAGCTGACTCATGTGAAAAGACCCTAATGGTTGGAAAGATTGATGGCAGGAGGAGAAGGTGACGACAGAGGATAAGATGGTTGGATGGCATCACTGACTCAATGGACATGAGTTTGTGTGGCTCCAGGAGTTGGTGATGGACCTGGAGGCCTGGTGTGCTGCAGTCCATGGGGTTGCAAACAATCAGACATGACTGAGCAACTGAACTGAACTGAACCAGAATCAACCAAGAGCAGATTTTCAGTTCACATCAATAAAGCGATGAGTCTAAAAGGTATCCCAGAGGAAAAAAAAAATGATATGATTTTAAACAACTTAATATGAATATTGAACTCACTTTTTACCAGATCTTTATTTATATATTTTGGATCTAATTTTCATTAAAACAAAAGAATCCAGTTTGTTTTTATAGTCTCATTTGTTCACAGAAATATAATATAAAAAAGGATTTACTAGAGGGAAAAATCATATAAATCCATCTGTGTTTAACGCATCTTTATACATAGATTATACCAAAATAATTTTTTCTTTTTATTCCCATGAGGAAGATAAAATTTTTATCTTTTCATTTTATACTCTTACTTGCATTTACTGAACATTCCTTCTCTATTTTCTTCAGTCCAACATTATCAACTATGTTGGACTGAACAGGTATTACAAAATATTGCTATGGTGCTTTAATACAGTAATGTAGTATCCCTGTTTGTGTATGAGTCTCTCATTTCTGAATCCAGCATTTCATATAGTTTATATGGCTCCTTCCAATAACCATGGCCCACATGTAAGTTCATGAAGCATCATTATCATTCTTTGGGTTACGAGACAAAACCCAAAAAAGTAAAAAAAAAATCTAAAAGTAATTTGATCAATGTCTATGAGTAAGGTGCTTTACCTTAGCTTATGGCTTCTCATTTCTAAACCTCTCACTATTTCCATACTCCCTTTATTCCCAGCAGTTTGCAATGTTTGTTCTGGAAATACCTTGGAGCACAGATAACCATGGATCCAAACCAAATCCCCTAACTAAGATTGTAGTAAATGAGAACACAGTGAGTTTAAAGCTAATTAGCTAAGATCACAGAGCTAGTTAGCAAAGTAGAAATAATAAATTATTCAACCTAGTCTTGACTTCTCTTTCTGTGGAATAATCCCAGATATTTCAGAGTTTTCAAAAAACCAACAACTACTATCCAGAACCTATATACACACAAGCCAAATAAATACCAGATTTGTAAAATGACATTAGCAAGACATTTAGATGGGCCGTTTACTAATGACCCATTTACTAATTTACAGAAAAATTTCAGAAACATTTGTCTTCAGAATACTCCATATATTTTAACATGTAAGGATTTTGGGGAAGAGTTTCATTTTTGTCAAGCACATACCTTGACATAATAACCTACCTGAAGAGCTGGTTACTGTCAAGAACTCACATGTTGAAGGATTCTTGAAACCTCATTAATGTGACAGACAATAATATTTTTATGATATGAATTTGAACTCTCAAGTGTTATTCACAAAAATTGGTCATGATCATGCTTTTGGAGCTATTGCAGCTTAGCATGATAGTAATATACAATATAAAGGGAAAAAATGAAGGTCTATGGATGTCTCAATTATAAGACCTTTCAAAGCTTAACCCTACCTGCCCACGGCTGGCCTGGCGATCTGGTCAATCTCTTTGGACCATATGAAATATGACTGACAGACAGGTGGTGTCCTACAACCAATAGTTGAGTGACCAGGGTGTATAGGGATTGCAGGGCAGCAGGGACTCATTGCCAGACCTGATCCTCTGGGGAAGATTTCTCTGTTCAGTCAAGGCTGTGGACTTGTGACCAGACTGGGAATATTATATTTTCAATGGCTAACACACACATGGAAGGACTCATGTTGAAGCTGAAACTCCAATACTTTGGCTACCTAATGAGAAGAACTGACTCACTGGAAAAGACCCTGATGAGTATCCTGGGTCCATATCGAGGCAGGTCCCCGATATGAAGGTGGGAGGAGAGGGGATGACAGAGGAGGAGATGTTTGAATGGCATCACCAACTCAATGGACATGAGTTTGGGTAAACTCCGGGAGTTGGTGATGGACAGGAAGGCCTGGTGTGTTGCAGTCCATGAGGTTGCAAAGAGTCGGACACGACTGAGCAACTGAACTGAACTGAACACATACATGGTACATGAAAAGGTAGGTAACATCACTAATCATCTGGGAAGAGCAAATTAGAATTGCATGAGATATCACCTCACACCTGTCATAATGACTAGTATCAAAGATACAGGAGATAAGTTGGCAAAGGTATCGGAGAAAGGTAACCCTTGTGCACAATTGGTACAAATGTAAATTGGTACAGCCACTATGGAAAAGCATATGGAGGTTCTAAAGAATTTTAAAATATAGCTATATGATCCAGAAATCTCACTTCTGAGTATATACCTAAAGAAAACAAAATACTATCTCAAAGAGATATCTTCACTCGTATATTCTTTGTCAAAATGTTAGTCACTCAGTCATACACGATTCTTTGCAACCCCATGGAGTATAGCCTGCCTGATGCTTCTGTCCATGGGATTTTTCAGGCAAGAATACTGGAGAAGGTTGCTATTCCCTTCTCCAACAGATCTTCCTGACCCAGAAATCGAACCCAGGTCTCCTGCATTGAAGGCAGGTTCTTTACTGTTTGAGGCACCATGGAAACCCCAGACATGGGAACAACCTGAGTGTCTAATAATGCCTGAATGGATAAAGGAAATGTGGTGTGTGTGTGTGTGTGTGTGTGTGTATAAAATGGACTATTATCTACTATATACTTGGGATTCAAGGAGATCAAACCAGTCAGTCCTAAAGGAAATCAGTCCTGGATATTCATTCAAAGGATTGATGCTGAAGCTGAAGCTCAAATACTTGGCCAACTGATGGAAAGAACTGACTCACTAGAAAAGATCCTGAAGCTGGGAAAGATTGAAGGCAGGAGAAGAAGGGGATGACAGAGGACACGATGGTTGGACGGTATCACTGACTCAATGGACATGAATTTGAGCAAGCTCTGGGAGTTGATGACGGACAGGGAAGCCTGGTGTGCTGCAGTCTGTGCAGTCGCAAACAGTTGGACACGACTGAGTGAGTGAGCTGAATATATAACAGTATATATTAGTTTCGTTCTTTAGTCACTAAGTCATGTCTGAGTATTCTGTAACCCCATGGACTGTAGCCCACTAGGCTGTTCTGTCCATGGGATTTTCCAGAGAATAGTGGTGTGGGATGCCATGCCCTCCTCCAGGGGATCTTTCTGACCCAAGGATCAAACCCATGTCTTCTGCATTGGCAAGCAGATTCTTTACCACTAAGTAACCAGGGAAGCCCATATATTAGTATATGTGTGTGTGTGTATATATAATGGAATATTATAATGAATATTATAAATATTACTATATATTATTTATAATTAAAATTATATAAATATAAACATAATATATAATATATGTATAAATAAATATAAATATATAATTATTATAATTATATATAATTGTAATTATTCATTATATTTATAACGAATATTATTCAGGCATAAAAAGAAGGAAATCCTGCCACTTGGTGACACAGAGATGAACCTTGCTAAGTGAAATAAGTCAGACATAGAAAGACAAATACTATATGAACTCATGTGTGGAATCTAAAAGCATTGTACTCATAGAAACAGAGTAGAATCCTGGCTGCTAGGGGTTAAGGGCTGAAGGAAATGGGTAGCTGTTGGGTAGAAACTTTCAGTTACAGAAGCAATGAGTTCTAGGAATCTAATGTACATCATGGTGACTTCAGTAAACAGTACTGTGTTGTATACCTAAAAGTTGCTGTGAAAGTAGAGTTTTAGTGTCCTTACTGTAACAACAACAAAACGGTAAGTTATGTGAGGTTAAAGATGTGTAACCATTTCCCTGTGTATATGTGCATAAAATCATCACATTGTATAACTTAAACTTTTAAAATGTTGTGTGTCAGTTATATTTCAGTAAAACTAAAAAAGAAACAAAACAGAAAAAAAAAAAAAGAATTACGGCATTTTCACAATAGAGTCCTGTCAGAGATAGTGGAGGAACTCCTTAACTCATGTTAATCTTGCATGTGCTTCTGGGAAACACGGTCATTCAGAAGATGGAGCCATTCTTTTTGTGAATAATAATATGTACAACTTTGCTGGTATATATTGCTTACTAATTTCCTAGAAGATAAAAGGAGTAGGGAAAATTTGCAAGGGGAGCAGAAAGTGTACAAGTAACCAAAAAAGGCTCAGTGTAAACTTGTGGGATGTTACTCACTAATGTCAAAATTAATAGTTGGATTGAAAGGGAATAGAGAAATTTTGGGGAAGATGGTGATGTTATTTGAAAAAGACTGTAGGTAAACTGAGGTAATCTTGTGAGGTAGTACTGAGCAAGATGCATGGGGTTTATGGACGGGAGATGGGCATAAATAGAGTAAAGGAATTTTGTCAGTGAAGGAAGAAAGGGAATTCTGGAGAGTTACAGGTGGTCAGCAGTCCCAGACTAAGGAGTGTGATCTAGATACAAGAGTGTGAGATGGCAGGGTAAGCAGCAGGCAGAGGAAGTAGTATATATATCAAAGATCTTCCATGTGCCAGTTAATAGGCCAGGAAAGTCACATTTGCTATCTCACAGAAATATTCGTAGTGGCCCTTTAAGGGACATTTTTTTCCTGTGCTCTGGATCCCATAAGCTTAATCTCTCTTTTGACTTAAACATTTTCAGTGACATTCAAACATGCTCTGTTCTTTCCTATTTTAAAGAACTAAGCAAATGAAACTCTCAACCTCCAATTCTCCCTTATCTACAGTCCTGCTTCTCTCTCCCTATCATGGAATAACTTGAAAGCATTTTTCACAATCGTTGACTCCATTTCCACCTCTCTAACTGGCTTGTGAGCATAGCTAGGGGTGGAGGAGGAAGGGGAACAGACTTTTCCTTGAGGCAAATTCTGCAAAAGTATTATGCTGTCATAATGGTTGTTAAGAATATGGTGAAAATTTTTTAGAATAAGCTCTGGGAAAGCATGGCCATGAAAGAGAAAAATTCGTCAAAAGTTTTACATCTTTTAAAAATGCACTGATCCCTCAGCAACTGCCCAAAACCTGCCCCTCTGATCAGGACACATATCATGCTCACACTTCTGCTATTGAATCCGCTGGAATCTCACCTCCATCCATTCCAAGTGAAACAGTTTTTAATGAAGTCACCCATGACCACTGTGCTAAAAAATCCACTGGTGACTTCTCTGTCTTCATCTTAACATCTTGCTTATATCTGATCTTGTTAATCATGTCTTCTTGAAGCACCATTTCTCCTGGACTGCTTGATATTATACTGCCCTGGTTTTTCTTCCACTTTACTCTCTAATCATTCTCACTCTCCTGACCTTTATGTCTTAGACTGCAGGGCACTGAGGCAGAGGAAGCATGCAGTCATCACACTGCTTTTGTAGAAAAGCACAGTGTAGTTATATAATCTTCTCAAGGTACACAATTTGTGGGTGAACCTCCACTGCCCTATGTCCTGGTGCTAGAAGTTTAATTGTCTACATCTTGCATTAAATTCTAGTTGTTTTTACCTTTGCCTTCTGTCTGTGTTTTATATCCCTGTAGGAATGTACCCTTTGAAATTTATCATTCTGAATCCTCATCTTACTTAAAGTAGCAGATTAAAAAAGAAAGAGAAGGAATATAAGATAGGTTCAACATCTATAAACTACAATGTCCTATCAGAGGAAAAAATTCCATATTTCAATAGTATGAGGAAATGAGATTTCTGTGGCTTAAGGAATGAGAGTGGGTAATTCATAAAGATGATTAAAAGAATAAAATACATAAACTTGGCTTAGGGGGTAAGTTCTACATATGTCTCCAATTGTGCAAACATTAGCAAGAGAAAAGATTGATTTAGTTTAGTAAAAGATACAAAGGGGCTCTTACTAAGAGTAATGAAGTTATGCTTAAAGAAACCAGAGAGGATACAATGGAAATATTAGAATAAACATGTGGAGTGAGCCATGGAAAATCCTTTAAGGAGAGCCTATACTAGTAAAGGGAGGCCAACCCTATACAATGATATAGGCAGCTATTTTGCAAGATCAGTGACACCCTCAACTCCAAATCTACACAACAGCAAAGAATATTACTTCTCTGTCTTGTGTGGCTTTAAAGGGGATGGCAGGACCTGTGCTTCCCAGCATATCTATCAGTGGGTTCTAGGTCAACTTTTGCATGTAGTTATACCTTGATCTTTTAAAGACAACAATTACCAACATTTTTTTTCCACATCAGAGCACATAAAGAATACAAAAATGTGTGTGTGTGTATGTATGTGTCTGACAGATATCATAGACCAGAAGATTCTCTGGTTGCCTCAAATTCTGTTCAACCACCCCAAGAATTAAGGGGATCAATGTGTTGGCTAACCTGGAACCCATTCTTAGCAAACCAGTGTTCTTCAAAACACTGATCAGGGAACACTGTCCTAAAACCTTTTGTTTAGGCAAGGAAGGTAGCCAGTTTCCAATTTCCAATCCCCTCTTCCATTGCCCCTTTCTCACTACCTTTTTATGACTGCTGTGAAAAAAGTCCCTCCTTCTTTTCCCTTTCCCCATTCCCTTCTCTAACCAGTTATTGCTTTAATATCATAGCCCAAATGATTTCTCCCCAAATCCTTACAATGAGGAATCAGAGCCATAGTTATTATTCATTGTTCAGTCCTAAGCCATGACTGACTCTTTGCGACACCATGGACTGCAACACACCATGCTTCGCTGTCCTTTACTGTCTCCTGGAGTTTGCTCAAACTCATGTCTCTTGAGTCGGCGATGCTATCTAACCATCTCATCCTCTGCTGTCCCTTCTCTTGCCCTCAATCTTTCCCAGCATCAGAGTCTTTTCCAATGAATTGGCTCTTCGCATCAGGTGACCAAAGTATTGAAGATTCACCTTCAGCATCAGCACTTCCAATGAATATTCAGGGTTGATTTCCTTTAGGATTGACTGGTTTGATCTCCTTGCTGTTCAAGGGACTCTCAGGAGTCTTCTCCAGCACCACAGTTTGAAAACATGAATTCTTTGATGCTCAGTCTTCTTTTTGGTCAAACTATCAGTTGATCTTTAGGAGACAGTTGGGCATTTTTCTTGTTCTCTAGGTCAGGAGGCATCTGAGTTTACTCTTTACACATTCAGATGGAGGGGAAGCTATTGCCATAGAGTTCTTAAACTAACTAATGAAATTTTGCCTGCCTCATATTTTGGTTGTTCGTTTCATCCTGGAAATAGCCACAGTTTCCCAAACGCCATCAAAGAGTTATAATCTCTTTGAAATTGTCAAGTCTAATTAGTAATAACACACTAAGACTCTAGAGTTACTAAGTCTAATTTTATGAATATAAACTGCAGTACTTTAATTATGTATTCCTCATTGTATACATACCTAGGGTTGAGTACTATTTAAAAATTGGCAAAAGAAATCACTCTTAGAGCTATTAGTCAACTTGTAATACCCAGGCCTACAAATGCATTAAACCTTGTACTCAGAATACTTGAGAGGAAGCTCTGAACACTTATTAGACTATTGAAACAATGGAGAAGATAGTCTTTACCTATGAGGGAGTCAGTGGGATAAGTGGAAAGTGCACAGAACCAAGAGTTAGAAATAATGGACTCTCTCTGGACCTGATTCTGTCATTTGCAAATATTGTGGGCTTAGACCTACTGGAACTTCCCGAGTCTTAATACTATTTTAAATAGTATTTGAATAGTATTTTTAGATAAATGAGCTTTATTTACATGGTGATGTGAATTTGAGCCTATCCCTCCATTCCATCTTCTAAACCCACTAACTTGATATTAAAAAAGTTAAAAAAAAATGGGAGGAAGGAGAGGGTGGGATGAATGGAGAGAGTGCATGGAAGTATATACACTACCATGTGTAAAATAGATAGCCAATGGCAATTTGTTCTATGATTCAGGGAACTCAAACTGGGGCTCTATAATAACCTTGAGAGGTGGGATGGGGTAGGAGACTCAGAGGGAAGGCACTGATTCATGCTGCCTGATGTATAGCAGAAAAAAGTGCACTATTGTAAAGCAAGCAAATTATTTATTTTTAATTGAAGGATACTTGCTTTACAGTAGTGCATTGTTTTCTGCCATATAAAATTATAATCCAATATCACGGATTAACATAGAAGCAACAGCAAAAAAGTAAAAAGGCATAGCTTACCAAAGGAGAAAACAACCTCAATTGGTGAGGAGATGACACCAAACCAGAGATGGCAAAAAGAAAGTTGGAAGTTGAATAGCAGATGGACAAGTGTTATGCTAATTCAACAGACCTTGAATAAGTGAAACCTAAGTCTACAAAGTAGGGGGATTGGGAAGCAGGAAGCAATCATATTTTTACCAGAGAATCCCAGAAACTTTCAAAACTAGAAATATCAAATAGTTCTTCAGACAAGGCATAGGACGAGACTGAAAAGAGACTGCCTGATGCAATGTCTTAAAACAAGGAGTTAGACCCTCATCCCAGGTCTTTTTCCTATCTCGTCCCCTCCACCCCAGGCAGTGGCTTTCCCCCCTCCCATTCTGGTTGGAGGCTGAATGTTTCCTCTTTGGAGAAGTTTAACCACTCAGGCTCTGTACTCAGAGACACCAGGTCCAACTAAGGACAAGGGAGATGCTTTATGATGAAAGCAGGGAAAATAAGAGGATGTCTATGTATTAAACAGTAAATTTCAAATCCCCTTTCCATACTCCAGTCCAAGAAACTGGCAGCCATTTTTCTAACCCAGTATATACTGAAGCAGAAGGACAGAGAGCTCTAAGAGGGATTCCTCCAAGAATATGACATTGATAGCATACTGATATCTTTGAATGCATATTCAGATGAGGTTTTTTGATTCTTTAGATAATTGGGATGAATTAATTTTGGTACATAAAAAACTAAGGAAATGAAAATATGAGCCAATTAGTGAGCTCCAATTTTTTTTACGTAGTACAAGAAAAGGGAGGTAATCACACAAAAAACAGCAGCTCAGCTATAAATAATGTTATATCATCATAATAGTGCAAACATTGTACTGACTTAGCCATATGTGGTGTATGTGTTGGATGAAGGGAATGTTTAGAAAAGCTGAATTCTTATCTTATAATAGAATTCAGCAGATAGTTTTTTAAAATTGAATAAAAGAGTTAAAATAACAGTGTAAGTGTATAAACAGGAGGAGGTAAACATCAGAAGAAACAGAGCAAGGATTGGATGTGGTTTGTTTTTGGAGAGGATGGTGTAGGGACTGTTCTTGTCAATAGAAGCTCAGTAGTAATATAGTAGTAGTAGTAGCTGACTTTTTAAAGTGGGACATTTGTTAGTAAGTTTGAAATATTTTTAAGAATTAAGTTTGACTGAATAGCGTTTGATGTCTCCTCCTTTGAAAATTTGGCTTTGAAAAACTTGAATACTTTCTTCTCCCAAGAGCTTGGGCCTTACTCTCATTCATTAGATTAGATGCTAAGTAGGAAGGAGGTACGTTAAGTCTACCAGGTTCTCATGAACTCCATAGTATATGAAGCATTCAAGTTACTCCCATGAATAATTTACCAAATACTCTGAAATAACCTATAGGGAAAATGAATCTAAAAAAGAGTGGATATACATATAACTTATTACTTTGCTGTACACCTGAAGTTAACACAACATTGTAAATCAATTATACACCACTAAAATTTTTTAAAATTGTTAACAACAAAAAAATTACAATTTAAAATCTGTGAACATACTCCTTGCCACAGATGTATGGCAGTTTTTACTTTGGCTACTGCATGAACACATATGTGCTTCTTCTGAAAAATGGAGAGCAAATATGAAAATAACCAGTCAATAAGTTAAAACCACCATGAAGAGTAGTAGTCTGACTCAGGGAAAAAATTTTTGTGTCACAGAACCAATTGACCCTTACTCCATGTCCCAGAGTGGGATAAGAGTTGTTCTCATCTTAATTTCTCCCTGGATTACAATTTGTGTATCTTTCTCTTTACCTGGTTATTGGTATTTAAAAAAACTTCAGTTACACATTCTTATAGTTATCACTGGCAGTAACGCTGAAATTCCAGATTGAACTTGTCTCTCACCTCTTGGTAAATCCAAGTGATGATTCTTCTCTGTGTCTCATTCCTGTCTTTGTGCAGTCCTTGCATTGTATCCAATGCATTCTAATAAGAAATGTTATATTTGACTCACTAAGAACTTGTTATAATTTTAAATGCAACAGGTTGGTGACATCAAAATGGAGTGTAAATCTTGCTTACTGGTAGCTTTGAACACAGTGTTATTTCCTTTTGTGTTCTAGTTGTTCCTCTGATAGATGCCATCCATCTTTCATTGTGCATTTTCCACTGTTTTTACCTTCATAAGCATTAAGGCATTTTTGGAGTGTCAGACCTAGTAAAAGACCAGCACAAACAATTTGTCTCTGATGCATTTCTTCATCTCTCTTAGTCTCCCTTTCTCCTACTTGTTGGATCAAATCTTTTCATATGATCACAGTTCTCATCCTGTCCTCTCCTTTACTCCTGAATATCTGGAGATTCCTGCTATGATTTCTTCACATGTGAGGAAGCATATCATATCCAGACCTATATTGTCCTCTCATATCTAACAAAATGTAACTGTCTACATTTCAGTCCAGGGTGGACTATGTTCTATCCTAGGGAATTAGAACTGAAAGCTTAATTTAAGCAGTAAGGTTTGAGATTTCTTTAATGTAACTGTCTTCCCTGGTAATAGGTGTACCTTAATAGGCTGCTTCATTCTACATTATCTAAAGAAGGTACAGGTGGCTGTGTATGTCTGTGTGTGTCTATGTTTAGGAGAGGATGGAGTGTAATCGGTGGCACAGGAGAAAGGGGAATGAGAGGTGTTTCTGGTACCATTTATATCTCATCTTTCACAGGGACTTGTACGCTTTCCTCACATAGAGAGTTCCTTTTTTGAAGTTAGAACTTATTTGAATATTTTAATTTTTGCTTGGAAGAAGACACATATTTATTTGTCACCATTCATTATTATATCAGAATATTATTAGAGCTTTGGTAACTTGTATTTTCTTCAGACTTCCTTTTGCTTTCAGACCTGTAATAATTCTGAACTTTTTTGCATGTTTGACATGGCATTTTACTCTGTGTAAGACTAGTGTGTTGTTTAGCCAATAAAAAGAGAAAAAAAGGCTTTTATTTTATTCTAAGTAATTAATCTAGTTATTTATTTTTGGCAAGAAGGGGAATTCAATTCCCTGAAATATTTCTTTCTGGTTAATAAATTTTGATATAAGCTTGGGTGTCATGGTTTTCAGTCTAGCTGCTAATGCTGTAAGATTCCTATGCTCTAGTGAGAAGATTTTAGAAGTAATTAAGTGTGAATACCTCCTCATTTGCTTGTCTTCTATTATAACAAGAGATTTTTTTTATTTAAAAGTGCCAGTTCTAGCCTAATTCTTTTCAGAGTGAGCACTTTAGAATTTGTGAGTAGGCCATGGAGTCTCCCCTGATTCAATCAGCATACTTTGGAAAAAGAGAAGGGATGATGAAAAATGGGGATGCTAACCAAAAAACACTGTCACTGTCTTTCACCAAGAAAGACTGGATGGCATCACAGAAAATCTGTGGTGTCAAATTATGCCTAAAACATGGTTAGTCTCAGAAAATAAACTCTTTTGAGAGTCAATCGATTAAAGGGAAAAGGAAGAGAGAAAAAGAAATGGCAGATGTACAGGAAACCCAATCAAAGAATGGTGACTCGACAGCCTGAAGGATTTATTTTGGAAACAACTTCACAGACCACCACTGAGACCAAAGCTAAGGCAGAAATGAGGAGGTGAGAAGGCAGGAAAGTGAGGGAAGAAGGAGTAGCGACAATGCCAGGAAGAGTATCCATTGGGAAAGTTTAGGTAGAGATGGCAGAGGAACCAAGGCTGTGAGAGGACAAGTTAGTTCACCTTGAGTTATTAATGAGATTTTCATGTCTTGTGTCATGAGCCACTTGATAAAGAGTTCATTTAACAATGGAAAAATCAGTCAAAGAACTGCAAAATTTTGCAGTACTACTTTTTAAAATTTATATCACCCTTGATAAAAAACAATTCTCTTTTTTCATTTCATTCCAAAATCCTCTTTCACTCTGTAAACTTCTTTCTTCCCTCTCCATTTGATAAAACTTTACTATGACCTTGCCTGAACGCATACATGTGCTAGGTTTCTTCAGTCGTCTCCGACTGTGACCCTATGGACTGTAGCCTCCCAGGCTCCTCTGTCCATGGGATTCTCCAGGCCAGAATACTGGAGTGCATTGCCAAGCCCTCCTGCAGGGGATCTTCCTGACTGAGGAACCAAACCAGTCTCTTTATGTCTCCTGCATTGGCAGGCAGTTTCTTTACTAATCGCACCACTACAGAGCGCAAAATTGTTCAAGAGAATCTTGAACAATTCAGTTATGTTGATACCCCTTCTCTCACAATAATTCCATTTTTTTACAGGTTTTATAGGGATGTGTGGCATCCTGTGTTTAGAATATATAGTACAATTGAAAAGAGTTGAGTGAATTTCTGAGTATGCTGACATAACTTACAAAACATAATTTTAGCTGGTGTTATGACGATTGTTGAATGTACAATTTGGAAATTAGGAAGAAACATATAGGAATACTCTTTTTTCCTTTCTCCTAAATTTTAGGCACTTTTTTCTTGTCTGTGCTCTGGGCAGTATTTTAACTTCATATTTGCAAGTCAATGGCAAGGCCTGTTCAGCACTGAGGGAATTACAAAGTCACAGACAATTAGTCTTTTAAAAGGTCTGCTGCTTGGAAATTTGCCACTAAACTCCTTATAGCCTCAGTACATAATGTAAATTTTTAATGATTATAACTTTTTTAAATTCAGCATTCAACAAATCTTATAGTAATGTTTTGAAATTTTAAATCAAACATAACCCAATTAGGTTGTTATTTGATTAAACTGAACTGCCACTTCACTGAAGTGTTTAAATAAATTAACATTAATATGCTTTTACTACAGTAAATAAAGTTATATCTATATAGTTGAAATGTCAATACTAACACATGGCTCTTGAAAATTAAATACTCCCTGCACTTCGAATAACAAATCTAGTATTAATTTCAGGTAAACTATTGATTTCTTTTTATAGACCTGTGGGAGTACTTTGTCCAAAAACTCTACAAGTTCTTAGATCTTAAAAAGTAATAAACCAAATAGCTGTTATATTCTAAAGCCATTAAGTTGTCTTAAAAATGGTTCTGATTAATGATCTTTTCTGTCTAAAATGCAATACTAATTGTTCCTTCAAAGAGTAGCTCAAAGAAATCTGTTTCATTCTAATGGGATAAAATTGTTAGGAGACCTTTCACTGCTTTGCTTCCACAATATGCCACCAAGTACTTGCACTGTGTACTTAACAACAGATTTTCTATAGCAGATAGCCCTCATTAAAGGTTCACTAGTGTTCCATGGTGGAGAAGGCAGTGGCAAGCCACTCCAGTACTCTTGCCTGAAAAATCGCATGGACAGAGGAGCCTGGTTGGCTGCAGTCCATGGGGTCGCTACTAGTCGGACACAACTGAGCGACTTCACTTTCACTTTTCACTTTCACACATTGGAAAAGGAAATGGCAACCCACTCCAGTGTTCTTGCCTGGAGAATCCCAGGGATGGTGGAGCCTGGTCGGCTGCCGTCTATGGGGTCGCACAGAGTCGGACGCGACTGAAGCGACTTAGCAGCAGCAGCAGCAGTGTTCCATGGCAGAAAAACAATCCTGTTTCTGCCCATATATACAGCATGATAAATTTAAATATCTCATCCAAAAAGGAGGCTTTTAGGAAGCAGAAATTAGGTACACTGAAAAATGTAACTTTCACTTTTCCATTTCTCTTGCTTTTCAACAGATATCTGCTGTAAGTTGGTGCTACATTTTCCATGACATTCATAGTTCTGCATTTCCTTGTTATCCTCTCTTTATTTGTCCTTTAGCAGCCTGCTTTCAGTTTTGGCTGGTCCCCTGAATCCTGTATAGGATGTTTCAAAGTCCACTAAATCCTTATTTGAGTACCCTCTATTAAGTGTCCTTCACTTTTAAAATAAGGTATAACTAAAGCAAATCTGCCTTGGAACTCTTGTTTATCAGAAAGACATTGTGTCCACAATCTACACTATATCACATGTGATTAGTTAGACTTAGGATTGGCTGAGAGGGATACGAATCCTTAAATAAGAGTAGCTTAAACACAATTGTCTCCCTTGTGGCTCAGCTGGTAAAGAATCCGCCTACAATACGGGAGACCTGGGCTTGATCCCTGGGTTGGGAAGATCCCCTGGAGAAAGGACACGCTACCCAATCCAGTATTCTGGCCCGGAGAATTCCATGGACTGTATGGTGTTGCCAAGAGTCAGACAAGACTGAGTGACTTTCACTTTAAACACAGTAGCTTGTTTGTCTCAAGTGTTCAAGTGCAGAGGTACACAGGAGGGCTGTTATGGTCTAGTCTATTGATTTCAGAGCTCTTCCATGTCTGGCCTCCACTCTGAAGGATATCTCATGGTCAAAGAGGACTTCCTCCAGCCATTCTAGTCAACAAGAAGTAAGGTAAAGGAAATAAAGTACCTGAGTTTACGTACTCTACTTCCTATTATATCCCTTGACTAGGACTTAGTCTCTGGGCCACAATCAGTTGCAGAGATGACTGGGAAATCTTTGTGCTGGGTAACAGAAAATGAGCTAAAAATTTGGAATTCTGCTACTAGAGAACAAAGAGTATAATATTGGGGAAAATCCATATATCTGTGCCATACTGTCCTCTGGCATGGAATTCTTGTTCAGCAAAAGACCATTTAATGAGCTTGGCAGCTTCTGCTAGAAAAATAAAGGAAGACTAAGTTTCCGGTAGAACTTCCCTAAAGAATTACTTACAATGCCTTGTCTTCACTTGCTGGATCACTATACTTTCAGAGCACCTCTCACCACAGCCTATGAAAATTTCTCCTACTCCTATAGGTCTTAAAATCACTGGGATTTCAATGGTTTCTTACTGAAACTTCCTAAACTCTTATAAGTCATTTTGCAATTTTCCATTGTGGCATAACATGTCACGGGGAGAAAAATGTTGAATTCTTTCCTTAAATGCCTGAACTTTTTTTCTTTTCCACTATGCACTTTCTTTTGTTTGCCACACACTGGAACACCTCTGCTGATATTAAAAATCTCTATATAACCCAAAATTAATTGAAATTTTTGAGATGATCAAGTAATAATAATAGTAACAGCCACTGTGCTTTGACTGCTTACACTATGCCAGGTATTGTGCTATGAATTTTAGTTATATCATTAAATCTTCAGAACAACCCTATTAGGTAGGACTATTATTATTGTCTTTAGTTTTTAAGTGGGAAAACTGAAGCTCACAGAGGGTATATAATTTGTCCTAATCCACATAGCTACTGAGGAATGGAATCCAGGATTCATACCCAGGAAAACTAAATCCAGATCCCCCCTCAGCCTAGTCTTTACCACAATATGCCCTGACTGGTTGACATTATTCTATGTGAAAAATCCAGATCTGTGCTCTTCAATATGACAGCCATTAGTCACATATGGATACTTACATTTATATTGGAATTAATTAAAACATTTAAAATTTTAGTTTTTCAGTCATACCAGCTACCTACCATGTGCTCATAAGACACTGGCTGATGGTTACAATATTGAATGGTGCAGATAACATGCCTACCATCACAGAGTCTGTTCAGTTCAGTTCAGTCACTCAGTCGTGTCCGACTCTTTGCAACCCCATGAATCACAGCACGCCAGGCCTCCCTGTCCATCACCAACTCCCGGAGTTCACTCAAACTCATGTCCATTGAGTCGGTGATGCAATCCAGCCATCTCATTCTCTGTCGTCCCCTTCTCCTCCCGCCCCCAATCCTTCCCAGCATCAGACTCTTTTCCAGTGAGTCAACTCTTCGCATGAGGTGGCCAAAGTATTGGAGTTTCAGCTTTAGCATCAGTCCTTCCGATGAACACCCAGGATTGATCTCCTTTAGAATGGACTAGTTGGGTCTCCTTGCAGTCCAAGGGACTCTCAAGAGTCTTCTCCAGCACCACAGTTCAAAAGCATCAATTCTTCAGCGATCAGCTTTCTTCACAGTCCAACTCTCACATCCATACATGACCACTGAAAAAACCATAGCCTTGACTAGACGGACCTTTGTTGGCAAAGTAATGTCTCTGCTTTTAAATATACTGTCTAGATTGGTCATAACTTTCCTACCAATCTGGATAATTCAGGTCCTAATCTGGATTTTCTTATAGCCTTAATTATCTGTCTCTGTAGATATGGGCAAAGTGAAAGAGATACATATTTAAGAAGAAATGAATGAATTTATCATTTTGTCTCATAAATTTCACATTTATAAACAAACATTTGAGAGGAAAATGTGAATATTCCTTGAATACTATCTCTGAAATCACCAATGTATCATCATGTCCTCTTTATATCCTTACTTACTGTTATATGAATGGTGAAATCATGTCAGACATGTAATATCAGTTCTATAGAGTCAATGCCTGATGTTAGTACATCTTGCCCTACATGGCATCTATTAGTCCTTTCAAAATTATAATGGAAAAACTTGCTGTTTAGTCTTTTCAGTATTATGCAGTGAATGTTTTGACAATGGTGAAAATAAAATGAGAAACACAAAGATACATATCGGTGTGTAGAAGCGAAATACAATTGCTTTTAATCTTTATCCTTTGCTATCTTATAAATTTATAGTAAATACTGAAAAGTGAGTACTTAGAAAAGAAATGGGAATCATCTGTGGATTCGCTGTATAGTCAAATGCAAAATCCTATCCTTGAGAATCATCAGTAGTTACAACTTCACAACCTTTGTGGTAAAAGTATTCAGTCTCACTAAATCTCACCAGCTTTTACTGAAAAAGCCCAGTGGCTATTTGAAAATGCTATATTAAAAGAATGCTCTGGTAGTTGGCAAGGGAAAGAGCAACCAGGATGACTTAATATACTGCTGCCTACAATTAAACCCATTTTCCTTTTTTCAAAGGTGAAAGGAGAAACTTTTAACTTAAAAAGCAACACTTTCCCATAATTTGAGTATCTATTCTTTGTGTGCCTAAGAAAACATATTCAAAAGGTAAATTTGCAAACACCTTGGTTATTTTAATTTTGAAAAAAAATGACAGATTTACTCTAGTGAGCATCCCAGTCAAGCTAGTAATTTTCCTACCTGTATTCCTTATGAATTAAAGAGCTCCAACTGAAAGTAATAAAATGTCATATTGAGGAAGCATATATTTTCACCTTTGTATACAGAAGTTCTTCTTAGCACTATCAGGTATTCAAGAAAAAAAATAGATTTGCATTTCAATCAAAGAACATCAGCCACGGGACAGTACAGACATGATCTTTCAAAGTTCCATTTAAGTGCACCTCTGAGATAAAAGGTGGCTTGTGACAATCTTCTACACCCTGTGTTGCATCATCTATTTTGAGGTACTATAGGAAATACAAAAATATGCTTTGTCATTATAATCCCCACCTCTGAACTTGTTAAAAAAACAGCAAACATTCTAAGGCAGGTATAGTAATTACAGTCTTATTTGGAAAAAAAATCAAGAAATTTAGGATTGGAAGAGATAGTTAACATCATTAAGACGACTCCTTTTGAGAGAAAAGAAAATGTAACCCCAGAGAACTTAGTGTTGACCTTGGCTATGGTGGCTCAGATGGTAAAGAATCCACCTGCAATGCAGGAGACCCAGGGTTTGATCCCTGGGTCCAGAAGATCCTCTGGAGAAGGGAAAGGCAACCCACTCCAGTGTTCTTGCCTGGAGAATTCCAGAGGAGCCTGGTGGGCCACAGTCCATGGGGTCGAAGAGTTAGACACAACTGAGAGACTAACACTTTCACTTTCATACAGATCAGTCCTTGCAAGATGAAATCTGGCTGTTCAGCTCAGCTCTAAGATTAATTGTGGAACTTTGGCTGAGTGCTTTTCATTTTTCCTGGACCTCTGTTTCCTTCTGTATAAAAAAAAAAAATTAAAACTCCTTTCAGATCCTATGATGATCTATGGATGATTTCACGTTATTTACCAAAGGTTAATCAGCTAGTTCATATTTTAGCAGACTCTACTTACTAAAACACTGAGTTAGCCGGAATATATTGTTATTATTATTATTACTATTGTTGTTGTTATTAATTTAGCTTGTGGGAAAACCCAAGCAAGCTAGTATATGTGTATACGTGTACTCAGTTGTGTCTATTTGTGGTCCCATAGACTGTAGCCCACCAGTCTCCTCTGCCCATGGAATTTTCCAGGCCAAAATACTGGAGTGGGGTGCCATTTCCTACTCCAGGGATCTTCCTGACCCAGGGATAAAACCCACATTTCTTGTGTCTCTTGAATTGGCAGGTGGATTCTTTACCACTAGTGCCACCTAGGAAGCCCTGCAAGCTGGTATAAGGAATTCAATTTTTAAAATGGCTTCCAAGAAATAGTTTTAGGTCAAGCCTTAGTCTCAGACATTTTAATTTTCCAACTCTTGCTCTGGAGAGTGAGTGCTGATGTGCACATTGATGACCATGAAATTCTTAACGGGCATAATTGCCAAGTAAAAATGCAACTCTGTAGACTAGATTGTACTCACATGAGTTGAAAATTTGCCTTGGACATTTAAAAATAAATTTTCAACAAGGATTAAAAACAGTAAAAATGCATTCTGTTCAACTTTTGGTTAGTTCAATTACCTACAATATCCTATTCCCAAAGCATATCAGTTAATCAAGATTTTACCGTGCATTCTTTAAACTAACTAGTAAGTTAATTAATTAAAGAAAGTGAATCGTTTGGCCTGGCTAGATGTCTGCACTTATATGATTGCTTGGATTTTATTGTTCGGTTTAGTAAAGATCAAGTTTCATGAACAGTGGCATATGTAGGTTTGACTAAGGCAAAGATACTTTGTAGATGATGAGCATGGTCAGGCCTTCACAGAAGTGGTTGAAATTGCTGGTGCTACAATGATCCAGTTTCCCAGCCAACTCAGTCAATGATACTGGGGCCCCTTACCTACTTCTTGGACCAGTTGTTAGTCATTTCTCTTCTCTGGTCTCATTTCCTCTGCCAAGTCATAATCTAGCTCCCTCGATTTAGCAGCTGTCCCTTGCAATGAACAATAGGAACTCTATTGTGGGGAAGGAACTGGGGCTTTTCATCATTGCATCTCTAGCACAGAATGCTAAGTCTAGCACATAGTACATGTTTCATAAATGACAATGGAACAGGAAGTGGGACTTATTTTTGACTAATAAGTTGCTCTTTCAGGGCCAGGTTTGTAGTTATATTAGATACCACCAACCAATTTTTGCCAAGATGAAACAGCATGTTATTTACATGTATTTGGAAATGTCTTTCTTTCTTTCACTCCCTCTTCTGTCAGTAAGAGAAAATTGGCCAAGTTTTTGATTACAGACTTAGTGACAAAACAACAAAAAATAATCTTTAATATTTAGACATGACTGAGATTCAGTTAAATTTGTTTACTGAGTATGTAGGAAACAAAGGCAACTTATAAAACAAAAATAGAGACATTTTGCAGATTTTTTTGTCCTTTGTTCTAAAACAAAACAAACCCCCAAATTTATCATTCATAATTAAATCGGTTTAGATGATTAATATTCATTGGAAGCATTGATACTGAAGCTCCAATACTTTGGTCACCTCACGTGAAGAACTGACTCATTGGAAAAGACCCTAATGCTGGGAAAGATTGAAGGCAAGAGGAGAAGGGGATGACAGAGGATGAGATGGTTGGATGGCATCACTGACTTGATGGACATGAATTTGAGCAACCTCCGGGAGTTGGTAATCCTCTTGATTACCTGGAGGTTGATTACCAGGGAAGCCTGGCGTGCTGCAATCCATGGGGTCCCAAAGAGTAGAACATGACTGAGTGAACTGGACTGAGATGATCACAGTGACAAACTGGAGAAGGTGTGTGCACCGAAGGGGAAAAGTTTGACACACTAAAGGAATCATTTTCTCTCAAATATGAGCATAACTCAACACTAAGTGAGGGAGCTGTGATGTCAGTTTGCACAATGAAATCCAAATATTTTAATGAGGGTAATCATGCAGGCAGTTTCTGTCTAATTACTTTAAAGTTTAAAAATGCAAGAGTAGGATCAAGTCCATTTTATATCTAAGTGTAATCCTGACAACCAGGAGCAAAGATATTGTAAATCGCTGGCAGATAATTATAAACTGTTTCCTGCTTCAGAGGTAAATGCAAATGTGTATGTTAGGGACATACTTCATGACAGTCTGCTGATTGACCAAAAGCTGAGGTGCTGGAAATGCCCTTCATGTTGGAAGAGCTTGTTTTCTACTTCTTTACTGAGTAAAGGGGAAGAATCTGATTTAATATCAGCCACAATGTTGGTTGGATGGTTCACCCCATGGTACACAATGATAATAGTCTCTTGCCTCCATCAGCAGTATATAAGCTAGGTCCTTTGGCCAGCAGAATTCAGAGTTCATCTCTGAGGGGTTCATGGTTCCATCTTTGATCTCTGTGCCAGAGCATCTACTCAAGGAATTGGCTATGTTTGTCTTCGTTTTGGCCTTCCCAGGTGGCACAGTGATAAAGAATCCACCTGCCAATGCAGGAGACACAAGAGACATGAGTTCAATCCCTAGGTTGGGAAGATCCCCGGAGTAGGAAATGGCAATCCACTCCAGTATTCTTGCCTGGAAAGTTCCATGGACTAAGGAAGCTGGCAGGCTACAACCCATGGGGTCTCAAAGAGTTGGACAGGACTGAGCACGCAACACACACTCATCTCCATTTTATACTTACCAAACCCATTGCAACTAAATCCTGAGAAACCTTCAATTTATTTCATGGAAGGTGTTCAATAATGTTCTGCTTCAGCTGTTCTGACAAAGGTTTTGAGCCTCTTGGCCTGAATGACTACTAAGTAGGTGTAAACTTTCTCCAACAGTCACCTGTCAGCCACTTTCCTTTGAGTCAAAGGTATTGAAAACATGTTGAGTTTCTAAAACCTACTGGCTATATGTACTGAAACTGTAAGTGAGGAAATGATTTAGATGTAGGCTTCTGGAAACAAAGCTATGAAGATGAAATAGGCAACTCAATATACTAATATAATTTGATTGGAAAAAGTGAAACAAAACTAAAACCTGTTAGTAATGGAAAGACTGGCCCCTCGAGAACATCAAGTCCAATTTAAATAGTTAGGTCAGATAGAGAGGTAAGGGTCTGAGAGTTCAAATGACACATGCTTGGAGACAATACTGTTTGGTTTCTATTTTGACATAAAATAGAACTTCTCTTGGGCTTCCCAGGTGGCGTAGTGGTAAAGAATCACCCCTGCCAATGCAGGAGATGCAGGGGACATGGCTTCAATCCCTGGGTTGGGAAGATCCCCTGAAGGAGGAAGTGGCAACCCACTTCAGTATTCTTGCCTGGGAAATCCCATGGACAGAGGAGCCTGGTGGGCTACAGAGTTGAACACAAGTGAGCACACACACAGAGAACTTCTCTAACAGAGTTTAATGAAAACTGGCAGTTATAAAAATGGCTCCTAGGTGGTCGGAGACCAGATCTCATGCTTACATGAGTATATGAATTGCTTTCTATCATACTCATATAAATATCTCATATTGACATCTCATCCTAAAAATGCTCGTTTCACACTCTGGTTGAGCATCCCTTTCTGTTCCTTGCTAGTCTAAGAAGTGGTTAGGGTATGGAGGAGAAGGGAGTCGAGACTAAAACTATTTGCTAAAAATCAAAGGGCAGGAATGTGGCCTCAAGAGAATAACCTACTGTCAGTCTTTGATAAGAGCTAGAACTGATGAGTAGGAAGGACGTTTCAAAAAATTAAATAGACTCTTAGTGTTCAAATACCAAAAAAATGCTATCTGTTTTACATAAAATGCTGTCAGCAGGGTTGTGCTGCCACTGTTGTTTGAAGAAATTTTTTTCCTATACTTTGTTTTAATTTAATTGCTGTTTTGCAAGTTGCAGCAATTAAGATCTACTGCATAGAATATTCCCTAAGGCAGGAGTTGTATTAAATTTGGTAATTGTGATAGGCTACCTAGCTGTTGAAAGGTGATTCTTTTTTAGGTTAGTCTGGGTTTTTGTGTCTCCTTCTCCTACCCTCCCTTTCCAACACTGGAGGGAAGTTCCCTGAGGTGGTTTTCAGATTAGTATTGCTTTTACCCATGGGGTAAAAGAGAGGTTGGAATTAGCTGAACACTACAAGTAACTGGTGGTGGGAGAGTCAAGGAACACAGATGAAGGGAGGTGTGGAGAATTTGAATGGGAGGCCGGCTGAAATGAATTGGCATAGAAACCTGAAAGGTTGAAAGTACTGAACACTGATGCCAAAATTTCTCTCTCTGCCCCCATTCTCTCTTTAAAAAATTATTTATTTATTTTTTACTGTCCTGGGTCTTCATTGCTATGCATGGACTTTCTCTAGTTTTTCGGGTGGGGACTACTCTCTAGTTGTGGTGTATGGGCTTCTTATCATGGTGGCTTCTATTGTTGTTGAGCATGGGCTCTAGGGCATGAGGACTTCAGAAGTTGTAGTCTGTGGGCTCTCCTAGCCTAGGGTACAGGCTCAGTTGCTCCCTGGCATGTGGAATCTTCCTGGACCAGGTATTAAACCCAAGTCTCCTGCATTGGCAGGCAGACTCTCATCCAGTGTACAACCAGGAGTCTTCTGCCCACATTCTTGAAAGTTGATCTTGTCTTTGTTTCTCCCTAGTACTTCAGTGAAGCTGCTGCCTTTGGCCTGGTCCCAGAACATGTCTTCATCAGTTTCCCAAGCAATCTTGCCTGTGTACCACATCCAACCCTTGTTGCCTATTAATTTTTAACTACTTTATATCCAAAATTATGCTTGATTTCCTGAGTAAGAGTTCCTGGAAGCAAAACCTTCTAGTACTAACTGTGATACTGAGTAAACTCAAATGTGTCTAGGAGCAGCTGCTGACATTTTGACTGAAAAATATGATGGTTGAAAGGAGCAGAACAAGTAGATTTTATCAGTTACATAAATGTCTGGACTAACCAGTCCCATGGAAATGTATTTTTGATTGGTGTCTCAGGGTAGTGAAACTCATCAAGGACCAACTTAGATTTAATAAATACCAATGTGGCTTTGGGGTCACACAGAATCGGACACGACTGAAGCGACTTAGCAGCTAGCAGTAGCAGCAATGTGGCTTATGGGAGGAACTTGAGAACCCTCAAGTCTGTGTACTCAAATGACCAGTGTTATAATGGTGGGTAGCCTTTCCTTTAATACCATGACTCCCCCTTTCCCCTTCAAAGTACATTTTAATTAGCTTTTATTAAATATGCTTCAGCCTAAAGAAGGCAAATTAGGAAAAGGTGTAAAAATAGCACTGGCAGTATTACAGTGAACTTTGCTTGAAAGCTAAGGCAAGGAGGCAGTAGAGTTCTAAACGACAGGCCCAAACTCTCCCTTCCCAGAGTCCTCTTTGAAATGCTGTGTTAATGTGCTTTTTCTTTAAATATTTATCACACTTAAACCATTTTCTAGATCAGAAGGGCTGTCAGAAGGGCACTTTAATAACTTTGCTGCTGCTGCTGCTGCTGCTAAGTCACTTCAGTCGTGTCCGACTCTGTGTGACCCCATAGACGGAAGCCCACCAGGCTCCCCCGTCCCTGGGATTCTCCAGGCAAGAACACTGGAGTGGGTTGCCATTTCCTTCTCCAATGTGTGGAAGTGGAAAGTGAAAAGTGAAAGTGAAGTCGCTCAATCGTGTCCGACCCTTAGCGACCCCACGGACTGCAGCCTACCAGGCTCCTCCATCCATGGGATTTTCTAGGCAATAGTACTGGAGTGGCTTGCCATTGCCTTCTCCGAATAACTTTGCACTTGGGGTAAATTGGAAGGATTCGTTAGTGCTGATGAATTAAAAAGGAATACCAGTAAGTTCAGGTTTCAGTATTTCAAAGAAAGTTAGAAATTGCCTCACATGGTCACCAATTTCTAAACCAATGGTTTTTAACAGTGATATCCATTAAATTTTTAAATGCAGGCAAATACATATACACATAAACAGAAACATGCACACACACAGACTCAAACTATAGAGACACTTTCCACCCAAATTTTCTCTTCACTTGAAGTTCAGTTGCCATAGGTCTGGAATAGAATCTAAGCATCTGCATAGGACATTATGCTATAAAGCCAATATTGAAAACCCATGCCCCAGATATTTACATTTGGTCTGGAGTTCGATGCCAGCTGGATGCTTTATTGTGTAACAGATTTATTTAACAAATAGTTTGCCAGGCAGTGTTACAAGTGCTTTCAAATACTAACTCCTTTAATAGTCTCACATCAACCCTATGAGGTAGGTGCTGTTATCACCATTCCCATTTTGCAGATCAAGGTAAAAAGGGGGTCCTAAGGTGTTCAAACGTCTACCAATAATCTTCTATCAAAAGTAAAAAGGCACAAAAATTATATCCCACAGAAATATATTGATTATTCTTAAGTGTATGTCAAAGTCCTACAAACATTGTAAAATAACTATATAAGATGATAACTTATGACATTAACCAGAGTGAGAGAAGATACCTGGATCTGGTTTATGAATATTAAGGAACACATAAATCAACTTTACTCTCTCCTAAAATGAAATGAATAGCTGAAGAATAGGTTCTGCTATGAAACTTTATTCCGAGGGAGGGGAAGGGAAAAACCGGACACAAGTCAAACCCATGTGAGTGTTCCAACGGTTATTTAAACATAAGACTGCAATTTTCCCTTTCTGCATTTTTACAAATCAAGAAAAGCTCTGACTTCTTGATGACCTTGAAATGTACTCTTGTATTATCAATGTTACGACCAATGTTACCACCAAATCTAGCAATGTGAAATTCAAAAACTAGTACATAAATTCAGTCTTCTGTGTTTGTGAATCTCTTGTGCTTCACTGACCTTTCAAAACAGTCTTTTATCAGTAAGTTAGATCAGTGACTGAACCTAGGTCCCAGCCTCAACTCTGAGATGAATGAATGAGATCTATGTTCTCTCCCTCCTCACACCCTCAATTTCTTCATCTGTAAGATGGATGGGTTTGCCTCAGATGCTCTCTCCAAAGTCTCTACCAGTACTAATGTTATTAAGAGCCATTGTTACAGGAAGTTCATGACTTCTTTTTCTTCAGAGTAATAATATGTTCCTGCCTAACCCCTGGATCTATGAGTGAGCATTAATTAGAAAGAATGTAGTGCTCTGTGGTGGGCAGCTGAATTATCTTACCTAGCAGAAATGAATTGTCAGCTTTCATTAGGTGTTGTCATGCTCAGTGATTGATTGCACCAGAACAAGTGTTAGGCTAACGTTCAATTATTCCAGGGTTCTAAAGAGGCAGTGTATTCTACTCTAAATTCCTGAGAATTAGGAATGATGCAAAGCATGTAAAATGGTTGAATGGATGCAAGTAATTGTTCCCTTTGCATTTAATGTTTCCATTTTGAGACTGTTGATGCTGCATCTGGTTTTACCATCTTTTAAAATTTGTCAAGGTAAGAAGAAAAAGTTTCTGGAAAGCCTTAATGTGGCAATCACTAATGATCCTCTTTGTGCTTTTAGCTGCATTGCTCCTTTGATCTGTCCCCCAGGATAGAAGTAGGTGAGGAAACCCTCCTCCTAGGGAAAATGAATCAAGAAAGAGCCAGGTATCAGTGGTGGTTAGGAAGGAGGAGGCTTGAAGTAATCATTTTCTTTTTCTTCCAACAGGAGTTAAATTGTCAGAGCCTTTGCATTATCAGCTTTTCTCCTTTAATCTAAAAGTTAAAAGCTATTGTTCTCATTGGAATTGATTTTCTGTTTCTTGCTTTACTCCATCAACCTTTTGGTGAGGAGCCATGGAATAATTCAGGATGTTCTCTCTAAGGTAACGAGCAAGTCAGCATGACTAGCCCTGATCATTGGCCCCTTGCCTGGGTGATGAAGGATGCTTCATAACTTCTTTCGCTGGGCATGGGGTGGCTTGTGATTTTCTTGATATGCTTGTTGTCTGATTTTTCAAGAGCTGCTCTAACTGTGGCTTAGGAATCCAAGAGGACTGGGCAAGGCCAGGCTGAAGGGACTGTTTTGCCCCTTGGAGGATGCGTGTGTGCTCACTTACTTCAGTCATGTCCTACTCTTTGCAACCCCATAGACTGTAGCCCTCCAGGCTCCTCTATGCATGGGATTCTCCAGGCAAAAATACTGGAGGGGGTTGCCATTCCCTTCTTCAGGGCATCTTCCTGACCCAGTGATCGAACCTAGGTCTCCTGCATTGCAGGTGGATTCTTTACCATGTAAGCCACCAGGGAAGCCCTTCTTGGAGGATATTATCTAATAAAAGCTCCTTACTATCTGGGAAAAAAAAATACACTCCTCTTCCCCTGGCTTCAACAGAACCATTTTCTAGCCCACCATGTACCTCTGTCCATGGGATTTCCCAGGCAAGAGTATTGGAGTGGGTTGCCATTTCCTCCTCTAGGGGATCTTCGTGACCCAGGGATCAAACCCCATGTCTACTGTGTCTCCTGTATTGCAGGTAGATTCTTTACCCAGTGAGCCATTGGGGAAGCCCAATTAATACTTTATTTGGTAGCAAATATTTGGTGTGTGCCAGACACTGAGCAAAGTCCTTAGGTGAATATCCTCTACCATGAAGACTACCTGCCCTTACCCCTTCAGGCTTTTCTCTATTGCTTAGAAAGGCTTCTCTAATGCTAAGACCTGAAAGCAATCTGTTTCCCCTAAAGTTGCTTACTTTTAAAGAGAGTATTTTTGTGTTTTCTTAGATTTCAAAATAATAAATGTATTCACCTTTCAAACAACAAGAAAGTTTACAAAACAAAACAGAAGTTTCCCCTTAACTTCCTATCCCATCCTCAATGATCTTATTTGCATCTTCCCAGCTCCCTTTCTGTGTATTTATGTACATGTGTATATATAAGCCTATGTGATTTTTCTGTTTCCAGCAAAACTTTCTGCCTTGTGGAAAATATTATAAATATATATTACTCAATATGATATCTTTTAGCTCCATGTGGCTGTTGAGTACTTGAAATATGTCTAGTGTACCTGAGAAACTGAGTTTTTAATTTTAAGTAGTTTCAGTTGGTTTAAATTTAATAGCCATATGTGGCCATTGGCTATTACTGGACAGTGCAAATCCAGATAATAGGAATCAGGAACTCAGAAAAGAAAACACCAAAGGGAGGAACATACCTCTGGGTACTGGGATATCAGTGTGTTCCTTGAGATGCATTATCTCGCTTAATCTTCACAACCCCACGAGATCAGTTCTATTAAAAGATCTAAGAAGCAAGTCTCAGAGAGATTAGGTAACTTATCCAAGACAGAAAGCATTAGAAGGTGGACTCAAACCTAGACAATCTAGCTCCAGAATGTACCTCCCTGAGCTGAAGGACATGGTGAACCATGTGGTGAAATGCAAATGGCAAGAGTTTTGTCATATTCAAAGCTAAGTTTGAATCTTGATCCTGCCATTTACTGGACTCCTTAACTGTGTGACACTGGGTAAGTCATTGAGCCTCCTTGATTCTTGGTATCAAATCAGTAAAATGAGACTCATAATTCTTTCTTTACCATCATCCATGGGACATTCACTTTAAGACAGAGAAACATGCTTTCCCTTCTTCATCTTCCTTATCAGCAATATTTATTTGCCTTTGGGAGATGACTGCCTATAGTTGGGGTTATGGTCAAGGGCCATGAAACAGATAAAAGTTAGGTGACTTTTACACCAATACAGTATACTAATGCATATATATATGGAATTTAGAAAGATGCAAATGATAACCCTGTATACGAGACAGCAAAAGAGACACAGATGTATAGAACAGTCTTTGGGACTCTGTGGGAGAGGGTGAGGGTGGGATGATTTGGGAGAATGGCATTGTATGTTGTCATATGTGAAACAAATCACCAGTTAAGGGTCGATGCATGTTATAGGATGCTTGGGGCTGGCGTGCGTGGATGACCCAGAGGGAGGATAAAGGGAGGAGGGAGGTGAGAGGGGGGTTCAGGAGGGGGAACTTATGTAAACCCAGGGCGAATTCATGTCAATGTATGGCGAAACTAACCAATATAATATTGTAAAATAATTTGCCTCCAATAAAAAATAAATTAATTACAAAAAAAGGGTGAGTTTTACATAGAATAAAATTAAGTATGTACATTGGTCTTTGTGGACCAGCCCTTACTAGCATGGAATGCTAGCAACTGAGATAACTGAGAATTTGTCCATACCTCAAATGAGACTCTTGAGAATCCCTTGGGCAGCAAGAAGATTGAACCAATCAATCCTAAAGGAAATCAACCCAGATATTCATTGGAAGGACCTATGCTGAAGCCGAAGTTCTAATACTTTGGCCATCTGATGTGAAGGACCATCTCATTTGAAAAGACTTTGTTGCTGGGAAAGAGTGAGGACAGGAGGAGAAGGATTTGACAGAGGATGAGGTGGTGGATAGCATCATGGACTCAATGGACATGTGTTTGATTAAAGTCCAGGAAATAGTGAAGGACAGGGAAGCCTGGCATGCTGTAGTTCATGGGATCACAAAGAATTCAACATGACTTAGCAACTGAACAACAACAAGTGAGACAAAAGGATTCTCCTGAACTACCTCACTGAGTATAAGGCTAAAGGCAGGGAGTAGTTTTGTTTGCTAGAAATGAGTTTGTTATGCTTAAGATTTATAGTCAGACTGTGGATCAAGTCTCAGTTCTACTGCTTACTATCTGTGTGGACTTAACAAAGGCCAGCTACTCTCTTTATTAGTTTCCTCATCTATAAAATGGGAGTAATAATAGTACCAACCTCCTACCTCATTGTATTATGAGGATTTGTGAAAAGTTTATGATAAATACTCGGAGAAGGCAATGGCAAGCCACTCCAGTACTCTTGCCTAGAAAATCCCATGGATAGAGGAGCCTGGTAGGCTGCAGTCCAGGGGGTCGCTAAGGGTCAGACACGACTGAGCGACTTCACTTTCACTTTTCACTTTCACACATTGGAGAGGGAAATGGCAACCCACTCCAGTGTTCTTGCCTGGAGAATCCCAGGGACGGGGGAGCCTGGTGGGCTTCCATCTGTGGGGTCACACAGAGTCAGACACGACTGAAGTGACTTAGCAGCAGCAGCATGGTAAATACTTAGGTCCTAACACAAGGTACATGGCTACTACCATTTTCACTTCTATCAACAGCAGCAACTTCAGTGGCTTATTCATCACTACCACCACCAGGCCATGTAGATGCTGAGGACTTACCTTCTCGTCTCAACTCTGCAATACCCTTGGAGACACAGGGCAATTTCACAAACCCCATGTGCTTCAGGTGTTTACTTTTTCCAAGCAGGATAATAAAAATTTCCTACATGGTTACTGTGATCATTAATTAGAAACATCTAACAAATCTCTTGCATACCTAGAACATACGGATCCATCTACTTCAAAGTTTTTTCTTTTTAGAGTACCTGCTAAGGTACTTTAGACAGTTTCTTTTTGATATACTGGGCGTGTCCAGACTTTAGCCTAGATTTCATGAAATATCCATTTTCTTTACTGGGCCATCTTTCCACTTAGCCTCACCCCCAATTATATAATGTCATGAAACATTTGAGGAAAGAAAATATTTAAAGCCTATTTCCTTGAGATTCAGTACTGGGATTGCTTTTGTATTTTTGAATCTCCAATCACTTTCTTAGCTCTGAAAGAAAGGTAGGCACTTCTGACCACGTGGTTTATGAACCTTGTAATGGTTCATTTGGAGTAGTGTGTTTTTGTATTAATAACATGTCTGAAACATGTGCTTGTAACATACTCCATTGCATGATTCTTTCTCTGAGATCTACTAGAAATATCAGTCTGTTTAAAGGGAGGTGTTAAATGTTAGCATATTTATGAAGCTCTTCCAGGAAAGAATACTGTGTAAATCATAACATCAATCTAAATGGTCACTATTTAAAAAGAAATTTTACTGGAAAACAGTTGATTTACAATATAGTGTTAGTTGGTCAATCACTATTAATTCAAGCTAATTGTAGGAGAGACCAGTCTGAACTGGTGAGGAATCTAAATAGTAGAATGTGTGAAAAGGAGTGCTGGGTAATTTGTGATGAGTAAGAATCATGCTGGGCCTGCTTCACTTGTAATTTTAATCACTGTAATAATGGGATGGAATTAAAGTATTTGAAAGCACAGTTTCATCTATTAAGTAGTTTGAATATTCCTCCAGCATTTCTGTTTATACCATTAATTTGCTTAGTAAAGCCTTTCTTCAGGGATAATACAAGGTCAGCTTAAGCCCAGCCTGTGTCCAAATGATCAGAAAACTTGAGTTTATGAGGTTCGCATTAATGAGGGCTTATTACAATAATAAATCAAGAAAGAGGAAAACTTAGAGAAGGCTCTAGGTTATGCTTTTATTTTATTTAATTGCTTTTTTTCTTATTATAAATTCCACCTTCAGTGTCACAATACATGTGATGTTAGGATTAGAATAGTCCCCTGGAAATCCCAGAAATAACTGTATACTTTGAAACAGAGACCCATTTATTAGTGCCAGTTAATCTCCAGTGAATGTAACATCAGTAAAGTAAGTAGATAATATGAAAATGTTAAATTTTATTGCTAATCTTAAATTCTGCTTTAGGGTAAAGAAAAACCTTAATATTATGGCTAAAGAGTCAAGTCACACTAGATTAGCATTCTTGTACATTAATAATGAAAATAGCTGAGCCCGATTAGTGTCACTTGAAGTTTTTTGAATGAGAGATATGTCCTTACAAATTAAATGGTTTGAATACTGGATAGAGTCTAGGGAAATAATTCTTATTAAAAAGTTAAAACTTGCCCTTCTCTTCTAATGAAAAATTTATCATTGGTATAGCATTACATACAATTCACTCTGCAGCATGAAAACGATGGAACTTTGTAGACCATAAAAGTGTAATAAAGAAGCCACTAAAATTGATTTTCATTTAAGTAGATTACCAGTATTTTCTTCCTTAAATGGAGGAAGTGTTCTGTACTCCTCCTACCTATTTTCAGCCATGATACTCTTTCTCCATGCATGATTAGACACCCCCTCCCATTTGAGGATGCTAAAATGTCCCTTGTTTTTCTCATCCTTAACTATAAAACCTTTTTCAGTCTGGCAAAAGAAGAGGAAATATATAGAACTGAATGTAAAAAATTTTACAAGTACACAGATAAACTAAATTGTAAGATAGTGAACTGCCTCCCCATTATTCTAATTCTCTTCATTCTTCTTCAACCCTCCCAATTCTAATATGCCCAGTGGTCTTCCACCTAACCTAGGTTCTTGTAGTGTGATGCCCCGAACAAGCCTACACTCCTTTTCTGTCCCCAATGCCACAAGGCTTACTTGTTCTGAGTCTATTTTATCGGACTGCTGCTGTTTGTCAAGAGTGTTATTAGTTGTAGTAATGGCAGTAGAAGGAATCATAATGTAATAATGAAAACAATAGCCAATGTTGAGTATAATGACTGTTTTATTGTGCTCCAGCCACTATTTTTATACCTATATTTATTTTAATTGAAGGCTAATTACTTTACAATATTGTAGTGGCTTTTGCCATACATTGACATGAATCCACCCCAGGTATACATGTGTTCCACATCCTGAACCCCCCTCCCACCTCCCTCCCCATCCCATCCCTCTGGGTTATCCCAGTGCACCAGCCCTGAGCACCCTGTCTCATGCATCGAACCTGGACTGGCAATCTGTTTCACATATGATAATATACATGTTTCGATGCTATACTCTCAGATCATCCCACCCTCGCCTTCTCCCACAGAGTCCAAAAGACTGTTCTTTACATCTGTGTCTCTTTTGCTGTCTTGCATATAGGGTTATTGCTATCATCTTTCTAAATTCCATATATATGCATTAGTATACTGTATTGGTGGTTTTATTTCTGGCTTACTTCACTCTGTATAATAGGCTCCAGTTTCATCCACCTCATTAGAATTGATTCAAATGTATTCTTTTTAATTCCACTGAGTTTATGTACCACAGCTTTCTTATCCATTCGTCTGCAGATGGAAATCTAGGTTGTTTCCATGTCCTGGCTACTATAAACAGTGCTGCCATGAACATTGGGGTACATGTGTCTCTTTCAATTCTGGTTTCCTCGGTGTGTATGCCCAGCAGTGGGATTGCTGGGTCGTATGGCAGTTCTATTTCCAGTTTTTTAAGGAATCTCCACACTGTTCTCCATAGTGGCTGTATTAGTTTGCATTCCCACCAACAGTGTAAGAGGGTTTCCTTTTTTCCACACCCTCTCCAGCTGCTATTGTTTGTAGATATTTGGATAGCAGCCATTCTGACCAGTGTGGGATGGTACCTCACTGTGGTTTTGATTTGCATTTCTCTGATAATGAGTGATGTTGAGCATCTTTCCATGTGTTTGTTAGCCATCTGTATGTCTTCTTTGGAGAAATGTCTGTTTAGTTCTTTGGCCCATTTTTTGATTGGGTCGCTTATTTTTCTGGTATTGAGCTGCAGGAGTTGCTTGTATATTTTTGAGATTAATTCTTTGTCAGTTGCTTCATTTGCTATTATTTTCTCCCATTGTGAAGGCTATCTTTTCACTTTTCTTATAGTTTCCTTTGATGTGCAAAAGCTTTTAAGTTTAATTAGGTCCCATTTGTTTATTTTTGCTTTTATTTCCATTACTCTGGGAGGTGGGTCATAGAGGATCCTGCTGTGATTTATGTCAGAGAGTGTTTGCCTATGTTCTCCTCTAGGAGTTTTATAGTTTCTGGTTTTACATTTAGATCTTTAATCCATTTGAGTTTATTTTTGTGTATGGTGTTAGGAAGTGTTCTAGTTTCATTCTTTTACAAGTGGCTGACCAGTTTTCTCAGCATCACTTGTTAAAGAGATTGTCTTTTCTCCATTGTATATTCTTGCCTCCTTTGTCAAAGATAAGGTGTCCATAGGTGCATGGATTTATCTCTGGGCTTTCTGTTCTGTTCCATTGATCTATATTTCTGTCTTTGTGCCAGTACCATACTGTGTTGATGACTGGGGCTTTGTAGTATAGCCTGAAGTCAGGCAGGTTGATTCCTCCAGTTCCATTCTTCTTTCTCAAGATTGCTTTGGCTATTCGAGGTTTTTTGTATTTCCATACAAATTGTGAAATTATTTGTTCTAGTTCTGTGAAAAATACTGTTGGTAGCTTGATAAGGATTTCATTGAATGTATAGGTTGCTTTGGGTAGTATCCTCATTTTCACTATATTGATTCGTCCAATCCATGACCATGGTTATTTCTCCATCTATTAGTGTCCTCTTTGATTTCTTTCATCAGTGTTTTATAGTTTTCTATATATAGGTGTTTTGTTTCTTTAGGTAGATATATTCCTAAGTATTTTATTATTTTCACTGCAATGGTAAATGGGATTGTTTCCTTAATTTCTCTTTCTGTTTTCTTAGTGTATAGGAATGCAAGGGATATCTGTGTGTTAACTTTCTATCTTGCAACTTTATTATATTCATTGATTAGTTCTAGTAATTTTCTGGTGGAGTCTTTAGGGTTTTCTATATAGAGGATCATGTCATCTGCAAACAGTGAGAGTTCTATTCCTTCTTTTCCAATCTGGATTCCTTTTATTTCGTTTTCTGTTCTGATTTTTGTGGCCAAAATTTCCGAAACTATGTTGAATACAAGTGGTGAAAGTGGGCACCCTTGCCTTGTTCCTGACTTTAGGGGAAATGCTTTCAGCATTGAGTATAATGTTTGCTGTGGGTTTGACATATATAGCTTTTATTATGTTGAGGAATGTTCCTTCTATTCCCGCCTTCTGGAGGGTTTTTATCATAAATGGATGTTGAATTTTGTCAAAGGCTTTCCCTGTATCTATTGAGATAATCATATGGTTTTTATCTTTCAATTTGTTAATGTGCTGTATTACATTGATTGATTTGTGGATATTAAAGAATTGTTGCATTCCTGGAATAAAGCCCCTTGATCGTGATGTATGATCTTTTTAACATTTTGTTGGATTCTCTTTGCTAGAATTTTGTTAAGGATTTTTGCATCTATGTTCATCAGTGATATTGGCCTGCAGTTTTCTTTTGTGTGGCATCTTTGTCTGGTTTTGGTATTAGGATGATCATGGCCTCATAGAATGAGTTTGGCAGTTTACCTTCCTCTGCAATTTTCTGGAAGAGTTTGAGTAGGATAGGTGTTAGCTCTTCTCTAAATTTTTGGTAGAAATCAGCTGTGAAGCTGTCTAGACCTGGACTTTTGTTTGCTGGAAGATTTCTGATTACAGTTTCAAATTCCGTGCTTGTGATGGGTCTGTTCAGATTTTCTATTTCTTCCTGGTTCAGTTTTGGAAAGTTGTACTTTTCTAAGAATTTGTCCATTTCTTCCAAGTTGTCCATTTTATTGGCATATAATTGCTGATAGTAGTCTCTTATGATCCTTTGTATTTCTGTGTTGTCGGTTGTGATCTCTCCATTTTCATTTCTAATTTTATTGATTTGGTTTTTCTCCCTTTGTTTCTTGATGAGTCTGGCTAGTGGTTTGTCAATTTTACTTACCCTCTCAAAGAACCAGCTTTTGGTTTTGTTGATTTTTGCTGTGGTCTCTTTTGTTTCTTTTGCATTTATTTCTACCCTAATTTATAAGATTTCTTTACTTCTACTAACCCTGGTGTTCTTCATTTCTTCCTTTTCTAGTTGCTTTAGGTGTAGAGTTAGGTCATTTAGTTGATTTTTTTCTTGTTTCTTGAGGTATGCCTGTATTGCTATGAACTTCCCCCTTAGCACTGCTTTTACAGTGTCCCAGCAGTTTTGAGTTGTTGTGTTTTCATTTTCATTCGTTTCTATGCATATTTTGATTTCTTGTTTCATTTCTTCTATGATTTGTTGGTTATTCAGCAGCATGTTGTTCAGCCACCAAGGCTAGATTTATGGCCCAGGATGTGATCTATCCTGGAGAAGGTTCCGTGTGTGCTTGAGAAGAAGGTGAAATTCATTGTTTTGGGGTGAAATGTCCTATAGATATCAATTAGGTCTAACTGGTCTATTGTATCATTTAACGTTTGTGTTTCCTTGTTAATTTTCTGTTTAGTTGATCTATCCATAGGTGTGAGTGGGGTATTAAAGTCTCCCACTGTTATTGTGTTATTGTTAGTTTCCCCTTTCATACTTGTTAGCATTTGTCTTACATATTGCGGTGCTCCTATATTGGGTGCATATATATTTATTGTTATCTCTTCTTCTTGGATTGATCCTTTGATCATTATGTAGGATCCTTCTTTGTCTCTTTTCACCGCCTTTGTTTTAAAGTCTATTTTATCTGATATGAGTATTGCTACTCCTGCTTTATTTTGGTCTCTATTTGCGTGGAATATCTTTTTCCAACCCTTCATTTTCAATCTGTCTGTGTCCCTCATTTTGAGGTGGGTCTCTTGTAGACAACATATATAGGGGTCTTGTTTTTGTATCCCTTCAACCAGCCTTTGTCTTTTGGTTGGGGCACTCAACCCATTTACATTTAAGGTAATTATTGATAAGTATGATCCCGTTGCCATTTACTTCTGTTTTGGGTTTGAGTTTATACACACTTTCTGTGTTTCCTGTCTAGAGAAGATCCTTTAGCATTTGTTGGAGAGCTGGTTTGGGGATGCTGAATTCTCTCAGCTTTTGCTTGTCCATAAAGCTTTTGATTTCTCCTTCATATTTGAATGAGATCCTTGCTGGGTACAGTAATCTGGGTTGTAGGTTTTTCTCTTTCATCACTGTAAGTATGTCTTGCCATTTCCTCCTTGCCTGAAGAGTTTCTATTGAAAGATCAGCTATTATCCTTATGGGCATCCCCTTGAGTGTTGTTTATTGTTTTTCCCTTGCTGCTTTTAATATTTGTTCTTTGTGTTTGATCTCTGTTAATTTGATTAATATGTGTCTTGGGTCTTTTGCATTGGATTTATCCTGTTTGGGACTCTTTGGGTGTCTTGGACTTGTGTGACTATTTCTTCCCCCATTTTAGGGAAGTTTTCAACTATTATCTCCTCAAGTATTTTCTCATGGTCTTTCTTTTTGTCTTCTTCTTCTGGGACTCCTATGATTCAAATTTTGGGACGTTTTCCATTATCCCAAAGGTCCCTTAGGTTGTCCTCATTTATTTTAATTCTTTTTTCCTCTTTGCTTCATTTATTTCTACCATTCTATATTCTACCTCATTTATCATATCTTCTGACTCTGTTATTCTACTGTTGGTTCCCTCCAGAGTGTTTTTGATCTCATTTATTGCATTATTCATTACTGATTGACTCTTTTTTATTTCTTCTAAGACCTTGTTAAACATTTCTTGTGTCTTCTCAATCCTTGTCTCCTGTAACTCCATTTTGTTTTCAAGTTTTTGGATCATTTTTACTATCATTATTCTGAATTCTTTTTCAGGTAGACTCCCTATCTCTTCCTCTTTGGTTTGGTTTGGTGGGCATTTATCATGTTCCTTTACCTGCTGAGTATTTCTATGTCTTTTCATCTTGTTTAAATTGCTGTGTTTGGGTGGCCTTTCTGTATTCTGGCAGTTTGTTGTTTCTCTTTATTGTGGAGATTCTTCCCTATGGGTGGGGTTGGACGAGTGGCTTGTCAAGATTTCCTGGTTAGGGAGACTTGTGTCAGTGTTCTGGTGGGTGGAGCTGGATTTCTTCTTTATGGAGTGCAATGAAGTGTCCAGTAGTGAGTTTTGAGATGTCTATGGGTTTGGTGTGACTTTGGGCAGCTGTATATTGAAGTTCAGGGCTATGTTCCTGTTTTGCTGGAGAATTTGCATGGTATGTCTTGCTCTGGAACTTGCTGGCTCTTGGGTGGAGCTTGGTTTCATTGTAAGTATGGTACTTTGGCCACCACATGCAAAGAGTTGACTCACTGGAAAAGACTGATGCTGGGAGGGATTGGGTGCAGGAGGAGAATGGGACGTTGGAGAATAAGATGGCTGCATGGCATCACCGACTCGATGGACATGAGTTTGAGTGAACTCCGGGAGTTGGTGATGGACAGGGAGGCCTGGCGTGCTGTGATTCATGGGGTCGCAAAGAGTCAGACATGACTGAGCGACTGAATTGAACTGAACTGAACTGATGGAGGCTTTTGGATGAGCTCTTATTGATTAATGTTCCCTGGAATCAGGAGTTATCTGGTGTTCTCAGGCTTTGGGCTTAAGCCTCCTGCCTCTGGTTTTCAGTCTTATTCTTACAGTAGCCTCAAGAATTCTCCATCCATACATCACTGATGATAAAACTTCTAGGTTAATGGTGAAAAGATTCTTTATAGTCAGGGACACCCAGAGAGGTTCACAGAGTTACATGGAGAAGAGAGGAGGGAGGAGGGAGATAGAGGTGACCAGGAGGAGGAAAGGGGGAATCAAAAGGGGGGAGAGCCATCTAGCCAGGAAACAGTTCCCTATGTGTTCTCCAGAGTCTGGAACCCTAAGAGGTTCACGGAGTTACATGGAGAAGAGAAGAGGGAGAAAGGAGACACAGGTGAGCAGGAGGAGAAAAGGGGGAATCAAAAGGAGAGTGATAGATCTAGGCAGTACTCTGTTCCCTCAGTGTTCTCCACAGTCTGGAACACACACACAGATTTACAGAGTTGGGTAGAGAAGAGAAGGGGGAGGGAGGAGATAGAGGTGACCTGGGGGAGAAAAAGGAAAGTCAAAAGGGGGAGAGAGTAATCATGCCAGTAATTCCACTCCTAAGTAAAAATGGGTACAGAAGATTGCATTCTTAAATGTACAAAATGGATAACAAATACTATAAAGCAAAGATTGAAAATCTAGAGTAGAGGTTAGACTCTTGAAAATACAATATTAAAAAAACATCACAAAAGTTTAAGAAATATATATGAAGTTTGCTTTAAAAATAGGGTCTTTTTTTGCAAGGTTATCAGTTCAGTTCAGTTCAGTCACTCAGTCGTGTTCGACTCTTTGCGATCCCAAGAATCGCAGCATGCCAGGCCTCCCTGTCCATCACCAACTCCCAGAAACTCAAACTCATGTCCATTGAGTCGGTGATGCCATCCAGCCATCTCATCCTCTGTCGTCCCCTTCTCCTCCTGACCCCCATTCCCTCCCAGCATCAGAGTCTTTTCCAATGAGTCAACTCTTCGCATGAAGTGGCCAAAGTATTGGAGTTTCAGCTTTAGCATCAGTCCTTCCAATGAACACCCAGGACTGATCTCCTTTAGAATGGACTGGTTGGATCTCCTTGCAGTCCAAGGGACTCTCAAGAGTCTTCTCCAGCACCACAGTTCAAAAGCATCAATTCTTCGGTGCTCAGCTTTCTTCACAGTCCAACTCTCACATCCATACATGACCACTGGAAAAACCAAAGCCTTGACTAGATGGACCTAGGTAATAATAGGTTGTAAAAATGAAAATTAAAGGAGTAATAGCGGACCATAATTTTTTAATTTAAAAAATGATAATAGTAAAAGTATATCTAGGAATTTCTCTGGAACTGTTGAGGGCAGTGTGGGGTCAGTTCAGTTTCAGATAGTTCAGTCAGTTTCAGTTCCAGCTTATACTTCTCAAGATCTATAGGCCTCTTCCGATGTAGTCGGTGCTAACCACAGGGATTTTAATCTGTTGCTCCTGTTACTTCCAAAGCAGTCCCCTCTGTTTATTTGGCTTCTTCTGTTTGCAGGTCTCTTCAGTGTCTAATTTCTGCCCTGACACAAGGGGGTGAAGGTGGTCTCTTGTTTAGGCTCACTTGTTCTGTTGTTCTGTGGGGAGGGAGGAACACTGCAAACAAATATCACTGGCATATGTGGGGAGTGCTTGCAGTGTCTCAGCCACACTGGGTTTGCCCCTGCTCACTGCATGTGTGCTTTCCCAATCTACCCTGCTCAGGCTTCAGGTTGCTCTGCGGGGAGCGGGCCCTGGGTTGTGTGCACTTCCCAGGTCTAAGCCACTCAGGTTCAGGTTCTTGGGTACTCCACAAAGGTGCAGACTTGGTTGGCCCTGTGTTTTGTGCCCTTCCCTGGTCCAAGCAGCTCAGTCAACCAGGTGCTTAGCAAGCGCACTCTCCCCAGGCGGTGACTGCATCTTATCACCTCTCCAGTCCCAGATGCTTGGATTCCTGGATGGCAGCAGATGCACCCATCTCTGGTGTGTTTTGTGTCTCTTCTGGGGTGCTCATCTCTGGCTGCTACCCTCCCGGCGATGTCAACTGTCCAGAATCCCAGGAAGTCTTGGTTAGAAACTGGAAGCCTGTTCGTAGTTTGGTAAGGGATGCCGTCTCTGGTGCCAAGTTTGCCCCTTTCCAGCCCTGGTTGGTGCCCACCTGCCCCCTGCCTCCAGCAGGGGATGGGCCAGTCCGCAGCCTGCTAGCTCTCCTCTGGTATTCACTCAGTCCTTTGTTCTGTGAGCGGGCCCGGCAGTACCTTAGGTTAGGGCTTTTCGTGGGATAGTTCTCTCTCTCTCTCTCTCTCTCTCTTTTTTCCCTCTCTCTCTCTAGCTGTCCCACAGTTTAGGTTGCTATCTCATGTTAGCTCCCTCAGATTGCCCTCAGGGCATTCAGGTCCAGTCCTTAGCCTAAGCAATGCAGCCTGTTCCTCCCAGTTCAGCCCCCGCTTGCTGGTGGCAGATGTGAGCGTCTGGGGTACTTCTCTGCTGGGAGTTGCCATTAGGCACGTAATCTGTGGGTTTTATCTATTTATTTTTCTTCCAAGTTATGTTGACCTCCAAGATTCCAAAACTCCCCACAGACCCGCCAGTGAGATGGTTTCCTGGTGTTTGGAAACTTCTCTTTTAAGACTCCCTTCCCAGGACGGATCTCCATCCCTAACTGTTTTGTCTCTCTTTTTATCTTTTATATTTTGTCCTACCTCCTTTAGAAGATAATGGGCTGCTTTTCTGGGTGCCTGGTTTCCTCTTCCAGCGTTCAGAAGTTGTTTTGTGGAACTTGCTCGGCGTTCAAATGTTCTTTCAATGAATCTGTGGGGGAGAAAGTGGTCTCCCTGTCCTATTCCTTCTCCATCTTAGGACTGCCTCCTCCAGCCTCTCTTTAAGCATTTTACATTCAGTACTGCATTTAATCCTCACTTTCACAGATGATGAAATTGAGACTTAAGACTAAATGACTTGTCTAAGGTCCCACAATGAGTAAGAAGACTCACTCTTATTTATTTAATTCCAAATGTCCAATCTCTTAACTGCTACTTCTCTAGACTTCCTTCTTAGCTTTAGGAAAAACAGGAAGGAAAAACAATCCCTGAAAATGTTTTGAAAAATGTCCTTAATGGTTGTTACCTCAAGTATTTATAGTTCATTATTAGATTTTGCTGCATTCTGTCTTATTGCAAAAGTAGAGGAAGAAGAAAGAGAGAGGGGGTAATGTAGGTGAGGAAAAGAAGAGATGAAAGAGGAAGAATAATTAACTCTCATTCTGGAGTGGACAGTTTTCCCTAGTCAGCCATCTAAATGGATAACCTCTAGGCTTCTGTTGATCTTTGCTGAGGTGTGTGCCACCCAAAGCTGAGGTGATATGGTGAAAAGGACATGAATATCTCCCATCTCCCTTCTGTGTTCATGCACAAATTCTTACCCTAATCATTTGTGGCCAGGGTAGCAAAGTTGTTTTACCCAACAAAAGTCATAGCAACTTAGTGAGAGAAAAAAAAAAAAAAAAACCTTCGCAGGACACTTTTCTTAAAAGATCAGTAGACACAGGCCTGGCAAGCCTCTGAGATTACCTCAACTTCTCCTCGATCTTATTGAATACATATCTGTATGATTCTCCTAGGGATAAATCAGTTGATGACCAATATAATAATTGGACACAGCCTCCAGATGACAGGAAAAGTGTCATTGCCTCGGGTGTGAGAATTCTTCCAACCCCAAGAAGGTGCACTGAAATATTTGGCACTATACATTTGCTTATTCCACATTTCCAAAACCACTGGTCTCTCCTGGGTACACTCTGGGGCCTTTTGAGTTTCAACTCCCATTTCTAATTAGCCTTGCATGAATCAGATTCCCTGAATGTAAAAATTCTTTTGTTTCCTTTAAGATGAACCATAAGAGCTCAGGATCCAGCTGGCCCTAGACACTTAAGGGAACTATTCAGCTCTGCTTTAGTGCCAACTGCCTTTGCTGGTTGAAAGCTCTGTTTTGCTCCCCAACTGTGTTTGTGTGTGACTTATATAAATTAGCTACTTTGGGAACTGCAGGTGATTTTAAGATACAAACTTTTACTTTATTAAAAGCATAAATGAGAAACACACCTTCTGAAACCAACCTGAAGTATGTACTCTAGCATTTGCTTCCTGATCACAATCTAGCATTCTTCTCCAACTGCAGCCAGCCCTTCAGGCACGATGGTCTGGAGCTTATTGCCAGGAATGTCTGGTCTCAAAGATGTACCTGGCAGTGATTTTTTGCCATGAGTGGTCTTTGAGTTTTACAATTTCTGGGTCATCTTCCTTCTGATTCTCTTCTGTTTCTAGACATGATACCTGACAAAGTGCATGCATGCAGGGATTGGCCTTAGAATAGGAAAAATCAAGTCATTGAACACTGGACCTTTGAACATGACATCCTGGTTTGCCTAGGATTGTTCCAGGTTTAGCACTGAAAATCCAATATCAAGAGAAACCCCTACATCTGAAGGAAACCAAGATAGTTGACAATCTTACTAGAATTTTCTTAGGCCATACAGTACAAATAAAATAAAACTAGTCTTCAATGATCTGACTTCAGGTTCTTCCAGTGTCACTTATTATTATATTTAACCATATCTTCAGTTTTTCATAGTATTTATCAATATTTTTATTCTATATTATTCTCTTTAGAGAGTAAGCCCAATGAGTGCTAGTATCATGTTTTCCTTATTCTTTTGCATCTCCAACACTTAACACAATGCCTCACATGAAGTAGACACTCAACACTTCCCTAAAGAATGAATGAGTTAGTAAGTCATGTATTAGCACTAGCCCTCCATTTTCTCATTCATAATGGAACAATTAATTACTTCCAAGAATTGAGCTGATGTATGTGTGAGAGAGACAACATACATATTTCATAAGTCAAACAAAAATACCATTGATGATGGTGATAATCATATGTGCTTCATTAAAAAATATACCTTTTACTGAGCAACATAGTGAGTTCTGGGCCATATCAATGTTTATTTCTTTTTTCGTCCTTATAATCATCGTTCAAATAGGAATACATAGCATAAGACCCATTTTAGAAATAAGGAAATCAAGGTAACAAAGAATTATCAACAGCAAAGTTAGAGGATACAGTCTTTAAGACAACCCTCACTTGTGACACTAACTGCAAGTTTGGTTGATTTCTAAAGCCATCCTCATATAAGATAACTCACTAGGAGGACTCACAAAACTTTCTGAAAGGTATATTCATAGTTATGGTTATTACAGCGAAAGGACATACTTCCCAGGTGGTGGTAGTGGTAAAGAACCTGCCTGCCAGTGCAGGAGACATAAGAGATACGGGTTTGATCCCCTGGGTGGGGAAGATCCCCTGGAGGAGGGCTTGGAAGCCCACTCTAGTATTCTTGCCTGAAGAATCTCATGGACAGAGGAGCCTGGTGGGTAGAGTCTATTGGGTTGCAAAGAGTCAGATATCACCGAAGCAACTTAGTGAGCTTACAGGCATAGGGAAAGGACGCAAATGAAAATTAACTAAGGAAAAAATCACATAGGTCAGAATCCAGGAGAAATGCCAAATGTGGAGTTGGCATTATCCTTTCTATGTGGAGTCAGGGCATATTACTATCCTGCATTGATGTGTGACAATATGCAGGGAGTATTACCAACCAGGAAAGCTCACTGAAATCTCAGTGCTCAGAGTTTTTAATTGAGGCTTTATCTTATAGACATGACTGATTGATTGCCCACATGGTTCATGACAATTTCCTTGCAGACTGATACCAAAGTCCCAACTTTAAATAACATTGTTATTGTATGTTCAGCCAAATAACTCCAGAAAGAATGAAGAGACAGAGCCAAAGCAAGAACAACACCCAGATGTGGATGTGACTGGTGATAGAAGTAAAGTCCGATGCAATATTGCATAGGCACCTGGAATGTTAGGTCCATGAATCAAGGCAAATTGGAAGTAGTCAAACAGGAGATGGCAAGAGTAAACATTGACATGTTAGGAATCAGCGAACTAAAATGGAGTGGAATGGGGTGAATTTAGCTCAGATGACCATTATATCTACTACTGTGGGCAAGAATCCCATAGAAGAAATGGAGTAGGCATCATAGCCAACAGACGAGTCCAAAATGCAGTACTTGGATGCAATCTCAAAAACGACAGAATGATCTCTGTTCATTTCCAAGACAAACCATCCAATATCACAGTAAGCCAAGTCTATGCCCCAACCAGAAATGCTGAAGAAGCTGAAGCTGAACGGTTCTATGAAGACCTACAAGACCTTTTAGAACTAGCACCCCCAAAAGATGTCCTTTTCATTATAGGGGACTGGAATGCAAAAGTAGGAAGTCAAGAGATACCTGGAGTAATGAGCAAATTTGGACTTGGAGCACGAGATGAAGCAGGGAAAAGGATAATAGAGTTTTGCCAAGAGAACGCACTGGTCATATCTAATGCCCTCTTCCAACAGCACAAGAGAAGACTTTACAATGGACAGCACCAGATGGTCAATACCAAAATCAGATTGATTATATTCTTTGCTGCCAAAGATGGAGAAGCTTTATATAGTCAGCAAAAACAAGACTGGGAGTTGACTATGGCTCAGATCAGGAACTCCTAATTGCCAAATTCAGACTTAAATTGAAGAAAGTAGGGAAAACCACTAGACCATTCAGGTATGACCTAAATCAAATCCCTTACAATTATACAGTGGAAGTGACAAATAGATTCAAGGGATTAGATCTGATAGAGTGCCTGAAGAACTATGGAGGGAGGTTCATGACACTGTATAGGAGGCAGTGATCAAGACCATCCCCAAGAAAAAGAAATGCAAAAAGGGAAAGTGGTTGTCTGAGGAGCCCTTACAAATAGCTGAGAAAAAAAGAGAAGCTAAACGCAAAGGAGAAAAGGAAAGATATACCCATTTGAATGCAGAGTTCCAAAGAATACCAAGGAGAGATAAGAAAGCCTTCATCAGCAATCAATACAAAGAAATAGAGGAAAACAACAAAATGGGGAAAACTAGAGCTCTCTTCAAGAAAATTAGAGATACCAAGGGAATATTTCATGCAAAGATGGGCTCAATAAAGGACAGAAATGGTATGGACCTAACAGAATCAGAAATCAGATTGTGATTTCTGGTTATTTTTAAGAAGATATTAAGAATAGGTGGCAAGAATATACAGAATAAATATACAAAAAAATCTTCATGACCCAAGTAACCACGATGGTGTGATCACTCACCTAGAGCTAGACATCCTGGAATGCAAAATCAAATGGGCCTTAGGAAACATCACTGCAAACAAAACTAGTGGAGGTGATAGAATTCCAGCTGAGCTATTTCAGATCCTAAAAGATGAGGCTGTGAAAGTGCTGCAATCAATATGCCAGCAAATTTGGAAAACTCAGCAGTGGCCACAGGACTGGAAAAGGTCAGTTTTCATTCCAATCCCAAAGAATGGCAATGCCAAAGAATGGTCATAGTACCACACAATTGCACTCATCTCAGACGCTAGCTAAGTCATGCTCAAAATTCTCTATGCCAGGCTTCAACAGTACATGAACTGTGAACTTCCATATGTTCAAGCTGGATTTAGAAAAGGTAGAGGAACAATTTGTTGACAATCAAATTGCCAACATCCGTTAGATCATAGAAAAAGCAAAAGAGTTAAAAATCTATTTCTGCTTAATTGACTATGCCAAAGCCTTTGACTGTGTGGATCACAACAAACTGTGGAAAATTCTTAAAGAGATGGAATACCAGACCACCTGACCTACCTCCTGAGGTATCTGTATGAAAGTCAAGAAGCAGCAGTTAGAACTGGACATGGAACAACAGACTGGTTCCAACTCAGTGTATGTCAAGGCTGTATATTGTCACCCTGCTTATTTAACTTATATGCAGAATACATCATTATAAATGCTGGTCTGGAGGAAGCACATGCTGGAATCAAGATTTCTGGGAGAAATATCAATAACCTCAGATATGCAGATGACACCACCCTTATGTCAGAAAGCGAAGAACAGCTAAAGAGCCTTTAGTGAAAGTGAAAGAGGAGAGTGAAAAAGTTGGCTTAATGCTCCACGTTCAGAAAACTAAGATCATGTCATCCAGTCCCATCACTTCATGGCAAATAGATAGCGAAACAATGGAAACAGTTGCTGACTTTATTTTCTGGGTTCCAAAATCACTGCAGATGGTGTCTGCAGCCATGAAATTAAAAGATGCTTGCTCCTTGGAAGAAAAGTTATGACCAACCTAGACAGCATATTAAAAAGCAGAGACATTACTCTGCCAACAAAGGTCCAGCTAGTCAAAGCTATGGTTTTTCCAGTCTTATGTATGGATATGAGAGTTGGACTGTAAAGAAAGCTGGGCACCAAAGAATTGACGCTTTTGAACTGTGGTGTTGGAGAAGACTCTTGAGAGTCCCTTGGTCTTCAAGGATATCCAACCAGTACATCCTAAGGGAAATCAGTCCTGAATATTCATTAGCAGGACTGATGCTGAAGCTGAAACTCCAATACTTTGGCTACCTGATGCAAAGAACTGACTCATTGGAAAAGACCCTGATGCTGGGAAAGATTGAAGGCGGGAGGAGAAGGGGACGACAGAGGATGAGATGGTTGGATTGCATCACCATCTTGATGGACATGAGTTTGAGCAAGTTCTGGGAGCTGGTGTTGAACAGGGAAGCCTGGTGTGCTGCAGTCCATGGTGTTGCAAAGAGTCGGACATCACTGTGTGACTGAACTGAACTGAACTGAGCCCAAAGCCCCAGGCAAAGTATGATTATCTTCCAGGAACTGAAGGAAAAGGCCAGATCTCTTTTTTTGAACAAGTTTAGATTTTCTACTCCACAGAGATGCAGAGATGTGAATCAACTTGTCAGAGGTTGCAGATCTAGGACATGTAAACTCTATTCAACCTCCCTCTAGTAGCCATGCTTTTATTTTCCATTATATTCCTTGTGTTTCTGACAAATGATTGCAATTTAGTGTGCTATAAAATGATGTGTAGTTTTATTCATAGATCAAAGAAGGGCTTGACTAGAGGTTAAAAATGGATAGAAATCTACTCCTCCATCTAACTTTTCCCTCCCACTGTTCTCCTTGAACCCTGACCAAGGTCTACATTGGGAAAAATGTAAAGTGATTGAGGGATAACACACACACACACACACACACACGCACACACACACGCGCACACACACACACAGAGTTTTCTCACAGTGGGCTATATACTAACCTCCACTCTTGTTGCTCAGACTCATAAATACACATATACACATACACATGCGCAAGTATGTCTGCACCCACATCCCTCCTCACACACACACACACACACTCACACGTATTCTCACAGTGGGCTGTATGCTATATTCTCCATGGCCTAAATTAGGGAAATTCCTTCTTCTTTGTTAAATAAAAGTTGAAAATTCTTCCCAGGGTCATTAAAAAAATATGAAGCTTTTTTTTTTTTAGGTAATTAATTTATTTTTTATTGGAGGCAAATTATTTTACAATATTATATTGGTTGGTTTTGCCATACATTGATATGAATTTGCCCCGGGTTTACATAAGTTCCCCCTCCTGAACCGCCCTCCCACCTCCCTCCTCCCTTTATCCTCCCTCTGGGTCATCCCCGCATGCCAGCCCCGAGCATCCTATAACATGCATTGACTAGTGATTCGTTTCACATATGACAACATATGTGTTTCAATGCCATTCTCCCAAATCATCCCACCCTCACCCTCTCCCATAGAGTCCCAAAGACTGTTCTATACATCTGTGTCTCTTTTGCTGTCTCGTATACAGAGTTATCATTTGCATCTTTCTAAATTCCATACATATGCGTTAGTATACTGTGTTGGTGTTTTTCTTTCTGGCTTACTTCACTCTGTATAATAGGCTCCAGTCATGAAGACAAATTAGTATTCATATCATTTGAGGAAATTGAAGACAAGGGTTTGTGAAGTTATATTATCTTCCTGGATCTCCTCAGATCACAATGCAGTCAGTGATCCCATTCACCTGTGTAGTCCTAGGGGCTGAAATGTTTGTTCATGTGTGTATGCTCGCGCATGCATGCTTCGTTGTGTCAAATTCTTTGCACCCCCATGGAGTATAACCCTCCAGGCTCCTCTTTCCATGAATTTTTCTGGGCAAGAATACTGGAGCAGCTTTTCCATTTCCTCCTCCAGAGGATCTTCCTGACCCAGGATTTGAACCCGCATTTCTTGCAACTCCTGCATTGGCAGGTAGATTCTTTACCACTCTGCCGCATGGGAAGCCTAGGGGCTGGAGAAAGGAGTGAAAAAAATGGTAAGTATGAAGAAGAGAGAAAAATAGGGAAGGAAGACAGGAGAGACACTCTGAAACTCTGAAATAATCTGCACCTGTTCAGAAGTGGGGAAACAGAATTCAAAGGTCCACATCACACAGAAGGGCACCCAAAGCTTAAATAAACCAGAGCAAACTTGGGGTAGATTTAACAAAATGAAGGTAGGGAGTTTGATACACCCCAATATTTTGTTATATCTTTCTAATAGAAGGGGGAATATAATGCAAAATACAGCTAATTTATTGAAGAAGCTATCAGTAGAAACAACACTAGCCTTAGAGTCAGGTACACCAGAGTTTAAACCCCAGACATTCTAATAGCTATGTGACCACAGAAAAATTCTATACCTTCTCTAACCTTCAGTGTCTTCACCTGTGCAATTAGTGCTAACAATAGAACAAGTCTCATAGGACATTTACAGTGAGTGATTAAATAAATGTTTAGCATAGTGTCTTGCACAAGGCAGACATTCAATAAATGTGAGTTATAATAATGATGATGATGATATGTATTGTTTTTATCCAAAAGTTGAAGATAACTGTCCTGGCTATCATAGTGTTATGGCAACATTTCTTGCTATACCAAATGTGAAAATACCATGAAGTGCATTACCAGGTCTTTGAGTTCTGTGTTGCCTCTAATCCTTATTTGACAGTGTTCAATAGTCCATGAAAGGCTGATGACTGGAGTGTGTACTGAGTCATTCCTTATGATGTGATGAAAACATTAGCAAAATTTTGCTGTCCTGCTCAGTGCAATGGAAACAGCTTACATCATGGGAGTCATACATACAGATGTGAATCCTAGATATGCCACTTTGAAGTTGAATGACCTACACATTTTCCTAGAGAAAATGTAAAATGCTTAAACTGTCTGAGACTCAGTCTTATTTCTGTAAAACAGGGGTAATAGCACATATCTTGTAAGTTATAGAAATTTATTTATGAAAATGAATGCCTTCATTTGAACAGCTAAAAAGGAAAAAAGGCTATGACATATCACAGTGTATCACTTTCTTTTGCCCCTCAGGGTTCCCAGAAGCTAAAGAATGAGCATTTTCTTTAACAAATAAGCAATAGATACAATGGAGAAGGAAATGACAACCCATTCCAGTATTCTTGCCTGGGAATCCCATGGACAGAGGAGCCTGGTCAGATACCATCCGTGAAGTCAGGAAGTTTGGGACATGATTGAGCACAAGCATGACAGAAATCACTTGTCATGCACATACATAATGTGTATATGTATAAAAATATATATACGCACACTGGAAAGATTCTTTATCCCCATTGAATGATGTTTGCCCTCCTAGTTAAAATCAACTGACCATAGATATATGTGTTTTTTTTCTAGGCTCTCAGTTCTATTCTATTGATCTATATGTCTATAGTCATGCCACTATCACATTGTGAAAGTGTTAGTTGCTCAGTCCTGTCCGACTCTTTGTGATCCCATGAACTGTAGCCCACCAGGCTCCTCTGTCCATGGGATTCTCCAGGCAAGTGGATTACTGGAGTGAGTTGCCTTTCCCTTCTCCAGGGGATCTTCCTGACCCAGGGATCAAACCCAGGTCTGCATTGCATGTGAACTCTTTATCATCTAACCCGCCAGGGAAGCCCATGACACTGTAGCTTCATAGTAAGCTTTGAAATCAGAAAGTGTGAATCCTCCAAACGTGTTCATTAACAAAATTATTTTCTTTATTCAGAGCCCCTTGTAATTCCACAATAATTTTCAAATTAACCTTTCTGCAAAAAAGGGGAAGTTGGAATTTTGATAGGTAATGCATTGAATATGCACATCAACTTGAGAATTGTTATCAACATTAAGTCTTCCAGTTATTTTCATTTATGTAGGTCTTTTGAAATTTCTTTAAATGAAGTTTTACAGTATCCAGTGTATAATTCTTACACTTCTTTGGTATTCCTAAGGATTTTGTTTGTTTTCATGCTACTACTGATGAGATTTTTTCTTAATTTTGTTTTCAGATCATTCATTGCTATTGTATATTGATCTTTCACCTTGCAACATTGATGAATGTTAGTTATCTCTAATAAATTTTTAGTGGATTCCTACATATTTTCTGTATAGAAGATCATGTCATTGAAAGTAGTTTTATTTATTTACCAATCTGGTTATTTTATTTCATTTTTTTTTTTGCCCAATTGCCCATTTACTACCCTGTACCTCCAATAAAATGTTTAAAAGAAATAGAAAGTGTGGGCATTCTTACCTTGTTCTTGACATTCATGGAAAACTTTTTAGCTTTTCACCATTAAGTATTCTCCTAGCACTGGTTTTTCATAGATTACTTTTATCAGAATGAGGAAATTCCTTTGTATTCTTAGTTTATTGAGTGTTTCTTTTTTTTATCATGAAAGGGTATTGAGGTTTGCAAATGTTTTTTCTGTGTCTGTTGAGATGATAATGTTGGTTTTTTTCTCTTTATTCTATTCATGTTACAAAAGTACAGCAGTCAAGACTGAGTGATCCTGGCATGAGAATAGACAAAAAGATTAATGGAATAGATTTGAGAGTCCAGAATAAATTCCATATATCTATGGACAATTGATTTTTTATTAAGTTGCTAAAACCATTCAATGAGGAATGAATGGTGTTTTCAACAAATGGCATTAGAACAACTGGATATCCACATGTGGAAACTTGAATTTGAACACTTATCTCACACCATATATAAAACTTTAACCCCAAAATACACACACACACACACACACACATGATATCAACTAAAATTATAAGACTCATAGAAGAAAACATAGGTGTATATCTTTGTGACCTTGGATTAGGCAGTAGATTTTAGGTGTGAAACCTAAAACACAAGCAACCAAAGAAATGGTAGATAAACTAGGCTTCACCAAAATGTACAACTTCTGTGTGAACAAAGGATACAATGAAAAAATTTTAAAAAAGCTCACAGAATGCGAAGAAAAAACTGCAAGTCATATATCTGGAATATATTAAGAACTCTTACAAATCAACAAAAGATAACCCAGTTTTTTAAAGGACAAAGGATTTGAATACACATTTCTCCAAAGAAGATATACTAATGATCGATAAGCACATGAAAAGATGCTCAATATTTAGTTCAGTTCAGTCACTCAGTCATGTCCAACTCTTTGTGACCCCATGGACTGCAGCATGCCAGGCCTCCCTGTCTATCACCAACTCCCAGAGTTTACTCAATATTATCAGTTACCAAAACCACTCTGAGATACCATTTCACATCACTTAGAATAGCTATAATTAATTTTAAAAAATAAAAAAAAATTAGAGAATTCCCTGCCAGTCCAGTAATCAGGACTCTTTGGGGTCACTGCCATATCAGAATTTGATTCCTGGTTAGAAAACTAAAATCCCACAAGCTACATAGCACAATCATAATTTTTTAATAAAAAAATAGCAAGTATTCATGAGAATATGGAGAAATTAGAAACCTAATGTATTGCTGATAGGAAAGTGAAATGGTACAGCCATTATGGAAAATGGTTTGGCAATTCCTCGAAAAGCTAAACCTATAGTTATTATATGACCCAGAAATTATCCTCTAGATATATACTCAGGAGAAATGAAAATGTATATCTATACAAACACCCATATATAAATATTCACAGCAACATTATTCATAATAGTCAAAAAGTGGAAATAAGCAAAATGCCCCAATGAACAGGAAAAAATGTGTTGTATTCACACAGTATAGTGTTATTCAGTCATAAAAAGGAATGGAATACTCATACATGGTACAACATGTGGATGAACCTTGAAAATATAATACCAAGTGAAAGTAAGGCACAAAATGCCACATATTGTATGATTCCTTTTATATGACATGTTCAGAATACTCAGTACATGAGACAGGATGTAGATTAGTGGTTGCCAGGGTTTGAGAAGGAAAGGGAAAATAGGGAGTGACTGCTTAATGCATGTGGGATTTCTTTTGGGGGTGATGAAAATGTTTTGGAATTAAGAAGTGGTGAGGACTTCACAGTCTAATGAATATACTAAAACTACTGAGTTTTACATTTTAAAGTGGCACATTTTATAATCTGTGAATTATAGATCAATAAAAGTTGGCTTTAAATCTTAGCTATTTTAGAAAAATATTAAATCCTGCTTTAAGTTAGACAAAATATATGTGTGTGTACGTGTCTGTCTGTGCACATGTGTGCATGCGTGTGCATGCTCAGCCACTCGGTCATGTCTGATTCTTTGTGACTCCATGGATTGCAGCCCACCAGGCTCCTCTGTCCATGAAATTTCCCAGGCAAGAATACCAGAGCAGATTGCCATTTCATACTCCAAAGGATCTTCCCCACCAAGAATTAAACTCAGGTCTCTTGCATCTCCTGTTTTGGCAGGTGAATTTTTTACCACTGTGCCACCTGGGAAGCGTGTGTGTGTGTGTGTGTGTATGTGTGTACACATACCCATGCAAACAGAACAAAATCTAACACATGTCCTATGTCAGGTGTTTCTGTGATACTTTAAGCTGCGCAGCCATTCATTCACAAGTTGTAGCATCTTAAAGTTGCAGGGATCTCCTGAGGATACTAGCCCAGGTCAGATCAATACAGACTGTTGTACCTTTCTTTCTTCTATGACAAGAAGATGCAAGAATGTCTTATTTCCAGGAGGGGCAGTAGAGAGCAGAGTACAATGGTTGCGTACCTCCAGGGTGAACTGAGATGAAACCTTAGCCTCAAGGTTAAGCCACATTCAATTCCAGCTAGAACTGCTTATCTATTTACCTCCACTTTATAAAATTCCTCCACTTAAGATGACACAAAAGCCTATGTATTCAGTTGCACACATCCTTTTTTAAAAAAATTTGTTTATTTTAATTGGAGGCTAATTACTTTACATTATTGTATTGGTTTTGCCATACATTGGGAAATTTGATATGCATATTTTGTCTGTTGTGTAGCAGTAATTAATTGTACTTGGAAAATGGCCCATTTTATGCTTCTCTGAATTCTCAGTGATCGTTTACTCTCCTCTAAATCAAACTACTTTCCCTTAGCATAGTCATTCCCCTACCTCACAACTGCCTCAATAGAAATAGAAGCACTATAAGGAGGGTTTCCAGTACAGCTTTTAGTGTTGATGTGGCTCCTACAGAATTTCTGGTCTACCTGGAACTGTGGGAACCAGAGCTGGGCAGTGCATGCATCATATAAAGAAAAGGGTTCATGTTTTGTTCCTTTTTTTTTTCTAAGAATGGAATGCAAAGCTAATTCCAGAGGATAAGTGACAAATACTTTTTGAGATAGCAGGTGATAGAAATTTCTACAGAACTTCCCTGGTGGCTCAGATGGTAAAGAATCTGCATGCAATGTGGGAGACCTGGGTTCAATACATGGACTTGATCCCTGGGTCAGGAAGATCCCCTGGAGGAGGGCATGGCATCCCATTCCAGTATTCTTGCCTGAAGAATTCCATGGACAGAGGAGCCTGGTGGGCTACAGTCCCAGAAGTCACAAAGAGTTGAACACGACAGAGCAACTACACCTTCATGGGGACCCATGAGAATCAAAATGTCCTTTTGAAGTTAAAAAAAAAATGCCCTTTTTAACTCTGAGTTTCAATGTTATCTTCCTCCTTATTGTATGGTACATCCACATATATCTTATAGAATTTTTATCTTTTAGTGGCCCTTTCAATTTCCTCTTTCTGCCTCCCTCCCTTCATTTTAATTTTTAATTTATCTTTCTCTATTTTCTATTCTCTGTTTCTTTGATAAAGCACAGTTTATAATTCTTTCATTTTTACTTTTTAGACAGGTGTTTCTTTTTATTATTTTAATATAACAACCAAACTTTTCCTTGCCTACAGATTATGTTGATAGGCTAATTTTTTTGTTTTGATTTTATTTATTTATTTTTTAAACAGGCTTTTAAAAACTAGGTCTGCATACTTCTCTTGATCAGTCCCTTTCTTTCTGGCTTTACTAGTCTGCTCTCTGGTTCTACCTGTAATTCTTGGCTGGATTCCCCACTTAATCCTGCTACTGGTCACCTACTAGGAAAAATCCCCTTAGGGTTTCTTTCACTTTGAAACATTTTGTGTGTGTGTGTCTTGCCTCAGAGTCACAGAAATTTGGAGCCTAAGTAAAGGCAATATAGTTTCAAGTTCAGGGTGTCTTCCTGAGCATAATTTGAAATGACTCCTAGAAAAACCTCTGATCATGTGTTCCCAAATATTTACATATATTTTGATCTGCAGGCTTTCCTTCTGCCATCTACACTTTGAAAGTAGAGTGCTTCATAAAGCATCAAACTGAATATAAGAAAATCAATAAGCAATCTGTGTGATAATTAATTAAGCTGCCAGAATGAATTACTGTTTCTTCCCTTCCTGATTTGGGTCAGAGTCGCATTTGATTTGGGAAGTTGTCCATTTTTAATTATGGTTTGTTCTGTGTTCTTTTGATGTGATTGGAATCAATGACTGACAAGAAAAATCACGTTATGGTAGAAAATTATGGGTAAGTGTAATATGGCAAAGGTGTAGTTTGAAAGAAGTTATTTCCAAGACAGGGCTGATATCAGGGTGAGGTAGAGGGGGAGAAAATTCTCTCTTCACATCTTTTGTCCAGACCACGATGAAACCAACTGTGTTCTCCATGCGTTGTTCTCAGTCTGTGTATATTCATTCAGAAAACATATAGTGAGCAAATACACTGTGTCAGGCATTGTACAATAAATTAGGAAAGAAAGCTCAGTCGTGTCCGACTCTTTGCGACCCCATGGACTATACAGTCCATAGAATTCTCTAGGCCAGAATACTGGAGTGGGTAGCCTTTCCCTTCTCCGGCGGATCATCCCAACCCAGGGATCAAGTCCAGGTCTCCTGCATTGTAGGCAGATTCTTTACCAGCTGAGCCACAAGGAAAGCCCAAGAATACTGAAGTGGGTAGCCTATCCCTTCTCCAGCAAATTTACCCGACCCAGGAATCGAACTGGGGTCGCCTGCATTGCAGGCAGATTCTTTACCAACTGAGCTGTCAGGGAAGCCCAATAAATTAGGGGTGCAAACATGTACATGACTGTCATGATCCCTGAGAGAACTAATAGTCTAAAAAGAAAGACCAACATTAACAGTCATATACAGATTTCATTCATTATAATTTTAAGTTCTTCAGCAGTATATTTCATCTAACTGGATTTTTCCACAACTTTAAGATCACTACTATTCAAAGTAAAACCTGAAAAATCTTTCTGTATGTAATAAAGGCTGAATATATAAGTAAATAATGGATAAAATTATTCCTTCTCAGGGATGTAGTGAGGGGCTTTAGATGACCCCAGTTTGGGGTCTAGAGTATCAGACAGGATGTTCTAACCAAAGAAAGTCTTCAGTAGTATAATGCAGCTAATTTCCTAATCCCACTCTCAGCTTCCCTGATGTTTATCTTACTTTGTGAGACCAGTCCTCATTGAACATCGCTTGAACACTAACTGGTAATAATGATCAAGAACAGGCTATTTTGGTAGTTAATGAACGCTGGAAGGGAGAGGTGGAAGTGATGACAGACCTAGTTCTCTGGCAGAGAGGCATTCTTTTAAAAAATTATTTTTAATTGAAGGATAATTGCTTTACAATATTGTGTTGATTTCTACCATACATCAACATGAATCAGTCATAGGTATACATATGTCCCCTCCCTCTTGAACTTCTCTCTCACCTCCCACCCCATCCTACCACTCTAGGTTGTCACAGAGAACAAGGTTGAACTCCCTATGTCATACAGCAAATTTCCACTGGCTATCTATTTTACACATGGTAATGTATTTGTTTCCATGCTACTGGCAGAATGGCATTCTTAACATAAATGATTTTTCTAGACTGATTGGTGTTAAAGGTATCAAATGGAATTATGGAGGCTGGAGAGTTCAACAAGTGAATAGGTTCCTATTTATTCTGGGTGGTATAGGTATTAGCAGCCTGAAGGCAGGGGGCCTGGAGCAGATCTCTTCAGGCATAAGATTCTGTGGAGTTTGACTTGCTGAGATGCTAGAAGAATGGCTGAATGCCAACTTCACTTTCCTTAAATGAACATTTAAAGAACACTTGCTGGTGCCAATTTATTTTTAGCTCTGTGGGCCTTCCTATGTATATGTCACATAGACAGGGAAATTACTTATATCTGATGCAAGGGTCTCAGCCTAAATGTGCTCACAGTTTTCATAACTCGATTTAGCATTATTATACTCAATTTAGAGAATGAGTAACTGCCGCCTTTCTTTCCCCTATGGGCATGTGATTAATTTGCTTCATAGTAAAAATGCCTTCAACACAGACCCAAGCTCCAATGGTCTCCCAGAAGTTTAGGTTTTAAATCTGGGTAGAGTTTATTTGGCACTACCTCACTAAACTTGGATAAGTCAAGTTTGAAAAGTAAGATCTTTTCCTATCAGCAAGGGCAGGACAAGCCTAAAATAAGCACAAGAGTTTACCTAGCATCTATGCCAGACTGATACCAAATGCTGGTTGACCAACATACCTTTGTGCATGAGAATGCTACATTTTAATGATTAGCCCCATTTTAGAATAAGTAGCATATAGGTGATGGACAGGGAGGCCTGGCGTGCTGTGATTCATGGGGTCGCAAAGAGTCAGACACGACTGAGCGACTGAACTGAACTGAACTGAGAGTCTTTCTGAGGTCTTTTGGGGATAACATTTGTGGGGGGAATGCCCACACATTTGCATATAAGCTGTCATCAGTATCTACTTCATCTGGGCAATATTAAACATCTATGATCTGAGGTATATTCAGATATTTGTATAACCAGTATAAAGCATATGTAAATGTATCTGTGGTTATTGGAGCATGACTGTATGTGGTGATAGTTGTCTTTTCCTCTATTTCTGGCAATGACTGTGCCATTCCAAGAGTCTTAGTGATCATGACCTTCTATCTAGCCTATCTGAAAACAATTAGGCATTACTGCTTAAGTGGTATGGTTCAGAAAGGGACGGGTACATGATTCAAAGAACCAAATCAGGTTCTCTTTCTTTACTTTGTGAGACAGTGTACTGTGGTCAAAAGCAACATGGACTCATGTGACTTGGGTTTGAATCATGGATCCACAGGTTACTAACCTCCCTATGTCTCAGTATCCTCATCTGTAAAATGGAGATTAATGATAGTACCAATCGCATAGGTAGTTGTGAGGATTAGGAAAATTAATCCATGTAAAATACTAGTACAGTACCTGAAACATTGATATCACTCAGTGAATGTTACCTGTTATTGTCCTTCAAATAAGGGCCCCCTCCCACTTTTTACCCTCTTTACCACTGCGGTAATTCAAGTCACTTTCACCTTTTGCCCAAATTCATTCTCAGCAGTATAACAAGTGTAATCTTAAAACATAAATCCTATCAAGGTGTCTTCCTATTTAAAAAAAAAAATAAAAGCTTCCAGTGGCTTCCCCATGACTTAGAATAAAACTCAAAGTTCTTTCCCTGGTCTACAGAGCTTTAGGTGATCTGACACATCCTCCCTCTTAGATCTCCTATTCTGGTGCTTCTCCCTTTCTCACTGAACTCCAGCTCTGCTTGCCTGCTTGCTGTTACTGCAATTGTACAAACACATCCTACTTTATAGACTTTGCATAAGGTATTTCTTGTGCCTGAACAATCTTCCCTTTGATCTTTATGTGACTTTGCTCTTTGTCATTTTACCTCATTGGAGAGGTCTTTTGGACCACCAACTCTGAAAGAACCACCTAGGCACTACCCACCTATCAGCCTGTTTAAAATTTTTTGCATAGCATGTACCAATCTTATAGGCTTTTGTTTGTTTGTTTACAGTCTGTCTCCTCTTACTAGAATGTAATATTTATGAGAACAGGGTTATTGTTCACTACTTTTTTCATTTCATATTTATTTATTGAGGGCCTACTATGTACCAGGGTGTGTTCTATGGCCCTGGAGATATTGCAGGAGACAATAGAAGTAAAAATCACTGCTCTCTTGAAGCTTATTTTCTAGTATGTTTAAACAGTAAGAAAACAAATTGTAAACTATATCTATACCAGAGATGGAATAGCAGGAAAGGAGGGTAATGAATGCCCTATGATGGTAGTCATGGTGATGGTGATGTGTATGTGTGTGTGAGGCAGATTTTTAAAAGATTGTTAGGAAATGCCACAATGATGTGAAAACATTTGAGAAAAGACACGAGAGTTGAGGGCTGGAGCCATCTATATTTTTGGGGAAAGATCAAATATAAATACCCAGATATGGGACACACAGAGTATATTCAAAGAATATCAAGGAAACCAGTGTGGCTGTAGTGGAGTAAGTAGATGAGCCTGTGAGTGATGGGAGGGGAGGTCATATCACATAGAGCATGGTAGGTCATGGTAAAGTCTCTGGATTTTCTCCCAAGTTACATGGAGTGCTAGTGGCTCGATTTGAATATACGAGTTACATGGCTTTGGCTTGCTTCGTAGCTCAGCTGGTAAAGAATCTGCCTGCAATGGAGGAGACCCCAGTTCGATTCCTGGGTCAGGAATATCCACTGGAGAAGGGATGGCTACCCACTCCAGTATTCTTGGGCTTCCCTTGTGGCTCAACTGTTGAAGAATATGCCTGCAATGTTGAAGACCTGGGCTCAATCCCTGGGGATTGAACTTTCCTGGAGAAGGGAAAGGTTACCCACTCCAGTATTCTGGCCTGGAAAATTCCATGGACAGTCCACGGGATCGCAAAGAGTCGACACGACTGAGTGACCTTCACTTCACTTCATTTCATGGCTTACATATTTTAGAAGCAGCAATCTGACTTCTAGATGGAGGGTAAGATAGAGGAAGAGAGACTTATAGGCCCTTGTAATAATATAGTGCAGGAGATGGTGGGGATATAATTTTGGTGGTAATAGAGGAGGCAGTAAGAGGTGCTCAGAGTAAAGTCTGCATGTATTTAAAAGCACAGACAACAGTATTTGCTGATGGATTGGGATGAGGGATGTGGGAGAAAGTTAAAAAAGATGAGGGCATTTTTTTTCTGCTAGCAAATGAAAGAATGAAGTTACCATTTACTATGATGAGGAAGACTGTGAGAAGTTTCTGGGAATGGAGGAATTTTGAAGACAATCTTTTTATTATTATTATTTTTTATACAGTTAAAAGTATTTTTATTAAAAAAGCACAAATGCAAAGAAATGAACAGAGGAAAATTTATGCGTCGAACCTGGTCCAGGTTTGAAGACAATCTTAAACATATTTGGTTCGACATCTTTTAGACTTCATTTTGAGACACAAATTAGATGTCTTTGGTGCCTATAACAATGCAAACATAGGGTTAGTATGCAATAAATATTTTAACTGAATAAATGAATACCCTTTAAGTTCCTTCTACCTCCTCTCAGTCACAACCACTTCATATTACCAAGTCACTATGCTCTCTCTCCATGGATTCTCACATATGATGTCAAGTGAGACTTTTAGAAACTTTATAACTTCCTTTGACCTCTGTCTAAGGCATCTCTACTTATTGTCACCCATTCTGTTTTCCAGGAGTATCAAGAAAGCATTGTTTGCTCTGATTTCCCTTATTTGGGGAAGGAAAACAACCAGGAAGCCTGTTATTAATCTTCCATCAATACTTACAGTGTGAACTATGCCATCTTCTTTGATTATTCAGAGAAGACTAATTACACTGATTAGACTAATGAACTCAGTTTGCAGTTGTTCTTGTAATGAGATGATCTGTCCAAATTTCCCTTGCAGTTGTTAAAATACCTCCTCAATCCAGGTTTTATAGCAAAGCCAGAAAATTCCAGAATATCTGTGAAGTTGACTAGTGATAATAAATATGTATGTGTGTACATGCGTGGGCTTATAGGCTCTGGGTACATAAATATATCCCTGGAGAAGGAAATGGCAACCTACTCCAATCTTCTTGCCTGGAAAATCCCATGGACTAAGGAGCCTAGCAGGCTACAGTTCGTGGGTTCTTAAAGAGTCAGACATGACTGTGTTACTGAGCACATAAATATGTAAAACTGGTATGCACACCCATTTTTGCAACTTGATGGTGGACAAGGCAGAGCAGACGTGCTGGGTCCAAAATAGACACTTAATGAGAGTGAGTGTATTCTACAGATATATGACAGAGATTTACATACTAGCACCAGCACAAACCCTTGCAACCTGATGGCAGGCAGAGTGACCCAAGTTTAGTGCTGCCATTATTAGGGTTACCTGGAAGATTAAGAAACTTCCTATGGTACATATATACAATAGAATATTACTCAGCCATAAAAGGGAACACATTTGAATCAGTTCTAATGAGGTAGATGAACTGAGAACCTATTATACAGAGTGAAGTAAGTCAGAAATAGAAAGACAAATATTGTATTCTAATACATATACACAGAATCTAGAAAACTGGTACTGAAGAATTTCTCTACAGAGCAGCAGTGGAGAAACAGACATTGAGAATAGACTTATGGACATGGGGAGGGGGAGGGGAGGGGGAGATGTATGGAAAGAATAACATGGAAACTTACATTGCCATATGTAAAATAGCCAATGGAAATTTGCTGTATGGCTCAGGAAACTCAAACAGGGGCTCTGTATCAACCTAGAGGGGTGGGATGGGGCGGGAGATGAGAGGGAGGTTCAAAAGGGACGGGATGTATGTACACCTATGGCTGATTCATGTTGAGGTTTGACAGAAAAGAGCAAAATTCTATAAAGCACTTATCCTTCAATAAAAAATAAATAAATTTTAAAAAAGAAACTTACTGATTCCTTAGTAAAAGGCAAATGATGATTCTTTTGTTTAGGATGTTTTTTAAATGCTTAGGTAGAAGTCTGTTCTGGTGGGTTCTTTTTCTGAAAGGATTGCTTTAATCACTAATCACTAGAAGTGACCCAGAAGCTCTAGTACCTGGGGTGACTATAGTATAAAGTTGGCAAACAATATTTCTGTCATAGAAGAGTCTGAGCCTCAGGGCCTCTCTCTCCATTGGTGTGTTCTAGGGCAACTGAGAGTTGCAGGTTGAAGAGAACTGAAAGCTTCCTCTGAGACCTGCCCAGTAGCACCAGCTCTTGGCCCAGAAAAGTGTCTTATGCCATGAAAGATGAGTCATTGGATATAATTATTTTATTTCCACAAAGAGAAATAATTATGGATCACCATCTCCTACTTATATGAAGCTCTGTTTTGGAGAAAAATTAAAAAAGAAAACCAGTGAGGAAGCTTTATAGCAGATATTGGAGACAGAGTTATTTTATTATGGGTGTTTGTGGGGGGGAAGGGGTGGTAAAAGATCTAATTAAAGAATATAAGAATTGGGAAGTAAAATTTCAAATTTATTTTGAAATCTGGTGAGTATAGCTGAATGGACAGTGACTATAAATGTGAATAGTGATGAAAAAAGGGCTAGAGTTCTTAGTTGGACTGTGGAGGAAGGGCTCCTTGGTGCCTGGTCAATGACTGATGTTGCTGGAGGTCCAGAAGGGAAAGATTTATTTTAAATTTTTTTTGCATGACCAAAATATTATTTTGCATATTATGCTTGATTGAACATGATTCTTGGTTGAAAATAATTTTTCTTGATACAAATTAAGGCATTTTTATATCTGATTTCTATCTTTTTAAGCAAAACATTATCTATAATATTATTTGATATTTATTCCACATGGTGATCGTGAAACTATTGAAAGTTATATGAGTAACATTTCCCTGATATGAAATTTTCATTGTAGATAATGTTTGATTTATAACAGATTTCCTAATGTTTTATTATATTACTCCATGGTTGCTAATGAGTTTGATACCTTTGTATCAAAGTATCAAAAGAATCAAGTATAATTATCACCTTTGTAAATAATTTTTGCTTCTTGGGAGTTTGCCGAATCTTGCCTTATTCTTCTTATCCTAAACTTTCATCATGTCCTTTTTAGTTGTGGGCATGCACCAAATATATGCATTTGTATATATGTGAGCACATGTGTACACGTGTCTGTGTTCAGCATTTATTGATTCATTACTTTGGGCTCTATTAGAGATTTAGTTTGCAGTGATAAACAGACACAATCCGTTTTTCTAGAATTTACATCTCAGTGGTTGAAATTGACAATATGCCAGAAAGTAAATATAACAATAAAAAGTTGTGATAAATGTTATTGAATTTAATCTTCATACTTCAAGGCCTGGATGGATCCTACCACACTCTAGCACTTTTCATTACTCAAAATGATCTTCAGTCTTCATTATTATATTTATTTTTTGCTTCCTACAGCTGTACTCAAAGACTTTAACTTCCTTCTTCACAGCTATATTTGCAGGGGCTTTCTCAGTGTTCAATAATTATTAGTTAGGTAATTGATTGGATGAATTTTTTTCTTCATGTTATTTTAGCCTTGTTAAATGGGAAATACAGATGTTATTATACCCATCCTATAGATAAGGATATGAAGTTTTGGACTGGATATAAACTTGGGAATCAGAATAAAATAAAGACTCTCCTATGACTAATTATTATTATGCTTTATTGAATGCTTACTATACATAAGGCAATGTGCTAGTTTCCCTGTGTATACTATGTTGTTGAATTATCTGTACAATTCTGTGAAGTAAGTACTATCATTATCCCTTTTTATACATGAGGAGTCTGAGGTTAAGTGACTCATTCAAGGTCATACATCCAGGAAGTGACAGAGTCCAAAGTTAATTCCAATATCTGTTTTTAAAACCTCTGCTCTCTCTACTACACCAAGGCACTTGTCTGGAGCTATGAGGTTGCTTGAACTTTATCTGTACTATAAGAGTATGACAAATAGTGGGTTTCTGGCTTTTCCACTGCCATTTGGGCTCATTATTTTAGTTCAGATACTACGGAGAAAGAAACAAGAACCAGTAAGAGGAAGTTAGTTGTTCAAGCTTACATGGTCTATTATTGATAGAGCTAAGGCCAGAACTAGAGCTCCTGAATTGCAGTTCAGTTGTTTTTTTGTTTTTGTTTTTTTTTACACAACAATGTTATCTCCTCTGTTCTCTCAGTGACTTTCAAATTTAGCCCTTCCTAGAAAGGTTTGCTTTCTGAAAGGGGCTACAAATATTAAAGGCTCCTGTATTTTTGGCACCTTGACCAAGATGATTATATATATCCATATCTGGGCAGTTTCCAATTCTGTACTTTCTATTGAGGAGAAGGGAAATGGCCTGGGCAAAGTAGAAGGTAAGGTGTTCTCAGTCTGAAGACCTACCTTCAACTTCATAATCATGAAAATTAATAGCCAATTTGTGGAAGAGACATAGTCAAGAAGATCCAAAATAAAAACCTATAAAGACAACTGACAGAATGAGTTCACTGAAGTCTGACTAGTACAGATACAGTGAATAAGCAGCCTTTTTTAAATTGGAGGATAATTACTTTACAATATTGTGATGGTTTTTGACGTACATTGACATGAATCAATCATAGGTGCACATGTATCTCCAAATCCTGAACCCACCTCCCTCCCCACCCCATCCCTCTGGGTTGTCCCAAAGCACCGGCTTTGAGTGCCCTGCATCGAACTTATATTGGTAATCTATTTTACATATGGTAATATACATGTTTCAATACTATTCTCTGAAATCATCCCACCCTCATCTTCTCCCACCTAGTCCAAAAGTCTGTTCTTTACATCTGTGTCTCTTTTGCTGCCTTGTGTTTCAGTTCAGTTCATTTCAGTCGCTCAGTCGTGTCCGACTCTCCGCGACCCCATGAATCACAGCAAGCCAGGCCTCCCTGTCTATCACCAACTCCCGGAGTACACTCAAACTCATGTCCACAGAGTCGGTGATGCCATCCAGCCAGCTCATTCTCCGTCGTCCCCTTCTCCTCCTGCCCCCAAACTTTCCCAGCATCAGAGTCTTTTCCAGTGAGTCAACTGGCCGCATGAGGTGGCCAAAGTATTGGAGTTTCAGCTTTAGCATCAGTCCCTCCAATGAACACCAGGATTGATCTCCTTTAGAATGGACTGGTTGGATCTCCTTGCAGTCCAAGGGACTCTCAAGAGTCTTCTCCAACACCACAGTTCAAAAGCATCGATTCTTCGGCGATCAGCTTTCTTCACAGTCCAACTCTCACATCCATACATGACCACAGGAAAAACCATAGCCTTGACTAGACAGACCTTGGTTGGCAAAGCAATGTCTCTGCTTTATAATATACTATCAAGGTTGGTCATAACTTTCCTTCCAAGGAGCAAGCGTCTTTTAATTTCATGGCCGCAATCAGCATCTGCAGTGATTTTGGAGCCCAAGGGTTGTCATTACCATCATTCTAAATTCCATGTATATGTGTTAATATACTATATTGGTGTTTCTCTTTCTGACTTACTTCACTCTGTATATTAGGCTCTGGTTTCATCCACCTCATTAGAACTGACTCAAATGTATCCCTTTTTATAACTGAGTAATACTCCATTGTGTGTATGTACCACGACTTCCTTATGCATTCTGTCTGCCAATGGACATCTAAGTTGCTTCCATGTCCTAGTTATTTTAAACAGTGCTGTAATGAACACTGGGGTACAAGTGTCTCTTAGCATTCTGGTTTCCTTGGTGTGTCTGTCCAGCAATAGGATTTCTGACTCATATGGCAGTTCTATTTCCAGTTGTTTAGGAATCGCCACGATGTTTTCCATAGTGGCTATACTAGTTTGCATTCCCACTAATAGTGTAAGACAGTTCCCTTTTCTCCACACCCTCTCCAGCATTTATTGTTTGTAGACTTTTTCATGGCAGCCATTCAGACTGATTTGAGATGTTAGCTCACTGTGGTTTTGATTTGCATTTATCTAATAATGAGTGATGTTGAGCATATTTTCATGTGTTTATTGGCAATCTGTATGTCTTCTTTGGAGAAATGTCTGTTTGGTTCTTTTGCCCACTTTTTGATTGGGTTATTCATTTTTCTAGTATTGAACTATATGTGCTGCTTGTGTATTTTGGAGATTATTTGTCAATTGTTTCATTTGTATTATTTTCTCCCATTCTGAAGGCTGCCTTTTCACCTTACTTATACTTTCCTTCACTGTGCAAAAACTGAAAAAGTTTAATTAGGTCAATTTGTTTATTTTTGTTTTCATTTCCATTACACTGGGAGGTGGGTCATAGAAGATCTTGCTGTGATTTTTCTCAGAGAGTGTTTTGTCTATGTTTTTCTCTAAGAGTTTTATAGTTTCTGGTCTTACATTTTGATCTTTAATCCATTTTAAGTTTATTTTTGTGTATGATATTAGAAAGTGTTCTAGTTTTATTCTTTTACAGGTGGTTGACCAGTTTTTGCTGCAACACTTGTTAAAGAGATTGTCTTTTCTCCATTGTATATTTTTGCCTCCTTTATCAAAGATAAAGTGTCCATAAGTGCGTGGTTCTGTTTTGTTCCATTGATCTATATTTCTGTCGTTATGCAAGTACCATACTGTCAAAAGACTTTATGACTCTTTATGACTGTAGCTTTGTAGTATAGTCTGAAATCAGGTTGATTCCTTCAGTTCCATTCTTCTTTCTCAAGATATAAGCAACCTCTTTATTGGTGCAGATTTTGGAGGCTTCAAAGCATGGACAGGCCATCATTTTCTATTTCAAATATTTGTATATGACTTTTATTAAGTTTGATAATATAAGAGTACCTGGGGTAAGGAAATACAGAAAGTTAATGGCACAAACCATTTGTCACCAGTTCATTTATCAGTGCAACTATCACATAGAAAAATTTAAAGAATGTGACATAGAAGAACTAAATTTAGATGAGAGCAAGTATTTGTGGATAAGAGCTTGGCCTCTGGAGTCATTCTACCTACATTTAAAACCTGGATCTTCCATCTGCTACCTTCACAGCCATGGAGGAGTCACTTTTCCTTTCTGAGCCTCAGTTACTCTATCTATAATATGGGACTAATAGTAGTATCTACAGCCTAGGAGTTTTTTTTTTTACTATTAAATGAGATTATATAAAGAAATGTCTTAGAACAGTGTCTGGCATAATAGTAAATGGTAGCAATAGCTGTTGTTATATAGGAGCCAAGATCAGAAAATTAAAGCATGTTTCCTTATATTATAAAATGTAATTCAGTAAACATTTATTGTGCCCTCCTTCTAAGCCAAGCACTGAACTAGGCACAGGAAAGAAGGCTGAGATGCATCCCCTGCCCTCAAGAATTGTCCAGTTTAAGAGGCTACAGACTACCTATAAAGTAATTTATTTTCTCATTGAACATTTCCAACCACAGGCATTATTTGCCACCATTTATCTCCTTCTCTTTATTGCTTAGCTATTCAGCATTCAGAATGTTAAAGACCAGATGGCGTTAAGCTGCCTATTTTAGGACTGGTTGTAAAAGTTCATTCTTTATCTTACATTTAACACAGTGTCTTAATGAGAAAACTGTTCACAAAGCATTTACAATACTTAGTGGATACCTTGGGAAGGATATAAGAAGAAATGCAGCTATAGGGCTTTGGGGAAAGTTTCAGCCTTGAAATCAGAAAATTTGAGTTTGAGTCAGGGCTTTGCCATTGACTGGTTGAGTGACCTTGAATGAGTCATTTAACATCTGTGTTTCTGAGACCGTTAAATGGACTAGCAAATGGAAAGCAGATAGCTTCAAGAATTATCCTGTTATTCAGTCTTTCATTCATTAAGCATGAGTCAAAAGGGTCTCTGCTTTAAATGAGCTCATTTTCTTTGAGGGAGTGAAAAAAGGTATTCCATGAAAATAGAAATCAAAAGAAAACTTAAGTAGCAATATTTATATCAGAAAAAATGTACTTTAAAAGAAAAGCTGTTAATAAAAGACAAAGAAAGACAGTTACATAATGATAAAGGATCAATCCAAGAAGATCTAACAATTGTAAATATATATGCTCCTAACATAGGAGAATCTAAATATATAAGGCAAATATTAACAGAAATAAAAGGATAAATAGAAAGCAAATGAATAATAGTAGGGGACTTTAAGATCCCACTTATATCAATGGACAGATCATCCAGGCAGAAAATCAATAAAGAAAATATAGCTTTAAATGATATATTAGACCAAATAAATTTAATTAATATGTGTGTGTATATATATATATACACATATATGGCATTCCACCTGAAATTGGCACAATACAATTTCTTCTTAAGTGCACATGGAACACTCACCAGGATAGATCACATACTAGGGTACAAAACAAGGTTTGGCAAATTTAAGAAAATTAAAATTAAAATAAGCCATCTTTTCTGAACACAAAGCTATAAGGCTGGAAATCAACTACAAGAAAAAACTTCAAAGAACACAAAAATGTGGGAACTAAGCAATATGCTACTAAACAACAAATAGATCAATGAAAAAAGTCAAAGAGAGAAAAAAAATACCTAGAGACAAATGAAAATGAAAACTTGATGATGCAAAACCTATGAGACATAGCAAAAGCAGTTCTAAGAGAGAAGTTTATAGGATACAAACTCAACTCCAGAAATATAAGACAATTCTCAAACAACCGAAATTTGCACCTAAAAGAACTAGAGAAAATAGAACAAATGAAATCTAAAGTTAGTAGAAAGAAAGAAGTCATAAAGATCAGAGAAGAAATAAATGAAATAGAATCTAAAAAAAATCAGTGACATGAAAAGCTGGCTCTTTGAAAAGATCTAATTTTCTTTGAGTAGATTCAGAAACATATAAAAGTCATAACTTGCTTCCCATTCTCCTATCCCCTACCATGTCACCAAAATTTTATTTTTTTCAAGTTTATCATTGACTTTATTGTCAATAAATCCTATGGTCATTTCCAGATCCTCATTTTATGTGGCTTTTAAATAATATTCTACATACTTGGCCAGTTTCTCTTTGACACAATATTTTCCATACTTCTGTGACACTTTCTTCTAGTTTCCTTTAAAGCTGCTTTTCTCAGACTCTTTTAGAGCCCCTCCTCTATTATCTACAAATTATATGACAGGTGTCCTCAAGTTTTAGTCATATATATGTTAGTCTCTCAGTTGTGTCTGACTCTTTGTGACCCCATGGAGTGTAGCCCACCAGGCTCCTCTGTCAATTGACTTCTCCAGGCAAGAATAGCAGAGTGGGTAGACATTCCCTTCTTTGGGGGATCTTCCCAACCCAGAAATCGAACCCAAGTCTCCCACATTAACTGAATCCAGAACATACACTCTTTCTTCCAACCCAATATCTATTTGCCTGAATGATGAATTGAATAATTTCATGTCTTTCTTCGAAACTCCTTAATAGGTCTACATTGCCTTTAGAATAAAGACCCCAAATCATTAACTTGCCCCAATTTCATCCTTTACCTTTCTCCCTATTGCTCTACCGTCCTCATTCTATAAACATAATGGGCTTCCTGTCTTCAGTGCTTTCATGCATGCTTTTTCTCTATCTCCTTCACTTTTCAGGTTATAATTTAAGTATCATTTCTATGAGAAATCCTTCCCTAACCAACCCTTGACCTAACAGGTTAGTCTACATATTTTATGTAGAACTTGGCACTTTGCCTTTGTTCCCACTGAGCCCATTTCATTATATATTCAGTGTTTGTTCACCATATTAACAGTAAGTCCATTGAGGGCAGGGATTGTATGTATCTTATTCACCAATCACAATAGCTAGTTAGTTCAGTTGCTCAGTCGTGTCCGATGCTTTGTGACCATATGGACTACAGCATGGCAGCCCTTCCTGTCCATCACCAACTCCCGGAGCTTGCTCAAACTCATATCCATCAAGTCAGTGATGCCATCCAGCCATCTCATCCTCTGTCATCCCCGTCTCCTCCTGCCTTCAATCTTTCCCAGCATTAGGGGATTTTCCAATGAGTTAGTCCTTCACATCAGCTGGCCAAAGTGTTGGAACCTCAGCTTCAGCATCAGTCCTTCCAATGAATATTCAGGACTTAATATTGAGGAGTACATTTTTCAAAAAGGCAAAATGGTTGTCTGAGGAGGCCTTACAAATAGCTGTGAAAAGAAGAGAACTAAAGGCAAAGGAGAATAGAAAAGATATACCCATCTGAATGCAGAGTTCCAAAGAATATCAAGGAGAGATAAGAAAGCCTTCCTCAGTGATTGATGCAAAGAAATAGAGGAAAACAATAGAATGGGAAAGATTAGAGATATCGTCAAGAAAATTAGAGATACCAAGGGAGCATTTCATGCAAAGATGGGCTCAATAAAGGACAGAAGCAGTATGGACCTAATAGAAGCAGAAGATATTAAGAAGAGGTGGCAAGAATACACAGAAAAACCATACAAAAAAGATCTTAATGACCCAGATAACCATGATAGTGTGATCACTCACCTAGAGTCAGACATCCTAGAGTGTGAAGTCAAGTAGGCCTTAGGAAGCATCACTACAAACTAAGCTAGTGGAGGTGATATAATTCCAGTTGAGCTATTTCAGATCCTAAAAGATGATGCTGTTAAAGTGCTGCACTCAATATGCTAGCAAATTTGGAAAACTCAGCAGTGGCCACAGGACTAGAAAAGGTCAGTTTTCGTTCCAATCCCAAAGAAAGGCAATGCTGAAGAATGTTCAAACTACCACACAATTGCACTCATCTCACATACTAGCAAATTAATGCTCAAAATTCTCCAAGTGAGGCTTCAATAGTACATGAACCGAGAACTTCCATATGTTCAAGCTGGATTTAGAAAAGGCAGAGGAACCAGAATTCAAGTTGTCAACATCCATTGGCTCATCAAAAAGCAAGAGAGTTCCAGAAAAACATCTACTACTGTTTTATTGACTATGCCAAAGCCTTTGACTGTGTGGATCACAGCAAACTGGAAAATTGTTAAAGAGATGGGAATACCAGACCAATTGCAATACCTGGCATATATGCAAATACTTGATAAAAATTAATCTAACACAAATGTACATAGCAACATCATTTATAATAGCCAAAGAATAGAAATTAACCACATGTCCATCATCTTATGAATGGATAAAAATTAGTAGTATATCCATATAATGGAACATTATCTATCCATTTAAAGAATAAAGTATTGATTCATGTTACAGCACAAATGAACCTTGAAAACACTATGAAAAATGAAATAAGGCAGTCACAAGAAAACACACATTGTATGGTTCTATTTGAGAAGAAATGTCCAAAATTGGCATATCCATAGAGATAGAAAGTAGATTAGTGTTTACCAGAGGCTAGATAGAGGGGGGAATATGAGTATGAGGTTACTTTTTTGTTCTAATATTTAGATAGTGGTGATGGGCCCACAACTCTGTAAATATAATAAAAACTACTGAAATGTATACTTTAAATGAGTGGGTTTATAGTATGGGAATTACATCTTGATAAAGTTCTTAAAAGTGCATGTATATAATGTAAACCACATATCAATGTGAAACAATATAAACAATGTAAACTGACACTGAGTGTTTTTTAGTTTGCTGGAGGGTGAAGAAACAGTAAATAATAAAGGTTCTTCTTAGGAATTGCACCTATTCCATGCGTCTGTTTTTATCTACTTGGTACTTTGAAATGGGAGAGAGCAATCATTGGGATCTAAATTTGGAAAGAAACCCAGAGATTCTGTAATTCAACTGTTTCATTCTACATGTGAGTAAATGGAGGCAGAAAGGGAAAGTGACTGACCAAGTTCACACAGCAAATTAGTAACCAGATCTATACTAAAATCCCTTATCTCTTCAGTCTCATTTTAGAGTTCTTTCCATTGTATACATCCAAATCATCCAAATCAGTATCCTTAAGAGATTTCCCAGAAGCCTCTCATGACAACTTCTTACAAATTATTGTTCGCCCCCATCTTCAAGGGAGGCTGAAAATTGTAGCTTCTGTTAGTAAGGAACCAAGGAAGAACGGCCTTTGAGGAGGCAACTTGTAATTTCTGCCACAGATTGTTATTGCTTGAAATTTTGAATCAGCTAGTTTTAGACCTAGGAGAATTCAGTGTTCTCTGAGGTAATTCTGAAGTCAGCATCAACATTTCCAGCAGAGTGTGAATACAATAGTCAGACATTGAACTCTTTTCATGATAAACATCTCTAGCACCAGACAGGCTCAGCAGTTCCTAAGTAAATTGCATTTGGCCTCACCAGCTCAAATGAATGCAACTTTACTTTTAAAAACATATCAAGATAACACTCACTATCCTGGAATAAAGGAAGAGAAGGTGACAGACCCTTTGTGAATGGAAATTGCAATCTGGAATGTAAAAGTCTCTCTTTTACATTCTTCAGAGACTTCTTGCCTTTTTTAAAAAATGTAAAAATTCGAAATTGTCTTACATTGTTGTCTTACATGTCATGCAAAGAGCCGACTCACGGGAAAAGACTCTGATACTGGGAAAGATTGAAGGCAGGAGAAGGGGACGACAGAGGACGAGATGGTTGGATGGCATCACCGACTCAATGGACATGAGTTTGAGCCAACTCTGAGAGATGGTTAAGGACAGGGAAGTCTGGCGTGCTGCAGGCCAAGGGGCTGCAAAGCGTTGGACACTACTGAACGACTGAACGACAACAACCATAATAGCTTACAGAAAAGAGTTGACAAGAACAGATATTATTTCAATTCAAAATTGTTCCAAAAATGCAAAGAAAAAGTTCTAGAATGTTACAAAAATAGACAGGATGTAAGTATTTTTAAACAGCCACTTTACTCTTAACCATAGTAGTAGTCCTTCTAATAAATGATTGACAGTATTTTTCACATTTTTTCTCTTTGTTTTCCCTATTTATTGGAGACAACCCCTCTAAAGTGAAATTGAATTGGGGAGTTCTAGGTTGCAGATGGTATAGTGGCCTCTTTTCTCTTGTAGTTAGCAACAGTTTTCCCCCAAGAAATTGATGTAATGGTGCTGAAAATAACTGGAAGCTTAAAGTCTAGAGGACTAAAAGGAAAGTGTGACTAGTTCTCTCTTAGATGTGGTATTGTCCAAAAGAAACCGCGTCTGCAGGGTCTCTTTTACTTTCTTGACTTCACTTGCTATCAACCCCAAGAGTCATGTAATATTTTCCATTTGCAAGGAAGAACGTGCAATGACAATTCCTCCAGATAAGTTAATTATCTGCCTCAGAGAATGCTTCAAGTTTCTTGATCTACTAATGATATTAGATAGCCTGGGTTGTTTTGAGGCATTCTAATGAATACCCATGCTGTAACGACAGTCTTCAGGAAAATATTTCTGACTTCTAATTAACTTATAAAGTTTCCTTGGGTATTTTTTCTTGTTGTTGTTTTGAAACTGAGAATGAAACAAAAAAATTATATGGTAGATAGTTAATGCATTCTTTCTGAATCTCTCTCTAGATGACAAATTAACGGCTGGTCTCATTTTTCATGCTCCCATGCGTGAAAAGAAAGAAATTAAGACACTAATGATATTTAACTATTATAGGAGGAATTCATCTTTGACAGAATTATCTAGAGCTTTCCAACTCTGGCATCTATGTACTGAGCTACCTCTAGGCCAATGAAACAACTCAGACTCTGCCAAATGGAACCATTTAAATTTTAGTGATTCTGGCCCCCAAACCTTAATGTCTGTATCCACTGCATGAAGAGGACACCCTTTTCTGAAGCATACGGAATTCTATTACCCAGCAGCCTGGGACGAGTTAAATTAGTCTGTAGACAATTTAACTGCAGGAGCACTCGTCTCTAGGAATACCATTAATTTTGTTTAAAGTGACAATATTGCTGTTGCTGGAGACTTTCATTTTTTTTTTTTTTGCAACAGAACTTTGTTTAAAGAGAAGAGTGTTGATTGACTACATATACTTTTCTTGTTCTTTCCCAGAAAATAAATCACACATGCAAATATGCAAATATATACATATACTTAGCTAAATTTTGTTTGAACTTTCTAAGGGCTTTTCTGTACAATTAAAGTAAGAATTTTAGAGGATAAAAAGAAAAAAATAAGACTTGAACTGGACTTATACTATTCTTTGCACTAATTAAAATGTTTAACATAAAGGCATTATGTGCATGCATGCTAAGTCGCTTCAGTCCTGTCCAACTCTATGACCCCCATGGACTGTAGCCCATCAGGCTCCTCTCTCCATCAGATTCTCCAGGCATAAATACTGGGGTGGGTTGCCATTTCCTTCTCCAGGGGTCTTCCCGACCCAGGGATCAAGCCCATGTCTCATGTCTTCTGCACTGGCAGGCAAGTTCTTTACCACTAACACCACCTTTGAAGCCCAAAGACATTATATATAAAAGTAAATGGAAAAGTATTTTAATAAGAAATTTTGGGGAATGTAAGGTGTTTACTCTGTAAGTAAAAAGTGTAAGGCTGTAGAGGGTTGGGATGGGGAAGGAGGTGGAAGGACCGTTTAGTAGGAGGGAACTTATGTATACCTATGGCTGATTCATACTAATGTATGACAGAAATCATCACAATATTGTAGAGTAATTATCCTCCAATTAAAAATAATTTTTTAAAGCACAAGGTCACTGAATGTATATTAGCTGTCATATTATCTGTCAAGGGCCCTTCTGGTCTCAGAACTACATTAGAAGTAGTGTTGAAAAGATTGCTAGGACTGCCTAATAAGTAACTAAAAGAAAAAGGCTGTCTGCACAGATTGCATCAGTGGTAACAAAAGGCAACGGTCTTAGAGCAAACCTTTCATCTGTTGCAGTTGGTATTAGGGCAGATGGCGTAATTATGTGCAGATGACACCAAATCTCTACTTAGAGTGCAGAGCTCTATTAGCAGTGCATTCTCCAGAGTCTGAATACCAGCAAATGTGAAATAAGCCTATCTACCTTGAAGGAGCACCGTTGTTCCCTTGAGAAGTTTAATTAAGGATAGTGTTATGTTGTTGTGTGCTACTATTGGGCTCTATCCTTTGTAGATCATGCTAAGTGGGAACGACATTCTTCTCCTAGCCTCTTTCCTCACTTCCACTACCATAAATAATAGCTTAAAGTATCTTTTTATTTATTTATTTATTTTAAAGCATCTTTTAAAAATTTAAGTATGCTCTTGAAGATTTTTTTTTTTAAATCCTGTTTTCATTGCGGTGGTTTCTCTTGCTGTGGGGCATGGAACTGTAGGAATGCAGGCTTCAGTAGTTGCACAGTACTGAAGAGAAAGCCTAATAGCAGCAAGGAAGACCCAGCATAACCAAAATAGATAAATAGCAGGCTTCCCTTGTGCCTCAGCTGGTAAAGAATCCGCCTGCAGTGAGAGAGACCTGGGTCGACCCCTGGGTTGGCAAGATCCCCTGGAGAAGGGAAAGACTACCCTCTTCATTATTCTTGCCTAGGGAATTCCCATGGACTGTATAGTCCATGGGGTTGCAAAGAATCAAACACAAATGAGCAACTTTCACTTTCAGAAATTAAAAAAAAAAATCTTACATAAAAAAATTTTTTTTCACTATGAATTTTTTTTTTCATTTCACATATAATATACATGTTTCAATGCCATTCTCCCAAATCATCCCACCCTCACCCTCTCCCACAGAGTCCCAAAGACTGTTTTATACATCTGTGTCTCTTTTGCTGTCTCATATACAGGGTTGTCATTTCCATCTTTCTATATTCCATATATATGCGTTAGTATACTGTATTGGTGTTTTACTTTCTGGCTTACTTCACTCTGTATAATAGGCTCCAGTTTCATCCACCTCCTTAGAACTGATTCAAATGCATTCTTTTTAATGGCTGAATAATACTCCATTGTGTATATGTACCAAAGCTTTCTTATCCATTCGTCTGCAGATGGACATCTAGGTTGCTTCCATGTCCTGACTATTATAAACAGTGCTGCAATGAACATTGGAGTACACGTGTCTCTTTCAATTCTGGTTTCCTCGGTGTGTATGCCCAGGAGTGCGATTGCTGGATCATATGGCAGTTCTATTTCCAGTTTTTTGAGGAATCTCCACACTGTTCTCCATAGTGGCTGTAATAGTTTGCATTCCCACCAACAGTGTAAGAGGCTTCCCTTTTCTCCATACCCTCTCCAGCATTTATTGCTTGTAGACTTTTGGATAGCAGCCATTCTGACTGGTGTGAAATGGTATCTCATTGTGGTTTTGATTTGCATTTCTCTGATTATGAGGGATGTTGAGCATTTTTTCATGTGTTTGTTAGCCATCTGTATGTCTTCTTTGGAGAAATGTCTGTTTAGCTCTTTGGCCCTATGAAGTTTTTTGTTTTTTTGGTGAGAAATTAGAGTTGTAGAGCAAAGGCATTAATGCCTTTCATACTTTCTCAAGCTTGTGAAACATCCCCTATCTAGAACCCTGGTTTTTCTCGGGTAACTTACACTGCTGACAGATGTACTGATAGGACAACTTAAACTTTACCTAGGTCTGGAGAATAATTGCCAAGATATTTCAGGAAACGTTTTTAAAAATGCAGTCTTTTTCCCTAAAGAGTGATATGATAAGACCACATCTTCTAGAAACAATTGTTTCCAAGCATTTTAGGACTTCTAATTTGGTTAAAATTTTGCTGTCATTCTTCGTTTCTGTGTATCTTGGATGTATCTGCTACATCACTATTCAGAACATTTTGTGTTTTGAAAGTAAGAGATTAAAAAAAAAGAATATGGCACTTTTCTTATAAATCAAGTACCAATGTAAAGATTCATCATCTTGGAGTCAACTGGATTGTCCAGTTGTTTATGGGAAACTGATTTTGAGTGGCCTTGGCCTGCTGCTGCTTGAGGCAAGATTTTGGTTGGTGGCCAGAGTTTGAGGTTGGGCAGCAACAGCGAGAGTGCTAAATCCTAGCCACTAGATCACCAGGGAAAGTGACCAGTAGCAAGGCCCTGGCCTGTCAGCTGTGTAGAAAAGAATTTCCACATAGAAACAGAAAGTAATGAAACAAGTAAAGTGTTTTTTAGGAGGAAAAAAAAGTACGTGTGGACAGACACATGGATGAGCTCAGAGAGAGAGAGCCACACCCTCTGTGGTAGTTTGAGTCACATTTATGGGGCATTTCTTCCAGGTTCTTTTTGACCAATCATTTTGCTTTGCCTGGTTCTGGGTCTGTATTTGATTCATCTCAGGGTCCTTCCATGTGTGCATGTGCATCTTTTACCCAAGATGGATTCTAGTGAGAAGGCCTGTGGATAGTTGCATCACTTAATATGAGGGGATGCCCCTTCTCTTTTGACCTCTGTGTGCATGTGTAGAGGGAGAGGTCTCCTTAACTCTGAGAATGAGGAATATGTGGTTTCTTATCTCTTACCTGGGTGGGGCCCAGCTTCCTCCATCATTCTGCTTTTATAGAGTTTCTGTCCACAGGGGAGAATCTATTCAGCCTAGGGCCCATCTATCTCCTGTCTTAAAACCAGTGGGTTTGATCAAGGGTAAGAAGGAGAGACTGGTATAGTAGAGAGAATACAGTATTTTGTTTGGTGGGGGTTGGGGCTTTTCTGGAGGGGGGTTGTTAGAAACATTCTTTTCCTGACATTCTGATTCTAATGGAACGGTAGTAACCCTTTGGGTTCAACTCTTAAATTGGAAAAATTGCCTTCCCAGAATTGACATCATTAGGCACTCAGAACATGACTGAATGGGCACTGGCCTTGAAATGGTACCATTCATTCCAACCATCTTATACTGCTCACAAGAGGGACTGATGGAGAGCAACCCAGTCACACTAACTGGATAAACAAGCCAAAGTTTCAAGTTTTTTTGTTGAGGTAACTAACATCATTTAAGCACATGAAGTAAGTAACCCAGTTTCTACTTTGTAGAACTGTGTAAAGACTGAAATAAACTCTACTTTTAAACATTTTTCTGTTCATTGTTACCTGCCAACCTTAAAGGAATTATTGGACCCATAAACCTCAGCTAATATTAAAATGGAAATTCCAAAATAGTTGTTGAATCTGCCTAAATTTTCACCCCACTGTAGAAAACAAAAGTCTATCTATATGTACTGTGGCTTATTCAAGAAAATATTTGAGGTGGCTTTATTCAACAATTTAAATAAGACATTTGGAGATCCAAAACCAAAAAATAAAAACACCACGTGAGGAGTTAATCTGTTATGACTAAAGATCAAGGGCATCAGCGCCAGTAACTGAAGGAAGGCAATAGTGCAAACTGCCTCTGGCAGCTGAGGTTGGTGAGATGAGAGAATAGCCCAAGGCAGATACTGGCCTGTTTTCTTGTCTCAGAGGCTGCTGGTAATACCAACTGAGTAACACACTTATTCCATTCACAATGTGCTAGTAAATTGAAGCCAATTTGTGTTAGGATTAAATTTATTCCAAAGAAGTGGCTGAGAAGACCAGCCTTTTACTCCTGTAGTTCTGTGGGTAAGTTTAAGAAAAGAAAAGAAAATTAAAAACAAAACAAAACAATACCAATCTAACCATACAATGAAACGGTAAAAAAGAAAGAGAAAAACATATTACAAAGGCCTTAAAATCTCCATGGGCTTATATGCAATTTCTGTTATTCATCTGAAATATATTGCTGTTCTTTTCTCCAGACTAGGTGTTTCAATGTCAGCTGACTATTCCTATTTGGAGAACCTCACATACAGACAGACATTCCCTTGTAACAACGATGTTTGGGCATATTAGCAAATGTCCATCATGTGTGATAGTTCAAAAAGATATGTGGTACTGAACCCTAATAAAAATGAAATGCAAAAGTTGATATGGATTGGTGGTTCTGTTATTCCTTTGTTACTGACAACTATGTAAATTTAAAATTCATGTTTCTATAGGTGAGTTACTGATACATTGGTTAGCCCAGCCAGTGTCTTGCAGACAGACCTTAGAGATATCAGTCTTGCAGAGAAACCAAGCTGTGTGTGGTTACTACATTTCATAAGACCCACTTCGACTCATGATATAGCCAGGGTTTTAGCTACAAGCTCTGTCATAACAGGGTTCTGTTGTGTCTTATACAGTTAAATAAATCAACTTGAACACCTATGTCTCGTGTGGGGGACAACTTAGACCAGGGTTCAAATAAACGAGGAAGCAAACAAAGAGAATTTTAATACAAATTGAGGCATATCTTTGTTTCCTTAGAAATTATTTGACTGCAAGGAACAGAAACTGTCCCAAGCTCAGTGAAGGAAAAGAAAATGCATTTTAAAGGTAAAAGGAGCTTAATGGAACCCAGTCTCACTGGGATTGGAAATTATCAGGCAGTTCATCTACCCATTCTTGTTCTCTGTAGCCACATAATATGTCATCTCTCATTCTCTTGGCACTGCTGCTTCATCCTGATTTTGGCAGAATGTTTTTCAGGGCTCTCACAAGTCTTGTTGTTAGTTTCTACTTTGCCATATCTCCAGCTCACCTGGGGCATTGCCTATTCTTCTCTCAAATGATTTTGACCTTACACTCTGGTGTCCAACTTCTGACCTATTTAGTCTTTGTATCTCTTTGTTCAAATTCTAGAGAGAATTGGATTGGCTTTTGGCGGTCAATGAATTGACTCACTCCACCTAGGAGTGTATGTATATCCACCTAGGCAGAGTTGTGGCAGGGGGACATTTTGAAAAAGAATGTACAGCTGTGAACAATGCAGTTTAAGCTGAAAGAGTTAGTTATATACTGCAGACAAATTGCCTGCAGAAATAAACATTATTATAATAATGATGATAACAATGACCATAGTCATTAAATTACTACAGTAATTAAGATCTATATTTACAGAGCTTTTGTCAAGAATATTATATAGTCTGTTATTTAATCTTCACAGCAACCCTGTAAAATAGATACCATTATTATCACAGTTTTTACTGACAGGAAAGGTTAGGCATAAAATACTAAGTGATGTGTCCAAGATCACATGGTTAGTAAGTATCTAGGCAAGACTCATTCAAACCCAGAAAGTACCACAACAGAACTTGTGCTCTTACCTTGTTGTTGTTTAGTCACTAAGTCGTGTCCAGCTCTTTTGCAACCTCATGGACTATAGCCTGCCAGGCTCCTCTGTCTGTGGGGTTTCCCAGACAAGAATACTGGAGTGGGTTGCCGTTTCCTTCTCCCGGGGATCTTCCTGACCCAAGAATTGAACTATCATCATGAAAGAGAATAAATACTGTCTCATTGGAGTTATTCTAGGTCTTTCAGATAAATGAAATAGCTTTTAAATATTCATGATCAGAGCATTACCCATTTGTCTCTTTGCCTTAATATGCATTTGAATTCAAATATAATATACCTTTTAGCAAAGACCAAGAGTTAGATCCAGCACTTTAGAGTGGACTGTGAACCTGGTGTATGTGATGTTACTGCCCTCTTCCCGAGCTACCATTTTATTGCTCTTCTGGGAATCCAGTTAAATTACAGCTGCTGATATATTGAGGACTATGGTTCTAAATTCTGGTTTTGACCAAGTCAAGGGCTAGTTTCTTTGGGCAGTATTTCATCTCCTGTTTTATCTGTGCTGTCACCTAAATTTAGCACTTAGACTACACTCCCCTATGTCTGCAGAAGTTTTAAATTATTTTCCAGTGATGCATACCATGTCCATGCAGAGTTGCGTGTGACAGATTTGCAGTAAAATCTCAGAGCTCTCCAACTTCTTTTTTAATAAATTAGATTAGTAACTCCCACGGATTTGACTTTGGGATGGGTTGTAAGGTGATGTGTTTCCCACAAAACTGATTGAGTTCTCTTCAGTGTATTTTTGTCCTGCTGCGCATTTTACCATATGACAGACCAATCAACTTCTTGCAAACAAAAGATGGCTGATCTCCCCCATACCTTAGAAGATGTCAAATACTTGGTGAATTAAGGCCCTTCCCCCTAATTACCAGGAATGACGGCTGTGTGGCGAGATGTAATAGTGTTATAAATTGAGAAATCTTGAATAAGACATAAATCCAGATTCTATACCTTTTTTATATGAGCCTCAACAAGCATCAGCTGTAATGGTAAAGCAGCCTGACCTATTAATCCATAGATAAAAATGACTCAATTAAAGTGAAATATAAATATTGAAGGTAACGTAAAACCAAATGAGGCACATCACAGGATTTATGTGTGAATAAACTCACTGAATAAAAATTATCCACTATATACAAAGTCCATATGCTGTTTTGGTAATGCTATAATTAAGTCAGAGAGTCATGTCATACTGGCCTTTTCCATCTGCTCTGTGATCTGTTAAGGGACCCATTCAAACAAAATGACAGCTGACCTCAAAATGATACATTCTGCTACTGCTTGTTTTAATAGAGCTGTTGGTTACACACATTTTGTCTTCATTTATACTAGGCTATGAGTGGTTTTCCATTAAATCAAGTAAAATGGAACATCTGCTTTTTTATCAAATGAGTTTTATTTAAACCACTACTTTATTACCCAATCTTTTTTAGTTTTCACAAGCAATAGATTGTACTGGAGAGTTTTTAAAATTTTGTTTTGTTCTATCAATTTAAGTGGCATTAGAAAGAGACAGTGATAAAGATAGCAAAATAGAAGCTCCCATATATTTTTTCTTTCTAGTTTCTTTACCAATCAAAGCAAGATGGTTCAGACTTGGAGCCTAAAGATGTTGTGTGTTTGTAATTGACATGAATGGCACGGCAAAGGAGGCAATGTTTATAATACTAATTGATTTCATTTATTTTAGTTCCCTTATACATGCCTTACTGTCATTCTTGCCATTATCTTAATATTGTCGTTTCCAATAACACTCAGAAAAGTCATTTTAAAGGCAGGAGACCTGGAACACAGATGTGTCAGGTATAAAGGCTCTTATCCTTAGAGACATTCAAACTGGCTAAAGGAAACCCCACCAAATGTTGTAGCTAAAGATCCAGCCTTTGTCCATCTGTTTGTTTCCAGGTTATCTTATAATAGTCTGTTTAATTTCTGGTCCTTGGAGTGTCTCTATTTCAACAGTACGTGTACTTCTGTTATTAGTACTCTGTAAGGGAAAAATTGGTAACCCTTAAAACCAAGGTGACCTTTAGAAGATTATAGTTTTGTTCTATTTTGAACAAGCAATACAAATTTTAACAAGAGGGTCTGCTCTAGTGAAACTCCCAACTTCTTGGAGGGGAGTGTTAAATATCTCCTCTCTGGGTTTGGAGGATAAAAAAAAAAAGAAAGAAATTACACTCATGTAATGTAATGGAGAGTGCCTGGAAACCTGAGGTTTAAAATATACACCCATTTCAAAATGTCTTAAATTAAATTTGAACCACAACTAGGGACAGACAGTATGCATGGAGTGAGACAGACTAACTCACATAAGAGGCTAGAGGGTTTAGAAAGGATGATAATCAGGCAAATGACCATTGCTCCCTGGGGAAGCATGATCTTGACATAGCCATTTCTGAATCAACTCAGAGAGCTTAATTTCATGTGAAAACCATCACATTGTACATATGATCTCATTTATAAGTGAAAATCCAAATGGAATTTCCTAACAGAATATATTTGCATGTATCTATAAAAAGCAAGAATCATACTCATTCATGAAGTGGGGAAACTTGCTGACCATTTAATTCATTCCTGGCATTGTTTTAGTTTCAGGGAATGTGTTAGTGAACAAATCAAAGTTTGTATTCCCATAAGGCAAGTATTCCACTCGAGGGGAAGGCAGACAAGAAGCAACTAAACCTGTTATCTGTTCTGTACAGTGCTCAGGACCTATTAACTGGTCTAACATTTGGATATTGGGTCAAAGATAAATATTTATGATGCTTTCCTAAGATTTCAAAGAGCATTTGATATGCAAAATGCAATGGAACATATATACTCATTTCAATGAAATAATGTACATATTAGCCATTTACTTTTATTTCCTTTTGTTTCACTCACATCCATATATGACTTGATTGAAGTACAGTGGGAAGAATGCAGGATTAGATTTTGTCAAGACACCTTTTCCTAAAGTACATTTTTAAAATATAATCTATTTATTTAAACTTTTTTTAAATATAGCTGATTTACAATGTTGTGTTAGTTTCAGGTGTATGATTCAGTTTATATATATATATATAATTTTTGGATTATTTTCCCCTGTAGGTTATTATAATATATTGAGTGTAGTTCCTGTGCTATGTGATAGGTCCTTGTTGGTTATATATTTTATATATAGTGGTGTGTATATTTTAATTTTCATACTTTTCATATAGTTCATGGGGTTCTCAAGGCAAGAATACTGAAGTGGTTTGCCATTCCCTTCTCCAGTGGACCACATTCTGTCAGACCTCTCCACCAAAACCCACCCGTCTTGGGTGGCCCCACACAGCATGGCTTAGTTTCACTGAGGTAGACAAGGCTATAGTCCGTGTGATCAGATTGACTAGTTTTCTGTGATTATGATTTCAGTGTGTCTGCCCTCTGATGCCCTCTCACAATACCTACCGTCTTACTTGGGTTTCTCTTACCTTGGACGTGAGGTATCTCTTCACAGTTGTTCCAGAAAAGCGCAGCCACTGCTCCTTACCTTGGACGAGGGGTATCTCCTCACAGCAGCCCCTCCTGACTTTGAACATGGAGTAGCTCCTAATGCCAAAGAGTGCACAAACTACTGCACAATTACACACATCTCACACGCTAGTAAAGTTATGCTCAAAATTCTCCAAGCCAGGCTTCAGCAATACATGAACTGTGAACTTCCAGATGTTCAAGCTGGTTTTAGAAAAGGCAGAGTAACCAGAGATCAAATTGCCAACATCCGCTGGATCATCAAAAAGGCAAGAGAGTTCCAAAAAACATCTATTTCTGCTTTATTGACTATACCAAAGCCTTTGACTATGTGGATCACAATAAACTCTGGAAAAGTCTGAAAGAGATGGGAATACCAGACCACCTGACCTGCCTCTTGAGAAACCTGTATGCAGGTCAGGAAGCAGCAGTTAGAACTGGACATGGAACAACAGACTGGTTCCAATTAGGAAAAGGAGTACGTCAAGGCTGTATATTGTCACCCTGCTTATTTAACTTATATGCAGAGTACATCATGAGGAACGCTGGGCTGGAAGTAGCACAAGCTGGAATCAAGATTGCTGGGAGAAATATCAATAACCTCAGATATGCAGATGACACCACCCTTATGGCAGAAAGTGAAGAGGAACTCAAAAGCCTCTTGATGAAAGTGAAAGAGGAGAGTAAAAAAGTTGGCTTGAAGCTCAACATTCAGAAAACTAAGATCATGGCATCTGGTCCCATCACTTCATGGGAAATAGATGGGGAAACAGTGGAAACAGTGTCAGACTTTATTTTTTGGGGCTCCAAAATCACTGCGGATGCTGATTGCAGCCATGAAATTAAAAGACGCTTACTCCTTGGAAGGAAAGTTATGACCAACCTAGATAGTATATTAAAAAGCAGAGACATTACTTTGCCAACCAAGTTCCGTCTAGTCAAGGCTATGGTTTTTCCCGTGGTCATGTATGGATGTGAGAGTTGGACTGTGAAGAAGGCTGATCACTGAAGAATTGATGCTTTTGAACTGTGGTGTTGGAGAAGACTCTTGAGAGTCCCTTATACTGCAAGTAGATCCAACCAGTCCATTCTAAAGGAAATCAGTCCCGGGTGTTCATTTTAAAGACTGATGCTAAAGCTGAAACTCCAATACTTTGGCCACCTCATGCGGAAAGTTGACTCATTGGAAAAGACCATGATGCTGGGAGGGATTGAGGGCAGGAGGAGAAGGGGACGACAGAGGATGAGATGGCTGGATGGCATCACTGACTCAATGGACGTGAGTTTGAGTGAACTCCAGGAGTTGGTGATGGACAGGGAGGCCTGGCGTGCTGTGATTCATGGGGTCTCAAAGAGTTGGACACAACTGAGCGACTGAACTGAACTGAATATTTTAATTCCAGACTCCTAATTTATCACTTCCCCATTTTTCCCCTTCGGTAACCATAAGTTTATTTTTGAAGTTTGTGAGTCTATTTTGCAAATAAATTCATTTTTCTTTTCTTTTTTTAGATTATGCACCTAAGCAATATCATATGATATTTGTCTTTCTCTTTCTGACTTCACTTAGTATGATAATCTCTAGGTCCATCCATGTTGCTACAAACCTAAATTGCTTATACCATGGTGGAGAAAAACAATGATCTCTAAAAAAAGGTAAAAATTAAAATGAGAAGCTGAGCCAAAGAAATAAGGATGAGGGGAAGGAGATCAAGGAAACTTTATTTCTGTGATCATATTTAAGGATTTATTTTAATATTGGGACAATCTCCAAGTAGCTTAGATTAGTTGGTGGGAGCCCCATCAAAAGCAAGCACAAATCACAAACAGGAGTACATATTCCCCACTACTGGAAAGAAGAATGGATCAACCAAATCCCTTTCTGTTTGATCAGTGATGCCTGGGAAAAATTGGTAGATAGATTATCTGAGATTTAATTGGTAAATTAGAACCTGACCTTTCAGAACAAAGAGAATACAGAAAGGGATTTCTTTGTGGGTGGTGATAGTTGTGGTAATGTACAAGAGGGTTATTAAATACATATTTAAACATTCAAAGCTAAAGTTATACATTCTGGAATGTACATTAACTAGTATTTCCCTTTCCTTGTGTGACCTTCAGATAGGGCTACATTTATCAAAGTTCTCATTTCATCCATCTCTACAGTCCTTCAAAACCTATAGACTTTTAAACAAAGACCCTCTATAATTAATAACATATCTGTTCTTGGGCTTCTTCCAAGATGGTTTAGAGATGAGTAGCCTCTAACCTGGCTTGGTTCAGTGCTATAATCCTTTATAGTTTCTTTTTGGAGGGAGAAAATTCTCATCAACTTCAATCCTATTAATAATGTATCTAAACGTGGCATCATCAGGACAATTTCAAATTCTTTTTTAAGACACAACCTTGAGTTCCTATCATTTGTAAACTGACTCATAGCAGCCCTGGTATTTTGCTAAAGTGCTTAACCAGTCATCACTCCTCCCTGTACTACAAAGCCTTCATGCTGCCAATAGCCCATCTTCCTTTCTGGGGGTCTCTCACTGTGCTACTTTTAAAACTGATTTGCAGTGGATGGAGGTAGGATAGGAGTAGAGCAGGTCATAGACCATTTTAGAGACTCTGGAGTAAATGAAATCTTTCCACAGAGGAAAAATGCACATATACACATGGTTTTACATACATTTTCAAGGGATTTATAGACTTGTTGGAGCCCATCCATAGATCTCAGATTATAAGGTCTCAGCATTAAGACGATATGAGTCACAAACTCATTTATTTGAAATAAATACTATGTATGCTTACATATTCAGTTATGTAATCGTATTTTAAGATTGTTTTGTTAAAAGTTGTATCTACTTCTATTTTTTCCTCTTTGAAATTTTTTCACCTACTTTGAAAAACCTTGCTTTTTCATTGTTAGTCATAGTGACGGATAAATTTTGTTTAAAATATTGAGCGTATGTTTTATAACTCCTAAATGTATTATCTTATTAATTCACTTATTTTTACTTAAATAATAATTTTTTGATGTACCCTACACCTTAAACAGCCATTTGTTTGCCTTAGGACAGTCTTGATGTCTTTGTTCCAGTGACATAGAGTTTGTGTTTCTTCCTCTTCCACCTGCTTGTTCTCGATGCCCAGGCATTTAGAATAGTGGATACAGTTTGTTAAATATGAACATATTTCCTCACTGAAGTTATAGTGGTTAGTGTTATTACTTCCAAGAGGGAAGGAATTGTGTATGTTTTGTTTTCCTTTGTTTATTCCCAGAGTGTAGCACAGTGCCTGTCAGAGAGAAGTTGCTCAAGAAATGTATGTGGAATGTGGAATAAGGCACTAAGCTGGCTAATTTGGGAAAAAAGAGCTTAGTGTTTTTAAAAGTTGTTTAATCATCCTAATCCTGCAAACTTCAATGCTCATCCATTTTTCCCAAAACCGTGTGCTAACTCTTCACTAATTCTGGCTGAATAGTGATTATTCTGACAGGTACCCCATGGAAGGAAGGCCAGACAAAATAGCAAAATATTTTTGAAGGAATACAATTTTAGTTCAATCAAGCACAAAATTCCATGTAAGTTAACAAAAGCTGTTTCCAAATGTGTATTATATTGTATTGTTGGACTGTGAAGAAGGCTGACCGCCGAAGAATCGATGCTTTTGAACTGTGGTGTTGGAGAAGACTCTTGAGAGTCCCTTATACTGCAAGGAGATCCAACCAGTCCATTCTGGAGGAGATCAATCCTGGATGTTCATTGGAGGGACTGATGCTAAAGCTGAAACTGCAATACTTTGGCCACCTCATGCGACGAGTTGACTCACTGGAAAAGACTCTGATGCTGGGAAAGGTTGGGGGCGGGAGGAGAAGGGGACGACGGAGAATGAGATGGCTGGATGGCATCACCGACTCTGTGGACATGAGTTTGAGTGAACTCCGGGAGTTGGTGATGGACAGGGAGGCCTGGCGTGCTGTGATTCATGGGGTCGCGGAGAGTCGGACACGACTGAGCGACTGAACTGAACTGAACTGAACTGAAGAGGTAATAATAATTTATTACTTTATATCAGTAGGTATTTACAACGTACTTAAAACTAAAACTATTTCTTTCAAATAGTTAAACATAGTCCTACAAAATTACAATTTCAGCATTAGAAGGACCTTTGAAACAATGTGGTTTGAACCCTCACCAATGTAGGAAATCTTTTGATAATATCCATTGCAAAGACAGCAAACATGCTATTTTTTTAGGCAATATATTCCACTATTGAAAAGATCTTCATTATTATTGATTCAAGTCCTGATTCTTTATAATTGTTCTGTGTTTGGGTAGAGTTAACCTCTCTAGCCTCACAAAGTAAGTTTATTTTTCACGTGAAAATGCTTCATGTATTTGATGACATCAAGTGGAGCTGACAAATTTACTTATTGACCTAGAATGTAACTCTTCACCAATCTCTACTATCTCGTGTCTGGGAAAATTTAAGTGAGGAACAACTTATAAGAATTCATTTGGAGAATAGAGATTATATCCACAATTTTCTCCTTGATCTTCCCCTTCTTCATAGGGAATCAATTCTCAAGATTCCCTGATCATGAGAATGTGGATAATAGCATTACTTTGCTAGCATGTGAGATAAGTGCAATGGTGCGGTAGTTTGAACATTCTTTGGCATTGCCTTTATTTGGGATTGGAATGAAAACTGACCTTTTCCAGTCCTGTGGCCACTGCTGAGTTTTCCAAATTTGCTGGCATATTGAGTGCAGCACTTTAACTGCATCATTTTTTAGGATTTGAAATAGTTAAACTGGAATTCCATCACCTCCACTAGCTTTGTTTGTAGTGATGCTTCCTAAGGCCCACTTGACTTCACACTCCAGGATGTCTGGCTCTACGTAAGTGATCATACCATCATGGTTATCTGGGTCATGAAGGTCTTTTTGTGTGTAATTCTTCTGTGTATTCTTGCCACCTCTTCTTAATATCTTCTGCTTCTATTAGGTCCATACAATTTCTGTCCTTTATTGTGCCTATCTTTGCATGAAATGTTCCCTTGGTATCTCTAATTTTCTTGAAGGGATCTCTAGTCTTTCCCATTCTATTGTTTTCCTTTATTTCTTTGCACTGATCACTGAGGAAGGCTTTCTTATCTCTCCTTGATATTCTTTGGAACTCTACATTCATACGGGTATATCTTTCCTTTTCTCCTTTGCCTTTAGCTTCTCTTTTTTCCTCAGCTATTTGTAAGGCCTCCTCAAACAACCATTTTCCCTTTTTTGCATTTCTTTTTCTTGGGGATGGTCTTGATCACTGCTTGCTGTACAATGTCACGACCTCCATCTGTAGTTCTTCAGGCACTCTGTCTATCACATCTAATCCCGTGAATCTATTTGTCACTTCCTCTATATATATATAAAAGGGATTTGCTTTAGGTCATACCTGAATGGTCTTTTGGTTTTCCCTACTTTCTTCAATTTAAGTCTGAATTTGGCAATAAGGAGTTCATGATCTGAGCCACAGTGAGCTCCCATAGAGCTTCTACATCTTTGGCTGCAAAGAATATAATCAATCTGATTTTGGAATTGACCATCTGGTGATATCCATGTGTAGAGTCTTCTCTTGTGTTGTTGGAAGAGGGTGTTTGCTATGACCAGTGTGTTCTCTTGGCAAAACTATTAGCCTTTGCTCAGTTTCATTTTGTACTCCAAGGCCAAATTTGCCTGAATTTGCAAAGAGTTGGACACAACTGTGTGACTGAACAACAGATTTGAGCCTTGCTAAATAAGTTTTGTAAAGCTAAGTGCTTCTTATATGATGTACATTCTTTGATGCTTTAATAGCTGTTTTTAAGTCATGAGAATACCACAAGGACAGCTCAAACTAAAATATTTAATTTTGGAATAATAAAAACAATTATTTTATTGATAATTTTAAACAAGTATACAAAAATTACAACTAGAAAACAGTGAACTTCCAGAGTGCACTGCTTACATACATATTCAGTCTAATCTCCTAGATTTCATTCCCTTTAGAAATATGGGGAATTTTATAATATAGTATATAGACAGTGATGAGAACTCATTGTGATTTGCTGTGTATACGTGCATACAACTAAATCAAAATAATATTCAATGGAGTCTGATCTCCATTTCCAGTTTCTTATGCTTAAGGAACTTATACAGCAGTGGCTATGAAAATAATCTAACAGAATTCTTCCTTCTTTTTGTGTCTATGGGTTTATTCCAACCAGATTTTAGTGAAACATCCCCTTTTGCTTCAAGATCATTATTGCTCATTCTTGAAAAGTATGAAAGTGAAGTGAAAGTTGCTCAGTTGTGTCCAACTCTTTGCAATCCCATGGACTATAGAGTCCACAGAATTCTCTGGGCCAGAATACTGGAGTGGGTAGCCTTTCCCTTCTCCAGGGGAACTTCCCAACCCAGGGATTGAACCCATGTCTCCCAAATTGCAGGCGGATTCTTTACCAGCTGAGCCACAAGGGAAGCCCAAGAACACTGGAGTGGGTAGCCTATCCCTTCTCCAGGGGATCTTCCTGACCCAGGAATTGAACTGGGATCTCTTGCATTGCAGGCAGATTCTTTACCAACTGAGCTGTGAGGGAAGCCCATTCTTAGTTTCTTGATTTTTTTTTTATCACTCAAAAATTGGACTATGTCTTTTACTTACTCTTTCCCTCTTCCTATTACCCTTTATTACCCTCTCCCATCAGAACCACCTACCACTCCCCTCAAACTAATATTAGCATGGTGGGGTATATCCACACATAGCTTTCTATACATAAACCCCCACATAGGAAATTTTGTTTGTTATACACAGGTGGGATTATGTTATATATTCTGCTTTCTCACTTAATGGTACATTATGGAAATCCCTCTAATTTAGCTGGCAATTCTAACTCATTATTTTAAAAATTAATACTTTGTAGTGCTGTAAGCTATGAGTGTATCATAATTTACTAAACCATTCCTATTGTTCTTTTCTGACTCCATACATTTCATAATATTGCTAACCTATCCTCTTTTTACTTCTGCCTCAGATTCTATATACTTTCCAAGTCCCACATCTTCTGACTAAGCCACTTCTTGTAGCACATTCTTCTAGTCTGTCTTTCATTGCCCTCTAGTGATTTCGTGTATTTTGGTCTTAGTTTCATAACTAAATTGAACCATCCTCATGGACATATATGGATTTTGTCTAATATCAGCCACAGTGAAAAAAAATTAAGTGTGTTCACAGAGCATGAACATCAGTTGATAATTTAGCAATAATGGAGTAGAGGTTTTAGAGCTCTGATTCTAGACTAGAAAATGATAGAAGAATCTCAGAGCCTCTTTGTGTTGTTATTTCTCCCAAACATTTAATTCATTTCAACTCGAAGTATGTTTCTTCTGTAGTGATACTTAGTTCTGTGCTTTTTGGGGGTCTCCCTTAAGTTATGTCTTCGTCTAGAAATTTTGATTTGTCCTCACCCTTCTGCCAACCCTTTCCCAGTGTGACTGATTTATTGACAAAATAGAAAGACCTCAGGAGTTTTAGATCTAGGGATCATTCCAAATCTTCAGTGACTCTGGAACTGCCAAGCCCCATATCAATTACTATCCAGCCTACATCCTGAGAATGGCTAAGAGTAGAATTCTTAGTATGCAACTGCACATCACAAGCCTGTTGAGAACTAAGTGATCCTTCTTGATGTTTTTTGATCTAGACTTCCTCACTGTCCTCTATAACCAAGTTAATCAAAGCTCGAGTAGTGCCTCTGCTTAAAAGCCTTCAATGGCTCTCCACTATGTGCACATTAAAGTACAAGTTGAGAGAAGGAACAAGATGGCGGAGGAATAGGACGGCAAGACCACTCTCACCCCAACAAATTCATCAAAAGAACATTTGAACGCGGAGTAAAGTCCACAAAACAACTTCTGAATGCTGGCAGAGGACATCAGGCACCCAGAAAAGCAACCCATTGTCTTCAAAAGGAGGTAGGAAAAAACATAAAAGATAAAAAGAGAGACAAAAGAAGTAAGGATGGAGCTCCGTCCCAGGAAGGGAGGCTTTAAAAAGAGAGAAGTTTCCAAACACCAGGAAACACTCTCACTGGAGAATCTGTGGTGAGCCTTGGAAGCTCAGAGGGCCACATAACTGGGAGGAAAAAAAGAAAGAAATAATTAAAACCCACAGAATACCTGCCAAACTGTGACTCCCAGCGGAGAAGCAGCGCAGACGCCTGCATACACCATTAGCAAGCGGGGGCTGGGCAGGGAGGAGCCGGCTGAACTGCTTAGAGAGAGGACTGGGCTTGAATGCCGCGAGAACAATCTGAGAGAACTGGGGATAGCAAAGCAGACTGGGATAGCTTCCCCACGAAAAGGTGGAAAGCTCTAAACTAAGACTCCACCAGCCCCGCTCACAGAACCAAGGACTGAGCAGAGCGAGCCGGCTGCGGTCGGCCCATCCCCCATCCCCCGCCAAGACAGGCAGGGAGGGCAGCCAGAGCCGGAGGGGGCAACTGCGGCCCCAGAAAGGCATCCAATACAAACTGCAGGCAGGCTTCATTGCTAATCAAGACTTCTTGGGCTTGGGCCGGTCGATATCTGCCTGAGAAGGTGCGCCGGTTGTACACCCAGAAAACCGAGTGGCAGGGACTGGGGCGGCAATAAGTCGCAGCAACCGCACTCGCCAAACACCTGGTCACCTGAGCTATCGGACCAGGAAAGGCACAAAACGCAGGCCCAACCAAGTCTGCGCCTTTGTGGAGTACCCGAGAACCTGAACTTGAGCCGCTCAGACCTGGGAAGTGCATACAACCCAGCGCCGGCCTCGGACAGTTCCCAGCAGAGCAACCTAGAGCCTGTGCAGTGTAGACTGGGATAGCACATGCGCTGTGATTGGGGACAAACCCAGTGTGACCGAGATGCTGCGAGCACTCCCCACAGACGCCAGAGATATTTGTCTGCAGCGTTCCTCCCTTCCCAGAACAGGACTGAACAACTGAGCCTTTAAAAAGTGTCCACCCGCACCTTAGTGTCAGGGTGGAAATTAGACACTGAAGAGACCGGCAAACGGAAGCTAAAACAGAGGGAACCACCTTGGAAATGACAGATAGAGTAGTCTAGAGGCTACTCCAAGAATAGGACCAAAAACCAGAGGCAAGAGGCTTAAGCCTGAATCCTGAGAACACCAGAGAACTCCTGACTCCAGGGAACATTAATTGATAGGAGCTCATCAAACGTCTCCATACCTACACTAAAACCAAGCACCACCCAAGGGTCAGCAAGTTCCAGAGCAAGACATACTATGCAAATTCTCCAGCAACACAGGAAAATAGCCCTGAGCTTCAATATACAGGCTGCCCAAAGTCACTCCAAACCCACTGACATCTCATAACTCATTACTGGACACTTCATTGCACTCCAGAGAGAACAAATCCAGCTCCACCCACCAGAACACCGACACAAGCTTCCCTAACCAGGGAACCTTGACCAGTCACCCGTCCAACCCCACACACAGCGAGGAAACTACGTAATAAAGAGAACTTCACAAACTGCCAGAAGAGGGAAAGGCCACCCCAAGCAAAGCAATATAAGCAGGATGAAGAGGCAGAGAAATACCCAGCAAGTAAAGGAACAAGATAAATACCCACCAACACAAACAAAAGAGGAAGATATAGGGAATCTACCTGATAAAGAATTTCGAATTTTGGTGGTGAAAATGATTCAAAATCTTGAAAGCAAAATGGAGTTACAGATAAATAACCTGGAGAAAAGGATTGAGAAGATGGAAGAAAGGTTTAATAAGGACTTAGAGGAAATAAAAAAGAGTCAATATACAATGAATAATGCAATAGATGAGATCAGAAACACTGTGGAGGGAACAAACAATAGAATAACAGAGGCAGAAGACAGGATAAGCGAGCTAGAAGATAGAATTGTATAAATAAATGAAACAGAGAGGAAAAAAGAAAAATTAATTAAAAGAAATGAGGACAATATTAGAGACCTCTGGGACAATGTTAAACGCTCCAACATTCTAATCATAGGAGTCCCAGAAGAAGACGACAAAAAGAAAGACCATTAGAGAATACTTGAGGAGATAATAGTTGAAAACTTCCCTAAAATGGGGAAAGAAACAATCACCCAAGTCCAAGAAACCCAGAGAGTCCCCAACAGGATAAACCCAAGGCGAAATACTCCAAGACACATATTAATCAAATTAACAAAGATCAAACACAAAGAACAAATATTAAAAGCAGCAAGGGAAAAGCAGCAAATAACACACAAGGGGATTTCCATAAGGATCTTTCTGATCTTTCAACAGAAACTCTTCAGGCCAGGAGGGAATGGCAAGACATACTTAAAGTGATGAAAGAAAATAACCTACAGCCCAGATTACTGTACCCAGCAAGGATCTCATTTACATATGAAGGAGAAATCAAAAGCTTTACAGACAAGCAAAAGCTGAGAGAATTCAACATCACCAAACCAGCTCTCCAACAAATGCTAAAGGATCTTCTCTAGACAGGAAACACAGAAAGGGTGTATAAACTCGAACCCAAAGCAATAAAGAAAATGGCTATGGGATCATACTTATCAATAATTACCTTAAACGTAAATGTGTTGAATGCCCCAACCAAAAGACAAAGGCTGGCTGAATGGATACAAAAACAAGACCCCCATATATGTTGTCTACAAGAGACCCACCTCAAAATGAGGGACACATACAGACTGAAAGTGAAGGGCTGGAAAAAGATATCCCATGCAAATAGAGACCAAAAGAAAGCAGGAGTAACAATACTCATATCAGATAAAATAGATTTTAAAACAAAGGCTGTGAAAAGAGACAAAGAAGGAAACTACATAATGATCAAAGGATCAATCCAAGAAGAAGATATAACAATTATAAATATTTATGCACCCAACATAGGAGCACCGCAATATGTAAGACAATTACTAACAAGTATGAAAGGGGAAATTAACAACAATGCAATTATAGTAGGAGATTTTAATACCCCACTTACATCTATGGATAGATCAACTAAACAGAAAATTAACAAGAAAACACAAACTTGAAATGATACAATAGACCAGTTAGACCTAATTGATCTCTATAGGACATTTCACCCCAAAACAATGAATTTCACCTTTTTCTCAAGCGCACATGGAACCTTTTCCAGGATAGATCACATCCTGGGCCATAAATCTAGCCTTGGTAAATTAAAAAAGAACCCCAGGGTCAGTAGAAGGAAAGAAATCGTAAAAAATAGGGCAGAGATAAATGCAAAAGAAACAAAAGAGACCATAGCAAAAATCAACAAAGCCAAAAGCTGGTTCTTTGAGAAGGTAAATAAAATTGACAAACCACTAGCCAGACTCATCAAGGTACAAAGGGAGAAGAACCAAATCAATAAAATAAGAAATGAAAATGGAGAGATCACAACCAACAACACAGAAATACAAAGGATTATTAGAGAATACTATCAGCAATTATATGGCAATAAATGAATAACCTGGAAGAAATGGACAAATTCCTAGAAAAGTACTACTTTCCAAAACTGAACCAGGAAGAAAAAGAAAATCTGAACAGACCCATTACAAGCACGGAACTAGAGGCTGTAATCAGAAATCTTCCAGTAAACAAAAGCCCAGGTCCAGATGCCTTCACAGCTGAATTCTACCAAAACTTAGAGAAGGGCTAACACCTATTCTACTCAAACTCTTTCAGAAAATTGCTGAGGAAGGGAAACTTCCAAACTCATTCTATGAGGCCACCATCACCCTAATCCCAAAACCTGGTAAAGACCCCACAAAAAAAGAAAACTACAGGCCAATATCACTGATGAACCTAGATGCAAAAATCCTTAACAAAATTCTAGCAATCAGAATCCAACAACATATTAAGAAGATCATACATCATGACCAATTGGGCTTTATCCCAGGAATGGTTCAATATCCGCAAATCAATCAATGTAATATACCACATTAACAAACTGAAAAATAAAAATCATATGATTATCTCAATAGATGCAGAGAAAGCCTTTGACAAAATTCAGCATCCATTTATGATAAAAACCCTCCAGAAAGTGGGAATAGAAGGGACATACCTCAACATAATAGAAGCTATATATGACAAACCCACAGCAAACATTATCCTCAATGGTGAAAAAATGAAACCATTTCCCTTAAAGTCAGGAACAAGACAAGGGTGCCCACTCTCACCACTACTATTCAACATAGTTCTGGAAGTTTTGGCTACAGCAAACAGAGCAGAAAAAGACATAAAAGGAATACAAATTGGAAAAGAAGAAGTAAAACTTTCACTGTTCGCTGATGACATGATCCTCTACACAGAAAACCCTAAAGACTCTACCAGAAAACTACTAGAACTAATCAATGAATACAGTAAAGTTGCAGGATATAAAATCAACATACAGAAATCCCTTCCATTCCTATACACTAATAATGAGAAAATAGAAAGAGAAATTAAGGAAACTATTCCATTCACTGTTGCAACGAAAAGAATTAAATATTTAGGACTATATCTACCTAAGGAAACAAAAGACTTGTACATAAAAAACTATAAAACACTAGTGAAAGTAATCAGAGAGGACACTAATAGATGGATAAATATACTGTGTTCGTGGATTGGAAGAATAAATATTGTAAAAATGAGTATACTACCCAAAGTAATTTATACATTCAATGCAATCCCTATCAAGCTACCAACAATGTTTTTCACAGAACTAGAACAAATAATCTCACAATTTGTATGGAAATACAAAAAACCTCGAATAGCCAAAGCATTCTTAAGGAAAAAGAATGGAACTGGGGGAATTAACCTGCCGGATTTCAGGCTCTACTACAAAGCCACAGTCATCAAGACAGTATGGTATGGGCATAAAGACAGAAATATAGGTCAATGGAACAAAATAGAAAGCCCAGAGATAAATCCATGCACCTATGGACACCTCATCTTTGACAAAGGAGGCAAGAATATAAAATGGAGCAAAGACAGTCTCTTTAACAAGTGGTGCTGGGAAAACTGGTCAGCCACTTGTAAAAGAATGAAACTAGAACACTTCCTAACACCATACACCAAAGTAAACTCAAAATGGATTAGAGAGCTAAATGTAAGACCAGAAACTATAAAACTCCTAGAGGAGAACATGGGCAAAACCCTCTCCGACATAAATCACAGCAGGATCCTCCAAGACTCACCTCCCAGAATATTGGAAATAAAATCAAAAATAAACAAATGGAACCTAATTAAAATCAAAAGCTTCTGCACAGCAAAGGAAGCTATAAGCAAGGTGAAAAGACAGCCTGCAGAATGGGAGAAAATAATAGCAAATGAAGCAACTGAAAAAGGATTAATCTCCAAAATATACAAGCAGCTCCTGCAGCTCAATTCCAGAAAAATAAATGACCCAATCAAAAAATGGGCCAAAGAACTAAACAGGCATTTCTCCAAAGAAGACATAAAGATGGCTAACAAACACATGAAAAAATGCTCAACATCCCTCATAATCAGAGAAATGCAAATCAAAACCACAATGAAATACCATTTCACACCAGTCAGAATGGCTGCTATCCAAAAGTCTACATGCAATAAATGCTGGAGAGGGTGTGGAGAGAAGGGAACCCTCTGACACTGTTGGTGGGAATGCAAACTAGTACAGCCACTATGGAGAACAGTGTGGAGATTCCTCAAAAAACTGGAAATAGAACTGCCATATGATCCAGCAATCGCACTCCTGGGCATACACACCGAGGAAACCAGAATTGAAAGAGACATATGTACTCCAATGTTCATTGCAGCACTGTTTATAATAACCAGGACATGGAAGCAACCTAGATGTCCATCTGCTGATGAATGGATAAGAAAGCTTTGATACATATACACAATGGAGTATTACTCAGCCATTAAAAAGAATGCATTTGAACCAGTTCTAACGAGGTGGATGAAACGGAGCCTATTATACAGAGTGAAGTAAGCCAGAAAGAAAAACACCAATACAGTATACTAACGCATATATATGGAATTTAGAAAGATGGAAATGATAACCCTGTATACAAGACAGCAAAAGAGACACAGATGTATAGAACAGTCTTTGGGACTCTATGGGAGAGGGTGAGGGTGGGATGATTTGGGAGAATGGCATTGAAACATGTATGTTGTCATATGTGAAACGAATCACCAGTTCAGGGTTGATGCATGTTACAGGATGCTCGGGGCTGGTGTGTAGGGATGACCCAGAGGGAGGATAAAGGGAGGAGGGAGGTGGGAGGGGAGTTCAGGAAGGGGAACTCATGTACACCCGGGGCGGAATCATGTCAATGTATGGCAAAACCAACCAATAGAATATTGTAAAATAATTAGCCTCCAATAAAAAAAAAGAATCTAAAAAAAAAAATAAAGTACAAGTTGATTTGTGTGGAAACAAGGCACTTACATGTCCAGCTTATCCTTTTACCACTCCTGATAATGGTAGTGGTGGTGATGGTAATGGTGATAATTCTGATGATAGTAGTTATCGTGTTTTGGGTGCTTAGTGTATGCAAGACACATTCACCCTCCAGTTAAATCTTCCCCAGAGCCCGTAAGGTGAGTGTTTTTGCTATCTCTATATTACAGAAGATTAAATTGAAAGTCAAGCTGTCTAAATAATGTGATATTATAGGGATATTAAGTGAGAAAACTAGGAATGTTCCACAAAAAAAAAAGATTCACATTCTTAACTATTATTCCAGTGCACTTCTTAAATATTATTATGCATAATAATCACCTGTAGTGTTTTCAAAGAAACTGATTTTCAGAATTCATCTAAGAGAATCAGAGTCAATAGGTCTAGAGTCAGTTCTAAGCAATGTACAGAGTTACTTAGCATCCCCAGGTTATCCTGGTGTGTCACAGCCCAATGTCCTATGCCAGTGCTTCTCAAACTTTAATATGCCATAGGAATAACATAGCGATCTGATTAAATTGAAGTTGCTGATTCAAAAGATCTGGGATGGCACCTGATTTTCTGCATTTCTAACAAGCTCCCAGGGTATTCACGTATTACTTACGGGTCCAAAGATCTACACTACTACATGCTTTAGTCAATAGGCCAAGAGAGAATGTGAGTTTAGTTTAGCATAAACTTGGAATTAATTTAGTTGAATAATATGTTATACAATAGACAGAGCCTAAAAAACTCCCATGCAAATCTAATTTCTGTTACTTGAATTCCGTTTTCATGTTGACTTTCATGATCATTCAGTTGCTGCCATTATTTATTTCACATCACTAACAGTGTTCCACTTCAACTTTATCAGTCAGGGACTTGGTAAGGAAGGACCACTTACACAAATACTCAAGTACCTTAGAGATAAGAGCTTACTAAATAAAGAAACCCTCTGATGAATTCTTTAGTAAAGTGAATGATCTCTTTATGTAAATAATAAATTTTAAAAGACAAGAACATCTTAGATTCTGAGATCTGAAAAGGACCAGAGAAATTATTTAAACTTTTAGTTTTCAAGGTATGTAAAGAAAGGCAAGAAAGAGAAGTGAGTGTGACCAAATTCACTTAAGGATTTAGTGGTAGAGCAGGAACTCAAATGTTATTTTGGTTTGAGTTTTTTGTCCTTGTTGAATTTTTTGTTCACAAAAAGTATCCTTAATTTTATCTAGGTCTAAGTGTTTGAGAGCTGTATTTTTAATGCTTTATTTAAGGAGAAAAGAGTTCAACACTTATAACTGTTTCCACTCATTAATTATGACTGTAGATCAGGTTAAGGAAACTATTATTCTGTGAAGGGCCAGGTAGTAAATATTTTAGCTTAGTGGGTCATGTCTCAGTCACAACTACTCAAATGTTATTGAAGCATGCAAACCGTAATATATAGTATAGGTATAATAGCCATATACATACACAAATGACCATGGCTATGGGCACATAATTTTGAATTTTCATGTCATGAAGTGTTATTATTCTTTCAATTTTTTAAGACCACTTTAAATTAAACTGTAAAAATCATTCTTAGTTCATAAACCATTACAAAATACAACAGCAGGCTAGATTTGGCCAAAGGGCTATAATTTGCTGACTTTTATAAACTAGCTTAGTTCATCCAATCACATGCTAATCTTTCCTCAAATTGAGCAGGTATTTATTTCTTGAGCATCACTTGAAAACAAGTAGCCTTTCAAAGTTCACATGTAGAGTTAGTGGTTTTGAAGGAATTTTATGTACATAAGGAAAGGAACTGTCAGGAAAAAGGCACCTGGTAGCTTATGAGTGGATGTTTCCATGCTGCTCATTTCTAATCTCCAGTAGGAAAACAGCAAAAGCCCAAGTAGATAGGCATGCTAAAAAGCAATTTGCTTCACCATAGCCATAGCAGTCTTTTTTTTTTTTTTTTAAGTAAAAGAACTTTGCACTTCTTTTAATGCAGTCTATGGTCTGTACTGCTCACAGTTCAGGGAATGGGGAATATACTGAAGTTTTAGTGCAGTCTATCCCTTTAATTCATGACAAGGAGTCAGGAAAGTGACAATAGTTTGAAAGCAACTGATGTATAGGTGGCACTTGGTGAAATACCAAAGGTTTCAAGAACAGTCCTCTTGATTCATTGTCAGATCACACCAAAGTACCAAGAAAAAAGGGGGAAATGTCATATTAGCATAGTTGTTTTGCAAATGTCAACTTTAACAATGCTCAGGTGACAAAGTTGGTGCTCGACCATTTATTTATTTATTTTAATCAAAGGAAAATCACAGTTGGAAATCCTACCAGAAGGCTATCAAATCTCATTAGCCTTTGTATGCTTTATTCAAAATGGTGGGTAGGTTACCTCTTCTTTAAAAGGTTCAATTAAGATAATTTTCAGCATTTAAAAGTCAGTAAGTTTCCTTATAATAATAATAATAATCAATGCAGAATTCAGCGTTCTTAAAAAAAAAGGCATCCGGTGAGAAAACAGAAGCATGAATTTAATTCCAGCATGATATTTTTGCAGACTGCCCAGCCTTTGGATAACCAGCTGCAACAGGAAGATATCCAAAGGAGGAGGAGGATGTGCCTGGCTGACCTTCCACCCTACTTCCTTTCCTAAATCCATGACTTCCCTCATAAAACATTATCCCACAAGAAAACCCAGAAAAGAATTTTTTGTGAGGAATAGATGTAAAAGAAAGAATTAAACTCTCAGAGAATTTACTAACAAGCCATGCTATTTCTTGTATTCCCTGTATTGTGATTATAGCAGAGAAAGACATTTTGGGCAACCTCATTAGGGGGAGATGAGCACAATTTGAAGTTTCTTGAGTTTTCAGAGGTGAAACTTAATTGAAATCAATATGGGGGAAAGGAATGAGTAAAAATTGCTGCTCTGAACATAGGAAACGTGAATCGGCCGAAAGTGTGATATGTGTATAGTTCCTTGTGGAGTTGAAGTTTGTTCAATAAAAATGCTTCTATGAAGTTACATTGCTCCCCCCAGTTCACTGGCATTAGTCGAATACCAGAATCACCAACATCATTTCTTTTCTTATAAACATCCACATGTTCACAAATCTGAAGATATCTGTAATTATCTAAAAATTTTCTAAGATATTGAAGTGGAGACAGAATTCATTTTGCCCATTTCAAAACATTACTGGAAATATTGGGTGTAAGTAAAATCTCTGAATCAAATTGTTCCCTCATTGATTTTCATGATTTTGGAAAGAAATTTAATGTTATTTTTATTGATATTCAATAGACTGTGATTTCTAACAGCTTAGCATTGTATCTTTTCCCCTCCTAACTTTTATGAAATAGCAAGTTAAAGCAAATATTGAAATACACTTGGAACCTAAGGCAATTCAACTTTAATATTTTCTGCATGGTGAAAATAATACTTATACAAATAGCTATCTCATTTTATCTGCTTTTAATTTGAGGATTCTGTGCAGTGGATTTTACCTGTGTGTGTGTATGAGTTTGTGTGTGTATATACACCCCAAGTGTCTTTCATATAAATTTTCTCTCAGGATCAATGATCAAATAATTTCAAATGATATATTTATTTATACTCCACTATCACAGAAAGACCTATAAATGTGTTCATATTAGAAAATGAGACATTCTACCAATTTTCTTTTCCTATGAGATATATTATTGCCTAGTGTTTAAAATACTGTCTTGCTAATCTTCAACTTCATTTTATTTCCATTTTCTGGTTGACTTCTTAAGCTTGGGTGATTTCTGATGCCACCAACAGCTTTTATTAACTATAAACATTTACCTGTGATGCAAAAATAATCCAAAGTTTATTCAGTCATATTAGCTTATTACCTGATCAATCTAGTGAGCAAATTCAATTCAACCTCATTTCTGATTGAACTGACCAACAGTTTGAATGAAATTTCTGGTCAATTAAAATTGTAGGAAAAGTAGTTTCACACAGACATAGCCATACTATGGGCTTCTACTCCCTGACTCCATGTCAGTGAACTAGCGTAATGTGTTGCATATTCATTCATTCAGCAAATATTTTATTGCCTATTATGTGATGGACACTGCTCTTAAGTTCTGGAGATACAGTGATGGATAGGACAGTGTCTCTCTCTTCAGAATTATTCAAGGGCATTTGCTGGCTTAGTTTTCCCTACTCTGATAACAACACTTGATTCTGATAGACATGTAGGTTTCACCAGATCAGGTATTTAATACTGTCTACTGGGGCTTTTTATCTCAGGAGTATCAGGGGAGATTTTATGGGCAATAAAATAAAGAGTTGATAATTATGGGGTCCCATCTTCTTTAATGAGGACTATATACATTTTACAGGAGAAGGAAATGGCAACCCACTCCAGTGTTCTTGCCTGGAGAATCCCAGGAACGGTGGAGCCTGGTGGGCTGCTATCTATGGGGTTGCACAGAGTCAGACACAACTGAAGTGACTTAGCAGCAGCAGCAGCATATACATTTTACAAGGCTTTACAATGAATTCTAATGTCAACTTCCATTTATTTTTCAGAAAGAATCTAGGGCTAGCCCTGGCTAAGTCTGGATCTTCTTGTGCGTGCCCTATGTTTGCATGTGTCCCATTGAACCTAATCTCTGCCTTTTTTTTTTTTTCCTTGTGAGGCTGATCATTCTAAGTCGGTAACTTCAGAAATTACTATGAAATTGGTACATACCTGCGTCTCCAACTAGAGTTTGTTATCCCTCCAGTCTCAACCAGATTTGTTCTGCTGGTTAGGGCCAGGATGGGACAGAAAAAATGAGGGGTGCCACTTAGGAAAAGTCATATCTTACTTGGATTCAGAGCTAAAAAAAAAAAAAATGGAATCCCTGCTTAGTTCATTGGTGCTATTTGCCTGTGCAACATTCTGGGTAACATAATTAAATATTTGCAGGTAATGGTTGTTACTATTTAATGTATTTCATAAGCATGCCTTGCCATAACCTGTGGGATACAATAGCATGAGGGGACTACTGATGCGTTTACTTCCATTCTTCTCATGAATTTAATGGCTTTAGTTGGTGACTGGTGGATCAGTACTTAGAGTAGCTATTAAATGATTTGGTGTGTTTGTAAGACACTCTCATAAACACATTTGTGACTGTTACTGCATTTCTTTCTTTCCAAAGATGAGCAAAACACCAAATTAATGGGTCGTTTATAAACTCCAATACTTTGGCCACCTCATGCGATGAGTTGACTCACTGGAAAAGACTCTGATGCTGGGAAGGATTTGGGGCGGGAGGAGAAGGGGACGACAGAGAATGAGATGGCTAGATGGCATCAGTGACTCGATGGACATGAGTTTGAGTGAACTCCGGGAGTTGGTGATGGACAGGGAGGCCTGGCATGCTGTGGTTCATGGGGTCGCAAAGAGTCGGACATGACTGAGCGACTGAACTGAACTATCTAGATTTAAAGTAGAATTTTAATAGCAAATATTTATGTCATTCAGGCATTTTGTTGTCCATTCGCAGACCACATGATTTGGAAAGCTTCATTTTATAATAGGACAGATAATTTGTTAAATAAATATATATATATATTTTTGCCATTACTAATACATGATAGTAGAACTGGAGTGGAGAACTAAACTCTAATGTCTTTGGAGATATGAGTTGTACCTTAAATCATATTTGTAGTTTTCAGTAATAGTGCTGGGCATGCAAATACTCAAAAATGATTTGATCATCTTATACCGCTCAAGCTTAGGGATGTCAGAGGAAGCTTGGAAAATATTTATCTTTCATAGTCTTCCATAAGAAAATAATTTATGCAGATGGCTGGATCCTCCTAAAGACTTTGCACACTGTATCAGGAGGGGTTAAGGTTTTTAATACTAGTTATTGCTCTGATCTAGACAAACTTTAAGCAGAGTTTCTAAAATCTCAAGCTGTGGATTTGGAACTCACCCCACACTTTAGCATTTTGGGGGGATTGCCATAACAATGAGATCTGAGAGAGAGAATGCCACAGTGGGTCTAAAAGGCAGTCCTTCATCTTTGATGGAATCAGCTCCATGTATGGCAAATAAAGCCCGGAATTAAGACTATTCAGGGACATCAGGGAAGACTTCATGCATTATCGAATATATTCATATATTCAAGTGCTAACAACATGATTATTCATTTGAATAATCTGAATTATTGTCATTATTAATTATTAATAATTATAATCATTGCATATTAACTACTATTATCATTATTAATCTGAACATGCATCCAGGTTAATTTTTTTTTCTCACTGAAAGGTGATTTCATTAGGATAGTATCTATTCACATTGATCCAGCTATCTTCTGGAGATGGTATAGATTTTGCTATATATTTTTGGAGAAGGAAATGGCAACCCACTCCAGTATTCTTGCCTTGAGAATCCCATGGAGGGAGGGGCCTGGAGAGCTACAGTCCATGGGGTCGCAAAGAGTCGGACACGACTGAGCGACTTCGCACACACTCGCAACAACTGTTATAAGGCTCAGGCTTATATTAGATTTTCCCTAGTATGGATATTGAATATTAACTACTATTATCATTATTAATCTGAATATGCATCCAGGTTAATTTTTTTCCTCATTGAAATGTGATTTCATTAGTATAGTGTCTATTCACATTGATCCAGCTATCTTCTGGAGATGGTATAGATTTTTCTATAACCAACAACTGTTATAAGGCTCAGGCTTATATTAGATTTTCCCTAGTATGGATACTGTTTACTTTGACCTTCACTATCTGTTTCTCGTAAACCCACCTTTTGGGGCAGTTGCAGTAAACATCATTCATGGAGGCATGTACAAATGTGACCTATGTTTTCCGTCACCCTCTGCTACATGCATCACAGTGCAACAAATGTGATTAAAAATGAGCATTTGAATGACTATAATGAGACACAGACTTAAGGAGGCTGTGCTCAAGTGTAGTGTTTATTTATATGTGCTAATTGACTCTAAAAAGTGTCATCATAATTTATTCATGCTACATGTATTCAAGTTCTTTGGAAGAACTGAAGCCATCATCGGAAAATTACAGTATTATCTCAATATTTTAGTTGACAATATGTCGTGACAACAAACTCCTAATTTCTTCTCACTCCTTCCTTTTATGTCACTGTGTTGCACTGTATACAAAAATGGAGTAGTGAGAAATTAGAGGAGGAGGAATAGAGAATGGGCAAGATTCTGTGGGGAAATTTCTTGGAGCAATCAACCTCTGAATTAACTTATAAGATGAGAGGGATATGGGTGAGACAGCAGTAGAGCCAAATTATTAATACAGTGTCCTGCTGCGTTTTCTTATGCCTGGACATGACGAGATCTTGGGTAGAAGTAAAGCTATATAAACTTAAATTGGACAGAGTTGTTCCCCTGCCCTGCCAAGTAAACCAAGTTAGGAATGAGGTATCCATCCAAGTCAATGTGTGCTTTCTAGTGGGAGAATGAAGACTCATAGAGGGGAAAACCTCAATGAATGGAGAGGGAGGAATGTTAGATGGTCTGAGGCAGGTAGGAAGAGAAGACAGCCCTGTAAGAAGGGGTTTTTCTACACATTCTAGAATCATGCCATCCAATGCACTAACCACATGTGTCCATTTAAGTGTAAATGAGTGAAAATTCAATTCAAAGTGGGTTCCTTAGTTACACTAGCTACATTTCAAGCACTCGATGTGGTTGCTGCTGCTGCTGCTAAGTGTTAACCACTACTATATTGGAAAGCACAGATACAGAACATTGTTAGCACCTCAGAACATCCTATTTGAAGCACTGTTATAAAGCAAAGGGCAGGAATAACTATTTGATGCCTTAAGTGGTAGCAGGCCCATAGAGAGCTATGAGTGCCAGAGTGACCACAAAACTCTTTTGTGTCTGTGTGTGAGCAAGTGAGAACACCAGTGGTATTAAATAAGAAAGGAAGAAACAAGCAAAACTCAGTATATGTTTTCTGTTCCTGGAAAGTTCAAATACAGGTCTGTTATGGTTGTCACTGAAAGAATAAGCCTGACCACATATTTCAATCAAGGTGATCGAGGGTTTATTGTTTTCATTTTAGTTTGGGTTGATTTGTTCTGGTACTTTTAATTAGAGTTATCTTCTGGACTTTCTGGTAAAATCTTACTGATTTTATTTTATTTTTTTATTTTTTATTATTATTATTTTTATTGGAGGCTAATTATTTTACAATATTATATTGGTTGGTTTTGCCATACATTGACATGAATCCACCCCGGGTGCACATGAGTTCCCCTTCCTGAACCCCCCTCCATCTCCCTCCTCCCCTTATCCTCCCTCTGGGACATCCCCGCACACCAGCCCCGAGCATCCTGTAACATGCATCGACCCTGAACTGGTGATTCATTTCACATATGATAATATACATGTTTCAATGCCATTCTCCCAAATCATCCCACCCTCGCCCTCTCCCACAGAGTCCAAAAGACTGTTCTATACATCTGTGTCTCTTTTGCTGTCTTGTATACAGGGTTATCATTTCCATCTTTCTAAATTCCATATATATGCGTTAGTATACTGTATTGGTGTTTTTCTTTCTGGCTTACTTCACTCCGTATAATAGGCTCCAGTTTCATTCACCTCATTAGAACTGATTCAAATGCATTCTTTTTAATGGCTGAGTAATACTCCATTGTTTTAGTCTCATTTAGGTCCAATCCCTAATCTGTATGGATCCATTGCATTGATGTCAAAGTAATAACAAACTAATCATTATTTGTGCTTTTTCTCCCTACTGTACAGACTGGTATAGGCTTCAAGGATATGGAGGATGAAGATTTTTTTTAATAGGCATTAAGTACTAATTAAAAAATAAAGCTCCATAGTTAACTATACTACTTAAAGAGATACACACATTTTGATACTGAAGAGATATTTTCTTGCATTGTTTTCTGTATGAAACTTGTGATATACCTCCCTCAAAATACAGTCTCCTCCTGGGTAAAGATAATGTGGTTCAGTTGTTTGCAGTAAGTCCTTGTGGAATTAAAGGGTGACTTCCTTTGTAGATGACAGCCACTGCTAATGTCTTCCCTTGCACCCTTCCCTCATGTCTCCACCGACCAGCAAGAAAATCCATTTAGGGGTGGAAGGGAAGCTCAAGAGGGAAGGAGGGCTTATATGTATACATGTTGCTGATTCACTTTGTTGTATAACAGAAACTAACACAATATTGTAAAGCAATTATGTTCCAATAAGAAAATAAATCCATTTTAGACGGTTCAACTGATGTTTTGAATGAATTAAGACATTAGTTTATGTTTTCATTCTTTTATTCAAAAATGGAGCAACTACCATCTTTCAGGCAGTATTAGCAGATTTTGTGGAGTGTGTGAGATTGTATTAGGCACTTCCTTCCCTGGAGGTGTTTATAATCCAATGGAATAACTGTTTTAAGAAAGAGAAAAATGAAAATCACTGATAGAGAGGTATAAACAAAGTGCTATGGAAAGTCAGAAGAGGAAAACTCCTCTGGGGCTAGGGAACTGGGAGGGTAGGTGCCATTTATTGAGTGGCAACCCAGTATAGGGCTTCCCAGGTGGCACTAGTGGTAAAGACCCCACCTGCCAGTGCAGGAGACATAAGAGACTTCAGTTTGATCCCTGGGTTGGGCAGATCCTCTGGAGGAGGGCATGACAACCCAGTCAAGTATTCTTGCCTGGAGAATCCCATGGACAGAGGAGCCTGACAGTCTACAGTCTGTGGGTTTACAAAGAGATGGACATGACTGAAGCAACTTAGTATATGCCAGATTTTTAACCTATATAGCTCTGTGTTATACTCCGCCATGTCTGAAAAGGTACATTCTATTGTAGAAATAATACATTTTCAGTAGTAGCTAAATATGAATATCTGTGTTCATAGAATGGTATATATAATTTCTTGACTTTGTAGAAATAATACCCATGGAAAGTCAGCCTCTAATTAGCACAAGGGAGTATCTTTCCTCTTCCCATAGCCACCCTCTGCCCTCTTCCCAGAGTCCTAGTTCCATCATGATAGTGGCCCATATGGTGGAAGCCTCTGAGACTGTCCTTCTTGGGTCCATGCCAGTTCTCTTAGACTTCTACAGAAATAAAGTTTTGGATTATTGATGTGGAAGCAGTACACATAGTTTTGGTGTGTCACTTTGCCTGTGTTGCTACAAAGAAGCCTTAGTTACGTGAGGGGTAAGGCAGGAAAGACACTATAGGGACATGACACTTCATCCTGTACACTCTCCCAATACTCACATTGTCTCACCTAATCAGAAATGATTTTATGGAAGGCATACAACAATTTGGGTATTGAGTATGGTAAGAGGACACTGTACGTACAGTGACAAATTCAAGTGCAAGGGTTTTTTTTTTATTTTTATTGTTTTCGTTGCTTGTTTGTGTCTTTGTTTTTCGCTTGAGCATACTACACACAATAAGTCATTTGCAGATTAAAGTCGTAACAGTAAGTGGTTCAGTCTGAGAAAGGGACCTAACACAAGAGAAGTTGTTATAGAGAAACTAGGATGGAGAGGGTCTCAAATGCTAGGTAATTGGTTGGAATTTATTTGGTAGAAGAAAAGCTAAACCATCATTTAACATTACTTCAGCTGTTTAAAAATGATAAATATTGTTTGCTGTCTCTTTTTATGGATGAATATCATATTGACAGACAAATGTCATCTAGCTAAGTGGTAAAGCTTCCTACTGGGTTCATTCAGTTACCATTAGGCATGAACTGGTTCAGTATGACAATGGGAGGAGGAAGATACAAAAAACAGCTTAATTCATGACCTCGTATCGGAATTCATAGCTTAATTAGGGAATAGATTGTAGTCACACAACATGACTGAAGAACACTGTAGCAGAAAATGCCACTGAAATCTCAATAGTCATTCTGCTTTTTACCTTCTTAAGGACCCCGATTTTATTGTTGACAACAACTTACATTCTCAGATTCACTTTCAGCTGTAGTGGTTGTGTGATAATTTCTTCCCAAATGGCAGAGAGGCTGAGGTTGGGCACTACCTGTTCCTGCTTTTCTCCTCTTTTTGACTATTAATAGAATGCAGACATTTTTTGGCTGGAGGTGGAGCAGCCATTCTGGCACCAGGAAATGACAAACACACAAATGGAAATCAAATATCAAAAATAAAGTGTAAGGATATCATGAACCCGGAATGTTGATGACTTTGTGAAGGAGCTGTCCCTTCCCTGAACTGCCTACCTCTGGTGTTTTTGTTCTGTGAGAAGAAAAAACTCACCCATTTCCTTCAGCCACTGAATTTGGCTTTTCTATTACTTCATATTGTTGTTTAGTTACTAAGTCATGTCCATCTCTTTTGCGATCCCATGGACTGTAGCCCATGGGATTTTCTAGACAAGAATACAAAAATGGGTTGCCATTTCATCTTCCGGAGGAGCTTCTCAACCCAGGGATTGAACCCAAGTCTCCTGTGTTGCAGGAGGATTCTTTACCAGTGAGCCACTTTGCTATTACTACTCAAAGCCAAATGCAAGCACAAGTGATACAATACTCATGCAGTCAACTGTCCCAAAGTGTGAATGAATATGTAATGCTCACACCCTAAGAGACTTAACAGAAGAGTTTTTAAGCTTACATGGAAGCTTTGAAGGATTAAAGGAACAATTTCAGATGTTTGATAGCAAATGCTAATGTGGAGTTGTAGTATAAAATTACGTTCATGAGAGGACAGTGTTTTAAAGAAACCCAGTTGTGGAATACATTCGTATTTGTGTTATGAGTGCTTCCCTGGTGGCTCAGAGGTTAAAGCGTCTGCCTCCAATGCAGGAGACCCAGGTTCGATCCCTGGGTCGGGAAGATCCCCTGGAGAAGGAAACGGTAACCCACTCCGGTATTCTTGCATGGAGAATCCCATGGACGGAGAAGCCTGGTAGGCTACAGTCCACGGGGTCGCAAAGGGTCGGACACGATTGAGCGACGGAACAGACAGAAGTGGGTGTAGTTGTGTAAAGCGGTGCAAGTGGTATACAGGGGACATCAGATGTCACAGGGCCCAAACAGTAGCTAAAAAAAAAAAATCCTCCAACCTAATTGGCCCAAAAAGGGGTTGCAGGGGAGTGGCCTGGCCAGAATGCAAAGCTGCTTTCTTGGTATCCTCATCCTCATTTATTCTTATACATGAATCTATAATGTATCTCAAGCCTAAATGAGTGCAGTTCTTTTTCATTAGTAAGTTCTTTAAAATCAATAATGTTTTCTTTAAGGGAAAGCTTTCACTGTTACTAATTTGTATCTCATTAACTGTTCACTTTAGTTTCCAGGGTTCCATCTAAGCTCCATCTATCATTTAGATTTTAAGCTACAGACTATATGCAATTTACTGAAATACCCCCAGATAGACAGGAAGAAATATTTGAAACCCATAAGTGAATGTTAGTTTTTAGAGTGTTGCAAGCCTTTGAATGATGAGGTTTATTTTTATAGGTCACTTAAAGTATGTCAAGTGAAATAACCAATGATATTTTAAGTTAGAGAGAGAAAGAGAAAATTAGAAAGAAAGAGATTGAGAAAGGAAAGATTCTTTTCCCATCTCAAGTTTGTAAGTCAAGATAAATTAGGTTACAGTTTTTATGTGGAGTACCTAAGGCAAGCTGCTGCTGCTGCTGCTAAATCGCTTCAGCAGTGTCCGACTCTGTGTGACCCCATAGACGGCAGCCCACCAGGCTCCCCCATCACTGGGATTCTCCAGGCAAGAATACTGGAGTGGGCTGCCATTTCCTTCTCCAATAAGGCAAGCTAGTATATCTCAAAGAAAGGAAACCTGAGATCTCATCATTTTGGATGCCATATTTCAGGATATTTGGGTTTAAATAGGGCCCCAAAATGACATTAGAAAGGGTTATATAGCCTAACATGAGCTGTCATAGAGATTAAACATTTTGTACAGTTTTCCCCCAAAAGTAGTTGGCTGAAACTATAACAAGAGTACCCTATTATTTTTCTTGCATAAAATTAACACATCGCAACCAATGGTTATTTTCAGTTATGTGGCATCAAATGAGTCTTAAAAGAGATTAGAACAAGATCTGTGGTAGCTTTGTAGAAATCCGGCAATTGACAGTTTGACACAGCATGGTTTCAGATTATGTCAAATCCTACAAAAGCATTTGTAGCCTGCTTGGAAGGAGGGATTCTTTTCAATTCCATCTTGTTGGAAATATTTGCCACGAAGTAATAATAATGCCTTTAATATGCAAATGATTATAATTGCATTTATTACACTGTCAAATGTAAGCTCAAATACTGGTTCTTTATTTTACAACCCAGCACATCAGACATAATAAGAGAAATGACTGCTTTCATCATTGAGTTCATAAGAGGGAGAACAAATTCTCTTTTCCCTGAAGTTGCTTCTTTATCTCTCAGATGTGTTCTTTCCTCTTAACCTCAGGGGAAAAAAGAGAAAAAAGAAGAATTGAGCTGATCGCTGAAGGATTTTGACATTCAGATTTCTCCTTAGTCTTCATCTATATCCCAGTGGACCTGTACAGGCACAACACTTTTGCTAAGACAAATAGCATATTTGAAGGGAACTTTGTTGTATAGTACTCATGCAACTACCTTTATTCTTATCTACTAGTTGAACTTAGGCTTATCTGGTAGCTGAGCTGGTAAAAAATCCACCTACAATGCAGGAAACCCTGGTTCAATTCCTGGATTGGGAAGATTCCCCTGGAGAAGGGATAGGTTACTCTCCGGTATTTATGGGCTTCCCTGGTGGCTCAGATGGTGAAGAATCCACCTGCAATGCAGGAGACCTGGATTTGATCCCTGGTTTGGGAAGGTCCCCTGGAGAAGGGCACGAAAACCCACTCCAGTGTTCTTGCCTGGAGAGCGCATGAGCCGAAGAGCCTGGTGAGCTACAGTCCATGGGGTTCCAAAGAGTTGGACATGACTGAGTAGTCGACTAAGCACAGCACAGTTGATCTTATTGCACTTTTTCCCCAAGGTTTCTCATATTTTTTTCCTCATCATGTAAATAGGAATAATGTTTTATCCTGTTCATTTTCCAAGCAATTTCCACTTCATTCACCTGAGCTCATGTCATCTTGTTGGAGAGGCCCTTCCTGGATGCTGTGTTTTTTCCATCATTAGGCACAAGGCAGGGAGTAGGAAACTGTACCTCTGCAGCTTCAGTGAGGGTTGTTTAACTTTGTGACTTTCAGATGTTTCCAGTATGTGGGACTCTTATAGTGTTTTGTTTTGTTTTTTTGCATAGAGATACCTTTATTCAGAATACTCATTTCTCTTGGTATACCTCCTGTATCCAAGAGATTACAGACAGAATCGCCTTTGAACATACAGATGTGGAGTGTGTGTGAATCTGTTGTCTTCTGTTTCTTTTGCTGTTGTTGCTTAATTAAATATATTTATTTTTAATTGAAGGATAACTGCTTTACAATATTGTGTTGGTTTCTGCCAAACATCAACATGAATCAGCCATAGGGATTCCTATGTCCCCTCTCTTTGCCTTACTATTTGCTCCTGACAACCCTTCCAGTGCACATGATTTCTTCTTCTCCCCTTGATGAAGGCAACCACTTACTGACACCAATGCCTCATCATTATCAATGCTTTTCTCTCTGGGTTATTTTTCACTTGTATTGGGTTGGCCAGAATAACTCAAAAGATTTACCATTAATACTAGGAGATTAAAGCATTTTATCTTTTCACTCCTTTGAATCACTGATAGTTCAAGATCTTTTTTTTTTTTTTTTTGGCCTCATCCAAGTTTTTTTTTTTTTTTTGGCATTTTATTTTATATTTTTTACTTTACAATATTGTATTGATATTTCCATACATTGACATGAATCTTCCCCGGGTGTTCATGTGTTCCCCATCTTGAACCCCCTTCCACCTCCCTCCCCATATCATCCCTCTGGGTCATCCCAGTGCACCAGCCCCGAGCAAGATCTTACTTAAGGTGAAAATCTTGGGAGGGCTACACCTTAAACAAGTGATAGCTATTAAGTCCTCTATATTAATTAGGTTGTTAGAGGTTAGCCTCACTATCAGTCAGCCTCTAAGGGGTGAAGCCAGTAAAGTTTGGGTGCCAAGGATGAAGGAAGGGGACAGTGCATGGGGTCTTCTTGAGAAGAGTACAATGTATCTCCTCACACCACTGTCCTTATGCAAGTTCTTTTTTCAGTAGCTTTGCAAGTATATATCCCTCGCATAAATCATCAGGGTGGTGTTAAAACTCACATATCCCACTTAAATCTTCAGTACCTCCCCCTTGTTTATGAGATTTTATCTTGGCACCTTGGCATAGTTAAGACTGTTTAGGACTTGGCCCAAGCACCTCTTATATATCGTTCACTATCATGCACCATCTTCTCACTTTGCTTTCTAGTCCTGCAGAGTGGTTTCTGATTTCCCCATAAACCTTCTGTGGTTTGGTGCCTCCCTGTCTCTGTTCACGGTGTTTCCTACACCAGGAACATTCTTTTTCTAATTTTTTGGTCAACTACCCTTGGCCAGTGCCTACCACAGAGCCTGAAATCTAGTAGCTGCTGGAATCACATTGTCTTTTTAAAGTGGTCACTATTGTGTATATTAAACTGAGATAGTGCTTTATGATATAAAGTTTCTTTACAAATCCTAAAGTAGTAAACTGGAATTACATTGTTAATGATTTTGTACATGTCAAATGAGAGAAAATGACTCAGAGCACTTGCAGTCAAAGCCAGAGCCCTGCATTTTCCTATTTCAACCTCCCCCGTTCTCTTTGGTTCCTAAAACCCCTAGAATTCTCCTGCAGTAATTCAGTACAGAGAAGGTGGCAGATTGGTGAGGGACTGTCAGGGTGGGGATTATTTACAAAGAAGAATAGCTTTAGTTGTGCTCAGCTTTCTTAGATTCACAATCACCCAGCTGCAGAGATGACCCTGCAGACTCAGATTCCAAACACTAAAGAGATTCATTAGGTACCACTATGGTCATTTCCTTTTAATCTGAGACTTTAAGAGGTATAGGATATTCCCCTTATCTCTGTGGAAGTCTTGTTATTTCTTTTGAGAGCTCAAGTCTACCACAATGATGCAACTGATGTCAGTCATCTCCTTTGCTACTTAGAGTGCTTCTCATGACTAAGAAACTAATTCTAGACTGTGGGCTCTGCCACTTCCTACAAACTAGGTAATCCTTGTTGTTTAGTCACTCAGTCGTGTCTGACTCTTTTGTGATCTCATGGATTGTTGTCTGCCAGGCTGCTCTCTCCATGGGATTCTCCAGGCAAGAGTACTGGAGTAGGTTGCCATGCCCTCCTCCAGGGTATCTTCCCAACCCAGGGACTGAATCCATGTCTTCTGCATTGGCAGGTGGATTCTTTACTGTCTGAGCCACCAGGGAAGCCCAGGTATATCCTGCTCTGCCTCTAATCTGGCCTGGTCCAAGATGATTCTGATCCCTCTTGCCTTGATTTTATGCCCTATCCTGGTACTGAATTGCCCTCTAAGGCCTTTATAAGCCTTCTTCTTCTCGTTCCTGCTTTACTAAGATAGAAAGTCTGAGAAAGTATCCTACAGCCCTAGTCTATGAGAGGGTGGAAGAAGAGTCTTGGGCCAACCCACTCCTTCTATCTAAGCAGTCTAGAATTTTCCTTATTATCTTATCTGGCTAATACAAATCTTCTATTTGTAAATTATATTTCAGAAGCCACACTTTCTGTCTTCCAGTTTATTTATTTTTTTAATATAACAGATTTATTGAGATATAATTCACATAACACAATTTAGTCATTTAGCATGTACAATTCAGTGGTCTTTAGTGTACTCACAGAGTTGTGCAACCATTGCCACAACCAGTTTTAGAAAATTTTAGAATAATCAATCCCTGCCCACCCTCAAAATCAGCTCCTGGCAACCATTAAATCTATTTTCTGTCTCTGAGCCTATTCTGAACATTTCATACAAATTGAATAATATCTGTGGACTTTGAGGCCTTCTTTCAATTTAGTATAATCTTGTCAACGCTCATCCATGTTAAAGCATGTATGAAGACTTTATTCCTTCTTATGGTGATGCTATTCCACTGTCTGGATATGTCATATTTTGTTTATTTATTCATCTCCTTATGGATATTTTTATTTTTTCCAGTTTTCAGCTATTTTGAATAAAATTGCTGTGAATGTTCATGTACACATTTTTTGTGCACATATGTTCTTATTTCTCTTGGGCATGTACCTCAGAGTGGAATTGCTAATTTGCTTTTAATATTAAGACTCCAGGGCTCTACAGAAATACAAGTACCTATTGTGTTCCCTTATGATGTTGGGAGGAAAACATATTGCCACTTTCACCACTAAATCAATAAACAAACTTAATTATTGAAGGAAAGTTGCATAGAAAAAAGGAAGTTGCTATTTTCCTGCCTTCAAAGTAATCAAACCATGGAATCTATTACATTTATAAACCCCATGTAATGAGGTAAATGTACTTTTTTGCTTATCAAAAGTGATGATAAATTATAACACATGTTCTGTCTTCTCAGGACTCTTTACAGATTACAATTCTGATGAAAATGTATTGCTTTAACTTTCAGCTTACATCTGAACAACAGCCATAGTTTGAGAGTATAGAAATAAATTTATTTGAAAATATATTATTTGGGTTTTATAATTAGTATGCTATGGATGTGTCACCCAATTGATTTCATAAAAGTTATTTTCCTTCCTCTGCTTTGTCCACAAGTGTGTTCTCTGTGTTTGCATGTATGATTCAGGGAGAGCTCAAACCTGGTGCTCTGTGACAACCTAAAGGGGTGGGATTGGGTGGGAGTGGGAGGGAGGTTCGAGAGGGAGGGGACATATGTATATCTATGGCTGATTCATGTTGATGAATGGTAGAAACTAACACAATATTGTAAAGCAACTATCATCCAATTTAAAAAAACTTAAAAAAACACAAAAAAACCCTATTTCCCTCTTAAGTTTACTTAACATTTTATTGGAATCTAGGAAACCTATTTTGATGCAACGGATCCCACAATCCTGTGAGGGTAGGGAAGATAGTCATTTATAATTTCTCCTTAAAGAGAGTTCTGAGTTGCTATTTCATATCCACTAACGGAGATGGGTTTCTTGTTGAATATAAGACATCCTTCAGTGGAAGTTTTCTTGATTAGCAAGAAAATTCTCATAGGTCACTGGATGTACATGCTCTTTGGCTCTGTCCGTGAGGCAGAAAAAAAAAAGCCAAAACAGTACATTCATGAGGAATAAAAAGATGACAGCAACAGAAGACAACTTCACAGAGTCAGAGAATTTAAAGACAAAAAAACCACACTGCTTTTTTAGTCTGAAGCTCTTTTCTTTGATTTTTTTTTTGTGATAGTATCTATGGAATCATTTTTTTTTAAATACCAAGCATGTATTTAAGGTATATCTGTATGCATGATCCCTAGAGTGAAATTTCACTTGAGGGACTTGAGGACCGGGAAAAAGGAACATAAAAAAGTCTCTTAAGTTAAATAGTTGTAAAATCTGTAAAAATAGCTGGAAAAGGGGAAAAAGAACAGTGGAGTTACATCTGCTTCAAGCCCTAACTCTGCTACTTATTAGATGTATGACCTTGAATATATTCCTTAACTATTCTGTGCTATGAGTTTCCTCATCTATATAAGATGGAGGTATATAATAATGATACTTACCTTAGAAGATTGTGAACATCAATTTCATGTATATGAAAGCACTATTAGGCACATAGTAAGTCAGAATACAAATATGCATTTGTGTAATTCTTTAAAAACCAATTTAAGTTTTAATTAATAATGATAACATTGATTTTGTAGAAAGAAGATCTGATGATATCTGGATGATGTGAAGGGGAGGCCTAGATTTATAAGAATTTAAATTTTTATCAGTTAACACACGTTCCATTCAAAATCTAGGCTTTTGTACTATTGCTCTTTACTTCACAGTAAAATATAGGAAATGAAGACATTCAAATATCAGTAGGGTCGACATCAATATAGAACCACCAGCCAAGCAGGGAAATCACTTCAAAACACAATTAAGTCAAATGCTGTTTAATTAACAAAGCACTAAAACATCCAAATACTATGATCAAAAGACACACTGTGCCCTCAGGACTTGATTTTAGTTATTCTCCTTGGTAAGTGGATCAGAGTTTAACATTTAACTCTCTTCTGCCAGTGTGGCAGAGTGATAGCATGGAGGATCAGCCAGTAACTTCAGAGTCCCAGATTACAGCCAGGTCCCAGCTGGATCTGTTTTCATCAGGCCCACTGAGGGTTAAAAATCCATCTGTTCAAATATTTCACTAGAGCTGGAAACTGCTTGTTTAAAGGGCCCCCAGGTGTCTTTCTCTATACAGTGCATTCTTTTTGACGTTTCTCTACTTCCTCATCTTGTTAAACATCTTCATTCCTTTCAGTAAATGAATAGCTGCCTCAGTAGAAAGGATATATGCTGTCTGTCTCAAACTGGACTGGGCTGACAGTTCTAGGCTGCCTTAGCCTTTAGGGAAAGAATGAAGTACTTTATCTTTCCTGGAGTTTAATAAGAGCTTCTCTTGTTGGTTGATTCCTCTATAATGGCTCTAACTTTAGCACTCAATCTGTCTCAGATCTTAATAAATTACCCTTTTGGTTATGCACTTAGAAACAGCACTTATATTACTAATATAGCAACCAAATGTCGAAGTACATCACCACATGTGACAAATAGAGCTTAAACTATTTGCCACATTATTTCCTTGGCCTCTCTTGAAAAGTGAAAAAATGACAAAAGAATCAAGTGATAGGAATTTCCTAAATTTGTGAAGAAACAGAACATCACTAATTTTTAGGGGACACACACACACACATTTCTAAAGAGATGGTTTTCATTATGTGTCACAGTTTCAAAGTTTGCTTAAGAATTCAAATTATTAGGAAATCTTTCTGAATTGTTCTTGCTTTCCTGTCTTAATAACAAGTTGATCACATTGACAGAAACTTTGATAATGACACCTATAGTGTCCCTGAGCCACTTTATCATGCAACTATGCATGCACTATATCATAGTGCATGTTGCACTATATCATGCAACTATGGTGCTCAGTGTGTCTGGACCGCTGCTTTGACCATCAGAGAACAGTGTCCATAGTCGTTGATGGAGATGGTTTAGGAGATTGTGCTTAATTGCACTGAGTTCTTCATTCATTCCCTGGAAGCATTTTTAATGGAATTACTGCTATGATTTTTGTCTCCATATGATTTGCCACTTCTTTTTCTAAGTATTCAAGTCATGAATTGAGAGTTCTCTTAATTGTGATAAAGGTGATTTGGTTAATCAAGACTTTATTCTAGTAGAAAAATAATGGGAACAGAGAGAAGGAGGGAGGGGAGAGAGAGAGAGATCACAATAACTGAAATGGTGTACATGTTATGGGCACATTTATGATATAGAAGGTTTTTAAAATCTGGAGATTTATTGTAGTAGACAGGACAGAATTCAGCTAGAAGGAAAATTCCACTTCCTCTATTTTACTGATTACTGGAGATGGGGTTCAGATGATAAATATAAAATTGGGATAGTACCCAGAACCTGTATTATTTCAAAGTATTATAAAATTGGCTATACTATTACATGACAAATTTTGACTCTAGAAAAATTATTTTTTTAGGTATATACTACTGACTTTAAGTGCATACAATTCATCTTGTAAAAGATAGAATTTTCAGCTGGCTGACTATCATCATATTCATAGTTCACTGAATGTGCTCTATGGCCCATAAAAATAACAAGGAGTAGTTTTATCATTAGATACAGCATTATTCTAAGAAGCCACTGCATAGCACCATCTAGTTCATTTGTTGTTTACTAAAGTCTCTAATCGAATTAAATGAGGCATTTTATGTACCCTGCAATTCATTTAAAACATCATACATGTTAGAGATTATATGCAGAATCCTGACTATTCATAGGTAACTTACATGGGCACAATTCAAGGGCATTTAAAAGTCTAAATAGAAAAGTTTTCCATTTCCGAACAACACACATATGATTTAATCAGTTAATTGTTCTGTTTACTTAACTCTGTTGAACTTTGAGACAACTTGATATCTGTATGTCAGTTCTCTTTCAACAGGCCTTAACATCAGGGGTGATTTTTTAATAATTCTTCCAAGTTTGAGTCCTGAACAAACGCGCAGGTATCTGCAAAGGGCCCCAGTATTAATTGGATCTGGATGAACTACCATCATGATATAGCTAACATGTATTGAACATGCTTTATATTCTAATCACATGATCTATATTACCTAATTCTGACAACAACCCATTAGGTAGATTTTATTTTCATTATCCTCAATTTATGTATGAGGAAAGCAAATCACAAAGATGCGAGGGTAAATATACTGTACGGTTTTGCAAGGGTTCAATGTAGCAGATCTGGGATGAACTTGGCTATTCTGACACTAGTATTTGTTCAGTTCAGTTCAGTTCAGTCACTCAGTCGTGTCCGACTCTCCGCAACCCCATGAATCACAGCACGCCAGGCCTCCCTGTCCATCACCAACTCCCGGAGTTCACTCAAACTCATGTCCACAGAGTCAGTGATGCCATCCAGCCATCTCATTCTCTGTCCTCCCCTTCTCTTCCCGCCCCCAACCTTTCCCAGCATCAGAGTCTTTTCCAGTGAGTCAGCTCGTCGCATGAGGTGGCCAAAGTATTGCAGTTTCAGCTTTAGCATCAGTCCTTCCAATGAACACCCAGGATTGATCTCCTATAGAATGGACTGGTTGGATCTCCTTGCAGTAAAAATTATATAACTCAGCGACGTCTGCATGTAATATGGTAGAGTCTCATTACTGGTATGTCCTTCTGTGCCCTTTTGCTTCTGTCCCATTTTTTTCCTTCTCTTAATCTCAGTGACAAACACCTATTGCTTTCATTCTCTTACCACTTAGGGCCTCCTACATCCAATGCTGATGGCTTTGGCCCCTAAATCTGGTAACTTAGATATTACTGTTAATCTTCTGAAGATGAGAATTAGGTTGGTTGAATTTGTTTGTTTTTTTTCTTCTGTGTTGTGTTCAAGCTCTTTGATTATTTAACTCTCCTATTTGTTTCCATTGCTCCTATGTCTCCTCCACCAGATTCTCTTTTATTGTTCCCCCCTTTTTTCTCATTCTTCACTCATTCTTGCTCTTTATAAATGCATTTATAATCGTGGCTTCAGTTACTAACTCTATGCAGCTTTCTATCCAACCAGTTTCACCAGCTCAAATCACTTTTACAGGCTCTTTTCTAACTATCTACTATACTCTGACAGGAGCCCAATTAGCCTAAGAACAAACTCATCACCTTCTTTACCAAACCCAGTTTGACTCTCCTTTTTAAGTTTTAATGTTGTGATTCAGCCTCAAAACTTATTGTTAGTTATTTTTCTGATTCCCTTATCTCCTCAATCTAGTCCTGCTAATGCTTTGTTTTGGTAATCAATCTCACCATTAATTCCTTTGTATTCCCGGGTCCTGAATATTTTCCAGGCATCATTATTTTTGGCTTGTAAGAATACAATAACCTTCTAAGTGGCCTCTTGGCTTCCCTGGTACTTACCACCTGGTGTCTTTTCCGATTTCATATTCCAATCACCAATTTGCTGAGGTTAGGGAGGAGGAATACACCCATAATAAACTAGAGTTAACATAAATGCCAGTTGAATAGTTTGAAGTCAGGGGACCAAGCTTTCATTGTTGGCTGGGGTAATCAGGGAAAACTTTATGAAGAAGATGGAATTTAGAATTTATATCAATAATAAAGCCTGGGGGAGGCCTTTAAGATTGGGAAAGTGTGTGAACAGAAGCTTGAGGTAGAAATGGAAGAAAAGCTTGGGGACAGTTAATAGTCCTGGCTGAACCAGAACGTTACTGTAGAACAGTGAGGTTGGGAATGTAGCTTGGACTCTGACTGTTGGGAGTATTGAATACCAGGCAAAGGAATTTAAAATGTATCCTGTAGAAAATGCATAGAGACATGATGAAATTGGCATTTCAGGAAGATGAATCTGCCAGCTGTGTGCAGGGTGGATTAGTGGGAGGAGAGATTGGAGAGAGGAGGCCTGGTTAGGAGGTTATAATAGGGTTCAGATGTGAATTAATGAAGGCTTTCAATAGGACGGCACTGGAAACAGAACTGATGAGATGGATGCAGATGTGCAAAGCATTATGGCAGGAAATTTGATAAGGTTTTGTGAAAGGCTGAATTGTCTCCCCTACCCTATCGAGTGGGGGCTGAATGGGGAGAGTGGGAGGGTTGGAGTCCAGATGACCAGAAAAGTTTCTATCAAAATGTTCCCATCCTTCAAGCTTCAGTGCTCCCTCCTGTAAGAGGACTTGTCCTGAAAAGGCACTGGGAACAAGACACCTTGTCCATAATAGATGCTCTAACAGGATGAAGTGAATGCCCACTCCACTGGCAGTGATTTTGCATGCTCTAAAGTTCTGGAGACCTTAAAATCATACTTACAGTAAGTACATTGCATAAACTGGCTTTCAATGTGTGTATGCTTTACCTTTGTGGTGAGAGACATCAGGATCCTCTTCAGTACAGAGACCATATCTTGTCTCTTAGAACCCCACCCTACCTCATCCAGCTCTAGACCCATTGTTGTTCATGGTGGTGTTTAGTCGTGAAGTTGTATCCAGCTCTTTATAACCCTATCAACTGTAGCCCGCCAGCCTCCTCTGTCCATGGGATCCTCATTTCCTTCTCCAGGCGACCTTCCCGACCCAAGGATCTAACCCACATCCCCTGCTTGACAGGTGGATTCTTTACCACTGTGTCAACTGGGAACTCCCTTCTAGATACACAGTTGTTAAAAACATTTTCCATGATTGTTTCCTTTTATTATCTCAAGAGTATTTGGGTGGTTATCTTACAGGCATATTTCCCTGTATATTATGCTGATGAGGACTGCACTTTAACTATGTTATCATATCCAAACCTAAGGTACTTCCAGAGACTTTCAGCATGTCTTCTTCCACAGTCTCTTTTCTTCTTCCAGTGGTATTTACTGAATGAGAGCACAGAGTTTGTGTTTCACTGGGTGCTTGGTAAAGATTGGTTGATTTTATTGTCACATCCTGGGGCTGTGGTATGGGCTCTGCTTCACAGCTCATGCAGCTTAAACACCATTTGCATACCTTAGCTACACTCCAAAATGTGAATCTATTTGGACAGATGATGGATTTTGTTGGTTTAATTTTTTAAAGTGCTTAAAATTTTGTTCATTTTCAAAATATTTTTGATTCACGTGAACTCTATGGCTACTCATCTCTGAAGAGATAAGCTATCACCTGAAAAATACAGTTTACTTTATGAGTCTAATATTATAAAGCAACCAGGGAATGTATTTATTTTACCTGGAGACTCTTTTCACAAGTACCTTTCTGTCAGATACTGATGCCAATTTGTACAGTCTTACATATAAATGTTACATTAAATTGGTAAGATTTTATACCATTCATATTAATAAGATTTAATGTGTTTGACAGTAATTCCCATTATAGGAAATTGTTACAGGAATTTCTCTGTTATTTCTAAATTTGAGCACCCTGTATTCAAGTGCCAGGTCTGTCCCTTAAGTGTTATGAGAACTTAGACATGGTACTTGACTTTCCTAGGTCTCTTTTTTTCTCCCATCTATAAAACCAGAGTATTCAACTAAATCACCTTCTATCTTAGTACTATTTTTGGCTTCAAGTTAGCTCAAGGTGGCAGGGGGAGCCTGTTGAAAAGCATATAACATGGAAACTTCAGGGACTTGTAGGACTCTAGACAGGTTCTGCCTCAGCACAGCCAAACCTTATGGAAATTGAAATGGGTACAGGAATGCCATCAAGATTGGAAGTTATTTTCTCTCAGGATCTGGCTGATTACAAAACAACTTTGTTCTGTCTCTCGCTGCCTCCATTTCCCCCTTCCTTCTCCTCGCTCCTTCCCTCCCTCTCTCTTTCAGTTCTTCTCTCTATATATTTGCAGTATTCTTCTTAGTATTATTGTCTTTCTACCACTTGTAGCTTTGCCTTACACATGGCCCACTAAGGTTCTAGGTCTAAGTCCCCCATGACCTTCTAACTGAACACTCATAATTTTTAGACTTATCATCTCAATTTTCAGTTTAAAAATTCAAGAGAGAATATAATTCATCAAGCTCATCTTTTCAAGCCAGAGCTCATATGTCATATGTTGCCGCCCAGCAAGTGGAGTGAATGCTTTTGTGCTGTGTCCACAGTTCAATTAGTCTTGACTCTTAGGGGTTTGATCCATATGAAGCCAAAATGGGAGTTAAGGACAGGAAAAGATATATTTTAGAAAAGTGTGTGAACAGGCAGATAGGTACCCTGAATTGTACCCAGTACATTTTCCATCACGGAATTCCTATGAATCAAAAAGTATCATTTCTTTTTTTAAAAAAATTATTTATTTATTTAAAGTATCATTTCTTATTGAACAATGAGATAGTGCATCAGTTCAGTTTAGTCGTTCAGTCGTGTCTGACTCTTTGCGACCCCATGAATCACAGCACACCAGGCCTCCCTGTCCATCACCAACTCCCGGAGTTCACTCAAACTCATGTCCATCGAGTCGGTGATGCCATCCAGCCATCTCATTCTCTGTCGTCCCTGTCTCCTCCCACCCCCAATCCCTCCTAGCATCAGACTCTTTTCCAGTGAGTCAACTCGTCACATGAGGTGGCCAAAGTATTGGAGTTTCCGCTTTAGCATCAGTCCTTCCAATGAACACCCAGGATTGATCTCCTTTATGGGTAACATTTCACAAATTAACCAGCAGGTGGGAGAGATTTTCTTTGTTACTGTTAAAACACAAAATTTGCTGTAAATGTAAGATAGATTTCAAGCTGTTGTTAATTACTTATCTTTAGGGTGGATGTGTTTTAACTTCATTTGTGAAAAAATAGGTTCAGTTTGAGAGGTAAGAATATGAACTCCTTGGGATGTAGAATCAGGCACTAATTTAAAAAGGAGTAGAACTATGGGGACTGACAAAGTTTCATCTATGGATAGGCCCTTTTTTATATTTTACTTTCAAAGCTTAGACAAGGTGCTGAATAATGCATCTCAGTCCTGAGTTCTTGATTCTTACCTTTCCCTCATGTGCAATTTGTCATTTCTTTTCTTTAAATAAATGGTAACTCCATTCATTTTGACTCAGGCATAAAACCTAAAGGATTTTTCTCGGTTCCTCTATTTCTATCATATCCAGTCTACCATTCTTTAGATTCCCAATTCCATCATCTCCCCCAACATCTTGCTAGTCAAAGTCATCATCATCTCTTACTGAGGCTATTGCAAGAGCCTGCATGATTGCTTGCCTTTGGCTATATAATGCAGTAGGTAGAGGAGCTGTTTAGATGGTGGTTTGACTAGGAAAGAGAACTCTGCTGCTGCTGCTAAGTCACTTCAGTCGTGTCCGACTCTGTGTGACCCCATAGACGGAAGCCCACCAGGCCCCCCCGTCCCTGGGATTCTCCAGGCAAGAACACTGGAGTGGGTTGCCATTTCCTTCTCCAATGTGTGAAAGTGAAAATTGAAAGTGAAGTCGCTCAGTCATGTCTGACCCCCAGCGACCCCACAGACTGCAGCCCACCAGGCTCCTCCATCCATTGGGTTTTCTAGGCAAGAGTACTGGAATGGCTTGCCATTGCCTTCTCCAAAAGAGAACTCTAGAATGAGTCAAATGGTATGGCCTCTCATTCCATCTCTTCCATTAACTAACTGTGCTAACTGGGGAAGTCATTTCACCTCTCTTCAACATGGAGTTTCTAAAGAATCTCTTTCCTCACAGCATTGTTTCCCTACCTTACTTGCCCTCATCACCTTGCTTCTGGATGCCTTGTGGTCCAATCCATTCACTATCCATTGGCTCCATTCACAACACACAATGCTCCAGACTGGTGGTTGTGGGAGAGGAAATGCCACTACTTATAGCACTTTCTGTGTACCAAGAATTATACTGGGCAATTTTCATACATATCTTGTTTAGACCTCCTCACAACACTATGAAGCGGGTATCATTTTTTTCCCATTTTGGAGATGGAAAACTAAGCTCTAGTGACATTAAATGACTTGATCAACTTATAAAGCTAATAAGAGTTAGACTAGGTTTTTCCAGACTGTCTATAAGAGACATTTTCCATTTCTCTACAGCCTAAAGTTTGTAGGGAAGTTTTGATAGTAAAGGTCCAGAGCAGAAGTGGGAAAATATCAAGTGCTGACATTATTCCCTTTAGATTGAGAAGCCAAGCAAGTAAGAGATCTTCATCTTCTCCTAACGAGTCCTACTGGAGGTCTTTCTCTGCCTCCTCTAGTACCAAAATAAATAAAATGTTAAGAAGGAAAGAAGGAGGGGAAATGGGAGAATGAGAGAATAAGATAGAACAGTAGGCTTGCCCTTTACCAGATCCCTTCTGGGATTTTCTTTTTCTTTAGGAATAAACAAGTCTGCACTAACTTGGTGGCAGTGGACTAATAAATTTCCAAATTGGTCTCATAGAAACACACTACATTCATGCAAAACCATTACTGTCATAGAAGGGAAAAGCTAAGTAGCAAGGCTGGCCAGTGGAGGAGCCCTTTATGGACAGACATGTGAAGTACCTTGAGTAGATTGGTACTCTTCATTCCACACAGACTGCAGTTTACTCGGCTTCATGCAAGCCTTACCGTGCTCCATGATATTTGGTGATTATTTTCCCCTCACCATAAAATCACCAGCTTTGAATGAAAAGAAACCTTAAAATTCATGGAGCCTAAGCCCCTCATTTTTTCATGAGAAGAAACAGACTACATGAGTTAAGTGACTTGCCTAAGGTTAACCCATTAAAAATTACATAGAACTGGTTTAAAGAACCAGCATATTTGTTTTTTGAAATGAAAATACTTAGTTTCACAGAACATACTCTATTAGGGCCTGACCTAGTGATCCAGCCTGAGGTCCATGCTACTCTGAAAATTTGTTATTATTCTACAGCCTTAACCTACTCAGTTGTATGTGTTCCCCATTTCCCACAAAAGTTGACAGTGAAAATCCATAGAACGGTGAAACTTTCTTTGCAGTCTGTTTAAAAATATTTGATTAAGTTTTAGGTTTCTCACTGATGATTTTGAGTGAGCTTGTTTTAATGACTCAGTGGTTCCTGCATTTATTCCACAGCCCAGCACAAGCAGATGTGGAAATTGTTCTGGCATCCTGGATTCATTCCATCACATTATTTTTGTTATACATTATGATGAAATAGTATAACTGTGCTTACATCAGGCGATGACTGCACAATTTACAGGCAGTACTATAACAGGCTTCCCTGGTAGCTCAGATGATAGAGAATCTGTCTGCAATGCAGGAAACCCAGGTTCCATCCCTGGGTCAGGAAGATCCCCTGGAGAAGGGAATGGCTACCCACTTCAGTATTCTTGCCTGGAGAATTCCATGGACAGCGGAGCCTGATGGGCTAAAGTCCATGGGGTCTCAAAGAGTTAGACATGACTGAGAATATAATTCTTTTTTTGAAGAAGGAGATGGCAATCTACTCCAGTATTCTTGCCTAGAAAATTCCATGGACATAGATGCCTGGCAGGCTATAGTCCATGGTGTTGCAAAGAGTCTGACACAACTGAGCATGTGCACATACACTATCATTCAAGAATGTGACAAGGGCCTTGGAATGATATATATTTTAATTTCTGCTTATATTTTTAATTTCCTATTTCAGTTGTGCAAGTGTGTTGAAGTTTCTCTGAATACACATGTTCACAGAAAGTGAATATACATATATATATATTTATTCACATCAAAATATTCAAGTATTTATATGTATGTCTGTATATATACATACAGACTAGTTTATCCATATGCCCTTCATTTCATCCTGCCCAGAACTAATCATCTGGACTTTAACAAGTAAGCCATATATCTAATAGAGAAGAAGGAAGGGAATGAGTGATGGTGGGAGAGTATTGATTGAGATTGATTACTTGATTTTGATTTGTCTGGGATCACCAAAAAGGCATCAAGTTTTTCCATTTACTTTGCTTTCAAACTAGAGAAGAAGTCTACTGGCTTAATTCATCTAAATATAGTTAAGGAAACTCAACAAAATATCTAATTGAGAATCTGTGCTCCTTGTCTAAGACATGAAACTATTTGAAATGACCCATTTGAACTATAACCTCTGGTTATTACCTAATAGACAAACTGAGCTCCCTTTCAGTTTGGCATCGTTAAAATAACTTGCTACTTAAGTCACTAGCTTGTTTTAGAAAATATATCAAAAAATGACTGTTTTTCTCATTTACTTGAATTTAAAATTGGACTCTGTATAACTCGTATAATACAAATAGGTGTAACAACTGTACAGTATAAATTGCTCTAGGTTACAATGCCATAGCAAGATTACTGCAGGCAGATTCAAAATGCAAAATTATGTGTTTGACAGCAAGCAGAAAGACAAATTACTCAGAGACTGTATACATGTGCTTCTGTAATTGCTCATAAATTATTGTGGTTCATGCTGAAATTCACTCAGCTTATCTGCGCCACATGTTTTCATTTTAAATTAGATAATGCAAATTGTTAGGAATTGGTAAACATAATGTGCAGTATAAAACGAATATTAACATTGGAACATGGCAATTTGTGTGATGAGACCCTTTCATTTGTTATCACCTGTCTGTCAAAATCTTCATTTCATGACAGCTTTTAAAACAACATTGCTTACAAAACCACAACAGAAATATCTGACAGTAGGGTCTTACGAAAATATTATTTGCCATAAATTAGAGTTCATTATAAGATAGGTATGCCTTGGACCTTCTCCAAGGGGATTTAGCTCCTGGATGGCATAAGGTACTTTCCCTTATAATGTGGCTTTTCTTGCTCTGATCCTGAAAACTGTGTTACAGGATACTTCTGCAGGCTTATCTTTGAATAGCATCTTGAACTGAGTTTTATGTTTGGAATATGTTTCCTTAACTCAAGAATAAATGTCTATTTGTTCAACACAGTTTATGTCCACTCACCACTGTTAAATGATACTGTAAGTCTGGAGTTATATAAAAATAGAAACTATTTAGTTGTCTTACTTATGCTACAGTGGTAACAGCTCTTGCCCTGGAGTCAAGAATGAGGTTTTAGCATGTGATATGAGCTAAGTTGCAGAGCTTCTCTGAGCCTCAGATTCTTATGTAACTTGGAATAAACATGTACTGTATCTACCACCCACAACTGTTGTGAGGAAGAAATGCAAATTCATATGGAAATGCTTCATAAATGTAAAGTGGAAAGAAAGTATTTCGTTTGTTGCTGAAACGGAGATCAATGGGTGTATAAGATTTAGTGTGTATGTGACCAGAGGCAACTTTGGAATTTAGGAAGCATTTAAAGTCAGGCACAGAAATATCCCAGGGCATGTTTTATATACATGTGTGCTCAGTCGTGTCCAACTCTTTGCGACCCTATGGACTGTAGCCTGCCATGCTCCTCTGTCCATGGGATTCTCCAGGCAAGAATACTGGAGTGGGTTGCCATTTCCTTCTCCAGGGGATCTTCCTGACCCAGGCATTGAACCCATATCCCTTTCATCTCCCACATTGGCAGGTGATTATTTACCACTAGCGCCACCTGGGAAGCCCTTTATGTATGTAGTGGCCACACTTTTATGAAGAGAAAGTAAACACAAATTCCTTTAAATAATTATTTCTGTTTTGAATGATAATATGACAGATATTTCCCCCATTATTTTATATAACCAAATTATCATGTTTTTAAATATATATAATGAAGGAAACAATGATTCTCTTTTACAAACTGACACTTGTGAAAATGTGGACACTATCCTTAATGTTGTGTATGGTGGCAGTTAGGCAATTATCTTGGGAGTTCCTTTAACCCCTAGATCAGAAAAAGTTTGCAAACTCCTGCTTTATACATTGCGGTAAAGGCTTCTCAAAAATTTCACCCCCTTTTCACTTGAAATGCATCCTTTTTCCCTGACAAAAAGCACCAGCTTTTTTAAAGGCATAATTTTACCCAGTGAAAGAAACTACAAGGATCAACTGATAAGGCTCTTGCTTTTGTGTTTGATTCCTTCCAATTCTCTTTCCAACTCTCCCATATAGCCAAAAATAATAATAGCTAGAAAGTTTGTACTTTTTGTATAAATATTATGGGGAATAAATCATGTTTTCTAGCACCTTTGATATATCTCTGCCACTATATCATGCATGTTTCTTGTTGAATTCGCAAAACCTGCAAGTGCAATATGCAACAGATGCCCTCTGTGCTTTCACCCTGGTGTCTGGGGCCTCTTATCATTTCTGGATCCATAGATGATCACTTGGAGGAGGAAATGGCAACCCACTCTAGTATTCTTGCCTGGAAAATCCCATGGACAGAGGAGCCTGGAAAGCCCCATGGGGTCGCAAAAGAGTTGGACACCACTGAGTGACTGAGTGCGCGCATTAGGTCTTGTAGACATCTGCTCCTCTCATACTCAGTTCCTAAAATGGTGGCCATTTCTGGCTCCAGAAAAGGAGGAACTGTTCAGAGTTATGCTTGGCTGAATGTACAAAGAAGAAACTGGTCAAGGTCCTTTCCTCCTTTCACTTGTCCTTCTCATCACTGATCTCTATCTAGAGCCCTGCAATTTGTTTAAGACCCACCTGCTATGCCCCACCTGAGGTCTAAAAAGGAGAGTTAAGTCAACTCTTCTGAAGGTATCAAACTCTATTTAAGATGTCAGGAAAACTGATGAATTAGACACTTGTAATGAGTTGAGGGCATTCATGTATCCCTATCAATAGCTAAAGATGGAGAAGAATAACCTAAAAGGATTTAAAATGCTTTTGGAAAACAAATCAGAAATCTTGTACTATATTGAAATTTACCAATCCTTAGCTGACAGCAGATTGCCCAGTAATCAAGCTGTGCCTCAGAAGCAGTAATTGACCAAGTTCTAATATCCTCATGGGATTTTCCAGGCAAGCGTACTGGAGTGGGGTGCCATTGCCTTCTCCATCTTTGAAAAGATGTATTGGTAAGATTGAAAGTGGCATGAGCTGAACCAAAAGCGTTCCATTTTTGGTTATGGTTAAATGTGTCCAGGGTGACCAATTTATCTCTTTGTGCTAGACTGTTCTGTTTTTCAAAGTTGAAGTGTCATGTTCTGGGAAAGCTTTCAATCCCAAACAATCTGGGACAAGTTGGTCACCCCAGATGTGACTATGGGAGAAAACAATAGCTCAACCCTAGATACTGTGCAGATATGTGGGAAAATGTGGTCAAACGCCAGCTAGTGGCAGAAGTGATATCTGCTAACAAGCAGGGTGAACAGAGCAAAGATTAAAGCTTTGCTGGGTTCCTGCAATGGGTCACCTACCAGGGGCTCCCTAGCTTAATCACATTTTCCTTTTAGTACTTTCAATTCATGTGCTATCTCTGCTATGGATTGCCAATACAACATAGTGTTTAAGACTTGGGAGTTGACAGTGTGGGCTTAAATCTTTTCCTTACCACTTATAAGCTGTGTGACTTTGAATGGGTTATATAACCTCTCTGTGTCTGAATTCACTGTGAATAAGGATACTAATAGTAATAGCTATTAGTAATACAGTAAGTCCCCAATATATGGATGAGTTCTGTTCCAAGAGCACACTTTCACTTTTCACTTTCACACATTGGAGAAGGAAATGGCAACCCACTCCAGTGTTCTTGCCTGGAGAATCCCAGGGATGGGGGAGCCTGGTGGGCTTCCGTCTATGGGGTCACACAGAGTCGGATACGACTGAAGTGACTTAGCAGCAGCAGCAGCCGCCAATGCTGGAGATGTAAGAGACATGTGTTCAGTCCCCCAGTTGGGAAGATCCCTTGAAGAAGGGAATGGCTTCCCACTCCAATATTCTTGCCTGGGGAATCCCATGGACAGAGGACTCTGGCAGGCTCTAGTCCATGGAGTCACAGATTCGGACACAACTGAAGTGACTTAGCATGTACACACGCACTACCGGAATGATCATTGTAAAGAACTATGCTAAAAAATCCTCAGTGACACCACATAACTTTCAGAATAATTATCAAGCTTCTTGGCTTGCCATACAAAATTCTTCTATGATCTGTTGCTTATTTACCTCACTGGAATGTTCACCTGACACTTACCCATATGTTCCAGCCATATGGAACTACTTGTAGTTTCCTGAACATTTCATATTGTTTCAGGCCTCCATGACTCACACGTGTGGTTTCCTCTGCTTGGAATGTTCTCTCCTATGTATTCATTTAGCTATTGACTCCTCACTCTTCAAAACTTAATTCAAGGGTCACTTCCTCTGTGAACCTCTCCTTGACCTCCCAGTCTGGCTTAACAGGTCCTAAGTCACCTCTGTTGTCTGCAGTATCACACTGAAGAGGCATCTGCTTAATGGTTACATGCATGGCCTCAGGAGCAGTCTCCCTGGATTTGAATATTTGAATATCCTATTTGAATACAAGTCACTGGCTTTGGGCAGGTTACTTAGCTTTCAGTGTCTTTGTTTTAAAATTGGGGAAATAAAAATAATCAAACCTATCTCAGAGGTTGTTGTGAGGATTTGAAGAGTTAATACATATAAAATGCCAGGCACATGGTAAACCACTTTGTGTCACTTATTAATACCATTATTGCCGTGCTGTGTTACTTAATCATCCCAGCATATTGTAATTTTCCTGAAAGCAGTTCCATCTAATACTTCACAGTCTAGGCCCAGGGCCTACTCTACTATCTGCTATGTGAGTGTTCAATCGATGCTTTTTGATAAATTATTGAGTGAATGAAAGAATGAATAGAAAAATAAAGAAATGGAAACTGAAATACTTTTTCTACCAAATCCATTTACTATCTCAACTCAGCAAGCCCCATTTAGCCTCATATACCTGGAAGAGGCAGACACTAATATTTGCAGCTGGCCCTTTCTTTTGCCTATGCAATATCTACTGTGCTAATTGGGGAAGGTATGCAGGCTTAGAAAAACAGAATGGGAAAGACTAGAGATCTTTTCAAAAAAATTAGAGATAACAAGGGAATATTTCATGCAAAGATGGGCACAACAAAGGAGAGAAATAATACGGACCTAACACAGGAAGAAGATATTAAGAAGAGGTGACAAGAATACACAGAAGAACTATACAAAAAGATCATAATGACCCAGATAACCACGATGGTGTGATCACTCACCTAGAGGCAAACATCCTGGAATGTGAAGTCAAGTGGGACTTAGGAAACATCACTATGAACAAAGCTAGTGGAGGTGATGGAATTCCAGGTGAGCTATTTCAAATCCAGAAAGATGATGTGGTTAAAGTGTTGCACCAAATATGCCAACAAACTGGGAAAACTCAGCAGTAGCCACAGGACTGGAAAAGGTCAGTTTTCATTCCATTCCCAAAGAAAGGCAATGCCAAAGAATGCTCCAACTACTGCACAATTGCACTCATCTCACACACTGGCAAAGCAATGCTAAAAATTCTCCAAGCCAGGCTTCTACAGTATGTGAACCAAGAACTTCTGAATGTCCAAGTTCGATTTAGAAAAGACAGAGGAATCAGAGATCAAATTGCCAACATCCATTGGATCATAGAAAAATTAAGAGAGTTCCAAAAAAAAATTATATCTGCTTTATTGACTATGCCAAAGCCTTGAACTATGTGAATCACAGCAAACTGTGGAAAATTATTAGAGATGAGAATATGAGACCACCTGACTTGCCTCCAGAGAAATCTGTATGTAGGTCAAGAAGCAACAGGTAGAACCGGACATGGAACAACAGACTAGTTCCAAACTGGGAAAGGAGTATGTCATGGCTGTATATTGTCACTCTATTTACTTAACTTGTCTGCAGAAAACATCACGCAAAATGCTGACTGGATGAAGCACAAGCTGGAATCAAGATTGCTGGGAGAAATATCAATAACCTTTTATATGCAGATGATACCACTCTTATGGCAGAAAGTGAAGAGAAACTGAAGAGCCTCTTTATGAAAGTGAAAGAGTGTGAAAAAACTGCTTGAAACTCAACATTCAAAAAACATGTCAATGTATGGCAAAACGAACCAATACAATATTGTAAAGTAATTAGCTTCCAATTAAAAAAATACAGAATGTTTCACAAAAACAAAAAAAGATCATGGCATCCTGTCCCATCACTTCATGGCAAATAGATGGGGAAACAATGGAAACAGTGAGAGGCTTTATTTTCTTGGGCTCCAAAATCACTGCAGATGATGGCTACAGCCATGAAATTAAAAGACACTAGCTCCTTGGAAGAAAAGCTAGACAGCATATTAAAAAGCAGAGACATTGCTTTGCCAACAAAAGTCTGTCTAGCCAAAGCTATGATTTTTCCAGTAGTCATGTATGGATGTGAGAGTTGGACCATAAAACTGAGCCCCAAAGTACTGATGCTTTTGAACTGTGGTGTTGTAGAAGACTCTTGAGAGTCCCTTGGACTGCAAGATCAACCCAGTTAATCCTAAAGGAAATCAGTGCTGAATATTCACTGGAAGGACCAATGTTGAAGCTGAAGCTCCAATATTTTGACCGTCTGATACAAAGAACTGACTCATTGGAAAAGACTGGCAAATATTGAGGGCAGGAAGAGAAGGGGACGACAGAGGATGAGATGGTTGGATGGCATCACTGACTCGATGGACATGAGTTTGAGCAAGGTCTGGGAGTTGGTGAAGGACAGGGAAGCCTGGTGTGCTGCAGTCCATGGGGTTGCAAAGAGTCAGACATGACTGAGTGACTGAACTGAACTGATGCAGGCTTAGCTCCATTTTTCCAAGCCCAGAGCTTTCACCTTTGGTATCACTTTAAGATTTGGGAAAATTGTCAAAGAATTACAACATCCCCGATTTCAAAAATGAAGTCCTAGCAAATTGCTAAGGTAAGAAAATAAATAAATAGATAAAAATGGAAAGGCTTCTTAATCATTGATCTCACTGTGTTTCATCCTGCTCATTCTAGACACTTGAAGAGATGACTTTAAGAATTTTCCAGTTTCTAGATTAATCAGAAAGCACATGAACTGGAATGACTGACAGAACAGCAAGAAGAGCATCTCTGCTTTGCATCAACGAAGACAGGCTGACCTAGATTTGAGACTATACAGTTACACAAGAGAAGCCTGTTTGATGATGCTGTTAATGAGGAGGAATCTTCTGTTTGATTGACAACTCTTCTATAGTCGAAACTCACTGCAAGACCATTTTGAAAAGACCATCGAATGTTACAAGCCTTGTTATAAATTATTACCTTACTTCCTTTTGATTCTCTTTGCCATTGTTGCTATTTTGTTGGATTCGATACTCTCTTTCTTCAAGCAGAGAACTAAGCAAGTTGGGCTTCATGTTCCAACTTATCTGAGCCTACAATTAATTCATGTCCCTCTTATCTGAGCCTACAATTAAGGTGTCGCAGATCACTGGAGCACTGACATAGCTGTTTGAACTCTCATATTCAGATATAATTAATTGGGGAAGGTTTGGTCTAGCACTCTGTGATGAAGAGGTGTAACCTGCCAGGCTCCTCTGTCCACGTGATTCTCCAGGCAAGAGTACTAGAGTGGGTTGCCATTTCCTTCTCCAGGGGATCTTCCCAACCCAGGCATTGAACCAGTGTCTCCTGTATTGGCTCGCAGATTCTTTACCACTACTGCCACCTGGGAAGCTAAGCAAGATGTAAAGGTTGACACACAATTTTCAGGAGATAAACATTACTTTTATTCAGTCAGTTTTGTTTTTCCTCCTTTAGACCTTTTCTTCATGAACTTGTTCTAGATACACCACACTCTTGGACTTTTGCTAATGATGGCTAAGCACCTGGTTGATTTGGTTGATTCAGTCAATCCACTGGTTAGTCACTAATAGAAAATGACAAACACAGTTATGTGTTGTGTGGTGGTTCCAGACAAAACTGAGAAAGCATAGCACTGTCCCACCCTATCCCATCCCCTGGGTGCACACACATACCAACAGAGCAGCTTCTAGAACAACCTTGCCTCCAATGGAAGTGGGATGGCTTTATCTCCAAACTATATACCTGGGGATGTGTGTCTTCCAGAAAGGAAGTGAAAGAACAGCAAGATGCTGTTTCCTATCTTATTATTATTGTTAATATTAGTTATTGTTATTGTTTTTGTATTAGTATGGATAAAATGTTTGCTAGTCAACAAAATCTATGCTGGGTGCTTTATATAATTTATATTTCATTTTCTAATGACCCAGGAGAAAGGTACTATTATAATCCCCATTTTATAGATGGGAAAACCAGAGGCACATAGAGGTTATCCTAATTGCCCAAAGTCATAGAGTCCCAAACAATAGCAAATTCTGAATTCAAACCCAGGTATGTCTGATTCTGATTTCTAAATTCTTAACATTTTTCCTCTTCTGCTTCTCTGACAAACATGTGACAATGCCCAAGTATCTAAGCCCAAGTTTCCCAATCTGTATACCATAGTTAAACTACAGGTATGCCAGCATATTGATTTCTCAGCTCTTGCATGGCCAGTAAGGTCTGGGATGGCTAGTTACTTCAAGCTGCTAGAAACTTTGTCATTTTATCCCAGTGAACAAACACATTTTATAATTTTCTATGTGTATGATGACATGTAGAAGTTTTGCCAGTGAAGTTCTATGTCCTCATCTATATTGTGGGACTAATCATATTAATTTGTTAGGGTTTTGGTGAGTATTGAGTGAGACACATATGTCACTGTATTGTGACTGTTCAGAGATAATCTGAATTATCTATTTATCTACCAAACTGTCTATATGTGTGTGTGTGTGTGTGTGTGTGTTTGGTCATTCAGTTGTGTCCAACTCTTTTGTTCCCCCATGGACTGTCGCCTGCCAGGCTCTTCTGACCATGGGGATTCTCCAGGCAAAAATACTGAAATGAATTGCCATGCCCTCCTTCAGGGGATCTTCCTAACCTAGGGCTTGAACCGAGGTCTCATGCGTTGCTGGTGGATTTTTTACCATCTGAGCCACCAGGGAAGTCCATCTATATCTATCTATCTATATCTGTATCTCTGTCTATCTATATATATACACATATATAATAAGAAATTGACTCATGCAGTTATGGAGGCTGATAGGTTCCAAGATCAGCAGTCAGCAAACTAGAAACCCAATGGTGTAAGTTCCAGTCCTATTGCCATCAGGCCTGACCTAGGAAGAGCTGATGTTTCTGTCTGAGTGGCAGGGAAAAAAGCAGTGTCCCCAGCTCAAAGCCATCAGCAAGGAGGAAATTTTCTCTTACTCAGGGGAAAATCAGCCTTTTAGTCCCATTCATGTCTTCAACGGATTGGATGATGTCTAGCCACATGAGGAAGGACAATTTTGTTTTCTCAGTCTACTGAGGATTCAAATGTTAATCTTATTCAGAAACACCCTCACAGACACACCCAGAATAATGTTTGACCATATGGCTGGGCACTCTGTGGCCCAGTCATAAAATTAACCATCACATTCACCTAGCAATGATATCTGACACCTGGTAAGGACTTGATAAAAGATTCCTCCCTTCAGGTCCATTTCCTGGATCTTTGATAACAAGTCTATACAGTAAATCAAGCTTGTATCTGCATTTTACAGACAATAAAGTGGAATCAAACTCAGATATCCTCAAGTGTTGTGTCCTTTTGACTGTGATGTCTAACCTTCCCACCACTCTTTAGTGAATGACGTGACTTCCTAAGGGAAAGAAGGGCTTCCTGGTGGCTCAGTGGTAAAGAATCTACCTGCCAATGGAGGAGTCAAAGATTCAATTCCTGGGTTGGGAAGATCCCCTGGAGAAGGAAATGGCAACCATGCCAGAGTTCTTGCCTGGAAAATCCCATAGACAGGGGAGCCTGGCGGGCTACAGTCCACTGGGGTCATAAGTCAGACATGACTTAGGGACTAACAGCTAAGGGCAAAAAGCACACAAAGGCCAAGTAATCCTTTCCTTTTTCCTTCTCCCACTTCTAGTTAATCAAAACTGTCTATCCAGGGTTCTATTATTTTATTGATAGGTTTGTGCTAGTTGATAATAGAGAGTAATGGGTTAATCAGAGTAAGGGTTCTGTGCTCATATATAATATCTCTGTCAGGAGGTCTGACAATTCTCCAAGGGAGCAAGACATTCTAATTCAGTAAAACTGCATGATTCCTAAACACTATGAAAGATGATGCTGAAGAGATAAACCCAGGTAAATCCCTTTGATTGGGAAGCTTTTCAGTGCCTCTCAAAGAGAACAAGACCTAGTGGATGGAAGTGGTGGTGTGGCAGTACGGAAAGGAGGTGGCATTCTGCTTGTTCCTCTTTACACATTGAGTTGAGGCACAGTTGGGAAGAGCTTTGTAAGCCACAGCTTTGAAATTCAACAGATACAAACAAGTCCACTTCTGGTCCCCATTCCGAGTCACTTCATAATACTGAAGTCAATGTCATAAGGGACATAACCACAGCTTCTGCTTTGTTTCAAAAACTTCCATGCAGCGTGCTAATAATGACCCCATCAAAAGAGATGTATAAAAAATGGAGAGTCTTTTTAATCTTTTGTATAAGTACTGTGCAAATATCATAAAAAAGGAAAAACTACAAATGAGTATAAGAATTTATAACATCTTAATGGGGGATTATCAGGATAATGAATTAAATTATGGTTGCCAGTGAGAATTGAATTATCACTACATCATTATATACTATTTCTACTAATGTAAAGTATCATTTTTAACATGAAACAATATTTCCAGTATCATAAATTATATTACTAATAATAATCATCACTGATACAGATATAAATTAAGTTATATTTATTATCACTACTACTAAGCATAACTAATGCTTATTGAGTGTTTACCAGATGTTAGATGCTGTGTGTCCTATGTGCCTGAGATGTATTTATCTTTAAATCCTCACAGTAACCCTATGAAGTAGCACAGATATTATATTATGTCTGTTTTGCTGCTGTATAATTGAAACTGACACATAGAGACATTAAAATGACCCCCTGCCCTCCAGCAAGGGAACACAGCTAGTGCATTACAGGAGTGGTAGCTAGACCTCATTCTGAGGCCCAAATGCTTAAAGACTCATTGGAAAAGACCCTGACGCTGGGAAAGATTGAGGGCAGGAAGAGAAGAGGGTGTCAGAGAATGAGATGACTGGAAGGCATTATCGATGCAATGGACATGAGTTTGAGCAAACTCCAGGAGATGGTGAAGGACCGGGAACCCTGGCATGCTGCTGTCCTTGGGGTCACAAAGAGATGGACATGACAGTGACTGAGCAACATGCTATACCACCTATTTAAAAAAAATTTTTTCTAGACTTTTCTAGTATCTCATTCTACTTGAGAATCTGTTGGAATTAGGCAGAGAGTGGTGCAAAGAGTTCAAGAAGAACTAGCCTTTGTGAGAGTGTGGATGAAGTCCAACTTCTTTAATCATATTTTTTTCAAGTGTAGTTTAGAGAAGTCTAAACACTGACCAGAAGTCTCACAATATTAAGCAAGGTACAGCTCAGTTAAATTACTATTTTTATTGAGTAGGTTATTTGAAATTTCTGGCTTTTAATGTGTTGTTAGAAGCTGCTGTGTTCTACACTGTGTCAAGTCTTTTCTGCTTTTGAGATGATTCCATCTGCCAGAATACTACACACAAGGGTGTGTGTGGGTGCATGCATGCTTAGTCGTGTTCGACTCTTTGTGACCCCATGCCCTGTAGCCTGCCAGGCTCCCCCGTATATTGGATTCTCCAGGCAAGAATACTGGAGTGGGTTGCCATTCCCTTCTCCAGGGGATCTTGCCAACCCAAGGATTGAACCCATGGCTCCTGCTGCCTCTCCTACATTCCTGGTGGATTCTTTTTGGCTGAAACACCAGGGAGGCCCTAAGTTGGTATTTTGAGGGGTAGTCTTTTCCCACTGTCCTACATTTTGCAGTCCCCGGGATGAAGGTGATCTAGCCTCCATCATGTGTTAGGGAGCCTCCCTAGTGACATTCATCCTGATATCCTTATTTGTTCTTGTTTAGGCTGCAAGCCTGCTAAGCTCCATGCTAACTAAAATAGTCAGCTCTTCTGTGTATGTATGTGGCAAACTTTGTTGAACATGTTCCTTCTTCTCTCTACCCCCAGTCTCCTGATCTGCCTACCTGTCTATGTCTGCCTGGCACATACAGATGCTGAAGGGTAGAGGCTAGTTCTGGGGAAACAGGGAATACCTCTCCCTGGCCGCGAACACCACAGGTGATTCATGTTTCAGGATATTTTCCCCCAGACTTCACTATGTGACAGTGTCCAATCCCAGATCTCTCTAAACTCAGCCCCTTCTCTGGCTCAGAGTTCATGCCCTGGGGTGAGGAGACAGAAAGCTGTTTGGAAAAGTAATAGCATCAAGTATGTGGGCAGTGGGTGAAAAAGAAAGTGAATGAGGAGTTGTGAGAAGGAGGAAGACATGTCAGTTGTGGGGGATGTTGTCAGGATTATTATTTTTTTTGGTGAATTTTTTGAAAGATAATTTTGAGGGGAGACCGTCATGCTCCCACAGTCTTGCTGGGATGTCAGAATGCAAGACGTTGAAGTCCTGTACCTGGACCATTTCACAGTGCTCTGTTTGCAGCACACAGCCTTAAGCAGTGTGGTAAAGTCCCACTTGGGGGCTTCCCAGGTGGCTCAGTGGTAAAGAACCTGCCTGCAGTGCAGGAGACATGGGTTCAGTCCCTGAGTTGGGAAGATCCCCTGGAGAAGGAAACGGCAACCCACTCCAGTATTCTTGCCTGGAGAATCCCATGGACAGAGGAGCCTTGTGGCTTATAGTCCATAGGGTTGCAGTGTCTGACACAACTTAGCAACAAAACAAAAACAGCAATATAACCATCTTAGGTCAAAGAGGGGCCTTGCTTGCTGTTTGGTACAAATCAGTAGATTCTCTAAGCTCAGTGTCTCTCAACTCTGCTGCAAAGCAGCGTCCTAGACTGCTCTGTGTCATTCCTGTGGGACTTGAAGGACAAGTGAAAGCTATGCAAATATGCTAATATTCAAACTGTTTTCTGTCCTGCAAGTAGTATAATAGGATGATAAACAGCGTAGAAGGAGCCAGTCATTGGGAGTCTTTAGTCAAGTGTGAAGCTGACAAGTGGGATCTACAAGAATCTTGTCACATTTCTCAGTCCTCTTTGGTAGGCAGGTGAAGCATGTGTCATTGTTTGGCTGACGGAGTGGTTCTTGCATGTATCCACCCATAGGCAGCATGTGTCACTGGCTTTGGAGCCTGAGGTTAGGCAAGGGAGGCAGGGCGGCACCTGTGGGAGGAAGGGGCCCAGGACTTCCCTCCTCCACTATCTCTTGCCTTTATTGTCTATCCTAAAGGGGGAAAACTACAGGGACCTGAAGAGAACTAGAGGGATCAGGGCAGCTGGAAATCACAAGGAGCCACCCCTGAGGCTGAGGGAACCCCTGGGAAGTGCACATTCACAAAATTGTCACGTCCTTTCCAGATGACCCTCTCTCGGCTAAGCTCAAACAGAAGTATATCATATTGTGTTTCTGAGAATTGCATATTCCCAACCCCCAAAGACCCAGGGAGGGACAGAGACCATGTCTAGAAAATTAGCACAGTGTGTCTCTGAATGAGAACACCCTGTGGTCTGCCAACCATCAGCACCAGAAAGCCAGGATGTCCTGGGGTGAGGAGAGCATCCGCTGTGCTTGGCAGTCCTGAGAGGACCGTTGGAGAAAACTTGGTGGGTGAAGTGCATGTGTGGAAGGGCTGAGAACAGATAAGTTGAGCAGGGCAGAGTCAGCAAGGGCAAGAGTCTGGGGACATTACCTCATGGACAAAACCAGTCATCCTCCTGGATGGACAAAGAGAGGAACTGATGTGTGAGGCCTCCTCAGGGAGTACAAAATTCTTCCCATTAATCCCCAAGAGGGCAGTAGTGGTTAAGAGAATGAAATATGGACTCAAAGCAGTTATAGAATCTCAGGCAAGACATTTAACCTCTGAGTCCCAGTATGCACATATGCAAACTGGGCACATCTATAACCTATCTTACTTATAAGGTTATTGGGTGGGTTAAATGAGTCAATGCATGTAAAATCCTCGAAACAGTGTCTGCTATACAAAAGGGAGTTAGGAAACTCTTCTATTAATAATATTATCAGCCTTACTACTGTGCACCAGGTTTAAAGTCATTTCTTTTAAAATTTGTTTTTGTATTTTTGGCTGTGCTAGGTCTTTGTTGCTGTATGGGCTTTTCTCTAGTTGAGGAGAGTGGGGGCTACTCTCTAGATGTGGTGTGCAGGTTTCTCATTGTGGTGGCTTCTCTTGTTGCAATGCAAGGGTGCTAGGGCACTCCAGCTTCAGTAGTTGTAGCACACGGCCTCAGCAGTTGTGGCTCCTAGGCTCTAAAGTACAGGTTTAATACTTGTGATGCACGGGCCTAACTGCTTTGAGGCACATGGGATTCTCGCAGATCAGGGATCAAACCCATGGTTCCTGCATTGGTAGGCAGGTTCTTTACCAATAAGCCATGAGAGAAGTTCCCCAAAGTCATTTAAATCTGACAAAAACTATGAGATGTGAATTTCTCCATAGTTTACAAGCAACACTCATTCCTAATAGTAACATTAAGTGTGACTCTAGCACTAACACAAATGCAAATAATAACAGTATTAGTGATGCCTCAAAACGATGTCCATTTTACAGATGCATGCCAAGATTCTCAGAAATGGTATTAATTATTATTATAATATTAATCTAATATAAATTATTAACAGTTTAAAATCATCCCCATTTCACAGGCAGGAACAGATAACACTATTATCTGTATATTGGTATCCATCATCAGGATAAATGCTAAAATACCATTGTGTGTGTGCTAAGTCATGTCCTACACTTTGTTACCCTATGGACTGCAGCCCTCCAGGCTCCTCTGTTCCTTGAATTTCCCAGGCAAGAATACTGGAAAGGGTTGCCATCTTCTTCTCCAGGGATAATATTAGTAATAATAAAAACAATAACAGAAGCAGCAATAACATCATTAACCATGTGACGTAATTATGCCATTTCCCAGAGGGGACAATACCACACCAGAATTAACATGAGTGGTAGTTATTATAGTTTTCATTCCTTAAATAGCAAAATAATGCAACTAACTGCATTAACACTTTATCTCAGTTACTCTGATTCTGACTAGGTAAAAAGGTTTCCTAGCAGTACAAATGGAGAAGGCAATGGCACCCCACTCCAGTACTCTTGCCTGGAAAATCCCATGGACAGAGGAGCCTGGTGGGCTGCAGTCCATGGGGTCACTAAGAGTCGGACACAACTGAGCGACTTCACTTTCACTTTTCACTTTCATGCATTGGAGAAGGAAATGGCAACCCATTCCAATGTTCTTGCCTGGAGAATCCCAGGAACGGGGGAGCCTGGTGGGCTGCCGTCTATGGGGTCGCACAGAGTCGGACATGACTGAAGCGACTTACAGCAGCAGCAGTAGAAAATATCAGGATATCTTAACAGTAAAAAATTAGTTTACTACTAATTATGCTTGTTTGCATGCCTAGTCGCTCAGTGGTGTCCAACTCTGTGCAATCCATGGACTGTAGCCTGCCAGGCTCCTCTGTCCATGGGATTCTCTGGGCAATAATACCAGAGCAGGTTGCCATTTCCTACTCCAGGGAATCTTCCCAACCCAGGGATTGAACATGTGTCTCCTGCGTTGGCAGGCAGATTCTTTACCACTGAGCCTCCTGGGAAGCCCTAATATTCGTAATACTTAATACAGTTATGGTATACATATTAATAGTAGCACAGTTATGACTATATTAATATTACTACTAATCATTATGATGATTAATGATATAATCATTTAATTATGACCTTAATTATATTAGTGAATGCTATAAAGATGAAATAAATAATTAGCAATAATGTAAACATAAATAATATTAATACACAGTAATTATCCCCAGTTAACAACAAGTAAAGCATAATACAAGCCTCCCTGGTGGTGTATCCTGGTAAACTAATATTACAACATTATAATATTGTTGAACTATAAATAATAATCTTTATAGTATAGTCAAAGCTATAGTTTTTCCAGTAGTCATATATAGATGTGAGAGTTGGACCATAAAAAAAGCTGAGTGTCGAAGAATTGATGCTTTTGAACTGTGGTGTTGGAGAAGACTCTTGAGAGTCTCTTGGACTGCAAGGAGATCCAACCAGTTCATCCTAAAGGAAATCAGTCCTCAATATTCATTGGAAGGACTGGTGCTGAAGCTGAAGCTCCAATACTTCGGCCACCTGATGCAAAGAACTGACTCATTGGAAAAGACCCTGATGCTGGGAAAGATTGAAGGCAGGAGGAGAAGGGGATGACAGAGGATGAGATGGTTGGATGGTATCACCAACTCAATGGACATGAGTTTGAGCAAGCTCCAGGAGTTGGTGATGGACAGGGAAGCCTGGCATGCAGTCCATGGGGTTGCAGAGAGTTGATCATGACTGAGTGACTGAACTGGACTGATAAATAATAATATTAGGAATATAAAATAATTATGCCCCTTTTATCCCAGAGATAATCAGTACCTGAACACTGTGATTATATATTAATCCTCTGAGGTTGACCTAAATGCACGCAGCAACATTGAGGGATGTCCTATAACCATACCCATATCTGGGAGGGAAGAAGACAAAGACCAGCATCCTGGCTGGTGAAGCTGTCAGCATAATGGTGCTAACATTTTGTAGATACAGTCTATAGCCCAGAACCCAGAAAGTGCTATGAGCTTGACTGTTTCTCTGGCAGGGAAGGTAGGGCCAGGTCCGAATTGGGTGGCACCCTGTTGAGCACCATTTAGACCATATCAGTGCTACAGGCACTCATTACTCCCAGTCACATGGAACACAGGTACTGGCTTCCTATGACCAGCCAGAGTTTCTCAGCTCAGAGTGCCTCTCTGCATCTCTTCCCCCAAAATGCTATTCTCTGGTGGTCGCTGAGGGGTGGCATTCTATGGAGCGAAAGCCATAAACATTTCCTCCTCAAGGCCACGTGGACCAACCCACTAATGGGCACTCCTAGGTGCTCCAAGGCTGCTGCTGCCCCTAGTCACAAGGACTGATTGGAGGACCAGACCAGGAGTGGAGGAAACGACTGGGTAGAGACAGAGGGGAAATACTGCTTCCCCCTTCCAATACCACCCTTTCTCCTTTCCTGGACACCTACCTAGGGGAGGTGGGGCTTCATAGTACAGACCACAGATGAGTTTGTAAGTGCATAGGGATCAGATTGGAGGAGGAAATGGCAACACCCTCTAGTGTTCCTGCCTGGGAAATCCCGTGGACAGAGGAGCCTGGCAGACCACAGTACATGGGGTCTCAAAAGAGTTTGGACATAACTTAGGGACTAAACAACAACAAAAGGGACCAAATACACTTGGGGTATGGGACAAGGAAAAGAAGTGCTCAGGGTCTTGGGGCTTCTTGAGGAGATAAAGTGAGCCGGAGGAGGTTATCAAGCTAAGATCCCTTTGTTTGATCGGTCCTAGAATCTGTAAATTTTCCTCACCCTCACCTTATTTGATCAGATGAATGAAGGAGATTGGTAGCCACTGAGCCATGTGGATATCTGAGGGAACAGTGTGCTAGGCATAGGGCACAACCGTTACAATGGCCTGGAGTTAGAAGAAGCTCTGCTCATTTTATGAACTATCTGAAAGGGATGTAGCATGGACCAATTTGTATTGACAAATAATAAAAATAATGACCAACTGACATAGTAATTCTCAACTCTGTCCAGTTCTACTCTTCCTTTTGAGGATAGTTGCAACTTTATATAACAAATGCTTGTTTAAATTTATGACATTTCATATAAGATATATGTTAGAATGAATCATGCAAAGTTTTTAATATTTGATCTTTTTGACTTATGAAACAGCAATTTCATATGATTCAACATATTATAGTTAACATATAAGTATAATTATTTATATAATTAGTTATAACTGTTTTATATTTTGAATACTCATATGACCTACTAAAGTAAAAATAAACACACTATAGATATATGCCAATTTATATATGCAATATGTAATAAAATAAATGTATATATAATGTATAAAATATTAATATATAATCTTCAATAGCATTATAACATTGTAATATAGCATATGGGAAGTATGCACATTATAATAGTGTAGAGTAATACATGCATATTACTCCATACATATATATCATGAAAAAATGTTTATTAATGGCTCTTAACTGTCCTGAAATGAAATTTATAATATGATTTACCCATGCCTCAAATTTGGACAAACAGTTTAATGATAAAGCAATTTAATGACCTAAGTTTAATACAAAAATGGTATAAAAGACAAGTTTTATTGAAACTGTGTGAATCGTCATATGTAAAGCTTGAGTGTAATGGAGTAACTTTATAAATAAGTATATAATTAAAAGAAGAAATAGTAGTAGTTGAGGTAAGAAAGATTTACTGATCATTGTATATGTGCCAGGCACTGCTCATTCTAGTTTTCAGGACTTGAAGTACATTAATACATTTAATCCTCACAGTCCCCTGATAGGGCTTGGCAAAGCCTTCCATTGTTTATTAAGAGGAGAGGTTTATGGTAGCTGAAATGTATGCTAAACATAGAAATGAAGAGGGGAATAAGTTATCTAAAGAGGATTAAGCCCTATTGGGCACTTTGGAATCTATGTATCCTAGCTGACCTGGAATTTGATTTAAATAAGGGGCCGGCAAGTGTTGGCCATAAGATGTGGACCCTGCCTTGTGTGTGTAACCTCTAGAGACTGGTTAGTTGATGAGTAACAGTTTTGTATCTCTGCCATGAATCAGAGCTCTCCCTATAACAGAGCAGAACTCCAAGAAAAACAGAGGTCTCATCCTGAAATGTGTGGCTGCAGATGGTGTGGAAACAACTAACTTCAGGCAGAAATCCCCTATAAATTTTGATGTTGGCCCCCACTAGGGATGCATGTGTGAGAGGTGCAGGGTGCACATACACGGGGTATGTATATGTATTCTCTTAGACCTCAGTTCACTAGAACCCACCTCATAAGAACCCTCAGTTAACTTGATTTTATTCCCACCTCTACTCCCTATTGGAAGACAAACATTTAATCACTATAAAATATTTTCTTCAGAGTATCCTGCTACATACAGATAAGAGTCTAAAAGTTGGAAGGAGTAGTGGTTACATCCATGCAGGTGTTTGGGATAAGGATGGGACTGTGTGTGGTTGTTAACAGGGATGTTAGCTATATCTGCAATGCTTTATTTCTTTAATAAAGCAAAGTTACTGAAAGTAAGTTCGAAAAAAATTAACATTATTAAATTTGGATCCTTGAGATCATGGGAGTTTGTAATAGTACTCCTTTTATTTCTCTGTAGCTTTGAAATTAAGGAAAAAACAAAAAGATGGCCAGGGGAAAATTTCCAATTTAGCACATATACAGCTGGTCTTCTTGACCAAAGACCTCAGCAACCATTGTATACTTTGTTCTCTTGGTGCTGTATTAGAACTTGTCTAGTTTAATGTCTCCATTTCTTATGAGAGTAGAAACTAACTACCCAAAGTCACATATTTCCTTGAGGAGGCAGAGATGGAATGTGAACCCAGGGTGTCACATCTCCAGCTAGCTCTATGCTCTTTTCACAATGCCCATCTCTATTCTTATACTGCCTTGGCATCAAGGTCTAGAGTGATGACCCTAAGGACCTGTCAAATCCTTAGTCAATCCAGAAACTGTTATTGTCATCATGGTTCTCTACTTACTGAGGGAGAAAAGTGGATAAGGACTTTTCAGAAAAAGATTTTCAATAATCCAATAATTCAGCTAATGTGAAAATTAATTAATCAAAGCAGTTCACTATAATAGTAATTAATTATGCAGAGGCTCATGGGATGAGAATATATAAACCTATATTTAGTAAGACCTCCTAAGTTTCTCCACTACACGGATCACAGCCTTGTCATGGCGAAGGGGCTTGTATAACTCAATGAAGCTATGAGCCATTTCATATAGGGTCACCTGAGATGGGCAGGTCATAGGAGTCACAGTGAAAAATTCTGACAAAACATGGTCCACAGGAGGAGGGAATGGCAAAACACTCCAGTATTCTTGCCTGAAGAACTTGTGAACAATATGAAAGGGCAAAAAGATATGACAGCAGAACATGAGCCTCCCAGGTTGGAAGGTGTCCAGTATGCTACTGGGGAGAGCTGAGGGCAATTACTAATAGCTCCAGAAAGAATGAAGTGGCTGAGCCAAAGTAGAAATGATGCTCAGCTGTGGATGCATCTGCTGGTGAAAGTAAAGTCTGATGCTGTGAAGAACAGTATTGCATAGGAACCTGGAATGTTAGGTCCATGAATTGGACATGGTCAGCAGGAGATGGCAAGATTGAACATTGATATCTTAGGAATCAGTGAACTAAAATTTATGGGAATGGCCAATTTTGATTCAGATGACAGTTAAGAATCCCTTAGAAGAAAGGTAGTAGCCCTCATAGTCAACTAAAGATTCTGAAGTTCAGTACACGGTGCAACCTCAAAAACAACAGAATGATCTTGGTTTGTTTCCAAGGCAAATCATTTTTCTTGGAAAGTGGTAGGTAGCCATTTTGATAGGGTAGGGCCTAATTTGTAAGTACTTGGGTGATAGACTTGGTGATTTTGATCAACTATTAGCACAGACTCATGAGTTCTGGAGTGGGGATATGGAGTTGAGTTTATTTTGTGATTACTGTTTATTGTGATGCTGCTGCTGCTGCTGCTGTTGCTGCTAAGTCGCATCAGTCGTGTCTGACTCTGTGCGACCCCATAGACGGCAGCCCAATAGGCTCCTCTGTCCTTGGGATTCTCCAGACAAGAATACTGGAGTGGGTTGCCATTTCCTTCTCCAGTGTATGAAAGTGAAAAGTGAAAGTGAAGTCACTCAGTCGAGTCCGACTATTAGCAACCCCATGGACTGTAGCCTACCGGGCTCCTCAGTCCATGGGATTCTCCAGGCAGGAGTACTGGAGTGGGGTGCCATTGCCTTCTCCATTGTGGTGCTAGCTAATAGGAAAGTAGCAAACTTTTGTTACTGTGAACTTATTTTGTACATTGAACCTGGTTGCTAGTATTCCTGGTGACTCAGATGGAAAAGAGTCTGCCTGCACTACGGGAGACCTGGGTTCATTCCCTGGGTCAGGAAGATCTCCTGGAGCAGGAAATGGCAACCAATTTCAGTATTATTGCCTGGAAAATCCCATGGATGGAGGAGCTTGGCAGGCTACAGTCCATGAGGTCACAAAGAGTCAGACAGGACTGAGCTAATAACACTTTCACTTGGATGTATTACTGCTCTGGTGGTAGGAAGAGTTTTAATGTCTTTGACACATACAAATAACTTTTGATTATTAGTGAATTTTGAGGGGGGGAACCCCACACAATTTCATCCCTTAAAGATTTAATGAATGCCTACTTTGTGCAATGCATTGGGCCTTGTTCTAGAGATACAAAGGAAATAAGGCACCCATCTAACAGGGAAGAAGCTCTGTAGGCAAACACGTAGTCAGAGCACCACGGGGGAAAAAATGGACACCGGGAAGTGAAGTGCAGTTTTGGAAGTGGTATTTGAAGCTGGGTCTTGGAAGACATGGAACAATGGACTGGTTCAACTGGAAAATGGAACAACAGACTGGTTCAACATTGGGAAAGGAGTACATCAAGGCAGTATATTGTCACCCTGCTTATTTAACTGGTATGTTGAGTATATTATGAGAAATGTTGGGCTGGATGAAGCACAAGCTGGAATCAAGATAGCAGGGAGAAACATCAACAACCTCAGATATGCAGATGATACCACTCTTATGGCAGAAAACAAAGAGGAACTAAAGAGCCTCTTGATGAAGATGAAAGAGAAGAGTGAAAAAGCTGGCTTAAAACTCAACATTCAAAAAACAAAGATCATGGCATCCAGTCCCATCACCTCACAGCAAATAGATGGGGGAAGAATGGAAACAGTGACAGACTTTATTTTCTTGGGCTCCAAAATCACTGCAGATGGAGACTGCAGCCATGAAATTAAAAGACGCTTGCTCCATGGAAGAAAAGCTATGACAAACCTGCTGCTGCTGCTGCTGCTAAGTCGCTTCAGTCGTGTCCAACTCTGTGCGACTCCATAGACGGCAGCCCACCAGGCTCCTCCGTCCATGGGATTTTCTAGGCAAGAGTATTGGAGTGGGTTGCCATTGCCTTCTCCGATGACAAACCTAGACAGCACATTAAAAAGCAGAGACGTTAGTTTGCCAACAAAGGTGCATATAGTCAAAGCTATGCTTTTTCCACTAGTTATGTATGGATGTTAGAGTTGGACTGTAAAGAAAGCTGAGTGCCAAAGAATTGAAGCTTCTGAACTGTGGTGTTGGAGAAGACTCTTGAGAGTCCCTTGGACTGCAAGGAAATCCAACTAGTCTGTCCTAAAGGAAATCAGTCCTGAATATTGATTGGAAGGATTGATGCTGAAGCTGAAGCTCCAACACTTTGGCCACCTAATCTGAAGAGCTGACTTATTGGAAAAGACCCTGATGCTGGGCAAGATTGAAGGCAGGAGGAGAAGGGGACAACAGAGATGGTTCAGTGGTATCACTGACTAAATGGACATGAGTTTGAACAAGCTCTGGGATATAGTGAAGGACAGGGAAGCCTGGCATGCTGCAGTCCATGGGGTCGCAAAGAGTTGGACACGACTGAGCAACTAAACAACAACTTGGAAGATAAATAGGATCTCCACAGATAGGCACAGAGGCAAAGGGCAATCTAGTGGAAGGACCCAGAAGAACAAAGGCAGAGAAGTGAATGGTGTATCAGGGACTGAAGTGCAGGGTGTGTGAAGACTTGTGGCTGAGGTCAGGAGAGACAGGCAGGCTGTCCCTGATGAGCCAGAGAAGGTAGGCTTAGGCTTTTGCATACCAGGAACCACTGCAGGTTTTGAGCAGTAAAGGGACATTGTCTTATGCATCAGAAAGATCATTTTGGTAGCTGTCTACAGTACACATTGGAATGGAAAAGTTGGGAGACCATTTAGAAAGATACTGCAATAGTTCAAGCAGGACATAGGAAGGGCCCAGACTTTCATGTCTATGAGGAGGGAGAGGAGGGGGAAGAATTTGAGTGACTTTTCAGAAATGTCTTAAGGGAAGAGCAGAGGAGGTCAGTGGGAAGGGAAAGGCAAGATTCAGGAGTGGCTTCCAAAATTTTTGGCTTGGATGACTGTGAACATGAGAGGCAGAGAGGATTTGGCATTGGAGATAAGCTTACTATTGCCAAGCATCCTGGATTTGAGGGAGTAGCAGAAAGCATGCTAGAGGGATTGGTGGGCAGTGCTGATATCCTGTCTCCCATAGGCACATTTGCTACCACAGCCTTCAAATGAACCAGTACATTTGGGAAGAGCTTCAGGCTAGTGGGTAATGCCCTAGGAAGCTCATCAAGCCTCAGGTAATCAGGAGTTGAAAAGTTGGTGGTAAAGCCTCACGTGGCTTCACCTTCAGAACATAATTGAGGCTCATTTGTCAAATAAAGAGTGAAGGAATGATTTGACAAAGCATATCACAAATTCTGTAATGAAAGGCTAATGAAGATGGTTGCTAGGCCATTATTAAGCATAATAACTAGTTTGAATTGAGATGAAGGACTTCATTTAGGCAGAACTTTGCCATTGATAAATAGTGGGGGATAAAAGTGTAAAAGGAGACCATATAATCCAATTCATAAAAAAAATGTAGAAATGCTTTTTAAAAGCCAAAGCAATAATCATTCATTGTATTTATAGATGTGGAGTGGGGGATATGGATAGATACTGCCATGGAAATGAGATTTTAGAAATCAAAAATTTTCTCACTGTCACAACTTTATTTTAAAAATGATGAAACAGCTCTGTCCATATTTCCAGGCTGGGGGGAAAGGGGCATATATTCAGCAGCTGTGGCACAGGCCACTCACTTCTTGGAGAGTCTGACTTTTTATTCTTGGAGGCTGACCCCTTGAGGCAGACAGCATCCACTGTGATGGGTACAAATAAAAATAATTTTGTCTTTAGACCTGCGTTTGGAGGAGAGTGGAGAGAGACGCAAGTGTGTAACTCCTACATCAAAATATCAAAAATAAAGAGACTAATGTATTCAATAGGCATAATATATAGTAAGTACAAATATTAAGCATAGAACTCTATTTCTGGATTATAATGTAAGGAATTGGGTGCTCATCCTTAGATATTTAATTTAAAATATATATGTGTCAAATAAGATTTATCCAAGTTTTAGAACTGATCTTCAGAGGTTAACTCAAGTACACAGAGTATTAATAATTCATTACTCTGTATACTATGTATATTTCATAGATAAATAATTGGCATACATTATTTGATGGTTATTATTCCCACAATAGTTATTACTTGGGGATAGACTATTACTCAGCTGGAAAGGTCCACTGTACCTAACAGGGCTGTGCTGTTTGGAATATATTTGACAATTTGGATTCCTGCAAGCAAATTTTAATATTTTCATGGCTCATGGGCTGGGATGAAGAGTAGAGGAGGCAGCATATAGAACACATAGTAATTAACATCAGTTTGGGAGTGAAGCTCACCTGCATTGTGGTCCAAACTCTGCCATTAAAACCTGAGTGACCTTGAGCTAGTCACTTAAACTATCTGAGCTTTACTTTTATCCTCAGTGAAATGGGAACAGCAAAAGTCCCTACATCCCAGAGCTGATGTGATAATAAAATGAGAAAACTACATGCAAAGCATCTATCACAATGCTTAGCTGATTTGTGAGTGCTAAGTTGCTTCTGTTGTGTCCAACTCTGTGCAATCTTATGGACTGCAGCCTGCTAGGCTCTTCTGTCCATGGAATTCTTCAGGTAAGAATACTGGAGTGTGTTGCCATGCCCTCTTCCAGGGGATCTTACTGACCCAGGGATCGAACCTGGGTCTCCAGCATTGCAGGCAGATTCTTTTTTGTTTGTTTGTTTGTTTGTTTTATTTATTTAATTTTTTATTTTTTTAAATTTATTTATTTTAATTGGAGGCTAATTACTTTACATTACATTGACACAAATCCGCAGTGGGTGCAGGCAGATTCTTTAACATCTGAGCCACCAGGGAAAGGTTCAAGGAATGCTAGTAGCAGCTGATGCATCTTTCTTAGCTGGATCATTTACCTGGCATATGTAACCTGGTTATCCAATTTGAGCAAGATCTTAGGTACATGCTTAGCTTTTAGCTTCCTCTATCACCTACCCCTAACGGTGCATCCCCAGAGGTTTGCTGTGAATCCACCCAAGCAACCAGTGGTTGGCAGACAGCAAATCCTTAGTTCAAGATACTAGGCGGATAAAAGACATTCAGTTCAGTAGCTCTGTCATGTCCAACTCTTTGCAACCCCACGGACTGCAGCATGCCAGGCCTCCCTGTCCATCACCAACTCCTGGGGTTTACTCAAATTAATGTCCATTGAGTCGGTATAACATCCAACCATCTCATTCTCTGTCATTCCCTTCTCCTCCCACCTTCAATCTCTCCCAGCATTAGGGTCATTTCAAATGAGTCAGCTCTTTGCATCAGGTGGCCAAAATATTGGAGTTTCAGCTTCAACATCAGTTCAGTTCAGTTCAGTTCAGTCGCTCAGTCGTGTCCGACTCTCCGCGACCCCATGAATCACAGCACGCCAGGCCTCCCTGTCCATCACCAACTCCCGGGGTTTACTCAAATTAATGTCCATTGAGTCGGTATAACATCCAACCATCTCATTCTCTGTCCCTGTCCATCACCAACTCCCGGAGTTCACTCAAACTCATGTCCACAGAGTCGGTGATGCCATCCAGCCATCTCATTCTCTGTCGTCCCCTTCTACCCCCGCCCCCAACCTTTCCCAGCATCAGAGTCTTTTCCAGTGAGTCAACTCGTTGCATGAGGTGGCCAAAGTATTGCAGTTTCAGCTTTAGCATCAGTCCTTCCAATGAACACCCAGGATCGATCTCCTTTAGAACGGACTGGTTGGATCTCCTTGTAGTCCAAGGGACTCTCAAGAGTCTTCTCCAGCACCACAGTTCAAAAGCATCAATTCTTCAGCGATCAGCTTTCTTCACAGTCCAACTCTCACATCCATACATGACCACGGGAAAAACCATTGCCTTGACTAGACGGACCTTTGTTGGCAAAGTAATGTCTCTGCTTTTTAATATACTAAAAAGGTTGGTCATAACTTTCCTTCCAAGGAGTAAGCGTCTTTTAATTTCATGGCTGCAATCAGCATCTGCAGTGATTTTGGAGCCCAAAAAAATAAAGTCTGACACTGTTTCCACTGTTTCCCCATCTATTTCCCATGAAGTGATGGGACCAGATGCCATGATCTTTGTTTTCTGAATGTTGAGCTTCAAGCCAACCTTTTCACTCTCCTCTTTCACTTTCATCAAGAGGCTATTTAGTTCCTCTTCACTTTCTGCCATAAGGGTAGTGTCATCTGCATATCTGAGGTTATTGATATTTCTCCTGGCAATCTTGATTCCAGCTTGTGCTTCTTCCAGCCCAGCGTTCCTCATGATGTAGTCTGCATATAAGTTAAATAAGCAAGGTGGCAATATACAGCCTTGACGTACTCCTTTCCCTATTTGGAACCAGTCTGTTGTTCCATGTCCGGTTCTAACTGTTGCTTCCTGACCTGCATACAGATTTCTCAAGAGTCAGGTCAGGTGGTCTGGTATTCCCATCTCTTTCAGAATTTTCCACAGTTTATTGTGATCCACACAGTCAAAAGCTTTGGCATAGTCAATAAAGCAGAAATAGATGTTTTTCTGGAACTCTCCTGTTTTTTGATAATCCAGTGGATGCTGGCAATTTGATCACTGGTCCCTCTGCCTTTTCTAAAAGCAACTTGAACATGTGGAAGCTCACATGCTGTTGGAGCCTGGCTTGGAAAATTTTGAGCATTACTTTAGTAGCATGTGAGATGAGTGCAATTGTGTGATAGTTTGAGCATTATTTAGGATTGCCTTTCTTTGTCATTGGAATGAAAACGGACCTTTTCCAGTCCTGTGGCCACTGCTGCTGCTGCTAAGTCACTTCAGTCGTGTCCGACTCTGTGTGACCCCATAGACGGAAGCCCACCAGGCTCCCCTGTCCCTGGGATTCTCCAGGCAAGAACACTGGAGTGGGTTGCCATTTCCTTCTCCAGGCCACTGCTGAGTTTTCCCAATTTGCTGGCATATTGAGTGCAGCTCTTTCACAACATCATCTTTTAGGATTTGAAATAATTCAACTGGAATTCCATCACCTCCACTAGCTTTGTTTGTAGTGATACTTCCTAAGGCCCACTTGACTTCGCATTCCAGTATGCCTCGCTCTAGGTGAGGGATCATATCATTATCATTATCTGGGTTGTGAAGATCTTTTTTGTATAGTTCTTCTGTGTATTCTTGCCACCTCTTCTTACTATCTTCTGCTTGTGTTAGGTCCATACCACTTCTGTCCTTTATTGAGCCCATATTTGTGTGAAATGTTCCCCTGGTATCTCTAATTTTTGTGAAGAGATTTCTAGTCTTTCCCATTCTAATATTTTCCGCGATTTCTTTGCACTAATCACTGAGGGAGGATTTCTTATCTCTCCTTGCTATTCTTTGAAACTCTGCATTCAAATGGGTATATCTTTCCATTTCTCCTTTGCTTTTGGCTTCTCTTCTTTTCAAAGCTATTTGCAAGGCCTCCTCATGCAGCCATTTTGCTTTTATGCATTTCTTTTCCATGGGGATGGTCTTGACCCATGTCTTCTGTACAATGTCACGAACCTCCATCCATAATTCTTCAGGCAATCTATCAGATCTAATCCCTTGAATCTATTTCTCACTTCCACTGTATAATTGTAACGGATTTGATTTAGGTCATTCCTAAATGGTCTAGTCGTTTTCCCTACTTTCTTCAATTTCAGTCTGAATTTGACAATAAGGAGTTCATGATCTGAGCCACAGTCAGCTCCTGGTGTTGTTTTTGCTGACTGTATAGAGCTTCTCCATCTTTGGTTGCAAAGAATATAATCAGTCTTATTTTGGTATTGACCATCTGCTGATGTCCATGTGTAGAGTGTTCTCTTGTGTTGTTGGAAGAGGGTGTTTGCTATGACCAGTGCGTTCTCTTGGCAAAACTCTATTAGCCTTTGCGCTGCCTCATTTTGTACTCCAAGGCCAGATTTGCCTGTTACTCCAGGTGTTTCTTGACTTCCTACTTTTACATTCCAGTCCCCTATAATGAAAAGGACATCTTTTTGGGGTGTTAGTTCTAGAAGGTCTTGTAGTTCTTCATAGAATGGTTCAACTTCTGCTTCTTTTTTTTAAAATTTATTTATTTTAATTGAAAGCTAATTACTTTACATTATTGTATTGGTTTGGCCATACACTGACATGAATCTGCCCCGGGTGTACATGTGTTCCCCATCTTGAACCCCCCTCCCACCTCCCTCCCCATCCCATCCTTCTGGTTCATCCCAGTACACCAGCCCCGAGCATCCTGTATCATGCATCAAACCTGGACTGGCGATTTGTTTCACATATGATAATATATATGTTTCAGTGCTATTCTCCCAAATCATCCCACCCTCGCCCTCTCCTTCAGCTTCTTTAGTGTTATGGGTCAGGGCATAGGCTTGGACTACTGTGATGTTGCATGGTTTGCCTTGGAAATGAATAGAGATCTTTCTGTCGTTTTTGAGATTGCATCCAAGTACTAAATTTCAGACTCTTGTTGACTATGATGGCTACTCCATTTCTTCTAAGGGATTCTTGCCCACAGGATAGATAAGCTATTATACTGGTAGAGAAGTTATCATACTATACAAAAACTTGCACAGCCCGCCCTCTAGTGGTAATTTGATGAATTTCCCCCAACAGTTGCTCTGTTGATTCACAAATGAGAGCTGGCCATAAAAATGAATGGTGTATAGCTGACATAGTTATCAAAAAACATCTGGCTTAAACAATCAATTTATTAATAAAAAAGCACAAAATAAACTAACACCAGATGTACACCCAGGCAAAGGACTTAGGTTGTAATGAACATTATCAAGATGCCTGGAGCTTGCCTATTTTCATATGCTAATTTTACCTAAAGAGATTTTCAGTTGGGGGTAGATATCCAGAACTGGCATTTCTATACATAGCTATATAACCTGTTCCCCAATAAAAATTGTAATGCACATAGCCATTCAGTTCAGTTCAGTCGCTCAGTTGTGTCCGACTCTTTGCAACCCAATGAATCACAGCACGCCAGGCCTCCCTGTCCATCACCAACTCCTGGAGTTCACTCAAACTCATGTCCATCGAGCTGGTGATGCCATCCAGCCATCTCATTCTCTGTTGTCCCCTTCTCCTCCCGCCCCCAATCCTTCCCAGCATCAGAGTCTTCCAGTGAGTCAACTCGTCGCATGAGGTGGCCAAAGCATTGGAGTTTCAGCTTTAGCATCAGTCCTTCCAATGAACACCCAGGATTGATCTCCTTTAGAATGGCCATTAGAGTCTGTAATTTTATTGCAGGCAATATTCTTGTTTTCTAAAATAATATAATTGTTGCTGATAATAACATTTTATCCTCTTTGAGGGATTAAATGCTTTTCTCATGACTTTGTTTCCACAGGGATTTGTGTGATGGGATTTGTTTTTCCAGATGTGTTGACAAGGAAGCCAAGGTTTATCTGTAAGCAGGCTAAATAGGTTTGCTTTGGTCACCCAGGGCACTTTCCAGGACTGCATTAGTTTTCACCCCTAGGAATCTCCTGTTGGCAAAATAAATTGCATGAACACTAACATGCCCCTTTATATGTTAAATGTGCTCCATTTTTTTGAATTTTCATGTCAAACTCCTTAAGCACATGCTTGTTTTGGAGTCTGAAATGAAAGCAATTAAAATCGAGAACTGGGTTTTAAAGAAGTGACTTTCTTCGCTCCATTTAAGTGTTTTGTGTTGCTCAGATATTTAAACATTTCTACCAACATAACCAAACTAAGAGTAATAATTTTGGGAGTTTTTTAGAAACCTAAATCAAGTAAGCTGAAATGAGAATCTAAAGAAATAAAATTGTTCTTTTAAATACTTGAATTGCTATTCTTACGAGTCAAGAGTGAACAGGGAATGGCTAATTTAAAAATAGGTATTTTTCAGTGGAATGATGGAAATATTTATAGCCATACCAAGGGACTGTGAAGCAGAAGACGGTCAGGCCTTCCTGATGGCTTTGGTGGATTTGCTCTGTAAGCAAGCTTCAACCCAGCTGCAGAATGTTGCTGCTTTTTTCTATTTTTTTTTTTGGAGGGGGATTGTTTTCCTTCTTGAAAAGAAAAGTGAAACTGTTGATCACTCAGTCATGTCCGACTCTTTGAACGTCACGGACTATAGCCCACCAGGCTCCTCTGTCCATGGGATTCTCCATGCAAGAATACTGGAGTGGATTGCCATTCCCTTCTCCAGGGGATCTTCCCCACTCAGGGATTGAACCCAGGTCTCCTGTATTACAGGCAGATTCTTTACTGTCTGATCTACCAGGGACCTACAGTGTCTCTATTTACACTTGTGGCTAGTTAGTGGAATGCAGTTATCAAGCCATCTTTGGGAGAATCCAGTCTGTCCAGAAACCACCATTCTTCAGAGGCTTTTGGGGGCAAATCTACATAGGTGTTACTGGAGTTGTGAACAGCAATTGAAAGAATAGCTATGCTAATTGTATTGACTAGCACATAAAATTAGCCACAGTGTCTCATTTCCAACCTTTCTGGAAAAGACAGAATTCACTGTATATGTCTTTCTTTAATGGTAGATTTACCCACCCAATATGATTTGATTAAACTTGACATTAATATAATATATTCCCATGAACACACACCAGCTGAGCAGCAAGGGAGGCCTAAAAGGTATAAAAAGAAATTGAGCTGTGATTAAATATCTGCTATTAATGGGTCATACCATGGAAAACTAGCATGTAGACAGTGGCAAATAATCACTTTAGGTACCCACTGCTTCCAGCTCTGGCATCTACTTTCTCAAAGGCAAATAAATAAAACAATGGTTCTGGTCACAATTATATGCAGGAGCAGTACAGGATAGGGGTTAAGAAAACAGTCTCTGGAATCACAGACTGGTTTTCCACCATTTATTAGCTCTGTATCCATAGGCAAAGTCACTAAACTTTCCTGAGTCTCATTTATTTTCTCGTCTATAAAATAAGAATAATAAAACCCTCAATTTCAGGGCTCCTTCTAGACTATACAGGGATCCTAACGAAGTCTCTGTTTTGTGGGTCTCCTGTCTATATAAACAATTTGAGTCACCAAAAATCAGCGTGCCAGGGTCATTCCAGCCATCCAGTCTCACAAAGTCCTGTTAAGCGGATGCCATTTGGCTGGCAGGAATGATGCACTTGACCAGCCACCCTACTGGAATTGGTACCTAGCTGTGGGGACCCCAGGAATACCACATAGGTATGAGTGCTGGAGTTCCTTGGAGGATCTAGTTAACTCCAAGCAGATTACTATAGAGGACTGGAAATACTCCAAAGGCACAGGGGTAGAATAGGAATCCTGTTTGCCCAGGTCCAAGGATAAGCTATATCTCATTGGACAGTAATATATCTCATTGGACAGTAGTCCCCAACGTTTTTGGCACCAGGAACTGGTCTCATGGAAAACAATTTTTCCACAGACCTAGGGGATGAGAGTGATAAGAAGTGGCTGTAAATACAGATGAAACTCCACTCACTCACCTGCCACTCACCTCCTGCTGTGCAGCCCAGCTCCTAACAGGTCATGGACCAGTAGAGTGGTATAGGTCCATGGCACAGGGATTTGGGGACCCCTGTCATAGGATCACTGGGAAGATTGAATGAGTTAATCTATGTAAAGCATGTGACTCAGTGTCTAGCTCATAGTGAGTCCTCAGTATATGTTGGCAATGATTGATTATTGCTCTCATCATTATCAACAATGTTCATTGCATCTCATTCCCAATATGGTTTTCTTTCAGTGGATGGCTGCATTGACTGGTCAGTGGATCTCAAGACATACATGGCTTTGGCAGGCGAGCCAGTCCGAGTGAAATGTGCCCTTTTCTACAGTTACATTCGTACCAACTATAGCATGGCCCAAAGCACTGGGCTCAGGCTGATGTGGTACAAAAACAAAGGTGACTTGGAAGAGCCCATCATCTTTTCAGAGGTCAGGATGAGCAAAGAGGAAGATTCAATATGGTTTCACTCAGTAGAGGCACAAGACAGTGGATTCTACACTTGTGTTTTAAGGTGAGTGCTATGTGAAAACATTGCTCAACGTCACAGGTGATAGTCTTGTTTAGGACTGGAGTGTGTAAGGGTGCTTTATGTTATACAGTGGGTATATTCTTGACAGGCTGCAGTGCATGTGGAGCTTCTGTAAATTTCATTTTAATTAATTATTAAAACAACATAGCAAGTTCTTATCACATTTTCATAAAGCAAGATTCCCATTTACTGTATGTACTCATTTAATTCATAAAATTTTGTGATTCATTTATTCCCCATCTCCACCCCTTCCCCAGGGTCTTATATAAACCATCTCTGACTTATGATGGATGGTTGCACTTATAATTTTTCAATTTTATGATGGTTCAAAAGTGACACATATTCAACATAAACCACATTTTAAATTTTGAATCTTTTCCATGTTAGCAATATGTGGCATGATAATATTTCATGATGCTGGGTAGTAACAGGCAGTAAACTACAGCTCTCTGTCAGCCATGTGATTGTGGGGTAAACAAATGGTATACTTAAAATCACTCTGTACCCATATAACTATTCTGTTTTTCACTTTCAATAAGTTACATGAAATATTCAATACTTTATTATAAAATAGGCTTTGTATTAGATCATTTTGCCCAGTGTGAAATGAAAGTGTTCTGAGCACATTTAAGGTAGACTATGCTAAACTATGATGTTCAATAGGTTAGGTGTATTAAATGTGTTTTTACTTCAGGTATTTTCAACTTGGGTTTCCCAGGTGGCTCAGTGGTAAAGAACCTATCTGCCAATGCAGGAGACCCAGAGATGCAGGTTCGACCCCTGGGTAGGGAAGATCCCCTGGAGAAGGAAATGGCAACCCACTTCATTATTCCTGCATAGGAGATCCCATGAACAGAGGAGGCTGGAGGACTATAGTCCATGGGGTTGCAAAGAGTAGGACACAACTGAGTGACTAAACAACAGCAACAACAATGGGTTTATCAGGCCGTAGCCCTAATGGTTAATATGGGAAGATCTGTATTAACAAATGTTTTTGTATAGAGCTACTTGGCTCAATGATCTTGATATCTGGCCATGAAAATTACCTAAAATATCATTTCGGTAAGAGTCTCACCTTTCTTATTGAAGGAAAATAGCTTCAAATGCTTCTGGGAGATCTTTTAACAGGTGAGCTTCTGGTGAAATTCTTTGTGGAATTTGCAATGTGAATTTGAGTCTACTGTATCTAAATATTCATTGTGGGACCCTATAAACATATGGTCCTCCTGTCTTCCTATATACTATACTGGGAAGATACCACAGATACAGTTCCTATTTACAAGAAGTTCATAGTGACAGGAAATCAGATTTTTGCTCAGGAATTCCACAATATGTCCTTCCTGCCCTCTCCACCCGCCCTTGTCAGGGTCTAAGATCTCAAATCTCAGATAGAGACTACATTAAGTGTTGAAGTAGGTAGCTGAGGGGACTTTAAACCCATTTTCAAAACTGCCATTTGATAAGTCTGATCTTGCTCACCAGGGATCTGAACTCTGTTGTTTGATTGTACCTTCTGGGAAATGCAGACCCTTCCATTTTTGTTTCCTGTGGACTTTGATGCCAAAGCTATGTCACCTCTTCATCAAAAGCACTTGGAAATTCCTGGTGTGCCTTCATTGTTCAAAAGGGCAGGAGAACAGGTGGTATACAAATAGAGAGCTTTCTTGATGCCTTAAGAATCACTTTTGTATGTGTGTTGGGAGGAAGTATTGGGTAAACAAGTTTTGTCTCTTTGCAGTAGGCAAAAGCCACAGAATAGTGGCAGAAGTAGCAATCATTCTGATCACACCCCTAGTAATAAGCAGCATTTTCACCTCCTTGGAGAGCTCTTGGCAGAACTGAGAAGTGGGTGTAATTTGGCTTCACTGTCTGACATTCTGTTCTTTAGGGTGCTGCTACTCTCTCCCTGTTTATACCTTCTTCATTCCTCACCCTCATTAAATCCTGCCAATCTAAAATAGATCATTTTTCCTCCTCAAATCCCATTTGCTCTGTTTTGTTTTCACAAATTAAATATTTTATTTGCAGAGCATCAGCCAACTACATACAGGTGCTATATTTATAATGAATTCCTGAATTAATTACTGCTTACTTTCCCTGCCCTGCTTATTTCCCTAATATGGCTCTTTTTCCTCTCTTCCTATCTTCCTTAAAAAGATATAACACTCATGGACTCATCTTACCGTTTCCGCTATCTGATAAATGCCAACAGTCTAGTGTGTATCCTTGCATGCATGTGTGCTAAGTCGTTTCACTTGTGTCTGGCTCTTTGCGACTTTATGGACTATGACCTGCCAGTTTCCTCTGTCCATGGGATTATCCAGGACACTACAAGAATACTGCAGTGGGTTGCCATGCCCTCCTCCTGAGGATCTTTCCAATCAGGGATTGAACCCACGTCTCTTACATCTCCTGCATTTGCAGGAGGGTTCTTTACCACTAGCACCACCTGGGAAGCCCGTATCCTTGCATACCTTCTCCTGATTCTTTTAATTGCACAAGCATATCTACATGGGGATTTTCTCCTCACTGTTTTACAAACTGCATTTTCTTTTCGTATTAAAAATATATATTGGAAATATTTCCAAGTAAACTGATAGAGAGTGCACTCATCCTTTTAAGTATATACTGTTCTGTGTTGTTCAATAGTCTATGATATCACAATTTAGTCTATCATTTTGCTATTGATGTGCATATATATTTTTGTCCCTATAAAAAGTGCTGCAATAAAAGCTCCCAACTGGCTTTTAAATATTCTTTTAAATTTTTAGATCAGTTTTAGACTTACAGAATTATTTCAAAGATACTCCAGAAAGTTTCTGTATGCCCTACATCCATTTCCCCTAGTATTAACATTTTCCATGACTGTGGTACACTTGTTATAACCAATGAGCCAATCATCATTAACTAAAGTCCATAGTTTATTCAGATTTCCTCAGATTTTGCTTAATGCCCTTTTTCTGTTCCAGGATTCCATCTGGGAGACCACCTTAGATTTAATTGTCATGTCTCCTTAAATTCCTTTTGGCTGTAGGGGTTTCTCACACTCTTATTGTTTCTAATGACATTGACAGTTTAAATAGTACTATTCAAACATTTTGTAGCTGCTGCTGCTGCTGCTAAGTCACTTCAGTCGTGTCTGACTCTGTGTGACCACATAGACAGCAGCCCACTAGGCTCCCCCGTCCCTGGGATTCTCCAAGCAAGAACACTGGAGTGGGTTGCCATTTCCTTCTCCAATGCAGGAAAGTGAAAAGTGAAAGTGAAGTCGCTCAGTCGTGTCCGACTCTTCACGACCCCATGGACTGCAGCCTACCAGGCTCCTCCGTCCATGGGATTTTCCAGGCAAGAGTACTGGAGTGGGGTGCCATTGCCTTCTCCGAACATTTTGTAGAATGTCTCTCAAATCTCAACCTGATAATTTTTCATGCTTATATTGGGGTAATGTGTTTTGAAGTAAAATGCATTCTCATCACATCATGTCAAGGGTAGGGAGTATCAGCATGTTTTATAACTGTTCACATTGACCTCGATCATCTGGCTCAAGGTAGTGTTCGTCTTTCTCCATTCTGAAGTTATTTTTCCCATCCTTTTCCAAACTGTCCTCTTTGGAAGGAAGTAGTTTTTCAATAGTCCATACATAAAAAATTGTAGTTATGCTCCATTTCATTAAGAGCAAACTATGTACATAAGTGAAAGTGTTAGTCGCTAAATCATACCTGACTGCAACCCCGTGAACTGTAGCCCACCAAGCTCCTCTGTGCATGGAATTTTCCAAGTAAGAATACTGGAGTGAGTAGCCATTCCCTTCTCCAGGGGATCTTCCTGATCCATGGATTGAACCCAGTTCTCCTGCATTGCAGGCAGATTCTTTACCATCTGAGCCACCAGGGAAGCCCATATCTATATAAAATTATCTCTATTTCTTCTGCATGGAATATTTGTTTTCTTCTCCCATTTATTTATTCAATCATTTATTATATCACTATGGACTCATGGATATTTATATTATATATTGGGTAATAATTCAGTGCTACTGTATTTTCTGGGGAAAATTCATCCACCTTTGACCTTTGGAAGCTCTTTCAGTTGGTGCATCTGTCTCTTTGACATAACCTCCTCATTGTTGTTTTTGCTGTTGTTTTTGTAATCTGCTTGTTTGTCCTTCATTTCTTCCAGAATGACATATGTGAAGTAGCTAGAATTTGGGTAAAAATAATAAACATATTTTTCAGGTCTAGTAGTGATCACTGACTCCAGTCAATTTGGATCATAGCCTCCAAATTCAGTCTATGTAGGTGATGTTATGCCATTGCCAAGAGAGTGACATTTATAGTGAAAAAGGCTCTGCATTTGGCAATATCTATATCACCTAAAATCTCAAATTTGATACTACTTTAAAGTAATTATGGATTATTTTCCTATGTTTTATCAACCTCATTAAAAGTTACTCTACTGATTTCAGTGTGGTTAAAAAATGCAGATATGAAATATTTAGTAACATTCTCCAGCCATTTAACTTGTAGCAAGAAAAGTTTACAGTTTTTAACCTTTCAGTAGCCAATCACTCATTTTTGTGTTTTTCTTTGGCTAATCTCAACAGTGATTACTTGAATTTCTCAGCCTGTCAGTGGGTTAGTAATAGAGGGATGGTGGAGAAGTGAGTCATATTTTGAGAGCCATACCAATCCAAGAATTACTGTCTACTACCATTTCTACTCAAATCTTTTCAGTGGAGGCACTTAGTAGAATAAAAATGATGAGAGTAATCTTATTTGAGAAAATCCCACACATCACTTTCTCAACAACTTGGAAAAGGGGCAACTTAAGCTATGGATGAAGATAGATATATTCATGTAATCTGGAATGAATTCAAGATATTGAAAAGAGTGATTAAATATAATTGAATATCTGTAGAAACCTATGTGTTTAGGGATGACAGTGGCCATGTTCAGAGTATCAGTGATAAGTTCAAACCTACTATGGCTATTTACCTCTCTGATGAAGTAAACAGAATTAGGAAACTCCTTCTTAAACAGGAAGATAATCCAACTATTTTTGGTCTTAATAATCACTGAAATAAGTGAAGTCCTCAAAATCTGAATGCCTCATAAACTCTTTGTGAAGGGTTCCTTAGCGCATTTATTCAGTTCTAAGGCATGACATTTGCCCTGCTATTCATCACATTTGAGTGATTATTACCCTTGCAGAATAACATCACCAAAAGAATTGAGGGGAATTGGAGATATTTGAAATAAATGTAGTATGGGGCTAGTCTTCGGATCTATACAATGAGTACATGAGGGTTCATTGTCTTTTTAAATTTTTAATATATTTGAAATGTTCCATAATTAAAAAGAATAAGAAATAAATATAAGTATACAATAATTTCACCTGATTTTAATGGCCTTTAAATGATCCTGACCAAAAAGTATCTATGTAGCATATATTAAGTTTTATATTTCAGTCAACAAATATTCATTGAGCATGTACCATGGGACTTGCTTTATGTGATACTGCAAGGACATTTATGCTTTTAGAAACTAAATAATTGTCCTAGTCTACCTAAGACACTAAGAAGTAGCTTTTATCACCTTCCACCCACCTAACCTACTCCCTACCTTGGTAACCAGGAGATTTTCAAGGACTGAATATTTCTCATAATTCAATTCCAGCTTAACTATTGATCTTTGAAAAGTTAAGTGTCAACAAGTTGGTTGCCCAGGTAGTAATTTCTAGGATAGCAGATAGTTTCTTGTAGGAAAAATGAGATCCTGAATCTTAGAGAATTAATTGACTTCCAAAAAGATCCAGATTGTGCAATAGGATCTTAAGACTGCAGCAATGGCCTCTTCTGGCCTGTGTAGGCTAGAGTGTTATTCAGTTAGTTATTTTTTTCCTCCTATTTTGGTTTATAAGTGGGAGTCCTTGATACAGTTATTTTTGTAGCAAATATGCATAAAAGAACACATATATAACTTGAAAATATTATTTTTAACCTCCACAATTTGATAATCTGCTTATTTTAAAAACTTGAGCATAACTTAAATGATAAAGTAGTATCAATTATAGTTTATTTTCATTGCATTAATTGTAAATTAGACATGCTATAATGTTTAGAATATAACCATATTGTAATTCATTAGCTTTGTAATAATCATAAATATAATCATTCTGTTTTATAATACCTATGTCATTTTCAACTCCAGCTTATTTACTGAGGGAAAACAGATATTTATAGTTTAGTCAGCAGGATTACCTTCTTGGTAAGAATTAATGGATTATATTTGATCATTAGAAAACAAGAATTAATTTCAAGTAATCACTGATGAGCTCCCTAACACTGGTATTCATTTAGTTCCATTCCTTTTATCATTACACAAGTTCAATGGTCTTCTGTTTTATGATTATTTTGTTGATATCAGTGTTTCAACTTATTGCAAGAGTTTCAAATTCAAAGTCTTTCCAGTGTCCAACTAGGTAATGTAATGGCTGTGGTAGGCAGGTGATCTGCAACATTTTGGAGTGGTGGAGGCAGTAGTTATCTCCTCGATTATCTCATTTGCATGTATTCTCTGGCTACCACCTTGGGCTCACTCTTTCTGTACCACAGTTCCAACAATGTATTGACTCTACCCAGAGCTGAAAGTCACTGGTCCCACAATTCTTTCACCATCCACCACTTTCTTCTCAAACTAACAGTTTAAATTCCATGATCAATCAATTTAATCAATCTCATATATACCCTCTTGTTTCCCTAGACCCTTTCCCCCTTTATCTTACTCACTTGTGAAAACCACAACACTGTGTAAATCCAACTCTTCATCTATGCTTGTATTTGTATCCTTCCAGCTGAACCTGTGGAGAAGGCAATGGCACCCCATTCCACTACTCTTGCCTGGAAAACCATGGATGGAGGAGCCTGGTAGGCTGCAGTCCATGGGGTCGCTGAGTCAGACACAACTGAGCAACTTCACTTTCACTTTTCACTTTCATGAAATGGAGAATGAAATGGCAACCTGCTCCAGTGTTTTTGTCTGGAAAATCTCAGGGATAGCGGAGCCTGGTGGGCTGCCATCTATGGGGTCGCACAAAGTCGGACACTACTGAAGCGACGCAGCAGCAGCTGAACCTGACCAAAGGAAACCATATAATGTTCACTGATCTCACTTTAAATTCATCATCATGAACCTCAAATAGATTCTTAATGCTGTCAAATAGTCTTATGATGTATTACTGGACCATTCAGTCTCCTGTCTTCCTAGATGACTACTTCACATCTGCTCTTCTCAAGCCTCCAACAGCTCCTCCCCTTGTTTCCCATTTTACTGAGAAAAGATTGAGGCAGTTAGGGGAGAACATCTACTACATCTACCCACCTACTGGCATCTGTACCTACATACTCTGCCTTCAGGTTTGTTGTCATTGATGGACTGGCAAAGCTCCCATGTAAGACCAGTCACTTCACTAATACACTCGATTCTGACCGTGTTTGCCCACTCAAGGATATCACTGAAGCCATTCTCCCATCTCTCTTATCATGAAATTTTCTATTTCTACTGAATCATTTCCATCAGCATGCACACAGGTTAAGGTCTATGCTTCTTAATTCTACTTCCCCGGACAACCACTGCCTCCATTTCTTTGTTTCCATTTGCAGCAAAACTACTCCAAAGAAACTGTTGTCTGCACTCACCATCTTAAGCTTTTTTCCACTAATTCTCTGTTAAACTACTTCCATTAGTGAGGGAGGGAGTGAAAGTTGCTCAGTTGTGTCCGATTCTTTGCGACCCCATGGACTGTAGCCCACCAGGCTCCTCTGTCCATGGAATTCTTCAGATAAGAATAATGGAGTTGGTAGCCATTCCCTTCTCCAGGGGATCTTCCCGACCCAGGGATCAAAGGGACCTAGGGACACTGGGTCTCTTGCATCTTCTGCATCAGCAGGTGGATTCTTTATGGTCTGAGCCACCAGGAAAGTCCCTTCCATCAGAATTTTACCTTAACCACTCCACCAAAACTGCAGTCTCCAATGACTACAACAATGCTAAATCCAATGGTCAGGTCAATTTTCACTCCTCTTTTTAAAAGATCAGCACATTTAGCACAGTTGACTATCCCTTCTTTTGATATATGTTCTTTACCTGAGTTTCAAAGAGTCATACTCTCCTGTTTTCCCTTTATTTCATCAGTTATCTTTTCTGAAGTTCCTTTGCTAACTCCTCACATTTCTCCTGATCTCTTAATGACAGAGGACTCTTAGGGCCTGGTCCTCAGTTTTTTTCATCTTTATTAACGCCACTTCCCTCCATGATCTGTTTATGCAGTCTCATAGTTTTATATACCATCTGTACACTGGTAACTCCAACATGGATACCTTCCAGCCCAAATCTCTCTTAAGAATTTTTTTATCCAACAGACTTTTCAGCATCTCTACCTACATCAAAACCAGTACATCCAAAACTGAACTCCCGATCTTCCTCCTATCTTATCATTGGGTTCCTAGGAAGTGAATCCTGGGGCAAAAAGTGAATATGTATTAGAGAGTGTGTGCTGTGTTCTCAGTCACTCGGCCATGTCCAATTCTTTGTGACCCCAGGGACTATAGCCTGCCAGGCTCCTCTGTCCATGGCATTTCCCAGGCAAGAATAGTGGAGTGGGTTGTCATTTCCTTCTCCAGGAGATCTTCATGACCCAGGGATTGTAATCCCAGGGAAACAAGAACAAGGTACAAGCAAAGTGAGGCAGTGAAGAAGGAAGGGTAGTTTTACATACTTGATCCAGAAGGAGAATAGAACAGTTTATCTCTCAGCTCCCAGATCCCATTGGTCAATGTATTATTTCACAGAGTCTTAACCTCTTTGGCCTTTGGGGATTACATAATTTGTGCCTTCTGTTCCACTGCTGGTCCAAGCCAAGATCTCTTCTCTCTCCTGTTACAATAAACTCCTAATTAGTTTCTCTGCTTTCCTACATGTTTGCCTTCAGTCTATTTTTTAAACTGAATTTTTATTTTATATGGGAGGACAGTTGGGCTTCCCTGGTGGGTCAGATGGTAAAAGAATCTGCCTGCAATGTAGGAGACCCGGGTTCACTCCCTGAGTCAGGAAGATCCCCTGGAGAAGGGAATGATTGTCTACTCCACTATTATTGCCTGGAGAATTCCATGGACAGAGGAGCCTGACAGGCTATAGTCCATGGTATCAAAAAAAAAGGGGAAAGCCCCACCTCCACAGTATTTGAAATCATCTTTTCCACTACTTTCATGCTCAGTATTTATTACATGAGGTAGCTGCCCAGAAACCTCTCTCATCACTCCTCATTCTCATTCCCAACTAAAAAACTTACCTTAAAATGCATTTTCCTCTTTTGTCCTCTTTCATCTTCTATCTCTTTTTTTTTTCTTTGCAATAAGCTCTTGTTCCCCTTTCTAATATAATCTAATTATACTAGGATTGCTCTTTGCAATTTTTTTCAGCTCTTTTGCCCATTACACCTATTTTTCACAGAAAAAGCCCTGAAAATGATCTGGAACACAGAAATCTGGAACACAGAATCTCTGTAGAAGTTTCTGGCTTTGGAGAGGCCTTTTCAGCCAAAAAGAGGATTATTTTTTGAGGGCAGAGAGAAGCAGAGACCTGCCAACACTAACTTCATGTCTTTTATTCCATCACACGAGAGGAAGCAAAAAGTACTGTAAGAAATAAAATAGTAGTAGAAAGTAAGAAAAAATAACTTTTGACTTATAGAATTATGATGTTTGAGATGGTGCTTGACGATCTTAATCAAGTGGCAATAGTATAGGAATTACCAGGCAGGTTAAGCAATGCTTAAGAGCAAGGAGGCACTAAAACATGGCCTATGTGCAGAGAAAAACAGGAAGGTCAGTGTGACTGGAACCAGCGTTTATCAAGTCTTTTTCTCTACATGTGAACATAATAACACTTAGTTTATGGAGGTTTCAGATATATTGTTGGAATGTGAGACTTTAAGACATTCACCAGTTCTTAGAAAATAAGATAAAGGACAGAACTAATGAGCACCTTACTATGCAGTCAGGTAACACTGCATGTTTTTAGCAGGTGATGTTTACATGGAGAAAATGTATATATATATATATATTTTTTCTTCCCTCTTTTTTTTCTTTTGTTTTTACTTTTTAAATTATGAAAGTATGATAACACATTTATAGGAGACTTGGAAAATACAGAACAAAGTTACATATATTTATATGTAAATATAAAGTTACATATATATGCATATATTACATAAGTTACATACATATACATACATAGAATCAGTATATATTGAAGAACTGACTCAATGGAAAAGACCCTAATGATAATAAAGATTGAAATTGGGAGGAGAAGGGGAAAACAAAGGATAAGATGGTTGGATGGCATCACAGACTCTATGGGCATGAGTTTCACTAAGCTCTGGGAGTTGGTGATGGACAGGGAAGCCTTGTGTGCTGCAGTTCATGGGTTCGCAAAGAGTCGGACATGACTGAGTGACTGAACTGAACTGAACTAGTATATGTTACAATTATTTTTTATATAGGTAAATTAAGATTTTTGGTTGCTCTCAAAAATTAGTAGAATATACAGAAAAGTAGAAGGAAAATATACAGAAAAGTAGATCTGAAAAGCACCATGAACCAATTCAACATAATTTTTTTTAAGATTTATACAATGAGAAAATGTGTAAAAGGAATAAATTCCCTTCTCTGATTCAACCCTTATTAACAAAGGAGATGCTGCTGTCCTCAGTATTATCAGTCAAAACATGCACTCCAGGTAGTTTTCTCAGCAATGGGAATGAATTCATATGGCGCCATCCCCACTCTCTCACCACCCTGAAGAATGATCTACCTTGGCAAGGTAGCTGGTTAATTCTTTCTTTTTTTTTGAAAAAATACACATTTTTATTATGGATTTTACCAAACAAGAGGTGATTATTTATGAAAATATTGTAAACTGTTAGTGCTTGGAAAGAATATAGCAAAGACACACACATGTTCTATTTTCATTTGAATTTGATGATATAAAATGAAGTGAGCATTTTCAACTTTACCCTTTTAAAACTGCCTCAGGGAAATACGCTAATTGAGAAATATTAATTAAAATGGAAGGTAAAAGTTCTTAAGCAGAATTATATCCCAAGTCTTCTTATGGGGTATAAATAGATGGAAATTTAACTTTACAATGTTTTTGAGGGGTTGCCATTTTAATTAGTGTGATATATTTGGGGTTGCCACTTTCCCTAGAGTCAGTTCAGTTCAGTTCAGTCGCTCAGTCGTGTCTGACTCTCCGCGACCCCATGAATCACAGCACGCCAGGCCTCCCTGTCCATCACCAACTCCCGGAGTTCACTCAAACTCATGTCCACAGAGTCGGTGATGCCATCCAGCCATCTCATTCTCCGTCGTCCCCTTCTCCTCCTGCCCCCAACCTTTCCCAGCATCAGAGTCTTTTAGAGTGAGTCAACTCGTCGCATGAGGTGGCCAAAGTATTGCAGTTTCAGCTTTAGCATCAGTCCCTCCAATGAACACCCAGGATTGATCTCCTTTAGAATAGACTGTTGGATCTCCTTGCAGTATAAGGGACTCTCAAGAGTCTTCTCCAACACCACAGTTCAAAAGCATCGATTCTTCGGCAATCAGCTTTCTTCACAGTCCAACTCTCACATCCATACATGACCACGGGAAAAACCATTGCCTTGACTAGACGGACCTTGGTTGGCAAAGTAATGTCTCTGCTTTTTAATATACTATCAAGGTTGGTCATAACTTTCCTTCCAAGGAATAAGCGTCTTTTAATTTCATGGCTGCAATCAGCATCTGCAGTGATAGTTTCTTATTTTCATTTATACATACTGATCACCTCTAAAAACAGGAACATATGTGGTTCTGTTTTTCATTCTTCATCTTTTTTTTTGATAGGGATGAAGATAAGCAATTATTATGAAAAAAGGTCTAAATAATAAAGCAAATTTATAGCTCTATTAAAGATGAAACGTGAAATACAGATTGAGGTATCCTTTTAAAATAACTCCCTTCTTTTGCCCACTTTTAACAACTAGGTGAGAGGGTAACATGTAAGAAAGCCAGAGGCCCCCAAATGTCAGAAGAAAATAAACTGCAAGTGGCAAACATTTTTTTTTTCCTTCTCTATACAAAATTACACGAGGCTTCTTTTAATTCTGTGTTGGTGGCACCTAGTTCTGCCTTGAGCTAACTGATGCATTTTATTTTCAATGAGTACAGTCTCTATCCATGGCAATGAAATGGAAAAAAAACAAGTAGGATGGTGGTGCATAGTTCCACTCCAGGGCCTTTATCTCAGTAAAATGAGACCCAGATTAACACGAAGTTGCTGCTGCTAAATCGCTTTAGTCGTGTCCGACTCTGTGCAACCCCATAGACGGCAGCCCACCAGGCTCCCCCGTCCCTGGGATTCTCCAGGCAAGAACACTGGAGTGAGTTGCCATTTCCTTCTCCAATGTGTGAAAGTGAAAAGTGAAAGTGAACTCGCTCAGTCGTGTCCGACTCTTCACGACCCCATAGACGGCAGCCCACCAGGCTCCCCCGTCCCTGGGATTCTCCAGGCAAGAACACTGGAGTGGGTTGTCATTTCCTTCTCCAATGCATGAAAGTGAAAAGTGAAAGTGAACTTGCTCAGTCGTGTCCGACTCTTCACGACCCCATGGACTGCAGCCTACCAGGCTCCTCCATCCATGAGATTTTCCAGGCAAGAGTACTGGAGTGGTGTGCCATCGCCTTCTCCGAACATGAAGCTACACATATTAATTTCCAGACTAGATCATACTCTTCACCGATAATAAGGCAATATACCCTTATTTAGGTTGAGAGGTGCTATATGCGTATTTTCATTTTTCAGCCCCATTTCCCTGAACCTCCCAAAGCCTTCCTCTGACTCCCTATAAAGGAGAGTATTTTGGCCAGATTTCATATTTACATTCATCTCTTTTACTCTTGGGCTTCCCTGGTGGCACAGTTGTAAAGAATCCACCTGCCAATGCAGTAGATGAGGGTTCAATCCCTGGGTGGGGAAGATCCCCTGGAGAAGGGAATGGCAACCCACTCTAGCTTTCTTGACTGGAAGATACTATGGACAGAGGAGCCTTGAGGACTATGGTCCAGGGGGTCGCAGAGTCGGACTTGACTGAGTGCCTGAGAACACAACACTTTCACTCTCAGGCAAGATATATCTCTCACTATGTCTACCTCTATACATGCTCTTCCGTCTCTCTCTCTATCCCTTTTTCCCTCCCTCCCTCTGTATCTTATCTCTTCTTTTTCTGAGTCTAAAACTTACCCTGAACTACACTCCCCCCAACCAACACACACAGATTCTACAAACATAGAGGATGCTTTACATACATATGGGTCGCTGATTTACTGGCTGTAACCCTCAGATCACTAGGGTCTGGGGATTTTTATTTTGGATGCATGAAATCTTTTCTTTTTCTAATATGTTAAGTCTTGCCAATAGAAACAGAAATAGATAGCAGGGAGGCACTTATTATGAGATGATAGTGCAAAGAATGATGCTTTGAATGGCAATGTTCTATAGCATGGTGCAAGGTCACAGAAATTTCAAAATTTTAAGGCATGTAGGGAAATTTCCCATTAGATAGCATTGTTGTATAAACCATCTTGCAAATTTTCTAGTTTGATCCCACTTGACATAAAACAAAGATTGAAAAGCACTGTTGTTTCTAAATAAAATATGACTTATTTTTTTTACTTCGTATCATTTTAGAGACAGGTGTAGCCAAGTTTGACTTCTCTAAGTCATTCCCTTTCACTATTTTGCTTGCCATTTTCTCAAGCCCTGAGAGGATCACTACTGTATTTCTAGACATAAAAATGACTGACTTTGACCAAACCCTTGGCACCTATGAAATTTCTATTTCCTTCACTTGCTCACTGAGACTGGGTCTTTCTTGTTTGTGCATGCTCTGTCACATCTAACTTTTGTGAGTCTATGGACTGTAACTCACCAGGTCCCTCTGTCCATGTGATTTCCCAGGTAAGAATACTAGAGTGGGTTACCATGCCCTCCTCCAGGGGATCTTCCCAACTCAGGGGTTGAACCCTATGTCTCTGATTTCTCCTGCATTGGCAGGTGGATTCTTTACTACTGTGCCACCTGGGATCTTTCTTGAAGCAACATCATTTTTATAGCTGTCTTACTCTTGAGCTGCTCATCTAAGCATTGCTACCCCAAGGGCTCAAAGGCCAAGTCATATCACCTCTGTTGGATGTGTTGAGGATATTTAGTGACAGATGTAGAATTACCTTCAGTTTATTAAATCCTTTCCTCTGTATGTACAGAGAGAGAAGAACCTTTATATTGAGTGTGAAACACAAAATCTTAAAAATCAGTATCTTTCCCTTAATCCTATCAAACATAAAACCCAAATCCCAACAAACCAAATCATTTACTGAAAAAAGAGTAAGTTATGGAAACAATGTGTATTACCAAAGTTAAGTGTCTGGTGCCCCTCTGGAACCACTCACCTTCCTTTCCAGTATCCCCTCCTAGGTTCCTATTGCAATGCCTTTTGATTTTCTTTCATTTGGGCACAGTTTGGCCCACTGGGAAACAGGATGTCATCTTTTCTTTCCCCTTCCCCATTCTACTTGTGGAAGTTATTCCTAAGTATGCCATTGTTCAGAAGCCTGCACTCCCATCCTGACCTCCTCTCCTTAATCACTCTCAGGTGCCTAGTCTAAGGTGTACATAGACAAGAGCCCTCTTGGTTTCCCACCCCTTTGTGACAGAGATCAGTGTCTGCTCTCTCCTCTTCAAAGGAAGAGGTGGCCTTTCCAAGCCTGCCCAAGCCAGTAAATTAACTTTATTTTTCGTATATTTGTGAATATTTATCTTACTTTCCTAACACAGAGGTATATAAAGAAATAAAAGCCCTCTATTCTACTGTTCTTACCCTACTCCATTTTTCTGGATAAAAAGAAAGTTTTTCCAGAGCATTTCTATGCTTACATAAATCTATAATATAAAAGGAATACACACACACACACACGCGCGCGCGCGCGCGCGCGTGTGTGTGTGTATGTCTGATACATATGCACACAGAATAATCTGGGGAGTAATTTTGTTTCAGTAATTTTGTAAGGTACAGCTGGCCATCATTTTTTTTTTCTTAAACAGTGCACTGAACATGTCTCCAATATAGTATGCAGGATCTACTTAATTCTCTTACATATTTCTTCCATGTTAGAGCTTTCTGCAGCTATCTCCTTCCCCATGGGCCAAGTTTCTCTGGTATTCGAAGAACTCTCGCGGGCTTGTATCCCACACACGTCACTTCTTCCCTTCACAGTTAAAGGTCCTTGAAGAAGAGCCCCCCTCACTGAGCACTTCCTCACTTCCACTCACTCCTCAGTCCTTGCAATTGGGCTTCTACCCCCACCCACTACCCAGACTGGCTCAAAGATCAGACATGGCCAAACCCAATGAACACTTTTCGTGTCGTAGTGCCCCACTCCCTGGAGCCCTGGGCACTGCTAAACACACCGCCCTTGCAACTCTTTCCCCCTGTTTCGACTACTCCTAAGTATTTCATTGCCTCCATGGTTCCCAACCAGGGGTGAATTTGTTCTCCTGTGAACATGTGGAGACATCCTTGATTGTTACAATCTCTTCTGGGGGTGTGGGGTATGCTACTGGCATCTAGTGGGTAGAGGCCAGGGATTCTGCCAAACATCCTGTAATTCACAGGACACCCTCTGGAGATGAGGTATCTACATCATCATCAGATGACAGTCAGTTGCACTGTCAGGAGTGCTGAAACTGTGAAATTCAACCCTCCACACACATGCTCAGTTGTGTCTGACTTTTTGTGACCCTATGAACTATAGCCCACCAGGCTCCTGTGTCCATGGGATTCTCCAGGCCAGAATACTGGAGTGAGCTGCCATCTCCCCTAGGGGATCTTCCCGACCCAGGGATTGAATCTACTTCTCCTCTGTCTTCTGCATTGGCAGGCAGGTTCTTTACTACTAAGCCACCTGGGAAGCCCCAAATTCTACCCCATAAGGATATCAACAAGCCCAAGAAGGTTTCTGTCAAGTGAAAGCCTTTTAATAACTAGCTAGGGATCTGGCTACAGATCCTGGTAACAATTATGCACATCTGCCCCCAAAGGAAATAACCAAGAGTCACATCCAGCTGCTGTAGAAATGTCCTAGGGTTAGTTTAGGGTCATAAAAAGTTCCAGTCTTTAGGTTCACAGTCCCTGGTGAATGTTCAGGGCTCCTCCAGTTATGCCTCAGTCTGGTCCAGGTATAACTCCTCAACATCATTCCACCTGTGGGCTAAACGATACATTTAGCTCCCCTAAACACAGCTTACAGTTATCAGAGAGGGAAATGCAGACCATCCTCCCCCTCCCCCTTTTACACCCTCCCTCTGGAAATTGATTTCCCCTCAGGGTGGGTTCTATTATGCATTTCTGAATATACTAGGACCTTTGTAGCCAGACTTCCCTCCCACTGTAATCTGGTGATGGGGGAGAGGAAAAAAAATCTAAGGATTTTTTGGTCCTTTGGTCAGTGGTCTAGACCAGCAAACCCTCCAGGTACTATCTGTTGCTGACTCACCTTGACAGTGGCACAAGTTCCCTGTTCAGATCTGCCTGTCCAGAGCTGGAAGTGGGGACTGGGGAGGATTCTCCTGTCACAAGGCTGAACAACAACAATAGCAGTCCTTGTCTGCAGCTGGTGTTGGCGTCCTCTGTATGAAGCCCTGAGGGATTCCTTTAGGATTGGTGAATCTCTGCCCTGTTGTAAACCTGGGGTTAACCCCAGGCCTGCTTTAATTGTTTCTCATATAACTTGCTCAGAACATGAATGAACTTCTTGTCCAGTTCATTCCTGGACACTTGGGATGCAGGAATCCCCACTAGTCCACTCCTGCTCCAACCATCTACAGCCAAGTGAAGGGAGGGGTAATGCAGGGAGTTGGGGTGCTATATACTGGCTGCCCAGGTCCACCAGATACAAGGTTTGTGGAAAAAAATACAAAGAGAAGCTGCAGCACTTCTAGGGTGTCGAATGCTAGTGGTCTGGAACACAAAGGGGCTTGTCAAAACAAGTCTTTTTCTCTCTCTCTCTCTCTCCCTTTAACCCCCCAATCCACACTTTCCCCAGTCACTATCCCATACCTTCTCTCCCACCCCTTTCCCCTCCTCTCTCACAACTCCTTTCCCCCATTTAACCACCCACCCTTTCTCTCTACTCTTCCCAAGCCCCCTTACCCCCCTTCCCCTCCCTCTGAAAACTGATCTCCCATCAGGTAAGTTTCTATTCTCTTTCACATTTCTGAATCAAGGGTTCTGTAGCCAGATATCTCTCCCACAGCGGAAGCAAATTTTCTGCCTTGAAAAATTCAGGGCTTTACACCAAGGGCAGTTCCAATCCCCTGGCCTTCGAAATGCTGTAGGTTTTCTCTGCTGATGGGGATCAGAATAACCCCTATTTCTGGTGTGTTCTTGAGGGTCTTTTCCCCAGGCCCCTGCATTAGACCCTAAGCTAAAATTAAAGGGACTGCAATGGGGAGATGCTTGAGCTGGAGCTCCTACTGTGACCCCTGCTGGTGGTGAGGATGATGTGCTTGGGGATGGTGTGGGTGTGGACGGTGTGGGTGCATCTGGAAAAGGAGATGAGGAGTACGAGTATGTGAATGAGGTAGGGAGCTGGACAGGAAGGGTCCCTGGTGAGGCTGTATACATAGGCTTGGTTGTTTTAAATAGATAACGCCTGGCTCTTTCCGTGGACCTGCGATCTCCCTTCCTTTGCCCACCAGAGGTGTGATTTTTCTGGTCTACAACTCTGAGAAGCTGCATAATGTCTACAACCATCTCCTCTGCTGCCTCCTCAGCTTCCTTCGCCCCCGCAGCTCCCGCCCCCTCTGCATCCTCCTGTCTTCCTCCTCTTGTCGCTTCAGAAGCGGCAGCAGGAGTAGCAGTGGCCCCTGCCTCCTCCTCTTCTTCTTCACTGGTTCCTTCTGTCTCAGCCCCACTGGCAGTGGCCATGGCCAGACCTGGCCCCTTGGTAGCTCGTTCCCGCAGAGACTCCAGCTCCTGGAGGAAGTGAATAGAGTTGAGACCTGTCCTAGGGGCGAGGCTGGGGCTGGGACTGGGACTGAGGGCTGGGGTGGGAAGCAGGGCGAGGAACAAGTAATCTTACTGCCTGGAAGAGCTTCCACCTCAGCTGATCCCTTTCCTTCCGCATCTTCTCCAGGTTGGCCTGCATTTGTTGCAGCTGGAAGGCTGATTCCTTGCATTCCACCTCGTGCTGTGCCATGAGCAACTTCAGGTCTGAGGCCAAGGCATGTGCGGCCGACTTGTGCAACCCAGCTAAGTCGTGTAGCCACTGCACCCTGTGCCCGTGTAACTGGCTCTGTCTACAGGCAAAACGCATGCCCAGGGCCAGGCTGCCCCAGGCACAGGCCTCTTTGGCCTGGATGGGCACCTGACGGTCCTCTAGGATGGCTCTGAACTTGTCCTCCACCTTCTCCCAGGACAGAGAGAGATTCTCGAGGTAGAACTCCGGGCCTTTTGCGTGCCTGGACATCCTCTCATTGATGAAAGCCATCACTTTACCATGCCAGAACCCACTACTTGGGTCTTCGGGTTTCAAGGCCATGATGACTGAGTGCCTTTAGGGCTTGGCTGGCTCTGCGGGGATGAATCAATCAGTCCTCTCCCTCCCCTCCCCCCATCCCTTCAATCTCCTCTTCTCTGCTTGCCCCCTTCTCCTCCCCACCAACCCTGCCGCCAACCACCGCCAACCTCACACCCTCCTAAAGACCGTATACCCTGCCCCAGGAGACCTCCCACCAAGCCTCACCTCCTATCAGTTGGAGTGCAGCCCAAACAAAACCACTTACCACAGCAAAAGAAATGATTTTGATCTCTGTCTCCCTCCCTGCCTGAGGGTTCTGAAGAAAGAAAGGCTCCCACAAACCGTTAATGTGTTTGCTTTTGGACTGTTCCAACTTCCAGAAACGGCAGGGGTGGGCAAGGTGTGTGAGGAAGATTTCTCCCCTGCCCCAGGATGTAAGGGAACCTCCTATACTGTTGATAGTCTTTGAAGTCATGGAGAAACAGGAGTGGTCAGAAAAGACTCATAACCAAGAACATGAAGCGCTTGTAATCGAGTATCAAAATTCTCAACCCCCCACCATAATGGTTTGTCCTGCTCATGAGACCCGCCCCTAGTTCTGACAAAATAGTCTACAATCTGAAACAGCTCCAACTTCTCAGTAGCCTCTAGCGCCACCCCCAGCCCATTCAAGATTCTGTAGCTCCCGTTATAGACACAGTAAATTCTGATACTTTGTCAGCAAACTTTTTATTATTATTATTAAGGGCTATGTAGTACTTTGTAGGCAATGAACCTTTGTCTCAACTACTTATAACACAAGTTGAGTTCAGTTCAGTCGCTCAGTCATGTCCAACTCTTTGTGACCCCATGAATCACAGCACGCCAGGTCTCCCTGTCCATCACCAAATCCCAGAGTTCACTCAAACTCATGTCCATCGAGTCGGTGATGCCATCCAGCCATCTCATTCTCTGTCGTCCCCTTCTCCTCCTGCCCCCAGTCCTTCCCAGCATCAGACTCTTTACCAGTGAGTCAGCTCGTCGCATGAGGTGGCCAAAGTATTGGAGTTTCAGCTTTAGCATCAGTCTTTCCAATGAACACCCAAGATTGATCTCCTTTAGAATGGACTGGTTGGATCTCCTTGCAGCCCAAGCACAAAAGCAATCATAAATAATACTTGAAGAAGTAGCTTTGTTCCAGCAAAACTTTATGTACAAAAAGTGACAACTGGTAGGATTTGGTCTGCCGTTTGCCAACTCCTGATCTAGATTCATATTTCCTGTGTGTCCCAAAGATATCTCAAATCCAAAGGTTCATAAGTCAACCTTTCTCCTAAGAAACAATTCTTTATATTCCTGTGTTGTTCAGTAAAGAGACGTTGAAATCACTAATACCACCTCCCTTTAATAAGAATCAAATCAGTCCCCAAGTCTTATTACTAATACCTCAGATGTCAAACTTTTTTTGACGTCCCTTGTACTGCAAGGAGATCCAACCAGTCCATTCTAAAGGAGATCAATCCTGGGTGTTCATTGGAAGGACTGATGCTAAAGCTGAAACTGCAATACTTTGGCCACCTCATGTGACGAGTTGACTCACTGGAAAAGACTCTGATGCTGGGAAAGGTTGGGGGCAGGAGGAGAAGGGGACGACAGAGAATGAGATGACTGGATGGCATCACTGACTCGATGAACATGAGTTTGAGTGAACTCCGGGAGTTGGTGATGGACAGGGAGGCCTGGCGTGCTGTGATTCATGGGGTCGCAGAGAGTCGGACACAACTGAGCGACTGAACTGAACTGAACTGAACTGAACTGTTGCTTTTGCTTTTTAAATAATCTGCCTGAATTCCATTTCTGATTTCTAATATCTTCCTAATGTTTCCTGTGATCATATTGCTTTCCAGCTTTAAAAACATTTAAATGGATTCCTGTGACAAATTCCTTGGCCTGACATTAGGGTCTCATCTCAGGCTACCTTTATTATTAATTTGGCTCTCTTTAGTCTCTTCTCTCTCATTATTTGTATACCCAAGGGACTAGCCATACAGACATACATTCATTGTGGGTTTTAATTTATGTTTCCATCTGAAAAATTAGATGTTAATTACTTGTTGTCTGGGCATTATGTTCTGTGCCATGAACTACCTTGAAAAAGACAATATTTATTCTTTAAGGGTTTTATACCAGATAGTGACTGAGAAAAGATTATAAATTAGGCATTAAAGTATTGCTTAAGAAGGTAGTTAAGTACCAGCGGTATAAATCCCAGTGTTTTAGCTCTTCTTTAAAATGTTATCTTGTGTCTTCTTTCCATTTCAATTTGTGTATTTTTAATTATCAACCCTTAGTGAGAAGGGTTCTTATTTTTCCTTGTGCTTGAGGGACTTCTGCAGAAACAGCATTCAAAATATAATGTAAAAATCGGAAGGGTGAGGAATGGGGAGATACTGGAGTCAGAGAGACCCTTTAGGGGGATGCTCAGTCAGTTCAGTTGCTCAGTTATGCCTGGCTTTTTATGACCCCATGGACTGCAGGACTCCAGGCTTCCCTGTCTGTCACCAACTCCCAGAGCTTACTCAAACTTGTGTCATCCAGTTGATGCCATCCAAAATTTCATCCTCTGTCGTCCCCTTCTCCTACATTCAATCTTTCCCAGCATCAGGGGCTTTCCAAATGAGTCAGCTCTTCACATCAGGTGGCCAAAGTATTGAAGCTTCAGCATCAGTCCTTCCAATGAATATTGAGGGATGAATTCCTTTAGGATTGACTGGCTGGATCTTCTTGCAGTCCAAGGGACTCTCAAGAGACTTCCCCAACACCACAGTCCAAAAGCATCAACACTTCAGCACTCAGCTTTTTTATGGTCCAACTCTCACATCCATACATGACTACTGGAAAAACCATAGCTTTGACTAGATAGACCTTTGTTCGCAAAGTTATGTCTCTGCTTTTTAATATGCTGTCTAGGTTGTAAATATCTTTTCTTCCAAGGAGCAAGCATCTTTTAATTTCATGGCTACAGTCACCATCTGTAGTGATTTTGGAGCCCCCAAAAATAAAGTCTGTCACTGTTTCCATTGTTTCCCCATCTATTTGCTGTGAAGTGATGGGACCAGATGCCATGATCTTTGTTTTTTGAATGTTGAGTTTTAAGCCAGCTTTTAAACTCTCATCTTTCACTTTCATCAAGAGGCTCTTCAGTTCCTCTTCACTTCCTGCCTTAAAGGTGGTGTCATCTGCATATCTGAGATTATTGATATTTCTCCCTGCAACCTTGATTCCAGCTTGTGCTTCATCTGGCCTGGCATTTTGCGTAATGTACTCTGCATATAAATAAGCACAGTGACAATATACAGCCTTGATGTACTCCTTTCCCAATTTGGAACCAGTCCATTATTCCATGGCTGGTTCTAGCTGTTTCTTCCTGACCGGACTACAGAATTCTCAGGAGGCAGTTAAGGTGGCCTTGTATTCCTATCTCTTTAAGAATTTTCCACAGTTTGTTGTGATCCACACAGTCAAAGGCTTTGGCGTAGTCAATAAAGCAGTAGTAGATGTTTTTCTGGAACTCTCTTGCTGTTTAGATGATCCAAATGCATGTTGACAATTTGATCTCTAGTTCCTCTGCCTTTTCTAAATCCAGCTTGAATATCTGGAAGTTCTTGGATCACATGCTGCTGAGGTCTGACTTGGAGAATTTTGAGCATTTCTTTGCTATCAGGTGAGATGACTCTAAATGTGTGGTAGTTTGAACATTCTTTGGCATTGCCCTTCTTTGGGATTGGAATGAAAACTGACCTTTTCCAATCTTGTGGCCACTGATGAGTTTTCCAATTTGCTGGCATATTGAGTGCAGGACTTTCACAGCATCATCTTTTAGGACTTGAAATAACTCAGTTGGAACTCTATCACCTCCACTAGCTTTGTTCATAGTGATGCTTCCTAAGGCCCACTAGGCTTCAAACTCCAAGATGTCTCTTATTCTAGGTGATTGATCACACCATTGTGGTTATCTGATCATTAAGATATTTTTTGTACAGTTCTGTGTATTCTTGCCACCTTTTCTTAATATCTTCTCCTTCTGTTAGGTCCATACTGTTCCTATCTTCTATTATGCCCACCTTTGCATAAAATGCTCCCTTGGTATCTCTAATTTTACTGAAGAGATCTCTAGTCTTTCCCGTTTTGTTGTTTTCCTCTATTTCTTTGCATTTCATTGATCACTGAGGAAGGCTTTCTTATTTCTCCTTGTTATTCTTTGGAACTCAGCATTCAGATGGGCATATCTTTCCTTTTCTGCTTTGCCTTTTGCTTCTCTTTTTTTCTCAGCTATTTGTAAGGCCTCCTCATGCAGCCATTTTGCTTTTTTGCATTTGTTTTTCTTGGGGATGGTCTTGATCACTGCCTCCTCTACAATGTCACTAACCTCCATTCATAGTTTTCAGGCACTCTGTCTATCAGACCTAATCCCTTGAATCTATTTGTCACTTCCTCTGTATAATCATAAGAGATTTTATTTAAACCATACATGAATGGTCTAGTGTTTTTCCCTACTTTCTTCAATTTAAGTCCGAATTTTGCAATAAGGTGTTCATGATCTGAACCATAGTCTTGTTTTTGCAGCTCTGGTCATCAGCTCTGGTCTTGTTTTTGCAGATTGTATAGAGTTTCTCCATCTTTGGCTCCAAAGAATGTAATCAGACTTATTTTGGTATTGACCATCTGGTGATGTCCATGTGTAGGGTCATCTCATGTTATTGGAAGAGGGTGTTTGCTCTGACCAGTGTGTTCTCCTAGCAATACTAGTCTTTGTCCTGCTTCATTTTGTGAAGCAAAAGAAGACCAAACTGGCCTGTTGACTTCCTACTTTTGCATTCCAGTCCCCTATGATGAAAAGGACATCTTTTTTGCATTTAATTCTAGAAGGTCTTGTAGGTCATCGTAGTACAACTGTTCAACTTCAGCTTCATTGACATTAGTGTTTGGGGCATCAACTTGCATTACTGTGATATTGATTGGTTTGCCTTGGAAATGAACAGAAATCATTCTTTCATTTTTGAGATTGTACCTAAAGTATTGCATTTCAGACTCTTTTGTTGACTATGAGGGTTACTCCATTTCCTCTAAGTGATTCTTGCCCATCATCTGAATTAAATTTGCCCATTCCAGCCCATTTTATTTCACTAATTCCTTAAATGTCAATGTTCACTCTTCCCATTTCTTGTTTGACCACTTCCAATTTACCTTTATTCATGGACCTAACATTCCAGGTTCCTATGCAATATTGTTCATTACAGCATTGGACTTTCTTCCATCATAAGTCACATCCACAACTGGGTATTGTTTTTGCTTGGCTCCATCTCTTCATTCTTTCTGGAGTTATTTCTCCACTCTTCTCCAGTAGCATTTGCTACCATAATTCAAAATGTAAACTAAGGGCAGTGGTGTTTAGGATGGAGTGATGCACGTCCAAAGCTTTTTGTTAAGCAGAATTGTTATGAATGTCAAAGAAGGGCCGGGATGAGAGAATGAATAGGGTAATTCCCAGGTTTCTGTTATAGGGAACTATATAGATAATGATGCTATGGGCTTATATGGAAAATGAAAGAGAAACTAGGATGGGTTCACCTTTAGACATACTGAGATACCTGTGGGACGTCCCAATAGAAATATCCTATAGGCGGTTAGAAGTATGAGTCTAGAACTTCGGAGAGACATCAGGGCTGGAGATGTAGTATTGAGATATGAATTTTGGATTTGAAGCAATGGTTAAAATAACCCCGGGGAGAAGACATTGAACAAGAAAATCAGAGTGCCTAGGATAGATCCCTCCTAGAGGATTTTTCCTCCATCGACATCTTCCTTTCTGCCACTGTCCATTATCATTGACAGTTTTATAGCTTGCCTACTTACTTCTTTGCCTTCTCTTCTAGCCTCAGGACATTTTTACTTTTATTTTTTTTATTACTTCTATAACACTTTAAACATGAACTTTAGCTTGTGATCACATGTCTCTGTATGCCCCCATCCTTCTAATTCTGCTTATAAACACTTTCAGAAAATTAAATAATTTCTTTTGATCAAAAGATTGGAGGAGGGAAATAATGAAGACAGGGAAACCTGTTAAGATCCTAATTTAGTAGTACAGAGAAGACATGGTTAGTGCTTGAACTCTGGCAGGACATAGATGAAATATCAGGTAAGAGGAGCATTTTAAAATGGAATTAACACAGCTTGTTAGCCAATTGTGTAAGGGAACTAAGTACAGAGATGTGGAATGGAGGATGATTTTGAGGCATCTAACTTGAGAAACTAGATAGTATGCTTAGTGATGCCTCTCTAATTATTATAGATAACATAGGAGCAATAACAGATTGTAGGGAGGAGATTCAGTCTTGGGACTGATAAGTGCCTTCATGATATTAATATGCAGTCATAGTTAAATGGATGTACTGGGCTGGAACTTAGGAGAGAGTAGAGAACTAGAGAAAAATATTACAGACTTCGATGTCTTCAGCACTTAGTTTGTGGTTGAAATCTAGTGTTTTAACAAAATTTACAGAGATGAAAGCTGGAGGGACAGGATAAAGAAACAAACAAGCAAATAAAACAGAAGTAGGACTCCCGAGGCTTAGGGGAGGATGACTAACATTTTGGAGATACCTCAGGGAAAAGGGGGTTTCCCTGGTGGTTCAGATGGTAAACAATCTGCCTACAATGCAGGAGACCCGGGTTCAATCCCAGTCTTGGGAAAATCCCCTGGAGAAGGGAATGGCAACCCACTCCAGTATTCTTGCCTGTACAATTCCATGGACAGAGGAGCCTGTGGGCTACAGTTCATGGGGTCATAAAGAGTGGGACACAACTGAGTAAGTAACACACAGGGAAAAAGAAGAGCCAACCATAGAGTTAAAAAGAGTGATCATAGAAGTAGACAGTCCTAAGTGAAAGATATCTTAGAAGTAATGAGGGGTTTAGAAAGTTGAAGGAATGAGAGTGAACAAGAGGTCATTAGATTTGGCAAGTAAGATATCCTTGAGTCTATTGATAGAAATTCAATAGACTAAAGGGGCAGAAATCCAGTGTTAGTGGGTCATAGAGTGAAGTTAGAGCAGCATGCAGAACTTTTGAATGTTACCAGTCTTTTAAGACCTCTGACAGTGGCAGTTATGGTGGGTAGGCAGGGATCAGAGAATAGATCACAGTGACACAGGGTATTACAGCTTAGTTGCTAAGACAATTATATAATTCTCAGCACAAAGATGCAGTACTCTATCTTCTGTATGTGGAAGAAGACAACCACATAGAAAGGCAATTCGGTGCTTTTGAAGTGTTTGCAATGTGTCTTGGGTGATAAAGCAAAGCTTTGTGAATATTGTAAGAATACTTACAAAACAACTTATTGACAGATACAGAAATATCAGTGTAATCTAAATGAGAAGAAGTGGAGAAGTAAGAAATTCAGTTGACTCTTCAACAACATGGGTTTGAACTGTATGGATCCAATGATATGCCATTCTTTTCAGTAGTAAATGCTACACGATCCACAGTTGGTTGAATCATGGATGCAGAATCACTGATGGAGGAACCACGTTATATGGCATCCCTAACCACACTGTTCAACTGTAATTATAGAGTCAGTACAATTGGTTGTAGGTTTCCTGGATGAGACTGTTCTTTTTAAAATGAACATAGGGATTCTCCACAGATTTCTGAAGAGCTTTTTGGTTATGGTCTTACTATGCAGCAGATTGACTCTTTTAAAATTGTCTTCCACCAAACAATAAAGCAGGGGTCACTAATAACATGTGGATTATGGTGGTGGCAGGCAATCTTTTAAATTTCCCTTGATTATGCCTTTACCTTTACCCACATCCCAGTCAGTCATTGGCAACAGATTTTGGACTAGCTACTTGTATCCCTAGGTGGCAGATTGCAATTGCTTTCCTGGAGAATGGTGACAAACTTGCCACTGGAAAGATCCTTAATCCTGGGTTATTTTATACACACACACACACACACACAATATTTTTCTTGAGTAGATGCCTGACTTAACTACTCTACCTCCAGATAAATTATAGTTTATTTTGAATTCAGGGCAGATGACATTTTGATAACAAAATTTTATCTTGAGCAAGTAGTGTTTAGAATATATATAATTTCTTTTGTAACCTGATCCATTGTCTACTCTTTCTTTAAACAACAAAACAAAATATCTAGATTTACTTTACAGCTTGACTTGGAAGTCAGTAGATAAGGTATTAATTATACAGTGGTGATGTTAAAGGGGGTTGCTTTCTATTGAGCACTTGCTACATGTTGGGTACTGTGCTGCTGCTGCTGCTGCTAAGTCACTTCAGTCGTATCCGACTCTGTGTGACCCCATAGACGGAAGCCCACCAGGCTCCCCCGTCCCTGGGATTCTCCAGGCAAGAACACTGGAGTGGGTTGCCATTTCCTTCTCCAATGTGTGAAAGTGAAAAGTGAAAGTGAAGTCGCTCAGTCATGTCCGACCCTTAGCGACCCCATGGACCGCAGCCTACCAGGCTCCTCCATCCATGGGATTTTCTAGGCAAGAGTGCTAAGTGCTTTAAATGAGCTCATTGTTGAGAGACAATTTCCTATGGATCTCTTATATTTCTGCATGACTTATGAGCAGAAAAACTGTCCCTTGTCCCAGATTATCTTTTCAAGGATATATGTATTAAGAACAGCCATAAAAGGTAGAAATTGTGTCTTCCACCAAAGTGAATGACAATTTGCTTGCAGCCTTGGAAAATATAGATAATAACTCCCTCTGGAGCAAAAGGCAGGCATGCCTTTTAAAGACTTGTGCTTCCTAAGCTTGGGATTCTTCTCAAGCTGTGTAGAGTGTCATCTGGCCCTCTTTGTATTGCTTTGTGGGAATTGGGTTTGGGGAAGCAACACAAATGCTGATACTCTGGCTATTTCTATTGCGATGAATAATTAACTGTCCATTGTTTCTGACTCAAAAGTCTTTTTTCTTCTACCAACACTCATGAAACTTGGAAGTACAGCAAAGTCTCAGACCCTTCATAGTTTTTAACACTTATGTAACACAACAACCCTATCAGGATATTCGGTTCTGTCCAACAGTTTGTGACACCATGGACTGTAGCCTGCCAGTCTCCTCTATCCATGGGATTTCCAGAAAAGAATACTGGAGTGGATTGCCATTTCCTTCTCTAGGGGAAATTCCTGACCTAAGGATCGAACCCAGGTCTCCTGTGTTTCTGCCTAATGGAACAAATGTACATAAATTCAAACCTATTATATTGACATTCTTATAAACTAGGTGTATCACCTATGAAAGCTGACATTCTTTATAAAAAAACAAACTAAAAAAAGACACAAAGGTTTCCTGAGCTCTTCACAACTATAAATAAGACTATTCACTTATGGGCTCAAAAGGAGAAAAGTGAAAATTTTCAAAAGATTTTGTGTTCCCCCAACTTATTATTATAGCACAGATATTTCTGTGATTGTATTAAGTTTACATCTGCTTTTTAATATACATGGCGCATAGAAGGAGCTCAAAAATATCATGTGAATGCATCTAAAAGGTTGTGGCTCTGCATAAAATGATAATGTATAATTATAGCTGATTTTTGATGTTGTACAACAGAAACCAACACAACATGGTAAAGCAATTTTCCTTCAATTAAAAAATAAATTTAAAATAATAATAGTAATAATAAAGAAATTTGTCATAGATTTATCCCACTTGATCTTTTATTTTTTTTTATGTAATTAATTTATTTTTTATTGGAGGCAAATTATTTTACAATATTATATTGGTTGGTTTTGCCATACATTGATATGAATTGCCCCGGGTTTACATAAGTTCCCCCTCCTGAACCCCCCTCCCACCTCCCTCCTCCCTTTATCCTCCCTCTGGGTCATCCCCGCATGCCAGCCCCGAGCATCCTATAACATGCATCGACCCTGAACTAGTGATTCGTTTCACATATGACAACATATTGTTAAGTTTTAAGTATTTTTGGATATTTTGGATAACTTTATCAGATGTGTCTTCTGCAAATATTTCTCCCAGTCTGCAGTTTCTTTTCTAATTCTTCTGATAAAGTCTTTTGAAGAGCAGAAGTTTTTCATTTTAACAAAGTTCAGCTTATCAATTATTTCTTTAATGCTATGATTTTAAAAATTATTGCCATATTCATTGTCATCTAGGTTTTCTCCTATGTTGTCTTCTAGTTTTATAGTTTTGCATTTTATGTTTAGGTCTGTGATAAGTCTAAAGATTTGTGTCCAGATTATTTTTTTTCCATGTGTATGTGCAGTTGTTCCAGCACCATTTGTTGCAAAGACTATCTTTGCTCCATTGTATTGACTTTGCTTCTTTGTAAAAGATCAGTTCACTATATTAATGTAGGTTTATTTCCAGTCCCAATATTCCATTCCATTGATCTATTTGTTTACTCATTTGCCATCATCATAATGTCTTAACTATTGTAGTTTTATAGTAGACCTTGAAGTCAGGTAGTGTCAGTCTTCCAACCTTGTTCTTCTCAGTTTTGCGCATGCGTGCTAAGTTGCTTCAGTTGTGTCTGACTCTTTGTGATCCTGTGGGTTGTAGCCCGCCAGGCTCCTCTGTCCATGGGATTCTGTCCATGGGATTGTCCAGGCAAGAATACTGGAGTAGGTTGCCATGCTCTCCTCCAGGGGATTTTTCTGACCCAGGTATCGAGCCCTCATCTCTTCTGTCTCTTGCATTGGCAGGTAGATTCTTTACCAGTAGTGCCACCTGGGAAGCCCTTTCAGTTTTGTACTTATCATTACATGGATCTTATAAGTAATTGGTTATATATATGTATATATACATATATATGTTCTTTGTTTAGTATTTTTTATTATAAATGGTATTATGTTTTTCATTTCAAAGTGTTCATTGCTGACATATAGGAAAGCAATAGACTTTTGTGTCAGTTATATCCATATAACCTACAACCTTGACATAGATGCTTTTAAGTTCCAGGTGCTTTTTTGGTTGGTTATTTCAGATTTTCTACATAGAAAATCATATAATCTATGAATTTTCTTGTCTACTTCATTTTTAACTGGGAGTTCTAGTATGTTGAAAAGGAGTGGTGAGAAAGGACATATGGCCTCATTCTTGATCATAGTGGGAATATTTCTAGTTCCTCACAACCAAGTATGATGTCAGCTGTTGGCTTTTTATAGATATTCTTTATCAAGTTGAGGAATTTCCCCTCCAGTGCTAGTTTACTGAGAATTCTTATTATAAATGGGTTTTGTCAAATGCTTTTCCTGTGTCTACTGATGTGATCATGTGTTTTTTCTTCTTTAGCCTGTTGATATGATGGATTTCATTAACCATTTTTTTAATGTTGAACCAGGAAAACTCTCACTTGGTTGTGGAATATAATTCTTTTTCTCCATTGCTGGATTTGATTTGCTAATATTTTGTTGGGGATTTTGTATCAATGTTTATGGGAGATATTAGTCTGTGGTTTTCTTTTAATGTCTTTGGTTTTGGTATTAGGGTAACAGTAGCCTCAAAGAACGCGTTAGAAGCATTCCCTCTGCTTCAGTCTTCTAAAAGAGATGATAGAAAATTGGTTTAATTTATTTCTAAATATTTGACTGTGAAGAAAGCTGATCGCCGAAGAATTGATGCTTTTGAACTGTGGTGTTGGAGAAGACTCTTGACAGTCCCTTGTACCGCAAGGAGATCCAACCAGTCCATTCTAAGGGAGATCGATCCTGGGTGTTCATTGGAAGGACTGATGCTAAAGCTGAAACTGCAATACTTTGGCCACCTCATGTGACGAGTTGACTCACTGGAAAAGACTCTGATGCTGGGAAAGGTTGGGGGCGGGAGGAGAAGGGGACGACCGAGAATGAGATGGCTGGATGGCATCACCGACTCTGTGGACATGAGTTTGAGTGAACTCTGGGAGTTGGTGCTGGACAGGGAGGCCTGGCGTGCTCTGATTCATGGGGTTGCAGAGAGTCGGACACAACTGAGCGACTGAACTGAACTGAACTGAACCAGTGAATCCATCTGGGCCTGGTGCTTTCTCCTTTGGAAGTTTACTAATTATCTATTCAATTACTTTAATAGCTGTAAGTTTATTCATATTTTCTGTTTCTTCATATATGAGTTTTGGCATATTGTGCCTTTTTAAAAAATTGCCAAAAAATTTGGTCCTTTTCATCTAGGTTATCAAATTTGTGGGCATATATTTGTTCATAATAGTCCTTTGTTTTCTTTTTAGTATTCATAGGATTTGTGTCAATGTCTCCTCTTTTATTTCTGATATTAGAAAGTTATATCCTCCCTTTTTCTCTTCCTCTTTACTTTTAAAATATTAACATTGCATGTTTGCTGTTATATGTACTTATTTCTGGGCTTCGCTGGTGGTTCAGACTATAAAGAATTTGTCTGCAGTGCAGGAGACTCAGGTTTGATCCCTGGGTCAGGAAGATCCCCTGAAGAAAGGAGTGGCTACTCACTCCAGTATTCTTGCCTGGAGAATTCCATAGACAGAGGAGCCTGGTGAGCTACAGTACTTATTTCTGCACTCATCTGAAAGTCTCCTTTTCTATACAATCAAATATATTTTTCAGTAAAATCTTATTTTATAATGATTCTAAGGAAATGGAATTCACCAAAGGGCCCGATATCATATTTGTTTATTCATTTGTTTCCCTTTCCTAAATTAGGTATAATATCACTTCATAGTTCTTTTGTTTTGAAAGCAATATCATCCAGTGATCTAGATTAACTAATTGATAGTTATGAACAGCAGTCAATTTACATTTAAAAAATGTCAGAAACAAAATTTTGTTTTAGTTTATTAAGCATTAAATGGTTCTGTAATTTTCAAGGAAAGTATTTTGAAATGAGCATAAGACAATTGAAAGAACCATTTAGAAAAGTTTCAAATATACCATGAGGCATTTTATCTGGGCTTCTGCTTGTAGATATGAAAGAGTTCCCTACTTTATTTAGTTTCTTTTCAGTAGGTTAGCCTGGTGATATAACAAATTCATACAAACTCAAAATTTGAAATAAAACTTTAGATATTATAATATTAGCATGTTTTATAAATGGGAATTGGAAAGGGACATCTGTATTTTTCATGTATACTTTAAATTATAGTTCTTACTTTTCCCCTCAGGGAACCCAAGATAGTCAACATTTTACTTTAGAAATATTTCTGTGAAAAAAAGTATAAATTATCGCCTACAGTAGCTAGCATTAAACCTTTGGAATAGAAAGCAAGGTTTATTTATAAATTTGAAAATTCTGTGCTGTGCATTTTAATAAGTGTTCTTTAACTGTTATCTTTACACATCTGAATTTCTTTCTGTGAGTATCCCTGAACTGGTATGGATAACTATGAGTTAATTTGGCTGATAGCATCAAGTTCTGAGAATAACCAGGGTCTAAAAAAAACTCTTTCCTAATCCACTGACAAGCTGTATGATTTTGACTAATTTATTTATCCTATTTGCATCTCCTTTTTACTCCTATACAAAATATAGATGATACTTACTTTGCACTTTTGTTCTGTATTATTGCCAGAATTAAGTAAAATAGGAGATATGGAAACACTTGAAAGATGACAAATGTGTACAATTGTAAAGCATGGCTTCAACATCACTGTGAAATCCCTTGGCTCATATTGAGCCTGAACATGTTCCTTGTCCTTCTCAGGATGTAGAGGGAGGACAGAAAAAAAAGTACAATTCCCATTCTTGCACACTCGTCAGTCTGCCTTCTCAAATTTGCAAAGCTCTAGTTGTACCTAATGATAGAAAAGTAGCATTTTTAGGTCCCAGTTGCAGGAAAAATTTTAAATAGAACTGGCCTGCAGCATTTTTCAAAATTAAATCTAAATAATGCGAGATTGTTACCGGGAACTGTGCCAGGGCTAGATTACACAACTAATAAAAATCAACCTGAGTCTCTGGTATGAACCTAACAGAAGCAGAAGATATTAAGAAGAGGTGGCAAGAATACACAAAAGAACTATACAAAAATGATCTTCACAACCCAGATAATCATGATGGTATGATCACTCACCTAAAGCCAGACATCCAGGAATGTGAAGTCAAGTGGGCCTTAGGAAGCATCACTATGAACAGAGCTAGTGGAGGTTATGGAATTCCAGTTGAGCTATTTCAAATCCTGAAAGGTGATGCTGTGAAGGTGCTGCACTCAATATGCCAGCAAATTTGGAAAACTCAGCAGTGGCCACAGGACTGGAAAAGGTCAGTTTTCATTCCAATCCCAAAGAAAGGCAATGCCAAAGAACGCTCAACCTACGACATAATTGCACTCATCTTACATGCTAGAAAAGTAATGCTCAAAATTCTCCAGGCCAGGCTTCAACAGTACATGAATCATGAACTTCCATATGTTCAAGCTGGTTTTAGAAAAGGCAGAGGAACCAGAGATCAAATTGCCAACATCCATTGGATTATCGAAAAAGCAAGAGAGTTCCAGAAAAACATCTATTTCTGCTTTATTGACTATGCCAATGCCTTTGACTGTGTGGATCACAACAAACTATGGAAAATTCTGAAAGAGATGGGAATCCCAGACCACCTGACCTGCCTCTTAAGAAACCTGTATGCAGGTCAGGAAGCAACAGTTAGAACTGGACATGGAACAACAGATTGGTTCTGAATCGGGAAAGGAGTACATAAAGGCTGTATATTGTCACCCTGCTTATTTAATTTCTATGCAGAGTACGTCATGAGAAACGCTTGGCTGAATGAAGCCCAAGTTGGAATCAAGATTGCTAGAAGAAATATCAATAACCTCAGATATGCAGATGACACCACCCTTATGGCAGAAAATGAAGAAGAACTAAAGAGCCTCTGATGAAAGTGAAAGAGGAGAGTGAAAAGTTCACTTGAAGCTCAACATTCAGAAAACGAAGATCATGGCATCCAGTCTCATCACTTCATGGCAAATAGATAGGGAAACAGTGGAAACAGTGTCTGACTTTTTTTTTTTTTTTTGGTCTCCAAAATCACTGCCAATGGTTATTGCAGCCATGAAATTAAAAGATGCTTGCTCCTTGGAAGAAAAGTTATGACCAACCTAGACAGCATATTAAAAAGTAGAGACATTACTTTGCCAACAAAGGTCCATCTAGTCAAAGCTATAGTTTTCCAGTAGTCATGTATGGATGTGAGAGTTGGACCATAAAGAAAGCTGAGCACTAAAGAATTGATGCTTTTGAACTGTGGTGCTGGAGAAGACTCTTGAGAGTCCCTTGGACTGCAAGGAGATCCAACCAGTCCATTTTAGAGGAAATAAGTCCTGAATATTCATTGGGAGAACTGAGGCTGAAGCTGAAACTCCAATACTTTGACCACCTGATGAGAAGAACTGACTCATTTGAAAAGACCCTGATGCTGGGAAAGATTGAAGGAGGGAGGAGAAGGGGATGACAGAGGATGAGATGGTCGGATGGCATCATCGACTCGATGGACATGAATTTGGGTAAGCTCCAGGAGTTGTTGATGGACAAGGAGGCCTGGCATGCTGCAGTCCATGGGATCGCAAAGAGTCAGACATGACTGAACGAATGAACTGAGCTGAACTCAGACTGTCAGGCAGCCTTGATCACAGCCCCCCCCAGGTCAGCAATGGAGAAACAACATTACTCGTACGAGTACTTGTCTTGAGTTCCAGAGACATTGGTTATCATCACAGACTTCATACTGGGACTTGTTTGTGGGCTAATAAGCAATTTGTCAGCAGCCTTTTACATGTTAGAGACTAGAGCAAGAGTGGATTTAGACAGAGCCCTGGTCAAGATTTTTTGCAGGTGAGTTTAGAGAAGGAGAAGGAGACAGCAGAGGATGAGATGGATGGATGGTGTCACCAACTCGATGGACATGAGCAAACTCCAGGAGATAGTAGAGGTCAAAGAAGCTTGATATGCTATAGTTTATGTGGTCACAAAAGAGTCAGACACCACTGAGCGACTGAACAACAAGAAAAACAAGAGTTAGAGAACATTTCCTCCTTCAGCCTCTCAGCCATCCCCAGGGTGGATTCCCTGCCCTCATCCTCATCTTAAGTTAATGAAGGTGCTGCTGGGATGACCTACATAGTGTATACTTTGGATAGTTTGAAGAAGGAACAAGAAATTTTGCCTAGGGGCCTGGGCTTTATTGTAGAAGATGTTTGTCTAAGAAACCTGCAGAAGACTGAGTGACACTCTTACTAACAACTTGACCTCCCAAGTTCTGACCTTTGCCTGGTAGCTAGTATTCACAGTACCTGGAATTTCCTTCTTGCCTTAGTTTGCTTTCTCTTGATTAACTTATTTTTGTGCCTAAGGCAGTACATCTTTTTCATCCTTTCAAACCTTCATTGTGTATTGGTACTAGGCCTGTTGCCTAACTGACTTCTTTCAGATTCTTTCGTCTCAAGTAGCACCCTAGCCCAGTGGTGTATCTTCACTCATTGCTGTCAGTGTATTGTGTTTATTGTATTAGTGATGGTTTGTAAATTACCACATCACATAGATATTATAAGTATTATTTATTAACAATATGTGTTTTGTTAGTCACTCAGTTGTGTCTGACTCTTTGCAAGCCCATGAACTATAGCCCGCCAGGCTCCTCTGTCCATGGGATTCTCCAGGCAAGAATACTGGAGTGGGTTACCATTCCCTTCTCCAGGGGATCTTCCCAACCCAGGGACTGAATTTGGGTCTCCTGAAATGCAGGCAGATTCTTTACTGTCTGAACCACCAGGGAAGCCCATTAACAATATATGTACCAATTAATACTAGCAGTAATAATAATTCTAATGACAGTTTATTAAATATCTACTATGGGCCAGATGCTGTGCTATATGTTTTATATTTCTTTAAGACCTACAGCAGAGGTCAGATATTATATATTATTTAAGACCTGGAGAGGTCAGGTATTATAACTATTCCAACTGAAAATGGTAAACTTATTTTTACTTAAGTTTGTATAATAAACAGAACTTCCTTTTCCAACTTCGAATGGAGCCACCATCAAGGATTTCTTACCCTCATTTTTCAGGTGAGAAATCGGCGACAGAGATGTTGCATAACTTGTCCAAAGACACAGAGTTAGTTGAACCTAGTGGATCTTATCTCAAAGCTCATGATTTGTAATGAAACCACTAAGTTATATTGGTCCCTTATTTAGTCTACCCTATTTTCTCCCCAGCATTATATATATTTGGGATAGCAAGCTCCTTTCATGGAACTGGACATTCTATTTCTATTGTTGAGACTGCTGATCAACAGCACTTATTCTCTGGGTTTGTAACAAAGTAATGGTAAGGTATTTAACAAGTAAGTCTGTTTCACTGTATGGATGGACACCATGGAACAGATATGATCAAAGTCTGTGACATTAAGAACTGTTTATAATACGTTTACATACTTAGCAGAGGTGATTCCCTTTCTTCTTTGTTTATTACTTTTTAAAAACTGTGACCATTTATCTTCCTTGCATTCCCTGCTGCTGCTGCTGCTGCGTCACTTCAGTCGTGTCCGACTCTGTGTGACCCCATAGACAGAAGCCCACCAGGCTCCCCCGTCCCTGGGATTCTCCAGGCAAGAACACTGGAGTGGGTTGCCATTTCCTTCTCCAATGTGTGAAAGTGAAAAGCGAACCCTAATCCTCCTTGTCTCCAAGATACAACCATTATATGTTTTTTATTTACTGGTATTCTGATACACAAAACTTGGCTAATCCTTACCCTGGTGATACAATAATATCTGCAAAATTATCCTGAGTCATATTTAAACAGGGAATAGGATATTTGACCAGCCATATACATGAATCTGTAGAATGGGAATAGAGGTTTAGTACCATAAGTGTATGTCTATGTGTGCCAAGTCATGTCCAACTCTTTGAGACCCTATGGATTGTAGCCTGCCAAGCTCCTCTGTCAGTGGAATTTTCCAGGCAAGAATACTGGAGTGGATTGCCATTTCCTCCTCCAGGGGATCTTCCCAACCCAGAGATCGAACCTGAGTCTCCTGCATCTCCTGCATTGGCAGATGGAGTCTTTACCACTAAACCACCTGGGAACCCCCTTAGTACCATGAGGTTTATGCCAAAGTAGAGCAGAGAGAATGTGTCTCTTGAATACATTTTTGATCCCCACACATTTAATTGACTAACATATTCTGAGTACTTCTATCTATTAACTTAGATCCCAGGAATAGAGTGATGAACAAGAGCAACAAGTTTACTTACACTTAACATAAAAGCACATGATAGAAAATTAAAGAGAAGGGCAAGTATAAAAATCTGTGGTTCAAATAAGCTTAAGATATTCAACAAACAGAGAAATGACATTGTGACTGCACCCTAATTGAGTGATGTACAGAATGTTATGATAGGCCACATCATGTAGGGTGTTAAAGAAAGCAAGGAGCCATGGGCATGTTTAGCACTGAAGTATTGAAAATGGAGTCAAGAAGAGCCAAATTTTACCTTATGGCTGAGACTTTAGAAAAGAAAAATTCTGGTGGCTTTAACTTCATGACTTTTAAAGAAGCTGTCAAACATCTCAGGATTAAATGTTCTTATATTTGATTCCTGGTGTGCCTATATTTTACCCTTTTGGTTCTAAGAACCTACACTGAGGAATAGAGAAAAGCAGTAGCTGACAATTGATATTGTATAATGGGTTTATAGCTGAACATCAGAATGGGAATGCTTTGATAGCATCTTCAGAGTATCACATAGTCACATAGTTAGTTCGGTTCAGTCACTCAGTCGTGTTCACCTCTTTGCGACCCCATGAACTAAAGTATGCCAAGCTTCCCTGTCTATCATCAACTCCTGGAGCTTGCTCAAACTCATGTCCATAGAGTTGGTGGTGCCATCCAGCCATCTCATCCTCTGTCATCCCCTTCTCCTCCCACCTTCAATATTTCCCAGCATCAGGGTCTTTTTAAATGAGTCAGTTCTTCACATCAGTTGACCAAAGTATTGGAGTTTCAGCTTCAGCTTCAGTCCTTCCAATGAATATTCAGAACTGATTTCCTTTAGGATGGACTGGTTGGATCTCCCTGCAGTCCAAGGGACTCTCAAGAGTCTTCTCCAACACCACAGTTCAAAAGCATCAATACTTCAGCGCTCAGCTTTCTTTATTGTCTAACTCTCACATCCATACAGGACTATTGGAAGAACCATAGCTCTGACTAGATGGACCTTTGTTGGCAAAGTAATGTCAGCTTTTCAATATGCTGTCTAGGTTGGTCATAGCTTTTCTTCCAAGGAGCAAGCATCTTTTAATTTCATGGCTGCAGTCACCATCCGTAGTGATTTTGGAGCCCCCCAAAATAAAGTCACTCACTGTTTCCATCATTTCCCCATCTATTTGCCTTGAAGTGATGGGACCAGTTGCCATGATCTTAGTTTCCTGAATGTTTAGTTTTAAGCCAACTTTTTCAGTCTCCTCTTTCACTTTCACCAAGAGACTCTTTAGTTCTTCACTTTCTACCATAAGGGTGATGTCATCTGCCTACCTGAGGTTACTGATATTTCTCCCAGCAATCTTGATTCCAGCTTGTGCTTCATCCAGCCCAGCATTTCTCATGATGTGCTCTGCATATAAGTTAAATAAACAAGATGACAATATACAGCCTTGACTTATTCTTTTCCCAATTTGGAACCGGTCTGTTGTTCCATGTCCAGTCTAAATGTTGCTTCTTGACCTTCAGATTCCTCAGGAGGCAGGTCAGGTGGTCTGGTATCTCTTTAAGAATTTTCCACAGTTTGTTGTGATCCACAAAGTCAAAGGCTTTGGTGTAGTCAATAAAGTAGAAGTAGATGTTTTTCTGCAACTCTCTTGCTTTTTCAATGATCCAATGGATGTTGGCAATTTGATCTCTGGCTCCTCTGCCTTTTCTAAATCCAGCTGGAGTCCTTGCCAGTAATAAACTTCACTAGAAATCCAAGTAGCAGTCATTTTGATTAAGTTAGTTTGTAAACCCAATGGGCAGCTGTCACCTGCACTCCTGTGTTTTGTTTGATGTCTGACATATTGTGAAATTTCAATGAGTACTAAGCAGTACAAATAGTAACAATTTCGAGGCCATCTTAACATTATTGGTTGACATGTGAATACCATTTATCAGGATTGTTATTACTTAGTTGTAGAAGCACTCGGTTTTGAAGTAACCCTGGCACTTTGTGTTTTTAACAGAAGGTATCCCTTGTTGTTTAGAATAGATATGATTCTGAAACATCACACCAAGATATTTACAGTTGATCTCCTGCTAAACCTTACCAGGCTGCTTTTGATCTCATCCTCATCCTTTCCAGTTTTCTTTTGTGTGGTTGATATCTTCTGGAATTCAGGTAGAGTAGGTTAGGGAAAAGTTATACATGGGGAAATGAAGGCAGAATTGAACTCTATAAATGCCCTTGTGTTATGAGTTAATCAATGGCCAACTTCTAAAGCAGCCTTATGGCAAAATTCAATGTTGAAATTCCATTATAATTCTAGTTTTGGTGGATAAAATTAATCCACTCTACTTGAATTTGTTCTCTTAAGTGCCCAGAATTTGACCCTTGCCATATGTCAGTAAACACCTTAAAAAGCTGTGTGAGTTAACAGGTATCTCCTACATGTTGTTCTGGGTTTTGGTATGTATCCTATAAAAGAAAATGTTAGTAGCTTAGAAAACAGTGGCAAAATTCACAATCCTTGTAATACCTGTTAGGGTACTGGTCATAAGAGAAAACCAGAAATGACTATAGCCCTAGTTATAGACTTTCTTTTTTAAAATTATTTTTTAATTGGAGAATAATTGCTTTACAATGTTGTGTTTGTTTCTGCCATGCAACAGTTTGAATCAGTCATGATCTGTCTCCTCACTCTTGAGCCTCCCTCCCTACACCTCTCGCACCTCTCGAGAGGTGGGAGTGCCAGGCTAGGCTCCCTGTGTTGTATATTATCTTCACATTAGCTATTCCCATTAGCTATTTATTTGATACATATATATATACCTGGTAGTGTATATATGTCAGTGCTACTCTCTCAATCCATCCCACCTTCTCCTTCCCCTGCTGTGTCTACAAGTTCATTATCTACATCTGCATCTCAATTCTGTATACACTCTCATTTATTTTTACTATCAGATTGTCAGTGTAGCAATATTTGACACTAGAAAAGAAGTCTGACTTACATTTCAGAAGTTGGGTACATCTGCTCTATGTACTGATAGCTATGTAGCTGTCTCATGGTCACAAATAGCAGTTTGTTTTTTATATCTTCCTGTCAGTTGAAGTAGAGAACTTTCCTGTGTTGTTTCCATGTTTTTTTCTGATTTCTATGCGAGGTCCTAAATGGAAAAGTCAATACTTTTGAAATATATACAGTACAAACATAGTTGTAAACACCCATTAAAGTCATTTTGCTTTTTCTCTATTCCTACAGAAACTCAACATATTGCATGAAGGTGTCAATGTCCTTGACTGTTGCAGAGAATGAATCAGGTCTGTGCTATAATAGCAGGATCCGCTATTTGGAAAAATCTGAGGTCACTAAAAGAAAGGAGATCTCCTGTCCAGACATGGATGACTTTAAAAAATCTGATCAGGAGCCTGATGTTGTGTGGTACAAGGTAATTCAGCATGATGTCAAATGCATTCTTTACCTTATGTCGATAGCTGGTTTGGGGAGAGAAAAAGGGAAATATTTTGAGTTTTTGGTATTGGATATTTCACTGAGAAGTATCAGAAGACCCACAACTAAATAATTCAGAGCTATGATTCCTATATATTACTGGTTTTCATGTACGTCCATCAGCAGGTGTCAGAAGCAATCCCAGCTTCTCCAAAGACTAGAAATGAGGAAAATAGCCCTCTACCCCAACTCATGAGAGCAAGCAGGAAGAAGAGTGAAAATTTAAGCAACACGTGAAAGAAAATATTTGAGGGACATAGAAATATTATTACTGTTAGGACAAAGGTCCATCATTACAAATAATAGTGCTTACAAAAAGTAGCAATTGTTATCATGGTCTATACACAGATGAGTGTTGAATGAAGGAACTATTTGCAGAGATGTGGTTAGGGTTAAGGGAAACAAAAAGGGAAGAAGCTGTGAATTACCCCTCCTAGGCCTGGCAAGGGGAAAGAGCTGGGTCCATGGAACCTGGAAAGAGCAGAGCAGGTTTTTCCAGAGCTGTGGCCTTAGAGGAACATATTGTGAAAGCCATTGAAATCAGTGCATAGGAGAGAAATGGGCCCAGTGCAGGATTTGTGAACACTGGAAATATCATGGGGATCTGGAAATAAACCACAATCAAAGACTGAACTGTGGAAGACAGAGAGGGAGTAGACAGGATGGAAACCCTAACTCCTTTTAACTCCCACATTCTGGTTTCCTGCTAGTGTCTCCCCTGTCACCATGAGAATTCAAACAGAATTCAGAGGGCAAACCTGGGAATAGAATCAAATAGTCTTCAGCTTCTCTGGGCATAGAAGAGGTCAGACAAGGGCAGAGCATGGATTGAGGGGAGGAAGCAGAAAAATAAACACATGGTCTTCCAACTATGATATTCTGGCTGGGAACCTGGGGTGCTGTGATTCTTAAAAGAGACTGATCACCCGCTGTCACCTCTGAGCCACACTGGTTGACACATGGTGCAGTTTTGTATCATGGCCAGAGGTGACCAGAACTTCCCAGGTGATGCATGGTAAAGAATCCTCCTGATAGTGCAGGAGACACAAGAGATACAGGTTCAGTCCCTGGGTTGGGGAAACTCCTAGAGTAGGAAAACCCCCTAGAGTAGGAAATGGCAACCTACTCCAGTACTCTTGCCTGGAAAATTCCATGGAGAGAGGAGCCTGGCAGGCTACAGTCCATGGAGTCACAGAGAGTCAGACTCGACTGGGCACACACTGACTGGATGGTTAGAGGTGACCAGGAAGATTTTCTGCAAAGGAATTGTGTACATTATTGCAACCAAACACACACTGATGGTGCACATTGTTTCTATAGGATCTGACAGACTCTCAGTTCCCAGGAAAGCCTAAACCCTAGCTCCTACAACTGTCATGTGGTTTTACATTTGAAAGTCTGTATTCTTGCTTGGGAAATCTGTAGACAGAGCAGCTTGGTGAGAGCTACAGTCCATGGGGTTGCAAAGAGTCAGACATGACTGAACACACACACACACACACACACTCCTACCATCTTCATACCTGGGGGAACTTATCAAGGATGCCAACAGCATGTCCTGAAATAGAACCTCAGGTCTCTTTGTGAATAGTCATTCTCCTTTTTTTCCTGAATATTCTACCAGATAAAAAGGAACATGATGCTCATTAAGCATAAATATAGAATATCCATATTTAGTGGGACCCTTCATGCTCTCATCAGCCTTTTCAGTATTTCTTAATCACTGACTATGTGCCATTCACTGCAGTAAGGTTGGTCTGTACGTTATCTCAATTAAATCTCATTCATCTTTGTGTGGTAGGCACTATTATCCTCATCTAGTAGAGAAAAACTTGAGTATTAGAGGAATGTTGAGACTTGCTCAAAGCTACTAAACTAACAAAGCCTCATTTTATTTTATAGTCAAGGCAGGGTGATTCCAGAGTCCATTCTATTAATCACTACCCTCTCCTGCAATAGTCTTAGAGCTAAACCCAGTCTCAACTGCAGGTACTTTTATAAAACAGAGAAAAAAGGTTTTATTTCAATTTTATAGTTCAGAAAGGGAGGTAGACTAGCTCAAGAGTTAGCAGATATGAGTAAAATCCAAGTCAGGTGCTTTCTCTTATAATGTTCATTCTATCACATCTTTTATCTTTCCACTAAATTCTTTCTCCCCTTCTTCACATCTCTAGACATCACCATTGTCATTGTATATCAAAGCAGTTTTTTTTCCCCTGGGAAGAGCTAACCCTTACTCTTTCTTAGAAATGGACTAATGATGGTAAGTCAAAGGGTTTTTCCACCTCTGTCTGGACAATAATATTTAATATTTCTATAACCTTTTTATAATTGATAAATAATAATCATAATGATGACTAGCATTTATTAACTACTCAGTCTATGCCATATTCTATTTTAAATGTTTTATGTGGATTAATTCAGTTTCTATATTCTCAATCTCTACTCTCCTAAGTAGATATTATTATTGTCCCCATTTTACAAAATAAGTGACTGGAGATTCAGACAAGTTAAATGACTTTACAAAACTCACACAGCAGTTTGTGACTTGCAGTTTGGCTCCTGGACCCTTCCACTTACCCACTATACAAATTGATTAGGATGAAAAATTAAAATAAAAAGTTACGGAGCCTCTGAAGCTTCCAATGTTGTTAACCCCACTTTTCACACAGGGTTTCAAGTACATCCTTGAAAAAGTGTATTGGGAAAACATTTCCTTTTTAACCAATAATTCGATAATCTGCCTTGCTTGCTTTGCAATCTGTACATTTCCTACCAGACAGAACATGAAGTGATTTTGCTCTGATCGCAGCAATGAAAAGAGGATGACACACTTCTCCAGAGTTAATACTGATGCATATATAAGGTTCAGTTCAGTTCAGTTCAGTTCAGTCGCTCAGTCGTGTCCACTCTCCGTGACCCCATGAATCACAGCACGCCAGGCCTCCCTGTCCATCACCAACTCCTGGAGTTCACTCAAACTCATGTCCACAGAGTCAGTGATGCCATCCAGCCATCTCATTCTCTGTCGTCCCCTTCTCCTCCCGCCCCCAACCTTTCCCAGCATCAGAGTCTTTTCCAGTGAGTCAACCCGTCGCATGAGGTGGCCAAAGTATTGGAGTTTCAGCTTTAGCATCAGTCCTTCCAATGAACACCCAGGATTGATCTCCTTTAGAATGGACTGGTTAGATTCCTTGCAGTACATATACTTTGCATTGTCAAAACACTAGAGATAATACATTGTACATATACAAGGTTAGAAATGTACAATGCATTATCTCTAGTGTTTTGACAATGCAAAGTATATGTGTTGCATGATCCTTTTCTCGGTCTTCTTTTCAAATATACATGTAATAGTTAAACATTTCTTTCCCAACTATCCTGTTATGGCAGGCCTTTGAGGACTATTCTTTCATGCCGCACCTAGTCACAGCTGGACAGGAAGGTAGAGATGGCTCATTTGCTACTGGGGCGTGTTCATAAAGATGAGTGAGTAAATCTATTCTGGTTGTCCTTGGAATGTAAAGAGACATGTGTTAGGGGCCTGAAAGTCCTTTATCTGAACTCTTTTAGTTAGCAAAAATAAGTGAGAGGAGATGCTACACTTTTAGCACTTCCTCTTGATGCTATGAATGCGCTTAGATATTAGAACAGAACATACAATGATGTCAGTGCTTTTAGAAATATTTTTGAAATGAGAGGTAAAGATTATTTTCTTTATTGAACTAAGAAGAACACTAAAACAACCTGATTATTCACTGAGAACACTTGACACAAGAGTGTAGAGTCCCTTTATCCCATTTCTAAACAAAAGAATTCCCTAACCTTAATAGGATATTAGCGATGAAAATACAAATACATACCTTGGCGTAAAACACACATCTATGTAATTAGTTTCCTCAGTTGATAAAAGGCTGATGTTAATGTGGTCAAAGTTTGAATCATTTTCCTTGCCACAATTATCTTAATTTCAGATGTTTGCCATTGGTTATAATGGTGTGGATAAGGGCATCATAGATCAGTCAGTGTAAATTCAATGAATGAATGTAAATTCATTCATTCATTCATTATATATTTATTGCGTACCTACTATGTGGACAGGGAGGCCTGGCGTGCTGTGATTCATGGGGTCACGGAGAGTCGGACACGACTGAGCGACTGAACTGAACTGAACTGAACTATGTGCATGTTGATATCTAATTGATTTTTAATAGCTGCATCATAGTTCATAGGCAAGATATAAACTTGGTTTATTCAACCATTTTTCGGATGGATAATCATTTTTTTCCTAGTTTTTTTAAATAGTCACAGTATTCAAAAAAACATCCTTGTAAACATATCCTTCCATTCATGACATACAAGATAGGAATGATCTCTATCAGTACTATTGTTCAATATTGTTTTGGAGGTTCTAGCTGATGCCATAAGAAAATTAAATGAATTATATAAATATTGAAAAGAAGAGACAAAATAATCTTATTTTTCAGATTGTGTAACAATATACTAAGAAAACCCAAGAGACTAAGCAACAAAAAATAGAATCAATGAGATCATTTGATAAGGTAGCTTAATACAAATATACAAAATGTTTAATGATTTTTATTTTTGTCAGGAATAATCAATTAGACATATAAAGGAAAAAATGAAATTGTCCCATTTACAATAATAAAAAAATCTATGAAGCATTTTGGAATACATTTAACAATTATGGGAGGAAACCTATATAAAACTATAATTTTGTTAAAGGACATAAAATATTGTCTAAATCAATGGAAAGACAGAGCATGTTTCTGCATTGGAAAATCTCAAAAAAAAAAAGATCAGTTATTCCCAATATCATATAAATAATGAATCCCATTTGCTAAAAATATGAGTTTTTTAAAAATTAGACAGCATAAACATTATAAAATTCATATGTATGTATGAATATCTCAGCTTTGCAAATGAAATTTCAGAAAAAAATCATTAATGAGAGAGGACTTATTTTAACTGATATTGAAATTACTGCAAAACAATATCAAATAAATAATGTTTAAAAATGACAAATAAATCAATTGAATAGAGAATCCAGAAAATAAATTATGAATATATGAAAATTTAGTGTATAATAACACTTCATTACATGAGTGTGGAGGAAGGATAATAGCTCATTTCAAGTACATGTGTGTGTTCAGTTGCTTCAGACTCTTTGTGATCCTATGGACCGTAGCCCACCAGGCTCCTCTGTCCATCAGATTCTCCAGGCAAGAATACTGGAATAGGTTGCCATGCCCTCCTCCAGGGGATCTTCCTGACCCAGGGATCAAACCCATGTCTTTTATGTCTCCTGCATTTGGCAGGCAAGTTCTTTACCATTAGCGCCATCTTTACCACTTATCTTGTTATACATTCTGATAATTTTCCTTTTTTCTTGATGCTAAGTTGGATAATACAAAGTTTTATTTTTTATTTTAATTTTATTTTGTATTGCAGTATAGTTGATTTATAAAGTTACGTTAGTTTCAAGTGTACAGCAAAGTGATTCAGTTATACATATCCATATCCATTCTTTTTCATTATACACATCAATTCATTTTCAAATTCTTTTTCCATATAAGTTGTTGCAGAATGTTAAGTAGAGTTCACTATGCTATACAGTAGATCACTGTTGATTATCCATTTTATATATAATGATATGTGTATGTTAATCCCAAATTCCTAATTAATGCCTCATCCTACCTTTCCCTTTTGGTAATCATGAGTTTGTTTTCATAGCCTATGAGTTTATTTCTATTTTCTAAATATGTTCATTTACGTTTCCCCTGAAAAATCAGCTGATAACCTTATGGGCATTTCCTTGTATGTTATTTGTTGCTTTTTCTTTGTTTCCTTTAATATTTTCTCTTTAAGTTTAGTCAGTTTGATTAATATGTGTCTTGGCATATTCTTCCTTGGATTTATCCTATATGAGACTGTCTGTTTTTCCTGGACTTGAGTGTTTCCTTAGCCGTATTAGTGATGCTTTTGGCTACTACCTCTTCAAACATTTTCTTAGACCTTTTCCTTCCCTCTTCTCCTTCTGGGACCCCTATAATGCTCATGTTGCTGTGTTTGATGGTGTTCCAGGAGTCTCTTAGACTCTCCTCTTTTATTTTCAGTCCTTTTTCTTTATTCCATTTCATGGCAGTGGTTTTCACCAATCTGTCTTCCAGTTCACTTATTTGTTGTTCTGCCTCATTTATTCTTCTATTGATGCCTTCTAGTGTATTTTTCATTTCAGTTATTGTATTGTTCATATCTGTTTATTTGTTCTTTAAGTCTTCTACTTCTTTGTTAAACATGGCTTGCATCTTGGTTTGTTTCTTCATTCTTTTTCCAAGATCTCTATTCTGAATTCCTTTTCAGGCCAATAACACATCTCCACTTCTCTTAGTTGTTCTGTGTGTGTGTATGTGTGTGTGTGTGTGAGCAGTCTTCCTGGTGGGAGGGACTGGTGCCTACCTGCTGGTGGATGGAGCTAGGTCTTGTCTCTGGAGGGCAGGGCTGTGTCAAGAGGCATGTCTAGAGGTGGCTTTGAGCTCATGATGACTTTAAGCAACCTGTCTGTTAATATATGTGGCTCTGTTCCTACTCTGTTGGTTGTTTGACCTGAGGCATCCCAGCATTGGAACCTGCAGGCTGCTCGGTGGGGCCAGATGTAGGTGACAAAAGGGTGACCTTTGGGAGAGCTCACACTGATGAATATTCCCTGGGGCCTCTGCACCAGTGTCACTGTCCCTGCAGTGGGTCACAGCTGACCCCTGCTACCCCAGGAGACCTTATAAAACACACAGGTAGGTATGGCTCAGGCTCCTATGAAGTCACTACTTTGCCCTGGTTCCCCGTGCTTGTGTGCGCCCTCCAATAATGGAATATCTGTTTCCCTCAGTCCTATAGAGCTCCTGTACTCAAGCCCCACTGGCCTTCAAAGCCAAATGTTCTGGGGGCTCTTTCTCCTGACACCAGACCCCTAGACTGGGGAAACTGACATGGGGCTTAGAACTTTCACTCCTGTGAGTGAACCTCTGCCATATAATTATTTTCAAGTTTGTATGTCACCCACTTGGCAGTTATGGGATTTGATTATATCACAAAAGTGCCCCTCCTACCATCTCATTGTGGCTTATTTGTCTTTGGATATATTAATAGAATATGCTTTTTGATAAGTTCTAGTCTTTTTTGTGGAGAAGGCAATGGCAGCACACTCCACTACTCTTGCCTGGGAAATACCATGGGCGGAGGAGCCTGGTAAGCTACAGTCCATGGGGTCACTAAGAGTCGGACACGACTGAGCGACTTCACTTTCAATTTTCACTTTCATGCATTGGAGAAGGAAATGGCAACCCATTCCAGTGTTCTTGCCTGGAGAATCCCAGGGATGTGGGGAGCCTGGTGGGCTGCCGTCTATGGGGTTGCACAGAGTCGGACACGACTGAAGCGACTTAGCAGCAGCAGCAGCAGTCTTTTTTGTCGGTGGTTGTTCAGCAGTAAGTTGTGATTTTGGTGTTTTGTGAGAGGCAGTGAACTCAAGTATTTTTACTCCATCATCTTGTCTCCCAGAAAATCCTGATAATTTTCTTAAATAGGGAGAAAGGTGGTCTTTGGAGACCTCAAAATACCACAACCCAATTGACCAACACATTTTTTGCTAAAAAATGGTTTAGCAAAATTCTTGGGGATTTTTAATTCCTTTTAAAAATGTAATAGTAATATGTGCCTTATTTTGTAACCAGAAAATTACATTGCATCCTTAAACTCTTAATCTATTTGACTAGAATTTTTGAAGATACTTTTATCCAGAAAGAATGAGCTAGTAATACCAGGAAGGCTTCAGTTTTGTGTCCCCTAAAACCACAGTAAGTGACACAAGGTTTAAGACCCATTTATCCTTCTTTTTATTTTTAGGTATGGTATTAGTAATGGGAAAATGGTTATTTACTATTTGCAAATTATAAAAAATATGGGTTGTTATTGAGGAATGGGCATTTGATATATGTAAAAAGCATCAATATTTGGGTCTGGAGACCTGGATTCTGGTCATTATTACACCATTAATGTAGATGAGTAATTGGATACCCTGAGGCCTCTATTTCTACCCATATAAACTAGATTTAATAATGTCTGCCATACATCTCAGACATGTTTTAAAAATCTAGTGGCCAAGATCCTTATTTGATATTTGCTGCTACTCTAGAAGGCAATGGCACCCTACTCCAGTACTCTCAGCTGGAAAATCTCATGGATGGAGGAGCCTGGGAGGCTGAAGTCCATGGGGTCGCTAAGAGTTGGACATGACTGAGCGACTTCACTTCCACTTTTCACTTTCATGCATTGGAGAAGGAAATGGCAACCCACTCCAGTGTTCTTGCCTGGAGAATCCCAGGGACGGTGGAGCCTGGTGGGCTGCTGTCTATGGGGTCGCACAGAGTTGGACAGGACTGAAGCGACTTAGCAGCAGCAGCTACTATAGAAAGGGAAATGTTATATAGGATGGTAGAAATAAAGTTACACAGGACATCTCAAACTCTAATTGGGAATTTAAGATTGAGGGTTTTTTAAAGGTCACGTTTTCTTTATAACCTACAACGTAAAATATATCCTTTTACTTGTGCAATTTGATGTGTTTTGATGAATATATATGCCATAAACAAGATAGAGAACATTTCTATCATTCCAATTTTCTCCATGTCCGTTAGTATTCTATCCTTTCCTCCCAGCCCCAGTCTTCACTAAAAAGATATGTTTTCTCTTCCTACGGTTTTGTGTTTTTCCAGATTGTCATATAAATGGAATAATATGATATGTAGCCTTCTGTGCCTTTCTTCATTCAGTTAGTGTAATAGGTTTGAGATTACTCTATGTTGTGGTATATATCAATAGTTCATTCCTTTTATTGCTGAGCAAGAGTCCAATAGTCCATTGTAGAGAGGTACCACTGTTTAACCATTCATGCATTGATGACCATTTGCTTCTGTGTTTTGGTGATTAGGAATAAAGGTTTTAAAGGTTGAGTTTTGACTTTACAATTTCTGGATTTACCAAAATGATATGTCTTTGTCAACTTTTATAATTTTTGACCTGTTTTCCTCTAATTTAACAAGAGTTTGCTCTTGATCTTTCCTAAACTGTTATAAGAATCCAGGCTTAAAAGGGTTTTCCTATATATCCTTAATGACATTAATGATATTCAAGAGATAAAAACAGATCAAAGTTATTTAAAGCTGTTTAAGCAATGTCTCTTAAATAATCTGACTACCTTCTATATATCTATTAGAAGATCTTTTAGAAATGCACATTCCATCATAGTATGCCACTACTAAAAGCACTCCAATGAGACTATAAACACTAAAAGTTAGCAGTTTTTTTTGTTGTTGTTGTAGAGTATTTACAGAGCCTTACAATCTGCCACACATGTTTATTCATTAGCTAATTCAATTCTTAGAACAGCCTTATGTGATAGGTTATACAGTGATGGAGCTGGAATTTGAAACTTGACAATGTGCAAATATCTTAGAATAGAATTTAAGTATCTGAGCTTAGACTACTCAGTGCCATTCTCAAGAGATCAAAGCTATTCATATTTTTTGCCATTCCATGTTTTTTCATATCTGAGTGCTTCTACATACATTATCCCCTCTATCCAGTATGTCCTGCTTGCCTGCCTTTTATATATCACTCAAAACTCAGCTCATGTGCTTATAGTAGGCTACCTGCACATAAAACCTCTCTGTTCATGCCCAGTCTGGTGTAATCTTGGATAATTCAGCAGTAGAATGTCTTCAAATAATTCTGTTCCTTTCTTCCTTTACTCTCCTTTTGGTATTACCATTACTTTTTTGTTACATCTTATGCTATCGTCTTCTTTCCTGTGATATAGGAAAGATAGAGAAGACTGGAGGTGACTATTTCTTCCCCCACTTTAAAGGCTAGAAGAGACTGTATTCCAGGTCTTTCATGGGCAGACTCTATGGGTATATTTCAAAATGTTTTACTTTCCCCATTCTCTGTCAGAAGCAAGATTTTTCTCTGATCTTCACCCTGAGAACCTGATGGGGCTCCTGGAGGTGAAACTTACCAAAGTGTGGGCCACCCTCCAAGACTGGGCACCCATGGATTTTTATTTCTCAAGCTAGTTCGTTCACATTTAGTCCACATAAATTAGTCAATTATTCTTTAAGTGTTCCTACCTGTTGCTGGCTCCGGAAGCTACATCTGCTCCCAGTGAACTGTTATTCTCTGTATCCACATATCTCTCCAGTTTCTGGGACAGGGGCTTTTACTGTGACCTCAGTTACCTGATGGAAATAAAAGAAGTTATTGAGTTTCAGGTTGTTCAGCTATTTTCTTGTTGTTAGGATAGTAGCAACAACTTCCAAGTCCTTTGTATGTCAGATAAGAAATAGTAAATCAACTCTTTCTTTGGAATGACCACTTTGGATTGTCTTTTGAAAGGTCTCCAGACTCCTATAGAAATATGAATGACACTAACTCCTAATACTTATTAACATATCCAGATAGTTGTGTATGTAATCTGAAAGCTGGATGCTGAGGGTAATAACGATAATAGAATAATTTGTTGTTGTTCAGTCACTAAGTTGTGTCTGACTCTTTGTTACTACCACCCAACCCTTCCATGGACTGCAGAATGCCAGGCTTCTCTGTCCTTCAGTATCTCCCAGAGTTTGCTCAAATTCATGTCTACTGAGTCAGTGATGCTATCTAACCATCTTGTCCTCTGTTGTCCTCTTCTCCTCCTACCTTCAATCTTTCCCAACATCAGGGTCTTTTCCAGTGAGTCAGCTCTTTGCATCAGGTGGCCTAAGTACTGGAATTTCAGCTTCAGCATCAGTCCTTCAAATGAATGTTCAGGACTGATTTCCTTTAGGATTGGCTGGTTGGATCTCCTTGCAGTCCAAGGGACTCTCAAGAGTCTTCTTCAGCACCATAGTTCAAAATCATCAATTTCTTGGCACTCAGCCTTATTTATGGCTAATATTTATTGGGTGATTTTAACATGTGATTTAGCATGCTCTATATGAGAGCATTTATATGCATTGCTTCATTTAATGCTAATAATTACCTCTATTTAGTAAATATTATTATTATCACCAACTTTTTAAAAATAGATTAAACAGCTGAGACTCAGATTGGTTAAGAAGCATGCTCAAGAACATATAACTTAAGGTTACATCCCAAGTATTTGAATATGGAATTTATACTGAACAACTGTGGAGGTACCAACTTTACCATTAGGACTGTGAAGATAGAAGTTTGAGAAATAGAGCTAGGGAGGGGAAAGACTCCATGCAGTGGGTTATCCTAGGCATTTGGAGTGCAAGTGCAAAATTGATACCAAATTCACCATTATGTTCCTACCTCATCAATCTTTAAAGTGTAAAGAAAGTTCAGGTTTCCTTCAAATTTTTAGGCAGAAGCCTAGGTGGCTCTGTGGAATATTCCAATCTCCAGAGGAAAGGAGAGAAGTTGGGTCTGAGGGAGTGGGTGCTAGGTATTTGAAGAGCACTGGTGTTTATGTGATTGCCTTATGGTCGCACAGATGCTTTGTGTCTGAACTTCAGAATCAGAATAAATATTTAAATGACTCTTCCTGGTATTCTTACCATGAGAAATAAATCCTGTGCTCTGAAGAGAACTGAAGTAACCATGCCTAACAAATGAAGCTGTTGGAAATACACCCGTGGGTGTGATGATGCTCTCTCAGAAACAGACTGTAAATGTAGTGGGGAATATTTCAGGATGGGACTCCAAGATCCAAATGTGGCTGGCAACTTCAAGGGGCTTGGTCAGTGGATGTTTCTTTTGAATATCATAGGCTCCCAATATAGCAATTGTTGGCAAGTGACATACGCCATTTGGGAAGGCTAGGAAGAATGGAAGGAAGCTGGGATTTATATATTTGTTTCCTTTTTTAAAACTTCATTTATTTTTAATTGATTGATGATTGCTTTATAATATTTGTTTGATTTCTGTCATACATCAGTTATTTATTTACTTGGCTGTGTCAGGTCTTCATTGCAGCATGCAGGATCATCATTGTGCAGGGTCTTTGGTTGTGGTGCAAGGGCTCAGTAGTTGTGGTGCATGGGCTTAGTTGCTCTGTGGCATGTGGGATCTTGGTTCCCCAACCAGGGACTGTATGCCTGTTCCCTTCATTGCAAGATGGGTTCTTATCCACTGTACCACCAGGGAAGTGCCAGAAAGCTTCACTTTGAAGGTTGATGTTCTTTTGACTGAGCAAGGATGTCCTATAACAAACTGTTCTATGAAGGGACAACTGGGCCACAAACTGAAGCTGTTTATTAAACTTAGGGACCTCCAGCCAAACAACAAAAACTTCTAGTTGATGAAGTTCAATTTGATGATCTCAAAGGCATTAAATAATAGAGGAATTACACACTGAAGACAATATTAGGGGTCTGTTCACATTCCAAACTGGTTCTTTGTCCTTGCCTCAGATAAACAACCATCTTGAGACTTGATCTATATGCTGCCCACACTTTGTCTCCCACCAGGTTGTCAGAATAAACCTAAACAGGTCTGGGGGAGTGAAATATGATAATGTTGTCTGTCCAATAGGAAAGAGATGATGGGGATATTAGGGGCAAGACAAAAGCAGTGACAGCAGTAAGCTAGCAGTCAGCTGCCAGGAAGAGATGCTATAAAGAATGGAGTAAAAAACCTGAAAGACTTCTGAAATTTGATATAGGCATCTAGACATGGATAAGAGCCAATGAGATAACTTTGTGAAGGATGGGTTGGTCAGGGTAGGATATCATCTATAAGGCTCTTTTGAACAAAATATAGTTTCTCTACCTACTTGCTAGGATTCATTTTATAGTGGCCTGTTAGGAGCTATACATTGTCAGTGGGTGAAAGTATTATGTTGCTGAAGAGTGGTTAACCAATTAGTGAAGATTTGTTTTTACTTGATTAGTCCATTAGTACCAGTTTTCACCAAGCAGAGCCAGAGGTTTGGAGGAAATATAATCGAGGATTGCAAAGCTTTAGGGATGGAAAGCATTCTTTGTGCTGGATGACCACTGAGTGTAGTGTCACCTGACAAGAGTGTAATGAATAAACTCTAAGCCTCTTGATTCTGGCTGCTCATATGGTAGTGTATAGTATTCCCACACGCAGAGTAAAAAACTGAGAAGTTAAGCAAATTATTCAAGATCTCAAAACTTGGGTGAACCCTAGATTTTGACCTAGAACCATCTTGCTCTGAATCCACTTTGCCCTTTTATGTATACTACATTGTCCCAGAGGGCTGGAGGTGACCTGAAGATAACATTTCCCTATGCCACAGTTTAAAAAAAAAAAAAAACTCTATTGGGTACAAAGAATCCTTTATAAGGCTAGATGACAATTTTAAAAGTATTTGGGACTATCTGTGTCTCTCCCCGGAGAAGGCAATGGCAAGCCACTCCAGTACTTTTGCCTAGAAAATCCCATTGACAGAGGAGCCTGGTAGGCTGCAGTCCATGGGGTCACTACAAGTCAGACATGACAGAGCTACTTCACTTTCACTTTTCACTTTCACACATTGGAGAAGGAAATGACAACCCACTCCAGTGTTCTTGCCTGGAGAATCCCAGGGACGGGGGAGCCTGGTGGGCTGCCGTCTATGGGGTCACACAGAGTCGGACACGACTGAAGTGACTTAGCAGCAGCAGCAGCAGTGTCTCTCCCAAAGAACATGTGAAGATTCCAGGCTATTCATTTTGTAATTCCTATGCACTCTTTAAATATTAATTTGTGGGGGAAAAGCAAAGCAGTATGCAGAGAAAATGAAAATAGTCAGAGCTAATTGCACATGGACTCTCCCCAAAAAATAACATTAGAGAATGATGACATTTGTCTTTGAATGAAATGAATGTGTGGACTCATTTGCCATTACTACTATGTGAAAGTGAAGCGGCTCCATTTTCATTTTCCTTTCCTATCAAAGTTCCCAGAGGGGCCATATTTTTGTTTAATGACCTTCAGAATGATTCTTGAGAAATCTGAGGCTATCAGAGTTGGAAGCAATGCTAAAATAATTGTGGATTATTATTGTATGATGGTAGCGGCAGCTGAACTGTTTTTTTTTTTTCTTTCTATTCAGTCTTTCTTCTTCATTTTCCCAGAAACCTTATATCCCAAGGTTTAACTCAGAAGCAAATCTCATATAGGTGATAAACCTCACCAGACATGGCACATAATATAATTTCAGACAGACCCTTAAGTGTTCTTTGGAAAGACCCTAGGGAGTGAGGCAGTTTTATATCTAGACACCCTAGATACTATTATTTACTCTCTGACAATGTATGTGGGTAGTTGTATAAGACATGAAGCAAATATATCTCTTAAATATTATACCTGTGAACTTAACTGTCAGTTTTTGTGTTTTGTTGTCCAAATTGCTATCATCGCAGAAAAAAAAAATTGTTACAGTAAAAACTAATAAATGGGTACTCACTCTCCCAAATCATTTTATGAACATGTGTACACACTTATGCAAAAGCAGGGCTGGAAAGTGAGAGTCAGTACCAATTTTACTTTTGCATCAATATTTAGGATATGTGTGCAGAGGGCAGGAGTGAGGGTGGGGAGAAGAAGAGGTAGAAGAGATACTGTATATGCCAGGGGGAATGTAGAAACTGCCTGCAACTACTATTCACCTCATCTGCCTCATGATCAATTTTTTAATTGCCTTAACTGATTGATCCAGTATTTAAATGATAAAATACTTGACTTTCAATTCAATTCACCCCCTCACAACTGTCCCCTACACCTTCACTAATCTTTATATGACTTTTGACCACCACTTTTGTTGAATGTTTGTGATGTGTGGTAGACAAACTGGAACAATATGTAGAAAGTAGTCTAAGAAAATTATCAAAGGCCAAAGCCACTTGTTTGAATATTCTTACATACTCTGCTATTGTATCTCTGTCAGTCTATGGAAAGGTGTTAGCTGTTCATTTCTAGTAAATCCAATTCTAGTAGCAACACATTCTTATCAGGAGAACAAAAGAATTGACCTCAAAAACCAAATCTGATTCTCTGGTCACAGATCATGGAACTCAGAAAGTAAGTGGATAATTTCTCCGTCACCTTACTTCATCAAAGTCTGTCTTTATTTTACCTAGCTATGTTTCTAGAGAATTCCTCAAGCTTAATTTTCTTGACCCCCTTCCCTACCCTCAATTTCCCCACAATAGATCTCTTAACGGTGGGGAGAGAGATTTTTGAATGTTATTATTAGTTTTTACGATAAGAAGTAATGAAATCACTGCCAGTGAAAGGCAATTAGAAGTTTTTAATAATGCCTAAGACTCCCTTGTTGTCTATTATGTTGCTAAGTGAACACTGTCCTCTTAGAACTCTTAGTATATATCCCTGTTATATAGAAAGAACCAGGACACTAAATGCCATTTAGTGACTGCTCTACCCCTTTTGCATTGGCAGAATGCTTTTCTGTTTTTGCAGTATGTCTTTAAGGACTTTCAGCTCTTAGGATCAGGCCTTTAAAGTGATTCATAGAATGATAGTTGTGATGTTTCAACTGGATACAATGTGATGCCTTTGTGAGGTATTCTGCTCATTGACATAACTCTTTAGCTATGTATTGTTAGAACTAAAGAGAAGAGTATAAAAAGGTATAAGTACGAGACTGAGACTACAAAGACTTAGTAATATAAATTTTTACTTTTTTGCTTAATTGAAAACATTTTCTTGGCAGGAATGCAAGCCAAAAATGTGGAGAAGCATCATAATACAGAAAGGAAATGCTCTTCTAATCCAGGAGGTTCAAGAAGAAGATGGGGGAAATTACACTTGTGAGCTTAAGTATGAAGGAAAACTTGTAAGAAGAACAACTGAATTGAAAGTTACAGGTAAGCATTGGTTTTACCAAATCATAGCAAATGAGATTTTAAGTATAATTTGGTACAGGAAGAAAAAGGTTCCAAACAAAGAGTAAACTTGCTGTGACTTTAGCATTAGCTACAAATGAAATAGTTGTGAAGGTAACAATTAATAAGTTGTAGTGAGAAGCTCTATGTGGAATCAGTTCAGTCACTCAGTCGTGTGCGACTCTACGTGACCCCATGAACTGCAGCACAGCAGGCCTCCCTGTCCGTCACCAACCCCTGAAGTTCACCCAAACCCATGTCCATTGAGTTGGTGATGTCATCCAACCATCTTATCCTCTGTTGTCCCCTTCTCCTCCTGCCCTCAAAAATTTCCAGCATCAGGGTCTTCTTAAATGAGTCAGTTCTTCACATCAGGTGGCCAAAGTATTGGAGTTTTAGTTTCAATATCAGGCCCACCAATGAACACCCAGGACTGATCTCCTTTAGGATGGACTGATTGGATCTCCTTGCAGTCCAAGGGAGGCTCAAGAGTCTTCTCCAGCACCACAGTTCAAAAGCATCAATTCTTCGGCATTCAGTTTCTTTATAGTCCAACTCTCACAACCATACATTACTACCGGAAAAACCATAGCCTTGACTAGATGGACATTTATTGACAAAGTAATGTCTCTGCTTTTCAATATGTTGTCTAGGTTGGTCATAACTTTTCTTCCAAGGAGTAAGCGCCTTTTCATTTCATGGCTGAAATCACATTTGCAGTGATTTTGGAGCCCAAAAAATAAAGTTAGCCACTGTTTCCACTGTTTCTCCATCTATTTGCCATGAAGTAATGGAACCGGATGCCATGATCTTAGTTTTCTGAATGTTGAGCTTTAAGAAAACTTTTTCACTCTCCTCTTTCACTTTCATCAAGAGGCTTTTTAGTTCCTCTTCACTTTCTGCCATAAGGGTGGTGTCATCTGCATATCTGAGGTTACTGATATTTCTTCCAGCAATCTTGAGTCCACCTTACGCTTCCTCCAGTCCAGCATTTCTCATGATGTACTCTGCAGGGTAACAATATACAGCCTTGACGTACTCCTTTTCCTATTTGGATCCAGTCTGTTGTTCCATGTCCAATTCTAACTGTTGCTTCCTGATCTGCATACAGATTTCTCAAGAGGCAGGTCAGGTGGTCTGGTATTCCCATCTCTTTCAGAATTTTCCACAGTTTATTTCATCCACAGAGTCAAAGGCTTTGGCATAATCAGTAAAGCAGAAATAGATGTTTCTCTGGAACTCTCTTGCTTTTTTGATGATCCATCAGATGTTGGCAATTTGATCTCTGGTGCCTCTGCCTTTTCTAAAACCAGCTTGAACATCTGGAAGTTCACGATTCACGTATTGCTGAAGCCTGGCTTGGAGAATTTTAAGCATTATTTTACTAGCGTGTGAGATGAGTGCAATTGTGCGGTAGTTTGAGCATTCTTTGGCATTGCCTTTCTTTGGGATTGGAATGAAAACTGACCTTTTCCAGTCCTGTGGCCACTGCTGAGTTCTCCAAATTTGCTGGCATATTGAGTGCAGCACTTTCACAGCATCACCTTTCAGGATTTGAAATAGATCAACTGGAATTCCATCATCTCCACTAGCTTTGTTCATAGTGATGCTTTCTGAGGTCCACTTGACTTCACATTCCAGGATGTCTGGCTCTAGGTGAGTGATCACACCATCGTGATTATCTGGGTCATGAAGATCTTTTTTGTACAGTTCTTCTGTGTATTCTTGCTACCTCTTCTTAATATCTTCTTCTTCTGTTAGGTACATTTCTGTCCTTTATTGTGCCCATCTTTGCATGAAATTTTCCCTTGGTATCTCTAATTTTCTTGAAGAGATCTCTAGTCTTTCCCATTCTATTGTTTTCCTCTATTATTTTGCATTGATCTCTGAGGAAGGCTTTCTTATCTCTCCTTGCTATTCTTTGGAACTCTGCATTCAAATGGGTATATCTTTCCTTTTCTCCTTTGCTTTTCACTTCTCTTCTTTTCACAGCTATTTGTAAGGCCTCCTCAGATAGCCATTTTGCTTTTTTGTATTTCTTTTTCTTGGGGATGGTCTTGATTCCTGTCTCCTGTACAATGTCACAAACCTCCGTCCATAGTTCATCAGGCACTCTGTCTATCAGATCTAGTCCCTTAAATCTATTTCTCACTTCCACTGTATAGTTTAAGGGATTTGATTTAGGTCATACCTGAATGGTCTAGTGGTTTTCATCATTTTCTTCAATTTCAATCAGAATTTGGCAATAAGGAGTTCATGATCTGAGCCACAGTCAGCTCCCAGTCTTGTTTTTGCTGACTGTATAGAGCTTCTCCATCTTTGGCTGCAAAGAATATAATCAATCTGATTTCAGTGTCAACCATCTGGTGATGTCCATATATAGAGTCTTCTCTTATATTGTTGGAAGAGGGTGTTTGCTATGTCCAGTGCGTTCTTGTGGCAAAACTCTATTAGCCTTTTCCCTGCTTCATTCCCTGCTCCAAGGCCAAATTTGCCTGTTACTCCAGGTGTTTCTTGACTTCCTGCTTTTGCATTCCAGTTCCCTATAATGAAAAAGACATCTTTTTTTTTGCTTGTTAGTTCTATGTGGAATATGGGCAGTTAATTTAGGGAACATGGTACCAGCTGCTGCATATCTCTTCTCCACTTTTATGTAAGGTTCTAAATTCTAAAGGGTATCACTGATGATTACTAAGCATTTCAAGAAAGATATGCTGGAACCAGTTTAGAATTTGAACTTAACCCATGTGTGGAATCTCCTTGTAAGGTGAAGGCTACCTCAAAATGAGATGCTGTTGGGCTCTTGGAATGAATCTAAAATATCATTTATACAGGATTGCTCATAAATGAGTGATGATACTGTGAGGTTCTCATGATTATTAATTGGAGCAACTCCAAATGAATAGCATGTACATATGTATTATACATACATATATATATGTACACACACACATACATACACAATGGACTCCTCTGGTGGCTCAAATGGTAAAGAATCCACTTGCAGTGCAGGAGACATGGGTTTGATCCCTGGGTTGGGAAGATCCCCTGGAGGAGGGCATGGCAACCCACTCCAGTATCCTTGCCTGGAGAATCCCCATGGACAGAGGAGCCTGTGGGCTACAGTCCATGGGGTCACAAAGATTCAGACATGACTAAGTGACTAAGCACAGCATATATATTTAATATCTGCAGTACAATTGAAGTGTAAATTTGTAATCTTCTCATAATGAGAAAAAGACTCAGAAACTTCTTACCTGATGGAAAATATTAGAAATTGATTTTCAGCAAAATGGAACAAAACCTAATACCATAAGTTAGCCCTGACAGTGGGTGTGATGGACCTTAAGAAATTGTGACAAAAAGTCCACCTACTATAGTTCCTGAGCAGGTCTGGACTCATTTTCTTCTTGAGAGTTGGTTGGTCTGCAAGGAGACCATTCCATCCTAAAGGAAATCAGTCCTGAGCATTCATTGGAAGGACTGATGTTGAAGCTGAAACTCCAATAACTTTGGCCATCCAATACTTGATGCAAAGAACTGACTCTGGAAAAGACCCTGATGCTGAGAAAGATTGCAGGTGGGAGCAGAAGGGGATGACAGAGGATGAGATGGTTGGATGGCATCACCGATTCAATGGACATGAGTTTGAGTAAACTCCAGTTGTTGTTGATGGACAGGGAGGCCTGGTATGTAAGAATTTACATGCACATTTTTGTATTGTAGATAAAATCTGAGCCATGGTAAAATTTGACATTATCCAGAAACATATTAATATTGATTGCAGTAATTAACTTATGACTAATGTACTTGAGCATTACCCATTTAACTATCTAATGTTGACATCAGCTAGTTGGTTAGTTATAGCATATTCTCATTAATGTGAGGAATACAGATTTTCTTCTACAGTACTTTTTGTTTCTGTCTAGCTAGCTGACCTTTTGGAGACAGTGTTAAAATCCATCTACTAAAAATGATACTTGCTTAGTAAGTTCATTTCTATGACTCATATATTTAATTAAGTTTTTGATCCTTGAGAGTCAACTAGTTTCTTTTTCACCTTTTTCTAAATTCTGAATATTAACAAAAGTGTAAAAATATATTTTATTAAAAATTTTATATATACATACTTTATAAAGTATGCATATGTAATAATCATTCTTAGTCTGAGTTTATAAAGTACCTCCTGTGAAGGTTTGAGTTATTATTTTAATTAGAATTATATTTTGCTTCCCCCATGTGCTTTCAAAATAACTACCATATCAGGCCAATCCCAAATAGCAAAGGTCTGCTTTTGTTTAATTTCTGATTTCCTCAGTGTGAACTAGACTTCTGCCTCATTCATGCAGAAGAATCTATCATAGGAAGTTTTACATCATTAATAAGTGACCTGACCATGCACAGATCTTTGCAGTATCATCATTTTAACCAGTATCACAGAATTCTTATCAAATGCTTTCAGAACACTTCCATTTGGGAGTCATTTAGTAAACTTTGTCATGTTCTAGTGTTTGGCTTATATTTTAAGTCAGACCAGAATAAAGTAAACACCAAACCTCTTTTAGGCTTTCATCTATTGGATTATGGTGACAATATATTTGTTTCTTTAGTTTATTTGTAGATTCTGGAAAAGTTGAACTGGAGTTACTTATTTGGGGTATCTTATAAGGTGTTAATTCACTTACCCTAAAATTTCAAAAGAGTTGAACTAGAGATTTAAAAGTTCACCTGAACTCTACCTCTCAGAGTTTTTCAGACTTTAATGTACATCAGAACCACATGGGAAAACCAAGGGGTGGTAAAATTGAGACTCCTTAAATACAGATTCCCATTTATCTCCTCCAGATTCTAATATAGTACGTCAGTGAGACTGGGAATTTAACTTTCTGTCCTGGGGACTCTTTTGTATGCCTTTCAAGGATCATCCTTTGAGAAATGTTAGCTGAGGGAATGATGCTAAAGAAGTCAGTCACAGGTTTCATTCTCTTGTAAGCATGTTAGTTCATACACACACATATACACACAGATACACACATGCACACACAGACACATATCCCAAAACTAATTTGTATAGGCCCCAAATTGTTTCACCTAAGCTCCTAAGAGCTATTATTGTTGTAGCCATGCATTCCTGGGAAACAAACTCACTCAGAAGGACAATGCAGATAGTGGAGTGCAGTTTATTACACCAGTGGGCCCAAAGCAGAGTCTCCTCTTAGCCAAGGACCCCAACCAATTTTTGTGAAAACCTTATTACCCTAAGTGTACGTGCTCAAACCCACCTCCCCAAATTCTCTGAAACTAGTCTGAACAAAGGAAAAAGAAAGATACAATCAAAGTTAACCTGTGATTCATATGCCTTAAGCCTAGGTAGTTAACAGTGGACAATTATCAATAGGCCTGTGGTCATACCACAATAAGCAAAATAGAATTTATGATTCTATTTGGTTACACAGATACTTACAGTATTCTTTCAGGTGAGAGTCTAGGTATGACCCTGGGGCTCTTCCATCTGGGGGGTCTGGTTTTCCAGTTGGTATGTTGTTTCCACAGATACTGGGCATATAGCTCAAAGTCCACAGTCCAGCCCAAGATAGAGTCCTACTTTCAAGATGGAGCCTGTTCTGCTTCCTCCTTCATTATGAAAATAGAGTTTTGGTCACTAAGGAAAATCTATCAAGGGAGGGTGAAGATAAAACCTCAGTCACTGAAACTAATTTATTTATTTTCTATTTAAATAAAAATGTACCTTTTATGTATTACATACTAGAGAAAATAATTCAAACTTATCCTTGGACCATTGTTCATATAATAAAATATCAAGTTGCTGTATGTATTTACACAGTTCAAATGTTATACTTGACATAGAGAAAAAAAATGGCTTCTTGGTATGGAAGTTCAAGAGGTTGCTCTGTGAAGATTTATTTTTATTTGCAATATTGTCTAATTGTATTAGTCTTCCTTTCCTTGATTAAAGAGGAATTAACAGATTGTCCTCTCATATTTCAAAATATAATGCTGGAATTATTTAAAGAGTAACTTGCTCATACTTGTTTTGAGTTTAGCAATATGCAGGCATGGGATAGGAATTTTAATACAAAATTCATAAGATTGCTTAATTACAAAATCAGGTAGATAGAGATTTTTAAGATTGTGTATCACAACTATGCAAGTTTTAAAAGATGAATTTCTGGCTGTTTTTTAAATTTATAAATCTGAGAAATATTTCTTCAGTGAAACAAGTGTTCTCCTAAAGTCTATTGGTGTTACTTTCTTTAAATAGATCAGTTATAAAAAAAGATCCAGTTATTCAAAACTGACTAGTTAGAAGGTAATCACTGGCTTTATGAAATTATTTTTTTCAATATAAAAGAATTTGTCATAAGATTTATTTAAATAATCAGCTGTCCTACTGCATTTTAGTAGGATTTTGTTAAAATGCAACTTTTCTGTAATACTTTTAATATTTAAATCATAGCAGACTTGTACGGTGTTATTATAGACATTTCTTTTATTCTTTTGGAGGCTGCAGATAAATAGGGAGTCATTTAGCAACATATAGGCATGTATATAATACTGTATTTAGGTCATTTGCCAAAGATGCCGACAACTAACAGTTTCCCACAGGGTAAGTCAGGTGGTTTTTGCTAAGGTTTTTTTCTTTTTTTTCCCTCTTTATTCTCACATTGAATTTTGTGCAGAAGGCTAGTCAAAGTGATAAGGAGCGAAGGGAAGGTTGATTATATGAGAATGTAAAACAGGTGATAACAGAAGAAGGCAGAGAAGAGGAGTGGGAGAGGATGAGAAAGATAATGGACTGTATGTGTGTGTTCAATCCCTCAGTTTTTTTTGACTGTTTACGACCCTAAGGATTGTAGCCTGCCAGACTCCTCTGTCCATGGCATTCTCCGGGCAAGAATACTGGAGTGAGTTGCCATGCCCTCCTCCAGGGATCTTCCCAACCAGGGATTGAACCACATCTCTTGCATCGCCTACATTGGCAAGTGGATTCTTTACCACTAGCACCACCTGGGGAGAAGGAAATGGCAACCCACTCCAGTACTCTTGCTTGGAGAATCCCGGGGAACAGAGGGGCCTGGTGGGCTGCCATCTATGGGATCGCGCAGGGTCAGGCAGGACTGGAGTGAATTAGCAGCAGCAGCAGCGCCACCTGGAAAGCCAGGTGGACTAAGGATAATGGACTAAGTGAAAGCAAAAGTCGTTCAATCATGTCCGACTCTTTGCGACCCCATGGACTGTATAGTATTCTCAAAGGCCAGAATACTGGAATGCGTAACCTTTCCCTTCTCCAGGGGATCTTCCCAACCCAGGGATTGAACCCAGGTCTCCCACATTGCAGGCAGACTCTTTACCAGCTGAGCCACAAGGGAAGCCCTATGGGCTGTTTCCTATTATAATAAAGGAGAATGTCTGCCTTGAGAAGGTCAAAGACAGTCATAAATTACAAGAGCTCCCAAAATGAACCCAAGCAGGAAGTCAACACTAATTAACTATATTTAGAATATAATTCACCCTTCACCTGGCAAATCATTCACAAATACATTATTTTATGCAGCGCTTTAGAAATGCATATTGACTATTTAGGATAAACATTAACCTGTTCTCTGGGGAACTATGCAAATAATGCCTCTACTCATGATTCTTTTAAACAGCTCTAGAGTTCCTGATTTAAGACTCTTCAGTTATTAGGGATAAGAGATTTCTTAACCCATTGGTGTCTGAATGTCATGGTTGGAAAGAGAGGTTTATTCTATGAATAGGTTACAAAGATTTGCTGCTAGATTACTATAAGCAATAGCAGCAAATCGATCTGGACATACGAAACTTGATTAAATTGCAAACTGGAAGTCTTTGGTGAAGATTTTCAAATCCATGGCTTCAATAAATGCTTTTAATTTCACTTTGCAAAGGTCCGTCTAGTCAAGGCTATGGTTTTTCCCGTGGTCATGTATGGATGTGAGAGTTGGACTGTGAAGAAAGCTGATCGCCAAAGAATTGATGCTTTTGAACTGTGGTGCTGGAGAAGACTCTTGAGAGTCCCTTGGACTGCAAGGAGATCCAACCAGTCCATTCTAAAGGAGATCGATCCTGGGTGTTCATTGAAAGGACTGATGCTAAAGCTGAAACTCCAATACTTTGGCCACTTCATGCAACGAGTTGACTCACTGGAAAAGACTCTGATGCTAGGAAGGATTGGGGGTGGGAGGAGACGGGGACGACAGAGAATGAGATGGCTGGATGGCATCACTGACTCGATGGACATGAGTTTGAGTGAACTCCGGGAGTTGGTGATGGACAGGGAGGCCTGGCGTGCTGTGGTTCATGGGGTCGCAAAGAGTCGGACATGACTGAGCGACTGAACTGAACTGAACTGAACTGAAAGTTAAAACCAACTGTAGTACATTGTTGCAGATGTCAGTTAGACTGCATCAGTTCAGTTCAGTCGCTCAGTCATGTCCGACTCTTTGCGACCCCATGAACCACAGCACGCCAAGCCTCCCTGTCCATCACCAACTCCCGGAGTTCACTCAGATTCATGCCCATCGAGTCAGTGATGCCATCCATCCATCTCATTCTCTGTCGTCCCCATCTCCTCCCGCCCCCAATCCTTCCCAGCATCAGAGTCTTTTCCAATGAGTCAACTCGTCGCATGAGGTGGCCAAAGTATTGGAGTTTCAGCTTTAGCATCAGTCCTTCCAATCAACACCCAGGATCGATCTCCTTTAGAATGGACTGGTTGGATCTCCTTGTAGTCCAAGGGACTCTCAAGAGTCTTCTCCAGCACCACAGTTCAAAAGCATCAATTCTTTGGCAATCAGCTTTCTTCACAGTCCAACTCTCACATCCATACATGACCACTGGAAAAACCATAGCCTTGACTAGATGGACCTTTGTTGGCAAAGTAATGTCTCTGCTTTTTAATATACTATCTAGGTTGGTCATAACTTTCCTTCCAAGGAGTAAGTGTCTTTTAATTTCATGGCTGCAATCAGCATTTGCAGTGATTTTGGAGCCCCCCCCCCCACCCAGAAAAAGTCTGACACTCATGAGGAACGCTGGGCTGGAAGAAGCACAAGCTGGAATCAAGATTGCTGGGAGAAATATCAATAACCTCAGATATGCAGATGACACCACCCTTATGGCAGAAAGTGAAGAGGAACTCAAAAGCCTCTTGATGAAAGTGAAAGAGGAGAGTGAAAAGGTTGGCTTGAAGCTCAACATTCAGAAAACAAAGATCATGGCATCTGGTCCCATCACTTCATGGGAAATAGATGGGGAAACAGTGGAAACATTGTTAGACTGCATAGCTGGTTAGAATAATCTTCCTTTGTTGTGGAGAAGGGCATCTATTTACACATAGAGGAAGTAGTTTTGTATCAGATTTGAAAACAGACTTTTCCTGAACTCTGGCTCTTTTATGCTTCTATTGTTAATCCTGAGACACTGGGGTGAGAATGGATTTAGAGATTTGGTGGAGAGTTGGGGTAATTTAAAAAGTGGAGATTCTGACTGACTGGTAATAATACAACAGGAGAAATGATTTCTAAGCCAACAACTAAGTAATCAGATTAGGGGCCCCCAGAGAGCTAATGTCTATTGATAGCTCACCTAGTAGCAGACATTGTGCTTAGTATATTTCATTCATTTTCTCATTTATTCCTCACAACAACCATATGAGAGTGGATATTATTATTTCCCCCATTTTATAGAAGATGAGACTAAAATATAGAGAGGTGAATTTATGTCTCAAGATCACATACTTTGTAATGGACCAAGTATAGATATTAATCTAGGCCTTTCTAACTCTCAAATATAACTTTTCAAATATCGCCAAACACTAACCATACAATTTCATCCATCAATATGTATTATGTACATTGAAACAGATATCAACATATTGATCACACTGTGCACCATTCTACTATGATATCCTTTTGGACATTAACTGTTTAATCTTCAATAAGTCCCTGGTTTGTTGTAGCCACATGTTCTGGGAAACAAACTCACTCAGAAGGACAATGCAGATAGTGGAATACAGTTTATTACACCAGTGGGCCCAAGGCAGAGTCTCCTCTTAGCCAAGGACCCCAACCGATTTTTGTGAAAACCTTATATACCCTAAGTGTACATGCCCAAACTCACCTCCCCAAAATCTCTGAAACTAGTCTGAATAAAGGAAAAAGAAAGATACAATCAAAGTTAACCTGTGATTCATATGCCTTAAGCCTAGGTAGTTAACAGTGGGCAATTATCAATAGGCCTCTGGTTATACCCCAATAAACATAGATAGAATTTATGATTCTATTCGGTTACACAGATAATTAGGGTATTCTTTTAGGTGACAGAGAGTCCAGGTATGAGCCCTGGGACTCTTCCTACTGGGGGCCTGGTTTTCCAGTTGGTATGTTGTTTCCATAGATACTGAGCATATAGCTCAAAGTCCACAGTCCAGCCCAAGATGGAGTCCTGCTTTCAAGATAAAGCCTGTTCTGTCTGTTTCCTCCTTCAGGTTGAATTTAGATAACCCCAGAAAGAATACACTTGACATTTTGGAGCCTAATCCTTAGCTCTCAATGAGCACGTTAGATAAGATCAGTAGTAATGGTGTAATTAACTCAGAATTTAGGATGATGCCAGGAGAAAAACAAGGAATAATGTGGTGCCAGGAGAAATAAAAATATACAAAAGATGGAATTTTCCAAGCTGTATGTTTTGGTGCCATATGATCTTGTTAATAGAAAATCCATGTTGAGAAAAAATGGAATCCACTAAGATTCATTGCAGTTATGGCAATGATTTCAAGTTAGTTATTCTCCATTTAATCAATGGAGAATAATATAGTTAAACAACATTGATTCAGTATGTAGAGAATAATCATCACATAAAGCAGTGCCACCAGGAGTGTAAGATCCAAGTTTCTAATGTGGTTCTTGAAGGAGATGGGTAGAAACATAATTATGTTCCCTTTGAAATCTGTGAAAACTTTAAATGTGTTCATTAGGACAAATAGTGTTTCTCCAACTGTATTCTATGGAGCTCCAATTCTAAGAGATTTTGGTAGTTATTTTTGAGAGAGAGAAAGAGGAAGAGAGGAGAATAGAGAGAGGTTCTGTGGCAATGTGTTAATCTGCTGGGTCAAAGTTATATAGCTTTTCTTTTTGCAAGGCATTTTGAGGCATCTTACTGTGCATAATAATCTAGTATGTATTATAATTTTCTAAAACTTTTTCTAAATAATTATTTAAATTAATATTAAATTAAATAATTATTTAAAACTTTTTCTAAATAATTTTCTAAACTTTTAAGACCACGTGACCCTTTTTCCCCTGGTTGAGAGTATCTGAGAATGCTGTTTCATAGAACAAAATGTAAAAAAAAAAAAGCTAAGTGTGTAGTCAAGTAAGTACCTAGTCTATTGGCATTCTACTGACAACTGTATCAATATAACAGTTCCAATAAGATACTTAACAGGCATTAAATTTATGTTACAATTATAATCTTGTTTTCTGTTGTTTATCTTATTTGCTCAACTAGTCTCTAAGCTCCTTAAGGACAGGGATTTGTTGACTAATTCTTTTCCATGTCCCCAGGTGTTGAGCACATAGTAAGTACTCAGACATTATGTGTAGCATGGATGGGTTGGGTGTTTATTTCATCGATGAGTGCTTCAGTTCAGTTCAGTTTAGTCGCTCAGTCGTGTCCGACTCTTAGTGACCCCATGAACCACAGCACGCCAGGCCTCCCTGTCCATCACCAACTCCCGGAGTTCACTCAGACTCATGTCCATCGAGTCGGTGATGCCATCCAGCCATCTCATTCTCTGCCGTCCCCGTCTCCTCCCACCCCCAATCCCTATGAGCATCAGACTCCTTTCCAGTGAGTCAACTCGTCACATGAGGTGGCCAGAGTATTGGAGTTTCAGCTTTAGCATCAGTCCTTCCAATGAACACCCAGGATTGATCTCCTCTAGAATGGACTGGTTGGATCTCCTTGCAGTCCAAGGGACTCTCAAGAGTCTCCTCCAGCACCACAGTTCAGAAGCATCAATTCTTCAGTGATCAGCTTTCTTCACAGTCCAACTCTCACATCGTTACATGACCATGGGAAAAACCATAGCCTTGACTAGACGGACCTTGGTTGGCAAAGTAATGTCTCTGCTTTTCAATATGCTATCTAGGTTGGTCATAACTTTCCTTCCAAGGAGTAAGCGTCTTTTAATTTCATGGCTGCAATCAGCATCTGCAGTGATTTTGGAGCCCACAAAAATAAAGCCTGACACTGTTTCCACTGTTTCCCCATCTATTTCCCATGAAGTGATGGGACCAGATGCCATGATCTTCGTTTTCTGAATGTTGAGCTTCAAGCGAAACTTTTCACTCTCCTCTTTCACTTTCATCAAGAGGCCTTTGAGTTCCTCTTCACTTTCTGCCATAAGGGTGGTGTCATCTGCATATCTGAGGTTATTGATATTTCTCCTGGCAATCTTGATTCCAGCTTGTACTTCCTCCAGCCCAGCGTTCCTCATGATGTACTCTGCATATAAATTAAATAAGCACGGTGACAGTATACAACCTTGACGTACTCCTTTTCCTATTTGGAACCAGTCTGTTGTTCCATGTCCAGTTCTAACTGTTGCTTTCTGACCTGCATACAGGTTACTCAAGAGGCAGGTCAGGTGGTCTGGTATTCCCATGTCTTTCAGAATGTTCCACAGTTTATTGTGATCCACACAGTCAAAGGCTTTGGCATAGTCAATGAAGCAGAAATAGATGTTTTTCTGGAACTCTCTTGCTTTCTCCATGATCCAGCAGATGTTGGCAATTTGATCTCTGGTTCCTCTGCCTTTTCTAAACCTGCTTGAACATCTGGAAGTTCACGGTTCACATATTGCTGAAGCCTGGCTTGGAGAGTTTTGAGCATGACTTTACTAGCGTGTGAGATGAGTGCAATTGTGCGGTAGTTTGAGCATTCTTTGGCATTGCCTCTCTTTAGGATTGGAATGAAGACTGACCTTTTCCAGTCCTGTGGCCACTGCTGAGTTCTCCAAATTTGCTGGCATATTGAGTGCAGCACTTTCACAGCATCATCTTTCAGGATTTGAATAGCTCAATTGGTCACGAGGGAAGCTCAAATAAAATATGCCCATAGGCTAAATTCTGTTTGGAGACTGCCTATTCATGACCTTTGCCTTAAGGGATTTCACTCAGTAGCACTTTTAAACAAGTGACTGACTGTGTAGCTGGTGCAGACTCTGTTCCCTATTTTCATCTCCAGCAACAAGTGGGGGAAAAAAGTCTTTAAGTGGTTTGGGGAGCAGTTAATAGACTAACTGGGAATAGCACTCAGAAACTCTCCTAATCACAGGATCCAATAGACTGGTCGATCAAGTGGAGAGTGAAGGGCACAATTTATGGATGTAGTACTATAAGAGGGGTATTGACAAATTGATCACCTTCCAGAGAAGAGCGATTTAGATGATGAAGGAGGTTGGTCTCAAATGTTTCAGATAAATGAAGAGCCCTGGGGATAAAGCACCCACCTTAGAGCTGCCCTGAAGTGGTGGCATGTGAAGCACAGAGGGGAACAAATCACTGGTGTGTGTTCTCTCTCCTCCTGTTCCATCTGAGCAGCCAGTTAGCATGCTCTGAATGTCGGTATCCTGATTATCACATGAGAATATATCTCATTTATACCTTTTGTGTGACTTAATGAGGAAAGACCTCAGCAGTCAATAGTTCTTGGCTACATTAAGGGAACTTTCACATGACTGACTGCATTTCATAATTGACTGTTCTTTTGCAGTCGCAGGTGCACAAGTCTTATGACCCAAACCGGCTTGTGGCAGCTCCTTTGCCTTTCCTCCTGGGCCTCCCTCTTTTCCTGGGTCACCCTGGCCTTACCTACCCTACCCCACCCATCCCGAATGACATCTTTTTCCCTCTCTGGCTCTTTTATGTGTCCTCATGTCCTATCTTCTCTGTATCCCATCTCCCCAGACCCTCACTTTCTGGTGGGGTGAATCTAATATCTCAATGAAATAAAGAATTCATGACTGCTTATGGCCAAAATGTTTCCCTTCTAAGCAAACATATTTGCAAGTTAATAGATACTTCAATCCTGTAACTCACACGCATGACTAATAGTGGGAATTTCTGGCAGCTTTGCATTGCCTGTGGGGGCTTTTCCCAGAGTGCCACAATTCATACCCAGCCGGTGACTGTTTGCTCCTTCTAGAAACAAGGTCAGCTCTACTCATGACCTTGGGGGACAAGGAGGAAAGAAAAAGCCTACTTAGAATTAGTGGAAATGAGGGTCTTGAATCAGTCTAAGGAGTGATTTTTTTCCTTTTCTCTTCTGCCACTCTTATTTTGTCTCTCATTTCTCTCCCTTATTTCCATCCCTTTGCCTCAACCTATGACACAGAGCTGGGGCTTCCCAGGTGGCTCAGTGGTAAAGAATCTGCCTGCCAGTGCAGAAGGATGCAAGGAGATGCAGGTTCAATCCCTGGGTCAGGAAGATCCCCTGGAGGAGGAAGTGGCAACCCACTCTAGTATTCTTGCCTGGGAAATCCCATGGACAGAGGAGGCTGGTGGGCTATACAGTCCATGGGGTCACAAAGAGTTGGACATGAATGAGTGACTGAGCACATGCGTGACACAGTGCTATCTCTTAACCCTATTGGTGACAGCCAGGTTCAAAGAGATTTCTAGTCTCTGTCCTAGGAAAATGTTTGTGTTTTGTGTCTATGCCCTACAGGTAGATGAACGAACACTGTTAAACTGTCCCATCAGCAGAAAGGCACTTCTGTTTCTCTGCACAGTCAAGGACTGTGACAACATTCATTCCCGTGGGATTATTTCGCAAGTAGCTGTACAGGAGACAGGCTTGGAGGGCTAGAAGTGAGCAAGTTAGAGCATGTGGCTGCAGGATGTGGCAAACATGCCCAGTCTAGGCCAGTTCTGCTCCAGTGGCTCTCTTCCAGCACCTGAGGTGATCAATGACTCCTTGGCTGACTTTTCTGATTTTAGTTAGGGGCACGAGACGGGGTTCTTTGGAAGGAATTGCCTTATGACTCTTACCAGTATAGATATCTGAGATCGGTAAGCACAGATTTCCCTAGTTCCATTATGTTCACCTGTGAGATTCTTAGCTACCTTGCTCTCTGCTAACCTGAAATCAGTGGTTTGAGAAGTCCGAAAATGTTCTATCAAGCTACCCTTGTAAAGGGATAAAGACTCAAAACTTGATATGGTGGGAGATTAGCCATGAACTGGATTCAACAGAGTGGAGTAGATGCTCAGAGAATGCCCACTTACTGAGTCAGGCAGTGTATTTTACAATCAGTCAAATTTCACAAGCTTAAATATTTGGTGATATTATCTTTATAAGGGAAGAAATGGAGCCTCAGGATATTCATCTATGATCATACGTAAGTGGTGGGGCTAGAATTTTAATCCACTTTTGTTCTAAAACCTTGCTGTTAAAGCAACCTGATGCAGACTACCTGCATGGCTCTTACATGCAACAGCACTGCATAAATGCCTTTAACTCCTTACTTTTTGGAGTAAAAGTTGCATGTGAAATAATTGGGCTTGAATTTTTCTGATAAAAGGTGTTTAATATTGCAATTAAATAATATAATCCTCCTTGCTTCTAAAACCATGCCTGCTTCATGCCTTTATACTCTTTGCCAGGAAACATTTGCACTTCTGGACTTCTTCCAGGAAGTCTTCACAGATTAACTTTATTTTACAATCACCTATTTCTTTCTCCTAAGTTCCCCTGGCAATTTAGTAAAAGTTTTCACCACACTGTCTGATGCTAATTTATAATTTATTATCTTAGACATCTTTGTGTAGGTTTTGTCTCATCAATTAAATTAATGTTCTTTAAGATTCTTTGTTCCCTTGCAAAGTTTTATCTTGACATTTAGACACAAAATACAATTATGGAGTTAGGAGCTGGGCTCAGTATTTTCACAGTTGTGATCTCATTTAAGCATCAAAAAAAAAAAAAAAAGAAAGAAAGAAATCCTGTGAGGTATTGTCACCTTAGCCCCACGTTACAAATGATGAAATTTGGAGATGTTAAGTAATTTTCTCAATGTTTTACAACAACTGAATGATAATACAAGTTTGAAGATTCAGATGCCTATTATTTCCTCAAAGCCTGAGCCTTTCCACTAATAAATACTTATAGAACCATGTATTCCTTATAGTACTATGATATGATTTGACTACAGTATTCTTATATGTAGACAGTTAAAACACACACACAAACACACACAGAAATTTTAGCAAAACAAAGAGTAGATTTTAACAAATCAGAGATTCTAAGGAAGACCTGTGGAAAACTGAAAACTTGATTTGCTCCCTTGTATACTGATCCAGATCCAGAAAAATATGATTCAAATCTTTAGTAACTGTGTGACTCTGAGAATTTCCATTTACCCTTCTGAATTTCAGTTTTTTCTTCTTGCAAGATGGGGAAGTATAATAGCTATGCCAAGTGAAGAAAATATAGAGAAACACATAAAATGGTGTCTGGGAAATAGTAGGTACTCAATAAATAATATTAATTATTATGATTAGTATCATTATTGTCATCATCATTATTACTAGAACACTTGCAAAGATGACCTCACAGCCATGTAACACAAGAAAGCAGTCTGATAAATGGTCTCAGAAAAATTGATATTTTTAATAGGGTGCTTCATTTACAGGGGATGAATTTTAAAAATTACGAAGTTAACCTGGGGCTATGACAAACTCTTAGGGCTATGTAGCCCTAAGCAAAGGGTTATATAGGTTGGTATTTTGGGCAAAACTGTTTCATTCGGGGAGATGCAATCATGTGGAATAATTTGTCAATTAAGGTGGTCACAGCAAATATTGTTGTCTGTAAAAATGAGCTTTTGCAGCCAGCAAAACATTTTAACGATGTGTGAGCCCAGAGCAAAGGCTGCTGAGACAAAGCTGAGGGGAAAATGAGTCCTGAGGACAAGCATGTTAAAGAGAATGGCCTTTTCCTGTCCAGCAATTCCTTATGTCATTATGATTCATCAGTGGTAGTTTATAAAAGGCAGTTAAATGGCCTCCTTTGGCTGTCAAATAGGAAAGTAATTCATCAGTTCAAGTCCATAAATCATTTCTTGGTACTGGGAGAACTTTATATAGCTAGAAGCTCTCTGTGATGTGGTACCATGCTCCCGCAAGACTACTGAGAAGCACCAGATGCAGAAGCCTAAGTGACGAGCAGCATAGCATCTGCAGCAGAGAGGGGTGATTCCTTTCTGGGCACATTGCCTTGATCCTCTCTGACTGTTTAGAAAAAACACTCAATTGAATATCTGGCTTATGGTAATCATTTGATATAGCTGGGTTAGTGTTAGGGTTGGATGAATTCATTTTAATGTTTTGAATCCTTTGTGTCAGACTTTACTTGTAGTTTCTGATAATGCTCTTCAACTGTATTCTGGGAAATTGAGATGGAAAGGCAGTGATCATAATGTTCAAGGATATGGGATCAATACCCCGAGTCATTTGCTCAATTTTGAAATGCAGGGCTTCATAGCTTCACTATAAGCTATGGCATAAAAGTTGCATGTGAAATAATTGGGCTTGAATTTTTCTGATAAAAGGTCTTTAATATTACAATTAAATAATATAATCTTCCTTGTTTCTAAAACCAGACATCTGTTAGTATCAATACCCTTATATATTGTGCCAGTAAAATTATCTTCAAAATACTATTTAATTTATTTACCTCCTGTCTACAGTGAGGACAACTGGTGGCACAGAGAGTAAAGAATACACCTGCAATGCAGGAGACCTGGGTTCCATTGCTGGGTGGGGAAGATCCCATGGCAGAGGGCACTGGCAACCCACTCCAGTATTCTTGCCTAGAGAATCCCATGGACAGAGGAGCCTGGTGGGCTGTAGTCCATAGGGTTGCAAAGAGTCAGACACTGAGTGACTGAGCACTCACACTGTCTACAATATGAGGTGAAAGGTGAAAAAGACATTTTGAGGCAAGTGAGCAAGTGTTTATTATCTAATTCCATGATTATTAAGCCTGAACCCACAATCAGCATATTTGATATTTTTTAAATCCTCATTGTGATAAATAAGTAGAAGTGAAATAAAAAGAGAAACACTCAGCTGTAATTGAGCTTATAGTATATAATGGTGAGACTAAGCAAATGAACACAAGTATAAGTATATCAGTAATTGCAATAAGTGATAGGAAAATAACTGAGAAATAGGTAGGCCTTTACTTTATACAAGATCATTGGGGAAAGTCTACTTGAAGCAAAGTAACTTTTAAGTAGTTCCCTGAAGTTTAAGAAAAAACCATCTAGGTGAAGAGTGGACAAAAATTATTTCAGAGGGAACAGCACGTGTTGGCTTTGAGGTGCCAAAGATCCTGTATGCTTAGGAAACAGGGAGAGAGCAGTGTGGTGGGATCACAGGGTTTTGGACAGAATGAGATTGGAAAGGTAGACAAGGACAAAAGAGCACCATGCCATAGGGGGTTTTGATCTTTATCTGAAGAATGGGAGGACACCATTGAATAATTTTAAGTAGAGCAATGTCATATTCCTTCTGACTTACATAAAAAAAAATCTTCCTTTAGATGCTCCATGGATAATAGATGGAAAGAATCAGGGAGACAAGTTAAGAGGCTATTATATTTTCTTTATCACTTCCACTGTTGGTGGACATCTAGGTTGCTTCCATGTCCTGGCTATTGTAAATGGCACTACAATGAGCATTACAGTACATGTGTCTTTTTGAATTATGGTTTTCTTTGGGTATATGCCCAGGAGTGGGATTGCTGGGTCACATGGTCATTCTCTTTTTAGTTTTTAAGGAATCTTTATAGTGTTCTCCATGTGGTACACATATACAATTGAATATTACTCAGTAATAAAAAATAATAAAAAGTATTAAAAAGTAATAAAAATATTACTCAGTAATAAAAAGAAACGAAATTGTGTTATTTGCAGAGACATGAATGGATCTAGAAAATGTAATATAGAGGAAAGTAAATCAAATGAAAGTGAAGTCTTTCAGTCCTGTCTGACTCTGCGAACCCATGGACTATAGCCCACCAGGCTCCTCCGTCCATGGAATTTTCTAGGCAAGAGTACTGGAGTGGATTGCCATTTCCTTCTCCAGAGATTTCCTGACCCAGGGATCGAACCCAGGTCTCCTGCATTGCAGGCAGATGCTTTACCGTCTGAGCCACCAGGGAAGCACAAATATATTAATGCATGTATGTGGAATATGAAAAAAAAATGGTATAGACCATCTTATTTACAAAGCAGAGATAGAGACACAGACATAGAGAACAAATGTATAAATACCAAAGGGGAAAGGTGGGTGGAATGAATTGGGAGATTGAGATTGACATACATATACTATTGATACATGTATAAAATAGATAACTAATGAGAACCTACAGTATAGCACAGGGATCTCTACTCAATGCTCTATGGTGACCTAAATGGAAAGATTATCCAAAAAAGAGAGGATGTATGTGTATGTATAGCTGATTTATTGTGCTATACAGCAGAAACTAAACACAACACTGTAAAGAAACTATACTGCAATAAAAAATATTAATGACTTCTACAAAGTAAAAAAGAAAGAAAAAATAAAAGGAAAAAGAAAAAAGAGCAGCATCCAGAAGGAAGATGATGATGGCTTGGACTGGAGTGATGGTGACAGTAAAATGCAGACAGATTCAAGACATATTACAGAGATAAAAATGATTGGACTTCCTCTTGATGATCCCTAGGTTTTTGGTAAGTAATACAGTAGATAGTAGTGGTATTTACTGAAATGGGGAGGAGTCAGGAGGCAAGATTCAAGAGTTGTTTTGATGTTGTTGTTCAGTCACTGAGTCCTGTTGGACTCTTTGTAAACCCATGGACTGCAGCATGCCAGGCTCCTCTGTCTTCCACTATTTCCTGGACTTTCCTCAAATTCATGTCCATTGAGTCAGTGATTCTATCTAACCATCTCATCTTCTCCACCCTCTTCTTTTGCCTTTGATCTTTCCCAGCATTAGGGTCTTTTCCAATGAGTCAGTTCTTCATATCAGGTGGCAAAGTATTAAAGCTTCAGCACCAGTCCTTCCAATGAATATTTAGGGTTGATTTCCTTTATGATTGACTGGCTTGATCATGCAGTCCAGGGGACTCTCAAGAGTCTTCTCCAGCACCACAATTCAAAAGCATCAATTATTCAGCACTCATCCTTATTTATGGTCCAACTCTCACATCCGTACATGATTACTGGAAAGACCATAGCCTCAACTATATGTACCTTTGTTGCAAAGTGATGCCTCTGCTTTTTAATATGCTGTCTAGATTTGTCATAGCTTTCCTTCCAAGGAGCAAGTGTCGTTTCATTTCATGGATGCAGTTACCATCCACAGCGATTTTGCTACCCAAGGGAAAAAATATGTCACTGTTTCTACTTTTTCCCCTTCTATTTGCCATGAAGTGATGGAACCAGATGCCATGATCTTAGTTCTTTGAATGTTGAAGCATTAAGCCATCTTTTTCAGTCTTGTCTTTTACCCTTATCAAGAGACTGTTTAGTTCCTCTTTACTTCTTGCTATTATAGTGGTATCATTGCATATCTGAGGTTGTTGCTATCTCCTGGCAGTCTTGATTCCAGCTTGTTATTCACCCAGCCTAGCATTTCACATGATGTACTCTTCATATAAGTTAAATAAGTAGGGTGATGATGCACAGCCTTGTTGTACTCCTTCTGTTCTCTTTTGGCCACCTTTTATTTGAGAAACCCATTAGACATCCTGGTGGAGATGTTGAGTAGGTAGTTAGATATGTAAATTATGCATTCAAGGAGAGATCTGAGATAGAGATATAAATTTTTGAGCTGTCTGCATGGTATATAGGGTAGAATACAACGAAGTACTAAATTGTGTGGGGCAACTGATGGTGATGATAGAAGATTAATGAAAACTGCAGCTCCTAGGCCCTATGTTACATATTTTCTCCAGAATCAGGACAGGGAAAGAAAGTTACTTGTCATGGTTTTTCCAGACTTCATCAAATTGTTAAATATCAAGCATGATGTTTGTACTTGTATTTTTGCTGATATGTAGGGATGACATCCTGTATTTAGATGACATTTGAATCCTTCAGAGCTAGCAGAATATAACTAATACCATAATAACTATGGTCACTATTTATTATATATAAATAAAGTTAAATAACAAGAAATAAGGATAGAAAAGAGCAACCAAAAAAATTGACACTTAATCTTGTTGGCCATTCTGAAGGTGACTGCCTGCCTAGACCAGCAACTACCTTTATAACTTTTGATATCTTGCTCTGAATTCTTAGTTTCATGTTTACTTCCAACAGGACGATAGTTCCCTAAGTGCAGTACATGAAAGGAGCATAGAACCTGGTATATAGTTGATTCATAATAAATGATAACTATTATGATATAATTTTCATCACTTCATTGAATGATAATGTCACAGAAGCCCTGTGAAGTAGATGTTATTTTACTGGTGAGGAAATCAAAAGAGCTTCCCTGGTGACTCAGTGGTAAAGACCTGCTAATGTAGGAGACGGGTTCAATCCTTGGGTCGAGAAGATCCCCTCGAGGAAGAAATGACAACCCACAGCAGTATTCTTGCCTGGGAAATCCATGGACAGAGGAATCTGGTGGGCTACAGTCCATGGGGTCGCAAAGAGCCAGACAGGACTTAACAGCTAAAGAGCACCAACAACAGAAATAAAAACTCTGAGGTTAAGGAAGTTTCCCAAGGTCATACAGCAATTAAGGGACTAATTTTGAATTAAAGGCCAATTTCTCTACTTTCTAAGCCTATCATCCATATATTCTAAAGTTGAATCAGCAGTTGAAGCCAGGAGACTGCCATAGAGAACAGTGGGAAGTAAAGGTTTGATAGTTGAGTTGATTCCTAGAGGATCTTCAGTTCCAGAGAGAATAACTCCTATTCTTGGACTGTTTGTGAGTATGCACAATGGAGAAGCTATGATTTTTGCCTTACTGATAAACAGGGTCCAGCATTCAGATAATAGGTACCTGTTTCCAAACTAAAATCCCTCACAATTCTGCATAAACTCTGCTCATTAGCCTGTGCCTTTTAGCTTGCCTTCCTTTGTGCCTTCTAGTGTGCACACCTTTCCTTCTTGTATTTCCTCATTTTAACTCAATTTAAAGAAGTTTTTTCTTGGTCTCTCTTCTCTGGAAATACACTATACTAATTGCTGTTACATTGGTTATTGGGACCATGCAGATATATCATACCAACTAGCCCATGTCAATCTGGGGAAGGACTGAAAGAAATGGCAGAGATATCCAACATAACTTCTTTAGAGTTCTGCAAGAGACAGCATGCATTTATACTGCCCTGTAAACTAAATATTCTTTAATTCTTGGAGGCTTCTTTTTCAGTTGTTTGACTGATTTCTACTCACTTGGAATTCTAGCTGCACAGACTTTTGATTTACCCAGTAACATTTGTGAAGTAGAAGTAGCTTCAGGAGGGGATAAAAGCTAGAAGTGACTTCAATAAGAATATGGTCTGATCCCCTCATCTTTTTATATGAGGTGGCAGAACCCAGAAATGTTAATTTATGTACCCTAAAGACATAGTTTGGGAGTAGATAAGCTGAAACTTATTCTAATAAAATGCTTCTTTCTACCACTTTCTGCTGCTCCATAGGACCTTTTTAACGTAGTCTTAAGTCTTGCCTTAGAGGCTTTTTTATGCCCAATTTAATCGATATCTTCATTATAATTGAAATATTTAAGTCAGATTGATGTAAGGTCTTCAGAGAGTTTCTGCTAATCTGGTTTATAAAAGTTATTCAAGCAAAACTGGAAATATATGTGTTTTTGATATTTTCCAGAAGCCATTAGCTTATATTCTTCACTAACTTATTTTCAAACTCGTCCTAAAAAACTCCATGTTTATCCCTTTTTGGTTGGTACACAAATCAGTTTTGTACTCTAAAGATTGTTTGATCCTGAAAATATGTACCGTTCCTTCCTTAGGGATCATGCACACTCCAAAATCACCTCATGAACTATGTCATGAACATTGCAGTCTATTAGCAGGGAAATACCAGGTAGCAGAATTGAGAAAATCACCCCCAGCAGTCTCCCTTGCTCTAGAGAAAGTACGCTGAGTGCAAAGAGCATAGGATTTAAAGTCAGAAAGATTTAGTTTCAAATTCTTTCTTTACCAGTAACTTGCTGAGTGAGCCTGGACAAGTTATTGTACTTCTCTAAGACTGCATTTCTACATCTATTTGTATACCTTTACCTTGCAGAATTCTTGGGAGAATTTGAGATAACAGAGTAAATGATACCTATTTCTATCATTGCTGTTGTCATGATTACTATTTACTGATCCTGTGACCATTACTACTAGTACAAGTACTACCGCTGATACTTCCTTAGGAGGCTGCAAAGGAGTCGTCCCTGATGGCTTAGATGGTAAAGAATCTGCCTGCAATGCGGGAGACCTGGGTTGAATCCCTGGGTTAGGAAGATCACCTGGAGAAAGAAATGGTTACCCACTCCAATACTCTTGCCTGAAGAATCCTACAAACAGAGGGGCCTGGTGGGCTATCGTCCATGGGGTTGCAAAGAGTCGAACATGACTGAGCAACTGAGCATGCACGCACCCACACACACCCTTGTGTATAGTATTTTGGCAGATGGAATCAGCTGAAGAGCAGAAAAAAAACATGACACAGTGTAGAACATAGCAGCTTCTAATAATACATTAAAAGTCAGAAATTTCAAATAACCTACTCAATAAAATCAGTAATTTAGTTGAGTTATAGACAATACAACTTTATGCATCAAACTTGGACTGGTGATCTATTTCACATATGGTAATATACATGTTTCAATGCTATTCTCTCAAATCATCCCAACCTTGCCTTCTCTCACAGAGTCCAAAAGTCTGTTCTTTATGTCTCTTTTGCTGTCTCTCATATGGGGTCATCGTTACCATCTTTCTAAATTCCATATATATGTGTTAATATACTGTATTGGTGTTTTTCTTTCACCACAATATTATAAAGTAATTAGCCTTCAATTAAAATAAATTAATTGAGAAAAACAAAAAATGCAACTTTATAAATAAAACTGTTAGAAAAATAACCCTCTCATTAAACTAGCCAGTAAGTTCCCTCAGAATAGGAGCTATCTATCTTACCCCTTTGCATTCCTGTCTCTGTAGCATGGTGCTTGACACAGAGTGATGAAAGAATATTTGTTGAATAAGTGATAGAAATTCCTAAAAGTATGTATTCGTTAGTTTGTTGTTGTTTCTGAATAGCTGTTTTTTTTTTAATTTATTTAAAAATATATTTGAAATCCTACTATACAACAGTGCAAAGCTCTGGGAATGCAGTGGGGAGCAAAGTCATACACAGTTATTACCTTTAAGAGCTTCAAATCTAGTGGGAGAAACACACCTTACACAAACGAAATAAGTATAAAGCTTTAATTGTGAAACTAGTGTTAAGGAAAGAGGTACGTGTGCTAAAAGAGCATGTATTAGTGGGATGTAAGCTAGTCAGAGAGGGCAGGAATGACTTCTTATAGAAAATAAAGGTTAAGCAGGGGTACAGAGTGTAAATGGGCATTAGTTAGGATAAGGAAGAAAGGGTTTTTTCTGGCAAAAGCATCAGCATGTGCAGGTGTGTTCTGTAGAGAGATAAAGATAAGTATCAGTGGCTAACTAAGTTCAAATGCAGCTGGCTGGAGTGAAGTGAGGGAGGAAGACACTAAAACAAGCTAAAGCTAAAGTAGTGGTTAGAGGACAGACAATCTGGGGCCTTTATGGCACACTAAAGATTGCCTCTTTAGTGTCAATCTTTAAGTTCAATGCCTCCCACTAAATAATTTCAGTATAGAGAATGGATTGGAGGGGAACCAGAATAGATGGGATTGCTCTAGTCGAGGCTAGAGGTAATCATAACTTGGACTAGGGTGGAAGTTGTGCCTATAGAGAGAAGTAAATGGACTTGAGAGGCTAGTTAGAACATAAAATCAACAGAACTTGGTGATGGATTAGATAGGGAGTATTAGAGCAATAAACAGGTATCTCTTAAGTAATGCTTAGGCTTCTTGCTTGTTCAGCTGAATGAATTGTGGTTCCTTTTTAGTCAGAGGTCCAGGTATGACAAAGTTTATTCAATCACAGATTTTCCTATATGTTACTATGTGCCACTAGAGAAACCCAAATAAGACGGTAGGTATTGGGAGGGGGCATCAGAGGGCAGACACAGTGAAATCATAATCACAGGAAACTAGTTGATTTGATCACATGGACCACAGCCGAATGTGGTCCACTGGAGAAGGGAATGGCAAACCACTTCAGTATACTTGCCTTGAAAACCCCATGAACAGTATCAAAAGGCAAAATGATAGGATACTACATGAGGAATTCCCCAGGTCGGTAGGTGCCCAGTATGCTACTGGAGATCAGTGGAGAAGTAACTCTAGAAGGAATAAAGGGATGGAGCAAAAGCAAAACCAATACCCAGTTGTGGATGTGACCGGTGATAGAAGCAAGGTCCGGTGCTGTAAAGAGCAATACTGTATAGGAACCTGGAATGTGAGGTCCATGAATCAAGGCAAATTGGAAGTGGTCAAACAGGAGATGGCAAGAATGAACATAGACATTCTAGGAATCAGTGAATTAAAAAGGACTGGAATGGGTGAATTTAACTCAGATGACCATTATATCTCCTACTGTGGGCAGGAATCCCTTAGAAGAAATGGAGTAGCCATCATGGTCAACAAAAGAGTCCGAAATGCAGTACTTGGATGCAATTTTAAAAACGACAAAATGATTTCTGTTCGTTTCCAAGGCAAACCATTCAATATTACAGTAATCCAGGCCTATGCCCCAACCAGTAACGCTGAAGAAGCCGAAGTTGAACAGTTCTATGAAGACCTACAAGACCTTTTAGAACTAACACCCAAAAAAGATGTCCTTTTCATTACAGGGGACTGGAATGAAAATGTAGGAAGTCAAGAAACACCTGGAGTAACAGGCAGGCTTGGCCTTGGAGCACGGAATGAAGCAGGGCAAAGGCTAATAGAGTTTTGTCAAGAAAACGCACTGGTCATAGCAAACACCCTCTTCCAACAACACAAGAGAAGACTCTACACATGGACATCACCAGATGGTCAACACCGAAATCAGATTGATTATATTCTTTGCAGCCAAAGATGGAGAAGCTGTATACAGTTAGCAAAAACAAGACCAGGAGCTGACTGTGGCTCAGATCATGAACTCCTTATTGCCAAATTCAGACTTAAATTGAAGAAAGTAGGGCAAACCACTAGACCATTCAGGTATGACCTAAATCAAATCCCATATGATTATACAGTGGAAGTGAGGAATAGATTTAAGGGACTAGATCTGATAGATAGAGTGCCTGATGAACTCTGGACGGAGGTTCGTGACATTGTAAAGGAGACAGGGACCAAGACCATCCCCATGGAAAAGAAATGCAAAAAAGCAAAATGGTTGCCTGAGGAGTCCTTACAAATAGCTGTGAAAAGAAGAGAAGTGAAAAGCAAAGGAGAAAAGGAAAGATATAAGCATCTGAATGCAGAGTTCCAAAGAATAGCAAGGAGAGATAAGAAAGCCTTCCTCAGTGATCAATGCAAAGAAATAGAGGAAAACAACAGAATAGGAAAAACAAGAGATCTCTTCAAGAAAATTAGAGATTCCAAGGGAACATTTCATGCAAAGATGGGCTCGATAAAGGACAGGAATGGTATGGACCTAACAGAAGCAGAAGATATTAAGAAGAGGTGGCAAGAATACACAGAAGAATTGTACAAAAAAATCTTCATGACCAAGATAGTCACGATAACGTGATCACTGACCTAGAGCCAGACATCTTGGAATGTGAAGTCAAGTGGGCCTTAGAAAGCATCACTAGGAACAAAGCTAGTGGTGGTGATGGAATTCCAGTTGAGCTATTTCAAATCTTGAAAGATGATGCTGTGAAAGTGCTGCACTCAATATGCCAGCAAATTTGGAAAACTCAGCAGTGGCCTCAGGACTGGAAAAGGTCAGTCTTCATTCCAATCCCAAAGAAAGGGAATGCCAAAGAATGCTCAAACTACCAGACAATTGCCCTCATCTCACACGCTAGTAAAGTCATGCTCAAAATTCTCCAAGCCAGGCTTCAGCAATATGTAAACCGTGAACTCCCAGATGTTCAAGCAGGTTTTAGAAAAGGCAGAGGCACCAGAGATCAAATTGCCAACATCCGCTGGATCATGGAGAAAGCAAGAGAGTTCGAGAAAAATATCTATTTCTGCTTTATTGACTATGCCAAAGCCTTTGACTGTGTGGATCACAATAAACTGTGGAACATTCTGAAAGAGATGGGAATACCAGACCACCTGACCTGCCTCTTGAGAAACCTGTATGCAGGTCAGGAAGCAACAGTCAGAACTGGACATGGAACAACAGACTGGTTCCAAATAGGAAAGGGAGTGCGTCAAGGCTGTATATTGTCACCTTGCTTATTTAACTTATATGCAGAGTACATCATGAGGAACGCTGGGCTGGAAGAAACACAAGCTGGAATCAAGATTGCTGGGAGAAATATCAATAATCTCAGATATGCAGATGACACTACCCTTATGGCAGAAAGTGAAGAGGAACTCAAAAGCCTCTTGATGAAAGTAAAAGAGGAGAGTGAAAAGGTTGGCTTGAAGTTCAACATTCAGAAAACAAAGATCATGGCATCTGGTCCCATCACTTCATGGAAAATAGATGGAAAAACAGTGGAAAGTGTCAGACTTTATTTTTTGTGGGCTCCAAAATCACTGCAGATGCTGATTGCAGCCATGCAATTAAAAGACGCTTACTCCTTGGAAGGAAAGTTATGATCAACCTTGATAATATATTAAAAAGCAGAGACATTACTTTGCCAACAAAGGTCTGTCTAGTCAAGGCTATGGTTTTTCCCGTGGTCATGTATGGATGTGAGAGTTGGACTGTGAAGAAAGCTGATCGCTGAAGAATTGATGCTTTTGAACTGTGGTGTTGGAGAAGACTCTTGAGAGTCCCTTGTACCGCAAGGAGATCCAACCAGTCCATTCTAAGGGAGATCGATCCTGGGTGTTCATTGGAAGGACTGATGCTAAAGCTGAAACTGCAATACTTTGGCCACCTCATGTGACAAGTTGACTCACTGGAAAAGACTCTGATGCTGGGAAGGGTTGGGGGCGAGAGGAGAAGGCGACGACCGAGAATGAGATGGCTGGATGGCATCACCGACTCTGTGGACATGAGCTTGGGTGAACTCCGGGAGTTGGTGATGGACAGGGAGGCCTGGCGTGCTGTGATTCATGGGGTCGCGGAGAGTCGGACATGACTGAGCGACTGAACTGAACTACTATGTGCCAGGTGTCATGATAGATGTAGGAGATTCAGAGATAAATAAATTATTGTGCTTATCTTCAAGAATCTCACAATCTAGTTGGGGAGAGATTGACAAAATTAGCAGGTAGTTATAGTTAGTATAACAGTGTACATGTAACTGTTCATGGGATTCTGATGAGGGTGAATGAAAAGATTGAAAAAAGTTGGCTTAAAACTCAACATTCAAAAAACTAATATCATGGCATCGAGTCCTATAACTTCATGGCAGATATATGGTGGAAAAGTGGAAACAGTGACAGGTTTTATTTTCTTGGGCTCCAAAATCACTGTGGATGGTGACTGCAGCCATGGGATTAAAAGACCCTTGCTCCTTGGAAGGAAAGCTATGACAAACCTAGACAGTGTATTAGAAAGCAAAGACATCACTTTGCTAACAAAGGTCAATATAGTCAAAGCTATGTTTTTTCCAGTAGTCATGTAAGGATGTGAGAGTTGGACTATAAATAAGGCTGAGTGCTGAAGAATTGATTCTCTCAAACTCTGGTACTGGAGAAGACTCTAGAGAGTCCCTTGGACTGCAAGGAGATCCAACCAGTCAATCCTAAAGGAAATCAGTCCTGAATATTCATTGGAAGGACTGGTGCTGAAGTTGAAGCTCCAATACTTTGGCCACCTGATATGAAGAGCCAACTCATTGGAAAAGACCCTGATTCTTAGAAAGATTGAAGGCAAAAGAAGAGGGCAGCAGAGGATGAGGTGGTTAGATAGCATCACTGACCCAATGGATATGAGTTTGAGCAAACTCTGGGAGACAATGTAGGATAGGGAAGCCTAGTATGCCGCAATCCATGAGGTCACAAGGAGTCGGACATGACTTAGTTCCTGAACAACAGTGGACTAAATATCTGATAAAAGTCTTCCAAGGGTTCTATGGAAGCCTAGAAGAGGGGAAATGCCTAGACATTGGACAGAGTTGGTGAATTATGTTGGAGGAAGCCAAGAAAAAGAGGGGTCATTACGGAGTTAGGTCATTTTGGATTTTATATGCACTCTTTCGTTGGACATATTCACTAGACATTAAACTTTGAAAAGTAAAAGACACCATTTTCCCCTGTTCTCCTTCTCTGTCTTCTGCTCAATACACTAAGAAACCTGGCTGTATATTCCATGACTGTGAGTCAAGAGGCAATTTCCAGTGTCACTGACTGATTTCTCAATTTCTGGCAGACTATTAAGTGTTCTTCTCTCATTACAAGATACAACAGGCACCTGAAAAGTGCTGTGTAAATCAAATTTGGGTAAATTAAACCTTGCTTTAAATAACCTGAGTAGTTTGCTATTTACTTTTGTAAATTAAAACATCATTTTCTAATTTTCTTCCATATACTTCCATTTAATTCTTCAACTTTTCTTAAGGCAGCACCTATTTTTGTATTTACTTAAGTTTTATTTAAATAATGTCTAAGTAGTTTTTTCTTACATTCATTTATTTTGACATTAACTTTGTGATAGTTTATATTGAATAAAATATACCTGTTAATGAGTTTTGACAAATGCCTGCACCTATGTAACCCTAAAAAGTGTGGTTAATCCCTTTCACTCCTGGTTCCAGGAAGCCATCTATCTACTCTTTGTCACATGATTAATTTTGATGTGGTTCTCACATTTCATGGCATCTAGTGAATAAGGGAATGGCTGGCTACCCACTTCAATATTCTTGCCTGGAGAATTCTGTGGACAGAGAAGCTTGACGGACTACAGTCCATGGGGTCACAAAGACTTGAACACTACTGAGCGACTAAAATACAACACAACAGTGAATATTGTTTTGAGCATATACTGGGGGGAGCCATTCCCCTTTTATTTACTTCAAGTTAGAATTCTTATATCCTAACCTATTACTACAGAGACTATGGAAGACTGTTGATCACATCATGCTTGTTTTAGCATGTATCTTGGGATTGTGGTAAAAGTACTATTCTTAAAGAGTGAATTCTGCGAAAGATAATCTGTGTCTGTAGTGGGTGGGGGTGGGGGGCCTGGCTACAAAATATTGTGCCTTCATCACATGCTCTCAGTCATTTCCACCCAAATTAAGTTACCATTAGGGACTTGTACTGTCTTTTTCTTTTTGTTAAAACTATCATTTTTTAACCTTAATAGGTAAAGGGTAGTTTATTGCAGTGGGCACAGGATTTGCCAAACAGACTAGAGTTTAAATCCTTGTCCTACCCTCTGCCAGCTATATGAACCTGAATAAGGCACCTAGCTTTTCTGAGCCTCAGTTACTCCCATCTGTAAAGTGGGAATAATAATGTTTCTTTATCAGAATATCATGAGGATTAAAAGTGATATTGCATAAAAAGTCTGCCTAGCATAGAAGAATCATAAATGAATGCAGGTCCTTCTAGTCCCAAATTAGAGGACATAAGTAAGAATTTACTAAATACATAATTTTCCTGAGAGTGTACTAAGGAGGCTTGAGCTGATTCAGTAGAAGTTTAAGTTATAAGCTAATAGGTTGATGACACTGGAAGAAATTTCAGTCTCAAAGTCTCATTTGATTGAAGAGCACAAGAATCTAGAGGGTTGAAGTGACTCACTTGATGTTAACAGCCAGTGTGTTCATTAATACATTCAGTTCAATTCAGTCTCTCAGTCATGTCCAACTCTTTGCAACCCCATTGACTGTAGCACACCAGGCCTCCCTGTCCATCACCAAATCCCAGAGTTTACTCAAACTCATGTCCATTGACTCAGTGATGCCCTCCAACCATCTCATCCTCTGTTGTCCCCTTCTCCACCCGCCTTCAATCTTTCCCAGCATCAGGGTCTTTTCCAATGAGTCAGTTTTTTGCATCAGGTGGCCAAACTATAGGAGCTTCAGCTTCAACATCAGTTCTTCCAATGAATATCCAGGATTTATTTCCTTTAGGATGGATGGGCTGGATCTCCTTGCAGTCCAACGGACTCTCAAGAGTCTTCTCCAACACCACAGTTCAAAAGCATCAATTCTTCAGCACTCAGTTTTCTTTATAATCCAAATCTCACATCCATACATGACTACTAGAAAAAACATAGCCTTGACTAGACAGACCTTTGTTGGCAAAGTAATGTCTCTGCTTTTTAGTATGCTGTCTAGGTTGGAGAAGGAAATGGCAACCCACTCCAGTGTTCTTGCCTGGAGAATCCCAGGGACGGGGGAGCCTGGTGGGCTTCTGTCTATGGGGTCACACAGAGTCGGACACGACTGAAGTGACTTAGCAGCAGCAGTAGCAGGTTGGTCATAAATTTTCTTCCAAGGAGTAAGTGTCTTTTAATTTCATGACTGCAATCACCATATGCAGTGATTTTGGAGCCCAAGAAAATAAAGTCTGTCACTGTGTCCATTGCTTCCCCATCTATTTGCCATGAAGTGATGGCACCAAATGCCATCATCTTTGTTTTTTGAATGTTGAGTTTTAAGCCAACTTTTTCACTCCCTTCTTTCAATTTCATCAAGCAACTCTTTCGTTCTTCTTCACTTTCTACCATAAGTGTGGTGCCATCTGCATATCTGAGGCTATTGATATATCTCCCGGCAATCTTGATTCCAACTTGTTCTTCATCCAGCCCAGCATTTCATGATGTACTCTGCATATAAATTAAATAAGCAGGGTGACAATATAAAGGCTTGACGTACTCCTTTTCCTATTTGGAACCAGTCTGTTTTTCCATGTCCAGTTCTAACTGTTGCTTCCTGACCTGCATACAGATTTCTTAAGAGGCAGGTCAAGTAGTCTGGTATTCCCATCTCTTTAAGAATTTTCCACAGTTTGTGGTTATCCACACAGTCAAAGGCTTTGACATAGTCAATAAAGCAGAAATAGATATTTTTCTGGAACTCTCTTGTTTTTTCAATGATCCAGCAGATGTTGGCAATTTGATCTCTGGTTCCTCTGCCTTTTCTAAAACCAGCTTGAACATCTGGAAGTTCACAGTTCACATACTGTTGAAGCCTGGTTTAGAGAATTTTGAGCATTACCTTACTAGTGTGTGAGAAGAGTGCAATTGTGTGGTAGTTTGAGCATTCTTTGGCATTGCCTTTCTTTGGGATTGGAATGAAAACTGACCTTTTCCAGTCCTGTGGCCACTGCTGAATTTTCCAAATTTGCTGGCATTTGAGTGCAGCACTTTCACAGCATCATCTTTTAGGATTTAAATAACTCAACTGGAATTCCATCATCTCCACTAGCTTTGTTCTTAGTGATGCTTCCTAAGGCCCACTTGACTTTGCATTCCAGGGTGTCAGCCTCTAGGTGAGTGATCATACCATCATGATTATCTGGGTCATGAAGACCTGTTTTGTATAGTTCTTCTGTGTATTCTTGCTACCTCTTCTTAATATCTTCTGTTTCTGTTATGTCCATACCATTTCTGTCCTTTATTGTGCCCATCTCTGCATGAAATATTCTCTTTGTATCTCTAATTTTCTTGAAGAGAGCTCTAGTCTTTCCCATTCTATTGTTTTCCCCTATTTCTTTGCACTGATCACTGAGGAAGGCTTTCTTATCTCTCCTTGCTATTCTTTGGAACTCAGCGTTCCATGGATATATCTTACCTTTTCTCCTTTGCTTTTCACTTCTCTTCATTTCACAGCTATTTGTAAGGCCTCCTCAGACAGCCAGTTTGCTTTTTTGTATTTCATTTTCTTTGGGATGGTCTTGATTCCTGCCTCCTGTACAGGACATTGTGACCACATCCATGGTTCTTCAGGCACTCTATCAGATTTAATCCCTTGAATCTATTTCTCAATTCCACTGTATAATCGTTAAGGATTTGGTTTAGGTTATACCTAAATGATCTAGTGATTTTCCCTACTTTCTTCAAGTCTGGGTTTGGCCATAAGAAGTTCATGATTTGAGCCACAGTCAGCTCCCAGTCTTGTTTTTGCTGACTGTATAGAGCTTCTCTATCTTTGGCTGCAAAGAATATGATCAATATGATTTTGGTATTGACTATCTGGTGATGTCCATGTTTAGATTCTTCTCTTGTGTTGTTGGAAGAGGGTATTTGCTATGACCAGTGTGTTGTCTTGGCAAAACTTCATTACATTTGCCCTGCTTCATTTTGTACTCCAAGGCCAGATTTGCCTGTTACTCTAGGTGTTTCTTGACTTCTTACTTTTGCATTCCAGTCCCCAGTAATGAAAAAGACATCTTTTTTGGGTGTTTGTTCTGGAAGGTCTTGTAGGTCTTCATAGAACCGTTCAACTTCAGCTTCTTCAGCATTACTTATTGGGGCATAGACTTGGATTACTGTGCTATTGAATGGTTTGCCTTGTAAATGAACAGAGATCATTCTGTCGTTTTTGAGATTGCATCCTGGTACTGCATTTTGGACTCTTTTGTTGACTATGATGGCTACTCAATTTCTTCTAAGGGATTCTTGCCCACAGTAGTAGGTATAGTGGTCCTCTGAGTTAAATTCACCCATTCCAGTCCATTTTAGTTCGCTGATTCCTAAAATGTTGATGTTCACTCTTGCCATCTCCTGTTTGACCACTTCTAATTTGCCTTGATTCATGGACCTAACATTCCAGGTTCCTATGCAATATTGCTCTGTACAGAATCAGAATTTGCTTTTATCACCAGTCACATCCACAACTGGGTGGTGTTTCTACTTTGGCTCTGTCTTTTCATTCTTTCTGTAGTTATTTCTCCACTGATCTCCACTAGCACATTGGCCACCTACTGACCTGGGGAGTTCCTCTTTCAGTGTTCTATCTTTTTCACTTTTCACACTGTTCATGTTGTTCTCAAGGAAAGAATACTGAAGTGGCTTGTCATTCACTTCTCCAGTGGACCACGGTTTTTTAGAACTCTCCACCATGTCCTGTCCGTCTTGGGTGGCCATATATGGCATGGCTGTTAGTTTCATTGAGCTATACAAGGTTGTGGTCCATGAGATCAGATTGATTAGTTTCATCCATTCAGTGAACAAATATTTATCAAGCATATACTGTATTCTTGGAATTATTCTAAGGGATGAAGATTTAGCAGTGACAAAAATCCCCAACTATCATAATGGAGTGTACGTTTCAGTGGAAGAAGATAGAATGATTGAAAATAAAGGAATGAGTAGTGTGTGTGTGTGTGTGTGTGTGTGTGTGTGTGTGTGTACGAGAGCAAGAGAGAGGAACGGAGAGAGAGGTATGCTTTGGAGAAAAATAAAGCAAAATGGTAGAGAATTTTGAGTGTATTATACAAATAGTCACTGAGAACATCATTTATATGGTTGCATTTTAACAGAGACCTGACAGAAGCAGGGAGTTTATCATGTTGATATCTTAGAAATGATTATTTTAGGCAGAGGGACAGTAAATACAAAGGCCCTGCATGGGAGGTCTGGCTTCACTGAACAATAAGAAGGCCAGAATGGTTGGAACACAGTGAGAAATGGAGTATTAGAGGGGAATTAGATGTTAATGTCTTGAGGAGGTGATAGGGTCAAATCATAAGCAACTGTAAGTATTTTGACTTTTACTCACAGATGGAAAGTCATTGTAGGGTTTTGAGCAGAGGTTGGTATGGTATGGCATATTTTACCGGATACATTCTGGACCCTGGGTGGAACTCAGACCGATAGGGTAAAGACTGGAGCAGAGAGACCAAATCAGAGCCTATTGCTATAGTCCAGATGGAAGATGATGGTGGCTTGAACTAAAGTGTTAGCAGCAAGGCAAATTAAAAGTGATAGACTTCTGGTTATATTTTGAAGGTAAAGCCAACTTACTTTTGGTTCTATTGGTGGGGTGTGAGAGAAAGAGACAAGTCACAGATGATTCCAGACTTCTTGGCCTGTGTAACTAAGGGTGGAGTTGCTGCTTATTGAGATAGGGAAGACTAGGGTTCAGGAGTTTGGTTTTGTACATATTTAATTTGAGACATCTCTTAGATATCTGAGTGGAGATGTTGGGTAGCCAGATGAGTATGTGAGTTGAAGGGAGAAGTTCAACATAGAGAAATCAATTTGGGAGCACATCAATGGTAAGCAAATTCATGAGATCATTGAGGAATGTAGTTAGATAATGGAAGTTCATGTTCTGAACTATAAATACATGTCAGCATTAGAAGCTAGGGATATAAGAGGGAAACTACACTAAATTCATTGATTACCTCCAGTAATTTTCTGGTGATATCTTTAAGGTTGTCTATTTAGTGGATCATGTCATCTGCAAACAGTGAGAGTTTTACTTCTACTTTTCTAATCTGGATTCCTTTTATTTCTTTTTCTTCTCTGATTGTTGTGGCTAGGACTTCCAAAGCTATGCTGAAGAGTAGTGGTGAGAGTGGGCATGCTTGTCTTGTTCCTGATTTTAGAGGAGATGTTTTCAGTTTTTCACCTTTGAGGATAATGTTTGCTGTGGGTTTGTCATATATGGCTTTTATTATGTTGAGGTATGTTCCTTCTATGCCTGCTTTCTGGAGAGAAAAGCAGACATAGAACTATAAATACATATAAAAAAGAGTTTTTATCATAAATGGGTGTTAAATTTTGTCAAAGGCTTTCTCTGCATCTATTGAGATAATCATATGATTTTATCTTTCAATTTGTTAATATGGTATATCACATTGATTGATTTATGAGTATTGAAGAATCCTTGCATCCCTGGAATAAAGCCTACTTGGTCATGATATATGATCTTTTTAATATGTTGTTGGATTCTGTGTGCTAGAGTTTCGAGGGTTTTTGCATCTATGATCATCAGTGATATTGGCCTGTAGTTTTCTTTTTTTGTATCATCTCTGTCTGTTTTGGTATTAGGGTAATGGTGGCCTCATAGAATGAGTTTGGGAGTTTACCTTCCTCTGCAATTTTCTGGAAAAGCTTGAATAAGATAGATGTTAGCTCTTCTCTAAATTTTTGGTAGAATTCACCTGTGAAGCCATCTGGTCCTGGGCTTTTGTTTGTTGGAAGATTTTAATTACAGTTTTGATTTCTGTTCTTATAATGGGTCTATTAAGATTCTCTATTTCATCCTGGTTCAGTTTCGGAAGTTATACTTTTTTAAAAATTTGCCCATTTCTTCCAAGTTGTCCATTTTATTAGTATATAGTTATTCATAGTCTTTTATGGTCCTTTGTATTTCTGTGTTGTCTGTTGTGATTTCTCCATTTTCATTTCAATTTTATTGATTTGATTCTTCTCCCTTTTTTTCTTGATGAGTGTGGCTAATGGTTTGTCAATTTTATTTATCTTCTCAAAGAACCAGCTTTTAGTTTGGTTGATCTTTGCTATAGTCTCCTTTATTTCTTTTTCATTTATTTCTGCCCTAAATTTTATGATTTCTTTCCTTCTAGTAAATCCCTTGCATTCCTAAACACTAACAATGAAAAAACAGAAAGAGAAATTAAGGAAATAATCTCACTCACTTTTGCAAAGAAAAGAATAAAATACTTAGGAATAAAATTACCCAAAGAAAAAATAGACATATATACATATGTATAAAGCTATACAACACTGATGAAAAAAATCAAAGATGACACAAAGAGAGGCAGAAATATACCACGTTCATGGATTGGAATAATCAATATAGTGAAAGTGAGTTTACTTCCCAAAGCAATCTGTAGATTCAACTCAGTCCCTACCAAGTTACATATAGTATTTTTCACAGAACTAGAACAAATAATTTCATAGTTTGTATGGAAGCACAAAAAAAACCTCTAATAGTTAAAGCCATCTTAAGAAAGAAGAATGGGACTGGAGGAATCAACCTGCCTGATTCTGACTATACTACAAAGCTATAGTCATCAAGACAGTATGGTACTGGAACAAAGACAGAATTACAGATCAGTGGAAAAAAATAGAAAGCCCAGAGATAAATCCACGCAGCTATGGACACCTTATCTTTGACAAAGGAGGCAAAAATATACAATGGAGAAAAGACAATTTCTTTAACAAGTGATGCTAGGAAAACTAGTGAACCATGTGTGAAAGAATGAAACTAGAACACTTTCTAACACCATACACAAAAATGAACTCAAAATGGATTAAAGATCTAAATGTAAGACTAGAAACTTTAAAACTCTTAGAGAAAAACAGGCAGAACACTCTCTGACATAAATCACAGCAAGATCCTCTATGACGCACCTCCCAGAGTAATGGAAATAAAAACAAAAACAAATAAATGGGACCTAACTGCAAGGAGATCCAACCAGTCCATTCTAAAGGAGATCAATCCTGGATGTTCATTGGAGGGACTGATGCTAAAGCTGAAACTGCAATACTTTGGCCACCTCATGTGACGAGTTGACTCACTGGAAAAGACTCTGATGCTGGGAAAGGTTGGGGGCGGGAGGAGAAGCGGATGATGGAGAATGAGATGGCTGGATGGCATCACCGACTCTGTGGACATGAGTTTGAGTGAATTCCGGGAGTTGGTGATGGACAGGGAGGCCTGGCGTGCTGTGATTCATGGGGTCGTGGAGAGTCGGACATGACTGAGCGACTGAACTGAACTGAACTGAATTAAACTTTTTAAGCTTTTGCACAATGAAGGAAATTATAAGCAAGGTGAAAAGGCAGCATTCAGAATGGGAGAAAATAATAGCAAATGAAACAACTGACAAAGAATTCATCTCCAAAATATACAAGCAGCTCATGCAGCTCAATACCAGAAAAACAAACAACCCAATCCAAAATTGGACCAAATAATTAAACAGACATTTCTCCAAAGAAGACATACAGATGGCTAATAAACACTTGAAAAGATTCTCAACATCACTCATTATTGCTGCTACTGCTGCTAAGTCACTTCAGTTGTGTCCGACTCTGTGTGACCCCATAGACGGAAGCCCACCAGGCTCCCCCGTCCCTGGGATTCTCCAGGCAAGAACACTGGAGTGGGTTGCCATTTCCTTCTCCAATGTGTGAAAGTGGAAAGTAAAAAGTGAAAGTGAAGTCGCTCAGTCATGTCCGACCCTTAGCGACCCCACGGACTGCAGCCTACCAGGCTCCTCCATCCATGGGATTTTCTAGGCAATAGTACTGGAGTGGCTTGCCATTGCCTTCTCCGATCAAAAAGACTACAAACAATAAATGTTGGAAAGGGTGTGGAGAAAAGGGAACCCTCCAATATTGCTGATGGGAATGAAAACTGGTAGAACCACTATGGAGAACCACGTGGAGAGTCCTTTAAAAAGTAGAACTAGAACTGCCATATGACCCAGCAGTCCCACTGCTGGGTATACACACCGAGGAAACCAGAACTGAAAGAAACATATGTGCCCCAATGTTCACTGCAGCACTGTTTACAATAGCTAGGACATGGAAGCAACCTAGATGTCAATTAGCAGGCAAATGGATAAGGAAGTTTTGATACATATACAAAATTGCTTATTACTCAACTATAAAAAAGAATGCATTTGAGTCCATTCTAATGAGGTGGGCAAAACTGGAGCCTATTTTGCAGAGTGAAGTAAGTCAGAAAGAGAAACACCAATACAGTATTCAGTTCAGTTCAGTTCAGCCACTCAGTCGTGTCCGACTCTTTGCGACCCCATGAACCGCAGCACGCCAGGCCTCCCTGCTGCTGCTGCTGCTGCTGCTGAGTCACTTCAGTCATGTCCGACTCTGTGTGACCCCATAGACGGAAGCCCACCAGGCTCTCCGGTCCCTGGGATTCTCCAGGCAAGAACACTGGAGTGGGTTTCCAGGCCTCCCTGTCCATCACCAACTCCCAGAGTCCACCCAAACCGATGCCCATTGAGTTGGTGATGCCATCCAACCATCTCATCCTCTGTCATCCCCTTCTCCTCCTGCCCTCAATCTTTCCCAGCATCAGGGTCTTTTCCAGTGAGTCAGTTCTTCGCATTAGGTGGCCAAAGTATTGGAGTATAGTGGTCATGTATGGATGTGAGAGTTGGACTGTGAAAAAGCTGATCGCCGAAGAATAGATGCTTTTGAACTGTGGTGCTGGAGAAGACTCTTGAGAGTCCCTTGGACTGCAAGGAGATCCAACCAGTCCATTCTAAAGGAGATCAATCCTGGGTGTTCATTGGAAGGACTGATGCTAAGGCTGAAACTCCAATATTTTGGCCACCTCATGAAACGAGTTGACTCACTGGAAAAGAGTCTGATGCTAGGAGGGATTGGGGGTCGGAGGAGACGGGGACGACAGAGAATGAGATGGCTGGATGGTATCACCGACTTGATGGACATGAGTTTGAGTGCACTCTGGGAGTTGGTGATGGACAGGGAGGCCTGGCGTGCTGTGATTCATGGGGTCGCAAAGAGTCAGACATGACTGAGCGACTGGACTGAAGTGAGATAAAACTTGTTTATTAGAGGACTTGGTGGTGACAAACTGGGAAGAGGGAAAAGAAGTTAAGTGAATAACTTGCTCATTTTCTGTTTGGCTGATTGACTGGATAGTTATGCCAAATTCTCCTAGAACATTGAAGTTCCAGTGTTGAGTATGTTAGGAGGAGTACAGATTTCTTCCTTGAATTTGATTACAGTTGAGTGTCCTTACATTGGAGGAGTGAATATTGAAAAACTAGATGCTTCAATAATGCTTAATGGAGTTGGATTTTCCTCTACATGAAGCATCCAAATTTATCCAACTTTATTTTTCTAATAAGGACGTTTTTCTTTTGCTAAGGCAAAAGTGGGTCAAGTGCTGGAGCACATGGCTCTGAAGAGCCATCAAATGAGACCCACAGCTGGGCCCTTAGTCCTTCATAAAGACCATTTTGCCTATTTCAAGCCTCCTCTATGCCTGATGAAAATAAAAACCATTTAAAATATAATGAATTACTACATTTTGTTCTGAATTTATTGAAGCCTCTTACATAGAACAGGATGTTTGAGAATTGAGTTCACTAGGACCTTTGTACAGCATTTTGTGCTTTAGGGAAAAAAGAAACAAGAATCTTATAGAACAAATATTTTAGAGTTATATATTTTCAGTGGCAAAAGGCCTTCCTATAGCCTTTAAATATTTTTTTTACTCTTCATTAGCTGTTTAACAGAAAGGGGAAACAAGGTGGAACTTAAGCATTAGGGCTGTGTCCAACTGAATCACAATGCTTTTCAAATTATTGTGATGGATTTGTGGTATTTATGAAATGATCATAAACCACAGTTCTCAAACACAGGCCTTTTGTTCTGTTAAGAATTATTGGTGAAGTCACTTAGCTTTATTAAAGAAGTAAAGAGGATACCTCTGTCAGTCTTCATTTTTGTAAATATAATACTTGCACACAGAAAAATTTCATAAACTTCAAATATATATATATACACACTGAAAAATCTCCCTTGTACCACAAACCCTTTACTTAAATGCAGTCTTTTTTTTTTTTCCAATTTCTTGGATATTACCCACTATTCAATTGCATGTAACAGTGATTCTCAAAGTATGGACCAAGTAGTCTTAGGAACTCCAAGACCCTTTTGTGGGATTCACACAAGTTCAAGACTATTTTCATGAGGAAATGAATGGTGATATTAATAAATATCCAGCAATTTCACTTCCAGGGAGTTTATACATATGTAAAAAGACATCAAAAGTTGTCTAAGAATACTTGATTCCCCACAACCTTGTCAGCATAGCTTTTCCTTAAATGTTTTATTCCTTGCCAAGAATATAGCCCAAACATTTTATCTCATTGTAGGTTTATTTATCTTATTATGATTAGAGTTAAGTATGTTTTCATACATTTCAAAACTATTACATTTTACTTTTCTATGAACCATGTTTTCAGTTCTTTAAAGAGAACCTTTACACAGACAATCTTTAAATTTCTGAATATAAATCTTAAAAAATATTAATGTAAATCTTTAATTTTCCCTTTAGGAATGAGTTCCCTACCTCAAACTTTAAGGACCCTTTCTGTTCTGATCAGTTCAGTTCAGTTGCTTGGTCATGTCTGACTCTTTGCAAACCCATGGACTGCAGCACACCAGGCCTCCTGTCCATCAACAACTCCCAGAGCTCAAACTCATGTCCATTGAGTCGGTGATGCCATCCAACCATCTTATCCTCTGTCATCCCCTTCTCCTCCTGCCTTCAATTTTTCCCAGCATCAGGGTCTTTTCCAGTGAGTCAGCTCTTCACATCAGGTATTGGGGTTTCAGATTGAACATCAGTCCTTCCAATGAACATTCAGGACTAATTTCCTTTAGGATGGACTGGTTGGATTTCCTTGCAGTCCAAGGGACTCTCAAGAGTCTTCTCCAACACCACAGTTCAAAAGCATCAACTCTTAAGCACTCAGCCTTTTTTATAGTCCAATTCTCACATACTACTGGAAAAACCATAGCCTTGATTAGACAGACCTTTTTTGGCAAAGTAATGTCTCTGCCTTTTAATATGCTTTCTAGGTTGGTCATAACTTTTCTTCCAAGGAGTAAGCGTCTTTTAATTTCATGGCTGCAGTCACCATCTGCAGTGATTTTGGAGCCCCCCAAAATAAAGTCTGTCACTGTTTCCACTGTTTCTCCATCTATTTGCCATGAAGTGATGGGACCGGATGCCATGATCTTAGTTTTCTGAATGTTGAGCTTTAAGCCAACTTTTTCACTCTTCTCTTTCACTTTCATCAAGAGGCTCTTTAGTTCTTCTTCACTTTCTGCCATAAAGGTGGTGTCATCTGCATATCTGAGGTTATTGATATTTCTCCTGGCAATCTTGATTCCAGCTTGTGCTTCCTCCAGCCCAGCATTCCTCATGATGTGCTCTGCATATAAGTTAAATAAGCAGGGTGACGATATACAGCCTTGACGTACCCCTTTTCCTATTTGGAACAAGTCTGTGGTTCCATGTCCAGTCTAACTTTTGCTTCTTGACCTGCATACAGATTTCTCAAGAGGCAGGTCGGGTATGACCCATTAGTCGCTTACAAGTCAGTGTCAAAGGTTATGATTGATTTTTTTTTTTACTGTTGCAAAACAGGGAATTTTTTTTTTTAAATTTAAATTATGAAAGTATGATAACACATTTAGAAGAGACTTGGAAAACACATAACAAAATTATATATAGTTCTATTATATATTGCAGTTATTTTTAAGTAAATAAGATTTTTAGTTGGAGTCTCAATATCAAACTCTCAAAAATTAATGGAATGAATATACAGAAGATTAGAAGATTAGATAGTAGACCTGAAGAGCACTATGAGCCAATTCAACATAACTGATATTTATACAGTTTTCACACAATAGCAGGATATAAATTCTATTCAAGTTCCCATAGACTATAAACCAGGAGATACTAGAACATATCCAGGGACATAAAACAAGGTGCAAAATTTTCATGGTCTAAAGATACTGAAATAATATAGAGTCTGTTCTCTTATCACTTTGTAACTATGTTAGAAATCAATATTAAAAGATATTTAAAAATAACCCACACATTTTCAAATGCAATATGACATGTACCAAGAGAAATCTTTGATTTAGCCATTGAAATCCTCAAAAAAGTTAAAAGACTGAAAAAACACAGAGGGTGATTGTAGAGAAGAAAGCATTTAAATTAGAAATAAACATCAAAATGAGAAATTAATAGCAAAGATACTTTTAAAACCCCATGTATTGGAAGCTAAATATCTACTTTTAAATAATGGGTGTATTTAAGAAGCCATAGCAAGAAAAATTAGAAAATGTTTGTAACAGACTAAAAATGAAAGGAAAATTTATCAGAATTTTTTACATGCAGCTGAAGCTGCTCAATGCAACTACAATGTGGAATCTTGAATAAGGTATATAAGCAAATAATGGGTACTGGCATAAAATTTTATGAAATTTGAACAAAATCTGTATGTTAGTAATACTGTATTTTTTCTACAACATAATATTTCTTTAAATTCTTAGGATTGGATTAGAAGTTTCAAGCCTCATTCAATATTTTAAAAATAAATGAAATAATAAGCTTTCTAGAGTTTTAACAGTAATACTAGATGCCAGAATAAATGGAACTAGTGACATTTTTAAATGAAATAGAATAGAATAGCATTACGGATGATAAGAGAAAGTATGTGAAATTTTATTTAAGTTGTGTATGTACATGCATGTACACATTTGCATTGAGTCATAACATAAAATACATGTAAAAAGTTTTGAAAGTCTGTGATCTAGACCAGAGCAATGAATTAGTCTTTTTTCCTCCCATGTAAACTGTCGAAGTCTGCATGATTTATTTGAACATTAGTTGTAAAGTCCTATCGTCACTTTCATTTTGGCGGCCTCTTTACCTCTTGCCTGACTCACTTCTAACCACCAAACTGACCTGTATGCTTTTGGTGTATAAAGCATATAGTTTATGCCTGAAGTGTATGCTTTAGCTTTCAAGATCCTCTATAATTCATCTCCACCCTTCCCTATCCAACTTCATTTTCTATAACTCCTTATGTTCAAATTAGGTTGATTAATCTTATAAATATATACTATTTGTTTCTTTCTCTGCAGTGTGTTCATATTGTTGCTTTTGCCTTGAATGTCCTCCCCTGATTTCTCCACCAATCACCAAACTGCCCTTCCAGCCCATCATATACCTAGTTTCCAGATCAATCTTTCTAAAGCACTGCTCATATCACATCATTCCCCTTTACCAAAAGAAAGAATGCTCCTCCTTTTATTTATTTAATGTTCATCCAGTAAGTGACAGGCTTCCCTGATGACTCAGACAGTAAAGAATCTACCTGCAAATGCAGGATACATGGGTTCAATCCCTGGGTTGGGAAGATCCCCTGGAAGAGGAAATGGCAACCCACTCCAGTATTCTCACCTGGGTAATCCCATGGCCAGAGGAACCTGGTGGGCTGCAGTCCATGGTGTCTCAAAGAATCAGACATGACTGAGTGAGTGAGCACGGTAAGTGATGGTTGAACCCCTAGGAAATGAAGCCCGAATTCTTGGTTTAGTTATGTATGCAAAGTCTTTTGTATTCTTGTCCCAATCTATCCTTCCAACTTTATTGATGACTGTAGCACCACAGAGACCCCATGGATCAGCTTAACTGTACTTCTTGCTCTTTTCAGAATACATATGCTTTCATTTCCTAGTGTCTTTGTTCGTGTTATTCCTCATTTACTTGCCATTCTCATCCTTTAAGGCCCGTGTCAATATGTTTTAGGCCCATGTCAAATATTTTTAAGGTCAAATATTATCTCTTCTATCAAGACTTTTATAATCCTGAATCAGCGGAGCATAATTAATTCCTTCTCTGTACTCACACAATACTTTTTACCATACACATGAGACTCATCATATTCTGACTTGCAGTATTGTTAATGGTGTTTACTCTCTTTTCTAGAGTCACGTTTCACTCAACTCTGCAAAGGAAACAGTGCCTTACATATGGTAGATGGTCAATAAGCAGCTGCTGAATAAATAAGAATACTGAATTCACCTTGCAGTCCAGTAACTTTTTTTTTAATCTAAACAATATGACATTATATAGTTCATCATGGTATTTTCCCAATATTTTTCTCTGTGTTGCTGATAGCATGAGACAGGATGGACCAGAATAAAGAGCACTGGGCTAGGAATCAGAAGACCTCAACACTAATCTTGGCTGTCACCAGAAAATTCTGTCAACTTTAATATGCCATTTGATCTCTCTGTTTTTTTTTTTTTTTGGCTTAAGAGGCTGCTCCTATAAAAATATGGGACTGGTCTATTTGAAGTATTTTTAAACATTTAATCCTTGATTATTTACTGCACAAATTTCATTCACTTAGGAAATATTTCCTTCTCCAGAGTCGGACACGACTGAAGTGACTTAGCAGCAGCAGCAGCAGCAGGAAATATTTATTGGGTCCTTACTGGAGATACAGCATTCAGCAAAAGTAGCTATATACTTTCATGAGCCTGATATAGTAGTGAAGACAAACAATAAACAAATGTACTATAGAAAGGTGGTGGTAAATACTAAGATAAAATGAGGCAGAAGGAGGGAGAATGACCGGAAAGGCCTCCTTGGGGAGGTAACACTTGAGCAGAGGTCTATATGAAAGTGAGGGAGATGGGTAGAAAATAATACCAAACAGAGGAACTGCCATGCAAAAACCTTGAGGTGAGAATGTGCTTTACTCTTTGGTGGAACACAATGAGAGACAATGTGGCTGGGACACAGAAAACAAGCAGTTCAGTTGTGGAATGTGAGGTTAGAAAGCGCTATGGATTGAGTATTTGTGTTGCTTTCCAAATTCTTAGATTCAAATTTAATGCCCAATGTGGTAATACTAGGAAGTAGAGCTTTGCAAAGTTGATCAGGTCATGCAAGAGGAACCCTAAGGAATGGGATTAGTGCCCTCACCAAAAAGACTCCAGAGACCTCTCTCCACTCTTGCCACTTGAGGACATGTGAGGGTATAGTAAGAAGATGCCCAGTCTATGAACCAAGAAGTGGGCCCTCACTAGACACCAAATCTTCTAGCACTTTGATCTTGAATTTCCTAGCCTCTAGAACTGTTCTCATTTTTTTAATTGAATTATAGTTTAAAATGTTGTGTTAATTTCCACTGTACAAAAAAATGATTCAGTTATATATGTATTTCATATTTCATATTATTTCCCATTATGATTTATCACAGTATATTGAATATAGTACCCTGTGCCACATGGGGCTTCCTTGGTGGCTCAGATGGTAAAGAATCTGCCTGCAATCCAGGAAACCCAGGTTTGATCCCAGTGTCAGGAAGATCCCCTGGAGACAGGAATGGCAACTGACTCCAGTATTCTTGCCTGAAGAATCCCATGGACAGAGGAGCCTGGCAGGCTATAGTCTGTGGGGTTGCAAAGAGTTAGACTGAGTAAATATCTGTCTGTGTTTACACAGTAGGACTTCGATGTTTATCCATTCCATTTATAATAGCTTGTATCTGCTAATTCCACCCCAACCTCCCACTCCATTCCCCCAACCCCCTCACCCTTGGCCACCACAAGTCTGTTCTCCATATCTGTGAGTCTGTTTCTGTTTCATAGATAGGTTCACTTGTGTCATATTTTCTATTCCACATTAAAGTGATATTGTGGTATTTGTCTTTCTGACTTGCATCACTTAGTATGATAATCTCTGGTGATGGTGGTGGTTTAGTTGCTAAGTCGTGTTCAACTCTTTGTAACCCCATGGACTATAGCCTACCAGGTTCCTCTCTGTCCATGGGATTTCCTAGGCAAGAATACTGAAGTGGGTTGCCATTTCCTTCTCCAGGGGATCATCCCTACATAGGGGATCTATCCCATGTCTCCTGCTTGGTGGGGAGATTCTTTACCACTGAGCTACTTAGAAGCCCATATAATAATCTCTAGTTACAACCATATTGCTGCAAATGGTTAGCCTCTAGAACTGTAAGAAATTAAAAAAATATGTTATTTATAAGCAATCCAGTCTAAGATGTTTTGTTGTAGCAGCCTGGATGGGCTAAAACAGAGAGGTAGTCAGGGACTAGATCATATGGAGCCTTTTCAACAGAGTAGGAAGTTAGAATGTTATCTAAGCATAATGAGAAGCCATTGGAAGACTTTAAGCAGAGTAGTGACATGATATGCCTTCTCTTTTAAAATGATCACTCTGGTTACCATTAGAAAATGGATGGCAAGAGTGGAGGCTGGGAGACTATTAGAAAGCTACTACTATAGTCCCATGAAGAGATGATAATTGATTGGACAAGAATGGTAGCAGTGGACATGGAAAGAAGTGAATAAGTTTAAGATATTATTTGGAAAGAGAATGGATAGGACTTATTAATGTTTATGATTATGTTATGTTTATTGATTATGGAGGGTTGAAAGAAAAGAGAATTTTTTTAATTTATTTATTTTAATTGGAGGCTAATTACTTTACATTATTGTATTGGTTTTGCCATACATTGACATGAATCTGCCCCAGGTGTACATGTATTCCCCATCTTGAACCACCCTCCCACCTCCCTCCCCATCCCATCCACGTTCGATGCATGATACAGGATGCTCGGGGCTGGTGTACTGGAAAAAGAGAGAATTAAGGTATGACTCTTAGGTGTCTTACTTAACCAACTGAGTGGGATGGTGATACCATTTATTAAAATGGGAAAAACAGAGGGAAGAATTTATTAGAGGATTGAGGCTAAAAGTTGAATGAACAGTTTGTGATATGATAAATTTAAAATATGTTTTAGATATTCCATTGCAAAAATAAAAGATGTAATTGGATATATGAGTTTAGAGTTTGAAGAGAAGTTTAATTACTTTAGATACTGGAGATATAATTTCAAGGGCTGTCACTATATAAAGGGTACCTAACAAGTCATCTTCGGAGAAGGCAATGGCAAGCCACTCTAGTACTCTTGTCTAGAAAATCCCATGGATGGAGGAGCCTGGTAGGCTGCAGTCCATGGGGTCTCCAAGGGTCAGATACGACTGAGCGACTTCACTTTCACTTTTCACTTTCACACATTGGAGAAGGAAATGGCAACCCGCTCCAGTGTTCTTGCCTGGAGAATCCCAGGGATGGGGGAGCCTGGTGGGCTTCCGTCTATGGGGTCACACAGAGTCGGACACGACTGAAGTGACTTAGCAGCAGCAGCAGCAACAAGTCATCTTAGCTAGGGAATATATATAAATATATAATGCACACACATATATACTGTAAGCTACCATTGCTGGATAATAAAATTGATCCTTTATTATGGCTGATATTCTACATTGGGGGAGTAAAGAATTTACTTTATAGCATTTAGAAATCAGTTATCAAAGTCTAGAATAAAAAATTAAGTATGAGACCTGCAAGGGAGTTCAGCTGGGGTCAGAGGTTTGTTTTCCTCCCCCGCCCCCACCTTACTTTATTTACCAAGACTGATGGTAAGTAGTTTTTTTGTTGTTGTTGTTTAAATTCAGGGTTCATTTTAAAAAATTTTTTTCATGTTTGAGCATAACATCCCTTATGAAGTGTTGTTCAGTCGTTCAGTCATGTCCAACTCTTTGCAACCCCATGGACTGCAGCACGCCAGGCTTCCTTGTCCTTTACTGTCTCCCAGAGTTTGTTCAAATTCATGTCCATGGATTCCTTATGACTACACAGGTTCAGTTCTTAACCCTTTAATTTGAACCGCTTGGTATGAAGTTGAAAAGTTTAAAGAATGGTACAAGGAACTACTATGTACCATGTAACAGTATCACTTTTTTACACAGATGCACAATGTTTGTTTTTTTTCCCCTTGTTTACTTTTCAATTCCTGATATCTCTAATATCCATATCTAATATCTATATCTATAGATATCTAATTTATAACAATATATTAAGTTATAGAATTATGTTTTTTTCTGAACAATTTGAGAATAAGTTGCAGATATGCACATTTAACCATATTACTTCAGTGTGTATTTGTTAGTAACAAGGATATTCTATTACATACACCAAGGAACAGTTACAAAATCAGAAGATTTAACACTGATACATTAGTTTTGTCTAGTCTGCAGTCCATATTCAAATTTGTTTAATTCCTTAATCATGTCTTTTATAGCTAGTGTTCTTTTTTCCCAATTCAAGATCACACATTGCATTTAGTTGTCATGTTTCTTTAATCATCTTTAACTTGAAATAGATTTTAAGACTTTGTGTTCCTTAACTTTGAAATTTTTGAAAATTTCAAAAGTAAATTTCAGTTACTTTATAGTTGTTGTTTAGTCGCTAAGTTGTATATGACTCTTTTGCGACCCCATAGACAGTAGCCTGCCAGGCCCCTCTGTCCTTGGAATTTCCCAGGCAGGAATACTGGAGTGGGTTGCCATTTCCTTTTCCAAGAGATCTTCCCAACCTGGGGATTGAACCCCTGGCTCTTACATTGACAGACAGATTCTCTAGAATACCCCTCAGTTTGAGATTGCCTGATGTTTCCTCCTTCTTAGGTTCAGGTTATGCATTTTTGGTAGGAATACCACTAAACAGAGCTGGTGTCTTTTTCAGTGCCTGTTACTAGGTGGCATATGATGTGAGTGTGCCTCAATATTGGTGAGATTAAGTTTGAAGAGTTAGTTAAGGTAGTGTTCTTCAGGCTTCTCCACTATGGTGCTAGAATTTTTTTTTTTTCACCACTTTGTAAGTAAGTAGCCATTTGCAGAGAAACATTTTGAGGTCATGTGTATATTCTTTGCCTTACCATTTGCCCTACTATTTTTAGCATCTACTGATAATTCTCTAACTACAGAATCTCTTTTCTGTTTATTAGTTGGCATTTCACAACTAAAGATTTCTTTTCTTGTTTCCTTATTTAATCATTGTGAAATCATAGATTTTTATTTATTCAGCGAGTTACAATCCTTTATAATACTTACTTTTTTGATGTGCAGATTGTCCCAGAATTGGTCATTAGGACTCCCTTTGAGCTGGCTCCAGTGCCCTTTTATCATATCTTTATTTGTTGAGCACTTTATTACTTTAAGATGCAACAAGCTGTTCCAGCCTCTTATTAACCTTTGCCTGCTTCAGACTTAAAACCAGCCATTTCTTCATGGGATTCTGGTTCCATTTAGTCAGAAGTATTTTAAAACCAAGATCTCGGCACTAGATGTGCTCATTCTAATAAACTTGATGATTTGTCTCTAATTCACCTCGGGGAACAGAATAAGAAAAGACTTATCTTGATTAAAAACTGTGAGTTCATACTGATACATCCAATTCCATTTCAACATCACAGAGAACACTCTGGTCTTCCGTCTTTCCAAATGTATGACTCCATAAGAGACAAATGGCTTCCACTATCCTCAATAGACTTATTCATTTGCTCAAGCCTAGGTTATAAAGAATTTAGAATATACAGACTTTAGAACTGCTAACCCATTCCACTATAATAAGGTAGCTCAAAAAAGGATTCAATATTTGTCTACAGTCGTTTTCATTGATGTAAGATTTGTATCCATTGAGATGATTAAATCATTAAGTGTACAGTTCAATGAATTTTGACAAATGGATACAGCCATGTGATACACATCCCTACCAATATTTAGAACATTCTAATCACTTCAGAAAGTTATCTTGTATCCCTTCCAAGTCAATCCTTCTAGATGTACCCAATGTTCTGAGGTTTTTTGTTATTTTTACCACATATTTTTTATTTTCTAGAATTTCATATAAATAGAAACATACACTATGCAATTTTTTTTAAATCTGGGAGATTTGTCCATATTATTTCACGTATCAACAGTTCATTCTCCTTTACTACTGAATAACCATTCTCCTGTTGATAGATACCTGGGTTGTTTCTATTTTGGAGCAATTATGAATACAGCTGCTTATAAACATTCTTGTATAAATCTTTATGGACAAGTTTTCATTCTTCTTTGGTAAATACTTATTAGTGGAATTGCTGCTTCAAAGAGTAGATGAATATTTCTCGTAAAAAGAAAATCTCAAATATCATAAAAAGAAAATGTCAAATATTTTGCAAAGTTATTGTATCATTTTATATCCTATCAGCAATGTGTGAGATTTCAGAAACTCTATATCCTTCCCTCATTTGGTATTCTTTTTTTTCTCATGCTTCCATTTGTTTTCATCCTAGTACATGAGTGTTGGTATCTTATTGTAGCTTTAATTTTTATTTCCCTGATGACTAATCATAGATTTTCTCTTGCAAATGTCCTTTTAATTTTTTCTCCATTTTTGAAAATTTAGGACTTTTCCCTATTATTGAATCGTAAAATTTTTTAAAATATATATATTCTGAAAAAAGTCCTATGTTAGATCTATAATTTGCAAGTATTTTCTACTTTTCAAGTATATATATATAGATAGATAGATAGATAGATGGATTCTATTTGCTGATGTTTTGATAAGGGCATTTGCATCTATGTTCATGAGGCACATATTGTTCTGTGCTTTTCTTCTAATATCTTAGTTTTCAGTATCGTGATTATGCTAGTATTACAAAGTAAGTTTGAAAATGATCCCTCCAACTTTTTTTCTGAAATTGTTTACATAAAATTGTCATTGTTTTGTCTTAAAACATTTCATAAAATTCACAGTGAAACCATGTGGGCCTGGTTAAATCCTTTGTGGGGAGATTTTTGGAGATGAATTTAATTTATTTCAAAGATATAAGAGTATTTATAGTTTATATTTCATCTTTTTTCAGTTTTGATAACTTTTTTAAAAAGAAATTTAACTGTTTCATCTAAGTTTAGAGTTGGTATGAACTTGTTCTTAATTTTGTTTTTTGCTCATTATATCTGTAAGATTTATAATGCTATGGTGTTGATAATTTGTGTTTTTTCATTTTATTTTTTCCCACTAGTCTTTCTCGAAGTTTATCACTTTTTATTATTTTTTTGAATAGTCAAGTTTTAGGCTTTATTGATTTTACCAATGTTTTTTATCTTCATTTTTTTCTGATTTTATCTTTATTATTTTCCTCCTTCCATTTACTTAGGTTTATTTTCTTGTCTTTTTGTATTTTCTTAAGGTAGAAATTTATATCATTGAAATAAACTTTATTAGTATAAGCATTCACTTTATAAAACTTCATATAGATAACTGCTTTAGTTGAATCCTACAAATTTTCATGGGCTGTATTTTCATCATTATCCAATTCAAAATATTTTCCACTTACTATAATGATGATTTCTTCTTGGTTAATTGTGTATTTAGAAATGTGTTGTTTACTTTCCAAATATTAAGACTTCTTTAGATATCCTGCTATGTTGTTATTCATTTCTTTTTTTAATTTAAAAAAAAATTTAAGTATTTTGTTTACTTTAATTGGAGGATAATTGCTTTATAATACTGTGATGGCTTTTGCCACACATCAACATTAATCAACCACAGGTATACTTGTGTCCCCCCACCCCATTGTGAACTCCCCTCCTACCTCCCTCCCTACCCTATCCCTCTGGGTTGTCCCAGTGCAATGACTTTGGGTGCTCCTCTTCGTGCATCGAACTTGCACTGGTCATGCATTTTACATATGGTAATAAACATGTTGCAAAGCTATTTTCTCAAATCATCTTATTCATTTCTAATTGGATTCCACTGTATTCAGAGAATATATTTGTAATATTTCCAATTTTGAGATGTATTGATACATATTTTATAGCATATATCTATTTACTCTCCTTAAATATATGTATGTAAATTATTTATTCACTCCTTAAAAAAATATATATATATATATATCTATGTAAACTTTTTTTTGTTTTCCTGGTGGCTCAGATGGTAAAGAATCTGCTTGCAATGCGGAAGACCTGGGTTTGATCCCTGGGTTGGGAAGATCCCCTGGAGGAGGGAACAGCTTCTCTGATAGCTCAGTCAGTAAAGAATCCACCTGCAATGCACGAGACCCCAGATCGATTAGGGAAGATTCGCTGGAGAAGGGATAGGCTACCCACTCCAGTATTCTGACCTGGAGAATTCCATGGACTGTATAGACCATGGGGTCACAAAGAGTTGGACACAACTGAGTGACTTTTACTTTCTAACTCTTTTTTCATTTAATGTACTTATTGATACACTTAAATCTATACCTTTGATTTACTATATATTTTCTATTTGTCCAATCTGGTTTCTTATTCATTTCCCCTTTTATGCTTTTTTGAGGGGGAGTAATCAAATATATTTTATTACATTTTAATTTCTTTATGGCCATTTTAACTATATATTTTTCCATTAATTTTAGATGTTTCTTTATAAATTACAATATGTGTCTTAATTTTATCCCAGTTTACTAAGAGTTAATTTTTTGCTTCTTATAAAATATGAGAACTTTTCAACAGTGTATTTTTATTTATCTATGCTCATTCTTTGTGGAGGGTTATATATATTTAATATATATTTATGTATTAATACAATTTATATTTACATCCAATTTTATATACATTGTAGCCTCAATAAAATGTTATGATTTTTAAACTTTAAAAGATAATAGCTAAAGAGGCATCTCCAATTAAGTGCACAGGAGCAACAAAAAGTGACAGTTAAATTGAGAGCTAGAGGGGAGATAGTAAAGTTGAAAAAAACAGACACAGGGACTAAAAATTAATAATCTACTGATAGCATGTAGTGTTGAGTGAAACTCTAAGATTACTGTAGCATAAGCATAGTAATTTCTGTTCTAAATGGCAATGCACAGAAAAAGTATTAAATATTATTAAGTATTAATCAGTAAATATAGTTTAAAAAGGCATATAAACATATCATAATATTTTAGAAAACTTTCAGTTCTGAGACTTTATCTTGAAATTCCACTTAGGTGAATATATATATTCCTTGATGATTCAGTATAATTCACTAATTACTATCAATGTGTGTATATGTGTATAGGCACATTTACTTAGAGACATTATGTGTATGCAAATTGATTTGTGTGACATTTTCCCCCAAGGAAATTGGGCAAGGTAGTTATCACTGAAAGTGTCTCTTCTACTGGTAGTCATGGTTGGGAGTAAGTGACCTCTTTTATACACCATTTAAAAACCCTTTTTGAAAAATGACCATTTGGGATTTAGTTATTCCTTTAATACCTGGGAAGAGTGTGCAACAAAAACATTATTTCAGGTTAGGACAAGACAACTTGACCCTAGTTGCAAAGAATGGGCAGGAAGGAATATGATACTCCCTCTAGGAAAAAATAAAATAAAATCCATAATTCACCTGAAGCAATGAGATGCATCAGTTCTTTTTATTGGAAGTGTACATCATCTAATTCAGAATCTAGAGACTTTGAGAAGTCAGTTAAAGAGGACAGTGAATTATGTGTTATTATAGCATTAATATCAATGGCTCAAAATAGTTCCTTTATGGAAAGTGGCCTTTCATTTCCAACTCTAAGTGATATAATCAGATAACTTATGTCCTACCTTCGGTCCTTGGGACAAGCTACTCTTTAATCTTTGTTGGGAAATCTGTTTAGATATAGAAATATATGACATGACATTTCCTGAAGTTGTATAGCTTTACACATGAAGTCTCAAAAATTAGTATGAAATTTTTTAACTTAAGAAGCATATTAAGGATATTAAAATTGTATAGATACTTTCAGAATTTTATGTATACATAGTAAATAGTTAATCTAAAAGGCAACTTTAGACCCTTGCCATATGCCCCAAATATCTTTCCTTTTCCATATGCTCAAAATATCTTTCTTATATTCAAACCACTGTTAAGTCTCAATTGAATGAATAAGAGTTACAGAGTAATGGAAGTTTAAAATTGTGAGAGACTGCCATGTTCATGGAACTACTTGACTTTGGAATATTTGTTCATACAGATGCTTTCATATTGTCAGAAACGTACTTCAGGCATTCTAAAAGTTCAGCATAAAGTTGGTTAATTCCCCATTCTGACCCAGTACCCAATCGATTCTGGGAAAAGAATACTTGCTCTTTCTCTATTTGCAGTCTCCTAGACTAGCTTATGATTATATTGCCTTGTGTCAAACCTTCCCTGGAAGATGGTTTTAGAGATCTTGCTTAGAACGTGTAACCATTAGAATAATTAATGATGTGGGATTTATCAGATAAAATATTTAAACAGGATCTCATAGGTATTTCCTATCAATACAATTGAAACCCAGGAGGTTGGAAATGATTTTAGGGCTCAGAATAATTTCAACAGAAGCATCAGGCCTTGATCCTTTTCTTCTTTCAGCTACATGTCTTCTCCTGGTAGAAAACAGAGAAAATTATGATTATAAGGTCTACAGATTAATCTTGGTAGAAACATTTGCAGTCAGTTTGCTAAGCTCCTGAGTGGTACATCTCACTGTTAGACTCTTTTTCACAATTTGTTTCTTCTCCCATGTTGTGCAAGGGACAACTAGAACTATTTATCAGTGAGTAACATTATACTGTCTTCATTCCAATCCCAAAGAAAGGGAATGCCAAAGAATGCTCAAACTACCACACAATTGCACTCATCTCACACGCTAGTAAAGTCATGCTCAAAATTCTCCAAGCCAGGCTTCAGCAATATGTGAACCGTGAACTCCCAGATGTTCAAGCAGGTTTTAGCAAAGGCAGAGGCACCAGAGATCAAATTGCCAACATCCGCTGGATCATGGAGAAAGCAAGAGAGTTCCAGAAAAACATCTATTTCTGCTTCATTGACTATGCCAAAGCCTTTGACTGTGTGGATCACAATCAACTGTGGAACATTCTGAAAGATATGGGAATACCAGACCACCTGACCTGCCTCTTGAGAAACCTGTATGCAGGTCAGGAAGCAACAGTTAGAACTGGACATGGAACAACAGACTGGTTCCAAATAGGAAAAGGAGTACGTCAAAGCTGTATATTGTCACCTTGCTTATTTAACTTATATGCAGAGTACATCATGAGAAACGCTGGGCTGGAAGAAGCACAAGCTGGAATCAAGATTGCTGGGAGAAATATCAATAACCTCAGATATGCAGATGACACCACCCTTATGGCAGAAAGTGAAGAGGAACTAAAAAGCCTCTTGATGAAAGTGAAAGAGGAGAGTGAAAAGGTTGGCTTGAAGCTCAACATTCAGAAAACAAAGATCATGGCATCTGGTCCCATCACTTCATGGGAAATAGATGGAAAAATAGTGGAAACAGTGTCAGACTTTATTTTGGGGGGCTCCAAAATCACTGCAGATGCTGATTACAGCCATGAAATTAAAAGACGCTTACTCCTTGGAAGGAAAGTTATGACCAACCTTGATAATATATTAAAAAGCAGAGACATTGCTTTGCCAACAAAGGTCCATCTAGTCAAGGCTATGGTTTTTCCCGTGGTCATGTATGGATGTGAGAGTTGGACTGTGAAAAAGCTGATTGCCGAAGAATTGATGCTTTTGAGCTGTGGTGTTGGAGAAGACTCTTGAGAGTCCCTTGGACTGCAAGGAGATCCAACCAGTCCATTCTAAAGGAGATCGATCCTGGGTGTTCATTGGAAGGACTGATGCTAAAGCTGAAACTCCAGTACTTTGGCTACCTCATGCGAAGAGTTAACTCACTGGAAAAGACTCTGATGCTGGGAGCAATTGGGGGCAGGAGGTGAAGGGGACGACAGAGCATGAGATGGCTGGATAGCATCACCGACTCTGTGGACATGAATTTGAGTGAACTCCGGGAGTTGGTGATGGACAGGGAGGCCTGGCGTGCTGTGATTCATGGGGTCGCGGAGAGTCAGACACGACTGAGCAACTGAACTGAACTGAACTGAATGTTATACTGTAGTCAGCTACTCTTTTGAAAAAGTTGGCATTTAATAACTTTCAGGAACAATCCCCTCAAAACCCTCAGTAGTCTTCCTTTTCCCATGCTGTTTACAGATTTCATTTAAGACTTGTGAAGGCAATTGATAAAGTATGCAGTTTAATAGCATAAATGCTTTATTACTCATCAAATTTTAGGTAAATGTATTAATGGTGTGAGGGAGTCAGGGAGTGGAGCCATCAGGAAAACCGGAACCCACTAAGCATTCAAGTTTCAGTGTTTTTCAGTAAAGAAAGATTGCTTAAAAAAACATACAAACAAACAAACCTTTGGAAGTGCACCTTTGTTCTTATGGCATCAACAAGGTTTATATAGAGATTCATTTAAAGATGGGGATTTGTACCCAAGTAGATAAGCTAAAGGCAAAGGAGAAAAGGAAAGATATATCCATCTGGATGCAGAGTTCCAAAGAACAGCAAGGAGAGCTAAGAAAGCCTTCCTCAGTGATCAGTGTAAAGAAATAGAGGAAAACAATAGAATGGGAAAGACTAGAGATCTCGTCAAGAAGATTAGAGATACCAAGGGAATATTTCATGCAAAGATGAGCACAATAAAGGACAGAAACGATATGGACCCAACAGAAGCAGAAGAGATTAAGAAAAGATGTTAAGAATACACAGAAGAACAATACAAAAAACATGCTGAGCCCTTCCACCCTGCCAGAAAATGGTGATGTTGTCTTTGCCTCTGCAGTGGACTTTATGTTTCTTTCTTTTTTTTCTTTTTCTTTTTTTTCTTTTTTGAAGTCGACTTTAAAATCTGGCAATACACCAGCCCCGAGCATCCTGTATCACGCATTGAACCTGGACTGGTGATTTGTTTCACGTATGATAATATACATGTTTCAATGCCATTCTCCCAAATCATCCCACCCTCGCCCTCTCCCACAGAGTCCAAAAGATCATGTCAATGTATGGCAAAACCAATACAATAATGTAAAATAATTAGCCTCCAATTAAAATAAATAAATTAAAAAAACCCTGCTTTACAAACCTTTCAGAAAGAATGAAATATAGGAGAGCACTTTATAAAATGCTTCACAAATGGCAATATGCTTTAAATATGTAAATTATATATTTCATAACAAAAACTAAAATAAAATCTGGCAATAGCAATTTTGAGTAGACAGCTCTCCAGATACTTTTGGTCCCTTAGCACCTTTGCACTTGGTATTCCCTCAGTATGTAGTGGTCTTCTACCTTATACCCAGGTGTATAGTTCCTTTAACATCCTCAATCCTTTACTTACATGTCATCTTTTCAATGAAGTCTTCTTTGACCACCCTATTTAAAACCACATTCACTTTCCTTAGTACAACCTTGTTTGATTTCACTCTTGGCACTTAGCACCTTCTAATATAGGATGTAATCTACTTTCTTATTTTGTTGATTGCCTGCCTTTTTCCCATTAGCATGTAAGTGTCATGTGGGTGTATAATTTTTTGTTACCTTTTAAAATCATTGTGGTGAAATTCACATGACATAAAAGTAGTCATTTTAAAGTGTACAATTCAGAGCCATTTAATATATTTACAACTTTGTACAACCTTTACTTCTATTTAGTTCCAAAAACATTTTCATCACCCTCAAAGGAAACCCCAGGCCCATTAAGCAGCCATTCCTCATCTCCTTACCTTCCCCAATCCCTGGCCACCATGTATTTGCTTTCTGTTGCACATCCATTTTGACTGTATGCTTTTGATGAGGCTGGTGAAAAAACAAATGGAACTATGCTGGGAAAATTAGCCTGAAATAATAAGAGTATTAAAACAGAAATATAGCTGGTGATGGACCATCATAGAAAAATCAGCTTGTTAACCAAATAAAAAAGGCATGAAATGAGTGACTGCCAGGACTGTGTACTCATTTGTTATCTGGCTTTAACCAGAAAAGTGAAGCAAAGATAAGCAGACAATTTGCTTAAAATAAAGACATTGCCAAACAGTTATTGATGCAATCAGGCAGGAGAAAAGAGAATCAGGAAATTTGAGTATTTAAATATGTAGACTTTCCACCATAAGGAATAATCAGTTACTGTATGATATAAACACTGTTCTCCCATGTAAGATTACTTGATGAAGACTAAATCAAAGATGAAACTTACTTATAAGAAGGAAAATCAAATTAACCCATATTCAAATGTCTGGGCATGTTGTTGGGAGGCAGATGCTAATGAAAGTGACAATGGGTATAAACTGGAGGAGCTATTTAATTCCAGATTAAACCCAATTTTGCATTCACTGACTATTGGCACAATTCATCTTCTACAGTTCAGTGACTCTTGAATCTCTTGGAGCCAGCTGCACTAGAAGCATGGGGAAGTAAAAGGTGATTTTAGTATTCAATTTTAACCCATGACTTTCGGGTGAAGGTCTCCAGTATTTTATGTGTAAAATGCATGTTATCTATAAAGCCGAACTTGAGATAACTGGATTAGGAATCACTAGAGCCTCTAATCTGGGCTTCACTAGTAATTAGTTTGGTGACCTTAGGTGAGTAATTTACCCTTACTCATCTGATTTTCTCATCTTACCATGCCTATCTCATACTGATGTCTTCAAAGTAAAAATAGCTTGTGTGCTGAAAAAAAAGTATTCTTTGAAATAGAACTCACAACTTGTAGTTTGAATATTTAAAAATATCTCTTTGCTGGGACTGTGAACATGAGAAAGAATCCTTCCTACGAAACTTAAATATTTATTAAGGATTTAATTGCTAGTGTAGAATTCCTCTTTAAAGTGCAGTCACTAGTAGTTCAAACTGGTTTTGGGGGGTAGTTTGCAAATATGAAAAATGCACTAATTGTGTTTATCCATTTTCACAGGGTTTCTACTCTTTCTGCTCTGAACTTCTGATTTAGTTTCTCTTAAAGCTGTTAGCAACATTTTATATCCTTTCAGCCCAAGCCACAGTATTATCTCTCTTTGTCTTATGATTTCACAGGGAGCAAACATTTTTTAAAATTATAATTACTTTTTTTTATCATTGCAGTCCACATCTGGGGAAAGCATGTCCTTACAAGAGGTTGGAGAGGTAAACATACTCTAAGTCATGAAGTATCTTTTTTGATATGAGCCAGGTTATGAAGTTTAGATTTTTATTATTAAGGCACCTGAGAACTACTTAAGGGTTTTATGTAAGATGTGATATTATCATATTTGCATTTTTGAAAAAAATCACTCTAGTTGCCCTCTTCACTAGAGGAGGGAAAAGCTCAAGTCAGGAGACCATTTAAGAAGCAAGAGATGATAATGATGTCTAAACTAGGGTGCTGACTGTGGGGAAGAATAGAATAAATGTATTTGAGGGCTATTGGGGAGGTAGAATCAATAGAACTGGGTTAGTGTCTGGGTATGGGAGATCAGGGAAAAAATTAGGCAAGGTTTCTGGTATCATTCTTTAAAATTAAAAACCAACCAACAAACAAACAGCCAAATCACCTTGTAACCATCTTTATTTTGAAAAATTTAGTTATTAGGTTTCTTTCCTTTTTTTTCTAAATGTGCTAGAGACTCCGAATAATTAAATGATTAAGGAACACAGACTGTAGTCTACAGTGTGAGTGAAAGTCTCTAAGTCGTGTCTAACTCTTTGTGACCCCATGGACTATAACCTGCCAGGCTCCTCTGTCCATGGAATTCTCCAGGCAAGAATACTAGAGTGGGTAGCCATTCCCTTCTCCAGAGGGTCTTCCCAACCCAGGGTCGAACCCAGATCTCCTGTATTGCAGGTGGATTCTGTACCATCTGAGCTACCAGAGAGTCAGGCAGACCTAGGTTCAAACCATGACTCCACTCCTTCCTTGCTGTGTGACCTTTGGGAGGTTGCTGAATCTTTCTATTACACAGCTTCCTCTTCTATAAAATGAGAATAACCGTAATACCTACCCCATAATGTTCAGATGAGTGTAAACTGAGTTAATCTATGCCAAGTATTTAGAACAGTGCCTAGCACCTAATAAGTACTCAGGAAATGTCATGAAAGTTTATTATTATGCTGTTGTTACTGATACTGCTCCTCCTCCTATTAGTTTTAGACTACTTTCAGAAATCATTCAGGAATACTCCTTAAAGCTATGTTTCTTATTTTCAGCACCTTTTCAGGGCCTGCTTTAGATTATGGAGGGACAGCAATGATTCCTTCCATCCTCATAGGCACCTAGAGGATGAGATTTGGGAAGAAAAATAAAACAAAAGGATAAAAAATTCCTATTTTCAGTCCCCTGTGTTGTGTTGTGTTTAGTCGTTCAGTCATGTCTGACTCTTTGCAACCCCGTGGACTATAGCCTGCTGGGCTCCTCTGTCCATAGGAATTCTCCAAGCAAGAATACTGGAGTAGGTTGCCATGCCCTCTTCTAGGGGATCTTCCCTACCCAGGGATCAAACCCAGGTCTCCAGCATTGCAGGCAGATTCTTTGCCATCGTAGCCACCAGGGAAGCCCAAGAATACTGGAGTGGGTAGCCTATCCCTTCTCCAGGGGATTTCAGTCCCCTATTTAAGGTCAAAAATCATGTTTGGTGGTCACTCAACCCAGTGATTTGGGTCTGTCTTTGACAGCTTTCTTTACTACTAAGCAAGGTCGACCTTGCTGAAGTGGCATTTCTGTTTTCTTTTTTTTTTTCCTCCAAAGAAATAAAAGCATTGATATAACTTCAGTGACAGAAATGAAATTTGAGGACAGAGCCATTTCCGTGAAGTAGCTGCTATTATTTCCATTTCACAGATGAGAAAGCTGGAGTTTAGTAAAGTACATTACTTGTCTGGAGTCACACAAATAGGCATTAGAGTTGGAGTACGAAGTTCTCACTGGGCTTCCCCAGTGGCTTAGCAGTAAAGAGTCCGCCTGTAGGAGACTTGCAGGAGATGCAGGTTCGATCCCTAGGTCTGGAAGATCCCTGGAGAAGGAAATGACAACTCACTCCGGTATTCCTGCCAAGAAAATCCCATGGACAGAGGAGCCCTGAGGGCTGCAATCAGTGGGGTAGCATAGTTGATCAACTGAGTACAGAGCACAAAGATCACACAACTGAAGATTAAGTATTTTTACAAATTACAATGTGATCAATACTCTTAGGCACTATGAAGAATATGAGTCTTTGACCTCCAGGAGTTTTATATTAGAGAACTATAGAAGATCATGCAGATGCAAGGACCAGGCTATGCGGTATAGCCAGTAAGCACTATAGAAATAAATAGGAAACAAATATATGGTTACCAAAGGGGGAGGAGAAGGGAGGGATGAATTAGGAATATAGGATTAGTATCTGCACACTACTATATATGAAACAGATAATCAAGGACCTACTGTATAGCACAGGAAACTATACTCAATATTTTGAATAACCTATAAAGGAAAAGGGGCTTTCCTTGTGGCTCAGCTGGTAAAGAATCCACCTGCAATGTGGGAGACCTGGGTTTGATCCCTGGGTTAGGAAGATCCCCTGGAGAAGGGAAAGGCTACCCACTCCAGTATTTTGGCCTGGAGAATTCCATGGACTATATAGTCCAAGGTGTCATAAAGAGTCAGACACAACTGAGCACCTTTCACTTTCATAAAGGAAAAGAATCTGAAAAAAATAATACATATGTATGTGTGTGTATATATGTGTGTATATATGTAGGGATATATATGTATGTATGATTACACACACACATATGCATCACTTTGCTATACACCTGAAACTAATACAACATTGTAAGTCAACTAAACTTCAGTAAATAAATATCATAGTCTTTAATAATAAAGAGAGAAATGGAAGGAAGATATCACTGGGGTTTGTCAAGTCAGGGAGGAATTTGAAGAAGACGGGACCCAAAGTAGCTCTCAAAGGAAAATGTAAGTACACCAGGTTGTTTGAAGTTGAAGGTCAGAGAGAGAGGGTGACTTCAAGCCGAGTCTCAAATAGGTGAAGACCCAGAGAAACGAAGTATATAATGTGTGCCAACAGGATTCATGACATGTTCATAGTAGACAGCAGTGGATTGAGATCTGGTGGGGGCAGGTTATCTAAGCAGATAGAAGGCCTTGAATGCCAACCTCTGGGATGTCTCTCTGCTATAGACTTATTTATTGAATAAGCAAAGTTTCGCTTGCCCCAAGCACTCTCACTATTGTTATCCATCAAGTGGGGCATGAGATCCATTGACTTTCCAGAGTGCTGCTGTAGATTATACTTGCAAGGGGAAGTGCGACAAAATGAGTCAGGGTATGCAGAGGTATTCATAACCATTGCCTTCACTGCAGTACACAACTCCACTCAAACTGCGAGCAATTCCATGCCCACCAGCAGCCCAGAGACACATTATTTAATATTTCAAATTATATACTTTTCTCCTTTCTTGAACAATCCTGTTTCTTTCAGTGCTCTGCCATGCCAGTTCTAGCAGCTCCAGCTGTTGCTGTCACACTTAATAAGGCCTTTTCAGAGCTTAGATACTGTGCCACTGCACCAACTTTCCCACAGGCCCAAGAAGGAGTTTTGAGATGAACTGTTTTTTTTGTGTATTTGTTGTTGTTTAGGTTTCAACCTGATGAAGATCTCAGGTTGACCTGCTATCAGTGAGAGGGTTAAGAATCAGTAAGTTTCGCGCCTTCTAATGCTACAGCAAGGTCACTCACAAAGCTGGTATCTTGCCAAATTGCATGAAATGATCCAAGCTAGTTTGAAACTCCCAATGTAATAAATGTTGGTACCCACATTTGCAAAGTCAGGCATCCAAATTGTGCCTGGTATGAAGTATTAGGCACTGGTTTTAGGAAATTTAGCTCAAGGGTGGGAACATCATAACTTTGGAATTATTGGCATTGACATGGCTATTTTCAACCATTGTGATGGGAATGTGTTCATAGAAGAAGTAAGAGGACGCTGAAAAGTGCCATGCAATTATGAACTATTGGGGGATTTTAAAAGGGTGCTCTCCTGTTTGCTTTCTTGCTACAGATTTTTTTATCCCCTATTTAAATGCTAGTCTATATGTCAGTCAAATCAAATATAATTGGTACAGTTTACTATTTGGTGATTTTACTGTTGCTTGTACAATATATCCAGATGTTCTAAAATGTGTCAGTAATGCCAGGATATCAAAAATAATATGCACATGTGGTGAAAATAACCCTGCACACATTCATACACACATGAGCACACGTTTGCACAAGTTTGCACATGAGTACATGTTTGATCTTAAGAAACTCAGAGAACCCTTAGCTGACAGTTTTAATGGGCTGTCATAGAAATGAATGCAAGTAAAAAAGGCAGAGCTCACATTTCAACTGACAAAATACCAGAATGGCTTATGTTCTCAAAGGTGGAAGAGGACCAAACTGAAATCAAGGTATATATATATATACCATCATACATATACAAATATATATACACACATGCATGTATATATACACACACACATACATATACATATTGTGTATGTGTGAGCGTATATGTGTGTGTGTGTGTGTGTGTGTGTGTGTGAAGTTCACCCTGACACAGGAAAGAGGAGGACTGGAGGCCATGAGGAAAAGCAGTTAGTGCCAGAGTTTGATTTGAACCTCGTCTTCCTGACTCGTGAACCCATACCTTGCACCTTTGCACTGCTCCTCACTTTGCACAGAAATGTTCTCTCTCTAGAAAATCTTTCCCTTCATCTCTACCTGGGAAATCTTGCCCCATCTCTTCAGGTATAGCTCAGGTGAAGCCTCTTCCATGAAGCCTCCCCTGAAATCCTGTCCCCCACCACCAAGGTATGTGACCTGCCCCGCAGTTATGAGATGGGGGTGGGTCATTAGTGCTGGGCTGCAGGAGAGTGTGGGGGACATTAGGGATGGGAGCAAGCTGACTGAAAGAATTAGGGGTTTGCACTCAGAATTTGTATTTTGTATGCATAACAACCACCCCAGGTGATTCTTATTATCAGGGAAGTTTGGGAAACTCTGACCCAGTCTTATCCCTTCAATTTATAGAAGAGACAACTGAGTCAAGCATGTAGTTATGAACTCCTTTATATTATAGTCCCATCATGTACCCCATTATAGTATATTACCATAGTAGGATTGGCTATATAGTTTGTCAGGTCCAGAGTAAAATGAAAATGCAGGGCCTCGAGTTCAGAATTATTAGAAATTTCAAGACAACCAAAGCAAAGCATTAAACCAGGCACAGGGCCTTTCTATGCAACTGCACAGATCACAGACTCATCAGGGCTAGCTTGTCCCTCTGTCCCACAGGGAATGTTAACTTGTTTGTGATAGGTCATTATATAAATACCTGTTGGATTAATGAATGGATTGAATTAACACCCCTCATCTGCCAGGAATAAATAGGATCAGGACACTAGACAAGTTTGTTTTGATGAAAGCACTGGAGAGAAGAAAAATAAGTCTAGAACATGAGACATGGTGTTACCAACATCTGGGTAACTTGGATGTGTACTTGAATTTCACACATAAGCTGAGGTTGCTACAAGTACTGTCCAGTATAAACATTTCTAAGTAATCATCACAGGCCAAGGGGCTGAAAGGAAAAGGAGAAAATGGCTGTCTAATGGATAACTGTACTTATTTGATAAGGAATGGTTTGGAGTACAGAAATAAATTCTCTGAATTTATTAGGTCTGATTTACCTACAGAATTGATGTGTGGCTAGCTCCCTCAGTAAAGCTTAGACCTAAAGAATAATTTAAAAACTTTTCTGAGATATCTGAAATCACTGTCTGTAACCTTTGTGCTACCATCAGAACCTCTGAAAGTCACAACTGCTATGAATATTGTCTAAGTGTTCCATATTATTCCTTTAGCTCATAGGTTAATTTATGGTTGTAAAAGTTTTTTATTGCTAGGTAACACCACAAACTTAATAATTTTTAAGCCATCTATTTTTAACCCACAGTTTCTGTTGGTCAGAAGTGCAGGCACAGTGTAACTGATTTTTTTTATCAGTGTGACAAGGCTGAAAACAAGTTGATGTGTGGGCTGTGTTCTCATCTAGAGCTTGGAGTTCCTTTTTCAAGCTTATTTAGGATGTTAGCAGAATTGTGTTCCTTTAGAGTAAGAGGTCTCCATTTTCTTCTTTAATATCACCAAGAAGTCACTGTCAGCTTCTGGATGCTGCCATCAGTTTCTACCTGCATGGCTCTCTACATAGGCAGGTTCTAAAATAGTTATTTGCTCTCTAGCAGGCCAGCAGGAAACCATCTCTACTGCTTAGAATTTCTATGACTTCAGTCTTTTAAAGTTTCACCTGATTAGATTAGGTTTAATGAGGAAAATATCTTTTTTATTAACTCAAATTCAACTGATTGTGTGAGTGCATGCTAAGCCAATTCAGCTGTGTTCAACTCTGCACTCCTATGGACTGTAGCCCACCAGGCTCCTCTGTCCATGGGATTCTCCAGGTAAGAATACTGGAGTGGGTTGCCATGCCTCTTCCAGGGGATTGTCTCAACCCGAATGGCTACCCACTCCAGTATTCTTGCCTGGAGTATTCTGTGGACAGAGGAGCCTGGTGGGCTACAGTCCATGGAGTTGCAAAGAGTAGGCATCGACTGATTAGGGGCCTTAATCTCATCTGGAAAATTCTTTCACCTTTGCAATATAATATAACATAATCATGAAAGTGATATCCTATCATATTCACAGAGGTGATTATACAAGGTATGAATACCAGAGGAATTCTTGAAGGCCATCTTAGAATTCTACCTACCACAATGTCCATGAATGAACTTTGAAGGTATGTCCAAAAATCATCTAAAGTATCATGTAGAAATTTGTGATTGTTCTTTTTCCCAAGCCCAGCAACTACCAGATTCATCACTGGAGGTCCATGACCCAAATACCATTGAGAACCACTGGTGAGCCAGATAATATGCATTGGGAAGAAATGACCTAGAACCAAATACTTATTTCTGAAAGAATTTTACCAGTGTCTCATGGAGAACCAAATAATTCAGGTGTAGTGCTTATTAAGATGAGATGAGATGGCTCAATTTTCATTTAAAACATATCTTTTGTTTTAAACCAATTACTAATGGACATTTCAGAGTTCATTATTAGTGTTTTAAAAATTTACTATTGATGGAGCCTCTGCTATTCTCTATCAAATTTGCCTGTGTCTCCACTCTCTTCTTCCATCTGACTGTCTATAACAGTTTGACTAATAGCAAGTCTGATGTAATTTTACTGTTCCTTTTAGATACTAGTTGGGGCAGGTAATTACCAGTGCTGAATGCATTATATTTAATTTCCTATTTTTCTCTAAATTATTTCATATGAAGCTTGGGACCTTCTGGCTAGTCTGTAAGCAATTTGAGGGCAAGAGTCAAGTCCTATGCTATATTCCATATAGCATGATATTGGGCAAAGAATAAACCTTTAATAAATAATCAGTGAATTCTCTTTGATTCAGTGAATGACTTTGAGAAGATACTGTGTGCAGGAATTATAACAAAGAATATGACAAAATTCTGTACCTCGAGTTTACAATTTAGAGAGGATAAGATCATCACAGGCTTCCCAGGTGGCACTAGTGGTTAAGAACCCATCTGCCCATGCAGGAGACATAAGAGACATGGGTTTAATCCCTGGGTCCTAAAGAGCACCTGGAGAAAGAAATGGCAACCCACTCCAGTGTTCTTGCCTGGAGAAGCCTATGGGCAGAGGACCCTGGCAGCCTACAGTCCACAGGGTCAAAAAGAGTTGGACACAACTGAAGTGACTTAGTACACGAGATAATCACAGCCCAGAGATTATGTGATGCAGGGTTAGAACTTTGCCAAATGAGAGACACAAACAAAGTTTTGAATCGAATCAAGTTTTCCTTGATATTTAGTCTTATCGTATCCCTGTGTACTCAGTCACTCAATCATCTCTGACTCTTTGCCACCCCATGGGCTGTAGCCTGCCAGGCTCCTCTGTCCATGGGATTGTCCAGGCAAGAATACTGGAGTGGGTCAGGTCACCATTTCCTCCTCCAGGAGATCTTCCTGACCCAGAGATTAAACCTGCATCTCCTGCATTGCAGGCAGATTCTTTAGCACTAAGCCACTGAGGAGCCCTATTGTATCCCTAATACTATTCAAATTAGAGTCTCCTACATTCAGGCTGTCACTGCATTCATGTGCTTGACTAGCTCATGGTTGTTTCTGGAGAAATAGCAAGGATAATGTGACTGGGCCTCAATAGTATTGATTATGTAAGATCCAGTATTCTTGCCTAGAAAATCCCATGGATGGAGGAGCCTGGTAGGCTGCAGTCCGTGGGGTCGCTAAGGGTCGGACACGACTGAGCGACTTCACTTTCCCTTTTCACTTTCACACATTGGAGAAGGAAATGGCAACCCACTCCAGTGTTCTTGCCTGGAGAATCCCAGGGACGGGGGAGCCTGGTGGGCTTCCGTCTATGGGGTCACACAGAGTCGGACACGACTGAAGTGACTCAGCAGCAGCAGTATGTAAGATCTAGCAGTAGGTCCGGCTAAGGAACTGTAAATTATGTGTGAGATTTCCCTCCATGAACCTGTATGTCTTGCTTTTGCATCATGAGAGTAGACTGAGTAGGAAGTCCACAGGGCTTGCGGAGGATTTCTTTTACAGGATGTGAACTTGGTACCTACTGATATTAATGTCATGGGAAGAGTTAGTTTGAGAAAGTAGATGAGAATCATGCCCTTGAAACAGCCTGTAGATAGAGTAGGGAGAGTACTGAAAAGATGTTTTTTCCTGTAATGGATACTTCCATGTCATCTCATTTCTTTATATATGTGGAAATTATGCAATTAAATTAAAAAATGGGGGAGACATAATTTCTTAGCTATGTTTTAATCTCTTTATATCTCTAAAAATTAATCTTCTATTGGGGGTGACTTATCTATGATCTGCATGCTGCCGTATGATTTTAAGCTCCATTTCATTATGATGTCTTTTTATCTTCCTGCAAAGGAAAAAGATGAGTTGTGAAGTGGAAAGTTCTTAAATTAAGACAGGTGATACATAATCTCATTACTACAACTATGAACAAAGCAAAAGTCCTGTCTGGGGCAAAGAATTTAGTTTAGTCTAAATAGTATATCTGGTCCCTTTGTCAGATTCTTTTCTGAGCCTAGAAGGAAGTTGTAACAGTCCTCAGATTGTCCCATACTCTCAAAAAAAGATATTAACATTTGAAAAATATAATTAATCTTTTTTAGGAAACCATGGGGAACCTCACCACTTTAAAGTAAAATTAGACTGTGCTTTGTATGATTTCATCTGTTCTGATGCCATTTTAGTTTAGTAGCTTGATTCTCATAGCTCTAATTCATCCTAATGTACTTACAGGAGGAATTAGATTGTATTAAGTAAAATTCTACCAACTTGAAGTAAAGAAGGTATTTTAATTTTTTTATGATTTTTCTATGAGAATGGGTGTAACAAGTATACTAATTCCTTCTGTTTCCTCTTGCTTTCTGTCTGCTTGCTTCATTTTGGCCTTGGGATGACCTGTTTCAAGAGGCAAAACCCTACAGAATTCAGCTGAGGGTTTTAGACAAATAATTATGATTGAGTTATTGGATGGTGTTTATCAAAGCTCTATCCCTGGCTGATCACTCCTGCAATAACAAAGGCTATTTTTCTTTGTTGATTGACTGTATGTTCAGTCATTGGAAAATATTTGGCTATGAATTCTCATTCAATGCTTATTTATCAACAGAACTGATATATTGTTAAAATGATTCAGGGCCTGGAAGTATTGACTTATGACCATTTGTTGCTCCAAGTGTTCACTTGTAATTAGATACGTAATTTGAATTTGTAATTGGAATATACTCATAATGCATGGCATTAGATACAGATTAGTAGAAAATGAGAACTGGTAGGGACATTAGAGTTCATCTCATCCAATTCACTCCTTCCAACACACACACACACACACACATATTACCATGTAGGAAACTCTGTGGTCCAATTTATAAGCAAGTAAATGGGTCTAAACACTTGGGCCCAATTTTATGTCTCCAGACTTCTACTCTGGTGTTTATTTTTCTACCTGTTCAGTTTCTTAATTGACCTGGTCTGAAATGAGTTTATCACATATTTAATAGGTACATGGAAATTGAAAGTGAACGTTGTCTGAGCTGTGTAATTGTTGAACTTCAGATTGAAAACAAAAAGAGCAGATGGTTATGAACAGAGTGTGATGAAATTTTTCATATGCATTATGGAAAAGTGAGGTATATTTTCATGGGGATGATTTTAGGTTATCGATCATGGATTCAACACATGATTTAGAACTGAGTTTCTGGTCCTTGTGCCGTCCTTTGAATGTGACTTTTAAGCACTTGAAATGTGGTTAGTTCATATTGAGATAGATGAGTTGTAAGAGTAAACTATATATTGGATTTCTAAATATCAGTACAAAAAAGGATAAAAATTATCTTGTTTATATTTTAAATATTATATACATATTGAAATTATATTATTTGTATATATTGGGTTAATTAAATGTATTAAAAATAATATGTTTCTTTTTACTTTTTAATGTGGCTACTAGAAAATTTTACATTAAATATGTTGCTAATATATTTCTGTGGACAGCATTTATCAAAATTGTTGCTACTCAAAAAGTATGTACCATCAACACTGGCATTTCCCAAGAGCGTGATATAAATGTAGAGTTTTATGTCCCACAGCAAACCTACTAAATCCAAAATCTGCATTTTAACATGATTCTCAAAGTGATTTCTGTACACACTAAAGCTTGATAAATATAGATATCGCACTTGAATTCTTTTTTTAAGATTTATTTATTTGGTTGGTTGCTTGTGGTGGGTCTTTGTTGCTGTATACAAGCTCTCTCTAGTTGCAACGAGTGAGGACTACTCTGCTGCAGTGTGTGGGCTTCCCATTGTGGTGACTTCTCTTGTTGCAGAGCATGGGCTCTAGGCTCACAGGCTTCAGTAGCTGCAGCGAGTGGGTTCAGTAGTTGTGGCTTGTGGGCTCTAGAGCACTGGCTCAGTAGTTGTGGGGCATGGGCTTAGTTGCTCTGTGGCATGTGGGATCTTCCCTGACCAGGAATTGAGCCAGCCTCCCTTGTATTGCAAAGTGGATTCTTAACCACTGGACCACCAGGAAACCCCTGCATTCTGTATTCAGATACTTCCTAGTCCCCCCACATAGAACATGTTAGACTTCTCCAGCTTTGACATGTGGCATTTAGGGCCAGGTCAACCCAAGACATGCTGGCTCTAAGCTTTGGTGTATTTTTAAGCTTCCTTTAGTGCCAAGTCTCCTGCTCTCAAAGAATCCTACCCACCTTCCACACCAACATGTTTCCTTCTAATAAATCATACAGCAGTGATGAAACTCCAGAAGGCCAAAGATGAAAAGTGCAAATGCTGTTGATACACAAATCTATCTTCTGGTCAGATGTCTCTCCTGGTTTCACATCTGGACAGCAAAATGTCTGTTTTATATTTAGCCCTGATGTACTACTGGAATCTCCATACAAGTTGTTGAAAATGAAATTTACTACCTTGCCTATAAGTTGTGCTTTCTTTTGTACTTCCTGTCCTGATAAATGTTACCATCATCTACCTACACATCCAATCATGTCAATGTATGGCAAAACCAATACAATATTGTAAAGTAATTAGCCACCAATTATAATAAATAAATTTATATTAAAAAAAAAATTAGGAAATACTGTCAAGTTGCCCTCCAAGAAGATTATGCTAGTTAATGTTCCCAACAATAGTTTGGTAAAGAGAATGTTGTTTAATATAGTCTCACAAGAACCAAAAATATTTTATTATATCGACTCTATAAAAAAAATAAGTTTTGTTTCATTATACCTCTCTGATTTTGAGGGAAGTTAACATCTTTAGAAAAATAAATACAAATTAAAAAAAAGACTTGGAAGTCATAATTAATAATTCTTCTCACTGTTCTCCATAAACCTGAGATCCAGTTGGCTACTGAACATGGTCAATTTGCCTCAGATCTCTCTCTTGAATATATTCTTGATTTCCATTTCTGCTGTCCTTAATTCAGAGTTTTCATTAAATTTTGCCTGTATTATCATCCTAGCATCTTTTCTAATCTTCTGCCTCTAGTCTCTCATTTCTAAATGTCTTCAACATTGAAGCCATAAACACCTTTCTCACATAGGAATTTGATCATGCCTAAAACCTTTTCCTGACCTCTCAGTAGTAGCTCAATCTCCTTGTGCATGCGTGCTAAGTCACTTCAGTCGTGTCCAGTTCTTTGCGACACCATGGACTGTAGCCCATCAGGCTTCTCTGTCCATGGGATTTTCCAGGCAAGAATACTGGAATGGGTTGCCATGCAACCCACTTCCAGGGGATATCCAGGGATCCAACTCACGTCTCTTAGGTCTCCTCCATTGGCGGGCAGATTCTTTAACACTAGCGCCACCTGGGAGGCCCTCAATCTCTTTGTAATATGGACCTAATAATACAATAGTACCTACCTCAAAGGTTTACTGTGATAAATAAGTGAATGGTTGTAAAGCATTCAGAACAGTGACTGGTCCAGAGTAAGCACTATGCAGGTATTAGCCTGTATTATGTTTATTGTTCAAGACTCTTTATGACATACAACTTTAATCTCCCTTTTTAGTGAAACCAATGTTCTATTTCTTACAATACACAAAATATTTTATGGTTTCTGCATGTTTCTTTGTACTGTTTGCTCTCCCTGAAATGCACTTACTTTATTTTTGTATCTGAAAAAATCCTACTTCACTTTTTTTTCCCCCCACTTGAGTTGGTTCCTGGCATTCAAGCCTTCTTTTTTTTTTCATGGAAAAAATGTACCTATATCCCATGTTTATATATGGAAATACATTTGTGACCTGTAATTATTGAATGCTAGAAGCTTATATATTCCATTTGAAAAATGTACTATGTTGTCCAAATGGAATGTGTGGCAACATTTCAGATTCTATTACCATGAACATTCAAACCAAATAACCAAAGCTCTCCCAGATGGTGAATTGAACAGCTAATTTTTCTAAACAGAACAGCAGGTTGTCTCGTAATTTATCCAAACTCAGAGGAAAAAGAGTTGTTTTGTGACCTTCAAACAGACACTGACTAATTGAAAGAAATGATTGTGGTCAGCCTGTTTATGTATAAAATTTTGAAGCCCTATTGCTTGGTGTTCTTCTCCTGTTTGATTTGAAAAAAAAATTAAATTCCAATTATAATTACAGGCAAAGCCTGCTTTACAAAATGTACCTATTCTAGAAAACATACAGTTCAATCAAATTACTTCAAATGAAATATTGGCATAATATTATTAAGCACATTTGGAATTTAAAAGAACCTGATAATGAATCCTACCAGAATATCACCTCCTAACTTAATGTTTCCTGAAGTGTGGACTCTGACAACCTGCATCAGCCTCCCTTGCAGGTGCCTATTAAATTCCAAATTCCGCAGTGGTACCCCAGACCTATGAAGTAAATCCAAGGGAATGGATCCAAAGATCTTCATTTTTAACAAGCCGTCTCCCAAGTAATGCAGATGCACATAAATGTTTGAGAACCACTGAGCTATAGCTTCGATTTGATTCATCTGCATTCGTTGCTGGCCCCTGACAGGAACCTTCTGCTATAATTCATTTGGATTGCTATGGTGATTCTTTGAATGTGCATTGCTCCTTTCTGCCTGCCTGTCTTTGCTTTTGCTAGTTCTTCTGCCTTTGATCCATTCTTTAACTTGCCGTTGTCTCTCTTTCTAAATAAACTCTTTCACTGTTTTGTTTTTCAAATGTTTTCTCCTTGAGGACACTTTCTCTGGAGTCTGCTGTTGGGAGCAATCTCTCTCTCCTGCTAAACACTTTGTGTGTGTGTGTGCACTATGCTCATTTGCTTCAGTCCTGTCTGACTCTTTGCAACCTGGTGGACTGTAGCCTGCCAGGCTCCTCTATCCATGGGATTCTCCAGGCAAGAATACTGGAGTGGGTTGCCTTTTCCTTCTCCAAGGGACCTTCCCTACCCATGAGAAATGACCCCACATCTCCTGCAGTGCAGGAAGATTCTTTCCCCACTGAGCCACCTGGGAAGCCCAGTTTATTAGAAGAAAAAGTGAATCAATTTTCATATAGAAGTTTTCTTAAAGTGAAGTATTGGCATAATCGATCAGGGTAACTGGATGGTAGCGGGAATCCTTGAAGTAAAGGTATGACTTGCTGGGTCTTGGTGTAGTTAAACCTAATGATACAATCTTCTCAACTTGTGTGTGTGTGCCCAGCCTGCTTTTTTGCTGAGACCCTCTATTCTTCTGTCCCCTGTATTCCAAAGATTCTATGTTGCTTCTCTCCATTTGGTGACTTTACATGCACGTCTCTATCAAGAATTTGGCCTTTGAGGTCCTCTTTCTGATCCTGGATGTTCATTCTTACCCAGACTAGCTGCACTATAGCTAATCAGTGGGCAGGGCCAGACCCTTCTCTTAACAGGTATACGTATATATGTATGTATGCATTTGTGTACACACACTCACACACACACATATATATGCTTGCTCAGTCATGTCCAAGTCTTTGTGACCCCATGGCCTCTATCCCATCAGTCTCCTCTGTCCATGGGATTTCCCAGGCAAGAATACTGGAGAGGACAACTATTTCCTCCTCCAGGGGATCTTCCCCACCCAGGGATCAAACCTGCGTCTCCTGTATTGGGAGGCAGATTCTTTCCTGCTAAGGCACCTGGGAAACCTATGTATATGTGAAGGTACATTCTGCCAAATGATGATTAAGCTAACTAAGAGCTAATTGGTACCACAATATGTCACAGAGCTGGGTCACAAAAAAGCTCTTCTCAGTGGCTTTCTCTGAAACAAACAAAGAAAAAGGGTGAGAACTTACTCCCAATGTCTTTCATCTGTCAGCCACACTCTTGCTTTAGCTCCTAGATCCTGGCCTAATTATTGCAAACTTAACAAAAAAAAACATATTGAACCAGGACATAGTTTAGGCCCAGGGCAGAGATTTTAAATGAGTGTCTGAGGTATCCAAGCATGTGATAGTACAAATACATACATGTAAAACCCACTTATACCAGATACAAAAACTTAGATGAGAATCTTTCCAGTCGACTACCTCAAATAGATGAATCCATTTTTAATAAATCCTGTGCTCTTTGGGGGAAAACCACCCTTGAGTTTTGATCAGAAGGTTGTGGTGAAAGGGCTGAAAATGAAAGATTTCCCTGGAAAGTGCAAACTGAGCTTTAATGTTGCCTTGCCCAAGCAAACCTTTCATATTGAGAATTCTGGTCTCACTCCACAATAGCAGAAACCATGGGTGGGAGAAGTTAATGTCCTTAGTTTTTCTCCAGAGACATCTTTTGCTAGTAACACAGAAGAATGTTTGCCAATAAAAATGTATACCCAAATGAGTATAGTTATTGGTTGAGATTAAATGTTTCTCATTTAGAGCTTTCATGGCTGTTATGAAGAAAATTTCTGCAGTCTTTTACAGACCTTGAAACTGATTGAAATCAACTAAAACTGAGTTATGGTGCTGGGGAATAGCCACACATTTTCCACTCTGAAAATACAAGTGATCGAAGAGCCATTCACCTCAAAAGAAAATGATTGTCCTCCAAACACGAGATGTGTTAAGCCTCATAGAATAGATCAGATAAAACTGTAAAATGATAGTATCACTCACACACTGCAGAGCTAGAATTGAGAAGCCCAGTTGCTGGTGGTAGCTGAGATGCTCTTGTCCTGAAAAGGGCTGTCAGGGGGCCTGATTTTCTTGCCTTCTTTGCAATGGCTCCTCTCAGGCATCATTCATTTATTCAACAAATCTGTGTTGCATGCCTACTATGTGCCAAATACTTGGATAGTCTTTCAGGTCTATACTATTCCCTACAACTTTTATTTCTTCTTTGGTTTCTGAGACACTACATTCTCTTGGCTTTACTCCTTAGTCATAGATGCAGCCTTCCCTTTCCTTTTTATCTATAACATATGATTAAGCTGCACCCCACAGGCCTAGTAACCCTGTACTTGCCCAGTTTCAAGACGGAAGAAAGAACCTAGAATCATTGACAGAGACATCTTTGGTTTAATGGATGGGGGTAGCTTACATGTCTGAGGCAACATCCTGGAGCAGTACCACACTGTTTGTGACAGATAGCAGGGTGGGACAAGGAGACAGTCTTTGCTCTTGAGGGGAAAGAAAAATTGGCAGTTAAAGTGGGAATTGATGTCAGGTGGGCTTATTGGTTACTAGACAAACTGGGAGAGGGGCTCACACCTCATCACCCCTTCGATAAGCTATCATAGTGGAGATGCTCTGATCTAAAGTTAGAACATTTGCTAGCTGGGGCCAGGACAAGTAAGTGAAGCAGGTGCTGCTTGAGCAGGGATGTACAAAGAGCAAGAGAACAGCCATCTTGAGTGTACAAGACCCATGTATTCCCCATGGCCTTATCCTTGTTTCTCTTCTAGTTCTACACTCTTTCTGAGTAACATCCCGTATTCAGCATGACTCCTAAACTCTACATGTCAATCTCTGGATTTTCTTCTGGGTTCTAGATACAGATTTTCTGCTTCCCTACTGGCAACATCATCATGGTTACTCTGTTGATACCTTCTTAATGGAATGAACCACACATATTATCTTCTACCTAATCCTTATATTTGATGCCATTTTTCTTTCCCATCAAAAATCAAATGAGCTTTCACAGCTTGTTAATTCTGTTTCTCGTGTACTCTTTTCCATTTCCACTTCTAACACCCTAGTTTAAGCCAGTATTTACAAACTGGCAGCCTGCAGGCCAGATGTGTTTGTTTAAATAGCAAAATGTTTTGTTTTAATGTGACTTCTTCTAAGATATACTGTCTAGTTCACTATAATTATGTTCTATTCCCCATGGCACTGACCCAGTACCTTGCATCTAATAGATAATCAAGCAATATGTTAGATTGAGGGCCTTGTCCTTAAAAAGCTGATAACATGACTAGGAAACATATATGTGGTAAAATTATTTAGTAACAACCCAAAGCAGAAAATAGAAAAATATTATAGAAAAGTGGAGTAGGCAATGCATTTTCCATGTACTGGAAGAAGAGAGAGGCCACTTTGGTTGGGAATACTCAGAGGATTCACAGAGGAGAAAGGATTTAATCTGAAACTTGAATGATGGAGAAAGTATATAAAATATGAAGTGGAACTGCTTTATTTTTATATTTTACATCTTATATTGCCAACATTTTGGGTATAGAGAAGTGTAAGAGGGAGAATGGGTACTTATTTTACTCAAACTCCTAACACAGGACAAATGAAAGAGAGTCCCTTGATGATTGAAAGCAGTAAATACGAAACTGATAAATGGAGATGTTACTCTAAATGGTGAGAAGTACAGTTCTGAAAGTATCAATTGCTTCAGGTAAATTTAATACTTTGAATAAACAAACCCATTCAGTACATTTATAAATGACAAAACATGGACTTTAAGAGAACCCAAACTGTTTCAGGAAAAATGCTTGGAAATTAATCATACCTTCCTATTTTGTACTTCTTTATCCCCTGTTAAAAGTTTGACATGTTGATCTGGGTGGTGCATGCTGTGGCCCACTCAGTTTGTTTGTTTTATTAGTAGCTTTATATATTTATTTATATTTATTTTTGGCTGTACTAGATCTTCGTTGCTGTGTGGGATTTTCTCTAGTTGCAGCGAGCAGGGGGCTACTCTCTAGTTGTGGTGCGTGGGCTTCTCATTGCAGTGACTTCTCTTGTGGGACATGAGCTCTAGGGCATGCAGGCTTCAGTAGTTGCAGCACATGGACTCAGTAGTTGTGGCTCCCGGGCTCTAGAGCACAGGCCCAGTAGTGGTGCAGAGGCTCAGCAGTTGTGGCAAACAGGTTCAGGCATGTGGGATCTTCCCAGACCAGAGATCAAGCCCAGATCTCCTACATTGGCAGGCAGCTTCTTCACCAGATCAAAACACTCAGTTTTGATGTCCTCCTCACTTTTACTCTCTACTTGCATAGGAAGGGATTCAGTGAAGCACTTGGCCTTAGTTTATATTAGTACCGAGATTGTAGGCGTAGATACTCAGATATTCTTTGCTGATGAAGAGAGGTAAGCCTGCAAACAGTTTAGAAAGACCATGCCTTTATCAGTCACAGCACCTAGAATGGTGCAACAGACACAGAGGCTATTACTAAACTCTGTGATGGATTTCCTCTAGCTGAATTGATAAGATCAGTGTTGTTCATTGGAGCCTGGACCTTTGTCTAGGCTCACATACAGATTATACGACCTTCTGCCTATCATTTTTCCACCATACCCTTCTTCCCAGGGCCCTTGTTGCCCTGCTGATTTTGGAGGTGCTCACAGTTGCATCATCGGAGCATCACAGATGGACTGGTGCTATGGTGAAGCCAAGGGGAGTCAAACTGCAATGGCCCTCCTCCAGGTGGACCCAGCAATAGTGCCTCTAAAGATTAAACTTCTGAAAGAGAACCTTTTCCATTGTTGTTGTTGTTTTCTTCCATCTGCATCTTTCCCTGCTCCTATCTCCTTTTATAACTGATTATATGAAGCAGTTTAACTACCTTTTCATTTAAAAGAGTAGCATGTCAAACTATTAGGCATGATGCCCCCCTCCCCCACTGGGAGGTTGTAGTACTGTCTGGCTCGCCAGTGCCAGCACAGATCCCACTTGTTTGATGCAGGAAGTAGCATTGTTTTTGATAGTTTATCTTGGATGGTTTACTCTGTCATCTTCCGTGTAGATTCGTTATTGGAAAGTCTAGGAGTTTCTCAAAACATATAGAGACCTGTTTATTAACAAAGCATCCAAATTAATAGCTTGTCTCAGATCTTACTTGAGTTGGAACTCTCTCACCAGATATAGTTTTATAATTTCATAATGAATAGTATGTGGAGCCTTTGGAAAGGAACTGAAGGTGAGGAGATGGTAGGGACGTTGGCTCCATATGTGGTAAGTGTGTGCGTGTGGATAAGCAAGTATCATTTTAAATGAAATCATCAAAACAAAAACTCATTTCTTAAAAAAAAAAAATCAAAACTCCTAATTTTTTTCTAATCAAAATCCAGTGATATCCTTATGCTTTTGGCAGACTGAGCACAGGGCTGTTATGTTATATTAGAAATCACTTGCCTGATCAAAAGATCAAAGGTATTCTGGTTAGGGAAGCTTTTAACTAGAACCAGGAGAAACAAAGGTAGATAGCAATCATGTGCAAACCCAGTACAACAAAAGCCAGTGTCCTTAATTATTTCAGATAATAATAATGATGCTAGAGTGTGTGCAAAAAGTACACTTAGTGGCATACTAAGGCTGAAACCATGGACACAGAAATATAAATACGTCTAACTAAATGTTGATCTGTTTTTTATTATCACCATGTGTCAGCATTCTAAACAATGTTGGTACAAAACTCCCCTGCTGCCATAGTGGACTGCTCCCTAACACACACACACACACACACACACACACACACACACACACACACACACACAGAGAGAGAGAGAGAAAAGGAGAGAGAGAGAACACTGCACCACACTCTATCCATCTTACCTTGATCTAAGCTTTTCTTTTTCCATATGGTTTATTATTTTTTATAGTCTCTGCAATTTACTTACTAGTTTTGCTTGCTTCTTATCTGTCTTTTCTCACTAGAATAGAAGCATGAATTTTTGTCTCTTGTTCACTCACATAGTCCTAGTGGCTAGGATAGTTCCTTTGTGAGAGAATGTATGTGTTCAGTAAATTACTGAATGAATAATATTAAATGAATAAATGACTTTTATTTAACTACATCTATACCATTGGTTATGAAAGTAACTCAGCTGGAGATGGAGAAACCCAGTCTTGTGACAACTCTACACATCATAATCAGTTGTTCAGTATAGACTTGCTTGCACTCTGAAGAATTTGTGGAGGTTTGTATATTGTCTTGTTTAGATTATAACCTCATTCTTAACAGAAATTATAAATGCTTTTTCATACACATTTGCAGTCCCTTACTTTCTCTCAACCTAGGTGAAGAATATATTGTAGGAAGAATTCCCTTGCTTCTGCAAATTAGTCAGTTACTCTAACTCCCTCCTACACACTGGCATATTCAGTCTGTATGGTTTGTATTGTTTCGTTTTTTTTACCAAGCACTCTTTTACTGAGGATTGCTTTGAAAGTAGTTACACGAGACTTTTTTTTTCATCAGCCTGATTGTTTACCTATCCTTTCATTCATACAGACATTTCCAGTAAGAACAAAGGAAAATGAATGAGAGAAACCACCTAGAAAGTTACCTGAATTAACTCTTAACTGTCATTTTAAACTGAATTTTATTCTCTGACTGACCTGTAAATGAATTATGGTATTGCTTGATTTATATATAAACTAACAACCTTTATCATATAACCTTATGAGATCTCCCACCAACCACGTGGCAGATGTTAACAATTGTTAATTTCCACCTCACTGACAAAGAATGCAATTCAGTAACTTCTTAGAGAATTTCTATACTAAAATATTTCATTATCAACATTTTAATTATATGATCTTTTTCCTTTCCATCATTACCTGTGACTTTTCTCTCCAAATTTTCTTCACTTTCTCAAGGAAATCCTGCTGATACTTTTGGCCACATCTACTGCAATTATCCCCAAAGGTTTTTGTTGAGAAGAGGGAAAGATTACTGGCTAGATTCATAGGGCGGAGTAGAATGGGATGAGAAATATAACCTCAGAGCAGATTCAGTCCATTCTGTTTTAACCATCAGTGGGCCAGACGAGTCAGCTATATTTATGGAACTGAGCCAATGGTCAAAATAGACAGGATATAACCTTCTGGGACAAAATGTTGAAAATATCAGTTCTGCAATAAGGTTAAGCCTGGTTCTCATTTATTTAATCTCAATTAAGGCACAGTAGACCATTTATTGATTTATTTAAAAAGAAACAAGAAGAAGCATGTTGCAATTAAATTGATCTTTTAAGTCAGCAGGCCCTGGCAATTTTGTCTGCCACTATATCACTTTGGGGGATAAATTTTGAAAATTCCTACTCTGCAATAAGGAAGACCTCATTTCTATCTTTCCAAGGTCTCATATATCATATTTTATCTTAAAAGAAAACCAGGAAAGCATAGCAATTGGCTGCATACTGAAACCTAGGCAATAGATCTAACATAGTTACTCTGTTGAAAAAAATGAGGAATCCTCTAAAACAGAAAGGTTGGTCAGGTTGCTAAGTTGAAGAATCATGGTCCTTGGAAGGTTTATTTATCCTCAGAAAATCATTAGACATAGCTACTGAATTTTTTACTTTCTATCAAGCAAAGCAAGGCTAGCATTATGTGTAGTTTAATGTGTTCTTTGGAGTATTTTTTATTTTATATCTTTGAAATTGAAAATAATTAATTAGAAAAATTATATTGCAGATACTTATAAAATATGGAATGAATTTTAAAAGATTTACCCACTGTGCTTATACAGCTTCTGTCAGCGTTTTGCTGTATTTCATCAGGCTTTTCTCCTCTCCATAAAGGTTACATAGTTGAAACCAAACTGTCTTTACAATTTTGTATGCTGCTTTTTAAAACTTAATGTTTTGTCATAAGCATTTTCTAAATTGTTATGAAATTCTCAAATTATGATTTTAATGGCTACATTATGATCCATTGGATAAATATGCCATGATGATGGATATTTGATTTCTTTCCAGTTTGGGCCATTGTAAACAACTATTTGGTGGGAATATGTCCATGTCATTATTTCTCCACTGTTTTTTTTTTTTCTCTAGTATAGATATCTACAAATCAAGCCATTAGGTTAAAGGGTATACTTCTTTTATAAAATGATATTACAGTTTGATTTTGCTTTTGTAAAAGATGTGTATGTGTCTGGGAAGTTACATATATACTTAAAATTCAACAGTGATTATTTCTGCTGGTAGGTTTGCAAATAAATACTTTCATTTATTTTTTACTTTTAGTTATTTTCAAAAAATTCTATAATGAATATATATTACTTTTTAGATTAAAAAATTAGAGCAAAATCAGAGTAAAATGCAATGACTTAAACACAGGTCCTAGGTAGAGGCTGATTTTCTGGGTTGGATTTTTTGCTGAGCTACTTATCAGCTCTGTGATCTTAGACAAGTAACTTAACCTCTCTGTACCTCAGCTTTCTTGTCTGTAAATTGGGATAATGATGGTGCATAGCTCATACATCTGATGACTTCATATCCATGTTTTGAAGGTAAATGAGTTATTCCATGTAAAGAGAACAATGTCCAGTATGATAAACACTCCTTCATCTCAGCTATCCTTATTATTTGGCACTGGACCAGCAACTCAAACCTCTCACTCCTCACACTGATCATTCACTCTCAAATTCTAACATCAACAGTTGAGCCCAGGACAGTTCATTCATAGGACAAACACCCTTTACTAAGAAGTTGCGGTGATTAGGGGAGGCAGAATCCAAAGCCTAGATCCTTCGACCACGCCACTTGTATACATTGTCCTCTCTGATCTCCAGAATAGTTTTACTGAAGGAGAAAACAGAATATCCTGAGAGCCCTGAGTACTTGGACAAGAGAGAAAAGAGAAGCAAGCTTTCAAAGATAATCTTTACATATCTTACAACTTTATATATGATTGGCACTGAACTTAAGTGGAGTGCAGCAAAATATAAATCTAAAACTTTGTAGAAGTGGATATGTCTTAATACAAATCTCTATAAATTGCAAAGGTGGCTTTCTCCTAGAAGAATAATTGATTTGATTTTTTTAACTTCATCAAACATGCAAAACTGAATATCCTGTTTACTGGCCCATATATGAAAGACAAGATACAACCTATCATTAAATATAAAAATGAGAGCTAGATTTATTTCATAATTTCAGGATAAATAATCTATCTACAGGCTCACACTTAATTCTGGAGAATAATTTATAAATTCTTGAATGGATATAAGAAGTAAAGATCTTTTATCACAATTTCAGTTCAGTTCAGTCGCTCAGTCATGTCCGACTCTTTACGAACCCATGAACTGCAGCACGCCAGGCCTCCCTGTCCCTCACCAACTCCCAGACTCCACCCAAACCCATGTCCATTGAGTCAGTGATGTCATCCAACTATCTCATCATCTGTCGTCCCCTTCTCCTCCCTCCTTCAATCTTTCCCAGCATCAGGGTCTTTTCAAATGAGTTGGTTCTTCGCATGAGGTGGCCAAAGTATTGGAGTTTCAGCTTCAGCATCTGTCCTTCCAATGAACACCCAGGACTGATCTCTTTTAGAATGGACTGGTTGGATCTCCTTGCAGTCCAAGGGACTCTCAAGAGTCTTCTCCAACACCACAGTTCAAAAGCATCAATTCTGCGGTGTTCAGCTTTCTTCACAGTCCAACTCTCACATCCATACATGACCACTGGAAAAACCATAGCCTTGACTAGATGGACCTTTGTTGGCAAAGTAATGTCTCTGCCTTTTAATATGCTGTCTAGGTTGGTCATAACTTTCCTTCCAAAGAGTGTCTTTTAATTTCATGGCTGCAGTCACCATCTGCAGTGATTCTGGAGTCCAGAAAAATAAAGTCAGCCACTGTTTCCCCATCTATTTGCCATAAAGTGATGGGACCAGATTCCATGATCTTAATGTTTTGAATGTTGAGCTTTAAGCCAACTTTTTCACTCTCCTCTTTCAATTTCATTAAGAAGCTCTTTAGTTCTTCTTCACTTTCTGCCATAAAGATGGTGTCATCTGCATATCTGAGGTTATTGATATTTTTCCCGGCAATCTTGATTCCAGCTTGTGCTTCCTCCAGCCCAGTGTATCTCATGATGTACTCTGCATATAAGTTAAATAAGCAGGGTGACTATATACAGCCTTGATGTACTCCTTTTCCTATTTGGAACCAGTCTGTTGTTCCATGTACAGTTCTGACTGTTGCTTCCTGACCTGCATACAGGTTTCTCAAGAGGCAGGTCAGGTGGTCTGGGATTCCCATCTCTTTCAGACTGTTCCACAGTTTGTTGTGATCCACACAGTCAAAGGCTTTGGCATAGTCAATAAAACAGAAATAGATGTTTTTCTGGAACTCTCTTGCTTTTTCCATGATCCAGCGGATGTTGGCAATTTGATCTCTTGTTCCTCTGCCTTTTCTAAAACCAGCTTGAACATCTGGAAGTTCACAGTTCATGTATTGCTGAATCCTGGCTTGGAGAATTTTGAGCATGACTTTACTAGTGTGTGAGATGAGTGCAATTGTGTGGTAGTTTGAGCATTCTCTGGCATTGCCTTTCTTTGGGATTGGAATGAAAACTGACCTTTTTCATTCCTGTGGCCACTGCTGAGTTTTCCAAATTTGCTGGCATATTGAGAGCAGCACTTTCACAGCATCATCTTTCAGGATTTGAAATAGCTCAACTGGAATTCCATCATCTCCACTAGCTTTGTTCATAGTGATGCTTTCTGAGGTCCACTTGACTTCACATTCCAGGTTGTCTGGCTCTAGGTGAGTGATCACACTGTCATGATTATCTGGGTCATGAAGATCTTTTTTGTACAGTTCTTCTGTGTATTCAATTGCCTCCATTTAAAAATAATTTGCCAGATGCCCACTCAATTACATGTTTCCTGACATTTTATTTTATTTATTCCCCAAAACAATAAATAACCAAGTATAGTAGAGAAGCTCATTGGAAGGATCACCAGAGAGATCAGTTCATGCAATGAATAATTGTTGATATATCTGTTAAGTGCAGGATTTTCATATGTGTAGTATATAATGTATTTCTATTATATCACACAGGTGAGGTCTTTTTAACATAAGGCCCTTTTGAGATCCGTGATAGTTTTTTTCTGCCTCATACATTAATGCTTTGAAGAATGTAAAATAAATATCCTTCTAGTTATCTAGAAGGTTTTTTGTTTTCCAAAACTTTATAGCATTTGTGAAATGGACTCCAGATTAATATTTTCCAATTAGACTCTCCTGGTTCTGATCATGATAATGGCCTTTTAGGCCATTCAATAAACATTGTGTTGTTTTTTCTTGCTCCTCCAGGTGTTATCATCTTCTTTTCATGACCTGGGATATACCACAAACTATATCCTCAGTAAGCAGTTAGGAATTTAATTTGCCTCCTCCCCTAACTCTGAAATGAAAAGATACCAGGTAGTATATGTGCTATTCATGGCATAAGCACAGGAATAGTTTTAAACCCAAATTTCTGTATTTCTATTCTAGTGAGCAATATGAAAATCACACCAGCAATGTAATAAGGCACTTGATGCTCAGGGCATAACAGCTGTGTCCAGTGTGGCTCCAGACATAAAGTTATTATCTGGACCATTGAGGCAGTAATTGTGACATCACTCAAGCCTACCCCCAACTTTTCTTAAACTCACCCTCACTTAAGTATGAAGCACTGTAAAGTTAACACACACACTCACACACACACACACACCAGATTTATCTTAAGCAGAAGCCACTGAGTATAAAGCCTACAAGGCATTTGTACAAGCTGCCTCTCACTTAGGCCTAGTAAACTCTGATTGTAATAGGAAATGCAGTTTAATAACTCCCAGAAATCAGGAGTCAATGATTCCATGTCCCAGAAGAATAAAATGAAATGAAAAGACTTAGGTAATATTGAGAGCTTTGAGAACACTGCACTGTATGAACTCCAGGTATTTCACTTTTGATTTCTATGAGCAGTGATATTTTTTTTGTTATGAAAATAAGAAAAAGGAAAACTACTGGAGTGCTTAGATACTTGTTTCCCCGTACTGGGATAACCCACAAAGAAACAAAAGCTTTGCCTATGAATGAGCTCTAAAATCTATCAGAAAAGAAAGTACCTTCATTTTTATTGTCACTAGAGAGCATTCTACCAAATGCGGAATTAGACGTTGAACTGACTGAGGCTTTAATTGTGATAGCAGGAAAATAGAATCTGACTTAAAAGGCCCTGAAGAAGAATGTCAGGCTTTTGTAATGCTAGTTTAGGGGGACAGGACTAATAGTAGTGTCACAAGCTAGCTGGGATAGATCTGGATTTGACTAAATAGGGCTGTTATATTTCTAAGATGCAGCCTGGCCTCTGGATATCATATGCAGCTCAAGTGTAAGGGGAGAGGGGTGTTACTGTAGTTTAAAAGAAGGTTCTTTTAAGGACTTTATTTTGTAATAACTTAGCATTGAAAATAATAGTAAATGTAGTTATTTTATTCAGGTAGAATTGTTGAGGGGGCAATTTTAGACAGCCTTCTCCACTTTTAGCAGAGATAATACACAGGTTGTCCTTGGTGAGAAAGAAGGCTGGTTGCCAAGTTCAGAAGAAATGTGAAGGTAGAATCAAGTTTGAAATAAACTGATTCCTGATTATTCCTTTCATAAAATGGCATGCACACCTGTTTTTCAAGTGATGAATCTTTTTGAAAATTCACTGAATGATTTCAGTGAAGTTTTTTTTCCTCAAACACTTCTTCATAGCACCTGCCCCCACCCCGACCCCTCACCCCAGAACCTGGAAAGGGTTTATCTTGTGTCCAGTTCTGGCTCCTGACTTTTGGACCAAGTGTTAACCCATACCCAACTGTACACACACTGTAAGTGTGAGAAGCCATGGTATCTGGGGTCAGACAAACTTGGATGTGACTCTTGATTGGGTCACTCACTAGTTACGCGATCCTGAGCAAGGTACTCACTTCTCTGTGTGTCATTTTTCACACGTGGGAAGTTGGACTCATAATAACACCTTTCTTATAGGCTTTGAGGATTAAGCAACATAATATAATATAAAGATTTATTACTTAAAGATTAATAAAGATTTGTACAATATCTTGTAAACACTCAACATGGTAGATTCTGCTTTTAGTCTTGGTGGGGTGTTTTAACTCATACTTCTTTGTCATCACTATCATCATAATCCTTGGCAAACATTGCCTATAGGGGCTACCTGGTCATGGTTGGTCATAGAATCAAGCACACACCTCTAAACCAGAGTTTCTCAATAATGGCACCTTTGATATCTGGGGATGGATAAATCTTGGTTGGGATGGGAAGAAGCTGTCCCACGTGTTTTAGGATGTTCAGCAGCACCCCAGGCTTCTACCCTCTAGATACCAGTAGCACACATTCCCATCCTCAGACTCCAAGCTGTGCAACCAGAAATGTTGCACAGATGTTGCCATATGGCCTCTAGGGGGCAATGTTGCTCCCAGTTGAGAACAACTCCAAGCATTTTTTGGTTTAATAATTTCCCTGAAAGCTATCTGCCATTCGAGCATTCATATTCCTATTTCTTTTTTATTAGCTTGACTCTGGAAACTTTGATCTTTATTCTGTCTCTCTTTTTGGTTTCTTGAGGTTCCCTGGCTTTGGCCTTCATTTTGAAACCTAAATCATATTCTCTTCTTGCCTTCTTCTATACTTGAAATTGTGATAGCCTGTTTTAACCTTTAATATATCTCTGGACTAACAACTTATTTTTCCCTACTTTTGGCTTCTACCTCTTTTATACCAGTCCCTAGTACTAGACCAACAGCCTCCTACCAGAGCCTTTCCTTTACATTTTTGTGTAAAAGGTAGTTGAAATGAGGACTCTAGAGCCATAAATCCTGGGTTGGAATCCCAGCTCTGTCAATTACTCACTTAGTGACCTTAACCTTAATTTCTATATTTTCTTCCACTTGTAAAACAAAGATAGTAATTCTCAGCATTTCATAGGGTTGTTGTAGGATTCAGTTCAGTTCAGTTCATTCGCTCAGTCATGTCCGACTCTGTGACCCCATGGACTGCAGCACTCCAGGCCCTCCTGTCCATCACCAACTCCCGGAGTTCACCCAAACCCATGTTCATTGAGTCGGTGATGCCATCCAACCATCTCATCCTCTGTCGTCCCCTTCTCCTCCTGCCCTCAATCTTTCCCAGCATCAGGATCTTTTCAAATGAGTCAGCTCTTTGCATCAGGTGGCCTAAGTATTGGAGTTTCAGCTTTTTTTCAAAAAAAAAGAGTTGTAGGATTAGGTGGGTTTAAACATACTTAGAATACTGCCTGGCACAAAGGCAAACACCATGTAAGTGTAAACTGTTATTGTCACTGCTCCCGTAAAGACTTCCATAAGAGAACAATTAGCATAATGCAAGAGTTAACTAACCTCCAGGCCCCAACACAGTGTTCCAAAAAGGCTGCCAAATTTTTCATGTCACATTGCATATTGAAAATAAGTATTTGTCCAGCAAACTGGAATAGAGGGAGGAGGCTCTGACAACCTGAGGGCTGTGGAGATCAATATCTCAGCCATGTGTAAGCCATTTGTGACATGCAGTGGACCACAGCACTGAAAGCTCTGCACCAGGCTCATCAAAATTAAAGGAGAAGGATTCCAAATGGTGACCCAGTTAGAGATTCTGATTCATAGTTTTTGAAACTTAGACGACAGCACCTTCTAGATCCTCAGGCCTCTCAAGGTCTATAGATGTTCCTTGGTTTATTTGAACAAATGTAGATAAAATAAAACAAAGGCAAGTTCCCTTCAATATCATGAAGTTTTAAATGTGTATGCATTGTTTTTTTTCTCTAAAGCCTGAAAATCTAGCATATCCCACAAACGTAGAGGTATGAGAATTTAACTCAGTAATGTTAGCAAACAGGAACTCTTCAATCAAATTTCACATGATAACCCACTCTTTCCATTTTGTAATTTTCTTTGGAAAGGGTTGGGGCAAGAAATAATTCAGGATATAAAAGGGGCTATTTTCTATGATTTTCTGTTTTGAGTCCTGTGGCTTTGATTGTATGGCATGATAGGACTGTTTTCCATTTGTGACCTCTCCAAGCACTGATTTTTAAGCAACTCATTTGCATATGCTTCCTCTGCATGATTCACCCCATTCAACCAACTGATTCCTTGATCTCTTCAGCATAATATGAATAATATACTATCTTCCTCCCAGATACATTGTAAATTGTGGTTTAAATATGTTAAGCCAGAAAAAAAAAATGGTGCTTTTGACTCAACTTCCTGAAAAGTCTCCTAAATAAAAGCATGGTACAAATGGACCTACTGAGATAAAGCCAAACTTTCCAATCAAGGTCTGACTTACATAGCACACTGTCAACTCTACCAGAATCTTTGACACTGGACACATTTATTCCAGTTTTCCATCGGTATTGTCAGTGCTTTAGCCTGTGCCTTTATTAATTTATGCCTCAACTTTGGTGTTAGCCACACGATTGGACCACTTGCTTTTTCTCTTCCAAGACCTCCCATAGTAACTTCCTAAAACATAGCTTTGATAATATGAGTTCACTACCCTCAAATCCTTCAATGATTCCCTACTGTTTGATGAATAAGCCCTTAGGAATCATCGAAATCCTAGAATGTCAGCATTGGAATGAATCCTGGAGTATGATTCAGTGGTTGCCAAGTCTGGTCTCTGGACCAATGCCAGAAGTTTGCACCAATCCTCAATGGAAAGAGAAAAATAAAGACAATAAAGTGAGCATTCCATAAAAACCAAATGTATCCATTTAAAAAAAGTATTTGAAATTATCTTTCTTTTTTTGAAATATCCTTTGTTTTATGAAGTGATGGTACTAGATGATAGTTTTTTATCCGTTTGCTTTTCTGAACGCCCATACTTGGTAAAATGATGTTGGCAACCCTTTGTTGTTTCATGGCCACTGCTTTTTAAAATTGTACTGATCCGTGAAACCCAAAATTCTGGGAGCCACTCATTTCATAAATGAGAAAAATGAAGAGAGAAGGATTAAATGACTTGCCTAAGGCCATACTGATAGTAGCAATCTTGGACCATAAATCCTCAGGTGAGCTTCAACTCTTTATCATAATATTCAAAACTCTATGTATTGAAGTCCCAGTATGCCTCTGTATCTTTATTGTTAGAGTGCCCTAAAAGAAACCTTATGTTCTGAACAGTCATTTGCCATTCCTTGAATATGCCTTGCATTCTTTCTTTACAGGAGAAACTAACTGTTCTCCTAAGGTCCCACCCAGTTCAACTGCTGTCTCTCTTATAACTCGATGTCAGAAGGGATCTTTCTCTTTTCTGTGCTCCCCTCTAAATCTATCATTTATCAGCATATTGTATCTTGACCAGGCTGTCATCATACATGACCTGTATCCCCTTCTTTCTTTTTCATCTCAGTAAATGGCATCTACCCAACTGCTCAAACTGGAAACCTTGAAATCATCCTTTACTACTACCTACACCAATATCTAATTAATCATGAAGCCCTACCATCTTTACCTCCAGAATTCATCTTGTATATGTCTACTTGAATCCTTTAACTAGACCACTGCACAGGTCACTTTGTATCTCCTTGCTCCACCCTGCAATCCATTTGTTACCTAGAGCCAATTTTAGGTCTGGTATCTCTCCTTGTAAAGGCCTTCATTGATTTTCCATAGCCTTCATGATAAAGTCTACAATGTTGAATGTGTTATACAAGCTATAGGATCCTTTTCTATTTCTCTAGTCTTTATCTCTTTCTACTCTTTAGTTTGTATGCTTTCCTTCAACCTTACCAAACATTTAACTCTTTGAAAACATTTTTCTCACTCTTGCATGTTTTTGCTTGCTGACTCTAATTGCTTCTCACTTCTCTGGACCTTCATATATGCTGTTCATATTGCCTGGAACACTTCCTATAGGAAACCTTCCTTGAGCTCCTGATTTTTGATTGGATGCTCCCTGGCACAGGACCTTGTGCCACACCTGTCACATCACATTGTGTTGTAATTGCTTAACCGATTTACTTTCTGGCTACACTTTATGAATCATGAGGTCAGGAATCATATCTATTATGCTTACTATTCTATTCTAGCTCTTATCTCTGGCATATAGTAAGTGCATAATAAACACATGCTGTATAAATGAAAGTTCTCAAATTACATTTCTTCTTATACTGTTGAGACTTGCATACCTGTTTTATTTCCTTTATTTGATTATAACTGCCTTAAACTCAAAGAAGCCTTTTATGATGTAATGCCCTTTCATAGTACCATATGTATTATGCTGTGCTATACTTAATTGCTCAGTCGTGTCTGACTCTTTGTGACCCCATGGAGTATAGCCCGCCAGGCTTCTCTGTCCATGGGTATGCTCCAGGCAAGAAAACTGGATTGGGTTGCATGCCCTCCTTCAAGGGGTCTTCCCAACCCAGGGATCGAACCCAGGCATCCCACATTGCAGGCAGATTCTTTACCATCTGAGCCAGCAGGGAAAACCTTTGGAGGTCCCACTGATACTATATTTTACGAACTGGTAAATAGTTGGTAAAATATAGTACATGATTAAGCTATTTTTTCTTGGTGGACCAGGAAATGTAGTACAGGCAGGGATAATAATTAGACTGAATATTTATACTAAACCTAGATTGAAACACAACTCTATGCAATCCAAAGATTTTCAGCTGACACTAGCACTGATTATTTATATCCTTGCATTTCAGATGGTCTTTCCATACCCCTCCATAAAATATCCCTATGTTCAGTTCAGTTCAGTTCAGTTCAGTCACTCAGTCATGTCCGACTCTCCGCGACCCCATGAATCACAGCACGCCAGGCTTCCCTGTCCATCACCAACTCCCGGAGTACACTCAAACTCATGTCCATAGAGTCAGTGATGCCATCCAGCCATCTCATTCTCCGTCGTCCCCTTCTCCTCCCACCCCCAACCTTTCCCAGCATCAGAGTCTTTTCCAGTGAGTCAACTCGTCGCTGGTTTAAATCAGGGAATATAAGGATTCTATTGCATTTTAGATTAAAAAAAAATTAAAATATCTTAAAGTGACCTAGGATGTATAGGCTTTCATTTGTGTGTGTGTGTGTGTCTTGTTGACTGAACTCAGAGTAGACTTTACGGGAAGCTATGGTTAAGGTGATAACTTCACATTGAAAGCAAATATTTTACTTTAATCATTCAAAAGGCATTTTAAGTTTTTTGTGGAGTATCTCATCTATTGAAAATATGTTCTAAATGTTTATTGATTCTATTTTCATCATCAAGAACATATAAAGATATCATCAGCCACAGATGCTTCATATTGCAAATAATGGGTGTGAATCTCAACTTCTTTGTATGCATCATAGTACTTGAATTGTTGATGAAATAACCTATCAGGCAGGAAGATTCTCTTCTGATTTTTGTTTACAACAAACAGCCTAACTGGCTAATTTTTCTTTGTAAAAGATAAACAAAATATTAGCACTGATGGTATTTTGTTTTTATATGTTTTTATATTTTGTTTTTTATTTTGTTATGCCTTGAGCCTGACTCACCCTTCTTGTGTGTAAGCATTCTCTGGGCTTCTCTCGTGGCTCAGTTGATAAAGAATCCACCTGCAATGCGGGAGACCTGAGTTCTATTCCTGGGTTGGGAAGATCCCCTGGAGAAGGGAACGGCTACCCACTCCAGTATTCTTGCCTGGAGAATCCCTGTGGATAGAGGAGCCTGGTGGGCTACAGTCCATGGGGTCGCAAAGAGTTGGACACGACTAAGCGACTTTCATTGCTTAGACCATTTGGATTTGTTGAGTACAGAGAAAACTGAAACAGAATGATGAGAATACTGTTTAACTTTCAAGTAAGCTCTCTGAATGACAGTTCATGTAACATGGCAGAGGACAGTACCAAAAGACACATTAGGGTCAGGAGTGGGAACTGTAACAAACCTCAGTGCCCATCCTTAAAGAAGTCTTCTCTGCCCTCACAGTCTAAGTCAGTGCTCCCTTACCTCTCATTTAGGATCCTGTATCAAATTCAGGCCATATTACTGGACTGGATGCTGTGGGTGAGAGAAAGGGAGGAGGAATCAAGAATATCTTCACTATAACCCCAGCATTATTACTTGATTCATGGTAGGCTCTAAATAAATATGTTTTGAAAGAATGAATAACGGAGTATAAAATCCTTTTTGGCATTGTCAGCTATAACACATAGTAATAAAAAAACAACCATTATTTTTACAGTTGAGCTGACCATATGCATGGTTAATAAGACCATAGTTTTGAAGTTCAGGAAGATCTGGATTCAAATCCTGACTTCACCATGCAAGTTACATGACTTTGCAAGAGTTACTTAACTTCTATGAGCCTTGCTTTCTCTGCCTATAAAGTAGAAATCAGATCATACCAACCTCATAGTGGTGAGGATTAGATGCGACAATGCATTTAATGTTCTTAGAATGATGCATGACAGAGAGTAATTTTATTGAGGTAGCTATTGTTATTGTTGTTTTTTGTATTAACATGTTATGTCCTTAGATATCTGGGGAATAGTAAATATTCAGTTATAGATATAAGTATTATAATTATCATCATTATAATAATAGTTTTGTGTTAAGTTGAAATATTTTCAATGGAATGCTTTTGGGGACAAAACTGTTCTTTTTAATATTAGGCACAGATTATTGGTCTTAATTGAAATAATTGTCATCTTTTAAATTGTTTGGAGTAGACATGGGATATTTTTGCATTTAAAGCAATAAGGGGAAATGGTTAATGCTCTTATCATTCACATAAGTTGTCCATAAAGGAGCAAACTGAAGATTTGTTCTAACCCTGAAAGCTTGCAAGAAACATCAGTACAGGATAAAAAAGGATTTGGCTATAATGGCTACGTGGTTTTTGCTTTCTTTTATGAACCATGTTTAAAATTCATTCAAAGATATCTTCATTTTCATGAACCTGTCATAACTTATCCAGTTTCTAAAAGTATGTATGTATATATATATGCATGCATAGTATACATACATGTTTATATATTTATGTGTATATTAAAATGTTACCTAGGACCATGATAGTTGAATAGTTAAAGTGTTCAGATGCTTAGTTCAGTTCAGTTCAGTCGCTCAGTCGTGTCCGACTCTCCACGACCCCATGAATCACAGCACGCCAGGCCTCCCTGTCCATCACCAACTCCCGGAGTTCACTCAAACTCATGTCCACAGAGTCGGTGATGCCATCCAGCCATCTCATTCTCCGTCATCCCCTTCTCCTCCCACCCCCAACCTTTCCCAGCATCAGAGTCTTTTCCAGTGAGTCAACTCGTCCCATGAGGTGGCCAAAGTATTGCAGTTTCAGCTTCAGCATCAGTCCCTCCAATGAACATCCAGGATTGATCTCCTTTAGAATGGACTGGTTGGATCTCCTTGCAGTCCAAGGGACTCTCAAGAGTCTTCTCCAACACCACAGTTCAAAAGCATCGATTCTTCGGCGATCAGCTTTCTTCATAGTCCAACTCTCACATCCATACATGACCATGGGAAAAACCATTGCCTTGACTAGACGGACCTTTGTTGGCAAAGTAATGTCTCTGCTTTTTAATATACTATCAAGGCTGGTCATAACTTTCCTTCCAAGGAGCAAGCGTCTTTTAATTTCATGGCTGCAATCAGCATCTGCAGTGATTTTGGAGCCAAAAAAAATAAAGTCTGACACTGTTTCCACTGTTTTTCCATTTATTTCCCATGAAGTGATGGGACCAGATGCCATGATCTTTGTTTTCTGAATGTTGAGCTTCAAGCCAACCTTTTCACTCTCCTCTTTCACTTTCATCAAGAGGCTTTTGAGTTCCTCTTCACTTTCTGCCATAAGGGTAGTGTAGTGTCATCTGCATATCTGTCAGATGCTTAAGCAAATGGTAATTACTATTGGTTAGCACAGTTTGATCCAATGTATATTTGCAGGCTTTAGAAAGATACCTCTTCTGTTCTCCAGGTTTATATTCTAAATTGACCTTGCATGTTTGGATTTTTTAAAACATTTTTCCATCTTTATTGAGATACAATTGACAAAAGTTGTGTTTATTTAGGTTGTACATCATAATTCTTTAAAAGCTGTACAATGTATTATTTAACATGCATATACATTATAAAATGTTTACCACAAGCAAATAAATTAACACATCCATCACCTTACATAGTTACCACTTTTTGTCAAAAAAAGATATCACTTCACACCTCTTAGTATGGCCATTATCCAAAAGACAAGAGATAACAAGGACTGGTTAGGGACTGGAGAAAAAGAATTCTTTGTATATTGTTGGTAGGGATTTAAATCCCTACAACAGTTATGGAAAAAAGAAGTATGGAGGTGACGCAAAAATTTTAAGCTAGAGTTACCGTATTACTTCATTTGTTTTGTTTCTACATAGTGATTTTTCTTTCCCTATCTCGTTTCACTATTTCATATATTTCATGTTGGTATACTGGAGTGGTTATCTAGGAAAAAACAAACTGACCTTATTAACAAACCCAGTCTTATTTTTTTTAATCATGAAAACAAATTGCTTTTCAAATATTATGATTAACAAGCCAATAAGAAACCTAGACTCTTCACTGAATACCCACTGTGTGTCCCATTTATGTATCCCTACTATGTGTCAAAGGGGGGAAAATATGCAACTATGAAGGGCTTCCCTGGTGCTCAGATGGTAAAGAATCTGCCTGCAATGTGGGAGACCTGGGTTCGATCTCTGGGTTGGGAAGATCCCCTGGAAGAGGGCATGACAACCCACTCAAGTATTCTTGCCTGGAGAATCCCCATGGACAGAGGAACCTGGTGGGCTACAGTCCATGGGGTAGCAAGGCGTTGGACATGACTCAGAGACTAAGTACAGCACAATAAGCACATGCAACTATAAAACTCTGTCTCTGCCTTCAAAAAACCTCAAATCTAGCTGGGGCAATGAGATATGCACACCTGGAAATACCGCTCACCACACAGGCAGAAGGTACTACAATGACAAATGAGTATGAGGCCTCATGGAATAAAGCCTCTTATAAGGTCTAATGATCTTAAAAGGCTTCTTGCAGTATCTTAGTTCGGGTTCCCTAGAAACAGCTTGTGAAACAAGAAGTTGCATGCTTAAGGTTTATTCCAGAATGTTCTTGGGAAAGTATGCCTATAAGGAAGCAAGAAAGGCAAAAGCCAAGATTGGGCAGAGGAGGAAGTTGACCCTTAATGTGGTTGCTACATGGAGATCCTACAGGGAGAGCTGGAGCCGAGATAGTTCTTCAAAGCTATCCCAAATAAAGGCAAGGAGCCTGGGCTTCTCAATGTCTGCACCATCCAATCTTTGGCCACAGACCACTCAGTACAATGGTGTTCACCTTATCAAATAGACAACTCCTTGTATCAAAGGCAACTTCCAGCAGTTGGATGCATTGGCCTTAAGAGTCTTCCCTGAGGAGAGTAGCAGAGCATCTGCTACAAGGCATTATAGTTTGAACAGGCCTTTGAAGATTGAATAGGATTTAAATAAATTGTAGAACAGAATTGACAGATATGCAGTCTTGGGTTGGGAATAGTATAAGAACAGGCAAGTTATATCCATACAACAAATAAATCAGGCTTTAATTCAACTGACTCTTGTTGACTCCTACTTTTTAAAGGGGCCAGGAATTTTTATGATGTAGTATCTCATTTAGTCATTATTATGACCCTTTGAGATTATTCCATGTCGCATGTGAGAGAAAATGAATCTCAGTATCATTATGAATTGCCCAAAATCATCCATGAAGTAAGTGGTGGAGCTGGCACTCAAACTCTAGTCTTCTGTCTCCAAAGACTTCTCCATCCAATATTGTATGACATCCCTTATATGTGGAATCTAACAAGTGATACAAATGAACTTACTTACAAAACATAAACAGACTCACAGGCTTAGAGAATGAGCTTATGGTTGCCAGGGGGAAGGATAGGGGACAGTATAGTTAGGGAGTTTGGGATTGGCATGTGCACACTGCTATATTTAAAATGGATAACCAACAAGGACCTATTGTATAGCACAGGGAACTCTGCTCAATTTTATGTGGTGGCCTGGATGGGAGGGAAGTTTGGAGAAGAATGGATACCTGTATATGTATGGCTGAGTCCCTTTGTTGTGCACCTGAAACTATCACAACACTGCTAATCAGCTATATGTATTGGGGTATAGCTGATTAAAATAAGATAAAGATTAGTCACTAACCAAATGTTTATCCAGTGTTAAATGGATAGCCAGCAATGTCCTACTGTATAGCACATGGAAATCTGCTCAATGTCATGTAGCAGCCTGGATGGGAGGGGAGAATGGCTACATGTATATGTATGGATGAATTCCTTTGCTGCTCACGTGAAACTATCACAACATTGTTAATACCCTCTACTCCAATTAAAAAATACAAAGTTTAAAAGAAAAAGGACTTCTCTACTACACCATGTTTATATGACTGAAAACTGAATTCTGTGCCTGCAAAAGATGTTCGTGCCTTATGGAGAGTCTATAACAGATGTTCTGGTTCTAGGTCCTGTACTTTATTGTGTTGATCTCCAGATGTCTCAATATTATAATTTTATAATAATAATACATTCATTATTAGCAGTAATATTATTGATACTGGTTATTGTTTGCTAAGACTATGTTAAACTTTCTCACTCTGTCTCTCTGTGGATTACAGCATTTATCCTCACAACAAACCAGAGCAAGGTAATATTGTTCTCATTTTATGGATGAACTATCTAAAACTCAGATGATATAATAAATGTTTCCAAGATCACATAGCTCAACTGTGACAGAGCTGAGATTAGAATCTAGGTCTCTTTGACTGGAGAAATCCATGATTTTAAACAGCATCAGTCAGTTCAGTTCAGTTCAGTTTCTCAGTCGTGTCCGACTCTTTGCAACCCCATGAATCGCAGCACGCCAGGCCTCCCTGTCCATCACCAACTCCTGGAGTTCACTCAAACTCATGTCCACAGAGTCGGTGATGCCATCCAGCCATCTCATTCTCCGTCGTCCCCTTCTCCTCCCGCCCCCAATCCTTCCCAGCATCAGAGTCTTTTCCAGTACTTTAATACTTTAAGCCTTTTTAGTTTGTTTTTGTATCTTCTATGTGCTTGGTATATCACTGGATACATTCTTGATACTTAGCGATTACTTATCATGTAAGAAACCTGAGATACATGGCTTTGTTACTCTACTTCAGTGTCCCCAATTTTCACAAAGGTGAAATGTTATGAGACCAGAGAAATGTTATATGAGACTAGAAAGTGAACTGGTGAGTCCAAAGGTGTCAGTCTCAATTTGCTTTCGTTTAAATTTCAGGCTCTGTCAGTTCAGTTCAGTTCAGTTCAGTCGCTCAGTCGTGTCTGACTCTCCGTGACCCCATGAATCACAGCACGCCAGGCCTCCCTGTCCATCATCAACTCCCGCAGTTCACTCTAACTCATGTCCACAGAGTCGGTGATGCCATCCAGCCATCTCATTCTCCGTCATCCCCTTCTCTTCCCGCCCCCAACCTTTCCCAGCATCAGAGTCTTTTCCAGTGAGTCAACTCGTCGCATGAGGTGGCCAAAGTATTGGAGTTTCAGCCTTAGCATCAGTCCTTCCAATGAACACCCAGGATTGATCTCCCTTAGAATGGACTGGTTGGATCTCCTTGCAGTCCAAGGGACTCTCAAGAGTCTTCTCCAACACCACAGTTCAAAAGCATCAATTCTTCGGCGATCAGCTTTCTTCACAGTCCAACTCTCACATCCATACATGACCACGGGAAAAACCATTGCCTTGACTAGACAGACCTTTGTTGGCAAAGTAATGTCTCTGCTTTTCAATATACTATCAAGGTTGGTCATAAATTTCCTTCCAAGGAGTAAGCGTCTTTTAATTTCATGGTTTCAGTCAGCATCTGCAGTGATTTTGGAGCCAAAAAAAAAAGTCTGACACCGTTTCCACAGTTTTTCCATCTATTTCCCATGAAGTGATGGGACCAGATGCCATGATCTTTGTTTTCTGAATGTTGAGCTTCAAGCCAACCTTTTCACTCTCCTCTTTCACTTTCATCAAGAGGCTTTTTAGTTCCTCTTCACTTTCTGCCATAAGGGTAGTGTCATCTGCATATCTGAGGTTATTGATATTTCTCCCGGCAATCTTGATTGCAGTTTGTGCTTCTTCCAACCCAGCATTCCTCATGATGTAGTCTGCGTATAAGTTAAATAAGCAAGGTGACAATATACAGCCTTGACGTACTCCTTTTCCTATTTGGAACCAGTCTGTTGTTCCATGTACAGTTCTGACTGTTGCTTCCTGACCTGCATACAGGTTTCTCAAGAGGCAGGTCAGGTGGTCTGGTATTCCCATCTCTTTCAGAATGTTCCACAGTTTATTGTGATCCACACAGTCAAAGGCTTTGGCATAGTCAATGAAGCAGAAATAGATGTTTTTCTGGAACTCTCTTGCTTTCTCCATGATCCAGCGGATGTTGGCATTTTGATCTCTGGTCCCTCTGCCTTTTCTAAACCTGCTTGAACATCTGGGAGTTCACGGTTCACATATTGCTGAAGCCTGGCTTGGAGAATTTTGAGCATCACTTTGCTAGCGTGTGAGATGAGTGCAATTGTGCAGTAGTTTGAGCATTCTTTGGCATTGCCTTTCTTTGGGATTGGAATGAAGACTTATCTTTTCCAGTCCTGTGGCCATTGCTGAGTTTTCCAAATCTGCTGGCATATTGAGTGCAGCACTTTCACAGCATCATCTTTGAAGATTTGAAATAGCTCAACTGGAATTCCATCACCTCCACTAGCTTTGTTTGTAGTGATGCTTTCTAAGGCCCACTTGACTTCACATTCCAAGATGTCTGGCTCTAGGTCAGTGATCACGTTATCGTGACTATCTTGGTCGTGAAGATCTTTTTTGTACAGTTCTTCTGTGTATTCTTGCCACCTCTTCTTAATATCTTCTGCTTCTGTTAGGTCCATACCATTTCTGTCCTTTATCGAGCCCATCTTTGCATGAAATGTTCCCTTGGAATCTCTAATTTTCTTGAAGAGATCTCTTGTTTTTCCTATTCTGTTGTTTTCCTCTATTTCTTTGCATTGATCGCTGAGGAAGGCTTTCTTATCTCTCCTTGCTATTCTTTGGAACTCTGCATTCAGATGCTTATATCTTTCCTTTTCTCCTTTGCTTTTCGCTTCTCTTCTTTTCACAGCTATTTGTAAGGCCTCCTCAGACAGCCATTTTGCTTTTTTGCATTTCTTTTCCATGGTATTGACCTTATTCATCATTTCATGTCACCATTCATCTGTCTTTTGTTATAGCAAGTATATGTGAAGTCTTACTATGTGCTGGGCACTGTTTTAGATGTCAAAAGAAATAGGACAAAGTACCTTTACTCACAGAATGTATATTATAGAGGAGGGAGGCAAATGAGTCACAATTATTTAAATAAGCAATATCTCAAGATGGTGATCAGTGCTCTGGAGAAATATTAAAGCCTAGGAAGGAGGATTGGGGTTAGGTTAAGGAGAGGGTAGTATTTTAGATGGGGTGGCCAGGAGGGTTTTTTTTTAAATATGATACATGAACAGAGATCTGAAGGAAGTGAGCTGTGCACATATGCTGAGGAAAAGTGTTATAGGCAGAGCGAACCACAAATGTGAAGGCCTAGAGGCAGGAGCTTTCCTGGTGTGTCAGAGAAACATGAAAATACAATTAATGAGATGTTATTATAATATTTGCCAAACAACTCAACAGTTATATAAAAGATTTAAAAGCCCTTCCCCATAGTTGGCTATGTATTTCCCACTAGAGCAGATTTGGCATAAGATGAAAAGGACCAATGGGAAAAGATTAAAGTGTTTGAAGCCAACTCATCAACAAGAAATAAGATGGGCTGTTTAATGGCTATCTTTAGCAGCCCCATGCAGGTTTTTATAAGGAGCTGTGGAATAGCCTTCTGAGGACTAAGTTCTGCTCTTTATTTTGGGAGGTAGATACAAATTAGAAAATCAGTCAAGAGAGAATGTTGGCCTCCAATGACATGAGAATTGCTTGGGGGTAGTAGGAGGCAGCGGATAAGACAATGGCACCCCACTCCAGTACTCTTGCCTGGAAAATTCCATGGACGGAGGAGCCTGGTAGGCTGCAGTCCATGAGGTCGCTAAGAGTCAGACACAACTTCACTTTCACTTTTCAGTTTCATGCATTGGAGAAGGAAATGGCAACCCACTCCAGTGTTCTTGCCTGGAGAATCCCAGGGACGGGGGAGCCTTGTGGGAGGCCATCTATGGGGTCGAACAGAATCGGACACGACTGAAGTGACTTAGAAGCTGCAGCAGCAGTAGGAGGTAGGAGGGTGGTTATGTTTAGTCAACAGGTGAGAAATTTAGAAAAATAGCGAGGTTGAATTGAGAACTTTTGGTATGGCATTAATCTCCATTTTATTTTCAAGCTAAAAAAAGTGTTCTGATATAAGGTTGAAAGAACTCTATAAACCCAGCTTTACTGACATCTCTGTCATTTGCATGAGTAATATGGTAAAGAATCTGCCTGCAATGTGGAAGACCTGGGTTTGATCCCTGGGTTGGGAAGATCCCCTGGAGAAGGGAAAGGCTACCTACTCCAGTATTCTGGCTTGGAGAGTTCCATGGGCTGTATAGTCCAAGGAGTCGCAGAGTCAGACACGACTGAGTGACTTTCACTTCTGATGGTCCTAGGACTGATACCTCAGTTGGTAAAGAATCCAGGAGACCCCAGTTCAAATCCTGGGTTGGGAAGATCCCCTGGATAAGGGAAAGGCTGCCCACTCCAGTATTCTGGCCTGGAGAATTCCATGTGCTATATAGACCATGGGGTTGCAAAGAGTCAGACATGACTGAGTGACTTTAAAAAAAAGAGAGAAAGAGAGACAAGTATGAACTTGACATTAAGGTGAGTAAGCCTAAATGTGGCTTCCTAGGGAGGATTGATTGGTGTATTCATTCAATTATGTGTTTATGTACCTAGTTTTGTCTTTGTCTATTCCAAAAAGTTGAAATAGGCTACACAGCTATGTATATATTACACAAGATAAGAAGTAAGAGAAGAAATTATAAAGAAATAATAATAGTTGAAGAAATAAGATATGATAAAATTAGGGTAAAACTGTATAAACTTCCACCCATAAGATCATACAGAGTTAGCTAATGGGAAGCTACATACATTTAGCTGTGATATTTTTAGAAAAAGATTTGAAGGATCCCGGGAATGATCAGTTCTTTGATATATACTTTCCATAAGATAAAATCTAACTAGACCTTCCAGAGAGGCAGGAAAGATATTTTGTCCTCTCGGAGGCAGGAAAGATCCTGAGGTTGACTCCCTAATGATTCTCTATATCTAAATGATAAAACTTGAGTGTAATCCCATTTCCTTAAGTGTGCACACACCTGTGACTTGCTTCTAACAAATAGAATACAGCAAAGTGATGGATAGACATAAAACCTTTGGGTGGCATATCGAGGGACTCCAAGGAGCTCTGGTCCTTTATGTCCCAGTGCAGAAATAATTCAGCGAAAAACAAAGTGATAGAGAAGAAATGATTTATTAGAATAGGACATTCATGTGTCTTACAGGTGGGCAGGAAAGAGGATGCTGTGCCCTGAGAAGTTGCTGGGCTACAGTTTCATAATCAAAGGAAAAGTGGGGAAGGGGAGAAGGCTTTCTTTGTTTTTCTTGAGTAGACATCATGCGTCCATCCTCAGCTCCTTGCAAGGGAGTTTTCTTGTCCCCACATGGTAAAGCTAGGTCCACAAATTATTGTGTGTATATAAATATATATGTGTGTGTATGTTTTTGCATGTATGTGTGCATGCAGAGAGCATGTCCTAGAGATCATTACCTTATTGAGCTCACTGGACAGGATGTGGGTCTCAATGGCACCATTGTTTTACTGTTTGTGGGCTGTCTTTTGCTTCTGTGCATGATTTTGTTGCTAAGAAATCCTGCCTGGTTTAGTGATTAAGCAAACCTACTTTCTTGAGTAATAATTTATAGGGGTCTTCAATATTTTTGCAACTTACAGTCTTCTAGTGGGATTGATCTCAGGTGGCCTCAGCCTGCAGTGGTTTGATGTGTTGCTTCAGTTCTTGGCCAGAGATTGAGATCAGGTATAGTCAGTGAGGTAACTGAATCCTAGCCATTTGGCCAGTGGTCAGTAACAAGGCCATGGCCCTTCAGTTTTGCAGAAAATAATCACCATAAAGACAGAAAGTAGTGAAACATGTAGTGTTTATTAGGAGGAAAAAGGGTACACTATGTGTGGATAGACACACGAACCGACTTGAAAGAGTCACACACTTATGGCAGTTTGAATTACTTTTATGGGGCATTTCTTCTGGATTTCCTTTGGCCAATCATTTTGCTTTGCCTGGTTCTGAGTCTGTATTTGGTATATTTCAGGAACCTCCCATGTGTGCATGCTCATCTCTTAACTGAGATGGATTCTAGTGAAGAGGCTAATGGGTAGTTGACATCACTTACTAAGAGGTTACACACACCCCTTTTGATTTCCAAGGAGCCTTTCTGAACATTTGTAGTCAGGGAGGTCTCCTTAACTTTGAGAATGAGAAATATGTGGTCTCTATCTCTTATCTGGGCAGGGCCCAGCTTCCTCCATCATCCTGCTTTTATGGAGTTTCTGTCCACAGGGGAGCCCATCTATCTCCTGCCTTAGGACTAACTGTTTAATTACCTACTTTGTCCATTTCCTCTGTTCCTCTCAGACACTGTGGATTAACACATGTTGTTATATAAGATTCTGTCTTAGCAGACTACACTAGGAGACACTGTCCATTGCTTTGAAGAAGTAAACTGCTATGTTTTGAGAGGGCCTATAGAAAGGGGCCACATGACAAGGAACAACTTGCAGCTTTTAGAAGTAGAGAGTGGCCATTGAATGAGAGCCATCAAAAAATGGTACATCAGTCCTACAACCACAAGGGAATAAACGGTTGCTAAAACACAAATGACCTTGAGAGAAGATATCTCCCTGGTCAAACTCCGAAATAAACTGCAGCACCAGCCAACACCTGGATGGTATACTGCTGAGACCTGGGAGCAGTGGACCTAGTTATGTTGTGCCTGGACTCTGCATCCATAGAAAGTATGATATGATCAACTTGTACTGTTTTAAACTATTAATACTAAGCTGTGCCTTAAACCATCCCTTAGGTCTTACTCTTTAATAGATCTTACTCTTTGATAGGTCTCCAAGGGAAGTTGGGGAAATAATTTCCATGAAACTTTTCACTTCAGAGGGCTTCACTGCAGTTTTATATAGAGGCAGGATAAATAGGGTCCATGGCTCTTTAAGATCCCCAGAAGATCTTTCCTCATGTATAGAACCATACCGTGGTTTTTGAGATACCTGAATGTAGCAGTCTAAGTCTTCTAGAATAAGGTCTGTCACCCTCCACAAGAGTCTCTCTTTTATATGGTATCCATCTACTCTTCTGCATTTTGAACACTTCAGAATTACATACTCACTCTTACTGAGTATATAATTACTCTACTGACTGCTAAACAATAATGTCATTCGCTGAATTACTTTATCACCAGAGACGTAATCATCTGTCCAAAAACAGTTATGTCAGATTCTCATTGATCTTCAGAATGTCTTTAGAGCATTTTAACTTATAATTAACACATACACTTCTTTGCATTAGCAAATGTGAAACAGAATCTTTTCCCTGCTGTATCATTTTCATCGTTCTCCAGTCTTTACTGGAATCCTTGAAAATGTGAAGGTGGATGGGTGCTTTTTGCATTATAATTCAATGTGATAAACCCCACAGCTCCTGTTCAAGAATTCCATTTAATTTAAAAGGAAAAGTTACTGTTTTTATTCCAAACTCATATGTTTTCTCATGCAGACTGATGGAATTATATAATTCTTTCAAGTAAAGTAGATAATAAAGTTTTAAGACCTATTTTACAACTTTTAAAAAATTATAGACCACATGGGAGTCTGTTTTTCTTCACAGAATGAAGGGGTAGGAACTTTTGCAAACTCCACCTCTCAAGAAACAACAGATTTTATCTTTGACAATAAACAACCCTACTGTGTCATCAGTAAAGGAAAATATTTTGAATAAATAAGTCTGTTATCTTACAAAAATCCCAACTCTCCAACAAACATCTTGTGAAATCAGGAAGGCTATCAGTCATAAACAAAACCAAAAATAAAGCAAAATATATTATTAAATTTATAATCAATTTGATATATGGCACTGAACTGGTTCTTTATTTTGTTCAGGATGAATGATAGCTTAAAAGTCAGGACTAATCCAACATGGGGGATTTGTAGGGTTTATTTCTCAAATATCTAATGGATTTGCACTTGTTATTCAGTTGCTAAGTCATGTACAACTTTTTGTGACCCCATGGGCTGCAGAATGCCAGGCTTCCCTGTCCTTCACTATCTCCTGGAGTTTTCTTAAACTCATGTCCATTGAGTCAGTGATACCATCCAACCATCTCATCCTCTGTTGCCTCCCTTCTCCTCCTGCCTTCAATCTTTCCCAGCATCAGGGTCTTTTCCAATAAGTAAGCTCTTTTGCATCAGGTGGCCAAAGTATTAGAGTTTCAGCTTTAGAATCAGTCGTTCCAATGAATAGCCAGAGTTGACTTCCTTAAGGACTGACTGGTTTGATCTCCTTGCTGTCCAAGGGACTGGCAAGAGTCTTCTTCAGCACTACAATGTGAAAGTATCAATTGACACTCAGCCTTCTTTATGGTCCAAACCTCACAAGACACTGGAAAAAACCGTAACTTTGACTATAGGGACCATTGTCAGCAAAGTGATGTCTCTGCTTTTTAATATGCTAAGTTCGTCTAAATCCAAAATGGATTTGCATTTAAATGCCACCAAATTAGTGTAGGAAAGAAAAGTTTTTCATCTACTTTCATGTTCTGTACCTGAGACCTGTGAATTAAACTGAGAAAAGACAGGTTAACAGGAGAAGAAGTTTATTTTGCATAGAGCAAAAGTAAAAACCCTAAGAAATGGTTAGACTTGAGAAATTATATACCACTTTAACAAAGGGTGACATTTTGTGGAGAAGTGACAAGACAAAGGAGAAGATCTTTGGGTTTCTAGGAACAGTAAATTATGAAAAGGTAAACATACATGGATGCTAATGAAAGATAAAGGTAATTTTGTAAATTTTTCTTAATGCAGAGTTATCTTGGTACTGAGTTTTCATCTCCTATGTTAAGTGTTGTTCCCATCCTCCTGGTATGGGAGAGGAGAGGGAGGATACTTTTATAAAAGGAAATTTATTTATTTATTTTAATTTTTTTTTTTATTTTATTGGAGGCAAATTACCTTACATTAATATATTGGTTGGTTTTGCCATACATTGACACGAATCCGCCCTGGGTGTACATGTGTTCCCTTTATTGAACCCCCCTCCCACCTCCCTCTTCCCCATATCCTCCCTCCAGGTCATTCCCGTGCACTAGCCCCAAGCATCCTGTATCATGCGTCAAACCTGGACTGGTGATTCATTTCACATATGATAATATACATGCTACAATGCCATTCTCCCAAATCATCCCACATTCACCCTCTCCCATAGAGTCCCAAAGACTGTTCTATATACCTATGTCTCTTTTGCAGTCTCATATACAGGGTTAAGGTTACCATCTTTCTAAATTCCATATATATGCGTTAGTATACTGCATTAATGTTTTTCTTTCTGGCTTACTTCACTCTGTATCAGTTCAGTTCAGTTCAGTCGCTCAGTCGTGTCCGACTCTCTGCGACCCCATGAATCACAGCACGCCAGGCCTCCCTGTCCATCACCAACTCCTGGATTTCACTCAAACTCATGGCCACAGAGTCGGTGATGCCATCCAGCCATCTCATTCTCTGTCGCCCCCTTCTCCTCCCACCCCCAACCTTTCCTAGCATATTTTTTGGGGCTCCAAAATCACTGAATATGGTGATTGTAGCCATGAAATTAAAAGATGCTTACTCCTTGGAAGGAAAGTCATGACCAACCTTGATAGCATATTAAAAAGCAGAGACATTACTTTGCCAACAAAGGTTCGTCTAGTCAAGGCTATGGTTTTTCCCGTGGTCATGTATGGATGTGAGAGTTGGACCGTGAAGAGAGCTGATCGCTGAAGAATTGATGCTTTTGAACTGTGGTGCTGAAGAAGACTCTTGAGAGTCCCTTGGACTGCAAGGAGATCCAACCAGTCCATTCTAAAGGAGATCAATCCTGGGTGTTCATTGGAAGAACTGATGCTAAAGCTGAAACTCCAATACTTTGGCCACCTCATGGAACAAGTTGAGTCACTGGAAAAGACTCTGATGCTAGGAAAGGTTGGGGGCGGGAGGAGAAGGGGACCACTGTTTTTCCATCTATTTCCTATGAAGTGATGGGACCAGATGCCATGATCTTTGTTTTCTGAATGTTGAGCTTCAAGCCAACCTTTTTCACTCTCCTCTTTCACTTTCATCAAGAGGCTTTTGAGTTCCTCTTCACTTTCTGCCATAAGGGTGGTGTCATCTGCATATCTGAGGTTATTGATATTTCTCCCAGCAATCTTGATTCCAGCTTGTGCTTCTTCCAGCCCAGCGTTCCTCATGATGTACTCTGCATATAAGTTAAATAAGCAGGGTGACAATATACAGCCTTGACTCACTCCCTTTCCTATTTGGAACCAGTCTGTATAATAGACTCCAATTTCATCCACCTCATTAGAACTGATTCAAATGCATTCTTTTTGATGGCTGAAAAATACTCCATTGTGTATATGTACCAAAGCTTTCTTATCCATTCGTCTGCAGATGGACATCTAGGTTCCTTCCATGTCCTGGCTATTATAAACAGTGCTGCAGTGAACATTGGAGGACATGTGTCTCTTTCAATTCTGGTTTCCTCGGTGTGTATGCCCAGGAGTGCGATTGCTGGATCATATGGAAGTTCTATTTCCAGTTTTTTGAGGAATCTCCACACTGTTCTCCATAGTGGCTGTACTAGTTTGCATTCCCACCAACAGTGTAAGAGGGTTCCCTTTTCTCCACACCCTCTCCAGCATTCATTGCATGTAGACTTTTGGATAGCAGCCATTCTGACTGGTGTGAAATGGTATCTCATTGTGGTTTTGATTTGCATTTCTCTGATTATGAGGGATGTTGAGCATTTTTTCATGTGTTTGTTAGCCATCTTTATGTCTTCTTTGGAGAAATGTCTGTTTAGTTCTTTGGCCCATTTTTTGATTGGGTCATTTATTTTTCTGGAATTGAGCTGCAGGAGCTGCTTGTATATTTTGGAGATTAAACCTTTATCAGTTGCTTCATTTGCTATTATTTTCTCCCATTCTGAAGGCTGTCTTTTCACTTTGCTTATAGTTTCCTTTGCTGTGCAGAAGCTTTTGATTTTAATTAGGTCCCATTTGTTTATTTTTGCTTTTATTTTCAATATTCTGGGAGGTGGGTCTTGGAGGATCCTACTGTGATTTATGTCGGAGAGTGTTTTGCCTACATTCTCCTCTAGGAGTTTTATAGAATCTGGTCTTACATTTAGCTCTCTAATCCATTTTGAGTTTATTTTGGTGTATGGTGTTAGGAAATGTTCTAGTTTCATTACTTTGCTTTGAAGTCAAAAGAAAAAGGACAGAGAGTTCTTCCTGTGTCTGCTGTTTCTTAATTGCTTGTTTCTTTGGCTCAAAGTAATCCTTAGTACCAAAATGACATATTTCAGGGTGGCATATTCTGATCTTCTTCTTAAATTCTTGATTGATTAACACCCAAAGCATTATGAATCTCCATTAATCAGAACTTTTTCATCACTAAATCATGAGACATCAAAACTGATTTCAGAGATACTAAAATCAGAGAAGTTAAAGAATTTGCCCAAGTTCACATGGGCAGTAAGTAAGGTAGAAATAGGACCAAAGGCAGAGTTTTCCTGGCTCCTAGTCTATTTTGTTTTCCATTAAATTTTCTTATCCATAAAGTGAGACTAATAGGATCATAAACTTTGAAGATAGAATAATTTCATATAAAACCCAAGCCTGTGGTACTAGATATATAGTTTGGATATATATGTTAGTTAATAGATATATAGTTTAGATATATATGTTAGTTAAGCTTGCTAAAGTTCAGTTTCCTTATTTTGAGTTCTTTGCTGTATCATCCTTATAAGGTTAGTCATTGTGAGCATTAAATGAGACAATCCATTTAAAGTCTTCAGTACAATGTCTTATCTATAATCAGTGCTAAATGTCAATTATCCACTATTATTATTAATAATAGTAACATTATTAGCTTTAGCAGTTTATTAGCATAGTTAATTGTTTCAGCATGATTGTTAATTATTTCCATAGGTCCAACCCAACTTCTAGGCCAGATAGGCAGTCCTGGTTAGAAATGCCTTGAGGGACATTGACAGACCTCCTCAAACTTAAATGTCTTTTGACAGGCCTGGCATACAGTTCCATCATTAACATCAGCTTTTAAAGACTTTTTGAATATGCATGCACATACCTTGGCATGTTATTAACCCATTCCTAGTGGAAAGGAATGTCCTTGGGAAAATAAATTTAGGCTAGTCAGTTTAAATAGGGTGAGAATAAGAAAAATAAATCATTGTCATTATATGTGTATTAGGCACTATTCTAAGTTCCTCTCTTCTGATTCCCATGGCTAATTTTTGCAGTAGGCACTGTTATTCTCATTTTATTGATAAGCAAACTGAGAGACAAAGAGATTAATCGACTTGCCCACAGAAGGTCACTATTGCCAACTAGGATTCAAGCCCCAATTTGGCTGACTCCATTGTCTGCTTTTAAGGACAGTTGCTTTTGCCACACAGTCTCCTCAGTGAAGGAACTCAGCAGCCAGAGGGACCCAAGACTGACCTCTGCTGCAATCAATATTAACCCTTTATAGAAAATGAATCAAGACTTTTTCTAGGGGTCTGCCACATCTGGCTATTGGAAAGTGATAATATCTGGCTCATGGCTATCAGTTTGACTTTTCAATGATAAGAAACACAATTTATATCTTTCTTCTAGGGAACCACAAAAAAATGAATGCCTAGGAAGTAAGATTTTATTAGGAAATGTTTTTCCCCAATTTTAAACCTTGAGGCTTTAATAACAGAGGGGTTTATATAGGAAAAGAGTAATAGCATTGAACTGGCAACCATAATTATCTTACTTAGATAATTTGAATAATCTGAATTTGAGTATAAGTGAGTCTCAGATATATGATTCTACAGTTGAAATAATAATTTCCTTCACCAGAAATGCCTTCCAAAAGCTGGATGGTGCTCATTTATTATTCCTCACTTTTTGCCTTCTCTCTTATTTATAGAGAAGAAGCTAGCCTTGGGCAATCAATTCCTTTTCATCCAATTAGCACATACCTAGAGCTTGAACTGGTCTCCCTGATCTTGAATTCCAGCCTACCTGACTTCTCTCTTGCTCAATCCATTTTCCCTAAACATATCAAATCTCCCTATGAAACCAAAATACTAAATAACTTCCCGTTGTTTCCCCATCAAATGTGTAAATCTCATGACACCCACAGTAACCCATTTTAAATTGCTCAGAGTGTTTGTTGATCACACTACATCACTGTATTTTATCAATGCACATTTACATCTACTATGAAGGGTCTTTCTCCCAGTGGCTCAGAAGGTAAAGAATCTGCCTGCAGTGCAGCATATGTGGGTATGATCCCTGGGTCTGGAAGATCCCCTGGAGAAGGGAATGACAACCTACTCCAGTGTTCCTGCCTGGTTAATCCCATGGACAGAGGAGCCTGGTGGGTCCATGGGGTCTCAGAGTCAGACACGACTGAGTGACTAAACAACAATAAAAGAAGGGTGTTCTCTGTGAAACTGGCTACAGAACTATGAACAGATAATTTTCTTTTTCTTACATTTGCAACATGTTCTATTCTTTTCAAAAGTGGTAAACTGACCAAGTGTGGGCCCACATATCTGTTCTGTTTGATCTCCAGTGTTTTCAAATTTTATGTTAGTTGCCAACATTTAAAACATTTAAAAATCACATAAAATCTGTATTTCCAGATTATCTTAAACTTCTTTATGTCAATCACAGCTACAGCTGAGTAGCAGCCATCCCCTTTCAAAAGAATATATTCTGCATGTTATACAAGTTACTACCCTTCCCTATTGTGTTACAGCCTTGGCCCATTCATTCATTTATTTTGCCAGTCTACCTCCAGTAACATGTAAATTTGGAAACCCTCATTTTGTGCAGGAAATAAATTTTTATTTTAGGAAAATTGGAACATAAAAATAGTCATTTGTATACTTACCAGCCAGAGTCAGTCACAAATAATATTTGCTGTATATTTTCCTAGACAATTCTCTCAAATAGGTAGGTTGTTAGGTAGATAGATATGTTTCAAATATGATTATTATACTAATGTTGATATATCAATATCATTATTTTTCTTTATTTCAATGCAACAAATGTAGGCTGCTCAGGTAAGAAGGTTCAAGTTAGTTTTCTTATAAATGAAGAGATGGGCATAAATACCTTTTGTTTCACTGTTTGGCATGGAAAATACACTCAAATATGCCATTCAAGTTTTTTGTTTAATAAACTAATGATTAGGATTGAAATTTTCTAATATAGACCAGGATATTTAAAGATCTTTATGATCTGCATTTGGTAATATCTGAGATGGTTGTTCAGGAAATGGATGTAAATGAGGATGTATTAGTTTGGAACTAAATTTAGCATATCCCCTAAATGTTCAGGCTTTACATAAATTCCTTCCTTTTCATTTCTTCTGTGCTGGAATTTTCTCTATAGCATCATTGTCAGGGGTTTCTAAGTCTATATTTGAATATCTCCAACAACAGAAAACTCATTACCACTTAAGTGGTAATTTACCTGACCTTTATGCTCAGCATTAAAAAGGCCTTTTTTAAAAATAAACTTAAATTTGTGTCCTTACAACTCCTACCCATTAGATTAGTTCTTCTCTTTGGGTCCACAGAGAATAAATTTATGTCCTTTTTTACACATTGATCCTCTTAATATATTAATATCTTAATATAAAATGATCATGTTTTTCTGTATACTCAAGCCTTTGCTACTTTAATGGATATTTATATAGATGACATGGTTTACAGACCCTTTCATTATTTGGGGGGACCCTTTGAAGATGCTGTTATATACTAATATCCCAGATATTAGCACCCATAAGAGAAAAAAAAAAATATATATATATATATACACACACATATGTATATATAAGTAGCTGTGCCTGCTCAGTTTTATCCCATTCTTTGCGACCATATGAACTGTAGCCCACCAAGTTCCTCTGTCCATGGAATTCTCCAGGCAAGAATACTGGAGTAGGTTGCCATTCCCTCCTCCAGGGGATCTTCCCGACCCAGGGACCTAATCCATGTCTCCTCCATTGGCAGGTGGATTCTTTACCACTGAGCCACCTGGGAAGCCCATATTCTTTGATGTTTAATTGGAACCAATTTTCATTGCTCTTGTTAGGGCTCATAGTACAATAGCATCAACATGTTACTTCATTCTGCCTATTGCAAACACAGTTGGTTTTTTGGTTTGTTTGTTTGTTGTTTGTTATTTTTGGCTACATTGGGTCTTAGTTGCAGCACGTAGGCTCTTCCTCTAGTTGTTGTGCAGGGGCTCCAGAGCATGTGAGCTCTGTAGTTGCGGCTGGTAGGCTCTCTGGTTGTGGCACATTGGCTAAGTACTTGCACCACAGTGACTAAGTTGCACATGGGATCTCAGTTCCCCAAGCAGGAATTGAAGTTGTATCCCCTGCATTGGAAGATGGATTCTTTTTTTAAAAAAGTATGTTATTTATTTATTTTTACTCCATGCTAGATCTTTGTTGCTGCACTGGCTTTACTCTAGTTGTGGAGAGCTGAGGCTACTTTCTAGTTGTGGTGCATGGGCTTCTCATTGTGGTGGCTTCTCTTGTTGCAGAGTATGGGTTCTAGGGAGCATGGGCTCAGTAATTGTGGCTTCCAGGCTCGAGAGTACAGGCTCAGTAGTTGTGGCACACCGGCTTAGTTACTCTGTGGTATGTGGGATCTTCCCAAATCAGGGATCGAACCTGTGTCTCCTGCATTGGCAGGCAGATTCTTTACCACTGGACCACCGGGGAAGTACCACCAAACACAGTTTCAGTACAACCTTTACCTTTAAATATTTCATCAACTTTTAATGATGTCATCAACTCAATGTCAAATTAGCTAGTTGCCTCTTTTAAAATTAATCTGTAGAGGTGATATTCTTAATAATTCCTCTTCCTAGATAAGTCAGTATCAAAATATTTAAAGAGAAGAGGCCTGGTAAGTCATTCAGGGCATGCTGTCCCCCAGACTTCTATATCCTGAGAGGGTCAGAGTCTCAAGCAATCAGGTTTCTGCCAAATGGCCTGAAGAACAATCTAAACTTGCTGTATTTCTCAGAGTACTAAAAAGAAAGGCAAAAGTCATCATTTATTATATAGGGGAAGAAAAACTTTTCTTCTACCCTCAAATTTAATTACTGGAGCCTGCAAATTAAATTGACAAAAGACAGATGAATAGAATAAAAGGCATACAGATCTTATTAATATTTTTACATGCATTTGGGGCTTCTCAACAAAAAATGAAAACCTAAAGAAGCAAACTGAGAGATGTATATACCACTTTAACAAGGGGGAATAAACTGTGGAGAAGTGACCAGACAAAGGAAAAAGATGCCTTGGGCTTAGTGGGTAAGAAAAGGGGGCTAGGAAATGTATGGTAAATTTGGATTATTTTGTAAGGTTTGTTAGGCAAACTCAAGTTATATCTTGTGATAAGAATCTTTTACCTCTTTCTGGTATGGAGCTGAGGGACTTGGCAAGGGGAGACCTTTACAAAGAGAAATTTATAACCTGTTTTTAGGATGAAAGAAGGAGGGCAGAAAGCTCACTCTGGGTCTTCTATTTTCAGTTGCCTTCAACTCAAATTAGTCAATATGCCAAGGTAACATATTTGGGGGTAGCATATCTTGATCCCAATTATTCCAAACTAAACTTAGCATTCTAGGAAGTAGTCAACTTGTTCAAAGGAAATATATTAACTGTTTATTGCCATGTGCTTGCTTTTAAGATAACTGACATCTGACCTTATTTATGAGATGTTAGAAGCTAGCTCACTTTGTTGAAATAAATTGCTAATGATTTGAACTATAACATTTATTATCTGTTCTTTATAGCCTAGCACTTGGTTATATAATGGATTTTTATTATCCTCAGGTTTATGTGTACAAGTCTTGCCAACTATTTCATAAGCTTTTTGAAACCAAGGCTCATGTCTTGTTTTGCGGTTTCCCTTCCTTCCACCCACCCCCAACATTTAGTACAGTAAGCACTTAATAATTGTTTCTTAACTAGACAAGATCTGCCTGTGGACTGTGTAGCTTGGCTCCATTCTAACATTCCAGTTGATGCCATTAACCCCTCCCAGCTTTCTAGGAAGACTTCAGTCACATGGGAACTGGGCAGGGAAATTTAGATGACTTAGAAAAGTCAAGCCTTAATGCTGAAGAAAAAACTAAAAGTTCCTAAGCTGCTGCTCAGATGTCAGGGTGCCCCAGCTCATACACATAGTGCACTTATTGAGGTTAGCTGGTCCTAGAAAATTCAAGACTCTCCTTCTGGCCTTAACATGCTCTTTGTGGACCATGGATAGACTGCTCACAAATTAGGCCAACAGCTCCCCCAAGTCATGCTTTACATATTTACTTTAGAGATTTACTCTTCCTCCTGGCAAGTATTCTTCCTTCTCCCTCTTGTAAGAAATAGGTAATTTGCCTCCAGTCCTGAAGATTTTATATTAATCTATTTTTCAATCTTTAGTGAAGAAAATCCTTTTTCCTGCTGCTCTCACTTCAATCAGCTGAAAAATGGCAGCCACCTTACTCTGATGCTTCTAAGTCAGCTACTCAGCATTTCTCAGATTACCTGAGGTTTTGTTGTTCTTCACGGTTGAAGATAAACCCTTAGACTCTTTTTTTTTTTATCACTACTTTAATAGAGTCACTGAGATGTTCCTAGTCTGGGTATTGAAAAATAAGCATTTCAGCCACTCTTTTCTGAGTCTTATCAGCATAATAGAAGTAAGTGAGAGGGAAACTAATTATTGATTAAAGATGTTTTTTAGTTCTAAATGCCTTATTTTAGAACATCAACCTATAGGGAATTATTTAGGTAAGAATTGCAGTAAATAATTTTGTCTTGTTGAACAAAAATATATGTTGATTGTCAAACAGTGAACCATGAGAAAGTTGGTATTGTGTGAATTCTGAGGCACTTTCGACATGTAGGAGTGATGTGGACTTTCTTGAGTTTTACACATTCATAAGTGAATGGTCTGTATCTCATGCCTTTGTTGGTTTTCTGTGAGCTGTAGTTTCTGGGAAATGAGCAGCTCTCATTCCTGTAACTCTTGTAATCCAGTCATTTGTGTGCCTCCTTCATGAGGATTCAGTGCGGCTGTGGTGCTGTCATCCCTCTGATAGGAACTTTTAACTCTGTGTAAAGCCCCAAAGATATGTTACTTCTTTTTATTTTATATTGTACTATATTTTATTTACAGTGTTGTGTTTGTTTCAGGTGTATAGCAAAGCGATACAGTCATATATATATATATGAATTAACAAAAGCAGTTCCTGTGTTTTTATGGGGAGCTCGTGGTTTATAATATAAATGGCATTATTTTGAGAGAGGGATAACTTAGGTATGGCATTGGGCTTTTTTTCTTTTTGCAGCTTGAGGCAGTTGTAAAATAATGTAGCTTTTTGCAATTGTGTATTCTATAGTATTTTTTTCATTTGGTGAAATTTTAACTGTTAATGTTTTTGGCACTGTGCTTTGTACCATTTATTAAATAAAAATTAAAAAAGAAAAAGAAAAATGCCAAATCAACTATAGGTCTATATCAGTCATTTGATATAATGATATATCAAAATTTTAATATTTTATTAATTGAAAAATGAATGAAATATAAGGTGAATAAGTTGTTCAAGAACCATAACGTCACATGTAACAAAAGTAAGTCTGTTTCAACCCCATACCATCAGTCTTGCTTCTGAGTGGCAATATGCTTAACAGATTTTTATCTAAACTTCCCCCAAATTTCTGTAACTAAGTTTAGAGAGTGTGTCTATGTTACTGTATATCCATTTTTCCCTTTTATACCAATGGGAGTAACTTGATATGAAGTTCTGCACCTTGTGTCGCACTCACCACCTTCCTCACTTCAAAATATGTCCTGGAAAATATTTCTGCTCATATTTAAATACTTATCCTTTTAAATTTCTGCATATAACAAGTCCCTACCTCCATCTAGGATATTTATGTGTATGTGTGTGTGTTTGTGTGTGTGAGAGAGAGAGAGGTGTTGGGGGTGGGGAGAGGGAGAGGGAAACGGAGGGAGAGAGAGAGAGAGGGAGAGAAAGAGAGATAGAGACAGAGACACACAGAGAATCTTAAATATTAAATTTATCAATGGATGAATTTGCCAAACAGATTGGACTGACCATATGTTAACATGATCTTTTTCTTGCTATTTGACAGCTATACCAGGTGGAGAAATAATCTATCAGTTCTATTATTTAAGTATTTGTGAAGACTTACTCTGTATCCAGTACTATTCTAGACAATATTGTATATTAAAAAATTTTATGAAACAAAATTCCTGCTCACAGATACTTGTTTTGTTGTAAGACCAGATTTATACACATGAACCCTGATATGAACTGACTTAGGTGCTCAGTGTAAACCCTGAGGCTCCCAGAATGGAAGTAGGTAGCCAGCTGAAGTGACTCTCTCCACTAGAAGAACTCCACACAAGGAACACAGCCTGCACTTCTATAACATCTGAGGTTTAACCTAGTCACAAATTTGAAGCTGTGAACAAATTTTGAAGACCACGAGATTGTTTTCCTCACAAACAGCTTTATAAGAAGGAAGCAAATCTGGCAAAAACAAACTACAAATTGAAATGATATTTCTCTACATCTAGGACCACTTTGCTACAAGAGAAACTGAATAACAGTCTTTTCAATGTACATAGATATGAGCTTATCTACACTGTATAGATGAAGTGACACAACTACTCTTAATTCATTTTCATACTGGCATTCATTCTGCTCATTCCACTGTAAACGGTTGGGAGGAAAAAAATGTGCCCATTTTAGAGAAGCAAAGGAGAAGAAATAATAAGAGAAAAAGTTGATGTTGGTTAAACTGCTAATCTTTGAGGTTTTCAGTGGAAGGAAGATTCTTGAGGTTTAAAATATTGTACGTGAAAATTTAAAGGGCCAAGGTTTGAAAAAATAGAGGAATAATAACTTCCACTTTAGAAAGAATGTTGTATTTTACCTGTGTCTTTCAGCTTATATCTCAGAACTTTAAATTTGGGAACTTTTGAAAGATGGAAGAAGTAAAGATTCAATATTTTGGCTGGTCATAGGCTTCCTTGTGTTAATACAATCGTTTTGAGCTAAATGATATAGTGATAAAATAGAATAAGATACATTTGGAGGAAAACATGCTATGCTAGATATCCAAAATTTAAAAAAATGTGATAACAGAATGAATGAGCAGCTTTCATAGAGTACATTTAGTTAAGATGAAAGCAGGAGATGGGAAAAATGACTTTCCTGTAACAGATTTTATATCTGAACTGTTAAACATTTGGTGAAAAAAAAATTATCCAAATAAATATTTTAGTCAGCTGTTTACTTCTTATTCCTTATAACATGTTCACCAACTAGGAGCATGGGTTCTATCATTTAATAAAATAAAAAATACATAAACTTCTCAAAAATGTAATTTTTAATCCAATTTTCTGTTCTAGTCAATCAATATTTCTCGAATAGCTACTGTGTACAAAGCATCAGAGTAGGCATTGTGGAGAATGCAAATTCAAAAGGCAGTTCATTGATCTTAGAGTCAAATTTGCCTTCTAAAGCCAGCTCTGCCACTTACTGAGTACTCAGTCGTTCAGTCAGTCCTGTAGTCCACCAGGCTCCTCTGTCCATGGAATTCTCCAGGCAAGAATACTGGAGTGGGTTGCCGTTCCCTTCTCCAGGGGATTTTCCTGACCCAGCGATCAAACCCACATCTTCTACATTGACAAGCAGATTCTTTATCACTGAGCCATCTGGGAAGCCACTTACTTAGTTATGTGATTTAGACATTCACTTCCCATTTTGTGGCCTAGTGGCTGGATTTGACGATTTCTGAAATCCCTTTCAGCCATGATATGGTACAATCCAATGAGTAAGACTATACCCCCAAGAAGTTTAGAGTATTTTGTTCAGGTTGAAACTGTTACACCAAAAAACTATGAGAGAAAGTAGAATGAGATCAGTAATTTCAAAAGAGGTTTGCAGACAAAATAGTATAGGGATTCAAAAGTAGGAGCTATTGTATCAATGGATGATGTCATTAATAGCTTCATAGCAAGAGTGGCCTTAAAGGAGTGGCTTTACTGGGAAAGATGGAAGGCAAAAGAAGAGGGTGGCAGAGGATGAGATGGTTAGATAGCATCACTGACTCAAAGGACTTAAATTTGAGCAAACTCCAGGAGATAGTGAAGGATAGGGAAGCCTTGAGTGCTGCAGTTCATGGAGCTACAAAGACTGGGACATGACTTAGTGACTGAAAAACAACAGAAATGCAGGAAAAGTATCATGAGAATGACTCTGTCTCTGCAGACTTTTTCAATCTGAGATATTACTCAGGATTTGTCACTGACAAAGAAAAGATGGCAGAAAGTCAACCTTTGAAGGCTTGTGTTTTTGAAGAAATTAACCAATAGTTTGTCAATATTGGAGTGGGAGACAGTGAAACTGAGAGAGAGATGATGGACTGGGAGCGTAGGAAGGATTATAGGAATGGACTTCTTCCACAAATGCCAATAGCAAGTGTCCCTTGTATTTGTGTAATGTTTAATCTGCAAAGTGCTTTGATATCACTTATCCCTAGAATGTGGGAGTATGACAGAGATGTTAAGAAGATAGCTTTGGACTAAAAAACTCCAGCTCCGCCATTTACAAGTGGTATCATCTTGAAAATTCATTTGACCACTTACACCTCAGTTTTCTCATTTGTAAAATGGGGATATCATGAGATATTAGGTTTAAATAAGACTGCATATATAAAGCAGTAAGCAATGTGACTTACACAGAGGACATACTCAAAAATGGTAGCTACAAGATAGTGTATGAGATATTGGTCTCCTTTAATAGGAAACCAAAACTAAGGCTCTGTGATTCTGTGTCATTTATTAGAATCCAGTGTGTTTTCTATTATACCAGAGATTCCTAGCCTGAGTTTTCTGCCCACACCCTCTCCCTGGGGGTATCTGTGAAGGTAATAATGAGAATCTATGTGTCTTTTTCAATATTTGAAAAGAGCCTAACAGAGAGCATTCATTTACTTGTGGTAAATTATACAACCTGACTAAAATGTCAAGTTTCTTTGCTTTTGCCTGAAATTATATCAGCTCACTTTGGTAAAACTGACTGTCTCATGCTGATGGGAAACTGATTGGCAGCTATATATGTCTTTGATAAATAGAAATTGGGAAAGTGAATTTTATATCATAAATGCAGTTAATATAGGTGCTTAAAAAAAAACTTCTTAGAACATGAAAGATAAATAAAAATTCCCCTGTTTGTTGAAACTCTGGAGAAGCAATGCAGTACACCATGCTTCTTTTCTGGCTTAGGGAGAGTGGGGAATAAGGAGGGTAGAAAAATAGGAAATTGTGGCCAGAGAGAATTTCAGAGTTTGAGAACTTAAAGGAATTTTTTTTTCAATTAATAAATATGCTTAAATGAGGACATGACTTGATTTCCAACTGTGAGAAAAAGATGAGGAAACTGAGACTCAAGGAGTTGTAAGAAATTGCCAAGGGTAACAGATGCACCTTGTGGAAGAGTCAATATTTCAGCCTAATCTCATAACTCCCAGTTCCATAGCTCTTTCCACTGCAAAGCAAGGAAATATAGTCATCTTGTCTTATGTTCATCACAGTGTCCCCAAAGCAATTTCCCTATTCCTGATTTTAATATCAACCTGTTCTAGTCAAGGACTTTCCTGGCAAAGAAAACAGTTGTTAGAAGGTGAATGAAAAGGCAATTAGAGACTTACAGACAGCTAACATACAAAAGTCTTCTTTGTATCAATTAGCTTCTTTATTGACTTGACAGTACAGATTACCATCTGCTGCTCCAAAGCTGTACTGGGAATTCTCTGGTTCCACTTCATTCTTCAGAGTTCATACAAATGCAATAGGTACAGAGGGGAAAGGGGATGAAGAATACTCATTATAATCTACTAAGCATTCATCATGTCACAGGAACTCATGCTTCTCTACTTATTGAGTGTCTACTGTGCTAAAAAGTGATATAGCAATAAATAAAACAGAGGAAGGTCTACACTTGTGGAGCTCACAGTTTATTTTCCAAGTATTTTTACATTGATTACCTCACAACTTTGTAAGATTGGTAGTTATTATCTCTAATTTATAAATGAGGAAGTAAAGATAAGAGCTGATAAGTGACTTACTCAAGGACACACAGCCAGAAATAATAGGTTTGGAAGTTGAACCAAAGTTGGTCTCTTACATGCCTGTGTTTCCACTCTTCTTCCCTAGTTTTATTCTTAACTGTACTACCTCAGCAGAAACCTTCTTTCTGCCATTAGTCTCAACTCCCACTTTCCGGTGTATCCGTCTTTGCTTTATGCCTTGGTGCTTCCCTGGCATTTCTTTACCAGCTTCTCTGGTAACTCAGCTGGTAAAGAAACCTCCTATAATGCAAGAGACTCCGGTTCGATTCCTGGGTTGGGAATATCCTCTGGAGAAAAGGTAGGCTTCCCACTCCAGTATTCTTGGTCTTCTCTTGGCTCAGATGGTAAAGAATCCACCTGCAACGTGGGAGACCTGGATTCGATCCCTGGGTTGGGAAGATTGCCTGGAGGAGGGCATGGCAACCCATTCCAGTATTCTTACTAGAGAATACCCATGGACAGAGGAGCTTGGTGGGCTATAGTCCATGAGGTCGCAAAGAGTCCGACACGATGGAGCGACTAAACACAGCACAACATGGTGCTAAAAACATGAAGATAAGCAAACCAAAAATATAAAGGTAAAATGCATTCAAAATACATTCATATTAATGAAGCAATTTGTGCATAGGCTTGCTCACACACTAAACAGAGAGGGTGATAGGTAGGTGCTGTTGGATTTAGAGAGAGCAAGTGGGAAACAGTTTATGTTAACAGACAAAACTTATTGACCATTTGTACAGCCAGTACACTTTTTATACATTTTAATATGTCTAATTCTTACAGAAACACTATAAGACAGGTTTTATTGTTATTATCCTTCCTGTTATTTAGATGAAGGAAAGTAAAGCATAGAGAGATAAAATAACTTGTCAAGAATCCCCAGTAAGTAGCAGAGTTTACTTGAGAGATTTAGATGGAGGTAGTCAGTTTCCAGAGTTTGTGGTCAGGATAGTACTTACAACATAGTACATAATGGCACGATTATTATAATAATTTTATAAAATAATCCAGATGTAAGCATATATGGTATAAACTGGGTCAGTAACAATGAGAACAGAAAGGAGGATATGAATACAATAGCCATTTTGGAGAAAGAAGCAATACGGTTTGCCAAGTCTCAGATCTGAGTGACAAGAATGATTGTACCATTGATCTAAAGGGATCAAAGACTTGGAGAAAAAAATAGATAATTTGGTTTCTGACATTCTGAGATTAAGTTGATGGTAAGATGTCCAAGTAGAAGGATCTATTAAGCAGATGAAATGTGGATTTGAAGCTCAAATGTAAAATCAGAACCAGGCTCTGGAGGTGAAAGAGAGGTAAGAGGAGACAAGATAGTGGAAACCAAGAGAATTGATGAGAACCTAAAAGGAGCAAAGTCTTATAATAATATTTAGACATTTCATCCTTTTCTTTCCCCATGATGTTAATGTTTCAATAAGATAAGACATCACATTTAATGTGTGTTCCAAGATAGGATATTCCTTTGCTTTCTCTGAGCCCTGTGCATCAATATGTAATCACAATGGAATGAAGACCCATTCAGAAACGGAACCAGTTAACAAATTAGGCCTCAAAAGGAAGAAAACTTCCTATGTACCCCTATGGTGATCTTAAATTATGTTCACTGTACCTTTTATAAAATTGCAACCCCATGGACTATAGCCTGCAAGGCTCCTCTGTCCATGGAATTCTCCAGGCAAGAATACTGGAGTGGGTTGCCATTTCCTTCTCCAAGGGATCTTCCTGGCCCAGGGATCGAACACAGGTCTCCTGCACTGCAGGTGGATTCCTTACTGTCTGAGCCATCAGGAAAGCCCAACAGATGTTGACTTAATTGTAAATCTTTAGATGTATAACTTTCATTCAGAGACAAAATTAAAAATGAAATATAAATAAAAGCACAAAGCTGATAAATTTAAAACTCATGTGAAGCAGTCAGATTTTACTGAAATAAAATCATTGCTTGAAATATGTACTGACTAACAAGCACAGGTTCTTTTGAGTTGCACATAACTGCATTACTGTATGCTGTGAGGTGCTTCAAGTTCCCTACCATTATTTATTATTTGGGTTGTAGTGAACCATGATATCCTTTGGTTCTCATTTAATCTGAAGGCATCATTTATATACATTTATATGTATGCATTTATATACAGTAATAGTTGGTGCCAATATAATCACAAATATGTGAAATTTGGCATGAAAGTCATGTGGTAGTACCCAGTTTTGAGGTGATCACCTAGCATATCAAAATAAATTTTGTTGACTTAGTTTTATTGAAACACACACAAGCATTCTCATAAAAGTTTCTGCACCCTAAAGAACTCTAGTTTGAGAAACACAGATGTGAGAGTAAGAGATACATATACAGTCTTGCTGTGACTTATATTAGGACATTTCCCTGGCACTATTAAATTTAATCCTACCTATTTGATCATATAATAAAAGCGAGCTATATGTGACATGAAATCTCAAGCTGGCTCTGCCACTGTCTTTATAAGACCTTAATGAAAATGCTTTACCTCTCCGAGCCTCAGTTTTCTCATCTATAAAATGGGAGTTGAGGAGAAAGAGACAAAATAAACAACATGATCTTTAAGGTTCCTTCCGGTTTTCAAGTCTCCCAGAGTAGATTTTAAAATTCAGAGATGATATATATGTAACTGTATAAGTATTGGTATGTACACACAAATATAAAATATTTATTTAACACTATGGATCTCAGCTCATTTGTGAAGGCAGAACATGACTCCAAATTCTTGATGAAGAATATGCTTTTTGTTACTGTTTTGTACCTGTGATCAGAAATTGTATACTGATGGCTGGATGGCATCACCGACTCTGTGGACATGAGTTTGAGTGAGCTCCGGGAGTTGGTGATGGACAGGGAGGCCTGGCGTTCTGTGATTCATGGGGTCGCGGAGAGTCGGACACGACTGAGCAACTGAACTGAACTGAACATCAACCTTATATTTTTCATCATAACTTTCCTGTGTGAATTTTCTATAAAAATGTGTCTAACTTGATGATTATGAGTAGACAGTTATAGTTTACTTTGTTTATGCCATCACAGTAATCAGGACCATTTCCTTACTATGAAATATATAAAACTACATTGTATGTGAAGCTGAATTACAATGTGAAGTTAATTCTTCACAACATTTAATTTAATAAAGATCTCTTTTCAAATTGGGGAATAAAGGACTTGGCATTTTCAATACACTTAAAAATTAAGACCTCTTCAACTCAGGTTAATTTAAAAAACAGGAAGTGATTGATATATTATGCTTTGAGTCTTTAGTATGTGAGTAATTGAAGAAAACAAGCTGTTCTGTAAAAGCATGAATTAGTAACTCCGACCATGTCAGCTGCCACAATTTTGCCTGTTTAAACAAAGAATTTTAAATGCACATACTCATATTGAGACATACCACAAGAAGTTTTGGATCAAAACAAATACTTAACCAAAACAAAATTTTTTTTTTTCACTAATAGCGACTCAAAATTAATACCATTAGGAAGAAAAAATGAATTGTTGTGATCACAGATTTTCTGCAAACATTGTGCAAAAAAATTGGACTTCATTTTTTAATTGAAAGATTTTTATAATTTCCAGCTTAACAAACTAGTCTGACAACTAGGAAAAAAAGGGCAATAACCACAGTCTATGAAGAGGCCAATTCAGTAACTGTCCAATTTATCATTCAAAACAGTGGAAGGCGTGCATCTATCTCTCAATCTTGTCACCAATGACTGTTTTGTTCTTGAAATCACCCTTTAATTAGAACAAAATATTCATTTTCTTGTGTCTAGATTTGTCAGAGGGTTTTTTTTCTCTGTGTGTGGAACGTCCCTTTAATCCACAATTTAGTTTTATTTAATACATCCTGATTGCATCTTATTACCATTTTGTCTTGATTTGATTTACTTTGTGTCTTATTACATAAAAGGGATACTGGTACTAATCTTTGGGAATTAGTTCCTTATTAGAGTCGTTTGAAATTTGCAAATTCAGTTGCAAGCTTGTATTTCTGCTTATAAATAATTGACTGCAAAGGAATTCCTAGCATAAATTATTATATTTTACTTTTAATGTGCTTTTAAAATATCCTCACAGGAGTGATTTTCTTCCTTGTTAGCTTTGGTAGCAGATTATTTTGTGCTTTCCTTTTTTTTTTAATTAATTTATTTTTTATTGGAGGCAAATTATTTTACAATATTATATTGGTTGGTTTTGCCATACATTGATATGAATTTGCCCCGGGTTTACATAAGTTGCCCCTCCTGAACCCCCCTCCCACCTCCCTCCTCCCTTTATCCTCCCTCTGGGTCATCCCCGCATGCCAGCCGCAAGCATCCTATAACATGCCTTGACCCTGAACTAGTGATTCGTTTCACATATGACAACATACGTGTTTCAATGCCATTCTTCCAAATCATCCCACCCTCACCCTCTCCCATAGAGTCCCAAAGACTGTTCTATACATCTGTGTCTCTTTTGCTGTCTCGTATACAGGGTTATCATTTACATCTTTCTAAATTCCATATATATGTGTTAGTATACTGTATTGGTGTTTTTCTTTCTGGCTTACTTCACTCTGTATAATAGGCTCCAGTTTCATCCACCTCATTAGAACTGATTCAAATGTATTCTTTTTAATCGCTGAATAATACTGCATTGTGTATATGTACCAAAGCTTTCTTATCCATTCGTCTGCAGATGGACATCTAGGTTGCTTCCATGTCCTGGCTATTATAAACAGTGCTGCAATGAACATTGGAGTACATGTGTCTCTTTCGATTCTCGTTTCCTCGGTGTGTATGCCCAGGAGTGCGATTGCTGGATCATATGGCAGTTCTATTTCCAGTTTTTTGAGGAATCTCCACACTGTTCTCCATAGTGGCTGTACTAGTTTGCATTCCCACCAACAGTGTAAGAGGGTTCCTTTCTCTCCACATCCTCTCCAGCATTCATTGCATGTAGACTTTTGGATAGCAGCCATTCTGACTGGTGTGAAATGGTATCTCATTGTGGTTTTGATTTGCATCTCTCTGATTATGAGGGATGTTGAGCATTTTTTCATGTGTTTGTTAGCCATCTTTATGTCTTCTTTGGAGAAATGTCTGTTTAGTTCTTTGGCCCATTTTTTGATTGGGTCATTTATTTTTCTGGAATTGAACTGCAGGAGCTGCTTGTATAATTTGGAGATTAATCCTTTATCAGTTGCTTCATTTGCTATTATTTTCTCCCATTCTGAAGGCTGTCTTTTCACCTTACTTATAGTTTCCTTTGCTGTGCAGAAGCTTTTGATTTTAATTAGGTCCCATTTGTTTATTTTTGCTTTTATTTCCAATATTCTGGGAGGTGGGTCATGGAGGATCCTGCTGTGATTTATGTCGGAGAGTGTTTTGCCTACGTTCTCCTCTAGGAGTTTTATAGTTTCTGGTCTTACATTTAGCTCTCTAATCCATTTTGAGTTTATTTTGGTGTATGGTGTTAGGAAGTGTTCTAGTTTCATTCTTTTACAAGTGGCTGACCAGTTTTCCCAGCACCACTTGTTAAAGAGACTGTCTTTTCTCCATTTTATATTCTTGCCTTCTTTGTCAAAGATGAGGTGTCCATAGATGCGTGGATTTATCTCTGGGCTTTCTATTTTGTTCCATTGATCTATATTTCTGTCTTTATGCCAGTACCATACTGTCTTGATGACTGTGGCTTTGTAGTAGAGCCTGAAGTCCAGCAGGTTAATTCCCCCAGTTCCATTTTTCTTCCTCAAGATTGCTTTGGCTATTCGAGGTTTTTTGTATTTCCATACAAATTGTGAGATTATTTGTTCTAGTTCTGTGAAAAATATCTTTGGTAGCTTGATAGGGATTGCATTGAATGTATAAATTATTTTGGGTAGTATACTCATTTTTACAATATTTATTCTTCCAATCCATGAACATGGTATATTTCTCCACCTATTAGTGTCCTCTCTGATTACTTTCACTAGTGTTTTATAGTTTTTTATGTACAAGTCTTTTGTTTCCTTAGGTAGATATAGTCCTAAATATTTAATTCTTTTCGTTACAACAGTGAATGGAATAGTTTCCTTAATTTCTCTTTCTCATTATTAGTGTATAGGAATGGAAGGGATTTCTGTATGTTGATTTTATATCCTGCAACTTTACTGTATTCATTGATTAGCTCTAGTAGTTTTCTGGTAGAGTCTCTAGGGTTTTCTGTGTAGAGGATCATGTCATCAGCGAACAGTGAAAGTTTTACTTCTTCTTTTCCAATTTGTATTCCTTTTATGTCTTTTTCTGCTCTGATTGCTGTAGCCAAAACTTCCAGAACTAGGTTGAATAGTAGTGGTGAGAGTGGGCACCCTTGTCTTGTTCCTGACTTTAGGGGAAATGCTTTCAGTTTTTCACCATTGAGGATAATGTTTGCTGTGGGTTTGTCATATATAGCTTCTATTATGTTGAAGTATGTCCCTTCTATTCCCACTTTCTGGAGGGTTTTTATCATAAATGGATGTTGAATTTTGTCGAAGGCTTTCTCTGCATCTATTGAGATAATCATATGATTTTTATTTTTCAGTTTGTTAATGTGGTGTATTACGTTGACTGATTTGCGGATATTGAAGAATCCTTGCATTCCTGGGATAAAGCCCACTTGGTCATGATGTATGATCTTCTTAATATGCTGTTGGATTCTGATTGCTAGAATTTTGTTAAGGATTTTTGCATCTATGTTCATCAGTGATATTGGCCTGTAGTTTTCTTTTTTTGTGGGGTCTTTACCAGGTTTTGGGATTAGGGTGATGGTGGCCTCATAGAATGAGTTTGGAAGTTTCCCTTCCTCAGCAATTTTCTGGAAGAGTTTGAGTAGAATAGGTGTTAGCTCTTCTCTAAATTTTTGGTAGAATTCAGCTGTGAAGCCGTCTGGACCTGGGCTTTTGTTTGCTGGGAGATTTTTGATTACAGTTTCAATTTCCGTGCTTGTGATGGGTCTGTTCAGATTTTCTATTTCTTCCTGGTTCAGTTTTGGAAAGTTGTATTTTTCTAGGAATTTGTCCATTTCTTCCAGGTTATTCATTTTTTTGCCATATAATTCCTGATAGTATTCTCTAATAATCCTTTGTATTTCTGTGTTGTCAGTTGTGATCTCTCCATTTTCATTTTTAATTTTATTGATTTGGTTCTTCTCCCTTTGTTTCTTGATAAGTCTGGCTAGTGGTTTGTCAATTTTATTTACCTTCTCAAAGAACCAGCTTTTGGCTTTGTTGATTTTTGCTATAGTCTCTTTTGTTTCTTTTGCATTTATCTCAGCCCTGATTTTTACAATTTCTTTCCTTCTACTGACCCTGGGGTTCTTCATTTCTTCCTTTTCTAGTTGCTTTAGATGTAGAGTTAGGTTATTTAGTTGACTTTTTTCTTGTTTCTTGAGGTGTGCCTGTATTGCTATGAACTTCCCCCTTAGCACTGCTTTTACAGTGTCCCAGAGGTTTTGGGTTGTTGTGTTTTCATTTTCATTCATTTCTATGCATATTTTGATTTCTCTTTTGATTTCTTCTATGATTTGTTCGTTGTTCAGCAGCGTGTTGTTCAGCCTCCATATGTTGGCATGTTTAATAGTTTTTCTCCCATAATTGAGATCTAATTTTACTGCATTGTGGTCAGAAAAGATGCATGGAATGATTTCAATTTTTTTGAATTGACCAAGGCTAGATTTATGGCCCAGGATGTGATCTATCCTGGAAAAGGTTCCATGTTCACTTGAGAAAAAGGTGAAATTCATTGTTTTGGGGTGAAATGTCCTATAGATATCAATTAGGTCTAACTGGTCTATTGTATCATTTAAAGATTGTGTTTCCTTGTTAATTTTCTGTTTAGTTGATCTATCCATAGATGTAAGTGGGGTATTAAAATCTCCCACTATTATTGCATTATTGTTAATTTCCCCTTTCATACTTGTTAGTAATTGTCTTACATATTGCGGTGCTCCTATGTTGGGTGCATAAATATTTATAATTGTTATATCTTCATCTTGGATTGATCCTTTGATCATTATGTAGTTTCCTTCTTTGTCTCTTTTCACAGCCTTTGTTTTAAAGTCTATTTTATCTGATATGAGTATTGCTACTCCTGCTTTCTTTTGGTCTCTATTTGCGTGGAATATTTTTTCCAGCCCTTCACTTTCAGTCTGTATGTGTCCCTCGTTTTGAGGTGGGTCTCTTGCAGACAACATATATGGGGGTCTTGTTTTTGTATCCATTCAGCCAGCCTTTGTCTTTTGGTTGGGGCATTCAACCCATTTATATTTAAGGTAATTATTGATACGTACGATCCCGTAGCCATTTTCTTTATTGCTTTGGGTTCGAGTTTATACACCCTTTCTGTGTTTCCTGTCTAGAAAAGATCCTTTAGCATTTGTTGGAGAGCTGGTTTGGTAATGCTGAATTCTCTCAGCTTTTGCTTGTCTGTAAAGCTTTTGATTTCTCCTTCATATTTGAATGAGATCCTTGCTGGGTACAGTAGTCTGGGCTGTAGGTTATTTTCTTTTATCACTTTAAGTATGTCTTGCCATTCCCTCCTGGCCTGAAGAGTTTCTGTTGAAAGATCAGCTGTTATCCTTATGGGAATCCCCTTGTGTGTTATTTGCTGTTTTTCCCTTGCTGCTTTTAATATTTGTTCTTTGTGTTTGATCTTTGTTAATTTGATTAATATGTGTCTAGGAGTATTTCGCCTTGGGTTTATTCTGTTGGGGACTCTCTGGGTTTCTTGGACTTGGGTGATTATTTCTTTCCCTATTTTAGGGAAGTTTTCAACTATTATCTCCTCAAGTATTCTCTCATGGTCTTTCTTTTTGTCTTCTTCTTCTGGGATTCCTATGATTCGAATGTTGGAGCGTTTAACATTGTCCCAGAGGTCTCTAATATTGTTCTCATTTCTTTTAATTTGTTTTTCTTTTTTCCTCTCTGTTTCATTTATTTCTACAATTCTATCTTCTAGCTCGCTTATCCTGTCTTCTGCCTCTGTTATTCTACTGTTTGTTCCCTCCAGAATGTTTATGATCTCATCTATTGTATTATTCATTGTATATTGACTCTTTTTTATTTCCTCTAAGTCCTTAATAAACCTTTCTTCCATCTTCTCAATCCTTTTCTCCAGGTTATTTATCTGTAACTCCATTTTGCTTTCAAGGTTTTGAATCATTTTCACCACCAAAATTCGAAATTCTTTTTCATGTAGATTCCCTATATCTTCCTCTTTTGTTTGTGTTGGTGGGCACTTATCTTGTTCCTTTACTTGCTGGGTATTTCTCTGCTTCTTCATCTTGCTTATAATGCTTTGCTTGGGGTGGCCTTTCCCTCTTCTGGCCGTTTGTGGAGTTCTCTTTATTATGTAGTTTCCTTGCTGTGTGTGGGGTTGGACAGGTGACTTGTCAAGGTTCTCTGGTTATGGAAGCCTGTGTCATTGTTCTGGTGGGTGGAGCTGGATTTGTTCTCTCTGGAGTGCAATGAAGTGTCCAGTAATGAGTTATGAGATGTCAGTGGGTTTGGAGTGACTTTGGGCAGCCTGTATATTGAAGCTCAGGGCTAGTTTCCTGTGTTACTGGAGAACTTGCGTGGTATGTCTTGCTCTGGAACTTGTTGACCCTTGGGTTTAGCGTAGGTATGGAGACGTTTGATGAACTCCTATTGACTAATGTTCCCTGGAGTCAGGAGTTCTCTGGTGTTTTCAGGATTCGGGCTTAAGCCTCTTGCCTCTGGTTTTTGGTCTTATTCTTGGAGTAGTCTCTAGACGTCTCTATCTGTCATTTCCAAGGTGGTTCCCTCTGTTTTAGCTTCTGTCTGCTAGTCTCTTCAGTGTCTAATTTCCGCCCTGATACTAGGGGGTGGGTGGACACTTTTTAAGGCTCAGTTGTTCAGTCCTGTTCTGGGAAGGGAGGAACGCTGCAGTCGATTATCTCTGGCGTCTGTGGGGAGTGCTCGCAGCGTCTCGGCCACACTGGGTTTGCCCCCGCTCACAGCACGTATGCTGTCCCAGTCTACACTGCACAGGCTCTAGGTTGCTCTGCCGGGAACTGTCCGAGGCCGGCACCGGGTTGTATGCACTTCCCAGGTCTGAGCGGCTCAAGTTCAGGTTCTCAGGTACTCCACAAAGGCGCAGACTTGGCTGGGCCTGCGTTTTGTGCCTTCCCCAGTCCGAGCAGCTCAGGGGACCAGGTGTTTGGCGAGCACGGTCTCTGCGACTTATCGCCTCCCCAGTCCCCGCCACTCAGTTTTCTGGGTGTACAACCGGCGCACCTTCTCAGGGAGATATCGACCGGCCCGAGCCCAAGAAGTCCTGATTAGCAACAAGCCTGTCTGCAGTTTGTATCAGATGCCTTTCTGGGGCCGCGGTTGCCCGCTCCGGCTCTGGCTGCGCTCCCTGCCTGTCTCGGCGGGGAATGGGGGATGGGCCGACCGCAGCCAGCTTGCTCTGCTCAGTCCTTTATTCTGTGAGTGGGGCTGGCCGAGTCATAGGTTAGAGCTTTCTGCCTTTTCGTGGGGAAGCTATCCCAGTCTGCTTTGCTCTCCCCAGTTCTCTCAAATTGTTCTCGCGGCATTCAAGCCCAGTCCTCTCTCTAAGCAGTTCAGCCGGCTCCTCCCTGCCCAGCCCCCGCTTGCTAATGGCGTATGCAGGCGTCTGCGCTGCTTCTCCGCTGGGAGTTACTGTTTGGCGGGTAATCTGTGGGTTTTAAAAAAATCTTAAAAAAAAAAAGAGGGTTATGTGGCCTTCTGAGCTTCCAAGGCTCGCCACAGATTCGCCAGTGAGAATGTTTCCTGGTGTTTGAAAACTTCTCTCTTTTTAAAGCCTCCCTTCCCGGGACGGAGCTCCGTCCTTACTTCTTTTGTTTCGCTTTTTATCTTTTATGTTTTTTCCTACCTCCTTTCGAAGACAATGGGCTGCTTTTCTGTGCCTGACGTCCTCTGCCAGCATTCAGAATTTGTTTTGTGGACTTTACTCGCGTTCAGAAGTTCTTTTGATGAATTTGTGGAGGAGAGAGTGGTCTCGCCGTCCTATTCCTCCGCCATCTTGTTCCTCCCCCCTATTTTGTGCTTTCCTATTCCATTTTTTATTTTACCTTTTTATATAGTTCATGATGTTCTCATGACAAGTACACTGGGGTGGTTTGCCATTCACTCCTCCAGTGGATCATTTCTTGTCAGAACTCTCCACCATGACCCATCTGTCTTGGGTGGGCTTGTATGGCATGGCTCATAGCTGCATTGAGTTATGCAAGCCCCTTCAGCATGACAAGGCAGTGATCCATGAAGGGTACATGAACTCAAGCAAACTCTGGGAGATGGTGAGGGACAGGGAAACCTGACGTTCTGTAGTCCACGGTATTGCAAAGAGTCGGACATGACCTGGCAACTGAGCAACAACAACAACTCAATCCCTAGTGTGGATTCTATGATACACCACTTGCTTGGTAGTGTTATTTTATTACTATTCATGATTTATGGAACATTTTCTTTGTCATTTTATACGTTTCTTTGACAAAGTGGAGCAGATTGAGTAGGATTCTTTTTATCTTGGAATCAAAGTATTATCTTAGATATCGCCATTTGTTGGCCTCACTAACTTTCTTCTATGGCCAGGATCTGGGTATAGGCATTAAATTGCCATTTTCCCTAAAAGATGATCCATTGATTCTCTTAATTACCAGATTCTACTGTTGTGATGACTTGAGCTGGATTATTCAGTTTTTAGGCAAGTACCATTCAGGAGCTGTGAACGTCTTAGAGAAATTTCCTCTGGGTAATTGTGCTCAATGTTTTCAGGAAAGGAACTAGAGGCTGGTCAGCCATAGGTTTGACAAACATCCCACTAGTCATCCCATGTTTTTCTTTTGGGGAATTACTGTCTTTCTAGGGTGGAGTGAATATAGAGTATGTTTCACTTTGCTCTGTCTAGACCAGCAGATCTCTAAAATAGTTCTTTTCCAATGACTTCCAAGGTGATGAATGAATATTTTATTAGTAAAGTGTGCCTTTAGGTAGGGTGCTTATATAATTATCTTCCCAACTGGATAATTTTTGAAGCTGAAAAAGGATAAATTACTAAACGTTATGCTGGGGCAACTGACAGATATTGGGACCATCACAGACAATTGCATTATATGTTCTACTGAACTTGGGACAACATGGAGATTTGCCTCAACCCTGTCCCCAACCTTCCTCAACCTCCCCATCTCCCCTTTCCTTAACCTATGGAAACATTCTATGAGATACACATAGCTCAGAGTCTCTTCAATCATACTGATTTGTGTTCTTTTAGGAATCACTTAAAAAAAAGGAAACATCTATTCACCTGTCTTCCAATCAATTAATTTTTTTTCATCATATTTCCAGTTCTCCCTCCTCTGTGATTGTGCCCTTTTAACAGTCAGATTTTCAGAGAAAAAGGAAGATTACACTATGCTCTTTCTAAAATGCAAATCTAATCACATCACTTAACTCCATTAAAACCTAAGTGAGTCTCCATCAACAAGACTTTTGTGATCTGGCCCCTGTCTCAAATCCCACCTCTCTTCACCTCCTTCCTCTCACCAATCACAATTTCTCCCCATTTATAAGCTGGCATTCTACTGATATCAAAACATTCATACAGTTGAATCCTAGAAATAAGGAGTGTGTATATACATCAGAAATCGTCCCAACATCCAGCAGAGTGCCTACAGTATAACTGGTGTTTGATTAATGTTTTTTTTATGTTATTTAAGTTTTTTAATTTATTTTTTGACTTTTTATTTTATATTGGAGTATAACTGATTAACAGTGTTGTGTTAGTTTCAGGTGTGGAACAAAGTGATTCAATTATCCATTTTAAGTATAGCAGCGTGTACTTGTCAATCCCAATAAATGTTTATTGGATAAAAGAATGAATGAGGAGTTAAATGCTATAGCAGACTTCTATTTAAATTAATATATTTGTAATATGAATTAGTATATAGCAACCGTTATCCTCTTAATCTGCTTGTTTAAGGGTTTCCTATGTTTTTTTAAGCAAGATGCAAAGATATTGCTTAATAAAATAGTATTTCCCACTATCTCATGAGCCTATAACATGCTTAAGGGAAGTTAATATATTAGTAATCACAAGTTAATTACCAAAGCCTTAATTAACCACCTTTCACTTGCAATTCTGTGTTAGGGAAATAACTTCACAGATAGTTACACTATCCATGGTACAGGTTTTTGCTTCTGGTACATCCAGAGTGAACAGTTAATCTTGTAAATATGTGTTTTAGATGTCTTTCTTCAGATAAGTCTGATAAGAGACCTACTAACAAAAAACTGAATTTTTAAAATCAGTAGGTAAGGAAAATATATGATGAAATAAGTTAAAGACCTGGAATTACTATCACCAACCTCACAATAATGCTTTAAATTAGAGCACACAAAACATTTTCACAGATATTTTCTTCATTTAATTCTTGAGCTAATGGGGTGAACTCTTTGAGGTACGCAAGGCAAGGTAGCTATTATTATTCATTTTTTTTTTACACATGAGAAAACTAGCTTGTGGTATTTTGTTAATTTATTTCAGCCAATGTAGTTAGGCTTCAATTATTTATGACACTCCAGAGTGAATAATAATCAAGTTGTAGGTTGCTCCAATAAATTAATGATACCTAAGGAGTCTCAGTCATAGCATAACTTTGGGTTATTTGAAATATGCTGTTCTGCAAAACTAGCCCACTAGGCTTAAAGAAGACTGACTGTGTCTGAAGATTAGAATGATAAAGATTAGTCAGGTTCTGTTGGCTAATTACTCTAAATACTTAAGAGGCACAATCAGAAACCACTGAAGTTTTATTCAATTGTATACTTAGGACCTCTCCTTAGAGCAGTTCACAGAGTTAGTGTGAATCATTCTTAAGAAGTAGAGAGTTTATAGAAAAATCTTGTGTTTTACTCCCTTCCCAATAAACAAAATATAAATAAATACGTAGAGAAGTACATAAATAAATGATGTCCTCTTATCTTGACTTCAGCTGATAAAAAATAAGCAGAGTTCTAGACTAGGTAAAGTCTCCTGGCCCTTCCACCAGTATTTGAATTACTGAATTGTCACCAAAATGTATATCAAGTATTTTTCACATTTAAGACATTGTGCGGCATGCCATAGATCCCAGGAGAAGATGAGGAATTTTGACAGTGACATAGTTTTAAAGGTACAAATGACATATTTTTGAGTTATGAACCTTATTCTCAGCAGTCCTAATAATACATTTATCCCTCTTAGTGAAAAGGTCTCATAAATCAGCCATGGCAATGTGCAGTGTTCTCAAATGCATGTATGGAGATATATGTGCTCCTTTAGTATTCCCATCAGTTGTACTGAAGCATGGAGTGAGTGTGTATGTTTGTGTGTGTGCGTGTGTTTGTGTTTTCTCCAGAGTTTAATGAAAACATGCAGAAACTCGAATAGACCCCCTTTTCAAATGAATAAAACTTAATGCATTCCCTTTGGCTGTGCTGTCTAAGTCCTTGGTTCTTATTGGCATCCATTTTAAATTTTGGATACTTGCTGAAAAACAGAATTAAAGCATGAAAGTGGAAAGTGAAAGTCGCTCGGTCATGTCCGACTCTTTGCAACCCCAGGGCTACACAGTCCATGGAATTCTCCAGGCAAGAATACTGGAGTTGGTAGCCATTTCTTTCTCCAGGTGATCTTTCCAACCCAGGGATTGAACCCAGGTCTCCCTCACTGCAGGCAGTTTCTTTACCAGCTGAGCCACCAGGGAAGTCCAAGAACACTGGAGTGGGTAGCCTTCCCCTTCTTCAGCGGATCTTCCCCACCCAGGAATCAAACTGAGGTCTGCTGCATTGTGGCTGGATTCTTTACCAGCAGAGCTACCAGGGAAGCCCTGAATTAAAGCATGGTTATGAGGAATTTTCTAACCATATGTTGATTGCAGGAAGATGTCAATTCAACAAATACTTCTGCATGTTTACTGAATCAATTCAATAAATATTGTTGCAATATGTGCTGGACTGACCAAAAAGTTTGAGTATTTTTCATACAGAAAAACCCAAAGAAACTTTTTGGCCAACCCAATAAATAAGTATAAAGCTAGTATAAGTATAGTCTATACTAGACACTGAGACATTTAATTTTTGCAGTTACCCTCTAATAGCGTTATTATTAACCTCCCTTTTAAACAGATTAGGAACAAGGCTCAGAGAATTATAATGACCTGTCTCTGATCCAAAGGTCTTTGACATGTCATTTAATAATTTTGTGGGACTTCCTTGGTGGTCCAGTGATGAAGACTCCGTGCTCCCAACGCAGGGGGCCTGGGTTCAATCCCTGGTTAGGGAACTAGTCCCCACATGCTTCAACTAAAGATCCCATATACCACAACTAAAGATCCTGCATGCCACAACTGAGATCCAGCACAGCCAAATAAATAAATAAAAATAAATATTTTTTTTAAAATGGCCTCTTCCTTTAAAAATTTTTGCACTTTTCTTTAAAATGCAGATAAGCAAGTTCACAGTATTGTCTGATAAAATGAGGTGATGTTTGTAAAATGGCTTTTGTGTACTCTGAACCACATGAGAGGCTTTCTGTTGTCAGCTAATTTTACTTACCCGACTTGTTTGCTTAATGGGTAAACAAAGCATGTCCTTATGACATTAACCATGCAGATATATCTATAAATCTTAATGAATATTTTTAAAGTATAGAAGTATCCACAAGAAAAATATATTTTTGGATTTTCTAAAACTTATTTTCTGTTTTAGAATTGTGCTTACTTGGAATTATCTATATTTGGGGATATGATCTTTTCAGTACTGAAGACCTCTAAATGTCTTAGTTTACTTTCTTGTTAAATATGTGGTCATTAATAAATTCTCTTATTCATCCAATCACTCATTATTTCCAAAATCTGCAAAGAACTATCTTTTCTTTCCTTCTCAAATTCATAGAATGTCACCCTTCTTTGATAGTCATCTGTCATGACTGTTCCAACAGTTACCTGTTGCCCTTCTCCAGTCTTTCTCTTCTTCTAATCATTTTAACTACTATTTATAAACTTACCTTACCAAAACTCTACTTTTTTAATTCAGGGACCTATAAAAAATACATATATATGAAAATAGAGTTATAGATGTAGAAAACAAACATAGTTACTAGGCGGTAATGGGGGGAGAGATAAATTGGGAGTTTGGGATTGACATATATACACTGCCCTGCTAAGTCACTTCAGTCGTGTCCGACTCTGTGCGACCCCATAGACGGAAGCCCACCAGGCTCCCCCGTCCCTGGGATTCTCCCGGCAAGAACACTGGAGTGGGTTGCCATTTCCTTCTCCAATGTGTGAAAGTGAAAAGTGGAAGTGAAGTCGCTCAGTCGTGTCCGACCCTTAGCGACCCCACGGACTGCAGCCTACCAGGCTCCTCCATCCATGGGATTTTCTAGGCAAGAGTACTGGAGTGGCTTGCCAGTGCTTTCTCCACATATATACACTACTATATATAAAATAGATAGCTAATAAAACCTTCTGTACAGCACAGGAAATTCTACTCAATACTCTGTAATGGCCTATATGGCAAAAAGAATCTAAAAAAGTAGATAGATATAGATATATACATACATATATATATATATATATATATATATATATATATATATATATCTGATTCACTTTGCTGTACACCTGAAACTAACAACATTCTAAATCAATCATATTCCAATAAAATGTTAAAAAAATTCCCATTGCTTGCCAAATCAAAACCTATTTTCCCTGCATTGTTTTCAATGTTGACCCTTGGCCATGAATCTAAACTCTGGTTTCACTTTGGCCCTAATGTTATGTTCTGGTTAGCCTGATTTTCTCATAGCCTTCTACATAGGCTAGGCTAATTCCTATTTCTGAGATTTTGTTCTTGTTGTTGTTCTGACATTCAGTGTTTTTTTTTTCCTTCTTTACATTTATCCAATTCTCACCAACTGTCAACACTCAGCTCAAGCTCTAATTCCTCTATGAAGTCTTCTCTGTTACTTCTGGTGATGTTCAGTTCCACTTTCTCTGATTACCCAGTTATAATTGCACACATTCTAGTACCTAATTGCTCTCTAATTATTTGATATATGTTGGTTTTGTCTCTATAAATCCCCAAAGAGCCTAGAAGGGTACCATGCAGTAATTTAATCAATTTTCTTTGTTTGTGAATTAGGAAGTATAGAGAGAGACTCCATGAATTTAACGTTATCTAATTTGACTAGATGGAATTAGCAATAGCGTATATGGTAATGCATATTGTTTTGTCATTGACGAATGTATGGAGTTTCTTCAAACATGCAAATCTTGACACTAGAAGAATCTAGAAACCACTTTTCCAATCAGTGTTCCTTCTCTGGGGCTATGGGTATCTTCATAAAAGTCTTCATGTAACCATCATAAACAAAAAATATTCTTCTTAAGCTCATTTCAGAGATGAGAAAATAGAGACTAAGAAGGGAAGACTAAAATGAGAAAAAGATACTTAAGCTGGGTCATAACAAATAAGTTGGATATTTAACAGAAAAAAAAAAAAGGGTGAGAGGCAAAGGAATTCCGGACATCTAGATCATTAGAAGAGAGACATGATATCTCTTCAGTGCACTCAGTGGCTTATACATTATGCAAGATGATTGGAAACTAGAGATTGTTCAAGGCAAGTAAGGGTATGGAAATACAGGGTGCAGTTTGAAAAAACACCTTAACATTTCAAAATTAAGCTCATAACATTTGCTATCCTTTTCCCAGTTAACTTCCTATATCTTTTCTCAGTGATTGCACCAACACCGACCCAATTTCTTAAGTTTCTGATTTAAGAAATTCAGCTATCATCCTGCACTCCTTATTTTTCCTTCTGCTCCCTGCACAACTAAGTGATAAAGTCTGTTGCGTATGCCTCCAAATTAGCCTGGAAAACAGAAATGTAAATTCTGAGGCCCAACATCACAGCTCTTGAGTTGGAAACCCCAGAGAAAAGAGCCCAACACTCTGTTTTAACAAATCCTCCCAAGTGTACTTAGGCACAAGAACATTTCAGAGCCATTGCTGCAGACAACAAGGAATTTTTGAGAGACATGAAGCAGGCAAGTGACAGAGCAGGGTATGCACTGTAAAAAAAGCATTCTGAAATTTGTATGGAAGATGAAATGGAAGAGAATAAAACTAAGGTAGCAGAACCAATTAGTAGAATACAATTTTTTTTAAATGAGGGGAAAAGATAATTTTTAGAATATTAAAGAATTAAGAATGACTGATATTACCATTTGTATGCATAGGATAAAAAGAGGGAGTAGTCAGATTTACTGATCTTATAACACTAAGTAAACATGAGGGTCAGGGTTTGAAGAAAATAATTAATACTGTTTTTCTTCTCTTTCTGTTTTGGTTTTTTTTTTCCCACATATATATTGAGCTGTGTTAGGGTGCCAGGTGTCAATGTTTGTTAAAAACTTGGATATTTGAGTCTGAACCTCAAGATAGAGGTCATGGCTTACAGATAAAGATTTGGGTGTCTGCTGTATACTAAATGGTAATAGATATTGTTTGAATGGGTTAAGTAACCCATAAGAACATTGAGGGTGAAAAAAGGACCAACGATTAAGTTCTGGAATATAGCAATCTGTAAGGGAGACCTTCAGAGAAAATAGGAATGGCTAGAGAATAAGGGAGAGAGCCAGAAAATTGATATCATGGAGATAGGAGGATAACATTTCAATGAGGTCAACAGTATCAAATGCCATAGACAGATCAAGTAAGAAAAGAACTAATTAATTATATTTGTCATTTAAGGAGTCACTGATGTCCTTAGTAATCACAGCTTCAAGGAAATTTTGAGAGCAGAAGACAACAATACATTGAAGAGTTAATTGGAATATATTAATTTGAAACTTTAAATATAACTTGTATTTGAAAGGAAAGAAAGGCAGTGATAGATTGAGACAGTTATCAGTGGGAGATTTTTTTTTTAATTAACAGAGAAAATTTTGTATGTTTATAATCCAAAAAACGTAAGCTAAGAAGGAAAGTGTGAAGATGAAGTAGGTAGACTGGAAACTTGATGTACTGAGATCTCAAAAGATTGAGGAGATAAAGAGGTATTAACTTTGAATATCATGCTGCTATTATCTATAAAATCATCTCCCTCTCTTAACTGATATCCTCAAGTGAATGGACAGGTTTGTTTTTTTTTTTTTCCAGTCCTTAAAGTACAAGGCTCCAGAGATGTTTGTTGAATGAAGGAAGGCCATTTCTTTTGATACTTCCTCTCTCAACTACTTACTCTTTGTTGGTTTTTTCCTTATTTTTATCCTTGCTTCTCTTTTTTGTCACTATATTCAGTCTCATGACTGTGTGGATCACAACAAACTGTGGAAAATTGTGAAAGAGATGGGAATACCAGACCACCTACCTGTCTCTTGAGAAATCTGTATGCAGGTCAGGAAGCAACAGTTAGAACTGGACGTGGAACAACAGACTGGTTCCAAATAGGAAAAGGAGTATGTCAAGGCTGTATATTGTCACCCTGCTTATTTGATGTCTATGCAGAGTACATCATGAGAAATGCTGGGCTGGAGGAAGCAGAAATTGGAATCAAGATTGCCAGGAGAAATATCAATAACCTCATATATGCAGATGACACCACCCTTATGGTAGAAAGTTAAGAAGAACTAAAGAGCTTCTTGATGAAAGTGAAAGAAGAGAGTGAAAATTTTCCTTAAAGCTCAACATTCAGAAAACTAAGATGATGGCATCTGGTCCCATCACTTTATGGGAAATAGATGGGGAAACAGTGGCAGACTTTATTTTGGGGGAGCTCCAAAATCACTGCAGATGGTGACTGCAGCCATGAAATTAAAAGACATTTACTCCTTGGAAGGAAAGTTATGACCAACCTAGACAGCATGTTAAAAAGCAGAGACATTACTTTGCCAACAAAGGTCCATCTAGTCAAGGCTATGGTTTTTCTAGTGGTCATGTATGGATGTGAGAACTGAACTATAAAGAAAGCTGAGCACCAAAGAACTGATGATTTTGAACTGTGGTGTTAGAGAAGACTCTTGAGACTCCCTTGGACTGCAAGGAAATCCAACCAGTCCATCCTAAAGGAGATCAGCCCTGGGTGTTCATTGGAAGGACTGATGGTGAAGATGAAACTCCAATATTTTGGCCACCTAATGTGAAGAGCTGACTCATTTTAAAATACCTTGATGCTGGGAAAGATTGAAGGTGGGAGAAGGGGATGACAGAGGTTGGATGGCATCACTGACTCAATGGACATGAGTTGTGGTGAACTCCAGGAGTTGGTGATGGACAGGGAGGCCTGGCGTGCTGCAGTCCATGGGGTCGTAAAGAATCGGACACGACTGGGCAACTGAACTGAACTGAACTGAGCAGATTGCATCCATGTCCCAAGTTTTCATTTCTTAGACAGGAGAATCTGATTTGTGACTAGATCTTTTATACTCAGAAAAATACTGAATAAATATACCCTGGTGCCACAGACAATAAGGAATCTGACTGCAATGCAGGTGACCTGGGTTCAATCCCTGGGTCTCAGGAAGATCTGTTGGAAAAGGGAATGGCAACCCACTCCAGTATTCTTGCCTGGGGAATTCTGTGGACAGAGGAGCATAGTGAGCTACAGTCCATGGAGTTGCAAACAGTCAGGCATGACTGAGCAACTAACACTTTCACTTTTCACATACTGTCACTGGCTTCCTGTTTGCCTTCCCATTGAGCTATGGTAAGAACAATTCGATTAACTTGAATGTCATGTTCTAATACATTGCAAATAGTTGATATCATTTCATTTGTTAGTCTACTTGCCAGGCTCCTTCCCAAATCCTCCAACCTCAGGAACATTACATTGTCATCCCCTTCTCTGTTCTTCCAGTAGAAAGTAACCCTTGTTGCATACCTTCTTTGGAAAGAGCTTCAGAGAAGTTTTTTTATAGTGATTTTAAAATGTATCAGAGTAAACTTGCCTATTCCAATATTCTTTGCTTTTAATTTCTTGAATTGTTATTTGCTCTAAGATGTAAGTAGCTTCACAGTAAAAGAAGGAATATTATACCTAGGTTGAAGCAGGATAATTATTTTTGTCCTAAGAGAAAAATCTGATCTAAAGATATATTTGATTTTTTTCATGTGTGTAATTAGGAATGACCATTTGAAATAGAAGCAGAGATGCCCAAGAGCCCAATTTCCAAAGTAGTAATTTGCTATATTTATTTCAAAGTAAGGCTCTATGTGTAATTTTAGCAAATGCCTTGGAACTGAACCAATATGCTTTAGGAAGATTTGGATGTTTAGTTTTTAACCCTTACATATTTGCTTTAAAAGTTTTAATAGTTCCCTGTGAATGAAATACATTCTAAATATAAGAAAAGGGCTCTTTCCTCTTTAGTGCCTTTTTGTAGCAACTAGAAGGTGGTTTTGAATGTCAGCTATTAAAAGGGCACGTAATCTTCCTCTAGGGCAACAACAGTCTTCTTCTCCTTTCTTCTCCATAGTGCCTAGTATAGTGCAGGAGAAACAGAAACTCAGCCCATACTTCTTGACTGGAAAGTTTACAGAAGCAACATCTTGTCCTCTACCTCCTCCTTGAGAATATCCTTGTCAACACTATATTTAGAAAATGGGTTCTTGTCTAGGTCTGGAGACTAGGTTATATCTGTGGAACAGATGCTCATTATAGTTCACATGCATACAAAACAAAATTTCAGAAAAGCGATGAGGTAATTTGTACAATCTTCGGAAATCCCCTCGAAAGGACCACAAGGAGAGGAGGCTGGTAAACCCATCCTCCCAACTCAGCTTCTCTCTCGTTGGCCCCACCGATGCTCTGGGTTCCAATTCTCTGAACCATTTTTGTTCCTGTTTGTTTTTATCTATAAACTTTAAAAGACACTCTATTATTTACTAATGCTACTTTACTGATTACCTTTTAGATTTGTTCTTATAAGCAGAATAAAGGTCAAAAATCAATTTAAATATTACCAGTATCTACCAAGCAGTCTCCTCTTATTACTTTCCTTTTTAGAAGTCTCTTCCTTAATGCTCTAAAAGTACTGTGTTTAGTCTACCACAGCAGCATTGCTTACCCTACATTGTAAATGCCTGTTATTTTTATCTTTCTTCCTCATATTGAATAGACCATAGGCAAGAACTATCTTCCATTTTTGTATCTCCTGTACCTGGTGCAAAATACAGTGTATAGTAATTATTCAATATATATTTGTTAGATCAATGAGTGCATGATCCTTCAATATAGCTAAATTTGCTAGCCTATTTTAATTATCCAGCTCCATTTATGTATGAGCACCTATTATGGATTAGGCACTGTGGATACATGGTAAATGGAAATAGAGATGATCCATACTCTTATAGAACTAACAGTCCAGTGGAGGAGGCACACTCATAATCACACAAATAAATTGTAAAATTACAACTATTGTAAGTGTCATTAAGGAGAGGTACATAGTGCTATGATAGCTAATAGCAAGGCAGGATGAGAGGTTGACCTAATTCAAAAGAAAGTGATACTTGAACTGAGATCTGAAAGATGACTTGGCATTGCCTAGTTAAAAATCAAAGAAAATCTTCCAGGATGTGACAACATTGCTGTGCAAGTCTTGATCAGAAGCTGGAGAAGTAGGTAGATTCTAAATCATGTAGCACTTAAAGGTCATGTTAAAGAGATTTAGTTTTTATCCCCAAAGCAATAGGAAACATAGCCTATAAAACTCTTGATTGTTCTGTTGTTTTCCAAATCTACAAAGCTTAGTTTAAATATTTCTAACCACACTATTCCCCACTTGTAGTCTAATCACCACTCCTTTCCACTCAGTCAACTCCTCTTAATCATTTAGATGTAGTTCAAGTTGTATGTTCTCTAAGATTACTCCTTGATTACAGCAGTTTAGATAGAGTAACCTTTTGATTTTTTTGTACAAAATTATGCTACTCATACACTCACTGTAATGCTTCACATATTGTCCTACTTTGTATTTTTAAAATTCTTTTTATTTATTTTTGGCTTTGTTGGATAGTCACTGCTGCACTTGGGTTTCTCTAGTTGTGGCGAGTGTCAGCTACTCTTTGTTACAGTGTGTGGGCTTTTCATTGTGGTGGCTTCTCTTGCTTTGGAGCATGGGCTCTAGGCGCACAGGTTTCAATAGTTGTGACACACAGGCTTAATTGTCTTCTGCCATGTAGAATATTTTCAGACCAGAGATCAAACCTGTGCCCTCTGCATTGGCAGGCAGATTCATAACCACTGGACCACCAGGGAAGTCCTGTATTTTTACAGTAGTTTCATACATGGCTTTTGGTTCAAGAGACTGTGTAATAATTGTCTTCTGTTGCTGTCATTCAGTTTCTCAGTAGTGTCTGACTCTTTGCGACCCCATGGACTGCAGCATGCCAGGCTTCCCTATCCTTCACCATCTCCCAGAGCTTGCTCAAACTCATATCCATTGGGTCGGTGATGTCATCCAATCATCTTGTCCTCTGTCATCCTTTTCTCCTCCTACCTTCAATCTTTCCCAGCATCAGGGTCTTTTCCAATGAGTCAGCTCTTCTGAATCCATCTTAAATATTCATAGCCCAGTGCTCTATTCAAACTGCATTCTCAACATACACTGAGCATGAAACTAAATACAAATCAATACCTGAAATAGATTAGAGGGTATATTTTTACACTAATACTCTTTCTGATGGTACAAGAGCAACGATTTGAAAAATGAGAAAAAAAAGAACAATCACATCAACTGGTTTTATTGGTTACATCATGACAATTGTTTCACTAAGTTTACTTGTCTTTTCACTACATTTATAAATCAGCTCTTTACTTATGCAATAAGAATGTATTGAATGTTTGTTATGGAACAGCCATTTTGTAGATAGGTACTAGGGATTAAAAGATGAATATGATATGATCTTGACTATCACAAAGCTCAAAGAGATAGTATCCATAACTATTAAGAGTAAGCACATTTCAATTCCCCCCAAAAGTAATATGAATTGGTTGGCAGTCATAATCCTTAAGCGGTTTGTAAATGATGCATTTCATTTTCATAGGAAATCCTCACAGTAAATTAGAAATACAAAGTCTAGATATTGTGGGGTGCGTTCAATATTAAAGTAATGCACAAAATACTCATTTGCTCCATGATTATTGTAGCTCTTGATAGGCATTATATGATAATGTGAAAAGCAGAGTTTTGTAGGGGTAACAATTCATCTACATTTTTCAGTAAGTTTAGGTAAATTATCTTCCAGTCATGAGACAATGTAGAGCTAGGACTCCTTGAGGTCTATGATTCTCTTTGTTATGCCACTGACAAGTTATGGAGAAATCCACAGATAGAGATCAGCGATCAGCCACTGATTGTTAAGTTTTTTTTTCCCTTTGCAAAAGGTTTTTAGCTAAGTATATAGTATACTATTATTCACCCTAACTCCTGGATTTGACTAAAACCTAACTAAAATACTTGTCCTATTGGAGAAGTCACAGCAAAGCCAATTATTCTACTAATTAACATGTTTTTAGCTGAGTTTAGATGCCTGAAACAATTTCTGTTTTCTGAACAGGCATTTGAATAAGCATGTTCCTAAAATTAGACAATCTTAATTAATTGCTTAGTTAATTAATAATTAATTAACTGATTAATTCAATGGAACATGTCACATCAGGTCCTGTTGATTAAGATCTCACAGAGAAGCAGTCAACAAAATTGCAAAAATGAAAGTAAAATATGAAGATAACCTCATACCCATTGATAATCATTTTTTAATATCTTGACTTCTTAGAAATAAATACAGTCTCAAGGCATTATCATTAAATTATAAGAATTTTTCAAATGTGATGTACCATCCTATTATGATACACCATTTTACAGTATTAATGATTGCAAGTCAGAGTTTCTGTCAGCACGCATCTCAGCTTTGAATCCTGGCAAGACTTTCAGCAAGATAATGATAATAAGAAACCTACTTTCCTAGTCTGTTTTTGAAATATGTATAAATATTAAAAAGGCAGAGGATTGTAAGAATGTATTATTATAGGTATTCTCTGAATGAATTAATTTTGGGTCCCTTTTTGTCCATATCTTCTATGTCTTCATCATAGCAACTGTACCCTTATATGATGAAAGTAGGATGAAACAAAACCTCTGAGAGTATCTGCATTGTTGCTGGAGGACAGACAGTGACCTGAGTCACAGGCTGCTTTGGTTTTGATTAAAATTAAAATCTTGTACAGATTCCAGTTCTGAACATATGTCTCAAACTCTATGGGCCCACATTATAGTGAATTCAAAATATTTTATACTGACAGATTACAGTATATGCCTTTGTTTCCTACAAAGGGATAAGTCAGTAAATTGTTCTACTTAGTAGTAAAAAGACCAACTCAAGATGCAAATATATCCCAATAGCTTTAAATCCCACAGTAATTCTTCCTAATTTAAGGCATTTATGAACTCATAACAGAGGCTCAAGCTGTTCATATTTCTGGCTTATTTTATTTATTTTTCTCTTATTACCTATTCCACTTAAAGCTTTGCAAATCTTGAAAATCCTGTGTGTGTTAAAGGAGAGACTTCATCAATTAAAGTGTACTGCAGTGTAGTGGGAAGAATAGAACTTTTATATCATGGAGAACTGTATGATTTATACTATTTTATTTTTCTTTTCCTGGTTTGTTATACTAACCAACTTCATCTAGTCATGTAATGATTGGAAGGTTCTAAGTTCTTTAGTTGGAACCTGTATTTCAAATAATCTATTCAGCACAGGGAGGAAAATGCCATCTTTCCTTACAATGGGAGATTTGTCGAAACAGGAGTTAATACAACATTTTTCTTTCTAAATACCTTCTAAGAACGAGTACAAATACACAGTTTATTAAACAAATTCAACAGCTCCATTTTCCTGGAACTTCTCCACCATGTAAATGACATTTTGAAATATTTTTTTTTTTCCTAAAGAATAAAAGATCCACCCAGCCACTATATAAAATGAGGAAACTCTTCTTGTGTTAACATCTTGAATCTGGTCTCAGGGAAGCTGTTTTATGAGATTTACTGGTGCAATTTGGTTGCAAATATTTGTGATTTATAGAGAAGCTCAGGGAAATAGAATCTGTATAAAGAATCCAAACCAAAACAAAGGTATTAGGTAACTCACATGGAGTAAATGTCACGTTCATCATGTTTTTGTTATGTGATTTAGTGTTAATGTCGTGGGGAGTATTTGGGACTCACACTCTGTAAGCTTCTGATGTCTGGGGAGTGGTTCAGAGTCAAATTTCCAAAAAGATCTCATGTGATAAGATCTGGGCTACTCCCCACTTCAGCCTTCAGGATTTGAGACTCTTCTCCACATACTGTGTGTGTGCTCAGTCATGTCTGACTCTTTGAGGCCCAATGGACTGTAGCCCACCAGGCTCCTCTGTCCATGAAATTTTCTAGACAAGAATACTGGAGTGCGTTACCATGCCTCCTCTGTATTGCAGGTGGATTCTTTACCCACTGAGCCACCTGGGAAGTCCCTCCTTGGCATGTGTAAAAGCATTTGGACATCCCTGATGTTTGTATGCTCAGTTGCTCAGTCATGTCCAAATATTTGCGGACCCATGGACTGCAACCACTAGGCTCTTCTGCCCGTCAAATTTTCCAGGCAAGAATACTGGAGTGGTTTGCCATTTTCTACTCTAGGTTATCTTCCAGACCTAAGGATCAAACCTGTGTCTTTTGCCTCCTGCATTGGCAGGCAGGTTCTTTACGTCTGCATCACATGGGAAGCCCTCTCCACATTGCTAGCCCTAACCAATTTCTCTCAACCTCCAAAGGATTATATTTTTGCAGTCTTCCTTCAGTCAAGCTCTTTGTTCCTTACTCTGTTAATGAAATAATTTGCTAAGTAATTTCTCTTTATAAAGCAAAACTATATTGCTTCCTACTCTGCTATTTATTTGCATGCAGTGTTTTAAATGACACACTTCTTACAGGTAGATACATAGGCACACACTATTCTCTCCCAGTGTGCCTCAAACAGTGATAGTTATAAAATCAATATTCAGCAGATTATTAATTGATTGATCTTGTGTTTTGTCAGTCACTCGAATAGACTAGTTTAGAAAATAAATAGAGCAGGGAGTCTTTCATTCTGCCTCATGGTTCTTCCAGCCACAGAAATATGAGCCACCCAGTGACGAAGCACCAGAAAAAAGATCACAGCTTCATCCTTGTCTATCAGTGCATGAGACTGGTCTAGAGGGTGTTCTTAGTTGATGTTAATCTAGTTCTATTTCTCATGTTTAGCCTTACAGGTCAACTAGACTAATGTCATGATGATATGTCCTCACCTCTTTTTCCAACCCCTACTTTACCTCATCTCACCATCATTGGCTAGAATGTTAATATTTGTTGCTTTTGTTGCAGATGATTTTATATATGTAATTTATTATCCCTGTGAGATTGTCTTTCTTCTTCCCTAAAATCTTCTACTCTGTCCTTTTTTTTTTCTTTCCTCTTCAGGGATAGGAGGGAAGAAATCATTTTTTTTTTTTCCTGATAATAGAGCAGATACAGTGCTTTGTAGGGATGGATAGGTAGCTCCCTTTTATAATTCTGTATTTTACCTATGTTTAACTAATTCAAGAATTATACAGGCAATGATCCTAGTTTTTGATACTGATTATGCGTCATCTAAACAAGATTTCTTTCCTCATAGCTTAAGAAGTTAAAGCAAGGCTCTTAGTATACATTCAGCCTTATAGAACAAAACCAACACATATTAATATATTTTGCTATGATTTATTGAAATTTTATTTACTACTGATACCTAGGTGATATGTTACCCAGCCAATAAAAATTCTGTGACCAAATTTATATATTTCCCATACAAGCAGATCTTTTGTTTCTGTTTTGAGAATGTTCTAAGCTAGTTGAGACTTTATTGTCACACATTGTGATAGACCGATATAGATGTTTTTGATAAATGATACGTGATTCAAGTAAGTGTCATTGCAATGTGTTGTATATAGGTTCATTTTTATAGATGTATTTGATTTTTGGAGTTTCAGAGCTATGAAAATTGTTTAGGTTCAGAATAGTAAAAAGTTAGGATAATTAATAAAATCTACATGCATTTTCATATATCTTTACAGAATTTGCACTGAACATATAAACACTAAAATATTCTTCCTTTATTTCCTCCTTGGTTTCACCCCAGTTTAATTTAGTAACATAAGAGTAACGGTGATGTAAATTTGGTTTGCTCTTGAAAGAGAAATAATGAGACCACTAAGATTAAAAATCCCGCATTAACATCCTGTTCTTGTATGAGAACTTAAGGAGCTTCCAAATATAAAATATGATAAGATCCTTTTACCATTTAGTATTGTATTTCTTTGATCTGAAAATTAAGAATGATGTAACTTAGGTTTTAGATATACTTCTAACACTTACTTGTTATATGATCTTGCACAAATTATTTTTCTTCTCTGAGACTGATTGCCATTGTCTATAAAATTCAGCATTATACAACAGATAATTCTAACTCAGAGCATAGTACCAAAATTTTTCTTATGCGTGATACTAGGTTTATTCCACACATATCTCTCTTTTAAAATGCTTATATATGTCTACAGGTATATAGCTTAAAGTGTCAAGAAAGACATTCATTTTACCTTTATTAACTTTTTTCATAACTAATTTTTGAGTACTTATTCTTCTAAACCAGTAAGTTAATTTTTGTGCATAGTGTTGTCAAAAGCATATACAAAATTCAGGATAAACAAACATTGACCCATGAAAAATGTTATAAGTAAGATATTCGTTAGAACTCTATACATTTAACAATTATTTTTGAGACTCTACTATGGTTTTAGGTATTGCTCTTGGACCAAGTGCTATAAAAATGATAAATAAGGTTCTTCCCCTTACAAAAAAATTATATTCTTTGGGATAGAGACATAAAATAGATAGGAAAATAAATGAGGAAAGAATATGAGCTAGTGGTAAGTGCTATCTGGAAAAAAAAAATATGTGATGTGGTTGAGATTGATAGGATGGGATGAATTACACAATAAGGAAAGGCAGAGGTCTGAATGCCAAAAAGGAGTCAGCCATATGAGGACAAGTGGGGAAAGTATCCCAGGCTTGTGATATGCAAAGCTCCAAAGCAAAACTAAACTCAGCGCGTTTGAGGAACTGAAAGATTAGATTCTCCAATATTTAGAATTTAAATAGAGAAGGAAGACTTGGCAAAGAGAAAGATTGATCAGTGAGGCAGAAGGATAACAAGGAGAAACGGGATAATAAGGGAAATCGAAAGAAAGCATTTCAAGTGAGAGGGACTAGTAAGCTATGTCAAATGTTGCTGAGAAGATAATTAGGATAAGAACTGAGAGATGGCTATCCTAACTAGCAGTATGGAGATCATTGAGTAGTGGTAAAGGAATCCCTGAACAACAGCAACAACAAAGGAAGCCCAAGAATGCTGAAATGAATCAGCTATTCTACACAACTGTCTGAAGAAGTTCTGCTGTGAAGGAGATGGGAGACTGGAGGCTGTAGCTGAAGGGGCATATTATGTGTCAAGGAAGGGTCTTTCTTTTGTTTTTTGCAAGACTGGACATACTAAAACTTGATGTTTATTGATGGAAATAAATCAGTAGAGAGGAAAAGAAAATTGCGAGAGGAGAGAATGGGGATAACTGTAGGGGCAAAGTTCATGAAGAGGTGAAAGTGGCAGTATCCATTGCACAAAGGAGTTGTGGGCCTTAATATAGGATAAGCTTTTTATCCAAAGCTACAGTAATGAAGGAAGATTCTGAGCATTCATGTTCAGGAATTTCTGTCTGAGTACTCAATGAGGCATAGTAAGGTCAACAACCAAAGATCCAGGGTTGCAGATAAACAGATGTATAAACTTCGAGGTGAAAGACAAGAAATAAAATAGTAGTAATGGACCGTGGAAGAAAGAACCTACTACGGAAAGCAGAAGAATAATGCATTCTTGGTGGCAAGTCACTTGGGCTCTTTGAGCTTTACGTTCTTTTTGCGTATCAAAGGATATCATTTAAAGTTTAAAACATGGAATTTAAATGTATAACGATTCAATACTCAATATTGTTATATGCTTTTTAAAATTCAGAGTGATATTTTAAGAATTAATATCTATTCTGGTGAAGAAAGATATATTTGATGTTCAGTAAATTTCTTCTAATTCAGTTAATTTGTTTTTCTTCTGTTAAATTCAAGTAAAATTATTAAATATAATACCTTTCATTCAAAATAGAATATAGAATGTGAGCCTACTTTTGAAAAATTGTTTTTCTCTCCATCTTCCTCTATCTATACATAGAAAGGTGGTTGAAATGATGTTTAATAAATGTTAGGAAAAATGTTTCTGAATATTAAGATTTTGTGTAGTAGTGTTTTGTTGTTTAATTTATGCTTTGTGCTTCTCTATTTTATGAATTTTGTGATAAGGGATATTGTTTCTCTAAAATGTTAAATCAATTATTGTATTTTTTAATTATTCTAATGTGGATAACATGTTTTCTTGCTGTGGTAGACAAAATTATCTTCCCTCCCCACCATGCCAACATCTTAATCCTCTGATCGTGTGATTATGTTTGGTTAAGTAGCAATGGGGAATCAAGGTTGCATATGGAATTAAGGTTGATAATCAGATGACCTTGAGATTATGGAGATTATCTGGACCATCCAGGTGGACACATCATAATCACAAGGTAACTTACAAGAAGAGAGAAGCAGAGGAGAGAACCAGAGAGATGGCAGCACAAGAGAGACATAGCCCAAGGTTGTCAGCTTGGTAGATGGATTGGTGGGATCTTGACGCTTACTCCTTGGAAGGAAAGTTATGACCAAACTAGTTAGCATATTAAAAAGCAGAGACATTACTTTGCCAACCAAGGTCTGTCTAGTCAAGGCTATGGTTTTTCCAGTGGTCATGTATGGATGTGAAAGTTGGACTGTGAAGAAAGCTGAGCGCCGAAGAATTGATGCTTTTGAACTGTGGTGCTGGAGAAGACTCTTGAGAGTCCCTTGGACTGCAAGGAGATCCAACCAGTCCATTCTAAAGGAGATCGATCCTGGGTGTTCATTGGAAGGACTGATGCTAAAGCTGAAACTCCAATACTTTGGCTACCTCATGCGAAGAGTTAACTCACTGGAAAAGACTCTGATGCTGGGAGCGATTGGGGGCAGGAGGAGAAGGGGACGACAGAGAATGAGATGGCTGTATGGCATCACCGATTTGATGGACATGGTTTTGAGTGAACTCTGGGAGTTGGTGATGGACAGGGAGGACTGGCGTGCTGTGATTCATGGGGTCGTGAAGAGTTGGGCACGACTGAGCGACTGAACTGAACTGAACTGAACTGAACTGAGGCAAGGCAATTAGGTGGCTTCTCAGTTCCATTCAGTCACTCAGTTGTTTCTGACTCTTTGTGACCTCATGGACTGCAGCACACCAGGCTTCCTTGTCCGTCACCAACTCCTGGACCTTACTCAAACTCATGTCCATCAAGTCGGTGATGCCATTCAACCATCTCATTCTCTGTTGTCCCCTTCTCCTCCTGCCCTCAATCTTACCCAGCATCAGGGTCTTTTCAGATGAGTCAGTTCTTTGCATCAGGTGGCCAAAGTATTAGAGTTTCAGCTTCAACATCAGTCTTTGCAATGAACACCCAGGACTGATCTCCTTTAGGATGGACTGGTTGGATCTCCTTGTAGTCCAAGGGACTCTCAAGAGTCTTCACCAACACCACACTTCAAAAACATCAATTCTTTGGCGATCAGCTTTTTTTGTAGTCCAACTCTCACATCCAATACATGACTACTGGAAAAACCATAGCTTTGACTAGATGGAAATTTGTTGGCAAATAATGTCTCTGCTTTTTAATATGCTGTTTAGGTTGACCATAGCTTTTCTTCCAAGGAGCAAGCATCTTTTAATTTCATGGCTGCAGTCACCATCACTTCATGGCAAATAGATGGGGAAACAATGGAAACAGTGACAGGTGGCTTCTAGAAGCTGAAAAATGCAAGGAAATAGATTTTCCTCTAAAACCCACAGAAGGGATGCCACCCTGTCAACACCTTAATTTTAGCCTATAGAGACTCATGTCAGAATTCTGACCTATGAAATTGTAAGGTAATACATCTTTATTGTTTTTAGCCACTAGATTTACAATACTTTGTAACAACTATCGAACAAATACTTGCTTTAACCCATTCCTCTCTAATGTATTCTCTATATAGCAGCTAGAATACATTGTTCAGTACATATGGCAAATGAGCACTTGAGATGTGGCTGCTCTGAAATGATATGTGCTATATGTGTAAAGTACACACTGGCTTTCACAGACTTAATATAAAAAATGTAAAATAACTCAATGATTTCATACATTGATTTCATTATTGATGTGGTAATTTGGAAATATTGGGTTAAACAAAATACAGTATTAGAATTAACTTCACCTGTTCTGTTTTAGTTTTTTGAATCTGGCTACTAGAACATTTAAAATTAAAATTATTTACATGAGTCATATTATATTTCTTTTACATAGCACTGATAAAAAAGGTCAGTAGGATACTGTAATTTCTCTAACCCTTCACTAGTTTTAAAGCCCTTCACTAGCTTCCAAGTATACCTGTAACATTTCCAAATATACTTGTAATATACTTCAAATTCAACTTATAAGATCCTGCATCATCTGGCTTCTGGTCCATGTCTAACTTCATATTTTGCCTCCTCTATGCCATTCTAATGAATTAAGCCTGTTTCTGCCTCAGGGCCTTTGCACATGTTATTCACTAGGCCTGGAAAATTCTTCATCCCACTCTTCAGCTGACTGAAAACTTCACATTCTTCTATCTCAGCTCAAGTTTGATTCTCTGGCTTCTGAGTGTAACTTGATCCATTGTGCCCTCTCATTCATAACACTCTCTCTTCTTTTTCTTAGTGGCACTTTTCAAAGGTTGCAATGATAAATTTATTTGTATATTTTAAAAATTTCATTTGCTATTGATCAACTTGATGTACTTTTTTAAACTACGGAATACTTAAGGCCAGGCAAGGTATAGCTGCTCAGTAAATTAGATGAGATAATGTCTATGTAAGCACTTTGTCAACTATAATGCACTATATATCTGTGATAGCCTTATAGTGATAATAGTAATAGGAAGAGATGGAGGAAGATGGGAAGGAAGAGGAAGAAGAAGAGAAATTGAAGTAGTTTTAAAGTGTTTGTCATGTATTGATTTTTAAATATATTTTCTTGATATTCTGGCTTATATCTTCAAACTTTGGAAATGAATAGCACAATAATCAGCTATATTACACTGTCTTTTAAAAACACTTATATTTTCAAAGATGTAATTCTCCTTAAAGGAAGTTCCTAAAGGAAGTTCTTCTTAAATTTCTTCTTAAAGAATTTCTCCCTATAGGAGGTTCACAAAACTGTTGGTTTGTGACTCGGATTCCCTCTTGCATTCTCTAAGGCGCGCATCTCTATTTCCACAGAAGAGGACACCATAGGGATAGAGTGGGTGGGATGAGGAAAGAAAAGCAACAGCAGCAGTGAGGATATTTTAGAAATATCAGTAGTTGTCATATAGGAAATCAGAATACAATAGGATCAGTGGAAAAAAAAACCTTTCTGCTATCCATTGCTACTTGCAGCTTTTCAACTCATCCAGTCTCTCCTGCTCCTCTTATCCTATCACTTATTGGTCTTTCCAACAGTTGAATATAGCTCTAACAACACCATGCACAAGAGCTTTTCTTTCTTTTTATTTTTTAAATTCAGTTGAGTGGGAGCATTTCATCTGGTAGTCTTGGGCAAATACCCAGAGGGTGTGGGTATTTACAAGCCATTGTGATGGGCAGTAGGCCATGAGTCACTATATTCTGGGCTAAAAAGGAAATTGAATACTGGGGAAGATAAAGCTTTGGGAGATTCAGAAAGCTCCCAATATATGTGAAGTTATTCTGCAACTACTGTATTAGGGCCTTGTGCAATTCATCGTTTTTAGGAGTGGGTTCAGGGGTAACAAATATTTGCACAGATTGTCAGTTCACTATTTGTACTCTAGGTGAAGCTGTCAAGAGATGCTGGTTTACTTATGACTGCTAGTTTTTACAACACCAAAATGAAATAATGCTTCACTTAGTGTAATGCTCATCAGTATTGCTACAAACAAGCATAATTGCACTGTGCTTTTTATTTATTCTAATAAGAAATTTCTTTTTTCACTGAAAAGAGTCAGAGTTTAATCCTAGTCTTTCTTAAATTACCTTATACTAAATTTTCCTACCTTGGTGCCTTTTCAACAGTAGCTTCTGCCTTAAAATTAACCTTCCCATTAGCATTTTAATAGCCTAAAAAAGTTTAGGCTTGTACTTAGCAGCACATTACAATCTGCATTTAAATGGGAATGATGTGGAAAAGAAACATAAGATAAAAATATTACTTATGTGAGAAAAAGTTGTCCTGGGTTTTGTTTTTGTGATTTCCTTATTCCATAACTTCTCTATATCTTAAACAAAGCTTAAGGCTTCTATTTTTGAACTGAATTCTTTCTGGAGGAACAACCAATCCTCTGTGTTTAATAAGAACATCCCAATTTGGTATTTGAAAAGCAATACACAGGAATTGATGCTTTCAGAATCAAGATTGACCTGCTCATTTCAGAGCTGGAAAACCAAAGCCAATTAAAACCTTTTAGTTTGTATTTGATAGGTAAGTAGATAGATGGATATTATCTAGACAGAAATATAAGTTTATAGACATAGATGTAGACTTAAGACAGTTTCAAAGAATGGAAATATGTTATGGAAATTTATTATGACAATATATTCCTTAGTAAAGCACAACCAGAGAAATGCTATTATATGATTCCTGGATACTTTACATTGTTTTCCTTAGACAAATATCTATCTCTTCTGCCACCACTTTCCCTTCCACTCAAGCATCCATACCTATTTTTCCTCTATCACAATACCCCAAGTGCTCCTGTCACTGTTCCTGCACCTTCTCCAGCCATGGTGTCTTGAATCAGACTGAGTTCAAATCTCTCTTCACCATTTACTAGCCATATGGCCTTGGCAAATCACTTAATATTTCTATACTTCAGTATCTGTTTCTGTAAAGTGAGGATAATGATGTTACTACTTCATTTAACTGTTATGAAGATTAAAAAGTAATGCATGTATAGTATTTTGACATAATACTCACAATAAATGTTATTATTTTATTAAATTATGCCATTAAGTATACTATTAATTATTTTCTACTACTAGCCCTCTAAATACCCTACATTTATTAAACTAGCTTCTTAGGCATCCTTCTCCTCATAGCCTTCCTGTGTTAAAGAAAAAAAGATAAGGGCAAGGAAAGATAAGAAAGCCTCCCTCAGTGATCAATGCAAAGAAAAAGTGGAAAACAATAGAATGAGAAAGACTAGAGATCTCTTCAAGAACATTAGAGATACCAAGGGAATATTTCATGCAAAAATGGGCACAATTGAGTGCAGAAATGGTATGGACCTAACAGAAGAAGATGATATTAAGAACAGGTGGCGAGAATACACAGAAGAACTATACAAAAAAGATCCTCACAACGCAGATAATCACGATGGTGTGACCACTCACCAAGAGCCAGACATCCTGGAATGAGAAGTCAAGTGGGCCTGAGGAAGCATCACTATGGACAAAGCTAGTGGAGGTGATGGAATTCCAGTTGAACTATTTCAAATCCTAGAAGATGATGCTGTGAAAGTGCTACACTCAATATGCCAGCAAATTTGGAGAACTCAGCAGTGGCCAAAGGACTGGAAAAGATCAGTGTTCATTCCAATCCCAAAGAAAGGCAATGTCAAAGAATGCTCAAACTACCGCACAATTGCACTCATCTCACAGGCTAGCAAAGTAATGCTCAACATTCTCCAAGTTAGGCATCAATATTATGGGAATCCATGAACTTCCAGATGTTCAAGCTGGATTTCGAAGAGGCAGAGGAACCAGAGATCAAATTGTCAACGTCCATTGGATCATCGAAAAAGCAAGAGTTTCAGAAAAACATCTGTTTCTGCTTTATTGACTATACCAACGTCTTTGTGTGGATCACAACAAACTCTGGGACATTCTTTAAAAGATGGGAATACCAGACCACTTTACCTGCCTCCTGAGAAATATATATGCAGGTCAAGAAGCAACAGTTAGAACTGCACATGGAACAACAGATTGGTTCCAAATAGGAAAAGGAGTACGTCAAGGCTGTATATTTTTACCCTGTTTATTTAACTTATATGCAGAGTACATCATGCGAAATGCCGGGCTGGATGAAGCACAAGCTGGAATCAAGATAGCTGGGAGAAATATCAATAACCTCAGCTATGCAGATTCCACCACCCTTAAGGCAGAAAGTGAAGAAGAACTAAAGAGCTTCTTGGTGAAAGTGAAAGAGGAGAGTGGAAAAAGTTGGCTTAAAGCTCAACATTCAGAAAACTAAGATCATGGCATCTGGTCCCATCACTTCACGGCAAATAGATGGGGAAACAGTGGCAAACTTTATTGTTTGGAGGCTCCAAAATCACTGCAGATGGTGACTGAAGCCATGAAATCAAAAGACACTTACTCCTTGGAAGGAACGTTGTGACCAACCTAGACAGCATATTAAAAAGCAGAGACATTACTTTGCCAACAAAGGTCCATCTAATCAAGGCTATGGTTTTTCCAGTAGCCATGTATGGATGTGAGAGTTGGACTATAAAGAAAGCTGAGTGCAGAAGAATTGATGCTTTTGAACTATGATGTTGGAGAACACTCTTGGCTTCCCTGGTGGCTCAGACATTAAAGTGTCTGCCTGCAATGCTAGAGACCCATGTTTAATCCCTTGGTTGGCAAGAGCCCCTGGAAAAGGAAATAGCAACCCACTTCTGTACTCTTGTCTGGAATATCTCATACCAGTTTCCTCTGGTCGGTTACAGTCCATGTGGTTGCAAAGAGTCAGACAGGCTGAGCAGCTTCGCTTTCTTTCTTTCTTTCTTTCTTTCTTGAGAGTCCCTTGGACTTCAAGGAGATCCAACCAGTCCATCCTGATGGAGATCAGTCCTGAGTGTTTATTGGAAGGACTGATGTTGATGCTTGACCACCTGATGGGAAGAGCTGACTCATTTCAAAAAACCCTGATGCTGAGAAAGATTGAAGGCGGGAGGAGAAGGGCATGACAGAGGATGAGATGGTTGAATGGCATCACTGATTCAATGGACATGAGTTTGGGTAAACTCTGGGAGTTGGTAATGGACAGGGAGACCTAATGTGCTGCAATCCATGAGGTCACAAAGAGTCAGACATGACTTAGTGGGCGAACTGAAGTGAACTGACTGTTCATGGGTTTTTCAAGGCAAGAATAGTGAAGTGGTTTGCCATTTCCTACTCCTGTGGACCACGTCTTGTCAGAACTCTCCACCATGACTGTCTGTCTTGGGTGGCCCTACAAGGCATAGTTTCATTGAGTTAGACAAGGCTGTGGTCCGTGTGATCAGATTGGTTAGTGTTCTGTGACTTTGGTTTTTATTCTGTCTGCCCTCTGATAGATAAGGATAAGAGGCTTATGGAAGCTTCCGGAGGTTGACTGAAGGGGAAACTGGGTCTTGTTCTGATGGGCGGGGCCATGCTCAGTAAATCTTTAATCCAGTTTTCTTTTGATGGGCGGAGCTGTGTTCCCTCCCTGTTGTTTGACATGCAGCCAAACTATGGTGGATGTAATGAAGGTAATGTGGACCTCCACTGCTGCACTCAGTGCCCTCGACCCTGCCAACCAGGCCACTTCCCAGGCCAGGCCACTGCCAACCCAAGCCTCTGCCAGTGACTCCTGGACACTTATGGGCAAGTCTTGGTCAGTCTCTTGTGGGGTAACTCCCCTCTCCTGGGTTCTGGTATACACGAGGTTTTGTTTGTGCCCTCCAAGAGTCTGTTTCTCCAGTCCTGTGTAAGTTCTGGTGACTCTGTTGTGGGGTTAATGGTGACCTCCTTCAAGAGGGCTTCTGCCATACCCAGGTCTGCTGCACCCAGAGCCACTGCCCTTGTGGCAGGCCACTGTTGACCCATACCTCCACATGAGACACTCGAACACTCAAAGACAGGTCTGACTCAGTCCCTGTGGGGTCTCCTGGTGTGCACAAGGTTTTGTTTGTGCCTTCTGAGCATCTTTGGTGGGTATGGGGTTTGATTCTAAATGTGATTTCCCCCCTCCTACCATCTTGCTGGGGCTTCTTCTTTGCCCTTGGACATAGAGTATATCTTTTTGGTGGGACCCAACATTCTCCTTTCGACAGTTGTTCAGCAGCGAGTTGTAATTTTGGTGTTCTCACAGGAGAAGATGTACGCACGTCCTTCTACTCTGCCATCTTGTACTTGGAGAGGAGAGGCTGTCACATCCAAGACCCCTAACTGGGAACAACACTGACTACACCGTGGAAGGGTGTGGGCAGAATAGAGATTGTTTGGATTAGAGATCAACAACTCTCTTTGCATTGAGTGCAACCAGGGAGACAGATGTCACCTTCCAAGTAAACATTTGGCTGAATTAAGACAAAGATAAGCGGGGGAAGAGAGAGGAAAAAACGGAGTTGGGAAATAAAGAAGAAGAGAGTAGGAAAGAGGCAGGAAAAGGGAATCTGAAGAGATAGGAAAAGGAAAGGGAAATAATTAAGGGTGCGTGATAAGAGAATTCCCTCCAGATATTGTAATAGAGACACTCAACTGTTTTTCCCTTGAAGCCAATTTCTATGGATAGGATTTATCAAGTTTCCAATTAAATGACAATAACCAGTTTTTGACTCAATATATCTGTCACCCCCTGTTATCCTCTACATTTCCTTTGTTGGTCTACATGTGCAGGCCCATTTTCAGGGAAAGGGAAGCTGAGAAAGATGACTTTGCCTCCTCCAACCCCTAATTATTCTCACAAGGTCTGGTAGAACTGAAGTTTTGAATTTCTTTTTCTTTTCCCTTTCCACCCAGCTTTACTGAAGTATGATTGACAAAAATTTTATATATTTAGGATGTACAATGTAATTTTTAAAGTATATTCTTTTAAGTGAGAGAGCTAGAGAGCAAAAGAGTGAATTTCTGCTTTCTCTGATGACACCAATAATTTTCCAGGTTTCATTTAGCTTATTTCCATAAAAATGCTCAAGCCCCCAACAGCCATGAAAACAGTAATATAAACCCAGCAAGTGCAAAGCCCTATATCAGGGGATGACATTTTTTATTAAAGGGATCTCCTCCCCCTATTATTCTCTGTAATAGCATTTATCTATTTCTGAGATCAGTTCAGTTCAGTTGCTCAGTCGTGTCCAACTCTGCGACCCCATGAATCACAGCATGTCAGGCCTCCCTGTCCGTCACCAACTCCCAGAGTTCACTCAAACTCATGTCCATAGAGTCAGTGATGCCATCCAGCCATCTCATTCTCTGTCGTCCCCTTCTCCTCCCACCTCCAATCCCTCCCAGCATCAGAGTCTTTTCCAGTGAGTCAACTCGTCGCATGAGGTGGCCAAAGTATTGGAGTTTCAGCTTTAGCATCAGTCCTTCCAATGAACACCCAGGATTGATCTCCTTTAGAATGGACTAGCACATTGCAAATTCTGTAATTATCTTGTTTATTTCCCTGTTTTCATATTTACTACCTCTTCCTTTTAGTAGAATGTCAGATCCCTAAGGATGGGGATTAACTGTTTTGTTCCCTGAAATATATATTCTGAGGGCCAAGAAGAGGACACAGAAAGCACTCATTCAACATTTACTGAATGAATGGATGGACAGGTGAATGGATGAATGAATGGTCAGGCTCAATGAGCAGGTAGAACAAATCCTCAGGAGAGACTCAAACCTCTAGACCTTAAAATCCTGTTTCCTCTCACCCTTGCCTAGGTTCCTACCCTCAAACTGCTCTCCTCCTGGTCTTCCATCTCCTCTCACACACCACAATTTTCCTACCTCAGAGTGTCCACACATGCCATTTCATTGCCTATGATGCTCTTCCCTGGCTTGGCAGTCTTTTGGTCCTCATTATTAAAAGCACCTAACTAAGACTTCCTTGGCCATACCATCTAATTAGTACCCCCCCCCCCCACCTTGTTGCTCTCTCTCTCTCTCACTGCACCCTGCTTATTTCCTTCTGGGCATTTTTCCCAAAATAATTTGTAATTATAAATCTGTTTACTTCTTTATTATCTGCTTCCCCCATTGTGGTATCTACAAGGACTGAGACTGTGTCTTTGTTTGCTCAACTCTGTATCCCCAGTACCTGTCACAATATTTGAAACACAGGTGACAATTAAATATTTGCTGATTAACTGAGTAAGGAAATTAATAAATGCATTACCAGTTATTTTCCCCCATCCCACAAGGTGAAGACATGCTATCCTGAGGCCTGAATATTCCAGGTATAGCCATATGCTCCCTCAGTCCACACCAGAGTATACCTTGGGTTAGGAAAGTCTTGATAACCCCAATTATACTTCAATGATTTGAAATAAAATTACAAAAATAATTTATTTTGAAAGGAGGCACTAGGAGAATTCACTTTGATTTCCATTTCTTGTATACAAAATGGTTTGGGTGTAAAGCTGGGTATATATATATATTTTTAATACACCATGCTTGCATCAATACAGTGTACCATTTTATTTTTGTCACAAGTAGCAAATTTTCTATTGGTTGCTAGAGTATCTGGGGAGTTTGATTAGCTGAGCCTAGTAAAGCATTTTAATCATGTCACCTTGGGTTAGTTGCTATCCTGAACTGGGCTCCATTCTTCCTTTTGCTGTGTTGAGGGCCAGGGCTTGTACAGGTTCCTAATCAGGCATTCTGCTGCCAGCACTAGTGGTCTTCCTGACTCTCCAAATTCTTCATCTTCCCACCTGTTCTGGGACTCTCTACCACCCCATGATTTTGAGTAGCTGTTGTCTCTGACTCAGGCATGTGTCCAACAGGGAGGGTTATACAACTAGGACCTGGGAAGGATTTTTCCCAAATAGAGACACCTCAAATATTTTCTTTATTTTAGACTATATCAGTTTTGCCTCCTTATGCTTCCTAGTAAGTGTCTTTTCTCTGAACTTTCTGGGGTCATGTTTATAAATGTAGCAGATATGTATACTACATATATACCTTACTGATTGGCTCCTCCTGGCACCACTACTTGTCTTTACCAGGCATTCAGTAAGTATTGTTTAGCTGAACTGGATCAAATATGAAAGCTTACTGGGGTCATTAGAGGGTAGAATCCAAAATGATTGTCTTCCACGGGAGGAAGTATCTTCATTCTTTGACATTGTGAGAACTACATTTGTATAGGTAACATGTGTAGGTGAGATTTACATTAGGGTTTAAGACTAATAACTGTGGCTTTGATCAGTAACAGGAATGGTCATTTGGCAATCTGTGATTTTCTAATTTAGTCACTATTGAAAATATATAAAATTATATATATTATAATTATATATATAACTACAAATGTAGTTCTCACAGTGTGTCAAAGTAATGAAGATGTTTCTTCCCATGGAAGACAGTCCTTTTGGATTCTACCCTCTAATGACACCAACAGGTTTTCAGATTTGATCCAATTCAGTTAAACAATACTTACTGATTGTCTGGTAAAGACAAGGAGTGGTGCTGGAGCCAACAAAGGTCCATATAGTCAAAGCTATTATTTTTCCGGTAGTCTTGTATAGATATGAGAGTTGGACCATAAAGAAGGCCAAGTGCCAAAGAACTGATGCTTTTGAACTGTGGTGTTGGAGAATACTCTTGAGAATCCCTTGGGCTGCAAGGAGATCAAACCAGTCAATCCTAAAGGAAATCAGCCCTGAATATTGATTAGAAGAATTGATGCTGAAGCTGAAACTCCAATAATTTGGCCACCTGATGCGAAGAACTGACTCATTAGAAAAGACCCTGATGCTGGGGAAGATTGAAGGCAGGAGGAAAGGGGATGACAGAGGGTGACATGGTTGGATGCCATCACCAACTCAATGGACATGACTTTGAGCAGGCTCTGGGAGATGGTGAAGGACAGGGAGGCCTGGCATGCTACAGTCTGTGGGGTCACAAAGAGTCGGAAATGACTGAGCAACTGAACAACAGCAATATATATACATATATGTATAGCTATCATAGCTAGTATTGGAGTTTGGAATATTCCAACACAGATTATGGTTTAAAATATGCTTTCAATATATCCAAATTGAAAAAATATGCTTTCAATATATCCAAATTCAGAAAGTATATAAGAAAATTGAAAAGAAAATAAGAATCATAAACAAAACATTTTAGTTAATATTATTATAGAAAGTAAAATTGAATCTTATATTAATGTCTTGGTTTCCCTATTTTCAAAAAGTAGTATCAAAATGAAATAAACAATAATATATAAAGGAAAAAATTATAATATATTTGGTGCACTAAATAAATTGAACTATCAAGGATTTCTGAAAGCCTAACATTTCTTGCCTGGAGAATCCCAGGGACGGGGGAGCCTGGTGGGCTTCCGTCTATGGGGTCACACAGAGTCGGACACGACTGAAGTGACTTAGCAGCAGCAGCAGCAACATTTCTTTTATACAGGTAGGAGTGGTGTAAAATTTGTGTGAGTTGTAGAACTCCCCACTTCCAAACTTTAGGGATATAAATAAATGTGGTGCGGCTGTGCTGTGCTTAGTCGCTCTGTTGGGTCTGACTCTTTGCAACCCCATGAACTGTAGCCTGCCAGGCTCCTCTGGGGATTCTCCAGGCAAAAATACTGGAGTGGGTTGCCATGCCCTCCTCCAGGGGATCTTCCCAACCCAGGTATCTAACCCAGGTTTCCCACATTGCAAGTGGATTCTTTACTGTCTGAACCACGAATGAAGCCCTCTGTTGAAACTGAATTTCACTAACTCTCAGCTTTATTTTCATTTCTGGGTCATGACTTTTCTAACTCATTTGCTGCTGCTAAGTCACTTCAGTCGTGTCCGACTCTGTGTGACCCCATAGACGGAAGCCCACCAGGCTCCCCCTTCCCTGGGATTCTCCAGGCAAGAACACTGGAGTGGGTTGCCATTTCCTTCTCCAACTCATTTACTGTGTCTAAATGTCATTTGCTTTGATAATTTTGAAGCCATCTGTCCCCAGGTTCATGACAGTAGCAGCCGGGTCTGTCTGAGACTCCTCCTAAATTTCTAGTGGTCATTTGACTCCACCTCCACCATGCATCTCTTGCTCCTTTCGTTGACCTCTCTAAAGAAAAGATCTACTCACCTTATTTTTGCATTTGGCAAATGATATCAACCAATAATATCTATAATGTCTAACATACATAATTGAGAGATGACCAAAGCAGAAGGAATTTAAAGCAGACTTCCTCTATTCAGTCAATACTAAATCTGTGGTCCATTTGTATAGTCTCCTGATCTGAGAACTTTAGGGATGTAGTGTTCTTCTTATAGGATTTGCCATTTGTGCTTAGCCCTCATTTATTTCTTATTCCCAAGATTATCATGCTTTATATACAATGAGTTCAAAAAATCAGTTGCCTTAAGAATTCAGGCTTGGGTGAGACACTTGGAAAATTGGTGGAGCATGCTAATTTTTTTCCCCTAAATCTGAAAAATCTATTATTTTCTTTTCCCTAGAGACAGTCTGCTCTGTCAGAGGGGGATACATTCCATCCCAAAGACAGAAAGTCAAGAACACCCAGAAATGTCTTGATATGAAATAAAAGCCACGCTAGATTTCCCTGAAAAAAGCTTTCAAATATGAAAATAAGATTAGTTACAAATTCCAGAGTCTTAGCCCTGCTGCTGCTGCTGCTAAGTCACTTCAGTCGTGTCCGACTCTATATGACCCCATAGATGGTAGGCCACCAGGCTCCCCCGTCCCTGGTATTCTCCAGGCAAGAACACTGGAGTGGGTTGCCATTTCCTTCTCCATGTGTGAAAGTGAAAAGTGAAAGTGAAGTCGCTCAGTTGTGTCCGAACCTTAGCGAACCCACGGAATGCAGCCTACCAGGATCCTCTATCCATGGGATTTTCCAGGCAAGAGTACTGGAGTGGCTTGCCATTGCCTTCTCCGAGTCTTAGCCCTAAATCATACGTTTTACCACAAAAAATCATACGTTTAACCACAGCACATGGTCTAATACTATGCATATTCTACATAAGAATAGGACTACATGAATTAGTAAGGTAAACAAAAATTGTGAAAATGAGCTTCATGTTATAAGACAGTTGTAACTGAACCTCACCATAGGCAGAATGTTGAATACTCAGAGAGAAACAGATAGCATTTCTATTATTTGGCTCTAGGGACACTATGAAAGTAATTGATCTGGCAGATTAAAGATACTGTAGGCATCTCTCATTGTCAAGATATTTGATTCAGAGGGTATTCTTATAAAATTTGTGACACAAAACATGTTTTCAAAATTTAATGTTTTAGAATAAACTGTCATGCTTTATAACATGCAGATTTTTGGCCCCTTACCAAAGACAGTTTCATTCAATGAACTTGATGTTACCCCAAGAATCTTCCCACGTGATTCTAAGTGGTAAAGAACCTGCCTACTAATGTAGGAGACATAAGAGATGCTGGTTTGATCCCTGGATCAAGAAGATGCCCTGGAGGGAGCACAGCAACCCACTCCAGTATTCTTGCCTGGAGAATCCCATGGAAAGAGGAGCCTGGCGGGCTATACTCCATAGGGCTGCAAAGAGTCAGACACAACTGAAGTAACTGAGCGTTCATGAATGCCAAGAATCTTCATTTTAGTGAACAAAGAAATTTGACCATGAAATACCTTGGGCAACTAATGAACTTTGTCATTGAGGCAACAAAGTAGCCATAGACAATAAGCAAACAGGAAGGAGTGATGGCGTTCCAGTAAAACTTTATTTACAAAAATAAAGGGCCTAAAGTTGAATTTGACCATGGGTCATATATAGTAAACATAGTTTTAGGCCTGAAGAATTAACTGTTCTTACAAATTTGCAATTTCCAGGCTCAGGAGGATTTCTTCTTCCCTCCCTTCCTTCATTCATCTTTTATTTTCTTCTCTTTCTCTCTTATTTTTGTACCTGGAATACAGTTTACATTAGAGAGAAACATCTATTGGCTAACTGGGGTATTGAAGCCTAGTCCAATTTACTATTGTTAATACAAAATAAGGGGGAGAACAGCTGTCCTTGAGTTTTGTACACAAAATAAGGAAGAATTCTTATGACCTGTTTTCTCCAAAAATATTCCTGATTTAACCAAACCCAGTCTCTAGTTAGCCAATACAGTCTCTTGTTTATATTTTCTCTATAGTTCACCATGGCAATGCTGAACCCTCTATGATAATAAGAGGGGGCAACAGAATTGAACAAGATCATTTTTTTGGTCTTCATTGAATTTGTTACAATATTACTTCTGTTCTATGTTTTGGATTTTTGGCTTTGAGACATGTGGGATCATAGCTTCCCAACCAGGGATCAAATCCACACCCCCTGCATTGGAAGGTGAAGTCTTAATCACTGGATCACCAGGGAAGTCCCTAGCAAGACCATTTTGACAGAGCAAGGATGGAATACACCTGGCGTTTGTGCTGCTGTTTCCATTTCTTATATCCATGGCAGACTGTCAAGTGGCTCAGCTGGTAAAGAATCTGCCTGCGATGCGGGAGACCTGAGTTCCAGCCCTGGGTTGGAAAGATCCCCTGGAGAAGGGAAAGGCTACCTACTCCAGTATTCTGGCCTTGAGAATTCCATGGACTGTATAGTCCATGGGGTTGCAAAGAGTTGTACATGACTGAGCGACTTTCACTATAGTACTCTTTCCTTCTAAGTACATATATGGCCACAAAAATCTTAAAAACAGTTATTCATTACCAATCAATGAAAGTTGGCATGTGAGATGAAACTTATGTGTTATACCTTAAAAAACTAGCTTTGCTGTGTGGTGTTTTTATTATCTCTAGCAATTCTATTTGGGGGTAGTATAATATTTCTTCTGCTATGTCTCAATCATGTAATTATAAGCCTTACTCAGTGGTTTTCTGTAATAAATATTTTTATTAGTTGCCATTGTTTTCCTGTTAGAGTATAAGTAATTTAAATTCAGGGACTATGCCTAGTTTATCATCTAATTCAGTGAGATCTTCCAAAATCACTTGCTAGGTTTATACAGCCTTTTTTATCGTTAGAAAGTCAATGTTTAATATACTAAAAACTCCTGATAATAGTTAACTAATTAAAAAACATTTGAAACCATAAAACCTGATGTTATTGGCATTTTGAAAATTAAAGAGATTTGTAGCCTCATTTTTGGTCAGTTATCTATAAATTATAGCATATTCTTTGGGATAGCATTTTAGATCAATTTGGGCTAATACTGTTAAAGGATTGTTTAGCTATACAATCAAAACGTTTGCTTCCTAAGTACAATATAGTTTATAGCATTAAATGTACTCAGTTGCATAACATAGTACTGACTCTGCAAACTCATTATGTCATATGCTGCCTGTTTTAGTAAAACTTGAAGAAAAATTACCATTTAACAAAGCGAAGCAGTTTTCAAGGCATTTTCAATTTAATCCTGGTACATAAAGCTCATGTGTAACATGACTGTATCTAAGTATTTACTGAATAGGTAATCAGTGTTTTATTGTTTGTAGGGTTGGTTATGAAGAAAGATTGACCAGAAACTCAAGTTGAATAGCATTAAAAACAGTACAGTCGAACATGATTTAGCAACTGAACAACAATAGGACTGATGCAGTCCTACTAGATAGCTTGCCCCGAAGTTTCTAAGGTAGGACACCTGATAAATGGGATTTTTCCACCAACATGTGATCTAAGAGGTAATGTCCATCAGACACTCAGTTTCTGACTTAGCAAATTTGGTAGAGACTCACACACTAAAATGAAAGAGAGACATAGTGGCATCCCTTTATATCTAATATTCTCAGGTGGCTTAGTAGTAAAGAACATGCCTGTCAATGCAGGAGACACAGGTTCAATCCCTGGGTCAGGAAGATCCCCTGGCATAGGAAATGGAAACCCACTCCAGTATTCTTGCCTGGAAAATCCCATGGACAGAGGAGCCTGGCGGGCTACAGTCTATTAGGCTGCAAAGAGTCAGACAGGACTGAACTTGCACGAGCATCCTCTCATCTTCCTTTCATAAGTGTTTCAGCACCAAAATCTCCCTTAGAGACAAAATATATCCTTCAGGCTTTACTTCCAAGCCCATCTTAGGTCTCAGGAAACATTATCTGACCTCTAATATCCCAAATCTCCATAACAGGATCGGATTGTTTATTTTTAACCCACTTGTTTCTCTTAAAATATAGAAAATATCTTCTTGCTACTCAACAAAACTGTCAACAGTTTTAGGCAAAGGGAGGGCATTTGATAGAGACTCTAGGAAAAGCCATCTCTGGAAACAACATGTTCCCCAACTTTCTAATTTTGGTCTTTCAGATAGATATGAACCCATCTGCTCTTCATATTCTTTAGTCTTGGCACTTACCAAGAGCATATAGGAAATAGGGAAAGTTTATAAATGAATGTAGGAGAATGAAAGACATGGAACCAATGTACAAATTACAAGGAGAGAAGAGAAAGTGGAAAAGAAATGTTGGTCCAAAGTGGGCCTTGTAAAAGAAAGGAGGAGTAGGAAATATGTGATGATAGCTTTGAAATACATTTCAGAAATTCAGATCCCAAGGTTTTCTGATATGCTCTGGCCAAACTTTGACCAGGCCTATAAACTCCTTATCGATAAGCTCAATTTACCAATTTACCAAGAACCCCTGTGTCCCAAGGTTTAGGAACCTGCCCCCCCACCCCCTGCAAATTTGGGTAGTAGATTCAGTATCCTCAGTCTATACTTTTTTGTACTTTTCTCACTACAATGCTCCCCCTATAACTGTCATATTCGATGCTCAGTATCCTCCCCAGGTGTTCAACCCCACTCTGGGAAAAAAGATTTGGGGAGCTTATTCACTTTGAAGTGTTAATGATGAATGAGAGTGTTCAGTGTGTTTCCTTTCTAAGAGGGGGTATCTCAGGTTCAAGAAATGAGCTATTTGAGCAATTTTGAATATTCCTCGATTATATGGTTGAGATGGTGATGTAGCTGGCCTTTTCACTCCTATTGAAATCAAAACACCTATAGGCAATCAATCACTTATAAAGTCTGCCCTGTGATTGGCCATGGGAATACTTGTTGGGAAGTTGGGAGAATCTTGGCTCTCCCAGTGTTTGACTCAGCACAATCATTAAGTACTTTTGTTTTCTGCTTTTGCTTTAGTTTGATTCACTTTGAATTTAGTTCACTTGAAATGAAACTCTGTTAAGAATGCTAACGAGTCCTGAAAGACTTATTAAAGACTTTGTAGGAAAACAATGTATATAAATATGTATTTATTTTTTATACAATGTTATTTGGAGAGTTGGATGGGGAGCATTCAGAGAGTTCAAGGCAAACCCTAGGATATAGACACCAATTATAAAGTGCCTGCCAGACCTTGGGGAAGCTACTTACCACACCCAGGGAGCTTATTGCTAAATCAAAGGACCAATTTGTTGTTTTTCACCCAAAGTAATTTTTCATCACATCATTTTATCTGTTCAAACAATTATCTGGCAGTGGGTGTAATAATTGATTTTTTTTTTTGTCTTGGTGACAGAAGGGCGACTAACACTTGTAATGTTGTGGACCATGCCTGTGCATGAATCATTACATCAACTAGAATTTTAATATACAAAGTTCATCTTGTCTTTAATAAATGGCTTGCTCATTGGCACAGCAGATGCATTTTTATTATCCTTTTTATTACTTTCCACATAGATCCATGTTTAATATTCTAGCCAACCATGCTTAGTTATGAAACTGACACATCTGCCTATTGTCAAGCACAATATAGAGACTACCAATGTATTTTTCCCCCACAATGACTATATTTGCACCCAGTGAAAATTGAAAGTCATCAACTATTTGGGTGGTCCCATTTCTCTTAGCTTGTTAAAACTACTTTCCATTTGGTAGGGACCCATTGTTCATTGTACTAGAGCAAAATAAAGCTAAATAAATGCTTCTATTTGTTGCTGCATCTACAAAATTATGAAATTGGTACAATGAATAGAAAGTACCATAGCTGTATCCTCCAGTATTCCTCAAGTACTAACACCTATGAATCTGTGCTTACATTGATTTCATAACAATAATACCCGACATTAGATAACACTTTCTAAGTTGCTGCTGCTGCTGCTGCTAAGCTGTTTCAGTCGTGTCCGACTCTGTGCGACCCCATAGACGGAAGCCCACCAGGCTCCCCCGTCCCTGGGAATCTCCAGGCAGGAACACTGGAGTGGGTTGCCATTTCCTCCTCCAATGCATGAAAGTGAAAGTGAAGTCGCTCAGTTGTGTCCGACTCTTCTGCGACCCCATGAACTGCAGCCTACCAGGCTCCTCCGTCCATGGGATTTTCCAGGCAAGTGTACTGGAGTGGGGTGCCATTGCCTTCTCCATCTAACTTGGTAACATGAGCTTAATCAATCTTTGCAGTTACCCTATTCATTTACATATTTACTGAGTTCCCGTTAAGTGTCTAGAGCGTCATAAAATTCTGAGAATATAAAGTTGAGGTAGACATTCCAGGGATTACTATCCCTATTTTAAGGAGGGAGAATCAGAGACACAACAAAATTTAGTGATTTACCAAAGGTTACAGTTGTTGAGCTAGGACAGAATCGCAAGTATTTTTACTTAAATCGTGTTCTACCTCTTGTGTAAAGTACATGCGCACATTCATGTTAAGTCACTTCAGTCATGTCCGACTCTGTGCGACCCTATGGACTATAGCCTGCCAGGCTCCTCTGTCCATGAGATTCTCCAAGCAAGAATACTGGAGTGAGTTGCCATGCCCTCCTCCAGGGGAATCTTCCCAACCCAGGTATTGAACCCAGGTCTCCCACATTGCAGGTGGGTTCTTTATCATCTGAGCCACCAGGGAAGTCCATACATGTATATATATATATATGCATACATACATAATTTTATTGTCACTTCCTGAGGACTGAGTAACTATAGTTGCGTGTAGATTGCTTTTTAAAGTTATAGTGAGAGTCTTTTGTAAAATACAGAATGTTTGAAGTAAAAAATCATTCATATATTTTTTTAAAGCTAAAGAGACACATGTACTCCAATGTTCATTGCAGCACTGTTTATAATAGTCAGGACATGGAAGCAACCTAGATGTCCATCTGCAGACGAATGGATAAGAAAGCTTTGGTACATATACACAATGGAGTATTATTCAGCCATTAAAAAGAATACATTTGAATCAGTTCTAATGAGGTGGATGAAACTGGAGCCTATTATACAGAGTGAAGTAAGCCAGAAAGAAAAACACCAATACAGCATACTAACGCATATATATGGAATTTAGAAAGATGCAAATGTTAACCCTGTATATGAGACAGCAAAAGAGACACAGATGTATAGATCAGTCTTTGGGACTCTGTGGGAGAGGGTGAGGGTGGGATGATTTGGGAGAATGGCATTGAAACACGTATGTTGTCATATGTGAAATGAATCACTAGTTCAGGGTCAATGCATGTTATAGGATGCTCGGGGCTGGCATGCAGGGGTGACCCAGAGGGAGGATAAAGGGAGGAGGGAGGTGGGAGGGGGGTTCAGGAGGGGGAACTTATGTAAACCCGGGGCGAATTCATGTCAATGTATGGCAAAACCAACCAATATAATATTGTAAAATAATTTGCCTCCAATAAAAAATAAATTAATTAAAAAAAAAAAGCTAAATTTGCTTGTCAGGTTTCCTTAAAGTGAGATACATATGTGCAAGAACTAGGAGGCTTTGAACACTGCAGAATTTATTACTGACTTTTTCTTCTTATTAATATAAATTTCAAGTAAACCAGACTTTACAAGCCATATTACAAAGAGTATAGTGAGTGTCTGTACATACATCATATAAGTACATGTTCATTAGATTTCAGTAAAAGTAACAAAGAAACTCTAAATTAGACTTGCAGTTCTTTCCAAAATGACCCCAGTAACAATGTATCTGAATTGGAATATTTTGCATATGTTGATTTTCATTTTCATGTCAAGTTTGAAAAAATATTTCAACTGTACTTCCTGTATCCATAAGGTATAGGATCCTAATTGTACTATTTTGTTACTGTTCAAATGAGATGAACTGGGAAAATGGGCATTTCTAAAACTACTTATCCAGAAACAGGTGCTGAGAACTCCCAATCTTGGATTATGTCTAAGCAATCCCAGTATCAGTCTTCCCAGGTGGCACTAGTGGTAAAGAACCCATCTGCCAATGCAGGAGATGTAAGAGACATGTGTTCCATCCCTAGGTCAGGAAGGTCCCCTGGAGAAGGGCATGGAAACCCACTCCATTATTCTTTCCTTTGAAATCCCATGAACTGAGGAGTCTGGAAGGCCACAGTCCATGAGGTCGCAAAGAGTCGGACATGAATGAAGTGACTTAGCATGCACAAAAATCACTCTAATCCAGAATCTTCCTGTGAAATAGAAATCATTATAGTGTTTTAAGAAAACAGTTGAGTGGCTGAATATTTAGTCACATCCATTACCTTTTAAATTGAATGATTTTGATTGAGGAAGAAGGTATTTTTTATCAGCATGGCACTTTAGTAATGATCTGATCAAAGATTGCTCTTAGAGCTTAAAATTATGAGATGGGTGATTTGGTATCATAAAGTCCAACAACACTGCTAAAGAAATTATTTTAGACCTAGAATGAAAAGAGCTCATCAAAACTAACAGCCAGGACAAGCCTAAATATTTGCATTTTATCAAAATAAAATGGTTGTGATTCAGTGTTTATAAATATTATCAGCACCTTGTTCTTCCAGGTTTTCTAGGCCCTAACCCCTGCCCCCTCTCCCAGTACTGGGTTTTAAGCATCCTCCACTTTCCCCAGTCCCTCTAACTAGGGAAATAGCTAAGATTACATGAAGATTAGAGCAATGTCACAGAGGTGGATTACTAGAGAAATACTGCCCTTGTTAAGCACCAAATGTATATGCCAAGGATTAAGGAGAAGCTTTGTCTAGGAATAAGGGAAAGATTGAAAAGACATAAGTTGCTGAAGCAGCCAGCTCCAGATAAGAGAGTCAGGAATATTAAATCAAGAGAGAAATTAGGGAAAAGAGGTAAAAGATCAAACTTGGTAACCCAAAGGAATAACTGTTAAAAACTTCAGTTTTGGGCTGACTTAAGAGGTTTAAGGTGAGAATGGGGTATTTCTGTGCATAAGACAGAAGTACTGTGTTGGGAAAAATCAGTCATGGAGATAGAGAATTCTTTTTAGCATCCATAGTTTGTACTAAGCTGAGATCATACCAGCTTTTGTTGCTGTCAGATGGGCTGGTTTGTGGTGACCTGCAACAAAGTTGGCTGTACTTAAAATTGAGTCCTTCAAGATATCAGAGTGGCAGGAATGTAGAGTATTGCTATGGCATACCCCCTCTCTGATCAGTCATCAAGACCTCACCTCAGAGAGAAAGCAAATTACTGAGAATAAGGAAGTTATGCTGACCTCATAGAAAATGAGAAGCCACCTAGTTCCCTCTATCCTGTCAGTTAGTGACTTGCTCTTTGTCCCTACCCTGCTGCCATTTGTCAGTTTGAACCCTACCTCTTCGGTGATCTTGGCTTGGCCATTGGCCCAGTTCTTGTATGTTTATGACCTCACTTCCTTTTTGCTGCATCTGCTTTTCTTCAGATTCTGATTAGATCCTGTGTTTCTGAGCCTAAAAGCCCAACCACAAGTCTTAATTGCCCCTTGCCAGAATGTTTGGTTTTGGAATTTTTGCTTGGACTGTGCTATGATTCCTAGTAATCCCACTTGAGTGGCTCAGCCAAAAATGCCCAAAGACCCTTCCCCTAGCAATATTGCTTTTGCTAAAAGAAAGAAGAGGGGTAAGGACGAGGATAGAAGGGAAATGATACTAGAGAGACAGGGTAGCTCAGAGATTCTACTTAGCATTTTGTATTTTATTTCACAGGGAACAAAAAGCATCTTCTCCCTTAAGATGTTTCTTGGTACAGGTCAGAGAAAAAAGTTCTACACAGGATGGATAATTGCACTGGCCCAGAGTAGTGTTATGTAGGTCTGGAAAGGAGCCAGGCCAATGAGGACAGAAAATATCAATGAGAATGGGATAGGAAGTTGAAATCCAAGATTATCCTGCATGATGAAAAACATCTGGTGACCTTAGCCGACTACTAAATTAAACCTGACTTAAAAGATGGTTTGGGGCTATAGGAACAAGAGTCTTTAGGTATTATTTCCCTTTTGACAGCTATTCGTGACTGTAAAAACAAGGTGAGGACTGCCTGGGTGAATGTTTTCCACAGCTAAATTGAAACACACAGACTTATGTAGCAAAAAGTCATGGACGTTTACCTTTCAAAATTAATTTATATACCAACCCAGAAAACATCCCCCAAAATGACGGCATGTGAAGGTTTGTTCCCTTGGAACAGTAATTCAATTTTGAATTATCTATACTGTAGTCCTTGGAAGTAAGTCTTTAGTCTCTTCGTCCAGTGAAAAATGGAGATATTTGACTTAGTGACAGATGATTGGCCCAACAGTATTTTCTTTCCTCTGTTGCTGCTTCAATTGTGTATTTAGTGAATTATTTGTGATTGATGACAGCATTTTAAGGACTGGCTAGTTTTTCTAGTGAAAAAAATGACATACTTTAACTATCTTAATAGTTTTAGGTTTAAGTGTAGCACAATATATTTTTATAATCCTTCAATAGCAAAGCCACAATTTATACAAATGGATTCATTCTGTCTTTATCCTATGAAACTCTGACAAAAAGATGCCATTTAAAGTAATGTTGCTCATCATTCAGAGATGCAAAAGCTGAAGGCTACATCACTTTGATATGAAATAATTTTGCAGTTTTGAATACTGACAAAATTTATATATGCTGCTAACAGTAACTTAAATAGTTTGTACAGCTGGAGCCAAACATGCTCCTGAGGTTAAAAAAAAAATCACCAGCAAGTGTAATATTAAGTAAAAAATAAGAGTAAAGAAACATTTTTGTTCAAAAACACCAACTTACTCCCAGACTGATTATAGAATATTCAAGCAGTTTAAATGTTTATTAATGCAACTGTGCACAATGTAAAGTGTTAGTAATTTCAGAAGACTGTAGTGCTGCTGTCTTACCTTAGGCAGTATTATTTGAAGTCTGATGTCTATCAGATTTAGGATGAGTACATTAAAATTTTATAAGAAATTATATCTATTGAATATTGTTTTTTGTTTGTCTATTCCTCAGTGAAGAATAATAGTTTATATTCTTACTTAATAGATATCACTGTGGGGGAGAAAATACAAGGATTTGTCTATATTGTCTCTTTCAGTATAATGACCACATAAAGTATATTAACGGTATGGCACTAAGCTATGTGAATGCCAATAGCTAAGTTCTGTAAATGGAGAAGAAAAAGAATTTTGGAAATTAGTTGATAAGAGATGGGACTATCTCTCTGGAGTGCCAGATAATGACCCTTAAGCCGCTAGGCCTTGAAGAGAACTCTTAGTATTTCTAATACTGAATGAACCTAGGATTCTCCTAAAAGATATCAGTTCATATGTATTATGTGTATAACATTCAAGACATTTTTTCATAGTGACAGCGTTGAACTGAAGTACCAGTTCAGTTCAGTCCCTCAGTCATATCCGACTCTGTGAGCCCATGAACTGCAGCACGCCAGGCCTCCCTGTCAATCACCAACTCCTGGGAGCAACCCAAACCCATGTCCATTGAGTTGGTGATGCCATCCAACCATCTCATCCTCTGTCATCCCCTTTTCCTCCTGTCCTCAATCTTTCCCAGCATTAGGGTCTTTTCAAATGAATCAGCTCTTCGCATCAGGTGGCCAAATTTTTGGAGTTTTAGCTTTAGCATCAGTCCTTCCAATGAACACCCAGGACTGATTTCCTTTAGGATGGACTTGTTGGATCTCCTTGCAGTCCAAGGGACTCTCAAGAGTCTTCTCCAACACCACAGATCAAAAGCATCAATTCTTCTGTGCTAAGCTTTCTTCATAGTCCAACACTCACATCCATACATGACCACTGGAAAAACTATAGCCTTGACTAGATGGACCTTTGTTAGCAAGGTAATGTCTCTGCTTTTTAGTATGCTGTCTAGGTTGGTCATAACTTTCCTTCCAAGGAGTAAAAGTCTTTTAATTTCATGGATACAATCACCATCTGCAGTGATTTTGGAGCCACTGTTTCCACATCTATTTCCCATGAAGTGATGGGAATGGATGCCATGATCTTAGTTTTCTGAATGTTGAGCTTTAAGCCAACTTTTTTCACTCACCACTTTCACTTTCATCAAGAGTCTCTTTAGTTCCTCTTCACTTTTTGCAATAAGGGTGGTGTCATCTGCCTATCTGAGGTTATTAATATTTCTCCCAGCAATCTTGATTCCAGCTTGTGCTTCATCCATCCCAGCATTTCTCATGATGTACTCTGCATATAAATTAAATAAGTAGGGTGACAATATACAGACTGAACGTACTCCTTTTCCTATTTGGAACCAGTCTGTTGTTCCATGTCCAATTCTAAGTGTTGCTTCCTGACCTACATACAGGTTTCTCAAGAGGCAGGTCAGGTGGTCTGGTATTCCCATCTCTTTCAGAATTTTCCACAGTTTATTGTGATCCACACAGTCAAAGACTTTGGCATAGTCAATAAAGCAGGAATAGATGTTTTTCTGGAACTCTCTTGCTTTCTCCATGATCCATTGGATGTTGGCAATTTGATCTCTGGTTCCTCTGCCTTTTCTAAAACCAGTTTGAATATCTGGAAGTTCACAGTTCACATTGCTGAAGCCTAGCTTAGAGAATTTTAAGCATCACTTTACTAGTGTGTGAGATGAGTGCAATTGTGTGGTACTTTGAGCATTCTTTGGCGTTGCCTTTCTTTGGGATTGGAATGAAAACTGACCTTTTCCAGTCCTGTGGCCACTGCTGAGTGTTCCAAATTTGCTGGCATATTGAGAGCAGCACTTTCACAGCATCATCTTTCAGGATTTGAAATAGCTCAGCTGGAATTCCATCACCTCTACTAGCTTTGTTCATAGTGATGCTTCCTAAGGCCCACTTGACTTCACATTCCAGGATGTCTGGCTCTAGGTGAGTGATCACGTTATCGTGATTATCTGGGTTGTTAAGATCTTTTTTGTATAGTTCTTTTGCATATTCTTGCCACCTCTTCTTAATATCTTCTGCTTCTGTTAGGTCCCCACCATTTCTGAACTGAACTGAGGTATAGTTAGTTCATTAAAGTCAAACTAAGACATGACACATTCCCTAAGTCATGTAAACATTCCATTCCGTTCCGTTCAGCAGCTCAGTCATGTCCGACTCTTCGCGACCCCATGGACTGTAGCCTACCAGGCTTCTCCGTCCATGGGATTCTCCAGGCAAGAATACTGGAGTGGGTTACCATTTCCTTCTCCAGGGGATCTTCCCGACCCAGGGATCGAACCCGGGTCTCCCGCATTGGAGGCAGACGCTTTAACCTCTGAGCCACCAGGGACCATGACTAATAAACACGCTGGAAGGCAAAACTTATTTACCAGCTGTAGCCTTCATTCTGTTCTAAGTCTGGTGGAGCACGGGGAGATGTTTGTGTGTGTGTGTGTGTGTGTGTGTGTGTGCATGTGAAGTTGATCATATAATATATGTAAGTTTCTCTGTGTTTTTATTGTGTGTTTCTATAGAGCCTTCAGGTGGCACCTCATCCAGTACAGGGAAATAAGAGGCTACCTAGAATTGAGAGACAAAGCTTCTTTGTAAGTGAAGCATATAAGTACCTTGGTTGATCCATACTGACTTAGACTTCTACTATACTCTTTATGGCTTCCTCGATGGCTTCAACTGTAAAGAATACACCTGCAATGAAGGAGATGCAGGAGATGAGGGTTCGATCCTTAGATTCGGAAGACCCCCAGAGAAGGAAATGGCAACATACTCCAATATTCTTGCCTGGAGAATCCCATGGACTGGAGAGCCTGGAGGGCTACAGTCCTTGGGATCACAAAAGAGTCGGACAGGATTTAGTGACTTAACTACCACCAAAGCATACTCTTTCTACTATAATGGTTTTCCACACAAAGTATTTGATTTATATCATTCATAAGTAACAGTAACTACCCCAAAAGGCTCATCATTATGAATTGGGTTCTTAGGTACCTGGGCATAAGAATATACCCCTGATCATAGGTCTAGGCAAACAAATGCATGAGGGGCAAATGTTGCTTAATCCCTTCAGTGTTACCCTCTATTACTATTCCCAAATGTTAACTCCCTAATATTCCCAAACTCGGCAGCACATTTAAAAACTATCTCTCTCCCCAAATGATGCCAGGCTTCCATATCTTACATGGTTATAGTTTTCATCTCTTACAGAAGCAGATATAGAGCTCTGTCTACATTTTCATTATTAACACCTACACTTTTGCAGTTTCTACCCCTCATAATGTGCAGCAGACGCTGTCTAGACAATCTTGTCATATGCCCGTATGCCGGGTTCCATATCCTTTAAGAGAGGACAAAGAATCTTCAATTCAAAGGGTAGATCATAACCTATGAGTACTTCTTATGTAGTGTCTTCATTGGATTGACAATTTAAACCTATTTGGATGGTTTCTAATTGTCTGACAGCCGATCACTAACCAGTTAAATCCATTAAACCAGTAATAAATTTGGACTTTGCTTGTCTAAAGGCTAGCCTCAGACTCTCACTTTTAGTCATGGAGCACTTTATAAATACCCAGTGAAGAACTCTGAGAAGAGGAAGCAAATCTGTTCATACTGAAGTTTTCAGTTTGTAGCTGGAAATTTTCCACGAATGGATGTTTGTGAGGAAAGTCAACTTTGTATAATATGTAATAATAGTCTTTTTATTTGAATAAGTCTTTATGTTTACAGGACACATTCAGACACATTTGTGGATTTCATTTCTACAAAAACCTTATGAGAAAAGTAGAACAGGTCTTGTCATTCCCATTTTACACATTTTGTCAAAGATATACAACCATTAATGATGGAGACTACAACTTAGTCCTAAATCTCCTTGTTTTTTTATGCTTCTCTGTTAGAACTGTAATAATCATTGTTGGTTTTGGTGTTTTTTTAAATTAGTTGGATTAATTAATGACATTGCTCATTTATATCTCTGCATCCTTTCACATTTTATTCTCTTGCCTAGAATGTCCCCTCCCTTTTCTCTTGGGACTAGTTCAAATCCTACCTCCTCCATGAAGCCTTCTCTGATTATTTCTGAATCTTTCTCTTCTCAGAACTTTCAAAGAACATCTAGTTTATACTCTAAAATCCAGCATTTAATTTTTCCTGTTTTACATTTTGTCCAAATTGAACTGTGGGAATGAAACAGGAACTGTTCTCTTTGTACAAACAGCCTTTAAGCCTCTATATCCCTTAACTTCCCTGCATTCTCCCATGGGTTTATATGATGACCTGTACCCAGAATTGTGCTTTCACCAAGAAAGTGTCAGATTTATCTTTCTCTTAGTTTTGTTGCTTGACAGATGGGGATAATAATTGCTATTTTATAAGACTGTGACCGTTGAATGAGAATGAATACAAAAGTGCCTGGCATTGTTTCTGGCACATGGAGAGGCACTCAGTAAGTAGTAGCTACTAGTGTATGATGCAGATTAAATTTTGAAAAGAATGAGAGAAAGGAAAGATAGTGTTTTAAGTCTTTTTAAAGTCTTCTTAGTGATTCCACTTGGCTTGGCTTTAGGCATGCCTGCAGTTCCAAAGTTCCCCTTATGAACATCTGTGCTTTGATTACATAAACATTCCTGTTTCCCAGATTAGTTTATCCATAATAACATCTGTGAAAAGATGAGGTATGTGTGTAAGCGTAATATCTGTAAAGAGAGGTTAAAACCACTTCTGCATACTTAGTGTACACAGGTACCCATGTTCTCTAGTTCAGTTTAACACTAGCTTTGTGTGTATGTTGAATGAAAGGTACAAAGGTATTTGGTGAATAACCCATTAACCACATTCAGTAGAGAGATGGGTAGAATTTTTCTCCACTGATAATCACAAACTTATAGACATTGTTTTCTGTTTGCCCTGTGAAAAGTCCTCTAGTATATAATTAGTAATCCAAATATAGTCATGTGGCCTTAAAAAAACCCTTTATAACACTTTTAGATACTTCCTGAGGTTAAATTTTCAATTGTACTTTTTGATATAGGAGGTACTTAAAACTATGCTTCATCCTTAGAAAATTCTCCAGTGTTGAATCACTCCTGTTATGATAAATAACACCATTGCAGGAATTTTGCGTCATCTTGTGGTGATCTAAACTTGATGTGTACATTGAAATGAGGGGTGGAAAAACAGTTCATATCCAAAGAAGAAACCCTTGCAATTTTGGCCAATTTTAGAAGCTAATTGAAACTTTATCCTATTTTTGAGGATGTTTTGATCTTTTTTAACTTGCTTTTTTTCCAGTGATAAGGTGAAAAACAGAATACACTTATCAGAAATCATGGACTTCAGATTCAAGAGAGTTTAAAAAGTGATACTATCCATTTTCCTGCTCAACCTAGTGAATACAATTGTACAGCTAACTAATAATTTAGGAACACTACTTATGGAAGTCCCAGTGAAACTCCTATGCAGAGGCCTTTCCAAAAATTGATACTATATCTAAGAGATCTGATGTTGACCTTATGTACTCCAGGACAGTGATCAAAGCTTCCTTGAGGGAAAGACTTGATCTTGTTGATGTATCTGGAGTATCTTTCCTATTTTTATTTGACTCTATCTTTTTTCCTCCTGGGATAGCAAGAAGTGTGTTTCCTTTTCCATTTATGTCATAGATATTAAAAGGGTCACTGACTGTCTTAAAGATGATCAAAATAATAGTGAAGATCTCAAAGGAGAAAATTTTCAGTTGAACATTCTTGCAGACTCAACTGACATATCATCGGTACTTTGTATGGACCAATTGTCCATCCCACAAAAGAATGAAAACTGAGAATCTTGACAGATTTAGGGTTTTAGGCTTTAATAACTTTAGCACTGCAGCTGGACATTTTTATTGGCATTTTGAAAGTATTTTTAAAAACTTGTAAAATAGAAATTTGTAGTGACTTGACAAGGATAGTAAGACAATGCATGGTGCACATTCACTACAAAAATACAAGTTGAACATTGTGGAAAGTCTTTATATGGTTGCTACATACTTTTGAGGAGGAAGGCTGGGATATTCAACGTACTCTACTTCCATTGGGAAGTATGTTTTTAGAATTCCTATATCCCATTCTCCGTATCTGTTTTTTGGTGGACCCCATCAATAAAGCATCTTAGGTCTTCACACTGACACAGGAGCACATAAAGAATCTTCCATGTTTAAAATATTAGGTAAACACCTGGTAAATATTGACTAATGATGAGATTGAAAGTCCCTTTGACTTCATTTTAGCTACTTTCAGCCCATGCACAAGTCTGGCTTCCTCATTTCTAGGCTCATGATTCCAAAATAATTTAGACTGTGGATACTTCATGTCAAATCAGTCATTTGAGTTCCATTCATTCTTTCTGACCACGGACACTGACTTTAATTCAAGTCACTTGTTCAGTCCCATTTACTCATTAAAGCAAATACAACACAGAAAAATTTTGTATCCTAGTAATTTTGTATGTCCAAAAAGTCAAATCAGATTGACTTTTTTGCAGTCTAATCAGTCACTTAACAGTTGACCTATAAATCTCCAGTCCAGCCAGGAGATTCATAATAGGAAGTCCCTCTTTCTCTTAGAGCCTCTCAATTCCCTTCAATTTCCTTCTTCTAGGACAAAGAAAGAAGACTTTGTACATTCATATTGTTTATCTTTATGTTTTATCTGTATCTCTAGCTCATTCCTCTTTTCTCCTCTCCTCCTCCTCCAGTGTCCACCTTCTCTCCTTTCTCTTACCTTCCTCTTTCATCTCTGTCATTTTTATCTGCCACTCCTTTAGTAATTGTTCTAAAGTGAGATTAGAGTGCCAAATTAATAAGGAAGAAACAAACACCCGAGAAGTACACAATTTTTAGGATACCATGTCATAAAAATATGAAAATACATGTTTATTATATTTCTAGCATGGATCTAAGCAAGTTGTGGTCCTAATTCTTTTCTGTTAGATTGCAGCTGTCTTAGCATCTTTCAGTGACTTTTAAGAAATTACTTGCACATTGAAATAATTGCATTTTACCATGCAGCCATAAGAAATAACACAGAGAAATCCAGATATTCTTTAAGTGGTTTCCCCCAATGATAGCATCAGTTCATTCCTTTTTTATTGCTGAGCAGTATTCAATGTTATATAGATGAACCAGTTTGTTTATCCATTCACCTGATGAAGGATATCTGGGCTCTTTCCAGTTTTTGGCTATTATGAATAGAGTTACTACAAACTTCTGTGTACAGGTTTTTATGCTAAAGCTGAAACTGCAATACTTTGGCCACCTCATGTGACGAGTTGACTCACTGGAAAAGACTCATGCTGGGAAAGGTTGGGGGCGGGAGGAGAAGGGGACGACAGAAAATGAGATGGCTGGATGGCATCACCGACTCTATGGACATGAGTTTGAGTGAACTCCAGGAGTTGGTGGTAGACAGGGAGGCCTGGTGTGCTGTGATTCATGGGGTCGCAGAGAGTCGGACACGACTGAGCGACTGAACTGAACTGAAGTTTTTATGATTCTGAGATAAATGCCCAGAACTGAAATAGATAGTTTATATGGTAGTAGAATATTTAATTTTATAAGAAACTAAGGAGATCCAACCAGTCCATTCTAAAGGAGATCAGTCCTGGGTGTTCATTGGAAGGACTGATGCTAAAGCTGAAGCTCCAATACTTTGGCCACCTCATGCAAAGAGTTGACTCACTGGAAAAGACTCTGATGCTGGGAGGGATTGGGGGTAGGAGGAGAAGGAAACAACAGAGAATGAGATGGCTGGATGGCATCACCGACTCGATGGACATGAGTTTGAGTGAACTCCGGGAGTTGGTGGTGGACAGGGAGGCCTGGCATGCTGTGATTCATGGGGTCACAAAGAGTCGGACACGACTGAGCGACTGAACTGAACTGAAGAAAATGTTTTCCAGATGCCTATATCCTTCCTGAGAGCAATGTATATGCAGTTAAATTTCTCTTCATCGTTGCTATCATTTGGTGTTGTCAATTTTGTTTTATTCTAGGCATTCTGATAACTATGTAGTAATGCTCGTGATTTTAATTTGCATCTCCCAGATGACTTTTCATGTACTTTTACTTGTATTTACTTGCCATCAGCATATCCTCTTTGATGGAATGTCTCTCTATATCTTCTGGTCATTTTCCTATCAAATTGTTCTTTTTTTTTTTTAACTGTTGCTTTTAGAGTTATTTATACATTCAATATACTATTCCTTTGTTGTATATTTGGTTTGTAGATATTTTCTTCTACTATGTAACTTGTCTTTTATGCCTTTTTTTTTCTGGTCTTTTCTGCCTTTAGAAAAGTCTTTAACAAAGCAAATGTTTTTAATTTGATGATATCTCATTTATTTTTTTTTTTATGGATTGTGCTTTTGTTGTCAAGTCTAGGAACTCTTTGAAAACTCTGGATTCTAAGGATATTCTTTTGTTGTTGTTGTTTTTCCTAAAAGTTTTAAATTTTATATTTAAGTCCATGATCCATCTTAGTTAACTTTTGTACACGGTATGGGTTTTAGGGTAAGGTTCTCTCTCTCTCTCCTTTTTCTTTTTTAGATTACAAATATATGAGCATTCTGGCATCATTTGTTGAAAATGTTATACTCATTCCATTGAATTGTTTTTCACCTTTATCAAAAATCTATTTTGCACATTCTGTGAGTTTGTTTCTGGGTTTTGTATCTTTTCCACTGATCTAGGTCTATCCCTCCATGAATACCACTCTATCTTGATAATTGTAGCTACATAACTAGACTTACTTTAGGTAGAGTGATTCCTCCTAATTAATTCCTTTTTTTTGTCAAGATTGTTTTCACTATTCTTGGGCCTGTGCATTTTCATATAAATTTTAGAATAAGCCTGTCTATGAAAATTCCCTGGTTGAGATTAGGATATTTCCTAATTTTATATATATAATATATATATATTATGTAAATTATATTTAAAAGTTCATTTGGGGAGGACATATATATTTGCGTGCTCTGTCTTCCAATCTATGAATAGGGAATTTATCTCCACTTATAGTGTTCTTTGATTTCCCTCATCAGTATTTTGTAGTTTTCAACATATAGATCCTGTACATGTTTTGTTAAGTTTGTAGCTATTTCTTTACCTTGCATAAATTATAAATGGTATTGTGTTTTAAATTTTGGTTTCTACATGTTTATTTTCTTTTTTTTTCAATCAGAATTTTTATTGGAATAGGCCTATTATTTCTTCTACATGAAAATTTTTATTTACATCTTCTTTCTACAAACAAAATGCTAGCAAGAGATAGCAAGGGTTGATTGGAGGCAAGAGAAGGAGAGCAGGAGGGTTGAATAAATGCTGGCAAGGACTTCCCTCCTGCTGACTTTACTATTTTCAAAAGGCAAATGAGGAAGTATGGAATTTATTTAATGGAATATTTAATCATTTTTAAAGAGCTTATTTTTCATGTAAAACCATTGACAAGGGCTATTGACATTAATTTACTTGAATAGATGGAAACATACTAAAATTTTATTTAAGAATGTTATAAACAATTACACAGAAATACAGTTGAGTTTTGTGCATTTACCTTTTGCGTGTGTCTCGTGAAATTGCTGAATTCATTTATTAGTTCTACTGTTTGTTGGTAGGTTCCCTGGACTTTCTGTTTAAACAATCCTGTCATCTTCAAATTTATTTCTTTCTTGAAAATCTATATGCTTCCTCCAACCACGTACCCTTTTTTTGACTTATTATGGTAACTAGAATTTCCAGTACTATCTTGAATAAATATGGTTACAGACAACCTTGTCTTGTAGATGATATTCAAGGGAAAATATTCAGTCTTTCACAATTAAGTATGATGTTAGTGGTAATTTTTTTTTCTAAAATATTTATTTATTTGTGTCAGGTCTTAGTTGTGGCACCTGCTTAGTTGTCCCATGGCAAGTGGGATCTTAGTTCCTCAAGCAGGGATCAAACCCATGTGCCCTGCGTTGGAAGGTGGATTCTTAACCACTGGACCACCAGGGAAATCTCAGCTATAGATTTTTGACACATGCTCTTTTTCATTTCAAGGTAATTCTATTCTTAACTTGACAGTTTTTATAATAAATTCGTTCTGGATTTTGTCAAATGCTTTTTCTCAATCAATTGACATGTACTTAACACTTTTCTTCTTTAATATTGTGTGTGCATACAAGCTAAGTTGCTTCAGTCATGTCCAACTCTTTACGACTCCATGGACTGTAGCCCGCCAGGCTCTTCTCTCTATGGAATTTTCCAGGCAAGAATACTGGAGTGGGTTGCTATGCCCTCCTCCAGGGGTCTTCCCAAATAAACTGATATGTTCCTATTACTTTTGTTCTTAATATTGTCAGTTACACTAATTGAACTCAAATCTTGAACTGTCTTTGCATACTTACTGTGACTGCTACTTGCTCATGGTGAATAATTATTTTTATACATGCATGCTAAGTCACTTCAGTTATGTCTGACTCTGCGACCCTGTGGACTGTAGCCCGCCAGGCTCCTCTGTCCATAGGATTCTCCAGACAAGAATACCGGAGTGGGTTGCCATGCCCTTCTCCAAGGGATCTTCCCAACCCAGGAGTTAAACCCACATCTCTTATGGCTCCTGCAATGGCCGGCAGGTTCTTTACCACTAGCACCACCTGGGAAAACTTAGTGGTTGTGCAGTCTGTAGTAATATACCTTATTTCATTCCTGGTATTGGTAATTTATAGCTTCTCTCAATTTTTGTCTGTTTTACTATACAACTCTCCATTTCATTAATTGTTATCAAAGTACCAGCTTTTTGTTTTATTGATTTTCTTGATTTGTTTTCCCATTTCCAATTTTATTGATTTCTCCTGTTTATTCTTTCTTTCCTTCTTGTTCTGGAGTTATTTAGCGCTTGTCTTTCTAGTTTCTTGAAGTAGGACCTTAAACTATAGATTTCAGATCTTTCCTTGTTTCTAATATAAGTGACATAATTTTAGTGCTATAAATTTCCCTTTCAGAACATCTTTAGCTTCATCTCATATATTACCATGCTGTAAATTTAGTTATATCCAGTTTTGAGTATTTTTAATTTCCTTTGAAACCCCTTCTTTGATCCATGCATTATTTTGATATGTGTTGTTTAATTTCCAAGTATTTGGAGATCTTTCCTGTTTTCATTCTGCCATTGGTTTCTAGTCTGATTCCACTATGATCAGATAACATAATCTGTAAAGTTTCAATTATTTTAAATTTGTTGATGTTTGTATCATGGTGTAGGATATGGTCTGTTTTGATGAATGTTCTTTGGACACAAAAAAGTTATCTAGTCTGATGATGTTGAGTGGAGTACTCTGATTATTACAGTGAGATCTTGTTGTTTGGTTGTATTTTCAGTTCTTTTATATTATTACTGATTTTATGTCTACTGATTCTATCAGATGCTGAGATAAGGGTGTTGCTATAATTTTTTTATTTGTCTCTTCATGTTTATGGTTCCATCAGTTTTTCCTTCTTATATTTTGAGGCTGTCTTGTTTGGTGCATACATATCTTAGTATCATCATGTCTTCCTAATAGATTATTATCTCATTATGTAAAGTATCTTAGTATCATCATGTCTTCCTAATAGATTATTATCTCATTATGTAAAGTACCTCTTTGTCTCTATTTCTTTGCTCTGAAGTCTGTTTTCTCTGATATTAATAAAGACATTCTTTTTTTTTCTGGATAAATAATTTCATGGTATATTTTTTTCATCCTTTTATATTAAACATACCTATGGCTATTGAAATTCAAGTGAGTTCTTATATAGTATATAGTTGGGTCCTGCTCTTTTATCCACTATGTTAATCATAACACTTTAGATTGGTGCATTGAGATCATTTATATTTAAGATAATCATTTAATTAATTTTGCCATTTTATTATGGTGAAATATACATAATATTTATCATGTTAACAATTATAAATATATAATTTAGTGGCATTGAATATTAATACATTCACAGTGTAGTATATCCATCACCACTGTCTAGACCCTAAATTTTTGATTAACTCAAGCATAAACTCTGTACACATTAAAAGCAATAACTCCTCATTTCCCCTCTCCCCTATCCTATGGTAACCCCTATTCTACCTTTATTCTCTGTGGATTTACCTATTCTAGGTACTTCATATAGGTGGAATCAATTGTCTTAATAAAATATTTATATACAAATACAAATAATACAATGCAATATTTGTATTTGTACAATAAAGACAAATACAATATTAATACAAATATTCCCTTAATGACTCTGGTTTACTTCACTTAGGATAATGCTTTCATATTTTCAGTGTGTTGTAGCATACATCAAAGTTCTATTCTTTTATAGCTTAGTAATATTCCATTATATTTATATATTACATTTTGTTTTCCATTCATCTACTGATAAGTATTGGATGGTTTATATCCTTTGGCTACTGTGAATAAGGCTGCTAAAATATCAGGGTACAAGTATCTTTGAATCCTTGCTTTCAATTCATTTTAGCATATTCTTAGAAGTAGAGTTGCTGAGTTGTGTGGTAGATCTGTGTTTAAATTTTTAAGAAACTACCAGTTACCATAGTGGTTGCACAATTTATTTTCCCGAGTACTGCACAGATCCTCAATTCTTCCACATCCTTACCAATGCTTATTTTATGAGTATTTTCTTTTTATTTTAATAATAGTCATCCTTATGGGTGTGAAGTGTCATCTCATTGTGATTTTTAATTGTATTTTCTTAATTACTGGTGATGTTGAGCTTTTATGTGCTTATTGGCCATTTGTATATCTTCTTTGAAAGAAGTATCTATTCAAATTCTTTGCTCATTTTTGAATTGTGTTGTTTTTGTTGTTGAAATACAGATTTTATTAATCCCTTAAAAGATTTGCAAATATTTTCTCCTAGTCTGTAATTATCTTTTCTTCTTCTTGATCATGTCCTTTGATGTGCAAAAGTTATCAATTTTAGTGAACTCATATATATCCATCTATCTATATATATATAGGTATGTATGTGCGTGTGTGTGTATATATATATATATATATCTTCTAGTTGTTACCTAGTCTTTTGGTGCCATATCCAAGAAATCACTGCCAAACTTTAATGTCATGAGGTTTTCTTTTAAGGGTTTTATAATTTTAGCTTTTAAGTTTAGGGCTCTGATCCCTTTTGATTTACTTTTTACATAAGCTGTAAGGTAAAGGTCCACCTTTATTCTTTAACATATAATCAGTTTCTGAGTGGGTTGAAGATTTTCCTTTCCCCATTGAATGATTTTGGTACCCTTGTTGAAAATCAACTGGCTACATATGTGAGGACTTATTTCTGGGGTCTGTATTGTATTTCATGTCCTTGATTATACTATTTATTATTGATTTTATTTTTCATTCTGTTTCCTCTAGTTCTTGCTCCTATGTTACTCTTTTCTTGTCTTATTGTGGTTACTTGAATACCTTCTAAGATTGCATCTTTATTTATTTACAGTATTTTGAGTGTATCTTTCTTTTTGTATAACTTTTGTACTGGTTGCTTTGTGTATTATGCTTATATGTATGTGCCTTGTGACAGGCTAATGGTGTTATTGTTTTGCCATTTTGAGTGACATATAGATCATTCACTTCCATTTATCTCTTTACCTTCTCCAGTTTTAAATATTATTGTTTTTAGTCTAAATGTTATATTTTTTCTGTCATTAAATAAGATTTACAAAACTCATGAATAAAAGGCTAGTCAATTTTTTGTACTCATATTTCTGCTCTTTTCTCTTTTTCCTTCTTCCTTCCTCATGCTTAAAGATTCTTTCATTTATCATTTTGTTTTTTGTTTGAAGCATGTCCCTTAATCAAGCTTTAAAGGTATATCTGCTAGGAACCAATTCTTTTACTTTTCCTTCATCCAAAGATGTCTGTATTTATCTTTCAATACTAAATGATTCTTTTGCTGGATCTAGAACAGTAAACTCTATCCATTTGGGGAAAGACTCAGCCATTATTTCTTTCAATACTTTTTCAGCCTTACTGTTTTTCCTCTCTCATTCTGAGGCTCTGAGGATACAAATATAAAACCTTTTGTTATTTTCCTTCAACTCTGTGAGACTCTGTTGTTGTTTTTTTATTCAGTTTACTGGCTTTCTGTTGTTTTGATTGTATGAACTATACTGTGTCCTCAAGTCTGCATATTCTATTAGCTGATATCCCCACTCTACTACTGAGTCTATCCATCAGTTCAGTTCAGTAGCTCAGTCGTGTCTGACTGATTGCAACCCCATGGACTGCAGCAGGCAAGGCTTCTCTGTCCATCACAAACTCCTGGAGCCTCCTCAAACTCATGTCCATCGACTCATTGATGCCATCCAACCATCTCATCCTCCATCATCCACTTCTTCTCCTGCCTTCAATCTTTGCCAGTATCAGGGTCTTTTCCAGTGGGTCAGTTCTTTGCATAAGGTGGCCAAAGTACTGACGTTTCAACTTCAGCATCAGTCTTTCCAATGAATATTCAGGACTGATTTCCTTTAGGATGGACTGATTGAATGTCCTTGCAGTCCAAGGGGCTCTCAAGAGTCACCACAGTTCAAAAGCATCAATACTTCAGTGCTCAGCTTTCTTTATAGTCCAACTCTCACATCCATACATGACTACTGGTAAAACCATAGCTTTGACTAGACAGACCTTTTTAGGCAAAGTAATGTCTCTGCTTTTTAATATGCTGTCCAGTTTGATCATAGCTTTTCTTCCAAGGAGCAAGCATCTTTTAATTTCATGGCTGCAGTCACCATCTGTAGTGATTTTGGAGACCCCCTCAAAAGTCTGTCACTATTTCCATTGTTTCCCCATCTATTTGCCATGAAGTGATGGGAGGAGATGCCATGATCTTCATTTCTTGAATTTTGAGCTTTAAGCCAGCTTTTTCACACTCTGCTTTCACTTTCATCAAGAGGTTCTTTAGTTCTTCTTCGCTTTCTGCCTCACTATCTGCCATAAGGGTGTTGCCATCTGCATATCTGAGGTTATTGATATTTCTCTCAGTAATCTTGATTCTAGCTTGTACTTCATCCAGCCCAGCATTTTGCATGATGTACTATGCATATAAGTTAAATAATCAGGGTGACAATGTACAGCCTTGGCATACTCCTTTCCCAATTTGGAACCAGTCTGTTGTTCCACGTTCAGTTCTAACTGTTGCTTCTTGACCTGCATACAGATTTCTAAGGAGGCAGGTAAGGTGGTCTGGTATTCCCATCTCTTGAAGAATCTTCCACAATTTGTTGTGATCTACACAGTCAAAGGCTTTGGCGTAATCAGTAAAGTAGAAGTAGATTTTTTTTGGCATCCTCTTGCTTTTTTGATGATCCAACAAATGTAGGCAATTTGATCTCTGGTTCCTCTGCCTTTTCTAAATCTAGCTTGAATGTCTGGAAGTTCTCGGTTCATGTACTATTGAAGGCTGGCTTGAAGAATTTTGAGCATTACTTGGCTAGCATGTGAGATGAGTGCAATTGTGCGGTAGTTTGAGCATTCTTTTCATTGTCTTTCTTTGGGATTGGAATGAAAACTGACCTTTTCCAGTCCTGTGGCCACTGCTGAGTTTTCCAAATTTGCTGGAATATTGAGTGAAGCACTTTCACAGCATCATCTTTCAGGATTTGAAATAGCTCAACTGGAATTCCATCACCTCCACTAGCTTTGTTCATAGTGATGCTTCCTAAGGCCCACTTGACTTTGCATTCCAGGATGTCTGGCTCTAGGTGAGTGATCACACCATCGTGATTATCTGGGTCATGAAGATCTTTTTTGTACAGTTCTTCTGTGTATTCTTGCCACCTCTTCTTAATATCTTCTGCTTCTGTTAGGTCCATACCATTTCTGTCCTTTATCGAGCCCATCTTTGCATGAAATATTCCCTTGGCATCTCTAATATTCTTGAAGAGATTTTTCCTATTCTATTGTTTTCCTCAATTTCTTTGCATTGATCAGCGAGGAAGGCTTTCTTATATCTCCTTGCTATTCTTTGCAACTCTGCATTCAAATGGGTATATCTTTCCTTTTTTGCCTTTGCCTTTCACTTTTCTTCTTGCCTCAGCTATTTGTAAGGCCTCCTCAGACAACCAGTCTGCTTTTTTGCATTTCTTTTTCTTGGGGTATGGTCTTGATCAGTGCCTCCAGTACTATGTCACAAACCTCTGCCCATAGTTCTTCAGGAACTCTGTCTATTAGATCTAATCCCTTGAAACTATTTGTTACTGCTGCTTCATAATTGTAAGGGATTTGATTTACATCATACCTGAGTGGGTTTTCCCTGCTTTCTTCAATTTAAGTCTGAATTTTGCAATTAGGAACTCATGATGTGAGCCACAGTCAGCTCCCTATCTTGATTTGCAGACTGTATAGAGCTTCTCCATCTTTGGCTACAAAGAATATAATCAATCTGATTTCAGTATTGACCACCTGGTGATGTCCATGTATAGAGTCTTCTCATGTGTTGTTGGAAGAGGGTGTTTGCTATGACCAGTGTGTTCCTTTGCCAAAACTCAGTTAGCCTTTGCCCTGCTTCATTTTGTACTCCAAGGCCAAACTTACCCATTGCTCTAGGTATTTCTTGACTTCCTACTTTTTTATTCCAGTCCCCTATGATGAAAAGGACATCTTTTTGGGGTGCTAGTTCTAGAAGGTCTTTTAGGTCTTCATAGAACTATTCAACTTCAGCTTTTTCAGCATTACTGGTTGGAGCATAGACTTGGAGTCTATCCACAGAATTTTTTAAATTGCTATTTAGTATTTTTCAGCTCTATGATTTTCAGTTTTAGTTACTCCTTTTCCTTGATGAAATTTTATTATTTTTTCATTTGTTTTATGAGAATTTATAATTAATTGTTCAAGCATTTTTATGGTACCTGCTTTAAAATCATTTTCAGATAATCCCAACATCCACTTCATCTCATTGTTTGAGTCAATTCATTGTATATTCTCATTCAAGTTCAGGTTTATCTGGTTCTTGGTGTGGTGGTGGTTTTTTGTTTTTGTTTTTTTACTCCATGAACACTGTATCTATTATGTTAGGAAAATTTAGGCCCTATTAAAATATTTTTACTCTAGCAGCCAGTCACCTGCTTAAGTTTAGCACTCAGGTCCTAGCTTCCTTTCGCAGATTATGGTTTCAATAACTATTTAATTTTCAGAATCTTTGGGGATCTATTTTGGTCAGCTTGGTTATCTGGTACTGCTGGAATAAAAGTGTATGTCTATATTTTAAAAAATTGTATACCAAAGCTCAAGATAGCCAAAATTAGAAACAACCTAAATGTCTATCAATAGATAAATGGAAAAAGAAAACATAGTATAACCATACAATGAATCATTAGTCATTCGCCAATAAAAATGAATGAAACATTAATACATAGCTAAACTTTAATAGGTTGGCTTGAAGCTCAACATTCAGAAAACGAAGATCATGGCATCAGGTCCCATCACTTCATGGGAAATAGATGGGGAAACAGTGGAAACAGTGTCAGACTTTATTTTTTTGGGCTTCAAAATCACTGAAGATGCTGATTGTAGCCAGGAAATTAAAAGACGCCTACTCCTTGGAAGGAAAGTTATGACCAACCTAGATAGCATATTAAAAAGCAGAGACATTACTTTGCCAACCAAGGTCTGCCTAGTCAAGGCTATGGTTTTTCCAGTGGTCATGTATGGATGTGAGAGTTGGACTGTGAAGAAAGCTGATCGCCAAAGAATTGATGCTTTTGAACTGTGGTGCTGGAGAAGACTCTTGAGAGTCCCTTGGACTGCAAGGAAATTCAACCAGTCCATTCTAAAGGAGATCAATCCTGGGTGTTCATTGGAAGGACTGATGCTAAGGCTGAAACTCCAATACTTTGGCCACCTCATGCAACGAGTTGACTCACTGGAAAAGACTCTGATGCTGGGAGGGATTGGGGGTGGGAGGAGACGGGGACGACAGAGAATGAGATGGCTGGATGGCATCACCGACTCGATGGACATGAGTTTGAGTGAACTCCGGGAGTTGGTGATGGACAGGGAGGCCTGGCGTGCTGTGATTCATGGGGTCGCAGAGAGTCGGACACGACTGAGCGACTGAACTGAACTGAACTGAACTGAAAACTTTAAAACTGTATGGTAAGATAGTATATGTAAAGATTTTTGAAACCATAATAAAAATCAATTCCACAGTACTTTTATCACACTAAAAAGATATCCATACACATCAGTAGATATTTTCAGGTCTTTTCTTGGGCTTGTGAGCAGTCTTGCTCACCTGTGTGACCTTTAGATGTCCATGAATATCTCAGAGCTTTTCAAAACCTCCATGGACATCTTATTGCCCAATCTTTCCTTTCTATAATTTTTAGTCAGCCTCTTGTTCATTCCAAGTAGTAATGCCACTCCAGGCAGCAGCAATGTTAAACAATGGCCATTGATAATTTTTTTTTATAAAGTCCCCTTGGACAAAACTGTTTGGAGATAGTAGGTTCTGTGTCTGACCAAAGAAATCAAGCCCCAAGAATGGAGCTTTCATCAAACTTCCAGACATCTTATATAGAATCAGTTATCTGTTGATGAGGCTTTTGGGTTGCTCCAAACCTGATCTTCTTTCTCTGATAGTTGTTTGACTCATTCTTCAAGCTACCATAGTTGTAAGGCTATGGGTTTTCAATGCTAGCATGGAGCCCAGAATTAGGGAATGTTAAAATGCCACGAAGTCCATTGTTACTAATGAGATTTCAGCCATTTTTCTTTAATAAACACTGCTTGGGTTGTTGCAAGTCCTTGTTAATTGACCGTGTTCTGAAAATTTTTGACAATTGTTGCCAGTGTTGTCATTGCTTTTATGAAGGAGTAGCTTTTTGTGGTCCTTACTCCACTGTTCCCAAAGCGCCTATCTTGGATGAATGGTTTTAAAATGTTTAATTAAACATAGAAAGTGTGTGTGTGTGTGTGTGTGTGTGTGTGTGCACGTGCGCACAGTACATATGTCTGTCTGTGTCTGGTGTGTTTTAATCTCGTATATACATGTAATTTTTCATTTCTATCCATCTACTTATGCGACAAGTTGACTCACCTGAAAAGAGTCTGATGCTTGGAGGGATTGGGGGTGGGAGGAGACGGGGACGACAGAGAATGAGATGGCTGGATGGCATCACTGACTTGATGGACATGAGTCTAAGTGAACTCCGGGAGTTGGTGATGGACAGGGAGGCCTGGCATGCTGTGATTCATGGGGTCACAAAGAGTCGGACATGACTGAGCGACTGAAAAAAAAAATCCATCTACTTAGACTGTATACCTTCTGGGTCTGTATTGGTCTGAAATATTTATTTTAAATATATGTTATTTTTATAATTCTTTCAGCTTTCCTTTAAAGGTCAGCCTCCTTTCCCTCTTATATCATCATCTATACCTTTGTGTTTGGTTTTTAGCAGCAGTGCAATATTCAAGATTTTATCTTTCAGGCTTGAGCACATGATCAGGACACATAGGGTAATAATGCAACACGTCTTCAAGAGAACAGTAAGTTTGCTGTAGTGATAGAAAATCTGTTTAAATGTATTTAACAATCTTTCATGTAGAAACTAAAGACAATCCAACATAAATAGTATAAGTGTTCGGGACATGTGTGTGAGTGTATGTTTTCTATTCAACAAAAGAAACCTTTATTATAAATGTCCTCTAAGTTTCTCTTTCCTGGCTCTCCCAGCCAGGATCATGATCCAAAACAAGGATCCAAATTCACAAATATAAGCAGAAATATACACTCACTAAATCCCCATAGAGAAAACCCAGTTGGCAGAAAAAAATGATACTAACCTAAGTGTGAAGATATCCAATTTACCAATATAATCTTGTACTTCAGTTATTTTGGCCATGCTCAGTTGGAATATAACTATTCCCCTTTGGAATATTAAAGAATTCTTTCCTATCAGATTGTCTAGCAGCTCATCCTGTGTTTTCAGTGCCTGTCTTGTTAAAATAGTGAAGCAGGCAAAGTTCTGTCTTTAGTGCCCACAAATCCCCAGGCCGAATTTCTTGCTTCCTTGTTTCTTTTCTGTCACAGTACATGGGCAAGCAAGTAACTAGTCTCTATGTAAGGCTCTCTAAATGACCACAAACATGTTTTAATAACAAGCATTTTCATTTCAGAAAGGAGATGTAAATAGCAAAAGGGAATTTATACCCAACCCTAAGAATCTCACCATGTTTCTTTGTGTTAAACAAAGGCTGATGATCCTCTGATGTCTCTGTCTTTTCTTCCTTTTTTGCTTCCTTCCTTTCTTCCTCCCTCTTCCCCTCCCTCCCTTCTTTTCTCTTCCCTGCCCTCTCTCCCTCCCTTCCAGGCACAGATGAAACACTTCTTTTTATGTTATGACTCTCAAATATGGAGTATTAATCACACAAGTGCATAAAAATGACATACTGCTCAACTGGGGATTCTTTCAAGAAATGGAGGCTAGCAAGCTATATAATGGCAGGGTCTATGACTAGAATATTATGATGCTAAATAGAATAAAGCATCAGATATCGTTTAATTACCAATGGGCAAGAAGAGTTTCATTGAGCTCTTCCATCTTCACATTTTCAAAAAAATTTCTCCTTTTAGGAAACCACCCATATTCAGGAAAGCATGACCCTTTTTACAGGTGTGTACTAAAGCTCAATCACTTATTAGCACAGACCAAATAGCAGGCAGCAATTCCCACATTTGAGGCTTTCCTGGTGGCTCAGTTGGTAAAGAATCTGCCTGAATTACAGGAGAGCCAGGTACAATCCCTGGGGCGGGAAGATCCCCAGGAGAGGGAAATAGCAACCCATTCCAATATTCTTGCCTGGGAAATCCCAAGGACAGAGCAGCCTGATGGGTTACAGTCCATGGGGTTACAAGAATCAGACATGACTTAGTCACTACACCACTACTACTAGTCCCCACATTTACTCAGAATAATGCCATGTCTGTGTTCATACAAAGTTTTTGAAAATGGTTCATTTCAATTTGTCACTGGAAAGAGAGCATTGAAGGAATAAAAGTACTTAAGTCAGACAGATGTAGGTTTAAAACTATGTTCTGCTGTATATTTGCTCTTTTCCTTATATATAAAATATATGAATTTCCTTTGCCATATTGAAGGTTGAGATGTTTGAGATCAAGAGGATTAAATGAAATAATATATGAAAAGTACCTAGCACATGATAAGCACTCAGTGATTATTTTTGGCTACTGCTGACATTCAAAGAGAGTTTTAAGGGCCCCAAATAGAGTCAGTTCACATTTTATACATTTGTTTTTCTATAGTCACAGTTGTCCTTAATGCCCTCTAGCAGGAGATGATTTGGAACTGATGCAATGAGAAGCTTGTGCTAATTACTTTCCCCCATGGATACTTGCCTTTACATCTTTGAATCATCACCTGAGTCAGTTAAAGTTGGAGTATCCAACTTACTAAATGTCACTCTAGTGGCTGGAAAGTGTTAATGCCATTTACAAATGGAGTGTGTTATGCCCTAAAAAAAAAAAAATCTGAACGCAGATCCCTACATATCTACATGAATTAATCTCAGCCTGTTTTTCTCTCCCCCTGAAGCCTCAGTCTGTCAAAAGAGTAAGCTTCTAGATTCTTTTAAGCAATCTATATGTAAGAAAATGACTGAACCTTGCTTTATAAGTAGTCCCTTTCATTGTAGAGGACAATCATATTCTTGTGGAAAACAATCATATTCTGTCACAAATCTACTGCAATACAAATGAAGTGAGCAATAATAGCAAGCTATAGCTGAAGAATCAGAAAGGAGGTGGAGGTGAACTATAAGCAAGAGGCATGTGAATGCTGCACATACAGAAGAAGGAAGCTCTTTCTAAGTATATGTGATGTGTGAGTGTGTGAACGCATACACACGTGTGCACATGTATAATTTATAAAGTGCAGCTCCTTAGGATATAAGTATCTTATTAGAGATGTTGTTCTTTTAGTTTCCAAGTAAACAGGACACCAGAAAACATCCACCTTGAACTGTACTCTTGGCTTGACCCTGCCCCCCACCTCCTTCCCATACAAATCTCTCATAGGACATCACTAGTTCCTTCTGCCTGGCGATAGTCCCCAAATTATATTATTACTGGGCTGCTTCATGCTATCAAAAGTTGGATTATTAAGGAGCTGTGTGAGGCTTTGTTTCCTGATAATGAAAGCACAATGGCCATCTGAATGGAGATCAATACCTCACTTGGGGTTGTGTAATATTTTCTTTATTCCACTCCAGTTGCAATCCCCTCTTCCTAATTTTTCAAAATGCCACTGAAGCCCATTTCATGAAATTGCAAAGTAATATGACGGTGATAAATTACTGTTAGAAAGAGAAAATTTGCTGAAGCTATGGATTTGCATTGCCCTTGTCATTTTAGTTAAAATGAAGAATGCTTGGAATTGATACACAAACAACATTGTATTTTGGCCTTATTTATTAAGGAAGGTCCCTGAAGTAGCAGCTGGTTTTAATTACACTTTGCCATTGTGTGAAAAGAGAAAAAAATTGTCTGCTTGCACTTAGCTATTATCCATTTAGGACTTTCAAGGAATAGTTTGTTAAAGTATACTGGAAAAATGAAAGTCAGGATGATTGTTCTCAGAGACAAATCTATGAATTCTCTTTCAACCTGGCAAGTCATCAAACCAGGGCCCTCTGAGAGAAGCAGCCCAGTTGTTTTAGCATCAGTGCTTTCTCTGACTTTCTTCCTACTCCTCTTTCCAATATAATTTTTTCAGCCCTACATCAAAATTAAGAAGTCAAATACTCCTGCCCAAGTACATGTGGCTTTTTGCCCAATTCAGTCAGCTCATACTACTTACCCTTATATCAGATTCCTAGAACATTTTCCTGATCTGCCATCTGCAGCCTGACCCCCATTTTCTCTTCCCTCTAGTAAGTGTTAGAAAAGTTCCATTTTTTGTCTCATGAACCCCCTATCTTGAAATCACTGGGTAGTCCATTTAGCTGAATGGTTTACTCTGTGAAATGTGATTATTTGGTATAAAAACAGATAAGAATTTTGTTAATTTGATATGTTTAGGATAACAAAAGTATCACTAGGTTTTTCTTAAGCAACAATACATTTACTCTCTATGGAATGGGTAAGTCCATGGATGTTTTTCGTGACTGTGGAATCAAGTCACAATATTTCCCCTTGACTAGATAAGCATCTGTTGAGCATTTAGTGTGCTGTCCAACCAGTGGACAGGGACGATTGAGTAGGTGGAGGCAAAGGATGCTGAAGATGTGGATCCTGCACATAAAGACATGAGTAAGCGCTTTGCTCCCTTTGAAGGAATTGAATCACTGATTTTATAATCCTCCTGGAGTCTAAAGAGGTGCTAGTTAGTTCTAGCTCGGGTTCTAATTCTGGTTTTGCTTATAAACAGGTATTTGACTTTAGGCAAGGTCATTTTACCTATTTGGGTTCCTATTTAAATAGGGCAAGGGTAGCATGATTTGAGAGAATAAATTTGAAACATGTATATTACCCTATGTAAAATAGATGACCAGTGCAAGTTTGATGCATGAAGCAGGGCACGCAAAGCCAGTGCTCTTGGACAACCCAGAGGGATGGAGTGGGGAGGGAGGTGGAAGGGAGTTTAGGATGGGGGAACACATGTGCACCCATGGTTGATTCATGTCGACTGTATGGCAAAACCCACCACAATATTATAAAATAATTATCCTCCAATTATTATAAATTAATTAACTTTTAAAAAGACACCAAATTCACCCTAGAAAAATAGGAAAGCAAGCTGGATGCTTAATTTCTCTCTCTGTCTCTCTTGCACATTGTTATTGCTGTTTTAGTCACTAAGTCATGTCCAACTCTTTGCAACCCCATAGACTGTAGCCTACCAGGTTCCTCTGTCCTTGGGATTTTTCAGGCAAGAATACTGGAGTGGGTTGCCATTTCCTTTTCAAGGGGATCTTCCCGACCCAGGGATTAAACCTGCATCTCTTGCATTGCAGGTGGATTCTTTACCCCTGAGCCACCTGAGGTGTACATATTCTCAAATAAAACACAAAATAAGCAGTCAGTAGGTAGAATAATGCCTGGAGGAGGGCATGGCAACCCACTCTAGTATTTTTGCCTGGAGAATCCCCATGGACAGAGGAGTCTTGTGGGCTACAGTTCATAGGAGTCAGACATGACTTTGTCTGACACAAAGAGTCAGACATGACTGAATGACTCAGAACAGCACGGAGAGACTAATGGGTCAAAGATTGCGCCTTTTAATACATGTCTTATATTTTATTTTGTCTCTTAAGTACACAGAGTAATGGCTGTACTGAGAAATTTTGCCTTAACTAAAGTTTCGGGTTTATTTCAAATTTGTGAATAACTTGCTTTTCAACATGATTTTAGTATCTCTTCTCCCATTTTAAGCAGCCTAGACTAATTTTATATTCCAGTCCTGGGCATATACTACTCATTATAGATTAACATTTCTAGCATCTGTCAGAGACTCTGTCAAAACTGGATTATATACTCCAACTTTGTACATTCCTTGAAGGCAGTGGCTGTAAAATCTTCTTCTTCTTTGCAGAATCTAGCACAATTCCAGGCACATAACAGATACTTAGTTAATCCCTTCTGACAGAGATACCTTTGGGAAATGGCACTGAAATACAGCACCAATGTTTGGACATTCTTATTTGAATTTTGTAAAGATGATAAATTGGACCAACAGACTAAGACTGTGGTAATATTCAAAATCACATCAGTTCTAATTTATTAAGTACTTCCATTATCTCACTTAATCCTTATAGCAAACCTATAAAAATTCTAATATTCTCATTTACTTGTGGGGAAACTGAGGCATAGAGTGTTTACATAATTTTAATAATGGCATATCACTAATAAGTAGTGGAGGTAGGAGTTGAATTCATGGTTAGTTAGTAAGCATCTAGCCACTGTTGGATTGCCTTAATTCCCATCCTATCTAAAAAGAAAAAAGCATAGCATAAACTTCTTTTTAAGTTCCAACCCTAGAGATAGCCATGTTTTCCCTCTTTGAAACTGACTCTAATAGAAGGCTTCTTTCCCTAAGAAAGTGAAGTGAACTTGGTATTAAGAATCTCTTTGAATGGGAAAACACATTCTCATTTTTTACTATGAAGTCATGGAAATGAATAATTATGGAACTGGAGAGCTGGTTCTTATTTTAAAAATAGCTCATTAATTGTAAACTGTTATTGATTTGGGTTCCCCCATTGGCTCAGCCGTAAAGAACCCGTCTGCCAATGCAGGACACTTAAGAGACCCAGGTTCAATTCCTGGGTTGGGAAGATCCCCTGGAGGAAGGCATGACAACCCATGGACAGAGGAGCCTGGCGGGCAACAGTCCATAAGGCCGCAAAGAGTGGGACATGACTGACGTGACTTAGCATGCAGGCACTCACATTATTTATTTTTCTCTTCTATTGTTACTTAAAGGCAGACTTGTTTTTATGTTAAAAGTATTAACATAAATGTAAAAGGATGTTAATATTCTTCTCAAAATTCAACATTTTATAGAGATGGACCCTGCATTTATAGGCATCCTGATGAGTACTGCTTCACCCACTGCTGAATTTTAAACAGACTCTGGATAGCCAAAAGGGACCACCGATAGATATATTTGCAAATCTAAGGAATAGGGAAATGAACCATTCTCCCACTTAGTAGATTACTAACCCAGCAAGGAAAGTACTGTCAAAGTTTCTGAGTGAGAAAATTTACCTGCCTTTTCTGTGCTAGGGGCTTTCTCTCTTTGTTCAAGGACAAAGGGCTTTTAAGCAAATACTTCTCTGATTCAGTCCAGCTTTAAAGCTGCTTGTGGCTGCTTGTTAGCTGTCAATAAGCCTGTTATCTTTGTTCTCTAGTTTTTATCTCTTTTAAGGGCACAAGCTCCCTTGAACATGCTCAGTGGGCATATTTTATCCTTGACATTATTGATGTCACACATATATCTTAGACGGTCCAAATTGGCATATTCCAAGGATTTGCAAGGGATAGAGGTAACATCACTGAGAGCCAGAATTGATGGCCAAGTCGCAGAGCCAGGTGACGATTTTGTCTCCTGAATGAGAAATCAGAGCACTGCATGTCCCTCATTACGAGCATGATCCTTAGGAAGCTGACCTTTGTGGCACAAGACTTCTTGGTGACATCACAGAATACCTAATCTCAAATAATTTAGGCCTTTTATTCATCTGCATTTCATTGTCAAGGCATAATTAAAATATTCTTGGAAAATACATGCTTTTAGCGTAAATGAATAATATATTGAGTCAAGTTGTTTGGATATCACAAGATAAAACTGCTTTATCTTCTGTAGCTAATAATTCTTGGCATTAAGATTATGTTTTGGGGTGGGAGAACAGTCTGCATGAGTGCTCTGATTGGTCATGGAATACTAATTGGCTGCAGGCATCATGTTTAGAGCCCCAACTTAAAGTTGACAAGGATGATAGCTTTCATTTGTATGCAAAAGCTCCAACTGTCCCTTTAAGATAGATGACTAGATCCTGTTTCATCTGTCACTCTGTCTTTGCTTTTTAATAGATGAAAGAAAAATGAAAGACAGAACCATCCAATCCATGCTTTTCAAAATCATCTTAGACCAAAAAGGGTGCCTCAGTTGTCTTGCTTCTCAAAAGTATACTTAATTATTTTCATCAGATTAGGAAGAATGAGCTGTATCTTAGTCTATTTGGGCTGCTGTAACAAAGAGTTTTCCAGTACTCTTGCCTGGAAAATCCCATGGACGGAGGAGCCTGGTAGGCTACAGTCCATGGGGTCACAAAGAGTCGGACATGACTGAGTGACTTCACTTTCAGTTTTCATTTTCATGCATTGGAGAAGGAAATGGCAACCCACTCCAGAACTCTTGCCTAGAGAATCCCAGGGACAACGGAGCCTGGTGGGCTGCCATCTGTGGGGTCGCACGGAGTTGGACACAACTGAAGCGACTTAGCAGCAGCAGCAGCAACAAAGACACCACGTAGACTGAGAGGCTTATACAACAGAAATTTGTCCCTTACAGTTCTGCAAGCTGGGAAGTTCAAGATCAAGTCACTGGCAGATTTAGTCTAATGAGAGCCTGATTCCTCATTGACGGTTATTTTCTCAATGTAACCTCATGTGGTAGAAGAGGCAAAGGATTTTTCTAAGGAAATCTTTTATAATGGCACTAATCTCATTCGTAAGACTTAACACATCCCAAATGCCCCATTTCTGAATATTATCATGTTGGTCATTAGATTTCAACATATTAATTTTGAGGGGACACATACATTCAGATCATAGCAAGCTGGTATAAGGTGAATATTCACTGAAAAATATTGAACACAGCATGTTATCTCTATTTTTAAGACTTTAACAGTAGTATTTCTACTCTTATAAGATAGAGTTTTTGATGACTAAAGAGAAATGAAATTTAAGGTCCTAGTGAAATGAAGTATTGACTTCCATTTCTTCCACCATGCTACTAAATTGCTTGGACAATTACTCAGGCAAGGATTGAATTTATATGAAGCTAAAGAGCAACGCTTAGCATAAGGAAATATCTTGGGCCCTGAAAGAACAACTTATTCCAACATAATTCCCAGTGGATTAGGATCAGTGGTGGTGGTGGTGGTTTAGTCACTAAGTCATGTCCGACTATTGCGACCCCATGGACTATAGCCTGCCAGGCTCCTCTGTCCATAGGATTCTCCAGGCAAGAATACTGGAGTGGGTTAGGATTCAGTTCAGTTTCAGTTCAGTCGCTCAGTCGTGTCTGACTCTTTGCGACCCCATGAATCACAGCACGCCGGGCCTCCCTCTCCATCACCAACTCCCAGAGTTCACTCAAACTCATGTCCATTGAGTCGGTGATACCATCCAGCCATCTCATTCTCTGTCATCCCCGTCTTCTCCCGCCCTCAAACCCTCCCAACATCAGAGTCTTTTCCAGTGAGTCAACTCGTCACATGAGGTGGCCAAAGTATTGCAGTTTCAGCTTTATCATCAGTCCTTCCAATGAACACCCAGGATTGATCTCCTTTAGAATGGACTGGTTGGATCTCCTTGCAGTCCAAGGGACTCTCAACAGTCTTCTCCAGCACCACAGTTCAAAATCATCGATTCTTCGGTGATCAGCTTTCTTCACAGTCCAACTCTCACATCCATACATGACCAAGGGAAAAACCATAGCCTTGACTAGACGGACCTTGGTTGGCAAAGTAATGTCTCTGCTTTTTAACATACCATCTAGGTTGGGCATAACTTTCCTTCCAAGGAGTAAGCGTCTTTTAATTTCATGGCTGCAATCAGCATTTGCAGTGATTTTGGAGCCCCAAAAAATAAAGTTTGACACTGTTTCCACTGTTTCCCCATCTATTTCCCATGAAGTGATGGGACCAGATGCCATGATCTTTGTTTTCTGGTTAGGATTAGATTTTACTAAATAGAATAGAAAATTACATATTGGAAAACTCTATTGAATAGCTTTACAAACACATAAACATTCATTCTCTCAAAGCAAAAAGAATCAAGAGTTAGATAATACAGCGTTGGTATGGAAACTTCAAGAAGTCATCGGGAATCTAGGCTTTTACTCTCTTTCTGCTCCTCCATTTTTTTTGCTTTTAACTTCCATCCCCAGATTACAAAATGGTTGCTAGAGCTCCAGACATCAAAACTGTATTCAGTGGAGCAGATTACTTAAATTCATGAGGTAAATATCACCTTGGAAATAAAAACCAGAAGAAAATCAAACATAGGATGGGGGAATTGTGATAGCGAAAATTGAAAGAAAAGCCTAGATAATGAGTCTCCAAACTTTTCATCAGAATCCTCTGTGTGTGGTTGGTTAAGAATATATATTTTCATCCCCCACCTTAGACCTGGTTCTAGGGGGGACCCAGGAATCTGAATTTTAACTAGCTCTCTTGGTAATTCTGATATTTAGGGAATGGATTTTCTACAGTGATATAAACACTCTAAGAAGCAAACACAAAGCTATATAATGGTTTAATGGAATAGACATTATTTTTTTCACACAAAGTTCTAAAAAAAAGTCTTCTTAATTCAAGTTTTTATGTTCCTTCGTTCTTCAAATTTTACCACCTCTAGCATGTAGCTTCCAAAGTCTCCATTATCATCTATATCAAGCTGATGAAGGAACATGAAAAAACTCATGTGTGAAATTTTTATGGGCCAGGTCTGGAATTGATACATATATCACTTCCATTCACATTGTATTAGCTAGAATTCAGACTCATAGTCACATCTGACTGCAGTGGAGGCTGGTACATAGAGTCTAGATATCTACTCAGAAAGGAAAGAAAACAGATTTTGCACAACAGCTAGCAGTCTCTGTCACAGGAAAGTTTGGGGATAAGGCTAGCTTTGTGGGCACAGGACTTGTGGAGTCATAAGGCTCCCATGCTTAGAAGGGTCCCCTACTTGGTTTAATGATCTGCTGTTACTTTCTAAAAATTCTTAAGTATTGAACAAGAGGCCCCACATTTTCATTTTGCACTGGCCTTCACAAAATCCTTACCTTGTCCTATTTAGAGAAGAATTGCTCAGAGCATGAGGCAGGGCCAGAGAAATGTGGCACAGTGAGGAACCTTGGGCAGGCAGCAGGCACGGTACTTCAGAAGTGTTGATTAGTGATTCAATGTTGTTGACCACCAAAGAGCCCTCTCTCAGGGTGCTGTCCAGTTCTGCATATTTTATCAGTGACTTAGATGACACATAAATTATGCTTATCACATTTGCAGATGAGAGGAAGTTGGGAGGGACAGTTAATTCTTTGGAGAACATAATTCTTATTCAAAAAGATCTCAGTAGTTTGGAATGATGGGTTGAAACTAACCAGATGACATTTAATAAAAAAAAATGTAAAGTTTTTCATTAAGGTCCAAAAATCCAACTGCAAAAGTACTGTCTCGGGATTTTATTTGGCTCAGAGCACAAGCAGGGTGACTAGGTTGCCAAAAATGCTAATTCCGCCTTAGTCTGCATCACAGGAAGGTAGGGTCCAGAACAATAGAAGTATTGGTTCCACTGCGCTTTAGATGACATCTGAAATTGTGTGTTCAGTTTATTTTGCCTTATTTAAGAGGCCTACTGACAGAATACATTTTGCCCCAAAAAAGTTGTCTAGGATGGTAAAGGGTTATGAAATACATGTCACCTAAAAGACAATGGACAATTGAAGGAACTGGGAATGTTTTACCTGGAAAGGGTAAGAGTTTCAGAAGGGCAGGGGGGTGAAAGAAATCAAGAGATCTGTCTGCAAATATTTTAGGCATTGGTATATAAAAAGTGTGTTGGTTTATTTTGTGTTATATCAAAGAGCAGAAATAGGACTGACAGATAAAACATGCAAAGAGACAAACTTAAGAGGAAGGAAGGTAAAGAATACAATTTTAATAGAGTTATTTAAAATTGGAATGATCAACCTTGTGAGGTGGTAGGCTATTACAGAAAAGTTATCAAGCCAAGACTAAATGCTGGGGACTCTTTAGAGGGAATTTATGTGTTAGGAGGACTATTGTATTTCTAATAATGATTTTGTAGGACTAAATTTTGTTGCGGTGACAAATTGATTGGGATTCTGTTAAGCTTATACTTAGCAAGAATTCTGGAGCCAGACTACCAAAATTCAAGCCTCAGCTCTGTTTCTTACTAGATATGTTACCTCCAGCAGTTCACCTAACCTTTTTATGCCTCAATGCTAAAGCTGAAACTGCAATACTTTGGCCACCTCATGCGACGAGTTGACTCAGTGGAAAAGACTCTGATGCTGGGAAAGGTTGGGGGCGGAAGGAGAAGGGGACGACCGAGAGTGAGATGGCTGGATGGCATCACCGACTCTGTGGACATGAGTTTGAGTGAACTCCGGGATTTGGTGATAGACAGGGAGGCCTGGCGTGCTGTGATTCATGGGGTCGCGGAGAGTCGGACACGACTGAGCGACTGAACTGACTGACTGACTGATTTTATCTGTAAAATAGAGATACTAAAAATATGTACTTCAATCATAGAATTATTGTTATTGTCTCTGTAAATGAATTGGTCTTCCCTGGTGGCTCAGTGGTAGAGTCCACCTGGCAATGTAGGAGATGCGAGTTCGATCCCTGGGTTGAGAAGATGCTCTAGAGAAGGAAATGGCAACCCACTCTAGTATTCTTGCCTGGAGAATCCCATGGACAGAGGAGCCTGGTGGGCTTTAGTCCATTGACTCACAAAGAGTCGGACACAACTTAGCAGCTAAACAACAATATAAATGAATTAAAATCAAAGTCCTTAGAGTAGAACTTGACTTATGGTAAGTGCCACAGGGGTGTTATATGTTATTTTCCGTAAATATAATTAATGGTGATTCTTCTCCCTTGCTTTAGTAAATTTATTGTTTCATTGCAGTTAGATACATTTATACTATACATTTTAAAAAATGGTATGGTGGCAAAACCTTTTAAAACACTGAACAGGCAACCAAGTTGGTCATGTAGATTTCCTCCTCAGGGACTGCAAAGAACGGCAGAAAACAGCTGTATGTCTGGGATGCATTGTTGGAAATTATTACTTTAAGAGGATATATCCCACTTTATACCTTATATTTTTAGAGTTCTTTTTTAACTGCATAGGACTTTTGTATTTTTTTAAATTTCATTTGATCTTTATATTAACCATACAAACTATATAGGGTGATTATCATGCTCATTTTGAAGATGGGGAGACTCAACCACTGGAAAGTTCTCTGAATTTCCCAAGGCCACACAATAAATTATTAACAGTGTGGATTAGAACTCAGGTCTCTGAGATTTCAGCCCAGGGCTTAGACAATACACCACATGGAGAGTGAGTTGCGTTTAGTCTGTCCATTCTCTGGAAGATATTTCATTAAACTGATGGAAGTACCTTCTATTATTGTGCCAGTCATTTGCAGCAAAATTTCCTTTTCATTTTGCAGGTGTGTGTGTGTGTGTGTGTGTTAGTCCCTCAGTCATGCCTGACTCTTTATGAGCCCATGGACTGTAGCCCACCAGGCTTCTGTATCCCTGGGATTCTCCAGGCAAGAATACTGGAGTGGGTTATCATTTCCTTCACCAGGGGATCTTTCTGACCCAGGGATCGAACCCAGGTTTCCACATTGCAGGAAGATTCTTTATCATCTGAGCCACCAAGGAAGCCCTTGCAAGGGTAGGAGGACTCAATAAAGTCACTGACTGAAGTTCATTGCATTTGCCATATAGATACTATTGAAACACACCTGCCATCTCATCTGTTTCCTTACACAATATTACAAATATTTTTTAAGCTTGTAGAGAAAAAGCCAACCCCCTTAACAAGGCAGAAGTTGGCCATGTGAGTTTTAGATCTGGATCTCTATATACAAGTACTGGTTGTTGCTTAGGGAAAATGGGACTGTTTAAGTGAAAATTGCTTTGGTGATCCTGTTGCTCTGTCTCTACCCTACTTCCAGTTCTTCCCTTCAGTACCCTACCCTGGTCCTTTCAACCTTCCTTTCATTGCCATACTTACTCTCAGTGATATATTATGTTGGATTCTCTCCCAAGAAGTAGATACAAATCGATGTTTTTTTTTTTTTTGATTGGCAAATTCTGGGAGAAATATCAATAACCTCAGATATGCAAATGACACCACCCTTATGGCAGAAAGTGTAGAGGAATTAAAAAGCCTCTTGATGAAAGTGAAAGAGGAGAGTGAAAAAGTTGGCTTGAAGCTCAATATTCAGGAAACAAAGATCATGGCATCTGGTCCCATCACTTCATGGGAAATAGATGGGGAAACAGTGGAAACAGTGTAAGACTTTATTTTTTGGGCTCCAAAATCACTGCAGATGCTGATTGCAGCCATGATATTAAAAGACATTTACTCCTTGGAAGGAAAGTTATGACCAACCTAGATACTATGTTAAAAAGCAGAGACATTACTTTGCCAACAAAGGTCCATCTAGTCAAGGCTATGGTTTTTCCAGTGGTCATGTATGGATGTGAGAGTTGGACTGGGAAGAAAGCTGATCGCCGAAGAATTGATGCTTTTGAACTGTGGTGTTGGAGAAGACTCTTGAGAGTCCCTTGGACTGCAAGGAGATCCAACCAGTCCATTCTAAAGGAGATCAATCCTGGGTGTTCATTGGAAGGACTGATGCTAAGGCTGAAACTCCAATACTTTGGCTATCTCATGAGACAAGTTGACTCACTGGAAAAGAGTCTGATGCTAGGAGGGATTGGGGGTAGGAGGAGACGGGGATGACAGAGAATGAGATGGCTGGATGGCATCACCGACTCGATGGACAAGAGTCTGAGTGAATTCCAGAAGTTGGTGATGGACAGGGAGGCCTGGCATGCTGTGATTCAAGGGGTCGCAAAGAGTCGGACATGACTGAGCAATTGAACTGAACTGAAATGAATACCATTGATAAAGCTATGAGCCAGTTCTCTTCTTTGCACTTCAGAAACATGATCTCATTTATCCTCATAAGGATCCCAAAGAATTGGTACAGTTACTATCCACAGTTATGCACTGACTCCCGGAGGAATTAAGAAACATGATCAGGGTCACGCAATAGGTGGCAGAGCCGGATTCAAACTCAGGTATTCTTAACCCAAAATCTGTGCTTTCAACAGCAATATTATAGAGTTTGTAACCTAGATAGTGGGTGGCAGATGTTTCAAAAGTTGGAAGAAGCTTTCCTTTTAAAATCATAACATATAAGCAGCCATCTGCTCTGAATTAGGGTGAGATCAGCTCAATGCTGATGAACTTCACAGACATTTCCAAGGTCTGGATACACATAAGACAGGCAAGAATGAGGAGCTTTTGCCATCCCAGGAACTAAAATTCTCTCTTCAAGAAATAGACAGTGCCTTTTTCTTCTTTAAGTCTCTCTGAAACTAAATGGCTATATGCTAGTGAGTTCCAGCTGTCAGGCTCAGACTGAAGCATTGATGGGGCATTGGCCCATAGACAAAGATCCAGAAGGCCTGGGGTTTCGTTAGACACATAAGTAACTTGGCAAGCTAAAAGCAGAGCAGTAGACACTGAGTCATCTAATGCAGCAAGATTGATCTGCAGTGTTTTAACTGGTTGGTAACCCCAGGTAACCACCCTTACAGAAGAAAGTTTCCTGAAAAGACTTTTGTTCTCTCACAAATGACCTGACCACTTCTTGACTAAAGACACTATTAGAGAAAGTGCATGTTTGCTGTAGAAACATCCAGTGGAACCAGATCAACATGGCATAAGGCCAGAGCAGCCTTGAGCACCTGGGTTTCATCTGTCCTGGAATGTTCTGCAGGGAAGCACTAGTCCAGATCAGTGGATGATGAGTGCAGGGAGGGGCTACATGTAGACCCTAAGGTGAGTTAGACCACACTTGGAAGCTGCTTCATTTAAACCAGTATGAAGAAGACTGTAGTATGGAGTGACAGGAAGTGACTATCCTGTCATAGCATTAGCCTGCCTTATGGTAATGAAAGACTTCTTATTCACAGATGCAGATTCTCCTGAGCACTGAGTCCAATCTCTGGACAAAATTATATCAGGAGACAAATAATAATGACAGCTGAGGAAGTACTTATCCTAAAATATGAGTCTTTCGTTAAAGTTCTGCAGTTAGAGGTAATGTTTATGAGGTTGATTCAAAAAGTCAAGACATTCTGTTTGGGGAGATTTGGATCCTATTTTGAAAAATTCCTGAGAGTTCATATCTCAGTTTCTGGAGATAGCAATCCTTACCCTACTAGCCTCCCAATTGGATTTATTGAGATAATAATTGAAAAGTGAAAGTTCTTTGTAAATTCAGTTGATTTGTCTTCTCTTATCTTTGATACTTCTATATTCGGTAATTGTGTCTCAAAATCACCCAACTTATATTTTCTCCTTGGAACTGTGAACAATTGTAATTGGCTTTATTTGAAAATCAATTTCAACATCATAGATCATCAACTTATATTTGATTAATTGAATTAGTGCTCATCAGTGTTATGAAGACAGGGAACAAGCTTGGAAACCTCCCAGAGTGCTGCTCTCACGTGGGAAATCAATCAAGATTTTGAAGGGCCAGGTTCTGACTTCGGTGATGAAAATGCAATGCAAAATGATTTTATTTTCAGATATATTTGTACTAGGATTGAGTTGATTTGGAAAACTATTACATCCTAGAGAGTTTTAGAGAAAAAGAGCCTAGCTTTGATGTTAGATAGACATAGATTTGGGTGACAGTTCTGCTACTTTTTCTAGCTGGTTAGGTTACCCAACCTCTCTGGACCTTAATTCCCTCAACAGTAAGACAGAAATTATAGCAGTACTCACATCATAGGAATGCTGTTAGTATTAAATGACACAAGGAGACTACAGAATAGGAGTGAAGGAATGAGAATTTAAATCCTGGTTCTGTCCCTTAGTAGCTGGGTGTCCTTAGGTGAGGAGTATAACTTCCCTGAATCTCAGTTTCTTCATCTGCAAAGTCAAAAGACCCTGAAATTTATAGGTTTTTGATGACCATGCATTTGACTTGCTCTCTTGCAAAGGAATGGGTCAATCACAATCATGAAAAATTCTCTGGAAATGCAAAGCTGACATAAAGGGATAATGCCTTGTAATTGATACTGGCTGTTTTTTTTTCAACTTCAGACCCCAAATTAACACAGTTTTTATGTTAGACAAGTTCTTCACTTAGGAGGACAATTCCTGACTTCTAAATATCACATCATGTTTCATGCCCACCAAAATAATATTCAGTGATTGGAAAATTATTATTGGCATGAACCTTTGATTCTAAAATGATTCTTTATTTAATGTCTACAGTTGTAGTCCTCACTAAGCACTACTGTTGTTCAGTCACTCAGTCATGTCCAACTCTTTGAGATCTCATGGGCTGCCAGGCTTCTCTATCCTTCACCATCTCACAGAGTTTGCTCAAACTCGTGTCCATTGAGTCAGTGATGCCATCCAACCATCTCATCTTTCCCTTCTCCTCCTACCTTCAATGTTTCCAAGCATCAGGATCTTTTCCAAGGAGTCAGTTCTTTGCATCATGTGGCTAAAGTATTGGTGTTTCAGCTTTAGCATCAGTCCTTCCAGTGAATATTCAGGACTGATTTCCTTTAGGATGGACTGGTTGGATCTCCTTGCAGTCCAAGGGACTCTCAAGAGTCTTCTTCAACACCACAGTTCAAAAGCATCAATTCTTCTTTGCTCAGCCTTCTTTATAGTTCAGCTCTCACATCCATACATGACTATTGGAAAAACCATAGCTTTGACTAGATGGACATTTGTCGGCAAAGTAATATCTCTACTTTTTAATACGCTGTCTAGGTTGGTCATAGCTTTTCTTCCAAGGAGTAAGCGTCTTTTAATTTCATGGCTGAAGTCACCATATACAGTGATTTTGGAGCCCAAGAAAATAAAGTCTGTCACTGTTTCTATTCTTTCCCCATCTATTTGCCATGACTCCGGGAGCTGGTGATGGACAGGGAGGCCTGGCGTGCTGTGATTCATGGGGTCACAGAGAGTCAGACACAACTGAGCGAATGAACTGAACTGAACTGAACTGATGAGACCAGATGCCATGATCTTCAATTTTTTCAACGCTGAGTTTTAAGCCATCTTTTTCATTCTCCTCTTTCACCTTTATCAAGAGGCTCTTTAGTTATTCTTCACTTTCTGCCATAAGGGTGGTGTTAACTGCATATCCGAGGTTATTGATATTTCTCCCCTCAATCTTGATTCTAGCTTGTGTTTTATTCAGCCTGGCATTCCGCATGATGTACTCTGCATATAAGTTAAATAACCAAGGTGACAATATACAGCCTTGACATACTCCTTTCCCAATTTGAAACCAGTATGTTGTTCTATATTCAGTTCTAACTGTTGCACTATAAGCACATCCAAATGGTTAAAATTACTTACATGATATTTTGCTTTTTTTTATTCTTTTGCATTACAAAACTTTTTAATGGTAGGCCATGTGTGCCCAGTCAGTTCAGTAGTTGTAGATAAATAAATCACTAAGCTTAAAACAGAAGTATCAATAACAGCCCAATGTACTCAAATTACAATGTACACGATTTACTAATTGTCTTGATGGACTTCTGTTTTAAAAACTAAAGACTATGGCCCTGTTCACAAACTGATTTGCCTGAAATGAAACCAGTAAACAAAAGTTTTCATTAAAATAAAACGCATGCAGTGTATTAATATGTTGTTCCATATGACAGCCAAGATTTCATATCCTTCTGTAAATTGTATTTGTATTTTATTTGATTACCCATTGTGACATTTTAGTAGGCAGAATAACGGCTCTCCAAAGATGTCCACATATTAATCTGTTAGGTTATATAGCAAAGGCAAATTAAGTTTGCAAATAGAATTACGATTGCTAATCATGTGACTTTAAAATAGAGAAGTTTTTCTTAATTACCCAAATGAGCCCAGTGCAATCACAAGTGTCCTTAAAAGTGAAAGAGGGAGGCAGAAGAGAAGGGTTATATGACATCATGTGAGAAGGACTCAAGCTACCTTTGGTGGCTTAGTGGATAGAAGAAGACCAAGCACCAAGGGATGTGGGCAGTCTCTATAAGCTGGAAAAGGAAAGGAAATAAATTGTTGCCTAGGGCCTCAGTGAAGGACACAACCTTGACAACATCTTTATTTTTAGTTCTGTAAGATCCATGTTAGACTTCTGACATCTCAAACTATAAGATAATAATAAATATGTTGTCTTAATCCACTCTGTTTTTGAAAACTTGTTGTAATAGCAAGAAAAGCTAAAATAGGCAATTTCTACTTCTTGTCATTCATTTGTACATGCCTATCTCTCATACTAGATTAGCTCTTTAGATACCACTCCATATATTCTTCAAATTTGTGCTTTACATCCCCAACCCCAGCATAGACACACACACTGTTTAATAGAGTACCATTTTAAAATAGAAGAGCTATAAACTTTTGTTAGCTGATTGAAAGAATGAATAACACCAAATAATCCAAATTGAATTTTTATCCCACTATTTGACTATTAGAATTGTATAGATGCAGAGGAAGTTATTCAAAGCAGAAAGACTCATTCATAGAGAACAAACATATGGATATCAAAGGGGAAAGGGGAGGGTGGGATGAATTGGGAGATTAGGATTGACATATATGTACTATTGATATTATGTATAAAACAGATCATTAATGAGATAGAACTAATGAGAATTGTATAGCACAGGGAACTCTACTCAATGCTCTGTGGTGACCTAAATGGTAAGAAAATTAAAAAAAGGGCATATATGTATTGTTATTGCTGATTCACTTTACTGTACAGTAGAAACTAACAAAACATAGTAAGGCAAATATACTCCAATAAACATTAAAAAAAAACATATTCAGTCAGTTAATAACTATTTTTGAGATGTTTATATGAAAACCGGATATGTTTTGAATAAGAAAGAAACAGAGTTTGAAGTCGAAAAACAAGGAAGAGAGGTAACAGTATAGAGTAGTATCTATGAGCTCAGACTCAAGAGTCAAATAAACTTAGGTTGAATCCTGGACCCATAATGTATTTATCAGCAATATGACTTTAGGCAAGTCACTTAATCTCACCGAACCTCAGTTTTCTCATCTGTCAAATATTGATAATGTTAGGACCTACTTCATATATTGTTTTGAGAATTTAATGATGGATTGAATATAAAAGAGCTTGGCATGGAATGCATCAGTTCAGTTCAGTCGCTCAGTCATGTCTGACTCTTTGTGATCCCATGGACTGTAGCATGCCAGGCTTCCCTGTCCATCACCAACACTCAGATCTTAATCAAACTCATATCCATCAAGTTGGTGATGCCATCCAACCTTCTCATCCTCTGTCATCCCTTTCTCCTCCTACCTTCAATGTTTCCCAGCATCAGGGTCTTTTCCAATGAGTCAGTTCTTCACATCAGGTGGCCAAAGTATTGGTGCTTCAGCTTCAGCATTAATTCTTCTAATGAATATTCAGGACTTATTTCCTTTAGGATGGACTGGTTGGATCTTCTTGCAGTCCAAGGGACTCTCAAGAGTCTTCTCCAACACCACAGTTCAAAAGCATCAATTCTTCACTGCTCAGCCTTCTTTATGGTTCAGCTCTCACATCCAAACATGACTATTGGAAAAACCATAGCTTTGACTAGATGGACCTTTGTCGGTAAAGTAATGTCTCTGCTTTTTAATATGCTGTCTAGGTTGGTCATAGCTTTTCTTCCAAGGAGCAAGCATCTTTCATGCCTGCAGTCACCATCTGCAGTGGCATGCTTAATCAATATTAGCCATGGGGTGGTGGCAGGAATATTGATCTTTAATTCAGAAAACCTGGGTTTTAGTTTTATGCTTTATCACTAATTTGAAATATAATGTTCAGCAACTCTTTTTCTGCCTTTCAATTTCTTCATCTGTCAAAATAGCCAGATAAATGAGACAAATAAGTACCTGTCTAGCTCCAAAATTATCCATCTTTGAGTATCTTATTATATTCCTAAACCTATCAGGACCAAATTTCTACAATCTGACAGATCAGTAACCACAAAAGTCAATGAGGATCTTGATGCAAGTTGAAACTTGATCTATCTAATAAAGATACATGATGGAATGCTATTCCTCTTTGAAAAAGAAGGAAATCTGTTTGCAACAATATGGATGGACCTAGAGGGCACTGTACTAAGTGAAATAAGTCAGACAAGACAAATACTGCATGATACCACTTATACATGGAATCTAAGAAAAAGCCAAACTCATAGAAACAGAGACTATTGCAGTGGTTACTAGGAACTGCAAGGTGGGAAAAATGGTGAGATGTTGATCAAAGAGTAGAAACTTATTAGAAGATGAATAAGTTCCAGGAATCTTATACATAGCATGGTGACTATAATGAACATTATTGCAATATGTATTTGAATATTGCTAAGAGAGTAGACTTTAAATGTTCTCACCACAAAAAGGAAATTATAATTATGTGACCTGATGGAGGTATTAGTTAACTCTATGGTGGCCAACAAAGGTCCGTCTAGTCAAGGCTATGGTTTTTCCCGTGGTCATGTATGTATGTGTTAGTTGGACTGTGAAGAAAGCTGATCGCCGAAGAATCGATGCTTTTGAACTGTGGTGCTGGAGAAGACTCTTGAGAGTCCCTTGAACTGCAAGGAAATCCAACCAGTCCATTCTAAAAGAGATCAATCCTGGGTGTTCATTGGAAGGACTTATGCTAAAGCTGAAACTGCAATACTTTGGCCACCTCATGCGACGAGTTGACTCACTGGAAAAGAGTCTGATGCTAGGAGGGATTTGGGGTAGGAGGAGACGGGGACGGCAGAGAATGAGATGGCTGGATGGCATCACCGACTCAATGGACATGAGTTTGAGTGAACTCCGGGAGTTGGTGATGGATAGGGAAGCCTGGCGTGCTGTGATTCATGGGGTCGCAAAGAGTCGGACACGACTGAGCAACTAAACTGAACTGAACTGATGGTGGTAATTGTATTGCAATATAAAAGTGTATCAAATCAATACATTGTGTGTCTTAAACTTGTGCATACATGCTAAATCACTTCAGTCATGTCCACCTCTTTGCAACACCATGGACCGTACCTGCCAGGCTCCTCTGTCCAGGGGGTTCTCTAGGCAAAAATACTGAAGTGGGTTTCCATTTCCCTCTCCAAGATCTTAAACTTACACAGTTATGTGTCAATAAAGCTGAAAAAATAAAACTAATCAATCTTCTATGTGTAACCTCTCATTATTTTAGTGCTAACTATATCCCAAGTTGTATGTGGAACTCAGAAGTACACTATATTATGTAATTTATTCGATAGTAACCACATTTGGAATGTGTCAGACATCAACAATTTAAGTGCCCCGGGAGTACTATTTTAAAGACAGAAGGCAAAATCTTTCTTGAGGGGGAAAAGGCAAAAGTGAAGAAAAAGCATGTTCTGTGAAGAGAGAGAGGGAAAAAAAAAAAAAAAGAAACCTACTGTCACAACCTCTGTTTAAGTTTCCATTTCCCCCAAGGTTGTTTCCTTTTCAAGTTTGAAGAAGTTGTTTTATGTCTGGGCAGATTTGTGCTGAATAAACATTGTTCTCTCCAGAGAAGGGCCCTGTGTCAAATGACATTGAGAAGAAATTGCCCTGCCTTTATGTTCAAGCTTTCCCAAAGCTCATGCATTGCTCAAAACTCAAATATTAGTTTAAATAAATAGGGAATCTAGAGGAAAGGGCACCTTAGGGCAACTTCACAGCAACTCTGACCATTCATGACCCTCAAGGCACATCCATTGAATTGCAAGGCAGGATAAAGTCTTTGAGCCACATGCCCAGAGCAGTTGCTGGGGATGGGAAGGTCAGGAGTTCTGAGCTGTGCAGGGAGCAATGGCCTGGCAGATGTCAACAATTAGCACTTCCCTGGCAACTTAGTATCTGTTTGTTAAAGGATCACCTACTGAGTCAAAGAAAATACCTGACTTAAAGTTTTATGCTAAATAAAGACAAATACTTGGAATGACTTTAAATGATGGCAGGAGTATTTTAATGGAACTAGACTGTGTTTGTATTAAAAGAACAGTTTAATCCTATGAATGTGACCTCCTGTCTATTTACCTCTGAGTTTTCAATAATTTTATCTTTTAAATGCATGCATTAGGATCATGAGCCACCACTATCAGTAATAGTGACATGTATGTGTGTGTTAGTCGCTCAGCTGTTTCCAACTCTGTGGCCCCATGGACTATGGCCTGCCAGGCTCCTCTGTCCATGAAATTCTCCAGTCAAGAATATTGGAGTGGGTCACCATTTCCTTCTCCAAATAGTGACTTACTAAAGGGAATTATTTTTACTTAGGAGTAGGGAGGTATGGGAGACGCACATCCAAATATCTGAAGGTCAAGTCATCAATGATCTGAAACAAATCTACAATGACTCTTGGAATCACTGGCTTGATTTTTTTTCCCTGACCCTATCACAGCTTTTCTACCATCACTGGAACAGATAGAGAATATATATTCGTTCTGGATGGAATTGATAGATGAATAATATGTCAGTCTGCCCCCTCCTATTTTAAATGAAACAAAGATATTGAGTTTTGGTGGAGAAGATATTTATAAAAAAGTAATTGCTGTAGTGCTTAATTGATGGAGGGCTTCCCACGTGGTTCAGTGGTAAAGAATTTGCCTGGCAGTACAGGATACACAGGTTTGATCCGAGTCGAGAAGATCCCCTGGAGAAGGAAATGGCAACCCACTTTAGTATTCTTGACTGGAAAATTCCACGAATATAGGAGCCTGGTGGCTGTAGTCCATGGGATTTCAAAGAGTTGGACATGGCTGAGCATGCACATGCACACACTTAGTTGATGGAGGTTACTACAGACTGAAGTGAAAACAAGACTTTTAATGGACATTAATGTGTTATTTAATTTAAACTATGTCTGGACTCTCTTTCCTAAGATAATGTTAAGTGGAGAAATCACTCATAGTAATGTTGGTTGGAGTCTTGAGGAAAATAACTGTATCTGTCTTCATTAACTTCTGCCGAAGCCTACCCTGTCTGTTGACCAATACAAGTGTAAAGACAGGAGTAAAGAGAAGGGTCCTGGGGTCAGTTACGTGCTTGCTGTTTAACCTTCTACTAAGGAATAATGCCTGCCCTTACACATTTCCAGACAATTCTTCAAAAGTGACTATCCTTAGGAAAGGAGGTTCAGATACTTTAAGTTCATACTAATATTTAAATCACAGAGGTTTCTTTGCAGCAAGTTTTGTTTAGAGAGACATACTGGGTGCATAAAATCAGGCTGGAAAAGAAACTCCTCTGAAATAGGGTACACAAAAAGGGGAAACTTGGGGCAAAGGAGACACATTATATCTAATGCTGGTCCTGTTTGGGTTTCCAGATTTGGAGGATTGCTGCTGCTGCTAAGTCACTTCAGTTGTGTCTGACTCTGTGTGACCCCATAGACGGAAGCCCACCAGGCTCCCCCGTCCCTGGGATTCTCCAGGCAAGAACACTGGAGTGGGTTGCCATTTCCTTCTCCGATGTGTGAAAGTGAAAAGTGAAAGTGAAGTCGCTCAGTCATGTCCGACCCTTAGCGACCCCATGGACTACAGCCTACCAGGCTCCTCCATCCATGGGATTTTCTAGGCAATAGTACTGGAGTGGCTTGCCATTGCCTTCTCCGTTGGAGGATTAAAGATGATATTAAATAATCATATGTATTATATATGTTTCCTGAATGATTACCTAAATAGGGGATTCTTAACTTAGTAATCCTAGAAATGAAACCTTCACAATATATGGGACTTTATATTCATTAAGTAGCCAGTAAAATATGTGCATTATAATTCAGAATTAGGAAGTCTCTGAAGTTAACTCAGAAAGAGATAGTCCTTTCCAAGAAATAGTAAGGCTTATGGTGTTTCCAGAATTCAGCAATGTCTGGATTCATTCTATGTTCAATTTATGAAATCTTGAAACTAGTCAGTTACTTTGGCTAGACTTGGAGAATCTCCTTTCATGATTACAGGAAATCTTTAAGGATATTAACAAGATCCCTGGCTCTCCTTCTACCTAATTTGCTTAGTAAGGACCTCCATTTTCTTTTCCCATATGAAGACTGTTCCAAAATCTTCTTTCTGAAGATCTTCAATTCCCTCAGAACAACAGAGAACCTAAGTTTCCTGCAAGACAGTGGTTCTCAACCTGGGGCGCTTTTGTTCCCTAGGTGCATTTGCCAATATTTGGAGACATTTTTGGATGTTACAGTTGGGGGAGGTTACTACTAGCATTGAGTGGCTGGAGGCCAATGAAGCTATTAAACATTCTATGATGCACAAGACAGCCACCTACAAGAGAAAATTATCTGGCACTGAAAATTAATAATATTGCTGAGACTGTGAAATCTTGCTTTAGGGAGATTCTTCTTTTCCTCGGGGTGTGTATGCAGTCTTGGCTAGGGCTGGATTTTCCTCACCTTCTCTTTCCTCAGATTTTGAATCTTGCTCAAAGTGACAAAAGGACAGAAAACAAGATGCAACACAACAAGACAAAGCAAATTTAGAAAACACAGAAAACCAGTTGGAGTGAATTCAGTCCAGTGATAGAATCGAGATAAAATTGTGGTGTAGTCCCTTTTTGCCTGTACATCTAGACCTGGCCTGATTTCTTTCTTGTATCTAAACTTAGTCCCCCAGACATCCTGTCCATCCTTGAGACATCCTTCTGATAAATTCCCTTTTTGCTTAAATTAACAAGAGTGTGTTTCTGTTCCTTGTAGCCTAAAAACCCTATGGGAAGCACCCATTTTTACAGAAAAAATTCAATAGGAAAATTAATTTGAAGATTGTGTTTATTTGTTCCACAGTGTCAGACACTATCTTAATTGTTGGGTTATGCGAGACATGATTCTTGTCATCTAGGAACTTCAAAATCTAGTTAGGGAGACTAGAAATAACCATATAAAATGAAGTTGAATTTGTTTTTAAAGCAACATATGCAGTGAACCAAATGAATGGTTCAAAGAAAGAGTTTTTACTTTCTTTAGGATTTCAGAAAGAAATTTACTTGTTTTAGGATTTCAGAGAGAGGAAAGGTTTGTTTAGGCTTTTATTAGGGAAGGCTTTCTATAGGATGTAGGACTTCAGCTGACTTTTGGAAGATAGATAGGACTTGGGATGGTGAAAAAGAAGGTCTTAGAAAGGCATTGCCGGCATGGTGAAGTCAGACATAACTCAGTCCAGATCCCTCTTTTACAAGTCAAGAGCTCCTTGAGTTTGAGAAAGTTATTTGTAAAATGTAATATAAAATGTCTTAAAAGAGGCCGAGCACATGGCAGATACTAAATAAATTATAATTATGGTAACTATTATAATTTGTCTCCAAGCTTAGATGCAGAGTTGCAATGTGTAAATCAGGCAAGTAACTTGGCCAAACAAAGTACAGTTAAAGTAGAAGAGTGGGTAAGAATGCAGGAAGAGTTTTTTTGTTTTGTTTTGTTTTTTAAGGCTGTATCATGGCTGCCTTTATAGTCACATCTGATAAGTTCAGATTTTATCCTCTTATAAATGTAGGGAACATTGCGAGATTTCGTATGGTTAAATGTTGTGGTGAAACTAATGATTTTGGAATATGATTTCAGTGCTGATATTGGATGGATTTGGAAGGATACATTTCGTTGAGCTAAACATACACATTTCATAATGTCTTCATTCATAAAAATTAAATAGTTACTTTTTGATTCTAGTGGGTTCATACTTAGTGTCCTTTGCATCCAGCTGTCCTTCTCTTCCCTCCTGCTTGGCTCGCTGGCAAGTCTAATTAGAGACACATCAACAACAGAGGACAATGAAGCTTGTAAGAACTGTGTGTAACTCTTAGGCAATATAGTCCAATTATAGTCCAATCAATTGATTTATTCAATCCAACAATTGATTCTACTGATTTCTCACACTAAGTTCACAGAAATGTAAATAAATTGTTCTGGTTGCACAGGTAGATACAACTGTTGCCTGCAATAGAAAAGGAAGAGGTAATTTGGACATTCTCCTCAGAAAAGTTAGTATCAAACATAAAACTTAGCTTTAGGAAGAAACAGGCGGTAACAGTCATAGCTTCACTAGCACATTAAGATTAATACCATGGTATACTCTGTACAGCAATTATATTTAAGGATAATTAAACATGAGCAGCTACAGAGGGAAATGCAGGGAGGAATTCTGGACTTAAATGTTAGTACCAAACTGCATCCCTTGCTCCCATTCTTTCAATCAAAACATGAAGCTTGAGCAGCAAATTCAAAGACTAGCTCAGACCTCAATTAGTCTAGAAGTCCAAGATAAATTTTCAAATAAAACTGTAAATCTCCACTGTGTGGTTCATCGGGCCTGGTATTGACAGTTTCCCCCTTCATTTCCCAAACAGTAATTGTGATTTTCAGATGAGATTTTAAAGAAAAAGAAGAAGAAAGAAATGAGCTTGCCTGCTCATGGCAGCATGTGCTCTAACTAATCTTCAAATGCTGTAATTATGCTGGACGGTGATAGATTTGTCTGTGGGCTTCTTGTCAGGATCCAGATGAACTGCTGAAGTTGCTGCTTTATCATCACAAATGTTCTGCACTTCTTGGCAATTCCCAGGCCTAGACATGATATTGGAATTTAATGAGGTTCCACGCCCATACATCCCACTGGGATATGTTAGGATAAGTGCAAGTTCATCTCCTTTCATTCATGGGTTTAGGGAAAAAATGTATATGCATGAAGTGTTCTCTAGAAACTGTGCTTCAGCTGACTGTTCGCCACTGTCACTGGCCTGGGAACCTTAGCTTAGTTGATTAGTCTGCAGTCAAAGAGGCTAAAATCATTGATTCAGTACTTAGCATTTTTTACCTGTTTCCTGCCTACAATTTATGTCTATCTTCCTTTCCATTCTGCATATAGGAGATTTTGATCACAAGGGGTCACCAAATGAGATAACATAAGCTTCATTTAACTTCATCTCTAATGTGGCCATAATTCTATCTTCCTTACCTTCCAAGTCATTGTGTAGATCACATGAACTAGTGTATCTGAAAGCACATAACTGAAAATTATGAGCCACCTGTGAATGTAAGGCACCTAAAATTATCATGAATATTAATAAATGTTAGTAATTGACATTTAACAATAATAAAATCAGAGTAAATATATCCATAGTCCATGGCAAATTTTAGGATGGGGGGCAACCATGACTCCAAATTCATATCCTGATGAAAGTAAGACAACATATTCATCTTTGACCATGAAATATATTACCTAAAGTTACTTCCCACCTACCACATTCCAAATAATACATTTGGTGGCAAGACATATTTGAAAATAATACTAAGAACAGTTTCCAGCAATCAAAGTATCTATAATTTAGATGTGAGAGTCCCTCGTACCGCCAGGAGATCCAACCAGTCCATTCTAAGGGAGATCAATCCTGGGTGTTCATTGGAAGGACTGATGCTGAGGCTGAAGCTGCAATACTTTGGCCACCTCATGCGACGAGTTGACTCACTGGAAAAGACTCTGATGCTGGGAAAGGTTGGGGGCGGGAGGAGAAGGGGACGACAGAGAATGAGATGGGTGGATGGCATCACCGACACAATGGAGGTGGGTTTGAGTGAACTCCGGGATTTGGTGATAGACAGGGAGGCCTGGCATGCTGGATTCATGGGGTTGTGGAGAGTCGGACACGACTGAGCGACTGAACTGAACTGAACTGAACTGAAGGCAAATTGACAATAATTATACCAAATAACCAAAATTATTCTTTTATAAATAAAATGTAAGTGGCATGTCTTTATTTAATTTTAATTTTATTCATGTTTTTAATACACAGTACATTCATGTTTTTCAAAATGTTACAAAAGATATACAGTGAAAATTAACCTATTAACCACCACTATTCCTCAGCCACCTAGTTTTTCTCAGAGGAAATCACTGTTATGAATTTCACATGTATCCACTCAGAAATATTCCATGCTTATACCAATTTATAAATGCATAGCACATGTGCATGCACACATGTATTTTTCACAAAAAGGATAGTATTATTATGTACACTGTTTGGAACCTTGTTTCTTTCATTGAATAGTGTATCTTAGAGATATTTCATGATAGACATACAGATTTATCTCATTCTTTTAAGTAGATGTATCATAATATATCACTATATAGAAGTAACATAATACTATTAACCAGACTCCTACTGATGGATATTTTGGTAGTACTCAATATTTTGCTGTTTCAAACAATAGCAAAGAACAAAACTGAACATCTATTGTGACTGGGTTTTGTATACAAATATTTAAATTTTGTCTAAAGCATATTCTTTATATTTCAAATATTTAAATATAAGGGTATTAAGAATAATTGAAAGATTGAAGAAATGAAGACTATAGATATTGAATTTGTGTGTTTGCCTATATTATGCTACAGTCAGCTTAGTTAGAAAAATATATCACTTAATTCCATAAGGACAAGATGCATTACAGGTCATCAACAAAGATTTATTGGAAAAAATGAGAACAATTCACTAAAATTTTCCTGAACAGTTTGGATATCAGGAAGATAAAGTTAATGTTATGTGAAGCTCTTTTCTGGTGCCTTTGTTTGTTATCCACAATTTTTTGTGTGTATATCACCAAGTTTGTGCATTTCCCTAACTTTACCTGGGCTTCCCAGGTGACTCAGTGGAAAAGAGTCTGCCTCCAATGCAGGAGACCCACGTTTCATCTCTAGGTAGAGAAGATTCCCTGGAGAAGGAAATGGCAACCCACTCCAGTATTCTTACCCAGAGAATCCCATGGACAGAGGAGCCTGGCAGGCTACGGTCCATAGGGTCACAAAGAGTCAGACACAACTGAAGCAACTTAGCACACAACCTTACCTATCATGTGCCCAACTTTTGTTTCTCTCTTTTTCTTTTAAATATCTTTGCAAACATTAGATGAACTTCTGTCATGTCAGAAAATTCCTAAACCAAACAATTAACAATGCTTTAATGATTATCTCTTACATGCCTAACCCTACTCTATGTCGCTTGTGAATTACAAAGAAGTATAAAACTTTTCCCCTAGATAAGTAAGAGTCTAGCTGGATAGTTGAAGTAAAGCATAAATACAGAGATAATTAAAAGGAACTCAAAATATAAATATTAGCATCACATAATGTTTGTCATAAAGCATTTTATATCTATGTGCCAAGTCCTTACATTTCTTTCTTCTAGGTGCCTCTCAAATTTGCCTCATTTTTAAAAAAACATTTCTCTAGACTTTAATATTCTGACTCTATCCCCTCACTGCTGCATTGTTACTGAATCCTCTTAGCTGTTTTTTTCCCCAAGACCTTTGTACATATCAAGCCATTTGTCTTTAGATAGCACTAAAGATAGATAGTCTTTTAGATAGATAGTCTTTTGTTGCTATTTTTCCAAAACTTTACAATGGTCTTCTAGTCTACTATATCATGTCCAGATTCCTCTGCATATGTCTCAGGATCCTCCAGAAGTGAGCTCAATTATATCAAATGTTATTTCCAATTAATTTACATCATGAACAACTTACTTTTACCCCAACCCACTCAACTCCTTCTTACCAGATTGTTCAACTGTAATCACAGTGTGCTTGCTAAGTGAAAGTTGCTCAGTCCTGTCTGACTCTTTGCGACCCCATGCACTATAGAGTCCATGGAATTCTCCAGGCCAGAATACTAGAGTGGGCAGCCATTCCCTTCTCCAGGGGATCTTCCCAACCCAGTGATTAAACCCAGGTGTCCCACATTGCAGGCAGATTCTTTATCAACTGAAACACCAGGGAAGCCCTCTATTCCTTGATTTATGTTATTTTGCCTGTGTTTCTTATTCATTACTCTGCCTTTCCAAATATTTTCCACTCCATATAGTCTGTGTGGAGACTCATTTCCTTCATAAAATTTTGCCCAACCTGACAACAAATATTGACCTGTCCTTTCTCCATTCCTTTACTCCATATAGCTTTAAAATATATATATATATTTATTTATTTATTTATTTATCTGACTGTCATGGGTCTTAGTTGCAGTCTGTTGGATGTTCACTATGCATTGCAGCATGCAAAATCTTCAGTTGCAACGTATGAGCTCTTAGTTGAGGCACATGGGATCTAGTTTTCTGTCCAAGAATGGAACCCAGTCCTCCTGAATTGGGAGCATGAAGTCTTAGCCACTAGATCACCAGGGAAATCCCTCCACATTATACTTTTATAACTCAAATGGTACAATGTTTTATTAAGTTGTCTTCTTTGTTCTTTAATATCTTTAGTTCATGTGCTACTTCTGTGTTCATACTCCTAGGTTATACATTGAAGGCAAAGATGAAAATTTTACTTCTTTTCCCTTGACACTTAGCACAGAACTTAGTGAGCAAAATATATTTGTTAAGTATTTTTAATCAATTATCAATTATACTAATGAAGTTACCAGTGTTTTGTTATATTGTTTTAGAGATTGAGGTGGAGAGTGAGGGATGGTTCAGAGGTGCAGAAGTTTCAATCCACCAGAAATGTTCATTAGGATTTATGTCATTAAGAATATTTTAAGTGGGTATGAATATTTAATGTTTATATGATTATACTTTTAAAACCTCTATTTCTTTACACTCACAAGCTTATAAAACCATTCAAAGTAGATATTCATTTGATATTGTTGGAAAGTGTAGCTTTCAAAGTAAGTAGCCAATTTGCAGTGAATCAACAGCACTCTAAATGTGCTGCTGCTGCTACTGCTGCTAAGTGATGTCAGTCGTGTCCAACTCTGTGCGACCCCATAGACTGCAGCCCACCAGGCTCTCCCGTCCCTGGGATTCTCCAGGCAAGATGCTAGGAAATGGATATTGTATGGATAGAGTAACAACTCATGTAGGAACACTGTCTGATAAATGTTTACATACTATCAAGTTTACAGATATTAAATACCATACAGGATAGAATATTTCTTATCCTGTAATTTATTTCAATTGTTTCGTTACCTTTTTTTCATTTTCTCTTCTAGCTTTACTCACAGACAAACCTCCCAAGCCATTGTTCCCCATGGAGAATCAGCCAAGTGTTATAGATGTCCAGCTGGGTAAGTCTCCTTCAGGGAATAATAGATCCTAAACTTGCTCTCTGTTAACAGATGGAGAAAATTGCATGAATCAGGAAAGGTTTACTGCTACTGATATTACATGCAAATCAATTTGCGTCTGCTCATTTATAACCCCGGAGTTCAGTGCAATAGCAGTTTAAGGAAATGAGTTTGTATTGCATCAAGGAATGGTAATACTAATTGGTTACACTGGGTATTTACTGTGCTATAGGACAGAGCCTTTTGACTCTGTGATTGATAGATTCCTGGGTGTCATGCATTGGTGATTGGTACAGAAAACTTTCCATGCTTGTCTGTCCAACATTTTTATTCAGAGGGCATTAACTCCTGGAGAACAAGCCCTTTCTCAAAATAAAACAGCCCCTCAGTACAACCTTTAGAATGATTTGATAATATTATTTCCAGTGGCACAATTCAAGACTATTTAAAACTTGTTTTTAGGTTGAGATTCTGCATATTTATAAATAATATGGTGTAACAAAAAGAAACAAGTTGATTTACAGATGCTACTTTTTACAGACTGAAATAAAGACACAAGGTGTTGAGCCTCTTTTTGAGTCTCTCACCACTAATCCTTATATTCCAAGAACTTTAAGCTTAAATCTCAGAGGCCTGCTAGTGTCTCTTTCGAACCACGTCCATTAAACTACATTCTTTAACATCTGTGAGCTTTTGTCTATCTTGGGTTTTATTCTGTTTTTCACTTCAGATAATTTCTTTAATACTAAACAAGATAACTAGATAAAAATGCTGGCAAAGTTATTAGTTGTACTTTGGGTATGTGACATTGAAATATGTGACCACAGTGGTACCTACCAATTATATAGCCAGAGAAGATGAATTGGCCCCAATGTTTCACTCACTTTGGAAGTTTTTGACTCAAACTTTGATCTTTCCAATCCAATTTTTATTTTTATAGGCTTGTTCATATCTTGAAAATATGTGAAAGATTCCTCTCACCTATTCTTAAGAGCTTGTTCATTTTTATAAAATGAAACATAGCACATTATAGTTAATTCAGCCTAGCCATATGAGTACCAGAGTTAAATATTTTAAAGCAAAAACAAAATAATAAACATGTTGTCAAGAGTGGGCTGTGAAAATGCTGAATATTTTGTATATAATGTCAGAGTATTAGACTATGGCTCTCTCCCCACCATCTGCATATTACTTTGCAGAGTCTTCCACATTTTGTTAAAGCCAAATCTAGATGTGCTGACACACTCTTTCAGTAAGTTTTATTTACATCTTTCCATCCATACTGGTATAAAATACCTCAAGAGTACTCGGTGTTTTGCCAAGGGTTACATGAAACCATAAAATGATCTTGTATCATTTGTTGAAGATTCAAATGGATAAGTTATTTTTATATGAAAACATGAAATAAGGAGTAGAAAGCAAAATTCACACAACCATTTCAAACAAAACATGACTAAATTTTGTGTTTGTGGCCTCTAGGGAGATACTTCTTCATTTTCCTCTGCCATTAAGCAAATTTCAGTGGAAAAGTTTGAGGAATGTTGCTCTAAACTAAGGAGGGAAACTTTTGTAGGGAGTAACTTTCATACAGATTCACTGGGTGTCACACTTGTCTATGCTATTCAGGACATCCCTAAGATGTGTGCTTTATATATATATATATTCTTATATATGTATATATCCCTATATATATTCATATATATATATATATATGTTCCAACTTATATATGCCAAAATAACTCACCAATATCACCCTGTAAAAGCACTAAAGTAATTTGCTTCCAATTTACATTAGCTGCAAGGCTGAACTTTTCAGTTTTTATTTTGTTACCTAATTTGGAAACAACTTTATTGACAGAAAAATGGAAACCTGCCCACGTTTCATTCCAGAAAGGCTGTTTCTCCAAGATGCTAAATCAACCATGTAATTCAGAGAAAGAAAAACAAAATCAGTTAAACAAGATCTTTGGCATTCCAAGGAGCACATGACTGGTTAATTTTAAGTGATTTTAACTTTTCCACAGATTTATTTAGTACTGTTTATTCACAACTGGAAATCATTTTGTATTGTAATTTACTCATGCTTCAATAGTAAGGTGATGTTGGGAGCTCTTTAAATGTCAGAGAACTCTTCAGTGTTGGTGGGGGCTCTGTAGTCAGAGTGATGAGGGCTTAGAAATCCTAAGCATAAAATTGAGCTAGAGAAAGATAACTGGGGTGATTGGACATCCTTGTGTATATCTTGAAAAGTTTTAGAATTCAGTAAGGTCTCAAAACCTCTAGAAATTATTTTCCTTCATTTTTTAAAATTTACCAAGCACATGCAGCTTCAGATATCCTTAAAACTAGAACTGAAATGAGAACTACCCAAAATATAACAATCTGGACTTAATGGCTAAGGACATTACCAAGTTCAGATTTGCCAAATCCCAATATTTAAAATTTTTGAGATAACATTATAGTGGATTAAAGTTAGCCCCAGATTTTTCTCCTATCCCTACCATTTAAATGTAGTTTCTCATTCCACTCCCCTTGAATCTGGTTGGTCTGGGAAATACTTGACCAATAGAGTATGGAAGGAATGATATTTGAGGATATTGGAGGCTGGGCCAAAAGAAATCTCATAATTTCACTTTGGGTCTCTTATTCTGGTCTGAAATTATCATGCTGTGAGAAACAAGCTACATGTAGAGACCCTAGAGGATGAGAAACCATTTGATGAAAGAAAGGCCAACAAAGAACCAAGGAACCAGACGTGTAAGTGAATGACTGTAAACCCATGTTGGAAGTGAATCCTCCAGTCCCAGATGCCCTCACTTTTAAGTTCAGAAATAAACCTTTGAACCGAACTCTTCTTAGATTTCTGACCCTCAAAGTCATAAACAAACAAAAAAGTTTATCATTAGCAACTAAACTTAGTGTAGTTTGTTAAACAATAGATACACAGAGCAAACATTAATTAATTTTCTCCAGAATATTTTTAATTCTGTTTTCCCCATGAACAAGAGTCTCATGCAGGCATTTTATGCCAAATTAGAAATATTGTAGGAGCTATTTAAGTATCAATTTCAAGACTATTTTGAAAACATGATCTGGAATTATTATTTACTTTGTGTTATTTTGAGGATTACAATCAGTTTTCAATTCTGCATATTTGTAAAGGCAAGCCAGTAAATGAAAATTTGGGGTTGAAATGAATACTTTTTATTGCATGGAGTTGGCATCAGTACAGATATTTTGTTGTGTCTCTAGAGGGAAATAAACATCTTGACTTTCTCTCTCCTATAGTGTAATCCATTAGTCATCCACAAGATTCTAGAAATTTACATACTTTTTGCTGACATAGTGATGACAGTTTGGTTGTTGCTAAATTGTGTTCACATTGTGATGCTGAAAGAAGATTAATCTTAAATATATTTTGAGATGATAAACATGTTCTTAACAAAATAATATTAAAACTTTTGTTTTCACAAAGCAAGCCTATTCAGCTAAAGCTGCTTGTGGCAATGTATGAAATATAAAGACAAAAGCAATGCATAAAAAACACACACAAATCCAATTTGGTCCTATAATCTTCCATTTATTTTCTCTCTCTAAGGGTAAATTTAGCCTTTAATTTGATGAATAAACCTTTGCTCTACCAGGGCTAATTAGGTTTCTGGGAGTTGAAAAGGAATATATTTTCAATGCTTTTATAAGAAAAAATAACACTATCACAGTATATTAATTTATATTATGTTTTAATATCAAATTATTAAAACATCATAGAGGCATCTGCCCTGTTTGAAATGTGTTGATGCTAGGTAGACCTTTCTTTCGGAGAAGGCAATGGCAAGCCACTCCAGTACTCTTGCCTAGAAAATCCCATGGATGGAGGAGCCTGGTAGGCTGCAGTCCATGGGGTTGCTAAGGGTCGGACACGACTGAGCGACTTCACTTTCACTTTTCACTTTCACACATTGGAGAAGGAAATGGCAACCCACTCCAGTGTTCTTGCCTGGAGAATCCCAGGGACGGGGGAGCCTGGTGGGCTTCCGTCTATGGGGTCACACAGAGTCGGACACGACTGAGGTGACTTAGCAGCAGCAGCAGCAACAGACCTTTCTTTTGGATACAGCTTTTTTTTTTTTTAAAGAACCCAAATGCATGCTTTACAAACTGTAACAGACTCCTAAAAATTTTGAAAAAGCCATGGATACATGTGGATGGAAAGATTCGAAATGTGACATTTAATTTCAATTAAGAGTGAATTTGGAAATGTACCCTGTTCTTCTCATTGATAGCTATTTTTCCTGAAAGTTTCCTAAGACTTAAATTACCAGTCAGCATTATGCATAAAATAAATATAAAACTGTTTATTTTCTCTTTTGTGCTAAGAGTTAAAACCTGGGGGTCTAAATTATATAAGAAAAACTCAGACAAGTGGAATAATTCCAAACTAATTGAATACCAGATGAATCTGATCCAATACGAAAGATTCTCTTTATTTCTCATCTATCTCATTCAGGATTTATTTTATTTTTACAGGCTGTTTAAATTCATATTTAATGACTGTGTTTTGTGCTACAGGCTCAGACTTTCTCTGTGTGTATAAGGAGTGTTAATCTTCGTCAGAAATTGATTTCACAAGCATATCAGTTTCTACTGAAAAGTATATTAAGTCCCCTAAGAGACCACTGTATACTACAAGAGAATAAGGGAAAAGATAGTATTTAATGCAATATTTAGGACTACAAGGCAAAAATAAGTAACTAATTGAAGCCTAAATTAGGAAGTTAGCTGTTCAGTCAAATCTTCTATTTTTTTTTTATTCAACTCAATTTACCTTAAAATGTTTTTCAAGTTCTTAATGGATCCCAAATACTGTGTTAGATCCTAGGAATATAGAGATGAATAAAATGAGGGCCTTGGCCTTAAGGTGTTTCTAAGTCTAGTGGAGAAGAGAGATGTGTAAGTAGAATTACAATGCAATATGATAACAGCTTGGGCTTCCCAGGTGGCACTAGTGGTAAAGAATCCACCTGCCAATGCAGGGGCCGCAGGAGACATGGGTTCCATCCCTGGGTCGGGAAGATCCTCTGAAGGAGGGCATGACAACCCACTCCAGTATTTTTGCCAGGAGAATCCCATAGACAGAGGGGTCTGGCAGGCTATAGTCCATAAGAATGCAAAGAGTCAGAAAGGACTAAAGTGACTTAGCACTCATACACACATGATAATGGCCAAAACAGAGATGGGAAAAGGGAGAGTGATTTCTTTGTGGCAGGACCTCATAAATTAACAATTCCATACTCTTTGAGGTTCACTCAATATAATGACAAAATGTTGTAGCCTCATTCCAAGTACTAAATTGTTTTAAAATAATCAAAAATATAATATATTATAATAATAAATTACCCACCATTTCTTCAGTATGGTAAATACTGAAAATGGAAACAGGATCTCCCTGAGTCTCTTCAGTTTAGCAAAATTAGTCAACTACTTCTAAAGTTGTCATAGAACAAATAATCCAAAGCAGGTCACCAACCAACTGAGCTAAAATGTCAAGCCACAATTAATATCAATATAAATAGCAATATATGAGTATTCCATTAGCTGGAATCATATATATGCATCATGAATCACGTTATATGCATGTATATAATGCTAGTAGCAAGGGATTGCTTTAAATTAATTTTTGTATACTCCTGTGCTTTTTAACTTCAAATAACTCCTTGAAAACCTTCATTTAATCTTGAATAAGTGAAGATTTTGGAGAGGAAGAAGAAGGGTATCATGAGTTCACTTAGCATTCTTGGCACACACAATTGGAGCTGGTTCATGGCAGCATTCACTGTCCCTTGTAGATATTCTAGGGTTAGTGAGCTGTTTCAAAAAGATCTATTTTTTACAGGATAACATGTACAAGCTTAGCCTGAGCTATCCCAAACTGCAAGCCATTCTATTCCCCAGATTGTACAATATGTGCCTTATTTACAGCTTTGGAAATTCTGGGCCAGCTTTTTCTGTAAGAGTTGGCTGTCATATTAATGCTTGAGACTGACACTGGTTTACTTACTTTAAATTTATTTAACTTAATGATACTTGTTTTGACCCACTTGATAATGAAAAGAAAAATGTTAACACTTTACTTAAGATTTATCTTTAATATAACAAGTTAATTATGAATACCTTAGGAATAACATAATTGTTGACCAGACCTCTATTCCGTATATTGCTATTTTGGGGCATTGCTGAAGTTTATGCCTCATTGACATATTAGTATAAACTTTGGGGTGTTTCATCACACTTTCATTAATGCCAATATCATGATTTTATGCATATTAAAACTTATTTGAGAATTTACTATGTATAGACACTACAATACACATTTGTACATACACTGTATTATTTATTCCTCACAAGAGCCCAAAGTAGTAGTAGGTATTTTTGAACCATTTTGCGGGTGAAGAAACTCAGTTTCAGACAGATAAAATAACTTTCCTGAGGCTACATATTTAGTAAGTAGTAAAAATGGGATTTCAATCAGATTTGTCTGATTGCTGAGTTTGTTACTTTTTTATAGCATACTGAGTATGGTAACTTTATCTAAGTCCCAAAATTATATCCTCAGAAAAGCTATCAGGCTAATAGAGATATTTTAGTAATATAATAACAACTATAGCAATTGTATTATATGTATTATAACTGTATATGAAGTAGAGATTATTAATATTTCTACTAGTAATAGATATTATTGTTATAATAATACTTAGTAGTATTATTTAAAATAACTCTACTACTCTTACTAGTTTTTATTGCCAGTAGTATTAAGTAGCAGTAGAAAGTAAAAATTGCTTAGTCGTGTCTGACTCTTTACATCCTCATGGACTGTATGGAATACTCCTGGCCAGAATACTGGAGTGGGTAGGTGTTCCCTTCTCCAGGGGATATTCCAAACCCAGGGATCAAACCAAGGTCTCCCACATTGCAGGCGGATTCTTTACCAGCTGAGCCACCAGAGAAGTCCAAGAATACTGGAGTAAGAAGCATATCCCTTCTCCAGCAGATCTTCCCAACCCAGGAATCGAACTGGGGTCTCCTGAAATGCAGGCAAATTCTTTACCAGCTGAGCTACCAGGTAATCCATAGTAGCAATAGAGCTATCATTTGGTGATTGCTTACCACGTACTAAGGCTTGCCTCGTGGCTCAGATGGTAAAGAATCTGCCTGTAATGCAGGAGACCCAGGTTCAATCCCTGGGTCAGAAATGTCCTCTGGAGAAGAGAATGGCTACCCACTACAGTATTCTTGCCTGGAGAATTCCATGGACAGAGGAGCCTGGTGGGCTACAGTCCATCGGATCGCAAAGAGTCAGACAGGACTGAGTGACTAACATTTTCACTTTTCACACTACTATATACTGACACTATATTAATACTTCATATGCATTATATCATTTAATTCTCCCAATAACTCTATGAGATAGATGCAACTATTTGTCCCATTTTTAAGAGAACATTAAGATATTTTTCATATACCATACAGCTGACTGAAAAATCATTTATTTCAATTATTTCTAATACATTCAGAGTTGTGCAACCCTCACCACAATCAATTTGAGAACATTTTAATATGCCCCCTGAGACCCCAAACCCATTAACAATCACTTCTCAGTCCCCTGCCTTCACCCCCACCATCTCTAGGCAATCCACTAATAATTTTTCTTTGTCTATATATTTGCTTATTCTGGACATTTAATATAAATGAATTTGTACAACATCTGGTCTTTTGTGATTGGCTTCTTAACATATTGTTCTCAAGGTTCAAGCATGTTGTAGTTTATATCAGTACTTCACCCCTTTTAACTGCCAAATAATATTCCATTGTATGGATATAACAAATATTATTTATCCATACATCAACTTCAGGACATTTTTCTTGTTTCCTTTATTTGGTTATTATAAACAATGCTGCTGTAAATAGTAGTGTACAATTTTTGCATGTGTGTGGACATATGTTATTATTTCTCTTGAGTTATCATTTATACCTAGGAATAGAGCTGTCAGATCACTGGTCACTCTATATTTAACCTTTTAAGGAATTGCCAGAATTTTTTGCAAAGCAAATATACTATTTTACATGCTCAGTGGAAATATACAAGCATTCCAGTTTATCCATATCCTCACCAATGCTTGTTATTTTCCATTTCTTTGATATAATTATCCTAGCAGGTGTTTAGTGGTATCTCATTTTGGTTTTGATTTATACTTCCATAATGGTTAATTATGTTAGGCATCTTTTTATGTGTTTATTTGTCATTTGTATGTCTTTGGAGAAATGTCTATGGCCCATTTTTAAAATGAGAAAATTTGGCTCAGAGATGTTAGAAAGCAGTTTATAAATAGTGAAACCTAAGTTGACACTCTTAACACTTACCCATAATGTCCATTAATGTTAGTACTGTTGTTTACACAGTCTCCTGGGGGCTTAGTTTTGTTCCCTTATTATAAAAAGAATTTTGGATAGAAGACGAGTGATCCTATATGAATAAGTTAAAAGAGTAGCCAGTGTGAATTAATTCAGTGGGAAAAAAAATGAGTTAAAAAGCATTATTTTGAATTTTTGACTATTGTAACACATGCCAAAGCATATTTTCAAATGGCAAAGTAATTCAGAAGCTACACGCATACCTGAAAACAGGCTGTGAAACACAAGACAGTGTAGAAAAACTTTCCAAAGGTATTTACACGTAAATGACCAGAAAGCTGCATGTATGCTCCATCATCTGAACCAATACCAAGAAATTCATCTGTGTCACTCAGTGGTACTAAGGATAGGTTAGAGACTAAAAATTACATTAGGAAACTCTCTCTTTTGGAATTTATTAGGAATATGTATCAACTAAGGACACTATTCTCCAATAACATGTTCTGTCTGTATTAATATAAATGTCATCAGCTTTATAATACTTTTCAGCAGTTTTGTCTTCTAACGCATTTTGAGTAGTGGCTAGTGTATACTTTTTAAATATCTGAAAAGGGAAAAAAATAAAGCTACGTATTTTGACTATGTCTTAACATCCAACATGAACTGGGGGAAAAAGAATAATTTAGGCGCCATTTCCAACTCAAATAGCTTATTTTATATAAATACAGGTGGATTTCATATTATAGGTAAACTTGTAAAAAGTTGAGGGAAATATCATGTGGGTGGTTCACATGTAAATGCTTTTAAGTGTCTTCAGAATTGAAGTGGAAGTGTGGTTTTTCTTTATTTAAATAAGTCCCTTAATTATTTTCTACACTTTATTTGTCCAGATGTGGCTTAAACTTTGAAATATCTTTTGATCCCTTGTGTGTGTGTGCTCAGTCATGTCCAACTTTTTGAGACCCCGTGGACTCTAGCCCACTAGGCTTCTCTGTCCATGGAATTTTCAAAGCAAGAATACTAGAGTGGGTTGCCATTTCCTACTCCAGAGGATCTTCCCATCCAGGGATCAAACCTGCATCAGTTGCATTTCCTGCACTGGCAGGCAGATTCTTTACCACTGCACCACCTGGCAAACCCTTAGAAATAGATTTTTCCAGAAATCACATAGAGCTATAAAGAGTGGTATAAAAATGCCTGGTTTTGTTAACAGGTACATGTGTTGCTGTTAATTGAAGAATAAAATCTCCCTGCTTTCCTCCCCATCCTTTCCCTAATTATCTCCTGTACTGTTATAGTAGACAACCACAGATCATACTCAACACAAAATAAGGGACAGGCAAGAGGTCTGGAGGAAAATCTCAGAAGCTTCTGATGCCATAGCTGATAGTCTAGAGTCAAGGTAACAACCTGAAGGCTGGAAGCTTACCGCAAGGTTGTGAGAAAATAGGTAAAAGAGCATGCCAATCTTGGGTTCTTAGCAAGGTGAGAAAGTAAGACTAAGAAGCCATCCAAAAATCAAGCAACAAATGGATACTGAAAAGTTAGACAGTGGCATTAGACCTGTAAAAATTGACACTGGAGTTCCATAAGAGAAAGGTATTATCACTGGGCATGTGTTGTGTTCAGTCATTCAGTTGTGTCCTATTCTTTGTGACCCCATGGACTATAGCCCTCCAGGCTTCTCTGTCCATGGGATTCTTCAGGCAAGAATACTGGAGTGGGTAGCCATTTCTTTCTCCAGGGGATCTTCTTCCCGACCCAGGGCTCGAACCTGTATTGCCTGCATTGGCAGGTGGATTCTTTACCACAGTGCCACCTGGGAAGGCCACTGGGCATGGTCCCTCAAAAAGAAGGTTGGAAAGAACTGGGGCTTAGAGAGATGCAAAGGAGGATACACCTGGAGGTTAGGAGCATTTTAAGAATGCATGGGTGAAAAAGGAACACCATCAAAAAAAGTGAAAGGCAGACCTAGCCTGAGACCAGTTCTAACAGAAAGAGTCTAGTTCTGCCAGTATCTGAGTTTTTAAAATTGGATTAATAGTGTATGCATCATGTCAAAAAATATAGATTGGTTTTGTTTACAAATGCAGTATCAACCCAGGAGCTTCTATATATTGATATTTTGTGTATGCTTTAAACATTTGTTTTCCATGAATAGCAGCTTGGGTCCATGGAGGGCCTGTAACAGTTTGCTTTCCTCAGTTGCAAATGTGTTGAGAGCCCTCCCATTGCTATAATGATGATTTTCCACTTAATAGCTAAACTGTTTGATGAGATATTTTACTTGGTGAGATGACGACAATGGTGTGATGATGAGCCAGCAAAGGAACAAAAGAAATGTGAACAATTGTAATGAGAACCTTCCATAAAGGAAAGGGAATTCTGGTTAAGGCCAAACTGAAAAACCCTTACCTCAATTATGGAAAAATGTTAAGTTCTTTGGAGAGGAAAGAATTGTGATAATTTTAGATAAGAGAATTATAGAAGGGGAAGGATTAATTTTAATAATCATGTCTCATGTTTATGTAGTATACTTCTCTAAGTAAATCAAAGCTTTTTTTTCAGGTACTATTAATTTATTTAATATTTTTGGAAAACAGGGTGAGTCATTATTAACCATTGACACATGGGGAGATCAAAGTCCTTTGTGATACCCACAGAACATAATAGTGAGGAATCAGCTGGATTGGTACTGAGTGAATGTCTGACCAATTATCAGGCAACTCAGAATTACTATTGACTCTGCTATTAAATATGTACAAATGTTTAGCAGTGATGATCTACTAGTCACTTCTGGATGTTTTGGTATTTTCTATTTCAGTTTAGTCACTAGCTTGCATACCTATGTGCATGTTCAGTTGCTTCAATCATGTCCAACTCTTTGTGACCCCATGGACTGTAACCCACCAGGCTTCTCTGTCCATGGGATACTCCAGGCAAGAATACTAAAGTGGGTTGCCATGCCCTCCTCCAGGAGATCTTTCCAACCCAGGGATATAACCCAGATGTCCCACATTGCAGGCAGATTCTTTATCCGCAGAGCTGCTTATAACCTGGTAACAATTGTTCTCATGAGTGAACACTTAGTATATCAGACTAGTTCTTAAACTTTGTAGATTGGTAGCCTGTGTTTGCTCTTTGGTTCTATGTGTTGATGTCTAGTATTTTACTTTTTCCATTCTTCTGATGTGTGAAGTATTCTTAAAGAGAACACAAGCAAAAACAAGATGGTGCTAGCAGAGGGTACATGTTAAATTTTGCAAAAGATGAGGGGGAGACCGTGCCTTCATACAATGTGTAGAAATAGCTCAGTAAGAATGGAACTTCTCATTTGTCAAAGGTGAGTCCATGGTTCTTTTAGTTCACTAGGTTATTGTTTCTTTTAAACCTTCTATTAACAGACTTCTGTCATGTCTGTATATGCCAAATAATAATTATATTTATCATCTTCCAGTTGTCTTCTTCAAATGAGTTGTTTTATTGTATTTAATCTGCTCTCATCAGCATTTTAACTACATCCCAGTAATCTTTATTCATAGCAGAATGAAGCAGTTCATTTTTATTTAATTCTACAGATCTGGAAACCAGTGTCATATCCAAAGTCACTGAACAAACAGACCAAGGCCATTCAATATAAAAAAAACCTCCAAATTCCCCTCTCTATTTCAAAATGTCTCAATTTTTATCATTTCTTTTCCCCTTTCCTCTATTTTAGGAAGAAGAGGTGCCATGAATTCTTTCCAAATTTAAATTATCTACTCTGGTCTTGATTCCACCTCTTCCCACATCTGTTGTTACTTATCAATTATTCTTTCTTTAAACTGCATTTTTAAACTCTGTCCCAAAGTACATGACTAATTTTTCTCCCATACTAAACAAAATACATATTTGAAAAAAACCACTGTCTGTATCCTGCTTCCTCTTCAAGATACACTGTCCCATCTGTATTTTTCCTGTCCATACCCAATTGCTTTTATACATAGATCATCTGTTTTACTGTATATCATTTACTCTCCACCTTACTGAACCTACTTCAATACCATAATTCTATTGAGGCTCATCTCTAAGTTACTTAATTATCTTCATATAATTATCTAATTATGTGGCCTCCTCTATTGCCTCTTTCATTTCAGAATCATTTTACACCTTTTGGCACTGCTGAGTAAGTTGTCTTCCAGTACCGTACTTGGCAAATAGTAGATGTTTAGTGTGTGAAGAATACCTCCTTTTTCTTCTAAATCTCCTGTACTATTCTAGTTCTTAACCTAAATATCTTGTTTTTTCTCAATTTTTCTTTCTGATGTCTCTTCCTACAACTACTTCATTGATTGGTGTTAGTAGAAAATAGGATCAGTACAAGTTTAAGCCATAAGGATAATTTTTAAATATTCATAAATCTACATTATGGAAATATGGATTTGGCTAATATATATGCCTTTATTAAGTAAGATAGAAATGCCTGCTTTGGTTTATTTGGTGAAGAGGAATGCCTATTCTAAATTAATGAAAGTTTTAAGAAGGGACTCTCATTCTGAACTAGGGTTATTGATAAGATTTATCCAGTCATTAAGATATTAATTGAACAACTACTAGGTGTAAGGAGACACACGGATGGCTAAATGTAGTCATATTCCCTATGGAGACGAGAATAACTCTAGAAATTAGACAGGAAGTCACAGTACCCCAGATAAGCTCAAATCCAAAAACAATTACATTGAAAACATAAAAAATCATGCTTCAACTATATCATCTCTTCTCCAAGCTGGCATAGCTTGCAGTTGGGAAGAAAAACCCAACTTACAGCTTCTCCCTTGGGAGAGAAAGAGAAGAGTAGAACATATATCCAGTGTTCCAGCTATTGGTGGGACTTAGCAAAAGACTGGTTTCTGTCTCTCCTGACACAGGGTACTGATGAGGAATCAGTATGCCTGTGATGCCTAGGGGTCACAGAAATTTAAAGAGAGCCCAGTGGCTTGAGGCAGTGCAAGATAGTGTATTACAGACAGACACCAGAGGGAGCAAGATACTACGAGCTCTAGAAAAACTAGTGACCATATCTAGAGAAGATGCATTCCCAGAAGATTTTTAGTTCTCTGAATCTCTAGATAGGTTTATTAGTGAAAGCATTTCCCTATATGAAGATTTTCTGTGAAGAGTGAGAGATATGTGGCAGCCTTGATTGAAGGGTAGTTTGGGGGAGAATAGATACATGTCTATGTATGGCTGAGTCCTTTTGCTGTCTACCTGAAACTATCACAACATCTTTAATTGGCTATACTCCAATACAAAATTTTAAATTTTAATTAGATAAAAAATAATGGGAGATGGCTATGTTTTAAAATGCATGGATAGCAATACAGAGTCTCAGGGCACACAAAGAAATAGAAAAACATGTCCTAATTGAAGGAACAAACAAACAAAGAATCTCCAGAAAACAACCCTAAAGAAATGGAGGTATATGGATTATCTGACAAAGAGTTAAAAATAACCATTATGAAGACGTTCAACAAGCTCAGGAAAATAATGCATGAACAAAGTGAAAATATCTACAAAAAATTAGAATTTTTTTTTTAAAAAATGAAATTTTGGAGCTGAAAAACACAAAAACTAAAGTTCCACAGTAGAGATGATCGAGTAGAAGAATCAGTGACCTCAAAACAGGTCATTGAAATTATTCAATTAAAGGAGCAAAAGAAAAAAGAATGAAAATGAGTTAAAAAAAAAAGCCTGAGATTTATGGGATATCAACAAGCAGATGAGTATATGCATTGTGAGAGTCTCAGAAGGGGAAGAAAGAAAAAGGAGAAATTTTATTTGATGAAATGATGGGAGAAAGCCCTAAATCTGGGAAAGGTAGTAGATATCCAGATTCAAGAAGCCATAAAACATTCCAAAAAGGTGAACCCAGAGAGTCCACACCATGACAAGTTATGAGTAAATTGTCAAAAATCAAAGACAAGGAAAGAATTTTTAAAGTTACAAGACAAAAGTGGCTTATCGTGTACAAGAGTCACCCATAAAGCTGTAAGTGAATTTCTCAGTAGAAACTGTTCAAGCCAGAAGAAAATGGAATGATATATTCAAAGTACTAAAAGAAATACAAAACTGTCAACCAAAGATACTATATCCTGTAAAACTATCCTTCAAAAACAAAAGAGAAATAAAGACTTCCCCAGATTAACAAGGGTTTCCCTGGTGGCTCAGATGGTAAAGAATCTGCCTGCAATGTAGGGCACCCAGGTTCTATCTGGGTCGAGAAGGAAATGGCAACCCACTCCAGTATTCTTGCCTGGAGAATCCCATAGCAGGACCTGGCAGGCTACAGTTCATGGGGTCACAAAGAATCAGACATAACTGAGTGACTAACACACACACACACAATTCACAAAAACTGAGGCAGTTTATCACCATTAGGCCTGCTTTATGGAAAATGCTGAGGAAGTCCTTCAGGTTGAAATGAAGACACTAGGTAACAACATGAAAATGTATGAAAGTATAAAACTTGCTGGTAAAAGTAGCTAAACATTTATATACAGAATATATATAATACTGTAATGGTGGTGCATAGTTTTTAATTATGGTAAAGGAGTTAAAGGACAAAAGTATACAAATAAATGTAATAAAAAATGTTAATGGATAATAATACAAAAGATGTAATTTTTGACATCAATAAACCAAAATGTGGAGGGAAAGGAAAAGGATAGTTTTTTACATACAATTGAAGTTATTACAAGCTAAAATAGACTGCTATAACTACAAGGTAGTTTATGTCAGTGCCATGGTAAAGCAAAATAAAATACCTGTAGTACATGTATAAAAGATAAAGATAAAGGAATCAAACCATGTCACTACAAAAAAATCAGCAAAACATAGTTGAAGGAAGCAAACAAAGAGGGATGAAAAAGCTATAAGACAGACAAAAAACAACTAATAAAATATTAAGTGTAAGTCCTGCCCTATGACTAATTACTTCAAATCAAAATGAATTAAACTCTCCAATCAAAACATAGAGTGTCTGAATAGATAAAAATGAAACCCACCAACCAACCAATAAAAAACTGAGAGAGAATTATCTTGTATCTACAGGAGACTCATTTAGATTTAAGGACAAACATAAGTATCAGAGTCTTTTCCAATGAGTCAACTCTTCACATGAGGTGGCCAAAGTATTGGAATTTCAGCTTTAGCATCAGTCCTTCCAATGAACACCCAGGATTGATCTCCTTTAGAATGGACTGGTTGGATCTTCTTGTAGCCCAAGGGACTCTCAAGAGTCTTCTCCAGCACCACAGTTCAAAAGCATCAATTCTTCGGCGATCAGCTTTCTTCACAGTCCAACTCTCACATCCATACATGACCACTGGAAACCCATAGACTTGAGTAGACAGACCGTGGTTGGCAAAGTAATGTCTCTGCTTTTTAATATGCTATCTAGGTTGGTCATAACTTTCCTTCCAAGGAGTAAGTGTCTTTTAGTTTCATGGCTGCAATCAGCATCCGCAGTGATTTTGGAGCTCAAAAAAATAAAGTCTGACACTGTTGACTGATGCTAAAGCTAAAACTCCAATATTTTGGCCACCTCATGCGAAGAGTTGAGTCACTGGAAAAGACTCTGATGCTGGGAGGGATTGGGGGTGGGAGGAGAAGGGGACGACAGAGAATGAGATGGCTGGAAGGCATCACCTACTCGATGGACGTGAGTTTGAGTGAACTCTGGGAGTTGGTGCTGGACAGGGAGGCCTAGCGTGTTGTGATTCATGGGGTCACAAAGAGTCGGACATGACTGAGTGACTGAACTGAACTGAACAGACTGATAGTTAGAAAGTAAAATAATAGAAAAGATATTCAATGAATCTTAACGAAAAGAGAGCAAGAATGGCCATATATAGTGCAAACAAAACAAAGACATCAAGACAAAAACTGTCACAAGAAATTAAAAGAAATATTACATAATGACAAAAGGCTCATTTCACCAGGAATATACAAAAATCATAAATATATAGGCACCCAACATTAGAGCACCCCAATATGTAAAGCAGCCATTGACCAAACTGGAGGGAGAAATAACAACACAGTAGTAGTAGAGTACTTCAATACCCCCATTTTCATTTTTTTTTTACTTAACATTATTGTATTGGTTTTGCCATACATTGACATGAATCTGCCCCAGGTGTACATGTGTTCCCCATAATAATGGATACAATATCCAGACTAAATAAGGAAACAAAGGACTTGACCAATGCACTTCACACCAATGCACCTAACAGACATGTGTAGAACAATCCAAGTTTGAAATCATACCAAGTATCTTTTCTAAACTCAGTGCTAAGAAACTGGGAAGAAATAGCAGGAGGAAACCTGGAAAATTCATAAATATGTAGAAATTAAATAATGCAATTTTTAACAACAAATGGGCAAAAGAAGAAATCAAAAGGGCAATTTGAAAATATCTTGATTCCAGCTTGTGCTTCCTCCAGCCCAGTGTTTCTCATGATGTACTCTGCATATAAGTTAAATAAGTAGGGTGACAATATACAGCCTTGACGTACTCCTTTTCCTATTTGGAACCAGTCTGTTGTTCCACGTCCAGATCTAACTGTTGCTTCCTGACCTGCATACAGATTTCTCAAGAGGCAGGTCAGGTGGTCTGGTATTCCCATCTCTTTCATAATTTTCCACAGTTTATTGTGATCCACACAGTCAAAGGCTACATCATGAGAAACGCTGGGCTAGAGGAAGCACAAGCTGGAATCAAGATTGCCAGGAGAAATATCAATAACCTCAGATATGCAGATGACACCATATGCAGATGGTGTCTTCTTTAGTGAAGAATAACTAAAGAGCCTCTTGATGAAGGAGAAAGATGAGAGTCAAAAGTTTCCTTAAAGTTCAACATTCAGAAAACTAAGATCATGGCATCCAGTCCTGTCACTTCATTGGAAATAGATGGAGAAACAGTGGAATCAGTGGCTAAATTTATTTTTCAGGGCTCCAAAATCACTGCAGATGGTGACTGCAGCCATGAAATTAAAAGATGCTTACTCGCAGGAAGGAAAGTTATGACCAACCTAGAAAGTATATTAAAAAGCACAGACATTACTTTGCCAACAAAGGTCTGTCTATTCAAGGCTATGGTTTTTCCAGTGGTCATGTGTAGATGTGAGAGTTAAACTAAAAAGAAAGCTGATCGCTGAAGAATTGATGCTTTTGAAGTGCGGTGTTGGAGAAGACTCTTGAGAGTCCCTTGGACTGCAAGGAGATCCCGCCAGTCCATCCTAAAGGAGATCAGTCCTGGGTGTTCATTGGAAGGACTGATGTTGAAGCTGAAACTCCAATACTCTGGCCACCTGATGCGAAGAGCTGACTCATTGGTAAAGACCTGGATGCTGGGAAAGATAGAGGGCAGAAGGGGATGACAGAGGAAGAGATGGTTGGATGGCATCACCGACTCAATGGACATGGGTTTGGGTGAAATCTAGGAGTTGGTGATGGACAGGGAGGCCTGGCGTGCTGCAGTTCATGGAGTCGCAAAGAGTTGGACACGACTGAGCAACTGAGATAGAAAATTTAAAATACAGTATACCAAAATTTAAAGTTGTAACAAAAGCAATACTGGAATTTATAGAGATAAACACCTACATAATAAAGAAAATTTAAAATAAAACCTAACCTACACCTCAAATAACTAGAAAAGAACAAATTTCTCCCTAAGTTAGTAGAAGGAAGAAAATAAGATTAGAGATTAGAGGGGAAAAAGTAGGAAGTCAAGAAACACTTGGAGTAACAGAAAAATTTGGCATTGGAATACAGAATGAAGCAGGGCAAAGGCTCATAGAGTCTTGCCAAGAGTATGCACTGATCATAGCAAACACCCTCTACCAACAACAGAAGAGAAGACTCTACACATGGACATTACCAGATGGTCAAAACTGAAATCAGATTGATTGTATTTTTTGCAGCCAAAGATGGAGAAGATCTATACAGGCAGGAAAAATAGGACCAGAAACTCACTGTGGCTCACATCATGAACTCCTTATTGACAAATTCAGACTGAAATTGAAGAAAGTAGAGAAAACCACTAACCATTCAGGTATGACCTAAATCAAATCCCTTACGATTATACAGTGGAAGTGGAAAATACATTTAAGGGACTGGATCTGATAGATAGAGTGCCTGATGAACTATGGATGGAGGTTTGTGACACTGCACAGGAGATAAGGATCAAGACCATCCCCAAGGGAAAAAAAAATGTGAAAAAGCAAAACAGCTGTCAGAGGAGGCCTTACAAATAGCTATGAAAGAAGAAAAGCAAAATACAAAGGAGTAAAGGAAAGAGATACACAGTTGAATGCAGAGTTCCAAAGAACAGCAAGGATAGATAAGAAAGCCTTCCTCAATGATTAGTGAAAAGAAACAGAGGAGAACAATAGAAAGGAAAAGCCTAGAGATCTCTTCAAGAAAATTAGAGATACCAAGGGAACATTTCATGCAATGATGGGCTCAATAAAGGACAGAAATGGTATGGACCTAAGAGAAGCAGAAGATGTTAAGAAGAGGTGGCACGAATACACAGAAGAACTATACAAAAAAGATCTTCACAACCCAGATGATCATGATGGTGTGATCACTCACCTAGAGCCAGACATCCTGGAATGTGAAGTGAATTGGGCCTTAAGAAGCATCACTATGAACATAACTAGTGGAGGTGATGGAATTCCAGTTGAGCTATTTCAAATCCTGAAAGATGATGCTGTGAAAGTGCTGCACTCAATATGCCAGCAAATTTGGAAAACTCAGCAATGTCCACAGGACTGGGAAAAGGTCAGTTTTCATTCCAGTCCCAAAGAAAGGCAATACCAAAGAATGCTCAAATTACTTACTGCACAATTGCACTCATTTCACATGCTAGTCAAGTAATGGTCAAAATTCTCCAAGCCAGGCTTCAACAGTATGTGAAACATGAACTTCCAGATGTTCAAACTTTTTTTAGAAATGGCAGAAAAACAAGAGATCAAACTGCCAACATCCACTGGATCATCGAAAAAGCAAGAGAGTTCCAGAAAAACATCTCTTTCTGCTTTATTGACTATGCCAAAGCCATTGACTGTGTGGATCACAATAAACTGTGGAAAATTCTAGAAGAGATGGGAATACCAGACCACCTGACCTGCCTCTTGAGGAATCTGTATTCAGGTCAGGAAGCAACAGTTAGAACGGGACATGAAACAACAGACTGATTCCAAATAGGAAATGGAATACATCTAGGCAGTATATTGTCACCCTGCATATTTAACTTATATGCAGAGTACATCATGAGAAAAGCTGGGCTGGATGAAGCACAATCTGGAATCAAGATTTCCAGGAGAAATATCAATAACCTCAGATATGCAGATGACACCACCCTTATGGCAGAAAGTGAAGAGGAACTAAAGAGCCTCTTGATGAAGGAGAAAGAGGAGAGTGAAAAAGTGGGCTTAAAGCTCAACATTCAGAAAACTAAGATTATGGCATCCAGTTGCATCACTTCATGGCAAATAGATAGCAAAACAGTAGAAACAGTGGCAGACTATTTTCTTGGGCTCCAGACTCACTGAAGATGGTGACTGCACATGAAATTAAAAGATGCTTACTTCTTGCAAGGAAAGTTATGACCAACCTAGACAGCATATTAAAAAGCAGAGGCATTACTTTGTCAACAAAGGTCTGTCTAATCAAGGCTATGGTTTTTCCAGTAGTCATGTATGGATGTAAGAGTTGGACTATAAAGAAAGCTGAGCACTGAAGAATTGATGCTTTTGAACTGTGGTGTTGGAGAAGACTTCTCAGAGTCCCTTGGACTGCAAGGAGATCCCGCCAGTCCATCCTAAAGGAGATCAGTCCTGAATGTTCATTGGAAGGACTGATGTTGAAGCTGAAACTCCAATACTTTGCAACCTGATGTGAAGAGCTGACTCATTCGAAAAGACCCTGATGCTGGGAAAGATTGAAGGTGAGAGGAGAAGGGGATGAGAGAGGTTGAGATAGTTGGATGGCATCACTGACTCAATGGACATGAGTTTGAGTAAACTCTGGGAGTTGGTGATAGACAGGGAGGCCTGGCGTGCTATGGTCCATGTGGTCGCAAATAGTAGGACACGACTGAGCGATTGAACTGAACTGAAAATTATCCTGCACCATGACCAGGTAGAATTTATCCCTGGAATGAGAAGATGGTTTAACATATGAAATAAATCAATGTGATATATCATATTAACAGAACAAAAATTAAGTATTGCATGATTATCTCAATAGAGGCGAAAAACATTTGGGAAAATTCAACACTCATTTATGATAGAAAACACTGAGCAAACTAGGAAGAGAAGTAAATCACATCGATATAGTAAAGGCCATATTTCAAAAGCCTACAGTTAACATTATATTCAGCAGTAAAAATAACTGAAAACTTTTCCTTTAAGATCACGAAGAAGTCAAGGATGCCCACATTGCAATTTCTATTTAATATAAAGGAATGGCGGAGCCTGGTCGGCTGCCGTCTATGGGGTCGCATGAAGTCGGACACGACTGAAGCGATTTAGCAGCAGCAGCAGAATACTAGAATTCCTAGCCAGAGATATTAGGCAAGAACAAGAAAATAAAAGGCATTTCAAATTCGAAAGGAAGAAGTAAAATTATCTTTGTTTATAGATGGCATTATCTTATATGTAGAAAACCTTAAAGACTCCAGAAAAATCCTTGTTATCTAATAAATCAATTCAACAAAGTTGCAGGATATAAATCAGTATTAAAATTTCTGTTGCATTTTTATACACTAACAATGAGTAATCCTAAAAGGAAAATTTTAATATCCTATTTATGATAGCATTAAAATGAACAAAATACTTAGGAATAAACTTAACTAAGATGAAAGACTCACACACTGAAGGCTATAAAATACCGCTGAAAGAAATTCAAGAAGACACAAATAAATGGGAAAGTACATCATGTTCATGGATAGGAAGACAGTATTGTTAAAATAGCCTTATGACCCAGAACAATCTACAGAATTAGTGTGAAAAATTTAAATAGCATTTTCCACATAAATAGTAAAATACAATCCTAAAATTCATATGCAACTACAATGGTCCACAAATAGCCAAAAAATTCTTGAAACAGAAGAGCAAAGTTGGGGGCTTCACACTTCCTGACTTCAAAATATAAAACCAGAGAAATCAATCAAAACAGCATTTTACTGGCATGAGTTTATACACATAGACCTCTGGAATAGACTTGAAAACCCAGAAATAAACCCATACATATGTGGTCAAATGATCTTACAAAAAGGTATCAAGATCTCTGAATGGGGAAAGGATAATATCTTCAACAAATGTGTTGAGAAAAAGGGATGCATGCGTGCTCAGTCACTCAGTTGTGTCTGCCTCTTTGTCACCATGGACTGTAGCCCGTTAGGCTCCTCTGTTCATGGGTTTCCCAGGCAAGAATACTGGAATGGTTTGCCATTTCCTCTTCCAGGGGTTCTTCCTGACCCAGGGATGGAACCTGTGTATCCTGCATTGGCAGACAGATTCTTTACCATTGAGCCATCTGGGAAGCCCTAGCACGAAGAGTCAGACACAACTGAGTGACTTCACTTTCACTTTTCACTTTCATGCATTGGAGAAGGAAATGGCAACCAACTCCAGTGTTCGTGGGCTGCCGTCTATGGGGCTGCAGAGTCGGACATGACTGAAGTGACACAGCAGCAGCAAAAGGGATATCCACATGGAAAAGAATACAGATAGTTCCTTTCCGAATGACATACACAAAAATCAACTCAGTGTGGATTAGAGACTTAAAGACCTACAACTATAAAACTCCTAGAAGAAAACACAGGATCCCAGGAACATCAGTTTCATTTAACACTAAGAAATCAATCATATTAATAGATTGAAAAAGATAACATGCATCTCCTCAACAGATGCAGAAGAAAGATTTTATTAAAATGCAATATTCATTCATTCTTAGTGAATTAGTTAAAGAAGGAAAGAAGAACCCCTGCTTTAGTTACTCTTACTTGATATTATACTGGAGGTCTTAGCCAGGACAATAAGGAAAATGTAAATGATGTAAGAATTGAAGTGAAAAAAAATTCATTATTTGCTAATTATATGATTGTATATATAGAAAATGCAAAAAACCCTATTATTTCTTAATATTAATAAGTTAGCTTAAAAAGTTTGTAGGAAAAAAAATCAGTATATAAAAATCTTTTACATCTGCAATAAATTAAGAAAAATTTTTAGTATCAAAACCATACAAGCGACTCAGCGACTTTCTCTCTCAGCCTGCCCAGGTGCCTATTCACATGTATGTTACTCTTTTCCTCCTAACAAACACTTTGCTTGTTTCACTACTTTCCCTTCTTTGTGGAAATTCTTTTCTGCAAAGCCAAGAAGCCAGGGCCTTGTCACTGACCACTGGATTAGTGGTTAGGATTCGGTGCTCTCACCACCACGACCTGACCTCAATCTCTGACCCGGACTGAAGCCCTGCTTCCAGCCACTGCAAGTCAAGGCCACCAGAGATCACTTAGGACAAGGTAGCAATCAACCCCCAAACAGTCAACACAAAAATCAAGGAATTTAAAATTTGTAAACAATAGGTAGTGCAGTGATAAAGAACCCGCCTGCCAGTGCAGGAGAAACAAGAGAAACGGGTTCGATTCCTGGGTCAGGAAGATGCCCTGGAGAAGGAAATGGCAGCCAACTCCAGTATTCTTGCCTGGGAAATGTTATTTTATTTATTGCTGAACTCAGTTTTCTAATAAATGCATTTAATTCTGTCACTTTCCCTCTAAGTACTATTTTAACTACATTCCACAAGTTTTAATATGAAATATTAACTTCTGTATCTTTTCTAACTTCAATTGTTATATAATTTTACCCATGAATTATTTTAAAATGTGCCTCCAAATATTCAAACATAGGGGAATTTTCCAGCTATGTTTTTATTTTTGCTTTCCAACTTGATTTCCCTGAAGTGGGAGAACATATTCTATATGATTTAAATCCTTCAAAATTTGAGATTTGCTTTATGTCTCATTACATGTTCAATTTTTATGTGTTTCATGTGTACTTTAAAGAATATGTATTCTGTACTTGTTCAGTGTTTTTTTCATATAAAGACAATTTTCTTTCTAATTCTTAAAAAAAAAAACAGGAAAAAACTTCATACCTTTGGTCTTGGCAATAATTTCTCAGATATGACACCAAAAGACAGGCAACAAAAATAAAAATAGACAAGTGGGACACAAAGAATTTCTGCACATCAGAGGAAACAATCAGTAAAGAGGCAGTCTACACAATAGGGATAATTTGCAAAACATATTTCTGGTAAGGGGTTAATATCCAAAAATGTAAGGAACTACTACAGTTCAATAACAAGAAAGCAAACTACCTGATTCTAAAAATTGACAAAAGAATTGACTAGCCATTTCTCCAAAGAAAACATATGAATGGTCAACAAGTTTATAAAGAGATGTTCAAGACAAATCATCAGGAAAATACAAATCAGACCCCTAATGGGATATCACCTCAGAGCTGTCAGGATGTGCATTAAAATCAATAAGCAAATAAACAAATAACAAATTTAAAAACCCAGAAAATAGCAAATACTGTTGAAAACATGGAGAAATTGGAACCCTTCCATACAGGTGGTGGAAATGCAGCATGATGCAGCTGCTAAGGGAAATAGCAGTTTTTTGAATATTCCTCAAAAAATTAAGAATAGAACTACTATTTGATCCAGCGATTTCACTTCTATTTACCCAAAAGAATTGAAATCAGTTATCATGAAGAAATATTTGCATTCCCATGTTTATTGCACCATTATTCACTATAACCAAGGTATGGAAACCATCTAAAATCCCGTTGACAAATGAATGGATTAAAAAATGTGTTAAATACATACAGTGGAATGCTATTCAACCTTAAAAATAGAAGCATATGAATCCTGTCATATACTACAGCATAGATGAAAATTGAGGACATTATGCTAAGTTGCTCACAGAAAGGCAAATACTGCATGATTACACTTACATGAGATAACTAAGAGTCAAACTTTTAGAAGCAGAAATTAGGTTGGTTTTTGCCAGGAGCTGGGAAGAAGTGAGGACTTGCTAGTCAATGGGTACAGAGTTTCAGTCATGCAAAATGAAAAAAATTCCAGAGAACTTCTATACAGCAACAGGCAAGTACTTAACAATGCTGTACTGATCACTTAAGTCTTTGTTAAGAAGGTAGGTTACCTGTTATGTTTGTTGCTAAAAGAAAAAAATTACTGAACTGTTGTTAAGAAGTCCTAACTGAGATTTTTCAAAGCAGAAACTTCAGGCTTATTATGCACTCTTCCCTTTATCTCATCTTGCATAACATACCAACAGGGCTTAGGATTCTCCCTGTTTAGAATATTCTGTATCATTGCTTAAACAGCTTCAGATCAGTCTCACTGGGACAGGTATTATAATCAATTCCAAACAGGTCTCTGCCTCCAGTCTTGCTTACCTTCTGTCAATTCTCATCATTTCTGTAAGCAGTAAAATTTAAAAATAAACTGTAGTTAATATCTTCAGATTAGGTAGCTTCAATGACTCTCTATTACCTATCTAGGAAAGAAAACACATTTTTTTTTTTTTTGCCTTGGTTACTGGTTGCCACCTACTTTTCCAGTCCTGCTGTCTCTTTGCCTACTGGACTATTCTTAGTATACCAAACTGTTTCCCTTACTCTCACCTTCTCCACCCCCAGCCACTTCTCAGGTTTTTTTATATAGCAAAATTGATTTCAGTAACACCTCCTAATGATGCCTTTACTGATCCCTGATCCACAATTCCAAGAAAAAGCTATGTCTCCTTTCTAAAAATATCCTACCATATCTTATGAATTTTCTGCCCCAGCATATATAGCTCTCAATTACCTTTATTTGTTGATATGTCTAGTATATATGTCTATTTACTAGACTGTGAATGATACTTAAATATATTTGTTCAACATTTTTCCCCAGAAATTAGCACAGTGCGTTATGGTCAGTGAATGCCATGTATATGTGAATGAATGAATGAATGAAAAATTAATGAATATTTGAGATAACAAAATTCCAGATGACTGGCACTATCTCTCACAGTAGCCTTCCTATTAACTTTTGTATACTTTCCAAAACTAAATTTACTTTAGAAGACAACCTTGTAATTGTATTTTATGCTATCGAGAAACATAAAATCTTAAACTTAGAAGGAATCCTAGTGTTTTTTTTTTAATATGGGTAACTCCAGGAAGTATAATAACCACAAAAATCACAGTGGCTAAGTATAATAAAAGTTTACTTTTTGATAATACAAAGTCTAGCTGGTTGTTCAAATGATTTTCTGTGATAGTGGCTTCATTTCCTAATGACCTTTCAGAGCTTTCTCCTGCATCTCCTTTTGTTTATCTAAGGAAGGGAAGGGAAGGAAGAAGAGGGAGAGGGGGGAGAGAGAAGGAAGAAGGTAGGAGGAAGGGAGGGAGATTGATTGATAGATATCACAAGAGTGTTTTTAGTTTCCAGAACAGAAAGTAGTATATTTTACTTCCAACCCCATTTTATTGTCTAGCATTCACTATATGGCCAACCTAATTTCAAAGGAAGTTGTAGAATGTAGAGGTATACATAATATGGGTGAGCATTGACTGTCCCCACAGCAGTCATCTTGTCCTATGAGAGTATCCTTAAAAGAGGATTCTTTGGGAGGACAGCGTTCTATGTTAGGGAAACACCCAATATCTTCACAAAGCAGCCTGTTCAATTATTATAAAATTCTAGTCACTAGAAAATTCTTTATTCTGAGCTGTGATCTCCCTCTTGCAATAAGATAGACTAAAACTATTTTTCTTACATTAAACCCATTAGGTATTTGAATAAAGTAGCAGATTTACCCAGGATCTTGTCTTCTTAAAAGTAAATATTTCCAGTTTTTAATAATTTCTTATAGGAACTTTCCACTATTATGGCTACCCTCCTCTGGATATGCTCTAATGAAGGGTGTCAGTGAACTTCTTAAAATATGAGACCATGCACTAAATGTGGCCAAGCTGTTGTAGAGAACAGGATACTGACTTCTATAATCTGGCCACTATGTAAAATGAGATCATCTGTATGAAAGCTCTTTTCACAATGTAAAGCAGCATGCTTGTGGAAGGTATCATTATTATTATAAATGTAGCTTGAGATTGTGTTAGCTTATTCAGCAGCCACATCACACTGTTGGCCAGTATTTTAAACTTGTGGTCAGTTAAATAACCAAAGCTTTTTCACTGGAATTGCTACATGAAAGAGCCCCATAATCATTTGTTCCATGGTCAGTAATAAATACACCATTCATTTTTTGCCTTTGAGAAAATAGTCTTAATAGTGTCTAGATTTCCAGGGGTAACTACCAATTTAAATTTTTTGATAAGATTTAAGTCCTATCAACCCACACAAACCACTTTGACCAAATTCAGTGTTGCTTTATTTTCAAAGTACAAATTCGTTGCATGACAACAAATACCTGATTTAAGGCTCCTTTTATCTATTTGTGGTTATAGTGTGAGAACAGCCTTAAACTTTTGATTTCTACTTTAGTAGCTAATGGTTTTGTTTTCATTAACTGCTTTCTGTGGTCAAGAACTGCACATTTTCTTGGAATTTGCAAACAGTGCGACCAATTTAAATTATACAGAAGCACAGAAATCATAAATAATAGCAGCCTTGAAATATCATGATTAGTATAGTTGAAGCAGAAATATGGAAAAAACATACCTTTTCCACCATATTCTTCTCCCTCTCTAGGAACGTTCTGGATTATTTACTTTTCAAGCCTATAAGTCAGAGCCATCTCTTAAATCCAAGATTAACAGTCCATAATGAAAGGCTCAGAACTTTTTTAATGCTGTCATTTTAATTGCTTAGTCTATTTGTACTTCTCCATAGGGAATATTATGGTGTTTTCAAATACTGAGCCTTTGAAATAGTTCCCATTGAATTAATTGGACTACTTCAGTCTGTTAAAGGCAACTATGTTATGTAATGTTAGAAGTGTATTAACTTTCTTCAGACTTGGTAGATCAGAATTTCCAGTTTACTAAATAAGAGAAAAAAGAAAGAAATCATCTTCAGTATTGGATAGAGAAAAGTACATAATGATTTTGACTGAGCCTAAAAATATTTAACAGTATCTCTCTGTTTACCACAAGAATATAGTGGCAGATCCTATGTAGGCCAGCTATACATTTCACTCTGACATACCCACCTTTAGCCATGCACTAATTTCCTGGGTCTGCTGTAACAAAGTACCCCAAATGGCATGTCTTAAAACAGCAGAAATGTGTTGTATCAGAGTTTTGGAGGCTAGAAATCTGAAATCAAGGTGTCAGCAGTATTGCTTCCCTTTTGAGGCTGTGAGAAAGATCTGGTTCGTCTCTCTCTCTGGCTTCTGCAACTGCCAGTAAGGCTGGGTGTTCCTTGCATTGTGGAGTTACAGCATGTGTAACTCCAATCTCTGTTACCACATGCTGTTCTTTCCCTGTATATGTCTCTTTCGTACTAGTGATTGGTAACCTTATCTCAACTCAGCAAAGTCACTATTTCCCAGTAAGGTAACATTCACAGGTACCAAGGTTTAAATACATAGCTTTGGGGAGACACAGTTCAATCCATAACATCACACCTGCTTACATTGATATTTATATTTCAGTGAACATCTGGATGAGAGAAGAAAAATCTCATTGTTTAGAAATCTGGCCATTTCAGTTTTCATATCATTGGAGACTTCTGGAAAGATATACGATTAGACAAGCACAGGTCTTGTGCATATCTTAAAAAGGAAGTTGTATCTAAAAATAGGTTGTGGCCTCAGTGCTGAATCTACAAGTCTAGCTTACCAAGTCCAGGAGAGGAAATACTTGGATATATATGAAGCCCCTTTCAAAATTGGGCCTTATTTCAATTATTGTTTTTTCCTCCCTGTCTAGGGGCATAAGGGCTTACTCATTTTAACTGTCTCCCTTGACAGAAATATTTCATCATGGGAAATTTCAGACATCTTGATGTGTTTATTGAGTTTGTATTTATGGAGCAATATCAGTTTATAGATCAGAAAAGAAATGAATAAAGTCTTTCATTATAACAGCACTGAGGAGAGCAAAATCTGGCCAATTTAGCCTAAGGGTATATGTACATGACAGAATTGGTAGAGTAAGCAAGTGCAGTTTCAGTGTTATGTTCCTTTCTTATCTTAGTCCCAAAATGGCAGAGGAAAGTGGTAGCTTGAAAAATGGAGCAAAACAAGTGACACACATCTATTGTTTTCTTGTAAATAGATTACAGATAATTATAAAGTGAATTTCTATATTATTGTTGTGTAGGAGTGGGGTTTGTGTATTACAGTATATCACTACAATTTCTTTCAGTCTAAACATGATGCAACCTTCATCTTCCTCCTAGCACCTAGTACAAGGCAGTGTAATTGTCATATGTAGTCAGTGTAGACAATAGGCAGTTCACACAATAGATGATCAAAAATGTGATGGGTAAATAAATGTAGTATTACTATGACCTAGTAAATAAAGATGTAGCATTCACTTTTGTTGTGATCTCTAGGTCCTTATAGTGCTGGTCTGGTCATGTGGGATGGTTTGGTTTTTGTTCTGTCTAGAGCCATAAAGTAACCTCTCACCCTCCTCCTTCCTCATCTGAAGGTACTCTTTCATGGCCAAAAACATGACCTTTGCCAGTGAATTCTAATTTGCATAGATTTGATTAGTACTCATTACAAATAGGTAATTTAAGTGAGGCTCCATTAGATTCAACTCATTTAGTGAAGAGCTATTGAATGCTAATGAAGTTCATGTACTATTCTTAAATATTGTCAGTATAAGACAGATAAGGTTTATTTTTTTATGGTGATTATTAACTCACAGAGGAGACAGAGGTTAACCTACTATTTTATGTGAATGTATCGTTACTTATTGTGATTAAGTGTTATGAATGGGAAGAAGAGTTCTTTGAGAGAATCTATGAGTGAGATTGTGGATGTGTAGAGTTGCATGGTTTCAGAAAGTTTAGGAGCTGAGATTTATTGGGTGAAAAGGAAGCACCATGTGAAAATTGAAGGGCATGTGTTTCATGCAAAGGGAATTGCATATGTGAAGTTCCCACAGAGGAGGAAAAGTTGGAAATATTTGAGAGACTTAAATCTGATGTAGCTTGAACATTGTAATCTGTGGCAACAGAAGTAGGGATGGTGTGAACTGACATCAGAGAAGTAAGAATTTATCATATTATGCGGAACCTCATAGGAGGGTTCTAATCAAAGAAGTCTTATATACAGAAGTCAAGATACAAGATTGTATATGTGTGTGCGCTCAGTGGCTCATTCGTATCCGACTCTGTGAGCCTATGGAGTGTAGCCTGCCAGGTTCCTCTGTCTATGGAATTTTCCAGCTAAGAATACTGGAACAGATTGCCATTTCCTACTCTATGGGATCTTTCCCACCCAGGGATAAAACCCAAGATCTCTTGTATCTCCTGCATTGGCAGATGGGTTCTTTATCACTATGCCACTTAGAAGCCCATCAGTTCAGTTCAGTTCAGTTCATTTCAGTCGTTCAGTCGTGTCCGACTCTTTGCGACCCCATGGACTGCAGCACACCAGGCTTCCCTGTCCATCACCAACTCCCAGAGCTTGCTCAAGCTCATGTCCATCAAGTCGGTGATGCCATCCAACCATCTCATCCTCTATTACGTATATGAAGCTCATATATACAGAAGAAACCCATACTATTGTATATATGAAACTTATATAATGTTATAAAAAATAGTCTCATAATACTATTCATATACATACATCTATATTTAATGTTTTATTTTTAGAAATGTTGCAAAATTAGTGGAGTTCTTATATACCATTTATCCAGCTTCTTTTAATACAAACCCTAGTTAAAACGATGCAATAGTGTTTTAGGTAAAAGGTAAAGGTGAATTCATTGATGGAGGTAAGATCAACAGCCCTTCCCTTAAATTAACCTACTTTGTCTCAGACACTGTGTTAATTGCTGGAGATGCAGTAGTGAGCAAGAGAGACATGGTTCCTGTCTTCAAGAAGCTTGCAATTTAATGGTCTTGATAGTGGATTGGTTATGGGGTGGTGAGAAAGAGGGTTATGTAATGAAAGTCTTCCAAGTTTCTGACTATGAACAGTTGAGTGAGTAGAGATGTCATTTACTAAAGTGGGCATTTCAGTTATAGATTACTCTATAACAAACACCCCCCAAAATTTAGTGGCTTAAAAGCAATTACTTTTTATGGTGTTATAAGCAGCTGGGTGGTTCTTTTGCTACACATTTTTACTGTAGTCATTCATGTACTTGCATTCAGCTGACACCTTGACTGAGCCTAGAATACCCATCATTGCCTATTTCACACTTCTGGAGTCTTGGTACTGACTTTTGCCAAAAGCACCTCATTTCTCCCTTATGTAGCATCTTTCTTTCCACATGATATTTTATTATTCACTTTGTTAATCCAAACTCCTTAGACAAGCAGAAGATATGAGGCCTCTTAAAAATTAGGCCTGAAAGGGCATCATTTTCCTGATATTCTATTGGACAAAGCATGGTACAACAGAAGCCCAAATTCAAGGGGAAGGGAAATTGATTCCACCTCTCAAAAAGAGAAATGACATGCACATAATTGTTGGTGACAATCTTTGGAAATAATCTACTGCCATGGAAATGTCCAAGAGAAGATTTGGATTATAAATCACAAGATCAAATGAGAAATCAGAATATTAACACTAGTGGGATCCTAAGAGAACTTCTTGTCTAATCACATTGTTTTTCATGTGAGGAAACTCAAGCCCAGAGAATAAAAGTGACATTATAAGGCCATACAGCTATTTAGAACATGATATCTGAGGTACAGTTATCTCAGGTCAGCTATCTCAAGTGCTTTTTAAACTACATTCCTGCTTTCTCTTTGTATAACAAAATGTGACCTACTCTAGAATTTTCCTTCATTTAACATTTTTCAAGCTAACATTGGAAGGAAATATAACTTGTTTTCCAGAGATCCTCATGGGTTTCTAAGTGCCTGTGGAAGAATAAGTAGATGGAGTATCATCTTAGGAAACCAAGAAAGAAATTGGGCTCTGGCTATGTTTTATATCTTTTGCCTGTTTCCCAAATGGATTCATGTTGTGCCATTTTATGTTGTTCTTACTCTGTCTGTCAAGAGAATGAGTTATTTGATTTGAATGCCTCATATATTCTGTAAATTACAAATAGCAACATTCGCCTCTAATATTTTGACCTTTTCAACAATGTGTAATTTTCAGAGTATGGCATTGTACATCTTCTCTTATTTACAGCCTCAGTGAACTATGGAAAAGTGGTGAAATGGTCATCAAATCAAAATATATAATACTGAGAAGGTCAAAATAATGTATCATGAGACTATTTTTCACAGCAAGGATTAAAATCAGGATAAGTCTGTTCTATTACTCTCCCCCTTTCCCTCTCTCCCCCATTATACACATACAATGGGAACATATAATTTAAAAGACTACACATGATGATGGATGGTGTGGATGATAGAAATGAATAATATAATAACTAAAGTTGTAGTAATATTTGAGTTCATTTTGAAAAGGAATTTTACTGCATATGAAAAGTCATTAGATTCATATCACAAATGACTTTGATAGTGCTACACTTATCAAACCTAGTCTCAAAACTTCCTTGTGTGTTGTATGTGTGCTAAGTCACTTCAGTCGTGTCCAACTCTTTGCGACCCTATGGACTGCAGCCTGCTAGGCTCCTCTGTCCACGGGATTCTCCAGGCAAGAATACTGAAGTGGGTTGCCATGCCTTCCTCCAGGGGGTGTCCTCAATCCAGGGATCAAACCCATGTCTCTTATGTCTCCTGCATTGATAGGTGGTTTCTTTACCACTAGCACCACCTGTTAAGCCCAAACCTTCATTGGAATCTCTAATTATCTGAATTTTCTAATTTTTCTATTAAAATTGTAATTTTAATTTACTTTAATGTTGATATTGAACATTTCGCACTTACTTAAGAGAAGCTGCTGCTGCTGCTAAGTCTCTTCATTCGTGTCCGACTCTGTGCGACCCCATAGACGGCAGCCGACCAGGCTCCGCCATCCCTGGGATTCTCCAGGCAAGAACACTGGAGTGGTTGCCATTTCCTTCTCCAATGTGTGAAAGTGAAAAGTGAAAGTGAAGTCGCTCATTTATGTCGGACTAGTAGCGACCCCATGGACTGCAGCCCACCAGGCTCCTCTGTCCATGCGATTTTCTAGGCAAGAGTACTGGAGTGGCTTGCCATTGCCTTCTGGGGTATCAAATCAAATTGGTAATGTTTGGACTTTACCAATTTTTACCAAAAGGTAAAAATTATCTATTTCAGTTGAATTTCCCTTTTAGTAGTGGAACCATTTCTAGAAAACACAAGTTAAAATTGAATTTCAATATGAAAGCATATTAGGGGGAAGCAGCTTTAGTGAAGGAGATTCCTGATGGGGTCTGAATCCCACTGGGGCCCAGCCACTGTCATAGATCCCCTATGCTCTGAAGAGTAGTTTTTTTGTTTGTTCCCTAAAAAAAAAAAAAAAAAAAAAAACCTCTGTCCTATTGCAATATGCTGCTGCCTGACATAGCCACTGACCCTCTACAAAGCAAACTTTCATCATTTTGTCCCAAGGAAAGATGAGACTCAGAAACTGTGTACAAAAGAGGGTTATTTTTTTTATTTCTTCAAGACCTCATACACTAACCTTGGCAGTACTAGGCCCACAATTAGATTCTGTTAAATATCCGGGGCTGTCTTCAACATTAGGATACTTTTCAGAGATCATATTGCCAAGATAAGCATAATAACTGATTTCTTCAACAGTAACCAAAACTAATGGCTTCTGTAAGCCATAGACATCAGTTCAGTTCAGTTCAGTCGCTCAGTCGTGTCCGACTCTCCACGACCCCATGAATCACAGCACGCCAGGCCTCCCTGTCCAACACCAACTCCCAGAGTACACTCAAACCCATGTCCACAGAGTCGGTGATGCCATCCAGCCATCTCATTCTCGGTCGTCCCCTTCTCCTCCCGCCCCCAACCTTTCCCAACATCAGAGTCTTCTCCAGTGAGTCAACTCGTCGCGTGAGGTGGCCAAAGTATTGCAGTTTCAGCTTTAGCATCAGTCCCTCCAATGAACATCCAGGATTGATCTCCTTTAGAATGGACTGGTTGGATCTCCTTGCAGTCCAAGGGACTCTCAAGAGTCTTCTCCAACACCACAGTTCAAAAGCATCGATTCTTCGGCAATCAGCTTTCTTCACAGTCCAACTCTCACATCCATACATGACCACAGGAAAAACCATAGCCTTGACTAGACGGACCTTGGTTGGCAAAGTAATGTCTCTGCTTTTTAATATACTATCAAGGTTGGTCATAACTTTCCTTCCAAGGAGCAAGCGTCTTTTAATTTCATGGCTGCAATCAGCATCTGCAGTGATTTTGGAGCCCCCCAAAATAAAGTCTGACACTGTTTCCACTGTTTTTCCATCCATTTCCCATGAAGTGATGGGACCAGATGCCATGATCTTTGTTTTCTGAATGTTGAGCTTCAAGCCAACCTTTTCACTCTCCTCTTTCACTTTCATCAAGAGGCTTTTGAGTTCCTCTTCACTTTCTGCCATAAGGGTAGTGTCATCTGCATATCTGAGATTATTGATATTTCTCCCAGCAATCTTGATTCCAGCTTGTGCTTCTTCCAGCCCAGCGTTCCTCATGATGTACTCTGCATATAAGTTAAATAAGCAAGGTGACAGTATACAACCTTGACGTACACCTTTTCCTATTTGGAACCAGTCATTTGTTCCATGTCCAGTTCTAACTGTTGCTTCCTGACCTGCATACAGGTTTCTCAAGAGGCAGGTCAGGTGGTCTGGGATTCCCATCTCTTTCAGAATGTTCCACAGTTTATTGTGATCGACACAGTCAAAGGCTTTGGCATAGTCAATGAAGGAGAAATAGATGTTTTTCTGAAACTCTCTTGCTTTCTCCATGATCCAGCAGATGTTGGCAATTTGATCTCTGGTGCCTCTGCCTTTTCTAAAACCTGCTTGAACATCTGGGAGTTCACGGTTTACATACTGCTGAAGCCTGGCTTGGAGAATTTTGAGCATGACCTTACTAGCGTGTGAGATGAGTGCAATTGTGCGGTAGTTTGAGCATTCTTTGGCATTGCCTTTCTTTGGGATTGGAATGAAGACTGACTTCTTCCAGTCCTGTGGCCAGCGCTGAGTTTTCCAAATCTGCTGGCATATTGAGTGCAGCACTTTCACAGCATCATCTTTCAAGACTTGAAATAGCTCAACTGGAATTCCATCACCTCCACTAGCTTTGTTAGTAGTGATGCTTTCTAAGGCCCACTTGACTTCACATTCCAAGATGTCTGGCTCTAGGTCAGTGATCACGTTATCGTGACTATCTTGGTCGTGAAGATCTTTTTGGTACAGTTCTTCTGTGTATTCCTGCCACCTCTTCTTAATATCTTCTGCTTCTGTTATGTCCATACCATTTCTGTCCTTTATCGAGCCCATCTTTGCATGAAATGTTCCCTTGGAATCTCTAATTTTCTTGAAGAGGTCTCTTGTTTTTCCTATTCTGTTGTTTTTCTCTATTTCTTTGCATTGATCACTGAGGAAGTCTTTCTTATCTCTCCTTGCTATTCTTTGGAACTCTGCATTCAGATGCTTATATCTTTCCCTTTCTCCTTTGCTTTTCGCCTCTCTTCTTTTCACAGCTATTTGTAAGGCCTCCTCAGACAGCCATTTCGCTCTTTTGCATTTCTTTTCCATGGGGATGGTCTTGGTCCCTGTCTCCTGTACAATGTCACGAACCTCCGTCCAGAGTTCATCAGGCACTCTATCAATCAGATCTAGTCCCTTAAATCTATTTCTCACTTCCACTGTATAATCATAAGGGATTTGATTGAGGTCATATCTGAATGGTCTAGTGGTTTTCCCTACTTTCTTCAATTTAAGTCTGAACTTCGCAATAAGGAGTTCATGATCTGAGCCACAGTCAGCTCCTGGTCTTGTTTTCGCTAACTGTATACAGCTTCTCCATCTTTGGTTGCAAAGAAATAGGGCTACATTATTCACATCAATTTGCTTTAATCATCCAACCCTTTCTCTTTAGTCAAAATTAATGCAAACCTGTGTTTGTATTTCACATTACTACATGCATATCATAAGGTTTACTTCCAGTAGCTAATGTTTACCAGCTTTGAATGAAAAAAAATCCTCAGTAGTTGTTCTTAGGTTCTAGAAATTAGAAACAATTGCTCTAAAGCCACTCACAGGAGCTCCCTTAGGAGCTGGCAGAAAATTTTAAAAAAGGGAAGGCATTTCTTTACTGATGACTTTTATTTATTTATTTATTTTGTTCCTTGTGTCTGGCTGCTTTTTTTTTAAGTAATTAATTTATTTTTTATTGGAGGCAAATTATTTTACAATATCATATTGGTTGGTTTTGCCATATATTGACATGAATCCGCCCCGGGTTTACATAAGTTCCCCCTCCTGAACCCCCCTCCCACCTCCCTCCTCCCTTTATTCTCCCTCTGGGTCATCCCCGCACGCCAGCCCCGAGCATCCTGTAACATGCATCAACCCTGAACTAGTGATTCGTTTCACATATGACAACATACGTGTTTCAATGCCATTCTCCCAAATCATCCCACCCTCACCCTCTCCCACAGAGTCCCAAAGACTGTTCTATACATCTGTGTCTCTTTTGCTGTCTCGTATACAGGGTTATCATTTGCCTCTTTCTAAATTCCATATATATGTGTTAGTATACTGTATTGGTGTTTTTCTTTCTGACTTACTTCACTCTGTATAATAGGCTCCAGTTTCATCCACCTCATTAGAACTGATTCAAATGCATTCTTTTTAATGGCTGAATAATACTCCATTGTGTATATGTACCAAAGCTTTCTTATCCATTCGTCTGCAGATGGACATCTAGGTTGCTTCCATGTCCTGGCTATTATAAACAGTGCTGCAATGAACATTGGAGTACATGTGTCTCTTTCAATTCTGGTTTCCTCGGTGTGTATGCCCAGGAGTGCGATTGCTGGATCATATGGCAGTTCTATTTCCAGTTTTTTGAGGAATCTCCACACTGTTCTCCATAGTGGTTGTACTAGTTTGCATTCCCACCAACAGTGTAAGAGGGTTCCTTTCTCTCCACATCCTCTCCAGCATTTATTGCATGTGGACTTTTAAAAAGGAAAAAATGTGAGCTTTCTCATTCCTCTCTACCTATGTCCAACCCTGGGAGATTTATTCATAAATTAAGAACCAGTGCTTACAGAATCATTCTTAAAGCAATGAAGAAAATATTGACTAGTAACTACCAACTAAATCACAGTGAATCTACAGTAATTAGTAAATCAGTAATTAGCAAATCATATTCTATAAAGCAAAAAACACTTCTTTAAGCATTAGCAGACATGGAATATGGTCCTAGCTGTGTCACAAAGAGGCTTTGTGATATTACACAAATAATTTTGCCTTATTAACCAGCTTCTTCTCCCTAATGCATATAATAGGGATTCAGTCATTCAATCATCATATTTTTATTGATTACTTGATTTGTATCAGGCATAATTCTAGGCATTAGAGATACAGCAGTAACCAAGACCAACAAAATCCCTACCTAAGTATGCAGAGTACATCATGAGGAACGCTGGGCGGGAAGAAGCACAAGCTGGAATCAAGATTGCCCGGAGAAATATCAATAACCTCAGATATGCAGATGACACCACCCTTATGGCAGAAAGTGAAGAGGAACTAAAAAGCCTCTTGATGAAAGTGAAAGAGGAGAGTGAATAAGTTGGTTTGAAGCTTAACATTCAGAAAACAAAGATCATGGCATCTGGTCCCATCACTTCATGGGAAATAGATGGGGAAACAGTGGAAACAGTGTCAGACTTTATTTTTCTGGGCTCCAAAATCACTGAAGATGCTGATTGCAGCCATGAAATTAAAAGATGCTTACTGCTTGGAAGGAAAGTTATGACCAAAATAAAAAGCTTATTAAAAAACAGAGACATTACTTTGCAAACAAAGGTCCGTCTAGTCAAGGCTATGGTTTTTCCCGTGGTCATGTATGGATGTGAGAGTTGGACTACAAAGAAATCTGAGCACCGAAGAATTGATGCTTTTGAAGTGTGGTGTTGGAGAAGACTCTTGGGAGTCCCTTGGACTGCAAGGAGATCCAACCAGTCCATTCTAAAGGAGATCAATCCTGGGTATTCATTGGAAGGACTGATGCTAAAGCTGAAACTCCAATACTTTGGCCACCTCATGCGAAGAGTTGACTCACTGGAAAAGACTCTGATGCTGGGAGGGATTGGGGGCAGGAGGAGAAGGGGACGACAGAGAATGAGATGGCTGGATGGTATCACCGACTCAATGGACATGAGTTTGAGTGAACTCTGGGAGTTGGTGATGGACAGGGAAGCCTGGCATGCTGTGATTCATGGGGTTGCAAAGAGTCGGACATGACTGAGCGACTGAACTAAACTGAACTGAGTGGAGCTTATATTTTCATTGAGGGAAAGAGCCAGTTATTAGGTAAGTAATATATATACATATATATATGTATATATATATATAATTTTGCACAGATTCTTATATTTCTATGAAGTTAAAGAACAAGATAATATGATATAAACCAACTGGGAGAGGCTGTTTCATATGAAGTCATCAAAAAAAACTTCGATGAAGAAATGACATTTATGCTGAAAGTGAAGGAAATGAATGAGCCAACCATGGAAAATGTTTGGGGGACTCACGACAAAAAAAAACAGCTTTTCATTGGCCAGCATGAGGATTATAGACTAGGACAATGACTCCTGGCATAAATTGGAGAGAAGATGATTGGCCTTTATAAAATATGGGCCTCTTTTGTAGCCTCTGGCTGACAAAAATAACAGAATTGTCTCAAGAACTAACATGTTTAATAATACACAAATCATGCTTGATTTCATAAAGAGATATAAGCATATATATATAATATATATATATTGTATATATATATATTTCTGTGTGTTAATGCCTCCAAGTTCTACTGACAGTGAGCAGTGAGCCAGTAACCAATGAAAACCAATTAATAAAAATTTCAAAGGGTAGATCAATTAGTAAGTGTAGTTTATAGCCACAGAATAGACCAATTGGACTGTTATCCAGGGGACCTTAGTTCCAGTCTCTATAAACAACTGGAATCAGATGTCAAAAACCGCTGTGGAGTGTCAGCGTAGTATACTCACAAACAAGAGTTTTATAATCACTTAATTTTGAGAAAGGTCTTATATCTTCTCCCTATCGTGGAATTGGAATTATATAGTCAATATTAATTGGTCCATCAAAATCTCTGCAATTTCATGTAATAAATATTGAATTTCAGTTAATCTACCCTTTGGGGTCACAAAGATTCAGACACAACTGAAGTGACTTAGCATACATGTACCATTTCATTAACCTATTTCATTATGGAATAATTTGTGTGGAATGTGTATGTTTTGTGTATATCTGTGTGAGTGTGGTGCATGCATTGGTGTATGTGTGCACATTGCATCCCAAATATCCCAATAAACACACCTTAGCAAAATCTATTAATAGATAAAAGTTTTGTATGAAAACCAAATGGAATCTGTTCAATAACGCTGAATTTTTAATCTATGTGGTAGATAGAATAAAAATGCTCCTTCAAAAGATATCCAATCCTAATCCCTTAAACATTTGAACTTGTTTTTTACATAACAAAGGAAAATTAACATTTAAGGTAGAATTATCCCATATTAACTGGATGGACTTAATATAACAGTTCTAACAAGTGGAAGGAGGCAAAATAGGTCAGAGTGATGTGATGTAACGTGAGATGGGTTCAACTCACTGTTGTTGGCTTTGAAAATGGAGAAAAGAGGCCACTAGCCAAGGAATACGATAGGTACTAGCAGCTAGAAAAGGCAAGGAAACAGATTGTCTCCCATAGTATCAAGAAAAGAATGCAGCCCTGCCAACACATTGATTTTAGCCCAAATGAGACCCACGTCAGACTTTGCAAACCATGTATCTAAAGATAACAAGTTAATATCTAAAATATTGAATTGCCTACAACTAACCTCAGATATGCAGATGACACCACCCTTATGGGAGAAGGTGAAGAGTAACTAAAGAACCTCTTGATGAAACTGAAAGAGGAGAGTGAAAATGTTGGCTTAAAACTCAACATTCAGAAAACTAAGATTATGGCATCTGGTCCTATCACTTCATGGCAAATAGATGGGGAAACAGTGGTAGACTTTATTTTCTTGGGCTCCAAAATCACTGCAGATGGTGACTGCAGCAATGAAATTAAAAGATGCTTACTCCTTGGAAGGAAAGTTATGACCAACCTAGACAGCATATTAAAAAGCAGAGACATTACTTTGCCAACAAAGGTCCATCTAGTCAAGGCTATGGTTTTTCCAGTGGTCAGGTATGGATGTGAGAGTTGGACTATGAAGAAAGCCGAACACTGCAAAATTGATGCTTTTGAACTGTGGTGTTGGAGAAGACTCTTGAGAGTCCCTTGGACTACAAGGGGATCCAACCAGTCCATCCTAAAGGGAATCAGTCCTGAATATTTCCTGGAAGGACTGATGCTGAAGCTGAAACTCCAATACTTTGGCCACCTGATGCAAAGAACTGACTCATTGGAAAAGACCCTGATGCTGGGAAAGATGAATGCGGGAGGAGAAGGGGACAACAGAGGATGAGATGGTTGGATGGCATCACCGACTCAAAGGACATGAGTTTTAGTAAACCTGGAGTTGGTGATGGACAGGGAGGCCTGGCATGCCAAAGTCCATGGGGTCGCAAAGAGTAGGACATGACTGAGCAACTGAACTAAACTGAAATAGCAAAAATAAAACAAGGCACAAAAATACTCCTGATTTTAAAATTCAGCCAAGGACTTGCACAGACATTTCTCTAAGCAAGACATACAAATGGCCACCAGTATGTGAAAACATGTTCAACTTCACTATTTATTAGGGAAATTCAGATCAAAACTACAATGAGGTATCATCTCACACATGTTGGAATGGCTATTGTATTTTTAAAAACTCAGAAGATAACAGCAAGTATTGGTAAGGCTGTGGAAATTTTGGATTCTTGTACACTGTCAGTGGGAATATAGACTGGTATGACCACTATGGTAAACAATATGGATGTTCCTCAGAAAGTAAATAATAGAACTACCTTATGATCCAGTAATCCTACTTCTGAGTGTATATTCAAAATAATTATAATCATGATCTCAGATAGCTACACCCCCATGCTCATTGCATGATACCCAAGATATATAAACAACCCACATGTCCACTGACAGATTAATAGATTTAAAAATGTGGAAATACATACAATAGAATATTATTCATTATTTAAAAAGAAGAAAACCCTGCCATTTGCAACAACATGGATGAACTTAGAAAACTTTATGCTAAGTAAGCCAATAATATAATGAAAAGTAGTATACACAGATTTACTTATGTTTGATATCTAAATCAGTCAAACTCATAGAAGCAGAGAATAAAATAGTGGTTGTTTGCCAGGGGATGAGGAAAGGAGAAATTAGGGAATTGTTGCTCAATGGGTATAAAATTTCTGTTATGTGACATGAATAAATTCTAGAGATTAGCTCACTATATAACAAAGTACCTGTAGTTAACAACACAGTATTATTAATTTTAAAATACGTTAAGAGGAGAGGTCTTATGTTAATTATTCTTATCAAAACAAACAAAATACAAAAGAGCATAGGAAATTTTTGGAGGTGATAGATATGTTTAGTATCTTTTATGGTGATAGTACCAAGAGTGTGTGTATATGTCCAAACTCAATAGTATGTATACATTAAATATGAGCAATTTTTGTATACCATACTTCAATGAAGCTAAAAAGATAATTTTTGGGTGATTTAATGCCATCAAGTTTATGATAACTTGTTACAACAACAGTAGATAACAAATACACCTTACCTTAGACTGCACTGTGTTACCAACACCATATGGAAGGCACCAACACCATATAGAGTGGACACTTTGTAGACTACCTTTGATAGGACATAAAGAATGAAGTTTCTGAGTCACTTTGCTGTCTACCTGAAGCTAACACAATATTGTAAATCAACTATACTTCAATAAATAAATAATGCTGTTCCCTCAACCACACTGGCAAGATACAGACCTGAAGTTGACGACTCACATGTTCATAGAGAATAAATGCAAATCAAGATCTGATTGAGTGTTATAAGGCATGCCAATCATAGAGATCATTTGCTTATAAGCATTTTCATATTTTTCACTGGTTCTACTGCACTAGCTCTTAAGGATTTTAGAAAAAATGATTGGGCATTTTGAGACAACTGTTTTCCAGTGCACTAGCTTTGTAGCTCCAGGTCAACAAAGACATCATATCATGAGTATGAATGATGTCTCTTTTTACTCATTTCATTTCTGTAGCAAGTATTTTTCAGCCCTGCTTCTTGAAAGGTGAAAGAAATTTTCTAGAAAAATTCTTCTCAATAGGCTATTTTGTGCTCTCCTGTTTGCACAAAACAAGCTCTATGCACCTAACCTCACTAGGGTGTATGTTTTGAGTTGTTTTTCTAGCCACAAGGACGAGTTTTTCCTGAACCGTCTACCCACTTAACCACAAACGTTCCTTCCAAAATAAATAGCCAGTATTTCGTTGGTCAAAATCAAAATTACAAACTGAGACAATGATTGTGGAGATGAACTAGAGAGAAGTTCATTGGCCTTTATAACAACTGGATACATGAACTTGCCTCATTAGTAACCAGGTGAACTAACAAGATAAAAAATGTTTCAACTTTACCTTTGAGAATTATCTTAGCATCTTCTGCTTAGCACTGCTGCTGCTGCTAAGTCACTTCAGTCGTGTCCGACTCTGTGTGACCCCATAGATGGAAGCCCACCAGGCTCCCCTGTCCCTGGGATTCTCCAGGCAAGAACACCGGAGTGGGTTGCCATTTCCTTCTCCAATGTGTGAAAGTGAAAAGTGAAAGTGAAGTCGCTCAGTCGTGTCAGACCCCTAGCGACCCCATGGACTGCAGCCCACCAGGCTCCTCCATCCATGGGATTTTCCAGGCAAGAGTACTGGAGTGGCTTGCCACACAGTATTTAGCAAAAGGCTATCTCTTCTTTGTATCAACCATCTTGAAATAAACATCCAAATGAGTAAGACTGTTAATACTGAATACTTTACAAAGAATATATTTTGTTTCTTAAATTGAACTCTTGTATATTTATATACAATAATATACTGTATACCACTTGTATACAAGTCCCTTTTTCAGATGATTGGCTCCTTCAGTAACAGCTGACAGAGGAACAGGAAATTTGATTGAAACCAAGTTTTAAATAATATATGTAATGCAAATACTTGAAGATTTTAATTCTAAACTTTAAAAGATTTGCTTCCTAATTTCAGTGCAACCATATAGCATTTCTTAGGGGAAAATTGTCACAAGCAGCTTTTGTTTTCATGGATAATTAAATTTGCTCCAATCAAACAGCTCTCTAGGTAGATACTGTAGCTGTTCAAGGGACTTTCACCTCTTCTCTGTGGTTTATTTTCTTTCCTGTTTTTTTTTTTGCATGTGATATTAAACAAAATTTTAAGGTATAATTGATAGATGCAATCATAAGATATTTAAAGTATACAACGTGATAATTTGATATGCATATACATTGTAAGAGAATTCTCCTCATCAGTTAACTAATATACCTGTCACCTCACATATTTACCTTTTTTGTTAAAACATTTAAGTTCTACTCTCTTAGAAAATTTAATTATACATTATATCCTCAGTCTTTATATTACATCTTATATCTGAAAGTTTTTACTCTTTCACCAAACTCTCCTTATTTCTTCTACCCCAGCCACCATACTTTTCCTCTCTGTTTCTGTGACTTCAACTATTTTTAGGTTCCACATGTAAGTGATAACATGTAGGATTTGTCTTTCTCTGTTTGGCTTGTTTCGGTTTAGCATAATATATTCCAGATTCAACTACATAGTCACAAATGACAGAATATCCTTTTTTAAAGCTGAATAATATTCATATGTGTGTATACACATTATATTGATTATATTTTCTTTATCCATTCATCTGTCTATAAACAGGTTGTTTCTATACCTTGGCTAATGTGAGTAATGCTGCTATGGACATGAAAGTATGTCTCTCTTAAGACAATGATTTCATTTCCTTTGGATATATACCCAGAATTAGAACTGTTGTATCCTATAGTAGTAATCTATTTAATTTCTTAAAGAGCATCCATACTGTTTTTCATTGTGGCTGTACCAGTTTACATTCCTGCCAATAGTATACAAGGTTTTGCTTTTCTTCATATTCTTGCCACCATTTATTATCTTTTGTCTTTTTGATAATATAAATCCTAAGAGATGTGAGGAGGTATTTGTTTGTGATTTTGCATTTGTTGAGCACTTTTTCATGTACCTGATGGCCATTTTTATATTTTCTTTAGAAAACTGTATATTCTGATCCTTTGTCCATTTTTAATTGGGTTATTTGCTATTTCTGGTATTGAATTGTATGAATTGTTTCTTGAATATTTTGGATATTAACCTCTCATTGGATATATAATTTGCAAGTATTTTCTACCATTTCATAAGTTGCCTTTTCATTTTGTTGATAGTTTCCTTTGCTATGCAGAAGCCTTTTATTTATTTATTTATTTTTAAATATTTGGATGTTTTTTTCCCTTCACATCTTTTTTTTAATATAGATTATTTTTTTTAATTTATTTATTTTTTATTGGAGGCAAATTATTTTACAATATTATATTGGTTGGTTTTGCCATATATTGACATGAATTCGCCCCAGGTGTATATGAATTCTCCCTCCTGAACCTCCCTCCCACCTCCCTCCTCCCTTTATGCTCCCTCTGGGTCATCCCCGCACGCCAGCCCCGAGCGTCCTGTAACATGCATCGACCCTGAACTGGTGATTTGTTTCACATATGACAACATACGTGTTTCAATGCCATTCTCCCAAATCATCCCACCCTCACCCTCTCCCACAGAGTCCCAAAGACTGTTCTATACATCTGTGTCTCTTTTGCTGTCTCGTATACAGGGTTATCATTTGCCTCTTTCTAAATTCCATATATATGTGTTAGTATACTGTATTGGTGTTTTTCTTTCTGGCTTACTTCACTCTGTATAATAGGCTCCAGTTTCATCCACCTCATTAGAACTGATTCAAATGCATTCTTTTTAATGGCTGAATAATACTCCATTGTGTATATGTACCAAAGCTTTCTTATCCATTCGTCTGCAGATGGACATCTAGGTTGCTTCCATGTCCTGGCTATTATAAACAGTGCTGCAATGAACATTGGAGTACATGTGTCTCTTTCAATTCTGGTTTCCTCGGTGTGTATGCCCAGGAGTGCGATTGCTGGATCATATGGCAGTTCTATTTCCAGTTTTTTGAGGAATCTCCACACTGTTCTCCATAGTGGTTGTACTAGTTTGCATTCCCACCAACAGTGTAAGAGGGTTCCCTTCTCTCCACATCCTCTCCAGCATTTATTGCATGTAGACTTTTGGATAGCAGCCATTCTGACTGGTGTGAAATGATATCTCATTGCCTTTTAATTTGATGTATCCCACATGATTATCTTTGCTTTAGTTGCTCTTCCTTTTGTGAAGGCCAGAGTTAAGGAGCTTACCACTTATATTTTCTTCTAATTTTATGACTTTAGGTCTAACATTCAAGTCCTTAATCAATTTTGAGTTGACTTTTGTATATGGTATAAGATAAGGATCCAGTTTCATTCTCTTGCATAGAGCTCTACAGATTATCCAGCACCATTTATTGAAGAGACTATTCTTTCCTCATTGGATATTCTTGGATCCTTTGTTGAAAATTAATTGAGCATATAAGCATAGATTTACTAATCATTGCTGGCTCAGATGGTAAAGCATCTGCCGGCAATGCAGGATATCCTGGTTTGATCCCTGGGTAGGAAAGATCCCCTGGAGAAGGAAATGGCACCCCACTCCAGTATTTTTACCTGGAAAATCCCATGGATGGAGGAGCCTGGTGGGCTGCAGTCCATGGGGTCACTAAGAGTTGGACACGACTGAGCAACTTTACTTTCACTTTTCACTTTCATGCATTGGAGAAGGAAATGGCAACCCACTCCAGTGTTCTTGCCTGGAGAATTCCAGGGACGGGGGAGGCCTGGTGGGCTGCTGTCTATGGGGTCACACACAGTCGGCCACGACTGAAATGACTTAGCAGTAGCAGCAGCAGCATTGAATCTGTAAACCATTTTGGGTGATATAGGCATTTTAATAATATTAATTCTTCCAGTCCACAAACAAAGGATGTCTTTTCACTTATTTGTGTCTTGTTTAATTTTTTTCATCAAAGTTTTCGGTGTACAGATCCTCCACTTCCTGGATTATATTATTTCTAAGTAGTTTTTTTCTATTTTTATACTATTGTAAATGGAATTATTTTCTTCTGGTCATTCATTGTTAGTGTATAGAAGGGCAGATAATTTTTATATGTTGATTTTGAACCCTGCAACTTTACTAAATTTGGCTTTTTTTGGTGGAATCTTTAGGATCTTCTATGTATAATAACATGTTTGCAAATAGTGACAATTTTGGTTCCTCCTTTCTGATTTGGGTGCCATTTGCTTTCAATATTTTTTATTATTATTTGCCTAATTTCTCTGGTTAGGACTTCTAATGTATGTTGAGTAAAAGTGGTAAGAGTGGATATCCTTGTCTTATTCTTGGCCTAGAGAAAAAGCTTTAATTTTTCACTATTGAGTATGATGTTAGCTGTGGGTTTGTCATATATGGTCTTAATTATGTTGAGGTATGTTCCGAATATGCCCACTTTTTAGAGAGTTTTTAAATTATAAATGGATCTTGAATTTTGTCAAATGCTTTTTCTGTATCGAGGTAATCATGATTTTTACTCTTCATTTTATTAATGTGGTATATCACAATTATTGATTTGTAGCTGTTGAACCACTCTTGCATAAATCCTACTTAATTGTGATATATGATCCTTTTAATGTATTGTTGAATTCAGTTTGCATTTATATTCATCAGGGATATTGACCTGTATATTTATTTTCTTGTAATGTCCTCCTATGGCTTTGCTATTAGGGTAATGCTGGCTTCATAAAATGAGTTTTGAAGTGTTCCCTCCTTTTCTGTTTTCCGGAAGAATTTGAGAAGGATTGACATTAATTTTCTTTAAATGCTTTGTAGACTTCACCAGTGGAGACATCTGGTCCTGGACTTTTCTTTGCCCTCTTGGTTGACTCTCATCATGGTTTATTATTGACTTTAGGTCAGTGGTAAGAAGTAGCTCTAGACTTTTGTGGTAGCTTCCATTACAACAGAGCTGTCTCTCTGAGTCCACAAGATAACACTTTTCTGGTGTTTTCCTACAGATAAGATGCCTTTATCTGTATGCTTTGGCAACATGGAGGGCAAAGTTGTACTTCATCTATAGTTCTTCTTCCTCTCATCAAGCCCAAAGAAGTGTTAAAAATTGTATTTTCTGAACCAAAAAATAGAATGCGTTTTCTAACAACATTATTATTTTTCTGATTTATGTACTTATGTATAAAGTCTTAAAAGGTGTAAAAATAAAATTGCATGTGGTTGTATATATAACACACCAAATTTACTGAAAAAAAAAGTCCATGAGATGACAAGTTTCAGAAAAGTCAAATAATAGTCTTTTTTTCAAACTAGATTCAGATCAGTTCAGTTCAGTTCAGTTCAGTCGCTCAGTCGTTTCCGACTCTCTGTGACCCCATGAATCACAGCATGCCAGGCCTCCCTGTCCACCACCAACTCCCAGAGTTGACCCAAACTCATGTCCATAGAGTCGGTGATGCTGTCCAGCCATCTCATTCTCTGTCGTCTCCTTCTCCTCCCGCCCCCAACCTTTCCCAGCATCAGAGTCTTTTCCAGTGAATCAACTCGTCGCATGAGGTGGCCAAAGTATTGCAGTTTCAGCTTTAGCATCAGTCCCTCCAATGAACACCCAGGATTGATCTCGTCTAGAATGGACTGGTTGGATCTCCTTGCAGTCCAAGGGACTCTCAAGAGTCTTCTCCAGTGCCACAGTTCAAAAGCATCAATTCTTTGGCGATCAGCCTTCTTCATAGTCCAACTCTCACATCCATACATGACCACGGGAAAAACCATAGCCTTGACTAGATGGACCTTGGTTGGCAAAGTAATGTCTCTGCTTTTTAGTATACTATCTAGGTTGGTCATAACTTTCCTTACAAGGAGTAAGCATCTTTTAATTTCATGGCTGCAATCAGCATCTGCAGTGATTTTGGAGCCCCCAAAAAATAAAGTCTGACACTGTCTCCACTGTTTTTCCATCTATTTCCCATGAAGTGATGGGACCAGATGCCATGATCTTTGTTTTCTGAATGTTGAGCTTCAAGCCAACCTTTTCACTCTCCTCTTTCACTTTCCTCAAGAGGCTTTTTAGTTCCTCTTCATTTTCTGCCATAAGGGTGGTGTCATCTGCATATCTGAGAATCAAAGGTGGGCAAGAAAAGACCTGTTTTGAGGAGAGACTGATGTTGTGCAGTGGGATGGTGGTAGCCACAAAAGGGAAGAAAGAGTTAATGGAAAGAAGTTTTGCTATACAGTTCTACCTAACCAAGTTCCTTGAAGACCAGCCACAATATGTAAGCAGTAAGCAGAAGTAAGCAAGCAGTAAGCCACTGTAAACAAAGGTTCTGCTTTCTTTAATTTGTTTAAAACATTAACATTTGTCAGCCTCCAGGGCAGATCCTGCTAGAGCAAATCAGTCAAACCAAGATTGAGGAGAAGGGGAGGTGGGAGAAATGACAGAGTTAGGATAGGAATGGAGATAGTAAACAGGAATAACTTTGTAAATTGTCCAGCGTTATGAACATACCAGGAAAAAGTAAATACTAATGATAATAATGCTACTTCTAGGCTCTGAGTACAGAGTGCTTTTCTTTAGGGTCATCGATAGACTTATAGCCATTTCCTCCTTTACAGTCCCTGAGAAATCAGAGAGGAAGTATGTTTACTGATCACAGCTGAAGAAAAACCACAGACCAAGACTTTTCTGATAAGGCCACGAGACAAAACCCTCTATAGTTCTTAATTATTTATCAGTCACAGATCTTTTTGAGAAGCTAATGACAACTATACACACTTTGCAGAAAGTAATCCATAAACTGAAAATTGTGCATGTAATATCAGGAAGTTCATATTGTTTTGGAACCCGGGTTAGAGAGCTCTGTTTATCATTTGACTACTTTAGCATCTTCTTGTATGCTCATTTGACTGCTCTACCACTGAGAAGGAAGATCAGAGAAGATATTAAAATATTTTCTGACTTGGACATTTAGGTCTTAAAATTTTAATCAACTGACAGGTCAGGGATTAGCAGGATGGAGCATGACTGGAATGCAAAACTGATAAGTGTTTGGGGAGTTCATTGCAGGCTTGAGAGATCAAGGGAATCTTCAATGAGTCCCAAAGATCTGAGCTGTCCTTGGATTTAAAACAGGGGAGAGAGAAGAAAAGACTTGCTCAAATTACTACATAAAACTGTGTTGACTGGGCAGAGATTACCATTACAGGTGTGGTGGAATAGAAAACCAGAAACTTGTGAGCAGGAGCAGTGGAAGGTGGAACAGCTAGGATCTGAATCGACATCTGCTTTGTGACTTGGCATCAGGAAAATGGATGTAGCTTACCTGATAAAAGTAAATGGGAAAATGTCATCTAAACCTATAAGAACCCTTATCTGTGTGACTTGTTTTAATATATAGGACAAGAGAAGTTTCTGAGCTGTTCTTGTGTTCACAGAGAATCTATTTCTAGAGAATTTTCTGGGTTGGCAGTAGGATTTAGAAATTTGCAAGGTGTATAGAATGTGTTTCTGATAGGAGTTTAAAGCCCACAAGTCAGAGGAAGGAGTCAGGAATATATATGAATAAATATTATCACATATTCAAATATTTTTGAATATGCAAACCAGGGCCTGTGGACAGCTGGTAGCGATGGTTTTCCCAAGCTAGACCATGTTCTCATCAAGTGCATATTGTTTATTTAGACAGAAAATAACTCTTAGAGCAGTGTTTTGGCAGGTCAGAACTTTATTCCTCTTGCACTGGGCAGAGATTTTTCATTTAATCCATCAATCTGAACTTACTGCACTGTTTTCAAAAGTCACAGCAGGTTACTCAGAGTTGACTTTGACAGCAGCCCCAGAACACAGAGGAAAGTGAAAAAGAAGTCACTCAGTTGAGTCCAACTTTTTGCAACCTCATGGACTGTAGCCTACCAGGCTCCTTCATCCATGGGTTTTTCCAGGCAAGAGTACTGGAGTGGGCTGCCATTTCCTTCTCCAGAGGATCTTCCCAACCCAGGGATTGAACCCAGATCTCCCACATTGCAGACAGATGCTTTACCATCTGAGCCACCAGGGAATCCTAGAACACAGGGGAGACTTAGCCTATAATTACAAGATGGCATGATATCTGGAGGAGGTCAGGAATCATCCAGATATTGGGGATCCAGGGTCTCAAACACCTGGCTACAATGAAAGAATTTTACAGGAGAGTAAGAACACCTGTTTGGAAATTGTTGGTTGACCTTTTTAGTGTGTACACACACACACACACAGGTCACATCTCCCCTAGTAGATGAAAAACTATTTCAGGACAGAATCCATTTGATACAACATTATACTGATTAGAGTATCATGCACTTAGGAAACAATAAATGCAAGAATGAGTTCAGTTCAGTTCAGTCGCTCAGTCGTGTCCGACTCTCCGCGACCCCATGAATCACAGCACGCCAGGCCTCCCTGTCCATCACCAACTCCCGGAGTTCACTCAAACTCATGTCCACAGAGTCGGTGATGCCATCCAGCCATCTCATTCTCGGTCATCCCCTTCTCCTCCCGCCCCCAATCCCTCCCAGCATCAGAGTAGTGATATTTAAAAATTACTTTGGAACAACAATCAGTCTTGCATTCACTGGATGCTAATTTTAGTGTCTACTGTGTCCTAGGCACATGCCTGGTGATACAGAAGTAGAATATATAGTCCTTTTGTAGAAGGATCCCACAGCTCAAGTGCACAATGAGTAGTGGTGTGATAGAGATGTGCACACACTCCTAAAATATGTCAGAAGAGGGGGAGATGAACCAATTGGAAGGTTGAACAGAACTTCAGGTATAGAGGAGGTACAGTGAAACTAGTTAGGATGGTATTAGTAGAACAGTTGAAATTGGGTTCCAGATTTTCAGACTAGAGTCCTTTCTACTAGACACAAGAAATATGTTGTGTATGGTTATAAAATCAAAGATCAGTCGTATATTTAAATGCAGTATTGCCAGTAATTAAGTAGGCATCATTTACTTGTTAACTCTAAGATACCAACACTAAGTGCTGATAATGGAGTAGGTAATCAATATGAAATGTCCACAGACTATTCTCTCAAGAAACTATAAAAATCAACCATTTACAATACTATAAACATAGTAGTGAATTTTCTTCCTAATTCCAGTTTCATTTATGCAGCTCCCTACTGGATGTTTCATCCTGGTGATTATGCTACTAATGTAAGTTCAAATAAGTCAAAATTCCACAACTATCAATTCTCCTGCCCTGCCCTACATCTCAGCAAATATTAATTCTCACTACTGCATTCAATTATTTTATAAGGCAACCTGAAATGCTTGCTGTTCCCCACACATGCTCTATCGTTTTCCACCAGTGTTTTGTTTCTGTCCACCTTGCTTTCCCTATTTTCTCTATTGAAAAGCTTTTCCTACCATTTCTGCTTATTCACACTTTGTGTGTGTATGTGTGTGTGTGTGTGTGTGTTAGTCACTCAGTTGTGACTGACTCCTTGCAATTTCATGAACTGTAGCTTGCCAGGCTCCTCTGTCCATGGGATTTTACAGGCAAGAATACTAGAGTGGGTTCAGTTCAGTTCGGTTCGGTCATGCAATTGTGTCCGACTCTTTGTGACCATCTCCCTGTCCATCACCAACTTCTGGAGTTTACCCAAACTCATGTCCATTGAGTCGGTGATGCCATCCAACCATCTCATCCTCTGTCATCCCCTTCTCCTCCCGCCTTTAATCTTTCCCAGCATCAGTTCAGTTCAATTCAGTCGCTCAGTCATGTCCAACTCTTTGAGACCCCATGAACCACAGCACGCCAGACCTCCCTGTCCATCACCAACTCCTGGAGCCCACCCAAACCCATGTCCATCGAGTCAGTGATCCATTGAACCATCTCATCCTCTGTCATCCCCTTCTCCTCCTGCCCTCAGTCTTTTCCAGTGAGTCAACTCTTCACATGAGGTGACCAAAGTATTGGAGTTTCAGCTTCAACATCAATCCTTCCAATGAACACCTAGGACTGATCCCCTTTAGGATGGACTGGCTGGATCTCCTTGCAGTCCAAGGGACTCTCAAGAGTCTTCTCCAACACCACAGTTCAAAAGCATCAATTCTTCTGCGCTCAGCTTGCTTTATAGTCCAACTCTCACATGACAACTGGAAAAATCATAGCCTTGATTAGACAGACCATTGTTGGCAAAGTAATGCTTTTTAATATGCTTTCTAGGTTGGTCATAACTATCCTTCCAAGCAGCAAGCATCTTTTAATTTCATGGCTGCAATCACCATCTGCAGTGATTTTGGAGCCCAGAAAAATAACGTCAGCCACTGTTTCCCCATCTGTTTGCCATGAAGTGATGGGACCTGATGCCATGATCTTTGTTTTCTGAATGTTGAGCTTCAAGCCAACCTTTTCACTCTCCTCTTTCACTTTCATCAAGAGGCTTTTTAGTTCCTCTTCACTTTCTGCCATAAGGGTGGTGTCATCTGCATATCTGAGGTTATTGACATTTCTCCCGGCAATCTTGATTCCAGCTTGTGCTTCTTCCAGCCCAGTGTTTCTCATGATGTACTCTGCATATAAGTTAAATAAGCAGAGTGACAATATACAGCCTTGATGCACTCCTTTCCCTATTTGGAACCAGTCTGTTGTTCCATATCCTGTTCTAACTGTTGCTTCCTGACCTGCATACAGGTTTCTCAAGAGGCAGGTCAGGTGGTCTGGTATTCCCATCTCTTTCAGAATGTTCCACAGTTTATTGTGATCCACACAGATAAAGGCTTTGGCATAGTAAATAAAGCAGAAAGAAATGTTTTTCTGGAACTCTCTTACTTTTTCGATGATCCAGCGGATGTTGGCAATTTGATCTCGGGTTCCTCTGCCTTTTCTAAAACCAGCTTCAACATCTCGAAGTGCACAGTTCACATATGGTAGCCATTCTCTTCTCCAGGGGATCTTCCCAAGTCAGGGATTGAACCCAGGTCTCCCACATTGCAGGCAGATTCTTTACCATCTGAGCCACCAGGGAAGCCCATTCACACTTTACTACAAACTTTAAGGCTGCACTGAAAAACCTACCCACCCATCAGGAAATTTCTGATTCCCACTTTATCATCCCTTAAAAAACAAACTAAAATCTGGAAGTGACTTCCTCGTTATTCAGACTTTAATAGCATTTTATCTGTACTTCTCTCATACTTGAAAGTGAGATTTGTGTGTCATCCATACAGATATAATTGATGTCTTAAAGTAAAATGAAATTGCCAAGGGGCAAAGTACAAAGAGAGAACAGAAAAATGTCCAGGTCGTAATTTATTGAACTACATTTTAGGGACCTGAGTGGAAAAGAGAAGGGGGCAGATAAGTACCAAAGAAGTGAGAAAGAAAAGGTGAAAGAGATGCTTAACAGCATTGAATAAGGTATAAAATTCAAGAAAGGAATGAACAATGAATATGTGTTGAACGAATGGAAGGATGATGAAAGAACAAATGAATAGACCATTGAATTTGATATGATTTTTGTGGGTAAAGGGTGATAACATGGAGAAATTTTGAGGGGAGAAGGAAAGATAAAGAATTAGAATTTGTCTGATCTTGCTTAGCATAATGTGCTCAAGGTCCATCCATACTGTCGCAGATGATGCAATGTGATAAATATTGCTTCAATGACAATTATAATATGTAACTGTATCAAAGTAATTATGCTGTCAACCTTAAATCTATAAAATATAACATGTTAAATTTACTAAATCAAAAAAGGAATGATAATGTATGCCTCCCATATGCCAGGTTCTGATATGAATATGAGTAACAAAAAGGAAAAATTATTTTGATAAAAAAGAAAGAAATGGAATCTGCAAATTTGTACTGGACTACTGAGTCTTCTACTGTGTATCCTTAAGCAAGTTTACTTCTGTGAAATTCCTTCCCCATCTGCAAAATGAGAGAAATAACCACTTCCTTTGTCTACATCTCAGCTTTTTTGTATGGGTTCAGTAAGGAAAACCTCATGGATGGAGAAGCCTGGTAGGCTATAGTGATGGAGTCGCAAAGAGTTGGACACGACTGAGCTACTTCACTTCACTTTTTAGTAAGAATGTAAGCAAAAGAGACCAGCAAAATGTAAAGTTCTAAACAAATGTGAAAGTTGCTCAGTCATGTCCGACTCTGCACCCCATGGACTATATAGTCCATGGAATTCTCCAAGCCAGAATACTGGAGTGGGTAGACTTTCCCTTCTCAACCCAGGGATTGAACCCAGGTCTCCTGCATTGCAGGCGGATTCTTTACCAGCTGAGCCACCAGGGAAGCCCAAGAATACTGGAGTGGGTAGCCTATCCCGTCTCCAGTGGATCTTCCTGACCCAGGAATCAAACTGGAGTCTCCTCCATTGCAGGCAGATTCTTTACCAACTGAGCTATCAGAGAAGCCCTGATATATACAAATATAATGTGAATAATATCACCTTATATTTATACCTATACAAATATAGTAGTAAAGTCGCTCAGTCGTGTCCGACTCTTTGCGACCCCGTGGACGGTAGCCTACCAGGCTTCTCTGTCTATGGGATTCTCCAGGCAAGAATACTGGAGTGGGTTACCATTTCCTTCTCCAGGGGATCTTCCCGACCCAGGGATCGAACCCGGGTCTCCCACATTGGAGGCAGACGCTTTAACCTCTGAGCCACCAGGGAAGGTGATATAATTAGCATCATTTTAAAAGTGCACTACAAATGAGGAGGCCTTCCATCACCAGTCCAGACAAATATTAGGCGCAATGCATTTGCAGACCTCAAGTTAACAGGTGTCACGATTTGTTTTGCATCTGCTGGGACTGAGCTCATTACCAGGTATTGTGGGTTTTCCTGGTGGCTCAGATGTTAAAGAATCTGCTTGCAGTGCAGGAAATCTGGGCTCCATCCCTGGATCACGAAGATCACCTGAAGAAGGGAATGGCTACCCACTCCAGTATTCTTGCCTGGAGAATTTCATGGACAGAGGCTATAGTCCATAGGGTTGCAAAGAGTTGAACATGACAGAGTGACTAACACTTTCACTTTCACCAAGTATTGTATGAATTTGAATTTATTTTTAGCCTCCAGGTTACCATTTACTAGTGACATATTTCACGTACTTGCTAAGTAGTAAAAATTGTGAACAGATCTAAGTATAGCCCTATAATAATATCATTCACTGGTTTACATTTCTATCTTGATTCTTTTTTCATACACAAAAGAAACATTAATCAAAACATGAATTGAATATTATTGTACTTGACTCTTTACATACATTCTTTTTTAAATTAATTTTTATTAGAGTATAGTTGCTTTACAATGTTGTGTTAGTTTCTGCTGTACAGCAAAGTGGATCAGCTATATATATACATATATGGAAAGAACATATATATATATATATATATATATATATATATATATATATATACACACACACACCTAAATGGGAAGGATAGATTTCCTTCCCATTTAGGTCACCACAGAGCACTGGTAGAGTTCCCTGTGCTATATAGTAGATTCTCATTAGTTATCTCTTTTATATGTAACAGTGTACATATGTCAATCCCAATCTCCCAAATCACCCCATCCCCCTTCCCCCCTTGGTGCCCATGTGTTTGTTCTCTCCATCTGTCTCTATTTCTGCTTTGCAGATAGCTTCATCTGTATCTTTTTCCTGCTGCTGCTGCGTCACTTCAGTCGTGTCCGACTCTGTGTGACCCCATAGACAGAAGCCCACCAGGCTCCCCCATCCCTGGGATTCTCCAGACAAGAACACTGGAGTGGGTTGCCATTTCCTTCTCCAATGCGTGAAAGTGAAAAGTGAAAGTGAAGTCGCTCAGTCGTGTCCAACCCTTAGCGACCCCACGGACTGCAGCCCACCAGGCTCCTCCATCCATGGGATTTTCTAGGCAAGAGTACTGGAGTGGCTTGCCATTGCCTTCTCCGATCTTTTTCCTAGATTCCACATATAAGTGATATTATATTAATTATTGAATGAAAAAGAAAGGCTTCTATGACAGGAATTGTTTATAATCCACAACCTGCCTTATGCCACAACTCAGACATCTGCATTTCTTTCACCATGAGTGCCCTGGTAGAAAAAAAAGATTAATAGTCCACCACATCTTGAGAGATAATTTAGCCCTATTATGTCATTTACAAATGAGGACAGTTAAGGCCCAGATAAGGGAGGGATTTACTCCCAAACCACAAGTAGTTAGAAGCAGGAACACAGATTTCCTGATGTTAATCCAAGATCCTTTTCACTGTATCAGCCTTTCTCAAATGTATGAATGTGCAAAGTGTTACATACATACACAGACACATGTGCATGCACACACGTTCATATACATGTATATGCATGAATATGTTGGGGACAGTCAAACAAATTTAGAAAGTAGTCTGTACAATACTATCCTCTTGAATATTCTGTCATGAAATCTCCCTGAATATTACTAACACACTTGTGGATAAGACAAAATTGTGTTTATTTCTTAAATACCTTTGCAAAACTTAGGCTATATTTCAGAGTGGGGAAGGTAAGGACATAATTTATTAAGAACTGGAAAATTGGTCTATGGTAGGTATTTAAATGTGGGAGATTGAGTAGGATTGACTTATGAAGCATGATCCAACAGTCCAGGACTGGTGAAAAGAGCAAGGGTTTTGAAGGTAGGATTCAAAAAATCTGAGGGATCAAACCGTCTGTTGGATGCTTTCCAATGAAGAGTTAGTGAGTCTTTCAGGAATTGCCTGTAATAAATAAACCACATGGACAGGCTAGTCCCAGAAGCATAAAGAAATAATAATAAAGACAATGAAATAGCAAAGTCATGCTAATATAGACAGTAAGGTGTGGTTTTGATTCTCAGTGTTTAGACTGAGTGCGAAAGTAGACAGCTTGGTTTTCAATTCACAATATATATTAAAGCCCCAGAGAAGTCCGGCATTAATTAAAACTGTTTTACTTTGTTTAACTCAGACTTTTTCACCATCTATCTAGCTACAGAATCCTGGTTTTCACTTTAGCACATTCTAGGCTGGATGAATCACAAGCTGGAATCAAGATTGCTGGGAGAAATATAAAAAACCTCATATATGGCAGAAAGTGAAAAGGAACTAAAGAACCTCCTGATGAGAGTGAAAGACAAGAGTAGAAACACTGGCTTGAAACTCGGCATTAAAAAAACTAAGATCACAGCATCTAGTCCCACTCAGTTCAGTTCGGTCGCTCAGTTGTGTCCAACTCTTTGTGACTCCATGAATCACAGCACACCAGGCCTCCCTGTCCATCACCAACTCCCAGAGTTCACTCAAACTCATGTCCATTGAGTCAGTGATGCCATCCAGCCATCTCATTCTCTGTCGTCCCCTTCTCCCATTATTTCATGGCAAATAGATGGGGGAAGAGTGGAAACAGTGACAGATTTTCTTTTCGTGGGCTCCAAAATCACTGTAGCAGTGATTGCAGCCATGAAATTTAAAAAAGTTTGCTCCTTGGAAGGAAAACAATGACAGAATTAAACAGCAGGTTAAAAAAGCAGAGACATCACTTTTCTGACAAAGGTCTATATAGTCAAAGCTATAGTTTTTCCAGTATTCATGCACGGCACAGTACCATAAAGAATGCTGAGTGCCAAATAATTGATACTTTTGAATTGTGGTACTGATGAAGACTCGAGAGTCCTTTGGACAGCAAGGAGATAAAAGCAGTCAATCCTCAAGGAAATCAACCCTGAATATTCAATGGAGGGCCTGATGCTGAAGCTGAAGTTCCAATACTTTTGTCACTTGATGTGAATAGATGACTCACTGGAAAAGACTGATACTGAGAAAGATGGAAGGCAAAAGAAGAAGGTGGCAGCAGAGGAGGATGAGATGGTTAGATAGCATCACAGACTCAATGGACGTGAATTTGAGCAAACTCTGGGAAATACTGGAGGACAGAGGAGCCTAGCGTGCTATAGTCCATGGGGTTGCAAAGAGTCAGACATGATTTAGCAACTGAACAACAATAAAGAAAACTGAATTCTATTTTATTCTCCTAAAATGCATACTATTTGGAAGATATTCAGAAGTTTATCAGTTATGAATTGTCTAAAAATATTAAATGGAAAGTACCAAGTTATCTTTATTCAATTATTAGCAGCGGTTTTGAGAGCTGATCTAGTTGACTAGTTTCCTTCTATTATATGCTATGTAGTGAGTGCTCTCCCTGATAAGAACTCCTTCAGTTGTAAAGCTTTTAATTGAGGACCCATTGGTACTGCAAGAATTAAGTATCTGGAATGGATTATTCCATTTACTGTTTCATTACATTGACCAGAATTATCTTTCTTTATACCCATATAGCTTACACCTCATTTGTCAATGAGTTGGTATCATCATTTGCATTTTGAGAGATTATCACACTCAGGTGATTTTCAGATATTGCTTTTTTGGCTGTGTTTTTATATAGTTTTACAAATTGTTTTCCAAGCCACTTTAATTAGTACTTATTAGAGATTAATCACCTGTCAAATTTTATTTCTAAAAATGATACGATTTTGAGTTCTGTCAACTGCATAAAAAACTATCCCCAAAGCCTTAAATTCTTTATTCAACTTTAAACCACAGCACTGTCAAGAATATGTATTTTGCCTCTTTTTAACTTAAAATTGTACCATATTTTTTCTTTCTGAAGCAACAGTTTATGACCAACCTATCACTCTAAATTAATCCGATACATACAAATATTTAGTTACAAAGTCATGTAGAACTGTAAGTGGGAAAAGGCTCAGTGATTCCTAAGGGAATTTTGTGAATCCAAAGGAATTGAAGGGAAACTGACAAATCAGGAATGTGGCTATAATGCTGTGCTTCCTAAAACTGTAACTACTTAGACTCCTCCATTAGATTACATTTAGCTGATCTCGTGATGTTTAACCAGGTAGTTCCTCTATTAGTCCTATTGCTAACAGAGCAAGAGGATTCAAGTTTGGAGAATCTGGGTTTTGCCGGCTGCTTTAAATGGGCCAGGAATGCACATGGAGTTTTGGAGGGTAACATAACAAGAGCAACGTGAGACCTGGGAAGAGCAAATAGACAGTGACTTACTCTTTAACTTAACTGCAGTTATAAGAGCACCACAACGATTAAAGAGATAAATAAATCATCTGATGTTTAGATGCTTGTCATGAAGCTATATGTGTCTTCCTCACCACCAAGTGTCATTACATGGATCAGATATATATATATATCAAGTATCTGGTACATGGTGTACCATCATCAAATTTTCATTGAGTTCAAAACTAGGATTTCAAGAGTTGGAATTTTATCCTGTGACTATGACAAGCTTGTAGGCAGTGTTATCAAGCTGTGCTATATGGAATTATTTGGTTTGAAAGAGGTGACATAAAGTGTGTCTAAATCTTTTTTTTTAATTTATTTATTTTAATTGGAGGCTAATTACTTTATATTATAATAACCAGGATATGGAAGCAACCTAGATGTCCATCTGCAGATGAATGGATAAGAAACCTGTGGTACATATACACAATGGAGTATTAATCAGCAATTAAAAAGAATACATTTGAATCAGTTCTAATGAGGTGGATAAAGTGTGTCTAAGTCTTAATGTTAAATCTCATAGCTATATTGGTGACACTAGTGGTAAATAATCTGCTTGCGAATTCAGGAGATGTAAGAGACACAGGTTTGATCCCTGGGTCAGAAAGATCCCTGGAAAAGAGCATGGTAACCCACTCCAGTATTCTTGTCTGGAGAATCCCATGGACAGAGGAACCTGGCAGGCTACAGTCCATAGGACTGCAAAGGGTTGGACATGACTGAAATGACTTAGCATGCATGTGTAGCTATGTTAGTTAATACTTCCATGTAGCAACACATTAGGTTAAAAATTGACTTTTATTTAGTCATCAAGACATTTTTTCTACATGATATCAAGCATCAGTCAAATTTAGAACCATCTGGACCTTTGGCATTATTTAGAAAGAAGTAACATGACATGCTTACCTGTGTACATTACTCTGACTTTACATACTGAGACCAGTAATTACATAACTGTAAATTCAATCCCACCCAAATTTCTGGGCTACATTATGTGTCCCCACAGGGGAAAATAAAGAGTTCTAGTTACTCTGTGACTAGGTACCTAGTTTAGTGGTTCAAAATTGTATCTCTGGCAGCTCTCCCAGAGATTCTGATATAGTTGGCCTGGAGTATAGTCTGGGTATCACGGTTTTTTTAGAAGTTTGCTAGATAGTTCTATTGTAGAGGTAAAGTTAAGAACCACTCATTTAATTCATTCACTTACTAGTTCTACGCTGCCTTTGGTATTTCAATCAGTTCAGTTCAGTTGGTCAATTGTATCCAACTCTTGGTAACCCCAATGAACTTCAGCATGCCTGTTTCCCTGTCCTTCACTATCAGAGTTTCCTCAAACTCATGTCCAACAAGTTGGTGATGTCATCCAACCATCTCATCCTCTGCCATACCCTTCTCCCCTGCCCACAATCTTTCCAAGCATCAGGGACATTTCCAATGAGTTCCCTCTTTCCATCAGGTAGCCAAAGTATTGGAGCTTTAGCTTCAGCATCAGTCCTTCTAATATTCAGGGTTTATTTCCTTTAGGGTTGACTAGTTTGACCTCCTTGCAGTCCAAGGGACTCTCAGGAGTCTTCTCCAGCACCACAGTTCAAAAGCATAAATTCTTCAGCACTCAACCTTTTTTATGATCCAGATCTCACATCCATACATGACTACTGGAAAACCATAGCTTCAACTATATGCACCTTTGTCAGCAAAGTGATGTCTCTGATTTTTAATCTGCTGTCTAGGTTCCTCATAGCTTTTCTTCTAAGGAGCAAGCATCTTTTAATTTCATGGTTGCAGTTACCATCTGCAGTAATTTTGGAGCCCAAGAAAATAAAGTTTGTCACTGTTTCCATTGTTTCCCCATCTATTTGCCATGAAGTAATGGGACCTGATGCCATGATCTTCGTTTTTTGAATGTTGAGTTTTAAGCCAACGTTTTCATTCTCCTCTTTCACCTTCATCAAGAGGCTCTTTAGTTCCTCTTCACTTTCTGCCATTAGGTTGGTGTCATCTGCATATCTGTGGTTATTGATATTTCTCCCTGAAATCTTTTTTTTTTCTCCCTGAAATCTTGATTCCAGCTTGTGCTTCATCCAGCCTGACATTTCACTTGATGTACTCTGCATATAAGTTAAATAAGCAGGGTGACAATATACAGCCTTGACATACTCCTTCCCCAATTTTGAACCAGTCCTTTGTTCCATGTGCAGTTCTAACTGTGGCTTCTTGATCTGCATACAGGTTTCTCAGGAGGCAGGTAGTGTGGTCAGGTATTCCCATCTCTTGAGTCCGTTATGTCTCCTGCATTGGCAGGGAGGTTCTCTAACACCAGTACCACCTGGGCCATTACAGATAGTATAGCATGGTAGTGAATTTGCAGTTAGGCCATCTGAAACTAAATGCTGGCTCCACCATTTTTGAACTAGATAACCTTGGATCACTTTCCCTAAAGGCTCAGATTATAAAGAATCTGCCTGCAGTGCAGGAGACCCAGATTCAATCCCTGGGTCGGGAAGATCGCCTGGAGAAGGGAATGGCTACCAACTCCAGTATCTTCACTGGAGAATTCCATGGACAGTGGAGTCTGGCAAGCTACAGTCCATAGGTTTGTAGAGTTGGAGGCGACTGAGTGACTAACACTTTCACTTTCACGGTATAGATAATGATCATAGTTATTAGGGCTGTGATCAATAAGTGAAATAATACCCATAACATATTTTACACAGAGCCTAGTACATATTAAGTGTTCAAATCCATCTTAGCAACTCTGTTTTTAAATAATAAAATTAGGCAGATAATAATTAGGGTTTGTTAAAAATTAACGAACAGTGATTCGGCAGTTAAAAACAAATTATCTTATCAATCTTATTTGCCATTCATACACTAGACTACTCATATTTACACATCTTTCAAGAGAGTGACTTTGTCTTAAAAGTACTGAATTTCTTAGGGAAAAAGTGAATAGAGTTCCACGTTATCTCTAATGCATGGAAAGTCCATTGTCTTTGATATCATAGATAAATGCTAGGATATTACATGATAATTGCTATATTGCTGGGAGTTTTCAATTAATCCATAAAAGAAAAAAAATGATCAGCCTAATTGCCTCAAGATGGATATGTGATGCATAAATCTCTTGTTTAATGGATCTAATAATAGGCCACCTGTTTCCACTGCCTCCTTCCCAGCTAAGTATATGAATGACTAATGTTCATGAACTGAACAAAATCCAGACATTGAACTGCTATAATATTGTAGTTCATGATAGTTCAGATCAGTTTAGTCATGCAGTCGTGTCCGACTCTCTGAGACCCCATGGACTGTAGCACACCAGGCCTCCCTGTCCATCACCAACACCTGGAGTTTACAAAAACTCATGTCCATTGAGTCGGTGATGCCATGCAACCATCTCATCCTCTGTCATACCCTTCTCTTCCTGCCTTCAATCTTTCCCAACATCAGGGTCTTTTCAAATGAGTCGGCTCTTCGCATCAGGTGGCCAAAGTATTGCAGTTTCAGCTTCAACATTAGTCCTTCCAAGTAATATTCAGGACTGATTTCCTTTGGGATGGACTGGTTGGAACTCCTTGCAGTCCAAGGGACTCTCAAGAGTCTTCTCCAGCACCACAGTTCAAAAGCATCAATTCTTTGGTGATCAGCTTTCTGCACAGTCCAACTCTCACATCCATACATGACTACTGGAAAAACCATAGCCTTGACTAGATGGACCTTGGTTGGCAAAGTAATGTCAGCTTTTTAATATGCTATCTAGGTTGGTCATAATTTTTCTTCCAAGGAGCTAGTGTCTTTTAGTTTCATGGCTGCAGTCACCATCTGTAATGATTTTGGAGCCCCAAAATATAAAGTCTGTCACTGTTTCCACTGTTTCCCCATCTATCTGCCATGAAGTGATGGGACCGGATGGCATGATCTTAGTTTTCTGAATGTTGAGCTTTAAGCTAACTTTTTCACTCGCCTCTTTTACTTTCATCAAGATGCTCTTTAGTTCTTCTTCACTTTCTGCCATAAGGGTGGTGTCATCTGCATATCTGAGCTTATTGATATTTCTCCCAGCAATCTTGATTCCAGCTGGTGCTTCACCCAGCCCAGCGTTTCTCATGATGTACTCTGCATATAAGTTAAATAGGGTGACAATATACAGCCTTGACATACTCCTTTCCCTATTTGGAACCAGTCTGTTGTTCCATGTCCAGTTCTAACTGTTGCTTCCTAACCTGCATGCAGATTTCTCAAGAGGAGGTCAGGAGATTCCCATCTCTTTCAGAATTTTCCACAGTTTGCTGTGGTCCACACAGTCAAAGGTTTTGGCATAGTTGATAAAGCAAAAGTAAATGCTTTTCTGGAACTCTCTTGCTTTTTCAATGATCCAGCGGATGTTGGCAATTTGATCTATGGTTCCCCTGCCTTTTCTAAACCCAGCTTGAACATGTGGAAGTTCAGTTTCCAGACAGTTGAAGCCTGGTTTGGAGAATTTTGAGCATTAGGTCCATGAATCAAAGCAAATTGGAAGTGGTCAAACAGGAGATGGCAAGAGTGAACGTACACATTCTAGGAATCAGTGAATTAAAATGGACTGGAATGGATGAATTTAACTCAGATGACCATTATATCTACTACTGTGGGCAGGAATCCCTTAGAAGAAATGGAGTAGCCATCATGGTCAACAAAAGAGTCCGAAATGCAGTACCTGGATGCAATCTTTAAAATGACAGAATTATTTCTGTTCGTTTCCAAGGCAAACCATTCAATATTAGAGTAATCCAGGCCTATGCCCCAACCAGTAACGCTGAAGAAGCTGAAGTTGAACGGTTCTATGAAGACCTACAAGACCTTTTAGAACTAACACCCAAAAAAGATGTCCTTTTCATTATAGGGGACTGGAAGGCAAAAGTAGGAAGTCAAGAAACACCTGGAGTAACAGGCAAATTTGGCCTTGGAGCACAGAATGAAGCAGGTAAAGGCTAATAGAGTTTTGTCAAGAGAACGCACTGGTCATAGCAAACACCCTCTTCCAACAACACAAAAGACAACTCTATACATGGACATCACCAGATGGTCAACACTGAAATCAGATTGATTATATTCTTTGCAGCCAAAGATGGAGAAGCTGTATACAGTTAGCAAAAACAAGATCAGGAGCTGACTGTGGCTCAGATCATGAACTCCTTATTGCCAAATTCAGACTTAACTTGAAGAAAGTAGGAAAAACCACTAGACCATTCAGATATGACCTAAATCAAATCCCTTATGATTATACAGTGGAAGTGAGAAAAAGGTTTAAGTGACTAGATCTGATAGATAGAGTGCATGATGAACTCTGAACAGAGGTTCGTGACATTGTACAAGAGACAGGGACCAAGACCATCCCCGTGGAAAAGAAATGCAAAAAAGCAAAATGGCTGTCTGAGAAGGCCTTTCAAATAGCTGTGAAAAGAAGAGAAGTGAAAAGCAAAGGAGAAAAGGAAAGATATAAGCATCTGAATGCAGAGTTCCAAAGAATAGCAAGGAGAGATAAGAAAGCCTTCCTCAGATATCAATGCAAAGAAATAGAGGAAAACAACAGAATAGGAAAGACAAGAGATCTCTTCAAGAAAATTAGAGATTCCAAAGGAACATTTCATGCAAAGATGGGCTCGATAAAGGACAGAAATGGTATGGACCTAACAGAAGCAGAAGATATTAAGAAGAGGTGGCAAGAATACACAGAAGAACTGTACAAAAAAGATCTTCATGACCAAGATAGTCACAATAACGTGGTCACTGACCTAGAGCCAGACATCTTGGAATGTGAAGTCAAGTGGGCCTTAGAAAGCATCACTACGAACAAAGCTAGTGGAGGTGATGGAATTCCAGTTGAGCTATTTCAAATCCTGAAAGGTGAGGCTGTGAAAGTGCTGCACTCAATATGCCAGCAAATCTGGAAAACTCAGCAGTGGCCACAGGACTGGAAAAGGTCAGTCTTCATTCCAATCCCAAAGAAAGGCAATGCCAAAGAATGCTCAAACCACTGCACAATTGCCCTCATCTCACACACTAGTAAAGTCATGCTCAAAATTCTCCAAGCCAGGCTTCAGCAATATGTGAACTGTGAACTCCCAGATGTTCAAGCAGGTTTTAGAAAAGGCAGGGGAACCAGAGATCAAATTGCCAACATCTGCTGGATCATGGAGAAAGCAAGAGAGTTCCAGAAGAGCATCTATTTCTGCTTCATTGACTATGCCAAAGCCTTTGACTGTGTGGATCACAATAAACTGTGGAACATTCTGAAAGAGATGGGAATACCAGACCACCTGACCTGCCTCTTGAGAAACCTGTATGCAGGTCAGGAAGCAACAGTCAGAACTGTACATGGAACAACAGACTGGTTTCGAATAGGAAAAGGAGTACGTGAAGGCTGTATATTGTCACCTTGCTTATTTAACTTATATGCAGAGTACATCATGAGGAACGCTGGGCTGGAAGAAGCACAAGCTGGAATCAAGATTGCTGACAGAAATATCAATAACCTCAGATATGCAGATGACTCTACCCTTATGGCAGAAAGTGAAGAGGAACTCAAAAGCCTCTTGAGGAAAGTGAAAGAGGAGAGTGAAAAGGTTGGCTTGGAGCTCAACATTCAGAAAACTAAGATCATGGCATCTGGTCCCATCACTTCATGGGAAATAGATGGAAAAACAGTGGAAACAGTGTCAGACTTTATTTTTTTGGGCTCCAAAATCACTGCGGATGCTGATTGCAGCCAGAAAATTAAAAGACGGTTACTCCTTGAAAGGAAAGTTATGACCAACCTAGATAGCATATTAAAAAGCAGAGACATTGCTTTGCCAACAAAGGTCCGTCTAGTCAAGGCTATGGTTTTTCCCATGGTCATGTACGGATGTGAGAGTTGGACTGTGAAGAAAGCTGATCGCCGAAGAATTGATGCTTTTGAACTGTGGTGTTGGAGAAGACTCTTGAGAGTCCCTTGGACTGCAAGGAGATCCAACCAGTCCATTCTAAAGGAGATCAATCCTGGGTGTTCATTGGAAGGACTGATGCTAAAGCTGAAACTGCAATACTTTGGCCACCTCATGCGATGAGTTGACTCACTGGAAAAGACTCTGATGCTGGGAAACGTTGGGGGTGGGAGGAGAAGTGGACAACAGAGAATGAGATGGCTTGATGGCATCACCGACTCTGTGGATATGAGTTTGAGTGAACTCCGGGAGTTGGTGATGGACAGGGAGGCCTGGCGTGCCTTGATTCATGGGGTCGCGGAGAGTCGGACACGACTGAGCGACTGAACTGTACTGAACTTACTAGCATGTGAGATGAGTGCAATAGTGTGGTAGTTTGAGCATTCTTTGTTGTTGCCTTTCTTTGGTGTTGGAATGAAAACTGACCTTTTCCAGTCCTGTGACCACTACTGAGTTTTCCAAATTTGCTGGCATATTGAGTGTAGCACTTTCACAGCATCATCTTCTAGGATTTGAAATAGCTCTACTGGAATTCCATCACCTCCACTAGCTTTGTTTGTAGTGATGCTTTCTAAGGCCCACTTGACCACATTCCAGGATGTCTGGCTCTAGGTTGGTGATTACACCATCATGATTATCTAGGTTGTGAAGATCTATTATGTATACTTTTTCTGTGTATTCTTGCCACCTCGTGTTAATATCTTCTCTTTCTGTTAGGTCCATACGATTTCTGTCGTTTATTATGCCCATCTTTGTATGAAATGTTCCCTTGGTGTTTCCAATTTTCTTGAGGAGATCTCTAGACTTTCCCATTCTATTGTTTTCCTCTATTTCTTTCCGTTGATCGCTGAGGAAGGCTTTCTTATCTCTCCCTGATATTCTTTGAAACTCTGTGTTCAAATGGGTACATTTTTCCTTTTCTCCTTCACCTTTTACTTCTCTTCTTTACACAGGTATTCATAAGGCCTTCTCAAAGAACCATTTTGCCTTTTTGCATTTCTTTTTCTTGGGGATGGTCTTGATCCCTGCCTCCTGTACAATATCGCAAACCTCTGTCCATAGTTCTTCAGGCACTCTGTCTATCAGATCTAATCCATTGAATCTATTTGTCACTTCTACTGTATAATTGTAAGGGATTTGATTTGGGTCGTACATGAATGGTGTAGTTTTTTCCACTACTTTCTTCAATTTAAGTCTGAATTTGGCAACAAGGAATTCCTGGTCTGTGCCACAGTCAGCTCCTGGTCTTGTTTTTGCTGACTGTATAGAATTTCTCGATCTCTGGCTGCAAAGAATATAGTCAATCTGATTTCAGTATTGACCATGTGGTGATGTTCACGTGTAGAGTCTTTTCTTGTGTTGTTGGAAGAGGGTGTCTGCTATGACCAGTGTGTTCTCCTGGCAATACTCTGTTAGTCTTTGCCCTGCTTCATTCTGTACTCCAAGGCCAAATTTGCCTGGCCTTGACTTCCTACTTTTGCATTCCAGTCCCCTATAATGAAAATGACATCTTTTTTGGGTGTTAATTGTAGAAGATCTTGGAGGTCTTCATAGAACCGTTCAACTTCAGCTTCTTCAGCATTACTGATTGGGGCATAGACTTAGATTACTATGATATTGAATGCTTTGGCTTGGAAATGAACAGAGATCATTCTGTTGTTTTTGAGATTGCATCCAAGTACTGCATTTCAGACTCTTCTGTTGACCATGATGGCTACTCCATTTCTTCTAAGGGATTCTTGCCCACAGTAGTAGATATAGTGGTCATCTGAGTTAAATTCACCCATTCCAGTCCATTTTAGTTCACTGATTCCTAAAATGTTATCTCCTGTTTGACCACTTCCAATTTGCATTGATTCATGGACCTAACATTCCAGGTTCCTATGCAATATTGCTCTTTACAGCATCTGACTTTACTTCCATCACCAGTCACATCCACAACTTTGTATTGTTTTTGCTTTGGCTCCATCCCTTCATTCTTTCTGGAGTTATTTCTCCACTGATCTCCAGTGCATATTGGGCACCTACCGACATGGGGAGTTCATCTTTCAGTGTCCTATCTTTTTGATTTTCAATTCAATGACAGCTCATCTCAATTTTGCATTTTACCTAAGTCAGATTGTTTCTAGATTTTAAGAAAAATCCATGTCCTCATTATCACTTTTATTGCACACTCATCATTGAGATATTCCCTAGATAGAAGTTCTAGGTTTAAAGGCTCCACTCAGAAGGTGAATACAAAATAAGTATAGGAAAGGATATAGACATAGTTGAGTGGTTGGATAACTGGTTGATTTGTTCAAGACCAAATTCACAGCATGCTGGCATAACTGAAGTTAACATTCAGTCAGGCTGCTCAGCAATCATTTACCACCATTTGACTTCATTATTTAATCTATCACATCAGTCAAAGACTGCCATACATGATCCTATCTAGAATAAGTATAAATTAAACCTAAATGAGCCTTGCCATTTTTACCATTTCAAAGGTTCAGGCTCTAGTGATTTAGAATTTGTGATGAATCAGACTTCTCTGAATAAAGGGGTGCAATTATTCTTGGCAGATTAACAGTGTTAGCAGATGGAGGGAGGTGTATTTAATCTACTTAAAACACATCATTTGTAAGTACCTAAGAAGTAATCTGCTACAAATTTTAGATATGATAATTATAAATCATCATGACAAGCTTGGTGAAACTTGTCGCTGTGCTTATAGTAGAGATGTTTTTTGAGAATGTTATTCATTATTTGCTCTGAAAAAAACTCACAGAATACATATTTCTCTCTGGTTTTATTATTAGGAAAAGTTATATTTACCAGGAAAAAGTATTAATTATAGATTAAAATGTGAGCTTTCTAGTCAATATTAGCTGTCATTAATCCTAACTCTTTCACTTCCTGACTGTGTGAAATTTGGAAACTTATTTAACCTCTATAAGCCTCAATTTCCTCACCTGTAAAACAGGAAAAAAGTAGCCCCTACAGAGAGGATTCAATGAATTTGTACATGAACAATGCTTAGAACTATACCTGATATACTTGGTAAATGGTCAGTAAATGTTAGCACTGAGATTATTATAATGTTTTCTTAGTGACCAGTTTTTTTTTTCAAATAAACATATTGGATATTTTCCTCTTCATGTTGCTGGCAGGCGGCTTAACGTTCACCTTGTGACCCACCTCACACAAGGATAAAAATTTGCACTTTGAGATTCCTTCTTACATTTTTACTATTATTTTAAATTTACTTGACTTTGTTAAATTGCTTGAACCTCTGTAATTCCTTTATAAACAAGACATGTATCAATCAGCTAAAGGCGTGATAATACATAATTCAAAACTACCTTAACTTCAGCTACTATAAGAATCAAAGTTAAAAGTCTCTTTCAAAAGTTGTCATTCAGACTTTCTTATGTTTTAAATTAGCTTTTCCCCATTAATCTGATTGGTAAAAAATTGACTTCTTACTATAAAAGTTTGAAGACATGTAGAAAAGCAAAGAAAATAATGAAAACCCATATATCAAATACCTAGATTTTGTAATTATTCATATTTTGCCACAGTTACTTGTTTATTTTTCCATATTTATTTTATGTTAATTAAAATACATGATGCTTCACCCCTAGTTACTTCAGCATGCATGTCTAAAAATAAGGACATTTTCTTTTGTAACTATAGCATTATTAAAACTGACAAAATTAACATTATGAATTAATATATTTTGAAAGACTATGGACAGCTCTTGTTCCGTCATTCTTGACCCTTCCCAGAACATCAAGAGAAAAAAGAATGAAGGTAAATTTAATTCCTCTCCCTCTGTAAGTTCATACAGGTTGCCCCTCCCCATTGGCATCCTGCATCTGTAGGCAAGTTAATAACTCTCTTTCCCCACTGGCAAAAATCACTGTCTTCTCACAAATTATGGATGGGGAAACAGTGGAAACAGTGTCAGACTTTTTTGGGGGGGGCTCCAAAATCACTGCGGATGCTGATTGCAGCCATGAAATTAAAAGACGCTTACTCTTTGGAAGGAAATTTATGCCCAACCTAGATAGTATATTAAAAAGCAGAGACATTACTTTGCCAACAAAGGTCTGTCTAGGCTACGGTTTTTCCCGTGGTCATATATGGATGTGAGAGTTGGACTATGAAAAAAGATGATCACCAAAGAATTGATGCTTTTGAACTGTGGTGCTGGAGAAGACTCTTGAGAGTCCCTTGGACTGCAAGAAGATCCAACCAGTCCATTCTAAAGGAGATCAATCCTGAGTGTTCTTTGGAAGGACTGATGCTAAAGCTGAAACTGCAATACGTTGGCCACCTCATGTGACGAGTTGACTCGCTGGAAAAGACTCATGCTGGGAAGGATTGGGGGCAGGAGGAGAAGGGGACAACAGAGAATGAGATGGCTGGATGGCATCCGACTCTGTGGACATGAGTTTGAGTGAACTCTGGGAGTTGGTGATGGACAGGGAGGCCTGCCGTGCTGTGATTCATGGGGTCACAAAAAGTCGGACACGACTGAGTGACTGAATTGAACTGTTTGTTAGATACCTTGCAATTCACCTATGGAAGTTGCAGTATATACCCCAAACCATCTTAATCACACAGTTGAAATGAATTGTGTTCAGTTCACTTCAGTTCAGTCGCTCAGTCGTAACCGACTCTTTGTGACCCCATGAATCACAGCACGCCAGGCCTCCCTGTCCATCACCAACTCCTGGAGTTCACTCAAACTCATGTCCATCGAGTCGGTGATGCCATCCAGCCATCTCATTCTCTGTTGTCCCCTTCTCCTCCCACCCCCAATCCTTCCCAGCATCAGAGTCTTTGCCAGTGAATCAACTGAGGTGGCCAAAGTATTGGAGCTTCAGCTTTAGCATCAGTCCTTCCAATGAACACCCAGGATTGACCTCCTTTCGAATGGACTGGTTGGATCTCCTTGCAGTCCAAGGGACTCTCAAGAGTCTTCTCCAGGACCACAGTTCAAAAGCATCAATTCTTTGGTGATCAGCTTTCTTCACAGTCCAGCTCTCACATCCATACATGACCACTGGAAAAACCATAGCCTTGACTAGAGGGACCTTTGTTGGCAAAGTAATGTCTCTGCTTTTTAATATACTATCTAGGTTGGTCATAACTAACAGTTAAAACAGTTACTGTATCATCTCTAGCAGCACTAAGACAAACCATGTTAACCACCAGCCCCAGTCTCTCCCCACCTCTCCCAGAGAATATCTTTATCTCCTTCCTTTCTAGCTTTGTAAAATTCTTTCATCATTTTGGACAACGTTGAATAATTATCTGCAAACTTGTGACATGAAACCTTGAATTTTATCAGATGTGATCAGTTTATTGTCCATTTGAGGCTTTGTCTGTTTCTTTCTTTCTTTTGTTTTTAGGAAATACATGGCTTAATCACATCATTCTCCTCTGAGGGAACTCAGGCCAAAATAATGCTTTTGGAAAGTTCAGACCCCTCAAAATGCTTCACCACTTGGAAAATTTACCAGATTACTTAATAACATCTTTCATCAATGTTTTCCTCAATTCATTCTTCCTTGATTGTGTTCTCCCATGTATTAGAGATTAAATATTGAGTCAAATATTTAATCTTGGACAAAACATCACATTTAGAAATAGCATGGGTTCCATCATGCCTAGACAAGCACTGTGCAGCTCTTATTCCCATGCTGGTGGTTATTTGACAGGACCACTGTCACTCTTTGCTATTATGGGCTCTATTAATGCTGCCAGGAAAAAGGGACTCTGGCATTTTGGCAGTTGTTCTTTGCCAGACTCAAAACTTTCTTCTAAGCTCACAAGCTGGCTATACAGAGATTTTTAGGAGCACTGTTTGACATCTTGACTGTTGAATTAGTCATAACTGAAAAATACACTAAGTTGTCTTTGTGTTATCTGGTTCTTTTTTTCTGCTTTAGTGCATTCTGGGCAGGAGATATGTATTTTACATAAGTCAAAATTTGATGCAAAGTAATTTACACTTGCTTGTATTAATCACCTTAAATGCATTTTTTAATTTGACCATCATCATAATTCTAAGGTTGAGCAAGAACTAACAGGTCCATTTTACAGGTGAGCCTGTAAGAACATTTTTTATTTTAATTTCCTGAAATCACAAAGGCCAAGAAAAGAGCTCAGCTCTCTTGAACTGTGGCCAAGTATAGTATGCTGCCTCATAATCTAACTTGTTTATCCTATTATTGAGAATTTGACAAAGGGCACCTAACTATGAACTAGGCTCTAATCAGTTGTAAGAACTGAATGAATAAATGACAACAGATATAATTTAGAGAAGATTGACCAGTTTCCTTTATTCCTAAGATGGTACAATTGAACCTATATTTCTAGGTCTCTGTTGTTTAGGTCTCCATGTTGATCAAGATCTCTACAAAGTAAATAATGGATAATTATGGGTCATAAGTCATAAATGTGGCTATCTTCCCAAAGCCAACAAGAGAAAGAGGACATTCAGTGAATGTAAGTGCATGCATATTTCTGATTTTCCTTTCTGAGATAGTTTGAGGATCTTAATATTTTTTATGAAAAATTACCATTAGATTATCTATGGCACATTTTTTTTAATTTTAAATTTATTTTTCAACTGAAGGATAATTGCTTTACAGAATTGTGTTGGTTTCTGCCAAACATGAACGTGAATCAATCTCTACGGCACATTTTGTTTGCCAAGAATATTGAATCATTAATTCAGTGAAAAATGAGTCCTGCCTCATGTAGTGGTTAGTGAAAAGAATTCACTTTGGTATTTCCAAATAGTATAAAGTGGGACATTGACTTTTGGACACTTTTCCTGCCACTAACCGTATGGCAAATTTGTGACCAGTGGTAAGTGTTTGTTCTAGTGAGAAGTAAGAACATCCCAGATGCCTGCACATAACAGTGTCAAGGCTTTCTGGTCCTCTCCCTTAATATGTACTTAAGAGTCTGTTCATGACACTGCCACCTTTCCTTCCTCTTTCCTTCCTCCAATCTCTCTTCTGTTCACCATCTTCTCTGGTTACACTTGATTTAACCAGAACTACTACCACTGACTCAAATGGAAAATATGCAGAACTGCTGCCCAGAAAGCAAGCATGTGGCAGAATCCTCTTGGACGCCAGTGGTGTCACTCAGTGCTAATGATAGCCTGCAAGGACCATCAATCATTTTAGGGAATACCCATGTCATAGGATACAGGAATTTCAAAAGCAAAGGGGTAACTGCATAATGTTGAAAAAGTGCAAATAAGTAGTTGTCAGTTTCCACAAATGAATTTGGTAGTAGATAAGGTAAAAATATTCTGTCTAAGATGACATTAACAGTAAGTATTCTGAATTTGAATAGTGCTTTTTCACCTTGTCAGTGTACTTTCCCATCTGTTATCTCATTTAATCCTCACAATAGTCCTATAAAGTAGGCATGGCAAAGAGGTATTATCACCCTCTATTTGACCCATGAGAAAACCCAAGTAAAATGATGAGTTAATGACAGTACCTAGACTAGAATTTAGGGCATCTGACTCTATTTATCCAGCCATCTAGCCATTCCTTTCTTCCTTCAAATATAGGAGCTTCAGCCTCAGCACATTAGATGCCTTCAAAGAGAGAGAATGAATATCTTTTTTAAAAGATTATTATTTTTTATAGCTTTATTTACTTGGAAATATTTCAGACCCATGGGAAAATTGTGAGAAAATTACAGTGAACATCTATTTACCTTTTATATAGATTCACCAGTTGTTAACATTGTGCCATAATCGTATTATTTCTGTGTATACATATGTGCCTAAGTATGTTTTTTCCATTTGAGATTTCACTGCAAATATGACACTTTACCCCTAAATAATTTAGTGTGTCCCTCATAAGAAAAGGACCTTCTCATACATAGGTGCAATATAACTATTATATTCATTAAAATTAACTTTGATATAATACTATATCTACTACATATTCTACCTTCAAATTTCCCCACTTGTCCTTTAGGGTATTTTTCTGATCCAGAATCCAATAGAAGATTATCATTACACTTTTTATCATGTCTTTCTCCTTTTATCTAGAACAGTTCCCTGTTGTTGTTGTTCTATTGCTCAGTCATATCCAACACTTTGTGGCCCCATGAACTGCAGCATGCCAGGCTTCCCTATCCTTTACCATCTCTTGGAGCTTCCTCAAGCTCACGTCCATTGAGTCACTGATGCCATCCAACCATCTCATCCTCTGTAGTCCCCTTCTCCTCCTGCCTTCAATCTTTCCCAGCATCAGTGTTTTCACTGATGAGTCAGTTCTTCACATCAGGTGGCCAAAGTATTGGAGCTTCAGCTTCAGAGTCAGTTCTTCCAATGAATACTCAAGGTTGACTTCCTTTAGGATTGACTCATTTGATTTTCTTGCAGTTCAAGGGGCTCTCAAGAGTCTTCTCCAACATCACAGTTCAAAAACATCAATTCTTCAGTGCTAAGCATTCTTTATGGTCCAACTCTCACATCTATACATGAAAACTGGGAAAACCTGCATACCTTTGACTACACAGACCTTTGTTGGCAAAGTAATGTCTCTTGATTTTTAATATGCACCCTAGGTTTGTCATAGCTTTTCTTCCAAGGAGCAAGTGTCTTTTAATTTCATGGCTGCAGTCACCATCTGCAGTCATTTTGAGCCCAAGAAAATAAAGTGTCCCCATCTATTTGCCATGAAGTGATGGGACCAGATGCCAGTTTTTTGAATGCTGAGTTTTAGGCCAGCTTTCTTCACTCTCCTCTTTCACCTTCATCAGAAGGCCCTTTAGCTCCTCTTCACTTTCTGCATATATTAGACTATTGATATTTCTCCCAGCAATCTTGATTCCAGCTTGTGCCTCATCCAGCCTGGCATTTCACATGATGTCCTCCACATAGAAGTTAAATTAGCAGGTTGACAATATCAGCCTTATTTTACTCCTTTCCCAATTTATAACCAGTCCATTCCTCCACGTCCAGTTCTAACTGTTGCTCCTTGACCTGCATACAGGCTTCTCAGGAGGCAGGTAAGGTGGTCTGGTCTTCCCATCTCTTTCACTGGTCTTCCACAGTTTGTTGTGATTCACACAATGAAGCAGAAGTAGATGCTTTTCTGGAACTCTCTTGCTTTTTCGATGATCCAACAGATGTTGACAATTTGATCTCTGGTTCGTCTGCCTTTTCTAAATCCAGCTTGAACTTCTGGAATTTCTCAGTTCACATACTGTTGAAGCCTAGCCTGGAGAATTTTGAGCATTTCCTCACTAGCATGTGAAATGAGAGTAATTGTGCAGTAGTTTGAACATTTTTTGGCACTGCTTTTGTTTGGGATTGCAATTACAACTAACCTTTTCCAGTCCTGTGGCCACTGCTGTTTTCCAAATGTGCTGGCATATTGAGTGCAACACTTTCACAGCATCATCTTTTAGGATTTGAAATAGCTCAGCTGAAATTCCATCATCTCCATTAGTTTTGTTCGTAATGATGCTTCCTAAGGTCCGCTTGACTTTGCATTTCAAGATGTCTGGCTCCAGGTGAGTGATTGCATCTTCGTGGTTATCTGGGTCATTAATTTTTTTTTTCATTCTGTGTACTCTTGCCACCTCTTCTTAAGATCTTCTGCTTCTGTTAGGTCCATACCATGTTCCTTTGCTATCTCTAATTTTCTTGAAAAGATCTCTAGTCTTTCCCATTCTTTTGTTTTCCTCTATTTCTTTGCATTGTTCACTTAGGAAGGCTTTCTTATCTCTCCTTGTGTTCTTTGGACCTCTTCACTTAGATGGGTACATCTTTCCTTTTCTCCTTTGCCTTTCACTTTTTCTCAACTATTTGTAAGACCTCCCTAGACAACTGTTTTGCCTTTTTGCGTTTGTTTTTCTGGGGAATGGTTTTGATCACCATATCCTGCACAGTGTTATGAACCTCTGTCCATAGTTCTTCAGGCACACTGTCTATTAGAACTAACCCCTTGAATCTATTTGTCACTTCTACTGTATAATCGTAAGGGCTTTGATTTAGGTCATAACTGAATGCCCTAGTGGTTTTCCCTACTTTTTTCAGTTTAAGTCTGAATTTGACAGTAAGCAATTCATGATGTGAGCCACAGTCAGCTCCTGGTCTTAGTTTTGCTGACTGTGTAGAGCTTCTCCATCTTTGGTTGAAAAGCATATAATCAATCTGGTTTTGGTATTAATCATCTGGTGATGTCCAAGTATAGAGTTGTCTCTTGTGTTGTTGTAAGAGGGTGTTTGCTCTGACCAGTGCATTATCTTGGGAAAACTCTGTTAGTCTATGCCCTGCTTCATTTTGTACTCCAAGGCCAAACTTGCCTGTTAATCCAGGTATGTCTTGACTTCCTACTTTTGCATTTCAGTCCCTAGCCTTTTTAATTTAAATTTATTTAAAATTGATTTCATGACATTTCCATCCTTGAAGCAACTAGGCCAGTTGTTTGTGGAATTATCTTCAATTTGAATTCATTTGATTATTTCCTCATGATTAGATTGAGTTTATATATTTTTTGACTAAATTATGACTTGCATGATTTTTGTGTCCTTCTGTATCTAAATTCAAGAGTTAGGTATGTGATTTAATTTTGTCTCATCATTTATCATTCTGAGTTTGGTCATGTGTTTGAGGAACTATCTGATGAATTGTTGTTGTTCAGTCACCAAGTCATGGCCGACTCTTTCCAACCCCATGGACTGCAACTTGCCAGTCCAACTTGCTTTCATGTCCCTCACCATCTCCCAGAGTTTGCCCAAGTTCACATCCATTGAGTTGATGATGTCATCCAGCCATTTCTTCTTCTGTTGCCCTTTTCTCCTTCTGCCTTCAGTCTTTCCTAGCATCAGGGTCTCTTCTAGTGAGTCAGCTCTTCGCATCAGGTGGCCACAGTACTGGAGATTCAGACTCAGCATCAGTTCTTCCAATGAATATTCAGGGTTTATTTCCTTTAGGATGGACTGGTTTGATCTCTTTGCTGTCCAAGGCACTCTCAAGAGTCTTCTCTAACACTATAGTTCAGAAGTATCAGTTCTTTGGTGCCTGTTTATTGTCCAGCTGTCATATCCATACATGACTAATGAAAAGACCATAGCTTTGACTAGACAGATCTTTCTTGGCAAAGTGATGTATTTGCTTTTTTAGACAGTATCTAGTTTTGTCGTAGCTTTCCTGCCAAGAAACAATTTTCTTCTAATTTCATGGCTGCAGTCACCATCTGCATTGATTTTAAAGCCCGAGAAGAGTAAATCTGTCACTGCTTCCAACTTTTCCCCTTCTATTTGCCATGGAGTGTTGGGCCCCAATGCCATTATCTTAGTTTTTTGAATATAAAGATTTAAGTCAGCTTTTTCACTCTTTTTCACCTTCATCAAGAGGTTCTTTAGTTTCTCTTTGCTTTCTGCCATTAGAGTAGTGTCATCTGCATATCTGAATTTATTGATATTTCTCCTGGCAATCTTGATTCGAGCTTGAGCTTCATCCAGCCCAGCATTTTGCATGATGTACTCTCCATGTAAGTTAAATAAGCATGGTGACACACATCAACATACATAGTTGATGTACTCCTTTCCTAATTTTGAACCAGTCTCTTGTTCTATGTCCAGTTCTACCTGTTGCTTCTTGACCTGCATACAGGTTTCTCAGGAGGCAGGTAAGTTGGTCTGGTATTCCCATCTCTTGAGTTTTGTTAATTGTCAGGTGGATTCTTTACCAGTAGCACCACCTGGGAAGCCCTGCTAGCATGTGAAATGAGTGCAGTCATACAGTAGTTTGAACATTCTTTGGCATCATTGCCCTTCTTTGGGATTGGAATGAAAACTGACCATTTTTAGTGATCCCACAAGAGATTGAATTAGATTTGCCTGTGTGCATTTGAGAGTCTCCAGTGGAGGAGTGGGTCGACAATGGCCTTCTGCAGAGTCAGGGACTCTGGCAGCAGCAGTCCTGGGAGACACAGTGTGCTGGCACCATAGTTTGGTCTCACGTCAAACTATAGGGAGGGAGCACAGCCCCAGCCATCAGTAGAAAATTGGGTTAAAGATTTACTGAACATGGCCCTTCTGCCAGAGCAAGACCCAGTTTTCCCCACAGCCAGTCCCTCCCATAAGGAAGTTTACACAAGCCTCTTATCCTCATCCATCTGTGGGCAGGTAGAATGAAAAGAACAATCACAAAAAACTAACCAAAATGATCACATGCATCACACCTTTGTGTAACTTGATGAAACTATGAGCCATGCTGTGTAGGGCTACCTAAGATGGATGGGTCATGATGGAAATTTCTGATAAAACATGATTCACTGGAGAAGGGGATGGAAAATGTCACTTTAATCCTTTATAATTAATTAATAATCTGTTAGGTGATAACTTGAGATAATTTAAATACCGTGTTCCACAAAACCTTTCATGGATGATTCTTTCCTGAATCAGTTATTACGACGGTGGTGGCTGACTAGAGACTGAGTCCTTCTGCATGTATTAGTTGGTATTCTTACATAAAAAGTTCTTCCCTCTTTTATTAATATTACAATGAACTCATAGACATCAAGATTAGAACTTTTCACTCATTCCAGAAAACTCTTTCATGCCTCTTTCTAGTTAAAACTCCCTAAGCACTATTGTGGTATCTGTTACTGCACATTTAATTGGCAAGTTTTTGTACTTCGTATAATAGATACAACCAGTGTACACCCTATTGTTCATTTTTTATGAACAGAAGTTTACTTGATGCCTACATTTTGTTAAGCCAACATGCCAAGAATACACTGAAATATAACATGGAGTTCCCACCCTCAAGGAACTTAAGGTTTAATAAGAGAAAGAACTTGAAGTGGTGGTATAGGGCAGATGCAAACTGAACTAGATAGATACCCTTGGATCAATTATATGGCTCTTGTAGTCCTGGAAAATTTCCTTCAAGAGGTGAAATGAGAAGGATGGGAGGACTCATCAGGTAAAGGAAAGAAAGTGTGCAAGCACATATACATGCTGGTCTTGTTTGGAGAACTATAAGGTGTTAATTTTACTAGCGTGTAGCTAGATGTCTTTCAGTCCAAAGGTACAGGCAAGGGAATGTTGTACTCAATACATTTTGAGATGTATTAATATTATCTATGAGTCAACAATTCATTATTTTATTGCTAAAGAGAATCTGTTGCATGGATATGCCAAATTTTATTTGTCCATTCTCTTGTTAATAGGCATTTGGGTTATGTAGATAAAGCTAATATCATCATTCTTGTTAAGGTCTTTGGTAAACATATGAAATCATTTTTCTTGGATAAATAAGTAGGTGTGGAGTAACTAGATTATACATGTTCAACTTTAAAAGGAATTGCCAAATCGTTTTTCACGGTAGCTGTAAAATGAAAAGTGAAAGTTGCTCAGTCATGTCTGACTCTTTGCAACTCCATGGACTATACAGTCCATGGAATTCTCCAGGCCCGAATACTGGAGTGGGTAGCCTTTCCCTTCTCCAGGGGATGTTCCCAACCCAGGGATCAAACTCAGGCCTCTCGCATTGCAGGCATATTCTTTACCAGCTGAGCCACAAGGGTAATATCTTGGTATTATAACTGTTTGTCATTTTTTCCTTTCTAGTGTGTGTGGTGGTATCTCTTGGTGATTTTAGCTTGCATTTCCTTGATTGTAAATGATATTGAGCACTTTTTTGTATGTTTATTGGCCATTCAGATATCTTCCATGGAGTCTGCCTTTTCAGGACTTCTGATCAGTTTTTCAAAATTATTTTCCTCATTGAGTTTTAGGAGTTCTTTGTATTTTCTGAATGAAAGAGAGAAAATATAGAGAGTAACTGACACTGGATATTTTCACCCAGTTTGTGGCTTGCCTTTTCACATCCTTATGTTTTTTTGATGAATAGAAGTTTTGAAATTTGATAAAGTCTGTTTTATTCTTTTTCAATACTCACCATTTCCCTAAATTAGGCCATTGGGAGCCTCTTCAAGCTGGATTCTGTGTTCTTTTGAAATGTCTTCATCAGTTTTTAAATATTTCCTTATGAACTGGCACACAGTGTCCCACGCTCACTGTGTACTTTCCCTTTACCAGCCTTGGAAGGAGCACTGGTTCAGTTTAGCGATAGATGACATTTTGAAACCAAGATGTCTAGGCATAAGGTGTGCCCATTGCTATTGGGGTGTCATTGATTTGAGACATTTTAAATGGGTAAATGAGTTGACCTCTAATTCTGTTCAAAACCACAAGCTTCATTCTTTCTTTCATTTCACATTTCAACCCTCCATCCAAAGTGTGAGCCCTGATTCCCTAAGGCATTTATATTGGATTCACTGAAATTTCACTATTTCACTTGGGTTTTTCATAAGATAAAAGGGACAAATCCAAACAAACTTTTTGGCCAACCCTATATATATATTTGTTCAATCCTACAGTACAATTATGCAGTAGAAAATGGCAACCCACTCCCGTATTCTTGCCTGGGAAATTCTATGGACAGAGGAGCCTGTGAGCTACAGTCCATGGGATCACAAAGAGTTGGACACAACTAAGCATGCACACATTGTACAATCAAAGCAGTTTTGGAATTTCTACACCCGGTGAAGCATCCATATGAGAGTTCTTGTTTTCCCCGTAGCCTCACCAACAGTGTATTGTTGAACTTTTAAAGGTTTTCAAACTGATAGACTAGAAAATTTTTCTCATTATAATTCTGAATTTACATTTCCCTTTTTACAAGTAAATTTGAGCATTGTTTTTAAAATATATTTAAGGATAACAGTATATATATATTTTTTTCATGAGCTGTTTGTCCATGGTTTTGCCCACATTTCTCACTTTATTTTGATCTTTTGTTTTCACCTATTTTGAAGAATCAGTCAGTTCAGTCACTCAGTCATGCTCCACTCTTTGCAATACCAGGGACTGCAGCATGCCAGGCTTCCCTGTCCATCATCAACTTCCAGAGCTTACTCAAATGCACGTACATCAAGTTGGTGATGCCATCCAACCACTTCATCCTCTGTCATCCCCTTCTCTCCAGCCTGCAATCTTTCCCAGCATCAGGGTCTTTTCCAGTGGGTCAGTTCTTTGCATTGGTGGCCAAAGTATTGGAGTTTCAGCTTCAATATCAGTCCTTCCAATGAATATTCAGGACTGATTTCCTTTAGGACGAACTGGTTTGATCTCCTTGTAGTCCAAGGGACTCTAAAAAGTCTTCTCCAACACCACGATTCAAAACCATCAATTCTTTGGTGCTCAGCTTTCTTTATAGTCCAACTCTCACATACATAAATGACTACTGGAAAAACCATAGCTTTGACTAAACAGACCTTTGCTGGCAAAGTAACGTCTCTACTTTTTAGTATGCTGTCTAGGTTGGTCATAGCTTTTCTTCCAAGGAGCAAGTATCTTTTAATTTCATGGCTGCAGTCACCATCTGTAGTGATTCTGGAGCCCAAGTATATAAAGTCTGTCACTGTTCCCATTGTTTCCCCGTCTATTTGCCATGAAGTGATGGGACCGGACGCCATGATCTTAGTTTTTTTAATTTTGAGTTTTAAGCCAACTTTTTCACTCTCCTCTTTCACTTTCATCAAGAGGCTCTTCAGTTCTTCTTCGCTTTCTGCTATAAGGTTGATGTCTCCAGCGTATCTGAGGTTATTGATATTTCTCTAGGCAATCTTGGTTTTGAAATATACATATGTCTATATTAGGGATTTTAGCCCTTTTATGATAAATATTGCAAGTAACATTTGGAATTAGTTTGTAATTGAATTTTTGCTTGCTTATCATTATTTTTGTCTTGCAGAAAAATTTATGTAAACAAATTTTTCAATATTTTATTGCATCGCTTTAAATCATGGAGTGATTGTTTAACGATCCTCTCAAAATATTTAATTGGGAGCAACAGATCAACCTCAATTAAATAGACATTAGGTACTTATTATTTTCATTATGCTGTGGTGAAGACAAAAAAGCACATTCTTTATCTCAAGGAATCCATAATTTCTTGGGAAATATAGACCTATACATCACTTTCCTGAATCTGCTGTTAGTTGTAGCTGACCAAATTCTGTTTAAATTAAATCTCAAACCTAAAATAGACATGTAATATTATACAGTAATTCTACTATATTCCTCTTTCTGCTCACCTTCCTACTTGGCAAAATGACTGTTTCATATATTTTCCTCTTTCATCCATGCTTTTCAACCTTACTTATATCTGATTGCTTTATATCTTACCTCACTGAAAAAGTGACATATGGTTAAAAGTATAAACTTCAAATCTATACTGACTAGATATGAATTGCAGCTGTATGTGAATACTAGCTGCATAACATTGAGCAAGTTTATTAACCTGTGTTTCAGTTTTTTCATCTATAAAATGAGGATAATAATAGTTCTTGCCTGATAGTTTTGATTAAGTGTCTGTGGGTGGGTGTGAATGTGTGTTTATAATGCTTAGAAAATAATAGGTGTATGTAAGTATCTGCTATCATCATCATTATCATCATCATCTCCTAGAAACATCCTCATCTTCACATGCCCAAATCTACAGTGCTACTTTTGTGTACATTCATAGTCCTCCCTTTTCCCACAGTTTCCAAATGAGGATATATCCCTCCTTCTGTCACAAATTCTTCCATCTGCTCTTTAGTACCGATCCTTTTTCTCCTCTTCAAAATTTTTGCTACTTCAGCTAACTTCTCCCTTTTCTACATCATTAATTTTCCCTTTTTTTTTTTTACTGGATCTGTCCCAATAACATTAACATGCCTTCCTCCTTCCCAGTCTCTCATTTTACAAAAATAAACAACCTTTCTTGACCTCACCTCTACTCCGACTATCTCTCTATTTCACTGCTATTCATCCTAGTCAAACTCATTGAAAGATTTATCCACATTTACTTTCTTCAATTTATGAGCTTCCATTTACCCTTCAACCCACTCCATTCTTGATTCTTTCTCTACAGTTCAAATGAAAAATATTCTTGAAGCAGTCACCAACAATTTCCATGATGCAAAATTAAATGGACCTTTCTCTGTCATCATCTTACCTGGCTTGAGTAGCACAATTTACTGAATTATTTGTCTTGAAATATTCTTTGCTTTAATTGGCATCATGCTGTCATATTTTTTTTCCTACCTCAATAGCTGTTTTAAATAAAGCTTATGTGTAGGCTTCTCCTTCTCTACTTTCTAAGTGGTAGAATACTTCAAAACTGAGTGTTTGGACTTCTCTCTGCATCTCTCTAAGTAAACTCATTCAATTCTGAAATAATTTTCTCCAGTTTATTCTGCTCTAGTGAGTTCCTGCCTGATATCCAATTACACAAGTAGTATTTTCATTTGTTCTCTAATGGTATCTCAAAATAAAAATGTCCCATTTTGAAATCTTCATCTGTCCTCTCCTAACCTACCTCCTATTCTAGTGATCTGCATTTCAGTAAATGCAGATCTTACTTATTATCAAAAACTTAGTTACTCATATCAGAAACTTATCACCTTTGATTATTTTCTCCCACACATTTCTCAGTACCTCTTCACAATTTTATCTCCAAAATATATACTGAATCTGCCTTCCTTTCTTCACATATATTTTAATTTTCTTAGATCAAGTCACTAACATTTTTTCTTTGGATTAGTAAAATAGAGAATTCCAGAAAAAAATATAATTCTACTTCATTGACTATGCTAAATCCCTTGAATGTGTGGATCACAACAAGCAGTGGAAAATTCTTAAAGAAATGGGAAGACCAGACCACCTTACCTGCCTCCTGAGAAACCTGTATGCAGGTCAAGAAGCAATAGTTAGAACTGGATATGGAACAATGGACTGGTTCAAAATTGGGAAAGGAGTACAACAAGGCTGTATATTGTCACCCTGCTTATTTAACTTATCTGTAGAGTACATCATGCAAAATGCCAGGCAGGATGAAGCACAAGCTGGACTCAAGATTGCTGGGAGAAATATCAGTAACCTCATATATGCAGGTGACACCACCCTAATGGCAGAAAGTGAAAAGGAACTAAAGAGCCTCTTTATGAGGGATAAAGAGGGGAGTGGAAAAGTTGGCTTAAAACTCAACATTCAAAAAACTAAGATCATGGCATCAGGTCCCATCACTTCATGGCAAATAGATGGGGAAACAGTGGAAACAGTGACAGACTTTATTTTCTTGGGCTCCAGAATCACTGCAGATGGTGACTGTAGCCATGAAATTAAAAGACGCTTGTTCCTTGGAAGAAAAGCTATGACAAACCTAGGGTGCATATTAAAAATCAAGAGACATTACTTTGCCAACAAAGGTCAGTGTAGTCAAAGGTATGCAGGTTTTCCCAGTTTTCATGTATAGATGTGAGAGTTGGACCATAAAGAAGGCTGAGCGTTGAAGAATTGATGCTTATGAACTGTGGTGTTAGAGAAGACTCTTGAGTCCCTTGGACTGCAAGGAGTTCAAAAGAGTCAATTCTAAAGGAAATCAACCCTGAATATTCATTGGAAGGACTGATGCTGAAGCTCCAAAACTTTGGCCACCTGATGCAAAGAGCTGACTCATTGGAAAAGACCCTGATGCTAGGAAAGATTGAGGACAGGAGAAGGGTATGACAGAGGACAAGATAGTTGGATGGTATCACCAACTCAATGGACATGAGTTTGAGAAAGCTTTGGGAGATGGTGAAGGACAGGGCAGCTTGGCATGCTGCAGTCCATGGGTTCTGAAAGAATCGGACGCAACTGAGCAACTGAACAACAGTACAGTAGCTTCCAACCTGGTCTCTGTTCTGTCGTTTTTATCCCAACATTATCCAATGGTCAGTAAAAGGGATTGTTTTTAAATTTAAATTAAGTGAATTCTCACTGAACTTGAAGAAAAAGCTGTAGTCCTTATCATGTCTCACAAAGCCTAAGCCTATCTTTTCAGCCTCACCCCAAACCATTCACTGTGATCAATACCACATCAGTTTTCTTCTGTGATCAACACCACATCAGTTTTCTTTCAGTTCTTTGAATGTGTCATGGTCTTTCTTATCTCAGTGCCTTTTCACATTCCATTACTTTTGCCTAGAATGCCTTTCTTCATCCTCCAAATAGGATTTTCTCTTGATCATCTTGATTCTCAGTATCAGCCCCTTGAGCATGTCCTTTATGTCACTGACTACCACTCTCAATCATTTTGTCTGTTTTTACCTGTTTCTTCCAGTAGAATGTGAACTCCATAAGCTTATACACTTGGTCTTCTTCCCTATTGTATCTACAGGGCTTAGCAAACTGCCTGGCATTATTAGGTATGCAAATACTTTAATGAGTTAATTAATGAATTAATCAATGACCAACTAAATGCTTCTTTGTGTTAGAGACCTTGGATGCCATGTTAAGGCTTTTGAACTTTATTGTCTTTGTGATAAAATATTGTGGACTGTATGTACAAAGTGGGGTGAATGCTAAACCAGAGGTAAAAATACATTGCTAAGAGAGAGTAGAAGAGGGAGTTAACTATGGCTGAAGGCGAATCAGGAAAGGTTGATGAAAGAGGTAACATTTGAACTGAACTTTTAAAAATGATTAGAATTTATACATGTGGAAAGAGGGAGAATAAATGGATAAGTGAAGGGTATGTTTTAATAAAGGAATGCAATCCACTACAGCTTGGACAATGAAGTATGTGGTGTGCTTATACTGTATCCTGTGCATGTGCTCAGTTGTGTCCAACTCTTTGCAACCCCATGCACTGTAACCAACAGTCTCCTCTGTCCATGGAATTTTCCAGTCAAGAATAGTGGAGTGGGTTGCAATTTCCTTCTCCAGGGGATCTTCCCAACCCAGGGATCAAACCTGAGTCTCTTGTGTCTCCTCCATTGGCAGGCAGACTCTTTACAACTGGCACCACCTGGGAAGCGTGGCTTGCTTCAGTTCAGTTCAGTTCAGTTCAGTCGCTCAGTCGTGTCCGACTCTCCACAACCCCATGAATCACAGCACGCCAGGCCTCCTTGTGCAACACCAACTCCCGGAGTTCACTCAAACTCATGTCCACAGAGTCGGCGATGACATCCAGCCATCTCATTCTCTGTCGTCCCCTTCTCCTCCCACCCCCAACCTTTCCCAGCATCAGAGTCTTTTCCAGTGAGTCAACTTGTCGCATGAGGTGGCCAAAGTATTGCAGTTTCCACTTTAGCATCAGTCCTTCCAATGAACACCCAGGATTGATCTCCCTTAGAATGGACTGGTTGGATCTCCTTGCAGTCCAAGGGACTCTCAAGAGTCTTCTCCAACACCACAGTTCAAGCTTGCTTAGTGAAAGATAAATCTGAAGAAAGTAGTTGGAACAGATAGTAGAGAGTATTGAAAGAAGACTCTTGAGAGTCCCTTGGACAGCAAGGAGATCAAACCAGTCAATCCTAAAGGAAATCAACCCTAAATATTCAGTGCAAGAACTGATGCTGAAGCTGAAGCTCCAATACTTTGGCCACCTGATGCAAAGATGCAACTCATTGAAAAAGACCCTGTTGCTGGGAAAGATTGATGGCAGGAGGAGAAGGGGTCGACAGAAGATGAAATGGTTGGATGGCATCATTGACTCAATGGACATGAGTTTGAGAAAACTCCGGGAGATAGTGAAGCCTGGCGTGTTGCAGTCCATGGGGTCACAAAGAGTCAGACATGACTGAGCAACTGAACAACAACAGCATTTTACACCATTTCATTTTCCAAATTGTTTTACTAAGTTATTTTAAGAGCTCTATGTTTTTCCATTTCTTGTGTCTTACCAAAAATAGTCAACAAAATATAGTAAACTGACTCCAACAATACATTTAAAGGACCACACACCATGATCAAGTGTGATTTATCCCAGGGATGCAAAGATTTTTCAATATCAACAAATCAATCCGTGTGATACTAGACATTAACAAATTGGAGAACAAAAACCATGTGATCATCTCAATACATGCAGAAAAAGCTTTTGATAAAGTTCAACATCTATTTATGATAATTCTTCAGAAAATTGGCATAGAGGGAACACACCTCAACCTAATAAAGACTGTATATAACAAATCCACAGCTAAAATTATACTCAACAGTGAAAAGCTGAAAATATTTCCTGTAAGGTCAGGCATGAGACAAGGATGTCCACCCTCACTATTTTTATTCAACAAAGTTTTGGAAATTCTAGCCATATCAATCAGAGAAGAAAAAGAAATAAAAAGAATCCAAACTGGAAAAGATGAAGTAAAACTGTCACTGTTTGCAGATGACATGGTGCTATACATAGATAACCCTAAAGATGCTACCAAAAAACTATGAAGTCTCATCAGTGAATTCAGTAAAGTTGCTGGATACAAAATTATTTACAGGAATCTGTTGCATTACTATACATTAACAATGAAATATCAGAAAAGTAAATTAAGGAAACAATCCCATTTACCACCGTATCAAAAAGAATAAAATACCTAGGAATAAGCCTACTTAAGGAGGCAAAGGACCTGTTTCAGAAAACTATAAGATGCTGATGAAATAAATTGAAGACAACATAACAGATGGAAAGATATATCATGTTCTTGGATTGGAAGAATCAATATTGTTAAAATGAACATACTATCCAAGGCAATCTACAGATTCAGTGCAATCCCTATCAAAGTACCAATGGCATTTTTTTACTGAACTAGAACAAAAATTTTACAGTTTGTATGATGACACAAGAGAACCTAAATAGCCAAAGCAATCCTAAGGAATAAAAGCAGAACTGGAGGAATCATGAACCATGACTTCAGACTATACTACAACGTTACAGTAATCAAAGCAGTATAGTATTGGAACCAAAACAGGCAAAAAGCTCAAGGGAACAGTATAGAAAGCCCAGGAATATACCAACATACCTATGGTCAATTAATATACAGTAAAGTAGGCAGATGATACAATGGAGAAGAGATTCCCTTCAATAAGTTGTACTGTGAAAACTGGGTAGTCACATGGAAAAAAATTAAATTAGAACATTTTCTAACACTATATACAAAAATAAACTCAAAATGGATTAAAAATATAAATGTAAGACTGGATACCCTAAAACTCTTAGAAGAAAACATAGGCTCAGAACACTCTTTGACAATTTTTTTGGATCCATTTCCTAGAGTAATACAAATAAAAACAAAAATGAACAACTGGAAGCTAACTAAACTCAAAAGCTTTTGCACAACCAAAGGAAAATGTAAACAAAATGAAAAGACAGCCTATAGACTGGGAGAAAATGTTTGCAAATAATGCTACCAAAAAGGGATTAAATTCCAAAATAGCTCATACATCTTAATACCAAAAAAAAAGCAACTCATTTAAAAAAAGAGCAGAAGAGCTAAACAGACATTTCTCCGAAGACATATAGATAGCCAAGAGACACTTGAAAAGATGCTCAACAACACTAATTATTCCGTTCACTTCAGTCACTCAGTCGTGTCTGACTCTTCGCGACCTCATGAACCACAGCAGACCAGGCCTCCCTGTCCATCACCAAATCCTGGAGTTTACCCAAACTCATGTCCATCGAGTTGGTGATGCCATCCAGCCATCTCATCCTCTGTCATCCCCTTCTCCTCCTGTCCTCAATCTTTCCCACCATTAGAGTCTTTTCAAATGAGTCAACTCTTCTCATGAGGTGCCAAAGTATTGGAGTTTCAGCTTCAGCATCAGTCCTTCCAGTGAACACCCAGACTGATTTCCTTTAGGATGGACGGGTTGGATCTCCTTGCAGTCCAAGGGACTCTCAAGAGTCTTCTCCAACACCACAGTTAAAAGGCATCAATTCTGCGGTGTTCAGCTTTCTTCACAGTCCAACTCTCACATCCATACATGACCACTGGAAAAACCATAGCCTTGACTAGACGGACCTTTGTTGGCAAAATAATGTCTCTGCTTTCAGTATGCTATCTAGGTTGGTCATAACTTTCCTTCCAAGGAGTAAGCATCATTTAATTTCATGGCTGCAATCACCATCTGCAGTGATTTTGGAACCCAAAAAAATAAAGTCTGACACTGTTTCTACTGTTTCCCCATCTATTTCCCATGAAATGATGGGATCAGATGCCGTGATCTTAGTTTTCCGAATGTTGAGCTTTAAGTCAACTTTTTCACTCTCCTCTTTCACTTTCATCAAGAGGCTCTTTAGTTCCTCTTCACTTTCTGCCATAAGAATGGTGTCATCTACATATCTGAGGTTATTGATTTCTCCCAGCAATCTTGATTCCAGCTTGTGCTTCTTCCAGCCCAGCGTTCCTCATGATGTACTCGGCATATAAGTTAAATAAGCAGGGTGACAATATACAGCCTTGACATACTCCTTTTCCTATTTGGAACCAGTCTGTTGTTTCATGTCCAGTTCTCACTGTTGCTTCTTGACCTGCATACAGGTTTCTCAAGAGGCAGGTCACGTGGTCTGGTATTCCCATCTCTTTCAGAATTTTCCACAGTTTATTGTGATCTACACAGTCAAAGGCTTTGGCAGAGTCAATAAAGCAGAAAGAGATGTTTTCCCGGAACTCTCTTACTTTTTTGATGATCCAGTGGAGGTTGGCAATTTCATCTCTGGTTCCTCTGCCTTTTATAAAACCAGCTTGAACATTAGGAAGTTCACAGTTCATGTATTGCTGAAGCCTGTCTTGGAGAATTTTGAGCATTACTTGACTAACATGTGAGATGAGTGCAATTGTGTGGTAGTTTGAAAATTCTTTGGCATTGCCTCTCTTTGGGATTGGAATGAAAACTGACCTTTTCCAGTCCTGTGGCCACTGCTGAGTTTTCCAAATTTGCTGGCATATTGAGAGCAGCACTTTCACAGCATCATCTTTCAGGATTTGAAATAGCTCGACTGGAATTCTGTCACCTCCGCTAGCTTTGTTCGTAGTGATGCTTTCTAAGGCCCACTTGACTTCACATTCCAGGATGTCTGGCTCTAGGTGAGTGATCACACCATCATGATTATCTGGGTCGTGAAGCTCTTTTTTGTACAGTTCTTCTGTGTATTCTTGCCACCTGTTCTTAATATCTTCTGCTTCTGTTAGGTCCATACCATTTCAGTCTTTTATCGATCACATCTTTGCATAAAATGTTCCCTTGGTATCTCTAATTTTCTTGAAAAGATCTCTAGTCTTTTCCCATTCTGTTGTTTTCCTCTCTGCACTGATCACTGAGGAAGGCTTTCTTATCTCTCCTTGCTGTTCTTTGGAACTCTGCATTCAGATGGGTATATCTTTCCTTTTTCCCTCTGCTTTTGGCTTCTCTTCTTTTCTCAGCTATTGGTAAGGCCTCCTTATGCAGCCATTTTGCTTTTTTTAATTTCATTTCCATGGCGATTCTTGATCCCTGTCTCCTGTACAGTGTCATGAACCTCCGTCCATAGTTCATCAGGCACTCTGTCTATTAGATCTAGTCCCTTAAGTCTTTTTCTCACTTCCACTGTATAATCATAATGGATTTGATTTAGGTCATACCTGAATGGTCTAGTGGTTTTCCCTACTTTCTTCAATTATTAGAGAAACGGAAATCAAAACTGCAGTGAGGTATCACCTCTCACCAGTCACACTGACCATTATCTAAAGGTCTACAAATAACAAATGCTGGAGTGGGTGGGGAGAAAAAAGAACCCTCCTACACTGTTGATGGGAATGTAAATTGGTGAACCCACTGTGGGGAACAGTATGGGGGTTCCTTAAAAAACTAAAGTTACCATTTGATCTAAAGATTATCATATTAGGTGAAATAAATCAGACAGAGAAATACATGTCATATGAGATCACTTACATATATAATATTTAAAAAGTGATGCAAGTTAACTTATTTACAAAACAGAAATAGACGCACACACATAGAAAATAAATTTATGCTTATCTAATTGATTATGCCAAAGCCTTTGACTGTGTGGATCACATTAAACTGTGGAAAATTCTGAAAGAGATGGGAATACCAGACCTCCTAACCTGCCTCTTGAGAAACCTATATGAAGGTCAGGAAGCAACAGTGAGAACTGGACATGGAACAACACACTGGTTCCAAATCAGGAAAGGAGTGTGTCAAGGCTGTATATTGTCACCCTGTTTATTTAACTTACATGAAGAGTACATCATGAGGAACGCTGGGCTGGAAGAAGCACAAGCTGGAATCAAGATTGCTGACAGAAATATCAATAACCTCAGATATGCAGATGACACCACCCTTATGGCAGAAAATGAAGAGGAACTAAAAAGCCTCTTGATGAAAGTGAAAGAGGAGAGTGAAAAAGTTGACTTAAAGCTCAACATTCGGAAAACTAAGATCATGGCATCTGGTCCCATCGCTTCATGGGAAATAGATGGGGAAACAGTGGAAACAGTGTCAGACTTTATTTTTGGGGGCTCCAAAATCACTGCGGATGCTGATTGCAGCTATGAAATTAAAAGATGCTTACTCCTTGGAAGGAAAGTTATGACCAACCTAGATAGCATACTGAAAAGCAGAGACATTACTTTGCCAAACAAGTCCGTCTAGTCAAGGCTATGGTTTTTCCAATGGTCATGTATGGATGTGAGAGTTGGACTGTGAAGAAAGCTGATCGCCGAAGAATTGAGGCTTTTGAACTGTGGTGTTGGAGAAGACTCTTGAGAGTCCCTTGGACTGCAAGGAGATCCAACCAGACCATTATAAAGGAGATCAGTCCTGGGTATTCCTTGGAAGGACTGATGCTGAAGTTGAAACTCCAATGCTTTGGCCACCTCATGTGAAGGGTTGACTCACTAGAAAAGACTCTGATGCTGGGAGGGATTGTGGGCAGGAAGAGAAGGAGATGACAGAGAATGAGATGGCTGGATGGCATCACCGACTCGATGGACATGAGTTTGAGTGAACTCCGGGAGGTGGTGATGGACAGGGAGGCCTGGCGTGCCGTGATTCATGGGGTCGCCAAGAGTCGGACACGACTGAGCGGCTGAACTGAACTGAAGGGGATAGTGGATAGTGAGGGTGGGGTCAGAAAAATAAATTGAGTTTATTTTTTTTATAAATTATATATATAGTATATATATACACACTACTCTATATAAAGTATTTAGTTTTCTTATAATGTCTTTGCTTTTCATATCAGGCTAGTATGGGCTTCAGGAGATGAGCTTGGAATTTTCCTTCTCTTCTATTTTTTTGAAAGGTTGATGGCAATTCCTTAAATATTTAATAGAATTCACCAAGGAAGCCACCTGAGTCTCTGCTTTTCTTTAATTCAGTTAGACTCAGGAATATATATTGTATGATTTTTATCTTTTTAAGCTTATTGATTTATGTCCTCACATATAATTTAGCCTGGAGAATATGTCATGTATGCTTAAAAAGATTATGTATTTTATAGTCATTGAGTGTGCAGCTCTGTAATTAAATCATGTTATTTACATCTTCTGTTTTTTTCTGATGTTCCATCTAGTTGTTTTTATCTATTATTGAGAGCAAGATACTGAAAACTCTTCAAGTGTTACTGAATTGTGATTTTTGCTTTCATTTTTTCTGGTGTTGTTTTAAGTGTTTGTGGCTCTATTATTAAGTGCATATAAGCTTGTTGTTTTATCTCCGTGATCTATTTTATCATAAAATATTCATCTTTGACTCTCTCCCTCTCTCTTTTTGTGGTATTAATGTAACCTCTGCAACTCTTTTATGGCTACTGTTTTCATAATATATCTTTTCACATCATTCTACATTCAATTTACTTAGCTGTTCCCCTTGTAACGGAGAAGGCAATGGCAAGCCACTCCAGTACTCTTGCCTAGAAAACCCCATGGATGGAGGAGCCTGGTGGGCTGCGGTCTGTGGGGTCGCTAAGAGTCGGACACGACTGAGAGACTTCACTTTCACTTTTCACTTTCACACATTGGAGAAGGAAATGGCAACCCACTCCAGTGTTCTTGCCTGGAGAATCCCAGGGACGGGGGAGCCTGGTGGGCTTCCGTCTATGGGGTCGCACAGAGTCGGACATGACTGAAGTGACTTAGCAGCAGCAGCAGCCCCTTGTAAAGAGCAGATAATTCTATCTCATATTTAATCCACTCTGAAATATCTCTACCTTTCATTTTTGATATTTAGATAATTCACATTTAAGATAATTATCCATTTGGTTGAATTAACATTTATAATTCATCTCTTTATTTTCTATAGGTCCTATTTTTTTGTCCTTTAGTTTCCCTTGACTGTTTTTTGGGGGGATTAAATAATTTTCATATTACTATATCTTAATTTCTCTGTATATTTTTATCTTATTGTAAGTATTATTTTCTTAGTGGGTCCTGTAGGGGTTACAATATATATCTTAACTTAAAAAATCTTCTTTAGGTTAATACTAGTATGATTCTAGAAAAATATAGAAACTTAGTAACAATAAAGTTCCATTTCCTTCCTTGTACCATTACTTTCATATGTATTATATGTGTTTATGATGAAAGTGAAAGAGGAGAGTGAAAAGGTTGACTTGAAGCTCAACATTCAGAAAACAAAGATCATGGCATCTGGTCCCATCACTTCATGGGAAATAGATGGAAAAACAGTGGAAACAATGTCAGACTTTATTTTTGGGGGCTCCAAAATTACTGTGGATGCTGATTGCAGCCATGAAATTAAAAGACGCTTACTCCTTGGAAGGAACGTTATGACCAACCTAGACAGTATATTAAAAAGCAGAGACATTACTTTGCCAACAAAGGTCCGTCCAGTCAAGGCTATGGTTTTTCCCGTGGTCATGTATGGCTCTGAGAGTTGGACTGTGAAGAAAGCTGATTGCCGAAGAATTGATGATTTTGAACTGTGGTGCTGGAGAAGAAAGACTCTTGAGAGTGCCTTGGACTGCAAGGAGATCCAACCAGTACATTCTAAAGGAGATCAGTCCTGGGTGTTCATTGGACGGACTGATGCTAAAGCTGAAACTCCAATACTTTGGCCACCTCATGCGACGAGTTGAGTCACTGGAAAAGACTCTGATGCTGGGAAGGATTGGGGGTGGGAGGAGAAGGGGACGACAGAGAATGAGATGGCTGGATGGCATCACCGACTCAATGGACATGAGTTTGAGTGAACTCCGGGAGTTGGTGATGGACAGGGAGGCCTGGCGTGCTGTGATTTATGGAGTGGCAAAGAGTCGGACACGACTGAGCAACTGAACTGAACTAAACTGATGATAAAAATAATAATACTATTATGATTATTGCTTCATGTAATTTTTCTTTTAAAGAATTATAGAGTGTTTTATATTAACCTACCAAGAATTTTTACCGATATTCTACATTGCCTCTTCTGACCCTGGTTCTAGTGTCATTTCTTGTCAGCTTTGAAAGTCTTCTTTTATTATTTCTTGTATGATTGGCTGGCTAGCAACTTGTTCTCTATCTTTGTCAATTTAGGGACATCTTTTATTTTTAAACCTTTTATTTCATATTAGAGCATAACCAATTAACAATGTTGTGATAGTTTCAGGTCTTCCTTGAAGGGACTAATCCATACATATGCATGTATCTTTTCTCTCCCAACCTCCTCTCCCATCCGGGCTGCCACATAATATTTTAGATCCCCACTTTTTAAACAAAAAGTTCATCATTTTTCATTAATAAATGCTATATGCCTTTAGTCAATTTCCAGATTGCTTGAAAAGTTATTTTTGTCAATTTGCCCATCAATATCGTTGCTTTTAGGGGAGAGCACTTAACTGTCACTTTACTCAGAAGTAGCCAAAACTTGCAACTCCAGCATTGCCTCTTTATTTTTTAGGTGACTAAATTAATACATGGAACATTGGATAATGTAAACAAGGAATAAACTAAAGAAACAAAGCATCCCATGAATTCCAGTGAATGAATAGATGTATAGTACCTTGCTTTACACAGAATATTTGTTTACTGTAATTTGTTCTAATTAACATAGTATTTTAAATTCGCTTAATTGTTCATTCAACAATTAATTTCTAGAGAAATTAATATGTGCCATATTTTAATCCAGTATCTCAAGTACATGATTCACACATCTGTTGGTAACAATATTTAGTTAGGAAAACAGACTTGCAAATAAAGAAAAACCATACAGTAATATAAATTGACAGAGGGGCAAGGGAAAATAAGAAGGTAGCAGTAGGAGTTCCTGCTGCTTAAAGGAACCCTATGGTGAGTTTTGTAAGGCTAATGATATTCACTATCCACTAATATATGTACAGACAAGTACAGTACTGGGAGGGTACAATGGGAAGGAGGAATCAGCATGAATTGTGTTGCATGTAGGACAATGTCCTGAAAATTGTGAGCGTGTATCCTGACCTTTGAAGGAAGAGAAACTTAGGTTGTAAGAAAAAAGAAGAAAAAACATTCCCCATGAGTAATTGAATTCATCTTTATCAGAGGTCTAGTTATCTCTGGATAAAAATTACATTTCTATAGATCCATGATATTTTCAAATGATTTGGAGTCTAACACCCAGTATAATGAGTAGAATTATATTCTCTCCACTTCTATTTTCTGAACTATATTATAGTTGATTATTGTCAGTGAAGTTGAGCATATGGTCCTAAAATGGCTCTAAATGATTTTATATTTTTTCTGTTTTATTATTATCCATCTGATACTTCAAATGAGGCAGCATATGGCAGTTAATTTTCTCCTCCAGTCTCTTGTGCACAATATTAAAACAATTCAGAGCAGTGCATATTTCAGCTGTCTTTTATGGATGAATTATACCTCCTGCAGTCTGTACATGGAGATATAGAACAGGCCATGAGACAGATTACAGCATAAATGTTATTTTGCTTGCTAGGAAGGATTTAGAGAATGTATTTAAAATTATGTGAGCTTTAAATACAAATCAAATGCTGAAATGCTTCTTTAATTATGGCATGTACAATAAATCCAAACAAATGGATGAATAGACGCTATGGTGTATTTTTATCATAAAGTGACTTTTTGTTGTTTTGAATGACATTCAAGTGTTTTAAAAAAGCATTCAGTACTGTTATAGATTCTTAATATGGAAAGGACCATTTAAGGCCGTCTAGCAAACACCTCTACCTGATATTGGAAACTCTTCTACATCATCCTCTGATTCAGTTACCTATTACTGTCTAACCAACCTTTCCAAAATCTAGTGACCAGCATTTTTTTTTCTGTTGTTGTTTGTTTTGATCATCATTCTGTAGGCCCCCAATCTGGGCCAAGCTTAGCTGTAGAATTCTTTTCCAGTTTATCTGGGTTCATTTATATGACTATAGTTGTATGGTGAATTTATCATCTAGCAGTGGTCTAATATGGCCTTGCTCATATGTCCAGTAGTTACTACTGGCTGTTACCTGCATTGCTCTCCAATTGTTCTCTCATTCTCAAGGTTAGTTCAAACTCAAATGGTGGGAACCATGTTTCCAGAGAGGACATGTTTCAGTGTGCACACACTTTCCAAGCTTCTACTTTTGTCACTTTTGTTAATGTCCCATTGCAAAAGCAAATCACATTACTAACCCTAGCTTCAAGGTGTGGAGAAATAAACTATCCTTCTTACAGGGAGGAGGAAAATCATTGTGCTTGCAATCAAGAAGTGACAAATTTGTAGCTATTAAGTAGTCTATGAATTCTGTTATTCTGGCTATATATCTTTTGATAGGGGCTTCCCCAGTGGCTCAGTGGTTAAGAATCCACCTGCAATGCAGGAGATATGGGTTCAATCCCTGGGTCAGAAAGATCCCCTGAAGAAGGAAATGGCAAGCCACTCCAGTATTCCTGCCTGGAAAATCCCATGGATACAGGAGCCTGGTGGGCTATGATCACAAAGAGTTGAACATGGCTGAGCACACATGCACGCATATTTCGCTTGATCATCTCCAAAGGAAAGAAGTTAGTACCTTCCAAAATAACTTCTTTCATTATAGTTCAGTTCTGACTCCCTGTAGATTCCATTCATTGAGTTTTTATCCAGGTACACAACTATCCAGCCACTCAGCAAGCAAGCATCTAATATGCTAAGCACTAAATAGCATGTGAAAATATAGTGAATAGATCAGATGTGATCCTTTCTGTCATGAAAGTTAAATTTACTGTGAGAAGAAAAACAATAAACAGGTAAACAGACAGTAGTACTCTGAAAATATATATATATGCCTTGAAGTAGTCAAGAGAACCATAAAAACATGTAACAGCAGTGTCTAAACTAGTTTGAGGGTGAAGGGGTCAGGAAAAGTTTACTTGAAAGGAGTGACATAAAGATTAGGCAGGTGAAGAGCAAGGGAATGTTTCAGGCAGTATATATGCATATACAAAGGTTGTGAGGTGGAAAGAACTTTATTTTTCCAAGCCTGTATAGTTGGAGCAAAATGGAAAGTACACTGAAAATGGAAGGCACTCTTGGAGAAGCAGACAGCAGACATGTTGTGTAGAGACTTGAGAAGTTTTGTCATTTTATTTCTTGGAGTCATAGAGAGCAATTAAATCTCTCTTTTATATGATAGAAATTTAGGACACTCGTTAAGAGTATAGACTCTGGAAGCAGATTTTCTTGATAAGAACCCACACTGTGTCGTTTACTGTGTGACCTTATAAAATGGAGATTGCAATAGCTACCTCATGAGTTGTTATGTGAATTAAGAATAACTTTTTACATGTGCTTAACACAATCCTTAACACAAAGTACATGGTAAATAAATGACACTGAATACTGGAATACAAGTACTGAACACAAGAATGCTGGAGTGGGCTGTAATTTCCTTCTCCAGGGGATCTTCCCAACCCAGGGACTAAATCCTCTCCTCCTGTGTCTCCTGGATTGGCAGGCAGATTCTTTACCTCTGTGCCACCTGGGAAGCCCAGATAAACGATAGTTATTAGTATTACTCCTTCTTTGGTCCCTTCACCATACTGGGCTATGATCCTCCAAGTATATTCTTAGCATGTGAGTTTTAACTGGGCTTCCTGTTTTAACTATCCACAAGGAGTTTTGGATAGGAAGATCATCCAAAAATCTGAGTTCTTCATTTACGATATGAAATAAACTCAGTGCCTTGGATTTAGTTCTTTCTGGGTATACAACACATGCTGAGGGTACACTATCTTACAAACCTTGGTAAAAATTATCTTCTTATTTATTTCCTGACATGTATAGATATGTGTTTATATGTGTGTGTGTGCGTGTGTGTCTAATTAGTCATAGTCATCAGGTTAATAGCAATGATTGAAAACTCTTTCTCTGTAATATAGTGGTTATACTTTTCTCTTGACAGCAGGAATTAATTTTTTAAATGACCCAAGTCTATTGTTATATATGTTATTATTCTTAAAATAATCGATCTTAAGGGCTACAAGAAAACTTAAGCTTCATCTCATCTAACTCTTCTTCATCTCACTCCCTTTTTGTGGTGGACACAGAGATGTGCTTCCCAGACTGCCCTTAAAGGAAGGACTTGTTGGTACATCTATGGGAGGCCTGTGAGCAAACAGTCTCATCCTGCCACTTGTTTTAGGGTTTGTCTCAGCAACAAAGAGCAGATTTTCTTATAGGCATACTCTTTTTAGCCAATGGTCCATCACAGTGGGAATTACAGCTTGGAGGCCCAGCCTCCAAGACCAATGAAGAGACATCTAGGGAGCCGTATCCTCCAGAGTTCCCTGGGGTTGGTCAGCATGGCAGTTTTTCTTGATCTGTATAATCCTGCTCCCTATCCCATCTCTTTAATAGGTGTTGATCCCTAATAAACACCTAGCATGCCCTAGTAAATTCCATCTCAGTGTCACTTTCCAGAGAACCCAACTTGTAACATCTTTTAACTCCTGTAGCTCATATCTACTTGTGAATCTGGACTTCGAATCCAGTCTCTTAAATCCAGGTAATTGTCTAGGTATTCTGGCCACCTTCTTTATTAAATCTTTTTTCACAGTCTCTATTTTTCATTTCTTTGTTTTTTGTTGCTTTTCTGTATGCTCAGAAAAAATGTGGTCTGCTCCTAGGTTCCAAAGTCTATGAGATTTGATTGGATTTATCCTGATATATACTGTATCAGGAATGATTTCTGGGTCTCAGAATGGCACTGATATACAAACCAACAGCTTTTAGGTAGCAGCTCAGTTCCAGAAGATAGGATCTGAGAAGTTTGAAATTGTCATTGATAAAGAGAGAGAGGCAGGGGAATAGGTAATAGACAGAAAGATGAGCAGAGTATTCAATGGGAGCCACCTCCCAGTGTATCCTCCACCTCAGTTAGCTCAGCCATTATAAATTCCCTGATGTCTCTTGTTCTGTATTGTCACTTGGATCTCCCTCAGTATAATCTTTTTTCAGTGCTACTTATTAAAAATGCTGACTTTCAAAGAGTTCTATAAATTTCTTTAAACATCTCCTGACTCAATAAAAACGGATGGAATTGAACACAAAGGCTATATTCTATTGTCTGTCTCCCAAGAGCGTTCAGATAAACTATGAAATAAATCTTTCTGCCCCATCCAAGTCATTTCACTAGCTTTAGTATTATTTACAGACTTATCTATAAAATCCCTGTTTCTTACCATGAAGTCATCAGCGTGTTTCCTTTCTTTTTGTTGCAAGCTCAGAGTCTTTCAAACAGAAAATAATGATAATAATGACGCCTCTTACACTGATAATGGAAAAAATATTCCCCTGGTTGCTTGTACACTATTTCTGAAAATGAGATGTGCTTCAGATATACAAATAAAAGAATTTTTTAATGCAGGGTGTGGTCTCAGGACATACTAAGAGCGTCAAAGATTCTGAGAAGTATTGTTTACCAAAGGATGAAAAGTTCGGGACTTTATTCCATAAACAATGGTTATCTCTGCATAGTGGGATTACAGATAATTTTTATTTGGCTTAGCTGTATTATATATATTAAAATTATATCACTTTTGTAATGCATTTTATGCAGAAGAACAAAGTAGCTTTTACATTTTAGAAAGCCTTCATGCTATACCTTCATACATACACACACACTAGCATTATTCATCATCCTTTATGCTTACAGAATGTGAAGTGAAGCAAGGTGAAGTGAAGTGGCAAGCTTATCCAGGTTCTTGTAGTGAGTAATGGTAGAATGGGACTACAATTTTTCTTCTTCTGACACCTAACCTAATTTTCTTTCCACAGACCCACTCTAGTTTTAAAGAGAAGTGGAGAAGTTACCTTAAAGAGCATTTTCCTCAAAATCTGAGAATCCCATTATGTCTCTGAACCTGCTTATCATTAGCAGTATTTTAACAGCATCACTTATGCAAATGGAATGAAAGAGAATCAAGGCACTTGCCCCCTCTCACAAAAAAAAATCACTCAGAACCAAGGCATTTTCCAAAGGAAAAAACATTGGTACCCAGTCTTCACAGATGCCTTTTTACTTTATGGTGAAAGTAAAAGAGGCCTTTGACTTAAGAACCTCATACATCCCATTCTTGATAAGAGTAATTTTATTATATTCATGAAGTTCTTTCTCTTTCATCTCTGGACATTTCTGTGAAACACCTCCCTACCTCCAACTGCCTTCATGTCCCTCAAAACAGCAAATCTGCAGAAAAGCAGGCCTCAACAGCTTTAAAAAATTATCTTCCTATTCACTTAAAAAATGTTTCTAAGGTATATAAGGCAGAATGTTTAGTGAATGTTAAATAAGCAAGAATTTAGCTCCATAAAGTGAATGTAACTTCTAGACTGCAAATAAAATTGTCCACAATGCAGCAAGGAAGTGATAAAAGTTATGACTTCTCTTCTTCCTAATTACCCAGCTCATGCTCCCTTAATATGCAGTGAAAATGTCATTTCTCTGAGCTAAAGGGTGGGTAAATGGTAAATGATAATTCACTTTAGAGACAAGAGTTTTGATTCTCTATATTTACCTCTCCCATAACATTTATCACTCTGAATGGCAAAAGAATCAGTTTACATGTATTTTCTCTCACTGTACCATGAATAAATGAATGATAATAGATAAATTCTAGTTTTTCTTTAAATCTGATGCTTAACATAGTGTCCAGCTCATAATAAGTACTGAACAAATTTTATTTTATTAAGTGCTATTCTTAAACCTGTGACAAGGATTTCTTGGTTACCAACACCACTTCCATTTTCCCCCAAAGGTTGTGCTTTGAGGCAAAGATAATGGACTTGTTTCTCTTTCTTCCTTGGAGCAGAGTTAGAATATACTCACAGCCTTCCTTAAATTATATGTGGCCGTTGGACTGGATTTCTGGCCAGTGGCATGTGAACAGGAATGATGCAAGTTACATCCAGGCCTGGCACGTTGCTTCTCAAGCAATTCTGTCTTCTCCCTCAATTCCCCCATCTGCTGGCTAGATGGATCCCAAAGCAACTTTGGAACCCATGTGTTGAAGGTGGCAGAGACTGGGTCTGTGAATAAGTTAGAAATTTTTATCATGCTGAGCAGTTGAGATTTCTTGGTTTAACAGCTACTGCAACTAATGTTACTTTAATTAATACATGCGTATAATATTTAATTTCAGTATGTTATTGTAATTGTTCAATGTCTGTGAAATTTTCAATTAGGGTTCATACCATTTTTTGGAGTACTATTGAATTTAGACTTTGTTCTGTTAAGTTTAAATTGGAATCAGATGAAGGATTCTTTGTACTCAAATTGGTTTTATTTTCACATGTATCAGATGCAAATATGTATCACAGTGCTTTGATACCTGGTATATTGTTTTCTGAAAAATTCACAGGAATAAAAATAGCCTTCACTCTTTATGAAGAATTTTTAACCAGAATTTCCTAGAAGATATTCCTAGATGTCTATGACAGAGCTTAGTGAATAGGTGACCTTTAGCTGTTGTATGGAAAAGATACGTCAATCTGAGCTTCCCACACATTGGAGAAGAAAATGGCAACCCACTCTGGTGTTCTTGCCTGGAGAATCCCAGGGACGGGGGAGCCTGGTGGGCTTCCGTCTATGGGGTCACACAGAGTCGGACACGACTGAAGTGACTTAGCAGCAGCAGCAGCAGAGCAGAAATAAATCATAGTGAAATGGTTGTGGGGGAAAAGAGATAATCACAGGACAACATGGCCTTGAAAATTATGAGTGACTTGTGTTTAAGGAGTTTTTCTTATCAGTTGGTAGGGACCTTGAAGCAGAGAACCATCTGTATCAGGCCACATGGACTACCTTAAGGGGGGCACGTTGAAATGTGCAGCAAGCAAACCAAGAGGAAACTCTCACTAGGACATCTAAGACTAGCAAAAGGAAAACAGACATTTCTAAAAGGAATTTTAACTCTACAACTACAGATTACTTAGTGCATTGAGCCAATACCTAGGGATTTTTAAAACTTACATGTTTTCCTAATAGCATATATAAGAAAGGCCCAATTCAGTCAAGGTTATTAATAATCACTGTGTGTTTAAACAATAAACCTAGGTAACAACTATCTCTTAAGTTTTCTAACTTATTGTATATAATAACTTAAATAAGGAGTTTAGTTAACCAACAGTTGTGCTATTATTTTAATAATTTGTTTTTAAAATAAAACATGTCAAGTATTAAAAGATATACACTTTATTGTTCTCTCAATCTTCCACTATTGAAACAACCCCAAATACATGTTTTATGTTCTATTACCCATGGTTCCTAGAGAAGGAAATAGTAACCTACTCCATTATTCTTGCCTGGAAAATCCCATGGACAGAGGAGCCTGGTGGGCTACAGTCCATGGGGTCGCAAGAGAGTCAGACGTGACTTAGCAAAGAACAACAACCCAAGATACCACTGATCACTTGAGGGCAAGACTTAGAAATCTCTGGCTTAGAACCTAGAAAACATAGGCTAATGCAATCGGGACTGATTGTAGAAATCTAACTCTGTGTGGCTACAAGTCTTTTTATAATTTTGAAAAACTTGCATCTTCAACACTGAGTTCCTCAATCTGGATCCTTAGTCTGAGGCCACAATCATCCTGAGTTCAAATTTCAAAGTTGATAAAATTTGTCTGCTGTATCTTTTCACTTCTGCTTGAAGTAACATATTATCTGGGGTTGCTCCACACATCAGGGCTTATTCGCATTTATCTCACCTATTCCCCATTGCCTAAAGGCCCCAACCTTCAAGAGATGCCCTATTCCAAAATAATCCTACTCCACAGGGTGGTTTGAATTGTATAATGTGTTCTCTTCTAAAGAGAATTTATATTTAATAATACTGTATTACATACTTGAAAGTTGTTTAGAGAGTAGATATTAAATGTTCTCACCAAAAAGAAAAGAAAGAAATGATAATTATGTGACCTGATTGAGGTGTTAGCTTATGCTTTGACTATAATCTATTTGCAGTATATATGTGCATTCAATAAATATGTTGTACATCTTAAATATACACAATTTTATATGTCAGTTGTATCTCAAGTAAAGCTGAAGGGAAAAAGTATTTACATTTTAACCAAAGGTTCTAGAAAGATGGTACCTTTTGAAGTTAAGGAACATTTTTATCCCTTTGGCTGCTTTATTTTATTTTTCTTATTAATGCTGGTTTTCAGTAATTTGATAATATATCTTGATGTAATATTCCTTGTGTTTATTCTACATACAATTCACTGACATCAAATTCATGGTTGCTATTTTTAATCTAATTTTGAGAACTTTCAGGCAGTGTTGCTCCACATATTTTTCTGCCCATCCCCTTTCTAGACATTTACACATACATTAGATTGTGATAGTGTTTCACAGGTCATTGATGATCTGTTTAATTTTTTTCAGTTTTTTTCTTCAATAGCCTTTAATTATGATAGTTTATATTACTTAATCTGAAAGTTCATTTCTCTTTGCTTCTGTACTGTTTACTTTTCTATTAAGTGCACCTATTAAATTTTCTATTTAAAAATTTAATTTAAAAATTTATTTTAAATTCTATTTAAAATTTAAAAATTAATTCTGTTAAATTTTCAATCTTTTGACAGCTATTTGTATTTAGTTCTTTGTGAAACATTTTTATTTCTGTTTTCATTATGTTTATATTTTCCTTTAAATTCTTAATCATATTTGTATTAAGTTTGAAAATCCTTATATAATAATTCTATCACTGTATCATTTTGGAGTCTGTTTCTATTGACTGATATTTCCTAGTTAAGTATAAATTTTACAAAGTCCAGCCCTTTTTACATTCTCTACTGATTAGCCTAGGCTTTCAGTGAGATTTCTCTACTCTGTAAGATGAGGACACAAATATTTCATAGCCCTGTATGAGTTTTGGGAATTGTTCAACTTACAGCCCTCTGGTAGTTGTTCTTTGACTAGTCTTACAGAGTTTTACCCTATGCATGTGTAGCTTAATATTATGACAAAGATGAAGGAGGACCACATGCTATTGGTGGAGCTATTTTTCTGAGTAACCCCATCCACTTCAGCACTCTGCCTTGCAAATTCTAGTCACTTCAGTCTCCCCAAACTTCAATTTCTATTTCCTCAACTTAGCAAGACTACCATCTTCTACTTGAGTTAACTTGCCCTACTGTGCTGTTCAAAATATTCCCCTAGGCAGAAAGCCAGGGTATCAGAGACCTGTGTTGCCCATCATCCAATATTTGAAAACAGTTATTCTATATTTTTTGTGCACTTCCCTAGTTTTGTATGATGAGAGAGTAAGTCTAGTAAGTCTAGTCTTATTCCTTCAGGGCCAAAATCATAAATCCCAAAGAGTCCTTTTAAAGACTTTCAGTCAGACTTCAGAGATGCCTTCCCTCCAGGTTTAGCATAATATCTGGTCTCTTGATAGTCACAGTTTGATTGAAGGTTATTTCAGACAATGAAGTGAACTGAAAGTGTTAATCACTCAGTCGTGTCTGACTCTTTGCAACCCCATGGACCGTAGCCTGCCATGGGATTCTCCAGGAAAGAATACTGGAGTGGGTTGCCATGCCCTTCTCCAGGGGATCTTCCTTCCTGACCCAGGGATCGAACTCAGGTCTCTTGTATTGCAGGCAGATTCTTTACAACTTGAGCTACCCAGGAAGCCCATTTCAGACAGTATTAGTCTCTTATTAGCTGAAATATCGATGAGCTTTTAGTGTCTTATAGTATCTTGTTTTTATATACTTCTTCCCCTGGCCAAACATATCTACACCACACTTTGGCTTTGGAGAAAAGCTTTTGAGAGTAGAGCTTCAAATTAGAGATATAGTCAGTTGTCCTCATTCAGTACCTAAACATTTGAGAGTTGTTCTTTTGTCTGAAAGATAGTTGAGAGTTCCAGATGGAGAAAATAAAACCTTTAATCCTATTTTAAAGAGCAAGCCTTAGACCTTTGTGAACTGAAAATGCAGGTATTATTTATTCATCTTTCATTTCCAATGTTTATTGTAGTAGTCAGTGATCAGTAAAATAATTTGGACTTCAGAGGCCTTTGCCAAGAAGTGAGCAAACAGGTCAAGATTATATTTGTCATTTAGTTTGTTCTTCTTTAAACCAGAGACATTATCCAACATTCACCCCACCACTATCTAGTATTGTGCTTTATAGAAAAAAGCAAATGAAATTAATGACTGTTGTGTTTACATTGTCAAATTTTGACATGTCATAGGGAGACATTACTAGAAGCTTTGTACATGTACCTTTTCGATTGGGCTACCTAAAATTATGTTAGAATTTGCTGCATGTTTATGAAGGTTGCTTTTTTTTAATATTTTAAATAATGACTTAGGTACAACTACTGGATAGTAGGTAAGGTGCAGCGGCTGCGCTTTGCTGGAGCAGCTGTGAAGAGATATCCCACACCCAAGGTAAGAGAAACCCAAATAAGATGGTAGGTATTGCGAGGGGGCATCAGAGGGCAGACACACTGAAATCATAATCACAGGAAACTAGTCGATCTGATCACATGGAACACAGCCAAATGTGGTCCACTGAAGAAGGGAATGGCAAACCACTTCAGTATACTTGCCTTAAGAACCCCATGAACAGTATCAAAGGGCAAAATGATAGGATACTGAATGAGGAATTCCCCAGGTCAGTAGGTGCCCAGTATGCTACTGGAGATCAGTGGAGAAATAACTCCAGAAGGAATGAAGGGATGGAGCCAAAGCGAAACAAATACCCAGTTGTGGATGTGACTGGTGATAGAAGCAAGGTCCGATGCTGTAAAGAGCAATATTGCATAGGAACCTGGAATGTTAGGTCCATGAATCAAGACAAATTGGAAGTGGTCAAACAGGAGATGGTAAGAGTGAACATAGACATTCTAGGAATCAGTGAATTAAAATGGACTGGAATGGGTGAATTTAACTCAGAAGACCATTATATATACTACTGTGGGCAGGAATCCCTTAGAAGAAATGGAGTAGCCATCATGGTCAACAAAAGAGTCCGAAATGCAGTACTTGGATGCAATCTTAAAAATGACAGAATGATTTCTGTTCATTTCCAAGGCAAACCATTCAATATTACAGTAATCCAAGCCTATGCCCCAACCAGTAACGCTAAGAAGCCAAAGTTGAACGGTTCTATGAAGACCTACAAGACCTTTTAGAACTAACACCCGAAAAAGATGTCCTTTTCATTACAGGGGACTGGAATGAAAAAGTAGGAAGTCAAGAAACACCTGGATTAACAGGCAAATTTGGCCTTGGAGCACGGAATGAAGCAGGGCAAAGGCTAATAGAGTTTTGCCAAGAGAACGCACTGGTCATAGCAAACACCCTCTTCCAACAACACAAGAGAAGACTCTACACATGGACATCACCAGATGGTCAACACCGAAATCAGATTGATTATATTCTTTGCAGCCAAAGATGGAGAAGCTGTATACAGTTAGCAAAAACAAGACCAGGAGCTGACCGTGGCTAAGATCATGAACTCCTTATTGCCAAAATCAGACTTAAATTGAAGAAAGTAGGGAAAACCAATAAACCATTCAGATATGACCTAAATCAAATCCCTTATGATTTTACAGTGGAAGTGAGAAATAGATTTAAGGGACTAGATCTGATTGATAGAGTGCCTGATGAACTCTGGACGGAGGTTCAAGACATTCTACAGGAGACAGGGACCAAGACCATCCCCATGGAAAAGAAATGCAAAAAAGCAAAATGGCTGTCTGAGGAGGCCTTACAAATAGCTGTGAAAAAAAGAGAAGCGAAAAGCAAAGGAGAAAAGGAAAGATATAAGCATCTGAATGCAGAGTTCCAAAGAATAGCAAGGAGAGATAAGAAAGCTTTCCTCAGTGATCAGTGCAAAGAAATAGAGGAAAACAACAGAATAGGAAAGACAAGAGATCTCTTCAAGAAAATTAGAGATTCCAAGGGAACATTTCATGCAAAGATGGGCTCGATAAAGGACAGAAATGGTATGGACCTAACAGAAGCAGAAGATATTAAGAAGAGGTGGCAAGAATACACAGAAGAACTGTACAAAAAAGATCTTCATGACCAAGATAATCACGATAACGTGATCACTGACCTAGAGCCAGACATCCTGGAATGTGAAGTCAAATGGGCCTTAAAAAGCATCACTATGAACAAAGCTAGTGGAGGTGATAGAATTCCAGTTGAGCTATTTCAAATCTTAAAAGATGATGCTATGAAAGTGCTGCACTCAATATGCCAGCAAATTTGGAAAACTCAGCAGTGGCCACAGGACTGGAAAAGATCAGTCTTCATTCCAATCCCAAAGAAAGGCAATGCCAAAGAATGCTCAAACTACCGCACAATTGCCCTCATCTCACACGCTAGTAAAGTCATGCTCAAAATTCTCCAAGCCAGGCTTAAGCAATATGTGAACCATGAACTCCCAGATGTTCAAGCAGGTTTTAGAAAAGGCAGAGGCACCAGAGATCAAATTGCCAACATCCGCTGGATCATGGAGAAAGCAAGAGAGTTCCAGAAAAACATCTATTTCTGCTTCATTGACTATGCCAAAACTTTTGACTGTGTGGATCACAATAAACTGTGGAAAATTCTGAAAGAGATGGGAATCCCAGACCACCTGACCTGCCTCTTGAGAAACCTGTATGCAGGTCAGGAAGCAACAGTCAGAACTGTACATGGAACAACAGACTGGTTCCAAATAGGAAAAGGAGTACGTCAAGGTTGTATATTGTCACCCTGCTTATTTAACTTATATGCAGGGTACATCATGAGGAACGCTGGACTGGAAGAAGCATGAGCTGGAATCAAGATTGCCGGGAGAAATATCAATAACCTCAGATATGCAGATGACACCACCCTTATGGCAGAAAGTGAAGAGGAACTAAAAAGCCTCTTGATGAAAGTGAAAGAGGAGAGTGAAAAGGTTGGCTTGGAGCTCAACATTCAGAAAACGAAGATCATGGCATCTGGTCCCATCACTTCATGGGAAATAGATGGGGAAACAGTGGAAACAGTGTCAGACTTTATTTTTTTTTTTTGGGTTCCAAAATCACTGCAGATGCTGATTGTAGCCATGAAATTAAAAGACGCTTACTCCTTGGAAGGAAAGTTATTACCAACCCAGATAGCATATTAAAAAGCAGAGACATTACTTTGCCAACCAAGGTCCGTCTAGTCAAGGCTCTGTTTTTTCCCGTGGTCATGTATGGCTGTGAGAGTTGGACTGTGAAGAAAGCTGATTGCCGAAGAATTGATGCTTTTGAACTGTGGTGTTGGAGAAGACTCTTGAGAGTCCCTTGGACTGCAAGGAGATCCAACCAGTCCATTCTAAAGGAGATCAATCCTGGGTGTTCATTGGAAGGACTGATGCTAAAGCTGAAACTGCAATACTTTGGCCACCTCATGCGACGAGTTGACTCACTGGAAAAGAGTCTGATGCTGGGAAGGATTGGGGGCGGGAGGAGAAGGGGACGACAGAGAATGAGATGGCTGGATGGCATTACCGAATTGATGGACGTGAATTTGAGTGAACTCCGGGATTTGGTGATGGACAGGGAGGCCTGGTGTGCTGTGATTCTGGGGTCGCAAGGAGTCAGACACGACTGAGCAACTGAACTGAACTGAACTGAACTGGATAATACCAGCACTTGATCCCCCACCCCCAGCAGGGAAACTGAGAGACAAGAGATGAAACATTTATTCAAGATCATCCAGGAATCAAGAAATGGAATTAGAATACAAAACTCCATCTCCTCATGAGTCTTATACCAAACTGCTTTTTTCTCCTGAGATTTTTGATGAAAAGAATGCAACCTGCCTTCAGCTCCATCCCAGCATCCCCAACACCATCATTCCACTCCCAGTATCATCATTCCATCCAAATTGCTTATGAATTACTACATCCCATTAAAACTCTCATTTCATTATTTGCATAGTAATTGCTATTGATAAAACTATGATACATGCAAAAATTTTCATTAATATTCTCTAATGTTGTTTAAATTTGAGGACATATATGTGATTGGTCTTGAAATGAGCAATTCCTAGAAAAGTTTCAGTCATTAGTTTTTACTTTGCTTACTGCATGTTATTAATGTTTAATGGAAGATTTGCTTAGTTCTTTTTAACCATCAAAATAAAATCTGAAATAATTAATTTGCTAAGAAAATACTACAGAAATGAATATGGAAAATAAATTAGGTAATTAGGAAATATGAGACAGCAAAATTCTCTCTTTACTACTAAATCACTCTTTTGAGAATCAGGGAAATACATAAGATACAGCCTTTCCACCAAATTGCTACAAAACATAGAGTTATATAAAATTTCCTTTTGATCCCTCACATAGGGACATGCTTGTTTATTATCTGGTTGTTTGAAGTTGAAAGCCTTTTTGTAGCAGTTTAGAAAAAGGAATTATATCATACTGGGTGCTGTGGCTTAGAGAAGATTTAGAAAGCAGTCCTGCAGATGTTCTAACTCCTCCTCTTCCCTATCATTGCTGTTATTTATTGTTGAGCTGCTGCATTTCCAAAGAGCTGAGAGACCATTGCCCCAAAGCCTATTAAACGAAATAAAGAGAGACAGTGGAATAATACAATGTAATACTAGCCAGCAACTCTTTCCTTTCTTTTTGGAGATCCTAAAAGAAATAATATTTTCTGACACAGATATTATATTCTTCCAGATCCTGAAAGAAATACCAGAAGTGTACATATTTTTGAGTAAATACAAATGTTAGCAGCTTTACAAGGAACAGAGACAAGCTCTTGATGCTTATGTCTTCATTCAAAAATAGGTCTTGTGAATACCGTTTAATCTGGTCAACAAATTATACTGTTCTTTTTCAGTTTTCAGGCTACCCTCTTTCCCTTCCTAATTCCATCCTCAAACACGAGTACAAACATTGACACAATTTCCCATTTCCTGTCATTGAAGCTTATAGAAGGAGTATTTAAATGCCGTGTAATGAACAGTAGCCCTCCCATCAACTCTGCAACAACAACAACAACAATTCTAGTTGGAAATTAAGATAGTTTTGAACAGCTCACAACCCTGGAAAAGTATGTGTTATACTTTCATAGGAAATTGCTATGCACTCTATGAAACTGTTGTCTTGCTAATAATCTGCATCATATATATTTATTTACTTATTTCAGAAGTTAAGGAAGCACACATACTATGACTCTGGAATGTTTTCTCTTTTGCTTAATATGTTTTCTAATTAAAGGTATGTGTGCTCAGTTACTCAGTTGTGTCCAATTCTTTGCAGAACTGTAGACTGTAGCTCACCAGGCTCCTTTGTCCATGGAATTTTCCAGGCAAGAATACTGGAGTGGGTTGCCATTTCCTACTCCAGGTGATCTTCCCAACCCAGGGATTGAACTACATCTCTTGTGGTTCCTGCATTGGCAGGGGAATTCTTTGCCACTGAGCCACCTGGGAAGCCCATTAAAGGTATATGCTTATTCAAGGTGGTAAAATAATTCTGAATATTTAAGGATTCTCAGTCCAAATATTTCTAGCACCCTGATGGTCCTATGACCTTGGGCAAGTTTTGTCACTTTTTTTTTTATGTCCGTTTCTTTTACTGTAAAATGGGAATATGGTAATACCTGTCTCGTAGAGTTGTGGTAGCGACTGAAACACATGCAAGGTAGTTACTATGCCTGGCCCATGGTAAACACTACCCAGGGATTCAGGTATTAGCCATAAATGCAAAGTACCTCATAGCAAAGACATATTTAACAATTTTCTTTCCATAATACCTTCATTTCAGAATGTTGTCTAAGTAAAGCAACGTCTGGACTGGCCAGAATGGAATAATGGCCTCTACTCCACTCTCACTTTTTAGCCCCCTTTATTCTTTAAGGCAAAGGCCAGCTTTGTTAAATAATTGTTTTCCTATCCTAAATGCTGTGCACATATTTATGTTCAATGAATATTTATCTATCTAAATAAAATGGACGACTTCAATTTGGTTTAATAATTTCCCAGAAAGTGATTCGAGGGTTGACTAAAATTTTATGTACTTTCAGAAATCTAAAGTCAAATTTGCCTTTTAAATTAAACAGGAAGTAGTTAGCAGTATCTTGCAGAAATGGTCTAATCATGGTCTTCTATGTACTAGACACATTTTACATGTGTAATAAGATTTGTGTATTCGTGCCATCTGCTACTGCTTAATCAGCTCCAAAGAATAATAACAAATAATCACAGAAAATGGATTTAGGAAGTCTCTGTTTTAATTAAATCTGTTTACCTCAAGTTTCTTTACATTTTTTTCCATTCCCTGGATATAGGTTCCACTCTCTCTCGCCACAGTTTTTAAACCCCGCCCAGAGCAGACGTTTATCTTTATTTTACATTGCCTCTTCTAAGCCTAAGGCCATTGACTCAGAGGGTCTTCTAATTTTTACTCATAACTCAACTTATCTTTATCATGTTACTGAGACTATTGAGTTTTGAGAATTCAGAAGGAAAATGTTTCCCAGGATCACAGCCAGTTAATGCAGATGGTTAGAACATACTAATGAGGTCAAGGCTGTGAATTTGATTCTTATGAGGGCAAGTTAGCTTTACACTTTTCCACCAGGATAGCTCTGACATAGATGTGTGCTCTAAACCAAAAAGGAGATGTGTTTAAAGGTTGTAGATTCTTAAGCAGAAAGCCATAGTCATTGCTTAAAAGAAAAGAAAGAAAACTCAGATGCATACCTGGCAAGTTCTGATTTAGCATAGCCATCCTTGTTTATACAGTGTGACTACTTCAGACATCTCCAACCAGTGGTTACAAATCAGGTCACATGAACTGTAATATCAGTACGAATATCGCTGTCTTATTGTTTCCACTTGCATATTTCAGGACCCCTTGAGTCTCTCCCCCAAAGTGTCACCAAGTTATATAGGAGAATCTATGTATACAGTTATACAGTTTCTCACCTGTGCTGACAAGCGATATTTTCATATTCATCCATTTCAGGTCTTTGTCAATATCTGTTCCCCAAGAGGACACTGAAAATATCCTTTACTGCTGTCACTGCTGCCATGCCATCTTATGGGACCATGATTTCTTGCTTAGGATAATCTCTTCTTGTGTTCTTCAAAGTAGCAAATCTTGTGAAGAACCAAGATAATACTTTGGGTCTTTTTAGATCTCACTGTGTTAATGCCACTCTGGATAAGAGGGGAAAAGTGTTACTCTGCTCCCAATCTATAGCAGTTTTTCACTTGGGCACTGAAGCAGTATTGCTTATTACATTATCTTTCCCTGTTACTATTGTAAAAATAATTCATTTGGATTCAGTCTTAACTCTTGTTCTCCATGGGTCTCGGGTAGCAATCCTTCAGACCAAGTGGGGCACCAGACAGCATATGGCCTCTCCATTTCCCTTTATTTCCTCAGTAACCTGTGCAAAAAAATGTACAAAACCTTCTCTCTTCCTTTAGCCCTTAACTAGCCTGAACTCCAGAGAAGGCAATGGCACCCCACTCCAGTACTCTTGCCTGTAAAATCCCATGGACGGAGGAGCCTGGTAGGCTGCGGTCCATGAGGTCGCTAAGAGTCGGACATGACTGAGCGATTTCTCTTTCACTTTTCACTTTCATGCATTGGAGAAGGAAATGGCAACCCACTCCAGTGTCCTTGCCTGGAGAATCCCAGGGATGGGGGAGCCTGGTAGGAGGCCTTCTATGGGGTCACACAGAGTCGGACACAACTGAAGTGACTTAGCAGCAGCAGCAGCCTGAAGTCCATAGTGGACATAAATTTCAATCTCTACCACATGTTTAAAGAAAGAAATCTCCTCAGGAGTCTGAATAAAGACTTTTTCTGAGCAAGGGCAATTTAAAGTATACTCATTGGTAGGATTTCAAAGTAATAAGGAGGATACTGATATCCACATGTGGTCCACACATGCATCTCAGACTTTCCTCAACTTCTGGATGGATACCTGGACTTTATCCTAGAGAAGTCTCTTTTCACTTTAGTTCTTTAATCTTTACACAGTGATCTTCCTAGAAGAGGGAACATACCACACAGTTATCAGTCATCTACAGCTGAGTGAAAATGAAAGAGATGAGCAGGTTTTGACAGGAAAAGATCAGGACCAAGTCAAGCTCAGAGAGGGAAGATGGAGTATGAATTCCAGAGGGCAGAAAAAAGGTGAAAGATAGTCACACTGTCAGTATGAAGAACCTTCCTGGGTTCATAGTTCTTTATGAGGATCACACATTTGATGAGGAACACCGCCTGAAAATCAAATCTCTGACATTGTATTCTCCGTCCTACTCTATAAAGAGAAACACCTTCACTTTTCCAAATTTTTTTTTTTTTTCTGATGCCCTGTAAAAAAAAAAAAAGATGCTGTTTTGTCCCTCTCTCGTTTATGGGCATTTTACCATTCTTTCTTTTGCCTTCTCTTATCATATTCTGTTGTGATCATAAAACAACCACCACCACCAAAAGAGAATAGAGCAAAGACCCTACAATAAACTTATCCTCCATGAAATCAAACAAGAGAAGCAGAAATAGAAATGAAAAATAGAGTCGAGAGGCAAACGGCCCAGTTTTCATTAGTGTACACATCTTGGGGCCCCAAAGTTTTATTTTCAGGCTTGTGCTAAGTAGGGTGCTTTTTATTTTCACAGCTGATCTCTGACATTATGGAATTTAGTTCATCATAATTCACTTGAGCCCAAGAAGCCATCAACCCCAAACCAGGTGTCTTAAACCTACAAAGAGATATTATTCTCCAGAAGAATGTCAGCAGAAGAATATTTTACTTCTAAAATGACCCACAGCATGGACCCTTAGAATGGGGTATTATAGTACTCAGATGTGACACCCTCATAGCATATGCTCCCTGAGATACATTTGCTGACAGCTAATAAAGATGTGGACAAGTAAATAGCAGTGTACACGGCTCACCTTCACAAACCATTAAAATTCAGCTCTACCTTTGGAGTCAGGTCTAAAGTGAAGAAGTGCTGGCAGACATCTTCTTTGATCCATATTTACTTTGAAAGCCCTAATCTAAAATTTGTAGGTGTGTAACAACAGGAGTTACCCTAGCAGCCAAACATGCTGAGGGGCATGTAGCCTCTTAATAAGTCACAGCTGGTAGTTATCAAATCCAAATGGGCTTCAGATTCCCACTAGCACAAAGTAATCAATATTTATCAACAGGAAAAGTGATATTCATTACTGCCACTTGAAGGTCATGCATCTAAAGCATATATGAGTAATGCTAAGGCTCAAAGCTATTTCCTCTCACAATTTGGTAGAGTGCCTCTGCTTCACTTTGCCACTGCACAATGGCTTAGGCATCTCCCTGAGCTAATGCCTAATCCCTTTTCTCTCCTGACATTTGCTACAATTTATTTCTTAAAAATAATAGTGTTGTGTGGAAATAAGCAGAAGGCGAGCTTTGGGAACAAGGTAGAAATTCACATCAGAAGAGGGAAAAGAATCATGAATACCAAATAGACAACACCTAGCCAGGTATAACATCAACAGAAGATCTCAGGGTTAAAGTAGAAACCAAGCTGACAGTGAAGATTAGCATTTCAATGTTCCTGTGATTTACAAGTAGACATGGGCAATGCAGGTGGCTGGAGGCATTTGGCTGGAAACACTTGGCTTGAACCTCCCTTGCCACTCACTCCCACTGTGTAGAGACTTGCTCTGACTCTCACTGACCTGTCATATATGCTTTGGTACTATACTACTAAAAAGGAAAAGGCAGGATTTGAGATCCAGGATTACTCTATTGAGGTAATAAAAAAAAAATCTTTTATGACCTGGGAAGAAAATTTAAAGGAAGCAGAATATTTTTTGAAAAGCCATATAAAATACAAGATGTCTTAGTGAACTTAATTACAGGCCTCACAGCCAGGCTGCCAGGTAAGCAGGAGTTTATGTCTTCACTTAAGTAATCAAGTGTTCCAGTCACCAAGAGGAGTTAGCTCGACTTTCAGGATGGTCTTCCTAGGAGGATGATCAGTAGAGAATAGCAAGGCTCCCACACTCAGGTTATGAACTCCTTATCCTGAAAAAGCTGAGCTTCTCCTCTTATTGGAATTCCTTAAGTAGAATACATTCATCCAGTGAGTGGATGTTCATTTAGTACCAACTAAGGTCCAAGTGCTCTTCTAGGTGTTGGGAATTAAAGAGAAGAAAGCGTTTGCTTTCATGGACGTAATGTTCTAATGGTAGAGAGGGAAAAAGATAAATAGAAGCAAATATAAAGTAGATAAATATATATCTAGTCAGAGGTTTATAATTGTTGAGAATAAAAATGAAACAGGGTGAGATAAAAGGGAATAAGAGTAATGGCTACAATTTTTAATACATTGTCAAGGAAAGCTTCTCTGAGAAGATAGCAGTTGATTTTTTTTAACAATGGATTTTTAGCAGTGTGCATTTATTGAACACCTGTTATGGCCTGAGATATGAATTAACCCATTACATATTTGCTGAAATCCTATGGGGTAGGAGTATTATTCTTGTTTTACAAATAGAGAAATTGAGCCTGGAAGAAGTTAAATAATTTGCCCAAGGAAACACAGCTAGTAACAGAGCTAGGGTTTGAACTGAAGCAATCTGACACCAAATCCCATGCTTGGAATCACTGTCATACTTGGCATTTTGGATTCTGTGTAAAGGCTGAGCAATGTGCACACTGGCCCCTTAATCCTGTGAGGTAGTAACAAGACTATGCAAAAAGAAGCATAGTAAGCATGATACCTGACAGAGAAAGCAGGGAAAGAAAAGGGGAAATAAAGTTACTAATACTCAAGAGCTTTCTATTTCACTCATTCAGTTCAGTTCAGTTCAATCACTCAGCCGTGTCCGACTCTTTGCGACCCCATGAATCACAGCACGCCAGGCCTCCCTCTCCATCACCAACTCCCGGAGTTCACTCAAACTCATATCCATCGAGTCGGTGATACCATCCAGCCATCTCATTCTCTGCTGTCCTCGTCTCCTCCCACCCCCAATCCCTCCCAGCATCAGACTCTTTTCCAGTGAGTCAGCTCGTCGCATGAGGTGGCCAAAGTATTGCAGTTTCAGCTTTAGCATCAGTCCTTCCAATGAACACCCAGGATTGATCTCCTCCAGAATGGACTGGTTGGATCTCCTTGAAGTCCAAGGGACTCTCAAGAGTCTTCTCCAACACCACAGTTCAAAAGCATCAATTCTTCGACGATCAGTTTTCTTCACAGTCCAACTCTCACATCCATACATGACCACGGGAAAAACCATAGCCTTGACTAGACGGACCTTGGTTGGCAAAGTAATGTCTCTGATTTTTAATGTACTATCAAGGTTGGTCATAACTTTCCTTCCAAGGAGTAAGCGTCTTTTAATTTCATGGCTGCAATCAGGATCTGCAGTGATTTTGGAACCCAAAAAATAAAGTCTGACACTGTTTCTACTGTTTCCCCATCTATTTCCCATGAAGTGATGGGACCAGATGCCATGATCTTCGTTTTCTGAATGTTGAGCTCCAAGCCAACCTTTTCACTCTCCTCTTTCACTTTCATCAAAAGGCCTTTGAGTTCCTCTTCACTTTCTGCCATAAGGGTGGTGTCATCTGCATATCTGAGGTTATTGATATTTCACTCATAGTATTATTTAATTATTCCACCAAACCCATACCTGTTTTTCAGATGACAAAATAGCAGTACAGAGTGGGTAAGCAAATTGCGCAAGGTCTCACAGCCACAAAGGAACGAGATTATAAATTTGGGTTAGTCTGTTACCAAAGTCCATGCTGTTTCTAATATACCATGCTGTCTCCTGAGATAAAATAAAGTCAAAGAAATAGAGTGAAATACATAATGAATGACAAGGTGAAAATGAGACAGCAAAATAATGACTTAATAGGTTGGGAAGGCCATAGTTGACAGTGGCTTAAGGAACTTTTAATGACATCTTTATCTTCAACCTCTTCTCTCATACCAAGTTAGGTGGATTCTTGAGAGTTTCTATGATTTGGGGATTTAAAAAATTGACATGTCTAGTTTCTCACCTAGACCTGGTGTTTAGATGTCAACTAACCCTTGGGCAGTGCATCATTTTCTATAACTGTTACTGTCTTTGAATCAGGTGCTCCAGAAAAACGTGGCATGTAAACTTGATAAAGCCATGAAGAAAAATCTAAGACCCTTTGCTTATCTGAGGACTAGCACGTAGTTGTTTGAAATCTATCCTTGTCCCCTTCAGAAGCACATTTTAAAGCTGTCAGCTTTAATGAAATAACTTTAGATATGCATTGCCTGCCAATTTTCCCTTTCTAATAGTACAGTAGTAACACTGTGAGAATGTCAGAATAATAGGCCGATGTGAAGTGTTAGCAAAGAAAGCCAAGTGGAGCACTGCCTGTCTTGTGTCATAGTCTCTGTGTGGTATGGAGAAGCCAGGATGTGGTCAGATCACTTGTGGCATGGGGCCAACTCACCCATTCATTATTCTGGACAATCAGCAAGACTACTTCTGACCCCATGCCTGCTCTGCCTCACCTTGCCTTTCTTTTCCTCCCTTTCTTTGCCTACACACAGCCAAAAGCTTTGATTTTTGCTGAATATTATACAAGCAAATGAAACAGCAAAGAGACTTACTTGTTCTATCATTAATGGAGACTTAGGTGGCTCCCCAAAAAGGGAAGCTGAAGGAGGCCCAGTGTAGGAAACTAGGTTCTATCATTCGTATTCTTCAAGTAACTCTTTTAAGCCTCCATTTTTTTCAGCTGTAAAATGCTATGCCAGTAGCTATTGCTTCCTAAAAACTTTCTAGGATTCATTACACATCCTTGAGAACTAGATGTTTGTGAATTCATTAGGTGTTGAGAAAATTGGTATTTTAAAATGAAAATGTAGTTCATTTGAGAATATACCCAGGGAACTAAGAATCCATTGAAATTCACCTCTGCCTCTACAGAGCCAGACAATGGGTTTATAACCTGATTTTTGTTGAAGATGGAACTAGAATTGAAAATTTAATATAAATAAATTTTGAATGAAATTGATTTAAAGGAGATTTTGGCAAGTACATACAACCTGAGGGTGAAGACACCAAGGAATTCTATTCTGGTGTGTATTTTTCAATTTTACTATGAGGGACTTCAGTGACATCTCCTCTCACAAGTGACCATCTGTAAAATGGGTGCAATGCCAGTTTAACCATGAATATTCTGAGGTAATATTTTCCAGGAATTTTAATCTCATTTTATCAACAATATGGAAGAATCAAGTTGGCTTTTGATGGACTGACAATGGTTGCAAATCTGGATATTGCTTGTCTCTGTACCACTTTCCCACATTACACCTCTACCCTCAGTCCTGGCCACTTACACAATCAGTAAGAAAAATCCCTATCTCCCATCAAAGTCTATACTTGGCAAATAATAGTTAACTGAATCACAGTTTCTGTTGCTTTGGGTTGAATTGCTGCCAGTTTCTCTTTCCAAGACACCACCGGTCACCTTCTGTCAGCAAAGGAAAGGAAATGGAGCAAAGAGATAAGGAAAAGGAGACGATGAAGTGTAGTCAGGAGAAAAATGTGATTATGGAACATGTTCCAGAAATTAAGCAATCTATGGAGAGTAATTTGGCTGGTGAAGATCTTCAGAGTGTCATGTCAGCTTCAGAATGAGAGCTGCCATCCTAACTTGGCTTGTAGTGCATCATGTGGGAACGGTGGGGGGTGGGGGGAATCCGGTATGGATGGAAGCCAGATGGGAGGAAAACAAAACAAAGTATTTTGTTTACAAAAGTTTCCTCAGAGAAATAAAACCACTGCTAACTCCACAACTGGAACATGTATATTCTTAATGTCAGCAACCCAGGAAAAGCCTGGCATCTAAGTCTAGTATGAAGCTCCAGAAGGGAGGTCGCTTGGAAGTAATGGGACAGGAAGAAGGGCCCCAGAAATGGGTGCCTGCATATAGCCATCTCTCTTATTGTGATTCTTAGCCACGGCTTTTAAATACCTTTGAGTTTCTGTCTTTGGCTACCTAGCTACTCATCCAGGGGACCCAACTTCAAAAACTCAAGTTCCCTATTTCTTTAACTGACATAAGCCAGCCTTCCAAACAAAGGTATAGATAACCACTATGGGATGTCCTCCAGTTTGACCATCTGTCTATCATAGCTCCTTCTCTTCATCCTCAAATATTTTCATCCATTCACCCATCCTAAAAAATCTTCAGAGAACTAATTCTACAGTAGAAACTGTACTAGGCATTGAAAAAAAAGAAAATACAAAGTGAATAAGATAGAGTCCCTCTCAATATAGTAACAGAGTTATAGATATAAAGAAATTGTTGAAAAAATATGAGTTAAGAGTTAAAAAGAAGAGACATACGAAAAACTATGTCTGGGAGATTGGAGACTGTTCCACAGAGATGATAATGTTTAAGCAGGTTAAATCAGGGGCATGACAGAAATAATATTCTAGACAGAGAAGAACAACAAGTAAAAAGGTACAAAGGCATAAAATTATGTAGCCTTTTTAAGGAAAAACAATTACCCAGTACAATGGAGGGGCATATGGTATGAATGGAGAAATGTTAGTTTATTGAAGCCAAACAGGTAAGCTAGAAAAAACTCATATAGAGCCCCCTATGATTAGATTAAAAAAATAGACTTCATTCTTAGGTAATACTGACCATCCAATGATTTAGAGCAGAAGAAATAATGTTCAAATTGACATTTCAGTAATATAATTTTGTGGTATTGTCTAGAAGATGAATTAGGTGGCAAGCTGAAAATAGACTGGTTGCTAAAGCTGAAACTGCAATACTTTGGCCACCTCATGCAAAGAGTTGACTCACTGGAAAAGACTCTGATGCTGGGAGGGATTGGGGGCAGGAAGAGAAGGAGATGACAGAGAATGAGATGGCTGGATGGCATCACCGACTTGATGGACATGAGTTTGAGTGAACTCCGGGAGTTGGTGAAGGACAGGGAGGCCTGGCATGCTGTGGTTCATGGGGTCGCAAAGAGTCGGACACGACTGAGCGGCTGAACTGAACTGAACTGAAGAGCTGTTACAATGATGCTCATTCAAACTGTTGAAGGGTAGACCTTAAGTAGTACACAGGGTCTGTTTGTGTGTCGGGGGGTAGGGTGGGGGTGAGTTAACAAGGGATGGTGAAAGAGGGATCAAGGGCTTAGTTTTGGAGATAGGCATAGAAATGGTGAGACTTGGTCTTGGTAAGTGTATATGTGGCATGAAGGAAAAGAAGGAGAAGGGGTTGATTTCTAGGTTTTAAATTTTGATGAACTATGGAATGGTACTGCTGGAAAAGTATATGCCTTCCTAAGCTGTCTGCTCTCCTTCTTTATTAACTTTTCCTTTTTTCAATATTGACTGTCTTTCTCTTCTTACCTCAGAGAATCTCTTGATAAGAAGTTTGTGAAGAGGTTTGAGAAACCTAGAACACAACACATTAAGGACATTTGAAAACCCACAAAGCCTAAGAAGTTGTGACTTGAAGGGTGACCAAAATAGTGTCTGTGTGTATAAGAAATATTTTTTAGAGGGGATTTTTAAACCTTTGATTTCTACCTATATAGAAGAATAAACAAGGAAGTGGGATAAAATTATAGTTAAAAAAAGTGTTTCAATGGGATATAAGGAAGATGCTTTTGGGGTATTCTAGTGAAACAGACTAGAATGAAACACTTGGATGGAAACTATGTAAATCTTCAAGGGGAGCTGCAATAATCCTGAGACCTAAATAATTTGGCAGCAGCCTGAAGTCAGGGGCCTGATCTCTCCGAGCCTCCCTTCTGCAAATGCCCTTCTATTTTGCCCCAGGCATTTCTGCAGGAACTATCTTCCCATTGATCTGGCTGTATATATGCATTGAGGGAAAGGGTGCAACAAATATTTGATATTGTCTAATTTGATAACTCTAGAAATGAAGATAGAGATGAGAGAGGGAGAAAATTGCTTACTTCAATTTTGAATGTATTTTTAAAATGGAATCTTTAAGGCCAGCTCCTGTTAGGGGGAGAAAATGTACCCATGACCCAGAATTTAAAACATAAAATAAGCTATCCAAGACAAGGGAGGGGATGGAGGAGAATGGTACAGATAGAGAGATGCAAAGTGATGAATCAAACACTTCACTAAGCGTGAAACCAGAGCAGAACACTCCCTTAAGGCTAAAGCTGTGGATTTATGGGGAAAGTAGCTTAGATCTGAGGTCCATGGACTATGAAATGCATGAGCATTCCACCACTCTGACACACATGCAGGGACCATTCATACACAAACAGTGCACATATGTAAACCACAGTTCTAGCCGAAAATCAGAATAATTTATTTTAAGGATTAGAGATGAGTCAGACACCCAATGCAGAATTGTGCCAAGAATACAAAAGGACCAGAGGACTTCCAGCTAAATAAAGCAGAATCTTAACAAAAGTATAGATCTCTGAGTAATGGGTTATATTTTCCCCCTTCTTCTTAAGAGTTCATTTACATTTGAATCATTAATTTGATTGCAAAGGATTATGTCATTATGAATTATTTGGTATCTTCTACCATACCATTATTTGTGGCTGAATCTGGAAGACCGATATATAAAATCTCATTTGTCAATTTGTCTTGGATTTTCTCAGCCTGGAAAGTTTTACAGACTTTGCAAAATGTAACATTATTGATGCATTAGAAATTTCATACATTTTCCCCAGGGAACTTTTGCTAAATATCTATAGCCTATGGCATTTATCCAGGGATTTGTGGGGAGTTTTCTTAAAAGGAAGATAAAGTCCTAAAAAAGAAAAAAAAAATCAGAAAGTCACCCTCATGGAGTCACTTCTCTTTAGTACTTTCACTCATTTTTTAGATTTTTACGAAGTGTACCCTCAGATACCAGGCCCCAGGGCATATCAACATAATTTGAATAGGAGAACAAGGGAAGATAATAAAACTGTCAAAGCTCTGTGTGTGTGTGTGTGTGTGTGTGTGTGTGTGTAAGAGAGACAGAGACTTAGAGACACAGAGAAAGAGAAAAATACAAAAATTAAAATAACAACCATAAACAAAGCAGTCACAACATTGTTTTTGCCTTCTTTTTTTAAGCAGTATCCCCTATGCCTCTAATTTTGATTTTGTGACATTCTCTGCCTCTCCTCAATGGGCCATATAGCATGGAGTTATTAAAAAGAGAAACACATATATGAGTTGCATCTCACTAAAGCTGTTGCTTTAAAAAAGGAAAATCTGAATATAGTTAAAATCCCTTTGAGCATTCTTATTAGAATTTTATGACACCTTTTTAGGTAACTCAAAATACCACTGGTTCAGGTGACAGAAAAAGGGAGGGGTATCATTAAACTCAGGTGAAGCTGTCCTGGCATAGTATGTGACTGATATGTATTTGTAAAACATTTGAGTTAAATCCCAAACAATTTCAAATAAGTAATTGTATATATACTTTTTATAAATAGTAATTTATTGCTGAATGGTTGCTGTTATTTGATTGCCATTCCAAATTCCCACAAATTGAGATTTTACACTCTGTCTACAAAAGGAGCATTCATGCCCCTATTTTTAGATACAATAATTCATCAGTAAATTATGGATAATTAAAAACTACATTTGGGGCCTTGGCAGCTAACTCTGCACATCCCTGGGTGCTTTCTTAGTTCCGAGTCCCCAGCGGGTCCCCGAAGTGCCTGCGGTGCCACCCTCCTTGAGTTGAGAGAGATGTGGTGGCGCCAGCCCATCCCCACTGCTGCCGCCCATCTGCTGATAAGATTTGCACCTTCCGGGGGGTGGTCCTAAGATGGCAAGGGAATAGGACGGGGAGACCACTTTCTTCCCCACGAATGCATCGAAAGATCATTTGAACACTGAACAAATTCCACAAAACAAGTTCTGAATGCTGGCAGAGGACACCAGGCACCTAGAAAGGCAGCCCATTCTCTTCAAAAGGAGGTAGGACAAAATATAAAAGATAAAAAGAGAGACTAAAGAGTTAGGGACAGAGACCAGTCCTGGGGAGGGAGTAGTGAAGGAGAAGTTTCCAAACACCAGGAAACCCTCTCACCAGTGGGCCTATGGGGAGTTTTGTAATCTCAGAGGGCAACATAAACAGGGGGGAATCCACAGATTACACATCTAACCACAACTCCCAGTGGAGAAGTAGCCCACTGGGAGCAGGGGCTGAACAGGGAGGTGTGGACTACATGCTTAGGGTAAGGACAGGGCCCGAATGTCCTGAGGACAATCTGAGGGAGCTAGCCTGGCTGTTCACTGGCCCCTCTCCCTGCCAGAGGCAGAGAGGCAGGCGGGTGAGAGCCAGAGCTGAAAGGCAAGGGGCAATCTCGGCCCCAGGGAGGGCACCCTCTACCAAATTGTGAGCGGGCTCCCAGTTGCTAACAAAGTCTTCCTGGGGTCCTGGATGGTTAACATCCACCAGGAGGGTCACAGTCAGAGATCAGCTCCCCATAGGAGACACACGGCACACCTGAGACAGCACTCTTGCGGAGCAACCAGGAAACTGAGGGGCTGGGACCAGGAGGTGATAAGACGCACCACCCACCTGGGGAGAGTGAACTCACCAAGCACCTGGTCACCGGAGCTGCTTGGACCTGGGAAGGGCACAAAACATAAGCCCAACTGAGTCTGTGCCTTTGTGGGGTACCCAAGAACATGAACCTGACCTAGGAAGTGCACGCAACCCAGGGCCCACTTTAGAGAGTTCCCCTGCAGAGCAACCTGAAGCCTGAGCAGTGTAGACAGGGAAAGCACACACGCCGTGAATGGAGGCAAGACCAGTGTGGCCTGACAATGCGAGCACTCCCCACACATGCCAGTGATATGTATTTGCAGTGTTCCTCCCTCCCCACAGCACAACTGAACCTAAATAAATGACCTCCTTCACCCCCTTGTGTCAGGGTGGAAATTAGACCCTGAAGAGACTTGCAAACAGAGGAAGCCAAAATAAAGAAGAGGGAACCGCTTTAAAAGTGACAGGTGCAACAGATTAAAACCCTGTAGTTAGCACTGACTACATTGGAAGGGGCCTTATAGACCTTGAGAAGAAGTATAAGCTGGAACAAGGAACTCTCTGAAACTGAACTGACCCCACACTGCCCTCAACAGCTCCAGAGAAATTCCTAGATATACTTTACTATTATCATTTTTTAATTTAATTTTTTTATTTTTAAATTCTTTATTGCTCCTTTAATTTTCATTTTTAAAACCTCCTATTACCTTGCAAGAAACGACCCTATTTTTAAAGCAAAGTTCATATATATATATATTTTTATAATGTTTGTGACTTCGTTTTTTTTATATATTGTATTTTTGAGAGTTTAACATCTACTCTAGATTTTTAATCTTTGCTTTTTGGTATTTGTTATCAATTTTGTACCTTTAAGAATCCAATCTTCAGTACCCATTTTTACTTTGGAGTGTGATTACTGGCATGATTGCTCTGTCCCCTATTGACACTCCTTTTTCTCCCCCAGGCCACCTCTATCTCCTCCCTCCCTCTTCTCAATTTAACTCTGTGAATCTCTTTGGGTGTTTCAGTCTGTGGCGAACACTTAGGGAATTGATTATTGGCTAGATTGGTCTCTCTCCTTTTGATTTCCCCTCCTCTCCTCCTAGTCACCTCTATCTCCTTCCTCCCTCTTCTCTTCTCTATGGAACTCTATGAACCTCCCTGGATGTTTCAGGCTGTGGAGAGCAAATAGGGAATTGATTACAGACTAGACTGCTCTCTCCTCTTTGGATTCTGCCTCTTCTCCTCCTGGTCACCTCTATCTCCCTCCTCCCTCTTCTCTTTTCCATGTAACTCTGTGAACCTCTCTGGGTGTCCCTCACTGTGGAGAATCTTTTCACCATTAACCTAGATGTTTTATAATCAGTGCTGTATAGATGGAGAAGTCTTGAGGCTACTGTAAGAATAAGACTGAAAGCCAGAGGCAGGAGGCTAAAATCTAAAACTTGAGAACACGAGAAAACTCTTGACTCCAGGGAGCATTAATCGATAAGAGCTCATCCAAAAGCCTCCATACCTACACTGAAACCAAGTTCCACCCAAGAGCCAACAAGTTTCAGAGCAAGACATACCAAGCTAATACTCCAACAATGCAGGAACATAACCCTGAGCATTAAAATACAGGCCGCCAAAAGTCACACCAAACCCATAGATACCTCAAAACTCATTACTGGACACTTCATTGCATTCCAGAGAGAAGAGATCCAGCTCCACCCACCAGAACACTGATGCAAGCTTCCCTAACCAGGAAACCTTGACAAGCCACTCGTCCAACCCCACCCACAGGGAGGAACCTCCACAATAAAGAAGAACCACAAATGTCCAGCATACAGAAAGGCCACCCCAAACACAGCAATCTAAACAAGATCAAAAGGCACAGAAATATTCAGCAGGTAAAGGAATATGATAAAAGCCCACCAAACCAAACAAAAGAGAAGATAGAGAGTCTACCTGAAAAAGAATTCAGAATAATGATAGTAAAAATAATCCAAAATCTTGAAAACAAAATGGAGTTACAGGTAAATAGTCTGGAGACAAGGATTGAGAAGATGCAAGAAAAGTTTAACAAGGACCTAGAAGAAATAAAAAAGAGTCAATATATAATGAATAATGCAATAACTGAGATGAAAAGCACTCTGGAGGGAACCAACAGTAGAATAACTGAGGCAGCAGATAGCATAAGTTAAGTAGAAAAGAGAATGGTGGAAATAAATGAAACAGAGAGGAAAAAAGAATTAAAAGAAATGAGGGCAACCTCCAAAACCTCTGGGGTAATGTTAAATTCCCCAAGATTCGAATCATAGAAGTCCAAGAAGAAGACAAAAAGAAAGGCCATGAGAAAATACTTAAGGAGATAATTGTTGAAAACTTCCCTAAAATGGGAAGGAAATAGCCACCCAAGTCCAAGAAACCCAGAGTCCCAAACAGGATAAACCCAAGGCAAAACACCCGAAAACACATATTAATCATATTAACGAAGATCAAACACAAAGAACAAATATTAAAAGCAGCAAGGCAAAAGCAACAAATAACACACAAGGGGATTCCCATAAGGATAACAGCTGATCTTTCCATAGAAACTCTTCACGCCAGAAGGGAATGGCAGGACATACTTAAAGTGATAAAAGAGAAAAACCTACAACCCAGATTACTGTACCCAGAAAGGATCTCATTCACATATGAAGGAGAAATCAAAAGCTTTACAGACAAGCAAAAGTTGAGAGAATTCAGCACCCACAAACCAGCTTTCCAACAAACACTAAAGGATTTTCTCTAGACAGGAAACACAGAAAAGGTTTATAAACTCGAACCTAAAACAACATAGTAAATGGCAACAGGATCATACTTGTCAATAATTACCTTAAATGAAAATGGATTGAATGGCCCAACCAAAAGACAAAGACTGGCTGAATGGATACATAAACAAGACCCCTATATATGTTGTCTACAAGAGACCCACCTCAAACCTAGGGACACATACAGACTGAAAGTGAAGGGCTGGAAAAAAGATATTTCACGCAAATGGAGACCAAAAGAAAGCAGGAGTAGCAATACTTATATCAGATAAAATGCACTTTGAAATAAAGGCCATGAAAAGAGACAAGAAGGACACAACATAATGATCAAAGGATCAATCCAAAAAGAAGTTGTAACAATTATAAATATATATGCACCCAACATAGCACCGCAATATGTAAGACAGATGCTAACAAGTATGAAAGGGGAAATTAGCAGTAACACAATAATAGTGGGAGACTTTAATACCCACTCACACCTATGGATAGATCAACTAAACAGAAAATTAGCAAGGAAACACAAATTTTAAATGATACAATGGACCAGTTAGACCTAATTGATATCTATAGGACATTTCACACTAAAACAATGAATTTCACCTTTTTCTCAAGTGCACACGTAATCTTCTCCAGGATAGATCACATCCTGGGCCATAAATCTAGCCTTCAGTTCAGTTCAGAATGGGACAAACTAATAGCAAATGAAGCACCTGACAAAGAATTAATCTCAAAAATATACAAGCAACTCCTGCAGCTCAATACAAGAAAAATAAACGACCCAATCAAAAAATGGGCCAAAGAACTGAACAGACATTTCTCCAAAGAAGACATACAGATGGCTAAAAGACACATGAAAAAATGTTCAACATCACTCATTATCATAGAAATGCAAATCAAAACCACAATGAGGTACCATCTCACACTGGTCAGAATGGCTGCTATCAAATAATCTACAAACAATAAATGCTGGAGAGGGTGTGGAGAAAATGGTACCCTCTTACACTGTTGCTGGGAATGCAGACTAGTACAGCCAGTATGGAGAACAATGTGGAGATTCCATACAAAACTGGAAATAGAGCTGCCATACAACCCAGAAATCCCACTGCTGGGCATACACACTGAGGAAACCAGAAATGAAAGAGACATGTGTACCCAAATGTTCATCGCCACACCATTTACAATAGCCAGGACATGGAACCAACCTAGATGTCCATCAGCAGGCGAATGGATGAGAAAGCTGTGGTACATATATACAGTGGAATATTCAGTTCAGTTCAGTTCAGTCGTTCAGTCGTGTCTGACTCTCCGTGACCCCATGAATCATAGCACGCCAGGCCTCTCTTTCCATCACCAACTCCCGGAGTACACTCAAACTCATGTCCATCGAGTCGGTGATGCCATCCAGCCATCTCATTCTCTGTTGTCCCCTTCTCCTCCCGCCCCCAACCTTCCCCAGCATCAGAGTCTTTTCCAGTGAGTCAACTCGTTGCATGAGGTGACCAAAGTATTGGAGTTTCAGCTTTAGCATCAGTCCTTCCAATGAACACACAGGATTGATCTCCTTTAGAATGGACTGGTTGGATCTCCTTGCAGTCCAAGGGACTCTCAAGAGTCTTCTCCAACACCACAGTTCAAAAGCATCAATTCTTCGGCGATCAGCTTTCTTCACAGTCCAACTCTCACATCCATACATGACCACGGGAAAAACCACAGCCTTGACTAGACAGACTTTTGTTGGCAAAGTAATGTCTCTGCTTTTTAATATACTATCTAGGTTGGTCATAACTTTCCTTCCAAGGAGTAAGCATCTTTTAATTTCATGGCTGCAATCAGCATCTGCAGTGATTTTGGAGCCCCCCAAAATAAAGTCTGACACTGTTTCCACTGTTTCCCCATCTATTTCCCATGAAGTGATGGGACCAGATGCCATGATCTTTGTTTTCTCAATATTGAGCTTCAAGCCAACCTTTTCACTCTCCTCTTTCACTTTCCTCAAGAGGCTTTTGAGTTCCTCTTCACTTTCTGCCATAAGGGTGGTGTCATCTGCATATCTGAGGTTATTGATATTTCTCCCGGCAGTCTTGATTCCAGCTCATGCTTCTTCCAGCCCAGCGTTCCTCATGATGTACTCTGCATATAAGTTAAATAAGCAGGGTGACAATATACAACCTTGACGTACTCCTTTTCCTATTTGGAACCAGTCTGTTGTTCCACGTCCAGTTCTAACTGTTGCTTCCTGACCTGCATACAGGTTTCTCAAGAGGCAGGTCAGGTGGTCTGGGATTCCCATCTCTTTCAGAATTTTCCACAGTTTATTGTGATCCACACAGTCAAAGGTTTTGGCATAGTCAATGAAGCAGAAATAGATGTTTTTCTGGAACTCTCTTGCTTTCTCCATGATCCAGCAAATGTTGGCAATTTGATCTCTGGTGCCTCTGCCTTTTCTAAAACCTGCTTGAACATCTGGAAGTTCACGGTTCACATATTGCTGAAGCCTGGCTTGGAGAATTTTGAGCATGACTTTACTAGCGTGTGAGATGAGTGCAATTGTGTGGTAGTTTGAGCATTCTTTGGCATTGCCTTTCTTTGGGATTGGAATGAAGACTGACCTTTTCCAGTCCTGTGGCCACTGCTGAGTTTTCCAAATTTGCTGGCATATTGAGTGCAGCACTTTCACAGCATCATCTTTCAAAATTTGAAATATTTTGAAATAGCTCAACTGGAATTCTATCACCTCCACTAGCTTTGTTCGTAGTGATGCTTTCTAAGGCCTACTCGACTTCACATTCCAAGATGTCTGGCTCTAGGTCAGTGATCACATTATCGTGACCATCTTGGTTACTCAGCTCTTAAAGAGAATGCATTAGAATCAGTTCTAATGATGTGGATGAAACTGGAGCCTATTATACAGAGTGAAGTAAATCAGAAAGAAAAACACCAGCAGAGTATATAATGCATATATATGGAATTTAGAAAGATGGTAACAATGACCCTATATGCAAGATAGCAAAAGAGACACAGATGTAAAGAACAGACTGTTGGATCTGTGGGAGAAGGCGAGGGTGGGATTATTTGAGAGAATGGCATTGAAACGTGTATATTATCATTTGTGAAATAGATCGCCAGTCCAGGTTCAATGGAGAGGCAGAGTGTTCAGTGCTGGTGTACTGGGATGACCCTGAGAGATGGAATGGGGAGGTTAGGTGGGAGGGGGATTCAGGATGGGGAACACATGTACACCCATGGCTGATTCATGTGAATGCATGGCAAAAACCACCACAATATTGTAAAGTAATTAGCCTCCAATTAAAATTTTTAAAAATAGAGATCCACACCTCCCTACTGGTGTCCATCCAGCTGCCCAATGACTAGCCTCCCAACCATGCCTCCTCCAGCACAAGAACTGTTGGCTACCACAATTCTACAGGCCACTGAGTTCCTGTGCCTGGAAGCTGAAGCCAGCGCAGCCCTCATTTTAGTTGTTATCACCGTGGTCTTTCTCACCCTGCTCTCAGTAGTGATTTTGATCTTCTTTTACCTGTACAAGAACAAAGGCAGCTACATCACCTACGAACCTGCAGATGGTGAGCCCAGCACTGTTGTCCTAATGGAGAATGACTCAGCCAAGGGCAGGGAGAAGGAAGAATATTTCATCTAATGGTTCCCAGTCCCCAAGGAGCTTATCCAGGCTCCAGTGCTAATACACTATTAGGTGAAAGTTTTACCTGAAACCGGTGAGAAGCATCCACTGATATGGGTAGACCTGAGCTCCTTCCAGGACATGGACACAAATGCCAGCATCACTGACACCAGGAGACAAAAAGAAAGCTGTTCATGTCTCTAGCCAGGCCTCTGTCACACAGCTTCTGACTGATGAGTGAGATGGAGCTGTACTGGGAAACACTGGAGTATATACCCAGTCATCTTCACTTTTTTCACAGGCTGAAGGGAAGAAGAGAGTTGGGGGTCACTTGATGCTCCTCTGTCCCTTACCTGGTCACCTAGTGACAACCCGAGTGGAAGTAATATCCTTAGTTCTTCCCAGAGGTGGGAGACCACAAGGAAAGTCCAGACCAGGAGGGCCAGGAGACTTGGAGACCTCCCTCCTGATGAATGTGCCACATCCCTTAATCTGAGCCCTTCCTTTCCTTATCCCCCAACAATCTAGACATATGCTATTTTTATCGGAATTAAAACCATTCATTGATACAGAAATCAGATTTTCATGTGCAAGAAATTACCATCTTTATACTTTGACTTATCTTTGCTGAAACTTTTGTGACAGTTTGCTTTGTTGTTGTTGTTCAGTCTCTGTCATGTCCAACTCTTTGTGATCCCATGAACTGAAACATACCCTGGGAGATGAGTTGTTTAGCCTCCATCCTAGCAAGGGCCAGTATGTCCCTGATCCATTCTGTGTGCACACAGAGGGAACCGGGAACAACTTGTGACTTTTCCCACCAGTGCTCTTTCTATCGAGCCCAGAGAGGCTTCTGGGATCTCACTTCATCCATCTCAAGATGAGGCATATTTAAAAGGTACAGTGTTTTGGTAGAAATCATTAACTCTCCATGCATTGTTTACTTTGGAACTAAACTAAACCTCCTTCAAGGTCTTAACTATATTGTCTCCATTTTTCAAGCTCAAGTCCACCCAAGGTAAGACCCAAGAGTTGAAAAATCGATCTTAGCAACTTATATTCCAGTTTTCAGCATTTCTTCAAACAGAAATTTTGGAAAACCGAAGGTCATGCTGAACATACAACTTAACAAGTTGTTAAACTAAAAAATATTTGCCTCAAGTCAAACTTAAGGGCAAGTGAGGAGATTCATTTGTTCCTTTATTTCTAAGTTTATGTTCTGAATTCCTCTAGCCTAATAGGCTTTTAAGAATCTGAAAGTGCTTAGAAAATAAAGTGAAGAAAAGCTAAACATCTAGAATGGAACTCATGAAAATGGTCAAATCTTAGCTTTGTACTCCTGCATTTATTTCAAAGACATCATTTTTAAAAATTACATTTGATTAATGGTTTATACTCTTCATTTTCCATTACTTCTTTGATCCTGACAACAAACCAGTGTGGAAGACTATGAAGTCCATTGAGTTAAAAGCTCACATATCTAGCAGTTAACTAAATCTGAAATTTTGGTCACATGATATACAGTCTTACACTCTGTGGCAGGCAGTAAGACTGTCAGAAATATTTAAGTCCTTCTAGTACTATTGCCTGGAAGATCCCATGGATGGAGGAGCCTGGTAGGCTGCAGTCCGTGGGGTCGCTAAGGTTCGGACACGACTGAGCGACTTCACTTTCACTTTTCACTTTCACACATTGGAGAAGGAAGTGGCAACCCACTCCAGTGTTCTTGCCTGGAGAATCCCAGGGACGGGGGAGCCTGGTGGGCTTCCGTCTATGGGGTCACACAGAGTCGGACACGACTGAAGTGACTTAGCAGCAGCAGCAGCAGCAGTCATATGGTAGGAATGCACTTTCCTGCCCAGCTGAAACTAGGTGTGGCCAACATGACTTACTTTGGTCATTGAAATGTGAGCAGAAGTGACACATGTCATTTCTTAGTGGAAGCATTTAATTGACAGTGCTTAGCTTCAGCCTCTCAATTATCTTTCTTTGGTGATTGTTGAAGCACTTTTTAAAGATACATCCTCCTTCAGCCTGGGTCTTTAATGATTACCTTGGACAGAGCCTCCATCCCATCAACCTATATTGTATGTGAAACCTAAATAAAAATAAAGTTTTACTATTTTAAGTAAATGATATTTGGATTATTATTTCCTTTTGAGATATAATCTATTTTATCCTGACTTACAAATATATTCCTTCAATGGGAATCACAAGTGTATTCTCATTTAAGTATGTCTTCCTAATGGCTTCATATCTTTTGAAACTTACTCTTTGGGTCTAGCAATATTTTTGCACAGCTACATTAGCAACATTTTATAAACATTCTCAGTTTAAAGAATTTTAGATTTGATAGACATGCTGGAATGAGAGTCAATGCTCTTTTTTTTTTAAGTGTAGTGATAATAGATTAATCACAGATTAAGAACTTAAAGGAATTTCATGAGGCTAGCAATTCTACCTCCCACTGTTAAAGCCAGGGAGCATTTTCTCTTCTTCCATTGTATATACTTTGCATTGGCAAGAAAGATTTTTGACATGAAAGGGAAAAACTATGAATAGTAGAGAAGAAGAAGACGACAAGGCAGTGATCACAATACCATGAATTTGGGAACTATTGAGCCTAAGTGCACTTCAGATATTACCTATGAAAGAGGTAAAAGGAGAAGAATGTATAGGAATTGGAGAGGATAGTCATCTTTAGCACCACTTTGAATCAATATTCCCTTATGTTAAAATAGAAATAGATTTCTCTGAATATAATGGATCATTTTTGAGAGTGCACATGTTAGATATTGTTACCACAGCATTAAAAAAAAATTAACAGTTAACTTCTTGAAGCCATAATTCAGGGTTAAATGTAGCTTTCCCCTCATCATGTTCAAAAGCTCACTTTTTTTCCTTGACTGAAGTCAAGTCACTAACAAAGAAAAATGAAGTACAGTCTATAGACTGTTAGAATCATAACCTTTATAAATGGAAGAAGCCTTAGAAATTATGTGTTTCAACTCTGTCTCTTATACATGAGGAAACTGAGACTCAGAAAGAGTCTTGGCTCATTTCATACACAACCGACTACATTTCCTGGATATATACATGTGATTGCCAGGATTTTTATCTATTTAATAAAGTATTAAAAGTATCTAATAACCAAGTTCCTAACTTTTCCATAAGAAATTTTGGTAAACTGAAACATAAACTGGATCTTCTGTGTGTTGGTAAATGACAATATTAATGGTGGTGATGATGATGATAAATAATTAAAATTAGTTGTGATATAGGAAATTGAGCTGTTATAACACAACAACAGAACAAGTGAATACTCATTGTCTTAACCAAGATTGAAGTGGCTTGTTTATTTTCCCCCTCACATGTTCATTTACATGTAAGTAATCCACAGTTGCTGTAGTAGATCTTTGTTGTCAAGGCTCCAGGCTCCTTCCGTTTGTGACTGCAGTATCCTCTCTTGCCCTAATCCACAGGGTCAAAGATGACAATCTCAACACTATGGTCATAGTGGGTAATAATTCCCTCATGATGTGTTACTCTTTTTGATAGCAATTTATTCCTGCTTGATTTATTCTTAAAGAGCATTGTTTTAATTCAAGTGGAATGTTGCCTAGCATAGTTACCATACTAAAACTTAACAGCTATTTCTCTGGAAAGAACACTTAAAAGGAGAAAATTCATGTCTACTAATGCTTGATAACTTGAGAGTGTGATAACGGAGATGTGGAGGAGGCTCACAAACACTAGACCACAGAAGATCGCTACCCACTCTGCTTATATATTGGGTTAAACCCTTGCTTTGCCCTTTGTTTCCTATCTTTTACTAAGGAGGAAATTATCATAGCCTTCCTTAATCATCAGTCCCTAGATTAAACTTCAAAATCAGATTTTTAAAACTTTACCTGGAAATGAAGATATTCCAAGTATTTCTAACTTCATTTTTTCCTTCAGAGTAATACTTTGGCCACCTCATGTGACGAGTTGACTCACTGGAAAAGACTCTGATGCTGGGAGGGATTAGGGGCAGGAGCAGAAGGGGACGACAGAGAATGAGGTGGCTGGATGGCATCACCAACTCGATGGACATAAGTTTGAGTGAATTCCGGGAGTTGGTGATGGACAGGGAGGCCTGGTGTGCTGTGATTCATGGGGTCTCAAAGAGTCAGACACGACTGAGCGACTGAACTGAACTGAACTGAAGGACACTTAGTCTGCCTGTCCAATGACATAATTGATCACAGAAGCATTTGGTGATGTCAGTCTTTCCCTGCCATGCCTAATATTTATTTATCAGATTCTGAATTTCCCACCACTCTGGAGATACAAACATCTAGCAAAAAGAAGTGATTTACAAGAAACTTTAACATCAGGAAAAAGTAAAATGAACCACAAGGATAAGTTACTATGTCAAATCCAATGAAGCAAATAATTCTTAGAAGATGGTTTATTTTCCAAGTGAAAGCATAGACTTATGGAATACTTAGGAAAGCTTAAGTTTGTTTTATGGCCAGGAATATACTTTGTGGATGGAAATTAATTACTTTTTTGTCCTAGATCTCTCTGAGGTTAATATGTCTTAAGTACAGGTGTACCTTGTTTAAAGTAAACCTAACATTTGAAAATCCCAATTGGCACAAAAATCAAAATTAGTTTTTGGCTCTATAAAAGGATTGAAGACAGGATTTCTTTATATACCATGGTACTCTAGTTCAAGAGTCAGCAAACTATGACCCAAGAAGAACCAAATCTGACAAGCCCTTATTTTTGTAAACAAACTTTTATTAGCACACAGTCATGCCCATTCATTAAGTTTAGAGATTATTTATGGCTGTTTTTATACTCTACATTGGCAAAGTTGTTGCAACAGTAACTCTCTGACTAGCAAAACATGAATTATTCGCTATCTTGCCCTTTACAGAAAAAGTTTGATAAGTCCTCCTCTAGTACATTCAAATTACTCTAGTGTTATTCATATTGCACAAATGTGATTTATTTGGAGAAATTAAACATATTTTGATATGGCTGGAGAATAGTGCACACATACAAAAGTAATAAAGCTAGTGGAGTGGAAAGAAGTCATAAAGAACATGATCCTGAAAATAGTGGGAAACTGTGAATGGCATTATTTCAGTGGACTGGTGTGATTTGGAAAGAAATCAATTAGGAAAGTATTATTAACCAGTCAAGAAATGATGAATACCTGAGTTTATGTGGTAAAGTCCAAATGAAGTTGAAGGAAACAGATGCTAACGTTATTAACAATACAGAAACAGTATGATTTTGTGAATTAGTGAATGAATGTTAGCAGCAAGGAAAAGGGAGAAATGTGGGTTGACTTTGATTTCTGACTTAGGAAACTACACACATGTTAGCACCATAAGACAAGGAGGAAAATTTTAGGGATATAAAGTGTGTTTTGTTTTGTACATGCTGAATATTATATGCGTGTGAAATATTCAGGTGGAAATAGTCCTTCAGCAAGTTGCAACATAAGTTTGGAACACAAGAGTTCTGAGATACAGACTTGAAGTCATCAGAATTAACTGGAAATGTAGGCCATAATTTTGAATAAATCATTCAGAAGAACTTTATAAAGTAAAAACAGCATCAGGGATAACACCAGTATCTAAATGATTGTGGAGGAAGCCCACAAAGAAAAATGGGAATACTATGAAGAACATTGAAAAGGAGCTTCCAACTGGAAATGGGAAAAGGAATATAATAAAAGCCAAGAGAAGATTCAATTTTAAGAGAAAATGTCGAATACCTAACAGATATCAAATAAGTAATATTGTGGCAGAAAATTATTCACTGGGTTTGTAAATATGGAGGTCATTGGTGACCTTAGTGAAAGCAGTGACTGGTAAGGAAGGAAAAAGAAACAGTGAATATAAGCTAATCTTTCAAGTAATTTTTCTGTAGAATACTGGAAAATCCAGTAACTAGAAGGATTCTTAAATCAAGGAAGTGTTTCTTGAGGATGGGAAAGACTTGAGTGTATTTATTATGCTGGAGGCCTGGAGTCTCTAGAGAGAAAGGAGAAGATGCCAGAAAGCTCCACTGGATCTGCAGGTTACCTTGCCAAGCAAAGGCTGTACATGAGAGCCCCATATTCTATTTACTCAGATCACTGTCATCAAAGCTAATCAAAAAGAGAGACAGAGAAACATTTAAACTTTGGATGATAATAAAGTGTCTGAGGACATGATTCAGACATTTCAACTTGAGATAATAATCATGTGTCTGAGAACATGATTCCTCCCATACAGTAGCTCAATGACACTTGCTTTCTGAGATCTGTCTTTCTTTAATAGGATCAGCTAATAGGAACATTTAAATTTCTTTTTCCAATCAGTCAGGAATCACTGAAAGTCTAGAGGGAGGCTAGAGAGTAAGTGGGTGTATGGATTGTTGACTGGTCCCTTTGCTGTCTGTCATGGTACTTGAATGTGCAATCAGCTCTATGTTAACATTGTGTTTAGAGAAGTAAAATACTAGTGTTAAGTATACTTGGGAGAGACCTGAGCTTCCTCTTCTCAGTGATAAATGGTACATTTTTGTGAGACCACAGAAGTGTGCATTGCTGGATCTGTGGTGGGGCAAAGAGGCATTCAATATAACCTGCTAATAGGTACAATTTATTAAAACATTCCCTGAATCTTACAGACATTAACCAGATCACCCATTGGTGCAAAATTAGAATTGAAGATACAAAAGTTGATGAGGAATCAGTTTAGCATTATTAATTAAGCCTCTGAATATATATGCCAAGTTCCAGTAGGTCAGCAGGATACAGTGTGCTCATGTTCTATATGCAGACTCCAGAAGTCCCATTGAAGGTATTCAGAAAGCTCAGCCCAGTCATGTCCTTTGAGAAACTCATGTTCTCTTAGGGCACTGAGACATAGTTATGTGATAGAATATAAATGTGAAACACCTCCATAACCTTACTACCTTGTTAGTGTTATGCAGACTTAATGGGGGAAAACTGCAAAATACTCTAGAAGTAGCAGATGTCATTACAGTGAGTGATTAAACCAGCTATATGACTGATTACTTTAGACAAGACAATTACCAAAAATTCATTTATTGAACAAAATTTCATCAAGTACCTACTCTGGGCAAAGCATTTCTTTGATAATGGAGCTGAAGACTGAAAAAAAATCCCATCATCTTTTTTGATGGGCCTATGTAACATTAGTTAACATTAGTGAAAAGTTACTTCTAGAGAAATTGCAAAAAAAATAGGATGCCTAAAACTTACTTTGATATTCTTATTGAATATTGCTTGAAGCAGTCTATGAAAGGCTGAGCCAGAGAATGTCTTCCCAATTACCCTGAAGCCACATCTTTGCCCTTATGCTAAATACTAATGGCATTAATACAGTGAAACATGATTTAGCACAAACTGTGTATATTTTGTCACCTCAACTAGGTTGTAGTTGTATCAAAGATAGTATATTTCTTCTGCTTCCCTTTTTCTCCCATATAGTAGGCACTAGGTACATACTATTGTGGTTGATTTTTTAAAATATTAAGTATCTCTCTTCTCAGACAAAATTGAGGGCGCATTTTCCAGACTACACTTATCCATGAGAAAGCATGTACCCACCCCCCCATCCCACCCATAATCTATATTGAAGAAGTTTAAAGCGCCAGACTATAATAGTTTCCCCTCTGCTGACCACACTCCTTCACTCCCCCCACAAAACCCCATCTCTTTTTCCATTCTGTGGTGGGACCTAAGATGCAGTCGAAAATGTGGTTTCCATTGCTCTGAAGTTATGTCAGCCTTGAAGAGTTCAAGATGTTTCCAGTTGTAGGAAAATTTTTCGCTTTTTTTGTAGAAGATGTACTTTATAATCACTCGTAACAGCAGAAAAGTTGTAAGTGCTTTTGCCCAGCTTCTGTGAACATGCTTATAGATTAGTAAATATATATGATTGTCTCACACTGTGGGTATGTCTTGAAACAAATTATTTTTCAAGGTAGGAGTCACCTACGGTGTTCAAGGTTAAGTGGTATGTCAAATATAGGGGTTGTATGAGACATAGACCATGTCTGCTGAGCTTGGTTTAATATTTTATTATTTACATTTGACATTTTTCCTACAAGAACCTTTAATTATGCTTTAAATCACTTTAAATCACAGTGACTAATACCTTTTCTGATGTAATACAGTCTGCCTCACTGGAATTGGGAATATTTCTTTTGTAGTTTAACCTTCTAGAATTCCAAATACCAAAGGTAAGAAGACAGAGAAGTCAAGAAAACCCTGATGCAAGTGTTATTGGAGCACAGTGTGGGGTGAGATCCTTTCAAAACTATTGACCCCTCAAAAATGCACCACCAATAATTGCAAAGGGAAACTAAGTCAAACTCTAGTCCCAACACTTATCAGACAAATTTATCCTGTTTCTATTACTAGGAGACACTGAAAATCTATCAGTGATTTCTAGAGTTTTTATAATGGACCCTTTAACAACTTTCCAGAGCTGTGTGATCAATAAAAGTTTGTTGAGGAAGTGAACAAGATAATGAGTCGCTCTTGAGGTCCAGGTTGCAGGGCTGCCTCGTAATTGAGATCTATTTTATAGTGAAAGTGAAAGTTGCTCAGTTGTGTCCGACTCTTTACAACCCCATGGACAACAGAGTCAATGGAATTCTCTAGGCCAGAATACTGGAGTGGGTAGACTTTCCCTTCTCCAGGGGATCTTCCCAACCCAAGGATCAAACCCACATCTCCTGCATTGCAAGGTGGATTTTAAATCACTGAGTCACCTGGGAAGCCCCTGTCTTGTAATACTAAAGACTTTAGTTTCATTTTCAGTAAAAAAAAAAAAAAAGAACACAAGCCCTATGGTGATTTTTCAACCCCTAAAATAAATTCACATGAGGAAGATAAAAGTTTAAATATAATCATGGCAAAAACTTTTAAAAGTATCTTAAAGTTTAAAAAAGATAACTAAACACATTTGCTTTCATTCTTTCTTTTTTAACTTATTATTTTATGTTGGAGTATAGTTGATTAATGATGTTTTGATAGTGTCAGGTGTACAGCAAAGTGATTCACTTAAACAAATATACATATCTATCCTTTTTCAAATTCTTTTCCATTTAGGTTTTTACATAATAGCAGATTTTTCTGTTCATACAATAGGTTTTTTTGATTATCCATTTTAAATATAGTAATGTGTACATGTCAATCCCAAACTCCCACCTATTCCTCTCCCCTTCCCCCCATAACCGTAAGTTTTTCTCTAAATCTATGAGTCTTTCTGTTTGGTAAATAAGTTCATTTCTATCATTTTTTTAAAGATTCCTCAAATAAGCAATATGATATTTTACTTTGTCCGTCTCACTTATTTCACTCAGTATGACAATCTCTAGGTTCCGTTCCGTTCTGTCGCTCAGTCGTGTCCGACTCTATGCGACCCCCTCAGTTATATATAGAGAAATAGAACTGGAGAAGGATATTCCTAAGCTATGTTTATGCCTTAGTGCTGGCAGGAGGAGGATGGCTAAGAAATAATGTTAAGTGAATCTCATGTGTTTTTTGGCATACTCTGTCAAAGGCCACATCCCTTGCATCCACCAGCTGAATAAATGTACAGCTGCCAGTAGTTATCTATCTCCCATTTCTCCTAACAAGAGGCCCAGAGCAATCACTTTGACTCACTCACCCTAAGGACAACTGGAGATTCTGGGGACTTTTGACAACAATACTGAGAGAGAAGAGCCAGTAGCCAGACAGATTTTACCACATAGATACCTAAAGGGTGCAGGACAGGGCAGAGCAAACCATTATGGAGCCAAATCTTTGAGGTTCTAACACAAAAGGCTGCTCAGAGAGTAAAACAGAGAAATATCCCTAGGATAACCCTTAAAGAGAGAGGGTTTGACAGTCATTTTAATTGCTTTAGAATAAATTCTGCTAATCCTCATGAGGCCCATTTGTACAACTTAAAGCATTTTATGGAAATTTAAAAAATAAATTTAGAAAATATCTTAGATTTTCATGCTGCAAAGTAAGAGGGAGAAGGATAATATAATTAAAGGGGGCGGGGAGAAAAGAGAGAGACTCCTAAATCACTAACATTTGATTTTGACATACATTCTGGGACACTTTTTTTCTTCTGTGGCCTCACCTTAGGTTTTGTTCAGACTAATATCTAAAGTAGTTGAAAATCACTGGATACACACCGAGGAAACCTAGAAGCAAAAGCTTAACATAGAATGTGGGATGTACCAGCTGCTATAGATGAACTACAAAAAGGATTAACTGCACAAAGTTAATCTGGGCTAACTCTACTGCTATGATCATGCAGTTTCTCTTTCGATAGCCAATTCCTACATGGTAAAGAATCTGCCTGCAATGCAGGAGACCTGAGTTTAATCCCCGGGTCAGGAAGATCCCCTGGAGAAAGAAATGGCTATCCACTCCAGTATTCTTGCTGGAGAATTCCATGGCCAGAGGAGCCTGGTGGGCTATAGTCCATAGGATCACAAAGAATCAGACATGACTGAGCAACTAATACTTTCAAGGGCACAGAGAAGAAGGAGGAAAGGCTAAAAGAAAAACATGGTCGTGGTGGTATAGTCCAACTGAACTATGAAGGAATTCATGGTGATTCTACGTTCTTCCTAGCTTCAGTCTCCCATAATATGGTGGTCAACTCATCCCAACTCAGCAAACAGAAGAGTTTGTCACCTTACTTGTGATCCATCTTGGGAAAAGGTTCTGAAGAAGCCGCCAAGACCATGGGGTCACAAAGAGACAGATAGGACTGAGCGAATAACACTTTCACTTTTCTTTCACTTTCAGAGATATTATAAACTTCAGATCTAACTGGATGTTTGTTTTTATCCCTATTTTATTTAATATTTTATTATGAAGAGTCCCTGCATAGTTAAATATTCTTTTCAAGCAAATTGAATTGTTATGACTTTTTTTTAACCACTTAGATATACCATAATGTATTTAATTATATTACTCTTCTTGAACATTTAGGCTGTGTCTAATTTTTCACCAGCATAATGAATATTATTAATAATTAAAAAAAACTATTATCTATGATTATTTCCTTGAAATAAGATCCTAGATGCAGAGATTATTGTATCAAAGACAGTACATATTTTTGAGGCTCTTGATAACAGTTTTAAACTGCTTTCCAGAAATATTGTATATATTTACAACCATACTAGCAGTATATATAAGTGTCTATCTAGCATTATCCTCCAAGACCTGATGCTGCTGCTAAGTCACTTCAGTCGTGTCCGACTCTGTGTGACCCCACAGACGGAAGCCCACCAGGCTCCCCCTTCCCTGGGATTCTCCAGGCAAGAACACTGGAGTGGGTTGCCATTTCCTTCTCCAATGTGTGAAAGTGAAAAGTGAAAGTGAAGTCGCTCAGTCGGGTCCGACCCTTAGCGACCCCACGGACTGCAGCCTACCAGGCTCCTCCATCCATGGGATTTTCCAGGCAAGAGTACTGGAGTGGCTTGCCATTGCCTTCTCCGCCTCCAAGACCTAGAATATATATATATGTGCATATTCTATTTTGGAAAATAGTATTTCAGTTACTAGTATTTGTACTACTTTTGAGTTAGGGTTTCTGTCTATAGACTTTTTAATTTTTCTTGAGTTATCTATTCGTGTACTTTGGCAATTTTTTTTACTTATTTTACTTGGATGTTAATCTTTTTACCTATCGATCTATCTGTACAACCCTTCATCTGCCATATTTGCTGCAAATTTTATCCCAACTCCTTTGAGGAATAATTTACATTAAATTAACAAATTTTTAGTGTACAGTTTAATGAGTTTTGGTAGTGGTCAATTGTGTAGGCATCACAACAATCGATACATAGGATATTTTCATTACCACCAAAAATTTCCTTGTTCTAATTTACAGTCAGCCCCCACTACCTAACTAGTCCCAGGCAACCAATGACCTGCTTTATACCATTATAGTTTTGCCTTTTCTAGAATTTCATACAAATGAGATTATAATATACAATATTTTTTATGTGTGATTTGCTTAACAGAATTCTTTTGAGATTATCCATGCCTTTATATGTATTGGTAGGAGAAAGAAATGGCAACCCACTCCAGTACTCTTGCCTGGAGAATCCCATGGACAGAGGAACCCGGTAGGTTATAGTCCATGGGGTCGCAAAGAGTCAGGCACGACTGAGCGACTTCACTTTCACTTTAGTTCCAATCATTTTGTTTTTATTGCATGGGTATACCATAAATTGTTTATGCATTCCCTATTCCTGAACATCTGAATTTTTCCTAGTTTGGGGCTATTGTGAAAAAGAGCTGCTATGACCCTTCCTTGTGATGGCATAATTTTTTATTGCCCTTGGATAGAATTGCTTGTCCATACAGTAAGTGAAAGTTTGAAAAAAACAACCAAACAATTTTCTATAGTGTTGTACTATCTTGTATTCTCTCAAGCATTCCAGTTTTCACACATCCTTGTCAACAAATGGTATTGTCAATATATTTAGTCATTCTACTTCATGACATCCGGTCCCATCACTTCATGGGAAATAGATGGAGAAACAGTGGGAACAGTAGCTAACTTTATTTTCCTGGACTCCAAAATCACTGCAGATGGTGATTGCAGCCATGAAATTAAAAGACGCTTACTCCTTGGAAGGAAAGTTATGACCAACCTAGATAGCATATTAAAAAGCAAAGACATTACTTTGCCAACAAAGGTCCATCTAGTCAAGGCTGTGGTTTTTCCAGTTGTAATGTATGGATGTGAGATTTAGACTATAAAGAAAGCTGAATGTCGAAGAATTGATGCTTTTGAACTGTGGTGTTGGAGAAGACTCTTGAGAGTCCCTTGGACTGCAAGGAGATCCAACCAGTCCATCCTAAAGGAGATCAGTCCTGGGTGTTCATTGGAAGGACTGATGTTGAAGCTGCAGCTCCAATACTTTGGCCACCTGATGCGAAGAGCTGACTCATTTGAAAAGACCCTGATGCTGGTAAAGATTGAGGACAGGAGGAGAAGGGGACGATGGAAGATGAGATGGTTGGATGGCATCACCGACACAATGGACATGGGTTTGGGTGGACTCCGGGAGTTGGTGATGGATGGGGAGGCCTGGTGTGCTGCAGTCCATGGGGTCACAAAGAGTCAGACATGACTGAGCGACTGAACTGAACTGAACTGAACTGCATGTGAAGTAGCATCTCAGTGTAATTTGTAATTTGCATTTTCTTAATGACTAATGATACTATTTTATATGCTTATTTGCCATTCATATATCATCTTTTTTTAATTGATGTATAGTTGATTTGCAACATTATATTAGTTTTAGGTGCACACCATAGTGATTTAATATTTTTATAGATTATACTCTATTAAAGTTATTATAAAATATTGGCTGTATTCCTTGTGCTGTACAATATATCTTGTAACTTATTATATGCATAGTAGTTTGTGCCTCTTTATCCCCTACCCCATCTTGCCCCTACCCCAATCACTTTTCCCACTGGTAACCAATAGTTTGTATTCTATATCTGTGAGTGTGTTTCTTTCTTGTTATATTCACTGCTGCTGCTGCTAAGTCACTTCAGTCGTGTCCGACTCTGTGTGACCCCATAGACGGAAGCCCACCAGGCTCCCCCGTCCCTGGGATTCTCCAGGCAAGAACACTGGAGTGGGTTGCCATTTCCTTCTCCAATGTGTGAAAGTGAAAAGTGAAAGTGAAGTCGCTCAGTCGTGTCCGACCCATAGCGACCCCACGGACTGCAGCCTACCAGGCTCCTCCATCCATGGGATTTTCCAGGCAAGAGTATTGGAGTGGCTTGCCATTGCCTTCTCTGGTTATATTCACTAGTTTGTTTTATTTTTCAGATTGCACATATCAATGATAATTACAATGTTTATCCTTCTCTGTCTGACTTATTTTACTAAGCATTATGCTCTCCAAGTCCATCCATGTTGCCGCAAATAACAAAATTTCATTCTTTTTATGGCTGAGTAATCCACCGTGTGTGTGTGTCTTTTTTATCCATTCATCTGTTGATGATCACTTATGTTGCTTTCATATCTTGGCTATAATAAATAATGCTTTTATGAACATTGTGGTACATGCATTTAGGGGGTACTCAGGAATAGAATTACTGAATCATATGATAGGTCTATTTTAAGCTTTTTGAGGAATTGTATTCCTTAGTTCAGTTCAGTTCAGTAACTCAGTCATGTCTGACCCTTTGTGAACCAATGGACTGCAGCATGCTAGGCTTCCCTGTCCATCATCAACTCCCTGAGCTTGCTCAAATGCATATCCATCGAGTTGGTGATGCCATCCAACCATCTCATCCTCTGTCGTCTCCTTCTCCTCCTGCCTTCAATCTTTTCCAGCAAGAGGGTCTTTTCCAATGAGTCAGTACTTTGCATCAGGTGGCCAGAGTATTGGAGTTTCAGCTTCAGCATCAGTCCTTCATATGAACAACCAGGACTGATCTTTAGGATTGACGGTTGGATCTACTTGCAGTCCAAGGGACTATTAAGAGTCTTCTCCAACACCATGGTTAAAAAGCATCAATTCTTCAGTGCTCAACTTTCTTTGTGGTCCAACTCTCACATCCATACTTGACTACTGGAAAAACCATAGCTTTGACTATACGGACCTTTGTCAGTAATGTCTCTGCTTTTTAATATGCTATCTAGGTTGGTCATGGCTTTTCTTCCAAGAGCAAGCATGTTTTAAATTCATGGCTGCAGTCACTATCTGCAGCAATTTTGGAGCCCAAGAAAATAAAGTCTGTCACTGTTTCCATTGTTTCCCCATTTATTTGCCATGAAGTAATGGCACCAGATGCTGTAATCTTAGCTTTTTCAATGTTGAGTTTTAAGCCCGCTTTTTCACCGTCCTTTCACTTTTATCAAGAGGCTCTTTGGTTACTCTTTGCTTTCTGCCATAAGGGTGGTGTATTCTGCATATCTGAGGTTATTGGTATTTTCTCCTGAAGTTTTGATTCCAGCTTGTGTTTCATCCAACCGGGCATTTCGCAGGATGTATTATGCATGCAACTTAAATAAGCACGGTGACAATATACAGCCTTGATGTACACCTTTACCAATTTTAAACCAGTCCATTGTTCCATGTCTGGTTCTAACTCTTGCTTCCTGACCTGCATACAGATTTCTAAGGAGTCAGGTAAGGTCGTCTGGTATTCCCATCTCCTAAAGAATTCTTCAGAGTTTATTGTGATCCACACAGTAAAAGGCTTTAGCATGGTCCATGAAGCAGGAGTAGATATTTTTCTGGAATTCTCTTGCTTTTTCTGTGATCCAACAGATGTTGGCAATTTGATCTCTGGTTCCTCTGCCTTTTCTAAATCCAGCTTGAATATCTGGAAATTCTCGGTTCACATGCCGTTGAAGCCTAGCTTGGAGAATTTTGAGCATTACTTTGCTAACGTGTGAGATGAGTGCAATCGTGTGAGAGTTTGAACATTCTTTGGAACTGCCTTTCTTTGGGACTGGAATGAAAACTGACCTTTTCCAGTCCTGTGGCCACTGCTGAGTTTTCCAAATTTGCTGGCATATTGAGTGTAGCACTTTCACAGCATCATCTTTCAGGATTTGAAATAGCTCAACTGGAATTCCATCACCTCCACTAGCTTTGTTCATAATGATGCTTTCTTAGGCCCACTTGACTTCACACTCCAGAATGTCTGGCTCTAGGTGAGTGATCACACCATCATAGTTATCCAGGTCATTAAGATCTATTTTGTTTACTTCTTCTGTGTATTCTTGCCACCTGTTCTTACTATCTTCTGCTTCTGTTAGATCCATACTGTTTCAATCCTTTATTGTGCCCATCTTTGCATGCCCTTGGTATCTCTAATTTTTTTGAAGAGATCTCTTTCCCATTCTGTTATTTTACTCTATTTCTTTGAATTGATCACTGAGGCAGGCTTTCTTATCCCCCCTTGTTATTCTTTGGGACTCTGCATTCAGATGGCTATATCTTTCCTTTTGTCCTTTGCCTTTTGCTTCTCTTCTATTCACAGCTATTTGTAAGGCCTCCTCAGACAACCATTTTGACTTTTTGCATTTCTTTTTCTTGGGGATGGTCTTGATCACTGCCTCTTTTAAAATGTTATGAACCTTTGTATATAGTTCTTCAGGCACTCTATCTTTCAGATCTAATCCCTTGAATTTTTCACTTCCACTTTATAATCATAAGGGATTTGATTTATGTCATACCTGAATGGCCTAGTGGTTTTCCCTACTTTCTTCAATTTAAGTCTGAATTTTTCAGTAAGGATTTCAAGATGAGCCACAGTCAGCTCCTGGTCTTGTTTTTGCTGACTGTATAGAGCTTCTCCATCTTCAGCTGCAAAAATCTGTCTTATTTTGGTATTGACCATCTGGTGATGTCCATGTATAGAGTCATCTCTTGTGTTGCTGGAAGAGGGTGTTTGCTATGACCAGTTCATTTTCTTGACAGATTCTGTTAGCTTTTGCCCTTCTTTATTTTGTACTCCAAGGCCAAATTTGCCAGTTACTCCAGGTATCTCTTGATTTCCTACTTTAGCATTCTAGTCCCATGTGATGAAAAGGACATACTTTGTTGGTGATAGTTCTAGAAGGTCTTGTAGGTCTTCATAGAGCTGTTCAGCTTCTTTGGCATTAGTGGTTGGGGCATAGACTTGATTACTGTGATATTGAATTGTTTACCTTAGAAACAAACAGAGATCATTCTGTTATTTTTGAGATTGCACCCAAGTACTGCATTTTGGACTCTCTTGTTGACTATGATGGCTACTCCATTTCTTCTATTGGATTCTTGCCCACAGTAGTATATATAACAGTCATCTGAATTAAATTTGCCCATTCTGGTCCATTTTAGTTAACTGATTCCTAAAATGTCAATGTTCAATCTTGCCATATCCTGTTTGACCGCTTCTAATTTACTTTGATTCATGGACTTAACATTCCAGGTTCCTTAGTTGCTGCTCCAATTTACATTCCCACCAACAGTGTACTGCTGCTAAGTTGCTTCAGTCGTCTCTGACTCTGTGCATCCCCATAGAGGGCAGCCCACCAGGCTCTGCTGTCATTGGGATTCTCCAGTCAAGAACACTGGAGTGGGTTGCCATTTCCTTCTCCAATGCATGAAAGTGAAAAGTGAAAATGAAGTTGCTCAGTTGTGTCTGACTCTTAGTGACCCCATGGACTTCAGCCTACCAGGCTCCTCCATCCATGGGATTTTCCAGCAAGAGTACTGGTTGGGTTGCCATTGCCTTCTCCGAACAGTGTCCTAGGGTTCTCTTTTCTCCACATTCTCATCAACATTTATTATATATAGAATTTTCAATGACAGCCATTCTGACAGGTGTGAGGTGACATATTATTGTGGTTTTGATTTGCATTTCTCTGATGATTGGTAATGTTGAGCGCTCTATCCATATGCCTGTTCACCATCTTCAGATCTTCTTTGGAAAAATGTCTATTCAGATCTTCTGCACATTTTTTATTAGGTTGTTTGCTATTTTGATATTGAGTTTTATGAGAAAAACAACAACAACAACCAAAGTTTCATCTTTGGCTAAGTAAGTATTCAAATATTTTGCCCATCTTTTAAAAATTAGGGAACTTGACTTATTATTGATTTGCAAGAGTTCTTTATATGTACAGGGCCAACACTCACCATATGTTTTGCAATCTTCTCTTCTAGTCTTGGTTTCATTTCCTTAATAGTGTAATATAAAGAGTAAAAGTTTTAAATTTTGATAAAAGACAATCCATTTTGTAAATTGGAATTTATGTGGGGGTTTTTTTTGGTGTCACATTTAAGATATATTTGCCTAATCCAAGGTTACTTGATTTCTCCCAGAAATTCTATAGTTTCAGTTCTTAAATTTAGGTATAAGATCCAGTTTGAATTAATTTTTGTATGTGGTGTCAGAAAAGGTTTGAGCTTAATTTTTCCTACTAAGATATTCAACTGTCCCAGAAAAAAATGTGTTGAAAAGTTTCTCTTATCCCACCCCCCTTGAATTGCCTTGGCACCTCTTCCAGAAATCAAGTGATCATGCATATGTGGTTCTATTTCTGGACTTTATTTTCTTTTATTGATTTATACATCTATCTTCACATGAATGCTATGCTATCTTGATTTATATAACTTTATAGTATATCTTACAACCTGGACGTTTAGGTATTTCAGATTTGTTCTTTTATCCAATTGCTTTTGCTCTTCTGAGTCCTTTACATTTCATATAAATTTTAGAATCAGATTTTCAATTTCTACAGTAAAAAATCTACTAGAAATTTGATTGAAATTGCATGTGATTTGTTTATCAATTTTAGGGATATTAACATATTAAGTTTTAGGTCTTTCACTCCAAGAACATGGTCTATTTCTCCATTTATTTGGATATTCTTGTTTCTCTCAATACTGTTTTGTAACATTCGTTATATAAGCTAGTATAGATTTTGATAATGTATCCTTAATTATTCAGTATCTTTATGCTATTGTAAATATCATTTCTTATGATATTTACAGAAGGGCTGTAGGGCTTTTGTATATAGTTTGTCAGACTCTCCAATAAAATAACTTTGCTTTAGTTGAGCCTCCTTATTGTTTGTTTTCTATTTTCTGTTGTCTTTACTATCATTCTACTATTATTATTACTTTCTTCTTGTATTATTATTATTATCCTTTTTTCCTTTGAGTATATTCTGTGTCTTTTCTATCTTCTTAGTTGTACACTTGCCTTATTAATTTTATGCCACTATTCATTTTGTCGTATAGGCATTTAGGACTTTAAATTTCTCTTAGAACATGGCTTTCACTGAATCCCACATATTTTAATGCACTATGTTGTTGTTATCACTGAGTTTTAAGTGTTTTTTGTAATTCCATTACAATTTCTTCTTTGACTCCAAAGTGTGACTTTTTAATTTGTGCATTCATGGGGATTTATTATCATTATTTAGCTTTATATTTTATAAACTATTTAATATTAGTTTTTAAATTTATTTTATTTTTATTGCTAACATGTAACTGAAGTCTATTATGGAAGAGGATATTGTTTATATGATACCTATTCTTCAAACTTCATTAAGACTTGCTTGATAGTCTGGCACATTATCAGTATATTTGAAAAATGTATACTTGAGAATAATTTGTGTTTAATTGCAGAAAGTGATTTCATTTTTACCATTGACCATTTCAATGAGAGGATAAAATATATCAAACCTTTCTTTTTTTTTGTTTTCCCAATGAATTTATGCTCATTAAGTGATATCTTTTAGCATAATTTTATAAACTTTCACCTGTATTTTTCTAGTTTTCTATGTGTTCTTATCTTTATTTAGCATTTTCAAGTCATTTGGAATTTATTTCCATATAAAGTGTAGGATTAGGGTCTAACTGCTTGAATTCTATATATATTTAAATGACATAACCCTGTAACCATTAAAAGAATAACTTTTATGACTGTATCTTACTGATTTATCCTTCCACCTTCAACATAAACCAATTCTTAACTACACTTTGGTAGGTCTCTCAGTTATCTGTCCTGATCCACTGGTACTTTTCAAGCTAATACCTATTGGTTTGTTTACTTTTCCTTTATAGTTAATTTTAGCATCTGATAAGATAAAGTCTTTCTCTTTTGAGACATGGTGTGAGCTATTCATTTTAGTTTATTCCTATAGATGAAATATAGAATGACTGTCAAATAATAAAATGCTGGGATAGACTAACTAATTAGGTACAATTGTTTGAAGAACTTTTGATCACATCATGTTACTTCTTTGTCAGTATGCCACCATAACAATAGCACAGAGCATTTTGTGATGTTGTGAAAGGAAAGACTGTCTTTGATGACTAAAAACTGCAAATTATGTTTCAGATTTACATCTTCCTCTCCATTTCTCCTGAAACCAGCTTAATCCCCCATTATCTACAAAGTTTCCCAGAATATGTTCATTTGGAACCCTGATAGAAATGTATTGATAAAATTATTTTTCTACTACTATTTAATATCATTTTATTAAATAGGCATTTTACCACCGGAATGTCCCTCAATCTTTAAATGCTGATGAGCTTATTACTGAGACTACCCAAAATAGAAATACAGTAAGTGGAAATTTTAGTCTGACAATGAGTTTTTATGATCTTATCCTAATCTCATAGAATTGATAACCTCATAGAATTGCTGTGAAGAATGAGTTTAAACCTATAAAACACTATATGCACTTTCCTGGCATATAGTGAGTAGTGAATAGTAGTCAGTAGCAGCCAGCAGTAGTGAATAGTAGTCAATATATGTTAATTGATCAAGATCTTCCCTCTGTCTAGAATGCTATTCTCTCCATATCCAAATATGCCAAACACTTACTTGCAATAAAACCTCTCTGAAGTCCTTCCTAACTCCCCAAATTTTCTCCCCACCTTCATCATAAGCTGTTTAATCTCTCCTTTTTTTTGAGTTTATGTCAAATACTCCTTTTCAACTTGCCATTTGGACAACCAAAATACATTCCTACAAATTTCCAAATTCCCATATGGGGGCCCTACCGCTCTCCGGTGAGAACCACTGGGAGGGGGAAGATAAGTGAGTATTTAGTAAATACCTGTCTTTGGTTGTTTCCCAAAATAGGTATGAAAATTCACAATGAGCCATTAGTGATTTAACTTTCCAGTACCCCTTTATCAAAATAAGGTGGAACCAATAAATCTTCCTTAATGTCTACATATGTTTATGGTTGTTCTCTTAAAGAGCATGGGTAAAACCACTCTGATATTGCATAATTCATATCTTATTACTGACAAGACTTTTCTCCATATCTCTCTGACAGATGGTAATCAATGCAAAATATAGAGTGCTCCCATGGATTGTATGCCAATTCAAAAACTAAACTGCCAAAAAGGATGTGAAGTATAGTTACATGGAAGATATATAAAGTACATTATCACTGGGAATTAACTAATGAACAAAACAAAGTGAAATTGTACAAAAACTTTGTGCTGGTAAACATGGGTTTTAGCCTAATGGGCCTGAGTTTGAATCCTGGCTCTATTACTTACTAGCTTACCAGCTGTGTGGCCTTAGACCAACATATTGTAAAATGGACATAACGATACCAGACTCACGGGCTTCCCTGGTGGCTCAGACAGGGAAGAGGCTCAGACAGGGCAATACAGGAGACCTGGGGTTGGGAAGATCCCCTGAAGAAGGGAATGGCTACTCACTCCAGTATTCTTGACTGGAGAATCCCATGAACATAGGAGCCTGGCAGGCTACAGTCCATTAGGTAGCAAAGAGTTGAACACTACTGAGCAACTAAGCATATACCAGACACATTTTCGTACACAGAGTTGTGCTATAGAGAGTTAAATAAGGCACTCAGCTTAGGTGCAAAATTTAAGGGGTACCAAAAAAGTTAGCAATCAAAATAAATAATATCTAATGCAATGTTTGGGCTTCCCTCATAGCTCAGTCGGTAAAGAATCTGCCTGCAATGCAGGAGACCTGGGTTTGATTCCTGGGTTGGGAAGATCCCCCCTGGAGAAGGAAATGGCAACATACTCCAGTATTCTTGCCTGGAGAATCCCATGGACAGAGGAGCCTGGCAGGCTACAGTCCATGGGGTTGCAAGAGTCGAACACGACTTAGCGACTAAACTACTACTACTACTAATGCAATGTTTTAAAAATCAAAATAAAGGCAAAAATCCATAATGAACAAAATATCAATTTTTTAATAGAAAGGCAGAATCCAGTCCTGTACTTGAGTAACTTGGCCTCAATCATCTCCCCCTAATCTTGTCCCTGGTTGTTGGAGAAGCTAAATGAGATAATGGCTATAGAGCCCTACCTTTGGTATAGTCCCTCCCTTGAATAATCTGTTATAAAGTCCAAGACTGAAAAAATGATCTTACAAAAACAGAAATTCACAGTGAATAATGTTTAAATACAGAGAAACCAATTTCTTACTGTTTTAATTCTTAATTATATAAATAGCTCATAAATATAACATAGGTAACGTTAGTGTACCCATAAGGCAGAACTTTTTCTGAGTACTTATATACAAAGATATGTATTGGTTAAAAATATGCAGTGTTATTTTTATTTCCTGTTTTTTGTGAAATTGACATTTTCTATACAAAAATATCTGCAAGTTTGCTTCTTCTTAATTCAGCACTATGTCTTACCAGTAATACATCCTTGTAAATTCTTGCATAGTGTTCCATATTGTTCATTTAGTTCCCCTATTGATGTTCATTTAGGATTTCTAATCTATCAATTGGAGAAGGAAAGGGCAACCCACTCCAGTATTCTTGCCTGGAGTATACCATGGACAGAAAATCCTGGCAGGCTACAGTCCATGGGGTCCCAAGAGTCGGACATGACTTAGCGACTAAACCACCACCTAATCTATCAATATTACAAACAGCACTGCAGTGAGCATTCATTTTTAGTTTAGATACCGAAGAAAAGAGTTGCTGGATTTTGTATCATCAAATTAATTCATTATTTGTCAGTCTGATGGGTTAAAATCTCTTTACTGTTCTTTAAACATTTCTGTATTTACTTGTTGAGACTGAGCATTGTTCATATGTTTGTTGGACATTTGTGTTTCCTATTCTGTGACTTTTTCATATTTTCTGCCCATGTTTCTGTTGGGGAGTCTGTTCTTTTTTAATTTAATTTCTGAAGTTCTTTATATATTCTGGCTACTTGTCATAGAGAAGTTTTTAATTTGATGAAGTTAAGTTTAGCAATCTTTTATTGAGGTATTTTGTTTACTTTTTAAAAAAATCTAAACCATATAAAAAAACCATATAAATAGTCTCCAATATTGACTTATATTTTATACAATGGTATTTTTATGGTTCATTGTAAAAAATCAATTTAATTTTTTAATGGCATGTACTATGGATCTTTATTCTCTTTATTTTTTCAAAACAAATGACTGGTTGTTCCATCATTATTTGTTTGGGATGCCTCCTTTATCTTAACCTCATTCCTCAATTGTATATAGATCTGTTTTGGAGCTCTGTTATGTTTCATTTTTATATTTGTTTCTATACTAGTACCACACTGTTTTAATTAAGAAAAGTTTATGATATATTAGTTTGGCCTGTGAGAGTCAGAGACGTTTACATAAAGGAAGCTACTTTTGACCAGGAATTAAAAGATGTGTAAAAAGGAAACAGGCTATTCCAGCTGGAAGGAATTTGTGCTGATACACAGGGCTTCCCTGTTGGCTCAGATGACAAAGAACCTGCCTATCAATTCAGGAGACCCGGGTTCAATCCCTGGGTTGGGAATATCCCTGGGTTGGGACAATCCCCTGGAGGAAGAAATGGCAACCCACTCCAGTATTCTTGCCAAGAGAATCCCATGGACAGAGGAGCATGGCAGGCTACAGTCCATAGAGTCACAAAGAGTTGACATGACTGAAGCAACTTAGCACACAGCATGCAAGCATACATGCTGAAACACAAAGGTAGGATATCGTATGTCATATTTATTGTTTAATTATTCAGTCATGTCCAACTCTTTGTATGGTCTGTAACCCACCAGGCTTTTCTGTCCATGGAATCTCCCAGGTAAGTACACTGGAATGGGTTGCCATTTCCTTCTCCAGGGGATCTTCCCAACCCAGGGACTGAACCCATGTCTCCTGCATTGCAGGCAGATTCTTTACTGCTGAGCCACTAGGGAAGCTCCATAGCATAATGAAGGATATTCAATTGTGTGGCATCACTGAAGGATACTATTTTAAAGTTCAGGAATCCTTTTGAGGCCAGAAAAGAAGACTGGGGCCATGTAATAAAGAATTTTAAATGTTCTGTTAAAAGATTTTGTAATTATCCTCAGGGTGGTGTGGAACTATGAGAGGCTCTTCAGCAGAGGAATAACTTCTGTCTTTGGAAGAAGTGTGAGGATTGTTTCAGAGGGAAAGAACCCTATAACTACTGTAGGTATTCAGGGAAATAAGAGACCTTTGCAAGATGGATTAGTCAAATAAAACTTTATAAGGGAACTGCTAAGCTGTGAAGGAATAATAGGGTGTGGTCAATTAAGGACACCACCTTGATCCTTAAAGTAGGTTCAGGAGGATAAGCCTATTATATATTTATTTAATTTATATTTGTATTATTTTTATCCTGTATTCTTTTAGAATGAGGTAACATAAAATAAATAAATCCAACACATTGGGTGTGGATATCTTCCCATGTAATTTAACTTAAGCCAACTTTGTTTTTGTTACAAAATTGTGCAGTAATGCCTCATTTTAAGTAATCAAGCTTTAAAATGTAGAATAAAGATTTTTCATTCACCAAAATAAAAAAGTCTTAAGAGAATTTTGAAACAATAAAGGACAGACATATCTCCACTTTAAAAGGGAGCATAGAAAGAGGAAGGAAGGAATGAATGAGTAGGCAAATATAGTAGAACTTCAAATTGAAGACTAAGCAAAAATGAGTTATTTTACTTCTTTTCCAATCTGGATTCCTATTATTTGTTTTTCTTCTCTGATCACTGTGGCTAAAACTTCCAAAACTATGTTGAATAGTAGTGGTGACAGTGGGCACCCTTGTCTTGTTCCTGACTTTAGGGAAAATGCTTTCAGTTGTTCACCATTGAGGATAATGTTTGCTGTGGGTTTATCGTATAAGGCTTTTATTACACTGAGGTATATTCCTTCTATGCCTGCTTTCTGGAGGGTTTTTTTTTATCATAAATAGACATTGAATTTTGTCAAAGGCTTTCTCTGCATCTACTGAGATAATCATATGGTTTTTATCTTTCAATTTGTTAATGTGGTGTATCACATTGATTGATTTGAGAATATCGAAGAATTCTTGCATCCCTGGGATAAAGCCCACTTGGACATGATGTATGATGTTTTTAATATGTTGTTGGACTCTGTTTGCTAGAATTTTGTTGAGGATCTTAGAATCTTTGTTCAGAATCCAGATTGGAAAAGAAGAAGTAAAACTCTCACTGTTTGCAGGTGACATGATTCTCTACATATAAAACCCTAAAGACACCACCAGAAAATTATTAGAGCTAATTAATGAATAAAGTTGCAGGATCTAAAATTAACACACAGAAATCCCTTGCATCCCTATCCATTAACAATGAGAAAACAGAAAGAGAAATTAAGGAAACAATTTCATTTACCATTGCAACAAGAAGAATAAAATACTTAGGAATAAAGCTACCTATAGAAACAAAAGACCTATATATAGAAAACTATAAAACACTGACGAAAGAAATCAAAGATGACACAAATAGAGAAATATACTATGTTCATGGATTGGAAGAATCAATATAGTGAAAATGAGTATACTACCCAAAGCAATCTTTAGATTCAATGCAATCCCTATCAAGCTACCAACGGTATTTTTCAGAGAACAAGAACAAATAATTTCACAATTTGTATGGAAATTTAAAAAAAACCCACTGGAATAGCCAAAGCAATCTTGAGAAAGAAGAATGAAACTGGAGGAATCAACCTTCCTGACTTCAGACTATACTACAAAGCTACAATCATCAACAGAATATGGTACTGGTGAAAAGACAGAAATATAGACCAATGGAACAAAATAGAAAGCTCAGAGATAAATCCACGCACCTATGCACACCTTTTCTTTGACAAAGGAGGCAATATACAGTGGAGAAAAGAGAAACTCTTTAACAAGTGGTGCTGGGACAACTGGTCAACCATCTGTAAAAGAATGACACTAGAACACTTTCTAACAACATACACAAAAATAAGATAAAAATGATGGGGAGGGACGTGGGAGGGGGGTTCGGGATGGGGAGCACATGTACACCCGGGGCAGATTCATGTCAATGTATGGCAGAACCAATACAATAATGTAAAGTAATTAGCTTCCAATTAAAATAAATAAATTTAAATTTAAAAAAATGGATTAAAGATCTAAATGTAAGACCAGAAACTATAAAACTCCTAGAGGAAAATATAGGCAAAACTCTCCCTGACATAAATCACAGCAGGATCCTCTGTGACACACCTCCCAGAGTAATGGAAATGAAAGCAAAAATAAACAAATGGGACCTAATTAAACTTAAAAGCTTTTGCACAACGAAGGAAACTATAAGCAAGGAGAAAAGGCAGCCTTCAGAGTGGGAGAAAATAATAGCAAATGAAGCAACTGACAAAGAATTAATCTCAAAAATACAAGCAGTTCATGCAGCTCAATACCAGAAAAATAAATGACCCAATCAAAAAATGGTCCAAAGAACTGAACAGACATTTCTCCAAAGAAGACATACAGATGGCTAACAAACATGAAAAGATGCTGAGCATCACTCATTATCAGAGAAATGCAAATCAAAACCCCAGTGAAGTACCATCTCATGCTGTTCAGAATGGCTGCTATCCAAAAGTCTACAAATAAATGCTGGAGAGGGTGTGGAGAAAAGGGAACCCTCTTACACTGTTGGTGGGAATGCAAACTAGTACAGCCAGTATGGAGAACAGTGTGGAGATTCCTTAACAAACTGGAAATAGAACTGCCATATAACCCAGCAATCCCACTGCTGGGCATACACACCGAGGAAACCAGAATTCAAAGAGACACATATACCCTAATGTTCATTGCAGCACTATTTACAATAGCCAGGACATGGAAGCAACCTAGATGTCCATTGGCAGACGAATGGATAAGAAAGCTGTGGTACATACACACAATGGAATATTACTCAGCTATTAAAGAGAATGCACTTGAATCAGTTCTAATGAGGTGGATGAAACTGGAGTCTATTATACAGAGTGAAGTAAGTCAGAAAGAAAAACACCAACAGAGTATATTAACACATATATATGGAATTTAGGAAGATAGTAATGATGACCCTATATGCGAGACAGCAAAAGAGACACAGATGTAACAAACAGACTTTTGGACTCTGTGGGAGAATGCGAGGGTGGGATGATTTGAGAGAATAGCATTGAAACATGTATATTATCATATGTGAAATAGGTCACCAGTCCAGGTTCGATGCATGAGACAGGGTACTCAGGGCTGGTGCACTGGGATGACCCTGATTGATGGGATGGGAGGGAGGCTGGAGGGGGTTCAGGATGGGGGACACATGTACACCCATGGCTGATTCATGTCAATGTATGGCAAGAACCACTGCAATATTGTAAAGTAATTAGCCTCCAATTAAAATAAATTTTTTTTATTTTTTATTATTTTTTTATTTATTTTAATTGAAGGCTAATTATTTTTTTTCTGGGTGTTTCTCTTCATTTTTTTTTTTACTTTACATTATTGTATTGGTTTTGCCATACATTGACATGAATCTGCCCCGGGTGTGCATGTGTTCCCCATCCTGAACCCCCCTCCCACCTCCTTCCCCATCCCATCCCTCTGGTTCATCCCAGTACACCAGCCCCGAGCATCCTGTATCATGCACTGAACCTGGACTGGCGATTTGTTTCACATATGATAGTATACATGTTTCAGTGCCATTCTCCCAAATCATCCCACCCTCGCATTCTCCCACAGAGTCCAAGAGACTGTTCTATACATCTGTGTCTCTTTTGCTGTCTCATACACAGGGTTATCGTTATCATCTTTCTAAATTCCATATATTGAACCAGGAAGAAATAGAAAATCTTAACAGACACATGACAAGCACAGAAATTGAAACTGTAATCAGAAATCTTCCAGCAAACAAAAGCCCAGGTCCAGACAGCTTCACAGCTGAATTCTGCCAAAAATTTAGAGAAGAGCTAACACCTATACTACTCAAACTCTTCCAGAAAATTGCAGAGGAAGGTAAACTGCCAAACTCATTCTATGAGGCCACCATCACACTTTGTGACAAAGATGCCACAAAAAAAAGAGAACTACAGGCCAATATCACTGACGAACATAGATGCAAAAATCCTTAACAAAATTCTAGCAATCAGAATCCAACAACACATTAAAAAGATCATACATCATGACCAAATGGGCTTTATCCCAGGGATGCAAGAATTCTTCAATATCCGCAAATCAATCAATGTAATACACCACATTAACAAAATAAAAAACAAAAACCATATGATTATCTCAATAGATGCAGAGAAAGCCTTTGACAAAATTCAACATACATTCATGATAAAACCCCTTCAGAAGGCGGGAATAGAAGGAACATTCCTCAACATAATAAAAGGTATATATGACAAACCCACAGCAAACATTATCCTCAATGGTGAAAAATTGAAAGTGTTTCCCCTAATGTCAGGAGCAAGATAAGGGTGCCCACTCTCACCACAACTATTCAACATAGTTTTGGAAGTTTTGGCCACAGCAAACAGAGCAGAAAAAGACATGAAAGGAATCCAAATTGGAAAAGAAGAAGTAAAACTCTTACTGTTTGCAGATGACATGATCCTCTACACAGAAAACCCTAATTGGAGGCTAATTACTTTACAATATTGTATTGGTTTTGCCATACATTGACATGAATCTGCCACGGGTGTACTTGTGTTCCCCATCTTGAACAACCCCCGTCCTCCCTCCCCATAAAAGAGTTATTTTAGCAGGCAGGAAACTGAAAGGCCAGAGAATTAATGTTTCTGACTTGAATATTTCTGATTTCTAGTACAGAGCAAGAAAGTATTAATGGGATATTTAAATTTTGAAATATAATTGTTTAAAAACAGATTAATCTGGTTTAGATAGGGTCAGAGTTACTTTAAAAAAAATAGTGGAAAAACCTGTTGATAGAAGTAGGATAACCAAAACAAACATTAGAAAAATTTCATAGGCTTCTGTATTTTTCCCACTTGTCCTATGTGGACTTACAAGGCTCACTTAATTATTTATGATTGTAGCTAATCTATTTTATTAAAATAATTTTAAAGATAGCTATAAATGAGCATATATTATGGACTACACTAGCTTTTTCTTAATTTGTCGAAGACAATCAAAGCTGCCTACCTGCTATTCTAGCCTAGCAATTCACCACAAATTATACAGTAACAACTTCCTGAAATAAAGGCAGAGTTCAATAAGGAGAAAGTCAACTCCTCTCTAAGATTTGGTCTGAAACCTCATCTTCTGTATCTTGGGAGAATGTCACACCCCTCGTGCCATAATTTCTCTGTGAGTAAACTGCTATTCTGAGTAAATGCTTAAAAATGGTTTGATTCTGTATGTTCAAAATATTTTAAAAGTTCTAGAAAGAAAAAAAGAGGGGGAAGGAAGGCCTGATTGATAACTCTTTAAAGGTCAGTTTATTGTAGACAGAAAATTAATTGGGAAGAAATTGGAGGTTTTCAAGCAAGGGGATCAATATTAATACATCATTTATTAAAAGAGATAGTTTGGGATATAAAAAAAGTTTTTGAAATGGACAGTGGCAATAACTGCACCACATTGTGAATGCACTTAATACCACTGAATTGCACACTGAAAATGACTAAAATAGTAAATGTGTTATGTATATTTTACGACAATTTTTACATGCTAGAGAGAAAGGGAGAATGAATGAATTAATGAAGGATGACCATAAAGAGTGCTCTAAAAGGAGCTTTTTGTTCTGGTAGAGGAACTCATTCTATATATTACTGCCTTTTTAAAGTTTTAGGTTTTTCTTTTTAAGTCCATGGAACTTGAGAAGAGTGAAGGTATTCTTCCCTTGCCTCTGTCCAGGAAGAACACCAGAAGTTTAAACTGCACTGAGAACAGCCTGTGAGTCAGGAATAGATAGGTCTCAGCAGAGAGCAACTATAGTTAGTGAGTGATTAAGAGGTTTCAGTGCCTGAAGTGACCAGCCTCATGCTAAGCCTTGATGCCCCACAGCCTCTATCAGAGCCAACATTTCAGGCAGGCGGCAAACAGGACATATGCCCAGGCCAAGACCTGGGGCAAGATTTCAAAGCTGAACTGATTCAAAGTGAGTTCTAATTAGATTGGGTGGTTAGCAGGATTTGATTAAGCTAATTAGGGCAATCTCTGGGAGATAGTGAGGGACAGGGAGGACTGGCATGCTGTAGTCCATGGTGTTGCAAGGAGTTGGACATGACTTAGAAACTGAAGAACAACAAGCTAATTAGGGTTGATAACAATCTATGTTATTGTGCTAGGTGTTCTTTTTACTTCAGGTATTTTGCCTGTGATTTTTCTTTTGACTGATTTCTGCAACCAAACCATCAGTCTCATGGAGTTATTTTTAACAGAGAATATATATATATATATATCAGAAATGGATAATGAGATATGGTTATCTATAGGTTATCTTAAGAGATCTATGTCTGCAAAGAAGTTAAGAGCAAGAATTAGCTGGATAACCCCTGTCTGTACCACCATATGACAGCAGATACCTGAGTTGCAGGTTTAATTCAACTACCCTAAAACAGATAATCATGATGGTGTGATCAATCACCTAGAGCGAGATATCTTGGAATGTGAAGTCAAGTGGGCCTTAGGAAGCATCACTACGAAAAAAGTTAGTGGAGGTGATGCAATTCCAGTTGAGCTACTTCAAATCTATGCCAGCAAATTTGGAAAACTCAGCAGTGGCCACAGGACTGGAAAAGGTCCATTTTCATTCCAATCCCAAAGAAAGGCAATGCCAAGGAATGCTCAAACTACTGCACAATTGCACTCCTCTCACACGCTAGTAAAGTGATGGTTAAAATTCTCCAAGCCAGGCTTCAGCAATACATGAACTGTGAACTTCCAGATGTTCAAGGTGGTTTTAGAAAAGGCAGAGGAACCAGAGATCAAATTGCCAACATTCACTAGATTATCGAAAAGCAAGAGAATTCCAGGAAAACATCTATTTCTGCTTTATTGACTATGCCAAAGCCTTTGACTGTGTGGATCACAAGAAACTGGAAAATTCTGAAAGAGATGGGAATACCAGACCACCTGACCTGCCTCTTGAGAAACCTATATGCAGGTCAGGAAGCAACAGTTAGAACTGGACGTGGAACAACAGACTGGTTAAAAATAGGAAAAGGAGTATGTCAAGGCTGTATATTGTCACCCTGCTTATTTAACTTATATGCGGAGTACATCATGAGAAACACTGGGCGGGAGGAAGCACAAGCTGGATCAAGATTGCTGGGAGAAATATCAATCACCTCAGATATGTAGATGACACCACCCTTATGGCAAAAAGTGAAGAAGAACTAAAGAGGCTCTTGATGAAAGTGAAAGAGGAGAGTGAAAATGTTGGCTTAAAGCTCAACATTCAGAAAACAAAGATCATAGCATCTGGTCCCATCACTTCATATGAAATAGATGGGGAAACAGTGAAAACAGTGGCTGACTTTATTTTTCTGGGCTCCAAAATCACTGCAGATGGTGATTGCAGCCATAAAATTAAAAGACGCTTACTTCTTGGAAGGAAAGTTTCAGCCAACCTAGACAGCACATTAAAAAGCAGAGAGGGGGAGGAACAAGATGGTGGAGGAATAGGACGACGAGACCACTCTCTCCTCCACAAATTCATCAAAAAAACATTTGAACGCGGAGTAAAGTCCACAAAACAACTTCTGAATGCTGGCAGAGGACGTCAGGCACCCAGAAAAGCAGCCCATTGTCTTCGAAAGGAGGTAGGAAAAAACATAAAAGATAAAAAGCGAGACAAAAGATGTAAGGACGGAGCTCCGTCCCGGGAAAGGAGGCTTTAAAAAGAGAGAAGTTTCCAAACACCAGGAAACACTCTCACTGGCGAATCTGTGGCGAGCCTTGGAAGATCAGAGGGCCACATAACCCTCTTTTTTTTTTAAGATTTTTTTAAAACCCACAGACTACCCGCCAAACGGTAACTCCCAGCGGAGAAGCAGCGCAGACGCCTGCATACGCCATTAGCAAGCGGGGCTGGGCAGGGAGGAGCCAGCTGAACTGCTTAGAGACAGGACTGGGCTTGAATGCCGCGAAAACAATTTGAGAGAACTGGGGAGAGCAAAGCAGACTGTGGGATAGCTTCCCCACGAAAAGGCGGAAAGCTCTAACCTAAGACTCGGCCAGCCCGCTCACAGAATAAAGGACTGAGCAGAGCGAGCCGGCTGCGGTCGGCCCATCCCCCATTCCCCGCTGAGACAGGCAGGGAGCGCAGCCAGAGCCGGAGCGGGCAACCGCGGCCCCAGAAAGGCATCTGATACAAACTGCAGACAGGCTTGTTGCTAATCAGGACGTCTTGGGCTCGGGCCAGTCGATATCCCCCTGAGAAGGTGCGCTGGTTGTACACCCAGAAAACTGAGTGGCGGGAACTGGGGAGGCGATAAGTCGCAGAGACAGCGCTCGCCAAACACCTGGTCCCCTGAACTGCTCGGACCTGGGAAGGCACAAAACGCAGGCCCAACCAAGTCTGCGCCTTTGTGGAGTACCTGAGAACCTGAACTTGAGCCGCTCAGACCTGGGAAGTGTATACAACCCGGCGCCGGCCTCGGACAGTTCCCGGCAGAGCAACCTAGAGCCTATGCAGTGTAGACTGGGACAGCATACGTGCTGTGAGCGGGGGCAAACCCAGTGTGGCCGAGACGCTGCGAGCACTCCCCACAGACGCCAGAGATATTCGTCTGCAGCGTTCCTCCCTTCCCAGAACAGGACTGAACAACTGAGACTTAAAAAGTGTCCACCCACCCCCTAGTATAAGGGCAGAAATTAGACACTGAAGAGACCAGCAAACAGAAGCTAAAACAGAGGGAACCACCTTGGAAATGACAGATAGAGACGTCTAGAGGCTACTCCAAGAATAAGACCAAAAACCAGAGGCAAGAGGCTTAAGCCCGAATCCTGAGAACACCAGAGAACTCCTGACTCCAGGGAACGTTAATCGATAGGAGCTCATCATACGTCTCCATACCTACACTAAAACCAAGCACCACCCAAGGGTCAACAAGTTCCAGAGCAAGACATACCACGCAAATTCTCCAGTAACACAGGAAACTAGCCCTGAGCTTCAATATACAGGCTGCCCAAAGTCACTCCAAACCCACTGACATCTCATAACTCATTACTGGACACTTCATTGCACTCCAGAGAGAAGAAATCCAGCTCCACCCACCAGAACACCGACACAAGCTTCCCTAACCAGGGAACCTTGACAAGTCACCTGTCCAACCCCACACACAACGAGGAAACTACATAATAAAGAGAACTCCACAAACGGCCAGAAGAGGGAAAGGCCACCCCAAGCAAAGCATTATAAGCAAGATGAAGAGGCAAAGAAATACCCAGCAAGTAAAGGAACAAGATAAATGCCCATCAACACAAACAAAAGAGGAAGATATAGGGAATCTACCTGATAAAGAATTTCGAATTTTGATGGTGAAAATGATTCAAAATCTTGAAAGCAAAATGGAGTTACAGATAAATAACCTGGAGAAAAAGATTGAGAAGATGGAAGAAAGGTTTAATAAGGACTTAGAGGAAATAAAAAAGAGTCAATATACAATGAATAATGCAATAGATGAGATCAGAAACACTCTGGAAGGAACAAACAGTAGAATAACAGAGGCAGAAGACAGGATAAGCGAGTTAGAAGATAGAATTGCAGAAATAAATGAAACAGAGAGGAAAAAAGAAAAACAAATTAAAAGAAATGAGAACAATATTAGAGACCTCTGGGACAATGTTAAACGCTCCAACATTCGAATCATAGGAATCCCAGAAGAAGAAGACAAAAAGAAAGACCATGAAAGAATACTTGAGGAGATAGTAGTTGAAAACTTCCCTAAAATAGGGAAAGAAATAATCACCCAAGTCCAAGAAACCCAGAGAGTCCCCAACAGGATAAACCCAAGGCGAAATACTCCAAGACACATATTAATCAAATTAACGAAGATCAAACACAAAGAACAAATATTAAAAGCAGCAAGGGAAAAACAGCAAATAACACACAAGGTGATTCCCATAAGGATAACAGCTGATCTTTCAACAGAAACTCTTCAGGCCAGGAGGGAATGGCAAGACATACTTAAAGTGATGAAAGAAAATAACCTACAGCCCAGACTACTGTACCCAGCAAGGATTTCATTCAAATATGAAGGAGAAATCAAAAGCTTTACAGACAAGCAAAAGCTGAGAGAATTCAGCATTACCAAACAAGCTCTCCAACAAATGCTAAAGGATCTTTTCTAGACAGGAAACACAGAAAGGGTGTATAAACTCGAACCCAAAGCAATAAAGAAAATGGCTACGGGATCGTACTTATCAATAATTACCTTAAACGTAAATGGGTTGAATGCCCCAACCAAAAGACAAAGGCTGGCTGAATGGATACAAAAACAAGACCCCCATATATGTTGTCTGCAAGAGACCCACCTCAAAATGAGGGACACACACAGACTGAAAGTGAAGGGCTGGAAAAAGATATTCCATGCAAATAGAGACCAAAAGAAAGCAGGAGTAGCAATACTCATATCAGATAAAATAGGTTTTAAAACAAAGGCTGTGAAAAGAGACAAAGAAGGAAACTACATAATGATCAAAGGATCAATCCAAGATGAAGATATAACAATTATAAATATTTATGCACCCAACATAGGAGCACCACAATATGTAAGACAATTACTAACGAGTATGAAAGCGGAAATTAACAATAATGCAATAATAGTGGGAGATTTTAACACCCCACTTACATCTATGGATAGATCAACTAAACAGAAAATTAACAAGGAAACACAAACTTTAAATGATACAATAGACCAGTTAGACCTAATAGATATCTATAGGACATTTCACCCCAAAACAATGAATTTCACCTTTTTCTCAAGCGCACACGGAACCTTTTCCAGGATAGATCACATCCTGGGCCATAAATCTAGCCTTGGTAAATTCAAAAAAGTTGAAATCATTCCATGCATCTTTTCTGACGACAATGCGGTAAGATTAGATCTCAATTACAAGAGAAAAACTATTAAAAATGCCAACATATGGAGGCTGAACAACACGCTGCTGAATAATGAACAAATCATAGAAGAAATCAAAAGAGAAATCAAAATATGCATAGAAATGAATGAAAATGAAAGCACAACAACCCAAAACCTCTGGGACACTGTAAAAGCAGTGCTAAGGGGGAAGTTCATAGCAATACAGGCACACATCAAGAAACAAGAAAAAAGTCAACTAAATAACCTAACTCTACATCTAAAGCAACTAGAAAAGGAAGAAATGAAGAACCCCAGGGTCAGTAGAAGGAAAGAAATCATAAAAATTAGGGCAGAGATAAATGCAAAAGAAACAAAAGAGACCATAGCAAAAATCAACAAAGCCAAAAGCTGGTTCTTTGAAAAGGTAAATAAAATTGACAAACCGCTAGCCAGACTTATCAAGAAACAAAGGGAGAAGAACCAAATCAATAAAATTAGAAATGAAAATGGAGAGATCACAACTGACAACACAGAAATACAAAGGAATATTAGAGAATACTATCAGCAATTATATGGCAATAAAATGAATAACCTGGAAGAAATGGACAAATTCCTAGAAAAGTACAACTTTCCAAAACTGAACCATGAAGAAATAGAAAATCTTAACAGACCCATCACAAGCACGGAACTAGAGGCTGTAATCAGGAATCTTCCAGCAAACAAAAGCCCAGGTCCAGACGGCTTCACAGCCGAATTCTACCAAAAATTTAGAGAAGAGCTAACACCTATACTACTCAAACTCTTCCAGAAAATTGCTGAGGAAGGGAAACTTCCAAATTCATTCTATGAGGCCACCATCACCCTAATCCCAAAACCTGGTAAAGACCCCACAAAAAAAGAAAACTACAGGCCAATATCACTGATGAACATAGATGCAAAAATCCTTAACAAAATTCTAGCAATCAGAATCCAACAACATATTAAGAAGATCATACATCATGACCAAGTGGGCTTTATCCCAGGAATGCAAGGATTCTTCAATATCCGCAAATCAATCAACGTAATACACCACATTAACAAACTGAAAAATAAAAATCATATGATTATCTCAATAGATGCAGAGAAAGCCTTTGACAAAACTCAACATCCATTTATGATAAAAAACCCTCCAGAAAGTGGGAATAGAAGGGACATACCTCAACATAATAAAAGCTATATATGACAAACCCACAGCAAACATTATCCTCAACGGTGAAAAACTGAAAGCATTTCCCCTAAAGTCAGGAACAAGACAAGGGTGCCCACTCTCACCACTACTATTCAACCTAGTTCTGGAAGTTTTGGCTACAGCAATCAGAGCAGAAAAAGACATAAAAGAAATACAAATTGGGAAGGAAGAAGTAAAACTTTCACTGTTCGCTGATGACATGATCCTCTACACAGAAAACCCTAGAGACTCTACCAGAAAACTACTAGAGCTAATCAATGATTACAGTAACGTTGCAGGATATAAAATCAACACACAGAAATCCCTTGCATTCCTATACACTAACAATGAGAAAATAGAAAGAGAAATTAAGGAAACTATTCCATTCACTGTTGCAACATAAAGAATTAAATACTTAGGAATATATCTACCTAAGGAAACAAAACACTTGTACATAGAAAACTATAAAACACTACTGAAAGCAATCAAAGAGGACACTAATAGATGGAGAAATATACCATGCTCATGGATTGGAAGAATAAATATTGTAAAAATGAGTATATTACCCAAAGTAATTTATACATTCAATGCAATCCCTATCAAGCTACCAACGATATTTTTCACAGAACTAGAACAAATAATCTCACAATTTGTATGGAAATACAAAAAACCTCGAATAGCCAAAGCAATCTTGCGGAAGAAAAATGAAACTGGGGGAATTAACCTGCCGGACTTCAGGCTCTACTACAAAGCCACAGTCATCAAGACAGTATGGTACTGGCATAAAGACAGAAATATAGATCAATGGAACAAAACAGAAAGTCCAGAGAAAAATCCACGCAACTATGGACACCTCATCTTTGACAAAGAAGGCAAGAATATAAAATGGAGAAAAGACAGTCTCTTTAACAAGTGGTGCTGGGAAAACTGGTCAGCCACTTGTAAAAGAATGAAACTAGAACACTTCCTAACACCATACACCAAAGTAAACTCAAAATGGATTAGAGAGCTAAATGTAAGACCAGAAACTATAAAACTCCTAGAGGAGAACGTAGGCAAAACTCTCCGACATAAATCACAGCAGGATCCTCCATGACCCACCTCCCAAAATATTGGAAATAAAAGCAAAAATAAACAAATGGGACCTAATTAAAATCAAAAGCTTCTGCACAGCAAAGGAAACTATAAGCAAGGTGAAAAGACAGCCTTCAGAATGGGAGAAAATAATAGCAAATGAAGCAACTGATAAAGGATTAATCTCCAAAATATACAAGCAGCTCTTGCAGCTCAATTCCAGAAAAATAAATGACCCAATCAAAAAATGGGCCAAAGAACTAAACAGACATTTCTCCAAAGAAGACATACAGATGGCTAACAAACACATGAAAAAATGCTCAACATACCTCATAATCAGAGAGATGCAAATCAAAACCACAATGAGATACCATTTCACAACAGTCAGAATGGCTGCTATCCAAAAGTCTACATGCAATAAATGCTGGAGAGGATGTGGAGAGAAAGGAACCCTCTTACACTGTTGGTGGGAATGCAAACTAGTACAGCTACTATGGAGAACAGTGTGGAGATTCCTCAAAAAACTGGAAATAGAACTGCCATATGATCCAGCAATCGCACTCCTGGGCATACACACCGAGGAAACCAGAATTGAAAGAGACACATGTACTCCAATGTTCATTGCAGCACTGTTTATAATAGCCAGGACATGGAAGCAACCTAGATGTCCATCTGCAGACGAATGGATAAGAAAGCTTTGGTACATATACACAATGGAGTATTATTCAGCCATTAAAAAGAATGCATTTGAATCAGTTCTAATGAGGTGGATGAAACTGGAGCCTATTATACAGAGTGAAGTAAGCCAGAAAGAAAAACACCAATATAGCATACTAATGCATATATATGGAATTTAGGAAGATGCAAATGATAACCCTGTATACGAGACAGCAAAAGAGACACAGATGTATGGATCAGTCTTTGGGACTCTGTGGGAGAGGGTGAGGGTGGGATGATTTGGGAGAATGGCATTGAAACACGTATGTTGTCATATGTGAAATGAATCACTAGTTCAGGGTCAATGCATGTTATAGGATGCTCGGGGCTGGCATGCGGGGATGACCCAGAGTGAAGATAAAGGGAGGAGGGAGGTGGGAGAGGGGTTCAGGAGGGGGAACTTATGTAAACCCGGGGCGAATTCATGTCAATGTATGGCAAAACCAACCAATATAATATTGTAAAATAATTTGCCTCCAATAAAAAATAAATTAATTACAAAAAAAATAAAAAATAAAAATAAAAAGCAGAGACATTACTTTGTCAACAAAGGTCCATCTAGTCAAGGCTATGGTTTTTCTAGTAGTCATGTATGAATATGAGAGTTGACTATAAAGAAAGCTGAGCACAGAAGAATTGATACTTTTGAACTGTGGTGTTGGAGAAGACTCTTGAGAGTCCCTTGGACTGCAAGGAGATCCAACCAGTCCATCCTAAAGGAGATCAGTCCTGGGTGTTCATTGGAAGGACTGATGTTGAAGCTGAAACTCCAATACTTGGGCCACCTGGTGCAAAGAGCTGACTCATTTGAAAAGACCCTGATGCTAGGAAAGATTGAGGGCAGGAGGAGAAGGGGATGACAGAGGATAAGATGGTTGGATGGCATCACCGACTCAATGGACATGGGTTTGGGTGGACTCTGGGAGTTGGTGATGGACAGGGAGGCCTGGCATGCTGTGGTTCATGGGGTTGCAAAGAGTCGGACGTGACTGAGTGACTGAACTGAACTGAACTGAAACTAAAACAACCCAACTTTCAAGAACATGACTAGTAGAATGTTTGAAAATTCTAGAAACATAAGAGAACTTTATTATTAAACAATATGTTAGTTTTCCTTCAACCTCCAAATGTTTTGCTGGCAAAGCACCACTAAATGTAATTCATGGAAACAACCACTAATGTGAAAAAGTGCAGTACAGAAATGAAAACAATTTTCGTATGTTTCCTTATTTTTCAGATACCTTGTATATGCCCAGGTCTTACATGCCATACTCTATGCAGTGGACATTCTAATCTAGTTGCCTTTTATGAGTAATGAGGAGAAAGAGCAATGCTCTTCTATTGATCAATCCCACTGAATTCTGGTTATGCCTTTCTATTTAAATTTTGGTAACATTTGGTTTATAACATTATATAAGTTTCATGTGTAAAATGTTATATTTTAACTTCTGCATACACTAACAGCAAAAGTTTTGTTTCCATATGTCACCATTTAGTTGATCTCCTTTACACATTTTGCCCTCTCCCAACCACACTTACCCTCTGGTAATCACTACTCTGTTCTGTTTATCTATATGTTTGCTTTGGTTTGGTTTCATTTGTTCACTATTTTTTTTATATTCTACATTTGAATGAAGTCATGTGGTATTTTGGTATTTGCCTTTCTCCATCTGACCTATTTCACTTAGTATAGTACCCTCAAGTTCTGACTACCAAAACACTAATTTGAAAAGTTAAATGTACCCCTATATTTATTGAAGACTCATTTATAATAGGCAAAATATGGAACAAACCTAAGTGCCCATCAACAGATGAATGGAGAAATAATATATATATATATATATATATATATGTATGCATACTCATACACACACACACACACACACATACACACATATTTTTGTCCTTTTATACAATGTCCCTGATGCTGGGAAAAATGAGGGCAGAAGGAAAAGAGGGCATCAGAGGATGAGATGGCTGGATGACATCACTGATGCAATTGACATAAACTTGGGCAAACTTCAGGAGATGGTGAGGGACAGGGAGTCTTGGTGTGCAGCAGTTCATGGTGTCACAAAGAGTCAGACATGACTGAGTGACTGAACAACAACATACACACATACATATGTATTATATACATATATTTATATACAGTGGAATACTATTTGGCTATAAAAAAGATGAAATTTGATTATGAATTTTTGCCTAGGATATTTTTTTATTCTTTAATGACTGTGAACTTGAAATTATGCCATAATTGAAGTTCAATTTGTACGTCAAATTTTGAAAATGGTAGGATATCTGTAACTGTGCCTCAATGCTTAATGGAAAAAACTGGAAGGATTTGGGAGCCTGGGTTCAGATATTGCTGGTAAAGATTAATGGATTCCATGCTTAAATTCCTAAGAACATCCTCTCAAAGAGCTTGTGGGATCATCCCAAACCAAGAGAGTGAGAAGCCCAGTGCCCAGCCTCTGGCTACAGAATAGGATAAATAACACTGTGTAGATAATCAGGTTTGTTGGTCTAATGCAAGATCAAGGGTACTTTTCACGTGTTCTTTGATTTCTACAAGACTAGTGCCTTCAGAGAGACAGAAGGGACCTGATTATGGACTGTCTTGAGATCTGTTCTTTTTTTTTTCCCTTTTAATTTTTTTTTTATTTTATTGGAGGCAAATTACCTTACATTAATATATTGGTTGGTTTTGCCATACATTGACACGAATCCACCCCGGGTGTACATGTGTTCCCTTTCTTGAACCCCCCTCCCACCTCCCTCTTCCCCATATCCTCCCTCCAGGTCATCCCCGTACACCAGCCCCAAGCATCCTGTATCATGCGTCAAACCTGGACTGGTCACATATGATAATATACATGCTACAATGCTGTTCTCCCCAATCATCCCACCTTCACCCTCTCCCACAGAGTCCCAAAGACTGTTCTGTATACCTATGTCTCTTTTGCAGTTTCTTATACAGGGTTAAGGTTACCATCTTTCTAAATTCCATATATATGCATTAGTATACTGTATTGATGTTTTTCTTTCTGGCTTACTTCACTCTATAATAGGCTCCAATTTCATCCACCTCATTAAAACTGATTCCAATGTATTCTTTTTGATGGCTGAAAAATTCTCCATTGTGTATATGTACCAAAGCTTTCTTATCCATTCATCTGCAGATGGACATCTAGGTTGCTTCCATGTCCTGGCTATTATAAACAGTGCTGCAATGAACATTGGAGTACATGTGTCTCTTTCAATCCTGGTTTCCTCAGTGTATATGCCCAGGAATGAGATTGCTGGATAATATGGCAGTTCTATTTCCAGTTTTTTGAGGAATCTCCACACTGTTCTCCATAGTGGCTGTACTAGTTTGCATTCCCACCAACAGTGTAAGAGGGTTCCCTTTTCTCCATACCCTCTCCAGCATTCATTGCATGTAGACTTTTGGATAGCAGCCATTCTGACTGTTGTGAAATGGTATCTCATTGTGGTTTTGATTTGCATTTCTCTGATTATGAGGGATGTTGAGCATTTTTTCATGTGTTTGTTAGCCATCTTTATGTCTTCTTTGGAGAAATGTCTGTTTAGTTCTTTGGCCCATTTTTTGATTGGGTCACTTAATTTTCTGGAATTGAGCTGCAGGAGCTGCTTGTATATTTTGGAGATTAATCCTTTATCAGTTGCTTCATTTGCTATTATTTTCTCCCATTCTGAAGGCTGTCTTTTCACCTTGCTTATAGTTTCCTTTGCTGTGCAGAAGCTTTTGATTTTAATTAGGTCCCATTTGTTTATTTTTGCTTTTATTTCCAATATTCTGGGAGGTGGGTCTTGGAGGATCCTGCTGTGATTTATGTCGGAGAGTGTTTTGCCTACATTCTCCTCTAGGAGTTTTATAGAAAGCCCAGAGATAAATCCACGCACCTATGGACACCTTATCTTCGACAAAGGAGGCAAGAATATAAAATGGACAAAAGACAGTCTCTTTAACAAGTGGTGCTGGGAAAACTGGTTCACCACTTGTAAAAGAATGAAACTAGAACACTTCCTAACACCATACACCAAAATAAACTCAAAATGGATTAGAGAGCTAAATGTAAGACCAGATTCTATAAAACTCCTAGAGATCTGTTCTTAGAAAGACACTGGTCTTTCCAACTTCTGGAGTACCTATGAACTCTTCAAGAAATAAGATGGACAATAGGGGAGACATTGTATATTCTATGGGCTCTCTGCCTATCTGTGGCTACTTTTGGTAATAGCTCCTGGTAGGAAAAGTAATGCTACCATCCATGGGAGTACAGATGAGAATGGATCTATTGCATAATATCTTTATTTAACAAGTACTTTTCCCAGGCTGCTGCGTTGGATTTGGTTATTAGAACAGCAGACTGATTCTCAGACACCATCTTAAAAACAGTGACTTTTCTTGTTAACTTATCAAGTCAAATTTTCTTTTAATCAGGTAAATTTTAAAGGCATTTTTCCTTTAAAATAATTCTTAAATCTTTATCAAATTTATGTGTAAGAAAATTTACATGTCTGAAATGTACAGATTGATAATGTATCTACCATTCCAGTTAAGGTGGAAGACATTTCTATCTAGCTCAGAATTTCCTTTGTGCTCCTTTATAGTAAATCTCCAACACCTCCCAAACCTTTCCCCATGTAACAACTGGCCTTTTTTCTTTGTAAACTGTAGGTTCATTTCATATGTTCTAGAACTTCCTGTAAATTAAACCATGTAGAATATACTCCTTGGTGTTTATCTTCTTCTGCTTAGCACAGGGTCTCTGAACTCTATGTTTTTGTGTGCATCAGCAGCTTTTCTTTATATTACTATCATTATTACTATTATTTTATGTGAAAATAACACACATCTTCTAAGTTCAATAGCTTATGGGAATTTAAGTTCTTTCTGGTATATGAATTATGCTACTAGGGACCTCTACATACAAGTCTTTCTGTGAACATGCATTTTTAATTCTCTTAGGTAAAAATATAAGTGGAATTTCTAGATTATGTGGTAAATAATCTACCTTTATAAGAAACAATAAAATTGTTTTTAAAAATAGTTGTGCCATTTTACAATTCCACCAGCAGTAGATGAGATTTGCAATTGCTCCACTTTCCTACAAACACTTGACATTATCAGGCTCTTAAATTATAGCTATTATAATAGGTGTGAGGTGGTATCTCATTGTGGTTTCAATTTGCATTTCGTGATTACTTATTTTATGATTTGATTTTATTTGATTTTTATATAAATATATACTTATATTTTATTTTATGATTTTATGATTACTTATGAGATTCTTTTTATATATTTATTAATAATTGCTATATTCTCTTTTGTGAAAGACCAGTACCAGTCTTCTGCACATTTTTATTGGGTGGTTTGTCTGTTTATTACTAAGGTAGAATTATTTATATAAACTGAATAGCCATCCTTTGTAACATATAGCTGTTGCAAGTATTTTATCCTGGCCTGTGGCTTGCTTTTTCATTTTCTTAATAGTGCATTTTAAGAGTAGACATTTTTACTTTTTATGAAGTCCAATTCATAAATTTCCTTTTTATAATTCATATATTTTGGTCCTGTGAAATAAATTATTAAAAGAAGTATTAATAATAATAATTACTATTGTTATTATCTTAAGAATTATTAAGAGCATGGACTTGGGGGTTACATAGACCTGGATTCCAGTGGCATTGCCACTTACCCTGAAACCCTGGACAAGCAACCTAACCTCCACATTTCTCACTTTTCTGATTTGTAAAATGGGGATAATTCTATTATCTACATTCCAAAACTGTTGTGGGAGTTAATAAAGATAGCATATGTGAAATATTTCATGCAGTTCCTGGAATAGCAAGCACTTGTTAAAGGGTAGCAGTTATGTTTACAATGTGTGTCTTTGGAACTTTGTTATCATCTTTTTAACACTCCTCTTCTCCTTCTTCATCTGAGGCAGGAGACAAGAAAATTTCTCTACATGTGTTGAATGGCCAACTCTGTAAGAGTATTGTAGCTAAACGTTGCTCTAAGCACACTTTGGCTCTTAATGAAGGTATAAAGACTGTGTGTGCTTAGTCTCTTCAGTCATGTTCGACTCTGTGCATCCCTATGGACCATAGCCCGCCAGGCTGCTCTGTTCATGGGATTCTTCAGGAAAAAGTACTGGAGTGGATTGCCATGCTCTTCTCCAGGGGATCTTCCCAACCCAGGGATCGAACCCCCATCTCTTACATCTCCTAAATTGGCAGGTGGATCCTTTACCACTAGTGCCACCTGGGAAGCCCTGAAACAAGAGGGTCACAGAGGCCAATGAGTTGGGTCCAGAATGGCCATTAACCACCTTAAGCAATAGCCACCCAGTTCTGAAGACTTGCTTCTTTGGGCCCAGAGCATCACATATCTCGTGGATCATCAAGCTCCCTTTTTCAGACAGGGTCTCCTATGTTTGATTCTGAGTCCCATTTTAAAAAATATCCTCTCAAATTCAGAAAGATAGTACTATCCTGACCTTGTCATAATTAACAATAGCTGTTTCTTGCTAATGAGCTATTACCTGAAGCTCCACATAATTCTTCTGATAGGTACACTGACTGACTAACAAGATTTGAACACTCTCAAATCAGCTGGCAAGTCTTTGGAAAATGACACTGAAAAAGTTCTTTGATGCTTACTTACCAACCTTACCCACTATATGTGAATGACAAGTACAGGGTTGCTGAGTACGGAAGTTTGTCTTTAGCATGTGCTTAGCATATTAAGCCATTTTAAAGCTCTCTTTAATGGATTATCCGATAGGGATTAGATGCAGTCTCTACTACTTCCCCATGGATAAACACCTACTTAGAGCATTATCATTGAATAATTTTCATAAAGAACAACTGCCTTTTTAAAAAAGATACTATCCAAAAATACTATTAATCAGACAAGTCTTTCTAAGAAATCCTTAATCCGATTACTATGAAGATTGCCTTTTCTTAATATATGTGTCAGCTTTACCAATATTTCTAGTGGAAAAAAAATAAACACACACTCCCCTATGCAGAAAGAACAAATAGAGAAACAGAGAACAAGAGGCCTTAGCTAAGAAGCATAGTAGGAAATGGAGTTTTCTGCTCAACTAAACTCTCTGCTTAGGGAGGTAGTGAAGCATAGTAGAAAGAATGATGGAGTTTAGAATCAAAGTAAGGAGTTAAGTCCCATTTTCACTAATTATTACCTGTGTGGCTTTGAGTCACAACCTCCCTGATCATGTGGAAAATTTGGGATAGGACTGCTTATGTTACAGAGCCATTGATAAAATTCAAATTTAGGTATTAAAAATTTATAAAATCTAAAAGTAAGATAAGGGAAGGGAAGAGTAATGAGTTCAGTTCAGTACACTTCAGTCACTCAGTCGTGTCCGACTCTTCGCAACCCCATGAATCACAGCACGCCAGGCCTCCCTGTCCATCACCAACTCCCGGAGTTCACTCAAACTCATGTCCATCGAGTCGGTGATGCCATCCAACTATCTCATTCTCTGTCATCGCCTTCTCCTCCTGCCCCCAATCCCTCCCAGCATCAGAGTCTTTTCCAGTGTGTCAACTCATCGCATGAGGTGGCCAACGTATTGCAGTTTCAGCTTTAGCATCAGTCCTTCCAAAGAACACCCAGGATTGATCTCCTTTAGAATGAACTGGTTGGATCTCCTTGCAGTCTAAGGGACTCTCAAGAGTCTTCTCCAACACCACATTTCAAAAGCATCAATTCTTTGGCGCTCAGCTTTCTTCACAGTCCAACTCTCACATCCATACATGACCATGGAAAAAACCATAGCCTAGATGGACCTTTGTCGGCAAAGTAATGTCTCTGCTTTTTAATATGCTATCTAGGTTGGTCATAACTTTCCTTCCAAGGAGTAAGCGTCTTTTAATTTCATGGCTGTAATCAGCATCCGCAGTGATTTTGGAGCCCAAAAAAATAAAGTCTGACACTGTTTCCACTGTTTCCCCATCTATTTCCCATGAAGTGATGGGACCAGATGCCATGATCTTAGTTTTCTGAATGTTGAGCTTCAAGCCAACCTTTTCACTCTCCTTTTTTACTTTCATCAATAGGCTTTTTAGTTCCTCTTCACTTTCTGCCATAAGGGTGGTGTCATCTGCATCTCTGAGGTTATTGATATTTCTCCTGGCAATCTTGATTCCAGCTTGTGCTTCTTCCAGCCCAGCGTTCCTCATGATGTACTCTGCATATAAGTTAAATAAGCAGGGTGACAATATACAACCTTGACGTACTCCTTTTCCTATTTGGAACCAGTCTGTTGTTCCACGTCCAGTTCTAACTGTTGCTTCCTGACCTGCATACAGGTTTCTCAAGAGGCAGGTCAGGTGGTCTGGTATTCCCATCTCTTTCAGAATTTTCCACAGTTTATTGTGATCCACACAGTCAAAGGCTTTGGCATAGTCAATGAAGCAGAAATAGATGTTTTTCTGGAACTCTCTTGCTTTCTCCATAATCCAGCGGATGTTGGCAATTTGATCTCTGGTTCCTCTGCCTTTTCTAAAACCTGCTTGAACATCTGGAAGTTCACAGTTCAAATATTGCTGAAGCCTGGCTTGGAGAATTTTGAGCATGACTTTACCAGCATGTGAGATGAGTGCAATTGTACTTATATCCTGAAACCATCCAGGTAAGGACTTTCAATTAGATATCCCTTGTAGTGAAGATGGAATTGGACTGTCCAGACTTCTCATCAATAAGAGGCTCGTTGCCCCAACAGCTGGAGGTGTGTCAGCACACACACACTTCAGCTTTTAACCCATTCATGAATTAATTCAGCTGCACAGAGCTGCCTCATTTAATAAATGATTAAGGCTAAGATATGAAGGACCACCATAGAAACAGAAAAATCAATTAGGACACTTTCATAGTTTTCCAGGTGAGAGATAATGGCAACTTGGCTAAGATCTGTGGCATTTGAAATAGAGGCTTCCCAGGTGGCTCAGTGAAAAAAAAATCCAGCTTCCAGTGCAGGAGATGCAAGAGATATGAGTTCAGTCCCTGGGTCGGAAAGATTCCCTGGAGGAGGAAATGGCAACCCACTCCAGTATTTTTGCTTGGAAAACCTCATGGACAGAGGGCAGGCTACAGTCCATGGGGTTGCAAAGAGTCAGATATGATTTAGCAACTGAGCACAGATATATTGAAGATATGCTTTGGATGTAGATTTTAAAAGACTCAAAATGAGAAGAAGAATGGAGTAAAAGGTACACTATAGATTTTTGACTAGGTATGAAGTTTTGTTTTTAAAACCATCTTAATTTTGAGATTCTTCGTAGACAACCACTGGTTATCAGAGGTTGGATCTATGCAAACTTGGGCCAGATGACAATGATACAGAGGACAGATAGTAGGTAAGTGTGGAACTGAAAATTATATGAATTTTGGTTTCATTTAAGCTGACCTAAACTCTAAGTCTGACACAACTAAGCAACTTAACTTAGCACAGCAAACTCTAAATACCTTTTAAATCAAAGTACTATAACTGTAGCTTTTGTAACTTCATTGTACTGGCATGAATTAAATAAGTCTTGTAAAATTATTTGAATACTGGATCCAGAGTTCAGGCCAACTTAATTTTTTTAAAAAGGAACAAAATATAAATAATGTAAAAAATAGGCTTCTAATGTGAAGAACTATTGATCCTTTAGGAAGGATTTTTTTAAATTTATTTATTTTAATTGGAGGCTAATTGCTTTACATTATTGTATTGGTTTTGCCATACATTGACATGAATCTGCCCTGGGTGTACATGTGTTCCCCATCTTGAACCCCCTCTCACGTCCCTCCCCATCCCATCCCTCTGGTTCGTCCCAGTACACCAGACCTGAGCATCCTATATCATGCATCAAACCTGGACTGGAGATTCATTTCACATATGATAATATACATGTTTCAATGCCATTCTCCCAAATCATCCCACCCTCGCCCTCTCCCACAGGGTCCAAAAGACTGAATTTTTTTTAAGTATACAAATACAGTAAAACTTTGAGATAAATCAAGGTCTTCTCAAACTAGTTTTTGAGTAAGAAAAGCCAGTTTAATACTTTATGGTTTTAAAATAATCTTTACTGACTGAAAAAATTAGAATGAGGAATAGCAGTATAGTACTGATTGGAGAAAGGGAAAAATTGTTCCCTTACTCATAGGCACTTACTGTGGAGTTATCTTGAATTGACCCCATTATATAAAATTTCCTGAGACTTATCTTAAGAATTGATAGATTGAGATTGATCAAGATACCTAGAATGGTATAGGACACTGAGATGGGTTCCTTTGAAGCTTTTTAAAAAAAGAAACATGCAATTGAAATCTTACCATTTGATTATAGAGCAGAATTTAGAATAAAATGATTGCATTATATGTGGGACTTCCCTGGTGGTCCAGTGGTTAAGATTCCGTGCTTCCAACGCAGGCGCATGGGTTCAATCCCTGGTTGGGAAACTAAGATCCCACATGCTATATGGCACGGCCAAAATATATTTAAAAAAAAAAAGATTCCATTATATGAACCTGTTAGAGAGGTTTTAGTTACAGAAAGTACTTGATTTAAATTTAGAAGGCAATGAATTAGGTTCATGGTTAGGGAGTTGCCAGAGTAGCATCATAAAAAAAGCCCTATTGTGGATATCAAGGAAGTATCTAAACTACAGCATTATTCATAATTCCTGTCATTCTTAGATTGAAAAGGAAGCTAAAAATTCAAAAATGTGAAATACACAAGTATACCTTTCATGTGTTATATTTCAAGTTCACTCATGGACTTTACTCTTGCCTGGAGACTCCCATGGACGGAGGAGCCTGGTGGGCTGCAGTCCATGGCGTCACTAAGAGTCGGAGATGACTGAGTGATTTCACTTTCATGCATTGGAGAAGGAAATGGCAATCCACTCCAGTGTTCTTGCCTGGAGAATCCCAGGGATGCGGGAGCCTGTTGGGCTGCCATCTATGGGGTCACACAGAGTCGGACATGACTGAAGTGACTTAGCAGCAGCAGCAGTAGACAACCAGGTAGAGATTTAAAGGACATAGTATATACATGATTTTGTAACTCGGGGAGAAATCAGGGTAGGAAATACAGATGTCAGAGTCTTCTGCATAAGATTGTTGTTTAGTCACTCAGTCTTGTCTGACTCTGCAACCCCATGGACTGCAGCACGCCAGGCTTCCCTGTCCTTCATCATCTCCCAGAGCTTGCTCAAACTTATGTCCATTGAGTCTGGGATGCCATCCAACCATCTTATCCTGTCATCCCCTTCTCCTCATGCCTTCAATCTGACCCAGCATCAGAGTCTTTTCTAATGAGTCAGCTGTTTGCATCAGGTGGCCAAAGTATTGGAGTTTCAGCCCAAACATCAGTCCTTCCAATGAATATTCAGGACTGATTTCCCTTAGGATTGACTGGTTTGATCTCCTTGTATTACAAGCAACTCTCAAGAGTCTTCTCCAACACCACAGTTCAAGAGCATTAATTCAAAAAAGCACAAATGCAAAGAAATGAACAGAGGAAAATTTATGCGTCGAACCTGGACTGGTCATTTATGATAATATACATGCTACAATTCCATTCTCTCCAATCATTCCACCTTCACCCTCTCCCACAGAGTCCCAAAGACTGTTCTAAATGCCTATGTCTCTTAAAAAAATAAATAAAAAAATAAAAAAATCTAAAAAAAAAAAAAAAAGAGCATTAATTCTTCAACACTCAGCCTTCTTTATGGTTCAACACTCACATCCATACATGACTACTAGAAAAACCATAGGTTTGACTAGGTGGACTTTTGTTGGCAAAGTAATGTCTCTGCTCTTTAATATGCTATCCAGATTTGTCATAGAGTTTCTTCCAAGGAGCAAGTATCTTTTAATTTCATGGCTGCAGTCACCAATTGCAGTGATTTTGGAGTCCAAAAAATAAAGTCTCTCACTGTTTCCAATGTTTCCCATTTATTTGTCATGAAGTGATGCAAACAGATGCCATAATCTTAGTTTTTTGAATGTTGAGTTTTAAGCCAACTTTTTCACTCTCTTCTTTCACCTTCATCAAGAGGCTCTTTAGTTCTTCTTCACTTTCTGCCATAAGGGTGGTGACATCTGCGTATCTGAGGTTATTGATAATTCTCCTGGCAATCTTGATTCCAGCTTGTGCTTCATTCAGCCTGGCATTTCGCCCAATGTATTCTGCATAGAATTTAAATAAACATGGTGACAATATACAGCCTTGATGTACTCCTTTCCCAATTTGGAACCAGTTCATTGTTCCATGTCCAGTTCTAACTGTTGCTTCTTGACCTGCTTACAGGTTTCTTAGGAGGCAGGTAAGGTAGTCTGGTATTTCCATCTCTTTAAGAATTTTCCACAGTTTGTTGTGAGCCATGCAGTAAAAAGTTTTAGTATAGTCAATGAAGCAGAAGTAGATGTTTTTCTGGAATTCTCTTGCTTTTTCTATGATCCAACAGATATTGGCAAGTTGACTTCTGGTTCCTCTGCCTTTTCTAAATCTAGCTTGAACATCTGGAAGTTCTCGGTTCACATACTGCTAAAGCATAGCTTGGAGAATTTTGAGTATTACTTTGCTAGAGTGTGAAATGAGTACAATTGTCTGGTAGTTTGGGCATTCTTTGGCATTGCCTTTTTTGGGATTTGAGTGAAAACTGACCTTTTCCAGTCTCAGCCACTGCTGAGTTTTCCAAATTTGCTGGCATATAGAATGTAGCACTTTCACAACATCATCTTTTAGGATTTGAAATAGCTCAGCTGGAATTCCATCATCTTCACTAGCTTTCTTCATAGTGATGCTTCCTAAGATCCACTTGACTTTGCACTCCAAGATGTCTGGCTCTAGGTGAGTGATCACTCCATCATTGTTATCTGGGTCATTAAGATGTTTTTTGTATGGTTCTTCTGTGTATTCTTGCCACCTCTTCTTAATATCATCTGCTTCTGTTAGGTTCATACCATTTCTGTCCTTTATTGTGCCCATCTTTGCACAAAATTTTCCCTTGGTATCTCTAATTTCTTGAAAAGATCTGTAGTCTTTCCCATTCTATTGTTTTCCTCTATTTCTTTGCATTGTTCACTTAGGAAGGCTTTCTTATCTGTCCTTGCTATTCTTTGTAACTCTGCATTCAGATAGGTATATCTTTCCTTTTCTCCTTTGCCTTTTGCTTCTCTACTTTCTTCAGATATTTGTAAAGCTGCCTCAGACAATCATTTTGCCTTTTTGCATTTCTTTTCTTGGAGATGATTTTGATCACCATAACGGCATGAGACTAAATGAGATTGTATCCCTAGTATATGGAAACCTAGGTCTCTGTATCATTTAGTTGTGGAGAAAAATGTTTGTCAATCTAATATATTGTTGTAGAAATACAGCACTTAATCAACTATATGACTTAAATTCAGTAACCAGATGATTCAGAAAAATTATTCATTTAAATGAATAGTTTTGTGGGTTTGCTGTTGTTTTCTTTATGCTAATAATTACACTGATTGTACTACGTGCATAATGGTTTGTATTCATCATCTCATTTAATCCTCACAACAAATCTAGGTGAATGCTTCTATCATCCTGATGTTACAGATAAAGAAACCAAGGTTCAGAGAAACAAAACAATTTGGACCAGATCACACTCTTCAGTAGATGATGGAGGAGGTCTAATGGCTCTTTAACCTCCACATGGAGTATAATATAATAACAACAGTAATAGCCATTAATGGAGTACCTAGTGTGTTCAGGTTCAATGCTATACTGCTTTGCATGGATTATCTCATTCTCAGAAAAAAACCTACTTACTATCCTCATTTTACAGATGATGAAACCTAGGTTTAGAGATGCTAAGTAACTCTACCAAAATCTTATAGTTAGTGAATGGTGCTTCAAAAATACTTTTGTATGATTCCATAACTCATACTCTTAACCACTATATCATACTGCCTTTCATTTCGAATGGCCTTAGGTAAATAGAGAATTTCGTTTCCTGAATAAGGCAGCATAGCTATCCACAAATGTCAAGCAAATTGAAAGTATAACATTAAAAATTATGGGTAATTAAAAAAATATATTTTATTAGAAAAAAGCTGAAGGTAGCTATTAAAAATCAGCAAGATATTTGCAAAATATCTCTTTAAGCCTTTTCTACAGCTATCATCTTTAAATATGCAATGGTGAAAATGTGAATCTGACTTTGCTTCTGAATCTAAATTGTTTGTGGCCATGAAACAGAATGAGTATCACTAACTGACATGTAATTGAACTGACGGCCTTAGCTTGAGGTGAGGACACTGTTCTCAAACACTTAGTGGACTTGTTCTTCTATTAGCCATCTTGGAAAGACTGGGTGATGTCCTAAAGGCAAGAATTATTTCGTTGGGTCCAAAAATCCCTCGATGTGACATAAACATAAAGGTGTAACTGCAGTTTTCTTCTCCTGTCACTATTTTTTAGCTCCCAGGGAAAGGATTTCTACATGGGTTATAAATATCTATTCTTAACAGGTATTTAGTGAGAACATGCAGAATCTATGCTGCTACTGCTAAGTCGCTTCAGTCGTGTCCAACTCTATGCTGCCTCATAGACGGCCGCCCACCAGGCTCCCCCATCCCTGGGATTCTCCAGGCAAGAACACTGGAGTGGGTTGCCATTTCCTTCTCCAATTCATGAAAGGGAAAAGTGAAAGTGAAGTCGCTCAATCGTGTCCGACTCTTAGTGACCCCATGGACTGCAGCCCACCAGGCTCCTCCGTCCATGGGATTTTCCAGGCAGAAGTACTGGAGTGGGATGCCATTGCCTTCTCCAATCTATAGCACATATATAATTGTCCTTGTTGTTACTGTTTAGTCACTCAGTCGTGTCTGACTCTTTGCAACCCCATGGACTGTAGCCCACCAGGATCCTCTGTCCATGGGATTTCCCAGGCAAGAATACTAGGTTTGGTTGTCATTCCCTTCTCCGGGGGATCTTCCCAATCCAGGGATCAAACCTGGATGGCAGGCAGGTTATTTACCACTGAGCCACCAGGGTAGCCATAATTCCTCTGGGAATGCCAAAAATTTTTGAATGTTTTGGATGAGCCTTGTCTGAAGACCTAGTGATGGAAAATTTGTCTCTGGAGAGTCCTTATCAGACACAATATTTGTCAAATTAGTAAATAAACCTTCTAAATCTCAAGCCAAAGTACTGTTCAGGAGTGTGAATTTAAAGCACGATGGTAAGCCCATTATTATTTTTTTCCCATTTGCCTTCCACTTTTTAAAATTTTATTTTATTTTTAATTGGCGAATAATTACAATATTGTGATGATTTCTGCCATACATCAACATGAATCAGCCACAGGTATACATATGTCCCCTCTCTCTTAAACATCCCTCCCACCTCCCTCCCCATCCCACTCCTCTAGATTGTCACAGAGCACCTGCTTTGGATTCCTTGTGTCATACAGCAAATTCCCACTAGCTATCTATTTTACCTATGGTAATGTATACATTTCAATACTATTCTCTCAAGTCATCCCACCCTCTTCCTTCCCCACTGGGACCATAAGTCTGTTCTTTATGTCTGTGTCTCCTTTGCTGCCATACAAATAGGCTCATCAGTACCGTCTTTCTAGACTCTATATATTTGCATTAATATATATTTGTCTTTCTCTTTGTGACTTACTTCACTCTGTATAATAGGCTCTAGGTTCATCCACCTCATTAAAATTGATTCAAATTTTCATCCACCTCATTTATAGCTGAGTATTCCATTGTGTATATGTACCACAATTTCATTATCTGTTCATTTGTCGATGGGCATCTAGGTTGCTTCAATGTCCTCGCTATTGTAAATAGTCCTGCAGTGAACATTGGGGTTCATGTGTCTTTTTCAGTTATGGTTTCCTCAGGGTATATATGCCCATGTCGACTAAAAGGATGCACAACTTGAGAGTTGCGAGTGAAGTTTTATTTGGGGCAAAATGAGGACTGCAGCCTGGGAGGTAGCACCTCAGATAGCTCTGAGAGACTCCTCCAAAGAGGTAGTGGGGAAAGGTCAATATATAAGATTTTGGTGAAGGGGGAGTTCAGTGCAATCAAGTGCTTACTTTGCAAAAGGTTTTCGGCTAGCCATGAGTATCTGGTATCATCATGAAGGAATTTAGTGCTTTTCTAGATATGAGAAGATGCAAGGCTTGGGATCATAAAATCTGTTCCTGAAAATATTCAACTATCTAAAGACCTGTCCCACCAGATTCCCTGGAGCACAGAGTACCACACTCCACCCTGAACTCCCTCAGTGGGTATTGAAGGTCAATAGCTGCAGCAACACAGTGTGCAGTCTCTGCAGAGGCAGATCACAAATGCCCTTTTTGTTCAGTCGTTGGCAATGCTCTTGGCAAGTGCCAATTTGTAGTTGACACGCAGTAGTGGAATTGCTGGGTCATATGATAGTTTTATTCCTAGGTTTTTAAGTAATCTCCATACTGTTCTCCATAGTGGCTATATCAATTTGCATTCCCACCAGCAGTGAGAGAGGGTTCCCTCTTCTCTACACCCTCTCCAGCATTCATTGTTTGTAGATTTTTTGATGATGGCCATTCTGATTTGTGAGCTTCCCTTGTGGCTCAGCTGGTAAAGAATCTGCCTGCAATGCAGGAGACCTGGGTTTGATCTCTGAGTTGGGAAGATCCCCTGGAGAAGGGAAAGGCTACCCATTCTGGTATTCTGGCCTGGAGAATTTCTTGGGATGTACAGTCCATGGGGTCGCAAAGAATCAGACACGACTGAGCGACTTTCACTCACTCACTCACTCATTCTGATTTGTGTGATATCTCATTGTACTTTTGATTTGCAGTTCTCTAATAATGAGCGATGTTGAGCATCTTTTTCCTGTGGTTATTTGTCATCTGTATCTCTTTGGAGAAATGTCTGTTTAGTTCTTCTGCCCAGTTTTTGATTGGGTTGTTTGTTTTTCTAGTATTGATTTGTATGAAATGCTTGTATATTTTGGAGATTAATCCTTTGTCAGTTGTTTCATTTGCTATTATTTTTAAACTAAGTATGTCTCCTCTAAGTAGTGAGGATTTCCTCTGGAATAAGGCTCGAGCTCAAAGTAAAACGGATGCCTTGCTGCCTGTGATCCTTTCAAAAACAAAGTTCTGAAGGGCTCAGTAAAGGATGTGGTGAATATTGAATGGATGACACTAAAGTGTAAAGCTTTCCACAGAGACCTGCTTGTCTACAGGGAAGGACCATGTGTAGAATCAGTTCGCTATCTTGTTTGTTTTAAAGCTCTTGTTAATCTTCTATGACAATCACTGATTGTAGGCGTTTGGCTTAAAATAATTGTAAGTGAAGGGTGAATATCAGTCCACAGTTATGTTGCCAAGGAAGAGAAAGTCTTTAGTCTCTGGTTCTCTGAAGCTACTAACACACACACACACACACACACACACACATCCACTGGCACTCTGATGGAAATCTTAAGCTGACTCATCTATGTAGCTTACCACATTCACTCAGGCCAGCATTCCCTCTGGCCTAACTATGTGTGTGTGTATGTGAGGAGAGGGGGCAGTAATGATGGCTCAGTTCAGTGATGCTCACTCCTCTGTCATCACTACCAAGCAAGTTTAAATGCTCCTAGTAACTATTCTTTGAGGGTGCTCCAGATTGGAAAGTTCCACTTGATTAATTTCAAATGTTCTGCCTTTTAATAATATTGTAATTATAGTAAATTTGATAATGGCCTGACAACCAAATGTTTTAAAATATTCATGTAGGAGCTCACATGCCCTGGTGGATCAGACCATAAAGAATCTGCCTGCCAAGTATGAGACACAGGTTAGATCCCTGGGTCGGGAAGATCCCCTGGAGAAGCCTTGCAGGCATCTGTCCATGGGGTCATAAAGAAATAGACACAACTGAGCAACTAACACTTTCACACTTCATACACTTAATATGTATGCTCAGCAGAAGCACAGTAAATTATGTTTATTTTCATGAACTGAATTAATAGTAATAATAACAAGAATAGCTAACAGTAATAGCACAGAGACTGCTTAGGATTTTCAAAATACCAGTTCCTCCAAGCACCATATCCTGTGGACAAACGCACAGCTAAGTACATAGGAGCTGTCAGACACCAGCTAAAACAGCAGCAGTGTGTTTCTCAGTAGGAATGTTTCGGTGTTCCAATATTATGGTTCTTGGTATTGTAAATGGGATGTGTTTTTCTATTTCCATTATCTTTCAATTATAGAATAAGGGAGTACATAGGATTCTTTGAGGTAATCTCTTCCCACTTCTTTTTCAATGAGATTATCATTTCTCTAACACTTATGACAGATAGGCATTTTGACTTTCTTTGAATGTGTCTGCTGCTGTTGCTAAGTCACTTCAGTCGTGTCCGACTCTGTGTGACCCCATAGACGGAAGCCCACCAGGCTCCCCCGTCCCTGGGGTTCTCCAGGCAAGAACACCGGAGTGGGTTGCCATTTCCTTCTCCAATGTGTGAAAGTGAAAAGTGAAAGTGAAGTCATTCAGTCATGTCCGACCCTTAGCGACCACACGGACTGCAGCCTACCAGGCTCCTCCATCCATGGGATTTTCTAGGCAAGAGTACTGGAGCAGCTTGCCATTGCCTTCTCCATTGAATGTGTCTAATGACATGGAATTTACATTACCCCCCCCCAAAAAAAAGTCTTTTCCATTGCTGAAGAACTCTGACTTTTAGAAAAGTCCCTTTCGGTGTTGATTATAACCCTAACCATCACAACAACTTTTACTCCCTTGAATAATATTTAACAAGCCTATTCCTTTTCTACAGGACAGTGTTTATGTTTTTAATGCAGATAACCACTGCCCAACTACCTATGACAAATCCCACTCACAGCAAATTCTTCTCGAGTTTGAAAACCCATATTTTCCATATCAGTTTGTTCTTCATCAGAGTTCATCTTGAAACCTGCCCCCTTTCCTTTGGAAGTATATGACCTTGGTTCAAGTACTGGCCTGCTATGCAAATTATAAAATGGGAAAAATGGTTACTACTACAAGATATTTTGTGAGAATTAAACTGACAGGAAATATTTATTTAATATTATTTGTAAAGTACTAGTTTACCTATTTTACATGTTAACTCATTTAATTGTAATAACAAATCTATGAGAGAGTTACTTTTATTATTTCCCTATTTTACACAGAAGAATGGTACAACAAGAAACCCTTGTCCAAAGTTACATAATTAATTTTGGCAATGTGAGGATTTGAACCCAGGCAGTCTGGTTCTAGAGCCTTCACCTTTAACCATCATGATTTATTGTCTTTACTGAATGAATATGGATAGATAGGTAGATAGATAGATAGACAGAACCTAATGTAGTGTCTAGTATAGTAGTAGATTGATAAATTTTCATTTTCTTTCCCCAGATCTTCTTTCTAATCAGAGATCACCTATATATAAGTGTTGAAGTAAATTTTATTCAAGGTGACTAACATAAGTATCATTCAGCCCTAGATATGGGGCTGGAACCTATATACTGAAAGGGTTGAGGCTAGGCATCTGCCAACTCATCTTGCTAATAGCAATAATACCAAGTCCCAAAGTTAGGCTCTGGTGTCACACTGACATTGTGTGAAATCATAACCATGAATTAGCTCTGCCAGTGATTATCCATGTAACCTTGAACGGATAAGTTAATCTCTCTGAACTTCAGTTTCTTCATTTGAAACTTAGGACTAATGATACTTATTTAGGAGAGTGGCTCTGGGAAATAATATACTTAATGTATGTGAAAGCACCTGCCGCCAGTGCCTGTCATACAGTAGATACTTGGTAAATGATAACTTCATTTCTTTATGATATGAAAGAGAATAAGTTTCTTCTACAAAGTCACCATAGGGTGATCATTCACATCCAAATCATAAAACTGTATTCATGTTTTACTTTATTTGGACATAGAGGTCTTATTTGGGTTTTTCTAATTTCAATTTATACAATACTTTTTTAAAATTGAAGTACAGATGATTTAGAGTGTTATGTTAGTTTCTGGTATATTGCCAAGTGATTCAGTATGCACACACTATAACTATGCTATGCAGTAGGACCTTACTGTTTATCTGTTTTACATATAGTAGTTTGTATTTGCTAATCACAAGCTCCTAATTTATCCCTTCCTCCACTTCTCCCCTTTGGTAATTGTAAGTTTGTTTTCTGTCTGTGAGTCCGTTTCTTCTTTGTAGATATGTTCATTTGTATCATTTTTTAATATTCCACATATAAGTGATATCATATTTTTGTCTTTGACATCATTTAGTAAGATAATTCGGAGAAGGCAATGGCACCCCACTCCAGTACTCTTGCCTGGAAAATCCCATGGATGGAGAAGCCTGGTGGGCTGCAGTCCATGGTGTCGCTAAGAGTCGGACATGACTGAGCAACTTCACTTTCACTTTTCACTTTCATGCATTGGAGAAGGAAATGGCAACCCACTCCAGTGTTCTTGCCTGGAGAATCCCAGGGACAGAGGAGCTTGTTGGGCTGCCGTCTATGGGGTCGCACAGAGTTGGACACAACTGAAGCGACTTAGCAGCAGCAGCAGCAGTAAGATAATCTCCATCCATGTTGCTGCAAATGGCATTATTTTGTTCTTTTTATGGCTGAATAATATTCCATTATATATGTGTGTATGTATGTGTATATATATATATGTATATATGATGTGGTGTGTATATATGTATGCTGCTGCTGCTGCTGCTAAGTCACTTCAGTCATGTCCGACTCTGTGCGACCCCATAGATGGTAGCCCACCAGGCTCCGCCATCTCTGGGATTCTCCAGGCAAGAACACTGGAGTGGGTTGCCATTTCCTTCTCCAATGCATGAAAGTGAAAAGTGAAAGTGAAGTCGCTCAGTCGTATCCGACTCTTCGCGACCCCATGGACTACAGCCTACCAGGCTCCTCCACCCATGGGATTTTCCAGGCAAGAGTACTCGAGTGGGTTGCCATTGCCTTCTCCCACATATAAACATACCACATATTTTTTTTTATCCATTCCTTGTCTATTGTAAACAGTCCTGCTTTAAACATTGGAGTGCATGTATCTTTTCAAATTAGAGTTTTCTCTGAATATATGCCCACGAGTGAGATTGACGGGTCATATGTAACTCTATTTTTAGTTTTTAAAGGAAGCTCCATACTGTTTTCCATAGTGACTGCATCAATTTACCTTCCCTCCAACAGTTCCTACATTGTTTATTATGGAACCACGGTACTAGCATCTGAAAGGAGCCTTAGGAAACCATTGGTATCCTCATCTTTTAGTGAAAATAGTGATGAAGTCCTAATCCTGAATAATGCACAACACATTCATACATACATATTAAAGAACACTCCTTGACTGTTTTCTTTTTGCCAGGCTTTGCACTAGGTCCTGGAGATATTAAAAATTAAGCATAATCCATGCCTTCAAGAGGTTCATAGTCAAATGGGTATGACAGGTCTGTTTGGAAGTAACTGTATGACACAGAATCAAACAAGTGTTACTTAAATACATTCTGTGGGAACAGAGGAAAGGACAGTAAATTCTGCTTGTGTACTGGCCACAGTGATTGGTCCTCTTATTATGTGTATCTGAGTCAATACCCATGCTTACATCTCTAGAGTCACTTGCTTCATAGCAACTTAAATATTGTGTTTTGTAACTGCTGAACACATTATGATCTGGAGTGCATTTTCCTTGCATAAGTTGACAAGCCTTTCCTGACTGTTCAGGCTGTGCTAGAGGGCTTGGAGGATAGAGAAACAGATTATTTGATCCTTACCCTCAAGTGCCTACAGGCTAGAGAATTAGAAGTAAAAAGAACCCCAAGATGGCAATTAGGGCACCATGTATGGATATGAGAGTTGTACTGTGAAGAAAGCTGATCGCCGAAGAATTGATGTTTTTGAACTGTGGTGCTGGAGAAGACTCTTGAGAGTCCCTTGGACTGCAAGGAGATCCAACCAGTCCATTCTAAAGGAGATCAATCCTGGGTGTTCATTGGAAGGACTGATGCTAAAGCTGAAACTCCAATACTTTGGCCACCTCCTGCGACAAGTTGACTCACTGGAAAAGACTCTGATGCTGGGTAGGATTGGGGGCGGGAGGAGAAGGGGATGACAGAGAATGAGATGGCTGGATGGCATCACCGACTCGATGGACATGAGTTTGAGTGAACTCCGGGAGTTTGTGATGGACAGGGAGGCCTGGCGTGCTGTGATTTATGGGGTTGCAAAGAGTTGGACACAACTGAGTGACTGAACTGAACTGAACTGAAAGCAAATATTCAGGAGAAGGCAATGGCACCCCACTCCAGTACTCTTGCCTGGAAAATCCCATGGATGGCAGAGCCTAGTAGGCTGCAGTCCGTGGGGTCGCTATGGGTCGGACACGACTGAGCGACTTCACTTTCACTTTTCACTTTCATGCATTGGAGAAGGAAATGGCAGCCCACTCCATTGTTCTTGCCTGGAGAATCCCAGGGACAGGGGAGCCTGGTAGGAGGCCGTCTATGGGGTCACACAGAGTCGGACACGACTGAAGTGACTTAGCAACAAGCTACTATTCACTGTGGAGAGTGAATAGTAGTGTGTACAGAGAATAGAGTTCAGGGTGAGTTGGAATACTTAGAAAAAAACAGAAATCATTGTCCTTGCAGATTCAAACATCAGTTCATGCTTCTAGAAGCTACCTACAGATGTTTAGAGAGCCATGTGAATATTCTCTACTGCCTAATAACTCAAAAGAGAAAAATAAGTTTTGTGTATCAGAATCTCTCTCAATGCTTGTTAATTTGAATGTATAGCACATTGCTTTAGGAGTACTTTGTTTAAATTCTGTTAAAAACCTTAGCTGGAATATTCTTAGCTGGTCAAAAGACAGGTAGGTTAAGCATGTATTAGCAAAAATAATAGACTTACAGGCTCTCAGAGCTGTATACATTTCAGAATAAGGGCAACCTGACATAAGAAAAAAGCAGGGATGCAATGAAATGCTTTCAAACCCTGCTTTTTGTCAGATGAGCCTTTGAAAAGGGTGTTTTGAATTTTTGAGGACACATGCATCCTTTTGTCAGTGAAATGCCACAAGAAGGTGTGTTTGGAAAGAAGTTGACAGGGAGTGAGAAATGATGAGAGCTGCTGAAAGGCATTAATGAGTTGGAAGAAGGTCAACAACCCATTCCGAGCTCATTAAATCTATTATCTCAGTTCAGAGTGGTCCCAGGTGGAACTTGTGCTGACATACCCAGGACTCCCTCTCCATCTCAGAGCAATGTAAAAAGAGGAAAGTATTTAAATATGATGGTGGTTTCCAGGCTACCCTTTATTTGTAAGTATGATGAATGGGAATTTCTGACTCCTCGGTTTGAGGGGAAGATTTTAAATATAAACATTGTCAATGGCAACTGTGCTTAAGAGGTGAGAATTTTTATTAGGAGTTGAAGTGAAAACATACAAAAATCGACAAGTTCTCCCACTGTTCATTTAAAATCCATTGAAATATTCGTTTTCTACCTGTCCTTAAAATCACTCCTAAGCCACACATTTCTTAAACTTCAGTATACATTGGAAACACTTTGAGAAATTGTATAGAATTCAATCTCTTGCCCCATCTCTCACCAAAGATCCTCATTTATTAAGTCTGAGGTTTGGCCTGGGCATCTGCAGGACTACTGACAAAAAAACGTAAAGTAATAAGAAGAAGGAAACAGCTTTTCAGTTCATCTTAGAAACTGTCTTTATATTTATCTTTAATTGTTTTTAATGGAATTGAGTTGAAGAGCAGGACTATCTTGTACTTTAAAAGGTTTTCTTTCTTTAGTATGTATTGACATGGCCTTTTTCAAAATATTTTAATTTTCTAAATTAAGACGACTTAGTGGCAGACGGACACTTATTGCTTTATCTTAAAAAAAAAGAAACAACTTATTGTCATGTCATGCATGATGACATATTTAAACATTACCTTCTAATGAATATCCTCTCTTTAAGATTATGATTTTTATTCAAATTCAGAGTAAGTATTATCTATTTTACACTTACAACGCTAGTTTACAAGTGAAAACAATCAAAACTGTAGGGAAACCTAGCCTGAAATCACACAGTAACCACAAGAAGAAAAGGAGAGACTCTGTATTTCCTGAAGCCCAAGGCAATAGTCAGTCAGGTAATACTTCTATAAGCTAGAAAATATGAATAGAAGTCTAGGAATTTACATTAGAGCCATAGATACTATTAATAAAATGTTTCCCTGCCCCACCTGGTCAACCCATATCCCATTTCCCCTACCATATGTCATCTACTTTCAACTTGAAGTTCTTTTTTTCAGTTTTTGAGAATTAATTTTGTTATTTGAAACCCTTGAAAAGTCGGAAAGTTCTCTTGATGACATAAAGTTGTGCTGCTCACCAGCTGAAATCAGATCTATCCCTGAACACTGATGAAAACAGTTTTATCACATCATTTTGTGGCTAGAGTGTGAATAGACCCATAGGTGTATGCTGAGCACACATCCCAGAATCCCATTCCATATTTAAAGAAGTTAATTGGCTTCACAGGGTCAGCCATTCTACATATGGCAGGTTCAGGAGTGGCACCTCAGCCATTCCACATATGGCAGGTTCAGGAGTGGCACCTAAGTTGCTGAAATCATTGAATTCAGAATCTCTGTGGAAGTTTACTTTCTCTGTTCAGGCAAGAGTGTGTTGGCAGAATCTCTCTATTCTGCAGGAGCTTGTCAGTCTGAGGGTGGAAGTGGTAGAGCGGGGATTAGAGGAACATTTCCTGGTGCCGACTGCAACTTTTGCTTCTTTTGCAAATAGGCTTGCAGGCCTTCCTGAGGGAGCTGTTTTGGTGCCATGGTGCATTGGCATCATGGTGCATTGGTCTTGCTGCCTGTTTCAAAAGTGAAAAGACCCCACTTGCTTACTCTAGCTCAACAAAGATTAGTCTACCAAACACAAGCAAATCAGGACTTGCCAATAATTTTATCTGAAGGGTCTGAGTTATTTGCCAAAACCGGGTGGCTCAGATGGTAAAGCGTCTTCCTACAATGCGGGAGACCTGGGTTCGATCCCTGGGTTGGGAAGATACCCTGGAGAAGGAAATGGCAACCCACTCCAGTACTCTTGCCTGGAAAATTCCGTGGATGGAGGAGCCTGGTAGGCTTCAGTCTATGGGGTCACAAAGAGTCGGACACAACTGAGCAACTTCACTTTCTACTTTCTTTTCCTTTGTAAAAAAATTTGCTATCTGCTGTATACGTGGTCTAGATACCCAAGGGATAGAGGACCCTTATATCTTTGGCATGGCTGTTGTTAAAAGATAATTTTATTGAGAAATGTAAAATCATGACCCCTATACAGCTGTAAAAATGAGCAAATGTTAAAGGTTTTCCCTAACTCATTACTGAGGAAACCATTGAGGTTTTACACAACCAGTTTCAGGGAGAATTCAAGAAAAAAAAAAAGGACACTGTAGTTCAGAAATATTGGAATAGATGTGTAAATGCAGGCTAACTGGCCTCTTTCAAAGTGTTTGGTGGGGAAGGGGGGCATTAGGCATCCAGTGGATAGAATTTATGTCTATGGACAAGAATTATTTTGCAGTGCTATCAGTTTTCTACAGTTTACAGAGTTGTAAAATTGCTCAGATAGAGTGAAAAAGTATAATCAGATATACTGGAAGGGTGTGATCTAAACAATGCATAGTTTTCCATTCAGAGGTGTTTTGGTTTTTTTTTTCCTGCACTGTGTTGGGTGACATGGCCCAGACTTTGGTAAAGACTAACCAATGAGCTAAAAGCCATAGGCTCCCAGCTGCCAGGTCTTGATCCTGAACTGGCCAATTTACAGAAACATTTCTTGAAACTTTTAGGATGTCTTCAGCCTGCCACTGAGTTCTTTTTTACCCCCTCTGTTCCTTTAAAGTGGGACAATTTGTTCACACGACAATTGCAGTGTCAGCACAAGGAAGCAAAAGACCTGATTAGCCTCTTCACAGAAAAAGTCAGGGGCTAAAAAGTCACACTGTCTCATTCAATTTCCACTCCAGATACCCTTTCCCCAAAGAAAGAGAATACTCCAAGGTGGTACTCTGTTCCGCACCATAAAGCCCAGTTTGTCACAGCAGTTTGCATTTTTGAATTGGTAACTTGCTTTGTCTTCCAATTGACAGATTCTCTTTTCCTTTTCTGTATATTTCATTCACTTAGATTATATGCAGGCAGGCTTGATACATACACACATTGTATGCATACCCTTTAAGAATTAAATTTTCAAGTTTACCCTCCGATTATATTATCATCTATTTGATTATTCATGTTAAAGAAGAAGAGCAGAGGCATGGCTAATTCAAAATGCTACTACTACTACTGCTAAGTCACTTCAGTCGTGTCCGACTCTGTGTGACCCCATAGACGGAAGCCCACCAGGCTCCCCCGTCCCTGGGATTCTCCAAGCAAGAACACTGGAGTGGGTTGCCATTTCCTTCTCCAATGTGTGAAAGTGAAAAGTGAAAGTGAAGTTACTCAGTCGTGTCCGACCCTTAGCGACCCCACGGACTGCAGCCTACCAGGCTCCTCCATCCATGGGATTTTCCAGGCAAGAGTACTGGAGTGGCTTGCCATTGCCTTCTCCGTCAAAATGCTAGGTAAGACCCAAATCATGATGTTGCTTTGAAGTATATTTTTGTTCTAATGTCTGAAATAAGATATGATTTATGGATGTAGGCATTATAGAGAAAATGTACTGGAAAGAAATGCCTAAAAACTCAAAGTATGCTCCTATCTCAACTAAGTTTGTGACCAAGTGAATTCAGTTTATCTTTCAGTCTGACTTTTCAACGCTACAAAATGAGAGGTTTGAACAAAGTGATCTCTAAAGCCCCTTTAACTCTGACAATTTTAGGATATTCTAGGGATTGGTTTTAAACCAACAGAAAGCAAAAAAAAAAAAGAACAAAAGCGGTATGGCCCTAACAGAAGAAGAAGTTATTAAGAAGAGGTGGCAAGAATCCACAGAAGAACTATACAAAAAAGATCTTCATGACGCAGATAATCACGATGGTGTGATCACCAACCTAGAGTCAGAGATTCTGGAATGTGAAGTCAAGTTGGCCTTAGGGAGCATCACTACAAACAAAGGGAGTGGAGGTGACGGAATTCCAGTTGAGCTATTTCAAATCCTAAAGGATGATGCTGTGAAAGTGCTGCACTCTGTATGCCAACAGATTCGGAAAACTCAGCAGTGGCCACAGGACTGGAAAAGGTCAGGTTTCATTCCAATCGCAAAGAAAGGCAATGCCAAAGAATGCTGAAACTACCGCACAATTGCACTCATTTCACATAATATCGATAACCTCAGATATGCAGATGACACCACCCTTATGGAAGAAAGTGAAGAACTAAAGAGCCTCTTGATGAATGTAAATGAGGAGAGTGAAAAAGTTGGCTTAAAGCTCAACATTCAGAAAACTAAGATCATGGCATCTGGTCCCATCATTTCATGGCAAATAGATGGGGAAACAGTGAAAACAGTGTCAGACTTTATTTTTTGGGGCTCCAAAATCACTGCAGATGGTGATTGCAGCCATGAAATTAAAAGACGCTTGCTCCTTGGAAGAAAAGTTATGACCAACCTAGACATCATATTAAAAAGCAGAGACATTACTTTGCCACCAAAGGTCCATCTAGTCAAAGCTATGGTTTTTCCAGTAGTCATGTATGGATGTGAGAGTTGGACTATAAAGAAAGCTGAGCACTGAAGAACTGATGCTTTTGAACTGTGGTGTTGGAAAAGACTCTTGAGAGTCCCTTGGACTGCAAGGAGATCCAACCAGTCCATCCTAAGGGAGATCAGTCCTGGGTGTTCATTGAAAGGACTGATGTTGAAGCTAAAACTCCAATTCTTGACCACCTGATGTGAAGAGCTGACTCATTTGAAAAGACCCTGATGCTCGGAAAGATTGAAGGTAGGAGGAGAAGGGGACGACAGAGGATGAGATGGTTGGATGGCATCACCGACTCAATGGACAGGAGTTTGGGTAAACTCTGGGAGTTGGCGATGGACAGGGAGGCCTGGCGTACTGCCGTCCATGGAGTGGCAAACAGTCAGTCATACACAACTGACTGAACTGAAAGCAAAAAAGCAATCCAAACTCTAACTCAAGGGGGCGCTAGAAAGCTATTCTATTTCTCTACCCTCTGTTTAGCTCTCCCCTGTGAGTATCCTGTTGATTGTAGATCTCTGTCATTTTCAAGTATTCACTCACCCCTTCATTAAGTATTATGAATGGCCACCATTTATTGCGTACTTAGTGCAGACACTCTTCATGAATTACTTCAATTGTCACAACAATCCCATGACATAGGTACCATTGTTTCATTTTATAGATGCAGAAATGAGGCTCTGATAAAGGACATAACTTATTCAAGCTTCATAGCTGGTAAATATCAGTGCTGAGATGAAAATTAGGATTGTCTAGCTTCAAATTCAGGGGTCTTTTTACTAAACTGTACTGCTTCCCCATATATTTATCAAATGAGTTATGTGTCAAAACTGTGAAAGGCACTATGGAGAACAAAAATTGTACAAAATTCAACAACTGCCTTTAACAGTTTTAATGAAAGTGGAAAATTGATTATTCACTTGGATTTCAGGGAAAAGAAAGAAAACTATCTAGAAAGGATTAAGTGAATTAAATGTCAATAAATTTTAAAAAATGAAATATTAGAAAAGTAAAGCATCTAAAATGGAAAACAGAGATATTAAATATGAAATTTCATATGACCCCATTTATTTACCCCTGTCCAAGTCAAAAGTCCCAGCTCTACTATAAATTGTTATGTGAATATGGGCAGACCCCATTTCCTCTCTGGAAATAATTTCTTCATTTCTTAAGTCATGAGGATAACTAAATGATCTCTAATTCCCTCTGGCTGAGAGTCCATGATTAAATGATAACATGGAACTCTTTTGCCTATATCACCTGGATTGAAGAATGGAGACTGAAGAGGATTTCACACAGGGATCTGATCCAGTTGCTGCTGCTGCTGCTAAGTCACTTCAGTCGTGTCCGACTCTGTGTGACCCCATAGACGGAAGCCCACCAGGCTCCCCCGTCCCTGGAATTCTCCAGGCAAGAACACTGGAGTGGGTTGCCATTTCCTTCTCCAATGTGTGAAAGTGGAAAGTGAAAAGTGAAAGTGAAGTCGCTCAGTAGTGTCCGACCCTTAGCGACCCCACGGACTGCGGCCTACCAGGCTCCTCCATCCATGGGATTTTCTAGGCAATAGTACTGGAGTGGCTTGCCATTGCCTTCTCCGTCTGATCCAGTTACGGGGTGAGAATTCTTGAAAGGAAATGTGTGTCTCCAGAAAAGCAGCCCAGAGAACTTCTATAGCCTTTTTGTACAAAACCTAAATTTCCACCCCTAAGGAGGGGGAAAGTGGTACAGTCCATAACTATGCTTTGAATGTGTCCCTGGCATCTTTTAAAATAGAACACATTTGTGTCTGAGGGAAAATGTTCAGGCAGAAAAGAGGTGCCAGAGAGGTAAAGACAGATTTAGTCAGGGCTTCTGCTGCATCTGGTGAAATGTATAGTCCAGCCAAAAGGTTAAAGCTGAGTAGCTCTAATTGCTGAGAATTCAGATTAGGCATATTCAACAGTCGTAAACGCCCCAACTATCCATCACCCCGTCTGGTCCTTCACAGCAAATGAAGAGGGGTGGTGAGGGCATACTGCCCTAACACAGTCTCTCCTTTCCTCAGAAAACAGCCCTCCTTTCTCCAGCATCCAGAATCCAATTTCAGGAATGAATAAACAAACAAACTCAGGCCTGCTTCTCCAGGGGGCAATACAATAGCCCAGTCATTTATTGACTGGAAATTTAGCCTCCCTAAAAGAGACAAGATGGTCTGGCAGTATTCAAGCCTCAGTGTCTTATGCAATGAGAAGGCCTGATTCATTCTCAGTGCAGGATTAGAAAAAATTCCAACACGTTGATATTGTGATAGGCAGCTGAAGGGAATTCAAGCATGTCAAAGGTCCCTGCCCCTTTTCCTTCCTTCAACCTCCTTCAGTACCAAACCACAGCTAACCCAAAGGTGGATGCTGGACTTTGACTTTAGGAATCCAGCACTTTTAAAACTGGTGTGGATATTAACTGGAGAGGAAAGGCAGCCTAAACTTAGGTTCCCCAGGTTGTCTTCCCTCTTCCTAACTACTGCTCTCTCTTCACCCCCTATCTTTTATATCTGTTTCTTCTTCAGTCTCACAAATCTTTCCTTTGTCTTGTCATACTCTCACAGGTCCTCTTTTATTCCTCTCCCTTTCTTTTTCTTTTCTGCCTGTGCCTAAAACCTGTCTGAACTCAGTGCCTTAACTCTGCTGACAGCCGCATGGAACTAAAGAAGTCACTGGCCCCTGACCTTCAGGATTTTCAGGTGTGGTCTTCATAAACTTCCTGAGATTAAAGTGAAAGTCACTCAGTCATGTCCAACTCTTTGTGACCCCATGGACTATACAATCCATGGAATTCTCCAGGCCAGAATACTGGAGTGGGTAGCCTTTCCCTTCTCCAGGGGATCTTCCCAACCCAGGGATCAAACCCAGGTCTCCTGAATTGCAGGCAGATTCTTTACCAGCTAAGTAGTTAGTTAGTAAAGTCACTAAGTCGTGTCCGACTCTTGCAACACCGTGGACTGTAGCCTGCCAGGCTCTTCTGTCCATGGGATTTTCCAGGCAAGAATACTGGAGTTGGTTGCTATTTCCTTCTCCAGAGGATCTTCCCAACCCAGGAATCAAACCCAGGTCTCCTGCATTGCAGGCAGATTCTTTACCAACTGAGCTATACCAGCTAAAGGCCCTGCCATATACTTTTTCATTCCCTACCACATCTAGGGCTGGATGCTGAAGAAATGGTCAATAAATCCTTTTTAGTTAAATGTAATGGGTGAATCATCCCTCTAAGGTTCCATACATTTCTGGTAATAAGATATTTTGGCTTTTGACAGCTGACAGAATTTGACATTGACGTGAAGGCTTGGAATTTGGCCTGCTGTAGAGACCATAGATTTTTAATATTCCTATTCCATCAATATTGAATAAGATTTGTTATCAGCCCCAAGAGGAACATCAAAGTGGTCATTTTTTATTGAAAGTAGTGGAGGAAGCAGTTGGAGGAACTTCTTTATATCACTTCTTGGCAACAGTCATGCTTCGGTTTTGCCCCTGAACAGACATCTCACTTTTTAGGAAATGATTCCAAATCATGCAAGATGTTAGCTCAGTTTTGTATCTATTGAAATAGAAATTTTAATACTTGAGTTCTAATAGGTTGTGGGCTCTTCCACCCTTCCATTTATAATATGCCTTCACTGAGGCCATATAACTTGTGTGAAAACTTGTCATTATTGAGGAAATATTTCCAAAATACAACAAATCAAAATGGTTAACGTTCTCAGTTAGGAAAGCCACAGTCCCAGACAGATATAATCACACGTGCTAGTTCTCCCTGAGAGGAGTTTCAGCCACACCCAGTTGTGCAATTTTTATACAAAACTAAGTTTCTCTTCCTTGCTGCTTTGAGGAAAGGAATTTGGCACAGGACTTTCTCTTAGTGTTCAAGTGTGAAGGTGCATCATCAACACACTCATTCATTTCATTCTCTTCCCCCAAAAATTTCCCTCACCTCTCAGAGAGAAAAAAGAAATATGGGATACAGGCCAAGCATGAAAATAGATGAAGTGGACTGAGGCTTACAATGCTGTTTTTCTACCACCATTTTTTTTTAATATTTCATTCCTTGCTAAAGATTTTTTCTTCATTGTCATGTAGTCATTTAGACCAAGAGACTTTGTAGATAAAGGGGACAACCAAAAACTTAATCAGCTAGATTTCATGCAATGATTTTTATGGACCTAAGAGAGAACTAACATATTTATGCATTCATAAGTCCTCACTTATGATGTTTTTCAATAATTATTCTTTGCTTTATTTTTTCCTCAGAGATATATGATAAACACAAAGTGACCCCTAGTTATTATCTTACAGGGGCTTCCCTGGTGGCTCAGATGGTAAAGAATCTGCCTGTAATGCAGCAGACCCAGGTTCAATCCCTGGGTCAGGAAAATCCTGTGGAGAAGGGAATGGCAACCCACTCCAGTATTCTTGCCTGGAGAATCCTATGGACAGAGGAGCCTGCTGGACTACAGTCCATGGGGTTGCAAAGAGTTAGACATGACTGAGTGACTAACACACACAGTTATCATCTTCGTTGGGCTTACCTGATTGTATACTAATTTCTTCTTTGTTTATTGACCTTCAGAGAACATGAATACAGGAGCAACTGCTTACCTTGAGTCTAATGAAAGGGAAAAACTAATAATAAACTAATAATTTTGTTATTGAGCCAGTAACACTTTGACAGCTAGTTTTTAGGAAACTTCTAAGTAGTCAGAGCAGATGACCTATGTAATGTCGACTCAAAAGCCCTAGGATAGCTTTTCTATACCTTCAGAATTTCTACCACCACCTCTACCTGTTGACCAATGTTTGAAATCGAAGTGACACCTTTTTTTATTTTTCCTTTTTCTAAACTTTGACGGCAGGTATTTTATTTTTATTTACCTATCTTTTTAATTAGAGGATAATTGCTTTAAAATGTTGTGTTGGTTTCTGCTGTACAAAGATAATCAGCCATTATATATATATATATATATATCCCCTCCCTCTTGAACCTCCCTTCCTGCTCCCATCCTACCCATCTAGGTCATCACAGAGCATGGAGTTGAGCTCCTGTTATACAGCAACTTCCCACTAGCTATCTATTTTACATATGGCAATGTATATGCTTCAGCACTACTCTCTCAATTCTTCCTACCCTCTTCTTCCCCTGCTGTGTCCACAAGTCCATTCTCTACATCCGTCTCCATTCTTTCCCTGCAAGTAGTTTCTTCATTACCATTTTTGTAGATTCCATATATATGTGTTAGTATTTGTTTTTCTCTTTTTGACTTACTTCACTCTGTATTAAAGTGACATCTTTTAGACTTAAAGTTTTTATTTCTGTTTAAAATGGAATATATTCATACATATACACATGCAATGAGACTCCCTAAGCAGTTCTCAGAAGTTTATACTTGAGTGCAAATGAGAGATGGAAACTTGATTTTGAATTTGAGTTTAGGGAGAAAACATTTGGTGTCTGGCACATGAAAAAGGTCACAGAAAGGGTTAAATATAGGAATCAGGGTAGTACAAGAACAAAAATGACTTTGTTTCATGATTTTGCCTATATATGACTCTAATAATATTATCAATTAGGGTAGTTTTTACTCTTTCCTTTTCTTCATCTTTTAGGGTTTGTGTGACAGCTCAGAAAAGAAACTACAGAGCAAAACTAAGCTCTTGTTAGAATTAAGAGTATTTTCTGCTTTTCTTACATGCTTTTTGGTGCCTAAGGGTATATATACCAAAATAAATCAATGAATAATATTGACTGGCTTTCCTACTTCAAAAAGAAAACATAACTGATAGGGTCTGAAAGATATATAAAAACAAAAAATAAGCTTTCCCCTCGTTATAATCAGGGGCTACAATTTTCCCCATTAACTCCGCAGCTAAGTCCCCTGACCACTTACCCCCAGTCATCACAATCCCTAAGTAAACAATTTGCCTGAGAGACCAAACAAAGGAAAGTGAGACTCTATTCAAAGGTACAAGAAGAATATTACAATGAAATGTCTTACACTCTTACTCTAATCACTATTGCTTCCTTTGGAACTGAACAAAAGAGGAGGGAACAAAGAAAAATGCCAAATGGGACTAGTAGGAAATAGAATTCAATTAAATTCAACAAAAAATACTGACCCCCCTACACACTAAGATAAGGAAGACATTGTTCTTGTCCTTAGAATATAATAGTTGGAGGAGGTTAATGACAGGTGTCAATCATGTAGATAAATAGCCCTAATAAAAGTTAGAACTAGAAAATTTCAATAGAAGAGACAGAATTCAATTGCTCTGGAGTTTCCAATGAATTTATGGTAATATCAGTAGTAGTAGTAGTAGAAGAAGAACAAGAAGAAGAAACAACAGTAACTACTAGCATCTATTGAGGTTATTATATGTGATATGAAATACAAAGCACTTTTATATAATTTTTTTCATTTACTTTAATTCTCATGTCAACTTGATCAATTAGGGATCATGATTATCCTCACATTCTAAGTGAACAAACTGAAAGTGGGTGATTTAGAACTTTTCCATTGTCACACAACTAGAAAGTAGTAGAACAGTAATTATTTCAGAACTCATCTTGATAGGAAGCATTTCACAGAAGAGACAATATTTAAGATGGTCTTTGAGGAGTGGGTTGGACTTTAGAAACAAGTCAATACAAGAAAATTTGCAGAGGCTGTAAAGTATATATGACATATTTAGGGGGTTGTAATGGTACTGTTTAGCTGCAGGAAAGCCAAATCTGTGATGCTAGTGACAAAAACAGCCAAGTTAGGAGTAAGCCAGTTTAGAAGGAAAGATGATGATGAGTGTGGCTGTGGACTTGTAATAACCTCACTCCTGAATCCAAGACCTATATTTCCATCTTAGTTTAGGGAGAGATTGAGAAAGAAAAAAAAGAGTAAATTAAGATCAGAATCTTAGGACACAATCACACTGATGGAATAGGAAGAGGAAGAACCATGAACAACATGGATGGAAACAAAGAAGTTAGACTGGTAAGAGGAAATACAGAGGTTTAAATTATGATAGATGCCATGGAAGGTCAGGGTTCCAGAAGAAGGTGCTTAGGTCCTATTGTCAAATACCATGAAAAATTGAAGAGAAACAAAGTAGCAAGTTAAATTGCTACCACTTTTGATCACTTCTTATGCACCAGTTACTGAGCGGAGACTGGAGCACCAATACTCTCGCCACTTGAAGCTAAGAGCCAACTCATTGGAAAAGACTGTGATGCTGGGAAAGATTGAAGGCAGGAGGACATGAGAGCAACAGGTGATGAGATGCTTTGATGACATCATCAACTCAATGGATATGAGCTTCCACAAACTGCGAGAGATAGTGAAGGACAGGGAAATCTGGCACACTAAAGTCCATGGGGGTCACAAAGAGTCAGACAGGACTGAGCAACTGAACAACAACAACAATTGTGCTAAATAAGCACTTTACAGTAATTGTCCCATTGAATCCTCAGAACCACTTGTGAGTCCAGTTCATTTCAGTTCAGTCACTCAGTCATGACAGACTCTTTGTGACCCCATGTACTGCAGAACACCAGGCCTCCTTGTCCATCACCAACTCCCAGAGTTAACTCAAACTCATGTCCTTTGAGTCGGTGATGACATCCAACCATCTCATCCTCTGTCGTCCCCTTCTCCTCCTACCTTCAATCTTTCCGAGCATCAGGGTCTTTTCAAATGAGTCAGCTCTTCACATCAGGTGGCCAAGTATTGGAGTTTCAGCTTCAATATCAGTCCTTCCAATGAACATTCAGGACTGATTTCCTTTAGGATGGACTGGTTGGATCTCCTTGCAGTCCGAGGGACTCTCAAGAGTCTTCTCCAATACCACAGGTCAAAAGTATCAAGTCTTCAGCACTCAGCTTTCTTTATAGTCCAACTCTCACATCCATACATGACTACTGTGAAAACCATAGCTTTGACTAGACGTACCTTTGTTGGCAAAGTAATGTCTCTTCTTTTTAATATGATGTCTAGGTTGGTCATAACTTTTCTTCCAAGGAGTAAGTGTCTTTTTATTTCATGGCTGCAGTCATCATCTACAGTGATTTTTTAGCCCAAAAAAAAAAAAAAGTTTGACACTTTTTCCACTGTTTCTCCATCTATTTGCCATGAAGTGATGGGACCAGATGCCATGATCTTAATTTTCTGAATGTTGAATTTTAAGCCAACTTTTTCACTCTCCTCTTTCACATTCATCAAGAGGCTCTTTAGTTCTTCTTCACTTTCTGCCATAAGGGTGGTGTCATCTGCATATCTGAGGTTATTGATACTTCTTCTCCCAGAAATCTTTATTCCAGCTTGGGCTTCATTCAGCCCAGCATTTCTCAGGATGTACTCTGCATAGAAGCTAAATAGCATGGTGACTATATACAGCCTTGACCTACTCCTTTTCCTATTTGGAACCAGTCTCTTGTTCCATGTCCAGTTCTAACTGTTGCTTCCTGATCTGCATACAGGTTTCTCAAGAGGCAGGTCAGGTGGTCTGGTATTCCCATCTCTTTCAGGATTTTCCAGTTTATTGTGATCCACCCAGTCAAAGGCTTTGGCAGAGTCAATAAAGCAGAAAGAGATGTTTTTCTGGAACTCTCTTGCTTTTTCGATGATCCAGCGGATGTTGGCAATTTGATTTCTGGTTCGTCTGCCTTTTCTAAAACCAGCTTGAACATCTGGAAGTTCATGGTTCACATATTGCTGAAGCCTGGCTTGGAGAATTTTGAGCATGACTTTACTAGCGTGTGAGATGAGTGCAAGTGTGCGGTAGTTTGAGCATTCTTTGTCATTTCCTTTCTTTGGGATTGGAATGAAAACTGACCTCTTCCAGTCCTGTGGCCACTCCTGAGTTTTCCAAATTTGCTGGCATACAGAGTGCAGCACTTTCACAGCATCATCTTTCAGGATTTGAAATAGCTCAACTGGAATTCCTTTACCTCCACTAGGTGGAGGTAATGAAGATAATGATGACCTCCCTCAAAATGTCCCATGCATGTACTGCTACACTCAGTGCCCCCAACCCTGCAGCAGGCCACCACCAACCCACACCTTTGCCAGAGACTCCTGGATACTCACAGGAAGTCTGAAACAGTCTCCTGTGGGGTCACTGTTCCTTTCTCCTGGGTCCTGGTGCACAAGGTTCTGTTGTGCCCTCCAGGAGTCTATTTCCCAGTCCTGTGTAAGTTCTGGCAGCTCTGTGGAAGCTCTAACTCACTTAACTTGTGAGTTAAGACCTGTTATTTTCCCCCATTTTAAAGATGAGGATGCTGAATTTTAAAGAGGACAAGAAACTTGATCAGGGCCTCATAGCTCATTAAGTGGTACAACCTGGACATAAGTACAAATCTGTTTAACTTTGAAGCCCATGTTCTTAATCTCTAAGATCTAGTGCCATTGAATTTATGGTCACCTTTCAGAGAGAGGTTTCAGCAGAATAATAAGGATAGGAATAAAATAGCAAAGATTGACAGAAAGAATAATGTGAGAATTATTGTGGAAAGAGTGAGTGGTAGGGCAGTAGAGGTTATAGGTATCAACTTATTCTGTCTACAATTTAGAAGTGTTCACAAAGGAAGATAGAGGGTAACTTAAGGGAATATAAGAGTCAAGGAAGTTTATTTTAGGATAAGGGAGGACTGAATATATTTTCGTTGAAGAGTAGTCAGTGGAGAGGAGGAGAGAGGGCATGATTTATGGAACAGGAATGTGGCAGAAAAAGGAGGGGTAAGATTAGGAGGATCCGGGGAAAAGTTCAATTTAGAAAGAAGAATGAAATGTATTATGTAATCAATTTTCTTAACTTTTTCTTTTTTTTCTTCTCTCTTGATCCAATCAAAATGTGACTTTCCTGCATCTGATTTAGTTAACACCTTACTTGGTTAAGTATAATAAATTATTAATTATAATTGGTATATGTGAACCTTTATATAATTGATAGCTTATGGTGAACAATGTCGGATTCGAGATCTCTGAAGATTTAGTTTTGGGACCAGGGACCAGGCTTGATCATTCAAGAGCTTTTGTATAGCAGAGTTTTATTAAAGTATAAAAAGGGACAGAGAAAGCTTCTGACATAGACATCAGAAGGGGGATGGAGAGTGCCCCCTGGCTAGTCTTAGCAAGGGAGCTATATACTTTTTCAGTTGCTTATTACAGTAAACCAAAAGAATGTCTCAAGGTTGTAGACCCACTCCCACAATATACATTTTAAGATAACAGGATTAGAACTAGCAATAGAAAGATCTTACCAGACCCCAGTCATGTATGGATGTGAGAGTTGGACTATAAAGAAATCTGAGCACTGAAGAATTGATGCTTTTGAACTGTGGTGTTGGAGAAAACTCTTGAGAGTCCCTTGGACTGCAAGGAGATCCAACTAATCCATCCTAAAGGAAATCAGTCCTGAATGTTCATTGGAAGGACTGGTGTTGAAGCTGAAACTCCAATACTTTGGCCACCTGATATGAAGAGCTGACTCATTTGAAAAGACCCTGATGCTGGGAAAGATTGAAGGCGGGAGAAGAAGGGGACGACAGAGGATGAGATGGTTGGATGGCATCACCAACTCAATGGATATGAGTTTGAGTCAACTCTGGGAGTTGGTGATGGACAGGGAGTCCTGGCATGCTGCAGTCCATGGGGTCACAAAGAGGACTGAATGACTTAACTGAACTGAATCAGACCCACTCCCAATATACATTTTAAGATGACAGGATTAGTCAAAAGTTTCTCAAGAAGGAGAAACATATCCTCAAGCAGGATACCTTGTTGTCATATAATCATTGGCACAGAGTTTAAGGGAAAACATATCCTTGAGCAAAATGAGTTGTTTTGTTGTGTAATCATCAGCTCTAGGCTTAAAGAAAAAAGCATTTTTCCTTTTCTCCTCCTTGAGAACTCTAGACCCCTATCTCCTCCTTGAGAGCCCCAGAGTTCTTATCAACCTACCTAGAAATTGACTCTCTCATAATTAAATGTGAAATTAATATGAAATACTAAATACAATTAATTAGAAATTACAAGTAACGAATAAATGAGAGGTTCCAAGGTGTTAGATAATAACATGTTAAACATATTATAGTTGAATTTTTGTAGAAACGTTGGAAATAGTGAAGAAATTCACACACACACATGCCTATGATGCTCAGATACAGACCATGTTAGAGTGAACCTGGCATTCATTCAGCAAACGTTTATTGAAAGTTTACTTTGTGCCTCACACTATGTTAGGCGTTGAAGATACAGAGATAAAAGACAGAGTTTCCAGCCCTCAAGATCTCACCCCAGTAGAGGAGGCACAGAAATCAACACAGTATAGTGCAGCATGATGAATGCTGTGATAGAGGGAAAAACCATGAAACCCTTGAGCACTGGGTGAGGAAAAAGGGGGCAGGGTGCCAGGAAGACTCCCCAAAGGAGGTGATATTTGAGATGAGTTTTGACCTTGTACTGTTGCTTTTATAGGGACCTACAGGAGGGGCCAGGCATTCCCCTAAGGGATCAAATTACAGGCAACAGCTGCAACTCACCACCCAGGCTTCATCCTCAATGTCTTACATCAAGGTCACTGAGCGAAAAGTTTAAGGGTGATGGTATATAAAATGGCTCTAAATCTAACCTCCTCCAGCTATTGGATAGTAGGAGAAGATGAGGGCCATTAATTCCAAATTACCATCTATATGGGTAGTGATCCCTTTTCCAGGGTTGCAATGGTGAGAAAACAGAAAGAGAAAGTGGAGAGGGGCTAGAAGAAGAAAGGCATTAACCACAGTCTCACTGTTAGATCTTTCTGCCTGCTAGAAGAAAGCATCCTCTCTACATATGTGCTACTTGTCTTGTTTCAGGCTTTCTTCTTGCACTTTTGTCCACATGAAAAGGGAATACATTACCATATGTAACATAGATAGCCAATGGGAATTTGCTGTGTGACTGAGGGAACTCAAACCAGTGCTCTATAACAACCTGGAGGGGTGGGAGAGAGGTTGAAGAGAAAGGGGACATAGGTATACCTATGGCTGATTCATATTGATGTTTGGCAGAAACCAACAACAATCTTGTAGAGCAATTATCTTTCAATTAAAAATAAATAAATAATTATTTTAAAAAAAGATAAAAGGGAGTACACTTATTTCACATCAATGCACATTTAGAAATGAAAAACTACCTCTATTTCCCCTTACCTCGAAACTAGAGAGTGATTGTAGGTCAGTTTCTATTTTATCTGAACTACTTGGACCATCTGGAATAGTCACTCTAGGAAACTGAAAACTAAATTTACATTTTATAAAGAGGAAATTCTGAAATGACTCCCTCAATCTGATCAGGCACATTCCATTGCATCCTTCTATCCTGGCATGATGCTGAGCCTCTGAAGAAACGTGGAATGACAATTGTTTGGTTTTAGTGTCTGACTCTGCGACCCCATGGACACCGGGCTCCTCCATTCATGGGATTTTCTAGGCAAGAGTACTGGAGTGGGTTCCCATTTCCTTCTCCAGGGAATCTTCCCGACTCAGGGATCAAACCCAGGTCTCCTTCATTGTAGACAGACGCTTTACCGTCTGAGCCACCAGGGAAGTCCAGTATTAAATTATTTGACATTGCCCCTTATATCCATTCATCTGTAGACTTGGATAGACTATAGAGAAAACTCGCCTGGAATAGTTTTCCTTTTAAACTTGCTTCTCATTTTCCTTTTCTTGACAAAAGGTAATATCCATAAATTGAAGCAGGAAAGACTATAGTTAGATATAAGGAAGACTATCAGTTAAATAAAATAATGGGTTTGACAGTACTGGAAAACATTATGGATTCTGTACTCCTGAGGATTCTTGGAAGGTTTTGTTTTATTTTGTTTTAATTGTCAATGTGATTTTGCTTTTCTTGCTCTTTCGGTGAAGGAGGTTGTTGTTTGTTTGTTTGTTTGTTTTAATATTTTGGCTGTGCTGGGTCTTTGTTGCTGCACAAGCTTTTTCTGGTTGCAGAGATTGGGGCTATTCTTTAGTTGTGGTGCATGAATTTTTCATTGCGGTGGCTTCTCTTATTGCGGAGCTCAGGTTCTAGGCTTGTGGGCTTACCTAGTTGTGGTGCATGGGGCCTAGTTGCCTGGCAGCATATGGAATCTTTCCAGACCAGGGATAGAATCCATGTCCCTCACACTGGCAGGAAAATTCTTTACCACTGAGCCACCAGAGAAGTCTGGTGAAGGAATTTTTAATATAAGAAAATGTATTCAAAGACAATTTGAAGTGGTAGGGAGACAGCCATATATCCTGAGTGGTTTGCCAGTCTGAAGGGGTAAGAAGGAGATCTTTCCCCCTGAAAAGTATAAGATTCTGCTGTATCATCCTCAGGTAACCTACAGATTCATTAGCCCTGCAGCACTGACAATATTATCTTATACCTGGGAAAGTTTCCTGCTTTAAAAGCACCTTTCATGGTACGGAAGAAGCATAATTTTAATCAATACAAAAGCATTTGAAATGAATCATGGCTTCAAATATGGTCTCTTCAAGGGAAAAGGAAGAAAGCAATGTAATTCTAAATAATTAAAACTGTTGGAAGAAATTGAATTGCAATTGAGTTAAATCCTATTAAAAATAAAATATTTCAGTTTTGGTAGCAGGGATTTTGTGCATAGTGGGCACCGTCTATGGTGCTGGGTAGAAATTATTTTGAACAGATTGTGTGTGTGTGTGAAAACACTATTTTTTAAATTTATTTATTTTAATTGGACGCTGATTACTTTACAATATTATGGTGGTTTTTGCCATACATTGACATGAATCAGCCACAGAGGTACACAGCTTTTTAATTCATATCCTGGGGTCCCCCTGATCTGGCTCAGGCTTTTATGTTGACTTGGTTTATATTTTTACTTTATTCTTTGTCCAGAAAGATTTAGAAGTGATGCCTTGTGGAAAAGTGATAAAGAAGAAAATTACATTAATGACCAAATCACTATTTCATTTCTTTTTTTTAAGAAATTTATTTATTTTAATTGGAGGCTAATTACATTATTGTATTGGTTTTGCCATACATTGACATGAATCTGCCCCAGGTGTACATGTGTTTCCCATCTTGAACTCCCCTCCCACCTCCCTCCCCATAGTATCCCTCTGGGTCATCCCAGTGCACCAGCCCCGAGCATCCTGTATCATGCATTGAACCTGGACTGGCGATTCGTTTCACATATGATAATATATGCTTAATAATTTAGCCTTCAAAGAAATCTAAGTAGAAACACAAGTTCTGTTTGGGGAGGTTTATTTTTCTTTCTCTTATATATTTTCCCAGTTAGTATTGTATTCAGTTTAGTATGAGTTTTGTCAGATTTGTCCTTAGGAGAAAAGTCAGTAATTATTTCAAATGTAAAATCACATTGGATATCTCCAAGGTATATCAGTTTACAATTTCAAAATAGTTGTTTTTTAAATAGATCTAATATCATGATTGTAATCTTATTAATCTCCCATAAGGACCATCAGGAACTTACTGCATTGCATGGGACACAGCCTATAATAACTCTCCATTGGGCATTTTCCATACATAGCCAAGTTAAATCCTTGCTCTTGCAAAATCCCGCACAGGGAATATATGAACATTTGTGTAGCACTCAGAATGTCACCATTAAGATACTGAAAATAGACATTCTAAAAGGGTAACAGAAGATCTAAACACATCTGAAAGCAGAGGAGCTCTGTTCTTGGAATTAAAGACAATATCTAATAGAACTAGAGAGTCCTTAAAAAAGGGTGAACCCTCATAGAAAACTAGAATTATTTTTTCTTCCTATACAAGGTTTTCAATTTTACATTTTATCTTCATACCAATAATCATCACTGCTCATCTTTATCATAGAATATCCAGTTCGAGCTCCATTTTTCCAACTAAAATCTCCTAGTCCTTTATTCCCATCTCTCCCTTGGGTTCTCTCTCCTAAATACACACCAAAAAAAAAGAGAAAAAAAAGAAGAGAAAAAACCCACAGACTCACACACAAAAAAGCCATGAGCTTAAAGCACCCATGATATGAAGCCCATTGGCAGAAGTGACAGCTACCATATGGCATTCTATTTTTCATGGTCTTCTGTGGAGTTTCTCACTACAGCCAGTCAAGTCATGTCAAACTCGGAGTCTGCCCTTTACCATCATTTATATCTGCTAAAGCTCCAAAGAGAATCTGTGAAAAGCCACAACCATCTCTATCTGTATCTATTATGCTTTTTACATTTGCCCGAAGACTATAGGAATTACTTACATTTTGTGAAATAAGTGGGAGGAGCTTTTAGTACTTGTTACTGTTGATATAAGTAATATCTAAATTCATTCAGATTTATGTTAGGGATTTGAATTAGGGCCAAGAACTAACTTCAAAACATGAATTTGCAGAAAACTTTTAGTGGCCTAGCTGCTCAGGAATGCCTCATACCAACATGGAGCAGTTGCAGACCTACTTGCAAGATACCTCCCCGGGTCCCCCTACCTCTCTGTATCAGCCACAAAAGGAATCCTCTTGCTATTTTAATCTATTTTATCTTTTTCAGTAACTACAAATAATGTTGCAACAGGCTCAGAATATCCACATCAACTGAGGATCCGAGAGGATCATATCAGCCAGATTTTTGTCTTAGGAGACTAAACTGCTAATAGTGTTTGCTTTCATTATGCACAGATGTGACCAAAAAGCCTAGGGTGGACTAACAAACTATTTGCCTAAAAGCCCAAACCATTTCCAAAGTTCTAAAAAATAATGTAAGGATTGTTCATGAAGGTACACAAAGCTTTTTCATTAAAAAAATAATAAGACAGCCAAACAGGTTTGACCATTTGTGTTTCTTCCTCTCCCTTAAAACCTAGCTCTTGTGCTTCCCAACTAATCTGTTAATGGCTAGAACTGATTGACAGGTGCAACAATGCCCTGTTCTTTACAAATGGAATTGATGGCTGAGTAAATACAGTATTGAAAATAGATGGTAAACTCATGAAAATTAAGCACAAAATAACTAGACTTAAGCTCTATAAATACTTAAGATGGGAGAACTCTAGGCTAGCAACTCAAGTTCTTCAAATTATCCTACTTTTAAGATTTGAGGCCTTTGGGAAAGATTTTCTTGAATTAATGAATCCTTAATTTGCACTTTTAAACTTGTTTTGCTAGTAAGATGATGAGATCCAACAATTTGTTTTAAAATAAATTCCTTAAGTTCCTTTGTTCACTCATACTTTCAGCAAGCATTTTCTGAACACCGACTCTATGCCAGGTAGTCTACTAGGGATATAGAGATGAATAAGATGTAGCCTTTTACTGAGGAGCCCACAAGCTAGTGTGTGTGTGTGTGTGTGTGCGCGCGCGCATACACACGCATGCATGCTCAGTCATCTCCAACTCTTTGTGACCCATGGACTGTAGCCCCAGGCTCCTCTGTCCATGGGACTTTCTAGGCAAGATTATTGGGGTGGGTTGCCATTTCCCACTCTATTATGTTTATTTCTGTGCCTATAATTGATATTTACAAAGGGTATGCCTCTGCTTTCACTTTCTGATTCTTTCTGTGTGTTCTTACCTTTTTAATGCAACAAGGTTTCTTCAAGCTCCTTATATCCTCATAGTATTCCCTGAGTGCCTAGGGATCCCTACAAGGGAATAAAGGCCAGATGCAGGGTTCATTACCATGTTTCTATCTTACCTAGTTCCCCACATTCTGGATCACTTTCTTCTTCAAATTCAGATTCTTGCCTTCACTTCCTACCAGCCCAGCCATATTTACCAATCTTGCATTCCATGCCCTCAGAACACTACTAGGTGGTTGACTAATCTGAAGAAATCAGATTGTGCTCAGATGTAAATGGGCTTCCCTTGTGGCTCAGTTGGTAAAGAATCTGCCTGGAATATGGGGGACCTGAGTTTGATCCCTGGGATAGGAAAATCCTCTAGAGAAGGGAAAAGTTATCCATTCCAGTATTCTGGCCTGGAGAATTCCATGGACTGTATACCACATGGGGTTGCAAAGAGTTGGACACAACTGAGCGACTTTCACTTTTAGATATAAATGATCAATTCTAGATTTATGTGCCATACTCCCCTAGTAATGTATTTGCTTTTTAATAGACATCCCCGCCACAAAAGAGCATTACAGTGTAATGGTGGAATAGCAGAAAAGGCATTAAACGTCAACTTAGCCCCTTCAGTTCCTTAAAAACCATCACTCACATATATTCCAGCTTCATTTAAAACCCTGTTTTTGAAATTTTAATCCTCACTAACTGTACTCCCTGCCCCAGACCCACAACACCCAACCAATGTCTGATTCTTGATCTCCATTATTCAGTTTTTCAATTTATTTCTTTTTATTTTCCAGCAATAAAGTTGCTTCATTGGCAGTCCACCTTCAGGGCATCCACAAAGGATGTCTGCCCTCTTCACTTGCCTATTAAGCAACCAACTAGTCCTAGATGATGAGGTGTGGAATTGACCCCAGAAGGCCATTTGATTGGGTACTTTCTTTATTAGATAAGAAAACCAAAGCTCAGAGTAGGGACAGGACTGACCCAAGTTCACACAACTATTCATAGTTGATTTTGGCAAGAACCCAGGTCTCCTGACATCTAGGCTAGTTTTCTTTCCACTGTATCACAACCGCCTCTGTGGGCATGCTGCCATCACCCGCTCTGCTTGAAACACAATCCCCTTTTACACCTTAGAATTAATCATCTTGACTGACAAGGCTCTGTCCCCTCTAATTCCCCTTTGGGCCTTTAAATGCCTGAGCATGCCACCAAATAAAACTTTTGGATTTTTTTTAACTGCCTTTTCAATGGAGAAATATTCCTCTATGCCAGGTCCCATCTCCTATCTTGGCAAGAATTCCAAATAAAAAGGCGTGACTAGAATGGGCCCTATAGGGCTGGGGTAGCTGGCAAGATTGTCTCTTGCCCACACCTGCAGGTGCTTGTGATGTTCATGGTGTGTACAAAGTTGAAATTTGAAAATGTATAGACAGTTGATGTAAATAAACCAGGGAAATAAGTATAAATAGATTATCAGAGCAAGGAAGACTTAACTCACTCATTAGTAGCCAGAAAATAGGGCCATTCAAGCCTAAGAGTCAGGAAATAGGAGATCTGATTGAAATGGACAAGCAGAAACGTAAGAGGATAAAGACCTGAGGTAGAGGGCTGTTGCCTACACCTAAGCTTCTGCATGGTCCCTTTGGTATAGTACAGAAACGGGCCCAATCTATGTAAAGACAGAAACAACACCACAGACTGATCAAAAAGAGTTCAAATATGTGCTCTCTCTGGGTCATGCTTCTGGCTTTTTCTTTCTTTGCAAGAAAAGTGGATTCAAGTTCATGGTCCCAGAATTCTACCTACTCCAGGCCAGAAAAAGTTTCTCAGCTGGACAAAGTTTTACACAGTGTCAGCACCAAGGCAAGCTCCTTTTTAGCAATGTCCATCTGCCACCTTTCATGTCCAGTCAGCCTTTGGCATCTTGGCTGAAACTGCTCAAGAGGGTGCCATTTGTGCTGATGATTTGATCCTACCCAGCGGTAACACTTTCTGATGATGACCTAGCTGGCTCATATTGACAGGGTTCTCTTATGGTACAATAATAGATTCAAGCAAGCTTTTCTGCCATACTTCTTGTTCAGAAACAAGTTCTTTGCTTAATGCCTGAGTTTTTAGCACTTCTTTTCCAGGCAGCCCTGCAGCAAGTCCCACATCATTTATTCTCATAAAGCAATGGCAGATTTCTGTCCCAACCATCAGACTGTGATTTTCTTCTTTCTTTGACTGTGTGACTGAAGTTTGCCACATCCTCAGGAAGCTTTGCCCAAAAGACCCAGCCTAGTCTCCAACCTCCCATAATGATTCCCTTCTCTCAATACACTTTTGTCATTTTTTGGAATCCTGGATTGCTTTTGTGTGTTTGAGAGTTTGAGTGTACTTTCTCTAATTGGATGGCAAAATTTGTGGTCTTTGACAGGAGGGAACATATCTAAGCTTAGCTAAGGACCCAAAGTCTCAAATACAACATAATATAGTCTTGATTGTCTAAATAGTCTTGATAGGTGAGGAAGTAGTGCAGTATAGAGGGTAAATACATCTGACAGAACTGGGTTTCCATTTGAGCTCTGCCATTTATTAGCTGTGTGATGTTCCACAAGGTAATTAATATCTTTGCAGGCTTAGTTTTCTCCATCAGAAAATGGGAATATATTAGTGTCTACTTCACAGGGTTGTATTAAAATAATTATTGAGATAACTCAAAGTGCTTGGCAGAGAGCCTGGCCCATGAGTGTTCAACACATGACCCCTAATACTGCACTTGGTGTTTATTCAGGCTAATTGCCTGAACAACTGAATTCCTGTGTCTGTAGCCAGTAGCACAGGTAATCTGAAGCCAGGCCTACTCCATCAACCCCAGGATCATTATCACAGATGCATCACAATCTCTAGTATAAGTTCTTTTTTTTTTTCCTTTCCCTCTCCTATCTGGTTCTCTTTCTTGCCCTTCTTTAATTCAACACTCCAAGACGCCTTACTTCTTTCTCACTCCCACTTTTTCTTCCCAGCCTGTCCATGACATAGACTTGTTTTCACCCTGGGTATCCAAGAGCTCTCCTACACTCTCTCTCTTGCTTTAATGGTGACCCTGGGGTAAGGGAAGCTCTTCTATAAATTCAGAGCTGCTTAGCACTCCAGAGTGAAAGCGTGACTATATTATATGAAGTTTAAATTAGACCACAACTATGTCTGGAAGGATGAGTGTACATATGCAGTTGTCTATCCAGGTTTGTGTGCATTGGTTTATCAGTGATTTTGTGAGGCTTTGTCCAACCGTTCAAATCTTGAGGCTTTGCATCCTGTGAAAAGGGGCTAGATTAGGAAAGGCAAAGAATTATCATTATGCTCTTATTCTTAATGATTGTAATCATAATTAGAAGTATTTGTCAGCTTTGCTTTTCATGGCTATTCATTTTAAGATCCATTTAAGGACATCATCATCTCATTTTTGCAAAGGGTCATCAAATCATTTTCATTCTTTTGCTAGAGGGCAGACTGCTACTGGCCAAGTCATGTTCACTTCATATCAATCACAAAGCACCTAATTTGCACCTAACCAGGTCCTGTGACAGACACAGAAATGAGTGAGACAAAACCCCTATCCTCAAAAGATCTTGGTTAGTAAAATATGGATAAAAATGGACTTTATAGTTAGTAAAAATGTACTTTCACAATTAGGTCAAAGGCCTCTAACAGACTCCTGAATCTAGCCCACTCTATCTTCCCATTACAACAGTGAAAATGTGCCTCTCAGGGAATGTAATTGACAGATAGCCTCAGTTGCCTGTGCTCTGAATCTATCAGTGTTAGGAACCACACCTCCCTCAGGCTTCCCCAGCCAGTGACTGAGCATGGCAAGGACACTAAAGCAGACCTGTTCTAAGAGATGCAGAATTTCTCAGATGGATGGCTTCATCTTAAAGACTCCCCATTGGCTTTGCTGAAATTTTCTTAGAATTACTCTGTAATTTTAAATTCTTATTAACTAACCCTCCTTCCTCTTCTCCCTCCTCCACAAGGGTCAGAACTAGATCCCAGTCTATTGGCTCTCCCAGCCTTCTTTATCTTCTATTTTTCCTCTCAGGTCACTCCCTCCCCAATTGAAGCTCTGGCATGTCTCATCCTGCCATGACATCTAATTCTCAGAGGATCTGAAACAACCTATCCCACAGCTCTGTCAGCTGACTTTATAAGTGGCTAGGTCACAAGCTAAACCGAATGAACATTCTCGTGCTTCAGCAGCATAGCATAAAAGAAAAAGAACATAAACTTTTTTTCACTCCATTTATTGGATCCTGTTGCCATATCTATGAAATAGGGCTCATAATACTACCTTGCACTGTTGTTTGGGAGAATCATGAACACAGAATCCTTGTCATGTGGTAAACACTTAATACCTTCATTCATATTAATGAGAAAACTTTCCTATTAATGATAGATCTTATGTGGCAGCTTTGTAAATGAATGACAACCCTTTCTTATGGTTGTTGTTTACTTGCTAAGTCGTGTTCAACTCTTTGTGACCCCATGGACTGCAGTGTGGCAGGCTTCTCTGTCTTTCACTATCTCCTGGAGTTTATTCAAACTCATGTTCATTTAGTGATGCTATCAAACCATCTCATCCTTTGCCACTCCCTTCTCCTCCTGCCTTCAATCTTTTCTAGCATCAGGGTCTTTTCCAATGAGTTGGCTCTTCACATCAGGTAGCCAAAGTACTGGAGCTTCAGCTTCAGCATCAGTCCTTCCAATGAATACGCAGGGTTGATTTCCTTTAGGATTGACTGGTTTGGTCTCCTTGCAGTCCGAGGGACTCTCAAGAGTATTCTTCATTAGGAAAAAAAATAACTAGTCTTCAATGGAGAATCTGAAATTTTTCTAGTGTTCAGGATTGTACTCTTTGGGTTTTTCTAGTAGATATGGAGCGGGGAAGGCAATGGCACCCCACTCCAGTACTCTTGCCTAGAAAATCCCATGGATGGAGGAGCCTGGTAGGCTGCGGTCCGTGGGGTCGCTGAGGGTCAGACATGACTGAGCGACTTCACTTTCACTTTTCTCTTTCACACATTGGAGAAGGAAATGGCAACCCACTCCAGTGTTCTTGCCTGGAGAATCCCAGGGACGGGGGAGCCTGGTGGGCTTCTGTCTATGGGGTCACACAGAGTCGGACACGACTGAAGTGACTTAGCAGCAGCAGCAGCAGTAGATATGGAGAGAGGTAGAAAATATCCAGTATTGGGGGGTCTGGGCTTGTGGAAACTGTCTATGACCTTAAATGCTGGGAACTTGTCCTGATTACTTCATGGAGGTTACCTCAGGCTGGAAGGGAACAAGAAAAGAACAACAACAACAAAAATAATTGAAAAGCAAGAAAGTGAATTCAAGTTCTAAGATTTAAATTGATAATCAGATTGCAGATATGGATATGTTTAACTATCCTCAACAATTTCACCAGGTCTGTGACACTTCAGGGAATATGTAAAGCAGTGAAGAGCTCTCTGCAGGAAGAAAGGAGGAGGAGAAAGGGCAAATTTTGACCCCCTCAGGATTGCATCTCTCCAAGCTTGTAGCATTTGCTGGACTGAGGGTAAAGCTGTTAGGTGTTTAACATATATGGCACCTTGGTATTAGTGTATTGTTTCCCAAGCCAACAAAATACAACTGTGATCATTCCTTTGGCAAAAGGCATGGGCAAGCTGGTTACCAAGTTCCTGTACTTGCCTGCTGTTGCTGCTGCGAAGTCGCTTCAGTCGTGTCCAACTCTGTGCGACCCCATAGATGGCAGCCCACCAGACTCCCCCGTCCCTGGAATTCTCCAGGCAAGAACACTGGAGTGGGTTGCCATTGCCTTCTCCCTGTACTTGCCTAAGTGTGGAGAACTCCTGTGAATTCTGGGAAAGGGTCAGGGAAAACATAACAGGGTGAGGCTTACAGTACAGTCAATCCCCAAGTACGCATGGTCTCAGTGCTTCAGGCTCAGTTGCTTCAGGCCTGTCTGACTCTTTGCAACCCCATAGACTGTAGCCCACCAGGCTCCTCTGTCTGTGGGATTCTCCAGGCAAGAATATTGGAGTGGGTCCAGGGGATCTTCCCAACGCAGGGATCAAACCCACGTCTCATGATTCCTGCAATGGCAGCAAGTTCTTTACCACCTGGAAAGCCCAGAGTGTTACTTGCTCAGTGGTGTTCGACTCTTCCGGACCCTGTGGACTGCAGCCTGCCAGGCTTTTCTGTCCATGATATTCTCCAAGTAAAAAATGAGTGGGTTGCCGTGCCCTAGTCCAGGGGATTTTCCTGACCCAGGGGTTGCACCTGCACCTCCCACGTCTCCTGCATTACAGATGTATTCTTTACTGTCTGAGCCACCAGGGAAGCCCTAGGCTGAAGGCAAAACAGAATACAGTATACCTAGTAGCAGGGGTGTATGAGAAAAGTCAGTCGGTTATTGAAATAAATCTAGGATTAAAACCTTGACATTTCAAAAGTATCATTTTTCTGAGTTACTGGTAGATGATAGTTACAACTGACAGATCCAATATGCAGCTGAGGGTAGCATTCATTTTTAGCTCTCTGCTTTCTACCCTTTTTTTGTTTCCAGATTTTAGGAAAAAAATTGTCAAGATTTAGGCAATAGATTTCCACAATGGGGTGGCCTCTAACCACTTGCATTAGTCTGCCAATAATATTTACTGAGGGCCCAATTCTGTTTCCCAGAATTCCTTAATTGAACTAGTTCCTCTACCAAGCATCAGTCAAGCAATGAGACAAAGAGAGAGGATTCTAATAATGACCATAAGGCAATAAAGGATCCTAATGAGCCATTTAAATTGTCAAGTAAAGATTAAATTAAATGTTGTTTGCTATGGTTTTCATAGTTAGTCTATTTGGTCCCTTTCCAATTCCTTGATAAAACAATCAGTGGTTCTGGCATAGTGTCTCTGAATGACTCTCAGTTAACCAGAGTCTTTGATTAACCAGAGTGACTCATGATACTTCCAGTACTAAATTACAGTCATTAGAAACTTGAAAACATATTAGCCAGGCTTAAATCACTACAAGGTAACTTACCATAAAATACTGAGTTGAGTGCATACAAGTGTAATCAGAAACTAAAAAGAGGTAGCGGCCAAACTTGGGGGGATATAGGAAATCTGCCTGAGGGTAGAAATGGAAGTATTCAAGGAATTGGACAGTGCAGCTTGGCCCTTTGTGAACTCCAGATGAGCATTTCTCTCATCTCATAGGGGAAAGGGCATATGCTCCTTCTGTAATTTTCCACAAGACCAGAGATCAGATAACAGGCAGCAGAAAGTACACGGCCTTTAGGGGTAGAACTTGGCACTGTCTTCCCATGGAGATAAGGAAAGCTATCTTGAGTCTTCTCAGGTCTACCTATCCTTCAAATATGGAGGAGGAGAGAGAGAGCAGGGACAACCATGCAGAACCTTGGTAGAGAAGCAACATCCTGGGTAAGGCAGACTATGATATAGGGTCCTGACTGCAACAAGAGCTATCCTCCCTTAGTGGTGGAAGTCAGGAGACTGAGCCAGGATTTCTTTTTTTTTTTAATGATTTTTAAAAATTAATTATTTATTTTGGGCTGTGCTGAGTCTTCACTGCCGTGCAGGCTTTTCTATTGTTAAGGAGCATGGGCTCTAGGGCACAATCTCAGTAGCTGTGGTGTATGGGTTTAGTTGCTCCGCGGCATGTGAGATCTTTCAGGACCAGGGATAGAACCCATGTCTCCTGCATTCGCAGGCAAATTCTTTACTACTGAGCTCCAGGGACGCCCTAAGCCAGGATTTATTAATTTCACACACTCTTGACATATTGGGCTCAGTATTTCTTTGCTGTGGGGGGCCATATTGTACACTGGAGGATGTTGAGCAGCATCTTCAACCTCGATCTCCTGGATTCCAGTAGCCCTAGCACCCCCGGTTGTGACAACCAAAAACAGCTCCAGGCTGCCAAATATCCCCTGAGAGGCAAAACTCCCCCCCCCAGTTGAGAGTCACTGGTTTATAGTATCGTTTTGAGGGGTACCTCATGGTGATGGAGGGCATTGTCACTCTCACAGCGGGGCTGAGTTCCAGCTATTACTCTATTAGGGGATAAGGCCAGAGTTCCTTATATATTTTTGTTAGTTTGTTTGTGACCAGTGTTATTGGGACTCAAATTCAATTTTTACTAAGTCAAACTGATGGGGCATGGAGAAAATGCCTCCTATTTGTGGAAAAATATGACATTTCCCCCAAATCTTCTCTTTATAAAAATAAAAATACTGTACTGCCTTTAAAGAAAGATAACATTTTACCCTGAATTCAGGGTAACCTTGCCAATTTCTTCTTTAAACAGCAGCAGATTTCTACAATCACTTGATACAGATTATGAATTTCCAAGGTTGCCTGTGCCCATATAACAGAATAAAGCAAAAAGCTCACCTGAAATCAGGTTACAATCTTAACCTCTTTAGTATGTAACATCCCTAAATTCTAGCAGGGGTGCAGGAGACCAGCTTCCAAGTAAAGAGACAAACCACCATTTTTCAAATGGCATAATATATGACTAGGTTGGTAAATTATATTGCCTTAGAAACAATTTCTAAAACTTCCACGTGAATTGCAGGTGTGAGGTTGCTACATTTTATGTCAAATGCTTCTAAAATTGGTTATGACTTTATCAACCCTCTGACAGTACTTTTCCCTTATGTTTTGAAGAATTTTCCTCTGTCATTAGCTCTATTGAGTTACTGAGGAAAAATAGGAAAGGTGGGTTCAGAGTTCAGGAGCATAACCCTTGCCTGAGGCTATGTGAGTTAGTAAAACTCCTTATGTCTGTGGCACTTTGAGTAATTTTTCCTTTTATGTAACTACACAATTTACCCATGAAGACAGTGTGGGTGGGGAGGAAAGGTTGATATCTGTCCACAGCAGAAATAATTTTTCTGCACAGTTCAATGCCTTAGAGAAATACTGTTTTTTAGATTAAGTAAGATTTTCCACTGGCATTTGTCATCGAGAAAAGGAAAAGAGGCTAATTTTTAAAATATTCTTGGCCTTAGGAGCAGAGGCGGATATATGCTCTTTTTTTATTTTTTAAAGTTAGAGCTTTAATTGTATGATTATTTGGCATGAAAGACAGCAAGATTGTTTTTCTTATTATAAAGACATCCCAGAACATAGATGATAAACAGCAGGAAAATAAACTGAAGAAGAGAAAACCAAGGGGAATTGAGATTGTTCAGCTCATAGAAAAGCTGGCTAAGAGGTGATTTAGTAATTATCTTCTAGGATCTGAAGGGCAGTCATTAGGACCAGATGCTTTCCATCTGCAGTGAGGGTGGAGCCAAAGGAAATGACACTATAGCATGAGAAAGAATTTACTGGCAGTGAAGGCTGTCAAACAGAATACATTACTGTGGAGGTCATGAAATTACCTCTGGGCTCTTTTACATTTTGGTTTCAAGAAGCATAGTTCTTCCTTGTCTGAGATGATTGAGGTAAGGTTTTACTTGACGATCAGGGGAATGGACAAAATGATATTTCAAGATTTTTCTTAAGTTCTATGATTTTATGAAGTCTGTATCTTTTTTTTTTTGCACCATGTCCCCTAAGGTGCTGGTTTTACAATGTGCTTTTGCATTACATTTTCTCTTTATGTAGTTACAATTTCTCAGTTATTCCCAGTTATAATAGTTTACTATGTAACTTTTATACTCTTTTGGATTATTGAAAAGTATGACTCTGCCTTACTGCTCTTCCTCTTTTTTAAATTTCTTTTCTAGTTTTGCTAATTCTCCTACATTTTAGTTGTGTGTTCACTGTCTTTTTTTTTTTCTCGTGCTATTTTTTACATTTATTTTTAAGTGGAGGATAATTGCTTCATATTATCGTGTTGGTTTCTGCCATACATCAACATGAATCAGCCATAGGTATACATATGCCCTCTCCCTCTTGAACCTCCCTCTCACCTCCCACCCCATTCCACACACTCTCAGCACTATTTACAATAGCTAGGACATGGCAGTAACCTAGATGTCCATCGACAGATGAATGGATAAAGAAGTTGTGGTACATATATAATGGAATATTACTCAGCCATCAAAAGGAACACATTTGAGTCAGTTCTAATGAAGTGGATGAACCTAGAGCCTACTATACAGACTGAATTAAGTCAGAAAGAGAAACATGAATATTGCATATTATTGCATATGTATGGAATCTAGAAAGATGGTACTGATGAACCTATCTGTAGGACAGCAACAGAGATGCAGACATAGAGATCAGACTTGTGTGTTCACTCTCTTGAGAAGAGCTCTGAAAAGCAAGTACTGGCTTTGCACATCATTTAACACATTGAGTGTCTGAGGTCAAATTAATAGCTAATTATTGTTTTTATAATTTCAGTATATGATGCAATATGAAAGAATGTAATCTCATACAATAATAATCAGGATAATCCACTATCTTTTTCCTTGGCCTTCAATGAATATATGTCTTTGGAGCCATGTTTGCTGTTTCTACTTCAAAAAAAAATCATTTAGTTCAATCATTCTAAGATTGGATAAGAGACTAGAGTTAGAGAAACTGTCAATCCACTTAATAGTCAACTTTAGATAAAAATTTTTATTTGATTGCCTGAATCTTTCTTTGTACTAGGTTGTACTGGGGAAATGTAGGCACATGGTTTTGCAGTCTTAGTGAAAAGATCTCAAAATCCCATAGGTTGCAACGAGAATCTTTCAAATATCAGTGCTTCCTCACCGCCCATCATAATGTATGTCTTAACACATCAACTTGATACTCAAAGTCCTCCTCAATCCTGACATGGGTCCTCTCTTTTACCTATTTACATCTTACCATGCTTATCTTAAAGTCTACTATTTTCTTAGATGCTTTCTACCATGTAAAAACTACCAGCCTCTCCATTTATATATTAATAGTTCTCCTTTCCCTCATCTTTCTCCCATTATCATCATTGTTATCATAGGTACTATTTGTTGATTGTTAACCATGTTTAAGACACTGTGTTAAAGCTTCAAATTTATCATCCTGCTTAGTATTTACAAAAACACTACAAGGTAGATATTATTGTTTAGAGCTCATTTCTAAAAGTGCCTCTTCTAGGAGACCTCCTTTAACAAATTGAACCATAGTAATGCCCCCATCTCTGAATTTATACCAATTATCTTTACCATTTATCAAGGAACTAAATCTTATTTAACAGTTTCACATGTAAATATTGTTGTTCAGTCGCTAAGTCGTGTCTTTTTCCAACCCCACGAACTGCAACACGCCAGGCTTCCCCACCTTCATTATCTCACGGAATTTGCTCAAATCCATAATCACTGAGTCAGTGATACTATTCAACCATCTCATTCTTTGCCGCCATCTTCTCTTCCCATCTTCAATCTTTCCCATCATCAGGGTCTTTTCCAGTGAGTCGCCTCTTCGCATCAGGTGGTCAAAGTATTGGAATTTCAGGCTCACCATCAGTCCTTCCAATGAATATTCAAAGTTGAATTACTTTAGGATTGACCAGTTTCTTGCAGTCCAAGGGACTCTCAATGATTTTCTCCAGTACCACAATTCAAAAGCATCAGTTCTTCAGCACTCAGCCTTCTTTATGGGCCAATTCTCATATCCATACATGACTACTGGAAAAATTGTTTCCTGATAAAACTGTAAGCTCATTGAAGGGGAAAAACTGTGATTTATACAATTTTACGCCACTATAATGTAAAATACATGGTAGGCCCACAATAAATACAGTACTCTAAGAAAGGAAAGGAAAGGTGGGAGGAAGGAAGGAAGCAAAGGATAGGATGGTAAAGATTTAGTGAAGTTGTATCCTGTGGCACCAATTGTGGACTATCACTTCATTAACAAATATTTATTGGAAATACGGTGTATACCCAATACTATGCTGTGATCTGGGCTTCCCTGATAGCTCAGTTGGTAAAGAATCCACCTGCAATGCAGGAGGCCCTGGTTCTATTACTGGGTCAGGAAGATCCGCTGGAGACAGGATAGGCTACCCATGCCAGTGTTCTTGGGCTTCTCTTGTGGCTCAGTTGGTAAAGAATCCACCTGCAATGCAGAAAACCTAGGTTCAATCCCTGGGTTGGGAAGATCTCCTGGAGAAGGGAAAGGCTACCCACTCCAGTATTCTGGCCTGGAGAATTCCATGGACTATATAGTCCATGGGCTTGCAGAGAGTCAGACACTACTAAGTGACTTTCACTTTCGTGCTGTGATCTATGATGAATAAAAGAGAAGGGGAAATTTTACCAATACTGACAATCTTTATGGGAAGACAATAATAAATGCACAGTTATAGAGAACAATACAATGAAGCTCAGTAAACAAAATAAGAGCCAAACCAACCAAAAGACTCAATACCAACATGGTGCTGAACTGAGTAGTACTGTGTAGTAGTGGAATAGGGAAATAATACCTTTGGGTTCCAAGAAAAAAACTTCCTTTTGGATTTTAGTTTTCTTGAACAATTTGGACTTCCTCTTTTTTTCTTATGCCTGGAATTTTAAAAGTATATGAGAAGGTGAAAACAAGAATAGACATAATTTACCATACTCAAAAGCAGAGCCTCTACCCATTGTTTGGCAAAGTAATGGCATATCACAGATGTAGTATAAAGCAGAACATTTTTGAAACTCAATGAGTTTTTTAATCTAGGCAGAGATTCACTCCATATCTGATATAAAATGATATTTTATGCATCAGCTATGTATGGGTCATTTTCTTTTCCTCCCTCCTTCTATTCCTTCCTTCATTCCTTCCATCTATCCTTCCTTCCTTTTCACTAACATTTTTTTAATTTTTATTAAAGGATAATTGTTTCACAGAATTTTGCTGTTTTTTGTCAAACCTCAACATGAATCAGCCATAGGTATACATATATCCCCTCCCTTTTGAAACTCCCTCCCATCTCTCTCCCCATCCCACCCCTCTAGGCTGATACAGAGCCCTTGTTTGAGTTTCCTGAGCCATACAGCAAATTCCTGTTGGCTATCTTTTAATGAGATAGACATGCTATTATCTGTCCCCCAAAAGTAGAGCAATTTAAAAACTTTTAAAAATATTATCCCTTCCTCACCTTCAAATAAGCATTATCCATGTAAAATTTATCTTGAGGTTATGTCTTCAGAATCTTTCAAGGTAATTAATGACTTTTCTCTGAGATTAAATGTTTTATTTGAATAGAACAAGGACATCCAGCACATTGTAGGTATATATGTTTGCATGTGCATATATTTCAGGAAATGAATCAGGAGGCTGAATAGCAATCTCCTTTATAAACTTGGGGGCCTTATTTTTTAATTCCCATAATATGTGTATATAATATCTGTGTATACACACACACATAGACACACAGTCCTTATGTGAGAGGATTGGAGGGCTACAATTAATATCCTTCAAATGTACCCAAGAAGATCCAGGGATGAAAAAGAAGCCACAGAAATGTGGAAAGCAAGTCCTAGAGATTCCAGTGCCTTGGCTATGAGTTAGTCATCCTTTGACCTTTGAGGTAATGGCTGAAGATGGATGCTCAAATCTTTTGAACTTTTCACTCCAAAAGAGTTTTGTGAACTCTTTTCTATATCTCTAGAGGTCAGTGAGACAGAAATTTTGTCTCCCTCTCCCTTACCCAAATGGGAAAGCAAGAATTATTCTTTTAGGCCAACAGTTCTCTAGGTCAACAATTCACAGGCTCAAATTCCACTTTTCTTTTACCTCCTGTAATCTCTTCCCTTAGCTTATGAGACATGAAGATTTAAACCTGTAATGAAAAGGACTATTTCTTTGATATTTGAATGCAGTTTATATTCAATAGGGCTTCCCCAGTGGCTCAGCAGTAAAGAATCTGTCTGCAGTACAGGAGACACAGGAGACATGGGTTCAATTCCTGGGTGGGGAAGATACCCTGGAGGAGGAAATGGCAACCCACTCCAGTGCTCTTGCCTGGGAAATCCCATGGACAGAGGAGCCTAGCAGGCTACAGTCCACTGGGTCACAAAGAGTCAGACACAGTTGAGCAACTGAGCATGTATGTGTGCATATTCAATATCCAGTATTAACATGGAGTACATCTATATTAATTCAAGGAGAAACTGATAAGTGATTTGCCTTAGAAACTATTTTAAAAGGTAATTTTCAACTATTTTGAGTAATAATATTTCCTTACTAAACAATTGAGAAGCCCCAGACTTCCTTTCTGATCTTCCTTCATTGCTTGTGTACCAATATCTATTCTCAAACAGACTAAAGTCTTCTTATTTTGGCTTTTTATTTTGTTTGTTATTCTGCAAATAAGATTCATTTCAATACCAAACCCCAAGGCCACGTTTCTTGTATTTATTGACTTTCCACTTTAGAATATTATTTTCTTTTCAGAATGTGCTACTGTGGCTCTCAGAAACACACCAACTTGTTTTACTATCATCAGAATTTGAAAGAAAACCAATTTGGACAGTCCATGAGACCTAGGTACAGGTCACTTTTTATCTGAATTCCTACTTCCTATCCTGCCCACCAAACCTCTAGACAGACAATCACTGGAGTAGAGGGTGAACAGAAGCCCCAAGGAAATGTAGATTAAAGCAATTTCTGACATGATGGAAAACTTTCATGTTGCTTTGAGAATGAAACTTTTTATGTTAGAGACATATAGGCTGACTTCCTTTCATCTGAATTTTATTTGCATGTTTCCCACTGCTGCAAGCCCAACATAAGGAAAGTAACATTATGTCATACCCCTAATCTATTGAGCCAGAGATTCTGTTCCTAACAAGTGTCCAAGTATCACTTTTCTGTACTGAAGACAAACATGTATTGTGGGCTCTAAGCCAGGACTGTCACAAGCACCAATATTTGGTCTGTCATAGTTAAAACTTGTGGGACATCCCATCTGAACTGCCATATTATATTCTATCCCATCTCATTTTAACCTATCCTGTTCAGTTTACATATATAATTTCTTTAGTTACAAAATAAGCAATTTTCTTCTAATTTTGAAATTATCTTCTTTATTACTTTGTGACTTTTGACTTGTTGGACTTCATTATACTGTCCAGACCATGTTGCTCTTATGTTCCAATGGACATGTTTGGCTGTACAATGTTATGAATAGACTGATCCTATTTCCCAACTCTCTGTATTACTTCAATGTCAGGGTTCAAAATAGGATACATATTTGATGGAGATAATCCTTTTACCAGCCATAAACCTGGGTCTTTGAAAAAACATGAATCAAACAATAGAATATATAACAATGAGATCATTCTTTTCTGATATTACTTCTTCAGACAACTATATTTTGTTGATTAAGGAATTAGATCATTGGTATCAACATGGCACATATGTCAGAAGCTTTCCCTTATCATTGTAATTATCAGATTATTGTCTGAGTTGAAATATTGGGAGAATGACCTAGGTCTTTAATTTTTTTGTCTTCATTTTTCGACTTTTTGTTGTTGTGGAAGGGAGCAGGTAAAGAGAGAAGAAAGTAGCAAGTGACCTGTGCACTTATGTGTCCCCATTATCTGTTGCTTTGTTTTGGGGTGGAGAGTAGACAGCTGGGAGAAAAAGAATCACCATACCTTAGTAGCAAGTCTTCAAATGTCAATCTATTTTTCTATTATTATTCAACAGAAGACAAACAGAAAAAACATATTAAGTACCTGTTTTATACAAAGCACTTCATCAAGTACTCTGGGAGACCCAAAATGACTAAGACATGGATATATGTCCTCAAAGAGTGTCCAATGGATATTTCATGTTTTTGTTTGTTTTTTCTCCCTGAAAGGTGGAAACCGTAAGACCTAAACCATCACTCTTTGGGGTCTCTGTCAATAAGTGGTATCTTGGTTTCTATTGGCTTTTGTGGCAATACCTTTTCACATGAGGTCTTTAGTTTTCTCCTCTCCTTTCACAGGGTACATATTTGAAAGATCTTACAAAGGATATCACCAATTCCTCTGTCTCTCAAAAAAAGCAATCATGGATTTAACTCCCAAGAGGAACATTCTCTGTTCTAATCACTATTAAAAATGTTGCTTATCCTACATCTGACTTGCCTCAGATTCATGGATCACATAAAGGCTATACCCACTGCTGCTGTATGTACTCAGTCGTGTCCATGAGTCATGAGCGGTGCTTTGTGACCCCCATGGACTGTAACCTGCCAGGTTCCTCTGTCTATAAGATTCTTCAGGCAAGAATACTGGAGCAGGTTGCCATTTCCTCCTCCAGCAGATCTTACCAACTTTCCATTAAAATCCTTAACTGTGAAAAACAATTTTACATTTTTCAACACTTGCAAATTCCTGCTCATTTATAGGCCTTGTAGAATTTGCTGTCACCTCTATTACTGCTACTGCGCGCACACACACACACACACACACACACAAGTCTTGATAAGAGCATCAAGATAAGTGGTTGTGATATGATGATGCTATCTATGATGTCAACCTCAAAAAGTTAAAGCCATCCATATATACTTCTATCTGTCCTTAATTTATAATGAATCTATCATTTAGGAATTTAAATTCTCCTTGAACCTAATTATATTTTGAGTCAGCCCTATATCTTGGTATAGAAAGCTCTATGTGTCTACTCTCCACTGTGGGAAGTGTAAGTGTTCTATTTAATTTTCCAAAAATTGTTTATAAAGCTGTTCTTTTCTTTTGAGTTATCTTAGATTATTTGGTCTCCAATTTTGTGTTTTCTCCTCCATCCTTGTCATGATATAAATATCTGCCTTAAACAGAGCTATAGTATCTTGGACTTAAGAGGTATGCCTTACTTTGCTTCCAGCTTCTAGTAGAGTTCGGTTTGTAATGATTTACTAAAAGATTTAAGTCATCATCATCATCCTAAAGGTAGAATGGGGATCTATTATGTTTTAGTAGCTTAAAACTAAGCCACTTACTTTCATCAAGCAAGAAAAGGGATTTTCTAGAATCTACTGAAACAGATATGTCCAATTAATAAGATTATAACTTGCTTGACTAAGGAGACCTTAGAGTATAATACTATTAGCCTATGAAAACAATTGATGAGATAATAATACATAAGACCCACTCTTCTCCCAAAAAGCTACATGGGCTAAGAATTCAGAAAGGAATCCACTCCAGATAAAATGTGATGTAAGTAAGTATATTGCTAGGTAGGTAGGTAGATTAAGTAAGTTAAGTGAGTAAATATATTAATACATACATAGACATATATATACTAAGTTGCTTCAACCATATTCAACTCTTTGTGACTCTATGGTCAAACCCAGGGATTGAACCTGTCTCCTGCATCGACAGGAGGGTTCTTTACCACTAGGGCCACCAGGGAAGCCCCATGGGGCTTTAAAGTGAAGAACAGGCTTCCCAGTGGTCCCAATGGTAAAGAATCCACCTGCAGTGTAGAAGACCTTGCTTCAATCCCTGGGTCAGGAAGATACCCTGGAGAAGGAAATGGCAACCCACTCGAGTATTCTTGCCTGGAGAATCCCATGGACAGAGGAGTCTGGTGGGCTACAGTCAATGGGGTTGCAAAGAGTCAGGCATGACTGAGTATGTACAGCAGCAGCTATAACCTATATGTTAGACATAACAAAGAAAGAAATCTTTTCATTTAGAACAGCATGGATGAAACTAGAGGGCATTATGCCAGATGAAATAAACCAGATCGAGAAGGACTATAAGCAAGGTGAAAAGACAGCCTTCAGAATGGGAGAAAATAATAGCAACTGAAGCAACTGACAAAGAATTAATCTCAAAAATATACAAGCAACTCCTGCAGCTCAATTCCAGAAAAATAAATGACTCAATCAAAATATGGGTCAAAGAACTAAACAGAGATTTCCCCAAAGACGACATACAGATGGCTAACAAACACATGAAAAGATGCTCAACATCACTCATTATCAGAGAAATACAAATCAAAACCACAATGAGGTACCATCTCATGCAGGTCACAATGGCTGCTATCCAAAAGTCTACAAACAATAAATGCTGGAGAGGGTGTGGAGAAAAAGAAACACTCTTCCACTGTTGCTGGGAATGCAAACTAGTACAGCCACTATGGAGAACAGTTTGGAGATTCCTTAAAAAACTGGAAATAGAACTGCCATATGACCCAGCAATCCCACTGCTGGGCAATCACACCAAGGAAACCAGAATTGAAACAGACATGTGTACCACAATGTTAATCGCAACACTGTTTATAATAGCCAGGACATGGAAGCAACCGAGATGTCCATCAGCAGACAAATGGATAAGAAAGCTGTGGTACATATACACAATGGATTATTACTCAGCCATTGGAGTAACAGGCAAATTTGGCCTTGGGGTACAAAATGAAGCAGGGCAAAGGCTAATAGAGTTCTGCCAAGAGAACACACTGGTCATAGCAAACACCCTCTTCCAGCAACACAAGAGAAGATTCTACACATGGACATCACCAGATGGTCGACACTGAAAACAGATTGATTATATTCTTTGCAGCCAAAGATGGAGAAGCTCTATACAGTCAGCAAAAACAAGACCAAGAGCTGACTGTGGCTCAGATCATGAACTCCTTATTGCCGAATTCAGACTTAAATCAAAGAAAGTAGGGGAAACCACTAGACCATTCAGGTATGACCTAAATCAAATCCTTAACGATTATACAGTGGAAGTGACAAATAGATTTAAGGGACTAGATCTGATAGACAGAGTGCCTGATGAACTATGGATGGAGGTTCATGACATTGTATAGGAGACAGGAATCAAGACCGTCCCCAAGAAAAAGAAATGCAAAAAAGCAAAATGGCTGTCTGAGGAGGCTTTACAAATAGCTGTAAAAAGAAGGGAAGCGAAAAGCAAAGGAGAAAAGGAAAGATATACCCATTTGAAAGCAGAGTTCCAAAGAATAGCAAGGAGAGAAAAGAAAGCCTTCCTCAGCGATCAGTGCAAAGAAACAGAGGAAAACAATAGAAAGGGAAAGACTATAGATCACTTCAAGAAAGTTAGAGATACCAAGGGAATATTTCATGCAAAGATGGGCTCAATAAAGGACAGAAATGGTAGGGACCTAACAGAAGCAGAAGATATTAAGAAGAGGTGGCAAGAATACACAGAAGAACTGTACAAAAAAGATCTTCATGACCCAGATAATCACAATGGTGTGATCACTCACCTAGAGCCAGACATTCTGGAGTGTGAAGTCAAGTGGACCTTAGGAAGCATCACTCTGAACAAAGCTAGTGGAGGTGATGGAATTCCAGTTTAGCTATTTCAAATCCTGAAAGATGACGCTATGAAAGTGCTGCACTCAATATGCCAGCAAATTTGGAAAACTCAGCAGAACTGGAAAAGCTCAGTTTTCATTCCAATCCCAAAGAAAGGCAATGGCAAAAAATGCTCTATCACACAATTGCACTAATCTCACACGCTAGTGAAATAATGCTCAAAATTCTCCAAGCCAGGCTTTATCAATACGTGAACTGTGAACTTCAGATGTTCAAGCTGGTTTTAGAAAAGGCAGAGGAACCAGAGATTAAATTGCCAACATCCACTGGATCATCGAAAAAGCAAGAGAGTTGCAGAAAAACATCTACTTCTGCTTTATTGACTATGCCAAAGCCTTTGACTGTGTGGATCACAAGAAACTGTGGAAAATTCTGAAAGAGATGGGCATACCAGACCACCTGATCTGCCTCTTAAGAAAACTGTATTCAGGTCAGGATGCAGCAGTTAGAACTGGACATGGAACAACAGACTGGTTCCAAATAGGAAAAGGAGTACATCAAGGCTATATATTGTCACCCTGCTTATTTAACTTCTATGCAGAGTACATCATGAGATACACTGGGCTGGAGGAATCACCAGTTGGAATCAAGATTGATGGGAGAAATATCAATAACCTCAGATATGCAGATGACACCACCCTCATGGCAGAAAGTAAGGAAGAACTAAAGAGCCTCTTGGTGAAAGTGAAAGAGGAGAGTGAAAAAGTTGGCTTAAATCTCAACATTCAGAAAACTAAGATCATGGCATCCGGTCCCATCACTTCATGGGAAATAGATGGGGAAACAGTGGAAACAGTGGCTGACTTCATTTATTTTTCTGGGCTCCAAAATCACTGTGGATGCTGATTGCAGCCATGAAAATAAAAGACGCTTACTCCTTGGAAGGAAAGTTATGAGCAACCTAGACAGCATATTTAAAAGCAGAGACATTACTTTGCCACCAAAGGTCTGTCCAGTCAAGGCTATGGTTTTTCCAGTGGTCATGTATGGATGTGAGAGTTGGACTGTGAAGAAAGCTGATCACCGAAGAATTGATGCTTTTGAACTGTGGTGTTGGAGAAGACTCTTGGGAATCCCTTGGACTACAAGGAGATCCAACCAGTCCATTCTAAAGGAGATCAGTCCTGGGTGTTCATCGGAAGGACTGATGTTGAAGCTGCTACTCCAGTACTTTGGCCACCTGATGCGAAGAGCTGACTCATTTGAGAAGACCCTGATGCTGGGAAAGGTTGAGGGTAGCAGGAGAGGCAGACAACAGAGCATAATGAGATGGTTGGCTGGCATCACCGACTCGATGGACATGGGTCTGGGTGGACTCCAGGAGTCGGTGATGGACAGGGGGGCCTGGCGTGCTATGGTTCATGGGGTCGAGAAGAGTCAGGCACGACTGAGCAACTGAACTGAACTGAAAAAGAATATATTTGAATCAGTTCTAATGAGGTGGATGAAACTGGAACCTATTATACAGAGTGAAGTAAGCCAGAAAGAAAAACACCAATACAGTATACTAACGCATATATATGGAATTTAGAAAGATGGTAATCATGATCCTATATGCAACACAGCAAAAGAGACACAGATGTATAGAACAGTCTTTTGGACTCTGTGGGAGATGGCGAGGGTAGGATGATTTGAGAGAATAGCATTGAAACCTTTATATTGTCATATGTGTAACAGATCACCAGTTCAGGTTCAGTGCTTGAGACAGGGTGCTCAGGGCTGGTGCACTGGGATGACCCAGAGGGATTGGATGGGGAGGGAGGTGGGAGCAGGATTCAGGATGGGGAACACATGTACACCCCTGGCTTATTCACGTGAATGTATGGCAAAAACCACTACAATATTGTAAAGTAATTAGCCTCCAATTAAAATAAATAAGTTTTAAAAAATGCTTTCAAAAAAAATGAGAAAGACAAATACTATATGGTATCACAAATATGTGGAAACTGAAAAATAAACAGGCGTTTTCATAGAAGAAGAGAATATAGAATGCTGGTCTACAGGGGCTGAAAGATCAAAGGGTATAAACTTTCATTCATAAGATGAGTAAGTTCTCTTAATGTACAGCATGGTGTCTATAGTTAATAATATGGCATTGTATACTTGAAATATGCTTAGAGTAGAACTTAAGCATTTCATCATATATACACAAAAAAAGTTAATGTATAAGGTGATGAATGTGTTAATTATCTCGGTAATCATTTCACAGTGTATATGTATATCAGATCATCATGTTGTACATTTTGTGTGCTAAGTCACTTCAGCCATGTCCGACTCTTTGTGACTCTATGGACTGTAGCCTACCAGGCTCCTCTGTCCATGGGTTTCTCTAGGCAAGAATACTGGAGTAGGTTGTCATGCCCTCCACCAGCGGATCTTCCTGACCCAAGTATCGAGCCTGCGTCTCTTCAGTCTCCAGCATTGGCAGGAGGGTTCTTTACCAGTAGCGCTACCTGGAAAGCCTGTTGTACACTTTAAATATATACAATTATATTTGTCAATTATTCCTCAGTAAGGTGAAGGAAAAAATGGAAATGCAGAGTATTAGGCCAGTCCCAAATCTACTGAATTAGTATCTACATTTTAACAAAATTCCCAGGTGAGTCATATATACACTAAAATCTGAGAAACAATACACATGAAACTGGAAACCATCGACTTCTTTCGGAAAAAATAAGCAGGATTGGGGTAGTGGTCAACTTCTGAACTTCTTACAAGATCCATATATAATGTCTGAGTTTTTACAATGAGTATTTCTTAATGTAATTCTGAATTATTATATTTTTCATTTAAAATAGAAAAATTATCCATTTGAGTTCTTGTTTATTTACCTTGTCTTGAGCCCAATTTCCCTAGTATGGCTAATATACTAGTGAGATGTTGGCTACTCCAAATGTTAGTTTCAATCTCAGTATCAGCATGTAGACAATGGGATTGTTTTTCCTGCATACATATCAAAAATTCTTCCAAGGATTTTAGGTCTCCTTTGTTTGTAAGTGGAGATTTCATCTAGGAAGCCCCTGTCAGCATGCTATCTTTTTGCAAGGTGATACCACACCTTAGACAGAACTTTCAGAAGTTTTAGTTTTAAAATCCCAGGTTTTGAGTCATTATGTTTTCCATTCTTTGACTCACACTGAGCTTTGAGATGTATGGTTCACATTCTGTGTAACTGATACCTTATTTAATGTACGACTCATGTGAGTTTTACCAACTCTGTGCAAGACAAGATACCCAGAATAAACTGGAGTTGGCCACAGCTTTAAAAAAAAATATCCTCAAGTTCTTTGAAACTACTGCCTTGAAGAGGTGGAGCCTAATCCTTCTCCATTGGAGTATGGACTGACTTTGATGTCTCATTTCTAACAAATAGAATAAGACAGAAGCAGTGGTGTGTGACCCTGGAGACTAGATTATAAAAGACACCATGGCTTCTTTGTCACTCACTCTCAGATTGCTAACTGTGGAGAAAGTTAGCTGCCATGTTGTGAAGACACTCAAGCAGCTTATGAAAAGTACTACCACGATAAGGAACTGAGAACTTCTCCTAATAGCTGCGTGAGTGAACAGTCTTGAAGTGGATCCTAAAGCCTCAGTCAAGATTTCTAATGACTGCAACCTCAGCTGATACCTTGAGAGTCTGATTCTTACAAGATAATGAGCCAGAACCACCCAATTAAGCCAATCCAAAACTCCTGAACAACAAAAACTGTGAAATAATAAATGTTTGTTATTTTATTTATTTGTTGTCTGTCCTGGGTCTTCGTTGCTGTATGCAGGCTTTGTCTAACTTCCTTGTGGTGTGTGGGCTTCTCACTGCAGTGGCTTCTGTTGGTGCAGAGCACAAGCTCTAGGGGGCGCATGAGCTCAATAGTTACAGCTCGTGGTCTCCAAAGCATGGGCTGAGTAGTTGTGGCACAAGGACTTAGTTGCCCCGTGGCATGTGGAATCTTTCAGACTGGAGATTGAACTCAGGTCCCCTACATTAGCAGGTGGACTCTTAACCACTGGACCACCAGAGAAGTCCTATGTTTGTTATTTTAAACCAGTACGTTTGGAGGTAATTTTTAACGTTGAAATACATAATTAAAAAAAACATTAATAGGTTTAAACAATTAGATTATCACATCTCTCCAAAAAAAGAAAAAGCTTCGACTTTTACTTAACTGTACCTATACATGAGGTAGTTCAAGCCATGAAGCAGAATGGATTTTCATATGTTTACCCATGTGCTGAATAGTTGTAACCCAAGGAGCTAAGGCAGCTCAGCTGGTAAAGAATCTGCCTGCAATGCAGGAGACCCAGTTCAATTCCTGGGTGGGGAAGACCTCCTGGAGAAGGGATAGGCTACCCACTCCAGTATGCTTGCGCTTCCCTGGTGGCTCAGACAGAAAAGAATCTGCCCGCAATGCAGGAGACCTGGGTTCAATCCCTGGGTTGGGATGATCCCCTGGAGGAGGGCATGGCAACCCACTCCAGTATTCTTGCCTGGAGAATCTCCATGGACAGAGGAGCCTGGCAGGCTACAGTCCATAGGGCTGCAAAGATTTGGACATGACTGAGCAACTAAACACAGCACAAGGAGCTAAGTCTCAGATAAAAGGAAATTTAACAAGCCCTTATTTTGTGTGAGCGTGCTATATGTGTGTGTGTCAGTAAAAGCTTAGCCACCTTAACAGAGTAGTATGATGTACTATTTTCCTCCTACCAGATGAGAGAACAAAGGCAAACTACAAGAGAAAGCCTGTTACATTTTTATGGATGAACTTTTAAAATACTTGACCTTTTAAAAATTATACCTACCATAATACTATTTAATATAGCTTGTTTTTATGAAAAGGACTAATAATAAGATGTTTAATTTTGACAGATTAGAGGAGAGGAGATTAATTTCACTGTAATTTGTTTACCAGGTTACTGAAAGAAAGTATTGATTCACTATCTGAGTATATATTTATTGAGCTGAATTTATTTTTTGTCTCCTTTTTGTGGTTTTCCTAAAGTGAGTTTTTCCTTCTTTGAGCAAAGATGAAGTACAAAATACAGAATTATTTTTACTAAATTACCCCAGCTTTAAAGTTAAAACAATAAAAAAATGCATAGTTTTGTAATCCATTTCAAATAGATTTAAAATTATCTACCATTATTTGAATATCAAACTATAGCTCACAATTAGTTTCTTTATGATTTTTAGAATGTTTTCAACATTGTCTAAATAAAAATAAAATTACTCATTTTTGTGAATTGTATGGATTCCAAAACACCTAATGATTAAAAAATGAGGTCTTCAACCTTGTACAAACAAGCAAAAAATGGTTTTTCATATTAGTAATCACTCACTCATTCATTTTGAATTCCATTGTTCAAGTTTTCTTGACATGTACTCATTATCCCTGAAGAAAAGGAACATATCAAACATTTTATATCAGTTATGTATAGAAAAACCTGGCTTGTTCTATCTAAAAACCACCTTGGTTCCCAGAGCAAAATACTTCAGATTTCATTTCTTAAAAGATAAATCCAAGCATCATTGTTTTGTTTCCCTGCTTTCTTTTTGTTTCCCACTAAAAAAATCTAAACTTTTAAATTTAAGATAATTGTATATTCACTTGCAGGAGTAAGAAACAGTACAGAGAGATCCCATGTACTTTTTATTCAGTTTTCCCCAAAAGGTAACCTCTTTCAGGACTATAGTGAAATACCAAAACTAGGATACTGATATAGTCATGACACAGAACATTTCTATCACCACAAAGATCCATCATATTGCTCTTTTATAGCAATACCCACTTCTGCCCCATCTCTTCATGTCCTTATTTCTTGGCAGTCATTAAAACTCTATCCACTTTTGCAACTATTTCATTCTGACAATGTTACATAAATGGAATCATATAGTATAAAATCTTTTGGGATTGTCTTTTTTTTTCACTCAGCATAATACCTGGGAGATTTATTCAGGCTGTATATTTATAGATTTCTTTTTTATTGTTGTGTAGGAATACATGGAATAGATGGACCAAACCCTGTTTTAAACATTATCCTTCGTAGATCATCTACAGTGTCTCCAGTTTTTGTTTACTGTGAATAAAACTGATATAAACATTCAAGAACAGGTATTTATATATATGCAGAAATATAAGTCTTCATTTATGTGAGATAAATGCTAAGGAATATAGTTGCTGTGTCATATAGTATTTACATGTTTAAGTTTTAAATAGACTGTCAACTGTTCCAGAGTAGCTGTACCACTTTATACTCCCATAAGATTGCCGAGAGAATATCAGTAACTTCAGATAAGCAGATGACACCACCCTTATGGCAGAAAGTGAAGAGGAACTAAAAAGCCTCTTGATGAAAGTGACAGAGGAGGGTGAAAAAGTTGGCTGGAAGCTCAACATTCAAAAAACTAAGATCATGGCATCTGGTCCCATCATTTCATGGGAAATATTGAAGAAACAGTGGAAACAGTGTCAGACTTTATTTTGGGGGGCTCCAAAATCACTGTGGATGCTGATTGCAGCCATGAAATTAAAAGACGCTTACTCCTTGGAAGGAAAGTTATGACCAACCTAGATAGCATATTAAAAAGCAGAGACATTACTTTGCCAACAAAGGTCCATCTAGTCAAGGCTACGGTTTCTCCAGTGGTCATATATGGATATAAGAGTTGGACTGTGAAGAAAGCTGATCCCCGAAGAATTTATGCTTTTGAACTGTGGTGTTGGAGAAGACTCTTGAGAGTCCCTTGGACTGCAAGGAGATCCAACCTGTCCATCCTAAAGGAGATCAGTCCTGGGTGTTCATTGGAAGGACTGATGCTAAAGCTGAAAGTCCAGTACTTTGGCCACCTTATGCGAAGGGTTGATTCACTGGAAAAGACTCTGATGCTGGGAGGGATTGGGGTCAGGAGGAGAAGGGGACAACAGAGAATGAGATGGCTGGATGGCATCACCGACTCGATGGACATGAGTTTGAGTGAACTCTGGGAGTTGGTGATGGACAGGGAGGCCTGGTGTGCTGTGATTCATGGGGTCGCAAAGAGTCGGACATACTGAGCGACTGAACTGAACTGCGTTTGGTGTTATCACTATTTTTTAAAGTCATTTTGATAGGTTTGTAGTGATATTTCATTGTGGTTTTAATTTATATTTTCCTAATATCTAATGATATTAAACGTGTTTCCATGGGCTTGTTAGCCATCTATACATCTTATTCAGTGAAATGTCTCTTCAAGTCTTTTGCCTACTTTCTATTATTTTGGTTTATCACTGTACAATTTTGAAATACTATTTAAACTAACAAGGTACCTCACAGAGCAAAATGTCTAATTTTGATAAAGTCCAATTTATACATTTTTTCCTTTTATGGATTGGGCTTTTGGTGTCAAGTCTAAGTACTCTTTGCCTAGGCCTAGATTTCAAAAATTTTCCTTAATGCTTTTTTTTTCAAAAATTTTTGTTTTACATTTAATTCCTTGATCAGTTTTGAGTTAATTTTATTATATAAGTTGTGAGACTTATTTCAAGGTTCATTATTTTTGCTTAAGGATATTCCACTATCCCAGTGCCATTTGATGAAAAAGCTATCTTTCCTCCATTGACTTGCTTTTACATTTTGATAAAAAAAATAATAAGTAGCACCTATTTACGTGGGGCTGTTTCTGAGTTTTCTGTTCTGTTGATCTATATGTCTGTTTCTCTATCAGTATCACATAGTCTTGATGATTGTAGTTATACATTAGATCTTGAAATCACATAGACTAATTCCTTCCACTTTTCATTTTCAATATTGTTTTCAATATTCTAGATCATTTGTCTTTCCATATAGATTTAGAATAATGTGGTCTATAAATATAAAAATTCTTGCTGGAATTTAGGTAATAATGTATTAAAGCTTTATATCAATTTGTAGAGAACTGACATCTTCATTATGTTGGATCTTCTAATAGATGAACACAGTATTTCTCCATCTGTTTGGATCCTCCGTTTAGATTTATCTCTTCAGTATTCTGTAGTTTTTAACATGTAATTTTGTATATAATCTCTTAGGTTTATAGTTAAATATTTAATTTAATGATTGAAATATCACATTTTCATTCACTTTTTATTTTTATTTGGATTTTTACTTTTTAATACCTAGGGATTCATGATATTTTATAGAAATACAATTGCTCCTTGAACACTTATACATATTTTAAATTAATTTGAGTACAATGTTGTGTTAGTTACTACTGCATAACATACTGAATCAGTTATATCCACTCTTTTTTATATTACATTCCCATATAGGTCATTATAGAGTATTGAGTAGAGTTCCCTGTGATATACAGTAGATCCTTATTAGTTATCTATTTTATATATAGATATAGATAGCAGTGTGTATGTGTCAATCCCAGTCTTCCAATTTATCCCTCTCTCCTTTCCACCTTGGTAATCATAAGTTTGTTTACTATATCTGTGACTTTATTTCTGTTTTATAAATAAGGGCATTTCTACCATTTTTTTTATATTCCACATATAAACAACATCATGTGATATTTGTCCTTGATTTACTTCACTCAGTATGACAATCTCTAGGTCCATCCATGTCACTACAAATTGCATTTTTTTTCATCCCTTTCTATGGCTGAGTAATATTCCACTGTATACATACTACATCTTCTTTATCCATTCATCCACTGAAGGACACTTAGGTTGCTTCCATGCCATGGTTACTGTAAATAGTTCTACAAGGAACATTGGGTTGTATGCATTATTTTAAATTATTGTCTTCTCCAGATATATGCCCAGGAATGGGATTGCAAAATCATATGGTAGCTCAAGTTTTAGTTTTTTGAGGACCATCCATATCTTTTTCCACAGTGCCTGTACCAATTTATATTCCCACCAACAGTTTAGGAAGGTTCCCTTTTCTCCACACCAACTCTAGAATTTATTGTTTATAGATTTTTTGATGATGACCATTTTGACTGCTGTGAGGTGATACCTCACTGTAGTTTTGATTTGCATTTCTCTAATAACTACTGAAGCTGAAACTCTAGTATTTTGGTCATCTGATGTGAACAACTGACTCATTGGAAAAGTTCATGATGCTGGGAAAGATTGAGGGCAGAAGGAGAAGAGAGCATCAGAGGATGAGATGGCTGAATGGCATCACCAATGCAATGGACATGAACTTGGGCAAACTTCAGGATATGGTAAAGGACAGAGTGGCCTGGAGTGCTGCAGTCCTTGGGGTTGCAAAGAGTTGGACACGACTGGGTGACTGAACAGCAACAACAATAATTAGTGATTAGAGCATCTTTTCATGTGATTTCTGGCCATCTGTCTGTCTTCTTGGGATATATGTCTATTTAGATCTTCTGCCCATTTTTATTGGGCTGTTTGCTTTTTTATATTGAGCTACATGAGCTATTTGTATATTTTGGAGATTAATTACTTTTCAGTTGTTTTTGCAAATATTCTCTCCCATTTTGTAGGTTATATTTTCATTTTGTTTATGGTTTTCTTTGCTGTCCACAAACTTTTATGTTTAATTAGGTCCCATTTATTTTTGTTTTTATTTTCATTACCCTAGGAGGTGGGTCAAAAAATATCTTGCTCTGATTTTTGTCAGAGAGTGTTCTATGCTTACCTCTAAGGGTTTTATAGTATCTGGTCTTACATTTAGATCTTTCATCCATTTTGAGTTTATTTGTGTGTATGGTAATAGAGAAAGTTCTCATTTTGTTCTTTTACATGTAGCTTTCCAGTTTTCCCAGCACCACTTAGTGAAGAGACTTTCATTTCTCCATTGTATAGTCTTGCCTTCTTTTCATAGATAAGGTGACCATAGGTGAGTGAATTTATCACTGGCCTTTCTATTCTCTTCCATTGATCTATATTTCTGGTTTTTGTGCCAGTACCATACTGTTTTGATGGCTGTAGCTTTGTAGTATAGCCTGGAGTCAGGGAGCCTGATTCCTCCAGTTATATTTTTCCTAAGATTGTTTTGGCTATTTGAAGTCTTCTGTGTTTCTGTAGCATATTGTAAAAAGTTTTGTTTAAATCTGTGAAAAATATTACTGGTAATTTGATAGGGATTGCATTGAATCTGTACTACTTTGAGAAAATTACAGGCCAATATCATTCACAAACATAGATACAAAATACTCAACATATACTAGCAAGCCAAATCTAACAACACATTAAAAGTATCATACATCATGATTAAGTGTATGATTTATCCAAGGGATGCAAGGATTCTTCAGTATACTCAAATCAATCAATGTGCTACACCACACTGACAAACTGAAGAATAAAAAACATATAATCATTTCTATAGATGCAAGAAGGAGAAGGCAATGGCAAGCCACTCCAGTACTATTGCCTAGAAAATCCCATGGATGGAGGAGCCTGGTAGGCTGCAGTCCGTGGGGTCGCTAAGGGTCGGACACGACTGAGCGACTTCACTTTCACTTTTCACCTTCACACATTGGAGAAGGAAATGGCAACCCACTCCGGTGTTCTTGCCTGGAGAATCCCAGGGACGGGGGAGCCTGGTGGGCTTCCGTCTATGGGGTCACACAGAGTTGGACACGACTGAAGTAACTTAGCAGCAGTAGCAGCAGCATAGATGCAAGAAAAGCTTTTGACGGAATCCAACACCTATTTACTGGAGAAGGGAATAGCAAACCACTTCAGTATTCTTACCTTGAGAACCTCATGAACAGTACAAAAAGGCAAAAAGATAGGACACTGAAAGATGAACTCCCCAGGTTGGTAGGTGCCCAATATGCTACTGGACATCAGTGGAAAAATAACTCTGGAAAGAATGAAGAGATGAAGCCAAAGCAAAAACAACACCCAGTTGTGGATGTGACTGGTGACAGAAGCAAATTCTGATGCTGTAAGACCAATATTGCATAGAAACCTGGAATGTCAGGTCCATGAGTCAAGGCAAATTGGCAGTGGTCAAATAGGAGATGGCAAGAGTGAACATCAACATTTTAGGAATCAGCCAACTAAAATGGACTGGAATGGGTGAATTTGACTCAGATGACCATTATATCTACTACTGTGGGCAGGAATCCCTTAGAAGAAATGGAGTAGCCACCAGAGTCAACAAAAGAGTCCAAAATTCAGTACTTGGATGCAATCTCAAAAATGACAGAATGATCTCTGTTCATTTCCAAGGCAAACCATTCAATATCATGGTAATCCAAGTCTATGCCCCGACCAGTAATGCTGAAGAAGCTGAAGTTGAACAGTTCTATGAAGACCTACAAGACCTTCTGGAACTAACACACCAAAAAGATGTCCTTTTCATTATAGGGGACTGGAATGCAAAAGTAGAAAATCAAGAAACTCCTGTAGTAACAGGCAAATTTGGCCTTGGAGTACAGAATGAAGCAGGCAAAGGACAATAGAGTTTTGCCAAGAGAACGCACTGGTCACAGCAAACACCCTCTTCCAACAACAAAAGGGAAGACTCCACGTGTGGACATCACCAGATGGTCAATACCAAAATCAGGTTGATTATATACTTTGCAGCCAAAGATGGAGAAGCTCTATACAGTTAGCAAAAACAAGACCAAGAGCTGACTGTGACTCAGATCATGAATTCCTTATTGCCAAATTCAGACTTAAATTGAAGACAGTAGGGAAAACAACTAGACTATTCAGGTATGACTTAAATCCCTTTGATACAATCAAATCCCTTTGATACAATCAAATCCCTTTATATAGTGGAAGTGACAAATAGATTCAAGGGATTAGATCTGATAGAGTGCCTGATGAACTATGGACAGAGGTTCACGACATTGTACAGGAGACAGGGATCAACACCATCCCCAAGAAAAAGAAATGCAAAAGAGCAAAACAGCTGTCTGGGGAGGCCTAACAAATAGCTCTGAAAAGAAGAGAAGTGAAAAACAAAGGAGAAAAGAAAAGATATACACATTAGAATGCAGAGTTCCAAAGAATAGCAAGGAGAGAGAAGAAAGCCTTCCTCAGTGATCAGTGCAAAGCATACAGGAAAACAATAGAATGGGAAAAACTAGAGATCTCTTCAAGAAAATTAGAGATACCAAGGGAATATTTCATGCAAAGATGGGCTCAACAAAGGACAGAAATGGTAGGGACCCAACAGAAGCAGAAGATATTAAGAAGAGGTGGCAAGAATACACAGAAAAACTGTACAAAAAATATCTTCATGACCCAGATAATCACAGTGGTGTGATCACTCACCTAGAGCCAGAATCCTGGAACGTGAAGTCAAGTGGGCCTTAGGAAGCATCACTCTGAACAAAGTTAGTGGAGGTGATGGAATTCCAGTTGAGCTATTTCAAATCCTAAAAGATGATGCTGTGAAAGTGCTGCACTCTGTATGCCAGCAGGCTCGGAAAACTCAGCAAAGGCCAAAGGACTGGAAAAGGTCAGTCTTCATTCCAATCCCTAAGAAAGGCAATGCCAAAGAATGCTCAAACTACCTCACAATTGCACTCATCTCACATGCTAGTAATGCTCAAAATTCTCCAAGCCAGACTTCAACAGTATGTGAACCATGAACTTCCAGATATTCAAGCTGGTTTTATAAAAGACAGGGGAACCAGAGATCAAATTGCCAACATCCGCTGGATCACTGAAAAAGCAAGAGAGTTCCAGAAAAACATCTATTTCTGCTTTATTGATGATGCTAAAGCCTTTGACTGTGTGGATCACAGCAAGCTGTGGGAAATTCTGAAAGAGATGGACTACCTGACCTGCCTCTTGAGAAATCAGTATGCAGGTCAGTAAGCAATAGTTAGAACTGGACATGGAACAACAGACCGGTTCCAAATAGGGAAAAGAGTATGTCAAGACTGTATATCATCACCCTGCTTATTTAACTTATATGCAGAGTACATCCTGAGAAACGTTGGGCTGGAGGAAGCACAAGCTGGAATCAAGATTGCTGGGAGTAATATCAATAACCTAGATATGCAGATGACACCACCTTTATGGCAGAAAGTGAAGAAGAACTAAAGAGCCTCTTGATGAAAGTGAAAGAGGAGAGTGAAAAAGTTGGCTCGAAGCTCAACATTCAGAAAACTAAGATCATGGTTTCCAGTCCCATAACTTCATGGCAAATAGATGGGGAAACAGTGGAAACAGTGACAGACTTTATTATTTTGGGCTCCAAAATTACTGCAGATGGTGACAGCAGCCATGAAATTAAAAGATGCTTACTCCTTGGAAGGAAAGTTATGACCAACCTAGACAGCATATTGAAAGGCAGAGACATTAGTGTGCCAACAAAGGTCTGTCTAGTCAAGGCTATGGTTTTTCCAGTGGTCATGTATGGATGTGAGTATTAGACTATAGAGAAAGCTGAGTGCCGAAGTATTGATGCTTTTGAACTATGGTGTTGGGGAAGATTCTTGAGAGTCCCTTGGACTGCAAGCAGATCCAACCATTCCATCCTAAAGGAAATCAGTCCTGAATATTCATTGGCAGGATTGATGTTGAAGCTGAAACTCCAATACTTTGGCCACCTGATGCGAAGAACAGACTGATTTGAAAAGACCCTGGTGCTGGGAAAGATTGAAGGCAGGAGGAGAAGGGGATGACATAGGATGATATGGCTGGATGGCATCACTGACTCGATGGACCTGAGTTTGAATAGACTCCAGGATTTGGTGATGTACAGGGATGCCTGGCATGCTGTGGTCCATGGGGTTGCAAAGAGTCAGATATGACTTAGCAACTGAGTTGAACTGAACACCAATTTATGATAAAAAAAAACCCTCCAGAAAGTGGGAGTATATGGAATCTACCTCAATATAATAAAGACCGTATTGGACAAACCCACAGCAAACATCATTCTCAATGGTGAAAAACTGAAAGCATTTCCTCTAAGATAAGGAATGAGACAATGTTCCACTATTGCCATCTTTATTCAGCATAGGTTTGAAAGTCCTAGCCACATCAATCAGAGAGGGAAAAGAAATAAAAGAAATTCAAATTGGAAACAAAGAAGCAAAACCATCACTGTTTGCAGATGACATGATACTAAACATAGAAAGTCCTAAAATTGCTACCAGAAAATTACTAGAGCTCATCGGTGAATTTGGTGAAGTTGCAGGATACAAAATTAATACACAGAAATCTCTTGCATTCCTATATACTAATAATGAAATATCCAAAAGAGAAATTAAGGAAACAATCCCGCTTATCACTGCAAGAAAACGAATAAAATACCTGGGAATAAACCTAACTAAGGATGCAAAAGACCTGTACTCAGAAAACTATAAGAGCCCAAAGAAAGAAAAAAAAACTGACAGAGATGGAGAGATACACCATGTTCTTGTATTGGAATCAATATTTTGAAAATGACTATAAATATTACTCAAAGTAACCTATATTATATCTTGAATACTTGCTGAACTTTTAAGTTTTAGGAGGTTTGCTTGTTTGTAGATTGTTTGGAATTTTTGGTATAGACATTTGTTTCTTCTTTATATCTTCTAATTCTTTGCTGCCAGTATTCTTTGCTACTTTTTTTGATGGATTTTTTTTAAATTATGAAAGTATGGTAACACATTTACAGGAGAGTTGGAAAATATAGAACAAAGTTTCATATAGTTCGACTATATAGTACAAGTATTTTTAAGTAGATAAATGGAGATTTTTATTTGGAGTTTCAGTATCAAACTCTTAAAAATTAATAGAATGAAAAGTAGGATATAGTAGACCTGAAAAGTACTATGAACCAATTCAACACAATTAAGAGTTATACAGTTTTCACACAACAGTAGGATACAAATTGTATTCAAGTTTCCATAGACTATGTATCAGGAGACACTGGAATATATCCAGGGACATAAAACAAGGTGTGAAAATTTCATGGTCTAAAGGTATTGAAATCATACAGAGTCTGTTGTCTTGTCACTGTGGAATTACATTAGAAATTCCTACTTTTTTTATTCAAATGTGTTCAGAAACTTTGTCAAAGCATTTTTTAATCATGGTTTTCAAAATATTGTCTGATAATTCTAAAATGTATATTACCTTGTCTATTGACTAGTTTTTTCATTTAGTTGAGATTTTCTTAGTCATTGAAATAACTAGTAATTTTCAATTTAAATCTGGGCATTTTTTCTCATATTTAAACCTTATTTAAACCTTTCATTTTTTAGATAGCTTTTTCTGACTGCTTTATCAGAGAAAAACATGGGGTCATTTCAAGTCAATAATGAAATGACCCAGAAGTCGACCCAGAAGTTGAAGTCTGGGTTCATTACTAAGTTTCCATTAATACCCAAAATGAGGATCTCCTTGCTACTTATAAATGGGTTGTAGCTACAGGATCACCCATGGTCTCCATTGACACCATGGTTTGACTGGCCTCATTATCATTTGGCAGTGGTGAAAGGCCTCTTCTGCTAGCAACCCAATGGAAAAGTGGAGGGGTGCCTCATTATAGCTGGATGAAGGCAGAAGTCCAGACTCCTCACATGATTTCCATTGACACCACAGAAGAAGGGAGCAGGGTCATCCTTATTGTTAGATGGTGAGGGTAAAAGTCTTGGCTTCCTATTTGACTATCTCAGATACTACTCTAGTGGGAATATGAGGGCAACTTATTATAGCACCCTGAGATTGGATGTCTAGGCTCCCCAATCAGACTTTGCTGGAAAATGCAGGAGTTGGGCCATAGTTTTTTCTATGATATATGGCTAGAGTACAGTGATTACTGTCTTTAAGTTTTCTACCTTTGTAGACTCCCATTTTCCTTCTCCTTTAGCTAGAGAGATTAAGTCTTTATTAAACGCTTTTTCTCTGTGTCTGTTGATATTTCTAGATTGTTGGCTTGTCAGCAACAAATCTCGGATATATGAGAGACACACACACACAAAATCCAGAGAATTTAACACCATGTCATTCCATGGGTCCTGAGGTTCCTATTGTATCTGTCGTTTTATTATGTATCCTTTATATATAATATCCAGGGCTTAGTTGGACTTAGGAGGAGGAATAGGGGAAAGTTCATCTGCTCCATCTTCCCAGAAGCAGAAGCCTCCTAAAGCAATTTTTAAAAATAAACATTGTGACCACCTGGGTACCTCTCCCATCAGCAAAAGATAATGAGCCCTTTCAAGATCCCTGAAATACCACAGGCCAGACTAGAGTTCATTCACATTAACTTTCTTTTATTTGTGGGGGCACAGGTCTGCTCTGGGTCTCTGTTGCTACACTTGGGCTTTCTCTAGTTGCAGCGAGCTGGAGCTGCTCTCCTTTGCAGTACATGGGCTTCTCATTGTGGTGGCTTCTCTTGTTGTGGAGCACAGGCTCAGTAGTTGCAGCTCTCACACTTTAGAATGTGGGCATAGTAGATGTGGCTCATGGGCTTAGTTGTCCTGCAGCATGTGGGATCTTCCTGGACAAGGAATCGAACCTGTGTCCCCTGCATTGGCAGTCAGATTCTTAACCACTGGATCCCCAGGGAAGTCCCTCACATTAACTTTCATCATCTCATGGTAGTTTGATTAGGCTGTTATCTGGTGATAAATATTCTCTCAGACACAATTACTCTTTTATTGATCAGTCGGAAGCCAGGAGGGCTATTCAACCACCACAGGTGGTCAGAGTTGATTACAAAGAAACTGCACAGAAAACTGTCTTTCTCTAGATGGCACTAGGCTCACTAGAATTCACTTTGTTGTTTAGTTGCTAAGTTGTGTCCGACTCTTTGCAACCCCATGAATCCACTACTTAAAGGCTAGGAAGATGGGGCTAACTAAAGCAATGGAGGAGAAAGTTATTCCTTTGTACCCTCAAACTCCCTCTTTGGTCTAAAGAAATTCTGTCACTTGAAAACCTACATCACTGAAGGGATCTGTTTTTTAAAGATTACTGCTGCTACAAATCTTGGGAGATTTGTTTCACCATTAGACTCTGCTTCACACCATATTGCAGGGTCTGCCGCTCAAAACACAAAAAATATTAGATGAATGGCCTCCTTAGTAATTACATAGCAACAACTGAATGTGTAACTACATGGCACCTTGTCAAAACTGAATAATAATTACACATTATTTTTCATTTCCCTCAACTAATGCTGTTATATCAAAAAAACAGCAAGATACTAAGTCATAATGCTTTAGTGACTACATATTTATTTACTAAATAACCAGGTAGGACATAAAATTCTATTCTTAAATAATATTTGACAAGACATACAGTAATTTCATTATTTTCTGCTGTTTGCTATATAAAATATACCTCCCTTTTTTAAAGTTTCATATGTTTCTTGGGGTTATTGTTTTGGTTATTACAGCTTTTTATTAAGATGTGTGTTGCGTTAAAGAGGCACTTTACTCTGTAATTGAATAATGTAAATAATTTAGTATTGTTTCCATGTTCCAGTTTCCAGTTTTGTGCGTTGGAGATTTTTAAAGTCAGTAATTTAGATTACAAGGGAAAAGTATCACTGAATAGTGCCAGATAAAAGAAAATGTCATGTTATAACAGTTCTGATAAAATTTAGTTTGTATTATGTATAAATATTGGATCTCATAGGATAGGTAAAACTTGTTTAACTTTATAAAATTATTTTTTATACTAGCCATCTATATGTACTGCACATTCTCAGACTCATACTACTTTCCTCATTCTGTATTATTTAAGCTTGTGTAATTTCCCCACTCCTTATCACAAGGCCCTAAAATAAGAAAAGAGAAATATTTGGGTTAAATTGCAGACAACATTAATAGCTTTATTCTAAGAAAGTCAGAAAAGTATTTTTTTCAAGGTCATCCTTTTTTGAAATATGAGCAGTTCAATATCAGGCAGATAGCATTGTTGGAATACTAGGCCAATGTTTCTCAATATCAGCACCATTAGCAATTAGGACCAGAAAATTCTTTGTTGGTGAAGGATACTCTACTGTGCTTTTAGTGAAACTCCATAGTTTCTACCAATAGGGGCCGGTAGTACTTCTTCTCAGTTGTGACTACTCAAAATGGCTCCAGACATCACCAAATATCCCTGGGGAACAAAATCACTCCCAGTACTATGGTACTACACATATTCTGAGAAGTTTAGATGGGAATTTAAAATATTATGCTCATGGAGACTGCAGAATAATCATATTCTATAACATGACAACTTCTTAAGGAAGTAAAGCTACTCCAGAATTTACTGAGAGAAAAGCTATAATCCCTGCCCTTTACTAGTGAAGTGCAAACTGCGGATCTTTGTCTTATCTGGAAGCTCTGATTCATTACAATATCAAAATTACAGATCCATTATTTTCTGATTGATGATCCAAACCAAGAGATATCAAATACATGTAAGTAATCAGTTCAGTTGCTCAGTCATATCTGACACTTTGCAACCCCATGAACCACAGCACACCAGTCCTCCCTGTCCATCACCAACTCCTGGAGTCCACCCAAACCCATGTCCATTGAGTTGGTTATACCATCTAACCATCTCATCCTCTGTCATTCCCTTCTCCTCCAGCCCTCAACCTTTCCAAGCATCAGGGTCTTTTCAAATAAGTCAGTTCTTCACATCATGTGGCCCAAGTATTGGAGTTTCAGCTTCAACATCAGTCCTTCCAATGATCACCAAGGACTGATCTCCTTTAGGATGGACTGGTGAATCTCCTTGCAGTCCAAGGGACTCTCAAGAGTCTTCTCCAACACCACAGTTCAAAAGCATCAATTCTTCAGTGCTCAGCTTTCTTTATGGTCCAACTCTCACATCCATACATGACCACTGGAAAAACCATAGCCTTGACTAGACGGACCTTTGAGGACAAAGTAATGTCTCTGCTTTTTAATACGCTGTCTAGGTCGGTCATAAATTTCCTTCCAAGGAATAAGAGTCTTTTAATTTCATGGCTGCTGTCACCATCTGCAGTGATTTTGGAGCCCAGAAAAATAAAGTCAGCCACTGTTTCCACTCTTTCCTCATCTATTTGCCATGAAGTGATGGGACTGGATGCCATGATCTTAGTTTTCAGAATGTCAAGCTTTAAGCCAACTTTTTCACTCTCCTCTTTCACTTTCATGAAGAGGCTTTTGAGTTCCTCTTCACTTTCTGCTATAAGGGTGGTGTCATCTGCATATCTAGGTTATTGATATTACTCCCAGCAATCTTGATTCCAGCTTGTGCTTCCTCCAGCCCAAGGTTTCTCATGATGTACTCTGCATATAAGTTAAATAAGCAGGGTGACAATATACAGCCTTGACGTACTCCTTTTCCTATTTGGAACCAGTCTGTTGTTCCATGTCCAGTTCTGGCTGTTGCTTCCTGACCTGCATACAAGTTTCTCAAGAGGCAGGTCAGGTGGTCTGATATTCCCATCTCTTTCAGAATTTTCCACAGTTTATTGTGATCCACACAGTCAAAGGCTTTAGCTCATCAATAAAGCAGAAATAGATGTTTTTCTGGAACTCATTTGCTTTTTCAATATGTGGAAAATAGATGGAAAGAGGATAAGAACAAATACTGAATAGACAAGTTTAATCTGTAAGATTCAGTGTTAGGATGCATGGGTAGTAGATGAACAATAGGTGTGATGGAGGTAGGAGATAGTAACCCCACATTTTATAGGAAAACCTAGAGTTGGTAGCTACCCTTCAGGTTATGGAGTCAACCACCACTAATTTCTTTGTCTTTTCCTATTTTCTGAATAGTTCATACTAGGAATCAACAGGTAATAACCACGGTTACAAGGGTAAAATCAAGAGTCTCTGACATTACTACACACACAAAATCCCTATATAGGACATTATGGACATACCCAAGTTTTATCTAAAAGCAACAGTTCTATTAAGTCTTCTTTTAATAAACTAGAAGGTAATGAGAGTTAATTTATATTGCATATGACTTAAAAAATTTTCTCTAAACCAACAAGCAGAAACATTAGTTTTAAAATATAAATACACAACCAGGAAAAGAGGGAGTGGAACATAAATGAAGAAGCCAAGATATTATTTGATTATGGGTACATTCTATCCTCCAAATATGTCAAAAGATGGCTTTTGAAAAAGTCTGTCTTGTTTTACTAGCATGTTGTAGACAAAGTCAATTATTTACTCTCCACAGCTTCTGATCCTTTAGGTTTGTTTGCTGTATGGAATCACAGTGAAAATGGATAAAGAACAGACTATGAAACTAAAATGACACTCATGTTCTACTTGTCACTTAGGTTATATGTCATGACAAATCAAGCACTTATTTTTATGAATCTTTTTGTTAAGTCATAAAGTTCTTTGATAAAGGAAAACATAGTCAACTCTATATCTAAACTCAGACATGTAACCAGGAATTAAATGTAATTTTCTTAAAGAATAATTTTCAGACAAGGTAAAACTATGACTTTCCTATAGACATAAAAATAAATGAGGCTTAAAGTTTTATTTTACTCATATGATATGAGGGAACTAAGCAATATTATAATTGGTTAAAAAGCCAAAAGGGCAAATATTTTTATGGAGTAAAGGAATGTTGAGATGAATCGCAAATGGAGACAAAACTGGTTTTACCAGGGTGAGGTTTCAGAGTCAACTAAATTTCTACCAGAGAGGTCTGAAGGGTGTTCTCTAGATGATACATAGTTTTCCACTGAAAAACAACTTTTTTTGTTACAATTATCCCCTCTTTTGATCGAAAACAATCTCAAAAAAGTTTATCTTGATCACAAAATATGATGTGTCATTATGTTTGACCTGATGACTTACATAGATGCAGCAGCAAGTATGTTCATTTTACCATATGACCTTCTGAAGTTTGTTTTGATAGAAATCTTTGTGAGGAATCTCAGATTGGACTTTCACAAGCCTATTATTATTTGTAGTCCTGAAGCTAAGAAGCAAGCCAGATTTCACCTCTAGTATACATACTTTTGTTCCTCTCTTCTTAAGGTCTTCAAAACATCCTAGGTTCCTGGTCTGCCCAGAAATGACCTTCCTTAGTCATCTGTAAGACGAAGAACACTGGAAACCAGATTCTAGGCCAGGTTTCCTGAGAGAGCAAATTTTATGCTTTGATTTCATAAAGTCAGTTTTAGTTACTTAAAAGTATCTGGTCACATCTAATTAAATGAGCATAATTCTCAAATATAACATCCCAGGCAATCCTTAGTTGTATAACCAATGTTTCTAATTATGTCCTAGTAAAAGGAGAACAGATTCTTGTTTAATCCATGCAAATAACTACAATAATATGAAAATAAGAGTATTCAATAAGTTTCTGAATTCTGAAGGGGTTAGATAAGAATAAAATATCATTTACAAATGTTTCATTTGTGTTTACAGAAACTGAATCTACTAAATTGTTGAGGGTGATAGACATCTTAAGAGGAAAGAGAAAGGACTTCCTTATGTATCCAGAAAATAGAACATTAAAATATCAAAAATATTTTTGATTACTTCATTTCAGTCTTATATAATTTATTCTTGTTTGACAGGATCTTGAATACTTGGCATAATCCTTTTCCTTGGATGTCTGAAATAGGCTCTCTTTTACTCATAGTGAAGCACTCAGGCCTGTAGCTTATTGCAAGTACCTTCAAGGAAGCATGAGTAAAACAAACGAAAACATCTATACATGATAAAAGACTTAAATTGGCTGGGCTTAATTTATTACAGACAATTTTCAAAAGTGCAAGATCTGAATTGAATTTATTACAAGAATAATGCAACTGTCAAGGAAATTCGGTTTTCTTTGACAAGCCAAACAAGATAGTAAAGTCCCCAAAAGGGTTTTAGACAAAACAATTATAGACATGGACAGTGAATCATTACATCTAATATTTTTAATGAATGAATTTTAATTCATTTCTAATTTTAATTCTAATTTTAGTGAGAAAATAATCTTGAGGTAAAATAATCCCAACATAGTATACAATGAATATTCCAGGCATAGAATAAGAATATACCAAGAATATATCAAGTAAAGTGATCCAATGTAGTAGTTGTTGTTTCGTCACTCAGTCATGTCGAACTCTTTCGCAACCCCATGAATTGTAGCCTACCAGGCTCAACTGTCCGTGGGATTCTTCAGGCAAGAGCATCCTATGGACAGTGCCATTTCCTTCTACAGAGTATCTTCCCAACACAGGGATCAAACCTGTGTCCCTGCATTGGCAGGCAGATTCTTTACTAATGATTCATCTGGGTAGTCCAATCCAGTTCAGATCCTGTTGTTTAGTCACTCAGTCGTGTCCGACTCTTTAGCAACTCCACTGACTGTAGCTCACCAGTCTCCTTTGTCCTTGGGATTTCCCAGGCAAGAAATACTACATTGGGTTGCCATTTCCTTCTCCAGGGAATTTTCCCTAACCCAGGGGTTGAATCCATGTCTCCTGCATTGGCAGGCGGTTCTTTACCACTGCACCACCAAGGAAGACACAGAGTACATCCTAAACATCTGTATATTAATACAACTCCATAGGTAAGTGATGTGAATCCCCGTTTGAAAACTCTGTCCTAGAAAATGATAGATTCAAATTAAAGAATCAAAGTTGTGACAGTTAACGTTTTTTAAAATAACTGAAATTATGACTGATAATGTTCTAATGCTATCATCTAATATCAGGCAAAGCACCAAGGGCTTTGACAAATCTCTTGGAACTTCCCACACTATATACAATTTCTGAAATATTTATGCTAATAACATCCTACCCGCATAAATTTAACTTAAAGAACACTGAACATCTCTTCTAATTTGAAAACTCTCCCCATGCAACATACCACATAAATCTAGTTACTTCTATAACCTCTGTTTTTACTAAAAAACAAATCTGTGTGCCTTTTCAGGAAGCCTAAAAAAAAATAGTTTTAGATGTAAAAGATAACTTAGAGGTTGTATTCTGTTTTATTTTTATTCTGCATCTAGGATTTGGTTTTGTGAAGGCAAACACAGTGGAGGGAAAAGGGAAAAGAGAGAGGAAGGGAGGGAGGGAGGGAGAAAATGAGAGAGCTCTCTCTCCTTCTTCTTAAAAGACCAGTTTTATCAGATTAAGACGCTACCCATATGACTTCATTTAACCTGAATTACCTCTTAATAAAAGGATGAGATGGTTAGATATCATCGCCAACTCAATGGACATGAATCTGAGCAAACTCTGGAAAAAGTGAAGGACAGGGAAGCCTGGTGTGCTGCAGTCCATGGGGTCACAAAAAGTCGGACACAACTTAGTGACTGAACAACAACAATGACCCTATCTTCAGACACAGTCACATTGGAAATTAGGACATCCATATGGAATTGGGGGAACACATTTCAACCCATAGCACACCCTTACACAGATGGAACTTACATTAATAGCCTCAATTCCAAAATTTCAGCCATGAGTGAAAAGTAAATAGACCCATATAACCCTCTGGTCCATATCAAAGAGCTATTCTCCTCTCAGTCGGTAAAATAACTGATGAGTTCAAAATAGACAATCAGAAAATAGTAACAAACTAGAGTCTCTGGTTATCTGTCACCCAACAGGCACAAGGTCTTTGTACAACTATTAATCAATTTATAGGAGTTATCAAATGATCAAACCATAAAACCAAATTTCCAATCAAAAAGATGAACAAAAAGTATTGTCTGTTGTCTTTTATCTAACAAAGAATAGATTTCTATAAATAGTCCATTTACAGAAATCACAAGTGGCCAAATCATTAAACCAAATTCTCAATGGGGAATAACTTATTAGCTGTAAACAAACAAAAAACAAAATTACTGGAGAGCAAAATTAAGATTAGAAACACATATTCAGCATATTTCCATTGCCAATCTGGAGTTACCTCTGGGAACCAATAGAAGACACGACTGGGCTAAAATTGTTAAAATATATTTTTTAGAAAAAGGTAAAAATCATGATTCTCTTATAGCTATAAATAAATATGTGCTAAAGATTTTACTCTTTTGATAAGAGGGGACCAGGCAGAAATTATAATTTATTTAAAGGAAAAGACAGAAGATCACTAATGTTTATGGAATAAAGTAGTATTGGTATGTACTGTAAATGGAGATAAAATTGGTTTTTCAATGAGGGTCAAGGAAGGGAAATCAATTAAACCTCTACCAGAAAGACAGAATTCACAATTTATATATGGTTGCAAAATAGCGCAAAGAAAATGAACAGGGCTGAATAAGACAGGCCACAGGTCTTCCACTGAAACATAGATTTCCACTGATACACAGTAATTTTTCTACATATAGGAATAATTGAGAACTATTTAGAATGCTTTCTGTAATTAGTTTTGTTGGGATTACATAGATTACATTTCTAACATAATTTTGTTCCAGCTAATCTTCAACTGAGTTTATACACTTCCCTGGACTGTGGGATTAACAACCATCACCATCACTACCACCATGACAATCATCATAATGATTCTTGATACTTAATAGCACTTACTCTGTGCCAAGCATGCTTTTAAGCACTTTACATACGTCTATGTATTCCCCACAACAACTCTATGAAGTAGGCACTAATATTACTAATATTATTCCCATTTTACAGGTGAAGAAACTAAGATACAGGAAACTGAAATAGTAAGTGTATGGTCCCATAACTAGAAAGTACCAGTAAGTAGGCCACTGGAGAAATATTTTAATAAGATGTTTCGTATGGTCTACAAAATGCCAGAAAACAGCACTTTCCTGAAAACAGAATGACCCTTTATTTTGTCATCGTTTCACTGAATAATTATTAATTGTTACTGTATCCCAGATACTGTGCCAAGTGCTTCAAGTACATAATGGGTGATGTTTAGAGCACACTAACCCAAACTATGGCACCTTGGCATATTGATTATTTTAAGTTGAAGGAGTTTAAGAAAATGGCAGAAACAACGAAATCACTCTGACCTCCTCCCTACCACTACCCTTCTTCATAAAAACAGGTTATAAAATCCTCAGGTGAAAGGTGCCCTCCCTATACCTGAAAGAAAGGAATACACTCATCTCTGAGAACACAATGATGTCAAAAGGAATCTTAATAAGCACGCCTTGCTAAATTTCCACAGTTTACTGTACTTACTTCATACTCCTTAACCTTTTATGTTTCTATACAACTACCTACTTTTCATCAAACCTAGCATAAAATACTCAGCTCAGTTTTTTCAGTTCTTTATTTCCTGATAAAGTCTCCCATGTCACACAAAATTTATAGTAAATAAATTTTCATGCTTTTCTCCTGTTAATATGTCTTTGCAGTTTAATTTTCAGACCCAACCAGGGACCCTAAGAGGGTCAAGGAAAACCCTTTCCTCACCTACAATAGAAGTGAAGAAATATTCATGACTTCAAGTTCCTGGACAAGGAAAGGAGACAGACATATACTCACACAATTATAAAGTAATGTTTAGTAACATAAGCTAAGAGTTCACTGATGCAGAAATATACATTTCTACGAAATGAATACTGAATGAAAGAAAAGGTTGAAGATATAGGCAAGGATGAGGTTGGGGAGGGCCTCGAATACCATGCAAAATAACTTTAACATTATCCTCAAGGTCAAGGGGAACAATTTTAAGGTTTTAAGTAAGAATCGCACTTTAGAAAGGTCACTCCAGCAGCAGAATGGAATAGGAATTAAATAGGCAGCAAGTCTGGATCCAGAGAGACTGATGTATCTATTGTCTTCAAACAAACAAACAACAAGAAGATAAACAATCTCAAAATTTAGTGGGCTATTTATTTGTCAAGATTCTGTGGACTGTGCTCAGCTGAGCTATTCTGTAGATCTCTCCTGTGGCCTTATACATACATCTGATCATTTGTGCCATTTCCTGGACCTCTCTATCCCTGTGATTTTTCATCTTCAAGAAGGATAGCCCATACTGTTTATATGGTTGTTGTAGGCAGAATAATGGCCACCATCACCAAAGGTGCTCATAGCCTACTTTCAAGAACCTGTGAATACATTATCTTAAAGGCAAAATATAGAGCTGCAAATATGATTAATTTAAGGATCTTGAGATGGGAAGAGTGTTCTGGGTTACCCAAGTGTGGGCCCAATCTAACCACAAGTTTCCTTATAAGAGGAAGGCAAGAGAATCAGTCAGATAAGGAGATGTAATGACAAGCAGAGATGATAGTTGGAAAGAAATTTTAAGATACTACACTGCTGTGTTTAAAAGCTGGAAAAGGGTCATTGAGCCAAGGAATGCAGGCAGTCTATAGAAAGTAGAAAATCCAGGGGAACAGAATCTCCCCCAGAGCCTCCTGAAGGAAGCAGACCTGTTGCCATCCTGACTTTAATTCACTGAGACTGATCTTGGACTTCTGACCTTTAGAACTATGTGGGAAATTTGTGTTACTTCAAGCTACCAGATTTGTGGTAATTTGTTACAGCAGCTATAGAAAACCAACATACATGGCAATCTCAGAGCCACAAGAGATAAAATAAAAACAGAAGCTAAAAGGCTTCCTGAGACCTAGCTCAGAAGTTGCACAATGTCACTTTTGCCCCATTTTATTGGTCAAAGCAAGTCATAAGTTCAGCCTAGATTCATGGGTAGGGAAATATAATTCATCTCTTGATGCGAAGAACTATAAAGAATGTGTTGCCAAAAAAAAAAAAGAATGTGTTGCCTTTTAAATTCCACCACAACAGGTTAGGAGTCAGAGTAATCTGGGTAAGAAGTGAAAAGAACTTCAAGTTGCTATGGAAAGGAGGGAGAGAGGTTCAAAAGATATTTAGTATATAAAACCATCAAAATCTGATGATTAAATGAATATAGAGGATGGGGAGATGAAACATATTTGATTATCATCTATTTTTAGTGCAGGAAGAAACATTATCACCTCTATTTAGCCCAGAGAGATTAAATGATTTGCATGATGTCCCACAGCTTGAACTAGAACACAATAATACTGACCCCCTGATCATATCTCCATAGCCCTACCTTTACCTCATTCTTTCCTGACATCCTAGAGTAATGGAAGTATGTCCCTGCTTACTCTTTCATCTGGAATGGATACCCATGTTTACTTTCACTCTTGGACTTTTATATAAATGGTACAAAGTAACCTGGCAGGCTATAGTCCATGAGTTCGCAAAGAGTCAGAAACAACTTAGCAACTAAACGACAATAGCAACACAAACATATTCCCAGCCAGATAGTGTGAAAATCAATAGAGAAGCTAATAATGAAATTGCTGATTCAAAGAAAACCATCTGTTAGTAATCATACAAATAGGACAATAGGTATAAGATGGTGAGTGACTAAGGTTAAATTTAGGGGGGTTGTGGTTTATAAAGGAAGAGATATCCTTTATGGCTTCTTTCCCTGGAAATGAGATTTTTTTTCCTCTCTTTCTCCTTGGGAATCATTACTGAACCAATGAACTAACAAACATGCAAAGTTGAGGAAAGTAAGCTTCATTTCTTAAGAGCTATTATATCATGTAGCTAGTTTCCTTAGCAATTGTGTACACATCTCCTCACCTAGTATCTTGAAAATTGCAAAGATAAATATGGTAAGTATAGTCCTTAAAGTTATCAAAAAGTTGTTTCTAAATATTCTTACTCCTAATTTCTATGTAAAAACTACCTTTTAGCTTTCGGTCCTAATCCCAGTAGACAATTCCTCTAACATTTTTAAATTTATTTTTTAATTGGAAGAAAATTGCTTACAGTGTTGTGTTGGTTTCTGCCATACAACTAACATTATTTTATGAATCAATAGATAAGTGAAGTAGTCAATAAACAAAAAATTTATCGTGTTTTAGAGGAAAACATGTCAGATAGAAAGTAAACTTTCATACTGAAAATCTATCAATATGCCATCAAATACAGTGTCCATATTATTAATTCCACGAGTCCTACAGCTAAATGGTAGTAGCTTTTTTCTATGGCAGGAAATCAAACCAGCAGAGGACAAGTATTCAATAAATGCTAGATGTTGTTGTTATTGTTATTATATTTGAAATTTGTAGAAATAATCTAAAATTGGATGATGCAGTTGCCTCCTTGATATGTGTTATCTGTGGGTAAACAGTCATAGCCCTATTTAGGCCTAAAGTTACAAAGCAAGTAGCTGTAGTAACAATAGAAAGGCCACCCTTACTGAGCATTACTTTGTGACAGACACTGTGCCAGGCATTTTAATCACTCATTTAGTCATCACAAAAGCATAATATATATACATTAAGTACATGGCTTTGGAGTCAGTTGTGGGTATTTCATCAGATCACTTATTCTTTTCACTTCAATGTCCTTATAAAATTGTGAAGATGATATTACTTTATGAGGACATTGAAGTGAAAAGAATAAGTGATCTGATGAAATACCCACAACTGACTCCACAGCCATGTACTTAATTGTTCTTTCACATGTGCTGCAGTTTCTGCACACAATAGTCTTTAATGGTATGCCATCTAAGTCCAGGAGGAGAATTTGAGAACTGGGATGGGATCCCTACTTAACTCCCACTTCCCTCCCAATTCTGTTACCTCACCAAATCAGCTTTGAAAAATTTAAACACACATTATGTAGCCAGGACCATGGAAATATGTAAGTATATGGCATGGTTTCTTTCCTTATGGAGTTCATGATCTAGTTAGAGAGATACAACTACCAAATGAAATAACTAGAGAATCATAGATGATTGAATAAAAGCAAGTGTCTGAATAAGTCATACTTGATCTAAGGCAGGTGGGTCTTAGCTACATATGTAGGTGAAGGAGGAGGGATGGGCCAGCCCAGGACACAGCTGGACAGTTTGATTCTAGGAGATTGAGTGTCATTCCAGTGTGTCATATCTAAAGAGATATACTCTCTAAAGAGAAGTGGTCCATCCAGACTATGGTTAATAAACAATCAAGGAGTCCCAACTTGGTGTAGGATTAATAGTACTTCAAAGCAGATAAGTACTAACAATGCAGTTCTTGATGATGAGTGAATATGGCATATCATATCCAGACACCATCAAGCTAGAGTTGAGTGGATGGCAAGAATTAGGCAGAGAATCATGGTTCTGGCCAATTGGACTGGAGCTCAAGGTCAGTCACTAATCTCATTAGAGGAGTTGTGAGAATGGAGTAAACAGCACAGGGATACAGAGAAGACCATGACTTGGGGCACATATGAACACCTATGGCTGACCTTCAAGATACCACACTAGTTATATGACTCTGTTTCCATTCACAGGACCAGAGAAAACTTAGGGACCTCAGAAGTCAATTAGGAGGCAGTGCTCAGAATAGGAAGTGACAAACTGTTTAGGGATGCAACTATATATGATAGATTAATTAAGACCTGTGTTTATATGGTGCCAGCTGAATGGCTGGGAGTTACAATGGACATGATGGCTTAAAGAATCTCAGTTCAGTTGCTCAGTCGTGTCCAACTCTTTGTGATGCCGTAGACTGCAGGACACCAGGCTTCCCTGTCCATCACCAACTCCAGGAGCTTGCTCAAACTCAGGTCCATCCTGAATATTAAGACATCATGAATATCAAGAATATCAAGACACCAAAAATAAACAAGTGGGACCTAATTAAACTTAAATGCTTTTGCACAGTAAAGGAAACAATAAATAAGGTTAAAAGACAACTCACAGAATGGGAGAAATCAACAGTAAATGAAACAACTGACAAAGGATTAATTTCCAAAATATACAAGCAGCTCATACAAATCAATACCAGAAAAACAAACAACCCAATCAAAAAATGGGCAAAAGACCTAAATAGACATTTCTCCAAAGAAGACATACATATGGCTAATAAACACATGAAAAGATGCTCAACATTGCTAATTATTCAGTTTAGTTCAGGTTCTCAGTCATGTCTGACTCTTTGCAACCCCACAGACTGCAGCATGCCAGGCTTCCCTGTCCATCACCAACTCCTGGAGATTGATCTAACTCATGTCCATCAAGTTGGTGATGCCATCCAAATATTTCATCCTTTGTCATCCCCTTCTCCTCCCACCTTCAATCTTTCCCAGCATCAAGGTCTTTTCCAATGAGTCAGTTTTTCACATCAGGTGGCCAAAGTATTGGAGTTTCAGCTTCAGCATCAGTCCTTCCAATGAATATTCAGGACTGATTTCCTTTAGGATTGGCTAGTTGGATGCCCTTGCAGTCCAAGGGACTCTCAAGAGTCTTCTCCAACACCACAGTTCAAAAGCATCATTTCTTCAGCGCTCAACTTTCTTTTCCAACCCTCACATCCACATATGACTACTGGAAAAATCATAGCTTTGATTAGATGGACCATTGTTGGCAAAGTAATGTCTCTGCTTTTTAATATTCTGTCTAGGTTGGTCACAACTTTTCTTCCAAGGAGCAAGCGTCTTTTAATTTCATGGCTGCAATCACCATCTGCAGTGATTTTGGAGCCCCCCAAAATAATGTCTCTGTTTCCATTGACCGGATGCCATGATCTTTTTGAATGTTGAGTTTTAAGTCAACTTTTACACTCTTTTCCTTCACTTTCATGAAGAGCCTCCCAGCAATCTTGATTCCAACTTATGCTTTATCCAGCACAGCATTTCACATGATGTATTCTGTATAGAAGTTAAATATTGATATAGCCTTGACATACTCCTTTCCCAATTTGGAACCAGTCTGTTGTTCCATGTCCAGTTCTAACTGTTGCTTCCTGACCTGCATAGAGATTTCTCAGGAGGCAGGTCAGGTGGTCTGGTATTCCCATCTCTTTCAGAATTTTCCACAGTTTGTTGTGATCCACACAATCAAAGGCTTTGATGTAGTCAATAAGGCAGAAGAAGATGTTTCTTCTGGGACTCTCTTGCTTCTTCAATGATCCAATAGGTGTTGGCAATTTGATCTATGATTCCTCTGCCTTTTCTAAAACCAGCTTGAATATCTGGATGTTCACAGCTCATGTACTGTTGAAGGCTGGCTTGGAGAATTTTGAGAATTACTTTGCAAACCTGTGAGATGAGTGCAATTGTGCGGTAGTTTGAGCATTCTTTGGCATTGCCTTTCTTAGGGATTGGAATGAATACTGACCTTTTCCAGTCCTGTGGCCACTGCTGAGTTTTCCAAATTTGCTGCCATACAGATTGCAGCACTTTCATAGCATCACCTTTTAGGATTTGAAATAGCTCAACTGGAATTCCATTACCTCCACTCACTTTGTTCATAGCGACGCTTCCTAAGGCCCACTTGACTTCGCATTCCAGGATGTCTGGCTCTAGGTGAGTGATCATAGTGATTATCTGGGTCATTAAGATCTTATTTGTATAGTTCTGTGTATTCTTGCCACCTCTTCTTAATATCTTGTGTTTCTGTTATGTCCATACCATTTCTGTCAGTCATTATTAGAGAAATGCAAATCAAAACTACAATGAGATATCACCTCACACCTGTCAGAATGGCCATCATCAAAAATCTACAAACAATAAATGCTGGAGATGATGTGGAGAAAAGGGAATCTTCTTGCACTGATGGTGGGAATGTAAATAGATACAGACACTATGGAAGTCAGTATGGAGATTCCTCAAAACACTAGGAATAAAACTACCATATGACCCACCATATGATCCATGAGCCTTTGACTGTGTGGATCACAATAAACTGTGGAAAATTCTGAAATAAATGGGAATACAAGACCACCTGACCTGCCTCTTGAGAAACATATGGAAGCAACAGTTAGAACTGGACATGGAAAAACAGGCTGGTTCCAAATAAAGAAAGGAGGATATCAAAGCTGTATATTGTCACCCTGCTTATTTAACTTCTATACAGAGTACATCATGAGAAACGCTGAGCTGGATGAAGCACAAGCTGGAATCAAGATTGCCGGGAGGAATATCAGTAACCTCAGATATGCAGATGACACCACCCTTATGGCAGAAAGTGAAGAACTAAGCAGCCGCTTGATGAAAGTGAAAGAGGAGAGTGAAAATGTTGGCTTAAAGCTCAACATTCAGAAAACTAAGATCATGGCATCCGGTCCCATCACTTCATGGCAAATAGATGGGGAAACAGTAGAAACAATGGCTGACTTTATTTTTCTGGGCTCCAAAATCACTGCAGATGGTAATTGCAGCCATGAAATTAAAAGACTCTTACTCCTTGGAAGAAAAGTTATGACCGATCTAGACAGCATATTAAAAAGCAGAGACATTACTTTGTCAACAAAGGTCTGTCTAGTCAAGGCTATGTTTTTTCCCATAGACATGTATGGATGTGAGAGTTGGACTATAAAGAAAGCTGAGCACCGAAGAATTGATGCTTTCGAACTGTGGTGTTGGAGAAGACTCTTGAGAGTCCTTTGGACTACAAGGAGATCCAACCAGTCCATCCTAAAGGAGATCGGTCCTGGTAGTTCATTGGAAGGACTGATGTTGAAGCTGAAACTCCACAACTTTGGCCACCTGATGCGAAGAGCTGACTCATTTGAAAAGACCTGATGAATCTTTCCCTGATGTTGGGAAAGATTGAAAGCAGGAGGAGAAGGGGACGACAGAGCATGAGATGGTTAGATGGCATCACCGACTCAATGGACATGAATTTGGGTAAAGTCCAGGAGTTGGTGATGGACAGGGGGGCCTGGCATGATGTGGTTCATGGGCTCGCAAAGAGTTGGACACAACTGATCGACTGCACTGACTGAACTGATGACCCAGCAATCCCACTATTAGGCATATACCCTAAGTAAACCAAAATTGAAAAGGTCACTTGTGCCCCAATGTTAACTGCAGCACTATTTACAGTAGCTAAGACATGGAAGCAACCTAGATGTCCATCAACAGAGGAATGGATAAAGAAGCCATGGTACATAGATACAATGGAATATTACTCAGCCATAAAAAGAAATGTATTTGAGTCAATACTAATGAGGTGGATGAACCTAGAGTCTATTATACAGACTTAAGTCAGAAATAGAAAAACAAATATCATTACTAAAACATATAAGTGGAATATATAAAGACAGTACTAAAGAAATTATTTGCAGGGCAGCAATGGAGACACAGACATAGAGAACAGACTTATGGACATGGGGGCAAGGGAGGAAGGAGAGGATGGAATGCCTGGAAAGAGTAACATGGAAACATACATTACCATATGTAAAATAGGTAGCCAATGGGAATTTGCTATATGACTCAGGGCACTCAACCTGGGGCTCTGTAACAACCTAGAGGGGTGGGATGGGGAAGGAGGTGGGAGGCAAGCTCAAGAGGGAAGGTACATAAGTATACCCATGGCTGATACATGTTGATGTTTGGCAGAAACTGACACAATACTGGAAAGCAACTATCCTTCAATTAAAAATAAGCAAATTTAATTTAAAAGAGAATATTAAGATAGAAAGATGAATTCCAAACTTCACCCATTTGGAGGATGGATCAACCATCCTAACGTACAGTCCTCTCAGGTTAGAATTGGCTTAGAAACTGTAGTGATTATGAAGAAGCCATATCCACACATGACATCCAAAGACTGAATCATTATGTCTTATTCACATCTTTATACCACTGACATTTTTAAGTAGTGTACAAATGCTTAAATGCTTTTGTGATAAATAAAATGATGGGTTATTTCAAAGCATTAGTGAATTAGTAGATATTTTCTGTCATTATATATTTTTCTAAAGACTGTATACTAAAAATAAAATTGGGTGATCCAGGGAATTTTGACATTACTGGGGTTATGGTCTGGGCCTCTTTTTTATGGAATCACTGTATAAATGATATAGTTATATAAGGCAACCTTTTTCCTTCCTGCTTCCTGAGATTCGGGTCAATCAGGATATGGTTTCTACCAGGGATTTTCAGGGAGTAGAGTACACACAATGTAAACTGACACTTAAAGAGCCCAGTATGGCTTCTCCCATAGTGGGCTTCCAAGGTGGCTTGGTGATTTAAAAAAAAAGCTGCCTACCAATGCAGGAGACATGGGTTCAATTCCTGGATCAGGAAGATCCCCTGGAGGAGCAACTCGCTCCAGTATTCTTGCCTGGAAAGTCCCATGAACAGAAGAGCCTGGAGACACAACTGAGCATGCATGCAATACAACGCAATGCATGATATCTCCCAAAACTTTCTATAAATTCACTAGGTTAAATATTTTGCAATATAATCATCAACATTATCAATATTTTTATTACACTCTGCACTTTACAAAGTATACTCATATTCACAGAGGTTGGTTGGTTGTGAAGTTAGTGAAGCATAAGACTTATGGGCCCCCTCCAAACCTCTGAGAATAGCCTTAGCAATTCTTTTGTCGGATCATATGTTTTTGTGAAATTTGTAGAAGATATTTTAACTGAACTCTATACATTTTCCCTCTTATCTGATGGCATGGAGTAAACATGAGCATTTCAGGAATCTAACTGAGAAGACTGAATTTGAGTTTGTTAGGGCATGGAATCCACAATCATACACTAGTTTTGTTATGCTAGCTACAACAATATGGAATGGCTTCCAAGAAGTTATCCTACCAGCCCCTGTGCTGACTCACCCAATGACCTGAAACTGCAGAACCAGAAGTCCTACTAAAGCAATAATATATCCTAAAGTGTTTGGCAACAGAAGTATAAGTGAATGTAAGAGAAATGAGCTTTGACACATATAGGGCTAGAACCACTCTATGGAAAATTATTCTATGTCTACAAGAAAATTGATAGAAATTTATTTTAAAATTGGTATATGCTTCCCCCAAATTTGACAGCAGTTCTCAAAGTTTACATGACATTAATAACAAGTTCTGAAACTGAAGGAAACTTCTGAACTTATAAACAAATTTCAATCAACTTCTAGAGGAAAAATTATCTTTCAGTTCTGTCTAAAGAGAAAGTTTAAGTGAAAGTGAAAGTCACTCAATCATGTCCAACTCTTTGCAACCCATGGACTATACAGTCCATGGAATTCTCCAGGCCAGAATACTGGAGTGGTAGCCTTTCCCTTCTCCAGGGGATCTTCCCAACCCAAGGACCAAACCCAGGTCTCCCACATTGCAGGTGGATTCTTTACAAGCTGAGCCACAAGGGAAGACCATTCTGTCTAGAGAAAATAGTATCAAATTGTTATCATATGAGGAGGAAAACAGGATATATGCAGTTTTAAAATGTAAGGAATAAAAATATAGAAGTATGTTAGTTAATTCATGGAACTACTTTTTTCCTGATTCTATGATATTTGTGACATTTATCAGGTTTTCAAAATGTGTAATATAAAGTGATTTGTTTTCTCATTTTAAAAATATATTTGCTTTTATACCTAATTCTGTACTTATTATTCCATGGGGTCACAAAGAGTCAGATACGACTGAGTGACTAAACTGACTGTACTTATTGTGTATTCTTTCCTTAAAGGCACCCACTGAACTGTGTGAACTTTAGGCCCAAAAACTTGGATTGATACCTGTATATGCATTCTGCCACCTAACCCTCACAATATTCCTAGATATATACATTTTATATTTTATATATACAGATTAAACTTTCTCTTTAGACAGAACTGATATCTCATTCAGTCAGTCTTTCAGCAAATACTTACTGAGGACCTGTGCTGTGCTGTGCTTAGTCGCTCAGTCATGGCCCACTCTTTGTGACCCTATGGACCCTATGCGACCCTATGGAGCCCATCAGGCTCCTCTGTCCATGGGAATTCTTCAGGCAAGAATACTGGAGTGGGTTGCTGTGTCCTCCTCCAGGGGATCTTTCTGACCCAGGAATCAAACCAGGGTCTCCAGGATTGCAGGTGGAGTCTTTACCAGCTGAGATACCATGGAAGCCCTACTATATGTCAATTATTTTTCTAGGCTCAAGCAGTATAGCAATAAACATCACAGATTAAAATTTCTGCTTTCGTAAATTATATATTATAGTGAAATTAAAACAAGTTATACAGATATTTCTCCTCTGTCGTAGAATTTTAAAATGAGTAAGTCATTTTGGCCCTGAACCCAGTTATTCTCCCTCTAGTTTATCTCTCTTATTTGATGAGCTTAACCTACCGTGGCTCCTTTTTTCTTCTTCTACATTCCTCTGTGGGATGGGGTTTGGAACCGATCCTCTTCAAGTCTTGGACAAATCTCTTCTTTTCCCTGTGACCTTCTCAAGTATCCCTGAATTGAAGTGAGATGCTTTTCTTAGTGAAGCTTACTTATTTTTAACATTGCTTTATTTTATCTCTTTTGGATGAAACATACCCTGAACATAAACTTGTTGGGACTTCTTGTCCTTTTCTCTAGGTCACTGCTTAGATTTTTTTTAGTTTTCAAGTTCAGGCATCTCTTAGGTTACAGAGAATTAGCCATCAATTTTTCCTGTCTAGGTAAAAGGAATAGGAGGTTAGTCCTAAAAATGTCTTCCAGCAGCCACTTGATTTTTCTCAGTAGTATCATATTTTTTCCCTCAGTTTTTGGTCTTTATTTGCCTACAGAATTTTTCCCTCTAAAAATTTCTGCCACTTTTCACTCACTATGGAAGTGGTTCATGCTAATAAGGAAAGGTAAATTCTCCCAAGGTTATGAAGTACAGTAAAAGTAGCAATATCAACTGGCGTGGGCTAAATTGTTCAGTAAGAGTCACTTTTCCTGCACTGCCTTTGGCTCCATCAGCGCATTCAGAGAAAACTGAGTTCTGAAGTCAATTTCCTGGACAGATTTGGCAGGGAGCTATATCTGAAACTGAGGAAAGAGTGGGCTATTTTGGGCTTGAATTATTGAGATAACTGAGTCATGCAACCACTTTATTTCCCATGTTTAGACAGAATCTGATATATCATCTGATTTTCTTCAAAGGTGTACATTGTAAAAATAATTTCCCTAAATGACTCACCTACTCTTCCTGACTCAAATCCTATAATTTGATTTTCCTTATTCCAGTATAGCTGCCTAGCATTCTCCCAGGCACTTGAGGTTGAAGTTCTTGAAAAGTGCTTAAATCCCAGTGGGGCTTTATGGTGACAGTTTCCTAATATGCTTTGGTAACAAAACATTCAAGGTTTTGAAACCAAAGCCCCATTTCTTTGGTTTTGTTTTTGTTTTACACATGCCATTAAGAAAGAGGATATGTGGGACAGATCAAACTTTCTGTGTCAGTATTCCTTTCATTTACTACTGGTCTAGTATGTATATACTGGAGTCTGTTTAATAATATTATTCATTATTTATCATTTTCTTTCATAGAGAAAAAAAGTTTTCTTCATAATTGTGTTGATTTAACTTGCAGATAAAAGGCTAGATTTTTAAATCTCTTTCATACTACTAGTTTAATAATGGAGAAGGAAATGGCAACCCACTCCTGTGTTCTTGCCTGGAGAATCCCAGGGATGGGGGAGCCTGGTGGGCTGCCGTCTATGGGGTCGCACAGAGTCGGACACGACTGAAGCAACTTAGCAGCAGCAGCAGCAGCTTAATAAAGTTTGAAATCTTTATTATCCTTTCAGTTTTTTGTTTGTTTGTTTTCAATACACCCTGCTTCTCAAGTATTCCCCAGTGGTGCCTCAGGTTTACCACCCATACCTGTCTTTCCTCTATCCTGGATCACATCACTATTTCCTTCTCTGCCACATGTCCTGTCTGTCTTCCTTTGGACTTTATTATCAGGTTCCCAAATGAGAACCTACCTTAAAAATGAGGTTTGAAGGATGAGAATAATTTTATCTCTTACCCCTCTTCTTCTGCCGGGAGTCTCTGGATTTTAACAAGGGACAAATGAAAGTAAAATGCATTTACCTGAGGAAGGAATGATAGCTGGAATTCTAGGCCCTATGCAGGCCAATTAAGTTCACAGCAGGAATGTGGGTATGGAGACGCAAGAGAAGAGTAAGAGCATTTCTCTCATAAAATACATAGTGGTTTGTTGGGTACAAATATGTGCCTAGCCCTTGAGACAACAACCCAAAGGGTGATTCTAATCTACTCACTTAGTTGACATCTAAGAAACTAACTTTCACGATAAAAACAACTTTTCTGTAGAAAGCCAGGAACAGAGAGTGTTTTTCTTTGTTGTATCGATACATTGAATTCCATTCCTGCAATTCCTCTTACCAACAACTCCAGTCTAAAATGCCTATGTCATTCCAGTCTAGTCAGATCTGTATCAAGCTGAGCACTCCAGTGCAGCTGTGGGTTGATGTCCCAAGTCATGGAAGAAAAGTTGTTTACCTGCCTGCCTGCCAGGCAGAGCGATTGTTATTTTTTAGCTTCCTCATGCACTCAGTAATAACTGTCCACTATATTACCAATTCATTTGATCATTTTAAAAGCATCCTCATAGATTTCAAATGAAAAAAACTATATCCTCAATTTTTGCATTGATGTCATGTCCGTATTGTTGTGTTGTTGTTGATGGGTGTTTGCTTTTGTTTTGTTTTGCTGTGTTTTCTTATTTTCAGAATTTTGTTCTTAGATTGCAAGAGTGACCTCTAGTGTGAAACATCTGTATAGTTGTAATATCAAGCTCCAGGGCCTCTTATCCATATTTAATTTCCATAGGTGTTGGTGTTATACAAAATAGGCCTCCCCGCATATGACAAACTGTCATCAAAAAATAAAAACCCTGTCAGGTTTCTTCTTATTAATTGTCATCTATTTTATTCCCAAACTTTGGCTACCAAAGGACACTTGCATTCTGGGGATTATGAAATGGCAAGGACACTTCTAGAAATGCCCTTGCAAGTAAATGGAAGTACATTATGACTTTCTTTATGAGTTGGATGTATTTGACTGCAAAAAATTGTTTTGCAGGTCTCTTGTTGCCACTGGCAATCCTGTTGTGAATAATTGGCTGGTGAACTCACCTGTTCTCTTTCTTTTTCAGAGGAAGGAAGTGTTTTCTTTACCACCACACTGGGTAGATACAAGTCATAAAGAACATACTATACTGTTCATGAGGGAAATTCGACTTAAGCATATTCCCAGCCTTCACACAAGGTCAACCAGAAAACTTGCAGTATGGTCAATGCATTTCTTATTCCCCACACAAGGTTAAACGGAAGGTTTACCTGCCTTTCAAGGGCTAATTCCCCTTGCAATAAAAATAACACTCTCTCACGTGGGCACTGTGCTTTAAAACTTAAAAAGCACTTTCACTTGTATAACTCTGCTTACTCCTCTCACCATCTTTAGGAAGTAGGCATTATTTAGCCCAATTTAGTGATGAAAAATTTGAAGACCAGTGAGATTAAATGACATGTCCAAGATCAAACACGGTTAATACATAGTAGAGTCATAAGTCTTAGAACTCCAAACTTAGTGTACTTTTTCTCACAGCTGCTTCATAGTCTAACAGCCAGACTTTCCCAAAATAATGTATATATTTTTAAATAACATACATACAAATTTTTATGAGACTTGAGAAGAGAAAATGATGATCTAGTTGTAAGGACCAGGGAAGATTTTTACAGAGGAAGTTATATATAGTTTAGTCTTTAACAGAAAGAATGTGAAAAGATGAGAAAAAACATTTAAAGTTAAGCAAAATCAAGGCAATGAGAAAGTATGGAACATATACAAGAAATAAGAAGTAGTTTACATTTTCTAAGTTGTTAGAAGGTAGTGGAAAATAAGGTTAAAAAAGAAAGTTGAGATCAGGACATGAAAGCCCTCTAAATCTAGAACAGGGTTTCTCAACTTCAACACTTACTGACAGTTGGCCCCACAGAATTCTTTGCTTTGGGGGCCTGCCTTTCCTGTGTATTGCAGGATGTTTAACAGGCACCCCTGTCCTCTACCCACTAGATGCCAATAACACTCCCTCCCCCAGTTGTGACAACCAAAAATGTCTCCAGATACTGTCAAATGTCCCCATTTGGGGTAAACACCCCCCCCATTGTGAACCACTTTTATTAGTATATTTATAATTCCAAATAAAGCCATTTTAGATTTTGAAGTAAAGAAATATCATGACTAAATCTATGGTAAGGAGAGAAAAACATGCAAAAATCTGTAAGACAAACTGGAAGCGGGAAGAGATTGGAGGCAGAAAGGTCAGGCCAGAAGATACGGTAAGGACCAGAGGTAGCATATGTTTGGAAAAAGCATTCAGCTTATAAGCAGAGCACTTGGATTATGCTGCAAGCTCCACCAACAGTTTGCTTGAAATGTGTTCTTGGACAAATCATTGACTTTTGTGCCCTCCATTTCTCATCTGCAGAGGGAGAGAGTAAGATATGATGATCTCAAAGTCCTCCTCTAGCTCCACATACTGTGAATCTCTTAAAGATAGATATGTAAATATTGTCACTAACCACATCCAGTCTTCTCCATATGTCTTTCAAAAGAATCTTTGTGGTACCATTGTATATCTGAATTCACTGGGTAAAGATAAACAGTATGACCTCACTTTTCAGATTAAATTGGGTGAAAAGACAAGTCAGAAATAGTAAAAAAAAAAAAAAAAATCTAAATTAGGAAGTGAACTGGGAAGTACCTGGCACATAGAGATTGAAATATTGATAGGTGAGGTGTTTTTAGATCTAGTTACTTAATTTAGCATTTGCTGAAAGCATACTAGAGCAAGACATGGTGCTGGGTTTTGCAGGGGTTAAAAAGGTGAACTATTATGGGGCCTGCCAAGAAGCTTGCAATACAATAAGGGAGGTTGGCAATATATACAACTATAATATAGAGCATATTATAATATATTCAAGACAAACTGTGCAAGTCTCATGCCCATCAACAGGATGATTTTCAAATTGTTAAATAATCCCAGGCTTAAAAATCAATCAACTTTTCAAGATACAAACTACTTTTTCATTGAATCTAAAAAATTTAAGAAAAAAAAATACATAGCAAACACCTGTCAATTCCATTTTGCTTGAGTAATACATAATTTAATTGTAATTATTCCACACATAGGCTGACCTCATATGCCAGTGGAGCCTTATCAAATTGACAAGAATGTTTGGAAACTAGCAAATTATTTACATGTAAACAGTTATTTTAAATAATTTGAAATCATTCTCTGTTTAAAAGATTTTGATGCATTAAATATCCTTCTTAAAATCTTGTCTATACTATTTTGTTTCTTACTTTAGCAATCTTTGTTCTAAATTAGCAGAGTTTTTAAATGTTAGGGTGTTAGTATGTGCCATGCAACTAAGAGAATATTTTCTATGAACACTGTTCCTGCTGAGCTATTTTCTATTATTTCTTTCTTGTCCTCTCTTCAGGCTATTAGCAAAGATATGTATGTAGCAGATGTATTACTTTGGTTAATAGGTCCTATTTGAGATCATTTTTGAGGTACAAACACACTTATGTGCATGCATACACAGTATGAGGGGAACATGGTGGAGACAAGTGTAATTAACTTGGAAAAAATGCCACATCATAGATAGGAGATACAGAAATCACAGTAAATATATCTTCGTAAGTGGGTATATGTGTGTGAATACATGTGTATATGTATGTCTAGTCCAAAAAGAAAAAATATATAGACAACCGGCAACTATTCAGGAATTAGTTACACCTTTTGAATGCTTTATTTTCCTTCCTTTTACCTGCTGTTACTGGATTGCTTTTCTTTCCTTATTTAGTAAACAGGCAGAGAATGGAATTAACAGCCAAGTCAGTTTGGCTCCTTTAGCTATCTTTGGGAGTGTGTGTGGGGGGAACTATGAAGAGAAGTTTAAACTGTTACACAAAACATAGTTTCTTATCATTTTTGGATTTCAAATAAACTCTGTTTTCCCTGTTGTCTCCTTGTAGATAACCATGGGTAATTAGGTTCAGGTAATTTTGACCTTTAAAAGACAACATCTGGAACGATGTATATAGATCTTATAACGCATACAGGAAGAGGGAGGATAAACAAAAGAAAATGTGAAATATAAAGTATAAAAAGAGAAAGCAAGAATGTTCTAAGGAAAGACTCATGAAGAGAAAGAAGCTGCTAAGTACAAGATGCCATTCTTGAATGTATATATTCAAGGTAACAATATAAACACAAAAAAGACATTATTCACTGAACTTGGGATTGCTAAAACTAGTCATTTGTAGATAAGAAAAGAAAGGTTTAGGATAGATATTAAGAATATGGAAACAAAAAGAAGTGTAACTGGGAATAGACTACTAAAGGAAAACCTAGATGTTGTCGTTGCTTCTGATACTAAAAAAGTGATAATAGTGAAAATGAAAACATGGTCCAGTGCCCAATCCGATGAGAGAGAAAACTAAAACAATGAATTTAATTAAAACAAGCATTCCTTTCTTTTCTGTATGTAATCTCTATCCTTAAACCAGGGGTATTCTAGTCAGAAAGGCAATTCAAACCTTCTTGTGTGCCTAATACTATGCAAGCTAATAAGAGGATGGGGAAAAAGAGATCCAGTTCTCTATCCTCAAGGAGTTCAATGTCTGTCCTCTGGGGAAAATCATATGTAGAAAACCTAGGTATTCATTGAGTGGTTGTGATGATAAATACAAGGAATAGACATGGTAAGATTATTGGGTCTTTTACATCACCATCTGTACTCCTAGTTGCAGAGACTATGTGACATTTTCAGCTTGAGTATTTCTTCCAAAAGATGTACCCCTGTTTCCTCTGTTAACAGGCTACCTTGGTGGCACTAACGGTAAAGAACTCACCACCCAATGCAGTAGACTCAAGAGATGTGGGTTCAATCTCTGGGTCAGGAAGATCCCCTGGAGTAGGAAATGACAACCCACTCCAGTATTCTTGCCTAAACAACTCCATGGACAGAGGAACCTGGAGGACTACAGTCCATGGGGTTGCAAAGAGTTGGACACGACTGAGCATTGTGCGCACAGAGCCATTTACTAGCCTTGTGATCTTGGTCTTTTCCTACCCCACTTCTAGCTGGCAAATTGGACACCATTCCTCAGTCAAAACTGACAAAACTTTTTGCAAATGGATAGGCTGCCCCTTTCATCAGATGGCCATGAATGTTGGTATGGCAGAGGGGCAGTCCATCTGCTTAAGGTATAATTCACATTAACCAGTTTCCTGCCCAAGTGCACTGGGAAAGATGATTCCCTTCATATTCTGTGTTGGATGGTTAAGGAAAATTATCTTTGAGTATCTGCTTAACTTGAGAGCTGGTTACTTTCAACCAGGTCTTGACTACAAGGAGTAAGTGAAAGAGGGGGTAGGGAATGGGCCAGGGTGCAATGATATTGAGATATCCCTGGTGACTCCAGTCAAATAGAAAAGAGGCTATGACAGAAACAATTGGCTTTGAGATTTTTTTTTTCCAACTAGGTCACTCCTGGCCTACTACTTGTATGATATTCACATTGTGGGAAATATGGGGTGGCATAAAACATGATCCTAATCTAGCAAGCATGTGAATAGTTCAGAATATTGAACAGAAACAGGTGAGAGGAAATCTACCAACCTAAGAGTGCCATAAAACTATCTTTGATAAAGAGTTCTTAGATATTTGAAGGCAGAGACTGACCATGTATTATTTAATTTTATATCATCTCAACTTCAAGGGAAAAGATCTTGCCCATAGTAGGCACTTGTTATGTTTGTTGAAACAAAGTGGCATACTTGTGCAAGAAACCATAGAAGGTATGAAAATTCAAAATCTAAGGAGATCATTGTTTCCAGAAGCCTGTTTACGAGATACTTATAAAGCAATTAACAGTGTAATTGGGATGTTGCAGTGTATGACAGTACTGAGAGAATAGGGAACTTTGATTTTTTAAAAATTTTGTGTACTACTGAATTTTATAAGCCTTTACTATGTTATACTAAAAAATTACAGGTTTATAGAGCCTTTATAAAGGAAAGGGCAGGGACAGGAAATGGAAGGAAGATAAGGCTAGATCCAGAGGGCAGAAAGAGTGGGGATGATTGAGGAGAAAGGAAAGTTCCCTGTGTATTTGGGAAAGAATTTTACAGGAGGAAAAAATTGTGAGTAGCTGGTTTGAAGACTTTCAGTCAATAAATGAGAAGAGAGGAATTTTAGAAAGCTCTGCTATGTTAAGCAAATGTTGTATTGGCCTATTCTTTGAGAAAATTTACTGAAGTTGTGCATTAATTTTCAAAGGAAAAGATGCACATTATGTGGAAGAGTATGGGGAACTCTCTTCTTTAGCATTACTCCATATTAGCAAATTATCATGGATTATTTAATCCCGTGGACAGAGGAGCCTGGTAGGCTGCTGTCCATAGGGTCACACAGAGATATGCGACTTAGCATATGAAGCAACTTAGCATGCATGCATTCATGCATTGGAGAAGAAAATGGCAACCCACTCCAGTATTCTTGCTTGGAGAATTCCAGGGATGGAGGAGCCTGGTGAGCTGCCATCTATGAAGTCGCACATAGTCGGACACGACTGAAGAGACTTAGCAGCTGCAGCATTTTATTTAAAAAATAGTCAATTGTTTCACTTTGGAAGGTGCACAGAGTTTGTAGTGGAAAGTAACAATGGCAAAGAATTATTTAAGCTACCAAGTCTGAGTGGCTAGGAGCAGTGTAGGATACCACTAGGGATGGAATGGGGAATCCATCTCCTGCAGAGTGGTTGGCTCATTGTTGTTGCAAGAGAAACAAAGTGAGAACCCAGAACTGGGAATTATATGGCTTAAGGAATGGGGATAAATCATTGGCAGATTCATGAAATCCCCAAAATATACTTCACTGACTTTCAGAATTTCATTCACGTTATTCTTGTTGTTTCATTTAATCATCATACCTTTCAGCAAAGGCATAAATAGGATATGACTTCTTGTGTATTATGATATTGTTAACTGTAATAATTAGCTTCAAAAGTCTTTATTTTCTGTTGTTCATGTTTCCTCTGTCTAAAAAATAGAAAATTTATTTGAATTTATTAAATGAATCGGATGCAATTGTTCTTTTCTCACTTTCTGGATTCATGGAACCAATTCTCTTTTCCCTTCTGAAATATATGGATACAGGCAGAGAAAGATTCAAACACAGAACAATTCAAGGTAAAATCCAAAGCAAAAAGTGATGGTTGCCCTCTTTTACCGGAGAAGGCAATGGCAAGCCACTCCAGTACTCTTGCCTAGAAAATCCCATGGATGGAGGAGTCCGGTAGGCTGCAGTCGGTGGGGTCGCTAAGGGTCGGACACGACTGAGTGACTTCACTTTCACTTTCACACATTGGAGAAGGAAATGGCAACCCACTCCAGTGTTCTTGCCTGGAGAATCCCAGGGACGGGGGAGCCTGGTGGGCCTCCATGTGTGGGGTCACACAGAGTCGGACACAACTGAAGTGACTTAGCAGCAGCAGCCCTCTTTTACTGGTGTTGCCTGACACAGCACATTGGCTAATTTTCACAGGCATATAATCATTAAAGTTTCCTTTCATTTTGTTGTTGATTGTGCCTTGATGGAACAAGGATGGATTATGTGTGTTCCTCTTCCCTTTCCATTGTTCTCCTCTCCCACTTTAAGAGAGTTGGGGAAAGAAAGGAAAAACTTGAACTGCAGGGCATTTGATTATTATTCCATATAATGGATTTTTGATGGCTTACAAGGATATATTTAGTGCCATAAAAGAAAAATTTAAAAATAAGAAAAAAGTTGAGACTTGAGCTAAGATATTGAGAATCAAGCAAGTACAGTTGGGCACAACTATATGACTTGCACTATGCTGATCTCTCTATGGAAATAAAAGTGAAATACAAGATTTGGTTTCCACCTTTAAATACTATAACATTTAATTGGGAAATGAGACAAACTTCTAGGAAAAGGCAGTATGGATGAGTGGTTAGCATCTTTGGCTGTGGAGCTAAACTGTCTGGTTTTACATCTTTCTCACTTACAATATCTGTGGCTTTGGACAAGATGTTTAACTTCTCTCTGCTCTGTTTGCTCATTTGTAAACTGAGAATATTAATACCTTACTCACTGAGTGTCTTTGGGGATTAACTTAGAACATCTTAGTCACTTAGCTTAATTTTGTTGTAATGATTTGTGAAGTGGAACACAGCTACATGTTTAACTCCCTATGAACAAATGAAAATAGAGAAAAAGAGATAAGTCAGTGTGCATTTAGAGTAGTCAGGGCTGGTTTCATGATATAGATTACACTTGAGCTAGTCCTTGAAGGGTGAGGCTTTAAATGGGCAAAAGAGGAAAGAGGAACGTAGAGGCATGTCAATCAGGTAGGCAGCAAAACAGAGTATAATGAATGGCAAGACTAGGGGAATTTGTTGTCAAAGGAAATCAATAGTCCAAAAGAACGCTTGTGGGACTTCAGAAAATCAATACTGTGACAGGATTCTGATCAGAAATCTGTGGATATCTTCAGTTTTCATTTTCACAACTGGCATTAAACTTTGATATTTCCATTTTCTTAAGTATTAAAGGATCCTCGTGGGATTATCTTTAACATCAATTCTGGAGTCACAGCCCACAAACAGCCAGCAAGTCTTATCAAAGTGAATGCCACCTATGTTAAAACTAGAGCCACATTTTATTTTTCTTTTGTTGAAGACTTTTTAAAACTTTGCACAACCACATTTTAAATCACACTATTATGCCCAGAAAACAGATCAGCATTTTCCTCAGTAACACATAATACCTGGATCAGTCTTCAGATACACTGTAAGAATTACTATGGTTGTATTGACGCATTTCTCCTCTGAACTGGTATAGCAGAATTTGACTAGCCAGTTAGTCCTAGTACCAGAAGTTGTGATCTTATCCGTAAGGGATTCAGAAGTACTATTGATGAAGCAGAAGGGGAGAAAGTGAAAAAGATTTGCTTCCACTCAGTTGTTCTCAAATGACAAAGGTGACTCCCTTCAGAAAAAGAAATGGTTATTCTGTGTTTTATTTTTACTATTCTCTTGCCTGGTTCCTAGAATAGACATAACATTATAAACCTTAATATTTAATTCCATATAGTTGGAAACCAAGTAAATAACTTTGAAACAAATGAAAATAGCTTTAAATATGAATCTCACATGGATTTAAATCATTTTAAATTGATTACACAGGTTGGCTACTCTACAAATCTACATTTCTAGATCAATAAGGGAATTTTTTAAAATGAAGTCATTTAATATTAAAGTATTAAAAGTTGTCTGTTTATTCTTCCACCTAACAAATTACCAAGAATCATGTGTATTTAATTTTGAACTATTAATTCAATCCAAATGAATTCTTTTGCAACTATATATACACTTGCATACACACACACAGAGTATTTGCTTACTTCAACTCTCTCAACATCTCAATTTGCTGAGTACGAATTGGACTTGCTAGTGGAGTTAGTTAATACCCAAGGTCTTTGTCTTTTCCCATAGGGAACTTTTCAAAAATCCCTTTGTCAAGCCGAGATATGGAAAGCACTGGGTCAAGGAAAGCAGAGCCATAAGCCAAGATCAGCAGAGCCAACATAAGCAACTAGGGGCCAGTGGGACAGAGAGGAATTAGGGTTCAAGGCAAGGTAGTGTTCATAGGCAGGAAATTCATTCTGCAATAAACAGTCAGAGGTTGGAGAGATACACAGGAACTAGGGCTCCAGGCACAGCAGGCAGGCAGACTCAGACATGAAATACCAGGGCTAAGAGACCTTGGAGATAAAGCTAAAATTTACCCAGGGCAGAGGGACTCACATCTTCTTCCTTTTACTGAAAGAACTAATGACTGCTACTTCAGAGCTTGCACTCCAATGCGAGAAATTCTTCCCACCTGAAAAATCCTAACACTCACCATTGTAGGCCAGCTTCTTGAAATATGAGAATGTCAGATCTGAAAAGGTCCTTGGAAATTCTCTTATCATTTTTCAGAAGAAGAAATGGAGGCTATTGGAAGAATGAACTTATAAAAAAAAAAATCACAGAAACTTAGTGAGAAGACCAGGCCTATAACTTTAGTGTCCTGACCCCAATACTCTTCCCATGCTGTGTTTCTACCTTGCCTACACCTTGTGCCCTTGAATCAGAAATATGAATGAGAAAAGTATCTTCAAACACTGAGCCAACCAAACCCTGTTCTAAGGGAATGAAAGAAGTAAAGTAAATAAGGTTTATGGGCATGCTACATAGTCTCAAAGGGAGTTATGTTTATTCACCCTTGATGAAATTCAGTAAAAGAAACTTCTATTGGGATTGAGGCTACTTGATGAGACGGCTTGGTAAATCCTGTAACTGTAAACATTTCCTTTTCCACTGGACTTTGTGTCACTTATCTCTAAGAGCCAATTATAGACCAAAGCAACCTCATTGCTTATACTTTTATTCATGAAAACAGTCTCATCTTTGAGCCCTGCTGCTATGCTATTTGTCTTTAGTATAGACAAATAGCTGTGGGCATCACCTCTAAAAAGATTTCCTTTATATGCATTGTAAAACAAGAAACAGTAGTAAGTTTCTCTCTCTCTCTCTCTCTCTCTCTCACTCATGCACACACATTTTTCACCATTTCCAAATAATTAGTGTAAGGGTACTCGAGGATTTTCTCCCAGTCAATTGTCAATTAGCTTTGGTATCCACTTTCTTTTCTCACAAAATCTTAATTTCTTCAGTTTTCACCAGCTTGGACAACCATCTCCTCTATCTCATCAACTTTTCATCTCCTATTGAATCTTACTGGAAGAAATACATTTTTTCTTCCTGCCTTTAGCTTCATAATAGCTTGCTCTCAACTATAATTTATAATTCATTCCAGTGGTTGTATCAACTCATTAAGAAAATGATGGCAAGAGGGTTCTTCTTTAGAAAGATGTGGGGGAATAGCTGCACAAAACCACTCTGGAATGTCAAGGCTGCTTTCTTTTCCAGATATATAGAAATGGGAAGACAACATTTTCTCTAATAGATTGAACATTGTATTAACATATTAGAAGACATGGATTATTTTTTCATTATTGAAACTGGACATTATTTTACCTCAGGAAATTCAGTTTATTTCTGTCCAATCCATTCACTTTGAGACTGTAATCACAGTGAAATCAAGAACCTGGAACTTTCGTCAATATAGTTTGGGCTACAAATTGTTACTTAGCATATTAGATGATTGATAGGATAGGCCAGTGTGAGCAATGAAGAACTATCTTGTGATTCAACCACACCTGAGCTGTTTTGTGTGTGTATGTATGTGTGTGTAATTTTTCCAAGTGGAGGAATATGTTTTTCTTCAACTCAAGAAAATCACATCCCTAGATTGGTGGTTCTCAACTTTTTCCTTTTTTTAACACAATGGACAGATGACATTCAATATCAGGCACTCTTAATGGGGATTCCCCATATGCAAGTTATGACTCCATTCTTTCTCTTTCACTCAAGAAAAGGCATATTTGAATTCATGGAAGTGTGACATTAATATAATGATAACTTCAGCTCTGCTGTAAGTTGTTGAAATAATTTACAAACTTCAGTGTATTTTAGAACAAACTTCTTAAAATATGTCTCACAAGTGAAAGAACGAGACACATACCCCTATGTTTTGTGTGTTTTAACATTAATCAATGTTAATGTTACAAGCATGTGACTGGAGCATGTGATCAGGACACTCAGCACCTCATGTGCAAATAAGTAAAAGGTGTGTGCCCTAATTACACACACTCTTCTGAAGGAATAAAGCTCTTGAAAGTTGAAGCTACAAGCTTAAGTACACAAAGCACAGCAGGAAGGTGAGTGGCTTTTACAATGGCATCACAAATATCCACTCCTCCTTTCATCTCATCTTGTAAAGGTCAAATCTAAGTGTGAGCCCAGGGAAGAAAGAACTTTCATTCATTTATGTTAGCAGTAACAGGAATAGAAATTTTAGCTTTAAATTCTTGGATGAAAGTAAAATTAACTTGATCATTCAGGTCTAAGATATATTGCTTGCAGGTTTTTGTGGTGGAACTTTATACAACTAGTTAATAGGATAGACTGATGTGGTAAAGAATCATCTCTGGTTCTAAACATAGAGAAATGCTGGTCAAAATAAAACAAAGATTGTACATGCTTAGCTCAGCATGATAGCAAGTAGGGGAAATTCCTAAGCTTTAGGAATGAAAAGGGAACTCAAACCCAGAGAAGGGAGCATAAACTAAAGCTAAATACTGCCTGAAGATATCAGGATCAGAAAAGCACCTTAAAAGTCTAAGGGCTTGAGCTCAGGGTCAGACCATAGAACCAAAGATCTGTGTGAAGTGTGGTGCTAGGACTGAGATCCCAGCAAAATTCTCGAAGCTTGAATGATCTATGAAGCCTGAAACTCTAGTTCCTGAAACAAGAACTAGAAAACTCTGCACAGTGGTCTAGGAAAGTGGCCAGGAAATTTACATTCTATCCAGGGTCATGGCCATGAACAAAGAGACACTCCAGAGAAATCGGAACTCTAAACTTGTACCAAACATAGATGTGGACTTTAAATTCACACAAGCCACATGTGGTGGAAACCCCCAAGCTAAGAAATTAACAGAAACACTATTTCCAAACCAATGAAACTTGTAAGGACTTGGCAGAGGCAAACTTGGAACCACTCTGAGGGAATGCCTCCACAGCCCTCACCACCCAGGGCTTCCAAAGAAAACAATCCTTACTGTAGATGCAAATACAGTAACAAAATTACAAACCTCACAAGAAAATTAATGGCCATACGTGTGTTTCCACTGGCACAGATAAAAAATATTGCATCCCAAGAAATAGAGATAATATGGCAATTTAGGGAGGTTCGGGAGGGGGAACTCATGTACACCCGGGGCAGATTCATGTCAATGTATGGCAAAACCAACCAATATAATATTGTAAAATAATTAGCCTCCAATAAAAATAAAAAAAAGAAAGAAAACAAACAAAAATAAAATAAAAGAGACAGTAAAAGAGGTTTGTTGAAAATCGTTTAAAGAGAAAAACAAAGAATGAAGAACAACTGTGTGGAAAAAGTAGAGCCTTGCTGGTAATCTGTGGCCTTTATAAAACCCATCGTCCATCACAGGATGGGGGGACAGGTAGATCTCAACAAAGAAATTGAAAATCAAATTTTTGCCCTTGAGAAATTCTTAGAAAGTCCAGGAACAGGGGGAGATTAAGATGTGTGGCCAAAATTAAATAGATATTATCATTCCACTCTTACCTGCAATTCTCTCACATTAGATAATTCAGCCTCTGGTTCTTTTAAAGTCGTCCCAGAGCAATTATATGGATTTGAAATGCAAAACATAATCTCTTTGGGCTAGCAGGAGACTCTAGCATAGACAATTCAGTGATTAGGGTGCTGACTTTAGTTTTGAAAACAAAAAGATTGAGATCTCTTAGAACATGTATACGGCTTCAGTTCAGTTCAGTTCAGTCGCTCAGTCGTGTCCGACTCTCCGCGACCCCATGAATCACAGCACACCAGGCCTCCCTGTCCATCACCAACTCCCGGAGTTCACCCAAACTCATGTCCACAGAGTCAGTGATGCCATCCAGCCATCTCATTCTCTGTCATCCCCTTCTCCTCCCGCCCCAAAACTTTCCCAGCATCAGAGTCTTTTCCAGTGAGTCAACTCGTTGCATGAGGTGGCCAAAGTATTGCAGTTTCAGCTTTAGCATCAGTCCCTCCAATGAACACCCAGGATTGATCTCCTTTAGAATGGACTGGTTGGATCTCCTTGCAGTATAAGGGACTCTCAAGAGTCTTCTCCAACACAACAGTTCAAAAGCATCAATTCTTTGGCGATCAGCTTTCTTAATACTGTGTATTGTCCTTCACCTCTTCCTCTTTCTACTCACAGATATGAACTTCCTGAGAACATGGATTTTTTAAACTTTTAACAGCTTTATTTTACATATCATACAATTCACCCATGTATCACTCATTGGCTCTTAGTAAACTTATACATTTGTGTAGCCATCATCACACAGCAACTTTAAAACACTGCCACCATTTCTGAAGAGTTTCTTCCTTTGGGTTTTCAGTCAATCCCTGACCCCGGCCATAAGTAATTACTGATGTGCTTCGGTTTTTATAGTCATGTGTTCTCTAAAAATTTAATATAAATGGAATCATATAATATATAGTCTTTTGTATCTGGCTTCTTTCACTCAGCCTAATGATTTTGAATTTTATTCACATTGTAGGATGTATCAATAGCCATCCACATGTTGATTGAAATTTGAGGTGTTTGGGGCTTTTACAAATAGAGCTGTTATAGGGAGGTAGTTTGAGATAATAATGTAGGAAGATCCTAAATTCATCTCCTCTCACAGGCACATTGACTCTACAGCTACGTATGGAATAGTTTTCTCTGAAAAAGTTGTGAAAGCTAACTAAGGAACTCCTTTATGTTTCACAAATGAGAAAAAGGCAGGCAGGAGATGCTGAGATACAAACTCACCATCAATTCTGGTCCAAGTGTGGCAACTCACAGTAGGGAAGAGAGCTCCCCAACCTGCAGCTTCTTCCCAAAGAGTGACAGATTCATGCCCCATATCAGTCACCACAACTTAAGGTCTTAAGACATGCACCTAAGAGATGAATCCCCATAACATCTGACTTTGAAAACCAACAGGACTTATGTCCCCAAGACCCAAAAGGCTGTGGCAAACTGAGAAACAGCTCTTAAAGCACTCATATGCAGACTCACTCACCCCAGGGCCTAGCAGAGATGCAGCTTTTGAAAAGCATCCAGCCTTTATGTGAGATTTATTTGTTAATCTTAAAGCACCAGTGTTCTAGGTACAGAGGCAGTAGGGTACCATTCTTACACTCTCTTTCCCTGCTAAAACTGAAAGGCACTATCTTTTTTTTTTTCCTTTTCTCAGTGGGTGCCATCTTTGCACTTTCACTCTCCCTGCTCCAGAATACCACTGTCTCCCAGAGGGGAGCTTTCACGTGTGTCTGGTACCCCAGGTTTTACATCTGGTACCTTGCTTTTGGACACTGCTTCCAGTGGATACCTCTACATCACCTGGCTCTGGGGGTCAGTGGGGCTTACACTTGAACGTCCCAAAGGACTGTAACCAATAGAGAAAGAGCTCTTAAACAGCTACCACTCTCAGGGCACAAGAAGACACAATAGACCTAGGAGTTCAATCTTTCCATGAAAGAGGCCTGTTAGTTTATCATCATGGCTGCAGTCTGAGGAGCAGCCTTCTAATTAAACACACCTAAAGACTGACTACAAACCTTTCCAGAGATCTCAGAGGACTAGCACTGTCTTTTCCCTCTCCCTCTTTCACACCCCAGAGCACCAGTATCTTTCAGAGGGGAATTCTTTCTTGTATCTGGTTTCCCAGATTTTACATCTGCTGCTTTGGTTTTTGCAGCTGTTGCCAGGAAATGCCCCTTGATCATCCGACTCTGGGAGTTAGAGAACTTGCAACCCTGAATCCCATGGGACTATAACAATTGAAGAGAGGATTATTGACAGACTACCACCCCCAGAGCATTGAACAGACAACAGACTGGAACACATCCCGTCGTTCAGTGGAAAAGGCATACTTGCTATGCTGGGGCTTCAGCTTCAGGTTTGGCTCACACCTAAAGGCTCTGGAGGTATTCCCAGGGAATGCAGGCTAGGGAACACCATCTATGTGCTCTCCCTCTGCCTCAGTCCAGCTCATTCATGTCTCCCAGTAAGGAGCTTATAGATTCATCTGGAACCCCAGGTTTCCCCAGCAGATACCACCAGATTACCTGACTCTGGTGGCTAGCAGGAATTACACTTGTGGATCCACAGGACTGTTATATACACATACTTTAAAAGTGGCTACTTGAGAGTCTGAGTTCCAATTAGTCTGAATCTAAGTGATAACTATGGTCTTCCCCTTTGGGACACTGACAAGACTTGGCACATCCAAAATTACTAGGAGCCATTAAAAATGATGAAGGTGAAAGAGGAGAGTGAAAAACCTGGCTTAAAACTCAACATTCCAAAAACTAAGATCATGGCATCTGGTCCCAACACTTCATGGCAAATAGATGGGGAAACAATGAAAAGCATGACAGACTTTATTTTCTTGGTCTCCAAAATCACTGTGGACAGTGACTGCAGCCATGAAATTAAAAGACACTTGCTCCTTGGAAGAAAAGCTATGACAAACCTGGATAGCATATTAATAAATCAGAGACATTACTTTGCCAACAAAGGTCAAAGCTATGACTTGCCATAGTCAAAGCTATGGTTTTTCCAGCAGTCATGTACTGATGTGGGAGTTGAACCATAAAGAAGGCTTAGCATTGAAGAATTGATACTTTCAAACTGTGATGTTGGAGAAGACTCTTGAGAGACCCTTGGACTGCAAGGAGATCAAACCAATCAATCCTAAAGGAAATCAACCCTGAATATTCATCGGAAGGACTGATGCTGAAGCTCCAATACTTTGCCCACCTGATGTGAAGAGCCAACTCATTGGAAAAGACTCTGATGCTGGGAAAGATTGAAGGCAGGAGGAGAAGGGGACAACAGAGGATGAGGTAGTTGGATGGCATCACTGACTCAGTGGACATGAGTTTGAGCAAAGTTCAGTAGTTGGTGAAGGACATTGAAGCCTGGTGTGCTGCAGTCCAAGGGGTGGCAGAGTCGGATATGACTGAGCGACTGAGTGACTGACAATTAAAAATATAAAATATAACAATTAAAAATATAATAGACTGCTTGGACAAGTAAAAGGTTTGAGAGACAAATAAAAACTAGGGCAAGATGAACAACAAGGTTCATATCCTACATGAGGCCACCACTTCAAGACTGGAAGCAGTGGTTGTTCTATCTACTGCATAGAAATCAACACAAAGGGTGAAGGAAAAGAAATAAACAGAAGAATATGTTTCAAGCAAAAAAACAAAATAAAATCTCAGAAAAAATAATAAAATGGAGATAAGTAATTTACCTGATAAAAAATTCAAAGTAATGGTCATAAAAATACTCACCAAATTTGGGAGAAGAATTGGTAAGTACAAGATGAGAACCTTAACAAAGAGATAAAGAATGTAAGAAGTACCAAACAGAAGTCACAGAGCTGAAGAATACAGTAACTGAAGTGAAAAATACACTCCAGTTCAGTTCAGTTCAGTTGCTCAGTCGTGTCCGACTCTTTGCGACCCCATGAATCACAGCACGCCAGGCCTCCCTGTCCATCACCAACTCCCGGAGTTCACTCAAACTCATGTCCATCGAGTCGGTGATGCCATCCAGCCATCTCATTCTTTGTCATCCCCGTCTCCTCCCACCCCCAATCCTTCCTAGCATCACAGTCTGTTCCAGTGAGTCAACTCATCGCATGAGGTGGCCAAAGTATTGGAGTTTCAGCTTCAGCATCAGTCCTTCCAATGAACACCCAGGACTGATCTCCTTTAGAATGGACTGGTTGGATCTCCTTGCAGTCCAAGGGACTCTCAAGAGTCTTCTCCAGCACCACAGTTCAAAAGCATCAATTCTTCAGCAGGGTTCAATAGCAGACTAGATGAAACAAAGAAAGGATAAGTGATCCTGAATACAAGGCAGTAGAGCTCATCCAATCAAAGCAGCAAATAGAAAAAGAATTGGGAAAAAGTGAAGATAAGTTTAAGACATTTATGTGATAACATCAAATAGGCTAACATTTTGCATCATAAGGAGTCCCAGAAGAATGAGAGAAAAGGCCACACAAATTATTTGAATAAATAATGACTAAAAATTTCCCTAACTTGGGAAAAATAACACTGATATGAGTATTTGAGTACAAGCCTTTATATAGACATAGGCTTTCATATGGAGTGGTTGGATTACATACAGAGGTTCAAATTGCTAAGAAGCTATAGATTAATTTTAACTTCCTAGAATTTTATATAAATAGAATCACAAAACATGTACCCTTTTGTTTGGCCTCTTTAACTTAGTATAATTGTTTTGAAATTTTGAAACTCATTTGTTGTGGTATTTATCAGTAGTTTATCCTTTTCATACTTGATAAATATTTTTTGTATGGATATACCAGAGTATCCTTTCATCTATTCTTTCAAACATTTGGACTGTTTCCAGCTTTTGGCTATCACAAATAAAGCTGTTATGAACATCCATCTCTAAGTCTTTGTATGAAAATATGTTTTGTTAACTAGTCTAGACTTAATCAACTGATAGAGAAATTGCCAGTAATACAGACTGAACCTAAAATGGAGATATGTCTAAAGCCATTACCTTGTGAATAGCACAAAACACTGAGAAAGAGTTATTTTTATGTTGATAGTCTTCAACCTAATGTAAAATCCTCTTTAGATAAAAATATGAGTTGATCATCTCTACTAGTAGGGACTATAGTACCATAGGAATGATTTTGAAAACATCTGGAGGCAAAACAATACAGGAGAAATGGAAATGGTAGATAGGAGTTTGCAAATGCACATAAGCCAAATTTTAGAAAAGTCTGGAGAGACTCTGTTTCAGGTAATTTGCTCAATCAATGCTGCGATCCCTCCCAGGCCTTTTGAGAGAAGAGGTGCCCACAACCTGGCACATATTGATTCTCACTATCAGGCACAAGAGCTGATCATTTTGGGACTCTCCTCAAAGTATTGTGTATGATAATTGGACTGTTTTCCTCTTTTGGCTGTTAACAGAGGCTTCAGGATATTTGTTCAGCATTTGAAGAATCTAGGCTGCTGAAATGTGTCTCTTGCATTTATTTAATAAAAACCTGTCTGGTGGGAGAGTAAAAATATTACCAGGAGAAATCGCTGCAATAGTCAGTACCCATTGTGTAGTATCAAGGAAAGGGCAGATACTGTCATTTTTGATAGACCACTTCAAGGAGGCACCTTTTTGCACATTGCTATAATTTTCTTTTTCTATTAAAATCAAACCAGGCCTGAGTACCCACATGCTGTGCTGTGTGCTGTATTTGGTCACTCAGTCATGTCCAACTCTTTGTGAGTCCATGGACTTTAGCCTGCCAGGATCCTCTGTCCATGTGGATTCTCCAGGCAAGAATACTGGAGTGGGTTGCCATGCCCTCCTCCAGGGGATCTTCCCAACCCAGGGATTGAACCCACCCAGGTCTCCCACACTGCAGGCAGACTCTTTACTGTCTGAGCCACCAGGGAAGCTGAAGAATACTAGAGTGGGTAAGCTGTCCCTTCTCCGGGGGATCTTCCCACCCAGGATTCGAACTGGGTGCAGGTGGATACCCACAAAAAAAAAAAAAAGGTATTTTATTTGATATATTCTTTCAACATAGCCCAAAGGAATGACAACTAGAGTTTATTTGTATAAATGTATATTCTGGTAGTTTTAGCAACTAGGATCCTTACAATAATGCTTATCAGTATCTGGATCTTTTGCTATCTACTGTGACATTCTGTAATAACTTCAATTTCATGGAAATGAAGAACAATAAGTCATTAAAAAAGACCCTATGTTCAGATTTAGAGAAGAAAGACCCTGCTTGGATGAATCATACCTACTCTAGAATCCAGGAAATATTTATAGACTATTGATAAGAAAAGAGTAGTCCCCCTTAGAACTCATAAATAAGAGGACAAGAGACTGACAGGGTCAAATACTAATAAACAGTTCAGTTCAGTCGCTCAGTCGTGTCCGACTCTTTGCGACCCCATGAATCACAGAACGCCAGGCCTCCCTGTCCATCACCAACTCCCGGAGTTCACTCAAACTCATGTCCATCGAATCGGTGATGCCATCCAGCCATCTCACTCTCTGTCGTCCCCTTCTCCTCCTGCCCCCAATCCCTCCCAGAATCAGAGTCTTTTCCAGTGAGTCAACTCTTCGCATGAGTTGGCTCTAATTTGACACACAGAATTATGTCTCAAACTTTACTTGTTGAAAGACCAAGCCTTGGAAAGAAAACACAACCATGATAAATTTGGATGGGACTTTCGAATTTACCAAGTATTTTTGTAAAGATTATCTTATCTGAACCTCCAAAGTATTATTACCACTCTTATGACATATATGAGAAATCAGTTTGTAAAAAGTTTGGTAATCTACCCAGGGCCATATAGTCTAATTTTTAATGATAGATCCAAACAAGGATTCAAATCTATTAGCTCTACAAGGCTGTCTTCTATTTTTCACACAAGCTTGTATCACAAAACACATGTTCAAAGCAACAATTAATAATCTTGTTTTAGATTTGTGTTAGACATATATTAATATAAGAGACTGTTGATATAAAAGCTTTTGACAATAATTGAATAATCCCAAAGTCCATGACATGTCATTTTGCTGAGAGAGAAGTCTGCATTATAAAAAGATCAATATTTGGTAACAGTCACTTATAATGCTTAAGTCCAGCCTATCACCCAGCATCCGTATATCTATGAGGTTTTCTCAATTTCCTCTTTGTCACAGTGTAGACACTAACTCCAATTGAAACTGTTTCTTGGTGTAAGTGGTCCTCAAAGCAAGCCATCTGCTAGTCATGATTAAATAGCAAGGTTTTCAGAAAGTAATGGTTCTTGGAACGTGGAAGTTTTGGATCAATTTAAGAATAGAAAGGAAAAATTGTCCATATCTCAGAGTGATTGTGGGAACAACTTTACCATGTACTCTTCAAGGAAAAATATTCTTGAAATTGCTTCATCTAATGTTCCAACCAGGGCAAAAATTGCATGCTATAGAGAAAGTGATATATTATGATTTATGAGTTGGGGGATTCCTTTGTCAGGAATGTCAAGATTGTGCTCTCTATACCATTCTTCCCTTACTTATCTACTTTGTAAGAAGTAAATAAAATCAATGCAAGCAAAAAATAATTGCTTATATAGTTGATGATACATTTACAATTAAAACATTTTTAGCTATAATCAAAAAAACATAGTAAAAAGCTACAGTACTGCCTAGAATTATTTAAGTACTATAGGTGACAGAAAGAGATTGAAGATATGGTTAGACTGAGTTTTTGCTCCATGTACTTTCTATACATATTTTTATAATTATAAAATTCTTCTTTGATTTGCAGTATCCAATTTTTCTTAGAATATGCAATAATCAGAACTGACAAAATTTCCCTATTCAGTCTTAGAAATAGTGGATAGTCCATGTTTCTCAATCAAAAATTAACTCATACTTTGATTAATGTTAACTTCAAAGGCAAGTCCAAGTAAGCAGTTATTAATATTCTCAAAAAAGGAAAATAAAAGAGGATTCTTTCTATTTGATTTTTTCATGTTAGTTCATAACAGGGAAGCAGTAAAAATCAGCAGTTCTAAAAACTTGGTAACTTTCTTTACTTTCTCATTTTTGATAATATATTGACTTTTAAAATTTCCCAGAAGCCCTTGTAACCATTTAAAAATTTTCTCATTTACAGTGAGTGATAAGATGATTGGAAGAAGAGTTGAAAATGGGTCACTTCTGAGTTTTCCTTTGGATGTTAAATGGTCCTTTTCTGTCTCCCAGTGATAACCAGAGCCATTTGCTAATGTTTTTTCTCTCTGTCATTCTCAGGTAAGCCTCTGAACATCCCTTGCAAAGCATTCTTTGGATTCAGTGGAGAGTCCGGACCAATGATCTACTGGATGAAAGGGGAGAAGTTTATTGAGGAACTGGCAGGTCACATTAGAGAAGGTGAAATAAGGTACAGAACTTGAATTGCTTACTTTTCCATGCTGTTTTTTAGTTAAGCAATGGAACATCCTAGAAGAGCTTCTGCCTAGCATTTTAATTGCAACTCCAAATCATTCCATTTTCTAAAAGCTGATCTAGTGAAGAGAGTAAGGCTGCCTGCCTTAAGAAATGCAAATATATAAGTTTCCAATATGAGGAAGTTTTCTCAGGTTCTAAGAATATGCCATGAGTTATAATGATTCACTCAAAGCTGCCTAAGCAAATTCCTTTAAGGTTTCAAAGCTTAGACCACTGTTTCTCCAGTCCCAGCAAAGATCCAAACTTTATAGGTGACTTCAGACCACAGGGAAAATACTCATTTATTCCCTGGGAAAAGACAACTTTCATATGTCATAGGTGCAAAGCTGTGGTGGCAGTAATAAGCTAGTACTCGTCAAAATAACTGTTGACTCTTGTTGAATAGTGTTTATTTTTTCCCAGTACCCACTGCTCATCCTGAAAGTGACTTTCAGGTTAACACGTCCCTCAACCTCTTTTCACTCTCCTCTTACACAGATAACTCCCTGGTGTATAGGCATCTATTCTACTGGTTTTCTAATCCTATGTATATGATCACATTTGTACAATTTGTAAGAGGTAATTTTTTCTACTTCACTCAATCTGTGGGGTTACCCTTTGATTTCAGCGATGGTGACATATACTTTTCTCAATTCAATAGGAGTTGGGATTCCACCCCTATTAAGAATCACGAAATGGAAAGTAAATCAGTATTTTAGTGCAGCTAATGTTAAAATGTGTTTTTTCCACTTTGCTTGTTGAATATATAGCAGTGTAAAACAAAAAATATGCATTATATTATTTACTATCATTTATATTATTAATTTATAATAACTGCCATGACAGTTTCTCTTCATGTGTCTACCCAATAACCTCTCTAGGGATTCATAACTTTGAGGGTCTGTTAATCCCCTGAGAATCTATGCAAAAATATTATTTCTAGGGGAAAAAAAGTACATGAAAATGTACCTGACACTATTAGTCACCAGGGAAAAGTAAATCAAAACCATATGATAACATTTCATACTCACCAGGATGGTTAAAATCAAAATGTCAGATTACAACAAGTGCTGGCAAAGATGCCAAGAAATTGGAACCCTCGTACACTGCTGGTGGGAATGTAAAATGCTGCACTTTCTGAAATTCCTCAAATTATTAAACAAACAGTTATCAACAATTCTCATCCTAGATATAACTAAGAGAAATCAAAACATATATCCACAAAAAAACTTGTATATAAAGTGAGTAGCCATTCCCTTTTCCAGGGAATCTTCCCAACCCAGAGATCGAACCCAGGTCTCCTGCATTGCAGCCAGATTCTTTATCATTTGAGCCACCAGGGAAGCCCATATAAGTAGTCACAGTAGCATTATTCATAATAGAGAATAGGTGGAAATAGCGTGAAGAGGAACTCAAAAGCCTCTTGATGAAAGTGAAAGAGGAGAGTGAAAAGGTTGGCTTGAAGCTCAACATTCAGAAAACAAAGATCATGGCATCTGGTCCCATCACTTCATGGGAAATAGATGGAAAAACAGTGGAAACAGTGTCAGACTTTATTTTTTTGGGCTCCAAAATCACCGCAGATGGTGATTGCAGCCATGAAATTAAAAGACGCTTGCTCATTGGAAGGAAAGTTATGACCAACCTTGATAGTATATTAAAAAGCAGAGACATTACTTTGCCAACCAAGGTCCATCTAGTCAAGGCAATGGTTTTTCCCGTGGTCATGTATGGATGTGAGAGTTGGACTGTGAAGAAAGCTGATCGCCGAAGAATCGATGCTTTTGAACTGTGGTGTTGGAGAAGACTCTTGAGAGTCCCTTATACTGCAAGGAGATCCAACCAGTCCATTCTAGAGGAGATCAATCCTGGATGTTCATTGGAGGGACTGATGCTAAAGCTGAAACTGCAATACTTTGGCCACCTCATGCGATGAGTTGACTGACTGGAAAAGACTCTGATGCTGGGAAAGGTTGGGGGCGGGAGGAGAAGGGGACGACCGAGAATGAGATGGCTGGATGGCATCACCAACTCTGTGGACATGAGTTTGAGTGGACTCCGGGAGTTGGTGATGGACAGGGAGGCCTGGCGTGCTGTGATTCATGGGGTCGCAGAGAGTCGGACACGACTGAGCGATTGAACTGAACTGAACTGAGCCTAAATGACCATTAACTGATGCATAGATAAATAAAATTTGGTATATTCACGGAGTGGAATAGTGTTGCACATATAAAGGAATGAATGAAGTAGTTATACACACTACAACATGGATGAAACTTGAAAACATTCTCAGTGAAAGTAGTGATAAAAGACCACATATTATATGATTTCATTTATATGAAATATCTAGAATAGGCCAATCTATAGAGATCAAAATACATCAGTGTTTGCTTAGGCCTGGGGGAACAGAGTAATAAGGGTAAAAACTAAAGGGTATGGGTAGGTTTTGGTGTGATGGATACCATATTGTAACCTAAAATGTACTGTTTTAAAGTGTACAATTCAGTGACATTTAATACATTCACAATGTTCATGCCTGGAAAATTCCATGGACAGAGGAACCTGGAAGGCTGCAGTCCATCGGACTGCAAAGAGTCAGACACCACTTAACAATTGAGGACAACATTGTGCAACCACCACCATGCTACTGTTCCAGAAATTTTTCATCACCCCAAGAGAAATCTCTATACCCTTTGAGTCTGAGGCTTCTTTTTGAGATGATAAAGATGTTACAAAATTGACTGTGGCGATGTTTGCATATATCTTTGAATGTACTAAAAAAAAAACAGTGAATTGTACATTTTAAATGGATGAATTGTATGGTATGTAATTAATATCTCAATAAATCTGTTTTTTTATAAACATTTCTATAAATTGCCTGACACAAAATAGATGTTCAGAAAAAAAAATAATGTGCTACTTACAAATACTTCTAATCATTCAGTTCAGTTCAGTCACTCAGTCGTGTCCAACTCTTTGCAACCCCATGAATGGCAGCATGCCAGGCCTCCCTGTCCATCACCAACTCTTGGAGTCCACCCAAACCCATGCCCATTGTGTCGGTGATGCCATCCAACCATCTCATCCTCTGTCGTCCCCTTCTCCTCCTGCCCCCAATCCCTCCCAGCATTGGTTCAGTTCAGTTCAGTCACTTAGTCATGTCCGACTCTTTGCGACCCCATGAACCACAGCATGCCAGACCTCCCTGTCCATCACCAACTCCTGGAGTCTACCCAAACCCATGTCCATCGAGTCGATGGTGCCATTCAACCATCTCATCCTCTGTGGTCCCCTTCTCCTCCTGCCCTCAATCTTTCCCAGCATCAGGGTCTTTTCCAATGAGTCAGCTCTTTGCATAAGGTGGCCATAGTATTGGAGTTTCAGCCTCAACATCAGTCCTTTCCAATGAACACCCAGGACTGATCTCCTTTAGGATTGACAGGTTGGATCTCCTTGCAGTCCAAGGGACTCTCAAGAGTCCTCCAACACCACAGTTCAAAAGCATCAATTCTTTGGCACTCAGCTTTCTTTATAATCCAACTCTCACATCCATACATGACCACTAGAAAAACCATAGCCTTGACTAGACGGACCTTTGTTGGCAAAGTAATGTCTCTGATTTTTAATATGCTGCCTAGGTTGGTCATAACTGTCCTTCCACGGAGCAAGCGTCTTTTAATTTCATAGCTGCAATCACCATCTGCAGTGATTTTGGAGCCCAGAAAAATAAAGTCTGACAGTTTCCACTGTTTCCCCATCTATTTGCCATGAAGTGATGGGACCAGATGCCATGATCTTATTTTTCTGAATGTTGAGCTTTAAGCCAACTTTTTCACTCTCCTCTTTCACTTTCATCAAGAGGCTCTTTAGTTCTTCACTTTCTGCCATAAGGGTGGTGTCATCTGCACATCTGAGGTTATTGATATTTCTCCCGGCAACCTTGATTCCAGCTTGTACTAGATGTACTCTGCATATAAGTTAAGTAATCAGGGTGACAATATACAACCTTGACGTCCTATTCCTATTTGGAATCAGTCATGTTGTTCCATGTCCAGTTCTAACTGTTGCTTCCTGACCTGCATACATTTAATCTTTAAGGTTCTTAATAAGTAGTACTTTATTAGACAATTTCAACTTAAGGTTTATGAAATTAATGCAAATGAATTTATTTTAAATTATTCCAGAAGATACATGTTTAAAATCATTCTCGTATATTTGCCTATAGAAGACTTTAATGGTCACTCTTCATTTTTCAGAGAAAGAAACTGGTCCTCAAAGAGCCAGTAGTATATAGAATGGTACAAAGTAGCAAATTTTCCACTACCAAAAATCACAGAGCTATGTTTCATGATCAAGGGTAGTAGTTATATGAGCCTAAGATAACTCTTTCCCATGTCCCATACATGACTAGTTGGACTTTTAAAAAAATAAACAGATTTATTGGCTCATAATTGACATACAGTAAACACACAGTTTAGAGTACATAATCTGTAAGGACTGATTGATAAATGTATCTACCTATGAAACCATCACCATGATCAAGATATTGAACATATAAATTACCCAGAAGTTTCCTGGTACCCCTTAGTAATGCCACTATTCTTTCAAAACACTCATCTTTCTGTCACTATCAATCAGTTTGCATTTTATAGTCTTATATAAACAGAATCATGTTGTATGTATTCTTTTTTTATCTGGGTTATTTCCCTAAAAATGACTATTTTGAGATTTATCTGTGTTGTTACATGTATCAGTAGTTCACTATTTTTATTGCTCAATAGTATTTTGTTATATGGATATAAAAGTTTGTTTATCCATTCACTTGTTGATGGACATTTGGGTTGTTTCCAGTTTGAGGTCTGTTACAGATAAAGCTGCTCTGGACATACATGTTTGTGTCTTTATTTGCATATATATTTCATTTATTCTTCGATAAATATCTAGACATATAATTGATGACTTAGTAGGTATACATTTAACCGTATTAGTTCTTTCTAAGCTTTTTTTTTAGAAAAACATTTTTAAGAATAATTTTAGTTTTACAGAAAAACTATAAAGATAGTGTCCTATTCTGTCCAGGTGCTATAAATTTCACAGATTGAGTGGGTTAAAAACATTAATTTATCATAGTTCTAGAGACTGGGAAGTCCAAAATCAAGGCACCAGCACATTCAGTGGCTGATGAGGGCCCACTTCTTGGTTGAGAGATGGTCGTTTTCATACTGTATTCTCACTGGTCCTCGCATGGCAAGAGAGGCCAGAGAGCTCTCTGAAGTGTCTTTTATAAGGGCACTAATCTTAATTCATTACAGTCTCTGTTCGCTCAGTGGTAAAATATCTGCCTGCCAATCAGGAGACACAGGTTTGATTCCTGGGTCAGGAAGATCCCCTGGAGAAGGAAATAACAACCCATTCCAGTATTCTTGCTGGATAATCCCATGGACAGAGGAACCAGATGGGCTACAGTCCATGGGGTAGCATAAGAGTAGGATACGACTCGGCAACTTAGCAATAACAAAAAAATCTAATTCATTAGAGTACCTTTCTCATGAACTAAGCACCTCCCCAGAGACCCACCTTCTAGTACCATCCCATTAGGGGGTTAGAATTTCAACAAATGAATTGGGGAAGGAAGAATAAACATTCAGTTTATAGCAGATCATATAGAAAGTTTGTACATACCCCCAATACCCAGTTGTTCTTGTTATTAGCATCTTACATTACTGTGGTATTTTTGTTAAAATTAAAGAACCAAAATTGATACGTGATTATTAACTAAAGTTAATATTTCTTTCAAATGTCCTTAGTTTTTACTTGTGCATGCTCAGTCATGTCCAACTCTCTGCATCTCCATGGACTGTAGCCCGCCAGGATCCTCTGTCCATGGGATTTCCTAGGCAAGAATACTGGAGTGGGTTGCCATTTCCTTCTCCAAGAGATCTTCCTGATCCAGGGATTGAACCCATATCTCCTGCATAGGCAGGTGGATTCTTTACCACTAAGCCACCTGGGCAGCCTTCTATCCTTTTTTTCTCCTGGATCATCTAACTTTTTAAGAATCTGCCAAACTATACTCGAACGTGGTTATACCACTTCACAAAAGAAAAGTTAGACCATGCTGTTGCTCTAACAGCAAATAACTAGAGTGGTGGGAGACAAAGCACACATATGTGAAACAGTTTAATCCAGTCTTAGCCATTATATTAAGTGCAAAATTAATCAACCAGGTATTAAGTGCTATAGGAAGTCAACCTTTCTGGACTTGCAAAACGTTAATTGTTTATTTGATTCTGTTACATCCTCTTTTCCACCATCTGCAACCCTTCCTGTAACAAAGGGTACATACCTATATTTTCAGGGGAGGAAAGTAACATGGAATTTGTTTTGAAAATTTCACAAAACCTTACTAGCTAACTAGAGAAATGCAAACAAAGAGGCAGGGAATCCTGGCCAAGAGAAATACACAGTCGGCCATTTTGTAATATTAATTATATGATCTATGATCTATTTGGGAACTTGTGTGGGTGTGGGAATTCCTTCAGGCTATGGCCATTTATGCTAACACACAAGTTAATTACTAGATTCTGTCTTCTGGCTTCCAAAACCAATGTCCTTGAAAGAAGATTATTATACCACATGGTGGATTGGAACAAATCTGGTAGCTTTATCAAACGTAGTTGCTAATCATACCATTTAGTTCCACCAAGAAAAGATCTGCATTCTTTCATAGCCCACGTATATTCTCCAAAGGGAACAGTTCTGACAGCAGAATGCTGAAGATGTTAAGTAGAAGATTCCCCTCAAAAGAACTTCTGCAAGCAAAATTTCTTTCTGGATGCATGGTTCTCCCTCAGGATATTGTATTTGCTTCATATTTTAATAGAATCACAGCTCTTGTGTTGTGCACATATGTCAGAAGTGCACTACCCACTAGATCTAAGAAGTGGGAATGTAAATAAATTGCTTTCAAGCAGTTAACTTATGGAGAAGCTTCCACCGAGGCAATGGATCTGGCAAGACTAACCACACTGCCTAGGTTCTCCATGGCCTGGGCAACAGCTTGAACTTTAAGTGTGTGTTGTACACTTTTTATCTCTTAGTATTGCCCCAGAGGAGTAGAAGACTTTGAAGAAAAAAAAAATCTACCTAACGAAAAAGTTTGGATATTTATCAAAGTCTTGATGAAATAGTGTTACTCAGACTATAGTCAGTGCAGCCTCTTTATTCAGCAGTTCCCTTGTAGTTTGACTAGCATATTTGATCAAATCCTGACCAGGATTTTGGAGTTCTCACTGTTCTCTGGGTTACTCTGGCCACCATAGTTACTTGTATCTCCTTACTTGCAACCTATTACCAGAGAGTCAAACTCCACTCTAAGCATACAGATTCCCCTTTATCTCCTGTTAGGCAGAAATTGGCATAGCCCTAACAAAGTCTATGATGTTGCTAAGAGACTGAGCCCTAAGACAATTTGAACCTAAATGTAGTATCAAATCACAACTGCCAGCCTATCAAACTACATTACAGCATTTCCACAGACTCTAAAAGATGTCATCTGTAGGGATGTTAAGGGAATTTTGCATGTGCAGTAGCATAAACTGCAACTGTGAAAATTTGGTTATTTTTACCTACCATTTTATTCATTTATTTTTCTTTATTTTTTTAATTAAAATTTTTTTTGTGTTTTAATTGGAGGCTAATTATAATATTAAGTCCTTGCAACAAGCTGTTCTCTACAAGCTCCATGTTTATTTAGATAAATCAAATAATTATTTGGAGGAGAGCCAGTAGAAACTATCATTAGGAGAGTACTTCCTAATTTCTGTCCCTCTGTTTAAAGTTAATGGGAACAGCTTGTGAAGTAGGATAAGAGAGTTCATGAAAAGGAGTAGTCTTTGGGTATGAGCATTCCAGCAAGGGCATCCCAGTTGCACACCTTTGCATAACTTCCTTTTCATTAATCTTACCAGAGACTTGAGAATTTAAAAAAAAATTCAGCGAGGTATATATTCCACAGTTCTAATAAAAAAATGCCAGAGAAATTGAACTAATCCTATTAAACAAGAAATAATAGTCTTTAAGCTTCCCTGCAGGGTTGTGAATTGCATCTGATTGTCAATGGAGACTGCGTGAATTTCACTGCAATTGCTTTGCCCCAATGGAGAGTAATTTTCGATTATAAATTTCACTTTACAAATCTCCCTATCAATAGCCAATGTTCTTCCCCCAGGCAATACTATAAAACAAGTTTACCAAATCTTTTATAATTCTTGACCTGAAAAACATATTCAATTTATCTTAAGGCTTTTCAGACAAGATTGTTAAAATGCAAATAATATAATTTACTTTCAATTCTTAAAAGGCTATAAGTTGAATATGGGCTTTGTTTGTAAGTTCTGTTTTTTTCACTCGTGCTTCTACCACTGTCCAGCCTTCTGTTTCCATCCTTTTTTAACCTTAATGTATACATTTCTTGAGTGAGTCAAATACTCTTTAACAAAGGAGGGAATGTAATACAGGTATGAAAGGATTTTATTCTTAAAATAGAGTTCAGTTCAGTCAGTTCAGTTACTCAGTCGTGTCCGACTCTCCGCGACCCCATGAATCACAGCACGCCAGGCCTCCCTGTCCATCACCAACTCCCGGAGTTCACTCAAACTCATGTCCATAGAGTCGGTGATACCATCCAGCCATCTCATTCTCTGTCGTCTCCTTCTCCTCCCGCCCCCAACCTTTCCCAGCATCAGAGTCTTTTCCAGTGAGTCAACTCATCGCATGAGGTGGCCAAAGTATTGCAGTTTCAGCTTTAGCATCAGTCCTTCCAATGAACACCCAGGACTGATCTCCTTTAGAATGGACTGGTTGGATCTCCTTGCAGTCCAAGGGACTCTCAAGAGTCTTCTCCAGCACCACAGTTCAAAAGCATCAATTCTTCGGCGATCAGTTTTCTTCACAGTCCAACTCTCACATCTATACATGACCACGGGAAAAACCATAGCCTTGACTAGACGGAACTTTGTTGGCAAGGTAATGTCTCTGCTTTTTAATATACTATCAAGGTTGGTCATAACTTTCCTTCCAAGGAGTAAGCGTCTTTTAATTTCCTGGCTGCAATCAGCATCTGCAGTGATTTTGGAGCCCCCAAAAATAAAGTCTGACACTGTCTCCACTGTTTTTCCATCTATTTCCCATGAAGTGATGGGACCAGATGCCATGATCTTAGTTTTCTGAATGTTGAGCTTCAAGCCAACCTTTTCACTCTCCTCTTTCACTTTCCTCAAGAGGCTTTTTAGCTCCTCTTCACTTTCTGCCATAAGGGTAGTGTCATCTGCATATCTGAGGTTATTGATATTTCTCCCAGCAATCTTGATTCCAGCTTGTGCTTCTTCCAGCCCAGCGTTCCTCATGATGTACTCTGCATATAAGTTAAATAAGCAAGGTGACAATATACAGCCTTGACGTACTCCTTTTCCTATTTGGAACCAGTCTGTTGTTCCATGTCCAGTTCTGACTGTTGCTTCCTGACCTGCATACAGGTTTCTAGTCTATGCTAAAGACACAAAATAACCTGTTAACATCTCACCAATTTAAACAAATAATATGGAGCTGTGAATATAATTTTTTGCCACACAGTCCAAGGCAAAATGAAGGGGTCTGTTTTGACAACTTTCCATCATGCTTTTTCAGCGCCTCCCCACCTGCTCTGGCTGCCCCAAAACTGAGCTACAAATGTCACAAAACAACCCCCAAATACACACATAATCTCTTGTCTCCCACTCTCAGTTCATCCCACTGGAAGAAGGAATATTGATTGATCACTTTACCTTTGATTTAAATAAGTTTCAAATCTCATCACACCTATATATAAGTATAGATTTTGTAAATCATGAGGTGGCTTCAGTGGAAAGGTAAACTTCATAAGTAGCATAGTTTTACCCAAGGCAACCTTAATGGTCACTTATATGTTTTTTGGAGGAGTGGTGATTCTACTATTCACAGCTTCACTTCCACAGTGGGTCTTAACTTTGACCTAGGCATAAAATATTTAAAACCTGCCTAAGACATATTTGTTCTCTCTTTTCATTTACTTAACAGATTATACATGCCTAGTCTCAAATATGGTGTTTTGCGTTATAAGCTGCTCTATACAAGAACCTATAATTAGTAAATAATAATAATAATTCCTCCATGTTAAACTACACAGTATATTGCAAAAAATTTTTGACATCCTAAATTACATTGAATTTTTATAACATTTGAAATAAATCATATCAGTTTATTTTACACATAAAAAGTCTGAAGTTTAGAGACTGAGAAAGAGCAGTTCTTGGGCAGTTGATTCACAGTTCCAATGGAGCTAGAATGACTTTATCAGAACACAGCTAGCAGGAATCCTCAGCTGCTCAGAATTATCTCTTGTAGTCCACACTTCTCGGAGAAGGCAATGGCAACCCACTCCAGTACTCTTGCCTGGAAAATCCCATGGACATAGGAGCCTGGTAGGTTACAGTCCATGGGGTCGCGAAGAGTCCAACACGACTGAGCGACTTCACTTTCACTTTTCACTTTCACACATTGGAGAAGGAAATGGCAACCCACTCCAGTGTTCTTGCCTGGAGAATCCCAGGGACGGGGGAGCCTGGTGGGCTTCCGTCTATGGGGTCACACAGAGTCGGACACGACTGAAGTGACTTAGCAGTCCACACTTAGGATATAAAGACCCAAAACCTGCTCGGGGCTGAAAGAGTAAAAATTAGTTTGGACTGAGAATAAGCAGTACAACTATTAATCAGGATGGGAGGACAGACAGATAAAGCCAGCTGCAAAGTTAACAGAAAACAGTTTCTCCCAAGGTTATGAAGCAGTTGTATAAGGCTGTAATGACACCCACCTCTTTTGAGTGACTACTGCTTTTTTCTCAGTGATCCTCAGACCTGCTTTGCTATTGTTATATACCTTGGAATACCCAATTAGTAGACCACCTCCAATTCATGACAACCCATCCCCACCTCATCCCCACCCCATCCTCATGACACCCCATCCCAACAACTGCCTCAGAAGCTGCAATTAATTCAGAAATTATCCCTGCTTTTTTAGACCATTCTCAATCTTTTGTGAGAACCTAAACATTACAACAGATGCTTTCTTCTTCCTTCAATCAAGAAACAATCCACGGGTCCTCTGTAGCATTCCTACCACAGTGGATCCAATCAATAAATCTGTTTGTGTCAGCCTATGAATTTGATTCTGGTCTTTGACTAATAAGGCTTTAACAGGAATATTTTTTAAAAAAGGAAATGACACTAAAATAAAGATTTTGTTTATTTAAGAGGGTTTAAAAAAAACTATCTCCTATTAATGGCATTCTCAATTATTCCTAGATAATTATTACTCATACTCAGAATAAAGACCCAGAGATTTACAACATACCTAGTCATCAAAGGAGGATTCAACTTGGTTTAAGGGACTATTTACAACAGACACTGGAACAGTACATACAACTCAATATCCAAAAAAAATTTCAATTACAAAAAATGAGCAGAAAACATGAATAGACATTTTTCAAAAGAGGAAATGCAGAAGGCCAACAGGCACATGAAGAGATGCTAAACAACATTTATCATCAGGGAAATGCAAAAACCACAACGAAAGATCACATCACACCTGATAGAATGGCTCTCATCAAAAAGAACACAACAAATGTTGGTGAGGATGTGGAGGAAAAGGAGCCCTAGTACACTGTTGGTGGGATTGTAAATTGGAATTGGTGCAGCCATTGTGGAAAAATATGGACGTCCCTCAAAAAACTAAAAAGAGAACTACCCTATGATCCAAGAATTACAAGTTTCATTTTATTTTGGAGGAGTCAGTTCTCTTTCCTCTATTTCATGTGTGACTTAAAAAAAATTCCAGTTTTATTGAAGTATGATTGATGGATAAAAGCTGTAGATGTTTAAGGTACACAATGTGGTGTTTTGGTATATGTATACATTGTGAAATGATTGCCACAATCAACTAATTAACATATCCATCACCACACAGTTATCATTTGTGTGTGTGTGTGTGTGTGTGTGTGTAGGGAAAACACTTGAGATTTACTCTCCTCTCAAAATTCAAGGATACAGTACAATATCGTTGAATAGTCACCATGCTATACATTAGGTACCCTGAAATGATTCATCTTATAATTGAAAGTTTGTACTCTTTGACCAGCATTTCCCCATTTTATCCACTGAGCTGCATCTCCCTATTTCTTCTGCCTTCCAGCTCCTGATTAGTTTGGCTTTTCTAGAGTCCATATATAAGTAATATCATACAATATTTTTCATTTTTTTTCATTCTCTGTCTGATTTATTTCACTTAGCATAATATTCTCCTAATTCCCCTATGTAGTCACAAACTGCAAGATTTTCTCTTTTTTGAGTCTGAATAATATTTCATTATACCTATAAACCACATATTCTTTTTCTGTTCACCTACTGATAAACATTAATTTCCATATCTTGCCTAATATGAATAATGCTGAAATGAACATGAGAAGGCAAATATATTTCTGAGATCTTTATTTCATTTCCTTTGACATATACCCAGAAGTGAGACTGATGACTCATATGGTAGTTCTACTCTAAATTTTTGAAAGAATCTCTGTACTATTTTCCATAGTGGTTGCACATTAGTTTACAGGGTTCCCTTTTCTCCACATTCTTACCAGTATTTCTGGTAATAGCCATTCCAACAGATTTGAGATGACCACATTGTGATTTTGATTTGCATTTCCCTCATGATAGTGAATTTGAGCACCTTTTCATATATTTGTTGAATATGTATATGCCTTCTTTGGAGAAATGTCTGTTCAGGTCCTTAGCTCATTTTTTTCAAACAAATTATCTGTTTGGTTTTTATATTGAGGTGTAAAAAGGTCTTTATATATTTTGGATATTAGCCCTTTATCAAATAAATGGTTTGCAAACATTTTCTTCCATTCTCAAGGTTACATTTTCACTCTCATTTTATAGAGGTATACTTGACATATACTATTAGTTAAGCTCACATAGTTAACATAATTAACTCTTTTTTAAAAAACGTGGTGAGAATGTATAAGATCTAATCTCAGCAACACTATTCAACATAATTTTGGAAGTTTTAGCCACAGCATTCAGAGAAGAAAAAGAAATAAAGGGAATCCAGATTGGAAAAGAAGAAGTAAAAACTTTCATTGTTTGCAGATGATATGATCCTCTACATATAAAACCATAAAGACACCACCAGAAAATTACTAGAGCTAATCAATTATTATAGTAAAGTTGCAGGATATAAAATTAACACACAGAAATCCCTTGCATTCCTATACACCAACAATGAGAAAACAGAGAAATTAAGGAAACAATCCCATTCACCATTGCAATGAAAAGAATAAAATACTTGGAAATATATCTACCTAAAGAAACAAAAGACCTATATATAGAAAACTATAAAACACTGATGAAAGAAATCAAAGAGGACATAAATAGATGGAGAAATATACCATGTTCATGGACTGGAAGAATCAATATAGTGAAAATGAGTATACTACCCAAAGCAATCTATACATTAAATGCAATCCCCATCAAGCTACCAATGGTATTTTTTCACAGAACTAGAACAAATAATTTCACAATTTGTATGGAAATACAAGAAACCTCAAATAGCCAAAGCAATCTTGAGAAAGAAGAATGGAACTGGGGGAATCACCTGCCGGACTTCAGGCTATACTACAAAGCTCCAGTCATCAACACAGTATGGTACTGGCACAAAGACAGAAGTATAGATCAATGGAACAAAATAGAAAGCCCAGAGATAAATCCATGCACCTATGTACACCTTATCTTTGACAAAGGAGGCAAGAATATGCAATGGAGAAAAGACAATCTCTTTAACAAGTGGTGCTGGGAAAACTGGTCAGCCACTTGTAAAAGAATGAAACTAAAACACTTTCTAACATCAAACACAAAAATAAACTCAAAATGGATTAAAGATCTAAATGTAAGACCAGAAACTATAAAACTCCTAGAGGAAAACATAGGCAAAACACTCTCTGACACAAATCACAGCAGGATCCTCTATGACCCACCTCCCAGAGTAATGGAAATAAAAGCAAAAATAAACAAATGGGACCTAATTAAACTTAAAATCTTTTGCACAATGAAGGAAACTATAAGCAAGGTGAAAAGACAGCCTTCAGAATGGGAGAAAATAATAGCAAACGAAGCAACTGAAAAAGAATCAATCTCAAAAATATAAAAGTAGCTCCTGCAACTCAATTCCAGAAAAATAAACGACCCAATCAAAAAATGGGCCAAAGAACTAAACAGACATTTCTCCAAAGAAGACATACAGATGGCTAACAAACACATGAAAAGATACTCAACATCACTCATTATCAGAGAAATGCAAATCAAAACCACAATGAGGTAGCATCTCATGCCAGTCAGAATGGCTGCTATCCAAAAGTCTACAAACCAATAAATGCTAGAGAGGGTGTGGAGAAAAGGGAACCCTCTTACACTGTTGGTGGGAATGCAATCTAGTACAACCACTGTGGAGAACAGCATAGAGATTCCTTCAAACACTGGAAATAGAACTGCCATATGACCCAGCAATCCCACTGCTGGGCATACACACCGAGGAAACCAGAATTAAAAGAGACATGTGTACCCCAATGTTCATTGTATCACTGTTTATAATAGCCAGGACATGGAAGCAACCTAGATGTCCATCTGCAGACGAATGGATAAGAAAGCTGTGGTAGATATACACAAAAGAATATTACTCAGCCATTAAGAAGAATACATTTGAATCAGTTCTAATGAGATGGATGATACTTGAGCCTATTATACAGAGTGAAGTAAGTCAAAAAGAAAAACACCAATACAGTATAGTAACGCATATAGATGGAATTTAGAAAGATGATAATGATGACCCTATATGAGAGACAGCAAAGGAGACACAGATGTAAAGAACAGTCTTTTGGACTCTGTGGGAGAAGGCGAAGGTGGGATGGATTTGAGAGAATAGCATTGAAACGTGTATATTATCATATGTGAAAAAGATTGCCAGTCCAGGTTCAATGCATGAGACAGGGTGCTCAGGACTGGAACACTGGGATGACCCAAAGGGATGGGATGGGAGGGAGGTGGGACGGGGGTTCAGGATGGGGAACACATGTACACCCATGGCTGATTCATGTGAATGCATGGCAAAAACCACTACAGTATAAAGTAATTAGCCTCCAATTAAAATAAATAAAAATAATCTCATCAACATTCAAGTACACAATATCATGTTATTGAGTATAGTCACCGTGCTGTATATCAGATCCTCAAAACTTTGTACAAATTCTTTTATTGCTATTATTATTTTAAATAAGCTATTACCTGTTAGATTAATTATGAATAGGAAAAGTAAGACATTTTACCTTTATTTACTCCTGTATATCTCTTCCTTTCATTATGAAGATCCAAATTTGACCTGTATCATTTTCATTTTCTCTTAAGAATTTCTTTTAACATTTTTTACAATGCAGGTCTGCTGCTGCTGCTAAGTCGCATCAGTCGTGTCCAACTCTGTGCGACCACATAGACGGCAGCCCACCAGGCTCCTCTGTCCCTGGGATTCTCCAGGCAAGAACACTGGAGTGGGTTGCCATTTCCTTCTTCAATGCATGAAAGTGAAAAGTGAAAGTGAAGTCGTTCAGTCGTGTCCGACTCTTAGCGATCCCATGGACCGTAGCCTACCAGGCTCCTCCGTCCATGGGATTTCCCAGGAAAGAGTAGTGGAGTGGGGTGCCATTTCCTTCTCCAAGTGCAGGTATACTTGCAACAAATTCCCTCACTTTTTATTTTCTGAAAAAGTCTTTATTTCTCCTTCACATTTGAAGGAAAAATGGATACAATATTCTAGGTTGGTTGTAAATTTCTTTCAACACTTTCAATATTCCACTCCACTCTGTTCTTGCTTATATAATTTCTAAAGATGTGTTTCTTACTCTTATTCCTCTATAGGTAAGTTGTTTTTTCCCCCCCTCTGAATCCTTTCAAGATTTTTCTCTCATTTTTTCCCACTTTTTACAGTTAGAATATGATCTGTCAAGATGTAGCTTTTAAATATTTACTTTGCTTGGTATTCTCTGAACTTCCTGCATCTGTGTTCTGGTATCTTTGGAAAATTCTCAGTTACTATTACTTCAAATATTTCTGTTGTTCCTTTCTCTTTCGTATTTTGGTGTTTTGTATTTTGGTAACATGGGGGCAGAAGGAGAAGGGGACAACAGAGGATGAGATGGCTGGATGGCATCACCGACTCGATGGACATGAGTTTGAGTGAACTCCGGAAGTTGGTGATGGACAGGGAGGCCTGGCGTGCTGTGATTCATGGGGTCGCAAAGAGTCGGACACGACTGAGAGACTGAACTGAACATAGATTATATGTATGTTACTCCTTTTGTAGTTATACCTCAGGTGTTCAATATTTTGTTCCTTTTTTGCCATGTTCTCTTCTTTTTGCATTTCAGTTTAGGAGATTTCTGCTGACTGTCTTCAAGATCACTTATTCTTTCTTTGGTCACATCCAGTCTATTAATGGCCCATGAAAGGCACTGTTTATTCCTATTACAGTGTCTTGTTTTCTAGCATTTCCTTTTGATTCCTTCTTAGAATTTCTATTTTTCAGGTTATATTTCCAATGTATTGTTTATATTGTTCACTTTTTCCATTTGAGACTTTAACTTATTAATCATGGTTATTTTATATGCTCATTCTGATCATTCTCTGCCATATTTGAGTATGGTTCTGATGGTTATGTTGTCTTTTCAAAACTTCTTCTTTTTAACATGTCTTATTTTTTGTTTGAAAACCAGATGTAACCTGTCAGATAAAAAGAACTGAAGTAAACATGTCTTTAGAGTAAGATTTTATGTTTATGTGGCTAGGAGTTAAGCTGTGTTTACTGTTTTCTGTAGTTGTAGGTGTTCAGTTCAGTTCAGTTCAGTCACTCAGTTGTGTCCGACTGTTTGCAACCCCATGAATCGCAGCAGGCCAGTCCTCCCTGTCCATCACCAACTCCTGGAGTTCACTCAAACTCATGCCCATCGAGTCAGTGATGCCATCCAGCCATCTCATCCTCTGTCGTCCCCTTCTCTTCCTGCCCCCAATCTCTCCCAGCATCAGGGTCTTTTCCAATGAGTCAACTCTTTGCATGAGGTGACCAAAGTATTGGAGTTTCAGCTTTAGCATCAGTCCTTCCAATGAACACACAGGACTGATCTCCTTTAGGATGGACTTGCTGGATCTCCTTGCAGTCCAAGGGACTCTCAAGTCTTCTCCAACACCACAGTTCAAAAGCATCAATTCTTCAGCGTTCAGCTTTCTTCACCATCCAACTCTCACATCCATACATGACCACTGGAAAAACCATACCCTTGATTAGGCAGACCTTTGTTGGCAAAGTAATGACTCTGCTTTTTATTTTTATTTATTTATTTTAAATTTATTTAATTGGAGACTAATTACTTTACATTATTGTATTGGTTTTGCCATACATAATATGCTATCTAGGTTGGTCATAACTTTCCTTCCAAGGAGTAAGTGTCTTTTAATTTCATCGCTGCAATCACCATCTGCAGTGATTTTGGAGCCCCAAAAAATAAAGTCTGACAGTGTTTCCACTATTTCCCCATCTATTTGCCATGAAGTGATAGGACCAGATGCCATGATCTTAGTTTTCTGAATGTTGAGCTTTAAGCCAACTTTTTCACTCTCCTCTTTCACTTTCCTCAAGAGGCTTTTTAGCTCCTCTTCACTTTCTGCCATAAGGCTGGTGTCATCTGCATATCTGAGGTTATTGATATTTCTCCTGTCAATCTTGATTCTAGCTTGTGCTTCTTCCAGCCCAGAGTTCCTCATGATGTACTCTGCATATAAGTTAAATAAGCAGGGTGACAATATACAGCCTTGACGTATTTCTTTTCCTATTTGGAACCAGTCTGTTGTTCCATATCCAGTTCTAACTGTTGCAGGTGTTACAGGCTAAAGTTTCCTATAATGTACTTGTTTACATCTCCACTGTTTCTTTCAGTTCTCCTAGAGACTACTTCTCAAACAGGGTCTGAGCCTGGCCATTCTTTCATCTGAAAGCCCTTGACTGGTATGATGGTAAATATTCTATAACACTGTGATAAAGTCTTAGTCTTTCCATCAGCCTGTGCCTTCAGGCTCTGACCTTTACAAGTGTTTCTCAGCTTTCCTCCTTTTCTTAGATGAAACAGGAAGGCTGGGGGAGGCTGGAGTTAGATATTTCTCTTTCCTCCAGTTTCGGTAAAACTCGGTAATTTAGACTCTGCTGAAGAAGTTTCCCTTGAGGGCATGCCTTTGTTAAGAAGAAAGAGTGTTCTAGGCTCCTTTCAAGATAGTTGCCTTTCCCTCCTCCCTTGCCCAAAGCATAAAGGAACATGTCTCTGATCTTCACCCTGAAACCCTGGACAGGCTCTTGGAAGCAAAGCTCCTAAAAGTATGAGGCACCCCTAAGATTAGATATCATGGAGTTTTTTTAACTTTCAAGCTAGTCCATACCAGCCCTACAGTGACTCATAAATTAATTGTTTTTAATTCATATTGGTTCCTGCTCCTGGGTTTCGGCTCCCAGTGCACTGTGATTCTCAGTATTTGCCTCACTATCTCAAATTCACAGAGCAGGAGTTTGCCCTGTGACCTCAATTTTCTGATGGATCTAAGAAGAGTTGTTGGCTTTCATTTTGTTCAATTTTTTCTTGTTGTAAGGGTGAGAGTGAAAACTTCCAAACGTTTTTAGCATGACTTTTAAAATAATAGGTCTTAACAATAAAACTTTTAAAAGTAGTTATTTCTGTCACCTGAATTTAGTATTTTTTATTTTGTCATTATTCACTGTTGCCTACAACTTGCCTTCAATATTAATCCTTGGAGTGAGATACTTCTGAAGTTATTTGAAGTATATCCCAAGATCCCCTCATTTGTATCCCCCATTCCAAAACCAGTCCCTTCAGTGTCAAACATTCTGCAAAAACCTGTTTCTGTCTTCTCTCCTAGAAAATGCTTCCTTCTTCCTTTTGTTTAGGCAGAGTCTTCTCAAGCCATCTCCAGCTACTTTAGTAAAAGTCTGTTGTTGTTGTTGTTGTTTTTGAAATTCCATTGTAAGCATGACTATACCACCCTGTTTTACCTCATTCCTCCTATAAATTTTTCAGCTATGTAGATTTTGTCCCCTTGTTTAAATGTTAATGCTAACTGGGAGGCACCTGGTCTTTTATTGCTTACATTTCTCTAACACCAATATCTATCCCAGAGCTAGACACTTAGGAGAATGACAAAGAATCACTGATAGATTGTTATATATCAATATTTGTTAGGAAATTGTGACTGCTCTGCAGAGTGATTTATAGACATAAACACCAACTTGCTCTTTAATTCCAAAAAAGCAAGTCCCCTCTATATTTTCAAGAGCTGATAATTACGACACCTCATATATATTAATAGATGGATGAAGGATCATTTTTCAAATCCTCTCTCCAGATTCTTTCTGCAGCCTGTGAAGAGCTGTTTTTGGAAACTGCATTAGAAATGAAGAGGGAAAGGCTTGGTCTGGTGGGACAGGATCAGCTTTCTGCCTCATGCCTGGCAAAGGCTGTGGCTGCCCTACACGTGAAGCTTTAAATCAAATTTAATTTGTGGTGCTTAAGCAGCTTCTGGCATTAAAGGGGGTTATTCCATAGAGGGTCACACAGAACTAAAAAGTTGCATATAGTGCTATTTGCACATAGCAGGGAGAAAATGGAGTAAAATTCAACATAAACTGTGAAGACATTAAATTCCCATTTTTCCTTGTTTAGGTTTATGTTGGGATAGGGGAAAGAGAGGAGAACTGCAAGTTTAGCCAGGAAGAAAAGTATTAATAGACTACCAGCAAAATACGATTAAGAAAATTCTTATACTAAGGAGATTTACTCAAGTACCAGTATTATAAACTCTCTGATATGTATATTATTGGAAGGTAACAGAAATAGGGTTAATTTTAAAAACGTGTATTGGGGATATAATCTGTGTTTAGGTTTTCAGTATGGGGGAGTCTCAGATTCCAAGAACTCCCTTCCACCAACCCAACTTTAAGCCTTCCCTTCTCTTAGAGGAGATCCAGAAGAGATTCATCCAAGCCAAATTTAAGTATCAACATGTATAAATACAAATATATTTGGAGGAGCCAAAATTTAAACAGTTTCCCTTTGGATAATGAAATGTTGCTATTTAATGACATTCATTTACACTTGCATCTGCTATTTAATCTTAAAATCACTTTAAACCATTTTACCCTCACAACAAAGTTAAGGAGGGTAGGTATTTTTCCCAGCTTAAAGATGAGTTATATTAAGGTGCCATTGAGTTAATTACTTTGTAAGAATCCAGCTTGAGCTTGTAAGTGGGAGACCCATATTTATAACCCAGTTTTCTCTGAGTGCAGTTGTCTTTTTAAACTTTGTGCTAAATGCCAGTAAATCAGAACGTTCTTCACTGCCTTCATAACCAGGTATCCAAAAAGGAGATGAGAATTTCCCTCTTGCAAATTCATGTATTTAACAGCCTCACCCCAGACCTTAATGGCAGGCTTTCCACTATTTAAACTCACAATTTGCTCTTTCTTTAGTTGAAAGCAGGAGATAGAAAGTAAAAGTCAGCAGGGTACCCACTTTCACCTCACCTAGGAGGCAGCTGGCCACTGGCGAGAATATAGCTCTCCAAAGAAACAAGAGACACACCCCTCAGGAAAGTTTCCTGGCAACTCAGCTCCTCTGTGAAGAACAACTGTTACTGGCCATTCAAGACCCACAACCCCACTTGAGAATGCAAAAGGCAGGACTATGAAAAAATACACATAAGGCAGTTTCTCTTGTGGGGGTAGGAGGGTGCAGAGGGAAGGAGAAAGACAAATGGCGAGCAATGTCATGGGGGGATGGGGGGGTGAGAAGCAGGGCCATAGTAGTACATTGGAGGATTAGGGGTATATGCCTGCATTGGACAAAAGGCAGGAGAAAGAGGAGAACAGGCTTCTTATTGATATTTGGGGATAGAATGCCACTAACCACCCTTAGTTTATTTCTCATAAAACTATCCTTTTCAAGGCCCCCTTTTTAACTGTCTTACCCCCTGTTGTCAAAACTCTAACACAAACCCTACATTTATACAGAATTTTCCCCGTCATGTTGTGATGCAAAAATCCAGTTTGTTTTCCTAAGCTCAGCTTAGAATATGGAGCCCAATGTCTCCTCCTGTTTGCTACACAAATCATACTGGCTTCATTTATCAAAGCCTAGTGGCATGTTAATATTTCTTTTTGCTGAGTGAATTCCTCACTTTTTTCCTTTCCCATCTGATCTTCACATTAAAAGTCACATTTTGTGTTTTCTTTTTGAAGTTTCTGCACATACACCCATCAGTCTACTGGAGACCTTAGTGAGCTACATAACTATCTTCAGTTTTTGCATGACTAGCCTCTCCCCAAATCAAACCAATTTAGCCAAGAGTACTTTCCTTTATTTCAGGCTCCTCAAAGAGCATCTTGGAGAAAAAGAAGTTGAGTTGGCACTCATCTTTGATTCAGTGGTGGAGGCTGACCTGGCGAATTATACCTGCCATGTGGAAAACCGAAATGGACGAAAACATGCCAGTGTTCTGCTGCGTAAAAAGGGTATTTATGTTTATAACTGTTACTATAATTTGTTCAGCTACATAGTAACTATTGAAGTTAGGTATGTTTCCTGGCCTGATTTTATTATCTAGTATAAATTTCTATTAATCATTTTTTTATTTTTAAGGAAAAATCTCTTTTGCTGTGGATATTACCATAAAATAACCATGATCTTTCATATATCATTAAAAAATGGACAGATGACATGAAATATTGTTAAATTGTGTTAAATCCAGTGAGATTGCTGGGCCATATGGTAGTTTTATTCCTATTTTTAAAAGGAATCTACATACTGTTCTCCATAGTAGTTGTATCAGTTTGCATTCCCACCAACAGTGTAAGAGGGACTCTGTGACAACCTGGAGGGATGGGGTGGGGAAGGAGGTGGGAGGCGGGTTCAGGATGGGGGGAACAAATGTATTCCTATGGCCAATTCATACCAATGTATGGTAAAAACCATCACAATATTATAAAGTAACTTTCCTCCAATTAAAATAAATAAATATTTTTTAAAATCCAGTGAGATGAAAAAAATACGTTAGTTATAAGTATTACATAAAATTTGATGGGCATTGATATTTAAATTTTTCTCTAGTTCACCTTCATCTTATATTGCTTAAATGAAATACTAGCGGTTTTACTATTGGATAAGAAACAGTCACTTTTTAAATGCCCTGACTAGAATATAAATCGGAGAAGGCAATGGCAAGCCACTCCAGTACTCTTGCCTGGAAATTCCCATGGATGGAGGAGCCTGGTAGGCTGCAGTCCGTGGGGTCGCTAAGGGTCAGACATGACTGAGTGAGAATATAAATAAGAACTAGTATCATATAATATTTTACCATTGTTACAATGAAGATTATGAACAATATTTCATTATATGACCTGGTGTTCAAGGCCTTCAGCAGGTGCATATATTTTTAAATAGTTTAGCCTTTATGTAGATCACTCTCCAGAGATGATTTCATATGGGGTGGAAATTGCATATAATGGGCAGAGAAAAGGAACTATAAATTTAAAAATAAAAGAGAGAAAAGTAGATATAGGAATAACAATTCCGGCAGCTGGAGCAGCTTCCGAGATTGGCTCTTACTCTGCCACGACTCCTGATTACTGCAAAAGACTAAATACTTTCTGTATATGTGCATCTGGCAAAGGTTTTGTAAATGTAACTGAACAAATGTTCTCAATCAGTGTTCTTCTCGTCTAGGCTATAGAGCAATAGAACCGATTCAATCAACAAGGTCACTAGTTGTACCTTGTAGCCAAGATGGAATTTCTATTTTCCCGCCAGCTCTAATACTTGACCTTGCCCAGCAGCTCTAGGAGAAGCAGGGAAATGTCATTAGTCTGAGAGTAATGCTTTTATCTCTCTAGCACCATTTCTTACTCTGATGGACATGATTTTGTTTTAAAATAATGGACTGTTTAAGTATAGAGGAGTCTAACATGGACAGTGAAATGAGACCCTGCTTCAGGAGATCCCAGTGCAGCCACTGACTTAGCTTCCTGCCGTAGTAGGACTAACTTGTCTGATTAGACAGCCTAAACCTTAGTTTCCTCATCTATAAAATAGGGGTAATAATACCTACCTTGCAGAGTCACTTTGAGGTTCAAATAGTAATGATATGATATGCTCAAAGTGTTATTAAATGGATTTTTTTGTATGCACTTAGCAACCACTTGTCCACCTACATGAAAGGCAGACATCGATCATGTCCAGATAACCTTGTTGCAAAGATAGTTTTATTCCTGTCCATCTCAGTCTCATTTTAGGCTTAGAGATCCTCCAAGCCAGACTCAACTGCACCTAAGTATCCTCAGTAACTTGGGCAGTGTCTCACCACTAATAGGCACTTAGAACCCCTTCTGGTTAATGAAAGAATAATGTTCTCTTTTATTATTGAGGAGCATGTATAGCAATTATTGTGTTAGGTATTAGGAAACAGACATCCTTAAGTCTGCATGGGGTTTATAGTCTGCAGGACAGTGAGGGTACAAAGACAGACAAACCTTACTCATGAAACAAAAATTGTGCAAAATATATGAAGTGTTATAATTAAAAACTTGCTCAGAGGAAAAATAATGAAGGGGGTCTTATCATATAGTCAGTCAGTAGAGGTAGAAATAGCCTTGAGTTTTAAAATAAATCCATTTTCCTTTGATAAGTAAAGTAACCACTAGCAGCCCTTCACTTCTAATAATCTGACACTAGAAACCAAGGTACACTGTAAAACTGCTGCCTCCCATCTCTCTACAAGGAAATGTGTCTAAATCATGAATAACTGAGAATATTAATTCCCATTTTTCTAAACAATAGAGTTCCCCAGGCTTCAAGTCTCCTTTTCTCAGTCCCTAGATGACTTCATTCCATTTCCACCTCAGTTTTGCTCATAATTTATTTGCTGCCATCTCCCAAATTTATGTCTTTAGCTTGGCCTTCTCGCCTAAACTCCAGAGTTGTATTCCTAACTGCCTATTCCACAACAATTAAAAACCTCCACTAGTAAACATATCTAGTAGGCATATCAAGCTTCACTTGTCCCACACAGGATTCCTGATTTCTCCTCCCTATAAACTTGATCCTCCAGTTGCCTTCTCCATCTCTATCACCATCCTTCCAGTTGCTCAGGCCAAATATCCTTGGAGTCATCCTTAACTTTTTCTTTTCTCTGCTCACACACGCTATATCTAGTCTAGCAGGAAATTCAATGGCTATGCCTTTACAACACATCTACACTGAGCACTTTCCCCACCTTTATTGTTACAGTCTGAGTCTGAGCCACCAGCCTCAATTACATGGCTCACTGCATTTCCCCCCTAACTGGTCTCCCTGCTTGCCCCTTGTTCCCTTACAGTCTAATCTCAACACAGCATCTGGATTTATCCTTTAAATACTCAGGTCAGATGATATAATTTCTCTAGTCAGAACCATCCAATTACAGAACCTTCAGTTCCCTGGTGACTCAATTGGTAAAGAATCTGCCTGCAATGCAGGAGATTCGGGTTTGATCCATGGGTCTGGAAGATCCTCTGGAGAAGGGAGTGGGCTACCATCTCCAGTATTCTTGCCTGGGAAATCCCAAGGAAAGAGGAGTCTGGCAGGCCACAGTCCATAGTATCGCAAGAGTCGGACCTGATGTAGCAACTAACCACACCACCACCACACTGTTACACTTAGAATGAAACCCCAAATCTTTGCCATGTCCTCCAAGACATTTCTGATCTCATTTTCTACCACAATCTGCCTTAAACTTTGCATACAATAGCCTCCTTTCTATTTCTCATGCTCACCAAGCATGGTCCTGGTTCCTGATCTTTGCACTTGCTACTTCCTCTGCCTGGAATGCTCTTTCCCCAGCAGTTCCCTATGATTCACTCCTTTTCTTACAGGTCTCTCTGTTTAAATACTACCCACTCAATAGGCCTTTCCCTGGTCACTCTTTATGAGATAGTGCTACCCAGTCTCTTTCTTTAAAACATTCTTTTAGCTTTACTGAGTTAAAAAAAGTGAAAGTGTTAGTCACTCAGTCATGTCTGAATCTTTGTGACCCCATGTACTGCAGCCCACCAAGCTCCTCTGTCCATGTAATTATCCAGGCAAGAATACTGGAGTGGGTAGCCATTCCCTTTTCCAGGGGATCTTCCCGACCCTGGGATCAAACCCAGGTCTCTTGCATTTCAGGCAGGTTCTTTACTGTCTGAGCCATCATGTAAAACTGACAAACAAAATTGTAAGATATTTTAAGTGTACAACATGATGATTTGTAAATTGTGAAATGACTCCCCCATTGAGTTAATTAACAATCACCTCATACATCTACCTTTTATTTCTCTGTGAGAACATTTAATTTCTACCTTCCCAGCAAATTTCAATGATACAATCCAGTGTTACCACTATTGTCACCATTTTATACCTTAGCTCCTCCAACCATATTCACCTACCCGAAATCTGTACCCTTTTACTAATCTTACCCTATTTTCTCCCTGACCCTCCATCCCCTGACAATCATTTTTCTTTTCTGTTTCTATGACTTCAACTTAAAAAAATTCCACATGTAAGTGATATCATACACTATATTTAACTTTCTCTGTCTGCCTTATTTCACTTACCATAATGCACTCCAGGTTCATCCATGTTGTAGCAAATGACAAGAATCTCTTTCTTTATTAAAGCTGAATAATATTCTGTTGTGTGCTATGCTTAGTCAGTCATGCCTGACTCTTTGTGACCCCAAGAACTATAGCCCGCCAGGCTCCTCTGTCCATGTCTCCTCCATTGCAGGTGGATTCTTTAGTATCTGAGCCACTTGGGGAAGCCTATTCTGTTGTGTACATATGCCAAATTTTCTATATCTATTCATCCATTGATGGACTACCCATCACATTCTTTCCCCTCTCACTTAGCTCTATTTCTGTTTATTTTATTTATTACTATCTGATATCATATTCCATATTTGTTTTCTACTTGTATCCCCCAACACCCGACACAAACATTAGAATGTAAAACTTCATAAAAACAGGGACTTTTCCCTGCCTTACTTATTGCTATATCCCAAGCCCATAGAATAAGTAAGTGCTCAAAGGCATTTGTTGGGTGAAAATGGTCCTCTTAGATGACTAGAGCAGTTAGGCAGAGGATGGATGATAAGGACTGGTAAAGAGAGGATTTCCCTGAGATCTGGTCTTGACTGGTATCTATTCTGGGTTATCTGAATGCAGGTCTCTTTTCAAAACATTAAATTTCCAGATTTGGGGGATAAAAACACAAAGACCTCAATAGCCAGGTAGATATGGCAATTAAAAGAAAAGGAAGGCTGGATATTAAACACAGGTTTCAAAAAACATGCTGTGCTTTAAAGGGCAGTCATTACTCTTTCATAGAAGATTATTGTCATGCTTGCTGAAAAGTGAAACTATGGATATGAGAGCTTCAAAGTTTCAAGTGAAGTTGAAAGACTGAATATACAATATTTTGATTTTTAAGTATTAGTATCGACTTTTGGGGAAACATACAGACCAAAAAACCTTTTTTTTTTTTTTTTGTGGCCCATGGTATACCAGTTTGTACTCTCTGTTTTAGGTAGCAGTTGATTTTTTTCACTGTGCTTCACAAAAGGATGCAGTTCATCTTCCCTTATTCCATTTTGCTTGGGAGCTCTCAATAGTATGGTAGAGGTTCAGAAAAGAACAAGAAGCCCTGTGGTCCTGATCCAGCATATTAAATCAGACTGAACTCTAGTTCATCTTGCAAAATTTCAGTTATTTCCTTTAAAGTTGAACCTTTCAGGCTTTATCACAACATAGCCTGGCATTAGTAGCCACAGTGTTTCCATCTGGAATATGAGTATGGCTCCTTTTATGGAAAAATAACTTCCTGATGATATAATCAAATATCTAAAATGCCCTAAGTGATCATTATAGAGAAGAAACATTTCATGAATCCTTTGGCAAAGGGAAAAGGTCTTTTGTAAAGTGACAATTCATGTCTAATATATGCAGTTAACAGTGTCAGCCTTTCTCAAAGCAAGATGCCCCTTACCTATGTATGCATCTTCTACCTGCATTTACTAACCTACCACTTCCTCACTCTCTGACAAACTGTTTGCCAGTAAGTACAAGGAACATTTTAGTAAGAAATTCATTCTAAGTTTTTTGAATAGCCAAGATTCTGAACTTAGTACTAGGGAAATTCTGATGATTATATTTTCTCTGGGTATGCTCCCTTTACCACAGACACATATCAGCGAATCTCTCTCTTCATTCCTAGTGCTACTGCCTTACCCTGAATTCCCAACCTGTATAGGAAACCCTCATGGAGGTCCTCCTAACCTGCTTCCCAAATTATGAGCAAGCTCAGAACATTTCCAGCCCCTTGACTTCAACTGCTGTTAGTCCCATCTTATGTTGTCTGATCTTCACGTTCAAAGTGAAGAACTGGTTGGGTTCAAACTAAGAAGGTTACAAAGAACTACACTTGTACTTTGGGTGCCTAGAAAAAGTTACAGTCACGTAAATATTTTCCTGTTCTGGCTATCTCTATCCTTGTGAAGTGTATACATGACACAGTCCAAATAAAATGACTTTCACCTTCTCAGTCATGAAATGTCCCTGGAAGTATAGATCCTGCTGAGATGGAAAATGGTAGTTGAAAACAGAAGACAAAAGAAAAGCCAGGTGTCATCTGGTTGATGGCAATTCTGCCCTCTGATTATAGGATACATGGTTCCCTTTTAATGTGACTGCCTGGGCTGAATCAAAGAATACTGGCTGAATCTCAGGATCTAGATCCACAGTTTTCAATGTAAACAGCCATCATTAGGTAATATCTTTCAAAGACATTTTTATAAAATGGACCCCAAAACCACAAAGATACTTTTCATACCACAGCTTTCTTCCATAAGTTTACTGCTGAAAAAGGTGTCTGCTACTTGGGAGCACAAATTGTTCCTGCTGCTGAAGTTTTCCATCTACCTAATAGCAACCCTACTCTGTAAATAACACAGAAATTGCTGAAAAAAAATCCCATTAAGTGACTTTGGAAACAGTTCAAAGCTGTTCTGACCAGACAGACACTGAGGGAGAGAGACAGAGTTCATAAAAAATTACAACATTAAATGAACCTTTTGCAACAGGAAAAACATGTTGAATCAAGACAATCAATAATCTAAGATCAAAGAGAATTCAGTTTTCAGAGTAAACCAAAGAAAATCATGTTGCTATTTCAATTTAACACTAGCTATTAAAAATGCATAATTGATATAACATGCAAAGAAAACAAGTGAAGATTATGATATTGCAGCCCCACAGAGGTCTCATAAGCAAGCTTGCCTTATCACCCACATAGAGGCAGGCAGTGGTTCCTAAGGAGTCACTTTCTATAGGGAAGGCAGGAGGCAGAGCTAATATGATATAGGATTGTTTTTTATCTGAAGTTTTGTGACTTAATTTTCCAAATGACCACCTCTTACAGCAGGCAGGATAGAGATAGATTCCAATTTCCTGTCCCTGATCATATGAGGCCCTTCATAATTCTACTTATTAACATATTCGTCTCTCAAAGCAGCTTCACTGCCTTTTTTTCCCCCATCCTCCTCCTCTTCCTACTCAAAAAGTATAACATCATATTTCTTGCATTTCTTCTTAGTGACTCCCCTGACTGGATATGCTATCTCTGGCCACTACCATCTCCTCTCTTACTCCACCTCCTTTAAAATACCAAATTCTCTATTTTCCCATGAAACCTAAAACCTTTTCTCATATGCTCAACTCCAAGGAGCAATATGTGAACCATGAAATTCCAGATGTCCAAGCTGGATTTAGAAAAGGCAGAGGAACCAGAGATCAATTTGCCAACATCCACTGGATCATCGAAAAAGCAAGAGAGTTCCAGAAAAACATCTATTTCTGCTTTATTGACTATGCCAAAGCCTTTGACTGTATGGATCACAATAAACTGTGGAAAATTCTGAAAGAGATGAGAATACCAGACCATCTGATCTGCCTCCTGAGAAATCTATATGCGGGTCAGGAAACAACAGTTAGAACTGGACATGGAACAATAGACTGGTTCCAAATAGGAAAAGGAGTATGTCAAGGCTGTATATTGTCACCCTGCTTATTTAACTTCTATGAAGAGTACAACATGAGAAACACTGGGCTGGATGAAGCACAAGCTGGAATCAAGATTGCTGGGAGAAATATCAATAACCTCAGATATGCAGACGACACCACCCTTATGGCAGAAAGTGAAGAGGAACTAAAGAGCCTCTTGATGAAAGGGAAAGAGGACAGTGAAAAAGTTGGCTTAAAGCTCAACATTCAGAAAACTAAGATCATGGCATCCAGTTCCATCACTTCATGGCAAATAGATGGGGAAGCAGTGGAAACAGTGGCTGACTTTATTTTTCTGGGCTCCAAAGTCACTGCAGATGGTGACTGCAGCCATCCAATACAATAATGTAATTAGCCTCCAATTAAAATAAATAAATTTTAAAAAAAGACGCTTACTCCTTGGAAGGACAGTTATGACCAACCTAGACAGCATATTAAGAAGCAGAGACATTACTTTGTCAACAAAGATCCATCTAGTCAAGGCTATGGTTTTTCCAGTGGTCATGTATGGATGTGAGAGTTGGGCTATAAGGAAAGCTGAGCACTGAAGAATTGATGCTTTTGAACTGTGGTGTTGGAGAAGCTCTTGAGAGTCCTTTGGACTACAAGAAGATCCAACCAGTCCAGCCTAAAGGAGATCAGTCCTGGGTGTTCAGTGGTAGGACTGATACTGAAGCTGAAACTCCAATACTTTGGCCAACTGATGCAAAGAGCTGACTCATTTGAAAAGACCCTGATGCTGGGAAAGATTGAGGGCAGGAGGAGAAGGGGACGACAGAGGATGAGATGATTGGATGGCATCACCGACTCAATGGAGATGAGTTTGAGTAGACTCCGGGAGTTGGTGATATATAGGGAGGCCTGGCGTGCTGGGGTCCATGGGGTCACAAAGAGTCAGACATGACTGAGCGACTGAACTGAACTGAACTGAGTGAGCTCCTCGTTTCTTTCTGGAATAGCTACAGAATTCTTCAATACCCTTTAATAACCTGCCTGAGATCTGCTAGTCCTAGCATTCTGCCTGGCAATTGTATTTTAGCTTCTTTCCTCAAAATGTAAAGGACAGAAGGAGCCAAAGTTCACTGCAAGTCGTATGTTTTTGAGAAGTATTACCAACAGTTCTGTGGAGGAACAAAGAGAAGGCTTTTCACTGTCAGTTTTCAGGATGGAGCTTATAAAACTGTGGTGTAATAAAAAGAACCTTAAATTTGAAATTAAAATATCTGTTCTCAGGTCTACTTCTTAACTATAAGACCTTGAGTAAGTGAACAAACTGCTGAGTCAGATTCTTCATTGATGAATTTGGATCAGTAATTCCTGCCATAACAGATTACTTAGAGAATAGATGGTAGACTAGTAGAAAATTTTATCTATAATATACATTACTTGCAATATATATTATATACATTTATCTTTTTTCTTATTGTTACATTGAACCTAATTTATCTTAAACAATAAGCCTATATAGAGATAAGGGACAATCGTGGGGAAATACAGATGATTGATGATCTTCTTGTCAAGAGACCTTCAAGAATGGCAGTCTGTCATGGTCACCAATTTGATTTTGGCCAGAATTGATGCATCCAGGGAGGCTGATTGATGCCAAGGAAGCTCATAAACAACTGATGTACAAACCAAAATGCCACTCCCTTTTTCAGTTTGTAGTTACATGGTAAGCTGAATTAATAATAAAAGAGTCACTTGGCAATTATGAGATTAGATTAAAGGGAGCTTAGCTCATTATAAGGTAGGTTTACCTGTGTTCTGTTGAGGCCAGTGAATTTCCCTGTGCCAAAGTGGAAAATGTCTCTGGTCTGGTGTCTTTCAGATTCAGCACTTCTCCTCTGGACATTCCTGAATTTATATTCTAAATTCTTCTCTGACTTCCCCTTTCTCTAAATTCCATGATATTATCTCCTCTTTTATGATACACCCTAGATTTTGTAATATCACTAATTAAGCTACAGGTAAGTCACTATTCTCTGAGCCTGGGGTATATTAAGTCTCCTTCCATTATGTATTGATTTAAATTTTCCGACTGTCACAGTTTTAGTGGTACCCCACTGGAACAACCTAAGGCTGCTATCAGGTACTCTTGTGTTGGCTGAATAGGCCAAGTGATTAGCCTGGATTTCTCATGCTCTTTTAGCCCCGATGGGCATATTATATTGCATATCAGTTCAGTTCAGTCGCTCAGTCGTGTCCGACTCTTTGCGACCCCATGAATCACAGCACGCCAGGCCTCCCTGTCCATCGCCAACTCCCGGAGTTCACTCAAACTCATGTCCATCGAGTCGGTGATGCCATCCAGCCATCTCATTCTCTGTTGTCCCCGTCTCCTCCCACCCCCAATCCTTCCTAGCATCTAGTTATTTATTCAATTAAGTAGGGAAAATGGATAGGCTAATTTCCCCTGCCTACCTTCTATTGGGTTATGTTCTACCAAGGTTAAATGAAATAGTTAAATCCTGAAAGCTCATTAGATTTTATTTGATTCTGAGAATAATTTTATGATTCTGTTCTCCTGTAGATGAATAGGGCCTGTGGCCTAAGAAGTATTAGATGGTAATCTTCCTAAGCCAAAAGCTAATTTCACAGAAACAACAAAATATTGGACATGAACCCAGTAAAAGGCAACTCTAATAGTTTCCTGAGATACACTTCAAGCAAAAGTATACATGTGAGATATAGATGTGTTCAAAACAAAGTGCCAGAGACTATTCTTTTTCAGATAGACTTATCACTTTCAACAGTAAAATTTCTCAAATATTTAGAAGAGAGTTAATTTGATAAAAATTGATTTACACAAATGTATCAAGAACACATCTACTTATTGCACTTATCAAGAATCTTTTGTAAAGAAAAACACAATGGGCTGTACATTTTAGACACTAGAAATATCGGAAGTTCCTCAGTATTGATGATATAATTACCTTTTCTGGTTTATTTTATTTGTTCCAGATTTAATCTACAAAATTGAGCTTGCAGGAGGCCTGGGAGCAATCTTCCTCCTCCTTGTACTGCTTGTGGTCATCTACAAATGCTACAACATTGAATTAATGCTCTTCTACCGACAGCATTTTGGAGGTGATGAAATTGCAGATGGTAAGCTATCTTTTGTTGTTCAAGCTCAATTAAAAAGCATGAATTTGTGATTATGTAAGAGAATATCCCTATTCCTAAGAGATACATGATAAAAAATTTAAAGTTAAAAGGCTATGACCAATGCAATTTACCCTCAAATAATTCCAAAAAAAAAACACTTTTAATCTATCAAGAAAGCAAGCAAAGGTAATAAAATACTAACAATAGATGAACCTGGGTAAAGGATATATGGGTGTTCTTTAAAATAGTTTTATTTCTTGAAATTATTCTTAAAAAATAGTTTAACAAGGAGATATTAGTTGATCAGGAGATCAACCAATGCTGTCAAAGCCCTTTCCCTTACTAAGAAACAAATTACTTAATGTAGCTTTTTGCAACTGTGTATTCTATAATATTTTTTTCATTTGGTGAAATTTTAACTGTTAATGTTTATGGCATTGTGTTTTGTACCATTTGTTAAATAAAAATTTTTAAAAAAAGAAACAAATTAAGAACCAATTTCATTGTTTTCTCTAGAAAATTCAAATTTAGGTAAAGATCATATTTAGCTCTTCCTGGCATCAAAGAAAACCCAAATTATTCAAGAAACATATTAATAGCCATAGAGATACTTGATTTAAAGCTAATAGTACATCTGGACTCACATATTTTGTGTGATTTTGTAACACAATTCTCAAAGGTGACTTCAAAGGAAAAAAATTCTGATTGTAGCTTATAATTTTCTTATGTTTGCCATTCTTGGCTTGTGGAAATCTTATGCTGCTGCTGCTGCTAAGTCACTTCAGTCGTGTCCGACTCTGTGCGACCCCATAGATGGTAGCCCACCAGGCTCCGCCGTCTCTGGGATTCTCCAGGCAAGAACACTGGAGTGGGCTGCCATTTCCTTCTCCAGGAAATCTTATGAGATATTAGCAAAACATTGTACTGAGCCTGTTTCTTTGAACATTCAGAAATGAGTTAATTTTTCAAGAGAACAAACTACCATACTTCCCAATCAAAACTAATAAGAAATCATGACATATCACTCCTTATGCATACAGTCTTCACCAGCGAACTACTGTAAGCCTTAGAAATGTGTGTATGGAATGCCCAAGGTAAGCCAAGATAAAAAAGAAGTCCAATTGTAAGTCATTACTTTAAAAAGCCAAATTTAAATCTTAGTTTTCACTGTACTAGAATAATGAAAGTTAGAGCTTTTGTTTTGAGATCCTCAAAGAAGAGTTTATGATTTTGTTTTATTTTTATAGTGATAGGAGAAAGACAGAGTGGTGACAATAACATCAAAATTTTTGAGGAACCTTTGATATTGGTCTTATTGTTACTATTATGTGAACAATGATATGAGTATGTTCTAATTGACTTCTATATTTTCACAGTAAATTAGAGAAATGCTGTTTGATGAATACATGTGCATGCTTATTATCAAAGCAGTGTTTTCACCTAATGATTGTAGCAGCCTATTTAAAAGTATCACAGGCCCTTATTCAGATATATCTTTTTTTAATGATATTTATATACCTTTATTAATATGGGAAGTCATTCATAATTTGTGTTCAAGTCATAAAAAAATTATGGATTAGTATTCACACTGACATTTTCTTTTTTTTTTTTACCTTACATTAATATATTGGTTGGTTTTGCCATACATTGACACGAATCCGCCCCGGGTGTACATGTGTTCCCTTTCTTGAACCCCCCTCCCACCTCCCTCTTCCCCATATCCTCCCTCCAGGTCATCCCCGTGCACCAGCCCCAAGCATCCATCAAAAAGAATGCATTTGAATCAGTTTTAATGAGGTGGATGAAATTGGAGCCTATTATACAGAGTGAAGTAAGCCAGAAAGAAAAACATCAATACAGTATACTAACACATATATATGGAATTTAGAAAGACGGTAACCTTAACCCTGTATTCTAAGTCACTTCAGTCGTGTCCGACTCTGTGTGAGCCCATAGACGGAAGCCCACCAGGCTCCCCCGTCCCTGGGATTCTCCAGGCAAGAACACTGGAGTGGGTTGCCATTTCCTTCTCCAATGTGTGAAAGTGAAAAGTGAAAGTTAAGTCACTCAGTCGTGTCTGACCCTTAGCGACCCCACGGACTGCAGCCTACCAGGTTCCTCCATCCATGGGATTTTCTAGGCAAGAGAACTGGAGTGGCTTGCCATTGCCTTCTCCGTAACCCTGTATACAAGACTGCAAAAGAGACATAGGTATATAGAACAGTCTTTGGGACTCTGTAGGAGAGGGTGAAGGTGGGATGATTGGGGAGAAGGGCATTGTAGCATGTATATTATCATATGTGACCAGTCCAGGTTCGACACATGATACAGATATATCTTTAAAATGAGAAATTAGAGCCTGTTCTGACCATGATTATAGGCTCCAACAACATGTATGAAAATGTAGTCAGTTACCTTCAGTTTCTGTATACAATAATTAATACTGGAAAATCTGACTCCTTAACCTGTACACATAAAATAATGAGATGAAATATGCTATCGGGGAAAATTTCACTGTTTTCCAAGTGCCAATGAATGGCTAAATGGGAATGGCAATTAAGAGTGTTAAAGATGCATTGTCTATATGAAAGTACATGAAAGGGAGTCTACTGTGATTCATTTGCTTTAGGTCATGATTACAAGCAATTTGTTAAAACTTTCTGTAAGTAAGGTGATATAATTTATTAAGTTCATCTGAAATAATTATTTTCATCATCCATATCCAATAACCCAGACTAACTGATCAGTTGTAGTACATATTTGTAAGATTAAATTCATGCTAATATCATAGGACATTTTGCATCCATATCTTCAATATTCCCAAGTGACCAAAGATGACAAGTAATCTAGAGCATTTTGGTTAGAGAATTGAGTGTACTGATTCCAAAGCAATTATTTTAGGGTAAAAAAAATGCAGTGGTGGGGGACTTCAAGGGTTTTCAGCTGGAAGGAAAATTAAAATAGTTTATATTCCTACATGGAACTTGGACTTTAAACACGCAATCTCTGTGCTAGTTGAATGGAATACTAAAAAGTCAGCAGGTATATAGTGAGGATGAATAAATGAATATTAAAGGCCTTTTAGATATATCCAGTTTCACGATGCCAAATGTCGGCTAGATAGCCTATTGAATTTTTCATTTCTTTATTTAAATATTTTGACATCTCAAAGACACACCATAGTTTTACCCATGTACCTTTTTTTCATGTTTTGTCTTTGATTCATATCCATAGTAGCATTTCCTGAAAGTCATTATAAAATGCCATATTTTTTATAAAATAAAATCTACTTTGACTTCTTAAACATCTTTGATATAATTAATTTCATTTCAATTAATCGATGCTTGCTTAATTTATTTGACCCTTGAATTATGCAGTCGTTAAATACTTACTGTTTACTATGTACCAAGCACCATGAATGATGTATTTACTTACATATTAAATATATTCTTCATCTGGATTAATCCTATACACACACTGGTAGTATAGAAAGCATTGGGGACATAGTAATCCACAAAGTTACACAGTCTTTGCACTTTAGAAGCTAAAGGATTTAGTACTGTGTTTAGCAGAGGCCCAGAAGAACTGCATTGTAAACAGGAACCACTTCCTGATGGTGAACAGGATTAAAATGAAATTTTAAAATGGGAAGGACAGTGTGACAACAGAAAAATTCTTCCACAATTTGGTTCCCTTCATCATAACTTCTCTCTTCATTGGGAATAACCAGCCCTCTCCTTTATAATGCTTTGTGGTGTTTTCTGGCTTCTCAGATGAGTATAGTCAGCATGATTTAATAAAGAGAAAGGCTCATTAGCCTCACATAAGTGGTGTTGCTGAATGGCAATTCGGTTTTAAAACAATTTTTAGGACTTGCTGTTAGCCTTTATTTGCATCATATCATATCATTGATATTGCTTTATCTGTCTTGCTCCTCTTTGTGAGCAACAGCTGTGGCTATTCATGAGGTTTTCTTGGCTGTCTACATAGAGCTGAAGTGCATTTTTTAAACTGTGGCATCTGTGTCACTGCTTGCTCACTAGCTGGCATCCTAGGCCTTCTGGGACATCTGACATAGTAGCTTTGAGAGCTCTCTTCCTGCTCTTGATGGTTACCATAAGCTCTTCACCTTTAGTTCATCTTAAAGGGACATAACTGAAACCAAGAGCAACCATTTTCCAAAGAATGATGTATTTCTAGAATGGTATGTACAATTTGTTATCCAAACATGTTGAGAGTTAACACAAAGACATCCATGTTCTTTGTCATAACTTGACTTGAGATATAGGAATATTTTTCTGAAAAAAAAAAGTCTTGATCCCCGGGAGAAGGAAATGGCAATCCACTCCAGTATTCTTGCCTGGGAAACCTCATGGACAGAGAAGCCTGGTGGGCTACAATCCATAGGGTCTCAAAAGAACTGGACATGGCTTAGCAACTAAACAACAACAAAAACACCACCTATATTAGTGTATAGGTGAAGCAAGTAAGGATAGAACCAGGAATATGGAGATTAGGCATAGTTGGAGGGCAAATCGTCATAGTCTGGACAAGCAATGGGGCAAGAGTCTAGAAGTTCTGCCCAGATGGGTAAAAGAGTCAGGTAGTCATAGTGGATGGCTAACTCGTAGTAGATGCCCAGCAAAAAGCACTGTTGAATGAATTAATAAGTAGTTGAATTTCAAGAGGTTTGTGAGTTAGAGTTATCAGAGTCAGAGGAAACTAGGATCTAGTCTGACATTATGGAGTTTGAGGCAGCAACACCATCTATCAAGAAAGATGAAATACATTTTGCTCATAGAAATGGATCTGTTTGTCCTTTGGCCTATTTTATTCTTCCAGCTGTGTATCATCGGCAACTCTTAGTCCCAGGTGAGTAATTATAGCTGGAGACAGTCAAGGGCCTGCAGGTGCATCCTGAGCCTGATTGGAACAGGGGCAGAGGTGCTAGGATTACCAGGAGGTTCTTATATTAGCATTGCTTGTGAACATTCTCACTTCCAAGTGGGGTTTTATGCATAACAGTGGAATGTGCCTTATTTGTAAGCCAAGTGATCTCAACTATTGGGGCAGTCCTCCATGTGCGTGTGTTCCTAAGCAATCAAGTAACCCAACAAAGGCTCACAAAAGTCTTTTCTAGCTAGAGGACAGGCTAAAGGGAAGCCTCCTGGCTTCAAGCACCATCTTAACATAAATAACCAGAGTTCTTTTCATGTGGGGGTAGTGAAGCCTGGAACCTTACTAGAATTAGAACAATATAATCCTGACTCAGTTATCACTACAATAGTCAAAGGGGTCCTGTGTGCTTCTTACCATAGGGTATTTGTTGTTATTGTTTGGTCTCTAAATCATGTCCAACACTTTGCAACCCCACGAACCATAGCCCGCAAGGCTCCTCTGTCCATAGGATTCTCCAGGCAAGAATACTGGAGTGGGTTGCCATTTCCCTCTCCAGGGGATTTTCCCAACCCAGGGATTGAACCCAAGTCTCCTACACTGGCAGGCAAATTCTTTACCACTGAGCCACCTTGGATCCCATAGGATATTTATATCTCTTTACGTGCCTATCATGCATACCTCTTTCAGCAGTTAGAACCAAATTATTAATGGTATAAGGAAAATGACTGGCTGCTTCATTCTGTAAAGTATATTTTGGTCAGGTTTTAACTATAATCAGGTCTGTTTTAATGGAAAATATTTCTGTGCTTTAGAAACAAAATCTGAAATGTTTTCTGGTCTTTTAAAATTATTTGCAAGTAACTATGTTTAATAAATACTAATCATTCCATATGAGTCTAGACTCACCACATTAACAATTTTTCTATAAATAAGGGAATTTTAAAAACCACTATAACTTTTCCAGTGTGTCCCTTCTAAAACCAGTGGGGACTAATACTTTGAGTGGCTGTATTCATTAATAAAATCAGGGAAAAACTCTGTGTGTGTATACACATACATACACATACACATTTTCTCTTTGGGGAGACTGGCTCTGAGCCAATACAGCAAAGGAAGGAAAAATACATTCTTAAAGCACAGTTAACTCTGACTAAATGGGTGAAGGGAAAACCTAATTTGGCAATATTGGAAGGATGTGTATTTTTAAACAAAGGCTTCTTTTGGAAGTTTGTGTCAAATTAGTTGGCCATGGATTGAACAAGAATAACAGGCAATGCACCTGTATAAAATCCAGCTGCTGTCTCTAATATTTGGTAATGAACTGCATTTTGTATATGAGGATGACAACAGTAACCAACTGGAAGTATGGCATGTGTTGCAAGTAGAGTCTCCAGGAGTGAGGCTAGATTATTTCGATCTTCCACACTCCAGGGCCCAGCCTCTTTTGGATCTCTTACACATATTTGTGCAAACAAGGTATAGTCTGTGACCAAGTAACAGAGCCAAGCCAACTGGCACAGAAAGAGTTAAGATTCATGACTTTGGTCTATGTAGTCCTTCATTCAAACACATTGAGCTAATCATTCACACCGAAAGTTACAAATAATTCTCTTTTATTCTGTCAAAACTGTATGTTGCCCATTGCATAGCAATTTCAGTTTATATCCCGTGACTATAACTGGATTGTGTTGAAATGTACTTTTTACAGCATGACATGTGACTTATTTTTTCTAACTGTTAATGATGGTTATTACTCCTTATTCTAGCCTGTTAATTATTACAGATATTTAGTCCTGAAAGAGAACCTGCTAATCATACATACAACCCTTTTGTTTTTCTTTGTATCTAAGACAACAAGGAATATGATGCCTATCTCTCTTACACAAAAGTGGACCAAGATACTTTAGACTGTGACAATCCTGAAGAAGAGCAATTTGCTCTTGAAATACTGCCAGATGTGCTGGAAAAACACTATGGATATAAACTATTCATCCCAGAAAGGGACCTAATTCCAAGTGGAAGTAAGTACTTTTGAGTTTTGTATTTTAAAAGTTTGGTTTCACTTAAGAAGTTATATGGAGACTTCAAATGTCATAGCCAAGTATTTAGTTTTTTTCTTACAGGAGATTTTATTAAATTCAAAATTTTCCCCAATGCCTGTGTTATGACTTTCTAGCATCCAAATTTTTTTAAAGGCACTCTTACCTATATTTTAGGTATGGTTTTAAAATTGTGATTTAATTGTACATTTTATTATATTGCCTTAGTGCTCTTAGAAAAATGAAGATCCTTTAAAACTGTATAAGTCAGATCTTTTTTTTGCATTTCAGATTTTCAATGCATTTCAGTTCCAAAACTGATCTTCTGTCATTATGTTTCCACTTATACCTACAATCATTGTCACTAATAACTCTGAATTTAAGACTTGATACTCATTTCCAGATTTACAGAAAAATCCACTTAAACATAACTGAAAGACACATGCACCTGAATGTTCACTGCAGCACTATTTACAATAGCTAGCACATGGAAGCAACCTAGATGTCCATCAACAGATGAATGGGAAAAGAAGCTGTGGTACATATACACAATGGAATATTTACTTAGCCATTAAAATGAATGCATTTGACTCACTTCTAATATGGTGGATATTATACAGAGTGAAGTAAGTCAGAAAGAGAAAAAAACAAATATCATATATTAACTCAAATACATGGAATCTAGAAAGACGGTATTGATGAACGTATCAGCTTGGCAGCAATGGAGATGCAGACAGAGAGGATAGACTTGTGGACACACAGGGGGAAGGAGAGAATGGGACAAATTTAGAGAGTAACATTGAAACATATATATTACCACATGTAAAATCAGCTAGCCAGTGGAAATTTGCTGTATGATGCAGGGAGACAACCAAGAGGGGTGGGATAGGGTGGGAAGTGAGAGGGAGGTCAAGGGGGAGAGGGCATACAGATACCTATGGCTGATTCATGTTGACGTATGGAAGAAACCAACACAATCTTGTAAAGCAATTATCCTCCAATTAAAAAATAAATAAAATTTTAAAATGTATATGAGGCCATGGGGTGTGGCACCTCACTGCGTATTTAAATTCTTTTTAAGAAGTTCTAGACTATGGGGAGGGCTTGAGTGCCACTTTTCAATTATGCTACATATTGAAAGTTATATGTGAGTTTTCAGAATTCAGGTTCAAGTAAAAAATATACATTTTTCTTTTACTGTTCAGAGTATTGTACATGGTAGTATAAGATAAATACAGAAAAGATATAGCCCCTACCCTCAAAGAGCTTAAAATGTCATTGCAGGAAACTAAAAGTGCTAGAATTAGTTTGCATGTATTTATGAACATCCCTGGGAATAGGAAATTAAACTGTAACCACAAATCAGAATATGGTAATTTATACACAAGGGCTAACAAAATTAAAAAGCTTATATTTTCAGTACTTGACTATATATAGAATATTTTCAGATACATTGTTTCATTTCACCCTTAAGAGCAGGCACTATTATCTTCATCTTACAGATGAGGAAATAAGACCTGAAAGAAGTACAGTATCAGTTAACTGGCAAATGGTAGAGATAGAATTAGAACCTAGATCTGTTTGGTTCTCACTCCTCTAGATCATTATTTATTCCTCAATAATGTTAATTAAATGATCAGAAGTCCACCATGGTCACTAGCTGGCAAGAAAGAAATTGAAACAACTGAGTTTTGGTTGTTCATCACTTTTTCTCAGTGTGCATATATTTCTGTTATGTTTGGGTTTGCACGTGAGTATGCACACTTACACATTCATAGGAAGAAATCAGACAATATTTACTGGTACACTACTTTGAACAAATATAAGACTTCCTCAGATTTCTTGCCTTGGTCCTCACCTCTTTTCTTTCTGTAATTTCCTGTATTTTCATGACTTGAAATGCCAGTTCTACATTGATTGAACCCCAAGGAACATGCTGATACCTCAGAGTCATTTTTGATCCTTTGTTATCTCTCTCCCAAATCCAGTGTCCATTTGTATCTTTTCCATGACCACTTCTACCATTCTAGTATAGGCCCTAATCAACTTATTCCTCAATGCCTATTACTCTTTGCCTTCATTATTTTTCCTCTCATCCATCTAGTCCCACTAATATATATACCTCCTTCCTCATGTCTCTCCCCTATTCAACAATCTTATATACTTCACTATTTCTTACAAGATTAAGTCTACTAACCCTTATTTAAACACTTCTACAGTCTAGTAACAGCCCAGATTTATCTCCTAAATTTTTCTCCTACCATTTGCCTTACCCATCCCTTACTCACTTCCCTTACCCATTTCCCTTACCCATTCCCATACTCTAGCCAAACTATGCCTTTCATGTACATTGTATGTCCTTGCAATGCTTTTGTTCATGTTAGTCTTCTATACCTTTACAAATCCTATTTATCCTCTACATATCACTGCCTCTGTGAAAACTCCATAATGATTTCTAACTCTAGAGTACATGGGGTATAATCACTTGCTTGACTATAAATTTTGTATTCCTGTGATATTTTGTATTATTTTTGTATGTAGCTTTCTACCTATGTATGTCTTATCTTCTCAGTGAGATCGTAAGCTCCATGAGGGCAGGGACTGTCTCTCATTCATCTACATATCCCTGTTATAATCTAACAGAATGCCTGAGCTCAGTAGATGCTAAATAGATGCTTGCTGATTTTGTTTTAATAGTGTTGGTTTAAGACAAGAGGAAATGAAATAAATAAAAGTTTTAATATTTGCATGACAGTATCTGAAAGGCCTTTTAAACAAGTGAATAAGAAAGCTAAAAAGGAGCTTTCTGCTGAAAGAAAATGTAATTCATAGGAATAGTCTCAGTCCTAATGTGTATTTTTTTCAGATATTAGAAAGAATATCTACAAGAGGCTGAGGTTGGTCATTAGTGAAATATCAAAAATATCCTTTTAGTATTTTTTGTTTAATTCATTAGATTACTATGTATTTTTTGCATTTTTTGCCAAGAGCATCTCGTTAACTATCAAAATTCTGCAACATCAATTTTTAGATAGTGTCCTAAATTGTATTCAGATAATAGCATTACCAAAGTGGAATTTATATTCTATGTCAAGTCACCTTCAGTAGGATTCAGTGTGGATTCAATTTCTGCCTTATTGCATTACAAATTTGTTGGCACCACAATAGACAGTCTTTATCAACCCCACTAAGTGACTTAAAAATGTCACCCTTCATGTCTGAACATGTCAACTTTGATTATCTTTCTTCTGACCCAGAAAACAATACTTCAACATTGTGCACATCAGGAAAAGAAATAGGGACAACTTGGAACACAGGTGAACCACTTTACCTGAGACCCAATAGAGGACGCTTGCTTATTATATAAAGCAGCACCTAGTGTGCATGGGTCAAAGTGAGACACATGAGACCCAGGGTGAGATCATGAGAGCAAGAAAGATGCATCCGCAAATTGTGTTTTCTTCATTCTCTCAGTTTATTTTGATAATTTGACAGGTCAATTGAATCAACATGCTGTGTTAATTTAGTCAAACAGGTGGTAGAATATTTTATACCTCACTGAGTCAGCTAGTTGATTGGCGAAATTGATTAGTTGTTTTGGTGTCTTATAGATAGGCCTGAATGTCCTCCTTGACCATGGGATGTGAGGCTTATACAAGTCATATTTCCTAGCACGAAAGTACAAGATTTTAATTGAGGACTGTAATATACAACATAAGGGATGATACGAGGTTGTTGCCTTATTTATCCTGACATTTAAAGAACTTAATATAAAAATACTCAAGATGTTATTAGGATGAAGAGAGATTTTATGGTCCATAGAAGATCATTTTAATTTTTTGATATGATACAACAATTAAACTAAGCAGGGAGCTGGATCCTGGGTACTCAATGGTACACAGGAAGGCTGCTTTTACAAGTAAGGGACAACTATGCAGTTTTCAGATGCAACCACTGGAGGGTGTTTGATTTTAATCCTTCCTTCCTGAATGAGAAAATTCATGTTCTCTGAATTCCGATTTGCGAGTGTAACCTGCAGAAGTTCTTAAAAAGGCCCTTTGACAATTTTTCCTTTCCATCAACATTTCAGAGCTGGCTGAGCAGTCACCATGTCACGATTAACGAGTTTTTCCTTGGCATTTTTAGCACGCATTCAGGAAGTCAATGAAGTATATGAATAATATACTTGATTTACACATGAATGACAGAGTAGAACATTTTGGACTTAGTGTATATGTGTTATTAAAGAAGCTTCTATGGTCTGTAGTCGCAGTCATTGGTACAGATTTAACAGGTTATGCTATATAAATATAGACACATTCCTGTGGGGGGGCACTAGTTACAATATTATAAGCCGTGTTTGTCCCTCACATCTCATTTAAAATATGTTGACCCAAGACTGCTCCTTCCTCTAAAAACTAGCAGAGAGGCATTTGAGGATTGTAAAACAGACTTCATAATATCACTCTTGACCTACAACAATAATTTTCAATGAATCAAACTAATGAAATTTTTTATATAAACCTATTCATGTTTAACACCTTCATGTTTTATGTATCTTCAGTTTCTTTTTCACCACTCTCATGGTATTTCAACTCAACCTCATCAACACACAAATCTCTCCAATGCATACGGTTTCAAAAGTACATGAATGTGTCTCCCTTACCTTATCTTCCCCTCCCCTTCCCTCTCTCCTCCCCACCACCCACACATGTGACCATGAGGTCTCAGAAAGCTTGAATGTAAAGATGTCACTTTCTAAGGTGAGGTGTATGTAATTGTACTCTCCTTGCATGCCCTACTAGGGAAGTGTCCTTTGGCCATCATGAACCATCACAGATGGGAAGATCTGACACAAATATTTTTCCTAAATGCTAAAACTAGAAATCTTTAGATCTGGACATTATTTTCCTGGCAGTGACCTACCTTTCCATTCTTGAGCCTGTGGCCAGAATCTTCCTTATGTTTTCTCAGGTTTGGTGCCTGAATGTGGCAAGAATTCCTACTTTCCAGTAAAAGTTTGGTCTGTCTCTTCCCAGGCTAGAAACATCTGTAGTAGAATAGCAAAAGCAACTTTGTTGCCAACAGGCATCTGAATGTCAGAAGTGACAGGCAACCAAAAGAAAGCCAGATAGAAAACACCCTACTCAAACTGCCTAGAGACACAAACTTGAGAAGTAGAGATTTTCTCACCCGTGCAGCTGCTGGGTTTTGTGGTGTAAAGTACTATACACAGAGCACATTGTGTTCATGGGGCCTAGTGGATCCTTTAGGAATGAACAGATGTGCTCTGAAGCTGACATATGACCAACAGAACCCAGCTGTGCAGTTGAGATTCTGAGATTGGGGACATTTTTGGATGAGTACCATTTAGGCTTTTGAGTCCATCTTATCTCAGTGTTTCTGCAGAGATTAGAAAACATAAAAATATAAAACTTTTTCAACTGATCAAATGGACAAAATAGCACTCTAAGACTAAAAGTAGAAGCAACCAAATCCTGTAGCTTTTGCTTGCCTTTTAAGAGAAAGTGAGTAGGATCCTTAAGAGTACATATGAAATACTTAAAAACAATTATAAACTGAGCTAGTTCTGGCTGAAGCTTTAGAAAAATCTATAGTTGATTAAGTAGACATGAAAGAGAAAAAAGCCTTTCAAAAGCTTTTAGCTCAGTTTCCTCTTCTACCCATAGGAAGACTATGGGGATCTCTATGTGAGTTATTCCTGCATTATTTCACCAGAGAAAGACATTAGTGAATGAAAAATATCATCATGCATATGGTTGATCAGCCATGTCTGTTGAAATTATATTTATGAATTTGGCTTCAAATATCAAGTTGTCTTTTCATTTTTTTTCATGCTCAAATTTCTGTTTCTCTCACTCAAGAATCCTAGGACTCCTTCAGTAATTTAAGGTAAAAATTATTATGTCTGATTACATTCTTGCATTTGCTAGACTTTCCTCACTATTCTAATCTTCAGTTATTTAATGGCCATGTGATTGTGCTGACATTGAAATAACAAATGACTGGAGAATACATCTGGTGTCAGATGATCCCTAGTCGCTTCTGAAGTGAGGCATGCAAAAAAATTTTTGTACATGGATCTGTAACTATTCATTGCCAATAGTTTCTCTAATAGCTGGACATATTGGACGTCATTCAAGTAAATTGTCCTTGGGGAGTAATAAAATCCTTTTCCAGGCAATCTGACGTCTGTGACCTAAAAAGTGTGAGGCAGGGGTGAAATGCACAATCATGGAAATTTAACACATTGTATACAATTTACTTACATGGAATAAAATTATATATGCCCACCAACCTCTTCATGTTAGAGTCTAGAGAGAGGGAACTGTAAACTGTATCCAATATGACCAGCAAAGTACTGTGGTCAATGGACTGAGGTTTCTCATTCAAAGTTTGAGCCTCTGTTGTGTGGAATTTCAAACAAAGCATCTACTTTTGGGGAAGCACAGATAATAAACACCTTAAAAACAGAGTTGAAGATCAAGATAAAATTGTCTTAAGTACCAAAGGAACCACAGAAAGTACTATGTAAGCAGCAAGTTGTCTTGTTCCATATTTATCGAGATTGCACTGATTAGAATGACAAATCTACAGATTTTAGGGCATGAAGTTAAAAGAGAAAAGAAGGAGGGGAAGGATATTTTGCAGACTCTTTGTTTGCTACTGTCCACATTTTCTTTCTTTCAGTATTCTCTGAATGTGTTCCATTACCTACCTCTATTCTCAGTGAAGAGGTAAAGAAGAAAACAAAAGAATTCAGAAATATGGACAACATTCCAGAGTAGATTCTGCCCACCATCATGCCTTCCTGTCCATCCATTGATGAAATACAAAAGCAAAGGATTCATTACCAAAAATGCAGCTTCCAAAGTCAAAACTAAATAAATCATGGTTTCCTCATTCACAAGGACTCAACAAATCCATGTTAACTATTGATCAGCTTATTAATCAGAATCAATTAGAACCCTTACAATAGTCAATAGAAATCAAAAATCCTGCCCAAAATAATTTTATCCCTATGAACTATGAGCTATCAAGTCAAGGACTTGGAGGAGGGGGCAGGGAAGGTTTTTGTAGGGCAAGTAATATTACACACTGTTTAGAAAGCCCCCTGCTCCCCTCACACACACCTGGCTAAATAAAAAAATTTGTAGCCTCAATCTCTGTGGCAGACAACACAGACAGATTCTTACATCTGCCAGAGGCAGAAGCAAGACCCGAAAGCTTTCACATCAGCCAAGATAAAGAGTGAGGTTGTCAACCTGTGTAACTCTTTCAATAAGTTAGTATTAAGCATCATTATTTTAAATGCAGGTAGTATTTTCAGTGAGACTACATTATAAAGTACCTCACTGTATGCCTCTGTTTATACCAGAGGTCTAATAACTTTCTCCAAATATATAGTGCTGAATAATACATTTTTTTCTTTGATACATGTGAAACCTGTATTATTTTTGCTGGTTTCTCCCCACCAGTTATAGGAGTGGATCCATCTCAGTCATAGTCAGAAACCGTCGTGTTTTTGATATATGAATCTATAGGTTTAATAAATATCATTGCTGATGGCTATTTGTTATGTAATATTCACTAAAATTAGTAGAATATTATCAATTTTGACACATCCCATCTCACCCTAATGATTTGTCTGTTTAACTGATTTTGGATATACATAACTGTGAGTATAAGCCTACCAAGATTCTATTGTTTGAACCTGACAAAGTAATAAATTATGCTTTTACCTACAGACTAAGTACTTGTCTCTTAATTTTTAATATGCCTACTACCCCTAATAATGATTCTGACATAAGCAGCAGTGTCAACACAAAAATAATTTATAATTAATTAGTTTGAAAATCAAATGGTTAGTAGCTAGTAGCAAGACCACATAGAAATTTATGCATAAGAGTGTTTTCTCCTTGTGCTTCTGCCTATATCCAGAGTAGATTTAAAGCCTGGCATTTAGGAGTACTGAGTTCTTTGGGAAAAGTATACACACCCCATTAGAAGAAACTTCTTGGGGCTGCCATTATATTCTTCCTGATTCTATTTTGTACTTTTATTTCTTCTTTCAGTTTACTTTTTTGCTTTGATTATAAGTGGCCTGTTTTCAAGTCATTTTTGTAGATTGAATCCTACTTTTCTAAATACACTGGAATTTTGGTTTATACAACTGCCCATTTTTTTCTTTACAAAATTGTGAAGATCACAAATAGGTTAAGTGTAATCGCTTTGTTTCATATCTAGTGTGGTTTCATATCCTTGTTTAGAGAAGCAGAAGGCTGTCAGACACAACCACCCATAGTTTATTCTGTCATTGTTAAGTTACTTCAAAATTTTCAAAGAAATAACTTAATATCCTTTCATGTAAGGGAAGTTTTGTAGTTTTATGTGGAAAAAATAGTCTTTTAAGGGATTTCTGCTACTTGGTTGCTAAATTTACCTGAACAAGTCAGGGCAAGATTTAGCAAGTATTCATGTGTGCTTTGAATTTAGGAATTAAAAAAAAAACATTTCTTTATTATCTCTTCATGGTAAGAAACTTTTTTAAATGGCTCCTGAAGGATTCTAACATGTCTCACAAAACCACAGCCCTACCATGGCAAACACCACTGCCTGTCAGGGACTACACTAGCTGTGGACCAGCAATGCCTTAATTTGATACCTGTTTTCTGCTTAGTTTATTTGGAACTTTTCCAAACCTAAACATCCTGATTGGTCTCTAATTTAGGGGTGGCAACCTTTCTCTGTAAAGGTTCAGAGAATAAATATTTTAGGCTTTGTGGGTCATATATGGTCTCTGTTGCATCATATTCTTATTTTTTTAAACCCTGTAAAATGTTTTAAAAAATCATTCTTAGCTCACAGGCCATACAAAAACAGGGCATGGTCCTAATGGATCAGGCTCCAATTCACAGTCATTGGATGCAGACATGCAACTCCAGGGGTTGGGGAAAATTCTTCTGTGCACTTGCTGCATAGGAGCCAGCAATAACTCCCTGGATAAAGATTAGCAAGTAAAAAATATTGTTAACTCTACCTGTTGGGTCCCTTGCTAATTTAGTATTCCTTTCATGGTGTCTAGTTCCTTGTTTGTTTTTCCCAAAGACAAAGATACAGAAAGCAAAGATTTAGGAAGGAAGGGAGAAACAGGGCAAAGAGAGGTAAGCAAAAGAGAAGGGAGAATAAGAAGGGGAAGTGAGAAAGAAAGCAAAGAGGGAGGTAAAAGGACAGGAGAGACAGGACAGGAAAAGAAAAAAAATGAAAGGGAGAAAGAGGAGCAAAGGGGTGAGAAAAAGAAAAAAGCATAGAGAGAAAAACAGAGAGAGCAAGCCAGAATATGGAAGTGAGGGCCCAGTTTCTCCTTCTTTTCCTTAGAGCCAGACAGCTCTTAGAGGCACCTCCCCAACTGCTTTCAAATACTGAGATTGCTGCCCAGCCACTGATCAGCATCCCAAGAAGTGAAATGTGGGCTTCACATCTGAAAACTTCCACTTGGTTTTTCACCAAGTGAAATGGAACACGAAATTCGGGGCCCAAGAAAGTGGCTTGTGTTTTCTTTGGGACACTTGGGCTGTGTCTACCCAGGGAAAATTTAGATGTACTGACTGACTGACTGACTCCAGTGCATATGATTAATGTATATATAGGGCAAACCAGGATAATTCAGACCTTTTTTTCTTCCAGAGCAGGTTTTCAGCTGGAATTATCTGGATGGTTGCCTCAACTCTCCACTAGGCTTTGCCAGGATAAGCAGAGCCAGTGTAGTATGCTGGAGAAAGGGGCCACTCCCTCTCTCCACGGTTCCCTTCAACACTCACACCCCATGCAGCTGAGTGTAATGGGATTCCTCTTGACAGGCATTCCTTCTGGGGGGCAAATGCAAATTCTGCCTAATTAATCTCTAAGAAGCCCCTCAAACCCTAAATGTTGCATTCTGCTTAACTGTCAAATGGCAAAGTATAATAGACAAGTGAAGGGGGAGAACCATATTAATGGGGCAAAAATTGTACCCTGTTCCCTCCCCCAACAGAGAAAAGGGATAATAAAGCCAAAGCCTCTGTGTGTGTGTGTGAGTGTGCTCAGTCATTTCTGGGGACTCTTTGCGACCCCATGGACTATAGCCCCCGAGGCTCCTCTGTCCATGGGATTTTCCAGGCAAGAATACTAGAGTAGGTTGCCATTTCCTTCTCTAGGGGATCTTCCCAACCCAGGGATTGAATCCCCATCTCTTGCGTCTCCTGCATTGGCAGGCAAGTTCTTTACCACTGAGACACCTGGGAAGCCCACAGTCAAAGCCTATGACATCCCAATCAAATTTATTAGTGTGTGTGTGTATTGTTTCTCTTATGACTGTGAACACTTGAGCTGTCATTTTCTTTAAGTAGATAGAAATCTGTATAGCTGTACCTTTTGTATTTTAAAGTATAGTTAAAAAGTAAATTAAGCTACATCCCAACACATAGAAATAGTGTTGTTCATATAGGTATCATTTCTGTGACAAATGTGCTCATGACAAAGTTTGTACAGATAAATTTTTAAGAATTAAATGTAAAGCTACAATGAATGAGGGAAGACTACTACTTGGGATAACCCCTCAGTAAATCATTTTGTAAAGAATTCTTCTGTAAAAATAACAATTAACTCATACATAATCTGGTAAAGTTGTGTTTTCATGGACTCCTGCACTTATACCATGATTCTGGCTTGGGATTTTGTTTTGTTTGGAGGAAAGGTGAAAAGAATAATGGGAAAGATGCATGATAGTTTATTTTACTGTATCTTACAGATTCAACTTCTAATGATGAAGCTTCCCACATAACTTCTTTCTTTTTGGGAGCAGAAAGAAAGGAAGAAAATGAAGAGTCAGAGCTGTTGATACATTGGGATAATATTTTTCCACTCTATTGAAACTTTCTACCTTTCCTTCCATTCTGTTTCACCAGTTCTCTAAATGACAGAGTGATAAATTCCCCATTGCTCCTTGTGTGGTGTTTTTGTTTTGTTTTCATTTTTACTTTTTGCAGATTTCAATACTGTTTTTTTTAAACATAATCTCTAAAATAAAATTCTGAATGGGTTAATTTTAATAAAATTCTTAAGGGGTTCCCTCCCCACTTAGAAGTTGCCTTATCACCTCAGATACAGTCTCTGTAACTAGTGCATGAAAAAGTCCTGAAATGTATTAAGTAAAAAGCAAAACAGCAGTTAACAACAGTTTGTTAAATGGGCAGTTCTCTGTGTACCTCTCAAAAAGTTGTTTATCTGTAGGGTGTAGAGAGTTTGCTCTTTTTCACTTGTGAAAGTGTTCTTGCTGCCAAACAGTAGAAATAAAACCCTGGGAAAGAGAAGTCATCTGTAAAAATATGCATCTGTAAAATAAGTTTCTCTTTTCAAATGACTTGCACTGAGCTGCTTGGTGGCCCCACACTATGTACTGGACGTGACAACCTGAAAGTAGTCTGTAACCTTGGGCAGATTTGTAGTGACAAATGTTGCTATGCTTCTGTAAGCACTGCTTCTGCTAGAGGGCACTGTACATTAGACAAGGCCTTGTGCTCTGCTTAGTAAAGACAGCTCGCTGTTACAGCACCTGTGTCTAAGTCTCCATTTGTTAACACATGTGTGTGTTTCCCTTTTTGGCGGATGCAGCTTTGGGAAGCCTGGTTGCAAAAGGATTCCATGGGATAAACAAACCTAGAGTTAGTTGAGTGCTTTTCTACTAGGAAAAGACCATAACTTATTCACCTTACTTTCAGAATTTTCCCACAAAGTAGAGCAAAGACTTCTCAGTTGATAGACTCCTCCTCCTATACTGTTCATTCCACACCATCCCCCATTCTCCAACTCCACCCCTCACTCCTCCTCTGAACAAAGAGCAGCTGGTTCAAATTAAACTCATGGGCACACACAAACCACTTCCCTATCTCCAGGTTTGAAGAACAAAATGGAGAACCTAAGGTTGCAAATAGCAGAAGATATTCTGAAAAACAAGCTATGATTTTAGAAGAGATTTTCCACCATCTCTCTCATAATTATCTTTGAAGTATAATGTAATATATATAAATTATGTACATAGACCCCCCCCTACTTGTTTAGTAGTTGGAAACTTGAGGAAAAGCAAACCAAACCCATAAATACAGTGACCTTCATTAAAACGCTCCATTTCTCTCTTCATCAACCTACTGATTGGTCACTTAGAGTACTAGCCTGAAGGCTTGTCCTGAATGAAATGATTCAGTAAATAAAAATAACTGAAATACACCTAAGCTCTGAAGAAGTCAGTTTATATTAGCTAAAACACTGTAAGTAATGGTGAGGGGAAAGAAAAGTATTAGAATTTTTTTTTTAAGGCAATGAGCTTTCTGAGTGTGCAATACAAGAAAAGAAAAGGTGATGTATGTTAGTGAAAGACTGGATCTTTGCTGTACTAGAATGCAAGCCTACTGCTTTAAAGACTGGGAATGTCTTTGTTTTACTCTTTCTCTCTTTCTGTGATTTGTAGCCTACGTTGAAGATCTCACAAGATGTGTTGAGCAAAGCAGAAGACTTATTATCGTGCTAACTCCAGACTATATTCTCAGACGAGGATGGAGTATTTTCGAATTGGAAAGCAGACTCCATAACATGCTAGTCAGTGGAGAAATCAAAGTGATTTTGATTGAATGTACAGAATTAAAAGGAAAAGTGAATTGCCAGGAGGTGGAATCACTAAAACGCAGCATCAAACTTCTGTCCCTGATCAAGTGGAAAGGACCCAAGAGCAGCAAATTAAATTCTAAGTTTTGGAAGCACTTAGTATATGAAATGCCCACCAAGAAAAGAGAAATGCTTTCTCGGTGCCATGTTCTGGACTCTGCAGAACAAGGACTTTTTGGAGAGCTCCAGCCTATACCCTCTATTGCCATGACCAGTACCTCAGCCTCTCTGGTGTCATCTCAAGCTGATCTCCCAGATTTCCACCATTCAGATTCGATGCAAATGAGGCATTGTTGCAGAGGTTATAAACAGGAGATGCCAACCACCACCTTGCCAGTACCTTCCTTAGGCAACCACCACACTTATTGTAACCTGCCTCTGACACTACTCAATGGACAGCTACCCCTTAACAATGCCCTGAAAGATACCCAGGAATTTCATAGGAACAGTTCCCTGCTACCTTTATCATCCAAAGAGCTTAGCTTCACCAGTGATATTTGGTAGTGGAAAATCTGAAGTCCTCTGAACAGCTATGTGTGCATACAAAATTTCTCCTATACCAAGCAAAAAGTACACCTAATAACTGAGGTGCTGAAAAAGTGTTCAGAGAAAACTGCACAGAAATCACTTTTGTATCTAATTTTTGTTTACATTTCCAGAATAGGTGGGGGGATAGAAGGACCTGCTTTTGTAGTATAGTACCTTGTTCCAATGTACAGTTTTGATTTCTTCCTTAAAAGAAAACAATTTTAAATTCTATTGTTTTAGAGTAGATTTTATGATACTACTTAGACTTCAAGTTTGGTAGGTAAGTTATGTTCCCCATATTTATGAATATTTCAGTATTCACATAGTATTTGAAAGAAGGAAAACTTAAAGACTTTAATTGAATTTGAAAATTCTGAACTAAGTTTAAGAGGAAACAAGAACTTCTATAGAGTAACTGAAAATCAGGAATTATCAAGAAAGAATTGTTGAGACATCCCAATTGGAAGATTGTATGTAGAGGAAGATCAGCTAAGAAAAAAATGTGATTGATAAGTTTAATGTCTTCAACATAATGGACAACTTCTGTATACTAAATCAACAGTGCATGATGACAGCTTTTAGTTTTACTAGGCAAGCACATTTTCTGTAGGCAAACTGGTAGGTAGGTAAACAACATGCATTTCTTAAGCAAATGAATAGATAGGCTGTTAGCTCTTTTAGGATGATGTTGAACAAACCTTACTGCTTTTTACCCTATTAACAAAGTTTTACAAATTTGAAAACACATTTTAAGTCAGGCATTTTATTGTTTGCTAACAAATTCAGATTTGGATTTTTTCCAAATGATCTCTTGACTTGCTATAAGTTTTACATGAAGATGCTCACATCTTCCTTTTTGCAACACCGTTGGAGTCTGAATTTAAATAAATATTGACTGCAAGTGTCAGCAGTAGAAAAGAAGTGACACAACAATATTCACAAATGAAGTGCTGAATGATTCAAGTTTACTAGTGGTAGAGAAGCAATTGCAGTGATTCTCATCTGAAATGTAGTTGTGAAACAGACTACTCTGAATATACACAATATCTGCTTGGCCATGTGTGCAAGACTCCTTCAGAAGTATCTCTATTCTTGGTGCTTCAAAGAGTATATTTTATAGACTAAACTTCTTCACCCTCACATTGTGACTGTGACTGTACCATATCAGAAATCCCTGTGAATATTCTAAAATCTTATGGATTTGCTGTAAGGAATGTGCCCCTATTCTAGTATTTATTGTGAATTACTTCTTTGTGTTATTTCCAATGAACTTCGGTGTGCTGTCCACAAAAATTACTGTGGGGGTCAATTAATTAAGGTTCATTCTGGCATTTTGAGTATGGTTCTTAAATCATGTTTGGGGGCAAATATAAACAAGGACACGTGTACACAGTGTGTAAAAATTAAGAATTTTCCCAGTCCTGGTAACTGTGAAACACAAATGTTTAAGAGAACATTAGGTAATATGTTTTGATTATTTATTTCAACCTCTTTACATGATTGAGTCCCTATAATCCATGGGTTTTGTTCAAAGTACTTGTTTTTCTGTTGCTTTTCTATATCCAGATGCTCGGAAAATGCATTATGCACAAACAGTATATGAAACCTTAGCAGTGATACATGTTCATTTCACACTGGGACAATTAGTTGCTCCTTTAAAAAGTAATGTTCAACACATAGGTGTTTCATAGATACATTTTTTTCCACTGAGAAAGGTGATTTTGCTTCTGTAGAAACTATAGGTATTTCAAAATGGAAATTTATCAATTCTGAACTGTGTGCCAAGTGTTGCAAAGTTGTATTTACTCTCATTGTTCTTGAATAATATGTGTAGTTACTAAGTTAATAACCTGCATGAAATAGTATATGTTTAAGTGACCAATTGTACTTTTTATTATTTTGTTTTTCACAGAAGTCTCGATGAATTCAAATAGAATGTTCAGTGGTATTTTTAAACTAATAGTTCTGTATTGAGCATGCCAGTTCTGAAAATATAACATGGTCTCTCTGCTTCCTTTATTTACAATGATTAAGCGTGGGTAGCAATTTGAGTTGGCTGGCCACAATGTGTCCTTTCACGGCAAGGAGGCACTCAAAAACAGAGCATTCACACTTGTGTTAGGGAACTTGACAAGAGACCTTTTCTACCATTTTCAGGAACCAATGTGTACACTATCTATAAAAATTTATTTCTAGATGGCAATTCAAAATTCAATTTTCATCTGAGAATGTTTAAAAGATATAACCTGTATGGGCATAATAAGTATTTAGTCTAGAACATGATGTATTCTTCCAATTGCTCTCACAGTGGGAAACTTTTTCTTCTCAGTTTCACACTGAAATGGATTTTGGAAATTTAGAAAAATACTGCTGCAACTAGTTTCTATACATTCATAACAAATTTAGAAAGCTCATCCTTCAATAGTATACATAATTTTTTAAAACTGAGGCTATTTGAAGGTGAAAATTCTGAAAATGTCACAAATTATGAGACAAATGAGAAATGCGTGAAAACAATAGATACACAGGAAATGAAAACTGCGTTAATAATAAGCAATGCCCATGGGGATGGACAACAGGTACATCGTTACAATTTAACAAAGGATGACATTTGGCAGGTTTGGCAATCTACTTCTCCAATATGACTATGGAGACTCTGAAAGGTAGTTGGGTGGTTCTTGAAATATAAGGTCTCTTTCCTCATCCCCTCTAAGCCTTAATTGAATTAGATCCAAATATATTCTGCGTTCAATCACTTTCATTAAAAAATAGGTAAAATGACACTTTGGGGCTTCTGGTAAGACTTGAACCTAAGGTACACATAAAAAGTATTTTGTTGCAGATCTGTGGCCAACATTGAAGGGCTTAAAAGTAGGAAGTAGGCTTCAGTGAGAGGAGAAAAAATTCTGTTATGAAAGAAATTTACAGAGGATTTTCAAGAGGACATGGAACTGAGTAGTATCCTATAACTCTGTAACAATATAGAAAATGGCTTGTGAGAAGGAAGGAAATTATGGCAAGGAAAAAGAGGACATTCCCTGACACACTTGGTGGTTTGAAGGGCTTAGGTGAAAGCCAACTAATTTATTTAAAAATAAAATGCCAAAGGGCAGTTAATGCTTGAAACCAGAGGTTTTTATTTTTAAATAAATTAGTTGGCTTTCACCAAGCATTTTCTAGAAAATTAAATAGTGACTGGGGGAAATATCCTGAAAATTGCACATATAAATCTTTACACTCCTTGTATTCATTTCCCAAGGTGAGGTAGTGATCTGATAAAATCAGAGAGTGAAGTTAAGACAGAAAACAGTTCCATAGTGTCCAGTTAAGTTTGAACACTTGAAATTGTTGCTGTTTTCTGGGAGAGAATTTAATGTTGAAAACTATCTGACTCAAATTGCTCTATTACTCATGCATTTTTGTTCTAAGATATTTGATAGGAGGTCACAGTGTTGAACATTAAGGTACTCTGATGAATGTATGGGGCTGTTTGATAAACAATAATTCACTTCAAACTCTTTCATATCAAATTTGTCTTTTTACAACTAAAATTAACCATAGGAAATTTAAGAAGGTTATTCAGCAATCTATTTAATTACTGTGAGACCAGAACTTGCAAAATCACCTGCAACCATCAAAATTTATCTTTCCAAATGCTCACTGCTAGTTAATCAAGCACATTTCTCCAGATATTAGTTAAGTCAATTGTGCCCACCATGTACTGTCCACTACAAAAAGTAAAACAGAAATGTTTTTTAAAAAACTGAAGTTCCTATTCTCAATTAGTTTACACATCAAATGCAGGAAGAAAAGGGTATTTGCAAAATACAGTCCAAGTAGAAAAATTAATAATATACATGTAGTGACTGAAGCAACTTAGCAGCAGCAGTGCTGATAAGTGAGGTGGGGTGATTCAGTCTTGAACTGTGCAAGAGGTAAGTTTGGAATAGAGGAACAAGAGGTGAAAAAAGGCAATTTGGCAAATGTATAGGATAGCACATATAAAGACTGAGGGGAAAATAAGTAAGTCTTATTTAGCTGATGAGGAAAATTTGGCTAGCAAGAGCAGAAGTCTGTATGAGTGCATAATAAAAAAAAATAAGGCTGGGAGAATCTCTGAAACATGCATCTGGTAAGAAGAATTAGATGGAGGGGAAAAGTGCTGTCAGAGAGACCAGCTGATGGGCTGTTGTCATAGCCCATGTGTGAGGTGATGAGATGGAGGGTGGTGTTCTGGATATTCCCCAAAAAAGCAAATCTGAGGATAAAGAGGAATAGGCAGGATGTGGTGATGTGAAAAAAAAAAAAAAAGCACAGCCAATAAATACTCCAAGAATCAAGAAATTTACTTGTATCAAAGGAATTATTTTAGAGTATTTAACTTACCTTCTTAGCTGAGCACCCTATAAGGACAAGAATAGAGACCACACAACAATAGGTATATTTGCTACTGGAATAAACTTGAAGTGTTTGTAGGAGAATATTTGTTAGTAAAGGCAAAGTACATCAGCAAATCTTATTTAGAAGAACAAATAATTGCATTAACTCCAGTGAGCATAACATAATCATGAAATCTAAAAGGAATTGATTGAATTTGATTATTTATATTTCATTTTCTGATTCTATTTAAACTCTTCACCTCACTTTGGAGTAAATATATATATATATATATATGATCTTAAAGATATTGAAGTTATTCAATCAGAAAAAAATAGGAGGCAGAGATTGGGGTTGTTTGCCATGAGATTTAAAACAGAAAAAAAACATTATCTTTGATGAATATGGAAGTAAAAATCCTTAAACATATATTAGCAAATCAAATTACACTTAAAAATCAACACACACCACGATCAAGATGGATTCATTCCAGGGTCACAAGAATGGTTCAACATATGCAAATCAACAAAAGGAAAAAAAACCACATAGATGCAGAAAAAGCATTTGATAAAATTCAATAACAGTTCATGATTAAAACTCTTGCTATAGTGCATGAAGTGGGAACATAAAAGCTATTTATGACAAACCACATTCTGGAATAAGACAAGGATGGGCACTCTCACCAGTTCTATTCAACATTGTATTGGAAGTCCTAACTAAGGCAAATCAGACAAGAAAAAGAAATAAAAGGTATCCAAATAGTAATGGAAGAGGTAAAATTGTCATTATATGCTGATGATATGATACTCTATATAGAAAACCCTAAAGACTCCATTAAAAAGCAGAGACATTACTTTGCCAACAAAGATCCATCTAGTGAAAGCTACGGTTTTTACAGTAGTCATGTACAGATCTGAGAGTTGAACTATAAAAAAGGCTGAGCGCAGAATTGATGCTTTTGTTGGAGAAAACTCTTGAGAGTCCCTTGGACTGTAAGGAAATCCAACCAGTCCATCCTAAAGGAGATCAGTCCTGGGTGTTCATTGGAAGGACTGATGTTGAAGCTGAAACTCCAATACTTTGGCCACCTGATGTGAAGAGCTGATTCATTTGAAAAGACCCTGATGCTGGGAAAGACTGAAAGCAAGAGGAGAAGGGATCGACAGAGGATGAGATGGTTGGATGACATCACTGACTCAGTGGACATGAATTTGAGCAAGTTCAGGGAGTTGGTGATGGACAGGGATGCCTGGTATGCTGAAGTCCATGGGGTTGCAAAGAGTTGGACACAACTGAGTGACTGAAGTGACTGAAAGACTCCATATAAAATCTATTAGAACTGATAAATGGATTCAGCAGGTAGCAGGATATACGATTAATATACAGAAATCTATTGTACTTCTTTACACTAACAATAAAGTATTAGGAGAAAGTAAAACAAAAATTGCATTTAAAATCACAACACAAAAAATTAAATACCTAGGAATAAACCTGACCAAGGAGATGAAAGACATAAGCTGAGAACTATGAAATACTGATAAAAGAAATAGAAGATTATTCAAGAAAATGAAAAGATATCCCATGCTCTTGGATTGGAATTAATATAGTTAAAATGGACATACTACCCAAAGAAAACTACATATTTATTGCAATCCTTATCAAATTACCCATGACAATTTTGTACATATCTAGAATAATCCTAAAAGGTATATGGAACCAGAGAAGACTCAGAATTGCCAAAGCAATCCTGAGGAAAAAGAAAAAAGCTGGAAGCATAATCCCTCCAGAGTTCAGACAATACTACAAAGCTACAGTTATCAAAACAGAGTGATATAGGCACAAAACCCAAAAACAGACACAGATCAGTAGAACAGTATAGAGAGCCCAGAAATAAACTCAGAATGGCTTTAAGACTTAAATATAGGCATGCTGCTGCTGCTGCTAAGTCGCTTCAGTCGTGTCCGACTCTGTGCGACCCCATAGACGGCAGCCCACCAGGCTCCGCCATCCCTGGGATTCTCCAGGCAAGAACACTGGAGTGGGTTGCCACTTCCTTCTCCAATGCGTGAAAGTGAAGTAGCTCAGTCGTGCCCGACTCCTAGCAACCCCATGGACTGCTGCCTACCAGGCTCCTTCGTTCATGGGATTTTCCAGGCAAGAGTACTGGAGTGGGCTGCCATTGACATCAGTCTCCCAAGGCAATATAAATAAAAGCAAAATAAACAAATGGAACCTAATCAAACTTAAACACTTGAAGCCATAAACAAAAAGACAACATACAGACTAGGAGAAAATATTTGCAAACATTGCAACTGACCAGGGCTTAATTTCCAAAATATACAAACAGCTCATACAACTTAACAACAACAACAACAAAACCATCAGAAAATGGGCAGACCTAAATAGACATATCTACAAAGAGTACATACAGATGAACAACAGGCATATATAAAGATGCTCATCATTGCTATTTGTAAGATAAATCCAAATCAAACCGACAGTGAGTTATCACCTCACACCAGTCAAATGGCCATCACCAAAAAATCTACAAACAATAAAAGTTGGAGAAGATGTGAAGAAAAGGGAACCCTCCTACACTGTTAGTGGGAATGTAAACTCTTGCAGCCACTATGGAAAACCATACAGATGTTCCTTAAAAATCTAAAAACAGAATTACCACCTGATTCAGTAATTCCACTCCTGGGCATATATCCAAAAAACTCAAAACCTATAGAAGATATTAGAAAAGATATATGCACCCCAATGTTCATAGTGGCTCTATTTACAATAGTCAAGACATGGAAACATGGAAGCAATCTAAATGCACATCAACAGATGAATGGATAAAGAAGCTGTAGGGTGTGTGTGTGTGTATAATGGAATATATATATACACATATATATAATGGAATATTTCTCAGCCATAAAAAATGAAATAATGCCATTTGCAGCAACATGGATGGATCTACAGATTATCATACTAAACAAAGTCAGTCAGACAAAGACAAATATTACATGTTATCACTTATATGTGGAATCTGAAAATAATGCAAATGAACTTATTTATAAAACAAATCCACAGAAATACAAAACAAACTTACAGTTGCCAAAGGGAAAAGTGGGGAAAGAAAGAAATTGGGAATATGGAATTAACAGATACATGTACCATATATAAAACAGATAAACAAGAAAGATCTACTGTATAGCACAGGAACTATAGTCAATTTCCTGTAATAAACCATAATGGAAAAGAATATATATATATATACACACACACATATATATGTATATATGAATCGCTATGCTGTATACCTGAAACTAACACAATATTGTAAATCAGCTATACTTCAACTTAAAGAGGTAATAAATGAAAGAAAAAACAGAGAAAGTGGACAATGTTCACAAGAGCAAAATGGGACATGTTGAAATGTGTTGGAATGGTGGGAGGGGGTGCAAACGGTGGATCTGTGACAAACAATAAAGAATTGTTAAGTATTGAACAATTGTAAGAAATGTAAGTATTGAACACAAGGAACCAAATTTTCATCAAAATTGAAGGCAGAGTGATTTCCATCTTTCAAATTATGAAGAAATTTTATAAGGGACATTGTATTAGTAAAAATAGTTAACTGCTGTTAAGGATAACAACCCAAATCCTACATACAATGTTTCCTCAAGTCAGTTCAATAAGTATTGGATGGACTTATGAACAGAGGCTCTGCTCCACAGTCAAGATAGGGTTTTTCCATTTTGTTTCTCTGATCTCCTCTAGCTCCAAGGGATTCTATTAATATTAAGCTAGTAGATTGGTAAAGAAAGAGGGCACGGAAGTTGGTACCAAATGGCCCATAAAAAACTACTCACATATCATGAGAAGGGAGAGGGGGAGAGAGTTTAAGGGGTAGGAAATTTAGTCTAGCAATTTGCCCAGAAGGAAAAGGAAATGTAGTTTAATGAACACAGTCTCCATTAGCAGGATGTTGAGCAATTCTTTTCCATAATGCTAGAAAATGAAACAAAAATAAGCAGGAAAGTTATAGGAAGGAGAGCTTTCACTTGCTAAAGCAGAAAACACCAGACTAGATGAAGAGTTTGTGAAGATCAATGGTCGTGTCTCATTCCTTGTTATAATCCAAGCATATGTAACAGTACTGGTCACAAGAGTATGTGCTCACATCATATTTCTTGATAAGTGGACAAATAAATTTGAGAGCATCTGTGAACTTTCAATTCCTGGAGTCCTTAAAAATATAAGAGGAATTTTTTTCATTTGCTTCTTCCAAGAAGTAATTTATTGTTTCCAATTTTAAAAAAAGAAAAGAAAAATAGATGATCTCTTTACACCCTGTCCAGGTCTAAATTTTAGGATTGTAAGTCAATTTGTGGTTGGAGATCAAAGTTTCCTAAGCATTTTTCCAGTCAAACAAATCATTCTTCCTCAGAGCATTTAGACAATTTAGTTCTATGTGGCCACCCAATGTAGTTCATTGCTTCTAACCACATAGTCCTGTTTCCTAAATATATACTTTATATACTGACTTATTGCCAATAAAAACATTGCCTTTCTTTTTTGCAAAGGGTACTTTTATGCCTATAAATATATTGGGTGGAAGAATAGGAATTAGATTAGCCTCCTTTACTAGGCAAAGGCATGCCACAGTAACAGGTCCACCAAAGAATTCACCATGCAAAAATAGCCAAGTTTCTCTCCTTTTTTGATACATTTTCTAAACAGTCAATAATACATTGTGAGTACCCTCTGATCTTCTTGACAGAGGGAATATGGTAAAATGAACAGAAAAGTATGAATGCCATCCATTTTCATCTTGGGCAAATTGTTTAACCTTTTGTGCACCTATTTCCTCACCTATGAGAATAATAATAATGGGCACAGAGTTGTTGTGAACAAACATTGTGATTTAATGCATGTAAAGTACTAAGAACAGTGTTTGACAAAAAACAGGCACTACGTAAGTTAATATAATAATCAAAATTACGTTTATACAAAAATGACACCACTGACCCACCATCCATGAAAAGGCATTTTCATTTTACTCTCCAATTAGTAGAGACTGGCTATTCAGTTTCATGCATGACTGCCTGTAGGACCAAGGACACTCTTTTTCCAGACAGCTGGCTGAGGCTTGAGGTGCACTCTGTGGTCATGGAACAAATCAGAGCTAACTGGTCCATACAAGGAACAAACCTACAGTAACTTTGACCTCATTAGTACTGTGTTCTGAGCTAGACGAAAAACAGGACTCTCAGAACATGGATTATTCGGATTTGCTGTCCATGTTAATCAAAGTCCCCAGATGATTGCTTGATATTCTCCTTCACTTTAGCTAGGTTTACATAAGACCAAAACATCTGGATGAGAAGTGAAAAAATGCAGATGTTTAAGCCACATGAGAAACATCCAGATGTCTCAAATTTTGGATTTGTCATTTTGTTATTTGTTTTAAAAGAAAGAAAAGCCAAAAGAAAAAAATCCACCACGATTTGTCTATTTCCTTAACCTGAGTTAAATCAAACTGATTTCTAGCCATAGAAGTTTAAAATACCCCAAAGCTGATTATGAATCTAGTGATAATATCACCGAAAAAGATGGTTTTGAAGAGGAGTTTTTTTTTAACTGAAAGAAGATACTTGATCCATGAGTAGCATTTGTGAGAAGTGGTTGCTTTTTAGAGTGAGACAGTATTTTAGAACAGTTGATCATAATGAACTATCTGGGGAAGTGTAGCTGGGATGATACCAACAGTAAAAGATAATTTGCTAAATAAACTCCTCACAAATATTGTTTATTTCCCTAAGGGGATCTGGACTCAACTAAGTAAGGAGTTAAGTCCAAAAGAATATATATAAATCTTTTCTTCTGCTTATGAAATGACTGGTTATTTGCTGCCTGAAATCCAACAAAAACGTTGACTCTGAACATAAACAAAATAGGTGACCATTTATGGAATGTGATTTTAAGGAGATCAAAAGCTATGAGGAAGTCCCTGAAACACCTAGCATTAGTATTCTAAAGTAATTTTAACTAAGTTAAATCATAATATTCCCAGGAAGTTACCACAATCTGGCCTTTATGATTTCACCAAACTCTTTTACTCAGAAAGTAAAGCACATTTACCAGGTACCACATTAACATAGATATTGACTTAAGAAATTTTAGAGCTTAATGGGGGCCTTCGAAGTCATCAAAATTCAACCCCTTTATTTTACTTATGGGGAAACTGAGGCTCAGAAACAAAGTGACTTGCTCAAGGGACATGGAATACAGAAGTCTATACAAAACCCTATGAGGCAATTGATGGATACATTTTCATAAAGGTGGAAGGAGACAGAGACAGAAAATAGAAAGGAGTCTGGAATTCATAAGCACACTGGGTACACAGGAAATGCTGGGATTATGTTTAAGATAGGAGTAAGACTTAGATGGACACCAAGCAGAGGATCCAACAAGAATATGCTTCACCTGTGAACAATTTTCTCAATATACAGCACTGCTGCTGCTGCTGCATCACTTCAGTCGTGTCCGACTCTGTGTGACCCCATAGACAGAAGCCCACCAGGGTCCCCCGTCCCTGGGATTCTCCAGGCAAGAACACTGGAGTGGGTTGCCATTTCCTTCTCCAATGTGTGAAAGTGAAAAGTGAAAGTGAAGTCGCTCAGTCGTGTCCGACCCTTAGTGACCCCACGGACTGCAGCCTACCAGGCTCCTCCATCCATGGGATTTTCTAGGCAAGAGTACTGGAGTGGCTTGCCATTGCCTTCTCCAATACAGCACTACTTAACACAAATAGTAGCCTTTCCTCCATCTTCCACAGTGGTTAAAAACCATTGAGCATAATGTTGTCTGGGGCTTAAATCAGTTCATCTGATAGATGAAGATCTAAAGGTTTAACAACTATAAATATACTAAAAAACATTGATTTGTACACTTTCAGTGGATGAGTTGTAGATGTGGGTAAATTATTAAAAAAAAAAAGAAATAAAGGTTTAAGTTTTCTCCCAAAGACTCAAATAAGGCCTCTAAGGACAAAGGCTCAAATTTGGGGAGTTCATTTTGATTATCAGGTAGTGCTCAATTGCATAAACTCATGGCAATGAAACAAACAAACAAAAAGCGCCTTGCTTCGAATCAAATGTGTCTTTCCAAGGTCTCCAGCACTGTCTGGCAATATGTGTGGAGGAAATGCAAATCAGCTGTTCTCAAGCACTTTGAAAGTCACAGATTAAAAAAAAAATTACAAAAATATTCTACACACCTGCATTTCCCCAAGTAGAAAGAACAAAAAGGAAATTTCTCCTTGGAGTTCTCTGGTCTTCTCAAAAGTTCTCTCATACAATGGAAAAAAAAGCCTAATTTAGGACATAACCTTAAGTATTAGGACCAAAATATATAAAATTGTTCACTGATTATAATTATTACATGATGGCTATTTTTGTCTAACACAGTTGAAACCTACCTAGGAATTAAAATGTATTCATTAAAGAGAAATATAGAATATCAGTATAGAATTCATAGTTCAACCATTGCACCAAACCTGACCATTTATCATTTCAGTTTAAAAACAGTAATGCTGCCAGTGGAAACAGAAAACAAGTTGTCAGCATTTTTCCTTGAGCATGATGGAACCACAAAGCCATAGACTAGGCAGTGAAATTTGTTTAAGAAGCTCAGTGTTTTAAGACAAGCCAGATTATTACGGGAGATATACTGTAAACTACTCATCTAATTTGTTTTGCACTGATGCCAATTCACATGAAATTAGCTTTATTAGGTTGAAATATCTGCTTTTTTCCTTCCTTTCCTTTCCCTTCCCTTCCCTTTAATGTGAGCAAACCCAGTTCTGAGCCACATTGTGGAAGATGAGGGTCATTGATCTCCTTTGTTTTTCAATTCCAGTTACAACCCAGAATGATTAAAAATGGTGGGGCAAAGGCTAGGTTTTATTTCTTCATTCATGGCAATTATTTAAACTTTATCCTACTTCTCTACCATTGGCTTCCTTTAATCTTCTAAAATGCAGATTGTTAGGATTGGAAGAGTCCTGAGAGATCATGTAATCCTCTTATTTGAAAGATGTGGGGAAACTGAGACTCAGAAAACTTAAGTGACTTACTCAAAGGCAGAGAGCTAATTAGTGAGAGAGGCAAAAGTAGAATCTAATTTTTCTGTTTGAACTCTTTCCACTATTTTAATCATACTCTCAGCAATTCATAAAATGGATCCTTAAGATACTTATCCGTCCATCTATCTTTTCAGGTGGAGGGCAGTCAGTATCTTGCCAATTCATATAACTTTAAATCTTTTCAAACATCTTTATGTCACATGGATTCATCTGTTTAAAACATTTAATCAAATATACTACATACACAGACAGACAGGAATCAATTGTGAAACTCCCTCTTCCACAGCCACCACCACCACTTGCAGGAGAGAAGATAACACTAGTCTGGAGTATAGAAACTTAACATACTTAAATTTGGCCTCTTTAAGTCCAAGAAAGTTGTGGATATTTTCTAGATACTGTAAGTCATTATTTGGATTCTACTATTCCCAGGTGGCGTAGTGGTAAAGAACTTGTCTGCCAATGCAGGAGACATAAGAGACATGGGTTCGGTCAGGAAGATCCCCTGGAGGAGGGCACGGCAACCAGTATGCTTGCCTGGTAAATCCCATGGGCAGAGGAGCCTGTCAGGCTACAGTCCATGGGGTCACAAAGAGTCAGACACAACTGAAGCAATTTAGCATGCACGCACACTTTCTGACTGAGATGAGTGACTGTATATGAGAAATACTATGAACACCAACTCCGGAGCAATACTGTCTGGATGCAATTTTTCATATTTGAAATTACTGGCTTTGCAGAAGTTAAGTTCTCAGTACCTCAGTTTCCTCAGCTGTAAAATAGCAAAGGAGATTATAACAATAGTACTCACTTTATGGAATCCTTAAGAAGTTTAAATGAACATGTAACGTGCTTAGAAGAGAGCCTCACATATAGTAGTTGCTAGAAAAGCGTTAGCTATTACTTGTATTTTCTTCTCTGCTGTATAGGGAAAAATGTTGGCTCATCAAATTAATGTCCAACACTGAGTGTTACAGGGACTATTTTAAAGAATTTAACCATGAAAGGTGTGTAAGGTAGGGTACTGTTAATTACTAGTCATGGCTATTATTCAAAGATGGCTAACACTTTCTTTCTTTGAAAATATCAAAGCCATTGTTCAAATTACTATTTTTTATTTCAAATATCATTTATTTTCACATTAGAAAATGATTCAGACTTTTCACTGATTCAATGGAGATAGATCTTCCAGTTACTCTTGAATTACTGTGTTGTAACTGTACCTCAACAGTCCCTTTTCTCCCTGCCAAATAGCAACAATCTTAGACATTTTTAAGAAAGAAGTAGTTTTTCAACCTGCCTAGTCCCTTGGATTTTTCTACTCACAAGATACCAACAGGTTTGAAAGGCCAAAACAGTAAAGAGGAAGTTCACCAGGTCAACAAGTCATTACATAGTTGTGGCTTTTAGGCAATCAGAAGTTGAAATGAGTCAATAGTGTGATGTAGCTTCTTAGAAAGCAAACTCTGTGTTAGAACAGAGCAATACAAATAGAATGCCCAGTTCAAGGGAGGAACTCGGCACTAGTCTGACCACATCTGGTAGACTGTGCTCACTTCTGGGCGCCCACATTCTAATAGGAACTTTATCAGTCTGAAGAGATTTCAGAATAAGATAGTCCAGATGGTGAAGTTTCCAAATTCATGCCAGGGGGGGATGATTGAAGAAATTGGAAACATGTTTTTTTCTCTTTTCTTTTTCCTAAAAAAGGGAAAATTGAGCCAGAATATGACGTAGAAACAGAATTAGACATATTCAGTGTAATCCCAAGGGGAGAACCAAGATAATGAGTAGACGTCATGAGGAGGCAAATTTAGGCTTAGGATAAGAAAGCTCTAAGGATACAAAATACCCATAAACGGAATGAGCTGCCTTGCAGAACAGTAAACTCTGTCATTGCAAACTGTCAGGCTGGGAGAACACAGAAAGGATTTCTACTTTATGTGTGAGGTTAAATAACTTGATATCTAAGAATATTTTCTACTAGGATCTAAGACTGTAGATCTTATGACTCTATGTGCAGATAGAAACTGATCCATCTAGCTGATCCATCTTCTAATCCACCCTGAACACTATTATTACTACACTATTGTCAAGCTAACCTTTCAACAAAATTTTTATTTACTACTTCCCACTACCCTCTCCTCTCCTCTCTCACATGCATTCACATAATTGTTTAGACATGAATGGAGTTCACTGTATGCCAGGCACTGCTCTGAGCGCTGTATGTACACACACACAAATGCACTTCATGTATGACTGAATTTTACCTCTTGCATTGAGTCTAAGTCTCTTTTCTGAAACTTTGCACCTCCTACTACCTGAACTGCTCCTTCTTGGCAACCTTATTCCTCCCTCTTCTTCAAAATACTTTCTCATCTATTGAAGACTTCCTAGCTAAGTCAAATTCATTTTATCCCATGCCTTTGTATATTCTGTGTTTCTTCCTGAAATTCTTTTAATCTTTCCCTCCATAAAATTAAATGATATTCATATTTCAGAGCCAAGTTCTAGCTCATCTTTTACCTGACACTTTCTTTGGCTATTACAGTCCCCTGAGTCTCTTGTTTCTCTGAATTTGTAAATACAGCAATGTCTTATTTTCAATATCTAATTTTATGTAATCCACAATTTTCCAAATGAGGAAATGATATTGCCCCCAAACAAAGTGACTTGTCCAAGCTAATCCAGCTTGTTAGTAGCAGAGCCATAAAAAGAACTCAAACATCTGTTTTTGGTCTGGGTGCTTTAGTGTGTCATTGGTTTTAGGTCTGTTTATTTAATCTCCTCACGTGGACTCTATACTTATGGAGGATAAGTAGTGCTTCATATTTAAATTTTTCTTCGTGCTTCACACTTAAATTTCAGAGGAATTACCATTTTATTAGGCATAAGGCATATAATTGATGCTCATTAAGCTCTTGTTGATTGACTCTACCAGGAAAGTCTTATTGAGTACTCTCTCTGACAGGCACTGTCTTAGTCGCCAGGTTACTAAAGTAAACAAAACAAATACAAGTGCCTGCCCCCATAGCACATACATTTTAAGTGGATGGCCAATAAACTCCCAGTAAAGGAGGATTTGTTGAAACAATCTGACTTGCCCTTTCATAAAATTTCCTTGCGTGCATGCTCAGTCATGTCTGACTGTTTACGACCCCATGTCATATAGCCTGTCAGGCTCCTCTGTCTATGGGATTCTCCAGGCAAGAATACTGGAGTAGGTTGCCACATCTTCCTTCAGGGGATCTTCCAAATCAAGGGATTGAACTCCCATCTCCTGCATTTCCTGCACCACAGGTGGATTCTTTACCACTGAGCTGCTGGGGAAGCCCAATAAAATTTTACACACTGCCAGGTGTTGACTTGAACTAAACAACACAGATCTTACCATTTGGAACAATTTTGAAAACTGAATTCTTCTCCCTATATTTTAATGCACCTATTAGAAGGGCCGTCTATACATGCTTGTGTGAATGAAAGTAAGTCCTAGAAGCTTCCAGTTTTGTCCTGTATATCAAATATAACTGGATCCAAACTAAATTGACCACCACTAAGAAAAGAATGCTTGAATTTAGCTGTCCAAAGTCACATCTGTCCAGTGATTTCTGTTTTTTGGTTTTATACCTTTAAATGAAAAGTCCAATCTCTAGGAGTCAGAGATATCATTTTATGTAACTAAAGTTCAGAAATTACTAGCCAACGTGAAAACTGAAGTCAATCAGTAGATACTGAGTATTATATGCTGAACATTGTGCACATAAAGTTTAAATCATGGTCCCTGCTTTTTTCATGCTAGACAAGAAATAAAATGTACCAAGTACGAAATATAAGCACTTCATGTGTAACCCTGCCCCACCTCACCAAGGCAAACATATGCATAATGTATAGTATTGAGGAAGGGGATAATTTAAGGGCAGAAATTAGAGATCCAAGCTGACAAATCTGAAAATGCCCTGATTCTGATATTGTGCATCAATGGATGAAACTATTTCTGAGAGAGTAGCCTAATAAATTGAAGAAACTCTTTTTCTCCCCACTTTTTACTTCCCCCACAGACCAATGCAGACTATGGAATGCAAGTCCACAAACCGCCACATCTCCACTCTTTACCTTGTGAGGAGGCCAAAAATGTTTAGCTATGTCAGTGGGTCCAATAGCCAAACCTCATATTTTTATGCATAAATAATTGGGAGTATGTGTAACACTCTGTCCTCAGGGTTTTCAGGGACTGGGAGGGTGTAAATCATCTTAGAGTGCTGAATAAATGCAGATTGATAAAGAAATGTACACAGGTTTACACATATAAATTCACAGATATTAATATGCTGGAACATTTTCCTCAGCAACCTACAAATAACAGCTGGACCTCAAATATTTGAAAAAGATTTATAAGTCCAGCAACAGTTCCTTTGCTGTTTCTCCTTTAGGAGCTACAACTGGTGATTTTTTTTTCTAACAGGTCAGCTAGTAGTCTGTAAGTTCCAGCAACTTGAACAAGGAGACTCAATCTCTAGGTACAGAATCCCAAAAACAGTTGTTTTACAATCCAGAAAGTTCTAGTCTCATCTCATGAGAACTCCTCAAAGAAAGAGAAAGCTCCTCTTGAGAAGAAACTCCTTTTCAGGCCAGAGACACTTATTTTATTCTCTGAAGAAGTCTCTCAAGGCAGATTTGTCTAGGTTTGTATGCAATGATAGTTCTGAACGTATTTTTGACTCATAGACCATGTTGAGAATCTGGTGAAATTTATGGATACTATCCCTCAAAAAATGCATGCATATACAAATATACATAATTTTGCTCAGCTCACAAATCTGAGAGGACTGGCATGTTTCCAGAAGCCCATCTATGTGTCCATTCAGGGCCAGTGGTCCCCCAAATAAGACTGTCTTCCTCCAGAAGTTGAAAATTAAGCATGGGAAGGCTGAGATGCATAATAAGAGTAAAGGTAAGGGGTATAGCATAACACTTTCAAATAAAGCAAAAATGCAAATAATATAAGCAGTCTAGAGTTAGAGCTATGATAGTCCCATCCCAGGAAGAAAACAGAAAAGAATGCAAGTTGTTGTCACAAAAATTGAACTTTTTTCCTTTACAAAATAAAAGGAGAATAAGCTTAAAGATATTCTTGCAGAATGTAGAAACTGTGACCCTTGGCTGCTATCATTTTTTTCTATTTTTCTTGCCAAATAACTGTTATGAAAGAATATCTCCAGGCATTTGCTCTACCCTGAGGGTTAAAAGCATGTACAGGATGGAAACTGGCAGAGTGCTGAGGTTGGCAGACTCATCTGCCTCGCTAAAGCTTCTAGAGACCTTCAAGGGCTCTAGGGATGAGGGAGTTGTCATTTTTCAGAGAAAATCAGGTCACAAAAGAAGTTTCCAAGTCTTCAGAACAATTGAGCCATGGCAGCAGATACAAGTAGAAAAAAAATTCTTCAGTGTAGATCCCATGATCTCAGAAAGCTGTATTTTACATTAAGAGCATCTACAGGAAATACTCTTGCCAGTACAAATAATCAGGAACCTTTCTGAACTGGAGAAGCTGGGAAGAAAACAGCAGAGACATTATATCTTGGGAGAAGATAGATGATTGAGGCTTTGAGACAGGATTTCTTGAAGCTAAAATTCTCAAAAAGAATTCTATAGCAGCTGAGATCACTCTCAGTTGTTACTATATTTCCAAGGACCTTTTCATTTTCTTCTTGCCTCCAAGGAAAGCAATATCATACTGTTTTTTGCTTAATTAAATGACTTTTAACATATGATTATGAATTCCTCTTACAGGCCCTGCAATTTACCAGGCAGAAAGAACATAGAGAGCATAATGGATAAAGTTCCTGTCCTTAAGGAGCTCAGTCTAGTGGGGAAAGTTAGAAACTCAAGCATCTAATTATAATCACCTGTCCTTAGTAGACTAGTAGAAGTATGTACAACATACTTTTTCCCTTCTGCTATTCCACTAAGTCTTCTTGAGGAGGTGATACTTTGACTTAGGTTTCAAAAGAAGAGTAAAAGTGTGTTAGGTAACCAAGGAGAAGAGCATTCCAAAGAAAATGTACAGAAAATACAAAGAGAAAAACAAATGAAATAACATTCATATCTGAAGAAGTACAAACAGGAATTGTTACTGGAGCATAATATGCAACAAGTTAATTGATTTCCAATGGCCATGATCTATGACACCCAAAAGATGTATAATCAGGAATTAGGTTGACCCAGATGAGTTTAAGAGCCATTTAAGTGGACAATGGGACTCTCAACTGGCTACTATTGTTTTTTAAAAAAATATTTATCCTTACCTCAAAGAGGTCTTTATTCTGAATCTTCTGCCCTCTAAAACCCAATTCACTTCAGAGTCGAAAATATGAACCTCAATGCTGTAACACACATTTCCACGAAGGCAACATGAATGTGATGGCTTACTGTCTTCTAAAGAAGCCAGTAAAGTTCATTAACCCAATAAGATAAAACTTTTTAAAAACATTTTTGTGGTGAAATTCATGCAACATAAAATTAACCATTTAAAATGTAAATCAAGTGCCATTTAGTATATTTACAATGTTATATGTGTGACCAATACCTCTATTTAGCTCCAAAATATTTTCATCACACCAAAAGAAAATTCAATACCCATTAGGCAATCACTATTTCTTCCCTCCTCCCCTCAGCCCTTGACAACTACCAATCTACTTCCTGACTCTGTATTTTCCTATTCCGGTTATTTAATATAAATGGAATCATTCAATATGTGATTTTTTGTGTCACATAATTTACTTCGCATCACATATTTGAGGTTCATTGATATTGTACCACATACCAGTACTTCAGTTCATTTTACAGTTGAATAATATTCCATTATATAGAATATACTGATATACATTTTGTTTATCTTCTCATAAGCTGATGGACATTTGCTTTGGGTGGTTTCCACATGTTGGTTATTGTGAATAGTACGGCTATGTACATTCAAGTGGTCTTTTATTTTCTTTAACATGCATTTTCAATTCTTTCAGGTATATACCTAAGAATGGAATTGCTGAGATATATTTTCTTTCTAAGATTAACTTTTGAGGAACTGCTAAACTATTTTCCTGAAGCTGCATCACTTTATATTCCTATCAGTTATGTGTAAATGTTCCATTTTCACAATATCCTCACCAACATTTATTATTTTCAGTTTTTTTTAAGTTGTGACCATCCAAGTGGGTGTGAATATGTAGATTTGCCACAATAAAAACAGGGAGAAAGAAACCGACTTTAAATACACTTAAGCAGGCTATCACATCAACTAGTGGAAAATTAATTAGTCTTTGGATTAGGGCATTAAAATCTGTGGCCAGTTAGCATCATTGGTTAAAAATCATGATCATCAATAAGTCACATGTATTATGTTATTTTAAAAAAAACTCTGTTACTTCATTCTGGTGATAAAAGGTTATGCCAAGAGAACACACTGGTCATAACAACCACCCTCTTCCAATAACACAAGAGAACACTCTACACATGGACATTATCCAATGGTCAATACCAAAATCAGATTAATTACATTCTTTCCAGCCAAAGATGGAGAAGCTCTATACAGTCACCAAAAACAAGACAAGGAGCTGAATGTGGCTCAAATCATGAACTCCTCATTGCCAAATTCAGACTTAAATTGAAGAAAGTAAGGAAAACCACTAGACCATTCAGGTATGACCTAAATCAAATCCCTAACAGTTATACGGTGGAACTGAGAAATAGATTTAAGGGACTAGATCTGATAGACAGAGTGCCTGATGAACTAAGAACAGAGGTTCTAGACACTGTACAGGAGACAGGGATCAACACTATCCCCAAGAAAAGAAATGCAAAAGAACAAAACAGCTGTCTGGGGAGGCCTTACAAATAGCTTTGAAAAGAAGAGAAGTGAAAAACAAAGGAGAAAAGGAAAGATATACCCATTTGAATGCAGAGTTCCAAAGAATAGCAAGGAGAGATAAGAAAGCCTTCCTCAGTGATCAGTGCAAAGATATAGAGGAAAGCAATAGAATGGGAAAGACGAGAGGTCTCGTGAAGAAAATTAGAGATACCAAGGGAACATTTCATGCAAAGATGGGCTCAACAAAGGACAGAAATGGTATGGACCTAACAGAAGCACAAGATACTAAGAAGAGATGGCAAGAATACACAGAAGAACTGTACAAAAAAGATTTTCACAAACCAGATAATCACGATGGTGTGATCACTCACCTAGACCCAGACATCCTGGAATGTGAAGTCAAGTGGGCCTTAGGAAGCATCACCACGAACAAAGCTAGTGGAGGTGATGGCATTCCAGCTGAGCTATTTCAAATCCTGAAAGATGATGTTGTGAAAGTGCTGCACTCAATATGCCAGCAAATTTGGAAGACTCAGCAGTGGCCACAGGACTGGAAAAGGTCAGTCTTCATTCCAATCCCTAAGAAAGACAAGCCAAAAAATGCTCAAACTGCCACACAATTGCACTCATCTCACATGCTAGTAAAGTAATTCTCAAAATTCTTCAAGCCAGGCTTCAACAATACGTGAACCATGAACTTCCAGATGTTCAAGCTGGTTTTAGAAAAGGCAGAGGTACCAGAGATCAAATTGCCAACATCCACTGGATCATCAAAAAAGTAAGAGAGTTCCAGAAAAACATCTAGTTCTGCTTTATTGACTATGCCAAAGCCTTTGACTGTGTGGATCACAATAAACTGTGGAAAATTCTGTAAGAGATGGGAATACCGGACCACCTGACCTGCCTCTTGAGAAACCTATATGCAGGTCAGGAAGCAACAGTTAGAACTGGACATGGAACAACACACTGGTTCCAAACAGGAAAAGGAGTACGTAAAGGCTGTATACCGTCACCCTGCATATTTAACTTATATGCAGAGTACATCATGAGGAACATTGGGCTGGAAGATACACAAGCTGGAATCAAGATTGCTGAGAGAAATATCAATAACCTCAGATATGCAGATGACACCACCCTTAACGCAGAAAGTGAAGAAGAACTAAAGAGCCTCTTGATGAAAGTGAAAGAGGAGAGTAAAAATGTTGTCTTGAAGCTCAACATTCAGAAAACAAAGATCACGGCATCTGGCCCCATCACTTCATGGGAAATAGATGGGGAAACAATGGAAAGAGTGGGAGACTTTATTTATTGGGCTCCAAAATCACTGCAGATGGTGATTGCAGTCATGAAATTAAAATACGCTTACTCCTTGCAAGAAAAGTTATGACCTACCTAGACAGTATATTGAAAAGCAGAGACATTACTTTGCCAACAAAGGTCCGTCATTGAAGGCTATGGTTTTTCTAGTAGTATGGATGTGAGAGTTGTACTATAAAGAAAGCTGAGCACCAAAGAATTGATGCTTTTGAACTTTGGTGAGGGAGAAGACTCTTGAGAATCCCTTGGACTGCAAGGAGATTCAACTATTCTATCCTAAAGGAACTAAGTCCTGAATGTTCATTGGAAGGACTGATGCTGAAGCTGAAACTCCAATACTTTGACCACCTGATGGGAAGAGCTGACTCATTTGAAAAGACCGTGAAGCTGGGAAAGATTGAAGGCGAGAGGAGAAGGGGACGACAGAGGATGAAATGGTTGGATGGCATCACCAACTCAATGGACATGAGTTTGAGTAGGCTCCAGGAGTTGGTAATGGACAGGGAGGCCTGGCATGCTGCAGTCAATGGGGTCGCAAAGAGTCGGACATGACAGGGCGACTGAACTGAACTGGAGATAAAGAGATACATATATTACATATGTATTTAGGTATGCACACTCATTCTTTACCCAAATACTCAAAAGGAGAATAGATAAATTGTATAAACATATCTAGATACACAACTAGAAAAAGAAAAATACACACAAAAATCTCATGATGACAAGTTAGAAAATCTTTATCCTCTATGAAGAATATACTTCTTCATTAACTTTAAAGCCTATAGATGGATTTTGCTCTATCAAAATCTCATTTTTATAAAATATCTGAGCCTGTTAAACTCTGGGGCCAACTCAGGATTTCTTTATCATCAATTGGAACTACAATAATTTTCCAGTGATTTCAATTCTGAGCACACTCCTGAGGGAACTAAGCTGCTTGGGTGGGGTGGAGCTTTGTATAAAATTTTCAGTATTGAGGAGTCTCTGGCAAGCCAAACAGCTGGATGAGCAGCATAGAGAAATTCACAAGGACCTGGGACCAGATTATATGAATATCTTACTTCCAGAAAACCAGGCCAGCAAATATTTGCCAAAATTAATTATCCCACAGATAAGCCCCACAGTCAAAAGCACATAAAATCCAGAGAGACCAACATTTGAGCACCATTTTGTTCTTAAACATATACATTGTACAAGTTGTAAATGATACCAAAGGTCAGCTACTGGTATCTAGGTATTTAGGTCTTTCCATAAGTCCAGGTATACAAATCCATCTTATTAGTCTGCCTTAGTACCTGAGTACTGCCTTAGTACCTGAGTATTTCAACATCTGACTCATTCTTTCAGGTTTAGGCACTGTCTCCAGAGGACCCTGGAACCAATATATTAATTTTAAAAGGCCATGATCAACCCAAAAATTTTGCCCTAGAGAAATGTATTTATAATAACATTTTAAGTAACATACTTGAATTTATATAGTATTTACTTGCATGGAACACTATGATAAATATTTTAGGTGTGTTTTCTCATTTAATTTATATTATGAGGAGGGTAATATAATTATTTCTCTCCCCAATGGAAAGACTGAGCCTCCAAGATTATAAGGCACTTGGGTAAGTTAATACATTTTGCCAGTGATAAAATCAAAACTCATTATATATGTAAAGATTCTTATTTAAGTAAGAAGAAACATATAGAAATCTCCATTTTTAAAACCAATGGATAGAATTAGGGGTGAATATTGCTATGACAAAATTAAATTTTCTCATTACAAAAAGATTCAATATTCTTTAGAGAACCCAATATATTTAAATGTTAAGAGGCAGAGTGCTGGGAATAGAGTTTAGTTGAGAAAAAAATAGCTAAACCAAAAAATTTTAGCTAAACCATTAAAATCTTTTTGAAATTAGACTGTATCTTCCTAAAGAACTTCATCACAGTGTATAGCATATTCATTCTTCCTTGACACTTGGAGTAGAAAGAAAACTAGAATTTCTTTTCCTAAATTATTGAGGTATAATTGGCATGTAACATTTTATTAGTTTTAGGTGTACATGATTTGATACTTATATATGTTGTGAAATGATCACCAGAAGTCTAATAAACATCTGTCACTATACGTAGTTTTATTATTTTTATTGTGATGAGAACTTTGAGAATCTATTCTCTTAGCAACTTTATAATATGCAATACCATGTTTTTAATTATAGTCACCCTATTGTTTAGTTGCTAAGTCATATCCAGCTCTTTTGTGACCCCATGGACTGTAGCCTGCCTGGATTTTCTGTCCATAGGATTTCCCAGGCAAGAATACCGGTATGAAACCTGCATCTCCTGCTTGGCAGGCAGATTATTTATCACTGTGCCACCAGGTGTACATTAAATCCACAAGACTTGCTTATTTTTAACTGGAAATTTGCACCTTTTTGACCCTCTTTATCCATTTAACATGTCAGGTCTCTGTCAACCACCAATCTGTTCTCTGTATCATTGAACTTTTTTTTTAAGGTTCCACATATAAGTGAGATTATATGGTATTTGTCTTCCTCCATCTGACTTATTTCGCTTAGCATAATGACCTTAAGGTCCATCCATGTTGATACCAATGGCAAGATTTCATTCTTTTTATGGCTTAATAATGTTTTTTTGTATGTAAGATTTTCTTTATACATTCTTCTATCCATGGACATTTAAGCTCTTTCTGTATCTTTACAATTGTAAGGTAAATGAGGATGAAAATATCTTTGAGTTAATGTTTTCATTTTCTTCTGATAAATACCCGGATGTGCAAATTTCTGGATCATATGGTAGACTACCAAATGATACTTTCTGGAATTCACATATGCAACTCACAATTTATCCCTGTCTCAATTACCTATTGCTGCACTTTTGGGGAATGTCCATATCGCTCTCCATAACAGCTCCACAAATTTACATTCCCATCTCCAGTGCACCTAGATGTGAACTTGAGCAAACTTCAGGAGATGGGAGGGACAGGGAAGCCTGGCATGCTGCAGTCCATGGGGTTGTGAAGAGTTGGACAAGAATGGCAAACAAACAAATTCAGCGTCCTCCACATCATTGCCAACATGTTATTTGTTGTTTTTTGTTGATAGCCATTGTGACAGATGTAAGGAAGTATCTCATTGTGGTTTCAATTTGCATTTCTGATGAGCTATATAGAGTATTTTTTCATGTACCTGTTAGCCATCTGAAAGTATTTTTTGGTAAAATGTTCATTTGGATCCTCCACCCATTTTAACTTGGACTAGTGTAACTCCTTCATGCAATAAACTGAAAAGAGCTTTTTAAAAAATAAATAAAATAAAATAAATTTGAAATTTTTTTCTGTTGAGTTGTGTTCTTTTGAGTTTCTATTGAGATGGCATCCGGTCCCATCACTTCATGGGAAATAGATGGGGAAACGGTGGCTGACTTTATTTTTCTGGGCTCCAAAATCACTGCAGATTGTGATTGCAGCCATGAAATTAAAAGACGCTTACTCCTGGGAAGGAAATTTATGACCAACCTAGACAGCATATTAAAAAGCAGAGACATTACCTTGTCAACAAAGGTCCGTCTAGTCAAGGCTATGGTTTTTCCAGTGGTCATGTATGGATGTGAGAGTTGGACTATAAAGAAAGCTGATCGCTGAAGAATGGATGCTTTTGAACCATGATGTTGGAGAAGACTCTTGAGAGTCCCTTGGACTGCGAGGAGATCCAACCAGTCCATCCTAAAGGAAATCAGTCCTGGGTGTTCACTGGAAGGACTGATGTTGAAGCTGAAACTCCAATACTTTGGCCACCTGATGCGAAGAGCTGACTCATTGGAAAAGACCCTGAGGCTGGGAAAGATTGAGGGAAGGAGGAGAAGGGGACAACAGAGGATGAGATGGTTGCAGTCATTACCAACTCAATGGACATGGGTTTGGGTGGACTCCAGGAGTTGGTGGTGGACAGGGAGGCCTAGCGTGCTGCAGTTCATGGGGTCACAAAGAGTCGGACACAACTGAGCGACTGAACTGAACTGTTATTTTTTTCTATTGAGTTCTATGAGTTCTTTATTAACCCCTTATCAGACTTACAAATTACAAATATTTTCTACTTAGGTTGCCTTTTTTTTTATTATTCCTTTGCTGTTCAAAAGCTTTTTAGTTTGATGTCTTACCCATTTCTTTTTACTTTTGTTCCCTTTGCTTTTGTTGTCAGTTTCAGGAAAGAAAAATCTTCACCAAGACTGATGTTGAGTTTACTGCCTATAATTTCTTCTAGGAGTTTAAAGGTGTAAGGTCTAACATTCAAGTCTTTAATCCACTTCAAGTTGATTTTTATATATGGTACCAGGAAGTGATCTACTTTTTTTCTTTTTCATGTGACTCTCCAGTTTTCCCATTTACACTTATTTAAGAGACTGCCCTTTTCCCACTGTATATTCCTGGATCCTTTATCATAAATTGATCGTATATATGTGGGTTTTTGTTTTCTTAGCACTCTATTCTGTGCCACTGATTTGTGTCTGCTTTTATGCCCAAATCATACTGTTTTAATTACTATAGCTTGTAGTATAGTTGGAATCAGGGTGTGTGTGCCTCTAGCTCTGTTCTTCTTTCCCAAGAGTACTTTAGATATTTGGGGCCTTCTGTGGTGCCATACCAGAGAAGGAAATGGCAACCCACTTCAGTGTTCTTGCCTGGAGAATCCCAGGGACGGGGAGCCTGGTGGGCTGCCGTCTATGGGGTGGCACAGAGTCGGACACGACTGAAGCGACTTAGCAGCAGCAGTAGCAGCAGCAGTGGTGCCATATAATTTTCAGAATTTTTTTTCCATTTCTGTGAAAAATGCCACTGGGGTTTTGATAGGAGTTGCATTGAATCTGTAGATCCTTTGGGTAGTATAGGTATTTTCCATGGGCATAGAATTTATTTCCACTTATTTTTATCTTCTTAAATTTCCTTCATTAATATCTTATAGTTTAAAGTGTACAAGTCTTTTGCCTCATTGGTTATATATTCATCGGTATTTTACTCTTTTTGATCCAAAGAAAAAAACTAATAGTATTTATTTAATATTTATCAGATGTTAAGAGTAGTATCAGGCACCACTATTAGGACTAGATTTGTCTTCAAGTGACAGAAGACCCAATAATAAACTCAAAGAGAAAAATATCACTTTTTATTTTCTGTTATTTAGGTTGATATAGATGATCTAGAGTAGCATTTTATAAAATCATCTCAGGAATCCAGGTTCCTATTTACTTGTTGTTCTGCTCTGTTCTCACTTCATTGTTTAAAATAGCTTCTGTAGTTCCAGTCATCATATACTTCTTCCAACTATTAAGACAAAGGAACAGAAGAAGGGTACAATCTCCCTCTTTAAAGACACTTTCTGGAATTCACATATTCCACTCACAATTTATCCCTGTCTCAATTGCCTATTGCTGCATTATAAACACATCAACATCTAGCAACTTAAAATGACTCAGTTCTGTGGATCAAGAATCTGGTCATGGCTTAGTTGCAACTTCTGTCACACATTCTCTCACAAGGATGCAAATAAGGTGTTGGCTGAGGCTGTGTTTAATGTGAAGTCTTGACTGGGGACAAATCTGATTCCAAGCTTACTCAAAATTGACAAGATTTAATTCTTTGCTGGCAGTTGGCTGGAGGTTGCTCCCTGTTCCTTGCCAGTTCCTTCTTCTCCAAGCTGACCCCTTTGGTGAGAACTTAGTCACATGACCACACCCAGATTCAAGAGAGATTGGAAATGAAGTCTTTATTCGAGGTGGGCATGTGGCAAAATAAAATTACCCATTCTGCTATTAAGAAAGAAGGGTAATACCGAATTTGAGGAAACAATCCATGGTTTCTACCACAGACACTTTATATATTTTACCTCATTGATTGTCATAATTACCCTGTAAGGTAAACAATATCACTCCTCCCCCCCATACAGCTGAGGACTTTAAGGCTCAGTCTAAGTGACTTCTGTAGAGTTACAAAACCACTTAGGTTGGGTGGAAAAAAGAAAAAATAACGGGAAAATCCTGCTCAAAGAATGTCAATCACTCTAAACTTTTGATCTGTAATTGGGCCAGTACCTCCTATTTTCTATATATTTCACAATCTCTTAATAAGAATCATGCTTCCATGTGGACGAGTGTCAAATCCTGCTCAAATGTCAGCCATTTTTAAGCATTGTGATCTTGGCACATTATTATGGCTTAACCTAGCCAATAAGAATTGAAATATCAAGGGGATTCCACAAGCTGCTAAACTACTTGGAGAAAACCAGCTGGATTGTAAACTTCTTGAGGATAACATACATTACCCTTTTTTTATTTCCAAAAGTACAGTGTTTGTAACAACCCCAATTTTTGTTGGGTGCAATGGGGCTTATCCTCCTTAAGCTGATAAAGATGTAATTGACACATTGATAATTTGCATAGAAAAGTATAATACAAAAGGAAATAAATGTTTAACAGTGAAAACTATAACCTTGATTATGCAAATGGTTAAGAAAACTCTGACCTTGATTATGCAAATGATGCTTCAATAAACTCAGTTGAGTGGATACCAGAAATGAGAAAAGAAAATTATTTTAATGGGTGAGTCCAGCCCTATATAAAGTTGGAGTCAACTTTAGAACCAAAACACAAAAGACTTAAATTTGTTTTTTTACAAAGAAAATAGAATTTTAGTTCTCGTATGAGCTCAGATTCCTAGAACCTTCCCTAAGCTAACCAACCCTTTGCCAACTAGACCCTTAAGACCACTCTAGTCTCTTGGAGTTTCCGGTTCCAACTTTCATTTCCTTTTGTTGCCCATATCAGAGTGCAACAGCCTGCTTAGTTTTATCTTGACATTTTCTCCATTTTTGTCTCTTGATTTCACACACGTTTCCATCACTTTATTTCTCTCTCACTTTCTCCCTCTGTGTGACCCTCCCATGAGAGTGGGGAACAAACATATCTGTGTGATAGAAGGAAAGGAAAATGGACAAAACCTACTCATTCCTTTTACCCCCATATCAATTCCAGTCTCAACCTGGAACATGTCCATTGTTGTACCCACTGAGCTGGGGCCCAAATAATTCTTTGGGTTTGGTTAAACTTGACAGGATCCTTTTTAGGGATTAAGAGTTTCTGAATTCCTTGGGATATTTAAGGGGAAATATTCAAAAGACCTCATAATCAATCTTTCTGTATACTTCTGCATGTTAAGTTTACTGCCTCCATTTAGTTGCTTTCCAGAAGCCCTTGGATCTATGTTTAAAAGGTGGGTAGACGCGTAAGTCACTAATGTTTATAAGCATCACAGAAAAATGTTTACAACTGGAGCTGCAATGTAGGAAGGCTCAGCTTTGACTATAACATCTAAGATATGTTCTTTACCCTTTGCCCTACATCAGTAATTAAACCGTGCTTGTAATAAAACTTTCACAGTCTCTTAATTCTACCAGAGCTTCCACGAGTGTCTTAAAAGACAAAAGAAATCAACAGCATATGGAATACTGGAATATAATGCCTAGTTTGAAAATCAAGAATATCACTGAGAAATGAAAGCATCATTTTTCATTTATAATGACAGATGAGGTTGATATCAGTAAATTTATGTGCCTGTCAAGCATTCTAAAAGCACACTTTGGAAGATAATTAATATATTAAGGTTCACATATGGAAACCACCAGGCTCTGTTGTAGCTAAGTCCTACTTTGCTAGGAAATGGCCTATTAATTTTGCCTAAACATATTAAAATATTAAGGACTATTCAAAGGTAACAGAAATGTCAACACAGAAAATTTTATCAGAAGTGCCAATGCACTTATTTGGAGCCTATTCCCAGGAGTGCACAACTATTCCTGTAACCTTAACCAAAGAACATACTCCTCTCTCTGTTAAGATTAGCTTCTCCCAACAAGTGTGGGTCTCTCATGGAACTCCACAAAGAGGACTGAGCAAAGCTGTAGAATGATTATTCCATATTTCACTGTAAACCTGCCTTATCATCATCTTATGATTCTTAACCAAACCACAAATACCAAAGAAGGTATTTAGGGGTGCTTGCTATTTTGAAAATGTAGGATTCAACAAGTAATAGAGGTTCTACTTTGACAAAATTCTCTTCATGATTATAATGGTTACCTACAATGGTACCAGTGGGAAGGGACCTACAATGTATTAAGTACTTACTGTGTTCTAAGCACTGTGCATGTACTTTTCATATCATATTTAATGTTCTCAATACTTAAGTAGATATTATCTTTGTTTTATAAAAGAAATCAAGACCCATAGAAGTTAAGGGACTGGTACAATGAAAACACAGCTAAAAAGTGACAGAAAATAAAACCAAGATAGCCTGATTCTAGGACTAATGCTCATTCAGAGATCCTCAGTCAAAGTAAAGAGAACCATAGAGGATTTTTCTGGCTTCTTTTGAGGTGGATTTGTGAGGGTGAGGGAGACTGGAAGATTTTACTACTGGAATTGTGATTATCTAATAACACAAATCTGTGATTACAAAATGCTTTCAATGTGTATCTTCTTTAATTCCCACAATAACCCCATGAGGCAGGTGTTAGTATTCCCAATAATAAACATCCAGTCTAAACGTAAAATCCTTTAGAAGGTATTTCTGGAATATCCATATCTTTGCCTCTTTCTGTTATACTATCTTCTATTTCTTGTGAAAAGTACCCATCCCAATTAACACTCCATGCTTCAACTTGCTTCTCCTTTCTCCTTTCTCTTTTGAACACTTATTTTCATCCCTTAACTATCATTAAAAGTGCCACCCTAAAAGCTTTGGTTCCTGAAAGGTGAAAAATTGGAAACTACAATGTAAGCCTGCATTGTAAATTCTATTGATTGGAGAAAGAAGAGCAAAAGGAGTGGGCAACTATTATTAGTGGGCAGTTTCCAGGTCAAAGACCAGACCTAATGTCACCAAATACAGGAATAATGTTCTTCCTGTTCTACTCTTGCCAACCTATACTCACTACAAACCCTTGAAAGTACTGATCTCCCTATCATGGAAAACAGCATGAGTTTCTCGTTTAAAAATACAAAAAAATAAACATGATGTTTCTTCATAATAGGGCTAGATATTGAATTAAGGATGACTCAATCAGGGAGCACTGAGAATTAAGACAACTCTTTTGCCCAAGAGGAGCAGGGTGTTAAACAGAATGTAGCAAATGCACAATAACCATTTACATAAAGCTATCACCTTTAAACGAGTATTCCCAGTTACATCAGTTACAGAGTTAAGCCTCTCATTTCACCTTCTAAGACCATCCAGCTAAGGATGCGCAGGTACCCAGATGATGGGAGTCAGCAGGACCCTTCCTTTCCTCATAAAAATGCAGTCATCACTGCTAACAGAGAAATAGCCCAATAGTTCATGTAGAAATTGACACTGGCAGCAAAAAAGTCAAATAAAATGAAGACATTAAAAGCCTCTCAACTTAAGTTGAAAATAAAAGCAAAATAGAATGACATTTTTTCCCATCTGAATTTCCATAAACAGATACCAGGTTGATGTATTCCAAATATGTTTAGAGAAAAACAAAGACATAATTAGGAAGCATGTTGCTTTTGCTGCAACCTAGTTTATCCTGATCCTATAATACATACATCCTATGATAATACAAACAATTCTATATCAGAGTGAAACTGCATTAAAACCTGAAAGTACGTTTCTGTCCTTTGGAAATCAATATAGTATCTGTATTGATGAGCTTGAGGATTTCTTCTTAACAAAGTAGTTTGTTTTAAAGATAGCTTAAAAAATAAGTAATGTTACTTAAAATTTTAATCTGTAAATTTAAAATATTTAACATTTGAAGAATATTCATCCCCAAAACAAAAAACCTTTCATTAACTGGGCTCCTCATTTACATAGATGAAATTACATTCCAAGCCAAGGGCATAGACCCAAGGAAGCCAAATCCTAGCCCAATAAGCAAATAAATAAATAAATAAATAGAATTTGGTAGCCAGACAGGCCTGTGCAAATACTATTGAAAATTTCCCCGAAGGGAAATTCACTGTGTCGGTGTGTGTTGGTTAAAGTAAACAGAAAGCTTCTAAAATCCCGTTACTTGAGAAATAATGTCATTATAGGACAGATTTGAGCATAGAATCCAATATAGTGAAGAAAAAAATAAAATGTATGTGTGTATATGTGTGTTCTCAGTCATGTGTGACTCTTTTGTGACCCCATGGACTGTAGCCCACCAGGATCCTCTGGTCAATGGAATTTTCCAGGCAAGAATACTGGGGTGGTTTGCCATTTCCTCCTCCAGGGATTCTTCTTAAGCCAAGTACTGAACTCATGTCTCTTGCATCTTCTGAATTTGCAGACGTATTCTTTACCACTGAACCACCTGGGAAGCCATGTATAAAGTATTTAATAACGTATAATATATAACCATCCTGAGCACCAAAAATTGATGCTTTCAAACTGTGGTGCTGGAGAAGACCCTTGAGAGTCTCTTGGACAGCAAAGAGATCAAACCAGTCAATCCTAAAGGAAATAAACCCTGACTACTCATTGGAAGGACCACTGTTGATGCTCCAACACTTTGGCCACCTGATGCAAAGAACTGACTCATTGAGGGAAAGATCGAGGGCAGGAGGAGAAGGGGGTGAAAGGATGAGATGGCTGGGTGGCATCATTGACTCAATGGACATGAGTTTGAGCCAACTCAGGGAGATAGTGAAGGACAGGGAAGCCTGGCATGCTGTGGTTCATGGGATCACAAAGAGTCGGGCACAACTTAGCAACTGAAAAAATACATATATATCCATTCTAAGAAACCAGAAACATTACTGAAAATGCTACTGTGCACAAATTTAATGGGTGGTATTTTTTAAAAATAAAGACCATTTATTTAGTCAAGTGACTAAATGATGGTAGTCAGTGAGACTTGGGGCTCAACTCTGGCTAAGGAGATTAAGGATACACCATGATTAACATACTAAGGCCTTCCTCCAACTTCCCTCCTTCAATAGGAAATACTTGGGGGAGGGAGAAACAGAAGTTTTGAAAATGGGGGAGGATAAGGGAATCCACTGAAATTAACTCAGAAGTTTGAGAGAAATAAATGTTGTTTAAAATTACCATACACTAAAGTAAGGATATTAAATGGCACATATATTAGCAACATTTTTCTGTTACTAGATCCATAAAGATTAAAAAAAACAATTGTCTTTTTATCTTACTAATAATGTAAGACCAATATAATTTAAGATCCCCAAATTAATGGCTGTACCACCCACTCAGAAGTCAATATATTCTTCTGGGACTTGAGACTATTTGATTCACCAGTAAACAGATCATGGCACAATGGTTAAACTTCGTGGAACCCGCAAGTCAAGAAGAGTAAACTTTAGTACACTTTCGGATTCTGTCATACCAAATGTGTATTGTTTATTCATTTCAAAGGGTGCTAACAAATCAAAGGTTAGTATCAAGTAGTATACAGATTTAAATCCCTTGGGACATATGCTTACAATTCTCTGGAGAAAAATTTATTTTTTCCAAAAGGGTTTGAGTTAGTATTAGAACCAGCATGCATTGTTCATCCATAGGATCAAAAAATAACATTTCCACCCATTCAGTAATGATATAGACTGAGAGATTCTGGGCTTAGAAGAGCTGTTCTTCATCATTATGAGTAATGAATAGAATAGGCAGCCTAATCCATGGCATGATTATAAGGGTATCATGAAGACACCTTCTGTCTCCTTCCCTTTTCCTCATTACCCTACAAATACCTCCCTTATATATTTTGCTGATGGCCACCTCATGCGAAGAGTTGACTCACTGGAAAAGACTCTGATGCTGGGAGGGATTGGGGGCAGTGATGCTGGGAGGGATTGGGGGCAGGAGGAGAAGGGGAAGACAGAGAATGAGAAGGCTGGATGGCATCACCGACTCGATGGACATGAGTTTGAGTGAACTCCGGGAGTTGGTGATGAACAGGGAGACCTGGCGTGCTGTGATTCATGGGGTCACAAAGAGTCGGACACGACTGAGCGACTGAACTGAACTGAACTTTCACTTACTGTTTTATCTTTTTGACTTAAGACACTGTAGTATTGGTTAAAAACAGACTTAAGATTTAATCAGATTTCTATTCCAAGCATATCTGTACTATTTATTAGCTGGGTGGCCTTGGGAAAATTCTTCAATCTGAGCCCATTTTAGCAAATTTATAAAAAGAGGGTGGTGCTAATAATAACAATACCTACCTTATTGGATTATCATAGATTAAACTTAATTAAATTTATTCAATTTAATATTTAGCACAGTGTCAGGAATATAGTGGAGAAGGCAATGGCAAGCCACTCCAGTACTCTTGCCTAGAAAATCCCATGGATGAAGGAGCCTGGTAGGCTGCAGTCCATGGGGTCACTAAGGGTCAGACACGACTGAGTGACTTTAATTTCACTTTTCACTTTCACACATTGGAGAAGGAAATGGCAACGCACTCCAGTGTTCTTGCCTGGAGAATCCCAGGGAAGGAGGAGCCTGGCGGGCTTCCGTCTATGGGGTCACACAGAGTCGGACAGGACTGAAGTGACTTAGCAGCAGCAGCAGCAGGAATATAGTAAGTTTGTAATACATGTTAAATTATTAAAATTCAGCCACTCTCCTTAGAAAATGTTTAGCTTTATTAATTACTGGCCGATTAATGTATCAGCTCCTTTCCTCAGAGAGGAGGTAAAACTGCTGAGAGGGTACCAGGTTATAGAGGAAGCTATATATGATGGGGATGGCATCTCCACTATAGGTGAGGGAAAGAGATGCATGAAAAGCAAAGCAGAACCTGAGATATACTCTCAAATTCACAAGTTGGGCCCAGCCCCTCTCCCTCCACTTCAGGTATTTTCCAGTAGCTTAGCCAAATCAGTTTGTGAGCACTGTTTTGTTTTGTTTTTTTTTTAGTAGAACAAAATGTCTGTTCTCATAATGAAAACGTTCAAACATGTAAAATAGTAGTAGTACTGAAAACTATATTCAGTAGTACTGAAAACTATATTTAAAGGAAGGGATGCTCACAGGTAAGGATTTCACTTCTGGCAGTAGGCTGAATTCATTCTCTTGCTGAACCTTCCTTGTGACTTCTGGCTTTTATAGATTTACTAGAGGTTAAAGCGTCTGCCTCCAATGCGGGAGACCCGGGTTCAATCCCTGGCTTGGGAAGATCCCCTGGAGAAGGAAATGGTAACCCACTCCAGTATTCTTGCCTGGAGAATCCCATGGACGGAGAAGCCTGGTAGGCTACAGTCCACGGGGTTGCAAAGAGTCGGACACGACTGAGCGACGGAACGGAACGGAACGGAATGGAAACAGCATTGTCTTTGGCAAAGGAAAATACCAACAGAATCCTGTTTTATTCCACTGACTTGGCATTTGAAGAGTGATCTTTACACCTCACTTTGGTCCCAGAGAATATGGACCTGGACTGAAGAAATGTGAGGACCCAGCTGAATGATTAGTATTACCTTCAACCCGACTCTAAGACAAAGCCCCTCTGGGAACATCAAACCCGGTCCAGTCATATGTCTAAAACTTGACAAGCAGAACAACTCCTGAAAAATTATGTTGTGACAGTTGACTAGCTATGTGACTTGAGCAAATTGCTTAAGCCTCCTATGCCTTGCTTGATTTCTTCATATATAGTACGTTAGTAGTTCCTGCAGGAGCTAATTGGGAGTCAAGTGAAACAATGTCCCTAAAGCTGTTAATGCAGTGTGGGCATGCTAAGTCCCTTCAGTCATGTCCAACTCTTTGCAAACCCATGGACTGTAACCCACCAGGTTCCTCTGTCCGTGGGATTCTACAGGAAAGGATATTGGAGTAGGTTATCATGCCCTCCTCCAGGGGATCTTCCCGACCCAGGGATCAAACTCACATCTCTCCTCTCCTGCTTTGGTAGGCGGGTTCTTTACCATTAGTGCCACCTGGGAAGTCCCCTTACCCCAGTTGGTAGCAGTTAGTATTATTGGTGAATTAACTCACACTGCTGGGTAGCATGATAGTATAATGACAAGGAACATGGATTTCAGAGGCAAAGAAATCTTAATTTTGAATCTCAGACTCCCATGTTACTTTGGGCAAGTTATTTTACCTTGAGTCTCAGTCTATTCATCCACAAAATGGAAATAATGCAGACTGCATGGATCTCCGGAGAAGGCAATGGCAAGCCACTTCAGTACTCTTGCCTGGAAAATCCCATGGATGGAGGAGCCTGGTGGGCTGCAGTCCGTGGGGTCGCTAAGGGTCAGACACGACTGAGCGACTTCACTTTCACTTTCCACTTTCACACATTGGAGAAGGAAATGGCAACCCACTCCAGTGTTCTTGCCTGGAGAATCCCAGGGACGGGGGAGCCTGGTGGGCTTCTGCCTATGGGGTCACACAGAGTCGGACACAACTGAAGTGACTTAGCAGCAGCAGCAGCAGTGTTGGGATCTGCAGTTCTGGAACACAGCAAAAACTAAAAGGCCCATGTGAAAACTACACCCACAATTTTGGTTTTATTAACCACTTTTTCCTCACATTAATTCAGATAACAGAGAATACAAATCATAAAGCCAAGCCTACAGGCATCGAGAATTAACTTTGCATTTCCCCTTATGTGTATTAGTCACTCAGTTGTGTTCAACTCTTTTGCAACCCCATGGACTGTAGCCTGCCAGGCTCCTCCATCCATGGAATTCTCCAGGCAAGAATACTGGAGTGGGTAGCCAGTCCCTTCTTCAGGGATCAAATCTGGGTCTTCTGCATTGCAGGCAGACTCTTTACCATCTGAGCCACCAAGGAAGTCCTCACAGTTCCCCTTGCCAGACAGTAATTTTGCCCTAAGTGAAGTTCTTCAAGGTATAGAATTGGGAGCTCCCTGGAGGTTAGGACTCAGTGCTTTCACTGATGTGGCCCCTGTTTCAATCCTTGGTCAAGAAAACTAAGATCCCACAAGCTGCATGGTGCAGTTAAAGGGAAAAAAAGATATAGAATAACTTGGGGGATTCTCCACCCCAATCACTAGAAGTTGTGAAATAGAAGGCAATACCATTCTATTTAGTTTTCTGGCCTACCAAGGAATCCTCTGACCAAAAAAAATAAAAAAGCCTTGAAAACATCTTCCATCTGTCAGTATTTGGGGGACCAGTAAATCCATTTGAAGAGACCCAACTACCTTATGCTGTGTCTCATCAAAATCATCAAGGTGCATGATCTGATTGGTGTGGGAATTTTTCAGCTAACCTGGGATGCTTATTGATTCAGTCATTTAACAAATGAGCATCTACTATGTGACAGGCACTGTGCTAGGCTCTGGTAAGCAAGTCATTTGCAGTCATTATCTCTCAGTATTGAGGGATAAAGTGAAAGACAGTGATGTTTAAAGCAATCAGGAAATAAAAATAAGCATTTCTTGGAATGTACTGCAATGTCTAAGCACTTTTTAGTAAGGCTGCCTTTTGTTGAAATCATTGACAATAGTATAATCCTTCAATCACTCTTAATACTTAAAAGTTACATATTTGTTATTTTTATGAGAGTCTTTAATTGTTGTGTAGAAGATGCCCCGAAGGTGTTGGAGGATGAATATGTTATAGAACAAATGTTGGCACGGTGGGCAAACCTTTGGCATGGTATGCAAAATAAAGAAGAGCCAGTTTGAAAAAAAAAGAATCCAATAAATACAGGATTGTTCAGTGAATGCTAAAAGAGTTGAAAAGATCCTTAGAAGAGGATTACTTTGTACCGGATGAAAATCAGTACATATATGGTACTGAATAGACAAACATCTCCAAAAAAGGCTTAGATGTGGGCATGAATGACTGACTCATATTGAGCTATTAAGAGAAAGTTAATGGCTGATGAAGTCTTTCAATTACATGCACAATAAACTTTGCAACCTTTGAGATGCCATAGATTAGGGATCAGCAAACATGGTTCCACAAGCCAAATCTTGACTGCCACCTGTTTTTAGATGCCCCATGATCTAAGGATGTTTTTTACATTTTAAATGGTTGAAAAAAAAGGAAAAATGATATTTAATAACACATGAAAATTAGATGACATTCAAACTTCAGTATATGGCAATGATTCAATGGAACACAGTCACATTTATTTATTTATATATTTATGTTTTTCTATTGCAGCTTTCATGCAATAATGGCAGATTGAATTAATTGCAGAGACTATATTGTCTACAAAGCCAGAAATATTTACTATATGACCACTTACAGAAGAAGTTTGCTGACCCTAGCCATAGACCATAGAAGCTTTAACGTTTCACAAAACTGGGTTCAAGTTCTCACTCTGCCTTGAACAAATAACTTCTATGAGCCTCAATGGTCTTATGCAAAAGTGGAGATATTAATAGCATGCTTACAGAACTCCTATGAGATCACTAATGTAAAACATTAGCACTGTGCTTTTCATGATTTAAGCATTCATTAAATCAAAGGTATGACAGAATTTTCTCTGGGTATAAGACAAAATGCTGGGTTGTATAGACCATGAAAGAGCCCTAGGTGGTGTTTCTGTTTTTACTGAGATATCTGACCAAGAAGCTCTAAGTTGCAATCTGGAAAACCAAAATTTGCTATTCTTTTTCTTACCCCAAATTAAGCATCAGAACCTTCTTTTCAGAAAGTTGTTCAGGTTCAGGTCAGTCACTCAGCTTTGTCCACCTCTTTGTGACCCCATGGACTGCAGCACGCCAGGCCCCGCTCTTCATCACCAACTCCCAGAGCTTGCTCAAACTCATGTCTATTGAGTCGGTGATGCCATCTAACCATCTCATTCTCTGGTCCTCTTTTCCTCCTACCTTCACTCTTCCCCAGCATGAGGGTCTTTTCCACTGAGTTGCTTCTTCACATCAGGTGGCCAAAATATTGGAGTTTCCACTTCAGCATCACTCCTTCCAATGAATATTCAGGACTGATTTCCCTTAGGATGGACGGGTTGGATTTCCTTGCAGTTCAAGGGACTCTAGAGTCTCCTCCATCACCACAGTTCAAAAACATAAATTCTTTGGCACTCAGCTTTCTTTATAGTCCAACTCTCATATCCATACACGACTACTGGAAAAACCATAGCCTTGACTAGACGGACCTTTGTCGGCAAAGTAATGTCTCTGCTTTTTAATATGCTATCTAGGTTGGTCATAGCTTTTCTTCAAAGGAGCAAGTGCCTTTTAATTTCATGGCTGCAGTCACCATCTGCAGTGATTTTGGAGTCCAAGAAAATGAAGTCTTTGTTTCCATTATTTCCCCGTCTATTTGCCATAAAGTGATGGGACCAGATATCGTGATCTTAGTTTTCTGAATGTTGAGCTTTAAGCCAACCTTTTCAAACTTCTCTTTCACTTTCATCAAGAGGCTCTTCAGTTCCTCTTCACTTTCTGCCATAAGGGTGGTGTCATCTGCATATCTGAGGTTATTGATATTTCTCCTGGTAATCTTGATTCCAGCTTGTGCTTCATCTAGCCTGGCATTTTGCATGAGGTACTCCACGTATAAGTTAAATAAGTAAGTTTCTTATTGAATTAACTCAATAAGAAAGTTGCTAATCTCCTATATAATCTCCATAAAAGTGTACTACTACAATGATAATTCTTCAGCGAAATGATGATTTCGAGCATAATGCTCTTCTGGCCAGGAGGCATGCAAAAATATTGACTCTAAACATTAGTTGGCACCTTGGTACTGTTAGTTGAAAGTCTCCTCATCAGTCTACCAGGTAGGCTAAGGTCAGATACCAAAGAACAAGCTGAGAGTTCTGCAGAGTTAGATAAAATGAAATAAATGATAGGCCTCAATGTAATAATACTTTTTGCCATATGAAAACAGTTTTCTCCACCTTTATCACCCACTGCCACAAACTCATACCTTTGAAAGAGAAAGATCAATAGATTCAAGGTGTTGTTCTATATGTAAGGCACTTGGAAATCACCACTGTAACAGACAAGTAAAAAGTCAAACAGACCTAAAAAAAGAAATCAACAGCCATAAGAGTGGGGAGGACACAGGTCAAAGCACTGCTCCCAAAATTGGAGAGACAGAGAAATACAGAGATTTTTCAGTTTATAGGAATGGAAACTCATAAGCAGAAACTGCTGTGGGAACCAGTGCCTGGGTAGAAAAACCTGAACTGTAAATGAGGAATTGCTGGAGGGAGGCTCAGTGTGGACAAGTCTGAAAGTTAAAACTCCAGGGGGACCCAGTCAGAGGGACCTTCGTGATATTGTGAAACTTATCTCTAGGAGTTGAACAGGTTCTCACAGTAAATACTAGAGAAAAATCCCCTTGTGCTTCCAACAGGGGAAAAGGTAAAGGAACCATTTTGAAACATCAGAATACTCTGTTCTTAATGTCCACCCTTATGGGAAACTTGTTAATCTAATCTTACAAATATAATCAGAACTTAATTGACTTGGGGAAGTGAAATGTCCAATTCCAGCCCACTCAAACCATTTTATCCAAACTAACAGGGGAAGAAAATAAAACAAGCAAAAAGTTACATGAAAATATTAATAGACACAGAAAAAAACACTGTAATCTAAAAAGCCTTCATAATTCACAAAATCCAACATCTGTTTGTGATAAAACTCAGAAAGTAGAAATAAATGGTAACTTTCTCACCTTGATAAAGAATATCTACAACAAACATACAGCTAACATCACACTTCATAACGGGAAATTAGAAGCTTTCCCACTAAGATCAGGAACAAGGCAAGGGTGCCTCTCTTACCATTCTGCTGGGCTGCAAGCATTGTAGTTTCCCAGCATTGAGAGTGAGGAAAGAACCCAGAGACCGAGACATCAATGGCTTACTGGACGTGGCATCTTACACAGTCAAAATAAAAGCCCTGGAGCTACACTCCACCACAGAGAGCAGAAGGCAGCCAGGACATAACAGCTATCTTTGCTACTCAGGGGAGAAGGAAGCTACCATTTATAAGGGGAATTGCTATCAGGTTGGCTCATCAGTTACCAGAGAAACCAGCAGCTGGGGCAAGGGGCAGGTACATAGGCATTACTAATTAAGATCTATAATTTACAGGATTGGATAGTCATGTGAGAGAATCAGGCACTGGTCAAGTACAGGGATGTACAGAGACCAAGAGAACAGCTATCTTGAGTGGCCTGATCATACACTCCACCCCTACACACCGTGCATGAGCCTTACAGTCTTGGTCCACCCCTCTTTCCACAATATCCCAAGATCAGGTAATACCACAAGTGCAATAAAGATAGCAGTTAAAGAATATCAGGAGTCCTGGAGGGAAGCAAAGCCTGAAGCCAGGCTTTGTTGGGTCACTTTTTCATTGAAGTCCAGAGGGGGACAGCAATGGCATCTTACTCTAGACCCAACAATAGAACATTTCAGAGTGAGGCCCCCATTTTTGCCCAGTTCATGAACAGATTCCCTCCACTCAGACTAGGGGCAAAAGTGAGATGTGTAACAGGCACAATACAGAGAATATTGTGACCATTAAGCAAAACACAGACAGCAGCAACAGCATTCTGAGATAATGCCACCCCTGATTTTGGTTTTTTGTCCTGTGCCATACTATCCCTAGTGGCTCAGAGGTTAAAGCATCTGCCTCCAATGCAGAAGACCCAGGTTCGATCCCTGGGTCGGGAAGATCCCCTGGAGAAGGAAATGGTAACCCACCCTAGTATTCTTGCCTGGAGAATCCCATGGACGGAGAAGCCTGGTAGGCTACAGTCCATGGGGTCGTAAAGAGTCGGACATGACTGAGCGACTTCATTTCACTTCTTCACTTCATACTATCAGTCCATCCTCAGTCTGCATCAGTTCAGTTCAGTTCATTTCAGTCACTCAGTCATGTCCGACTCTCTGTGACCCCATGAACCACAGCACGCCAGGCTTCCCTGTCCATCACCAACTCCCAGAGTTCACTCAAACTCATGTCCACAGAGTCGGTGATACCATCCAGCCATCTCATTCTCTGTCATCCCTGTCTCCTCCCGCCCCCAACCTTTCCTAGCATCAGAGTCTTTTCCAGTGAGTCAACTCGTCACATGAGGTGGCCAAAGTATTGCAGTTTCAGCCTTAGCATCTGTCCTTCCAATGAACACCCAGGATTGATTTCCTTTAGCATGGACTGATTGGATCTCCTTGCAGTCCAAGGGACTCTCAAGAGTCTTCTCCAGCACCACAGTTCAAAAGCATCAATTCTTCGGCGATCAGCTCTCTTCATAGTCCAACTTTCACATCCATACATGACCACGGGAAAAACCATAGCCTTGACTAGATGGACCGTGGTTGGCAAAGTAATGTCTCTGCTTTTTAATATACTATCAAGGTTGGTCATAACTTTCCTTCCAAGGAGTAAGCGTCTTTTAATTTCATGGCTGCAATCAGTATCCACAGTGATTTTGGAGCCAAAAAAAATAAAGTCTGACACTGTTTCCACTGCTTTTCCATCTATTTCCCATGAATTGATGGGACCAGATGCCATGATCTTCTTTTTCTGAATGTTGAGCTTCAAGCCAACCTTTTCACTCTCCTCTTTCACTTTCATCAAGAGGCTCTTGAGTTCCTCTTCACTTTCTGCCATAAGGGTGGTGTCATCCTCAGCCAGTGCCAAATACTGAGGAGGCAATATAACAGACCACAAAGTTAATATAGTGGTGCCTTTCTTCAGTAGAGGGCTGGGATTTATTACCTTAAAGTAGTCTTAGGTGGGGCCGGGTAGAACACAGATGAAATCTGTAAGTCCCTTTCCTAATCCTATTCCCCGTAGGACACAAACCTACACCATCTGGACTTACCTACTAGTCCTATGATCATTTGATAATGTGTACCTCTGGAGGTACATCTTTTTCAGTTCAGTCATGTCTGACTCTTTGCGAACCCATGGAATGCAGCATGCCAGGCTTCCCTGTCCATCACCAACTCCCGGAGCTTGCTCAAACTCATGTCCATCAAGATGGTGATGCCATCAACCATCTCTTCCTCTGCCGTACCCTTCTCCTCCTGTAGCATCCTATAGCAAGAGCAAAAGTAAGTTATTGTCCTGATTAATAGTTAGCAAATGTCCTTTGGTGGTCAGCGGTTGAACTTGGATGGTATTGACTAGTTGCTTCTGGGTTAACATAGCATAAGCACTAAGATGGTTACTCCTGGGATGTTCAGTTATAGTCATAGGGCTTGAGTTAGCCTCTAGTCAACATGTTGAGAGCATGTTTCCAGTCTCAACTGCTGCTCATCTACCTTTCCAGTTAGTGTGCTGCAGAGGTGTTATAGGGCAGGTGGAAACACCAGTAGTGTGTCATTTTTATTGGCCTAGTTCTGAACTTCATGGCTGGTAAAGTGGATTTCTTGGTCACTATCAATGTACATGGAGAGCCTCTATGTCATACACAGCTGATTTAGATGCCCAATAGTAGTTTTTGCATTGCTAGATGACTTGCGTAGATCTTTTGTAATGTCTGAACCCCCACAAGGGACTGATCTGGGCCTGCCTTTGAGTGTTTAAGTGTCTCCTGCGGAGGCACGGGTCAGCAGTGGCCTGCTGCGGGGACAGGGTCTCTGACTACAGCAGACCTGGGGGGTTCAGTGTGTGGCATAACTCCTCTTGGAGGAGGTCACCATTAGCTCCACTATAGAGCTGCCAAGCAGACATCCCACAAATTGGAGAAGTTCTTGCTCTTTTGCAAAAGTTCTGGGACCCACAACAGATTTCCCAACCTGAAGATCCAGCAAAGGGACTGAGAAACCCCAGAGAATTTGACTTTGAAGGCCAGTGGGATTTGATTACAGAACTTCCACAGGACTAGGGAAAGAGACTTTTGGAGAGAACAAACAAAACCTTGTGTGCACCAGGACTCAGGAGAAAGGAGCAGTGACCCTACAAGAGACTGAGCCAGACATGCCTGTGAGTGTACAGAAGTCTCTGGTGGAGGCATGGGTCAACAGTCAGGGGCATGGAATACAACAGTCCTGGGAGCCATGGCATGCTGGCATAAATCGTTTTGAAGGAGGTAGCCATTACCACAGTCTGACCTCTGGCCAAACTACAGGGAGGGAACACAGCCCCACCCATCAGCAGAAAATTGGATTAGATTTACTGAGCATAGCCCCGCCCACCAGAGCAAGACCCAGTTTACCCCACAGCCAGTCATTCCCATTAGGAAGTTTCCACAAGCCTCTGATTCTCATCTATTAGAGGGCAGACAGAATGAAAAACACAATCACAGAAAACTAACCAAATTGATCACATGGATCACAGCCTGTCTAACTAACTCAATGAAACTATGAGCCATGCTGTGTAGGACCACTCAAGACGGATGGATCATGGTGGAGAGTTCTGACAAAACGTCATCCACTGGAGAAGGGAATGGCAAAAAGATTGAAGGCAGGAGGTGGGGGGATGAAGAGGACGAGATGGTTGGATGGCATCAACGACTCAATGGACAAGAGTTTGAGCAAGCCTTAGGAGTTGGTGAAGAACATGGAAGCCTGGCATGCTGCAGTATATGGAGTCACAAACAGCTGGACATGACTGAGCAACTGAACAACAACAACAAAATGTCTTAACCTGTTGTGATGTGTTGTAGACTACATATAGCTGTTCTATTCACACTATATCCTTGCTCTGTCCCCTTCCATATCTGGGACTAGAAGCTAATGGGTACTGTTTTATTATTTTGCATTGCCATAGGCCCCAACCAAACCTTTCCAGGTAACTGGCTACATCCAATTCACAAGCATGTCCCTAAGTTAGTATTTCCTAAATCCTGTATCTGTTATGGTTTATGGGTGGTGGGTCGGGGGTATGCTTGAATTTTATAAATAATCCAGGTCCTTGTGTTTCTCTGTATTCCCCAGTCATCCACATGTAGTCAGAGGAACTATAAGCAAAGGGCTGCTACATTTAAACTGGAAAGTGACTCTGAGGTCAACAGGATATCATCAATATAATGGAAGAGAAAGACCTCTCTCATGGTAGTCAGCTGCCACAGGGACCCACATGCTAGTTGACAGATACCTCAGGATTTTCCCCAGAACTTTCCATTCCTTGTCCTTAATTCCTGACATCTCAGCACTCACAGGAGATTCCTTGGTCTCCTGGCTGCTTTGTCCATTGTTGGGCTACACCTTGTGGACCTGTAAACCTTGTAGTTTGCCAGCATTGAGACTGAAGAAAGAGCCCGAAGACAGTGACAGAGACATCAAGGATTTATTGGACAGGAGATCTTACCTGTCTGAAACAAAGATCCTGGAGCAACAACCCACTGTGAATGGCAGATGGCAAGCAGATCACAGCAGTCATTTTCACTACTCGGGAAAGAAGGCCACCATTGATAGGAGGGATTGACATTAGGTTGGCTCATCAATTACCAGGGAAACCAGTAGCTAGGGGCAGGGAGCAAGTTTGTAGGTAGTTACTAATTAAGCCATATAATTAACAGGATTGGACAGTCATGTGAGATAAGCAAGTAGTGGTTGAGTACGTGGATGCATAGACAGCAAGAGAATAATCATCTTGAATGGCCTAACCATCCACACTCCTTTTCAACATCATACTGAAAGTCCTAGCCAATGCAACAAGACAAAAAAGGAAATAAAAGGTATACAGATTGAGAAAGAAAAATTAAAACTGCATTTGCCTGCAGAAGACATAATGGCCTAAGCAGAAAATCAAAAAGGATCAACAGAGAAAGTCCTGGAGCTAATAAGCAATTGCAGCCAGGATGGAGAACACAAAGTTAATACACACAGTCAATCACTTTCCTATATACCAGCAATGAATGGGTGGAATTTGAAATTTAAAACACAGTATCACTTACATTCAGTTCAGTTCAGTTCAGTTGCTCAGTCGTGTCCGACTCTTTGCGACCCCATGAATCACAGCACGCCAGGCCTCCCTGTCCATCACCAACTCCCAGAGTTCACTCACCAAAATGAAATTTGTTGTTGCTGTTCAGTCACTCAGTAATGTCTGACTCTTTGAGACCCCAAAATTAAATACTGAGGTATAAATCTTTAAAAATATGCATAAGACCTACATGCAAAAAATATGCATAAGACCTACATGCAAAAACTTCATGAATCTGATAAATAAAATCAAAGAATTAAATAAATGGAGAAAGATAGGAAGACAACACTGTCAAGCTGTCAGTTCTTCCCAAATTGATCTATAAAATTCCATGCAATGCCAATCAAAACCCCAGAAAATGATTATGTGGATATAAATGAAGTTGTTCCAATGGGTGATGTGCTCTGCTTAGTTGCTCAGTCATGTCCAACTCTTTGTGATCTCATGGACTGTAGCCCACCAGGCTCCTCTCTCCATGGGGATTCTCCAGGCAAAAATACTGGAGTGAGTTGCCATGCCCTCCTCCAGGGGATTCTCCCAACCCAGGGATCAAACCCAGGTCTCCCACATTGCAGGCAGATTCTTTACCATCTAGCCATGAGCGAAGTCCAAGAATATTGGAGTGGGTAGCCTATCCTTTCTCCAGGGGATCTTCCTGATTCAGGAATTGAACCAGGGCCTCCTGCATTACAGGTGGATTCTCTACCAGCTGAGCCCTCCAAAGTTGAGAAGCAAAAACAAAACAAAACAAAAAACCCAGAATAACCAACATGACATTGAAGAAGAACAAATTTGGAAGACTGACACCACCAGACTTCAAGACTTAATATAAAGATACACTAGTCAAGCAGTGTGATATTAGTGGGGAAAAAATAGACAAATAAATCAAGGGAAAAGAATACAAAGCTAAAAAAATAAACCCATATAAATACAGTTAACTGATCTTTGACAGATGAACTAAGGCAATACAATGGAGCAAAAATAGTATTTTCAACAAATGGTGCTAGAATAGCTGGACCATCATATGTAAAAATAAATAAAACCAAAAAGAATCTAGATAGACTTTACACCTGTCACAACAATTAATCAAAATAACTCAGACCTCATTGAAAAGACCAAAACTACAAAACTCCTAGACGATAACGTAGGAAAATGCCTAGAAACCTTGTGTATGTTGATGACTTTATAGATACAACACCAAAGGCATACCCCATGAAAGAAATAATTGATAAGCTAGATTTCATTAAAATTGAGAACTTCTTCTCTATGAAAGGAGAAGGCAATGGCAACCCACTCCAGTACTCTTGCCTGGAAAATCCCATGGACAGAGGAGCCTGGTAGGCTGCAGTCCATGGTGTCACCAAGAGTCGGACATGACTAAGCAACTTCACTTTCACTTTTCACTTTCATGCATTTTTGGACAAGGAAATGGCAACCCACTCCAGTGTTCTTGCCTGGAGAATCCCAGGGATGGGGCAGCCTGGTGGGCTGCCATCTATGGGGTTGCACAGAGTCAGACACGACTGAAGCAACTTAGCAGCAGCAGCAGCTCTATGAAAAATAATGTCAAGAGAATAAGACATGTCACAGAATGGAAGAAAATGTTTACGAAAGACACATCTGAGAAAAAACTCTTTATATGAATATAAAAAGAACTCTTAAAACTCAGCAACAAGGAAACAAATCCAATTCTAAAATGGACCAAAAATGTTAAAGGACATATCACCAAAGAAGATATTTGTTGTTGTTGGTTAGTCGCCAAGTCATGTCCAACTCTTTTGTGACCCCATGGACTACAGCCTGCCAGGCTCTTCTGTCGATGGGATTTTCCAAGCAGAAGTACTAGAGTGGGTTGCCATTTCCTTCTCCAGGGAATATTCCTGACCCAGGGATCAAACCCATGTCTCCTGCATTGGCAGGCGGATTCTTTATCACTAAGCCACCAGGGAAGCCCAAAGAAGCTATATTGATGGCAAATAAACTTATGAAAAGATTATTATATGTCATTAGGGAAATGCAAATTAAAACAACAATGAGATACCACCACACATTTATTAGAATAGCCAAAACAGAGAACGCTGGAAGCACAATGCTGGCAGGGATATGAAGCAACAGAAACTTTCATTCATTACTGGAGAGAATGCAAAATGGTATAAACATTTTAGAAGATAGTTTGGTTTTTAGAAAACTAAACATATTCTTACCAAATAATCCAGCAATCATGCTCCTTAGTATTTTGTTGTTGTTCAATTACTAAGTCATGTCTGATTCTTTGCAACCCCATGGACTGCAGCACTCCAGACTCTTTTGCCCTCCACTATCTCTCAGAGTTTGCTCAAATTCATGTCATTGAGTCAGTATTTACCTTATGTCTACACAGAAACCTGCACATACACAAATGTTTATGGAAATTTTATTCATAACTGCTAAAACATGAAAGCAACTGAGATTTCCCTGAGCAGGTGAATGAGCAAATAAACTGTGGTACATCCAGACAATGGAACATTATGCAACACTAAAACAATGACATACTATGCTGTTGAAAGACATAGAGGAAACTTAAGTGCATATTACTAAGTGAACAAGCAATCTCAAAAGACTTTATACTGTATAATTCCAACTATATGACTTTACCTTTACTAAAAAAGGTAAAATTTTGGAATCTTTAGTGGCTCAGTGGTAAAGAATCCACCTGCACTGCAGGAGACCACCTGCAATGCCGGAGACGCAGGTTCTATCCCTGGGTGGGGAAGATACCCTGGAGAAGGAAACGGCAACCCACTGTGGTATTCTTGCCTGGGAAGTCCCATGGACAGAGGAACCTGCTGGCCTACAGTTCAGGGGGTCGCAAGAGTCGGACACGACTTAGCAATTAGACAACCAACCATGACACCAACAACCAAGATAAGTGTTTTCCAGAAGTTGGGGAGGGAGGAATAAATGGGTGGAGCATAGAGGATTTTCAGGGCAGTGAAAATACTCTGTATGATGCCATAATTACACAGATATGTTATTTTTTCATTTTATTCTTTTAATTTTTAATTTTTTAATTTATTTTAATTGGAGGTTAATTACTTTACATTATTGTATTGGTTTTGCCATTCATTGACATGAATCCGCCCCAGGTGTGCATGTGTTCCCCATCTTGAACCCCCCTCCCACCTCCCTCCCCATCCCATCCCTCTGGTTCATCCCAGTACACCAGCCCCGAGCATCCTGTATCATGCATCGAACCCGGACTGGCAATTCGTTTCACATATGATAATATACATGTTTCAATGCCATTCTCCCAAATCATCCCACCCTCGCCCTCTCCCACAGAGTCCAAAAGACTGTTCTATACATCTGTGTCTCTTTTGCTGTCTCGTATACAGGGTTATCGTTGTCATCTTTCTAAATTCCATATATATGCGTTAGTATACTGTATTGGTGTTTTTCTTTCTGGCTTACTTCACTCTGTATAATAGGCTCCAGTATTTGTACAAATCCATAGAATTTACAACACCAAGATTAAACCCTAATAAAAACTATAGACTTTGGCCATTATGATATGTCAGTGTAGGTTCATCAGTTGTAACAAGTATACCACTATTATGGGAGATGTTGATAATGGGGGAGACTCTGTACCTTCCCCTCAGTTTTTCTGTGAACATAAAGCTGCTCAGACATATAAGGTTTTAATTTAAAAAAAAATCAAAGGCCCACAAAATAATCTAAGCACAGAGAGCTGAATAACATATATGTTTTATTTTATATGAGGTATATGTATATACATTACATTTGTTTAAAAATTAGAATAATTATTGATATACATGAACATTTGTAGGCTTATATTTTGTCTTGAATGGAAAAACCATTGTTATTAATACAAAGAGAAAGAAAAATGCTGGAATCATCTACTGGATCAGAACTGTAGAAATACGAGAACCCTTGTAAACTGCTGGTAGGAAGGAACGTGTTTGCTATCAAACATTTGGAAAGTAATGTAAAAGTATTATTAAAAATTTAAAATGCACATAACCTTTGAGACAGAAATTTCAGTTTTGGAAATCTGTAACAGATAATATAAGCATCAGTACATAAGATATATCTATAAAGATATTTATTGAAGGATTATTTATAAAGGAATAAAATCTGGAAACTACTTGAAAGTCCACCAATAGGTTGAATAAATTGTGATATATCTAACCTATGAAATATTATGTAACTATTTAAAACAATGGGCTGAGTCTTTGCACATTGACTAGCGAGATGTCCACGGAAATTGTTAAATGAAAAGAACAAGATTCAAGGTAATATACTCAGAAGATCACAATTTTATTTAAAATGTCTTTTGTTGATCTGGATCAACATGGGGTAGTAGGAAGATCCTGAGCTCATCTCCTTCTATGGATGCACCAAGACTACAACTACTTATAGAACAACATCTCCAAGAATGACCTGAAGACCACAGAACAGATTTTCTACAACAAAGGATATAAACAAAAGGCCACACTAAGGAGAGGCAGAGATGCATCTCATCAGAATCCACACTCTTGATGCAGCAACCCACGAGCAGGAGGAATATCAAAACTACAAAGGTCTGCTCAAAGTAATAAAGCCCTATGTCAGACTACCCAGCCCAGAGGACTACAAGGTAAGTCCTCATGATGTGTGGCTTTGAAAACCAGCCAAGCTTATGTCCAGAAGTGCCAGAGGGCTGTGGGAGACAGAAGTTATACTCTTGATGGTTTCATGTATATAGTCATTTTCTCCAATGCCCAGTTTCAGAAGTAGCAGCTTAAAGAGTCCCTGTGTCATATGAGAAAGAGATAAATTGACCAATTTTAGGACTCATGATAGAGGGGAATCTGGTGAAACTTTCTCTAAGGATGGAATTGCCAATAAATGCCATTAAAACAAAAAATCTTCCACCTAGCTAACTTGACATTTTGGAGTGCCATTTCTGTCATTCTCCACCAACCTAACACCATGACCCCACCACTTTGGCCTCTCCAAAACTTCTCTGCCCTACCCCACTCAATGGGTCACCTTGGCCAACACCAGTGACCCTCCAAAAGTGCTCTCATCCCAGAGGGCCAGCATGCCAAAAGTAGTCATAGACAAGCCTCATAGTCAGCAGGGCCAGGGACAAGCCAAACTCACCAGGTGGGTGTCCGTAGCAGTCACGACCAACCCATATAATCAGCAATGCCAGGAACCAGCCCTATACATCAGCACACCCACAGAAGTATCAGCCAAGTTTCACAGCCAGCCAGTCTGGGGACCAACCCTGCTCGCCAGTGCACCCACAGCCATCACAGCCAACCACAACACATCTAGAACACCTGGCTTTGGTAACTGGAGAGATTGCAGCACTGGGCACCACAGGACATCCCACAAAAAGCAAAATAGCTGACATAACTAACATACAAACAAACAAACACAGAGAGTTAAGTAAAATAAGGAGACAAAGGAATACATTTAAAACAAAATTATAAGATAAAACCTCACAACACAGAACTAAAGGAAAGGCAGATAAGCAGTTTATCATAAAAAGAGTTCAAAGCAATAGTCATAAACATGCTCACCAAACTCAGGAGAAGAATGAATGAATTCAATGAGAGCTTCAACAAAGAGATTGAAATATAAAAAAAGAATCAAGCAAAACTGAAGAATAGATTAACTGGAATGAAAAATACAATAAAAGGAACCAACAGCACATTAGACTATGCAGAAGAATGGATCAGTGATATGGAAGACAAAATAGTGAAAATCACCCAACTGGAACAGCAAAGAGAAAAAAAGAAAATGCTTAAAAATGAAGATAGTTTAAGAGGCCTCTGGAACAATATTAAGCATGCTAACATTCACATGGTATTCCATGGTGGCTCAGGGGCAAAGAATCTGCCTGCCAATGCAGGAAATGCTTGTTCAATGCCTGGGTCAGAAAGATCCCCTGGAGGAGGAAATGGCAACCCAGACACAACCGAGCACACACACACATACACAACATTCACTAGTAAAGGTCCAGAAAGAAACAGAGAGAAAAGGACAAAAAACTATTTGAAGAAGTAATGGCTGAAAGCTTCCCTGACATGGTGAAGGAAACAGACATCTAAGTCTAGGAAGCACAGAGAGTCCCAAACAAGATTAACTCAAAGAGACCCACATCAAGAAAAATTATAATTAATATGTCAAAAGTTAAATATAATTATAGAATCTTAAAAACAGCAAGAAAAAAACAACTGGCTATATACAATGGAAGCTATAGAAGGTTGCCAGCTGATTTTTCAGCAGAAACTTTAGAGACAAGAAGGGACTGGCATGGTATATTCAAAGTTCTGAACATATACAAATGGAATATTCTCAGCTATTAAAAAGAATGCATTTGAATCAGTTCTAATGAGATGGATGAAACTGGAGCCTATTATATAGAGCGAACGAAGTCAGAAAGAAAAACACCAATACAGTATATTAACACATATATATGGAATTTAGAAAGATGGTAACGATGACCCAATATGCAAGACACAAAAAAGACACAGATATAAAGAACAGACTGTTGGACTCTGTGGGAGAAGGCGAGGGTGGGATGATTTGAGAGAATAGCGCTTAAACATGTATATTACCATATGTGAAATAGATCGCCAGCCCAGGTTCAATGCACGAGACAGGTGCTCAGGGCTGGTGCACTGGATGACCCTGAGGGATGGGATGGGGAGGGAGGTGGGAGGGAGGGTCAGGATGGGGAACACATGTATACCCATGGCTGATTCATGTGAATGTATGGAAAAAACCACCACAATACTGTAAAGTAATTAGCCTCCAATTAAAACAAAAAATAAATAAAAAGAAAATGAAAATTTACAACCAAAAATACTCTACTCAGCAAAATTGTTCAGAATTGAAGGAAAGATCAGGGGTTTCCCAGATAAGCAAAAGCTAAAGAAGTTCATCACCACTAAACCGGCCTTACAAAAAAACATTACAGGGACTTCTTTAAACAGAAAAGAAAAAGCCATATCTAGAAATAAGAAATTATGAATGAAAAACTCTCACTGGTAAAGACAAATATATAATAAAAGTAGTGGATCAAATACATATAAAGCTAGTATGAAAGTTGAAACACAAAAATAGTAAAATCATATATATCTAAAATAATATATAGTATTAAAATATGCAGAGCATAATGTCAAAAACTTAAAACTTGAGGGGGAGAGTAAAAATGTAGTGCTTTTAAAATGTGCTAGAATTTAAGCAACCATAAAATTAAATTATACTGCTATGTACATAGGTTTTTATATATAAACCTCCTGTTAACCACAAATCAAAAAACTGGAACATACACAAACAATAAAAAGAAAGGAATACACATGTAACACTAAAGATAGTCACCAAATCACAGGGGAAAAGATGAAAGAAGAAAAAACAGAACAGATTCACAGGCATAGAGAATGAACTTATGGTTGCCATAGGGGAAAATGGGGGAAAGAGACACTTAGGGAGTTCGGTGTGGATATGTACACACCGCTGTGTTTGAAATGGATAGCCAACAAGGATTTGCTGTATAGCACAGGGAGCTCTGCTCAAGGTTATATGGCAAGGTTATATGGTTGGGAGGGAAGTTTGGGGAGAATTAATACATGTGTATGTATAGCTGAGTCACTTTGCTGTCCATATAAAACTATCACAACATTACTAATTGGCTATATTCCAATATAAAATAAAAAGTTTTTAAAAATTGCAAAAAATAAATAAGAGAAGATCTACCAAAAAATAAATATATAAACAAATAGGACAGTTAACAAAATGGCAATAAGTACCTAGTTATCAATGATCACTTCAAATGTAAATGGACTAAATGCTCCAATTAAAAGACATAAGGTGGCTTGAATGGATAAAAAATAGCACGTTAGGTATATGCTGCCAATAAGAGGCTCACTTCAGAGCTAGACACCATAGACTGAGAGGATAGAGAAAGATATTCCATGCAAATAGAAACAAACAAAAAACCTGGAGTAGCAATACTTATATCAGAAAAAAAATAATCTTTGAAACAAAGAATACAACAAGAGACAAAGCCATTACATAATGATAAAGTATTAATTCAACAAGAGGATATATCACTTGTAAATATCTATAAATTCAATATATATGCACTGAAATACATAAGGCAAATATATAAAGAGAGAAATAGATACTGATACAATCAGGCAATTTTAACACCTTACTTAAAAAAAAAAATCAAGTCATGTCCAACTCTTTGGGACCCCATGAACTGTAGCCCACCAGGCTCCTGTGTCCATGGGGATTCTCCAGGCAAGAATAATGGAGTAGGTTTCCATGCCCATCTCCAGGAGATATTCCCAAACCAGGGATCTAACCCAAGTCTTCCACATTGCAGGTGGATTCTTTACCGTTTGAGCCACCAGGGAAGCCCAAGCATACTGGAGTGTGTAGCCTATCTCTTCTCCAGGGGATCTTCTCAACCCAAGCATCGAACCAGTGTCTCCTGCATCGCAGGGGGATTTTTTTTTATCAACTGAGCTACCAGGGAAGCCCATAGATTGTCCAGACCAAAAACATAAACAAGGAAACATTGGCCTTAAATGATACATTAGACTGGATAAACTTAATAGATACATATACAATGTTTCACCCCAAAATGGAAGAGTACACATGTTGTTTCATGTGTACATGGAACATTCTCCAGGATAGATCACATATGAAGCCACAAAACAAGTCTCAACAAGTTTGAGAAGACTGAAATAAAATCAACCATTTTTCTGATCACAACAGTGTAAGACTAGAAATCAATTACAAGAAAAAACCTGCAAAAAAAAAAACACAAAACACTTGGAGTCTAAGTAGCATGCTACCAAATGACCAATGTGTCATTGAAAAGATCAAAGAGGAAGCCAATAAATATCTACAGACAAATGAAAATGAAAATGTTCCAAAAGCTATGGGACAGAGCAAAAGCAGTTATAAGAGGGAAGTTTACAGTGATACAGGCCTACCTCAGGAAAAATCTCAAATAAACAATCTAAGTTTACATTTAAAGGAACTAGAAAAAGAAGAACAAACAAAGCCCACAGTTTGTAGAAGGAAGGAAATGACAAAGATCATATTGTAAATAAAATAGTGTATAAAAAAAGCAATAGAAAATTTAGGGCTGCTTCTTCAAAACGATAAGCAAATTTGATAAACCTTTAGCTGGACTTATTAAGAGAAAAAGAAAAACAACCCAAGTAAATGAAATAAAAAATGAAAAAGGAGAAGTTACTAAATACACCACAGAAAAACCAAGTGTCATGAGATAACTACAAACAACTATGCACCAACAAATTAACAAAGAATAAATGGATAAAGCCCTATAATCATAAGATCTTCCAAGACTGAAACAGGAAGAAGTAGAACATATGAATAGATGGATTACTCATAATGCAATTGAATCTGTAATCAAAAAACTCCTAACAAGCAAAAGTTCAGGGCCAGATGGCATCACAGGTGAATTCTACCAGATATTTAAAGAGTTAATACCTGTCCTCAAATTATTCCAAAAAAATAAACAGGAATAAATGTTTCCAAACATATTCCATGAGGCTAGGATTACCCTGAAACAGAAGCCAGGCAAAGATATTACAAAGAAGAAAATTGCAGGCCAGTATCCCTGATGAACATAAATGCAAAAGTTCTCAACAAATTATTAGCAAACCAAATTTAACAATACATTAAAAGGATCATATACCAGTGGGATTTATATTAGGGATACAAGAATGTTTCAACATTCGTAAATCAGTGAACATGATACACTATGTTAACACTGTGTAAAAATCATATGATTTTCTTAATAGATGTAGAAAAAGCATTTGAAAAAATTCAACATCCATTTATGTTAAAAACTTCCAACAAAATGAGTATAGAGGGAACATCCCTCAGCATAATAAAGGCCATATATGGAAAATCCACAGCTCACATAATTCTCAACCACGACAAGCTGAAATTTTTTCCTCTAAAATCAGCAACATCTCAAGGATTCACACTTTTGCCACTTTTATTCAATATTGTATAGGATGCCCTAATCACAATAATCAGACAAAAAAAAAAGATAAAAGGCCATCCAAATTGGAAATGAAGAAGTAAAACTGTCACTACTTGTACAGACAAATACTATATAAGAAAACTCTAAAGACTCCACCAGAAACTATTAGATCCTATAAATAAATTCAGTAAAGTTGTAGTTACAGAGTCAATACACAGAAACTTTTTGCATTTCTATACACTAATAGCAAGCTATTAGAAAAAAAGTAATAAAATAATCCCATTTACAATTGAATCAAGAAGTATAAAATACCTAGGAATAAATTTCATCTAGGAAGTGAAAGACCTATACTCAGGAAACTATAAGGTACTGATGAAAGGAATAGAAGATGATACAAATAAATGGAAATATACATCCTGTATGGGGCTCCTTCCCTGGTGGCTCAGACGGTAAAGCATCTGCCTGCAATGCAGGAGACCCAGGTTCGATCCCTGGGTCAGGAAGATCCCCTGGAGAAGGAAATGGTAACCCACTCCAGTTCTCTTGCCTGGAAAATCCCATGGTCGGAGGATCCTGGTAGGCTACAGTCCATGGGGTTGCAAAGAATCGGACACGACAGAGTGACTTGACTTTCTTTCTTTCTTTCTTTCTGTACCCTGTGCTCACGGATTTTAAGAATTAATATTGTTTAAAATGGTCAATCCAAAGATTCAATGAAATCTCTATCAAAATCCCAGTGACATTTTTTACAGAACTAGAACAGACAATCTTAAAATTTGTATAGAGCCATGGGGTGGGGGGGGTGTTCATTGGAAGGACTGATGCTGAAGCTGAAACTCTAATACTTTGGCCACCTCATGGGACGAGTTGACTCACTGGAAAAGAGTCTGATGCTGGGAGGGATTGGGGGTGGGAGGAGACGGGGACGACAGAGAATGAGATGGCTGGATGGCATCACCGACTCGATGAACATGAGTTTGAGAGTCCGGGAGTTGGTGATGGACAGGGAGGCCTGGCGTGCTGTGATTTATGGGGTCACGGAGAGTCGGACATGACTGAACGACTGAACTGAACTGAACTGACTGATTTAAAACTTTACTACAAAGGTATAGTTATCAAAACTATATGGTACTGGCACCAAAACAAAATTAAATACACATATTAGTGGAACAGAATAAAGAGACCAGAAACAAACCTTGCTTACATGGCCAATTAATTTATTATAAAATGGCTATGAATATACAGTGGGGAAAAGACAGTCTCTTCCATAAATGATGCTAGGAAAATTGGACAGCTACATGCAGAAGAATGAAAGTGGACCACTTTTTCAGGGGTAGGGGGGCCACTTTCTTATTCCCTAAACAAACAAGAAAGCAAAGAAAAAGCACCCAAAAAATGGATTAAAGATAAATATAAGACCCGAAACTGGACACATATACACCCATGGCTGATTCATGTCAATATATGGCAAAAACCACTACAATATTGTAAAGTAATTAGCCTCCAATTAAAATAAATATTTTTTTAAAAAACTCCATAAATAAAACATAGGCAACATACTCTGACATCCATCTTAGCAATAATTTTCTGAATCTGTCTCCTCAGAAAAGGGAACAAAAACAAAAATAAAGAAATGGGGCTATATAAAACTAAAAATGGGGCTATATGAATCTACTTTGCATGGCAAAATAAACAATCAACAAAACTTAAAGACAAGCTATGGCATGGGAGAATGTATTTGCAAATCATTTATCTGGTAAGGTAATAATATTCCAAACATACAAAGAACTCATACAACTCAATATAAAAAAATCTGATTGAAAATTGGCAGAAGATCTATATTTTTCCAGAGAAGACATACAATTGGCCACCAGGTACATGAAAAGATGCTGAATATCACAAATCACCAGGAAAATGCAAATCAAAACCACCATGAGATATCTATTACCTCACACCTGTCAGAATGGCTATTATCAAAAAGGCTGAAACTAACAAGTGTTGCTAAGAACGAGGGAATTCATGAGCACTCTTGGTAAGAATGAAAACTGTGCAAGCACTATGGAAAAGAGCATGAAGTTTCCTTGTAAAATTAAAAATATAACTACCATCAATTCCCCTTCTGAACAATTATCAGAAGAAAATGAAAATGTTAATTAGAAAAAAATATATATATACACCCCATGTTCATTTCAGCATTAATTACAATAGTCAAGATATCGAAGCAACTTAAATGACAATCAACAGATGAAAGGATAAAGAATATCTGATATATATTGTACATATGGATACATATATAATATAGTGAAATATTTTTCAGCCATAAAAAGGATGAAATTGTGCCATTTGCATACAACATGAATAGGACTAGAGGGTGTTATGCTAAGTTAAATAAGTCAGTAAGAAAAGGAAAATACTATAATGCTTCACTTATATGTGGAATCTAAAAAACAAATCAAATGAACAAACAAAATAAACCAGAAATAGATCCATAGAAATAGAGGGAAAAACTGATGGTCCTTGAGGGGTTGGGTGAAATAGATGAAAAGATTAATAACTACAAACTTCCAGTTATAAAATAAATAAGTCTCTGGGATGTAATGTACAGCATAGGAAATATAGTCAATAATATTGAAATAACTTTGTTTTGTGACAGTTATTAGATATTGTGGTGATCATTTTGTATTGTATATAAATGTCTAATGTCTACGTTGTACACATGAAATTGAAATAATATTTAAGTCACTTATGTAAAAAGGAAAAATAATGTAAAAGAATATTCTTTGTTATGGACTTGCTTAGGTTTGTAATAGCATGGTGAATTGTGTCGTAAATATAAATACTCTTAACTCTTGGAGAGTGAGAATGCAAAGGTGAAGATGGAACTATTATGCTTTACTCTTCAGTTCAGTCACTCAGTAATGTCCTATTCTTTTTGTGACCCCATGGACTGCAGCACACCAGGCTTCCCTGTCCATCACCAACCCCCAGAGCTTGCTCAAACTCATTTCATCGAGTCAGTGATGCCATCCAAACATCTCATCCTCTGTCATCTCCTTCTCCTGCCTTCAATCTTTCCCAGCATCAGGGTCTTTTCCAATGAGTCAGTTCTTCACATCAGGTGGCCAAAGTATGGGAGTTTCAGCTTCAGGATCAGTCCTTCCAGTGAATACTAAGGATTGACTTCCTTTAGGATTGACTGGTTGAATCTCCTTGCAGTACAAGAGACTCTCAAGAGTCTTCTCCAATACCACAGTTCAAAAGTATCAATTCTTCGGTGCTCAGCATTCTTTATATTCCAACTCTCACATCCATACGTGATTACCAGAAAAAACACAGCTTTGACTAGATGGACCATTGTCAACAAAGTAATATCTCTGCATTTTAATATGCTGTCTAGATTTGTCATAGCTTTTCTTCCAAGGAGCAAGCATCTTTTTAAATTTCATGGCTACAGTCACCATCTGCAGTGATTTTAGAGCCCCCAAAATAAAGTCTCTCACTGTTTCCATTGTCTCCCCATCTATTTCCCATGCAGTGATGGGACCAGATGCCATGATCTTAGTATTCTGAATGTTGCGTTTTAAGCCAACTTTTTCACTCTCCTATTTCACTTTCATCAAGAGGCTCTTTGGTTCCTCTTCACTTTCTGCCATAAGGGTGATGTCATCTGCATATCTGAGGCTATTGATATTTCTCCTGGCAATCTTGATTCCAGGTTGTGCTTCATCCAGCCTGTCATTTTGCCTGATGTACTCTGCAAATAAGTTAAATAAGCAGGGTGACAATATACAGCCTTGATGTACTCCTTTCCCAATGTGGAACTAATCTGTTGTTTCATGTCCTGTTCTAACTGTTGCTTCTTGACCTGCATACAGATTTCTCAGGAGGCAGGTAAGGTGGTCTGGTGTTCCCATCTCTTTCAGAATTTTCCAGAGTTTGTTGTGATCCACACAGTCAAAGGCTTTGGCATAGTTAATAAAGTAGAAATAGATGTTTTTTGGAACTCTCTTGCTTTTTTGATGATCCAGGGATGTTGGCAATGCTTTACTCTATATACCACTAATTCATAGTTTTACTGTTACCCTCTTTTCACAATAAAGTTTTTTAGTTTCATAATTTTAATGAAATATATTTTTCCTCTAGATTTATATTTTCTTGATTTCTATGAAGTTGAGCAAGTTTTTAAATATTTATTGGTTATTTATATTTCTTCTTCTGTGAATTGCCTATTCCTAACTGGAAAAGATCAGTCTTCATTCCAATCCCAAAGAAAGGCAATGCCAAAGAATGCTCAACCTACCGCACAATTGCACTCATCTCACACACTAGTAAAGTCATGCTCAAAATTCTCCAAGCCAGGCTTCAGCAATATGTAAACCATGAACTCCCAGATGTTCAAGCAGGTTTTAGAAAAGGCAGAGGCACCAGAGATCAAATTGCCAACATCCGCTGGATCATGGAGAAAGCAAGAGAGTTCCAGAAAAACATCTATTTCTGCTTTATTGACTATGCCAAAGCCTTTGACTGTGTGGATCACAATAAACTGTGGAAAATTCTAAAAGAGATGAGAATACCAGACCACCTGACCTGCCTCTTGAGAAACCTGTATGCAGGTCAGGAAGCAATAGTCAGAACTTTATATGGAACAACAGACTGGTTCCAAATAGGAAAAGGAGTATGTCAAGGCTGTATATTGTCACCTTGCTTATTTAACTTACATGCAGAGTACATCATGAGGAACGCTGGGCTGGAAGAAGCACAGGCTGGAATCAACATTGCTGGGAGAAATATCAACAACCTCAGATATGCAGATGACACTACCCTTATGGCAGAAAGTGAAGAGGAACTAAAAAGCCTCTTGATGAAAGTGAAAGAGGAGAGTGAAAAGGTTGGCTTGAAGCTAAACATTCAGAAAACAAAGATCATGGCATCTGGTCCCATCACTTCATGAGAAATAGATGGAAAAACAGTGGAAACAGTGTCAGACTTTATTTTTGGGGGCTCCAAAATCACTGCAGATACTGACTGCAGCTATGAAATTAAAAGACGCTTACTCCTTGGAAGGAAAGTTATGACCAACCTAGATAGTATATTAAAAAGCAGAGACATTACTTTGCCAACAAAGGTCCGTCTAGTCAAGGCTATGGTTTTTCCCGTGGTCATGTATGGATGTGAGAGTTTGACTGTGAAGAAAGCTGATCGCCGAAGAATTGATGCTTTTGAACTGTGGTGCTGGAGAAGACTCTTGAGAGTCCCTTGGACTGCAAGGAGATCCAACCAGTCCATGCTAAAGGAGATCAATCCTGGGTGTTCATTGGAAGGACTGATGCTAAAGCTGAAACTGCAATACTTTGGCCACCTCATGCAATGAGCTGACTCACTGGAAAAGCCTCTGATGCTGGGAAAGGTTGGGGGTGGGAGGAGAAGGGGACGACAGAGAATGAGATGGCTGGATGGTATCACCGACTCTGTGGACATGAGTTTGAGTGAACTCCGGGAGTTGGTGATGGACAGGGAGGCCTGGCGTGCTGTGATTCATGGGGTCGCAGAGAGTCGGACACAACTGAGCGACTGAACTGAACTGAACTGACCTGAACTTTTTCCCATTTTTCCATAAGGGAGATTTTTTTCCTCTATCAATTGTCAGTAGCTTCTTGTCTATTAGTGAAGTTAAGAATTTGTTTGTCATATATATTGCAAACATTTTTCCAGGTCCATTGACTTATTTTAGTTTTTATGTGGTCAAAGCTCTAAGTATTTTCCTGAAGCTCTTGAGATGTTAAGTTATAACTATAAGCTTTGATGCATATAAAATATTAAGTGAAATAAAGCAAGGTGCTGAGTGATATGTACAGTATACTCTTCCCTTCTCATTTAAAAAATAGAGGAAAATATATTATGTTTGCATATATTTTTATGAGCAAAGATGAAAGCATGGAAATATAAAACCCAGACTGTTAACAATGACTATCTCAGTGGTGTGAGATGGGAGGAGAAGTGATTATTAACTTCTCCTTTACACATCTCTATATGACTTGACTTGTTACAGCAAGTATGTATGGTTTTGAAAATGAAAAAAATACTAAAGAATACTATCATTGTGCTTTCAGTATCCCCCTTGGATGAGAATGTATATCATGTAGGTCATGTACACTCCACAGATTCCTCTTGGAAGCTCTACAACAGGAATAATTGGTTGGATTTGTTCCCTAAATTATGGTTGGGAAAGTAGCATAGTCACAAATTTCCAGAAGTAACACACTGCCTCTCCAAGACACACACACACGCACACATCCTGACCTTAAAGACCCTCCTTAATGTTTGAACACCACAAAGAGAAAAAAAGAATAAATGGAAATAGATATTTGCAAATTGTGATGAGAGTACACTTGGTGTGGTATCCCCTAGGATCAGAAGGATGCTAAAGGGAGAGGGAAGGAGTGGTGGCAATGTTTGCATTGCTTGGCACTTGTTCCACATATAAAAATAGCTAGTTATGTCTTTGCATTCTAACCAAGTGTAGCATTTGTTCTGTGACTTTATATAAAATGTAGTTTCATGGGTGTGGCTTAAGGATAGTACATGTCCCTAAGTTGGAAACAGAATAGCAATGTCTTCTGAGTAAATAGCCAGAGACCACAACATATAGAGGAAAAGAACTGTAGTTGCAGTTTCTCTCAATTGAAAAGGATTTAGAGTTGCTTTAGTTCAATCTATCTTCTAATCCATAAATTCTTTGTACAAATCCGGGGCAGATGATCATGTAGTCTCCACTTAAAATATTTCCAGTTAGAGAGATTACTTTCCTTTATAAAGCAGCTAATTCTTTACAGTGATAACTATTAGAATATTCTTCTTTGAATTTCTATGTTTTACCTTTTGGGACATATCCATTGATTCTCCTTTATTATGACTTCCCATTAAAAATATGTAAAGATAGCTACTCCATCCCCCTGAGTCTTCTCAAAAGGCTGTACATCACCAGTCCCTCAACCATTCCAAATGTCATAATTTCTAAATTATTCACCATTATTCACTACCCTAGCTTGGAGACTATTTAATTTGTTTAAATGTAATATTCTGAAATAATCATCCTCCATCAGGTGTATTTACCTGGGTACAATTAAGAAAACTGTCCTTGATTTGGTTACCTTACTGGTCCTTCTGATATCACTGCAATACTAGATTAACATTACCTTTTAAAGTTTGGTTTCATTCCTTCTTCTTTTGGAATTATTTGCTTTTCAAACCAAGATGTAAAAATTCACACTTAAATCTGTAAAATGTCATCTGGTTCGTTTAGACTAATTCTAGGCTCTTGAACAGTCTGATTCTCTTTAGAATTGATATTATGTTCTAGCCCATGCCCAGAGGGAATACATAAGGAAAATCAAGAGAAACAAAGCAGCCAAAAGCCTGCAGGAACTGGCCTTCATTTGAGTGTATTCTTCGCTTCACTTCAGTTTACCCCCTGCCTCCCTTTCCTAACCCCCTGCTCATTCATCATTCTAGCTTCCTGGCAGCTCCAGTCTCATCTCTAGTTTTATCTTCTCAGCTTGTCTGCTTCATTGCCTCCCAAACCTATGCCCAATTTATTGCTTGTCTTCTCTACCCTATTCTGGCCTTGGAACCCTTTCCTTTGAAGTAAACCTAAAGACTACCTTATGTCTCAGCCCAATCACTGCCTTTACTCTACTCCCTCCTTACTCGACCTTGGAGTGGCAGGCCTAAGAAAAATGCCATCAACCAATAGATTAATAATTCTTTACAGTTTGGGTTCATCAGCAAATGTTACATGCATGTCTTTCATGTTGTCACCTACAGCATCGATAAATAAGTTGAGCACAAAGACAAGGACAGAAAATCTGTATCACATTCTTTTTAGAGTTTCTGTCCTTAAGATTCTGTTTATTTTTCCACTAAATTTTAACAAATCTTATTTCTTAAATCATAGAGAGCTGCACTGTCCAGTATAGTGACCTTCAGCAACTGTATAATTTTAATTTATTCACTGTATAAATTATGCACTGTATAAACAAATTTAAATTTACCTTAATTAAAACTAAGTAAAATTAAGAATCCCGTTCCTAAGTTGTAACAGCCACGTTTCAAGTAATTGGCCACATGTTTCTAGAGGCTATCATACTTACCAGTGCAAATATAGAACATTTTACCACCACAGAAGTTCTATGGGATAGTGCTACTCTGGAATGTATATTTCATTATGCTCAGCATAACCTTATATCAGTATCACAAGTTCTCTTCAGTTTGCTATTGATTCATCAGTCAACTGTTTTGTTCATCTAATCATGACTTTCTGTGCTTTTTCCAGCCCACATTTGTCTATCTTGTGTAAGATGATATTATAAGATTCTTTGCTGACATAAAGACACATTGACTATAGGAGTAACCTCATCTACTTGGTGAGCAACTCATTTGATCAGTTATTTACTGCTTTACAACAATTCATCCCCAAATTTAGTGGTGTAAAAATATAGCCTTTTCTTATCTCTCATGTTTTCTATGGGTCATAAATTTAGGAGTGGCTTAGCTCAGGGTCTGTCATGAATTTGCAATCAGATGTTACCCATGAGTGTTATCATCTTAAGGCTTGAATGGGGCTACAAAATTCACTTCCAAAGTGACTCATTACACAAGTGGCAAGACGGTATAAATGTTGTCCTCAGTTTTTCTCCATGTAGGTCTCACCACAGAGCTGCTTCAATGTCTTCAAACCCTGGCAAATGGCTTCCACCAGAGCAAGCAATTTGAGACCCCTAGATAGAAGCTTCAATGTCTTTTATGACTTAGCTTTATAAAGCACATATTATCACCTCACCCATATTCTATTGGCCACACAGGCCAGCCCTCATCAACTGTGGGAGGACACCATATAAAGTCATGTCATGAATGATAAGATGCCTGGTTCACTGAGGGGTACCTACAAGGTTGATGTCACAAAATAGAATATGTTCAAAATAGAATATGAGCTGGTTTGTCACGGAGCCTTATCAACGTATCCCTGCTCCTGGGGACTACCTCTTAGGAGCCATCTATATAATATTCTGAGAGAATTCCCCTAGAACCAACATCAAGTTTTCTTGCCTGGGAAATTCCATGGACAGAGGAGCCTGGCAGGCTACAATCCATAAGGTCACAAAGAGTTGGACACAACTTAGCGACTAAACAACAACAACAATAGTCTCTAAAACCTATTTTTTTGTTCTGTTTTGAAAATTGGAATTTTGCCTGTTTTCAAATTTGCAACACTTCTTTCGTATTCCAAAGATCACCACAACCACATATGTAGGGTTTTAACTTTTTTTCTAGTTTTTCATTTTTCTGGGCCTAGAGCTTTGTCCCTATGTGCAACAGGTCAGTGCTCTCCATCAATTTTCTCTCTTCTCCTACACTATTGTGTAGTGTATCACAATATTTTCTGTTGAAGTAATATTCTCTCAGAACATTCTTGATTCTTTATGTATTTGTACATGTATGTGTTGCTTTCTACAAGACAGAACCATGGAAAAGAATCCCACTTCCCGAGATATAAATTAAAAAAGAGAAGAACAAAAGAATAAGGAGAGAGAACTATGTATGCAAGTGTTTTCTTAAAGCTTATCATTATAGAAAATGGTATACATCAAACTGTTAACAACTAGAGGGAGGGGATTGTGGTGGTAGAATGTGATGCGATAGAGAAAGTAGAGAGTGTTATCTTTTTCTGCATTCAACTTTGAGTTGTTTGACATTCCAATGCGTTGATATTTTCTAATACAATAGTATAAAACATTAAAAAATATGTTCACTATCATTATTATTTCTTTCCCTAGTGGCAGTGCTGTGATCTAGATTCAGGAAAATAGTGCCCATTTATTTCCAGTCATTAGTTTGTAGCATACTTTCATAATGATACTATTTCCATTTTCTCTTTCTTTTTAATCTTCAATCAAAAGGATATCCATTCTACTTAAGTAATGTATTCCTTTTTATGTAGATGTTTAAATTCTTAAGCTTCAGTGTTATTTCTCTTTTCTTTAATTTTTCTCTTTTCAAAACGCACACTCCACTGTGGATTGCTAGTTGCAACTCTTTTTGTAAGTCTCAGTAATATTATGGAGATTTTCACACACACACATACACACACACGCATGAATATACTTCAACTTTACTATGCTGTCTACACAATATGCTGCTGCTGCTGCTAAGTCACTTCAGTCGTGTCCGACTCTGTGTGACCCCACAGACGGAAGCCCACCAGGCTCCCCTGTCCCTGGGATTCTCCAGGCAAGAACACTGGAGTGGGTTGCCATTATGCATTCAGGGCCAAATCCAAGTTCTGTTGGATGTGAAGCTTTTAAAATTTGGGGCGCCCACTTCAAAATAGAATATAAAATTGCCAATACAGAATTACTAGTACCACTCCCAGGTCCTTAGAAGTGCAAGTGAGGTGTCTTGAAGTATAATCTTCATTACCATCACAGTAAATGTGTTTCTGCTGAGTGAGGCAAGCTGGCTAGCCTGAAGCTGCTGGATTGGGAATTCCAGGACTAGAATGGTATGGCCTTCAAAGAGTGAAAAAAATGGGGGAAAAGGAAGTCCCAAGGCTAACTTCAGAAATTCATGACTTTTGGTTTTAATTTCCCTGTTTTAGTTCTCTTTATAAAACAATTGTCTTTTTTTAGAGTAGCATTCCAGTTTTCAATAGCGACAAGACCCATGTTCAGCCGGGATCAGATTTCCAGGGCCCCATTTTAGAAACAAGCATAGCTCAAATCATGCCGAGCTTAAGAGCATTCCACGACAAGTAACAGAAGCTTTGCAAACTATGGTCAGAAGGCACATTTCATGACCTTTAGCCTGAGAAACATCAGGTTTTTTTTTTTTTTTTTTTTGCTTTGTCCTCAGAGGAGTGAGACAGGAAAAATCCAAAGAATCAGTGGCAAGATTGTTGGGGACTATAGCAGAAATCCTACAGTTTCAAAATTGTCTCCAAAGAAAAGAAAACCTTAAGCAGGTTCTTTCACCCTATGGTTCCCAAAGGAGGTTCCTCCTTCAGAAAGGAATCCCTCAGACTCTTAAAAGGTAGGCTGCCCCAGCTGGCTCACAAGTATACTGGGAAATATTGGACCTTGAGTATTTACAATCACAAATGTACAAAGTATCTTTTCAAGAAGATTGCTATGTAACCTTATTTGTAGGCAGCAAATTTGTCCTAATAGACGTTTACAAGATATATGTTTTCATACCCAAGGTGTCAAAGTAGAAGAAAAACAATAAATGGCAGACTGTTTTGTGTACTTAAATGCTTAATAAATTTCATTTTTAAAGTGTCTATTAAGATATATATTGCCAATTAATAAATGTATAAATGAAAAAAAGAAGGAAAAGCAGCCTAGACTCTTTTGGATCTGTATTTTTCATAACACACACATGCTCGTCAGTGTAATTTCTCCAGTTTATGGTAGTTAGCAATTTACATGAAAAAAAATGAATATGCAATGTTTTGTATACAAAGATGAAAGCAATGATATTGGAGTTTTCTTTTTTTCTAAAAAGGCATCGCTGGCTGCCCAGAGGTGAGGTGCTACCAAGGGCCAAAGAGTAGAGAGATGCACACTGGCCCTCTGGAGGATCAAACCCATACTCTTGGCACCATGTCTGCAGTACTCTTACCAACTGAGCTAACTGGCTGTAACCTTGCCATTTAGCATCTCAGGTCAGCTAAGTACGATTGCTCACAAACACAGCCTCCTACAAGTCTCCACTGAATAAGGTTTGTTCTCGGCCAAAAAATCTCTCTGGAAGGAATAAGAATGGATTTTAATATTTTGCAAGCATTGAAAATTGCTGTATTTTTTTCCTCTGGAAGTTTCTTAAGCTTGAAATCCATGGTTTTTCCCTATGAGGTGATCCACTTGGTAATCTCTGCTCAGGCAGGTCACTTGGGCTATAGCTGGGCTCCATTTCTTTTTATAAAGCCCTTGTTATTTCTGTTAGGAGGGCTTGAAGGCTGAAAAGGGGGAAAGGGGAACTGGATAGCTCAGGGGCCTAACTAATGTCATCTGATCTCACTTACCCTGAAGCTTTTTTGAATTTGGCTCCTCTTCACACAGTCTCAAAATATGCACTGACCCTTCAACAGTCATTGACAAGTGGGTTCTGGAGTCAGACGGCCTGAATTGGAAGCCAGATTCCTCCAATTACTAGCTGTGAGGCTTTAGGTAAGTTACTCCATCTCTCTGTGCCTCAACTTCCCTGCCTATGAGACAGAGATCATTTAAAAGCTGGAAGAATTTTTGACAAAATTAAATGAGATAACATACACAAAACACTTATTCCAGAACATTCCAGAATACTTATTCCAAAACACTTATTCCAGTATATAACATATACTCAATACATTTTAGCTATTAAAAAACAGCAACCAAAAGTCACAAAATGCACAGGGCTTTAAGATAACAGAATGGATTGGAGGAGAAAAGGATGGAATATATACAGGAAATAATGTATTTGCAGAAAAATTATTTCTGGGTAGAAGACAATCTGACAAGTTTCTAGACTTTGGATTGACTGGGGTTATTTTTATACAGTTTGAGGTCAGGAAAGAAAGAAAGAAGAAAAAACCACTTTGGAAGGGGGAAGGGGAAGTGATGGTTGTGGGGTGAGGGGAAAAGAAACCCTGAAGGTGGAAAACAAGTGCCCTACTTCAGGGTTTGTCTCAGCCTCGTGCTCAGGGGCCATCTATTTGCCTTCTGGTCAACTAGCCAGGCTGACCTTACCCACGCTGGCCACAAAAATCCCCATAATGCCAGCTTACAAGGCAAAGTTTCCAAGGTCTTCCATGACTCCTTTTTCCTTGAAAATAATAATAACTTTAAAAAATGTGTAGATTCTCTGTCAAGTTCTGGTCAAACACCTAGCTTCCCCTCCCCCCACCACGGGGGTCCCACCAGGCGATGTGGCTAATCCCTATGGAGTCATGAAGCCGCTAGCCTCCCACGGAGCCCTGCAACTAGAGAGCCCAATGATCTAGCCTGGATTCTTTTGCCTGGTCTGGACTTGTCCCCATAGACAGGCTAAAACAGTCTCTGCCATCGGGGGCTACAGGGCATTTCCCCACACCCTACAGTCAGCAAACCACGTTGTTAAAAAAAAAGTCTCAACACTTCTTCCCTTTAGCAAAGATTCTCTTTAGATATCCTTTAAATGTTGTATTTCTTGACTCTGTGTCTTGACTTCTAAAAACTAGTTATGTATTAAAAAGTGTAACTTCCTATTAACTAGCTCACTTGCCCAGCTCTAGTTATGAAATGTTATGTTCAGATTAATATTCAGAGAAATCTAGAAGAGTTTTACCGATCATACAGGAATTCTTAAACTGTTAAAAAGAGCAAGAGTTTGTGCGGTGGAGTTGTCAAGATTTGAATTCTTGGAAAATATAATTTGCTTGGTTTACATCATATTTGAATTAACACGAAAATTCGATCCAGAACAACAGAATCTCTTTTGGGGGGAAGGCAGTAGTTGGTTTTCCCCGCACCCGTTCACAGAGAATTTTCTTTATTTAGCGAGACCGGGTTCCCCAGATAGACTGGCGATTACAGAACTCACTGAGGTTCGGAGGTTAAGGAATGTAAAGGGGTCAAACTCGGAAATTGAAACAGACACGAAATAAACAAAATCCACCAATATATAAAGGAAGTAATAACAAAAGTGAAAGGCGTGGGTCAGAAATAGTGAGTTCCAGGTCTATGGGAAAAATTATTCCTTAAATCCTTCTAGAGGAGGTAGAAATTTTTCTTTCTTTTTTTGCTTAAAAAAGAAAGAAACCGGAAACAAACCCCCTACATCACGTTCGGAGCGAGGGTGCTCAACGTGGTCGATGAGCTCCAGGGGAAGTAAGCAGCTTTGGGACGTTTTCTAAAGTGTTCTTCGCAGTGCAAAAGCTTAGAATGCGGTTAGTTTTAGACACCGACTCCCTTTCCCATAAACTCTTCAAGAGGTGTCTTACTTCTCCAAGTTAAAGCGCCTTTGTCAGATTCTTTTTAAACCGTGTATTGGACCTCCTGCGCTTTCTGGGGAAACGGAGGCGAACAGCCTGAGCGTCCGGAAATGTTTTGCAAAGAAGGAGCGAATGAATGAAACCCGGCCAGAGAGCTGAAGACAGGGAAGGACGCAGGAACTTTCTCTGAGCTTTGCGAACGCGGCGAACTGCAAACTTAAGACCCGGGTTAACCAAAGTTTCAGAGACTCAGACTCTTAACTCCCAGCACCTGTGAACAGGTGCGGTTCCGACTGAACAGCCCGGGCCTGGTACCAGCTAGCCCAGGACTAGAAGAGATGTAATCCGCCTCGAGGGGACTTCGCAGCGGTCCAGTCCACGCTGCACTGCCTTCGGCTACTGGCCTCGAAGGCCAAGCCGCGGCAGCCCCTGCGGCACACTTGATGTTCTCTACGGGCCCCGCCCGCACCGGGGACTCGCCTAGGTCGGATCCTTAACCCAGTGGTAAGTTATTTCCTTATCTCGCTTGATGGGTCTTTGCAGCAAATGAAGCAATAGAATCAGAGCAGAGAGAGAAGGCAGGCAACTAGAAAAGTCCCAAGTGTTTCGTGGAGAGTTGAGGGCGCGGGCTGTTTGGACTGTGGTAGGGCTGTGGGGCCCAGACTGGGAGCGGCGCGGAGCGGGACCAGTTTTCCGGGGCTGGCAGCTGCCTCGAAAAAGTTTCCTGTGGAACACCCGCCGGCGGGGGCGGCGGGCGCAGCGGCCGACTCAGGAGGGGGCGGGAGGGGGCTGCAGGGCCGGGGCCGGGCGCCGGGGCCGGCTGGCGAACCGTTATAGCCCTTCAGCACCTCCCTCGGTCACCGGCCCCCTCGCCCGCCTCCCCGGCGCTCGGTTGCCCACCTGGCGACGTGACGCTGCACCAATCCCCTTCGAGCTGCTCCCCGGCCCCCTCCCCTAGCGCCGCCCCCCTCCCCACCCTGAAAGAGGCGCGCCCGGCCCCGGGCAGACGCCTCGCTCTCGCCCGCGGAGCACCCTTCTCGCTCCGTGGTCTCCGGGACGGACGCTCGGACTCTTCTCTCGCCTCAGCCAGACTCGCTTTCCCGCCTCGCAAACTCCAGCTTCCCTCCACTCCTCGCTCTTTTCCCTCCACTTTCCCCTCCTCTTTCTCCCACGCCGCCAGCCCTGAGTCCCCGCTCCTCTCCCTGGCCCTCGCCCTTCCCCTCTCCTCGCTGGACTTCTGTCCGCTTCCACCTCGGACTCCCGCGAGGGCGCCTGACCTGGTCGCCCGCTCTGCTTCCCCTTCGAAGCCATGGCGGGACCTGGCGGTTGGAGGGACAAGGAAGTCACGGATCTAGGCCACTTGCCGGTGAGTAGGGGATGCCCGTCGACCCCCAGCCCCCCAAGGGCTGTCTTCTGAGAGTTCTGAGCATCCAGGGAGGGGACCGACGACCCGGAGCCTGGCTTGGCCAGAACTTCCAGGAGCCCGCGAGGGCGGGAGGGAGCCCCCAAGAACGGACTTTGGGAAGGACGCCCCTCGGGGCACCCGAGTCGCTCCAAACTCACGGAAAGGCGAAGGGCCGGGCTTAGACGGGGGTGGTGGAGAGAGGTGGCAGTGGGATGGTGCGAGCCACAAACAGCGGGAGCTTTTCCCAATGTGGCCTCTTTGGTCTAGTGGCGCTTGGGTACTTGTCCTAGCGGGGGCCCAAGGAGAACGACGACGCGTGGCTTCCTGAGAGCACTCCTGTGTCACCTCGCTGCCCCGTCGTTTGCTGCTGCTTTGGCCAGAAGGGATGCCCACTCTCTGCTTGACCTTTCCTTCTAGGTGACAGCGGGCCAGAAAATCAAACCGTTGCCATCTCGCTTTCGAATGGCACTTTCCAAAACCTTATTCTGCCAGGGCACTAATTACGTTTTAGTATTGTGGGAGCTAAAGAACTCGACGGCTTGAGGAAGAAGTGAATTCTTCACACCCCAATTTGTGTTTAAATGGTATTGCGCTCAGTTGCTAATCACTTGCTAACTTTTGTGGTTTTCGTTTGTGGATTCTCCTTTTCCCAAATTGCCCAGCTTTCCTCCGGAGTTGTAATTGATTGGTGAGCTATTATCACTGTCGTTATTAGTAGACTTAATTTTTTTTTTTTAGCAGCGCCGTTTATTTCATTGGCATCTGGTTTCTGGCAGATGTTGGATCCTACCCAAATCCGTTTTTCAAGTCCCTTGAACTGGCATTTCACTCGCACCCTCTCTTGAATGTAAAGGGTCCCTGGACTCTCCGAAAGGGAATAAGCATGCACCCATGTTGGAAAGATGGCCAAGCAACTGTATAGTTCAGGGCAGTGGCCTGCTTGCTTTGGGAAAAGGTAAATATTAACCTTGAGATTATAGAACTATTCAAAGTATCAGTGCCATAATTGTATACATATTTACATTTAAATATTGTCCTATTGATGATGGCATCAAACACTGGGCATTCGCCAAGCCTCACCTATACAATTTGACACTAAAACAATGTGGAGGAGGAGATGATGCACATAGGTAACATTTTAGCAAATTGTTCTCAGCCTTTTTTAAAGGGAGCCTCAGTATAAACATGTGGAATTACAGATAATCAGCATTGCGGTTATTGATGCAGCTTCATAAACACACAGAATTTTAAAGAGTATTCTCCCACTTGGTGTGTACATGAGATTTCTGGAATATGGAGGCCTCAATTGGTGGTTTCCTTTCTGAATAGCACTTTCATATTCTGACTAGATTTGCTCCCAAGTGTAAAACCAACAAATGAAATGTTGCCCTCCTCCAACATTATCTGTGTATTGTGGGGGAAAGCGGAAAAAAAAAAAGCAAAAGCAAACTAGGGTAAATAAGGAAACCACACATAGATAGGCAAGCTGAAATAAACTCTTTTGAAAATTGACTAAAGGCAGGAATGGGAAAGACCTCCTGGAAATGACAGAGCAAGGAATCCCAAAAGCAAGGAGGAAAAGGAGAAGGGGTTTGATTGCCGCAAAAAATGGGGGAAAATGGCTCAGACTACCTGACCCAGTCATGGCCTGGGACATAAGAACTTAGTGAGAGCCAAGATGATAAAGGGAAAGGCTGCAGTTCAGTGAAGTATTAGTTTTCTGGGTGTTGGTGGAGGGGAGAGAGATGAGGGTAGTTTTTAGTGCAGCAGTAGGGAGAAGATACAAAACCTCAGGGCATTGATGTTTGGCTCATTTCACAGACTTTATGAAAAATCTCATTAAGTCCTCAGCTTCTAACAGTTTCTAAATTTCTATTATATAGGAGCCATTTTATATCATGGAAATCTTCACCATGTGAACAAATTATGCCTAAGTCTCCCTCTCAATATCCATCCAGGTCTAAACCCTAAGAAATCAAGTGGAAGAAGAGCACCCCCTTTAGAATTTCTTTTTTTTTTTTTTACATCAAATTTTTAGAGATGTGAAAAGTTCACTGTTGCTTTGGTCACTGAGGTATAGATTAGTGATTTCTTTTCATTTGACTTATGTCCTAAAGTTGGTAAAGAAATAAGAATAAATAAAGAGGTCAAGAGATCTAAGTTACCTGTTTGGAATTTTGCATTTTGGTGCAAAATAGACATGATAAAGCAAGCAAAGAAACCTGCGTACACTGAGATCCCTTGTGATAATTATCCTCAATAGGATGTATATGAGATAAAAAAGTTGGCATTTGTCAACACCAAGTATACCAACATGGCAAAAGCCAGATAATGAGGGGGATTCAGATGTTGAGTTTCATGTTGAGCAAAAAAGAATCAAGTCATGCAGAGTATGCTGCTGCTGCTGCTGCTAAGTCGCTTCAGTCATGTCCAACCCTTTGCGACCCCATAGAAGGCAGCCTAGGAGGCTTCCCCGCCCCTGGGATTCTCCAGGCAAGAACACTGGAGTGGGTTGCCATTTCCTTCTCCAATGCAGGAAAGTGAAAAGTGAGAGTGAAGTTGCTCGGTCATGTCGACTCTTAGCAACCCCATGAACTACAGCCTATCAGGCTCCTCCGTCCATGGGATTTTCCAGACAAGAGTATTGGAGTGGGTTGCCATTGCCTTCTCCCATGCAGAGTATAGAATATTTAAATACAGGTGTAGTTTAAAACTGATATATTATGTCCGTTTCAGGGCTGGCCAGCTAAATGACCACAAGACAAGGACCTTTGAGAGAAGTCAGGCTGGCTGTACAAATTGTGATTTAAAGAAAGTGGTAAAAGGTTATTTGACACTTTTGCTATTAGATATTTTTTAAAACCTAAAATAGTAAGCAACAATGAAAGCTGTGGAAACATGGAGAGAGGCGGGAAACTGTACATTTTTTGCATAATTCCCTAAAGTTAAAGACATAAAATAAGAAAGTGAACATAATAATCAGAGAACGAGAGGTGGGTAAACTACATCTTCTTTGTTAATTAATGGGTTACTATCATTTTTCCATTTTCGCTGACTAACTATTGAATAAATATTTCCTACAGGTGAAAAACAGAAAAGAAAATACAGAGATTTGTGGTTTGTGCTTCCTTTTTTGAAAAAAGAATTGCAAAAGCCTTATGTTTTATATATGTAAAACATTATATGTAGGTATGTGTTTGTGTATATGTGTGTGTGTATATATCTCTATATATATTTGTAATCTGTGTGTGTTTCACATTGCCTGCCAACAGCAATACCTGGGGATATATATATATAAAGTTTTTCCCCTAGTATACATATGTCACTCCATCCTTGGAACTGAAAACTATTTCTTCATCTCCAAATCTGGCATGTCTTTCACTGTGATAGTCCCTTTGCCTTCTGTGCCCAGTATGGTAATGACATTCCTCACGACTGTGGCCTTGGTATTTGACACTGCCATGTGTAGTCCTAATCTATATTGGGGTCAGGATTAGACAGTCCTGGAGGACAGTAGTGGCAGAGGTGATCTGAAATAGTACATGATCCAAAAAACTATATTTGAATTACATTAGGTTTATATTTAAATATAAACTGCCAGCTCTCCCAGTCTCCCACCACCCTGGGTGGAAGACCAAGCCTACCTTCCACACTCAGTCATGAGAACCTTACACTTTCTCAAATCCCTTGCCTCCTATTTGGAATCAGTTTTACCTTCTAGTCCACAAAGATTGAAATATTCAGCATATCCTCCATTAGGTATTCTAGAGCATCACCTCAACACAGCATTGTACTTCAGCCAGTTTTCTCAGTCCCCTGCCCCAATATCTAGAGCAGTAGGTTTTATGTTAGTGCACCAGAACAGTTCTCAAGAATGAGCTTGGAGCCCATCCACAGAAATGCTGTTTTCATATTTCCATGGATGGGAATCTGTATTTTAAACAAGAATCTGCAGATGAGTCTCATGTTGGGAGAGTCTGCCGTCCACAGTTTGAGAAACACTGGTCTAGAGGAAGAGATTGTCCTTTTTAAATTTCCACATGAATTGTGAAGCCCACTAGTCCAAATATCTCTGAAACTTACTGACACTTATTTTGTTATATCTGCCATTTCCAGTTTCTATATCCATAAACTATTTTCTTAAAGTCACTATATCTAATATTTGAAACAAAAAAAACAATAGCCTCTGCTATTCCTTCTAGGTACCTGCAATCTCTTTTCTTTCTTTAGCTAACTACTAGAATATGTTCTGTGCTTTTCTTTTACTGCCCTAAATCTGAAATGTATTGCTACCTATGTTGACCATTTATCATTTCCCCACTGTTCTTAATTTCTGCTGTATTTGGTTCTGTAGATCTCTCTCTGCGTCTCTTCCATGACCGGCAAACACTGCCTTCTAGTGGTTCTTTTTCTACTGTTACCCTTAACCCCAGCCCTTAATAAAAGTACCCATCAGTGTGATCATTTTCTTACCTCTTCTTGAATTCAGAAGACCGAAATATCTCCCTGAAATTCTAGATTTCAGGGGGCAAACAGACTAGGACTTTTAAATTGCAGGAGTTTTTTAGACATGTGTTTGCCTGACATTTTACAATTCAAAATGTTTTAAAAATTAGACTTTCAGTACTATCTTTTGAGGAAAACTTTCACAAATTAAGGTTTCTTGTTAACTATTTTTTTAACCAAATGGAACACTGAAGTAGGTACTGAACCACCAAATATTTTCTAAATTAATATAACAGTCATAAATATAAATATATCTTTCCTCTTCTGGTTTTCTTGAAGTGAAGTGAAGTGGGCTTCAGAGGTTAAAGCGTCTGCAGTATCAGGGCAGAGGAGAGGACCAAGTAATCATAAAGACCCTGCTAGTGAGAATCTTTCAATTTCACAGTCACCAAAAAAACCGAAAAAAGTTGACTTCTCAGTACTTCCTCCCTTGGGAGCCTAGAATAAACTTTCTCTGACTATAATTCAGTGGAAAATTTGATATAAGAAATTGTGTAATGTTATCCTAGTCATTAGCATAGACCCCTCCTCTTTTTGCCCAGTTTGACAGTCATTTAGTTTTGAAAGATTAATGTGGAGACAGAAACAAAAAATCTTGTATAAAACTAATGAAAAAAATACTCTTAGAATAAATGAATACTAGATTTAGCTTCCATTAAGAACAGAAGAAAAAGTTTTTGAAACCTTCTTTAATTAAGTATGAGCATGAGGAGAATGAATTTAAGATGTTTCAGTCATTTGTGAGCAGGAAGAAATTTCTAAACAATATGAATATAGATAAAATAAGGCCTCCAAGAATCACACAGGCATTTTATTCTCCCATTTGTTTCCTTGGCGTCTTTATTGAATAAATAGATACTTGAGTTCAAGTATGAGTACAGTACTTACATTATTGAGGGCTAGAAAAGGAATTAAAGAAATCAAAGACTGTGTTCAAAGATTTGGAAATAAACATGTTCAGATAGTGCAGTAATTCTCTGATATATGGTATCTTTTCTTTTTTTTAAGCTAAAATGCAGCCTCAGCTAGAAAAAGAATGGTTTACCAATAAGAACCAGCTAACGTAGTTGATTCTTTTGACCAGTGACTAGAGGTTATTTCTCCAGAATTAATAATGTCTCACATAAATTCTGCAAAGATCTCCTTTAAACAAATATGTTAAATTGATAAGTTCTTCAAGCCAAACCTTAGGAAATTCTTTGTTGGCTAACATTTTCCTGTAATTTTTTCAATGAATTATAACAACAATGATATGGTTATTATCAAAACTCTCTATACATCTCTTTTTACTTTCATTATATTCTCAAAATTATAATTTAAAAAACTTTGTATTTTCATTGGAAGTATTTCCCAGAACTGTTTTCCTACAATGATATTGTGCATATTGTGGCACTGATTTTAATGAGAATTTTAAGAAATTAGCCTGCTAGCAATTGTCATATCAGTGCATTGGAAGCATCTGGATTTTCGAATGTCAGAATCTGATTTTTTTCCAAAGAATTTTAGAGCTAGGAAGTCACCTAACACAGCACCTTTATTTTATATATGTGAAAACTGAGTCCCAGAGAGAGTAAGTAACTTACACACAGTCATACAGTTAATTAAAGGCAGAACTGGGGCTAAACTTCCAGTCTCCTGACTCTGTCCAGGTGAATATTTGTTGATTAAAGTAATCCCAGAGCTGTGTCATTTTCCTATGACAGTTTTGCTAGATTACACAAATATCACAACAATTTAAAGGAGTCTATAATTTCAGTCATATACATTGCATTTGCTCAATAGTTTTTCTGTTTAGCTCATATTTGTCACAGTGATAAAAATATTTTCAAACAAGGTTACATGAAGTTTGTGTATATAAAATGTGCTTTCTATACGGCATGTGAATTTCCAAGAGTTTGCCAATGCTCCTGTTACTTTGTGTGTAAATTGGCATCTACTCATATCTCATACATGTTTTGCCAAAATAGCATAAGCTGCTAGGATAAAAGTTTAAGTAGTGATAAAATTCAAGAAACCATGTTTTGTGGTGAACAGGAAATTAATATCAATATTTTAAGGTAAGAAAATAATGTTTAAGGATGAATGTGGAAACCTCAGGAATCTGTTGATAAACATGTTGTATTTTGCCTTCATTGATGTCACATTTAAGGTTAAGACACAGACTGTATCACCAGTGAATTTGTGCCATGAAAACATATTCAGCTGATGTAAAGATTAACTTAAAGACAAACAAAAGGAACTCTTTTTTTAAAATGATACTCTTTTATTGCCATGATCATGTTTCGTTGTTCATATTTAGAAACAATGTTCTTCTTAAGAATTGTGTGTGTGTGTGTGTGTTAGTTGCCCAGTCATGTCCATCTCTTTGCAACCCCATGGACTGTAGCCTGCCAGGCTCCTATGTCCACAGGCAAGAATTCTGGAGTGGGTTGCCATTTCCTTCTCCAAGGGATCTTCCTGACCCAGGGGTCCAACCCAAGTCTCCCGCATTGCAGGTAGATTCTTTACTGACTGAATCACCAGGGAAATTGCTATTATGTAAATAAACAATTTAGACTTTATAGCCAATATCTACTTATCATTATGTATCTACTCAATATTACCGTTACTGAATGAGAAACTTTCTGCCTTTCTGGTTAGCACTCAAAAGATGGATATGAAAAGAGTTTTTCATTGCAAGTAAATGAATTTCTTTCTACTTCTAATAGTATTTCTAATTAAATTATGAATATGCCTCACCTAGATATGGTTGTACCAATTTCACAGTTTTATGATAATCACACTTGTACCACAAGGAGATCCAACCAGTCCATTCTAAGGGAGATCAATCCTGGGTGTTCATTGGAAGGACTGATGCTAAAGCTGAAACTGCAATACTTTGGCCACCTCATGCGACGAGTTGACTCACTGGAAAAGACTCTGATGCTGGGAAAGGTTGGGGGCGGGAGGAGAAGGGGACGACGGAGAATGAGATGGCTGGATGGCATCACCGACTCTGTGGACATGAGTTTGAGTGAACTCCGGGAGTTGGTGATGGACAGGGAGGCCTGGCGTGCTGTGATTCATGGGGTCGCGGAGAGTCGGACACGACTGAGCGACTGAACTGAACTGAACTGAACTGATGATAATCAATTGTACAACTATTTAATGTTCACACAATTGCTTAAAAAAAAAACAGTACACTCAGTCCAGGGAGATTGTGATAACTGTATTCCTTTGGTAAATAATGCTTAGGTTATTCCCATGGAAATTCTAAGGGAACAGGGCAGACTGAAAATAGCATTCTATACAGTTTAATACTTAGCTGTTTTTCCAAGAAAATTCAGAAGTTTTACTGTACATTTTTGCAGGATCCAACTGGAATATTCTCACTGGATAAAACCATTGGCCTTGGTACTTATGGCAGAATCTATTTGGTAAGTGGAGTTACATTATGTTTTCATTCTGCATTTTCTAATGACAATAATGATTGCAAGTCAGAACCCTACACTGCAAATCAAATAATGCCAAAGCATATTTCACTTTGAGAGAACAATCAAATTAAGATAGCTCAGTGACAACTGTGAGAATTATTATGGAAGAAATGGATTAGAAAGCTATAGTGAACCAACCAACAAAACGTAAGATCTAAACATTATTAGCAGAAAGTTAATAAAATTGCCAAAGGAAAAGGGAACTAATTCAAATAATATGTACCCAAATAAAAATATTAATTGTTCTATATTGTATACCCATACCATTCTAGTTACTCACATTCAACTTTTAAGCTGAATGTTGCAAAAGTTTCCATAGCATTCTATATCATCCTGTATACATGAATATGCACATATATGTGATAGTTTCCCAAATGATCTAACAAGAAAATCTATGTATTTGTTCAATGATTTTTATATACCACAAAGTATATGACAGACACTGTGATAGACTTTGGAGATAAACTGGTGAACAAAGCAGATAGTTCCTGCTCTTCTAGAGTTTATGGACTAGAAATATATAAGTGACTAAATGTGCGTATGTGTGTGTCTGGGGGGGATTGGAGGAGGCAAATATATAAAAGTAAACACATAAACAATTATATAATTGCAATTGTAATATATCTCTGTAAGAAAATTCCTAGTGATATAAAAGTAAAGAACAAGGGGGCTTATTTTAGATTGAAGGGTCAGCCTCCCTGGGGAAATCACTGGTAAACTGACAGCAGGAGAACAAATATGAGATAACCAAGCAAAGGTATGATTGTAGAGGATTATGCTGACTCATTCCAGGTAGAGCAGGAGCAGTATAAAGGATTCTATTGGTGATAACAGTGCTTTAGTGGCCCTATCATTTATCAGGTGCCCTTCCCTGACTCTGTAATATGGTGAATAGACATTTTCTCAGTCCTGTATAATGATATGTACAAATGTGGGATTCCTCTTCCCTAGGCATATCCCTCAAATACCAAATCACTATCCCTGGACTGATCCTTACTGTCAGCTGACCACAGGTCCTCTCCATATGGGTTGTGTAGAAGTATCCTGAAATGGGTCCAGTGGAGGGGGCTTCGTTCTAATTCAGACAAAGGTACCCTCTGCTTCCCAAGCCTTGTATCTTTAGGGCTGCATCTGCCCAGGAGTTTCTTTTTAAAATTCATCTACCCAGGTAGAGTGGGGAGATCTTTAAAATTTGTACAAAGGTACATATAGCACAGACAGTAGTAGAAATAGAATTATGGAGGAGTCCTAAAAGTAGAAAGAAATTAGGTGAGTATAAGGAACAGAGTATGTCAATATTCATGGTAAAATTTTTCTTAAGTCATTTTGACCTAACCTATTAACAGAAACAATAAGCTTTAGACAGTGATATGATACAGATGCAAATGTATTGTTTATGTTATCCAAGTTGCATCCAGACTGAATGATTGGTTAACGTTTCTGTGATCTAAGCAAATTTTGCCACCTTGTGCATAGATTCCTATACCTTATGCATACAAGTTTCTCTTCTTTATGGCATGTTTGTCATATCCATGGCTCTAAACATGCGTTAATTCCTCAGGGGTGTGTATTTAAGTGTGTGTGTATTTGGGTACTTTCTTTCATTTGAAGGTATATAGCTCTCTTCACCATCAGATAGTAGGAATAAAACCCTCAGTTTTATAAGGCAAAAAGCAAAGGTAAGGCTAGATAACACAAAAAGATGGTTTTTCATCAGCAGTCATCAGAATTGTGACGCCATAAGAAGAAGAAAAGTCAAGAGGGTAGAAGGTGAGTTGTGCATAATAATTCTTTCTTTTAAACTAGAGCTTATTGAAGTATAGTTTACACTTGGAAAAATTCATCCTTGTAAGTGTACAATTTCATGAGTTTGGACAAATATGTCCAATCAGGTAACTACTACCATAATCAAGATTTTTCAATATCCATCTTAAATTGCACAGTATGCCTTCAAGTAATGTTCTACCACTTCACTGTGTGGTATCTCAGCTTGTGTACTATGCTCAAGGTTGTTATATATTTTGTTCTTAAATATGATATAAACCCATACTACTACTACTCTGTTCCCTCTACTCAATACTACTACTTTTTATTTAGTCAGTTGTCTTTTAGAGCAACTTAAAAGGAAGAAAAATTATATTTATACTCATTTGAGCTATTTCTGGTATCATCATTTATTTGGTTAAATCCAGGTTTCTGTGTATGATATCCTTAAGCCTGAAGAACTTCCTCTAACATTTCTTATAGTGCAGGACTTCTGGTAATTAAGTCTCTGCCTTTGTGTGAAAAGTCTCTCCATTTTCAAAAGATATTTACATTGGATATAGAATTTGGGTTTGACAGTTACTGTTTTTCCTTTCAGCACTTTAATGATAATACTCTATTGTCTTCTGGTTTGCATGGTTTCTGAAGTCTGCTGTCATTCTTATCTTTGTTCCTTTGTGTTTTTCTTCTGGCTGCCTTTAAAAGTTTTCTTCTTTGTTTTTCAGCAGTTTAAATACGAAATGTATAGGGGCTTTGTTTTCATTTTTGTTTTGTGTGCATATGCATGTGCCTCTGTGTGTGTGTGTATTTTGTGGCGGTATTTATCATCAGGGGATTCTGAGTTTCTGGGATATGAGCTTTAGTTTTCCCTTGTGCTCTGTGCTTCAGAGATACTCACTCAGTGCTCTCGTGCCTCCCCCAGAGGTATGTATATTGCTATCCCTTCTTACTAGGGTCAGGAAGATCCCCTGGAGAAGGGAATGGCAACCCACTCCAATATTCTTGCCTGGAAAATCCCATGGATTGGTGAGCTACTGTCCATGGGGTTGCAAAAAATCGGACATGACTGAGCAACTAAGCACCTAGTAGGGCAGGGAAGAGTTCTTGGTTTTCCTGATTCAACCCCTGTTTTAGGCAGATCCTATGCCTCTAGGTCATGAGAGTGGGACCTTCTTACTTAACCTGCTCTTCTATTACTGGTAAGACACCTCTAAATGGCTTGGATCCAGGAATGATTCCTGCTCTTCCCCCAGAAGTAGAGGACTGAATATGTTTTTACATTTCCCCCAGCTATATCATGTCTTCATCTGTACCCTGTAAGGAACAGCATTTGGTGCCCTTCCCCTAAAGCTTAGGGCTTTTACTGAATGGGCGAGGGGGAGAGAAATTGGATATGGTTTCACATTTTTTCCTACTGCAAGGGCTTCTCTCCACCAGGTCAGGACCATAAATATGTGGAGAAAAGCTTTTGACTGTGTTTTAAGAGTACTGCACTCTAATGCTAGCCCATACTTGGCATTTAGCAGTTCATTAAAAATCTTTTTTTAAAATTTTTATTTTGTATTGGAGCACAGTTGATCAACATTGTTGTGTTTCAGATGTACAACAAAATGATTCAGTTATACATGTATCTATTCTTTTTCAAATTCTTTCCCATTTCGGTTGTTACATAATACTGAACATAGTTCCCTTTGCTATACAGTAGGTCCTTGCTGTTTATCTAAGTATAGCAGCGTGTACATGTCGATCTCAAATTCCCCATCTATCTCCCTCACCCTTTGTTGACCATTTATTATTCCCCCTTTGTAAATTATCTTAACTTAGTTAATATCTCATTGCTCTGAAAAGCAATGTTTATGAAGCTATCTAGCAGCACATAACTATGTTTACAGTGTTACATATTGCATATTATTTTTATATTCTGATTACAGTTATGTTAAAAATTTGCACATTAAAAATAGTGAATTAAATGTTATTAATATGAGTAGTGAGATAGTGGATGTACTTTTCTATATTTTAAATTGTATATTTCTAATGATTGTAATGTTATTTGTTCTTTACCAAAATAATATATATGTGCATATGTATATATATGTGAATATATATACATATATAAAATGATGTATAAATACTTTGTACAACAAAATGGAAGCATGATAACATTCAAAATTAATGTTGGAGTGACTCATAGAGTCCTTTGCTTTTTCAGCTCTGCCAACCACATCCCCTGCTGGTGTTTGTTTTGGTTAAAGTCTCTCCAATGTCTTCCAGCTTGTTTCCAAGGCCTCGTTCTCTGGCAGGTTTCCAGCTGTCTGCTGAGGTCTGTGCATGTTGAAATGAGGACTGAGTTGCACACTCCACATTGTAACCCTTTTCCTTTCCTTCTTTTTCTTCTAATTAAATACCTGTCTTTCTACCCTCTCCTGCCGCCTGCCAGTATAAACCTCACTTAAAATCATGGGTTTTACTTTTCTCTCTTTTTAGGAGAAAGTTCAGTTCTTTCTTTTTTTACTCCACTAGAGTTATAAAATGCAGTTTCCTTTTCACCTTTAGATTCTGGTCTCATAGCTTAAGAATTGTCATTCAAATTGGAAGAATACTTAGAATTTGCCCATGTGAGACCATATTAACAAAAATAAATTATTTTGAAACTTTTTTAAATGGTACTATTAAAAAATAAACAGTTTCCCAAAGATCAATATACCCAGAGAGTCTGTAGTTATTCTATGGAATATGGAATATTAAAAGAGAGATCAAGACCTTTTAGAATAGCTCAGTGGGTGGCAACCTGACCCTCCCGTTAACTGACACAATACTTGTAGATTGACTTTTCTGGGCCTATTTCCTCAAGTATAAAATAAATCTATTTGACTAGATAATCTCCAGCGTTTTTTTTTTTTTTTTTTTGCTCTTCAACAATACACCTAGCACAGTGCCTGGAACTCAATAAAATGGAAACTTAGTGTTATGAGCATAGTAAAAACTATCCTATAGTTCTTTCACCACCTTGCAAAACAGAAGCTGATTATTGGCTATTAGGTGGAGAAGTTACTCATCGCACCAAATAAAATGATTATCATCATGTGTGTCCATTCTTTCCTCCACTTTACTACCTGATAGCAAGACCTTAGCTCAGTAACTACTATGATACCCAATGCAAGGGTAAAACGGTGTTTAGTCAGTTCAGTCACTCAGTCATGTCTGACTCTTTGCGACCCCATGAATTGCAGCACGCCAGGCCTCCCTATCCATCACCAACTCCCAGGGCTTACTCAAACTCATATCCATCGAGTTGGTGATGCCATCCAACCATCTCATCCTCTGTCGTCCCCTTCTCCTCCTGCCCCCAATCCCTCCCAGCATTAGGGTCTTTTCCAATGAGTCAACTCTTCGCATGAGGTGGGCAAAGTATTAGAGTTTCAGCTTCAGTCCTTCCAGTGAATATCCAGGACTGATTTCTTTTAGGATGGACTCCTTGCAGTCCAAGGGACTCTCAAGCATCTTCTCCAACACCACAGTTCAAAAGCATCAATTCTTCAGTGCTCAGCTTTCGTTATAGTCCAATTTTCACATCCATACATGACTACTGGAAAAACCATAGCTTTGACTAGATGGACCTTTGTCAACAAAGTAATGTCTCTGCTTCTTAATATGCTGTCTAGGTTGGTCACAACTTTTCTTCCAAGGAGCAAACATCTTTTAATTTCATGGCTGCAGTCACCATCTGCAATGATTTTGGAGCCCCCCCCCAAAAAAATAGTCTGTCACTGTTTCCATTGTTTCCCCATCTATTTGCCATGAAGTGATGGGACCAGATGCTGAGTTCTTCGTTTTTTGAATGTTGAGTTTTAAGTCAGTTTTCACTCTCCTCTTTCACTTTCATCAAGAGGCTCTTTAGTTCTGTGTTACTGTTACCTAACAGCATTTTGTTACACAGAATACTACTGGGGCAAGACAATGAACTGAATCGCCAGAGTGAACCAGTTTGCCCTGATCATCATGAAATCTTGACTATACTTCTAACCTTAATCATCTGTTCCCACGTTGCCATTTGCAGGTGATGAGGGCAGGAAAAGAAGTGGGCAAAGTTTCAAGGTAGTTATTTCAGGCAAAGGAATAATTCACCTGAGATAGGGCGAAACTTTACAGTTGTTTCTAGAGCTTAATTTTCACTTGTCCCTGATGCCTAGTTGGAACTCAGTTACTGTTGGTGGAAGGAATAGACTGTGTCAAATATCTTATTGTTCTAAAACTTAAAAACATAATGGGCATAAGTAAGCATCCGTCCTTGAGATATCTTACAGCAGTCACCTATCCCTTCGTACACTGGATTAAGTCAGATATAGAAGGTGTGAGTGGCATTACAGTGATGAGCAAATTCCCAAATCACTTGCTCTCTGGAAGTACACTGTTGAATATGGCAATTTCTTTTTAAAACACTGTCCAAGGCATCCCTGTTAAATTTGATTTTTTAAAATCACTGCTTGACACAATGCTTTTACTTGGAAATCTCACCAGACAGGTAATATTTAGGTTTACTAGTTACATTTTCTGGATTTGAAGTTGGGTCAGGGAGTGGGAACAGAAAGGCAGGAAAGAAATGTCCTCAAAGTGGATGACATACAATTTATCATATTTTAAATTAAGTTTCAGAAACATGGTGCTGACATTTGGGTTGCCTATCCACTAGACCTATTGGATAGGGGTTTGAGTATTTTTCCTTTTAGGCTGAAATTATACTGTTTATTTGCCTACCAAATGTCTAGCACTGTGAATGCTTTCTTTTTAGGTAGGAAAGTTTTCTCACATCCTTGCCATTTTGCAAATATAGCTCAATTAAGTCAGCCAACAAATATTGCTTGAGCGGCCGTAAAGTGCATAACACTGTGCATTTCATTATACGTTGCAAGACTCACAAGCAGAAACTGAAGCTGAAGCTGAGTTGAGGCCACAGGCTTACTAGACTGTTGTGCCTTCCTAGTGCAGTATCTTAAGTCCAGAGCCTTCTCTTTGTTCCTCCTCCTTATTATAACATCGCCCCCTGGTGATTATATGCCTCAAAAGTAGGGATTGGTCTTTAAGTAACCCTCAGGCTTCTCTCGCATAGGAAACATAAATTTATCCATTAAATAAATACATTGTTTTGAATGTTTAATTTTCCATAATACAATTAAAAATATCGAATGTTCAGTGTCCCAAGCACTGTGTTAGGTAGTAGGTGCTGGTTAGAATTATCAGAAGACACTGGGTGGGGAGAGATGGTCATTTTTATTGATTTAGTTTTAGTGGACCTAAAGAAGGAGGTTATTTTCCCTATGATGGTAGCTCTATATTAAGGAGGGAGTCATGAAATAAAGTAAGAAAAGGGAGTGCAAGGGTGAAAGTGGGCAAAAGGAGGAAGAAAATAGAGATCTCCTTTTTTTTTTCCTGGATGTGGAAAGTCTAATGAACCTTCTAACTCAGACTCCGGGACTAACTTTTTCCTCAGTAAGAGAACTGAGGTTGAATATTTGCAATGAGGGTGAATGAACCAACATACACTAAATAAATTGAGACTCAGGGGACCAAATTAGTGGAAAGTGCTGAGGCCTGAAGGCCTTGGAGAACATGGAGTATTTCTGTGTTGGCCATGACATCTCTCCAACTGTGGAATATAACTCAGTCTCTGAGTTTTAGGCTTGTCTTTTTTCCTTTTGTGTTATACCTAAATTTACTTCTGCCTCCTGATAAAATTTGAGGGAGGAAAAAGCAATAGCATGAAAGGTGATAATAAAAGTTATATGTAGAATTTGTGCCCTAAAGAGACCACAATTAAAAATTTTCACAACTACTCTTATCTGTTTAATGAGTTCATAGATATGTATGGAGAGAAAATGAAATTCTGTGTTTGGTGTGTTGGAGTAATGCCAAAAAGCATGGTCTCATGTCTTCATATACTTAATTCAGTTGATTTTCTAAATGAGTTCTATAAACAGAGAAGACAAATTTAAATGAATGGAGACAAATATATATTTTTAAACAAACACTGAGACTAATAAACTATAGCATAGTGATTTTGTTCAATCAGATAAAAAAATCCCAATTATAAAATGTAAATAAAATATAAATCTTTGTGTGTTGGGGGAAAATAGTACACTTAGAAATTGATGTACAAAATTTCATGACTGGTGGGAGTACTGCTAAAAACATTAATGTACTCTGTTGAATATATTGAAAATCAAGTTTATTTTCCATATGTATGCATATATATTTATAAATACTATAAATATACATATATTTATAGGACTATACATTTAAACACATACATTTGTATATACATACATATATGAAATGCATATATATGAATATACATAGCATAGGTTTATATATAATTATACTATATAGGGGCTTCCCTTGTGGCTCAACTGGTAGAGAATCCGCCTACAATATGGGAGACCTGGGTTCAGTCCCTGGGTTGGGATGACCCCTTGGAGAAGGGAAAGGCTACCCACTCCAGTATTCTGGCCTAGAGATTTCCATGGACTTTATAGTCCATGGGATTGCAAAGAGTTGGACACGACTGAGCGACTTTCACACACACACATACTATATAGAATTAATATACTATATATATTATATATATGTATATATATTAGTATATAATATATAATAATAGATACATATATATACATATAATATACATGATACATATAATATGTATAATATTATATATATAATATATTGTATATATATACATAATAATACATATATATGTATATAATATATGTGTCATATATGTCATATATATATGACACAGTGGTCAGATTCTCAGTAAATTCAGTGAAGGTGATTGAAGTATCAACAGTTCTTTCTTTTGTTCTTGATCCTCTAACAGTTGGCCACTAGAAACTAGTTAACCAGTCCTCACCACACTTCATGAAATAGATACTTTGGAAGATAGCATTTAGGCAGTTCTAACCAACCTTGCGGAGAAGGCAATGGCGAGCCACTCCAGTACTCTTGCCCAGAAAATCCCATGGATGGAGGAGCCTGGTGGGCTGCAGTCCGTGGGGTCGCTAGGGGTCAGACATGACTGAGCGACTTCACTTTCACTTTTCACTTTCACACATTGGAGAAGGAAATGGCAACCCACTCCAGTGTTCTTGCCTGGAGAATCCCAGGGACGGGGGAGCCTGGTGGGCTTCTGTCTATGGGGTCACACAGAGTCGGACACGACTGAAGTGACTTAGCAGCAGCAGCAGCAGCAGCAGCAGCAGCAGCAGCAGCAACCAACCTTGATAGTATATTAAAAAGCAGAGACATTACTTTGCCAACCAAGGTCCGTCTAGTCAAGGCTATGGTTTTTCCCGTGGTCATGTATGGATGTGAGAGTTGAACTGTGAAGAAAGCTGATCGCCGAAGAATCGATGCTTTTGAACTGTGGTATTGGAGAAGACTCTTGAGAGTCCCTTATACTGCAAGGAGATCCAACCAGTCCATTCTAAAGGAGATCAATCCTGGGTGTTCAATGGAGGGACTGATGCTGAAGCTGAAACTGCAATACTTTGGCCACCTCATGCGACGAGTTGACTCACTGGAAAAGACTCTGATGCTGGGAAAGGTTGGGGGCGGGAGGAGAAGGGGACGACGGAGAATGAGATGGCTGGATGGCATCACCGACTCTGTGGACATGAGTTTGAGTGTACTCCGGGAGTTGGTGATGGACAGGGAGGCCTGGCGTGCTGTAATTCATGGGGTCGCGGAGAGTCGGACACGACTGAGCGACTGAACTGAACTGAACTGAACTCTTGAAAATAGCAATGAACTCTAACTTGGTTTTAGGGCTTTTCAACATTCCTGCCATATTTGTGTATCTGTAGTTAAGGTAGTGTTGTGGGTGATGCAAAAGTAGCATTTAGAAATTAATGTGCCACTGTAGCTCTCTCGAGGTAACAAAGCAAAAGTTATTTAGTGACTCAGGTGTGACCGACTCTTTAGCGACCCTGTGGGGTCTACAGTCTATGGACTGTAGTCTGCCAGGGTCCTCTGTGCATGGGATTTCCCAGGTAAAAATACTGGAATGAGTTGCTATTTCCTTCTCCAGGTGATCTTCCTGACCCAGGGATTGAACCCACAATGCTTGCATTGCAGGAGGATGCTGAGCCACCAGCAAAGCCCTCAAACTAAAAGTGGAAGCTCTTAAACTTTTACATTCCTAGGGCGACATTAAAGGCAGTCTCTTATAAAGAGGCCTGTGAGTAAAATAATACTAAAATATTGAAGAATATCAGAATATTAAGTGGTTATTTAACCTGTACTCTTATTTTCTCTGCTCAGCTACACTCAGGAATTTGTATTCCTCCTCTACCAGAGCAGGGAGAAAGAGAGGAACAATGAGGCATAAATTGTGTCTTTTCAATTGGAGAAATAATAACATGGAGGTGGTTTATGTGTAATTCATGCTGAAAAAAGAATAAAGCTCCTTTTAGGTATGTCATTTGTAGACAGAGTTACATTATCACTAGGAAAAGGAGTTTGGATTACTCAGGTTCCCCTAAAGGAAAAGAAGATTGATTATATTCTAAGCACTGCCACTAACGTTTTATATAAATCATTAACTCTGAAGAGAAACAAAAGAAAAACACCACCTCAATCAAAAAGGACACATCTGAGAGCCCTCATAGAAGGACAGGTTTTCCTAACCCTGAAAAAAAAATTAAATTAAAAAAAATTATTTGGTACACAAATTGAGTAAAAAAGATGGAGAATAAAATGTTAGTCAATTTAGAGATAGTGAGCTTGGTGTCCTAAAAATTGGTACCATTAAAGGGTGACATTCACTGTGTTACGTTGTACCTAGTGCTTAATTTACACTGTATTATTTATATCTCATAAGAGTGTTTTGAAGTAGGTACAATTGTTATCTTTAACCTCCCCCATCTCATAAATAAGAAAATAAGGATCCAAAATTTGAGTTACTGAACAGAGCTAATAAGTTGCAAAGCCAGGAGTCAAACCAAAATTTGCCTGGCCACTAGGTCTGTGTTCTTTACTATATTCTGTTCAGCTCAACAGGTACAAGCCAGAGTAAAAAGCAGTAAAGTAGACTGGCTGATTGAAAAAAATTTCTGCCCAAATATAAAAGTTTACAGGAAATTGGTTAGCTGAGGTCAATAATGAAGATTATTTATGATATGTCCCTCCAGCATAGCTGTTTGCATCATGATGGGCACTAAGGCATACTCTAGTCTGAGTGACTTAGTAGAATTCCAGAAGTAGACTGGGACAAGCAGATGGGCTTTATAGGACACTTGAAGCTCATGACTAAATCCCTGCTCAAACCCTTAGAAGTCCTAGGAAGACAAATAAATGCTTGCTAATGCTTTACTCTCGTCCAGTAAGCAAGGCCAGAGGTATTTTGCTTCAGTTACTGCTCCTACTGGGAGCCCCAGTGAAGAAGGAGGCAGCAAATGATCATTTAAAATTAGTGTCTCCCAAAGATGAAACAGAACCTCAGGATCTCCTCTGTGGATAATTGGTTTCTGATTGGTTGGGATTTTTAAAATAAATAAAAATTTGTGTATTTTCTAATAGATTAATTTCTAAGAATATTGATAAAATTATATATATATATATATATATAGGCTTCCCTGGTGGCTTAGCGATAAAGAATCCACCTGCAACACAGGAGCTGTAGGAAATAGGAGGGCATGGCAACCCACTCCAGTATTCTTGCCTGGAAAAACCCATGGACAGAGGAACTTGGCAGGCAGTCCATAGGGTTGCAAAGTCAGACACAACTGAAGCGACTTAACATTATATATATATATATATATATATAAAATATATAATTTGTTTCCTGCTCAAGAACACAACTTCTCCCAATCTGGCCTGGAATAAATTTCATGTAGTGGCTAAGTGGCTATAGCTTGGAAGGTTAGAGGCTGGCAGAGGAAGACAGTTGAACAGGTAGATGGAGTCAGATTTAGCATTGAGATGAGGTAAATACAAAGTGTACTGCTTAAGTAAAATTCTTATAATATCCCTTCAGATGGAGATGTGGGTTTCAGTAGAACTTACAACTTGAGGCTTTCCTTGTGGTTAATCTCTACAAGAATTCCTCCAAGTTCCACCTTGTCACAAAATAATGTGTTGCAATGACAGTGGAAAACCAGCTACAAAAGCTTGGAGTGGATGCCTAGGAATTCATTAGTCTTTAAAACTAGTTCACAGATTTTTTCAGGGGCAGAGACCAGAACATTTTCACTTTGGCTATACTTCCAGAGCACCTCGTAAAGAGTCTTGCAGATATTAGGCACAAAGAGCATCAGGGATATATGTCAAGCAAAAAATTCAATGTAAATGCCTTAGTATGTTTTCTATTGCCTACATTCATTTTCTCCTTTTATTATCACTGTTGTCATTCTACAAGTAGGTACTATGAGACAATTAGGTGTGTCCATAAAATCTTTGTGAATCACCTTTATAATCTCTTTGAGACTAGCAGAATACCTTCTATATGTGGGTACTTGCCACGACATTTTGTGGGACTAAAAAGATATGTACAAAGGTGACCCATTCCCAAATAACACGTTTTAATGGGGGTTCTCTGCAGATGTGCCTTGATGGAAAGGATTGTCTAATGACACCCTGTTAAGCCAGTGCTGGAGACAGGTTGGCCTTTAAAAATTATGCCACCTAAGTAACTTTCTACTCTGACTATATATATATATAAAAAGGTGACACTGTGTAGAGATAAATATTTCCAAAGGATGGAAATATTAACCTTACTTATTTTTTATTACTCTAGGCTGAATGAGTCATTTAGGAAGCCTGAAAGAGTATTTTTTTTCTTGGGGTACTGTAGTTTGCTGTAGTGTTTTTGGCACAGCCAAGTGTAAGGATGGTTTCAAGAGAGCCTCATACCTTCAGGAAGATGTCTAGAACATGTGCAAATATTTCCTGACTTGGAAGACTGGCAGCCATTAGAAAGAAAAACACATAAATAAGAGCTTACAAATGTCTTTGCTTCTCTCAGCCTTCTACCCATGCTTGCCAGTTGCTGTAATGGGGTTTTAAACTACCTTAAATTTTAGTGAGTTTCAAAAAATTAAATGCCCCCAAAATATTAAACTCTAAAAATTTTAGTAATGTGGAATTTGCAGGCCTTACACTGATGCATGGGCTTTCCTGGTGGCTCAGTGGTAAAGAATCTGCCTTCCAATGCAGGAGACACAAGTTCAATCCCTAGATGGGAAAGATCTTCTGGAGTAGGAAATACAACCCACTCAGTATTCATGCCTGGGAAATCCCATGAACAGAGAAGCTTGGTGCGCTACAGTCCATAGGCTCAGAAAAGAGTCGGACACGACTGAGTGAGCACACACACACACACTGATATATGTGTATATGTATACATACACACACATACCTTTGTTGTTGGGTTATATTTCTAGTCCCATGCCTTGGGAAACGCCAATAAGTCAGGGACACCATACATCTATGCTGGATTTACTCCTTTTTAACTTGAGCAACATATGGTACCGAATAAGAGGTAGTTGTATCCTCCCCTCAGTTGTACTCAGGGCAGAACTAATAAATGGGAATGCTACTGCTGCTGCTGCTAAGTCGCTTCAGTCGTGTCCGATTCTGTGCGACCCCATAGACGGCAGCCCACCAGGCTCCACTGTCCCTGGGATTCTCCAGGCAAGAACACTGGAGTGGGTTGCCATTTTAGAAGGGTGCAAAGTAGTTTCAAAGAAGTGAAAAACAGAGTGGTGATATTTTTAGGGAGCAGAGTCTATGTTTACCCCAGCCAGCACAATGTGAAAATTGGTTTGACTGATTTCTTCACCACCACCACCACCATTCCCCTCCAAAAATACACTGACAGAATTAGTTAACTGATTATTTAACAGAAATTACCAAAATGTTGTTGGCATCTAGTATGCGTAACCTTACTAAAATTGAAAATAGATGTTTTACATTGTGTCCAAAATGGTTTTTAGAAGGGACTTCTCAGATCTTGATGCTTGGACATCAAGGGACGTAGATTGGAGCAGCATAACTTACTGTCAACCTACCTCCCTGAGGTCCTTCAGATAAGATGTTCCCATATGAGACCAGAACTTTCCAAATTAACCTCTCCCTGTTTCCTTTACCTTCTTGGATCTGGCAGTGGTATGAAAGGTGAGTTGGGTTGGAAAAGGTTTTACATAAATAAATTAGAGTATGACCAATTAATTTATAAAGGATAATTCATTTAAAGAAATAAATATCAAAGTAACTATTTACATGATTCCATTGAAATTGAATTGTAAAGCCTTCCTCACTCTCAACAAATCAAGAGAGTTTGTATTTTTTAAAAAAGGCAAATGATCCACCTTTCAACAATATTGGTAAATATAGTAATGTGCTCTCAACTCCTTTATACTTATTTCTTCTATATTTTCTGGTTTTCTTTATTCAAATGTTATGTTCCAGTGGCCTGATGATCAGATAGGGGACTGGGGGAAATGGAGAGTAAAAATTAACATATACATACTACTATATATAAAATATACAAAATCAACTAAAACATATAATCAACAGAGACCTGCTGTATAGCACAGGGAACTCTACTCAATACTCCATAATAACCTACATGGGAAAAGAATCTGAAAAAGAATAGAAATATGTAGATGTATAACTAAATCACTTTGTTGTATGCCTGAAATAACATAGTAAATCAACTATGCTGCTGCTAGGTCACTTCAGTCGTGTCCGACTCTGTGCGACCCCATAGACAGCAGCCCAATCAACTATACTCCAGTATAAAATTTTTTAAAGTTATTAAAAATAGAAGGTTAAGACAGAACTTAGAATAAGGACTGCCAGATTTTATGAATAAAAATATAGGATGCCCAGTTAAATTTGGATTTTGATAAGGAACAATTTTTCTTTTAGTGTCAGTGTATCCCAAAAGTATATACTTATACTAAAAATATTTGTTAATTTGAAGGTCAAGTTTTACTGGGCCTAACCTATAGTTTTATCTGCTAACCCTATCTAGAAAAGCTTTTCCCTGGGTCACAGATTTACCACCCACCAACCCTGTGTTAAGAAATAAGAGAGAGATTATCTTGCCCACCTGCTGTAGTATGGCAGAGAATGTCAGTTCAGCCTACCTAAGAAGCTGCCAAAGGGTGGATAGGAGTGGTCTTCTGGTCCCAAAACAGCTGCTACTCCTCCCTGCTTCTTCTAGCAAATGTTGTTTGGTGCTGCCTTCAAGCTCCATAGCAAAGCTGCTTTGCTGGTTGCTGTAGGGGCCACAGAGTGCAAGTGTGTAATTTTCTCTTTACTAAGGGTCTGAGTAGAGGAAAGAAGAGATTTCTCTTTGACGTGCCAAGGAGAACATTTTGCCTGCTCAGTCCCCTGAGCTGGAAAAGAGAATCAAGATAACTTTTTTTTTGTTACTCTAAAAGTGAAGGGCACCAGGCTGGTAACTTGATCAGTCGCTCTCGAGTTTTATGGTGCCTAATACGGACCCAAGCACCTAGTGTTATTGCAGCCAATATCGGTCAATGTTTGTTTGTTTTGTTTTTAGGTGAACAATCTTATGTCATTCTGTTTCACAGGCCAGGGTATCACTGGCTCCAATTCAGAGTTGTTTCTTCATAGAAGGACCATTTGTGTTTTTAGAGCCGCACTGCATGTGGTCCATTTCTTTTTAGAGTTGTGAGTTAAATCATTTTGCCTGTGATAGTGACAGGTTGACCTGAAAGAAGGATACATAGGGCATGACTGATTTAAAGTGCAAAATAGAGACAGATTGCCAGCAGAACTGTTTAAATCCAACCATCATATCTTGCTGTCCCTAATTCCCTCAGGATGGCCCAAAGAATGTTCTCAAGGGCAACTGATACTTGCAAAGGAAGAATCTTTCTGTAGATTTTTTAAGATTCCAAAAGGGGCAGTGATATACGGGAAGTCTCTAGTTCATGTGGCATTGTTAATGATGCCCTCTCTGGATTTGATAAGAGTTCACAGTAGACAGAGAAATAGAGCCTGAAGCAATGTCATCGTCTCCCAGCTCTCTCAGTGACTTCATTTGTTGGAACTTCTGCCATCATCAACTTTTTCTAGTGCTTCAGGAAGATGTAGTTCCTAAATAGTAAGTGGGGAATGCCATGCAGTGTAATGTATAGATATAAAGTAAAATCCGTCTTGAACCCTAGCCCCAAAGAGTTCAAGTTACCATTAAGTGCATAATGTATACCAGACACCATCCTATATTCCTTATAGGCATTAACTGATTTGAGCCTTAGAGAAATCACATGAGGTAGATTTTATGAATCTTATCTTGTATGTGAAACTGAGGCATAGAGAAGTTAAATAACCTATCTAAAGTCATACAGTAAGTAGACAAGCCAGGTTTGAAACCAGATCACTCTGGCCTGCAAAGCCCTCACTTTTAACTATGCTGTTGAAAACTACAAGAGAATTGGTAAGTACAAAAGTAACACCTTTCTATATGATATAGTTGGATCAATGAGAACTTGGAAGGTGGTTCCACCAAGCCCTGAAGGAGTGTATAAGATGAGGTTCCAGTGACTCCAGTGTATACCGTTCTCCGTTTCAATCATTATTGTTTTCCTCCATTCAGTCTCAGAGAGACTTTCTAATGAAGACAGAGTCAATTAGAGAATTATCTTTTCAGTCAATTGACAAAGCCAAATTGCATGGTATATTTTATGGGGAACATTAGAAGCTACATGAGAAATTAATTAGCCATTCATGAAGTGCCTGTTCTGAATAGTAAATATTTAAGAAGGATTCAATTAAATTTTATCACTGAGAACTGGCTTTTATTTTTAAGAATAAATTTTATGTAAAATATTTCAATAGCAAAGTGTCTGGTGCACAATATAGGTTTTGAAATCAACCAGAACAGAAACATGCTATCAATATTGTGCTATACCATTTCAAGAGGAAAAGCTCTTCGCTCAAAAAAAAATCTAGACAATAGACACATGCTCCTTAAAAGACTAATCCCTTTGATGAGAGCCCTGGTCAGGAAGGTTTCAGTATATGCTCATAGAATAGATTCTAAATAGTCAGCTAAAAATTCATGTAGGGGCTTATTTTGACACAAGCTTGAAGTATGCAGCTTCCATCCTTGGATAATCAAGTCTGTCTACTCCCCTGCCATGCCACAGTGGGAGCATGTGTTTTCATGTTACACAGATCTGAATTTAACTCCATGAGGTGAGTGACCAGGAGGTGGGTCACATCATTTCTAGGCCGCAATTTCACAAAAATAACGGGGATAATAAGCCCATTATGCAATGCATCTGCTATTATCCCCAGGAAAGAATAGGCAAAAGCCTTTCGTCAAGACTGAAAGCATTATAAAAATGGTGTCACCACTGAGAATGCAGGAGTTGATGGAGGAATGCCTTTCTCATATAAAAGTTATTTTAATATTCTCTGTTTAGAAAGCAGAGGCAAGTGGGGAAGAATCAAACCTAACTGCAGGGACAGAGCTGGAAGGACTCCCTAGAGATCAGATTATTTACAGATGACAAAACTCAAGCCCTGAGAGGAGATGTGACTTGCTTAAGGTCAAATATCTAAAGGTGTAAAGCCTTGCTTTGTTTTAGAAATACTGTGTTCTATCCCTTGCTAACTTGTACTCAGTTGTTCAAGGCTTCTCAAATATTAGCTAATGCTCTAAGTCCCAGATAGTCATCCCCTGAGTATGCTACTTCTTCATAGGGAGCTGAGATGAAATGCCTCATTTTCTCATAGCAGATTATGACTAAAACTGTGATAATTCCACATTTTTAGTTATAACTCTTGTCCTATTATACTACTGAAACTACAGTTTTTGAAATCAGAATGATGATTCAAATGTATTCCTTCAGACTCTTCTGATTGACAGCTAGGAGTAAAGGGTATTATTCAATTTACATTAAGGAGGCCCTTCGGTATTTATCAAAATGCAAGGATAAAAAAATACTTTATAAATCAGGCTTTAGTTACTCCAGCCTCTGAAAAATGAATCCTCTACTTTCAGCCCACATTAGCCCAACATTACATTTCTTTGTCTTGACAGGTTCTTTTATTTTTTTTTAATATCCCCTCTTATTTTTTCTTTAGTTACTGACAATTCAAAGTGTGGTAAATGACCTTGACTGCTATAAGTCTCTTTAATTTTTATGGACAGAATCTGGAGGAATGTAAAAGTAACTTATTAGTTGACTTTCCAGAGTCACTTTGCACCATGTTTATCTCCATATGGTTTGTATTATTATGTAAAATTTTGAGTAGTTTGTCCCAGATACATTTGATGGCAATGAACACTTGAAAGCAGTGAATTCAAGTGAAGTCCTGGCCTGCCTCATCTTTAAAATGTCTCTGTGTTATTCCTTATGGCCCTGTAGGCAGTCGAATAACCACTGATAATAGATAATAAATAATAGGGGTGAGAGGCAATGAGGGAAAGAGAATGAATGATTTCATGGATTTGTGTTTGCATTATTTCAAGAGCAATCCATAATTTGACATGAATTGAGAAATTCTGTTTCAACAGCATTGTGAGCAAAGACAATATCAGGCCTGGGTTTGATGCCTTCTAATGGAGCAGAATGCCCTGACTTCTGTATTTCCATGGTTCTTAAGCAGTAGTGCATATTAAAATCCTTGGGAGGAATAACTTAAAAATGTGAATGTTCAAGACCCACTCTAAGGGATTCTGATTGGGAACCACTGCCTAGAGGAACTTGAGATTCTATGTGTAAACTAGAAAATCTCAAGAGAGGGTTTATTATTTTTTTCATAAGTGGAAAAAATTAAGCATATGTGCTAGGAGGGCAAAGATTTAACTCAGTATGGTATGAGTTTCAGAAAAGCTATCCCAAACCAAATATATATCCCAAAGACAAACCTCCTACATTCCTTGAAATCCCCGTTATTAAAAAGTCATTTCTTTGGACATCTTACCAGAAATGACCTGTGTACACATATATTCTAAATTAAGTAATGCATTAAACTACTAGTTAACACTTTGGCACAGATGAGATTAGCGCTCACGCTAATCCCAAGAGAAATGAGGCATAAGGCAGGTAAATTATTTCTGATGTCTGTGAGAGAGGGGAGAGGGAAATTTTGTAACATGGGGAGTTGTTCCCAAGGAAAGCAAAGCCAGATGTAGCACCTGTATAAGAGAAAGCCTTAGGGCGACATGGGAGGAGTCAGTGAATGGGGGAGCTGGGGGTGTTGGCAAAATACACTTTGCCAGAGGTTATCCATTTGCCCTTAATGGAGGGAGCCTATTTCCCTCTTTCTCACAAACTCAAGTCTTCTTTGCTTAGAATGACCCTCCACTGACCCTTATTTAATGCAAAGCGTTCATTTAAATGCAAAACAAGGGAAGGAGAAAGACTGGAGGGACTTAACCCTACCATTTAGGGTACATAGTATTTAACAGCTGGCTGATTTGGCCTGTTCAGTGAAGAGAAACACACACACACACAGGCATGCATGCACACAGGCACATGCAAATGCATATTCAGAGCAACTTTAAGTTTGTCAGTTCAGGGGAATTAGTTAAACTGTGTTAGATCAATGGAAAAACAACTTTCTCAATCATTTCGGAATGCCATTTTCTTCTTGCTTATATGAACCTCAGTCTGAGTTGTGGGTCCTACTACGTCCTCTGGCATAGAGGAGAACTGACTTGGATGAAAGAAACCTTTCAGAAGACGTGTCAGAACCTTTCAGTATGCTGAAAATGCAAGCATAGGGATCCTGGCTGAAGGCTAGATAGAAGGGATGGGGAAAAGGGTCATGCAGATTTGACTGTTTTAAGTTAAATGAAAAATAGTGAATTGGTGAAAGTTCTGGCTTGGTTAAAAAGCAGTTCAGAGACATTGGTTATCATGAAATCTACTATGATTTTATCTTTCTTTCCAGATACCAGTAAAGCCCATTTATCCAGATGTCCTGAGCAGCATATAGTTAAAAGACTATGTTCCCTTAAAAATGTGGTTTTGATTCATCTGCTCTTGGATCATCCCGTTGCTCTTTGGTCAGATGACTTGAGACTTGGACTTTTTATTATTTTTTTTTTCTTTTTAGTATTTGGCCATGTAAAAGAGGGATTAAAGCACATATCAAATCTAAGCAGCAGGATTTAAACCAAGCCAAACACATGAACTCTCTTTTTTACTTCCCCTGCTCCCAAGTTAGCATCTATTCCCTAAAGCAGCACCAATGTTTTTAATTAAGGAAGCGAGCTGAAGTGGCATGATTGGGGACCACTTTCTAAAGAGGAGCCCAGAATCTGGTCCTAAAGTCTTGGCAGATCATATAGTGGAATTAAAATCTAGTCAATATGGATTTACTGGAAATATGCTTTACTGCTCCAAACCCTCAAGACCTTAACAGTCTTAGTAGAAAAGGAAGGTGGAATATAGTGATTAAAATAATTTTTGAATACTTTTACACCCTGATGAACTTCACATCTATCAATTGAGTAATGAAATTATTTTTTTTTATTTTCCTCCTCTGGTTTACCAATTTCTTCCTGTAAGGTTCAGTGCAGTGTCTCAGTGGTCCTTGGAATGACTCTTTAGGTTTTTTTATTATTATTATTTATTTTTATGACTTTTTAGAGCAGTTGATGCACTGATTCTATTCTCACATGTTAATACCCTTATATAGTGGTTCCTAAAGTTTGGCATCTGGACTGGAAGCATTAGTATCATTCAGGAACTTGTTAGAGGTACAAATTCTTGGTTGCCACAGTCTATGAAGGTGCTCTTTTGTCCCTCTGTGGCACATGCTATGATATATATATCCCCATGTCAGGCACATGCATTTATATAGGTTATCCTTTAGATTAGGTTCTCAGAGGATATAGGCTTGAGAAAGGTAATTAAGACACTCTTCCACAGTGAAAATAAACTATAAACTATGTCCTTGGGCATTGATAAAAGGAAATCTCCTGACTCCTCTACTCCCACACCACAAATCCCTAAAAGTTTAGAAATACATGTAGCCCTGGTTTTGATTATAGAATTAGTTACTTTTCCTTGCTTTGCATATGTATCCTGTTAGTGAATTGGAAACTTAAGCAATTTGTTCCTTACATCTTAATACACAGTCGAGTAGCATTTGGGGGCTGTCTTCGCAAAGTTCTTTCTTGGCAAGTCAGGGGTGGCAGCTTAGTGCCATGGTTTGGAGTACTATAACAGCATACTGCAGTAAATTTTCCTGTGATGATGGGCTAGAATTCACTAAATGTTTCTGCAGAACTTTCAGATCTGGAAACCTGGGCAAGATTCCTCAGAAAGGGCAGAAGTTAAGGATGGTAATGGAGAGAGCTGTATGATCCCCTCTCCTGGTAAGATTTACAGAATGAGCTACTTTGAAGGTGATTTTAGGACTTTTCTTTGTTTTACCACCAAACAGATTGTTCTATCCCAGCCTACTTAGTCAATCAATTTAATAATAAAAAAGAAACATTGTCAAGCCAGTTGTTTGACTAAATTAATTCCTGATTAACTGTATGGCTGACTATTTCATTCAAGACACAATAACCTCAAGACACAGCTTAAGTTTGGTACATTGCCAGAGAGGAATTGAGGAAACACTAACATCTGCAAGCTACATGAATATAATTTTATATTTCATTAATGGGCTTCACCTGAAACTTAATCATTTGAGTCACAGGAAGCACCAAACCTTTTATGGTCAAGTACAATTCACCTGTGTGTGTTTCTTTCTTTTTTTTTCTGTATCAATAAATTTATTCCAAGTAAGAATTGTGCATTCACACCAGGCATATTATTTCCTCACAAAAGCCAGTATCATCATTAAAATATTTAACACTAAATATACCATAAAACTCACAGGTATGTGAAAAACTTCTCAAAGTATCTATTTCAAGTCATTAAATTCTTTAATATAATATTTGTAATCCATGCATAAACATATCACTCATAATTATTGATATGCTTATTATATATATTTAAAACATCTTTTGGGAAATTTTATGCTCTCCATATAATAACTTCTTAGTAACTTAAAAATACCTCTATGAACCTCTTAGCAGTACTATTGTAAAACCAAAATTGTATTTTCAAGTAGCAAGGATCCAAGACACACCATTCCTGATTAAAGACAGAGCTGACATCCAGGTTTACAAACAGCTGTCGTCCATTCCTTGTCCCTATTTTAATATGCCAACATTACTTCACTGATATCCCAAAGTTTTCTTGCAACAGATTCATCCATAGCTTTGGGCAACAGTTCTTCCTCTTCACAGTCCCCAAAATACCTCCCTGAAACACCTTCCACCTCAGGTGAAGAGGCTAAATAAATTGAAGTCTGGGCCCCCTCTTCTGGAGTTTTGAAGAAAGCCCATGGATTTGAGATGCAGGTCGGCGTGAACCATCTGGGACACTTCCTACTCACCAACCTTCTCCTTGGACTCCTCAAAAGTTCAGCTCCCAGCAGAATTGTGGTCATTTCCTCTAAACTTTACAAATACAGAGACATCAACTTTGAAGACTTGAACAGTGAACAGAGCTATAATAAAAGCTTCTGTTACAGTCGGAGCAAACTGGCTAACATTCTTTTTACCAGAGAACTAGCCCGCCGCTTAGAAGGTACGAACGTCACCGTGAATGTGTTACACACTGGCATAGTGCGGACTAACCTTGGGAGGCACATACACATCCCAGTGTTAGTCAAACTGCTTTTCAATTTAGTGTCATGGGCTTTCTTCAAACCTGTGTTTCTTTTAACCTGCACCTAAGTTTACTAAACCCAGGTTCACTATGGTCTTATACATAACATCCTAAGTGCACATGCCAGATGATAAATGTTTTTCTGCTCTCTCTGAGGTTGAGTTTCAGTATGCACAAGGGAATTCTCAGTTGTATCAGCTGTCTGTAGTCTTATTTTAAATAAATAAAACCTGGATTGCCTTCGGGAGCTGCTTAAGGTATTGCAGAAAGCATGAACTTTGAAGTCACTCGGACCTGGGTTTTAACCATAACTCTGCCATTTTCTGTGTGATCTTAGGAAAATTACTTAACCTATCTGAGCCTCCTCATCTGTAAAATTAAGGATTACAATACTTACTTCACAGGATACAGTACCTGATACTTAAAAAGTGCTCAGTAAAGGTTAGTTACCACCATTCAGGACAGACGAGTATGCACTTGAGAAACTAATCTTAATTAAGAGATATAAACACTGAGATGTCCTAGTGACCTGAAGGGAATATACTTTTTGTCTTCCTGACAGAATCAATCATGAACTGTGCACATTTTAATATATAAGCTGTCGCACAGAGGGGAAAAGAAGAAGAAAGGGATTGAGGTTGGCACCTCTGTGCTTTGATTCAATAACAAGGGTAAGAAATGAGTTTTGATTCAGTGGAAGAAGCAATATAAAATGGTAAAATGGAAGCATGGAATTCTCTGGAAAGAAGCAAAACCTAGAATTAGGGGGAAGGGGGAAAGTAATATCTTCATAATTGAGTTAGGAGAAAATTCAGAAATAATTGTAATACAGTGCTTATTGTAGTAAGTACTATAAAGGGAGCTATGAATGAGTAGGGAGTTGTGGAATAGAAGGAAAAGACACTGAAAGTATTCTCATTGAGACGACTGAAAGTGGGTCGAGTTTCTGGAACTTTCTCCTGAAGCCCTCTCACCTCCTCTAACTGAAAGACAAGTCTGCATTTGCAGCATACATAATTCTCTCCTCAGGTGACTGTCTCCTAAATTATGATCTTTTTCTTATAAAATAAAGAATGAAAGGAAAATGACTGGCAGTAGAGACCTTTAGATATTCATGCCTCACTTTTTATTGAGACAGTAATATTTTTTAATTGTGTTCTGATTCTGACAAAGAAGATAATATGAAATCCTGCTAAACCACGTTTTGGTGGTTTTTTTTTTTTTGGTGGAAGATAAAATATGTAATTAAGATATTAACTCAGGTCTCGCATCTTTCTTCATGCCCACTTTTTAACACCTCTGTAATGTACCTAACACTAAGTGAACAACAAATTTAATAGATAAACTAAAGTGTATTAGTATGAATAGTCATTCTATAACTATTAATCAGCAGTCATTATAGCTTTCCTCTGAGCCATTTGATTCATGAAAATAATTACTATTTTTTTGCCATTTTTCTTCAAGTTTCATGTTTATCAACCACACTCAAAAGAATAATTTGGGATAGTAACTTTTTTGTTGCTTCTATTGATCTATTTCCTGTAATCATTCTGCCTTTAAAAAGGACTCTTTGGGGATAGTTTCTCAAAGCCTTGAATTTATACCTTAGGGAATATAGCTAGTTATTTTATGTTGATACATTAATAGTTGCTTACAAAAATATTGAAAATCAAGAAATTTATGAGGAAATTTTGCTGAGAAGATAACCTATTATAAACAGTGCTGCAATGAACATTGGAGTACATGTGTCTCTTTCAATTCTGGTTTCCTCGGTGTGTATGCCCAGGAGTGGGATTGCTGGACCATATGGCAGTTCTATTTCCAGTTTTTTGAGGAATCTCCACACTGTTCTCCATAGTGGCTGTACTAGATTGCATTCCCACCAACAGTGTAAGAGGGTTCCCTTTTCTCCACACCCTCTCCAGCATTCATTGCATGTAGACTTTTGGATAGCAGCCATTCTGACTGGTGTGAAATGGTATCTCATTGTGGTTTAGATTTGTATTTCTCTGATTATGAGGGATGTTGAGCATTTTTTCATGTGTTTGTTAGCCATCTTTATGTCTTCTTTGGAGAAATGTCTGTTTAGTTCTTTGGCCCATTTTTTTGATTGGGTCATTTATTTTTCTGGAATTGAGCTGTAGGAGCTGCTTGTATATTTTGGAGATTAATCCTTTATCAGTTGCTTCATTTGCTATTATTTTCTCTCATTCTGAAGGCTGTCTTTTCACCTTAGCCAGGACATGGAAGCAACCTAGATGTCCATCTGCAGACGAATGGATAAGAAAGCTTTGATACATATACACAATGGAGTATTACTCAGCCATTAAAAAGAATGCATTTGAATCAGTTCTAATGAGGTGGATGAAACTAGAGCCTATTATACAGAGTGAAGTAAGCCAGAAAGAAAAACACCAATACAGTATACTAACGCATATATATGGAATTTAGAAAGATGCAAATGATAACCCTGTATACGAGACAGCAAAAGAGACACAGATGTATAGAACAGTCTTTGGGACTCTGTGGGAGAGGGTGAGGGTGGGATGATTTGGGAGAATGGCATTGAAACATGTATGTTGTCATATGTGAAATGAATCACCAGTTCAGGGTCAATGCATGTTACAGGATGCTCGGGGCTGGTGTGCGGGGATGACCCAGAGGGAGGATAAAGGGAGGAGGGAGGTGGGAGGGGGGGTTCAGGAAGGGGAACTCATGTATACCTGGGGTGGATTCATGTCAATGTATGGCAAAACCAGCCAATATAATATTGTAAAATAATCAGCCTCCGATAAAAAAAATAAATAAAAATTAAAAAAAGAAGATAACCTAGGTATCTAACAACTCTGCTAGAATTCTAGTTCTTAGGAATTCCAAATTCTGTGACTGTGTTTATTTTCCACTTTTGCCATTTGATCTTCAATGATATGTAAACAATCTGTAATAAAGTAACACTAATGCTCCTGGAATGCCATGAGAAATCCCATTGTAGTCCACTATGTTACAGGGTTAGTGTTCACGTACATAAGATGCTAAACATCTGGATGTTTGATTTCGGAATCACATCAATATTGCCTATGTGTGTGCTCCTTATTTAAGACTCTTCATGGATGCAACAGCAGTAGAAGACAACATCAGTGCTTATTATGCTTGCAGGCAATTTCAAGTAGAGAAAAATGATATACCAAACTAAGGATACCACCGCCACAGGGTCACTGATTATTTAGGGACAGAAATAGGTACCTCAGGATAAAAGGGCATGGTTTTCTTAGCTACATGTGTGCATGCTAAGTCGCTTCAGTTGTGTCCAACTTTTTGCAACCCTATGGACTGTAGCCTGCCAGGGTCGTCTGTCCATGGGGATTGTCCAGGCAAGAATACTGGAGTGAGTTGCCCTGCCCTCCTCCAGGGGATCTTCCAGACCCAGGTTCGAACCCAGGTCTCATGTCTCCTGCATTTATGGGTAGTTTCTTTACCACTAGCTCTACCTTGGAAGCCCTTGTTAGCTACAGCAGTATCTCAACTATCCCTGCATGTGAAGCTAAATAGATGCTGAATTAAGTAAGTGTGATCCGTAAGTGGGTTCTTGGGTTCAGTTAAGAAAATTATGTGACTTAACAAATAGTGAAAGGCAGTAGTGTACAAACATTCAAAACATAGGATCTGGATTTTTGAATTTGTGCCTTGGCTGTGCCACTTAAGTACCTATGTGATTTTGGGCATGTGACCTCTTTATTTTCTCATCTGCACAGTGGGTATAATACTACTACTTATCCCATAAGGCAGTAGTAAATTAACTGAGTTTATATATGTAACAATTGTTAGAACAGAACCTGGTACATAAAAAGCCATCTAAAATTTTAATTTTTATCATTGTCATTAGTTATTTGAGTCTAATGGTTCTTTGTCCTGCAGTAGTAGTGAAAGAGTAACCATCATACTGAAGGAATTGAGATTGATTTATTTCCTTTTAAAGCAATCCGTATTTTTTATTGCTCTAATCTACTATTAAGAAAATAGTACTGCTTTGTAATCTTTATTAGAATCACACTCATAAAATATGGCCTATCAGTTAAGAAGCAAAAGGTTGGTACTGATTCAACTTCCTCATTACTCTTTTTAGCCAGTTACCAAGCAACCAGATGTAAATAATTTATAAATTAAACCTTGACTTTTTCGGATAATCTGAGGTAATTTATAATGTTAATATGCATTTGTTAAGATCAAGGTGATAGATCAGAAACCAATTTGGAAAAGAATAAAGATAATTATCCCGGTAATCTAACATAAAATAATCCGTTCAGATAAATAATAAAGATCTAAATTTCTGGGCATATGAGGCAAAAAGAGAGGTGGGTGGGAAATCCTTATGGCATTTATATCAATTTGTTGGAAAACTATATTTTTTAAAAGAAATAAAACTAATTTTTCTTAAAGTCCTATGTTGATTGGTTAAGCCCAACCTAAGGGAGTATTAATTTATTGGGGTTTTGTTACATAAATAACTTGTCGGACTAGGAGGAAAATAACAAAGCAAGCATAAAAGGCTATTTCCAGGCATTTGCTGGCAAGCGAGCACAAATTCCCCAGAGTTTTACAAATCTTCTGTCCATATCAACCTTCAAGACTGACTGACTGCAAAATATATTAAGCAAAATTTCCTTTGCCATCTCACCTTCCTCTTTTGTTGTTCCTTCCTTCCCTTTTCCCTTCCTCCCTCCCTCCCATTTGGTAGAATTCCTCCCAGGCTTGTCACCGGAGGAACCCTACTTGATCCAGTAAACTGGTCTATATCTCCTGACTTTCTCTTTTTACTTAATAAGGCAGCAAATTGACCCTGGCATTTTAGAAAGCTTTTCAGCAAAAGTGGAACCAAACATATTTTTGATTACCTCACAGTAAAGCTAAACATTTAGTCAAACAGAACTTTCTAGTAACTGCTAAGTTCATTACCAGCACTGTCAATATATTAATAGTAAGAATAAAGTGCTCCCCACAAGGGAATTTTCAAGGATAATGAGACTATTCTATATCTTGATTGTGATGATAGTTTCATGACTGTTTGTCAAAACACATAGAAATATACTCTAAAACAGGTAAAGTTTACTAATTTAAATTATACCTTGATAAACCTGACCTCCCAAAATGTGCTCCATCTCCAATTATGTTTTGCTTCTTGAAATTTGAAAGGGAGGGATTTAAAAGATATGTGGCTGGATAAATGGATAGATTTCCAAAATGCTATAGAGATAAAATTATGTAGCTATAGAAGAGCATTGAGACTGAAACCCCAGAGGCATAATTTCAGGCTCAGCCACACCACTGGCTATACCCCTCCTCCAAGTGACACCACTGTTTACTTATACTTTCTGAAGGTTGTTTCTGCCTCTTAAAAGCTTGAGAGGTTGGACTAGAACCTCATTAAGGTCAGGCAGTTCTCTGTTGAGGTGACCTGATTTAGGGGGAGGGTGGGAGGAGCAGTTAGGGAGATTTGTTTAAGTGTCAGAAAGTAAATCATCTGTCACAGAAACAGGTGGAATGGATAATGTCACGTGAAATTTGAGAAACATCTGTTAACCTATAGCAGTGTCTGGGTCAAGATGGAGCCACCTGGGTCGAAGTGATGTATTAATATCGGGTTGCCGAAATCAGAATCTGGTTGACTCAAGACATTTTGGTCAGTGTGGAAAAAGAAAAGACTATTATCAGTTTTATAGTTTTTAGGATTGTTTTCGCTTTCACTGGGAATTTTTTTTTTTTTTGAGCTAATGGCAGAAGAGGGGAAAGCGAAATAATGAACAGTTATTTTCAGTGTAAGAGAATTATACTCATCTTAGAAGAGTAAAGATTGCCTCTAAGAGGAGTGGGTATTATTTTAAGAATGTTTTACTGTCTTGCTTTCCTGTAATTGCTCATTCAAAAAGATCTCTTTCAGTTAGAGAAATGAGAAAAACCTGTATCATTGATTGTATCAGTATTGAATGTGAAAGAGTAATACATTGAGCAGTATTGATATATGCTTTTAATATAACCTGATTATGTTTAGAAGACATGATTTCTATTTCCAGGCACAAATAGATCCGTTAAAATAATAATCTTGATAAGATGATGATTTTGAAAAAGGCCAGGGCAAACTATGTTCTCTGGTTGAACTTGGTTATCTTCAACCTATAAAGAGCATCTGTAAATGAAACCTGCCAGATAAGATTCTCTAGTGATAAATTAGAGTATTTTTATGTCAGTGACTTGACAAACAATTATATATAACCAGTATCAGCATGATTTTAGTGACTCATAACCCAGCAAAGGTGTGGTTAAGATAAAATGTGGCTTGAACCTAGAGAACAGGAGCAACTGAGAAGTCTTTAAATATCTCAGAAACACACTGGAATGTGTTCCTCAGCAGAGTGCATGGAAGTCAGGCTTCAATTAATTGTAAAATACTTAAAAATGTATAATATAGATATCCCCAGTGAGAAGTAACTGCTTTATAGTCTTCACTTAATAACAACATGCATAAGGAGAATTCTTCACACTAGCTTACTTGATGTTTCCATAATCATATGTGTAATAGTGCGAGGGTGGGAGGGTACAGAAATCTTCTGAGGGGATAAATGGGTAGCTGAGTCGCCCTTGCTACACAGAAAGCTTGGAAAGAATAACAAACCTGGTTTATGGTCATTTTTAATAGCCTAGTTGACCCTGAACTTCTTGAAGGTGAAGTCCTTGACTTAATTTGTTTTTAAAGCTCAAGCCCAGCACCTTGCATTGAATGAATTAGTTCTCTTTGGTTTCTTTCTTTCTTTTTTTTCTTTTCTGGTGCTTACTTTGTGTCAGGAACTGTGCTACTTCTTCCATGTATGTTATTTCTTTTGATCTCCAAAACATTCCTGTGAGAAAGATATCATCATTCCAGCTTTACAGATGAGGAAACTGAGATTCAGAGAAGTCAAGTAACTTGCCTAATAATTGGTCACATAATTATGTTATGATAAACATCTGAGATTCAAAGACCAACATACTCTATCATACCAGAGCTTGCTTCACTGTCTAACAAGATTAAACATATATGTGTGTGTACTCTATTGCAGCCATGAAATTAAAAGACGCTTACTCCTTGGAAGGAAAGTTATGACCAACCTTGATAGTATATTAAAAAGCAGAGACATTACTTTGCCAACCAAGGTCCGTCTAGTCAAGGCTATGGTTTTTCCCGTGGTCATGTATGGATGTGAGAGTTGGACTGTGAAGAAAGCTGATCGCCGAAGAATTGATGCTTTTGAACTGTGGTGTTGGAGAAGACTCTTCAGAGTCCCTTGTACCGCAAGGAGATCCAACCAGTCCATTCTAAGGGAGATCGATCCTGGGTGTTCATTGGAAGGACTGATGCTAAAGCTGAAACTGCAATACTTTGGCCACCTCATGCGACGAGTTGACTCACTGGAAAAGACTCTGATGCTGGGAAAGGTTGGGGGCGGGAGGAGAAGGGGACGACTGAGAATGAGATGGCTGGATGGCATCACCGACTCTGTGGACATGAGTTTGAGTGAACTCCGGGAGTTGGTGATGGATAGGGAGGCCTGGCGTGCTGTGATTCATGGGGTCGCGGAGAGTCGGACACGACTGAGTGACTGAACTGAACTGAACTGACCTCTAATATATTAGCAATTACTGAGTGACTGAACTGAACTGACCTCTAATATATTAGCAATTACTATTATTAAGCTGTTCCTTTTGACAAATTATTCTGTTAAGACTAGAGGAGATTCAGGGGACTTTCCTGGTGATTCAGTGGCTAAGACTCCACGCTCCCAGTGCAGGGGGCCTGGGTTCAATCCCTCATCAGGGAACTAGATCCCACATGCTACAAATAAGAGTTCAGTTCAGTTCAGTCACTCAGTCGTGTCCAACTCTTTGTGACCCATGAATTGCAGCACACCAGGCCTCCCTGTCCATCACCAACTCCCAGAGTTCGCCCAAACTCATATGCATCGAGTCGGTGATGCCATCCAGCCATCTCATTCTCTGTCGTACCCTTCTCCTCCTGCCCTCAACCCCTCCCAGCATCAGAGTCTTTTCCTGTGAGTCAGCACTTTGCATGAGGTGGCCCAAGTATTGGAGTTTCAGTTTTAGCATCAGTCTTTCCAATGAACACCCAGGACTGATCTCCTCTAGGATGGACTGGTTGGATCTCCTTGCAGTCCAAGGGACTCTCAAGAGTCTTCTCCAACACCACAGTTCAAAAGCATCAATTCTTCAGCACTCAGCTTTCTTCACAGTCCAACTCTCACATCCATCCATGACCACTGGAAAAACCATAACCTTGACTAGACGGACCTTTGTTGGCAAAGTAATGTCTCTGCTTTTTAATATGCTGTCTAGATTGGTCATAAGTTTCCTTCCAAGGAGTAAGCGTCTTTTAATTTCATGGCTGCAATCAGTATCCGCAGTGATTTTGGAGCCCCAGAAAATAAAGTCTGACACTGTTTCCACTGTTTCCCCATCTATTTTTCATGAAGTGATAGGACCAGATGCCATGATCTTAGTTTTCTGAATGTTGAGCTTCAAGCCAACTTTTTCACTCTCCTCTTTCACTTTCATCAAGAGGCTTTTTAGTTCCTCTTCACTTTCTGCCATAAGGGTGGTGTCATCTGCATATCTGAGGTTATTGATATTTCTCCCAGCAATCTTGATTCCAGCTTGTGCTTCCTCCAGCCCAGCATTTCTCATGATGTACTCTGCATAGAAGTTAAATAAGCAGGGTGACAATATACAACCTTAACGTACTTCTTTTCCTATTTGGAATCAGTCTGTTGTTCCATGTCCAGTTCTAACTGTTGCTTCCTGACCTGCATACAGGTTTCTCAAGAGGCAGGTCAGGTGGTCTGGTATTCCCATCTCTTTCAGAATTTTCCACAGTTTATTGTGATCCACACAGTCAAAGGCTTTGGCATAGTCAATGAAGCAGAAATAGATGTTTTTCTGGAACTCTCTTGCTTTCTCCATGATCCAGTGGATGTTGGCAGTTTGATCTCTGGTTCCTCTGCCTTTTCCAATACCAGCTTGAACATCTGAAAGTTCACGGTTCACGTATTGCTGAAGCCTGGTTGGAGAATTTCGAGCATGACTTTACTAGTGTGTGAGATGAGTGCAATTGTGTGGTAGTTTGAGCATTCTTTGCCATTGCCTTTCTTTGGGATTGGAATGAAAACTGACCTTTTCCAGTCCTGAGGCCACTGCTGAGTTTTCCAAATTTGCTGGCATATTGAGTGCAGCACTTTCACAGCATCATCTTTTAGGATTTGAAATAGCTCAGCTGGAATTCCATCACCTCCACTAGCTTTGTTCGTAGTGATGCTTTCTAAGGCCTACTTGACTTCATATTCCAGGATGTCTGGCTCTAGGTGAGTGATTACACCATCACGATTATCACATGCCATAATTAAAAGATCACACATGCTGCAACTCAGACCTAGCATAGCCAAATAAATAAAGAGTAGAGGAGATTCATGCTTAATGTTCCCACTGTCATTATTTAACTTTCATTTTTAAATAACAGTTTTATTGAGGTAAAGTTAACATAATTTCCACCTCTTCAGTTCAGTTCAGTCACGTCCGACTCTTTGCGACCCCATGAATCACAGCATGCCAGGCCCCCCTGTCCATCACCAACTCCCAAAGTTCACTCAAACTCATGTCCATCGAGTTGGTGATGCCATCCAGTCATCTCATTCTCTGTTGTCCCCTTCTCCTCCCGTCCCGAATCCTTCCCAGCATCAGAGTCTTTTCCAGTGAGTCAACTCTTCTCATGAGGTGGCCAAAGTATTGGAGTTTAAGTATGTAATTCAGTGTTTTTTTTAGTATATTCACCAATTGGTACAACCATGACTTCTATCTGATTTCACAATCTTTTCATCACCTACAAAAGAAACCCTGTACCCATTATGCAATTCCTCATTCCCTGTTTTCTCAGCCACTGGCAGTCACAAATATACTGTCTCAAAATATTTATATATTCTAGAAATTTTACATAAATAGAATCCTACAATATGTGACCCTTTGTGACCAGATAACTTTCACTTAGCATACTGTTTTCAGGGTTCATTATGTTATGGTGTGAATTAGTGCATCATTCTTTTTAAATAGCTGAATAATATTTTATTGTATGACTATAGCACACTTTATGGAGCACATTTTATGGAGACTTGGGATGTTTCAATGTTTTTGACTATTATGATAATTTGCTATGATGATTCATGTACAAGTTTTTGTGTGGTTGTATGCCTTCTATCATACTGGGTATACACCTTGGGATGGAATTGCTGAATCACATGATAAGAATGTGACTCTTGAGGAAACATAAGAGTTTTCCGCAATGCCTGGACCATTTTACATTCTCACTGAAAGTATATGAAATTTCTGACTTGTTCCATCCTCACCAACACTCTTTTTCATTAAAAAAAATTATAACCATCCTTGTGGCTATAATATGGAGTGGTATATGGAGTGGTATCTCATTGTGGCTTTGATTTGCATTACCATAGTCACTATTGGTGTTGAGTATATTTTAATGTACTTATTGACTACCTGTTCTTCTTCCTTGGGTAAATATCTACTAAAATCTTTTGCTAATGTAAGTCCCTAATCAGGTATATGATTTGCAAATATTTTCTCCCATTCTGCGGGCTTTCTTTTTATTCAGTTTTCATGAAATCCAATTTATTTGTATTTTCTTTAGTTAGTCTATGAAACCATTACCAGATTCATTGTCCCAAAGATTTACTCCCATATTTTCTTCTAAGGGTTTTTTAGTTTTGACTCTTATATGTAGGTAACTGATCCATTTCAAGTTAATTTTTGTGTATGGTATGAGGGAGGGGCACAACTTTATTCTTTTGCATGTTATCCAAATACCATTTGTTGAAGAAAACTTTTATTCTCCACAAATGTCTTAACATTCTTGTCAACATCCATTTGATCATAAATATAGATGTGAGTTTATTTAATTTGTTTTAATATTAATACATAATCAATTTTTATGATGTCTGATATGAATTTAATTTAGATATTTGAGCTTCACACAGAAAGAAAGTCATAAGATTCAAACTTACTTGCTTTAAAATAATTATTAAAAGAATTTTGTCATCAAGGAAGAAAAGGTGAATGATTTCTAATTTTGAAAATAATTATATTTGTGTCTTTGTTATAGTAAATTATTCTCTACTGTAGTTTCACCTTAACTATGAAATGGATTACCCAAGAGCTAGTTTTGAATACAGTAATATACTTTGCCAACAGAGGTCCGTCTAGTCAAGGCTATGGTCTTTCCCGTGGTCATGTATGGATGTGAGAGTTGGACTGTGAAGAAAGCTGATCGCCAAAGAATTGATGCTTTTGAACTGTGGTGTTGGAGAAGACTCTTCAGAGTCCCTTGTACCACAAGGAGATCCAACCAGTCCATTCTAAGGGAGATCGATCCTGGGTGTTCATTGGAAGGACTGATGCTAAAGCTGAAACTGCAATACTTTGGCCACCTCATGCGACAAGTTGACTCACTGGAAAAGACTCTGATGCTGGGAAAGGTTGGGGGCAGGAGGAGAAGGGGACGACCGAGAATGAGATGGCTGGATGGTATCACCGACTCTGTGGACATGAGTTTGAGTGAACTCCGGGAGTTGGTGATGGATAGGGAGGCCTGGCGTGCTGTGATTCATGGGGTCGCGGAGAGTCGGACACGACTGAGCGACTGAACTGAACTGAACTGAACTGAATATATAAATGTCATTATTGACTGCCTTCTATTAAATACAAGGAGAACATTTACTGGTTAGCCACTAAAATTACAAAAGTGATAAGAAAAGAAAAACAGCCATATAATTATCCTATACAAATGAAATATAATCACAAGACACTAAATATGTCAGAGTAAAAGGAAACTTGTTACACATCTCCAAAATGAAGAAATGTATTTTATAGTTTCTGAATTGCTTTCCTTAGAACTTTCTTTGGCTGAGATTATTCATAGATTTATTTCAGAGAATAACAATGGATGACAGAATATTTTGGTATTATGACATGGATCATTTGTTGTACAAGCAAACTATACAGAGAAAAAGTTAGTTTTTTTAAAATGAGTGTGTTTCTGGCTATAACTTTCCTAAGTCAGTGTTTATGGTGGATACAGTTAGTGGCAGATGCTAAAACCAGGGTGGAGGAGCTTGTGCTTTTTGTGCTCTTAATGTATTGCAGCAAATTGATTAAATTTGTTTCCAATGGCAATACATTTGTGTGAGAGAGGCCCTACATAACACTAAACAAATTCATACTTTAACTGTCCTTAAACTTTCTAAATGGTGTGTGACTGATTTGAGAATTGGGAATTTTAATCAGTACAAATTAGAAAGTAGCATGAGAGTTTATATTCCATTTATCTGACATGATAGACCTGGAAAAAACAAAAGCAATAATGTATAAATGGAAGACAAGGAATAATAGTTAAGCTATGGGATGGTATGATACATGATTTTTATGAAACCTTAGTCTACTCTTGTGTGCTGCATTGATGATGTTTGCTGAAAGGCAAGAAGGAAGGTCACTATGAAAACACTAGGAATGATTCAAAGGATCCTGAAGTCACAAAAGGTAAGAAAGCAGTGTATTATGAATACTATTAATATCAGGGAATAGTAAGTTTTGTTCCAACACTAACACTCTCCGTTTAGACTGGCCATACTTCAAACTTTCAAGTTAGTTACACACACACACACAGCTTTTAAAAGGCTCTATGAGAAACAAGTAACCCATTCCCATTTGTTATCCTTTGCTAATTGTCAAAGAATTCTTGCTGCTGTTTAGTCAAAATCTTTCCTGCTTTAATTAAAGCCTATTTCCTTTTTTATCACTTTTTTGTAGTCATAGGATATGTGTGTGTGTGTGTGTGTGTGTGTATATTTGAAGACAGTCTTCTAGCTTACCATTGAACCTTTTCTGTCAGCTTTACAATCTTAATACCTCTAAACTTTCCTGGAAAGATTCAGTTGCCTTCACATTGGTGATTTCTGTTATTCTTTCTAAAAGAGTATCGTCCTTAAAAAAATGATAATGCTCAAATTGGCTTAAGTAAAGTCTCTTTGTGGAAGTGGGGGGAGTCTATACTTTTTGTACCTTTTCAAATGAAAAAGGGAGCCTAACAATCTCAGAATTCTATGTAGAAGAGTTTCATTTCTCATCTTGACATTTCTCAAACTGTTGTTTCTCACCAAAACATCTCTCAAAAGCTTCTGCTGCTGTTGGAGTCTATTTGGTCATTAATGAAGGAGAACAATGTGTTTAAACCAAATAGAGTCATTTTTTTGCAAAAGGATGATCTTCTAAGCTTTCCTTTATCTATGGTCATTCGGTGCCATGCATAGCAATGTAAAGTAGTAATTTGAATGGAAAGTTTTTAAAAGGGGTTTTGAAAGTTTTTCTCTGTTATAACTATATTTAGAATGTATACTGCAAGGACATGCTGAGTTTATATATCTGAAGGTGCAGTGCATAGAGTTATAAATCCCTATAGAAGGATCCCATAGTTCTCAGCTCTGCTTAATTTCAAAAATCAAATTGGGACACAGACAAAAGACAGATATTTAGTCTGTAATGTTATACAGTACATCTCATTACCTTGTAAGTATAGGGGAGATCCTAAAATATCTATGGGCCACTGCCCAGTTATATCTGGCCAATGTTGCAAATTTATTCACCCTATTTATTAGAAAAATCTCTCCATATTGTTTGAACTGAAAGTTTTTAAACCTTCAAAGTTAAAAGGAATGAAATAAGTATTAGTTAAAAAATTCTGAAACCATCAAATGTCCCAGGTAGAGGAATATATCTGATCTTTATAGAAAATTATCATTTATTTTAGCTGGTGGCAAATGTACCAAACCAACCAAATTTTAATGAATATATATCTATTAAGTGAAACACATATGCACATGCACCCATGTATATGTGTTCTCAATACCTGAATAATCTTATTGATATAATTTGGTAGTTAAACTTACCGGGGTAGGGAAACTAGTTTCCATTTGACTTTCTATAAGGCAAGACTTGGTTGAAAGTGAAAGTCGCTCAGTCGTGTCTGACTCTTTGTGACTCCATGGACTATATAGTCCATGGAATTCTCTAGGCCAAAATAGTAGGGTGGGTAGCCTTTCCCTTCTGCAGGGGATCTTCCCAACCCAGGAATCAAGCTGGGGTCTCCTGCATTGCAGGTGGATTCTTTACCAACTGAACTATTAGGGAAGAATTGGTTAGGGCAGAATTAATTTGGGAGAATAAACCTAGCTCATTTAGAGTGTCTGAATTCTGTTGTGAGACTAGTAAACTTTACAGACACTAAGCAGAAAGGACTAGTAAAATGAATTGCCCACTCTCATAGAGTCCGTCTTTCTCATTCTCTTCCCTCTTTTCTTTACCCTACCCTCCTCTTCCTCCTGCTTCACCTCCTCTTTCTCCTCCTGCACCTCTTTCTCTTCGTTTCTTCTTCCTCCCACTTCCTCCTCCTCCCCCTCTTTTTCCCCTTTTCCTCCTCCTCCTGCTGCTGCTTCTCTCTCTCCTTCCTTCCTTCCTTCCCTTCCTCCACTTCCTTGCTTCTCCCAGTCTCCAACTTCACCCAGTCAAAGTAGACTGGTCTACTCCATTCTACTACACAGCTCTTCTTCAGGGTCATTTTCAGGAATGTTTTTCCCCTTCATGATTGCCTCTGATGTTTGTTTTAATTTGTGAATGTCCCCTGAACTTCAGTGTTGTTGCACTCCTTAACAGCTGCTGAAGCATATTACAAGGATTCCATTTCAGCCAGACTATTATAAAACAAACTCACTGTTTTTCTAAGCTTATGCCTAGACTGGTAGGTTGGGGAGGATAGGAGGAGAGATAGTGGAGGATAGCAATTTATTCCTTGGAAGGAACTTTCAGTTTTCACAAGTACAGTATCCTCCCTGAGGGGGCCCCTGAGTTCACATTCTTTCAGGTCCTGCCCCACAAAGATAAGGAATTTTCTGACTTCCCATAGTTCACAGTTGAAGAAACGTGTAGTATAGGATAAATAAGAACAATAACTTATGTATTACCTCTTGACAGTGACTCATGACTATACCACTATCAAAGACCCTTGAAACCACAATACTTTGGTTTTGTGAAATCCTAGTTGTGGACTTAGAAAGATAGTGGAATCTTTTGTTAAATAATTGTCTTATGGAAACCCTGCAATATGTTTCAGCCTCTGTTATGAGGTACAGCAAACATTTAAACCCACACAAGTGGTGAAGGCTGTCAAGCTACTAGTTATGTAAATATTGTATTTTGGACCTGAAAGGAATTGGATTTGTGTATTCATAAAATTGGAATAAAGAAAAAAAATCTGCCTTTGCTCCCTTTCTTTGCACGTATCTAATTCTATTTCTGTATCTGTTAAACACTTGTTTAGGAAAAAGATATTTATTTGTCTTACAGCTTTTTAGGCATTACTATGGCAAGATAATCTTTTCTTCTTTTAGATTCTGTCAACAGAGCCATTTGTATGTCAATTCAGAGGAAAACCAGTCAGTCAGTTATTTTGCTCTCAAAGTTTGGCCCAAGGAACACTGCTTAACCTGGGGAATACTCTAGGTGGCATAGCTCTCAAAAAATGTAAGTTAAGTGCTTAAAATAAAGGAAAACAAAATGTAATAAAAAGAAGTTCATTCATGATAGGTTTTAATATGTGTTATGAACTCTAACAAAATTTTTCCTGGCTTATGTGTATTTTTATTAAAAGAAGCTTATTGTATAATTATGAAATTTAAAATACACTAGTAAAATATTAAAGTACCAGAAGTGAAGAAAAACTGATAGAATGACAAGGATAAGTTGGTCTGTTCCCAATTACAATGGAAGACTTTGACACCTGTCTCAGAATTTTAAAGACCAAGGAGGAGAGAGGTGGGAGGGGGGTTCAGGAAGGGGAACTCATGTACACCCAGGGCGGATTCATGTCTGTATGGCAAAACCAACCAATATAATATTGTAAAATAATTAGCCTCCAATAAAAAAAGACAAAAATTAATGAGAATATAATTGGCAAGCTTGATTTCTTAGAAATGAGTAGAATTCTGCAACCAACTATTAGGGAACAAACATTGTTTCCCAGCACATAAGCGACATTTTGAAAAATTGATTATATGTTTGGCTATGAAGAAAATCTTAAAATATATCTTACAGAACATAGTCTCTGACCAAAATTCAGTACAATTTATAAAGCAACAACAAAATGGTAACAAAACCTCATGTATTTAAAAATAAAAAAACTTACGTATATAAAAATTCATAAATTAGTATTTTAATATGCATTCAAAAATATTTATGCACTCAGATATTTATCCAATCCAGCAATAATTTTGATTAAATAGGAAAGGGCTATTTTGAACTTCCCATGCATATCAAATAATAGTAGTAAACACATAACATAATAATTCTTTATACTTGGTTGATTGGGGAAGAGCATTAAGCAAATTATACTTACAAGATTATTTAATCTGTTTAGAATAACAATTTTTTCAAATCCTTTGATAGCACTAGATTTTCACATACTTCCTAGAAAAATGCTTTGGAAACAGGCAGTCTGTTCATTTTTGTTGGATTGTATGCAGTAAAAAATAGTGAAAAACTATCCTTGGTATAGTCTTTATGAGCTAATTGAAAATCTTTCTTACTCAGTCATTAAAGTAGATTCACTAAGCTTGCCTATCTGACAACCTGAATCGATATAATGAAGTTAGATTTTGGAATAATTCAGATGGGCTTTTCTGAAAATTCTTCTAAATTAATGAATCATAATAAACATATTTAATCTCTTGAAAAGGCAAAATGACAACCAAAGCTACACCATACAGATGCTCTTTTGCCCAAGACAGGTATGAGTGAAGTGTCTTCTCTGGAATCCGTACTCTGATCGTAAGACAGGTGTGATATATATTTTTGAAAGATCTGATGATTAGCCAAACTGAGCTTGCTACGGTTATAGACAGACCAGCTAAACATAGTGGCCTAATTCCAGAATTAGGTCACAGTCCCTGACTTACATAAGCCCACCCTGAAAGTAAATTTCATCAAATGTATTTCTGTTACTTAATAAGTCTCAGCATTGTCAGAGAAATACTTAGCTGGTTAAAATAATATTTAAACAGCACATTTGTGCCTGTGTTTGAATTCACAGAGCTGTTTACATATGAAACCCTTTCTTCCATTATAAATAAAAATGGAAACATTAAAAGTCAAATAGTCTGTGATATTGGCTGTTTTCCTTATATGCTTTAAATATTAGCAGTTTACCTCATTGGATTTTATAATGAATCCATCCTGAAGCTTATAACAAAAATATGCGGCATTGCCATCAATATGAGACCACATAGAACCTATGGCCTAAGAAAATGTTACTGTTATGTAGGATTTCAGTTATATTCTAGGAATTTGGAAGAAGTCAGACATATGAGATCTAACAGATTTAGAGGAATGCTGGTCTGAATTTGTGAAATATTTTCAATAGGAAAATCTTAAGTATAATTCTGATAGTATCAAGGACTCATTTGCACCCTTATAATAGTTGCCACCTTGTCTCCTGCATTTTGGTAGTTTATGTACCTTTATTACTATTTATGAAGTTCCTTGAAAGTAGAAACTGTAATTAATTTTTATGTCTTGCCTGGTATCCAGGATATAGGTAAGATTTAATGAATATGTCTTAAATATGGAGGTTGTGTGAAGGAGTGAAAGAAACACTAGCTTGGGAAGGGAATCTTGGGCTAAATTGTGGCTCTGCTGCTAATGCTAGTGGTGGAGAAAATAGCAGGGAAAAAATGGCAAAAGTATTTGAAGGAGAAAAGAAAAAAGTTGAAATTGTGAAGAAGGCAAAGTTGATTTCCACATGCCTCCATGGTCCTTTGGATTTCTCTTGTTTTTTCCTCCAAATCTGGAAACTGTCATTGATAGACACACACACATCATTCCCCACTAATGCACCTCCCTCATGCGTATGTGTGTCAACACATACAGAGATTTTATTGAAATAGCAAAGTATTTGATATAAATCTATGTTTTTAGCCTTATTATTGCCTTCGTCTCCCATTGCTTCCTTGCTAGATTTGACTTGCCTCAGTGACTTCCCTCTTTTAATTAGCTGTAACTAAGGTCTTCCGGTACTTTTATTTCCCTGTGTACTAGCATCATTCCCTTTTTATCATGTTACAGTTTTCAACTCAGCAGTTTTGGGAGGCTATATTCCACTATCATTTCTCCCCACCCACTTCTGTCTGCTATGCAACTGTGAGGGATACACTGAGGGGTTTAACTTTGAGCCTTTTAGTTAATTTCACACTCTTCAGATTTCATTTCTGCAGACTTGATGTAAACAGCATGTTATTGGCAATCCAGCACTATAGTTGCCAAGATGTGCTGAAATTCCCTTTGCCTAGATAATTCCTTAGAGTAAAAAAAAAAAAAAAAGCCCTCCAATAAGCAGACGGCTCTAGTTAAAATGCACATGTAGTTCCTTGATGAGAAGGAAGTTCACTAGGCAAGACCTTCCCAATACATCAGTAAGAGAAGATTAGCTATTGCTTTGACTTTGAAAATGCCAGAGCAGGATCATGAAGGAATGCAGTAGCAGAGTGGAGTGTTAAGGGAGTAAACATTTAGGGCATGGAGCATTGCCCACAAAGGTCAATTCAAGGTCAGTTTAAGGGTTTAAGTAATCTTAGTCATTTTTAAGAATGAAGACTCCCCAAATTTTAAGGTTGGCAGAGACTGGGAGCTAATGGTAAATTACCAAATTAACATTGGTGGAAAATGTCCTTTAATTTTTTCACATTTATGCTTTGGAGCATTGATTAGATCCTGAAGGTTGTTGATGTTTCTTGGCCTCTCTTCTGTGGAAGCCAGTTTTTTCTCTCTTCATCTCCTTTCTCAATCTTTCCTATGCCCTGCCTGTTCTCTCACTTCCCCCACTGCTCCTTCTTTTTCCATCTTCCCTTCTCCTTGGCATTTCCCTAAGTATTAGTGTCCATCCATGTCAAATAGAGGTGCCTCAAAGGTGCCTTTGAGAACTGCTAATCACTACTGTAGATCATGGAGACAATTTAGTTTTTAAGGATTTTTCTCTTTAAGGCATCAACATCCTCTCCACCTTAGCTTCATACCGAAGGTGTTGTGTTTGTACCTCTGTTGACAGACCTGGGAAAGTTGAGGATTCTGTTTTGATTGGGTAGATTTTGAGCCAAAGCTGCTGCCTTTGGTTGAGTCTCTTTCCTTACCCATCTGTCTTTTTCTTTCAACTAGTTGTGCTATTTGATAGAATTGAAAACACTGCAGCTTACATCTGTCTGGGCAGATGGAATGCATTTTGCATGAGTGTTAACTGATTCATGCGTTGCATAAAGAAAGCAGTCTGTGTGTATGCTGAAAACTATTGGCTTATAGAGGGTTTGATTCTTTGCCTTTGCCCATGCCCTCACCAACTACCCCATGGTCAAGCCCAGACAAACCTTAAAGAAAAAAAAAAAAAAAGAAAGGATACTATCAATGACAATAGAAGAAAGTGGGAACTTAGAGGGAAAAAAGCCTGAACACAGAAATGTCTTCTGCTAGCTGAGTTCCTTTTGTATTTTTCAGGTGTATGGACCTTCAGAGGGGGAAAACTCATTGTGGGGAAGCTTCACACATGAAGTAATTCGTCATCTCTCACTTGATCATTATTTCACCATATATTATAGACAAAGCTGTTTGGAAATGTTTTCAGAGCATTTGGCATAGTGTGGTCCCTAGTCCCACAGAGTTCCTACACAGTTTCCTCAGCATGAACATAGTTACAGACTGTGACTTTAAACCTGAGTTTGTGATCAGCATCAAAGTTTTTATGATGCCACCCGTTCGTAGCACAAATACTCAATGACTTTGTACTTTTGTCCTCCATGGATGCTGATGTGCTTGTCACATAGCAGTGTGATGAAATCTCCCCTTAGTTGACTACTAGTACCTTTCCATGTATTTCCAGCAAATGTTTTGTGTATCCTGAAGCCAAGAACATTGAACTTTATTGTCCATTTTGTGCAATTTGCTCTTTGAATGCTATAGCACGATAGAGAGCATTTTCATTTGCAAATGATGTTACTACATATTTTGACCTAATTTTCCCTGCAGGAGTAATAACAAGGGTAATAAAACTCAGTTGAAGCTGCTGTATAAGCACACATAACTGCCTCAAATTACAGGGGAGTTTCTAAGCTACATAGCCACTGAAACCACGAAGGCCCTCTTCCGACTCTTTTCACAGTTCTAATAAGCATGACCATGACTGTCCCAAATTTCTGGATGAGGAAAAACATTATTCTTTTGGATTATGATGGTGGTTAGAAGGTTTTTAGCTACAAAATTTGTGTTTCAGTGTATATTCTTTGGCTCCATCTAGCCAGGGTTTGGGTAATTTGGGGGTTTGCTAGGAAAAAAAGTTGAGGAACTTGGAGTGCTCATCATCTCATGTACTTGTAGTAGATATAACCACAAGAGGTGTAAACAGCAGATCTTTCATGAAGAAACTTTGGAAGTAGTAGCCATGAGTTAAGGAAAGCAAGGCTAAGAATTAGGCAAATCAAACGTACCAACTGGGCAAGAGCCTTGGCCCTTCCATTACTTATGCAGGCTCATGCCCTCTGAGTAGCACATATCGTCTCCTGGATGGTCTCTGATTGAAGAGAATTTTGAGGAACTTCGAGTGGCTTCAGAATGGAACCCAAAGATGATTATAGAGTCAAAAATGAAATTCACCTATGGACAAATAATGATCTTTGAGTTCCTGGAGTACCCTGGTACTGTGCAGCATTTCAGTCTTTGTCAGAAAGCCCCAGTATATCACAGGCACATTGGACACTGAACTACCTCCAAATCTTCTCACACATAACTTGGCATAAAAATTATCTTTGTACACCACCCTTCCACCATTATGTACACACCTTTGCCCATGCATGTCCTCCCTTATTTAGAGCTCCACATGGAGAGTGACTTGGTTTAATTTAATGCTTACTTGCAGAGTGATGGTGACATGCCAGGCTTTGTTCTAGACTGTAAAGATATACAGAGAGGAAATCTGCCCTTAAAGAACTGCCAGTCTAATAGCAGAGATGGACAAGTAAATAGACTAATTAAGTAAAAGGAATTTATGAAGCCTCAAGAATATAAAGTACCAACTTAAAATATATTTCATTTATGTTGCTGAAATAACACGAATGCCAATTAAATCTCCTAATATATTTATAAAGATATGATACTTCTTCAAAGGGACCTAAATATGACAACTGTGTCATTAAAAAATGTAAAGTCGAGCAACAGTCTTTTTGTTACTGTTCTTAAAGGAAGTGTAGCTCCTGTTTCTGCCCAATTGCAATTTCTGAAAGTTATATCAACTTGATTATAGAAGCCTGCGGTCCTAAGGCATCAAGGTTAAAATAGTATTTATTCAACTCCAAGCTCCATCTTCTCAAAGCTAGAAATATCTACTCCTGCTTATTCTGAATTCACTCCAAAAGGAGACAGTCACACCCAAAAAGAATTTTTCAACTTTGGTACATTTGGTTGTATCAAGACTTTTGTGGTGACGGGATGCTCATGTAAATATCAAATTAGAGACTTTCCTTAGTGCCTCTTGTCAGTTATTCCCCTCAATAAATTTAATGAACACAATTTTTATGGTCCTGTACTGTACATACTAGACTTTGAGGGAGTTATAAAAATTGTGTCTTAATAATCTTAATTATCAAATAGCACTTATCAAACATGTACACATCTGTGAGTTCCTTACAGCATTTAAAAGCAAATCTAAAGTGTATGGAATTTCTTTAAGGAGCTCCCCAAACAGGCTGCATCTCTTCCTTTGGCAATTTTTAGAATAAATAAATCTTCCTGATGGATAACTGGTGGGTGTAGGGTGATTGACATGTTCCCTTGTACGTTCCCCAACTCAATCCATTCATCATCTATGCTAGATCCCTTCCAGTATTGGCCACACCTCTAAACTCTGCCTGCTCCAAATTCATCTGTCCCTTTGGGGTTCTTGAGCTTGTTGGTAGTGATGAAGACTAAAAGGGGAAGCAAAGGAAAAGACTTTCAAATAACCAAACCACCATTACTTCCCATCTCAAACACTGGGTTAAGGAAAGTCCCTGCTTGGAGGCAGGATTATGGGTGTGATAACCTTTGAAAGTTCTCTTGAACCCCATGTCCTTGTTTTTCTGCATAGACACAATGATGATGAAAATTATCCTGTTAGCCATGTTATCCACAGCACAGCATCAAGTACGTGGTCAATGCCATTTAGGGCTGCACTCTTGGTGACCCTGAAGCATCACTTGGTTTGTTTGCTAGGAGAAAGCTGGAATACAAACAAATGACTAGAAGGACAAAACTGTGTGAATGAAAAGCAAGGTTACCAAATGGATATGAGTGCAGTGAGTACCTTGTGGCCTTCTGCCACCACAAAACCCAATGAAAAGAAAGAATGCCCTGGGGATTATGCGGTTTAGATTTGCTAACAGAAGGCAAAGCAAATAACTAGAAGGACTATGTAGGAGTTGCTGAATAGTTGGCAGTCTTTCCACAGCAGTTTCCTTTAACTGCATTATTAAAAATAAAGTTTTTAGCCTAATCAAAATTACAAGGCCATCAAGGACTGTCTTGTGTTCTTTCTGGGGAAAAAACATGGTAATTAACTGCTGCAGGATGATGGATTTTTCCAACACAGCTGTCACAACTGCTATTTTAAATCATTTGTTATGGTTTAAAATGTGTAATCCCCAAGAAATTGATCATTACTGCGATTCAGTGCTGGTGTTTCAGTGCCTTAACCACCCTGAGCTTTACATGAGACCATTAACTAACAAAAGCCAGTCATGAAGTGCTAACTACTAATGACTGATTTCTCAATGATCACTTCTGTATTCTTTTAAACAAGATTTTATTTTTTAAAAAATTTTACACTGAAATTTCTGGCAAGACAAAAACAGGTGCACTCATATTCTTTTTTTCTTTCTTCTCTGTATGGCCACTGCCACTTTTTTTCTTTTCTTCTTCTCTGGCTGTGCCTTCATAATCAGCATTACTTCATAGCCTTTGTTCATGGTGTGTCACTCACTGGGTCCACCCTGCCCTTCAGAATCTGTTCAAATGCTGTGACATCTTCATGGTGCAGTTGATATTGTACCTCTTCCAGGAAGCCTTCCCAGTTACTGTATTCATCATTCCCTCAATTAGTATTCATTAAAAGGGTACCAGCCATTCTGCTAGGCATTAGAGATACCAAAATGAAAGACATATATTCCCAAATTTCAAGAATTTTTTATTTTTTCATCCAAGTTTATTGTTGGAGTGACTAAATCCTTGATATGATTATAAGCTTGAGACCTAGACTTTATTGCCTTTATTTTTCCATTGTAATTGTCTGCATGTAATTAATTTACCCATATATCTTACTTATCATCATCAAGACTCTTTGTGACACCATGGGCGGTGTCACCAGGCTCCTCTGTCCATGGAATTTTCCAGGTAAGAATACTGGAGTGGGTTGCCATTCCCTTCTCCATGGGATCTTCCCAACCCAGGGATTGAATCCAGGTTTCCTGCATTGCAGGCAGATTCTTTACTGTCTCTGCTACCAGGGAGGCCCCAGTGTTGTTCTGTATACTTATAAAGGATTTGAGAATATTGGGCCCTGCCTGGGGACATCACCTATTCCCTGTTCTACTACTATCCTTCTCCCTACCCTTCCTTCCACTTCTATATTAATATACTAGAGTTCCTAACAGAAATCACAATGAGTAACTGGAATAGCTATTTATCTCTATCTGAATAGGTCCAAAGGCAGAGAATAGTCTATCAAACAAAAATGGAAATCTTGAGATGCTGTGACCAAAAGGAAATATGATGGACTGGCTGAAAAAAAGCCCAATGGACTAGAAATAAGTCCACTAGAAATAAGTAAGGCTAAGTTTCAAGTGACAAGGATACTGACAATTTGTAATTTGTTGTTTTTTAGTGGCTCAGTCATGTCCAACTCTTTGCGACCCCATGGACTGTAGCCCACCAGGCTCCTCTGTCCATGGGACCTCCCAGGCAAGAATACTGGAGTGGGTTGTCGTTCCCTTCTCCAGGGATCTTCCCGACCCAGGGTTCAAACCCAGGTCTCTTGCATTGCAGATGGATTCTTAACCATCTGAGCCACAAGTGAAGCCACCAATTTTCTTCTGTAATCATTGGCTAATCTATAGTTTGATTCTGGATGACCAATCTGCAAGTTGACCTTGATTTATTACTTCTGATATATTTCCTCAAATTGGAAGTAATCTGAAATATGGTAATTCCACTTTCCAAAAATAAACTTGAATAGTTTGGTGTTTAATGAAAGCTAGCGTAAATCCATTTGTAAACCAGAGTTCTTTTATGGTCATCCCTTCATTTATTTTGTTATGTATGTAAAGATTGTCTTGAAATTTTTTTTTGTTTGAAGCAGACACATATACCTTTAAACAATGGTTTATATGTAACTAGTGTCCTAAACTCAGAAACATATCACATTTTCTGTTTAAAGGACAAATACACAATATTTAAATTCAGCTTGGAGCCATTGACAAGCAATAGCACAGTAGTAAAGTTTTGTTTTTCCTATGAAGAAGACTAACACTGCTTATTTGATTATCTAAATTAATTAATAAGAACATGAATCATTGCCAAATTGAAACCAACACATTGAGGAGTTTATGTTATTTCTTGGATAATTTCAGATGGTCCTGGAAAAAGAATACATTTGTCCCAAATACTATATTTTAGAGTATAATCCTAGAAAATAGTTGTGAGATCATAAATGAGAGAAATTTCTTAGGACTTTATTTAAGACCGTCACGTGGTATCATATGTTTATTCTCTCAAACCCTTTAAACTGTATTTAGACTGTATTTGGGACCCAAGAATTTATGTTATTAAGTAGTCTTTGTATTTGGTTTCATTCTGTGATTGTTTCAGATATATACATCTTAAACACTGTAAATTCCTCCAGTAAAATTGTGACGTGGCACATTTTGTCTCTTTACCTCTCCACTCCACCCCCTTTTTTTTTCTCCCTCCACACTTTTAGAGTCTCTTCTCAGACACCTTTACATTGCTCCCCATTCTAGACACTTGCTACCTTCATTATGAATGAGGAACAATCTCTCCTGGAACTCCTCAGACTCTAGCACTTTCCTTCCTCCATCAACACTTAACTGTTTATTACCATTCCTGCAGTTATCTAATCTGATCCTCTAACTCACGCTAAAGTGTTAATGACAAATGAAGAATAATAAATCAGTTTTTTCAGCTAACATTTGAATAATAAGAGAGTTTCATTTGTTTAATAAAATTGAGGCCATAATACCGATTTTTAAACTTTGTTTTTTTTTAATTTATTTAATTGGAGGCTAATTCAGTTCAGTTCAGTTCAGTCGCTCAGTCGTGTCCGACTCTCCGCGACCCCATGAATCACAGCACGCCAGGCCTCCCTGTCCATCACCAACTCCCGGAGTTCACTCAAACTCATGTCCACAGAGTCGGTGATGCCATCCAGCCATCTCATTCTCTGTTGTCCCCTTCTCCTCCCGCCCCCAACCTTTCCTAGCATCAGAGTCTTTTCCAGTGAGTCAACTTGTCGCATGAGGTGGCCAAAGTATTGCAGTTTCAGCTTTAGCATCAGTCCTTCCAATGAACATCCAGGATTGATCTCCTTTAGAATGGACTGGTTGGATCTCCTTGCGGTACAAGGGACTCTCAAGAGTCTTCTCCAACACCACAGTTCAAAAGCTAATTACTTTACGTTATTGTATTGGTTTTGAAGTGAATTGTAGGGTGGAGTGGAAAGGGGATTTTTTGAGTAGTTGACTTTCTTTTGCCAATATTCGTATCATATGAGCTGCATCTATAAATAATGAAATTTAAGTTAAATGAGCTTGGTGTCAAGACAGACAGTTGCCTAAGGTGAAAATATAGGTGATTTGACTCCAGATGTTAATAGGCTTGAGTTTAGAGTCGGGAAATTGCTACAAAACATTGTTACTACATATCTTCTATTACTCAAATATGAGAGGGCCTGTGAATGTATGCACAAGATTTAAGCAGAAATTTCTTTTCTTACGGTAGGAATGAAAGCTAGGGGAATTTTCTTCTTGCACTGTGATGCTTGAGAATTAAAAATTCTTAGTTTGCAAGCCCTATTTAAGGGAGCATTGTACTGTAATGCAGTTAGCAGCTCCTATATGATAGTATTGAAAATACTGATGGTAGAAAACTCAGACCAAAAAACCCCACATTTATAATTCAAGGTTTCTTTGTGATTTTCCTGTATAATATTCACTAAGACCAGTGGGAAATGTGAGATTATTTAACGTTCAATCTAGAATTAAAAACCAAACTCCTTTCTTAGCATTCTGTATGTGTGTTTTCAACAAATGATGTTTTAAATTAATTTTTCATAAAGCATATATCGTAACTGAAAAAAGGCACATCCTAGAAATAGAATTTGCTGGTCCTGGTTCAACTTCTTATTTGATAGGCAATCTGCTTATGACAACATGACCATCAGCTAAAATCAAGATCATGTAACAACTTCTATGTAGTCAATGAACCACAAGATGGCACCACTAAACAAATAGTTTATCTCAAGATGACGTCTAGGTTCTCTAGATAGATGCTCAAGAATAGTGTTATCCCTCTTCAAAACCAACATCGATCACTTCTGATTGATAGAATGAATAGAATATGAGAGGGGGAAATAGGGAAAAAAGAAACCTAGCAGACATCACTTAAACCAAATGATCTAGGTTAATATCACCAATGATCAGTTATGGTCATACCATGTACTTGTGACATGATGTGATGAGAAGGCCACTTCACTCCCACGGTGTTCTTTCCTCAAACCCGTGACCTCAGTCTAGTCGTGAGAAAACATCAGACAAATCCAACGTGAGGGACGTTCTACAGAATACTTGACCAGTACTTCTGAAAAGTGTCAAACTCATGAAAAACAGAAAGACTGAGGACTATCACAGATTACAAGAGCCTAAGGAGACATAACAACTAAATAGAAGGCAGGATCCCAATTTGGGTCTGACAAAAAGGACGTTAGTGGGGAGACTGAGGAAATCCTAATAAAGATTATAATGTTGTTAGGAATATTAGACCAATATTAATTTCTTAGTTTTGACAGTTGTGCCATGGTCATTAAGATGTTAACATTTAAGAGAAACAGTGTAAAGGATATAGAGAAACACTCTGTACTATCTTTAAAACTTTTCTCTAAGTTTGAAATTACTATTTAAAGTAAAAAATATTTTAAAAGTCAAGATACAGAAAGTAGTCTCTGATATACTAAGTTAACAGGCAGAAATTTTCCATTTATTGCCTGGATATTCTAGACTTCTACGAAAACTTGCATAATGGTTAAGCATGTTAATCCTGTGCTTGGTTCCACAGTCTGGGGTTTAATTCCTCTATAGACATAGTGAGCATGTTTTTTTAAGACTCCACATTAGAATACCTTGTCTCATCAGAAAAAAATTATAGTTTTCAGTTAAGAGAATAAAACCCAGATAATAAAGATGGAGCCAAGTTGATTTTCTCTATTCTATGGCAGTTGGTGGCACCTTTTAAAGACATTGTCTCACTAATATATGTCATGAATATGATGGCTGTGTATTCCATATGTTTAAAAATTTTGTGGTTTACTCGCTGTAGATCTTGCCACATGCCAGGATTCCCTGTCTTTCACTTTGCTAACATGCCAAGTATTTGTGTTGCACAGGATAGTAGTTTTGCTCACAAAAACCTCTTAAAATCAAGGGGTAAACATTTTAACTCCTCTAAAGGCTGTGTGAGAACTAGTTTCCAGCATGTTATACTTGTGCATACAGATGTGAGTTAACTTTGACAAGAAAGTGTTTATGTGAATAATTAGAAAAAACAGTACTTTCTATGTCATGATAAGGGCTACATAGATAAAAGTTTTAATATATATTTTCTCCCAGATCTATAAATTAATGTGGGAGTTTTCAACATATTTAAATTTCCACGTGCAAGAGATTAAAATTGGACCCTTATTTTACCCCACTTCAAAAGTTAACACAAAATGGGTTAAAGACTTAACCTGAAGTTGTAAAGCTCCTGAGAAGAGAACATAGTGGGAAAAACTTCTCGACATCGGCCTTCAAAAGGATTTTTTGGATATGACACCACAAGCACAAGCAACAAAATCAAAAATAATTAAATGGGACTACACCAAGCAAAAAACTTTCTCCATAGCAAAAGAAACCATCAGCACAATGAAAAGGCAACCTACAGAATGGGAGAAAATATTTGCAAATCATCTATCTGATAAGGCATTAATATCTAAAATATTAATTACTTTTCTCTGATCAATCAGTAACCTACAACATTTTCATTTCCTTTAAAAATTCTAGTCTTTGGTAGCTGTCATGCTCCACCCAAAACTGCTCACCTGATCCTAGATATTTCCTTATACTTTGATCCTTAATTTCTGAACACTATCCCAAGTCCATCCCCATTCCCTTGCTTAGTTTCCATCAGGCTAGCCTTATGTACTAGTTTTCGAGGTCTGTTATAACAAATTAACCACAAACTTGATGGCTTAAAAGAAAGGGAATTTATTTCCTCGCAATTCTAGAGGCTAGAATTCCAAAGTCAAAGTGTCTATAGGGCCATTCTCCTTCTGGAGAGACTAGGAAGGAAGATTCCTTGCCTCTTTTAGCTTTGGGTGATTGCCAACAATCCTTGTAGACACACCAGTCAAATCTCTGCCTCTGTAATCATATGGCATTCTCCCTGGGTATCTGTGTCCAAAATTTCCCCTTCTTACTAGTTATTGGTTTTAGGGCCATCCCTAATTCAGTATGACGTTATCTTAAGTTGCTTATATCTGCAAAGGCCCTGTTTCCAAAAAAAGGTCACATTCAGAGGTACCAATAGTTAGAACTTCAGCACTTTTTTTTTTGAGAACACAGTTGAACATAAACTGCCTTGACCCAACTCACAGGCCTGACTCCATAAACTGAAACCAGCAATCCATGCCACTTCTCATCAGTGCTTCAACCATTTAACCAGTATAGCTGCTTAATGCCTAGTTCAATTCAAAGTGCTGGTGTTTCTAGAGTTACTTTATTTCTTTGAAAGCCTACTGATCTATTTGTGACACATGGCTTCATTTACAAACCTTCATTTATAAACAGTGGCTTGTTCAATAGGACTGAAGTAACCTTGAATGTACAGGATTAAATCCTGTCAATCATATAATGGAAAAAACAGTTTTGACACTCATGTAGCATTGATGGTAATGGTAGAGTGGGCTTCTTTTCTTTCAAGCTTCTTTGATCAGTTGACTTTATTTTGATGTGAAAACTTGTAGGAGTCATCTAAAGTATATGAAAACTTCTACTTTGTTTTCATATACTTCAAAGCACATATTTTTATGAGAAGTGTGACAACAGACAAGCAATATATTTAAGGATCACTGTCCTGAATTCAAGGAATCTTGATCTCTTGTATAGCTACTCACTTGGCATGTTACCCAAGATATTAAAAATACTGTCCAGAAACACAACCCACCCCCTCATCTGATCATTCTATATGTTTAAAAATGTGGCTGTATTTCACATGAGATCTGTGACTACTGACAGTTCTTTGTTTTACCCCCATATTATTTTACTACATTTGCAGTAACAAATCCACAAATTAGGTGGCTTTAAACATCAGAAAGTTATTCTCTCATAGTTCTCAAGGCTATGAGTCTGCAGAGCCATTCTCCCTGTAAAGGCTCTAGGGAAGAATACTTCCTTCCCTCTTCCAGCAATCCTTGGAATCCTTTGGCTTATAGCTGCATCACTCCACTTTCTTCCTGCCTTCATATGGCTGTCTTCTGTTTCTGTGTGTGTCCAAATATCCCTCACCTTTCTCTTATAAACATACCAGTCATTGACCATAGTGATCTAATTCAACCTCATTTAACTTGATTACATCTGCAAAGACCCTGTTTTTGAGAAAAGTCATATTCTGAAGTTATGGGTGAACCTCAATTCTGGGGAAATATTGTCTAACCCAGTCCAGCCAAAGAATGCAGTCTCCTAGAGAAAAAAAATCTGTTGCAAGTTCTAGCTTTACTCATATCACTATCAGACTGATTTTTCTCTATGACTTCAGCTTGAAATATTTTAAAAGGCATTAGTTACAAAATAAGAAGTCTTATTCCCAACCTCTGCTCATTTTTGAAAATTATAAATCTGTAACTTGTACTTGAATTTTGTATAAATACAAGTTCTTAGAACTCAGAGGGTTTTCAATAAGAAAGAATCTTTCAGAACTTCTGTTCATAAATATCTATGGTTCATATGATTGAGACACACTAAATGGTTTACAGGCCATTGAATTAATTATGTGTCACTCTTATCTGTGATAATTATGGAAAAAACTTTTTTTAGTATATGAAGACGAGTTCTATAGATATATCTGTCTGCATAGTACCACATAATCAGATGGAAAATGTTCAATAAAACATTTCCTTTTTCCCTATCTCCAGTCTGAAATTGTTACTTTTCATTGGGATGCTTTGGTTTATATAATACATTATAGTTCATCTCTCTATAATACTTTATATTTCATAATAGACTACAGTGTTTAACCTTATTTAATTTTAATATTTTTTACTTGCTTCTTGATTGCTGGATTATATAGCCAGCATTCAATGTTTATTACTATCGTATGTTTCAGGGACTCCATGAAAAGACTGGTGCATTTACAGCTGTGAAAGTGATGAATGCTCGTAAGGTAGGATTACATCCTGTCTGTATTCTTTTGCTTAGTGGACTGTGGTCTTGGGATAAACAGCCCAGAAAATATTGTATTTGTTTTTTGTATCATTGTTCTATATAATTATCTTAATTTGCATTTATTATATTTATAATTTAATATTATTTCTATTACTAGTATATTATTTTTATTATTGATTTATTATTTACACATAAAAATTGTAATCACAGTGAAAGTCCTATATATTCTTGTATTTTATAAAAATGAAAAAATCCATATTCCTGTCTATTTCTAGTTGATTATCTATTTCCAGGCATTGTAAACAATAAATTTCCTCTAATATTGTGTTACTCCTCTGTGTTTTATCATATTTCTTTCCCTCCCCAACAATTCCTTTTGAAAACTCAGGCCATTAGGTTTTCAGTGACAGGTAGAAGGAAAAGAACTTGTCTGAGATGCACTTTTTTTCATATATTTTTTAACAGATGCACGAGTCTAATTGGCAGTGTTCTGACTAACATTAATAAATCTGTGTCATGGGTCATAATATATTGTCATAGATTATGCTAAGCCCTGATTTCTGTGCTCTTTCTTTAGCATGAGTACCTCACTTTCTCAGGATAATATTATCACAAGCATAACAAAGGTCAAAATATTTTCACATCACTCTAATCTAAAAGAAAATTCTAAAATATCGTATTTGAAAATGTGTACAAAGTCACTGAATTGTTATCAATGCCATAAACTGTTCTTTTCCAATTTATACAGGAAGTGAATTGCTGAAGCTATTTAAAGAGTTGCATGTTTTTTGTTTCATCAGTAAATGTCTAATGAATTTTGAGGTGTTGTGGATTTGTTTTACCCTGTAAACCATGACTTCCAAATAATCAGCTTGGTACTCTTTGAGTGAGACTCTCTAAAATACGTATTCCCTTTTTTTCAACTTAATAGACTTTGACCCACATTTAATCTATGTTTTAGATACTCTGACTTGAAACAGTTAAAAATTATGTTCAGCCCATAGATAGTGTCAATTACCTTGTTTGTTAGAGGAAATACCACTTTACAATCATCAAATTGTAATATTCCATAAATGGCAGTTAAATCTGTTACTATGAATTTTTGTCAAGTTTCTGTATATATAAGAATCTGATTTTTTAAATTAAAACTATTAGTGAAAATTGAGGGAGGAATTATGTTACTCTTTCATTTAGTACTTAAGCACAAAGTACCCAAGAATAAATCATTTTCAGAGTGTACCAATGCGTTTAATAAAGTTTTGTTCTTGGCTTTGCAGACCCCTTTACCTGAAATAGGAAGGCGAGTGAGAGTGAATAAATATCAAAAGTCTGTCGGCTGGAGATACAGTGTGAGTACTGAAAGTCTTCATTAGCATCCAAGCCATCTTTCCTTTAATTTTCAACTTTAATCCCTTTGTATTGTATCATTATCTGTAGAATGCCACCACTCAACTCTTCTTGCCTAAAGGTGATATTTATGTTTTTAATGTACTGACATAGATTCATTCATCATATTTGAACACTAGCATCTTTCGGAAAGTAGGGTCTAAAAGAAATGGTACCCTGAACAGGTAAGTGTTGACTGCACATGAAGGACTAAGTAAATTCACAGCACATATAGCCTGCTAGCTGAATAATAACAAAAAAGATGATGGGAACAGAGTGAATTTTGTCTAAAATTGGCCTTATGTACTTAGTCACTCAGTCGTGTCTAACTCTTTGCAACCCCATGGACTGTAGCCCACCAGGTTCCTCTGTCCATGAGATTCTCCAGACAAGAATACTGGAGTGGGTTGCCATGCCATTCTCCAGGGGTTCTCCCAGGGGGATCAAACCCAGGTTTCCCACATTACAGGCAGATTCCTTACCGACTGAGCCACCAGGGAAGTCTAAAATTGGCCTTGGCAAGGTTCTTTTCATACCTTTAACATGATATTCTGGACTGACTAGCTTTTCCCCCATCAAGATTCTTAGAGACATTGCCATCATGTATGAGCACAATGAAGACTACTCTTTTCGTGTGTGAGAGAACAGTCATAGACAGAAAACCAACAGGCTGCCCAGCCTGAGTGTTCAGACATCTGGCACAGTACTTGAATACATGAAAGAGTAGGAAGGTGATTTCTACCTGAAGCTTTTTCACTGCCTTACAAAGCAGTCTCTATTACTCTGATAATTTGTTGGCTGTAGAATAAACTCTAGCAAAGGAAATTCTTTTTCAGTAGATCTTGATAATCTAGATGTTAGTGATCTATCAAAATATTCTGGGGGCCTAAATATAGAATTTTGTTCTAACAATATAACTGATATTTTTTTTCTTGATTTTCTCCCCTGCAGTTAGCTATCTAGTATTCAAATATTTTCAACCTTTTGTATCTTAATAAATATGCTTCCAGACTCATTTAAAAATAAGCTTTTCCATTAATAGTCACATCCAGAAGAACTTTCTAGTTATATTAAGAAGGTATCGGTAAACAGTTTCATGATTAGTTTAAAAGTACTGGGCTCCTGTTTTGTTTACAGTGTTTCTTGGGAGACAAAGCATATCTAAATGTAAGAGGTAATGCTTATGTTAATCAAGAAGCTGTGAAAGGTAAGATATGAAAATTACAATCGTTTCACTAATTCTGGTTTTATCAAATATTTGTGTTAATTCATTTGAAGATCATCTCCAAACTCTCTCTGAAGTCTTTCTATAGGGAAAAACACTTAGATTTTAGAATTGGGTGAAATTGCAATGCAAGATTTGGCATCCTTGAGCTGCCTCTTCTTGACAAAAAGCAGGATATTCAGGCCACTCTGGGATCAACTGGCCTTGAGCCAGGAAATGCTATAGGATCATATTACTGGGATATGTGTGAGAGTTTTAAATTACCCACTTGGCCTGATGGATATAATGTACTTATGTGTTTCTCACAAGCTCAACTTCCTGTTAATTGAGAATGGCAAACATACTAATGCTTTCCAAACATATCTGATCTTGGTTTATTGGTTTTGGGGGAGTTTACATTTATGTGGGAGACCCACTCTTAGAAGTTTTTCTAGTTGGGAGCTTTGAGTTCTCTGATTATATATTTTAGTAAGAAAAATAATTGATCAGCCAATTAGCATCTCTAAATCATCCTGAATCCTTTGGGGTAAGAAGTTTGTGACTTGCACACACATCTCATTAATCAGGGGTTTACGAAACTAGAAGTACTGTGGAAGTCAAGAAACATGAGTTCCAATGCCAAGTCTACTGCTAAATAGCTAAGAAGTACTTGGAAAAATGGTCTTACCTCTCTAGTCTTCAGGTTTCTCATAGGTAAAATGGCACCAGAATATTTAGCCTACCTATAACAAGAATAAAAGTATAGTTAAATACAACTACATAATTGCCAGGAGCCTCACTTTCACTTTTCACTTTCTACTTTCACACATTGGAGAAGGAAATGGCAACCCACTCCAGTGTTCTTGCCTGGAGAATCCCAGGGAAGGGGGAGCCTGGTGGGCTTCCGTCTATGGGGTCACACAGAGTCGGACACGACTGAAGTGACTTAGCAGCAGCAGCAGCAGCTGTTCTCTTCCTGCTTGAGGACATGAAGTTTCTAAATCAGAAAGAAAAGGAAGTTCTTTGATACCAAACTACCAAACAAGTTGAAGGAATCAATCTGGCCTGTGCTTCTCTTTAACCTGTTCTTGGTGTTCTTATCCTCATATTATCATCTCATTCTTATTTATTGCAGTCTTTATGAGTTCATATTTCTCTCAGCAGAACCTTGGTGCCTTGCTAGAAACTGAGAGTACCCCTCTACATTTAGAATTGCTAGTTTCTAAGGTTTATTTCTATATGATGGCAGATATTGTTATCATTTCAAAGAATAACAACATCACAAGGGAAGCAGAAAGTTTAAGGGTCCTATATGGCAAGAATGAAAGCCACAAGGATCAGCCTTTAGCTAAACAGGTTAGAGGAATGTGAAGGCAACTTATCAACCAGGCTTCCTTGGGAGGCTAGGATGAAACTGGAACCTGAACTTCTATATAATTCTCATGCTACAGGTGATTGTTTTAATTGTTCATGCTTTTATTACACAATAAATGCAAATCCTGTTGTTGGGGTTTCCAACTGGAGAAATAAGGCTCCATCCCCTCCCCCAAAGACATTCAGGTGTCTAGATTTGTTTTATAGTTGTTGAATGCTTATGAATAAATCCACTGGGAAATCCTAGGGAAATGCTATAAAATGTTCTACAGATGTATTTTCCACTACCTCAAGGTTATCAAGTCAAGTTAATTGAGGGAAATGCTGGGATAACTAAAGATAGTTAGAGGTTCACCCATTAATTACTTTCAATGCCAGTGGGCACTGCTCTAATTCATTGCCCAGAATAAGTCAAAGGTATCCTTTTTCACTGGATTTCATAACAGAAGTTTAGCTTTATCTTTAAAAGTCTTCTTTTCTTCACATACTATAAATATATCTCACTCTTTACAGTGAGAGTATTCCTGAAAAGGTTATATAAATTGAACTTTTATAGATGCTGTAGGAGAGCTTTTTTTATTTACAATGAAATGAAATTTATAGCTACTAGGAATTCACACCACTGGATTGATAGATAGCTTTTTAACATATTTACCACTGTAGTGATTAGGAAAATAATGAATTTAACCATATCTTTTAAAATTATAGGACAAATCAAACTAGAAACTTTAAAATTCAATTAGTCAAAGCAGCGTGGTACAAGCATAAGGATAGACATATAGATCAGTTCAGTTCAGTCGTTCAGTCATGCTCAACTCTTTGTGACCCCGTGAACTGCAGCACGCCAGGCCTCCCTGTCCATCACCAACTCTGGGAGCCTACCCAAACTCATGTCCGTTGAGTCGGTGATGCCATCCAAACATCTCATCCTCTGTCGTCCACTTCTCTTCCTGCTCTCAATCCCAGAATCAGGATCTTTTCAAATGAGTCAGCTCTTCGCATCAGGTAGCCAAAGTATTGGAGTTTCAGCTTCAACATCAGTCCTTCCAATGAACACCCAGGTCCGATCTCCTTTAGGATGGACTGGTTGGATCTCCTTGCAGTCCAAGGGACTCTCAAGAGTCTTCTCCAGCACCACAGTTCAAAAGCATCAATTCTTCAGCGATCAGCTTTCTTCACAGTCCAACTCTCACATCCATACGTGACCAGTGGAAAAGCCATAGCCTTGACTAGATGGACCTTTGTTGACAAAGTAATGTCTCCGCTCTTTAATATGCTGTCTAGGTTGGTCATCACTTTCCTTCCAAGGAGTAAGCATCTTTTAATTTCATGGCTGCAATCATCATCTGCTATGATTTTGGAGCCCCCCCCAAAAATTAAGTCAGTCACTGTTTCCACTGTTTCCCCATCTGTTTTCCATGAAGTGATGGGACCGGATGCCATGATCTTAGTTTTCTGAACATTGAGCTTTAAGCCAACTTTTTCACTCTCCTCTTTCACTTTCATCAAGAGGCTCTTTAGTTCTTCACTTTCTGCTGTAAGGATGGTGTCATCTGCATATCTGGGGCTATTGATATTTCTCCTGGCAATCGTGACACCAGCCTGTGCTTCTTTCAGCCCAGTGTTTCTCATGATGTACTCTGCATATAAGTTAAATAAGCAGGGTGACAATATACAGCCTTGACGTACTCCTTTTCCTATTTGGAACCAGTCTGTTGTTCCACGTCCAGTTCTAACTGTTGCTTCCTGACCTGCATACAGGCTTCTCAAAAGGCAGGTCAGGTGGTCTTGTATTCCCATCTCGTTCAGAATTTTCCATAATTTATTGTGATTCACACAGTCATAGGCTTTAGCATAGTCAATAAAGCAGAAATAGATGTTTTTCTGGAACTCTCTTGATTTTTTGATATAGATCAGTGAAATAGAAATATTTCCATGTATCTGTGGTCAACTAATTTTCAACATGAATGAAAACACCATTTGTAGGGAAAGACTAGACTTTTCAACAAATAATGCTGAGGTAACTAGATATCCACAGGTAAAAGATTGAAATTGGTCCCCTGCTTTCTATGAAAGTTAACTCAAAATGGATAAAAAAACTTAAATGTAAGAGCTAAAACTATAAAATGTTTCGAAGAAAAGATTGGAGTTCATTTGGTGACCTTGAATTTGACGAGAGATCTTTAGATATGACACCAATAGTACAAACAACAAAACAAGAAATCGATAAATTGGACTTCATCAATATTTAAAATTTTGTGCCTCAAAAGACACTATCATGAAAGTAAAATGCCCACAGAATGGGAGAAAATAATTGCAAATCATATATCTTATAAAGTACTTATATATAGAATATATAAATAAATCTTACAATTCAGTAATAAAAAGACAAGTGACCCAACTTAAAAATAGGGGCAAAGATATTTTATTAGACACACCTATGATGATCATAAAATGGCTAGTAAGCCTATGAAAAGATCCTTAACTCCATCAGTCTTCAGGCAATTGCAAATCAAAACTACAATGAGATAATCACTTCACACCCACTATGATGTTATAATAATTAAACAGAAAATAATGAGTGTGAGGTGAGGGTATAGAGAAATGAGAACCATCATTCATTTGGGAATGTAAAATTGTATAACCACTATGGAAAACAGTTTGACATTTCATCAAAATGTTAAATACAGCATTACCATTTGACCCAACAAGTTTACTCCTAGGTATATACCAAAGGGAAATGAAAATATATATCTACAATAAAGTTGAAATGAATATTCATAGCAGCATTATTTATACTAGATAAAAGATAGAATAATTCATTCAGGTGATGAATGGTAAATAAAGAATGAAATACTGATATGTATTACAAAATGGATGAACCCTGGGGGGGAAACAAAATAGTCATAAAAGTTTATATACTATATTATTTTCATTTATATAAAATGTTCAGTTCAGTTCAGTCACTCAGTCATGTCCAACTCTTTGCGACCCCATGAATCACAGCACGCCAGGCCTCCCTGTCCATCACCAACTCCCAGAGTTCACTCAAACTCATGTCCATCGAGCTGGTGATGCCATCCAGCCATCTCATTCTCTGTCATCCCTGTCTCCTCCCACCCCCAATCCCTCCCAGCATCAGAGTCTTTTCCAGTGAGTCAACTCGTCACATGAGGTGGCCAAAGTATTGGAGTTTCAGTTTTAGCATCAGTGCTTCCAATGAACACCCAGGATTGATCCCCTCTAGAATGGACTGGTTGGATCTCCTTGCAGTCCAAGGGATCTCAAGAGTTTCTTCCAGCACCACAGTTCGAAAGCATCAATTCTTCGGCGATCAGCTTTCTTCACAGTCCAACTCTCACATCCATACATGACCACGGGAAAAACCATAAACTTGACTAGACAGACCTTGGTTGGCAAAGTAATGTCTCTGCTTTTTAGTATATTATCAAGGTTGGTCATAACTTTCCTTCCAAGGAGTAAGTGTCTTTTAATTTCCTGGCTGCAATCAGCATCTGCAGTGATTTTGGAGCCCAAAAAAATAAAGTCTGACACTGCTTCCACTGTTTCCCCATCTATTTCCCATGAAGTGATGGGACCAGATGCCATGATCTTCGTTTTCTGAATGTTGAGCTTCAAGCCAACCTTTTCATTCTCCTCTTTCACTTTCATCAAGGGGCTTTTTAGTTCCTCTTCACTTTCTGCCATAAGGGTGGTGTCATCTGCATATCTGAGATTATTGATATTTCTCCCGGCAATCTTGATTCCAGCTTGTTCTTCTTCCACCCCAGCGTTCCTCATGATGTACTCTGCATATAAGTTAAATAAGCAGGGTGACAATATACAACCTTGACGCACTCTTTTCCTATTTGGAATCAGATGTTGTTCCATGTCCAGTTCTAACTGTTGCTTCCTGACCTGCATACAGGTTTCTCAAGAGGCAGGTCAGGTGGTCTGGTATTCCCATCTCTTTCAGAATTTTCCACAGTTTATTGTGATCCACACAGTCAAAGGCTTTGACATAGTCAATGAAGCAGAAATAGATGTTTTTCTGGAACTCTCTTGCTTTCTCCATGATCCAGAGGATGTTGGCAATTTGATCTCTGGTGCCTCTGCCTTTTCTAAAACCTGCTTGAACATCTGGAAGTTCACGGTTCACATATTGCTGAAGCCTGGTTGGAGAATTTTGAGCATGACTTTACTAGCGTGTGAGATGAGTGCAATTGTGTGGTAGTTTGAGCATTCTTTGGCATTGCCTTTCTTTGGGATTGGAATGAAGACTGACCTTTTCCAGTCCTAGATAAATCTATAAAGATAGAAAATATATTTGTGGTTGCTTGAAGCTGGGATGTGGTGGCAGTATTTGGGGGTGATAGCTAAAGAGTATGGGATTTCCTTTTGGGGTAATAATGTTCTAATGGTTGAATAATTTTATTAATGTACTAAAACCATTCAATTTTGCAGTTTAATTGGGTGATTCCATTTAGTGCAAACTTCATACAGTGGTCACTGCTGGTCCAGGGATCATACTTTCAGAACCATTGAATTAATAGATACTCAATTGACCTTTATTTTCTCCCAAATTCCCAGTTAACCCCACATCTCCATTCTGAGAATTCTAGTTGAGATTTTATTATACATTGTTGTGGGTATAAAGCGTTGCCATAAAAATCTCCTTCTTTGATCTACTATAGCTTAGGATACCATAGTCATTGAGTGGCATAGCTTAGGAATTTTACTATCCTTATTCTATAGGATGAAGAAGAGGATCTCAGGACTGAACTCAACCTTTTGAAGAAGTACTCTTTCCACAAGAACATTGTGTCCTTCTACGGTGCATTTTTCAAGCTGAGTCCCCCTGGCCAGAGGCATCAACTTTGGGTGTGTATTTAGTTACCTTGATCTTATTGCATAAGACTAAGTCTCACTTCAGAACATATACTTTCATAAATTGAGATGTCGTTTTTGTGCACCTACAGAAGAACTTAAGCATGCAACTAACTGCTCAAAGTAGTATGAAAAAAAAAAAATGTGTTCTAATTCCCGGAAATGGGAGTGATAAAATATGGAAAAATAAATTAAGTGACTGGCAAGGGGTTCAGGGGTAGGGTGTGAGAAGACTCAAATGAATACTGGAAATATCTAACATATTTCTTTTCAAATAGAGTTTTGCTGCTTTAACTTTTTGTAGCTAACACATTTGCTTATAAATTAAAGGTATAGCTAAGGAGATTGCCTGATGGATTTGGGCCCAATGACTGAATAATAAATATCTACTCTAAGTCACACTTGGAATGAGTATATGAGTGCAATTTAAGTATTTGCTAAGTGCAATTATCTTTAAACATAATTCCTAGAAACTTTTTCTAAATGGTTAGTTGACTTATCCTTTTCTTAGGCTTCATGCCTATAGTATCATGAATTACAAATCAATGAGCTATAAATTTTAAAGGCTAACTGAAACCCGTGCTACAGTTACCAGAATTGTTGCTGCCCTCTCCTATAGGAGACATAATCAAACCACAAGAAAATGAGCTTCAATCAAGTATATCTTTATTTAAAAAGGAATATTTAGAACATCATCTGGGGTCAGTGTATATTCTCTTGCATTTCTAGTCCAAGTTAAGAGTGGTATTTTTTAAATAATACCTGAGACTTTTCAGAATTTTTAAGAGTCAGAGAAAGATTCTGTTACATTTTCTATGTGAACTTTAGGAAGCAGGATAGTGGGCAATATAGGAAGGTTTCAACAAAGGATTGAATTGAAGCTGTGGTTCTCAAAACTTTAGTCTGCAACAGAATTTCATGGAGATCCTAATAAAAACAGATTGCTGGGCCCCACCCACAGAGTTATTAATTCAGTTAGCCTGGGGTAGGGAGTCCACAAATTTGCACTTTTTAATAAATTTACAAGTGATGTTGATGATACTTGTCTGGGTACCACATTTTGAGAACCCTGAAATTTAAAGATCTTCAGTTTAAACCTATTTTCACCCAAATGTCCAGTTAACTAAATCCTCTATTCTCTAACAATGCCAGTTCAAATTTTGTTAAATACCACTGTGCATTTTTCATGGCTACTGTTTTTTTTTTTTTTTCCTTTTGGAGGGGCATACAGCATTTGTCTTTAAATATATTTTTACAAGTTTTTTTCTCTTGACAGTATGGCAGTCTGCTTATTAGATATGTTTCTCAGTGCTCAATTAAAAAGCTATCTGTTTCCAGGCTTTCTCCTAGATGCTGAGGATACAATCATAAGCTGAATTTACATGGCTCTGGCCCACTGGAGCTTACAGTCTATTTGTGAAGACAAATATGAATCAAATAATCACACAAATAAATGTATAATTGGTCAGAAGGGAAGTAACATCTTTTGTGTGGGCAAATAACAAAGGAATCTAAGTTAGGGAAAGGAAAACTCTTCCTTGAAAAACTTTTTCTTACACTGATATCTGAAGGATAAATAGGCACTGCATGCAAAAGTTATTTGTTGAGGTAAGAGTTTTCCTGGGACCATTCACAATTTCTTTCCTATGTAAATCTGAACACATAGGAAGCAAATAACAAAATAATTACTATTTATAAAGTATAGCCAGGCATTGTGCATACAAATTCGGGAAAATGAGAATGTCTTGCATTCTTTTCGTAGTAGAACACTTCTGACTCGTAATACTGGCAAGATTTTCCAGTGTTCACCTTAGTGAATGACTTTAATTCATGTTTGTCATGGTTCAAAATGAGCCCCTTTTCTTCTATTACCACAGTGTATATGTTGTAACCATTCGATATAGTAGACATGAAAATAAACCTTTTTGTGCTTTATCTGTATTATCTGGTTTGTTAGGCTGCTTTTCTTATCTTTGGTTATTGGAATAGTGTACTCAGGTAAAAGACTCTGTGTTATATCAGTTGTGAACAAATATAAAATAAGGAAGTAATTTTCTGAAAGGAAAATCTTAGCGTTCCGAAAGGAAATAAGGTATACCTTTTAAATATTCATGATTTGGGACCTATCCTTTTACTTCATCTATGGCAATAATTAACTTACCTATAGTTTTTTTAAAAAGGCATGTCTTGTTCTACTGACAAAGTAGTATTGACATTTGACATTGGCACTAGTGCATAAACCTGTACTTGAAGAAAAGTTTGTGAAATTGATTACAATAGTCAGATTCTCCTTCACATTGGTCAGTCCTCTAGTTAGCTAATATATGAAAGCAAATTTACTTGTTGGGCACCTGATTCATTAGTGGCAAAAACAAATTTCCTGAGAAATTGCATTTGTTAATAAAGTAAAATCTTAATGAGACATTGTCAGAATATTAGCCTTAAAATAGACTTTCCTTAGCAATGGCAAGCCACTCCAGTACTATTGCCTAGAAAATCCCGTGGATGGAGGAGCCTGGTGGGCTGCAGTCCGTGGGGTCACTAAGGGTCGGACACGACTGAGCAACTTCACTTTCACTTTTCACTTTCACACATTGGAGAAGGAAATGGCAACCCACTCCAGTGTTCTTGCCTGGAGAATCCCAGGGACGGGGGAGACTGGTGGGCTGCCGTCTATGGGGTCACACAGAGTCAGACATGACTGAAGTGACTTAGCAGCAGCAGCAGTTTATTTGGAAAAAAATTGCCCTACAGTAATGGAATTGACAGTTTCCCCCTTCAGGTTATATTTTGCCAGTATCTTGGGGAAAATATTCTAAAACTTGAAAATAAAACAACAATAAAAACAAATCTAGTCAATGTTTAAGTGTAAATTGTTTTGAGATCCCCTCCATATCCTGTTTTTCCACTCGCAAACTATTCCCTCAACTGTCTTTTTTGTTCTACTCCAGTCATCACTCAGGCTTAGCCCTGTGTAAGCTTCTTTCTAAAGGCATGTGCTCATTCTGTTTTCAATAAGCTGAATGTTCTTTCTCAGCATATCCAAACACAACCTGTCCTTCAAGGCTTAGCTCAAATCCCACCTCCTGTTTTAAAAATCCCTGGTGTGGTACCTCCTTTCTCAGTTCTTTCTAATTCGGCTAGCTTCCTACCAGACAACTGAGCCAGTCTTTGCAGTATCTTAATGTCTAAACATAACATATACATGTAAGCCATATGAACTAAAATTCTCCAGATAATTTCAGAGAACTACTTTCTAAGTCTTGATACTTTCTTTGCTGGCTTCCCTTGAGATGGTGATGGAGTTATGTGCAGCAGGTTCAGTCACTGATGTAGTGAGAATGACCAGAAATCAGAGTTTGAAGGAAGATTGGATTGCTTATATCTGCCGAGAAATCCTCCAGGTGAGCATTCATATAGTCATTTGCCCCTGACGTTGAAAATACCTGGGGGTAATATATACAGTGTGTCTTATATTTGCTCATATAGGATGGTTTTAAAATTCTAAACTTCTGGATCAGGATACTGAAACAGACCAAAAGGCTTTAGAGTAAGCAGCTTTGACATAATGTCATTCCAAATCATGGCTTTTAATGGCTCTTTCAGAGTCAGACTACAGTGTTTGGTGGATCATGGGTGTAATAACTTAGAGTGTTAAGTCGTTGTGATTTTTAGAGTTTTTTTTTTTTTTTAAAGCATAGCACTATCATTGGAGATTAAGATAGGTTGAGAAATCCATGTTTTACTCAGTGGCTCCAAATCATCTACAGCTCTTTTGCAGACAGATATCCTCTCTGAATAATGTCTTAACTTTTAAAACATTCTTTATTTTGAACACCAAATTGGATGAAAATGACAGTCTTCTTGATCTACCAAACTCAAATTTTTCTTTGTGTCTTAAGTGCTTAGAGGCACCCAAGAAGGATGTCAATAGAACTGAACAGCATCACTGGTAAAATATTAGAATGCTGTCTTAACTGGATTCACTAATGGTAATAGTGTACATAGTTAAGAGTGCAAACTCTGGACTGAGTTTAAATTCTGGTTCATCATGTATTAGCTGTGTGTCCCTGAGTCAATTACTTAATTTCTCCAAATCTCATTTTCCTCACCTGTAATTTGGGGTGGAATTAGCATCTTCCTTAAAAGGTTGCTGTAAGGATTTAAGAGTTGACTCCATGTAAAGTGCTTAGCACAGTTCTTGGCAAAGAATAAGGACTCAATTGGTATTATCTGTTTTTACTCTTATTTCTGTTATTAATCTCCTGTTAGTATGTAGAGCAATCTCACTGAAGCCAGGGCATGGGTTAGTGTTAGTGGTGAATGATCTGGAGACAGCATGGTAAACCAATACAAATGGAAAGTACTTTAAAGTGAATTTCCATATTCCTCCAAATTCTCAGCCTACAAGGTTGACTTGAAAATATTCTGGACTAAACAAATGGTTGGATAAGTAGAGTAAAACAATGGCTGAGCTACTATAGTTTAGATATCCAGGTCTTTACTCATATGGTTAGTTGGAAAAATGGAGACTAGAAAGGAAGGTAAATGGCCCAATATATACAAGTATTAATTTTTGGTGTTCTTTCTCTTTCATGGGTGTCCTGATTTATTTTCCTTTCCTTATAGCCGAATTATTTCTGGGAACTGGTTGTAGTAATTCCAGCCTAAAGAATAATTTCGTCTGAAAAATGCAAATCTGGCCATTTTTCTTACCAAAAGTCTTTCCAAAAATGCTAAAAACAGTACTAGAAAAAGAGAAAAACTATATATTGATCTTGCCTTTTTATATAAATATATATATATGTATGTATATGCAGGGCTTAGCTCATCTTCATTCACACCGTGTAATTCACCGGGACATCAAAGGTCAAAATGTGCTACTGACTCATAATGCTGAAGTAAAACTAGGTAAGTTTATTCTTGTAATACTTCAAATGAACACCAAAATATCTTAACAGAGAGAAATCCTTTAAGATTACTGTTTTCTCTCATGTCACTAATATCCCCCTCTACTTATTTAGGCTATGTCATCCCTGCCTGCAAAATAAATCAAAATTTGAAAATTTGTTTGGGAAGGGATGTGGGACAAGAGAAAGATGCACCTAACTGTTTCTCAGAAATCATTTTGAGAACAACAACTTTGAAATGGGAGTTTTACATTTTGGTCATTGTTATACCTTCTATTGGGCTTACCAGGCGGCTCAGTGGTAAAGATTCTGCCTGCCAATACAGGAGATACAGGTGATGCGAGTTTGATCCCTGAGGTCAGGAAAATCCCCTGGAGGAGGGCATAGCAACCCTCTCCAGTACTCTTGGTGGGATCTGCTATTGTATTTATTTCAACAATTTAATTGAGTGTTTACCATGTGCAAGTTTCTGTGTCATGGACAAGGGTTAAACAAAAAGACAATTCTTCCACATCACAGAGCCATATTTTCCAAAGAATATCTAAGAACTTTTAAATTTACTTAAGCACAAATTGCTTCATTGGAATTTTCCCTCAAATATTTAAAGAACTGATATAAGTTAGAAATGATGCTCCAGTAATATCCAAATCAAATTCAGAATTAGAAATCTAAAATCCAGAGTTTCTAGTTTTCAGTTCCAGGGTTCAGAATGGCATAATTTATTGAAAATGATTATTATATTGTCTCACAGGCACACAGGGAACAATATGTTGTGCTCTTTAATGTTTAAAATAAATATTGTTGGTTGATTTCTAAATAATATCATATAAATAATGTCAGTACTATGTAATGGCAGATGACCTCATTGATACAGAACATAAAATCACTGGCATCAAATCCTGTATTTAATCGTATCAGTTCTTGCCTACCATATCTGTGTGTGTGTGTGTTAGTCACTCAGCTCTTCACAATCCCTTGGGGTGTAGCCCACCAGGCTCCTCTGTCCTTGGGATTCTCTAGGCAAGAATACTGGAACAGGCTGCCATTTCCTTCTCCAGGGGATTTGCCTGATCCAAGGATCAAACCCCGGTCTTCTGCATTGCAGGCAAACTCTACCATCTGAGCCACCAGGGGCTTCCCTACCATATCTCTAGCATGATCTTAAGATCATTCCCATTTTTCCTGCCAAATAAATATAACCAGAATAGAGTTTTTGTTCATTCACTAAGAATGCTTTTCACTGAATATTTGTGGAAGAAGCATTTGGTAATAATTGTTCCTGCAATAAGTTAAAAGTAATTTCAAGAAAATGTATTGTTCTTTTATGTCTAAAAGCTGCAAAGCTAGAAACAGAATTTTAAGACACTGTGTTAAAATAAATGAGGGTCATTTGGATCTCACAGTGAAATGTGCAGCATGGATATAGTATGTCACACAGCTACACTCTGTGTTCACATGTGGCAGTGCTTCCATATATTTGGGTCAAGTTGCTAGCCAACCCTATCATCTGCATCACAGAAGAGAAACTGTAAGTAGGTGAAAAGCCTCTGAAAAATCTGTCACAAAGTCCCCGCACTAAAGATCATGTACTTGACTCTGTAGGAGAGACCTTTTAGCACTGGATTAAAATTTTTTCAGGCTTCTTATCTATATATAATCCTTATACATTGGTTTTTAGATTTCTTAGATCCCACAATATTTTTAAATGACAAGTTATAAGGAGAAGGTTGAAAAAGTCAAACCCAAAAGGAGTAACAGAAAGGAGAGAGACTAGACAATGACTATATTGCAGTTGCAGCTGATCAATAATCCTCATATTCTGGTCCCTAAGTCAGTAAGGAAAAGGTGAATGATGCCACTGTTGGGATCTCATCCCAGCTTTTAATTTCAGCTTTTCTTTTTTTCCTTTTTCTTCCATTTATCACTCTTTTCTTCCAGTCTTTTCTCATTTCCTTTTCGCCTTTGAATGTCATATATAAGCTTATGGCCTTCATAGATATTTCTTGGCCCTTAAAGTTGGCCCTCAGGGATAGTGAGAATGCTGAACTCTGATGTAAGCTATTCTCAAAAAAAAAAAGCATCTAGATAATGAGATTGTGCAGCACCCAATGATTTTCATGTATTATGGACATTGTGTTGATATTGTTCTTATTAGTCCTTCCTTTAACACCACCTTAAACTCTTAACTTATTAATTTTTCTTTTCTTTTCCTAAGTTCTTTAAACTACTTTTCAGTCAGGGTTGTTAGCCATCCTCTAGATTCCTGGAAACCATTCTAAATTAGAAAATCTACTTCATTTTTCATCCATGTCTTATTTTTTCTGGACTAAATAACCCCAGTCTACTTTAGCCTTTTTTTCTGTCTGTTTCTGAGGATACCATACTAAATATTTTCATATAATATATCCCACAGATGAATAGAAGACTGAACTTTAATAGTCTAAGCTGAGATATGGATACCACACTAAATATTTGCATCGATTCAGAAGATCTGTAGAAGAACTTAAACTAAATTTTAGCATAAATTTATTTTTCTTTATTAGCATAGTAGAACTTTCTAACATCATGAGTGAGATTTCCTAATAAAGTACTAATAAGTTTTTTATTTCTTAGATGTTGCTTATAGTGCTGGTCTTCTTCCAGCTTGGTGGCAGGTCCAAACACTACATATGTTATCACTTCAGAGGTTTAGGGTATACTGATGGAACTTTATTTTTAATATTCATGGTAAACATTCAGCCAAACCTACTGTAGATTTATAATAGCACTGCTGAATCTCTTTCCAACATAAATACCAGCAAAAGCCTATTTCCCAGTGTTACTGGAGTAGACTTCATGGTAAAGTTTGCTGGGCTGGAATGAAAATCTGTTATCCATTGTGGCTTTTGTATTGGCTTTCCAAGTTAAAGCAATAACTTATTGAGCTTTTTGTTACTCATTAATTATTTTGACAAATGAATTTTGCAGTGGATTTTGGAGTGAGTGCCCAGGTGAGCAGAATTAATGGGAGGAGAAATAGCTTCATTGGGACACCATACTGGATGGCACCTGAAGTGATTGACTGTGATGAGGACCCCAGACGCTCCTATGATTACAGAGTAAGTGTAAGGATTCAGATAGTAGGAAACAAAATTTGTAAAGGACTTTTGACTTTTTATTTTAAATTATGAAATAAAATAATAAAACCCACTACTCGAATAGGAAGTACTAGCCACTATTCCTATATGTGGTTTGATGATGTGTGTAACAATAATATTTTCTAAGAATGTAGGCAAAGTAGACCATTGGGAGTTATCCATATTTGAGGAAGAATGTCTAGTTCATCTTGCTTACAACTTCTTGGTAAAGAATATTATATTATGTGGCTTTATATGGAAATTTAACTTCCAGGGACAGAGTGCTTTATAAACTTAAAACTGAATAAATGTAAAGCCAATTATTAATCCCCACAGTAACTTAGCTCCAGAGAAAAAAAATAATAATTTGATTACTCAGGGTAATGGAGAAAGTCCTTGGCATGATTCAGCTCCAAACCACAGAAAATCAGTGGAATAGACAAATTAAGTAACAATTTATGCTATTTATTAAAATTTCCACTGAAGCTGCAATTTGGACAATATACATCTATGTACACATTTCAAAAAGCTGATATGGAAAGAAAAGACTCCATTTGCTATAGACTGGAAAAACCACACTCACTCTCCACATCATAACTCATCCAAACAATTCATTGTGGTTTCGTTGTGTGGAACCTAGGACTCAGTACTCAAAGTTGATTAATTCAAATTTCATCTCTTTTCCTTTTCCCTTAAATGCCCTCTGCTTGATTTGCAAGCAGATCTGTTGAGAGCCAATACTATTAGGAGCTATGGAGACAATGGAAGCATAATGTGACTTGTTGTAACAATAATGCTCTATAGCTGTACAGTTTTGGGCAGTCTTCTACGGACTTTCACCCATATTAATTATGCATTTTAAATTTTCAGTCCCACATAACTTAAAGAAAACTTAAACTACATCATCACAACAACTCTTTGAAGCTAAGACATCTATCAACAGGTATTTTAAGAATTCAGTTAACTTGTTTAGGAGTCATTAAGCCAAATAGTACACTTCTAGCCCTGTGCACTTTCTACATTCTAAAAAACAAAGTACAGTTAACAGTAGTGAAGGTCACTTCCTAGAGCCTCCTAAAATATATAATTTCCTAGAATTATAATAATTCTGTCCTCAGTTTCCTGTATTAAAGGAACTCCTGAAAGGGCTTATGTATATAGTATTTCATTTAATATTTATGCTAGTTCTATAACATGGGTCCTATTATTATCATCTCTATTTTGAAAGTGAAAAAAAGAAAGTATTAGTCAGTCATGTCTGACTCTTTGCGACCCCATGGACTATAGCCTGCCAGTCTCCTCTGTCCATGGAATTCTCCAGGTAAGAATACTTGAGTAAGTAGCCATTCCCTTCTCCAGGGGATCTTCATGACCCAGGGATCAAACCCATGTTACCTATGTTTCCTGCATTGCAGGCAGATTCTTTACCACCTGAGCCACCAGGGAAGCCATAATTTACCTAGGGTAAAATTGAGGTACAAAGTTTTAAATCATTTACCTAAGATCTGACTTCTTTAGAGCTAGTAGTATGTGATTGGACTTCTTTACAACAAATTCCTTTTGGTATTTCAGTTAAGGTGACAATAACAAAACATACAAGATGAATTTTCCTTTCACTGAATCCCCACCCATATCAACTTGTTGTGTAGTACAGTACTGGCTGGTAACAGGGTCAGATAACATCTTCCTGTAACATCAGTCTATAATGAAGAAACCCATAAAATGGCTGTGGCATTGGTACCTCCCCTCAGCCAAAGATTGTTTAGAGATTCTAAATACTATCTGTTTCCCACTTTTAAGTGACATTTTTTTTTTTTTTGGTCATCTTTTCCTTTGCAGAGTGATGTGTGGTCCGTGGGAATCACTGCTATTGAAATGGCCGAAGGGGCTCCTCGTGAGTAATAATATTTGATGTTGGTTAAAAGTTATGGAAACATGCTGTACAAATCTGCCACTTGTACCAGTCAGCTTGTACTGATCACATGGTGCCACACCACATGCCAAACTATAAATGATGGTCTTTCCCAAATTATGAAATGCCGTAGTCAGAATGGCCAGATATGTCTGTAAGAAGAGTTTGTATTTTTCTCTGTTAAGATATCTTATTTTAGGCTGATTGAGTATTGACTCAATTTAGCCTCAGTAACATTTGGTCATGATAGTAATAACCAAACAGAATCTAAAGGCGTTCCAGTATATATTCACTGATGGAATATTTAGGTTCCTGAACACTTACACTTACATACTTAAGACTGTGCCAGTTAAGAATATCCTCCAGTAGTTCCTTTTAATTGAGACAATCCTCAACAATATTGAGAAGGAAGCTTTTTTTCCCTGCTTTGGAGTCAGTCCAGCTATCATTGGTGCCTTATGTGCTCCTATAAGCCACTCCATTGCCCCTCATTGTTCAGTAGGCTCCATTTTCTCTTGTTTCCCCTCCTTCTCTTCATTGAAGTAACCTGTCAGCAATCTATTCTCTCAGGTTACTGCTTTCTGGTAGGAAAGTAAAAGTGGAATGTGAACTTGAGTATAAATGATTAATAACCAGCAAATGTATAATCCCATAAACAGGGCATATTTGCTGTTCTCAATACCTAAATCCAAGAATATAAATGATAAACACATTCATAGTATTGATGAGAGGTGAGAGAAATGCCTGAAGTGTGTATGTCAGGGGGCAGGGCTTGCAACTGCTTTGCTTTTCCCTCTCCAAGCAGATCCTGTAGGTTCTCATGTTCCTACGTGCTTCATCTATACAACATCTACTGTTTTAGCACTGTGTTTTATGGCTAATGGGAGTAATTTCAAGGAGTAGAAATAATGGTAACATAATTGTTAAGAATCTCTGGTGTCCCTTGGAATATCAAGAATTTCTGGTGTCCCTTGGAATATCACATATCACAGAATGGGCATGAATTAAAGCTGGGTCAGATATGGAGATCAGGTCACTGCACCTTCTATTAATTTATATAAAGCTTGACCTTTGAACAATTGCCTTTATCCCTGGGGACTTTCTTTATACTACTATGAGAGGCCAATTTGGCACTGGAGTTCTTTGTTTTTTGTTTTGAGATGTATTTTGGGAGAGGAAGGATTCCTCTAAAGAGTTATTAATATCAAATTGTCCTCACATGAATGACACACTTTTAGTATTAGGTGAAATTTACACTATGGCTCTCCTTTGGGGAATTATTGCACTGCCAGTTTTCTTTAATCAAAACACAAGAGGAAATAAGTAAAGTGAGACACATATTTAAACACTTATTGAAAAGCCCAGAATTCCCAAGCCAATGAGGTAATGAATTTATATACCACATATTGGAATAGGCTTTCCTTTGTATGGTTGTGTTTCTGAAAAAGAGAATGAAAGTCTAGTAATTTTGCACAGAATTGAGATGCCAGATAGTTAAAATCTTTCTTATAATATCAATAGCTAATATTTATTAAGTGCTTACTCTGTGCCAGACACTTTTATAGGTACGTTGCCATTTAATCCTCACAGCAACTCTTTGAAGGAATTCTTGATGTATTTCCTGTTTTTAAGATGAATTAACCAGAGCACAGAGAGGTGAGTAATTTGCCCAAGGTCACAAAGGTAGAATTAGGAGTTGAACACAGGTGATCTAATTTAGAGGGTGTGTTCCTAATAGTTGTGCATGTGTGCTAAGTTGCTTCAGTCGTGTCCGACTCTTTGCAACACTATGGACTGTAGCCCAACAGGGTCCTCTGTCCATGAGAATTCTCCAGGAAAGAATACTTGAGTGGGTTGCCATGCCCTTATCTAGGAGATGTTCCAGACCCAGTGATCGAACCCATGTCTCTTATGTCTCCTGCATTGGCATGCGGCTTCTTTGCCACTAGTGCCACCTAGGAAGCCCCTTCTTAATAGTTACATTGCATCTACTTCTTTTCCTAGGACTGTTAGCTTCCAAACCAGATTATTCTCATCTTTTTAGACTACTAAATCATTGTTTGCATATTATTGTGCATAGTGACTAGTATGGTTGAATTTTCAGTCATATGAAAAAATATGACTTTTACATATTCCAGTTTTACAATTGTGAAGGATACCGGCAGTACACAGACACAGAAGAGTACTTGTCTCCACCTGTATTTTTGACTTCTCTAGATATAAATCATCAATCACACAATTCAAAAATTTAACCTAGTGTAATTTATCATTATTTGTCACACTTGGAAATAGTGAAGCTTTAGTATCTTATATAATGGACAGCTTGTATTAAAGTCAGCTTTCCCTCTTAACTACCTTCTTTCATATCTATTCTTCAGTGTCTATTCAACATGATATGTGAAAGAACACCAAGAATCCCCTCTGGAATTAGGAGTTTGTTCTGTAGTTACTTTTCTTACTCATTCTAAACTTATCTATTTTCCTTTGCAGCCCTGTGTAACCTTCAACCTTTGGAAGCCCTATTTGTTATTTTGCGAGAATCTGCTCCCAAAGTCAAATCCAGTGGATGGTAAAGATGAATGACTTAATCTCTTAAACACATTAACTTGATATTTTTATATAGCAAAGAAGTTTTAATTCATTTGATCAGTCCTGTTTCAACATCCTTGATGGATAATATTTCCTAAAAACGGATACCTTAAGGGGTCTAAATGAGTACTGTTCATTAACAGCTAGCTAGCCAAATAGAAATAATACTCTCCATGGTATATTGCGATGACAGTACTGTCCTAGCATTAGTGACGTATTCAGTTTTGTCTCCTGTAATGGGCTGGACCAATGGAAGCCATTTGTGAAGTTTCTCACTGAGCTTACATAGGCAGTCAGTGATTGTGATGTATAGCCCAGTCATTTGACCCATAAAACTAAATATCCACAGAACCTAAAGAGAACTTGTTCTCTCAGAGTGCTACAGCCCAACTAAACTTGGGAATCTTTCTTCCTGAAGTTTTTGGAACTAGTACGTGAAGTTCTTGCTTATTCTCAGTATATATTACTTGCCCTGGTAAAAGTGGTTACTATGATTCAGTTGCTGACATTCCTCCTTGTGATTAAATTTAACCCTTCCCACAGATTCAGGCTTTTCCATGGGCCATTTTATAAGATTAATCAGTCCTGGTGCTATTAACACCCTTTTCTGGATCATTACATGGACAGCTTCAGAGCTCAAAGTGCACATAGTCAAGCAAAACACTCAGGCTTCAAAATATGACTACTGTGGGATGACCAGTCTGGTCTCATGGTCTGCATAAATCACATCAACCACTTAATTGCCATCCCACCACTCGTCTTTTTTACCACGTACATTCTTCTGAACTCACTGAAGTTTCTACTATTATTTGGGTAGAAAATATCATTGATTCCAGCCTCTTCTGAGGCTTGAATGGCATTGCTGGGTAATGTACATTGTCAAGCTATAGGATATCTGGTTATTGAAAAGACTATTACAGCTAAGACAACTCTCTCCAAAAATATGACCTTCAGAGTAGCATATGGGTGGAGGTGGGAGGTGTGGAATACCTGAGAATGTTCTTTTACCTCTTTGATTCATTTCTTTTAGGTCCCGCAAGTTCCATGATTTCATGGAAAAGTGCATGATAAAAAATTTCCTATTTCGTCCTACTTCTGCAAACATGCTTCATCACCCATTTGTTCGGAATATAAAAAATGAAGGACATGTTGTTGAGTCATTAAAGAAACATCTTACTGGAATCATTAAAAAGAGACAGAAAAAAGGTAGGATATGTAAATCTTCATTTTACTGGAATAAATATTCAAATGAGATAATTTTTTTAGGAAAAATAATATTTAATAATTAAGTTGAAATTAAAGTCTGAGGCCTTTTGACATTTAGCTTTTCCACAAATATGCCATGTGCATTTAATTCATTATCTCTTACCTGATCGTTTTATATATATATATATATATATATATATATATATATATTTACACATACACACATAAGATTATAAATTTTTGCCAGTTCAACCAGCATGTGTTCATATTTACAAAGGCCTTTGAAAGATTCAAGAAGAATTTTATGATGTGCTAATTTTATTTTAAGAAAACTAACTGGAGAAATAAACAGAAGATAACAAAATCTATATCTTATTGTTCTGTCTCATCTAATATATTAACTCCAATTGGATAAATGGATTTATAATTAATCACTTATTGACTGCTACTTTTGATGTAGTATCAGTGAACTGCACGTAGTTGATTTTATGTATGAATCTCCAACTTTAAAATGTAATTAACAAAGCACATTTATGCAAATAAAATTAAGCTTCTAGATATTAATGCCAAAAATGACAGGATGGTTATTCATCAAATCCAGAGGAAACTACTTAGGAAGTTCCAACTTTATAGGTTATATGCCACATTTTGCATTTAATTTAGGGCACCATATGCAGAGTTGAGTGATAGTGGAATGGAAAGTGGGAAGCCTGAAAAAGATGGCAGGCATTCTTAAATGCACTATAGGATTCATTGCAGCCAATCTTCTTCCATCTGTATAACTATACATATCTTATTTTGGAGTGAGAAGTAGAAGGAATTAATGTATTTAACCATGGTAGAGAATTTATTGGACCAGCATCATCATAAAAGTCGACCAATCTCAAATGGGTACAGAAAGATACCACATCTAGTTGAGAATTCACTAGTTTCCAGAGTTGCAAAATTTCCAAAATGTAATCTGCAGGAAAAGTCACATTTATATAGAAATTGATGGAAGATGTCAGTATAGTTGTCCTAAACTTTTAATACAGGAAATTCAAAAGAAAACTCTTTTGTTTGTAAATGTCTGTATTTCAGTACAGCACAGGTGACAGGGAAGATGCCAAGCATTTTCAGTGTGTCAGTTGTAAAAACCAGAGTTTAGATTTTTGCCTTCTCATTGAAATGACCAAAAATCCTGATCCTCATTTTCAAGATCCTCATTGAAAGGACCAAAGATGGGTGTGGGCCCAAACCATAAAGTCCTTCCATCCATAGTACACACCTGTAAGCCCTGCTCACCAACCATCTAGAATTTCTCTTTGTCCCTTCGTCTCTTTACCTTTTTCAATTTTTTCTCTTTAGAATTGCCGCAATCAGATTGCTATTTTTTTCCTATGCAAACAGGAATTAGTCTCTGTGGAATAACTGTGCTGCAAAAGGAGGCCTAGGAAGAAGGATATTGTCTACACCACCAGTAGATGTGATGTGAAGGGTTACAGCCCTCTTGTCCTTGTAAATTCACTCAGCATCCTGAGCAGTAGAGGGTGCAAATTGACTAAGGTGGATTTATTAATCTCTGTTGATTATTGTGCATTATTTTTTTCTATTTCATAAAAGGAATACCTCTGATTTTTGAAAGAGAAGAAGCTATTAAGGAGCAGTATACCATGAGAAGATTCAGGTGCGGTAGATAACTTACATATATAATTTGATGTTAGCAATTCATATAAGACAGTTGATTCCATATTGTTGTGTTTAACTCAAAGAAACTTAATCCTTTCTGATCAAATAAAACAAATCTCTATTTTCAAGAGATATTTGAATGGAAATGTTGAGGAAAAAATTTTATTACTACTCAAAGAGTCCTTAATTTCTGACAATAGAATGATCAAGTAGATTATGAGACCATTAATATTGAATATATTGCTAATGTAAAGACTTTCACACATTACAGGAATGATTCAAGAAAGATGTAGTGGAAGTATCTTTATTACAGAAAAATGTCCATCTTGAACAGTCTTTTGAACTCTGTGGGAGAGGGCGAGGGTGGGATGATTTGGGAGAACGGCATTGAAACATGTATATTATCATATGTGAAACAAATCACCAGTCCAGATTTGATGCATGACACAGGATGCTCAGGGCTGGTGCACTGGGATGACCCAGAGGGATGGGATGGGGAGGGAGGGGGAGGGGGGTTCAAGATGGGGAACACATGTACACCCGGGGCAGATTCATGTCAATATATGTCAAAACCAATACAATAATGTAAAGTAATTAGCCTCCAATTAAAATAAATAAATTTAAAAAAATAAAAATTAAAGCATCTCCCCTGAATGATATCACTCTACTGACAACACTAATTGTATGGCAACCATTTGTACATTTATTTCTAGGGGACCTTCTTGTACTCATGAGCTTCTGAGACTGCCTACCAGCAGTAGATGCAGACCACTTAGAGTCCTGCATGGAGAACCCTCTCAACCAAGGTGGTTACCTGACCGAGAAGAGCCACAGGTTCAGGCCCTTCAGCATCTCCAGGGAGCTGCCAGGGTGTTCATGCCACTACAGGCTCAGAGCGGTACACCTAGGCCTCTACAGGGGCAAGCCCAGGCACCTCAGCAACTACAAGGGGCTGCACGGATGTTCATGCCAATACAGACTCAGGTGAAGGCTAAGGCATCTATGCCCCTTCAGATGCAGATGAAGGCACCTCCACGACCACAGAGGACAGCCTGGATGTTTATGCCACTACAGGCTCAGGTGAAGGCCCCTAGGCCTCAGCAGGTACAGGCCCAGGTATCCAAAAAGCAGCAGGCTCAGGGCCAACCCCAGGCATCAGGAGAGCCACAGGATCTGGATCAGGTACCAGAGGAATTTCAGAGGCAAGATCAGGTGCCTGAACAACAGCAAAGACATGGCCGGGTCCCTGAACAACAGCAGAGGCAGAACCACATACCTGAACAGCCGCTGCAGCAGAATGGGGCACCCGAACAGCCAGAGGTACAGGAACAGGCTGCAGAGCCTCCACAGGCAGAGATGGAGGCAGAGGAACCTGAGTCATTACGAGTCCATGCCCAGGTCTTCCTGCCCCTACTGTCACAGAATCACCACGTGCTGTTGCCACTCCATTTGGATACTCAGGTGCTTGTTCCGGTAGAGGAGCAAACTGAAAGGTCACCTGAAGCACAAGCCTGGGCACTAGACCCCACACAGGCAGTTGGCTCAGTTCAAGCACTCATAGAGGGACTATCAAGAGACTTACTTCGAGCACCAAACGCACATAACTCAAAGCCGCTTGGTCCACTGCAAATCCTGATGGAAAACCTGGCATCAGACACGTTTTACTCTCAACCAGAACAAGCACGGAAGAAAAAATCAAAAGTTTCTAGTCTAAGGCAGGCATTGGCAAAAAGACTGTCACCAAAGAGGTTTCGGGCAAAGTTGTCACGGAGACCTGAAGTGTTTGAGCTCTCAGATTTAGAAGCCCATAGGCAAAGGCGCCAATGCAGATGGGAGGATATCTTTAATCAGCATGAGGAAGAACTGAGACAAGTTGCAAATGTAAGAGTTTCTGATATTTTTCCTAAGTTAAATATGCAGAGAAAATATGCTAGTTCATACTCAGGTGTTCCCTCTGTAAATGCAAATGAAATAAATGTTCATTGTGTCTCAGAGAAGATTAATTTGGGCTTCAAGTAAATTATCCTGAAATTTCCAAATAATTGTGACTAAATTTGAGAAAGAAAGATTTGCTTGAATGATCCAGTTATTTGCTTAATATCTCTTTAGTGACATAGCTTTCATTAATAGTTAATTTTCTCCCTATTATTTCCTTAACCAACATCATATGCACACTTAAAGTTACTATTTTGAATCTTTAAAAACTACTTTCATAGGTCAAAATTAAAAATATAACTCATTAAAATAAACACAAAAATTCAGTTTTGTTCTTCTAATCTCTAAGTAAGTTTATTTTGCTCTTTCCTCCCATAGAATGCTGAACATACTATTTAAGAGAATTGCACTAGTTTCTGTACTTTAAGATGTTAAAAGTTAAACTGAGAAAGGAAAGCATTTTCTAAAATGTTTTCTTTATGCTTCCCATAAGTATGATTTGTCTCACTTATTTTCCACTCATTTTACATCAATGAAGTACCTGCATAGAACATGGCACAAGTTACAAATTCAAGTTAATAAAACTTCATTCTTCAAAATTCCCTAATATAAATAGATTTATAGATAATTTGGCTGGAGTTGGTGGATTCAATCTGGCAAATCTAATCTGATACTGAAGGGTTTATGGGCTTCATAAGCAAATTAAAGAGGTCAAAAAGACCAGGAGAGCAGTCGTTTTCTAATACTTCACAGCATCTGTTTATATAAAAGGAATCATTGTGAAGATCCTAAATTAAACCCTGCTATCAACATCCATTTATCGAATAATAATTAATGTAGTTATTACAAATCAATCTTGTCTGAATGTCTCAATAAGGGAGTGTTTGGTTTGTGGCCATTGAGTTAATTGAGCAAATGCTGTTTCCCAGACATATTTAACGTGAGAAAAGGTAAAAGCAACGAGAGAAGCAAGACCCAAAAGGGGAAATGATTGTCTAGTCCCCCAAATCTGACAGATAAGAAGCAAAAGAAACCAAATAGAGAAGGGGTTGCAGGAGTGCAAAGTGCTAATATTTGCCAGACATAAAGCGATCTAAAATGCTAATGACTATTCCCAATGAGCGCTAGTAACAATTGGATCTAATGACTTTTACATTTTTTAAAAAGACTTTTATGCATTCCTGCAAGACTCATGCTATTAGTCACATAACACATTACTTATTGTCTTTCAGTGTTTTAAATATTTATGTAAGAAGCCATTCTAAAATGGAAGAAAAACTCACTAAATAATAGCTACTAATCCCATGAACCTAGGATCTTGTATAGGCATTCCTGTCTTTATGTGTAACTGTCAAGGGAAATACAAAGAAAAAGAAAATTCTTGTTGTTTTAATCAAGTCATAGGTCTTTCAAAATACCTGAAAATTTATTAGAATTTAAAGATGTATGTGTGTATTTCAACTCACTAGAAAGAAAGAAAACACATTTCCATTATTCCCTTTGTGTTGAAGAAATGCCAATTGGCTTAAATGGGAAAACAGAAACTTGCCTAAACTCCTAGGACTCAAAGAGAAATATTTGCACTGCTGTATTGCAGATCTTCCATTGCTCAAGAGGACCAAACTTTGTAATTATAACCACTCATTAAATGTTAGAGTTTTGGGTTCATGAGTTAAGCTTTAGACCAGAGATTTTTAACCTGGGTCTAATAAGTAAGCTGCACATGGTCAATGACCCCCTAAAATATATGAAGAGACATATATCTTTCTATATGCATTTTTCTACACAGAATCTGTAGCATTACTCAGATGCTGAAAGGGATGCAGAACCAAAATCCACTAGAAACTACACTTAAATTTTGAATATTGAAAAAAAAATTAATTGAACAGTAAGATGATGATAGTTGCTCCTATAATTTACAGTTTAACAGCAAGTAAGATATTTATTTTCCTTTTTGTTTCAAGGACAAAGATGAATCATCAGATAATGATGAAGCATTTCATTCGATTCAAGCTGAAGTCCAAATAGAACCATTGCAGCCATACATTCCAGATCCTAACGATAATGAGGTAAATCTCTCAATATGAGTTACTGTGACACTAATAAGTACATGGAACAATGGTTCTTAACTTTTTTGTCTCAAAATCTCTTTATACTCTTAAACACTGAAGAACCAAAAAAGCTTTTGTTTACTCAGATCATGTCATTGAATATACAATGTATTATAAATTAAAACCAAAGATTTAAAATATCTATCACTTTATTTAAAAAGTAATAAAACTATTAGATGTTAATATAAAAAGCAAATGTTAGTGAAATAATAATTCTTCATCTTGCTTAATTGAAAACAGCTGGATTCTCATATCTGCTTCTGCATTCAATCTGTTACCATATGTTGTTTGAAAAGAAAATGTGAAAGTGTTAGTCACTCAGTTGTGTCTGACTGTTTGCGGCTCCATGGACTGTAGCCTGCCAGGCTACTCTGTTCATGGGATTCTTCAGGCAAGAATTCTGGAATGGGTAGCCCTTCCCTTCTCCAGGGGATCTTCCCAACCTCGGGATCAAACCCAGGTCTCCCACACTGCAGGCAGATTTTTTACACTCTGGGCCACCAGGGAAGCCAAAAAGATAGACTAACACCTGAATGGGAACATGAACCCTGGACCATCAGATTAAATGTCTGATGTTCTACTGACTTAGCCATCCAGGCCAACTGTTGAAGTATATTAGTAAAAGCTAGCTTCTCACATATTTGTGGTTGAACAGGGAGAATTTCCATAGATTTTTCAGGTAATTGTGGATATTCTTTGATAATACACCACAGCTAGAGAAGTGGAGTCTAAAACCATATCAGTGAGATTTTGGATATTCAGTAATATTAAAATCCATCTAATCAGCTATGAATAGATGTTTTGCTCATACACAATTTTATATCTTCATGCATTGATCAGTTGGAAAATATTGGTTCACTGTGTATGTGGATCTTTCCAAATATACATTTTATTTCACAACACCAAAAATGGCATTAGTTAATATCATCAATTTCATCATAAAATTGTTGAGTATTGATAAACTGTCAAGTGCACAGTGATAGATGAGTCTAAAATTTTAATTTGTTATTGAAAACTCAGTTTTATCATTGTTAACAAATAACATCAATTATTTTTTCCTTGATTTGACAGGCTTACTTCATTGATTTTAAATAAACTGCCTGCCAGATACCCAAGTTGAATAATCAGTTTGTCTCCTTAGTCATTCTTTTAAGTAAAAATATTGCCCATGAAAAATTCAGTAGTTCAGCTTATATCTCTTTCTGAGATATAGATTATGACAGGGTCTGGCTCATTTTAACCTATCTTTTATTTTCTTAGATTTATGGGAATAATCATGTCAGTCCTGGTGTCCAGGCTGACTTTTGTTTTCACAAGTTTTTTAATAACTATTTAGCACATGGTATTGGTGAGGAGTAGGGACAAGGTCCTGTCATTATAGACAGCATTCCTTATAGCTATTAATAGCTATCTAAAACTTTTGTGGTCACTAAGTGCAGATAGGTGGATTTGTGAAGAACTCAGACATTCTTGTTTTATTAATAGTGAGTCATTGCTACTCTTAATCAGGCCAAGCACCCAAGATCACTATCTACTTCTTTTGAGATACTTCACAGTAGTCTATTATGATGTATGCCATGGACAATTCAGAGAAGGCAATGGCACCCCACTCCAGTACTCATGTCTGGAAAATCCCTTGGACAGAGGAACCTGGTAGGCTGCAGTCCATGGGGTCGCTGAGAGTTGGACACAACTGAGCGATTTCACTTTGACCTTTCACTTTCATGCATTGGAAAGGGAAATGGCAACCCACTTTGGTGTTCTTGCCTGGAGAATCCCAGGGACGGGGGAGCCTGGTGGGCTGCCGTCTATGGGATCGCACGGATTTGGACACGACTGAGGTGACTTAGCAGCAGCAGCAACATGGACAATTATCCTTTTTAAATATGTTCTTTCTGATAATAACAGTCTCTTGAAATGAATAACAGAGCACTGCTTTATCAGTACTAGTTAGTGGCAGAAAGAACATATGCTGGATTGTATTATTTAATTACAAGAGGCAATATGTCCCCTTCTCTGCTTTATTAAATGATGACTTTACTCTTACCCCAGATGATAATTATTACATAAGCGTGATACATTAAGCCCAAAGTATAACAAGCTGTATCTGATTGGTTTGGAATACATCATTTGCCTTAATATATGCTATTCTTACTAATCATTTTCTTCTCCCCAGTTTTCAGAAAAAATAGTCTATTCATGTTAGTCATTAGCCTTTCTTCTTATTGACCTTTATCTCTAATTTTGGCCTCTGGTTAACTAGTTTCAATAAACTTTCAAAGATTAGCTTCAAGAACCAAGAGGCCTGGACTGAGTCAATATGATGCCAGTTATCTGAATCAAAAGTGGAAACAGTCAGTCAGATGCTTATCCTGCAAAGTGCCAAACATCTGGTTGTATTGGAAAACATTCATTTGCAAAACATGTGAACGATTGACAACATTTTTCATTTCTAATCTGTCTGTTGAAGTATAAAGAAAACCTCAATAGGTCACTACCTAAGAGGAAAAAAAATAGCATAGTAAGGTTAATATAGTTTCTAGAAACTATAGAATGGTTTCATCAGCATGAAAATACTAAATTTCTTTTTCATTGTAACATTGAATTTTCCTTTCTAAAGAATCTAGTGTGACTGCCTTGTTGAATGTCAGAATGACATATTTGGGGGGGGGTAGTTAAAAACTATTTTGAGTAGAAACCTAGAGATATTAAATTAAATGAGGCAAGGCAACCTTTCATGGCCCTATATACTAATGTTGGCAGAAAGTAAATCTGTACCACAGATGGAAGTGGGCTCATTATATGTGCTATTTCTCAAGTTTTTTGCTGTAGTAGATGAATGAATAACTGATAAAATTAATTTATTTAGAGTTGAAAAGTGTTTCAAACACTGATTATGATATGATAAAAAGACATACTTCCTTAAAGATTAAACACTTTAGACTCTTGAGACATTTGAATAATGTATGTGTGTATGTGACAACTTTTGAAAATTTAGTATTAGCTTAGAAGGGTAAGTGGGTAAAAAGTTTGAATTTCAGTTCTGGGCAGGAAGTTTGAACTTGATATAAAAAGTAATATGATAACATAAAAGGAACATTAAATTATCAGTCGAGAGGCCTACAGTCTGATTAAAAATATTCTTTGACTTGATGTAGTCATTTTCCATCTTCAGGATATAGATTCCTCAATAATAAAATGATTATATGATCTCCAGAATCTGTTATTATACTAAAATTCAAAGCTATATTCAAAGATTTTAGTTAAGCAGTTCTAATGTCATACTATAAGTAATTAGGAAAATATGATTTATTTATGAAAATCAGATTTTATAAGTTGGGTTTTTAAGAAAACATCTCTATGTGAAGAATGACTTTTTCCCATAAATTATTAACTCAAAAAATTTATGATTGAGAATTCTACTGAAGTTTTGCATTTTATCTCAAGGTTCAAGAGAGATCTGCTTCTGTGTCTTACAACCAGGATCGTGTACATCGTGTCAAGTTCTCTTCAAGGTATGTATCTCTGATTTCTATATTCAGGTTACTCTGACTTACTATCATATGGAATATTAATGCTTATTTATTTGACACTAAGTTCTATGTAAATTCAAAATTAAAATATTAGTGACAACATAGTCATCAATGATATCACTGGCCCATGTTTAAAACCCCAAAACTGCAGCAATCCATTAACTAGATCTTTCATATTTGGACATACTGCAATCTCAGTGTTATTTAGTTTGATGATTAGCTGGCAAGATTCACAATTTAATAGAAGGAACAACAGTGAATTCTTGAAAAGCTTTCAATTAGTAATTTACAATAAAAAGATATGATATTTTAGTGTATCAGGTATACTTCAATTACATATTTTATCATGTAGTACATCATGAACATCATGTACTACATGATGAAACACACATACAATTGATAACCTCAGCAGCTAATGCCACAGAATGGGCAAACCTGAAATGACCTATAAGGAAATCAAATCTAAAACTCAATATTATATCATTATTTTATACCAATCACTGTAATTTTTAACTCTATGCTATTGATAATAATCACTAATTTTCAAAGATCATGTTTCATATTTTAGATGTTGTATGCCATGTGTTATGTTTGACTGCTAAATTTTAATATAGGTGTTCCTTGAAAATCATACCCCTCCAACTCCCAACTCATACTAGAGAGAACTTAGCCTATATTAATTCACTCAGTCATTCAGTGAATACTTACTGTATTCAAGATTCTGCACAGTATGGTCAGATGGCATAGAGCTGATAGCATTTAGTATGTATATTCATATCTTATTATTTTTTAAAACACCCATGAATTTATGTCATTTAGATTTAACTGGTAGGCAGAAATTTTGGAAAATTTTAAAGCAAAATTGGGAACTTTCCCTTACTATGCATTCATTGAATGAGTTGTCATGATCCTTCTGACAACAAAGGAGGAGAAATCAGTTTAGTTTTTGTGTATCTGTTTTGGTATCATGGGTATAATATAAAATCAGTATTACTATTAAATTGTTAAACATGGGGTATACAAAAATTCAATATTGCTTTTAGACTGGATTTGGTTGGCTTTTATCACAAAAAGGTTTTTGAATTTATGTATAGCAAATATATTTACTTTAGATATGGTTACATTTATAAAACAAATTTAACTGAACCTTGAGTCTTTTCTGAAATTCAGGGTCATAGAAAAGACTCTTGTCTGTTCCAGGCCTAAATCAGTAATCAAAGTACTTCCTATATAGAAATTTCAAAGCAATAGTAAAATTTAGTAGTGCTTGTCCAAAAAAATTTTCTAAATATTCCCTGAATTTGAATTCTGAAAACTAAAGTGTCCTATGTATCTATTTATTCATGTGTCTAATGCAGGATGACATTAAAAATCACAAATTCCAAGCATTTGAAATAAGGATGGTAATAGTAGAATATTTAAAATAACAATAACTTAGCTTTTTATCATGTTAAAATCCTCACATACACTATAAATTTATGATTATTGTTGTTTTACCGAGGTAATGATAATGTCTGAATATTAGTTTAAGGAAACTTTATAGAAATTTTTAGAAATAAACATGATATGTGAAGGAAACATATACTTGTATGGAAACAATTTTTTTTATAATTTAGAAATTATTTCTCTTTTCTAGATTATAGATTTGTGGAAATTGGAAAATATTACTTAAGCTCTACTTCTTTCAGTTTGATATATACCCATATACTTAAAACTTTGTTGGTCTTGATGTTGAGTTATACATTCCCTTTTTGAATGTTAGGACATGGCACATGCTTTTCTGTCTTTTCATTAGTGTTCCTCAGCGGTCTCTTTTGGAACAAGCTCAGAAGCCCATTGACATCAGACAAAGGAGTTCGCAAAATCCTCAAAATTGCCCAGCAGCATCAGGTGACTCAAAGCACAAAGTTTAAACAGTCAAAATGGAGTTAATGTTTAACAGTTTATTTTACAAAACTCAAGAAAGAATTTCAAGAAGGAATGAATCAATAGTGTTAGGGAGGCCAAGTAGTATGAAGACCAAGAGGTCATTAGATTTGGCAGTCAGTGATGACCTTTGAGAAGTGGAGAGTAATTTTTCTGAAGTTTCTTTTTTCAGTTGGGTAGTAGTTAAGCATGTGTCTAGGGAGGTAGAGGGTTGGAGTTCAGCTTTAATTTCTATACCATGTGTGAAAAATATGGGTAAGGAACTTGAAAGAGGCCTCTCTAACAGGCTAAAATTTATAGACAATCTTTAGAATATTGAAATATTAGATGGACTAGTTGTGGGCATGTGTTTTATTTATCAGTTTGTTATTTTACGTCTTCAAAGTAAAACATATACGGTATCTCATAAATGTTAAAAATTAATATAGTTACTCAAAAAGAAAAAAATTAATAAAATCATAGCAAATAGCTTCACAAACTGTATTTTATTTTATGACTTAATTTTGAGAGAGTTTAAATGAATTATAGATTTATGAAATAGCAGGATAAACAAAGTCAAAATTATGCCTTGGAACATAAAATCTGGCACTGTCTACTTTTAAGTAATTCAAGTAAGTTAAACATGGGGAAAATGCCTGACTGAGTCCTCAGGTCACCTGTAAAATTATAGCATATAGATTTTATTAAAATGTTAATACTTAAATGAATATATAGGTGTACTGTATGAAAATCAGATACTCGAAGACCTGAATTTTTAAAGGTCATTCTTCTTAGGAAATTCAGATAGTGATGTACTTCCTTTAAATAAGAGTGTCCCCTCGTGCAGAAATATTATCTTGCGAGAAATAAGACAAGCCTATGTGAAGAGAAACTTTAGCAATTTTTTTCCCTCAGAATCTTTCTGGTTTGACTAGGGTTAATTTGCTAATACTAAAGAAGCAACTAAAAATTGAAGATTTATTCATATTGTATATTTTGAAATAAGGAAATTCTGGACTAGGCCCCAAAGCAGTTATGAACAGTGGTGGGAGAGAGAAAGGGAGAGTATCTATGTAGATAATAGCTAAGGTTCTTTTCAGCTCTAAAATTCTATTATTTTATTGTGTGTGCTACATAGATGATTTGAAGTTCCTATGATATTACATACCTCATGATACAGGAAATCAGAAAACCTTACTACAAATTTGCCTGAAAATCTCGAACATTCACCCAAACTTCTTACTTAGCCTAATGACACACCAAAACACTTGCCAGAAAATAGTTTTCTTCAGAAAGGTAATAAACTGCAAAGGTACAACAGTGTCAGAAGGCGTGAACACAAATTGTAAGATGCGTTCAGTATAATATCCTCAAAAGATGGTAATATTTTCAAATACATGCTTTTTGGAGTTGTCGTGTCAATATTTTTTTTGGCTAAATAAATATTAAAGCTGCAAATAAAAGAGAAAGAATACTATTTATCTTCAAAATCCAAGCACCCAAAAACAATAAATAAGGACTTGAAGGTCCCCTTAGTGAAGCTTATTCTAAGTAAATTCACCCAGATCTACTGATCTTTGAACCTAAATATTCTCAACATGTTTTAACCACAGATGTTATTTACTATGCCACAAACCTTAATAATGGGAAAACCAATACAATAATGTAAAGTAATTAGCCTCCAATTAAAATAAATAAATTTAAGAAAATCGAGACTTCTAATCCGGACAGATTTGCATTTTAAATGGAAATATTTACACTATAAAATTGAACGGTGTGTTGTGATACAGCTAGCAAAATGTGGCTGTTAAAATTAAAACTAAAATGAAAATGAAGTTAACTTTAAAATTCAACCCCCCAGATACACTGGCCATATTTCAAATGCTCAAAAGCTATGTGTTCAGTTCAGTTCAGTTCAGTCGCTCATTCATGTCCGACTCTCCGCAAACCCATGAATCACAGCACGCCAGGCCTCCCTGTCCATCACCAACTCCCGGAGTACACTCAAACTCATGTCCACAGAGTCGGTGATGCCATCCAGCCATCTCATTCTCTGTCGTCCCCTTCTCCTCCCGCCCCCAAACTTTCTCAGCATCAGAGTCTTTTCCAGCGAGTCAACTCGTCACATGAGGTGGCCAAAGTATTGGAGTTTCAGCTTTAGCATCAGTCCTTCCAATGAACACCCAGGATTGATCTCCTTTAGAATGGACTGGTGGATCTCCTTGCAGTCTAAGGGACTCTCAAGAGTCTTCTCCAGCACCACAGTTCAAAAGCATCAATTCTTCGGCGATCAGCTTTCTTCACAGTCAAACTCTCACATCCATACATGACCATGGGAAAAACCATAGCCTTGACTAGACGGACCTTTGTTGGCAAAGTAACGTCTCTGCTTTTTAATATACTATCAAGGTTGGTCATAACTTTCCTTCCAAGGAGTAAGCGTCTTTTAATTTCCTGGCTGCAATCAGCATCTGCAGTGATTTTGGAGCCCCAAAAAATAAAGTCTGACACTGTTCCATTGTTTTTGCATCTATTTCCCAAGAAATGATGGGACCAGATGCCATGATCTTTGTTTTCTGAATGTTGAGCTTCAAGCCAACCTTTTCACTCTCCTCTTTCACTTTCATCAAGAGGCTTTTTAGTTCCTCTTCACTTTCTGCCATAAGGGTAGTGTCATCTGCATATCTGAGATTATTGATATTTCTCCCGGCAATCTTGATTCCAGCTTGTGCATCTTCCACCCCAGCGTTCCTCATGATGTACTCTGCATATAAGTTAAATAAGCAAGGTGACAATATACAACCTTGACGTACTCCTTTTCCTATTTGGAACCAGTCTGTTGTTCCATGTCCAGTTCTGACTGTTGCTTCCTGACCTGCATACAGGTTTCTCAAGAGGCAGGTCAGGTGGTCTGGTATTCCCATCTCTTGAAGAATGTTCCACAGTTTATTGTGATCCACACAGTCAAAGGCTTTGGCATAGTCAATGAAGCAGAAATAGATGTTTTTCTGGAACTCTCTTGCTTTCTCCATGATCCAGTGGATGTTGGCAATTTGATCTCTGGTGCCTCTGCCTTTTCTAAAACCTGCTTGAACATCTGGGAGTTCACGGTTCACATATTGCTGAAGCCTGGCTTGGAGAATTTTGAGCATGACTTTACTAGTGTGTGAGATGAGTGCAATTGTGCGGTAGTTTGAGCATTCTTTGGCATTGCCTTTCTTTGGGATTGGAATGAAGACTGACCTTTTCCAGTCCTGTGGCCAGTGCTGAGTTTTCCAAATTTGCTGGCATATTGAGTGCAGCACTTTCACAGCATCATCTTTCAAGATTTGAAACAGCTCAACTGGAATTCCATCACCTCCACTAGCTTTCTTCATAGTGATGCTTTCTAAGGCCCACTTGACTTCACATTCCAAGATGTCTGGCTCTAGGTCAGTGATCACATTATCGTGACTATCTTGGTCGTGAAGATCTTTTTTGTACAGTTCTTCTGTGTATTCTTGCCACCTCTTCTTAATATCTTCTGCTTCTGTTAGGTCCATACCATTTCTGTCCTTTATCGAGCCCATCTTTGCATGAAATGTTCCCTTGGAATCTCTAATTTTCTTGAAGAGATCTCTTGTTTTTCCCATTCTGTTGTTTCCTCTATTTCTTTGCATTGATCGCTGAGGAAGGCTTTCCTATCTCTCCTTGCTATTCTTTGGAACTCTGCATTCAGATGCTTATATCTTTCCTTTTCTCCTTTGCTTTTCGCTTCTCTTCTTTTCACAGCTGTTTGTAAGGCCTCCTCAGACAGCCATTTTGCTTTTATGCATTTCTTTTCCATGGGGATGGTTTTGGTCCCTGTCTCCTGTACAATGTCACGAACCTCCGTCCAGAGTTCATCAGGCACTCTACCTATCAGATCTAGTCCCTTAAATCTATTTCTCACTTCCACTGTATAATCACAAGGGATTTGATTTAGGTCATATCTGAATGGTCTAGTGGTTTTCCCTACTTTCTTCAATTTCAGTCTGAATTTGGCAATAAGGAGTTCATGATCTGAGCCACAGTCAGCTCCTGGTCTTGTTTTTGCTAACTGTATATAGCTTCTCCATCTTTGGTTGCAAAGAATATAATCAATCTGATTTCGGTGTTGACCATCTGGTGATGTCCATGTGTAGAGTCTTCTCTTGTGTTGTTGGAAGAGGGTGTTTGCTAAAACTATGTGTGGATAGTGGCTAATGTATTGGACAGTTTAGATACTGAACATTTCTGTTACTGCAGAAAGTTGTATTGCAGAGTGCCTCTATAGGAAGGCTCACAGCTTTATAAAAAGGGCTAAGATTTGTCACTTTTCAGTTGTTCATGTCTCAACTGTATTGCAGTGCTTGAGGATATATCATTGAGTGGAAATTGGGGGATTAAGATTGAAGAGTCAACTTTCTTGAAAATTTTGTTTAAACTATCATTTTCTATACACTGTTGGGCTCTTTTTCTGCTTGTTATTAGGGGAGGCCATAAATACCGCCCAGCCCTTACTGTTCTTGATGCGTTCTCTTTTTCTCATGAAACTATCTGCATATTAGTCTTACTATGTACCTTTTTACACAAAAATATTCAGCAAGTATATATTTAATATTAAAAGCAAAAAAAGCCATGTAGGTCTAACAGAACAAACTTTGAGTCTCTCTCTACCTATGAAAACAGAACATAGAATCTTGGCCCCATAAGAATTTTCAAGTGATCTCTCCTGAATGGAAAGAGGCTACAAGAAAAATACCAAGAGATTGAAATGGTTCACTATAAAAATGAAGATAATGGCTGTGATTACCACTGATACTAATGCCTTTTTGGCATTCTACAGAATCTTCTTCTGAGGAAGCAAGTCCTGTGACCAGGAGGAGGTCCCAGTCATCACCACCTTATTCTACCATTGATCAGAGTTTGCTGGTTGATATTCATGTAGGTTTCCATCTTAACTCTTAACATATTTATATTTGTTCTCTTTAATCTTCAATTTCTTTTGACTTACATATTTTCATCTTCATTTGAGGGTAAGGTTAAAGGGTTCAGTTTTAGAATTGATCTTTCAGATATAGATTTCTATTATTATGTCAGCATGCAGAATATGAAATCTAGAAATGACATTTGAGATGTAAAAGCATTTAATTGATCATAAAATATTTTATTTTCACATTCTAGTATCAGAATATATTTGAGAGAGGAGAGATAAAAAGCTGCTTGTAGAAGCATTAGCTCAAATTAAGAAGTACAGTTTAAATGCTCATTTTTTGGTCTAATATAATTTCTTAGAAGATGAGGTAATACATAAAGATTAAAAAAATAGTGAACAATGAAATGCCTTCTAATTTCATAAATAAAAAGACCTTCTAATTATTTTATGCTTTAATGCTTTCAGATCATTCTGTTTTACTTTTGTAATTACCTCTACCCTACTATACATACACCCCTTTCAGATTGCTCAGAGATTGCTTATAGGACATTGTGTGTGTGTGTGTGTGTGTGTTAGTTGCTCAGCTGTGTCCAACTTCTTGTGACCACATGGACTGTAGTCCATAGGATTTTACAGGCAAGAATATTGGAGTGGGTTGCCATTTCCTTCTCTAGGGGATTTTCCCAACCCAGGGATTGAACCTGGGTCTTCTTCACTGCAGGTAGAGTTTTTTTTTAAGGTGGATGTATGTGATTCTGGGAGGGATTGGGTGCAGGAGGAGAAGGGGATGACAGAGGATGAAATGGCTAGATGGCATCACCGACTCGATGGATGTGAGTTTGTGTAAACTCTGGGCGTTGGTGATAGACAGGGTGGCCTGCTGTGCTGCGATTCATGGAGTCACAAAGAGTCGGACATGACTGAGCAACTGAACTGGTGTTGGTTTCCTTCTTAGAAGTGTTTGCGTTACTTTAAGATAATCTCTGTTGTATAAAACGAGAGTGAGGAAATTAACACATCAATTTTAAGAGCTATGTGTTAATCCCAATATCAAAGGATAAAACAAAAGGAAAATAGTGACACTCTTCTGTAGAGTGTCAAATAATCTGTCTTCTTCTCCAACACCAAAACACTCTACTCCAAAACAAAACTAGAATGTCTAGTTCTCAGCAGATAAGTAGAGCTAATTAAAAACAAAGTGAGTAAATTTTGCCCTGTGTGGTCTAGAAAGGCCATTAAGGATCACAGCCTGAGGTTTGGGTTTTGGCACCGCATCCTTACAAAAATGTTGGCTCTACCTAATGAGTGAACATCTTCATTTCAGTTGAAAATATATTTTAAAATATTGTCAGCTTGGAAGCTTTCCAATCTAGAAGAAAATGAAAGGCTACTAGAGACTACATTAACCTTTCTTGTGCACACAGGTTCCAGATGGATTTAAAGTAGGAAAAATATCACCCCCCGTTTACTTGACAAATGAATGGGTAGGCTATAATGCACTATCTGAAATCTTCCGGAATGACTGGTTAACTCCTGCACCTGTTGTTCAGCCACCTGAAGAGGATGGTGATTATGTTGAACTCTATGATGCTGGTGCTGATACTGATGGTGATGGTGATGATGATTCTAATGATGCTTATGAAGATAGTTATGACCATGACAATGGCAGTGATGAGTTGGATGACCAGGTTGATCAGGCTAATGATGTTGGTGAAGACCATGATGATGATGACAATGATGAGGTTATTGATGACAAAGGCAATAATCCTGATGATGCTCCTAGCTGGCCAAGGTTGGTTTAATTGGATTTCTTGCATTGTCCATGTTTTATAATTTCAGAACAATTTATATCTTTGATTTACCTTTAAAATTTATCACCAAGAAGGTGAATGAATTACATTTGCATATTGGTAAATGGTTGATTTTCAATAATAGATTTTTAAATTATTTTATTAAAAATTGTTTTAATGCAAAACACTTAATTTTGCATTTCTTATAATATTATATTAGCATTCAACTCTTTATTAGGTTCTTTATAACTGGGATTGTCCGGGTGTTTCTCTTAAAATTAATGCTACTGAATCATTCTGCCCTGTAAAATACAATGAGTGTGATAAATGGGGTGACAAATTAAGTAGTGTGCTTCTTAATAATTGTAAGTTGAAGCCCTGATGTTTAGGGCTTTAGAGAACAAAATCTCTAAATTTGCTGAGAAAAATGAAGTGCAAATATGATACTCACTCGATAGTTTTAAGCTCCAACTTACTGACATCCTTGAGACTCTGAAAACTGCTGTAACTAAATTCAATGCTCGTTCAGTTTTATCTTCTTATAGAGTAGCTACTCAAAGTGATAATATTTAGTGAAGTATTGTTTTTGGCATACCACAAGTTCTTTGCTATATATATAGTTACTTGGTCTTGCTTTATACACAACCAGTGTGTTCTTATTTTATATTTGCTTATGGTTTGTATTTAAGCTGCTCTTAAAGATGATTCATTAACATAGTATATTTTTGTATTTTTAAAAAAATAACAGTGGGAAAATTGTTTGCTTTGTAATATTGAAATTCATATTTTGTTTTGTTAATTTTCAACTGTTACTGGGGCTTTTTATGACAGAACAGACTACAGATTATTCAACATTTTTTCTTTTTTTACCAACTAAGGAAACTACCAGGAATTCTGATCTCAAATTCATTTGCTTTTAGAATTGTCATAGTTACTTATTTATGTTGTTTCTTATGCAAAAGATTATTGAGACATTTTGCTAAGCTTGGTGGTCCTAGCAAGTAATTAAGTGACTGTACTAGCTAAATGAGATCTATATTACTGAACTTCCTGATAGTAGTAGAAAAATCAATGAAAATCTGTTGCAGAATGGATGATACACATGTTAGAAGATCAAGGCATGTGTTTAACATAAATTAAATATAAGAAATATTCAGATATGTTGTGGTTGAGCCAAAAATATGGGCTTGATCATTCATGTGGCTGTGAAGGTGCTAATGTATGAAATAGTCTATGATTTAAGGAAAAAAAAACATATTATTGCTGCTAACCTAATACATGTTCCTAATACGTCCTTTTCCATCTGTCATGCAAATGTAGCCAGGGAGTTGATGGTGACTATGATGTTAATTCAATATTAAGATTGACAGGACATAGGGACATTTTTCATATCTATATCAGACCAGTAGTGTTCACATAGAGCAAAAACATGCCTGGAGATGATACATATGTTAGTCAACCTAATTTTGTTTCATTTGTTGACATTTATTTTTGTTGGGTGACTTTCTATCATTAATTGAATCTTGTTATCAGGCCAAGCTGTGGTAGAGGCAGAAGCTACAAGCAAGATGGTAAAGATGGAAGTGATAGAGGAGAAGGATCTTTCAGCAGCTATGGAAGTCAGAGAGTTAATAAAAGCCATGGAGGAAGTGCAGCCTGTGGGGACAGTGCAGCCATTGGAGACCATGAAGAACAAAGAGTGAATGTAGGCAGTGGAAGAAGAGGCAAGGAGAGTAATGGAAATGAGGGAGTCAGTGGAACCAATGAAGAAAGTGAAGCCCAAGAAGAGAATGGAGGAGAAAATTGCTCAGAGACAGATGATCCAATATTGGAGAGACCAGCATTCCAGGAATTTGAACATCAACTGGAGGTAATACACCATTTGAAAAGGAGAATGAATTCATCTCCTTGTAAATGCATTTCTTCATGTGATATGTCATATTTCCAGCCATTAGAAATATACTTTAAACTTCTATTCCAAAGTCTTAAACATTTTAAATTATATCTGTAGATACATCTTTATTTCTTCTAATTTGGATGCTTCCTATTTTCTTCCAAGAACAAAAATATCTTCTTTGTCCACCTTTATTACTCAGATCATATGCTTGGGATCAGTTCAATTCAGACACTCAGTCATGTCCAACTCTTTGCGACCCCATGGACTGCAGCGCACAGGGCTTCCCTGTCTATTACCAACTCTTGGAGCTTACTCAAACTCACATCCATCAAGTCGGTGATAGCACGCAACCTTCTCATCCTCTGTTGTCCCCTCCTCCTCTTGCCTTCAATCTTTCCCAGCATCAGAATCTTTTCAAATGAGTCAGTTCTTCACATTAGGTGGCCAAAGTATTGGAGTTTCAGCTTCAACATCAGTCCTTCCAATCAATATTCAGGACTGATTCCTTTAGGGTTGACTGGTTTGATCTCCTTGCAGTCCAAGGGACTCTCAAGAGTCTTCTCCAACACCACAATTCAAAAGCATCAATTCTTCAGCATTCAGCTTTCTTTATGATCCAACTCTCACATCCATACATGACTACTGGAAAAACCATAGCTTTGACTAGATGGACTTTTGTCGGCAAAGTAATGTCTCTGCTTTTCAATATGCTGTCTAGATTGCTCATAGTTTTTCTTCCAAGGAGCAAGCATCTTTTAATTTCATTGCTGCAGTCACCATCTGCAGTGATTTTGGAGCCCAAGAAAATGGTGTGTCACTGTTTCCATTATTTCCCCATCTATTTGCCGTGAAGTGATGGGACCAGATATCATGATCTTAATGTTTTGAATGTTGAGTTTTAAGCCAGATTTTTCACTCCCTTCCTTCACTTTCATCAAGAGGAAATGGCAAATGGAAGAAGGAAATGGAGAAGGAAAAATGGAGAACTCCATGAACAGTATGCTTGGGATAGTGTCTCTTAATACATACATTTTTTCTGGGAGATTTTTATTGTGATAGAATACACGTAACAGAAAGTTTCAGATTTTAACTATTTTTAAGTGTACAGTTCAATGGAGTTAAGTACATTCACAATGTTGTACAACCATTAATACTATTAATTTCTGGAGATTTTTTTATCACCTCAAACAATTAACTCCCCATTATCCTCCCAAGTTCCCAATAACCTCCATTCTACTTTTGTATAGGTACCTTATATGAGCAGAATCATAAAATATTTGTCTTTTTCTGTCTGTCTCAGCATAATATTTTCAAAGTTCATCCATTTAGCATCATATATCAGAATTTCCTTCCTTTTTAAGTCTTAATAAATAGTATGAATATATCACATTTTGTTTATCCATTTATCTTTTGATAGACACTTGAGTCATTTTCATTGTTGGCTGCTGTGAACATTGCGGTACATGTATCTGTTGTTGGAGCTGCAATTTTTAGTTCTTTGATCTGTATACCTAGAAATGGAATTATTAGCTTGTATTTTAACTTTTTGAGGAACTGTTAACACAGACAATTTAAACAAAAGTAATGTACTGTGTTTAGACAATGATTTTGACATTCGAAAAACATTTACTGACTTTCCAGATAAGTTGAAAAATACTCAAGTAGCTTCACAGATGGTAGATAAATAGGAATTATTACAGAGAAGATTTCTTGACACATGTGCTATTTGAAATAGTTCTTGACAAATGTGGAGTATTGGATATCTGAAAATAGAGCTGAGATTCCAGACAGAAGAATTATCATGCCAATTTACTTCCCAATCCTGTTGTCCTATAATACAAACTAACTTAGAAGATGCCTTGCTCTTTCATGAACTAATAACCCTATGCCAGCAATTTTCTCTGTCTCTGTGGCTTCCCCTTACCTCTTCTCTGCTTTTGAACGAGTCATCCTTCATGACCCAACTCATACTACGTTTAATCCATCCTTGACAACTGTTCTTCACCTACTCATCCAGTCCCAGGGTACAACCTCAGGCTAGGTTTATGGTAGGTATACAATAATTATGGTAAGAAATCAAGGAAGAATCAACAAAATTAGAAGTGAAAATGGAGAAATCACAACAGACAACACAGAAATACAAAGGATAATAAGAGACTGCTATCAGCAACTATATGACAATAAAATGGACAACTTGGAAGAAGTGGACGAATTCTTAGAAAAGTATAACCTTCCAAAACTGAACCAGGAAAAATAAAAAATCTTAACAAACCCATCACAAGCATGGAAATCGAAATTATAATCAAAAATCTTCCAGCAAACAAAAGCCCAGGACCATATGGCTTCACAGCTGAATTCTACCAAAACTTTAGAGAAGAGCTAACACCTATCACTGCAGATGCTGATTGCAGCCATGAAATTAAAAGATGCTTACTCCTTGGAAAGAAAATTATGACCAACCTAGACAACATATTAAAAAGCAGAGACATTACTTTGCCAACCAAGGTCCGTCTAGTCAAGGCTATGGTTTTTCCCGTGGTCATGTATGGATGTGAGAGTTGGACTGCGAAGAAAGTTAATCGCCGAAGAATTGATGCTTTTGAACTGTGGTGCTGGAGAAGACTCTTGAGAGTCCCTTGGACTGCAAGGAGATCCAACCAGTCCATTCTAAAGGAGATCAATCCTGGGTGTTCATTGGAAGGACTGATGCTGAAGCTGAAACTGCAGTACTTTGGCCACCTCATGTGATGAGTTGACTCACTGGAAAAGACTCTGATGCTGGGAAAGGTTGGGGGTGGGAGGAGAAGGGGACGACAGAGAATGAGATGGCTGGATGGCATCACCAACTCGATGGACATGAGTTTGAGTGAAATCCAGGAGTTGGTGATGGACAGGGAGGCCTGGCGTGCTGTGATTCATGGGGTCGCAGAGAGTCGGACACGACTGAGCGACTGAACTAAACTGAACACCTATCCTACTCAAACTCTTCCAGAAAATTGCAGAGGAAGGTAAACTACCAAACTTATTCTATGAGGCCACCATCACCCTAATACCAAAACCAGACAAAGATGCCAAAAAAGGGAAACTACAGGCCAATATCACTGAAGAACAGAGATGCAAAAATCCTCAAAAAATTCTAGCAGACAGAATCCAACAACATATTAAAAAAATCATGCATCATGACCAAGTGGGCTTTATTCCAGGGATGCAAGGATTTTTCAATATTCTCAAATAAATCAATGTGAAACACCATATTAACAAATTGAAAGATAAAAGCCATATGATTATCTCTAGATGCAGAGAAAGCCTTTGACAAAATTCAACATCCATTTATGATTAAAAACCCTCCAGAAGGCGGGAATAGAAGGAACATTCCTCAACATAATAAAAACTATATATGAGAAACCCACAGCAAACATTATCCTCATTGGTGAAAAACTGAAAGCATTTCCCCCAAAGTCTGGAACAAAACAAGGGTGCCCACTCTCACCACTACTATTGAACATAGTTTTGGAAGTTTTAGCCACAGCAATCAGAGAAGAAAAAGAAATAAAAGGAATCCAGATTAGAAAAGAAGTAAAACTCTCACTGTTTGCAGATGATGTGATCTTCTACATAGAAAACCTTACAGACTCCACCAGAAAACTACTAGAGCTAATCAATGAATAGAGTAATGTTGCAGGATATAAATTAACACACCAGAAATCCCTTGCATTCCTATACACTAACAATGAGAAAACAGAAAGAGAAATTAAAGAATCAATTCCATTCACCATTGAAACGAAAAGAATAAAATACTTAGGAATAAATCTACCTAAAGACGGAAAAGACATATATATAGAAAACTATAAAACAGTGATGAAAGAAATCAAAGATGACACAAATAGATGGAGAAATATACCATGTTCATGGATTGGAAGAATCAATATAGTGAAAATGAGTATACTACCCAAAGCAATCTATAGATTCAATGCAATCCCTATCAAACTACCAATGGTATTTTTCAGAGAACAAGAACAAATAATTTCACACTTTGTATGGAAATACAAAAAGCCTTGAATAGCCAAAGCAATCTTGAGAAAGAAGAATGGAACTGGAGGACTCAACATGCCGGACTTCAGACTATACTACAAAACTACAGTCATCAAGACAGTATGGTACTGGCACAAAGACAGAAACATAGATCAATGGAACAAAATAGAAAGCCCAGAGATAAATGCACACACGTATGGACACCTTATCTTTGACAAAGGAGGCAAGAATATACCATGGAGAAAAGAGAATCTCTTTAACAAGTGGTGCTGGGAAAACTGGTCAACCACCTGTAAAAGAAAAAAACTAGAACACTTTCTAACAGCATACACAAAAATAAACTCAAAATGGATTAACGATCTAAATGTAAGACCAGAAACTATAAAACTCCTAGAGGAAAACATAGGCAAAATACTCTCTGACATAAATCACAGCAGGATCCTCTATGACCCACCTCCCAGAGTAATGGAAATAAAAGCAAAAATAAACAAATGGGACCTAATTAAACTTAAAAGCTTTTGCACAAGGAAGGAAATTATAACCAAGATAAAAAGGCAGCCTTCAGAATGGGAGAAAATAATAGGAAATGAAGCAACTGACAAAGAATTAATCTCCAAAATATACAAACAGCTCATGTAGCTCAATACCAGAAAAATGAATAACCCAATCCAAAAGTGGGCCAAATAACTAAACAGACATTTCTCCAAAGAAGACATACAGATGGCTAACAAACACATGAAAAGATGCTCAACATCACTCATTATCAGAGAAATGCAAATCAAAACTACAATGAGGTACCATCTCACACCGGTCAGAATGGCTGCTATCAAAAGTCTATAAATAATAAATGCTGGGGAGGGTACAGAGAAAAGGGAACCCTCTTACACTGTTGGTGGGAATGCAAACTAGTATAGTCACTATGGAGAACAGTGTAGAGATTCCTTAAAAAACTGGAAATAGAACTACCATACGACCCAGTAATCCCATTGCTGGGCATACACACTGAGGAAACTAGAATTGAAAGCGACACGTGTACCCCAATGTTCATCCCAGCACTGTTTACAATAGCTTAGACATGGAAGCAACCTAGATGTCCATTGGCAGACGAATGGATAAGAAATATGTGGTACATATACACAATGGAATTTTATTCAGCTATTAAAAAAAGTGCATTTGAATCCGTTCTAATGAGGTGAATGAAACCAGAGCCTATTATACAGAGTGAAGTGAGTCAAAGAAAAACACCAATACAGTATACTAATGCATATATATGCAATTTAGAAAGATGGTAATGATGACCCTATATGTGAGACAGCAAAAGAGACACAGATATGAAGAACAGACTTTTGGACTCTGTGGGTTAAGCCAAGGGTGGGATGATTTGAGAGAATAGCATTGAAACATGTATATTACCATATGTGGAATAGATCACCAGTCCAAGTTTGATGCATGAAACAGGGCACCCAAAGGCTGTGCACTGAGACAACTCTGAGGGATGGGATGGGGAGGGAGATGGGAGGGGTTTCAGCATTGGGGACATATATACACCCATGGCTGATTCATGTCAATGTATGGCAAAAACCACCATGATATTGTAAAGTAATTAGAATAAATAAATTAAAATAAATTAATTTTTTAAAAAAATCAAGGAAGGAAGGAAGCAAAATAAGCAAAAAAACAAGGAAGGAAGAAACTCCCTAGATGGTTTCCAATGGGAAAGCAATATCAGTAGAAAGGAATCTGTCTGCCTGCCTGTCTGTCTGTCAGTCTATTCTACTTGTCTTTGTATCCACCCATCTGTTTATCCATCCTGCTACTGCTAAGTCACTTCAGTTGTGTCCGACTCTGTGTGACCCTATAGACGGAAGCCCACCAGGCTCCCCCGTCCCTGGGATTCTCCAGGCAAGAACACTGGAGTGGGTTGCCATTTCCTTCTCCTTATCCATCCTAGTAGGTAACTATTATCTACCTACCTATCTACCTACCTAACTGCCTACCTACTTATCTTAATTAAAGACATTAAAACAAGATGCCCCAGCATGGTTTTCATAGCACCCCTGGGTATCTCCAGTTATCTTAAGAAATGTTTTAAACATTTGCATAGAAAATGAATCTTCCTTTCATTTTCATTTTAAAAAGACATGTTGCCATATAACACTTTTATGGTAGGAAAGGTCATAAAAACAAGTTTTTGATAGGACAGGATAACTGTGTCAATGCCAAGAATCACTGTTTAGATATAAAAGAAATGCTTATTGACTAACAGACTTACCAAAAAGAATATGTATGTTTTTCCACCGGATATGACATCCCACATAAATTCTGTCACATTTTGTGACTTTATCTTTGAATTTCTTGTCTGTAACTTAATAGAATCTAACTAGATCTTCACTGAAGCATTTTCACACTCTTGAAATTGTGTTGGTTGATTTTCTATCATTATCTTTGTTCTTTGACAAAATGAAATTGAATCCAGCACAATAGTACTTTTTTATTTTTTCATGCAGCTATTTGACATAACGTAACTGAAAGCATAAGCTTTGGAATCAGACCGACTTTGGCTTAAAACTTTAATCACCCTAATTATTTATATGACCTTGAATAGATTGTTTAACTTCAATAAGCTTTAGTTTCCTTATAAGTAAAAGGGAGATAATCAAACTTACTTTTGGTATTGTTGCAAGGATTCACAACAATCTGTAAATAAGATGCCTAACAGGGTATCTGTTGTATAGTAAAAATTTCACAAATTTTAAGTCCCCAAATTATATAGCTGAGGATTTCATGCTCCATGAATTTCTGTTCTGACATTAGTTGCCTCAATATAAGTTAGTTCTTTCTTTTCTGCTAACATTATTGAGTTCTACTGGTAAATGTGGGTTTTATAAGGATCAAGAATTACAGATGTTACAAAATTTGCATTCCCTCTTTTAAGTAACCCCTAGGCATCTTACATTTCTCTCACTGTTAATTTCCTAATAAAGTCAAAATCAATTTTTGATCATCTTTTAGGAGTCAGGCGGTAGAAGTGAGGCCTCAAATGCCATTGCCCCAGGTGCTGCACCCGCAGTACCTGGTGCTGAGAATGACACTGTGGACATATCAGAAGTATCAACAGAATCAGGTTTCTCTGCCAGCCACTCATCTCCCTCCAATGATTCTGAAAGGACTGCAAATGCTGACTTTGCCAGTGCCATCTGTAAGTGTATTTAATATAATCTTCAAATGCTGCAGTCTGTTCCATATTAAATACAGACCACTGGTTCATTTTTGACCACTGGTTCATTATCAGAAAAGAATCAAGTAATTCTGATACTCAGTTGACATAAATTCAGATGGATTTTTAAAAAATCTACTCTTCACTAAATATAGCACCTAAATTCGAACTATAATTGAGAAATAGGCTCCCTCATCTGGATTTTATTTGATATCTAATCACAGTAACTTGAAATGCATTGTATACATAAATATATTCTGTCTTGATTTGTGTCATCTGATGATTATGAATTATAGAAATGATAGCTCCATAAAAAATAAAATACAATAAAGTAAAAGGAATTTTTCTAAGCTGTGTCTCATTTGTAAAAACACTGAAGTGCGTATGGTGTACACACTAGTAAGTTCTCTCAATATCTTCTCTTCACAGTATATGCTGGATTAGTGGAAGTACCTGAGAAATCATCTAAGCAACCCTCTGATGTTAACGTTAACCCATTATATGTTTCTTATGAATGTAAAAAACCACTAATCCACATGTATGAAAAGGAATTCACTTCTGAGATCTGCTGTGGTTCTTTATGGGGTAAGTTTGATTTCTTAAAACTGAATTGTTGTATTTTAAAGAGTACATTTTTATCTATATAAAAACTAATGTAAAAGCACAGATATAAAATATGTATTTGCTATTGACAAACTATTTTCAGGGCTCCCCTGGTGACTCAGATGGTAAAGAATCCACCTGCCATGTGGGAGACCTGAGTTTGATCCCTGGGTTGGAAAGATCCCCTGGAGAAGGGAATGCCAACCCACTACAGTATTCTTGCCTGGATAATCCCCATGGACAGAGGAGCCTAGTGGGCTACAGTTCATGGGGTTGCAAAGAGTCGGACATGACTGAGTGACTAAGTACAACTGTTTTCAATTATGCATACATGCTAAGTCACTTCAATCCTATCTGACTCTGTGCGATGCTGTGGACCATAGCCCACCAGGCTTCTCTGTCCAAGTGATTATCCTGGCAAGAATACTAGAGTGGGTTGCCATGCCCTCCTCATTTCCAAGTATGTGTGTGTGTGTGTGTGTGTGTGTGTGTGTGTGTGTGTGCACTTGTATATGTTATTAAACATACATATACACATGTATCTACACACAGAGAGAGTAGTTAACTTGCTTATTTATTTTCACTCAATGCAGTTTGATGTTTGAATTACTCCCTCTCCTGTTCATTCTGTTTTTCTTTATAACCTGAATTAACTTTGCTAAAATATAAAATTGGACTAGGTTATAATTATTTGAAAATTCAAGCTTAGTATTTTTAATTTGTGATAGAATGCAGTGTGTAATACCTAATAAGATTATTGCAAGAAATTTCTTCAAGTTCTTGTTTTTAAAATATCTTGAGGATTTGTAGACAAAATTCTTTGTATAATATCTTAACTTTGATAGACTTCTTCAATCCTTTATTCCAGAAGAATTTTAACCACTTGGTAATTCTGAGACTTTTTTTTTTTTTTTTACCTCAAGCCAGTCTGAATCATAAATGAAATAGAATAAATGAATGCTTGAAAAATCCAAAATAAATGCCAACCTACAACCTGAAGTTTCACAGAATTTGCTTAATGTATGATTGAACAGGGAACAGAATTTTAAATTAAAAATAGCGCACTGTAGCAAATATTATAGTTTTGGGGGAAAAAAAGCCATCCTCAAAGTTCTACTAATGTAATTTGTCAAATAACAAGAAAGCAAAGTTTACTTCATTATCATTTCAGTCAGGCAACTACCCAGAGATGAGCTTAATGTCTAGTAACCCATTTTTATAACTTGTGGTTTTATATTTTAAAATATAAAAGATTGTAGTATGTGTCATCATGGTAGAACAAGATGCCCCAAATGGTTGCTGCCAGTGTCTCAATCCCCAGGGGTGTCCCAGCTGCTTCGTGCCTTTCAAGGCTTAGCAAGTGGGTCTGACCCAGGCACCTTTCAAACCACTGTCTGCCTTGAAACTTGAAGCATATGAGATTTTGTGCATGCCCTGTAAGAATGGAATTTCTTTTACTTATGGTCCTTCAGCTCTCCTGAAAACAAGCCCCACTTGAGTTTCAAAACCGAGAATAAAGGCAGGTGGGAGGGGGTTTCAGGAGGGGGAACTCATGTACACCCGGGGCGGATTCATGTCAATGTATGGCAAAACCAACCAATATAATATTGTAAAATAATTAGCCTTCAATAAAAAAAAAAGAAAAAAAAAACCCAATTGTTCTAGGAGCTCATCTTCCCAGTGTCAGACCCCCAAGCTGGGGAACTCAATGTGTATCTTGGATGCCAAACTCCTTGGGAAGAACTTTATGAGTCATCAGCTCTTGAATATGGGTCTTTACTAAACTGCATCTGTTATTCCTTCCAATCTTGTTCTGGCTCCTTCTTTATGTCTTTAGTTGCAGAAAATCTTTCTGCTAGCCTTTAGGTCATTCTCATAGACAGTTGCTCTATAAATAGTTGTAATTTTTGTGTGCCCATGGAAAGAGGTGTGTTTAGGGTCTTTCTACTCCACTGTCTTGATCCTGACCCCCATTTGAAGTGCATTCTAAATTTAGTTGAATCTGTTATTTTAGTCTTTTCATTCAGTCTTTAAACAGTTTTATATTTTAATGAATCGAGCCAGCACACAAATAACAGAGTATAGGAATGTAAATACATGAAATAGGAACTAATTTTATAGACATTCAGCAGTATAAGTTTTTTAATATATGCATGAACACAGAATCATTCAATTTTAAAATAATTTGCATATAATTATTTAAAAGTATTAAACCCCTGTTATTGTTAGGAATGAGAAACCAACAAGAGGGAAGGGATATATGTATACCTATGGCTGATTCATGTTGAGGTTTGACAGAAAACAACAAAATTCTGTAAAGCAATTATCCTTCAGTTAAAAAATAATTAAATGTTTTTTTAAAAAGACTTTATATATACTAGGCCTCATGAGTATTTACTAGTAACTTTCAAAAGAGTTGACTGATTTTTGTAAAGTTTGGGACATTACTAAAAGGTACAAAGATATACATAAAGTTCGATCTGTGTGATGGCATACCAGACACCAGCCAGCAGAATATTACTAGAGGGTGTTATTTTCTGTATTTTAATGAAAATAAATTTGTTCTGTTAGTAGAGAGTTCCCTGTTACACAGAATGAAGTCAACAGTAGCTTAAAATGACAAACATCACCTTTACATAGATCAGCACACTGGAGGAGCAAAAATACTCTTATAAATGCAATTATAAAAATGTAATCTGAGCTAATATAGCACTTTTCTTTTTATATATGAACAGGAGTGAATTTGCTGTTGGGAACTCGATCGAATCTGTATCTGATGGACAGAAGTGGAAAGGCAGACATTACTAAACTTATAAAGAGAAGACCATTCCGTCAGATTCAAGTTGTAGAGCCACTCAATTTGCTGATTACCATCTCCGGTTTGTTTAAGAACTAAAATTAGCTGAGTCATTATGCAGATTAATTAGGTTGTAAACTGGGCTAAAGACTTTCTCAAGTGAAAGTGTTCCTAGGAAAGCACTTTAAATATAATCTTTAATTGGGACACCAGGCTTTCCTACTTGTGTTTTCTTAACTATTTACAATTTAAACTTCTGACTCTCCTTTGATGTCTGGATATTTGATTGCAATGTACCTCGACTAGGTCAGAGAAAGGAAAAACTTGCATCCTATCAGGTCTTCTCTCAGTAACCATGCACAACTTTGGAAGTCACAGCTTCAGCCACCCATGCACTCACCACTGCAGTAACCTCCACTATATACCTTTCCTGTAATGTGTTAGAAGCAATGAGGAACAAAGAAGCCAATAACTGGATAAAAATGAGACTCTGTTGTACCTACCACAGCCCTATAATAAGGGTCTACAGATAGGGCTAGTAACAAGAATGGATCCTCTATTCTTCCTACGTAGTAGTTGAACTTTTTAGTTTGGGTCAGTCAGAGCCTGAACCTTGAAATATGAGAGATCAAGTATATGGATGTTAATAGTTATTGGGATTACTATACAGTACTTGGTATCAGGAAAGCACTAACATTAATGCTGACTTTAGGCAAAAAAATTACTTTTGAAAGATTGGGGAAAAATGTTAAATATTTTAACTGTAGAATAAAATGATGCTAATCACAGTAATTTTTATGTGCTTATATACTTCCTGTCTATACCTAATAATGATATTACACATTAATTAATGATTATATATAGTCCTAAATATGATTAATGCTTTTAGTTTTGGTTAGAGAAAATCCGCTAGAAATATATACCAAAGTATCATGATTTTTTAAATCATTTTTCATGGCCATTCATTTATAATTGTTTGAGGCACACGGAAGCAACATTTAGGTTTTGAATACATCTGGATGGCTTGCAGGCTGCACATCTGGATAACAGATTTCTTTTTATCCAGCTTTCTCTAACCCAAATATTCTCTTTTTATTGCTGAAGTTTCTCTTAAATGTGGATTATTTTTGCATCAGATAGTACAGAGAATGTCAGTATAGAAAGATACCTGATTGTTTGGAGCTCAACTTTATTATTTGAGAACATAATGACAATAGATATAGATACTTGAATTCTAACACTGCTCAAAAATGTGTAAAAATACCTTTAACATTAAGTGAATATGAATCTTATTGTTGGGCCTAGAAATCTTATAGTCATAAATCCTAAAAATGACTATAAAGTCACTATATATGAAAATAAATGTGTGATTTTAATGGCTTGTTTTTCTGAAGGAACTGTAAGAATTTGATGGGATTTACAATTAGAAAAATAACATTAAAGATAGATTGGGCTGAGAAAAAAATAATAAACCATTCGATTTCTTTGTAAGTTTACTGGAATAAAAGAGTACAGAGAGAGAGACCCATCTCACTGGCTGAGGATGCCTAAAGTCAATACACCAGACATATCTTCTCACATGTGCACACTACCGGAGATAGCTTCTAGGTCTCTGAGTCCCAAAACAGGCATGGCTTAGATAAAAAGCTAAGGTACAAATGAATGGATGGTAATTCTGTTGCCCACACAGGAACAGTCTTAACCTGTTCCAAAGAAGTATTGTACATTCACTTCTACATCGATAGCTGGTAGACACTTCAGCTATCTCTTGGAAGTGAGAGACTAAAAGAAACTTTGCTATCATATTTACAAACTCTAAAGGGGAGACTCAATGCAGTATAGTTTTTTGAAAGTGCTTTTTACTTTAATTAAAAGATTTTATTAAAAAGACAAAATACCTTTACTTTTTTTTGTTCTTCTAATACACAAAAAAAATAGACTGAATTAAAACATTGTGTCTTTTCTTATCCATCAGGCCGTAAGAACAGACTTCGAGTGTATCATTTGACCTGGCTGAGAAATAAGATTTTGAATGATGATCCAGAAAGTAAAAGAAGACAAGAGGAAATGCTCAAAACAGAAGAAGCCTGCAAAGCAATTGATAAGCTGACAGGCTGTGAACACTTCAGTGTCCGTAAGTCTCATTTCACATTTGTTTTTGTTGTTGTTGTTGAGTCACTGCCATGTCCAACTCTTTTGCAACCCCTTTGACTGTAGCCTGCCAGGCTCCCCAGTCCTTCAGATTTCCCAGGCAAGAATACTGGAATATGTTGCCATTTACTTCAGCTATATAAATTTTGCCTCCCTTCATTTGGTGAAGTACATTCTTGTGAAAGGCAAAGTAAAGAAAGGAAAACATTTGCAACTTCAAATACAAAAATGAGTAAATTTCTCTGAGACATCTTTCAAGTCTTTTATGTCACAATAATGGCTGTTAAGTCATGAGTCAAAAAGAAAATTTATCAATTATCTGCTGGCTCTCATTCCCACTGATGATACTCATGAATATAATTGAAAAATATTTCCTGTCTGATTATTGTGTTTTCTTATCTTCTGTGTCTTCACAACCATCCACTGTGGAATGGAGTAACAAATCCAGGGTCTCAGAGTCCTGCTGTCATCTCTCAACAACTTGGAAGTAATGTTTTTCCCATTCTTTCTATTTCTGAAGCAAATCCCCTCTACTTTTAGCCTTTTTTTCTTCTTTCCACTTTACGAATTGTCTATCAGTCAGAACTAGTGGCATAGGTAAGAGACAGTTGGAATCACATAATATGAGTTGTGGCAGGATATTTTTATCCTGACTGACCATTTCTGTTCTGCATACTAAGAGGCTTTCCCAGGATAGGTTTCATATATGTATACATATGTGACCCCATGTACTGTAGCCTACCAGGCTCTTCCATCCATGAATTTTCCAGGCAAGAGTACTGGAGTGGGTTGCCATTTCCTTTTCCAGGGGATCTTCCCAACCCAGGGATCGAACCTGAGTCTTCTGCATTGCAGGCAGAAATATACTATTTTCTTCTAGTTTTATGTATCACTACTTTAATATTCCCAGATGTCAACCCAGAAGTTGATATAGCAGAAGTACCTCTTATTAACTTATCTAGTTTTTAGTTCAATAAGAGAGAGTTTACGAGGATAGTCAACCTTGCAAAGATAGTCCTGTGCGTTTGTGAAACAGATGGACTAGTTTAGTCTAGTTTTCCTGGCTGATTGCATTCCAATCCATCCCAGCTCTCATAACAACCAATAACACTTGTCCTACTGACGAGTGGAACAGTAGCTCCTTCCGAAAGGAGAATGGCAACATAACCATACTTGCATGGTATTTTCATAGCCTTCCAAGGTCCACAAAATAGTGGACTGATACCAATTACTGCCATATATTAAAATTATTAGCAGTATTTGCTTAAAAGATAATTTGTTTGCTTGTTGGGGGATTTATTAATCATAATTCTTTGACCTACTTCTGAACAGTTAAAAAAAAAGAAAGAAAGTGAAGCTAGACTCAGAGAGGCAGAGACACAGAGTGAGAGAGAAGGAGAGAGGAAGGGAGAGGAAAGGAGAGAGAGAATTCTTATGTATTAGTCTTAGATGAAGTCTGGCTAGAGAAGACAGCAGCAGTATCTCTGCCAAAGAAGAGGGATTTAGCACAAACATAAATCTAGAAGTAGGACAACATATTTCATAAGAGCCAGAAGGTCTGGCCAAGGGCAAACATATACTTTTTATAAACTTTCTTTAATAAAAAAGCTCTATTGAAATAATTTATATACCATAAAATACACCCAATTAAAGTGTACAATTAAGTGAGTTGCAGTATGTTTATAGAGTTGTGTAACCATCACCATGATCTGATTTTCATCATTCTAAGAAGAAATGTCATGGCCATTAGCAATCACTGCCCATTTAATTCCTCTTACCTTATTCCCTTTATAATCTAAAGAAGCTACTGATCTACTTTCTCTGCTATAGATTTGTCTTTTCTCCATGATTGACTTAAATGGAATTATTCATTATATGATCTTTTGTGACAAGCTTCTGTCACATACCATAATGTTTTCAAGGTTCATACATGCCATAACCAGTACAACATGTATTCCTTTTTATTGTTTTTTATTCCTTTTTATTGCTGAATAATATTGTATTGCATAAATATTTCATCTTTTGTTTATCCATTATAAATTCGTTGTTTAAAATGTCTTTCTTCTGGTTCTAACCATCTAAGTGGGTATAAAGTGGCATCACATTATAGTTTTGATTTGCATTTCCCTCATGAATAATGTTGTTGAGCATTCAGATGTTTATTGGCATTTGTATATCTCCCTTGGGTTATTTATCTTTTTGTTATTGAGTTGTGTTTTTTATATATTCTGGATACTAGACCCTTACAGATATAAGATTTGGAAATATTTATTCCTGTTCCATACTTTGTCTTTTCACTCTCTTGATAGTGTCCTTTGGTTCATAGAAGAGTGAATTTTAATGAAACCCAATTTAGCTGTTTCTTTCTTTTGTTGTTTATACTTTTGGTGTCAAATATGAGAATCTAATACCATGAAGGTTTATTTCTATATTTGCTTTCAAGAGCTTCACAGTTTTAGCTCTTACATTTAGGTCTTTGATCCATTTCAAGTTAATTATTATAATATGGATTAAGGTAAGACATCCAGTTCATTTTTTTTATATGTAGATATTCAGTTGTCTCAGTACCATTTGATGAAGAAATTGTTGTTTCTCTATTGAATATTCTTGGCACCATGACCATAAATGTACTTTATTTATAGACATTCAGTTCTACTCCATTGATCTATATGCCTATCCTTATGTCAATACTACACCGTTTTGATTACTATAGCTTATAATAAGTTTAGAAACTGGGAACTGTAAGTGCTCCAACTTTGTTTTTTATTTTCAAGAGCATTTTGGCCTCTTCCAATTCCATGTGAATTTTAATCAGCATTTCTGTTTATGCATAGGGGGGCATTGGGATTTTAGAGATTGCATTGAATCCATAAATCACTCTGGTTGCTATTGCCTTCTTAATTGTCATTGTTATGACATTTTTAACAACAAATACAAATACTTGAGTGTTCTTGTTAACCCTGTGGCATTGTTACTTCTTTGTATTTTATCATTGTAGTCCAACATGAAGAAACAACATATATTGCAATTGCTTTGAAATCATCGATTCACCTGTATGCATGGGCACCAAAGTCCTTTGATGAAAGCACTGCCATTAAAGTAAGTGGTCTCCATTTAATTTGGGTTTTCTTTTGAGAAATTGTAAACAGAACAGTATTTGGAATATAGTAGGAGAAATATAGATGCTATTCTTCTACAGTTAATGTAATTTGAATATACCATGTAAATAATTATCATTTAACCCTTTTCTAGACAATTCACAGGCACCAAACCAAGGGAGAATGTGAGGAAAATCCCTGACCCCTCCCCTTACAGGAACTCCCTACCAGCTCCTCACCCCCAATTCCTGTAGTTAACATGAAGACCTCCTCTTCTAAAGCCACAAACACAAACTTTGGGTGCCACCCCAATGACTTAAAACTGAGAAAGTCCCTGTTCTCTCTTAGTGGGGAGTGGATAGCAAAGGGAAGGTAAGGAAAGATGTGACAGTGATAGAGTGGGGAACCCCCTGGTAGAAGAATAAAGGAAAAAAAAGCCTTTGCTCTCATGACCAGGACTATAATAGGTGGGGAGGAAAGGGTGGCTCTATATTCCTTCCAAGCTGGATCTCTAAACACATTTCTCTCTAGAACTATTACAAGGAATGCTGGTTAGGCTTATTTGGATTACGAGTACTGTTTCCACCCTTATTTTGGTTTAACTGAACTTCTATGGATCAGTCTCATAAGGTAACCATTTAGTGTCCCAAACAATTAAGTTGCTGATGATTTTTAATCACATTTCATAAACTGGAGACTATTTTTATCTTTATTATCTTTTTACAGTACTTCAGAGCTCAACATAAATAGAATTATTCTGTATTTATTCTGTAATAATAAAGACTGATTAATGAACCAGTGGTATTACATTGAGTCCAGTAGCTCCTTAGAATCATCTGAAGCATTTGTTAAAAGTTTAGATCTCAGACACAACTCCAGGCCAAATTAGTAGGTTTGGAGTGGGGCCTGGGGAATCTATATTTTTAGCAAACATCCTAGGAGATTTTGAACTGGTTGGTCCATGGAGTTTTTCCAAGCACTGATAAGGACACATCATGATCGACCCCAGCAAGGTATTCATGAAATACAATCATATCTTAGGTTAGGATCTGTTTACATATTATATTTTATAGGCTAAAAAATCACATGTGTACAATATAGATGGGTTAATGTTTATGACTGTTCCTTAAATGTCTGAAAGTGAAAGTCGCTCAGTCGTGTCCCACTCTTTGCGACCCCATGGACTATACAGTCCATGGAGTTCTCCAGGCCAGACAACTGGAGTGGGTAGCCTTTCCCTTCTCCAGGGGATCTTCCCAACCCAGGAATTGAACCCAGGTCTCCCACATTGTGGGCGGATTCTTTACCAGCTGAGCCATTTGTACAATAAATATGTTCTTTTATAAATAACACAGACTACTATATAGATAGTCTGGATTTGTCCTGACGCAAATCACATCCCTGATCTGATCTCCCTAAATTGGGCATTGGGTCAGTTGTCAGTATTTGGATATGGGTTTGTTCCTTGGTGTCTGCTGATTGGTCAGAGCTGCCTGGTATGGAGCTGGGAAGCAAAGAAGGTAAGTACCAACAGACTGTCTGGCCTGATATACAGTTCCTTGTCTAAGTCCTCACTCCAGTTCTTGAATCCCACCACATGAGTTCAGTATGGTGAAACCTGTGATGCCCAGTCCTCTACTGTAACCTGAACTTGGCAATGTATCCTGTTTGCCTTTTTGTTTCCTTGGACTAGGAACCATAAGAGCCTAGAGTACACCCAGTCTATGGTAGGTTAACATGTCTGGCCTTTCTCATTCCCTACCAAGTGTGCATTGATCAATCAGCAGACTCCGAAGGAGACTACATGTCCTATGAAGCCTATATACGAATACTGGCAAAAATACAGGCAGCTGATCCAGCAAACCGGTTTAAGAGACCAGATGAGCTCCTTCATTTGCTGAAGCTCAAGGCAAGGAATTTAAAGACAGCACATAGAATATAAGGCCATATAAGACTCATGATTTTTGGAGATTTGGCCTTTGAAGGAAAACGCAATATTTAGAACCTGAATATAGTTGTTCTTGTTGAGTTAACAGATCTAAGAAAAGTTGTAATACATAGGTCTGTAAATATATTATGTACTTTAAAAAATCATTCTGGGTTCTGTACACCTGTTAAGCAAACGGGCGGGAGAATTTTCACCTTAGACAGAGTGTCATTTTTGGCCTTTTGGCCGTGTTTGGTTTTATACCTACAGGTGTTTCCAACACTTGGTCATAAGCCAGTGACAGTTGACCTGGCTATCGGTTCTGAAAAAAGACTAAAGATTTTCTTCAGCTCAGCAGATGGATATCACATCATTGATGCAGAATCTGAGGTTATGTCTGATGTGACCCTGCCAAATAATGTAAGATCCCTAGAAATTACTGTATAACACAATTTGAGTATTTCCAACTGTGAAACTCTTAAAAGATTTAAAAATACGAGTAACAATATCTATATTAGAACTGAGACCTAAAAGGTAAGTACTGAGTGCTAGAAGGTAGTAATGGATAAACAAAAATCACTGATGGTTTCTTAGTCCAGAGTGCTAAGTCTGTTCTGCAGATAGACTTTGTCTGGCACAGTGATGTTTTGTATTTGTTTTTAAATGAATATATCCCTAGTTTACACTTAAAATCTGGATTTCTTTTGAAAAACCAATGATTCAACATTACTATCTGGCCATAATCAACTGGAACCAATTGGTACCTGCCCACTTTTAGATGGAACATATGCTATGCATTCTCTATCCATCCACGTTTATGTATTTATAATAACTGGCCCTCTTAGGCATATGAGTATACACCTTTGCTTTTAGTTGTCTGCATCTCATTATGCATTATTATGTATGTGCCCTTTCTTTATCCAGATTGTAGTACTTTAACTATGATGTATAGCAAGTTATCATAAAGTATTCTCTTATAGTATACTTTATACTTAGAATTTCTGATCAAAGGAGTCAACATTTTAAAAGCTAATGCATATCAACTCTCAACTCTTAAATAATTATAAACATGAAAATATGGCACAGCATCTAAAATATAGATAGTTGTAAAAAATACTATACACATCATTTATATAAAGAGCTCAAACATAACATAATACCTCATACACTCACACACACAATATACAATTAATGGTAGAAATGACATTTTTTCCTATTGAAAATTATATTAAAAAGGAAGAGATGAATCAACAAATCTTTTTAAATTTCCCATTTTGTCAAACACTAAAGTTTTAACAGTTTAGTGTTATACAAAAGTCCAGGAGAAAACTTTTCTGTACTTCTGAGTCACTGTAGTAATGTGATATTTTGCACCACTTTCAGAGTTATCTCGTATATCTCTGACAGATTACACAGAACAATTGTCAGATCATTAATGGAGGCTGTTTTTTCAAGTTTTGGTCAGATTTAACAATCTAATTAGATGATCATTCTGTTTTCACCTATGATTATATAGAAATCACTGTTTATAATGTCAAAAACACTGAACCAAGCCCCAGCCAAAGCCACTTAAATATGAGTTCAGGTTAGTTTTAGTATAAAATAGAACTCTTCACTTGGAATGTCTTCCATCACTTCCTGCATCTTATTTTTTTACATCACATCATGTATTATTGAAAACCTCAGTATTGATCCAAGTTTATACTTATTTGAAAAGTCATTCAGGAAGATTGAATTCTGTGTTTGACTTGACTACTAAGCAAGAAGAATTTCTTTGCAAGCAATCTGTTAATTATTATGGAAACAATGAGAGAAGAGGATTTTTAAAAAATCATTTTCTGGCCTAATTAGGATACCTTAAGTGAATTCAAAAATAGAATTTTTAGCTAAATGCCCTAGTGTCTTGACCCATTAAAAGAGAAAGGACTCTAATATAAGGGAGGAGAGAGTGTCTTCTGAAACAGGATGTACTAAAAATAATTTTTCCAACAGTGCTAGATTACAAAAGCTATAAAGCTACAAGGGACTATGTGTGCTAAAAGAATATCTGATTACTTCAGGAATCATCTGAGAAGCAAGAGAATTACCTCTGATGCTTTCTGGATTTACAGCAGCTCAGCTCTATTCTAAACAAATTTTTTGAGACAACCTTTTTTCTCGCAATTTCTTTTTCTCTCTTCCTTCATCTCTTTTCTGATTCAGTTGCTCATGCGAGTGCCCAGGGAACGCATTAAAATTGCTTTTCGCCTCTGGATCCCCATTTTAGTTTTAAGAATTGTTGTTGCTGAGACTGAGGCATGGCCACAAGCACTTGGCCTGAGTGCACTGGGTTTGGCAAGTATAGTTTCTGACATTTTTTCCCTTAAATTGCTAAATTGGAGACATGATAAGAGGAATTGATTATTCATTTTTAAGGGAAATATGATTAACGTAACAATATCTATAGTTTGGGCAAGTTTTGTCACATTGTTTTATGCATCATGAAGTTTAGAAATTCTTAGATATTTCTTAATATTTCATCACCTAATACCTCTCTGAATTGAAGATATTTTAAGATTATGTAAATTAGATAAATTCTATAATTTTTTAGAAGGGAGGATGACTGTTACATTTCAAGCAGTGAAAAATATTATAAGGCTGTTCCTTGTAAATATTTAAGCTCAAGCTATTTTAAAGTTAATTTTCTATTTCTGATTTGAATGAATTGGATGATAACCAATGATTTTGTATTTGTTACTTGGTTCATTCCTTACTAAATTTAGTATTCATTAATGTGCTAAAATGAATCTGAAATCAAACAAGTGATGTTTCTTATATCATTATACATAATACTTAGTGAAATTTCAACAATTTCTGTTAGAAATATATTCTGCTTTTTACATATAAGATTTTTCTCCTAAAAATATAGGAGAATATTAAACAATAACAACCTTATGACATAGGAAAAACTCTTCTCAAGTGTTGGATAGCATGCTGTTTAGTACTAAAACAGAAATTTCTCTCCTCTCTGTACTTTGAACCCCTCTTTGGGTCTTTATTGTTCAGCCAAGCTGCTTCTATTAAAGTAGTAGTGATAAAATGTTGGACATATAAATCCTTATGAAACATAATTCCAGCCCCTGGAAATCATTATACCACAGAATATCATCATTTTACCTGATTCCTTGGGAATTGGCATGATGCTCACCTTCAATGCTGAAGCCCTTTCCGTGGAAGCAAATGAACAACTCTTCAAGAAGATCCTTGATGCGTGGAAAGACATACCATCCTCCGTAGGTATGTAGAAAATTTTTCTCCTTTTAGATGATCCCAAAAAAGCTTCTATTTCCTGAAGTGTCACTTTTTTCAAGGCATCTAGGGTTAATTTGGGGTACTGCGTACTTATTTCCTTGTAAGATAATGTATATGATTTTCTTATGCTTAATGATTTCACAAGGCTACCACAAAGAGACTGATTTTGGCTGTCTTAGTAGTTCATTTTCAATAATCATGTAATTAAAATAGGAAAGTGATTATTTTCCATAATAACCTATCATTTTATTTTAACTCCTTTTGCTTGCAGATTTTACACAGATGTTGAAAATGCTTCATTCCATAACATTGATTTGGGGGGTTTACCTTTATCTTAGGAGAGTGCCAACTAGTATAACAGAGGAGCAAAATATTTCCATTTTGTACAGTCAATAGTGTTCTGTTTAGCCAGTAATATTCCTGTGAAGAATGAAATACAAACTGCGTATGTGACTCATTGGTTGTCACTAAGATTTCATCATCCTTCATTTACAAAAGAGATAAATATGACTGACTGAAATGTTCTTAGTACTACCCAGATGGCAACACAAAGAAAACTGCCTTTTCATCTTCATTAGACCAGGACATTTTTTTCTTCCTGACCAGCACAGGACTACCAATCTGGGAAATCTGAATAACTTGAATCTCTTGTACATGTCTCTGAGGCTTGATGACTACAGAGGTAATTCTAAATAGGAAACAGAATAATGCATATAAACAGCAAAAATACTAGAATAGAATGATTTGGTTGAAATGTTCCTGAAAGGAGGATAAGTTTAATGAAGCAAATAAAGGAAAAGTGAGAAGGAGAGGGGGAGAGAGATAGACGGAGGAAGGAAGGAAGGAAAGAAAGAAAGAAGACAGAAAGATAAGAGAGACAGAGAGAAAAGTAGTTTACCAATAAAAAGTTAGAAGCTTCTGAAATCTCTATAAAATGGCTAAATGTGATCCACATGTGACTTTAAGGACCAGTTTGAAAGAGCTTTTTTGATGAACGTTTTTTCACTATGGATGATGGCACATTGCATTGCATCTGCAGAATACTTTCTTTTTGCATACATAGTGTTAAGGAATGTCCTGAAAACCTCCAATTCCTTCAAAAGGTAAGAACTCACAGAGGGTTTAAAACCATTTTGTGAAAAGAGGTAAATGCTTACAATATAATTGACAGATCTGGGGCAAAAAAAAAAAAACCCTGAAAATAATGCCTTGTTCTAACCTTTACAGTGGTTGTGATCAATTTATTAATCAGAAATTAGAATAAGGAAATTTAGCTCAAATGGTAAATGTAACCCCTATATTTATGCCACTAAACAATGATAGGAATAAAAAAGATCTTAAAAAGTCATCTGCTACAGTTCTTGTCCTTAGGCAAGACAACTGCCAACCTAAAACAAAGCTATTTTAAGTAACTAAAATTGAAAAGTATCTCTCTGTATGTAAAATAAATTAGAGCACTATGAGAAGATATTTTGGTCTCTGTATTAAGGGTAATTTGAGAGCATGTAAAGATTGCTTTATAAGTCTGATATTAAGGAAATCAATTGTTCTCTTGTTTTTGTCTAAATGCAACTTCTCTTTTAATTTAAAACTAACCCAGATCCAGATTTCCCCAATCTAAATTTTACATTTCCTTTAGGTATAATGAATGTTTTCACTAATAAGATCATTGCTTTGGATTTTCAAACAAATACATAGAGATGAAGCAATCATAGCAAGTATCATTAAATATTCCCAACTAAATCATTGGATTCTACCTCATATACAAGCTAGCTCAGTAGCTAGGTTAAGGGGCAAATTAATGTGCTTTAGAATCAAGGTAGAAATTATTTAATGCCATATGAACTGTGTACTTGGACTCAGCAAGTAGACTGTGCATGAAGTTTATAAATTTTGCTGTATGCAGTTGTTGAAAAAAATACTGCTCACCATGTCAGAAAATACCTTACAGTGTCAGCTGACTATATGGCTATTTATATAACTAGGTTTTCTGTTTTAAAGCAGTTGTCATAATCTTTATTGTCACTGAGTAATATAAAGCAGGGCCCAAAAGTTTTAATCTTAATAAAAATTTCCTGAGCAAGAGAAAGGCTTAACAGTGTCAAATTAGCTTTAGTTCTGTTTATAACATGGTACTTAATTAAATTACATTAGAGTTGCTAAAATCATTGTTTTAGCAAGTCATTTTTTTAACAGTTTTAATTTTGAAGAGTTAGGTTTCCATGTATGTCACTTCAGCACAAGTACAAACACATACAGGATATTGTACCCCAACTAGATTATAAAATAAAGAATGACTATGGCTAGATTTGATTTTATGCAAAGAGGTTAATATTAACCTTTAGCTTTTTCTGTGGTGTTGGGGAATGTAAATACAAAAATTAACTTAGATCTAGTTATTCACTATGGTGAATAGTTGATCACAATGATGAGAGTACATAGCTAGCTTGAACATTCTGTTGAGCAGCATAATGGCCAAACTAGTGACTTAGGAGGAGGGAAATAAGAATCTATTAATCCCAGTACACTGGGATGAACCAGAGGGATGAGATGGGGAGGGAGGTGGGAGGGAGGTTCAAGATGGGGAACACATGTACACCCAGGGCAGATTCATGTCAATGTATTGCAAAACCAATACAATAATGTAAAGTAATTAGCCTCCAATTAAAATAAATAATTTTTTTAAAAAAGAATGTATTAATCCACACTGTAATAATGTCCCTCTTAATAATCAGACGTTAGCTGTAGTTATAATTTTCCATCACTGGCAGAAATATTTTGTGATTTTCTGATTTTTAAATTTTTATTGTAGCTTTTGAGTGTTCACAGAGAACCACAGGGTGGGGCCAAAAGGCCATGGAAGTCCGCTCTTTGCAGTCAAGGGTTCTGGAAAGTGAACTGAAGCGCAGATCAATTAAGAAGCTGAGATTTCTGTGTACCCGAGGTGACAAGGTATAGTTTACATACCCCAATTAGAGCAAAAGTAAAGCAAGCAATGAAAATTAACTGAGGAAATTTATATTATTTTCTTTCTCGCTATAAATATATTTATGTTATATTTCCCAAATTGGCATCTTAATAATATAATAAAAATAAATTTGTAATTTGCATTAGAAACATTGATTTGGTAAATGATGAAATTTGGTTTCAAGAGAAATCATTTTCAAAAATGTAAAAATTCTAATTGTGTTCAAAGCAAAACTTCGTTAGCCTCTATTTGTTACAAATTCCATTATTGTCTGTGATGCATAGTTCTTTTCACGTTCATATTAATATGACATTTTGAAAGATAATGCTTGTGTAGATCTGCCTTCTATAGTTTTCAACATAATCCTATAACAGAAGAAGGAAAAAGTTAATTATGTTTGTTGAACACCTAATCATATAGTAGAGTTTGTGCTAAATACTTTAAAGACTATCACACTTAATCTTCGTAAGTGGACATTATCATGTCCACTTTACAGAAAAGAAAAAGGAAATCAATATTTGGCAATTATTTGTGTAATGTGATCAATTTTAACCAATTCAGATAGTTTATATGGAAAAAATGAATTGTATGCTATCAGAACAGTCCCTACATGTTGTGAGAAATAATAGCATGAAAAAATAATTCTAATAAGACTAGGAAGCATTCACATTTGTAAGAAATTTCAGAGGATTTGAATGATCAGAACCAACAGAGTCAAGCACTGGGCATCAATTAAAGGTTCTGGTTTACAGTATAAAGAGAGATAATGGCAAGAACCAATGATTGAGATCAGGTACATCTAGGATGCAGTCCCAGCTCTAACTACATGTGAGAACCTGGAAGTTTGACTTGTTTTTCTGAACAAGTTTTTTCATCTCAAAAATGGGAATATTAATAACTTGGTAAATTCTGAAAATTATCAATAATGTATATATAATAAGCATCTCACAGGTCGACAGCCTGGCACATAAAAGGTGTTAAGTCAAGGGTAGCTAGTGTTGTTTTCATCATTACATCACACACCTTCCTAAGTATATCCACTGTGGATGTTGAAAACCTTGGTCCTAACAAGGATACTTCTGTTTGCTATTTATATTCTTGCACTGTCCTAATTTTCTTTGTGGCACAGACCATACTTGCACAACATGTTCCTCTCTAAGTCAATTGGTTTACCTGGTAATATCAATCTATTGATGTCAGTCTATTACACTGAAATAGAAAATTGTACCAAGTAGAAAATTTCAGTGGCCACTTAAGCACCAGTGACAGTGTGAACTGCATCTAAATAATATGATATTTTCCATATATTAAAGTAAAAGGAAAGCTCACTTGAGTAAAAGTAGATTTTTTTTAAATAGAAAAGGAAAATTGTTAATGAAACCAATCAAGAATTTTAGCAGATAAATGTCACCTACAAAAACTTAATTTTATTTAAACTGTATGAAGTACAGTCATATAGAATATAGTAAAAAGTACTTTTTAAATTATAATTTTGGCTCCATACTCATTTGAATTTGTAAACTTTAAGGAAATCTCTTTCTGAAACTGATTGATAACAGATAAATTGAAATTATAGTTGTACCTATCAAATATCAGTTTGCAGTTTATTAAATATTTACTTATGTTGTCTCTTTCTCTCTTTTTAAAGCTGTTCTTTACCTCTATCCTGCGCAATCATCACAGCCGGGTTTACTTCATGACCCTTGGAAAACTTGAAGAGCTCCAAAGCAATTATGGTGTTTAAAAGTTTCCAATGATTTATTATACTGATTACAAACATCATAAATATACAAATTGCATTTTTAATTTTCTGAGATTAAATAAGCATTCACTTTTACTGGTAGGGAAAAATTAAATCAGATATTTTACTTTTAATGTAGCACAGAATAGTTTTAATGATAAATGCAGCTTTATATATAAAAATTAACTATAGCAAGCTCTATGTACTCCAATGGTGTACAATATCTTTTGCACAAACTTTGTAACTTTTGTTACTGTGAATTCAAACATTACTCTTTGGACAGTTTGGACAGTATCTATATTCGGATTTTACAACATGGAGTTAAGAAACCTGTAATGAGTTAGATTCCAAACAGCTTTCAAAAGAGTTGCCCCTGAATGAGGGGTTTTTTCCCCCAGAAAAAAATCAAAATAGCAACAAACCATATACAGATTTGCCAAGTCCTAGAAAGAACCAAAGGTTAGATTATGAAATGAAAATAATAAGGACTAGGTATAAACCAGACCTAAGGCTGAACAACCTGCATGCCTGGAGAAAATACAGTGATAAAGGGGGAAAGGCCACCCTTTTTCCTCATTGCTCCATGACAGTTAAGCCCACAGTTAGAGACCAGTTGTGTTCTTTTCATCCCATGTTAAGCTGGTTTTCTCCTGATAAGGAGAAAGGAAGAAAGCCTAAAATGGTTGATTTTCCTCAGAAACCCCAAAGATGTGCAATAGCTATTTTTAAGAACCACCAAATAATACACTTGCAAGCCTGATTACAGGACTAAACTCCTATACATATGTACTGTAGAATAAGTTGTATTTTTTAATACTTTAAAGTAGGCGTCAAATTCTATCCCAGAGACAGATTGGTTGATTTATCAAAATTCTTATCTGGCCAACAATGTGACTATCAGATAGCTTTAAATTTTTTCCTGATCCCAGATTAAACTATAGAAAAATTTCCCTCCAGTTATTAAGCAAAAATAGCAAAATATAACAACAAAAATTTTGACCACTAATACTTGTGTTTTTCATGGTTCTATTTCTGTAAAATCAGAAATTAATCTAAAAGTGATAAGTCCACATGTAGGGACTTAATGTAATAGGTTAAAAGGAAAGATTTGGAAAAAAAATACAACTTTCATCAAATACCTAGGTCTGCAAATTTATAGCAGTGAAAAAAATCATGCTAGTCCATCACCCCTATATATTATAGACGCCATAAATAGGTGGAATTTGGTCACCTATGGTGATTGCTACCTGGTGAAAAGCATCATTTCTGCATATCCATCCTCAATACCATGGTTAGTTCTGGGGCAATAAAGAAGCAACAGAACTACCACAAAGTATACCTCACTATAATTCCTCTGGTTCTGCTTCTAAAATCTGAAGACAGTGCTAGTGGAATAATAATTTTCAAACTACCTGGTTAACCAAAATACAAAAGCAGCTGACTATGTGTGATTTCATAATAGCACACTATTTCTTGGCATCTAGGTGCCAGGAATGATGATTTGGATTTTCCTAATAACTTTTATCAAGAATGTAGTAGCTCAATAATGAGAATTTAGGAGAACCTGAATCCATGAATTAAAGATAAATGTGATTCGCATTTGTTACTGTGACACAATAATGTGATCTTAAAACTGGCTTATCCTTGAGTGTTTACAACTCAAATAACTTTTTAAATGCAGTAGTTTAAAGAAAACAAACTTTTATGTCAAATTATTTCCTTAGAATTAGTCTTCCTTTTTAATTTGTACACCAAAAAGGCCATGGGGAACTTTGTGCAAGTACCTCATCGCTGAGCAAATGGAGCTTGCTATGTTTGAATTTCAGAAAATTCTCTCATTTAAGTAGCATGTAGAATCAAGTCTTTTAAAAATTCATTTTTTTTCTTCATAATATTTACTCAGTTAAGGTTCAAAAATAAGTTTTATCTTAAATCATATTTTTAACACAGTAAGACAGTAAACTATTTTAGGAAGTCAACTCCCATTGTGCTCTGTGGCTGTCATTCTAGCAAATATACACAGTAGTGAACTGCATCTACAGAGGTGTCCCAAAGTAAATAAGCAAGAGAGATTGCAAATGTGTAATTGAGCATTAAATGATAAGGTGCTAATGAGGAAAGGAAGCTAGGCACATACTAAGAAGGGAGATTAGATGTTGGATAGCCAACTTAGGAAGGACTGAGAATATTTAGTCATTTGTAAGCAATGAATATTTCCAATTTAGATGTTTAATCCATCTGGAATTTTTACATCCTTTGCTGGCTGAAACAAGAAAATGAAGGAGCAATTGCATCTCATAGTGCACAGTAAAGAAAAAATTGTAATTACACCTCATCTTGTAGCAGCAACACCTAGCCCTGGCCCATCACAGAAGCATTGACAGGGATTCCTGGAAAGCCAAATTCCCAAGTCCTGTGAGTTGAAGCATGAAAGTTCTGGCAACTTGTGAATAGCATTGGGACAGAGTACAGTTTATTTAGTGTACTTTAGTTTTTACACCAAAGCCCTTGTCCAAAATAGAAGAAATCATTGAAAACTAGAAATGTGATATATGCAAAGAGCTGACAAGAAAAGTTCAGTGTGATTAGGTCTTTTGAAGTAAGGTTAAGAGCCTCAGGAAACAGGATAATCATTAAGATAGTAGATTAGGCAAAGCACAAATCATACATGCATACACACAAGCACACACACAAACCATTTGAATGCATAAATTTTAATATGTTAGTGTAACCAGTTTCTAGATCAATAAGTGTTTTCTGCCAGGACTTACTTAATTGAGACACTATCGATTAAACTAGGAATGATGCCACATGAATTCAATGGGATCTTTTAAGTACTCTTCAGTTCTTTTCAAAACTGTGCCTATTTAAATCGATTTGTATTCAATCTGTGCTCTAATTTTAAATTTTATAGAAATAATCTTTGAGACTGCTAATTGTTTCATCAGAAAATCTGCAATGAATTATTGTTCAATCTATAAAAAATTTTAAATGTATTGATTGATGTCATTGGATCTTTTAATTACTCTTCAGTTCTTTTCAAAACTGTGCATATTTAAAATCAATTTGTATGCAGTCTGTGCTCTAATTTTAAAATTTATTGAAATAATCTTTGAGACTGCTGATTGTTTATTCAGAAATATTGCAATGAATCATTGTTCAATCTCTAAAAATAAAATTTTTTAAAATATATTGATTGATGTCATTATTTGAACCATACTCATCTAATACTTCAGAGTTAAGACTCATTCAAGGGATTATTCATTTCCTTAAAGTATGTAATAATGCACTGATTAGAAGGTATTAGGGGTTCTACCTATTGTTCCATTAGGAATTCTAGTGAAGGAGGGGTATATTAATTGGACTAAAAACTTTCTGGGTTGTGCAGTAGTGGAATTAAAAACTAATAATTTTCCTCTAAATGTGTGGAATTTTACACAGACTCATGGGGTATGAGCAAGGGTAAAACCTGAGCAAGTTTTAATGCTGACTTCCTTCCCATCCCAAAGAGTAAAAACTTTATCCAAAGAGAGTAGTAAATATAGATCAGGGCTTCCCTGGTGGTTCAATGATTAAGAATCTGCCTTGCCACAGAGCAACTAAGCCCATGGGCCACAACTACTGAGCCAGCACTATAGAGCCTGTGAGCCACATCTACTAAGCCATGTGCCTAGAGCCCGTGCTCTGTAACAAGAGAAGCCACCACAATGAGAAGCCCAAGCACCACAACTACATAAAGCCTGCGCATAGTAAGGAAGATCCACCACAGTCAAAATAAATAAATAAATTTTTTAAAAATATTTATAGTTTATTGATATTCAAGAAAAGGTTTAGTGTGGAGTGAAAGATTTGAGTCCTTCAGCTGGGATTAGAGGAGAAGGCAATGGCAAGCCACTCCAGTACTCTTGCCTGGAAAATCCCATGGACGGAGGAGCCTGGTAGGCTGTAGTCCATGGGGTCGCTACAAGTCAGACATGACTGAGCGACTTCACTTTCACTTTTCACTTTCACACATCAGAGAAGGAAATGGCAACCCACTCCAGTGTTCTTGCCTGGAGAATCCCAGGGACGGGGGAGCCTGGTGGGCTGCCGTCTATGGGGTCACACAGAGTCGGACATGACTGAAGTGACTTAGCAGCAGCAGCAGCAGCAGCAGCAGCTGGGATTAGAAGGGGAATAGCACTTCTCTCAAAAGATCACAAAAGCATTAGAGGAATGGTTCCATGAAGATGCTATTGTCTCAGAAAATTTTGGAGAGATATTCATCAGACTTAACTGTAGTGCCAGTTGGTATGGTCCTAATTTGTCAGGTATGGCCAGGCATTCTGAAGTTGTGTTACTTGTACACGGCATGCTTGCCCAGGCTTTTATAGGCTAAATTTAAAGTACATCCCACTCCTGGGCATACACACCAAGGAAACCAGAACTGAAAGAGACATATGTACTCCAATGTTCATCACAGCACTGTTTTAATAGCCAGGACATGGAAGCAACCTAGATGTCTATCTTCAGACGAATGGGTAAGAAAGCTGTAGTACATAGACACAATGGAGTATTACTCAGCAATTAAAAAGAGTACATTTGAATCAGTTCTAATGAGGTGGATGAAACTGGAGCCTATTAATACAGAGTGAAGTAAGCCAGAAAGAAAACCACCAATACGGTGTACTAATGCATATATATGGAATTTAGAAAGATGGTAATGATGACCCTATATGCAAGACAGCAAAAGAGACACAGATGTATAGAACAGTCTTTTGGACTCTGTGGGAGAGGGCAAGGGTGGGATGATTTGAGAGAATAGCATTGAAACATGTATATTATCATATGTGTAACAGATCACCAGTCCAGGTTCGATGCATGATACAGGATGCTCGGGGCTGGTGCACTGGGATGACCCAGAGGGATGGGATGGGGAGGGAGGTGGGAGGGGGGTTCAAGATGGGGAACACATGTACACCCGAGGCAGATTCATGTCAATGTATGGCAAAACCAATACAATAATGTAAACTAATTAGCCTCCAATTAAATAAGAAAACACAAACAAAAAATTGATTGCACCATTTCTTAAAAATAATTTAAGTACTTCATTATAATCAAATTGACTCATTCAGCTTGATAACATAGGTCCCACAGACTTCTACTACTTTAAGAGACACTGTTATGAGCCAAGGAATAATAATATCAACATATTGGAATTAGAATGGTCAGGGTAACACCCCAAGACTGAAAAATGGCATTATCCTGGGAACCCTTTACCAAAGGAGGGGATATGACAGGTCATGAATAGAAATTGCTGTTAGTAACTTCATCATTCTCAAAGGGAGCAGTGGGTTTACAGACTCCAACACTGCAAGTCTACTAATCTTTTTCCTATATGATAACACTTTTTTCCTTATAGGTCCTTTAACCTTCACCTAAGGATATTCAGGTTCGCTGCTTTTTAATAAACAGCTAATATAATAAAGGCCAAACATGTTTCAAAAAATATTGTAAATATCACATTTTATGTTATTAATAACCATGTCAACTGATATAAAAAGAATAGTTCCTAAAGGAATAAAATGGATTCTATATGGATTTATCTTTTCAGAAGCTAGTACACAGCCTACTTTGTAGATAAATATAAAATCAGGTTCAAGATAAACTTTCTTATGTTGCCATCCCATATGTCCAAGTGGCTCATTTAGTATTTATACAGCAAAGACTCAATAAAAATATTAGTTGAAAAATGAGTATTTTTTCTTTGTATTTAGTGCTATTTAATTTACAACAGCCTAAAATTAAGACTGAAAAATTCAATTATTTCATCAAAGTACCATCCAGGTTATGGTGACCAAAGGGTAATGACCTTTGGGTAACTTCACATGACTTTACCCTATAAACCTGAAGTGAAACAAAGGGTAGATAAAAATAAAATAGTGTCTTTTAAAGTTTTGTTTACCTTTAAAAGCGACACATAAGGGACCACTATGCCCCTTTAGTAATTACCCAAGGATCATGAGAAATGACAAAGTTCATTTAATAAAACAGCACAGAAAACAAGTCATCTAACTGTTTTGCACAAACATTTGGTTTGAATGTGATTCTTTTTTCACAAGAACAACTCAGTGTTGCAGCATCCTGAGATATATTTAAGGATCACCAAAGCATGTCAATATACTTTTGATCCAAAATTTTAAATTATGTTCCCATAAACCGATATACCAAATTCTAGGCATTCCCCAAAGATACTTTTTTACATGATGAAAGAATGTGTCTGATTTGCTCAGTTCAGTTCAGTCGCTCAGTTCTGTCCAACTCTTTGCCACCCCATGAACTGCAGCACTCCAGGCCTCCCTGTCCATCACCAACTCCCGGAGTCCACCCAAACCCATGTCCATTGAGTTGGTGATGCCATCCAACCATCTCATTCTCTGTCGTCCCCTTCTCCTCCTGCCCTCAATCTTTCATCAAGGTCTTTTCAAATAAGTCAGCTCTTCACATCAGGTGGCCAAAGTATTGGAGTTCTAGCTTCAACATCAGTCCTTCCAGTGAACACCCAGGACTGATCTTTAGGATGGACTGGTTGGCTCTCCTTGCAGTCCAAGGGACTCTCAAGAGTCTTCTCCAACACCACAGGTCAAAGGCATCAACGTTTCTGCACTCAGCCTTCTTCATAGTCCAACTCTTACATCCATACATGACCACTGGAAAAAAAAAACATATACTTGACTAGACGGACCTTTGTTGACAAAGTAATGTCTCTGCTTTTTAATATGCTGTCCAGGTTGGTCATAACTTTCCTTCCAAGGAGTAAGCATCTTTTAATTTCATGGCTGCAATCACCAACTGCAGTGCCAAATGGAACACTATTTCCAAAATTCTAAATGCAGACTTCCAACACCATGGAGTCTCACAAATCCACAGTGAGAAATGAATATAATGAAGTTCAAAGAAAATTAGACTACACAAAAATGAAAATCTTCTCCCTAAAAGTAAAATTCACATTATATGACAAGCTGGGGAAATAGACATTTCATTTGACAAGTAGAAAGTATCTATGAATTTTACTCCACAAACCTGTATGTGCAAAAACTAATTCAAAACAAGTGAAAATGGTTATTTGAACTCCAATTCCTGTTCTACCAGTCTGAGAGGAAATTTAAACTTATTTGGACTATCGTTATTTATCCATTAGGGTTCCATGAAAGTCTGAGGGATCAGAAAAAATGGGGTATCCCACTGGTCTATAGTCTACATAAGTCAACACTGATGCGCTGTGCACTGCTCACTCCTTGAAACAATTTCCACTCTTGACCTCTGGGATACCACTCTCTCTTGATTTGTCTCCTACATCACTAGTGTAGTTGACAATCAGGTATAGGTAAAACTTTGTTTCTTTCTGGCTCCTTTCAAGATTTTTCCTTTGCCTTTTGTTTTTAGAAGATTTATTATTCTGGGTCTTGGAGTGGATATCTTTGGATTAATTATTTTGAGTACCAGCAAGGTCACTGGTAGGGCTTCCCTGGTAGCTTAGCTGGTAAAAATCCACCTGCAATGCAGGAGACCCTGGTTCAATTCCTGGGTTGGGAAGATCCGCTGGAGAAGGGATAGGCTACCCACTCCAGTATTCTTGAGCTTCCCTGGTGGTTCAGCTGATAGAATCTGCCTGCAGTGTTGGAAACCTGGGTTTGATAACCGGGTTGGGAAGATTCCCTGGAGAAGGGAATGGCTACCCACTCCAGTATTCTGGCCTAGGGAATTCCATGGACTCCATGGGGTCACAAAAAGTTGGACGTGACTGAGCGACTTTCAATTTCACTTTCAGCAAGGTCTCAGACACAGAGAAGAGAGAGGGTAATGCAGAAAATAATATAACGGAATAGTGACAGCATCCCCAATACAGTTAAAGACAAGATTAACAATTCAATAATTTGATTAAACTCTTAGAAATATTTTTACAGGGTCTCATGTTTCAGTATGTTGTTTTTACATTTTCATATTTTAGTATATTTTTTATTTCCCTTTTGATTTCTTATTTGACTCATTGGTTATTCAGGACTGTGTTGTTTTATTTCTATATATTTGTAAATTTTCCAGTTTCTTGGTTTTGACTTCAAGTTGCTTACCACTGTGGTTGGAAGTGACACTTGGTATGATTTCAGTCTTTTTTAATTTGCTAAGACTTGTTTTGTGGCCTAATATGTATCCTGGAGAATATTCCATGCATTCTTGATAATAAGGTATATTCTGCTGCTGTTGGTAGAAGGTCCTGTATGTATCCTTAAGGTCTATCTGTTCTACAGTATGGTTCAAGTCCAATAATTTCTTATTTATATTTTGTCTGGATAATCTATCCATTGCTGGAAGTGGGATATTAGAGTTCCCTACTATTACTGTACTGTTGTCTATTTCTCCCTTCAGATCTGTTAGTATTTGTTTAATACATTTAGGTGCTCTGATGTTGAGTGTGTATATATTTCCAATTGTTAGGTCTTCTTGTTTAGTTGACCTCTAGATCAATATTATGACTTTCTTTGTCTTTTGTTACTGTTTTTGGCTTAAAGTCTATTTTACCTGATGTAAGTATTGCTACCCATTTCTTCTTTTTGGTTTCCACTTGCATGGAATATCTTTTACCATTCCTTCACTTTGAGCCTAACTGTGTCCTTTTGAGCCTAACTGTGTCCTAATTGCTGAAGCAATTCTCTTGTAATCAGCATGTACTTGGGTCGTTTTTTTTTAATCCATCCAGCCATTCTGTACCTTTTTGGAGAATTCAATGCATTTATATTTAGAATAATTACTGATATGTAAGGACTAATTCCCCTGGAGAAGGAAATGGCAACCCACTCCAGTATTCTTACCTAGAGAATCCAATGGACAGAGGAACCTAGCAGGATACAGTCTATGGGGTCGCAAAGACTCAGACACTACTGAGCAACTAACACTAGACTACAAGGACTAATTAATATTACAAATTGATTTCTGGTTGTTTTGTAGTTTCCTTGTTTCTTGCTATCTCTCTTACTGCATTCCTTTTTAAATTGGTGATTTTCAATTATGGTATGCTCTGATATCCTTATCTTTATTTTTTATTTTTGTGAGTCTACTATAGAGTTTTGCTTGTGGATACTATGAGACTTACATAAAGTACCTTATAATAGTTTATGTTATGCTGGAAACAACTTAACTTCAATCACATAAAAAATCTGTACCATTTTACTCCCCACTTTATGTTTTCAATGTCACAGTTTACCAATTTTTATATTATGTATTCATTAACAAATTATATTGGCTATAGCTGATCGCTGAAGAATTGATGCTTTTGAACTGTGGTGCTGGAGAAAGACTCTTGAGAGTCCCTTGGACTGCAAGAAGATCCAACCAGTCCATTCTAAAGGAGATCAATCCTGGGTGTTCATTGGAAGGACTGATGCTAAAGCTGAAACTCCAATACTTTGGCCACCTCATGTGAAGAGCTGACTCACTGGAAAAGAGTCTGATGCTAGGAAGGATTGGGGGTGGGAGGAGACGGGGACGACAGAGAATGAGATGGCTGGATGGCATCACCGACCCGATGGACGTGAGTTTGAGTGAACTCCGGGAGTTGGTGATGGACAGGGAGGCCTGGCGTGCTGTGATTCATGGGGTCGCAAAGAGTCTGACACGACTGAGTGACTGAACTGAACTGAATAGTTATTTTTGATACTCTTGTCCTGTAACCTTTATATATAGTTAACATACCATCATATTAAAGAATTAGAGTCTTATTCTAATTGTGTATTTACCTTTACCACTGAATTTTATATCTCCACATGTTTTTTCTAATAGTGGCCTTTCATTTCCTTTTAAAGAACTCCTTGCAACATTTCTTGTTAGACATGTCATGTGTGTGTGCATGCATGCATTCCAAGTCGCTTCAGTCATATCCGACTCTTTGCAACCCCATGGACTGTAGCCCACCAGGCTTCTCTGTCCTTGGGATTCTCCAGAAAAGAATACTGGAGTTGATTGCCATGCCCTCTTCTAAGGGGTCTTCCTGACCCAGGGATTGAAACCACATATATTATGTCTCTTGCATTGGCAGGAAAGTTCTTTACCACTAGAGCCACCTGGGAAGCCCTAAGGCATGTCTGCTGCTGCTGCTGCTGCTAAGTCACTTCAGTCGTGTCCGACTCTGTGTGACCCCATAGACGGAAGCCCACCAGGCTCCCCCGTCCCTGGGATTCTCCAGGCAAGAACACTGGAGTGGCTTGCCATTTCCTTCTCCAATGTGTGAAAGTGAAAAGTGAAAGTGAAGTCACTCAGTCATATCTGACCCTTAGAGACCCCATGGACTGCAGCCCATCAGGCTCCTCCATCCATGGGATTCTCTAGGCAATAGTACTGGAGTGGCTTGCCATTGCCTTCTCCGAAGGCATGTCTAGAGGGGATAAATTCCCTGAGTTTTTTGTTTGTCTGGGAAAGTCTTTATTTTCTTTCATTGTTGAAGAATAACTTTGCCAGATAGAGCATTCTTGGTTAGCATTTTTTTTTTCCCTTTCAGCACTTTGAATTTATCATCCTACTCTCTCTTGGCCTGTAAGGGTTCTGCTGAGAAAATCTAACGAGGGCTCTTTTGTAGATTACAATCTTCTTTTCACTTGTTGCCTTTAAAATTCTTTGTCTTTCATTTTGGCAGTTCTATCACAATGTGCTTGGAAAAAATTGTTTTGGCTTGAAATAATGGGATGAACTTTTTCATTAATTTGGGTGTCTAAATCTCTCTCCAGTTGTGGAAAGTTCTCAGCCACTATTCATTAAATAAGCTTTCCGACTCCTCTCTCACTTTGCCTTCTGGAATTTCAATGATTTGTGTTTTTTTTTTTGTTGTTGTTGTTTTTTTTCATGGTCTCCCATAGATCACATAAGGCTTTATTGCACTCTTTTTGTAGTTGTTGTTCTCTAACTGGGTTATTTCACAGTCCCTATCCTCTATCTCCGGAGAAGGCAATGGCAAGCCACTCCAGTACTCTTGCCTAGAAAATCCCATGGATGGAGGAGCCTGGTAGGCTGCAGTCCGTGGGGTCGCTAAAGGTCGGACACGACTGAGCGACTTCACTTTCACTTTTCACTTTCACACATTGGAGAAGGAAATGGCAACCCACTCCAGTGTTCTTGCCTGGAGAATCCCAGGGACGGGGGAGCCTGGTGGGCTTCCGTCTATGGGGTCGCACAGAGTCGGACACGACTGAAGTGACTTAGCAGCAGCAGCAGCATCCTCTATCTCACTGATTCCACTGATTTTTTTTTCTTCTATTTGATCTCTTCTGCTGTTTATGATCTTTATTGCATTTTTTCATTTTCATGAATTCTTCAGCTCTGTGTTTGGTTCATTTTTATGATTTCTATCTCTTTGTTAAATTTTTCATTTTGATTATGTATTGTTTTCTTGATTTCACTGAATTGTCTGTAGGTTTTTTTGTAGCTGAGTCTCCTTAAAACAGCTATTTTGAATTCTTTATTGTATAAAACATAGAGCTCCATATCTTTGTGTTTGGTTACTGGAAGATTATTGTACTCTTTTAGTGCCATCGTATTTCTTTGATTCTTCACATTCCTTTGAGTTTTGTGTTTCTGTTTTCACAGCTGAAATAACAATTACTACTTCCACCCATTACTAACTGCATTCAGGTTAAAAATATCTTTAATCAGTCCTGCTGTTAATCCTGAGACTCTTTCAGACATGGTGTGGATACAACTGCTCTATGCTTCTTGTTCCTTCTTGTGGCAGAACTCTTAAGCTTATACAGCTTCTCGTTATCCTACAGTGCATCAGGCCAGTTGCTAGTTGCCATCCTTTTGTTTTCTTGAAGGAGCTACTACAGCTCACCTTTATGCTTTCTCCCTTGCCCACAGACCCTGGCCTGCTTTCTGTGAATGTTCCCTAGTCTTATTCCAAATCTCACTGTCATGGTCACCACAGGGAGCCAGCTACAGAGTTGGGGGAGGTATGAATTTGGTATTCACTATACTCTGGGTGTCTGTGAACCAGTCCAGGGGATTTTCAGTTGAGATTTTCCTTGCAGCTTCTGGGTAGTTTTCCTAATGGAGTCCAGAATGCCATCATTAGAAATCCTGTCCCTTTAATACCTTCTAGGAATCTTTTATGCTACTCCCCTGATCTTTCTTCCCCCCAGTCATGGAACTCAGAAGTTAATACTTTGGATGTTATGAGAGAGAAATGTCTCTTTGGCAGTGCCCCATACACCTGGGAAAGGCAGGTGTTTACCCACCCAGTCTCCCATTCTCCCCTGGGAGATATCACAGATTTATTTCTTTGGCCCTAGGCTTTATTGCCCTGGGGGAAGGGTGATGCTAGCAAAGTGAAGTTTTTTTTCTTTTACCCATTCCAATGCATACAAATTTGTAAATAGTTTGCTCCAAGTAAGTGCTAAAATTTTTCTTCTGGAAATCTGAACTTATAAAAAGACTCACATCCAAAGCTATCTGCCCAAGTCAGTGTTCTCCAGTAACTCTCAGCAAAGAGGGACTAGAACTGGTTCACACTCTCCTGCAGATTTCAAAACCAGTACCAAGATCTGTCTACTATTCAATGCACAGGTGGGTGAGACTGCCCCCAGGTCCTTTGGCATATGGTCCTGGATCTCACAACTCCCACAGAGGCAATTTTGTTCATGGATTGTTAAGTTTTGCTGCTGAAATTGGAGGACAAATACAAGGGGTGACTTATGGTACCACAATAATTGATGCCTAAATGACTCTAACATTTGATTCATCTTAATGTTTGGCATCTGTTAATTAACTGTTCTTATTCAAGTGAATATTTCTCTGATTCTTGATATGATTATTCCCTATATATTTTATTTATTTTGAGACAAACATTTAAATCTTTTATCTAAGTAGGAATCAACCATGCCTAGAGATAACACCAAAGTCCTGGTGTACTTTTGTGGTCTGTGGTTATTTTTAGAGGTTTTGCAGTATTATTTTGTTCTGTTTGGTTTAACTAACACGGAGACCCAGGTTCAATCCCTGGGTTGGGAAGATCCCCTGGAGAAAGAAATGGCAACCCACTCCAGTATTCTTGCCAGGAGAATTCCATGGACAGAAGAGCCTGGTGGGCTACAGTTCATTAGGTCACAAAGAGTCAAACATGACTGAGTGCTGTAGCTCCCACCAGTACCTGCTGCTGTGGTGGAAGATGTTTCCCTTGTCCTGGGTACCTGGTGTCTCTGGGTAGGGTAGAGGAGTCTCAGGCCATGGGCAAGAGTCTTTCCTGGCAGTAATGTTGTTATGGCGTGGCTTCCTCTGTCTGTGGGTGATGGAGTGTACATCTCTAGCTGGTCAGTTGTTGTAGGATCTCATCTATTGGTGAACTAATGTCTCTGGGTGGGGAAGGGAAGTCTTATGCTAGTGGAGACAAAGAAGCTTTCCAGACTGGGGTGATTTTTGTGGTGGAACCGCACTTGTTACAGTATTTTCCAGTGTGGAACTGGAGTGTCCTGCCCAACTGGATAAAAGACTGCATCCCTTGACCACTTAATCTTCATGAGGTTCCTGATAAATCTCTATTTCTAGTAGTGTTGGGCTTTCTTGATGTTGTCAGAGAAACTCTCATTAAACCTGGGGGAGAAATGATTCTATGTGGGGGATTTGGAATACTTATGACAACTTGCCATTCTGTTGCTTCTCCAGTCTAGGGAGTCTCAAGCCACTATACCTTCCTATTACCACCCTTAAGAATTTTCTCCTTTGGTTGCCAAATGCACTGTAAATTCAGAGTTTATATAGTTGTATCTAGTGACAAGAGACAGAAAGAAATGAGTCTTTTCCATCTTGTCCCTAAAACTTGCAGTGACCTAAATAATGCATCCATGTGTCCTTTTGTTCTCTTTCCTTCCTCTTTTTCTTACTCTACCAAATCTTCAACTCCTCCTTTCTGAGGTCATTTCTCAAACTATCTGAATTCAAATCCTTGCATGAAGTTCTCCTTTCAGTGGAAGCCAAACCCAATAAATTGAAATAGGCTAAAGACATGAACGAAGAGAGAACAAGATGGCAGAGGAGTAGGTGGATGTGGAGTACATCTCTCTCCATAGATACATTAGGAATACACCTTCAGACACAGAAGTGCATGCAGAAGACCAATTGAGAGCAGACAGGAGTACCTGACCAGCGGAAAAGAATATATAGAACCATGCAAAACTTGGTCAGACAAAGGAACTAGGGGGAAAAACAACCTCCTGTTTTTCCAGTGTTTTAGTAGCACTGGACCTGCCTTTGGTGGGTAGGGGAACTGAAGCAGGGGTCTGATCCCCACATCAGGGCAATTATCTGAGTCAGAGGAAAAACATTTAAGGCTGAGGGTGAAACAGCTGATCTGTGCAGCCTAAATGGAATGAGAATCAGACAGTCCTTGCTGTAAATATGAATACCCTGGACAAGGATGCAGGTCACCTGGAAGGCGCAGCAGCTGGGAGCTGGAGTTTAGGGATTGTGGAGCAATCCCTGGGTGAGGGCTGCTGTTGACTGCAGAGAAACAGATCGAGGAAGATGTGAGGGAGGAGACTGTGGTGGGAAATGCCTGTGGAGGAAAGCCAGGCAGTCATGGAAGCAAGGCAATATTGTTGAGTCACGCGAAGGGAGTGGAGCCATCACCGTACCCTCTCTCTTCCCACACGTCAGCATCTGCAGCTGAACAATAGAAAGACTGGCCCATCAAATGCCTGACATACTGAACTACAGAGTAGGAACCCATCCAGGGGGGCCCCCTCTATGTGCCTGACACACCAAACAACAGAGAAGGACCCCAGGCAAGGGAACCCTTTAAGTGCCTGAATGGGTAGAGCTATGGAGAAAGACTGGTCAAAAGGCCTTCTGATCGCCAGCTACAAGAAGCTCGAAAAAAACCCTGATCAAGCCATAACTCCTGTGGCAGAGGCAGTCCATGTGCTTGCACACTTGGAGCCACCAGGGTCCCCTCAACTCAAGCAGCTGTGCCACATTCACGCTCAAGCCTCACTGGGGCAGAGCTGCCACAGGCAATAAAGAAGTCTTGCAACTATGCACACAGGGTTGCTTCAGTCGTGTCCAACTCTTTGTGACCCTGTGGACTGTGGCCTACAGACTTCTCTGTCAGGAGGTTTCTCCAGGCAAGAATACTGGAGTGTATTGTCCAATACTGGTTACCATACCCATCTAGAGCACTATATTTCCTGCTGCCCTAGCCGCCAACTCCCCTGAGTACCTGGTGCTGTCAGAAACCCTGCAACCCAAGCAGCTGCACTACCTCCACACCTTGCTGTCACTGAGGCAGACCCAAGTCTTCCAGGGAAGCCTCAGGAGAAAACCACAGTGGACAGCCCACATGCAGAGGTGGAAATAAAACTACAATAGAAACCCAGGGGCAGTGTGGCTAAGGAAGAAGACCCAAAACCTTCCCACCAGCTGTACAAGCTGCAGATTATATCCACATAATCAACTAGGCAGACTCTGTGTCTATGGAATATATAAAAGGACATTGAAAGCTCCCACAAGAGAAAACACATTCGTTCTGATAGCTGTGGACCTTGGAGGCAAGAACACACAGGAATAGGACCAGATTAGAATCTGAGCTGCCCTCACAGCAGATCCAGAGACCAGCACAGTGTTGGAGGGCATCCTAGGGAGGTGAGGTGGACTGTGACTCCCAGCAAGGGAAAGGACTCTAACAGCAGTGACTCAAGAAAAATACTTATAATTCTTATGTTTTGACTTGTTCTATAGATTTTTTTGAATTTTTTTGTTTTTCCTTTTCTCTACCCCACCCCCCATTGTAGTTGTTGATTTTATTGGCACTATGATATCTAATTAAGATTTTGAGTTTTTTTTCAGTCACACTTTGTATTGTTGTTATAAACCTCTGCCTCTACATTGGGCTTTTGCAGTTCTGTGGAGTTTTCTTTTTTCCTTTCTTCTTCCTTTTTTGTTTTTTCTCTTTTTTATTTTTTAAACATATTATTTTTCTACCTTTATTCCTTTGTCTGCTTTTCCTACTGTTCTTTTCCCCTTGCAGTAAATCTTGAATGTATATAAATTTTTTTTATCTACCTCTATTTACCTTTGTATATATATTCTTCCTTTCATTTCCTCTCAACATATTTGTTAGTTTTGTTTCCATTTCTTTATTCCCTACTTTGCACCTTGCTTTAGTTATGTTTTATAGTTTCTGCTTTAGTTAGTTTTGTTCTTAACTGGTGGATATAATTTTTGGTTTCCTCTGTTCACCAGGTCAATGTATTGTACTTTATTTCTGTTGGACTATTTGATTTTGCTTATGGGTGTATATTCCACTATTTTAATTATTACTTCATGATTTTGTAACTGCCATTTGTCTGGGGTTCATCTTTGGTTTCTCGTTTTGGGGCATTTGTTTTAATCTCACTTAATGCCATAACAAACCACTGTGGAATCTTCTTTCCTGACCAGAGATCAAGCCCTGACCTTTTCAGTGGGAGCACTGATTCCAAGACCCTAGACTACCAGAGAAACAACCCTAGGGAGTGTCAAATAGTGAGAACTCCCACAAAGGAAACCACTTGAATACAAGACCCAGCATCACCCAACCACCAGTAGCACTCAACAAACAAAAACAAAAATACAAACCCAATCATCAGCAGACAGGATTCCCACCTCACTCAGCCTTGCCATAAGAGGAAAAAAAAAAGCTCAGCACAAATCTCACCCTATGCAAAGCTTACAGAAACCACTGGAACAACCTTAGGAGGGCAGAAACCAAGAGAAAGAAAGAATTTAACACTGAAGGCTGGGAAAAGGAAACCTTAAACACAATAAGTTAAAAAATAATGAAAAGGCAGAATAAAATGCTACACAAATGAAGGCACTAACTAGAAACACAGAAGTCTGAACAAACGAAGAGGGAATAGGCAAGCTACCTGAAAAAGAATTCAGAATAATGATAGTAAAGATGATCAGAAAACTTGAAAGCAAAATGGAGAAAATGCAAGAATCAATTAACAAAGACTTAGAGGAATTAAAGAATAAACATACAGAGACAACACAATTACTGAAATTAAAAATACTCAAGAAGGAATCAATAGCAGAAAATCTGAAGCAGAAGAACAAATCAGTGAACTGGAAGATAAAATGATGGAAGTAACTTCTGAAGAACAGATAAAGTAAAAAGAATGAAAAAAACTGAGGATAGTCTCAGAGACCTCTGGGAAAATATCAAACACACCATCATTCAAATTATAGGGGTCCCAGAAAAGAAGAGAAAGGAAAAAGGTTATGAGAAAAATTTTGAAGACATCATAGTTGAAAATTTCCCCAACATGGAAATGGAAATAGTCAATCAAGTCCAAGAGGCACAGAGTCCCATACAGGATAAACCTGAGGAGAAACATGCCAAGACACATACTAGTCAAACTAACAAAGACTAACACAACGAAAGAATATTAAAAGCAGCAAGGGAAAAGCAACAAGTAACATACAAGGGAAACCCCATTTGTTTAACAGCTGATCTTTCAGCAGAAACTGTAGGCCAGAAGGGAATGGCAGGATATATTTAAAGTACTGAAAGGGAAAACTCTACAGCCAAGATTACTGTACCCAGCAAGGATCTCATTCAAAATTGATGGAGAAATCAAAAGCTTTTCAGACTAGAAAAAGTTAAGAGAACTCAGTACTACCAAATCAGCTTTATAACAAAAGTGAAAGGGACTTATATAGTCAAGGAATACAAGAGAGGAAAAAGATCTACAAAATCAACCCCAAACAATTAAGAAAATGGCAATAGGAATATATATATTAATAAATACTTTAAATGTAAATGGATTAAATGTTCCAACAAAAAGACACAGACTGACTGAATGGATACAAAAACAAGACCCATATATATGCTGTTTACAAGAAACCCACCTCAGAACTAAAGACACATATAGACTGAAAGTAAGAGGATGGAAAAATGAGAGCAAAAGAAAGCTGGAGTAGCAATCCTCATATCAGACAAAATAGATCTTAAAATAAAAAAGATTACAAGAGATAAGGTAGGACACTACATAATGATCAAGAGATCAATCCAAGAGGAAGACATAAGAATTGTAAATATCTATGCACCGAACATAGGAGCACGTCAAAACATAAGGCAAACAGTAATAGATATAAAAGGAGAAATTGACAGTAACACAATAATAGTAAGAGAGTTTAATACCCCACTCACACCAATGGACAGATCATTGAAACAGAAAACTAGTAAGAAAACACAAGTCTTAATGATACATTAGATGAGATGGATCTCATTGATATCTTCAGGACATTCCATCCAAATGAAGAAGATTAAGCATTCTTCTCAAGTGCACATGGAACATTCTCCAGGATAGAGCACATCTTGGGTCACAAATCAAACCTCAGAAAATTTAGGAAAATTGAAATCATATCAAGCATCATTTCCGACCACAATGCTATGAGAATAGATAACAATTACAAGAAAAAAAACTGTAAAAAACACAAACACATGGAGATTAAACAATATGTTTCTAAATTACCAACAGGTTACTGAAGAAATCAAAAGGGAAATCAAAAAATTTCTAGAAACAAATGACAATGAAAATATGACAACTCAAAACATACGGGATGTAGCAAAGCAGTTCTAGGAGGAAAGTTTATAACAAAATAATCCTACCTCAAGAAACAAGAAAAACATTGACTAGATAACCTAACTTTAAACCTAAAACAACTGGAAAAAGAAGAACAAAAGAACCCCAAAATTAATAGAAGGAAAGAAATCATAAAGATCCGAGCAGAAAGAAATGAAAGAAACAATAGTAACAATTAATAAAACTAAAAGCTGGTTCTTTGAGAAGATAAATAAAACTGAGAAACCTTTAGCCAGACTTATCAACAAAAAAGAGAGAAGAATCAAATCAACAAAATTGGAAATGAAAAAGGAGAGACTACAACAGACAATGCAGAAATACAAAGATTATGACCAACTATATGGCAATAAAATGCCTGAAAGAAATGGACAGATTCTTAGAAAAGTTCAATCTTCCAAGACTGAACCTGGCAGAAACAGAAATTAGGAAAAACCCAATTACAAGCACTGAAATTGAAGCTGTGATCAAAAATCTCCCCCACAACAAAAGCCCAGGACCAGATGGTTTCACAGGAGAACTCTATCAAACATTTAGAGAAGAGCTAATGCCTATCTTTCTAAAACTCTTTCAAAATATTGCAAAAGAAGGAATACTTCAAAACTCATTCTACAAAGCAACCATCACTCTGAACCAAAGTCAGACAAAGACAATACAAAAAAAGGAAAACTACAGGCCAATATCACTAATGAACATAGATGCAAAAATCCTCAACAAAATTTTAGCAAATAGAATTCTGCAACACATCAAAAAGCTCATACACCGTGATTAAGTTGGGTTTATTCCAGGGATGCGAGGATTCTTCAATACATGCAAATCAATCAAGGTGATTCACCATATTAGCAAATTGAAAGATAAAAACCATATTATAATCTCAATAGATGCAGAAAAAGCCTTTGACAAAATTCAGAACCTATTTATGATTAAAACTTCAAAAAACGGGCATAGAAGGAACCTACCTCAACATAGTAAAGGCCATATATGATAAGCCTACAGCAAATTTTATTCTCAATGGTGAAAAACTCAAAGCATTCCCCCTAAGATCAGGAACAAGACAAGGGTGTCTACCTTCACCCCTGTTATTCAACATAGTTTTGGAAGTCCTAGCTATAGCAATCAGAGAAGAAACATAAATAAAAGGAATCCAGATCAGAAAAGAAGAAGTAAAGCTCTCACTGTTTGCAGATGACATGATACTGTACACAGAAAACCCTAACGATAGTATCAGAAAATTACTAGAGCTAATCAGTGAATTTAGCAAAGTTTCAGGATACAAAAGCAATACACGGAAATCACTTGCATTTCTATATACTAACACTGAAAAATCAGAAACAGAATTTAAGTAATCAATCCCATTCACCACTGCAACAAAAAGAATAGAATATCTAGGAATAAACTTACCTAAGGAGACAAAAGAACTGTACATAGAAAATTATAAGACACTAATGAAGAAATCAAAGATGACATAAACAGATGGAGAGAATGGGTAGGATGAATCAATATTGTGAAAATGGCTATACTACCAAGCAAAATCTACAGATTCAATGCAATCCCTGTCAAACTACCAAGGGCATTTTTCACAGAACTAGAATAAAAAATTTCACAATTCATATGGAAACACTAAAGACCCTAATAGCCAAAGCAGTCTTGAGAATGAAGAATGGAGCTGGAGGAATCAACCTGCCTGACTTCAGACTATACTAAAAAGCTACAGTCATCAAGACAGTATGGTACTGGCACAAAAAAAACAGAAATATAAACCAATGGACCAAGATAGAGAGCCCAGAAATAAATCCATGCCCCATGGGTACCTTATTGTTGACAAATGAGGCAAGAATATACAATGGAGCAAAGACAGCCTCTTCAATACATGGTGCTGGGAAAATTGGACAGCTACATGTAAAAGAATGAAATTAGAAACACCAAACACAAAGATAAACTCAAAATGGATTAAAGACCTAAATGTAAGACCAGAAGCTATAAAACTCTTAGAGAAAAACATAGGCAGAACACTTGCTGACATAAATCAAAGCAAGATCCTCTATGACCCACCTCCTAGAGTAATGGAAATAAAAACAAAAGTAAACAAGTGGGGCCTGATTAGACTTAAAAGATTTTGCACAACAAAGGAAACTATAAGCAAGGTGAAAAGATAACCTTCAGAATGGGTGAAAATAATAGCAAATGAAACAACTGACAAAGGATTAATTTCCAAAATATAAAAGCAGCTGATACAACTCAATACCAGAAAAACCAACAACCCAATCAAAAGTGGGAAAAGGATCTAAACAGACATTTCTCCAAAGAAGACATACAGATGGCTAACAAGCACATGAAAAGATGCTCAACATCACTCATTATTAGAGAAATGCAAATATAAACCACAATGAGATATCACCTCACACCGGTCAGAATGCCATCATCAAAAATTCTACGAACAATAAATGCTGGAGAGGGTGTGGAGAAGAGGGAAGGCTCTTGCACTGTTGGTGGGAAAGTAAATTGATACAGACACTATGGAAGATGGCATGGAGATTCCTTAAAAAAAAACTAGGAATAAAACCACTATATGAGCCCTGAATAATTGATGTTTTTGATCTGTGGTGTTGGAGGAGACTCTTGAGAGTCCCTTTGACTGCAAGGAGATCCAACCAGTCCATCCTAAAAGAAATCAGTCCTGAATATTCATTGGAAGGACTAATGTTGAAGCTGAAACTCCAATACTTTGGCCACCTGATGCGAAGAGCTGACTCACTTGAAAAGACCCTGATGCTGGGAAAGATTGAAGACAGAAGGAGAAGGGGACGACAGAGGAGGAGATGATTGGATGGCATCACCAACTCGATTGACATGAGTTTGAGGAAGCTCTGGGAGTTGGTGATGGACAAGGAGGCCTGGTGTGCTGCAGTCTATGGGGTTGCAAAGAGTCGGACATGACTGAGCAACTGAACTGACTGAACTGAACTGATGACCCAGCAATCCCATTCTTGGGCTTACACACTGAGTAAACCAAAACTGAAAAAGACACATGTACCACATTGTTCATTGAAGCACTATTTACAATAGCTAGAACATAGAAGGAAATGGAAACACACTCCAGCGTTCTTGCCTGGAGAATCCCAGGGACGGGGGAGCCTGGTGGGCTGCCGTCTATGGGGTCGCACAGAGTCGGACACAACTGAAGTGACTCAGCATAACATAAAAGCGACCTAGATATCCATCAACAGATGAATGGATAAAGAAGTTGTGGTACATATACAAAAGGAATATTACTCAGTCATAAAAAGGAACACATTTGAGTCAGTTCTAATGAGGAGGATCAACCTAGAGCTTATTTTACAGAGTGAAGCAAGTCAGAAAGACAAAGATAAATATCATATTCTAACACATATATATATGGAATCTAGAAAAATAATACTGAAGTATTTATTTACAGGGCAGCAGTGGAGAAACATACATAGAGAATAGACTTATGGACATAGGGAGAGGGGAGGAGAGGGTGAGATGTATGGAGAGAGTAACATGGAAAATAGATAGCCTACGGGAATTTGCTGTATGTCTCAGGAAACTCAAACAGGGGTTCTGTATCAACCTAGAGGGGGTGAGATGGGGAGGGTGATAGGAGGGAGGTTCAAAAGGGAGGGGATGCATACATATACCCATGGCTGATTCTTGTTGAGGTTTGACAGAGAAAAACAAACTTCTGTAAAGCAATTATCCTTCAATTAAAAAATAAATTAAAAATAAGACATGAACAATGAGGTCATCAAAAGAAATACAAAGTACTTATAAACATATTTAAATATTTGACTACCTCATAATGAAAAAACAGGAATGAGAACAAAGATAACCATTTTTTATCTGTCAGACTGCAAAGGTTAAAGACTTTTGTATTATTCCACTTGTATGTTCTATTGTTACAGTCTCTTTGCAAAGGAATTTGACAATAGAATTCAGCATGCACATTCCCTTTGAACAAGCAATTTTAGTTCTAGAAATATATACTGCAGATATATTCAGACATATACACATTTATATGCAAAAAAGTGTTTGTTGCCTGATTGGTTGTAATAAAGTACTGGACTAGGAGAAAAAAAACTGAATTCCCATCAGTAGGTGACTGGTTTAAAAAATATAGTAAACCTATACAGCAGAAAATATGCCATTAACAAAAATGGAACATATCTAGATAGGCCAATATGGTAGATCTCTCAGATTCATTAAAGGGATTATACAAAGTACAAAAAATACATAGCATAAATAAGAATTGTATTATTTATATTATCTACTGTATTACATAATAACTATAAACATCAACATACAATGTCTCTGAGAAAGGAAAAAAATTCTGGGTAAGACATCTACTTTTCTATCCTTTCATACTTGTAGAAATTTTAGTCATGTCTGAATATACTTTTTCAGTTATAAAAACTTCACCAAATAATGGATGTTGTGTTCCTCAATTGTAATTGAAATTTATCCTCAGTTTATTTTTATTTATTAAAGAGATAAAAGCAATTTTTTCTATAAAGCTTGTACATAGGACACATACACACACACACACACATGCACACACACATACCAAACATTTAAAAGTAATTATCTACAACAAGATAAGACTATATATTATCTTATGTATTCTTCATAATTTTTTGAATTATTTTTATCACTTCCATAATAAAATAACAACAGCCTCTCCCCTGAAAAATATACTTTCATAAACTCTGCATGGCATGTCTGGACCATCACCCTCCTCACTGGAAAACTCCTTTATCCTATTCAGTTCAATTCAGTTCAGTCGCTCAGTCGTGTCCAACTCTCTGCGACCCCATGAATCACAGCATGCCAGGCCTCCCTGTCCATCACCAGCTCCCGGAGTTCACTCAAACTCATGTCCATCAAGTCGGTGATGCCATCCAGCCATCTCATTCTCTGTCGTCCCCTTCTCCTCCCGCCCCCAACCTTTCCCAGCATCAGAGTCTTTTCCAGTGAGTTAAATCGTCGCATGAGGTGGCCAAAGTATTGCAGTTTCAGCTTTAGCACCAGTCCTTCCAATGAACACCCAGGATTGATCTCCTTTAGAATGGACTGGTTGGATCTCCTTGCAGTATAAGGGACTCTCAAGAGTCTTCTCCAACACCACAGTTCAAAAGCATCAATTCTTCAGCAATCAGCTTTGTTCACAGTCCAACTCTCACATCCATACATGACTACGGGAAAAGCCATAGCCTTGACTAGACGGACCTTGGTTGGCAAAGTAATGTCTCTGCTTTTTAATATACTATCAAGGTTGGTCATAACTTTCCTTCCAAGGAGTAAGCGTCTTTTAATTTCATGTCTGCAATCAGCATCTGCAGTGATTTTGGAGCCCCCAAAAATAAAGTCTGACACTGTCTCCACAGTTTTTCCATCTATTTCCCATGAAGTGATGGGACCAGATGCCATGATCTTTGTTTCCTGAATGTTGAGCTTCAAGCCAACCTTTTCACTCTCCTCTTTCACTTTCATCAAGAGGCTTTTGAGTTCCTCTTCACTCTCTGCCATAAGGGTTGTGTCATCTGCATATCTGAAGTTATTGATATTCATTTCCCCTTGATTCCTCTACCTTGCTCTAATTGCTGTTTTTAGAGAAAAATCAAGAAGTACAAGAGAAAAGGGGTTCCCTCACCTGGACTTGAGCTTAGGCCTCTAACACAACATCTAACAAAGGGGAATATATATTTTACCGGAAATTAGATGAAACTGCAACTTTTTGACATTTGTATTACAGTTCTGCTGCACTTGATTATTTTAAACATGCATAACAATACTAGAAGATAGGAATGACATCTATTTTCCTATTAGGAAAGCTAAGTCTAATAGGAAAATATTAGAAAATACTTTAAGAACTACTTTTAAACTCACTTTTCCTATTAGCTGCACTAGCCACTAAGTGGCGCTACAGGATCTTGTATGAGAAATGAGGGACATGAGAAATTATTTTATGAAAATAGAGCAATCTTTTTGGACTCCTCCAAGAAAAAAAGGCAAAAATTCAGGCCAGTTTTACCCACAAATTTTACTCTTTTGCCCAAAATGAGTATTTAGAAATTGAGATGTTGAAGGACTGGATGAGTTCTCTAGAAACCCTCAGTTCAGTTCAGTTCAGTCGCTCAGTCGTGTCCGACTCTCCACGACCCCATGAATCACAGCACGCCAGGCCTCCCTGTCCATCACCAACTCCCGGAGTACACTCAAACTCATGTCCACAGAGTCGGTGATGCCATCCAGCCATCTCATTCTCCGTCGTCCCCTTCTCCTCCCGCCCCCAACCTTTCCCAGCATCAGAGTCTTTTCCAGTGAGTCAACTCGTCGCAAGAGGTGGCCAAAGTATTGCAGTTTCAGCTTCAGCATCAGTCCTTCCAATGAACACCCAGGATTGATCTCCTTTAGAATGGACTGGTTGGATCTCCTTGCAGTATTAGGGACTCTCAAGAGTCTTCTCCAAAACCACAGTTCAAAAGCATCGATTCTTCGGCGATCAGCTAGAAACCCTAGGGGTGGGTAATATAGGTGACACTTGTTTCATTATTCTACTTCATGCCAGATTATTTAAAACAATAGCAGTGTTATAGAATGTACAACAATTTTAGTATCATATTATTTTGTCTTTTTCATTTAAAAATTCAACTTTCTGCATGCAATTCTATGATGCACCAGTGATTGCTGAAAGACTTATAAAAGACTTATATAACTTTACAAGCTTGGAGACCACAAAAGAAAAATGCTTTAAGTTCATGTCATATTTAATACAATTTTTATTAAATGGTTAATAGGTAGCTCAGTTGGTAAAGAGTCCACCAGCAATGCAGGGGACCCCGGTTCGATTCCTGGGTCTGGAAGATTCCCTGCAGAAGGGATAGGCTACCCACTCCAGCATTCTTGGGCTTCCCTGGTGGCTCAGATGGTAAAGAACATGCAATGCATGAGACCTGAGATCGATCCCTGAGTTGGGAAGATCCCTGGAGGAAGGCATGGCAACCCACTCCAGTATTCTTGCCTGGATAATCCCCATGGACAGAGGAGCCTGGTGGGCTCTAGTCCATGGGGTCGCAAAGAGTCGGGCATGACTGAGCAACTAAGCAAACAGACATTCTAAACTGGTAACACTTAGCATTTACTGTTTCAATATCTTATTGCCTAGAATAGTGGCTCTGAACTAGGTGCAATTTTTCCCCAGAGATCATTTGGCAATGTCTAAGACTCTTGAGAGTCCCTTGGACTGCAAGGAGATCCAACCAGTCCATTCTAAAGGAGATCAGTCCTGGGTGTTCATTGGAAGGACTGATGCTAAAGCTGAAACTCCAATACTTTGGCCACCTCATGAGACGAGTTGACTCACTGGAAAAGACTCTGATGCTGGGAAGGATTGGGGGCGGGAGAAGAAGGGGATGACAGAGAATGAGATGGCTGGATGGCATCACCGACTCGATGGACATGAGTTTGAGTGAACTCCTGGAGTTGGTGATGGACAGGGAGGCCTGGCGTACTGTGATTCATGGGGTCGCAAATAGTCGGTCACAACTGAGCTACTGGACTGAACTGAACTGAGAGACAATTTTCATTGTCACCAAAGAGTGAGGTGGGTGCTACTAGCAGATAGTGTGTAGAGACGAAGGATGCCAAGGAGGATGTACTTTATACTTTCCCTAAGGCATTTCTATTACCCTTTCTGATCCTTAATGCTATTAATGCAATACAAAGAAGAAAAAAATAAAGTGAAAGAGAGACAGAAAAGGAAAGAAGGAAGGAAATTTAAAATAAAAAACAGTAAATGAATCGCCCAAGGCAATCTGAGTTAAAACTCAGCTCTTTTGACTTTAGGGCCCTCTCAGAAAACCACAGTATCTCTTTGAAAATTGATGTGCAATGCTACAGTTTTTAAATTATTGTTTGAATGGCTTCCATATAGATATACAGGTAAAATTTTATGTAAATAGTCATATATATATATGAGCTATTTATTGAACTTACTATGTGTAAAATGCTGTTCTTAAGCAATTTATATACATTATTCATATTAAAATTGCAATGCCAGAATTGGTATTTTGACTGCTTGGCATGTGCCAAATTGAGATTCAGGGAGGTGAAATAACTTGTCAAAGTTCATAGGACTTGTAACTGGAATAACTGGGGTTTAAATCTAAGGTCTGCTGTCTCAAGATCATGTTTGTTATTCAGTCGCTAAGTTGTGTCTGACTCTTTGCGATTCCATGAACTCTTTGCAATATGCCAGACTTCCCTGTCCATCACCAACTCCCAGCGCTTGCTTAGACTCGTGTCCATCAAGTCAGTGATGCCATCCAACCATTTCATCCTGTTGCTCCCTTCTCCTCCTGCCTTCAATCTTTCCCAACAGCAGGGTCTTTTCCAGTGAGCTGGCTCTTTGGATCAGATGGCCAAAGTATTGGAGCTTCAACTTCAGCATCAGTCCTTCCAATGAATATTCAGGGTTGACATCCTTTGGGGTTTTCTTTAAATTTTGATATATTTTTAGAGCAGTTTTAAGTTTACATCCAAATTGAGTGGTATCAAGTCCACATTTTTAACCACTGTCTCATCTCATAAAGACTATTCCCACTGCACACATGAGCACCTGCATACACATACATATACCTATTGATGCTAACGCACTACATATATATGTAATTGAGAAGGGTGATGGCAGAGACTGCCTCTAATATCCATTTTTCTCAAACCTGCTGCAGGACCTTAGATTCAATGAACCGAATAATAGTAATTTCAGTTGGAAATGTAGCTCTCTAGATAAATAATACATTTCTAAGCCTCCTGACATGTGACATGTGATAAGTTCTGGTCAATGAGATGAAAGTAGAAGTGTCATATGAAATTTTCCAACAATCTTCCTTATAAAAGTACTGAAAGTTGCATGTTGCACCTTTTTCTTCATCTTTTCCTCTGTCCTGCTACCTGTAACATGGGTGATGCTTCAGACCTAAGAATAAGGGCCCCACTCAGCAAAAGTGAAGAATGAACTGGAGGAGCTTAAGTCCTCTAAGATTTCAATAGTTAGAGCTACCATGTCACCCCCGTCACATACAAGTTCAAATTTCCATGAGAGAAGTACATTTCTAAAATATTTAAGCAATGGCAATTTTGAATTTTTCAGTCACTGGCCACAGATTTTAATCCTAACAATCATACTGATAAAGCGTTTTTCAAAAGGAGAGCTAAAGGCCAGGAATGCCATAAGTCTTTAGGCCCTATTGATTATATCACAACAATGCTTTCCCAGTCAGGACCACCCTGTCTTCAAATCTATAGTGTCTTTTTCCCAATAATATTTCCCCAGATACAGCTGAAAAACTACACAATCTTTCTGAGACAAAAACATCTTGACTCCATGAATCTAAATCTGATTTCATTTTATCATATAAGCAACCTTCTAAACACATCTGAGGGGCTTCCCAGGTGGCTCAGTGGTAAAGAATCCTCCTGCCAATTCAGGAGACATAGGTTCAATCCATGGGTCAGAAAGATCCCCTGGAGGAGGAAATGGCAAACCACTCCAGTATTCTTGCATGGAAAATCCCATGGACAGAAACACCTGGTGGGCTATAGTCCATGGGTCACAGAAGAGTTGGACATGACTGAACAACTAAAGAACAAGAACAAACACATCTGACTGATATGTGGAGGAGTTATGTCTGTGTTGACCAGACCATAGAAGTGCCATCTTTGATGAAGGCCCTCATTAGATGCAGTTCACCTCCTGGGAAAGAACTTAACTTTGTACACTGAAATACATGTTTATATGCTCCACATAGAAACACATCTGACAAACTATATTTGGAGGGTATGATAGAAGAAACTACAGGGCCCTACAAGTGAGCCCAGTCTATCAATATTATTCAACCATGTAACAGGGATAGAAGTTAGAGAACAGTAAGTACAGGGACGTATACGGCCTTCTGACAACATTAAGGCATACTCAGTCCAAGATGATTGAACCCACCTTGACCCCACTCTCAAGAAGCACCTTTGTGTCTTAGAAGAAATAGCTGTGAGCATAAAACTAAATGTGTTATAGCATAAGAGTTATTGCATATGTACTGTCTAAACTAGCACAAAGATGTGATAAAAAGGCTTTTCCTTATAGTTCTGAGAAGTTTAAGTCTAGGAGATTATTACAGTAAATGATTATATAAAAAACACATTGTAATGGTGCACTCTTAAGTTGTGGCTTGGAGTATTGAAGTTACATAAATGACCAGTGGCATTTGAACAGACAGGAGATCCTTGAAGCTGGGCATTGGTCAAGTTTGCCCCAAATGGGGCAAACTAGCACTTGTATATGTAGAGGGGGCTTCCCAGGTGGTGCTAGTTACAAAGAACCTGCCTACCAGTGCAGAAGACATAAGAGACACAGTTTTGATCCCTGGATCAGGAAGATGTCCTGGAGGAGGGCATGCCAATCCATTCCAGTATACTTGCCTAAGAAATCTCATAGACAGAGGAGCCTGGTGGGCTTCAGCCCATAGGGTCATAAACAGTTGGACATAACTGGAGCAACTTAGCACACAGAACACATAGGTGTAGAGAGTCGATCAGTAATAGCAATCACGTGCATCTATGCAGGTGGCAGAAAAATAACAATGGTGATTATAGATGAATTCAGGGTGTAACATATATCCAGGTAAGAATAGCCTTGAAAGCAGTCCAGGTAGAATTTGATTCAAAATTCACCAACCTTTCTTGAGTATCTAGTATTTTTGAGTCTCTCTTCTAGATGCTGGTGATATAACAGTAAACAAGAGACAAACTCTTCATCTTCATGGAACTTACTTTCTAGAAGTGTGAGACACTAAATAAGCAAAATGAGTAAGTATAGAGTATAATGGAAGGTGAAATATTGTGGAAAAACAAGTCATGCTAAAGGGAAAGAGTGCTAGAGCAGTTGACTGCAGTTTGAAAGAAGGTGGTCAGGGTAAGTTTCACTGAATACGTATGTGAGCAAAGATTTGAAATTGGTGAGGGAGCAAGTCATGTGTCTATTTCAACAGAGCCTTATAGGAAGAGAAAATAGCAAGTACAAAGGCTCTGAGATGGAAACATGCCAAGTAGGTTTAAGGAGCAAGAATGTTAGAGTTGCTGTAGTTGATGGAGGTGATGAATAGTAGAAGTGCAATTCATAAAGTAAAGGTCTAGACCATTTAAAGGACTTTGGATTTTATTCTGAGAGAATGTCTTTAGAAGATTTTATGCATAAGAAACATATGAGCTGACTTAGGTATCAAAAGGATTACTCTGACTTTTTGAAAATATACTGTAGGAGGGCAAGAGCTAAAACAGGTAAAAAAAAAAAAAACTATTATTTTCCCTGGTGGCTCAGAGGTTAAAGCGTCTGCCTCCAATGCGGGAGACCCGGGTTCGATCCCTGGGTCGGGAAGATTCCCTGGAGAAGGAAACGGTAACCCACTCCAGTATTCTTGCCTGGAGAATCCCATGGATGGAGAAGCCTGGTAGGCTACAGTCCACGGGGTCGCAAAGAGTCGGACACGACTGAGCGACTGAACGGAACGGAACGGAACGGAATTAAACAAACAAGTTGGGAGATGCTGGTGACTTTGACAAGGGTAACAGCACTGGAGGGAATGAGAATTAGTTGGCTGACAATACTGTATGTTGCTAAGGCCAACAGAATTCCTAGATCAACTTTTTAAGGAGTACAAGAGAGAAGTCAAGGATGTTTCCAAGGTTTTTATTCCATACAAGAAGAACAAACTGAAATGAACTGAGATGAAGAAAAATAAAAGTGTAGTAGAGTTTTTGATTGTCTGTTATGTTCTGTATCCTTTTTTTTTTTTTTTTTTTTTTGGAAAATAGGAATAGAAAACATCAGTCACTCAGTTGTGACTGGATGGCATCACCGACTCGATGGATGTGAGTTTGAGTGAACTCCTGGAGTTGGTGATGGACAGGGAGGCCTGGCGTGCTGTGATTCATGGGGTCGCAAAGAGTCGGTCACTGAAATGATTCATAGAAGTGTGTTGTTTAATTCCCAAATATTTTGGGATGTCATGGTCTCTTTCCAATGTTGATTACTAATTCCATTCTAATATATTCTGAAAACACATTTTGCATGATTTCTATTATTTTGAATTTATGAAAGTGTTTTTTAGAAAGTGTTACACTGTGGTGAATACTCCCTGTGAGGTTGAGAAAATGTGTATTCTACAGTTGTTTGAAGTTCTCCACTAGTGTCAATTCAGTCAAGTTGACTATGCTGCTCTGGCCTACTATATTCTTACTGATTTTCTGCATGCTTGATTTATGAATGATTGACAGGTTCTTCAACTCTTTAAACATAAGAGTGGATATATCTGTTTTTCTTTTAGTTCTGTCAGCTTTTGCAACACATATCTTTGATGCTTTGTCATTAAATGCATAGATACTAGGGACTGCTATGATTTCTTGGGCAACTGGCCCTCTTATCCTATGTACTAGAACTTTTTTCATCATTAATCATCTCCCTTATTCTGAAGTCTGCTTTGTATGAAATTAGCTCAACTTTCTTTTATTATATATCGTTCTCTGTCACTTAACATTTAATCTGAGTCTTTTTTTAATTGGAGGCTAATTACTTTACAATATTATATTGGTTGGTTTTGCCATACATTGACATGAATCCGCCCCGGGTGTACATGTGTTCCCCTTCTTGAACCCCCCTCCCACCTCCTTCCTCCCCTTATCCTCCCTCTGCGTCATCCCCATGCACCAGCCCCGAGCATCCTGTATCATGTGTCGAACCTGGACTGGTGATTCATTTCACATATAATATACATGTTTCTTTGGGGCTCTGTGGGAAAGGGTGAGGGTGGGATGATTTGGGAGAATGGCATTGAAACATGTATCTGAGTCTTTAAAGTGGGTTTCTGATAGACAATATTTGGCAATATTAGGTCAGGTCATTTTTTTAACCTATAACTATTTGTGTATTTTAACAGGCATATTTGGATTCTTACATTCATAGTGATTATTAATTTAGATTTCTATCAAACCTGGTGGACTAAGGTCCACAGGGTCACAAAGAGTCGGACACAACTGAAATGACTGAGCACACACCCACAGTTTCCTCTGTCCATGGGATTTCTCAGGCAAGAACACTGGAGTGGGTTGCCATTTCCTTCTGTGAAAGATCTTCCCAATCCAGTGATCGAACCGGGATCTCCTGCATTGATTGGCAAGTGGATTCTTTACCACTGAGACACCAGTGTTAGTAAAAGTTTTAGTTGCTCAGCGTGTCCAACTCTATGTGACCCCATGGACTGTAGCGCACCAGGCTCCTCTCTCCATGGTATTCTTGAGGCAAGAATACCGGAGTGGGTAGCCGTTCCCTTCTCTAGGGGATCTTCCTGATCCAGGGATCGAACCTGGATCTCCTGCATTGCAGGTGGACTCTTTACCGCCTGAGCCACGAGGGAAGTCGGTAAAGAGCCACTAGGGAAGCCCTTATTTTTTTGGATATTAAATCCTTATCAGATATACCATTTACAAATATTTTCTTTCTTTCAGATATTGTATTTTTGTTTTGTTGATGGTTTCCTTAGATACACAAAAACTTTTAAGTTTAATTAGATCTCACTTGTTTATTTTTGCTCTTGTTTCCCTTAGTAGGGGAGATAGGTCCAGATAATATTGCTAAGATTTTATGTCAAAGAGTGTATTTGTGTACTTTATGTTTTATTTCAGTTCAGTTCAGTTCAGTCGCTCAGTAGTGTCCGACTCTCCGTGACCCCATGAATCACAGCACGCCAGGCCTCCCTGTCCATCACCAACTCCCGGAGTTCACTCAAACTCATGTCCACAGAGTCGGTGATGCCATCCAGCCATCTCAATCTCGGTCGTCCCCTTCTCTTCCCGCCCCCAACCTTTCCCAGCATCAGAGTCTTTTCCAGTGAGTCAACTCGTTGCATGAGGTGGCCAAAGTATTGCAGTTTCAGCTTTAGCATCAGTCCTTCCAATGAACACCCAGGATCGATCTCCCTTAGAATGGACTGGTTGGATCTCCTTGAGGTACAAGGGACTCTCAAGAGTCTTCTCCAGCACCACAGTTCAAAAGCATCAATTCTTCGGTGATCAGCTTTCTTTATAGTCCAGCTCTCACATCCATACATGACCACGGGAAAAACCATAGCCTTGACTAGACGGACTTTGGTTGGCAAAGTAATGTCTCTGCTTTTTAGTATATTATCAAGGTTGGCCATAACTTTCCTTCCAAGGCGTAAGCGTCTTTTAATTTCATGGCTGCAATCACCATCTGCAGTGATTTTGGAGCCCAAAAAAAATAAAGTCTGACACTGTTTCCACTGTTTTTCCATCTATTTCCCATGAAGTGATGGGACCAGATGCCATGATCTTTGTTTTCTGAATGTTGAGCTTCAAGCCAACCTTTTCACTCTCCTCTTTCACTTTCATCAAGAGGCTTTTGAGTTCCTCTTCACTTTCTGCCATATGCAGATGTGCATATCTGAGGTTATTGATATTTCTCCCGGCAATCTTCATTCCAGCTTGTGCTTCTTCCAGCCCAGCGTTCCTCATGATGTACTCTGCATATAAGTTAAATAAGCAAGGTGACAATATACAGCCTTGACGCACTCCTTTTCCTATTTGGAACCAGTCTGTTGTTCCATGTCCAGTTCTGACTGTTGCTTCCTGACCTGCATACAGGTTTCTCAAGAGGCAGGTCAGGTGGTCTGGTATTCCCATCTCTTTCAGAATTTTCCACAGTTTATTGTGATCCACACAGTCAAAGGCTTTGGCATAGTCAATGAAGCATAAATAGATGTTTTTCTGGAACTCTCTTGCTTTCTCCATGATCCAGCGGATGTTGGCAATTTGATCTCTGGTGCCTCTGCCTTTTCTAAAACCTGCTTGAACATCTGGGAGTTCACGGTTCACATATTGCTGAAGCCTGGCTTGGAGAATTTTGAGCATGACTTTACTAGCATGTGAGATGAGTGCAACTGTTTTATTTCAAGGGTTATATAATTTCCAGTCTTACATTTATGTCTTAAATCTATTTTGAGTTTATTTTTGCATGTGGTGTGAAAAATGTTCTAATTTCATTCTTTTACATGTAACTGTACAGTTTTCTTAGCACTAATTATTGAAGATACTGTCTTTTCTCCATTGTATGTTTTTGCCCCCTTTGTCATAGATTAACTTACCATATTGTGTTGGTTTATTTCTGGATTCTCTATTCTGTTCCATTGATCTATGTGTCTGTTTTTGCACCAGTACTGTACTGTTTTGATTACAATAGTTTTGTAGTATAGTCTTAAGTTGAGGTACCTGATATTTCCAACTTCATTACTTTTTGTCAAGATTGCTTTGCCTATTTGGGGTGTTTTTGGTTCCATAAAATTTTTAGGATTAGTTTTCTAGTTCTGTGAAAATTTTAATAGTGTTTTATAGGCATTGCATTGAATCTTTAGATTGCTTTAGATAGTATGGACATTTTAACTGTATTAATCCTTGCAGTTTATGAACACAGGATCTAATTCTATTCATTTTATCATCTTCAATTTCTTTCATCAATATCTTATAGTTTTCAGTCTTTTACCTCCTTGATTAAATTTATTACTAGGTATTTTATTCTATTTGATGTTATTGTAAATGTCATTGTTTTTTGCTTTCTCTTTCTGATAGTTTATTTTTAGTGTATAGATGTTCAACAAATTTCTATATATTAATCTTGCATTTTTCAACTTCACTGAAATAATTTGTTAGTTATAATAGTTTTTTGGTGAAGATTTTATGATTTTCTATCTATAATATCATGTCATATGCAAATAGTGACATTTTTACCTGTTTCCTTCCAATTCGGATACTTTCTTTCTCTTTCTTGTCTAATTGCTGTGACTAGAACTTCCAATATTATGTTAAATAGATATGATGAGAGTGGGCATCCTTGCCTTGTTCTTCATCTTAGAGGAAAAGCTTTCAGTTTTTTATTATTGAGTATAATATTAGCTGTTTGTCATTTATGGCTTTTTTTATGTGGAGGTACATTTCCTCTTTGAGAGTTTCTATCATAAGTTGGTGTTGGATTTTGTGAAATGCTTTACCTCATCTATTGAGATGATCATGTGATATTTACCCTGCATTTTGTTATTGAGATGTGTCACATTGATTGATTTGCAAATATTGATCATGCTTTCCTGTGTCCCAGAATAAGTCCCACTTGATCCCAGTGTATGATCTTTTTTACATATTCTCGAATTTAGTTTGTTTATATTTTCTCAAAGGTATTTGCAAATATATTCATCAGGTGTATTGGCCTACAATTTTGTTTCTTTTTGTGTGCATGTGGTGTCTTTGTCTGGTTTTCATTTCAGGGTAATGGTACCCTTATAGAATGAATTTGAGAGTTCCCTCATGTTAGTTTTTTTTTTTTTTAATAGTTCGAGGAAAATAGGTGTTAGCTCTTACTTATATGCTTGGTAGAATCCCCCTGTGAAGCTATGTCATCCTGGACTTTTGTTTGTTAGAAATTTTTTTGATTACTAATTCAATTTCAATATTATTCATCAAACTATTCAGATTATCTATGTTAACTGATTAATTTCTGGAAAATTGTATATTTCTATGAATTTATCTTTCTTCTAGATTGTCCAGTTTTTCATTTATAACTGATCGTATAACATACCTTATGATTGTTTGTATTTCTGTGATATCAATAGTCACTTCTCTTTCATTCATTACTTTGTTCATTTAGATACTCTCTCTTTTTTTCTAGTGAGCCTGACTAAAGGCTTATCAATTGTCTTTATCTTTAAAAAAACAGCTCTTGGTTTCAATAATCTTTCAAATCAGGCAGGGGTCTATATTTTATTTCTCTCTTCTCTGATCTTTATTGTTTCATTCCTTCTGATGACTTTGGGTTTTGTTTGTCCTTTTACTAATTTCTTTAGATGGTAGGTTAGGTTGTTATTTGAAATTTTTTGTGTTTTTTTTCTTTTTTGGTTCCTTGAGGTATGCTTTTATGAACATAAATATCCCTCTAAGAACCATTTTGTTGAATCAAAATTTGGAAAGTTTGTGTTTTTATTTTTTGTCTCAAAGTACTTTCTGATTTCCTTTGATTCTTCATTGATCTATTGGTTGTTTAATAACACATTGTTTAGTATCTACTTTTCTGTGTTTTTCCAATTTTTTCCTGTAATTAACTTCTAGTTTCATATCCTTGTGGTTGGAAAAGATGATTGGTATACTTTCTGTCCTTATATTTGTTGAGACTTGTTTTTTGGCCTAGTATGTTATCTGTCCTGGAGGGCATTCCATGTGCACGTGAAAAGAATGTGTATTTTGCTGTTTTAGAATGGACTGTCCTGTAGATATCTATTAAGTGCAACTAGTCTAATGTGTCATTTAAGGCCACTCTTTCCCTATTGATTTTCTGTCTGAATGAGTTATTCATTAGTGTAAATGGGTGTTAAAGTCCCCTACTATTATTTTATTATTTTCAATTTCTCCTTTTATGTCTATTAGTGTTTGCTTTATATAGGTCAGTTCTATATTAGGTGAATATATGTTTATTAAAGTTATATCTTCCTTTGCTGATCCTTTTATTATTGTATCATGCCCTTCTTTGTGTTTTATTATAGACTTTGTTTTAAATTCTACTTTGTCTTATATGAGTATTGCTACCCCAGATTTCTTTCCAGTTACATTTGCATGGAATATCTGTTTCCATCCCTTAACTTTCAATCTGTATTTTTTTTAATCCATTCAGCCACCTATGTCTTTTCATGGGAGCATTTAGTCCATTGACATTTAAAGTGATTATTGACAAGTAAGTACTTATTGCATTTTTTAATTTGTTTTCTGGTTGTTTTTTGTAGTTCTTTTCTTCTTTTAGCCTCTTTCCTCGTAGTTTGATGATTTTCTTTAGTATTTTTTTTTGTTTATTTCTCTCTAGTTTATCTATTGTTGGGTTTTGATGTGTGATTACCATGGAGTTCATATGCGTTGACCTATATCTACTTGTTTTCAACTATAGTCATTTAGTTCAAACATATTCTAAAAGCTCTACATTTCTTACTCCCCTGTCATGTTTTCTGTTTTTATGTCATATTTTACATCTTCGTGTTTATCTCTTAACTATTTATTGTAGCTATATTTTACAATTTTGTCTTTTAATCTTTGTAGTAGCTTATTTGAGTAGTTGATCTGCACAGCCTTTACTATATATTTGCCTTTATCAGTAGAATTTTTCCCTTCCTATAACGTGTTTTTTGTTGTTGTAGCCTTATCTTTTTCCCTTAAATAAGACTTTGTAACACTTCCCATAAGTTAAGTTTAGTATTGATGAACCCTTTTAGGTTTTTGCTTTTCTGAGAAGCTCCTTGCATTGTCTTCAATTCTGAATGATAACCTTGCTAGGTAGAGTATCCAAGGTTGTAGACTTTTCCCTTTCAGCACTTTAAATATATTATGCCACTCCCCTCCAGCCTGCAAAGTTTCTGCTGAAAACTCAGTTGATAGATTTATGGGGATTCCTTTATATGTTTGTTCATCTCTTGCTGTCTTCAGAAGTATCTTTTTATCTTTAAACTTCACCATTTTAATTATGATATGATTGTTAGATTGTTATGGGTTTCTTTGTCTTAATCTTATTTGAAACACTCTGTATTTCCTGTACCTGGATGTATAAGTTTCCTTCTTCAGGTTTGAAAATTTTCAGCTATAAGTTCATCAAATAAATTTTTTACTCCTTTCTTTCTTCTCTCCCTTACACTCCTATAATGTGAATGTTTATGCTTGATATTGTTCCAGTGGTCCCTTAAACTAGTTTCATTTTTAAAATTTATTTTATTTTTTACTGTTCTGATTGGGTGATTTCCATTATTCTATCTTCCAGATCACCTATGCATGCTTCTGTATCACCTAATATCTCTAGAGTATCTTTCAATTATTGAATTCTTGAGCTCTGATTGGTCCTTTTTTATATGATCTAGTTATTTGTTAAAATTCTCACTATGTTCATCTATTCTTTTCTTCACTTTAGTTAGGATTCTTACTACCATTGTTTTGAACTCTTTATCAGGTAAATTATCTGTTTCAGTAGGGTTTTTTCCAGCATTTTTCTTCCTCTGTTCTTTAATTTGAAATATATCTGTCTTTTTATTTTGTTTAACTTCCTCTGTCTCTTTGGAATTTGGTGAAACATTTACTTATTCCAGTATTGAAGGTGTGTCCTTGTGTGGGAGTGTCTCTATGCAGTCTGCTTGTGCCCAGTAACTTTGTTGACAGAGCTGGACCTGAAATGAGCACAGGCTGCATCTTTTCCTGGGGTGTGCTGGCAGTCACCGCCTTGGTGGGAGGTAGGGCTGGAGTCAGAGGGTTTAGAACCAAAGCCAGGTACAAGTCAGGACTTCTCTTGTGCTCGATGGCCATCACTGCTTTATCATGGATGGAGTTGGGGGCTAAAGGCTGGTTCAGGAGACCTGAGGCAACTCAGGCTTCTCTTCCATATCCCAGACCAAGGCAGTTTCCATATTGGTCTGGTATATGGCTGGGGCTTGAGGGCTTGAGGGCTTGGGGTTGCAACTCTTAGCTGGTTTCATTTTTCCCCTTGCATACATGCCTTGGTTAGAGGTTGGGTCCTGGTCAAATGGGTTGTGTACTACACCACTGAGCTGCTCCTCCCCTCTGCCAAATGTGTACAAGGCTGTATGTTTTTGCAGTGGCTGTCTCTGCCCTGGAGTTAGTTCCACATTCTCTGGAGTGTGTACAGGAACATGCAAACTGGTAATGGCTGTGCTGCGCTAGTCAGAGGCAGAGGCGGGTCTGAGCAAATTTCCTTCAGGTATGTTCATTCTAATTGGCAATGGCACACTCCATGATAATGGGTAGCAACAATGGAGCACGAGGGGCTGGAGCAGGAACTTGTTATGGGCAGGGGTGTGGTACTGGAGCAGTCCTGGCAAATTGGCTAGATTTCCAGGCAGTTTTCAGTCTGTTGCCTCTGAGCTGTGACTGTGAGTGTGAAAGTCTATGCACTCTTCAAGAAGAGTGTCTTGGCTTCTTATAGCTATACACTAAATGCTACTGTTTTTAAAACAGCTAAGGGGTCTTGTGTTCCCAATGTTAGATACCAGAGGTAAGGTGCATCATATGTAGCTCAAACTTAATATTAATTGACCTATCAATAGCATTTAACACAATTTATTATACCTTTTCTTTTTAAAATAGATATATCTATTAACATTTATTTGACTATGACCAGTGTGTTCTCTTGGCAAAAGTTTATAAGCCTTTGACCTGCTTCATTTTGTACTCCAAGGCCAAACTTGCCTGTAACTCCAGGTAATACTTGGATACCTACCTCCTACTTTTGCATTCCAGTCCCCTATGATGAAAAGGACATATTTTCGGGGTGTTAGTTCTAGAAGGTCTTGTAGGTCTTGTAGGTCTTCAGCTTCTTTGGAATTACTGGTTGGAGCATAGATTTGGATCACTATGATATTGAATGGCTTGCCTTGGAAATGAACAGAGATCATTCTGTCGTTTTTGAGATTGCACCCAAGTACTGCATTTTGGGCTCTTTTGTTGAGTATGAAGGCTACTTCATCTCTTCCAAGGGATTCTTGCCCACAGTTGTAGGTATAATGGTCATCTTAATTAAATTCGCCCATTCCAGTCCATTTTAGTTCACTGATTCCTAAAATGTCAATTTCAATCTTGCCATCTCCTGTTTGACCACTTCTAATTTACCTTGATTCATGGACCTAACAATCCAGGTTTTTAATGCAATATTGTTCTTTACAGCATCTGGACTTTATTTCCATTACCAGTCACATCCACAACTGGGTGTTGTTTTCGCTTTGGCTCTGTATCTTCATTCTTTCTGGAGTTATTTCTCCACTCTTCTACAGTATCATATTGGGCATCTATAGATCTGGCAAGTTCATCTTTCAGTGTCATATCTTTTTGCTTTTTCATACTGTTCATGGGGTTCTCAAGACAAGAATACTGAAATGGTTTGCCATGTACAAGTCCTCTATACATGGACATCACCAAATGGTCAATACAAAAATCAGATTGATTGATTATATTATTGGCAGCCAAGGATGGAGAAGCTCTACACAGTCAGCAAAAGCAAGGCCAGGAGCTGACTGTGGCTCAGATCGTGAACTCCTTATTGCAAAATTCAGACTTAAATTGAAGAAAGTAGGGAAAACCACTAGACCATTCAGGTATGACCTGAATCAAATCCCTTATGATTATACAGTGGAAGTGACAAATAAATTGAAAGAATTAGATCTGATAGACAGAGTGCCTGAAGAACTATGGACAGAGGTTCATTGCATTGTACAGGAGGCAGTGATCAACACCATCCCCAAGAAAAAAAAATACAAAAAGGCAAAATAGTTGTCTGAGGAGACCTTACAAATAGCTGAGGAAAGAAGAGAAGCTAAAGGTAAAGAAGAACAAGAAAGATATACCGATTTGAATGCAGAGTTCCAAAGAACAGCAAGGAGAGATAAGAAAGTCTTCCTTAGAGATCAATGCAAAAAAATAGAGGAAAACAATAGAATGGGAAAGACTAGAGATCTCTTCAAGAAAATCAGAGATACCAAGGGAATATTTCATGCAAAGATGGGCACAATAAAGGAGGGAAATGGTGTAGACCTAACAGAAGCAGAAGATATTAAGAAGAGGTGGCAAGAATACACAGGAACTATACAAAAAAGCCATGAAATTAAAAGACGCTTACTCCTTGGAAGGAAAGTTATGACCAACCTAGATAGTATATTAAAAAGCAGAGACATTACTTTGCCAACAAAGGTCTGTCTAGTCAAGGCTATGGTTTTTCCAGTGGTCATGTATGGATGTGAGAGTTGGACTGTGAAGAAAGCTGATCGCTGAAGAATTGATGCTTTTGAACTGTGGTGCTGGAGAAGACTCTTGAGAGTCCCTTGGACTGCAAGGAGATCCAACCAGTCCATTCTAAAGGAGATCAATCCTGGGTGTTCATTGGAAGGACTGATGCTAAAGCTGAAACTCCAATACTTTGGCCACCTAATGCGACTAGTTGACTCACTGGAAAAGACTGATGCTGGGAAGGATTGGGGGCAGGAGGAGAAGGGGACGACAGAGAATGAGATGGCTGGATGGCATCACCGACTCTGTGAACATGAGTTTGAGTGAACTCCGGGAGTTGGTGATGGACAGGGAGGCCTGGCGTGCTGTGATTCATGGGGTCGCAAAGAGTCTGACACGACTGAGTGACTGAACTGAACTGATACAAAAAAGATCTTCATGACCCAGATAACCATGATGGTGTGATCACTCACCTAGAGCCAGACATCCTGGAATGCAAATCAAGTGGGCCTTAGGAAGTATCTCTATGAACAAGGCTAGTGGAAGTGATGGCATTCCAGCTGAGCTATTTAAAACCCTAAAAGATGATGCTGTGAAAGTGCTTCACTCAATATTCCAGCAAATTGGGAAAGCTCAGCAGTTGCCATAGGACTGGAAAAGTTCAGTTTTCATTCCAATCCCAAAGAATGGCAATGCTAAAGAATGTTCAAACTACCGCAAAATCGCACTCATCTAACACGCTAGCAAAGTAATGCTCAAAACTCTCCAATTGAGGCTTCAACAGCACAAGAATGGTAAACTTCCATATGTTCAAGCTGGGTTTAGAAAAGGCAGAGGAACCGGAGATCAAATTGCTAACATCATCAAAAAGCAAGATAATACCAGAAAAACATCAGCTTCTGCTTTGCTGATTATGCAAAAGCTTTTGACTCTGTAGATCACAACAAATTGTGGAAAATTCTTCAAGAGGTGGGAATACCAGACCACCAGATTTGCCTCCTGAGAAATCTGTATGGAGGTTAAGAAGCAACAGTTAGAACTGAACATGGAACAACAGACTGGTTCCACATTGGGAAAGGAGTACGTCAAGGCAGTATATTGTCACCCTGCTTATTTAACTTCTATGCAGAATACATCATGCAAAATGCCAGGTAGGATGAAGCCAAGCTGGAATCAAGATTGCCAGGAGAAATATCAATAGCCTCAGATATGCAGATGACACCACCCTTATGGCAGAAAGCAAAGAACTAAAGAGCCTCTTGATGAAAGTGAAAGAAGAGAGTGAAAAAACTGGCGTAAAACTCAACATTCAGAAAACTAAGCATGGCATCCGGTCTCATCGCTTCATGGCAAATAGATGGGGAAACAATGGAAACAGTGACAGACTATTTTGGGGGGCTCCAAAATCACTGCAGATGGTGACTGCAGCCATGAAATGAAAAGATGCTTGCTCCTTGGAAGAAAAGCTATGACCAACCTAGACAACATATTAAAAAGCAGAGACATTACTTTGCCCAGAAAGGTCCATCTAGTCAAAGCTATGGTTTTTCCAGTAGTCATGTGTGGATGTGAGAGTTGGACTATAAAGAAAGCTGAGTGCCAAAGAAATGATGCTTTTGAACTGTGGTTTTGGAGAAGACTCTTGAGAGTCCCTGGAAGGAGATCCAACCAGTCAATCGTAAAGGAAATCAACCCTGAATATTCATTGGAAGGACTGATGCTGAAGCTGAAATTCCAATTCTTTGGCAACCTGATGTGAAGAACTGATTCCGTGTAAAAGACCCTGATGGTGGGAAAGATTAAAGACAGGAGGAGAAAGGGACAAAAGAGTATGAAGTGGTTGGATGGCATCACCGACTCGACGGACATGAGTTTGAGCAAGCTCCAGGAGTTGGTGATGGACAGGGAAGCCTGACATGCTGCAGTTCATGAGGTCACAAAGAGTTGGACATGACTGAGTGACTTAACTGACTGACTGACATTTATTTGACTTCACCAAATATTCATTGTAGCACATGGGATCTTTATGTGTGGCATGTGAACTCTTAGTTGCTGCATGTGGAATCTAGTTCCCTGACCAGGGGATGGAACCTAGGACCCCTGCATTGGGAACTCAGAGTCTTAGCCACTGAGACACCAGGGCAGTCTCTACACCTTCTCTTTGATAAACATTTTTTTTGATCTCCAGAATGGCATTCTCATGTTTTTTCTCCAACTTCATTGACAGCTTCTTCTCACTGCCCTTTCTATTTTCCCCTATGGTAGATAACCTCTTAACATTGGCACTCCCCAGAGTTCAGTCTTTATTTCTCTTCTCTGTCTATACTTACTCCCTTGCTTATATCAGTCTTGTGGCCTGGTGGTACAAAATAAACAAGATATTTTTACCCATAGTAGAAATGTATAATTAGTAGGCAGACAGACATCTACCCAAATCCCAGATTGTTACTATAAAATTATATAAATATTGTAGTGAAATATATTTTTTAAAAAGGAATGTAAAAAGAGTACCTTTGAACAAACATGTAGTTTGTTTGAATAGTTTCACAGGATACCATAAAGTAAAACCCCTTAGGTTAGGATCAGATTGGATGTAGCTAGACCCACTGATAAAGAGAATAGCTAGGTGGGAAGCTTTTGTGGCTGGATGTGGAGCATGCATGGTAAGAGAAGGAGAACTCACAGCTAACCATTTGAGGTTGTGTGAGTCTCAAATATGTCAAGGCAGCACATGAATCTTCAGACTTTACAAAACAGAGCTAAAGAAACTAGACATAAAAGCCTCTGTCTATGGACTATTAAGAACATTTACATTTAAGAACAGATTAAACTAGCCTATAGTTATAGAAATGGAAACAATAAATGTTTGACATGGAGACTGATTGCAAAGGGACATGAAGAAATTTTATGCAAATATTTTATATCTCCATTTGAGGATGAATTTTGAGGGTGTATACATTTGTGGAAACTCATTGAATAATATGATTTCAATATAATTATTTCACTACATGTGAACTATATTAAAGATGAATGTACATGCACATGTGTGAAAGAGAAGGGGCAGAGAGAGAACAGAGAATGGGATGAGAGAAATTGTATATATCAAATATTAACAAAAATTTTTGTTATACGCTGCAAGTGATTAACCTGTTGCCAGATAACAGTGAAGTGATATCAGGGAACATTTCTTTTATGATGGAAGAAGTGATAAAAAATGTTATGTTTATTGGAATGATCCACTGGAGAGCAAAATGTAAAGATGCTTTTACAGGAGAATGAAGAAAAAATTGCTGGGGCTTAAGCAAATGTAGTTAAAAGAATATGCGATTTAGTGCCAAAAAGATTGGTTTTAGAGAAAAGGAAGGAAAAGATCATCTTTGTACAAGCAAGAAGTTAGAATATATAGATATAGATGCTGCTAAGTGGATAGAAGTAATGATAACGTATGTGGAAATCCCCTTTAAATGTTCCAGTTTATCTCCAAAGTGGGAAGCAAAGAAATCTGCTGAATGAGAGGATAGAGGGGGATGGTATTAGAGATTTGAAGAGAGAGAAGAAGCTGTGAACTAGTCACCTTTGTGGATAGGAGATTTAATGTATGTAAAACAAATAATATATCTAGAAAGGTTAAAAAGATACTTTAGGTATGTGGTCATTAATTTATTGTTATGCACTTTTTTCTCCAGTCATGATCAGCTTTTCAGGTGCAGGCATGAAAGAAAGTTGGATTTAATTAAGGTTCCAGTTTCCCAAGTAAGTGTGCCAGAATGAAACAAGAGCAAGAGAGTCAAGGACATATACGAGAAAATGATTATCATGATTGAGCACAAATTTGAGCTGGACAAAATACCTAGATACAGAGACTATTATTGCTATAGATTTCCTATAAAATTATTTGATAAAGAAGGATTGATAGTTTAGAAAAATGTATAATTATAAAAGCATCACATGTTCCTTGTTTTTTTAAAAGTAAAATACACAAAATAAAAAAATTTAATTCCCAACATCCACACCTCCAACCCTCACCAGAGGGCCAACTAATATTAAATGCTTTGTATGTATGCCTGAAAAGTAAAAGTCTGGTTGATTTTCAAATCCTCTCCCTGCAAATTCAGTGTTTTTGAGGAGTAAAAGGGCTGCAGTCCCAGAAAGAGGAAGATTCATGAATCAATGAATAAATAAATAAATCCAAGCTCCCCCATAATTAGCAAATTTTGGGAAGATAATTTAGGAAAACAATAGGAAAAGATAGTTCCTCTAATAGTTAAAGTCACTTTTATTAAAAGCAGAAATTTTTCTCAAGTGGTTCTGTTCTTGCAACAGGGAAAGAAACATTTGAACCCTGTCTTTAGCAAAACGTGTTGTTGCCAGATGGGAAAGGTAAAGTACTTAATGGGGAGAGTTTAAAGGTCCTCAGTGTTTTCAAAGTAAATACTAGTTAAATAATATTGACAAAGTGCTTAAGGACTCTGAGGCAGGCCATTACGAATATCATGAACCATAGGGACTATTCAGGTCAAAAATTTCACTGTATGCATGTTGGTAATGAAAACTTAATTACAGAAAACAATAGGGAAATGAGCACAGATAGGAGTATCTATTGACATCGCCTATAAAAAAATTATGTGGGCAAGATAGAACGCATCAGCTGAAACTATCAGGAAAATAACAAGGGAAGAACTCAGCATTCCATAACATCACACATACACCTAATTTATTTTCATTAATCCAAAGTAAAACTTATTGTCTTTGATCAATTACATCACAATGTTATATTCCAAAGACTCCAGTTCAATAACCAAAAATTATTGAAAATCAATTTTGAATAGTCACCTCTTCCTAGGAATGTCTCCTGACCCTTTCCAAGGTAAATTGAGCTGATCTTTTTAGGGCCCTTCAGTTCTGCAGCTCTATTCATTATTCCAATCAGCACAATAAAATATCATGTCAGAGAGCTGCCCCTGCAACAGGGGATTCCTCCTTATAATATGGTAATGAAGGACAAAAGAGTAGCAATACTTAATGTAAGAAAATTTAGTCAGCTAAAAGCTGTTTGTAAAAGCTAACATTTATTGGACACTTATCATAAAATAACTCTATGATGTAGGTGCCATTTTTATCAACTCCTTTCTACAAATGATAAAACTGAGGCCTAGAAAGTTTCAGTAATTTGTGGGATAGAATTTAAACCCATGCTCTGATGCTAGTACCCATGTACATCATTAGATTAGAGAGCTAAAATTCTTTGAAATTTTTAAATTTAGAAAAGTGAATTTGCTATAATGATATTAAAAGTTCAGAGAATGAACAGGAAACTGGACGGTTGGGCTAGGAATAACCAACAGTGATGGCATAGCATGATTGGTCTAATAAGGATACTAGCACATGGTTTTCTTAGACCTCAGACATTTTCAATCTTGTTTCCCAATGATTATGATCCAAAATCTAACCACAGAGCATTATATTATTCTAACTTATCTCAAGATATGCCTGCCTCTTGGTTAGAGGAGAAATCCCGTGATTTAAGTAGATTTCATATAAAGGACAAGAATACTTCTTTAAAAAGAAGCTGGACATTTCTCCAAAGAAGACATACAGATGGCTAAAAAACACATGAAAAGATACTAAAAATCACTCATTATCAGAGAAATGCAAATCAAAACCACAATGAGGTATCATCTCATGCCGATCAGAATGGCTGCTATCCAAAAATCTACAAACAATAAATGCTGGAGAGGGTGTGGAGAAAAGGGAACCCTCTTATACTGTTGTTAGGAATGCAAACTAGTACAGCCACTATGGAGAACAGTGTGGAGATTCCTTTAAAAACTGGAAATAGAACTGCCATACGACCCAGGAATCCCACTTCCGGGCATACACACCGAGGAAACCAGAATTGAAAGAGACACGTGTACCCCAATGTTCATCCCAGCGCTGTTTACAATAGCTAGGACATGGAAGCAACCTAGATGTCCATCTGCAGACGAATGGATAAGAAAGCTGTGGTACATATACACAATAGAATATTACTCAGCTATTAAAAAGAACGTATTTGAATCAGTTCTAATGAGGTGGATGAAACTGGAGCCTATTATACAGAGTGAAGTAGGCCAGAAAGAAAAACAGCAATACAGTATACTAATGCATATATATGGAATTTAGAAAGATGGTATAACGATGACTCTATATGTAAGACAGCAAAAGAGACACAGATGTAAAGAACAGACTTTTGGACTCTGTGGAAGAAGGCGAGAGTGGGATAATTTGAGAGAATAGCATTGAAACATGTATATTACCGTATGTGAACTAGATCACCAGTCCAAGGTCTATGCATGAAACAGGGTGCTAAGGGCTGGTGCACTGGGACAACGCTGAGGGATGGGATTGGGAGGGAAGTGGGAAGGGAGTTCAGAATGGGGGACACATGTACACCCATGGCTGATTCATGTCAATATATGGCAAAGACCACCACAATATTGTAAAGTGATTAGCCTCCAATTAAAATAAATAAATTATAAAAAATAAAAATAAATAAATTATTTTTTTTTAAAAAGAAAATAAGCTGTAACCAAATCTTTCGGTGGGTTCAAGAGAGAAGCTGCACTTACATATTCTTCTTTCTGCCATGGTTCAGGAGTAGAACTCGGAGGCCCTCTCACCTGAAACAGTTCTCATGGTGACCTTTAAGCAAAGTTGTCCAGTCTGTGCTTGAAACAAACTCTGCAGAGACCTTGCATCCTAGCCTGAGTATTCAAATATAAATTAATTTGGAAATCACAACTGATTAAACCTGAGTAGCATTATCTTGGCTGACTAGCAGATATTTGGTGATGAGATACACCTCTATTTCTGGAAATTAAAATCATCTCAGAAATAAAATTAATAAATAAATTGGAGCACAATAAGGACTGGAAAAGTTAATGCTAGGTTGTCCAGAAGCAATATATGTCTATTAGAAGCCATGCTTAGAGCTGCCTAACATCTACATACCCTTCTTCCAATATACTTTCTTCCAAAATTGTTCTTACCTTAAAAGATAGCATTATCTTATGAAATGGAGCTTCCCAGATGGCACTAGTGGTAATGAATCCACCTGCAATTCAGGAGACTCAGGTTCAATCCCTGGGTCAGGAAGATCCGTTGGAGAAGGAAATGGCAACCTACTCCAGTATTCTTGCCTGGAGAATTCCATGGACAGAGGAGCCTAGTGGGCTACATTCCACAGGGTAGCAAAGTGTCAGACACAATTGAAGCAACTTAGCACACACACAGCAAATATTTTATGTAATATAATCCAAAATAAATTCTGTCACTTTCCAGTATTTCTTCAGTCACTTCACTGAGCTTCAATTCCAGGATCATGGGTAATGCTCATACTTTCTCTAGATCTATTATGACTATGTTTCAACATCCCTCAACCTGTGGACTAAATTTAGCCATTTTAAAAACCATTTACTTATAGTTTTGGAAGAAATAGATTATATTAATTAAAATATATAGATATAAATCCATGACCAAGAAGAAAGAACCTATTTGTAAAGACCAAAGCCCTCAGTTCTGTAGCTGGCATTGAGGTCATATTTAGCATTTATGACTTCCTTACTCCACTGTCCATTTAATATATACTTTTCTTTTACCAGCACCTTAGTAGTTGGGCTTCATTGTTCAGTGGAGTATATGCAAACTAATTCTTGGCTGATCTGGGATGCACTGCCAGAGAAGAGATGCACTGATTTACTTTCTGATTCTAACTTTTCAATACAGATAACAAGTTTACATTGTTTTTCTAGCATATATCCATATCATGCTATTCAGGCAACAAGTGATTGCAAAAGTCCCCTACCCAGTAAGTGATAGAACCACGGTTTAACTCCAGGTTCCTCCGATTCCAAAATTCACACCTATAGTTCTAGTCTGGCTCCTTGAATGAATAAGAAGAGACTGAAATAAGAAGTAGGAAATAAAAGGAACAACATCAGCAGTCATAGGCCCATTATCAGCAAAGAACAGAGGTTTGGATGGGCAGTAGAGAGATGGAAAATAGGTAAGACAGCTGCCATAACAAGATAGGGGAAGGGAGGTGCAGGCTGAGACAACCCCTTGCAAAATCGTACCTTGCAAAGTTAATAATTTGCAAGGAAACAAAACAAATAGGTGATAGCAAGAGCAAAAATCAACTTAGACCTTGTGAGGGCATTTTCATCTCAAATTCTGGGAAGTGTGGTATATTAAACTGAAAGAGTAACCCTTGTTTCTCCAAGCTGCAGAAAGGCACCATTATATCCAAATTGCTTTACTTTTCCTTCTTCCTCACATTATTTTTCTCCATAATACTCATAGCCAAGTAAGACCTAGTATATTTTACTTATTTATCAATAGTTTACTGTTTTTCCACACTTGGAATGTAATCTTCACGAATATTTTATTTTTTTGTAGATAGGCCCTCTACTTAATGTCTGTTGATTGAATGAATGAATGTATCATCGAAAGGGTTTGTGCCCCCTGCCACCTGCTTTCGAGGCTCTCAAAATTTGGAATACCAAATTCCAACATTCCAATTGACTTCTTGCAAATGCATGGCTCCTTCTCAAAAACTGATGAAGATTTCTGACTGCTTTTGTTTATTGCTTTCTATTTCCTGCTACAGCTTGACTTTGGACAAATACCAGTATTGTTGGCAATGTCCCTATTTCTATTTCCATGGAGACAGGTAATGTCCTAGCCAAGAGCAGAGGCTCCACAGTGAGACGGCAGTGAGAATCCTTGTCTCAACAAAAAAGCCATTTGATTTAGGGAACATTCCTTAAGCCCCTGAGCCTTTATTTCCTCATTTGCTGCAGAAGTCCCCAATCGTTTTTGCACCATGAAAGACAATTTTTCCACGGACCCGAGGGAGCGGATTTTGGGATGATTCAAGTGCATTACATTTATTGTACACTTTATTTCTATTGTTATTGCATCATCTCCACCTCAGATCATGAAGCATTAGATCCCAGAGGTTGGGGACTACTGATCTACAGTGTTTCCTTTATTTTATAAATAAATATATATATATATATCTGTATGCACCTTCCTTCTCACATCTAGAATATATGGACTCCCTCTCCAAAGAAGATAAGCCAGTGTTCTGACATTCAGCTCAAAATCCAGGATCTCTGGGTGCTGAGCAGATCTATCAGGTCCACATGTAGATCCTTTTGAATTAAAAGTTATATCATCAAGCTCTCCCACATCCCCAATAGACAATGGTGGCATAGCAACAGAATAAGCTGAATAAAAACTATTATAAAAATGGAAGAATGAAAGATATACTGTGATCACTTATTCATTGCAATGATGGAATCCGATCACTACTCTGAAGACATTCTGCACTTTTAATGAGGGAAGTTCTCTGTTTAGATAGTAAATCTTCTCTAAGTGAGAAACTCCCTTGTCCATTGCTAACCATAGACATATCACAAGTGGGTTTGGCGGTTATTTCCTTCCTTGGTGGATACACAATTATCCACATCTCTCTTTCAGAAAGCACAAGTTTGGGGACAAAGCCATACAGTCATAAACTCTTTTAAGAACAAGTTTGTGGTTTCTTTGTTGATGAAATTTCCTCAAAACTCAATAAGCTTTCAGTTTATTTGCAACCAACACTATATGACAGCAAACTTATCCAAATCTTATTTCTAGACATAATTAAGTCTACCTTATTTCTTTCCTTCCTCACCCCCTGCCAACCTCTTTCCTTAATTGAGGCCATCTAAATCTGTTTGATTGGGTGAGAAGGAAACAACATTAATCTGATCTTGCTGAGGACATTTGTTTCAGTTCAGTTCAGTTCAGTCAGTCACGTCCGACTCTTTGCGACCCCATTACTGGAGCACACCAGGCTTCCTTGTCCATCACCAACTCCCAGAGGTTGCTCAAACTCATGTCCATCAAGTCACATCCTCTGTTGTTCTCTTCTCCAGCTGCCTTCAATCTTTCCCAACATCAAGGTCTTTTCCAAGGAGTCAGTTCTTCGCATCAGGTGGCCAAAGTATTGGAGATTCAGCTTCAGCATCAGTCCTTCCAATGAATATTCAGGACTGACTTCCTTTAGGATTGACTGGTTGGAAATTCCTGTAGTCCAAGGGATTCTCAAGAGTCTTCTCCAACACCACAGTTCAAAAGCATCAATTCTTCAGTGATCAGCTTTCTTCACAGTCCAGCTCTCACATCCATACATGACTACTGGAAAAACCATAGCTTTGACTAGATGGACATTTGTCGGCAAAGTAATGTCTCTGCTTTTTAATATGCTGTCTAGGTTGGTCACAGTTTTTTTTTTTCCAAAGAGCAAACATCTTTTAATTTCAAGGCTGCAGTCACCACGTGCAGTGATTTTCGAGCCCCCCAAAATAAAGCATCCCACTGTTTCCATTGTTTCCCAATCTGTTTGCCATGAAGTGATGGGTAGTTTGAGCATTCTTTGGCATTGCCTTTCTTTGGGATTGGAATGAAGTCTGACCTTTTCCAGTCCTGAGGCCACTGCTGAGTTTTCCCAATTTGCTGGCATATTGAGTGCAGCACTTTCACAGCATCATCTTTCAGGATTTGAAATAGCTCAATTGGAATTCCATCACCTCCACTAGCTTTGTTCGTAGTGATGCTCTCTAAGGCCCATTTGACTTCACATTCCAAGATGTCTGGCTCCAGGTGAGTGATCACGCCATTGTGATTATCTTCGTCGTGAAAATCTTTTTTGTACAGTTCTTCTGTGTATTCTTGCCACCTCTTCTTAATATCTTCTGCTTCTGTTAGGTCCATACCATTTCTGTCCTTTATTGAGCCCTTCTTTGCATGAAATGTTCCCTTGATATCTCTAATTTTCTTGAAAAGATCTCTTGTTTTTCCTATTCTGTTGTTTTCCTCTATTTCTTTGCACTGATCGCAGAGAAAGGCTTTCTTATCTCTCCTAGCTATTCTTTGGAACTCTGCATTCAGATGCTTATATCTTTCCTTTTCTCCTTTGCTTTTTGCTTCTTTTCTTTTCATAGCTATTCGTAGGGCCTCCTCAGACAGCCATTTTGCTTTTTTGCATTTCTTTTCCATGGGGATGGTTTTGGTCCCTGTCTCCTGTACAATGTCACAAACCTCCATCCAGAGTTCATCAGGCACTCTATCTATCAGATCTAGTCCCTTAAATCTATTTCTCACTTCCACTGTATAATCATAAGGGATTTGATTTAGGTCATATCTGAATGGTCTAGTGGTTTTCCCTACTTTCTTCAATTTCAGGAGAAGGGGACGACAGAGAATGAGATGGCTGGATGGCATCACCGACTCTGTGGACATGAGTTTGAGTGAACTCTGGGAGTTGGTGATGGACAGGGAGGCCTGGTGTGCTGTGATTCATGGGGTCGCGGAGAGTCGGACATGACTGAGCAACTGAATTGAACTGAACTGATGGGACTGGGTGCCATGATCTTAGTTTTGTGAATGTTGAGTTTTAAGCCAACTCTTTCAATCTCCTCTTTCACTTTCATCAAGAGGCTCTTTAGTTCTTCTTTGCTTTCTGCCATAAGGGCGGTGTCATCCGCATATCTGAGGTTATTGATATTTCTCCCGGCAATCTTGATTCCAGCTTCTGCTTCATCCAGCCCAGCATTTCACATGATGTACTCTGCATAGAAGTTAAATAAGCAAGGTGACAATATACAGCCTTGATGTATGCTTATTCTGATTTGGAACCAGTCTGTTGTTCCATGTCCAGTTCTAACTGTAGCTTCTTGACCTCCATACAGATTTGTCAGGAGGCAGGTCTGGTGGTCTGTTATTCTTGAAGAATTATCATCTCTTGAAGAGTTTTCCAGTTTTTTGTGACCCACACAGTCAAAGGCTTTGGCATAGTCAATAAAGAAATAGGTGTTTTTTCTGAAACTCTCTTGCTTTTTTGATGATCCAACAGATGTTGGCAATTTGATCTCTGGTTCCTCTGCCTTTTCTAAATCCAACTTGAACATCTGCAAGTTTACCGTTCTTATACTGTTGAAGCCTGGATTGGAGAGTTTTGAGCATTACTTTGCTAGCAAGTCAGATGAGTGCAATTTTGTGGTAGTCCAAGCATTCTTTGGCATTGCCTTTCTTTGGGATTGGAATGAAAACTGACCTTTTCCAATCCTGTGGTCACTGCTGAGTTTTCCCAATTTGCTGGCATATTGAATGTAGCACTTTCACAGCATCACCTTTTAGGATTTGAAATAGCTCAACTGGAATTCCATCACCTCCACTAGCTTTGTTGGCAGTGATGCTTCCTAAGGCCCACTTGGCTTCCTGTTCCAGGATGTCTAGCTCTAGGTGAGTGATCACACCATCGTGGTTATCTGGGTCATAAAGATCTTTTTTGTATAGTTCTTCTGTATATCCTTGCCATCTCTTCTTAAGATCTTCTGCTGCTGTTAGGTCCATACCATTTCTGTCCTTTATCGTGCCCATCTTTGCATGAAATGTTCCCTTGGTATCTCTAATTTTCTTGAAGATATCTCTGGTGTGAAAAGACATCTGTTTAAGGGAAGTCTTAATAAGCCGTTTTTCTTCAAAGACATTTTTCTTTTTGAGTTAATTAAAACTTCTTCTACTTGGAGTTAATTTTTGTATGTAGTGTGAGGTAAGGGTTCAACTTCTTTCTTTTGCATCCAAATATCCAGTTGTCACAACATCATGTGTCAAACAGACTATAATTTCTCATTGAATGGTCTTGGGACTCTTGCCAAAAATCAAGTCACCATAGATGTATGGGTTCATTTCTAGACTCAAATTCTATTCCACTGATCCACATGTCTAGCAACACCAGTACCACACTACTATGATTACTGTAGCTTGACATAGGTTTATGTGTAATTTCTAAATCTCTGTTCTTTTTCAAGATGTTTTGGCTACTCAGGATCCCTTGTACTTCCTGATGAATTTTAGGATCAGTTTTTCCATTTCTATAACAAAAGGTGGTTGGAATTTTGATAGAATTACATTTAATCTGTGGAATCATAATGGATGAGTAATGCCAACTTAATATTAAGTCTTCTAAACCATGAACCCAGGGTGACTTTCTATTAATTTATGTATTTTTTACTTTCTTTCAACAACATTGTATAGTTTCAATGTACAAGTCTTGCATTTTCTTAGCTAAGTTTATTCCTACATATTTTAATCTTTATGATGCTATTGTAAATGTAATTGTTTTCTTAATTTTCTTTCATATTGCTTATTGCTAGTATATAGTGTAGATATACACTTGATTTTTGTATGTTGCTTTATATCCTACTTTATGGCTGACCTCCTTTATTAGTTCCAGTGGTATCCTGTGGATTCTTTAGGGTTTCATCTGCAAACAGAGATAGTTTATTTTTTTTTTGAAATTTATTTATTTCCTTTTCTCACCTAATCCCTTTAGATGTAAATACCAGTAAAATATTGAATATAAGTGGTGAGATTAGGCATCCTTGTCTTTCCCCTGATTGGGGAGAGATGCTGCCAGTTTCTCGCTATTGACGATGGCATTAGCTCCGGGTTCTTAATAAATGTCCTTTGTTATGTTGAGGAAGTTTCCTTTTATTCCTACCTGGTTGATTGCTTATATCATGAAAATGTGTTTAATTTTTCAAACACTTTCAATTATTGAGATGATTCTGTGTTTTTATTCATTCTATTAATATAAAGTATTATATTGATTGAATTTTATATGTTGAACCACCTTTGCTTTTCTGGGTTAAATCTCCCTTGGGTATGGTGTGTAATACTTTCCATATTTTCTAGATTCAGCTTACTAGAGTTTTGTTGAGAATATTTGCATCTATATAAATGACATTGGTATTTTTTTCTTTTTTTGTGATGTCTTTTTCTGGCCTTGGTATCAAGGTAATATTGGCCTAATAGGATAAGTTAGGAAGTGTTCTTTATTCTATATTATTCCAAGAGTTCAAAAATAATTGATCTTAATTATTTTGTAGAAATTGGTAAAATTTGACAGTGAAGTCATATGGGCCTGCACATTTTGGAATTTTCTGTATGTACCTATTATGACCATTGGCTCTAGTGTTTTTTTTTTTTAATTTTTTATTTTTTTTAAAGTAATTTATTTTTTATTGGAGGCAAATTATTTTACAATATTATATTGGTTGGTTTTGCCATACATTGACATGAATTCACCCTGGGTTTACATAAGTTCCCCCTCCTGAACCCCCCTCCCACCTCCCGCCTTCCTTTATCCTCCCTCTGGGTCATCCCCGCACGCCAGCCCCAAGCATCCTATAACATTCATCAACCCTGAACTAGTGATTCGTTTCACATATGACAACATACGTGTTTCAATGCCATTCTCCCAAATCATCCCACCCTCACCCTCTCCCACAGAGTCCCAAAGACTGTTCTATACATCTGTGTCTCTTTTGCTGTCTCGTATACAGTGTTATCATTTGCATCTTTCTAAATTCCATATATATGCGTTAGTATACTGTATTGGTGTTTTTCTTTCTGGCTTATAGGCTCCAGTTTCATCCACCTCATTAGAACTGATTCAAATGTATTCTTTTTAATGGCTGAATAATACTCCATTGTGTATATGTACCAAAGCTTTCTTATCCATTCATCTGCAGATGGACTTCTAGGTTGCTTCCATGTCCTGGCTATTATAAACAGTGCTGCAGTGAACATTGGAGTACACGTGTCTCTTTCAATTCTGGTTTCCTCGGTGTGTATGCCCAGGAGTGCGATTGCTGGATCATATGGCAGTTCTAGTTCCAGTTTTTTGAGGAATCTCCACACTGTTCTCCATAGTGATTGTACTAGTTTGCATTCCCATCAACAGTGTAAGAGGGTTCCTTTCTCTCCACATCCTCTCCAGCATTTATTGCATGTGGACTTTTGGATAGCAGCCATTCTGACTGGTGTGAAATGGTATCTCATTGTGGTTTTGGGATGTTGAGCATTTTTTCATGTGTTTGTTAGCCATGTTTATGTCTTCTTTGGAGAAATGTCTGTTTAGTTCTTTGGCCAATTTTTTGATTGGGTCATTTATTTTTCTGGAATTGAGCTGCCAGAGCTGCTTGTATATTTTGGAGATTAATCCTTTATCAGTTGCTTCATTTGCTATTATTTTCTCCCATTCTGAAGGCTGTCTTTTCACCTTACTTATAGTTTCCTTTGCTGTGCAGAAGCTTTTGATTTTAATTAGGTCCCATTTATTTATTTTTGCTTTTATTTCCAATATTCTTGGAGGTGGGTCTTGGAGGATCCTGCTGTGATTTATGTCGGAGAGTGTTTTGCTTACATTCTCCTCTAGGAGTTTTATAGTTTCTGGTCTTACATTTAGCTCTTTAATCCATTTTGAGTTTATTTTTGTAAAAGAGACCATAGCAAAAATCAACAAAGACAAAAGCTGGTTCTTTGAGAAGGTAAATAAAATTGACAAACCACTAGCCAGACTTATCAAGAAACAAAGGGAGAAGAACCAAATCAATAAAATTAGAAATGAAAATGGAGAGATCACAACTGACAACACAGAAATACAAAGGATTATTAGAGAATACTATCAGCAATTATATGGCAGTAAAATGAATAACCTGGAACAAATGGACAAACTCCTAGAAAAGTACAACTTTCCAAAACTGAACCAGGAAGAAATAGAAAATCTGAACAGATCCATCACAAGCACGGAACTAGAGGCTGTAATCAGGAATCTTCCAGCAAACAAAAGCCCAGGTCCAGACGGCTTCACAGCCGAATTCTACCAAAAATTTAGAGAAGAGCTAACACCTATTCTACTCAAACTCTTCCAGAAAATTGCTGAGGAAGGGAAACTTCCAAACTCATTCTATGAGGCCACCATCACCCTAATCCCAAAACCTGGGATTAACCCACAAAAAAAGAAAACTACAGGCCAATATTACTGATGAACATAAATGCAAAAATCCTTAACAAAATTCTAGCAATCAGAATCCAACAACATATTAAGAAGATCATACATCATGACCAAGTGGGCTTTATTCCAGGAATGCAAGGATTCTTCAATATCCGCAAATCAATCAACGTAATACACCACATTCAGTTCAGTTCAGTTCAGTTCAGTCGCTCAGTCGTGTCCGACTCTCCGCGACCCCATGAATCACAGCACGCCAGGCCCCCCTGTCCATCACCAACTACCGGAGTTCACTCAAACTCATGTCCACAGAGTCGGTGATGCCATACAGCCATCTCAATCTCGGTTGTCCCCTTCTCCTCCCGCCCCCAATACACCACATTAACAAACTGAAAAATAAAAATCATATGATTATCTCAATAGATGCAGAGAAAGCCTTCGACAAAATTCAACATCCATTTATGATAAAAACCCTCCAGAAAGTGGGAATAGAAGGGACATATCTCAACATAATAAAAGCTATATATGACAAACCCACAGCAAACATTATCCTCAATGGTGAAAAACTGAAAACATTTCCCCTAAAGTCAGGAACAAGACAAGGGTGCCCACTCTCACCACTACTATTCAACATAGTTCTGGAAGTTTTGGCCACAGCAATCAGAGCAGAAAAAGACATAAAAGGAATACAAATTGGAAAAGAAGAAGTAAAACTTTCACTGTTCGCTGATGACATGATCCTCTACACAGAAAACCCTAGAAACTCTACCAGAAAACTACTAGAGCTAATCAATGATTACAGTAAAGTTGCAGGATATAAAATCAACACACAGAAATCTCTTGCATTCCTATACACTAATAATGAGAAAATAGAAATTGAAATTAAGGAAACTATTCCATTCACTGTTGCAACGAAAAGAATTAAATACTTAGGAATATATCTACCTAAGGAAACAAAAGACTTGTACGTAGATAACTATAAAACACTACTGAAAGTAATCAAAGAGGACACTAATAGATGGAGAAATATACCGTGTTCATGGATTGGAAGAAGAAATATTGTAAAAATGAGTATACTACCCAAAGTAATTTATACATTCAATGCAATCCCTATCAAGCTACCAATGATATTTGTCACAGAACTAGAACAAATAATCTCACAATTTGTATGGAAATACAAAAAACCTCGAATAGCCAAAGCAATCTTCTGGAAGAAAAATGGAACTGGGGGAATTAACCTGCCGGACTTCAGGCTCTACTACAAAGCCACAGTCATCAAGACAGTATGGTACTGGCATAAAGACAGAAATATAGATCAATGGAACAAAATAGAAAGCCCAGAGATAAATCCACGCACCTATGGATACCTTATCTTTGACAAAGGAGGCAAGAATATAAAATGGAGAAAAGACAGTCTCTTTAACAAGTGGTGCTGGGAAAACTGGTCAGCCACTTGTAAAAGAATGAATCTAGTGTTTCATTTAAAGTTTTTATGATGAATTTCTGTCTGGATGATCTATCCATTGATGTTAGTGAGGTGTAAAAGTCTGATACAATTATTGTGTTACTGTCAATATCTCCCTTTAGTTCTGCTAATAATTGTGTTATATATTTGATGCTCCAATGCTAGGTACACATATATTAATGACTTTCCAGAGTTTGGTAAAATTGATTTTGACAGAATTTACCAGTTTATTAGTTGTTTTTATGGAAGAACCGGCTTTTAAGACTTTATTCTACCATTTTCTATCTAAGGAGACTAAATGAGCTTTTAAAAAATTTGTATTGGAGTATAGCTGATTCAAAATGTTATGTAGCTTCTGCTGTAGAGCAAAGTGAATCAGTTATACATATACATATATCCACTCTTTTTTAGATCATTTTCCCATATAAGTCATTACAAAGTATTCAGACAAGTTCCCTGTGCTATACAGTAGGCCCTTATGAGTTATCTCTTTTATATATAATATATATATATCACAGTCTCCCAATTTATCCTCCCCTTCCCCACTTCCCCCTAGTAACCATACATAAATTTGTTTTTGACATCTCTGGCTGTATTTCTGTTTTTAAAATAAGTTCATTGATACCATTAGATAACACGTATAAGTGATGTATGGCATTTGTCTTTCTGACTTACTTTGCTTAGTATGAAAATCTCTAGATCCATCCATGTTGCTGCAAATAACATTATTTCATTCTTTATTATGGATGAGTAATATTTCATTTTGTGTGTGTGTGTGTGTATACACGTTCTTTATCCATTCCTCTGTTGATAGACATTTAGGTTACTTCCATGTTCTGGTTATTGTAGATAGTAATTAGCTTTTTTTCTTAAAGACTTTTTCATCCTGAAGTCTTCTTATTTAGAATCCAGAAGTAATTAACATTTTAAATGCCACAAGATCACTGCTATGGACTGAATGTATCCCTCCAAACTTTATATGCTAAAACCCTAATCCACCATGTGACTATGTATGGAGATAGAGCTTTTAGATTGCAATTGAGCAAAAAATGAACTATAAGAATGAGGTCCTAATCACACAGGATTTGAGGCTTTACAAGAAGAAGAAGGAGATATCTCTCTATTTCTACACAAACACACACACACAGAGGCTGTGTCAGGACAGAGTGAGAAGGTGGCTATCTATAAGCCAGGATGCTAATATTTACTAGTTTTCATTCCTACTGTACTTTGATCTGGGACTTCTGGCCTCTAAAATTATGACAAAATTAATTTCTGTTGTGTAAGACACCCAATTGATGACATTTAGCAGTCTAAGACATGTTTTGTTAGTGAGAAATGGGGCTATAGCAAATACCTTAAAATGTGGAAGTGGCTTTGAAACTGGGTAATGGGTAGAGGCTGGAAGAGTTGTATGATGAAATCCAGAAAGATGGACATTAAGCTGATTCTAGTGAGGCCTCAGCAGGAAATGAGCAAAATATATAATGTATATGAGATTCATTGTTTGATTTTATGGAACTGGATCACATGATTGTGGAAGCTGGTAAGTCCAAAACTGGGGGACATTCTAGCAGAGTGGAGATCCAGGGAAGAGCTGATGTTGTAGTCTTGTGCCAAAGGCAGGCCAGAGGCAGAAATTTTTCATCCTGTTCCTACAACTCTGGGCTCTCTAGGGTTGCAGACCATGATCTCCAAACAGAAAGCATTTCTCCCATGAAAACCAACAAGAATCCCATTGCCTGGACACTTCAGGATTCTTTTGTTCAGTGTATAACAAGCAAGAAGAGGAATCACTATCTGTTATGGCCATCCTGCAGACATAGAATGAACCCCTGCTCAAAATTTGTTTCAGACGTCAAGACTGGCAAACACACAAAGTGTGAAAGTCTTGTTGCTTACATGGTAAGGATTTTTCAGAAGAGTCAGATTCTTTTGCTCACCCAAAATCACTTCAGAGATCAGAGAAATAAAACTGGCTTGAGATTTTTATGGTAAGTAGGGTATGGAGATTCTTTTGTGTATGCAGGGACCCATGTAATTTGAACCTATCAGTACCAAAGGAAGGAACACCTAGGTTTCTTGTAAGTTTGCCCAGATGTGGTACATAAGAGGAATAGGGAGAAGTGAGGCTTAAACGATACTAGCAGTCAAACATTAAAAAAATGGATTCAGGGGACTTCCCTGGTGGTCCAGTGGTTAAGGCTCTGCTTTCCAATGCAGGGGTCACAGGTTTGATCTCTGGTCAGGGAATTAAGATCCCACATGCCGTACAGGTGGCCAAAATATAGGTTCAGACTATCACGCCATCTAAACAAGGGCAGTTGAACCCTCTCTATTAGGAGGAGGAAGAAATGTTACACAGTGGAAGTTAGGTTAATATGCTTGGCCCCAAAGAAACAATCCACATGGTGCTTTTTGATATTCCTTTGACCAATTTTGATGGGGAATGGACATACACAGTAACCTTGGCCAAAGAAGTGCTCAAGACTTGTCAGGGATGAGGGTCTCAGTCATGTTACCAAGTGAGGTACAGAGACCAGCTGAAGAGAGGATAAATGTAGAATGGATAGTGGAGGACTCTGGAGGATCTCTTTCTTGGACCTAATATGAAAAAGTAGATTTTGGCAGCATTAGAAGTAGATTGTGTTGGACATGAAAGTGTATCATACATATTCCTCTTCAAGAAAGGACTTCTTTTTCCAGATTCTAGTTGTCCAGTTAGTAGAAAGCCTTCAGTTTTCAGACGTTTCAAAGACAGTCTTAGTTGTAGAGAGATGTCTGGCCCATATCCAATGACTGATTGAGGTGGTTGTGTGAAGGCCCATCCATTTCATTGCATCAGTTGCAAAGGCACTCCCTAATAAACATTGTGTATGTTGAAACTAAACATTCATAAAAAACTAAGATCATGGCATCTGGTCCCATCACTTCATGGCAAATAGATGGGGAAAAAATGGAAACAGTGACAGATTTTATTTTCTTGGGCTCCAAAAATCACTGCAGACAGTGACTGCAGCCATGGAATTAAAAGAAGCTTGCTCCTAGGAAGGAAAGCTATGACAAACCTAAACAGTATTTAAAAAGCAGAGACATCACTTTGCTGACAAAGGTCCATATAATCAAAGCTATGGTTTTTCCAGTAGTCATGTACAGAACTGAGAATTGGACCATAAATAAGGCTGAGCACTGAAGAATTGATGCTTTTGAATTGGGGTGCTGGAGAAGACTCTTGAGAGTCCCTTGGACTGCAAGGGGATCAAATCTGCCAATTCTAAAGGAAATCAACCCTGAATATTCATTGGAAGGACTGTTGCTGAAGCTGAAGGTCCAATACCTTGGCCACCTGATGCAAAAAGCTGACTCATTGGAAAAGACCCTGATGCTGGGAAAGACTGAAGGCAAAAAGAGAAGGGGCCGGCAGAGGATGAGCTGGTTAGATGGCATCACCAACTCAATGGACATGAATTTGAGCAAACTGAGAGATAGTGAAGGACAGGAAAACCTCGTGTTCTCCAGTCCATGGGGTCTCAAAGATTCAGACACAACTTAGTGACTAAACAACAAAAACAATGATGAACTCTGTCTTCTTCCTGGAGAATATAACCTGCAGCATCCCAACTAGTGCTACCAATTTCTGTATGACTTGGAATAAGGCTAGTATTATGGACAGGATGTATGTGTTCTTCCCATTCATATGATGAAGGCCTGTCTCGACTGTGTGGCTAAATATGGACTAAGGAAGTAATTAAGGCTAAATGAGGTGGCCAGAGTGGGGGCCTTTTCTGATAAGATTAGTGTTCTTATAAGAAGAGATACCTAAGAGCTCAGTGGCTCTTCCCACACACAAGTATGCACGAGAGAAAAAGGCATGAGAGCACATGGCACAAAGGCTTCAACTAGGAAGAAAGATTTCAATAGAAATGTGATTTGCCAGCACCTTGATCACAGACCTCTAGCCTTCAAAACCGTGAGAAAAAAAAGTTTCTCTTGTTTAAGCCAATCAGTTTGTGGTGTTGTTATGGCAGTCTGATCAGACTAATACAGCCAGGCTGCTTAGTAAATATTCTCAAAATAAATATAATTCTTAAAGAAGACAGAAATTTATTTCTAGTCACTTAATCATCTGCAATAAGAATTTTAGGTCAGTGGCCACCTCTCTTCCATGTAAGTATTTAGATATCAAGGTCTTTTCCATTCCGTTTTACTGGAAAGGCAGAATTTTTAACCTGGAGTCAGAAAAACTTCAAGGATATTTAAGGATAAAATTCTGAGAGCCTATACATTTGTTTATGAAAAAATTCATCTATAACTTTACCAGCCTCCAACCAAAATTTAGCATTTTGTTCATTTACAAATGTGAGCCACAAACCACAGTAGTGGCCAGTGTACCTGTGGTTTTTGTCACAAAGTTCACATAATTTCAAAGCACATTATTATTGTTAGAGATATCTTGAAATATCACATACTTCTTTTTACTTTGGAAAGAATGTTTTCATTATACCACTTATAAGATCTAATTAATACATTGTGGTTGAAGCATACATATTACCACATTAGTTATTTCAATTGCATTATTTTTATAATTATATTTCAATATTACTGATGGCCTTTGTAATGCTAAATTTTTTGGCATTTAAATTTTCTACTCTGAAAAGAGGCACATATATTGCACCATGCTAAAGAGCTCTTTATCTTCCTGGTGATCAAACTATTAATAGATCATGAGTAAGTCCACAATCCAGTTCAAATGAGATGGAAAAAGAATGAAAGAGGTACCTGACTTATTGTAATGCCTTAACCAGTAAATGTCACACCACACCTATACTCATATTCCACTGATGAGAACTTAGTCTCATTGGCACCCTTAATTGTAAGAAAGGCTAAGAAGAAATATATTAGGGAAGACTTGTGTCTATGATTCTATTACGATGGAGAAAGGAAAAAAGAGTTAATTAACTTCACACAATCTATGCCACTACTCTTTCATACCTTGTCCCCCTGCAAGTTTTCTCCCTTTTGTTCTAAGAGTTTAATCATAGATTTTTATTGGGTTTTTCTGTGCAGAGAGATTTGTTTTCTCCTTTCTGCTCTATTTTTAATAATGTGTATTTATTTTTCTTATCTTGCTGTATTCACTGGGACCTCCAGGGTAATGTTTAATAGGACCAATGATAAAGTATTTGCCTTTTTCCCCAATTTAGTAAAAATTCTGCTGTGAACTTTTACTGCTAAATGATATATTGGTATAGGTATTTTATGATTAACCCTTATGAAATTAAGGAATTTATATTTTAGTCCTGATTTGCTAGAATAAACTGAGATTTATAAGGTAAATAGTGACCATCCTTCATGATCCAGCTACAGGAATAAGTGATTAAATGAGATTTATTCTCTAATAAGATACATGAACTGCTAGAAAGATAGTGTCTTCATATTTCCCAACTTACAACTGGAGAAACTGATATTTCTCTCAGAAGAATTTCTGATTGAACTCATTTGGGGAGGTTTAGAGAGGGAAATGTATGGCATTTACTCAGGTCTCTGGAAGTAGGGCCTGAGCTAGAAAGCATATCCGCAAATCAGGAGACCCAAACTATAATCTTGGCTCTGGCCTTAAGTTATTGGCTAATGTTGACCAACAGGAATAACAATTAATATTTATAAGGCTTTTAATAAAATATCTGGGCTTCCCAGGTGGCACTAGTGTTAAAGAACCCACCTGCCAATGCAGGAGATATAAGGGACTCAGGTTCAATTCCTGGGTCAAGAAGATCCCCTGGAGGAGGGCATGGCAACCCACTCCAGTATGCTTGCCTGGAGAATTCCATGGACAGAGGAGCCTGGCAGGCTACAGTCCATGGAGTCACAAACAGTCAGACACGACTGAGCAGCTAACACTTTCCTTATCAGATGTCTGGCTCCGTGATAAGAACATTACATTCATTATAGCAGGAATGTTCACAAAATCCTGTTGACATAGGGTTCCCATTTTAAAAATAAGGAAAACAAAGTGAAGGGTTTAAGTACCTTGCCCAAGATCACAAAACAATATAAGCAGCAAAGCCAGAATTGCAATGTAACCTCAGTGAAACCAAACTGCATGTTAGCAATGATTTTTCTGTCCTATACATCACCTTTCCTGTCTGGACTTCCAACATATTATCCATAAAACCAAAATGTAAGCTATACCAGGAGTAAGCAAACCTCCATCCAAATTGTCTAATAAAACACCAGAATGGTTGTGGGCTATATACTTTTATAAACATATATATTTATTTCAACCTGAAAGTGCAATATTTGCAAAAGGACTTATGCACTTGTTATTATTTCTCTGTCACTGAAGAACTGCACCTTAGAGCTAGAATTTCAGATAGTACATCACTGACAGTCACTGTACTATTTGTGTGTACTGAATTCTAATACTGGGGCTTTGAATACATATTGTCTGAGAGGAAGTCTAGTTTAGTAGATGGGGGTAGAAGAACATGAGCAGACAAGGGGAAGTTGCTGAAGCATCTGAGAACAGGGAAGTATCAAACTTCAGTAAAACTAACCAGGAGATTTATACTTGAGCAAGTGGAACAGGGGTACAAATTTTAGAAAGGGGTCTGATTAGAACACAGAAAAGGAAGGGCTATGAGTTATAATATGAACAAATCACTTTCCTTCTCCCCTCCCAGCTTATAAATTAGAAATAAGAAAACAGTTTTTAGGGGCAAGGTGGGCTTGTGCAGTGAAGTTCATCTTTGTCTCTCTTGCTTTTTGGTACCATGCTTGTTAGGTCACAAAAGCTGCATCCCTACCAGCAGCTCTCAGTCGGTGACTCAGCCCTGTAGTGAAAACATCTTTTTACAAGCCAGCAGTGGCAGTTCTGGCAAGAATACAGAGAACAATTTTGATTAGGTGGGAAGAAGGAGGTTGAGAAGTTCACATAAAATCCACTGCATTTATGCTGCTTAATATTCGTTGTACTTTTTACTGGAATCATGGGGTATGATGACCTGACCTTCATTTCAACTATTTGCCAAGAGGGCAGAAGACAGGGCATTTGTCAGTCCAGTAAAATTCCTTGGAGCTAACTAATTGGGATGGGAGTGGATGTTCTGACAAAGAAGAACTCATTGACATGGGCCCTTCTTGTGCTTTGGATACTGAGCCACTCATTGACTATCTGATTGCAGAAGTGACCTCTTTCTCACCCAATGTAGTTCGGCTAGGGTCCAGCCTCCATGCCTGCACAAAGGAAATCATGTCCAAGCCCATATCGATCACATCAGGCTATACTATTTATTTATTTCTCATTGCAATAAGCACATGAAATTAGCCAATAGCCTCTTTCCCAGCTACACTTCTGTTGGGTCCACAACTTTCCCTAGAAAGAGAATACTCCTAGTGTTTTTCTCCAATATCAACAACAGGAAAGATCTATCAAATTGGATGATAGGATGAAGAAGAGTTGTCTCAGGCTGATTCAGGAATCTGACTTCAGGAACGGCTTCAGTTCCCTTTTCACCAATGTAAAACATAGCCTTGTGGGCGACCTGTTGGGGGAGAACAAACACTGCTGATCCCCTGAAGAAAATTACTTTGAAACAGTTTAGAAGTAGGGAAGTAGAAGGAAGGATGGGGCTACCCCTTTACTATACTGTGTTGATTGTGCTTGAATATGAAAGACACTAGTCTAAGTGTAGTTAATGAATCTCTGCTGATTTTAGAACTTGCTGTCAAGGGACCAACTTTCATTCATGGCTTTCTGACTAGAAGTCATTTATTAAACTTTCTCCTGCCCCTGCCACCTCCTCAAGGACTGTATCCCATCAGAGTCAATTCTGATGATTAAGTTCTTCCATCAGAATCATTTTAGAACATGAAAGTTGAGGATGGAAGTAAATGCTACAATGACTTGTTTTGGGGGTAATGAGAATGACCCTGGAGTAAATCTGGCCTAGGAAGAGTTATTCTGCCTCTATAGGCTTCAGAATCATCACTGATAAAATGAAAGATCTGAATTAACTGCTTGTCAATGGCCCTTGCATCTCATATATTAAAGGATTCTATAAACTTACATTGGAAACTTTAAGACCATTGTCCTTTGTGAGTCCAGAAAAATCAGCATTGTCAGCAAAAGCATCCTGGATGCCCATCTTCAGAAGGATATCTCCAAGGTCATATGTGGCAGAAATGGAAAACTTTGGAACAAATAAGTCAACCCACCTGTGGGGAAAGGAAGAGGGAACATATGGCTATTAGAACACCAAGCTCATGATTCCCTCCCTTTCTGTCTCCTTGGTATGCCTTGGACTCTGCTCTTTCTCTAGGTATTGATAACCACTACTATGCAGGTCAACACATGATACCAAAACCTCAGAAGTTATCCTAGAAGGAATGCTCTCTGGTTCAGCCCATTTGGGACTGTGGCAATGGAAGTTGGAAGATGTGACCCACTTATAATAAAAAACAAACATTTCTAGGGATATTCAAGGTTGGGATGTCAATGGCATCAATGTCAACTGATAGTACCAGGGGAATTACATGGATTTCCATCTAACACCTCTAGCCCAGTATGGAACATCTATCAATATCTTACCCATCCCCCAAACTCCAGCTGGACTCTGGGAAAGCATTATTTTTACTAGCTGGCTGACTTTGTATAGTTCATTTCATTTTTCTAGTCCCAACTTCTTCATTTGAAAAATTCTTATAATATTATCTCCTTTGCAGGTTTATTGATGAGTTTAGATGAAATAATGTATGCAAAGTACCCTGCAAAGGAACTGGCAAAGAGGATCTCCTCACTATACTTGAGTGGTCATCACACAGCTCTGAAGTGGTTCAGAGTGTTTCTCCTACCTCTGGGTTTCTTCTGAACTTAGTCTTATGCCCACCCTCCACTTTTCACATCATCTAAGATGTTTACCCCTTCCGCAGTAAGCGGTTCCACTTCTTCAGTGTTTTAGATGACATGGCCCCTTCCACCCACTCCATCTGACCCTCCTTGGGAAGGACAAAGAGTGCCAGAGCATTCTTGCTGTAGTCCATTTGCAGCACTGTGCAGTTCAGCTCTGTATCCACCAGGTGATAGTATTGTTCCATCTGGTGCATCATGGGCACTTGCACTGTTGTGGTCTTGTCCACTAAGAAGCTGGAACCCTCTTCTGTCTTGGATGGATCAAAAGGATTTGCCCACTGGGCTTAAAATACAAAGAGGAGAGAGTTTGTTTTAAACCTGTATTAGCGCCAATGTGAACCTCTCCATCTGTCATCTAATCTAGTAATGAATACCACCACAGAGGTAGGTAATGTCTGTCAACCAATTTTAAAAATGAGTAACTGAGGATCAGGGAGAGATAGTGACTTTATATGGTCTCCCAGGTAGCTGGTGGCAGAGCCAGGAGTCACACCCAGGGCTATTGGACTCCATGTTCAACAGATGTTCCGTCTGTGTTCAAAATCACTATACTTACACTAAACCCATCAGAGCCACAGTTTCCTCTTCCGTAAAAAGGTATAAGCACATCCAACACACAGGATGAAATGAGACAACAGATCTGTTCTGCCGTTTTATCCGTCTACAAGTGTGTGATCTGTGGCCAAGAATCGTTCACTCTTCCACCAAACATGGCTGACATGTGCTGTAGAACCAGGAGAAATCATTTGGGCACAGCACCTTCAGAAAAGAGTCACATGATTCTTGTTGTTACAAGAACCAGCTTTAGAATCAGACAAACCTGGGTGGGAATACCAGCTCTGAAATTTATTAACTGTGAAGATTAGATGAGACAATGTGTGTCAAACACAGATGTAGCATGGAGCTTAGTATATAGTGGGTACATAGTATGTGATAGAAGTCTTTATCTAACATACCCAAGAATGAACAGCAAGTGAGGGTCACAACAAGGTTTAAAACTAACTCTGTTTACCTGCGAAGTGCAAGCTTGTCTCACTTCACCAAATCTTTAGGAAACCATGATCTAGATGTGAGCAGGGTGTTCAAACCATTGTAACTCCTCATTTCTCTGAATGTTCCGTCTCCCTAGAGATTTCCTGGTTTCATTCACAGATCTATGTGTCCCTCCGGGAATATCCAAAATTATACACAGCTATATCCAGTGGAACAGGTCTCTGTGGTATGAGAGACACCCACTAATGCCAGTGAGAAGACACCATGAGTTCCCTCCAGTGCCCCATCAAATTACTGGAACATTGAACTAGAAATTGACATCTTAGAACCTTACCTTTAAAGCAAAGATAGTTCACCAGGACTGTGATGGTGTTTGGTTTGAGGTCTTGGATGAGGCCCACAATTTTCCCTTTGGTTTGCCTCTCCACATGACTATTGATCTCCTGCTGGGCTGCAGAAACATTGGAGAAGTCGGTAGAAAAGACTTCAGTCTCATAGAGGTTCTTCACATCATCCAAGAACTTTGCCAGTGGTTTCAGCTGCTTCCCAATGAAAAGGGCATTTCCCATCTGTAATTCCAGCTCCTTCTTTGGAAAATTCAGTGAACAGATCAGGTGCTGGAAGCCCTGCTGGATCTCTGCCATTGGGGTGTCTGTAAGGTTGAACCCCAAGGTTTCCAGGATTTGAGTTTGGGTGCTGGAGCAGGCCCCAAGGGAGAGCATGGCCAATCCTGCAGAGATGCTCACAGGGGAAAAGAAGATGTTCTGATCTGGAGTCTCCACAGTGAACCTCCGGTACAGGTTGAATGCAAAGTCAGCATTGATAGATGACATCTTATAGAGAGTGGCATTTTGTTGGGGGGAAAGGCAGGAGGTTATTTTGCCTTCACAGCTGTTAGGTGGTGCACAATGAAGCCCCAGTATCAAGAGAACCAGAGAGAAGAACAGTGGCATTTTGGAAGGAAGGTAATCTATAAGAGATGAGGTGAGAAAACCATTGGGGAATCTTAGCTGGATGAAAACTCTGAATCAGAAACATGTAATAATCACGCATCGTGATTAGTAAAACAGTAGAGAATATTTAATGGTGTGCTCACAAAGGTCTATGGGGACGCTTTTCTCCCCTGAAAAACTAATGACACATCTAATAGGAGCAGGAAATAGGTTCCTGGGACCACAGAAATAGTGACAAGGATTGTCATTCATATGTAATAGTGTTATGTGAAAATTCCAGGAGTAAACTGAATTTATGGAAATTGAATTACTTTTTATTTGAACTAGAGGCAACATTTTGGAGTGAAAAGAATCTTTAGATAACATTAGCACTCTTCTGCTTACATTATTTTTATATTAATATATAAGAATTTTAGATTTTTTTTATTTTGGCATTTTTCTTAAGATAAAATCTATGAGAGGTGAGATGACAGAAAGCTTGTACTTTTCTTTGAATAAAAGACTAAAGGAGGGATTTCCATTGCGGTTCAGTGGTTAGAACTCTGCCCTTCCACTGCAAGGGGCACAGATTTGATCTCTGACAAGGGAACTAATATCCTGCATGCCATACTGTGTGGCCAGAAAAAAAAAGGGGGGAAATAATTTTCACAAGAAAAGTATATTTAGTTGGAATGGAAGGGTGGTAGTTTATGGAGCCATGTACATGATCATTAGCTGAAATTAATACATTCATGCAACATATGGAAAGTATAGGAATATTTCTAAATAACAGGAAAATGAAAGTGTAACTTTTTGCATTTCAGTATAATACAGAGTCATTTCTAAATTGCAAGACATCTAAACACTATTATTCTTATATTCATTCACATTATATTTTTAATTATCAGAGCAGCAATCAGAAAATATGATGTAAGATTCTCTGAGCCTGAAAGAGTACAAGACAGCAGAGTAAGGGAGTCAGCTGTGGAATCCAATGGCCATGGACAGGAGTGATATGAAGAAAGAAATAGTCCTCTATTTTCTTCCTGAGTGATCTTATCCACTTCCAGGAACTAAACTGCCATAGCACAAAACTACATACTGTACTACAGTATTCTTCTATATTCTCAGTAATTTGTCCAGCTGCCTACTGCATGTATCCACTACAATGTTCCACACATACCTCGGTTTCAATTTGGAAATCTGTTTCCTAATGTAAACACATCATCTCCTTGACCTTCAAGGCTGCTCCTTCATCTTCATTCCATATCACTATCTACTGAGGTTCCCATGCCAGAAACCTGGGAGTCATCTTAGGGGTTTCTTCATTCTCATCCCCCACATCTAATGACTTATGATGCCCTATGAGTGGTACCTTCTAAATACCTCTCAAAACTGTTCCTTTCTCTCCCTTTCTACAGCCACTACCTCAGTTTATGGACTAAACTACCACTATGTCACCTGGAAAGCCTAAACTATTTCACCATCTCCTAGCAAGTCACATAGCCTTCAATCTCTCCCAATTCAACACCCCTGCTTCTACCCCTCTGTCCAATCTTCATGTTGTCACCAAAGTCTTTTTTCTGAAAAAGTCACAGAGGCTAGTAGGGGGTCAATTATCAGAGGATCACACTTAGACCTTGCCCTCTAGAATTAACAATCTGAAGCTCGTGATTATTTGGAATTCTGACTTGCTGACAGAAATGCTCAAAGTTCCAAAAGAGGAAAAAAGTACTTACAGCACATGCCCAAGAAGTCACTTGCATATCTCAGAAAGCAAAATCTTTCCATTTTTATAATGTGCCCTCCTCTATTGCAAAAGTAGAGTGTTCTTAGTTACTCATTAACGCCAGGCATTAGCCCTGGGATGATAGTTTCAAAGCTGATGTACAAAACCAAGGCCAAAAAGAACAAAGTGAAAAATGATAAGGATGGAACTTTGAATGATTGCTTTGCTGTCACATCTTTCAACTATAACAAGAGAGGAAAAGGATTGTCAGAGTTGGTAGGGTCTGGGTTTGTGTCTTTTCAGCAGGCAGAATGAGGACCAGAGGCAAAATTGCCAAGAGGCAGCAGGACAGACTGTTTTCCCTATCATGGCTGGGATCAGCAGCCTTTTCAAGGAAAGGTACACACAGGCAGAGACTGGGTGAACCTCTTTAATGGGTGCTGTAGACATTATTTATACATTGGCTTGGAAGAGATCCTGTCAAAAGTAGCTTCCAACTCCAGATTTCCGATGCTGGACACATCTACGTCTGCTCAGGGGGAAATCAGTCCTGTCCTCTGGTCACTAAAATCTCCTGTTCCATCCCTTGGGCCACGGGACCCTGAAAAGGATGCAGAAGGAGCCAAGGAGAATGGAATCAAAGGTTTCATTGTTCAATAATCACTATGTACTGAAATGTGTGCTGCAAAGAAGCAAAGGGAGCTAAAAGCACTGGACTCGTTCAAGAGACCTGAGTTCCACCTTGCCTCTGCCAATTTCTAGATCTAGTGGTAGAAGTAGTATTAGCAGTAGTCATAGTAGCAGCAGCAGCATGTGCAGGGTGTGATGTGAAGCATCTAATTTCAGACACTGGCTGCTTCAGGACTACATTAAGGATGTGCATATGTTAAGACTGGGGTGATTGTTGGGGGAATGGGAGTTAGTTTGAGATAAGCTTAGATCACAGTCTATGGTGGGACTTGAACCAAGTTAAATAGCGCAAACTTCACCTAAAGGGCATTAGAAAGCCACTGGGGGATTTGACTAGACAGAGGGTGATAGTACGGTGACATCGTTTTAAACAAACATCGATAGAGCTCCTACTGTGTGGAGATGACCAAACTTAGCACTGGGATTTCAAAAGAGACTGCCAACTATTGGTTCTGAACCCAAGGGATCTTTCTAACTACCTGATATCCACTGTGCAAACTGAACAGAAGATGGTACACCTCACACATAGGATGGTCACGGGTGCATTTGTCCTGCCACAAGGCAATGGAAAGCTCAGAGCTCCCAACACTGAGGTCAGTCCATACTCATTCCTGGTATACAGCATATAATCTACTCTCAGTTATAGGTATTTGCTTCCTACGAAACAGACTGTCTAGAAAGAAAATTTTCAAAGTTGCGCCCTCTAGCGTCCTAGTCAGGCAATAGCACGACTTATTTTCTGTATCTGATTCAGCTAAGCTTTTCTGCTGCTGCTGCTGCTGCTGCTGCTGCTGCTAAGTCACTTCAGTCGTGTCTGACTCTGTGCGACCCCATAGACGGCAGCCCATCAGGCTCCCCTGTCCCTGGGATCCAGGCAAGAACACTGGAGTGGGTTGCCATTTCCTTCTCCAATGCATGAAAGTGAAAAGTGAAAGTGAAGTCGCTCAGTCGTGTCCGACTCTTAGCGACCCCATGGACGGCAGCCTACCAGGCTCCTCCGTCCATGCAGGAACTGCAGGATCTGATGACACATGAGAAGGGCAACCCTCCCCCACCCCCACAGACCCCCCCCTATTCTGCCTTCTGGAGTTCTGTGCTCCTGTCATGACTTTTCTATGTAAGAGTTGTGCAATTCGAGGAAAGCAACTTAACGTCCCTGAACCTCAGTTTCCTCTCCTCTATAGTGAGATGATATGGGCTGATAGCTCTGTTGGTAAAGAATCCGCCTGCAATGCAGGAGACCCCGGTTCGATTCCTGGGTTGGGAAGATCAGCTGGAGAAGGGATAGGCTGGAGTGGGTACTCCAGTATTCTTGGGCTTCCGTTGTGGCTGGGCTGGTAAAGAACCTGCCTGCAATGCGGGAGGCCAAGGTTCGATCCCCGGGTTGGGAAGATCCCCTAGAGAAGGGAAAGGCTACCCACTCCAGTATTCTGGCCTGGATAATTCCATGGACTGAAGTTCATGGGTTCACAAAGAGTCGGACACGACTAAGTGACTTTCACTACTTTCACTACTACGTTAACAGTGGAATGATAACAATCCCCATATCATGTGGTTATCAGAAGTATTAAGTAAAATTTAGAGATGCTGTCTGGAAACTCCTATATTGTACTTAGCACATAGGAGGGATCCAGAAACTGTTAATTCTCTTCCTCGTCATCTATTATCTTGATTCTCTTCCCCCACCCCAAATCTCCACAGTTCTGTCCTTCATTCCTATCATTTTGCCTTTTCATACTGTTCATGAACACCTTCCTCTCATTCCTGACTATTGTTCATTCTGCATTCTGCAAATACATTCTCCCTAATATGAAATTGATTGACTGTTAATGTGCAAGATCTTCTTTAAAACTTACATTTAAAACAATTATTTCAGTCTTGTATAAATCTGTTAGAACTAACACATTGAATATAGAATATCTAGGAAGTGCTGCCATATCAATAAACTCAACTAAATCCAAAAATATGTCTCTCTCTTATAATTCAGAGGACCATTTCATTACTTTGTCATTTATTTTCATATTCTCTTTATAGAATATAAATTGGGTTTTCAACTGCCTTTACCCCACTAGATCAGATAATCAATTTTAAATTATCATAATTTATTAAAATTCCAATGGCATTTTTCACAGAACTGGAACAAATAATCCTACATTTGTAAAAACCACAAAAGACCCTGAGTAGTCAAAGCAATCTTGAGAAAGAAGAACAATGCTGGAGATATCACACTCCTTGGTTCCAAACTATACTATGAAGTTATAATAATCAAAACTATATGGCACTGGCACAAAAACAGACATATAGGTATCAATGGAATAGAACAGACAGCCCAGAAATAAGCCTATTTTTATATGGCCAATTAGTTTATGACAGAGGAGCCAAGAATATACAGTGGGGAGAACACAGTGCCTCTAATAAATGGTGTTTTGAAAACTGAACAGACACATGCCAACGAGTGAGCTCAAAGTTATTTAAAAACATAAATGTAATACCCGAAACCATAAAACTCCTAGAAAAAAAAACATAGGCAATATATACTTTGACATCAGTCACAGTGACAAATTTTTTTGGATTCATTTCCTCAGGTAAAGGAAACAAAAGCAAAAGTAACTAAACAGTGCTATATCAAAGTAAAAAGTTTTTCCACAGTGAAGGAAACTAATAGATTACAGTGAACAATATCAGATTCATGATCTCTGAAGAAGATTTAGCTTTGTGATCAGGGACCAAGCTTAATCACTCAGAGCTTTTTTGTGTGGCAGAAGTTTTATTACAGTGACAAAGGACAGAGAAAGCTTCTGACATAAATATTGGAGGGGGGACAGAGTGTGCCCCCTGGCAAGTCTTAGCAAGGCCTTATATACTTTTGCCAGACTTACTCCCACAACATACATCTTATATTAATAAGATTAGAACTAACAATAGAAAGGTGGGGCTTCCCTGGTGGCTCAGAGGTTAAAACGTCTGCTTCCAATGCGGGAGACCCGGGTTCGATCCCTGGGTCAGGAAGCTCCCCTGGAGAAGGAAATGGTAACCCACTCCAGTATTCTTGCCTGGAGAATCCCATGGACGGAGAAGCCTGGTAGGCTACAGTCCATGCAGTCGCAAAGAGTCGGACACGACTGAGCGACTGAACGAACAGAACGGAACCAGAACCACTCCCAAATAAGATAACAGGATTAGTCAAAAGGTTCTTATTAAGGAGAAACATGTCCTCAAGCAAGATACATTTGTTGTTATAAATTCCTGAAAGATGATGCTGTGAAAGTACTGCACTCAATATGCCAGCAAATTTGGAAAACTCAGCAGTGGCCACAGGACTAGAAAAGGTCAGTTTTCATTCCAATCCCAAAGAAAAGCAATGCCAAAGAATGCTCAAACTACTGCACAATTGCACTCATCTCACACGCTAGTAAAGTCATGCTCAAAATTCTCCGAGCCAGACTTCAGCAATATGTGAACCATGAACTTCCAGATGTTCAAGCTGGCTTTAGAAAAGGCAGAGGAACCAGAGATCAAATTGCCAACATGCGCTGGATCATGGAAAAAGCAAGAGAGTTCCAGAAAAACATCTATTTCTGCTTCATTGACTATGCCAAAGCCTTTGACTGTGTGGATCACAATAAACTGTGGAACATTCTGAAAGAGATGGGAATCCCAGACCACCTGACCTGCCTCTTGAGAAACCTGTATGCAGGTCAGGAAGCAACAGTTAGAACTGGACATGGAACAACAGACTGGTTCCAAATAGGAAAAGGAATTTGTCAAGGTTGTATATTGTTACCCTGCTTATTTAATTTATATGCATAGTACATCATGAGGAACGCTGGGCTGGAAGAAGCACAAGCTGGAATCAAGATTGATGGGAGAAATATCAATAACCTCAGATATGCAGATGACACCACCCTTATGGCAGAAAGTGAAGAGGAATTAAAAAGCTTCTTGATAAAAGTCAAAGAGGAGAGTGAAAAAGTTGGCTTGAAGCTCAACATTCAGAAAACTAAGATCATGGCATCTGGTCCCATCACTTCATGGGAAATAGATGGAGAAACAGTGGAAACAGTGTCAGACTTTATTTTTTTGGGCTCCAAAATCACTGTGGATGCTGACTGCAGCCATGAAATTAAAAGACGCTTACTCCTTGGAAGGAAAGTTATGACCAACCTAGATAACATATTAAAAAGCAGAGACATTACTTTGCCAACCAAGGTCCATCTAGTCAAGGCTATGGTTTTTCCCGTGGTCATGTATGGATGTGAGATTTGGACTGTGAGGAAAGCTGATCGCCGAAGAACTGATGCTTTTGAACTGTGGTGTTGGAGAAGACTCTTGAGAGTCCCTTGGACTGAAAGGAGATCCAGCAAGTCCATTCTAAAGGAGATCAGTCCTGGGTGTTCATTGAAAGGACTGATGCTAAAGCTGAAACTCCAATACTTTGGCCACCTCATGCGAAGAGTTGACTCACTGGAAAAGACTCTGATGCTAGGAGGGATTGGGGGCAGGAGGAGAAGGGGACGACAGAGAATGAGATGGCTGGATGGCATCACCAACTTGATGGACATGAGTTTGAGTGAACTCCGGGAGTTGGTGATGGCCAGGGAGGCAGGGCGTGCTGTGATTCATGGGGTCGCAAAGAGTTGGACACGACTGAGGGACTGAACTGAACTGAATCCTTAGTACAGAGCTTAAGGAAAAAAATACCCTTGAGCCATTAGCTCCAAGCTTAAAGAAACAATGTTTTATGTGACTAAAACAAAGGGATGCAGGAAAAAAGTTTGTCCTTTTCTCCTGCTTGAGAACTCTGGACCCCTTTCTCCTTCTCAAGAGCCCCGTACTCCTTATCAAACTACCTAAGAGTTAACTCTCCCAAAGCTATCAAAAAAACCAAAAGGAAATGTACTGAATGGAAGAAGATATTTACAAATAGTATTTCCACTGAGGAGCTAATATCTAAAATATACAATAAACTCATACAGCTCAATATATAAAAAATAATATAGTTCAGGATGGGGGACACATGTACACCCATTGGTGATTCATGTCAATGTATGGTAAAAATGACTACAACATTGTAAAATAATTAGCCTTCAATTAAAATAAATTAATTAAAAATAATATGAATAAAATATGAGCAGAAAATTTGAATAGACATTTTCCAAAGGAAGATATACAGATACCCAACAGATACATGGAAAGATGCTCAACACCCCTACTCATTAGGGAACTGCAACTCAAAATTAAAATGAGTTATCACCACATACCTATCAGAATGGCCGTTATCAAGAAGACAACAAAAAACAAATGTTGGTGAGAATATGGAGAAAAGAGAACCTTAATGAACCATTGGTGAGAATGAAAATTGGTGCAGCCAAGATGGAAAACAGTACAGAGATCCCTCAAAAAAACTAAAAGTAGAACTAGCATACAATCCAGCAATTACAACTTTGCATATTTATTTAAAAGAAAAAAGCCCCACTAATTTGAAAGATATATGCAAGTCAGTGTTCCTTGCATTATTTAAAATAGCTAAGAAATAGAAGCAAACTAAGTATCCATTGATAAATGAATGAGTAAAGATGTGGTATTTATGTATACAATGGCATCTTACTTAGCCCGAGACAAGAATGAAATCTTGCCACTTGCAGCAACATAGATGGAACCTGAGGACATTATGTTATGTGAAATAAGTCAGGCAGAAAAAGATAAAACTCTCTGATCTCACTTATATGTGGAATGCTTTTAAATAAACAAAACACAAACAGAGAACAAACTGGTGGTTAACAGAGAGGAGAGTGGTAGGGGAATGAGCCAAATAGGAGAAGGAGATTCAGAGGTACAAACTTCATTTATAAATTAAATAAGTCTCAGATGTGTAATATATAGCATAGGGAATATTGTTAATAATATTGCAATAATATTATAATGGCAGATGTTTGCTATACTTATTGTGGTTTTTACTTTTCAATGTGTATAAATGTTGATTCACTATGTGATACATTTGAAACCCATATGATTTTGTACATCAAGTATATTTCAATTTAAAAGAGAAAGAGGGAGAGAAACAACAGAGGCCATAATACAGAGTTAAAAACAAAAAAAGCCTGTCAGTATTGTCAACCAACAACACAAGAGAAGACACTACACATGGATATCACCAGATAGTCAATAACAAAATCAGATTGATTATATTCTTTGCAGCCGAAGACAGAGAAGCTCTATACAGTCAGCAAAAACAAGACCGGGAGCTGACTGTGGCTCAGATTATGAACTCCTTATTGCAAAATTCAGACTTAAAATGAAGAAAGTAGGTAAAACCACTAGACCATTCAGGTATGATCTAAATAAAATCCCTTACAATTATACAGTGGAAGTGACAAATAGATTCAAGGGATTAGATCTGAGAGTGCCTGAAGAAGTATGGATGGAGGTTCTGACCTTGAACAGGAGGCAGTGATCAAGACCATTCTCAAGAAAAGAGATGCAAAAAGGCAAAATGCTTGTCTGAGGAGGCCTTACAAATAGCTAAGAGGCTCTTTAGTTCTTCTTTGCTTTCTGCCAAAAGGGTGGTGTCATCTGCGTATCTGATGCTATTGATATTTCTAAAATATCAAAGAGAAGAAGAGAAGAGAAAGGCAAAGGAGAAAAGGAAAGATATACCCATTTGAATGTTGAGTTGCAAAGAATAGCAAGGAGAGATAAGAAAGCCTTCCTCAGTGATCAATGCAAAGAAATAGAGGAAAACAACAGAATGGGGAATGACTAGAGATCTATTCAAGAAAATTAGAGATACCAAGGGAACATTTCATGCAAAGATGGGCATAATAAAGGACAGAAATAGTATGGGCCTAACAACAGCAGATCTTAAGAAGCGGTGGCAAGAATATACAAAAAAACTATACAAAAAAGATCTTCATGGCCCAGATAACTGCGATGGTCTGATCACTCACCTAAAGCCAGACATCCTGGAATGTGAAGTCAAGTGGGCCTTAGGAAGCATCACTACCAACGAAGCTAGTGGAGGTGATGGAATTCCAGTTGAGCTATTTCAAATCCTAAAAGATGATGCTGTGAAAGTGCTACATCCTCGAGGCATGAGGGCATGCCAACCCAAAAGATGTGAACAGAAGAGAGAGGCTGGCAGCCCAATTTTGGCTCCTCTTTTTATGTTTTTTCTCCTCCCCTTGGGCCTGCCCTATGTAAACTGGGCTAGCCAGGAGTGCTGTTTGTTTTACCTGAGATCCTCACTCTGGTCCTCAGACCTTCCTTTGTTCTACTTTTACAAGCTTTTCCCTTTCTTGTCTTTTAGCCACTGCCATTCTGGACTCCTTTTTCCTATTCTATCTACCTAACAGATCGAAGTCTCAGGAGGGTGTTGCTGTCAAGTAGTCAGCTTCCCCTAGCTGGCCATCCTCTCACACATAGCTGTGTTCCTAGCCTAGGTGCCTCAGACCTTAAAACCACAGGAGCATTTTGTTCAGCACTCCCTCCACTGTGAGACAACCTCCTTGTCTATGTTCATCCATCTGATCTCAAGCTGGTACTGGTCCATGGGCAAAACAGAGAAGAGTGGGGTCAGCACTTTCCCCAGTTTAACCTTTCGCTTTTCTTATTGCAGTAAGTGATTTAAGTAAGGCTTGAGTATTACTTTTACTTTGGCATGTTGTCTTAAGCAGCTACTCTGACATCTGGCAGATCAGCTTTCTCTCCAGCTCAGCTGAGCTTCTGACAAGCTTAGAGAGCCAAGAAGTCAATTAACCACAATGCTCTCCTGGAACTCAAAAAGCCTGAAGATCCCACACAGTACCTTTGGGAGTTATCAAAGGAGTCTGCAGGGCATATTAGAAGGTTGCTAGTGAATTATTTGCAAGAGTCTAAATGTCCCATGGGGCACTTTGCTAGTCATGCATATGGATCTTTGGGAATGCCAGAGGAAGCCATGAGGCATTCTTAGGAGGGTGTTAGCGTATTTTTATATAAACTTTTCCATTCTGCGGGCAATTTCTGGTCCTCTTTAGTGCCTGACCACCACCAGATCATCCCCCAGCAGATCTCATATGGCTGGTCAGATAAGTGACCCAACAGAGAGGGTCAAAGAAAGGTAAGGAAGCAATATCCTAACCACTGTTTAGGGCTCTCCAGCAATGATATGGGGGTGGGAGTCATCACACAAGCTGAGTAACTTGAACAATATGTCCCTGGTGCCAATAAACACCCTGGTGTCAGCAAGTTGTTGAAACTTCAAGAGAGAAAAAAAAAGCGTAGTACCCTTCAAGATTACTTTGTCCAACAGCCCCCAAAGAGACCTTAGAAACTTAATTAGATCTCCCCAGAGGTAATCTGACTAAAGTTAATAAAGAGAGAGTGGCACAGTGTAGGGTGCTTTACTACAAACCCTGTCCTTCATAGTGCCTTTATGGCAGCCGTCGCCAGGGTAACAGAATGCAAACAGCAGCAGCAACAGCAGCTGTGACCTTCTGGTTGGGCCCCCCACCCTGCTCCCAGAAAGACTGGGCTCTGCTTGAACCGGCCCATCCTGCACGCCCCTAAGAGTCCCAGCCAGGAAGCAGCTGTTCACCCCAGTCAGTTGCCTCACCCACTCTCTGCTCCTTCTCCCTCTCCTGCTTCAGAGAACTTGTGGTCAAATCCAGGGAGGTAGCCTTGCTGGGGTCTCTATGTTGTCGGCCCCTGTGACTGATGCAGGTCCACCCCTCTCTGTGGACCTGGGAATAGAGGGAAAGGCCCAGGAGCTTTTCGTCTAAACTATAAGCTATTTTTTTCTTTTTCTTCTTTAAAACAACTACTTTTTGACTGAATTTATCTATTTTTTTAGACTTATTATTTTATATTGGAGTACCACTGATTAACAATGTGTTAGTTTCAGGTGCATAAAAAGTGACTCAACTATACATATATATGTATCTATTCTTTTTCAAATTATGTTCCCATTTAGGCTGTTACATAAAATTGAGGTGAGTTCCCTGTACTACATAGTAGGTCCTTGTTGGTTATCCATTTTAAATACAGTAGTGCGTACATGTCGATCCCAGGCTTCCCGGGTGGTTCAGTCTTAAAGAGTCCACCTGCCAATGCAGGAGACACAGATTCGATCCCTGGGTCGGGAAGATCCCCTGGGGAAGGAAATGACAACCCTCTCCAGTATTCTTGCCTGGTAAATCCCATGGACAGAGCAGCCTGGCAGGCTGCAGGCCATGGGGTCACAAAAGAGTTGGACACAACTTAGTGACTAAACAGCAACAACAACATGTCAATCCCAAACTCCCTAACTATCCCTCCTCCCTGCCTCCCACCTCTAGAATCATAAATTTGTTATCAAAGTCTGTGAGTCTGTTTCCTTTTGTAAATAAGTTCATTTATGTCATTTTTTAGATTTTTCTAATAAGCGATATCATATTTTCTCTGTCAGACTTACTTCACTATGTCAGTTGCTAGGTCCATCCATGATCATTTAATTCTTTTCAGTGGCTGGGTAATATTCCCTTGTATATATGTACCACATCTTCTTTATGCATTCTTCTGTTGATGGACATTTAGGTTGCTTCCATGTCTTGACTCTTGTAAATAGTGCTGCTATGAACATCAGAATGCATGTATCCTTTCAGACTGTGTTTTTCTCTGGATATATGCCCAGGAGTGGAATTGCAGGATCATATGACAGCTCTAATTTTAGTTTCTTAAGGAACCTCCATACTGTTGTCCAGAGTGGCTGCAACAGTTTACATCCCTACCAATAGTGTAGGAGGGTTCCCTTCTTTCTACACCCTTTCCAGCATTTAATGTTTGTGGATTTTCTCAGCCATCAAAAGAATGCATTTGAATCAGTTTTAATGAGGTGGATGAAATTGGAGCCAATTATACAGAGTGAAGTAAGCCAGAAAGAAGAACATCAATACCGTATATTAACGCATATATATGGAATTTAGAAAAATGGTAACCTGAACCCTGTATAAGAGACTGCAAAAGAGACATAGGCATTTAGAACAGTCTTTGGGACTCTGTGGGAGAGGGTGAAGGTGGAATGATTGGAGAGAATGGAATTGTAGCATGTATATTATCATAAGTGACCAGTCCAGGTTCGACGCATAAATTTTCCTCTGTTCAAAAAAAAAAAAATGTTTGTGGATTTTTTGATAGCCATTCTGACTGGTGTGAGGTGATATCTCATTGTAAGTTTTGATTTACATTTCTCTAATAGTTAGCAATGTTGAACATCTTTTCATGTGCCTCTTGGCCATCTGTATATCTTCTTTGGAAAAATGTCTATTTAGGTCTTCTGCCCATTTTTTTATTGGATTGTCTATTCAGCATAGTTTTGGAAGTTCTAGCCATGGCAATCAGAGAAGAAAAATAAAAGGAATCCAAACCGGAAAACTGTCACTGTTTGCAGATGACATAATACTAAGAAAATGCTAAGGAGAATATCACTACAAAAATCTCAATAAAACTACTATAGCTTGTCAATGAATTTGATTAAGTTGCAGGTTAACAAATTAATACACAGAAATCTATTGTATTTCAATATACTAACAATGAAAGACCAGAAAGAGAAATTCAGGAATCAATTCCATTTACTCTTTCATTGAAAATAATAACATACCTAGGAATAAGCTCACCCTTGGACTGCAAGGAGATCCAACCAGTCCATTCTAAAGGAAATCGATCCTGGGTGTTCATTGGAAGGTCTGATGCTAAAGCTGAAACTCCAATACTTTGGCCGCCTCATGCGAAGAGTTGACTCACTGGAAAAGACTCTGATGCTGGGAAGGATTGGTGGCAGGAGGAGAAGGGGACGACAGAGAATGAGATGGCTGGATGGCATCACCAACTTGATGGACATGAGTTTGAGTGAACTCCGGGAGTTGGTGATGGACAGGGAGGCCTGGTGTGCTGTGATTCATGGAGTCGCAAAGAGTTGGTCATGACTGAGCGACTGAACTGAAGGAGATAAAAGACCTGCAGTCCAAAAACTATAAGATGCTGATGAAAGAAATCAAAACAAAACAAACAGATGGAAAGATATACCATGGCCTTGGATTCGAAGAATCAATATGGTGAAAATCACTGTACTATGCCAGGCAATTTGCAGATTTGATGCAATTGCCATCAAATTACCAATGGCATTTTTCACAGAACTAAAGCAAAAAAAGCATTTACAATTTGTATAGAAACACAGAAGACCCCAAATAGTCAAAACAATCTTGAGAAAGAAAAGCAGATATGGAGGAATCAGGCTCCCTGTCTTCAAACTATACTACAAAGCTATAGTCTTATGACTATAACAGTATGGTACTAGCACAAAAATAGAAATATAGATCAATAGAACAGGACAGAAAATCCAGAAATAAACCCTCATGCCTATGATCAATTAATCTACGACAAAGGAGGCAAGGCTATACAATAGAGGAAAGACAGTCTCTTCAATAAATGGTGCTGGGAAAACTGGACAGCTACATGTAAAAAAAAAGTGAAATTAAATCTTTCTTTAACATCATACACAAAAATAACCTCAAATGGATTAAAGACCTAAATTTGACACCGGATACTATAAAACTCATAGAGGAAAACACAGGCAGAACACTCTTGACATAAATCACAGCAATGTCTTTCTCAATCTGTCTCCCAGGATAATAGAAATTAAAAACAAAAATAAACAAATAGGACCCAATTAAACTCAAAAGTTTTGCATAGCAAAGGAAACCATAAACAAAACAAAAGCAACCCATAGAATGAAAGAAAATAATTGCAAATGATGTGGTCAACAAGGGATTAGTCTCCAAAATTTACAAACAGCTCATGCAGCTTAATATCATCAAAAGAAATAGTTTTTCTTTTAATTGAGGTCTAAGTGATATATAACATTATATTAGTTTCCAGTGTAAAATACAATGATTTGGTGTTTATATACCTTGTAAAATGATCACCACAACGTCTAGTTAACATCTGTCACCTTACATAGTTACAAATTTGTTTTCCTTGTGATAGCATTTACTTTCTTAACAACTTTAAAATATGAAATAGAGTATTAACTATAGTCACTGTGCTGTATGTCCCCATGACTTATTTATTTTAAAACTGAAATTTATATTTTTTATCCCTTTTACCCATTGTTGGTTATCTATTTCATATATAGTAGTGTGTATATGTTAATCTCAAACTCTTAACTTATCTTTCCTCTCCAATTTTCCTCTTTGGTAACCATAAATTTGTTTTCTAAGCCTGTGAGTCTGTTTCTGCTTTGTAAATAAGTTCATTTGCATGATTTTTTTCTTATTCCACATACAAGTGATATCATATGATGTTTGTTTTCTCTAAATGACTTCAGTTCAGTTCAGTTCAGTTCAGTCGCTCAGTCGTGTCCGACTCTTTGCGACCCCATGAATCACAGCATGCCAGGCCTCCCTGTCCATCACCAACTCCCGGAGTCCACTCAAACTCATGTCCATCAAGTCGGTGATGCCATCCAGCCATCTCATTCTCTGTCGTCTCCTTCTCCTCCTGCCCCCAATCCCTCCCAGCATCAGGGTCTTTTCCACTGAGTCAACTCGTCGCATGAGGTGGCCAAAGTTTTGGAGTTTCAGCTTTAGTATCAGTCCTTTCAATGAACACCCAGGACTGATCTCCTTTAGAATGGACTGGTTGGATCTCCTTGCAGTCCAAGGCACTCTCAATGATAATCTCTAGGTCCACCATGTTGCTGCAAATTTATTTCATTTTTTTATAACTGAGTAATATTCCATTGTATCCATGTGCCACATGTTCTTTATCCACCCCTCTGTCAATGGACATTTAGGTTGCTTCCATGACTTGCTTACTGTAAACAGTGCTGCAATTAACATTAGAGTGCATGTATCTTTTCGAATTATGGTGTTCTTCAGATATATGCCCAGGAGTGGGATTGCTGGGTCATGTGGTATTTTTAGTTTTTTAAGGAAGCTCCATACTGCTATACATTGTGATTATACCAATTTACATTCCCACCAACAGTGTAGGAGGGTACCCTTTTCTCCATACCCTCTCCAGCATTTATTGTTTGTAGACTTTTTGATGATGGTCATTCTGTTTGTATTTTTCTATCTGACTTTTTTCACTTAGCTTAATGCCCTCAAGGATCATCTGTTTTCATAAAATGCAAGATTTCATTCTTTCCTATGCCTGAATTATAATATGTATGCCATATTTTTTGTCCACTCATTCATTAATGAACATATAGATTTTTCCATACTGGGGCTAATGTATATTGTGAATAATGCTGCTATGAACATGGCCATATGTATCTTTTTGAATTAGTGTTTTTGTTTCCTTCAAATAAATACCCAGAAGTGGAATTGCTAGATCACACAGTAGTTTCATTTTTAATTTTGTGGAAACGTTATACTATTTTACATAGTGGCTACACTGGAAGGACTGATGCTGAAGCTGAAACTCCAATACTTTGGCCACCTCATGCGACGAGTTGACTCACTGGAAAAGACTCTGATGCTGGGAGGGATTGGGAGTGGGAGGAGACAGGGACGACAGAGAATGAGATGGCTGGATGGCATCACCAACTCGATGGACATGAGTTTGAGTGAACTCCGGGAGTTGGTGATGGACAGGGAGGCCTGGTGTGCTGTGATTCATGGGGTCACAAGGAGTTGGACATGACAGAGCGACTGAACTGAACACCAATTTTATTCCCAGCAACAAGTCACAAGCACTCCCTTTTCTCTATGTACTCACCAACACGTTGTTTTCTTTTTGATAATAGTCATTCTACCAAGTGTGAGGTGGCATCTCATTATGATTTTGATTTGTATTTCTCTGATGATTAGTGATGCTGAGCACTTTTTCATGTACCTGTTGACTAACTGTATGTCTTCTTTGGAAAAATATCTATTCAGACCTTCTGCCCATTTCTTAATCACGATGTTTTGCTCTTGAGTTGCAAGAGTTCTTTATATATCAATATTTTAGATATTAACCCTTGAATATATGATTTGCAAATACTTTCTCTCATTCAATAGATTGCCTTTTCATTTTGTGAATGGCTTCCTTTGCTGTGCAGAAGCTTTTTAGTTTTACATAGTCTCACTTGGTTTTGTTTCTTTTCTTTTTTTGCTTTTTCTTTTTATGTTGGATTCAAAACCTTATTACCAAGCTCTATATGAAGTAGCTTACCATCTATGTTTCTTCAAGTTTATTGTTGCCCATCTTAAATTTAAGACTTTAATATGGTTTGATTTAATACTTTTGTATAGTGTAAGATAATAATCTGATTTCATTCTTTTGGCATGTAGCCATACAGTTTTCCCAATACTATTTATTGAAGGGATTGTCTTTTCCCCATTGTGTAGTCTTGGCTCCTTTGTTGTAAATTAATTGACCATTTATGTGTGGGTTTATTTCTGAGGGCTGTATACTATCCCACTGATCTATGTGTCTGTTTTTGTGTCAGTACCATGCAGTTTTGATTTATACAGCCTTATGATATACTTTGAAATCTGGGAGCATGATGCCTTCACCTTGCTTCTTTCTCAAGATTGCTTTGGCTGTTTGAAGTCTTTTACACTTCTTTACACATTTTAGGATTGTTTGTTCTATTTCTATGAAAAATGCCTTTGGAATTTTGGTAAATTCTTTTGGGTAGTATGAACATATTAACAATATTAATTTTTCTAATCCATGTGTATGGTATAGTTTTTCACTTATTTGTGTCTTCTACAATTTATTTGATCAATATCTTGTAGTTTTCCTTATACAGGTCTTTCATCTTTTTGGTTTAATTTATTCCTAGGTATTTTATTCTTTTTGGTGCAAGTGTAAATGGATTTTCTCTTAATTTCTCTTTCTGATAACTTGTTATTAGTAAATAGAAGCACAACATATTTTTGTACATTGATTCTGTATCCTGCAAACTTACTAAATTCTTGTATTATTTCTAACAGCTTCTTAATGGAGTCATATATATACATATATATATATATATATATATATATATATATATATATATATAAAACATCTTGTCATGTGCAAATAGTGAGGGTTTTCCTTCCTCCTTTCCAATTTGGATGTCTTTTATTTCTTTTGCTTGCTTAATTGCTCTAGCTAGGACTTATAATACTATGTTGAATAAAAGTGGTGAAAGTGAGTATCCTTGTCTTATACCTGCTCTTGGAGGAAAAGTTTTCAGCTCTTTATCATTGAGTATGATATTAGTTGTGCGATTGTCATATGCTGTCCTTTATTATGTTGAGGTACATTCCCTCTATACTCTATTTTTTGAGATTTTTTTGCCATAAGTGGTGTTAATTTTGTCAAATGATTTCTGCATCTATTGAGATGATCATCTATTGAGGTAATTTTTATCATTCATTTTGTTAATGTGGTATATTGCATTGATTGATTTTCAGATGTTGAACCATCCTTGCATCCCTGGAATAAATCCCACATGATAATGGTATGTTATCCTTTTAATGTCTTTATTGCTGAGCTTGGTTTGCTAATATTTTATTGAGGACTTTTACCTCTATGTTCATCAGAGATTCAGCCTATAATTTTCTTTACTTGTAATGTCCTTGCATAGTTATATCAGAGTAATGCTGACCTTCTGAAATGAGTTTGGAAGAATTCCCTTCTCTTCAATATTCTAGGAGTTTGAGAAGAATTGGTATTAATTCTGTTTTTTAATGTTTGAAAGAATTTATCAGTGCAACCTGGAGTTTTATATGTTGAGAAGTGTTTCTACTATTATTATTACTAATTCAATCCCCTTATTAGCAATATGTCAAGATTTTCTATTTCAATCTTTGGTAGGTTGCATGTTTCTAGGAATTTATCCATATCTTCTAGGCTGTCAGATTTGTTAATCTGTTGTAACAAATTTGTTGACAACAAATTTGTTGATTTGTTGATCTGATTTGTTGTAAGCCCATATGATCTTTTGTATTTCTGTAGTAGCAATTGTAATATCCCCTCTTTCCTTTCTGATTTTATTTACCTGAGCTTTTTTCTCTTTTTTCCTTGTTGAGTCTAGCTAAAGGCTTGTCAATTTTGTTTATTTTTCCAAAGAACCAACTCTTATTTTCATTGATCTTCTCTATTTTCTTTTTAGTCTCTATTTCATTTATTTCTGCTTGATTTTTGTAATTCTTCTCTTTTTACTAACTTTGGGCATATGTGTTCTTTATTTGTAGTTCCTTTAAGTTTAATGTTAGGTTGTTAGCCAGAACGTGGAAACAACCTAAATGTCCATCGACAGTTTAACTTATCCACTTTTGCTGTATAGCAGAAACTAACACAACATTGTAAAGCAACTATCCTCCAGTTAAAAAAAATATGTTAGGTTGTTTATTTGACATTTTATTGTTTCTTGAAGTAGGCATTTACTGTTTCTCTCTTAGAACTGGTTTTGCTGCATCCCCTAAATTTCATTTCAATTCATTGTATTTCCAATTTTGTTTGTGTTACGGTATTAGTAAATTTTTTCTTTGATTTCTCTTCTATTTGGTAGTTCTTATATTTCTATTTCTTTGTTGAAGTTCACACTCTGTTCATCCATACTCCTGAGTTTGATGAACATCTTTACTTTTACTTTACCATTACTTTCAACTCTTTATCAGCTTTAAATTATTTATCTTCATTTCATTAAGATTTTTTTCTGAGACTTTATCTTTTTTAAAACTTAGGAACATATTCCTATGTTTCTTCATTTTGCTTGATCCTCTATGTTGACTTCTATTCATTAGATGAACCAGGTACCTCTCTCAGCCTTGAAGTAGTGGCCTTAGATAGAGGATGAACCTTGTCATTCAACCCTTCCCTAGATCTTGGTTCTCTCTCAAACAATTGTGATTGTCCAAGCAAACTATTATAATTTTCATAGCTCCAAGTAGTTGAGGCTGTGCTGAGACCTGTCAGTGTCCCAATAGGTAGAATCTCATTTGGGACATAGATTCAGGCTGATTGGAATCCAGATCCTCAGGAAGCAAAATTTAAAGTATGCAAATAAATACAGTATTCTGGCTACCAAAGCCAGGCAATTTGGAGGGGTCCCCTGGGCAGCAGTCTCAGAAATTGGGTCTCCAGATAAGTATAAGCTCTTTTATTGGAGATACTGGCAAGCTTTAGCAAGGCAGAGGGAGAACACAAAGATGGCATCTACTGTCCTACATTCCCTGAGAGCAGCTCCATAAACTCCTAGGTATGAGTCAAAACTGAAGCTTACACCTCAAGCCAATGCTCCAGAACAATCTAGGAAGCTTCTTTCACAGAAAGACTGGAGGTGCATTTCAGTCCATTGTTTCTGCAGTCTTCTGGGGGGATAGCTTGTAAAGAAATGTTTCTCTGATTGCCACTCTCCCATGAGACCCAGGAACACAATTTTCCCTGGCCACAAAAACCAGGGCCCCAGACATGCATAAGCGTGCCCCTCTGAGAGATAGTGTTGCTCCTGAGCACAGCAGAGGGAGAATGTAAAGACAGCACCCATTCTTTGAGGTCTGTAGAAAGGATTACAGTCATGCCTCAGATATGTACTTAGTTAGAAGCTTGCCCCTCAGTCTGCATCTATGATGATTAACTAACAGGCTTATTTCACAGAGACTGAGCTCCTGGCTCTGCTGCTTCTTGTTGTGCCCTGGAGATGCTAACTATTTAAGGACTATTTTTCTGTTCGTTAAAATCCTGTGGGACCCAGAACCAGGCTGTGTTAAGGCATTCCCTGGTGGCAGTTGTAAGAATCTGGGCACCAGGCAACAATATAAGATCTTTCCTGGGAGATACCAGTGAGCTGTAACAAGGCAGAGGGAGAGTGCAAAGATAATTTCCACTGGCCCCTGTTCCCTGAAATTACTTCTTAGGGCACTAAATGTGTGTTAAACCAGAAGTTTTCCCCTGAGACCAAAGTTCCTGGATAAGCAAATAAGCCTATTTCAAATACCAGGGTATGTTCAGCTACTGTCTGTGCAATGCCTTATGGGTGGTAGACTGCTAAAAACTAAAAACTGTCTCTCTGATTGATACAGTTCCATGGTACCATGAACACAATTTCTCTTGGCCTCAAGAACCAGGAAATAAAGGGGCATACTCTAGCCACAAAAATCAGGACAGCAAATTTGTGTAAAACTCCATCCCTGAGTTACTGGTGCTCTGGAACATGGCAGAGGGAGAATGTGAAACTGTTGTCCACCAGTTACAATGAGGCAGAGAGGAAGCATAAAGATGGTTCCCACCAGAAATAGAAAAACAAATTAAAAGATGGTACCTGCTAATAAGGTAAGGCAGAAAGTGAAAGTATTAGTCACTCAGTCATGTCCAACACTTGTGACCCTGTGAACTATAGCCCATCAGGCTCCTCTGTAAGGCAGAGGGAGAGTACAAAGATGGCTCCCTACAGTCCTTGTTTCCAGAGAGCATTCCAGCAGACTCTTAGATATGTGAGTTAAATAAGGTACCTGACCCTCAGATCAATACTTTAGTACACACAAACCTCTTATACTTAGCCTCTGAATGCAACTGCCGACCTCTGAGCTAAGCCCTAGGGTAGTGAACACAAGCACTTAAGCCCTTTTAGATCCATTTCTCACATTGCTATAGTCTCATAGGTCTCATGGATATGAGTCTCTAGGTCCATCACATCTCTTGGTTTTTAAAGCTAGATGTTTTGGGGTTCACCTCTTAGGTGCAAGTCTTAAAAGTTTGGGTGCCCAATGTAGTGTTCAAATCCTTTGCTACTCAGGGAGAAGCTCCAGGTTTTGAATCCCATGCCAGTTATGGGTCACCATGTTAGCACACATGTGAGGGATGGCTTTTATGGCAAGACTGTATTCCAGTCTCTTCTACCCACTTTTATGTGGTTTCTTTCTTGCTTGCTTGATGTATAGTCATTACTCAGCCAGTCTTTCGGTTTTTTCCCAGAGGAAATTGTTCCATATGTAGCTACAGGCTCATTGTGTCCATGTGAGAGGATAAGTTCAGAATCTTCCTGTATAGCTAACTTGAACCAGAATCTGACCTCTCAGCTTTCAAATACAAATAACACTCAGGTCAAGCCAATGGCCCTCTGTTACCAGGGGGATCAGAATTCCTACGCAAAGGTTAAAATTTAGTAGAGAGGTGAAAAATTAAACTTTCTAATTTTCTAACTATCATTTCATAGATGACTGTTCTCCACACAATTACAGGCACCAAGGTGAGAGAAAAGTAGATAATACCTTCTGATTTGGAGCCTAAAGCCACCACCATTAAGACCCTTGCTTAAGTTTGACAATGGCAGGATCCCTTAAAGCTTCTACAAATCTGTTTTTATGACTCCCATGAATGAATGTTTTATTGGTATTAACATATTGTCTATGTGCATCTCTGATAGCTTTTGCCTTCAAGCCCTGATGGGAATTGCTACAGTTAAGTCCATTTTAGTGGGACATATGGAAAACCATAAATTTATGTGACTCAGGTTATAGCTAATGGTGTGGAAATTTGATCAGACCACTATCAAGGCTCAGACTGGTATACAAAATGAGGTTTATTGTGGGGTAGAAACATTTAAATAAAAATCAGTTCTGTTGATAATAGACTTTGTATTACCAATACAGATGCTCACTAGAAAGGCCTCTAATAATGGTGAGGGAAAGCATAATCAACTAGCAGACTATACTTGTCAGCTAAATCAGGAGAATGAAGTGTCTTCTACCCTAAAGCAGCTGGATTTACAATAGCTTGCCTCCTGGATGCCACTGCCATTTGATAATGCTGAAAGAGCACAGAAAAGCTGTTGCACTGGGCAAAGCCTCAGTTCAGTGAAGTTCAGTCACTCAGTCGTGTCCGACTCTTTGCGACCCCATGAATCACAGCACGCCAGTCCTCCCTGTCCATCACCAACTCCCGGAGTTCACTCAAACTCATGTCCATCAACTCGGTGATGCCATCCAGCCATCTCATTCTCTGTCATCCCCTTCTCCTTCTGCCCCCCCAATCCCTCCCAGCATCAGAGTCTTTTCCAGTGAGTCAACTCGTTGCATGAGGTGGCCAAAGTATTGGAGTTTCAGCTTCACATCAGTCCTTCCATGAACACCCAGGATTGATCTCCTTAAGAATGGACTGGCTGGATATCCTTGCAGTCCAAGGGACTCTCAAGAGTCTTCTCCAGCACCACAGTTCAAAAGCATCAGTCCTTTGGTGATCAGCATTCTTCACAGTCCAAATCTCACATCCATACATGACCACTGGAAAAACCATCGCCTTGACTAGACGGACCTTGGTTGGCAAAGTAATGTCTCTGCTTTTTAATATGCTATCTAGGTTGGTCATAACTTTCCTTCGAAGGAGTAAGTGTCTTTTAATTTCATGGCGGCAATCAGCATCCGCAGTGATTTTGGAGCCCAAAAAAGTAGAGTCTGACACTGTTTCCACTGTTTCTCCATCTATTTGCCATGAAGTGATGGGACCAGATGCCATGATCTTAGTTTTCTGAATGTTGAGCTTCAAGCCAACTTTTTCACTCTCCTCTTTCACTTTCATCAAGAGGCTCTTTAGTTCCTCTTCACTTTCTACCATAAGGGTGGTGTCATCTGCATATCTGAGGTTATTGATATTTCTCCCAGCAATCTTGATTCCAGCTTGTGCTTCTTCCAGCCCAGCATTCCTCTTCATGTATTCTGCATATAAATTAAATAAGCAGGGTGACAATATACAGCCTTGACGGACTCCTTTTCCTATTTGGAACCAGTCTGTTGTTCCATGTCCAGTTCTAACTGTTGCTTCCTGACCTGCATATAGGTTTCTCAAGAGGCAGGTCTGGTGGTCTAGTATACCCATCTCTTTCAGAATTTTCCACAGTTTATTGTGATCCACACAGTCAAAGGCTTTGGCATAGTCAATAAAGCAGAAATAAATGTTTTTCTGGAACTCTCTTGCTTTTTCCATGATCCAGCGCATGTTGGCAATTTGATCTTTGGTTCCTCTGCCTTTTCTAAAACCAGCTTGAACATCTAGAAGTTCACGGTTCATGTATTGCTGAAGCCTTGCTTGGAGAATTTTGAGCATGACTGCACTAGCGTGTGAGATGAGTGCAATTGTGCGGTAGTTTGAGTATTCTTTGGCATCGCCTTTCTTTGGGATTGGAATGAAAACTGACATTTTCAAGTCCTGTGGCCACTGCTGAGTTTTCCAAATTTGCTGGCACATTGAGCGCAGCACTTTTACAGCATCATATTTCAGGATTTGAGATAGCTCAACTGGAATTCTATCACTTCCACTAGCTTTGTTCGTAGGGATGCTCTCTAAGGCCCACTTGACTTCACATTCCAAGATGTCTGGCTCTAGGTGAGTGATCACACCATCATGAATATCTTGGTCGTGTAGATCTTTTTTGTACAGTTCTTCTGTGTATTCTTGCCACCTCTTCTTAATATCTTCTTCTTCTATTAGGTCCACACCATTTCTGTCCTTTATCAAGCTCATCTTTGCATGAAATATTCCCTTGGTATCTCTAATTTTCTTGAAGAGATCTCTAGTCTTTCCTATTCTGTTGTTTTCCTCTATTTCTTTGCATTGATCACTGAGGAAGGTTTTCTTATCTCTCTGTGCTATTCTTTGGAACTCTGCATTCAGATGCTTATATCTTTCCTTTCCTCCTTTGCTTTTTGCTTCTCTTCTTTTCACAGCTATTTGTAAGGCCTCCCCTGATGGCCCTTTTGCTTTTTTGCATTTCTTTTCCACGGGAGTGGTCTTGGTCCCTGTCTCCTGTACAATGTCACAAACCTCCGTCCATAGTTCATCAGGCACTCTATCTATCAGATCTAGTCCCTTAAATCTATTTCTCACTTCTACTGTATAATCATAAGGGATTTGATTTAGGTCATATCTCAAAGCCTAGCCAACACTAAAAGCATTGCCTAAGGACAGATTCTCCAAGCCATGGGCTGGGACATTGTTAGCAGGTTAATCACATTGAGCCTCTGGTCACATCTGGAGAGGTTCACTGGATCCTGACTGCTGCAGAGACTTTCTCTGGGGTTTGGCCTAGCCATTTATAGATATTTCACTGACTTGGCCACATTACCCTAGACCTACAAAGCCACATTAGTTTCCTGTACAGGTTTCCTGAACACTATCCATCTAATAATGTCTTCAGATTTGTGACCCAAGTACACATCAATGGACCCAATCATAGGGTATATAAAACAATCTCATGCTTCATATCACCCGCAAAGCACAGATGTAATTAGAAAATTTAAAGGATAGGCTTATGCAGCTGACAAGATGGAACAAAATAATACCAGCTTGGATTACATATCTCAAGTAAGTAGTCTAGGCTATCAACACACCAATTCTGCCCCTCCCCCAAAGGCCCTTATGCCATATGTTTGATCATGCTATCTACCTTCTTCCTTCAGTTATGTATCCTTCTTTTATAGTATTGACACTTTGATCTATGTAGTAGACATTGCAAGGACCTTCTATATCGTCTTACATTTTTCTGAAGACCCAAATAGGTGGGAAATCAAAATAGCATTTAAACATTTACTGGTTCACTATAAATGATGCAACTCAGGAATAGTGAAGTAGAAGAAATGTATAAGCTAAGATATGGGGTAGTTTCATGGAGCTTCCATGCCCTTCCAGTATTTTGATGCCGGGAAACCTAGAGGCTTCCCATATCCTGTCGTTTAGGGATTTTTCATGGAGACATAAGAGAAGTGGATTTGATCCCTGGGTCAAGAAGAAGATCCCCTGGAAGAGGCATGGCAACCTACTCTAGTATTCTTGCCTGGAGAATCCCATGGACAGAGGAACCTGGCAGGTTACAGTCCACAGGTTCACAAAGAGTAGGACATGACTGAGGTGACTTTGCATGCATGCATACATGGAGATTTAATTATGTGGACACCATTGATAAAGTCATTGGCCATTGGTGATTAAAATCAATCTCCAACCCCTCTCCCCTCCCTAGAGATTAGTACATGAGACTGAAAGTTCCAAACCTCTAATAATGGCTTGGTCTTCCGGGTGACCAGCCCCAATCCTGAAGCTATCTAGGGTCTAACCAAGAGTCATCTCATTAGCATAAACTCAGGTATGGTTTAAAGGGGCTTGCTATAAGTAACAAGATAAGTTTCTATCACCCCTATGACTCAGAAAATTCCTAGGGTTTTAGGAGATTCTGTGTCAGAAACTGGGGATATGCTTCCCATTTTTACCACATTTGTGTAAATTGCTTGCCCCTTCAGGACTTGCTCAAGGCAAATCTTCCACTTCCCAGCTATACCACTATCATTTGTTGATGAAATTCTATTGTTTACCTCCAACTTTATGGTTTAATGGATTAAGCAACACTCAATTCATCAGGGTTATTTCTGATTACATGAGTGTTTGGTGACCCATGGTCAAGCATCAGTTTGTTCTAGAGTTCAAGATCAGAAAAGAAGTTGCTGCTAAAAGGACAGTGATGAAGGGAAATCTCAGTAGCCAAGACTTCAATTACTTACTTTCCTTGAAATGAAACATGAAAAGAAATATGCTGCTGCTGCTGCTGCTAAGCCACTTCAGTCGTGTCCGACTCTGTGTGACCCCAGAGATGACAGCCCACCAGGCTCCCCCGTCCCTGGGATTCTCCAGGCAAGAACACTGGAGTGGGCTGCCATTTCCTTCTCCAATGCATGAAAGTGAAAAGTGAAAGTTAATAAATATGTATTTACCCTAATTAATGGACAAAGGTTAATGTTTTGCCTGAATGTTTGGGAACATGGTAAGGACATGAATACAAAACAGTTAATAAGGAGGTCTGAGGAAGGGGTATGTATGTAACTCTCTGCAAATGATCATGGAGCATGAAGATATTTCTGTCCCATATGAATCCTTACCAAAGAGCAATATTAGCAGAATGTAAATTTAATAATTAGGAGGATAAGATAATGCAAACTGTGGATGTCAATAAGTCACTTTTCCCAGATATTCCTGTCCTTGCCAAGATGAGATCATGAAGAAAGTGGCTATATCAAAAATTCTAAAGTTTATGCATGGGCTCAGAAACATGGACCTCTATTCAAGTTCAATGTGACCACAAGTACAGCAGATACCAACACTGAGATTCAAATAAGGCGTTGCACCTCAGGTTAACTAACAAGTTATTTGGTTTTACCTTGTTTACATTGGACCACATACGTTATAGAAAGGGCATTGTTTTGTCCTCACAGGAATAGACATTAACTCTAAATGTGGCTTTGTCTTCCTTGTCCATAGTGCTTTTGCCAAAACTATCATCTGTGGACTTAGACTGCCATATCTACCATCATGATATCCTACATAGCATCAATTCAGTTCAGTTCAGTCATGTCTGATTCTTTGCTTCTGACAAAAAAGAACAAATTTCAAACCAAGCTAAATGTGGTCATGGGCTGATACCCATGAAACTCAGAGGTCTGACCATATTTCCCATCACTTTGAAATAGCTGGTCTAACAGCAAGTGATAGGGCCTTTTGATGACTCAATTTCAGAACCAGATAGATGACAACACTTTGTAGAGTAGGACAAGCCCTTTGTGATGGTATATGCTCTAAATCAGCATTCAAAATGTGATGTAGTTTCTCCCGTAGTCTGGATTCACAGGTTGGGGAATCAAGGAGTGAAAATGAGTGTGAATCCTCTCATTTAGTTCAGTTCAGTTCAGTCCAGTCACTCAGTTGTGTCTGACTCTTTGCGACCCCATGAATCACAGCACGCCAGGCCTCCCTGTCCACCACCAACTCCCAGAGTCCACTCAAACTCATGTCCATCGAGTCGGTGATGCCATCCAGCCATCTCATTCTCTGTCATCCCCGTCTCCTCCCACCCCCAATCCCTCCTAGCATCAGACTCTTCCAGTGAGTCAACTTGTCGCATGAGGTGGCCAAAGTATTGGAGTTTCAGCTTTAGCATCAGTCCTTCCAATGAACACCCAGGATTCATCTCCTCCAGAATGGACTGGTTGGATCTCCTTGCAGTCCAAGGGACTCTCAGGAGTCCTCTCCAGCACCATTACTCCCCTATTAATCCACTGGCATAATTCTTGCTTCCTGTCCCTATGAACTAGGCTCTCCTGGTTCAAATGAATGAACACTTCCACTGAGGTGATACAACAATGGTTCCACTGAACTTGTAGTTGATATTGCCATCTGGCTACCTTGGTGCCACTGAATGAATAGGAAAAAAGAGTACTAATTGAGGTGGTAGATCCTGACCATCAAGAGGAAATGGCATTGCTACACAAAATGGGGATTTGTAATGCAGGAGTTTCCCGGGGATGCCTCTCAGTACTGCTATACATGAGCAGGACCCTATGGGGCCTTCCTAGGGACACATCCCCAGGTCCTTTGCTAGTCTCTTATCTGTAGAGAAGGCCTCCTATGCCTTCCCTGAGTTCCAGTCAAGCAAGACAAAATAATAGTACTTCAACCATTAAACAAAGTAAAGGACATTTAGTTCCTCTTCAAGGGCTATAAATAATATTCTGAGCCAAGTCCTTTGAGCTGTTTTACAGATACTGAAACCCCATCACCACCAGGTGGAAGAAGTTAACTGCATGCTGCCCACAAACACATAGACCTCAGAATGGTTGGAATCAGAAGATTGATGATGTGCACTCCCAATTACCTCACCAGAAATCAATCAGAAGAATGTCCACAAGCTGATCACATACCCCACAACCCACCACCCCACTCCCTCACCCTGTCTTTAAAAACCTTTCCTTGAAAGCCATTGGGGAGTTTGTACCTTTTGAGCACTAGCTATGTGGACTCCTTACTTGGTGCCCAGTAATAAATGCTGCACTGTCCTTCACCACAGCCTGGTGTCAGTAGATTGGCTTTATTGCATACAGGCAAGCAGATCCAAGTTTGGTTCAGTAACATTCCTATGTCCTGTGAACAAAATCAATGGAAAACTATAACAGCCCATACAAACAGAACTGCTAATAGTCCAGACCCTCTAGAAAGGAAAAATTAGGTCATTCCACCAGGCAAGGAAATTAACCCAGCTAAGGGACTTGCTTATAGCAATGAGAATATGAAATGAGTAGTAGAAGAAGATTGTATATTTTGGAGATTAATTCTTTGTCAGTTGTTTCATTTGCTATTATTTTCTCCCATTCTGAAGGCTGTCTTTTCACCTTGCTTAGAGTTTCCTTTGCTGTGCAGAAGCTTTTGATTTTAATTAGGTCCCATTTGTTTATGTTTGCTTTTATTTCCAATATTCTGGGAGGTGGGTCATGGAGGATTCTGCTGTGATTTATGTCAGAGAGTGTTTTACCTACGTTCTCCTCTAGGAGTTTTATAGTTTCTGGTCTTACATTTAGATCTTTAATCCATTTTGAGTTTATTTTTGTGGATGGTGTTAGGAAGTGTTCTAGTTTCATTCTTTTACAAGTGGCTGATCAGTTTTCCCAGCACCACTTGTTAAAGAGACTGTCTTTTCTCCATTGAATATTCTTGCCTCCTTTGTCAAAGATAAGGTGTCCATAAGTGCATGGATTTATCTCTGGGCTTTCTATTTTGTTCCATTGATCTATATTTCTGTCTTTATGCCAGTACCATACTGTCTTGATGACTGTGGCTTTCTAGTAGAGCCTGAAGTCTGGCAGGTGATTCCCCCAGTTCCATTCTTCTTCCTCAAGATTGCTTTGGCTATTCAAGGTTTTTTGTATTTCCATACAAATTGTGAGATTATTTGTTCTAGTTGGTGGGAATGCAAACTAGTACAGCCACTATGGAGAACGGTGTGGAGATTCCTTAAAAAACTGGAAATAGAACTGCCATATGATCCAGCAATCGCACTCCTGGGCATACACACCGAGGAAACCAGAATTGAAAGAGACACACGTACTCCAATGTTCATCGCAGCACTGTTTATAATAGCGAGGACATGGAAACAACCTAGATGTCCATCTGCAGAAGAATGGATAAGAAAGCTTTAGTACATATACACAATGGAGTATTACTCAGCCATTAAAAAGAATGCATTTAAATCAGTTCTAATGAGGTGGATGAAACTGGAGCCTATTATACAGAGTGAAGTAAGCCAGAAAGAAAAACACCAATACAGTATCCTAACACATATATATGGAATTTAGAAAGATGCAAATGATAACCCTGTATACGAGACAGCAAAAGAGACACAGGTGTATAGAACAGTCTTTGGGACTCTGTGTAAGAGGGCGAAGGTGGGATGATTTGGGAGAATGGCATTGAAACGTATATTATCATATGTGAAACGAATCACCAGTCCAGGTTCAACGCATGATACAGGATGCTCGGGGCTGGTGCACAGGGATGACCCAGAGGGAGGATAAGGGGAGGAGGGAGGTGGGAGGGGGGTTGAAGAAGGGGAACTCATGTACACCCGGGGCGGATTCATGTCAATGTATGGCAAAACCAACCAATATAATATTGTACAATAATTCAGTTCAGTTCAGTTCAGTCACTCAGTCGTGTCCGACTCTCCGCAACCCCATGAATCACAGCACGCCAGGCCTCCCTGTTCATCACCAACTCCCGGAGTTCACTCAAACTCATGTCCATCGAGTCGATGATGCCATCCAGCCATCTCATTCTCTGTCGTCCCCTTCTCCTCCCGCCCCCAACCTTTCCCAGCATCAGAGTCTTTTCCAGTGAGTCAACTCGTCGCATGAGGTGGCCAAAGTATTGCAGTTTCAGCTTTAGCATCAGTCCTTCCAATGAACACCCAGGACTGATCTCCTTTAGAATGGACTGGTTGGATCTCCTTGCAGTCCAAGGGACTCTCAAGAGTCTTCTCCAACACCACAGTTCAAAAGCATCAATTCTTCAGCAATCAGCTTTCTTCACAGTCCAAATCTCACATCCATACATGACCACGGGGAAAACCATAGCCTTGACTAGACGGACCTTTGTTGGCAAAGTATGTCTCTGCTTTTTAATATACTATCAAGGTTGGCCATAACTTTCCTTCCAAGGAGTAAGCGTCTTTTAATTTCATGGCTGCAATCACCATCTGCAGTGATTTTGGAGGCCCCCAAAAAATAAAGTCTGACACTGTTTCCACTGTTTCCCCATATATTTCCCATGAAGTGATGGGACCAGATGCCATGATCTTTGTTTTCTGAATGTTGAGCTTCAAGCCAGCCTTTTCACTCTCCTCTTTCACTTTCATCAAGAGGCTTTTGAGTTCCTCTTCACTTTCTGCCATAAGGGTGGTGTCGTCTGCATATCTGAGGTTATTGATATTTCTCCCAGCAATCTTGATTCCAGCTTATGCTTCTTCCAGCCCAGCGTTCCTCATGATATACTCTGCATAGAAGTTAAATAAGCAGGGTGACAATATACAGCCTTGACGTACTCCTTTTCCTATTTGAAACCAGTCTGTTGATCCTACAATAAAAAATTTTAAAAAAAGAAACAAAAAAAAAAAAAAGAAGAAAGTTGGTGAAAACACCAGTTATGACCACCAGGGTTTTCCAGTTGAAAACTCTAGGGCTATAATAGTCATGAGTATTTTTGCTTATTTTAATATCAATATATCTGTCTTTTATTAGTTATTTTTCTTCTGCCTTCCTTTCCCCTTATTCTTTCCTATTTATTAACATATAGCATATGGTAATAATGGTTAATTTTTTTAAATTTAGTTATTTTAATTGGAAGCTAATTACTTTACATTATTGTATTGGTTTTGCCATACATTGACATGAATCTGCCCCAGGTATACATGTGTTCCGCATCTTGAACCCCCCTCCCACCTCCCTCCCCATCCCATCCCTCTGGTTCATCCAAGTACACCAGCCCCGAGCATCCTGTGTCATGCATCGAACTTGGACTGGCGATTCATTTCACACAAGTTACCAGATGTTAAAGTGGTCTGAGAAGAAAAATGAGCATCTCACCCAAGATGGATGAAGGTAGTCGTACCTTCTTTTATGAAGGGAGTAAGCATGATTTTTACATGGGAGAGTTGCATTATGATAGGCTGAAGCATGGCTTTGCTCTTTTCTTTAGTTGAAGTGTGTATGGATGCCAACTTGACAAGGGCTGGACTATGAAAGCAGTAAAATGTGTCAACTTGGCCAAGCCAAACTACATTTCCCATAATTGTTTACTTTGCATGTTGCAAGTTAGGGTTGATCACCATAAAATGAAAATTTGACATGAAACAGTAGCCATGTTTTACTCCTGGAAGAATGATGTAGTCAGGCACCATGTTGTAGATCACACACTGCTGCTTCCCCTTGTTGACAATGGCAGTGGCCAGGCTCACAACTCAAGCATTCAGGGTCATATTCCTCTAGCTTCTCTAATTTCTGGGCCAAGTTCAAGAAGGACTTTGTAACAAAAGTTACATTTCTCCAGCAAATTTTTAGGGTTGATGATAGACAAATTCTGACATAGGGTCTAATGAAAGAAAGGAAGATGCAGGTTCCATCTTCTTGTGTGTTTCAAATTTTCCCTACATTTCTTGAGTTCATATTCATTCTTCCTTCCTGGCCTTGTGTCCTGTGAGTTGAGAATCAGCACCAGATGTAACAATAATGGCTGAATCAAAATTTTTTTACCAGTTTTTACAATAGTGTAAGTAAAATTCCATTGTATTTCTCTTCTTCCTGAGAGATAAAGTTAAGGACACTCTGAGAGGACAAGAGCATTTTGAAGGGGCAACATGAAAACTGTCCTTTCAAGTCAGGTGTCTGATGCCTTTCTTTTGGTGTACACCTTACATCCTTCCTCTTACTTTCTTGAGAAAAGCCCACTCAATGTGTCCTCTTCTGATGCTTTCAGATACATAGTTTGTTCAGTTCAGTCACTCAGTCATGTCCGACTCTTTGCAACCCCATGGACTGCAGCACGCCAGGTTTCACTGTCCATCACCAACTCCCTGAGCTGACTCTAACTCATGTCCATCGAGTCAGTGATGCCATCCAACCATCTGATCCTCTGTCATCCCCTTCTCCTCCCGCCTTCAATCTTTCCCAGCATCCAGGTCTTTTTCAATGAGTCAGTTCTTCACATTAGGTGGCCAAAGTATTGGAGTTTCAGCTTCAGCATCAGTCTTTCCAATGAATATTCAGGACTGATTTCCTTTAGGATGTACTGGTTGGATCTCCTTGCTATCAAGAGTCTTCTCCAACAGCAGAGTTCAAAAGCATCATTTCTTTAGCCCTCAGCTTTCTTTATAGTCCAACTCTCACACCCATATGTGACTACTGGAAAAACCATAGCTTTGACTAGATGGACCTTTGTTAGCAAAGTAATGTCTCTGCTTTTTAATATGCTTTCTAGGTTGGTCATAGTTTTTTTTTTTTTCCAAGGATCAAGCATCTTAATTTCATGGCTTCAGTCACCATCTGCAGTGATTTTGGAGCCCCCAAAATAATCTCATTGTTTCCATTGTTTCCCCCTATATTTGCCACTAAGTGATGAGACCAGATGCCATGATCTTCATTTTTTGAATGTTGAGTTTTAAGCCAGCTTTTTCACTCTCCTCTTTCACTTTCATCAAGAGACTCTTTAGTTCTTCTTCACTTTCTGCCATAAGGGTGGTGTCATCTGTGTATCTGAGGTTATTGATATCTCTCCCAGCAATCTCGATTCCAGGTTGTCCTTCATCCAGCCTGGCATTTTACATGATGTATTCTGCATAGAAGTTAAATAAGCAGGGTGACAGTATAGAGCCTTGTTATACTCCTTTCCCAATTTGGAACCAGTCCTCTGTTTCATGTCTGGTTCTAACTGTTCCTTCTTGACCTGCATGCATATTTGTCAGGAGGCAAATGGCATTCCCATCTCTTGAAGAATTTTTCCACAGTTTGTTGTGATCCACACAGTCAAAGGCTTTGGCATAGTCAATAAAACAGCAGTAGATATTTTTCTGGAATTCTTTTGCTTTTTCAATGATCCAACAGATGTTGGCAATTTGATCTCTGGTTCCTCTGACTTTTCTAAATCCAGCTTGAACATCTGGAAGTTCACAGTTCATGTACTGTTGAAACCTAACTTGGAGAATTTTGAGCATTACTTTGCTAGCGTGTGAGATGAGTGCAATCGTGTGGTAGTTTGAACATTCTTTGTCATTGTCTTTCTTTGGGACTGGAATGAAAACTGACCTTTTCCAGTCCTGTAGCCACTGCTGAGTTTTCCCAATTTGCTGGCATACTGAGTGCAGCACTTTTAACAGCATCATCTTTTAGGATTTGGAATAGCTCAACTGGAATTCCATCACCTCCACTAGCTTTGTTCATAGTGGTGCTTCCTAAGGCCCACTTGACTTCATATTCCAGGATGTCTGGCTCTAAGTGAGTGGTCACTTGGGTCTTGAAGATCTTTGTTGAATAGTTCTGCTGTGTATTCTTGCCACTTCTTAAGATCTTCTGCTGCTGTTAGGTCCATACAATTTCTGTCCTTTATTGTGCCCATCTTTGAATGAAATGTTCCCTTGGTATCTCTTATTTTCTTAAAGAGATCTCTAGTCTTTCCCTTTCTATTGTTTACCTCTATTTCTTTGCATTGATCACTGAGGAAAGCTTTCTTATCTCTCCTTGCTATTTTTTGGAACTCAACATTCAAATGGATATATCTTTCCTTTTGTTTAGCTTCTCTTCTTTTCTCAACTATTTCTAAGGCCTCCTCAGACAACCATTTTGCCTTTTTGCCTTTCTTTTTCTTGGGGATGATGTTGATCACTTCCTCCTGTACAATGTCACAAACCTCCATCCATAGTTCTTCAGGCACTCCAACAGATCAAATTTCTTGAATCTATTTGTCACTTCCATGGTATTAGGGATTAGGTATTCCAAGGTATTAGGGATTTGATTTAGGTCATACCTGAATGGCCTAGTCATTTCCCCTACTTTCTTCAGTTTAAGTCTGAATATTGCAATAAGGAGTTTATTATTTGAGCCACAATCAGCTCCCAGTTTGTTGTTTTTTTTTTCCCTGATTGTATAGAGCTTCTCGGTCTTTGGTTGCAAAGAATATAATCAATCTGATTTCGGTGTTGACCATCTGGTGATATCCATGGTAGAGTCTTCTCTTGTGTTGTTGGAAGAGGGTGTTTGCTATAACCAGTGTGTTCTCTTGGCAAAACTCTGTTAGCCTTTGCCCTGCTTCATTTTGTACTCCAAGAGCAAATTTGCCTGTTACTCCAGGTATCTCTTTTTTTTTTCCTTTTAACTATTATTTTTTTTAATTGGAGGCTAATTACTTTACATTAATATATTGGTTGGTTTTGCCATACATTTACATGAATCCGCCCCGGGTGTACATGTGTTCCCCTTCTTGAACCCCCCCACCTCCCTCCTCCCCATATCCTCCCTCCAGGTATCTCTTGACTTTCTCCTTTTGCATTCCAGTCCCCTATGATGAAAAGGACATCTATGTTATTACATAGATGGTAGTAAATATATTATACGTGATGATAGTTTAGTTATAGATCCACTTCACATTTGGTCTTTTCTCCCAGAAAAGGCTTTGAGCTTCTCATTTTGGGGGATTGTGGCACTTATTTCTCAGTCCCTGTCAATGCTTCTGGTCAAAGGTGGAGGAAGAGTGGTGGAGACAGCTTAGTCTGGTCTTTCTGATTCCCTTACTTGGGGCCATTGACTTTCTCTGTGGCTAATTAACCTTCAGATGTCATGTTGCCCCCAAAGCTGGATAGAAAAGAAGTAATCTTGTTTAAATGCCAATTAGACATCAGAAAACCTTGGGTAGAGACTTGACTCTGCCATTAATTTTCATGACCATTGGCAAGCCAATTAGGTGCTCTGGGACATTGATTTTCTCTGTGTCTGGTTAGTTACCTTGCTACATTCCCTTCAAATTTAAATCAACTTTTTTGACAATGCCATGCTCCCTTCTTGGGGTGAAACCAGAGATAAAATTAACTACCATATGATCCAGCTATCCCTCTTCTGAGTATTCATACAAAAAATATGAAAACACTAATTTGAAAAGATATATGTAGCTCTTTGTTTATGGCAACATTATTTACAATAGCAAAGATATGGAAACAACCTTAGTGGTGACAATCAATAGATGAATGGATAAAGAAAATTCAGTGCATATATATATATATATACATTGCATCTTCTTTATATATATATATATATATATATACACTAGCCATTAAAAAGAGAAAGACATGTAGCATACAGTTTCACTCATTACTGGATTGTAAAAACCAAACAAACATAATAAATAAAGAAACAAACCAAAAGCAAACACCTAGATACAGAGAGCAGAGTAGTGGTCACCAGAGGGTAACCACTGAGGGGGAGGAGAAAATGGGTAAAGAGGATCAACCACACTGTTATCAAAACTCAGGTTTGCTGCTCACTTCTTGAAAGCCAATACTCAAGGGGCAAGGTTGGTGGAAAGGAAAGTTTGCTTTATTCCAGTCTGCAGCTGGGGGAGAAGGCAGACTCAAGTCCAAAGGCCAACTCCCTCCTGACAATCTGTAGGCATAAGCTTTTAAGAGGGAGTTTCAGTGTGTATAGTCAGAGGGAGAGGGACGTGTAGAAATAGCCCAGTCCGCTCTGACAGTCATCTTGAAATTGGTCAGGCAGTGGTCTATCAATATCATCTTGATTGTTCTAAGTACAGTTAATATTCAGTTCCAGAGTTGGTTTGTCCAATTTTCTTGAGGCCAGTTCTCAGAATTGTGGCAGCTTATGTCATGGCTATAGTCTGGACATCATGCACTTAACTCCTTTCACCTGGTGTGGGATTCAGTATCTACAAAACAGTTCAAAGGATATGTCTCAGAATATTATCTATAGATTTTGAAGAGGAATAGAAGTCCTTGACTTTGTTTATTGACTATTATTACTCCAGAGTTGGTTTGTCCCATTTTCTTGAGGCCAGTTCTCAGAATTGTGGCAGCTTATGTCATGGCTACAGTCTGGACATCATGCACTTAACTCCTTTCACCTGGTGGGGGATTCAGTATCTACAAAACAGTTCAAAGGATATGTCTCAGGATATTATCTATAGATTTTGAAGAGGAATAGAAGTCCTTGACTTTGTTTATTGACTATTATTCGGTCTGGCTTGACTTCTTTCCTTTCCTTCTGCTTTTTCTCACTTCTCTGATTAAATTTATTCTTTGACTAAAGTTTTTCTATAGACAAAAAGCGGCAGAGGACATGGGTGTGTGTGTGTGTGTGTGTGTGTGTGTGTGTGTGTGTGTGTGGTGTGGGGGGCAGGAGTGTGTGTGTGTGGGGGGGAGTTCTGTCCTGGGAAGGCCTGATAGGCTCCTGCTCTGCTTCAATATGATGATAAATGGAAAGTAAATTTTTGATGCTGAGCATGTTACTGTATATGCAGAAGTGGAAATTCTATGTCATACACATGAAACTTACATAATGTTATGAAATAATTTTACTTCAATAAAAAACACATTAGTTTTTTTTAAATTCATTGACATTTGGTTGAAAAGATGAAAGGGATTTATTATATTTTTCTGATATATGATAATTCATAATTCATTTCCTATGGCTCTCTAAAATATTTTTCAGTTACAAAATGCTTTAAATTTCAGAGTAAATACAAAAAGTTACCTATATTTTTAAAAATTTGCTTTTTACACATGGTTTCTTGGTTTAGTGGGTCTGAATGCAGCACAAAGCCTTAGTTTAACTCAGATCATCCTAGGAAGGCTGCCCTTTTAAAGTCTTTTATGGTTGCCTTAAATAAGCATTCTCTTTTCTGTATTAATTCTTTAGAGGCTTGGTGTGTTTTTCGCAGCATTTATCAAACTTCCAGCTCCTGTTTCTAACATTTCTTCAACCCTTTGTTCTGATTGATGCCATTTAACTTTATATGTTCTTTATTATTAAGGAATTTTAATAATGTTAGGAAGTCTAAAATCTTTTCTCTCTCTCTTCTTGGAAGTTATTGCCACTGCTGAGATCTGAGCTATACAATTTTTAATGACTCTGTCCCTACTGACATGAGCTGGCCTTTGATGAAATGGGGAGAGGGGATTACAGTTCTTATGCTACAGGGTGCAGTCATATTGGAATACTACAGTTTTGCTGACAATTATGAAATTAACAGGATTTGTGGACCTGTGTGTGCCTAAAGGCCAAACAAGGACTTTAACGTTTCAAAGATAAAGGGGATTCCGAGTAACCCAGAACCTAGGGGCCTTGAGCACTCACTGGACACCAGGAATGTCAATCCTCACTTCTCAGCGAATGAGCTTAGGGCTCGCTGATGACGAAAGCGCTCCTTTGTTGACCGTTCAAGGTTTAGCTTCTATCACCCGCCCCTCTGATTCTTTCATAACTTGGCCACCGCCAGCTTGGCACCAGTCTCTGTGAGCTCTACCTATCGTGGGACCCCCCTCAGGCAACTTTTTAGACTTCTATTATCTGCTCAACCGACTTCTCTGTCACCCCACCACCTCCCTGTAGTTCCTGCTGCCAACAGCGTCCAGTCGGTGGCAGTCACTTTGGTGGCAGCCATCTTCTCCACAGTCCTTTCTGCACTTGATCACAACTTGGGTCCAAGTAGGGACAAGTGGGTTCTTCCCACCATGTCAACCACGCAGGAACAAGACCCAGCTCATAGTAGCCAGAATGTAGTTGATGGTGGGGAGGATCGTGATCCTGGACTCACTGGCGTCCCTGTGATTCCCCTTGCCGAAGGGTCAGATGGGGTCGAAGGGACTGCTGCCTTTCTGGTTTCACAGGCAGTCACCAGAGCTCTTCTGGAGGAGGGTGCTAGGCAGCAGGCCGCCCAGACCGCAGTCAAGGAGAACAGGGACATCCCCTCAGCAGAGCAAGAGGAGGACCAGGAGGAGGGTGAAGAGGAGGAGGAGGAGGAAGAGGAGCTGGACTATGATGGCATGGAGAAAGATGAATACGAGGAGAAAGACCATGACGATGAGGTACAGGAGGGCACAGAAAGCGTCGTAGGGGCTCATGAGTTACCCATGGCAGGGTTTTGATCCCTGTTCCAGAATCTGGTCCATTCCCTTCTATGCAGTATCATTATAATAACCACGTCTTGGTTCACTCTCATTCAGGCTGCGTAATGGTCAAGTGTGGCTCTCAAGAGCTTGAGGATCCGGGAGAGGGACCCATACCTCGGGAGGGCAAGGGTCTGACAGAGGGAGCAGAGAACTAGGGTGGGAGGGGTAAGTACCTGATAGAGGGAACCGCCCCCTAAATGCCCGAGGAACTTGCAGATGGGACAGCATGCTAGAAGATAGAGGGACCCGAGAAGCCCAAGGTCCAGGAGGGCAGTTCCCTGACTGATGCAGATGTATTCTGTGCACTGGAGGGGCCTATGCAACCGAGGAGACTGAAACTCGCAGGAGGCAGCCAATTCCTGAGGCCCTTGTGGCTTCTGTTGGGGCATCAGACTAAAGGCAGGCCACACTCAGCACTGGCCTCTAGCGGTTAAGCAGAGGGTCAAAGCTCTCAAAAACCTCCAGGCCCAATTTGCACAAGTGGAATTACAATTCTATGAAGACCTTTATGGTCTCGACCAAAAGTATGCTGTCTTCTACCAACCTCTGTTTGATAAGAGAGCTGACATCATCAATGCAGTTCATGAGCCCACAGAAGGTGAATGTCAGTGGCAAGTACCTGTTCCAGAAGGAGTTTGGGAGGAGATGGAAAGATAGCCTGAAGGGAAGGGGCAAACAAAGGGCATCCCTTGCTTTTGGTTGATGGCCTTTAAAGATTCTCTGTAGCATGACCCAGGGAAATGATGAACTTGTACCAGAGCACCTGAAAGATGTAAAAATAAAATTCTCAGGGATCCGGAAACCAATGAGCTTCACCTTAAGAATTCCTCTTTAAGTCAAACGAATACTTTTTCAACAAAGTTCTGATGAACACATGCCAAATGCGTCAGACCCAGATGATTCTGATCCCTTTTTCTCCAAAGGACCAGAAATAATCAGTAGCACAGGGTGTGAGATCTACTGGATAGATGGTAAAGACCTCACCGTGAAAACCCCGAAGCTGCAGAAATGTGAGGGTCCTGGAGGTGTCGCACCAATGTCTAGGAAGATGCCTAGTTAGTTTTTCTTCACCTACTTCTCTCCTCCTGAGGGTAGAATACTGGATGTGATTGTATCACTACTGATTGTAAATTGGGTTATTTTTCCATAAAGTCTGGTTCCAAAGTCCAGATTAATCTTCATGAAAGAAGCTAGTAATTATCAATATAGAAATTCTAATGAAGAGGTCCAAGAACTTGAAGGCAAGGAGGGAAAGAAGATGACAATGAAGAACCAGAAAAAGAACCTGGAAAAGATCCAAATCCAATAGAGTGCAGCCTGGGAGAATTCAGGTTGAGTGTGATCCAACCATTTCTGCATACACATGTTATATTCTTAAATTTTCTTGATAAACAATAATAAATTGTTTAAAAATTATTTTTATAAATCAGTTTTAGGGTTAATAATTTGCATATTCACTAGATAGTATAGAATGCAGAATATTCTGAATTGTACATCTTTCATAGGTACACATTCTTTGAGCTGTAATAAGACTTAACATAGGTGAGAAATTTATCAGACCTGGTAACTGTGACCATATTTGTTTAGAAGACAGTTGCCAGAACTAAGTAGCAAAAGTGACCGGAACATGCGTTAGAGATGGGACTTTGTCATTTGGTGGCCTCTAAGTATTTTTTCTTATACTAACAAGGAAAAAGATAAGAATTTCAAGTAAGATCTTATTTAATGACTTATACCTAAGTGTTTAAACTTTTGTATTTCATGTGTCAGGCAAAATAAAATTAGCTATATTAAGATTTTGGTTATCATTGCATTAGTAATTTAACTTGCATCTCTTCTATCATTTTTCTTCCTTTTTTTTTTCTTTCTCCTTTTACAGATGTGGACTCTGAGGGTCTGGGAGATTAAGAGATTATGGTTTATGGAAAGAACATAGTGTTTTAAGGTGGAAAGACATATTTATATCCCTGACTGGTGTCCTCCTTTCCCCCACCTCACCAGCCAAAAAAAAGCAAACCAACATTTTTGGCATTTGACAAGTCACAGATGAGATTGGTGTGATCAGTTGATTGAACACATGTTCAATTGATGGACAAACACCCTGATACCCAAGGGTCTGGTTTACAATAGGAAAGTTGTGTTTTCTCTTGTTGAGACAACAAATATATACAGGATTGACTATTATTATATTTAGAAAGTCACTGGTGTATTTTAATTGTGTTCAGTTGTTCTTTTATTTCTTCCTACAGTTTGAAGGCATTGAAAGACTTGGATGAAAGAGAAACGGGATTTATTCATCACAGATTTGAGATTTTCTGATTTTTAGTAGTCCATGGGAAATTTATCAAGGCTGATTTGTTCCAAAATTCTTCACCCAAAAAGTAACATTGCTGATATCTAATATTTCTGTTTTCTCTATGTCTGACATAATTTGTTCAAGCTGAAAATAAAAGCCTTTTTACAAATGAATAAGCTTCAAGATTTTTTTATATAAATAATCCTGATTCAAATCTATCTTTGTATCTTTCTATTCTGCCCCATCTTACTGTCATTGAAAGGGATCACTTTCAACCATGTTTTAAGTTCTTTTATTGCGTCCTCTAATTGAAATGGGCTTTCTAGATGGTGCTAGTGGTAAAGAACCCGCCTACCAATGCAGGAGACATAAGAGACACAGGTCTGATTTCTGAGTCAGGAATATCCCTGGAGAAGAAAATGGCAACCCACTCCAGTATTCTTGCCTGGAAAATTCCACAGAGGATCCTGGCGGGCTACAGTCCATGGGGAAGCAAAGAGTCAGCACAACTGAGCTCACACACACACACACACACAGCCAATTGAAACATCAAATTAAAAACAACTTATGTAAAGAGGGATAGAGGTCCAGGCCCTACTGCATTTTATTGAAAGAACCTGATGAATGACTTATCATAAGACCAGATAGTACTGGGCTGTTAGTGGGCTGACCCAGTATAGTAGCATCAGCATCATTTGGGAACTTGTTAGAAATACAAATTATCTGGCCCCACTCCAAACGTATTGGATTGGAAATCTGAAGGTAGTCCAGCAACCAGAGTTTTACAAGCCGTTTAGGTGATTGTGAAGGACACTAAAGTTTGAAAAACACTGGTTTAGGCTTTATCTATGTTATGACCAATCTTACTTCACTGACTTGAGACTGTTTCAAGTAAATTGAATAGGACGATAAAGGATGAACTGGGAAAGAGACTAGAATTCTCAGGAATGCAGACACAAGGAAAGATCAGGTTCAAAGACTGGGTAGTAGCAGTGAAAAAATGGATAAGGGAAAATTCCAGTCTCAGAGGTATACAAATGTTAAGATGCCTTGTATACAAAGTCTGCTGCTGCTGCTAAGTCACTTCAGTTGTGTCCGACTCTGTGTGACCCCATAGACAGCCTCCCCCGTCCCTGGGATTCTCCAGGCAAGAACACTGGAGTGGGTTGCCATTTCCTTATCCAATGCATGAAAGTGAACAGTGAAAGTGAAGTCACTCGGTCATGTCCGACTCTCAGTGACCTCATGGACTGCAGCCTACCAGGCTCCTCCGTCCATGGGATTTTCCAGGCAAGAGTACTGGAGTAGGGTGCCATTGCCTTCTCCATACAAAGTCTGCTGCTGCTGCTGCTGCTGCGTCACTTCAGTCGTGTCCGACTCTGCGTGACCCCATAAACGGAAGCCCACCAGGGTCCCCTGTTCCCGGGATTCTCCAGGCAAGAACACTGGAGTGGGTTGCCATTTCCTTCTCCAATGTGTCAAAGTGAAAAGTGAAAGTGAGGTCAGTCAGTCGTGTCTGACCCTTAGCGACCCCACGGACTGCAGCCTACCAGGCTCCTCCATCCATGGGATTTTCTAGGCAAGAGTACTGGAGTGGCTTGCCATTGCCTAGAGACATTCAAAACAATCACCATAAATTGATTACGAGTGAATATACATATGGGCTTCCCTTGTGGCTGAGGTGGTAAAGAATCTGCCTGCAATGCAGGAGAGATCCAAGTTCGATCCCTGGGTGGGGAAGATCCCTTGGAGAAGGGAATGGCCACCAACTCCAGTATTCTTGCATGGAGAATCCCATGGACAGAGGAGCCTGGTGGGCTACAGTCCCTGAGGTCTCAAAGAGTCAGACATGACTGAGCGACTCATACACACACGCACAAACATATATGTAATCAAAGGAATGCATAAGAATTATGCATACATATGTAGCAGACAAAAAGTCATGAGAATTATAAACAACTTATTTAGGATAGTGGCTACATCTAGTGGAGAGAGAGTGAATAAAGTTTAATTGGGGAGGGTAACATGGTGGGCTTCAACTCTGCAAACAGCCAAGAATCCCATGTGTGTGGTTAAGTGGATGTGCGTACTCAGGACATTTGCCTCTCAACCTCAAACCATGCTCCGTGTATCAGGGGCCCTGAATTTGCTCCTCATATAGACCTAAGTCCTAAGCCCCAAGAGGCCGACATAGTCCTCTTCAGAGGGCCTGTGCTTCTGAGACTTCAGATCACAGCCAAAATATATACCCCCAGGACTGAGAGATAGCTTAGAAATAAGGGCTATAGGCAGGGAGCAGAGGATAAGTTAGTTACATTATCTACATATATGTAAGTGAAGCCTCTTGAGGTGAGGAATGGCACTCAGTGAGTGTAGAGAAGGGGTAGAGGAGAGACTGAGGCCTGGGAAGAGGATCATGGATGGGACTAGGGTGGTGGATCCATTCTTCCCACATCACTGGAAAAGAACTTAGAGGAGTCCAAGTATGGTGGACAGACTAAAAGCTGGCCCCCAATAATCCCCACCTTCTGGTGTTCACACTCTTGTGTAATCCCTTGTCCTGGACTTTGACAGGACTAATGACTTCCTTCTAACCAATGGAATATAGAAAGGTGAAGATATACATGACTATAGATGAGAGAGATCTTTTGTGAGGCAATCTGTTATGTAACAATAGAAAGTTAATACACAGGATTTAGCACAGGGCAGCCCTGGAGACAGGTATCTAGATGTGTGATCTTGAGTATCACTGAAGCAGAGTAGAATACCCTATGCTATACAGTAGGTTCTTATTAATTATATTTTATATCTAGTGGAGTTGTGTATATATGTCAATCTCAATCTCCCATTTATCCCTCCCCCACTTCCTGGTAACCATAAGATTGTTTTCTATGTCTACACCTCTATTTCTGATGAGTTTGTTTTGAAATTTCCTCAATCAATTATATAAGGAAAAACAACAAAACAGACCAACTATTCAAATGCAAATGTAACCATTCAGGTTAATGTGAAGATATTTTATTTAACACTCTATTAGTTGATTTAAACCTTTTACATATTTCACATGCCTTTCACATATGGCATATGTGTGTGTGTGTGTGTGTGTGTATACTCAGTTGCTTAGTTGTGTCTGGTTCTTTGCGACCCCATGAACTGAAGCCCGCCAGGCTCCTCTGTTCATGGGATGTACTAGACAAGAATACTGGAGTGGGTTGCCACTTCCTTCTCCAGGGGATCTTTCTGACCCAGGGATCGAACCCACATCTCCTGCATTGTAGGCAGATTCTTTATCACTACCCCACTTTGGAAGCCCCTATGGAATATAGACCCCCAACTAAACTCTTGACCTAAACCTTCAAATATTTCAAATGTTGCAGGTGGTCCAGTTTAATTATTTGATCTGTTACCCTTTCGCCATCCTCACTCCCCGTCAGGCTTTGTTACCTAGGCACAGTAACAGTGTTGACCTTGCTTTGGAAATAGTCTCTGCAGCTGGATAGCCCATCATTCACAGTGCTGGATTGACCTATGGATCTGGTCCCAGGGCAAAGCTAAAGTATAACCATTAACCATCTTGCCCACCCCCATTCCCACACCCAGCCACATACACCATCTCTCCCACTCACATCTCACTTTCTTCAAACATATTGCGTGCACAAATCCTCTTAGTCAAAACTACTTCTTTCCCATGCAAATAGTCACCTTGAGGCTACAGTCATAAGCTTGTTCATACATACCTATATGGAGCCCATTTAGGATCATACAGAACAATCTTCTTAAGAACATTTTACTTCTCTGACAACCTTCCATTCTGACCTGTCAATATCCTATTTGATTTCTCTCTGTTACTGATAGATTGAGATGAGCTACAAAATAGTTGAGAATCTTCACTCCCTGAATATTTTCTATTTTCGTAAGTGTAGTTTTTCACGGAGCAAAATACCAAGAAAGCTACAAAGAATCTGGAAACTTGTCAAAATGTGCCTCTGTTAATTTAGAAATTCTTAACCTCTTCTTTCTGCAAAAGGTATACTATTCATTTTGGAAAATAAAATATTAATGCAGGAATTTCCAGGGTGAGAATAACTTTATCTTGGTCCCCTCCAAGAAAAAAACAAAGGGGTAAGAGCAGTAGCAGGTAACATGTTACAATTATCTTGGGGAAGGGTATCAACCCAAATAAATTATTTGTTATGGACATTTGAAGGAAATATAAGCAAACTGTCAGTTTGGGATTCCCTGATAGCTCAGTTGGTAAAGAATCTGCCTGCAATGCAGGAGACCCGGGTTTGATTCCTGGGTCAGGAAGATACGCTGGAGAAGGGATAGGCTACCCACAACAGGATTCTTGGGTTTACCTTGTGGCTCAGTTGGTAAAGAGTCTGCCTGCAATGTGGAAGACCTGGGTTCAATCCCTGAGTTGGGAAGGGAATCCCTGGAGAAGGGAAAGTCTACCCACTCCAGTATTTTGGCTTGGAGAATTCCATGGACTATACAGTTGCAAAGTCAGACATGACTGAGAGACCTTCACTTTCACTTTTCACTTTCATCACTTATAAAAGAATGAGAAGTGCTTCACACAGCATCCTGATATGCCACAGTCACAGCAAACTCCACTAGATCTGCTTGACTGTACTGACCAAGTGGAAGAGCACCTTGCATGGCAGCCTGGACATACTGCAAAGCTTTTCCTCATTCTGGACCCTACTTAAACATGATAGCCTTTTAGTGAATGGTAAATGGGGAGAATTATTAATAGTGCTCCCAAGTAAGATACATGATACCTTTAAACCAAAAGAAGCTCATTATTAGGGGCCAGATGCATCAACTTGTCCTTCCTCTTGACAGAATATTTCAATGTTCTGTAGACCACTAACCCTCTAGAAAATTCACCAAGGAAGCCAGTCCCTGAATTTTTATGGGGTTCATTTCCCATTCTCTGGAATGCATTCATCTCAACCAGGTGTCTAGGATTGCTGTTATATCCTGCTCATCCGATTCAATTAGCATGGGCTTCCTGCCTGCAATGCAGAAGATCCAGGTTCCATTCCTGAGTCAGAAAGATTCCAATGAAGTCAGAAATGGCACCCTACTTCAGTATTCTTGCCTGGAAAATTCCATGGACAGAGGAGACTGGTGGCCTACAGTCCATGGGGCCGCAAGCAGTCGGACACGACTGAGCACACACATCCATGTAATCAGTTCAGTTCAGTTCAGATCAGTCGCTCAGTCATGTCCGACTCTTTGCGACCCCATGAATCACAGCACGCCAGGCCTCCCTGTCCATCACCAACTCCCGGAGTTCACTCAAACTCATGTCCATTGAGTCGGTGACGCCATCCAGCCATCTCATTCTCTGTCGTCCCCGTCTCCTCCCGCCCCCAATCCCTCCCAGCATCAGAGTCTTTTCCAGTGAGTCAACTCTTTGCATGAGGTGGCCAAAGTATTGGAGTTTCAGCTTTAGCATCAGTGTGATGGGATGATGTAATTTCCCATGGTATGGAGAGATGATCAAGATCCCCAAGGATTAATTTTTGACACAAATCTGGAGAATTGATATAGCCTGGTGAAGGTAACTTGCTGGCCCTGACAGCTATACTCAAACTGCTGTATATGGTCTTTATTTCCAAATACAGAGGAGAAAAAACTTCACACCAGATGCCAGGGGATATGTTGCTTTTCTGCAGCAAAGAAATGACATCTTAAATAGTATCTACAATTGAGTTCATCACTTGACTGCTTTTATAATAATCCAGTTATTCTTGAAAATCCATCTTTCTCCTGAACAGGCCAAATAAGAATGTTGAGTGGGCATGTGATGAGAACCTTCACTCCGTGAATATTTAAATTCCTAGATGGTGGTGCTAATCTCAAGTTTCCTCCAGGAATACAACATTGCTTTTGGTTTGCTATATTGGTAGGTAGAGACAGTTTTAGTGCCTTTCACTTGGCCTTCCCTGCAGTAATAGTCCATATTCTACGGATCAGGAAACCAATGTGGGGATTCTTTCTGTTTCTGTCAATTCACTTATACATTCTGTACTGTGGATAACAACAGCACAGCAGGAGATGTGTCACTCACTTGAGTAAAAACTCCACAGTGGTATTTTGAGTCTCTGGAAATTAGGATTACTTCAGAGACAGTGTCTAGTAATCTTTGAAAAAATATATGATTATTTCCCTCTTTCTTCAGTGCAGTTACCCTGATAAATGGTCACAAGTCCCTTTAGGGAAGACTTTCCTGACGGTCCAGTTATTAAGGGCTTGCCTGGTGGCTCAGATGTTGAGGAATCTGCCTACAATGTGAGAGACTCGGGTTCTATCCCTGCGTTGGGAAGATACCCTGGAGAAGGAAGTGGCCACCCACTCTAGTATTCTTGCTTGGAGAATTCCATGGACAGAGGAGCTTGGTGGGCTACAGTCCATGGACTCTCAGAGTCTGACACAACTGAGCAACTACCACTTTTACTTTTTTCAAATGCAGATTTACAATATTTCATTTGACTGGGTAGCAGAGTCCTTTTTAAAGAAGATCTGGCCTCCTCTTTGTTCACAGGACATTGAATTTTTGATGTGGCTCAAGTATGGGAGGTGTCAAGAGGACCTGTGAATTTTTACCATAGTCATTCAAGTCAGAATTCTATTCATTAGATACAGAGCCGTCTAATCTATACAGATGAAGTACAACTTAGTAAGCTGATCATCTAATTTAGTTCTAGGGACACCACAATCAACTTGTCAACGCTAAAGCTCATTGTGAGTAAGAAAATTCTTATTACTACTTAACCTATTATAGTAACCATATTCATCTTGTCTCTGGCAAATACATGTCACCACTTGGCTCCTTCCAAACCAGGAACACAATGTCCCCCTTCAATGCAGGAAGTTTAATTTGAAGGCAGCAGTTCCCAATCATTTATGCCCTACAAAGGTTATACATCACACAGTCTTCAGTGATGCTGAGGCTCCCCTCATGAATGTTTCTGACAGCTTTGTTAAAGACAGAGTCTCCTGGACTTTTCTGGATGTCACAGTGGCGTGTTAAGAGTAGGTCTTAAGTGATAAATCAACTCCATCCTTTCAAACTCTCTAAACCTTTAGATACCTTCCATCTCCAGTGTTCTAAGGAAGTACTGGCATTTTCACTTCACTTCGTGTAGAGTACCTTTGGGTCCATATTTGGTCCAACCAGCAGTAAATTGTTATAGTCACTCTCCCCATTCAAACTGATGTATTAAATATGGAATCTCTATCTAGTGAGACTATATCAATAAATTTGGCCCAATCCAACATATCTTTTAACATCCTGATCCAAAAACTTCAGAATCTATTTTCACTTTTTTCCCCCAAATTTCATTAATGTAAGTGGACAAAATCATACAACTCTCTTGATGTGTGTAACACCTCCTTGAAGGCTATACTTTTTTCTCATGCCCTGAAAGCTGCTAGGATTTGAAAGTGAAAGTGTTAGTCTCTCAGTCCTGTCTGACTCTTTGTGACCCCATGGACTATAGCCCACCAGGCTCCTCTGTCCATGGACTTCCACAGGCAAGAATACTGGAGTGGGTAGCCATTCCATTCTCTAGGGGATCTTCCTGACCCAGGGATCAAATCCAGGTCTCCTGCACTGCAGGCAGATTCTTTACTGTCTGAGCCACCAGGGAAGCCTTCTAGGGCTTGAGTCTGGTTATAGTTTTCTTTCCATTTTTAATAGAGAATAAACTTTATTTTTATAGCAGATGCATGATACAGGATGCTCGGGGCTGGTGCACTGGGATGACCCAGAGGGATGATATGGGGAGGGAGGTGGGAGGGGTGTTCAAGATGGGGAACACATGTACACCCGGGGCAGATTCATGTCATTGTATGGCAAAACCAATACAATATTGTAAAGTAATTAGCCTCCAATTAAAATGAATTAATTAATTTAAAAAATAAAATAGCTTGGGGAAAATAAATGAATTTAAAAAAATGAAAAAAAAATTGTCTTGGAACTTTTTATCAGAAATAAATTGACCATAAATTTTTAAAAAATGTGCTTTTGGCTAACATAGGAGAGGAAATATTTTCAAGCTGGCACCCTTAAGGTTTTTATTTTATTTTAATTGGAGGACAATTGCCCCTCAACGTTGCATTGGTCTCATGCCACACAACAATGCAAATCAGTCATAGCTATGTGTATATCCCCTCCCTCCTGATCCCCACCTCACCCCTCACCCCACCCCTCCAAGCTGCCACAGAGTGCCAGGCTGGGCTCCTCGCACTATACAGCAGCTTCCAACCAGCTATCTATTCCAAATGTGGCAGTGCATACATGTCAATACCACTTCCCCAATTCACCCCCCTCTCTCCATCCCCCACCACATCCATGAGTCTGCTCTCCATGTTCACGTCTCCATTTCTGCCCTGCACATAGGTTCATCAGTACCATTTTTCTAGATTTCATACATGTACATTAATGTATGGGTCTAGGGACTTCCTTGGTGCTGCTGCTGCTAAGTCGCTTCAGTCGTGTCTGACTCTGTGTGACCCCATAGACGGCAGCCCACCAGGCTCCTCCATCCCTGGGATTCTCCAGGCAAGAATACTTGGTGATCCAGCGCTTAAGACTCTGCACTCCCAATGCAGGGGGGCCAGGTTCAGTTTCTGGTCAGGAAACTAGAGTCCTCATGCCACAGCTAAAGATCCCATATGCTGCAACTAAGACCCGGTACAGCCAAAAAAACAATAAAACAAACAAAAAAATACAAATCTGGTTATAGAGCCAAAAGCAATGTTAGCTATATGATACAATGGAGGTGTTAGCTAACACTGTGGTGGGGATCATTTTGTCATGACACATTGTTTACCTTAAACTTACATTATATGGCAATTGTATCTTCATAAAGGTAGGAAAATAAAAATAAAAACAATGATACATGGTGTGGGTAGATCCTGATGAGAATCTACAGTCTCTTGCAGGTCAGTTACCTCAGGTTAGGCCATTATAGGTTTTTAATACTAGGACAGACTGATCTTTTCACACACAAGTGTAAAGGCTGCTACTAATAGCAAAGGTAGATTGGCAGAATTTATGGTTTCAAGGATTTCAGTTTCATCATGTTCTTCATCATGTTCTGAATGTCCCTATCTAAATTTTCATTGTTCATTTACATTTGCATCAATGTTCTTATTTTAACATAAAAGAATTCATGAAGCTGGAAAATAAATTTTCGTTGTACTTCAGTCCCTCACAAGATTATACTTTAGTTTTGCTTTTCAGAAATCTCAGTCTTATGACTACATGAGATAACGATTATTGTTTAGAGCAGTCAGAGATGTGATTTGCTTCACTACCGGGAACCTGATCTGGGAATTTAAAACCCTGAACTCATCATTTTCTTTCCTAAGTTCTCTGAAACAGGTAAAAAGAAACAGTCAACCTCATTATAATCCTTATTTTCAATAAAGTGTTTTATGATTGCAAGTGTTTTTCAGTCACTCAAACTCTTGCCATGTATACGCATTTGCTTCAAGGTGTCTCAATTCAGTTGTTCAGTCATGTCTGACTCTTTGTGACCCCATGGACTGCAGTACGCCAGGCCTCCCTGTCCATCACCAACTCCCGGAGTTTACTCAAACTCATGTCCATTGAGTTGGTAATGCCATCCAAACGTCTCATCCTCTGTCGTCCCCTTCTCCCACCTTCAATCTTTCCCAGCATCAGGGTCTTTACAAATGAGTCAGTTCTTCACATCAGGTGGCCAAAGGTGTCTACAGGTGATGATATAAGAAACTGTATTGCTGCTGTATACCGTAAACTGTCACTGTGCCCTTTGCCAATGGAAAAAGTTATTAATGTCTTGAAATATGATCAGAGAACTAATTCAGGGGACCCATCCTTAAAGCAGTTCCTCTGAAACTACTTCTGATATCTGTTCTGGCTATTATTATGCAAAACGAATTATCTCTGAAATAGTGGTATAGTACAAAAATTTTTTTAGCCATCATATTTTGTAGATCAAAAATTCTTAAATGGCACATCAGAAAAGATTTTTCTCTGCTCCATTATACTGTGGGCCTCAGCTGGATAGACCTGAAATCTAGGAGTCTTTCATCAGCTTGGGAATGCATAATATGAAGGTACATTCATTCACTCATACATAAGATGCCTGGATTGAAAGGACACAAAATACTAGGATTGCCAGTTAGAACACATGCATGCATATGAACTCTCTAGATGTCTTGGCTTCCTTAGAGCATAGTGGTCTCAGGATAGTTAAATATATTATATGGCAGCTCAATAATTCAAAGACAAGTGTTACAGAATACCACATGAAAGTTGCATTGAATTTCATGATCTGTCCTTGGAAGTCAAATAGTATCACCTTCAACAAATCTATTAAATGAAACATTCCCTCCAAACCTGCCCAGTTAAAAAGGCTAGGGACATAGACCCCAGTTCTTTTTTTTTTTTTGGTTTATTTATTTATTTATTTTATTTTATTGGAGGCAAATTACCTTACATTAATATATTGGTTGGTTTTGCCATACATTGACACGAATCCGCCCCGGGTATACATGTGTTCCCTTTCTTGAACCTCCCTCCCACCTCCCTCTTCCCCATATCCTCCCTCCAGGTCATCCCCGTGCACCAGCCCCAAGCATCCTGTATCATGCGTCGAACCTGGACTGGTGATTCATTTCACATATGATAATATACATGCTACAATGCCGTTCTCCCCAATCATCCCACCTTCACCCTCTCCCACAGAATCCCAAAGACTGTTCTATATACCTATGTCTCTTTTGCAGTCTCGTATACAGGGTTAAGGTTACCATCTTTCTAAATTCCATATATATGCGTTAGTATACTGTATTGATGTTTTTCTTTCTGGCTTACTTCACTCTGTATAATAGGCTCCAGTTTCATCCACCTCATTAAAACTGATTCAAATGCATTCTTTTTGATGGCTGAAAAATACTCCATTGTGTATATGTACCAAAGCTTTCTTATCCATTCATCTGCAGATGGACATCTAGGTTGCTTCCATGTCCTGGCTATTATAAACAGTGCTGCAATGAACATTGGAGTACATGTGTCTCTTTCAATTCTGGTTTCCTCAGTGTGTATGCCCACGAGTGCGATTGCTGGATCATATGGCAGTTCTATTTCCAGGTTTTTGAGGAATCTCCACACTGTTCTCCACAGTGGCTGTACTAGTTTGCATTCCCACCAACAGTGTAAGAGGGTTCCCTTCTCTCCACACCCTCTCCAGCATTTATTGCTTGTAGACTTTTGGATAGCAGCCATTCTGACTGGTGTGAAATGGTATCTCATTGTGGTTTTGATTTGCATTTCTCTGATTATGAGGGATGTTGAGCATTTTTTCATGTGTTTGTTAGCCATCTTTATGTCTTCTTTGGAGAAATGTCTGTTTAGTTCTTTGACCCATTTTTTGATTGGGTCATTTATTTTTCTGGAATTGAGCTGCAGGAGCTGCTTGTATATTTTGGAGATTAATCCTTTATCAGTTGCTTCATTTGCTATTATTTTCTCCCATTCTGAAGGCTGTCTTTTCACCTTGCTTATAGTTTCCTTTGCTGTGCAGAAGCTTTTGATTTTAATTAGGTCCCATTTGTTTATGTTTGCTTTTATTTCCAATATTCTGGGAGGTGGGTCTTGGAGGATCCTGCTGTGATTTATGTCGGAGAGTGTTTTACCTACGTTCTCCTCTAGGAGTTTTATAGAATCTGGTCTTACATTTAGCTCTCTAATCCATTTTGAGTTTATTTTGGTGGATGGTGTTAGGAAGTGTTCTAGTTTCATTCTTTTACAAGTGGCTGACCAGTTTTCCCAGCACCACTTGTTAAAGAGACTGTCTTTTCTCCATTTTATATTCTTGCCTCCTTTGTCGAAGATAAGGTGTCCATAGGTGCGTGGATTTATCTCTGGGCTTTCTATTTTGTTCCATTGATCTTAGACCCCAGTTCTTAATAGGATATAGCAATATTCTCAAACAGTAGGTGAGATGGAAGATGATGTCACAGATTTCTTTGGAAAAAAATAATTTTACAACTGAAGATACATACAAAGAAGGAACCGTGAGATAAGTAGGAGAGTTAGAGTCACAGTAGAGCTAATACCCACACCCCTGGGTAAAGGACTGGCAAACAGCAAGATAATCATAACTGCAGAGGTTCTCCCCAAGGAGAGGTCTGAGGGCCAAATCGGGCTCCCCAGCTTGGTGTCCCATACCAGGAAGATAATCTCCCAGAATATTTGGCTTCAAAAGTCAGTGTGGCTTGCTTTCATAGGATCCAGAGGGCTTCCCTGGTGGCTCAGACAGTAAGGAATCCACCTGCAATGCGGGAGACTTGGGCTCAATCCCTGGGTTGAGAAGATCCCCTAGAGGAGGGCATGGCAACCCACTCCAGTATTCTTGCCTGGAGAATCCCCATGGACAGAGAAGCCTGGCTGGCTACAGTCCATGGGGTTGCAAAGAGTCAGACATGACTGAACAGAGGACTAAGCACAGAGGACTGTAGGAAACAGAGACTCAGCTCTTAAAGGATGCACACATAATCTAACAAACACACTCTAAGACCAAGGGAAGAAGTAGTAATGTGAAAGGAGCCTAGATCGAACCAACTTACTGATCTTGGAAAGTCAGAAGAGAGTCAGAAGGCAACTGGGACTCACCTGGAGACACAGACACTGGTAGCAGCCATTTGGGTAGCTTATTCTACTACGAGGGCTTCCTAGTGGCTCAGATGGTAAAGAATCAGAGGAGCCTGGCTGGCTACAGTCTATGGGGTTGCAAAGAGTTGGGCACGACTGAGTGACTAACACTTTGATTTTAACTATTTTACTATGAAGACATTTTGTAATCCTTCCTCTAGCTTACTGGCACCTGTTTCCAGCCATACCTGCCAGCCAGTCAACCCCAATTCTGGGACTCATCAAGCCAAGAAGTTAGCCATGCAAGGACATAGTTCCACCCATCAGAAGGCCAGCAGCAGCTGCAGTTCCTCCCTAACACTCCAGCCACCTCAAGACCCCATGGTCCCTGCAGTCAGCTGGGTTCAGATCCAGCCCCACATACCCATAGGCTGATATCTTAGGGACCCCTGGGCTTCACATCCATCCACCCCAGAACCTTAATCCACCCATCCGTTGGCTGGCACTGCCTTGGGATTCCCCAGGGCTTTGAAGCTAGCTGCCTCAAGACCCGGCCCTGCCCACCAGTGGCTAGGAGCTCCCACATCAGGCAGGACTTGACAACCAATGAGGCTGGGGACTAGCCACACTTAGCAGAACAGCCACAGTAGTCGGTCTCACCACAGAAGAAGGGTCCACATAAGGAGATAGGAAGTACCCCTAAAGCATATAGCTCTGGTGAACAGAGGGAAGTGTGCTTCTGGGACCCATAGAACATCTCCTACTGAAGTCCCTTTCTCCAATATCAGGAAACATGCCTTACCTACCTCACACACACATACATAGAAATGAAAACAAAGAATCAGGCAAAATGAAGTGACAAAGGAAAATTTTTGAAGCAACAGAACAAGATAAAACCCCAGAAGAAGAGCTATGCAAAGTGGAGATAAGCAATCTACCCGAAAGAGTTTAAAGTAATGATCATTAAAATGTTCAATAAACTTGGGAGAAGACCGAATGAACACAGTGAGAAGTTTAACAAAGAGTTAGAAAATTAAAAAAAAAAAAACAAATAGAGCTTAAAAATCTAGTAATAGGTGATACAGAGGAATAAATGGATGAACTGAAAGACAGAGTAGTGGAAATCATTCAAGCTGAACAGAAAAAAAAAGAATTTTTTAAAAATGAGGGTCATTTAAGAGACCTCTGAGACAACATCAAGCATCACGGCAGATTTAGACACACACACAAACGTAAAGTGAAGAAATAGAAAAAGGTGCTCCATATAAATGGAATAAAAAGGAAAGCCAGTGTAACAACACATATTAAACAAAATAGGATTTAAAGCAAAGACTATTACAGAGACAAAGAAGGATATTATATAACACTGGGTGTATGTGTGTGTTTAGTCGCTCAGTCATGTCTGACTCTTTGCAACTCCATGGACTGTAGCCCACCAGGCTCCTCTGTCCATGGGATTCTCCAGGCATGAATCCTGAAGTTGGTAGCCATTCCTTTCTCCAGGGGATCTTCTAGACCCAGGGATCAAACCTGGGTCTCCTGCATTGCAGGCAGATTCTTTACCATCTGATCCAGTAGGGAAGCCCTACCAGGATATATCTGGAATCCTTAATGATCACATCTTTCCAGATTTTAATGTGTATGTTTGCCTAGGGATTGAGACTAAGGGCCTATGGCCCCTTGGCAAGTGACTCAAACCCAATGCCTTTAGGGAAGGTCATCAGACATGTCTCAGGCATACCTCCAATCTCTCCATCTCTCCATTTGAGTCTCGGGATCAATCACAACAACCGAAAGTTGGGATTGAATTTGGGGCTTTGTGGACTTTGAGATCTATTCCACCTTCTGTATCTGTTATGGCAGCCCTTAAAAGTAACTGTAACCTATGTCTATGTTTGCTGGAAAAGATAAACCTGTTCCTTTTTGTCTTCCATAACTCACTATCTGAAAAGATGTTTTCCCTCAATGCCTTTTTTGAGGGTTGTTTATATTACCTTTAATATTTTATTTACTAATTCATTAGTTGATTAGGATGAGGATAAATGGCTGATGTCTAGCCTAAGGGGGTACCTCTGGTTAGAAATTTGTATTTTCCAGTTTCCATAGAAACCTAACAACAATCAGAACTTTATAATGGCATACTGCTTTCTATGATACCAGGGTTATGCCCATATATCCTGTAAGAAAAAATATTTAGAAGCATATTTACTCTAGATGGAAGAATACTTCTATCAGAAACAGGCCTATTGATTGTTTACCATTAATATGAGCTTTTGTATTTTTTGAGGGGGAGACTGTAATTCAAGATAAGTGCTATCTGATATATCCTCTTGTGTGGGAGAAATTGGTTGATTCTGCCAAGAGAGACTGACATTCTAACTGTGCCCTAAAGACCTCCTGTTCTATCATTTAAGATGTCAGACACCTGTGACTGGAAGGTCCTGTGACTTTTGAGTTCTAGAGAGGTTCCCAAACATATCTGAATAACCCCAATCTTTTCCCCAATTTTCAACCTGTATCAAATGATGGTAATTTCTTCCCACTGTTACTTCCTCTATGCTATCTCAATGTTTCCTTCCTGGTTTTGTCCTTTCAATATTCTAGTCTTTTTTAAAAAATTAATCACTTAATCTATTTAAATGACTGATGTGTGTTATTTTTCCTTTGCATTTGATTTTCAGTACTTTCACCACAATATGGTTGATTGTGATGTTATTTGCGTTCCCTCTGATGTTTGTGGCATTTCTTGAATGTATATTTTGATGACTTTCAATATTTTAAAAATTCCTAGCTATATTACTTACAATATTTCTTTCATTAATTCTGTATCTGCTCTCATCTGAGATTGCAATACACATCCCTTAGTCCTTTGCATCAAAGTACTTATATCTGTTAAGGCTGCTGCTGCTGCTGCTGCTAAGTCACTTCAGTCGTGTCCGACTCTGTGTGACCCCATAGACGGAAGCCCACCAGGCTCCCCCGTCCCTGGGATTCTCCAGGCAAGAACACTGGAGTGGGTTGCCATTTCCTTCTCCAATGTGTGAAAGTGAAAAGTGAAAGTGAAGTCGCTCAGTCGTGTCCGACCTTTAGCGACCCCACGGACTGCAGCCTACCAGGCTTCTCCATCCATGGGATTTTCTAGGCAAGAGTACTGGAGTGGCTTGCCATTGCCTTCTCCGATCTGTTAAGGCAGAGGACCTTAATTCAGACAGGTGACTCAATGCTGAGATTCAGTGTTTGGGAGAGCTGATCAATATCCAGTTTACTTTTACTTGTAACCCTTTTGAATTCTTAATTGAAATCCTCCGACATGCAAAGGACTTTTTCTCAGTATCAGAGAAAAATCCAGTTTTTGTTCCTCAAACCCCAAGATGCTGTTGAAAGACCTGCTCAGTTCTAAACCATCAGCTGCTACTTTCAAAATCGAAAAAATGTCTTATGGGAAAACGTATAGCCCAATTTTGGTCTTACCCTTTTGTTTTCTTTCTTTGGGAATTCCCTTCCCTTCAAATTTGGATGTCTTCTTTTTTTTTCTTGTCTGATTTCTGTAGTTAGGGTTTCAAATACTCTGTTAAATAGCAGTGGTGAGAGTGGGCATCCTTGTTTTTAATTTTAAAGGAAAAGCTTTCAGATTTTCACCATTGAGCATGATGCTAGCTGTGGGTTTGTCATAAATGGCCTTTATTATGTTGAAAATATGTAACCTCTATATCAATTTTGACTAAAAGGTTTCTCATGAATAGATGTTGCATTTTGTCAGTTATTTGTGAATTTTCAACTTTCTTCTTATTGCTATTTTCCAGATTTAGTCAGGAAAGTTACTTGATATAGTTTCTAACTTCTTAAATATGTTCAGGCTTGTTTTTCACCTAATGTATGCCTATCCTAGAACAATGTTCCATGTGTGATTGAAAAGAATGTGTATTCTGTTACTGTTGAATGGAATGTTCTGTATGTCTGTTAGATTCATTTGATCTATCGTGTTCAAATTCCCTGTTTCCTCATTGATTCTCTGGTGATCTATCTGTTTTTGAGAGTGGGATACCAAAGATCCCAACTATCAACTGTGGTGCTGTTTACTTCTTATTTTACATCTGTTTTTTTTTTTTTTTCTGTTGTTCAGTTGCTCAGTCATGTCTGACTCTTTGCAACCCCATGGACTGCAGCACACCAGGCTTCCCTGTCCCTCACCATCTCCCAGAGTTTGCTCAAACTCATATCCTTTGAGTCAGTGATGCCATCCAACCATCTCATTTTCTGTTGTCCCCTTCTCCTTCTACTTTCAATTTTTCTCAGCACCAAGGTCCTTTCCAATGAGTCAGCTCTTCTCATCAGGTGGCCAAAGTATTGAAGCTTCAGCTTCAGCATCAGTCCTTCCAGTGAATATTCAGGGTTGATTTCCTTTAGGATGGACTGGTTTGATCTTCTTACAGTCCAAAGGACTCTCAAGAGTCTTTTCCAGCACCACATTTCAAAGGCTTCAATTCTTCGGTGCTCAACCTTTTTTTATTGTCCAGTTCTCACATCTGAACATGACTACTGAAAAACCATAGATATGACTATAAGGACCTTTGCTGGCAAAGTAATGTCTCTGATTTTTAATATGCTGTTTAGGTTGGTCATAGCTTTTCTTCCAATTATCTTTTCATTTCATAGCTGCAATCACTGGTCCACAGTGACTTTGGAGCCCAAGAATATAGTCTCTCACTGTTTCCATTGTTCTCCGTCTATTTGTCATGAAGTGGTGGGACCAAATGCCATGATCTTCTTTTTTTGAATGTTGAGTTTTAAGCCAGCTTTTTCACTCTCCTCTTTCACTTTCATCAAGAGGCTCTTTAGTTCCTCTTTGCTTTCTGCCATATGGGTAGTGCCATCTGCATATCTGAGGTTATTGATATTTCTCCCAGCAATCTTGACTACAGCTTGTGATTCATCCAGCTGGGCAATTCACACTATGTACTCTGCATATAAGTTAAATAAGCAGGGTGGCAATATACAGCCTCAATGGATTCCTTTTCCAATTTGGAACCAGTCTGTTGTTCCATATCCAGTTCTAACTGTTGCTTCTTGATCTGCATACAGATTTCTCAGGAGGCAGGTAAGGTGGTCTGGTATTCTCATCTCTTTCAGAATTTTCCAGTATTTTTTGTGATCCACACAGTCAAAGCTTTGGCCTAGTCAATAAAGCAGTGTTATCTATGGATAGTTGCTAAATGATCCTCTTGTAAGGGGGACTGAGTTGGGAATGAACTATGTTGCCATCTTGATGAAGTCACTCCCTGAATTCTCTTATGGTATACATGAAATTTATACAATGAGATACCATGCAACAATAAAAAAGAAGGAATTATCAATAAATTCAATATGGATGAATCTAACATATGTTTATTGAAAGAGATCATACACAAAAGGACACATGCTATATGATTCATTTATATGAAGTTCAAGATCAAAATAAAACTAATCCACGTTGACACAGGTCAGAAAAACTATTGGCTTAGGAAGTCTGGTTACTGCTTAGAAAAGGGTACAAGATCAATGTTATGTGGCAGCCTGGATGGGAGAGGGGTTTAGGAGAGAATGGATACATGTATGTGTATGGCTGAGTCCCTTCACTGTTCACCTGAAACTAACAAAACATTGTTATTAGGCTATACCCTAATATAAAATAAAAAGTTTAAAGTTTGGAGAAGAAAAGAAAAGGCACAAGAGACCTTTCTACAATGGGAAAAGTATAAATACATCAATTGTAATGAAATTAAAACTATTATAATAGTGATAGCTGTGAGAGGTGCTTTTAAATGTTTAAAGATTCTTACTCTAAAATCATTGTAGCAGTGTATAACATCAAAAACAGTGTACCTTTTTCTTGCATACTTTAAATCAGGGTATTAAGATTACTTTTAAAGTTAGCAAAAGTGATAAGCACACATTAATTTTATATAATTTTTGCACATGCATTTTTAGAGATTTAGTGAGGATGATCATTCCCCTCTATACCTACAACTAAAAAACCTAAGAAACAACATAGCAAACAAGCAAAGAAAACTCTTAAAACTGGAGATAAGAAGATAGATTGGCTAGGGAGTTGGGATTTAAAAAACACAGCAAGTAAAGTACTTTGGTTTCCTTATTGCCTTTCATATGACCCAGACAGTGCATTGCAGAATCCTCCAACTTGTAAACACCAACAAGCATAGACAAAGTAAATAAATAAAAGTTCCAATGAAAGTAGTCCCCTTGGCCAGATTCTGGATGAGTGGCTTAAAAACAGAAAAACTTTTTGATAATACTCAACCTTACCCCAGTGAAACATCAACAATAAAACCACCCCTCTTTCCCAGTTTCAATGGGGGTGATCAGAAAGTGGATTATCCATCCTGTACACCCATTGCATGGAATCATCTGCACTCTAATTTCCCTACCTGGTAGTTTCAATGGGATTGGCCAGGAAACTAATCCATGCCCCACTTGGCAGAAGCAGGCAGCACTGTGATTCTTCAGCCAGGTGATGGAGGGGCCAGCAGGCAGCTGATGTGGAGAAAAGGGAGCCCTTGTGCACGGTTGGTGGGATTGCAAATGGTACAAATACTATGAAAAACAGCAAAGTATGGAGGCTTCTAAAAAATTAAAAATAGAACTACCATATGATCAAGCAATTACACTTCTGGGATATATCTGAAGGAAACAAAAACATTTCCCCATGTCCATAGCAGCAGTATTTGCAACAGCCAAGACATGGAAATAGCATAAGAATCCATCAGTGGATGAATGAATAAAGAAGTTGTGACATTTATATAATGGTATAATACTTTGCCGTATTAAAAAAGAAGGAACTCCTACCGTTTCCAACAATATGATTAGATCTTGAGGCCACCGTGTCAAGTCAGGTACAGAAAGACAATCACTGTATTATTTCCCTAATATATGAAATCAAAAACAAAAATAAAACCAAAATCAAGCTAACAGAAAAAAGAGACCATAATTGTGGTTAACAGACAAGGGAGTGGGTGGTATAGGGGATTTGGATGAAAATGGTCAAAAGTTATAAAATAACTTGCAGTTATAAAACAAATAAGTCCTGGGGATGTAATATACAACATGATGACTATGATTAACAGTGCTGTATGTTATATAAGAAAGTAATAAACAAGAAAGTAAATAAGAAATAAGAAAGTAATAGACATTTGTTAAGGAAAAAAAATTTTAAACAGCCCCTGCTTGGGTAGGGGCAGGGGAGGATTTGAAGTGAAATGATGTTTACTGGGGCAAACAATTGAAAATTAAATCTTCACTTTATGAAAATGAATACTAACGTCTTTTTCACCCTCATTTTTTTTTTGGTATTACTGTATTAGCTCATGATCAAAGTTGTTAAAATGACAAATCTATGATACAGAAATAAAGTGAAATATTTTGATATTCAGCAAAAAAAAGTAATAAACCTCATAGAGTTCTCATCACAAGAAAAACATTTTTTATTTATATGAGATGATGGATGTTAACTAAACTTATTGTGGTAATCATTTCATGATGTATGTAACTCATGATGGTCTGTACCTTAAACTTATACAGTGTTGTATGTCAATTATATCTCAATAAAACTGGAAAAAAATTGGCTGAGTTGAATTTTCTATAACTTGAAATAGAAAGACTTCCAATATATGCATTCCAATATATGCTTGTTTTGTAAATGGAGGTATGAAAATAAAGGGGATTTTAATATTTAAACAAACAAAAACAAACAAGCAAAACCTCATGAGCCAATAATATGCTGTCAACAAGAAACTCACTTCAACTACAATTACATAGGTATGTTGAATGTAATGAGATGGAAATAATATACCATACAATCATTAACTGACAAAACCAAGAATGATTATATTGATATTAGCTGTAGTAGACTTTGGAGCAAAGAAAGTTAGTAGAGCCAAAGAGGGATAATATGTTATGATAAAAGGATGAATCCACTTGGAATATATAACAATCTTTAACAGATATACTCCAAACAGCAGACTGTTAAAAATACATGAAGCAAAAACTGATATAGCTGAAAGTACAAATATATGAATACACAATTACACTTTGATACTTCAATACTCTGCTCTCAGAAACCAGTAGAAATATTTCACAGAAAATGAGCAAAGATTTGCAAGAATAAAAGAATACAACATTCAGTTCAGTTCAGTCGCTCAGTCTTGTCCGACTCTTTGCAACCCCATGAATCACAGCACACCAGGCCTCCTTGTCCATCACCAACTCCCGGAGTCCACTCAAACTCATGTCCATCGAGTCGGTGATGCCATCCAGCCATCTCATTCTCTGTCGTCCCTGTCTCCTCCCACCCCCAATTCTTCCTAGCATCAGACTCTTTTCCAGTGAGTCAACTCGTCGCATGAGGTGGCCAAAGTAATTGACATTTAAACAACACTCCACCTAACAACAACAGACGACGTTATTTTTCAAGTGTCAATGGAACATTCACCATGACAGATCATATCCTTGACTATAAAACAAATCTTAACAAATTTAAAAGAATTGTAGCTATACACAGTACGTTCTCTGACCATAAGAGAATCAAAGCAGAAATCAATAACAGAAAGACATTGGGAAAACTCCAGAACATTTGAAGTGTAAGCAAAAGTACATCTAAATAGTCTATGGATCAAGTAAGAAGTTCAAAAGGAAATAAAAGCATCAGTTCAGTTCAGTTCAGTTCAGTCGCTCAGTCGTGTCCGACTCTCCGCGACCCCATGAATCACAGCACGCCAGGCCTCCCTGTCCATCACCAACTCCCGGAGTACACTCAAACTCATGTCCACAGAGTCGGTGATGCCATCCAGCCATCTCATTCTCCGTCGTCCCCTTCTCCTCCCGCCCCCAACCTTTCCCAGCATCAGAGTCTTTTCCAGTGAGTCAACTCGTCGCATGAGGTGGCCAAAGTATTGAAGTTTCAGCTTTAGCATCAGTCCCTCCAATGAACATCCAGGATTGATCTCCTTTAGAATGGACTGGTTGGATCTCCTTGCAGTATAAGGGACTCTCAAGAGTCTTCTCCAACACCACAGTTCAAAAGCATCGACTCTTCGGCGATCAGCTTTCTTCACAGTCCAACTCTCACATCCATACATGACCACGGGAAAAACCATTGCCTTGACTAGACGGACCTTGGTCGGCAAAGTAATGTCTCTGCTTTTTAATATACTATCAAGGTTGGTCATAACTTTCCTTCCAAGGAGCAAGCGTCTTTTAATTTCATGGCTGCAATCAGCATCTGCAGTGATTTTGGAGCCCAAAAAAACAAAGTCTGACACTGTTTCCACTGTTTTTCCATCTATTTCCCATGAAGTGATGGGACCAGATGCCATGATCTTTGTTTTCTGAATGTTGAGCTTCAAGCCAACCTTTTCACTCTCCTCTTTCACTTTCATCAAGAGGCTTTTGAGTTCCTCTTCACTTTCTGCCATAAGGGTAGTGTCATCTGCATATCTGAGGTTATTGATATTTCTCCCAGCAATCTTGATTCCAGCTTGTGCTTCTTCCAGCCCAGCGTTCCTCATGATGTACTCTGCATATAAGTTAAATAAGCAAGGTGACAATATACAACCTTGACGCACTCCTTTTCCTATTTGGAACCAGTCTGTTGTTCCATGACCGGTTCTAACTGTTGCTTCCTGACCTGCATACAGGTTTCTCAAGAGGCAGGTCAGGTGGTCTGGGATTCCCATCTCTTTCAGAATGTTCCACAGTTTATTGTGATCCACACAGTCAAAGGCTTTGGCATAGTCAATGAAGCAGAAATAGATGTTTTTCTGAAACTCTCTTGCTTTCTCCATGATCCAGCGGATGTTGCATAACTAAATAAAAATTAAAATGCAGCACATAAAATATAAAATATGTCAGCCATAGCTAAAGCAGAGATGAAATGCAAATTTATAGCAATAAAATGCTGATGTGTTGCAGAAACTGACACAATATTATAAAGCAATTATCCTCCAATTAAAAAATCATTAAAAAAAGAGAAAAGTGTATCAAATTTATAACCAAATTTCCTACCTAGGGAAATTTCAAAAAGAGAATGCAAACCCAAAACAAGTAGAAGAAAGGAAATTAATAAAGATGAGAGCAAGAATCCTTGAAAACAGAAAAATGATAAAGAAAAGCAGTGAAACAGAAGCAAATTATTTGTAAAAAATCAACAAAATCGATAAATCTAGTAAAAAGCACAAAGATAAAAAGAAAGAAAAAATCACCAATATTAGAAAGAAAATATGGAACATGATTATAGATATTTTTGTCATTTCAAGGATAGTAAGGGAATACTATGAACAATTTTATGCTCATGAGTTCTACTTCTTTTTTAAAATTTATTTATTGTTTTAATTTTTTAAATTAATTTATTTATTTTACTTTATAATATTGCACTGGTTTTGCCATACATTGACTTGAATCTGCCATGAGTGCACATGCGTTCCCCATCCTGAACCCCCCTCCCACCTCCCTCCCCATCCCAACCATTCTAGTTTCCTTGGTGTGTATGCCCAGCAGTGGGATTGCTGGGTCATATGGCAGTTCTACTTCCAGTTTTTTAAGGAATCTCCACACTGTTCTCCATAGTGGCTGTACTAGTTCTCATTCCCACCAACAGTGTGAGAGTGTTCCCTTTTCTCCACACCCTCTCCAGCATTTATTGCTTGTGGACTTTTGGATAGCAGCCATTCTGCCCGGCATGAGGTGGTACCTCAGTGTGGTTTTGATTTGCAGTTCTCTGGTAATGAGTGATGCTGAGCATCTTTTCTTGTGTTTGTTAGCCATCTGTATGACTTCTTTGGAGAAATGTCTGTTTAGTTCTTTGGCCCACTTTTTGATTAGGTCTTTTATTTTTCTGGAATTTAGCTGCAGGCGTTGTTTGTATATTTTTGAGACTAATTCTTTCTCCGTTGCTTCGTTTGCTATTATTTTTTCCCATTCTGAAGGCTGTCTTTCCACCTTGCTTATAGTTTCCTTTGTTGTGCAGAAACTTTCAATTTTAATTAGGTCCCACTTGTTTATTTTTGCTTTTATTTCCAATATTCTGAGAAGTGGGTCATAGAGGATCCTGCTGTGGTTTATGTTGGAGAGTGTTTTGCCTATATTTTCCTCTAGGAGTTTAATAGTTTCTGGTCTTACATTTAGATCTTTAATCCATTTTGAGCTTATTTTTGTGTATGGTGTTAGAAAGTGTTCTAGTTTCATTCTTTTACAAGTGGTTGACCAGTTTTCCCAGCATTACTTGTTAAAGAGATTGTCTTTACTCCACTGTATATTCTTGCCTCCTTTGTCAAAGATAAGGTGTCCATAGGTGGGTGGATTTATCTCTGGGCTTTCTATTTTGTTCCATTGATCTATATTTCTGTCTTTGTGCCAGTACCATATTGTCCTGATGACTGTGGCTTTGTAGTAGAGCCTGAAATCAGGCAGGTTGATTTCTCCAGTTCCATTCTTCTTTCTCAAGACTGCTTTGGCTATTTGAGGTATTTTGTATTTCCATACAAATTGTGAGATTTTTTGTTCTAGTTCTCTGAAAAATATGGTTGGTAGCTTGATAGGGATTACATTGAATCTATAGATTGCTTTGGCTAGTATACTCATTTTCACTATATTGTTTCTTCCATCCATGAACACGGTATATTTCTCCATCTATTTGTGTTCTCTTTGATTTCTTTCACCAGTGTTTTATAGTTTTCTATATATAGGTCTTTTGTTTCTTTAGGTAGATATATTCCTAAGTATTTTATTCTTTTCGTTGCAAGGGTGAATGGAATTGTTTCCTTAATTTCTCTTTCTGTTTTCTCACTGTTAGTGTATAGGAATGCAAGGGATTTCTGTATGTTAATTTTATATCCTGCAACTTTACTATATTCATTGATTAGCTCTAGTAATTTTCTGGTGGAGTCTTTAGGGTTTTCTATGTAGAGGATCATGTCATCTGCAAACAGTTAGTTTTACTTCTTTTCCGATTTGGATTCCTTTTATTTCTTTTTCTGCTCTGATTGCTGTGGCCAAAACTTCCAAAACTATGTTCAATAGTAGTGGTGAAAGTGGGCACCCTTGTCTTGTTCCTGACTTCAGGGGAAATGCTTTCAATTTTTCACCATTGAAGAGGATCAACTTTTCAAAAACCAGAAAATAACAAAACTCAATCAATATGAAGTATATACTCAGAATACTTCCATAAATGTTAAACAAACTATTTAAAGCATTTAAAAACACAGGAAAAACAAATCTCCATATGGTTTTGTTGAAGAATTCTATAAAACATTTACAGAAGAATTAAAACCAGTGTTATATAATCTTTCCCAGAAAATAGAAAAGGAAAGAATACTTCCTAACTCATTTATAAGGCTATTATTATCCTGCTATTGAAACAAGAAAAAGGCAATAAAAACAAAAAACAAAAAGCAGTATCTTTTATGATCTAAGACACAAAATATCCTCCACACTGTACTAGCAAACTAAATACAACCATACATAATAGTGTTTATGCAACAAGACCAAGTGGAATTTATCTAAGTTATGCAATGCTGGTTCAATGTTTGAAAATTTGATTGATTAATGTATCATACCATATAAACAAGCTAAAGAAGAAAAATTGTGTAATCATATCAATTGATGCAGAAAACATAACTGATAAAACTCGATACTCAGTCATGAGAAAAACTTTCAGAAAACTAGGAATCCAAAGGAATTATCTCAATTTGATAAAGAGCATCTGCATCATACTTCATCGAGAAATACAATACCATCCCTCTGTATTGACTGAATGCTTGTGTCCCAACAAAATTCATATGCTGAAATTCAATTCCCAATGAAAGTGGAGCCTTTGGGAAATGATTAGGTCAAGAGAATGGAACCATCATAAAGGGATTAGTGTGGTTATAAAAGACACCCCAGAGACCCCTTTGCAGTTTTTGTCATGCAAGGTCAAATATAAACCAAGAAGCAGGCCTCACCAGATTCGGAATTTCCTGGACTTTCAAGCCTACAGAACTATGAGAAATAAATTTCTGTTGTATGTAAACGACCAAATCTATGATTTTCTGTTACAGCAGCTTGAATATACTGAGACACCAGACTGGAAACAAGACAAGATTGTTTGCTCTCACCACTCTTATTCCACATGAAGCAAGGAACATATATAGAAAGCTTACAGATTGACAAAGAAAAAAGAAAACTAGACTTGTTACAGGTGACATAATTATTTTTTGGGAAATTCCCAGTGAATTTACCAAAAAACTTCTACAACTAATCAGTGAGTTTAGCATTGTTTCAGGATAAGAGATCAATATGCAAAGTCAATCATATTTCTACATACTAACAATAAACATGTGGAGACCAAAAATTTTAATATATATATATTTAAAATATATTTATAAATATTATATATATGTGTGTATATATATACACACACACGTATATATAGGCTTCCCTGTTGGCTCAGACAGTAAAGAATCTCGCTCCAATACAGAAGACCTGGGTTTGATCCTTGGGTCGGGAAGATTCCCTGGAGAAGGGAATGGTTACCCACTCCAATATTCTTGCCTAGAGAATTCCATGGACTGAGGAGCCTGGTGGGCTACAGTCCATGGGGTCACAAAGAGTCTTGTGAAGAAGGAGAAAAATATGAACAGACTGAGGAGAGAAACAAAATTAACCCTGAAATATTAGTGATAATAGGAATGATAGACAAACATATTAAAATAATTTTTATAACTGCACTCTACATATGCCAAAAACTGGAGGAATAATTGAATGTATCATGTAGAGCTGTGAATGATATGAAAAAAGACCAAAATCCATTCTCCATAGATTAAAAACTATAGCTTCTGACATGGAAAATACACTGAATGAGATTAATACCAGGTTAGATACTATAGGAGAAAGACTGGTGACATTGAAGACAGAGCAGTAGAACAAAGAAAGAAAGCTAGGGGAAAGGAGGGTTCATGAGACATGAAATAATTTTCAGTGACCTAATACTGGTTTAATTGTAGTCCTTTAAAGATAAGGCAGGGAAGAAAATATTTGAAGTTGTAGTTGAAGTAATTGGCTCAAAAATTTCCAAATCTGATGAAAATAGTAAATCCACAAGTAAAATAAATTGCAGGGATGTGAACCAAGAAAAAAATACATGAAGTCATATCATAACCAAATTTCTTAAAATGAGTGATAGAGAGCATTTTAAAGTTTGAAAGGAAAAAGGAATATTATGTGCAGACTAGTAAGAAAGAAATGATGCCAGATTTCTCATTGGAGACAATATAAATTAGATGACAATAGAGCTACACGTTTAAAATAATAAAGGGAAAAAATTTAGCTAGACATATAATTTAGTGAAGATATCTTTTAAAAGCAAATGTGAAATAAATATGCTTTCAGATATACAAAGCTGAAAGTGGTCACTACAATCAGAATTCTGCTACAAGATACATTACAGGCAGTCCTTCAGATGATTCTGAATAGAAATTTGGATGTAAACAAAGTAATAAAGTGCACCAGCAATAGTAACTACATTAGTAAATAATTTTCCTATTATTTAAGTATCCTTTAATTGTTTTAAAAATAAGATACTTTGAGTTTTACACAACATATAGAAGTAAAATGTGTGATAAAAATAGCACAAGGACTGAAATTGGAGAAATAAAATCATACTATGGTAAGATTCTTAATCCATATATGAAGTTGAATAATATAACTTGGAAATACACCATGTGGGTGCTGAATGCTTAGCTGTGACTGACTCTTTGCTACCCTATGGAATGTAGCCCGCCAGGCTCCTCTGTCCATGGGATTCTCTGGCAAGAATACTGGAATATGTTGCCATTTCCTACTCTAGGGGATCTTCCCAACTCAGGGATGGAACCCACATCTCTTGCACTGTCAGGCAGATTCTTTACCACTAGTGCCACCTGGGCAAGTTAAACATGTCTATTTAAAACCCTAAGCAATCAATAAATACTATAACAAAGGGTAACAGATAATAGAATTACAAAGAATATAAAATGGAGGGAGAGAACAAGATGGTGGAAGAGTAGGTGGACGTGGAGTAAACCTCTCTCCACGGATACACCAGGAATACACCTTCAGACACAGAAGTACATGCAGAACACCAGCTGATAGTGGACAGGAGTACCTGACCAGCGGAAAAGAATATATAGAACCACACAAAACTTGGTAGGACAAAGGAACTAAGGGGAAAAACAGGAGTGTTACTAGGACTGGACCTGCCTTCGGCGGGTAGGTGAACTGAAGCAGGGGTCTGATCCCCACATCGGGGCAATTGTATGAGTCAGAGGGGAAACATATAAGGCTAAGAGTGAAACAGCTGATCTGTGGCAGCCTAAATGGAATGAGAATCAGACAGTCCTTTCTGCAGGCATATGTACCCTGGACAAGGATACAGGTCCCCTAGAAGTGGCAGGGAGCTGGAACTTAGGGATTGTGGAGCAATCCATTGGCAAGGGCTACTGATGACTGTGGAGAGACAGACCAAGGGGATGTGAGGGAAGAGACTGTGGTGGGAAATGCCTGTGGGGAAATCCAGGTAGCCATGGAAGCAAGGCAATACTATTGGGTCACACATAAAGGGTGGAGCCATCACAGTAGCCTCTCTCTCCCCATATGCCAGCATTTGCAGCTGAACAATAGAGAGGCTGGCCCATCAAGTGCCCGATGCACTGACACCTTTAAGTGACTGATGGCTGAACTACAGTGTAGGGCCCCACCCAGGGTGCCCCTTTAAGTGCCTGATGCACTGATCTACTGAGTAGGACCAACCACAGCCAGGGGAGGCCCTCTATGTGCCTGACATGCCAAACAAAAGAGAAGGAACCCAGGCAAGGGAGCCCGCTAAATGCATGAACAGGCAGAGATACAAAGACTAGCCTAAGAGGCCTTCTGATCGCCAGCTACAAGAGGCTAAAAAAAGGCTCTGAAAGGGCCATAGCTCATGAGGTGTGGCTGTCTGTGTCCCTGCACAGTTGGCACTACCAGGGTCACTGCAACCCAAGCAGCTGTGCCACCTTTATGGTCAACCCTCACTGAGGCAGAGCTGCCACAGGCAAAAAAGAAGTCTTGTGCCTATGCATGCAGGGTCGCTTCAGTCATGTCCAACTCTTTGCGACCCTGTGGACTGTGGCCTCTCAGTCTTCTCTTTCAGGGGGTTCTCTAGGCAAAAATACTCGAGTGTATTGGTCAATACTGGTTGCTATACCCTTCGGAAAAAGTGAAGTGAAGTCGCTCAGTCGTGTTCAACTCTTTGCGACCCCATGGACTGTAGCCTACCAGACTCCTCTCTCCATGGGATTTTCCAGGCAAGAATACTGGAGTGGGTTGCCATTTCCTTCTCCAGGAGATCTTCCCAGGATTGAACCCAGGGATTGAACCTGGGTCTCCTGCATTGGAGGCAGATGCTTTACCAGCTGAGCCACCAAGGAAGTCTCTAATACATACTGGATTGGGTAGCCATTCCCTTCTCCAGGGGATCTTCCTGACCCAGGGATCGAACCCAGGTCTCCTTCATTGCAGGCAGATTCTTTACCATCTGTGCTACTTGGAAAGCCAAAAAGTGAAAGTCGCTCTGTCATGTCCGACTCTTTGCGACCCCGTGGACTATATAGTCCATGGAATTCTCCAGGCCAGAATACTGGAGTGGGTAGCTGTTCCCTTCTCCAGGGGATCTTCCCAACCCAGGGATCAAACCCAGGTCTCCCACATTTCAGGCAGATTCTTTACCAGCTGAGCCACAAGGGAAGCCCAGGAATACTGGAGTGGGTAGCCCATCCCATCTCCAGAGGATCTTTCCGACCCAGGAATCGAATCAGGGTTTCCTGCATTTCAGGTGGATTCTTTACCAACTGAGCTATCAGAGAGCCTAGAGCACTATATTTCCTGCTGCCCTAGCTGCCAACTCCCCTGAGTCCCTGTGCTGCCAGAACCTCCTCTGTGACCTTAGCAGTTGCACCACCTCTGCACCTGCCCCTCACTGGGGCAGACCCATGTCCTCCAGTGAAGCCTCAGGAGCAAACCCCAGTGGACGACCCACATGCAGAGGTGGAAATAAAACCAAAGTTGAAATCCAGGGGCACTGTGGCTAAGGAAGAAGACCCAAAACCTTCCCACCAGCTGTACAAGCTGCAGGTTAAATTCACACGATCAATTAGGCAAACTCTGTGCCTACGGAATATATAAAAGGACATTGAGTGCTCCCACAAAAGAAAATGCACTAGTTCTGATAGCTGTGAACATTCAGGGAAAGAAAACACAGGAGTAGAACCATATTATCGCTGCCCCCACAGCAGATCCAGAGACCAGCACAGTGTTGGAGGGCATCCTAGGAAGATGAGGTGGACTGTGACTCCCAGTAAGGGAAAGAACTCTGACAGCAGTGACTCAAGAAAAACATTTATTATTCTTATGTTTTGACTTGTTCTGTAGTTTCTTTTGGATTTTTTTTTCTTTTTCTTCCCATCCCCCATTATTGTAGATGTTGATATTATTGGTACTATGAAATCTAAGAAAGCTTTTGAGTTCTTTTTTCAATCTTTTTAAATTATTATTTGTCTGATTTAGTAACTGCCATTTGTCTGGGATTTATCTTTGGTTTCTCATTTTGGGTATTTGTTTTAATCTCACTTAGTATCATAACAAACCACTCTGGAATCTTCTTTCCTCACCAGAGATCAAGCCATGAGCCTTTGGAGTGGTAGCAGTGACTCCAAGACCCTAGACTACCAGAGAGCTAACCTAGGGAGTATTAACTAGTGAGAACTCCCACAAAAGAAACTAATTGAATACGAGACCCAGCATCAATCAATCACCAGTAGCACCCTGTGCAAGACGCCTCACCCAAACAACAAACAAAACAAAAACACAAACCCAATCATCAGCAGGCAGGATTGCCACCTCATTTAGCCTTGCCCATGAGAGGATAAACAAAAAAAAGCTCAGCACAAATATCACCCTATATGAACCTTACACAAACCACTGCTCCAACCATAGGAAGCCAGAAACCAAAAGATAGAAATCAACCTTGAAGCCTGAGAAAAAGAGACCTCAAACACAATAATTTTTTAAAAATAATGAAAAGGCAGAGAAATATTGCACAAATTAAGGAACAAACTAGCAACACAGAAGTACAAAGAAATGAAGAGGAAATAGGCAAACTACTTGAAAAAGAATTCAGAATAATGATAGTAAAGATGATAGAAAACCTTGAAAATAGAATGGAGTAAATGCAAGAATCAATTAAAAAAGACCTAGAAGAATTAAAGAATAACAGTACAAAGACAAACAACACAATTATTGAATTTAAAAATATGCAAGAAGGAATCAATAGCAGAATATCTGAAGCAGAAGAACAAATCAATGAGTTGGAAGATAAAATAGTGGAAATAACTTCTGAGGAGCAGAATAACGTAAAAAGAATGATAAGAACTGATGATAGTCTCAGAGACCTCTGGGACCATATCAAATGCACCAGCATTTGAATTATAGGGGTCCCAGAAGAAGAAGAGAAAAAGAAAGGGACTGAGAACATTTTTGAAGAGATTATAGTTGAAAATTTCCCCAACATGGAAAAGAAAACAGTCAATCAAATTCAAGAGGCACAAAGAGTCCATACAGGACAAACCCAAGGAGAAACACACCAAAACACATACTAATCAAACTAACAAAGATTAAATACAAAGAAAGAATATTAAAAGCAGCAAGGGAAAAGCAATAAATAACTTACAAGGGAAACCCCATATGTTTAACAGCTGATCTTTCAGCAGAAACTCTGCAGGCCAGAAGGGAATGCCAGGATATATTTAAAGTACTGAAAAGGAAAAATCTACAACCAAGATTACTGTTCCTAGCAAGATTCTCATTCAAAATCGATGGAGAAATCAAAAGCTTTTCAGACAAGCAAAAGTTAAGAGAATTCAGTACCACCAAACCAGCTTTACAAAAAAAGTTAAAGGCCCATCTATAGTTAAGAAATAGTCAAGAGACTATATAGTCAAGAGAAGAAAAAGATCTAAAATGAACCCCAAACAATTAAGAAAATGGCAATAGGAACATGCTGCTGCTGCTGCTGCTGCTGCTAAGTCGCTTCAGTCGTGTCCGACTCTGTGCGACCCCATAGACGGCAGCCAACCAGGCTCCGCTGTCCCTGGGATTCTCCAGGCAAGAACACTGGAGTGGGCTGCCATTTCCTTCTCCCAATAGGAACATATATATCAATAATTACTTTAACTGTAAATGGATTAAATACACCAGTCAAAAGAAACAGACTGGCTGAATGATACAAAAACAAGACCCATATATATGCTGTTTACAAGAAACCCACTTCAGACCTCAGAACACATATAGAGTGAAAGTGAGAGGATGGAAAAATATATTTCATGAAAATGGGAAGCAAAAGAAAGCTGGAGTAGCAATCCTCATATCAGATAAAATAGACCTTAAAATAAAGAAGAGTACAAGAGATAAGGAAGGACACTATACAATGATCAAGGGATCAATCCAAGAGGAAGACATAACAATTGTAAATATCTATGCACCCAACATAGGAACACCTCAAAACATAAGACAAATAAGAACATACATAAAAGGAGAAATTGACAGTAACACAATAATAGTAGGAGACTAACACCCCACTCACACCAATGGACAGATCATCAAAACAGAAAACTAATAAGAAAACACAAGTCTTAATGATACATTAGATGAGATGGATCTCATTGATATCTTCAGGACATTCCATCCAAATGCAGAAGAATTCACATTTTTCTCAAGTGCACATGGAACATTCTCCAGGATAGAGCACATCTTGGGTCACAAATCAAACCTCAGTAAATTTAAGAAAATTGAAGTCATAGCAAGCATCTCCTCTGACCACAATGCTATGAGACTAGATATCAATTACAAGAAAAAAACTGAAAAATACAAACACATGGAGATGAAATAACATGTTTCTAAATAATCAACAGGTTACTGAAGAAATCAAAAGGGAAATCAACAAACTTCTAGAAACAAATGACAATGAAAACACAACAACTCAAAACCTATGGGATGCAGCAAAAGCAGTTCTAAGAGGGAAGTTTATAGCAATACAATCCTATCTCAAGAAACAAGAAAAACATCAAATAGACAACCTAACTTTACACCCAAAACAACTGGAGAACGAAGAACAAAAGAACCCCAAAATTAGTAGAAGAAAGCAATCATAAAGATCCAAGCAGAAATAATTGAAAAAGAAATGAAAGAAACAATAGTAAAGATTAATAAAACTAAAATCTGGTTCTTTGAGAAGATAAACAACTGACAAACCTTTAGCCAGAGTCATCAAGAAAAAAAGGAGAAAAATCAACAAAATTAGAAATGAATAAGGAGAGGTTACAAGAGACAATGCAGAAATACAAAGGATTGTAAGAGACTATTATGAACAACTATATGGCAATAAAATGGATAACCTGGAAGAAATGAACAGATTCTTAGAAAAGTTCAATCTTCCAAGACTGAGCCAGGAAGAAATAGAAATTATGAACAACCCAATTACAAGCACTGAAATTGAAGCTGTGATCTAAAATCTCCTCCAAAACAAAAGCCCAGAACCAGATAGCTTCACAGGAGAATTCTATCATTTAGAGAAGAGCTAATGCCTATCCTTCTAAAACTATTTCAAAAAATTTCAGAAGAAGGAACACTTCCAAACTCATTCTACAAGGCCACCATCACCCTGATATCAAAACCAGACAAAGACAATACAAAAAAAGAAAAATACAGGCCAATATCAATGATGCAAAAGTCCTCAACAAAATTTTAGCAAGCAGATTTCAGCAACACCTCAAAAAGCTCATACACCATGATCAAGCTGGGTTTATTCCAGAGATGCAAGCTTTCTTCAATGTGGTACAGCATATTACCAAATTGAAAGATAAAAACCATTTGATAATCTCAATAGATGCAGAAAAAGCTTTTGACAAAATTCAACATCCATTTGTGATTAAAACTCTTAAAAATATGGGCATAGAAGGAACCTATTTCTACATAGTAAAAGCCATATATGATAAGCTTACAGGAAACATTATTCTCAATGGTGAAAAGCTGAAAGCATTCCCCCTAAGATCAGGAACTAGAGAAGGGTGTCCACTTTCACCACTGTTATTCAACACAGTTCTGGAAGTTCTAGCTACAGCAATCAGAGAAGAAAAACAAATAAAAAGAGTCCATATTGGAAAGAAGAAGTAAAGTTCTCACTGTTTGCAGATGACATGATACTGTACATAGAAAACCCTAAAGATACTATTAAAAAATTCATAGAGCTAATCAGTGAGTTTAGCAATTTCATAGGATACAAAATCAACACACAGAAATCACTTTCATTTCTATATACTAACAATGAAAAATCAAAAAGAGAAATTAAGGAATCAATCCCATTCACCATTGCAACAAAAAGAATAAAATATCTAGGAATAAACTTATCTAAGGAGCCGCCTGCAATGTGGGAGACCTAGGTTCGATCCCTGGGTCAGGAAGATCCCCTGGAGAAGGTAATGGCTACCCACTACAGTATTCTGGCCTGGAGAATTCCATGGACTGTATAGTCCATGGGGTCACAAAGAGTTGGACACTACTGAGTGACTTTCATTTTTTCAAGGAGACAAAAGAACTGTACACAGAAAATTATAAGACATTGATGAAAGAAATCAAAGATGACATAAAAAGGTGGAGAGATATTCCATGTTCCTAGGTAGGAAGAATCAAGATTGTGAAAATGACTATACTACCAAACACAATCTACAGATTCAATGTGATCCCTCTCAAATTACCAGTGGCATTTTTCACAGAACAAGAAAAAAATTTTTCACAATTCATATGAAAACACAAAAGACCCTGATACCCAAAGAAGTCATGAGAAAGAAGAATAGAGCTGGAGGAATCAACCTTCCTGACTTCAGATTATACTACAAAGCTACAGTTATCAAGACAGTATGGTACTGGCACACACACACACACACACAAAAAAAAAAACAGAAATATAGACAAATGGACCAAGATAGAAAGCCCAGAAATAAACCCATGCCCCTATAGTTACCTTGATAAATGAGGCAAGAATATACAATGGGGCAAAGACAGCCTCTTCAATAAATGGTGCTAGGAAAACTGGACAGCTCCGTGTAAAATAATGAAATTAGAACACTTCGTTACACCAAACACAAAGATAAACTCAAAATGGATTAAAGGCCTAAATGTAAGACCAGAAGCTATAAAATTCTTAGGGAAAAACATAGGCAGAACACTCTATTACATAAACAAGATCCTCTATGACCCACCTCCTAGAGTAATGGAAGTGAAAACAAAATAAATGGTATCTGATTAAACTTAAAAGCTTTTGCACAGCAAGGGAAACTAAGCAAGGTGAAAAGACAACCCCCAGATTGGGAGAAAATAATAGCAAATGAAACAACTGACAAAGGATTAATTTCCAAACTATACAAGCAGCTCATACAAGTCAATGCCAGAAAAACAAACAACCCAATCAAAAATTGGGAAAAAGACCTAGATATACATTTCTCCAAAGAAAACATACAGATGGCTAACAAACGCATGAAAAGGTGCCCAACTTTGTTCATTATTAGAGAAATGCAAATCAAAAAGTACAATGAGGTATCACCTCACACCTGTCTGAATGGCCATCATCAAAAAGTCTATAGACAATAAATGCTGGAGAGGGTGTGGAGAAAAGGGAACCCTCTTAAGCTGTTTTGATACAGCCACTATGGAAGACAGTATGGAGATTCCTTAGAAAACAACAATAAAAGCACCATCAGTTCAGTTCAGTTCAGTCGCTCAGTCGTGTCCGACTCTCCACGACCCCATGAATCACAGCACGCCAGGCCTCCCTGTCTATCACCAACTCCCGGAGTTCACTCAAACTCATGTCCACAGAGTCGGTGATGCCATCCAGCCATCTCATTCTCGGTCGTCCCCTTCTCCAGCCCCCAACATTTCCCAGCATCAGAATCTTTTCCAGTGAGTCAACTCATCGCATGAGGTGGCCAAAGTATTGCAGTTTCAGCTTTAGCATCAGTCCTTCCGATGAACACCCAGGATTGATCTCCTTTAAAATGGACTGGTTGGATCTCCTTGCAGTCCAAGGGACTCTGAAGAGTCTTCTCCAGCACCACAGTTCAAAAGCATCAATTCTTCAGCGATCAGCTTTCTTCACAGTCCAACTCTCACATCCATACATGACCACTGGAAAAACCATAGCCTTGACTAGACGGTCCTTTGCTGGCAAAGTAATGTCTCTGCTTTTTAATATGCTATCTAGGTTGGTCATAACTTTCCTTCCAAGGAGTAAGCATCTTTTAATTTCATGGCTGCAATCAGCATCCACAGTGATTTTGGAGCCCCCAAAAATAAAGTCTGACACTGTTTCCACTGTTTCTCCATCTATTTCCCATGAAGTAATGGGACCAGATGCCATGATCTTAGTTTTCTGAATGTTGAGCTTCAAGCCAACTTTTTCACTCTCCTTTTTCACTTTCATCAAGAGGCTTTTTAGTTCCTCTTCACTTTTTGCCATAAGGGTGGTGTCATATGCATATCTGAGGTTATTGATATTTCTCCCAGCAATCTTGATTCCAGCTTGTGCTTCTTAAAGCCCAGCTTAGGAAACCAAAATTGAAAAAGACACATGTATCCCATTGTTCATTGCATCACTATTTAAGATAGCTAGAACATAGAAGCAACCTAGATGTCCATCGGCACATGAATGTGTAACAAAGTTGTGGTACATATACACAATGGAATATTACTCAGCCATTAAAAGGAACACATTTGAGTCAGTTCTAATGAGGTGGATGAACCTAGAGCCTATTACAGAGTGAAGTAAGTCAGAAAGAGGAAGATAAATATTGTATACTAACGCAAATATAAGGAATCTAGAAAAATGGTATTGAGGAATTTATTTTCAGGGCAGCAACGGAGAAACAGACATAGAGAATAGACTTATGGACATGGGGAAAGTGGAGGAGAGGGTGAGATATATGGAGAGAGTAACATGGAGACTTACATTACCATATGTAAAATAGATAGCCAAAAGGAATTTTCTATATGACTCAGGAAACTCAAACAGGGGCTCTGTATCAACCTAGAAGGGTGGGATGGGGTGGGGAGGTGGGAGGGAGTTTCAAAAGGGAGGGGATATATGTATACATATGGCTGATTCATGTTGAGGTTTGACAGAAAACAACAAAATTTTGTAAAACAATTATCCTTCAACTAAAAAATAGTAAATTTTTAAAAAGAACATAAAATGGAATCACAAAACATACCTGTTTAATTCAAAAGAAGGCAGAAGAAGAATAAAAGAATAATAAAGAGCAGGAGGGTTAAATATTAATAGCAAGATGGTAGATTTAAACCAAGCCACATTAATAACCACATCAAATATAAAGGGTCTAAACACTCCTTAGCTAGAGACTGAAAGATTGAATAAAAAAGCAAGACTCAGCCATATACTGTCTATAAGAAACCCACTATAAAAATAAAGGTACACCAAAAATAGTGAAAGGAAAGAAACAATATGCTATGCTAACATTAATCAAGAGAAAGATGGAATGGCTGTACTGATATCAGACAGTATAGATTTTAAGTAGATAACTGGTGTCCATCAATTAGGGCACTCAATATTGTTAAGGTCTCAATTATCCCCAAATTGATTGACTACAATCCAAGTAAGCATCTTAACAATCTTTTTGTAGAAATTAAGAAGTAGATTCTAAAATTTACAGGGATTTGGAGAGAAATTTGAACAGCCAAAACAATTTTGATAAATACAAAGTTGGAAGGCATACTTCTGAACTTATTATAAAGATGTGTTAAACAACATAGTGGTGTGTTACTGTAAAGATAAACAGAACAATGGAATAAAAGACAGAATCCGGAAGCAGATTACACTTACCTGGACAATTGATACTTTACAAAGGCGATTCTTTAGAGAAAGGTTAGTCTTATCAACAAATGTTGCTGGAGCAATTGAATATCCATGTTAAAAATATTAAACTGGAATCTAAGACACACTATGTACAAAAATTGACTTAAGATAGATCATACAACTACATTTAAAACCTAAAACTACACAAAATTTAAAAGAAAACTTTTCTTACCTTCAGTTAAATGAAAATTACTTAGATATGACACCAAAGCAAACTCCATATATTGTCAGACATATCAGAAAAAAAGAGAAAAACCAGATATCAGTGTATGTTATTTTTTATGTGAAGAATTTTGGAGCAAACCAGCCTTGATAAAATTTCCCACAGACTACTAAAAATCAGAAAATCTAAAATCCATGAGGAATAAATCCATTGTTTCTCCTTCATCCATATCTTTCTATGACTTCAAACTGTAGGAAGAAATAAAAGAACAATTGAACACAATTAAAATACACCAGTGACTTTCTAAATCTAGTAATAGTCAACCCTATATATATTTGTTGTCTCAACAAGAGAAAAAACAACCTTCCTCTTGCAAACCAGACCCTTGGATATCAGGCTGTTTGTCTATCGTTTGATGTCTTCAATCATCTGATCTCACCAATCTCATCTTTCATTTGCCAAACACCAAAAATACTTGTAATTTTTTTTTTGGTGGGTCAGGGGAGGGGAGGAGGACACCATTCAAGGATATAAACATGTCTTTCCACCTTAAAAGATTGTGCTCTTTCTGTAAAATATAATCTCTTAATCTCCCAGGACCTCAGTGTTTATTTCTGTAAAGGAGAAAGGAAAAATAGCCTTGTTTTTAAAGTAAAACACATGTGTGTAGATAATATATTAAAAAATCTGGAAAATATCTAATAATAATTAACAGAGTACATCAGGGTAGACAGTCAGGAGGTGGGAATTCATGAGATACAGGATCATATCCACTTCTTTTTTTTTTTTATAAATTAATTTATTTTTTATTGGAGGCAAATTATTTTACAATATTATACACTTCTATATTATACAATTCTGTACTGTCCACATTTTCTTTAAAAACATGTATTATATTTGCTCTCAAAAAAATGAGATAACATTTTAGAAACATAGGGACTATCTTGTTAAGACTATCTTTGAAATGATGAAAGAATATTTTAATGTGTGCGTGCTCAGTCGTGTTGAGCTCTTTGTGACTCTATGGACTTTAGCCCACGAGGCTTTTCTGTCCATGGAATTTCCCAGGCAAGAATACTGGAGAGGAGAGGGTTGCCATTTCCTCCTCCAGGGGATCTTCCTAACCCAGGGATTGAACACTCATCTCCTGCATTGCAGGCAGATACTTTACCACTGAGCCACCTGATATGAATATTTTTGATATGAATATTTAAGTAAATTGTTAGATAAAATAACTCCCATTTCAATTAGCACTCATGTGTGAAAATTTAGGAAAGATAAAACTACAGACACTAACAGTGAGTATCTCTGATGTGTTGTAGTAGACAGTATATACATATATGCATATATATATATATCTTCTTGCATTTTTACATTTTCTATAACGTGTAATTATTCTACAGAAAAATATTGGCAATAAAGACACTATACTCTTACTGTACCTATTGTACCTTTCTCATCCTTCTGTATTATAGATGATAAAAACCCATAGACTACTTTTCCCAGATGCCATTTCCAGCCTTGTGTCTATTAGGTTATATCAATGGGAAGTACTATTAGGAAACTAGAAAGTGAGAGAAAGAAGCCATTTTTCTGTTTTGTTTTTTCTTTTCCTCTTTCTTTTCTTCTCTCTCTTTTCTTTCCCTCCTTTGCCTTTCCTTCCCTCCCCTTTTCTTTTCTTGATTCCTTGTTAGGCAGAAAGGGCCTAGTTGTGCAGTTAAGTCATGGATGCTCTGGCAGCCTAGGCAGCAGTGTGCTCCAGACTCTAGCTCTGACTGTAGCCATGAGAATTCCAGAAGCTGACACAGCACTTGTCTGCTCTGATCCCCATACTTTCAGGGCACTCATGTCCTTTGGCTCCAATGACAAAAATAGCAGGTGACTTCAAGCATGTGGATTTCTACAACATCAGTGTTGCTTTCTCTCACACACATGAAGACAGGCAGACATACTTACATTGTAAAATAAATTAACAATGAGGATAGGTTGGTCTTGGGGTATTATGATACTACTCGTATAGTTCTTTTCTTTCAAGTAGAGGCCCCCTCTACTTTTCATGCATGAGGCCTCCTGTCTGAGACCACACTTTCCTCTTCATTCTTATATCTCTATCACATTCTCATCAACCAGATTCATTTTTTGACGTAAGACATTGCTTTGCTGATTCTTCTTCTCTGTCTTGTCCTTAATCCAGTATGTTCAGATATTGCCCATTCAAAACAAGTTTTCAAGCCACCTTGGAGTTTTAGGAGGAAAAGACAAGGGCCTCAAAGGTGAGAATAACTAGTAATCCTAAAACAAAAGAGTCTGATTAAAAGAGAACCAGGAATTAAACGCACACCAATACTGATGCTAAAGCTGAAACTCCAATACTTTGGCCACCTCATGCGATGAGTTGACTCACTGGAAAAGAGTCTGATGCTGGGAGGGATTGGGGGTAGGAGGAGACGGGGACGACAGAGAATGAGATAGCTGGATGGCATCACCGACTCTGTGGACATGAGTTTGAGTGAACTCCGGGAGTTGGTGATGGACAGGGAGGCCTGGCGTGCTGTGATTCATGGGGTCGCAAAGAGTCGGACACGACTGAGCGACTGAACTGAACTGAACTGAACTGGACTTTTCTGGAGCATAGAAAATCTAAGCTAGATTTCTTGTTCATATTCAAATGCATTAATGGGCCATGTGTATCTTCAAATACTCTATGGTTCATTTTGGGCTTCTTTTTTCCTTTTTCCTCTTCTTGCTATGCTTTCTTTATATGGAAGTGTTAGTTCCATACTTGCAGTTCTTTTCCATAAGTTTCCTGAAAATTCCCAGATACTTTCTTTTCAATTGAGCTATAGCATTGTTTTGACTACTTCTATCAACTCCAGAGATAAATATTAAGATTACTCTAATTTTATACTTATATACTCAAAAAACTGAGGTATATAGAAGTTAAAAACTTACATGAGCTACATGAGCTCACATGACTAATAAATGGCAATCTGGGGAATAAATTCATATTTATCAGATTGTATGTCTTATTGAGAATATCAAATACATAACAATCCTGCATGCACTTCCCTGACAACTCTTACAGACCAAATAGCAAGCCTTGTGAACAACTATCCATCTATCTTTCTACCTATCTATCATCTCTAGATCATATCTATGAAGATTACCTCTATTCAAAGTACATACAGGAATAATTCTGGTCCAGCTTGGTCTTTCTTTTATGGGCCCCTTAGAGAGTAAGATAATTCCTTCTTACTTTAGAGTCCTCAAGAAAGACCAGAAAGGGACCAGCTTTGGGGTGTTAATCCCAAGAAGAGTTGTATCACACTGCAGCTCTCACCTGTGATCTCAGAGTGTGGCAAGAATTGGTTGTTGCTTTTCAAATTACCTATGTACTGTGATTGGCGCTTCCCTGGTAGCTCAGAGAGTAAAGAATCTGGCTGCAATGTGGAAGACTCGGTTTCAATCCCTGGGTTGGGAAGATCCCCTGGAGAAGGGAATGGCAACCCACTCCAGTATTCTAGCCTGGAGAATTTCATGAATAGAGGAGCCAGGTGGGCTACAGTCCATCAGGTCATAAAGAGTTGGTCATGACTGAGTGACTAACACCACACACACACACAAACACACACACTGTGATAATGTAATTGTCAATTCTTCATCACCTTTACTTAATTTTTTTAAAGAAATTTACTGTACCATCACCCTAAGTGGTCTAACTCATAGGATCATTAGCCATTGGCAGTATCGAAGTTTTAGTATCGACTGAGCAAAACAAAATCTCCAAATAGGGCAACTCAAAGTTGTATTCCTAGAGGTCATAGGTCAGAGGGTTCTCTGTGGGAGTACATTTCTCTGCACTAAAAGCACTTTTCCCTTCACTGCCATGTTCCCCCACATTTGACCAGGGATTTTTGGCCTGGGCAGTGACACTGACTAGCTTGCATTTCTCTGTATGTGAAGATTCAACTCCAGTAAATTCTTTCATCCTGCTCTTGCACTTAAGATGTGCCAACATTTAGGCAGTATGCGTGCCTATGATCATGCTGTTTGTTCATAGCCAGTCTTGGATATTGGTCAAGGCCAATGACTTAGGGACTGTTATATACTTTGTATATAGTCTGATAAAAATTAGTCTTTAGATAAAGCTATCTCTAACATGTGTCAAAATTTATTAAATTGCTAGTGAGGGAAACAGCAAGTTAACAAAAACATTTAGAAAAGAATGTGCCTGTTCCAAAAGGACATTGAAATGGAATGTTACAAAGTTGGAGACTATGAATACTTATATAAATTTGAGCCGTTTTTTAATACTAATTCAAGTTTCATTTTACGAAGTCTTAAACACATAATGTCCTTGCCAGTTGTTGCTAAGGAAGCTTGTAGCAATAGGGTACACGCTATCAGTCAGAAAATTTTAAAAAAGCAGTGCATTTACGCAGCAAATGTTCTGAATATATCTGCCTGAGATTGGGATTAAGTTTGCATCCTCCAGCAATAGTAAATAAGAGGACCATCTATCAGGAAAGCATGGGACAGTCAACAGAGATTGGAAACAGAATACCAAATAATAATTTAGCATCAGCAATTTTTTTCAAACTGAAATGAAGATGCAAAATATAAAGTTTGTCCATTTCTTAGTTTGGGGATTCTTTTTTTTTTCTTTAGATATCACTCTTCTTGGTTTCCCCCTCCAAAAAACAATTCATTCCCATTTTGACTTGCTGTTTGATTAATTAGCTTTTTAGAATTTTGAATTTAGCAAAAATTGAACATAGGTTTGCTTTATACACTGTTATTATAATCATGATAATCAGTAAAGTGTGTACATATTGATATTATTACTTTAATTCAACCTCCAACATCTAGGAAGAATTTCCAAATAAAATTCCAAAGTAAATCAATCTTAATGGTAACAAACTAATTTTATCTTTGAATCTGGGCTTTTAAACTGTGTTCTTTTTCTATATACCTTGATATATTTACATAAATGCATCAAGAGTGTTACCAAAACTGAATTCCCCCTAAAGCTAAGTTTGTGATTAACTTCTCTATTCACAACTTTATTCCCTTTCTTCTCCTGTGCCTGTTCCCCTCAAGACCGAAGAGTATGGGGGCTTCTCTGGTGGCTTAATGGTCTTCTTCAATCTGCCTACCAATTCAGGGGACATGGATTCAATTCCTGATCTGGGAGGATCTCACATGATGAGGATCAACTAAGCCCAGGTACACAATTCTCAAACCAGTGCTCTAGAGCCTGGGAGCGAAACTGCTGAGCCCATATGCCCTAGAGTCCATGCTCTGCAATGGGAAAAGCCACCACAATGAGAAGCCCATGCACTGCAACAAGAGAGTAGCTCCTGCTTGCCACAGTTAGAGAAAAGCCTGAGCAGCAATGAAGACACATCAGAGCCAAAAATAAATCAACAAATAAAAATAATTTTTTAAAAAAGATTGAGGAGCATCAAAGTAAAGAAGGTATTGAAACCATATACAAACCCCAGTGTCCCTGTCTTCTGAAACAAAAGATTGGCTTTAGTCTCACAGACCTCCCCTGAGTCTTGAAAGGCCAGCTCAAAAGTTAATGATTAGAAAATGTGAAGATGTAGAAACAAAGAGTAGCTGTTGAGCAGAGAAACTGGTAACAATGTAGACTGTAAATGCAACACAAAGCAGAATCACCAAACTCCCTGTTCCCTGAAAGATACAGATAAAGGTCTGACACACATTCCTAAGTTGTTTTTACAGGAAGCAGACCCCCCACAAGATGAAAATGCTTGATATACTCTATGCTCTCTTGAGAGACCCTTGCACAGAGAGATCAAAGCAGTCAATCCTAAAGGAAATCAACCCTGAATATTCATTGGAAGGACTGAAGCTGAAGTTGCAACTCCAATTCTTTGGCCACCTGATGTGAAGAGCTGACTCACTGGAAAAGACCTTGATGCTGGGAAAGATTGAGGGCAGGAGGAGAAGGGAATGACAGAACATGAGATGGCTGGATGGCATTGCCAACTCAATGGACATGAATTTGAGCAAACTCTGAGAGATAGTGAAGGACAGGGAAGACTGGTGTGCTTCAGTCCATGGAGTGGCAAAGAGTAGGACACAACTTAGTGACTGAACAACAACAACAAATACAAGGAGTGCGGGCATCTCATGTTCAAAAGAACTGAACTCCTCAATGGCTTTCAGGAAAGGAGTTTTAAAGGCAGTGTTAAGGAAGGGGCTATAGGGTGCTTGATCTGCTTGTGCACAATTCTCAGATTTGTTGGAAAGGTTAAGTTTAAAGTGTCACCAACCTTCTGCTTTCAACCTGTCTGAGATCTACATGCTTGCAGTTTGCAGTTTCCTCATTATTATCTTAAAAATTTAATGGAAGTAACAGTAGCTTTTCTGAGCAGTGAAATCAGTATATAGGCAAACTAGGAAGTTCAGAGTAGTCTTTTTATGAGATTATAATCCAAAAATATACAAATCAGAGAGAAGACAAACGGGAGCACTACTTGGGCTATGAGACTATAAAGCAGTTCAGGTCAGTTCAGTCACTCAGTCATGTCTGACTCTTTGTGACCCCATGAATCTCAGCACGCCAGGCCTCCCTGTCCATCACCAACTCCCAAAGTTCACCCAAACTCATGTGCATCGAGTCGGTGAGGTCATCCAGCCATCTGATCCTCTGTCGTCCCTTGTTCCTCCTGCCCCCCAATCCCTCCCAGATCAGGGTCTTTCCAGTGAGTCAACTCTTCGCATGAGGTGGCCAAAGTATTGGAGTTTCAGCTTTAGCATCAGTCCTTCCAATGAACACCCAGGACTGATCTCCTTTAGAATGGTCTGGTTGGACCTCCTTGCAGTCCAAGGGACTCTCAAGAGTCTTCTCCAAAAACACAGTTCAAAAGCATCAATTCTTCAGTGATAAGCTTTCTTCACAGTCCAACTCTCACATCCATACGTGACCACTGGAAAAACGATAGCCTTGACTAGCTGGACCTTTGTTGGCAAAGTAATGTCTCTGCTTTTTAATATGCTATCCAGGTTGGTCATAACTTTCCTTCCAATGAGCAAGCATCTTTTAATTTCATGGCTGCAATCAGCATCTGCAGTGATTTTGGAGCCCCCCCCCCAAAATAAAGTCTGACACTGTTTCCACTGTTTCCCCATCTATTTCCCATGAAGTGATGGGACCAGATGCCATGATATTAGTTTTCTGAATGTTGAGCTATAAGCCAAAATTTTCACTCTCCTCTTTCACTTTCATCAAGAACCTTTTTAGTTCCTCTTCACTTTCTGCCATAAGGGTGGTGTCATCTGCATATCTGAGTTTATTGATATTTCTCCCGGCAATCTTGATTCCAACTTGTGCTTCCTCCAGCCCAGCATTTCTCATGATGTACTCTGCATATAAGTTAAATAAACAGGGTGACAATATAAAGCCTTGACGTACTCCTTTTCCTATTTGGAACCAGTCTGTTGTTCCATGTCCAGTTCTAACTGTTGCTTCCTGACCTGCATATAAGTTTCTCAAGAGGCAGGTCTGGTGGTCTGGTATTCCCATCTCTTTCAGAATTTTCCACTGTTTATTGTGACCCACACAGTCAAAGGCTTTGGTATAGTCAATAAAGCAGAAATAGATGTTTTTCTGGAACTCTCTTGCTTTTTTGATGTTCCAGCACATGTTGCCAATTTGATCTCTGGTTCCTCTGCCTTTTCTAAAACAAGCTTGAACATCTGGGAGTTCACGGTTCACATACTGCTGAAGCCTGGCTTGGAGAATTTTGAGCATGACTTTACTAGCGTGTGAGATGAGTGCACTGGTGTGGTAGTTTGAGCATTCTTTGGCATTGCCTTTCTTTGGGATTGGAATGAAAACTGACATTTTCCAGTCCTGTGACCACTATTGAGTTTTCCCAATTTGCTGGCATACTGAGTGCAGCACTTTCACAGCATCATCTTTCAGGATTTGAAATAGCTCAACTGGAATTCCATCTCCTCCACTAGCTTTGTTCGTAGTGATGCTTTCTAAGGCCCACTTGACTTCACATTCCAGGATGTCTGGCTCTAGGTCAGTGATCACATCATCGTGATTATCTGGGTCGTGAAGCTCTTTTTTTGTACAGTTCTCCTGTGTATTCTTGCCACCTCTTCTTAATATCTTCTGCTTCTGTTAGGTCTGTACCATTTCTGTCTTTTATCGAGCTCATCTTTGCATGAAATGTTCCCTTGGAATCTCTAATTTTCTTGAAGAGATCTCTAGTCTTTCCCATTCTGTTGTTTCCTCTATTTCTTTGCATTGATCGCTGAGGAAGGCTTTCTTATCTCTCCTTGCTATTCTTTGGAACTCTGCATTCAGAAGCTTATATCTTTCCTTTTCTCCTTTGCTTTTCACTTCTCTTCTTTTCACAGCTATTTTTAAGGCCTCCTCAGACAGCCATTTTGCTTTTTTGCATTTCTTTTCCATGGGGATGGTCTTGATACCTGTCTCCTGTACAATGTCACGAACCTCCGTCGAGTTCTCCACGTATATTTTTTGTCATCACTACTGTAAAAGATTTGTTGATACCTCCCTTAGTTCAATATTTTATAAAGTATGTGATTCTTCAATACAAATAATTTTTAAGAATATTTAAAAATATTTATAAATAAAGGTTTTGAAACAAAAATAAATTAATTTTGATTATATACTTCATATATCCCACTGGATAGTCTTATATGTGCTCTGGAATATAGATAGGTTTCTGTGGCAATCATTTCTCTACTACCAGTTTAGACATGTAACTCTGCTGTTCAAAAGCCTGAAATGTTCTCTGTTAACCTCTACAACATACAACTTTAGGAGATAATATCAAACACTTCCCAAAATATTGGTTCCAATTTACATTCCAGCAGTTTATGCACCTTCAAGTTGTTCTTCATCCCTTACCAACAGCTGAAATATTTGATATTTTATATTTTGATATATCTTCTTTCTATATCCCACTAATTTCTTTTAAAACCATTTTAATATCAAAGAAAATTAAAATAACAGCAATAAAAGAGCAACCCTCAGCATAAAATCTTTTCATTCTAAATATCAGTTTCTCAAGGTCTTACAATTTTAAAGAACAAAGTTTATACATTCTCTGTTCTTGATATTGTTATGTTACAATGAACAATGTTTCTTAGTATTCTGTCCTTGATAAAGAACAGAACTGATCCCACAATTTTGCAGAAATTCTCAGGAAAAGAAAGCTGCTTTGATTCAGTGGAAGTATTGAGAAGCCTTGGTTTTTGAAACTGTATCAGAGCGCTTGAGAGAATGTGCTGTTAGAAATCATATTTGACACTGAGAGCCCAAATACATAGACTTTAATCTGGGAGAGATCAAAATGCTTTGTATGCTATAAGAGCCTCAGGAAGAGCTGGCCACACTTAATCTCACTTCTGTTAAAGCTAAACAAAATTTTCTTGCTTGCACAGTCATGTATTTCTATATATTTCTGCAGTATTACACATTCTGAGGTTATTTAGTGGGTTCACAAAAGTCAACACAGTTGTCATATCTTGAAAATGATGAACAAATAAAAATAAAACAAATGGAATAGTAAATGAAAACAAAATGTCAGCTTTATTAAGAGGGGAAAATATATTGCAAGATATTGCTCATTATGGGGTTTTCCCAAGTGGCCACTAGTGGTAAAGAAGCTGCTAGTGGTAAAGAACCCATCTGCCAATGTAGGAGACATAAGAGACACAGATTTGATCCCTGGGTTGGGAAGATCCCCTGAAGGAGGGCATGGCCACCATTCCAGTATTCTTGCTTGGAGAATCCCATGGACAAATGAGCCTGGCAGGCTACAGTTCCATGGGGTCGCAAAGAATCAGACGTAACTGAAGCGACTTAGCATGCATGCACTCTCACTATGAGAATAAATGAGTGATAGAAACACAAATTTAAGCAACTTATTCATCACCTAGAGGCCTTTCTAGTCTAGAAGAAGCAGAGAGAACCTAGGAGTTTCACTGCTTGAACTTCTTAATAGGGAAGTAATAGGACTTTCCCAGGTGGCACAGTGGCAAAGAAACCGCCTGCCAAAGCTGAAGACGTGGGTTTGATCCCTGGATCAGGAAGATTCCCTGGAGTAGGAAATGGTAACCCATTCCAGTACTCTTGCCTGGAAAAGTCCATGGACAGAGGTGTCTGGCAGGCTACAGTACATGGGGTCGAAAAGAGTCAGACAAGACTGGGCACACAAACATCAGAAGTAAGAAAGAACATCGTGCATTGTGTGCTAGTGTCTTTGCCTGATTCTACTATGTTGATCATTTCTTTCTTATTGAAATATAACGGCCAGTTTAAGGATATTTTTGTTTATCCAGTCACATACATTAAAAGCATCTCTGTTTGTGGTTGATATTTGACTGTGGCTTATTGTGATTTTACCATTGATTTTTTTTTTTTTTCAGTTTCAGTATAGTCAGATTTTGTTTGGGGATTTTTCTTCAGAAATGGCCAAAGTAAGGAAGTATTAGTAGGCGTGAATTAAAGAAGAGACATACTGCAATGTGGTCCAGGTTCAGATTCAAAATTATAAAAACTAATTCTATCTAAAAGTTATTAAGTCACTACCATCCCAGTCAATACACTTAGCATGATTTTAGTGAAGCTTGACTCAGTTCAGTTCAGTTCAGTTGCTCAGTCGTGTCCGACTCTGCGACCCCATGAATCACAGCACGCCAGGCCTCCCTGTCCATCACCAACTCCCGGAGTTCACTCAAACTCACGTCCATCGACTCGGTGATGCCATCCAGCCATCTCACTCTCTGTCGTCCCCTTCTCCTCCTGCCCCCAATCCCTCCCAGCACCAGAATCTTTTCCAGTGAGTCAACTCTTCGCATGAAGTGGCCAAAGTATTGGAGTTTCAGCTTTAGCATCAGTCCTTCCAATGAACACCCAGGACTGATCTCCTTTAGAATGGACTGGTTGGATCTCCTTGCAGTCCAAGGGACTCTCAAGAGTCTTCTCCAACACCACAATTCTATCTTAAATAGTTATTAATCCACTACAATCCAAGTCAAGACACTTAGCATGATTTTAGTGAAGCTTGACTAGCAGGTCTTAAATTTACTAAAGTACAAGAGAAAGCCTGAAAAAATATGTAAGGAATATTTAACTGTATCTTTATTATATGAAAAAGAGATTTGCTATCACTTTTTCTTTCTCCTTTTTTCAGGAAAACACAGACCCTAGGGGTTTGAAAGAAAATTGAGCAGGCGTATATTTCCAATACACTTTAAAGTTCTTTAAAATGAACACTTCTTTCCTTTAATTGTATTTCGGTTCAACTTGGAGATTCTCCTCCCTCTAAATGAGGGAAGGACCTCCTGCTTTCCCCATCACAGGGAGGGGGCGGAGCATCCTCTAGAAGCTTGGAAGAGTGAGCCGGCCCTAGCCAGTCTTGGGGGAGGAGCCGCCTAACATACAGACTTCGGAGGCCTCGCAGAAGAGAGAAGAGAAGCTTGGAGGTAATGGCTGTCGTGAAAAGATAGTTATTTTCGGAGATTTCTGGAGACTCGGCAGTAAAGGTGAGAAAAGTAGGGACTGCTGCTTTGGAGTCGTGGGAAAGGAGCGTTGTTTTGTGAGAGTCGTAGTTTCTTTGAGGGAATTCTGTCTGAATTTTGTATTCCTTCCAGATATTTTAAAACTCCACACTTTAAGAGTGGGGGAGGTGATCAGATTACACCTGCGGAAAAAATACTTCGGGAGGTTGCAAAGCTGACTTTCAAGTAGGGCATTTTATGTTTCAGTCAAAAAGCAGTAGTAACAGAGATAAATGATGAAATAAAACTTGAAAAATTAATCTTCCTTATTAAAAAAAAGAGATTATGTTGTGATAATGCCAAATGAGAAATGAAGTTATTAGTTGGGAGTGTTGGGTTTTTATATTACTTTGGTTGTTGATTGTATTTCCAACAAATCTTGCTGTTTTGGTGGAGTTTGTATAGTAATAATCTGAAATAGTGTATAACTGCGAATTTAAGTACTGAAAACAGTAAGAAGTTTAGTTTATTGTCAGGGAATACTCAGTGTCTTAAAAGGATCACTTTTTTTTATGGATGTGTAAAGGATGATCATTGTCTGTGTCTCTACCTAGCTATCAAAAGAATGATATGTTCCAGTTTATACTGTAATATGAAAAATATCTGTAAGTTCATGAGCTGAAGAATAATAGCCTTATACTGATATAATAAAACACAACAATATATCTAGTAATATGTCTAGTAATCTAACAATATATCTAGTAATATGTCTAGTAATCTAACAATATATCTAGTAATGATATCTAACGAAAAAAGAGGAAATTTTCCACTACTTTGCCCAGATTTCACTGAGCATGAATAGCTATGTCAGCATAAAAAAATTGAGATGAGAATTTTAAAACATGGGGGGAAAAGCTACCTGCCAAAAAAAATGAGTAAATATGGAAACATGGAAAGGTGTTCAAATTTGTTAGTGGAGATATATAATTTAAAGTAGTGTATTCTAATATGTAGAATGAGGAAAGGACACATATATATATATATATGAATACATTATTTGAAATTACATATGTACACAGACAAACACAAATGATGAGGGAAAAATCAAGGGGATTTTGCTCAAATATAAGCAGTAAACCAATTCAGGGGTTGGAGTAAGAATGATGTGTATTTTCTTCTTTGGACTTTTATGTACCTTTAGTTTTGTTTGGTTTTGTTTTTGGAAGCACAGAATGAAGCTGAAAGAGAAAAATCCATTTTGTTACAGACATTTAGATATTCAAACACACTCCATTGTCTTTAGCTAACAGTGGATTTTTCTGTGGGTCTGAGAAGGCTGGTTATCTGGTTGCTTGTGCTTTGCTTGCAGATCAAATATTTAGACTATTGTCCAGACTTTGGTTCAAGCAGAAGATATTTATTTGTATTTTTATGTACTTTTGAGAAAGAATTCAAAAAATGTTCAAAGCATATTATGGAATAGTCATGTAGGATAGTTCACCATAATTTTGAATACTATGCTGCTGTAAAAAGAATAAGCTAATGTAGTGAGCTAAGTGCAAAAATAAGAAAAGATATAAAAGGTATATTCTAAAAATAAGCACATTGCAGAATGGCCTGTAATAATATTGTACATTATATGCAATAAAATTTTGGAAATATGCATTAACTTTATTAATTGGAGATATATAAGTATAATTGGAAACAGAACATTTCAACTTTTTATATATTACATTTTTCCATGTAAAAAATCTTATTCTGAAAATAGTAAGCTTGAATCAGATTCATTATGAGAAAATGAGATAAAATTTGAGAAATGTAGGATTATCTTATAAAAGTTATTCACAAAAAGATGATGTGGTGGTGGTGGTTTAGTCACTAAGTCATGTCCGACTCTTGTGACCCCATGGACTGTAGGCCACCAGGCTCCTCCATCCATGAGATTCTGCAGGCAAGAATACTGGAGTCGGTTGCCATTTCCTTCTCCAGGGGATTTTCCTGATCCAGGAATTGAACCCAGGTCTCCTGCATTGCAGACATATTCTTTCCCAACTGAGCTATAATGGAAGCCCAAAAGATGATGTAGAAAATATTTATTGATGTGAGAAGATGTTAAAATATGTTATTAGGAAGGATAAAGGTCTGGTTTCCAAAAACATGCACATTTATTAATATGTTTAAGAAAAATATATAGAGCAAGTCATTATATTTTGACTGCTATTTGTGAGAATTTGCTTTCTTTCTTGAAAAGTCAAGAGATGAAGGAAGATACACAGTATGCATGAAGGATATAATAACAAACATTAAAGTGAGGAAATATAATCCCACTTTTGTATGACACCTACATAACTCTGAAGTTGAGAATGAACAAGTCTAGAAGCAAAAAAACCAAAAACAAAAAAACCCATCTAGAAGCCTGAGAAGGCTACAGTCTGGTTAGTATAGTTCCCACCCTTCCTGATGAAAGACCTGAGTATCTGCAGTAGTTCTGGTTCTAGTCACAAAATGGCACTTTCCAGGTGTCCTAAATTTTCTTCCAGGTAACCATATTTATGAAGTGGACAGACAAAACAATGAGATATATTTTCTGTTATGAGACAATATGTAGAATGTGATTGCAGTTCGTTGAAAAATTGCACATGTATAAAATAAAAACACACCAAGACTGATAAGAGAATTCAAATAGAAAGCATTAAAAAAAAAAGGTAGTTACACAGATTGGGCCTATAGAGATGCACAAGGCAATTGTTATTTCCCTTTTTTTCCTGCTCCCAAAGCATACTTTTCATGAGGGAGATGATTTTAGTATCAACCTAATAACATAACTGTGTCACAGAGAACATTTCAAATACCAAGAACAAGAAGGAAAATAAACAAGGCCTCTACATCACAGTTGAGATTTTTATCTCATTCCTGTGTTTCAGAAGAGCATGCCTGCTAAAGTTTTGGTCGGGAAACTTCTTTACAGCTTTTCCATTCAATTGGTTTGCTTCCCTGTCTCCTTTTGCACAGCTTAGGTTAATGTCTGAGAGGCACATGACCTGGGGAATCTGTGTGTGACACCAGGTGAGCCTCAGAAGGGCAGCGCGACCACAGCACAGCCAAACAGGGAGAAGGCTCTGCTGGACAAGCAGCTGGAGTGAGAATAAAAACAACCGGATCACAGGGGCATATCCTGCATGATCCACATGATATTGGGTAAGGTTCTTCCCATCTCATGAAATATTTCACATTAAAGACATGTTGAGAACTTGCAGTATAAGAGGTATAGTTTATTTTGTTTCCTGCTCCATAGCCATAACATTTTAAATTAAAAAACACATTTCATACTAAAATTATGTTAGGTTGATAATTCGAGATACAATACTTTTGCCCCTGTTCTGCAGCCCTAATGTTTTGTAATTAAAAGCCATCGCTTCTAGTTTTGGAGAAAATATCTCATGTGTTTAACCAGTATGAAGAAATAATTGAAGAGGCTATTCAGGTGTCTACCAGAGGTTGCAGCCAGGGACCTGACTCTACAATCCTTGACAGTTTTGCTCAGTTGTTGTCACCACTTACTAGACAGCATGTTGTTGTTTAGTTACTATGTTGTGTCTGACCCTTTGTGACCCTGTAGACTGTAGCCCACCAGTCTCCTCTGTCCATGGGATTTTCCAGGTAAGAACACTGGAGTGGGTTGCCATTTTTTTCTCCAAGGGCTTTTCCTGACCCAAGGATTGAACCCACGTCTCCTGCACTGGCAGACACATTCTTCACCACTGAGCCACCAGGGAAGCACTAGATAGCGTAGTTACAAGTATTTCTTAAGACCTGCTTAAGGTCTCACAGCCTTCCTCAAATAGACTTCTGTACACTCTCTTGAATAAGGCTGTTGATGCCGAACCTCATTATCTGTGTCCATGAGATCTTTGATTGCTTTGGACAGGCAAGGCAGCACTAACAGCTTTGGAAACATTAAAGCCCAGAATTCCGTTGTGATAACCCTGTGGGATTTAAAAGGCCCAAATTATCCAGGAACACAAATAATGTCCTGCCACTTCCAAAGCCCCTCCCACATGCATTCTTTTCTCACAGTACAACAAAAATAATAAAGATGTGATATTGGGTCTGTATTATCTTAATTCTTCTTTGTTTTTCTCCCCCTCCCCTCCAAAAGATGTCCATGTCTCTGATCTCCTCTCTCTGATATTATTCTTCTGATTTGTATCTTGTCTCCATCATCATTGTCCATGTTCTTTCTGCTTAGCAGGGTAAACTTCTTATCTGATCCTTTTTGTTTTTTGCCATATTTTAATCTAATCCAGTTGGCACCTGTTGAAAACACTTTATTCTGGCTACTTTGTGGGTTTCAGAGGATAAGAAGAGGCTACAGCAGGTGAGAGCCATTTGCTAACCCTACTGAAGTAGAGTTAAGGGCCCTTCAAAAACTGCTTTTCTGAAAAACTAGGCAGCTAGAACTGGATCAGTGTCCTGAGGAATTTTTCAGGACACTGCGTATCTATTAGTTGAGTTCCTATCTATATCCTGGTGCATTAACTGAGTATGTTGCAAATTCAGTTTCTCTGTGGTTAAAGTAGGATTTCTTTTACCCGTTTCCATATCCTTCCTGTCTCATCTAGCTCTCACTACACACTTAGCTACTAAACTCTTTTTTTTAATTACTGTACTATTAAATGTGGTTTCATATTTAGACAACCTAGGTTACTGTAAGAGATGCTTTTGAGTTATGTGTGTTTCTTAACTGGGATCTAATATGGAGACATAACAAGTTAGCATAGTTATCAAGGATTTGAAATTTTTCTCTCCACTTAGCTAGTAAAGGTCTCAAACCCACAACTGTCTGCCTGCTTCCTTGTCATAATGCCTCCGTGACAAACTTGTATCATCTCACTAAAGAACCCTTGATGTCCTTTACTCAGATTGCTTAATGGAATAATTTTGATCTAGCCTGACCCTCCTATTATATGTCTGTGGAAGAATGATGGCTTCTCTCTTTGGAGCCCCTGATGCACAGTTTTCTTTCGCTCTGTTTGTTAATCACAGGAAGAGCTGTGTCATACTGCAGCTCCGTTTCTCTAACCTGAATTAGTCAGAGGTGCCAACAGACAGGGGTCGTGTTTACTTGTTCATTGTGATGATGGATGGTGTTATGAGGGCTTTACCAACTTTACCTACACTTTATATATTATAGTTTTTGAAGGCGATGGCACCCCACTCCAGTATTCTTGTCTGGAAAATCCCATGGACGGAGGAGCCTGGTGGGCTGCAGTACATGGGGTCGCACAGAGTCGGACACGACTGAGCCACTTCACTTTCACTTTTCACTGTCATGCATTGGAGAAGGAAATGGCAACCCACTCCAGTGTTCTTGCCTGGAGAATCCCAGGGACGGGGGAGCCTGGTGGGCTGCCGTCTATGGGGTCGCACAGAGTCGGACACGACTGAAGCGACTTAGTAGCAGCAGCAGCAGCAGTAGTTTCTGAATTAGCAAAACATTATCTTAAGAGAACTAACCCTCAGAATGATCCATATGGCAGTATGTAGGTTTTGTCACTTACTGGGAAATGACACCTCCAGGTTAAAGGCAATAAAAATCTAAATTTAACTCTTAATTTCTTGAATATTTTGTGAATAAAAATGCTCAATAAAGAGGATATTGAATTGCAAACAACAAAAGCACAAGGAGTTGCCAATTGTAAATGAGGATTGGATGAAATAAACATTTCTCTCCATAACCAATGATTATCAATTGTCGTACTGCCAGGTCCCTGTGACACAGAAGAGATATGTTGTAACTAGTCTATGGTTGAGTGAAACTATAATGCAGATATGGTCAGTGTAAGAGCATAGTGCAGAAATACATTTTTTAATTTGTGTGAGAATGTGGATGTATGTGAAAATGGGGAGTTCATAGATAAGTGTGGCAGTTATTGAAAATTGTTGTGGTTCACCAAGAAGGACGTAGATTAAGTAACACTCGCTGGGGGTTGCAGTCATTAATTCCCTACAATCAGAAAGTGAATGACATAATCCTTTGTTCTACTCCAGAATCCTCAAAAGACAGGATTCAAAGTGCAGAAAGCCGTGAGTACTGATCACGAGAACATATCTTTCTGTTTGTAACTCAGGTAAAACTGGGTTTTGGGTGTTTTGTTCTTTAAATTTACCATCTTAACCATCCCATCTTTTTAAAAGTCTCTATTGAATTTGTGACAGTACTCCTTCTGTTTTATGTTTTTGTTTTTTGGCCACGAGAGATGTGGTGTCTTAGCTACCCAACCAGGGCTCAAACCTGTGCCTGTGCTTAGTCACTCAGTCTTGTCCGACTCTTTGTGACCCCATGGACTGTAGCCTGCCAGATTCCTCTGTCCATGGGATTTCCCAGGCGAGAATACTGGAGTGGGTTGCCATTCCCTTCTCCAGGCTATCTTTCCAACCCAGGGATCAACCCAGGTCTCCTGCACTGTGGATTCTTTACCGTCTAAGCCACTAGGGAAGCCCTCAAACCTGTATCCCCTGAATTGAAAGGTGATGTCTTAATCACTGACCACCAGGGAAGTCTCTAAGACTTTTGCTTTAATTTTGTTTTGCCTTCTTCCCAGCTTTGTGACCTTGCACATGAGCAAGAGTACTCATTTTGTCACTCTTTTCAACTCTCCATTGAATCATTTTTTCCCCCACTTCATTATAAGTAAAATTGAAATCTCATTGCTGTTTACATTTGCATTTCTTTATTAGGAAAAGTGAATATCTTTATGGATTGTTTAGTTTTAATTTTTATTTTGGATATTTGAGTTTTGAGGAGCCCCATTGAACAGCATATCCCCTTTCTCCGCTGAACAAACTGATGTAAAACAAATGAAGTTGCAGATGGAAGCCTAAACATCAGCTTTTGTTCAAGGTGAAAGTAAGCTGCAGGGCATTGATTATTGAGTCAAGTGGACTTTAAAACAGCAAATTTAAACAATTTTACCAAACAGCCTGGAGGTTTGCAACTATATGGGAAGGACAGAGGTCCCTGTAGTTGCTCTGTATGAGCTTGCTCACAGGGAAGTTAATATTGGGAGTGGGTAAGAATTTTTCCCTCAGAACATTGTGAATTGTCTATTTATGTCTCTTGCTCATTTTTTTTAACCTCACTCTTTTCCTTATTAATATGTAAGAGCTACGTTAGGGCTATTTTTTGAATCAGAACCAGTTTGTCAAATTTATTCTTGTGTTTTCAACTTGCTTTATAGTGTTTTTAAACCATAAATAGATTTTTTTTTCAGTTCTAGTATATTCAGAGATATATTTCTCATGTCTGTCTTCATTAAGGATTTTGGTAGATGTTTGTGTTTAAAAAATGACTTGACTTGAAAAAAGCTGAAACTTTCTGAAGGATGAATGAGAGAAACTGAGTAACAGAGAAACATACCATGTCCCAGTGCCAGAAGAATTAACACTGTACAGTTTTAATTCTCCACAAAACAGTGTATTCATTCACTGTAATCACAGGCAAGGACTTAGCAGGTCTTTTTAGTGGACCATGACCAGTTGAGTCTTAAAATCTTTTGTAAAAATGTTAACAGAAAGGGCAAGAAAATATGTAAGAGATATTTTCAACTGGTTCTTTACTATATGATAAAGGGATTTGCTGTTTCTCTTCAGGAAGTCACCTACCCTTGTGGTTTGAATGGAAATGAAAGAGGCACAAGTTGCCATTTCTCTTTCAGGTCCTTTAGAAATGAACGTTTTTCTCCTTTAAGTGAATTTCAGTTAACTTGGGAATTCTCCTCCCTCTAATTGAGGAAAAGGCCCCCTCCTTTCCCCATCACAGGGAGGGGGCGGAGCATCCTCTGAGAAGCTTGGATGTGAGCTGTGCCTGGCCACTCTTGGGGGAGGGGCTGCATTTCACGAGGCTGCAGCTGACAAGAAGCTTCAAGGTAATGGCTGTCTTAAAGCTAGTTTTTTTCTGGGGATTTCTTTGGGCTTTAGTGTTACGGTGGAAGAAAATAGAGGCTGTTGCCTGGGAGAGGTGGGAATAGAATATATTTTGGGGGAAATTCCCGTTACTGTGACAGAATCAATCCCCTGAAAATGCAGTTTCTCCGATATTTTTTGAAGTCCACAGTGTGGGAATGGGTGATCAAATTACTGCATCTAAATTAAGACTTCAGTGAGGCATGCTGTTCATGTTAATTTTTTACATGGCATTCCATGTTTCTATCTTTGGTACAGATTTTATTGAAGTGTTTATTATTCTACAGAAAATAACTGACAGGAAAAATGTAACCATAAAAAGTGCTTGACATGTAAAATATAAATGTACAAGGAACATGGAAGGGATTCAGATATCCTGTTGAGTGATCAACAATTTGTTTTTAAAAAAAACGTGTATTGGTAACTAGATTTCCATGTTAATAGTCAGCATCTCTGGAGTATTCAGATTACTGGGGATTTCAAAATATATTTTTAACCAGTTTCAGCATTTTTAGAACTGCTTTATTCCATGATCATTTTTATCATTGATAAATGATTTTTAAAAAAGTAAAGCAAAATGATACTGAAACAAATTTGTACCCTTTGGTTTTAGACACATAATCATTCATAAACACACAGACATGCAGCCATAACCAACCCCCCCATCTTTTGCCGATAGTTGAAATTTTCCTGGACCTGATCAAGTGCGTAGCCTGGTTGCTGTGTTGACGACAGCCCTGTCTGCGTCCTCCTTGCACCTCATTCTTTCAGACAACAGGTATGACCATGGTCAGCAATAACCGTTTTTCTGTATCTTTAAAGTTTAATAGTTAAGCAGGAAGAGGATTTGGATTGTTTCTACTAACCATTTTAAAAATATGTGACATGGTACATCCATACAATTACAATTGAACTTATATAGCTGACAAGCAGAAGCACGAGCATGTAGTGATTTGAAAAGATGTCTAAAAAGTAGTATTAGGGGAAACTTAAAATTGCATAATTGCAAACACCATATTATGTCATTTAAAGATAGAGGACTGTGTTAATACAATATGTGTAACTTCAGGAAAAATAGGAGGGTACCTTCACTAAATGGGATTATTTGTATAGTTTGAGAGACAGTACAGTCCTTACTCTCTATATTAAAAAACATTTTTTAACAATATCAGAGAAAGAGTTTCAGGTAAAATGTTATAAATTAGGGGGAAATTACATTTGAAGTGATTCAAACAAAATCACATTGGAAATACTTGTAAGGAAAAATTTTCAAACTGTGTGCTTGAGCACAGTAAAAAGCTAGTTTTAAAGTAATATCTATTCATATATGTATATATACACGTATATATAGAAAGATATGGAAAGATAATTCAGAAAACAATAATAATGATTATTTTTACAGAATTATACTCTCTTTTAAAAATCATATCTTTTCAGTTTTCAGTAAGCATGCATTTTTTGTCAGACCATTGCAACTAAAAGCATTAGCATTCCATTTTTTGTGATGCATAACGAAACTCTAAATTTTAGTATGGTATATCCTAGAAGCCTGAGAAAACTGCTGGCTTGCCAGGATGTAAGTTCCCACCCTTTTGCTCTAAGAATCTAGTAGTAACAGGATGCAACTCTGGTACTGCTTACAAGATGGCGCTTCTCGGACTTTCCAGATTTTCTCCAGGCAACTATTTTTTTGAAGTGAGCAAACAAAGCTGTGAAACGTATTTTATATTAGCAGACTACAAGACAGCTTGTAGAATGTGGTTTTAGTTCCACTGAAAAAATTGTATGTGTCTAGAAGACCAAGCCCCACATGAGGACTGATGTGAGAACTCAAAGCAAAAAAAAAAAAAAAAAAGAGAGAGAGATAACTACACAGATTTGGCCTATAGAAAGGAATAACACAATTGTTACTTTCCTTCTTTCCTGCTCTCAAAGCATATTTTTCATGAGGGAGATGATTTTAATATCAACCTAATAACATAACTGTGTCACAGAGAACATTTCAAATACCAGGAACAAGAAGGAAAATAAACAAGGCCTCTGCATCACAGTTGAGATTTTGTATCATTCTTGTGTTTCAGAAGAGCATGCCTGCTAAAGTTTTGGTAGGGAAGCTTCTTTATGCCTTTTCCATTTAATTGGTTTGCTTCCCTGTCTCCTTTTGCACAGCTTAGCTTAATATCTGAGATACACATGACGTGGGGAATCTTCAGGCATCTGTGACACCAGTTGAACCCCAGAAGGGCAGTGCGACCACAGAAGGACAAGCAGCTGGAGTGAGAATAAAAACAACAGGATCACAGGGGCAACTCTACACGATCCATGTGACATTGGGTAAGGCTCTGCCCATCTCTTGTTAAAACATGGTTAAATTGAGACTATGGAGTGCAATTTGTTTTGATTCTGTTCAGTGACCATGTTTTAAATGAAAAAACACAAATTATATTCAGAAAGAATTAGATGTATTAAACTCCTATAAAGAAATTATACAAATGACACAGCCCCAGTCCAGGTCATACCACCCTTGTGTCCCCCAAGGCCTGTGCTGGCCATCTGAGGAGAGCTGCTGGCTGAGATTGATACCAGGTAGAATATTTCTGTGCTTTGAAGTTAAAGTAGATATCTTCTTTTTTTAAAAAAAAAAAGTAGTTCTGCAAATGAGTATGATGATGTCTACTTATGGAAGACTTGTAGGTTTCAGCCAGCTGTCTGACTCTCAATAAATCCTTGAAAACCACCCTATCCAATAAATAGCCATGACAGTCATTCCAACTATCTGATTCCTAAGCTCATCCTCTTAATAAGATCATTGTGCTGTTGTCTGAATGCAAGAGACACAAACCTCAGGATATGTGTCTGGCTGCTTTGGGTAGATAGCGCAGTACAATATCTTTAAAAAATTAAAAGATTACCTTAAAATAAACCTTCAGTTCAGTTCAGTTCAGTCGCTCAGTCATGTCCGACTCTTTGCGACCCCATGAATCACAGCACGCCGGGCCTCCCTGTCCATCACTAACTCCCGGAGTTCACTCAAACTCACGTCCATCGAGTTGGTGATGCCATCCAGCCATCTCATTCTCTGTTGTCCCCGTCTCCTCCCACCCCCAATCCCTCCTAGCATCAGACTCATTTCCAGTGAGTCAACTCGTCGCATGAGGTGGCCAAAGTATTGGAGTTTCAGCTTCAGCATCAGTCCTTCCAATGAACACCCAGGATTATCTCCTCTAGAATGGACTGGTTGGATCTCCTTGCAGTCCAAGGGACTCTCAAGAGTCTTCTCCAACACCACAGTTCAAAAGCATCAATTCTTCAGCAATCAGCTTTCTTCACAGTCCAACTCTCACATCCATACATGACCACGGGAAAAAACATAGCCTTGACTAGACGGACCTTGGTTGGCAAAGTAATGTCTCTGCTTTTTAATATGCTATCTAGGTTGGTCATAACTTTCCTTCCAAGGAGTAAGCGTCTTTTAATTTCATGGCTGCAATCAGCATCTGCAGTGATTTTGGAGCCAAAAAATAAAGTCTGACACCGTTTCCACAGTTTTTCCATCTATTTCCTATGAAGTGATGGGACCAGATGCCATGATCTTCGTTTTCTGAATGTTGAGCTTCAAGCCAACCTTTTCACTCTCCTTTTTCACTTTCATCAAGAGGCTTTTTAGTTCCTCTTCACTTTCTGCTATAAGGGTGGTATCATCTGCATATCTGAGGTTATTGATATTTCTCCCGGCAATCTTGATTCCAGCTTAACCAAAAAATTTCAAAACACCCCAAAAAACAAAGGTGTTCCTGATGCATTTCATTGTTCAACACTCCCCTTCCTGAAGCTCCTGTCATCACACACTCATTCATTCTTTATATTTAATAGCTATAATATGCCTAAATACAGGGGTATTATAGAGCTATTTCTCTTTTCTTATATTGTTAAATATTTTCCCCAAACACAGTATGTTTCTGTGGTGCCCAGTATTTATTCATCTTTTTGTCTGCTCTGTTTTTATTTTCCACCTTCCTTCTCCTTTGACAGGGGAAACCCCTTTGCTTATTCTCTTTCCTTTTTCTTTAAGTGAATATCACCCATTCAGAATTGTTTGTTTAAGCTTCCTTACAAGTTTTCAGGAGAATATGTATAAGCACAGAAGGAGGAAACTAGTTAGTAGCCCTAAGGCAATGTGTGTGCCTGTGTGTGCTCAGGCACTTTGTGACATATGGACTGTACCCCACCAGGCTCCTCTGTCCATGGAATTTTCCAGGCAAGAATACTGGAGCAGGCTGCCATTTCCTTCTCCAGGGGATCTTCCCCACCCAGGGATCTAACCACTATCTTCTGCATCTCCTGCATTGGCTGGTGAGTTCTTTAGCACTGAGCCACCTGGGAAGCACCAGACCTAAGCAATAGATGCCTCTAAAATTACTGTTTTTGTTAACCAGGCACACAGACCAAAGACCTAAAGATTTTTCTAGATGATTCAGAGTTCACTGGTTGATTTCCAGTTTATATCTAGATGTACCAATCAATCATATGCACATTCAGATCATTAGTGGCTCATTTTGAACATCTTTTCCCCTTTCTCCTTATGTTCATATCTACTTGCTAGGCACTTAGACTGTTAACTGATCTTTTACAAATTATTTTAACCTTGTAATCTATTTTGATATATGGTAGTACCAGTGGTTTCTTTAGTGAGCTATTAAAGTTAGAACTCAGTCCCAAACCCATGCCTGAATATCTGTTTGAGAACTTCTAACACATAACAACATTGCCATAACACTTGTCTGAGAAACTCTGAAGTTTAGAGTATACCTTTAAGTCTCTCATATCTCCTCACTTAAGAACTGATAAGTACCTTTATTCAGAGTGCTGACAGGAATAAATTTGGTCCAACCTGGATCTTTCTTTTACTATGGGTTCTCAGAGGATGATGGGGGTGGGGATCACAGTAAGAAGGGAATTCCCTTTATCTTTAAATCCACCAAGGCAAATCCAATAAAGGTCTTTCTCTTAGATTGATAATCCTGTGAAGAGCACTGCAGCCTAGTTTTATCTGCTTAAATACTGAGAGAGTAATAAAAGTTAATTTGTTGTGTGCTGTGATTATTACATTGTGGGGTCCTCATCTACCTTTCTTTCATTTTATTTCTTTTAATGTTTTCCATCCCATCATCCTATTTTTTGAATTCTTAGCAGCATCATCCATGGGCACTGTGTTAAGTTTTTGCATTACTCAGAAAATACAAAATTCTCCGAACATGGCAAGTTTATATTCTTGTGATCTCTAGGTCACTGGCTGGTCTTTTTTTCTTTTTTCCCTATCATGTTTACATACATTTGACCAAAAATTATCATGTCCCTTTGGCCCTGGCAGTGATTTTCTGTCTGGCTTGCCTTTTTCTTACCTGGAGTGCTCACCCTTAGTGAGTTTTCTTCTGATGTCCTTCCCCTTTAGGTGGATTGGCATTTGACCAGTTCAGTTCAGTCGCTCAGTCATGTCCAGTTCTTTGTGACCCCGTGAACCACAGCACGCCAGGCCTCCCTGTCCATCACCAACTCCCGGAGTCCACCCAAACCCATGTCCATTGTGTTGGTGATGCCATCCAACCATCTCATCCTCTGTCATCCCCTTCTCCTCCTGCCCTCAATCTTTCCCAGCATCAGGGTCTTTTCAAATGAGTCAGTTCTTCGCATCAGGTGGCCACAGTATTGGAGTTTCAGCTTCAACATCAGTCCTTCCAATGAACACCCAGGACTGCTCTCCTTTAGGATGGATGGGTTGGATCTCCTTTCAGTCCAAGAGACTCTCAAAAGTCTTCTCCAACACCACAGTTCAAAAGTATCAATTCTTCGGCACTCAGCTTTCTTTATAGTCCAACTCTCACATCCATACATGACCACTGGAAAAACCATAGCCTTGACTAGACGGACCTTCGTTGACAAAGTAATGTCTCTGCTTTTTAATATGCTATCTAGGTTGGTCACTCCTTTCCTTCCAAGGATACCTATAGATAAGATTCCTGCTTTGCATAGAAGAATGAACTCAGTTCAGTTCACTCAGTCGTGTCCGACTCTTTGCATCCCCATGAATCACAGCATGCCAGGCCTCCCTGTCCATCACTAACTCCCGGAGTTTACTCAAACTCATGTCCACAGAGTCGGTGATGCCATCCAGCCATCTCATTCTCCGTCATCCCCTTCTCCTCCCGCCCCCAATCCTTCCCAGCATCAGAGTCTTTTCCAATGAGTCAACTCTTCGCATGAGGTGGCCAAAGTATTGGAGTTTCAGCTTTAGCATCAGTCCTTCCAGTGAACACCCAGGATTGATCTCCTTTAGAATGGGCTGGTTGGACCTCCTTGCAGTCCAAGGGACTCTCAAGAGTCTCAAACCCAAAGAAATACTAAGTTAGAATAAATCTAACAAATATGTGCATGATTTGCACACTGAAGACTTTAAAAATGGTGAGAGAAATTAAGGAAGAGCTGAATAAATGGAGAAAGATATCAAGTTCATTGACTAAAAGATGAACTATTTCTAGGCTGTAACTTCTCCCCAAACATATCTATAGAATCATTGCAATTTCAATCAAAATCCCAGCAGGCTTTATGTAGAAATTGAGAAGGTATCTCTAAAATGTATATGGAAAAGCAAAGGAACTAGGAGAACAGAGTAATTCTGAGAAGAAAACACAAAGTTGGAAGACTCACACTACCTGATTTAAAGACTACAGTAAACAAAACAGTGTATTGAATATTAATGGCACAGGATAGACATATAGATAAATAAAATAGAAACAGACCAGCAAATATGGTCTGTGACAATGGTAATTAAATAGAGAAGTGATGGTCTTTTCAAAAAATAATGCTGGAAAAATTAGACATTATATGCAAGAATGTTCACCCTGAACCCTTAGATATCTAAGACCATACACAAAAATTAGCTCAAAATGACAGACTGACTTTAATGTAAAAGCAAAAACCATGAAACTCATGGAAGAAAACAAAGCAGGAAATCTTTGAAACCTTCATTTAGACAAAAGATTTATCAGACCACAAAAAACATGGACCATAAAATTTTGATAAATTTGACTTGAAGAGTTCTCTGCTCTTCAAAAACTAAAATGAAAATCCAGAGTGGGAGAATATACTTGTAGAACAAGTATCAGATTTAAAAAAAGCAAAACTTGTATATAGAATATATAAAGAACTCCTACAATTCAGTAAGATTAATGGCCCAATTTAAATAGATCCTCATCAAAGAAGATATATAAATACCAAATGAACACATTAAAAGATATTCAACACTATTAGCAATTAAGGATATGCAAATAAATCTACAATAAGATACCACTAACACCTTTATAAAAGTAATATTAAAAAGAGAAAATATCTGACAGTATCAACTGCTGGCAATGATGCAGAGCTACTGGAACTTATACAATGCTGGTAGAAATACAGCTACTTCAGAAAACAGTTTGGCAGTTTCTAATATATTTAAACATACATTTACCAAAATCAACTAAGAGAAATGAAACTTATGTACAAAGATCTGTTCTGGAATGTATACTGTTGATTAGTAGCTAAGTTGTGTCTGATTCTTTTGGGACCCCATGGACTGTAGCCCACCAGGCTTCTCGGTCAATGGAATTTTCCAGGCAAGAATACTGGAGTGGGCTGCCATGCTATCCTCCAGGGGATCTTCCTGACCCAGGGATCAAACCCATGTCTCCTGCATCGCAGGCAGATTCCTTATTGCTGAGACACTGGAATGTATACAACAACTTTAATCACAGTCAGCAAAAACTGAACTGAACTGATATTACAAATGGTACTTTGTTGAACTTCAACTTCTAATTTTTATTCTATAGAAATAAATTATGTTGGCCTTATAGCTGATGATATTGATAAACAGGTATTAGGTTTAGTAGCTTTTGTTTTCTTTTGTTAAATTCATTGGAATTTTCTGCATAGATCATCATGTTGTCTGCAATTAAAAACAGCTTTATTTCTTCCTTTTCATTCTGCATGCCTTTATTTTTCAGTTGCTATTTATTGGTTGCTGCTGCTGCTGCTGCTAAGTCACTTCAGTCGTGTCCGACTCTGTGTGACCCCATAGACGGAAGCCCACCAGGCTCCCCCGTCCCTGGGATTCTCCAGGCAAGAACACTGGAGTGGGTTGCCATTTCCTTCTCCAATGTGTGAAAGTGGAAAGTGAAAAGTGAAAGTGAAGTCGCTCAGTCGTGTCCGACCGTTAGCGACCCCACGGACTGTAGCCTACCAGGCTCCTCCATCCATGGGATTTTCTAGGCAATAGTACTGGAGTGGCTTGCCATTGCCTTCTCCGATTTATTGGTTAGGATCTCTAATATAATGTAGAATAGAAGTGTTGAAAGCAGACATCCTTGTTCCTAATTTTAGGAGAAAAACATTCCATATTTCACTATTAAGTAGGATTTTAACTTTAGGCTTTTTTGTAGATGCCCTTGATCAAGTTGAGTGAGATCCCTTTAATTACTGGTATGACAAACATTTTTTTATCATGAATGTCTGTGGAATTATGTCAAATGCTTTTCTGCGTCAGTTGAGAGGACCTCTATTTTTCTTCTTTATTTAGTCTGTTGATATGGTGAATTACATTGATTTACTGGCAAATGTATAAACATCCTTACGCTTCCAAGATAAACACCATTTAGTCATAATATTTTTCCCTTTTTCTATAATCATTTTCTATGTAATTCTATATCATTTCTGTATCTGTATCATTGGATTTGTGTCTTTGTTTCTGAGGCACAGTTGATCTATAATTTTCTCTCCTTTTATACTTTTTCCTCTAGTATGAGGTTAATACTGGTATCATAAAATAAGCTGGAGATTGTGTCCTCCTTTTCTCATTTCATTATCATCTACTTTCATAACAAACTTTTTGCTTAGAGTGCAGCCTGAGTGCCAGAGGTTTTTTCTCAGTGATCTTTTTCAATTCTAAATTTTCAATGATTCCTTTACATCTGTGCCACATGTTGGAGAGGGTGATGTCCCTCCTCATGCCCTTGCCTGTTTTCCAGCAGTGAGCTGCTGTTATTGTTAGATGCTAGATTCCTGGTGAGGCAGGGAGTGTTCTTTGCTTTTTGTCCAGCCTCAGCTTTAGGGAGGACCTATGTAGATAGATCTGATGGTTGCACTTTCTCAGCATTCTTTCCTCTCCAAATGGCAGCTAACCTCTGATTTATATCTAGTATTAGTCGTTCAGTTGTGTCTGACTCTTTGTGACTCCATGGGCTATAATCCACCAAGCTTCTCTGTCCATGGAATTCTCCAGGCAAGAATACTGAAGTTGGATTACCATTCCCTTCTCCAAGGGATCTTCCCGACCCAGGGATTGAACCCAGGTCTCCTGAATTGCAGGTAGATTCTTTATCATCTGAGCAACCAGGGATCTAAGGTTGATATATTCTTGCCCCTTCCTCAGCAGTAGCTGACCACTGCTTTTTATTCATAGAGAAAGCTGTACTGAAAGGTTTTCTGCTCCTTCTCAAGGGAAGAGGTTTTTTGCTTTGACTGCTCCCCAGCAGCTATGGATTTCTGCCTTTGTCTTGGGGATAGGAGGGTTTCCTATCTTCCCTTCCCTGGGAAGGTGGCTTTTGCTTTTCCCCTGGTGGCTTAAGACATTTGCTTCCCATCATAGAAGGGTTTGTATAAGTGTGTGGGGCTTCATGTCTGTCTGCCAGCAACAGTTGATTGCCTCCTGCATACCTGAGCCACTGACATGGGCTCTTTTGGTCTTCTGCATTGTCCACAGTCATATTTGTGTGCTTCTGGTTAAGGACTGAAAAATAACTTGGCAGTGAGTGTATAAGTGTCTTGGGTGCCACATATTCCAAACTACTGAGACACTAGCCCATTAAGAGTTTAAGATTTTAAAAATTCATTAAGTATTCAGCTGATTTTTTTTTAACTTGCTTGCATGACAGCTACTTCTGTCTCCATGCTTTGCCAAAGGGGCTGGTTACCCTTTGGAATTCATTTTACCTCAGTTCTGTGATGAGCTCAGGGATATTATGGTTTTGTGGATTACTTACATTTTTTTATCATTAAATTTTGGGTGACATTCTCTTATGGCTTATTGTATCTTTTTTTTTCCAGCCATTACTTTCATTTTTTAAAATTTTTATTGGAGGCTAATTATTTTACAATATTGTATTGGTTGGTTTTGCCATACATTGACATGAATCCGCCCCGGGTGCACATGAGTTCCCCCTTCCGAACCCCCCTCCCACCTCCCTCCTCCCCTTATCCTCCCTCTGGGTCACTCCTGCATACCAGCCCCGAGCATCCTGTAACATGCATTGACCCTGAACTGGCGATTCGTTTCACATATGATAATATACATGTTTCAATGCCATTCTCCCAAACCATCCCACCTTCACCCCTCCCACAAAGTCCAAAAGACTGTTCTATACTTCTGTGTCTCTTTTGTTGTCTCGTTTACAAGGTTATCATTTGCATCTTTCTAAATTCCATATATATGTGTTAGTATATTGTATTGGTGTTTTTCTTTCTGGCTTACTTCACTCTGTATAATAGGCTCCAGTTTCATCCACCTCATTCAGTCAGTTCAATTCAGTTCAGTTCAATCGCTCAGTCGTGTCCGACTCTCTGCGACCCCATGAATCACAGCACGCCAGGCCTCCCTGTCCATCACCAACTCCCAGAGTTCACTCAAACTCATGTCCACAGAGTCGGTGATGCTATCCAGCCATCTCATTCTCTGTCGTCCCCTTCTCCTCCTGCGCCCAATCCTTCCCAGCATCAGAGTCTTTTCCAGTGAGTCAACTCTTCGCATGAGTTGGCCAAAGTATTGCAGTTTCAGCTTCAGCATCAGTCCTATCCAATGCACATACATATTCTGTGTATATGTACCAAAGCTTTCTTATCCATTCGTCTGAAGATGGACATCTAGGTTGCTTCCATGTCCTGGCTATTATAAACAGTGCTGCAATGAACATTGGAGTACATGTGTCTCTTTCAATTCTGGTTTCCTCAGTGTGTATGCCCACGAGTGCGATTGCTGGATCATATGGCAGTTCTATTTCCAGGTTTTTGAGGAATCTCCACACTGTTCTCCACAGTGGCTGTACTAGTTTGCATTCCCACCAACAGTGTAAGAGGGTTCCCTTCTCTCCACGCCCTCTCCAGCATTTATTGCATGTAGACTTTTGGATAGCAGCCATTCTGACTGGTGTGAAATGGTATCTCATTGTGGTTTTGATTTGCATTTCTCTGATTATGAGGGATGTTGAGCATTTTTTCATGTGTTTGTTAGCCATCTTTATGTCTTCTTTGGAGAAATGTCTGTTCAGTTCTTTGACCCATTTTTTGATTGGGTCATTTATTTTTCTGGAATTGAGCTGCAGGAGCTGCTTGTATATTTTGGAGATTAATCCTTTATCAGTTGCTTCATTTGCTATTATTTTCTCCCATTCTGAAGGCTGTCTTTTCACCTTGCTTATAGTTTCCTTTGCTGTGCAGAAGCTTTTGATTTTAATTAGGTCCCATTTGTTTATTTTTGCTTTTATTTCCAATATTCTGGGAGGTGGGTCTTGGAGGATCCTGCTGTGATTTATGTCGGAGAGTGTTTTGCCTACGTTCTCCTCTAGGAGTTTTACAGAATCTGGTCTTACATTTAGCTCTCTAATCCATTTTGAGTTTATTTTGGTGGATGGTGTTAGGAAGTGTTCTAGTTTCATTCTTTTACAAGTGGCTGACCAGTTTTCCCAGCACCACTTGTTAAAGAGACTGTCTTTTCTCCATTTTATATTCTTGCCTCCTTTGTCAAAGATAAGGTGTCCATAGGTGCGTGGATTTATCTCTGGGCTTTCTATTTTGTTCCATTGATCTATATTTCTGTCTTTATGCCAGTACCATACTGTCTTGATGACTGTGGCTTTGTAGTAGAGCCTGAAGTCCGGCAGGTTAATTCCCCCTGTTCCATTTTTCTTCCTCAAGATTGCTTTGGCTATTCGAGGTTTTTTGTATTTCCATACAAATTGTGAGATTATTTGTTCTAGTTCTGTGAAAAATATCATTGGTAGCTTGATAGGGATTGCATTGAATGCATAAATTACTTTGGGTAGTATACTCATTTTTACAATATTTATTCTTCCAATCCATGAACACGGTATATTTCTCCATCTATTAGTGTCCTCTTTGATTACTTTCACTAGTGTTTTATAGTTTTCTATGTACAAGTCTTTTGTTTCCTTAGGTAGATATATTCCTAAGTATTTAATTCTTTTCGTTGCAACAGTGAATGGAATAGTTTCCTTAATTTCTCTTTCTATTTTCTCATTATTAGTGTATAGGAATGAAAGGGATTTCTGTGTGTTGATTTTATATCCTGCAACTTTCCTGTACTCATTGGTTAGCTCTAATAGTTTTCTAGTACAGTCTTTAGGGTTTTCTGTGTAGAGGATCATGTCATCAGCGAACAGTGAAAGTTTTACTTCTTCTTTTCCAATTTGTATTCCTTTTATGTCTTTTTCTGCTCTGATTGCTGTAGCCAAAACTTCCAGAACTAGGTTGAATAGTAGTGGTGAGAGTGGGCACCCTTGTCTTGTTCCTGACTTTAGGGGAAATGCTTTCAGTTTTTCACCGTTGAGGATAATGTTTGCTGTGGGTTTGTCATATATAGCTTTTATTATGTTGAGATATGTCCCTTCTATTCCCACTTTCTGGAGGGTTTTTATCATAAATGGATGCTGAATTTTGTCGAAGGCTTTCTCTGCATCTATTGAGATAATCATATGATTTTTATTTTTCAGTTTGTTAATGTGGTGTATTACATAGATTGATGTGGATATTGAAGAATCCTTGTATTCTTGGGATAAAGCCCACTTGATCATGATGTATGATCTTCTTAATGTGTTGTTGGATTCTGATTGCTAGAATTTTGTTAAGGATTTTTGCATCTATGTTCATCAGTGATATTGGCCTGTAGTTTTCTTTTTTTGTGGGGTCTTTACCAGGTTTTGGGATTAGGGTGATGGTGGCCTTATAGAATGTGTTTGGAAGTTTCCCTTCCTCAGCAATTTTCTGGAAGAGTTTGAGTAGAATAGGTGTTAGCTCTTCTCTAAATTTTTGGTAAAATTCAGCTGTGAAGCCTTCTGGACCTGGGCTTTTGTTTGCTGGAAGATTTCTGATTCTAGTTCCGTGCTTGTGATGGGTCTGTTCAGATTTTCTATTTCTTCCTGGTTCAGTTTTGGAAAGTTGTACTTTTCTAGGAGTTTGTCCATTTGTTCCAGGTTATTCATTTTATTGCCATATAATTGCTGATAGTATTCTCTAATAATCCTTTGTATTTCTGTGTTGTCAGTTGTGATCTCTCCATTTACATTTCTCATTTTATTGATTTGGTTCTTCTCCCTTTGTTCCTTGATGAGTCTGGCTAGTGGTTTGTTAATTTTATTTACCTTCTCAAAGAACCAGCTTTTGGCTTTGTTGATTTTGCTATGGTCTCTTTTGTTTCTTTTGCATTTATCTCTGCCCTAATTTTTACGATTTCTTTCCTTCTCCTCACCCTGGGGTTCTTCATTTCTTCCTTTTCTAGTTGCTTTAGATGTAGAGTTAGGTTATTTAGTTGACTTTTTTCTTGTTTCTTGAGGTGTGCTAAGGTGTGAACTTCCCCCTTAGCACTGCTTTTACAGTGTCACAGAGGTTTTGGGTTGTTTTCATTTTCATTCATTTCTATGCGTATTTTTATTTCTCTTTTGATTTCTTCTATGATTTGTTCATTACTCAGCAGCATGTTGTTCAGCCTCCATATGTTGGCATTTTTAATAGTTTTTCTCCCATAATTGAGATCTAATCTTACTGCATTGTGGTCAGAAAAGATGCTTGGAATGATTTAAATTTTTGTGAATTTACCAAGGCTAGATTTATGGCCCAGGATGTGATCTATCCTGGAAAAGTTTCCGTGTGCGCTTGAGAAAAAGGTGAAATTCATTGTTTTGGGGTGAAATGTCCTATAGATATCTATTAGGTCTAACTGGTCTATTGTATCATTTAAAGTTTGTGTTTCCTTGTTAATTTTCTGTTTAGTTGATCTATCCATAGATGTAAGTGAGGTATTAAAATCTCCCACTATTATTGCATTGTTGTTAATTTCCCCTTTCATACTTGTTAGTAATTATGTTACATATTGCAATGCTCCTATGTTGGGTGCATAAATATTTATAATTGTTATATCTTCTTCTTGGATTGATCCTTTGATCATTATGTAGTTTCCTTCTTTGTCTCTTTTCACAGCCTCTGTTTTAAAGTCTATTTTATCTGATATGAGTATTGCTACTCCTGCTTTCTTTTGGTCTCTATTTGCATAGAATATCTTTTTCCAGCCCTTCACTTTCAGTCGGTATGTGTCCCTCGTTTTAAGGTGTGTCTCTTGTAGACAACATATATGGGGTTCTTGTTTTTGTATCCATTCAGCCAGCCTTTGTCTTTTGGTTGGGGCATTCAACCCATTTACGTTTAAAGTAATGATTGATAAGTATGATCCCGTTGCCATCTATATTGCTTTGGGTTCAAGTTTATACACCCTTTCTGTGCTTCCTGTCTAGAGAAGGTCCTTTAGCATTTGTTGGAGAGCTGGTTTGGTGATGCTGAATTCTCTCAGCTTTTGCTTATCTGTAAAGCTTTTGCTTTCTCCTTCATATTTGAATGAGATCCTTGCTGGGTACAGTAATCTGGGCTGTAGGTTATTTTCTTTAATCACTTTAAGTATGTCTTGCCATTCCCTCCTGACCTGAAGAGTTTCTGTTGAAAGATCAGCTGTTATCCTTATGGGAATCCCCTTGTGTGTTATTTGCTTCTTTTCCCTTGCTGCTTTTAATATTTGTTCTTTGTGTTTGATCTTTGTTAATTTGATTAATATGTGTCTTGGAGTATTTTGCCTTCGGTTTATCCTGTTGGGGACTCTCTGGGTTTCTTAGACTTGGGTGATTATTTCTTTCCCCATTTTAGGGAAGTTTTCAACTATTATCTCCTCAAGTATTCTCTCATGGTCTTTCTTTTTTTCTTCTTCTTCTGGGACTCCTATGATTCGAATGTTGGAGTGTTTAACATTGTCCCAGAGGTCTCTAATATTGTCCTCATTTCTTTTAATTAGTTTTTCTTTTTTCCTCTCTGTTTCATTTATTTCTACAATTCTATCTTCTAGCTCGCTTATCCTGTCTTCTGCCTCTGTTATTCTACTGTTTGTTCCCTCCAGAGTGTTTCTGATCTCATCTATTGCATTATTCATTGTATATTGACTCTTTTTTATTTCCTCTAAGTCCTTATTAAACCTTTCTTCCATCTTCTCAATCCCTTTCTCCAGGTTATTTATCTGTTAACTCCATTTTGCTTTCAAGATTTTGAATCATTTTCTCCATCAAAATTTGAAATTCTTTATCAGATAGATTCCCTATATCTTCCTCTTTTGTTTGTGTTGGTGGGCATTTATCCTGTTCCTTTACTTGCTGGGTATTTCTCTGCCTCTTCATCTTGCTTATATTGCTTTGCTTGGGGTGGCCTTTCCCTCTCCTGGCAGTTTGTGGAGTTCTCTTTATTATGTAGTTTCCTCGCTGTGTGTGGGGTTGGACGGGTGACTTGTCAAGGTTCCCTGGTTAGGGAAGCTTGTGTCGGTGTTTTGGTGGGTGGAGCTGGATTTCTTCTCTCTGGAGTGCAATGAAGTGTCCAGTAATGAGTTATGAGATGTCAGTGGGTTTGGAGTGACTTTGGGCAGCCTGTATATTGAAGCTCAGGGCTATTTTCCTGTGTTGCTGGAGAATTTGCGTGGTATGTCTTGCTCTGGAACTTGTTGACCCTTGGGTGGTGCTTGGTTTTAGTGTAGGTATGGAGGCGTTTGATGAGCTCCTATCGATTAATGTTCCCTGGAGTCAGGAGTTCTCTGGTGTTCTCAGGATTTGGGCTTAAGCCTCTTGCCTCTGGTTTTTGGTCTTATTCTTGGAGTAGTCTCTAGACTTCTCTATCTGTCATTTCCAAGGTGGTTCCCTCTCTTTTAGCTTCTGTTTGCTGGTCTCTTCAGTGTCTAATTTCCGCCCTGATACTAGGGGACGGGTGGATACTTTTTAAGGCTCAGTTGTTCAGTCCTGTTCTGGGAAGGGAGGAACGCTGCAGACAAATATCTCTGGCGTCTGTGGGGAGTGCTCGCAGCGTCTCAGCCACACTGGGTTTGCCCCTGCTCACAGCGCATGTGCTGTCCCAGTCTACACTGCACAGGCTCTAGGTTGCTCTGCCGGGAACTGTCCAAGGCTGGCGCTGGGTTGTATGCACTTCCCAGGTCTGAGCGTCTCAAGTTCAGTTTCTCAGGTACTCCACAAAGGCGCAGACTTGGTTGGGCCTGCGTTTTGTGCCTTCCCTGGTCCGAGCAGCTCAGGTGACCAGGTGTTTGGTGAGCACGGTTGCTGTGACTTATCACCTCCCCAGTCCCTGCCACTCGGTTTTCTGGGTGTACAACCGGCGCACCTTCTCAGGCGGATATCGACCGGCCCAAGCCCAAGAAGTCTTGATTAGCAACAAGCCTGCCTGCAGTTTGTATCGGATGCCGTTCTGGGGCCGCAGTTCCCCCCTCTGGCTCTGGCTGACCTCCCTGCCTGTCTCAGTGGGGGATGGGGGATGGGTCGACTGCAGCCGGCTCTCTCTGCTCAGCCCTTTGTTCTGTGAGCGGGGCTGGCAGAGTCTTAGGTTAGAGCTTTCTGCCTTTTCGTGGGGAAGCTATCCCAGTCTGCTTTGCTATCCCCAGTTAGTTCTCTCAGATTGTTCTCGCAGCATTCAAGCCCAGTCCTCTCTCTAAGCAGTTCAGCCGACTCCTCCCTGCCCAGCCCCCACTTGCTAATGGCGTATGCAGGCATCTGCGCTGCTTCTCTGCTGGGAGTTACCGTTTGGTGGGTAATCTGTGGGTTTTAATTATTTCTTTCTTTTTCCTCCCGGTTATGTGGCCCTCTGAGGTTCCAAGACTCACCACAGACTCGTCAGTGAGAGTGTTTCCTGGTGTTTGGAAACTTCACTCTTTTTAAAGCCTTCCTTCCCAGGATGGAGCTCCATCTTTACCTCTTTTGTCTCTCTTTTTATCTTTTATGTTTTTTCCTACCTCCTTTTGAAGACAATGGGCTGCTTTTCTGGGTGCCTGATGTCCTCTGCCAGCATTCAGAAGTTGTTTTGTGGACTTTACTCCGCGTTCAAATGTTCTTTTGATGAATTTGTGGGGGAGAGAGTGGTCTCACCATCCTATTCCTCTGCCATCTTGTTCCTTCCTCCTCTTATGGCTTATTGTATCTTAAGTCAAAATGGAACTGATGCTTTCTAATAATACGTGTATGGGTGTTATTTTTGTTTTCTTTGTTATTAAATATGCTTCAGGAAGAAGCATATTTCTAAAGCATATTTTTATAAATAGCTTATTTTTATACAATAATTATTAAATTTTTCCATTTTAAATTTTATTTTTTATTATATATGTTAAAATCATACTTAAAGCATCATACACAATACGTGATTTTTTTGTATACACTTCTTTGGATTTTCAGTTCAGTTCAGTCGCTCAGTCGTGTCCGAATCTCCACGACCCCATGAATCACAGCACGCCAGGCCTCCCTGTCCATCACCAACTCCCGGAGTTCACTCAAACTCATGTCCACAGAGTCAGTGATGCCATCCAGCCATCTCATTCTCTGTCGTCCCCTTCTCCTCCCGCCCCCAACCTTTCCCAGCATCAGAGTCTTTTCCAGTGAATCAACTCGTCGCATGAGGTGGCCAAAGTATTGCAGTTTCAGCTTTAGCATCAGTTCTTCCAATGAACACCCAGGATTGATCTCCTTTAGAATGGACTGGTTGGATCTCCTTGGAGTACAAGGGACTCTCAAGAGTCTTCTCCAACACCACAGTTCAAAAGCATCAATTCTTCGGCGATCAGCTTTCTTCACCGTCCAACTCTCACATCCATACAATTCATAAAATCACTGTCACAGACAGGATGTGGAAGATTCTATCACCCTCACAACTTTCTGTGCCAACAATGTGTAGTTACACCCTCCATCTACCTGTAATCCCTGACAGCCACTGATCGTGTCACTGTGTTTTCCTCATTCTGAAAATGTCACATAAGAGGAATCATACAGTATTGTGGGCACACCGTAAGTGACCCACCCCCTTATGTAATTCCTTCCCCTTAAGTATGGCCAGAACCTATGACTTGCTTCCAATCAGTAGAATTTGGGAAAAGTGATGGGCTGTCACTCACTCTTATAATTACATTATAAAAAACTAATTTATGTTTAATAAGATACAGTATTCTCTTTTAAGTTTCCATGATTTCTAGTACATAGCTATTTCAAATTCACTAATTAATTCACCATTCATCCAGTCCACATTTATAGAGCAATTTTCATTTGGATGAGGTAGGTTCAGTGTGTTTTAATGATTAAAAACATGGACTCCGAGAGTCAGAGTACCCGGATTCAAATCCCATGTGCCCAATAGTCTCTAGGTATCCTTGTAAAAGTTAATTAACCTCTCTAATGCCTAATCTATAAAGTGGTAATACTCAGAATACCCACCTAACAGGATTTTGTGAGAATAGAGGGAGATGGTGTAAACAGAGCACTTGGCAGAGTGCCTGGCACATGGTAAGAAAACACTTTTGGCTTCTGTCATTATATATCATTATTATTAGCAATATTGCTGCTCGTGTTATGCAAAATGACTCGGGCATGGGACTCTCCTACCTGAAATAGCCATCTAATAATTAAATAAAATAATATGTCAAGTGCTGGGAACAATATCTGGCACATGGAAAACTCTATAGATGTTCGGTTAAGTTTAGTTCAGTCACTCAGTCGTGACCGACTCTATGCGACCCCATGAATCATAGCACGCCAGGCCTCCCTATCCATCACCAACTCCCGGAGTTCACTCAAACTCATGTCCATCGAGTCGGTGATGCCATCCAGCCATCTCATTCTCTGTCGTCCCCATCTCCTCCCACCACCAATCCCTCCCAGCATCAGAGTCTTTTCCAGTGAGTCAACTCGTCGCATGAGGTGGCCAAAGTATTGCAGTTTCAGCTTTAGCATCAGTCCTTCCAATGAACACCCAGATTCGATCTCCTTTAGAATGGACTGGTTGGATCTCCTTGCAGTCCAAGGGACTTTCAGGAGTCTTCTCCAGCACCACAGTTCAAAAGCATCAATTCTTCGGCGCTCAGCTTTCTTCACAGTCCAACTCTCACATCCATACATGACCACGGGAAAAACCATAGCCTTGACTAGACGGTCCTTTGTTGGCAAAGTAATGTCTCTGCTTTTTAATATGCTATCTAGGTTGGTCATAACTTTCCTTCCAAGGAGTAAGTGTCTTTTAATTTCCTGGGTGCAATCACCATCTGCAGTGATTTTGGAGCCCAAAAAAATAAAGTCTGACACTGTTTCCACTGTTTCTCCATCTATTTCCCATGAAGTGATGGGACCAGATGCCATGATTTTAGTTTTCTGAATGTTGAGATTCAAGCCAACCTTTTCACTCTCCTCTTTCACTTTCATCAAGAGGCCTTTGAGTTCCTCTTCACTTTCTGCCATCAGGGTGGTGTCATCTGCATATCTGAGGTTATTGATATTTCTCCCAGCAATCTTAATTCTAGCTTGTGCTTCTTCCAGCCCAGCGTTCCTCATGATGTACTCTGCATATAAGTTAAATAAGCAGGGTGACAATATACAACCTGGACGTACTCCTTTTCCTATTTGGAACCAGTCTGTTGTTCCATGTACAGTTCTGACTGTTGCTTCCTTATCTGCATACAGGTTTCTCAAGAGGCAGGTCAGGTCTTCTGGTATTCCCATCTCTTTCAGAATGTTCCACAGTTTATTGTGATCCACACAGTCAAAGGCTTTGGCATAGTCAATGAAGCAGAAATAGATGCTCTTCTGGAACTCTCTTGCTTTCTCCATGATCCCGCGGATGTTGGCAATTTGATCTCTGGTGCCTCTGCCTTTTCTAAAACCTGCTTGAACATCTGGGAGTTCACGGTTCACATATTGCTGAAGCCTGGCTTGGAGAATTTTGAGCATGACTTTACTAGCGTGTGAGATGAGTGCAATTGTGCGGTAGTTTGAGCATTCTTTAGCATTCCCTTTCTTTGGGATTGGAATGAAGACTGACCTTTTCCAGTCCTGTGGCCACTGCTGAGTTTTCCAAATTTGCTGGCATATTGAGTGCAGCACTTTCACAGATCATCTTTCAGGATTTGAAATAGGTCAATTGGAATTCCATCACCTCCACTAGCTTTGTTCTTAGTGATGCTCTCTAAGGCCCACTTGACTTCACATTCCAAGATGTCTGGTTCCAGGTGAGTGATCACGCCATCGTGATTATCTTCATCGTGAAGATCTTTTTTGTGCAGTTCTTCTGTGTATTCTTGCACCTCTTCTTAATATCTTCTGCTTCTGTTAGGTCCATACCATTTCTGTCCTTTATCGAGCCCATCTTTGCATGAAATGTTCCCGTGATATCTCTAATTTTCTTGAAAAGATCTCTTGTTTTTCCTATTCTGTTTTTTTCCTCTATTTCTTTGCACTGATCACTGAGGAAAGCTTTCTTATCTCTCCTTGCTATTCTTTGGAACTCTGCATTCAGATGCTTATATCTTTCCTTTTCTCCTTTGCTTTTCGCTTCTCTTCTTTTCACAGCTATTTGTAAGGCCTCCCCTGACGACCCTTTTGCTTTTTTGCATTTCTTTTCCATGGGGATGGTCTTGGTCCCTGTCTCCTGCACAATGTCACGAACCTCCGTCCAGAGTTCATCAGGCACTCTATCTATCAGATCTAGTCCCTTAAATCTATTTCTTATTTCCACTGTATAATCATAAGGGATTTGATTTAGGTCATATCTGAATGGTCTAGTGATTTTCCCTACTTTCTTCGATTTAAGTCTGAATTTGGCAACAAGGAGTTCATGATCTGAGCCACATTCAGCTCCTGGTCTTGTTTTTGCTAACTGTATAGAGCTTCTCCATCTTTGGCTGCAAAGAATATAATCAGTCTGATTTCGGTGTTGACCATCTGGTGATGTCCATGTGTAGAGTCTTCTCTTGTGCTGTTGGAAGAGGGTGTTTGCTATGACCAGTGCGTTCTCTTGACAAAACTCTATTAGCCTTTGCCCTGCTTCATTCCGTGCTCCAAGGCCAAATTTGCCTGTTACTCCAGGTGTTTCTTGACTTCCTACTTTTGCATTCCAGTCCCCTATAATGTAAAGGACATCTTTTTTGGGTGTTAGTTCTAAAAGGTCTTGTAGGTCTTCATAGAACTGTTCAACTTCGGCTTCTTCAGCATTACTGGTTGGGGCATAGACTTGGATTACTGTAATATTGAATGGTTTGCCTTGGAAACGAACAGAAATCATTCTTTCGTTTTTAAGATTGCATCCAAGTACTGCATTTTGGACTCTTTTGTTGACCATGATGGCTACTCCATTTCTTCTAAGGGATTCCTGCCCACAGTAGTAGATATAATGGTCATCTGAGTTAAATTCACCCATTCCAGTCCATTTTAGTTCACTGATTCCTAGAATATCGACGTTCACTCTTGTCATCTCCTGTTTGACCACTTCCAATTTGCCTTGATTCATGGACCTAACATTCCAGGTTCCTATGCAATACTGCTCTTTACAGCATTGGACTTTGCTTCCATCACCAGTCACATCTGCAACTGGGTATTTGTTTTGCTTTGGCTCCATCGCTTCATTCTTTCTGGAGTTATTTCTCCACTGATCTCCAGTAGCATACCGGGCACCTACCAACCTGGGGAATTCCTCATTCAGTATCCTATCATTTTGCCTTTTGATCCTGTTCATAGATGTTCCGTTCGTTCGTTCCGTTCCGTCACTCAGTCGTGTCCGACTCTATGCGACCCCGTGGACTGTAGCCTACCAGGCTTCTCCGTCCATGGGATTCTCCAGGCAAGAATACTGGAGTGGGTTACCGTTTCCTTCTCCAGGGGATCTTCCCAACCCAGGGATCGAACCTGGATCTCCCGCATTGGGGGCAGACGCTTTAACCTCTGAGCCACCAGGGTCATAGATGTTAGATATTATTATATCTATAATTATTCTATATCTTCATTAATAGTAGTGGTAGTATTAGCATTCGGAGAAGGCAATGGCAAGCCACTCCAGTACTCTTGCCTGGAAAATCCCATGGATGGAGGAGCCTGGTAGGCTGCAGTCCATGGGGTCGCTACGAGTCAGACATGACTGAGCAACTTCACTCTCACTTTTCACTTTCACACATTGGAGAAGGAAATGGCAACCCACTCCAGTGTTCTTGCCTGGAGAATCCCAGGGACAGGGGAGCCTGGTGGGCTGCCGTCTATGGGGTCACACAGAGTTGGACACGACTGAAGTGACTTAGCAGCAGTATTAGCATTAATTATTATTGGTAATCCTTCTTCTCCCACTGTTTCTATAGAACAATGAAATATAAAATATTGTCCAAGGAATTAATCTTTTCCTTTGTATTTTGTTTGGAAAATGGCGAGGTGTTGTAATATTTTCTGATTTAACCCAAGTGGCTCAGTGGTAAAGAATCTGCCCCTGCCATTGCAGGTGACACAGAAAGTGTGGGTTCAGTCTCTGGGTTAAAAAGATCCCCTGGAGAAGGATATGGCAACCCACTCCAGTTATCTTGCCTGGAAAATTCCGTGAACAGAGGAGCCTGGCTGGATACAGTCCATGGGGTTGCCAAGAGTCAGACATGACTTAGAGACTGAGCATGCAATATAGCAAATAGACAACGTAAACACAGGATAGTATAATTTTAATATAATGACCATATCATGTGTGCACTTGACTTTTCTAAAAAGTGTGAAATGAGACAGAATGAGAAATATTACTTGTAAAATATATAATTAAATATATATCTTCATTTAAATAAATTCATATTTATACTAACCTGATAATCCTCTTTAAATTATGTAATAATAATTTGAAAGCTTTGAAAAGATTAATTCTGTGATAATAATATTATTTTTGTTGGTAATCGTATATAAGATCAAATTCTTTTCCTACTATGTAACTAGAAAACACAGTGACCTAGGTAAGATAGAAACTTATTGTTCCACTGGGTTAAAGTGATTAGAATGGGATGGACCCATTATTCAGGGGTTGAGGATCTTTCATCCCTAATGAGTTGCATCTTTTTTCTAAATCACTTCTTGGTCCAGAATGTCTGTCTGAATCTTGTTGTGGTCAAATTCTAGGGGGGAGTAAGAGAAAGGGAAAGTGAGGGGAAAAAAAAAAGCCCAAGAAGACAGTTTTCCCCTTTGGAGGTACCTTCTCTAGAATCTTAACAACTATTTCTGCTTACATTCTTCGGCAAGAAATTCCATCTTGTGGCCAGGGCTTATTTGGAGGATTGTGGGGAAAAGAATATTTTAAGAGTTTACACTGCCACCTTGAATGCAACTGGAGTTCTGTTAATGACAAAGAATGCAAAAAGTGAATGTAGGGTGGGCAAATAGAAATGTCTGCCCTAGTCTTTATAAATATGTTACACAGCCGAAAAAGAAAAGAAAACAACATTAAACAAACAACAAAAGTTCATAAAAGATGGAAAGGGAAAACTTCCTCTGGCAGAGAGAATGCTATGTGTTCACCAAATTGTGTTTCATTTTCCTCCTGGGTCATAAGGAGACTACATTCCCCAGCCTCTTTAACAGTTTTATCTAGTTGACTGTGACCAATAGTGATCTTTGCCAATCCTGGCCTCTGAAACCTTTCCTGGGATTCTCCAATGACCATCTTCATAAGATCTTTTGTAGTTGTTGTTTAGTCACTTAAGTCGTGTCTGAATCTTTTGTGACCGTCGTTAGCCAGGTGCAAAGACTGTGGAGGACTTCAAGGCCAAAGAAGATGGTAGGGTCATAGAATGAAGGAAGTTTGAGTCTTTTAATGCCTGCTTAGAACAGAGACTCCTCTCCCTCTCTGGCCACTTGATGACCTCAGTTGAACTTTGACATCAGCATTAGAAACTCTTTTGGGGCTGAGCCTCCGAGATTTAGGGGTGGTTTATAGTACAAACAGAGAAGGCAATGGCACCCCACTCCAGTACTCTTGCCTGGAAAATCCCATAGATGGAAGAGCCTGGTGGGCTGCAGTCCATGGGGTTGCTACGAGTCAGACAGGACTGAGCGACTTCACTTTCACTTTTCTCTTTCATGCATTGGAGAAGGAAATGGCAACCCACTCCAGTGTTCTTGCCTGGAGAATCCCAGGGACAGGGGAGCCTGGTGGGCTGCCGTCTATGGGGTCGCACAGAGTCAGACACGACTGAAGTGACTTAGCAGCAGCAGCAGCATAGTACAAAAGATTACATACTGTAATTATTAGAGCCGTCAATAAAATACTAGCCTGGGGATTATCCTCATTATTATTATATATTTTCTAATATTAATGCTTACATAGAGGTGCTTTTACATAAAAACACATTTATATATAAAATTTATGTATAAATATATATATTTATATATATTATGTATTATATAATACAGAGGCCAAATAAAACACTGCATCCCCCAAATTATCACAATGAGATACCACCTCACACCTATCAGAATCACTAACAAATTTTGGTGAGGATGTGGAGAAAAGAAAACCCCTGTATACTGTTGGTGGGAATGTAAACTGGTGCAGTCTCTGTGGAAAACAGTATGGCAGTTTCTCAAAATAACTAAAAACAGAAGTACCATATGACCCCACAGTTCCACTCCTGTGTATATATCTAAAAACCAAAAGAAAACCACTAATTTGAAAAGATACATGCACTCCAGTGTTTGTAGCAGCAGCATTATTTACTACTGCCAAGATATGAGTGCAACCTAACTGTACATAACAGATAAATGGATAAAGAAGATGTGGTATATATACAATGAAATACTACTCAGCCATAAAAAAAGAGTAAAAATTTCCCATTTGCAGTAACATGGATGGACTTAGAGGGTATTATGCTAAATGAAAGACAAATACTATATGATATCACTTACATGCAGAATCTAAAAAATACCACAAACTAGTAAATATTTTAAAAAATGAAGCAGACTCACAAGATACAGAGAACAAACTAATGATTACTAGTGGAAATAGAGAAGTGGGAAGGGACAATATAGGAGTAGGGGATTATGAGGTATAAACTATGTATAAAATAAGCTACAAGGACTATTGGACAACGAAAGGAATATAGCCAGTATTTTATAACTGTCAGTTCAGTTCAGTCGCTCAGTCGTGTCCGACTCTTTGTGACCCCATGAATCACAGCATGCCAGGCCTCCCTGTCCATCACCAACTCCCAGAGTTCACTCAAACTCATGTAGATGGAGTATAATCTTTAAAATTGTGAACCACTATGTGTGAAAGTCGCTCAGTCGTGTCCAACTCTTTGAGAGCCTGTGGCCTATACGGTCCATGAAATTCTCCAGCCCAGAATACTGGAGTAGGTAGCCTTACCCTTCTCCAGGGGATCTTCCCAACCCAGGGATTGAACCCAGGTCTCCCACATTGCAGGCAGATTCTTTACCAGCTGAGCCACCAGGGATGCCCGTGAACCACTATACTGTACACTTAACAGCAAAAAATGATTATGTATTTTGAGTGCTAATATAGAGTTGTTTCCATAGACACCTAGGCAAGACTAATAAAAGTGTTTTCTAGACCTCTCTAAAAAAGAAATAAAGTAGAACTCACTGTAGACACTCACCAACCACAGAAAACTAAGGCCTTGGCTGCTTTGTCAGAGGGTTACCTAACATCATCCAAAGTTTGGGAGAACCCTAGAACTGAGATCTTCACAACCCATCATATCTTGTGTCCTTTTACATCTCACATTCTGAATTTGAAAGTGGTTTTACACATTGAATGCTGTCAGACATTTGTTAAGTATGTGTATTTCTAGACGTTGAATTGGGTTCTAAATTAATCAGGAACATGTAGTCATTCTCTTTGGCCAGTTTACTTTGTTCTACTGTAATAAAATATTATATATATATGTGTTTATTTAGTTTATATAAATAAATTTTATATAAAATAAAATATATAACAATAAATTTAAATATATATTAGATTATACAGAGGTCAAATAAAACACTTCATTCCCAAATATTTTCATTTTCAAAATTATCCCTAGCAATATTTTAAGTTAGCTTTCTAAGTTAAATCAGCTGAATTTTAATCTGACACAGGAGAATTTTAATGAACAAAATGTGCAAGGTATTTTTCAGACATACAGAAAAACAAATACATGTAAATTTTTTAAAATTAATTTTCCCCACGTTGATTTGTGTGAGTGAAAAATACTAATAAAATATAAGAGGATTCGCCAGTTATTGATGAGAGTATATGAAATAGACATTTGCCTGCAAACCAGAGATTTCCAGCCTCTGGTCAGAAATATCCATGTTCCTTGAAGATATATCTAGAAATTTCTGAAGCATTTAAGAAAAGAACTGAATAAAAGGAGAGACATACCATGTCCTGAAAACAGATTTAAAAATTATGTCATGTTCCCTAAAACGGTGTACAGTTTTAGTGCTGCGATCCCAATCAACATCCTTAGTGGACTATTTTAATGAAGCATGACCAGCTGGATTTTAAATTGACCTACCAAGGTAAGATGCAGAGAAGGCAAGGAAAAAAGAAAAAATGGTGAAATAGTTTAAATCAGACTTTTGTTTAAAGTAAAGTGATTTACAACCTTTTTTTTTTCAAGAAATCACCACCCTAAGGGAAATTAAACAGACAATTGTTGCTAATTCACTTTCAAGTTCTTTAAAAAGGAACATCTCTACCCTTTTATACTTCAGCAATTTAATTTGGCAATTCTCCCTCCCCTAATTCAGAGAAGGACCATCTGTCTTCATCACTGGGAGGGGGCACAGTGTTCTCTGAGAAGCTTCTGAAGCTCTGAGTGAGCTGTGCCTGGCCAGTCTTGGGGGAGGAGCAGCATTTCACCGGGCTGCAGCTGACAAGAAGCTTCAAGGTAATGGCTGTCTTAAATCTAGTTATTTTATAGGGATTTCTCAGGACCCTAGGATGAAGATGAGAGAAATAGGAACAGTGGTCTTAAAGTAGTGGGAAAGGTGTGTGGGTTTGAGATAATTGTTAGCATTTTGAAAGAATTAATCCTTTGGAATTTGTGTATCTCCCAATCCTTTAAAAGTCTACAAGTGGAAGAAGGAGTGATCAGATTACAGCCTCTATATTAAGACTTCAGTGCAGCACGGGCATTCATGCTAATTTATTGAATTGGCATTCCATGTTTACATTGCTAGACATTCTGTTACTGTTTGAATGTTTAAGCATTATTAATTTACACAGAAAATGATGGATAAAAATGCATGGCAGCATGAGGGGAAGTACTTCTATAATTTGATTGGCACATAGACTATGTGTGTGTCACCTGTACATGAGCACGGAAAGGGGAACGAGTATGTATTTGAGTGAAGACACTTACACATATATATGCATGTATATTCGCATGATTTAAAAAATCTGGGAGAAAATAAGCTCCCATGTTATTCAGCATTTCTGGATAATCAAGTTACTATTTTAATACTAATTCTTAGCCAATATCAGCATCTCCCCATGATTACTTTTATAATCATGAAATAAAAATGAAGCTGACAGCGTATCCAATTTGCTTCAAACACATAAGCATTCACAAACACACACAGACATGCAGACATCCCCCGCCCATCTTTTGCCAATAGTGGAAATTTTCCTGGACCTAATCAATTGCGTAGCCTGGTTGCTGTGTTGGCTACAGCCCTGTCTGTATCTTCCTTGCAACTCTTTCTTTCAGATCACAGGTATAGCTGTGGTCAGCAATAACCATTTTCTGTATCTTTAAAGTATTTTAAGAGTGAGACAGATGATTTGGTATTTCTGTTAGCAGTTTTAAAAAAATATTATAGGGCATGGTGCATCCATACAGTGGAATACTATGTGTCTGGAAAATAAAAACGTAAAACTCTACATGTAGAGATTTGAAATGTCTGAGAAATAAAGTGAAAAAAATAAATTGTAGCATACAATTGTAACATTATCTCACAAAATTAAATATGTGTGTTCAGTTCAGTTCAGTTGCTCAGTCGTGTCCGACTCTTTGCGACCCCATGAATCACAGCACGCCAGGCCTCCCTGTCCATCACCAACTCCCAGAGTTCACTCAAACTCACGTCCATCGAGTCGGTGATGCCATCCAGCCATTTCATTCTCTGTCGTCCCCTTCTCCTCCCGCCCCCAATCCTTCCCAGCATCAGAGTCTTTTCCAGTGAGTCAACTCTTCGCATGAGGTGGCCAAAGTACTGCAGTTTCAGCTTTAGCAAAATATGTGTGTTAGCAGAACATATATATGCTACTGTGTAATTCATGCAGCCAATTCTGGGAAAACATACCTGCCACACTATTAACATGACTATTTATTTGCGTAGTTGGAGAGACAGGACTAGCTTTACTGCTGTCTAATTTTAGAGTATTAATATATTCTTACTCATTTACTTGTTTACATCATCAGGAAAAATACTGAGATAAAATGTTACAAATGTGAGAAAAAACTCATTTAAAGTAATTCATAAATCATGTGAAAAAACCTTAGGTAGAATAATGTTCAGACTGCTCTTATTGAGATCTGATGTTGTTTTGAAATGATATGCATTTATCTATACATGTAAAAAAGTCTGGAAAATGGAAAATATTCAGATTATTTATATAGAGGCTTGTACTTAGTTTTACCTACATCTTTTTGCATCTTTTTGATTTTTAATAAGCTTCTGCGTGTTTTATAACCAGAAACATTATAGTTGAAGACATTATGATCCTCTTATCCTACACAGCAAACCCCTTGAACTTAGAAAGTTCTATAAGCCTGGAAAGGTGGCTGGCTAAATGTAGTTCCCATCCTTCTCTCATAAGAAAAATCTGAGCAACTGAAGCTCTGCATATAGCGCCTGCAAAATCTGCAGTTCTGCTTCTGGTCACAAGATGGCGGTGGCCAAATTTCCTAAATTTTCTCCAGGCAACCATTTTTATGAAGTGGGACAATAAAGTAATGAAACATATTTTGTATGAGTGAACTGTGAGACAGCATGTAGAGTGTGAATAAAATTCTGTTGAAAAAATTATATGTGTAAAGGAGGAAAAATTCACATAGTGGTTGATTTGAGGATTCAAACAAAACCTGTAGTCTTGTTCATAGTAGTGTGTATGTGTTTAGTCACTCAGTCATGTCTGACTGTGACCAGGTTCCTCTGTCCATGGGATTTTTCAGGAAAGACTACTAGAATGGGTTGCCATTTCCTTCTCCAAGATAGTTTCCCCTGGGATCGATTCCTTGTCTCCTGTGTCTCCATTGCAGGCAGATTCTTTATCCTCTGAGCCATCAGGGAAGGGCATAGTAGACACAAGGCAATTGTTACTTCCCTTTCTTGTCTTTGCCTCACTCTTTTCCTGAGAAATATGATTTAAACATGAACCAGATATCATAACTATATCACTCAGAGAGAAGTTAAAATAATATAAACAAGGAAATAAATATCTACATCATAGATAAGATTTCATTTCATTCCTGTGTTTCTGAATGACATGTGTGCTAAAGTTTTGGTAGAAAAGTTTCTTTATGCCTTGGCCACTTAATTTAATTCCCTGTCTCCTTTTAGACAGCCTGTCTCCTTTTGGAGTAAGAATCAAGTCAACCAGATCACAGATCCAGACCCTTCCTGATCCACGTGACATTGGGTAAGGCTCTTTTCATTTTGCAAAATACTTCACATCAAAAACATGTTGAGAACTCAGGGTATAATTCATTTTGCTTCTTTGTCTAAAGCCTTAGCAATATTAAAAACTACATTTCATATTAAAATCATATTAGGTTGAGAATTTAAGGTGTAATTCATTTTGCTCCCTGTTCTCTAGCCATAATGTTTTGTAATTAAAAGTAATAGCTTCTGCTTTGGGGGAGGAATCTCATGTGTCAAACTGCTATGAAGAATTCATGCCAGAGACTAATCAGATTTCTATCTGAAGTCCTAGCCAGCCACCTGACTCTCAAAAAATCCTTGATAATTACCCCATCCAATATGTGAACCTGGCAGCCATTCTGAATCTCTGCCTTCTAAGCTCATGCTACTAACAAGGTCATTGTGTGTGGTCTAGGTTCAAGAGATACAGACCTTATTATCTTTGTCTGCCTGCTTTGGGTAGACAGGGAAGCATTTACAGCTTAAAAATTATAAAGCTGTGTGTTTAGCTAGAACAGTGCTTCCAAAGAGTTCTTAGACAAGTACCCTTAGCATCACTTGATAATTTATTAGAAGTACAAAACTTTGGATCCTATCCAGAGCATCTGAATACAGTTCTTAGGATAGGGCCTAGAAATCTAGTTTTAAGAATTCTCTGGATGAGTTTGATGCACACCAAGTTCAGAGTCCTGCTTCTCTAGGTATAACATTAGGGGCACCAGTCCCCAAATGTTTAATACATAGAGTCCCTGACACACCACTTCTGGCATCATGCACATAGAGTCACACTTTAATAATCCTGTGCAATAATGAAAGGAAGTTCTTTGAGATGTTATAAAAACACTTTTCTAGTTCTTATCCTGCACCTTTTATTATTCTGCATTTTCCTCCTCCATCTGATGCCCCACTGAGCATCAGATGAGTCTTTTCATCTGCCTCTTCTCTATTTGCAATTGCTCACCTACTTTGGCAAAATAATTTTATTTGCTGATATTCTTCTTTGCCTTTTTGCTATTTCAGAATCTTCCATATTGTCCATTCAAACAACGTGTTCAAGCATCCTTGGGAAGTTCAGCTGGAAGAGAAGAGGCCACACAAGCTATAAACGCTTTGTAACTCTTTGTAGTTCTAAAAGGGACATTGGTCAAAGTATTGTTTGTGGCAGGGACTTCCTTCACAGTGACAAGAATAGCCAGACACATAAATCTCTGATATTAACCTCTTGGCACATAAATCTAAATCATAATGGATGCTGAGTATGTCTTATGCAATTGGCAAGACCAGTTGTGGCCAGCAAAAGTTTTGTCCAGATCCGAGGTTTCATCAAATAGTAAGAGAAAAAAGGTATTTTCCCTGGAAGTTCAAATACTCTCACTGGATGAAAAAATTCAAATGGAAAGCTCAGAAACAAAGATCCTGACTAAATCTCAAGTTGAAGCTATTGCCTCCTCACTAGCCACACAGTCAGAGGTCAGTGACCCACCTGGAGAGGAAACAGCCTATGCCAGGTCACTAAAAATGGCACTGGATATTCTGAATGAGAGAACAAATTTGATTCAAGCAAGCAGTTCAGATGAGGAAGATACCACTATACTGTCTCAAAACATACCACAAAAGCCATCTGATTCACCCCCTTGTAAAAAGTATCGGAAGCACGAAGGAGAAGGAGACTTACCAAAGTGTCTGGAGGAAAATGAAAATTCAACAATCCTGTTAGTATCATCAGAGAGTGATGATTCCCTGTATGATGATAAATCACAGGTGCATGCAATGATTGATAGTATTCCAAATGAAATGGAAACAAAATCATCACAAAACCTCAGCTGGTGCCAGACTTTCCCTTCACTTTCAGAAGATGAGGATGAAAAAGAGAGCAAGAAAAAGATTGACCTCTCAATTTTGCCTTTGCTTTCCACAATTAAAGAGGAAGATGTAAATGTTAAAGAAGAAAAATTCAGTCCAACTTTACCATCAGATGGCTTCATTGTGCCCAAAGCTATAAAAAAGGAGCCAGAAGACATCTACCCAGAGGCCCCGGCCGCTTCCTCTGAATGCTCTGCCTTCTTAGAGAATACTGAAGATCCTGGAGAGGGTCCCTCTGATCCATGCTCAGTTGCCAGCCAGAATCAGCCTACTGTGGAATCAGAAACGGGTGCTGAGGCATTCCCCGAGCCTTCATTGGAACATCAGGTTTCGCTGAGTGCCTCTAGCCATTCCGGGGATTATTCACTCCTTGGGAGTAATGAAAGAAATCTTCAGAGACTGGATTTTGAGGAATTTGAGGAAGAATTTCAAGCTTCTGACAAGTCAGCGCGTGTAAGCTCGATTGCTGCATCCATATTAGATGACGAAGAAGAAGAAGAAGAACTTCCACGTTTCCTTTTTCATTATGAGCAACGTTCATTTGAAACAGGGATGATTGTCTGGTTTAAGTATCAAAAATATCCATTTTGGCCATCAGTGATAAAAAGCATCAGGCGAAAAGAGAGAAAAGCAAGTGTGATTTTTGTTGAAGCAAATATGAATCCTGAAAAGAGAGGCGTTAGAGTGCCTTTTAGAAGATTAAAGAAATTTGACTGTAAAGAGAAGCAGGCACTAGTGGAGAAAGCCAGGGAGGAATACAGTGAAAGTATTGACTGGTGCATCTCACTTATTTGTGACTACAGAGTTAGATTAGGTTGTGGTTCTTTTGCAGGCTCATTTTTTGAGTATTACGCTGCTGACATTAGTTATCCAGTTAGGAAAATAATCAAACAGGATACCTTCAGGAATTTATTTCCAATGCTGCAAAATGAAAATACTGGGGGATCAATGTCTGTGACTTCCCAGACCAAGAAAATGTCCTTCCAGAAAATTCTTCCAGACCGAATGAAGTCTGCTCGGGACCGAGCCAACAAGAACCTAGTGGACTTCATCGTGAATGCAAAGGGAACAGAGAGCCATCTCTTAGCCATTTTAAATGGCACAAAAGGGTCCAGGTGGCTAAAATCATTCTTGAATGCACATAGATTCACACCCTGTATTGAAACATACTTTGAAGATGAAGATCAGTTGGACGAGGTGGTGAAATATTTGCAAGAAGTCTACAAACAAATAGATGAAAAAATGCTGACTCGGATAAGAGATGATAAAATTAAATTTATCCTGGAAGTTCTTCTGCCAGAAGCAATCATCTGTTCAATTTCTGCTGTTGATGGATTAGATTACAAGGCAGCAGAAGCAAAGTATCTGAAGGGGCCATCTCTAGGATACAGGGAAAGAGAATTATTTGATTCAAAAATCTTGTTTGAAAAGAGGCGGAAACCGTTAACAAAGGAAGATCATTAAATCTTCTGAGGGTCCAGTAACAGGGAGCTTCCATAGATTCTAGTTTAAAAGAAAAATCTCTGAATGATTTTAGCATATTTTTTCCAGAAATGGAAGACTTTGGGTGATATGTTCACTTCTTTTTGCAGTATCTAGGATCTATGACCTGTTGCTGCATCTTCATTTCCTTTTTCTTCACTTCTTCAACATCAAATTATTAGCATATTTCAGCAGTTCTACTTTCCTGTGCATTTTTAGAAAACATAATTCCAATATGATTAATAAAGGAAAGTACTATTTTGTTTTTTGACATTTTTGTGTCTATGCTGTATAGTTAAATATAGTGTGCGCAATCGTTTTAATATTAAAGTTGCACTGGTATGAGATATTAAGCAAAATAATTAGAAAAAAGCATCAATATATATATTTTTGCTTAAATTTTATAAAATGTTAGACTTTCTCTTAAGATAGCTGAATTATTTTTCCTGCCATGCTTATTTATTTTTGAAAAAATATGAGATATAGAACCAAAGATAGAGATGCTTTGTTATATATTACAACTGAGTGCAATTGCTTTTGCAAGAAAACAATCTGGACTTCAAAAATAAAGTAAATGGATTATCTGCATGCAGTCGATGTATGTGTGAATAACATCTCAGCATGCAGAAAATAATTTTGGCAGCCTTAAACAGGATTATTCATTCTACAGTTCCATGAAATTCCATGTGTGGGAGTGTCTATTGTTCAATATCCAGAACAGTTTGTTAAAACAGACAGGCTTTCTGCTGCCTTCATAACTAACATTGGCTGTATCTTAATATAGTTTGCTGACCACATATAGAAGGCAGCTAGAATCATATTCATGGTCTGGCTACTCTAGATGTATGAGTCCAGACTGACTGCTTAAGAGCCCACCTAGTTTGATATAAACTGTAGAAAATGCAAGCACTTTGTTCTGAATCTTGTATCTCCAAATACAAGAGTTGCTTGCTTCAAACCAAGCATTTTTTATCATCTGGCTTATTTGTACAGTAGTTCCAGTTGCTTTCAATAATATAAATTCCAATTGGTAAATCATTCCACATTACTAGAAAGAATAGGTGGACCAGAATCTGTGAATTTGGAAATGGGTCACAGAAAAAGTCTCTGTTTGGACAAATATGACAATTATCCCAACATGTTTAAAGATACACAATTGAAAGTTAAAGTCTGAAGTCAATAAACTGTTTATTCTAACTTGAAACAAGACTTTTAATGAGAATAAATACTGAGAGCTATTTTATTTTAAAACCTTGATGTAAAATTAAATCCTAAAGGCTTAACGTGAACCTGTCTGCATTTTTCAAAGTAAGACAAATATCACACCTGGGTTTTGTTATGTGTTCACATGGCCTTGTGTTTATGTAAAAATTGCAGAAACTTGATGTTTTGCTTTTCAATAAAACTATTATACCTTTCACCTTGGATGTTCACTTCACCATACTTCAGATTGTGCAGCTGCATAAGTGGTGTTTCTGCATACACACACACACATACACACACACATGATTTGTTTGGAATTTTTGCTTATTGCAGTTGTCATAATTTTAATGCTTGTTATACATTATCTTATCATTCTAAATAAATACTCACTGTTGTGATTGATTTTGTGTTATTTTAAAAGAAAACCTTCAGAAGTATATAAACTTCAGATTCCACAGAACCTTCTTTAGACCCTATCTCCTGCCTGACAATGACCAAGACTCCTCGGGCATACAGCCTGAACCAATCCACATAGTTTCCTCATGATCCTGAGGATCATTTGACAGCAGACCATCACCACAATATACGTGGGGCTTATACCCTGGGAAAACACACTGTATTTACTCTGTAATATTGTGTTCCTTTGAATATATTACCCACCTTCTATTTTCTCAGTGGAACTAACTATCTCCTTGGTTCTCATATTTTCCTACCTAGTTCATTTATTCATTCATTTAGTCATACGATTGTGAGTCAAGGAAAAAAATAATGTGTGGTTTAAAGCTCTGCTCTGAGGATTTAAGATGCCAGATTTAAAGTGAACCAGATGACCTTAGTCATCTTAGATCACTTCTTCATCATAATAGTGATATACTTCATCATAATAGTGGGAAATATTTCTTAATGTCATAGACTGTATTTGAAAAGCAGAGCCCCAGGATTCCCCATGTTTGTGAGTTCCTGGGTGTCTGCTTTGGGGTAAAGTAAAGTGAAAGAAAGTGAAAGTGAAGTCGCTTAGTCCTTTCCAACTCTTTGCGACCCCATGGGCTGTAGGCTACCAGGCTCCTCAGTCCATGGGATTTTCCAGGCAAGAATACTGGAGTGGGTTGCCATTTCCTTCTCCAGGGGATCTTCCTGACCTAGGGATCGAACTTGGGTCTCGGCATTGTAGGCAGACACTTTACCATCTGAGCTATCAGAGATTGCGCCTTGGGGTAAAGGAAGGGCACCTACATTGCTCCTAGGATGTTTTTTATATTGTGGCATATATTGAAGTAAGGGAGATGTGCCTCAAATATACATTGATTTTCTTCTTAAAGGCTACCCACTCCAGTATTCTGCCCTCAAAATTTCATGGACTCTATAGTCCATGCGGAGAAGGCAATGGCAAGCCACTCCAGTACTCTTGCCTAGAAAATCCCATGGATGGAGGAGCCTGGTAGGCTGCAGTCCATGGGGTCACTACGAGTCAGACATGACCGAGTGACTTCACTTTCACTTTTCACTTTCACACATGGAGAAGGAAATGGCAACCCACTCCAGTGTTCTTGCCTGGAGAATCCCAGGGATGGGGGAGCCTGGTGGGCTGCCGTCTATGGGGTCACACAGAGTCAGACACGACTGAAGTGACTTAGCAGTAGTATTAGTATAGTCCATGGGGTCGCAAAGAGTTGGACACGACTGAGCTACTTACACTTTCATTTTTGAGTAAGTTGGCATTTGGGATGTGGAAATAGATGAGTTTGGCTTCCAGCTCAGCATGAATTCAGAAGTCCCTTTCAGCCTCAAGTGGTTTTTAGGGCAGGCTCTAAGAGTGCCTTAAACTGGATCTGTAATCTAGGTTTGTGTGTCTAATGGGAATACACAGCCTGTCATTCACCCTAATCCATTGGATTAAGAAGACCCTCATCACCAGTCATAAGACAGAATGCTGAATAGCAGACCCTGATTCTAATTGCAAGGTTGCAGACCTGAATGGAAATTGCATTCATGACACTTCAGTTCAGTCGCTCAGTCGTGTTCGACTCTTTGGGACCCCATGGGCTGCAGCACGCCAGGCCTCCCTGTCCATCACCAACTCCCAGAGTTACCCAAACTCATGTCCATTGAGTAGGTGATGCCATCCAACCATCTCATCCTCTGTCGTCCCCTTCTCCCACGTTTAATTTTTCCTAGCATCATGGTCTTTTCAAATGAGTCAGCTCTTTGCATTATGTGGCCGAAGTGCTGGAGTTTCAGCTTCAACATCAGCCTTTCCAATGAACACTCAGGACTAATCTCCTTTAGGATGGACTGGCTGGATCTCCTAGCAGTCCAAGGGACTCTCAAGAGTCTTCTCCAACACCACAGTTCAAAAGCATCAATTCTTTGGCACTCAGCTTTATTTATAGTCCAACTCTCATGTCCATACATGACCACGGGAAAAACCATAGCCTTGACTAGACGGACCTTGGTTGGCAAAGTAACATCTCTGCTTTTTAATATGCTAAGTTGGTCATAACTTTCCTTCCAAGGAGCAGTGCCTTTTAATTTCATGGCTGCAATCACAATCTGCAGTGATTTTGGAGCCCAAAAAAATAAAATCTGCCACTGTTTCCACTTTTTCCCCATCTATTTCCCATGAAGGGATGGGGCCGGATGCCATGATCTTAGTTTTCTGAATGTTAACCTTTAAGCCAACTTTTTCACCCTCCTCTTTCACTTTCATCAAGAGGCTCTTTAGTTCCTCTTCACTTTCTGCCATAAGGGTGGTGTCATCTGCATACCTGAGGTTATTGATATTTCTCCCAGCAATCTTGAGTCCAGCTTGTGCTTCATCCAACCCACCATTTCTCATGATGTACTCTGCATATAAGTTTAATAAGTAGGGTGACAATATACATGACAATATACAGCTTTGACATACTTTTCCTATTTGGAGCCAGTCTGTTGTTCCATGCCCAGTTCTGTTGCTTCCTGACCTGCATACAGATTTCTGAAGAGGCAGGTCAGGTGGTTTGGGATTCCCATCTCTTTCAGAATTTTCCACATAACACTTAGATCTCTATATCAATATATGTATCCTAATAAGGAAAGAGCAGACCTCTGAGACCTGGAATAGTAATAAGTGCAAAAATCTTGAATCCCTATCATCCCCTGTACACTCAGTTTGGCAAAAGTAGCCCCCTAACCCTTACAATTGGAGAGCAACCTCCCTGTCCCTGGAAAACAGGGCAATAGCCTCATCTAAGGCAGCTGCCTCGAAAAGACTGCTTGTCTTACTCAACAGCCAACACTGATGTTTTTCATTGCTTTCAACTCATGGCAAGGGTAAGGTGTTATCACAGCACAAGACCAAAACACAGTCTCTGTTCAGGTGGAATATCCAGAACGAGCTCTGCTGCTGCTGCTGCTGCTGCTGCTGCTGCTGCTAAGTCATTTCAGTTGTGTCCGACTCTGTGCGACCCCATACACGACAGCCCACCAGGCTCCCACGTCCTTGGGATTCTCCAGGCAAGAGTACTGGAGTGGGGTGCCATTGCCTTCTCCAAGAAAGGGCTCTAGGAACTGGCTAATAGGTACTTGTGTGAACTGGGATAATACAAGTTAGAATGGATTTTGAGGACTCACTGACATGGGAGTACATACATATGACTCAGAGGTCAGTGACCTGGAGCTGCATTCACATATGCTGTTTGAGTGACATCTTGAAGCTTGGGCAACAGGCTATGTATGGTAAACGAGATAGAAGATATTAGAACTTGCTTGCCGGAGTACTGAGGAATTGTTGAGAAGGTCAAAAAGAATGAAGGTATTAGAAATAATTACCTTCATAACATGAATAACAGGAGACAAGAGGACCTATCTCTAAAGTATATTTCCCTCAGAGGGCAGAGAAGACACTACTATAATAAAGTAGTGAGGAGGAACACTTGACATTGGTGAAGGGCAACATTTGACATTTTAATAAAAGTCAGTGTATGCTTTCCTCTGCAAGTCATCATTAGAAGTAAACTATGTTCTAATGGAGATAATAAGATTTCAGAGCCCAGATTGCTGCACAAAATCTCAGGGACAAGTATAATTACCATAATGGGAAGCACAGTCAGAGTAGAATCAAACTAGCTTGACTGAAGTCTGTGGTAATGCTTTATTGATAGTATTCCAGGGCTAGATACATGAACAGTTCTTTTTTTTTTTTTAAATACTTAATAAATTGTACAAAGCACATTGCCAAAAACATTAACAGTTAAAATTTCACCAAATGAAAAAAATACTATAGAATACACAGCTGTAAAAAGCTACATTAAGTTATTTTACAACTGCCTCAAGCTGCAAAAAGAAAAAAAACCCAATGCCATACCTAAGTTATCCCCCTCTCAAAATAATGCCATTTATGTTATAAACCATGAGCACCCCATCAAAAGACAGGAACTGCTTTTGTTAATTCATATATATATATATATATATATATGACTATCACTTTGCTGTACACGTGAAACAAACACAACACTGTAAATATAGTACAATATAAAATAAAAATAAGTAACAGACCTTTGGGGCTTTACACCAAGTTAGAGTTCCTATCAGAGGGATAACAGCACCACAGCCGTACTGAATCCTCATGAAGGAGGCACACGAATGACTGGATTACAAGAGTTACAGGAATAAGAGCTGCTCAATTCCCAGAAACTACAGCTCACAGAAAACCAACAAAGGCACAAGATACAGACCATTTACTTATGAATGTGTAAAACTCAAGAAAGTCCACATTATTCCTACAACATGTTGAAAGTGCTTCAGAATTCACACAATACTAATTTTCTTTTGAACAGTTCTTTTGTATGAAAAGAAAAACATGAGACTTGACAAGTCAAAAAGTCTAATGTTAACAGACTTGGTCCCCTACCACGTTTTCAGATCTGCAGTGCAAGTTCTTCTGTTACTCAGGCCATATGCCTCAGTATATCTTATAATGCTTACGGTATCTATGATGGATAAGGAAGCATTATCTAAGTCATTCTAAGCCATAATATGGGAGTTACAACACAGAATCCTGAGGTTCTGAGCAAAATTCATATCTCCTATGTCAGTAAACTACTTGCCAATTAAAACATAGCTCCTTACATGCTGTTGAGTTCAGTAGAAATATATATGGAGTGCCTTACCAAGGGATAGCAAGTAAGGTGCTGTATGACAGGAGCTGCCCACCACAAGCTGTACGCTATGATATTCACCAAGTGATAAGATCTGGCAAGCTCCATAGCAGTCCATAGTACCTTAGACATGCTCCAGGATCCAGCCTGAGAAAGCACAAATAAATTGGCTCACTGTACAAACCCTCATGCCTTTGAATGCTGCTACAATGATGCCCCTCATGAGGCAGGGGGTGATCTATGAACAACGACTGGAAGAGGAAATTATTAATCTCAAACTTAGTGCACAGATGTATGAGCATTAAATATCGATGATAGCTGTAAATGGACTGCCACCACACTTCAGTTTCAGTTAGAGTAGAATAATGTTGAAGCAGGAAACTGCCGGTTGGCAGAACTGTGAGCATTACATCAGGTTCTTCACTCTGTAATTAATGATCATCCAAGGAACTGACTGTAGAGAAGGCATTTAAAAACCAAATGTATCTGATGACTCATGTGGCTATCAAACAGCTTCTCTCCTCAGTCATCGTGGTTCGGCACAATGAGCCCATGAACTATCCTGGTGGCAGGGTTGGAGCCTAAGCTTGAGTTCAACAACACTGGCTCTCTCCACGGGTGATCAAGCTACTCCCACTTCTAAATGTACAACTCCCCAAGAGCAACATCTGATCCTGGGCACTCAGTTCCATCCCTTCCTTCAAGGATATCATCCATCTACCTCATCCTACATCGAATATACTGCACCTACTCTATCTTAGAGGTGGTAGTTATTCATCATCACAAAAATGGATGCCAAGTTTGGACCCATAGGGTCAAGCACCACTTGCCTATAGTGATGTACAATTTCTAACATACCATTGTTTGACATTTCCCCCTTCCTTGCTTAACCATGTTGTTGTTGTTCAGTCACTCAGTCATGTCTGACTCTTTGTGACCCCATGGACTGCAGCACACCAGGCTTCGCTGTCCTTCACCATCTCTCAGAGTTTGCCCAAACTCATGTCCATTGTGTCAGTAATGCCATCGAACCATCTCATCCTCTGTTGTCCCCTCCTCCTCCTGCCTTCTATCTTTCCTGGCATCAGGGTCTTTTCCAGTGAGTCGGCTCTTCACATCAGGTGGCCAAAGTATTGGAGATTCAGCTTCAGCATCAGTCCTTCCAATGAATATTCAGGGTTGATTTTCCTTTAGGATTGACTGGTTTGATTTCCCTGTTGTCCAAGGGACTTTCAAGAGTCTTCCAACACCACAGTTCAAGGCATCTATTCTTTGGCACTCAGGCTTTTTTATTGTCCAGCTCTCTCATATGTTTTCCTTACTCTGACTTACTAGAACCACTTTCCAAATGCACTACTCAAATGGAAACTTTTGTGTCACACTCTCTTTTCTGGACCTTCAGGCTAAAATAACCTGCAATAATTAAATATTTTATAAAATATAAGTAGGCATCTTAGGATCAAAATGTTTATTAATGATTTAAAACTTTTTCATATATGAAAGCTATTAAAAATTAGTAATTTTCCAGTTCTGGCAACGATGGAGTCCAACATTTCCCCCACTCCCTTTACCAGAATCAATAACTTAAGTTTTCACGTTAGAAAACCAGAAAAACAAAAGCATATTAGATCCAAAACAAGTAGAAGAAATTGAAAACAAGGAAAGAATAGAGTAAATCGATGAAACTTAATCTGTTTCTTTGAAAAGGTTTTGATAAGATTTTAGCTTGGATAACCAAGAAAAACAGAGAAGAAACAAATGACCAGTATCAGGAATGAAAGAGGGGATATCACTACTGATTCCTTGGATGTTAAAAGAATGACAAAATTCTATCAATAACACTATAAGCACAAATTTTAAAACTTAGATGAAATGACTCAATTCCTCAAATTTAAAGGAAAATATGTATTTCATGTATGCATACTTAATATTTTAAAATAAAATTCACATTATCTTTTTTAACATAAAAATTCATTGGTGTCAGATACTAAGTAACAATAATTGTTTAAATTTAATGTATATTTTCCCATAACTATTCTTTTTTTTTTTTTTTGCTTAACTGGTATCAGTTCAGTTTAGTCACTCAGTCGTGTCCAACTGTTTGCAACCCCATAGACTGCAGCACGCCAGGCTTCCCTGTCCATCACCAACTCCTGGAGCTTGCTCAAACTCATGTCCATAAAATCAGTGACGCCATCTAACCATCTAATCAACTGCTGTCCCCTTCTCCTGTCTTCAGTCTTTCCCAGCATCTGGGTCTTTTCCAATGAGTCAGTTCTTCGCATCAGGTAGCCAAAGTATTGGAGCTTCAGCTTCAGCATCAGTCCTTCCGATGAATATTCAAGACATTTCTTTTAGGATTGACTGGTTTGATCTCCTTGCAGTCCAAAGGACGCTCAAGAATCTTCTCCAACACCACAGTTCAAAAGCATCAATTCTTTGGGGCTCAATTTTCTTTATGGTCCAACTGTCACATCCATACATGACTACTGGAAAAACCACAGCTTTGACTAGTCAAACCTTTGTTGGCAAAGTAATGTCTCGGCTTTTTAATACACTGTCTAGGTTTGTCATAGCTTTTCTTTCAAGGAACAAGCGTCTTTTACTTTCATGGCTGCAGTCACCATCTGCAGTGATTTTGGAGCCCAAGAAAATAGTCTGTCACTGTTTATATTGTTTCCCCATCTATTTGCCATGAACTGACGGGACCATGTGCCATGATCTTCGTTTTTTGAATGTTGAGTTTTGAGCTAGATTTTTCACTGTCCTCTTTCACTTTCAGCAAGAGGCTCTTTAGTTGCTCTTTGCTTTCTACAGTAAGGATACTGTCATCTGCATATCTGAGGCTAGTTATTGATTTATCTCTCAACAATCTTGATTCCAGCTTGTGCTTCATCCAGCCTGGCATTTCACATGATGTAGTCTGCATATAAGTTAAATAAGCAGGGTGACAATATACAGCCTTCACTTACTCCTTTCCCAATGTGGAACTAGTCCATTGTTCCATGTCTGGTTCTAACTGTTGCTTCTTGACCTGCATACAGGTTTCTCAGGAGGCAGGTAGGGTAGCATGGTATTCCCATCTCTTGAAGAATTTTCCACAGTTTGTTGTGATCCATACAGCCAAAGGCTTTGGCATAGTCAATAAAGCAGAAGTAGATGTGTTTCTGGAACTCTGTTGTTTTTTCTATGATCCAATGGATGTCGACAATTTGATCTCTGGTTCCCCTGCCTTTTCTAAATCCAGCCTAAACATCTGGAAGTTCTCAGTTCACATAATGTTGAAGCCTAGCTTGGAGAATTTTGAGCATTACTTTGCTAGCCTGTGAGATGAGTGCAATTGTGCAGTAGTTTGAGCATTCTTTGGCATTGTCTTTCTTTGGGTGAAAACTGGCCTTTTCCAGTACTGTGGCCACTGATAAGTTTTCCAAATTTGCTGATATATGGAGTGCAATATTTTCACAGCATCATCTTTTAGGATTTGAAATAGCTCAGCTGGAATTCCATCACCTCCACTAGTTTTGTTCATAGCAGTGCTTCTTAAGGCCCACTTGACTTCACATTCCAGGATGTCTAGCTCTAGGTGAGTAATCACACCATCATGGTTATCTGGGTCGTGAAGATCTTTTTTGTACAGTTCTTCTGGTATTCTTGCCACCTCTTCTTAATATCTTCTGCTTCTCTTAGGTCCATACCATTTCTGTCCTTTAATCTGCCCATCTTTGCATGAAATGTTCCCTTGGTATATCTAATTTTCTTGAAGAGATCTCTAGTCTTTCCCATTCTATTGTTTTCCTCTGTTCCTTTGCACTGATCACTTAGGAAGGCTTTCTTATCTCTCCTTACTCTTCTTTGGAACTCTGCATTCAGATGGGTATATCTTTCCTTTTCTCCTTTGCCTTTTGCTTCTCTTCTTTCCTCAGCTATTTGTAAGGACTCCTCAGACAACCAGTTTGCATTTTTGCAATTCTTTTTCTTGGGGGTGGTGTTGATCACAACCTCCTGTACAATATTATGAAACCCCGTCCATAGTTCTTCAGGCACTCAGTCTATCATATCTAATCCCTTGAATCTATTTGTCACTTCCACTGTAAAATTGTAAGGGATCTGATTTAGGTCATACCTGAATGGTCTAGTGGTTTTCACTACTGTCTTCAATTTACTTCTGAATTTTGCAATAAAAGAGTTCACGATCTTTATTGTGCCACAGTTAGTTCCTTGTCTTGTTTTTGCTGACTGTATAGATCTTCTCATTCTTTAGTTGCAAAGAATATAATCAATATGATTTTGGTTTTGACCATCGTGATAGACATGTGTAGCATTTTCTCTTGTGTTGTGGGAAGAGGGTATTTGCTATGATCAATGCTTTCTCTTGGCAAAACTCTCTTAGCCTTTACCCTGCTTCATTTGTACTCCAAGGCCAAATTAACAGGAGTAACTCCTGTTACTCCTTAAATGTCTTGACTTTCTACTTTTCCATTCCAGTCCCCTATGATGAAAAGAACATCTTTTTTTGTTGGTGTTTTTCATTCTAGAAAGTCTTGTAGGTCTTCCTAGACCTGTTCACCTTCAGCTTCTTCAGCATTAGTGGTTGGGGCATAGACTTGAATTACTGTAATATTGAATGGTTTGCCTTGGAAATGAACAGAGATCATTCTGTAGTTTTTGAGATTGCATCCAACTACAGTATTTGGACTCATGTTGACTAAAAGGGATACTCCATTTCTTCAAAGGGATTCTTGCCCACAGTAGTAGGCATAATTGATATAAATTATTGGATTTCTTTTTAACATAGTTCCTAATTTTCCCCTGTTATGACTATTTATTTTTGAAAAACAACTTTTAGATATCAAACCAATGGCAGGGATAATATATATTATCACTAACTTCAGTTGGTTTTGCAAGAAAATACTTGTGTTTAAAAAATAATGTTAAGGCAGTCTGTATGTGTGTGTATGAAATCTCAGCATGCAATAAATCATTTTGGCAGCCTTGAGAAAGATTGTTCACTATATACTTCTCTGAAATTTCATTTATAGGAGTATCACTTCTTCAGTGGCTGGGTGACTTCTTAAAACAGACAGATTTTTGTCTGTCTTCCTAAATGAAAGTGACTGGGTTTCTTAATATAGCCATCTGACAACATGTAAAAAGCAGCTGGAATCATTATATTCAACGATTAGGCTACTCTATGAGTAGGAGGCCAGGCTGATTGCTTAAGAGCCCATCTAATTTGATGTATCTGTAGGAAATTCAAGCACTTTGTTCTGACTCCTGTATCTCCAAAAACATAGTTATAAGCCAGGCAAGCTTTATTGTCTGGTCTATTCATAGAGTAGCTCCAATAAGTTTCAGTAATGTAAATGCTGACTGGTAAGTCATTCCAAGTTCCTAGAAGGAGTAAATGAACCAGGATTTAAGAATTTAGAAATGTGTTACATAAAAAAGACTCCAGTTAGGTAAATATGACAGTTACCCGAATATGGTTAAATACGGGCATACCTGAGAGATATTGCCAGCTCAGTGCCAGACCACCTCAATAAAATAAATATTACACTAAAGCTAGTCACACAAATTTTTCTGTTCCCCAGGGCATATAAAAGTCATATTTACACTATAATGTAGTCTTAAATGTGCAATAGTCTTGTGTCTAAAAAATGTACATGCCTTAATTTTAAAATATTTTACTGCTAAAAATTTCAAACCATCATCTGAGCCTTCAACAAGCCATAATCTTCTTGCTAATGGAGGGTCTTGTCTCTATGTTGATGACTGCTGATTAATCAGGGTGGTGGTTGCTGAAGGTTGGGGTGATTGTTGCAATTCCTTAGACTAAAAACAACAAAATTTGCCACATTGATTGACTTTCTTTCAAGAACAGTTTCTCATTACACATCTCCATCAGAGCTCTTGGATGACCAGGTGCATTGTCAATAGCCATAATATTTTGAAGGGAATTTTTTTTCCCTGAGCAGTAGGTCTCAACAGAGGGCTTAAAATATTCACTAAACCATGCAAACAGTTGTGCCTTCTTCCAGACTCTGTTGTTCCATTTAAAGAGCACAGGCAGATTAGATCTAGCATAATTCTTAGGGGCCTTAGGATTTTCAGAATGGTAAGTGATAAGTGAGCACTGGTTTCAACTTCAAGTCACTGGTTGTGTAAGCCCATAATAAAAGAGTTAGCCTGTCCTTTGAAACTTTGAAGCCAGGTATTGACTTTTCTCTAGCTATGAAAATCCTAGATGGCATCTTCTTCCAACATAAGATTGTTTCCTCTACATTGAAAATCTGTTGCTTCATGTACCTGCCTTCATTAATTTTCTTAGCTAGATGGTCTGGATAACTTGCTGCAACTTCTATATCAGGACTTGCTGCTTCACCTTGCACTTTGATGTTACTAAGATGGTTTCTTTCCCTAAACTTCATGAACCAACTTCTAGTTTCAAACTCTTCTACAGTTTCATCACCTCTCTCAGCCTTCACAAAATTGAAGTTAAGACCTTGTTCTGCATTAGGCTTTAGCTTAAGGAAATGTGACTGGTTTGATCTTCCATCCAGACCACTGAAACTTTTTCCAAATCAGTAATAAGGCTGTTTTACTTGCTTATCATTCATGTGTTCACTGGAGCAGCACTCTTAATTTCCTTCAAAAATGTTTCCTTTGCACTCACAGCTTGGCTAATGTTTGGCACAAGAGGCCTAGCTTTCAGCCTATCTCACCTTTCAAAACACACCTTCCTTACTAAGTTTAATCATTTCTAGCTTTTGATTTAAAGTGAGAGACAAGTGAGTTTTCTTTTCACTTGAACACTTAGACACCATTGTAGAATTATTGATTAGCCTAATTTTAAATTGTTGTGTTTCAGAGAATAGGGAGACCTAAGAAAAGGGATAGAGACAGAAGAATGACCAGTTGGTCAAGTGATGAGAATACACACATTTATTAAAACTGCCATCTTAATGAGTTCATGGAGTCCCAAAACAATTACATTAATAACATCAGAGATCACTGATCACAGATCACCATAGCAAATATAATAATAATTAAAATGTTTGAAATACTGTGAGAATTAACCAGAATGTGACAGAGACACAAAGTGAGCAAATGTTGCTGGAAAAATAGTACTTATAGATTTTCTTGACTCAGGGTTGCCACAAACCTTCAATTTGTAAAAGATACAATATAATATTTCATTTTGTTACATATCCAAGTATGTTTATAAGGAAAATGGGGCTTCCCAGGTGACACTAGTAGTAAAAAGCTGCCTGCCAATGCAGGAGACCTAAGAGACATGGGTTCAATCCCTGGAAAGGGGCATGGCAACCCACTCCAGTATTCTTACCTGGAGAATCTGGTGGACAGAGGAGCCTGGTGGGTTACAGTCCTTTGGGTTACAAAGAGTCGGACATGACTGAAGCAACTTAGCACAATATTTCACTTGCAACAACATGGATGGACCTAGAGAATATTATGCTTAGCAAAATAAGCCAGTCAATGACAAATATTACATGGTATCACTTACATGTGGAAGCTAAAAAATAATGCAAATGAATGTGTATCTAAGAAACCTGTGAGTCTGTTTCTGTCACGGAACACAAACCAGTGGTTACCAAAGGGGAGAGGGAAGGACAAATGAGGAATTTGGGATTAGTAGATACAAACTACTACACATAAAATAAATAAGCGAAAAGGATTTACTGCCTAGCACAGATATGGAATTATATTCCATATCGTGTAATAACTTATAATGGCATATAATATCCAAATCACTATGTGTGCCCCTGAAACTAAAAATATTTTAAATAAACTATGCTTCGATTAAAATCACAATATCTGTGAAGCACAATAAAGTGAAATACAATAAAATGACACATGCCTGCATACACAATTAAAAGTTTAAATCTGAAGCCAATTAACTTTATCTTAGCTTGAAACAAGATTTTTAAAAAAGAAGTTAGAAAAACTATTAAAAAAAAACTTGATGTGAAAATGAATACTAAGATCTTAACCTAGGCCTAACTGCATTTTAAGCTTTATGGTACATGAACTGCCCTCACATATGATGTCATTTACACATTTTTTTCACAGTAATGACTGTTGTAACTGAGTTTATCTAAAGAATGAGACCACTTTCTTGATTTCTCCCTCACTTTACAAAAGCTCCTTTAATAAAAATTATATTGCATTTCCTATTCAATGGTTGATTATCCATTTTCCTTCTACTTCATAAGTTAATGTTTTAAGAAAAAGATGGACGTTTAGGTAAATAGTTGCAAATAAAAATTGCTAAATGTTATACACATTTCATTATTGATTTCAATGTGTGACAGGTAATATTTTTAAATTTTTAAATTTAAAAATTTTAAATATTTATTAAGTGGCTCTGCTGAAATTGTGGTGTAGAAAAGTCCAAGGAACTTTCAATCCACTGAAGCAACAAATAAGCTTCCAAAAACTGTGAGAATCAACATTTTTTAAACTACTGAATTTAATCAAACACATTGAACATGAACCCAAATGTCCACTAACAGATGCACAAGTAAACAAAGTGTGGTATACACATACAATGCACTATTATTCAGCCTTAAAATGGAAAGAAATCCTATCACACATTATCACATAGATGAACCTTGAGGATACTATGCTAAGTGGAATAAGTGAGTTACAAAAAGACAAATTGCTGTATGATTCCACTTCTACTGTTGTTACTGTTCAGTTGCTAAGTTGTATCTGACTCTTCATGACCCCATGGACTGTAGCACATCAGGCTTCCCTGTCCTTCACCATCTCCTGGAGTTTGCTCAAACTCATGTCCACTGAATCAGTGATGCTATCCAACCATCCCATCCTCTGTCATCCCCTTCTCCTCCCGCTCTCAATCTTTCCCAGTATCAGGGTCTTTTCGAATGATCGGCTCTTTGCATCAGGTGGCCAATGTATTGGAGCTTCAGCTTCAGCATCAGTCCTTCCAATGAATATTCAGGGTTGATTTCCTTTAGGATTAACTGGTTTGATCTCCTTGCAGTCCAAGGTACTCTCAAGCACCTTCTCCACTTCCACTATGTATTTAAAATAGTCAAATTCATAGAAATATAAGTCGAATGGGAGTTACCAGTAGCTACAGGACAAGGCAAAGGGGAATCATTATGTAAGGGATACAAAGTTTCAGTTTGGCAAGATAAAAAAGTTCTGGAAATCTGTTTCACAAGAATATGAATATATGTAGCCCTGCTGAACTAAACAATTATCGATAATTATGATGGTAAACTTTATGTTATGTGGCTTTTTTAACCACAATTTTAAAAAACATGACACCTGGAGAGTCCTTAAAGAAGAAAGAAGTTGATAATTGCTGGTAAGAGCGTGTTGAAACATTTTTATTTACCTAAATATCATCTGCCATTTGTCAGCTCGGAGATGTTCATAAGGAACATTCCTGATATGGCTTGCTAGCGCCAGAGGAGCAACATGAACCTTGTGTTCAGAGAAATGTGGCTGTGTATTGTGACCTGTCTGGCAGCTCCCTGAAAGCCATTCTGAGGCTTCCCTTTGTTTTGCACCTCTCAGAACGTCCCTCAAGGTTTTGAGTAGCCTCTCTGGTGGTGTATGTCGAAAGCATGTAAAGGAACAAAGGCTCCTCTAGTGGCTCAGACAGTAAAAAATCTGCCTACAACGTGGGAAACCCGGGTTCAATCCATGGTTTGGGAAGATTCCCTGGAGAAGGGAATGGCAACCTGCTCCAGTACTCTTGCCTAGAAAATTCCATGGACAGAGGAGCCTGGTGGGCTACAGTCCATGGGGTTGCAAACATTTGGACATGACTGAGCAACCAAGCACACATGTAAAAGTATACAAGTCACCATCTGGAGCAAGGAACAACAGACATGGCAAGAAGCAGACAAACCGAAAAGGCTTGCAAGGAAGAAGCTGGGGAAGGAGATACATGGAGGAACAGTGTTTTGAAATGCTTTTGTTTATACTGAGGATTCTCAAAGGACACATGAATACCCAAGAATAGATGCATAGTTACAAAAGACCTAAGAAGGCCCGAGCTTTAACCTCTGCTCAGTCTTAAGCCTCAATATAAGCAGGAAGTAAAACCTAAGGCTGACTTCTTAATGGCCTGGCTAAGCACTGAAAGCATGCCCCAACTCAGAGTCAGTGCACAAAGAACAGGAGAGGTTTTCTTGCTTATTTGTTTGTGCTTTGTTCCTTTTTTCCTCCTCTTCCTCTTTCTTCTCTTCCTCCTCCTCCTCCTCATCTCCTTCCTCTTCTTCTTCCTTCCTCCTCCTCCTCTCCTCCTCCTCTTTCTTCTACTTGTACTTTCTCTTTTTCTATTGACTCCAGGCTTTTAAGGAAATCTCTGTCAAATTACTAGCTGGCAGCTAGGCTAATGGAACAGAGACTTCAGTGACCACACACAGCAAACAATACATTCTTTGCAAAGACAGAAAAATTAGAAAAGTCACTAAGCAGAAAACTACAATATACAACAGCAGAAAAAATTAAAATAAACCTGAGTAGAATAACCAAAAGAGGGTTAGTTGTTTATATTAATATTAGATTTTAAAAATTAAGTTACAAAGAAAGGCATTATATATTTATAAAGGGGTCAGGTAAGCAAGAATATTTGACAGTTAAAAACATATACACAGGTAAAAATAAAACCCCAAAATATATGAAACAAAAATTGATAGAATTTAAGGGGAAAATAGATTCTACAATAATATAGTCTTCTATGTCCCACTTACAATAATGGATAGAATTACAGAAATGATCAGTAAAGAAATAGAAGATTTGAACAATACTATAAACCCAGGTGGCTAAGATGGTAAAGTGTCTGCCTGCAATGCGGGAGACTGGGGTTCAAGCCCTGGCTCGGGAAGATCTCCTGGAGAAGGAAATGGCAACCCACTCCAGTACTCTTGCCTGGACAATTCCATGGACAGAGGAGCCTGGTAAGCTACAGTCATGGGGTTGCAAAGGGTCGGGCACAACTGAGTGACTTCACTCACTATAAACCAACAAAATATAATATATATATATAACACTTTACCATACAACACAGTGGAGCACACATTCATCTCAAGTGCACATGGATCCAGGATAAATCATATATTAGAAAACAAAATAAGCCTTAATAAATGTAAAAAGATTAAAATCATACAAAGTATATTTTCTGAACATGAAAGAATATAACTAGAAATCACTAAGAAATAAAACTTGAAAATTCACAAAGGTGTGAAAATTATGAAACAGATACTTAAACAACCACTGGCTCAAAAAGAAAACACAAGAGAAATTTAAAGTTAAGATGAGATGAATGAAAAAATGAAAAGCACAATATATAAAAATTATGGGTGCAAAACTTGCAAGGCTCAAAAAGATTATTACCATAATTATCTATAATAAAAAGATAGGTATCAAATCAATAATTTAACTTCATATATTAAAGGACTATAAATAGAAGAGCAAACTAAATGCAAGGCTAACAAAAGAAAGAAAATAATAAAACTTACAGCAGAGATATAAAAATAAAGAATAGGAAAACAATGGAAAGAATAAAAAAGTCAAAACTGGTTATTTGAAAAGATCAACAGAATTTAGAAACTTTTATGTAGACTGACTAACAAAAAAAGAAGATAAAAATTGCTAAAACCAGAAGTAAAAGGGAGTACATTACTACTGAACTTATAGAAATCAGAAGGTTAATAAGAATACTATGAATAACTGGATGTCAACAAATTGTATGTTACCTGCAATGGACAAATTCTTGGAAATAAACTATCAAAAGTGATTCAGTCTGTATAATAGGCTCTAAGCTCATGCACCTCACTAGAACTGACTCAAATGCATTCCTTTTGATAGCTGAGTAATATTCCATTGTGTATATATATCACAACTTCCTTATCCACTCATCTGCCAATGGAAATCTAGGTTGCTTCCATGTCCTAGGATGGAGAGGACACACATATACCTATGGCTGATTCATATTGATGTATAACAAGAAACATCACAATATTGTAAAGTAATTATCCTCCAATTAAAATAAATATTTTTGAGTGACTCAGGAAGAAGTAGAAAATATGCATAGCTCTATAATAAATGAGGATATTAAAATAAGTAATGAAATTTTTCTCAAGTAAGAAAAGCCCGTGACCAGTCTTCTCTGGTGAATTCTACCAAATTTTTAAAGAAGAATGGACATTTATCCTTCTCAGAATCTTTGAAAAAAGAGGAAATTCTTCCTTCTTCATTTTGTGAGGCCAGCATGACCCTGTACCTAAAGCCAGACAAAAACAACACTTGAAAACTACAGACTAATAATATCCCTATGAAAATGCAAACATCTTTCAAAAAAGACTAACAAACTGAATTTTTGTTCAGTCGCTGAGTCATCTCTGACTCTTTGCAACCCCATAAACTGCAGCACGCCAGCCTTCCCTGCCCGTCACTATCTCCCGGAGTTTGCTCAAACTCATGTCCATCGAGTCGGTGATGCCATCCAAACATCTTATTCTCTGTCGCCCCCTTCTCCTCCTGTCCTCAATCTTTCCCAGCATCAGAGGTTCTCCAGTGAGTCCACACTTCATTTCAGGTGGCAAAAATATTGGAGCTTCAACTTCAGTATCAGTCCTTACAATGAATATTCAGGCAAACTAAATACAACAGCAAATTAAGGAGATTAGACACTATGACAAAATGGAATTTGTCTCAGGAATTCAAGGGCAGTTCATCATATAAAAATCAAGCACTGTAATACATCATCTTAATAGAATAAAGGAAAAAACCCCAAATGATCATTTCTACTAATGTAGAAAAAATATTAACAATTTTCAACATCCTATAATGATAAAAACACTCAACAATCTCAGAATAGTAGAGAACTTCCTCAACCTGATAAAAGTCTTCTAAGAAAAATACACACCTAATATACATCTGATGAAAGACTGAACTCTTTTCCCCTGAGATCAGAAGCCAGATGATAATGTCTGCTTTCACCAGTTCTTTGAAATAATATGTTGGAAGTTACAGCCTTTCTTATCAAGTATGTAGCAATATCTCATTGTGGTTCTAACTTGCATTTTTCCAATGTTTAAATATATTGAATACCTTTTCATGTGCTTGTTTTGTACCTGTATATTCTGTTCCGTAAAATGTCTATTCATATCTTTGGCCTACTTTCTAGCTTCTATTTACTGTTGAGTTTTCAGAGTTCTCTAATATAATCTAAACACTAGCCCTTCGTTGGATGTGTACTGTGCAAATATTTGTCCAGTTTGTAGCTTTTCTTTTCATCCTCTTCACATGGACTTTCAAGAGCAAAAGCTTTCAATTTACATGATCCATTTTTTCCCTTTTTTTCACTGTGTTAGTGTAAGAACTAAGAACACTGCTTAGCCTTATTTCCCAAAGATTTTTCCTTATGCTTTATCTTTTTCCAGAGATTTTATAGTTTTAAGTTTTACATTTAAAGCTGTGCTCCATTTTGGGTTAAGCTTTTTAATAAGGTATGATGTTTGGTGACAGTTGAATGTTTTTGAACTGTGGTGCTGGAGAAGACACTTGTGAGTCCCTTGGACTGCAAGGAGATCCAACCAGTCCATTCTAAAGGAGATCAGTCCTGGGTGTTCACTGGAAGGACTGATGCTGAGGCTGAAACTCCAATACTTTGGCCACCTCATGCGAAGAGTTGACTCACTGGAAAAGACCCTGATGCTGGGAGGGATTGGGGGCAGGAGGAGAAGGGGATGACAGGATGAGATGGCTGGATGGCATCACCAACTCGATGGACATGGGTTTGGGGGGTCTCCGGGAGTTAGTGATGGACAGGGAGGCCTGGCGTGCTGCAGTTCATGGGGTTGCAATGAGTCGGACACGACTGAGCGACTGAACTGAACTGAACTTACTTATTTTGCTCCATGCTACTTGTTGAAAAGTGGATTGTTTTGCAACTTTGTAAAAAATCAGTTGTGCATAGTTATATGAGTCTATTTATGGATTGTCAATTCTGTTCCCTTGAACTTTGTATCTATGTCCCCACCAGTACAACAATATCTTCATTATGGTATAGATATAGACACACACACATTGGATAGAGTGGTGTTATTCTTATTTACAAAATTGTTTTGCTTCTACTAATTCCTGTGCCTTTATGTATACAATTTTGAATAAGGTTGTCCACGTCTACAAAAGACTAGTGAGATTTTTATAGGAATTGCAAAAAGTCTATAGATAAATTCACATCTTTACTATGTTGAATCATGCAATCCATGGATACCATATTTCTCTCCATTTATGCTTTCCTGGTGGCTCAGAGGTTAAAGCGTCTGCCTCCAATGCGGGAGACCCGGGTTCGATCCCTGGGTCGGGAAGATCCCCTGGAGAAGGAAACGGTAACCCACTCCAGTATTCTTGCCTGGAGAATCCCATGGACGGAGAAGCCGGGTAGGCTACAGTCCACGGGGTTGCAAAGAGTCGGACACGACTGAGCGACGGAACGGAACAGAACGGATGTAGCTCGTATTTCTTTGATGAGCATTTTGTAATTATCAGCATACAGATCCTGTACATGTTTTGAAAAGTGTATATCTGAGTATTTCACTTTACTTTAAATTATAGTAAAAAAAATATATATATATATATATATTTTCAATTTTGGTTTCTGCATGTCCATGGTCATCCCCTAAAAATACAATTAATTTTTTATGTTAATCCTTTATCCTGTGACCTTATTGAACTAATAATTGTTCTGAGCAGATTTCATATGACTCTACAATCCCTTTGTATAAATATGTGGTAACAACTATCATCAGTTCAGTTCAGTTCAGTTGCTCAGTTGTGTCTGACTCTTTGCCACCCCATGGACTGCAGCACACTGTCCATCACCTGTCCTCATTGTCCATCACTAACTCTCAGAGTTTACTCAAACTCATGTCCAAGGAGTTGGTGATGCCATCCAACCATCTCATTCCCTATCATCCCCTCTCCTCCCGCCTTCACTCTTTCCCAGCATCAAGGTCTTTTCAAATGAGTCACTTCTTCTCATAGGTGGCCTAAGTATAGGAGTTTCAGCTTCAGCATCATTCCTTCCAGTGAATATTCAGGACTGATTTCCTATAAGATGGGCTGGTTGGATCTCCTTGCTGTCCAAGGGACTCTCAAGCATCTTCTCCAACACCACAGTTCAAAAGCATCAATTCTTCAGCGCTCAGCTTTCTTTATAGTCCAACTCTCACATCCATACATGACTACTGGAAAAACCATTGCTTTAACTAGACGGACTTTTGTTGGCAAAGTAATGTCTCTGCTTTCTAATATGCTGTCTAGGTTGGTCATAACTTTTCTTCTAAGGAGTAAGCGTCTTTTAATTACATGGCTGCAGCCACCATCTGCAATGATTTTGGAGCCCCCAAAATAAAGTTTGTCACTGTTTTCATCGTTTCCCCATCTATTTGCCATGAAGTGATGGTACCAGATGCCATGATGTTAGGTTTCTGAATGTTGAGTTTTAAGCCAACTTTTTCAATCTCCTCTTTCACTTTCATCAAGAGGCTCTTTAGTTCTTCACTTTCTGCCATAAGGGTGGTATCATCTGTATATCTGAGGTTATTGATATTCCTCCAGGCAATCTTGATTGCAGCTTGTGCTTCATCTATCCCAGCGTTTCTCATGATGTACTCTGCATATGTTAAATAAGGACGGTGACAATATACAACCTTGTTGTACTCCTTTCCTGATTTGGAACCAGTCTGTTGTTCCATGTCCAGTTCTAATTGTTGTTTCCTGATCTGCATATAAGTTTCTCAAGAGGCAGGTTAGGTAGTCTGGGATTCCCATCTCTTTCAGAATTTTCCACAGTTTTTTGTGATCCACACAGTCAAAGACTTTGGCATAGTCAATAAAGCAGAAGTAGATGTTTTTCTGGAACTCTCTTGCTTTTTCGATGGTCCAGTGGATGTTGGTAATTTGATCTTTGGTTCCCCTGCCTTTTCTAAATCCAGCTCGACCATCTGGAATTTCATGGTTCACATAATGTTGAAGCCTCTCTTCAAGAATTTTGAGCATTACTTTGCTAGTATGTGAGATGAGTGCAATTGTGCAGTAGTTTGAGTATTCTTTGGCATTGCCTTTCTTTGGGATTGGAATGAAAACTGACCTTTTCCAGTCCTGTGTCCACTGCTGAGTTTTCCAAATTTTCTGGCATGTTGAGTGTAGCATTTTCAGAGCATCATCTTTTAGGATTTGTAATAATTCAGCTGGAATTCCATCACCTCCACTAGCTTTGTTCGTAGTGATGCTTCTTAAGGCCCACTTGACTTCACATCCCAGGATGTCTGGCTCTAGGTGAGTGATCATACCATAATGATTATCTGGGTCATGAAGATCTTTTTTGTATAGTTCTTCTGTGTATTCTTCCCACCTGTTCTTAATATCTTCTGCTTCTGTTAGGTCCATACCATTCTGTCCTTTATTGAGCCCATTTTTGCATTAAATGTTCCCTTGGTATATCTAATTTTCTTGAAGAGATCTCTAGTTTTTCCTATTCTATTGTTTTCATCTATTTCTTTGCACTGATCGCTGAGGAAAGCTTTCTTATCTCTCCTTGCTTTTCTTTGGAACCCAGCATTCAAATGGGTATATATTTCTTTTTCTCCTTTGTTTTTCATTTCTCTTCTTTTCAAAGCTAGTTGTAAGACCTACTCTGACAACCATTTGGCTTTTTTGCATTTCTTTTTCTTGGGGATGGTCTTGATCCCTGTCTCCTGTACAATGTCATGAACCTCCATCCATAGTTGTTCAGGCACTTTTTCTATCAGATCTAATCCCTCGAATCTATTTGTCACTTCCACTGTATAATCATAAGGGACTTGATTTAGGTCATACCTGAATGGTCTAGTGGTTTTTCCCTACTTTCTTCAATTTAAGTCTGAATTAGGCAATAAGGATTTCATGATCTATTATATTATAGAATAAAAACGTACACTCATGAAAGAGCCTAGAAGCTATGTCACTAAACAAAACCCACATGTACTATGTATTGTCATATGAGAAACATGGAGTAAAAATGGAAATTAAGAAGGTGTAAATATACTTAATAACAAAGACTTGCACTTCAGGTAAGAACTTGTCATTGAGAGTGCCAATAACTCCAAATTTCTAATCTTAGAAGATAACAGTGTCTCAAATGACACCTCTGATAGAGGAGTCAGAATTCAGTACTTATGAGTAGATCTTTCCTAACCAACCACAGATGTTTAAATAATATGGTTTCATATTGACATTTTCCATATTGCTTTATTAAAAGGAGATTTCTTTCATTGAATTTACAATTTGGCTTTATCATCTAAACAAGTTACATAAATGATCAGCAGTACTGAAGCTAAGATTGTGTCCATGTCCCCTCTTTTCATCAAGTACCATTCAGTTGTTGCTATGGTCTTTGGCAATATCATGTACTGTGCTATGGGAACATAATTTTCCATGGCATAATTGCCTTAAAAATCTGGAATTTGCTTCTATTTTCTACTTGTGCTTATTATGAGCTAGAATGTCAGCTTCAGGACCAGCTTCAAAGGAATTTTTGCTCTTTTATTTCTGCTTAATATCTAATGCTCTGAGCAGTGCCTGGCACACAAGAGGTACCCTCAAAATATTTGTTAAATGAAGGAAATGGAAATCAAGTCTCTTGAGATCTGCTCATTTGTACTTTTTTAAAAAGTGAAGCTCCTGAGAAACCTGTCATTCAACTCCTGTGATTTCTGAGGCTTAAAAATTCTTTATGAATAGAAAAGTATTAGTCAAAGGGTACAAACAGTTATGCAAGATGAATAAGTCCTAGAGATCTACCATAGAGCATAGTTCCTATAGCTAATAATACACTTAATACTGAAAAATTTGCTAAGAGGCTAGATCATATGTTAAGTGTTTTTATCACAAAAATGATAGTAATAAAGAAGGCAGAAAAAACTTTTGAAGGTGATGGATATATTTATAACAGATAATGGCCATGTTTTCATGGCTGTATACTTACCTCCAAACTCAAAGTTGTATAGGTGGAAAATGTACAGCTTTTTATGTCAATCGTATCTCAACAGAGTGATTAAAAAAAAAAAAGTACTATACTGATTCCAACATCAGAGGATGGAGCTTTTGACATAAGTTCAGCATTATCCAAGCATCGGGAACACCTTTGGCGAAAATTAAATAGAAAGCAAAATATGATGGAAGAGCTTAAGATCTTAGTGCACGCATACTAAGTCACTTCAGCTATGTACAACTCTTTGTGACCCTATGGACTCTAGCCCGCCAGGCTCCTCTGTCCATGGGATTCTCCAGGCAAGAATACTGAAGTGGGTTACCATGCCCTCCTCCAGGAGATCTTCCTTATCCAGGACTTGAACCTGTGTCTCTTCCATCTCCTGTGTTGGCAGGTGTGTTCTTTACCACTAGCACCACCTGGGAAGCCCCTAAGATCCTTGGATTTTAATTTATTTTGACACAGGAGCAAATTAATTTTTATTAAATTCTTTGGAGTTTATTTATGGGAAATTCATAAAGGGAAAGGAGAGGGTTTGGGTTTGTTTTTTTTTTTTTTGCTTGTTTGTTTTCAAATTCAGAGCATCTCTACATTCTGGTCATTTTATTATTGGTCTATCTAAATGTGATCTAATATTAGAACTTCTGATGAACTTTATTACAACATAGGTGGATGTAAGGGAGGATAAGCAATAGGAGAGCAAGACTAGAACTACAGAGAAAGATTATCTTTGTAAATGAATAATTTAGTGCTATAAGTGTGGGAAATCTTGCTAATGAGAACATGGTGGCCAGGTGGCTAGACAAAATCCAGAATGAATCCATGGTACTACTAACTATAGCACCAGGAGCACAGGGCTCAATCGGCAATTATTAATAAAAAGTTTTCATATGCTGAGTGAAAAGACAACTCTAATAAAATCTGGTGATGGGATATGCAGCTACACACTTGACTTAACGTAAGTTTAATTAATGATTAAGATATGTGAGTTAAAAGAGCAAAGACCTTATGAAACATTGGAATCAAGGTGGATTAAGTGAAAGAGTAAGTAAGTGAAGTCGCTCAGTCATGTCTGACTCTTTGTGACCCCATGGACTGTAGCCTACCAGGCTCCTCTGTCCATGGGATTTTCCAGGCAATAGTACTGGAGTGGATTGCCATTTCTTTCTCCAGCGGATCTTCCCGACCCAGGGATCAAACCTGGGTCTCCCGCATTGTAGACAGACGCTTTACCGTCTGAGCAACCAGGGAAGTCCTCCATTTCCCTGGCTACTTGTTTCCACATTGAAGGATTTCACAGTTACACTCCTGATCTCTCTCCCTAAGCTTCCCTCCCTTTGGGAGGATGATTGGTGAGCTTGGGAGAAGAAACTGAGTATTCCTAGATTAGTCTTGTCTTCTGTCTTTGGATCTTACTGTCTACAATGAGGATTCATTCTGGCTTTCTTTATGCTGTAAGTTAAAATGGACTTGTTCTGTGGTGCTAGGAGATGAGGAAGGCAGCAATTTTCTAGCAGTAACAGAGATTGGATAACTAAATTTGTCTAGCTCAAGGGGAAATTATTTGCAAGCACTTTGGTTAAATATCAGGAATAAAGCTAACATTTTGATGTTCACCTCACTGTGTGGACTTCCCTTGTGGCTCAGCTGGTAAAGAATCCCTCTGCAATGTGGGAGACCTGGGTTCTATCCCTGGGTTGGGGAGATCCACTGGAGAAGGGAAAGGCTACCCACTCCAGTATTCTGGCCTAGAGAATTCCAAGGACAGTATAGTCCATGGGGTTACAAAGAGTCAGACACAAATGAGCGACTTTCATTTTCACTATTCTCTGTCACCCAAGTCTTATTTTTCGATTGATTCTAATCTAGGAAACATTTTAAAAGTGCTTAGCACATCTGCTGTATTAACCTCAAAAAGAAAAATAAAGCAGTTCAAATCTCAGGAGTTTTCCAGGATGACTTAATATAAATATAAATAATCAGGATGACTTAATATAAGTAATTAGCAGGAAGAGAAAAGTGGAAATATTTTTTGTGGACTCTTCCATTTCAGGAACTTTGGAAGATATTTCAAGTTTCAAATTTAAAAATCACTGTACTAGACACTGAGAATATATTTCTTTTTCTGTGAGATTTCTCTTGAAAGGCCTTTGCCACTTCTGTTCTTTGGTGAGCAATATAGAACTTGGGCAGCAGTCTGATATACTTCTAATCCCAGAGTATTTTTCAAAAGCAATTGTCTTCAGATGTATTTATATATCATCTTTATATAAACCTGTCTTTGTGTTAAAAGAGAAAATTCAATTATATTTGGAATTTTAGGATAAAAGGAAATATTATACTAAATGAGAAGTTTAAAAACATCTTCCCTTGAAATTGAGAAGTTTGGGGTAAGTTATTGGCACAGATGGTATGCAATGAGAAAACATTCTGTTTATCCAGATTGAGAGTCCAGCAGATACGTATGCAATTGAACTACTTAGCAGAGTAAAATGTACATTTAAAAAAACAACAACAACGGACAGTTTTGTGTGCACACTTGTGAGAAACAGAATTCTTTCATTGCATTATTGGGGCTTCCCAGGTATCTCAGAAAGTGAAGAATTTGACTGCAATGCAGGAGACACAAGAGATCCAGGTTCAGTCCCTGGGTCAGGAGTAAATGGAAATGGCAACCCACTCCAGTATTCTTGCCTGAAAAGTCCCGTGGACAGAGGAGTCTGGTGGGCTACAGTCTATGGAATCACAGAGTCAGACACGACTGAGCAACTAACACTTTCACTTTTCTTTCATGTATGCAGGGCTTATTCATTGAACAATAGAGTATATTTTATGCATCTTTACTTTTTGGTGCTTCTGGCATCCAAAGCAACACTTGGTTATTGGCTTCTGGACTGATCAACATTTATATTTAGTCCACCGAAGAATAGGGAGTTGTTTTGTAAGCTATGTGTGTGCTTGTTAGGTGAACATAGTGGTAGAAACATATGGAAATGGGAATGTTGATTTTGATTTCAGGTAATACAAAATGAAAACATGCCACCCATCTCTGCCACTGAATACAACTACAGCAGGGAAAGAATGAGTGGAGAAGCTGAAGACTTTCAAATATAAATAGCAGTGGGCAAATTGAGAAAGGACAACCAAATTCAAAATATCAGGGAACTGACAGTGGGTTTAACATATTTTTTACTTCTTGTACTCTGTCTTGAATGTAATACACTCTGAAAGTGAGTACTGTGGTGTAGAAAGTGACAGTTTAGAGAGGTTAAAATAGTTGGATGAGAAATGCCTAACATTCATAGGGATCACTGATATAGTCCTTTTCTTCCTATCTTTGAAATACACCTCTCATTGTTAGCACCTCTCATTGCTAAGTTGTGTCTGACTTTCTTGCAACCGCATGGATTGCGGGCTTCTCTGTCTATGGGATTTCCCAGGCAAGAATACTGGAGTGGGCTGCCATGTCTTCCTCCAGAGGATCTTCCCAACCCAGGGATCAAACCTGTGTCTCCTGCATTGCAGTCAGATTCTTTATCATCTGAGCCACCTGGGAAGCCCATTTCTCACATTACATATATTTTTTTTTTCAAAATGCATCATTAAATTAAATACAAAATCTAAAACTATAAAGCATCTGAAATAAAATATAGGGAAAAATTTTTATGACCTTCAGGGAGGCAAAGACTTCTTAGATATGACACCAAAAACATTATTCATGACAACTGGACATTATCAAAATTAAAACTATTCTTCTTGAAAAACACTGTTAAGAGAATGAAAAAAAAAAGCTACAGAGAGAAAATATTTTCATATCACACCTGATAAGGACATGTATCCAGAATACACACACACACACACACACAAACTCAGAACTCAGGAAGCAAATAAACAAACCAACATAAAATAAAATCACAAAACTCAATAATATGATAATAAACATTAAACATCAAATGGGAAAAGAATTTTAGTAGATATTTTGTTAAAGAAGACATAGGAATCACAAATTAGTACATCAAAAGATGTTTAACACTATAAATTATCAGGAAAATTCAAATTAAAAACAATGTGTTAGCATCACACACATTTTAAAATGAATAAAATTAAAAATATTAACCACACTAAGTACTGGATGGGATGTACAGAAGTATTGAATGGGATTTAGAGAGACTGGAACTGTCGTACACTACTGGTGGGAATATAAAATGTCACAGACACACTAAAAACAGTTTGGTAGACCACAAGTAACAAGTGTCTCTGAGAATGTAGAGAAAAGAGAGCACTGACTCACTGTTGATAGGAATGTAAATTGGTATAGCCAATGTGGAGAACAATATGGAGGTTCCTTAAAAAACTAAACAGAATCACCAAATAACCCATCAATTCTACTCCTCTGTATATATCTGAAAAAAAAAACACATCAATTCAAAAAGATACATGCATCCCCAATGTTCATAGCATCATCTTTACTATTGCCAAGATATGGAAACAATCTAAGTGTCCATCAAAAGATGAATGGATAAAGAAAATTATATATATATATATATATACACACACATCGCCGAAGAATTGATGCTTTTGAACTGTGGTGTTGGAGAAGACTCTTGAGAGTCCCTTGGACTGCAAGGAGATCCAACCAGTCCATTCTAAAGGAGATCAATCCTGGGTGTTCATTGGAAGGACTGATGCTAAAGCTGAAACTCCAATACTTTGACCACCTCATGCGAAGAGTTGACTCACTGGAAAAGACTCTGATGCTGGGAGGGATTGGGGGCAAGAGGAGAAGGGGACGACAGAGGATGAGATGGCTGGATGGCATCACCGACTCGATGGACATGGGTTTGGGTGGTCTCCGGGAGTTGGTGATGGACAGGGAGGCCTGGCGTGCAGTGATTCATGGGGTCGCAAAGAGTCGGACACAACTGAGTGACTGAACTGAACTGAATACACATATACATATATATGTATATATATAATTGAATACTACTGAGGCATAAAAATAATGAAATTTTGCCATTTGCAGCAATGTGGATGGACTTGGAGAGTTTTATGCTAAGTGCAATAATTCAGACACACAGAGAGAAATACCATGTAATATCCTGTGTGGAATCTAAAAAGTAAAACAAGTTAGTGAATATAACAAAAAGCAAATGGATATCTCTTCACAGATGTAGAGAAAAAAGCAGTGGCTATCAGTGGGGAGAGAAAGGAAAAGGGACAAGATAGGGGTAGAGGATTAAGAGGTACAAACTGTTATATTAAAATAAATAAACTACAAGGATATATTATACATCACAGATAATATAGCAAATATTTAATAATAAATATAAATGCAGTATAATCTATGAAAATATTGAATCACTATGCTGTACACCTGTAATTTACATAATGTTGTACATCAACTATACCTTGATAAAATAAAGAGGAAGAAAGAATTCTAAGGGATTGATGCTATGGAAAATGTTTGTCAGCTGGCTTTAATGGTCTTCTGTGTCAGCTGAGTGGTGGATGGGGCATTTGCTTCCTACCTCCCATTTTTTTATTCCTCTATTGTGCTGTTGTGGTCAGTCATGTCTGATTCATTGTGAATCCATGAACTGTAGCCCACCAGGCTCCTCTGTCCATGGAATTTTCCAGGCATGAATACTGGAGTGGGTTGCCATGCCCTCCTCCAGGGGATCTTCCTTACCCAGGGATCAAACCCACGTCTCTTGCATCTCCGGCCTTAGTGGGCAGGTGGGTCCTTTATCACTAGTGTCACCAGAGACATCTGTATGAAATGAATGGTTATGTATAAATACAAATGTTATTTTTTGTAGTAAGTGTTTTTTATATTTTTTAATACATTTCTTTTCCTTTGATTTCAACCTCTCTCAAAGGCTTCTTTCTGATCACAGGGTTATAAATAAACATGATTGCTTGGGAAAAAAAGAAACAACAGGTTGGCCATTTCTTTAAAAAGTAAACACATGCCTATCCTATTATCTAGACATTTCACTCTTAGATATTTCCCAGGAGAAATGAAACAATACATCCATAGAAAGATATGTGCATGAATGTTCATAGCAATTTAATTTGAATTAGTAAAAAAAACTGTAAATAGGAAAACTCCAAATGTCCACTGAGAAGTAAATAAATATAGTACCACTATTCACAATAACCAAGACAAGGAAACAACCTAATTGTCCATCAACAGATGAATAGATTATATATATATATATATAATGGAATACTGCTCGGCCATAAAAATAATGCCATTTACAGAAACATGGATGCAACTAGAGACTATCACACTAAATGAAGTAAGTCAGAAAGAGAAAAACAAATACCATATAATATCACTTATAAGTGGATTCTAAAATATAACACAAATGAACAAATGAACTTATCTATGAAACAGAATTGGGATATAGAGAACAGACTGGTGTTGCCAAGGGGGAGGGTGGTGGGAGAGAGATGGAATGAAAGGTTGGGATTATCAGATGCAAACTATTATATCTAGAATGGATAAAGAACAAATTCCTACTGTATATCACAGGGAACTATATTCAATATCCTGTGATAAACCATAATGGAAAAGAATATTTTTAAAAAATAATATATATAGGTACATAACTGAATCACTTTGCTGCACAGCAGTAGTTAACACAACACTGTAAATCAACTATACTTCAATTTTTAAAAGGAAATAAATTAATAAACTACAAACTGTAGTATATCTATACCTATCCCTCTACCTGGGCTTCCCCAGTGGCTCAGCAGTAAAGATTCCAACTGCAATACAGAAGATGCACCTAGACTCAGGTTAGATCTCTGGGTCAAGAAGATCCCTTGGGGAAGTGCATGGCAATCCACTCCAATATTCTTGCTGGAGACTCCCATGGACAGAAGAGTCTGGTGGGCTATAGTCCATAGGGTCACAAAGAGTTGAACCTGACTGAAGCGACTGCGAATGCACACACATACCTCTACTTACATCTATACCTACAGCTACATCTCTATACCTATCTATCCAGATATCTATAGAAATATATCAGTAATGGAAATGAGCTAGTAATATATGCTATAATATACATGAATCTCAGAACAATTATCATAGTGAAACAGGACCAGCAAAATATAAGCACACACTGTATTATTGCATTAGTATGAAATCATACAAAATTCAAGACCTGTGAGTAACCATGGAACAGGAGGGAGGGTGCAGAGAGTGAGAACAAGAAAGGATTATCAGAGGAATGAAGAAGCTTCTAAGAATCAATGAAATGTCATTATCTTGAGAGTGGAGATAGTTTTATGAGCTCATATATATGTCAAAAGGCTTCCTGGGTGGCTCAGCAGTAAAGAATGCACCTGCAGCAGGAAACATGGGTTAGACCCCTGGGTCTGGAAGATCCCCTAGAGAAGGGCATGGCAACCCACTTCAGTATTCTTGCTTGCAAATTCCATGGACAGAAGAACCTAGCAGGCTACAGTCCATGGGGTCACAGAGAGCCAGACAAAATTAAGTGACTGAGAGCACACACATATATATGTTGAAAACTGTACTGTATAGTACTTTAAATGTGTAACAGCATGTTTTATGTCAAACATACCCTCATACATCCATTTAATAAAGTAAAATAATGGAAAAAGACAAACCATGCAAACAGTAAACATAATGCTGGAGTGGATATATTACTATGGTAAAAAACTATATTTCAAAACAAAGGGTCAATGCATGTTATAGGATGCTCGGGGCTGGCATGCGGGGATGACCCAGAGGGAGGATAAAGGGAGGAGGCAGGTGGGAGGGGGGTTCAGGAGGGGGAACTTCTGTAAACCCGGGGCGAATTCATGTCAATGTATGGCAAAACCAACCAATATAATATTGTAAAATAATTTGCCTCCAATAAAAAATAAATTAATTACAAAAAAAAATTAAAAAAAAAAAACAAAGGTCATTTAAGGAATGAAGAAGAGCATAACAATGCTAAAGGATTCAATTGAAGGTTTGAAAATCCCAAATGGATATGTGCCTTGCGTGTGTGCTCAGTCTGACTCTGCAGCCCCAGGCTCCTCTGTCCATGGAATTTTCTGGGCAAGAATACTGGAGTGGGTAGCCATTTCCTACTCCAGGGATCGAACATGCATCTTTTTCATCTTCCGCCTTGGTGGGCAGATCTTTTAACACTAGCATCACCTGGGAAGCCCAGATATGTGCTTAGCTGAGCTTCAAAATAACTGAAACAAAAGAGAAGGAATAAAGGAAGAAATAGAAAATTAGGCATTTGTAGTTAGATATTCTAACACCATTTTCTGAATAACTCATAAATAGTAAGTTTGAATAAGATTTAGACAAGGCTATCAAATAACCGATCTAATTGACATTTATGAAGCACTCCACACAGAACCTGGCATAATAAATATTCTTTTCAAATGCATATGCATCATTTACCAAGATAAACCATATTTTGGACCAATAAAAATCTTCAATAAGATTAAAATGTTAAAATTATACAATATATCTTCTCTGGCCATGATGGAATTAAACTAGAAATAAAGTATAGAAAAATATTTTTTAAATTCCATTGTTCTAAAATTAAACATCATTCATAAATAATATGTCAAAGGGGAAGCCATAAGAAAAGTTAGGAACTAGTTTGCAAGGAATAAAAATAAAACACAAGTTATCCAAATTTTTGTGATGCTTTTTAAAGCAATATTTAGAGAGAGATTTATAGCATGAAATGTTTGGAAGAGGAAATAAAGATCCCTAATCAATTATCTAAACTACCACATTAAGAAATTAGCAAAAGAAGAGCAAATTATACCCATAGCAACCAGGAAGAATGAAATCAGAAAAGTAAGAGTAGAAATCAATGAACTTGAAAGAAGAAAATCAATAAGGAAAATGAATGAAAATACAAGCTGATTCTTTCATTATAAGAAAATTGATAGCACCCTAGCCTGACTGACCAGAAAAAAAAAGAGATCGTAAAAGAAGAAAAAATTACCAATTGCTAGAAGTTAAAGATAGGATATCACTACAGATACTATAAACATTAAAAATATAATAAGGAAATATTATAAATGATTTTATGCATAAATTCAACAACGTACCTTTTATCAACTACTGTCTGAAATAAACTATCAGCAGTCATTCAAGAAGAAATTTACAGCATTCAGTTCAGTTCAGTTCAGTTGCTCAGTCGTGTCCGACTCTTTGCAACCCCATGGACTGCAGCACGCTGTCCATCACCTGTCCTCCTTGTCCATCACCAACTCCCAGAGTTTACTCAAACTCATGTCTATTGAGTCGGTGATGTCATCCAACCATCTCATCTTCTGTCATCCCCTTCTCCTCCCACCTTCAATCTTTCCCAGCATCAGGGTCTTTTCAAATGAGTCAGTTCTTCGCATCAGGTGACTGAAGTATGAGTTTCAGCTTCAACATCAGTCCTTCTAATGAATATTCAGGACTGATTCCTTTAGGTTGGACTGGTTGGATCTCCTTGCTGTCCAAGGGACTCTCAAGAGTCTTCTCCAACACCACAGTTCAAAAGCATCAATTCTTCAGCATTCAGCTTTCTTTATGATCCAACTCTCACATCCATACATGACTACAGGAAAAATCATAGCCTTGACTAGACAGACCTTTGTTGGCAAAGTAATGTCTCTGCTTTTTAATATGCTGTCTAGGTTGGTCATAACTTCCCTTCTAAGGAGTAAGTGTCTTTTAATTTCATGGCTGCAATCACCATCCGCAGTGATTTTGGAGCCCCCCACAAAAAAGTCTGCCACTGTTTCCACTGTTTCTCCATCTATTTGCCATGAATTGATGGGACTGGATTCCATGATCTTAGTTTTTTGAATGTTGAGCTTTAAGCCAACTTTTTCACTGTCCTCTTTCAATTGCGTCAAGAGGTTCTTTAGTTCTTCTTTGCTTTCTGCCATAAGGGTGGTGTCATCTGCATATATGAGGTTATTGATATTTCTCCCAGCAATCTTGATTCCAGCTTGTGTTTCATCCAGCCCAGTGTTTCTCATGATGTACCCTGCATATAAGCTAAATAAGCAGGATGACAATATACAGCCTTGACATACTCCTTTTCCTATTTGGAAGCAGTCTGTTGTTCCATGTCCAGTTCTAACTGTTGCTTCCTGACCTGCATACAGATTTCTCAAGAGACAGGTCAGGTGGTCTGCTATTCCCATCTCTTGAAGAATTTTCCACAGTTTGTTGTGATCCACACAGTCAAAGGCTTTGGCATAGTCAATAAGGCAGAAATAGATGTTTTTCTGGAACTCTCTTGCTTTTTCCATGATCAAGTGGATGTTGGCAATTTGATCTCTGGTTCCTCTGAATTAATAGCTCTATGTCTTTTCCAGAAATTATATTCATAGTGAAATCATTCCAACAATGAAAACTTCAGAACCAGACTTCTTTGGGGAGAATTCTACAAAATGCTTAATATTACCAATTCTACACAAATTCTTCTATAAAATAGAAAATAAAGGCTTTACTTCATATTCATTTCATGAGAACACAATTTTATTGAAGGCATAAAAAGATAATTGGAGAAGGAAATGGCAACCCACTCCAGTGTTCTTGCCTGGAGAATCCCAGGGACGGGGGAGCCTGGTGGGCTGCCCTCTATGGGGTCGCACAGAGTCGGACACAACTGAAGTGACTTAGCAGCAGCAGCAAAAAGATAAAAGCGTTAAATAATTGAAACTACAGACTAATGACTCATTAATATAGAGGCAAGCATCCTTAACAAAATACTAGGAAATGAATCTAACAGTCAATGGAAAAATGATAATATATCATCAACAAATGGGAAATACTCACGAATTTCAAGTTGGCCTAAACTGAATTTGCCTGCAATGCAGGAGACCAGGGTTCTATTCCTGGGTCAGTAAGATCCCCTGGAGAAGGAAATGGCAAACCACTTCAGTATTCATGCCTGGGAAATCCCATGGACAGAGGAGGGCTACAGTTTATGGGGTTGCAAAGAGTCAGACACAACTTAGTGACTAAACAACAACAGAATTCAAAAATCGATTAATGCAATTCACCATATGAAGACAAAAGAAAAAAAGTATTCTTAATCAATACAGAAACATTTAACAACATTCAATATGAATTTGTCCAATTCAAATGGACAAAAATCATCCAACAACATGTAATAAGTAGAAACTTCCTCAAACTCATGAAAGGTACTAAAAAAAAGTTTTTATACTCAACATCGTATTTAACGGTGAATGACAATGCTTTTCCCCCTAAGTTTGGGAAATAGACAAAGAAGTGTGCTCTCAACACTCGTCTTTAACATATTGGTGTCCTTTGGTATTAAAATTAAACAAGGAAAAGAGATTTTATAAAACATAAAAAATAAAACCGTCTTTATTTTCAGATGTCATAATTCCTGGCATAAAGAATTTACTAAAAAGCCATTATAATAATTGAGTTTAACAAGGTTGCAGGTGTTTAATATATAAAAATCAATCATATTTCTATATTTAATCAACAAAAAATGGAAATTGAAATGAACAAAGAGTATCTTTATAGGTGCACCAAGAATTGACATACATGCAGACCTCACCATAACTCAACCAAGGTTAAAATGGTTAAAACAGAAGGGAGAAAGTGGGAGAGAAAAAAGGGTTCCCTCTCTGCTTCCCATTCATAGTGTCATAATAGTGTCATATTAGGAAAGGACCTTCAGCAATGTCCATTCTTCTGTTTATCCTCCAACTCCAAGGCACTCATGATTGCACCACTCAGAAAGACCAACAGCAAGTTCTGGGATCTGCTTTCCTCAGAGGTCTGGGTCCCAACTAGTGTGTGGAGTGGGATCCTCCTCAGATTCTGAGGCTCAGCACCAGCCTGGAAGCTCCCTCTTCTCAAAGATAGCATTCCCTGGTATGTGGTTTTCCTTTGCTGAACCATTTTAGGAACCAGCACTGGCTATGCAGTCTCTTTTCTTCAGAGGTCCGAGTTCTACCACTGAGGGAGCCATCCTCCCCTCTTACAGTTCTCAGAACACCCAGATCTTCCTTTGGTTTGCCCAGCTTTAGGAGTGGCATTCCTTTTTGTCTCTATATAAATTTAGTCTTCCTTTTATGTTTATTTAGATGCTCCCAGCCTGTTTAGCCAATTCCCTTTATTCAGTCTTCACTCTTGTCAACTTGTGTGATTTCTGTTTCCTGACTACAGTCTAACTGATATGCTTTTTTTTTTCTGATTGGACCCTGACAAATGTTAAGGGTCTTTTTACTTGGTGGTTTTTCAGGTTTCCTCTTAGCCTGTGCTTTTCAGGATCACCTTTTAAATCTGTACTTGATTTTTCTCAATACTTTTTGGAGAACTTTTGTCCATCTTCTCTTCAAATATTGCTTACTCTTCAGTCTCTCTCACTCTTCTTTGCACTGTGACTTACAAATTTATGTCATTTTCTACACTTTCATTTTGTTGCCTTTGCTTTATCACTAAAAGTTTTTTTAACTTTTTATCCACTTTTTTCTCTTTTCACTCTGACTAATCTGTTTAAAAATTCTTGATTTCTATATTTGAGTCAATTTTATTTATTGCTGAATTTGTCACTATCTCCAATTCTATTAATTTTTAATGTTTTTGTTTAGCTTTTTTTCTTAGTTGTACACAATTTCTTACTAAATATAAATTATCTTCTATGTGTTTCAAAGCGATTCCCCTTGAATTCTTTTTTATGTTGTATTAATATTGTCCCATTCTTCAATTCTTTAAATATATTCTTGGCATAAACTTTACATCTTTTCATTGTTTTATTGTTTTTCAGAAAGTATTATTTAGGTGCATAAGTTAAATAGAATTACATTCTCCTAGTTAAATCTTACAGTATGACTATAATATTAGTATCTAATTAGATACTCATTACCTGGGTATACTCTTCTTCCTCCACTTCTTTCAGATCAAATCTATTTTATCAGTTTTGTATATGCCATTAAAGATCTTTTTCTAAAAATATGATGCCTTTATGTTAAAATAAAATAATACAGAAAATATTGTTTTCCATCTGTATGGTATTTTAAGTTAATGACATGTTATCTTTTGGTATGTAATATGATTCTCTTTCTATACTAATATATTTAAATCCATCTCATTCTTTTGTTGGATGCATAGGATGGTGCAGTGATAAAGAATCCACCTACCAATGCAGGAGATGCAATAGATGCAGGTTCAGTCCCGGGGTTAAAAGATCCCCTGGAGAAGGAAATGGCAACCCACTCCAGTATTTTTGCCTGGGAAATTCCATGGACAGAGGAGCCTGGCGGGCTACAGTCCATGGGGTCTCAAAGAGTCGGACATGTCTGAGCACTCAGACTCACACATAGACCTTATATTAATTATTCTATCCCTTCTAGTGCTACTTTGTTATCAGTTGTTTTGTTTTGTTTTATTATAAAAGCAATGCAATGAATAGTCATGGCAATAGTCAGTTCTCTCCTGAAGCACAGCAAAGAGATATCAATAAATGCTGAAAGACTCACACACCCAATTCACATACCTCTCACTTCCAAAAAAAGAAAATAACTGGTTTTTAAATCCCCAAACTGATGCCTAAGTAATTTACAATTATATGAGCTTTAGGAAATCTCCTGTCTTTGAGGTTATAGAAAAGGGAAGAAATGAGATGTATTATTTAAAGAAAGTTGGCCCAGTGAAACTTGGACTAATTGTGAGTTTTATATAGAAAACTATTGAGAGTGTTAAATTAAGAGGAATTCTCTGTAGTGTTAAAAAATACTCCCTGCAAATAAAACTAGGAAGATAAAACTAAGAAACAGAAAGGTTATACTGAAAGTAACAGAGGTAGTGAGTGGCAGAGCTAGAATTCAAGTCCACAAATGTCTCTGTGGATCTCTCTGATTAGGAAGTGCAGTTGTGAATGATCTCAGGGCAGAAGTTGCCAGATAAAATACAGAACACTCAATTAATTTCAACATCATATGAGGAATTATTTTTAGTGTAAGCATGATCCATGAAATATTTGTTCTGTAACTGAAATTCAGGTTTAACTGGGCTTTCTGTTATTTTCTTTGCAAAATCTGGCAATCCTACCAACATTTATCTTATTTATCTTCTGTGTATAAAAGCTATGCGTCTCAGTTTCCTTTTTCATTTTTTTCTTCACACAAAGAAAAAATCTGAAAATCTTCTTTTGGTTTATATACAAGTATACCTCTGGGCTTGCCTAGGACATACACTATGTCCTAGGAGGTTTGAGACAGGTTCCTCTTGCTTTTGAGTCCCTTGGCTGGCTACTCAGGGGATGCTCCTATGCTTGCTAATAGGAAGTAAAACTGTAATAATCTCAGTCTCTCTAACCTGAATAAATATATATTACAGAAACTATGTGTGTGCTTATGTATTCTGTTGATAAGTTAGTGTGGTACTCATCAAATGTACCTAAATTTTGCTTTTAAAATTAGTTTAAAAATAGCATAAATGTAAAACACCTATTAACGTATTATCAATGATAGTCTGTAGGTTTTATAGTTGCCTAGGGACCAGCATAATCCCTAATTTAGCAGCCTCATATTTATCTTCCGTTCTGTGTTCCTGAGCACGATGAGTGTGTCCATCTCATTCAAGTTGTCCTTCATTGTCCTTGGTATGATGAGTGACTTTCCAGCAAATCCTGGACACTTTATTGTGTTGGGACATACTTGATTTTATGTAAATATTCTATTTCAACAGACAGGCACTCATCCATTTTTAGGTCTAGCTTATAGATCCTGGTCAAATTTTGTGACCTTTAGTTCAAATGGTAATTAAATTTTCAAGCCCAATTCAGTATTATTCTGGTTGGCTTCGTTCTGGCTCTACTAAGCCCCTCTCGATCTCTGCAGGTTTCACCTGTGTGCCCAAAGTCACTGTATGGGAGCAGATGAAATATTGGGTCTTGGTTGCTGATACTGTGGTGATCTAACCCACCACTGCTCCATGCATGGCCTCCAGTTAAGGTCCCTGGCTGGGCCTTCATGACTACACCCCCACTGTTGATTGGGTCACCACTGCTTCTATTGTTGGATACGGTGGCTCTTCCCTCCAGATGTTTAACTGGTTGGCTTTTTTCAACTCCTTTGGACAGAAAGAGTTAGTTTTCTTATGTGTTTGTTTTATGCCTGTGAGAACTTCCAGGTTGTGGGTTTCTTTGGAACTTAGGAATATATAAGAGATATAGAGAAAGTCCAAGAGATTCACAGTGGTGTCTTTCCTCAAGTCTTAAGTTCTATGGCCTGTCAGCTCTTTCTTCTATCTTCAGAGTCTTTTTATGATTGCCTGTTGAATTTGTTTTTGTTTTGTTCAGTCGTTCAATCTTGTCCAGTTCTTTGTGACCCCATGGACTATAGCACACCAGGCTTCCCTGTCCTTTACTATCTTCCAGAGTTTGCTCAAATTCATGTCCATTGATACGATGATGCCATCCAACCATCTCATCCTCTGTCACCTCCTTCTCCTCTAGTCCTCAATTTTTCCCAGCTTCAGGGTCTTTTACAATGAATCAGCTCTTCGCATCAGGTGGCCAAAGTATTGAAGCTTCAACTTCAGCATCAGTCCTTTCAATGAATATTCAGGATTGATTTCCTTTAGGATTGACTGGTTTGATCTCCTTGCAGTCCAAGGGACTCTCAAGAGTCTTCTCCAACACCACAATTCAAAAGTATCAGTTCTTCTGTGGTCAGCCTTCTTTATGGTACAACTCTCACATCCATACATGACTACTGGAAAAACCATAGCTTTGACTAGACAGACCCTTGTTGGCAAAGTGATATCTCTGTTTTTTAATACACTCTCTAGGTTTGTCATAGCTTTTCTTCCAGGGAGCAAGCGTCTTTTAATTTCATGGCTACAGTGACCATCCACAGTGATTTTGAAGTCCAAGAAAACAAAGGCTTTCACAGTTTCCATTGTTTACATGCCTGATGGAATCAGATGTCATGATCTTAGTTCTTTGAGTCTTGACTTTTAAGCCAGCTTTTTTGCTCTCCTCTTTCACCTTCATCAAGAGGTTCTTTAGTTCCTCTTTTTTTTTCTGTCAGTAGGGTGCTGGTATCTGCATATCTGAGGTTATTGATATTTCTCCTGGCAATCTTGATTCCAGCTTGTGCTTTATCCAGCCTGGCATTTTGCATGATGCACTCTGCATAGAAGTTAAATAAGCAAGGTGACAATATACAGCCTTGACCTACTCCTTTCCCATTTTCGAATCAGTCCATTATTCCGTGTCCGGTTCTAACTGTTGCTCCTTGACTTGCATGCATATTTCTCAGGAGACAGGTAAGGTGGTCTGGTATTCCCATCTCTTTATGAAATTTTGCTTGTTTGTTTTTGTGATCTCTTTAAGAATTGTCCACAGTTACCTATGATCCACACAGTCAAACTGAACACGGAATAATGGACTGGTTCAAAATTGGAAAAGGAGTGAGTCAAGGCTATATATTGTCACCCTGCTTATTTAACTTATATGCAGAGTACATTATATGAAATACTGGGCTGGATGACTCACAAGCTGGGATCAAGACTGCTGGGAGAAATATCAGCAGCCTCAGATGCTACCACATCAAAGGCAAAAAGCAAAGAGGAACTTAAGAGCCTCTCAGTGAAGGTGAAAGAGGAGAGTGAAAAAGCTGGCTTAAAAGTCAACAATCAGAAAATAAAGATCTTGGCTTCTGGTCCTATCACTTCATGGCAAATTGATGGGGAAAATGTGGAAGCGGTGTCAGATTTCATATTCTTAGACTCCAAAATCAATGCAGATGGTGACTGCAGCCACGAAATTAAAAGACACTTGCTCCTTGGAAGAAAATTTATAACAAACCAAGTCAGTGTATTAAAAAGCAGAGACATCACTTTGCCGACAAAGATCTGTCTAGTCAAAGCTATGGTTTTTCCAGTAGTCATGTATGGATGTGAGAGCTGTATCATAAAGAAGTCTGAGTGCCAAAGAATTGATGCTTTTGAATTGTGAGTCTTGAGAGTCACTTGGACAGCAAGGGGATCAAACCAGTCAATCCTAAGGGAAATCAACCCTGAATATTCTGTTTGTTAGAAGGACTGATGCTGAAGCTGAAACTTCAATACTTTGACCACCTGATGTGAAGAGCCAACTCATTGGAAAAGACCCTGATGCTGGGAAAGATTGAAGGCTAGAGGAGAAGGGGGTGACAGAAGATGACATAGTTGGATGGCATCATTGACTCAATGGACATGAATTTGAGCAAACTAGGGGAGAAACTGAAAGACAGGGGAGCCTGGCATCCTGTAGTTTATGGGGTTGCAAAGCATCGGACACAACTTAGCAACTGAACAACAACAACAACACAGTCAAAGGCTTTAGGGTAGTCAACAAAGCAGTAGATGTTTTTCTGATATTTCCTTGTTTTTTCTAGGATCCAGTGGATGTTGGCATTTTGATCTCTGGTTCCTCTGCCTTTTCTAAATCCAGCTTGTATGTCTAGAAGTTCTCAGTTCATGCACTGTTGAAGCCTAGCTTGAAGGATTTTGAGCATTACCTTGCTAGCATGTGAAATGAGTGCAATTGTGAGGTAGTTAGAACATTCTTTGACATTGACCTTCTTTGGGATTGGAATGAAAACTGACCTTTTCCAGTTCTATGACCACTGCCGAATTTTCCAAATTTGCTGGTATATTGAGTGCAGCACTTTAACAGCATCATCTTTTAGGATTTGAAATAGCTCACCTGGAATTCCATCACTTCTGCTAGTTTCCTCCATTGTTCATAGCAATGCTTCCTAAGGCCCACTTGACTTCATACTTTAGGATATCTGGCTCTAGGTGAGTGCCCACATCATCATGGTTATCTGGGTCATTAAGATCTGCTTTGTATAGTTCTTCTGTGTATTCTTGCCACCTTTTCTTAATATCTTCTGCTTCTGTTAGGTCCATGTCATTTCTGTCCTTTATTGTGCCCACCTTTGCATGAAATGTTCCCTTGGTATCTCTAATTTTCTTGAAGAGATCTCTAGTCTTTCCCATTCTATTGTTTTCCTCTTTATTTGCCTTGTTCACTTAAGAAGGCTTCCTTACCTCTCCTTGTTCTTCTATGAAACTGTGCATTCAGGTGGGTATATCTTTCCTTTTCGCCTTTGCCTTTTGCTCCCATGGTATTTAGAGAAGAGAAAAATGGAAAGTTAGCCAGTGCCAATTTTTTTGGAACTATAAGTCAGTTTATCTTTTCTGTAATCATTTTCTTCATCCTATCATTTTCATAAGCATTTCTCCAAAAATTTGCCAGTTTGCTTAGCCCATGCAGCTCTTCCATGCCTGGTTTTCACTAAATTTTCTCCTCACCATATTGTTCCAAAAGTACCAAAAATTCTTGGACATGTCCTCAGTACATTCCTGGGACTGCTTTAATCAACTATTTCCATTATCAACAAGAATTTTGGTGGAGGGAAAAATCTCCTGCTCACATTTTACTCAGGTTCTGCTTCCTCCTTAGGGTCGTCTAGATGTCCAAATTTTAACATTTTTTGTTCTACTTCATTCATTGATTCAGTCAGTCCGTCATTTAGTTTTAGCATCTGAGTAATAAATAAATCACTAAGCTGTGATACAATGCTTTGATTTTGATGATAAATTTAAGGTACAATAGAAAGAATGTGATAATCTTGTGAATCAGGTCATTTGGAGCTATTGAATATTGATACTGGGTTTGGGGCTATATGTATTTTGAAATCCCTTTCAGCACAAGCAACTGTTTCTTCAGATTCTAAGGTGGTCCTCAACAGACAGTGAACCTGGTTTTTGTGTGTCTGACAAGAAATCCAGAATAATTAACTATCCTTTTCTTCCACTTTAACTCATTGTTTCAAAATCCTTTTATTTTATTCCAATAATAAATTTTGGGAAAATTGCTGAAATAATCTCTCTTAATATATTATTCATGTATTCATTTACTGCATTGATTCTGAGGAATAATTTCTACTTCAGTTTCCTAAGAAAGCTAATGTAAAAGTGATTGTTATGCTGATATTCTGGTTTCCATGACAACTGGAATATGCTATCTAATGGTCAGAGGTAGAAACAGTTAGTAAAGATACTCATAGAGAAAAAATGGTATCCATGCATTTATAACAGACCTATTAAGGCTTCTACCATCACTATAACTGCTATTATGTGTCTTTTCATGTGCATGAGTCTGAGGGAATAAGTTATTTTATTGGACAGCCTGAGTTTCTGATCCCCCCTGTAATTTGGGAGAGCCTGTAAGGTCCAAATGAGGAGAGTGGCAAATAGTTGAGTCATCAGTTATTTATTCAATTTCCTTGCCTCTGTGCTCTAAAATAGCCTGACATCTGTGAGCAGAGAGCCTATTAAGCCTTTGATTCTTTTTTTTTTTCTGAGCAGGAAAGCTTTATTTATTTATTTATTTTTAATTTATTTTTTTTTACATTATTGTGTTGGTTTTGCCATACATTGACATGAATCTGCCCCGGGTGTACATGTGTTCCCCATCTTGAACTCCCCTCCCACCTCCCACCTCCCTCCCCATCCCATCCCTCTGGTTCATCACAGTACACCAGCCCCGAGCATCCTGTATCATGCATTGAACCTGGACTGGCAATTCGTTTCACATATGATAATATACATGTTTCAATGCCATTCTTTCAAATAGATTCTGTTGGTGGACATAGAATAAAATGGGTTGAAATTTTCAAAAAGACTAGGAAACAATTCTCATAGCCATCCATAGTTCAGTGTTGAGTTCATGAATAGTTTTTAAAGTTTGGGACAAACTGTAGTATTTGCTATTTGAAGTACTATTTGTAATTGGCATATTACGATGTAACATTGGTCTTCATTTCCAACTTAAAACGCCTAAAAATGCCTAACAGGTTTTAAGATTTGTGAATTTTAGTTGAAATGTATTTTATGATGTTACTAAAACTGCAGAAATATTGAAATATTTCAGAGAACTTATTCACTGTACATTTAATTTATTTTATTTATAAAAGTTATGAACTGTAGAAATTTTTACTTGTTGGGTCAAATGCTTGTTGCTTCAAATGCTTGTTGCATTTGAAGTGCTAATTACAAGAAAATCAAATACCTTCAATGTATAAATGCTATTAAGTTTAAAGGACTCTGGAGTATAAGTAAGTTTGTTTAAAGAAATTTAGTCTGTTCAACTTGAATCAGCTCTGTCAAACATTAATTAAAAGCCTCATTTAAAATTAAAAAAAATCAAATAGATTCTGTTGGTGGACATAGAATAAAATGTGGGCATTTCAAAAGAAGATTAAATTAATTTCATGATTTTAAAAAATGTATGTAATACTTTTCAGTTTTAACATTATGTATTGAAAACTCCCGACAATGCTCAGCCCAGCTCTCTGTGATGATTTAGAGGGGTGGGATGGGGGGTGGTGTAGGAGGGAGGCTCAAGAGGGAGGGAAGATACATACACACTTATACAATGACAGATTCTCATTGTTGTATGGCAAAAACAAACACAACTTTGTAAAGCAATTATCCTTCAGTTAAAAAATAAAATGAAACCAAAAAGGAACTCCCTTGATAACATGGGTATAAATTACCAGAAAAAATATTTAGTAATGACCTAATTCTCCTTAAATTGTCCTATATATGTAATACCAAGATAATTATCAAAAATTCTTTCTAATTACATAAGGCAATTATAAAACATATCTAGTAAGTAATTATAAAATATATCAGTAAGGTGCCAGAATAGCTAATATATTTTTACTATGTCAGAGCATTACAAATTGATCTTTTAGTGTGATAAAGAAGTTTCCTTACACATTATTTTTAGGAAATACTCCATTGAGGTGCCTATAAATTTCCACAGGCTACATGCTACAAGAAGCTCTAAGATAATAGCTTGGAATTTTGGTGATGTGGTTTTGGTGAAAGTGAAAAAAATGAATTTCAGTCCATGGATGTTGGTATTCATGGGAGTCATTTTAAGACATGTGCACTTACTGAAAGAGAACTCCATACTAGGATTTTATTTCCCTGAGGTATATGTTAATCAGTCACCTGGATACATGGTAATCAGAATATAGCTTCTAAAATACTATTTCTATAGAGCATGACTATCAATTGGATAAATGAAAACATTTTTGATTAGTGATTTTATTTCAACCGATGTGCAATTGAAGAAAACAACTCATTTTTGTTAAAAGTTTAAGAATCAAAAACTCTTAATTATTACATCTTAATACTTAAAATTTTTTAAGTTTATTGTGGTAAGAACATTTAATATGCTATCTACCCTTTCAATGAAATTTAAATTATACATTATTTTTGACTATAGGTACAATGTTATGTAGCAGATCTCTAGAGCTTATTCATCTCACTTAACTGAAACTTTGTGCCTGTTGACTAGTAACTTGCCATTTACCCCTTCTCCTAGACACTGGAAATCATTTCACTCTTTGATTCTATGACTTTGACCATTTTATATATATTGTGTAAATAGAAGCATGCAGTATTTATCTTTCTGTGACTGGATTTTTCCACTTAACATGCTGTGAAAGTGCTGCCCTCAATAGGCCAGCAAATTTGGAAAACTCAGCAATGGCCACAGGACTGGAAAAGGTCAGTCTTCATTCCAATCCAAAAGAAAGGCAATGCCAAAGAATGCTCAAACTATCACACAATTGCACTCATCTCACACGCTAGTAAAGTCATGCTCAAAATTCTCCAAGCCAGGCTTCAGCAATATGTGAACTGTGAACTTCCAGATGTTCAAGCAGGTTTTAGAAAAGGCAGAGGCACCAGAGATCAAATTGCCAACATCCGCTGGATCATGGAGAAAGCAAGAGAGTTCCAGAAAAACATCTATTTCTGCTTCATTGACTATGCTAAAGCCTTTGACTGTGTGGATCACAATAAACTGTGGAACATTCTGAAAAAGATGGGAATCCCAAACCACCTGACCTGCCTCTTGAGAAACCTGTATGCAGGTCAGGAGGCAATAGTTAGAACTGGACATGGAACAACAGACTGGTTCCAAATAGGAAAAGGAGTACGTCAAGGTTGTATACTGTCACCCTGCTTATTTAACTTACATGCAGAGTACATCATGAGGAACGCTGGGCTGGAAGAAGCACAAGCTGGAATCAAGATTGCCGGGAGAAATATCAATAACCTCAGATATGCAGATGACACCACCCTTATGGCAGAAAGTGAAAAGGAACTCAAAGGCCTTTTGATGAAAGTGAAAGAGGAGAGTGAAAAGGTTGGCTTGAAGCTCAACATTCGGAAAACGAAGATCATGGCATCTGGTCCCGTCACTTCATGGGAAATAGATAGGGAAACAGTGGAAACAGTGTCAAACTTTATTTTTTTGGGCTCCAAAATTACTGTGGATGCCGATTGCAGCCATGAAATTAAAAGACGCTTACTCCTTGGAAGGAAAGTTATGACCAGCCTAGATAGCATATTAAAAAGCAGAGACATTACTTTGCCAACAAAGGTCCGTCTAGTCAAGGCTATGGTTTTTCCCGTGGTCATGTATGGATGTGAGAGTTGGACTGTGAAGAAAGCTGATCGCCGAAGAATTGATGCTTTTGAACTGTGGTGTTGGAGAAGACTCTTGAGACTCCCTTGGACTGCAAGGAAATCCAACCAGTCCATTCTAAAAGAGATCAATCCTGGGTGTTCATTGGAAGGACTGATGCTAAAGCTGAAACTCCAATACTTTGGCCACCTCATGCAATGAGTTGACTCACTGGAAAAGTGTCTGATGCTGGGAGGGATTGGGGGTAGGAGGAGACGGGGACTGCAGAGAATGAGATGGCTGGATGGCATCACCGACTCGATGGACATGGGTTTGAGTGAACTCCGGGAGTTGGTGATGGACAGGGAGGCCTAGCGTGCTGTGGTTCATGGGGTCGCAAAGAGTCGGACACGACTAAGCGACTGAACTGAACTGAACTGAAGGTTCATTTGACAGGGGATGGCGGGGGGGGGGAACTTCCCCAATGGCTCAATGGGTAAAGAATCTGCCTGCAATGCAGGAGACATGGGTTCAATCCCTGGATCAGGAAGATCCCCTGTGTGAGGAAATGGCAACCCATTTCAGTATTCTTGCCTGGAAAATCCCATGGACAGAGGAGCCTGGCAGGCTACAGTCTGAAGGGTCACAAAGAGTTGGACATGACTGTGTGACTAGCATGCAAGAAAGGTTCATTCATGTGTCATATATGGCTCAAGTCCTTTCTTTTTAAAGGCAGAATAATATTCCACTGTGTGCATGCACCACATTTTCTCTACTCATCCATCTGTTGGTGGACACTTATGTTGTTTCCACATCTTATCTATTGTTAATAGTGCTGCAGTGAACATGCAAGTGTCAATGTCTCTTCAAGATCTTGATTCAATTCTTTTGGATAGATACCCAGATGGGATCACTGGATCATATGATATTTAACACTGCTCTGCACAGTGGCTGCACCATTTTGCATACCCAACAACAATATGCAAGTGTTCCAGTTTCTCCACATTATCACCATTTGTTATCTTTTATTATTTTAAAATAATAGCCAATCTGGCAGCTGTGAAGTGACATCTTATTGCTGTTTCAATTTGCTTTTCACAGATGATTAATAATGTTAAGCATCTTTCCGTATCCCTGCTGTCATGTGTCTTCTTTGAAGAAATTCTTCTCAATTCCTTTGCCAATTTTTAAAGTGAATTTTTACTTCTTTTGCTATTAAAATTATAGGAGTTCCTCATATAATTTGGAGCTTAACCTCTTCTCATATAAATGGTTTGCAAATATTTTGTCCCATTCCATTGGTTGCCTGTCCTCTCTGTTGAGGGTTTCCTTTGTGGTGCAGAAGATATTTAATTTGACATAGTTTCACTTGGTTTTGTTGCCTGTGATTTTGATGTCAAATCCATGAAGTAACTTTCAAGATCAATGTCATGATGCTCTTCCTTATGTTTTCTTCTAGGATTTTTGTAGTTTCAAGTCTTATATTTAAGTATTTAATCCATTTTGATTTGATTTATTTTTGTGTGTAGTGTAACATGAGTCCAGGTGTTGCACATGAATACTCAGTTTTTCATCACCATTTGTTAAAGACTATCCTTTCTGCATTGCATATTCCTGGTAAACGTGTCTTTTTTTTTTTTTATAGTTTAAGCTGAGAGCAACTTAACTTTAATCACATACAAAAACCATTTAAACCACCTCCCACATATGCTTCATGTTATTGTTGTCACAGTTTACAAGTATTTATATTGTGTCTTTTAAAGTATTTTTAAATTATAGTTGTTTTAATATTTATCTTAATACTTTTGTCCTCTGCCTTTAATACTGTAACTAAAAGCATTTCTTTCCCACCACCATTACAGTAATAAAGTATTCTCTATTTGTCCATATATTTACCTTTCCCAAAGAGTTTCATACTCTCCTATGCTATTGTGTTCTTGTTTAGGATCCTTTTGTTTCAACTCGAGCAACTCTCTTTAGCATTTCTTGTGAAGCAGGCAAGTAGGAATGAACTCCCTTAGCTTTTCTTTTTATTTACTTTTTGGGCAGGCAGGGTATCTTTCTCCCCTTAATTATTAAAGAACAGTATCACCAGGTGTAATATTTTTGGTTGGCTTTTTTTTTTTCTTTAAGCGGTCTGAATATATCATCCCACTCCCTTTGCAAGTTTTCTCCTCAAAAATCCACTCATAGTCTTAAGAGGTTCCTTTGTATGTGAAAAGTCACTCATCTTGGTGCTTTCAAAATTATCTCTGACCTTTGACAGTTTAATTAAAATGTGCTTCACTGTGTATTTCTTTGGTTACATGTTTGGAATCTATTGGGCTTCTTTATTTGGGATCTATTAGGTTTCTTGGATATGTGTGTTGTTTCTCTAAATTTGGAAAGTTTTCATCCATTATTTCTTCAAAGAAGAAAAAAGCTATTCAAATAACCTTTCTGGTTCTATCTCTCTCTTCTCCATCTGGGACTCCCACAAGGGATAATCTATGTGACAGTATCCCATACGATTTCTCACTCTTTTTTTTTTTAATCTTCTGACCAAATTATTTCCAATTGATTATCTTTTTTTTTGCTTGATCTAGTCTCAGTTGACTCCTTTAGTAGGTTTTTCACTTCAGTTATTGTGTTCTTCAGCTCCATGAATTCTATTTGGTACTTGTTAAGATTGTCTTTCAGTTTATTAAAATTCTTGCTTTTTCATGTATTGTTCTCTTGATTGTGGTGAACATTATGACACTTAATTTGAATTCTCTGTCAATCTCTGTGAATCATGTATCTTGATTTCATTGTTAGATTCTGGAGATTCATTGTGTTCCTTTAGTTTGGAGCATGTTTGCCTGATTCTTTTTTTTTTTACTCTTGGTGTTGATGTCTGTACGTTAGATAAAGTAGTCACTTCTCCAAATCAGTTCATGAACTGGCCTTTCACAGGAGAAGATCTCTATTCATCACCCTGTTTGAAGATTTGGGGGCTTTCCAGAAACTCTTTCCCTCTACAAGGAGAACCAAGCTGCTGTATTTTTGTCTGCTCGCTTGGTCCTGAGCAGGGAAGGATCTATGGCCTCTACAAGTCCAAACTGCTATTCTCCCCTAGATGGTTAGGACTGTGCTAGACATAACAGAACCCCAAGACTGGAAAGTCAGATGCCATTTCTTTGGGCATCCCCAGAACAGATGGACTATTGGATGCATAGATCTGCTTCTAATCTCACACCCGGAGGGTGAGACCTAGAATTTTTCATTCACTCACTCTATGCCTAGCATAAAGGAAGGGTCTTTGGTATCTAACAGTTTAAGCTATCGTCTTTATTCTCCCCCAGGTGGCTAGTCTGTATCAAGCCTACCTGAGATCCATGACTAGAAAGAACAAAAGCCAGTGCTTTGGGGAGCCCTTCAGGAAAAGTTGGGGTGCTGAATCAATCTCTGCCCTGAGAGAAGCTGAGACCTAAATGGTTTATTCCTGATCATATAGCCCTGAGCCAGAGGCAGAGACTGAGGTGAGAAGGTGTCTTGAATCTGCCTGTTGACTTCAATGACTCTGGTTTAAAGTTTGCCCAGGGTGCAAGGGCATTTCATTTAGTTTCTGGATTTATGATAAAGGGAATTCATCCATTAATTGTTGCTAAATTGATGTGTTTCTGAGGGAAAGGAGGGTCCAAGACTTATTATACCACCACATTGCTGATGTAACTCTTGAGTATTTTATTTCTTGATCATTAAAAACCATGAATTAATGAGTCATGGATTGGGCAAGATTAATATTTGTTATTTATATTAATTTGATTTTGTATTTAAATATTACACCAGGCACTAGAAGATCTGGATCAGAATAAATATTTTTGTAAGAGCTGAAAATTTCTGAAATTTTGGGGGATACTTTAGCAGGCTACATATTGTTCAATGCAAGCACCAATTTAGAGCACAGGGAGAAAGAGAGAGAAAGAAAGAAAAAGAAATGAACAGTGCAAGAAAGAAAAGAAGAAACAGAAGTGACAGAATGAGATTTCTATAGATACAGAATATGAAATAAAATTATTGGAACTTTATATATCAGCTTGGTAGTAGAGGATATATTGAGAAGGGCCACTGGATGCTGTGCCATTTCATTTAGACATTTTTTATGAAAGAGATTTTCCTACTATTATTCATTTATATTAAACATGCATCATTTGTAATCAGGAAAAGAACTGATATTTTTATTTTGAGGATATGTAGGAAATACACCATCAATATGTCACACTTTCTAAGTGATATACAAATATAGACTATGAAGTATGGTAATATCTGGTGTAGAACCAAAAATGTAGATTTTTTTATTTTAGAAATTTAAAAAGACCTAAAGAAAAGATAAATTAAAAAGTCTCAACTGTTGACAATCATCTTTTTACCAATTTTTTTTTTTTAGCATTTCCAATAGGCATTTCTACGTAATGAATACTAGTAATTCATTCTAGGTAATGAATACTAAGGAGAGATACCTATCTACTTTGGTGCTTGATTAACTTGAGTTCTGATTTGGGTGCTTCACATCCCACCTGTATGGCCTTAAGAAATAGAACCGCACCCCCCGCCAAGCCCCTGTGTCTATTTCATCAAATTTTGTATAATCTGATGTTGCCTATTTTTTATAATTGTATTTATTTATTTTTGGCTGTGCTGGATCTTCATTGTTGTGTGGGCTTTTCTCTAGTTGCATCTAGCAGGGGCTACTCTCTTGTTGCAGAGCTCAGGCTCTAGGGCACACGGTCTTCAGTAGTTGCAGCACATGGGCTCAGTAGTTGCAAATCTTGGGCTCTAGTGCTCAGGGTCAATAGTTGTGCACAGGTTTAGTTGCTGTGCAGTGAATGAGATCCTCTCATCCCAAGGATCAAACCCATGTCTCCTGCATTGGCAGGTGGATTTTTTTACCACTGAGCCACCAGGGGAGCCCTTGACAATTTTTTGTTGTTTTATCAATCTTAAGAGGTAAAAATATGGGATACTGTTGCATTTGAAATTCTTTATTAACGAAGAAGACAATTTTACTATTCACTGGCCATTATATTTTTAATGTTTCCTTACAATGGAATTGAAGGTACACAATAAATCTCATTTTTCTTCCTCATGGAACTTGTTTAAAAATTTGCAATAATATCTAAATATTTATCTACTGGCAGATTGGTACAGCCATTATGGAGAACAGTACGGAGGTTCCTCAAAAAAAAAATAAAAATAGAACTGCTGCAGCAAAAATGAAATGAGGCTTTTCTTAAATAAAAATGAGACTTTTCTGATAAATAAGGAAAATAAGAAAATGAACAGGTCGGGGAAACAGCATAAACAAGCCTGAGAGATTTTAAGCAATCTTGGTTATTCTTTAGCTGTTACTACTTGTTACTACTAGTTAATTTGTCCTTCACAAATTTAATTACTCTGACTCCTTATGAATTACACACTGCAGTTGGCATTCTTCCCCCCCACCCCCTGACACACACACACACACACTCCCTTGTAGAATTCTTTGTTTCAGGAAGGTCACAGGCTGATAACTTTAGAAAAGGCAAACCCTAGTTACAGAACTGCCTATGCCAGCTCTGGCCATTTTGAAATCTTAAAAAAGGAAGAGAAAAAAAAATCAAGACCATTATATATGATATAAAACCTCTCCCTATTCCCAAGGAAGGGGCCACACTTTTTCAGACAGTGTCCTATTGTGTTCCCTCTTTGGCTGATGAAGAATAAAGCTAGTTTTACTTGTTCTTCCAAAACACTGGCTTTGTATTTCTTTTTGGCATTGGTGCACAGAGAGCCAATATTTTCACATCAGAATTACCATATGACCCAGCAATTCCACTACTGGGCATATACCTGGAGAAAATAGTAATTCAAAAAGATACACACACCCCTATGTTCAATGAGGCAGTATTTACAATAGCCAGGGCATGGAAGCAACCTAAATGCCCGCAAAAAGAGGAATGGATAAAGAAGATGTGGTACATATATACAATGGACTATTACTTAGCCATTAAAAAGACTGAAATAACATCATTTGCAGCAACATAGATGGACCTAGAGACAATCATGCTCAGTGAAGTGAGTCAAACAGGTAAGGAGAAATATTGTATGATATCCCTTATATGCCAGATCTAAAAAGAAATGATAAAAATTAATATATTTATGAAACGGAAACAAACTCACTCAAAAGAATGAACTTATGGCTGCCAGCAGGGAAGAATGGGGGAAGAGACAGGGAGTTTGGGATTGACAGGTATTATATTTAATACATATATAATGCATTATTATTATACATATATGACACTGTCCTATATTTAAAATGGATAACCAACAAGGTCCTGCAGTATAACCCAGGGAATTCTGTTCAGTTATGTGGCAACATGAATGGAAGGGGAGTTGGGAGGAGAATGGATACATGTATATGTATGGCTGAATCCCTTTGCTGTCCACCTGAAACTATCACAACATTGTTAGTCACCGATACTCCAATATTTTTTAAGTTAATTTATTTATTTTAATTGGAGGCTAATTACTTTACAGTATTGTGGTGGGTTTTGCCATACATTGACATGAATCAGTCATGGTGGACATGAGTCTCCCCCTCCTGAAACACCCACCCATCCCAACACTCTGGGTTGTTCCAGACCACTGGCTTTAAGTGCCCTGCCTCATGCATGGAACTTGGATTGGTCATTTATTTTACATGTGGTAATATAAATGTTACAATGCTACTCTTTCAAATCACTCCACCCTCACCATCTCCCACAGAGTCCAAAAGTCTGTTCTTTACATCAGTGCCTCTTTTGCTGTCTTGCATATAGGGTCATTGTTACCATCTTTCTAAATTCCATATATATGTGTTAATATACTGTATTGGTGTTCCACTTTTGGACTTACTTCACTCTGTGTAATAGCCTGCAGTTTCATCGAACTCATCAAAACTGACTCAAATGTGTTCTATTTTATAGCAGAGTAATATTCCACTGTGTATATGTACCACAGCTTTCTTATGCATTCATCTGCCGATGGACATCTAGGTTGCTTCCATGTCCTAGTTATTGTAATGTGCTACAATGAATACTGGGGTACATGTGTCTCTTTCAACTCTGGTTTCCTCGGTGTTTATGCCCAGCAGTGGGATTGCTGGATTGTATGGAAGTTCTATTTCCAATTTTTAAGGAATCTCCACAATGTTCTCCATAGTGGCTGTAGTAGTTTGCCTACCCACCAACAGTGTAAGAGGGTTCCCTTTTCTCCACATTGGAGGCGATGGAATTCCAGTTGAGCTATTTCAAATTCTAAAAGATGATGCTGTGAAAGTGCTGCACTCAATATGTCAGCAAATTTGGAAAACTCAGCAGTGAACACAGGACTGGAAAAGCTCACTTTTCATTCCAATCCCAAAGAAAGGTAATGCCAAAGAATGCTCTAACTACTGCACAATTGCATTCATCTCACACACTAGTAAACTAATGCTCAAAATTCTCCAAGCCAGGCTTCAGCAATATGTGAACTGTGAACTTCCAGATGTTCAAGCTGGTTTTAGAAAAGGCAGAGGAACCAGAGATCAAATTGCCAACATCCGCTGGATCATGGAAAATGCAAGGGAGTTCCAGAAAATCATCTATTTCTGCTTTATTGACTATGCCAAAGCCTTTGACTGTGTGGATCACAATAAACTGTGAAAAATTCTGAAAGAGATGGGAATCCCAAACCACCTGACCTGCCTCTTGAGAAACCTGTACGCAGGTCAGGAAGCAACAGTTAGAACTGGACATGGAACAACAGACTGGTTCCAAATAGGAAAAGGAGTACGTCGAGGTTGTATATTGTCACCCCGCTTATTTAACTTATATGCAGAGTACATCATGAGAAACGCTGGGCTAGATGAAGCACAAGCTGGAATCAAGATTGCCGGGAGAAATATCAATAACCTCAGATATGCAGATGACACTACCCTTATGGCAGAAAGTGAAGAAGAACTAAAGAGCCTCTTGATGAAAGTGAAAGAGGAGAGTGAAAATGTTGGCTTAAAACTCAACATTCAGAAAACTAAGATCATGGCTTCTGGTCCCATCACTTCATGGCAAATAGATGGGGAAACAGTGGAAGCAGTGGCTGACTTTATTTTTCTGGGCTCCAAAATCACTGCAGATGGTGATTGCAGCCATGAAATTAAAAGACACTTACTCCTTGGAAGGAAAGTTATGACCAACCTAGACAGCATATTCAAAAGCAGAGATATTACTTTGCCAACAAAAGTCCGTCTAGTCAAGGCTATGTTTTTTCCAGTAGTTATGTATGGATGTGAGAGTTGGATTATATAGAAAGCTGAGCACCCAAGAATTGATGCTTTTGAACTGTGGCGTTGGAGAAGACTCTTGAGAGTCCCTTGGACTGCAAGGAGGTCCAACCAGTCCATCCAAAAGGAGATCAGTCCTGGGTGTTCATTGGAAGGACTGACGTTGAAGCTGAAACTCCAATATTTTGGCCACCTGATGTGGAGAGTTGACTCATTTGAAAAGACCCTGATGCTGGAAAAGATTGAGAGCAGGAGGAGAAGGGGATGACAGAGGATAAGATGGTTGGATGGCATCACCGACTCAATGGACGTGGGTTTGGGTGTACTCTAGGAGTTGGTGATGGACAGGGAGGCCTGGCGTACTGTGGTTCATTGGGTCACAAAGAGTCGGACACGACTGAGTGACTGAACTGAACTGACACCCTGTCCAGCGTTTATTTTTGTAGACTTTTTGATGGCAGCCATTCTGACTGGCATGAAATGATACCTCATGTGGTTTTGATTTGCATTTCTCTAATAATGAGTGATGTTGAGCATCTTTTCATGTGTTTGTTTGTCATCTGTATGTCTTCTTTGGAGAAATGTCTGTTTAGTTATTTGGCCCACTTTTCAATTGGTTTGTTTGTTTTTCTGGTATTGAACTGCGTGAGCTGCTTGTGTATTTTGGAGAATAATTCTTTGTCAGTTGCTTCATTTGCTATTATTTTCTCCCATTCTGAAGTCTGCCTTTTCACATTGCTTATAGTTTACTTTGTTATGCAAAAGTTTTTACATTTAATTAGGTCCCATTTATTTATTTTTGTTTTTATTTCCATTTCTTTGGGCAGTGGATCATAGAGGATCTTGCTGTGATTTATGTCAAAGTGTTCTGCCTATGTTTTCCTCTAAGAGTTTTATAGTTTCTGGTATTACATTTAGATCTTTAGTCCATTTTGAGTTTATATTTGTGTTTGGTGTTAGAAAGTGTTCTAGTTTCATTCTTTAACAGGTGGTAGACCAGTTTTCCCAGCACCACTTGTTAAAGAAATTGTCTTTTCTCCATTGTATATTTTTGCCTCCTTTGTCAAAGATAACGTGTCCATAGGTGCGTGGATTTATCTCTGGATTTTTTGTTTCATTGATCTATATTTCTGTCTTTATGCCAGTACCATACTGTCCTGATGACTGTAGCTTTGTGGCATAGTCTGAATTCAGGCAGGTTGATTCCTCCAGTTCCAGTCTTCTTTCTCAAGATTGCTTTGGCTATTTGAGGTTTTTTGTATTTCCATACACACTGTGAAATTATTTGTTCTAGTTCTGTGAAAAATACCTTTGGTAGCTTGATAGGGATTGCTTTGGGTAGTGTACTCATTTTCACTATATTGATTCTTCCAATCCACGAACACGCTATATTTCTGCATCTATTTGTGTCATCTTTGATTTCTGTCATAAAGTGTTTTATATTTTTCCATATATAGGTCTTCTGTTTCTTTAGATAAATTTATTCCTAAGTATTTTATTCTTTTTGTTTCAATGATGAATGGTGTTTCCTTAGTTTCTCTGTTTTCTCATTGTTAGTGTATAGGAATGCAAGGGATTTCTCCTGTTAATTTTATATCTTGCAACTTTACTATATTCATTGATTAGCTCTAGTAATTTTCTGGTGGAGTCTCTAGGGTTTTCTATGTAGAGGATCATGTGATCTGCAAACAGTGAGGGTTTTCTTTCTTCTTTTCCAATCTGGATATTTTTTATTTCTTTTTCTTTTTGATTGCTATGGCTAAGACTTCCAAAACTATGTTGAATAGTAGTGATGAGAGGGCACCCTTGTCTTATTCCTGATTTTGGAGGAAATGCTTTTAATTTTTCACCATTGGGGATAATGTTTTCTGTGGGCTTGTCATGTATGGCTTTTATTATGTTGAGGTATGTTCCTTCTATGCCTGCTTTCTGGAGAGTTTTTATCATAAATGGGTGCTGAGTTTTGTCAAAGGCTTTCTCTTCATTTTTGAGATAACCATATGGTGTTTATCCTTCAATTTGTTAACATGGTGTATCACACTGATTGATTTGTGAATAGTGAAGAATCCTTGCATCCTTAGGATAAAGCCCACTTGGTCATGATGCATGATCTTATTAATATGTGGCTGGATTTGGTTTGCTAGAATTTTGTTGAGGATTTTTGCGTCTCTGTTCATCAGTGATAGTGGCCTGCAATTTTCTTTATTTGTGGCATGTTTGTCTGGTTTGGAATTAGGATGATGATGGCCTCATAGAATGAGTTTGGGAGTTTACATACCTCTGCAATTTTCTGGAAGAGTTTAAGTAGGATAGGTGTTAGCTCTTCTCTAAATTTTGGGGGTGGTACTCCAATATAAAATAAGTTGTCTTTTTTTTTTAATATGTGATGCATATATCCAATGGAATATTACTCAACCATAAATAAGAACAAAGTTGTGCCATTTGCAGATACATGGAGAGACCTAGAGACTGTCATACAGAGTGAAGTAAATCAGAAAAAGAAAAACAAATATTACATATTACTTATATGTGTAATCTAGAAAAATGGTAGAAATGAACTTATTTGCAAAGCAGAAATAGCAACACAGATGTAGAGAGCAAATTTATGATGCCATCCAATCATCTCATTCTCCATCATCTTCTCCTTCTGCCTTCAATCTTTCCCAGCATCAGGGTCTTTTCAAATGAGTCAGTTCTTTGCATCAGGTGGCCAAAGTATTGGAGTTTCAGCTTCAGCATCAGTCCTTCCAATGAACATTAAGGACTGATTTCCTTTAGGGTGGACTGGTTGGATCTCTTTGCAGTCCAAGGGACTCTCAAGAGTCTTCTCCAACAAAGTGCAAAAGGATCAATTCTTCGGCACTCAGCTTTCTTTATAGTCCAACTCTCACATCCATACATGACTACTGGAAAAACCATAGCCTTGACTAAATGGACCTTTGTTGGCAAAGTAATATCTCTGCTTTTAAATATGCTGTCTAGGTTGGTCATAACTTTTCTTCCAAGGAGCAAGCATATTTTGATTTTATGGCTGCAGTCACTATCTGTAGTGATTTTGGAGCCCAAAAAATAAAGTTCATCACTGTTCCCCCATCTATTTGCCATGAAGTAATGGGACCAGATGCCATGATCTTAGTTTTCTGAATGCTTAGTTTTAAGCCAACTTTTTCACTCTCCTCTTTCACTTCCATCAAGAGTCTCTTTAGTTCTTTGCTTTCTGTGATAAGGGCAGTGTTATCTGCATATCTGAGGTTGTTGATATTCCTCCAGGCAATCTTGATTCCAGCTTGTGCTTCATCCAGCCCAGCGTTTCTCATGATGTACTCTGCATATAAGTTAAATATGCAGGGTACAATATACAGCCTTGACGTACTCCTTTCCCGATTTGGAACCAATCTGTTGTTCCATGTCCAGTTCTAACTGTAGCTTCTTGACCTGCATACAGCTTTCTCAAGACGCAGATCAGGTGGTCTGGTATTTCCATCTCTTGAAGAATTTTCCTCAGTTTTTTTGTGATCCACACAGTCAAAGGCTTTGGCATAGGCAATAGAGCAGAAATGGGTGTTTTATTGGAACGCTCTTGCTTTTTTGATAATCCAGCGAATACTGACATTTTGTTCTCTGGTTCCTCCACTTTTTCTAAAACCAGCTTGGGGCAAGGGTGGTGGGATGAATTGGGAGATTTAGATTGACATATACACTATTGATGTGCATGCTAAGTCACTTTAGTCGTGTCTGACTCTTTGTGACTCCATGGACTTTAGCCTGCCAGGTTCCTCTGTCCATGGGATTCTCCAGGCAAGAATACTTGAGTGGGTTACCATGCCCTCCTCTTACATTATTGATACTATGTATAAAATACATAACTAATGAGAACCTACTGTATAGCACAGGGAACTCTATTCAATGTTCTGTGGCTATATATATGGGAAGGAAATCCAAGAAAAAGGTATTTATTTCTATGTATAACTGATTCACTTTGCTGTAGAGCAGAGACAAACGCAACATTTTAAAGCAACGATACCCCAATTAGGACCTCCCTGGTGGCTCAGTCGGTAAAGCATCTGCCTACAATGCAGGAGACCCAGGATCAATCCCTGGGTCAGGAAGATCCCATGGAGAAAGAAATGGCAACCCACTCCAGTACTCGTGCCTGGAAAATCCCATGGATGGAGGATCCTGGTAGGCTATAGTCCATGGGGTTGCAAAGAGTCAGAGATGACTGAGTAACTTCATTTATACCCCAATTAAAATTTTAAAAGGAAGAAAGAAAATAGAAAGCAGAGTTCGTTGGGAAAGGAGCAGGATTCGAGATCAGAAGTCCTCACTGGACACCCTGCTTTGAGGGAAACTTCTTTCCCTCCATAGTCAAGCTTTCCTTGGCCAGAGATGAAGGAGTTGAGCTGAAGAAACTGTTATTTCCACAGGTGGTGAGCTGCTTATGAGGTGATGAGCCTCCTTATCAGGGAGGGGTTCAAGAAAAGCCATGGCAACTACTGATGGCGACATTGAGGAGGGCCTTCATCTTCCAGGAAGCTGAGCTCACAGCGAATCCCAGGGCCAGTTCCCAATCACAGAATTCAGTGTAAATAGCCTCAAGTCTCACCCACCTGCCTCTGGCAGAACTGGTGGGCACTCCACATCTTTCCTTCCAGTGGCTTCATCACGATACAAAGGCAAGCTGTGCAATTAGCCCTTTCCCTTGGAGCCCACTGCCTGAGACATACTTGGGTACCTCCAGACAGACAGGGACATGCATACTGTGAACAAATAATATGGGTGATTGCTATGCAGTAAATATGACTACATATGTCTAGTGTTTATGAGCCTGAGGTTAAGTGCTTTCATAGAATGGCTGAAGGATTAGTTGGCAACGTTGCCAGACAAATACTAGATGCTGAGTTAAATTTGAATTTTAGATAAAAAATGGGGGAAACTTCAACTATGAGTATATCCCACACAATAGTTGCAATATACTTATACTAATAAAATGATTTGTTGTTAATCTAAAATTCCAATTTAAAAATAAATAAATATGTATCTACTGGCAACTTAAATAATGAAAATTGTAGTTTAGCATTTCTAGACTGAAATCTTATGCTACCATGAACTATGGGTCCCTCCACACTACCAGAAATAACCCCGGACTTCTTTTAAACACTTTTATTCATCCTTGGTGTTCCAGATGAAATATAGCATACATTTGTGACCTCATTGCATTGAAGAGATATTGATATTTTGTCTATTTGTCAGAAAAGGAGACTGGGACACAGATCAGCTAAGGAAAATGCTTACAACCATGCACTCAAACCTCAGTTAATGTACTGAATGATTCTCTAGTTGGAAAGCCACCCATGGAATTGCCCTACTATTTTACATCCATGAAAAAATGAAACAGCTAGAATGTGGGCTGTGACATCTGTCTTGGTTTTCTCTTCACAGAGAAACTGTTGAAAGCTCTCCTTCACTAATATGCAGGTATGACTCTGTCCCACCTGGCCTTATTCCTGTGTATCCCAGGAAGAATGTAGTGACTTCTTGATTAAGAAAGCCCAGGACTAAGAAAGAAAAAGGGAATTTTATCTTTGCTTTTTAATTCTGAGATTAACAGTAATATAGAACAGTTGTGTCTCTCTAAGTTGAAGAGCTGTGTGTGACAGAAACTGTATATATTTGTGTACATTGATAAATCTGTGTATTCTTTGTCAACTAGCATTTAGTTTCTTTTCAAAATTCTTTATCTATCATATCTCTAAGAGTCATACAACTGAACATCCTTATGCATTGGCAGCATGTAAATTTCCGCATGTCCTGAAGGAAGTGAACCTTAAATGTAACTGGTTTACACAAAACCGGTTACATTTAACACAAATATAACACAAAAACATTTCTGTGTTTGCCAAAGACAGGGCAGACTGTGGGAGTTCAGTCTCTTGTCAGAATTCTTTTATTTTTTGCTATTCTCTTCATATATGTTTTTTCTTTATATTGTTCTGCCTGTTTTGACCCAAACATTAAATCCATGTGAAACTTGCTTGCCTCTGTACCTGTAGAGTTTGACAGCTTAACTTTCACCATTATGAGTTTATTCAAAGTATCATGAGAGTTCATGGGAATTCCACCCACACCACCTTACTTAAGCTTATGACAGCCTGTTATAACTAGAGTATCTCTGATCACAACTCCAGTATTGTTCAAAGGAGCAAAAAAAAAAAAAATTTCCTATATATTGCTTTAGTCCTTGGTTGTGCAGAGAGTCATCACAATGACAGATTCTGACATCTCCTCTTCTACTTAAATTTATTCTATTGTAACAATGTGAGTCACATCTAAGACTTTGTGGTCTGGGATGATGCTGATATTCTAATGCTAAATCTAATGAATCACCAAAAGTATGTATTCATCGTGTAACTTAAGTGCCAAGGAAATTTCTTATTGATTGGAGGTTCCATTGACCTACAACTGAAGGTTGAGGTAATAGAGCACTTCAAGGAACTCAGTGGACTGGACCTTCTTTGCAGCACAGTCTGCTATCAGCAATTCCTGTGAGACAGCTATATTAGAACTGAATGTGTCCTTTTGTTGGCCAATGCTAACAGTCAGAGACCTCTTGACAGAAGAGTCTGTTCTGAGGCACTCAGTGAAGGGCATCTCTGGAATGTTTCCAATGCCTCCTCCCTGTTCTTGAGTCCAGGAGGCAACTTTGGCAACTGAGTATTGGAGGTAATGTTGGAGGCTTGATTTGGGCATCCCTTCAGGAGCAAGCATGTGGGTTTGTCAGTTCCAAGTTAATCCTAACAGTGAGTCTGAGAAGAAATCTGAGCCTACAAACAATCCAAAAATTTCTCCATTACCATTGGCTGAAAAGTTTGGTCCACGAAACCCTTACTATTTAAAAGTTGCTAGTATGCTCCTTGAAGGTTTCCCTAGTGGCTCAGTGGTAAAGAATCCACCTGCCAATGCAAGAGCCAGAGGAGACGTGGGTTCAATTCCTGGGTCAGGAAGATCCGCTGAAGATCTTCCTATCAGGAAGAAGAGGAAATGGCAGTATTCTTGCCTGGAAAATTCCATGGACAGAGGAGCTTAGCAGGCTGGTGTAGCAATTTGATATCCAATTTGATGAAACAAAAGTCTCTATGTTTTTCTAAGCAAGCATCCTTGTTTAAGAAAGCTTCTAATACTTTAAAGATGTGTCATTTGTCATGATAGTATCTACATAGAGTAATAATATTTTTACACTTCAAGAAACAAGTAAACGAAGTTATGAAACAGGAGTTGGCAAATTGGCAAATGTTTCAGTAAAATGCCAGATATTCAATAACCTAGACTTTGAGTGCCATACAAGTCTCTGTCCCAATTACTTAACTCTGCCATTGTAACAGAAGGTGGGCCATAGACAATAAGATAAAAAAATGAGGATAGCTATATTCCAAAATTTTTTAAAAAAAGGACAGCAGGTCAGATATAGCCACCAAGCTCTAACTTGTGACCCTGTTATAAAAGATTAGACTTTAAATGCTTGGAAAAAATCTAATATTATCTTTCTGAGCTCCAATTCATGATCACTTTGCTTACAGCTGCTCACATAGCTGAACATCATTTTGGAAACCAATTCTCAAAAGGAATATTTATGTCTTTTCCCACCAGTCATTTAAAACTCTATATAACTTCCCTTTACCTGTAGCATAAAGCACAAGTCCCTTAACAAAAACTCTTATGTCAGCTTGAGTGCCTTCTATTTGATGTTGTTGATGATACAATTAGTAATTCATTCTATTAATTATGTTTTGAGATAGAAAAATAGTCTTTCCTTCCTCCTGTATATGAAATATGTTTTAAGAGGAAGAAGATGGTAGGAAAGTGATATCTGAATCTCTTAATCAACATTCCTTAGAATATGTGCAGGTCCTGCGGCCAGGACTTTGGCAGCTCTGTTTGTCCTTTACCACCCGTTTGGGTCTGATCATTCAGATTGCCATAGGCAGACAGGAAATTGAGGGGAGAGAGCAGTAGTTTTCCTTTCCTTTCTGATTCCTTTTGCTGTGTTAGCCTAACAAAGGTCCTTCACCCAGTAAGGCCATGTGAATCCTGTAGGTGCAGTAAGGACAGGTTTGTATATTTCTTCTAATTCCTGGGTCATTGGATATTGCATCCCTCAGAAAATTTGTTCGTTGTCACTAATCATTAGGAAAACTCAATTTAAAGCCACAGTGCTATACTATATCGCAACTATCAGGATGGCTATTATCCAAATAACAATGAACAAACAAAAAAAAACAACAGAGAAACTATCAAGCATTGGAGAAAATGTGGAGAAACTGGAACCTTTGTACACTGCTATTGGGAATGTAAACTGGGGCAGCCATTATGGAAAACAATATGGCATATCAAAAAGTTATAAATTATATTAAAATAAAATTATATATAAAATTAAAAATATTTTATTTCTATAATAATTAAATATAATTTTCCAAATGAAAAATAGCATTATGATCCAACAATTCCACTTTTCAGCTATATGCCCAAAACAATTGTAAGTCAGAGAACCAAACAGATTTTTGTACACCCATGTTCAAAGAAGCATTATTCACAACAGCCAAAATATCTAACCCATGTTGATTGTAAGATGATTATAATAACCAGAATGTCATATATTCATACAGTGGAAAATTATCCAGCCTTAAAAAGGAAGCAGATTCTGACACATGCTTTAAAAATGCTGAAAGTGGTAAACATTATGCTAGGTGCAAGACACAAAAGGACCACTAATGTATGATTTCACTTCAGTTCAGTTCAGTTCAGTCGCTCAGTCGTGTCCGACTCTCCACGACCCCATGAATCACATCACTTATGTGAGTATGAAAGTGTCTCAAATTCATAATCAAATTCATAGAATCAGAAAGTACAATAGTGGTTTGCAGGGCCAGATGGAAAAAGGAATGAGGAGTTACTATTTAATAGATACAGTGTTTCAGTTTTGGAAGAATGAAAAAATTCTGGAGATGGATAATAGTGATGATTGCACAACACTATGAATGTACTTAATGCTACTGAGCTGTACACTTAAAATGGTTACAATGATAAAGTGCATGATGTACTTATTTTATCATGATTAAAATATAAGATTGCTTGAGGTACAAGCCTTCAACTGGGACCTGTATATCTTCATTCCTGTATTATAGTTTTAAATCATTTTGTTGTTTGCCAACACCAAATTTCTGCTATTACATTGCTGTAGAGCAAGGAGTACCACAAAAGTCTCAAAATAAAATGATTGTGAAAACATGTCGAGGAAAATGGAAACAATCTTACCCAATATTACATGGATCAAGTCTGGTTCTGCTAGCTAGATCTCTTTTTTAGGGTTATTTTTATTTATTTTTAAATTAATTTTTATTGGAGTATACTTGTTTTACAATGTTGTGTTATTTTCTGTTGTAGAGCAAAGTGAATCAGCTATACATATACAATATCCTCTCTTTTTTGGATTTCCTTTCCATTTAGGTCAACACAGAGCACTGAGTAAGGTTCCCTGAGCTATACAGTAGGTTTTCATTAGCTATCTGTTTTATACATATTAATAGTATCAGTAGCTAGATCTCTTGATTTTTATTCCAACTACTATTCACCAGAGCCTCTACCCTGCTCAGCACTTCTGAAGTACACTGCTTTTCCAGGGTCAAGTGTATCAAATATGGTAATATAGGTATGGTACACATCTAATTTCTATTATAAAATACAAAGTAGGAACAAAATCAAATCAAATGGATTTGATTAATAATTTTCCCCACCCCAGGGACTGCCTTGGTGGTCCAGTGGTAAGACTTCACCTTCCAATGCAGGGATGAGAGTTCAATACCTGGTCAGGGAGCTGCTGCTGCTAAGTCACTTCAGTCATGTCCGACTCTGTGTGACCCCATAGACGGAAGCCCACCCGGCTCCCCCGTCCCTGGGATTCTCCAGGCAAGAACACTGGAGTGGGTTGCCATTTCCTTCTCCAATGTGTGAAAGTGAAAAGTGTAAGTGAAGTCGCTCAGTCGTGTCCGACCCTTAGCGACCCCACGGACTGCAGCCTACCAGGCTCCTCCATCCATGGGATTTTCTAGGCAAGAGTGCTGGAGTGGCTTTAAGATCCCACAAGTTTCTTGGCCAAAAAAACAAAACATAAAATAAAAACAATATTGAAACAAATTCAATAAAGACTTTAAAATGGTCCACGTTAAAAAAATGGTCCACGTTAAAAAACTTTCCTTGGAAGGCAAGTTATGACCAACCTAGATAGTATATTAAAAAGCAGAGACATTACTTTGCCAACAAAGGTCCGTCTAGTCAAGGCTATGGTTTTTCCCGTGGTCATGTATGGATGTGAGAGTTGGACTGTGAAGAAAGCTGATTGCCGAAGAATTGATGCTTTTGAACTGTGGTGCTGGAGAAGACTCTTGAGAGTCCCTTGTACTGCAAGGAAATCCAACCAGTTCATTCTAAAGGAGATCAATCCTGGGTGTTCATTGGAAGGACTGATGCCAAAGCTGAAACTGCAATACTCTGGCCACCTCATGCTGAACTCCGGGAGTTGGTGATGGACAGGGAGGCCTGGTGTGCTGTGATTCATGGGGTTGCAAAGAGTCGGACACGACTGAGCGACTGAAATGAACTGAACTGAACTGTGGTCGGCCAACCTTTCACTTAGAACATATCCTGACTCATGAAAAATTACCAGCAAATGTTACTAATTATTGCTATTATTATTAATACTTTATTATTTTAAATTGCTTAATAAAAGAGTATTGTTACAAAAAAAAATTTTTAAGATAATAATTTCCTCACCCCAACTCTAGAAAATATGTTATTCTGAAAGAGAGATGATAACTTAATCTCGGCCATATTGTAGATGTCATGTTTATTTTCTTCCTTCTGCTACATATCAAAGTATTTCCATGTTATGTTTCTTAGATTATGCTAGTTCTTTCCTATTTCAGAACAATGCAAGCTACTGCTTTCATGATAGCATCTTTTTTGGACACAGATTTAGTAGTACTCTTTGTGTGTGTGTAAACAGTGTGATTGTATGAAACCCAACCGGGGTCTTTGATGTTAACATATTCTTATTCTAAAACAACATTAAAAGAGCTTAGAGAGCCTATAACATATGTAGAAAGGTATACAGAGAAGACGCTCACTGTTAATAGGATAGTATGTGTTCTTCCAACACATTTCCTATGCATCTGTATGCATATAACGTGCTCATATTACATAAAACTATATTTCTTCACTCAACAGCATATTTGAATACTTTTTAATGTAAATATTTTCAATGTAATTTTTAGTAAACCTCTTTCCAAAATGTATTTTTTAAAAATTCAATCAAAATGGGCATGAATATGAAACAAGCTACATTATAGATGATTTTTTGGTCAATAAATTGGACTTCTTTCTTATTAACAAATCCCCAGGTAGGAGTTTGGGCCCCCAGTGAATGCTCCGGAAAGGCAGCTCTCTCCAGGGGCTCCCCTTGGTCCCCTGTCCTCAGAACTTCCAGGCTTCTCTTTGGGAACTGCTGTCAGAGCCAAAATGAACCGAGAACCAAAATGAAATGGTCTTTACGATTTAGCTGATGTATTTCGAAGTGTCAGTTCCTCCTCTGTAATAAGAGTCCCCTAGTGTTCTTTATTATAATGCAAACATTGATAGCTTCAGGGTAACATAAAATACACCATGGTCATGGTGGTAGGACACATTATTTCAAAGGGATCCACAGAAGAAAATAAAAAAAAAAAATGGGCATGAATAATGTGAAAGGTGAAATCATTCTCTCAACCTCTCTTGCCACCTTCCCACCCAGATATTCTGTTAATAAGTTGGCCATTTTCTGTATTAATGGATTGGCATATATTTTTTACAGCTTTCTGTATTCATTTTAGAAATATGTATTATAATTCACTTGTATATTTTAGCTCATGCATTATTTACTTCAAAATTTTATATTTCATAATGTAAAAATTATTTTCCATAATAAAATGCATATATATGTATGTTTGCTTACACACAATTTTATATCTGATATATAATTTATAACAGTATTTAAATATACATAGTTTGGTGTTAACCTGCACAAACGGTTGAATGGGACACATAATCATACAGGTTTGGAGGCCTCTGCTTTAGAGAACTCAGACAAATCAGCTCTCAAACTACAGATGTCATTTAAGGACACAGGAAAAAGAAAGGGAGAGAAAAACGGTGACTCAGCCACTCCAGTCTCCCCTCAGCAGAATCTGTAAGCATTTTCCATTAAATCAAATTGGTCAGCCTCCAAATGCCTCACCACACTCCAACACCCTCCCCACACACACACCATTCACAAGAGGCTTGATATATTGGTGCATGTATTCCATGCTCACTGCTTGTACACATTCCTACAAATATTTGTTTCATGTATGAATGTTATTTTCAGCTTCACTTATTTCCTTATCTAAATGCTTATCAGAAAATCTGAAAATGTATTTAAAATATATATATATGGTGTTATAAATTATATCTATATATCATCAGTTTTCCAATCACACAGAAATGTTTTTTACAAAGATCTGAGTCCATATACCACAGAAGTTTTATTCTATGTGTGTATATATATGATATTAAAAAAAATTTCTTTAACTTGCACAGCCTATTTTAACATTTGTTGATATTCACATTTTTTTTTCACATTTGCTTTTATTTTTTAAAGAGTGAAACCTTTTATCAGGGTATTTTTGACATGTAACCAAAACATCAATTATAGTTATTTTCTGCTTTCCAAAGCAATTCATTCTTGAGAGAAACAATCAAAATGGAAGTATGCTAAATAAAAATATTAAACTACTCTCTAACTGCTTGTTTGGCCCCATATATATAATCTTAAAGATATTTTCTTTTTCACATTTTGTACTAATAGAAATACCTTTCTCTTCTCTTCCTCTAGAAGGAACAGATAAATAGACACATATAGAGAAAGAGACAGAAAAATATATAAAGATATAAATAGTGATTCCCACTTGCACACAAGTATCAATGCCATAGAATGTTGAAAAACATCACACTAACTTTTAAAATAAATTCAATTTCTCATAGATCCATGGGTATAAAAGTGTATCTAATATCTGACTTGAGAATTCAGCCAAACGCTGTTTGAAAACTGTGAAAACACAATGAGATTAAAACAAAAGGGAAGCATTATAACTGACAGCTCTGAAATCTATAATGTCAGTCAATTTTAGATAAATCAAAAAATAAAATTTTCTATTAAATATCTTAATTTTTCAAAGTTCCTGTTTAACTTCTATTCTATGACATTTGCTCTTTAAAAAATGGAAGAATTAGAAGAAAATTAACTTTGCTTCTCCAATCCACAGGCATGGTTTTGGAAGAATTATTTTAAAACTCTAGTTTGTTAACTCCTTTCTTAAGTGAGTGCTTAGATAACTTCTGGGAAAAAAAGATAATCTTTATCAAGGAATTCTTTCAAAATGGGGTAGTCTTCTTGATAAAAACCATACCATGGGAGGGGAGTTTGGAAGGGGGAACTCATGTACACCCGGGGAGGATTCATGTCAATGTATGGTAAAACCAACCAATATAATATTGTAAAATAATTAGCCTCCAATAAAAATAATAAACAATCAAAAAAAATAAAAAAATAAAAACCATACCATGTCATTACCTGGAGGCAGTAATTCATTTTCTTTCATCTTCATCCCAATGTCCCTTGCCTACAATTACTATTTAGTAGAGCTTCTTGTAGGTTGTAGGCTTTATCATTTAAAAGGCTTGAAAAACAATAATTTCATAAAATGAGTCAGAAGGTCCATTTATCGTAATAAAAGACTAGTGTATAAAATTAGTTTTATAAATAAAATGCATTCTTGCCTATTATTGCACTTTACCATCTCCAGATCAATTTCAGCATAAATTTTCACGTGTGCTTTTTAAAAAGTTTATAAGATTGTATTGGACTAGGAGTGAATTTTTAGAACAATTGGGTAAGAAATTGGAATCATAAAAATTGTTGTCATGTTGTTCGCCAGTTCATATATTTCTTCAGAGGAGTCATGCATAATTTTAGGAGGGTTGTTTTTTGAACATATCATTTAAATGGCAACTATTACAGAGGACTCACAAAATTGTTCTCAGTTTGCTAATTAGGAATAAAAGTTAGACATTGCTCATTTTGCAAATTATATCACATGGCCATAAATGTGCATACACATATTCAATTTACTGAACTTTCAGTACTGAATCTGACTCTCAAGTTTTCTGTAAACAAGTAACTAGTCAGAAAAACCTAGAGTTCAGGTACATACCTTAGAAGACCATATCCTATTTAGAAAAGGAAAAGCATGAGCACTTCAGAAAAAGAACCATACCACACTCATGGTTTATCTTGAAGGCATTATTTTAAGACAAGAGTGAATAGTCTCCCTTTTGAACTGTGGTGTTGAAGAAGAATCTTGAGAGTCCCCTGGACTTCAATGAGATCCAACCAGTCCATCCTAAAGGAGATCAGTCTTGGGTGTTCATTGGAAGGACTGATATTGAAGCTGAAACTCCAGTACTTTGGCCACCTGATGCGAAGAGCTGACTTATTTGAAAAGATTCTGATGCTAGGAAAGATTGAGGGCAGGAGGAGAAGGGGATGACAGAGGATGAGATGGTTGGATGGCATCACCAACTCAATGGACACTGAGTTTGGGTGAACTCTGGGAGTTGGTGATGGACAGGGAGGCCTGGTGTGCTGTGGTTCACGGGGTTGCAAAGAGTCGGACACGACTGAGCAACTGAACTGACTAAACTGAATAGTCTCCCTGTCAAAGCTCATATAAAATTCAGGTTGTTTCTCCAGCCCAGCAGGCCAACTTTCTTTCAAAGGTTACCTATTACTCTGCCACAGAAAAGGTATCTAGTATACTCTGTATTTGTAATAATATCATGCATAGTGTTCTGAATTTAAAAGTCAAGAGTAGCTTATTTTCCTGAAGTTGAGACCATTATAATTACTAACATTCAAGTGAGAGAACAAAATGTGTCTTTCGGAACTTAGATTTCCCTGTGTTGTGCACAAGTTTAAGTAGTTGCTCATGTACACAAAATAGGTCATTGCATTGTAGTTCATTATAACAATGACAAAATTGGGTATAAGCAAAGTGCTATCCATGGGACAGACTAAAACATCGAGTTTAAGTCAAGAAGGATATATTATTTACCCATTACAAAGACTGATACAGATCTAAATGCACTGACACAGAAGAAAAATTCTGGTTAATATAATCAGGTTAGAGATCAATGAAGTACAAGTGTAAAACACTACAGGTGGAGAGCAATGATATGCATGTTTATCTTAGGATAAAAATGGGATAAATTTGAGTCTTGAATGGTAAGATTAAATCTGATAACACATGAAACAAGAGAGTAACAAGGATGGAAATGGGTAGCAAATGTAGACCTGATTTTTTTCCCTTTAATACTAAAAAATATTACACAGAGGATGCATTTATATGTACACATGCATCACCGACTCAATGGACATGAGTTTGAGTGAACTCCGGGAGTTGGTGATGGACAGGGAGGCCTGGTGTGCTGTGATTCATGGGGTCGCAAAGAGTCGGACACGACTGAGCGACTGAACTGACTGACTGATGCACTGTAATATGACTTTAAAGAGATTTTAAGGAGATAGGAAATAAAATATCAGATAAAAGTGAGAAAAGAATGTAACCACAGCAAAATGATACCTTACAAAAAGAATGTAAGAAAAATATCTTTGAAAAGTTCTGAGGCTGCAATTTTATATTGGTCAAAGGAAATGTTTCTTATTAAAATTTATGTACCTATACACCTAAGAGATCTGTAAAGAGTGCCAGAAGAGAACCTGGGAAAGCAAGAACAATATCTGAGAATTTTCCAAAATAATGAAAAATATCAAGCAGAATATTCCACATGTGCTTTAAAACAAAAACATATTTTACATACATGCACACATGCAAACACATCCTTAGACCAGTTATAGTAAAACTCCTAGAAAACAAAGCCAATGAGAAAAACATAGAAGAGACAAAACCAAAAACAGTCATGATTAACAAGCAAGGGCCCTCTTTTCTATTTTCTTTCTTTTAAAAAAAAAATCAGAGTTAACTTAGAATTCTATTTTGGATATTCTTCCACTTTTGAAATTTATGGCCTTATTTTTATTTACGGCTTTTATTCAGGTGACACTGAGAAGAATAGGAACAGAGAGGAAGGCATATTCTGCTTCTCTTTCCTTTTTGTGAACCTGACTGGCAGGCTAGTGAAGGAAAAATGAGCTTGGGAGACTCCTAGTCCCAGCGTCATGAACAGAGTATAGCATATGAAACCAATGGACTTAAGTATCTTTTACAAAGCACCTCCTTCTTCCTAAAACATATACCTGACAAAGAATGCAACAGCAAGTCTTTTAGATGTTATGTATTTTAAAAAATATTTATTTATTTGACTGTACCAGGTCTTAGTTGCGGCATGGGAACTCTCAGTTGCAGCATGTGGGATCTAGTTCCCTGACCAGTGATCCAACCCAGGTCCCCTGCACTGAGAGCATGGAGTCTTAGACCCCGCATCGCCAGGGAATTCCTGCTATGTTTTTTTTTTTTTTTTTTGAAGCGCAATAAATACAGAGGTTAAGTGTAACATTAACAACATCCATTTTCTAAGATGCAAAACCAAAAATCAGAACATTTGTTAAGAAATTCTTATCTTATGCTTACATAATAAATCGAGAATCATTTACAGATTTCAGTTAGTGGTGCGATGGCAGGAAATTTGCTTATTTCCTTTACTGAGAATAAATAAAGAGAATGTTTATTGAGAATATTCATTAATCTGTTCTTCAGCCACATACAATGAGCACAATAAGTTCTACCTGTTGATCAGAGTGGTGACTTTGACCACTTGTGCTGGGAATAAAAAAATAAAAACCAGTTTAGTGAGGAATTCTCTTTAAAAATGAGCCCTTTTCTTAATACCACCCTGCCTGGAAATCATGTCAAAGACTCAGAAATAGGCACAAGAAATTCCTGGGACCCTACAGTGGAATGTCACACATTGGCTAATGGGTCCTGCAGGGGTTAGCTCATTCTATAGAGGTATGACCTTTTCATCATCTTTGATTGATTAGACTACTTTACCAGTCCATAAGATAAAGAAATTGACATGTAGAAAACTGATAGTAATGCCACTGTTTCCATTCATTGCAATGCACATGATTCCTATTCTTAGCAATTCATACACAATTTGTCCTATAGAAAAATGATATCAGTATCTCGATTTCTTATTTGAAAAATGTTCAGTAGTTTACTGGTTCCCTTATTAATTGTTGAAACAAATAACAACTTGAATAAGAATTCATCTAGCAATAGTATAAGAGTCTCAGCATCACAGACCACTGTGTAAGATTTGGTACAGAGAACAGACATATATACCCTTTACCTAGTACTTATGTCTTTCTAAAGCTCATATCCTGACAACAAATGTAACAATAATTCCTTTAGCTGAAGTGCCAATGCTTTGACCACCTGATGTGAAGAGCCAATTCATTGGAAAAGACCATAATTCTGGGAAAGATTAAGGACAGGAGGAGGAGACACCGAGGATAAGATAGTTGGATGGCATCATCAACTCAATGGACATAAGTTTGAGCAAATTCCGGGAGACAGTGAAGGACAGGGAAGCCCAGGTTGCTGCAGTCCTTGGGGTCACAAAGAGTCAAACATGACTGAACAACAACAGCAGTTCCTGTAGATGCCACAACTTTCTTTTAAAACATAATGAATACAGAAATAATTACAACACCAGCAACAGCTACTTCCTAAACCACAAAAACAGAATTCAGAACCTTTGTTTAGGAGTTTGTACCTATGCTTACGTGATAAATGGGGAGCCATTTACAGATTTTAATTAGTGTTGTGATAACAGCAAGTTTGTTTTATAAAGAGAAGATCTTTCTTAATCTATGTGTCAACTGCTCAAGGTGCACAGTTTTCAACTCCGAAGTTACACACAGTTACATTAGATTTTCTAATCCTGCTCATTTATCTCATTATATCTTGACTTCACATTTTCTCTCCCATAACATACACATGTTAGATAGTTAGAATAGGAAACAGGAGTCCAGAATGGCGGTGGCTAAAAGACAAGGAGGGGAAAAGCCTGTGAAAATAGAACGAAGGAAGGTCCGAGGACCGGAATGAAGACCTCAAGTAGAACAAACAGCACTCCTGGCTAGCCCGATTTACATAGGGCAGGCCCTGGGGGAGGAAAAAACATATTAAAAAAAGAAACCAAAGGGCCGGGGGTCTCTCTCTCTCCTGCACGCTGGCGTGCTCCTCCACTCTCTTCTCTTCACGTCTTTGGATTGATATGCCCTCACGCCTCAAGGATGGATTTTCCTGCTATTTTTTAAATAAAATAGAGCTGTAACATGGAGCTGTAACACTGATCTGTCTAAGAGCCATAACACGGTCTGTTAGAGACCTGAGAGCTATAACACGGTCTGTCCAAGACCTGAGAGCTATAAGACAGTCTGTCTGAGAGCTATGACACCCCGAGGGCTCTAATGTCCGTCGTTTCAAATTTTTGTTGAGATGAGATGGAACCGAGGAGAATACACTCCCCTGACACACATAATAATTTCTTAGTAGAGATATAAAATGAACAAAATACATCTTTAAGAGTTTAAGCAAAAACCTTTTTTAAACAAAGATGTAAGATCAGACATATTTGGAGGTCTCTGCTTCAAAAAACTCAGATCGCAATGCCCTCACAGAAAAGGAGTCATCTTAGGACACAGAAAAGCATAAAAAGGTGACTCATCACCTCAGATTCTCTTTAGTGGGAATTTCCAATTTCTTCAATAAAACAGGAGAGCTTAAAGTCCCTAATCCCCAACTAAACACCTTACCTTCCCAAAGCACACATACACAAGCATGCACACATACACTATCTCACAGTGATAGTAATCACATACTAGGCTGCAGATTTTTGCTGCTAGTCCATCCAGCCTGTACCATCCTTGTTAAATGTTCCTGCCTGCAGGATAAAATGGCATATCCCAGTTGTCATAGAAACCAGAATGTCATCAAAATGCTCTTGTTCATGTTAGCTTTTTAAGTAAACCAGGAAATGAATGCACATTCTCAGAATCATAGCATTATACTTGATCTTAGTCACTTATGCCATCCCAATCTAATGAAGGCAATACTGGAGACAACATTTGCCATGGTAGAGGCATTTAGAGAAGGCAAGATTTTTACACAAGGGATTAGCAAGGAAGTAAAGAGGGGTAAAGCAGTATGGGCCCCTGTTAGAGACAGACTCATGTTCCAGTTTCTGTTACAAACCACCTTTTGGTCTGCCAAAATACAAGACTCCGGGTGCACTTGTGCAGGTGGAAGCCTGTGGGTTGCTGGTCACTGTAAAATGACCCACAGAGCAAAGTATCTGGATGCCAGACAAAGGCAAACTAGAAAATCAGGTTTTTGCCAGGGTCAAAGGAAGTTGTGCCTACATTTTGACAAGTGTGTATTATCAGGGCTTCGAGGAGAAAATGGTTCCTGAGAAGAGTCACAACTCCAGGAGAAACAACCACGAAGTGGCCAGGGCCCTGGAGCAGCAGGGAGATAAATTGAAGTATCTCACATTTGCAATCTGCTTTACCCAGGTAATGCTGAAACCACACTGTCAGGGGATAATTTTAGAGGTAGGTTTGTTACAACCACCTTTTTTTTTTTAATCTAGTAAGATTGATAAGGACTGTACAAAGTCATCAGGTTGCACAAGCACGCACAAGTTTTGTCTCACAGTCATTCACACTGGACAAAGCAGCAGAGCAATGCAACACTTTCTCCTATAATAAACCTAGAGGCAATGCCTATGTGATTGGTCATGAGCAATAATGAGCATGTAATAGGCCCCCAGGGGAGGAGGCGGTGCAGTCTGGTTTCCAGCAGTTCCAGGTTCCCTGGTTTAACCCCTTTACTCACCTCCTCCACTCACACACACTGTGACCTGCTATTTTCAGCCACTGAGTTGATGTCAATGAGAACTGCGTTAGCAAGTGATGCAGAGAACCAGCTTTCTTGTGCTGGTCTGAGCAAGCTCCAGCCCACCACTGGATCTACCCACTTCAGAGCAAAACAAGATCATCCCCCACTGTGTGGGAGCCACAGGAGAAGGGCCCTGATGGATTAGAGATACACCAGTGTGCAAACTACATAAAGGTTTTCAAAATGTTCTTAACATACAGGAAATGGAGGTGGTTATCAGGATTATTAAGACTAGCGAGCCTATCTAGTTTCTCAGGGAGAGCAAATAGTGAGGTGTGGTCACTCATTTTAATTTCAGAAAAAAAGAGGAGGATTTGAGTCTCAAATCTGTCATTCATCCCCCGGTGTGACTTTCCCAATGCCACTTAACCACTCTGTTCTTTATCCTCCACTTTGGTGAAATAAAGTGATAATGTCTCTTATCTTTAAAAGTTTGATCAGAGGTCACTAAAGAAAATAGAATATTTTTGTTTTAGAAAATATACTTACTTTTCCAAAAGTGTATGCTTTTTATTCAAGCATGAAATGGGTTTAGCATTGCTACTTTAAGTGAATAAATACATTAAAAGTGCTCAGTATTATTTTCTTGTTTTCAAATACTGGAAAATATAAGCCACCTAAAAAAAGCTTTTGGGGGTCTTCAGAACAAAAAGTTTGAGAAAGCTGTTTTGTAGAATTCAGGAAGGCAGCTGTAAATCTGCTTCATACAGTGTCATGAGCTGACTTTCAAAACATCAAACTCTCGCCGTTTGTCTCCAAAAAGTACAGCACAACATCCAGAATGCAAAATGTCACCTGTACTGCAAAGTGGTAAGATCAGGTCTACAATATCCCTCATGTCTCTGCTTAACCTATGTAAAGGCTCATAGGATCTGTCCTCCTTAGTTAAGGAGACATGAGAGTCTGTACACCTTATTTCAGAGGCATTTTGCCCCCTCAAATTTTTTTCAATAAATGATGGCATTCTAGAATTTTCATTTGTCATGCAACTTATTCCACATCACTGCATAGTGTTCCACCTTGCTTTGTAAATTAGCAATATTATTCCAATGCATGTATGGATTTATATGTATTTGGAATTTGCTCCATAGTGAATCTTAAGCATCCTTTTCACTTCACTTCACTTCTCTGAAGGGATCTCTAGTCTTTCCCATTTTTCTGTTTTCCTCTATTTCTTTGCACTGATCACTGAGGAAGTCTTGCTTATTTCTCCTTGCTATTCTTTGGAAGTGAAGTGAAGTCACTCAGTCGTGTCCGACTCTTTGCGACCCCATGGACTGTAGCCTATCAGGCTCCTCCTTCCATGGGATTCTCCAGGCAAGAGTACTGGAGTGGGTTGCCATTTCCTTCTCCAGGGATCTTCCCAACCCAGGGATCGAACCCAGGTCTCCTGCATTGGAGGCAGACGCTTTAACCTCTCAGCCACCAGGGAAGCCACTGGGTATATCTTTCCTTTTCTCCTTTGCCTTTTGTTTCTCTTTCTTTCTCAGATATTTGTAAGGCCTCCTCAGACAACCATTTTGCCTTTTTGCATTTCTTTTAGACAAATAGGAAGACTAATGCTATACAGCGATAGAAAGAACAAGAAGGAATTACCACTCCTAGGGTAGGGCAAACCAACGGGATATGAATACCAAAACAGAGGGAAGACAGGACCCTAACTGCTGGAACCCAGACTTCTGAGGAAAGGGGGATAGACAACTAATGGTAATTCTTAAAGGGACTCTAAGAAGTGACCCCACAAGCTCAAGAATTTATCTCTGAGGAAGGAGAGAAGCTTGGTTGGTGCCGAACCTTTGGATCTCAGAGGAGGTTTCTTGAGTGCTAGAACTCAGACGTAAAGGAGAAAGAGGTGTCAACTACAAACTGGCACCTGAAGCTGTAACTCCAGTACTTTGGCCACCTGATGTGAAGAGCTGATTCATTGGAAAATAACCTGATGACGGGAAAGACTGAGGGCAGGAAGGAGGGGACAACAGAGGATGAGATGGTTGGATGGCATTGCTGACTCAATGGACATGAGTTTGAGCAAACTCAGGGAGACAGTGAAGGATAAGAAAGCCTGGCATGCTGCAGTCCACGGGGTCACAGAGAGTCAGACAATACTTAGTGACTGAACAACAACATCTACCTCTACAAGGATTAAATCACATGTGCTGCTACAGCTGCTGACCTTCAACACCTCCTGAAGGGAGTTCAAGGTGGAGGCCAGAAATGAGGCCCTCTGTGCTCTGGAAAATCTGGCAGAACAGATCCTCAGATAAGATATTTTCAGAAACTGATTTTATGGGCCCAATTAATTCTTGCATCTCCTTGTATCTAGAAAAGCAGTAAATGCTTTCATGATAACATCTGTTCCTTGTGACTAGCAGAAACCTTCTTCAAAATACATGCTTGATTTCATGAACTCCCCCTTCAGCAAATCACATATATACTGACCTTTCCCTCTTACCTTTTGGGAGCAGTTTCTCAGAGCTATCTGAAACGCTGTCTCCCAGGCTATAGTCTTCATAAAACTTAACTCACAACTCTCATGTTGTACATTTTTTTAAGTTGACAGAGGTAACTGGCTTCCTGATGCTGCTGAATTTTCTGAAGGGGTGTGATTTCCAATGTCCTTGTAATGAGAAGAAATATCAAAGCTGTCCTTAGTGCTCCTACTGAAACCACTGCTGTGTGAAGGGCCTTTGTTGGGACGACACTGAGACCAAAAGGAAGAAGAAAGGAAATGAAACCTGATTCTCTCTCCCCTTGATTTCCTGCCTCCCTGTGGTATTCTCAAATATCAGATCCAAATGGGAGGCAGGTGGTAAAGGACAAACATGATTATCACAGTCCTGGCCACAGCACCCATGCACACTCTAAAGAATGGTGATTAAGAGATTCAGATATCCCTCACCTACCATCTGCTTCCTCTTTCATGCAAGAAAGTAAGCAATGTATACTGAAAAGACTATACTTTTTTCTCAAAAAATAATTAATAGAATAAATTACTTACTGCATCATCAACAATATCTACCAGCTGGCACTCAAACTGACATAAAACAGTCTTTGTTAAGAGTCTTGTGCTTTATGCTACAGGTGAAGGGAAGCCATGTTGAGATTTAAATGACTGGTGGGAAAAAACAAATATTCCTTTAGAGAACTGGTTTTCAAAATGATGCTCAGCTACGTGAGTAGTTGTAAGCAAGGTGATGATGAATTGGAGTCCCCCAAAATAATATTAGGTTTTCCCAAACATTTAAAATCTAATCCTTTATAACAGAGGTCAGCAAATTAAATCCTGGGGACTATACCTGGCCCATTGCCTTTAAAAAAAAAGTATCATATTTGAACAGTTACTCTCCCCCTTTATTATCTTGATGTCTGCAGCTGTTTTCCTGTTACAATGGCAGAGTTGAGTAATTAGGACAGAGATTTGTATGACCTCCAAAATATAGGGTATCTAATATCTGACAATTCACTAAAAAGAAATGTCAACTCCTGTCTTATAGCCTAATTTGTGTGTGTTTCTTAAAGTGCAAAAATTATTATTAGTCTATGCAGATATGTAATGGCATATGACACATCATTAAGGCACTATAAAGAAAGTTTCTAAAACAAGTAAGTTTGCTTAGAAAAGTAGAGAGATCTCTGTTTTATGAAATATCAAATTGCCCCATCTAGCATAGGCACCCTATCATCTTAGTTCATAGAATCAACTAAGAGGCAGGTGATGCATCCTCTCCAGGATTCTTTTAACAAGAGCTGCCAGTATGTCTTCCACAATAAAGAATGAATAAAGCATCCTCAACCCCAAATATATATACCTAAACCCACAAACGGAGAAGACAATGGCAAGCCACTCCAGTACTCTTGCCTGGAAAATCCCATGGATGGAGGAGCCTGGTAGGCTGCAGTCCATGGGGTCGCTAAGGGTCGGACACGACTGAGCGACTTCACTTTCACTTTTCACTTTCACACATTGGAGAAGGAAATGGCAACCCACTCCAGTGTTCTTGCCTGGAGAATCCCAGGGACAGGGGAGCCTGGTGGGCTTCCGTCTATGGGGTCACACAGAGTCAGACACGACTGAAGTGACTTAGCAGCAGCAAACCCACAAAAACAAGACACATACAAACACACTATGATGATAGACTTTGAATAGGCCTGTAAATGATGCAGGTTTTCCACCTTCTCTGCCTATAATTCTGTATGATCTCAGTCTAAAATAATAACAAAGATGCTCATAAAACCAAAATGTTACCATACCTCCTACATCAGTGTAGCATTGTGTGGAAACTGTGATACATATGTTCATTCTGAGGGTCAGATTCATAGTTGAGAGGTCAACCACTCTAATCTCTACCACTCCAAATAATGAATGAACAAAATCACATTAAGGAACATTCTGAACTTGGTTGATTTATCTTGACTTAAATTTTCTTCCACGTGGCCTATCTTTAAATACACAAGTTGTTTCACACTCATGCTCATTCATTTGCTCTAAAGACTCAAGTAAATTTTTAAAGCTGTCATGTCTACAGTTACAGTTTATTACAGTGAAAATTCAGGTCAAATGGGTCAAAATATGAAAGGGAAAAGGTGCATGAGATGACATTCAGGAGAAACCAGTCTCAAGCTTTCAGGTGACCCCTGCCAGTGGATTTACGCAAAGATATGCTTAAATTTCTCCAGAAACAATGTGTTGACAACTCATGTGAAGCACTGCCAACCAAGGAAGCTCACCTGAGCTTTGGTGGCTAGGGATTCTGGGGCAGTCAATCACACATGCGTGTGACTGACCTCACCTAAAGAGCCTTTGCCCCTCTTCCCATTCCCAAGCCAAAACGGGCCTTCAGCACAAATTATAAACTTATTGACATACAAAATCAAACTGGTCAGGTACACTATTCCAGCATACTGAGACCATTTCCCAGGAGTTAGTCAAAGGCTGGTTTTGAAGAGAGAACTTTCTTTAGAAAATGCAGGAATTGAGGAACCCAGGCTATCTTAATCTTTTCCTGCCCAGTTAGCTTCCCTGACACTTGATGTAAACCCTCTTGTAGAAAAATTATTATGTTTTTCTGTGCATCTACATTTGGTATAGCATTTATATAACAAATATAGTAATAGTATAATCATAAATATGACTAAGAGTCGGGAAAGCCACCATAGGGAAGGGACAGACTTAATAAAATGACTAATCCATCCTACCAAGGAAAATATTTTCATATTTTATACTATTTTATTTCCCTTCTTAATCTACTATTATTTGTACCTTGTGATAAATTTGTGCAGCACTATTTAACATACTCTATAGCTAATGGTTAGCTAAATCCAGCCCATCCTAGGCCAGTCATTTTCTATCAGTGTTATACACTGAGAAGGCTTTCACCCAATCTACTAATACATTGGCTCGTCAGTATCAGTATTGTAATATGACATTTATTTAAGGTAGCTGCTCAAGATGGGATCATTCCCTAGGGGAATTGGATGTGATGTCCACTGCTTTACTCTCACTAGGAATCTTTTTATATTCCATCCACAAAAACAAGAGTAATATATTTCTGTGCACAATATATTGTGGCATGGTGGGAAGGCTGCTGGTACCTGTCATTCATTATAACCAGGGACCTTTCTAGTTTTTTATAACAAATTAATGAGTCTTCCAGGAGCTATATATTCCGTGGACCAACTGCTCAGTAGGGAGTAGTTTCTGCAAATGCCTTCCCAAATGATGCCCTTTGTACTAGATATAATCTGAAAAATAAGAGTCAAAAGATACTGGAACATTGCTAGTGTTCCACTCATGCTCAGTCACTCAGTCATGTCCTATTCCTTGTGACTCTATGGACTGTAACCCACCAAGCTCCTCTGTCCATGGAATCTCCCAGAGAAGAATACTGGAGCAGGTTGCCATTTCCTATTCCAGTGGAGCATCTTCCCGACCTCAGTCATTAACTATAGGGCAGGTTTCATCATAGGCTTCCCAGGTGGTGCAAGTGGTAAAGAACCTGCCTACCAATGTAGGAGATGTAAGAGACGCAGGTTCAATCCCTGGGTCAGGAAGATTCCCTGGAGAAGGGCACGGCAATCCACTCCAGGATTCTTGCCTGGAGAATCCCATGGACAGAGGACCCTAGCGGACTACAGTCCATAGGGTCCCACAGAGTTGTACAGTTAGCGCACAAGGAAGTTTCATCATATTGAATGACCAAAGTCCCTCCAAGAGTAATGCCAACTGGGTTTCCAGGTTTCTATTTGACACTATCTGGTTCAAAAAACAGGGGTGGTCTTGGAAAACATGTGACTTCATCCTTTTGAGCATTAGGGTCTAGTCGTGCTAAGAGATGATAACTTTTTCTTCCTCTGAAACTCTCTAGAGACATCAATATTGAATTTCCATTATTCCATAACCCATTTAGTCATTCTTTTAACCTCAACTACTATTGTTCCTCTTCTTTATTTTTCATTGATTTTCACACTGACTTTTCTATCTTTGAAAGAAATTATATGTTTAGCCATTATGTTGGTCCAGATCATGGGTTCTCATCCATGTAAGACAAGGTGACATAAATACAGAACTAATGGGCTTTCAGGACCATTAGGCAATCAGTTCAGTTCAGTTCACTCAGCCATGTAAACAGACAGTAAAAAGATCAGTGGTTGCAGTGGGGGTGATAGGCTTCCACAGATGGAGTACAGAGTAACTTTCAGTTCAGTTCAGTTCAGTGGCTCAGTCGTGTCCGACTCTTTGCGACCCCATGAATCACAGCACGCCAGGCCTCCCTGTCCATCACCAACTCCCGGAGTTCACTCAAACTCATGTCCATTTAGTCGGTGTTGCCATCCAGCCATATCATTCTCTGTCGTCCCCTTCTCCTCCTGCCCCCAATCCCTCCCAGCATCAGAGTCTTTTCCAGTGAGTCAACACGTCGCATGAGGTGGCCAAAGTACTGGAGTTTCAGCTTTAGCATCAGTCTTTGCAACGAACACCCAGGACTGATCTCCTTTAGAGTGGACTGGTTGGATCTCCTTGCAGTCCAAGGGACTCTCAAGAGTCTTCTCCAACACCACAGTTCAAAATCATCAATTCTTCAGCGATCAGCTTTCTTCACAGTCCAACTCTCACATCCATACATGACCACGGGAAAAACCATAGCCTTGGCTAAATGGACCTTTGTTGGCAAAGTAACGTCTCAGCTTTTTAACATGCTATCTGCTGCTGCTACTACTAAGTCACTTCAGTCGTGTCCGACTCTGTGTGAACCCATAGACGGCAGCCCACCAGGCTCCTCTGTCCCTGGGATTCTCCAGGCAAGAACACTGGAGTGGGTTGCCATTTCCTTCTCCAATGTGTGAAAGTGATGTCGCTCAATCATGTCTGACTCGTAGCGACTCCATGGACTGCAGCCTACCAGGCTCCTCTATCCATGGGATTTTCTAGGCAAGAGTACTGGAGTGGCTTACCATTGCCTTCTCCGAACATGCTATCTAGGTTGGTCATAACCTTCCTTCGAAGGAGTAACCGTCTTTTAATTTCATGGCTGTAATCAGCATCCGCAGTGATTTTGGAGCCCAAAAAGATAAAGTCTGACACTGTTTCCCCATCTATTTCCCATAAAGTGATGGGACCAGATGCCATTATCTTAGTTTTCGGAACGTTGAGCTCCAAGCCAACTTTTTCACTCTTCTCTTTCACATTCATCAAGAGGCTTTTTAGTTCCTCTTCACTCTCTACCATAAGGGTGGTATCATCTGCATCTCTGAGGTTATTGATATTTCTCCTGGCAATCTTGAATCCAGCTTGTGCTTCTTCCAGCCCAGCGTTCCTCATGATGTGCTCTGCATATAAGTTAAATAAGCAGGGTGACAATATACAGCCTTGACGTACTCCTTTTCCTATTTGGAACCAGTCTGTTGTTCCATGTCCAGTTCTAACTGTTGCTTCCTGACCTGCATACAGGTTTCCCAAGAGGCAAGTCAGGTGGTCTGGTATTCCCATCTCTTTCAGAATGTTCCACAGTTTATTGTGATCCACACAGTCAAAGGCTTTGGGATAGTCAATAAACAGAAATAAATGTTTTTCTGGAACTCTGTTGCTTTTATGATCCAGCAGATGTTGTCAATTTGATCTCTGGTTCCTCTGTCTCTTCTAAAACCAGCTTGAACATCTAGAAGTTCATGGTTCACGTATTGCTGAAGCCTGGCTTGGAGAATTTTGAGCATGACTTTACCAGCATGTGAGATGAGTGCAATTGTGCGGTTTTGAGCATTCTTTGTCATTGCCTTTATTAGGGATTGGACTGAAGACTGATCTTTTCCAGTCCTGTGGCCACTGCTGAGTTTTCCAAATTTGCTGGCATTCTGAGTGCAACACTTTCACAGAATCATCTTTCAGGATTTGAAATAGCTCAACTTGAATTCCATCACCTCCACTAGCTTTGTTCGTGGTGATGCTAAGGCCCACTTGACTTCACATTCCAAGATGTCTGGCTCTAGATGAGTGAACACGCCATCATGATTATCTTGGTCGTGAAGATCTTTTCTGTACAGTTCTGTGTATTCTTGCCAACTCTTCTTAATATTTTCTGCTTCTGTTAGGTCCATACCATTTCTGTCCTTTATCGAGCCCATCTTTGCATGAAATGTTCCCTTGGTATCTCTAATTTTCTTGAAGAGATCTCTTGTTTTTCCTATTCTGTCCCTGGTCCTTTATGAGTAGAAGTGATATCTGTAAGGAAGAATGTCAGTATCTTGTCAGGATTGTGAATTTGATCAATTGAATATAAACAGCAGCAGCATATATATGATAAAAAGAGAGATTCTCCTCTATATGTGTAATAAAGGTAAGTGTTTTTGTGACTTCATTTATCTGTGGAAATGGTTGAGTCAATGATGGGTCAGATTTAGAGTTCTGAATAGGTAGGCAAGGTTTGGGGCAGGGTGAGTTATACGAAGGGTATTCACGTGAAGTTTGGACCGTAAAAGAAGAGGGAGTAAAATAATGATGTGACGTCTCATGACTAAGGGGTGAAAATGATAAAAATAAGAATCCAGGTGTAGAAACCAATTCGGGTTGGTGTGAACTCTATGAAATCTCTCTGTAGCCAAAGATCGGTTATAAAGTCAAGGAGTAAGGGGAGATCACTAACAGTGGTGTTTCCAGGAAAGGTAAGGGCTTGTGTTACTATGTGAAGGAAAGTGGATAATGAATTCATCTAGGTTGATCACAGTAAGAGGAGGGCCACGCCCATAAAAACAAGAACTATGGAGAAGTAAGTAAAACAGAGGGAAAGCTTTTGAATGATAGTCCACTCAGGGGGAGACACAGAGTAAACTCCTATTGTGAATTAGTTCAGTTCAGTTCAGTCGCTCAGTCGTGTCCGACTCTCCACGACCCCATGAATCACAGCATGCCAGGCCTCCCTGGCCATCACCAACTCCCAGAGTTCACTCAAACTCATGTCCACAGAGTCGGTGATGCCATCCAGCCATCTCATTCTCTGTCGTCCCGTTCTCCTCCCGCCCCCAACCTTTCCCAGCATCAGAGTCTTTTCCAGTGAGTCAACTTGTCACATGAGGTGGCCAAAGTATTGCAGTTTCAGCTTTAGCATCATTCCTTCCAATGAACACCCAGGATTGATCTCCCTTAGAATGGACTGGTTGGGTCTCCTTGCAGTCCAAGGGACTCTCAAGAGTCTTCTCCAACACCACAGTTCAAAAGCATCGATTCTTCGGCAATCAGCTTTCTTCACAGTCCAACTCTCACATCCATACATGACCACGGGAAAAACCACAGCCTTGACTAGACAGACCTTTGTTGGCAAAGTATTGTGAATAGGGTAAGGGAAATTCCATTCCAATTAGTAACCAATTAGTAACTGTTTTTGTTTTACTTATCAATATTTGCTTTTGGCTGTTCTGTTTTTTCTGGAATTCGAACCAAGCCTGGTGAGTCCCAGAACAGTGCTGGTGTAGCGAGGAGTTCTGAGCAGGTTTCTCAAGAGGCAGGTCAGGTCTTCTGGTATTCCCATCTCTTTCAGAATGTTCCACAGTTTATTGTGATCCACACAGTCAAAGGCTTTGGCATAGTCAATGAAGCAGAAATAGATGTTTTTCTGGAACTCTCTTGCTTTCTCCATGATCCATCAGATGTTGGCAATTTAATCTCTGGTTCCTCTGCCTTTTCTAAAACCAGCTTGAACATCTGGAAGTTCACAGTTCACATATTGCTGAAGCCTGGCTTGGAGAATTTTGAGCATGACTTTACTAGCGTGTGAGATGAGTCCAACTGTGCGGTAGTTTGAGCATTCTTTGGCATTGCCTTTCTTTTGGATTGGAATGAAGACTGACCTTTTCCAGTCCTGTGGCCATTGCTGAGTTTTCCAAATTTGCTGGCATATTGAGTGCAGCACTTTTACAGCATCATTTTTCAGGATTTGAAATAGCTCAATTGGAATTCCATCACCTCCACTAGCTTTGTAGGGCAAACCACTAGACCATTCAGATATGACCTAAATCAAATCCCTTATGATTATACAGTGGAAGTGAGAAATAGATTTAAGGGACTAGATCTGATTGATAGAGTGCCTGATGAACTCTGGACAGAAGTTCGTGACATTGTACAGGACACAGGGACCAAGACCATCCCCATGGAAAAGAAATGCAAAAAAGCAAAATGGCTGTCTGGGGAGGCCTTACAAATAGCTGTGAAAAGAAGAGAAGCGAAAAGCAAAGGAGAAAAGGAAAGATATAAGCACCTGAATGCAGAGTTCCAAAGAACAGCAAGGAGAGATAAGAAAGCCTTCCTCAGCGATCAATGCAAAGAAATAGAGGAAAACAACAGAATAGGATAAACAAGAGATCTTTTCAAGAAAATTAGAGATATCAAGGGAACATTTCATGCAAAGATGGGCTCAATAAAGGACAGAAATGGTATGGACCTAACAGAAGCAGAAGATATTAAGAAGAGGTGGCAAGAATACACAGAAGAACTGTACAAAAAAGATCTTCACGACGAAGATAATTACGATGGCGTGATCACTCACCTGGAACCAGATATCTTGGAATGTGAAGTCAAGTGGGCCTTAGAGAGCATCACTACGAACAAAGACGCTTACTCCTTGGAAGGAAAGTTATGACCGACCTAGATAGCATATTAAAAAGCAGAGACATTACTTTGCCAACAAAGGTCCGTCTAGTCAAGGCTATGGTTTTTCCCGTGATCATGTATGGATGTGAGAGTTGGACTGTGAAGAAAGCTGATTGCCGAAGAATTGATGCTTTTGAACTACGGTGCTGGAGAAGACTCCTTAGAGTCCCTTAGACTGCAAGGAGATCCAACCAGTCCATTCTAAAGGAGATCAATCCTGGGTGTTCACTGGAAGGACTGATGCTAAAGCTGAAACTCCAATACTTTGGCCACCTCATGCGACGAGTTGACTCACTGGAAAAGAGTCTGATGCTGGGCAGGATTGGGGGTGGGAGGAATCGGGGACGACAGAGAATGAGATGGCTGGATGGCATCACCGACACAATGGAGGTGGGTTTGAGTGAACTCCGGGAGTTGGTGATGGACAGGGAGGCCTGGCATGCTGTGATTCATGGGGTCGCAAAGAGTCGGACACGACTGAGCGACTGAACTGAACTGAACTGAACTGGGCTCCATACAGGTGATGAGAGTCGGGGCCTGGGGCCCTGGGCACCTTCAGTCTTCAGCAGCGAGTCTGAGGAGGCTGGGCAGATCTGGGTCAGAGGACTCCTGCTCAGGACCAGGAGGGGATGTCCGGATCCCTGGAGGGAGATTTGGGCAGTTGACCTTTCAAAGTCCCTTTATGGCACAGCTGGTGCATGGACCTGGAGGGGGCCTTGGCTTTAGGCATGAGCTGGCCCAGTGGCCTTCTTTGCCGCCTTTGAAGCAGGACCAGATGGCTTCCTTTCTTTATTGGTTGATGGAGACTTGGAGCCATGTCGGCCAGTGGCTAAAAGGTGGTATTTGGCCTGATCTTGTTGGACCTTCTCTAGCTTTGTCTGTTCTTCCTGGTTATTGAAAATCTCAAAGGCTAAATTTAAAAGGTCTCGTTGAGGGGTTTGAGGGCCTTCTTTTGCCTTTTTTGTTTATTTTGGGTATCTGGGGACAACTGGGAGATAAAATACATTTTAAGGACAAGGGTACCCTCTGCTGAAGTGGGGTCTAATTTTATATATTTTTGTAGCACTTCTGTTAACCTGACTAGACATTGTGCCTGGTTTTCGTCTAGTCTTCGAGTTATTTCCCAGAGCTTATCAAAGTTGACGGCTTTATGCCCCGCCTTTTGAAGGCCCACAATGAGGCAAACAATCATATGATTATGGACTGCTAAAAGCAGAGACATTACTTTGCCAACCAAGGTCCGTCTAGTCAAGGCAATGGTTTTTCCCGTGGTCATGTATGGTTGTGAGAGTTGGACTGTGAAGAAGGCTGATCGCCGAAGTATTGATGCTTTTGAACTGTGGTGTTGGAGAAGACTCTTGAGAGTCCCTTATACTGCAAGGAGATCCAACCAGTCCATTCTAAAGGAGATCAATCCTGGATGTTCATTGGAGGGACTGATGCTAAAGCTGAAACTGCAATACTTTGGCCACCTCATGCGACGAGTTGACTCACTGGAAAAGACTCTGATGCTGGGAAAGGTTGGGGGTGGGAGGAGAAGGGGACGACGGAGAATGAGATGGCTGGATGGCATCACCGACTCTGTGGACATGAGTTTGAGTGTACTCCGGGAGTTGGTGATGGACAGGGAGGCCTGGCGTGCTGTGATTCATGGGGTCGCGGAGAGTCGGACACGACTGAGCGACTGAACTGAACTGAACTGATCCAGGTCTCCCTGCCTGATAATCCCAGTTGGGATCATATTAGGGAACAGCTGTCGCCCCTACAGGCTTAGTGTTGTCTGTCCTCTGTATCTCATCAGCATCCGCCTGAGAGTTCTGCCATACTTGTTCCTTCTCTTCTAAGAGAAGAGTGGAGGAAAGTATGATGTAAACATCATGCCAGGTTAAGTCGTAAGACTGGGTAAGATACTTGAATTCTTTTAGATAATTATCAGGGCCTGTAGAGAAGAAGCCAAAATACTTTTCAATCTGAAATAGATCAGTGAGGGAGAATGGGACATGAACCCAAACAATGCCTCCTGTTCCAGCTACTTCCCCTAAAGGGAGGAGTGGAGCATGGAAGGAGTGGGGTCCTGCGGTGAAGTTTCCTATTTTAAATTTCTTTGGGACCAGGTATGGGGAGAGGATCTAGGGAGGTCGGGATAAAGCCTTGGGACCCTCAGGGTATAGGGTGGGGCTGAGGTCTCAGAGCTTACCTCAGGCACTGGCTGGGGAGGGGGATTGGGAACTTTGGAGTCCCCTGTGCTTGAGAAAGGTGTGAAGTGATATCTCATTGTAGTTTTGATTTGCGTTTCTCTAATAGTGAGGGATGTTGAGCATCTTTTCATGTGTTAGCCATCTGTATGTCTTCTTTGGAGAAATGTCTGTTTAGGTCTTTATCCCACTTTTGATTGGGTTGTTTGTCTTTCTGGTATTGAGTTATATGAGCTGCATGTATATTTTGAAATCAATCCTCTGACAGTGGTTTCATTTGCTATTATTTTCTCCCATTCTGAGGGTTGTCTTTTCACCTTGCTTATAGTTTCCTTTGCTGTGCAAAAGCTTTAAAGTTTCATCAGTTCCCAGTTGTTTATTTTTGTTTTTATTTCCATTACTCTAGGAGGTGGGTCATAGAGGATCTTGCTTAGATTTATGTTATCGAGTGTTCTGCCTATGTTTTCCTCTAAAAGTTTGATCGTTTCTGATCGTACATTTAGGTCTTTAATCCATTTTGAGTTTATCTTTGTGGTTAGGAATTGTTCTCATTTCATTTTTTTAAATGTAGCTGTCCAGTTTTCCCCAGCACCACTTATTTAAGAGACTGTCTTTGCCCCATTGTATATTCTTGCCTCCTTTGTCAAAAATAAGGTACCCATAGTGCATGGGTTTATTTCTGACCTTTCTATCTTGTTCCATTGGTCTATATTTCTGTTTTTGTGCCAGTACCATATTGTCTTGATGACTGTAGCTTCGTAGTATAACCTGAAGCCAGGAAGCTTGATTCCTCCAGCTCCATTCTTCATTCTCAAGACCGTTTTGGCTATTCAGGTTCTTTTTTCTTTCCATATGAATTAGTGGAATTTTTTGTTCTAGTTCTGTGAGAAATGCCATTGGTAATTTGATAGGAATTGCATTAAATTGGTAGATTGCATTTGGTAGTATCATCATTTTCACAATATTGATTCTTCCTACCCAAGAACATGGAATATCTCCCCATATGTTTATGCCATCTTTGATTACTTTAATTAGTGTCTTATAATTTTCTGTGTTCAGTACTTTTGTTGCCTTAGATAGGTTTATTCCTAGATATTTAATTCTTTTTGTTGTAGTGGTAAATGGGACTGATTCCTTAATTTCTCTTTCTGATTTTTCATTGTTAGTATATAGAAATGCAAGTGATTTCTGTGTATTGATGTTGTATCCTGCAACTTTACTAAATTCACTGATTAGCTCTGGTAATTTTCTGATACTATCTTTAGTGTGTTCTATGAGATTCTTAAGGAGATCAATCCTGGATGTTCATTGGAGGGACTGATGCTAAAGCTGAAACTGCAATACTTTGGCCACCTCATGCGACGAGTTGACTCACTGGAAAAGACTCTGATGCTGGGAAAGGTTGGGGGCGGGAGGAGAAGGGGATGACGGAGAATGAGATGGCTGGATAGCATCACCGACTCTGTGGACATGAGTTTGAGTGTACTCCGGGAGTTGGTGATGGACAGGGAGGCCTGGCGTGCTGTGATTCATGGGGTCGCAGAGAGTCGGACACGACTGTGCGACTGAACTGAACTGAACTGAACTGAACTGTGCTTGAGAAGGAGGGAGGGAGGAGGGGATGTAAGGCTGAGGTTGTGGAACTGTATCTGGAGTGGTTGCAAGGGGATTGGGAGGGAAAGGGGGTGGGATGCAGTAGGAGGGGTCGAAGGAAGAAGAAGAAAAATCTGAACAGGCATCAGGAAACATTGTATTAGGAGAATGTGACCCAGAATGGGCTAAGAGTATTTGAGAAATAGAACAGGATTCAGAGAGAGAGAGTAGAGAGCAGAGAGCAAAGAAAACCTGAACTTAAGGGATTTCTAACCACTTGCCATTCAGTGGCAGAAGTTATCGAGGTTCCGTAGAGTATTATAATCAAGAGTTCCATTTTCAGGCCAGTGGGAGCTGTTATCAAGTCTGTATTGCAGCCAGTGTTAGAATAGTAAATAAGTCTTTTTGGTCTTATTTCCCCTTGGAAGCCCACAGCTTTTAGGTTTCAGAGAAGGCATTCTAGAGGAGTAGATTTTGAGGGTTTGGATTGAGAATTTCCCATTGTGGCCGAATAGGGAAGTTAGACGAGGGCGAGAAAACGCAAGGAGAAAGGTCCAAGAGAAAAGGCGTCCCCATTCTCAGGACTTTCTCAGAGAGTAGTAACAGTGGATGAAATGTGGGCCAGTGTGTGGATGTCAGTCCAGCAAGGCAAGTGGAGAATCCCATCTTGGAGCTCATCTTAGTTTCTCGGCAAGATCCAAGGAAGGGGAACACTGGAGGTGGGCTTGTGAGAGGAGCCACAGTTGTGGTGGATCTTCCCTCCCGGGTTTCAGCACCAAAATGAAAGGCGAGTACAGAGAAAAAGAGAACACGCCAGGCAGTCAGGCAAGAAAAGGGAAATGTATTAGAGGGAAAAGAGAGGGTGACTGGCCCTTAAGGAGAACCAGTGTCCTCCCTTTCTTATACCCCACCAATGAAAAATTCTCTGAAGGGAAGGTCACATAGCTGGAGGTCTGGAATCTGGTGGTCTTGCAGCTTTGAGAAGATAGGCGCCAGTGAGTTAACAGGATGCCATTTGGGCAATCTGATCAATCTCAAGGATCACTGTGATTTATTCCTTGTTTGCGAGGTCGACAACCATCTTATCAGTGAGATGCCATGGGACCCTATCACAGTCCATCTCATCAGACAGTAATACTGGCTTAAAGATATAAATAAAGGTTTAAAGATATAGTTACAGTTTCTTACTTAGGGATCATTTCTGCATCTGGCACCTGCAGCCCTAGTTACAGGATCACTGAATCAGATAGGAAAAAAGAAAGTTGCAATAACTGGGGGAAGCATTGTATAGTTGTTCCAGCACCCTCCTCTATATCCCTTTCCTGCAAATTCCCCCCAAAAAAACGTAAGAATCTATCAAATGAGAATCATATCTTGCCCCTTCTCCCACTGAATGTGAACTCACATGCATGAAGGTGTGTAAAACTGAGCTATCATGCTTTTTGTTGTTGTTATTGTTTAGTCACTAAGTCATGTCCAACTCTTTGCAACCCCATGGACTGTAGCCCTCAAGGCTCCTTTGTCCATGGGATTCTCCAGACAAGAATACTGGAGTGGATTGCCATTTCCTTCTCCAGGGTATCTTCCCAACCCAGGCACCAAACCTGAAACTCTTGCATTGGCAGGTGGATTCTTTACCACTGAGCCACCAAGGAAGCCCTTTCATGCCTTTACCTCCACTCATTTTAGACAACTGCTGTTTTAATTAACTGTTCCAATTTTCTACCAAATCACTATTCTGAGGATGATATACAGTATGATATGACCACTTGATATAATGTCTGTTTAATCACTGTTGAACCCTATCAACTATAAAATGATTCTTGGCTGAAGAAATGTAACTTGATGGTCTTAATTGGTATAATATCTTCTGTTTCAATCCTTTATAGAGTTTTAAAAATTTGTATCTACCATCTGTCAGGACCTATTTAAGACTATTTTAAGGCTACCAGTGGACTTCCCAGGTGGCACTAGTGGTAAAGAATCCACCTGCCAATGCAGGAAATGCAAGAGATGAGGATTTGATCCCTAGGTTGGGAAGATCCTCAGGAGTGGGAAATGGCAACCCTTTCTTGCCTGGAAAATTGCATGGACAGAGGATAGCTTGCCAGGCTACACCATGGGGTTGCAAAGAGTCAGACATGACTGAGAAACTGAGCACAAGGCTACCAGTAGTAGTCTGATGTAGTGTAGATGCCAGCTATGTAGGGCCTTCCCCGCCCCCCTTCCAGGGAACTTGCTCCATTTTCATCTGTAGATTTTCCCTCTCTGGAAGATGGGATAGTTCTTGCTGGCATTTTGTACCTCAGAATATGCAAGTAGGATGTATTAATGATCAGCTATCTCTGCATTGCTGCAGCTACCCTATGTCCACTCATTTTATGGACCCAGGTGGCCGCCTCAAACATGGGCATCAGAATGTGCTTTTGCTGATTCCAATCACTTTATGATTTTTTTAAAAACTTATTTTAATTGGAGGTTAATTACAATATCGTGGTGATTTTTGCCATACATCGACATGAATCAGCCACGGGTATACATGTGTCACCCCCCCATTCTGAAACCCCCTCCCATCTCCCTCCCCACCCCAGTCCTCTGCATTCTCCTAGAGCACTGGTTTTGAGTGTCCTGCTTCATGCATTAAACTTGCACTTGTCATCTATTTTACATATGGTAATGTACACGTTGCAATGCTATACTCTCAGATCATCCCACCCTTGTCTTCTCCCACACAGTTCAAAAGTCTGTTATTTACATCTGTGTCTCTTTTTCTCTTTTACATATAGGGTCATTGTTACCATCTTTCTAAATTCCATATATGTGTGTTAACATACTGTATTAGTTTTTCTCTTTCTGACTTACTTCAGTCTGTATAATAGGCTCCAGTTTCATCCACCTCATTAAAACGACTCAAATGTGTTCTTTTTTTATAGCTGAGTAATATTCCATTGTGTATATGTACCACAACCTCTTTACCCATTCATCTGCCGATGAACATCTAGGTTGCTTCCATGTCCTGCTGCTGCTAAGTCACTTCAGTGGTGTCCGACTCTGTGCGACCCCATAGACGGCAGCCCACCAGGCTCCCCCGTCCCTGGGATTCTCCAGGCAAGAACACTGGAGTGGGTTGCCATTTCCTTCTCCAATGCGTGAAAGTGAAAAGTTAAAGTGAAGTCTCTCAGTCTTGTCCGACTCTTCGCGACCCCATGGACTGCAGCCTACCAGGCTCCTCCATCCATGGGATTTTCCAGGCAAGAGTACTGGAGTGGGTTGCCACTGCTTTCTCCGTTCCATGTCCTGGCTATTGTAAACACTGTGGCAATGAACACTGGGGTATATGTGTCTCTTTCAATTCTGGTTTCCCCGGTGTGTATGCCCAGCAGTGGGATTGCTGGGTTGTATGGGTGTTCTATTTCCAGTTTTTTAAGGAATCTCCACACTGTTCTCCATAGTGGCTGTACTAGTTTGCATTCCCACCAATAGTGTAAGAGGGCTCCCTTTTCTCCACACCCTCTCCAGCATTTATTATTTGTAGACATTTTGATGAAAGCCATTCTGATCGGCGTGAGAGTCACCTTATGATTTGAGAAGGAAATTCTTCAGTGTGCCTCTTAAATTCCTATAATGATTTCCATATGGCTGTGACATATTGGGATTTCCAGGTGGCTCAGTGCTAAAGAATCTGCCTGCCAGTTCAGGAGACATGAGTTCCACCCCTAGGTTGGGAAGATTCCTTGGAGAAGGAAATGGCAATTCACTCCAGTATTCTTGCCTGGAAAACTCCATGGACAGAGGGGCCTGGAGGGGGCAGTCCGTGGGATCACAAAGAATCAGACACGACTGAGTGACTGAGCACCCCCACGTGTGAGGCATACAGGAATCATTTGAGTCCAATTGTTCATTACCCAACTTCCTGACCATATAGCCAAGCCATTGGCCACCTCCCTATTCCATCTATCCCACCACTGTCTCAGAATAAACCCAAACTTTTGCAATTTTATTGCTATTCAATTCTTCTATCACAGCAGAGGAAAGATCATGGATTCTGCCCATTGTGCTGATTTATTTTTATCTTCTTAAATCAGAGCTTTTCCATCAGTACATTACACAGGAGCAGCCTTCTGAAGATGCTTCCCATCCACCTTGTAACTGACAACCATAAACCAACCAGCTATGTGTTGATCAATTGAAAGCTATGCATGGGGTACCACCCATGAGATAACAGGGTAAGTGCCAATTAGTAAATCAATAATTGTCTCTCAAACAGTGTGTAGTATATTTCCATGTTGGGAAACTTTCTGGTCTAAATTTCCAGCAGTCACTGCTGGGCAGCTCTCATGGGCTTTGCCATAAGCTTTAATCTGCATAAGTGCAAGTTGCAGATATTTCTAAAATCATATCTGAGTGTCTATCATAAGGGCTCAAAGTAACTGATTCAGCTTTTTATCCATTTCAGATATAGCCTGGTGTTTATTAGGTCCCTATTCCGGCCCGGGCGCAACGAGCCACGCAAAGAGGTGCGGCCGTGAGGAGCTACCCCACGCCTGAGGCCAGGGCCGGCGGCCGAGAGGAGCTACCCCACGTCCAACAGGCGGTGGCTGCGCGGGCGCAGGAGGGCCGAGAGGAGCTACTCCGCGTTCAAGGTCAGGAGGGGGGGCCTTGAGGAGATACCCCTCGTCCAAGGTAAGGTACAGCAGCTGCACTTTGCTGGAGCGGCTGTGAAGAGATTTTCCACGACCAAGGTAAGAGAAACCGAAATAAGACGGTAGGTATTACTAGGGGGCACCAGAGGGCAGACAAACTGAAATCATGATCACAGGAAACTAGCTGATCTAATCACATGGACCACAGCCGAATGTGGTCCCCTGGAGAAGGGAATGGCAAACCACTTCAGTATACTTGCCTTGAGAACCCCGTGAACGGTAACAAAGGGCAAAATGATAGGATACTGAATGAGGAATTCCCCAGGTCGGTAGGTGCCCAGTATGCTACTGGAGCTCAGTGGAGAAATAACTATAGAAGGAATAAAGGGATGGAGCAAAAGCAAAACCAATACCCAGTTGTGGATGTGACCAATGATAGAAACAAGGTCCGGTGCTGTAAAGAGCAATATTGCATAGGAACCTGGAATGTTAGGTCCATGAATCAAGGCAAATTGGAAGTGGTCAAACAGGAGATGGCAAGAGTGAATGTCGACATTCTAGGAATCAGTGAACTAAAATGGACTGGAATGGGTGAATTTAACTCGGATGACCATTATATCTACTACTGTGGGCAGGAATCCCTTAGAAGAAATGGAGTAGCCATCATGGTAAACAAAAGAGTCCGAAATGCAGTACTTGGATGCAATCTTAAAAATGACAGGATGATTTCTGTTTGTTTCCAAGGCAAACCATTCAATATTACAGTAATCCAGGCCTATGCCCCAACCAGTAATTCTGAAGAAGCCGAAGTTAATCGGTTCTATGAAGACCTACAAGACCTTTTAGAACTAACACCCAAAAAAGATGTCCTTTTCATTATAGGGGACTGGAATGCAAAAGTAGGAAGTCAAGAAACACCTGGAGTAACTGGCAAATTTGGCCTTGGAGCACGGAATGAAGCAGGGCAAAGGCTAATAGAGTTTTGTCAAGAGAATGCACTGGTCATAGCAAACACCCTCTTCCAACAACACAAGAGAAGACTCTACACATGGACATCACCAGATGGTCAACACCGAAATCAGATTGATTATATTCTTTGCAACCAAAGATGGAGAAGCTGTATACAGTTAGCGAAAACAAGACCAGGAGCTGACTGTGGCTCGGATCATGAACTCCTTATTGCGAAGTTCAGACTTAAATTGAAGAAAGTAGGGAAAACCACTAGACCATTCAGATATGACCTCAATCAAATCCCTTATGATTATGCAGTGGAAGTGAGAAATAGATTTAAGGGACTGGATCTGATTGATAGAGTGCCTGATGAACTCTGGACGGAGGTTCGTGACATTGTACAGGAGACAGGGACCAAGACCATCCCCATGGAAAAGAAATGCAAAAGAGCGAAATGGCTGTCTGAGGAGGCCTTACAAATAGCTGTAAAAAGAAGAGAGGCGAAAAGCAAAGGAGAAAAGGAAAGATATAAGCATCTGAATGCAGAGTTCCAAAGAATAGCAAGGAGAGATAAGAAAGCCTTCCTCAGTGATCAATGCAAAGAAATAGAGGAAAACAACAGAAAAGGAAAAACAAGAGACCTCTTCAAGAAAATTAGAGATTCCAAGGGAACTTTTCATGCAAAGATGAGCTCGATAAAGGACAGAAATGGTATGGACCTAACAGAAGCAGAAGATATTAAGAAGAGGTGGCAGGAATACACAGAAGAACTGTACAAAAAAGATCATCACGACCAAGATAGTCACGATAATGTGATCACTGACCTAGAGCCAGACATCTTGGAATGTGAAGTCAAGTGGGCCTTAGAAAGCATCACTACGAACAAAGCTAGTGGTGGTGATGGAATTCCAGTTGAGCTATTTCAAGTCTTGAAAGATGATGCTGTGAAAGTGCTGCACTCAATATGCCAGCAGATTTGGAAAACTCAGCAGTGGCCACAGGACTGGAAGAGGTCAGTCTTCATTCCAATCCCAAAGAAAGGCAATGCCAAAGAATGCTCAAACTACCGCACAATTGCACTCATCTCACACGCTAGTAAAGTCATGCTCAAAATTCTCCAAGCCAGGCTTCAGCAGTATGTAAACCGTGAACTCCCAGATGTTCAAGCAGGTTTTAGAAAAGGCAGAGGCACCAGAGATCAAATTGCCAACATCCGCTGGATCATGGAGAAAGCAAGAGAGTTTCAGAAAAACATCTATTTCTGCTTCATTGACTATGCCAAAGCCTTTGACTGTGTGGATCACAATAAACTGTGGAACATTCTGAAAGAGATGGGAATCCCAGACCACCTGACCTGCCTCTTGAGAAACCTGTATGCAGGTCAGGAAGCAACAGTTAGAACCGGTCATGGAACAACAGACTGGTTCCAAATAGGAAAAGGAGTGCGTCAAGGTTGTATATTGTCACCTTGCTTATTTAACTTATATGCAGAGTACATCATGAGGAATGCTGGTCTGGAAGAAGCACAAGCTGGAATCAAGATTGCTGGGAGAAATATCAATAACCTCAGATATGCAGATGACACTACCCTTATGGCAGAAAGTGAAGAGGAACTCAAAAGCCTCTTGATGAAAGTGAAAGAGGAGAGTGAAAAGGTTGGCTTGAAGCTCAACATTCAGAAAACAAAGATCATGGCATCTGGTCCCATCACTTCATGGGAAATAGATGGAAAAACAGTGGAAACAGTGTCAGACTTTTTTTTTTTGGGCTCCAAAATCACTGCAGATGCTGATTGCAGCCATGAAATTAAAAGACGCTTGCTCCTTGGAAGGAAAGTTATGACCAACCTTGATAGTATATTAAAAAGCAGAGACATTACTTTGCCGACCAAGGTCCGTCTAGTCAAGGCAATGGTTTTTCCCGTGGTCATGTATGGATGTGAGAGTTGGACTGTGAAGAAAGCTGATCGCCGAAGAATCGATGCTTTTGAACTGTGGTGTTGGAGAAGACTCTTGAGAGTCCCTTATACTGCAAGGAGATCCAACCAGTCCATTCTAAAGGAGATCAATCCTGGATGTTCATTGGAGGGACTGATGCTAAAGCTGAAACTCCAATACTTTGGCCACCTCATGAGACGAGTTGACTCACTGGAAAAGACTCTGATGCTGGGAAAGGTTGGGGGCGGGAGGAGAAGGGGACGACGGAGAATGAGATGGCTGGATGGCATCACCGACTCTGTGGACATGAGTTTGAGTGTACTCCGGGAGTTGGTGATGGACAGGGAGGCCTGGCGTGCTGTGATTCATGGGGTCGCGGAGAGTCGGACACGACTGAGCGACTGAACTGAACTGAACTGATTCAAACATGTGGAGAAGGCAATGGCAAGCCACTCCAGTACTCTTGCCTAGAAAAATCCCATGGACGGAGGAGCCTGGTGGGCTGCAGTCCATGGAGTCGCTACAAGTCAGACATGACTGAGCGACTTCACTTTCACTTTTCACTTTCACACATTGGAGAAGGAAATGGCAATCCACTCCAGTGTTCTTGCCTGGAGAATCCCAGGGACGGGAGGGCCTGGTGCACTGCCGTCTGTGGGGTCACACAGAGTCGGACACGACTGAAGTGACTTAGCAGCAGCAGCAGCAGCATTCAAACATGATCTTCTTACAGATGGTTTTATGGGATTGCAGCTAGCAGTATTCCCAAAGGTGGAATATTCAAAATTCAAAAGACCCAACCAGGTGCTGCATTTCTTTCTTATTTCCAGAGAAAGACTATGAGAGCATTTTACTTTTAGTTAGCTATGGAATGTCTCAGCGAATCCTATAAACCCATATATCTTTGTTCAAAATAAAGTAGCACCTGTCAAAGGACAATATCAAGTCACTTTCAGACATCCAAGGACTGGAAAATTACTGACGACATGAAGTTACAGATTCTCAGAAAACACACATCCTAGGCCATCCCCAAGAAAAAGAAATGCAAGAAAGCAAAATGGCTGTCTGAGGAGGCCATACAAATAGCTGTAAAAAGAAGAGAAGCGAAAAAGCAAAGGAGAAAAGGAAGGATATACCCATTTGAATGCAGAGTTCCAAATAATAGCAAGGAGAGATAAAAAAGCCTTCCTCAGCAATCAATGCAAAGAAACAGAGGAAAACAATAGAATGGGAAAGACTAGAGATCTCTTCAAGAAAATCAGAGATACCAAGGGAACATTTCATGCAAAGAGGGGCTCAATAAAAGACAGAAATGGTATGGACCTAACAGAAGCAGAAGATATTAAGAACAGGTGGCAACAATACACAGAACTGTACAAAGAAGATTTTCACAACCTAGATAATCACTATGGTGTGATCACTCACACTCAGCTGGAGCCAGACATCTTGGAATGTGAAGTCAAGTGGGCCTTAAGAAGCATCACTACGAACAAAGCTAGTGGAGGTGATGGAATGCCAGTTGAGCTATTTCAAATCCTGAAAGATGATGCTGTAAAAGTGCTGCACTCAATATGTCAGCAAATTTGGAAAACTCATCAGTGGCTACAGGACTGGAAAAGGTAAGTTTTTATTCCAATCCCAAAGAAAGACAATACCAAAGAATGCTCAAATTACCACACAATTGCACTCATCTCACATGCTAGTAAAGTCATGCTCAAAATTCTCCAAGCCAGGCTTCAGTCATACGTGAACTATGAACTTCCAGATAGTCAAGCTAGTTTTAGAAAAGGCAGAGGAACCAGAGATCAAATTGCCAACATCCGCTGGATCATGGAAAAAGCAAGAAATTTCCAGAAAATCTTCTATTTCTGCTTTACTGACTATTCCAAAGCCTTTGACTGTGTGGATCACAATAAACTGTGGAACATTCTGAAAGAGATGGGAATCCCAGACCACCTGACCTGCCTCTTGAGAAACCTGTATGCAGGTCAGGAAGCAACAGTTAGAACTGGACATGGAACAACAGACTGGTTCCAAATAGGAAAAGGAGTACATCTAGGCTGTATAATGTCACCCTACTTATTTAACTTATATGCAGAGTACATAATGAGAAACGCTGGACTGGAGAAAGCACAAACTGGAATCAAGATTGCCAGGAGAAATATCAATAACTTCAGATATGCAGATGACACCATCCTTATGGCAGAAAGTGAAGAAGAACTAAAGAGCCTCTTGATGAAAGTGAAAGAGGAGAGTGAAAAAGTTGGCTTAAAACTCAACATTCAGAAAACTAAGATCATGGCATCCGGTTCTATCACGTCATGGCAAATAGATGGGGAAACAGTGGTAACAGTGGCTGACTTTATTTTGGGGGACTCCAAAATCACTGCAGATGGTGATTGCAGCCATGAAATTAAAAGAAGCTTGCTCTTTAGAAAGAAAGTTATGACTAACCTAGACAGCATATTGAAAAGCAGAGACATTACTTTGTCAACAAAGGTCCGTGTAGTTAAGGATATTGTTTTCCCATGTTCATGTATGGATGTGAGAGTTGGACTATAAAGAAAACTGAGCACCGAAGAATTGATACTTTTGAACTGTGGTGCTGGAGAAGACTCTTGAGAGTCCCTTGGACTGCAAGGAGATCCAACCAGTCCATCCTAAAGGAGATCAGTCCTGGGTGTTCATAGGAAGGAGTGATGTTGAAGCTGAAACTCCAATACTTTGGCCACCTGATGCGAAGAGCTGACTCACTTGAAAAGACCCCGATGCTGTGAAAGATTAAGGGGAGGAGGAGCAAGTAACGATAGAGGATGAGATGGTTGGATGGCATCACTGACTCGATGGACATGGGTTTGTGTGGACTCCGGTAGTTGCTGACGGACAGAGAGGCCTGGTGTGCTGCAGTCCTTGGGGTCGCAAAGAGTCGGACACGACTGAGTGACTGAACTGAACTGAACTGACAGAAGCATAGCCAGCCCAGATACAACTGTGAACCACTCCCCCTTTCCTTCACCTTGCCCCTTAAACTCAATAAAAGACTCAAACCTCCACCCTTCAGTGCCAACATCAGTCTATGCGTCTGATCCCTTTCCTCACTTGGCACGTGAATGAAAACTTTCTTTTCTTCCCTTGTTAAAACTTCTGTGGATTTTCACAAGCCACACTGGCTCCCTTAACAGCTCTTTCACATGTTATTCATAAGAAATTCATCATTAAGAAAGTCCCTTAGATTTGCTGGATTTATCAACTAGTCTTTGTTAGTTGTTTGTGTCACCATTGCATTTGAGTGAGTTGTATCTTGCTCTTCAATTTCTGATATTAACATGGCATACTCAATGCGATATGTCATTGCCATTGCACTGTATACGTGCATCAAGTCCAAAACCCAGTTAATCAAATTATGACACTAAGCCAGTGATTTCAGATAATCATGTGGCAATACAATAAATTGTAATTTGAGATCCTTTACACATAAAGAAAAATTGTAACTGACTCATTTCCATGATTAGCACCAAGAAAAAGATGTATTTTCAAAATCAGTCACTGAGGAATCACCTTTTTAACTTGCAGTTTTCACTTTTTTGGACTGATGATGCTAAATGAGATACACTATTCAAACCTTAATAGTTCTATATTTGTCTCCAGGTGTCATCTGTCTGTTCATTGGCTACACAGGGCTATTTAGAGAGAATTTGTTGGTTGTAGTACTCCAGATTCTAACATGTAATTAATTAAAGTGGTAGTCTATTTTTTTCCACCAAATATTCTGCTGCTGCTGCTCAGTCGCTTCAGTCGTGTCCGACTCTGTGCGACCCCATAGACGGCAGCCCACCAGGCTCCCCCGTCCCTGGGATTCTCCAGGCAAGAATACTGGAGTGGGTTACCATTTCCTCCTCCAATGGATGAAAGTGAAAAGTGAAAGTGAATTCACTCAGTCTACACTGTTTCAAATTAACAACCTGGGTGGACTTAGGAAATTCTGTAGGATAGCATTTAACACATCCAATTAATACTGGCCAAAGGGTGAATTTACATTCCTTCTATTCCCATACAAGAAGATAACATGTTCCCCAGCAGACATACATCCTCAGTCATACAGGCAGGAAAAGGAAACGCAGACACTTTACCTAAAGGCCATTCAAACATTTAGTTTTCATTCAAATACTGACCTTAATTCTATCAACCATTGTATCCTCATATCCTCCCATTATAACACTCTGAATCTCATCAATGCTACTTTATTCATCCCATTCCTTATATGTGCTCAGTTGTGTCTGACTCTTTGTGGCCTCATGAACTGTAGCCCACCTGGTTCCTCTGTCCATGGAATTTCCTAGGCAAGAATACTGGAGTGGACTGCCATTTCCTACTCCAGGGGATCTTCCCAACCCAGGGATCAAACCCGCATTTCTTCTATCTCTTTCACTGGCAGGCGGATACTTTACAACCAGCACCACCTGGGAAGCCCCCATGCCGTTCCTTAATAACTATTTAAACATTTCTACTTTGATGGAGCAAGTCCCTTGTCTATCCCCCTTTTCTTTCTCTGTTCTTGTGTGAAACACCAATTTCCTTAGCATCTGTGAGACCCATAGGGGGAAGCTGAGATAAATCTGATACAGCTTCTTGGATCATTGCTTGATTGTGTAACAATATTACATGTGGTAACGATGCAAAAGAGTCTCCCTAAATCAAAGCATTTACCATGACCTGGGTAAGAGATGTATTAAGTGGTTGAACCTCCTGATCACTGTAAAGCCAATTCAGCATAGAGTGCATATGCAGCATATCAACTACTTCACCCTAAGAACTCCATTTTGCTTTTAAAAGAAAAGCATTCCCTTTCTCAAAGTAACCAAACTTTATAGTGGCTTCTATTCAGTCCACAGGCTAGCTATCCCCTCAGGAAGAAACTGCTGAATGTTTGGATGGTGTAGAGCCATTTGTTCAATAGGAAGCAGTGGGCCCTGAATCAATCCAAGCATACTCCTCCATTCTGCAACATTCAGCACCAAGGAGACTGTTCCTACATCAGTAACTCACAACCCATTTTTCAGGAAGCTAATGATATTGATCCACAGAAGGAGAAAACTCTTTAATACCCTACCCACTTGTCTCAGTAGTTTCTCATGTTTGCTTCTCCCTGCTACCTGTAATATCTTCCTTTTGACTAGAGGTCAAAGACGTGAAATCTGTTGTTTCAGTACAATTCTTCCCTTTGGTAGCAGCTCTAAGCTAGTAATTGTATCTCAGACTGGCTGGTCTCTGAGCTTAGTGCTAGGATCCACCCCAGCACTCTACTTTCATTTTATCCATTACAGATTAAATTAACCAAAGAATTTTATATTTAGTTTGTTTCTCATTAGTTTTCATTGCCTTGTGTATTTAGGGACTGACTGAAGCACAGCTGCTGTCTCATATAATAGGTGACTCAGTATCCCTTCAAGCATCAAAGATTTGTCATCCATTCTTTCTTTTTCCAAGTAACGTGATTACCATGTTTCAGTGAGTTAAGGTCATTCTACTTCTAATTCCAACTCTTCTGGGCACCACCAAGACCACCCCCCAACTTCATGATTTGCTCGAAGGATTCAAAGAACTCATAAAAATGCTTCCACTCATGGTTATGGTTTTTTATAGTGAAAGAACAGATTAAAATCAGCAAAGGGAAAAGGCATACGAAAAAAAGTGTAGGAGTGAGTAGGTACAAGCTTCCAAATGTCCCTTTCCAGAAGCGTCACATGTGGACACGTCTAATCCTACCAGAAATTATGTGTGCCAATAACAGAATCTCACTTGATCCTTGGAGGCTTTTATTAAAGATAAAGTAGCTGATCACAGCTACTCTAATTCTAGTCCATCCTCCAGAGCAAAAACCGGCATTCACAGTGAATCACATTGTTGGGGCAAACTTATTTGGTCAAATATATACAGCATGGCCCAAGGACTCAGACATATAAAAGCAAAAACTTATCAGGTTGAATATACCAAGGGCTCAGAAGTTATTCCCAGGAACAAGTCAAGGGAAAGTCAGAACACAGGTCCTTCTTTGAAATGTGCATGGTTGGACCACCAAGGTTTGCCGAGGTGACCCTTTCCTGCCCACAATAAAGTTAATGTAAGTAACAAAAATTAATCTTTCCAAATTCATGCCTAATAAATTAAAAATTTTCTAAGGGCCATCACAGAATAAAATGTCCAAATGAGTTTTTCATTCCCATTGTTTTAACAAAAATAATGATTCATTTTCCACCATTTGGTGGAATGATTTCCATTTCCCTTAGGCTGAAAACAAAATCATTAAACAAAATATAGTTGTCCAATAGAATGGGGAAGAAATGAGATTTCTTCAAGTAAATTGGAGAGATCAAGGATGGGCATGATAAAAGACAGAAACAGCAAGGACCTAACAGAAGCAGAAGAGATTAGGAAGAGGTGGCAAGAATACACAGAAGAACTGTACAAAAAAGGTCTTAATGACCTAGATAACCATGATGGTGTGGTCACTCACCTAGAGCCAGATATCCTGGAGTGTGAAGTCAACTGGGTCTTAAGCAGTATTAATACAAACAAAGCTAGTGGAGGTGATGGAATTCCAACTGAGCTATTTTAAATCCTAAAAGATGATGCTGTTAAAGTACTGCACTCATATGTCAGCAAATTTGGAAAGCTCAGCAGTGGCCATAGGACAGGAAAAAGTCAGTTTTCATTCCAATCCCAAAGAAGGGCAATTCCAAAGAATGTTAAAACTACTATACAATTGCCTTCATTTCCCATGTTAGTAAGGTTATGCTAAAACTCCTTCAAGCTAGGCTTCAGCAGTATGTGAACCAAGAACTTTCGACATACAAGCTGGGTTTAGAAAAGGCAGGGGAACCATAGATCAAATTGCCAACATGCATCAGATCATAGAAAAAAAGCAAATGAATTCCAGAAAAAAATCTACTTCTGCTTCATTGGCTATGCAGAAGTCTTTGTCTGTGTGGATCACAACAAACCGTGGGAAATGCTTAAAGATACAGGAATACCAGACCACCCTACCTGTCTCCTGAGAAATCTGTATGCAGGTCAAGCAGCAACAGTTAGAATCTTATGACTGATTCAAAATTGGGAAAGGAGTATGACAAGGCTATATGTTGTCATCCTGTTTAACTTCTATGCAGAGTATATCATGCAAAATGCTGAGCTGGATGAATCACAAGTTGGAATCAATATTGTAGGGAGAAATATCAACAGCCTCAGGTAGGCACATGATACCACTCTGATACAAGAAAGAGAAGAGGAACTAAAGAGCTTCTTGATGAGGGTGAATGAAGAGAGTGAAGAAGCTGGCTTAAAACTCAACATTCAAAAAACTAAGATCATGGTATCTGGTCCCATCACTTCAAGGCAAATAGAAAGGGAAGAAGCGGAAACAGTGACAGATTTTATTTTCTCAGGCTCCAAAATCACTGCAGATGATGACTGCAGCCATGAAATTAAAAGATGCTTGCTCCTTGGAAGAAAAGATATGACAAACCTAGAGAGGTTTGCATATTAAAAAGCAGAGACAGTACTTTGCTGACAAAGATCAGTCTAGTCAAAGCTATGTTTTTTTCCAGTAGTGGTATACAGATGTGAGATCTGGCCCATAAGGAAGGCTGAGAGTCAAAGAATTGATGCTTTCAAACTGTGGTTCTGGCGAAGACTCTTGAGAGGCCCTTGGAGAGCAAGGAGATCAAACCAGTCAACCCTAAAGGAAATCAACCCTGAATGTTCACTGGAAGGTTTGATGGTGAAGCTGGAGCTCCAACATTTTAGCCACCTGACTCGAAGAGCCCATTTATTGGAATGGACCCTGATGCTGGGAAAGACTGAAAGAAAAAGAAGAGAGTAGCTGAGGATGAGATGGTTTGATAGCATCACTGACTCAATGGATATGAATTTGAGCAAATTCCAGGAGACAGTGAAGGATAAGGAAACCTGACATGCTGCAGTCTATGGGGTCTCAAACAGTTGGACGTGACTTAGCTACTGAACAATGACAAGTTTTTCATTATCCAATAAATAGGCATGCCCTGTAAAAGTAATAACTTGAAATCTCTATGATAATAATCCCTATCCAGGTGGTTAGTTAACATATAGCTAACAAAAAAGAAATACCAGGTATGGAGTTCTCTCTAAATGAGAGCATGTTGGGGACTTCCCTGGTGGTCCAGTGGTTAAGGCTCTGTGCTTCCAACACAGGAGGTGTGGGTTCAATCCCTGTTTGTGGAATTAAGATCCCACACACTGCACAGTGAGGCAAAAATAAATAAATAAAAATTAATTAATTAAAGCATGTCCTTAACATGACTCCCAAGAACATTAAGTTACATGGAAAATTTTGTTTTTTCTCATTTTTATCCCAAAGAGCCTATTGCAATTTCAAGCTGTTACCTTGGAGCTTCTTGTATGATGTAGCTTGTGGAAATTAAAAGGCATTTAAAATTTCTGAACAATAAACAGAAAGGAAACTTCTTTTAAAATTACAACAAAAGTAGAGCCCATAATGGCCCTGTATAATGAAAGTATTGATGCTACTTTGGCACCTTACCAACACTATATGAATATTAGAATTTCCTTCTTTAGGTACTAAAATTTCTTGATAATTGTGTATTCAAAATATAGAACAATTTAGAGAGCTTTAAATTCTTCACTAAAGTTTCACTTTATTTCTCCTAATAAGTAACATCAATTTTGTAGGGGATTTTTTAATATATGTCAAAGTTAAAAATGCAAAGAACTAGAGGAAAACAACAGAGTAGGAAAGACTAGAGATCTCTTCAAGAAAATTAGAGATACCAAGGGAACATTTCATGCAAAGATGGGCTCGACAGAAATGGTATGGACCTAACAGAAGCAGAAGATATTAAGAAGAGGTGGCAAGAATACACAGAACTGTACAAAAAAGATCTTCAAGACCAAGATATTCACGACGGTGTGATCACTGAACTAGAACCAGACATCTTGGAATGTGAAGACAAGTGGGCCTTAGAAAGCATCCCTATTAACAAAGCTAGTGGAGGTGATGGAATTCCAGTTGAGCTGTTTCAAATCCTGAAAGATGATGCTGTAAAAGTGCTGCACTCAATATGCCAGCAAATTTGGAACACTCAGCAGTGGCCACAGGACTGGAAAAGGTCAGTCTTTATTCCAATCCCAAAGAAAGGCAATGCCAAAGAATGCTCAAACTACCGCACAATTGCACTCATCTCACATGCTAGTAAAGTCATGCTCAAAATTCTCCAAGCCAGGCTTCAGCAATACGTGAACCGTGAACTTCCATACATTCAAGCTGGTTTTAGAAAAGGCAGAGGAACCAAAGATCAAATTGCCAACATCTGCTGAAACATGGCAAAAGCAAGAGAGTTCCAGAAAAACATCTATTTCTGCTTCATTGACTATGCCAAAGCCTTTGACTGTGTGGATCACAACAAACTGTAGAAAATTCTGAAAGATATGGGAATACCAGACCACCTGACCTGCCTCTCGAGAAACCTGTATGCAGGTCAGGAAGCAACAGTTAGAACTGGACATGGAACAACACACTGGTTCCAAATAGGAAAAGGAGTACGTCAAGGTTGTATATTGTCACCCTGCTTATTTAATTTATATGCAGAGTACATCATGAGGAACGCTGGGCTGGAAGAAGCACAGGCTGGAATCAAGATTGCCGGGAGAAATATCAATAACCTCAGATATGCAGATGATACCACCCTTATGGCAGAAAGTGAAGAACAAATGAGCCTCTTGATGAAAGGGAAAGAGGAGAGTGAAAAAGTTGGCTTGAAGCTCAACATTCAGAAAACTAAGATCATGGCATCTGGTCCCATCACTTCATGGGAAATAGATGGGGAAACAGTGGAAACAGTGTCAGACTTTATTTTTTGGGGCTCCAAAAACACTGCGGATGCTGATTGCAGCCATGAAATTAAAAGACACTTGCTCCTTGGAAGGAAAGTTATGACCAACCTGGATAGCATATTAAAAAGCAGAGACATTACTTTGCCAACAAAGGTCCATCTAGTCAAGGCTATGGTTTTTCCAGTGGTCATGTATGGATGTGAGAGTTGGACTGTGAAGAAAGCTGATCGCCGAAGAATTGATGCTTTTGAACTGTGGTGCTAGAGAAGACTCTTGAGAGTCCCTTGGGCTTCAAGGAGATCCAACCAGTCCATCCTAAAGGAGATCAGTCCTGGGTGTTCACTGGAAGGACTGATGCTGAAGCTGAAACTCCAATACTTAGGTCACCTCATGTGAAGAGTTGACTCACTGGAAAAGACTCTGATGCTGGGGGGGGGGGGGGATTGGGGGCAGGAGAAGAAGGGGACGACGGAGAATGAGATGGCTGGATGGCATCACCGACTCGATGGAGGTGAGTTTGAGTGAACTCCGGGAGTTGGTGATGGACAGGGAGGCCTGTTGTGCTGTGATTCATGGGGTCGCAAAGTGTCGGTCACGACTGAGCGACTGAACTGAACTGAGCTGAAAGTTAAAAATATAAAATTTTTAAATGCATAAAATTAACATCAGATTTCTTAAAAGAATGGAAAACTTTAGCTTTCTTTCTGATCTTCCAAATTTTAGTCTATGTCCAATCATTAACGGAATCCAATTCAAAGTATCAAGCCCTGGCTAGGCTTTCCCTACACAGCTGTCAGGCTATTTTAGGATACAGAATCAAGGAAAGTGAATGAATAACTGGTGACTCAGTTACTTCCAGCTCTTCTCATGAGGACCTAACAATTTATCCCAAGTGACAGAAGTCTGAGACATAGTTTATTCAATATATTATGCCACTTCCCTAACATATGCAAACACACAGACATACACAGTCACAGTGATGGTAGACCCCCTCCATTGGGCTCCTATGGATATCGGTATATTCCTTTTCTGCCTGTGAGTATCCCCTCAAAGTCTTTCTACATCCATTTGTTAAGCTTTCCCAGTTGATTAAACAAGAATATCAGTATAATAAGCAACTTGACATTAACTTTCTATGGAAATTGAAGCATATTAATCCATCCCCAGAGTCAATAAAATAAAAGAATAAATGAATAAAATATTAGTTGTTATAAAGCAATTATCACACAATAACAATTGGAGTGAAAAAATATTTTAATACAGTGGGTTCAAGTGGACAAAAAAGATAACCATTCTAGCTTTCTCATCAGATAAACAAGATCTGTTTCAATCTCTGCTCAGGACTATCTTAGAATGTGAACTAACAGGTGCTTGTGCTGAACTGGATCTCAAATTCCATATATCCCCAAATCCAGTGCAAGTACTCAATAGCTTCAGTTGACTTGGAAAATAAGATTAATGCATTCTTTTCATGGCACCTTAAATTTACCATCAAAATCATAGCCTTGCACCACAGTTACATGGTGCACACTTGACTCACAATTCTAAAACTTAATGAATAGGTGGATGATTGAATGAATGAGAGCAAAATATGTTAGGATGTGAACACTGAGATGACTTTAATAAGGAATCAGAGTCAAAGTAATATGGAAAAGTGAAATTTTCCTTCTATTAAGATTTCCATTCAACTCTTATAGACTACTTCTTCCAAAAAATAGCATAAAAAGCACCATTAGTGAATATATGATTTTAACATATTTATTGAGGTAAATTTCGGAGAAGGCAATGGCAAGCCACTCCAGTACTTTTGCCTAGAAAATCCCATGAATGGAGGAGCCTGGTAGGCTGCAGTCCATGGGGTCACTAAGTAGGACACGACTGAGCGACCTCACTTTCACTTTTCACTTTCACGCATTGGAGAAGGAAATGGCAACCCACTCCAGTGTTCTTGCCTGGAGAATCCCAGGGACGGAGGAGCCTGGTGGGCTGCCGTTGATGGGGTCGCACAGAGTCGGACACGACTGAAGCGACTTCGCAGAAGCAGCAGCATTGAAGTATATTTAATACAGCAACTATTAATTTGTTTTAAATGTATAATTTAATGACTTTTATCAAAGTTACATAGTTATGCAACATCACCACAACCTATACATTCTATTCTGTTTTAGAATTTCTCTGATACTTCAGAAAATCCTCTGTTCCCATTTGAGGCAATTCCCACTCCCAACTCCTGACTGAAACCTAGGCAACCACTAGTGTTTTTTGTCTCCATGGATTTGCTTTTGGGATATATCATATAAATTAAAACGCACAATACACAACATTTTGTGACTAGTGTCTTTCACTAAGAATAACATTTCCAAAGTTCACCCATATTAAAGCATTCATTTGTCAGTACTACCTTCTTTTCATCACTGAATAATATTCTACTACACAAATAAATGACATTTTCTTTATCCATCCATCAGTTGATAAACACTGGGTTGTCAAATTTATTCTTAAGTACCTTATGTTATTGTACATATAATTTATCTCAATTTCATTATCGTATTGTTCATTGCTAATGTAAAGAAACAATTGATTTTTATATATAGATCTTGTATCTTGCAATCTTGCTGATTTTTTTAAACTTCATTTTATATGCGAGTAGAGTTGATTAACAATGTTGTGTTAGTTTCAGGTGTTCCGGAAAGTGATGTGATTATACATCACATATATCTATCCTTTTTCAAATTGTTTTCCCATTTAGGTTATTACAGAATACTGAGCAAAGCTCCCTGTGCTACATAGTATGTCCTTGATGGTTACCAGTTTTAATATTGCAATGTGTACATGTATATTGCAAGCTCCCAATCTATCCCTTCCCCTATCCTTCTGCCTGGTAACCATAAGTTCATTCTCTAAGTCTGTGAATCTGTTTCTGTTTTATAAATAAACTCATTTATATCATTATTTTATTTTAGATTTCACATATAAGCAATATCATATGATATTTGTCTTTCTTTGTCTGACTTGACCAAATTCATTGATGAGCACTAGTAGCTTTCTGGTAGCATATTTAGGATTTTTCTATGTATAGTATCATATCATCTGACAGTTTTACTTCTTTCCTAATTTGGATTTCCTTTATTTCTTTTTCTTCTCTGATTGCCATATCTAGGACTTCCAAAATTATGTTAAAATAAAAGTAGTGAGTGTGGACATATTTATATTTTTCCTGATCTTAGAGGAAATGCTTTCAGCTTTTCACCATTGAGTATGATGTTAGCTTTGGGTTTGTCATATATGGCCTTTATTATGTTGAAGTAGGTTCCCTCTATGCCCAATTTCTGAAGAGTTTTCAATCATAAATGAGTGTTGGATTTTGTCAAAAACTTTTTCTACATCTATTGAGATGATCATATGATTTTTATCCTTCAATTTATTAATGTGGTATATCACGCTGATTGATTTGCAGATATTGAAAATCCTTTGCATCCTTGGGATAAATCCCACTTGATCATGGTGTGTGATCCTTTTAATGTATTGTTGGATTTTGTTTGCTAGTATTTTGTTGAGGATTTTTGCTTCTATGTTCCTCAATGATATTTGCCTGCAATTTTCTTTTTTTTTTTTGTGGTATCTTTCTCTAGTTTGGGTGATAGTGGCCTCATAAAATGAGTTTAAGAGTGTTCCTTCCTCTGAGATTTTTTGGAAGAGTTTCAGAAGAATAGGCATTCTTTTCTAAATATTTCATAGAATTCACCTGTGAAGCCATCTGGGCCTGGACTTTTGTTTGTTTGAAGTTTTTTTTTTAAATCACAGTTTAAATTTCAGTACTTATGATTGATATGTTCATGTTTTCTATTTCTTCCTGGTTCAGTCTTGGGAGACTGTAACTTTCTAAGAATTTGTCCATTTCTTCTGAGTTGTACATTTTATTGGTGTAGTTGTTGCTTGTAGTAGTCTCTTATGATCCTTTTCACTTCTGTGGGATTTGTTGTAACTTCTTCTTTTCCATTTAAAATTTTATTGATCTGAGTCTTCAACCTCTTCTTCATGGTGAGTCTGGCTAAAGGTTTATCAATTTTGTGTATCTTTTCAAAGAACCAACTTTTAGTTTCATTAATATTTTCTATTGCTCTTTCCATTTCTATTTCATGTATTTCTGCTCTGATCTTTGTGATTTCCTTTCTTCTACAAACTTTTGGTTTTGCTTGTTCTTCCCCTAGTTGCTTTACATGCGATGTTAGGTTGTTTATTTAAGATTTTCTTCTTTCTTGAGGTAAGGCTGTATAAACTTTCCTTGTAAAATTGCTTTTGCCAAGCCCCATAGGTTTTGGCTTGTCATGCTTTCATTTTCATTGGTCTCTCACTATTTTTTTAATTTCTTGTTTGATTTCTTCAGTGATCCATTGGTTGTTTAGCAGCATATTGTTTAGCCTCCACATGTTTGTGTTTTTTATGTATTTTTTTCCTTATAGTTGATGTCTAATCTCAGCATTGTGGTCAGAAAAGATGACTGATATGAGTTCAGTTTTCTTAAATTTACTGAGGCTCACTTTGTGGCCTAGCATGTGATCAATCCTAGAGAATGTTCCATGTGCACTTGAGAAGAATGTATATTATCCTGCTTTTGGATGAAATGTTCTGTAGATACCAATTAAGTCTATCTGGTCTAGTGTGTCATCTAAGGCCTGAGTTTCCTTATTGATTTTCTGTCTGGATGATCTTTCTATTGATAAAAGTGGGGTGTTAAAGTCCACCACTGTTACCGCATTACTTTGATTTCCCCTTTAAGGTTGCTAGCATGTGCCTTATATATTCAGGCGCTCCTATGCTGGGTGCATATGTATTAACAATTGTTATATCTTCATGGACTGACTCCTTGATCATTATGTAGTGTCCTTCTTTATCTCTTGTAGCAGTATTTATTTTAAAGTCTATTTTGTCTGATATGAGCATTGCTACTTTAGCTTTCTTTTGATTTCCATTTGCATGGAATAACATTTTTCAATCCCCTCAATTTCAGTCTGTATGTATTCTTTGATCTGAAGTGAGTCTCTTGTGGATAGCATATATACAGGTCTTGTAACCGTTCAGCCAGTCTATGTCTTTTGGTTAGAGCAGTAATCATAGATATATACATTCTTATAGCTTTTGCTAATTATTTTAGATTTGTTTTTGTAGATGTTTTTCTTCCTTTTCTCTTTTGTTCTCTTGTGATTTTATGACTAATGTTAGAGTTGTGCTTGGATTCCTTTTTCTTTTTGTGTATGTTTATTGTATATTTTCACCTTGTGGTTACCATGAAGTTTTGATATAGCAGTCTATATATAAACAAGATTGTTTAAAATTTCTGGCCTTTTCATTTCAAATGTATTTTCAATAGCCTGCCTTTGTGCTCTCCTCTTCTCTCAATTGTTGATTTTGATTTCATATTTGTGTGCACATGATTTCCTACTTTTACTGTGTTTGCCTTTACCAGTGAGCTTTTCAATTCATAATTTTTCCATTTCTAGTTGTGACCTTTCTCTTCCACCTAGAGAAGTTCCTTTAGCATCTGTTGCAAAACTGGTCTGGTGGTGCTAAAATCTCTTAGCTTTTGCTTGTCTGTAAAATTTTTCATTTCTCTGTCAAATCTGAATGAAAGTGTTGCTGGGTAGAGTACTCTTCTTTTTCATCATTTTAAATATATCCTGCCACTTCCTTCTGGCCTGCAGAATTTCTGCTGAGAAATCAGCTGATAACCTCATAGGAGTTCCCTTGTTATTTACTGCTTTTCCCTTGTTGTTTATTTGCTGCTTTTCCCTTGTTGCTGTTCATATTTCTTCTTTCTTTTAATATTTCTTCTTTTTCTTGTCTGTCTTTAATTTTTGTTAACTTTATTAAGTTTGAGTGTACTCCGGGAGTTGGTGATGGACAGGGAGGCCTGGCGTGCTGTGATTCATGGGGTCGCGGAGAGTCGGTCACGACTGAGTGACTGATCTGATCTGATCTGATCTCAGTGTGTTCCTCCTTGGGTTTATCCTGCCTGGAACTCTGCAATTCTTGGACTGTTTCCCATGTTGGGGAATTTTTCAGCTCTTATCTCTTCAAATATTTTCTCAGATCTGTTCTCTTTCTCTTCTTCTTCTGGGACTACTATAATGCAAATGTTGGCACATTTAATGTTGTCCCAGAGGTCTCTTAGATTGTCCTCATTTCTTTTCAGTCTTTTTTCTTTATTCTGTTCCACAGCACTGATTTCCATCATTCTGTCTTCCAGATCACTTATCTGCTCTTCTGTCCCAGTTATTTCTGCTATTAATTCTTTCCAGTGTATTTTTCATTTCAATTATTGTATTTTTCATCTTTGTTTTTCTAGGCTTTTGTTAAACATTTCTTGTATCTTCTCAATCTCTGCCTCTATTCTTTTTCTGGGATCTTGGATCACCTTTACTATAATTACTCTGAATTCTTTTTCAGGTAGATCACCTATCCCCACTTCACTTAATTGTTCTCCTAGGGTTTCATCTTGTTATTCCTTTGGGGACATATTCCTCTGCTGTCTCATTTTGTGTAACTTTCTGTGATTGTGATTCCCATTCCACAGGCTGCAGGGTTATAGTTCTTATTTCTGCTGTTTGTCTTTTCAGTGGATGAGGCTGTCTAAGAGGTTTGTGCAGGCTTCCCGGTGGGAGGAACTGGTACCTCTTCACTGGTGGGTGGAGTTGGGTCTTGTCCTTCTGCTAAGCAGAGCCATGTCTGAAGGTGTTTATTATTGGGGAGCTATTTATTCAGGAAGACTTTAAGCAGCCTGTGTGCTGATGGGTGGTATTGTGTTCTTGCCCTGTATGACCTGAGGCATTCCATCACTGGAACCTGTAGGCTTCTGGGTGGGGTCAGGTCTTGCTGAGAAATTGGTAGCCTCCTAGAGTGCTCACACCAATAATCATTCACCAGAGCCACTGCTGCCAGTGTCCCTGTTCCCACAATAAGTCAGCCACCCCAGCCTCCACAAGAGACCCTCCAAAACTAGGCAAATAAGTCTGGCCCAGTTTCTTATGGGTTCATCACTTTTTCTCCTGAGTCCTGGTGTGTATTAGACCCTTGTAAGCCCTGCAAGAGTGGAGTTTCTGTTTCCCCCAGTCCTGTGAAATTTCTGTGGTCCAAACCTCACTGACCTTCAAAGCCAGACTCTGGGGGCTCCTCCTCATATTGCCAGACCCCCAGGCTGGGAGGCCCAACTGGGGCTCAGAACTTTCACTCTTTTTTTGGCTATGCTGGATATTTATTGCTGCATGTTTTTCTCTCTAGTTCTGGAAAATATGGGCTACTCTCTAGTTGTGATGTGCTGGTGTGCAGGCTTCTCATTGCAGTCGCTTCTCGTTGCAGATCACTGACTCTAAGTAGTGCAGGCTTTAGCAATTGTGGCATGTGGGCTCAGTAGGTGTGGCTCCCAGGCTCTATAGCACAGGCTCAATAGTTGTGGTGCATGGGCTTAGTTGCTCCACAGCATGTGGGATCTTCCTGGACCAGGGATCGAATCCATGTCTCCTGCACTGGCCAGAAGATTCTTTACTACTGAGCCACCAGAGAGGCCCAGAACTTTCACTCTTGTGGAAAAATTTATGTGGTATAATTATTTTCCATATTCCATATTTGTGGATTGCTACCCAGTGTGTACGGGATTTGATTTTATCATGATTGTGCCCCTTCTAATATCTCATTGTGGCTTCTTCTTTGTCTTTGGATATAGATATCTTTTTTGGTAGGTTCCAGCATTTTTTTGTTGGTGGTTGTTCAACAGTTAGTTGTGATCTTGTTGTTTCCATAGGAAGGGGTGAGTTCACGTCTACTATTACACCATCTTGCCTCTGTCCAACATCACACTTAATAGTGAGAAACTAGAAGCTTCTCCAGTAAGATTAGGTATAAGACAAGGATGTTGCCTTTTCAATATTATACTGAAATAGTACCTCATGTACTTTCCTGAATCAGTTTATTAGTATAACTTTCTTTCATTTTCTTCTCTCCAAGTCATGGGTTAGGGTCCTCAATGATGTCATATGCACAGACATTTCAAAGTTACATCTCAGAGAAGAGCAAAGAGACTCAGCTATCCTTGTCACGGTCTATCAGGTATGGCTTTGGCTATAGCTCTAGCCTCATTCAATGACACCCAGAGAGATGATTTACTATTATCATTGTTGTGTGTGGATTCTTTGGGTAATGCTACATATAAGATTATGACTTTAGCAAATAGAAATGATTTTACTCTTTATTTTCAAATTTAAATTGCCATTTTTTTTTCTTTTCCTTAATTGCCTTGGCTACTCTCCAGTACAATGCTGAGTTAAGTTGTTAAGAGCAGATATCATTGTTCCTGAACTTAGGGGGAAAGCTTTCAGTCTGTCACATTTAAGCGTGATAATAACTATGGGATTTTCACAGATGCTTTTACCAGAAAAGAAAATTCCCTTTTATTCCTAACTTGTTGAGTGTATTTATTATAAAAAGATGCTGGATTTTGTCAAATATTTGTTCTCCATCTGTTGAGATAATTGTGTGATTTCTATTCTTTATCAATGTAGTATATAACCATTTTACTTTTCACTGAGAGGTTAGGCTGTTGTTGCAAAATAGAATATAAGTGTGGCTAAGGTTAAAAGGCAAGTAAGTGCCACCTGGGGAAGAAACCAGTGCATGATTAAAGATCACTAGGAACAGACAGCATGCATATCATGCTCAAGCAATATAATGCTTACTCACAGCAAGATGAGAGAGTATACAGAAGATACAGCTCCTTGTAATAAATCAGTCCCTCATGGCCATTGGAGCCATTTTGCAGCCAACATGGGCAGTGTGACTGCATGCATCTCACTTTATGCCATAGTGGAAAGAAACCCTCCATTGTAGGGTCTGAAATAAAGAAAGCCAGACCTTGACTGAGGGCCATTGACGCAGTGCATAAGTGGAACAAAGAAGTATACATCAAGCCCAAAACAGGGAAAAATATTTCTTCACAAGGTGATAAGCTAGTGCAGGTTGGGTGAGCCCATTATCTCCCAGTGAGGAAATATATGCCCAAGGTCAATTCTTATGGAGCAGATCAGGAGTCAACAGAATGCGCACAACTGCCTTTCCCAGCAAATGTATTGACCGATTTTCATGTTTTAATTTATGCTTCCTTCCTGGGATATGTTTGAAATTAGTTCTGGTACACAGCCATTTGTGTATGTTGCTGGATTAATATTATTAATATTTCATTGGTAATTTCTGTGTGTATTTTTGTATCTTTATTCTTGTTATAAATTTTGTCTTTAGTGTCTGGGCAATATTAGCTTCAAAGTATGGGTTAGGAAGTATTTCTTATCTAGTTTTTGGAAGTGTTTTTTTTTTAAATTAATTAATTAATTTTAATTGGAAGTGAATTACTTTACAATATTGTAGTGGTTTTTGCCACACATTGACATGAATCAGCCATGGATGTACATGTGTTCCCCATCCTGAAAACCCCTGCCACCTCCCTCCCCATCCCATCCCTCAAGGTTATCCCAGTGCATCAGCCCTGAGCACCCTGTCTCATGCATTGAACCTGGACTGGCGATCTATTTCACATATGATAATATACATGTTTCAATGCTATTCTCTCAAATCTTCCCACCCTCGCCTTCTCCCAAAGAGTCCAAAAGTCTGTTCTTTACATCTGTGTCTCTTTTGCTGTCTCGTATATAGGGTCATTGTTACCATCTTTCTAAATTCCATATATATGCATTAATGTACTGTATTGGTGTTTTTCTTTCTGACTTACTTCACTCTGTGTAATAGGCTCCAGTTTCATCCACCTCATTAGAACTGATTCAAATGCATTCTTTTTAATTGCTGACTAATACTCCATTGTGTATATGTACCACAGCTTTCTCATCCATTCGTCTGCAGATGGACATCTAGGTTGCTTCCATGTCCTGGCTATTATAAACAGTGCTGCGATGAACTTTGGAGTACGTGTGTCTCTTTCAATTCTGTTTTCCTCGGTGTCTGATTGCGGGGCATTGAGTCAGTTTTATTGTTTTGTATCCTTCCAGTAATTTTTACGTTTCACATAGGTTATCTAACTTGTTGGCATACAATTTTTCCTAGTACTCCCTTGTAATCCTTTTAATGTTACAGCATTGGTAGTGTTAAAAAATAAAATTCAGCTGAGTAAATTTAAAGATCTTATTGGCTTTATTCAATGATTCATGAACTGGGCAGCATCCAATCTAGTGGACAGAAAGGAGTTCCAAGGAGCTTTACAAAGTAAAAGACTTTTATAGGCAAAAGGAAACAGGAATTAAGAGGTTATGCTAGCAAAGAGCAGAAAGGTTGTGGCAAGGTCACTTTCCTATAGAGGATAGCCTAGGTCTATAAAGAAGATTGTTTAACTACTGCTGATAAGTTGATTTCTGACTGACTTGTTTAAGATTATACTTTTGGGAGAGTTGAAACTGTAATGAAATTAAGTCTCTGCTTGATGACCAGAAGCTTAGCATAAATGACTCCATTTTGGACCTATTGTCTTGTTTTTAACAATTGTTATGTCACCTCTTTCATTCCTGATATTTTAAAATAAAATCTCAGTTTTTCCCTTGGCCAATCTAAATAAATGTAGCACTTTTTTTGAAATAATAAAACATTGGTCATCGATTCACTCTATTATTTTTATTTTTTTATTGGAGCACAGTTGTATTCTGTAACTTAATTCATTTATTAGTTCTAATACTTTTTTGGTGGGAATTTCATTGGGAACAGAGTCCAAATTGACTCTGTTCCCTTTAAGTGTGTATTTATTTTTCCCTCTTCCTGCACTGGAACCCCTGTCCCAGAGGAAGTTAGTGCTCAAGCAAGCAGGGCCTCTACCAGAGGAAAGTCCAATGCACTGCCTGTGCAGGTTCCCATGACTCTACTCAGAGGCAGCCTTGAGTGCATGTTCCCACCCTTATTTATTCCTTCATAGCCAACTACCACTCCCAGCCTCTGCCCCAACTCATACCCCAACCCGTGGTGGACCCACTGGTCAGAGCAGGCAGTGCCTGAATGAAATTTTAGCATGTATCAGGGGCAAGTTGTGGTAAAGCGGCTGCTATCAAAGATCTGGGCTGCTTCTGAGGCACTCTTTGAGTAAGTGCTAACAATAGCCCCTATGGTGCAACTCATGCTCCACCCAGGGACTCCATTGCCTCTGCATTCCATGATCCAGTCTTGTGCCCAGTCATGTCTGCCCCAGATCCAGTGCCAAACTGTGATGTGGAGTGAGCAGAGCATTTGCAAGGCTGGGGCTTGTGGCTAGGTAGTCACCCAATAGCTGGCAGCAGCTAGGGCAGAACACTTTGCACCCTGCCTGGGGGCAAGTCAGTACACGTGCACTCTTCACCAGCAGAGTCCAGGCTTCCACAGCCCTTCTATCTGTTGCAGCAGTCCTCAAACCAGTAAAAGGGGTTTGTATCCTCCATGTAGAACTCCAGGACTGAAGCACCCAGTCTCTGGCTCAAATCACTCACTCCCCAGGGCGGGTGTCTGCCCACGTAATCATCCTTTTCCTCTGAGTCTCTTCCCAGAGGCATATGTCTGGACCCAATCACTTCTCTTCCTTTTCTATCTGATTATGTATCATTCTTATAGCCTGGCTTATACAGGAGTGTTTCTGCCAGTTTCCAATTAGTTTTCAGTGAGAACTGTCCCACATGTAGATGTATCCAGTATGTTCATGGGGAGAGGTGACCTCCACAACTTCTTTCTCCACCATCTTGATGAATGTCTCTCATCTTATTATTATGGATTCCTACCTTCATACTCTGCTATGTACAAGAATTCCCAAATCCCTATTACTATAAGGAATTAATAAAGGATATTTTTTACTAAAACACATGGATCATTTCATCCTTTGCCAAAGTTAAGATCTCCATTACGACTTCCAAGTGAGTAAAGTAGGTGTGTAATTGTCTCATCTCTTATTCAGAGTCCTCACTGGTGCACAATACACACAGTGTCCCTTTATCATAAGGAGATGTTTATAAGGTTATTTACTTATTTATTTAATTTATTTTTATTTATGTATTTTAATTGGAGGCTAATTACTTTACAGTATTGTGGTAGTTTTTGCCATACATTGATATGAATCAGCCATAGGTGTACACGTATCCCCCAGTCCCAAATCCCCCTCCCACCTCCCTCCCCATCCCATCCCTCTGGATCATCACAGTGCACCAGCTTTGAGTGACCTGTTTCATGCATAGAACTGGACTGGTCATCTATTTCACATATGGTAATATACATGTTTCAGTGCTATTCTCTCAAATCATCCCACCCTCGCCTTCTCCCACAGAGTCCAAAAGTCTGTTCTTTATATCTGTGTATTTTTTGCTGTCTTGAACATTGGGTTGTCATTATCATCTTTCTAAATTCCATATATATGCATTAATATACTATATTGGTGTTTTTCTTTCTCACTTACTTCATCTGTATAACAGGCTCCAGTTTCATCCACCTCATTAGAACTAATTCAAATGTGTTCTTTTTAATAGCTGTGTATTATGTGTATATACACATATTATGTATATAAACCACAACTTTCTTATCCATTCATCTGCCGATGGACATCTAGGTTGCTTCCATGTCCTAGATATTGTAAACAGTGCTGCAATGAACATTGGGGTACATGTGTCTCTTTCAATTCTGGTTCCCTCTGTGTGTATGCCCAGGAGTACGATTGCTGGGTCATATGGCAGTTCTATTTCCAGTTTTTTAAGAAATCTCCACATTGTTCTCCATAGTGGCTGTACTACTTTGCATTCCCACCAACAGTGTAAAAGGGTTCCCTTTTCTCCATACCCTCTCCAGCATTTATTGTTTGTAGAATTTTTGATGGCAGCCATTCTGACTGGCATGAGATGGTACCTCATTGTGATTTTGATTTGCATTTTTCTGATAATGAGTGATGTTGAGCATCTTTTCATGTGTTTGTTAGCCATCTGTGTGTCTTCTTTGGAGAAATATCTGTTTAGTTCTTTGGCCCATTTTTTGATGGAGTTTCCATAATGCTTTTTAAATTTATTATTACATGGACGTCACCAGATGGTCGACACCGAAATCAGATTGATTATATTTTTTGCAGCCAAAGATGGAGACGCTCTATACAGTTAGCAACAACAAGACCAGGAGCTGACTGTGGCTCAGATCATGAACTCCTTATTGCCAAATTCAGATTTAAATTGAAGAAAGTAGGGAAAACCACTAGACCATTCAAATATGACCTAAATCAAATCCCTTATGATTATACAGTGGAAGTGAGAAATAGATTTAAGGGACTAGATCTGATTGATAGAGTGCCTGATGAACTCTGGACAGAAGTTCGTGACACTGTACAGGACACAGGGACCAAGACCATCCCCATGGAAAAGAAATGCAAAAAAGCAAAATGGCTGTCTGAGGAGGCCTTACAAATAGCTGTGTAAAGAAGAGAAGCGAAAAGCAAAGGAGAAAAGGAAAGATAGAAGCATCTGAATGCAGAGTTCCAATGAATAGCAAGGAGAGATAAGAAAGCCTTCCTCAGTGATCAATGCAAAGAAATAGAGGAAAACAACAGAATAGGAAAAACAAGAGATCTCTTCAAGAAAATTAGAGATTCCAAGGGAACATTTCATGCAAAGATGGGCTTGATAAAGGACAGAAATGGTATGGACCTAACAGAAGCAGAAGATATTAAGAACAGGTGGCAACAATACACAGAAAACTGTACAAAAAAGATCTTCACAACCAAGATAATCATGATAACGTGATCACTGACCTAGAGCCAGTCATCTTGGAATGCGAAGTCAAGTGGGCCTTAGAAAGCATCGTTATGAACAAAGCTAGTGGAGGTGATGGAATTCCAGTTGAGCTATTTCAAATCTTGAAAGATGATGCTGTAAAAGTGCTGCACTCAATATGCCAGCAAATCTGGAAAACTCAGCAGTGGCCACAAGACTGGAAAAGGTCAGTCTTCATTTCAATCCCAAAGAAAGGCAATGCCAAAGAATGCTCAAACTACTGCACAATTACACTCATCTCACATGCTAGTAAAGTCATGCTCAAAATTCTCCAAGTCAGGCTTCAGCAATACGTGAACCGTGAACTCCCAGATGTTCAAGCAGGTTTTAGAAAAGGCAGAGGCACCAGAGATCAAATTGCCAACATCCGCTGGATCATGGAGAAAGCAAGAGAGTTCCAGAAAAACATCTATTTCTGCTTCATTGACTATGCCAAAGCCTTTGACTGTGTGGATCACAATAAACTGTGGAACATTCTGAAAGAGATGGGAATACCAGACCACCTGACCTGCCTCTTGAGAAACCTGTATGCAGGTCAGTAAGCAACAGTTGGAACTGGACATGGAACAACAGACTGGTTCCAAATAGGAAAAGGAGTACGTCAAGGTTGTATATTGTCACCCTGCTTATTTAACTTATATGCAGAGTACATCATGAGGAACGCTGTGTCGGAAGAAGCACAAGCTGGAATCAAGATTGCCAGGAGAAATATGAATAACCTCAGATATGCAGATGACAACACCCTTATGGCAGAAAGTGAAGAGGAACTCAAAAGCCTCTTGATGAAAGTGAAAGAGCAGAGTGAAAAGGTTGGCTTGAAGCTCAACATTCAGAAAACAAAGATCATGGCATCTGGCCCAATCACTTCATGGGAAATAGATGGGGAAACAGTGGAAACAGTGTCAGAATTTATTTTTTTGGACTCCAAAATCACTGCAGATGCTGACTTCAGCCATGAAATTAAAAGACGCTCACTCCTTGGAAGGAAAGTTATGACCAACCTAGACAGTATATTAAAAAGCAGAGACATTACTTTGCCAACAAAGGTCCATCTAGTCAAGGCTATGGTTTTTCCAGTGGTCATGTATGGATGTGAGATTTGGACTGGGAAGAAAGCTGATCGCCGAAGAACTGTTGCTTTTGAACTGTGGTGCTGGAGAAGACTCTTGAGCGTCCCTTGGACTGCAAGGAGATCCAACCAGTCCATTCTAAAGGAGATCAATCCTGGGTGTTCATTGGAAGGACTGATGCTAAAGCTGAAACTCCAATACTTTGGCCACCTCATGTGACGAGTTGACTCACTGGAAAAGTCTCTGATGCTGGGAGTGATTGGGGGTGGGAGGAGATGGGGACGACAGAGAATGAGATGGCTGGATGGCATCACCGACTCAATGGACATGAGTTTGAGTGAACTCCGGGAGTTGGTGATGGACAGGGAGGCCTGGTGTGCTGTGATTCATGGCGTCGCAAAGAGTCGGACACGACTGAGCGACTGAACTGAACTGATTTTTATTTTTGGCTACGCTGAGTCTTCATTGCTACTCACAGGCTTTCTCTAGCTGTGGCAAGTGTGGGATACTCTCTAACTGCAGTTCATGAGCTTCTCATTGCAGTGGATTCTTTTTGTTGCATAACACAGGGTCTACCATGTTCAGGCTTCAGTATCTATGTCACACGGCCTCAGTAGTTGCAGCTTGGTGGGCTCTAGCAGTTGCTGTACATGGCTTCTTCAGTTGCCCTGCAGCGTGTGTAATCTTCCTGGACCAGGGATTAAACCCATGTACTTTGCATTGGCAGGTGGACCACTGAACCACCAGAAAAGTCCCACAATGTTATTATTTTAAATATCTAACTGGAAAAAACAACAATCAAAACAATAGAACTATATAAAACATGAAAAAAACAAGAATGACTCATGAAAACAGAAAAAAAAGTCATATAAACCATTCTTGATAAAGCCTAGACATTGAACTTACCAAATAAAGACTTTAAATCAACTCTTATAAGTACAGGGAAGTATGTCTACATAATAAAAGTTAAATTTGAGAAATATATCTCACCAAATATAGAATATCAACAGGAATATATTTTTAAAAAGAATAAGAAGAAAATAGAAATTCTGAAATTGAGATTACAGAAATTGAAATGAAAAACTTCCCATTGGAGCTCAATAGCAGATTTAGGGTAGGTCTACTAACATTATACAAATTGAGGAACATAAAAGGAAAAGCAAGTGAAGAAAACAGAACAGAGTCAGACCTATGGGACAAGAATCAAGCATATCAACATACACATAATGGTAGCCTCAGAAATAAAAGAGATAGAGGGATGGGCAGAAAGAATATATGAAGAAATTGTCACTAAACTTACTAAAATAGTTTAAAAAATTAATATATACACTCAAGAAATTCAGTCGCATCCAAGTAGGATACACCCTGAGAAAGACACAGCTAGGCATGGTATAATCAAACTTTCAAAGCCCAAGACCAAGAGAAGAAGATCTTGAAAGCAACAAGAAAAAAGCAACTCATAACCCATAAGAGATACTTCCTTCTCAGCAAGATCCAGGAAGACTCAGAAGTAGCGTAATGATGTATTGAAAGAAAAAGATTGTGAATTAAGAAATCTATATCTAGAAAAACTATCCTTCAAAACTGAAGAATTAGGACTTTCAGAGATAAACACTTAGAGATTCACTAGTAGACCTGTCCCACAAGCAATATTAAAGGGACTCTTTCAAGATGAAATGAAAGGATACTAGAAAATAACCCAAATTTGCATGAAGAGCTAAGAAGCACCAAGAAATGTAACTAGATAAGTAATTTAAAGACAGAAGATATGGAGATTTTTGTTTTCTCATATGATTCAGTGATTCTCATATGATTCATTTTCTCATATGATTTCCTATAGGAGAAAGTAATCATGAAACTGCATTGATGAGTTTCTAATATGTACAGATGTAATTTATATGACAATAGTACCCTTAAGGAAAGAGAAAATGCTAGTAGTTACAAAGTTTCTGTTTGCCATCGAAATTATGTTGGTATTACTCCATCTTAGAATGCTTTAGCTAAAATATTAATTATGATACCTAGGGCAACCATTAAGAAAATAACAGGAGGATAAGAGGGAAGGGATAAATTGGGAGATTGGATTGACATGTACACAGTACCATATATACAATAGATAACTAATAAGGACCTACTGTATAGCACAGGGGACTCTATTCAATACCCTGTAATGGCCTATGTGGGAAAAGAATCTAAAAAAAGCGGATATATATATAACTGATTCACTTTGCTATACACCTGAAACTAACATTTAAAGCAACTATACTACAATAAATTATTTTTAAAATACTCCACAGCATTTTTTAAAAAGCTAACTAAAAGTGTAGTAAAATTGACAATAAGGCAATTAAGTTGTATAATAAAAATATCTGCTTACCAAAAAAGGAAATAAATGGATAAAGGAACAAAATACATAAAATATAGGGAAAAACTTGGTGCAGCCACTAAGGAGAACAATACAGAGTTTCCTAAAAAAACTAAAATAGAACTACCGTAGGACCCAGTAATTTCACCCTGGGCATCTACCCAGAGAAAATCATAATTCAAAAAGATACATGCACCTCAATGTTCACTGCAGCACTATTTACAATAGCCAGGACATGGAAGCAACCTAAATGTCCATCAACAGAGGAATGGATAAAGAAGAAGTGGTGCATATATATAACGGAATATTACTCAGCCATAAAAAGGAATTAAATAGTGCCATTTGCAGACACATGGATAGATTTAGAGACTGTCATATAGAGTGAAGTAAGTTAGAAAGACAAAAACAAATATTGTATCAAATCACTTATATATGGAATGCAAAAAAAATGATACTGATGAACTTATTTGCAAAGCAGAAATAGAGACAGATGTAGAGAACAAACTTATGGATACCAAGGCAGAAGAAGGGTAGAATGAACTGGGAGATTGGGATTGACATATATACACTATTATAAATAAAATAGACAACAAATGTATAGCACAGTAACATATACTGTATAGCAAAGGGAGCTCTACTCAGTGCTCTGTGGTGACATAAATGGGAAGGAAACATAAAAAAGAGGGAACACATGTATACGTATAACTGATTCACTTTGCTGAAAAGCAGAAACTAATGCAACACTGTAAAGCAACTACACTCCAATAAAAAATAATTTTAAAAAAGAACAAAATGGTAAACATAAATCTTATCATATCATTAATTATTTTTAATATAAATGTACTAAATCTTCCAATGAAAAGTTAGGTATTTGTAGAAAAAAATTAAAAGGCAATAATCCAATGACATGCTGTCTACAAGTGACACCCCTTAGTTTCAAAATAGGTTAAAAGTTAAAGGATAGAAAAATAAACATTAATAATGATTAAAGGGCCAATTCATAGAAAAGACAAAACAATTATAAATATAAATGCACCTAACAAGAGAGTGCCAAAATCCATGAAAGAAAAACTGACACAATTTAAAGGTGAAGTACATAATTCAACAATAATAATTGAAATCTTCAACAACCCACTTTCACAAATGAATAGAACAGCTGGGCAGAAGAGCAACTAGAGCGTAGAAGACTTGAACACTATTAATTAGTTAGATCTAACAGACATCTATAAAAGACTTTACTCAGCAGCAGAATACACATTCTTCTCAAATTCTCCAGGACAGACCTTATATTAGATCAAAAAATAAGCCTTAGTAAACTTTAAAGTTTTTCATTCATACAAAATATGTTTTCTAAACAACAGAACACTAATACAGATGTTAAGAAGATGAGGTTGAACGGAATGTAACTATTCGTTCACATTCCTTTGGAGAAAGAAGTATGAGATGATATCAAGTTGTATAATGATGGCAAATTATAGAATGGCTTTCATTGAACAATCCCATTTTGAGGGAAAAAACCCACAGTGAAACTGATTTTTAAAAAAAGACTACATTTGGGGTTTTTTCTTAATATATATATATATTATTGAAGTATAGCTGACTTACAATGTTTCAGGTACACAGCAAGGTGATTCAGTTATACATATACACATATATTACTTTTCAGATTATTTTCTATTATAGATTATTACAAGTCATTGATTATAGTTCCCTGTGAAAGTGTTAGTCGCTAAGTACTGTCTGACTCTGCGACCCCATGGACTGTAGCTCGCCAGGTTCCTCTGTCCATGGGATTTTCCACGCAAGAATACTGGAGTGGGTTGCCATTCCCTTCTCCAGGGAATCTTTCCAACCCAGGGATCGAACCTGGGTCTCCTACATTGCAGGCAGATTCTTTACCATCTGAGCTACCTAAACCTTTGTTGCTTGTTGCATACATTTTTTAAAAAACTGGAAATCTAGCATTCTATTCATACTAAGTCAAACAAGTGGAATCAAAATGTCAAAAATTTTAGTTAGGCAAAAATTCTTGTTTTATTATATATATGTATTATACATACTATTTATATATATGTATGCAAAAGCTTTTCTACTACACTTGATAAAGGCTTGAGAAAGAACATCAAACAAGAGAAGAAAGGGAGAAATTGGAAAGCATAAACTAACTGAAATGGGAGCACTGCATACGAAATAGAAAAAGTGAAACAAACTAGATAAAAGTAAAAGATCATCATATAGAAAAAATGACATTTGTATATGTCCTTTTTACTTATCTCTACTAAGTTTGGTGGAACTTTCTGAATACTCAGAAAAGCTTCATACATACGTTGTGGCTGAATGTGACTGATAATGGTTTCAATGCCATACTGAAATGCATGCTGAAGTTTTTGCTTTGATACTGATCTCTAATGTGTGTGTGTGTCGTACATTTGCATCTATATTTATATATACATCTTTGTGGATATTTATATATATATATATGTATGTATAACTCTTTGTATATGTGTGTATATTCACATATGTGTTTACATGTACTTATATGCATACATTTGTATTTTTATACATGCATGCCATATTTGTGTGTTTGTTCATGTATGTATGTATAGAGATTGAGAGATCAGAGAATGGTATCTATTTATTTAGCTATTTATTTTTGGCTGTGTTGGATCTTTGTTGCTACGGGGGCTTTCTCTAGTTAGCACAAGTAGGGGCTACTCTCTAGTTGCAGTGGCGTGGGCTTCTCATTGCAGTGTCTTCTCTTGTTGCCAAGCACAGGTTCTAGGGCACATGGGATTCAGTAGTTGTGGTTCCTGGACTCAAGAGCACAGGCTAAATAGTTGTAACCCATGGTCTTAGTTGCTCTGAGGCATATGTGATCTTCCCAGATCAGGGATTTAGTCTGTGTTTCCTGCGTTACCAGGTGGATTCTTTACCACTGAGCCACCAGGGAAGTCCCAAAGATTGATATTTAATTTTTGGTTTAGTTTGTAAGCAATAGTCATTACTTCAGGTGGTATGGTTATAATAGTTGCGTTAATATATTTTTCTGGTGATTCCAATACTTGCATCATCCTGAATTTGTCGCTCTTGTTTGAATTTTAGCTTGTAACTTTTTTAACTTTTTCCTGGTTCTTCATATACCAATTAATTTTAAGTATATCCTAGACATTTTAGTATTATACTGTTAGACATGGTATCTGACTTAATACTATGGAGTGTGTTTATTTTTTGTTTGTTTGCTTAGTTTTGTTTTAGGTTCAGACCACAAATTCTTATCCTAATTTTGTTGTTGCAGTCTCAGTTAAAATTTCAAAGTCTTTGCAGTGCTATTCATATCTGGCCCAAATATGTGCCACCCGGTGAGGAAAATGGGATCTGGACAGTAGTTTACTTGTTTGATCAGTTCTCAAATTATTTGATATTGTTCTCAGCTTGAGATCCAAGTGTATGCAGTCTTTTCTTGAGTCAAGAGCTTTATACACAATTTTACATGGTTACATTGGGCTCTAAGAATGAGGGCAAACATTGTTAAGAAGAACAGAGTGCCCTGGTACATTTAAAAATGATTCCATTTCCCCTCTTTCCCTCTCCTGCTGGAAGCATGAGGAGTTTTTACAATGACATATTTATTGTACTGTGAGAACCTGGCTAAGTTCCTAGAGGTAAAACAAAAGTGTGGAGAACTCCTATAAGTGGGTCATCCTGGGGTTTTTAACTCACAGACTTTTCCCACTTTAGCAGTGTACCAATTAGATTTCAGGATTTTCTGCCCCACCACTGGTTCCTTCAGAGGTTTCTGATCTTGAATTTTTGCTTTCGTAAGTTAGGATTCTCTGTATTCACCTGTCACTCCAATGTTCAGGGAACAGTTTGGCCTATGATCTCTCTTCTCTATGAATCTAAGATGAGTTTCTGACTTTTCAGTGTATTCAACTTTTAACTTGCAGTTACGATGGAGTGGCAACATCTAATCTCCTCATATGTGGAACAGGATTTGAAGCCTGCCATTGACTGATTTCTTAAAAACATGAAACCAATCTTGGGATTATCTCTGCTGCCATAATGTACTATCTTTTTATGTATCGCCATGTTGATTTTTGTGACTATATTCAAGAATGACATTTGAGTGTAATTTTGAGGTTTTAAAAACTGCCCTTTTCAGATTTCAATAAACTTCATAAACAACTTGGGTAGTAATCACCTCCCATGCCAGCATCATTTGCTGAAAATTTCTAAAGAATGGATGCTATTTTTTTTTGATCATGTGATAGAATTCACCTATATGAATATATGGAAATAGAGGGGTATTTGGAGGTTTGTGAAGAGTTGTTCAAATTTTTAATAAAAAGAGGCTTTTTATTTCAGCTTTTATCAATTCTAGGGTTAAGGTTGCATTATTCTTAAGTTTAGAATTTTTTGATCTATCTAAATTGTCAAATTTATTGCTATTAAATGGATGATTGTACTGTATCAACAACATTTTATAATAATTTATTGAGAAATAATTAGTCTATCATAATTATACCATTTAAAGTGTACAAGTCAGTGGTTATTTATACTATTTATAGAATTATGCAATCAACACTACTATCTAATTCCAGAACATTTCATTTCCTCCAGTAATTTCTTTATCCATTAGCAGACACTCTCAATTTTCCACCCCCTGAGACACAGGAATGCACTAGTTGCTTTTTTTATATATTTGTCTATTCTGGACTTTTACTATAAATGGAATAACACAATTCATGGTATATGGTTACTGGCAGCAATAGAAACAACTCTTCACAGTACAAGTAATCCTCAGTAATATTTGGGCCAATTTCTCTACAGAAACCATAGAGGACAGGTAACACTGGAATGATATATTAAAAAACAGACAATGAACAAATGAAAAATTCTTTCAACAAAAAATTCTATATATGGGGGAAATGGAAGGTAGATAAATTCATTCCAAGAGAAACAAAAACTGAAGGAATACATACCTAGTAAGCCTGCTGGACAAAAAATAATAAAAGTAGTCCTTCAGGGTGAAGTGACACACACTGAGCACCTATTTGGAGGAATGCGGAAAATTCTGAAAGAGATGGGAATCCAGGACCACCTGACCTGCCTCTTGAGAAACTTGTATGCAGGTCAGGAAGCAACAGTTAGAACTGGACATGGAACAACAGACTGGTTCCAAATAGGAAAAGGAGTACGTCAAGGTTGTATATTGTCACCCTGCTTATTTAACTTATATGCAGAGTACATCATGAGGAACGCTGTGTCGGAAGAAGCACAAGCTGGAATCAAGATTGCCGGGAGAAATATCAATAACCTCAGAGATGCAGATGACACCACCCTTATGACAGAAAGTGACGAGGAACTCAAAAGCCTCTTGATGAAAGTAGAAGAGGAGAGTGAAAAGGTTGGCTTGAAGCTCAACATTCAGAAAACTAAGATCATGGCATCTGGTCCCATCACTTCATGGGAAATAGATGGGGAAACAGTGGAAACAGTGTCAGACTTTATTTTTTTGGGCTCCAAAATCACTGTGGATGCTGATTGCCGCCATGAAATTAAAAGACACTTACTCCTTCGAAGGAAAGTTATGACCAACCTAGATAGTATATTAAAAAGCAGAGACATTACTTTGCCAACAAAAGTCCGTCTAGTCAAGGTTATGGTTTTTCCCGTGGTCATGTATGGATGTGAGAGTTGGACTGTGAAGAAGGCTGATCGCCGAAGAACTGATGCTTTTGAACTGTGGTGCTGGAGAAGACTCTTGAGAGTCCCCTGAACTGCAAAGAGATCCAACCAGTCCATTCTAAAGGAGATCAATCCTGGGTGTTCATTGGAAGGACTGATGCTAAAGCTGAAACTCCAATACTCTGGCCACCTCATGTGACGAGTTGACTCACTGGAAAAGACTCTGCCACTGGGAAGGATTGGGGATGGGAAGAGAAGGGGACGACAGAGAATGAGATGGATGGATGGCATCACCGACTCGATGGACATGAGTTTGAGTGAACTCCGGGAGTTGGTGACGGACAGGGAGGCCTGGCGTGCTGTGATTCATGGGGTTGCAAAGAGTCGGACACGACTGAGCGACTGAACTGAACTGAACTGAACTGAAGAAATAAACCACAAAGGCCAAGGTAACTTCACAGATTATGTGCAAAAGCCAGTATTACTACATTTTGGGTTTCCTTCTGACTCTTCTTTTTTAAAAAAAATATTCATTTATTATTTTAATGGTCTCACTGGGTCTTAGTTGCAGCAGGATCTTTGTTGCATCATGAGTGCTTCTCTCTAGTTGTGACACACGGACTCCAGACCATGTAGACTCAGGAGTTGTGGCCCACTGGCTTAGTTGCTCCAACACATGTGACATTTTAGTTCCTGGACCAAGGATTGAACTCTCATTTCCTGCACTGGAAGGCGGATTCCAAACACTGGATCACCAGGGAAATCCCTGTAACTTTTCTTTCTGCGATCCTCTTTGTATTTTGATTTAAAATATATATAAAGCAGTAACCATAAAACTGTTAATGCAGAGGGGAGATAGGAAGATGGAGGAGAAATAAGATGAGGAGACCATTTTCTCCCCCACAAATTCATCAAAAGAACATCTGAACGCTGAGTAAATCCAAAAAACAACTTCTGAATGCCGGCAGAGGACATCAGGCACCCAGAAAAGCAGCCCATTGTCTTCAAAAGGAGGTAGGAAATAATATAAAAGAGAAAAGGAGACACCAAAGAGGGAGGGACAGAGATCCCTCCCAGGAAGGGAAGCTTAAAAAAGAGAGAAGTTTCCAAACACCTGGAAACACTCACCGGCGAGTCTGTGGCAAAACTGGGAACCTCAGAGGGCAACATAAATGGGAGGAAAAATAAATAAATAATTAAAACCCACAGACTAAGTGCCCAGCGGTAACTCTCAGTGGAGAAGCGGGGTAACCGCTGGCACCCTCCACTAGCAAGTGGGGGCTGGGCAGGGAGGCGCAGGCAGCATCGCTTAGAGTAAGGACCGGGTCTGAATGCCCCGAGGGCAATCTGAGGGCACTAACTTAATGATAGTTAAGCAGACTGTGGGATAGTTACCCCGCAAAAAGACAAAAAGCCCCAACCTAAGACACAGCCAGACCCACTCACAGAACAAAGGACTGAACAGAGCTAGCCGGCTGCGGATGGCCCATCCACCGCGGAGACAGGCAGGGGAGGGCAGCCACAGCCAAAAGCGGGCAATCGCGGCCCCAGAGAGGCATCCGATACCAATCTGCAAGCAGGCTTCGTTGCTGGCCAGGACTTCTTGGGTTCTGGCCGTTCAGTATCCGCCTGAGAAGGTGGACCAGTTGTACACCCAGAAAACTGAGTGGCAGGGACCAGGGAGGCAATAAGTCACAGAGACCACACTCACCAAACACCTGGTCACCTGAACTGCTTGGACCGAGGAAGGGCACAAAACGCAGGCCCAACCAAGTCTGCGCCTTTGTGGAGTACCCGAGTACCTGAACCTGAGCAGCTCAGACCTAGGAAGTGCATACAACCCAGGGCCTGCCTCAGACAGTTCCCGGCAGAGTAACCTAGAGCCTGAGCAGCATAAACAGGGAAAGCACACACGCGGTGAGCAGGGGCAATCCCAGCATAGCCGAGACACTGCGAGCACTCCCCACAGACGCAAGTGATATTGGTTAGCAGCATTCCTCCCTCCCCACATCACGGCTGAACAAGTGAGCCTAAAAAAAGTGTCCACCACTGCTCCCTTGGGTCAGGACGGGAATTAGACACTGAAAAGACCAGCAAACAGAAGAGCTTAAACAGAAGGAACTGCCTTGGAAGTGACAGATGGAGAAGTCTTGAGCCTACAGCAAGAATAAGACTGAAAACCAGAGGCAGAGGCTTAAGTCCAAATCCTGAGAACACCAGAGAACTCCCGTTCTAGGGAACATTAATCAATAGGAGCTCATCAATTGCCTCCATACCTACACTGAAACCAGGCACCACCCAAGGATCAACAAGTTTCAGACAAAGACATAGCACGCAAATTTCCCAGCAACATGGGAGAATAGACCTGAGCCTCAACATGCAGGCTGCCCAAAGCCACTCCAAACCCACTAACATCTCATAACTCATTACGGGACACTTCATTGCACTCCAGAAAGAAGAAATCCAGCTCCACCCACCAGAACACCGACACAAGATTCCCTAACCAGGGAACCTTGACAAGCCACCCGTCCAACCCCACACACACAGAGGAAACTATACAATAAACAGAACTCCACAAACTGCAAGAAGAGAGAAAGGCCACCCCGAACATAGCAATATAAGCAAGATGAAGAGGCAGGGAAATACACAGCAGGTAAAGGAACAAGATAAATGCCCACCAACCCAAACAAAAGAGGAAGATATAGGGAATCTACCTGATAAAGAATTTTGATTATTGATAGTGAAAATGATTCAAAATCTTGAAAACAAACTGGGGTTACAGATAAATAACCTGGAGACAAGGATAGAGAATATCCAAGAAAGGTTTAATAAGGACTTAGAGGAAATAAAAAAGAGTCAATATACAATGAATAATGCAATAAATGAGATCAGAAACACTCTGGAGGGAACAAACAGTGGAATAACGGAGGCAGAAGACAGGATAAGCGAGCTAGAATATAGAATTGTAGAAATAAATCAAACAGAGAAGAAAAAAGAAAAACAAATTTAAAAAAATGAGGACAATCTCAGAGACCTCTGGGACAATGTTAAACACCCCAGCATTCAAATCATAGAAGTCCCAGAAGAAGAAGACAAAAAGAAAGGCCATGAGAGAATACTTGTGGAGATAATAGCTGAAAACTTCCCTAAAATGGGGAAGGAAATAATCACCCAAGTCCAAGAAACCCAGAGAGTCCCCAACAGGATAAACCCAAGGCAAAATACTCCAAGACACATATTAATCAAATTAACAAAGATCGAACACAGAGAACAAATATTAAAAGCAGCAAGGCAAAAGCAACAAATAACACACAAGGGGATTCCCATAAGGATAACAGCTGATCTTTCAACAGAAACTCTTCAGGCCAGAAGGGAATGGAAAGACATACTTAAAGTGATGAAAGAAAATAGCCTACAGCCCAGATTACTGTGCCCAGCAAGGATCTCATTCAAATATGAAGGAGAAATCAAAAGCTTTACAGACAAGCAAAAGCTGAGAAACTTCAGCATCACCAAACCAGCTCTTCAACAAATGGCAAAGGATCTTCTCTAGACAGGAAACACAGAAAGGGTATATAAACTCAAACCCAAAACAATAAAGAAAATGGCAGCGGGATCAAACTTATCAATAATTATCTTAAATGTAAATGGGTTGAATGCCCCAACCAAAAGACAAAAACTGGCTGAATGGATATAAAAACAAGACCCCTATATAAGTTGTCTGCAAGAGAACCACCTCAAAACGAGAGACACATACAGACAGAAAGTGAAGGGCTGGAAAAAGATATTCCACGCATATAGAGGCCAAAAAAAAGCAGGGTAGCAATACTCATACGACATAAAATAGACATTAAAACAAAGACTGTGAAAAGAGACAAAGAAGGACACTACATAGTGATCAAAGGATCAATCCAAGAAGAAAATATAACAATTATAAATAATTATGCACCCAACATAGGAGCACTGCAATATGTAAAACCATTACTAACAAGTATGAAAGGGGAAATTAACAACAACACAATAATAGTGGGAGACTTTAATACCCCACTCACTCCTATGGATAGATCAACCAAAAAGAAAATTAACAAGGAAACACAAACTTTAAACAATACAATAGACCAGTTAGACCTAATAGATATCTATAGGACATTTCATCCCAAAACAAAGAATTTAACCTTTATCTCAAGTGCACACAGAACCTTTTCCAGGATAGATCACATCCTGGGCCATAAATCTAGCCTTGGTAAATTCACAAAAATTGAAATCATTCCAAGCATCTTTTCTGACCACAATGCAGTAAGATTAGAGCTCAATTACAGGAGAAAAACTATTAAAAATGCCAACATATGGAGGCTGAACAACACTCTACTGAATAACGAACAAATCATAGAAGAAATCAAAAAAGAAATAAAAATATGCATAGAAATGAATGAAAATGTAAACACAACAACCCAAAACCTCTGGGACACTGTAAAAGCAGTGCTAACAGTAAGGTTCATAGCAATACAGGCATACCTCAAGAAACAAGAAAAAAGTCAACTAAATAACCTAACTCTACACCTAAAGCAACTAGAAAAAGAAGAAATGAAAAAATCCAGGGTTCATAGAAGGAAAGAAATCTTAAAAATTAGGGCAGAAATAAATGCAAAGGAAACAAAAGAGACTATAGCAAAAATCAACAAAGCCAAAAGCTGGTTCTTTGAGAGGGTATATAAAATTGAAAAACCACTAGCCAGACTCATCAAGAAACAAAGGGAGAAGAACCAGATCAATAAAATTAGAAATGAAAATGGAGAAATCACAACTGACAACACAGAAATACAAAGGATCATTAGAGCATACTATCAGCAATTATATGGCAATAAAACGGACAACTTGGAAGAAATGGACAAATTCTTAGAAAAGTACAACTTTCCAAAATTGAACCAGGAAGAAATAGAAAATCTTAACAGACGCATCACAAGCACAGAAATAGAAGCTGTAATCAGAAATCTTCCACAAACAAAAGCCCAGGTCCCAACGGCTTCACAGCTGAATTCTACAAAAATTTAGAGAAGAGCTAACACCTTGATGAAAGTGAAAGAGGAGAGTGAAAAGTTTGGCTTGAAGCTCAACATTCAGAAAACGAAGATCATGGCACCTGGTCCCACCACTTCATGGGAAATAGATGGGGAAACAGTGGAAACAGTGTCAGATTTTATTTTTGGGGGGCTCCAAAATCACTGCAGATGCTGATTGAGCCAGGAAATTAAAAGACGCTTACTTCTTGGAAGGAAAGTTATGACCAACCTAGATGGCATATTAAAAAGCAGAGACATTACTTTGCCAACCAAGGTCCGTCTAGTCAAGGCTATGGTTTTTCCCGTGGTCATGTATGGATGTGAGAGTTGGACTGTGAAGAAAGCTGATCGCCGAAGAATTGATGCTTTTGAACTATGGTGCTGGAGAAGACTCTTGAGAGTCCCTTATACTGCAAGGAGATCCAACCAGTCCATTCTAAAGGAGATCAATACTGGGTGTTCATTGGAAGGACTGATGCTAAAGCTGAAACTCCAATCCTTTGGCCACCTCATGCGATGAGTTGACTCACTGGAAAAGAGTCTGATGCTGGGAGGGATTGGGGGTGGGAGGAGACGGGGACGACAGAGAATGAGATGGCTGGATGGCATCACCGACTCTGTGGACATGAGTTTGAGTGAACTCCGGGAGTTGGAGATGGACAGGGAGGCCTGGCATGCTGTGGTTCATGGGATCGGAAAGAGTTGGACATGACTGAGTGACTGAACTGAACTGAACTGAACACCTATCCTACTCAAACCCTTCCAGAAAATTGCTGAGGAAGGGAAACTTCCAAACTCACTCTATGAGGCCACCATCACCCTAATCCCAAAACCTGGCAAAGATCCCACAAAAAAAGAAAACTACAGGCCAATATCACTGATGAACATAGATGCAAAAATCCTTAACAAAATTCTAGCAATCAGAATCCAACAACACATTAAGAAGATCATACATCATGACCAAGTGGGTTTTATCCTAGGAATGCAAGGATTCTTCAACATCCGCAAATCAATCAATGTAATACACCACATAAACTAACTGAAAAATAAAAACCATATGATTATCTCAATAGATGCAGAGAAAGCCTTCGACAAAATTTAACATCCATTTATGATAAAAACCCTCCAGAAGGTGGGAATAGAAGGAATATACCTCAACATAATAAAAGCTATATATGACAAACCCACAGCAAACATTATCCTCAATGGTGAAAAATTAAAAGCATTTCCTCCAAAAGCAGGAACAAGACAAGGGTGCCCACTCTCACCACGACTATTCAACATAGTTATGCAAGTTTTGGCCACAGCAATCAGAGCATAAAAAGACATAAAGGGAATCCAAATTGGAAAAGATGAAGTAAAACTCTCACTGTTTGCCGATGATATGATCCTCTACACAGAAAACCCTAAAGACTCTACCAGAAAACTACTAGAGCTAATCAATGAATACAGTAAAGTTTCAGGATATAAAATCAACACACAGAAATCCTTTGCATTCCTATACACTAATAATGAGAAAATAGAGAAATTGAGGAAACTATTCCATTCACTGTCGCAACAAAAAGAATAAAATACTTAGGGATATATCTACCTAAAGAAACAAAAGACTTATATATAGAAAACTATAAAACACTGGTGAAAGAAATCAAAGAGGACAGTAATAGATGGAGAAATACACCGTGTTTGTGGATTGGAAGAATAAATATAGTGAAAATGAGTATACTACCCAAAATAATTTATGCATTCAATGCAATCCCTATCAAGGTACTAACGGTATTTTTCACAGAACTAGAACAAATAATCTCACAATTTGTATGGAAATACAAAAAACCTCGAATAGCCAAAGCAACCTTGAAGAAGAAGAATGGAACTGGAGGAATTAACCTGCCGGACTTCAGGCTCTACTACAAAGCCACAGTCATCAAGACAGTATGGTACTGGCATAAAGACAGAAATACAGATCAATGGAACAAAATAGAAAGCCCAGAGATAAATCCACGCACCTATGGACACCTTATCTTTGACAAAGGAGGCAAGAATATAAAATGGAGAAAAGACAGTCTCTTTAACAAGTGGTGCTGGGAAAACTGGTCAGCCACTTGTAAAAGAATGAAACTAGAACACTTCCTAACACCATACACAAAAATAAACTCAAAATGGATTAGAGAGTTAAATGTAAGACCAGATTCTATAAAACTCCTAGAGGAGAACGTAGGCAAAACATTCTCCGACATAAATCACAGCAGGGTCCTCCAAGACCCACCTTCCAGAATATTGGAAATAAAACCAAAATAAACAAATGGGACCTAATTAAAACCAAAAGCTTCTGCACAGCAAAGGAAACTATAAGCAAGGTGAAAAGACAGCCTTCAGAATGGGAGAAAATAATAGCAAATGAAACAACTGACAAAGAATTAATCTCCAAAATATACAAGCAACCCTTGCAGCTCAATTCCAGAAAAATAAACCACCCAATCAAAAAATGGGCCAAAGAACTAAACAGACATTTCTCCAAAGAAGACATACAGATGGCGAACAAACACATGAAAAAATGCTCAATATCCCTCATAATCAGAGAAATGAAAATCAAAACCACAATGAGATACCATTTCACACCAGTCAGAATGGCTGCTATCCAAAAGTCTACAAGCAATAAATGCTGGAGAGGGTGTGGAAAAAAGGGAACCCTCTTACACTGTTGATGGGAATGCAAACTAGTACGGCCTCTATGGAGAACAGTGTGGAGATTCCTTAAAAACCTGGAAATAGAACTGCCATATGATCCAGCAATCACACTCCTGGGCCTACACACCAAGGAAACCAGAATTGAAAGAGACACATGTACTCCAATGTCCATCGCAGCACTGTTTATAATAGCGAGGACATGGAAGCAACCTAGACGTCCATCTGCAGATGAATGGATAAGAAAGCTTTGGTACATATACACAATGGAGTATTCAGTTCAGTTCAGTTCAGTCACTCAGTCGTGTCCGACTCTTTGCGACCCTATGAATCACAGCACGTCAGGCCTCCCTGTCCATCACCAACTCCCGGAGTTCACTCAAACTCATGTCTATCGAGTCGGTGATGCCATCCAGCCATCTCATTCTCTGTTGTCCCCGTCTCCTCCCACCCCCAATCCCGCCCAGCATCAGAGTCTTTTCCAGTGAGTCAACTCTTCGCATGAGGTGGCCAAAGTATTGGAGTTTCAGTTTTAGCATCAGTCCTTCCAATGTACACCCAGGACTGATCTCCTTTAGGATGGACTGGTTGGATCTCCTTGCAGCCCAAGGGATGCTCAAGAGTCTTCTCCAGCACCCCAGTTCAAAAGCATCAATTCTTCGGCGATCAGCTTTCTTCACAGTCCAACTCTCACATCCATACATGACCACGGAAAAAAACCATAGCCTTGACTAGATAGACCTTGGTTGGCAAAGTAATGTCTCTGCTTTTTATATGCTATCTAGGTTGGTCATAACTTTCCTTCCAAGCAGCAAGCGTCTTTTAATTTCATGGCTGCAATCAGCATCTGCAGTGATTTTGGAGCCCCCCAAAATAAAGTCTGACACTGTTTCCACTGTTTCCCCATCTATTTCCCATGAAGTGATGGGACCAGATGCCATGATCTTTGTTTTCTGAATGTTGAGCTTAAAGCCAACTTTTTCACTCTCTTCAACGGAGTATTACTCAGCCATTAAAAAGAATACACTTGAATCAGTTCTAATGAGGTGGCTGAAACTAGAGCCTATTATACAGAGTGAAGTAAATCAGAAAGAAAAACACCGATACAGTATACTAACGCATATACATGGATTTTAGAAAGATGGTAATGAGAACCCTGTATACAAGACCGCAAAAGAGACACAGATGTATAGAACAGTCTTTTGGACTCTGTGGGAGAGGTGAGGGTGGGATGATTTGGGAGAATGGCATTGAAACGTGTATATTATCATATGTGAAATGAATCACCAGTCCAGGTTCGACGCATGATACAGGATGCTCAGGGCTGGGGCACGGGGATGACCAGCAGGGAGGATAAGGGGAGGAGTGACGTGGGAGGGGGGTTCAGGAGGGGGAACACATGTACACCAGGCCAGGCTTCATGTCAATGTATGGCAAAACCAACCAATATAATATTGTAAAGTAATTAGCCTCCAATAAAAAATTATAATAATAAAAACAAAAACTGTTAATGGAAACCATGTACAAACATGATATTTGTCACAATGACTAAATAAGGGAACATAGCACAGCTGGGAAGAAGCAGAGTTTAGAATACTATGAAAACTATCTCACTATAATACACACTTGATTATCCTAAAATTAAGATACTAAGTATAATTCACAGCATAACCACCCAGCCTCCCCCCAAAAAAACACAAAAAAATGAAAAAAATTTAAAGTCTCCAAACTTAAAAAAATTTTTTAAAGTAAAGAAAGAGTGATAGTCACTTTGTACACTAGAAAAATTCAGTTAATCACAGAAAAAAGGCAGTAATTAAGAAATGAAGGAACAAAAAAGGTATGGCACGTGGAAAGTAAGAAAATGTCAGGAAAAATCTTTCCTTGGAAGCAATCAGTACAATACCAATATATAAAACTTTTTAATGAAAAGACAGATTGGCAAAGGGGATTAACAACAAATGTCATCCACTGTATGTTATCTACAAGAGCCTTGCCTTATATCCAAAGACAGATAGTTTGAAAACAAAAGGACAGAGAATGGTATCCCATGCAAATCATCCTAAAGTGATAGATGCAGTGGCTATACTGATATCAGATAAAATAGATTTTAACAGAAGTTTTTTTTTACAAAGTGTCAAAAACAGATTTCTGTGTTAATAAAAGGATCAGTAAGGAAATGTAACAGTTATTTATCCATATAGTCCTAACAGACTCCCAGAATATATAAAACAATAAATGACAGAACTGAACGGAGTACATAGTTCTAAATAATTCCTGGACACTTCACTACTCTATTTTCAATGAGGGATAGGCAGACAGACAGAAGACCAATAATGAAATTAAGGAAGGAACAGCTAGAACTAATTAACATCTGTAGATCACACAGCCCAGAAAATCACATGTGTTGGGGAAGCTACAGCAAAGGAGAAGGAACGTTTGTTACCCTTGCTTGAAACAGATATACGTGAGAAGCAACCAGGAAGCATTATTCACAGTTCTTCTATTGTGGGTGGCCTGGAGCTATGCTTTTCCACACTCTTTAGAAAGTCAACCCAAACCTGCCCTGTGGGTTCCTTTCTGGATGATTGTCCCATGATCTACCTGCTACTGCATTCCATGGTTCATCTGCAGTGACCAGCCTACACACACTACACTGGAATTCTTGTCTCCAAAGGCTCTAGGCTGCCCCCCAGAAAGTGGGAATCAACCCACTTTATGGATTAATTGATGATCCCCAGCCTCAGAGTGCATGCTGTGAGGGGCGAGGCACCAGGGGCAACCCAGTGCAACTCAGGCCAGGATACAGTCAATTGACCATAGTTCCCTCCTCAGATGCTAGAATAATAAGTTAGAGTGGGAAGAGATGGCCAAGGTTGAGAGAGACAACAGAATAGGCACAAGCCAAAGCACAATCCAGGCACCTTTGACAGTTTCATCCCAGGTTGCCTTCACCTTAAACTAAAAAACATTCAGTTAGCAAAGGAGAAGTGAGTTAAAGCTGTCCAGGGTCACGGTTGGACCATCCTGTTGTGACAACTAAAGTTCTGTTTATCTACCATCCACCCCACTAATGAAGGAGGGATCCCCTACCCTAAGTAGTGTGAGATGGCCAAGCACGCAACACTGGACAGATGGACAGCCAGCTTTTTGTGAGTCTCATGGACTAACAGCTGGCCGGGGGTGGGGAGGGGGTGGCAACAGGGAATGCCAAGCAGGGCAATGAGGGTTTGGGACTTAAGAGGAGAGTTAACCTGTAGGGACCATGGGAAATAAATGTTGTAGTAACAAGAGGATGGGGCACACCCACGTTCCCACACAAGGAGATGATTGCCCTACTGGAATATTGCACTGGCTGGCAGGGAAGTAAAACTTAGTGGCTGGGGGAATGGGTGTGCAGCTAGTCTGGCTGATAGGAGAGAATCAGCTGAGTGGGATAGTCTTCCCACAAGGAAGGGGACATTGCAGGTGAGAGCAGGAGAAAGCACAGTTGGGCCAGTAGGGTAATATGAGTCTCAAAGGCAATTAAGGCAGCATTGAAAATCTGAGGTCTTAATATACAGATTGGAATCTTATATAAAGAGGTCTACAGATGATAAGCAATCCCTTTCAAAATGACAGTGACCTTTTTTGCAGAAAAAAAAAGCTGGTCCTAGAATTCATGTGCAATTACAAAAGACTAGAAATAGCTAAGACGATCTTGAAAAATAAAATTGGAAGACTCCACTACCCTGTGTCAGAATGTACCATGGCAACAGTAATCAAGACTGTGTGATACTGAGATAATGAAAGACATACAGATCAATGGAATAGAACAGGGAGTCTGGAAATAAACCCAGATATCTACCCTCAATTGATTTTCCATTGGGATATTAGATCATTAAGTGGTCATAAGTGGGAATCTTTTTCCCAAAATGGTATGAGGACAGCAGGATATACATATGCAGTAGAATAAAGTTGGACTCTTACATTATGCCAAATACAGACATTAAATGGATAAAGAATTAGCTGTAAAATCTAAAACAATAAAACTCTTAGAACAAATGCAAGGGCATATTAGATTGCTGGGCTGCTATCACAAAATACCACAGATTGATGGCCTAAACAGCACAAATTTATTTGCTGACAGCTTTGGAAACTAGAAGTCCAAGAACAAGGTGTGAGCAGGTTTGGATTCTTGTGAGGGCTCTCCTGGCTTGCAGATGGCAAGCTTCTCCCTGCATCCTTACATGATCGTTCCTCTAATGTATACACATCTCTAGTGTGTCTTCCTGTCACCAAGTATACTTTTGTCCAGGATACCAGTCAGACTCATTAGGGTCTAACCATATGACCTCTGCTGACCTTAAGGTCCTGTCACCAAAAACAACCACATTTTGAGATAACGGGGCTTAAGCATTAAACATGTGGGAATATGGGGGGTCCATAATTCAGTCATCAGAAGGGATAAATCTTCATAATCTTCGTTTGGCAATGGAGTCATAAATATGATGATAAAAGCATCAGTAACAAAAGAAGAAACAGATACATTGAATTTGAATAAAAATCAAAAATATTTCTATATCAAAGAACATTAACAAGACAGTGAAAGCACAACCTAGAAAACAGGATAAGAATCTTGTGGCATGCATATATCTAATAAAGGTCTAGTATCCAGAACACATGAAAAACATTTACAACTCAACAAGTAGCCAAGGAATCTGAATGAGAAATGAGCATAGAATGTGAATACAAATTTTTCCAAACAAGATATATAAATGTGCCATAAGGATGTGAAAATAACCTTAACATCATTAGTCATTAGCGAAATACAAGGAAAAGCCACCACATAATGTCACAGTACATTAAAAAAGATGAGTAAGTAGAATTTTTTTAAGTGAAAAATAAAACACATTTACAAGGATGTAGAGGCATTGGGATCCATGTACGTAACTGTTGGGAAATACCAAAGAATGTTCAAACTACCACACAATTGCATTAATTTCACATGCTAGCAAGGTAATGGTCAAAATCCTTCAAGCTAGGTTTCAACAGTATGCGAAACGAGAACTTCCAGATTTACAAGTTGGATTTAGAAAAGGCAGAGGAATCAGAGATTAAACTGCCAACATCCCTTGGATCATAGAAAGAATTCCAGAAAAACATCTACTTATGCTTCATTGACTATGCTAAAGCCTTTCCTTGTGTGAATCACAAGAAACTATGGAAAATTCTTAAAGAGACAGAAATACCAGACCATCTTACTTGCCTCCTGAAAAACCTATATGCAGGTCAAGAAGCAACAGTTAGACTCAGACATGGAATAACTGACTGGTTCCAAATTGGGAAAGGAGTACGTCAAAGCCGTATATTGTCACCCTGCTTATGTAACTTATATGCAGAATACATCACGGGAAATGCTGGGCTGGATGAAGGACAAGCTGGAATCAAGACTGCAGAGAGAAATATCAATAACCTCAGATATGCAGATGACACCAACTTTATGGCAGAAAGCAAAGGGGGATTAAAGAGCCTCTTGATGAAGGTGAAAGACGAGAGTGAAAAAGCTGATTAAAAACTCAACATTCAAAAAACTAAGATCGTGGCATTTGGTCCCATCACTTAATGGCAAATAGATAGGGAAACAATGGAAACAGTGAAAGATTTATTTTCTTGGGCTCCAAAATCACTGCAGACAGTGACTGCAGCCATGAAATTAAAAGATGCTTGCTCCTTGGAAGAAAAACTATGACAAACCTAGACAGTGAATTAAAAAGTGAGACATTACTTTGATGACAAAAGTCCATATAGTCAAAGTTTTTCCAGTAGTCATGTATGGATGTGAAAGTTGGACCATAAAAAAAGCTGAACGCCAAAGAATTGATGCATTTGAACTGTGGTGTTGGAGCAGACTCTTGAGAGCCCCTTGGACTGCAAGGAGATCAAACCAGTCAATGCTAAAGAAAATCAACCCTGAATATTCACTGGAAGGACTGATGCGGAAACTGAATCTCCAATACTTTGGCTACCTGATGCGAAGAGCCAACTCACTGGAATAGACGCTGATGCTGGGAAAGATAGAAGGCAGGAGGAGAAGGGGAAGACATGGTTGGATGGCATCACCAACTCTACGGACAAGAGTTTGAGCAAACTCTGAGAGATGGTGAAGGAAAGGCAAGCCTGGCGTGCTGCAGTCCATGAGATTGCAAAAAGTCAGACACAACTGAGCAGCAGAACAACTGAACAACAGCAAGTAGTTGTAAAAAAGAGTCTGAAAGCTCCTGAAAAAGTTAAAAGCCTTATGGCTGTCTCATCAATTCCACTACTAGCTATATAAGCCAAAGAATTAGAAGTATTTGTTCAAACAAAAGGTAACAAAAAGTTCTATCCCCATGTTCATAGCAGCCCTAACTGAAATTGGAACCCAAATGGGAAACATCCCAAGGATCCATCAACTTGTCCTCAACTTGTTTCACATTCATAAACAAAAGTGACCCTCTGTACATGGGCACAGCATTCAGCCACACAAAGGAGTGAGAGAGGCCAGACACAAAAGGTCACATATTGTAGGATTTTATTTCTCTCAGCTATCTAGAAAAGGTAAGTTCATAGAGGTAAACAGAAGATTAGTAGTTATCAGAGCCTGGTTGCAGTGAGGGGGAAATGGAAAAGGATTGATTACTGGCATGGGGTTTCCTTTAGGAGTGATGATTTATTTGGGGACAACAGAGAGAATGGCTGAAAAGCATTGTGAATGTACTAAATGCCTGTGACATTCACCACAATAATGCAACAATATTTTTTAAACATAAAAAGTGCTTACTGGCGTAAGACTTCTGCAAATAGATTGGGAATTGACTTCAACAAGTTCCAGGCTTCCTTTGTGGCTCAGCTACTAAAGAATCTGCCCGCAATGCGGGAGATCTGGGTTTGATCCCTGGATTTGGAAGATCCACTAGAGAAGGGTTTCTCTTACCTTGGTCGTGGGGTATCTCTTCACGGCTACTCCAGCAAAGTGCAGCCACTGCACCTTACCGTGGACGTGGGGTAGCTCCTCTCGGCCGCCGCCTCTGGCCTCAGGCGAGGCGTAGCTCTTCTCGGCAATGCTGCTGCCTGTAGTCGGTCGCGTCTGCGCGCTCGGAGCCCGGCGTCGCGTCTGCGCGCTCGGAGCCCGGCGTCGCGTCTGCGCGCTCGGAGCCCGGCGTCGCGTCTGCGCGCTCGGAGCCCGGCGTCGCGTCTGCGCGCTCGGAGCCCGGCGTCGCGTCTGCGCGCTCGGAGCCCGGCGTCGCGTCTGCGCGCTCGGAGCCCGGCGTCGCGTCTGCGCGCTCGGAGCCCGGCGTCGCGTCTGCGCGCTCGGAGCCCGGCGTCGCGTCTGCGCGCTCGGAGCCCGGCGTCGCGTCTGCGCGCTCGGAGCCCGGCGTCTAGATGGGAAACAGTGGCAACAATGTCAGACTTTATTTTGGGGGGCTCCAAAATCACTGCGGATGCTGATTGCAGCCATGAAATTAAAAGATGCTAACTCCTTGGAAGGAAAGTTATGACCAACCTAGATAGCATATTAAAAAGCAGAGACATTACTTTGCCAACAAAGGTCCGTCTAGTCAAGGCTATGGTTTTTCCAGTGGTCATGTATGGATGTGAGAGTTGGACTGTGAAGAAAGCTGATCGCCGAAGAATTGATGCTTTTGAACTATGGTGCTGGAGAAGACTCTTGAGAGTCCCTTGGACTGCAAGGAGATCCAACCAGTCCATCCTAAAGTAGATCGGTCCTGGGTGTTCATTGGAAGGACTGATGCTAAAGCTGAAACTGCAATACTTTGGCTACCTCATGCGATGAGTTGAATCACTGGAAAAGAGTCTGATGCTAGGAGGGATTGGGGGCAGGAGGAGAAGGGGGCGACAGAGAATGAGATGGCTGGATGGCATCACCAACACAATGGAGGTGGGTTTGAGTGAACTCCGGGAGTTGGTGATGGACAGGGAGGCCTGGCGTGCTGTGATTCATGGGGTCGCAAAGAGTCGGACACGACTGAATGACTGAACTGGAGAAGGGAATGGCTACCAACTCCAGTATTCTAGCTTGGAGAATTCCATGGACTGTGTAGTCCGTGGGGTCGCGAACAGTCGGACACAACTGACTGACTTTCGCTTTTCAGTAAAGTTCAGTCGTTCAGTCGTGTCCGACTCTCCACGACCCCATGAATCACAGCATGCCAGGCCTCCCTGTCCATCACCATCTCCCGGAGTTCACTCAAACTCATGTCCATCAAGTCGGTGATGCCATCCAGCCATCTCATTCCCTGTCGTCCCCTTCTCCTCCAGCCCCCAAACTTTCCCAGCATCAGAGTCTTTTCCAGTGAGTCAACTCGTCTCACGAGGTGACCAGAGTATTGGAGTTTCAGCTTTAGCATCAGTCCTTCCAATGAACACCCAGGATTGATCTCCTTTAGAATGGACTGGTTGGATCTCCTTGCAGTCCAAGGGACTGTCAAGAGTCTTCCCCAACACCACAGTTCAAAAGCATCAATTCTTCGGCGATCAGCTTTCTTCACAGTCCAACTCTCACATCCGTACATGACCACTTTTCAACAAATGCTAAAATGCATCCTTTAGGAAAACTTTTTGAACATAACACCGGGGAACAAAATAGAGGAATACTTGAAGATATCACTAAATTTTTAAAAGATGCCCCTACAATGTAAATGGAACTACTAAAGATAGCCAATAAATACATTTGCCTTAAAGAATTTTATTATTGTGGTGTTTCAGTGCTCCAGATCATAGCAGTCATTCTCCTAAAATATCCCGTAGTGGGCATAGGCATTAGGACATATGGCTCATAAAGTTAAATTGAATCTTTGTCACTTAGAAATGGGCTTGACAGCTTGGGACCCAATGGACTATCCCCATTGAAAATATTGAGTATGAGTTAGGTAAAAGAAAACAAGGCTGATATAAGGGGTGAAATCTATAATGCATAAGTTCTATATAGGGAAAGGTTGATTATCTTCACTGTGTCTCCTACTAAAGGCCATAACTCCCAAATACCATCACCTGGGGGATGGAGTGGGTAAACATTTAAATATATGAATTTGGCAGGGGGTGTCACTGTTTAGTGTAGAGCAGGTGATTAACCCAGTCATGAAAAGAAATCTCTCTTCATTTCTTGGAGCCTTGAAGTGAATTGGGGAGCCCTGATAAATCCCTTTTCAGCTCCTATTTTTACTCCTTCCACTCTCCATTCTCGAGGCATCCACGTCAACTTGTATGTTCTTTTCTAAGTAACTTCAGCAACATTAAAACCTCCAAATTCTCCTTCTGTCTCTCACAGGAGGTTTAAACAGTTGCTCATATGTGATCTATACACTTTACCTTTTTTTCTTAATATATATATATATATATATATATAATTGATGTATAGTTGACTTACAATGTTCCAGGTGCACAGCAAGGTGATTCAGTTATACATAAACACATATATTATTTTTTAGTTTATTTTCCATTATAGGTATTTCAAAAGATTGACAAAGGAACTACAGTTCCCATTGCTATATAGTAAAACTTTTTTGGTTTTTGCACATCTTTTTTTTAAATTAGAAATCTAGCATTCTATTCATACTAAGTCAAACAAGTGAAATCAAAATGTCATAAATTTTTTATTCAGGCAAACATTAATAAGTTTTCTAAAATATATATTATACATGCTAGTGAGTAACTATTATTCACTTAATACCATTGTACCATGATTGGTCGACAGAAAAGTAATAGAATTCTATATCGCCAAAGCTACCATTTAATAGAAAAACCTTTAATCACTTTGTAAAATCCTGACACATGTCAGAATTATCTTAGAATTTTTTGAAAAATGCAAAGGTATTGCTTTTATTCTCCAAAGCTACAGATATGTTGCTAATGAGCAGCCATGCTTAAAATCAACTGGACCATAATGATGATCTTTTAGTTTTATCTAGTTTGTTTAATTTTTTCTGTTTTATATTTGGTGCTCCTGTTTAATTTATTTTATGTTTTCCAATTTCTCCATCTCTTACTTTTGATTTTCTTTCTCAAGCCTTTATTAACTTTTAAAAATAAATGTATCTCTGATGACCTGAGCTGACACAAGGTGGCAACTGGGGACCACACCCAGCTTCCCATACTCCAGGGTGCCGCCCTATAGGGACATTGCCGTTTTGTTTTTGCAATGGTGCAATGCAAAGGGAGGGACTCCTGTGGGCTCAAAGTATGACCGGGGGCTGGAAGGCTTCCATGCAGTTTGAAAGCCTTGATCACTCATTGGATGGCGGTCATGCCAATCCTTGTCTCCTGGCAAATGAGCTTAGAGCTGACTCTGGAGGAAGTGGTTGACTGCGCGGTTGACCCTTCCAGCTCCACCTACCATCGCCACCCCATCAGGGTCTTTCCCGCCTGCCCGCCGCTGTCTCAGCCTCGGTCTTGGTGGGCTGGTCTGTGGGCCGCCCCCTTGCCATTCCTGTTGTGGTGCCCACACCAGCAACTCGCAGACTCCTGTTCCCTGTGTAGCCGACATCTCTACGGCTCCCACCCCGACCCGGCGGTTTGTACTGCCAACGGCATCTCCTCCGCGCCACACTCAGCCCAGCGGCCGCCATCTTCCACACAGACATCACTGCAGTCCCAGAACTGACACGACTCTCCTGCCATGTCTGCCAAAGAGGGGCACGACTGGATCCCAGGTGGCCAGGACAGAGCTGGTGGCGGGGCGGGCCATGACCCCAGTCTCCTTGGGGTCCAAGCATTTGCTTGGGAGGGGATGGAAGGAGTTGCGGAGGCCACGGCTCTTCTGGCTTCCTTGGAGGTCTCCAGAACCCTTCCGGGGGAGCAGGGTTGGCCACAGGCCGCAGTGGAAGAGGAACGTGGTAGAGAGCCGTTAGAGGAGGAGGGGATGGAGGAAGATGTAGAGCAGATGGAGGAGGACGAGGAAGAGGGTGAGATTGATTTCGAGTTGGAGGACGTGGAGGAGGAGGAGAACACAGAAGAGGAGGACGAGAATGAGCAGAAGGGTGCAGCAGTGGTTACCGGCCTTGGGTTCTCTGTGGAGAAGTTTGGGCCCATGTTCTGGAGTCAGGTCGACTCCTTTCTACATAATTTATATAACAACAAACATGTCCTGTTCCGGCCTCGCACTGACCGCCTGATGTCCAGGGGCAGCTTCCAGCCACCCTCGGACCCCGGAGAAGGTCCGGTGCCTCCTCAGGAGCAGGAAGGCCTGGGAGAAGGAGGCAGAGTCTTGCAGGGTGAGTACCCAGTGGAGGGCACTCCACCCTGGGAGCTGCGGGATCCTGTGGAGGGAGTTGCATCCTAGAAGGCAAGGGAACCGGTGGTAGAGGCCGAGTTCTGGGCGAGGAAGTCCGGACTGCTGCCTCTGAGACTGGGAGGTTGAGGCCTGTGGTCCTGGAGGGGCTGAGGCGGGCAAGTGGTGGCTGAGCCTTCAAACACTTGTGGGGCCATTGAGCTCAAAGGCAGGTCTCTAGCAGTCACGCAGTGGGTCAAAACTCTTAAAAACCTCCGGGCACAATTTGCACAAGTGGCAGCCCAATTCTATAGACCTTCATGGTGTCGAGAAAAAGCATGCTGCCTTCTACCAACCTAGAGGCAAACAAGTGGCATCCCTCCCTTTTGGTCAATGTCTTTAAAAAGTGTGAAGATTCTCGGTAGGAGGATCTGAGAAAATGATGACATAGCACAGGGGCCCTTTTCAGCAATTGAGGAATCTGTGACCGTCCCTATAGAATTTGTCTTTAAATCAAACGAACATTTTTTCCATTGAGGTTCCGACAAACACATACAAAATTGTGTCAGTATCAAATGATTCGGATCCTTTCTCCAAAGGGGCCAGAAATAATCAGAGATCTGTGTGAGATCTACTGGAAAGAGGGGGAAAACGTTTGTGAAAATTGTCAAGCAGCAGACATAGTGAGGGGCTAGAAATGTATCCAACTGTAGAAACATGCCCAGCTGTTATTTGTTTTTTTCTTTTATTATTATTTCTCTTCTCTCAGGCCTAGACTCTGCTGCTGATTTTAAGTTGGGATACTTTCCCTGCCAACTTTTGACCCCAAAGTCTGCATCATTCTGCCCTAATGATGAGGGTGACTATCAGTATGAAAACGCTGATGAAGAGGAAGAGGATGGAAATGAAAAACCTGACGGACTCTAAATGGATGTGGTCGCAGCAAAGGGCAGCTCTGGATAATACAGGTATTATTGTATAGGCTTTAGTATGACGTAACCATTCCTGACACATACCTGTTACTAACAGCTTTATATTTTTAATTTTTCTTCTGTAAAGTAAGAAAATTGTTGAAATTTAACTTTGGGAAAACAGTTTATTGTTAATAATGTATTCTAGATAATGTAGGAGGCAGTATGCTCTGAAATGTATTTCATTTATAGCCACGAGTCCTTTGTCTTGTAGCTTTAAGTCTATCTACAGATGGGAAATTTATCAGACCTGGAAATGGAGACTAGTGCTTCTTTAGAAAATAGTCACCAGAAGCAGTAGCTAAAGTGACTAGGCCATGCATTAGCTGTGTCATCATCACCTGGCCACAAAATTGTAGTTTCTTGTACTGACAATGACTTTGAGAACGTGATTCCTCACAAAGTAGTAAGATGTTAAGGGTATCAGGAGAACTGAATTTCAGGATTAATTCACAAATATTGGTTCAATTTAGATTTTTTTAATCAAAAGAAGGGGCTTCCCTGGTGGCTCAGAGGTTAAAGCGTCTGCCCCCAATGCGGGAGACCCGGGTTCGATCCCTGGGTCGGGAAGATCCCCTGGAGAAGGAAACGGTAACCCACTCCAGTATTCTTGCCTGGAGAGTCCCATGGACGGAGAAGCCTGGTAGGCTACAGTCCACGGGGTCGCATAGAGTCGGACACGACTGAGTGACGGAACGGAACGGAATCAAAAGAAAAGAAAACTAGTCTTAATAATATTATTGGTTATCACTGAGTTAGTGATTAAATCTTTGCTTCTATTTCCTCCATTCATCTTTTAGTCTGTCTCACTCACTCTCTCACTCTTTCTTAGTTTTCATGCATGTGGATTTTTGATAGAGCCTCATTCTCATTTTACACATGTGGAAACTAAAGGTCTGGAAATATAAGGGATTTATGATTTGTGTAAGGGAACACCAGTTTTTAAGGTGGAATGACTTATTTATATCACAGTGTGGCCTTTTAAGAAATAAGCAAGCATTTATAGTGGTGGGCAAGAGGGAGATAAATTTTGCATAAGAAATGATGTGCACCCTGATCACCAAGGGTCTGGGTTACAAGAAGAAAACATTTTGTTTTCTCCTCATTGAGAAAGTAGATATACATAGTATTGACTCATATTTAGAAAGTCACTGGTGCATGTTATTGAGGTACAATTGTTAACTGGCTCTTATTTCATCCTACAGTGGGAAGGCATAGAAAGAAGCAGACAGCAAAAGAAAAGATGCATTTCTTCTTCATGGATATTCTTGTTTTCATTAGCTTGAAATAGTAATTTTGTTTCAAAGTTTCAACACCCCAAAATTATATTAACTACTGACATCTGACTTTACTCTTACCTTTTATGGATAATTTGATAGTATTGTTCACATTGGAAATAAAAGCTTGTTTGAAATTAATAAGCTGTAGTGTTGCTTTTTTTCACATAAATAACACTGACTCAAATCTATCATTGTTCTATTTATTTTGGCCCCCCTTACTATCACTGAAAGGGATTTCTTTCAGCTATTTGTCAAGTCTGTTTTAAATCTTTTTATTGCAACCCCAAATAAAATATAAGGTTGTAAATAATATGTATGATCGTGCCCTGCTGCTGCTGCTGCGTCATTTCAGTCGTGTCTGACTCTGTGTGACCCCATAGACGGCAGCCAATCAGGCTCCCCCATCCCTGGGATTCTCCAGGCAAGAACACTGGAGTGGGTTGCCATTTCCTTCTCCAATGCATAAAAGTGAAAAGTGAAAGTGAAGTCGCTCAGTCGTGTCCGACTCTTAGCGACCCCATGGACTGCAGCCCCCCAGGCTCCTCCATCCATGGGATTTTCCAGGCAAGAGTACTGGAATGGGGTGCCATTGCCTTCTCCGTGATGGCGCCCTAGCCACTACTATATTTTATTGAAAGAAACTGATGGATGACTTAGCTTCCCTGGACCAGCAGCATCAGCATCACCTGGGAACTGGTTTGCAATGCACATTCTCAGACCCTGCTCCGGTAGGCTGCTAACCATCAGGGTTTTACAGCCCTCCAGGTGCTACTGAAGCACACTGAAGTTTCAGAACCACTGCTTTAGAGCAGTGGGGGAAAGGTTTACTACACCCACTGCAGGATCATCCTTAATTCACTGACTTGGTACTGTTGCAGGTAAACTAAACAGGGTGGTAAGATCTGGACTTAGGAAGACACTAGAATTCTCAGGGGTTTGAGACGGACAGTACTCTTGAAGGGGTGTGTTCGTATCCTAAGGTTGCCATAACAAATTACCACAAACCAGATGGCTTAAAACAACAGAAATAAATTCTCTCACAGTTCTGGAAGCCAGAAATCTGAGGTCAATATATAGGAAAGGGTGGTCCCTTCCAGAGGCTTTGAAGGAGAATTTGTTTCATGCCTCTCCTAGTTTCTGGTGGTTGCTGTCAATCGTTGGCATCACTTGCCTTGTAAATGCATGATTCCAATCTCCATCGTCACATAGCATTTTCCCCTGTCTGTTTCTGTGTGCTTTCTCTTCTCATAAAGATACCAGTCATACTGAACAGGATCCACCCTAATCCAGTATGACCTCATCTTAACTATTATACCTGCAAATATCCTAGTTTCAAATAAAGTCACATTTACAGACTCAAGGGGTAAAATTTCAACATATCTTTTTAGGGGGACAAAATAAAGCTTATAACAAGGGGCAAAGATTCAGGGGTGGAAGTGACAGATAAAACCTATTTCTGAAAGGATAAAGGGATTATGATACTATGCATATATGAAATTTAAAAACATGCAACAATTCTATTGATTATAGGTTCATATATTTGTAGTAAAAGGTATACATAGGAGTGATGCATACATATGTAGCATTCAGAAAGGTATGTATGAAAACAAACATTTAGGACAGTGGTTAAATCTTATTCAATAGAGGGAGAATTCAACTGGGGAGACGTATAATGGGTTTAAATTTTATTTATAATCTTTTGTATTTAGGATGAGCGATGGTTGCATGGATGTAGTAATCTCTGTACCTTTGTCTAGGTCTGAAATATCTCCTCATCTATGAAAATTGAAAGAAGAAATGAGCCTAATATCTGGAACTTATTGAAGGAAAAATGTAAAGTGCTATTTGAACAGAGTAAAGGATCAGAGGCGAGTACCAGGGGTTTGAGGGTAGAAGGCCTTATTTCTATATTTAGTTAAGGCCACTTGAATGCTCGCTAGCATTACCTTAGCAGCAATACCTTTTCCTATTTTCTGTGCTAGTTCATCTCATATCCTTGAGTGTATTAACATTATTTATTAATGTTTCTCCCCGACTCCCTAAAGTGTGTGCTTCTGAATAGTTGATAAGTTAAGGCTTCTATTCATCTATCCTAAAGCATTGTGTTTTCTTCTTCATAGGTGCTTGATAAAAGTTTGTTAAAGTGAAGTTAGTATAGGGTATCCACAACCCTTTTCCATGACTCTGGTTTTGTTATTTAAAAATGTATTATCACATAGTAACACAGAGTATTCCTTATGGCTGGAACAAAGAAGAAAGGAACAAGGCCTTTTGTCACTGCTGTTTAATGAAAGAACAGTCCGAGTAGAAATTTATCCTTGTAGTGTCACTTGAAAGGCTTCAGATTGGTTGTTTGGTTCATGCCATGCTAGGAGCGTGTCTGTGTGTGTGTGTGTGTGTGTGCGTGTGTATTTCTGTGTTAATATAGTTAATGTAATTCAATCGTGTCCAACTCTTTGCAACCCTGTGGACTGCAGGCCACCAGGATCCACTGTCCATAGGATTATCCCAGTGAGAACACTGGGGTGGGTTGCCATGCCCTCCTCCAGGAGATCTTCTTGACCCAGGAATCGAAGCTATATCTCCTGTGTCTCCTGCATTGAAGGAGGATTTTTTTTTACCCACTCACTAGCTGTCGGGAAAGCCCCTTAGTTCCCTGACTGGTGACCAAACTTGCTTTTCCTTCATTGCCAGGCAGGTTCTTAACCATCAACAACCAGGGAAGTCCCAACAATATATACTGTATGAGGCCATTTTTAAGGGCCTCCCTGGTGGCTTACATGGTAAAAATTCTGCTTGCAGTGCAGGAGACCTGGGTTCAATCTCTGTGTCAGGCTGTCCTCTGGAGAAGGGAATGGCTACCCATTCCAGCATTCTTGGGGCTTCCTTGGTGGCTCAGATGGTAAAGAATATGCCTGCAATGCAGGAGATCTGGGTTTGGTCCCTGGGTCAGGAAGAACCACCGGAGAAGGGAATGGCAACCTCACTCCAGTATTCTTGCCTGGAGAATTTACAAAATTTAAAAACAGACATGCATAAATAGATGATAAGAGTATACAAAGCAAATGGGGATATGAAGAAAAAGAATGAGATATTTTTGGGAGGTGGTCATTTTTATTTAGCTCAGGTATTTACAATTTAAAGAACTATTTTCCTGAATAATACCACATAAATGGCATAATCAGAAGGGTGGGAAGCGAGGAAGCCACTGGACTACCCTGTTTCTGCTGAGACCGTCACAGATTTTGGCTGTGAGACCACACTGACTCCTTCTCCATCTATACAATCAAAGTAGATGTCTCATGCCTTGCCTTTTGATACCCACAAAGCTAGGAACTGTACCCTGGGACCTCTATTGTCACTGATGCAAAAGAAGTGAAATTTTATGAGCCCACGCTCACTAACAGAAAACAGAAACCCCAGAAGAAGCATAAACTACATCTCGCTTCTTCCGAGTCTCATGGGTGTTTCTTATCTACTTGGAAGAAGCTTCTATTCGTGGAATCCAGGCCATCCAGGCAGGAGTTCAGGAAAGATAGACTTGGTTTCCAACCTCTATCAAGCCTTCAGTTCAGTTCAGTCGCTCAGTCGTGTCCGACTCTCCGCGACCCCATGAATCACAGCACGCCAGGCCTCCCTGTCCAACACCAACTCCCGGAGTACACTCAAACTCATGTCCACAGAATCGGTGATGCCATCCAGCCATCTCATTCTCCGTCGTCCCCTTCTCCTCCCGCCCCCAACCTTTCCCAGCATCAGAGTCTTTTCCAGTGAGTTAACTCGTCGCATGAGGTGGCCAAAGTATTGCAGCAAGCCTTACCTGGTGTAATTGGGATTGGGATGGAGTCAGGTGAGCTGATCTATAACATTTGCCACAGGATGTAAAACTGAAGGTGGAGATGCCAGTTAGGAGGCTATTGTAGTAGTCCACCTGAGATATGATGGTGTCTTAGATCAGGGTGACAAAAGCAAAGGTGTTAGGAAGTGGTTGGATTTACATTTTACTCAGAAAACAGGACTTGCCTGTACATTATGACAGGGTTGAGGGAAAGATATAAACATCTGAGGATTAATACTTCCTTTCACTCCTGTCCTAGACATCCAGTTTTCTTTGCAAACCCTCAAGCCTGGTTCAGGAGCCCCTCTGATGTATATCACCATATCATGTGTTTGGGAATTCCCTGTTTCATCATCTGTATTTCTACTACACAGTCATTTCCCCAGGGGTCGATGTATGTGTGGCTGTGCATGGCACAGTGGCTGGCATGGTGCTCTCTCAATAAATACTGTTATAATGATGAATGAAAGAATACTGGATCACCTTGAGTTCATCAGCTCAGTGATAGTGAATTTCTCAAACAACATTCTCTCTTGGGTTTGACATTTCTAAAAAGGAGAAAGGTCCACCAAGGAAGCAAAGGTGGCTTCTCACTGATTAAGAACACCTAGGCAACATTCATTGGAATTGGTTAACTGTAACCCGATTTTCTCCCACTTCTTCAATGCAAATTACCTAAAATGACTTCTCTAATTTGTCTTCTAGGATGTAAGGTGTTAAAATTGCTTTTTAGTATAACTTACACAAACCATGATTATATTTATTTGTTAAAGAGGTGTAGGGATTCAGAGAATAAATCATTGTGGGCAAAAAGAGTTTATTTTTATTTTATTTTTAAAAATAATTTCATATATTTATCTATTTTTGGCTGGGCTGGGTCATTGTTGCTGCGTGTGCTTTTTCTTTAGGTGCAGCAAGCGGGGGCTACCCTGTAGTTGTGGTTTGTGGGCTTCTCATTGCAGTGTCTTCTCTTGTTGAAGAGCATGGGCTCTAGGGCGCTTGGGCTTCGTTAGTTGCATCATGTGGGCTCAGCAGTTGCCACTCCTGGGCTCTAGAACACAGCCTCAGTAGTTGTGGCACATGGGTTTAGTTGCTTCAAGGCATGTGGGATCTTCCCAGATCAGGGATCAAACCTGTGTCTCCTGCACTGGCAGGTGGATCCTTTACCACTGAGCCATGAGGAAAGCCCCAAGAATTTTTTTAATGAGAAGAAATGTGAGGATTATGCAGTTACTGATGCAAAAAAGTGAACTTACATACTTTCAAGTGAAATAAGACACACATACAGATTTTAATAAAAGGTACTATGTAACCAGGGCATAAACAGAACCACACAGCACATGCAGTTAGAGCCCTCATAGTTTGCTTTGGGGAGAGGAGCATAAGGCATTGGCTTTTTCAAAAGGATGGGATTTTGGCAAAGGAAGAAAAACTAAGTATCTGCAAGACAGCCTTGCTCAGTGAAAGGCCAGTAGCTTCATTAGGTTGGAACTGAGTGTCCACGACAGGAAGGGCAGAGAGGAACAAGTCAGGTGGGTAGGTTGGAGAAACAGGAAATTTTGAGCAAAACACATGAAATTTTCCTTTAGCCCAGTCAACTTGACATGTAAAATTAACCATCATAATTCCTGTGGAGAATACTCACCCTGTACATCGCCCATGAGATGACATACTTACAGGATGATGACCTTCCACGTATAAGAAAATTTGAACAGCTCCTAGGTGTCAGGTTGCTCTAACAAACAGATTTGTTAACAAATGTATTTTCTTAATTAAGAATGAAATGGACAACATGTTTATAAAATAGTCTTTCATGATAAGTTTGAGAAAAATGTATTCTAAAGGCCAGTGTCTAGAGGCCCATCTCTTTGTCTCAATTTATTCAGCTCCTGCCCAAGGTCAAGATTGATTAACTCTAACTTGGATCATTAACAGCCTCATTCTCTCTGGCTTTCTGCACTTTCACTATGATGTGTCTAGGAGTGAATTTTTGTTTTTTATCCTGCCTAGAACTCACTGGACTTTTAGAATCTGTGCATTTCACTTGCTCTGAAAAATCTTTGGCCATCATTTTCTTCCCCATTTCTCTCTCCTGTCTTTCTGGGATTTGAATTAAACATATATTAGACCTCCTCACTCTACTCTTTGTGTCTCTTATCTTACTTTTTTTCATATTAATTTATTTCTCCAGGCAGAATTCTGGATGATTTCTTCTAATCTATCTTCCAGTTCAATAATTGTCTTAGGTTTATTTTTCTTGATTGCATTTATCAACTAAGAGCATGGCATCTGGTCCCATCACTTCATGGGAAACAGTGGAAACAGTGTCAGACTTTATTTTTTGGGTTCCAAAATCACTGCAGATGCTGATTGCAGCCGTGAAATTAAAAGACACTTACTCATTGGAAGGAAAGTTATGACCAACCTAGATAGCACATTAAAAAGCAGAGACATTACTTAGCCAACCAAGGTCCGTCTAGTCAAGGCTATGGTTTTTACAGTGGTCATGTATGGATGTGAGAGTTGGACTGTGAAGAAAGCTGATCGCCGAAGAATTGATGCTTTTGAACTGTGGTGCTGGAGAAGACTCCTGAGAGTCCCTTGGACAGCAAGGAGATCCAAGCAGTCCATTCTAAAGGAGATCAGTCCTGGGTGTTCATTGGAAGGACTGATGCTAAAGCTGAAACTCCAATACTTTGGCCACCTCATGCAACGAGTTGACTCACTGGAAAAGAGTCTGATGCTAGGAGGGATTGGGGGCAGGAGGAGAAGGGGATGACAGACAATGAAATGGCTAGATGGCATCACCGACTTGATGGACATGAGGTTGAGTGAACTCCGGGAGTTGGTGATGGACAGGGAGGCCTGGTGTGCTGTGATTCATGGGGTCGCCGAGAGTCGGACACGACTGAGCGACTGAGTTGAACTGAACCGAACTCAATGGTTATGCCAATTTTTATTTATTTATTTATTTTTTGCTGGGCTTCGTGGCTTGTGGGATCTTCCTTCCTCGACCAGGGATTAAAACCAAGCCACTGCAGTGCACAGTGAAAGCATGAGTCCTAATGGCTGGAGACCAAGAGAATTCACTCTCTGATGCTTTTTATGATTTTCTGTTCCCTGAAGATATTTTATTTATTTATTTATTTTTGTTTTGATTTGAAGTTTATTTTATTTTATTTATTTTTAATTTATTTTATTGGAGGCAAATTACCTTACATTAATATATTGGTTGGTTTTCCATACATTGACCTGAATCCGCCCCGGGTGTACATGTGTTCCCTTTCTTGAACCCCCCTCCCACCTCCCTCTTCCCCATATCCTCCCTCCAGGTCATCCCCGTGCACCAGCCCCAAGCATCCTGTATCATGCGTCGAACCTGGACTGGTCACTTATGATAATATACATGCTACAATGCCGTTCTCCCCAATCATCCCACCTTCACCCTCTCCCACAAGTCCCAAAGACTGTTCTATATACCTATGTCTCTTTTGCAGTCTCGTATACAGGGTTAAGGTTACCATCTTTCTAAATTCCATATATATGCATTAGTATACTGTATTGATGTTTTCCTTTCTGGCTTACTTCACTCTGTATAATAGGCTCCAACTTCATCCACCTCATTAAAACTGATTCCAGTGCGTTCTTTTTGATGGCTGAAAAATACTCCATTGTGTATATGTACCAAAGCTTTCTTATCCATTCATCTGCAGATGGACATCTAGGTTGCTTCCATGTCCTGGCTATTATAAACCGAGGAAACCAGAACTGAAAGAGACACATGTACTCCAATGTTCATTGCAGCACTGTTTATAATACCCTGCTGCTGCTGCTGCTAAGTCACTTCGGTCGTGTCCGACTCTGTGTGACCCCATAGATGGAAGCCCACCAGGCTCCCCTGTCCCTGGGATTCTCCAGGAAAGAATACTGGAGTGGGTTACCATTTCCTTCTTCAATGTGTGAAAGTGAAAAGTGAAAGTGAAGTCGCTCAGTCGTGTCCAACCCTTAGCGACCCCACGGACTGCAGCCCACCAGGCTCCTCCATCCATTGGATTTTCCAGGCAAGAGTACTGGAGTGGCTTGCCATTGCCTTCTCCGTTTGATTCCCTAAAGCTTTACTAATAGCCAACTGTTGACCAGAAATGGTACTGCTAACATAAACAGTCAATTAACATATATTTTTATGCCATATATATATAATATACTATATTCTTATCATAAAGTAAGCTAGAGAAAAAATGTTATTATGAAAGTCATAAGGAAAATGCATTTACAGTGCTGTATTAATTGATACCATAAGTTAACATCTGTTTACAAGATGAATTGTCCATCAGTACCCACAGATATTTTAAAACATACTTTTTAATTTTTTAAAATAAACTCCATAGTGATTATAGTCTACTTTTCATTCTGGCTGTCACTTACAATATATTTTTTTTCCTTATGTGCCTACATAAGGTACAGGGCTTGAAGTTCCTTGGATCACTGCAGTGATGTATATCTAGGCTGCAATTTATTCCAGCACTTGTTACTTGTGGTTCGCTATTACCTGAAAGGGGTAGTCACTTATTGTCAGCTTAAAGTGGTGGCAGAGCTCATCAGACCTACTCACTGGAGCTGTGGGATTCGACTTTCACTTTCTTTTCCCATGAGGACACCAAAACCACAGATCAGTTCCATAATTCTTTCTTCTAGATTCAGCTAATGCCCTCAGGAAAAACTGACTCTGAGTGCTGGGCTTTCTTATTTGGGTTCTTGTCTTCTTCAAGATTTTAGTCTCATAGTTTCTTAGTGCTTAACAAAGATACTTTCTTTATACATTTCATCCAGTAATTTTTAATTGTCCTCATTGGGATGGTTAGTCCAAATTACTAAGCCTGCCATTACCGTAAGCAAAGGTATTCACCACCCTCCTAACTTCTCTCCTTGTCACCAATCTCTCTTTCTTCCAGTTTCTCCTCTAGAAAGTAACTGAAAGTTTCTTCCTGATGGTTTTATTTTCCTGCACAAATCCTCCAAAAGCTTGCTGCTAGATATAAATTAGAAATCAAATTCCTCAGTTTGGACAATCAGATCTAAAATACTCTTTCTGAGAAAGTACTGTATAGCGCAGGGAACTCTACTCAATACACTGTGGTGACCTAAATGGAAAGGAATTCTAAAATAGATGGGATAATTGATTCACATTGCTATACAGCAGAAGCAGATATAACATTGTAAAGCAACTATACTCCAATAAAAATTAACTTAAAAATAAAAGAAGAGATGTGGATGGGAAGTGGAGTGTGTGGAGTAGATTATGGAGAGAAAACATGAAGAAAAGTTCTCTGCCAGTTAATGAGAAGTCTGAAAATTTTAAAGTAAGAAAATGATGTGATTTTATTTGGGTTTAGACACGGCACTTTATTGGCAGTATAGAAATTGTGTAAGTGTCATAAATGGAAAGTCTGCATTCCCCCCAAATCTATATGTTGAAATCTTAATTCCCAAGATAATGATATTAGAAGGTAGAGTGTATGGGAGGTGCCTAGGTCATAAAGGTGGAGTCCTCATGAATGTGATTAGCACCTTATTTAAGAGGGTCCAGAGAGATACTCTGCCCCTTCTGCCAAGTGAAAAGTTGGCATATTGAAAAGTTGCCATTTAAGATCCAGGAAATGGACTTCAGGAGACACCAAATCTGCTGATGCCTTGATCTTGGATAAACCAGCTTCTAGGACTATGAAAAATAAATGTTTGCTGTTTATAAATAAAACATTCTTTCTTAGCTTCATTTATTCACTGAGTAGGTATTTTCTGTGCACTGAATGTGTGGCCCTCACTAGGCCAGATGCTACCTATTCTTTTGCTTCTTACTTCATTTACCTCTTGTCTTACCTCCCAATCCACCTTATACTTTAGCAAAACTGAAATACTCTTTGTCATGTGACAGAGCTGGGTCAGATAACAGATGGGCTAACTCCTAGGTCAGTGATATTTCCTCTACCTCATAATACCATATTCATGTTTGTCATAATACCATATTCATGTTTAAGTCCATTCAATCTAGATATCTATGTATATTCTAATAAATGACCAAGACAAAAACTCAAAAAGTGCATAGTGATTTTCTCATATTCCTTACTGTCTTTTGGAATCTTTCTCATAGGTATCTTGGATGTAAGCTCTGGAAATAAATTCGTTTTTGCCATCAAGCTTTTGGTAATTTCCATAGTCACAAGGGAGGCTTCCTTGGTGGCCCAGTGGTAAAGAACCCACCTGCCAATGGAGCAGACATGGGTTTGATCCCTGGGCTGGAAAGATCCCCTGAAGAAGGAAATGGCATCCCACTCCAGTATTTTGCTGGGAAATCTTAGGGACAGAGAAGCCTGGTGGACTACAGTGGGGTCCCAAGAGCTTAGTAAGTAAACTAAAACAGTAAAACTGTGAGGCTTTTCTGTCTACATATTCGGGCCAGGATGCTGGAGCATTAGAGTGGCCTGCTCTCCAGGGGCTAACTGCCTTGAAGATCTGATACACTGACCTTTGCCTTCTTTTCCCCTTCTATGATGCCAGCCAAGAAGCCTCACATCAACTTTGCACCCCTTAGCTATGGGAGGGGGTACTCCAGGAGCCAAATTTCCGTCCTGATGACCCTCCAGAGCCCTATCATAAAACACATTGACTGAACCTCTTATACCCTTTCCAGAAGAGAGGCACTTGGGTTCCCTGGAAGCCCAGGGATCTCAGAACAATCCCCAGTCAACTATCTTCTGATCCCTCAAAGTTGTCTAGATCTTTCAGAATTCAACATGGACAGTCAATTTACTCCTTTCACAATGAAAAGCAAACTCTTGGGCACACGCTGTTTGAAGAGAAAAGCAGATTTTGCATTTTTGCAGAGGGAAGGTGCAGGGTGGGGTGCCCCACCACCGCGAACACGCAGCCCAGTTCTCCAGCTGCCAGGGAGCTGGAGCTGACCCAGGAATGACCACAGTGGCCAGAATGAGCAGAGGGCTAGGTGGTGCCCAAGTCATAATAGCCGGCAGGACCGCGTGTCTTTTTGAATGGCTCCTGGCATCGGCGGGATTTGCTAACCTCGCGATGCCTTCGGGGTGGGGGAGCCGGCTGCGTGCCAGGCTTCCTGAAGGCTCCCTGGCAGCCAAAAGTGCTTCAGAGGCTATGCACTCCAAAGCAGAGGGATTCGTCCTTGGCGTGCTTCGTGGAGGGGAGCTGCTGGGCTGCTGATCTTCTTGCAGCTCTCAGGCTCAGGGTCACTGGTCCATCCCCACCTTCCCTAAGGTAAGATGGTCTCACCCTAAAGGCTGGCTCTTAGAGGAAAAACAAGCTCTACTCCCCCGCACGCACCCACCCCCTCCACTCCCTCCACCTCATAGTTTGTAGGCTCGCCCTGTCCTCTGTCTTCCCCCAGGTCCACAGCTGTCTGCAGTGTTCTCCAACTAGCAACTATGGCGTCCAGAGGTGCTGCGAGTCGTTGCGCTCTTACTGCTCAACAGGATCCTGCCCTTGAAGGGCAACAACTGCAATACCACCTGGAAACTCCAATTTGACGTCCAACCAAGCCTCCTCTGATGTTCCTGGCGTCATTCTGGACTTCTTTAATTGGTAAGCGGAGGTCGCCAGGCTGCCAGAGTGCGGTGGATGAATGGACAAACTTTAGGAGATGGCTGGGGGAGATGTGGCCCTGGGCTTTTAAACCCTTGCCCATGCACCCTGCTTACTGGTCAGTTCCTAAAGGAGCTGGTGATGAAGATGGGGACGTGCAGTTTAGATGGAGTCCCCTTGTTCTAGTGCCTATGATATTGTGGTAGTTAACAGCGCCCCAGTCGCGGGGGTTGGGGAACTGCCATCCCAGGGTCTGCCCATCCATGTCCAGGGACTGAGTTCTCCTCAGTCATGTGTACTGGCCTCTGTGTTTATGTGTGTATGTGTGTTTGTGTTTGTGCATGTAAGCAGGGAGGGCCCAGTTGTGGGATGATGGCTAAAAATAATATTTTGCACTCAGTTGACCTGTGGTATATTTGAGAGAGCCTTGAATAGCCTACTCTCAAGTTTCTCTCCCCACTCTGCTCCAGAAGGGTCCTGTAGGGTCCTGTAGCAACAAACCTCCATATTGAATGCACCAGATGCGCTGTATAGTGTTTCCTTGTCAGCCAGCAGAATTACTCAAAGAAACCAATCACATCCTTGCTCAGGAACCAGGGGCTACCTCACCCTCCAAATACTGCAAATCCCACTTCCCACAGACCCTTCTGCTTCACTGTGTTCCAGAATGTAACTCCTATATGTCCCACATGGGCCTGTGGTGTTCACCTTTCCTGGGCTGCCTAAGAGGTGAGTCACTGTGTCTCTAAACTATCCCTGTAACCACCCAGAAGGTCTGGACCACTCATGATTAGACGAAATAAAAATCCAAAGCTGTAAATTTGCACTGTTAGGAATGTGAAATATTCTGAGGGGATTTGTACAGAGAGAAAAGACCAAAAAATTAAAAAATTCCCTGCAACTGAAGTGGCAGCACATAGCAGAAGATGGTTTCAGTCTGTACCCCTCTGGCTTGGGGGCCCAGCAATCTTCTGCTGTGCCACTCTGTTACCTTTGTCTCTGATGCAGTAAAAGTCCTGATCATCCTAGATACAGGGAAAAATGACCATAGCACTTTTGTGACACAGTGATGAAATGAATTCAAACCCAACTCAAGCCAGAGACTTTAAAATTTATTAAGCAACCATTGTCATAGAGGAGGTCCCTAGTCCTAATGAAACTGATTTGAGGCTCTCTGAAGGGAGAAATGTATAAATGTGAGCAGAGTAAAGAGGACACCACCTCCATCACACACAGAAAGTATATCCAGTGACAAACAAGCACAAAGGATCAGAGAGAAACAAATCAGAAAACTTGAATACAGAGGGAGGAAGGAATTTAAATTGATGCAAAGACCCACAGTTTAATCTGGTTGGAAATCTAGAATTTGTTAAAAGAATTTGTACCCCGGTGAGATCTTTGTCCTTGGCAGACAACTGTCTTCTCACTGTGTCCTTACATGGCCTTTTCTTTGTTTAGTGTTGGGGGAGAAAGAGAACTCTGTGGTATCTCTTCCTCTTCTTATAAGGATACCCCCCTATTGGATTAGAGCTCCATGCTTATGATATCCATGTCACCAAACATAGTCAAATAGGAGTTAATGCTTCAGCATATACATTTTGAGAGAATAGGATTCAGTCCATAACATCTTGATATATATTTTGTGTGTCTGTGAAGCCAGTGATTCCCAGAGTTCTTTACCTCAACTGGGACAACTTTTAGGCAATGGCCCAAGAGTTTATAAAAAATGTATAGATGGGCCCATTTGCTAGCCAGGGCATCCAGTACTAAAATGAGGATGGGCCAACTGTGCTGACCCATTGGTCCTGTCCTTTATCATGGGTATTGTCACTATCAATCAGTATTATTGCTTTCCATCCCTCCAGGGGATGATGGTGACAATACCATATGTAGTATATAAACATTCAATATTTTCCACACAATTGATTCCAAGGGGCTCCCCAGGTAGCCAAGAGGTCTGGAAGAGAAATGGCTTCTTCTACCACTATCTCATCTTCCCTCTTGCAAGAAAGATATGCCAGAAACTGTCTTATATCGGGGAAGCCTCAGTAACCATGCTGAGGTTTTGGGGTGCTGGTTCCTTGATCCAAGGCATGCTGGGCAACTGAGTACAGGGCGTCACTGGCTCAGGGACTCTGAGAACCTCTATTTTGAGGATTGCTCATTATGTGGCTGATACTTGCCACTCTAATGGTTTGTAGTACAAAGCCAAGAAGGGCAGTTTCTTCCATCAGTAGCCTGTGGGCAACTTATAGCCATCATGGGTGGTCCAGAGATGCCAGGGAGCATGAACAAAGGTTACTAGAGCCTCAACAATGAAGAGGCTTCATTCGAGACACTACTGGGAGTGTCCATTGTTTTAGACTTGGACAGATTCTAGAGTCTTTTGTTGGAAGAAGCTTTTATCATTTTGTTAATATAAATTCTTTTAGTAAATTCTGGGTTTCTAGTTGGATTAAATTGTAACTTTAGACAGAAGCAACCATAAAACAAGTTTATATATTGATTAACGAGGTACATAGGAACCTAACCCTATATACCCACTGGGAGCAATGGTTTAGTGGTCACTAATTCATTACTTGTAGTGATTTGATAGGATATAAAGTAAACACACACTTACATGTTGCAGGGACTGATGTTCCTTGATCAGCATGTGAAAGTATGTTAGGATCACAGTTATGCTCAGGGCCTGGTCCTATTCCCATCATGCCCTTGGGAAGAAAACCTACCTACTAAAATTCTCAGGTATCTTGGTTGACACATCAGAAAGCTTTGGATAGGTAGGGCTTTGGATAGATACGTGTAGGGCTCAGGTTGGGTACTTGAGTATACTCATCCAAGACACCTCCAGGCTGGAAGCACATGATTAATGAGAGAAATGCCAGTTTCCAGAATGAATGTCTTTGAGAAGAGAGCCTTAAGGCCTAAGAATCTGAAATGAATTTTTTGGGTATAGCCAGAAGGTCCTCTCTTTGTGTCAAGCCACATTCCCAGTTCTAAAAACAGAGGTATACAAGAGAAAAGTTAACATGGTTGTGACAACAAAATGTCATTCCCAGCTCAGATAATGTGACTTTGTGCAGGAGAACGTAGACTTGTTAGCTCAGCTCAAGAGGGGACTGAGTGGGGAAGATTACGTTTCCTGGGGCAATCAATGCCCCTGGATGGATCCCCACTAACATGAAGAGCTGTGTTCATGCTGACTCGAAGATGGTGCTCTTTAGGGAGTTGAAGTAATTCTTTTTTTCCGTAGGCTGCCCTCTGCCTGCTTCCTGTCCTCTCCACTTGCCAGAATGCCTGCACTCTATCGCAGCCCCTCATCCTGCCTGGTGACATTGACCCAGTCTTTGTGCCCCATCCTCTGGATAAAAGCTGGAGAGGAGAAGAGGAAGAGGCTGCCTCAGTGCATGCTTCTGGCTCACTCGCCACATGAAGAGAAGGGAGCAGGGGAAAGAATGTGCATACATACGACTACATACATCTGTATGTCTGCCGGAGAAGGCATGGCCCTCAAAAGGTGACAGCTGGGGTAATCTCTGCTATTTGTTCTCTGGGAAACATTGTGATATTTACTGATAACCAGTGACTTCTCTGTTTCAGCAAAAGCATTGCAAATGAAGCTGGCTTAGATTTTTGACAGGGTGCTGACAGGATATTGTGTCCATCTTAGTCCACATATAAGAGGAAGCCTGCTTCTAGGCACTTGAGGTTTTTTTTTTAATTGAAGTATAGTTGATTTACAGTGTTAATTTCAGGTGCACAACAGAGTGACTCAGTTTTACATATATAGACATTCTTTTATATATTATTTTTCATTGTGGTTTATCACAGGATATTGAATACAGTTCCTTGTGCTATACAGTAGGACCTTGTTGTTTATCCATTCTATGTATAATAGTTTCCATCTGCTAGACCCAAACTCCCAATCCATTCCTCCCCTACAACCTCCCCCCACCCCAGGCTATGCAACCACAAGTCTGTTCTCTATGTCTGCTAGTCTGTTTCTGTTTCATAGATAAGTTCATTTGTAGACAGTTGAGGGTATTTTTAATGACTTTTTAATTGTAATCTTAAAAAATATTTATTTAACTTATTAGTCTATGTTGGGTCTTAGTTGTGGCATATGGGATCTTCATTGCTTATACGCAGCATCTCTTAAGTTAGGGCATGTGGGATATTTAGTTTGCGGGTTGTTTAGTTGTGGCCTACGGGATCTTTTAGTTTTGGTATGTGGGATTTTGTTGTGGCATGCAGGATCTTTAGTTGTGGCATGGGGGATCTTTTAGTTGTAGTGTGTGGGATCTTTGTAATTGCATGTAGATCTTTAGTTACAGCATATGTGATCTTTTAGTTGTTGCATATAGGATCTTTTAGTTGCAGAATGAGGAATATTTTTAGTTGCAGCTTATGAGATCTTTTACTTGTATTATGGGGATATTGGTTGCGATATGTGGGATCTTTGTTGTGTCACATAGGAACTTTTAGTTGTGACATGTGGGATCTTTTTACTTGCAGTAAGCAAGATCTTTAGTTGTGACATGAAGCATCTTTAGTTGCTACATACAGAATCTTTTAGGTTTGGTATGCAGGATCTTTGTTGCAACATGCAGGATCTTTTAATTGTGGTATTGGGATATTTTGTGATATGTAGGATCTTAGTTGCACCATGCAGAATCTATTACTTGCGGTATGTGGGATTTTTTAGTCACAGCATGCGGCATCTATCAGTTGGGAAATGCAAGATACTTCTAGTTGCAACATGCATGATCTTCATTGCAGCATATAGGATTTTGTTGTAGCACATGAGATCTTTACCTGCAGTATATGGGATCTTTGTTGCAGCACACAGGATCATTTTAATGGTGGCAGGCAAAATCTTCATTGTGGCGTGTGAGATATTTATAGTTGTGGTATATGGGATCTTTGTTGCAGCATGGGGGATTTTTAGTTGTGACATATGGGATCTTTTAGTTTTGGTATGTGGGATCTTTGTTGTGGCCCATGGGATCTTTGTTGTGGCATGTGGGATCTTTTAGTTGCGGTATTGGGATATTTGTTGCAGTACATGGGATCTTAGTTTCAGCATGTGAAATATCTTAGTTCTGGCTTGTTGGATCATTTAGTTGGAATATGGAAGATATTTTTAGTGTGAGAATGTGAGATCTTTGTTGCAACATGTCAGATTTTGTTGTGGCATGTTGGATCTTTGTTGCAGCCTGTGAGGTCTTTTAGTTGTGGCATGCTAGATCTTTTTAGTTGTAGCATGTAGGATCTTTGTTGTGGCATCTGAGTTAGCTTTTTATTTGTGACATGTGGGACATTTTAGTTGAGAGATGCAAGGTTTTTTAGTTGCCACATGTGAGATCTTGGTACGTGGGATCTTTTTAATTGTGGTATGCAGAATCTTTGTTGCAGCATGCAGGATCTTTTTATTTGTAGCACGTGGGATATTTTAGTTGTGGCATGCAGGATCTTTGGTTGCAGCATGTGAGATTTTTAGTTGTGACATGCAGACTATTTGGTGGCAGCATGTGGGATCTTTAGTTGTGGCATGTAGGATCTTTTAGTGGTGGTATGTGGGATCTTTAGTTGGGGCATGTGGGATCTTTTTAGTTACAGCAAGCAGGAATTTAATTGTGGCATGGGGGATCTTAAGTTACAACATACAGGATGTTTTAGTTTTGGTATGTGGGATCTTTGTCACAGCATGTGGGATCTTCTAGTTGTGGCTTGAAGCATCTTTTAGTCAGAGCATGTGAGATATTTGTAGTTCCAGAATGCAGGACCTTTGTTGCAGCATGTGGAATACTGTTGAGGCATGTGGGACATTAGCTGTAGCATGTGAGATCTTTGTTGAAGCATTCAGGGTCTTTTTAATTGGGGTAGGCAGGATCTTTGCTGTGCCATGTGGGATCTTTTTAGTTTTAATATGTGGGATCTTTGTTGCTGCATGTGGGATCTTTTAGTTGGAGCATGCGAGGTATTTTTAATTGCAGAATGTAGGATCTTCATTGCAGCTTCTCAGATTTTGTTGCAGCATATGAGATCTTTATTTGTAGCATATGGGTTCTTTGTTGTGGCATACAGCATCTTTTAGTTGGAGCATGCGAGATATTTTTAGTTGCAGAAAGAGGGATCTTCTTTCAGCATGATTTTGTTGTGGCATATGGGATCTTGATTTGTAGCATGTGGGATCTTTGTTGTGGCATATGGAATTTTGTTGAGGCATGTGGGATCTTTAGTTGTAGCATTTGGATCTTTCTTGTGGCTTTCAGGGTCTTTTTATTTGTGGCAGGCAGGATATTCGTTGTTCCATGTGGGGTCTTTTTTTGTTGTGGTATGTGGGATCTTCGTTGCAGAATGTGGGATCTTTTAGTTGCAGCACATTGGATCTTTTAGTTGTAGCATGTAGGATCTTTTTAGTTGTGGTATGTGTGATCTTTGTTGTGGCATGTGGAATACTTCTTGCAGCATGTGGGATCATTAGATGTAGATTGTGGGTTCTTTTTAATTGTGGCATGTGGAATCTTTGTTGTGGCATGTAGGATATCTTTTTATTTGTGGCATGTGGGATCTTTTAGTTGGGGCATGCAAGATATTTTTAGTCGCAGCATGTGAGAACTATTTAGTTGTGTTATGTGGGACCTTTTAAATTGTGGCATGCAGGATCTTTGTTACAGCATGCAGAATCTTTGTATTTGTGGCATGGAGGATCTTTAGTTGTGGTTATTGGATCCTTTTAGTTGCAGCATGTGGAGTCTTTCTTGTGGCATGTGGACTTTTTTAGTTGTGGCATGTGGCATCTTTTAGTTGGATCATGTGAGATATTTTTAGTTGCTGAATGCAGGATCTTCTTTGCAGCATATGCGATTTTGTTGTGGCATGTGGGATCTTTATTCGTAGCATTTTGGATCTTTGTCAAGGCCTCTGGAGTCTTTAATTGTGGCAGGAAGGATCTTCATTGTGCCATATGGGGTGTTTTTAGTTGTGATATGTGGAATCTTTGTTGTGGTATGTGGAATCTTTCTTGCAGCATGTTGGATTTTATTTTTTTTTTTGCAGCATGACAGATCTTTTTAATTGTGACCTGTGGGATAGTTTAGTTGGGACATGCGAGGTCTTTTTAGTTGCAGCATGTGAGATATTTATAGTTGTGGTATGTGGGATTTTTTTAATTGTGACATGCAGGATCTTTTAGTTGTGGCATGCAGAAACTTTAGTTGCAGAATGGGGTATCTTTATTTTGTGGCATGCAGGATCTTCATTGTGGCATGCAGGATATTTTAGTTGTGGCATGTGGGATCTTTCAGTTGTGGTTATTGAGATCTATTAGTTGCAACTGTGAGATCTTTCTTGTGGCATGCAGGGTCATTTGGTTGTATCACATGGGATCTTAGTTGTGATATGTGGGGTCATTTTGTTGTCGTATGTGGGATTTCTTAGTTGGGGTACATGGCATCTTTTAGTTGGAGGATGTGAGATATTTTTAGTTTTATACTGTGGTATCTTATTTGCAGCAGGTGAGATTTTGTTGCGGCATGGTATATGGGATCTTCAATTGTATCATGTTGCAATATGCGGATCTTTAGTTGTGGTAGCCTGGACCTTTGTTGTGACATTTTGTTGTAGTATGCAGGATATTTTAGTTGTGGCATGTGGGATCATTTTGTTGTGGCATCCTTTAGTTGGAGCATGCGAGGTATTTTTAGATGCAGAATGCAGGGTCTTTTTAGCATGTAGGATTTCGTTGCCGCATGTGGGATCTTTAGTTGTAGCATGAGGGATTTTTGCTGCAGCATGTGGATATGTAGTTATGGTAGTGGGGATCTTTGTTGTGGCATGCAGGGTCTTTTTAATTGTGGTGGGCAAGATCTTCATTGTGCCATGTGAAATCTTTTTAGTTGTGATTTTTGTGATATTTGTTGTGGCACATGGAATATCTGTTGCAGCATGTGAAATCTTTAGTTTTGACATGCAAGACCTTTAGTTGCAGCATTCAGAATCTTTTTGTTGTGGCATGAGGAATCTTTATAGTTGCTGCATGTGGGCTCTTTTAGTTGTGGCATGCAGGATCTTTTAGTCTTCATATGTGGGATCTTTGTTCTGCCATGAAGGATCTTTTTTGTGGCATGTAAGATCTTTTAGTTGTGGTATGCAGGATCTTTTAGTTTGGCATGTGGGATCTTTGTTGGGGCATGTGGGATCTTTGTTGCTACACGTTGAATCTATTCGTTCTAGCATGTTGGATCTTTTAGTTGTGGCATGTAAGATCCTTTTAGTTAGGTCATGCTTGTTCTTCATTGCCGCCTGTGGGATTTTGTTGCAGCATGTGAGATCTTTCTGTTGTGGTATGTGGGATCTTTGTTGTGGAATGTGGGATCTTTGTTTTCAGCATGTTTGTTTTTTTTTTAATTGTGGCAGACAGGGTCTTTGTTGTGGTATGTGGAATCTTTATAGTTCTATTATATGATATCTTTGTTGTAGTATGTAGGATCTTTAGTTGTGTTATGGGATATCTTTAAATGTGGCATACAGTATCTTTTAAAGACTTTTGGTATGTGGGATCTTTGTTGCAGCATGCGAGATATTTTAGTTTTGGTATTAGGATCTTAGTTTTGGCATGTGGGTTATTTTAGTGTGGTATGTGAGATCTTTAGTTGCATTATGTGACATCTTTTAGTTGGGGCATGCAAGATAGTTTTAGTTATAGAATGTGGGATCTCCATTGCAGCACGTGGGAATATGTCGCAGCATATGGGATCTTTAGTTGTAGCATGTGGGATCCTTATTGCAGCATATGGATCTTTAGTTGTTTTAGTTGATATCGTTGTTGTAGCATGTGGAGTCTTTTTAATTGCAACAGACAGGGTCATCATTGTGCTATGTGCAATCTTTTTTATTTGTGATTTATCGGATCTTTGTTGTGATATCTGGGATCTTTGTTATATCATGTTGGATCCTTTAGCTGGTGGCATGTAAGATCTTTAATTTGTGGCATGAAGGTGACACAATTGAGCAAATGAACTGAACTGAACTGAGACTATTTTTAGTTGTGTGATCTTTGTTGTGTAATGTGGCATCTTTCTTGTAGCATGTAGGACCTTTAGTTTTGGCATGCTGGATCTTTTGGTTGTAGTATTAGGATCTTTCTTACAGCATGTGGGATCTTAGTTGTAGGATGTGGGACCATTTAGTTGTGGTATCCTTAAGTTGCGGCATGTAGTAACTTTCTTGTGGCATGTGGGAACTTTTAGTGTGGCATTCAGCATCTTTAATTGGAGCATGTGAGATAATTTTGGGATCTTTGTTGCAGCATATGGGATTTTCTTGTGGCATGTGGGATCTTTAGTTGTACCATGTGGGATTGTTGTTGCAGCATGTGGGGTAGTTTTAATTGTGACAGGCAGGCTCTTCATTTTGTCATGTGGGATCGATCTTTTTTGTTGTGATATGTGGGATCTTTGTTGCAACATGGGATCTTTTAGTTGCAGCATGCAGGATCTTTTAGTCATAGCATGTGTGATTTTTCTTGTGGCATGTGGAATCTTTGTTGCAGCATGTGGCATCTTTAGTGGTGGCATGTGTGATCATTTTAATTGTTGTGTGTAGGATCTTTGTTGTGGCATGTGGGATATATTTTTATTTGTGGCATGTGGGATCATTTTATTGGGGCACGTGAAATCTTTTTAGTTGCAGCATGTGAGTCTTTTAGTTGTGGCATGCAGGATGTTTGTTGCAGCATGAAGTATCTTTATTTGTGGTGTGTGGGATCCTTGTTGTGGCATGTCGGATCTTTAGTTGTAGCATGTGAGATCTTTGTTGCATCTTTCAGGGTCTTTTTGATTGTGGCAGGTAGGATCTTCGTTGTGCCATGTGGGATCTTTTTAGTTGTGATATGTGAACTCTTTCTTGTGGTATGTGGGATCTTTGATGGCAACATGCAGAATCTTTCAAATTGTGGCATAGGATCTTTGTTGTGGCATGAAGGATCTTTTTATTTGTGGCATATGAGATCTTTTATTTGTGGCATGCAAGATCTTCATTGTGACATGCATGATCTTTTAGTTCCAGCCTGCCAGATCTTTATAGTTTTAGCATGCAGGATCTTCAGATGTGGCATGTGGGATCTTTAGCTGCAGCATCAGGATCTTTTAGTCATGGTATGTGGGATCTTTGTAGTGCATGTGGATCTTTAGTTGGGGCATGTGGGATACTTTTTAGTTGTGGCATGCAGGATCTTTAGTTGCAGCATATGGGATCTTTCATTGGGGTAAGTAGGAAATTTATTACAGTATACAGGATCTTTGTTGTGGCATGCAGGATCTTTTAGTTGCAGCATGTGAGATATTTTTGGTTGTGGAATGTGGGATCTTTTAAACTGGGGCATGAAGGATATTTGTTGCAGCTGAGGGATCTTTTTAATTGTGGCATTGAGATCATTGTGGCATGTGGATCTTTTTGTTGTGGCAGGCAGGATCTTTATTTGCATTATGGGGAATCTTTTTATTTGTGGCATGCAGGATATTTTAGTTTCAGAATGTGAGATTTTTTTAGTTGTGGCATTTAGGATCTTTTGGTTGTGGTATTGGGATATTTGAGCAGTATGTGGAATCTTAGTTGCAGCATGTGGGATCTTTGCTGTGGAATGTGGGATCTGCACTGTGTCACATGAGATCTTTATAATTGTGGTATATGGGATCTTTGTTGCTTCATGTAGAATCATCCCTGCAGCATGTGGAATCATTAGTTGTGGCAAGCTGGATCTTTTTAATTGTCACAGGCAGGATCTTTATTGTGGCATGGAATCTTTTAAATTGTGGTATGTGGGATCTTTTTTGCAGCATGAGAGATCTTTTTTTTTTTTGGCAGCATGTGTGGTCTTTAGTTGCGGCATGCAGATCTTATAAATTGTCGCATGTAGGATCTGTGTTCCAGGATGCAAGATCTTTTAATTTCTGGCATGCAGGATGTTTTAGTTGTGGCATGCGGAATCTTTTAGTTGCAGCATGTGGGATCCTTTTAGTTGTGATACATGTGATTTTTATTGTGGTGTGTGGGATATGTTTTGCAGCATAGGTGATCATTTGTTGCAGCAAACAAGATTTTTTTACTCGCAGCATTTCAGATCTGTTTAGTTGTGGCATAGGGGATCATTGTTGTTTCACATGGGCTCTTTTACTTGGGGCTTGTGACATCTATTTAGTTGTGGTATGTGGGATCTTTTCAATTGTGATATGCAGGATCCCTGTTGCACATGTAGGATCTTTTCTTTATAGCATTTGGGATCTTTGTTGTGTCGTGTGGGATCTTTTAGTTGTGGCATGCAGGATCTTCAGTTGCAGTATGTGGAATCTTTTTACTTGTGGCATGCAGAACTTTCACTGTGGCATGTGGGATCTTTTACTTACAGCATGCAAGGTCTTTTTAGTTGCAGCATGCAGGATGCTCAGTTGTGGCATGTGGCATCTTTAGTTGTGGTGTGCAGGATCTTTAGTTGTGGCATGTTGGATCTTTATTTGTAGCATGTGGGACCTTTAGTTGTGGTATACTATTTAATTGTGGCATGTGGGATTTAGTTCCCAGACCAGGGATCAAACGTCAGCCCCCTGCATTGGGAGTGCAGTCTTAGCCAGTGCACTATGTTAAGTTGGAAAGAGCTGAAATGCAGCAAGCTAGCTGCACCTTACCAGTGCACTTACCAGTGGCACTCCCCCCAGGCTGTACATGTTTGCCTCTCGAGAGCCCACCTTTGTGACTTGAAGAGACCTACAGTGGAGTACACCCAGGCTCCCGACACCCAGACATTTTGCTTTGATCCTGGAATTTTTCTTACTTTTCTAGTTTCACATGCAAGAGGCCTCTGCTCTCTACAGCCCCTTGAGAAGGACCTATACCTGAAGCACACTCCCTGGTGTGACTGGAGGAGCACTACCCACAGAAGTGGATGTGCAGGCCAGAGGACTCTATCCTGCTCAAGATAGAATTTTCTGCTCCATCTGCCAGGCTGTATGGGGAGGGCACTTGAGCACACATTCTCTGCATCCTGAGTACTCACCCTACCGAGTTTGTTAAACACTGAGCACACGATCTCTGTCTTGCGGACCTCACCTATCCAGGCTCCAGGTGCTTGCCTCTCTTTTCCCCTGGCCTTCAACTCCTGTTGAGTTTTATTGGTTCTATCTCCAGAAACATCCCAACTCTGTACTTATCTCTCCATCGATCATGAGCCACCCCCAGGTCAGGCCTTGGGCATCTTCCTCCCAAATTACTGCAACAACATTCCAAATTCTCAACTCACTGATATTAGTGTTGGTCCCTCTAGTCCATTCAGCACACTGCCATCAGCATGATCTTTATAAATCAAGCCTGATTATGTCAAGTATGTTTGATGACTTTAGCTGTCAAATAAAATTCAAACTCTTTAGCATAGAATTCAGATTTCTAGAGCAGACATGAGAAATGGCAAAGAAATAAAACCATAAACCACCATGAAGCCAAGGAGTCAGTCTTTCTTTATTACCTCATAGACTTTCCCTTGGAAAGGGAAGGTAGCCTGGGCTGCACTGCTTGAAGTGACAGGAAACCCACCCTGAGCCCACAGAAGAAGAGCGGAATGTGTGCTCAAGTGCCCTCCCCATACAGCCTGGCCCAAAGGCCACCTGAGAACCCTCAACCAGTGACAGACAAAAGAAAGGATACATTGAATAGAGGTGCTATAGGACGTTGAATTAAATATGAACCCTAAATGATTAATGAATGCTAATAGTTTACATCTGTAGAAGTGAATGGACGTCTTCTGAATTTCCAGAGTCTCTACCCTAGAGAAAACACAGCTGTGAGGATTTGGTACATAGGGGTAGACCAGTAAGCGTGCCACATTTGCCATGGGAGTTACCTTGAAAACCAAGGCCATTACCCTGGACCTTGAGCTTTGGAGGTGAATCGCTTGACTGTTGCTTTCCTTTTGCTGTATTGTTCCCTCCAGAATGTGAGGGGAGTAGGTGTGGCACACACGTTCCGAGGTGAGTGTGTACCTGTCTAGGGGCTGGGTGGCTGGGTTGGAGAAGGCAGAGGGCAAGCTCCTCTTGTAGCCTTACCACAAGGACAGTGCTTCTAGGTTGGCCTCTTAGTGGGGAGACAGGGCAAGAGAGCTGGGTGTAGGAGAATTCATGTGTTGGAGCACAGCCAACTCCCCCTTGCATGACAACGATTGGGTCAGTTGGGACAAATGCTGGTGGGTGTCAAGGGATTCGCTACCTCATGAGGGACACTGGTGACGCTGGTGGGTGTCACAGGACACCATGACACCATTGGGTGTCATAGGAGTCCCTACCTCTTGAATGGCTACCTCATGTTCTCTTCTATCTCAGCAAAGGCTAACAGCAGCAATTTAAAAACACAGAGAACATTCTCCCATTGTTTTAAGCAATATAGCTTCTCCTCAGGCATCCAAGGCCAGAAGGAAGGAAAGTGCCAGACTCACGTCTGGGGTGTGTCAGGTGTGGATGAGTCCACGTTAACGCTTAGGCACCTCACCTCTGTCTTTCAGACTCTGCTCTGTTTGCACCTGATGCCTAAGGTGGGACAGGGTGGAACATATTATCCTTTTTTGTCATGCAGAGCTGAGATGTGTGAGAAAAAGGAGGTCTGGGGGTTGGTTTGGCCAATCATTCAATGAAGAGGGGAATGCCAGAACAACTTCAGCCTTTGTTTAGACCGAAAAGGGCACACTTCAGTTCAGTTCAGTTCAGTCGCTCAGTCGTGACCGACTCTTCGCGACCCCATGAATCACAGCATGCCAGGCCTCCCTGTCCATCACCAACTCCCAGAGTTCACTCAAACTCATGTTCATCGAGTCGGTGATGCCATCCAGCCATCTCATTCTCTGTCGTCCCCGTCTCCTCCTACCCCCAATCCCTCCAAGCATCAGACACTTTTCCAGTGAGTCAACTCGTCGCATGAGGTGGCCAAAGTATTGGCGTTTCAGCTTTAGCATCAGTCCTTCCAATGAACACCCAGGACTGATCTCCTTTAGAATGGACTGGTTGGATCTCCTTGCAGACCAAGGGACTCTCAAGAGTCTTCTCCAGCACCACAGTTCAAAAGCATCAATTCTTCGGCGATCAGCTTTCTTCACAGTCCAACTCTCACATCCATACATAACCACAGAAAAAAACATTGCCTTGACTTGACGGACCTTGGTTGGCAAAGTAATGTCTCTGCTTTTTAATATACTATCTAGATTGGTTATAACTTTCCTTCCAAGGAGTAAGTGTCTTTTAATTTCATGGCTGCAATCACCATCTGCAGTGATTTTGGAGCCCAAAAAAACAAAGTCTGACACTGTTTCCACTGTTTCCCCATCTATTTCCCATGAAGTGATGGGACCAGATGCCTTGATCTTTGTTTTCTAAATGTTGAGCTTCAAGCCAACTTATCACTCTCCTCTTTCACTTTCATCAAGAGGCTTTTGAGTTCCTCTTCACTTTCTGCCATAAGGGTGGTGTCATCTGCATATCTGAGGTTATTGATATTTCTCCCGGCAATCTTGATTCCAGCTTGTGCTTTTTCCAGCCCAGCGTTCCTCATGATGTACTCTGCATATAAGTTAAATAAGCAGGGAGACAATATACAACCTTGACGTATTCCTTTTCCTATTTGGAACCAGTCTGTTGTTCCATGTCCAGTTCTAAGTGTAGCTTCCTGACCTGCATACAGGTTTCTCAAGAGGCAGGTCAGGTGGTCTGGTATTCCCATCTCTTTCAGAATTTTCCACAGTTTATTGTGATCCACACAGTCAAAGGCTTTGGCATAGTCAATGAAGCAGAAATAGATGTTTTTCTGGAACTCTCTTGCTTTCTCCATGATCCAGCGGATGTTGGCAATTTGATCTCTGATGCTTCTGCCTTTTCTAAAACCTGCTTGAACATCTGGAAGTTCACAGTTCACATATTGCTGAAGCCTGGCTTGGAGAATTTTGAGCATGATTTTACTCGCATGTGAGATGAGTGCAATTGTGCGGTAGGTTGAGCATTCTTTGGCATTGCCTTTCTTTAGGATTGGAATGAAGACTGACCTTTTCCAGTCCTGTGACCACTGCTGAGTTTTCCAAATTTGCTGGCGTATTGAGTGAAACACTTTCACAGCATCATCTTTCAGGATTTGAAATAGCTCAACTGGAATTCCATCACCTCCACTAGCTTTGTTCGTAGTGATTCTTTCTAAGGCCCACTTGACTTCACATTCCAAGATGTCCAGCTCTAAGTCAGTGATCACACCATCATGATTATCTTGGTCGTGAAGATCTTTTTTGTACAGTTCTTCTGTGTATTCTTGCCACCTCTTCTTAATATCTTCTGCTTCTGTTAGGTCCATACCATTTCTGTCCTTTATCGAGCCCATCTTTGCATGAAATGTTCCCTTGGAATCTCTAATTTTCTTGAAGAGATCTCTTGTCTTTCCTATTCTGTTGCTTTCCTCTGTTTCTTTGCATTGATCACTGAAGAAAGCTTTCTTATCTCTCCTTGCTATTCTTTTGAACTCTGCATTCAGATGCTTATATCTTTCCTTTTCTCCTTTGCTTTTCGCTTCTCTTCTTTTCACAGCTATTTGTAAGGCCTCCTCAGACAGCCATCTTGCTTTTTGCATTTCTTTTCCATGGGGTTGGTCTTGGTCTCTGTCTCCTGTACAATGTCACGAACCTCCGTCCAGAGTTCATCAGGCACTCTTATCTATCAGATCTAGTCCCTTAAATCTATTTCTCACTTCCACTGTATAATCATAAGGGATTTGATTTAGGTCATACCTGAATGGTCTAGTAGTTTTCCCTACTTTCTTTGATTTAAGTCTGAATTTGGCAATAAGGAGTTCATGATCTGAGCCACAGTCAGCTCCTGGTCTTGTTGTTGCTAACTGTATAGAGCTTCTCCATCTTTGGCTGCAAAGAATATAATCAGTCTGATTTTGGTGTTGACCATCTGGTGATGTCCATGTATAGAGTCTTCTCTTGTGTTGTTAGAAAAGGGCACAGCAGGTGCTAAATTCTGGGACTGCCACACGTGTGTGTGTGTGTGTGTGTGTGTTTGTGGCCAGAAGGTGGGGCAGTTGCACTCTGAATGGGGTGTGTGGCAGAGTTGGGAGAAGCAGAGAACAAGGCTGTACACTCTGGTACAGGTGTGTGTCCTGGGAGGTAGTTTTTCTGCCTGGACTCCAACTGCAGCATGCTCTGGAGAGGAAGGGTGTTCAGTCCAGGGGAGCAGGAGAAGAGGATGGTGAGCACCTGCCAGAGGTCCATAAGTACAGCAGGGGCTAGTTTAAAGTTGCTGGGGTGTCATGCTGGGAGAAAAGTGGGCCTGGAAAGAGACTTGCAACTTGATTCTGGATGAGAGTAAGATTCTAGGAATCAAGGAATGAACATCACCAGATTATATTTTAAACTGCATTTAATTGAAGCAAGAAAGGCAGCAGGAGAATGAGAACCAACACCGCACAGAGATGAGTAGAGAATTCAGGACAGAGAGAATGAGGGATGTGGGTAAAGAATAACAGTAAGGATGAGAGGATAAAACTGCCCAGATAAGTGTTAGTTGATGTATCAAGAGCACATAAAATCCATTCAGACCATTGCCTGCTCCACAGGCAAGGTGAACCCAAACCATCCCCTGGTCTGTGAGGTTATCAGTGGCAAGCATGATCCCATGAGAGTCCCCCATCTTCAGGCAGGGCTTCAGGGAAAATGCACCAATGGCCTCAGAGTTTGGGGATTCCTAGATCTCCCTGTGTGGTCTCACACCAGACTGAGTTGAATCTCTCTTTGTGTCTGAAGTAGAGTAGCATCTCATTTCAGTTCAGTTCAGTTCAGTTGCTCAGTTGTGTCCGACTCTTTGCAACCCCATTGACTGCAGCACCCCAGGCTTCCCTATCCATCACCAACTCCCAGAGCTTGCTCAAACTCATGCCCATCGAGTCGGTGATGCCATCCAACCATCTCATCCTCTGTCGTCCCCTTCTCCTCCCCCTCAATCAATCCCAGCGTCAGGGTCTTTTCAAATGAGTCAGTTCTTCGCATCAGGTGGCCAAAGTATTGGAATTTCAGCTTCAGCATCAGTCCTTCCAATGAATATTCAGGACTGATTTCTTTTAGGATGGACTGGTTTGATCTCCTTGCAGTCCAAGGGACTCTCGAGTCTTCTCCAACACCACAGTTCAAAAGCATCAATTCTTTGGCACTCAGTAGGGTGTTACTGTTGTAGCCACGCGTTCCGGGAAACAAACTCACTCAGAAGGACAATGCAGATAGTGAAGTGCAGTTTATTACACCGGCGGGCCCAAGGCAGAGTCTCCTCTTAGCCAAGGACCCCGACCAACGTTTGTGAAAATCTTTTATACCCCATGTGTACGTGTCTGAACCCACCACTACAATTTCCTTGAGACTTACATAAACCAAGGAAAATACATCACGTGCTATGTGCTCAAACAGTCAAACAGCCAATAATCAATAAGCCCGAGGTTACACTCCGATAGATACAGAAAAATTTATGGCCTGTCTGGAGGAAGGGGTGATTAGTGTATGTTTTCTCTTAGGCGGTGAGTAACCTGGATATGATCTTCAAGGTTCCCCTGTCCAGAAGGGTCTTATCCTTCTGTTGTTGGTTTTATAGGCACTAAACACAAAGTTCAGAGTCCATAGGAAAGGTGGCCAAGCATGATCAGCATGAACAGGCCTAAGATGGAGTCCAGGCCCTATGAATTCCTTCTTCATTACCCATCCTCCTTCTTCCCCCACAAGTTCACAAGCAGAAGTCTTAACAACTTTGTAGTGTGCAGATTCAAATAGCAACTTTAATATTTTTTGAGAAGGAAGGGGCAGTGAGAAGAGGAGACAGGGTAAAGCTAGCAAAGCTGCTTCCCTCTGGGTAAGAGACCTGGAAGCTAGAGTGCTGTGAACAGCAGCTGCCTGAGTGCTTTGCCCTGCCCCGCACCTGGCATGACACATGCACCCCGCATATTGTGGAGTGAAGTTATGAATAAATGAGACATTTTTTATTATTCCTTCATCCATCTTTCCTTTGTACACTGAAACTTGATGGACACTATTTTATTTAGAAAACCGTGGCTGAGAAGCAGGAGAAGAGAAACCAGGATCGTCTGAGGAGGCGAGAGGAGAGAGAACGGGAGGAGCGGCTGAGCAGGAGGTGAGCCCGAGGACACCCCACCTATCCTGAGGACAGCCCCCATTCCGAGGACACTCCATGTACCTGGCAGCCTTGCTGTTGCTCGTGACACTTGAGGTCTGCCAGGTACCTGGTGGTCATGAAAAGAAGCAAAAAGATCGGCCCCCCAGAGCAGGATCCACCAGGGATTGGCTCGCGTGGGCCAAGGGCTGAGGGTGGTCGGGTGGGAGCAAGGAGAACGTGAGTGGCTGGGAGGGTCCAGGCCCAGGGAGGGGCAGGGACCAGCTGTGTGCTCTGGGGGCAGAGCTGATAGCATCTGCTAGTGGACGGTGTGAGCTGTGCAGAGCAGGAGTGGAGCTGGCCTGGAGTGGCCGCCGTCAGTGACAGAGGAGGGGAGCCTGGGAGCGGAGTTTTGGGAGAGGAGGTGGTTCTGGCCGTGTTAAGGCTGGGATGCCTGAGAGCAGCCAGGTGGGGCGGGGAAGGTCTGGTCAGAGTTCAGGGTGGTGTCTGAAGCCCAAAGTAGCCAGGCTCTGTACTGGGCATACAGATGCCTGGAGGGATTCCTTTGTGAATACCTTGCTGACTTTTTTGTTTTTCATTATTTTAATTATGTAACATGTTGATTATAAAGAGACTGGAACAGTATAAAGATATTAAGCACAGACATGAGGGTCTTTTCACACAGGTGACCGCCGTCGCAGGCTGGGCTCTGTGCACGGGTACTTGGGCCCTCCCGCAGCTGGTATGCTCTTGAGGCTGCACAGTGCCATTCTGTGATGTTGTCATCACCTGTCTTTCTGTTCTCCCGCCTTTGCCCACCCTCGTTTTCCTACCTCTAGCAACCACCAGTCTGTTCTCTGTAAGTTTGGTTCTTTTCTATTCCACAAATAACTGAACTCATAGAACATTTATCTTTTCCTGTTTGACTTATTTTACTTAATGAACTGCTCTCAGGGTCCATCTGTGTTGTTGCAAATGGCAGAATTCCTTCTTTTTTTGTGACTGAATAACATCCCACTGTATATAAACAACTACGTCATCTTTATCAGTCCATCTATCAATGGACACTTAGATTTTCCTGTGTCTGAGCTATTGTAAATAATGCTGCAGTGACCACGGAGTTGTATCTTCAAAATAGTGATTTAATTTCCATCAAGTGAATATCCAGAATTGGAATTGCTGGATCATACTATAGTTCTGTTTCAATTTTTGAGATGTCTCTACCCTGTGTTTCATAATGGCTGCAGCAGTTTGCGTTCCCACCCGCAGTGCTGTCTTTTCTCCACATCCTCACCAGCACCTGTGTTCCTTATCATTTGGTGACAGCACTCCAGCAGATGTGAGGTGACCACCCATCATGGTTTGATTTGTATTTCCCTGATGAATAATTTGGAGCAATTTTTCATGTGTCTGTTGGCCTTTGTATGTCGTCTTTGGCAAAATGTTTGTTCAGGTACTCTGCCCATTTTTTAATCATTTTTTTCTCCTTTCATTTAGAGTTGTTTGAGTTCTTTTCATATTTTGGATATTTGCCTCTTGTCAGTTACTTGATTTGTAGATATTTTCTCCCATTCAGTTGCTTTTTCATTTCGCTGATGGTTACCTTTATTGTGCAAAAGCTTTTTAGTCTGATGTAGTCCCACTTGTTGACTTTTGCTTTTGTTAACTTTGATGTTTAATTTTAACTTTTGGTGACTTACTATAAAGCTGTTTTTGAATGAGTGCTAGCGTGATCATCCTTGTATGTATTTGAGTATATATAATGTTCCTTAGAATTCCTGGGAGAGGGGAATTTAATATATAAATACTGGTAGGTGTTAAGGAAATTACTTTCCTGGAAGTTTTATCAATCAACCTTCAGCCACATGGTGTGTGAGCAGCATATTTTGTCACTTCCTCCTTCACAGGTTGAAAATTGCTGCTTATAACAGGGTGTGAGAAGTGCATTCTTGTTGTCAAGTGTATTTCTTTTTTTTTTTTTTAATATTTCTTTTGCTTCATCGGATCTTAATTGAGGCACGTAGTGAACAAGTCCGTGGGGTCGCTAAGGTCGGACACGACTGAGCAACTTCACTTTCACTTTCCACTTTCACACATTGGAGAAGGAAATGGCAACCCACTCCAGTGTTCTTGCCTGGAGAATCCCAGGGACGGGGGAGCCTGGCGGGCTTCCGTCTATGGGGTCACACAGAGTCGGACACGACTGAAGTGACTTAGCAGCAGCAGCAGCAGAGAGACAGAGAAAGAGAAGTTGAGCAGTGAAGTTCAAAGAGTAAGGGAAGTGGTTATCTCCACCACTTTTCTTGCTTCCTGAGCTCATCAGAGAGTGCAGTGATGGGACATGGAGCTGAATCATCACTTCAAAGATGGGATTTAGGTACCTTATCTGAAGGTTCCTTATCTTAATTCTGCTATTGCTTTTATTTAGTTGTTAAGTCATGTGACTCTTTGTGATCCCATGGACTATAGCCCTCCAGCCTCCTCTGTCCATGGGATTTCCCAGGCAAGAATACTGGAGTGGGTTACCATTTCCACTCCAGAGAATCTTTGCAAACTAGGAATTGAACCCACATTTCCTGCATTGGCAGTCAGGTTCTTTACCTCTGCACCACCAGGGATGCCCTTAGCTCTGGCTACTATAACAAATACCGCGCAGACTGAGTAGCAAAAACAGACATTTACTTCCTATACTTCAGGGGGCAGGAAGCCCAAAACAAGGTGCTGCCCATTTTGGTTTCCGGTGAGAGCTCTCTTCCTGGCTTGTTGATGACCGCCTTCTTGCTGTGTGCTCACGTGGCAGAGAGAGAGCGCGCTCTGGTGTCTCTTCCTGTTTTTAAAGGGCACTTATCCTATCACTGTATATTGTCACCTTGATTATTTAACTTATATGCAGAGTACATCATGAGGAACGCTGGACTGGAAGAAGCACAAGCTTGAATGAAGATTGCTGGGAAAAATATCAGTAACCTCAGATATGCAGATGACACCACCCTTATGGCAGAAAGTGAAGAACTATAGAGCCTCTTGATGAAAGTGAAAGAGGAGAGTAAAAAAGTTGGCTTGAAGCTCAACATTCAGAAAACAAAGATCATGGCATCTGGTCCCATCACTTCATGGGAAATAGATGGGGAAACAGTGGAAACAGTGTCAGACTTTATTTTTTGGGGCTCCAAAATCGCTGCAGATGCTGATTGAAGCCATGAAATTAAAGATGCTTACTCCTTGAAAGGAAAGTTATGACCAACCTAGATAGCATATTAAAAAGCAGAGACATTACTTTGCAAACCAAGGTCCATCTAGTCAAGGCTATGGTTTTTCCCGTGGTCATGTATGGATGTCTGAGTTGGACTGTGAAGAAAGCTGATCGCTGAAGAATTGATGCTTTTGAACTGTGGTGCTGGAGAAGACTCTTGAGAGTCCCTTGGACTGCAAGGAGATCCAACCAGTCCATTCTAAAGGAGATCAGTCATGGGTGTTCATTGGAAGGACTGATGCTAAAGCTGAAACTGCAATACTTTGGCCACCTCATGCGAAAAGTTGACTCACTGGAAAAGACTCTGATGCTGGGAAGGATTGGGGGCAGGAGGAGAAGGGGACGACAGAGAATGAGATGGCTGGATGGCATCACCGACTCGATGGACATGAGTTTGAGTGAACTCCGGGAGTTGGTGATGGACAGGGAGGCCTAGTGTGCTGTGATTCATGGGGTTGCAAAGAGTTGGACACGACTGAGTGACTGAACTGCCTGAACTGAACTGAATCATATCTGAATGGTCTAGTAGTTTTCCCACTTTCTTCAATTTAAGTCTGAATTTGGCAAAAAGCGGTTTATGATCTGAGCCACAGTCAGCTCCTGGTCTTGTTTTTGCTGACTATGTAGAGCTTCTCCTTCTTTGGCTTCAAAGAATGTAATCAATAGGATTTTGGTGTTGACCATCTGGTGATGTCCATATGTAGAGTCTTCTCTTGTGTTGTTGGAAGAGGGTGTTTGCTATGACCAGTGCCTTCTCTTGGCAAAACTCTATTAGCCCTTGTCCTGCTTCAATCTGTACTCCAAGCCCAAATTTGCCTGTTACTACAGGTATTTCTTGACTTCCTCCTTTTGCAATTCAATCCCCTGTAATGAAAAGTGCATCTCTTTTGTGTGTTCATTCTAAAAGTTCTTGTAGGTCTTCATAGAACCATTCAAGTTCAGTGTTACTGGTCGGGGCATCAGTTCAGTTCAGTTGCTCAGTCGTGTCCAACTATTTGCAACCCCATGAATCACAGCACACCAGGCCTCCCTGTCCATCACCAACTCCCGGAGTTCACTCAAACTCACCTCCCATCGAGTCGGTGATGCCATCCAGACATCTCATACTCTGTCGTCCCCTTCTCTTCCTACCCCCAATCCCTCCCAGCATCAGAGTCTTTTCCAGTGAGTCAACTTTTCGCATGAGGTGGCCAAACTATTGTAGTTTCAGCTTTAGCATCAGTCCTTCCACTGAACGCCCATGACTGATCTCCTTTAGAATGGACTGGTTGGATCTCCTTGCAGTCCAAGGGACTCTCAAGAGTCTTATCCAACACCACAGTTCAAAAGTGTCAATTCTCCGGCAATCAGCTTTCTTTACCGTCTAACTCTCACATCCATACATGACCACTGGAAAAACCATAGCCTTGACTAGACGGACATTTGTTAGCAAAGTAATGTCTCTGCTTTCTAATATGCTATCTAGGTTGGTCATAACTTTCCTTCCAAGGAGCAAGCGTCTTTTAATTTCATGGCTGCAACCACCATCTGCAGTGATTCTGGAGCCCCAAAAAATAAAGTCTGACACTGTTTCCACTATCTCTGCATCTATTTCCCATGAAGTGATGGGACCAGATGCCATGATCTTAGTTTCCTAAATGTTGAGCTTTAAGTAAACTTTTTCACTCTCCTCTTTCACTTTCATCAAGAGGCTTTTGAGTTCCTCTTCACTTTCTGCCATAAGGGTGGTGTCATCTGCATATCTGAGGTTATTGTTATTTCTCCCAGCAATCTTGATTCCAGCTTGTGCTTCTTCCAGCCCAGCGTTCCTCTTGATGTACTCTGCATATAAGTTAAATAAGCAAGGTGACAATATACAGCCTTGACGTACTCCTTTTCCTATTTGGAACCAGTCTGTTGTTCCATGTACAGTTCTGACTGTTGCTTCCTGTCCTGCATACAGGTTTCTCAAGAGGCAGGTCAGGTGGTCTGGTATTCCCATCTCTTTCAGAATTTTCCACAGTTTATTGTGATCCACACAGTCAAAGGCTTTGGCATAGTCAATAAAGCAGAAATAGATGTTTTTCTGGAACTCTCTTGCTTTTTCCATGATCCAGCGGATGTTGGCATTGTGATCTCTGGTTCCTCTGCCTTTTCTAAAACCAGCTTGAACATCTGGAATTTCATGGTTCACGTATTGCCGAAGCCTGGCTTGGAGAATTGTGAGCATGAGTGCAATTGTGCGGTAGTTTGAGCATTCTTTGGCACTGCCTTTCTTTGGGATTGGAATGAAAACTGACCTTTTTCAGTCCTGTGGCCACTGCTGAGTGTTCCAAATTTGCTGGTATATTGAGTGTAGCACTTTCACAGCATCATCTTTCAGGATTTGAAATAGCTCAACTGGAATTCCATCACCTCCACTAGCTTTGTTCGTAGTGATGCTCTCTAAGGCCCACTTGACTTCACATTCCAAGATGTCTGGCTCTAGGTCAGTGATCACACCATCGTGATTATCTGGGTCGTGAATATCTTTTTGTACAGTTCTGTGTATTCTTGCCACTTCTTCTTAATATCTTCTGCTTCTGTTAGGTCCATACCATTTCTGTCCTTTATCGAGTCCGTCTTTGCATGACATGTTCCCTTTGTATCTCTAATTTTCTTGAAGAGGTCTCTAGTCTTTCCTCTTCTGTTGTTTTCCTCTATTTCTTTGCATTGATCACTGAGGAAGGCTTTCTTGTCTCTCCTTGCTATTCTTTGGAACTCTGCATTCAGATGTTTATATCTTTCCTTTTCTCCTTTGCTTTTCGCTTCTCTTCTTTTCACAGCTATTTGTAAGGCCTCCCCACACAGCCATTTTGCTTTTTTGCATTTCTTTTCCATGGGGATGGTCTTGGTCCCTGTCTCCTGTACAATGTCACGAACCTCCATCCATAGTTCATCAGGCACTAAGTAGGGAAAACCACTAGACCATTCAGATATGTGCAAGCTTGCTTATCATGATATTGGAAATACCATCCTTGGTCGCTGTCCATTTGACTAGTGTATCTATACATAGTACTCTGCTCTACTTATTCCCTAATGATGACATTTTTTGGTGTGTGGTAACTGCAGAAAGTCTAAATTAGGCCAGACACAGTGTCCACCCAAACCAAGACATTTAGAACCCTCACTCGGAGGCAAGGGGCCAATACAATCATTTTGCTCTCAGTGACTCACCAGTGGGAAGCTCCAGTGAATGGACTCACGCTCCTTTGGCAGTTGCCTTGGGCCTTGCTTAGAACACACAGCAACTGCATTAACCAAGTCATTTTGTTTCAACGGCGTTCTAGCAACCTTGGCCATATACCATCCCTTTCAAACACTATAGTGGCCACTCTTTCTATGCTGTATCTACTGAAGGGCAGATTGCTAAGGCTTGTACCCGGACTAGGGCATCAGCTTCCTGCAGCCAGGGGAATCATTGCCTCATGATCTGGTACATGGAAATCAGTGACAACTGACTCAGGTTCTGACAAGCAATCCCAAATGTCTTTCTATATTTTCTCACCCCCAAAGGGCTTATTCATAATTATCCAACCATATGCTTCCCACTGTCCCAGCCATAGGGTTAATCCCTTTAGAACAGAAGAATTGTCAGTTAACAGTCAGGACTTATGAGTGATTACCAGTGAAATCACTCTGCATTCATCCCCATGGCTGCCGCAGTTCATTCCTTTTTCTATCCAGATGATGTCAGTGTTGGGCTGAATAGTGACTGCTGTCCCTAAGACCAAATTCCCAGACACCTGGATTAAACCAATCTGTACCCGATATCCTCAACAAATGTATATGTTAGCAAATTGCTCATACCTTAAGAGAAAAGAGAAAACGTTTTCTTAAATCTGGAAAACCAAAACACAAAATAACTAACAATGTTTCAAAGAGAAAGTCAAAATTATGATCATCCTCATCATTTCACTCAGTCCCATGAAATTTATGGAGAAGGACCAACACTAAGAGAACAAAACAAACAAAAAAAAAAACTGCCCTTTTTAACAGATGAAGGAAAATTAAGTTTTAGTTTTACATAAGTGCACTATAGTTACTAAAGCCTGTTTTTCTTTCATATAGAAGTCTTATTGAAGTTCAATCATGTATCCAATCTAGATCATATAAATAACACTACAGTCTCAAGGCATTTTTGACAAGGCTCCTAGTATGGGAACTGTGGGCCACTTGTACATACCAAGGACAGGGGAGATAGCGAGGAGCCTCTCATTGCCTGCGTCCAGCTCACCTGTCAACCAGTGGTCGCATCCCCTCAGTAACCTCTAACACAGATACACTCACCTGGACCCTGACACATTGACTCCTTTACACAAATATGCTCAAATGCTCATAAATTCACTCAGGGACAACAACTGTGTACACTCTGATATTCCCATATACCCCTTCACTTACACATGCACATTAACCTCAAAATAAGAAATCTGCTAACATACACACTCACACACAAGCAACCTCACATCTACCATGAAGCTCAACTATTCACTCATATGTAAATAAACTCACACTCCCATTCACGATCATGTTACACTCATACATTTCTTGCAAGTGAAGCTCACTTTAACTTGTGTGAATCTAGTACACATTCACTGCCTCACATGAACACACTGGTGTTCTCTCGTGTGTTCACAAATTTCAGTCATACCCCTTGAACATAAGCATGTACTGCAATATTCAAATATTATCACACTAACAGACTCTTATGGTGTATAGGATTATGAGGCATGGAGGGAGGATTGCACTTCTCCAGAGGTGGGACCAGCCCTGGAGCACCAGCACTTTTGGGCTGCATCCTTTCCTTGCTGCCAGCACTTCAGCTGCACACTTTCCCCCACCCTCAAGACTCAGTGAACAGACAGGTCCCACAAGATTGCGGAGTAGAAGGATGTACATTCATCTTCTCCCATGAGAACTCCAGAATTGCAAAGAACTGTTGAACAACCATCAACAGGAGAATGTTGGATCCCACTGAAAAAAGATACCTCATGTCCAAGGGCAAAGGAGAAGCCCCAATGAGACAGTAGGAGAGGCAAAATCATGTTTAGAATCAAACCTCATACCCACCAGAGATGCTCAGAGGGCTCAAACAAAACCTTGTGTGCACCAGGACCCAGGGACCCCACAAGAGACTGAGCCACACCTGCCTCTCAGTGTTTGAGTCTCCTCTATGGAGGTACAGGTCAGCAGTGTCCTGCCATGGGAACAGGGGCTCTGACTGCAGCAGACGTGGGAGCCGTGGTGTGTAAGCCCCACCATAGAGCCACCAAGCAGACAACTCACAAACTGGAGAACAATTCAACAATTATACCAAAGAAGTTCTCACACTGTTGTGAAAGTTCTGGGGCCCACAAGAGATTTCCCAACCTAGGGATCTGGCAAAGGGACTGAGAACCCCCAGGGAATTTTATTTTGAAGGCCAGTGGGCTTTGATTACAGAACTTACACAGGACTAGGGAAACAGACTCTTGGAGGGCACACACAAAACCTTGTGTGCACCAGGACTCAGGAGAAAGGAGCAGTGACCCCTCAAGAGACTGAGCCAGACTTGCCTGTGAGTGTACAGGAGATTCCAGTGGAGGCATGGGTTGACAGTGGCTTGCTGTGGGGTCAGTAGCACTGAATCTAACAGTCCTAACATACGTGCTTTTGAAGGACCTCCATTACGCCTATCATAGTTTAGCCTCAGGCCAGACTACAGGGAGGGAACACAGCCCCTCCAATCAACAGAAAATTGGATGAAAGATTTACTGAGCATGGCCCTGCCCATCAGAGCAAGACCCAGATTCCCCCACAGCCAGTCCTTCCCATCAGGAAGCTTCTACAAGCCTCTTATGCTTATCCATCAAAGAGCAGACAGAATGGAAACCACAATACAGAAAACTAACCAAACTAATCACTTGGATCACAGCCCTGTCTAACTCAATGAAACGATGAGCCATGCCATGTAGGGCCGCACAAGATGGATGGGTCATGGTGGAGAGTTCTGACAAAACATGGTTCACTGGAGAAAGAATGGCAAACCACTTCAGTATGCTTGCCTTAAGAACCCTATGAAGAGTATGAAAAGGCAAAAATATATGACACTGAAAGATGAACTCCCCAGGTCAGTAGATGCCCAATACGCTACTGGAGAACAGTTGGAGAAATAGCTCCATGAAGAATGAAGAGGCTGAGGCAAAGCATAAACAGTGCCCAGCTGTGGCTATGACTGGTGATGGAAGTAAAGTCTGATGCTGTAGAGAACAATATTGTATAGGAACCTGGAATGCTAGGTCCATGAATCAAGGTAAATTGGAAGTGGTCAAACAGGAGATTGCAAGAGTGCACATCGACATTTTAGGAATCAGTGAACTAAAATGGACCAGAATGGGAAAATTTAATTCAGTTGACCATTATATCTACTGCTGTGGGCAAGAATCCCTTAGAAGAAACGGACTAGCCCTCATAGTCGACAAAAGAGTCTGAAATGCAGTACTTGGGTGCAATCTGAAAAAAGACAGAATGGCCTCTGTTCATTTCCAAGGCAAAACATTCAATACCACAGTAATCCAAGTCTATGCCCCAACCACTAATGCCAAAGAAGCTGAATTGAATGGTTTTATGAAGACATACAAGACCTTCTAGAACTAACACCGAAAAAATATATCCTTTTCATCATAGGGGACTAGAAAGCAAAAGTAGGAAGTCAAGACACACCTGAAGTAACAGGCAAGTTTGGCCTTGGAGTACAGAATGAAGCAGGGCAAAGGCTGACAGAGTTTTGCCAAGAGAACGCACTAGTCATAGCAAACACCCTCTTCCAACAACACAAGAGGTGACTCTACACATGGACATACCAGATGGTCAACACCGAAATCATATTGATTATATTCTTTGCAGCCAAAGATGGAGAAGCTCTATACAGTCAGCAAAAACAAGACCAGGAGCTGACTGTGGCTCAGATCATGAACTCCTTATTGCCAAATTCAGACTTAAGATGAAGAAAGAAGGGAAAACCACTAGACCATTCAGGTGTGACCTAAATCAAATCCCTTACGATTATACAGTGGAAAATAGATTCAAGGGATTAGATCTTATAGAAAGAGTGCCTGAAGAACTGTGGATGGAGGTTCCTAACATTGTGCAGGAGGCGGTGATCAAAACCATCCCCAACTAGAAGAAACGCAAGCAAGCAAAATGGTTATCTGAGGAGGCCTTAAAAATAGCAGAGAAAAGAAGAGAAGCAAAAGGCAAAGGAGAAAAGGAAAGATATATCCATCTGAATCCAGAGTACCAAAGAATAGCAGGGAGAGATAAGAAAGCCTTCCTCAGTGATCAATGCAAAGAAATAGAGGAAAATAATAGAATGGGAAAGACTAGCGAACTCCTCAAGAAAATTAGAGATACCAAGGGAACATTTCATGCAAAGATGGGCTCAATAAAGGACAGAAACGGTATGGACCTAACAGAAGCAGAAGATATTAAGAAGAGGTGGCAAGAATACACAGAAGACCTATACAAAAAAGATCTTCATGACCCAGATAACCATGATGATGTGATCACTCACATACAGCCAGACATCTTGGAATGCAAAGTCCAGTGGGCCTGGACTTTATTCATCACTATGAATAAAGCTAGTGGAGGTGATGGCATTCCAGCTGAGCTATTTCAAATCCTAAAAGATAATGCTGTGAAAATGCTGCACTCAATATGCCAGCAAATTTGGAAAACTCAGCAGTGGCCACAGGACTGGAAAAGGTCAGTTTTCATTCCAATCCCAAAGAAAGGCAATGCCAAAGAATGTTCAAACTACTTCACAAATGCAGTCATCTCACAGGCTGGCAAAGTAATGCTCAAAATTCTCCAAGCTAGGCTTCAACAATAACATGCTCATACATTTACTTGCACACAAATATGGTCAGAGCAGGAATCTCACAAATTCACTCAGTCACATTACATAACAGTAGCTATGTTCACTCACATGCAAACAGATTTCGTTATTCAAATATTTTCACACATTTATAAGATCACTTGAACAACAAAATCACTGACTCAGTACTCAGAAATATACTAAAATGCATTCACGTGATTGAAAATTTATCTATCCAGATGAGCACACGTAAGTTTATAGTTTAGGTGTGCAAATTTACAGCCAGAAAATTCCTCTTACCCCTGCATAGTCTCACACATAGACTGTTGCACACAGATATCCTGACTTACATACAGATACACATTCACTCACAAAAAAGATCAAATATTCACAAACTCAAACATTCACTCACATTCAAAAAACACATATGCACGTACACATACACTCCTGACACCTTCACTCTTTCACAAAAACATGCTTAAACATGTATTCAACCAAATGACCATTCCAACGAATTCACTCAAACAAATACAAATCCATACAGCCAGATGCTCCCACTCACACCTTCACTTACACATATCATCCACTGTCTTAAAATCCAGAATGTGCTCACACGAGTGCATGAATACAAGCATGCTCACATCCATCTTGGAGCGGAAACACTTGCTCACAGAAGAAAATCCACTCATGCGTCCTTCCATGCACACCCATGGTTTATACTAACGTGCTCACACTACATTAACTAGTTCACAACAGAGAACCTGATACACATTCCCTTACACAAAGATGCTAACATCCAAGCACATGGTCCCATTCCAGACATGCACATTGTGTTTATATGTGCAAACGTGCACATTAATTTGCTCATGCAAACTTTTTGTCAAAAGCATTAACCTGGTCACAAATAGAGTTGCACACAAACATACTCACACTGACTTAGAAGCTCACAGTTTCACCCATCTCTATAAAACTGTTACATTTACTCACACATGGGTATGAAAGACCTTATTCCAATATAGAGTTGACCCTTGCGTGACACGAATTTCAACTGTGGGTCCACTTATATGCAAATTTTTTCAATAAATATACAGTTGGCCCTCTGTGTCTATGGGTCTTGAATTCACAGGTTTAAGCAACCGCATGTCACATTCTATATTGATGATCCACAGCTGGTTGAATCTGAGGATGCAGACTATAGGGACAGAGAGGGCTGACTATGGGACTTGGACACTCAGATTTCGGTATCCTCAGTGGGTCCTAGAATCAGTCTTCCGTGGATAGTGAGTGACCACTGTAATCACGTATTAACAAGGTCACGAGAAAATATACTTTCCCATCCATTATACATGAATATGCCAAGATGATTATCAGACTTGCAAATTCATTTATACAGATGAGCATCCATAAATGTTCACTTTAGGCAAACAGATAAATATATATCCTAGAGACCACTCTCACCCATGAACAGGCTCACGGAAACACTCTCAGACAGACGTGCTCACATACCTACACACGTACCCATTCACTCACTCACAAAACACTTTAACACTCAAACATTCTCAGACTTGCCCACCAGTACATTCCCATTCACACACACATGCATTTACATGTGCATACTGACATTCATTCCTTCACACAAACATGCTCAAACATTCACTCAGTCGCATGACCATGCCCACAGATTCATTCACACAGGGACACAAATGCTTGTATTCAAAAGTTCCCACTCACACATTCCACTTATACATGCACATTTTCACTCAAAATCTATGTTCACATAGATACTCACATACAAATATGTTCACATCCTCTGTGAAGCTCAGATATTCACTCAAGAAAATACACTCACATGCACTTCCACTCATGCTTATGTTTCACTCACACAAATATACTCACCTGTTAACTAGCTCACAATGGTGAACCTGATACACATTCACCTACTCACACAAACGTGCTAACACCCATGCATGTGGCTGCAAATTCAGGGTACACTTGAACACACAAACATTTACAGCAATACCCAAATATTGAAATATGAACACACTCTCAGATATACAAGGTCACATATTTACTCTCACAAATGGACAAACTCATATATATGCACATGCTCATTTGTTCAGGCTTCCCTGGTGGCTCAGATGGTAAAGAATCTGCCTGCAATGCAGGAGACCTGGGTTCGATCCTGGGTCAGGAAGATCCCCTGGAGAAGGGAATGGCAACCCACTCCAGCATTCTAGCTTGGAGAATCCCATGGATAGAGGAGCCTGGCGGGCCACAGACCATGGAATCACAGAGTCGGATACGACTGAGTGACTAGCTTACAAATTAACACATACCGACAAATGTACTCACACATGTACACATACTAACATGCATTCACAGTTAGTGGCTCACAATTCACACACCTGAAGTGGCCCTAGATAATTCATATTATCATAATCATGCACTTAAAAACATATACATGATGACAAATTCACTCCCATTCAAGACACACTCATTTCATTTATACATGCACACACCTATTCACTTACCCATATAAAATATCATTGTCACAAACATGCTTACATATTGAATTGCACAGGAACGTGCTCACAATCAGCAAGAAGCTCACAATTTCATTCATTTATTAAGAAAGAACCATTACATGGGACTTCCTAGTGGCTCCATGGTAAAGAATCCACCTGCCAATGTGAGAGACATGGGTTTGATCCCTGGTCCGAGAGGATCCTACATGCCATGAAGCAACTAAGCCCATGTGCCACAACTATTGAGCCTGTGCTCGAGACCCCTCGAGCCACAACTACGGAGCCCACACGCCACAACCACTGGAGCCTGTGTGCCCTAGAGCCCTTGCTCCGCAACAAGAAGTCTGTGCACCACACCCAAAGAGAAGCAACTAGAGAAACACCCGTGCAGCAGCAGACACAGCACAGTCAAAAATACATAAATTAATAAAATTATTCATGCATATATGTGGAATTTAGAAAGACGATATGGACAATCCTACATGCAGGGCAGCAAAGGAGACATGGACGTCAAGAACAGACTTTTGGACTCAGTGGGAGAAGGCGAGGCTGGGATGATTTGAGAGAATAGCATCAAAGCATATACATTACCACGTGTAAAATAGATGACCAGTGCGAGTTTGATGCAAGAAGCGCGGCACCCAAAGCCGGTTTTCTGGGACAACCTAAAGGGATAGGGTGGGGAGGGAGGTGGGAGGGAGATTCAGAATGAGGGGGGACACATATACGTATGGCCGATTCATGTTGATGTATGGCAAAAACCATCACGATATTGTCAATAATTATCCCCCAATTAACTAATTTAAAAAATAAAAAACCATTGAATGTACTTCCACATATATGCTCACAAATAACCTTACTCAAATGTATTCACACACAAACAAGATCACACAAAAAACACATTTACCCCAACTACTCAGTATTATGCTAATATACACTCACATGCCTACAAATTCATTTATACAGGTGAACACACTTAAATATTCATTTTAAGCACACACATTTACACCGAAGAAAACAGTCTCACCCATGAACATGCTCACACATACAGTGGCACCCAGAGATATGTTGGCATACATACACATTCTTGCACACTAACTAAACACACACTGATTCGCCCTCAAATTCAGAAACACATACATTCACATGTGTGCACCTACACATTTGTTGTTTCACAAAAACATGTTGATGTGTGTGTGTGTGTGTTAGTCGCTCAGTCGTGTCCGACTCTTTGTGACCCCATGGACTGTAACTGTAGCTGCTGGGCTCTTCTGTCCTGGGAATTCGCCAGGCCAGAATGCTGGAGTGGGTTGCTATGCCCCCTCCAGGGGATCTTCCTGACCCAGGTATCGAACCCAGATCTGCCACATTGCAGGTGGATTCTTTACCACCTGAGCCACCAGGGAAGCCCAAGAATCCTGGAGTGGGCAGCCTATCCCTTCTCCAGGGGATCTTCCCAACCCAGGAATCGAACCAGGATCTCCTGCATTGCAGGCGGATTCTTTACCAGCTGAGCTACCAGGGAAGCCTAAATATGCTGATACAGTCAGTCAATTTCATGACCTTGTGAAGTGAAGTCGCTCAGTCGTGTCTGACTCTTTGCGACCCCATGGACTGTAGCCTACCAGGCTTCTCTGTGGGTGGGATTTTCCAGGCAAGAATACTGGAGTGGGTTGCCATTTCCTTCTCCAGGAGATCGTCCTGACACAGGGATTGAACCCAGGTCTCCTGCATTGTAGGCAGATGCTTTACCGTCTGAGCCACCAGGGAAGTCTCAACTCATAAGTTTACTCACAAAGGGATTCCGATAGAAACAGTCAGATGCTTCCGGATGTTCCCACTCACACTTTCACTTACACATTCTTAAAATCCAGAGCATGCTTATATACATGTATCCACAAACATCTTTCCATCCACCATAAGGCTCAGACATTAGCTCACAGAAGGAATTTGCTCACATGTACTCACATTCTCATATTATCTCACATAAGTATGCACATACTAGCTCACAGCTGAGAACCTGACACACATTCTCTCATTCACATGAAAGTAACTCTAATATTGTCAATAGATAATTATGCCACATGGAGTTTAAGGCAAGGAAGGCTTTGTTTAAGGCTACTGTAAAAGGGGACAGAGACTGTTGCAACAGGGAAAATAAACTCGCCTCCATATACACGAGAGACAGGTGAAAACTGATCGCCAACAGGGTGGTTGGAGGAGGTAGTGACTGGGAAATTACTAACAGGAACTTAGGTATTGCGTTGGCTAATTTTAGATGTCAGCTTGCTTGTAAAGCATTTCCTGGTGTGCCTGTAAGCAGGATTCTGGAAGAGATTAGCATATGAATTGGTAGACTGAGTAAAGAAAATTGCCCTCATCAATGCAAGTGGGCATCATCCAATCCCTTGAGGGCCTGAATAGAACAGAAAGGCAGAGGAAGGATGAGTTTGCTCTTTGCCTGAACTGAGGCATCCATTTTACTCTGTTCTAAGCGCAGAGTCGGACACGACTGAAGTGACTTAGCAGCAGCAAGACATCTGTACTCCTCTTCTTAGGCCTTTGCACTTGGACCAGGATTTGCACCATCTGCCCTCTGATTCTCAGGCTTTTAGCCTCGAACTGGATTCAGGGTTTGTCAGGCCTTCTGACTTAGACTGAATTATACCACTGACTTTCTTGCTTTTCCAGCTTGCAGACAGCAGATTGCATGAGTTCTCATCCTCCATAACTGCATGAGCCAATTTCTATAATAAATCTCTTCATGTGTATGTGTGCTTGTGCTCATGCTCAGTTGCTAAGTTGTGTCTGACTCTGCAACCCTATGGACGTGTAACCCTTCAGAATCCTCTGTCCATGGGATTTCCCAGACAAGAATACTGGAGTGCGTTGCCATTACCTCCTCCAGGGGATCTTCCCAACCAAGGGATTGAACCCATGTCTCCTGCGACTCCTGCACTGGCAGGCAGATTCTTTACCACTGAGCCACCTGGGAAGCCATATCTATATCTATATTATATCTATAGGAACATCTATATATAGTAGAGAAATAGAATTTATATATATATATATATATATACACACACACACACACATATATATATATATATACATGTATAGATATTAGGTATCTGATCTAGATATCTATACCTATAACATAGGTGTAGATACTTGATATATAAGATATGTTATATCTATCTGTTTCTTGTTGATCCTGTTTCCGTGGAGAACCCTGACTAACACAGGTATCAAGGGAGGTTGGGAGTGGAACTTGACTAGATATCAAGAGGAGGGATGAAAAACTCAGATATGAAGTATGGGGGGATTCTGATTAAACTGATTCTGATTAGGGAGGTTCTTCGCTAAAATGGGCTCGGCAGCTTGGCAGGTAGGATCAAGCTTCAGGTAGAGTGAAGAAGAGGACTCAGAACGGCCTAAGGTTTGATTTAAGGAGGGAGTTATTTTCCGTTCCTCTCCTTCTTCAAGGGAAGAAGAGGCACTGTTTTTCCTGTGAACAATATAAGTCCATTTCTCACTCAGTCACCTTTTGTTCACTAAGCAACAGCTGAAGCGTCTGCTGATATTTGGCAGTAGAAGATATCTGCTGGATCCTGCAAGGAATCAATCATTTAATGAGGGCGGTTTCTAAGGAAACAAAAAAGAAAGATTAATATTTATAGTGGACTATTAATATTTAGACACAGTTTGAGTCCAGAAGGATAGCCAATTGAAAAGATTTCTAGATGATGGGCTTGAAGCATGTTTAGATGGTGGAGTGAGGAGATGGCAGTGGTAATCTGATAGATTTCCTGGTTGTCAGTGAATGTTTTCTATGAAGCGTAGACAGCAGATAGGTTTTAGTAAGATCATCCACAATCATGATTATTTCCTGGAGCAGAGCATGGGAGATAAAGTGAAGTTTCCTGAGTGGCCCACGTGGCAGCAGTTTCAGGCATGAAGATCATACATAATCTGCTGCAATGATGAGTCCTTTGAAATTCATATCAAGTTGTCTAGCTTCAGCTCATACGACTTCTTTTGATCCTATGAAGACAAAGCATAGACTTCCAATAAGAATCTGGGCAGTCAGCTTTGTGTTCTCAACGATGTCAGATCAAGAGGATTGGAAAAAAAATTGGAAACATTAGCTTGAGGAGTTGCAGCCAGATATGGAAGCAAACTGGAAGAGTTGAGAATTTGGTAAGGACTGACAAAATGTATGATATAGCAGCATCCAGTCCGATTTAGATGTAGGCAACATAACCACGTCCTACTCAGCTCTCATAACCCACTCCAGTACCCTCGCCTGGAAAATCCCATGGACGGAGGAGCCTGGTAGGCTGCAGTCCATGGGGTCGCTAAGAGTCGGACACCACTGAGCGACTTCACTTTCACTTTTCCTTTCATGCATTGGAGAAGGAAATGGCAACCCACTCCAGTGTTCTTGCCTGGAGAATCCCAGGGACGGTGGAGCCTAGTGGGCTGCCGTCTATGGGGTCGCACAGAGTCGGACACGACTGAAGCGACTTAGCAGCAGCAGCAACCTAACCACGTAGTTTAAAACGACGTGCAAAATAGGTCAAAGATAATGAATAGGATCAGAATCTCGTACCTTCCAACGGTGTGTTTTCTTTTGAAAAACAAAATTTCAACGGTCACTTCCTTTTTGGCCAAAGATACTCAGAGTAAGATGATTCTTGTTTATAAAATGTCTGATCTCACTAGATTTGGCTTGCTTATTTGCACAATGTCAGCAAGAATGATAATTGACCACAGAGGCCTTTTTCGTTTACTTTGCTGGGACTTTTCATAAGGAGGCTTAGATTGGACTTTGAAAATCCTCTCAAGGCTAGGAAGCCATGCCAAGAACTCACCACCAGAACTCACATGCAGATTTAGGTAAATTAATCTCTTCTTGAAGTCCTCACAGTATCCTCAGTTTGCTGGGCCTGCCAGGTGGTGACCTCTCCTACTCAGCTCTAAGACTGAGAAAGCTATAGTCCAGGTAGGAGGCCCATTTGCCCGAGAGGACTTTGTAAGCTTTGGCTTCATAAAATCACCTTTAATTTCTTAAAACTATCTGATCATATCTGATTATATGTATTGTTTTCAAATATGATAGTCCACTAAAAGCTAATATAATCCAATCAATACAGAGGAAAGATTCATATTGAACCTATACAATTCATTGTATTACTATGAAAATGAGAATACTTAATAAGAATACTCAAACTCTAGAGTGATCAGGCAGGGAAAAGAAGATAAATACTTCACTTCCATTTACGGAAGTATGATTTACTAAACTATTATGAATCTCAGATAGCTGAAGTTAGAAGAGAAAGTTGTTCTCCAGAGAACAGAACATTAAGGCGTCAGCAGTAGTCCAAACAAAAGCTGTAATCATGCTTAATGTGTTCACTCAGCCCCACGGAATTCTTGTTCTGTTTGATCTTGGGTTGGGCATCTCATGAACATATCAGCTTCTCCAGGAGAATTCAGGAAATCCTGACTCGGTCTAGTGGTGTGGTCTCCAAGTTGTTTAAGCAATGCCATTAGGAGTTCTGTGCCTCAAGAGTACCTGGCAGAGTCCTTTTGGGACTCCAAGATAGTCTCATTTTGTTGAAGATAGGTAGTCTGGCATGTAGCAGATTGCAAGGGTTTCCAGGGAAGCATCAAGGTAAAATAACTATGGATGACAAAAGATGAAAATCATTGGTCTGTATTTCTGCTTTTGTGCCAATACCACACTGTCTTGATGACTGCAGCCTTGTAGTGTGATCTGAAGTCAGGAAGGTGGATTCCTCCAGCTCTATTCTTTTTTTCAAGACTGCTTTGGATATTCGGGGTCTTTTGTGTTTCCATATGAATTGTGAACTTTTTTGTTTTAGTTCTGTGAAAAATGCCATTGGTAACTATTTACAATAGCTAGAACACGGAAGCAACCTAGAGGTCCATCGACAGATGAATGGATAAAGAGGTAGTGGTACATATACACAATGGAATATTACTCGGCCATAAAAAGGAACGCATTTGAGTCAGTTCTAACGAAGTGGATGAACCTGGAACCTATTATACAGAGTGAAGTAAGTCAGAAAGAGAAAGACAAATATCATATTCTAACGCATATATACAGAATCTAGAAAAATGGTACTGAAGAATTTATTTACAGGGCAACAGTGGAGAAACAGACATAGAGAATAGACTTATGGACATGGGGAGAGGGGAGGAGATGGTGAGATGTATGGAAAGAGTAACATGGAAACTTACATTACCAAGTGTAAAATAGATAGCCAATGGGGATTTGCTGTATGTCTCAGGAAACTCAAACAGGGGCTCTGTATCAACCTAGAGGGGTGGGATGGGGAGGGAGATGGGAGGGAGGTTCCAAAGGGAGGGGATGTATGTATACCTATGGCTGATTCATGTTGAGGTTTGACAGAAAAGAGCAAACTTCTGTAAAGCAATTATCCTTCAATAAAAATAAATTAATTTAAAAATAAGATGAAAATCACCATGGTAAAAATGGGATGGATGTTCATTATACAAAGTGATGCAGTTGACAAGGACATTGAGTTGTTTCTGTGGCGTACAGCATTCCAAAATAGTAACTGGAATTGCAACTGATAACATTGTGCCAGTGTTGTCTAATTATAAGGCAAAACAGCACCAAGATACATCATGAACAACAAAGGCATTGACATTTCTAGGAAGTTAATATAATTTCTAAAGTATTTGTATTAACATTGTACCCGTAGAAGTATAAACTAGAAAAGGTTAAGCATCTCTTAGTATTTGAGAATGCTTCCTGTGCAACTCAGCTTATCAAATAAACCTAATGATTGTAACATCTCTCATTTACAAGGTGAAGGAACAGGCTCTTCGTGATTTTCCAGAGGCCTTCTGGGAAATACCAAAGTCAGTTTGAGATCAAGCAGATTTCATTTAGAATTTGATTGTGGAAAGACAGAATTTCACAAGTTGTTAGAAATGTCAAAAGATTTGTACAATTTGCTAAATAGATTCATGGGTCATGGACTTCCCTGGCAGTCGAGTGGTTAAGACTCTGCCTTCTGATTCAGGAGACACGGATTTGAGCCCTGGTCAAAGAACTAGGATCCCACATGTGATGTGGAACAACAGATGATGCTGGAAGACTTGAATGTGTGTGTGTGTGTGTGTGTGTGTGTGTGCGCGCGCGCAGACACGCGCGCATGCATGCTCAGTTGTGTCTGACTCTTGGTGATCCCGTGGACTGTAGCCCGCCCGGCTCTTCTGTGCATGGAATTTTCCAAGTAAGAATACTGGAGTGTGTTGCCATTTCCTCCTCCAGAGGATCTTCCTGACCCAGGGATCAAACCCGCATCTCCTGCATTGGCAGGATTATTCTTTGCCACTTGAGTCTCCTGGGAAGCCCAGAAAACGTGAATACCTCTATGTAAATAAAACAGCAGCAACAACTGATCACACCTTACACCACATACAAAGATCAACTCAAAAAAATGAATCATAGACCTAAATGTAAAACCTGAAAAAAAAAACAGAATTAAAAAAAGAATCATAGGTAACTAAGAAACTGTTTGGCTATCCATTTATCCAGAGTATTGATAAGAAAATTTCAAAAGTAAATATTGAAGGTAATGTGATTGCAAATAGCCTTATCTCTTTTATTTATTTATCTATTAAACATGTAGTTTTAATTTTTATTAAAGAATCCTTGTATAATTTCACTGAAACTAGGGAAATGTGGCAACATAGAGGGGACAAGTTCTTGCTATTGCATCGAGGGCTTCCCTGGTTGCTCAGTGGTAAAGAATCTGCCTGCCAACGCAGGAGACACAGGTCCCATCCCTGATCCCGCATGCCGTGGAGTAACTAAGCCTGTTGCACAACTACTGAGCCTGTGCTCTAGAGCCTGGAAGCCACAACTGCTAGACCCACATGCTGCAACTGCTGAGACTCACAGGCTCTAGAACCCATGCTCTGCAATGAGAAAAGCCACCGCAGTGAGACACCCACGTACTGCAACTAGAGGGAGGCCCCACTCTCCACAACTAGAGAAATGCCTGCCCAGCAACAAAGAATTAGCAAGCCAAAAATAAATACATACATAAATAAAATTAAGTTGCATCTACATGGGCAAACTAAAAGTCATTCCTATGAATCAGTCCTATAAATTAAGGCCAAAACTACAACATTTTTTTCTTTACAACATTAGCTACATGTGTAAGTATGAAAACAATTATCTCTTTTAGAAGCAAGACTGCTCCGTTCTCTTACAAATAAAAGACGCGATGAATCAACAAAGAGCACAGGACATTATTCTGATAAGACAGAATCTGTGCCTTCTAAGGAAATTACTTAGAAGATAAGGAAAAACCTTTTACAATCTCTTATTAGGAGCAAACCTAGGAAAAAGTTTCCTTAGGAACTGTCAAATAAACAATACAGTATTATTAACTATATAGTCGCCATGCTGTACATTATATCCTTATGATGATTTATTTTATAACAGAGTGTGTACCTTTTCTGGCTTCATAACTGTTTCATTTTGTTGTTGTTGTCACTGTTCAGTCACTAAGTTGTGTCTGACTCTGCAACCCCGTGGACTGCAGCACGCCAGGCACCCCTGACCATCACTATCTCCTGGACAATGCTCAAATTCATGTCCGTTGAGTCGGTGTGTGTGCTAAGTCACTTCTGTCGTGTCCGACTCATTCTGACCTATGTACTGTAGCCTGCCAGGCTCCCCTGTCCATGGAATTCTCCAAGCAAGAATACTGGAGTGGGCTGCCATGCCCTCCTCCCGGGGATCTTCCCGACCAAGGGATCGAACCCCCGTCTCTTAGGTCTCCTGATTTGGCACTCGAGTTCTTTACCACTAGCACCACCTGAGAAGCCCTAAAGTAGATTAGGGCTTCCCTCATGACTCAGGGGTAAAGAATTTGCCTGCCAGTTCAGGAGACTTAGGTTCAGTCCCTGACCCCAGAAGATCCCACATGCCCCTGAGCAGCTAAGCCCATGTGCCACAACTTTTGAGCTTTCATTGAGTCCGTGATGCTATCTAACCATCTCATCCTCTGATGTCCCCTTCCCCTCTTGCCCTCAATTTTTCCCAGCATCAGGATCTTGTCCAGTGAGTCAGCTCTTCACGTCAGGTGTCCAAAGTATTGTAGCTTTAGCTTCAGCATTGGTCCTTTCAATGAATATTCAGGGTTGATTTCCTTTTGGATTGACTGGTTTGACCACCTTGCTGTCCACAGGACTGGAAACCATCACAATTTGAAACCATCAGTTCTTCAGTGCTCACCCTACTTTATGGTGCAACTCTCCCATCCGTATGAGACTACTGGAAAAACCATAGCTTTGACTAGACGGACCTTTGTTGGCAAAGTGATATGTCTGATTTTTAATATGCTGTCTAGGTTTCGCACAGCTTTTCTTCCAAGGAGCAAGCGTCTTTTCATTTCATGGCTGCCGTCACCGTCTGCAGTATTTTGGAGCCCAAGAAAATAAACTCTGTCATGGCTTCCACTTTTTTCCCCATCTATTAGCCGTGAGGGGATGGGACCAGATGCCATGATCTTAGTTTTTCTGGGTTTTAAGCCAGCCTTTTCACTCTGCTCTTTCACTTTCATCAAGAGGCTCTTTAGTTCCTCTTCACTTTCTGCCATTAAAGTGGTATCATCTGCATATCTGAGATTGTTGGTGTTCCTCCCGGTGTTCTTGATTCCAGCTTGTGTTATGTCCAGCCTAGCATTTCGCATGATGTACTCTGCATAGAAGTTATAGTAAACCAGGATGACAATATACAGCCTTGTTGTACACCTTTCACAATTTGAACCAGTCCGTTGTTCCTTGTCAGGTTCTAACTGCTGCTTCTTGACCCACATGCAGGTTTCACAGGAGACAGGTAAGGTGGTCTGGTATTCCCATCTCTTTGTAAAAACTTTCCATACCTTATTGTGATCCACACAGTCAAAGGCTTTCATTTTTCAACATATTTTTATTGAAGTGTAATTGATTTACAATGTTATGTTGGTTTTTGTAAATATATACTTTTTCATATTCTTTTCCATTATGGTTTATTACAGAATGTTGACTGTAGTTCCCTGTGCTATACAGTAGGACCTTGTTGGTTATATATTTCATAGTTAGTCGTTTATATCTGCTAATCCCAACCTCTCAATTTATCCCTTCTCTACCCCCTTACCCCTTTGGTAACCGTAAGTTTGTTTTTGATGTCTGTGAGTGTTTCTCTTTTGTAAATATGTTCACTTGTAGCATATTTTGATTCCACACATAAGTGAAATCGTAAGATGTTTGTCTTTGTCTGTCTGACTTACTTCACTTAGTATGATAATCTCTCGGTCCATCCATGTTGCTGATAAATGGCATCATTACACTTCATTCTTTTATGGCCGAGTAGTATTCTGGTGTATATGTGTACCGGATCTTCTTTATCCATTCATCTGTCGATGGACATTTAGGTTGCTTCCTTGTCTTGGCCCTTGTAAATAGTGCTGCTATGAACGTTGGGGGTGCATGTATCTTTTTGAATTAGAGTTTTCTCCAGATATATGCCCAGGAGTGGGATTGATGGGTCATATGGTGCGTTCCTGCTAAGTCACTTCACTTCAATCGTGTCCAATTCTGTGCAGACAACAGTGTTGTGTTGGTTTCTGCCATACGTCAACATGAATTAGCCATAGGGATACATGTGTCACCTCCCTCTTGAAACTCCCTCTCAACACCCACCCCATCTCACCCCTCTAGGTTGTCACAGAGCACAAAGTTGAGCTCCCTTTGTTATACAGCAACTTCACATTAGCTATTATTACATATAATAATGTATATATGTCAATGCTGCTCTTTCAATTCGTCCCACCCTCGCCTGCCCCCGCTGTGTTCATAAGTCTGCTCTCTATATCTGAATTCTATTCCTGCCCTGCAAAGAAGTTCATCAGTACCATTTTTCTAGATTCCATATATATGCGTTAATGAACGGTATTTGTTTTTCTCTTTCTGACTTCCTTCACTCTGTATGTATAAGAAGCTCTAGGTAGGAGGTCTGGTTTGAGAACTCGCACTCTTTAACTGCCACACCTGCCCAAAGACACCAGGTCCTGCCTCTGCAGGGCAGCTCATCCCATGAGTTTAAACACAGGGAATTGGAAAGTGCTTCTGTGTAGAGTGTATGTTTGCAGTTTGCTTAAAGTTCAACTTACACATACACTCACACACACCCACACAGCGCTCCAGATAAGTTTCTGAGTCATAGAAGGTTTGTGTCTCTCCACAGTTTTTATACAGGTTTTATCTTTAGATCTCCCAATTCTTACAAAAGTTTTCAAGGCTATTTTAAAATCTTTCAGGTAGAAAAACTGGCTGACGTAAGAGTGATGTTCCACCTGGTACTCGGGCAAAGGTGTTGAGTGTGCCTGAGGCTGGAATATGAAACAAGTATATGGAGAAGGATGCTTTTTACCTAAACTCTGAGTTTTCTAGGTGGCCATGTGAGAAAGAAGAGGTCGTTATGTGTATGAAATTCTCAATACCAAAATTAGTAAAATATGTAAACTTAATGAAAATATGTCAGCGGTTCCCTATTTACTATATAAACATCAGTAGAGCCCCTAACAAAGGTCTCAATTTTAGTTTTTGTGTTTTTGAAAGTGGTGTAACTGATGTTATTATAGTCATTTCTGTGTTTATTTTGTTACAAAAGGCACAGTGTTTGCATTCTCTCTCAGGGTATATGTGGTATAAGACATAGATGCTAGGTAAGTTAAAGTTGTCTAGATATAAGAGTTCTAAATTCTATATTGTGTTCTATGTTTCTGGTCACTGCCAACCCCATTTTGCCTTTTCAACTGTCTCCCTATTAAGCTCTGCCTGTAGAGATTTCCAGAGAAAGGCAAGAAGTCTGAAGGAAGGAGAATCCACTATGTATTATCACCGCTCCTGCTTCTCCTCTCAGTTTCACCCCCATAAAGGCAAAACTATTTTTTCAAATGAAGTTTTAAGAAGAATTCTACTTTATGCCACCTATGTATTTATGATATATAGTATATTATATTGAACATACACTGTATAAATAATATATTAAATATATATAGTATATTGTGTTATACATATATTTTTTATGTATTATATATATATATATATATATATCGCTGGAGTTGGTTGCCATTTCCTTCTCCAGGGGATAATCCTGACCCTGGGATCAAACCCAGGTCTCCTGCATTGCAGGCAGATTCTTTACCATCTGATCCACCAGGGAAGCCCCATATACATATGCATATATGTATATGAATATTATATACACATAAGCATATATATGCATATAATATTTTCTTTACCCTTTCATCTGCCACAAACACTTAGGTTGTCTTCATTCTTGACTATTGCAAATGATGCTGCAACGAGCATATAAGAGCAGAGCAGGAATCATGTCCTTTGGATCTATTTTCAGGAGTGAGACTGCTGGATGATCTGATAATTCTATTTTTAATTTTTTGAGGAATCTCCGCACTGTTTTTCATAGTGGCTGCACGATTTTCCATTCCCACGAACGGAGCAGAAGGGTTCCCTTTTTACCACAACCTTGCCAACACTTGCTATTTCTTGTCCTTTTGATAATAGCCATTGTAACAGATGTGATGTCTTTGTTCACATTTTATTTTATATTGGAGTATAGTTGATTAACAATGTCATGATAGTTTCAGGTGTACAGTAAAGTGATTCATTATACCTGTATTAATAGATGTAACTATTATTTTTCAAATTTCTTTCCCATTTAGGTTGTTCCATGATATGATCAGAAGATTTCTTTTGGGGGGGCCATGCCACGAGGCTTGTAGGATCTTAGTTCCCTGACCAGGGGTCAAACCCACGCACCCTGCAGCGGAAGTGTGGAGTCCTAACCACTGGACCACCAGGGAAGTCATCCATGTATCATTTTATTGATTGAGAATTTCTCTTTTGCTGTTGAGTTGATTGAGTTCCTTATATACTTTGCATATGAACCCCTTAACAGATCCATGCTTTGCAAATATTTTCCTCTGCTCCATAGGTAAGTTGCCTTTTCATTTTGTTGATTGTTTCCTTTGTTGTGTAGAATCTTTTTAGTTTGATGTAATTCACCTGTTTATTTTTGCTTTCATTGCCTTTGTTTTGGGGTCAATTTAAAAAATTCTTTGTCAAAACCTGTGTTACATTGCTTACCCCAACATTTTCTTCTAGGAGCTTTACAGTTTCAGGCCTTATGTTTAATCTTTATACATTTTGAATTGACTTGGGCATATGGTGTAATAGGCTATCCTTTCCTCGTGGTGTTTTCTTGATTGTTGTTTTCCTTGCTTGCAGGTGGTCTTCCCAACCCAGGGACCCAACACACACCTCCTGCAAGTCTCCTGCATTGCAGGGGAATTCTTTGCTGCTGAGCTACCAGGAAACACTCATTGCATGTTCTTGGAGCTCTTGTCAAATAGGTGAGCATATTTGTGTGGGTTTGGCCTTCCCAGGTGGCACTAGTGCTAAGACACAGGTTGAATCCCTGGGTTGGGAAGATCCCCTGGAGGAGGGCACGGCAGTGCACTCCAATATTCTTGCCTGGAAAATCCCATGGACAGAGGAGCCTGGTGGGCTACTGCCCATAGGGTTGCAAAGAGTTGGACATGACTGAAGTGACTTAGCATGCACGCACGCATGCATGCACATGTGGGTTTATTTCTGGGATCTATATGTTGTTTCAAAGGTCTGTGTATCTGTTCTTATGCCAGAATCATACTGTTTTGATTACTATATCTCTGTGATATAATGAAACCAGGAAGCACGATGCCTCCAGGACTGTAATTTGTGGAGTGGTTCATCACAGGGTAAAAACAATCGGTTATAAGCTAAATAAATTCTAGGGATCTAACATACAGCATGTTGAATATAAATTTAAGACATTGTATGGTATACTGGAGACTTGATGAGGGAGTAGATCTTAGTTTTATCCCATACCCCACCTCCTAAAATCCATTAGCTATGTGAGGTAATATGTGTATGAGTTAGCCTGCGGTAATCATTTAACAATGTATGCGTATATCACATCACATTGTTCAAGTTAAATATACAAATTTTATTTACAAATTATACTGCAATAAAGTAGGAGGGGATGGGAGGAATGCATATCCTGTTCACACTGAAAAATTGATACAGGGACTACCCTTGTGGCTCTGTGGTAAAGAATCTGCCTGCCAGTTCAGAGGACACGGGTTTGATCCCAGGTCCGGGAAGATCCCACATACTGTGGAGCAATTAAACCGGTGTGTCACAACTGCTGAGCCCGAGCCCTAGAGCCCATGTTCTGCAATGATTGAAGCCGTCGTAATGAGAAGCCCTTCCACTGCACCCAGCCCCTGTTCTTCACAACTACAGAAAAGCCTGCGCAGCAAAATAGACCCAGCATCGTTTAAAAAAACAAATGCTAAAAGTAGTCCTTCAGGCTGAAGTGAAACAACAGTGGGCACCTATTTGGAGGAATGTGAAGAAATAAACCACAAAGGCCAAGGTAACTGCACAGATAAATGCAAAAGCCCGTATTCCTGCACTTTGGGTTTGTAACTCCTCTTTTCAAAAAATACTCACTTCTTAATGGCTGCATTGGGTCTTCATTACAACACGATCTTCATTGCATCGTGAGGGCCTCTCTCCAGTTGTGGCACACGGGCTCCAGAGCATGCGGGCTCACGAGTTGTGGCCCCAAGGTTTAGTTGACCCACCACATGTGGCATCTTAGATACGCGTTCAGGGTTTGAACCCACATCCCCTGAATTGGAAGACGGATTCTAAACCACTGGACCACCAGGGAAATCCCTGTAACTTCTATTTATCTTCTCCTCTTTTTGTATTTTGATTTAAAATAAAAATGTATAAAGCAGTAACCATAAATCTATAAATAGGAACCATATGAAAACATGCCATTTATCACAATAAATAGAGGAATGTGGCAGAGCTGGGAGGGAACAGAGTTTAAAATACTATGAAAACTATCTCAGTATTAATACAAACCTGACTTTTTTAAAGGTAAGATAATAATTATAATTCACAGCATAACACCCCCCCAAAAAAAAACCCACAAATTTAAAAACTCCAGACTTAAAAAATATTTAAAAAGTAAAGAAAAAGAGTGATAGTCACTTTGTGCAAGAGAAAATTTCAATTAATCACAGAAAAAGACAGTAATTGAGGAGTGATGGAACAAAAATGGGCTGACATGTGGAAAGTTAGAAAATGTTAGGGAAAATCTTTCCTTGGAAATAATCTCTGCAATGCTGCTGCTGCTAAGTCACTTCAGTCGTGTCCGACTCTGTGCGACCCCATAGACGGCAGCCCACCAGGCTCCTCTGTCCCTGGGATTCTCCAGGCAAGAATACTGGAGTGGCTTGCCATTTCCTTCTCCAATGCATGCATGCATGCTAAGTCGCTTCAGCCGTGTCCGACTCTGTGTGACCCCATGGGCGGCAGCCCACCAGGCTCCTCTGTCCCTGGGATTCTCCAGGCAAGAATACTGGAGTGGGTTGCCATTTCCTTCCCCAAATCTCTGCAGTACCAACAGATAAAACTATTTAATGAAAAGGCAGATTGGCAAAGAGGATTAACAATAAATGTAACCCAGTATATGTTATCTATTAATATAAGAGTCTTGTCTTAGATTCAAAAAGAGTTTGAAAACAAAAGGGTAGAAATGGTATCCATGCAAATTGTCCCAAAGTGGGAGTTGCAGTGGCTATACTGGTATTAGATGAAACAGATTTTAACAGACCCTCTTTTTTTTTCAACAGAATATCAACAGATTTCTATATTAATAAAAAATCAGTACATAAAGGAGATGTATGAGCTATATATCCATAAGGTCCTGCTGGGTCCTCCCAAAATATATGAAACAAAAAGTGACAGAACTGAATGGAGTACATAGTTCTAAATAGTCCTTGGAGACTTCAACACTCCATTTTCAGTGAGGGACAGGCACATAGAAGACCAATAATGAGATCAAGGAACGGAACAGCTAGACCTGACTAACATCTGTAGAGCACACAGCCAAGAAAGCAAATGTGTTTGGAAAGCAACACAGGGAAGCCGCAAGGCTTCCCTTGTGGCTCAGCTGGTAAAGAATCTTCCTGCAGTGCGGGAGACCTGGGTTCGATCCCTGGGTTGGGACGATCCCCTGGAGAAGGGAAAGGCTACCCACTCCAGTATTCTGGCCTGGAGAATTTCAAGGACTGTATAGTCCATGGGGTCGCAAAGAGTTGGACATGACTGAGTGGCTTTCACTTGGAAAGCAACAGCAAAGGAGACGGGAAAGTTTGCTACCCTTGCTTGAAATGGGCACACTTGAGAAGCAACCAGGATGATTGCCCCATGATCCAGCCCCTACTGCACCCCATGATCCATCTTCAGTGACCACCCTACTATACTGGATTTCTTATCCCCAAAGACTCCAGGCCGGCTCCTGGAAAGTGGGAATCAAAAGCGCAACAGTTATGAAGCTGTGTCATCAGCACCCCCTGTCACTATCGGCTGAACACTCCCTAGACTTCCACTCTATGGATTCATTGATGATCCCCAGCCTCAGACTGCATCCTTGGAGGTGCCAGGCAAAGGGGGCAGAACAGCCCACCTCAGGCCAGGATACAGTCAATTCACCATAGTTCCCTCCTCAGGCGCTAGAACAACAAGCTAGGGTGGGAGGAGACGGCCGAGGTCGAGAGGCAACAGAACAGGTACAAGCCAAAGCACAATCCAGGCACGTTTGGCAGCTCCAGCCCAGGTCACCACCACCTTAAACTAACAAAACTTTTAGTTAGCAAAAGAGAAGCGAGTTAAAGCTGTTCAGGCTTCCCAGGTCGTGGCTGGGCCATCCTGTTGTGACACCAAAAGTTCTGTTTATCTCCCATCTACCCTACTCATGAAGGAGGGATCCCCTACCCTAAGAAGTCTGAGATGGCCAAGCACACGACACTGACAGACGGACAGCTGTGAGTCTCAGGTCCTCACAGCCTGGTGGACAACAGGGAATGCCATGCAGGACAATGGGGGAGTGAGGCTCTGGAGTAGAGTTAAGCGGCAGGGACCGTGGGAAATAGATAAAGAGGATGGGGCACACCAGGGTTCCCACACGAGGAGATCGTTGTCCTGTAGGAATCATTGCACTGCCTGGCAGGGAAGTAAAGCTTGGTGGCTGGAAGAATGGGCAGAGTGCAGCGAGTCTGGCTGATAGGAGAGAATCAGCTGGGTGGGGTAGTTTTCCCACAGGGAGGGGGACATTGCAGGTGAGAGCAGGAGAAAGCACAGTTGGGCCAGTGGGGTATTTGAGGCTCAAAGGCATCAAGGCAGCTTAGAAAATTTGAGGTCTTAATATACAGATGGGAAGCCTATGTAAAAAGGTCTACAGATGAAAAGCAATCCTTTTCAAAATGCCAGTGACCTATTTTGCAGAAAAAAAAAAGCTGGTCCTAGAATTTATGTGGAATTGCAAGAGACCAGGAATAGCTAAGACAATCTTGAAAGAGAAAGTTGGAGTAGTCCACTACCCTGTATCAGAACTTGCCATGGGAACAGTAATCAAGACAGTGTGGTACTGAGATAATGATAGACACACAGATCAATGGAATGGAACAGCGTGGCCAGAAATAAACCCAGATACCTCCCCTCAATTGATTTTCTGCAGGGATGTCAGATCATTAATTGGTGAGAAGTGCAAGTCTTGTCCCCAGAGTGGTACGAGGACAGCAGGGTATCCACATGCAATAGAATGAAGTTGGACTCCTACATTGCACCAAACACAGACATTAAAGTGACCCTCTGTACAGCACATAGCGTTCAGCCACAAAAAGGAATGAGGTCCCAAATGAAACTCAGAATCATCATGCCAAGTGAGAGAGGCCAGGCAAAAAAGGTCACATACTGTACAATTTCATTTGTAGCAACTATCCAGGAAAGGTAAGTCCGTAGAGACAGAGAGCAGATTATTGGTTTTCAGAGCTTGGTTGCAGTGAGGGGGAAATGGAGAAGGACTGATTACTTACTGGGCATGGGGTTTCCTTTTGGAGTGATAATTTATTTGGACACAACAGAGGGGATGGCTGAACTACATTGTGAATGGACTAAATGCCTGTGAAGTATACCCTTTAAAAAGGTGACATTTACCACAATAGCATACTAATGTTTTTTAAAGATAACAAGTGCTTATTGGCTTAGACTTCTACAAATAGATTGGGAATTGACTTCAACATCTGCTAAAATGCGTCCTTCAGGAAAGTTTTTTGACCTTAATACTGGGGCACGAAATAGAGGAAACTTGAGGATAACACTAAATTTTTAAAAGATGTCCCTACAGTGTTAAGGGAGCTACTGAAGTTAGCCAATAGGTATATTTTCCTTAACCATCTTATCACTGCGGTGTTTCAGTTCTCCAGACCATAGCAGCCATTGTCATTAAATATCCTACAGTGGGCATAGGCGCTCTGACATATAGCTCATAAAGTTAAATTGAGTCTTTGCCACTTATAAATGGGCTTGACAACATGGGACCAGATGGACTATCCTCACTGAAAACATTGTTTATGAGTGAAGGTAAAATAAAACAAGGCTGATATAAAGCAAGAAACCCATATTACATATGTTCTCTGTAGGGAAGGGGTAATTATCCCCACTGTTTTTCGATTCACTTCTCCAATATGCCCAGTTCTCGAGCCATGGAAAACGAATGGCACCTCTGGATGGATTATCCCAGCCCTTTTTTCTTAATATATATGTATTTCTTGAAGTCCAGTTGACTTACAGTGTTTTAGGTGCAGAGCAAGCTGATTCAGTTACACACATATATTATTTTTCAAATTATTTTCTTTTATAGGTTATACTAGACATTGACTATAGTTCCCTGTGCTTTATATAGTAAACCTTTGTTGCATATCTATTTTTTAAAATTAGAAATCTATCGTTGTATTCATGCTAAGTGAAACAAATGGAATCAAAATATAACAAATTTTTTAGTTAGGCAAACACTCGTAAGTTTTCTAAAATAGATATACATACTATGTATATGTGTATACACACACACAAAAGCTTTTCTACTATGCTTGCTAAAGGCTTGAGAAAGAGCATCAGAAAGAGAGATGGAAAAATTGGAAAACATAAACTAAATGAAATGGGGGCACTGAATACGAAATAGAAAAAGTGAAACAAACTAGATAAAAGTAAAAGATCATCCTATAGTCTAGTTGTTTTTAAACATGTAGCTCATTAGAAACATATCTGTAGCTTTGGATAAAAAAAGCTATTGCCTGGGCATTTGTATTTTTCAAAAAAAATCCCAGAAAATTCTGGATTTGAAACAGTGATTACAGGTTTTTCTATTAAATGGTAGTGTTTGTGATATCAGTTCAGTTCAGTTGAGTTCAGTCGCTCAGTCCTGTCCACCTCTTTGCCACCCCATGGACTGCAGCACCCCAGGCTTCCCTGTCCATCACCAACTCCCTGAGCCTGCTCAAACTCATGTCCATCGAGTCGGTGATGCCATCCAACCATCTCATCCTCTGTCGTCCCCTTCTCCCCCTGCCTTCAATTTTTCCCAGCATCAGGGTCTTTTCCAATTAGTCGACTCTTTGCATCAGGTAGCCAAAGTATTGGAGTTTCAGCTTCAGCATCAGTCCTTCCAGTGAATATTCAGGACTGATTCCCTTTAGGACTGACTGGTTGGATCTCCTTGCCGTCCAAGGGACTCTCAAGAGTCTTCTCCAACACCACAGTTCAAAAGCATCAGTTCTTTGGCGCTCAGCTTTCTTTATGGTCCAACTCTCACATCCGTATATGATTACTGGAAGGACCATAGCTTTGACTAGACGGACCTTTGTCGGCAAAGGCATGTCTGCTTTTTAATATGCTGTCTAGGTTGGGCACAGCGTTTCTTCCAAGGAGCAAGCGTCTTTTAATTTCATGGCTGCAGCCACCATCTGCAGTGATCTTGGAGCCCAAGAAAATAAAGTCTGTCACTGTTTCCATTGCTTCCCCATCTATTTGCCATGAAGTGATGGGACCGGATGCCATCATCTTTGTTTTCTGAATGTTGAGTTTCAAGCCAACTTTTTCACTCTCTTCTTTCACTTTCATCAAGCACCTCTTTTGTTCTTCTTCACTTTCTGACACAAGGGTGATGTCATCTGTGTATCTGAGGTTATTGATATTTCTCCCAGCAATCTTGCTTACAGCTTGTGCTTCATCCAGCCCGGCATTTCGCATGATGTACTCTGCTTCCCTCAGTGGCTCAGTGGTAAAGAATCCGCCTGCCAGTGCAGGAGATGCAAGAGACCTGGGTTCAGTCCCTGGGTCGGGAAGATCCCCTGGAGAAAGAAATGGCAACCCACTCCGATATTCTTGCCTGGGAAAATCCCATGGACAGAGGAGCCTGGCAGGCTACAGTCCACGGGGTCACAAATGAGTCGGGCACGACTTAGTGACTAAACAACAACAACAACTCTGCATATCAGTTAAATAAGCAGGGTGACAATATATAGCCTTGACGTACTCCTTTCCCAATGTGGAACCAGTCTGTTGTTCCACGTCCGGTTCTAACTGTTGCTTCTTGACCTGCACACAGATTTCTCAGGAGGCAGATAAGGTGGTCTGGTATTCCCATCTCTTGAAGAATTTTCCACAGATTGTTGGGATCCACACAGCCAAAGGCTTTGGCGTGGTCAATAAAGCAGATTTTTTTTAGGAACTCTCTTGCTTTTTCTCGGATCCCACGGATGTTGGCAATTTGATCTCTGGTTCCTCTTGCCTTTTTTTGGTGACACAGAATTCTATTATTTTTCTGTTGACCAATCATGACACAATGGTATTAAGTGAATAATAGTTACATACTCACAATAGTAAAAGATGTTTATCAGGTTTCACAATCAATAGCCAGACAAAAAATAAAAGGAAATTACAGTTGCAAGCCATAATGGGAGCACGATTAATCTAACAATATAAAATGATTACGTACAATTTGGGGGCTAAGCAGACTGATGGGGTAAGTGGAAGTGCATGCACGCATGTTTTCATCCACCCAGCCAGTCTATGTCTTTTGGTTGGTGCATTTTACCCGTTTACACTTAAGGTAATTATCGACATATGTGATCCTATTACTATTTTCTTAGTTGCTTTGGGTTTATTTTCTGTAGGTCTTTTCATTCTCTTAGCTTTTGCTTGTGCAGAAAGCTTTTGATTTCTCCATCAAATCTGAATGAGGATCTTGGCAGGGTAGAGTATTCTTGGTTGGAGTTTCTTCCTTTCCATCACTTTAAATATGTCATGCCAGTCCCTTCTGACTTGCAGAGTTTCTGTTGAGAAATCATCTAATAACCTGATGGGGGTTCCCTCGTGTGTTATTTGTCATTTTCCCCTTGTGCTTTTAATATTTTATCTTTGGTCTTTAATTTTTGTCAGTTTGATTACTAGGTGTATTGGTGGATACAGTCACCAATATACCTTCTTGGGTTTATCCTCCTTGAATAAACCTCCTTGGGTTTATCCTGCCTGGGGCTCTCTGCCCTTCCTGGACTCGGCTGACTCTTTCCTTTCCCATGTTAGGGAAGTTTTCAGCTATTATCTCCTCAAGTATTTTCTTGAGTCCTTTCTGTCTCTCTCTTCTCCTTCTGGGACCCCTTTGGTGCATTTAATATTGTCCCAGAAGTTTCTTACGCTGTCTTCATTTTTTTTTTTTGCATTATTTTTCTATATTCTGTTTCGCAGCCGTGATTTCCACCATTCTGTCCTCCAGGTCCCTTATCCATTCTTCTGCCTCAGTTATTCTGCTATTGATTTCTTCTAGTGTTTTGTTCATCTCAGTTTGTTCTTTACTTCTTCTAGGTCTCTGGTAAAGTATTCTTGCATCTTCTCCATTGTTTATCTTCTCGCTTCTTCTGCATGCCCTCTGGTGGATGAGGCTAAGAGGCTTCCGTAAGCTTTCTGATGGGAAGGACAGGGTGGGGAAAACTGGGTCTCGTTTTGGTGGGCAGGGCCTTGGTCAGTAAATCTTTAATTCAGTTGTCTGCAAATGGGTGGGGTTATACTCCCTTCTTGTTAGTGTCTTGGCCTGAGGCATCCCACCAGGGCTGGGATCTATGGGCTCTGTGGTACGGTTAATGGCAAGTCCAAGAGGACTTACTCAACGGGGACCTTCCAGGACTGCTGCTGCCAGTGTCCCCGTCCCTGCCATGAGCCCTTGCTGACCCAGGCCTCCACAGGTGACCCTCCAACAGTAGCACGTAGCTTTGCATCAGTCTCCTCTGGGGTCACTGCTCCTTTCCCTTGGGTCGTGGTGCGTGCAAGATTCCGTTTGTGCCCTCCACGAGTGGAGTCTCTGTTTCCTCTAGTCCTGTGCAAGTGCTATAATCAAAGCCCGCTGGCCTTCAAGGTCAGATTCCCTGGGGATTCCCAGCCCCTTTATCAAATTCCCAGGTTGGGAAGCCTGATGTGGGGCTCAGAACTTTCGCAACAGTGAGAGAACTTCTTGAGTATCATTGTTCTCCAGTTTGTGGGTTGCCCAGCCGGTGGGTACGGGATTTGATTTTATCGTGATTGCACCCTTCCTACCATCTCACTGGAGCTTCTCCTTTGTCTTTGGACGTGGGGTATCTCTTTTTGGAAGTTTCCAGCATCCTCCTGTCGATGGTTGTTCAGCAGGTAGTTGCAATTCTGGTGCTCTCACGGGAGGAGATGAGCACATATCCTTCTACTCGCCCATCATCTGGGGTGTGAGGTGGCTAAGCAGTTCAAAATATGAATTTGGGAGGGGTGTGTGTAACTGTTTAGTGCAGAGCAGGTGCTTAGTGCAGTCTTGAAATAAGTCACTCTCTCTTCATGTCATGGAGCCTTGAAGTGAATTGGGGGAGCCCTGATGAAACAGGGTTCAGTCCAATTTTTACTGCTTCTTCCACTCTCCATTCTCATCGGCATCCATGTCAACGTTGTATGCTCTTACTAAGTAGCTTTAGTAACATTAAAACTACCAAATTCTCTTTCTGTCTCTCACAGGAGGTTTTAAACAGTTGCTGATATTTGATCTATACACCTTCGCTTTTTCTCTCTTTTTTGAAAAACTGTATCTCTGCTGGTGTGAGTTGTCCCAGCGGGGCAACTGGGCACCACATCCAGGTTCCCATACACCAGGGCACGCCCGCTCCCCCATATGGACACTGTAATTTTGCTTTTGCAATGATGGAATGAAAAGGAAGGGACTCCTGTGGGCTTACAGTGTGACCTGGGCCTGTCAGGCCTCCAGGGAAGCTGAGGGCCTTGACCACTCACTGGATGGCGATCATGCCAATCCTTCAGTTCAGTTCAGTTCAGTCGCTCAGTCGTGTCCGACTCTCCGCGACCCCATGAATCACAGCACGCCAGGCCTCCCTGTCCATCACCTTGACCCCTGGCAAATGAGCTTAGAGCTGGCTCTGGAGGAAGTGGTCCCCGGTTGACCCTTCAAGCTCCACCTACCGTCGCCAGCCCTTCAGGGTCTTTCCCGCCTGTCCGCCACCATCTCAGCCTCGATCTTGGTGGGCGGGTCTGCGGGCCGCCCCCTTGCCATTCCTGTAGCGGGGTGTACACCAGCACCTTCACAGACTCCTGTTCCCTGTGCAGCTGACATCTCTGCCGCCCCCGCCCCGCCCAGCTCCTGCCCGCCCCACCCTCCCCGCCCCGCCCCACCCTCCCCGCCCCGCCCCGCCCTCCCCGCCCCGCCCCGCCCTCCCCGCCCCGCCCCGCCCCGCCCTCCCCGCCCCGCCCCGCCCCGCCCTCCCCGCCCCGCCCCGCCCCGCCCTCCCCTCCCCTCCCCGCCCCGCCCCACCCTCCCCGCCCCGCCCCGTCCCGCCCCACCCTCCCGCCCAACCCCGCCCCACCCTCCCGCCCCGCCCCGCCCAGCTCCTCCCCTCCCCACCCTCCCCTCCCCGCCCCCGCCGCTCCCCTCCCCACCCCGCCCCGCCCCCACCCTTTCCACCCCTCCCCCACCCTGAGGTCAGCGTTGCCAATGGCAACTCCTCGTGACTCTCATCCCGGCGGCCGCCATCTTCCCTGTGGACATCACTGCGGGCCCATCACGGTCTGGCACGTCTCTCTTGCCATGTCTGCCACAGAGGAGCACGACTGGATCCCGGGTGGCCTGGACAGGGCTGGTGGCAGGCCGGGCCGTGACCCCAGTCCCCTTGGGGTCCCGGCACCGTCTTGGGAGGGGACGGATGGGGTCGAGGAGGCCGCAGCCCTTCTGCCCTCCCCGGGGGTGTCAGGAGCCCTTCGCAGGGGGCACGGTGGGCCACAGGCCACAGTGGAAGAGGAGAGGGATATCGAGCCATTAGAGGAGGAGGAAGAGGAGGAGGAGGAGTCTGAGTTCGAGCTGGAGTACCTGGAGGAGGAGGAGCACCTGTTGGAAGAGGTCGAGGAGGAGAAGGATGCAGAAGAGGATGACGAGAGTGAGCAGGAAGTCGCAGCAATGCTTGAAGGCCACGGGGACCCCTTGGAGCAGTGTGGGCCTGTGTTCTGGGGTCTGGTCCAGTGCCTTCTACACAGTTTCTCCTACGATGACCATGCCCTGGTCTGGCCCCCTGGCGCCAGCCCGATGGTCAGGCACAGCTTCCAGCCTCCCTCAGGCCCTGGAGAGGGTCCCGCGCCTCCGCAGGAGCAGGAAGATCTGGGAGAGGGAGGCGCGGCCTCACAGGGTGAGTACCAAGCAGAGGGCGCCCCACCCTGGGAGCCTCAGGGTCCCAGGGTCCAGGGGGCTGCATCCCAGAAGTCAGAGGAATCCGCGATGCAGGCTGAGCTCTGGGAGGGTGGCGCCCTGGCTGTTGCCTCTGAGTCCTGGGAGGCTGAGGCCTGTGGTCCCGGCAGGGCCGAGGTGGGCAAGTGGCGGCCGGGCCCTCAGGCCCTTGTGGACCCTGTGGGGGCGTCAGGCTCAAAGGCAGGCCGCGCTCAGCACTGGCCTCTCATGGTTAAGCAGCGGGTCAAAGCTCTCAAAAACCTCCACGCATAATTTGCACAAGTGGAAGCCCAATTCTATAAAGACCTTTACGGTCTTGGCGAAAAGTATGCTGCCTTCTGCCAGCCTCTGTTTGATAAGAGAGCTGACATCATCAGTGCAATTCATGAGCCCACAGAAGGTGAATGTTAGTGGCCAGTACCTGTTCCAGAAGGAGCCTGGGAGGAGACGGAAAGAGAGCCTGAAGGGAAAGGGAAACAAAGGGCATCCCTCACTTTTGGTTGATGGCATTTAAAAACCTAAAGGTTCTCGGTAGCATGATCCGGGAAAATGATGAACTTGTACTGGAGCCCCTGAAAGATGTAAAAATAAAACTTCTCAGGGGTCCAGGAACCAATGAGCTTCGCAGGAGAATTTCTTTGTAAGGGAAAGGAGTACTTTTTCAACAAAGTTCTGACAAAAACATACAAATGCGGTCAGACCCAGATGATTCTGATCCCTTCTTCTCCAAAGGGCCAGAAATAATCAGCAGCACAGGGTGTGAGATCTACTGGAAAGGTGGTAAAGACCTCACCCTGAAAACCCTGAAGCTGCAGAAATGTGAGGGCCCTGAAGGTGTCGCACCAACCTCTAGGAAGGTGCCCAGCTATTCTTTCTTCACCTACTTCTCTCCTCCCTGGGGGTAGAGTACTGGATGTGGCTACTGATTATAAATTGGGTTATTTTTTTCCGTGAAGTTCCGGTCCCAAATTCTGTATTAGACTTTACAAAAGAAGCGAGTGATTATCAGTGTGAAGAGTCTGATGAGGTCCAAGAAGCTGAAGGTGAAGAGGAGGACAGCGATGAAAAACCAGAAGAAGGACCTGAAAAGGACCTGAACCCAGCAGAGGACAGCCGCGGAGAACCCAGGTATCTGTGTGCAGCTCTGAGTATCACCCAGCCACCATTCCTGAAATACATTTTAAAATTTTCTCCCCAAGATAATTAAAACTTGGTTAAAGTCTAGTTTCAAAACAGCTTAATGTTAGTAATACTTTGTGTGCTAGATAATATAGAACGCAGCATGTTCTGAAATGTACTTCATTCACAGCTACAGATCCTTTGAGCTGTAGCTGTAAGGCTTCCCCACGTGGGAAGTTTTTGAGACCTGGTAGCAGAGACCACCGGAGAAGGCAATGGCAAGCCACTCCAGTACTCTTGCCTAGAAAATCCCATGGATGGAGGAGCCTGGTAGGCTGCAGTCCATGGGGTCGCTAGGGGTCGGACAGACTGAGCGACTTCACTTTCTCTTTTCACTTTCACACATTGGAGAAGGAAATGGCAACCCACTCCAGTGTTCTTGCCTGGAGAATCCCAGGGACGGGGGAGCCTGGTGGGCTTCCGTCTATGGGGTCACACAGAGTCGGACACGACTGAAGTGACTTAGCAGCAGCAGCAGCAGCAGCAGCAGCAGAGACCACGGAGAAGGAAATGGCAGCCCACTCCAGTATTCTTGCCTGGAGAATCCCAGGGACAGAGGAGCCTGTTGGGCTGCCGTCTATGGGGTCGCACAGAGTCGGACATGACTGACGTGACTTAGCAGCAGCAGCAGCAGAGACCACTGTTTGTCTGGAACGCAGTTAATCGGATCAGGCGACTAAAGGTGACTGGAATGTGCACTAGCTGGGCCTTCGGCACTGAGCTGCAGAAATACGGTCTTTTGTCCTAACCGGGAGAAAGCAAAAAATGCCTTTGAGAATGTGACTATTGACAAAGGTGTAGTAAGTGAAAAATTTTCAAGGGGGAGCACATTTAATGACTGATACCTGTTTCTTCAGTTGTAAGTTTTTCTAGTTCATGGGACAGTCAAAAGAAAAGCAAATTAGTCATGGTGAGATTGTTGTTCATCGCTGAATTGGTCATTAAGGCAACTTATATCTTACCTATCCCTTCCTCTCTTTCTTGCTTTGCTTTTTCCTGTCTTTCATCTCTTCCTTTTATGGATATGGAAACTGAGAGTCTGGGAGTTTAAGAGTGTGATTGATGGAGAGAGCACAGGCTTGTAAGGTGGAAAGACTTATCAGATAAGTCTCTCTCGAGAAAAACCAACAACAACAAAGCAGGCATTTTGGTGTTTGGCGAGTGGGAGAGGACGTTGGTGTGAGGGGTGAGTGATTGACGACGTATCCAAAGCTCTGTGTTGCGAGAGGTAAATGTGGTAATTTCTCTTTTGACTTAGCAGGCATACGTTGGACTGACTGTTTTCTTAGATTTAGAAAGTCACTGTTGCATGTTACTGGTTTACAATTTTTCAAAATTAATTTATATATTTTAATTGGAGGCCAATTACTTTACAGTATCGTGGTGGTGTTTGCCATACATCAACATGAATCAGCCATGGGTGTACATGTGTCCCACCATCCTGAACCCCGCTCCCACCTCCCTCCGCACCCCATCCCTCTAAGTTGTCCCAGAGCACCAGCTTTGGGTGCCCTGCTTCATGCATCAAACTTGCCCTGGTCATCTGTTTTACATATAGTAATATACATGTTTCAATGCTATTCTCTCATATCGTCCCACCCGCGCCTTCTCCTACATAGTCCAAAAGTCTGTTCTTTACATCGGTGTCTCTTTGCTGTCTTGCATATAGGGTTGCCATTACCATCTTTCTAAATTCCATATATATGCGTTAATATACTGTATTGCTGTTTTCTCTTTCTGACCTAACTTCACTCTGTATAATAGGCTCCGGATTCACCCACCTCATTAGAACTGACTGAAATGCATTCTTTTTTTTTAATAGCTGAGTAATAGTCGGTTGTGTATATGTACCACAACTTTCTTATCCATTCATCTGCTGATGGACATCTAGGTTGCTTCCGTGTCCTGGCTATTGTAAACAGTGTTGCAATGAACATTGGGGTACATGTGTCTCTTTCAACTCTGGTTTCCTCAGTGTGTATGCCCAGCAGCGGGATTGCTGGGTCGTATGGCTGATCTATTTCTAGTTTCTTTAAGGAATCTCCACAGTGTTCTCCATAGTGGCTGTACTAGTTTGCATTCCCACCAACAGTGTAAGAGGGTTCCCTTCTTCTCCACACTCTCTCCAGCATTTATTGTTTGTAGACTTTTTGATGGCAGCCGTTCTGACTGGCATGAGATGGTACCTCATTGTGGCTTTGATTTGCATTTCTCTGATAATGAGTGATGTTGAGCATCTTTTCATGTGTTTGTTAGCCATCTGTATGTCTTCTTTGGAGAAATGACTGTTTAGTTCCTTGGGTCGTTTTTTGATTTTTTGATCGGGTCTTTTATTTTTCTGGAATTGAGCAGCATGAGCTGCTTGTATATTTTGGAGATTAATTCTTTGTCAGTGGCTTCGTTTGCTATTATTTTCTCCCATTCTGAGGGCTCCCTTTTCACCCTGCTTACAGTTTCCTTCGTTGTGCAAAAGCTTCTAAGTTTAATTAGGTCCCATTTGTTTATTTTTGCTTTTATTTCCATTACTCTGGGAGGAGGGTCATAGAGGATCTTGCTGTGATTTATGTCAGAGAGTGTTCTGCCTATGTTTTTCTCTAAGAGTTTTATAGTTTTTGGTCTTAGGTTTAGGTCTTTAATCCATTTTGAGTTTATTTTGGTGTGTGGTGTTAAAAAGTGTTCTAGTTTCATTCTTTTACAGGTGGTTGACCAGTTTTCCCACACCACTTTTTAAAGAGATTGTCTTTTCTCCATTGTATAGTTTTGCCTCCTTTCTCAATGATAAGGTGTCCGTAGGTGTGTGGGTTTGTCTCTGGGCTTTCTATTTTGTTCCATTGATCTATATTTCTGTCTCTGTGCCAGAACCATACTGTCTTTTTTTTAATTTATTTATTTTAGTTGGAGGCTAATTACATTATTTTTTTTAATTGGAGGCAAATTACATTCATATATTGGTTGGTTTTGCCATACATTGACATGAATCTGCCCCGGGTGTACATGTGTTCCCCCTCTTGAACCCCCCTCCCACCTCCCTCTTCCCCATATCCTCCCTCCAGGTCATCCCCGTGCACATTGGTTTGTCTTGATGACTGTAGCTTTGTAGTGTAGTCTGAAGTCAGGCAGGTTGATTCCTCCAGTTCCATTCTTCTCTCTCAAGATTGCTTTGGCTATTCGAGGTTTTTTGTGTTTCCATACAAATTGTGAAATTATTTGTTCTAGTTCTGTGAAAAATACCGTTGGTAGCTTGAGAGGGATTGCTTTGGGTAGTGTACTCCTTTTCGCTATAGTGACTCTTCCAATCCACGAACATGGTATATTTCTCCATCTATTTGTGTCATCTTTGATTTCTTTCATCAGTGTTTCATAAAGTCTTTTGTTTCTCTAGGTAAATTTATTCCTAAGTATTTTATTCTTTTTGTTGCAGTGGTGAATGGGATTGTTTCCTTAGTTTCTCTTTCTGTTTTCTTAGTGTATAGGAATGCAAGGGATTTCTCTCTGTTAATTTTATATCCTGCAACTTTACTATATTCATGGATTAGCTCTAGTAACTTTCTGGTGCTGTCTTTAGGGTTTTCTACGTAGAGGATCATGACATCTGCAAACAGGGAGGGTTTTGTTTCTTCTTTTCCAATCCGGATTCCTTTTATTTCTTTTTCTTCTCTGATTGCTGTGGCTAGGACTTCCAGAACTATGCTGAATAGTAGTGGTGAGAGTGGGCACCCTTGTCTTGTTCCTGATTTTGGAGGAAATGCTTTCAGTTTTTCCCCATTGAGGATGATGTTTGCTGTGGGCTTGTCGTATATGGCTTTTATTATGTTGAGGTATGTTCCTTCTATGCCTGCTTTCTGGAGAGTTTTTATCATAAATGGGTGCTGAATTTTGTCAAAGGCTTTCTCTGCATCTGTTGAGATAACCATATGTTTTTTATCGTTCAATTTGTTCATATGGTGTATCACATTGATTGATTTGTGAATATTGAAGAATCCTTGCATCCCTGGGATAAAGCCCACTTGGTCATGATGTGTGATCTTTTTAATATGTTGTTGGATTTGGTTTGCTAGAATTTTGTTGAGGATTTTTGCATCTCTGTTCATCAGTGATAAATTGTCCTGTAGTTTTCTTTCTTTGTGGCATCTTTGTCTGGTTTTGGTATTAGGGTGATGGTGGCCTCATAGAATGAGTTTGGCAGTTTACCTTCCTCTGCAATTTTCTGGAAGAGTTTGAGTAGGATAGGTGTTAGCTCTTCTCTATGTTTTTGATAGAATTCACCTGTGGAGCCACCTGGTCCTGGGCTTTTGTTTGTTGAAAGGTTTTTTTTTTTTTTTATTTTTATTACAGCTTCAATTTCCGTGCTTGTGATGGGCCTCTTAAGATTTTCTATTTCTTCCTGGTTCAGTTTTGGAAAGTTATACTTTTCTAAGAATTTGTCCATTCCTTCCAAGTTGTCCATTTTGTTGGCATGTAACTACTCATAGTAGTCTCTCATGACCTTTTGTATTTCTGGGTTGTCTGTTGTGATTCTCCATTTTCGTTTCTAATTTTATTGATTTGATTCTTCTCCCGTTTTTTCCTGATGAGTCTGGCTAATGGCTTGTCTATTTTATTTATCTTCTCCAAGAACCAGCTTTTAGTTTTGTTGATTTTTGCTACAGTCTCCTTTGTTTCTTTTTCAGTTATTTCTGCTTTCAGTTTTATGATTTCTTTCCTTCTACTAACTTTGGGGTGGTTCTTTTCTTCTTTTTCTACTTGCTTTAAAGTTGGGTTGTTTATTTGATGTCTCTCTTGGTTCTTGAGGTAGGCTTGTATTGCTATGAATCTCCCTCTTAGTACTGCTTTTACTGAATCCCATAGGTTTTGGGTTGTCGTGTTTTCATTTTCAATTGTTTCTTTGTATATTTTTATTTCCCTTTTGATTTCTTCCATGATCTGTTTGGTTATTCAGAATTGTGTTGGCTAGCCTCCATATGTTTGTATTTTTAACAGTTTTTTTTTTCCCCCTGTACTTGACACCTAATCTTACCGCCTTGTGATCGGAAAAGATGCTTGAAATGATTTCAATTTTATTTTAAAATTTTACCAAGGCTTATATTTATGACCCCGGATGTGATCTATCCTGGAGAATGTTCTGTGTACACTTGAGAAAAAGGTGAATTCCATTGTTTTGGGGTGAAATGCCCTATAGATATCAATTAGGTGTAACTGGTCCATTGTATCATTTAGCGCTTGTGTTTCCTTGCTAATTTTCTGTTTGGTTGATCTATCCATAAGTGTGTGGGGGGTATTAAAGTCCCCCACTATTGTTGTGTTACTCTTAATTTCCCCTTTCATACTCGTTAGCATTTGCCTTCTGTATTGAGGTGCTCCTATGTTGGGTGCATATGTATTTATAATTGTTATATCTTCTTGTTGGATTGATCCTTTGATTGTTATGTAGTGTCCTTCTTTGTCTCTTATCATGGTCTTTATTTCAAAGTCTATTTTATTTGATATGAGTATTGCTACTCCTGCTTTCTTTTGGCCCCCATTTGCATGAAATATATTTTTCCAGCAGCCTTTCACTTTCAGTCTGTATGTGTCCCTAGGTTTGAGGTGAGTCTCTTGTAGACAGTTTATATAGGGGTCATGTTTTTTTATCCAGTTGGCCAGTCTTTTTGGTTGGAGCATTTAACCCGTTTACATTTAAGGTAATTATTGATAAGTACATGGCAACCCACTCCAGTGTTCTTGCCTGGAGAATCCCAGGGACGGGGGAGCCTGGTGGGCTTCCGTCTATGGGGTCACACGGAGTCGGACACGACTGAAGTGACTTAGCAGACGATCCTGTTGCCATTTACATTTGCGGGGGCTGGTTCGATTTTATAAACATTTACTGTGTTTCCTGGCTAGAGAAGATCCTTTAGCATTTGTTGAAGAGCTGGTTTGGTGGTGCTGATGGTGCTGAATTCTCTCAGCTTTTGCTTGTCTATAAAGCTTTTGATTTCTCCTGAATATCTGAATGAGATCCTTCCTGGGTAGAGTAATTTTGGTTGTAGGTTTTTCTCTTTCATCACTTTAAGTATGTCCTGCCATTCCTTTCTGGCCTGGAGAGTTTCTATGGAAAGATCAGCTGTTATCCTTATGGGGATCCCCTTGTGTGCTTTTTGTTGCTTTTCTCTTGCTGCTTTAAATGCTTGATCTTTGTTAGTCTGATTAATTTGTGTCTTGGGGTGTTTTGCCTTGAGTTTATCCCGCTTGGGACTCTCTGGGTTTCTTGGACGTGGGTGGCTGTTTCCTCCCCCATATTAGGGAAGTTTTCGACTGTTATCTCCTGAAGTATTTTCTCATGCACTTTCGTTTTGTCTTCTTCTTCTGGGACACCTATGATTCGAATGTTGGGGCTTTTTAACTTTGTCCCAGAGGTCTCTGAGGTTGTTCTCATTTGTTTTAATTCTTTTTTTTCCCTTGTGCCTCATTTACTTCCACCATTCTGTCTTCCACCTCACCTATCCTCTACTCTGCCTCACTTATTCTACTGCTGGTTCCCTCCAGAGGGCTTTTGATCTCAGTTACTGCATTATTCATTATTGGTTGATTCTTCTTTATTTCTTCTAGGTCCTTAATTAAACATTTCTTGCATTTTCTCGATCCTTGCCTCTAGTCTATTTATCTGTAGCTCCATTTTGTTTTCAAGATTTTGGGTCATCTTTACTGTCATTATTCTGAATACTTTTTCAAGTATCTCCTCCTCTTTGGTTTGGTTTGGTGGGTTTTTAGCATGTTCCTTCACCTGCTGAATATTTCTCTGCCTTTTCATTTTGTTTAGATTGCTGTTTGGGGTGCCCTTTCTGCAGGCTGGAAGTTCGTGGTTCCTCTTAATTGTGGAGTCTTCTCCCTGTGGGTGGGGTTGGACTAATGGCTTGTCAAGGTATCCTGGTTGGGGGAGCTTGTGTCTGTGTTCTGGTGGGTGGAACTGGATGTCTTCTCTCTGGAGTGTAATAAAGTGTCCAGTAGTGAGTTTTGGGGTGTCTGTGGGTTTAGTGTGGCTTTGGGCAGCCCGTCTTTTAAAGTTCAAGGTTGGGTTCCTGTTTTGCTGGAGAATTATTGTGGTGTCTCTTGCACTGGATCTTGGTAGCTCTTGGGTGGAGCTTGGTTTCAGTGTAGGTGTGGAGACTTTTGGGTGAGCTCTTGCCTATTAATGTTCTCTGGAGTCAGGAGTTCTCTGATGTTCTAAAGTTTTGGAGTTAAGCCTCCTGCCTCTGGCTTTCGGTCCCTGTCTCACAGTAGCCTCAAGACTTCTCCATCCACACAGCATAGAAGATAAAACCCCTAGGTTTATTGGTGAAACAGTTCTCCACAGCCAGAAACACCCACAGAGATTCACAGAGTTATATAGAGAAGAGAAGAGGGAGGAGGGAGATAGAGGTGACCAGGAGGAGAAAAGGGAGAGTCAAAAGGGGAGAGAACAGTCTAGCCATTAATCTAATCCCTAAGTGCTCTCCACAGCCTGGAACACCCAGAGAGATTCACAGAGTTATCTACAGAAGAGAAGAGGGAGGGAGGAAGGCGATAGAGGTGACCTGGAGGAGAAAAGGGAGAGAGCAGTCAAGCCAGTAATCAAATCCTTAAGTGAAAATGGATACTGAAGATTAGACTCTTAGAGGTACAAAATTGATAACAAATATCAAAAAGCAAAGGTTAGAAACCTGGCAGAGAGGTTAGACTCTCAAAAGTAAAATATAAAAAATACAAAACATAATCAATCACAGTAATCAAAAACTATGGAATTTGTTTTCTAAAAAATAGGGGTTTGGGGGGAAACGTAATAGGAGGCTATAAAAACGCAAGTTAAAGGAGTAATAAAGAACTAAATTAACAAAAAATTAAAAAGTGATAACAGTAAACATATATCTAGGAATTTCTCTGGGCATTGTGGGGACTGTTCAGTGTCAGATCATCCCTTGTTCTGGCTTGTACTTGTTCTCAAGGTCCATAGGTGCCCCTCAAATGTCTCCAGTATTAAATGCAGGGTTTCAATCTGCTGTACCTGTTACTTCCAAAGCGGTCCCCCTTCTTTGTTTATTTTGGCTTCCTCTGCAAGTCTCTTCAGTGTTTAATTTCCACCGTGACGCAAGGGGGCGAAGGTGGCCGCTTATTTAGGCTCACTTGTTCAGTTGTGTTGTGGAGAGGGAGGGACACTGCAGACAAATACCGCTGGCGGGTGTGGGGAGTGCTCGCAGTGGATGGACCACACTGGGTTTGCCACAGTCCGAGGCAGCATGTGCTTCCCGGGTCTAGACTGATCAGTCTCCAGGGTGCTCTGCAAGGGCACTGTCCCAAGTGCCAAGTGGGCCCTGCGTTTCGTGCACTTCCCAGGTCTAAGCCGCTCAGGTTCTCAGGTGCTCCACAAGGGCACAGACCCGGATAGGCTGTGCGTTTTGTGCCCTTCCCAGGTCCAAGCAGCTCAGGCGACTGGGTGCTTGGTGAGCGCACTGTCCCAGGTGGGCCCTGCGTCTTACTCACCTGCCTGGTCCCCGCCACTCAGTTTCCTGGGTGTGCCACGAGAGCACAGTTCCAGGTGTGCCGTGTGTCCCCTCTGGGGAGCTGATCTCAGGCTGTGACACTCCTGGCAGATGTCAGCCATCTAGGATCCCAAGAAGACGAGGTCAGCAACTGGGAGCCTGCGCACAGTTTGGTGGAAGATGTGATCTCCGGGGCCAAGATTGCAGCAGCCCCTTGCCTTCCGGCTCTGGCTATCTCTCGCCTGCCTCCCTGCCTCCAGGGAGGGAGGGCCCTATATGGCAGCTGGCTTGCTCTCCTTTGGTATTTGCTCAATCCTTTGTTCTGTGAGCGTGCCAGGGGTGACGATAGAGCCTTTTGTGAGAAAGGTCTTTTTGTGTGTCTCTCTGGCGATCCCACGGTTTGGGTTGCTGTCTCACGTTAGCTCCCTCAGATTGTCCTCAGGGCATTCAGGCCCGGTGCTTACCATAAGGACCAGTTATGCAGCCTGCGCCTCCCTGCCCAGCCCCCACTCACTGGTGGTGGACCCCAGTGTCTGGGCCACTTCTCCACTGGCAGTTGTGGTTAGGCGCGTATTCTGTGGGTTTTTTTTTTTTTTCCTCCTGGTTATGTTGCCCTCCGTGTGGAGACTTCTCCTCTTTCCTGACTCCCTAGCCAGGATGGGTCTCCGCCCCTAACTCTTTTGTCTCAGTTTTTGCCTTTTATATTTTGTCCTACCTCATTTTGAAGAGATCGGGCTGCCTTTCTGGGTGCCTGGTGTCCTCCGCCAGCATTCAGAAGTTGTTTTGTGGAAGTTGCTCAGCATTCAAATGATCTTTTGATGAATTTGTGGGGGGAGAAAATGGTCTCCCCGTCCTATTCCTCTGCCATCTTGGGACTGCCGCCTGGTTTTCAATTGTTAATTGACTCTTAGTTCATCCCACAGCTGTCAAGCATAGAAAGACATGATGGAGGAAGAAACAATGAACTTGCCCCTCACGAATTTGAGATTTTCGGCTTCTTGGTAGCCAGTGGGAATTCTATCAACACTGGTTTTGTTCCAGATTTCATCATGTGAAATGTCTCATCCACTGACATCTGACTTTTTTCCTTACATTTGTCAGATACATTTGACTGTGTTTGCTCATGTTAAAAATAAAAATTTGCTAGCCGTGAATAAGCCGCAGATTTTTTAGATGTGTAACACTGATGCGAATCTTGTATCTTTTTGTTTTGGTCCCCTTTACTGTCATTGAAACCATTTTCTTTAGTTTTCTTGCATTGCAGGTGGATTCTTTACCAACCAAGTTATCAGGAAGCCCTTTATTGCAGCCACAGGTTAGTTAATATATCAATTGACAAACAATTTATGTAAAGAGAGAGATGGAGGTCTAGCCCCTACTTCATTTTAGTGAGAGGAACCAGTGGGTGACCACGCTGATCTGGAGACCAGATAGAGCTACTGAGCTGCCACAGACCAGCGGCACCAGCATCACCTGGGAATTTGTTAGAAGTGCAGCTTCTCAGGCCCCACTCCAGATTTACTGGATCATTATTCTGAAGGTGGCCCAGCTGTCAGAGCTTTACATGTCCTCCAGGTGGCTCTGAAGAATCTCAAAGGTTCAGCATCACATCGTAGAGCAATGATGGGCATGGGGCGGTGGACGGATGTTGTGAGGGACTGAGTTTCTCCTGTGGTGAGACCATCGTTTGTTCAGTGACTTGGTACAATTTTGGGTAAGCTGAATGGGACAGTAAAGGCCGGAATGGGCACGAGACTAGAATTCTCAAGGCCCTGAGATACAGAAAACCTCCTGGCAGGGCAGGGATTGGATGGTGGCAGTGAAGAAAACATGGATGAGGGAACAAACTAGGTTCAGAAGGATAGAACCATTATGATATCATGAATATGAGGTTTAAAAACATGCAAAACAATCACTGATTATAGATACATATATGTAGTGAAAGGTACGCGTGGAAGGAATGCATGCATATGTAACGTGTAGAAAGGCATGTATGAGGATGATAAACACCTGCTTAGGACAGTGGAGAGGGAGAGAGGAGAATTCAACTGGGAAGGGTTACTCTTACCTTCCTAGGGCTGCCGTAACAAATTACCACAACGGAGGTGGCTTAAAACAACATAAAATTTATTTTGTCACCAGTTCTAGAGGTCAGAAGTCTGAAAGCGAGCGGCTCTGGGGGAGAATCCTCCTTGCCACCTCCAGTTTCTGGTGGCTTCTGGCACTTCTTGGCTTGTGACAAAATAACTCCAGTCTTCACATGACCTTCTTCCCTGTGTCTGTGTATCTCTAATCTCACTCTTTCTGTTATAAGGATACCACCCAGTCCATTTAGGGCCCATCCCAAATCCAGGGTGACTTCACTAAATTAGATCCTAATGTAATTACAACTGCAAAGACCCTGTTTCCAAATAAGGTCACATTCACAGGTACCAGGGACCTGGACTTGGGCATGTCTTTCTGGAGGACACAGGTATGTACCGGGCTTCAACTGTACCTGTAGGGTAACATTTCTGAAGTTGGGTGATGGGTCCATGGATGTAGTATTCTTTATACCATTATGTAGGTCTGAAACATTTCCTGACCTTCCCCCCACCAAAAAGATGGAAAGAAGAAAATGGGCCTAAGAAATGGAAGCTATTTAAGGGGGGTGGGGTGGGGGAATGAAGTTGTAATTGACCAGAATACAGGATCAGAGAAGGAGAAAGGCCAGGGGGTTGACGGTAGAGGATTTCCTTTAGGCATTTTTTGGTAAGGCAGTGTAGGTGCCTTCTAGGTCTCATTGGTGACCGCCCCCCCCCTCCTTCTTTCATATTCTATGGTAGCATGTCTCATATCCTAATATATTTTCACATTTTTACATATTTGTGTCTACTTCCATCTCCCAACCCCTAGGATATGAGCCTCTGAATGATTGGGATCTTAAAGGGATTTATTTCTCTCTGTCCCTCCCAGAGCACCTATCAATAGTACTGTGTTTTCTTCTTAGTAGGTGCTCCATAAATGAGCACTAAAATAAAGGTAATGCAACACCATCCTCTTTTCTGTCATCGCTGTTAACATTTTGAAAGTGCATTACCACACAGTAACATGCAGTTTTCCTTATGGAGTGGCACAGGGCTTTGTCTCCCCCCACTCAGTATTTAATTTCATTAAATGAGTTAATACATATAAAGCACTCAGAAGAGCACGTGGCACTTAAGTGTCATGTAAGTGCTTGCTCTTAGCCTTACCATTTTAATCTAATTTTCATAGTGTTACTATTATCACTGAGAAGTTGAAACGCACAAGAGTCCCATAGCAAGTGCAGGTACCACTTTATAAATAAATAAAGCCAAGAGAATGTAACCAATTTAATAATAATAATACCTCTGAGACTAGAAATCTTGTGTCCTCACTCCCAGACTTTAGCAGTAAAAGTCTGACTACATTAGATAGCTGACAAACTACATTAAAACATTTATTTTCATCGATTTATAATTTATCCCTTATGTACATTCAGAGAGAAATTGAGACACCTTACAGTAAAAATACATAAACAATAGCCACACTGTTCACAGTAGCCAAGACATGGAAAAAACCTGAATGTCCATCAACAGATGAGTGGATAAAGAAGATGTGGTACCTTACTCAGAATGAAATAATGCCATTTGCAGCAACATGGAGTAACATCGATGGACCTAGAGATGACCATACTAAGTAAAGTGAGTCAGAAAGAGAAAGGCAAGTACCATATGGTAGCACTGACACGTGGAATCTAAAACATGACACGAGTAAACTTATCTGTGAAACAGGAACAGACTCTCAGACATAGAGAACAGACATGTGATTGCCAAGCGGGAGGAGTGTGGGGGGAGGGAGGGATTGGGAGTTTGGGGTTAGCAGATGCAAACTACTGTATATACAATGGATAAATAACGAAGTCCTACTGTATAGGACAGGGAACTGTATTCGATATCCTATAATAAGCCACACTGGAAAAAGGATATGAAAAAGTATATATATGCATGTATAACTGAATCACTCTGCTGTACAGCAGCAATTAGCACAACATTGTAAATCAACTATACTTCAATAAAATAAACTTTAAAAAATACAAAAGGGCAGTCCAAGTAGGAATTTATCCACGTGATGTCATTTGAAGGGCCTCATGTTGTTTCTGATTGGTTTGTGCTGTGCTTTCTCCTATCTTTCTGCTAAAATATAAAAAGGGATCCTTTCCTCCAGTTTCCAAAGCACTTTCCCTATTTCCCTTTCACTGGCAGCCTCCACAATTGCCCTCAACCGGGCTTCTGATAAGGTGCTCTTCAAAGCATCTTTGACTACCACTATACACTCTCAAAGTCCTTTCTTTGTTTCGTTCCTGTTGTTTACCATGAAACCCTACTCTCAATGCCAGCACGTATTTTACTTTTCTATTGCTGTGCAACAAATGGCTGGTCACATTGTTGTTCAGTTGCTAAATCGTGTCTGACTCTGTGTCCCCATGGACTGCAGCACATCAGGCTTCCCTGTCCTTCACGATCTCCTGGAGTTTGTTCACACGCATATCCACTGAGTCGGTCATGCCGTCCAACCATCTCATCCTCTGTCGCCCTCTTCTCCTCCTGCCCTCAATCTTTCCCAGCATCAGGGTCTTTTGGTCATCTTTATTAAATGAGATAAGGCTCTACACTAGAGCATGAACACCAGGAGGCAAGGATCTTTGGGGGCATTCTTAGAGGCTGGCTGTCACAGTGCCTGTGCTGAACCGGTTGTTGATCATAGTACTGCTATGAGATCCGGGTTAGAGGGGCTTGTAATAGGCCCCATGCTTTAGAGGTTCCACTCCTACCCTCTTCCAGCCTCATCTCTCTGCAAATAGCCAAGGGCAATCGAGGGGATGTGCACACTGAGAACCCACCTGCCTGCCTCCAAACTTGTTTCATGTATCAGTTCAGTCACTCAGTCACGGCCGACTCTTTGCGACCCCATGAACCGCAGCATGCCAGGCCTCCCTGTCCATCACCAACTCCCAGAGTCCACCCAAACCCATGTCCATCGAGTCGGTGATGCCACCCAACCATCTCATCCTCTGTCGTCCCCTTCTCCTCCTGCCCTCAATCTTTCCCAGCATCAGGGACTTTTCAAATGACTCAGGGCTTCGCATCACGTGGCCAAAGTATTGGAGTTTCAGCTTCAACATCAGTCCTTCCAGTGAACACCCAGGAGTGATCTCCTTTAGGATGGACTGGTTGGATCTCCTTGCAGTCCAAGGGACTCTCAAGAGTCTTCTCCAACACCACAGTTCAAAAGCATCGATTCTTTGGCGCTCAGCTTTCTTTATAGTCCAACTCTCACATCCATACATGACCACTGGGAAAACCATAGCCTTGACTAGACAGACATTTGTTGGCAAAGTAATGTCTCTGCTTTTTAATATGCTATCTAGGTTGGTCATAACTTTCCTTCCAAGGAGTAAGCGCTTTTAATTTCATGGCTGCAGTGATTTTGGAGCCCAGAAAAATAAAGTCAGCCACTGTTTCCACTGTTTCCCCATCTATTTCCCATGAAGTGATGGGACCGGATGCCATGATCTTAGTTTTCTGAATGTTGAGCTTTAAGACCAACTTTCTCACTCTCCTCTTTCACTTTCATCAAGAGGCTCTTTAGTTCTTCTTCACTTTCTGCCATCAGGGTGGTGTCATCTGCATATCTGAGGATATTGATATTTCTCCCAGCAATCTTGTATCAGAGGCCCTGAATTTGGTGCCCAAGGGACCCCAAGCTCCGAGAAGCCTGCGTGCTCCTCATCACTGAATTTGTGCTTCTGAGGGCTGGATGGCACTTCCAGTGTTATAGTCCCAGGACTGGGAGGTAACAGAGAGGTGGTGGCTGTATTTGGGGAACAGGAGACAACTGTGCTTCAGTATCCATATATGGCATGTGAAGCCTCTGGAGGTGAGGAATGAAGCTCAGAGTGAGTAGAGAGGGGAAGAGGTTGTGTCCAGGGCCCGGGATGTGGACCAAGTGGCCTGTGTTGGGGGCCGAGCTCTCCCCACTTTGCTGGAACAGAACTTTGAGGAGTCCAGGTACTGTGCACAGACCCTAAGTGACCCTCAACCTCTGTGTTATTCACACTCTCATATGTCTCCTTCCCTTAAGTTGGGCTGAAGCTGTGACTTCCTCCTAACCATCAGAATATGGAAAAGTCAATGGGATGGTACTCTCTTGACTATATTAGTATGTTACTGAAGTTTGATCTTTGTACTATTTACGTGGTAATTTGATTTTCCTATTTCACAACGGAAAACTAATGCACCTGGCCTAGGAGAGGACAGCCCTGGAAACTCCAGTTCTCCTAGTATGTTTTCAGTTTCACCAAACTATCCCTAACATATTCCAGTTATAGATAGCTTTGTGTTTTTAAATTAACTAGATAAAAGAAAAAGAGACTGAAACATGCCAAGTAACTGAAATTTGAACTTCACTGAAGGAGGGATTTCTTTTAAACAAATAGGAGACAGAACCTGCTACTTTGAAAATCCCCAGCCTCTCCTGGATAGCAAATGATGTGAAAGTTAAGAGAAAGCTTCTGGGCAAAGGTCAAATCCAGAAGTCTTCTGGGAAAATATGGTGTAGAGATGAAGTCAAGGGTGTGACTATATTCTGTTTAGGCCTCAGGAAGATCTGGGCCAATAACCCAGAGATCCTTAAAGTTTAAAAAAAAAAAAGCCCTTGTAAGAAGTTGAAGGGTGTTATCCAAGAAGTCTCAGCAGAAACCCAAGGCCCAAATGGATTACCTGAAAGTGAGTCATGTATGTGCCTTCTGCCTACTGGAGTGAACCCCAGTAAGATTACCTAGAAGGCCACATAGGGCCTTTAAAAGACAAAATTTTAGCAGAAAGATAGACAGCACAGCACAAACTGATCAGAAATAATATGATGCCCTTCAAATGACATTCAGTTCAGTTCAGTTCAGTCGCTCAGTCGTGTCCGACTCTCCGCGACCCCATGAATCACAGCACGCCAGGCCTCCCTGTCCATCACCAACTCCCGGAGTTCACTCAAACTCATGTCCACAGAGTCCGTGATGCCATCCAGCCATCTCATTCTCCGTCGTCCCCTTCTCCTCCCGCCCCCAACCTTTCCCAGCATCAGAGTCTTTTCCAGTGAGTCAACTCGTCGCATGAGGTGGCCAAAGTATTGCAGTTTCAGCTTTAGCATCAGTCCCTCCAATGAACATCCAGGATTGATCTCCTCCAGAATGGACTGGTTGGATCTCCTTGCAGTATAAGGGACTCTCAAGAGTCTTCTCCAACACCACAGTTCAAAAGCATCGATTCTTCGGCGGTCAGCCTTCTTCACAGTCCAACTCTCACATCCATACATGACCACGGGAAAAACCATTGCCTTGACTAGACGGACCTTGGTTGGCAAAGTAATGTCTCTGCTTTTTAATATACTATCAAGGTTGGTCATAACTTTCCTTCCAAGGAGCAAGCGTCCTACTTGGACTGCCCTTTTGTTTTACATAACGGTGACAAAGCCCTGTGCCACTCCATAAGGTATACTGCATGTTACTCTGTGGTAATACACTTTTAAAATGCTAACACCAATGACAAAACAGAGGATAGCATTGCATTTACTTTAGTGCTCATTTATGGACATGGTGAAGGACAGGGAAGCCTGGCGTGCTGCAGTCCGTGGGGTCGCAGAGTCGGACACAACTGAGCGACTGAAGGACAACAAGTTGCTGTAGAAGACAGTCTGGCAGCTCCTGAAAAAAGTTAAAAAGCCTATGGTTGTCTCATCAACTCAACTATTAGCTATACATGCCCAAGAGTTGAAAGTATTTATTCAAACAAAAAGTTCTATCCCCATGTTTGTAGCGGCCTTATTAACCATAACCCAATGGGAGACATCCCAAGTATCCATCAGCCTGTCCTCACCTTGTTTCATATTCATAAACAAAAGTGACCCTCTGTACAAAGGCATAGCGTTCAGCCGTAAAAAGGAATGAGAGAGGCCAGACACAAAAGGTCACATGTTGTAGGATTTCATTTCTGTCAACTCTCTAGAAAGGGTAAGTCCACAGAGGTAAAGAGCAGATTAGTGGTTATCAGAGCCTGGTTGCAGTGAGGGGGAAATGGAGAAGGATTGATTACTGGCATGGGGTTTCCTTTACGAGTGATAATTTACTTGGGGACAACAGAGAGAATGGCTGAACAGCATTGTGAATGTACTAAATGCCTGTGAAGTATACCCTTTAAAAAGGTGACATTTACCACAATGGCGCAGTAATACTTTTTAAAGATAAAAAGTGATTATTGGCTTAAGACTTCTACAAATAGATTTGGAATTGATTTCAACATCTGCTAAACTGCATCACGTAGGAAAACATTTTTGAACAATACTGGGGCACAAAATAGAGGAATTCTTGAAGATACCACTAAGTTTTTAAAAGATGCCCCTATAGTGTTAAGGGAGCTACTGAAGAGAGCCAATAGATTTATTTGCCTTAAGCATTTTATTATTGCGGTGTTTCAGTGCTCCAGATCACAGCAGCCACTGTCCTAAAATATCCTGTAGCGGGCATAGGCACTCTGACATATGGCTCATAAAGTTAAATTGAGTCTTTGTCACTTAGAAATGGGCTTGATAACATGGGACCCAATGGACTATCCCCACTGAAAATATCGATTATGAGTTAGGTAAAACAAAGCAAGGCCGATATAAGGGGTGAAACCCATAATGCATAAGTTCTACGTAGGGAAGAGGTGATTATCCTCACTGTGTCTCCTATCAAAGGCACTAACTCCCAAATACCACTACCTGGGGGTGGGGTGGAGTGGGTAAGGGTTTCAACATACGAATTTGGGAGGAGTGGAGTGTCCCACTTTAGTGCAGAGCAAGTGCTTAGCCCAGTCATGAAGTCTCTCTTCATTTCTTGGAATTTTGAACTAATTGGGGAGCCCTGATGAATCCCTTTTCAGCTCCTAGGTTTATTCCTTCCACTCTCCATTCTCACTGCATCCATGTCAACGTGTATGTTCTTTTCTAAGTACCTTTAATAACATTAAAACCTCCAAATTCTCTTTCTGTCTCTCACAGGAGGTTTCAGCAGTTGCTCCTATGTGATCTAAACACGTTCTCGGGTTTTTTTTTTTCTTCTTCTTTATATATTCTTTTTACTGAAGGATAGTTGACTTACAATGTTCCAGGTGCACAGCAAGGTGATTCAGTTATACATATAGTCATATATTATTTTTCAGATTATTTTCCATTATAGGTATTTCAAGAGACTGACAAAGGAACTACAGTTCCCTGTGCTATACAGTAAACCTTTGTTGCTTGTTGCACACCTTTTTTAAAAATTAGAAATCTATCATTCTATTCATACTAAGTCAAACAAGAGGCATCAAAATGTCATAAATTTTTTAGTTAGGCAAACAATACGTTTTCTAAAGTATATATATTATACATACTGGTGAGTATGCAACTATGACTCACTTAATACCATTGTAACATGATTGGTCAACAGAAAAGTAATAGAATTCTATATCACCAAAATTACCATTTAATGGAAAAATCTGTAATCACTTTTTGAAATCCTGACACATATCAGGATTATCTTGGAATTTTTTTTATTTTTTATTTATTTATTTTTTTTGAACAGAGGAAAATTTATGCGTCGAACCTGGACTGGTCACTTATGATAATATACATGCTACAATTCCATTCTCTCCAATCATTCCACCTTCACCCTCTCCCACAGAGTCCCAAAGACTGTTCTAAATGCCTATGTCTCTTTTGCAGTCTCTTATACAGGTTCAGAATTTTTTGAAACATGCCACGGTATTGCTTTTATTCTCCAAACCTACGGACGTGTTTCTAATGAGCAGCCATGCTTAAAAACAACCGGACTATATGATGATCTTTAACTTTTTATCTAGCTTGTTTCACTTTTTCTATTTCATATTCAGTGCTCCCGTTTAATTCAGGTTATGTTTTCCAATTTCTCCATCTCTTTCTTGTGATGTTCTTTCTCAAGGCTTTAGCGAGCCTTTATTAGCTTTTAAAAATGAGCGTATCCCTGATGGCCTGAGCTGTCACAGGGTGGCAACTGGGCACCACACCCAGCTTCCCATACCCCAGAGTGCCGCCCTGTAGGGACATTGCCATTTTGTTTTTGCAATGGTGCAATGTAAAGGAAGGGACTCTTGTGGGCTCAAAGTATGACCTGGGGCTGGAAGGCTTCCATGCAGTCTGAAAGCCTTGATCACTCATTGGACGGCGGTCATGCCAATCCTTGCCTCCCGGCAATGAGCTTAGAGCTGGCGCTGGAGGAAGTGGTCCCCGGTTGACCCTTCCAGCCCCACCTACCGTCGCCAGCCCATCAGGGTCTTTCCCGCCTGCCCGCCGCCATCTCAGCCTCGCTAACCCTTGCCGCTCCTGTCGCGGGGGCGCCCACACCAGCACCTTCGCAGACTCCTGTTCCGTGCGCAGCCGTCGTCTCTGCTGCCCCCACCCCCACCCTAAGGTCCAACTGCCAACAGCGTCTCCTCGGCGCGACACTCAGCCCGGCGGCCGCCATCTTCCCCACAGACGTCACTGCAGGCTCCCAGTCTCCTTGGGGTCCAGGCATCCGCTTGGGAGGGGATGGAAGGAGTTGCGGAGGCCACGGCTCTTCTGGCTTCCTTGGAGGTCTCCAGAGCCCTTCCGGGGGAGCAGGGTTGGCCACAGGCCGCAGTGGAAGAGGAACGTGGTAGAGAGCCGTTAGAGGAGGAGGGGATGGAGGAAGATGTAGAGCAGATGGAGGAAGATGGAGAGGAGATGGAGGAGGATGAGGAAGAGGGTGAGATTGATTTCGAGTTGGAGGACGTGGAGGAGGAGGAGCACCTGTCTGGAGAGAGCGAGGAGGAGGAGGACACAGAAGAGGACGACGAGAATGAGCGGGAGGGTGCGGCAGTTTGTACCGGCCTTGGGTTCTCTGTGGAGAAGTTTGAGCCCATGTTCTGGAGTCAGGTCGACTCCTTCCTACGCAATTTCCATAACAACAAATATGTCCTGTTCCGGCCGCGCACTGACCGCCTGATGGCCAGGGGCTGCTCCCAAGCACCCTCGGACCCTGGAGAAGGTCCGGTGCCTCCTCAGGAGCAGGAAGCCCTGGGAGAGGGAGGCAGAGTCTTGCAGGGTGAGTACCCGGCGCGGGGGGGGGGGGCGGCGCTCCACCCTGGGAGCTGCGGGATCCTGCGGAGGGGGTTGCATCCTAGAAGGCTGAGGAACCGGCGGTGGAGGCCGAGTTCTGGGCGAGCGAGGTCCTGACTGCTGCCTCTGAGTACTGGGAGGCCGAGGCCTGTGGTCCCGGAGGGGCTGAGGCGGGCAAGCGGTGGCTGAGCCTTTAGGCCCTTGCGGCCCCTGTGGGGCCATCCAGCTCAAAGGCAGGTCTCTAGCGGTTAAGCAGCGGGTCAGAGCTCTCGAAAACCTCCAGGCACAATTAGAAGGCAGCACAAGTGGAAGCCCAATTCTATAGACCTTTATGGTCTCAAGAAAAAGCATGCTGCCTTCTACCAGCCTAGGGGCAAACAAACGGCATCCCTCCCTTTTGGTCGACGGCTTTAAAAAATGTGAAGATTCTCGGTAGGAGGATCTGAGAAAATGATGACATAGCACAGGGCTACTTTTCAGCAGTTGAGGAATCCGTGAGCTTCCCCATGGAATTTGTCTTTAAATCAAACGAACATTTTCCATTGGATTCTGACAGACACATGCAAAATGGTATCAGTATCAGATGATTCAGATCCCTTCTCCAAAGGGGCCAGAAATAATCAGAAGCATAGGAAATGGCAACCCACTCCAGTGTTCTTGCCTGGAGAATCCCAGGGACGGGGGAGCCTGGTGGGCTGCCGTCTATGGGGTCACACAGAGTCGGACACGACTGAAGTGACTTAGCAGCAGCAGCAGCATAGCTGTGTGAGACCTACTGGAAAGAGGGGGAAAACCTTTGTGAAAATTGTCAGGCAACAGAAATGGGGTGGGGGGCTAGAAGTGTATCAACCGGTAGAAACATGTCCAGCTATTATTTGTTTTTTCTTTCTTTAAACATATTTCTCGTCTCTCAGGCCTAGACTCTGCTGCTGATTTTAAGTTGGGATATTTTCCCCGCCAACTTTTGACCCCAGAGTCTGCATCATTCTGCCCTAATGACGAGGGTGACTATCAGTATGAAAACACTGATGAAGAGGAAGAGGATGGAAGTGAAAAACCTGGAGAAGGACTCTAAATGGATGTGGTCGCAGCAAAGGGCAGCTCTGGATAATACAGGTATTATTGTATAGGCTTTAGTATGACGTAACCATTCCTGACACATACCTGTTACTAACAGCTTTATATTTTTAATTTTTCTTCTGTAAAATAAATAAGAAAGTTGTTGAAATTTAATTTTGGAAAAACAGCTTATTGTTAATAATGTATTCTAGATAATGTAGGCGGCAGTATGTTCTGAAATGTATTTCATTTATAGCCACGAGTCCTTTGTCCTGTAGCTTTAGGCCTACTACAGATGGGAAATTTATCAGACCTGGAAATAGAGACCAATGCTTCTTTAGAGAATCGTCACCAGAAGCAGCAGCTAAAGTGACTAGGTCGTGCACTAGCTGTATCATCATCGCCTGGCCACAGAATTGTAGTCTCTGGTACTGACGATGACTTTGAGAAAGTGATTCCTCACAAAGTAGTAAGACGTTAAGGGTGTCAAGAGCACTGCATCTCAGGATTAATTCACAAATATTAGTTCAATTTAGATTTGTTATTCAAAAGAAAAGAAAATCAGTCATAGTAATATTATTGGTTATCAATCACAGAGTGGCCTTTCATGAAAACAAACAAGCATTTATAGTGGTGGGCAAGAGGGAGATCAGGTTGGTGTGACAAAATGATGTGCACCCTGATCACCAAGGGTCTGGGTTACAAGAAGAAAGCATTTTGTTTTCTCCTCATTGAGAAAGTAGATGTACATAGTACTGACTCCTATTTAGAAAGTCACTGGTGCACGTTATTGGGGTACACTTGTTAATTGGCTCTTATTCATCCTACAGTGGGAAGAAGCAGACAGCAAAAGAAAAGATGCATTTGTTCTTCACGGATATTCTTGTTTTCATTAGCCCAAAATACTAATTTTGTTTCAAAGTTTCAACGCCCCAAAGTGATATTAACTACTGACATCTGACTTTACAGATAATTTGATAGTATTGTTCACATTGGAAATAAAAGCTTGTTTGAACTTAATAAGCTGCAGTGTTTTGTTTTCGCATAAATAACACTGACTCAAATCTATCATTGTTCTGTTTATTTTGGCCCACCTTACTGTCACTGAAAGGGATTTCTTTCAGCTATTTGTCAAGCCTGTTTTAAATCCTTTATTGCAGCCCCAAATAAATTAACATATAAGGTTGTAAATAATTTGTGTGATGGTGCCCTAGCCTCTACTATATTTTATTGAAAGAAAATGACCTAGCTTGCCTGGACCAGCAGCATCAGCATCACCTGGGATCTTGTTTGCAATGCACATTCTCAGACCCTGCTCCAGACCTACTGAGTTGGAAATTCTGAAGGTAGGCTGCTAGCCATCAGGGTTTTACAGTCCTCCAGGTGCTACTGAAGCACACTGAAGTTTCAGAACCACTGCTTTAGAGCAGTGGGGGAAAGGTTTACTACACCCACTGCAGGATCATCCTTAATTCACTGACTTGGTACTGTTGCAGGTAAACTAAACAGGGTGGTAAGATCCGGACTTAGGAAGACCCTGGAATTCTCAGGGGCTTGAGACACAAAGAGGGGTGTGTTAGTGTCCTAAGGTTACCATAACAAATTGCCACAAAGCAGATGGCTTAAAACAACAGAAATACATTATCTCACAGTTCTGGAGGCCAGAAGTCTGAGGTCAAGGTATCGGCAAGGGTGGAGCCTTCCAGAGGCTCTGAGGGAGAATCTGTTTCACGCCTCTCTCCTAATTTCTGGTGGTTGCTGTCAATCGTTGGCATCACTTGCCTTGTAAGTATGTGATTCCAATCTCCATCGTCACATAGCATTTTCCCGTCTCTTTCTGTGTCCTTTCTCTTCTCATAAGAATACCAGTCATACTGAATTAAGGGCCCACCCTAATCCAGTATGACCTCATCTTAACTTTATTATACCTGCAAATACCCTACTTCCAAATAAGATCACATGTACAGGTTCAAGGGGTTAAAAAAAAAAAAACAGCATACGTTTTCAGGGGGACAAAATTCAGCTTATAACAAGGGGCAAAGATTCAGGGGTGGAAGTGACAAGTGGATAAAAACCTACTTCCGAAAGGATAAAGTCATCATGATACCATGCATCAGTTCAGTTCAGTCGCTCAGTCGTGTCCGACTCTTTGTGATCCCATGAATCACAGCACGCCAGGCCTCCCTGCCATCACCAACTTCTGGAGTTCACTCAAACTCATGTCCATTGAGTCGGTGATGCCATCCAGCCATCTCATTCTCTGTCTTCCCTTCTCCTCCCGCCCCCAATCCCTCCTAGGATCAGACTGTGATGAAAGCTGAGCACCAAAGAATTGATGCTTTTGAACTGTGGTGCTGGAGAAGACTCTTGAGATTCCCTCGGACTGCAAGGAGATTCAACCAGTCCACTCTAAAGGAGGTCAATCCTGGGTGTTCATTGGAAGGACTGATGCTAAAGCTGAAACTCCAATACTTTGGCCACCTCATGCGATGATTTGACTCACTGGAAAAGACTCTGATACCATGCATATATGAAGTTTAAAAACATGCAACAATTCTATTGATTATAGGTTCATATATTTGTAGTAAAAGGTATACATAGGAGTGATGCATGCATATGTAGCATGCAGAAAGTTGTGTATGAAAACAATAAACTCTCTAAGACAGTGGTTAAATCTCATGGAAGAGAGGGAGAATTCAACTGGGGAGAGGTATATTTGGTTTAAATTTTATTTGTGATCTTTTTTTTCTTAAAATGGGTGATGCTTGCCTGGGTGTTGTAATTTCTGTACCTTTGTCTAGGTCTGAAATATGTCCTCCTTTAAAGAAATTTGAAAGAAAAAATGGACCTAATATCTGGAACTTACTGAAGGAAAAATGTAAAGTGCTATATGAGCAGAGTAGAGGATCAGAGGAGAGTACCAGGAGTTTGAGGGTAGAAGGCCTTATTTCTGTATTTAGTTAAGTCCACTTGAATCCTCGCTAGTTAGTAGCAACACCTTTTCCTAATTTCTGTGCTAGTTCATTTCATATCCTCAAGTATATTAACATTATTTATTTATGAGTGTATCTACCCCAAAGTGTGAGCTTCTGAATAGTTGAGAACTTAAGGCTTCTATTCATCTCTTCTAAAGCATTGTGGTTTCTTCATAGGTGCTTGATAAAGGTTTGTTAAAGTGAAGTTCAGAGAAGGTAATAGCAACCCACTCCAGTACTCTTGCCTGGAGAATCCCAGGGACAGTGGAGCCTGGTGGGCTGCCATCTATGGGGTCGCACATAGACATGACTGAAGCGACTTAGCAGCAGCAGCAAAGTGAAGTTAGTATAAGGTATCCACAACCCTTTTCCGTGTTTCTGGTTTTGACATTTAAAAATGTATTATCACATAGTAACACAGAGTATTCCTTATGGCTGGAGCAAAGAAAAAAGGCACAAGGCCTTTTGTCACTGTTGTTTAATGAAAGAACAGTCCGAGTAGAAATTTATCCATGTAGTGTCACTTGAAAGGCTTCAGATTGGTATTGGTTGTTTGGTTCATGCCATGCTAGGAGTGTGTGTGTGTGTGTGCATTTGTATTTCTGTGTGTGTGTGTGTGCACGTGTTTGTATTTCTGTGTGTGTGTGTGTGCACGCATTTGTATTTCTGTGTTAATATAGTTAATGTAATTCAATCGTGTCCAACTCTTTGCCCCTGTGGACTGTAGGCATCCAGGCTACTCTGTCCATAGGAGTGTCTCACTGTCCCAGTAAGAATACTGGAAGGAGTTGGTATTTCCTCTTCCAGGGGATCTTCCCGACCCAGAGATTGAACCCGTGTCTCACAGGTCTCCTGCACTGCAGGCAATTGTTTAACACTGAGCCATCCATGTATAACTGTAGTTAATATGAAAGGCCCTTATGCGGGCTTAAGAATTTCTGGAGGTTCACTTTAAACAAAAAACACCTCTTTTTGAGATAAGCCTTTCTTGGTGCATGCTCTGAGTCCATGTCCCTGCCTCTCATTATGGTCCAGGTACCTAGGACCCTGAATTTACTCCCCAAGTGGTCCCATGTCCCCAGCCCCAAAATGTATGTGTGCTCCTCTTCATTGAGTCTGTGCCTCTAAGGGTTGAGCGGCACTGTTAGTGCTATACTATTAGGACTGAGAGGAATCTAAGAGGTGGTGGCTTTGTATACAGGCAACAGGACAGGTGGGCCACATTATCCACATAGATGTACATGACGCCTCTCATGGTGAGGTAGGAAGCTCAGCCTTGCTTCACTGAAGGTTGCTGAAGCTCTAACATATCGGGCTTCTCTGGGTCTCTGAGAGATGGTCCCTAAATCAGGTCAGGGACAAATCCTGCATTTTCTGTTACTCTGGATGTTTGTGGGTTCCCCTATTTTCACATGTGTCAAATATGTTCTCACTGAGTCCCTCAACCATGAAAATTTTGGGCTTCTTTAGGAAAAGACCTATCTTGTACTTCTCTGTCTCACCCAGAAAAAGTTAGGATGTTTTGATATTTTCCTTGGCTTTGGCTCCATCTTCTGAAAGGATGTGATCCAACACTCTCCTTTTATTCCACTACATGGGAGATGACCATTGGGAGAGAAACAAAGGGGTAGGGTGGGTGCCAGAGTAAACAGTTTTCTGTAACACTTAGGGATATTCCAATGATACTAAAGTCAGTGATGAAGAATCACTTGTACTCTAAGCCCACTATTTTCAGATGCTTATAACTCCAAGCAATACAACTGAGTACACGTTCACAACTCTAATGTGGCAGGATTCTAAGATAATGATGTTTTGTGAAATGTGATATTATCAAGTCCTCTGTGATGTGAGTCACATCATATTGTAGCATAGGTTTTGAGGCATGAAATTTACATTTCTTAGAAGTCTAAGCAATGGATTATGTGTGTTTAGAGACGAGGAATTGATTTCACCACCAAATCCATGAGTTTAAAACTATTCTAAGAGGCATCTATGAAGTGATGGGACCAGATGCCGTGATCTTTGTTTTCTGAATGTTGAGCTTCAAGCCAACCTTTTCACTCTCCTCTTTCACTTTCATCAAGAGGCCTTTGAGTTCCTCTTCACTTTCTCCCATAAGGGTAGTGTCATCAGCATATCTGAGATTATTGATATTTCTCCCGGCAATCTTGATTCCAGCTTGTGCTTCTTCCAGCCCAGCATTCCTCATGATGTACTCTGCATATAAGTTAAATCAGCAGGGTGACGATATACAACCTTGACACACTCCTTTTCCTATTCCAGTCTGTTGTTCCATGTCCAGTTCTAACTGTAGCTTCCTGACCTGCATACAGGTTTCTCAAGAGGCAGGTCAGGTGGTCTGGTATTTCCATCTCTTTCAGAATTTTCCACAGTTTACTGTGATCCCCACAGTCAAAGGCTTTGGCATAGTCAATGAAGCAGAAATAGATGTTTTTCTGGAACTCTCTTGCTTTCTCCATGATCCAGCGGATGTTGGCAATTTGATCTCTGGTGCCTCTGTCTTTCCTAAAACCTGCTTGAACATCTGGAAGTTCACGGTTCATGTATTGCTGAAGCCTGGCTTGGAGAATTTTGAGCATGATTTTACTAGCGTGTGAGATGAGTGCAATTGTGCAGTAGTTTGAGCATTCTTTGGCATTGCCTTTCTTTGGGATTGGAATGAAGACTGACCTTTTCCAGTCCTGTGGCCACTGCTGAGTGTTCCAAATTTGCTGGCTTATTGAGTGCAGCACTTTCACAGCATCATCTTTCAGGATTTGAAATAGCTCAACTGGAATTCCATCACCTCCACTAGCTTTGTTCATAGTGATGCTTTCTAAGACCCACTTGACTTCACATTCCGAGATGTCTGGCTCCAGGTGAGTGATCATGCCATCGTGATTATCTTGGTCGTGAAGATCTTTTTTGTACAGTTCTTCTGTGTATTCTATGTATTTCTTGGGAAATAAATGGGGAAACAGTGTCAGACTTTATTTTTTTGGGCTCCAAAATCACTGCGGATGCTGATTGCAGCCATGAAATTAAAAGACGCTTACTCCTTGAAAGGAAAGTTATGACCAACCTAGATAGTATATTAAAAAGCAGAGACATTACTTTGCCAACAAAGGTCCATCTAGTCAAGGCTATGGTTTTTCCAGTGGTCATGTATGGATGTGAGATTTGGACTGTGAAGAAAGCTGATTGCCGAAAAATTGATGGCATTTGAACTGTGGTGTTGGAGAAGACTCTTGAGAGTCCCTTGGACTGCAAGGAGATCCAACGAGTCCATTCTAAAGGAGATCAGTCCTGGGTGTTCATTGGAAGGACTGATGCTAAAGCTGAAACTCCAATACTTTGGCCACCTCATGTGACGAGTTGACTCACTGGAAAAGACTGATGCTGGGAGGGATTGGGGGCAGGAGGAGAAGGGGACGACAGAGAATGAGATGGCTGGATGGCATCACCGACTCAATGGACATGAGTTTGAATGAACTCCAGGAGTTGGAGATGGACAGGGAGGCCTGGTGTGCTGTGATTCATGGGGTCTCAAAGAGTCAGACACGACTGAGTGACTGAACTGAACTGAACTAAAGAGGCACCTAAAGTTTGGCTCTTTTTCTCTCCCTCTTATCCAATATATTTACTCTGGTGCCTTTCTTTCATTTTTCCCACCTTATTTTAGACCCCATCAATTCCTTATAAATTATGAACTATTTCGTATATACAAAAGATAATACAGCATATATGTAAGGTATATCATAATAATATAAAAACCTGTATGTTGCGAGCGAAATGACACAAAGACAAGACACACAAAAGACAGACAAAGACACAACTCCGGCCAGAGGAAAAATTCTGCGCAAGCCCCCTTGCGGTTTATTTTTATACCCCGGTAGCTGGACACATACCAAAATCTAAGCAATGCATTCTTTTACCAAACAAGGACAAAAAGCCAAGCGCATTTCAAGGACGGGAGGAACAAAGGGAGGCAGTGACCACAGCATGTTTACTAAGAAGCCTGCCCAGAACTCCAGCCTCTTCCTTATTTTTAAGGAGGGCACGTTCCCTCGTATGCGAGCGGATCATTAACCTTGGATATTGTGTGCAGGCTTCTTGGCAGAACATCCTGTTTGCAAGCATGCTCTGCCCAAGCAGAGAGTCTTGTTTGCAAGCACATCTCTGCTTCCTTAACCATTCTCTCTCGTGGTCACTGTCAGGCTCCTATACCTGTATATCCACCACAAAGCTTGAAAATTAGAACATAGCCAATGCTTTTGAATCCTACCTGTGTCCTCCCTGATTCACCTTCTCATTCCTTCCCAGAGGTAACAGCTATCCTGAACTTTATTAATAATTCACTTATTTATACATTCACTGCATGGAAATGTCCCTTTAAATTATGTTATTTCTTGTCCATTTCAGACTATATGTAAATGTAACTAGATTTATTACTTCTCTTTCTCCCCTCCCCTACCACCCCGTGTTTGTGAGATTTATCCATATTTATATGTACAACTGTAGTAATCAGTTTTCAATGCTGTACAGTTACCCATCATATGAAAATCCCACAATGTGTCTATTTCCTGTTTACGGACATATGGGTTCTTTTCGTTTTTATCTTTTTGCAAATTATTGTGCAGTGAACTTTCTCATTCATATCCCCTGATGCCCATCCATGAGAGTTTCTCTAGATTCTCAGTTGAGGGCAACTTTCTACACCACGCCGCCCCCCAAACAGGGCTACATTTGATAATGCCTGGAAACATTTTTGGTTGTCATAACTGAGGATGTGCTCCTGGCATCTAGTGAGTAGAGGCCAGGGACACTGCTAAACATCCTACAATGCACAGGACAGTCCTCCACAATGCAAAATGATCTGTTCCGAAATGTTGAGAAGCCCTGATCTCGAGTACATGCCTAGACATGAAAGTCCTGGATCGTAGTGTGTGTCCAAGTTCTGTTTCAGGGAAAAGCCAATTCTGGCCCCATGTTGGAACTGTTACTTTGACTTGCTTTTCATTGCTTTTATTTATTATAATCACACATAATGGCTGCCTCTGAGACTCCTGCTCCTCTGCCTAACTGTTAAACTAAAGTGCCTTTTTCAGGACCCTGTTCACCTGTGAATGACAGGAAGGAAGAAGTTAAACATCCCCCGCCTACGGCTTGCCATTCTAAAAGATATTTACAAGATTTATGGGTTTTTCACTTTGTTTCCTCACCTCCTACCAGATGATCTATAAAGGAACCTGGCATCCAGACCAAGATAAGATGGTTATTTCAAGACATTAGTCTGCCATCTGATAAGTCAGATGGCTTTCCGAATAAAATTGTATTCCTTGCATCAACACCTTATCTCTGATTCATTGGCTCATCATGCAGGGAGCAGAGCAAACTTGGGCTCAGTAACAGTTCAACTGTACTTGTTGTTTAGGTGCTAAGTCGTGTCCGACTCTTTTGTGACCCCATGGACTGTAGCCCACAAGGCTCCACTGACCATGGGGTTTCCCAGCCAAGACTACTGGAGTGGGTTGCCACACCCTCCTCCAGGGGATCTTCCTGACTCAGGAATCGAACTTGTGTCTCCTGTGCCTCCTGCACTGCAGAAGGATTCTTTCTTTACCAGCTAGCTGTCGGGGAAGCTCCTTAGTTCCCTGACCAGTGACCAAACCCGCGTTGCCTGCATTGCAAGGGGGGTTCTTGACCATTGACCACCAGGGCAGTCTCAGCAATATATACTGGGCTTCCGTGCTGGCTCAGATGATAAAGAATCCGCCTGCAATACAGGAGACCTGGGTTCAATCCCTGGGTTGGGAAGATCCCCTGGAGGAGGGAATGGAGGATTCTTTCTTTACCTGCTAGCCGTCAGGAAGCCCCTTATTTTCCTGACCAGTGACCAAACCTGCTTCCCCTGCATTGCAAGGTGGGTTCTTAACCATTGACCACCACGGAAGTCCCAACAATGTATACTATATGAGGCCATTTTTAAGGGCCTTCCTGGTGGCTTAGATGGTAAAGAATCTGCGTGCAATGCAAGAGACCCAGGTTCGATCTCTGCATCAGGCAGATCCTCTGCAGAAGGAAATGGAAACCTCACTCCAGTATTCTTGCCTGGAGCATTTACAAAATTAAGAAACAGGCGTGCATAAATAGATGATAAGAATATACAATACAATTGGGGGTATGAGAAAAATAATGAGAGACTTTGGGGGTGGTCATTTTTATTTAACTCAGGTAGTTATAATTTACAGAACTATTTTCCTGAATGATACCACATAACTGGCATAATCAGGAGGGTGGGAAGCGAGGAAGCCACTGGACTACCCTGTTTCTACTGAGACCATCACAGATTTTGGCTGCGAGACCACACTGACTCCATCTATACAGTCAAAGTACATGTCTCGTGCCTTGCCTTTTGATACCCACAAAGCTAGGAACTGTACCCTGGGACCTCTATTATCACTGATGCAAAAGAAGTGAAATTTTATGAGTCCATGCTCACTAACAGAAAACAGAAACCACAGAAGAAGCATGGACTACACCTCGCTTCTCCTTCCAAGTCTCATGGGTGTTTCTTACCTGCTTGGCAGAGGCTTCTATTCGTGGAATCCAGGCCATTGGAGGCAAGAGTTCAGGAAATGTAGACTTGATTTCCAACCTCTATCAAGCTTTACTTGGTGTAATTGGGATTGGGATGGAGTCAGGTGAGCTGATCTATGACATTTGCCACAGGATGTAAAACTGAAGGTGGAGATGCCAGTTAGGAGGCTATTGTAGTAGTCCACCTGAGAGATGATGGTATCTTGGATCAGGGTGACAAAAGCAAAGGTGTTAGGAAGTGGTTGGATTTACATTTTACTCAGAAAACAGGACTTGCCTGTACATTATGGCTGCTGCTAAGTCACTTCAGTCGTGTTCGACTCTGTGCGACCCCATAGACGGAAGCCCACCAGGCTCCCCCGTCCCTGGGATTCTCCAGGCAAGAACACTGGAGTGGGTTGCCATTTCCTTCTCCAATGTGTGAAAATGGAAAGTGAAAAGTGAAAGTGAAGTCGCTCAGTCGTGTCCAACCCATAGCGACCCCATGGACTGCAGCCTACCAGGCTCCTCCATCCATGGGATTTTCTAGGCAAGAGTACTGGACTGGCTTGCCATTGCCTTCTCCGGTACATTATGGCAGGGTTGAGGAAAAGATAAAAAGTCTGAGGATTAATACTTCCTTTCACTCCTGTCCTAGACATCCAGCTGTCTTAGCAAACCCTCAAGCCTGGTTCAGGAGCCCCTCTGATGTATATCACCATATCATGTGTTTGGGAATTCCCTGTTTCATCATCTGTATTTCTACTACACAGTCATTTCCCCAGGAGTCGATGTATGTGTGGCTGTACATGGCACAGTGGCTGGCATGGTGCTCTCTCAATAAATACTTTAATAATGATAAATAAATACTGGATCACCTTGAGTTCATCAGCACACTAATGGTGAATTTTGTTTATTTCTGGTGTTGCCTGTACTCCTATGTATACTTTTACTACAAATATATGAACCTCTAATCAATAGAATTGTTGCATGTTTTTAAACTTCATATATGCATGGTATCATGATGCTTTACCCTTTCGGAAGTAGGTTTTTATCCACTTGTCACTTCCACCCCTGAATCTTTGCCCCTTGTTATAAGCTGAATTTTGTCCCCCTGAAAACGTATGCTGTTTTTTTTTTTTTAACCCCTTGAACCTGTACATGTGATCTTATTTGGAAGTAGGGTATTTGCAGGTATAATAAAGTTAAGATGAGGTCATACTGGATTAGGGTGGGCCCTTAATTCAGTATGACTGGTATTCTTATGAGAAGAGAAAGGACACAGAAAGAGACGGGAAAATGCTATGTGACGATGGAGATTGGAATCACATACTTACAAGGCAAGTGATGCCAACGATTGACAGCAACCACCAGAAATTAGGAGAGAGGCGTGAAACAGATTCTCCCTCAGAGCCTCTGGAAGGCTCCACCCTTGCCGATACCTTGACCTCAGACTTCTGGCCTCCAGAACTGTGAGATAATGTATTTCTGTTGTTTTAAGCCATCTGCTTTGTGGCAATTTGTTATGGTAACCTTAGGACACTAACACACCCCTCTTTGTGTCTCAAGCCCCTGAGAATTCCAGGGTCTTCCTAAGTCCGGATCTTACCACCCTGTTTAGTTTACCTGCAACAGTACCAAGTCAGTGAATTAAGGATGATCCTGCAGTGGGTGTAGTAAACCTTTCCCCCACTGCTCTAAAGCAGTGGTTCTGAAACTTCAGTGTGCTTCAGTAGCACCTGGAGGACTGTAAAACCCTGATGGCTAGCAGCCTACCTTCAGAATTTCCAACTCAGTAGGTCTGGAGCAGGGTCTGAGAATGTGCATTGCAAACAAGATCCCAGGTGATGCTGATGCTGCTGGTCCAGGCAAGCTAGGTCATTTTCTTTCAATAAAATATAGTAGAGGCTAGGGCACCATCACACAAATTATTTACAACCTTATATGTTAATTTATTTGGGGCTGCAATAAAGGATTTAAAACAGGCTTGACAAATAGCTGAAAGAAATCCCTTTCAGTGACAGTAAGGTGGGCCAAAATAAACAGAACAATGATAGATTTGAGTCAGTGTTATTTATGCGAAAACAAAACACTGCAGCTTATTAAGTTCAAACAAGCTTTTATTTCCAATGTGAACAATACTATCAAATTATCTGTAAAGTCAGATGTCAGTAGTTAATATCACTTTGGGGCGTTGAAACTTTGAAACAAAATTAGTATTTTGGGCTAATGAAAACAAGAATATCCGTGAAGAACAAATGCATCTTTTCTTTTGCTGTCTGCTTCTTCCCACTGTAGGATGAATAAGAGCCAATTAACAAGTGTACCCCAATAACGTGCACCAGTGACTTTCTAAATAGGAGTCAGTACTATGTACATCTACTTTCTCAATGAGGAGAAAACAAAATGCTTTCTTCTTGTAACCCAGACCCTTGGTGATCAGGGTGCACATCATTTTGTCACACCAACCTGATCTCCCTCTTGCCCACCACTATAAATGCTTGTTTGTTTTCATGAAAGGCCACTCTGTGATTGATAACCAATAATATTACTATGACTGATTTTCTTTTCTTTTGAATAACAAATCTAAATTGAACTAATATTTGTGAATTAATCCTGAGATGCAGTGCTCTTGACACCCTTAACGTCTTACTACTTTGTGAGGAATCACTTTCTCAAAGTCATCGTCAGTACCAGAGACTACAATTCTGTGGCCAGGCGATGATGATACAGCTAGTGCACGACCTAGTCACTTTAGCTGCTGCTTCTGGTGACGATTCTCTAAAGAAGCATTGGTCTCTATTTCCAGGTCTGATAAATTTCCCATCTGTAGTAGGCCTAAAGCTACAGGACAAAGGACTCGTGGCTATAAATGAAATACATTTCAGAACATACTGCCGCCTACATTATCTAGAATACATTATTAACAATAAGCTGTTTTTCCAAAATTAAATTTCAACAACTTTCTTATTTATTTTACAGAAGAAAAATTAAAAATATAAAGCTGTTAGTAACAGGTATGTGTCAGGAATGGTTACGTCATACTAAAGCCTATACAATAATACCTGTATTATCCAGAGCTGCCCTTTGCTGCGACCACATCCATTTAGAGTCCTTCTCCAGGTTTTTCACTTCCATCCTCTTCCTCTTCATCAGTGTTTTCATACTGATAGTCACCCTCGTCATTAGGGCAGAATGATGCAGACTCTGGGGTCAAAAGTTGGCGGGGAAAATATCCCAACTTAAAATCAGCAGCAGAGTCTAGGCCTGAGAGACGAGAAATATGTTTAAAGAAAGAAAAAACAAATAATAGCTGGACATGTTTCTACCGGTTGATACACTTCTAGCCCCCCACCCCATTTCTGTTGCCTGACAATTTTCACAAAGGTTTTCCCCCTCTTTCCAGTAGGTCTCACACAGCTATGCTGCTGCTGCTGCTAAGTCACTTCAGTCGTGTCCGACTCTGTGTGACCCCATAGACGGCAGCCCACCAGGCTCCCCCGTCCCTGGGATTCTCCAGGCAAGAACACTGGAGTGGGTTGCCATTTCCTATGCTTCTGATTATTTCTGGCCCCTTTGGAGAAGGGATCTGAATCATCTGATACTGATACCATTTTGCATGTGTCTGTCAGAATCCAATGGAAAATGTTCGTTTGATTTAAAGACAAATTCCATGGGGAAGCTCACGGATTCCTCAACTGCTGAAAAGTAGCCCTGTGCTATGTCATCATTTTCTCAGATCCTCCTACCGAGAATCTTCACATTTTTTAAAGCCGTCGACCAAAAGGGAGGGATGCCGTTTGTTTGCCCCTAGGCTGGTAGAAGGCAGCATGCTTTTTCTTGAGACCATAAAGGTCTATAGAATTGGGCTTCCACTTGTGCTGCCTTCTAATTGTGCCTGGAGGTTTTCGAGAGCTCTGACCCGCTGCTTAACCGCTAGAGACCTGCCTTTGAGCTGGATGGCCCCACAGGGGCCGCAAGGGCCTAAAGGCTCAGCCACCGCTTGCCCGCCTCAGCCCCTCCGGGACCACAGGCCTCGGCCTCCCAGTACTCAGAGGCAGCAGTCAGGACCTCGCTCGCCCAGAACTCGGCCTCCACCGCCGGTTCCTCAGCCTTCTAGGATGCAACCCCCTCCGCAGGATCCCGCAGCTCCCAGGGTGGAGCGCCGCCCCCCCCCCCCCCCGCGCCGGGTACTCACCCTGCAAGACTCTGCCTCCCTCTCCCAGGGCTTCCTGCTCCTGAGGAGGCACCGGACCTTCTCCAGGGTCCGAGGGTGCTTGGGAGCAGCCCCTGGCCATCAGGCGGTCAGTGCGCGGCCGGAACAGGACATATTTGTTGTTATGGAAATTGCGTAGGAAGGAGTCGACCTGACTCCAGAACATGGGCTCAAACTTCTCCACAGAGAACCCAAGGCCGGTACAAACTGCCGCACCCTCCCGCTCATTCTCGTCGTCCTCTTCTGTGTCCTCCTCCTCCTCGCTCTCTCCAGACAGGTGCTCCTCCTCCTCCACGTCCTCCAACTCGAAATCAATCTCACCCTCTTCCTCATCCTCCTCCATCTCCTCTCCATCTTCCTCCATCTGCTCTACATCTTCCTCCATCCCCTCCTCCTCTAACGGCTCTCTACCACGTTCCTCTTCCACTGCGGCCTGTGGCCAACCCTGCTCCCCCGGAAGGGCTCTGGAGACCTCCAAGGAAGCCAGAAGAGCCGTGGCCTCCGCAACTCCTTCCATCCCCTCCCAAGCGGATGCCTGGACCCCAAGGAGACTGGGAGCCTGCAGTGACGTCTGTGGGGAAGATGGCGGCCGCCGGGCTGAGTGTCGCGCCGAGGAGACGCTGTTGGCAGTTGGACCTTAGGGTGGGGGTGGGGGCAGCAGAGACGACGGCTGCGCACGGAACAGGAGTCTGCGAAGGTGCTGGTGTGGGCGCCCCCGCGACAGGAGCGGCAAGGGTTAGCGAGGCTGAGATGGCGGCGGGCAGGCGGGAAAGACCCTGATGGGCTGGCGACGGTAGGTGGGGCTGGAAGGGTCAACCGGGGACCACTTCCTCCAGCGCCAGCTCTAAGCTCATTGCCGGGAGGCAAGGATTGGCATGACCGCCGTCCAATGAGTGATCAAGGCTTTCAGACTGCATGGAAGCCTTCCAGCCCCAGGTCATACTTTGAGCCCACAAGAGTCCCTTCCTTTACATTGCACCATTGCAAAAACAAAATGGCAATGTCCCTACAGGGCGGCACTCTGGGGTATGGGAAGCTGGGTGTGGTGCCCAGTTGCCACCCTGTGACAGCTCAGGCCATCAGGGATACGCTCATTTTTAAAAGCTAATAAAGGCTCGCTAAAGCCTTGAGAAAGAACATCACAAGAAAGAGATGGAGAAATTGGAAAACATAACCTGAATTAAACGGGAGCACTGAATATGAAATAGAAAAAGTGAAACAAGCTAGATAAAAAGTTAAAGATCATCATATAGTCCGGTTGTTTTTAAGCATGGCTGCTCATTAGAAACACGTCCGTAGGTTTGGAGAATAAAAGCAATACCGTGGCATGTTTCAAAAAATTCTGAACCTGTATAAGAGACTGCAAAAGAGACATAGGCATTTAGAACAGTCTTTGGGACTCTGTGGGAGAGGGTGAAGGTGGAATGATTGGAGAGAATGGAATTGTAGCATGTATATTATCATAAGTGACCAGTCCAGGTTCGACGCATAAATTTTCCTCTGTTCAAAAAAAATAAATAAATAAAAAATAAAAAAAATTCCAAGATAATCCTGATATGTGTCAGGATTTCAAAAAGTGATTACAGATTTTTCCATTAAATGGTAATTTTGGTGATATAGAATTCTATTACTTTTCTGTTGACCAATCATGTTACAATGGTATTAAGTGAGTCATAGTTGCATACTCACCAGTATGTATAATATATATACTTTAGAAAACGTATTGTTTGCCTAACTAAAAAATTTATGACATTTTGATGCCTCTTGTTTGACTTAGTATGAATAGAATGATAGATTTCTAATTTTTAAAAAAGGTGTGCAACAAGCAACAAAGGTTTACTGTATAGCACAGGGAACTGTAGTTCCTTTGTCAGTCTCTTGAAATACCTATAATGGAAAATAATCTGAAAAATAATATATGACTATATGTATAACTGAATCACCTTGCTGTGCACCTGGAACATTGTAAGTCAACTATCCTTCAGTAAAAAGAATATATAAAGAAGAAGAAAAAAAAAAACCCGAGAACGTGTTTAGATCACATAGGAGCAACTGCTGAAACCTCCTGTGAGAGACAGAAAGAGAATTTGGAGGTTTTAATGTTATTAAAGGTACTTAGAAAAGAACATACACGTTGACATGGATGCAGTGAGAATGGAGAGTGGAAGGAATAAACCTAGGAGCTGAAAAGGGATTCATCAGGGCTCCCCAATTAGTTCAAAATTCCAAGAAATGAAGAGAGACTTCATGACTGGGCTAAGCACTTGCTCTGCACTAAAGTGGGACACTCCACTCCTCCCAAATTCGTATGTTGAAACCCTTACCCACTCCACCCCACCCCCAGGTAGTGGTATTTGGGAGTTAGTGCCTTTGATAGGAGACACAGTGAGGATAATCACCTCTTCCCTACGTAGAACTTATGCATTATGGGTTTCACCCCTTATATCGGCCTTGCTTTGTTTTACCTAACTCATAATCGATATTTTCAGTGGGGATAGTCCATTGGGTCCCATGTTATCAAGCCCATTTCTAAGTGACAAAGACTCAATTTAACTTTATGAGCCATATGTCAGAGTGCCTATGCCCGCTACAGGATATTTTAGGACAGTGGCTGCTGTGATCTGGAGCACTGAAACACCGCAATAATAAAATGCTTAAGGCAAATAAATCTATTGGCTCTCTTCAGTAGCTCCCTTAACACTATAGGGGCATCTTTTAAAAACTTAGTGGTATCTTCAAGAATTCCTCTATTTTGTGCCCCAGTATTGTTCAAAAATGTTTTCCTACGTGATGCAGTTTAGCAGATGTTGAAATCAATTCCAAATCTATTTGTAGAAGTCTTAAGCCAATAATCACTTTTTATCTTTAAAAAGTATTACTGCGCCATTGTGGTAAATGTCACCTTTTTAAAGGGTATACTTCACAGGCATTTAGTACATTCACAATGCTGTTCAGCCATTCTCTCTGTTGTCCCCAAGTAAATTATCACTCGTAAAGGAAACCCCATGCCAGTAATCAATCCTTCTCCATTTCCCCCTCACTGCAACCAGGCTCTGATAACCACTAATCTGCTCTTTACCTCTGTGGACTTACCCTTTCTAGAGAGTTGACAGAAATGAAATCCTACAACATGTGACCTTTTGTGTCTGGCCTCTCTCATTCCTTTTTACGGCTGAACGCTATGCCTTTGTACAGAGGGTCACTTTTGTTTATGAATATGAAACAAGGTGAGGACAGGCTGATGGATACTTGGGATGTCTCCCATTGGGTTATGGTTAATAAGGCCGCTACAAACATGGGGATAGAACTTTTTGTTTGAATAAATACTTTCAACTCTTGGGCATGTATAGCTAATAGTTGAGTTGATGAGACAACCATAGGCTTTTTAACTTTTTTCAGGAGCTGCCAGACTGTCTTCTACAGCAACTTGTTGTCCTTCAGTCGCTCAGTTGTGTCCGACTCTGCGACCCCACGGACTGCAGCACGCCAGGCTTCCCTGTCCTTCACCATGTCCATAAATGAGCACTAAAGTAAATGCAATGCTATCCTCTGTTTTGTCATTGGTGTTAGCATTTTAAAAGTGTATTACCACAGAGTAACATGCAGTATACCTTATGGAGTGGCACAGGGCTTTGTCACCGTTATGTAAAACAAAAGGGCAGTCCAAGTAGGACGCTTGCTCCTTGGAAGGAAAGTTATGACCAACCTTGATAGTATATTAAAAAGCAGAGACATTACTTTGCCAACCAAGGTCCGTCTAGTCAAGGCAATGGTTTTTCCCGTGGTCATGTATGGATGTGAGAGTTGGACTGTGAAGAAGGCTGACCGCCGAAGAATCGATGCTTTTGAACTGTGGTGTTGGAGAAGACTCTTGAGAGTCCCTTATACTGCAAGGAGATCCAACCAGTCCATTCTGGAGGAGATCAATCCTGGATGTTCATTGGAGGGACTGATGCTAAAGCTGAAACTGCAATACTTTGGCCACCTCATGCGACGAGTTGACTCACTGGAAAAGACTCTGATGCTGGGAAAGGTTGGGGGCGGGAGGAGAAGGGGACGACGGAGAATGAGATGGCTGGATGGCATCACGGACTCTGTGGACATGAGTTTGAGTGAACTCCGGGAGTTGGTGATGGACAGGGAGGCCTGGCGTGCTGTGATTCATGGGGTCGCGGAGAGTCGGACACGACTGAGCGACTGAACTGAACTGAACTGAATGTCATTTGAAGGGCATCATATTATTTCTGATCAGTTTGTGCTGTGCTGTCTATCTTTCTGCTAAAATTTTGTCTTTTAAAGGCCCTACGTGGCCTTCTAGGTAATCTTACTGGGGTTCACTCCAGTAGGCAGAAGGCACATACATGACTCACTTTCAGGTAATCCATTTGGGCCTTGGGTTTCTGCTGAGACTTCTTGGATAACACCCTTCAACTTCTTACAAGGGCTTTTTTTTTTTTAAACTTTAAGGATCTCTGGGTTATTGGCCCAGATCTTCCTGAGGCCTAAACAGAATATAGTCACACCCTTGACTTCATCTCTACACCATATTTTCCCAGAAGACTTCTGGATTTGACCTTTGCCCAGAAGCTTTCTCTTAACTTTCACATCATTTGCTATCCAGGAGAGGCTGGGGATTTTCAAAGTAGCAGGTTCTGTCTCCTATTTGTTTAAAAGAAATCCCTCCTTCAGTGAAGTTCAAATTTCAGTTACTTGGCATGTTTCAGTCTCTTTTTCTTTTATCTAGTTAATTTAAAAACACAAAGCTATCTATAACTGGAATATGTTAGGGATAGTTTGGTGAAACTGAAAACATACTAGGAGAACTGGAGTTTCCAGGGCTGTCCTCTCCTAGGCCAGGTGCATTAGTTTTCCGTTGTGAAATAGGAAAATCAAATTACCACGTAAATAGTACAAAGATCAAACTTCAGTAACATACTAATATAGTCAAGAGAGTACCATCCCATTGACTTTTCCATATTCTGATGGTTAGGAGGAAGTCACAGCTTCAGCCCAACTTAAGGGAAGGAGACATATGAGAGTGTGAATAACACAGAGGTTGAGGGTCACTTAGGGTCTGTGCACAGTACCTGGACTCCTCAAAGTTCTGTTCCAGCAAAGTGGGGAGAGCTCGGCCCCCAACACAGGCCACTTGGTCCACATCCCGGGCCCTGGACACAACCTCTTCCCCTCTCTACTCACTCTGAGCTTCATTCCTCACCTCCAGAGGCTTCACATGCCATATATGGATACTGAAGCACAGTTGTCTCCTGTTCCCCAAATACAGCCACCACCTCTCTGTTACCTCCCAGTCCTGGGACTATAACACTGGAAGTGCCATCCAGCCCTCAGAAGCACAAATTCAGTGATGAGGAGCACGCAGGCTTCTCGGAGCTTGGGGTCCCTTGGGCACCAAATTCAGGGCCTCTGATACAAGATTGCTGGGAGAAATATCAATATCCTCAGATATGCAGATGACACCACCCTGATGGCAGAAAGTGAAGAAGAACTAAAGAGCCTCTTGATGAAAGTGAAAGAGGAGAGTGAGAAAGTTGGTCTTAAAGCTCAACATTCAGAAAACTAAGATCATGGCATCCGGTCCCATCACTTCATGGGAAATAGATGGGGAAACAGTGGAAACAGTGGCTGACTTTATTTTTCTGGGCTCCAAAATCACTGCAGCCATGAAATTAAAAGCGCTTACTCCTTGGAAGGAAAGTTATGACCAACCTAGATAGCATATTAAAAAGCAGAGACATTACTTTGCCAACAAATGTCTGTCTAGTCAAGGCTATGGTTTTCCCAGTGGTCATGTATGGATGTGAGAGTTGGACTATAAAGAAAGCTGAGCGCCAAAGAATCGATGCTTTTGAACTGTGGTGTTGGAGAAGACTCTTGAGAGTCCCTTGGACTGCAAGGAGATCCAACCAGTCCATCCTAAAGGAGATCACTCCTGGGTGTTCACTGGAAGGACTGATGTTGAAGCTGAAACTCCAATACTTTGGCCACGTGATGCGAAGCCCTGAGTCATTTGAAAAGTCCCTGATGCTGGGAAAGATTGAGGGCAGGAGGAGAAGGGGACGACAGAGGATGAGATGGTTGGGTGGCATCACCGACTCGATGGACATGGGTTTGGGTGGACTCTGGGAGTTGGTGATGGACAGGGAGGCCTGGCATGCTGCGGTTCATGGGGTCGCAAAGAGTCGGCCGTGACTGAGTGACTGAACTGATACATGAAACAAGTTTGGAGGCAGGCAGGTGGGTTCTCAGTGTGCACATCCCCTCGATTGCCCTTGGCTATTTGCAGAGAGATGAGGCTGGAAGAGGGTAGGAGTGGAACCTCTAAAGCATGGGGCCTATTACAAGCCCCTCTAACCCGGATCTCATAGCAGTACTATGATCAACAACCGGTTCAGCACAGGCACTGTGACAGCCAGCCTCTAAGAATGCCCCCAAAGATCCTTGCCTCCTGGTGTTCATGCTCTAGTGTAGAGCCTTATCTCATTTAATAAAGATGACCAAAAGACCCTGATGCTGGGAAAGATTGAGGGCAGGAGGAGAAGAGGGCGACAGAGGATGAGATGGTTGGACGGCATGACCGACTCAGTGGATATGCGTGTGAACAAACTCCAGGAGATCGTGAAGGACAGGGAAGCCTGATGTGCTGCAGTCCATGGGGACACAGAGTCAGACACGATTTAGCAACTGAACAACAATGTGACCAGCCATTTGTTGCACAGCAATAGAAAAGTAAAATACGTGCTGGCATTGAGAGTAGGGTTTCATGGTAAACAACAGGAACGAAACAAAGAAAGGACTTTGAGAGTGTATAGTGGTAGTCAAAGATGCTTTGAAGAGCACCTTATCAGAAGCCCGGTTGAGGGCAATTGTGGAGGCTGCCAGTGAAAGGGAAATAGGGAAAGTGCTTTGGAAACTGGAGGAAAGGATCCCTTTTTATATTTTAGCAGAAAGATAGGAGAAAGCACAGCACAAACCAATCAGAAACAACATGAGGCCCTTCAAATGACATCACGTGGATAAATTCCTACTTGGACTGCCCTTTTGTATTTTTTAAAGTTTATTTTATTGAAGTATAGTTGATTTACAATGTTGTGCTAATTGCTGCTGTACAGCAGAGTGATTCAGTTATACATGCATATATATACTTTTTCATATCCTTTTTCCAGTGTGGCTTATTATAGGATATCGAATACAGTTCCCTGTCCTATACAGTAGGACTTCGTTATTTATCCATTGTATATACAGTAGTTTGCATCTGCTAACCCCAAACTCCCAATCCCTCCCTCCCCCCACACTCCTCCCGCTTGGCAATCACATGTCTGTTCTCTATGTCTGAGAGTCTGTTCCTGTTTCACAGATAAGTTTACTCGTGTCATGTTTTAGATTCCACGTGTCAGTGCTACCATATGGTACTTGCCTTTCTCTTTCTGACTCACTTTACTTAGTATGGTCATCTCTAGGTCCATCGATGTTACTCCATGTTGCTGCAAATGGCATTATTTCATTCTGAGTAAGGTACCACATCTTCTTTATCCACTCATCTGTTGATGGACATTCAGGTTTTTTCCATGTCTTGGCTACTGTGAACAGTGTGGCTATTGTTTATGTATTTTTACTGTAAGGTGTCTCAATTTCTCTCTGAATGTACATAAGGGATAAATTATAAATCGATGAAAATAAATGTTTTAATGTAGTTTGTCAGCTATCTAATGTAGTCAGACTTTTACTGCTAAAGTCTGGGAGTGAGGACACAAGATTTCTAGTCTCAGAGGTATTATTATTATTAAATTGGTTACATTCTCTTGGCTTTATTTATTTATAAAGTGGTACCTGCACTTGCTATGGGACTCTTGTGCGTTTCAACTTCTCAGTGATAATAGTAACACTATGAAAATTAGATTAAAATGGTAAGGCTAAGAGCAAGCACTTACATGACACTTAAGTGCCACGTGCTCTTCTGAGTGCTTTATATGTATTAACTCATTTAATGAAATTAAATACTGAGTGGGGGGAGACAAAGCCCTGTGCCACTCCATAAGGAAAACTGCATGTTACTGTGTGGTAATGCACTTTCAAAATGTTAACAGCGATGACAGAAAAGAGGATGGTGTTGCATTACCTTTATTTTAGTGCTCATTTATGGAGCACCTACTAAGAAGAAAACACAGTACTATTGATAGGTGCTCTGGGAGGGACAGAGAGAAATAAATCCCTTTAAGATCCCAATCATTCAGAGGCTCATATCCTAGGGGTTGGGAGATGGAAGTAGACACAAATATGTAAAAATGTGAAAATATATTAGGATATGAGACATGCTACCATAGAATATGAAAGAAGGAGGGGGGGGGCGGTCACCAATGAGACCTAGAAGGCACCTACACTGCCTTACCAAAAAATGCCTAAAGGAAATCCTCTACCGTCAACCCCCTGGCCTTTCTCCTTCTCTGATCCTGTATTCTGGTCAATTACAACTTCATTCCCCCACCCCACCCCCCTTAAATAGCTTCCATTTCTTAGGCCCATTTTCTTCTTTCCATCTTTTTGGTGGGGGGAAGGTCAGGAAATGTTTCAGACCTACATAATGGTATAAAGAATACTACATCCATGGACCCATCACCCAACTTCAGAAATGTTACCCTACAGGTACAGTTGAAGCCCGGTACATACCTGTGTCCTCCAGAAAGACATGCCCAAGTCCAGGTCCCTGGTACCTGTGAATGTGACCTTATTTGGAAACAGGGTCTTTGCAGTTGTAATTACATTAGGATCTAATTTAGTGAAGTCACCCTGGATTTGGGATGGGCCCTAAATGGACTGGGTGGTATCCTTATAACAGAAAGAGTGAGATTAGAGATACACAGACACAGGGAAGAAGGTCATGTGAAGACTGGAGTTATTTTGTCACAAGCCAAGAAGTGCCAGAAGCCACCAGAAACTGGAGGTGGCAAGGAGGATTCTCCCCCAGAGCCGCTCGCTTTCAGACTTCTGACCTCTAGAACTGGTGACAAAATAAATTTTATGTTGTTTTAAGCCACCTCCGTTGTGGTAATTTGTTACGGCAGCCCTAGGAAGGTAAGAGTAACCCTTCCCAGTTGAATTCTCCTCTCTCCCTCTCCACTGTCCTAAGCAGGTGTTTATCATCCTCATACATGCCTTTCTACACGTTACATATGCATGCATTCCTTCCACGCGTACCTTTCACTACATATATGTATCTATAATCAGTGATTGTTTTGCATGTTTTTAAACCTCATATTCATGATATCATAATGGTTCTATCCTTCTGAACCTAGTTTGTTCCCTCATCCATGTTTTCTTCACTGCCACCATCCAATCCCTGCCCTGCCAGGAGGTTTTCTGTATCTCAGGGCCTTGAGAATTCTAGTCTCGTGCCCATTCCGGCCTTTACTGTCCCATTCAGCTTACCCAAAATTGTACCAAGTCACTGAACAAACGATGGTCTCACCACAGGAGAAACTCAGTCCCTCACAACATCCGTCCACCGCCCCATGCCCATCATTGCTCTACGATGTGATGCTGAACCTTTGAGATTCTTCAGAGCCACCTGGAGGACATGTAAAGCTCTGACAGCTGGGCCACCTTCAGAATAATGATCCAGTAAATCTGGAGTGGGGCCTGAGAAGCTGCACTTCTAACAAATTCCCAGGTGATGCTGGTGCCGCTGGTCTGTGGCAGCTCAGTAGCTCTATCTGGTCTCCAGATCAGCGTGGTCACCCACTGGTTCCTCTCACTAAAATGAAGTAGGGGCTAGACCTCCATCTCTCTCTTTACATAAATTGTTTGTCAATTGATATATTAACTAACCTGTGGCTGCAATAAAGGGCTTCCTGATAACTTGGTTGGTAAAGAATCCACCTGCAATGCAAGAAAACTAAAGAAAATGGTTTCAATGACAGTAAAGGGGACCAAAACAAAAAGATACAAGATTCGCATCAGTGTTACACATCTAAAAAATCTGCGGCTTATTCACGGCTAGCAAATTTTTATTTTTAACATGAGCAAACACAGTCAAATGTATCTGACAAATGTAAGGAAAAAAGTCAGATGTCAGTGGATGAGACATTTCACATGATGAAATCTGGAACAAAACCAGTGTTGATAGAATTCCCACTGGCTACCAAGAAGCCGAAAATCTCAAATTCGTGAGGGGCAAGTTCATTGTTTCTTCCTCCATCATGTCTTTCTATGCTTGACAGCTGTGGGATGAACTAAGAGTCAATTAACAATTGAAAACCAGGCGGCAGTCCCAAGATGGCAGAGGAATAGGACGGGGAGACCATTTTCTCCCCCCACAAATTCATCAAAAGATCATTTGAATGCTGAGCAACTTCCACAAAACAACTTCTGAATGCTGGCGGAGGACACCAGGCACCCAGAAAGGCAGCCCGATCTCTTCAAAATGAGGTAGGACAAAATATAAAAGGCAAAAACTGAGACAAAAGAGTTAGGGGCGGAGACCCATCCTGGCTAGGGAGTCAGGAAAGAGGAGAAGTCTCCACACGGAGGGCAACATAACCAGGAGGAAAAAAAAAAAAAACCCACAGAATACGCGCCTAACCACAACTGCCAGTGGAGAAGTGGCCCAGACACTGGGGTCCACCACCAGTGAGTGGGGGCTGGGCAGGGAGGCGCAGGCTGCATAACTGGTCCTTATGGTAAGCACCGGGCCTGAATGCCCTGAGGACAATCTGAGGGAGCTAACGTGAGACAGCAACCCAAACCGTGGGATCGCCAGAGAGACACACAAAAAGACCTTTCTCACAAAAGGCTCTATCGTCACCCCTGGCACGCTCACAGAACAAAGGATTGAGCAAATACCAAAGGAGAGCAAGCCAGCTGCCATATAGGGCCCTCCCTCCCTGGAGGCAGGGAGGCAGGCGAGAGATAGCCAGAGCCGGAAGGCAAGGGGCTGCTGCAATCTTGGCCCCGGAGATCACATCTTCCACCAAACTGTGCGCAGGCTCCCAGTTGCTGACCTCGTCTTCTTGGGATCCTAGATGGCTGACATCTGCCAGGAGTGTCACAGCCTGAGATCAGCTCCCCAGAGGGGACACACGGCACACCTGGAACTGTGCTCTCGTGGCACACCCAGGAAACTGAGTGGCGGGGACCAGGCAGGTGAGTAAGACGCAGGGCCCACCTGGGACAGTGCGCTCACCAAGCACCCAGTCGCCTGAGCTGCTTGGACCTGGGAAGGGCACAAAACGCACAGCCTATCCGGGTCTGTGCCCTTGTGGAGCACCTGAGAACCTGAGCGGCTTAGACCTGGGAAGTGCACGAAACGCAGGGCCCACTTGGCACTTGGGACAGTGCCCTTGCAGAGCACCCTGGAGACTGATCAGTCTAGACCCGGGAAGCACATGCTGCCTCGGACTGTGGCAAACCCAGTGTGGTCCATCCACTGCGAGCACTCCCCACACCCGCCAGCGGTATTTGTCTGCAGTGTCCCTCCCTCTCCACAACACAACTGAACAAGTGAGCCTAAATAAGCGGCCACCTTCGCCCCCTTGCGTCACGGTGGAAATTAAACACTGAAGAGACTTGCAGAGGAAGCCAAAATAAACAAAGAAGGGGGACCGCTTTGGAAGTAACAGGTACAGCAGATTGAAACCCTGCATTTAATACTGGAGACATTTGAGGGGCACCTATGGACCTTGAGAACAAGTACAAGCCAGAACAAGGGATGATCTGACACTGAACAGTCCCCACAATGCCCAGAGAAATTCCTAGATATATGTTTACTGTTATCACTTTTTAATTTTTTGTTAATTTAGTTCTTTATTACTCCTTTAACTTGCGTTTTTATAGCCTCCTATTACGTTTCCCCCCAAACCCCTATTTTTTAGAAAACAAATTCCATAGTTTTTGATTACTGTGATTGATTATGTTTTGTATTTTTTATATTTTACTTTTGAGAGTCTAACCTCTCTGCCAGGTTTCTAACCTTTGCTTTTTGATATTTGTTATCAATTTTGTACCTCTAAGAGTCTAATCTTCAGTATCCATTTTCACTTAAGGATTTGATTACTGGCTTGACTGCTCTCTCCCTTTTCTCCTCCAGGTCACCTCTATCGCCTTCCTCCCTCCCTCTTCTCTTCTGTAGATAACTCTGTGAATCTCTCTGGGTGTTCCAGGCTGTGGAGAGCACTTAGGGATTAGATTAATGGCTAGACTGTTCTCTCCCCTTTTGACTCTCCCTTTTCTCCTCCTGGTCACCTCTATCTCCCTCCTCCCTCTTCTCTTCTCTATATAACTCTGTGAATCTCTGTGGGTGTTTCTGGCTGTGGAGAACTGTTTCACCAATAAACCTAGGGGTTTTATCTTCTATGCTGTGTGGATGGAGAAGTCTTGAGGCTACTGTGAGACAGGGACCGAAAGCCAGAGGCAGGAGGCTTAACTCCAAAACTTTAGAACATCAGAGAACTCCTGACTCCAGAGAACATTAATAGGCAAGAGCTCACCCAAAAGTCTCCACACCTACACTGAAACCAAGCTCCACCCAAGAGCTACCAAGATCCAGTGCAAGAGACACCACAATAATTCTCCAGCAAAACAGGAACCCAACCTTGAACTTTAAAAGACGGGCTGCCCAAAGCCACACTAAACCCACAGACACCCCAAAACTCACTACTGGACACTTTATTACACTCCAGAGAGAAGACATCCAGTTCCACCCACCAGAACACAGACACAAGCTCCCCCAACCAGGATACCTTGACAAGCCATTAGTCCAACCCCACCCACAGGGAGAAGACTCCACAATTAAGAGGAACCACGAACTTCCAGCCTGCAGAAAGGGCACCCCAAACAGCAATCTAAACAAAATGAAAAGGCAGAGAAATATTCAGCAGGTGAAGGAACATGCTAAAAACCCACCAAACCAAACCAAAGAGGAGGAGATACTTGAAAAAGTATTCAGAATAATGACAGTAAAGATGACCCAAAATCTTGAAAACAAAATGGAGCTACAGATAAATAGACTAGAGGCAAGGATCGAGAAAATGCAAGAAATGTTTAATTAAGGACCTAGAAGAAATAAAGAAGAATCAACCAATAATGAATAATGCAGTAACTGAGATCAAAAGCCCTCTGGAGGGAACCAGCAGTAGAATAAGTGAGGCAGAGTAGAGGATAGGTGAGGTGGAAGACAGAATGGTGGAAGTAAATGAGGCACAAGGGAAAAAAAAGAATTAAAACAAATGAGAACAACCTCAGAGACCTCTGGGACAAAGTTAAAAAGCCCCAACATTCGAATCATAGGTGTCCCAGAAGAAGAAGACAAAACGAAAGTGCATGAGAAAATACTTCAGGAGATAACAGTCGAAAACTTCCCTAATATGGGGGAGGAAACAGCCACCCACGTCCAAGAAACCCAGAGAGTCCCAAGCGGGATAAACTCAAGGCAAAACACCCCAAGACACAAATTAATCAGACTAACAAAGATCAAGCATTTAAAGCAGCAAGAGAAAAGCAACAAAAAGCACACAAGGGGATCCCCATAAGGATAACAGCTGATCTTTCCATAGAAACTCTCCAGGCCAGAAAGGAATGGCAGGACATACTTAAAGTGATGAAAGAGAAAAACCTACAACCAAAATTACTCTACCCAGGAAGGATCTCATTCAGATATTCAGGAGAAATCAAAAGCTTTATAGACAAGCAAAAGCTGAGAGAATTCAGCACCATCAGCACCACCAAACCAGCTCTTCAACAAATGCTAAAGGATCTTCTCTAGCCAGGAAACACAGTAAATGTTTATAAAATCGAACCAGCCCCCGCAAATGTAAATGGCAACAGGATCGTCTGCTAAGTCACTTCAGTCGTGTCCGACTCCGTGTGACCCCATAGACGGAAGCCCACCAGGCTCCCCCGTCCCTGGGATTCTCCAGGCAAGAACACTGGAGTGGGTTGCCATGTACTTATCAATAATTACCTTAAATGTAAACGGGTTAAATGCTCCAACCAAAAAGACTGGCCAACTGGATAAAAAAACATGACCCCTATATAAACTGTCTACAAGAGACTCACCTCAAACCTAGGGACACATACAGACTGAAAGTGAAAGGCTGCTGGAAAAATATATTTCATGCAAATGGGGGCCAAAAGAAAGCAGGAGTAGCAATACTCATATCAAATAAAATAGACTTTGAAATAAAGACCATGATAAGAGACAAAGAAGGACACTACATAACAATCAAAGGATCAATCCAACAAGAAGATATAACAATTATAAATACATATGCACCCAACATAGGAGCACCTCAATACAGAAGGCAAATGCTAACGAGTATGAAAGGGGAAATTAAGAGTAACACAACAATAGTGGGGGACTTTAATACCCCCCACACACTTATGGATAGATCAACCAAACAGAAAATTAGCAAGGAAACACAAGCGCTAAATGATACAATGGACCAGTTACACCTAATTGATATCTATAGGGCATTTCACCCCAAAACAATGGAATTCACCTTTTTCTCAAGTGTACACAGAACATTCTCCAGGATAGATCACATCCGGGGTCATAAATATAAGCCTTGGTAAAATTTTAAAATAAAATTGAAATCATTTCAAGCATCTTTTCCGATCACAAGGCGGTAAGATTAGGTGTCAAGTACAGGGGGAAAAAAAAAACTGTTAAAAATACAAACATATGGAGGCTAGCCAACACAATTCTGAATAACCAAACAGATCATGGAAGAAATCAAAAGGGAAATAAAAATATACAAAGAAACAATTGAAAATGAAAACACGACAACCCAAAACCTATGGGATTCAGTAAAAGCAGTACTAAGAGGGAGATTCATAGCAATACAAGCCTACCTCAAGAACCAAGAGAGACATCAAATAAACAACCCAACTTTAAAGCAAGTAGAAAAAGAAGAAAAGAACCACCCCAAAGTTAGTAGAAGGAAAGAAATCATAAAACTGAAAGCAGAAATAACTGAAAAAGAAACAAAGGAGACTGTAGCAAAAATCAACAAAACTAAAAGCTGGTTCTTGGAGAAGATAAATAAAATAGACAAGCCATTAGCCAGACTCATCAGGAAAAAACGGGAGAAGAATCAAATCAATAAAATTAGAAACGAAAATGGAGAATCACAACAGACAACCCAGAAATACAAAAGGTCATGAGAGACTACTATGAGTAGTTACATGCCAACAAAATGGACAACTTGGAAGGAATGGACAAATTCTTAGAAAAGTATAACTTTCCAAAACTGAACCAGGAAGAAATAGAAAATCTTAAGAGGCCCATCACAAGCACGGAAATTGAAGCTGTAATAAAAATAAAAAAAAAAAAAAACCTTTCAACAAACAAAAGCCCAGGACCAGGTGGCTCCACAGGTGAATTCTATCAAAAACATAGAGAAGAGCTAACACCTATCCTACTCAAACTCTTCCAGAAAATTGCAGAGGAAGGTAAACTGCCAAACTCATTCTATGAGGCCACCATCACCCTAATACCAAAACCAGACAAAGATGCCACAAAGAAAGAAAACTACAGGACAATTTATCACTGATGAACAGAGATGCAAAAATCCTCAACAAAATTCTAGCAAACCAAATCCAACAACATATTAAAAAGATCACACATCATGACCAAGTGGGCTTTATCCCAGGGATGCAAGGATTCTTCAATATTCACAAATCAATCAATGTGATACACCATATGAACAAATTGAACGATAAAAAACATATGGTTATCTCAACAGATGCAGAGAAAGCCTTTGACAAAATTCAGCACCCATTTATGATAAAAACTCTCCAGAAAGCAGGCATAGAAGGAACATACCTCAACATAATAAAAGCCATATACGACAAGCCCACAGCAAACATCATCCTCAATGGGGAAAAACTGAAAGCATTTCCTCCAAAATCAGGAACAAGACAAGGGTGCCCACTCTCACCACTACTATTCAGCATAGTTCTGGAAGTCCTAGCCACAGCAATCAGAGAAGAAAAAGAAATAAAAGGAATCCGGATTGGAAAAGAAGAAACAAAACCCTCCCTGTTTGCAGATGTCATGATCCTCTACGTAGAAAACCCTAAAGACAGCACCAGAAAGTTACTAGAGCTAATCCATGAATATAGTAAAGTTGCAGGATATAAAATTAACAGAGAGAAATCCCTTGCATTCCTATACACTAAGAAAACAGAAAGAGAAACTAAGGAAACAATCCCATTCACCACTGCAACAAAAAGAATAAAATACTTAGGAATAAATTTACCTAGAGAAACAAAAGACTTTATGAAACACTGATGAAAGAAATCAAAGATGACACAAATAGATGGAGAAATATACCATGTTCGTGGATTGGAAGAGTCACTATAGCGAAAAGGAGTACACTACCCAAAGCAATCCCTCTCAAGCTACCAACGGTATTTTTCACAGAACTAGAACAAATAATTTCACAATTTGTATGGAAACACAAAAAACCTCGAATAGCCAAAGCAATCTTGAGAGAGAAGAATGGAACTGGAGGAATCAACCTGCCTGACTTCAGACTACACTACAAAGCTACAGTCATCAAGACAAACCAATGTGCACGGGGATGACCTGGAGGGAGGATATGGGGAAGAGGGAGGTGGGAGGGGGGTTCAAGAGGGGGAACACATGTACACCCGGGGCAGATTCATGTCAATGTATGGCAAAACCAACCAATATATGAATGTAATTTGCCTCCAATTAAAAAAAATAATGTAATTAGCCTCCAACTAAAATAAATAAATTAAAAAAAAGACAGTATGGTTCTGGCACAGAGACAGAAATATAGATCAATGGAACAAAATAGAAAGCCCAGAGACAAACCCACACACCTACGGACACCTTATCATTGAGAAAGGAGGCAAAACTATACAATGGAGAAAAGACAATCTCTTTAAAAAGTGGTGTGGGAAAACTGGTCAACCACCTGTAAAAGAATGAAACTAGAACACTTTTTAACACCACACACCAAAATAAACTCAAAATGGATTAAAGACCTAAACCTAAGACCAAAAACTATAAAACTCTTAGAGAAAAACATAGGCAGAACACTCTCTGACATAAATCACAGCAAGATCCTCTATGACCCTCCTCCCAGAGTAATGGAAATAAAAGCAAAAATAAACAAATGGGACCTAATTAAACTTAGAAGCTTTTGCACAACGAAGGAAACTGTAAGCAGGGTGAAAAGGGAGCCCTCAGAATGGGAGAAAATAATAGCAAACGAAGCCACTGACAAAGAATTAATCTCCAAAATATACAAGCAGCTCATGCTGCTCAATTCCAGAAAAATAAAAGACCCGATCAAAAAATCAAAAAACGACCCAAGGAACTAAACAGTCATTTCTCCAAAGAAGACATACAGATGGCTAACAAACACATGAAAAGATGCTCAACATCACTCATTATCAGAGAAATGCAAATCAAAGCCACAATGAGGTACCATCTCATGCCAGTCAGAACGGCTGCCATCAAAAAGTCTACAAACAATAAATGCTGGAGAGAGTGTGGAGAAGAAGGGAACCCTCTTACACTGTTGGTGGGAATGCAAACTAGTACAGCCACTATGGAGAACACTGTGGAGATTCCTTAAAGAAACTAGAAATAGATCAGCCATACGACCCAGCAATCCCGCTGCTGGGCATACACACTGAGGAAACCAGAGTTGAAAGAGACACATGTACCCCAATGTTCATTGCAACACTGTTTACAATAGCCAGGACACGGAAGCAACCTAGATGTCCATCAGCAGATGAATGGATAAGAAAGTTGTGGTACATATACACAACCGACTATTACTCAGCTATTAAAAAAAAAGAATGCATTTCAGTCAGTTCTAATGAGGTGGGTGAATCCGGAGCCTATTATACAGAGTGAAGTTAGGTCAGAAAGAGAAAACAGCAATACAGTATATTAACGCATATATATGGAATTTAGAAAGATGGTAATGGCAACCCTATATGCAAGACAGCAAAGAGACACCGATGTAAAGAACAGACTTTTGGACTATGTAGGAGAAGGCGCGGGTGGGACGATATGAGAGAATAGCATTGAAACATGTATATTACTATATGTAAAACAGATGACCAGGGCAAGTTTGATGCATGAAGCAGGGCACCCAAAGCTGGTGCTCTGGGACAACTTAGAGGGATGGGGTGCGGAGGGAGGTGGGAGCGGGGTTCAGGATGGTGGGACACATGTACACCCATGGCTGATTCATGTTGATGTATGGCAAACACCACCACGATACTGTAAAGTAATTGGCCTCCAATTAAAATATATAAATTAATTTTGAAAAATTGTAAACCAGTAACATGCAACAGTGACTTTCTAAATCTAAGAAAACAGTCAGTCCAACGTATGCCTGCTAAGTCAAAAGAGAAATTACCACATTTACCTCTCGCAACACAGAGCTTTGGATACGTCGTCAATCACTCACCCCTCACACCAACGTCCTCTCCCACTCGCCAAACACCAAAATGCCTGCTTTGTTGTTGTTGGTTTTTCTCGAGAGAGACTTATCTGATAAGTCTTTCCACCTTACAAGCCTGTGCTCTCTCCATCAATCACACTCTTAAACTCCCAGACTCTCAGTTTCCATATCCATAAAAGGAAGAGATGAAAGACAGGAAAAAGCAAAGCAAGAAAGAGAGGAAGGGATAGGTAAGATATAAGTTGCCTTAATGACCAATTCAGCGATGAACAACAATCTCACCATGACTAATTTGCTTTTCTTTTGACTGTCCCATGAACTAGAAAAACTTACAACTGAAGAAACAGGTATCAGTCATTAAATGTGCTCCCCCTTGAAAATTTTTCACTTACTACACCTTTGTCAATAGTCACATTCTCAAAGGCATTTTTTGCTTTCTCCCGGTTAGGACAAAAGACCGTATTTCTGCAGCTCAGTGCCGAAGGCCCAGCTAGTGCACATTCCAGTCACCTTTAGTCGCCTGATCCGATTAACTGCGTTCCAGACAAACAGTGGTCTCTGCTGCTGCTGCTGCTAAGTCACGTCAGTCATGTCCGACTCTGTGCGACCCCATAGACGGCAGCCCAACAGGCTCCTCTGTCCCTGGGATTCTCCAGGCAAGAATACTGGAGTGGGCTGCCATTTCCTTCTCCGTGGTCTCTGCTGCTGCTGCTGCTGCTGCTGCTGCTAAGTCACTTCAGTCGTGTCCGACTCTGTGTGACCCCATAGACGGAAGCCCACCAGGCTCCCCCGTCCCTGGGATTCTCCAGGCAAGAACACTGGAGTGGGTTGCCATTTCCTTCTCCAATGTGTGAAAGTGAAAAGAGAAAGTGAAGTCGCTCAGTCTGTCCGACCCCTAGCGACCCCATGGACTGCAGCCTACCAGGCTCCTCCATCCATGGGATTTTCTAGGCAAGAGTACTGGAGTGGCTTGCCATTGCCTTCTCCGGTGGTCTCTGCTACCAGGTCTCAAAAACTTCCCACGTGGGGAAGCCTTACAGCTACAGCTCAAAGGATCTGTAGCTGTGAATGAAGTACATTTCAGAACATGCTGCGTTCTATATTATCTAGCACACAAAGTATTACTAACATTAAGCTGTTTTGAAACTAGACTTTAACCAAGTTTTAATTATCTTGGGGAGAAAATTTTAAAATGTATTTCAGGAATGGTGGCTGGGTGATACTCAGAGCTGCACACAGATACCTGGGTTCTCCGCGGCTGTCCTCTGCTGGGTTCAGGTCCTTTTCAGGTCCTTCTTCTGGTTTTTCATCGCTGTCCTCCTCTTCACCTTCAGCTTCTTGGACCTCATCAGACTCTTCACACTGATAATCACTCGCTTCTTTTGTAAAGTCTAATACAGAATTTGGGACCGGAACTTCACGGAAAAAAATAACCCAATTTATAATCAGTAGCCACATCCAGTACTCTACCCCCAGGGAGGAGAGAAGTAGGTGAAGAAAGAATAGCTGGGCACCTTCCTAGAGGTTGGTGCGACACCTTCAGGGCCCTCACATTTCTGCAGCTTCAGGGTTTTCAGGGTGAGGTCTTTACCACCTTTCCAGTAGATCTCACACCCTGTGCTGCTGATTATTTCTGGCCCTTTGGAGAAGAAGGGATCAGAATCATCTGGGTCTGACCGCATTTGTATGTTTTTGTCAGAACTTTGTTGAAAAAGTACTCCTTTCCCTTACAAAGAAATTCTCCTGCGAAGCTCATTGGTTCCTGGACCCCTGAGAAGTTTTATTTTTACATCTTTCAGGGGCTCCAGTACAAGTTCATCATTTTCCCGGATCATGCTACCGAGAACCTTTAGGTTTTTAAATGCCATCAACCAAAAGTGAGGGATGCCCTTTGTTTCCCTTTCCCTTCAGGCTCTCTTTCCGTCTCCTCCCAGGCTCCTTCTGGAACAGGTACTGGCCACTAACATTCACCTTCTGTGGGCTCATGAATTGCACTGATGATGTCAGCTCTCTTATCAAACAGAGGCTGGCAGAAGGCAGCATACTTTTCGCCAAGACCGTAAAGGTCTTTATAGAATTGGGCTTCCACTTGTGCAAATTATGCGTGGAGGTTTTTGAGAGCTTTGACCCGCTGCTTAACCATGAGAGGCCAGTGCTGAGCGCGGCCTGCCTTTGAGCCTGACGCCCCCACAGGGTCCACAAGGGCCTGAGGGCCCGGCCGCCACTTGCCCACCTCGGCCCTGCCGGGACCACAGGCCTCAGCCTCCCAGGACTCAGAGGCAACAGCCAGGGCGCCACCCTCCCAGAGCTCAGCCTGCATCGCGGATTCCTCTGACTTCTGGGATGCAGCCCCCTGGACCCTGGGACCCTGAGGCTCCCAGGGTGGGGCGCCCTCTGCTTGGTACTCACCCTGTGAGGCCGCGCCTCCCTCTCCCAGATCTTCCTGCTCCTGCGGAGGCGCGGGACCCTCTCCAGGGCCTGAGGGAGGCTGGAAGCTGTGCCTGACCATCGGGCTGGCGCCAGGGGGCCAGACCAGGGCATGGTCATCGTAGGAGAAACTGTGTAGAAGGCACTGGACCAGACCCCAGAACACAGGCCCACACTGCTCCAAGGGGTCCCCGTGGCCTTCAAGCATTGCTGCGACTTCCTGCTCACTCTCGTCATCCTCTTCTGCATCCTTCTCCTCCTCGACCTCTTCCAACAGGTGCTCCTCCTCCTCCAGGTACTCCAGCTCGAACTCAGACTCCTCCTCCTCCTCTTCCTCCTCCTCTAATGGCTCGATATCCCTCTCCTCTTCCACTGTGGCCTGTGGCCCACCGTGCCCCCTGCGAAGGGCTCCTGACACCCCCGGGGAGGGCAGAAGGGCTGCGGCCTCCTCGACCCCATCCGTCCCCTCCCAAGACGGTGCCGGGACCCCAAGGGGACTGGGGTCACGGCCCGGCCTGCCACCAGCCCTGTCCAGGCCACCCGGGATCCAGTCGTGCTCCTCTGTGGCAGACATGGCAAGAGAGACGTGCCAGACCGTGATGGGCCCGCAGTGATGTCCACAGGGAAGATGGCGGCCGCCGGGATGAGAGTCACGAGGAGTTGCCATTGGCAACGCTGACCTCAGGGTGGGGGAGGGGTGGAAAGGGTGGGGGCGGGGCGGGGTGGGGAGGGGAGCGGCGGGGGCGGGGAGGGGAGGGTGGGGAGGGGAGGAGCTGGGCGGGGCGGGGCGGGAGGGTGGGGCGGGGTTGGGCGGGAGGGTGGGGCGGGACGGGGCGGGGCGGGGAGGGTGGGGCGGGGCGGGGAGGGGAGGGGAGGGCGGGGCGGGGCGGGGCGGGGAGGGCGGGGCGGGGCGGGGCGGGGAGGGCGGGGCGGGGCGGGGCGGGGAGGGCGGGGCGGGGCGGGGAGGGCGGGGCGGGGCGGGGAGGGTGGGGCGGGGCGGGGAGGGTGGGGCGGGCAGGAGCTGGGCGGGGCGGGGGCGGCAGAGATGTCAGCTGCACAGGGAACAGGAGTCTGTGAAGGTGCTGGTGTACACCCCGCTACAGGAATGGCAAGGGGGCGGCCCGCAGACCCGCCCACCAAGATCGAGGCTGAGATGGTGGCGGACAGGCGGGAAAGACCCTGAAGGGCTGGCGACGGTAGGTGGAGCTTGAAGGGTCAACCGGGGACCACTTCCTCCAGAGCCAGCTCTAAGCTCATTTGCCAGGGGTCAAGGTGATGGACAGGGAGGCCTGGCGTGCTGTGATTCATGGGGTCGCGGAGAGTCGGACACGACTGAGCGACTGAACTGAACTGAACTGAAGGATTGGCATGATCGCCATCCAGTGAGTGGTCAAGGCCCTCAGCTTCCCTGGAGGCCTGACAGGCCCAGGTCACACTGTAAGCCCACAGGAGTCCCTTCCTTTTCATTCCATCATTGCAAAAGCAAAATTACAGTGTCCATATGGGGGAGCGGGCGTGCCCTGGTGTATGGGAACCTGGATGTGGTGCCCAGTTGCCCCGCTGGGACAACTCACACCAGCAGAGATACAGTTTTTCAAAAAAGAGAGAAAAAGCGAAGGTGTATAGATCAAATATCAGCAACTGTTTAAAACCTCCTGTGAGAGACAGAAAGAGAATTTGGTAGTTTTAATGTTACTAAAGCTACTTAGTAAGAGCATACAACGTTGACATGGATGCCGATGAGAATGGAGAGTGGAAGAAGCAGTAAAAATTGGACTGAACCCTGTTTCATCAGGGCTCCCCCAATTCACTTCAAGGCTCCATGACATGAAGAGAGAGTGACTTATTTCAAGACTGCACTAAGCACCTGCTCTGCACTAAACAGTTACACACACCCCTCCCAAATTCATATTTTGAACTGCTTAGCCACCTCACACCCCAGATGATGGGCGAGTAGAAGGATATGTGCTCATCTCCTCCCGTGAGAGCACCAGAATTGCAACTACCTGCTGAACAACCATCGACAGGAGGATGCTGGAAACTTCCAAAAAGAGATACCCCACGTCCAAAGACAAAGGAGAAGCTCCAGTGAGATGGTAGGAAGGGTGCAATCACGATAAAATCAAATCCCGTACCCACCGGCTGGGCAACCCACAAACTGGAGAACAATGATACTCAAGAAGTTCTCTCACTGTTGCGAAAGTTCTGAGCCCCACATCAGGCTTCCCAACCTGGGAATTTGATAAAGGGGCTGGGAATCCCCAGGGAATCTGACCTTGAAGGCCAGCGGGCTTTGATTATAGCACTTGCACAGGACTAGAGGAAACAGAGACTCCACTCGTGGAGGGCACAAACGGAATCTTGCACGCACCACGACCCAAGGGAAAGGAGCAGTGACCCCAGAGGAGACTGATGCAAAGCTACGTGCTACTGTTGGAGGGTCACCTGTGGAGGCCTGGGTCAGCAAGGGCTCATGGCAGGGACGGGGACACTGGCAGCAGCAGTCCTGGAAGGTCCCCGTTGAGTAAGTCCTCTTGGACTTGCCATTAACCGTACCACAGAGCCCATAGATCCCAGCCCTGGTGGGATGCCTCAGGCCAAGACACTAACAAGAAGGGAGTATAACCCCACCCATTTGCAGACAACTGAATTAAAGATTTACTGACCAAGGCCCTGCCCACCAAAACGAGACCCAGTTTTCCCCACCCTGTCCTTCCCATCAGAAAGCTTACGGAAGCCTCTTAGCCTCATCCACCAGAGGGCATGCAGAAGAAGCGAGAAGATAAACAATGGAGAAGATGCAAGAATACTTTACCAGAGACCTAGAAGAAGTAAAGAACAAACTGAGATGAACAAAACACTAGAAGAAATCAATAGCAGAATAACTGAGGCAGAAGAATGGATAAGGGACCTGGAGGACAGAATGGTGGAAATCACGGCTGCGAAACAGAATATAGAAAAATAATGCAAAAAAAAAAAATGAAGACAGCGTAAGAAACTTCTGGGACAATATTAAATGCACCAAAGGGGTCCCAGAAGGAGAAGAGAGAGACAGAAAGGACTCAAGAAAATACTTGAGGAGATAATAGCTGAAAACTTCCCTAACATGGGAAAGGAAAGAGTCAGCCGAGTCCAGGAAGGGCAGAGAGCCCCAGGCAGGATAAACCCAAGGAGGTTTATTCAAGGAGGATAAACCCAAGAAGGTATATTGGTGACTGTATCCACCAATACACCTAGTAATCAAACTGACAAAAATTAAAGACCAAAGATAAAATATTAAAAGCACAAGGGGAAAATGACAAATAACACACGAGGGAACCCCCATCAGGTTATTAGATGATTTCTCAACAGAAACTCTGCAAGTCAGAAGGGACTGGCATGACATATTTAAAGTGATGGAAAGGAAGAAACTCCAACCAAGAATACTCTACCCTGCCAAGATCCTCATTCAGATTTGATGGAGAAATCAAAAGCTTTCTGCACAAGCAAAAGCTAAGAGAATGAAAAGACCTACAGAAAATAAACCCAAAGCAACTAAGAAAATAGTAATAGGATCACATATGTCGATAATTACCTTAAGTGTAAACGGGTAAAATGCACCAACCAAAAGACATAGACTGGCTGGGTGGATGAAAACATGCGTGCATGCACTTCCACTTACCCCATCAGTCTGCTTAGCCCCCAAATTGTACGTAATCATTTTATATTGTTAGATTAATCGTGCTCCCATTATGGCTTGCAACTGTAATTTCCTTTTATTTTTTGTCTGGCTATTGATTGTGAAACCTGATAAACATCTTTTACTATTGTGAGTATGTAACTATTATTCACTTAATACCATTGTGTCATGATTGGTCAACAGAAAAATAATAGAATTCTGTGTCACCAAAAAAAGGCAAGAGGAACCAGAGATCAAATTGCCAACATCCGTGGGATCCGAGAAAAAGCAAGAGAGTTCCTAAAAAAAATCTGCTTTATTGACCACGCCAAAGCCTTTGGCTGTGTGGATCCCAACAATCTGTGGAAAATTCTTCAAGAGATGGGAATACCAGACCACCTTATCTGCCTCCTGAGAAATCTGTGTGCAGGTCAAGAAGCAACAGTTAGAACCGGACGTGGAACAACAGACTGGTTCCACATTGGGAAAGGAGTACGTCAAGGCTATATATTGTCACCCTGCTTATTTAACTGATATGCAGAGTTGTTGTTGTTGTTTAGTCACTAAGTCGTGCCCGACTCATTTGTGACCCCGTGGACTGTAGCCTGCCAGGCTCCTCTGTCCATGGGATTTTCCCAGGCAAGAATATCGGAGTGGGTTGCCATTTCTTTCTCCAGGGGATCTTCCCGACCCAGGGACTGAACCCAGGTCTCTTGCATCTCCTGCACTGGCAGGCGGATTCTTTACCACTGAGCCACTGAGGGAAGCAGAGTACATCATGCGAAATGCCGGGCTGGATGAAGCACAAGCTGTAAGCAAGATTGCTGGGAGAAATATCAATAACCTCAGATACACAGATGACATCACCCTTGTGTCAGAAAGTGAAGAAGAACAAAAGAGGTGCTTGATGAAAGTGAAAGAAGAGAGTGAAAAAGTTGGCTTGAAACTCAACATTCAGAAAACAAAGATGATGGCATCCGGTCCCATCACTTCATGGCAAATAGATGGGGAAGCAATGGAAACAGTGACAGACTTTATTTTCTTGGGCTCCAAGATCACTGCAGATGGTGGCTGCAGCCATGAAATTAAAAGACGCTTGCTCCTTGGAAGAAACGCTGTGCCCAACCTAGACAGCATATTAAAAAGCAGACATGCCTTTGCCGACAAAGGTCCGTCTAGTCAAAGCTATGGTCCTTCCAGTAATCATATACGGATGTGAGAGTTGGACCATAAAGAAAGCTGAGCGCCAAAGAACTGATGCTTTTGAACTGTGGTGTTGGAGAAGACTCTTGAGAGTCCCTTGGACGGCAAGGAGATCCAACCAGTCAGTCCTAAAGGGAATCAGTCCTGAATATTCACTGGAAGGACTGATGCTGAAGCTGAAACTCCAATACTTTGGCTACCTGATGCAAAGAGTCGACTAATTGGAAAAGACCCTGATGCTGGGAAAAATTGAAGGCAGGGGGAGAAGGGGACGACAGAGGATGAGATGGTTGGATGGCATCACCGACTCGATGGACATGAGTTTGAGCAGGCTCAGGGAGTTGGTGATGGACAGGGAAGCCTGGGGTGCTGCAGTCCATGGGGTGGCAAAGAGGTGGACAGGACTGAGCGACTGAACTCAACTGAACTGAACTGATATCACAAACACTACCATTTAATAGAAAAACCTGTAATCACTGTTTCAAATCCAGAATTTTCTGGGATTTTTTTTGAAAAATACAAATGCCCAGGCAATAGCTTTTTTTATCCAAAGCTACAGATATGTTTCTAATGAGCTACATGTTTAAAAACAACTAGACTATAGGATGATCTTTTACTTTTATCTAGTTTGTTTCACTTTTTCTATTTCGTATTCAGTGCCCCCATTTCATTTAGTTTATGTTTTCCAATTTTTCCATCTCTCTTTCTGATGCTCTTTCTCAAGCCTTTAGCAAGCATAGTAGAAAAGCTTTTGTGTGTGTGTATACACATATACATAGTATGTATATCTATTTTAGAAAACTTACGAGTGTTTGCCTAACTAAAAAATTTGTTATATTTTGATTCCATTTGTTTCACTTAGCATGAATACAACGATAGATTTCTAATTTTAAAAAATAGATATGCAACAAAGGTTTACTATATAAAGCACAGGGAACTATAGTCAATGTCTAGTATAACCTATAAAAGAAAATAATTTGAAAAATAATATATGTGTGTAACTGAATCAGCTTGCTCTGCACCTAAAACACTGTAAGTCAACTGGACTTCAAGAAATACATATATATTAAGAAAAAAGGGCTGGGATAATCCATCCAGAGGTGCCATTCGTTTTCCATGGCTCGAGAACTGGGCATATTGGAGAAGTGAATCGAAAAACAGTGGGGATAATTACCCCTTCCCTACAGAGAACATATGTAATATGGGTTTCTTGCTTTATATCAGCCTTGTTTTATTTTACCTTCACTCATAAACAATGTTTTCAGTGAGGATAGTCCATCTGGTCCCATGTTGTCAAGCCCATTTATAAGTGGCAAAGACTCAATTTAACTTTATGAGCTATATGTCAGAGCGCCTATGCCCACTGTAGGATATTTAATGACAATGGCTGCTATGGTCTGGAGAACTGAAACACCGCAGTGATAAGATGGTTAAGGAAAATATACCTATTGGCTAACTTCAGTAGCTCCCTTAACACTGTAGGGACATCTTTTAAAAATTTAGTGTTATCCTCAAGTTTCCTCTATTTCGTGCCCCAGTATTAAGGTCAAAAAACTTTCCTGAAGGACGCATTTTAGCAGATGTTGAAGTCAATTCCCAATCTATTTGTAGAAGTCTAAGCCAATAAGCACTTGTTATCTTTAAAAAACATTAGTATGCTATTGTGGTAAATGTCACCTTTTTAAAGGGTATACTTCACAGGCATTTAGTCCATTCACAATGTAGTTCAGCCATCCCCTCTGTTGTGTCCAAATAAATTATCACTCCAAAAGGAAACCCCATGCCCAGTAAGTAATCAGTCCTTCTCCATTTCCCCCTCACTGCAACCAAGCTCTGAAAACCAATAATCTGCTCTCTGTCTCTACGGACTTACCTTTCCTGGATAGTTGCTACAAATGAAATTGTACAGTATGTGACCTTTTTTGCCTGGCCTCTCTCACTTGGCATGATGATTCTGAGTTTCATTTGGGACCTCATTCCTTTTTGTGGCTGAACGCTATGTGCTGTACAGAGGGTCACTTTAATGTCTGTGTTTGGTGCAATGTAGGAGTCCAACTTCATTCTATTGCATGTGGATACCCTGCTGTCCTCGTACCACTCTGGGGACAAGACTTGCACTTCTCACCAATTAATGATCTGACATCCCTGCAGAAAATCAATTGAGGGGAGGTATCTGGGTTTATTTCTGGCCACGCTGTTCCATTCCATTGATCTGTGTGTCTATCATTATCTCAGTACCACACTGTCTTGATTACTGTTCCCATGGCAAGTTCTGATACAGGGTAGTGGACTACTCCAACTTTCTCTTTCAAGATTGTCTTAGCTATTCCTGGTCTCTTGCAATTCCACATAAATTCTAGGACCAGCTTTTTTTTTTCTGCAAAATAGGTCACTGGCATTTTGAAAAGGATTGCTTTTCATCTGTAGACCTTTTTACATAGGCTTCCCATCTGTATATTAAGACCTCAAATTTTCTAAGCTGCCTTGATGCCTTTGAGCCTCAAATACCCCACTGGCCCAACTGTGCTTTCTCCTGCTCTCACCTGCAATGTCCCCCTCCCTGTGGGAAAACTACCCCACCCAGCTGATTCTCTCCTATCAGCCAGACTCGCTGCACTCTGCCCATTCTTCCAGCCACCAAGCTTTACTTCCCTGCCAGGCAGTGCAATGATTCCTACAGGACAACGATCTCCTCGTGTGGGAACCCTGGTGTGCCCCATCCTCTTTATCTATTTCCCACGGTCCCTGCCGCTTAACTCTACTCCAGAGCCTCACTCCCCCATTGTCCTGCATGGCATTCCCTGTTGTCCACCAGGCTGTGAGGACCTGAGACTCACAGCTGTCCGTCTGTCAGTGTCGTGTGCTTGGCCATCTCAGACTTCTTAGGGTAGGGGATCCCTCCTTCATGAGTAGGGTAGATGGGAGATAAACAGAACTTTTGGTGTCACAACAGGATGGCCCAGCCACGACCTGGGAAGCCTGAACAGCTTTAACTCGCTTCTCTTTTGCTAACTAAAAGTTTTGTTAGTTTAAGGTGGTGGTGACCTGGGCTGGAGCTGCCAAACGTGCCTGGATTGTGCTTTGGCTTGTACCTGTTCTGTTGCCTCTCGACCTCGGCCGTCTCCTCCCACCCTAGCTTGTTGTTCTAGCGCCTGAGGAGGGAACTATGGTGAATTGACTGTATCCTGGCCTGAGGTGGGCTGTTCTGCCCCCTTTGCCTGGCACCTCCAAGGATGCAGTCTGAGGCTGGGGATCATCAATGAATCCATAGAGTGGAAGTCTAGGGAGTGTTCAGCCGATAGTGACAGGGGGTGCTGATGACACAGCTTCATAACTGTTGCGCTTTTGATTCCCACTTTCCAGGAGCCGGCCTGGAGTCTTTGGGGATAAGAAATCCAGTATAGTAGGGTGGTCACTGAAGATGGATCATGGGGTGCAGTAGGGGCTGGATCATGGGGCAATCATCCTGGTTGCTTCTCAAGTGTGCCCATTTCAAGCAAGGGTAGCAAACTTTCCCGTCTCCTTTGCTGTTGCTTTCCAAGTGAAAGCCACTCAGTCATGTCCAACTCTTTGCGACCCCATGGACTATACAGTCCTTGAAATTCTCCAGGCCAGAATACTGGAGTGGGTAGCCTTTCCCTTCTCCAGGGGATCGTCCCAACCCAGGGATCGAACCCAGGTCTCCCGCACTGCAGGAAGATTCTTTACCAGCTGAGCCACAAGGGAAGCCTTGCGGCTTCCCTGTGTTGCTTTCCAAACACATTTGCTTTCTTGGCTGTGTGCTCTACAGATGTTAGTCAGGTCTAGCTGTTCCGTTCCTTGATCTCATTATTGGTCTTCTATGTGCCTGTCCCTCACTGAAAATGGAGTGTTGAAGTCTCCAAGGACTATTTAGAACTATGTACTCCATTCAGTTCTGTCACTTTTTGTTTCATATATTTTGGGAGGACCCAGCAGGACCTTATGGATATATAGCTCATACATCTCCTTTATGTACTGATTTTTTATTAATATAGAAATCTGTTGATATTCTGTTGAAAAAAAAAGAGGGTCTGTTAAAATCTGTTTCATCTAATACCAGTATAGCCACTGCAACTCCCACTTTGGGACAATTTGCATGGATACCATTTCTACCCTTTTGTTTTCAAACTCTTTTTGAATCTAAGACAAGACTCTTATATTAATAGATAACATATACTGGGTTACATTTATTGTTAATCCTCTTTGCCAATCTGCCTTTTCATTAAATAGTTTTATCTGTTGGTACTGCAGAGATTTGGGGAAGGAAATGGCAACCCACTCCAGTATTCTTGCCTGGAGAATCCCAGGGACAGAGGAGCCTGGTGGGCTGCCGCCCATGGGGTCACACAGAGTCGGACACGGCTGAAGCGACTTAGCATGCATGCATGCATTGGAGAAGGAAATGGCAAGCCACTCCAGTATTCTTGCCTGGAGAATCCCAGGGACAGAGGAGCCTGGTGGGCTGCCGTCTATGGGGTCGCACAGAGTCGGACACGACTGAAGTGACTTAGCAGCAGCAGCATTGCAGAGATTATTTCCAAGGAAAGATTTTCCCTAACATTTTCTAACTTTCCACATGTCAGCCCATTTTTGTTCCATCACTCCTCAATTACTGTCTTTTTCTGTGATTAATTGAAATTTTCTCTTGCACAAAGTGACTATCACTCTTTTTCTTTACTTTTTAAATATTTTTTAAGTCTGGAGTTTTTAAATTTGTGGGTTTTTTTTTGGGGGGGTGTTATGCTGTGAATTATAATTATTATCTTACCTTTAAAAAAGTCAGGTTTGTATTAATACTGAGATAGTTTTCATAGTATTTTAAACTCTGTTCCCTCCCAGCTCTGCCACATTCCTCTATTTATTGTGATAAATGGCATGTTTTCATATGGTTCCTATTTATAGATTTATGGTTACTGCTTTATACATTTTTATTTTAAATCAAAATACAAAAAGAGGAGAAGATAAATAGAAGTTACAGGGATTTCCCTGGTGGTCCAGTGGTTTAGAATCCGTCTTCCAATTCAGGGGATGTGGGTTCAAACCCTGAACGCGTATCTAAGATGCCACATGTGGTGGGTCAACTAAACCTTGGGGCCACAACTCGTGAGCCCGCATGCTCTGGAGCCCGTGTGCCACAACTGGAGAGAGGCCCTCACGATGCAATGAAGATCGTGTTGTAATGAAGACCCAATGCAGCCATTAAGAAGTGAGTATTTTTTGAAAAGAGGAGTTACAAACCCAAAGTGCAGGAATACGGGCTTTTGCATTTATCTGTGCAGTTACCTTGGCCTTTGTGGTTTATTTCTTCACATTCCTCCAAATAGGTGCCCACTGTTGTTTCACTTCAGCCTGAAGGACTACTTTTAGCATTTGTTTTTTTAAACGATGCTGGGTCTATTTTGCTGCGCAGGCTTTTCTGTAGTTGTGAAGAACAGGGGCTGGGTGCAGTGGAAGGGCTTCTCATTACGACGGCTTCAATCATTGCAGAACATGGGCTCTAGGGCTCGGGCTCAGCAGTTGTGACACACCGGTTTAATTGCTCCACAGTATGTGGGATCTTCCCGGACCTGGGATCAAACCCGTGTCCTCTGAACTGGCAGGCAGATTCTTTACCACAGAGCCACAAGGGTAGTCCCTGTATCAATTTTTCAGTGTGAACAGGATATGCATTCCTCCCATCCCCTCCTACTTTATTGCAGTATAATTTGTAAATAAAATTTGTATATTTAACTTGAACAATGTGATGTGATATACGCATACATTGTTAAATGATTACCGCAGGCTAACTCATACACATATTACCTCACATAGCTAATGGATTTTAGGAGGTGGGGTATGGGATAAAACTAAGATCTACTCCCTCATCAAGTCTCCAGTATACCATACAATGTCTTAAATTTATATTCAACATGCTGTATGTTAGATCCCTAGAATTTATTTAGCTTATAACCGATTGTTTTTACCCTGTGATGAACCACTCCACAAATTACAGTCCTGGAGGCATCGTGCTTCCTGGTTTCATTATATCACAGAGATATAGTAATCAAAACAGTATGATTCTGGCATAAGAACAGATACACAGACCTTTGAAACAACATATAGATCCCAGAAATAAACCCACATGTGCATGCATGCGTGCGTGCATGCTAAGTCACTTCAGTCATGTCCAACTCTTTGCAACCCTATGGGCAGTAGCCCACCAGGCTCCTCTGTCCATGGGATTTTCCAGGCAAGAATATTGGAGTGCACTGCCGTGCCCTCCTCCAGGGGATCTTCCCAACCCAGGGATTCAACCTGTGTCTTAGCACTAGTGCCACCTGGGAAGGCCAAACCCACACAAATATGCTCACCTATTTGACAAGAGCTCCAAGAACATGCAATGAGTGTTTCCTGGTAGCTCAGCAGCAAAGAATTCCCCTGCAATGCAGGAGACTTGCAGGAGGTGTGTGTTGGGTCCCTGGGTTGGGAAGACCACCTGCAAGCAAGGAAAACAACAATCAAGAAAACACCACGAGGAAAGGATAGCCTATTACACCATATGCCCAAGTCAATTCAAAATGTATAAAGATTAAACATAAGGCCTGAAACTGTAAAGCTCCTAGAAGAAAATGTTGGGGTAAGCAATGTAACACAGGTTTTGACAAAGAATTTTTTAAATTGACCCCAAAACAAAGGCAATGAAAGCAAAAATAAACAGGTGAATTACATCAAACTAAAAAGATTCTACACAACAAAGGAAACAATCAACAAAATGAAAAGGCAACTTACCTATGGAGCAGAGGAAAATATTTGCAAAGCATGGATCTGTTAAGGGGTTCATATGCAAAGTATATAAGGAACTCAATCAACTCAACAGCAAAAGAGAAATTCTCAATCAATAAAATGATACATGGATGACTTCCCTGGTGGTCCAGTGGTTAGGACTCCACACTTCCGCTGCAGGGTGCGTGGGTTTGACCCCTGGTCAGGGAACTAAGATCCTACAAGCCTCGTGGCATGGCCCCCCCAAAAGAAATCTTCTGATCATATCATGGAACAACCTAAATGGGAAAGAAATTTGAAAAATAATAGTTACATCTATTAATACAGGTATAATGAATCACTTTACTGTACACCTGAAACTATCATGACATTGTTAATCAACTATACTCCAATATAAAATAAAATGTGAACAAAGACATCACATCTGTTACAATGGCTATTATCAAAAGGACAAGAAATAGCAAGTGTTGGCAAGGTTGTGGTAAAAAGGGAACCCTTCTGCTCCGTTCGTGGGAATGGAAAATCGTGCAGCCACTATGAAAAACAGTGCGGAGATTCCTCAAAAAATTAAAAATAGAATTATCAGATCATCCAGCAGTCTCACTCCTGAAAATAGATCCAAAGGACATGATTCCTGCTCTGCTCTTATATGCTCGTTGCAGCATCATTTGCAATAGTCAAGAATGAAGACAACCTAAGTGTTTGTGGCAGATGAAAGGGTAAAGAAAATATTATATGCATATATATGCTTATGTGTATATAATATTCATATACATATATGCATATGTATATGGGGCTTCCCTGGTGGATCAGATGGTAAAGAATCTGCCTGCAATGCAGGAGACCTGGGTTTGATCCCAGGGTCAGGATTATCCCCTGGAGAAGGAAATGGCAACCAACTCCAGCGATATATATATATATATATATATAATACATAAAAAATATATGTATAACACAATATACTATATATATTTAATATATTATTTATACAGTGTATGTTCAATATAATATACTATATATCATAAATACATAGGTGGCATAAAGTAGAATTCTTCTTAAAACTTCATTTGAAAAAATAGTTTTGCCTTTATGGGGGTGAAACTGAGAGGAGAAGCAGGAGCGGTGATAATACATAGTGGATTCTCCTTCCTTCAGACTTCTTGCCTTTCTCTGGAAATCTCTACAGGCAGAGCTTAATAGGGAGACAGTTGAAAAGGCAAAATGGGGTTGGCAGTGACCAGAAACATAGAACACAATATAGAATTTAGAACTCTTATATCTAGACAACTTTAACTTACCTAGCATCTATGTCTTATACCACATATACCCTGAGAGAGAATGCAAACACTGTGCCTTTTGTAACAAAATAAACACAGAAATGACTATAATAACATCAGTTACACCACTTTCAAAAACACAAAAACTAAAATTGAGACCTTTGTTAGGGGCTCTACTGATGTTTATATAGTAAATAGGGAACCGCTGACATATTTTCATTAAGTTTACATATTTTACTAATTTTGGTATTGAGAATTTCATACACATAACGACCTCTTCTTTCTCACATGGCCACCTAGAAAACTCAGAGTTTAGGTAAAAAGCATCCTTCTCCATATACTTGTTTCATATTCCAGCCTCAGGCACACTCAACACCTTTGCCCGAGTACCAGGTGGAACATCACTCTTACGTCAGCCAGTTTTTCTACCTGAAAGATTTTAAAATAGCCTTGAAAACTTTTGTAAGAATTGGGAGATCTAAAGATAAAACCTGTATAAAAACTGTGGAGAGACACAAACCTTCTATGACTCAGAAACTTATCTGGAGCGCTGTGTGGGTGTGTGTGAGTGTATGTGTAAGTTGAACTTTAAGCAAACTGCAAACATACACTCTACACAGAAGCACTTTCCAATTCCCTGTGTTTAAACTCATGGGATGAGCTGCCCTGCAGAGGCAGGACCTGGTGTCTTTGGGCAGGTGTGGCAGTTAAAGAGTGCGAGTTCTCAAACCAGACCTCCTACCTAGAGCTTCTTATACATACAGAGTGAAGGAAGTCAGAAAGAGAAAAACAAATACCGTTCATTAACGCATATATATGGAATCTAGAAAAATGGTACTGATGAACTTCTTTGCAGGGCAGGAATAGAATTCAGATATAGAGAGCAGACTTATGAACACAGCGGGGGCAGGCGAGGGTGGGACGAATTGAAAGAGCAGCATTGACATATATACATTATTATATGTAATAATAGCTAATGTGAAGTTGCTGTATAACAAAGGGAGCTCAACTTTGTGCTCTGTGACAACCTAGAGGGGTGAGATGGGGTGGGTGTTGAGAGGGAGTTTCAAGAGGGAGGTGACACATGTATCCCTATGGCTAATTCATGTTGACGTATGGCAGAAACCAACACAACACTGTTGTCTGCACAGAATTGGACACGATTGAAGTGAAGTGACTTAGCAGGAACGCACCATATGACCCATCAATCCCACTCCTGGGCATATATCTGGAGAAAACTCTAATTCAAAAAGATACATGCACCCCCAACGTTCATAGCAGCACTATTTACAAGGGCCAAGACAAGGAAGCAACCTAAATGTCCATCGACAGATGAATGGATAAAGAAGATCCGGTACACATATACACCAGAATACTACTCGGCCATAAAAGAATGAAGTGTAATGATGCCATTTATCAGCAACATGGATGGACCGAGAGATTATCATACTAAGTGAAGTAAGTCAGACAGACAAAGACAAACATCTTACGATTTCACTTATGTGTGGAATCAAAATATGCTACAAGTGAACATATTTACAAAAGAGAAACACTCACAGACATCAAAAACAAACTTACGGTTACCAAAGGGGTAAGGGGGTAGAGAAGGGATAAATTGAGAGGTTGGGATTAGCAGATATAAACGACTAACTATGAAATATATAACCAACAAGGTCCTACTGTATAGCACAGGGAACTACAGTCAACATTCTGTAATAAACCATAATGGAAAAGAATATGAAAAAGTATATATTTACAAAAACCAACATAACATTGTAAATCAATTACACTTCAATAAAAATATGTTGAAAAATGAAAGCCTTTGACTGTGTGGATCACAATAAGGTATGGAAAGTTTTTACAAAGAGATGGGAATACCAGACCACCTTACCTGTCTCCTGTGAAACCTGCATGTGGGTCAAGAAGCAGCAGTTAGAACCTGACAAGGAACAACGGACTGGTTCAAATTGTGAAAGGTGTACAACAAGGCTGTATATTGTCATCCTGGTTTACTATAACTTCTATGCAGAGTACATCATGCGAAATGCTAGGCTGGACATAACACAAGCTGGAATCAAGAACACCGGGAGGAACACCAACAATCTCAGATATGCAGATGATACCACTTTAATGGCAGAAAGTGAAGAGGAACTAAAGAGCCTCTTGATGAAAGTGAAAGAGCAGAGTGAAAAGGCTGGCTTAAAACCCAGAAAAACTAAGATCATGGCATCTGGTCCCATCCCCTCACGGCTAATAGATGGGGAAAAAAGTGGAAGCCATGACAGAGTTTATTTTCTTGGGCTCCAAAATACTGCAGACGGTGACGGCAGCCATGAAATGAAAAGACGCTTGCTCCTTGGAAGAAAAGCTGTGCGAAACCTAGACAGCATATTAAAAATCAGACATATCACTTTGCCAACAAAGGTCCGTCTAGTCAAAGCTATGGTTTTTCCAGTAGTCTCATACGGATGGGAGAGTTGCACCATAAAGTAGGGTGAGCACTGAAGAACTGATGGTTTCAAATTGTGATGGTTTCCAGTCCTGTGGACAGCAAGGTGGTCAAACCAGTCAATCCAAAAGGAAATCAACCCTGAATATTCATTGAAAGGACCAATGCTGAAGCTAAAGCTACAATACTTTGGACACCTGACGTGAAGAGCTGACTCACTGGACAAGATCCTGATGCTGGGAAAAATTGAGGGCAAGAGGGGAAGGGGACATCAGAGGATGAGATGGTTAGATAGCATCACGGACTCAATGAAAGCTCAAAAGTTGTGGCACATGGGCTTAGCTGCTCAGGGGCATGTGGGATCTTCTGGGGTCAGGGACTGAACCTAAGTCTCCTGAACTGGCAGGCAAATTCTTTACCCCTGAGTCATGAGGGAAGCCCTAATCTACTTTAGGGCTTCTCAGGTGGTGCTAGTGGTAAAGAACTCGAGTGCCAAATCAGGAGACCTAAGAGACGGGGGTTCGATCCCTTGGTCGGGAAGATCCCCGGGAGGAGGGCATGGCAGCCCACTCCAGTATTCTTGCTTGGAGAATTCCATGGACAGGGGAGCCTGGCAGGCTACAGTACATAGGTCAGAATGAGTCGGACACGACAGAAGTGACTTAGCACACACACCGACTCAACGGACATGAATTTGAGCATTGTCCAGGAGATAGTGATGGTCAGGGGTGCCTGGCGTGCTGCAGTCCACGGGGTTGCAGAGTCAGACACAACTTAGTGACTGAACAGTGACAACAACAACAAAATGAAACAGTTATGAAGCCAGAAAAGGTACACACTCTGTTATAAAATAAATCATCATAAGGATATAATGTACAGCATGGCGACTATATAGTTAATAATACTGTATTGTTTATTTGACAGTTCCTAAGGAAACTTTTTCCTAGGTTTGCTCCTAATAAGAGATTGTAAAAGGTTTTTCCTTATCTTCTAAGTAATTTCCTTAGAAGGCACAGATTCTGTCTTATCAGAATAATGTCCTGTGCTCTTTGTTGATTCATCGCGTCTTTTATTTGTAAGAGAACGGAGCAGTCTTGCTTCTAAAAGAGATAATTGTTTTCATACTTACACATGTAGCTAATGTTGTAAAGAAAAAAATGTTGTAGTTTTGGCCTTAATTTATAGGACTGATTCATAGGAATGACTTTTAGTTTGCCCATGTAGATGCAACTTAATTTTATTTATGTATGTATTTATTTTTGGCTTGCTAATTCTTTGTTGCTGGGCAGGCATTTCTCTAGTTGTGGAGAGTGGGGCCTCCCTCTAGTTGCAGTACGTGGGTGTCTCACTGCGGTGGCTTTTCTCATTGCAGAGCATGGGTTCTAGAGCCTGTGAGTCTCAGCAGTTGCAGCATGTGGGTCTAGCAGTTGTGGCTTCCAGGCTCTAGAGCACAGGCTCAGTAGTTGTGCAACAGGCTTAGTTACTCCACGGCATGCGGGATCAGGGATGGGACCTGTGTCTCCTGCGTTGGCAGGCAGATTCTTTACCACTGAGCAACCAGGGAAGCCCTCGATGCAATAGCAAGAACTTGTCCCCTCTATGTTGCCACATTTCCCTAGTTTCAGTGAAATTATACAAGGATTCTTTAATAAAAATTAAAACTACATGTTTAATAGATAAATAAATAAAAGAGATAAGGCTATTTGCAATCACATTACCTTCAATATTTACTTTTGAAATTTTCTTATCAATACTCTGGATAAATGGATAGCCAAACAGTTTCTTAGTTACCTATGATTCTTTTTTTAATTCTGTTTTTTTTTTCAGGTTTTACATTTAGGTCTATGATTCATTTTTTTGAGTTGATCTTTGTATGTGGTGTAAGGTGTGATCAGTTGTTGCTGCTGTTTTATTTACATAGAGGTATTCACGTTTTCTGGGCTTCCCAGGAGACTCAAGTGGCAAAGAATAATCCTGCCAATGCAGGAGATGCGGGTTTGATCCCTGGGTCAGGAAGATCCTCTGGAGGAGGAAATGGCAACACACTCCAGTATTCTTACTTGGAAAATTCCATGCACAGAAGAGCCGGGCGGGCTACAGTCCACGGGATCACCAAGAGTCAGACACAACTGAGCATGCATGCGCGCGTGTCTGCGCGCGCGCACACACACACACACACACACACACACACATTCAAGTCTTCCAGCATCATCTGTTGTTCCACATCACATGTGGGATCCTAGTTCTTTGACCAGGGCTCAAATCCGTGTCTCCTGAATCAGAAGGCAGAGTCTTAACCACTCGACTGCCAGGGAAGTCCATGACCCATGAATCTATTTAGCAAATTGTACAAATCTTTTGACATTTCTAACAACTTGTGAAATTCTGTCTTTCCACAATCAAATTCTAAATGAAATCTGCTTGATCTCAAACTGACTTTGGTATTTCCCAGAAGGCCTCTGGAAAATCACGAAGAGCCTGTTCCTTCACCTTGTAAATGAGAGATGTTACAATCATTAGGTTTATTTGATAAGCTGAGTTGCACAGGAAGCATTCTCAAATACTAAGAGATGCTTAACCTTTTCTAGTTTATACTTCTACGGGTACAATGTTAATACAAATACTTTAGAAATTATATTAACTTCCTAGAAATGTCAATGCCTTTGTTGTTCATGATGTATCTTGGTGCTGTTTTGCCTTATAATTAGACAACACTGGCACAATGTTATCAGTTGCAATTCCAGTTACTATTTTGGAATGCTGTACGCCACAGAAACAACTCAATGTCCTTGTCAACTGCATCACTTTGTATAATGAACATCCATCCCATTTTTACCATGGTGATTTTCATCTTATTTTTAAATTAATTTATTTTTATTGAAGGATAATTGCTTTACAGAAGTTTGCTCTTTTCTGTCAAACCTCAACATGAATCAGCCATAGGTATACATACATCCCCTCCCTTTGGAACCTCCCTCCCATCTCCCTCCCCATCCCACCCCTCTAGGTTGATACAGAGCCCCTGTTTGAGTTTCCTGAGACATACAGCAAATCCCCATTGGCTATCTATTTTACACTTGGTAATGTAAGTTTCCATGTTACTCTTTCCATACATCTCACCATCTCCTCCCCTCTCCCCATGTCCATAAGTCTATTCTCTATGTCTGTTTCTCCACTGTTGCCCTGTAAATAAATTCTTCAGTACCATTTTTCTAGATTCTGTATATATGCGTTAGAATATGATATTTGTCTTTCTCTTTCTGACTTACTTCACTCTGTATAATAGGTTCCAGGTTCATCCACTTCGTTAGAACTGACTCAAATGCGTTCCTTTTTATGGCCGAGTAATATTCCATTGTGTATATGTACCACTACCTCTTTATCCATTCATCTGTCGATGGACCTCTAGGTTGCTTCCGTGTTCTAGCTATTGTAAATAGTTACCAATGGCATTTTTCACAGAACTAAAACAAAAAAGTTCACAATTCATATGGAAACACAAAAGACCCCGAATATCCAAAGCAGTCTTGAAAAAAAGAATAGAGCTGGAGGAATCCACCTTCCTGACTTCAGATCACACTACAAGGCTGCAGTCATCAAGACAGTGTGGTATTGGCACAAAAGCAGAAATACAGACCAATGATTTTCATCTTTTGTCATCCATAGTTATTTTACCTTGATGCTTCCCTGGAAACCCTTGCAATCTGCTACATGCCAGACTACCTATCTTCAACAAAATGAGACTATCTTGGAGTCCCAAAAGGACTCTGCCAGGTACTCTTGAGGCACAGAACTCCTAATGGCATTGCTTAAACAACTTGGAGACCACACCACTAGACCGAGTCAGGATTTCCTGAATTCTCCTGGAGAAGCTGATATGTTCATGAGATGCCCAACCCAAGATCAAACAGAACAAGAATTCCGTGGGGCTGAGTGAACACATTAAGCATGATTACAGCTTTTGTTTGGACTACTGCTGACGCCTTAATGTTCTGTTCTCTGGAGAACAACTTTCTCTTCTAACTTCAGCTATCTGAGATTCATAATAGTTTAGTAAATCATACTTCCGTAAATGGAAGTGAAGTATTTATCTTCTTTTCCCTGCCTGATCACTCTAGAGTTTGAGTATTCTTATTAAGTATTCTCATTTTCATAGTAATACAATGAATTGTATAGGTTCAATATGAATCTTTCCTCTGTATTGATTGGATTATATTAGCTTTTAGTGGACTATCATATTTGAAAACAATACATATAATCAGATATGATCAGATAGTTTTAAGAAATTAAAGGTGATTTTATGAAGCCAAAGCTTACAAAGTCCTCTCGGGCAAATGGGCCTCCTACCTGGACTATAGCTTTCTCAGTCTTAGAGCTGAGTAGGAGAGGTCACCACCTGGCAGGCCCAGCAAACTGAGGATACTGTGAGGACTTCAAGAAGAGATTAATTTACCTAAATCTGCATGTGAGTTCTGGTGGTGAGTTCTTGGCATGGCTTCCTAGCCTTGAGAGGATTTTCAAAGTCCAATCTAAGCCTCCTTATGAAAAGTCCCAGCAAAGTAAACGAAAAAGGCCTCTGTGGTCAATTATCATTCTTGCTGACATTGTGCAAATAAGCAAGCCAAATCTAGTGAGATCAGACATTTTATAAACAAGAATCATCTTACTCTGAGTATCTTTGGCCAAAAAGGAAGTGACCGTTGAAATTTTGTTTTTCAAAAGAAAACACACCGTTGGAAGGTACGAGATTCTGATCCTATTCATTATCTTTGACCTATTTTGCACGTCGTTTTAAACTACGTGGTTAGGTTGCTGCTGCTGCTAAGTCGCTTCAGTCGTGTCCGACTCTGTGCGACCCCATAGACGGCAGCCCACTAGGCTCCACCGTCCCTGGGATTCTCCAGGCAAGAACACTGGAGTGGGTTGCCATTTCCTTCTCCAATGCATGAAAGGAAAAGTGAAAGTGAAGTCGCTCAGTGGTGTCCGACTCTTAGCGACCCCATGGACTGCAGCCTACCAGGCTCCTCCGTCCATGGGATTTTCCAGGCGAGGGTACTGGAGTGGGTTATGAGAGCTGAGTAGGACGTGGTTATGTTGCCTACATCTAAATCGGACTGGATGCTGCTATATCATACATTTTGTCAGTCCTTACCAAATTCTCAACTCTTCCAGTTTGCTTCCATATCTGGCTGCAACTCCTCAAGCTAATGTTTCCAATTTTTTTTCCAATCCTCTTGATCTGACATCGTTGAGAACACAAAGCTGACTGCCCAGATTCTTATTGGAAGTCTATGCTTTGTCTTCATAGGATCAAAAGAAGTCGTATGAGCTGAAGCTAGACAACTTGATATGAATTTCAAAGGACTCATCATTGCAGCAGATTATGTATGATCTTCATGCCTGAAACTGCTGCCACGTGGGCCACTCAGGAAACTTCACTTTATCTCCCATGCTCTGCTCCAGGAAATAATCATGATTGTGGATGATCTTACTAAAACCTATCTGCTGTCTACGCTTCATAGAAAACATTCACTGACAACCAGGAAATCTATCAGATTACCACTGCCATCTCCTCACTCCACCATCTAAACATGCTTCAAGCCCATCATCTAGAAATCTTTTCAATTGGCTATCCTTCTGGACTCAAACTGTGTCTAAATATTAATAGTCCACTATAAATATTAATCTTTCTTTTTTGTTTCCTTAGAAACCGCCCTCATTAAATGATTGATTCCTTGCAGGATCCAGCAGATATCTTCTACTGCCAAATATCAGCAGACGCTTCAGCTGTTGCTTAGTGAACAAAAGGTGACTGAGTGAGAAATGGACTTATATTGTTCACAGGAAAAACAGTGCCTCTTCTTCCCTTGAAGAAGGAGAGGAACGGAAAATAACTCCCTCCTTAAATCAAACCTTAGGCCGTTCTGAGTCCTCTTCTTCACTCTACCTGAAGCTTGATCCTACCTGCCAAGCTGCCGAGCCCATTTTAGCGAAGAACCTCCCTAATCAGAATCAGTTTAATCAGAATCCCCCCATACTTCATATCTGAGTTTTTCATCCCTCCTCTTGATATCTAGTCAAGTTCCACTCCCAACCTCCCTTGATACCTGTGTTAGTCAGGGTTCTCCACGGAAACAGGATCAACAAGAAACAGATAGATATAACATATCTTATATATCAAGTATCTACACCTATGTTATAGGTATAGATATCTAGATCAGATACCTAATATCTATACATGTATATATATATATATATGTGTGTGTGTGTGTGTATATATATATATATATATATAAATTCTATTTCTCTACTATATATAGATGTTCCTATAGATATAATATAGATATAGATATGGCTTCCCAGGTGGCTCAGTGGTAAAGAATCTGCCTGCCAGTGCAGGAGTCGCAGGAGACATGGGTTCAATCCCTTGGTTGGGAAGATCCCCTGGAGGAGGTAATGGCAACGCACTCCAGTATTCTTGTCTGGGAAATCCCATGGACAGAGGATTCTGAAGGGTTACACGTCCATAGGGTTGCAGAGTCAGACACAACTTAGCAACTGAGCATGAGCACAAGCACACATACACATGAAGAGATTTATTATAGAAATTGGCTCATGCAGTTATGGAGGATGAGAACTCATGCAATCTGCTGTCTGCAAGCTGGAAAAGCAAGAAAGTCAGTGGTATAATTCAGTCTAAGTCAGAAGGCCTGACAAACCCTGAATCCAGTTCGAGGCTAAAAGCCTGAGAATCAGAGGGCAGATGGTGCAAATCCTGGTCCAAGTGCAAAGGCCTAAGAAGAGGAGTACAGATGTCTTGCTGCTGCTAAGTCACTTCAGTCGTGTCCGACTCTGCGCTTAGAACAGAGTAAAATGGATGCCTCAGTTCAGGCAAAGAGCAAACTCATCCTTCCTCTGCCTTTCTGTTCTATTCAGGCCCTCAAGGGATTGGATGATGCCCACTTGCATTGATGAGGGCAATTTTCTTTACTCAGTCTACCAATTCATATGCTAATCTCTTCCAGAATCCTGCTTACAGGCACACCAGGAAATGCTTTACAAGCAAGCTGACATCTAAAATTAGCCAACGCAATACCTAAGTTCCTGTTAGTAATTTCCCAGTCACTACCTCCTCCAACCACCCTGTTGGCGATCAGTTTTCACCTGTCTCTCGTGTATATGGAGGCGAGTTTATTTTCCCTGTTGCAACAGTCTCTGTCCCCTTTTACAGTAGCCTTAAACAAAGCCTTCCTTGCCTTAAACTCCATGTGGCATAATTATCTATTGACAATATTAGAGTTACTTTCATGTGAATGAGAGAATGTGTGTCAGGTTCTCAGCTGTGAGCTAGTATGTGCATACTTATGTGAGATAATATGAGAATGTGAGTACATGTGAGCAAATTCCTTCTGTGAGCTAATGTCTGAGCCTTATGGTGGATGGAAAGATGTTTGTGGATACATGTATATAAGCATGCTCTGGATTTTAAGAATGTGTAAGTGAAAGTGTGAGTGGGAACATCCGGAAGCATCTGACTGTTTCTATCGGAATCCCTTTGTGAGTAAACTTATGAGTTGAGACTTCCCTGGTGGCTCAGACGGTAAAGCATCTGCCTACAATGCAGGAGACCTGGGTTCAATCCCTGTGTCAGGACGATCTCCTGGAGAAGGAAATGGCAACCCACTCCAGTATTCTTGCCTGGAAAATCCCACCCACAGAGAAGCCTGGTAGGCTACAGTCCATGGGGTCGCAAAGAGTCAGACACGACTGAGCGACTTCACTTCACAAGGTCATGAAATTGACTGACTGTATCAGCATATTTAGGCTTCCCTGGTAGCTCAGCTGGTAAAGAATCCGCCTGCAATGCAGGAGATCCTGGTTCGATTCCTGGGTTGGGAAGATCCCCTGGAGAAGGGATAGGCTGCCCACTCCAGGATTCTTGGGCTTCCCTGGTGGCTCAGGTGGTAAAGAATCCACCTGCAATGTGGCAGATCTGGGTTCGATACCTGGGTCAGGAAGATCCCCTGGAGGGGGCATAGCAACCCACTCCAGCATTCTGGCCTGGCGAATTCCCAGGACAGAAGAGCCCAGCAGCTACAGTTACAGTCCATGGGGTCACAAAGAGTCGGACACGACTGAGCGACTAACACACACACACACACATCAACATGTTTTTGTGAAACAACAAATGTGTAGGTGCACACATGTGAATGTATGTGTTTCTGAATTTGAGGGCGAATCAGTGTGTGTTTAGTTAGTGTGCAAGAATGTGTATGTATGCCAACATATCTCTGGGTGCCACTGTATGTGTGAGCATGTTCATGGGTGAGACTGTTTTCTTCGGTGTAAATGTGTGTGCTTAAAATGAATATTTAAGTGTGTTCACCTGTATAAATGAATTTGTAGGCATGTGAGTGTATATTAGCATAATACTGAGTAGTTGGGGTAAATGTGTTTTTTGTGTGATCTTGTTTGTGTGTGAATACATTTGAGTAAGGTTATTTGTGAGCATATATGTGGAAGTACATTCAATGGTTTTTTATTTTTTAAATTAGTTAATTGGGGGATAATTATTGACAATATCGTGATGGTTTTTGCCATACATCAACATGAATCGGCCATACGTATATGTGTCCCCCCTCATTCTGAATCTCCCTCCCACCTCCCTCCCCACCCTATCCCTTTAGGTTGTCCCAGAAAACCGGCTTTGGGTGCCGCGCTTCTTGCATCAAACTCGCACTGGTCATCTATTTTACACGTGGTAATGTATATGCTTTGATGCTATTCTCTCAAATCATCCCAGCCTCGCCTTCTCCCACTGAGTCCAAAAGTCTGTTCTTGACGTCCATGTCTCCTTTGCTGCCCTGCATGTAGGATTGTCCATATCGTCTTTCTAAATTCCACATATATGCATGAATAATTTTATTAATTTATGTATTTTTGACTGTGCTGTGTCTGCTGCTGCACGGGTGTTTCTCTAGTTGCTTCTCTTTGGGTGTGGTGCACAGACTTCTTGTTGCGGAGCAAGGGCTCTAGGGCACACAGGCTCCAGTGGTTGTGGCGTGTGGGCTCCGTAGTTGTGGCTCGAGGGGTCTCGAGCACAGGCTCAATAGTTGTGGCACATGGGCTTAGTTGCTTCATGGCATGTAGGATCCTCTCGGACCAGGGATCAAACCCATGTCTCTCACATTGGCAGGTGGATTCTTTACCATGGAGCCACTAGGAAGTCCCATGTAATGGTTCTTTCTTAATAAATGAATGAAATTGTGAGCTTCTTGCTGATTGTGAGCACGTTCCTGTGCAATTCAATATGTAAGCATGTTTGTGACAATGATATTTTATATGGGTAAGTGAATAGGTGTGTGCATGTATAAATGAAATGAGTGTGTCTTGAATGGGAGTGAATTTGTCATCATGTATATGTTTTTAAGTGCATGATTATGATAATATGAATTATCTAGGGCCACTTCAGGTGTGTGAATTGTGAGCCACTAACTGTGAATGCATGTTAGTATGTGTACATGTGTGAGTACATTTGTCGGTATGTGTTAATTTGTAAGCTAGTCACTCAGTCGTATCCGACTCTGTGATTCCATGGTCTGTGGCCCGCCAGGCTCCTCTATCCATGGGATTCTCCAAGCTAGAATGCTGGAGTGGGTTGCCATTCCCTTCTCCAGGGGATCTTCCTGACCCAGGATCGAACCCAGGTCTCCTGCATTGCAGGCAGATTCTTTACCATCTGAGCCACCAGGGAAGCCTGAACAAATGAGCATGTGCATATATATGAGTTTGTCCATTTGTGAGAGTAAATATGTGACCTTGTATATCTGAGAGTGTGTTCATATTTCAATATTTGGGTATTGCTGTAAATGTTTGTGTGTTCAAGTGTACCCTGAATTTGCAGCCACATGCATGGGTGTTAGCACGTTTGTGTGAGTAGGTGAATGTGTATCAGGTTCACCATTGTGAGCTAGTTAACAGGTGAGTATATTTGTGTGAGTGAAACATAAGCATGAGTGGAAGTGCATGTGAGTGTATTTTCTTGAGTGAATATCTGAGCTTCACAGAGGATGTGAACATATTTGTATGTGAGTATCTATGTGAACATAGATTTTGAGTGAAAATGTGCATGTATAAGTGGAATGTGTGAGTGGGAACTTTTGAATACAAGCATTTGTGTCCCTGTGTGAATGAATCTGTGGGCATGGTCATGCGACTGAGTGAATGTTTGAGCATGTTTGTGTGAAGGAATGAATGTCAGTATGCACATGTAAATGCATGTGTGTGTGAATGGGAATGTACTGGTGGGCAAGTCTGAGAATGTTTGAGTGTTAAAGTGTTTTGTGAGTGAGTGAATGGGTACGTGTGTAGGTATGTGAGCACGTCTGTCTGAGAGTGTTTCCGTGAGCCTGTTCATGGGTGAGAGTGGTCTCTAGGATATATATTTATCTGTTTGCCTAAAGTGAACATTTATGGATGCTCATCTGTATAAATGAATTTGCAAGTCTGATAATCATCTTGGCATATTCATGTATAATGGATGGGAAAGTATATTTTCTCGTGACCTTGTTAATACGTGATTACAGTGGTCACTCACTATCCACGGAAGACTGATTCTAGGACCCACTGAGGATACCGAAATCTGAGTGTCCAAGTCCCATAGTCAGCCCTCTCTGTCCCTATAGTCTGCATCCTCAGATTCAACCAGCTGTGGATCATCAATATAGAATGTGACATGCGGTTGCTTAAACCTGTGAATTCAAGACCCATAGACACAGAGGGCCAACTGTATATTTATTGAAAAAATTTGCATATAAGTGGACCCACAGTTGAAATTCGTGTCACGCAAGGGTCAACTCTATATTGGAATAAGGTCTTTCATACCCATGTGTGAGTAAATGTAACAGTTTTATAGAGATGGGTGAAACTGTGAGCTTCTAAGTCAGTGTGAGTATGTTTGTGTGCAACTCTATTTGTGACCAGGTTAATGCTTTTGACAAAAAGTTTGCATGAGCAAATTAATGTGCACGTTTGCACATATAAACACAATGTGCATGTCTGGAATGGGACCATGTGCTTGGATGTTAGCATCTTTGTGTAAGGGAATGTGTATCAGGTTCTCTGTTGTGAACTAGTTAATGTAGTGTGAGCACGTTAGTATAAACCATGGGTGTGCATGGAAGGACGCATGAGTGGATTTTCTTCTGTGAGCAAGTGTTTCCGCTCCAAGATGGATGTGAGCATGCTTGTATTCATGCACTCGTGTGAGCACATTCTGGATTTTAAGACAGTGGATGATATGTGTAAGTGAAGGTGTGAGTGGGAGCATCTGGCTGTATGGATTTGTATTTGTTTGAGTGAATTCGTTGGAATGGTCATTTGGTTGAATACATGTTTAAGCATGTTTTTGTGAAAGAGTGAAGGTGTCAGGAGTGTATGTGTACGTGCATATGTGTTTTTTGAATGTGAGTGAATGTTTGAGTTTGTGAATATTTGATCTTTTTTGTGAGTGAATGTGTATCTGTATGTAAGTCAGGATATCTGTGTGCAACAGTCTATGTGTGAGACTATGCAGGGGTAAGAGGAATTTTCTGGCTGTAAATTTGCACACCTAAACTATAAACTTACGTGTGCTCATCTGGATAGATAAATTTTCAATCACGTGAATGCATTTTAGTATATTTCTGAGTACTGAGTCAGTGATTTTGTTGTTCAAGTGATCTTATAAATGTGTGAAAATATTTGAATAACGAAATCTGTTTGCATGTGAGTGAACATAGCTACTGTTATGTAATGTGACTGAGTGAATTTGTGAGATTCCTGCTCTGACCATATTTGTGTGCAAGTAAATGTATGAGCATGTTATTGTTGAAGCCTAGCTTGGAGAATTTTGAGCATTACTTTGCCAGCCTGTGAGATGACTGCATTTGTGAAGTAGTTTGAACATTCTTTGGCATTGCCTTTCTTTGGGATTGGAATGAAAACTGACCTTTTCCAGTCCTGTGGCCACTGCTGAGTTTTCCAAATTTGCTGGCATATTGAGTGCAGCATTTTCACAGCATTATCTTTTAGGATTTGAAATAGCTCAGCTGGAATGCCATCACCTCCACTAGCTTTATTCATAGTGATGAATAAAGTCCAGGCCCACTGGACTTTGCATTCCAAGATGTCTGGCTGTATGTGAGTGATCACATCATCATGGTTATCTGGGTCATGAAGATCTTTTTTGTATAGGTCTTCTGTGTATTCTTGCCACCTCTTCTTAATATCTTCTGCTTCTGTTAGGTCCATACCGTTTCTGTCCTTTATTGAGCCCATCTTTGCATGAAATGTTCCCTTGGTATCTCTAATTTTCTTGAGGAGTTCGCTAGTCTTTCCCATTCTATTATTTTCCTCTATTTCTTTGCATTGATCACTGAGGAAGGCTTTCTTATCTCTCCCTGCTATTCTTTGGTACTCTGGATTCAGATGGATATATCTTTCCTTTTCTCCTTTGCCTTTTGCTTCTCTTCTTTTCTCTGCTATTTTTAAGGCCTCCTCAGATAACCATTTTGCTTGCTTGCGTTTCTTCTAGTTGGGGATGGTTTTGATCACCGCCTCCTGCACAATGTTAGGAACCTCCATCCACAGTTCTTCAGGCACTCTTTCTATAAGATCTAATCCCTTGAATCTATTTTCCACTGTATAATCGTAAGGGATTTGATTTAGGTCACACCTGAATGGTCTAGTGGTTTTCCCTTCTTTCTTCATCTTAAGTCTGAATTTGGCAATAAGGAGTTCATGATCTGAGCCACAGTCAGCTCCTGGTCTTGTTTTTGCTGACTGTATAGAGCTTCTCCATCTTTGGCTGCAAAGAATATAATCAATATGATTTCGGTGTTGACCATCTGGTATGTCCATGTGTAGAGTCACCTCTTGTGTTGTTGGAAGAGGGTGTTTGCTATGACTAGTGCGTTCTCTTGGCAAAACTCTGTCAGCCTTTGCCCTGCTTCATTCTGTACTCCAAGGCCAAACTTGCCTGTTACTTCAGGTGTGTCTTGACTTCCTACTTTTGCTTTCTAGTCCCCTATGATGAAAAGGATATATTTTTTCGGTGTTAGTTCTAGAAGGTCTTGTATGTCTTCATAAAACCATTCAATTCAGCTTCTTTGGCATTAGTGGTTGGGGCATAGACTTGGATTACTGTGGTATTGAATGTTTTGCCTTGGAAATGAACAGAGGCCATTCTGTCTTTTTTCAGATTGCACCCAAGTACTGCATTTCAGACTCTTTTGTCGACTATGAGGGCTAGTCCGTTTCTTCTAAGGGATTCTTGCCCACAGCAGTAGATATAATGGTCAACTGAATTAAATTTTCCCATTCTGGTCCATTTTAGTTCACTGATTCCTAAAATGTCGATGTGCACTCTTGCAATCTCCTGTTTGACCACTTCCAATTTACCTTGATTCATGGACCTAGCATTCCAGGTTCCTATACAATATTGTTCTCTACAGCATCAGACTTTACTTCCATCACCAGTCATAGCCACAGCTGGGCACTGTTTATGCTTTGCCTCAGCCTCTTCATTCTTCATGGAGCTATTTCTCCAACTGTTCTCCAGTAGCGTATTGGGCATCTACTGACCTGGGGAGTTCATCTTTCAGTGTCATATATTTTTGCCTTTTCATACTCTTCATAGGGTTCTTAAGGCAAGCATACTGAAGTGGTTTGCCATTCTTTCTCCAGTGAACCATGTTTTGTCAGAACTCTCCACCATGACCCATCCATCTTGTGCGGCCCTACATGGCATGGCTCATCGTTTCATTGAGTTAGACAGGGCTGTGATCCAAGTGATTAGTTTGGTTAGTTTTCTGTATTGTGGTTTCCATTCTGTCTGCTCTTTGATGGATAAGCATAAGAGGCTTGTAGAAGCTTCCTGATGGGAAGGACTGGCTGTGGGGGAATCTGGGTCTTGCTCTGATGGGCAGGGCCATGCTCAGTAAATCTTTCATCCAATTTTCTGTTGATTGGAGGGGCTGTGTTCCCTCCCTGTAGTCTGGCCTGAGGCTAAACTATGATAGGCGTAATGGAGGTCCTTCAAAAGCACGTATGTTAGGACTGTTAGATTCAGTGCTACTGACCCCACAGCAAGCCACTGTCAACCCATGCCTCCACTGGAATCTCCTGTACACTCACAGGCAAGTCTGGCTCAGTCTCTTGAGGGGTCACTGCTCCTTTCTCCTGAGTCCTGGTGCACACAAGGTTTTGTGTGTGCCCTCCAAGAGTCTGTTTCCCTAGTCCTGTGTAAGTTCTGTAATCAAAGCCCACTGGCCTTCAAAATAAAATTCCCTGGGGGTTCTCAGTCCCTTTGCCAGATCCCTAGGTTGGGAAATCTCTTGTGGGCCCCAGAACTTTCACAACAGTGTGAGAACTTCTTTGGTATAATTGTTGAATTGTTCTCCAGTTTGTGAGTTGTCTGCTTGGTGGCTCTATGGTGGGGCTTACACACCACGGCTCCCACGTCTGCTGCAGTCAGAGCCCCTGTTCCCATGGCAGGACACTGCTGACCTGTACCTCCATAGAGGAGACTCAAACACTGAGAGGCAGGTGTGGCTCAGTCTCTTGTGGGGTCCCTGGGTCCTGGTGCACACAAGGTTTTGTTTGAGCCCTCTGAGCATCTCTGGTGGGTATGAGGTTTGATTCTAAACATGATTTTGCCTCTCCTACTGTCTCATTGGGGCTTCTCCTTTGCCCTTGGACATGAGGTATCTTTTTTCAGTGGGATCCAACATTCTCCTGTTGATGGTTGTTCAACAGTTCTTTGCAATTCTGGAGTTCTCATGGGAGAAGATGAATGTACATCCTTCTACTCCGCAATCTTGTGGGACCTGTCTGTTCACTGAGTCTTGAGGGTGGGGGAAAGTGTGCAGCTGAAGTGCTGGCAGCAAGGAAAGGATGCAGCCCAAAAGTGCTGGTGCTCCAGGGCTGGTCCCACCTCTGGAGAAGTGCAATCCTCCCTCCATGCCTCATAATCCTATACACCATAAGAGTCTGTTAGTGTGATAATATTTGAATATTGCAGTACATGCTTATGTTCAAGGGGTATGACTGAAATTTGTGAACACACGAGAGAACACCAGTGTGTTCATGTGAGGCAGTGAATGTGTACTAGATTCACACAAGTTAAAGTGAGCTTCACTTGCAAGAAATGTATGAGTGTAACATGATCGTGAATGGGAGTGTGAGTTTATTTACATATGAGTGAATAGTTGAGCTTCATGGTAGATGTGAGGTTGCTTGTGTGTGAGTGTGTATGTTAGCAGATTTCTTATTTTGAGGTTAATGTGCATGTGTAAGTGAAGGGGTATATGGGAATATCAGAGTGTACACAGTTGTTGTCCCTGAGTGAATTTATGAGCATTTGAGCATATTTGTGTAAAGGAGTCAATGTGTCAGGGTCCAGGTGAGTGTATCTGTGTTAGAGGTTACTGAGGGGATGCGACCACTGGTTGACAGGTGAGCTGGACGCAGGCAATGAGAGGCTCCTCGCTATCTCCCCTGTCCTTGGTATGTACAAGTGGCCCACAGTTCCCATACTAGGAGCCTTGTCAAAAATGCCTTGAGACTGTAGTGTTATTTATATGATCTAGATTGGATACATGATTGAACTTCAATAAGACTTCTATATGAAAGAAAAACAGGCTTTAGTAACTATAGTGCACTTATGTAAAACTAAAACTTAATTTTCCTTCATCTGTTAAAAAGGGCAGTTTTTTTTTTTGTTTGTTTTGTTCTCTTAGTGTTGGTCCTTCTCCATAAATTTCATGGGACTGAGTGAAATGATGAGGATGATCATAATTTTGACTTTCTCTTTGAAACATTGTTAGTTATTTTGTGTTTTGGTTTTCCAGATTTAAGAAAACGTTTTCTCTTTTCTCTTAAGGTATGAGCAATTTGCTAACATATACATTTGTTGAGGATATCGGGTACAGATTGGTTTAATCCAGGTGTCTGGGAATTTGGTCTTAGGGACAGCAGTCACTATTCAGCCCAACACTGACATCATCTGGATAGAAAAAGGAATGAACTGCGGCAGCCATGGGGATGAATGCAGAGTGATTTCACTGGTAATCACTCATAAGTCCTGACTGTTAACTGACAATTCTTCTGTTCTAAAGGGATTAACCCTATGGCTGGGACAGTGGGAAGCATATGGTTGGATAATTATGAATAAGCCCTTTGGGGGTGAGAAAATATAGAAAGACATTTGGGATTGCTTGTCAGAACCTGAGTCAGTTGTCACTGATTTCCATGTACCAGATCATGAGGCAATGATTCCCCTGGCTGCAGGAAGCTGATGCCCTAGTCCGGGTACAAGCCTTAGCAATCTGCCCTTCAGTAGATACAGCATAGAAAGAGTGGCCACTATAGTGTTTGAAAGGGATGGTATATGGCCAAGGTTGCTAGAACGCCGTTGAAACAAAATGACTTGGTTAATGCAGTTGCTGTGTGTTCTAAGCAAGGCCCAAGGCAACTGCCAAAGGAGCGTGAGTCCATTCACTGGAGCTTCCCACTGGTGAGTCACTGAGAGCAAAATGATTGTATTGGCCCCTTGCCTCCGAGTGAGGGTTCTAAATGTCTTGGTTTGGGTGGACACTGTGTCTGGCCTAATTTAGACTTTCTGCAGTTACCACACACCAAAAAATGTCATCATTAGGGAATAAGTAGAGCAGAGTACTATGTATAGATACACTAGTCAAATGGACAGCGACCAAGGATGGTATTTCCAATATCATGATAAGCAAGCTTGCACATATCTGAATGGTCTAGTGGTTTTCCCTACTTAGTGCCTGATGAACTATGGATGGAGGTTCGTGACATTGTACAGGAGACAGGGACCAAGACCATCCCCATGGAAAAGAAATGCAAAAAAGCAAAATGGCTGTGTGGGGAGGCCTTACAAATAGCTGTGAAAAGAAGAGAAGCGAAAAGCAAAGGAGAAAAGGAAAGATATAAACATCTGAATGCAGAGTTCCAAAGAATAGCAAGGAGAGACAAGAAAGCCTTCCTCAGTGATCAATGCAAAGAAATAGAGGAAAACAACAGAAGAGGAAAGACTAGAGACCTCTTCAAGAAAATTAGAGATACAAAGGGAACATGTCATGCAAAGACGGACTCGATAAAGGACAGAAATGGTATGGACCTAACAGAAGCAGAAGATATTAAGAAGAAGTGGCAAGAATACACAGAACTGTACAAAAAGATATTCACGACCCAGATAATCACGATGGTGTGATCACTGACCTAGAGCCAGACATCTTGGAATGTGAAGTCAAGTGGGCCTTAGAGAGCATCACTACGAACAAAGCTAGTGGAGGTGATGGAATTCCAGTTGAGCTATTTCAAATCCTGAAAGATGATGCTGTGAAAGTGCTACACTCAATATACCAGCAAATTTGGAACACTCAGCAGTGGCCACAGGACTGAAAAAGGTCAGTTTTCATTCCAATCCCAAAGAAAGGCAGTGCCAAAGAATGCTCAAACTACCGCACAATTGCACTCATGCTCACAATTCTCCAAGCCAGGCTTCGGCAATACGTGAACCATGAAATTCCAGATGTTCAAGCTGGTTTTAGAAAAGGCAGAGGAACCAGAGATCACAATGCCAACATCCGCTGGATCATGGAAAAAGCAAGAGAGTTCCAGAAAAACATCTATTTCTGCTTTATTGACTATGCCAAAGCCTTTGACTGTGTGGATCACAATAAACTGTGGAAAATTCTGAAAGAGATGGGAATACCAGACCACCTGACCTGCCTCTTGAGAAACCTGTATGCAGGACAGGAAGCAACAGTCAGAACTGTACATGGAACAACAGACTGGTTCCAAATAGGAAAAGGAGTACGTCAAGGCTGTATATTGTCACCTTGCTTATTTAACTTATATGCAGAGTACATCAAGAGGAACGCTGGGCTGGAAGAAGCACAAGCTGGAATCAAGATTGCTGGGAGAAATAACAATAACCTCAGATATGCAGATGACACCACCCTTATGGCAGAAAGTGAAGAGGAACTCAAAAGCCTCTTGATGAAAGTGAAAGAGGAGAGTGAAAAAGTTTACTTAAAGCTCAACATTTAGGAAACTAAGATCATGGCATCTGGTCCCATCACTTCATGGGAAATAGATGCAGAGATAGTGGAAACAGTGTCAGACTTTATTTTTTGGGGCTCCAGAATCACTGCAGATGGTGGTTGCAGCCATGAAATTAAAAGACGCTTGCTCCTTGGAAGGAAAGTTATGACCAACCTAGATAGCATATTAGAAAGCAGAGACATTACTTTGCTAACAAATGTCCGTCTAGTCAAGGCTATGGTTTTTCCAGTGGTCATGTATGGATGTGAGAGTTAGACGGTAAAGAAAGCTGATTGCCGGAGAATTGACACTTTTGAACTGTGGTGTTGGATAAGACTCTTGAGAGTCCCTTGGACTGCAAGGAGATCCAACCAGTCCATTCTAAAGGAGATCAGTCATGGGCGTTCAGTGGAAGGACTGATGCTAAAGCTGAAACTACAATAGTTTGGCCACCTCATGCGAAAAGTTGACTCACTGGAAAAGACTCTGATGCTGGGAGGGATTGGGGGTAGGAAGAGAAGGGGACGACAGAGTATGAGATGTCTGGATGGCATCACCGACTCGATGGGAGGTGAGTTTGAGTGAACTCCGGGAGTTGGTGATGGACAGGGAGGCCTGGTGTGCTGTGATTCATGGGGTTGCAAATAGTTGGACACGACTGAGCAACTGAACTGAACTGATGCCCCGACCAGTAACACTGAACTTGAATGGTTCTATGAAGACCTACAAGAACTTTTAGAATGAACACACAAAAGAGATGCACTTTTCATTACAGGGGATTGAATTGCAAAAGGAGGAAGTCAAGAAATACCTGTAGTAACAGGCAAATTTGGGCTTGGAGTACAGATTGAAGCAGGACAAGGGCTAATAGAGTTTTGCCAAGAGAAGGCACTGGTCATAGCAAACACCCTCTTCCAACAACACAAGAGAAGACTCTACATATGGACATCACCAGATGGTCAACACCAAAATCCTATTGATTACATTCTTTGAAGCCAAAGAAGGAGAAGCTCTACATAGTCAGCAAAAACAAGACCAGGAGCTGACTGTGGCTCAGATCATAAACCGCTTTTTGCCAAATTCAGACTTAAATTGAAGAAAGTGGGAAAACTACTAGACCATTCAGATATGATTCAGTTCAGTTCAGGCAGTTCAGTCACTCAGTCGTGTCCAACTCTTTGCAACCCCATGAATCACAGCACACTAGGCCTCCCTGTCCATCACCAACTCCCGGAGTTCACTCAAACTCATGTCCATCGAGTCGGTGATGCCATCCAGCCATCTCATTCTCTGTCGTCCCCTTCTCCTCCTGCCCCCAATCCTTCCCAGCATCAGAGTCTTTTCCAGTGAGTCAACTTTTCGCATGAGGTGGCCAAAGTATTGCAGTTTCAGCTTTAGCATCAGTCCTTCCAATGAACACCCATGACTGATCTCCTTTAGAATGGACTGGTTGGATCTCCTTGCAGTCCAAGGGACTCTCAAGAGTCTTCTCCAGCACCACAGTTCAAAAGCATCAATTCTTCAGCGATCAGCTTTCTTCACAGTCCAACTCAGACATCCATACATGACCACGGGAAAAACCATAGCCTTGACTAGATGGACCTTGGTTTGCAAAGTAATGTCTCTGCTTTTTAATATGCTATCTAGGTTGGTCATAACTTTCCTTTCAAGGAGTAAGCATCTTTAATTTCATGGCTTCAATCAGCATCTGCAGCGATTTTGGAGCCCCAAAAAATAAAGTCTGACACTGTTTCCACTGTTTCCCCATCTATTTCCCATGAAGTGATGGGACCAGATGCCATGATCTTTGTTTTCTGAATGTTGAGCTTCAAGCCAACTTTTTTACTCTCCTCTTTCACTTTCATCAAGAGGCTCTATAGTTCTTCACTTTCTGCCATAAGGGTGGTGTCATCTGCATATCTGAGGTTACTGATATTTTTCCCAGCAATCTTCATTCAAGCTTGTGCTTCTTCCAGTCCAGCGTTCCTCATGATGTACTCTGCATATAAGTTAAATAATCAAGGTGACAATATACAGTGATAGGATAAGTGCCCTTTAAAAACAGGAAGAGACACCAGAGCGCGCTCTCTCTCTGCCACGTGAGCACACAGCAAGAAGGCGGTCATCAACAAGCCAGGAAGAGAGCTCTCACCGGAAACCAAAATGGGCAGCACCTTGTTTTGGGCTTCCTGCCCCCTGAAGTATAGGAAGTAAATGTCTGTTTTTGCTACTCAGTCTGCGCGGTATTTGTTATAGTAGCCAGAGCTAAGGGCATCCCTGGTGGTGCAGAGGTAAAGAACCTGACTGCCAATGCAGGAAATGTGGGTTCAATTCCTAGTTTGCAAAGATTCTCTGGAGTGGAAATGGTAACCCACTCCAGTATTCTTGCCTGGGAAATCCCATGGACAGAGGAGGCTGGAGGGCTATAGTCCATGGGATCACAAAGAGTCACATGACTTAACAACTAAATAAAAGCAATAGCAGAATTAAGATAAGGAACCTTCAGATAAGGTACCTAAATCCCATCTTTGAAGTGATGATTCAGCTCCATGTCCCATCACTGCACTCTCTGATGAGCTCAGGAAGCAAGAAAAGTGGTGGAGATAACCACTTCCCTTACTCTTTGAACTTCACTGCTCAACTTCTCTTTCTCTGTCTCTCTGCTGCTGCTGCTGCTAAGTCACTTCAGTCGTGTCCGACTCTGTGTGACCCCATAGACGGAAGCCCGCCAGGCTCCCCCGTCCCTGGGATTCTCCAGGCAAGAACACTGGAGTGGGTTGCCATTTCCTTCTCCAATGTGTGAAAGTGGAAAGTGAAAGTGAAGTTGCTCAGTCGTGTCCGACCTTAGCGACCCCACGGACTTGTTCACTACGTGCCTCAATTAAGATCCGATGAAGCAAAAGAAATATTAAAAAAAAAAAAAAGAAATACACTTGACAACAAGAATGCACTTCTCACACCCTGTTATAAGCAGCAATTTTCAACCTGTGAAGGAGGAAGTGACAAAATATGCTGCTCACACACCATGTGGCTGAAGGTTGATTGATAAAACTTCCAGGAAAGTAATTTCCTTAACACCTACCAGTATTTATATATTAAATTCCCCTCTCCCAGGAATTCTAAGGAACATTATATATACTCAAATACATACAAGGATGATCACGCTAGCACTCATTCAAAAACAGCTTTATAGTAAGTCACCAAAAGTTAAAATTAAACATCAAAGTTAACAAAAGCAAAAGTCAACAAGTGGGACTACATCAGACTAAAAAGCTTTTGCACAATAAAGGTAACCATCAGCGAAATGAAAAAGCAACTGAATGGGAGAAAATATCTACAAATCAAGTAACTGACAAGAGGCAAATATCCAAAATATGAAAAGAACTCAAACAACTCTAAATGAAAGGAGAAAAAAATGATTAAAAAATGGGCAGAGTACCTGAACAAACATTTTGCCAAAGACGACATACAAAGGCCAACAGACACATGAAAAATTGCTCCAAATTATTCATCAGGGAAATACAAATCAAACCATGATGGGTGGTCACCTCACATCTGCTGGAGTGCTGTCACCAAATGATAAGGAACACAGGTGCTGGTGAGGATGTGGAGAAAAGACAGCACTGCGGGTGGGAACGCAAACTGCTGCAGCCATTATGAAACACAGGGTAGAGACATCTCAAAAATTGAAACAGAACTATAGTATGATCCAGCAATTCCAATTCTGGATATTCACTTGATGGAAATTAAATCACTATTTTGAAGATACAACTCCGTGGTCACTGCAGCATTATTTACAATAGCTCAGACACAGGAAAATCTAAGTGTCCATTGATAGATGGACTGATAAAGATGACGTAGTTGTTTATATACAGTGGGATGTTATTCAGTCACAAAAAAAGAAGGAATTCTGCCATTTGCAACAACACAGATGGACCCTGAGAGCAGTTCATTAAGTAAAATAAGTCAAACAGGAAAAGATAAATGTTCTATGAGTTCAGTTATTTGTGGAATAGAAAAGAACCAAACTTACAGAGAACAGACTGGTGGTTGCTAGAGGTAGGAAAACGAGGGTGGGCAAAGGCGGGAGAACAGAAAGACAGGTGATGACAACATCACAGAATGGCACTGTGCAGCCTCAAGAGCATACCAGCTGCGGGAGGGCCCAAGTACCCGTGCACAGAGCCCAGCCTGCGACGGCGGTCACCTGTGTGAAAAGACCCTCATGTCTGTGCTTAATATCTTTATACTGTTCCAGTCTCTTTATAATCAACATGTTACATAATTAAAATAATGAAAAACAAAAAAGTCAGCAAGGTATTCACAAAGGAATCCCTCCAGGCATCTGTATGCCCAGTACAGAGCCTGGCTACTTTGGGCTTCAGACACCACCCTGAACTCTGACCAGACCTTCCCCGCCCCACCTGGCTGCTCTCAGGCATCCCAGCCTTAACACGGCCAGAACCACCTCCTCTCCCAAAACTCCGCTCCCAGGCTCCCCTCCTCTGTCACTGACGGCGGCCACTCCAGGCCAGCTCCACTCCTGCTCTGCACAGCTCACACCGTCCACTAGCAGATGCTATCAGCTCTGCCCCCAGAGCACACAGCTGGTCCCTGCCCCTCCCTGGGCCTGGACCCTCCCAGCCACTCACGTTCTCCTTGCTCCCACCCGACCACCCTCAGCCCTTGGCCCACGCGAGCCAATCCCTGGTGGATCCTGCTCTGGGGGGCCGATCTTTTTGCTTCTTTTCATGACCACCAGGTACCTGGCAGACCTCAAGTGTCACGAGCAACAGCAAGGCTGCCAGGTACATGGAGTGTCCTCGGAATGGGGGCTGTCCTCAGGATAGGTGGGGTGTCCTCGGGCTCACCTCCTGCTCAGCCGCTCCTCCCGTTCTCTCTCCTCTCGCCTCCTCAGACGATCCTGGTTTCTCTTCTCCTGCTTCTCAGCCACGGTTTTCTAAATAAAATAGTGTCCATCAAGTTTCAGTGTACAAAGGAAAGATGGATGAAGGAATAATAAAAAATGTCTCATTTATTCATAACTTCACTCCACAATATGCGGGGTGCATGTGTCATGCCAGGTGCGGGGCAGGGCAAAGCACTCAGGCAGCTGCTGTTCACAGCACTCTAGCTTCCAGGTCTCTTACCCAGAGGGAAGCAGCTTTGCTAGCTTTACCCTGTCTCCTCTTCTCACTGCCCCTTCCTTCTCAAAAAATATTAAAGTTGCTATTTGAATCTGCACACTACAAAGTTGTTAAGACTTCTGCTTGTGAACTTGTGGGGGAAGAAGGAGGATGGGTAATGAAGAAGGAATTCATAGGGCCTGGACTCCATCTTAGGCCTGTTCATGCTGATCATGCTTGGCCACCTTTCCTATGGACTCTGAACTTTGTGTTTAGTGCCTATAAAACCAACAACAGAAGGATAAGACCCTTCTGGACAGGGGAACCTTGAAGATCATATCCAGGTTACTCACCGCCTAAGAGAAAACATACACTAATCACCCCTTCCTCCAGACAGGCCATAAATTTTTCTGTATCTATCGGAGTGTAACCTCGGGCTTATTGATTATTGGCTAACTGTTTGACTGTTTGAGCACATAGCACGTGATGTATTTTCCTTGGTTTATGTAAGTCTCAAGGAAATTGTAGTGGTGGGTTCAGACACGTACACATGGGGTATAAAAGATTTTCACAAACGTTGGTCGGGGTCCTTGGCTAAGAGGAGACTCTGCCTTGGGCCCGCCGGTGTAATAAACTGCACTTCACTATCTGCATTGTCCTTCTGAGTGAGTTTCTTTCCCGGAACGCGTGGCTACAACAGTAACACCCTACTGAGTGCCAAAGAATTGATGCTTTTGAACTGTGGTGTTGGAGAAGACTCGAGAGTCCCTTGGACTGCAAGGAGATCAAACCCGTCCATCCTAAAAGAAATCAGTCCTGAATATTCATTGGAAGGACTGATGCTGAAGCTGAAACTCCAGTACTTTGGCTTGGCCACCTGATGCGAAGAACTGACTCATTTGAAAAGACCCTGACGCTGGGAATGATTGAGGGCGGGAGGAGAAAGGGACGACGACAGAGGATGAGATCGTTGGATGGCATCACTGACTCAATGGGCATGAGTCTGAACAAGTTCTGGGAGTTGGTGATGGACAGGGAAGCCTGGGGTGCTGCAGTCAATGGGGTCGCGCAGAGTCGGACATGATTGAAGCGACTTAGCAGCAGCAGCAGCAGCAGGACACACACCTGTACCAGAGTGTTCAGCTTTGTTCTCTGCTTCTCCCAACTCCTCCGCACACCCCATTCAGAGTGCAACTGTCCCACCCCTGGCCAGAAACACACACACACACACACATGTGGCAGTCCCAGAATTTAGCACCTGCTGTGCCTTTTCGGTCTAAACAAAGGCTGAAGTTGTTCTGGCATTCCCCTCTTCATTGAATGACTGGCCAAACCAACCCCCAGACCTCCTTTTTCTCACACATCTCAGCTCTGCATGACAAAAAAGGATAATATGTTCCACTCTGTCTCACCTTAGGCATCAGCAAACAGAGCAGAGTCTGAAAGACAGAGGTGAGGTGCCTAAGCGTTAACGTGGACTCATCCACACCTGACAAGCCCCAGACATGAGTCTGGCACTTTCCTTCCTTCTGGCCGTGGATGCCTGAGGAGAAGCTATATTGCTTAAAACAATGGGAGAATGTTCTCTGTGTTTTTAAGTTGCTGCTGTTAGCCTTTGCTGAGATAGAAGAGAACATGAGGTAGCCATTCAAGAGGTAGGGACTCCTATGACACCCAATGGTGTCATGGTGTCCTGTGACACCCACCAGTATCACCAGTGTCCCTCATGAGGTAGCGAATCCCTTGACACCCACCAGCATTTGTCCCAACTGACCCAATCGTTGTCATGCAAGGGGGAGTTGGCTGTGCTCCAACACATGAATTCTCCTATACCCAGCTCTCTCGCCCTGTCTCCCCACTAAGAGGTCAACCTAGAAGCACTGTCCTTGTGGTAAGGCTACAGGAGGAGCTTGCCCTCTGCCTTCTCCAACCCAGCCACCCAGCCCCTAGACAGGTACACACTCACCTCGGAACGTGTGTGCCACACCTAATCCCCTCACATTCTGGAGGGAACAATATAGCAATAGGAAAGCAACAGTCAAGTGACTCACCTCCAAAGCTCAGGGCCCTTGGTTTTCAAGGTAGCTCCCATGGCAAACGTTGCATGCTCACTGGTCTACCGCATGTACCAAATCCTCATAGCTGTGTTCTCTCTAGGGTAGAGACTCTGGAAATTCAGAAGATGGCCATTCACTTCCACAGATGTAAACTATTAGCATTCATTAACCATTTAGGGTTCATATGTAATTCAACGTCCTATAGCACCTCTATTCAATGTATCCTTTCTTTTGTTGTCATTGGTTGAGGGTTCTCAGGTGGCCTTTGGGCCAGGCTGTATGGGGAGGGCACTTGAGCACACATTCCGCTCTTCTTCTGTGGGCTCAGGGTGGGTTTCCTGTCACTTCAAGCAGTGCAGCCCAGGCTACCTTCCCTTTCCAAGGGAAAGTCTATGAGGTAATAAAGAAAGACTGACTCCTTGGCTTCATGGTGGTTTATGGTTTTATTTCTTTGCCATTTCTCATGTCTGCTCTAGAAATCTGAATTCTATGCTAAAGAGTTTGAATTTTATTTGACAGCTAAAGTCATCAAACATACTTGACATAATCAGGCTTGATTTATAAAGATCATGCTGATGGCAGTGTGCTGAATGGACTAGAGGGACCAACACTAATATCAGTGAGTTGAGAATTTGGAATGTTGTTGCAGTAATTTGGGAGGAAGATGCCCAAGGCCTGACCTGGGGGTGGCTCATGATCGATGGAGAGATAAGTACAGAGTTGGGATGTTTCTGGAGATAGAACCAATAAAACTCAACAGGAGTTGAAGGCCAGGGGAAAAGAGAGGCAAGCACCTGGAGCCTGGATAGGTGAGGTCCGCAAGACAGAGATCGTGTGCTCAGTGTTTAACAAACTCGGTAGGGTGAGTACTCAGGATGCAGAGAATGTGTGCTCAAGTGCCCTCCCCATACAGCCTGGCAGATGGAGCAGAAAATTCTATCTTGAGCAGGATAGAGCCCTCTGGCCTGCACATCCACTTCTGTGGGTAGTGCTCCTCCAGTCACACCAGGGAGTGTGCTTCAGGTATAGGTTCTTCTCAAGGGGCTGTAGAGAGCAGAGGCCTCTTGCATGTGAAGCCAGAAAAGTAGGAAAAATTCCAGGGTCAGAGAGCAAAATGTCTGGGTGTCGGGAGCCTGGGTGTACTCCACTGTAGGTCTCTTCAAGTCACAAAGGTGGGCTCTCGAGAGGCAAACATGTACAGCCTGGGGGGAGTGCCACTGGTAAGTGTACTGGTAAGGTGCAGCTAGCTTGCTGCATTTCAGCTCTTTGCAACTTAATACAAAATTCTTAAGTGTCATGACTTCCCTGGTGGTGCACTGGCTAAGACTGCACTCCCAATGCAGGGGGCCCAGGTTCGATCCCTGGTCAGGGAACTAAATCCCACATGACACAATTAAATAGTATACCACAACTAAAGGTCCCACATGCTGCAAATAAAGATCCCACATGCCACAACTAAAGATCCTACACACCACAACCAAAAAGATCCCACATCCCACAACTAAAGATGCCGCATGCCACAACTGAAGATCTTGCGTGCTGCAACTAAAAAGACCTTGCATGCTGTAAGTAAAAATCCCACATGCCACAGTGAAAGTTCTGCGTGCCACAAGTAAAAAGATTCCACACACCACAACTGAAGATCCTGCATGCCACAACTAAAAGATCCAACACGACACAGCAAAGATACCAAATGCTAGAAAGAAAAGATCCTACATGTGCAACAGGGATCCTGCATGTCACAATTGAAAAGATCCCACATACCACAACTAAATAGATTTCACAAGCCCCAAATAAGAGTCCATGTGAAACAACAAAGATCCCCTATGCCACAACTAAACAGATCTGAAATGTTGCAAGTAAAAAAATCTTGTTTGCTGCAACAAATGATCACCTATGCTGCAACACATATCCCACACACCACAATAAAAATCACATGTATCACAACTAAAAAGATTCCACATGCTGCAACTAAACGATTCTGCATGCCACAACTAAAACATCCCACATGCCAGAAATAAAAAGATCTTGCATGCTGCAACAAAGATCCTACATGCAACAATTTATAAGATCTGCATGCCGCATCTAAAGACCCCACATGCTGAAAAAAAAAGATCTCTCATGCTGCAAAAAAGATTCCCATTTTAAAAGATTCCATGCCACAATAAAGATCCTGCCTGTGACAATTAAAAGCTTGCCATGACTAAAGATTCCACATGCTGCAGTGATGATTCGACATGCAGCAACAAAGATCCCATATACCACAGTTATAAAGATCTCATATGACACAGTGAAGACCCCACATGCCACAACAAAGATCCCGCATGCTGCAACTAAGATCCCACATACTGCTCAAATATCCCAATACCACAACCAAAAGATCCTACATGCCACAACTAAAGTTCTCGCATACTGCATAAAGATCCTGCATGCCTCAACTAAAAAGATCTCACATTCTGAATCTAAAATATCCTGCGTGCCACAAATAAAAAGATTCCCCATAATGCAAATAAAGATCCTGCCTGCCACAACGATCTCACATGCCACAATTAAAAAGATCCTTCAGCTGCAACAAATATCCTTCATGCCCCAGTTTAAAATCCCACATTCCACAACCAAAAATACCTCACATGCTGCAACTAAAAGATCCTGCATGCCACAACAAAGACCCCGTATACTGCAATAAATTTCCTACTTACCCCAGTGCAAGATCCCATATGCTGCAACTAAAGATCCTGCATGCCGCAACTAAAAAATACCCCACATGCCCCAACTAAAGATCCACACTCACTACAAAGATCCCACATACAATGACTAAAAGATCTTGACGCTGCAACTAAAGATCCCACATGCCACATCTGAAGATCCTGCATGCCAAAACTATAAAGATCTGGCAGGCTGGAACTAAAAGATCATGCATGTCACAATGAAGATCTTGCATGGCACAACTAAAAGATCTCATATGCCACAAGTAAAAAGATCCTTCATGCCACAACAAAGATCCTATGCCACAATTTAAAAGATTTTGCATGTCGCCATCAAAGATCCCACATACCACAAGAAAGAGTTCACATATCACAACTAAAAAGATCCCACATGGCACAACGAAGATCCTACCTGCCACAATTAAAAAGACCCTGAAAGATGCAACAAAGATCTCACATGCTACAACTAAAGACCCGACATGCCACAACAAGGATCCCACACACCACAAATAAAGATACTTCATGCTGCAACAAACATCCTACACACCACAACTAAAAGACTCACATGCTACAGCTAAAAAGATTTCACATGCCCCAACAAAATGACCCCACATGCCACAAATAAAAAGATATCTCACATGCCACAACAAAGATCCTACACACAACAATTAAAATGATCAGCATGCCACCACTAAAGATGCCACATGCTGCAACAAAGATTCCACATGCCACAAGAAAAGTCACACATGCTACGACTAAAAGATCCTGCATGCTGCAACTAAAAGATCCCATTTTGCAACAAAGATCCCACATATCACAACAAAAAAGATCCCACATGACAAAATGAAAAGCCTGCCTGCCACAATTAAAACTACCCCACATGCTGCAACAACGATCCCACAAGGTACAACTAAAGATCCCACATGCCACAAGAAAATCCCATATGCTGCAACAAAGATCCCACATTCAGCAACTAAAAGTATCTCACATGCTCCAACTAAAAGATGCTGAATGCCACACTAAAAGACAGACTTGGATTCCTGTGATATTGAATGGTTTGCCTTGGAAATGAACAGAGATCATTCTGTCATTTTTGAGATTGCACTCAAGAACTACATTTCGGACTCTTTCATTGACTATGAGGGCTACTCCATTTCTTCTAAGGGATTCTTGCCCACAGTAGTAGAATTCTCCCATTCCAGTCCATTTTAGTTCACTGATTCCTAAAATGTCAGTGTTCACTCTTGCCATCTCCTGTTTGACCACTTCCAATTTACCTTGATTCATGGACCTAACATTCCAGATTCCTATGCAATATTGTTCTTTACAGCATCAAACTTACTTCCATCACCAATCACCTCCGCAACTGGGCGTTGTTTTCACTTTGACTCTGACTCTTCATTCTTTCTGGAGTTATTTCTGAGCTCTTCCAGTAGCATATTGGGCACCTACCAACTTGGGGAGTTCATCTTTCAGCATCATATCTTTTTGCCTTTTCATACTGTTCATGGGGTTCTCAAGGCAAGAATACTGACGTGGTTTGCCATTCCCTTCTCCAGTGGACCATGTTTTGTCAGAATTCTCCACCATGACCCATCCGTCTTGGATGACCCTACATTGCATGGCTCCTAGTTGCATTGAGTTTGACAAAGCTGTGGTCCATGTGATCAGTTTGACTAATTGTGACTGTGATTTTCATTTTGTCTGCCCTCTGTTGGATAAGGATAAGAGGCTTATGGAAGTTTCCTGATGGGAGAGACTGATTGTGGGTGAAACTTGGTCTTGTTCTGATGGGCAGGGCCATGCTCAGTAAATCTTTAATCTAATTTTCTGTTGATGGGCAGGGCTGTGTTCCCTCCCTGTTGTTTGACCTAAGACCAAACTATGGTGGGAGTAATGAAGATAATGGCGACCTCCTTTGAAAGGTCTTGTGCACGCACTGTTGTATTCAGTGCCCCTGACCTTGCAGCAGGCCACTACTGACCCATGCCTCTGCCAGAGACTCCTGGACACTCACAAGCAAGTCTGGGTCAGTCTCTTGTGGGTCACTGCTCCTTTCTCCTGGGTCCTGGTGCACACAAGTTTTGTGTGTGTGTGTGTGTTCCCTCCAAGAGTCTGTTTCCCCAGTCCTGTGTAAGTTCTGTAATCAAATCCCACCGGCCTCCAAAGTCAAATTCTCTGGGGGTTCTCAGTCCCTTTGCCAGATCCCCAGGTTGGGAAATCTGTTGTGGGTCCTCATCATCATCATCTGTTCAGGCTCTGTCGTGTCCGACTCTTTGTGACATCATGGAATATAGCCCACTAGGGTCCTCTGCCTATGGAATTTTCCAGGCAAGAATACTGGAGTGGGTTGCCATTTCCTTCTCCAGGGAATATTACTGACCCAGGGATAGAACCTGGGTCTGTTGCATTGGCAGGCAAATTCTTTACTGTCTGAGATACAACTTTCTTAACAGTGTGAGAATTTGTTTGGTATAATTGTTCTGCAGTTTGTAGGTCATCTGCTCAGCAGCTCTAAGGTGGGGTTAATGGTGACCTCCTCCAAAAGGGCTTATGCCGCAGGCATGCGACCCAGGTCTGCTGCTCCCAGAGCCCCTCCCCTGAGGCCGGCCACTGCTGACCTATGCCTCTGCAGGAGATGCTCAAACACTCAAAGGCAAGTCTGGCTCAGTCTCCGTGGGGTCTCTGGGTCCTGGTGCAAACAAAGTTTTGTTTTTACAAAAGCTGGAGCATTTACTGTTTACTACAATTTGAGGTGATGTGAACAGAAGCATATGGTGTTACAGTCAAACAAGATTGCATGCTATTCACCTTGCATTAGGTACCTGAGTCAGATAAACTGGTTACAGACTCAGCCCACCAGTGCCCACATACTTACATAGATTAGCATCTGGATATTGATGGTGAGGGGAATAAACTCATTTTAATAAATGAAATTTATGGGGGAGCTTGTGAAGGGAGAGATATATGCTATGGGCTCTAAAATTGGGTTGGCAGAAGAAAGTCCAGAATGTGGTTAAATCTGCCATCTTATGTTATTACTGTGACTAAGGCCAGATGCAGGCTTGTTTTAGTAAGCAATTATATGTGCCTTCTTGTTCAGATTGGTATGATTACTGCTTCAGTTTCCTGCCAACTACCAGTAAAAAATAGACAGGAGGGCCAAGTTATTTCAAAAATACAAATCAACTATATTATATATTTGGCCCATTTATGTCCCTGTATATCACAATGTTCCTTTATTTCAGTGTGGGACTACCTGTTCCATTGCTTCCATTCTGGGGGGATTTTCCTTTGGCAGCTGCTTGTGTAACTTTAATAGCCTCAGAGGTGGCTGCTTGGGAGGTAATCATGTGACTATACCAAAAGATTTCCTCCAAGGTTAACTTTGCTACTGGGTTTATCATCATTGTTCTGTAGACATGATGGTTATAATTTAATATCCCCCAGAAGAGTAACATTGGGCTTCAATTTCCCTGAAGTTCTTCCCAAATCCTTGTTAATGATGCTTGGTAAGCCTGATGAATTTTGTAATAGTTGTAAAAAAGTAGCTGTCAATTTGGATGGAAAAACTCCCATATAGAGAGTGGTTAGATTTCTCAATGGGATCAAATATGTTTTCATGAGAATTTTTTTTGCTGAAATACTCAAAAGCTAGGATTGTTTCCAGTGGGCAGTAAGTGTTACAGTTGTTGAAGAGACTACTTCCACTGAGTGTGATGTAACCTTGAAGTTGGTATTGGAAGACACATTAGGAAAGAATTCCCAAACTGGATGTATTTCCTGAATCTCCAGTCATGACTTTTCTGTGGTATTTTGTTGTATACATTCCTTTCCCTGTATAAATACTGTGTGTGTATGTCTATAAAATATAAATTCCTAATCAGGGAGGAAACTCATGGTGAGTTGCCCTTGGTCACTTAGTGGAACTATTTTTAGAGCAAGCTTCAATAAATGGGACTTGTACTAGAGAGAGAGAGAGGAAAAAAAACATAACTAATACAAAAAGTAACCAATAGATGTAAAGATAAACATTTCTGGCAGGGTTTACATTCCACATTATACCAGGGATTAGTAAGACCTCTAATTGTAATTGCATAGAGTTTGTTGGTATGGCTCTGCATTATAGCATTTTTAATATGATCGCACCATCACAAGTATCCTGATTTTAATATTAGGTGCATATTATCTCTGGGCATTCCTTACATAAGACTCAAGACACAGTGGCTCTATGTGGTTAATGGCACTACTTAAAAACAGTGGGTCTCATGTGACTTGAGGTCGAAGTTGGCCCTGAGGTTTTAGAAGGCTAAAGAGTCTGGCTTAGTGAAAATGGGTTTTGCTAATAGTAGAAGACCAACCTAGACAGCATATTAAAAAGCAGAGACATTACTTTGCCAACAAAGATCCATCTAGTCAGAGCTTAGGGGTTTTTTTTTTTTCATGTTAGAAATGGTCATTTTATTCTTTTGTTTGTTTGTTTTTATTGGAGGCTAATTATTTTACAATATTATATTGGTTGGTTTTGCCATACATTGACATGAATCCGCCCTGGGTGTACATGCATTCCCCTTCTTGAACCCCCCTCCCACCTCCCTCCTCCCCTTATCCTCCCTCTGGGTCATACCCATGCACCAGCCCCAAGCATCCTGTATCATGTGATTCGTTTCACATATGATAATATACATGTTTCAATGCCATTCTCCCAAATCAAGAGCTTTGGTTTTTCCAGTAGTCATGTATGGATGTGAGAGCTGCTCTGCAAAGAAAGCTGAGTGCTGAAGAATTGATGCTTTTGAACTGTGGTGTTGGAGAAGACTCTTGAGAGTCTCTTGGACTGCAAGGAGATCTAACCATCAATCCTAAAGGAAATCATTCCTGAATATTCACTGGAAGATCTGATGCTAAAGTTGAAGCTCTAGTACTTTGGCCACCTTAAGCGAAGAACTGAGTCATTAGAAAAGACCCTGATGCTGGGAAAGATTGAAGGCAGGAGGAGAAGGGGAAGACAGACAACATCACCGACTCAATAGACATGAGTCTGAGCAAGCTCTGGGAGTTGGTGGTGGACAGGGAAGCCTGGCATGCTGCAGTCCATGGGGTCACCAAGAGTCTGACATGACTGCGTGACTGAACTGAACTGAACTGAATAGTACAAGAAACAGAAGAAGGTTGCTAGCTTCAGTGTTGGTATCTGTGGTCATTTAGCAGGACTGACAAATGTGAACAGCCAACATCATGGTTCCCATTGTCCCCAATCAGACCTCTGTTGTAAGACTCCCTATTAATTCCATGTGGTATATTTTCCAGACAGATCATGTCAAGTTGTGTGTAGATTACTAGGGCTGGGTTGACCACCAACAGACATAGAGTCAACACTGGCAAGGGTAGAAATTTCTCAGGTGAGAAAGGGCATGGTAACAGCATAGGGCTTAAAGTGTGAGGTCACCTGTAGCCAGCAGCAGAGGATCTGACTGTCCCTGGGTATTGTTCACATGGTGTTACCTGGTCTGGGAAAGGTTTAGGTCCACCTCTTCAGTGGACCAAAGTACATGGATGGTGGATAAGGTCAACTTTGTCTCAAGAAAGTGGTGGATAGTTTGTTTGGCTTATACTGGATGATGAACACGGGTTCAGGATGGTTTCACAACCATTAGTCCATGTCAGGTTCTCATCAGGATCATGAAGGATGTGGCTAAGCTCTGGGTCTTCTATGATAGAGAAAGGAAAAATGAAAGTACCAGGTGAATGTTTCTTTTCTGTACATGGCAATGCCTGGGCTCCCATGTCTGTGAAAACCAATAATTGGGTTGTGTCTGGTGGGAATTTGCTGACTGTGGCTCAGATCATGAACTCCTTATTGCTAAATTCAGACTTAAATTGAAGAAAGTAGGGAAAACCACTAGACCATTCAGATATGACCTAAATCATATCCCTTATGATTATACAGTGGAAGTGAGAAATAGATTTAAGGGACTAGATCTGATAGATAGAGTGCCTGATGAACTATGCACAGAGGTTTGTGACATTGTACAGGAGACAGGGATCAAGACCATCCCCATGGAAAAGAATTGCAAAAAAGCAAAATGGCTGTCTGAGGAGGCCTTACAAATAGCTGTGAAAAGAAAAGAAGCAAAAAGCAAAGGAGAAAAGGAAAGATATAAGCATCTGAATGCAGAGTTCCAAAGAATAGCAAGGAGAGATAAGAAAGCCTTCCTCAATGATCAATGCAAAGAAATAGAGGAAAACAACAGAATAGGAAAAACAAGAGATCTCTTCAAGAAAATTAGAGATTCCAAGGGAACATTTCATGCAAAGATGGGCTCGATAAAGGACAGAAATGGTATGGACCTAACAGAAGCAGAAGATATTAAGAAGAGGTGGCAAGAATACACAGAAGAACTGTACATAAAAGATCTTCACGACCAAGATAATCACGATGGCGTGATCACTGACCTAGAGCCAGACATCTTGGAATGTGAAGTCAAGAGGGCCTTAGAAAGCATCACTACGAACAAAGCTAGTGGAGGTGATGGAATTCCAGTTGAGCTATTTCAAATCCTGAAAGATGATGCTGTGAAGGTGCTGCACTCAATATGCCAGCAAATATGGAAAACTCAGCAGTGGCCACAGGACTGGAAAAGGTCAGTTTTCATTCCAATCCCAAAGAAAGGCAGTGCCAAAGAATGCTCAAATCCCATGGGCGGAGGAGCCTGGTGGACTGCAGTCCATGGGGTCGCAAAGAGTTGGACATGACTGAGCGACGTCACTCTCACTTTTCACTTTCATGCTTTGGAGAAGGAAATGGCAACCTATTCCAGTGTTCTTGCCTTGAGATTCCCAGGGAAGGGGGAGCCTGGTGGGCTGCTGTCTATGGGGTCGCACAGAGTCAGACACAACTGAAGCGACTTAGCAGCAGCAGCAGTCCATAGACAGCCCCTACCTGTTACTAATGGCTTTGAGGACATGCCATAGCAGGAAACTGAAAGGTGCGAATCCACATCCTTTTACTAACTTGGCTATGACAGGCCATAATCCTTGGGTGCTTTACTTTTAGTCAGTACCTCTCCCACGGGGTAAAGGAAGTATTCATTCCCACTGGCCAGAGCCCACCAGTAGCATAAACGCATTAGGCTTATTTTATGAGGTTATCTGCTGACTAAGGAAATCCATTTCAAAAATGGGAAAAGGAGACTCAGAGAGAACAACCAGGGCAGAAGCATTGTTTAGCAAAATAAAGTCAATTTTAAAAGCTCAGTAGAGAATTATCCCTTCAATTAATGCTCCTCCCAAGCTAGTCGTCTCCTGGGGGAATCCCTTTAATGCACCAGTCCCCCGCTTTTTTGTCACCGTAGATGGGTTTTGTGGAAGATAATTTTTCCACGGACGGGGGTGGTAGGAGGGATCATTTTAGGATGATTCAAATGCATTACATTGATTGTGTACTTTATTCCTATTTTTATTACATCAGCTTCACCTCAGATCATCAGGCATTAGAACCTGGAGGTTGAGGACCCCTGCTTTAAAATATGAGTGCTCCCTGGGTTTCGGAAGATGTGTCACCTATGTAAATCAGAGCCAAGCAATGTTGTTAATATTTTTGAGCCAACACTAGAGTGTATATGGTAAGAGGTCAGCTGCCTGCCAGAAGAGGCCTGCTTTGAGAACACTGGGTCCTGATGTGATGTCTGGTCCTTGGTACCGGCAGAGGTCAAGGCCAGACATGGAAGGTAAGGCTATCACTGAAGGAAAATCCTGGCCAGGTTGGACTGTAACTTTAGTAACTATATTAATTGCTATACAGATTTATCAGAGAGCATCTAATATCTCATGGCTCCTTATCCCTTGGGGTCCAATACAACCAACTTCTCTTTTTCATTTCAGAGTTCATGTTTAAAAGGGGACCTGGTGTTAAGTGGTTCATTTTGCCAAGGAAGGGGGCCATCACTCTATAGAAAGTGATTTTGAATTAGGCAAGGTAGGGTATTGAATGTACACTTAACAGGCATCACTTGACTCTGAGTTTGTCATTCATGAGCTTCTATTAAATCCAGGGCAGCTATGTCCTTTTGGATTGTCTGAGCATTAGACGTCACTGCCTGTAAAGAAGCTGACCCCCACCTCAAGAAACAACTTGGTGATCTCACGACTGAATTCAGCCCCCTCAAGACTTGGCTAATCACTACGCTGCATGACATCTGTGGTCTGAGAAGCCCATTCCATCAACCCCGGTTGATGGGATGCTAATGTCCTTTGAGAGTCTGCCAGGATTGAAGGTTGGATTTCCCTTACCAACGTGGGAGGTTGGGGTACTAGGCGCTTTCCTTTCACCAAACTGGGACTAGTTTACGAGTGTTAATAGCCTCAATAAGGAGGCCAGAGGTCCCCAAGCTGCGGGAGGAAATAAAGTTCAACTGGCAGATGTCTTTTTATCTTTTCTCTTCTAATCCTGTGTTGCCATGGCATGGCAACACTTGGTTCCACCTGAACTTAACTTTATTTCAAACTTTGACTTAGTTTTTCTAAAAGATGCTTCTGCCCTGATTGTTCTCTCTAAGACCATCTCTTTTCCCATTTTAGAATTTTCCTCAGGCAGCAGGTAACCTCATGAAACAAGCCTAAGGGTTTTATGGGGCTGGTGAGCATTGGCCAGTGGGAATAAGTTAACCTTCCTCTACCTGTGTAAGAAGTACTGACTAATCAGAAGGATTACGGCCTGTCATAGATGACTTAATGAAAGGATATGAATTCCCATCTTCAGTTCCCTGATATGGCCTGTGCTTAAAGCCACTACTAATGGGCAGATGTTGTCTATAGTCTACAAAGAGGTAAACAAGTCTGCTCCCTGTATTAGAGCCCCTCTACTGGGTGTTAACATTATGAATGTCATATCTTAGTGAAGGACATTCAAATAATACTAGTGAATGGTTTGAAGTCCTAGAATGGGCTAGCATGTTCCCTTTGCTAAATATGTCATAGGATGGTCGACTACAATTTGCCTTCCCCACTGTGGATCAATAGTACACCTTTTCTCAGTTGCCTATGGGGTACATGAATAGCTCTGTGATTGTACATAGGATTTGCTGTCTGGAACTAGGTGCCTGCTCTGTACCAGCAACTCCCATAGATACTTGGCTTTGGCACTATATTGATGTCATCCTCATCACTGGATCTGGCCGTGACTCTGTGTCACACACCATCACAACTGTGAGCAAACACCTCACTGAGAGGCTGGCAATTTCCCTCCATAAAGTACAAGGGGATGCCTGCTTTAAAATATGAGTCCTTCCTTGGATTAGGGAGGTGTGGGCACCTGTGTCAATCAGAGTCAGTCAGGATTGTTAATATTTTGGAGCCCACACAACAGTTCATGTGGTAAGTGGGTGACAGTCTGCTAAAAGAGGGCCGCTTTGAGAACACTGGGTCCTGATATGAGGGCAGCATAATGTGTGTGTGTGCAATTTATTATGTGTAAGGTTGTCTACATGCGTGAAGGAGTTTGTAACCATATTTGTATGTGTGATTGAATGTACATGTTTGCTTGCAAACAGCTTAAGGAGGAGTATGCTTATGTATATAAGTAAATTTATGAATGACACAGTGTACATGAGGCATATTCGAGTGTGTGAATGAATTCATAACTATTTTAATTTGAGAATATTTGTATGAATTTGTCCATGTGTCAGTGTGTCTATGAATGGGAGTAAATCTGTAAGCATGTTCATCTGAGTGAATGTGTAACTTGTAGATATATGTGAGCATGTCTGTGTATAAGAGTGAATTGAGCCTGTTCATATGTCAGTGTTAATGTGCTTTTGTGTGTTTATGTGTGTTTATGTGTATGAGTCAATTTGCAAGCATGTGCATGATGGTAGCATGTTTACCTCTGAGTGAATGTGTAACCATGTTGATTTGTGTGAGTTGTTAATGTGTACATCTATTTATGAATCGATGCATGCATGTATGTGTGAATGGTGATCATATACATGTACATGACTGTTACAGAGTGTACTTGTGAGTCCGTGATCAGGTTCACTGTGTGTATATGTGCACATGTTCCTGTGTGTCTGCAAATGACCATGTGAGTATATACATCGGATGGTGTTCCTGTGTTCAAATGAAAATGTAAGCATATCATGCATGTTCATGACTATGAATGAATGTCTCCTTTGTATTTGTGATTTTCTACATTTGTGTTTGAGTAAATGTACAAACATTTTTTGTAGAATGTTTGGAGAAGGCAATGGCAAGCCACTCCAGTACTCTTGCCTAGAAAATCGCATGGACAGAGGAGCCTGGTGGGCTGCAGTCCATGGGGTCGCTACGAGTCAGACATGACTGAGCAACTTCACTTTCACTTTCCACTTTCACACATTGGAGAAGGAAATGGCAACACACTCCAGTGTTCTTGCCTGGAGAATCCCAGGGACAGCGGAGCCTGGTCAGCTGCCGTCTATGGGGTCGCAGAGTTGGACACGACTGAAGCGACTTAGCAGCAGCAAATGTACAAACAAGACTATCAATATACACACAGACATAACTATGTGTGTATATTATTGAAATGAAAGTTTAAATGATTTTAGGAACACATGTGTGTGTTCAGTTCAGTTCAGTCGCTCAGTCGTGTCCAACACTTTGCGACCCCATCAATCACAGCACGCCAGGCCTCCCTGTCCATCACCAACTTCCAGAGTTCCCTCAAACTCATGTCCATCGAGTTGGTGATGCCATCCAGCCATCTCATTCTCTGTCATCCCCTTCTCCTCCTGCCCCCAATCCGTCCCAGCATCAGAGTCTTTTCCAGTGAGTCAACTCGTTGCATGAGGTGGCCAAAGTATTGCAGTTTCAGCTTTAGCATCAGTCCTTCCAATGAGCAGCCAGGATTGATATTCTCTAGAATGGACTGGTTGGACCTCTTTGCAGTCCAAGGGACTCTCAAGAGTCTTCTCCAACACCACAGTTCAAAAGCATCAATTCTTCGGCGATCAGCTTTCTTCACAGTCCAACTCTCACATCCATACATGACCACTGGAAAAACCATAGCCTTGACTAGACGGACCTTGGTTGGCAAAGTAATGTCTCTGCTCTTTAATATGCTGTCTAGGCTGGTCATAACTTTCCTTCCAAGGAGTAAGCGTCTTTTAATTTCATGGCTGCAATCAGCATCCGCAGTGAGTGTGTTAGTGAATATATGAGCATGCTTGTGTGTGTAGGTGCATGGTAAACTATGTGTTCTTTTCTGTGAGTGAATGTGATTATGTTTGTGAATGACCTAATGTGTGCTCCTTATGTGGAAGTGATAATTTCAGTGTGTCTATGTGCAACTGTGAGTGAATGTGTGTTTGTGTGTTTGTTTGTGAGAGATTGAATGAATATGATCCTGGCTAAATGTGAATGTGTGATCATGTCCATGTATGTGCATGAGTGTTTTTGGGCTGTGCGTGAATGTGTAAATGCACATGTGTGTGTGTTTATGAGCATGCAGACTATGTGAGTATGTCAGAGTGTTCGTGTTTGTGAACTTGCCATGCATGACTTATTTATGTTAGCACGTGGTTTTAAAAATAAATGTGAGACCATGTCTATGTCAGTGTGTGTGAGTGGATGTAGGGACTGAGTATGGGTGAGTGTATAATTTTTGTAAGTCCATGAGAAAGTGCATGTTTATGTGGGAATGTGAGTGAAAGTGGAGGTCTACAGCTGTTAGTGACATAATGGCTGAGCACATTTGTGTGTCTGGGAATGTTCATGTTTAAGTAGGTTCATGTGTGAGTGAATGTCTGAGTATGCTTGTGTGTGTGGGCATGAACCTATGAAAATGAAAGTGTGGAGATGTTTTGTGTTTTGAGCATTTTCATCTGCTAGTGTTTTAGTTTGTATTTGTGAATACATGAATTTGTGTGTTCATTCATATCTTAGTGTGCGAGCATGTACATAAATGTGATGGCATTCATGTGTGGATTAAATTATGAACACTCATGCGTGAATGAATATAGAAGCAGTTTTATGTGAGGATGTTCATGCCAGTTTAATGTTAACATCTTAGTTTACATGACTGTGTGAATATCCTGTGATTGGTTGTGAATGTACATATGTGTGAAGGAATATGTGTGCATACTTGAACATCTAATCACGTTAATGTGATCGTGCTCATTTGTGTGAATGAATGTAAGAATGTGCTCCTATGTGTGATTGAATGCATGAGTGTATTCCTGGGGAGTGATTATCCGTCTGTAGGTGTACGTTCATGTGCAAGTGGGAATGAATGTATGATTTACTGTGTCTTTGTGTGTAAGAGAATATCATAGTGTTCATATATGTGAATACATGTGTGAGTGTGAATGTATGTGAGTGTGTCAGTATGCAAGTGACTGTGAGAGTAGGTCACTGTGTCTGCCAGTGTATAAGCATGTTCTTGTATGTGACTGAGTTTATATACATGTACATGTGTGCATGTTCATTCATATGAATATGTAAACTTGACGTCTGAGTGATTTGCAAGTGTATATATGAGTATATTTGTTTCAATGAATATACAAGTATGTCAGTGTGTGAGCTTACTTGTGTGTGACTGAGTGTGAGTATATTAGACCCTTTGTGTGAATGTACCAGCATGTTTGTCTGAAAAATGTGCAAGTGTGTCCATACGTGTGAGCATGTTGAAAAGGAAATGAAAAGCATGTCTTAGTCTGTTCAGGAGTCAATGTGCAAGAATGTGTGTGTTCATATGAGACATATGAGTGTGTCTTATATGTGACTAACTTTGTGAACATATTCATGTGAATGAGAGAATATATGCATTTGCGGTAGCATATATGTATCTACATGTATGTGAGAATTGAAGATGTTTCTGTTAGTAAATGTGTGAATGTGTCTTCATATGATCATAAACTTGTTTTAGTGAATTTGTAAGCATGGGTATGAGTGGCAGCTACTATGTGTATGTGAGAGAACATAGAGATGTTTGTACATGAGTATGTAAATATGGGAATAAGACTAGACATGTGATTTGTATAAATCATTAAACATAAGAGTATATATGTGACTGACTTTATAAATATGTGTGTGGTATTGAATGTATTAGCATTTGAGTGTGTGATCATGTTGAGATGGGGATGCCCATGTGTGTGACTGAATGAATGTCTCTGTATGTCTTATATACATTAATAAGAGAAAGTGTCAATGTGCGAACATGAGCATGTTTGAATGTGTCCTCTGTGTGTGAATGAATTTGTGGGTATGTTCATGTGAGCAAATAAATGTGTGAACAATCTGTGGGACTGAATGTATGAACATGTGGATGTAAGTGTGTCTATTTGTGTTAGCAAATTTGTAAGCATGTTGTGAGTGAATGGGGGTTCATCTTATAAGCATGTTCATATGTGAGTGTATTTATATTGTGATTGTGTAAGCATTTGTAAGTGTGAACAGGTCCATGTTCAAGTGAAAACCTGAGCATGCTCCTTTTGTGTTGTTATTTTGTGGAAGCTGATATCTTGAGTCTGTACATGTACAAACCACTCTGTCTAGTGTGTTACTGATTTTGTGAGTATGTTCATGTGAGTAAATGAACATATTATCGTGCTCATGTGTGTGAATTTTTGAGCATGCTTGTGTGAGTGATTTCTTTGCATTGATCACTGAGGAAGGCTTTCTTTTCTCTCCTTGCTATTCTTTGGAACTCTGCATTCAGATGCTTATATCTTTCTTTTTCTCCTTTGCTTTTCGCTTCTCTTCTTTTCACAACTATTTGTAAGGCCTCCTCAGACAGCCATTTTGCTTTTTTGCATTTCTTTTCCATGGGGATGGTCTTGGTCCCTGTCTCCTGTGCAATGTGATGAACCTCCAACCAGAGTTCATCAGGCACTCTATCAGATCTAGTCCCTTAAATCTATTTCTCACTTCCACTGTATAATCATAAGGGATTTGATTTAGGTCATATCTGAATGGTCTAGTGGTTTTCCCTACTTCCTTCAATTTAAGTCTGAATTTAACAATAAGGAGTTCATGATCTGAGCCACAGTCAGCTCCTGGTCTTGTTTTTGCTAACTGTATACAGCTTCTCCATCTTTGGCTGCAAAGAATATAATCAATCTGATTTCGGTGTTGACCATCTGGTGATGTCCATGTGTAGAGTCTTCTCTTGTGTTGTTGGAAGAGGGTGTTTGCTATGACCAGTGCGTTCTCTTGACAAAACTCTATTAGCCTTTGCCCTGCTTCATTCCGTGCTCCAAGGCCAAATTTGCCTGTTACTCCAGATGTTTCTTGACTTCCTACTTTTGCATTCCAGTGCCCTATAATGAAAAGGACATATTTTTTGGGTGTTAGTTCTAAAAGGTCTTGTAGGTCTTCATAGAACCGTTCAATTTCGGCTTCTTCAGTGTTACTGGTTGGGGCATAGGCCTGGATTACTGTAATATTGAATGGTTTGCCTTGGAAATGAACAGAAATCATTCTGTCGTTTTTAAGATTGCATCCAAGTACTGCATTTCAGACTCTTTTGTTGACCATGATGGCTACTCCATTTCTTCTAAGGGATTCCTGCCCACAGTAGTAGATATAATGGTCATCTGAGTTAAATTCACCCATTCCAGTCCATTTTAATTCACTGATTCCTAGAATGTCGACGTTCACTCTTGCCATCTCCTGTTTGACCACTTCCAATTTGCCTTGATTCATGGACCTAACATTCCAGATTCCTATGCAATATTGCTCTTTACAGCACTGGACCTTGCTTCTATCACCAGTCACATCCACAACTAGGTATTGGTTTTGCTTTTGCTCCATCCCTTTATTCCTTCTAGAGTTATTTCTCCACTGAGCTCCAGTAGCATACTGGGAACCTACCGACCTGGGGAATTCCTCATTCAGTAGCCTGTCATTTTGCCCTTTGATACTGTTCATGGGGTTCTCAAGGCAAGTATACTGAAATGGTTTGCCATTCCCTTCTTCAGTGGACCACATTCGGCTGTGGTCCACGTGATGCAAAGAAATAGAGGAAAACAACAGAATAGGAAAAACGAGAGACCTCTTCAAGAAAATTAGAGATTCCAAGGGAACATTTCATGCAAAGATGGGCTCGATAAAGGACAGAGATGGTATGGACCTCACAGAAGCAGAAGATATTAAGAAGAGTTGGCAAGAATACACAGAAGAACTGTACAAAAAAGATCTTCACGACCAAGATAGTCACGATAACGTGATCACTGACCTAGAGCCAGACATCTTGGAATGTGAAGTCAAGTGGGCCTTAGAAAGCATCACTACAAACAAAGCTAGTGGAGGTGATGGAATTCCAGTTGAGCTATTTCAAGTCTTGAAAGATGATGCTGTGAAAGTGCTGCACTCAATATGCCAGCAGATTTGGAAAACTCAGCAGTGGCCACAGGACTGGAAAAGGTCAGTCTTCATTCCAATCCCAAAGAAAGGCAATGCCAAAGAATGCTCAAACTACCGCACAATTGCACTCATCTCACACACTAGTAAAGTCGTGCTCAAAATTCTCCAAGCCAGGCTTCAGCAATATGTGAACCGTGAACTCCCAGATGTTCAGGCAGGTTTTAGAAAAGGCAGAGGCACCAGAGATCAAATTGCCAACATCCGCTGGATCATGGAGAAAGCAAGAGAGTTCCAGAAAAACATCTATTTCTGTTTCATTGACTATTCCAAAGCCTTTGACTGTGTGGATCACAATAAACTGTGGAACATTCTGAAAGAGATGGGAATACCAGACCACCTGACCTGCCTCTTGAGAAACCTGTATGCAGGTCAGGAAGCAACAGTCAGAATTGTACATGGAACAACAGACTGGTTCCAAATAGGAAAAGGAGTATGTCAAGGTTGTATATCGTCACCCTGCTTATTTAACTTATATGCAGAGTACATCATGAGGAACACTGGACTGGAAGAAGCACGAGCTGGAATCAAGATTGCCGGGAGAAATATCAATAATCTCAGATATGCTGATGACACTACCCTTATGGGAGAAAGTGAAGAGGAACTCAAAAGCCTCTTGATGAAAGTGAAAGAGGAGAGTGAAAAGGTTGGCTTGAAGCTCAACATTCAGAAAACAAAGATCATGGCATCTGGTCCCATCACTTCATGGGAAATAGATGGGGAAACAGTGGAAACAGTGTCAGACTTTATTTTTTGGGGGCCTCCAAAATCACTGCAGATGCTGATTGCAGCCATGAAATTAAAAGACGCTTACTCCTTGGAAGGAAAGTGATGACCAACCTTGATAGTATATTAAAAAGCAGAGACATTACTTTGCCAACAAAGGTCTGTCTAGTCAAGGCTATGGTTTTTCCTGTGGTCATGTATGGATGTGAGAGTTTGACTGTGAAGAAAGCTGATAGCTGAAGAATTGATGCTTTTGAACTGTGGTGCTGGAGAAGACTCTTGAGAGTCCCTTGGACTGCAAGGAGATCCAACCAGTCCATTCTAAAGGAGATCAGTCCTGGGTGTTCATTGGAAGGACTGATGCTAAAGCTGAAACTGCAATACTTTGGCCACCTCATGCGACGAGTTGACTCACTGGAAAAGACTCTGATGCTGGGAAAGGTTGGGGGCGGGAGGAGAAGGGGACGACAGAGAATGAGATGGCTGGATGGCATCACTGACTCGATGGACATGAGTTTGGGTGAACTCTGGGAGTTGGTGATGGACAGGGAGGCCTGGTGTGCTGTGATTCGTGGGGTCGCGGAAAGTCGGACACAACTGAGCGACTGAACTGAACTGAACTGTGTGAGTAATTATATGAGATTGTGTGTGTGCCTATGAGTTAATCTATAACTATGCCCTTTTCAGTGAGTGAATTGTGAGCATGCTATCATTAGTGACAATGTGCATGTTTATTACAATTTTGTGTTTGAGTAAATTCATAAGTTCACTTGTATGTTTGAACACACATATATGTATGAATGAATGGTAATCAAGTTTTACATTTAATATGTTGATATGCATCTGTGACAAGGTATGTGAATAAGTTGTAGTGATTATATGTCTGTGTTCAAGTGAATTTTAAATGGTGTTTGTGTTTGTAATTGAATATGAGAATGTGAACATAAATTAAATATCACACATGAGTAAATATATGTGTTGATAGATATGAGTCAAAGAGTATTTGGTTAATATGAGCATAGGTATGAGTCAATTAGTATTTGGTTAATATGAGCATATTTGGGTGAATAAATGTATGAGCATTCCATCTGTGTAGCCATGTTGGTTGAAGTATATTTGTTTGTTTGAGTGAGAGAATGAGCATGTGTATGTGAGTACATAAGTGTATCCACCAGTGTGAGTAAACCTCTGAGCACGACCATGCCAGTGACTAAATATGTATAAATATAAGAAACTGATATGGGAGCCTATTCATACATAAGTGTGTTGTTTTTAGTATATTCAAGCACTTAATACATATTTGTACATATTCATGCTTATGAATAAATTTGTAAATTTCTACATGGATGTTAGTTTGTTCATTGTGGATGAACTGTGTCAGTATACTAGCTTGAATGAGGTAGCTAATGTTTGAATAAACTTACGAGTGAACATGCAAGCAAATACTTGTACGTGTGTGTGTATATCTATGAGCTTCATGAGTGTGAAAATGTTTATTTCTAATTGAATGGGTGTATTCCTGTTGTGTTCATTTGCATGTGTGAAGGATTTGAGAGTATCCGTATGTGCAGAATCTATGCAAGTAAGCATATACTAGTATGACTTTATGTTGGAATAAATTTATGATCATGTTTTTCTGAGTGAATAGATGTTTCAGCATTTTTATGTCTATAAGTGAATCTTGCAAGTGTGTTTATTCATGTGAGATTCTTAATGAAAGAATATATTTCTGTGAGTGAATATGTGTGTGTTTGGAATCATGTAGATTTGCAAGTGAATCTGTAAGAATGTTGTTGTTTGTGTTTACATACATGTGAGAGCATACGTGTGTACACATGACATATGAATGGGTTATGTATGAGTGGTATTGTAACCATGTTCTTCTAAGTGAATTTGTGTGTCAGAGTGAATAAATGTGTGAACATATTTTATAGAGTGTCACAGAGTATACGTATAAGTTTGTTCATGCCTGTGAGTGAATATACTAACATTATTTGTGAGATAATTTTGTAATGTATGGGTATATTTGATGATGTGAGTGAATGCGTATGCAACTGAATGTATGAGTATGTAATATGTGAGAATAATAATTTCTGGAGAGAATGTATACCTTTATATGTGGGACTAGGTAATCTGGAGAGTTAAAATATAAATATATTTACATATTGACTATGACTATATATGTGATCAAGTTAATATGAGTGACTATGGAACATCAGCATATGTTTATATGTGTCTATGAGTGAGAGTAAATTTGTTTGATATTAGAACTGAATAACTGTACAAGCATGTCCTTATCTGAGAGTATTAATATGTGACTGACTCTGTGATCATATTCATATGTATGAGGGATAAAATGTGTTTATGTGTGACTATATGTCTAAAGATATTAACAGTTAATTGTGTGAGAAGCTTGATAAAATGAAAATACGTTTGTATGTAACTATGTATTTTGTTTGTGAGTAGGTTAGTGCATGTGAATAACTGAATATGTAGATATGTACATGTATGAAAATACACATCTGCCAGGGTGTAAGTGATCTGAGAAAACTCATGCAACTGGAATGATGTGTGAACATGCACATATATGTGAGTCTGTTTGTATGAATTCTTGAGTATCTTACTGTGTAAGTGAATGGTGCACATATTTGTATACATAAGCATGTTAATAGAACACTGAAAATGACATGTGTAAAAATAATGTTATATGAGAGTAGCTATGTATGTGAATGAATCTGTAGCATGTTTGTGTGTGAGACTGTTGAGTGTGTGAGCACATTAATATCAAGTATACTAGTGTGTGAGCAAATGTGTCAATGTGTGTGACTATGTTAAAGTATGTGTGTGTGAGAATGTGAGCGTCTCAATGTATGAGAGAATATGTGAATGACTGTATATATGATCATATTTTGCAGATGAGTGAGTGATCACTGTCATATATGTAAACATGAAAGTTTGAGTATCTGTATTTATGTGTGTCCGTGAATTTCTGAACGTGTGAAAATACATGTCCATGAGTTTGAGCATGTTGGTGTGAGACAGGGAATGTGTAAGTATCTCCTGGTTATGAATAAATGTGTATGCTAATTCATATGTGATTTTGTTAATATGAGTTCACAGGGTTGCAAAGAGTCAGACACAACAGGGTGATGGATACTTCAATTCAGCTGTCAATCTGGATGGAGAAACTCCCACACAGAGTGGTTAGATTTCTCCATGGAACTAATTATGTTTTCCTGAGAACTGTCTTTGCTGTCACACCCGAAGCTATGATTGTTTCCTGTAGGCAGTAAGCCTTTCAGCTGTTGAAAAGCCCACTCCCACTGAGTGTGATGTAACCTGGAAGTTGGTAATAGAATACAGTTTAGAAAAGAACTCTCAAACTCAGTGAAGCTCCTGACTCTTTAGACATGCCTTGACTTGGGGATTATGCTGCATACATTCCTTTCCATGTATATATACTGTGAGTGTACAGATTTAAAATATAAGTTCAGAAACAGGGAGGGAATTCATGGTAAGTTGTCTTTGTTCACTTCTTGCAATTTTTTCCAGTGCAAGCTTCAATAAATGGGACTTGTACTAGAGAGGAAAAAAATCATTATAACTGATAAGAAAAAAAACCAATACTTGTAAAGGTATACATTTTGGCAGGGTTTACATTCATCATTATGCCAGGGATTAGTAAGAGCTATATAAAAGTGAAAGTGTTGGTCGCTCAGTTGTCTCTGACTCTTTGTGACCCCATGGACTGTAGCCCACCAGGCTCCTCTGTCCATAGTAGTTTCCAGGCAAGAATACTGGAGTGGGTTGCATTGCCTTTGCTAGGGGATCTTCCTGACCCAGGGATTAAACCTGGGTCTCTTGTATTGCAGGCAGGTTCTTTACCATCTGAGCCAACTTTATCTAACTGTAATCCCATAGACTTTGTTAATATGGCTCTGTATTACAGCACTTTTAAAATGACTGCACCGATCACAAGCCTCCTGGCTTTAATACTGGGTGCATACTACCTCTGGTATAAGACTCAAGAGACAGCAGTTCTATGTGGTTAATAGCACTACTTAATAACAGTGTGTTTCATCTGATCTGAGGTCAAAATTGGCCCTAAGGGTTTACAAGGCATCTGTGAGTCACAAGCTGTATCTAAAGCATTTGACTTAGCCATAATGAGTGTTGCTAGTAGTAGAAGAGACAGGAGAAGGTTACTAACCTGTGTTGGTATCTGTGATCATGACAGTAGGACTGACCAACCTGAATAAAGAACAGCATGGTTTCCATTGTTCCCAATGTGACCTGTGTGATAAGACTCTCTGTTATGTGTACGTGGTATAGTCTCCAGACAGACCTTATCAACAGCAGTGTGTTCTTCTAGCCCTGGAAGAACCATCAACAGATATGGAGTCAACACTGGCAAGGATAGGAACTTCTCAAGTGACAAGGGGCATGATAACAGGGTATGGCTTAAAGTCACCTGTAGCCTGCAGTAGGGGACCTGATTGTTCCTAGGTAATGTTCACATGGTGTTACCTGGTCAGGGAGAGATTTAGGTCCCTCTCTTGGCATCCATGTTGCCTTAAGCAGACCAAAGTACATAGATGGTAGATAAGGTTACCTCTTTCTCCAGAAAGTGGTAGTTACTTTGCTTGGCTTATACTGGATGATGATGAACACAGGCTCAGGATGGTTTCACAGTCATTAGTCCATGTCAGGCTCTCATCAGTATCAAGAAGTAGGTGTCTGAGCTCTGGGTTTTCTATGAGGGAGACAGGAAAGATGAAAGTACCAGGTGAATGTTTCTTTTCTATGCATAGCAGTATCTGGGTTTCCATGTCTATGAAATCAATAATTGGATTGTGTCTGGTGTGGATGTGTACACCAGCAGAGATAGAAATATTTCTGTAGGAGGGCTCCTCATTTGTTGTGAATTTAAGTATGGTGTAGTTTTGCCATAGGGACATGAATTTAATGTAATCTAAAACTTTGGCCACCTCATGCGACGAGTTGACTCACTGGAAGACTCTGATGCTGGGAGGGATTGGGGGCGGGAGGAGAAGGGGACGACAGAGAATGAGATGGCTGGATGGCATCACCAGCTCGATGGACATGAGTTTGAATGAACTCCGGGAGTTGGTGATGGACAGGGAGGCCTGGCGTGCTGTGATTCATGGGGTCGTAAAGAGTCGGACATGACTGAGCGACTGAACTGAACTGAACTGAACTGAAACCATGGGCTCGGAGAAGGCACTGGCAACCCACTCCAGTACTCTTGCCTGGAAAATCCCATGGACGGAGGAGCCTGGTAGGCTGCAGTCCATGGGGTCGCGAAGAGTTGGACACAACTGAGTGCCTTCACTTTCACTTTTCACTTTCATGCATTGGAGAAGGAAATGGCAACCCACTCCAGTGTTCTTGCCTGGAGAATCCTGGGGGTGGGAGAGCCTGGTGGGCTGCTGTCTATGGTGTTGCACAGAGTTGGACACGACTGAAGCGAATTCGCAGCAGCAGCAGCAGCAAACCGTGGGCTGTATTTCTGACCACTTGAAAGACCACTGCTCTTCAATTTCTCTCACTAGCCCTTAATTTTATTTAAAGCCCATTATGTCTATCGAGGATACCTGCTACTGGAGGATGATAGGACAGATAAAAATCCAAAGCAATGTTTTCGTGCAATGCCCCTAGTTATTGTGCTTTAGAGTGATGTGGGAACTTGGGTTTACTATATCACTTGTATGGTAGTCCCAAGGGCTGTAAAAGCTATTTTTTTAACCTGTCAATAACATTAGGGGAAGTTGGTGCCTTGCATGGATAAACTATTGGAAGACTTGCATAGAAGGCCAGGAGCACCAAGCTGAGCTCCACGTGCTATACAGCAGCTCTGCACTAGCTATCTACTTTACACATATTAGTACATATATGTCAACCCTACACACCCAATTCATCTCACCCTCTCCTTCCTGCCCCACAAGTCTGTTCTCTATGTCAATATCTCTATTCCTGCCCTGCAAGCAGGTTTATCACTACCATTTTTCTAGATTTCATATATATGTGTTAATAGATGGTATTTATGTTTCTCTTTATTACTTACTTCACTCTGTAGAACAGGTTCTAGGTTCATCCATCTGAGATTGATGCCCTGTGGTAACCTAAAGTGGTGGGATAGGTGAAGGTTAGGAGAAAGGCTCAAGAGAGACAGAATACATATATATTTATGCCTGATTCATGTTGTTGTGTGGCAGAAACCAACACAACATTGTAAGGTAATTATCCTCCAGTTAAAAATATATTTACAAAATGATTCAAAACTGGAATATAAAACAGTGAATTCTAAAATTCAAAAATAAAATAGTTTGGAATTAACATATACACGCTGCTGCTGCTGCTAAGTCGCTTCAGTCATGTCTGACTCTGTGCAACCCCACAGACGGCAGCCCACCAGGCTCCCCGGTCCATGGGATTCTCCAGGCAAGAACACTGGAGTAGGTTGCCATTTCCTTCTCCAATGCATGAAATTGGAAAGTGAAAAGTGAAAGTGAAGTCGCTCAGTCGAGTCTGACTCTTAGTGACCCCATGGACTGCAGCCCACCAGGCTCCTCTGTCCATAGGATTTTCCAGTACTGTATATAAATAGATAACCAACAAGGACCTATTATATAGCAGAGTGAACTATACTCAACATTTTATAGTAATCTATAAGGAAAAGGAATCTGAAAAAGAACATATATACACTTATATGCAACTGAATCTATAAATATATATGTGTGTGTGTGTGTGTGTGTGTGTGTATATATATATATATATATATATGAATCTCTTTGTGCACCTGAAGCAAACACAACATTGGTACTTCAAGAAAAGTATAAATAACATAAAAACTACATTAAAAGTATAAAATCTTCAGAATTATACACATGATTAATTAAACATTAATAAAACAAAGGTGTGGAGGTTATAGCGATTAACTTCAGTGGCAGGGAATGTGGCTAATTCCTCATGGAGTTGCAACACTGTAGTAGGCCAGGTTTAGATCAATCCAGTAGATATGGTACTATTTGAATACAGACCTCTGATGGTACAGGAGGCGCTTCTGCTATTACCAAGGGCACAACAGGAATCTCAATCTATAGGGTAACTGGCTCTGCTCAAGTGAAGACCTGAGTTTCAATAAGGGCTCAGTGTACCTGCAGATATTGCCTCTCTACATGGTACATGGAGGCTCAGTACCCCTAATCCCTGCATCACTCAAGGGTAAACTACATTAGAATATTTGAATGAATGAATTTTTGAGAATGTATGTGAGTCAGTGTGTGAGCTGTTTGGTGAATGTGAACCCATTCCTACTTCTGAGCACATTAATGTGGATGTGAATGAATATGAGTGTATGTATGTAAGCATGACTATGATTGAATTTCCCAGCACATTCAAGTGAATGTCTGAGCAATTAATGTGAGCGAATGAGTGTGTTAACATGTTTGTGCAAGTGAATGTAAACTTGTACATGTATATAAGCCCATGTGAGAGTGACTGTGGGTGCCTATTCAAATATGAATTTGAAGGTTGAAAGTGAATGGGACTTTTCATCTGGATGAGTGAATCTTTACCCATGGGCATGAATGTTAGCATATTCATGTGTGTGTGAGTATGTGAAAGTAGAATATATTTATGTGATTTAATGTGCAAGTATGTGCATATCAGTATATTAGAGCATCTCTACATGTGTGTTAATGTGTGAACTTCATGGCAAGTGTGAGCATATTCATCTGTAGACATGTGAGTATGATGCTCTTTGTGAGTATACTGTACCTGGGTAAATGTATGAGTATGTCACTGGGAGCACAGAGCAGTGTGTGTGTGTGTGTGTGTGTGTGTGTGTGTGTGTGTGTGAATATGCATGAGAAGGCTTGACAGAATGCATGTATAAGCACATTTTCATGAGTGAGTGTGTAACTGTTCATTTGTGTAAGTTTGTTCATATGTGAGTGTATTTTGGTGAAGACTGTAGGAGAATGTGCTTTTGAGTTTATGTGAGTACATCTGTGTGTGAAAGTATGAGCTTTGTGATGCCTTGGAGAAAATCTGTGTTCAAGAATACACAGAAATATTGCTGTTTATGAGCATATTAATATGCACTTAAAAGGGAATCTGTTGCCAGCATATATGAGTGTCTGTGCAGCAATTTGCAAGCATGTTCACGTGTTAGTAGACATGTGAGCCTTTTGTGTGAGTGAATGTGTATGATTATATATCTGTGTGTATGCAAATGGATAAATTTATGAATATGTAAGGGATTAGTGCCCTGACAAGAAGAAGAAAGGACACTAGAACACTCTCCATCTCTCTGACACGAGTGCACACAGGAAGAAGGCGGTCACCAATAAGCCAGGAACAGAGCTTTCATCAGGAACCAAAATGGGCAGCACATTGGTTTTAGACTTCCCTGCCTCCACAAGTATAGGAAATAAGAATCTGTCATTGCCACTCAGTCTATGCGATATTTGTTAATGAGAGCCAGAACTAAGGACATCCCTGGTGGCACAGTGATAAAGGACCCAACTGCAAATGCCAGAGATGTGGGTTCAATCCCTGGGTCAGAAGGATTCCCTGGAGGAGGAAATGGCAATCCACTCGAGTATTCTTGCCTTGGAAATCCCATGGACAGAGGAGTCTGGTGGGCTACTGTGCATAGGTTGCAAAAGAGTCGGATACGACTTAGTGACTAAACAACAACAACCAGAACTAAAGACAAGAAACCTCCAGATAAGGTGCTTGAATCTTTCCAGTGATTACTTCAGCTCTATATTCCATCACTGACTTCTCTGATGAGCTCAGGCAGCAAGAAAACAATGGAGGTAACCACTGCTGATCCCGAAGAAACGGATTCATTGGCTTCGTGGTGGTTTGAGTTTTGGGTTCTTTGACATTTCTCATATCTGCTCTAGAAATCTCAATTTAGGCTAGATTTTATTTGACAGCTAAAGTCATCACAAATTCTTGACATAATCAGGCTTGAATTACAAAGATCATGCTGATTGCAGTGTGCTGAAAGGACTAGAGGGACCAACACTAATATCAGGGAGGAGAGAAGTTAGGACGTTGTTGCAGTAATCCAGGAGGAAGATGACTATGACCTGGTCTGGGGGTGGCTCATGATCAGTGGAGACATATGTACAGAGGTGGGATGTTTTCTGGAGGGAGAACCAATAAAACCCAGTAGGAGTTGAAGACTTGAGGGCAGAGGGGTGAGCAAATTGGTTGGGGTAGGTGAGGTAGATAAGACAGATCATGTGTTCAGTTTTTAACAAACTCAACAGAGTGAGAAGCCAGGGTTCGCATGCCACAAATAAAGATCCCACATGCCACAACTAAAAGGATCCCACCACAAATGATTCTGCATGCTGAAACAATGATCCCACGTTTGCAACAAAGATGCCATATACCTCAACTAAAAGATCCCTCATGCCACAACTAAAAAGATCCCACATGCCCCAGATAAAAATCCCACATGTTGCAACTAAAGATCTCACATTCCACAAAAAAAGATCCCGCGTGATGCAACTGAAAGATCCTGTGTGCCACAACAAAGAAACTGCATGCCACAACAAAGATCCCACATGCCACAACTAAAGATCCTACATGCTACAACTAAAAGATCCTGAATGCCTTTACAAATACCCCACATGCCAGAACTAAAGGATTCCCCATGCCAGAACTAAAGACCTACATGCTGCAACAAACATCCCACATGCCACAATTAAAAGATCCTGCATGCCACAACAAAGAAACCACGTGACACAAGTAAAAGATCCCATGGACCACAAATAAAGATCCCACACACCACAACTAATGATCCCTGTAAATCCACTATACTTCAACCAAAGAGCCCTCAAGTGTGTAGAAGTGGCTTATCTCCAATATATGGACTCAGAAGGACACAATGTACTCTCTGCACCCTGTCTAAAACCTTCAGAACCATTTTCATTGGCACAGTTTTTGCTGAAACAGAGAAGTCACTGGTCATCAGTAAATGTCACATTTTCCAGAGAACGAACAGCAGAGAACACCCTAGCTGACACCTTTCCAAGGCCATGCCTTCTCTGGCACACATGTAGATGTGTATAGTCATAAGTGTATACATTCTTTACCCAGCCCACTTTTCTCCCTATGGTGATACAGCCAGAAGCACGTGGTGAGGAAGCCTCCTCCTCCTCCTCCTCCCCAGCTTTTATCCAGATGGGACACAAAGCATGGATCCATGTCACCAGGAAGGATGAGGGACTGGGGTAGAGGGGGCAGGCATTTTGGCAAGTGGTGAGGAGAGGAAGCATACAGAGGGCAGCTCAGAGAAGCATTACTTCACCCCCTCCCCAAAGAGCTCCATCTTGGAATCAGCATGGATACAGCTCTCCATGTTGGTGGGCATCCATCCAGGGGCAGCTGATTGCACCAGGAAAAGTAATCTTCCACCTTCAGTGCCCTCCTGAGCTGAGCTAACCAGTCTACATTCTCCAGCACAAAGTCACATTATCTGAGCTGGGACTGACATTCTGCTGTTGTATCCATGTCAACCTTTATCTTGTATACCTCAATTTTTAGGGCTAGCAAATGGCTTGACACTGAGAGAGAACCTTCTGGTCCTTGCCCAACAAAATCATTTCAGATTTTTTAGGTCTCAAGGGTGTCTTCTCAATGACATTCATTCTGGAAGCTGGCATTTCTCTCATTAATCACGTGCTTTCAGACTAGAGGTGTCTTGGGTGAGTATAGGCAAGTACGCATCCTGATCTCTGCAGAGCACTGGTCTATCCAAAGCTTTCTGATGTGCTCACCCAAGACATCTGGGACCGTCAGGAGAGATGTATCCTCCCAAAGGGCATTGGAATGGGAACAGGCCCTAAGCATCACTGTGATCCTATAATGACCAAGGGGTATCAGTTGCTGCAATCTATTTGTGTCTGTTCAATCTATATTCTATAAATAAGTCAAAACAAGTAATGAATTAGTGACTACTAGAACATTGCTCCCAGGGTTATGAAAGGACTAGGTTCCTGTGAGCCTCTGGTCACAACATTTTCATCAATCAGTCAATATATAAACTTCTTCTATTGCTGTTTCTGTCTAATGTTACAACTTAAGCCAATTAGAATCCCAGAACTTACTAAAATAACTTACATTAGCAAAGCAATAAAACCTTCCAAAAAGATTCTAGAATCTGCCCAAGTCTGAATCAATGGACACTCCCCATTAGTGTCTCCAGAGGTTCCTTCATTGTTGAGGCTTTAGTAACCTCTGCCTATGCCCCCTGGCATCTCTGGACCACCCATGACAGCTATGAGTTGCCCACAGTCCACTGATGCAAGAAACTGCCCTTCTTGGCCTTGTACTACAAACCATTAGAGTGGCAACTATTGGCCACATACCGAGCCACTCTCAAAATAGAGGTTCTCAGAGACCCTGAGCCTGTGACACTCTGTACCCAATTGCCCAGCATGTTTTGGATCATGGAACCAACACTCCAAAACCTCAGCACAATTACTGAGGCCTCCCTGATACAAGAGAGTTTTCTGGGATATCTTTCTCACAAAATGCCTGGTCTCATCTATCCTTAGTCCCTTGCCAGAAGAGACAGTGGTAGATGAAGCCATCCCTCTCCTAGGTCTCTTGGCTACGTGAAGAGGCCCTTGGAATCAATTGAGTGGATACTATTGGGTATTTGTATATTACACATGATATTGTCTCTATCATCCCCTGCAGTGATGGGAAGCAATAATACAGATGACAGTGACAATACCCACGATAAAAGACAGGACCAATGGGTCAGCACATTTGGCCAAACTTCATTTTACTACTGGATGCCTTGGATAACAAATGGGCCCATCTGTACATTTTTATAAACTCTTGGGCCACTGCCTAAGAGGTGTCCCCTTTGAGGTAAAGAACTCTGGGAATCACTTGCCTTACACACACCCAAAATATGTCTAGATGTTATGAACTGAATCCTATTCTCTCAAAATGGGTATCGTGAAACCTTAACCCACAATGTATTTGGAGATATGGCCTTTAAAGAGTAATTAAGATTAAATGAGGTCTTATTAAAGATTAAATCTTTAATAAAGATTAAACAAGATTAAATGAGTAATTAAGATTAAAAGCATGGAGCTGTAACCCAACAGGAGAGTATCCTTATAAGAAGAGGAGACACCACAGAACTCTCGCTCCCTCCCCACACTAAACAAAGAAAACGCCATGTGAGCACACAGTAAGAAGACAGTCGTCTGTCAAGGACAAAGGTATAAATTCTTTTAGCAAATTCTAGATTTCCAACTGGATTAAAGTGTAGGCCATTCAAATTCTTTCCTCCCTCTGTATTCAAGTTTTCTGATTTCTTTCTCATCCATTTTGCTTCTTTGTCACTGGATATACTTCGTGTGTGTGAATGGGGAGGTGTCCTCTCTACTCTGCTCATATTTATTCATTTCTTCTTCAGAGAGCCTCAACTCAGGTTCATTAGGGCTAGGGGCCTCCCCTATGACAATGGTTGCTTAATAAGTTTTAAGGACACTGGCTTAAGTTGGGTTTGATTTCATCACATCACTGTGTCACAAAAGTGCCATGGTCATTTGCCCTATAACTAGGATGATCAGGATTTTTACTGCAAAAGAGACAAAGGTAACAGAGTGGCACAGCAGAACATTGCTGGGCCCTCAAACCAGACGGGGCTGGACTGAAACCATATTCTGCTATGTTGCTGCCACATTGGTTGCATGGAAATCTTTCATTTTGTCTTTTCTCTCTGTACAAAATTGTTCAGAATCTTTTTCTGAACAATGCAAATTTTCAGCTTTGGATTTTGTCTCCATTTAATCATGAGTGGTCCAGACCTTCTGGGTGGTTATGGGGAAAGGTTCAGAGGCCCAGTGATTCAACTCTTGGGTAGCCCAGGAAAGGAGGACATTGCTGCAGGGCTATGTAGGACACATGAGGGTAGCATTCTGGAACAGACTAAATCAGAAGGGTCAGTGGCAAGAGGGTTTTGCAGTATTAAGGGGGTGAGGTAGCCCCTGACTCCTGAGCAAGATGTGATTGGGTTCTTTGAATGATTCTGCTGGCAGAAAAGGAAACACTTTTAAGGGAGAATATGCAGGAATGCATCAGGTGCATTCAATAAGGAGGGTTTCTGAGAGGACCCTATCTGGTGGAGCAGAGTGAGGAAAGAAACTTGGGATTAGGCCATTCAAGATCCTCTCAATTTTACCACGTTAACTCAGCACAAGCTATTAATTTTAGCCCTAACCCCACAACTGGCCACTCCCTGCACAAGCACATGGGTGTGTGTGCATGCACGCACGCACACACACTCACACACACGAATGGTACACATGGCTGAGGAGAACTCAATCCTTGGACATGGATGGGTGGATCCTTGGTCTTGAGTTCCCCACCCTCTGTGATTTGGGCGCTATTAGCTACCACAGTAACATAGGCACTGAAACAAGGGGGCTCCATCTCAACCGGCGTCCCATCTCTACCACCAATTCCTCTAGGGACTGGCCAGTAGGCAGGGTGCATGGGCAGAGGTTTAAAAGCTCAGGCCAATGTCTACCCAAACTGTCTTCTTCTAAAATGTTGTATATTCGTTCACTGCCCTCCCAGCGCCTGGCAGCCCAGCAACCCCTGCTTTTCAATTAAAGAAGTCCAGAATGACTTCAGGAATATCAGAGGAGGAGAGGTTAGATGTCAAAGTTGAATGTCCAGTTGGGATTGTGGTCATCACCCTTCAAGAGCTGGATGCTGGTGAGCGATATGGGCACAGGGACTTGCCACTCATCTGGACACCATAGCTCTGAATTGGAAAACACTGGAGACCGCTGGAGAGCTGGTGGAAGACAGGGGAGGCGGTGGGTGGGCTAACCATGAGATGGGGCTGGGGGCCTGTTATTCCGCAAGTAGCTGCCTCTCACGTGAGACCATTGTGGGCAACGGAGACGGGGAAGGTGGAACTTGATCAGGGAACCTGAACCTCAGAGCAGTGAAGAGCAGCTGCCCAGTAGGTTGACTCCAGAAGCACACTGTGAACCAGTCCCTTGGCTTCTAAAAGCATTAGGTCTGACATGCTTCTGGCTGCTAGCGAGGGAGCAGGAAGCCTGGCATGCAACTGGTTCCGTCCATCCTGCTGGCATTGCCAGTTTAGCAAATCCCGCAGATGCCAGCAGCCATTCAAAATGATGTCCAATCCTGCCTCCTCCTGTGGCTTGGGCACCACCCAGCCCTCTGCTCATTCTGGCCCCTATAGTCATTCCTGGGTCAGCTCCAGAGGAACTGGAGCACTGGGCTATGGGTTGGTAATGTGGGGCACGCCTCCCTGCACCTACCCTCTGTAAAAACGCAAAATCTGCTTTTCTCTTGAAAGAGCTTGTGCCCAAGAGTTTGCTTTGTGTAGTTAAAGGATAATTTGACTGCCCAGCTTGAATTCTGAAAGATCTGGACACCTTTGACGGATCGAGAGATAGATGACTGGGGATCACTTCCAGACCCTTGGGCTTCCAGTGAACCGGAGTGCCTCCCCTCTCCTTGGGAAGGGATGGAAGAGGTTCAGCCAAGGCCTTTTGTGATAGGGCTCTTGAGCCTCATCAGGACAGAAATTGGGCTACAGTAGTGCCCCACTCCCATTGCAAAAGGAGACAAAGATGAAGTGAAGGTTCTTGGCTGACATCATAGAAGGGGAAAAGAAGGTAAAGGTCAGTGTATCAGATCTTCAGGGCAATTAACTCCTGGAGAGCAGGCCATTCTAATGCTGTAGCATTCTGGCCCCAACATGTAGAGAAAAAAATACCTCACATTTTTATTGTTGTTGTTGTTTAGTCGCCAAGTGGTGTCACACTCTTTTGCAATCCCATGGACTGTAATCTTCCTGGCTTCTCTGTCAATGGGATTTCCCAAGCAGATTACTGGAGTGTCTTCTCATTTCCTTTTCTGGGGATCTTTCTGACTCTGGGATCAAACTGGAGTCTCTCATGTTTCCTGCACTGGCAGGTGGATTCTTTACCACGGGAGTAAATGATTTCTTTACCATGGGAGTACTCTAAATGGGAGAAGGCAATGGCACCCCACTCCAGTACTCTTGTCTGGAAAATCCCATGGATGGAGGAGCCTGGTAGGCTGTAGTCCATGGGGTCACAAAGAGTCAGATACGACTGAGCGACTTCACTTTCACTTTTCACTTTCATGCATTGGAGAAGGAAATGGCAACCCACTCCAGTGTTCTTGCCTGGAGAATCCCAGGGATGGCGGAGCCTGGTGGGCTGCCGTCTATGGGGTCGCACAGAGTCGGACATGACTGAAGTGACTTAGCAGCAGCAGCACTCTAAATGGATTAAAATCTGCTTGTTTGGAATATACTGGATTGGCCAAAAAGATTTTTCAGGTTTTTCTGTAAAATGGTAAGAATAATCTGAACGAACTCTGACCAACCCAATATTTAAACCAATTGGTGTGTAAAAACTGAGTTCGGTACTGCCTGGCTTTTCAGCTAATGGGTTACAGCCTGCTGTGAATAAGTAAAGTGAGGCAATCTATGGTTACTTTATATCGCAGTGTTTGTGTGGAAAAATGAATGGGTGAGCCTCTTCAAGTGTGAGTGTGTTAATAGGAATATAAATTGGTGACTAAGGAAATATTTGTGCATGTTCATATGTATGAGTGAACAAGTGACCATATCAATGGATATTACCATGTTGGGGTGTGCGTGTGTGTGTGTGTGTAAATTCAAGCTTGATTATTTGTCTGATATTTTGGGGAGGGCATGTTGCACAGGTTTCAGGATCTTAGTTCCCTGACCAGGTACTGAACATGGGGCCACAGCAGGGAGAATGCAAAATCCTAACAACTGGACTGTCAGGAATTCCCCTTCTAATATTTTAAATGCACATCTGACTCTTAAACAACAGGAGTTTAAACAGGTCTACATATATGCAGATTTGTTCAATAGCAAATACTGCAATACTACATGACATGTGATTATTTGAATCAATGGATGCAAAACCCAGATTGACAGAAACATCATATTGTGAGAGCAGATTATATGTTAAACATATTCAAATGCACATGAATGGACAGCACACCTAACCTCTGCATCACTCAAGGGTCAACTATATTAGTACATTTGAATGAATTTGTGTGAGTGAATGTGAGAGTGTCTCAGTGAGTGTGATCACATTCCTACCTCTGAGCATATTAATGTGTATGTGAGTGACTATGAGTGTATGGATGTTAGTATGATTTAATTTGTTGTCACATTCAGGTGAATGTGTGAGCAGTAATTATGAGTGTTGGAGCATGTTTGTGCAAGGGAATGTGACCTTGGACATGTATATAAGGACATTTATTTGTGTGAGTGATCATGGGAGCCTATTCAAACATATGAGTTTGTGTGTTAAAATGAATGGAAGTTTTCATATGGATGAGTGAATGTATGACCATGGTCATGAATGTTAGCATATTCATGTGTGTGAGAGTGAATGTGCAGGTTTGTGAGCATGTGAAATTAATGTATATTTCCATGAGTTATTGTCCAAGTGTGTGTGTGTGTGTGTGTGTGTGTACTAGGACATCTCTTTGTGTATAAATGTGTGAACTTCATGGTAAATGTGAGCATATTCATCTGTGAGAATATGATTATGATGTTGTTTGTGAGTGTCTTGTACCTGGGGAATTGTATATGATGGGATTATATGGGAATGTGTGTGAGTGAATGTGTGAGTTTGTTTGAGGAAATGTATATGTAAGGATATTTTCATGAGTGAGTGTGTAACTGTTCATTAGTATAAGTTTGTTAATGTGTGATTGCATTTTTGTAAAGATGATATGAGTATGTGCTTGTGAGTTTATATGAGTGCCTGTGTGTGTAAAAGTATGAGCTTAGTGATGCCTGTGAGAAAATTTGTGTTCACATATATACGTGAAAATGTTCCTGTTTGTGAGCATATTAATATGCACATATAAGGGCATCTGACTATATTGTTGTCAGCATATATGAGTATCTGAATTTGTAAGCATGTTCATGTGTTAGTGGCATGTGAGCATTTTGTGTGAGGGAATGTGTACGATTGTATATGAGTGTCTATGAAAATGAAAGTGTTAGTTGCTCAGTCATTTCAGACACTTTGGACCCCATGGACTCGAACCTGCCAGGCTCCACTGTTCATGGATTTCTCTGGATTAGAATACTGAAGTGGGTAGTCATTCCCTTCTCCAGGGGATATTCCCAAGCCAGAGATCAAAGCCAGGTCTCCTGACTTGATTCTCCTGAAAGATTCTTTGTCATCTGAGCCACAAGAGAAGCCTGACTGTGTCTATACAAACGAAAAAATTGGTGAATATGTTTTTAAGTCTGTGAATATGCTTCAATATTAAAGAATTTGGGTCCGTTGTGCATGTATGTGAACATTTCTTATATCTCAGTGAATCTGTGAATGTGTTCATGTAAAGAATATTCTGTGAATTTGAGTGACTAGTGACCACACAGTATATGCAAACATGTTAATGTTTGTGTTTCTTACAGTTTTGTTTCCCTGTGATTGATATCTAGTCTCATAGCATTGTAGTCAGAAAAGATGTTTGATAAAATTTCAATTTTCTTAAATTTTATAAGGCTTGATTTGTGACCCAAGATGTGGTCTATCCTGGAGAATGATAGACCAGGAGAGTGTTCCATGTGCACTTGAGAAGAAAGTGTATTCTGCATTTTGATGGAATACCTGGAACATAAAAGTTAGGTCCATCTTCTCTAATGTGTCACTGAAGGCTTGTGTTTCCTTATTAATTTTCTGTTTTGATGATCTGTCCATTTGTGTAAGTGGAGTGTTAATATCCCCTACTATTATTGTGTTACTGTCACTTTCCCCTTTTATATCTGTTAGTGTTTGCATATGTATTGAGGAGCTCCTATATTGGGTGCATAAATATTTATAATTTATTATGTCTTCTTCATGGTTTTGAAAGGTTGCTGCTAATATGAGCCATGAACAATGCTGGGATTCTTGGCCTCCTGAGGAGAGGGATTCAATCCGGGGCCAGTGAGGAGGCTTGATTGCTCAGAGCTTTTGTGTAATAAAGTTTTTTTTAAGTATAAAAGAGATAGAGAAAGCTTTTGACATAGACATCAGAAGGGGGCAGAAAGAGTATCCCCTTGCTCGTTTTTAGCAAGGAGTTACAACTGAACTGAACTGAACATACCTATTAGCAAGCTGCTAATTAGAGAAAATAAATGCCTCAAAATTGAGAGAGTGGCTCCAGGTCTCTCGGCCACAATATGCATTTTGAGATCGCTTTGGCATAAGGTGAGTCATCCCGGGTCATAAAACAATTGACATGAATCTTGAAGAAAGACAGATTTCCAAGCAAATACATAGTTTTAGAAACATAGCTTAAGAGAATATTTCCATGAGTAAAACATGCTGGTTTGTTGAGCCATTATTGGTTCTGAGTCTTAGGCGGAACTGACTTAAAGAAAGGTAGATTCTAAGGTAAATATAGTTCATTAACATAGCTTACAGAAAACATATTCATAAGAAAAATGCATTGGTTAGCTCAAGATTTGAGAAAAGTTAAGTTTAGGTGGAACCAGGTGTTGTCATAGCAACACAGAATTTTAAAAGAAACCTCCTTTTAATTTTGTATAGAGAAGGGGGGAAATGTCTGACATTTGTAGTTTGTTTCCTCCGGGTGCTTAAGAGAGAGAGAGAAAAAAGTCTGACATTTGCAGTCTATTTCCTCCACTTGGGGACCCCTAGCCTTCCTGCCTGTTACCTTCTCAGTTTGATGCCTTGATCATTAGGGAATATCCTTTATCTCTTGTAATATTTTATATTTTAAGGTCTATTCTGTCTGATATGAGAATTGCCACTCTAGTTTTCTTTTGATTTATATTTGCATTGAAATATCTTTTTCTACTCTTTCACTTTCAGTCTGTATGTGTCTTTATGTCTGAAGTGCATCTCTCGTAGACAGCATATATATGGGTCTTGTTTCTGTATTCCTCAGCCAGTCTCTGTCTTTTGGTTGGAGCACATAATCCATTTATATTTAAAATAATTATTGATATATATGTTCCTATTGGCATTTTCTTAATTATTTTCCATTTGTTTTTGCAGATCTCCTTTTCTTCTGTTTCATGCCTATAGAAGTCCCTTTAACATTTGCTGTAAAGTTGGTTTGGTAGTGCTAAATTCTCTTAACTTCTGCTTTTCTGTAAAGCTTTGTATTTCTCCATCAATTTTGAATAAGCATCCTTGCTGGGTAGACTAATATTGGTTGGACATTATTTTCCTTTCAGTACTTTAAATATGTCCTGCCATTCCTTCCTAGACTGCAGAGTTTCTGCTGAAAGATCACCTGTTAATGATATGGGTTTTCACTAGTGTGTTACTTGTTGCTTTTCCCTTGCTGCTTTTAAGATTATTTCTTTGTGTTTAATCTTTGTTTAGTTTGATTAGTATGTGTCTCTGTGCATTTCTCTTTTGATTTATCTTGAATGAGACCATTGGCTCTCCTCCAAATTGACTACTTCCTTTCCCAAGTTGGGAAAACATTCGACTATAATCTCTTCAAAAATTTTCTCAGACCCTTTCTTTTTCTCTTCTTTGTGTACTAAGTCCTTTCACTCAGGTCCAACTCTGTGCAACCCCATGGACTGTAGCCTACCAGGCTCCTCTGTCCATGAGATTCTCCAGGCCAGAATATTGGAGTGAGTTGCCATTCCCTTCTCCAGGGGATCTTCCTGACCCAGGGATTGAACCAGTGTCCCTTATGTCTCCAGCATTGACAGCTGGGTTCTTTACCACTAGAGGAACCTTGGAAGCCCTTCCTCTTTGGGACCCCTATAATTCGAATCTCACTGCGTTTAATATTGTCTCAAAGGAACCTGAGACTATCCTCTATTCTTTCCATTCTTTTTCCTTTATTCTGATCTTCAGCGGTTATTTCAACCATGCATCTTCCAGCCCACTTAAGTTATTGTTATTGTTTCCTTCTAAAGTATTTTTAATTTCAGCATTTGTGTTGTTCATCTCTGTTCATTTTTATTTCTTCTAGGTCCTTGTTTGGTTCAGTTTAGTTTAGTTGATCACTCGTGTCCGACTCTACAACCCCACATACTTCAACACGCCAGGCTTCCCTGTCCATCACCAACTCCGGGAGCTTGCTCAAACTCATGTCCATTGAGTCAGTGATGCCATCAAACCATCTCATCCTCTGTTGTCCTCTGATCCTCCTGTCTTCAATATTTCCCAGCATCAGGGTCTTTTCCAATGAGTCCGTTCTTTGCATCAGATAGCCAAAGTATTGGAGCTTGTTTCAGCATCAGTCCTTCCAATGAATATTCAGGACTGATTTCCTTTAGGATGGACTCGTTGGATCTGCTTGCAGTCCAAAGGACTCTCAAGAGTCTTCTCCAACACCACAGTTCAAAAGCATCAATCCTTTGGTGTTCAGCTTTCTTTATGGTCCAACTCTCACATCCATACATGACTACTGGAAAAGCCATAGTGTGACTATATGGACCTTTGCTGGCAAAGTAATGTCTCTGCTTTTTAATATGCTGCCTAGGTTGGTCATAGCTTTTCTTCCAAGGAGCAAGCATCTTTTAGTTTCAGGGCTGCAGTCACCATCTTCAGTGACTTTGCAGCCCCAGAAAATAAAGTCTGTCACTGTTTCCACTGTTTCCCCATCGATTTGCCATGAAGTACTGGAACCAGATGCCATGATCTTCGTTTTTTGAATGTTCAGTTTTAAGCCAGCTTTTTCACTCTCTTCTTTCACTTTCATCAAGAAGCTCTTTAGTTCCTCTTTCCTTTCTGCTATAAGGTGGTGTCATCTGCATATCTGAGGTTATTGATATTTCTCCCAGCAATCTTGATTCCAGATTGTCCTTCATCTAGCCCAGAATTTCACATGATGTACTCTGCATAGATGTTAAATAAGCAGGGTGACAATATACAGCCTTGTCGTTCTCCTTTCCTAATTTGGAACCAGTCCAATATTCCATGTCCAGTTCTAACTGTTGCTTCCTGACCTGTATACAGGTTTCTCAGAAGGCAGGTAAGGTGGTCTGGTATTCCCATCTCTTTAAGAATTTTCCACAGTTTGTTGTGATCCACAGAGTCAAAGGCTTTGGCATAATCAATGAAGCAGAAGTAGATGTTTTTCAGGAACTCTCTTGCTTTTTCTATGATCCAACATTTGTTGGCAATTTGATCTCTGGTTTCTCTGCCTTTTCTGAATCCAGATTGAACATCTGGGATTTCTTGGTTCACATACTATTGAAGAATCTGGAGAATTCTTGAGCTTGGAGAATTTTGAGCATTACTTTGCTAGCCTGTAAGATGAGTGCAATTGTGCAGTAGTTTGAACATTCTTTGGCGTTGCCTTTTTTGGGGATTGGAATGAAAACTGACCTTTTCCAGTCCTATGGCCACTGCTGAGTTTTCCAAATTTTCTGGCATATTGAGTGCAGTGCTTTAGCAGTATCATCTTTTAGGATATGAAATAGCTCAGTTGGACTGTTTACAGTAGCTAGGACATGAAAGCAACCTAGATGCCCACTGGCAGACAAATGGATAAGAAAGTTGTGGTATGTATACACAATGGAATATTATTCTGCTATTAAAAAGAACACATTTGAGTCAGTTCTAATGAGGTGGATGAAACTGGAGCCTATTAAACAGAGTGAAGTAAGTCAGAAAGGAAAAAAACAGTACAGTATATTAATGCATACATATGGAATTTAGAAAGCTGATAATGACGACCCTGTTTGCAAGACAACAAAGGAGACATAGATATAAAGAACAGAATTTTGGACTCTGTAGGAGAAGGCTAGGGTGTGATGATTTGAGAGAATAGCACTGAAATGTGTATATTACCATATGTGAAACAGATGACCAGTCCAAGTTTGATCCATGAAACAGAGCACTCAAAGCTGCTGCACTGGGATCACCGAGAGAGATGGGGTGGGGGAGCCTGGTGGGCTGCCATCTATGGGGTCACACAGAGTCGGACACGACTGAAGTGACTTAGCAGCAGCAGCAGCAGCAGCAACAGAAGCAGAAGATATTAAGAAGAGGTGGCAAGAAAACACAAAAGAACTATACAAAAAAGATCTTCACAACCCAGATAATCACAATGGTGTGATCACTCACCTGGAGCCAGACATCCTGGAATGGGAGGGGGGGTTCAGGACGGAAGGACACATGTACACCTATGGCTGATTCATGTCAACGTATGGCAAAAACCACCACAACACTGTAATTAGCCTCCAATTAAAATTAATTAATTAATTTTAAAAAGATATAGCTCAGCTGGAATTCCATCACCTCCACTAGCTTTGTTCATAGTGATGCCCACTTGACTTCACATTCCAGGATGTCTGGCTCCAGGTGAGTGATCACACCCCCATCCCTGGGATTCTCCAGGCAAGAACACTAGAGTGGGTTGCCATTTCCTTCTCCAATGTGTGAAAGTGAAAGTGAAGTTGCTCAGTTGTGTCTGACTCGTAGCGACCCCACAGACTGCAGCCTACCAGGCTTCTCCATCCATGGAATTTTCTAAGCAAGAGTACTGGAGTGGCTTGCCATTGCCTGCTTCTGTTAGGTCCATACCATTTCTGGCCTTTATCGAGTCCATCTTTGCATGACATGGTCCCTTGGTATCTATAATTTTCTTGAAGAGATCTCTAGTCTTTCCCATTCTGTTGTTTTCCTCTATTCCTTTGCAGTGATCACTAAGGAAGGCTTTCTTAGCTCTCCTTGCTATTCTTTGGAATTTTGCATTCGGGTGGGTATATCTTTCTTTTTCTCCTTTGCTTTTCGCTTGTCTTCTTTTCTCAGCTATTTGTAAGGCCTCCTCAGACAACCATTTTGCCCTTTTGCATTTCTTTTTCTTGGGGCTGCTCTTGATCACTGTACAATGTCACGAACCTCCAACCACAGTTCTTCAGGCACTCTATCAGATCTAATCCCTTGTATCTATTTGTAACTTCTACTGTTAAATGTGGTGATTCTCACATTTTCTCCCTTCTGTTTTCAAGCTTTTCAGATAATCTTTACTATCATTACTGTGAATTATTTTTCAGGTAGTTTGCTTATATCCTCTTTGTTTATTGGTCTTGATATTTTCTACCCTGGTTCTTCATTTTCATAATATTGCTCTGCCTTTTCAATTTTTTTTTTTGTAACTTACTGTGTTTGACACCTCCCTTTCCCAGACTATAGGGTAATGCTCCTTCTTCCTTTTGGTTTATGCCCTCAGTGTTCATAAGTTTGGTCAAGTGGTTTCTGTAGGCTTTGTGATTGGAGTAACTTGTTCCTGCATTCTGGTGGGAGGAGGTGAATCTTTTTTTCTTTCTTGATGGGCAGGATTATGTGAGGTGGTATATTTTAGGGTGTTTGTGACAATCCTCTCTACTGATGACTGAGTTTTGTTTTGGTCTTACTCTTTGCTTTGGTGAGGCATACTACACTGGGTGCTGCCAGCAGTTGGGTGATGCCAGATCCTATACACAGGTGGAGGCATTCATAGGAGTTCTCACAAATTAATACTCCCTGATGATACGAGTTCTCTGGCAATCTAGGGTCCTGGACTCAGTGCTCCCACTCTAAAGTCTCAGGTCTGATCTCTGGCCAGGGAACAGAGATTCCACAAGTAATTTGTTATGGCATTAAAGGGGGCTAAAATAAACACACAAAACAAAAAGCAAAACATAACAAGAAACAAAAGGTGAACCCAGACAAACGGTAAATACAAAATCAAATAAAAAATCAAATAGACTAATAACAAAAACAATGGTACACAAACACAGACACACATACACACAAACTGAACCACAGCAGGCCAAAGAAAGTACAAAAGAGTCATCTGGCCAGCAAAGTAAACCAAAGGTTATACTGACCAATTAAAAACAAAACTAGAAACCAGAATTGAAAGAGACGCATGTACTCCAATGTTCATCGTAGCACTGTTTGTAATAGCCAGGACATGGAAGCAACCTAGATGTCCATCTGCAGACGAATGGATAAGAAAGCTGTGGTACATATACACAATGGAGTATTACTCAGCATTTAAAAAGAATACATTTGAATCAGTTCTAATGAAGTGGATGAAACTGGAGCCTATTATACAGAGTGAAATAAGCCAGAAAGAAAAACACCAATACAGTATACTAACGCATATATATGGAATTTAGAAAGATGGTAACGATAACCCTGTATACGAGACAACTAATCTTCGAATGTATAGGCATAAAGTTGTTTCTATTATTTATATTCTTAAGGCTTCTATGAGTAATTCCCATTTTGAGTATTGTCTATTTGCAAGATTTTTCTTGTTGATTATTGTTACCTGATGTTTCCCTTTTTAGAGAAGCTTTTAAAGTCAGCTTTGACTCTGTTGAGCCTCTCAATTTTATCTTTATTGCATTAATACCTGGTATGTATTAGTTGCTTTCTTTTCTTTATGCTTATTCTGTTTATTTTGCTAACTACTTAAACTGGCTGTATACTTTTATACTCATTGCTTTTCCTTTTTATGTAAAGTCTACTATATTTAAGGCCTCTGTGGATGTTTTCCACATCCCATAGGTTTTAAGACTTTGTATTTTTGTTATCTTTCTGTAATGATGTTGTTTTTAAATGCCATGTACTCAGTGAGTGATATAAACACATTGTAAATTTCAGTTTTCTAATAAAAATTTTTGAAAATTAAAAAAAATAAAATAAAATAGATAAAGTTATTACAAACAATTAAAATAAATAAATGAAAACAAAACTAATTTAAACACAAACTGGAAAACAAAACTGAACCAGAGTGCCAACTGGAGAATAAAGCAAAAAACAAAACAAACATGCTGGAAAAAAAAAAAGAAAAGGAAGAAAAGAAAACAAAAAATAGAAAAGCAGTTGTATGTGTGTTTGTTAGTTGCTCAATCATGTCCAACTCTTTGCAACCCCATGGACTGTAGCCCACCAGTCTCCTCTGTCCATAGAATTCTCCAGGCAAGAATATTGGAGGGTGTTGCCATTTCTTTCTCCATGTTATCTTCCTGTTCCAGGGACTGAACCCAGGTCTCCTGCATTGCAGGTAGATTCTTTACCATCTGAGCCACCAGGAAACCCCAAGCAGTTATATAAAGTATATAAAATTATATATGTATATATTTATATATATATATATAAAAGAGTATAGGCTGAGCTATCAAGACAAACATTGGACTAAGATCTGGTCCAAACGCATAATTCTCTTGACTTAGTGAAATTGTTTTCCCAGATTTCTCACATGATGGTCACTTCTTTTCGGGGTTCCTCTTACACCTGATACCTTAATATGATCCCCTTCTTTCTCTCCTGCCCACAAATGTACAACCACAGGAAATTCCTCTATGAACTAGTACTCAAGAAAAATTTTCAAAAGATGACTTCAAATCCAGAAGCAATAAGGGAAAACCATGGGAATACTTGATTTCATTAAAAACTGCATGGCAAAAACATCCCATAAGCAAATTAAACAGAAATTTACAAATTTGGAAAAACATACAACTAACATCACTGGCAAAGTTCATTTGTAGTAGAAACGTTTATTGTTCAGTCCCTCAGGCGTGTCCAATATTTGTGACCCCATAGACTGCAGCATGCCAGGCTTCCCTGTCCTTCACTATCTCCTGGAGGTTCTCCAAACTCATGTCCATTAGTTGGTAATGACATCCAACCATCTCATACTGTGTCGTCTCCTCCTCCTGACCTCAATCTTTCCCAGCATCGGGGTCTTTTCCAATGAGTCAGCACTATGCATCAGGTGGCCAAAGTATTGGAGCTTCAGCTTCAGTCCTTCCAATGAATAGTCAGGGTTGATTTCCTTCAGGACAGATTGGTTTGTTGTCCTTACTGTTTGAAAGCATCGAGTCTTTGGCTCTCAGCCTTCTGTATGGTCCAACTTTCACATCCATACATAACTAATGGGAAAAGCATAGTTTTGACCATATTAAACTTTGTCAACAAAATGATGGCTCTGCTTTTTAATACACTGTTTAGGTTTGTGATAGCTTTTCTTCCAAGGAGCAAGGTACTTTTAATTTCATTGCTGCAGTCACCATCTGCAGTGATTTTGGAGCCCAAGAAAATAAAGCCTGTCACTGTTACCATTATCCCCATCTGTTTGCCATGCAGCAATAGGACAGGGAAGTCCAGCATGCTGTAGTCCGTGGGGTCTCAGAGTCACACATGACTGAATGACTCAAATTAACTGAACACAGCTCAGATATGTAAGCACAGAGAGTTCAGGCAACTTGCCTTGGATGACACAGATCAGAAGTGGAAGCACAGAGAGGTTAGGAGGTGGCCTAAGATCATACAGCTCAGAAGTAGAAGCATAGAGAGGATAGGCAACTTGCCTAAGATCACACAGCTCAAAAGTGGAAACACAGAGAGGTCAGGCATATTTACTAAGGGCACACAGCTCATATATGGAAGCAGAGTGAGGTCAGGCTACTTGCGTAAGATCAAACAGCTCAGAAGTTAAAGCAAAAAGATGTCAGACAACTTGCCAAAGGTCACACAGCTCAGAATAGGAAGCACAGGGAGATTACCCAACTTGCCTAAGAACAAAGAGCTCAAAGATGAAAACACTGAAACAGGTCAGGCAACTAGCATAACATCACACAACTCAAAAGTGGAAGCACAGAGAGGTTAAGCAACTTGCCTTAGAACACACAGCTCATGTGCAAGCATAGAGAGGTTAGGGAACTTGCCTAAGGGCACACAGCTCACATATAGAAGCACAGAGATGTTAGGCACTTTCCTAAGATAACACAGCTCAAGTTTAAGCACAGAGAGGTCAGGTACCTTGGCTAAGGTCACACAGCTAATAGGTGGAAACACAGATCTGGCAACATTCCTAAGATCACACAGGTCTAAGTGAAAGCACAAAGAGGACAGGCAAATTGCCTAAGATCACAGAGCTCAAAGGTGGAAACACATAGAGGTCAGGCAACCTGCCTAAGATCAGATCCTCAAGTGTAAGCACAGAGAGGTCAGGCACCTTGACTAAGATCACACAGCTTGGATATGGATACACACAGGAGTCATGGAAATTGACTAATAGCATACAGCGAAGAAGTGGAAGCACTGAGCGGTTAAGCAACTTACTGAAGATCACACACCACCTAATTGAGAGGACTGAGCTCAGACCTCTTAATTAAATTCAGAGAAAAAATATGGAAGCACAGAGAGCTCAGCCAACTTCCTTAGGATCACACAACTCTATGTTGGAAGCACAGAGAAGTTAAGCAACTTACCTAAGATCACACAGGACCTAATTGAAAGCACTGATTTCAGATAACTTAATTAAGGCCACAGAGAAAAGATGTGGAAGCACAGAGAGCTCAGTCAACTTCCCTAAACACACACCCCTATGTTGGAAGCACAGAGATGTTAAGCCACTTACCTAATATCACACAGCACCTAAATGAAAGCACGGAGGTCAAACCACCTATAATATCACAGAGAAAAGTTGTGGAAGCACAGAGACCTCAGGCAACTTGCCTAAGATCACAGAGCTCTATGTTGGAAGCAGAGAGAGGTTAAGAAAATTACCTAAGATCACACAGCACATAACAGAAAGCACTGAGGTCAGACCACATAATTAAATTCAGAGAAAAGTTGTGGAAGAACAGAGAGCTTTGGCAACTTTCCGAAGATCACACAGTTATATGTAGAAAGCACAGAGAGGTTAAGGACCTCTCTGTGCTTCAATCATAGAGCTGTGTGATCTTAAAGAATTTGCCAGAGCTCTTTGTGCTTCCACATCTTTTCTCTGTGACCTTAATTATGTAGTCAGATCTCAGTGCTTTAACTTAGGTGCTGTGTGATCTTAGTGCTTTCGTTAACCTCTATGTTGAAACCACAGAAAGGTTAAGAATCTTACCTAAGATCACACAGCACCTAAGGGAAAGCACTGAGTTCAGACCACTTAAATAAAGTCACAGAGAAAAGATGTCTAAGCACAGAGAGATCAGGCACTTGTCTAAGATCACACTGCTATATGTTGGAGAAGCACAGAGACATTCAGCAATTAATCTCAGAACACACAGCACCTAAGTGACAGCACTGGATTCAGACCACTTAATTAAGGTCACAGAGAAAAGATGTGGAAGCACAGAGATCTCTGGGAATTTCCTTAAGATCACACAGCTCTATGATTGAAGCACAGAGAGGTTAAGCAACTTATCTAGGATCACAGAGCACCTAGGTGAAAGCACTGAGGTCAGACCACTTCATTAAGGACACAGAAAAAATGTGGAAGCACAGAGAGCTAGAGACTTGACTAAGATCTCAAAGATTCCTGGTGGAAGCACAGGGAGGTTAAGGAATTTACATAAGATCACACAGCACATAAATGAAAGCACTGAGGTCAGACCACTTAATTAAATTCAGAGAAAATTTGAGGAAGAACAGAGAGCTCAGGCAACATGCCTAAGATGGCACAGCTCTATATTGGAAGCACAGAGAAGTTCAGCAACTTACCTAAGATCACACAGCACCTAAGTGAAAGAACTGAGTTCTGACCACTTAATTAATGTAACAGAGAAAAGATGTGGAAGAACAGAGAGCTCTGGCAGCTTCCTTAAGATCACACACATCTATGATTGAAGCACAGAGAGGTTAAGCAACTTACCTAATACCACAAAGCACCTAAGTGAAAGCACTAAGGTCAGATCACTTAATTAAGTTCACTGAGAAAAGACGTGGAAGCACAGACAGCTCAGCCAACTTCCCTAAGATCACACAATTCTATGGTGGTAGCACAGAGAGTTTAAGCAACTTAACTAAGATCACACAGCACCTAAATGAAAGAACTGAGGTCAGACCACATATAATGTCACAGAGAAAAGTTGTGGAGGCAGAGAGACCTCAGGCAACTTGCCGAAGATCACACAGCTCTATGCTGGAAGCACAGAGAGGTTAACCAACTTATCTAAGATCACACAGCACCCTAACGAAAGCACTGAGGTCAGACCACTTAATCAAATTCAGGAAAAGTTGTGGAAGAACAGAGAGCTTAGGCAACTTGCCTAAGATAACAAAGCTCTATGTAGCAAGCACAGAGAGGTTAAGCAACTTCCCTAAGATTACACAAAAGCTACCTGAAAGCAATGAGGTCAGACCACATAATTAAATTCAGAGAAAACTTGTGGAAGAACAGAGAGCTTAGCCAACTTGCCTAAGATAACAAAGCTCTATGTAGCAAGCACAGAGAGGCTAAGCAACTTCCCTAAGATCACACAGCACCTAACTGAAAGCAATGAGTTCAGACCACATAATTAAATTCAGAGAAAAGTTTTGGAAGAACAGAGAGATCTGGCAACTTGCCTAAGATAACACAGCCTTATGTAGGAAAAACAGAGTGCTTAAGCAACTTCCCTAAGATAAGAAAGCACCTAAGGGAAACGACTGAGGTCAGACCACTTAATTAAGGTCACAAAGAAAAGATGTGGAAGCACAGAGAGCTCAAGCAATTTTCCTTAGATCACACAGCTCTATGTTGGAAGCACAGAGAGGTTAAGCATCTTACCTAAGATCACACAGCATCCAAATTAAAGCACTTGAGGTCAGACCAAATATAATGTCAAAGAGAAAAGTTGTGGAAGCAGAGAGACCTCAGACAACTTACCTTAGATCACACAGCACTACGCTGGAAGCACAGAGAGGTTAAGCAACTTACCCAAGATCACACAGCACCTAACTGAAAGCACTGAGGTCAGACCACATAATTAAATTCAGAGAAAAGTTGTGGAAGAGCAGAGAGCTTAGGCAACTTGCCTAAGATAACAGCACCAAAAAGAAAGCACTGAGGTCAGACCACATATAACGTTACAGAGAAAAGTTGTGGAAGCAGAGAGAGATCAGGCAACTTGCCTAAGATCACAGAGGAGTATGCTGGAAACACAGAGAGGTTAAGCAACTTACCGAGGATCACACAACACCTAAGTGAAAGCATTGAGTTCAGAACACTTCATTAAGATTACAGAGATAAATGTGGAAGCACATGGAGCTCACGAAACTTGCGTTAAGTTCACGAAGCTCTATTTTGGAAGCACAGACTACTTAAGCAACTTACCAAAGATCACACAGCACGTAAGTGAAAGCACTGAGCTCAGACCACTTAATTAAGGCCACAGAGAAAAGATGTGGAAGCACAGAGAGCTGAGACAATTTCCCTAAGATCACACAGCCCTATGTTGGAAGCACAGAGAGGTTAAGCATCTTACCTAAGATCACACAGCACCTAACTGAAAGCACTGAGTTTAGACCACATAATTAAATTCAGGGAAGAGATGTGGAAGCACAGAGAGCCCCAGCAACAAGCCTAAGATCACACAGGTCCATCTAGGAAGCAGTGATAGTTTAAGCAACTTACCTAAGATCAATCAGCACCTAAATGAAAGAACTGAGGTCGACCACTTACAATGTCACATAGAAAAGTTGTGGAAGCAGAGAGAGCTCAGTCAACTTGCCTAAGATCACACAGCTTTATGCTGGAAGCACAGAGAGGTTAAGCAACTTACCTAAGATCACACAAAACCTAACTGAAAAAACTGAGCTTAGACATGTTAATTAAATTCATAGAAAAGATATGGAAGCACAGAATCTCAGGCAACTTGCCTAAAATCACACAGCTCTATGTTGGAAGCACTGAGAGGTTAACAAAATTATCTATTATAACACAGCACCTAACTGAAAGCACTGAGGTCAAAGCACTTAATTAAATTCAGAGAAAATGTGTGGAAGAACAGAGAGCTCAGGCAACTTGCCTAAGAACACACTGATATAGTTTGGAAGCACAGAGAGGTTAAGCAACTTACTTAAGATCACACAACACCTAAGGGAAAGCACTGAGGTCAGACCACTTAATAAAGGTCACTGAGAAAAGATGTGGAAGCACACAAAGCTCAGGCAACTTGTCTAAGATCACACTTCTCTATGTTGGAAGCACAGAGAGGTTAAGCAACTTACCTGAGATCACACAGCACATAAGTGAAAGCACTGAGGTCAGACCACTTAATTAAAGTCAGAGAGAAACGATGTACAAGCACAGATAGCTCAGGCAACTTGCGTAAGATCACACGGCGCTATGTTGGAAACACAGAGAGGTTAAGCAACTTACTTAAGATCACACAGCACCTAAGGGAAAGCACATAGGTCAGACCACTTAACTAAGGTCAAAGAGAAAAGAAGTGTAAGCACAGAGAGCTCTGGCAACTTGCCTAAGAATATGCTACTCTTTGTTGTAAGCACAGAGAGTTTAGTCACCATACCCATCAGCACACAGCTCCTAGAGAGACATCAGGAATTCTTCGTAAGATCATTAAGATCAGAGCTGGAAGCACAGAGAGGTCAGGCAATTTACCTAAGGTCACACAGCTCATTAGGAGAAGCACAGACAGGTCAGGCAAATTGCCTAAAGTCAACACAACTTACATATGGATGCACAGACAGTTTAGGCAACTTTCCTAAGATCACAGAGCTCAGATGTTGAAGCACAAAAAGGCCAGGTAACTTGCCTAAGATCAAACAACACTCCTGGAAGCACAGAGGCCAGTCAACTTGCCTCAAATCACACGCTCAAAAATGGGAGCACCAAGAAGATAGGCAACGTGCTTTATTTTTTATTTTTTTTGCTCTTCTGTGTATTCTTGCACCTCTTTTTAATATCTTCTGCTTCTCTTAGGTTCTACAATTTTCTGTCCCTTATTGTGCCCATCTTTGCATGAAATGTTCCCTTGGTAGCTATAATTTTCTTTTTTATTTTAGTTTATTTATTTTAATTGGAAGCTAATTACTTTACATTATTGTACTGGTTTTGCCATACGTTGACGTGAATCTGCCCTGGGTGTACATGTGTTCCCCATCTTGAAACCCCCCTCCCACCTCCCTCCCCATCCCATCCCTCTGGCTGATCCCAGTGAACCAGCCCTGAGCATCCTGTATCATGCACCGAACCTGGACTGCCGATTCATTTCATACATGATAATATACATATTTCAATGCGATTCTCCCAAATCATCCCACCCTAGCCCTCTCCCACAGAGTCCAAAAGACTGTTCTATACATCTGCGTCTATTTTGCTGTCTCGCATACACGGTTATCCTTTCCATCTTTCTAAATTCCCTATATATGCTATAGTATTCTGTATTGGTATATTTCTTTCTGACTTACTTCACTCTGTATAATAGGATCCACTTTCATCCACCTCATTAGAACTGATTCAAATGTATTCTTTTTAATTGCTGAGTAATATTCCATTGTATATACATACCACAGCTTTCTTATCCATTCGTCTGCAGATGGACATCTTTAGAACACACATCTCGAAAGTGGAGGCACACAGAGGTTAGTCACCTTGGCTACAAGCACACAGCTCCCAAATGGAAGCCCAGAGGGGTCAGGAGATTTTCCTAAGATCATGGAGCTCAGAGCTGCAATCACAGAGAGGTCAGGCAATTCACTTAAGATCACGCAGTTCTAAAGTAGAAGCACAGAGAAATTATTCACTTTGTGCTTCACACTCAGCTAATAAATAGAAGCACAAAGAGCTCAGGAAACTTGCTTAAGATCACAAACCTCAGAAGTGGAAGCACAGAGAACTTAGGTAACTTGTGTAACATCACACAGCTCAAAAGTGGAAGCACAGAGAGGTTAGCCAACTTGCCTAATATCACACAGCTATTTGCTGGAAGCAGAGAGAGGTCAAGAAATTTCCTTAAGATCACATATCTCAGAAGTGGAAACACAAATGTTCAGTCACCTTGCCTACCAGCGTACACAGCTCTTAAGTGGAAGCACAGAGAGGTCAAGCAATTAGCCTAAGAACATGCAGCACATAAGTGGAAGCACAGCATGGTTAGGCACTTAGCTTTATAGCACACGGCTCAGAAGTGAAAACACGGAGAGGCTAGGCAATTTGACTAAGATCACCCAGCTCAAAAAGGAGGCACAAAGAGGGCAGAAAACTTGCTTAAGATCACACAGCTCAGGACTGGAAGCAAAGAGAGGTTAGAGAACTTCTCTAAGATATGCCAGCTCATAAGTGGAAGAAAAGAGAGGTCAGCAAACTGTATAAAATCACACCGTTCAAACACTGGAAGACCAGAGATGTTAGGCAACTTTCCTAAGATCACAGAGCTCAGTTATGGAAGCAGAGTGGTCAAGCAACTTGCCTAGTTAACACAGCTCTGAAGAGGAAGCAGGGAGAGGTCAGGCAATCTCCCTAAAATCACCCAGCTTAGATGTGGTTGCACAAGGAAGTCAGACCACTTATGTAATGACACAGACATCAGAAGTGGAAACACAGAGAGGTCAGGCAACTTGCCTCAGATAACACACATCTATGTTGGAAGCACAGAGAGGTTAAGCAACTTACCTGAGATCACACAGCACATAACTGAAAGCACTGAGGTCAGACCACTTAATTAAGGTCACAGAGAAAAGATGTGGAAGCAAAAAGAGCTCAGGCAACTTGCCGAAGATCACACAGCACTATGTTGGAAGGACAGAGAGGCTAAGCAACTTACCTAAGATCACACAGCACCTAAGTGAAAGCACTGAGGTCAGACCACTTAATTAAGGTCACAGAGAAAAAATGTGGAAGCACTGAGAGCTCAGACCTCAACCCTAAGACCACACACCTCTATATTGGAAGCACAAAGAGGTTAAGCCACCTACCTAAGTTCACACAGCACCTAAATCAAAGCACGGAAGTCAGGCCACTTATAATATCACAGAGAAAAGTTGTGGAAGCGGAGAGAGCTCAGTCAAATTGCCTAAGATCACAAAGCGCTATGCTGGAAACAGAGAGAGGTTAAGTATCTTACCTACGATGACACAGCACCTACGTGAAATCACTGTGGTCAGACCACTTAATTAAGGTCACAGAGAAAAGATGTGGAAGCACAGAGAGCTCAGGCTTCTTGCCTAAGATCCCAGAGATCTATGTTGGAAGCACAAAGAATAAGCAACTTACCTATGATCACACAACACTTAACTGAAAGCATTGAGTTTAAATCACTTACTAAAATCTAAGAAAAGATGTGGAAGCAAAGATAGCTCAGGCAACTTGCCTAAGATCACACAGTTCTATGTTGGAAGCACAGAGAGGTTAAGCATTTTGCCTAAGGTCACACAGAACCTAACTGAAAGCACTGAGGTCAGACCACTTAATAAAATTCAGAGAAAAGATGTGTAAGAACAGAGACCTTAGGCAACTTGCCTAAGATCACACAGTTCCATGTAGAAATCACAGAGAGGTTAAGCAACTTACCTAAGATCACACAGCACCTTACTGAAAGCACTGAGCTCAGACCACTTTTATTTTTTTTAATTTATTTTATTGGAGGCAAATTACCTTACATTAATATATTGGTTGGTTTTCCATACATTGACATGAATCAGCCCCGGGTGTACATGTGTTCCCTTTCTTGAACCCCCCCTCCCACCTCCCTCTTCCCCATATCCTCCCTCCAGGTCATCCTCGTGCACCAGCCCCAAGCATCCTGTATCATGCGTCGAACCTGGACTGGTGATTCATTTCACATATGTTAATATACATGCTACAATGCCGTTCTCCCCAATCATCCCACCTTCACCCTCTCCCACTGAGTCCCAAAGACTGTTCTATATACCTATGTCTCTTTTGCAGTTTCGTATACAGTGTTAAGGTTACCATCTTTCTAAATTCCATATATATGCGTTAGTATACAGTATTGATGTTTTCCTTTCTGGCTTACTTCACTCTGTATAATAGGCTCCAATTTCATCCACCTCATTAGAACTGATTCAAATGCATTCTTTTTAATGGCTGAAAAAGACTCCATTGTGTACATGTACCAAAGCTTTCTTATCCATTCATCTGCAGATGGACATCTAGGTTGCTTCCATGTCCTGGCTATTATAAACAGTGCTGCAATGAACACTGGAGTCCATGTGTCTCTTTCAATTCTGGTTTCCTCGGTGTGTATGCCCAGGAGTGCAATTGCTGGATCGTATGGCAGTTCTATTTCCAGTTTTTTGAGGAATCTCCACACTGTTCTCCATAGTGGCTGTACTAGTTTGCATTCCCACCAACAGTGTAAGAGGGTTCCCTTCTCTCCACACCCTCTCCAGCATTTATTGCATTAGACTTTTGGATAGCAGCCATTCTGACTGGTGTGAAATGGTATCTCATTATAAAGGGAGAAGAACCAAATCAATAAAATTAGAAATGAAAATGGAGAGATCACAACCGACAACACAGAAATACAAAGGATTATTAGAGAATACTATCAGCAATTATATGGCAATAAAATGAATAACTTGGAAGAAATGGACAAATTCCTAGAAAAGTACACCTTGCAAAACTGAACCAGGAAGAAATAGAAAATCTGAACAGATCCATCACAAGCACGGAACTAGAGGAAGTAATCAGAAATCTTCCAGCAAACAAAAGCCCAGGTCCAGACGGCTTCACAGCTGAATTCTACCAAAAATTTAGAGAAGAGCTAACACCTATTCTACTCAGACTCTTCCAGAAAATTGCTGAGGAAGGGAAACTTCCAAACTCATTCTATGAGGCCACCATCACCCTAATAAAGATCCCACAAAAAAAGAAAACTACAGGCCAATATCACTGATGAACATAGATGCAAAAATCCTTAACAAAATTCTAGCAATCAGAATCCAACAACACATTAAGAAGATCATACATCATGACCAAGTGGGCTTTACCCCAGGAATGCAAGGATTCTTCAATATCCACAAATCAATCAGCGTAATACACCACATTAACAAACTGAAAAATAAAAATCATAAGATTATCTCAATAGATGCAGAGAAAGCCTTTGACAAAATACAACATCCATTTATGATAAAAACCCTCCAGAAAGTGGGAATAGAAGGGACATATCTCAACATAATAAAAGCTATATATGACAAACCCACAGCAAACATTATCCGCAACCGTGAAAAACTGAAAGCATTTCCCCTAAAGTCAGGAACAAGACAAGGGTGCCCACTCTCACCACTACTCTTCAACATAGTTCTGGAAGTTTTGCCTGCAGCAATCAGAGCAGAAAAAGACATAAAAGGAATACAAATTGGAAAAGAAGAAGTAAAACGTTCACTATTTGCTGATGACATGATCCTCTACACAGAAAGCCCTAAAGACTCTACCAGAAAACTACTAGAGCTAATCAACGAATACAGTAAAGTTGCAGGATATAAAATCAACACACAGAAATCCCTTGCATGCCTATACACTAATAATGAGAAAATAGAAAGAGAAATTAAGGAAACTATTCCATTCACTGTTGCAACGAAAAGAATTAAATACTTAGGAATATATCAACCTAAGGAAACAAAAGACTTGTACATAGAAAACTATAAAACACTAGTGAAAGTAATCAAAGAGGACACTAATAGATGGAGAAATATACCGTGTTCATGGATTGGAAGAAGAAATATTGTGAAAATGAGTATACTACCCAAAGTAATTTATACATTCAATGCAATCCCTATCAAGCTACCAACGATATTTTTCACAGAACTAGAACAAATAATCTCACAATTTGTATGGAAATACAAAAAACCTCGAATAGCCAAAGCAATCTTGAAGAAGAAGAATGGAACTGGAGGAATTAACCTGCCGGACTTCAGGCTCTATTACAAAGCCACAGTCATCAAGACAGTATGGTACTGGCATAAAGACAGAAATATAGATCAATGGAACAAAATAGAAAGCCCAGAGATAAATCCACGCACCTATGGACCCCTTATCTTTGACAAAGGAGGCAAGAATATAAAATGGAGAAAAGACAGTCTCTTTAACAAGTGGTGCTGGGAAATCTGGTCAGCCACTTGTAAAAGAATGAAACTAGAACACTTCCTAACACCATCCACCAAAATAAACTCAAAATGGATTAGAGAGCTAAATGTAAGACCAGATTCTATAAAACTCCTAGAGGAGAACGTAGGCAAAACACTCTCCGACATAAATCACAGCAGGATCCTCCAAGACCCACCTTCCAGAATATTGGAAATAAAAGCAAAAATAAACAAATGGGACCTAATTAAAACCAAAAGCTTCTGCACAGCAAAGGAAACTATAAGCAAGGTGAAAAGACAGCCTTCAGAATGGGAGAAAATAATAGAAATGAAGCAACTAATAAAGGATTAATCTCCAAAATATACAAGCAGCTCCTGCAGCTCAATTCCAGAAAAATAAGTGACCCAATCAAAAAATGGGCCAAAGAACTAAACAGACATTTCTCCAAAGAAGACATACAGATGGCTAACAAACACATGAAAAAATGCTCAACATCCCTCATAATCAGAGAGATGCAAATCAAAACCACAATGAGATACCATTTCACACCAGTCAGAATGGCACCTAAATCAAAGCACGGAAGTTGTGGAAGCGGAGAGAGCTCAGTCAAATTGCCTAAGATCACAAAGCACTATGCTGGAAACAGAGAGAGTTTAAGCAACTTACCTAAGATCACACAGCACCAACGTGAAATCACTGAGGTCAGACCACTTAATTAAGGCCACAGAGAAAAGATGTCAAGCACAGAGAGCTCAGGCTTCTTGCCTAAATTACCCAGAGATCTATTTGGAAGCACAGAGAGGATAATCAACTTTCCTATGATCACACAACCCCTAACTGAAAGCATTGAGTTTAAGTCACTTAATAAATTCAGAGAAAAAATGTGGAAGCAGAGAGCGCTCTGGCAACTTGCCTAAGATCGCACAGCTCCATGATGGAAACACAGAGAGGATAAGCAACTTACCTAAGATCACACAGCACCTTAATGAAAGCACTGAGGTCAGACCACTTATAATATCACATAGAAAAGTTATGGAAGCAGAGAGAGAGCTCAGGCAACTTGCTTATGATCACACAGCTCAATGCTTGAAGCACAGAGACGTTAAAAACTTACCTACGATCACATAGCACCTAACTGAAAGCATTGAGATCAGACCACCCTATTAAATTCAGAGAAAACATGTGAAAGAACAGAGAGCTCAGGCAACTTGCCTGAGATCACACAGCTTTATGTTGAAAGTACAGAGAGGTTATTAAGGACTTACCTAAGATCGCACAGCACCTCATTGAAAGCACTGAGTTCAGACCACTTAATTAAGGTCACAGAGCAAGGATGTGGAAGCACAGAGAGCTCAGGCAACATGGCCAAGATCACACAGCTCTATGTTGCAAGCACAGAGAGGTTAAGCAACTTACCTAAGATCACACAACACCTAAATCAAGGCACCCAGGTCAGACCACTTCTAATGTCACAGAGAAATGTTGTATAAGCAGAGAGAGCTCAGGCAACATGGCCAAGATCACACAGCTCTATGCCGGAAGCACAGAGAGTTTAAGCAACTTACCTAAGATCACACAGGCCATAACAGAAAGCACTGAGGTCATACTACATAATTAAATTCAGAGAAAAGTTGTGGAAGAACAGAGAGCTTAGGCAACTTGCCTAAGATAAAACAGCTCTATGTAGGAAGCACCGAGAAGTTCAACAACTTTCCTAAGATCCCACAGCACCTAAGTGAAAGCCCTGAGTTCTGACCATTTAATGAGGATTACAGAGCAAAAATGTAGAAGCACAGAGAGCTCTGGAAACTTCTGTAAATCTCACAGCTCTATGATTGAAGTACAGAGAGCTTAAGCAACTTAAGTAAGATCACACAGCACCTAAATGAAAGCACGGAGGTCAGACCACTTATAATGTCACAGAGAAATGTTGTATAAGCAGAGAGAGCTCAGGCAACTTGCCTAAGATCACACAGTTCAATTTAGAAAGCATAGAGAGGTTAAGGAATTTACCTAAGATCACACAGCACCTAACTTAAAACACTGAGGTCTGTCCACGTAATTAAAGTCACAGAGAAAAGATGTGGAAACACAGAGAGCTCTGGCAACTTCCTTAAGATCACACAGCTCTATGATTGAAGCACAGAGAGGTTATTCAACTTATTTAAGATCACACAGCACCTAAGTGAAAGCACTGAGGTTAGACCATTTACTTAAGTTCACAGAGAAAAGACTTGGAAGCACAGAGAGCTCAGCCAACTTCCCTAAGTTCACACAACACTTTGTTGAAAGCACAGAGAAGTTAAGCATCTTACCTAAGATCACACAGCACCTAAGGGAAAGCACTGAGGTCAGACCACTTAATTAAGGTCACAGAGAAAAGATGTGGAAGCAGAGAGAGCTTAGGCAACTTGCCTAAGATAACACAGCACCTAAGTTAAAGCACTGAGTTCTGACCACATAATTAAGGTATAGAGAAAAGTTGAGGAAGCACAGAGAGCTCTGGCAACGTCCTTAAGATCACACAGCTCTATGACTGAAGCACAGAGAGGTTAAGCAATTTACCTAAGATCACACAGCACAGAACTGAAAGCACTGAGGTCAGATCACTTCATTAAGGTCACAGACAAAAGACGAGGAAGCACAGAGAGGTCAGCCAACTTCCTTAAGTTCACACAACTCTATGTTGGAAGCACAGAGAGGTTAAAAAACTTACCTAAGATCACACAGCACCTAAATGAAAGCACTGAGGTCAGACCACTTACAGTGTCACAGAGAAAAGTTGTGGAAGCAGAGAGAGCTCAGGCAACTTGCCTAAGATAACACACCTATATGAAGGAAGCACAGAGGAGTTAAGCAACTTCCCTAAGATCACACAGCACCTAAGTTAAAGATCTGAGTTCTGACCACTTAATTAAGGATACAGAGGAAAGATGTAGAAGCACAGAGAGCTCTGGCAATTTCCGTAAATCAACAGCTCTATGATTGAATCACACAGAAGTTAAGCAAATTACCTAAGATCACATAGCACCTAAATGAAAGCACGGAGGTCAGACCACTTATAATGTCACAGAGAAATGCTGTATAAGCAGAAAGAGCTCAGGCAACTTGCCTAAGATCACACAGCACTATGCTGGAAACACAGTCAGGTTAAGCACCTTAACTAAGATCACACAGCCCATAACTGAAAGCAGTGAGGTCAGACCACATAATTAAATTCAGAGAAAATGTGTGGAAACACAGAGAGCACTGGCAACTATTTTAACATCAGACAGCTCTATGATTGAAGCACAAAGAGGTTAAGCCACTTACCTCAGATCACACAGCACCTAAGTGACAGGACTCTATATAGACCACTTAAATAAGGTCGCAGAGAAAAGATGTGGAAGCACAGAGAGCTCTGACAACTTCCTTAAGATCACACAGCTTTATGATTGAAGCACAGAGAGGTTAAGCAACTTACCTACGTTAACACAGCACCTAACTGAAAGCACTGAGGTCAGACCACTTAATTAAGGTCACAGAGAAAATATGTGGAAGCACAGAGAGCTCAGTCAACTTCCCTAAGTTCACACACCTGTATGTTGGAAGCACGGAGAGTTTAAACCAGTTACCTAAGATCACACTGCACCTAAATGAAAGCACTGAGGTCAGACCACCTATAATGTCATAGAGAAAAGTTGTGGAGGCACAGAGATCTCAGGCAATTTTGCTAAGATCACACAGCTCTATGTTGGAAGCTCACAGAGGTTAAGCATCTTGCCTAAGATCACACAGCACCTACATGAAAGCACTGAGTTCAGACCACTTAATTAAGGTCACAGAGAAAAACTGTGGAAACAAAGAGAACTCAGGCAACTTGCCTAAGTATGCACTGGAGTTTGTTGGAAGCAGAGAAAGTTTAAGCAACTTACCTTTGATCACACAGCACCTAACTGAAAGCACTGAGGTTAAATCACTTAATTAAAATCAGAGAAAAGCTGTGCAAGCAGAGAGAGCTCAGGCAACTTGCCTATGATCACACAGCTGTATTTTGGAAGCAAGAGAGTTTAAGTCACCTACCTAAGTTCACACAGCACCTAAATGAAACCACGGAGGTCAGACCCCTTAATTAAGTTCACAGAGAAAATATATGGAATCACAGAGAGCTCAGACAAATTCCCTAAGATCACACACCTCTATGTTGGAAGCACAGAGTGGTTAAGCAACTTACCTAAGGTCACACAGCACCTACGTAAAATCACTGAGGTCAGACCACTTATAATGTCACACAGAAAAGTTGTGGAAGCAGAGAGATTCAGGTAACTAGACTAAGATCACACAGCTCTATGCTGGAAGCACAGAGAATTAGGCAACTAAGTTCACACTGCACATAACTGAAATCACTGAGGTGAGACCATTTAATCATATTGATAGAAAATGTATGGAAGAACAGAGAGTTCAGGCAACGTACTTGAGATCACACATATCTATTATGGAAGCACAGAGAGGTTAAGCCAGCTACCTAAGATCACAAAGAACTTAAATGAAAGCATGGAAATCAGACCACTTAATTAAGGTCACAGAGAAATGATGTGGAAGCACAGGGTCTCTGGCAATTTTCTTAATATCACACAGCTATATGATTGAAGCACAGAGAGTTTAAGAGACTTACTTAAGATTATGCAGCACCTAAATGAAAGCACTGAGTTCAGAACACTACTTAAAGTCACAGAGAAAAGATGTCGAAGCACAGAGAGCCAGGCACTTGCCTACGATCACACTGCTATGTGTTGGAAGCACAGAGAGGTTAAGCAAATTACCTAAGATCACACAGCACCTATGTGAAAGCACTAAGGTCAGACCACTTAATTACCATCACAGAGAAAAGATGTGGACGCACAGAGAGCTCTGGAAACTTCTTTAAGATCACACAGCTCTATAACTAAAGCACAGAGAGTTTAAGCCACTTATCTCAGAACACAAAGCATCTAAGTGACAGCACTGGATTCAAACCACTTAGTTAAGGTCACAGAGAAAAGATGTGGAAGCACAGAGAGCTCAGGCACTTGCCTAAGATCACACTGATATAGGCTGGAATCACAGAGATGTTAAGCAACATACTTAAGATCACACAGCACCTACGGGAAATCACTGAGGTGAGACCACTTAAAAAAGGTCACAGAAAAAACATGTGGAAGAAGACAGATTTCAGGCAACTAGCTTACGGTCACACACCTCAATGTAGGAAGCACAAAGAAGTTAAGTAACTTACTTAAGATAACAGAGCACCTAAATGAAACCACTGAGTTCAGACCATTTATAAGGTCACAGAGAATACTTGGTGAAGCAGAGAGCTCAGGCAACTTGCCTCAGATCACACAGCTCTATGATGGAAGCACAGAAGGTTAAGCTACTTACCTAGGATCACAAGACACCTAAATGAAAGCACGGAGGTCAGACCACTTATAATGTCACAGAGAAAAGTTGTGGAAGCAGAGATATTCAGGCAACTTGCCTAAGATCACACAGCACTATGCTGGAAGCACAGAGAGTTTAGGCAACTTAACTAAGATCACACAGCACCTAACTGAAAACACTGAGGTCAGACCACTTAACTAAATTCAGAGAAAAGATGTGGAAGAAGAGAAAGCTTAGGCAACTTCCCTAAGATCACAGAGTTCTATGTAGAAAGCACAGAGAAGTTCAACAACTTACATAAGATCACACAGCACCTAAGGTAAAGCACTGAGGTCTGACCACTTAGTCAAGGTCACAGAGAAAAGATGCAGAAGCTCAGAGAGCTCTGGTAATTTCCTTAAGATCACACAACTCTATGATTGAAGCACAGAGAGGTTAAGTAACTTACTTAAGATCACACAGCACCTAACTGAAAGCACTGAGGTTAAATCACATAATTAAATTCAGAGAAAAGATGTGAAAGAACAGAGAACTCTGGCAACATGCCTAAGATCACACTGCTCTATATTGGAAGCACACTGAGGTTAAGCAACTTACCTAAGGTCACAAAGCACCTAAGTGAAAGCACTGAGAACAGACCACTTAATTAAGGTCACAGAGAAAAGATGTGGAAGCACAGAGAGCTCAGCCAAATTCCCGAAATTCACACAATTCTATGTTGGAAGCACAGAGAGGTTAAGCAACTAACCTAAGATCACACATCACTTATGGGAAAGCACTGAAGTCAGACCACTTAATAAAGGTCACAGAGAAAATATGTGGAAGCACAGAGAGCTCAGGTAATTTTCCTAAGATCACACAGCATCTAACTGAAAGCACTGAGTTTTGACTACTTAATAAAATTCAGAGAAAAGATGTGGAAGCACAGAGATCTCCAACAACTTGTGTTAGATCACACAGCTCTATGTTGTAAGCACAGAGAGGTTAAGCATCTTACCTAAGATCACACAGCACCTAAGTGAAAGCAGTGAGGACAGACCACTTAATTAAGGTCACACAGAAAAAATGTGGAAGCACAGGGAGCTTAGGCACCTTGCTAGGGATCACACAGCTCTATGTTGGAAGCACAGAGAAGTTAAGCAACTTACCTAAGATCACACAGCACCTAAGTAAAAGCACTGAGGTCAGACCACTTAATTCGAGTCACAGAGAAAAGATGTGGAAGCACACAGATTTCAGGCAACCTGCCTAACTATATACAACTCATTTTTGTAGCACAAAAAAGAGAAGCACAGAGAGGTTAGTCAACATACCTATCAGCACAGAGCTCCTAGAGAGAGGTCAGGAATTTTTTCTAAGATCATTTATATCAGACCTGGAAGCACAGAGAGGTAAGGCAATTTACCTAAGATCACACAGCTCAGAAGTAGAAGCACAGACAGGTCAGGCAAACTGCCTAAAATCACACAACTTACATATGGAAGCACAGACAGTTCAGGCAACTTTCCGAAGATCACAGTGCTCAGATGTTGAAGCACAGAGAGGCCAGGTAACTTGCCTAAGATCAAACAACACTCCTGGAAGCACAGAGGCCAGTCAACTAGCCTCAAATCACACACTCAAAAATGGGAGCACAAAGAAGATAGGCAGCTTGCTTTATTTTATTTTTTCTTTTGGCTCTTCTATGTATCCTTGCCACCTCTTTTTAATATCTTCTGCTTCTGTTAGGTCCATACATTTTCTGTCCTTTAGTGTGACCATCTTTGCATGAAATGTTCACTTGGTAGCTCTAATTTTCTTTTTTTTTTTAGTTTATTTATTTTAATTGGAGGCTAATTACTTTACATTATTGTATTGGTTTTGCCATACATTGTCATGAATCTGCCCCGGGTGTACATGTGTTCCCCATCTTGAACCCCCCTGCCACCTCCCTCCCCATCCCATCCCTCTGGGTCATCCCAGGGCACCAGCCCCGAGCATCGTGTATCATGTGGCGATCATTTCACATATGATAATACACATGTTTCAATGCGATTCTCCCAAATCATGCCACGCTTGCCCTCTCCCACAGAGTCCAAAAGACTGTTCTATACATCTGCATCTATTTTATTGTCTTGCACACACGGTTATCATTTCCATCTTTCTAAATTCCCTTTATAGCAATGGCAACCCACTCCAGTGTTCTTGCCTGGAGAATCCCAGGGATGGGGGAGCCTAGTGGGCTTCCGTCTATGGGGTCACACAGAGTCGGACACGACTGAAGTGACGCAGCAGCAGCATACTGTATTGGTATTTTTCTTTCTGGCTTACTTCACTCTCTATAATAGGATCCACTTTCATCCACCTCATTAGAACTGATTCAAATGTATTCTTTTTAATTGCTGAGTAATACTCCATTGTGTATATATACCACAGCTTTCTTATCCATTCGTCTGCAGATGGACATCTTTAGAACACACATCTCGAAAGTGGAGGCACATAGAGGTTAGTCACCTTGCCTACCAGCACACAGCTCCTAAATGGAAGCCCAGAGGGGTCAGGAGATTTTCCTAAGATCATGGAGCTCAGAGCTGGAATCACAGAGAGGTCAGGCAATTTGACTAAGATCACCCAGCTCAAAAATGGAAGCACAAAGAGGGCAGGAAATTTGCTTAAGATCACACAGCTCAGGAGTGGAAGCACATACAAGTTAGGCAACATGATTAAGATCTTACAGCTTATAAGTACATGCACAGAGAGGTCAGGCAACCTGCCTGGGATCACACCGCTCAAGAGTGGAAGCAAAGAGAGGTTAGACAACTTTCCTAAGATATGCCAGCTCATAACTGGAAGAAGAGAGAGCTCAGGCAAATTGTACAAAATCACACAGTTCAAATATTGAAAGAACAGAGATGTTAGGCAACATCCCTAAAATCACAGAGCACAGTTATGGAAGCAGAGTAGTCAGGCAACTTGCCTAGTTAACATAGCTCTGAAGAGGAAGCAGGGAGAGGTCAGGCAATTTTCCTTAGATCACACAGCTCTATGTTGGAAGCACAGAGAGGTTAAGCATCTTACCTAAGATCACACAGCACCAAAATTAAAGCACTGAGGTCAGACCACTTATAATGTCAAAGAGAAAAGTTGTGGAAGCAGAGCGACCTCAAGCAACTTACCTTAGATCACACACCTTATGCTGGAAACACAGAGAGGTTAAGCAACTTACCTAAGATCACACAGCACCTAAATGAAAGCACTGAGTTCAGAGCACTTAATTAAGGTCACAGAGAAAAGTTGTGGAAGCACAGAGAGTTCAGGCAACTTGCCTAATTTTACAAACCTCTATGCTGGAAGCTCAGAGAGCTTAAGCAATTTACCTAATATCACACAGAACCTAAGGGAAAGCACTGAGTTCACACGACTTAATTAAGGTCACAGAGAAAAGACGTGGAAGCACAGAGAGCTCAGGCAATTCTCCTAAGATCACACAGCACCTAAATGAAATCACTGAGGTGAGACCACTTATAATGTCACAGAGAAAAGTTGGGGAAGCAGAGAGAGCTCAGGCAACTTGCCTAAGATCACACACCGCTATGCTAGAAACAAAGAGAGGTTAAGAAACTTACCTAAGATCACACAGCATCTAACTGAAAGCACTGAAGTCAGAACACTGAATTAAATTCAGAGAAAAGTTGTGGAAGAACACAGAGCTAAGGCAATTTGCCAATGGTCACACAGCTCTATGTTGGAAGCACAGAGAGTTTAAGCAACTTACCTAAGATCACGCAGCACCTAAGAGAAAGCACTGAGTTCAGGCCACCTAATTAAGTTCAGAGAGAAAAGATTTGGAAGCACAGAGAATTCTGGCAACTTTCTTAAGATGACACAGCTTTATGATGGAAGCACAGAGAGGTTAGCAATTTACCTAAGATTACACAGCACCTACATGAAATCACTGAAGTCAGACCACTTAATAAAGGTCACAGAGAAAAGATGTGGAAGCAGACAGAGTTCAGGCAACTTCTCTAAGATCACACAGCTCTTATGTTGGAAGTGCTGAGAGGTTAAGTAACTTACGTCAGATAAATCAGCACCTAAATTAAAGCACTGATTTCAGATCATTATAAGGTCACAAAGAAAAGTTGAGGGAGCAGAGAAAGCTCACGCAACTTGCCTAAGATCACACAGCTCTATGTTGGAAGCACAGAGAGTTTAAGCAATTTACCTCACATCACACAACTCATAAGTGAAAGCACTGAGGTCAGAATATTTAATTAAGCTTACAGAGAAAAGATGTGGAAGCACAGAGAGCTCAGCCAATTTCCCTAAGATCACACAACTATCTGTTGGAAGCACATGAGGGTTAAGCAACTTACCTAAGATCACACAGCACCTAAGGAAAAGCACTGAGGTCAGACCACTTAATAAGGTCACAGAGAAAAGATGTGGAAGCACAGAGAACTCAGGCAATTTTCCTAAGATCACACAGCTCTATGTTGGAAGCACAGAGAGGTTAAGCAGCTTACCTAAGATCACAGAGCACCTAACTGAAAGCACTGAGTTCAGACCAAATAATTAAAAAGAGAAAAGCTGTGGAAGAACAGAGAGTTTAGGCAATATACCTAAGATAACACAGCTCTATGTAGGAAGCACAGAGTCGTTAAGCAACTTCCCTAAGATCACACAGCACCTAACTGAAAGCACTGAGGTCATATCACTTAATTAAATTCAGAGAAAAACTGTGGAAACACAGAGAGCTCAGGCAACTTCCCTAAGAACACACAGCTTTTTGCTGCAAACACAGAAAGTTTAAGCAACTTATCTATGATTACAAAGCACCTAAATTAAAGCACTGAGGTCTGACCACTTAATTAAGGTCACAGAGAAAATAAATGGAAGCACAGAGAGCTCAGGCAATTTTCCTAAGATCACACAGATCTATGCTGGAAGCACAAAGAGGTTAAGCAACTTACCTAAGATCACATAGCTCCTAAATGAAATCACTGAGGTGAGACCACTTATAATATCACAGAGAAAAGTCGGGGAAGCAGAGAGAGCTCAGGCAACTTGCCTAAGATCACACAGCTCTATGTTGGAAGCACAGAGAAGTTAAGCAACTTATCTAAGATCACACAGCACCTAAGTGAATGCACTGAGGTTAAACCACTTAATTAAGGTCACAGAGAAAAGATGTGGAAGCTCAGAGATCTCTGACAACTTCCTTAAATCAAACAGCTCTATGATTGAAGAACAGAGAGGTTAAGCAACTTACCTAAGATCACGCAGCACCTAACTGAAAGCACTGAGGTCAGACCACTTAATTACATTCAGAGAGAAGATGTGGAAGTACAGAGAGCTTAGGCAACTTGCCTAAGATCACACAGTTCTATGCTGGAAGCACCGAGACGTTAAGCAACTTACCTAAGATCACACAGCACCTAATTGAAAGCACTGATTTCAGAACACTTAGTTAAAATCACAGTGAAAAGATGTGGAAGCATAGAGAGTTCAGGCAACTTGCCTAAGATTACACAGCTCTATGTTGGAAAAACAGAGAGGTTAAGCAACTTACCTAAGATCACACAGCACTTAAGTGAAAGAACTGAGGTCTGCCCACTTAATAAAGGTCAGAGAGAAAAGATGTGGGAGCACAGAGATATGTGGCAACTTGCTTAAGATGACACAACTCTATGATGGAAGCACATAGAGGTTAAGTACTTTCCCTAAGATCACAGAGAACCTATATGAAAGCACTGAGGTCAGACCACTTATAAGGTCACAGAGAAAAGTTGTGGAAGCAGAGAGAGCTCAGCCAATTTCCATAAGACTACAGAGCTCTATGTTGGAAGCACAGAGAGGTTAAGCAACTTACCTAAGATCACATAGCACTTTAGGGAAAACACTGAAGTCAGACCACTTAATTAAGGTCACAGAGAAAAGATGTGGAAGAACACAGATCTCAGGCAATTTGCCTAATATCACACAGATCTATGTTGGAAGCACAGAGACCTTAATCATCTTACCTAAGATCACACAGCACCTACATGAAAGCCCTGAGGTCATACCACTAAATTAAGGTCACAGCGAAATGATGTGGAAGAACAGAGAGCTCAGGAATCTTGCCTAAGATCACAGAGCTCTATTTTGTTAGCACAGAGACGTTAAGCAACTTACCTAAGATCCAACAGCACCTAAGTGAAAGCACTGTGGTCAGAACACTTAATTAAGGTCAAAGAGAAAAGATGTGGAAATAATGAAAGTTCAGGCAACTTGCCTAAGATCGCACAGAACTATGTTGCAAGCACCTTAGTTAACTTGTGTAAGATCACACAGCACCTACGTGAAAGCACTGAGGTCAGACCACTTAATTATGGTCACAGAAAAAAGATGTGGAAGCACAGAGAGCTCAGACAACATTCCGAAGATCACACAGATCTCTGTTGGAACCACAGAGAGGTTAAGCAACTTACCTAAGCTCACAAAGCACCTAACTGAAGTAACTGAGCTCAGACCTCTTAATTAAATTCAGAGAAAAAATATGGAAGCACAGAAAGTTCAGGCACCGTGAATAAGATCACACAGCTCTATGTTGGAAGCACACAAAGGTTAAGCAACTAACCACGATCACACAGCACCTAAGTGAAAGCACTAAGTTTACCCCACTTAATTAAGCTCACATGGAAAAGATGGGGAAGCATACAGACCTCAGGCAACTTGCATAAGATGACACAATTCGATGCTTGAAGCACAGAGGGGTCAAAAAACTTAGCTAAGTTCACAAAGCACCTAAGTGAAAGCACTGAGGTCAGAAGACGTAATTAAGGTCACAGAAAAAAGATGTGGAAGCACAGAGAGCTCAGGAAACTGCCTAAGATCACACAGCTCTATGTTGGAAGCACAGAGAGCTTAAGCAATTTACCTAAGATCACACAGCACCTACGTGAAAACAGTGAGTTCAGACCACTTCCAAGGTCACCGAGAAAAGTTGTGGAAGCAGAGAGAGCTCAGGCAATTTGCCTAAGATCACACAGGTTTATGTTGGAAGCATAGGGATGTTAAGCAACTTACCTAAGATCACACAGCACCTAAGATAAAGCACTGAGTTCAGACCACTTAATTGAGGTCACATAGAAAACATGGGGAAACACAGAGAACACAGACAACTTGCCTAAGATCACATAACTGTATGTTGGTATCACAGAGAGGTAAAGCAACTTACCTAAGATCACACAGCACCTAATTGAAAGCACTGATTTCAGAACACTTAGTTAAAATCACAGTGAAAAGATGTGGAAGCATAGAGAGTTCAGGCAACTTGCCTAAGATCACACAGCTCTATGTTGGAAGCACAGAGAGCTTAAGCAACTTACCTAAGATCACACAGCTCATAAATAGAAGCACAGACAGGTCAGGCAAATTGCCTAAAATCACACAACTTACATATGGAAGCACAGATATTTCAGGCAACTTTCCTAAGATCACAGATCTCAGATGTTGAAGCACAGAGAGGCCAGATAACTTGCCTAAGATCAAACAACACTCTCCTGGAAGCACAAAGGCCAGTCTATTTGCCTCAAATCACACGCTCAAAAATGGGAGCACCAAGAAGATAGGCAACTTGCTTTATTTTTTATTCATTTTTTTTTTTTGCTCTTCTGTGTATTCTTGCACCTCTTTTTATTATCTTCTGCTTCTCTTAGGTCCATACATTTTCTGTCCTTTAGTGTGCCCATCTTAGCATGAAATGTTCCCTTGGTAGCTCTAATTTTCTATCTTTTATTTTTTTAGTATATTTATTTTAATTGGAGGCTAATTACTTTACAATGTTGTATTGGTTTTGCCATACATTGACATGAATCCACCCCAGGTGTACATGTGTTCCCCATCTTGAACCCCCCTCCCACCTCCCTCCCTATCCCATCCCTCTGGGTCATCCCAGTGCAGCAGCCCCGAGCATCCTGTATCATGCATTGAACCTGGACTGGCGATTCATTTCACATATGATAATATACATGTTTCAAGGCCATTCTCCCAAATCATCCCACCCTCACCCTCTCCCACAGAGTCCAAAACACTGTCCTATACATCTGTGTCTATTTTGCTGTCTCGCATACACGGTTATCGTTTCCAACTTTCTAAATTCCCATATATGCTATAGTATACTGTATTGGTATTTTTCGTTCTGGCTTACTTCACTCTGTATAATAGGATCCACTTTCATCCACCTCATTAGAACTGATTGAAATATATTCTTTTCAATTGTTGAGTAATACTCCATTGTGTATACATACCACAGCTTTCTTATCCATTCGTCTGCAGATGGACATCTTTAGAACACACATCTCGAAAGTGGAGGCACATAGAGGTTAGTCACCTTGCCTACAAGCACACAGCTCCTAAGTGGAAGCACAGAGGGGCCAGGAGATTTACCTAAGATCATGGAGCTCAGAGCTGAAATCACAGAGAGGTCAGGCAATGTGCCTAAGAATATGCAGTTCTTAAGTAGAAGCACAGAGATATTAGTCACTTTGCCTAAGAGCACACAGCTCTTAAATAGAAGCACACAGAGCTCAGGAAACTTGCTTAAGATCACAAACCTCAGAAGTGGAAGCACAGAGAACTTAGGTAACTTGTGTAACATCACACAGCTCAAAAGTGGAAGCACAGAGAGGTCAAGCAATTAGCCTAAGAACACGCAGCACATAATGGAAGCACAGAGTAGTTAGTCACTTAGCTTTATTGCACACGGCGCAGAAGTGAAAACACGGAGAGGCTAGGCAATTTGACTAAGATCACCCAGCTCAAAAATGGAAGCACAAAGAGGGCAGGAAATTTGCTTAAGATCACACAGCTCAGGAGTGGAAGCACATACAAGTTAGGCAACATGATTAAGACCACACAGCTCATAAGTAGAAGCACACAGAGGTCGGACAACCTGCCTGGGATCACACAGCTCAAAAGTGGAAGCAAAGAGAGGTTAGACAACTTCCCAAAGGTATGCCAGCTCATAACTGGAAGAATAGAGATGCCAGGCAAATTATATAAAATCACACAGTTCAAATATTAAAAGAACAGAGATGTTAGGCAACTTTCCGAAGATCAAAGAGCTCAGTTATGGAAGCAGAGTGGTCAGGCAACTTGCCTAGTTAACACAGCTCTGAAGAAGAAACAGGGAGAGGTCAGGAAATCTCCCTAAAACCATCCAGCTCAGATGTGGACACACAAAGAGGTCAGACCACTTAAGTAACGACACAGACATCAGAAATGAAAGCAGAGAGATGTCGGGCAACTTGCCTAAGGTCACACAGCTCTTTGTTGGAAGCACAGAGGTCAAGAAACGTGGCTAAGATCACATAGCTCTATGTCTGAAGCACAGACAGGTTAAGCACTTACCTAAGATCACACAACACCTAAGTGAAAGCACTGGGGTCAGACCACTTTATTAAGATAACGGAGAGAAGATGTGGATGCACAGAGAGCTCAGGCAACTTGTCTAAGATGATACAACACTATGCTCGAAGCACAGAGAGGTTAAGCAACTTACCAAAGATGACACAGCACCTAAGTGAAAGCACTGAGGTCACTCGACTTAATTAAGCTCACAGAGAAAAGATGTGGAAGCACAGAGAGCTCAGGCAACTTGCCTCAGATCACACAGTTCTATGTTGGAAGCACAGAGAGGTTAAGCAACTTACCTAACATCACACAGCACCTAAGTGAACGCACTAAGGTCAAACCAAATAAAAGATCACAGAGAAAAGATTTGGAAGCACAGAGTGCTCTGGCAACTTTCCTAAGATCACATAGCTCTATGTTGGAAGCACAGAGATATTAAACAACTTATCTAAGAACACACAGCACCTAGGTGAAATCACTGAGGACACACCACTTAGTTAAGATCACAGAGAAAAGATGTGGAAGCACAGAGAGCTCAGACAACTGCCCAAAGGTCACACAGCTCTACATTGGAAGCAAAGAGAGGTTAGGCAACTTACCTAAGATCACACAGCACCTAACTGAAAGCACTGAGGTCAGAACACTTATTTAAATTCAGAGAAAAGATGTGGAAGAACGGAGAGCTCAGCCAACTTGCCATACATCACACAGTTCTATATAGAAAGCACAGAGAGGTTAAGCAACTTACTTAAGATGACACAGCACCTAAAAGAAAGCACTTTGGCCACATAATGTGAAGAGCTGACTCACTAAAAAAGTCTCTGATGCTGGGAGGGATTGGGGGCAGAAGGAGAAGGGGACGACAAAGAATGAAATGCCTGGATGGCATCACCGACTTGATGGACATGAGTTTGAGTGAACTCAGCGAGTTGGTGATGGACAGGGAGGCCTGGCATGCTGTGATTCATGGGGTCACAAAGAGTCGGATACAACTGAGCGACTGAACTAAACAGAACTGAACTGAGGTTAGACCACTTATAATGTCACAGAGAAAAGTTGTGGAAACAGAGAGACTCAGGCAACTTTCCCAAGATCACACAGCTGTACATTGGAAGGACAGAGAGGTTAAGCAACTTACCTAAGATAACACAGCACCTAACTGAAAGTACTGAGGTCAGACCACTTAACTAAATTCAGAGAAAATGTGTGGAAGAACAGAGAACTCAGGCAACTTGCCTGAGATCACACAGCTCTTTGTTGGAAACACAGAGAGGTTAAGCAACTTAGCTAGGTACACACAACACTTATGAAAGCACTGAGTTCAGACCACTTATTTAAGGTCACAGAGAAAGATGTCGAAGAACAGAGAGCTCAGGCACTTGCTTAATATCACATTGCTATACGTTGGAAGAACACAGACGTTAAGCAACTTACCTAATATCACACAGCAGCTATGTGAATGCACTGAGGTCAGACCACTTAATAAAGGTCACAGAGAAAAGATGTGGAAGCACAGAGAGCTCAGGCACTTGCCTAAGATCGCACTAATTTAGATTGGAAGCACAGGGAGGTTAAGCAACTTACCTAAGATCACACAGCACCTACGTGAAATCACTGAGGTCAGACCACTTAATAAATGTCACAGAGAAAAGATGTGGAAGAAGACAGAGTTCAGGCTACTTGTCTAAGATCACACAGCTCTATATAAGAAGCTCAGAGAGGGTAAGTAACTTACCTTAGATAACACAGCTCCTAAATGAAAGCACTGAGGTTAAACCACTTAATTAAATTCAGAGAAAAGAGGTGGAAGCAGAGAGAGCTCAGGAAACAAGTCTAAGTTCACAAAGCTCTATGTTGGAAGCACAGAGAAGTTAAGCAACTTACTTAAGATCACACAGCACCTACGTGAAAGCCCTGAGGTCACACCACTAATTTAAGGTCGTAGCGAAATGATGTGGAAGAACAGACATTAGCCAACTTGCCTAATATCACACAGCTATTTACTGGAAGCAGAGAGAGGTCAAGAAATTTCCTTAAGATCACATATCTCAGAAGTGGAAACACAAGTGGTCAGTCACCATGCCTACCAGAGTACACAGCTCTTAAGTGGAAGCACAGAGAGGTCAAGCAATTAGCCTAGGAACACACAGCACATAAGTGGAAGCACAGAGTGGTTACGCACTTAGCCTAATAGCACACGGCTCAGAACTGGAAGGAGAGGGCAATGGCACCCCACTCCAGTACTGTTGCCTGGAAAATCCCATGGACGGAGGAGCCTGGCAGGCTGCAGTCCATAGGGTCGCTGAGGGTCGGACACAATTGAGCGACTTCACTTTCAGTTTTCACTTTCATGCATTGGAGAAGGAAATCGCAACCCACTCCAGTGTTCCTGCCTGGAGAATCCCAGAGATGGGGGAGCCTGGTGGGCTGCCGTTTATGGGGTCGCACAGAGTTGGACACGACTGAAGCGACTTAGCAGCAGCAGAAGTGGAAACACGCAGAGGTTAGGCAATTTGACTAAGATCACCCAGCTCAAAAATGGAAGCACAAAGAGGGCAGGAAACTTGCTTAAGATCACACAGCTCAGAAGTGGAAGCACATACAAGTTAGGCAACATGAATAAGATAATACAGCACATAAGTAGAAGCACACAGAGAAGTCGGACAACCTGCCTGGGATCACACAGCTCAAAAGTGGAAGCACAGAGTGGTTAGGCAACTTACCTAAGATCACACAGCACCTAAGTGAAAGCACTGAGGTCTGATCACTTCACTAAGGTCACAGAGAAAAGATGTGGAAGCACAGAGAGCTCAGGGAACTTGTCTAAAATCACAGGGCTCTATGTTGGAAGCACAGAGAAGTTAAACTTACCTAAGATCATAGAGCACCTAAGTGAAAGCACAAATATCAGAACACTTAGTTAAGGTCACAGAGAAAAGATGTGGAAGCACAGAGATCTCAGGCAACTTGCCTAAGACCACAGCTCTAGGTTGGAAGCACAGAGAAGTTAAGCAACTTACTTAAGATCACACAGCACCTAAGTGAAAGCTCTGAGATCAGACCACTTATTAAGGTCACAGAGAAAAGATGTGGAAGCACAGAGAGATCAGGCAACTTCCCTAAGGTCATACAGCTCTATGTTGGAAGCACAGAGAGGTTTAGCAACTTACCTAAGATCACACAGCACCTAAGTGAAAGCACTGATTTCTGACCACTTAACTAAGGTCACAGAGAAAATATTTGGAAGTACAGATTGCTCAGGCAACTTCCCTAAGATCACAAGGCACAGAGAGTTTCCCTACGATCACACAGCACCTAAATGAAAGCACTAAGGTCAGACCACTTAGTAAAGGTCACAGAGAAAATATGTGGAAGCACAGAGAAATCAGGCAACTTCCCTAAGGTCACACAGCTCTATGCTGGAAGCACAGAGAGTTTAAGCAACTTACCTAAGATCATACAGCACCTAAGTAAAAGAACTGAGGTCTGATCACTTAATTAATGACAGAGAGAAAAGATGTAGAAGCACAGAAAACTCTGGCAATTTGCTTAAGCTGATACAACTCTATGATGGAAGCACACAGATGTTAAGCAATTTACCTAAGATCACACAGAACCTAAATGAAAGCACTGAGGTCAGACCACTTATAAGGTCACACGAAAAAGTTGTGGAATCAGAGAGAGCTCAACAAACTTGCATAAGATCACAAAGATCTTTGTTGGAAGCACAGAGTGGTTAAGCAACATACCTAAGATCACACAGCACTTAAGTGAAAGCACTGAGGTCAGACCACTTAATAAAGGTCACAGAGAAAAGATGTGGAAGCACACAGAGCTCAGGCAACCTGTCTAAGATCACACTTCTCTATGTTGGAAGCACAGAGAGGTTAAGCAACTTATCTGAGATAACACAGCACCTAAGTGAAAGCTCTGAGATCAGACCACTTAATTAAGGTCACAGAGAAAAGATGTGGAAGCACAGAGAGATCAGGCAACCTCCCTAAGGTCACACAGCTCTCTGTTGAAAGCACAGAGAGGTTAAGCCACTTACCTAAGATCACACAGCACCTATGTGAAAGCACTGAGTTCAGACCTCTTAATTAGGGTCACAAAGAAAAAATGTGGAAGCACAGAGATTTCAGGCAACCTGCCTAAGTATATACAACTCTTTGTTTGAAGCACAGAGAGGTTAGTCAACATATCTATCAGCACACAGCTCCTAGAGAGAGGTCAGGCATAAGATCATTTATATCAGAGCTGGAAGTAAATAGAGGTCAGCCAATTTACCTAAGATCACACAGCTCAGAAGCAGAAGCACAGACAGTCAGGTAAATTGCCTAAAATCACACAACTTACATATGGAAGCACAGACAGTTCAGGCAAATTTCTGAAGATCACAGTGCTCAGATGCTGAAGCACAGAGAGGCCAGATAACTTGCCTAAGATCAAACAACACTCTCCTGGTAGCACAGAGGCCAGTCAATTTGCCTCAAATCACACGCTCAAAAATGGGAGCACAAAGAAGACAGGCAACTTGCTTTAGATCACACATCTCGAAAGTGGAGGCACATAGAGGTTATTCACCTTGCCTACCAATAGACAGCTCCTAAATGGAAGCACAGAGGGGTCAGGAAATTTTCCTAAGATCATGGAGCTCAGAGCTGGAAACACAGAGAGGACAGGCAATTTGCCTAAGATCACGCAGTTCTTAAGTAGAAGCACAGAGAATTTAGTCACTTTGCCTAAGAGCACACAGCTCATAAATAGAAGCACAAAGAGGTCAGGAAACTTGCTTAAGATCACAAACCTCAGAAGTGGAAGCACAGAGAAGTTAGGTAACCAGTGTAACATCACACAGCTCAAAAGTGGAAGCACAGAGAGGTCAAGCAATTAGCCTAGGAACACACAGCACATAAGTGGAAGCACAGAGTGGTTAGGCACTTAACCTAATAGCACACGGCTCAGAACTGGAAGGAGAGGGCAATGGCACCCCACTCCAGTACTGTTGCCTGGAAAATCCCATGGACGGAGGAGCCTGGAAGGCTGCAGTCCATAGGGTCGCTGAGGGTCGGACACAATTGAGCGACTTCACTTTCAGTTTTCACTTCATTGCATTGGAGAAGGAAATCGCAACCCACTCCAGTGTTCCTGCCTGGAGAATCCCAGAGATGGGGGAGCCTGGTGGGCTGCCGTTTATGGGGTCGCACAGAGTCGGACACGACTGAAGCGACTTAGCAGCAGCAGAAGTGGAAACACGCAGAGGTTAGGCAATTTGACTAAGATCACCCAGCTCAAAAATGGAAGCACAAAGAGGGCAGGAAACTTGCTTAAGATCACACAGCTCAGAAGTGGAAGCACATACAAGTTAGGCAACATGGTTAATATCATACAGCTCATAAGTAGAAGCACAGAGAAGTCGGACAACCTGCCTGGGATCACACATCTAAAACATGGAAGCAAAGAGAGGTTAGACAACTTCCCTAAGATATGCCAGCTCATAACTGGAAGAATAGAGAGGTCAGCAAACTGTATAAAATAACACGGTTCAAATACTGGAAGAACAGAGATGTTAGGCAACTTTCCTAAGATCACAGAGCTCAGTTATGGAAGCAGAGTGGTCAGGCAACTTGCCTAGTTAACATAGCTCTGAAGAGGAAGCAGGGAGAGGTCAGGAAATCTCCCTAAAATCACCCAGCTCAGATGTGGACGCACAAAGAGGTCAGACCACTTATGTAATGACACAGACATCAGAAGTGGAAGCACAGAGAGGTCAGGCAACTTGCCTAAGGTCACACAGCTCTTTGCTGGAAGCACAGAGAAGTCAGGAAACTTGGCTAAGATCACACATCTCAGAAGTGAGCCAGGTAGTCACCCTGCCTACCAGCACACAGCTCCTAAGTCAAGGCACAGAGAGGTCAGGAAATTTTCCTAAGATCACGTAGCTCAAGCTAGAAGCATAGAAGTCAGGCAGTGTGGCCTAAGATCACAGCGGTCTTAAAGGGAAGCACAGAGTGATTAAAAATGTTACTGAAAAGCACAAAGCTCATACATAGAAGCACAGACAGGATAAGCAACTTATCTAAGATCACACGGCTCAAAACTGTAAGGACAAAGAGGACAGGCCACTTGATAAATATCACAAAGTTCAGAAGAGGATGCACAGAGAAGTTAGACAACTTCCCTAAGATATAACAGCTCATAAGTAGACCCACAGAGAGGTGGAGAAATTGTTTAAAGTCACACAGGTCAAATATGGAAGCCCAGAGAGGATAGGTAATTTTCCTAAGGTCACAGAGCTCAGCTATGGACGCAGAGTGGTCAGGCAACATACCTCAGAAAACACAGATCAGAAGAGGAAGCAGAGAGAGGTCATACAACATACCTAAGATCACAGATCTCAGATGTGGAAGCACAGAGACATCAGACCACTTATTTAAGGTCACACAGCTCATAATTGGAAGCACAGAGAGGTCTGGCAACCTGCGTGGCCTCACACAGCTCAGAAGTGTAAACAGAGAGGTTGAGCAACTTACCTAAGGTCACACAAATCAGAAGTGGAAGCACAGAGAGCTCAGACCATTTAATGAAAGTCACAGAGCTCAGATGTAGAAGAACAGAGAACTCATGCAACTTGCCTAAGAACACACAGCTCTATGTTGGAAGCACAGAGAGGTTAAGCAACTTACATATGATCACACAGCACCTAAATGAAAGCATTGAGGTCAGACCACTTAATTAAGGTCACAGAGAACAGATGTGGAAGCACAGAGAGTTCTGGCAACTTGCCTAAGATCACAGTGTTCTATGTTGGAAGCACAGAGCGGTTAGTCACCATGCCTTGAGCACACAGCTCCTAGAGAGAGGTCAGAAAATTTTCCTGAGATCATTTAGATCAAACCTGGAGGCACAGAGAGGTCAGGCAATTTGCCTAAGATCTCAAAGCTCTTGAGTGGTAGCACAGAGACATTAGGCACTTTGCCTAAGAGCACACAGCTCAGACATAGAAGCACAGAGAGGTTAGTCTACTTGCCTAAGATCACATGGCTCAGCAGTGGAAGCACAAAGAGGTCAGGCAATTTGCTTAAGATCACAAGGTCAGAAGTAGATGCACAGAGAAGTTAGGCCACTTGCCTAAGAGCACACAGCTCATAAGTGGAAGCAGAGTGGTCTGGCAACCTGTCTGGGACATACAATTCAACAGTGGAAGCAAATAGAGGTTAGACAACTTTTCTCAGATCACAGAGCTCAGATATTGAAGCAGAGTGGGTCAGGCAACTTGCCAAGTTAATACAACTCAGAAGAGGAAGCAGAGAGAGGTCAGGCAACCTCCCTAAGTTCACACAGCTCATATGCACAAGCACAGAGAAGTCAGACCACTTATTTAAGGTCACAGAGATCAGAATAAAGTGCACAGAGAGGTCAGGCAACTTGCCTAAGATCACAACTCTTTGGTGGAAACACAGAGAGGTCAGGAAAGCTCGCTGAGACCTCACACATCAGAAATGGAAGCACAGAGATGTCAGACCACTTATTTAATGTCACAAAGTTCAGAAGTGGAAGTACAGAGAAGAGAGGCAACTTGGCTAATATCACACAGCTCAGAAATGGAAGCACAGAGAGTTTAGGCACCCAGCCTAATTTCACACAGCTTGGAAGTAGAAGGACTGGAGGTTAGTCACCTTGCCTACCATTACACAGGTCATAAGTAGAAACACAGAGAGGTCAAGAAATTTTCCTAAGATCATGCAGCTCAGAGCTGGAAGCACAGAGAGGTCAAGCAGTGTGCCTAAGATCACATAGCTCATTTTTAATTTTTTTTTATTGGAGGCAAATTACTTTCCATTAATATATTGGTTGGTTTTGCCATACATCGACACGAATCCACCACGGGTGTACATGTGCTCCCCTTCTTGAACCCCCCTCCCACCTCCCTCTTCCCCATATCCTCCCTCCAGATCATCCCCGTGCACCAGCCCCGAGCGTCCTGTATCATGCGTCGAACCTGGACTGGTGATTCATTTCACATATGATAATATACATGCTACAATGCCGTTCTCCCAAATCATCCCACTTTCACCCTCTCCCACAGAATCCCAAAGACAGTTCTATACACCTGTGTCTCTTTTGCTGTCTCATATACAGGGGTTGCTAAGGGTCGAACACGACTGAGTGACTTCACTTTCACTTTTCCCTTTCACACACTGGAGAAGGAAATGGCAACCCACTCCAGTGTTCTTGCCTGGAGAATCCCAGGGACGGGGGAGCCTGGTGGGCTTCCGTCTATGGGGTCACACAGAGTCGGACACGACTGAAGTGACTTAGCAGTAGCAGCATACAGGGTTAAGGTTACCATCTTTCTAAATTCCATATATATGCGTTAGTATACTGTATTGGTGTTTTTCTTTCTGGCTTACTTCACTCTGTATAATAGGCTCCAGTTTCATCCACCTCAGAACTGATTCAAATGCATTCTTTTTAATGGCTGAGTAATACTCCATTGTGTATATGTACCAAAGCTTTCTTATCCATTCGTCTGCAGATGGACATCTAGGTTCCTTCCATGTCCTGGCTATTATAAACAGTGCTGCAATGAACATTGGAGTACATGTGTCTCTTTCAATTCTGGTTTCCTCGGTGTGTATGCCCAGGAGTGAGATTGCTGGATCATATGGCAGTTCTATTTCCAGTTTTTTGAGGAATCTCCACACTGTTCTCCATAGTGGCTGTACTAGTTTGCATTCCCACCAACAGTGTAAGAGGGTTTCCTTTTCTCCACACCCTCTCCAGCACTTATTGCAAGTAGACTTCTGGATAGCAGCCATTCTGACTGGTGTGAAATGGTATCTCATTGTGGTTTTGATTTGCATTTCTCTGATTATGAGGGATGTTGAGCATTTTTTCATGTTTGTTAGCCATCTTTATGTCTTCTTTGAAGAAATGTCTGTTTAGTTCTTTGGCCCATTTTTTGATTGGGTCGTTTATTTTTCTGGAATTGAGCTGCAGGAGCTGGTTGTATATTTTGGAGATTAATCCTTTATCAGTTGTTTCATTTGCTATTAATTTCTCCCATTCTGAAGGCTGTCTTTTCACCTTGCTTATAGTTTCCTTTGCTGTGCAGAAGCTTTTGATTTTAATTAGGTCCCATTTGTTTATTTTTGCTTTTATTTCCAATATTCTGGGAGGTGGGTCTTGGAGGATCCTGCTGTGGTTTATGTCAGAGAGTGTTTTGCCTACGTTCTCCTCTAGGAGCTTTATAGTTTCTGGTCTTACATTTAGCTCTCTAATCCATTTTGAGTTTATTTTGGTGTATGGTGTTAGGGAGTGTTCTAGTTTCATTCTTTTACAAGTGGCTGACCAGTTTTCCCAGAACCACTTGTTAAAGAGACTATCTTTTCTCCATTTTATATTCTTGCCTCCTTTGTCAAAGATAAGGTGTCCATAGGTGCGTGGATTTATCTCTGGGCTTTCTATTTTGTTCCATTGATCTATATTTCTGTCTTTATGCCAGTACCATACTGTCTTGATGACTGTGGCTTTGTAGTAGAGCCTGAAGTCCGGCAGGTTGATTCCCCCAGTTCCATTCTTCTTCCTCAAGATTGCTTTGGCTATTCGAGGTTTTTTGTATTTTCATACAAATTGTGAGATTATTTGTTCTAGTTCTGTGAAAAATATCGTTGGTAGCTTGATAGGGATTGCATTGAATGTATAAATTACTTTGGGTAATATGCTCATTTTTACAATATTTATTCTTCCAATCCACGAACACAGTATATTCTCCATCTATGAGTGTCCTCTTTGATTACTTTCACTAGTGTTTTATAGTTTTCTATGTACAAGTCTTTTGTTTCCTTAGGTAGATATATTCCTAAGTATTTAATTCTTTTCGTTCCAACAGTGAATGGAATAGTTTCCTTAATTTCTCTTTCTATTTTCTCATTATTAGTATATAGGAATGCAAGGGATTTCTGTGTGTTGATTTTATATCCTGCAACTTTACTGTGGAAGTACAGAGAAGTTAGGCACATTGCCTAAGAGCACAGAACACATACATACATTCACAGAGAGGTTAGGCAACTTGTCTAAGTTCATACAGCTCAAAAATGGAAGCACAAGAGGTCAGGAAACTTGCTTAAGATCACACAGCTCAGAAGTGGAAGTACAGAGAAGTTAGACACTTGACTAACATCACACTTCATAAGTGGAAGCACAGAAGTCTGGCAATCTGTGTGGGATCACACAGCTCATATATGGAAGAACAAAGCAGTTAAGCAACTTCCCTAAAATTACACAGCTCAAAACTGGAAGCACAGAGAGGTCAGGCAAATTGACTAAAATGAGACAGCTCACACGTGGAAGCACAGAGAGATTAGGCAACTTTCCTAAGTACATAGGAGCTGAGAAATGGAAGCAGAGAGTGGTCAGGCAACTTATCAAGTTAACACAACTCAGAAGAGGAAGCAGGGAGAGGTCAGGTAACCTCCCTAAGATGACACAGCTCTGATGTGGAAGCACGGAAAAGTCACACCACTTACTTAAGGTCACAGAGTTCAGAACTGGAAGCACAGACAAGTCAGGCAACTTGCCTAAGATGAAAGAGCACTTTTGTGGAAGCACAGAGAGGCCAAGCAACTTGCCTAGGATCACACATCTAAAAAGTGGAGGCACAGAGAGGTTAGTCACCTGCCCCACCAGCACACAGTTCCTAAATGGAAGCACAGTGAGGTCAGGAAAATTTGCTAGGATCACGTAGCTCAGAGCTGGAATCACAGAGAGGTCAGGCAATAAGCCTAAGATCACACAGGTCTTTTTTTTTTAACATCATTTATCATTTATTTATGTATTTTTTTATTGGAGTATAATTACTTCACAATGTTGTATTAGTTTCTCTGTACAACTTTGTGAATCAGCCATATGCGTACATCGATCCCCTCCCTGTTGAGACTCTACCCCACTCCCCCTGCCATCCCACCCCTCTACATCATCACAGAGCCCTGAGCTGAGCGCCCTATGTTACACAGCAGCTTCCCACTAACTTTTTATTATTGGAGGCTAATTATATTATTGTATTGGTTTTGCCATACATTGACATGAATCCGCCCCGGGTGTACATGTGTTCCCCATCTTGATCCCCCCTCCCACCTCCCTCCCCATCCCATCCCTCTGGGTCATCCCACTACACCAGCCCCGAGCATCCTGTATCATGCATCGAACCTGGACTGGCGATTTGTTTCACATATGATAATATACATGTTTCAATGCCATTCTCCCAAATCATCCCACCCTCGCCCTCTCCCACAGAGTCCAAAAGACTGTTCTATACACCTGTGTCTCTTTTGTTGTCTCGTATACAGGGTTATCATTACGATCTTACTAAGTTCCATATATATGTGTTAGTATACTGTATTGGTGTTTTTCTTTCTGGCTTACTTCACTCTGTATAATAGGCTCCAGTTTCATCAACCCATTAGAACTGATTCAAGTGCATTCTTTTTAATGGCTGAGTAATACTCCATTGTGTATATGTACCAAAGCTTTCTTATCCATTCATCTGCAGATGGACATCTAGGTTGCTTCCAAGTCCTGGCTACTATGAACAGTGCTGCGATGAACGTTGGGGTACATGTGTCTCTTTCAATTCTGGTTTCCTCCATGTGTATGCCCAGGAGTGCGACTGATGGATCGTATGGCAGTTCTCGGAGAAGGCAATGGCAAGCCACTCCAGTACTATTGCCTAGAAAATCCCATGGATGGAGGAGCCTGGTAGGCTGCAGTCCGTGGGGTCGCTAAGGGTCGGACACGACTGAGCGACTTCACTTTCACTTTTCCCTTTCACACATTGGAGAAGGAAATGGCAACCCACTCCAGTGTTCTTGCCTGGAGAATCCCAGGGACGGGGGAGCCTGGTGGGCTTCCGTCTATGGGGTCACACAGAGTCGGACACGACTGAAGTGACTTAGCAGCAGCAGCAGCAGCAGCATGGCAGTTCTATTTCCAGTTTTTTGAGGAATCTCCACACTGTTCTCCAAAGTGGCTGTACTAGTTTGCATTCCCACCAACAGTGTAAGAGGGTTCCCTTTTCTCCACACCCTCTCCAGCATTTATTGCTTGAAGACTTTTGTATAGCAGCCATTCTGACTGGTGTGAAATGGTACCTCATTGTGGTTTTGATTTGCATTTCTCTGATTATAAGGGATGTTGAGCATTTTTTCATGTGTTTGTTACCATCTGTATGTCTTCTTTGGAGAAATGTCTGTTTAGTTCTTTGGCCCATTTTTTGATTGAATCATTTATATTTCTGGAATTGAGCTGCCGTAGTTGCTTGTATATTTTTGAGATTAATTCTTTGTCCGTTGCTTCATTTGCTATTAATTTCTCCCATTCTGAAGGCTGTCTTTTCACCTTGCTTATAGTTTCCTTTGCTGTGCAGTAGCTTTTAATTTTAATTAGGTCCCATTTGTTTATTTTTCTTTTATTTCCAATATTCTGGGAGGTGGGTCTTGGAGGACCCTGCTGTGATTTATTTCGGAGAGTGTTTTGCCTATGTTCTCCTCTAGGAGTTATAGTTTCTAGCCTTACATTTAGATCTTTAATCCATTTTGAGTTTATTTTTGTGTATGGTGTTAGGGAGTGTTCTAGTTTCATTCTTTTACAAGTGGCTGACCAGTTTTCCCAGCACCACTTGTTAAAGAGACTGTCTTTTCTCCATTTTATATTCTTGCCTCCTTTGTCAAAGATAAGGGGTCCATAGGTGCGTGGATTTATCTCTGGGCTTTCTATTTTGTTCCATTGATCTATATTTCTGTTTTTATGCCAGTACCTTACTGTCTTGATGACTGTGGCTTTGTAGTAGAGCCTGAAGTCCGGCAGGTTGATTCCCCCAGTTCCATTCTTCTTCCTCAAGATTGCTTTGGCTATTCGAGGTTTTTTGCATTTCCATACAAATTGTGAGATTATTTGTTCTAGCTCTGTGAAAAATACCATTGGTAGCTTGATAGGGATCACACAGTTCTTAAGTAGAAACAGAGAGGTTAAGCACTTTGCCTAAAAGCACACAGCTCATACATAGAATCCAAGAGAGGTTAGGCAACTTGTCTAAGATCATACAGCTCAAAAATGGAAGCATTAAGGGCCCAGGCAAATTGCTTCAGACCACACAGATCAGAAATGGAAGCACAGAGAGGTTAGGCACCTTGCCTAAGTCACAAGGCTCATAAGTTCAAGCACAGGGAGATCAGTCAAATTGTTTAAAATCACACAGCTCACATATGGAAGCACAGAGAGTTTAGGCAACTTTCCTATGATCACACAGCTCAGATGTGGAAGCACAGATAGGTCAGACCACTTATTTAAGGTCACAGAGCTAAGAAGTGGAAGCATAGAGAGCTCAGTCAACTTGCCTGAAAACACAGAACTTTGTTGGGAACAAAGAGAGATTAGTCACCAGGCTCACCAGCACTTAGCTCCTAAGTGGAAGTAGAGAGATGTCAGGATATTTTCCAAAGATCTTGTAGATCAGAGCTGGAAGTACAGAGAAGTTAGGCGATTTGCCTAAGATCACTCAATTCTAGGGTAGAAGCACAGAGATGTCAGGCACTTTGCCTAAGAGCACACAGCTCAAACATACAAACACAGACAGGTTAGTCAACTTGCTGAAGATCACATGACTCAGAAATGGAAGCACAAAGAGGTCAGGCAACTTGCTTCAGTTCAACAGCTCAGAAGTGGAAGCTCAGAAAGGTAGACAACTTGCCTAAGATCACACAGCTCAGAAGTGGAAGCACAGCATGGTCAGGCAAATTGCCTAAAATCACAGAGCTCACATATAGAAGCACAGAGAGGTTAGGCAACTCTCCTATGCAGAGCTAAGATATGTAAGCAGAGAGTAGTCATGCAAATTGCCTAAGATAACACAGCTCAGAAGAGGAAGCAGGGAGAGGTCAGACAACCTCCCTAAGACACTCAGCTCAGATGTGGAAGCACAGAGAGGTCAGACAACTTATTTAAGGTCACAGAGCTGAGAAGTAGAAGCAAAGAGAGGTCAGGCAAATTGCTGAAGATCACATGGCTGTTTGGTGGAGCACCTAGAGGTTAGGCAACTTGCCTAAGTTCACACAGCTCGGTTAGTCATCTTGCTGACCAGGATAGAGGCATAAATGGAAGCACAGAAAGGTCATGAGATTTTCCTAAATCATGTAGCTCAGCACTAGAAGCCCAGATTGGTCAGAAATTTCTCTAAGATCACACAGTTCTTAAGCGGAATCACAGAGAGGTTAGGCACATTGCCTAAGAGCACACAGCCATACATAGAAGCACAGAGAGGTTAGGCAACTTGTCTAAAAACAACACAGCTCATAAATGGAAGCACAAAGAGGTCAGTCAACTTGCTTAAGATCACGCAGTTCCGAAGTGGAAACACAGAGATGTTAGGCAACTTCTCTAAGATCACACAGTTCATAAGTGGAAGCACAGAGAGGTCTATCAACCTGCCTGGGATCACAGGGCTCATAAGTGGAAGCACACAGAGGTTAGACACCTTCCCTTAGATCGCATAGCTCATAAGGAGAAGCACAGACAGGTCAGGCAAATTGCTTATAATCACACAACTCACATATGGAAGCACAGAGAGGTTATGCAATTTTTGTAAGATCACAGAGCTCAGATATGGTAGCAGAGAGGGGTCAAGCAACTTGCGAAGTTAACACAGCTTAGAAGAGTTAGCAGGGACAAGTCAGGCAACCTTCCTAAGATCACACAGCTCAGATGTGGAAGAACAGAGAGGTCAGACCACTTATTTAATGTCACAGACATCAGATGTGGAAGCACAGAGAGGTCAGGGAATTTGCCTAAGATCACACAGCTCTTTGTTGGGAGCACAGAAATGTTAGGCACTTTGCCTAATAGCACATGGCTCAGAGTAGAAGCACAGAGAGGTTTGGCAACTTGCTTAAGATCACACATTTCAAAAATGGAAGTACAAAGAGATAGGCAAATTGCTTAAGATCACACAGCTCAGAATTGGATGCAAAGAGAAGTCAAGCAATTTGCCTAAGACCACAGAGCACATAAGTGGAAGCATGGAGTGTTCTGGCCACCTGCCTGGGATCACACAGTTCAGATGTGGAAGCACAGAGAGGTTAGGCAACTTCCCTATAATCACAGAGCTCATATATGGAAGCACAGAGAAATTAGACAGCTTTCCTATGACCACAGAGATCATATATGGAAGCAGAGTGTGGTAAGCAACTTGCCTAAGATAGTATAGCTCATAAGTGGATGCACAGACAGGTCACACAAATTGCCTACAATCACACAACTCACATGTGAAAGCATGGAGAGGTTACACAACATTCCTAAGGTCACAGAGCTCATATATGGAAGCAGAGAGTGGTCACGCATATTGCCAACTTAACACAGTTCAGAAGAGTTAGCAGGGAGAGGTCAGGCAACCTCCCTAAGATCACACAGCTCAGATGAGTAAGCACAGAGAGGTCAGGCCACTTATTTAATGTCACAGACATCAGACGTGGAAGTAAAGAGAGGTCTGGAAACTTGCCTTAGATCACAGAGCACTTTGGTGGAAGCACAGAGAGGTCAGGAAACTTGCCTAAGATCATACAGCTCTTAAGTGGAAACACAGAGAGGTTAGGCACTTTGCCTAATAGCACAGGGCTCAAAAATGGAAACACAGAGAGGTTAGGCAACTTTTCTAAGATCACACAGCTCATAAATGGAAGCACAAAGAGGTCAGGAAACTTGCTTAAGATCAGACAGCTCAGACGTGGAAGCAGAGAGGAGTTAGGCAACTTGCCTAAGATCACACAGCTCATAAGTGGAAGCACTGAGAGGCCTGGAAACCTGCCTGGGATCACATAGCACAAAAGTGGAAGCAAACAGAGGCTAGACAATTTCCTAAGATCTCACAGCTCATAACTGGAAGCACAGAGAAGTTAGGCAACTTTCTGAAGATCACAGAGCTCTGATATGGAACCATAAAGTCGTCAGTCAACTTGCCTAAGATAACACACACCAGAAGTGGAAGCAGGGAGAGGCCAGGCAACATACCTAATCAAACAGCTCACATGGGGAAGCACAGAGAGGTCAGGAAACTTGCCTAAATGCACATAGCTCATACAAGGAAGCACATAAAAGGTCACACAATTTGCCTAAAATCACACAGCTCACATACGGAAGCATAGAAGTTAGGTAACTGGCCTAAGATGGGTGCAGTCTCAAAAATGACAGAATGAACTCTGTATCCAAGGCAAGCCATTCAATATCACAATAATCGAAGTCTATGCCCCAACCACTATTGCAGAAGAAGCTGAAGGTGAACAGATCTATGATGCCTGCAAGAACTTCTAGAACTAACACCAAAAAAAGATGTCAGTTTCATCAAAGCAGACTGGAATGCAAAAGGAAGAAGTCAAGAGATACCTGAAGTAACAGGCAAGTTTGGCTTTGGAGTACAAAATGAAGCAGGGCAAAGGTTAACAGAGTTTTGACAAGATAATACACCTGTCTTCCAGCAAACCAGGAAAGACTGTATTAAACCAGGAAAGACTGTACACATGGACATCACCAGGTGGTCAACACTGAAATCAGGTGGATTATATTATTTGCGGATGAGGATGGAGAAGCTCTATACAGTCAGCAAAAACAAGACCAGGAACTACCTGTGTCTCAGATCATGAACTCCTTACTGCAAAATTCAAACTTAAATTGAAGGAAGTAGGGAAAACCACTAGACTGTTTATGTATGACCTAAATCATATCCCTTATGATTATACAGTGGAAGTGACAAATAGATTCAAGGAATTAGACCTGATAGACACACTGCCTGAAGAACTATGGACGGAGGTTCGTGACACTGTACAGGATGCTGTGATCAAAACCATCCCCAAGAAAAAGAAATGCAAAAAGGCAAAATGGTTGTCTCAGGAGGCCTTACAAATAGCTGAGAAAGGAAGAGAAGTGAAAGGCAAAGGAGTTAAGGAAAGATATACCCAACTTAATGTAGAGTTCCAAAGAATAGCAGGGAGAGATAAGAAAGCCTTCCTCAGTGATCAGTGCAAAGAAATAGAGGAAAACAAAAGAATGAGCAAGACTAGATGTCACTTCAAGAAAATTAGAGATATCAAGGGAACATTTCATACAAAGATGGGCAAAATTAAGGACAGAAATGGTATGGACTTAGCAGAAGTTATTAACAAGAGGTGGCAAGAATACACAGAAGAACTGTACAAAAAAGATCTTAATGACCCACATAACCACGATGGTGTGATCACCCACCTAGAGCCAGACATCCTGGAATGTGAAGTCAAGTGGGCCTTAGGAAGCATCACTACGAACAAGGCTAGTGGTGATGATGGAATTCCAGGTGGGCTATTTCAAATCCTAAAACATGATGCTGTTAAGTGCTGCACTCAATATGCCAGCAAATTTGGAAAACTCAGCAGTGGCCACAGGACTGGAAAGGGTAAGTTTTCACTCCAATCTCAAAGAAAGGCAATGCCAAAGAATGCTCAAACTACTGCACAATTGCACACATGTCACATGCTATCAAAGAAATGTTCAAAATTCTCCAAGCCAGGCCTCAGCAATATGTGAACTGAGAACTTCCAGATGTTCAAGCTGGATTTAGAAAAAGTAGAGGAACCAGAGATGAAACTGCAAACATCTATTGGATCACAGAAAAAGCAAGACAGTTCCAGAAAAACACCTACTTCTGCGTTATTGACTACACAAAAGCCTTTGACTGTGTGGATCACAACAAACTATGGAATATTCTTGAAGAGATTGAGATACCAGGGCATCTTACCCGCCTCCTGATAAATATGTATGAAAGTCAAGAAGCAAGAGTTAGAACCAGACATGGAACAAAGGACTGGTTCCAAACTGGGAGAAGAGTACATCAAGGCTCTATATTGTCAACCTGCTTATTTGACTCCATCATGTAAAATGCCAGGCTGGATGAAGCATGAGTTGCAATCAAGATTGATGTGAGGAATATCGATAACCTCAGATATGCAAATAACACCACCCTTATGGCAGAAAGTGAAGTGGAACTAAAGAGCCTCTTGATGAAAGTGAAAGAGAAGAGTGAAAAAGCTGGCTTAAAACTCAACATTCATAAAACTATGATCGTGGCATCCAATTCCATCACTTCATGGCAAATAGATGGGGAAACAATGGAAACAGTGACAGACTTTATTTTCTTGGACTCAAAATCACTGCAGATGGTGACTGCATCCACTAAATAAAAGATGCTAGCTCCTGAGAAGAAAGCTATGACCAACCTAGATAGCATATTAAAAAGCAGAGACATTACTTTACTAACAAAGGTCCGTCTAGTCAGAGCTATGGTTTTTCCCATAGTCATGTATGGATGTGAGAATTGGACCATAAAGACAGTTGAGTGCCAAAGAATTGATGCTTTTGAACTGTGGTGTTGGAGAAGACTCTTGAGAGTCTCTTGGACTGCAAGCAGATCCAACCAGTCAATCCGAAAGGAAATCAGTCCTGAATATACTTTGGAAGGACTAATGCTGAAGCTGAAGCTACAATTCTTTGGCCCCCTGACGAAGAACTGACTTATTGGAAAAGACTCTGATGCTGGGAAAGATTGAAGGCAGGAGGAGAAGGGGACGACAGAGGATGAGATTGTTGGATGGCATCACCAACTCAATGGACATGAATTTGAGCAAGCTCTGGGAGTTGGTGATGGACAGGGGAGCCTGGTGTGCAGCCAGGATCACAAAGAGCAACTGATATGAATTTAACAAAGTTCAGATATGGAAGCACAGAGAGGTTAGGCAATGTGCCCAAGATCACACAGCTCAGAAGTGGAAGCACAGTCAGTTAGACAAAATGCTTAAGATCACAGAGCTCAGGAGTGAAAGTACAGAGTGTTTATACATCTTGACTAAGATCACAGAGCTCAGACCTGGAAGAACAGCGTGTCAGGCAACCTCCCTGACATTACACAGCTCAGTAATGGAACCACAGAGAGGTCAGGCATCTTGCCTAAGATCACACAGCTCACAAGTGAAAGCCCAGAGAGGTCAGCCACCTTGACTAAAAGCCCACAGTTCACATACGGAAGCACAGAGATATTAGGCAACTTGCCTAAGATCAGACAGCTCACATTAAAGCAGAGAGAAATCAGGCACCTTGAATAAGATCACACAGGTCAGAGGTGTAAAAAAAGAGTTGTCAGACAACTTGACTAAGATCACATAGCTCAAGAAGTAGAATCATAGAGAGTTCATGCAATTTTCATAGAAGACACAGTTCCAAAGTGGAAGCACAAAGAGGTCAGGCAACTTGCTTAAGATCACACAGCTCAGACAACACAGAAATGTCAGGCACTTTGCCTAAGAGCACACAGTTCATACACAGAAGCACAGAAAGGTTAGGCAATTTGCCTGATATCACACAGCTCGAAAATGGAGGCAGAAAGAGGGCAGGCAACATGCTTAAAATCACACAGCTTAGAACTGGAGGCACAGAGACATCAGGCAACTTTCCTAAGATACTACAGCTCAGAAATGGAAGCACAGAAGGTCAGGAAACTTTCCTAAGATCGCACAGCTCAGTGGCAGAAGCACAGAGAAGTGAGGCCACTTGTCTAAGAACTCACAGCTCAAAGCACAGAGAAGTTAGGCAACTTGCCTAAGATCACAGAGGTCAGAAGTGGAAGCACATAGAAGTCAGGCAACCTGTGTATAAGGTCACACAGCTCTGAAGTGGAAGCACAGAGAGTTGAGGCAACTTGCCTAAGAACACACTGCTTAGAAATGGAAGCACAGTGAAGTTAGGCAACTTGCCTAACATAACACAGCTCAGAAGTGGAAGAACAGAGAGGTCAAGCAACCTGTCTAAGATCATTCTGCTCAGAAATGGAATCACAGAAAGGTTAGGCACCTTGCCTAAGAGCACAGACCTCATATATGGAACAACACAGAGGTTAGGCAACTTTCCTAAGATGATCCAGCTCAAGTGAAAGCGTAGTGAGGGCAGGCGATTTGACTGAAATCACACAGTTTGCAGATGGAAGCACAGAGAGGTTAGGGACCTTACCTAAGAGCACACAGTTCATATATTGAAGCACAGAGAAGTTAGGCAACTTGCTTAAGATCACACAGCTCACAAGTGGAAGCACCGAGAGGTCAGGCAACTTGCCTAACATTGTAGAGCTCAGAAGAGAAAGCAGAGAGAGGTCAGACAACTTGCCTAAGATCACACAGCTCATAAACTGAAGCACAGAGTGGTTAGAAAACCTGCCTAAGATCACATGGCTCACGTGGAAGCACAGAGAGTCAGGCAACTTTACTAAGATCACAAAGTTCAGAGGTGGAAGAACAGACAGGTCAGGCAACTTGGCTATGATCACCCAGATAAAAAGTAGAAGCACAGAGAGGTTAGGCAACTTGGCTAAGATCACACAGCTCAAAAGTGAAAGTACAGAGAGGTTAAAACCTTGCCTAAGAGCACTCAGCTCATATATGGAAGCACAGAGAGGTTAGTCACCTTGCCTACCAGTATACAGCTCAGATGTGGAAGCACAGAGAGGTCAGGAAACTTGCCTAGGATCACACAGCTCTTAAATGGAAACACAGCGAGGTCAGGCATCATGACTAAGATAATACAGCTCAATGTTGGAAACAGAGAGAGGTCAGGCAACTTGCCTAAGATGAAACAGCTCAGAAGTAGAAGCACAAAGGGGATAGGCAACTTGCTTAAGATCACATTGCTCAGAAGTGGAGGTACAGAGTGGTATGGCTACTTACCTATGATCACACAGGTAAGATATTGAAGCATAGAGAGTTTAGGCAACTTGCCTAAGATCACAGGGCTCAGAAGTGGAAACAGAGAGGTCAGGCAATTTGCCTAATATCACATAGCTGAAAAGTGGAAGCACAGAGAGGTCAGGGAATTTGCTTAAGATCACAAAGCTAAGAAGGGGAAGCGTAGTGAGGTTAGGCAACTTGCCTAAGATCACAGAGCTCAGACTTGGAAGCACAAAGATGTCAGGCAACCTCCCTGACATCACACAGCTCAGAATTGGAAGCACAGAGAGGTCAGGGAACCTGCACAGGATCACACAGCTTACATGTGGAAACACACAGACGTCAGGCAACTTGACTAAGATTACACAACTCAGAAGTAGAAGCATAGAGATATCAGGAACTTCACTAACATCACAGTGCTCAAAAGTGGAAATACAGAGAGGTAGCAACTAGTCTAAGATCACACATATCCAAGTTGAAAGCACAGAGAGGTCAGGCAACTTGCCTAAGATAACAGACTCAGAAGTGGAAGCACAGAAAAATCAGGCTACTTGCCTATGATCACACAGCTCAGAAGTGGAAGCACAGAGAGTTTACACAACTTGCCTCAGGTCACACAGCTCAGATATGGAAGCACAGAGGTTAGACAAATTGCCTAAGATCACACAGCTCAGATGTGGATCACACAGCACATAGATGCCAGAAAACTTCCCAAATATCACACAGCTCATAAAGAAAGCACTAGAGGTCAGGCTACTTGCTTAAGATCACACAGTTCCAAAGTGGTAGCACAGAGAGTTCAGGTAACTTGCCTAAGATCACACATCTCAGAGTAGAAAGCACAGAGAAGTCAAGGAACTTGCTATGATCACACAGCTCAGTGGAAGGACAGAGAAGTTAGGCAACATGCCTAAGATCACACAACTCAGATATCGAAGTACAGAGATTAGGCAAGTTGCATAGCACAAGTGGAAGCATGGAGATTTTTGTCACCTTTCCTAAAAGGACACAGCTTATATATGGTAGTACAGAGATGTTAGGCAACTTGTGTCTCAGATATGGAAGGACAGAGAGGTTAGGCAACTTGCCTAAGACCACACAGCTCAAATTTGGAAACACAGAGAGTTTATACAACTTGCCTAAAATCACACAGCTCCCATATGGTAGCACAGAGAGGTTAGGCAACATGCCTAAGAACACACAGCTCATGTGGAAACACAGGGAGGTTAGGCATCTTGCCTAAGTGCACACAACTCACATATGGAAGCACAGAGATGTTAAGTAACTTGCCTAAGATCACACAGGTCAAATGGAAGCACAGAAAGGTCAGGCACCTTGACTAAGTTCATACAGCTCATAGATGGAAACACATAGAGGTAATGCAAATTGCCTAATATCACACAGCTCTTAAGGGGAAGCACAGAGTTCAGGCAACTTGACTAAGATAAGACAGTTCAGAAGAGGAAGCACCTAGAGGTCAGGCACCTTGTGTAAGATCACACAGCTCAGAAATGGAAGCACAGTAAGGACAGGCAACTTGCCTACAATTGCACAACCCAGAAGTGGAAGCACAAAGGGGTTAGGCAACTTGCTTAGGATCAGACAGTTCAAAATCAGAAGAACAGAGTGGTCAGGAAAATTACATATGATAACACAGGTAAGATACTGAAGCATAGAGAGGTAGGCAACTTGCCTAAGATCACAGGGCTCAGAAGTGGAAACACAGAGAGGGCAGGATACTTGCCTAAGATCACAGAGCTCAGAAATGGAAGCAAAGGGAAGACAGGCAACTTGCCCAAGATCACAGAGCTCACAAGTGGAAGCACAGAAAAGGTCACACAACTTGTCTAAGATCACACAGCTAAGATATGGAAGCACAAAAAGGTTAGGCAACTTGACTAAGATCACACCACTCACATATGGAAGCACAGATAACTTAGGTAACTGGCCTAAGATGGGTGCAATCTCAAAATGACAGAATGAACTCTGTTCATTTCCAAGGCAAACCATTTAGTATCACAGTAATCCAAGTCTATGCCCCAACCACTAATATCGAAGAAGCTGGAGTGAATGGTTCTATGATGCCTACAAGACCTTCTAGAACTAACACCAAAAAAATTATGTCGTTTTCATCAGAGATAACTGAAATGCAAAAGGAGGAAGTCAAGAGATATCTGGAGTAACAGGCAAGTTTGGCCTTGGAGTACAAATGAAGCAGGGCAAAGGCTAACAGTTTTGCCAAGAGAACATACCTGTCATCACAAGCACCCTCTTCCAGCACACAAGGAAAGACTACACTTGGACATCATCAGGTGGTCAACACTTAAATCAGACTGACTATATTCTTTGCAGTCAAAGAAGCAGAAGCTCTATACAGTCAGCAAAAGCAAGATCAGGAACGGACTGTAGCTCGGATCATGAACTCCTTATTGCAAAATTCACTTAAATTGAAGAAAGTAGGGAAAGGGACTCGGAGAAGGCAATGGCAAGCCACTCCAGTACTCTTGCCTGGAAAATCCCACGGATGGAGGAGCCTGGTAGGCTGCAGTCGGTGGGATCGCTAAGGGTCGGACACGACTGAGTGACTTCACTTTCACTTTTCACTTTCACACATTGGAGAAGGAAATGGCAACCCACTCCAGTGTTCTTGCCTGGAGAATCCCAGGGACGGGGGAGCCTGGTGGGCTTCCGTCTAAGGGGTCACACAGAGTCGGACACGACTGAAGTGACTCAGCAGCAGCAGCAGCAGCAGCAGGGAAAGGGACTAGACCATTTAGGTATGGTCTAAATCAAATCCCTTACGATTATACAGTGGAAGTGACAAATAGATTCAAGGGATTAGATCTGATAGACAGAGTGCCTGAAGAACAAAGGACAGAGGTTTGTGACATTGCACAGGAGATCAAAACCATCCTCAAGTAAAAGAAATGCAAAAAGGCAAAATGGTCCTCTGAGGAGGTCTTACAAATGGCTGAGAAAAGAAGAGAAGTGAAAGGCAAAGGAGAAAAGAAAAGATATACCCAATTGAATGCAGAGTTTCAAGGAATAGCAAGGAGAGATAAGAAAGCCTCCCTCATGGATGAAACTGGAGCCTATTATACAGAGTGAAGTAAGCCAGAAAGAAAAATACCAATACAGTATACTAACGCATATATATGGAATTTAGAAAGATGGTAATGATAACCCTGTATATGAGACAGCAGAAGAGACACAGATATATAGAACAGTCTTTTGGACTCTGTGGGAGAGGGTGAGGGCGGGATGATTTGGGAGAATGGCATTGAAACATGTATATTATCACATGTGAAACGAATCACCAGTCCAGGTTCGATGCATGATACAGGATGCTCGGGGCTGGTTTAGTGGGATGACCCAGAGGGATGGGATGGGGAGGGAGGTGGGAGGGGGGATCAAGATGGGGAACACATGTATACCAGGGGCAGATTCATGTCAATACCAATACAATATTGTAAAGTAATTTGCCTCCAATTAAAATAAATAAATTTAAAAAAAACAAGACATGATACACAGAAGAAATATAGAAAGTTGTACTTAATTAAAATTAGAAATATCTGCTCTGCAAAAGACAATGTCAAGGAAATAAAAAGACAAATTACCAGAAAACAAAAAGAAAGCCTTCCTCAGCGATCAATGCAAAGAAATAGAGAAAGACAACAGAATGGGAATGACTAGAGTTCTCTTCAAGAAAATTAGAGATACCAAGGGAACTTTTCATGCAAAGATGGGCACAATAAAGGACAAACCTAACAGAAGCAGAAGATATTAAGAAGAGGAGAAAAGAATACACAGAACTATACAAAAAGATTTTAATGACCCAGATAACCATGACGGTGTGATCACTCACCTAGAGCCAGACATCCTTGAACATGAAGTCAAGTGGGCCTTAGGAAGCATCACTACAAACACCACCAGTGGAGGTGATGGAATTCAAGCTGAGCTACTTCAAATCCTGAAATTGATGCTGTTGAAGTGTTGTACTCAATAAGCCAGCAAATTTGGAAAACTCAGCAGTGGCCACAGGACTGGAAAAGGTCAGTTTTCATTCCAATCCCAAAGAAAGGCAATGCCAAAGAATGTCCAGACTACCACGCATTTGCACTCATCTCACACGCTAGCAAAAAAAAAAATGCTCAAAATTCTCCAGGCTACGCTTCAACAGTACATGAACTGAGCACTTCCAGGTGTTCAAGCTGGATTTATAAAAGGCAGAGGAACCAGAGATCAAATTGCCAACATCCGTTGGATCATAGAAAAAGCAAGAGAGTTCCAGAAAAACACCTACTTCTGTGTTAATGACTACACCAAAGACTTTGACTGTGTGGATCACAACAAACTGTGGAACATTTTTAAAGAGATGGGGATACAAGACCACCTTACCTGCCACCTGAGAAATATGTAGGCAGGTCAAGAAGCAACAGTTAGAACTGGACATGGAACAACAGACTGAAACCAAACTGGGAGAGGAGTACGACAGGGCTGTATATTGTCACCCTGCTTATTTAACAGCTATGCAGAGAACATCATGTGAAAGTCAAGGCTTGATGAAGCACAAGCTGGAATCAGGATTACTGGGAGAAATATCAATAACCTCAGATATGCAGATGGCACAACTCTTATGGGAGAAAGTGAAGAGGAACTAAAGAGCCTCTTGAACGTGAAAGAGGAGAGTGAAAAAGTTGGCTTAAAACTCAACATTCACAAAACTAAGATCATGACATCCGGTCCCATCACTTCATGGCAAATAGATGTGAAAACAATGGAAACCGTGACAGACTCTATTTTCTTAGGCTCCAAAATCACTGCAGATGGTGACTGCAGCCATGAAATTAAAATACGCTTGCTCTTTGGAAGAAAAACTATGACAACTAGACAGCTTACTAAAAAGGAGAGACATTACTTTGCTTACAAGGTTCCATCTAGTCAAAGCTATGGTTTTTCCAGTAGTCATGTTTGGATGTGAGAGTTGGACCATGAGCACTGAAGAATTGATGCTTTTGAGCTGTGGTATTGGAGAAGACTCTTGAGAGTCCCTTGGACTGCAAGGAGATCCAACCAGTCCATTCTAAAGGAGATCAGTCCTGGGTGTTCATTGGAAGGACTGATGCTAAAGCTGAAACTCCAATACTTTGGCCACCTCATGCGATGAGTTGACTCACTGGAAAAGACTCTGATGCTGGGAGGGATTGGGGGCGGGAGGAGACGGGGACGACAGAGAATGAGATGGCTGGATGGCATCACTGACTTGATGGACATGAGTTTGAGTGAACTCCGGGAGTTGGTGATGGACAGGGAGGCCTGGCGTGCTGTGATTCATGGGGTCGCAGAGAGTCAGACAGAGGATGAGATGGCTGGATGGTATCACCAACTTGATGGACATGAGTTTGAGCAAGCTCCAGGAGTTGATGATGGATAGGGAAGCCTTGCGTGCTGCGGCCCACAGGGTCTCAAAGAGTGGAACAGGACTGGGCAACTGAACTGAACTGAACACAGCTCAGATATGGAGCACAGAGAGGTCCCTCAACTTGCCTAAGATTACACAACTCACAAGTGGAAGCACAGAGAGGGTAGGCAACTTGCCTTGGAACACACAGCTCAGAAATGGAAGCAGAGAGGTCAGGCAACTTGCCTCAGTACAGAGCTTTGAAGTGGAAGCACAGAGAAGTTAGGCAACTTGCCTAACATCACCCAGCTCATAAGTGGAAGCACAGACAACTCAGGCAACTTGCCTAAGACTACACAGCTCAGAAGTGCAAGCACAGAGATGTAAGGCTACTCTCTAAGGCCAAACAGCTCAAAAGTGGAAGCACCGAGAAGCCAGGCAATTTGCCTAAGATCACACAGCTCACCTACGGCATCACAGAGAGGTTACACAACTTACCTAAGATCATACAACTGAGATATGGAAGCACAGAGTGGTCAAGCATCTTGTCTAAGATAACACAGCTCAGAAGTGGAAGCACAGAGAGGTTAGGCAACTCCCCTAAAATCACACAGCTCAGAAGTTAAGCACAGAGAAGTCAGGGAACTTGCCTAAGATCACACAGGTCTTAAGTGGAAGCACAGATGGGTTAAGCAGCTTGCATAAAACCACACAGCTGAAATATGGAAGCAGAGATTTAGGCAACTTGCCTAAGGTCACACAGCTTAGATATGGAAGCACAGAAAGGTTAGGCAACTTGCCTAAGATCACACAGCTCGTATTTGGAAAACAGAGATGTCTGACAACTTGCCTATGATCACATGGCTCACATATGGAAGCACAGAGAGGTAAAGCAAGATGCCTAAGATGAAACAGCTCAGATATGGAAGCACAGACAGGTTAGGCAACTTTCATACGATCACACAGCTCACATATGAAAGCACAGGAAGTTTAGGCAACTTGCCTAAGATTGCACAGCTCAGTTGTGGAAGCACAGATAGGTGAGGCAACTTTACTTAAATCACACAGCTCAGAAGTTAAGCGCAGAGTGGTCAGGAAACTCGCCTATCATCATACAATGCAAAAGTGGAAGCACAGAGAAGTCAGGCAACTTCCCTAAGATCATACAGCTCAGATGTGGAAGCACACAGTGGTCAGGCAACCTGTCTAAGATCACACAGCTCAGACATGGCAGCACAGAGACGTCAGGCAACTTGCATCAGATCACACAGCTCAGAAGCAGAGACACAGAGAGGTCAGGCAACTTGTCTATGATCACACAACTCATAAATGAAAGCACAGAGATGTTAGGCAACTTGCCTAAGATCTCACAGCTCAGATACGGAATCACAGAGAGGTCAGGCAACTTGCCTAAGATCACACAGCCCAGATGTGGAAGCACAGAGAGGTCAGGAAACTTGCCAAACATCACTGAGCTCACAAGTGGCAGAGTCAGGATTTAAACTAAAATGGCCTAGCTGCAGAGCCATTGTTCCCAAACAATGCTATACTGTTTCTGCTTCTCTTTCTACTTTTCATTTAAAGACAGTTGAAAACTCTAAGCAAGGAGAAGTTTTCATCCTTTGTAATTCCACTCAGATGGAAAACTCAGAGTTTGCCCAGGAGGAAAGAGGGAAAAGAAAAGCTCTTGACCCAAGAAAACTCACTGTCTCAAGCAGAATGATGGAATGGAATTTGAATGTCCAGGACCTATGGGTGCAGTGGTGAGTCACAGAGAATCTATTCCACTGGGCTGGTTAGTGAAAATCGTTTTAAAAATGAAAAATTAAAAGGCAGTTTCTGGGTGGAATTGGACAAATAGGAAATAATCAAACTTGGAGCACAAAGGTCCCTTTTCCCTCCCGGGAAATACAGGAGCTCTGAAAGGCAGGAAGCAAGTTATGGGCAGAAGGTAAAATATAGTGAGTCAATGTGGGATATCTCCGGCCAGACAGGGTCTGTAGCTCCAAAGGCAAAGATTGCACATTGGGTAAAATGAATGCCTTCCTTGTCTTTATCACGCATGCTCCATGTGGCAAGCCAGGGCATGCCAGAAGGTCAAAGGCCTGAGTGAAAATCCAAGGAGGCCTACGGCCTCTCAAGCAGAGTTCCCACCTGGGCCTGACTCTATATAAATGCTCCTCTAGCTTAAAAATATTCAGGAGCTTTTGTTTTGTTTCACTTTATTGCATAGTCAAGACAAATTAATCTTGCTTTCTTTCAGTCAAATTTTACTGTTACTTCCTTTGGATTATTAGTCAGGAAATTCTAACTCCTTAAAATAGGGGAAGGAGACACAGTGGAGTCAGACTGCCAAGCAGACCCAAAGGGGTTACTAGACCCAACCCTCTAGGGTCTACACACACACACACACACACACACACACGCTCTTCCGTCAGTCACACACACACGCTCTTCCGTCAGACACACACACACACACACACACACACACGCTCTTCCGTCAGACACACACACACACACACACACACACACGCTCTTCCGTCAGTCTGCTGACTACGTAACATCAAAGCATTCTGATTGTTCTGCCCTGTGAGCATAACTCCTTTCTTTGAGATATTTCAGAAGAGCCATCCCTTCCTTCAAATCTTGGCCCCCGACACACATATCATCTTCATAGGAGGCAGCATGTTCCAGCAGAGTCAGACTTTGATTCACATCCCCACTCTACTGCCTGAGAGCGGGCTGACTTTCCTCACTTGTGCAAAGGGAAGTTTTCCTACTTCATAATGAGAGTCTTAATAGCCTCGGTAGGGAGGCCAGTGGAGAAGGCAATGGCAACCCACTCCAGTACTCTTGCCTGAAAAATCCCATGGACGGAGGAGCCTGGTAGGCTGCAGTCCATGGGGTCGCGAAGAGTCAGAACCGACTGAGCGACTTCACTTTCACTTTTCACTTTCATGCATTGGATAAGGAAATGGCAACCCACTCCAGTGTTCTTGCCTGGAGAATCCCAGGGATGGGGGAGCCTGGTGGGCTTCTGTCTATGGGGTCGCACAGAGTCGGACACGACTGAAGCCACTTAGTAGCAGCAGCAGGGAGGCCAGAGGTCCCCAAGTGGCAGGAGGAAATAAAACTGGAGTGGCAGAGCTTTTTTTCTTTTCTCTTCTAATGTGCTGTCATGGTAATACCTGGTTCCGCTTGAACTTAACTTTCTCAAACCTTGAACTAACCAATGCATTTTTCTCATGGAAATGTCTTCCTTAAGCTATGTTAATGAACTATGTAATTGCTTGGAAATCTAGTCAAGCTATGGTTTTTCTAGTAGTCATGTATGGATATGAGAGTTGAACCATAAAGAGGCAGAGCACCAATGAATTGATGCTTTTGAACTGTGGTGTTGGAGAAGGCTCTTGAGACTCCCTTGGACTGCAAGGAGATCCAACAAGTCAATACTAAAGGAAATCAGTCCTGAATATTCATTGGAAGGACTGAAGCTGAAGTTCCAATACTTTGGCCACCTGACGTGAAGAATGGACTCATTGGAAAAGACCCTGATGCTGGGAAAGTTTGAAGGCAGGAGGAGAAGGGAACAACAAAGGATGAGATAGCTGGATGGCATCACCGACTCGATGGACAGGAGTTTGAGCAAGCTCTGGAAGTTGGTGATGGACAGGGAAGCCTGGCGTGCTGCAATCCATGGGGTTGCAAAGAGTCAAACACTACTGAGCGACTGAACTGCCTTTCTTCAAGATTCCTGTCAACTGTTTTATGGTCGTGGATGACTCACCTTGTGCCAATGCTATCTCAAAATGCACGCTGTGGGTGAGCAGCCTGGTGCAACTCTCTCAGTTTTGCAGCTTGCTAATAGGCATGTAACTCTTGTTAAAAACTAGCAAGGGGGCACTCTTTCTGTCCCCTTCTGACATCTATGTCAGAAGCTTTCTCTCTTTTATACTTTAATAAAACTTCATTACACAAAAATCTCTGAGCAATCAAGCCTTATCACTGGCCCCAGATCGAATTCCTCTCCTCCAGAGGCCAAAAATTGTAGTATGGTTCACGGTTCATAGCAGCAACCTTTCAATAAGGACTTGGAGAAATTAAGGAAATAACATATGCCTAGCAGAAAGCTTTGTACCCAAGAGGCATTCAATATATCTTCATGTCCTTTTGTACAAGAGATCAAGAATCACTTGGGCTTTACCCAGAAACCCAGAGCTTTATTTCTGAGATGGGTCACTAGGCATCTGGGTTATTTATCTCTCAAAACTAAATAGTGGAAGTAGGAGTGATAGAAAAGGCCCTCCCTCCTAGAGTAAAAGATCCAGAAAGAAACAGCAGAGGATGTCTTTCCGCCTCTGTGTACTTTTCTCTCCTTCCTGAAGCTGCAGAGATGGGGTGGGGGTGGCTACAAAACTAAAGGAGGAGTTCCTTTGATACTTTAGAGAAAGACAAGCATTGGCACTTCTAAGGTGGGTTCTCATTCTCTCCCTATATACCAAACATATAGATCAATGCATCAGACCTCAGAGGAGGTATCAGGCAGTAATGTGAGGAGAGGGAAATTTTCTTTGAGTCAGCAAATGATGCTTCAGTTCAGTTCAGTTCACTCGCTCAGTCGTGTCCGACTCTTTGTGACCCCATGAATCACAGCACGCCAGGCCTCCCTGTCCATCACCAATTCCCGGAGTACACTCAAACTCATGTCCATCGAGTCGGTGATGCCATCCAGCCATCTCATTCTCTGTCGTCCCCTTCTCCTCCCGCCCCCAATCCTTCCCAGCATCAGAGTCTTTTCCAGTGAGTCAACTCATCGCATGAGGTGGCCAAAGTATTGGAGTTTCAGCTTTAGCATCAGTCCTTCCAATGAACACCCAGGACTGATCTCCTTTAGAATGGACTGGTTGGATCTCCTTGCAGTCCAAGGGACTCTCAGGGCATTTGTCACTTTGGTTCTTATCCTTCAAATCATGTGAAAAGCAACAACAAAGTCAGGACATCAGAGACAAAAGTGTCTAGAGAACCAAGGAATGCAAACACTTGACAAGAAAGAAAGTTTTATTGAAGCACACAGACATTTCAGGGGGTGTGGAGAACAAAGGAGCAAGTGACAGTCCAGGATCCCAAGTTATGCTTTCCAGTACAATATTAATCCACAACAAATACTATTTTGTTCACTTCACACATACAACAGAAACCACAGTATCCACCCTCAATTCCTGCAGCCTCATAGGACAGGCAGCTGGGCAGCTGACTACTGAAAGGAACTTCTTCTCCGGGATACACTCCTTTTACAGATGATTTTGGGAAGGTACAATTGTGAGAATTAAAAGGTCAGTTTGGGACAGTGGGTATCAGAAAATGAACCTTAGGTCAATAGACCTTTCTTAGGAAGGTTTCAGCCCACCACACCCAGGTTACATCTAGGTCAACTTTTGGAAACAAGAGAAAAAAAAATAGGAACTGAAACCATTTCAAGAAGGAGGTCAGAAAAGCTGTGTTCTCTGAACACACTCTCTTGGACACTAACAGCCCCCAGGCCAGAGAAAACACTGGACTGGTTTAGACCATAGCTGGCTATTCAGGCTGATATAACAGTTCAGTTCAGTTGCTCAGTCGTGTCCGACACTGCAACACCATGGACTGCAGTATGCTAGGCCTCCCTGTCCATCAGTAACTCCTGGAGCTTGTGCAAACTCATGTTCATCGAGTCGGTGCCATCCAGCCATCTCATCCTCTGCCGTCCCCTTCTCCTCCTGCCTTCAATCTTTCCCAGCATCAGGGTCTTTTCCAATGAGTCTGTTCTTCGCATCAGGTGACCAAAGTATTGGAGCTTCAGCTTCAGCATCAGTCCTTCCAATGAATATTCAGGACTGATTTCCTTTAGGATGGATTGGTTGGATCTCCTTGCAGTCCAAGGGACTCTCAAGAGTCTCCTCCAACACCACAGTTCAAAAGCATCAATTCTTCAGTGCTCAGCTTTCTTTATAGTCCAACTCTCACATCCATACATGACCACTAGAAAAGCCATAGCTTTGACTATATAGACCTTTGTCAGCAAAGTAATGTCTCTGCTTCTTAATATGCTGTCTAGGTTGGTCATAACTTTTCTTCCAAAGAGCAAGCGTCTTTTAATTTCATGGCTGCAGTCACCATCTGCAGTGATTTTGGAGCCCCAGAATATAAAGTTTGTCACTGTTTTCATTGTTTCCCTGTCTATTTCCCATGAAGTGATGGGACCAGATTCCATGAGCTTAGTTTTCTGAATGTTGAGTGTTAAGCCAACTTTTTCACTCTCCTCTTTCACTTTCATCAAGAGGCTCTTTAGTCCTTCTTCACTTTCTGCCATAAGGGTGGTGTCATCTGCATATCTGAAGTTATTGATATTTCTCTTGGCAATCTTGCTTCCAGCTTGTGCTTCATCCAGCCCAGTGTTTCTCATGATGTGCTCCACATAAATGTTAAATAAACAGGGTGACAATATACAGCCTTGTTGTTCTTTCCCAATTTGGAACCAGTCTGTTGTTCCATGTCCAGTTCTAACTGTTGCTTCTTGACCTGCATACAGATTGCTCAAGAGGCAGGTCAGTTGGTCTGGTATTCCCATCTCTTTAAGAATTTTTTAGTTTGTTGATATCCACACAGTCAAAGTGTGTAGACTGTTACACATGGCGGACACAAACACTACGAAAGATGTGGTATGTGAGAGCGAAAATGTCTTTCCTTTCATTAGGAGCTTTCTAGCCACTGCTATATCAGTTTAAAATGCAAAGAATCAGCACGGGCTGAGAGATGCTCCATTGCTGGTCCTCTGGGACCACTGAGAAGCCTTACCAGGCATGCCTGTGACCTAGTCCAAAGGCCATTATCTAATTAAAGTGCTCTTTTAAAACGACTCTATTATAAGGGTCCTGCAAAGGTCTAGGGAAGATGTTCAGAACTGGAAGCAACTTAGACATCTTCTTAGCATTTCCAGGAAAACTATTAGACCCAAGCAAGGCGGAAACTGCTCCAAACAAGAGTTAAAAGCCAAGTTTCAGAAATGTGTCAAGGTAGAAATGGAGTGAAAAGCATAAAGTGGAGAAGAAAGAAGGGACCCAGTCACCTCTCTTCAATCTTCTTCTGTCTTTAGTAAACCACCCTTGCCTCCCAGAGCCTTGGCCTCAGACCAGGCACAGCCTGAAACACAGACCAGTACAATTGCCAAAGGCAGCCAGGGCTTCCTGTGGAAGGAGAAACCAGGATAGCAAGACAGGAGATTAAAAAGTTGTTTTAAAAGATAAAAAAATTTAATCTCATAAAGTTATAAGAATCATGGACTCTGAAAATATATAGTAGTTAATGCACAAATAAAAATATTTTGAAGAGACCCTTATTCTTAAGCCTGCTTTAAAAAGGAGAAGTCTACATCACTCCAACATAATGAGATCCACAGAAATACACATTTATACACACACATACATCACACACATACACAAATTATAAATCTTCGCCCTTGGTTTCTTCGCTTCCTCTGACTTGCCCTGGACAGGGATGGACCTGCAGAGCAGGACAGGGCTCACAAGCCCAGCCTCTGCTTGGCCATTGAGGAACGGAGTTGCAGAGTCCCTTCAGCCCAAGACCCTGGGTACTGTCGCATCTTCTGCCACAGGCTCACTTCTTCCCCAGTCGAGTCCATCCAGTCCACCACTTCCCCGTTACTGATCCCTGAGGAAAAACACCAGAGGAAGCTGAACAGAGATCCCACTCCTCAGTCCACTGAGGAAGATGGGTTATGCATTAAGGGCAGTATCCCATAAAAGTGTGCTATGAAGATGGGCTAATGGGGACAGTGTTCTGGGAACAGCTCCCTGTTGACTCTGCACTGCCATATTTCTCCGCTCCTGAGATTCCATCAAGAGACTTCAACTTGATAAAATAGGGCTCCAAATGGCACACTGTATAGCTCGAGACCTCTTATTCTAAGGCTATTACAGCTAGGACCATTCTGTTACTGCCAAGTTGACTTATGATGGAAAGGGAGAGGAGGAGAATGCAGGGAAGGGAGGAAGAAAGGAAGAAAGAGGGAGAGAGGAAGGAAGGAGGGAGGAAAGGAGACAGAGAGGGTGAGAGGGAGGAAGTAAGAAAGAGAGCTGAACATTTTTATTTTCTAGCTGTAGACTCCAGGCTTGAAGTTTGGATCATATGGGGCCTCATTTCTAGTCTCTTGTACATTCATTCATTCAGGAAACATTTATCAAGTGGCCACTGTGTACTAACTACTCTTCCAGGCTCTGGAGGTACAGTGTGAACAACACAGAAAAAGTTCTGCCTGCAGGCAGCTTATGTTTGAATAGAGAAGATAGAAAATACAGAAGTAAACCAACAAGAGTGAGGTAAGCATCATACAGTGAATAAACAGTGATTTGTAGTGCCTAGATCAGGGTCTCCCTTAGATGAAGTGGTCTTTGGACCCCTCTGAGGAGATATTTGAGTCAGGAGCTGAAGGATAGAAAGGAGCCCTTCCAGACAGAGGGAACACTAATTGCAGAGGTTATAAAGTGGGGAGAAGCTTGGTATATTTAAGAACAGAAAGCTAGTCACCATGTTCAGAGCACAGTGAGCAAGCAGTGTGCCAGGATAGATAATAAATGAACAGAGGGTCCAGATCACACAGGGGCCTCTTGGCATGGTGAGAACTTTGGGTTGTTTTCTAAGTACAGTAGGAGCCTCTGAAGGGTTTTAAGCAGGGGACTGACATGAACTGGCTTACATTTGTAAGAACATCATTCTAGATGATTTGTGTTAAATATTTTGTATGAATTAACAATATATAAGTAATATTCACAGTCACAGGAATGCAGACTGTAGAGACAGAAAAGAGTATTCAAGACTAAGCCTTGAGAACCACCAATATTCCAAGTTTGGCTAGAGAATGAGGATGCCCCAAAGAAAAGAGTGGTGTCAACAGAAGCTAAGTTATTTCAAGAAAAAGGGAGTGATCAGCTATGTTAAACAGCATGAAAATTCTAGAATGATGAAAACAAAATTTTGACACAAGCAGTTGCTCAGTGGAGTGGTGGGACAGAAGTGGGATCACAGTGGACTGAAGACTAAAGGTCATGAGGGCATGGGGACGACTCTTTCTCAGAGATTAGAGGGGGGACGTGGGCTCAAGAGAAGGTTTGTTTCTGTTTATTAAGACTAGAAATACCAGAGCATATTGACTTTCACCTCCAATAGGGAGGTACAGAGAATAAAACTGATCAGACAGGAGAGACAGGCGATTCCAGAAGAAAGGTCATTGAGAAGGTGAGGGTGTTGTGTTCTAGAACACTTGGACAGAGCTTGGCCTTTGCTAGGAAGGACCCCTTCTTTTATATAGCAGGATGGAAGGTGGAAATCAGAGGTACAGATATAGGGACATTTGGGGATGTTTTTGGTGGGAAGCTGATGGCATTCCTGGGCATTCAGGGTACCGTTTATCTGTACACCTGACAGTGCATGAGCCTGGCCTCCCTCCAGCCCTGCACACAGTAGGCACTCAGTAAATCCTGTCTGAATATTCACTGAAAGGAAAGAAGACAACTCTTGACATAGAGGAGCTATGCAGGGAGGAGCTATGCCGTGAAAGTGGCTCAGTCATGTCCAACTCTTTGTGACCCCATGGACTGTAGCCCACCAGGCTCCTCTGTCCATGGGGTTTATCCAGGCAAGAATACTGGAGTGGGTTGCCATGCCCTCCTCCAGGGGATCTTCCCGACCCAGGAATTGAACTCGTGTCTCCTGCATTATGGGCAGATTCTTTACTATCTGAGCCACCAGGGAAGCCCATGCAGGGAGAGGGATGGGTCTATTCAGAGTGAAATATGTAAGAGGCCCTGAAGACAGTGAGGGTGAGGGGAGAAGCTCTCACCTGTGCCGACACCCAGCCTGACCCCACCCAGGAAGTCATTGCTGGCCAGGGGCTCCCGGTCCCACACAGTCAGTTCCAGGCACATGTGTTGGAGATCTTCCAGCCTCACACCATTGTAGACAAATGTATGGTTATAGTGGGGATTCAGGGTCTTCTTCACCACAGGAGTTTTACGCTTACTGGCCTTGTTCCTCATGGGAAGGAGGTATCTGGCAGACAGTGTGGAGGAGTCAACAACCTACTCAAAGTGGCAACATCTCTCTAAATTCCCCTTTCCTCTCCCACAGGCCTAGCCCAGGAAGGTGAGTCAAAACTCAGATCCAAGAACACATATTCCCTCCTTTGAATCTGCGGAAGCATAGTTCCTACCACCTCTACTAGATCATTCACCTGATTCAATGCCTTTAACCTGGAGAGAAAATTAATACAATGTTATTAGGGAGCTGTTGTCTATACTCCACCAAAAATGGGTTTTGAATATCTGGTTCCACCTCTATTGGGCAAAGTCCTCTTTAGTACAAAAACAAGAGTAATAAGCAATTTTGTTGTTCAGTTGCCAAGTCATGTCCGACTCTGTGACCCCGTGGACTACAGCACGCCAGGCTTCCCTGGCCTTCACTATCTCCCAGAGTTCACTCAAATTCATCTGCATTGAATCGGTGATGCTATCTAACCATCTCATCCTCTATCATCCTCTTCTCCTCCTGCCTGGAATCTTTCCCAGCATCAAGGTCTTTTCCAATGAGCTGGCTGTTCACATCAGGTAGCCGAAGTATTGCATTGTAATAAGCATAGGCATTGCCAAACATGATTTCATATTTTCTAGAGAACTGAAGTCAGTGGAGGTGAACTGTAACTTGGGAAAAGCTGGCATTGCTTAAATACTGTGGTAACAAAGTCCTGAGTCCCCATCTTGACAGTGGAGGAATGCAGATTTTTATTCAGGATTAATGGCACAAATCTACAACAAAGGAAAAGTCGGATCTAACTGTCCACCACTCTCCTTTTTGGAAATCAGCACTGCAGCCCAGTCCAAACTGTAGTGCCAACACAGTAGTGGAGGCTGGGCCATTACCTAATTTCAAGAACAAAGCTGGCTGCTGGAGGTGGCAGGACACACAGGGATAATGTCCACAGAGAAAGGTTTAGTGGGATTCCTCTCTGAGCTCTCATGCCCTGCAACTGGTTAATTTGGTGCTGGTCCATGGACTCACCCCTTCACAAAGCTGTCTGAAGTCTCTCCTAATTTGGCAGCTGTCAGGTTCTTGGCTTCTTTGATCCACACCTGGAGCTCTCCCCCTTTCCCACCTTTACCTGGAAGGGATATCAGCCAAAGCAAATGAGTTCTGACACCTTCACATTTCTCTAGAGCTTTATCTACAAGGCACTTTCTCTCCTGGTTCCTGAAGACAGCCAGCTCCACAATAAGCGGACCACACCTACCTTGTATTCGCAGTACCCAGCACAGTGCCTGACAGTGAGCAACAGGCACTCAAATCATAACAAAAATAGCAATAAAGGCTTACTGAAAACTGGCTATGTGCCATATTCTACATTAAGCATTTATTCCTCAAAACAATTATATGATATAGACTATCATTGTCCTCATTTTACACATGAGAAGATTGAGGCATAGAGAAATAAAGTTGCCTGATATTTGTTGAATGATTGAAAAAAGGGAACTCCTCCACTTCTGTTCTGGATCCCAACCCCATGGCAATAAGACTCATCAGGCATCATCAATTTCAACCCCCAGCTCACATTTTAATATCTCGTTCTCTACTGGTTCCATTCCTTTCAGTCTAAACAGATGCTAATCTCACTTCTGCTTTTAAAAAATTCTTTTGAAAGAATATTTCCCTTCACCCTATCTCCTTTTCAAGCTCTCCTCCATTGTTCTCTTTTCTTTCACCATCAATTTTCCTAGAAAATAGAGTCCACATGCATCGCTTCTACTTCTTTGCCTCATTCACTCAGCCTAGTTTCTAGTGAAATCTGGCTTCTGCTTCCACTGAGATCCACTGAAAATGTAATCTAATGCCGAGGAGTTGTGTCTTCTCACTGGGCCTGACAGGCCAGTGGTATTTCAATACTGTTGACAACCCTTGCTCCCTTCTTCAAGCTCTCTCCCAGCTCTCTTCTGATAAGCCTCTACCTCACTGGCTTCTCTTCTCCCTCTTCATACTTTAAATTGTTCCCCATTGTTCTCTTCTTGCCTCTCTTTTCTAGTCATCCTGCACAGCCTCCTTGGAAATCTCACTGACTTCCCCATATCCTATAGATTAGACCTTGCTGCAAGTAACTTTTTAAGAAATTTTTCTTAAAATTTCTTGATTTTCTTGTGTTGCCAAAGCATCAAGTTCAACTTCTTACCATTTATAGCCAGGCTCCAATCCCATCAACAATTCCATCTCTACTCCCACATCTACATACCAGAACTCCAGCCCCACTTAACTAAGAAGTTAACTGTCTCACAGTCACACACTACCTCACATTTATCATGCTTTTTTCGAACCTTTGTTCCTGCTATCTCCTCTCCTTAGAAAGTGCTCTTTTCACCCTATCCTCTTCCTTTTCTGCCTGGTAAAGTCTTAAGTCAAATATCATCATTACTTCCTTTTTAAAACTCTTCCAAATACAACCAGACAGAATTCATCGCTCCTGTATCTATGTTCTTTGAGCGGATGACTGTCATTCTTTCCAAAATAAGCTGTGCAAGGGAGGGCAAAAATCATGTCTTATTCACCTACATATCCACAGTCACTAGTACAGTGCCTGGTGTGTTGACTTACTCTTCCCCAGCCTTCAACTTCCTGTCCCTTATACTTATACACCACCCTTTCCAACCACCTTCTCTCAGTCCTGAAGTTTTTGTTCTGTTCTGACCTCTTAGTAGCCTTCCAGAGCTAGACCAAGACCAAGTTAGTTTAATGGCATCAAAAAAAGACAAAACAAAAAAATAATTCCAACTTGAAGGCTTCCCCTTCTGGTTGAAAAACATAAATCGCTTACTTACTACAGAAATCTTCCTTAGAAGACAATCCAGTGTGAATCATAATCTGGTCTCTCCAACAGTGCTAGCCAATAGCCAGCACCAACCTTGCACAGATCAAATGCAGAAAACTAAGAGCTAAATCCAAGGCACCAAAGAAAACTTACTCTTTTTCTGGTCATTTCCAGTGGGGAGTTTGGAGGCTGGGATATATTTCAATGAAACCACCAACTCGCCTTTGTGTGTTGGCAAGCTAGTCGAGGACTCAGCACTGATCTGAAAGACAGGGAAACCCAACAGGTCAGGCTGGGCTATTCAGACTGTTGAGACCTCTCACTGAGGCAATTCTAAAATTACCCGCAAGAAGAGCTTCACAGCATAAAAGTATCCTCCTCCTTATGAATACCATCCAGGATCCCTAGGTATGACAGTCACAGGATTCTAGGCAGTTTCTTCAGAAGGAGCTGCAGAAGAACTAACAAAGAGCATTCTGTGATGCTGGCTGTTTTGCTACTCTGGGGATACTGTTGCTGCTGCTGCTACTGCTGCTAAGTCGCTTCAGTCATGTCCAACTCTGTGCGATCCCATAGACAGAAGCCCACCAGGCTCCCCCGTCCCTGGGATTCTCCAGGAAAGAACAATGGAGTGGGCTGCCACTTACTTCTGCAATGAATGAAAGTGAAAGTGAAGTTGCTCAGTCCTGTCCGACTCTTCGCGACCCCCTGGACTGCAGCCCACCAGGCTCCTCTGCCCATAGGATTTTCCAGGCAAGAGTACTAGAGTGGGTTGCCATTGCCTTCTCCGGGGGATACTGTTACTAGATTCCAAATACCCTTGAAGGTCTTCAAGCAAGGCTGCCATACAAACTGACAGGGGACTGACGCCATGATGAAGAATCTTGCTACCAACATTGTTAGTGATAGCCCCAAAGTGGAAACAATCTAAATGTCAATCAAAATAGGAAAGGTTAAAAGAGTGATTTTAATGCCCTTGTATGGCATATGGCATGTGATCCTCAAAAAGGATGCAGTGAATCTCTACACACTAACAGGGAAAGATATCCAAGATGTACTGTTAAGTCAACAAAGCAAGATGCAGAAAAAGTATCCCACTTATATTAAAACATATTCTTATTTGTATATGTGAGTATATATGTTAATAATGATTATCATCATTGTCACGCATACAGTACTTACTATATCTGCCAGGTATTGTTATAGTATTTTAAGTATATCATTTTGTTTAATCCTCAAGATACTCCCAATAACAAGAGTATAATTACCCCCACTTTACAGACTATGGAACAGAGGAACAGAGAAGTTAAGTAACTTGCCCAAGATCACATAGTAATTGGCAAAGCAAGGATTCAAATTCAGAAAGACTGGCTCTCGAATCCATGCTTTTAAGCACTATGCTACACTGCATAGAAAAACCCAGAAAGATACAAACTGAACACTTATATCTTCTAAAGAGGGGAGTAGAATGGGGAAAGGAAAAACGGCTTTCACTTTTTACTCTATTTCCATAGCATCTTTTTAATGAGAATGGCAAGTATCACTTGTATGATGTTCAAAGATCAGAAGTTTTTTTTTTTCTTAAAGAGAGCTTGTGGATATTTGAGGGCTCGGTGAAACTCTGTTACTAGGATTTGAATATGCCACAATTTTAATTTTATGTTACTTTTGGTTAATTACTCTCTCTACCACTAGAATCTAAATGCCAGGAGACAGGAATCAAGTGTTTTTATCATTGCTCATCCCAGCATGCCTGACACTTAGCAATGTACCTGGCATATATAGGTGCTCTACGGATAGTTCCTGAAAGAATGCAAGAGGGAATGAGTGGGTGTCAGGGATGAGCAACAAGTGGCCATGAGCAGCAGGATGGTTTCACTCTGCTGGCTCTCTTGGCATGGCTGTGTTCCTTATGCCTTGGAATCCAAAGCATGAGCTGGTGCAGATCAGAGGTGCTTTTCCCTGCCTGTGTTCACGGGGGCTCCTCTAACACAAGGTCTCAGCTCTGAGTATTGCAATACAAGGAAGGCATAATACCCATCAGTCTGGAAAAATGTACCATATACCAAGAATGCACGGCAGTGTAATGGATGAAAGAGACACAGAAGGATAGCGAGGTGGATGCCAGGAAGAGAAAACTGAATGGGAGCAAACAGATTAGGGCAAGAAAAAAAGGAAAGTTCAGAGACAATAAATGAGAGAATGGTTTCAGTTAAAATAAATATGCAACACTGGAGTGGTTGTTTATAAAATATCTATACAATTTGTTAGTCTCTGGATTGTGAGCTTCAGTGGACTCTTAAAAATTAGGGTTTAACCTTAGCTGGAAATTGGCATGATTGGCCTATTTGTTTCAAGAGCATATTTTTATTCTGGCTCAAAATAATTTCAAAGAGCAAACAGTTCCATTTCAGTGCAGGTTTTTCTTTTCATGGAAGGCATTCTTTGTTGGCAGTAGTTCATGATGGTTTACAATGATATTTCCATTATAATTGTATCAACTGTAGGCCCTTGAGAGAATGACTTATATGTCAAATGCTTAAGAAATTATAAATTTCTAATAATATGCTATAGCTTTCTTATAATGGCTTTCCTATTTTTATTAGTACTTAAAGGGAGATTTTTAACGTTGTTATTATATTTTTGGAGGGCATTAGCTTAAAAATACCGAATGTTCATTTCCTTTGACTCAGCAATTCCACCACCAGAAATTTCTCCTACAGTTACACTCACAAAAGAAGGACTAGATATAGTATACCATAGTTTTAACAGAGAAAAAAGAGGCAAAAAAATTAAATGCCCATCAGTGGGGGAACTGTAAATATAATACATGTACAGGAAGAATGTGTTATGTGTGCTTAGTCACTTAGTTGTGTCCGACTATTTACAACCCCACGGACTGTAGCCCACCAGGCTCATCTGTTCCTGAGGTTCTCCAGGCAAGAATACTGGAGTAGGTAGCCATTCCCTTCTCCAGGTGATCTTCTGGACCCAGGGATTGAAACCAGGTATCCTGCACTGCAGGTACATTCTTTACCATCTAAGTCACCAGGGAAGCCCATGTGAAGAATACTATCCAGCAATTAAAATGAGATAAACCTGTAGTGATGGCATAGAAAAATGTCCATGACAAATGACAAAGTGCTAAATGAAAAAAATCAAGATATATATACACACAATGAGAAGAACTCATTTGTGTAAAAAGGAAAAAATGTAAATCCATATTTATATATCTGTGCTGCTTAACACAAAATTTCTATAAAGATATTCAAGTAGTTGATAACAGTGCTAAGCTACTTTTCTTTTTTATATACTTCTATATTGTTTTATGCGATCTCAAAAACAAAAGAATGATCTCTGTTTGTTTCCAAGGCAAACTATTCAATATTACGGTAATCCAAGTCTATGCCCCTACCAGTAACGCTGAAGAAGCTGACTTCTATGAAGCTGTACAAGACCTTCTAGAACTAACACCCAAAAAAGATGTCCTTTTCATTATAGGGGACTGGAATGCAAAAATAGGAAGTCAAGAAACACCTGGAGTAACAGGCAAATTTGGCCTTGGAGTACAGAATGAAGCAGGGCACAGGCTAACAGAGTTCTGCCAAGAGAACGCACTGGTCATAGCAAACACCCTCTTCCAACAACACAAGAGAAGACTCTACACATGGACATCACCAGATGGTCAACACCGAAATCAGATTATATTCTTTACAGCCAAGGATGAGCAGCTCTACACAGTCAGCAAAAACAAGACCAGGAGCTGACTGTGGCTCAGATCATGAACTCCTTATTGCAAAATTCAGACTGAAATTAAAGAAAGTGGAGAAAACCACTAGACCATTCAGGTATGACCTAAATCAAATCCCTTATGATTATACAGTGGAAGTGAGAAATAGATTTAAGGGACTAGATCTGATAGAGTGCCTGATGAACTATGGATGGAGGTTTGTGACAGTGTACAGGAGACAGGAATCAAGACCATCCCCAAGAAAAACATGCAAAAAAGCAAAATGGCTGTCTGAGGAGGCCTTACAAATAGCTGAGAAAAGAAGAGAAGTGAAAAGCAAAGGAGAAAAGGAGAGATATACCCGTTTGAATGCAGAGTTACAAAGAATAGCAAGGAGAGATAAGAAAGCCTTCCACAGCGATCAGTGCAAAGAAATAGAGGAAAACAATAGAATGGGAAAGAGTAGAGATCTCTTCAAGAAAATTAGAGATACCAAGGGAACATGTCATGCAAAGATGGGCTCAATAAAGGACAGAAATGGTATGGACCTAACAGAAGCAGAAGATATTAAGAAGACATGGCAAGAATACACAGAAGAACTGTACAAAAAAGAGCTTCACGACCCAGATAATCATGATGGTGTGATCACTCACCTAGAGCCAGACATCCTGGAATGTGAAGTCAAGTGAGCCTTAGGAAGCATCACTACGAACAAAGCTAGTGGAGGTGATGGAATTCCAGTTGAGCTATTTCAAATCTTGAAAGATGATGCTGTGAAAGTGCTGCATTCAACATACCAGCAAATATGGAAAACCCAGCACTGGCCACAGGACTGGAAAAGGTCAGTTTTCATTCCAATCCCAAAGGAAGGCAATGCCAAAGAATGCTCAAACTACCGCACAATTCCACTCATCTCACACACTAGTAAAGTCACGCTCAAAATTCTCCAAGCCAGGCTTCAGCAATATGTGAACTGTGAACTTCCAGATGTTCAAGCTGGTTTTAGAAAAGGCAGAGGAAACAGATCAAATTGCCAACATCCACTGGATCATGGAGAAAGCAAGAGAGTTCCAGAAAAACATCTACTTCTGCTTTATTGACTATGCCAAAGCCTTTGACTGTGTGGATCACAACAAACTGGAAAATTCTGAAAGGGTTGGGAATACAAGACCACCTGACCTGCCTCTTGAGAAATCTGTATGCAGGTCAGGAAGCAACAGTTAGAACTGGACATGGAACAGACTGGTTCCAAATAGGAAAAGGAGTACATCAAGGATGCATATTGTCACCCTACTTATTTAACTTATATTCAGAGTACATCATGAGAAACGCTGGGCCAAAGGAAGCACAGCTGGAATCAAGATTGCCGGGAGAGATATCAAGAATCTCAGATATGCAGATGACACCACCCTTACGGCAGAAAGTGAAGAACTAAAGAGCCTCTTGATGAAAGTGAAAGGAGAGTGAAAATTTTTTCCTAAAGCTTAACATTCAGAAAACTAAGATCATGGCATCTGGTCCCATCACTTCATGGCAAATAGATGGAGAAACAGTGGAAACAGTGTCAGACTTTATTTTTCTAGGCTCCAAAATCACTGCAGATTGTGACTGCAGCAATGAAATTAAAAGACGCTTACTCCTTGGAAGGAAAGTTATGACCAACCTAGATAGAATATTAAAAAGCAGAGACATTACTTTGCCAACAAAGGTTCGTCTAGTCAAGGCTATGGTTTTTCCAGTGGCCATGTATGGATGTGAGAGTTGGACTATAAAGAAAGCTAAGCACAGAAGAATTGATGCTTCTGAACTGTGGTGTTGGAGAAGACTCTTGAGAGCCCCTTGGACTGCAAGGAGATCCAACCAGTCCATCCTAAGGAGATCAGTCCTGGGTGTTCATTGGAAGGACTGATGTTGAAGCTGAAACTCCAATACTTTGCCCACCTGATGCAAAGAGCTGACTCATTGGAAAAGACCCTGACGCTGGCAAAGATTGAGGGCAGGAGGAGAAGGGGAAGACAGAGGATGAGACGGTTGGATGGCATCACTGACTCGATGGGCATGGGTTTGGGTGGACTCTGGGAGTTGGTGTTGGACTGGGAGGCCTAGTGTGCTGAGGTTCATGGGGTCACAAAGAGTCAGACATGACTGAGTGACTGAACTGAACTCATAGTGTTTTAATTTTGAACCAAGTACACATCAATCCTTTTATTCTTAATGTTCTTGATAAGCAATATATGTAGACATGGTAAAAATTTCAAATGTTATAAAAAGGCATACAAAGAAAAGTAAATCACCCTCCCACCTCAGTTTCTCTTTTTAGAAGCAGTCACTACTGCTACTTCTATGTCTATCTTTCCCAATTTATTCTATCTACCATGAACTATTTTTAGCATTGAAAAATGCTAATTTTAAAAAGTTTTACAGAAGAACCTTGGCACTGAAAAGTTCTGATAATCAAGAAGTCCTAACTCTGCTTTAGCAACATCATCTTAACCAGAATGACAGTAACCTACTAAACACCTTTTGTGTGCCAGGCACTGATTGGTACTCTGTATACAATCCTGCAGAAGAGAATATTATTATCATTTCCACTTTATAGATGAATAGACTAAGGCCCACAGAAGTTAGGTGACTTACCTAAGTTAGTTTTTAAGTTAGGTAATTTACATAGCTGTCAAATCACAGTGTCTGGATTCAAATCCAGCTCCACACTCAGATCCCAGGTAATATTACACACTGCTACACTTTCCCCTGGGATTCCATTTCCAAAGTAATACTTTCCCTGGCTTGTATGACAAAGAGCACGGGAAGTGGAGCTCCATGAATTGGTTTACTTCCCATTTCTGTAGTGAAAAGGGTAGTCTGGAAAACCAGCACAGATGAGGATACATCCAAAAGGTTAGCTTGGAGAAAAGGCACAAGTCATGATGTTAGGATACACCCAGACTCTGGAAGATTAGGAGGCAAAACTTGACACACATATATATGAAAGACTTCAAAGGGGAACCACGGCTTCATAGTTCACCTGGCTTGTAACAGAAGAGATTACTGACACTTGCCATCCAAGAGCAACTGAAATTACTGTTAAACTAGGAAACCCCAGCAGGGGGCGCGAGAATTCCACAGACTACAATCAAAACTGTTCCTGCAGAAGTCACTGCAAACTCTGTAAGGAGTTGTTAAAGCAGACTACCTTTCCATGTAAAGGGAGACAATGATCCAGTTTCTTATCAAGCTTCCAGGAATCCATCTGGACCTCTGCCTCTCCAAGAAAAGTGTTTCTGCCAAAACGACCGTGATGCCACACCGAGAATTGCAAAGTCCTCTGGGCCAAGAGAGATTCTGGGATTTCATACTGTGAAAGAAACAGAGACACCCAAGATGATTAGTTCATAGTAATTCCTCAGAAAAAGATAATTCCAAAATCTGAGCAAGCATACTCAAAGTTCATAGTCCTGATCAAATCACTTTAGTCCCTAAGCACTTTGAGTTTCATCCCTCAAAGCCTTTACTTATCCCATTTCACAAAAACCTACCATACTACAGGGGAGGACCTGGGATATAAATTTTTCTTTCAGTGAGTAAGAGAACACTGGAATATGCAAAAGAACTGCCAGGGAGACTCCTGATCACAAATGACCCCTTAAAATGAGATTTTCGACCACGTGGCCCTCCAACTTCACCAGAATCCAAGAAAATCAAACCAGCTTTGTTTGCTGAGAGGTCAGGATATGAATAGATGCCCACCGTGTATCCTTAAACACAGACATGGCCACAGAAAACCATGATGACCAGCCATATAGTAGAGGAATTGCTACAGCTCAGCACAGAAGACAGAACAAGTTCTCCTATCCTCTCAGACTCTAGATACTTACTCTGAGGATCTCATCATATAACGGATTAATAGTGTCCTGCTTGATGCTGGTTTTTCTTTTTCCTTGGCGGGATTTGTCTGGCAGAAGATAAGCCTTCACATATCTAGAAGCCAAGGAGAATATTAAGTCATTGGCTGTCTTTCTGGAAACCTGCTTCTCACTTCCCTGCCCTCCATACACACAGGCCATGATGAAATGAAAATATCACATCAAGCCCTCTTATACACACCATTCTTGGATTTTCCCAATCCTGGCCCCTTTCCCACATCTCCCCTAACTGCTCTCAATCACACCTCTCTGTCTGCCCAGGAAGTGAGAGCTCTGGTTCAAGGGTGCCCAGAGAGATGGTGGGGTCTGATCATCTCCAAGCACTGCAGGGTCCAGAAGCACTCACGGGTTTGAGCGCTTCTTGGCTTCATCAGCATAGGCCAACTGCTGGCACTCCTTCACGTGAATGACCAGAGCCTGTGTTTGCTGCTCGTACTTCAGAGAAAAGGCAATCTTTCCAGTCACAAAGATGTTCCCGAAATCACCAGCTTCACTATAGATGCTCATCATGCTGCCAATCGTACTCTGAAGATAAAGCACCCACGTAACAGGTGGTTACTAGACTTATCGTGGTGAGCATTTTTAAATTTAAAGAAATCATTATGTTGTATAACAGGAACTAACATAGTGTTATAGGTCAATTATACTTTAAACACAAACAAAACTCATAGAAAAAGAGAGTAGATTTGTTGTTATAAGAGGCAAGGGGTCAGGGGAGGGGGAATTATATGAAAGTGGTCAAAAGGTACAAACTCCCAGTTATAAGATAAATAAGTACTAGGGATATAATGCATAGTATGATACACACACACACACACACATATAATTAACACTGCTGTGTGTTATATATATTAAAGTGGTTAAGAGATCAAATACTAAGAGTTCTCATCACAAGGAAAAAACTCTATTTCTTTAATTTTGTATCTATATAAGATGATGGATGTTCCCAAACTTATTGTGGTAACCATTTCAGATGTATGTAAGTCAAATCATTATGCAGTATACCTTTCACAGTGCTGTATGTCAGTTATATCTCAATAAAACTGGAAGAAATAAACAAACAAGATAAAGCACCCATAAACATCTGGTGAAGGCACACTCTCCCTGACACATTGCTCACATTTTCACTCATGAGAAAGTCATAGTCACTAAACAAAGCAAAAGCCCCTGCAACTAACCAGTACTGCCAATGGTCTTGTACCCAGAATATAAGAGACAGCTAACAGTACACTCACAACTGCTCAGGTTTATCAATCAGCTCACCCAGGCTCTGAGCTGCTCTTCTTATTCTCTTTTTATACATTTTTATTGTTAATTTTCAACTGATCCAGAAGGTGGGCAAGGAGTAGCGGTAGCGTGCAGCTGAGTCTGATTTTGGTGTATATTATGTATGTTACAAATGTTGGTTAGAAGGGATCAGTTACCAGTGAAAATAAGGGGCATTAATTATCTGTGGGTTTCTTTTATCCACCTTATCCCTTTCAAGGCCTATAGAGCAAAGTGATTATGTCAGACTTGGAGGGAAAATCCCACCAGAGGTGAAAAGCTACGTTCCTCTCAGCTAATAATCAACTCTGCAAGCCTACTGTTCTCTTCCTGTGTGTGAGTGTGATCATCTAATTACCCTGCTTTTTGACTCTGTTTCCTCTAAACATCAATCTTCATACTTAATGGCAGAACTAGGCCCTGATTCTTAAATGTCCCTTTAACTTTATGATTCTAATTGGTATAGTTTTCCCTTAGTCATATCCTGATGCCAGTTAACCCTGCCAAGACCCTTCTCATGGCATTCATTGCCCTTGAATGTGAAACTTTGGGTGTGCTCTGATGAGGATACCTGACCTTTCTCACTTTGTGGCCTGGGTACCTTTTTAGGGTAGAAGTTATGGGTTACTGTTCACAAAGCTGTGATGAACATCTCTAGCCCTAACTACCTGAAATAAGAATTTCCAGGGCAGAGACTAACAAAGTCACCTAACTGTGCACTAAGCAACTATGGTTTAACTTGAGAAAAAGAACAAACAAATGCATCTCACTTACCTAGAAAGAATAACCAGAACTTCCCCACATCCTGACTTTGCTCTAGGAAAGCACTTCCATCTTTCCAGTACCCCAACATGTCCACAGACACAGAACTAACCATGGAGGAACCACTTCTCATGCTGCTTCTGGCGAGCTTCTGACGATGCAACTTCACCAGGTGGTCAATGTCTTCTTCTTCTTCCTCTTCCTGGAAAGATAAATATAGATTCAGAGTTAACAGAAATAAGAAAAAGTTCAAAAACGAATATCTTTCCTTTAGTAGGGGCCATAATTGTTGCTAAGCTCTGAGGAGTTATGTGCACACATACATGCTTATCTCTATCTCTGTGTTTCCCTATTTCAGGCTCCCAAACTGCATCCCAATCATCCTTCCCAAATCACAAAATAGTAAGAATATCTCTTTCTAATTTTACTGCCCCAACCCAGCCATCTCTACATTTTATTAAGTGTGGCATAAATCCCTTGGAGAAGATTGCCATTAGTCCCACCATAGAGCCACCAAGCAGATGACCCACAAACTGGAGAACAATTATATCAAAGAGTGTCCAGGAGTCTCCAGTGGAGGCGTGGGTCAACAGTGGCTTGCTGCGGGGTCAGGGGCACTGAATACAACAGATCTGGGAGCCGCAGAGCATGCTGGCATAAGTCCTTTTGAAGGAGGTCACCATTACTGCCATTACCCCTATCATAGTTTGGCCTCAAGCCAAACTACAGGGAGGGAATACAGCCCCACTCATCAGCAGAAAACTGGATTAAAGATTTACTGAGCTGGGCCCCCCCCATCAGAGCAAGATCCAGATTCTCCCACAGCTAGTCCCTCCAATTAGGAAGTTACCACAAGCCTCTTATCCTTATCCATCAGAGGGCAGACAGAATGAAAACCACAATCAAAGAAAACTAACCAAACTGATCACATGGATCACAGCCTTGTGTAATTCAATGAAACTATGAGCCATGCAGTGTAGGGCCATCCAAGATGAACAGCTCATGGTGCAGAATTCTGACAAAATGTGATCCACTGGAGAAAGGAATGGCAAACCACTTCAGTATTCCTGCCTTGAGAACCCCATGAACATTATCAAAAGGCAAAAAGATATGACACTGAAAGATTAACTCTCCAGGTTGGTAGGTGCCTAATATGCTACTGGAGAAGAGTAGAGAGATAGCTCCAGAAAGAATGAAGAAGCTGAGCCAAAGAGAAAACAATGCCCAGTTGTGGATGTGACTGGTGATGAAAGTAAAGTTCGAAGTTGTAAAGAACAATATTGCATAGGAACCTAGAATGTTAGGTCTGTGCATCAAGGTAAATTGGAAGTAGTCTAATAGGAGATGGGCGTGAACATCGACATTTTAGGAATCAGGGAACTAAATGAACTGGAATGGCTGAATTTAATTCACCATTATATCTACTACTGCGGGCAAGGATTCCTTAGAAGAAATGGGGAAGCCCTCACAGTCAACAAAAGCATCTGAAATGCAGTACTTGGGAGCAATCTCAAAACAACAAAATGATCTCTGTTACAAAGGCAGACCATTCAATATCACAGTAATCCAAGTCTATGCCCCAACCACTAATGCCAAAGAAGCTGAAGTTGAATGGTTCTCTGAAGACCTACAAGACCTTCTAGTACTAAGACCATAAAAAGGTGTCATTTTCTTCATAGTGGACTGGAATGCAAAAGTAGGAAGTCAAGAGATACCTAGAGTAACAGGCAACTTTGGTCTTGTAGTACAGAATGAAGCAGGGCAAGGCTAACAGAGTTTTTCCAAGAGAATGCAGTGGTCATAGCAAAAACCTTCTTCCAACAACACAAGAGATGACGCTACACATGGACATCACCGGATGGTCAATACTAAAATCAGATTCATTATATTCTTTGCAGCCAAAGATGGAGAAGCAAAATCAAGATTGGGAACTGACTGTGGCTCAGATCATGAACTCCTTATTGCAAAATTCAAACTTAAATTTAAGAAAGTAGGGAAAACTACTAGACCATTCAGGTTTGACCTAATACAAATACCTTATGATTATACAGTAGAAGTGATAAATAGATTCAAAGAATTAGACCTGATAGACATACTGCCTGAAGAACTATGGACGGAGGTTCGTGACACTGTATAGGAGGCTGTGATCAAAACCATCCCCAAGAAAAAGAAATGCAAAAAGGCATACTGTTTGTCTCAGGAGGCCTTACAAATAGCTGAGAAAAGAAGAGAAGTGAAAGGCAAAGGAGTTAAGGAAAGATACCCAACTGAATGTAGAGTTCCAAAGAATAACAAGGAGAGATAAGAAAGTCTTCCTCCATGATCAGTGCAAAGAAATAGAGGAAAACAAGAGAATGAGCAAGACTAGAGATCTCTTCAAGAAAATTAGAGCTATCAAGGGAACATTTCATGCAAAGATGGGCAAAATTAAGGACAGAAATGGTATGGACCTAGCAAAAGAAGAAGATATTAAGAAGAGATGGCAAGAATACACAGAAGAACTGTACAAAAAAGACCTAATGATCCACATAACCACGATGGTGTGATTACCCACCTAGAGCCAGACATCCTGAAATGCGAAGTCAAGTGGGCTTTAGGAAGCATCAGTATGAACAAAGCTATGGAGGTGACATAATTCTAGGTGAGCTATTTCAAATCCTAAAAGATGATGCTGTGAAAGTGCTGCTCTCAATATGCCAGCAAATTTGGAAAACTCAGCAGAGGCCATGGGACTGGAAAAGGTCAGTTTTCATTCCAATCCCAAAGAAAGGCAATGCCAAAGAATGTTCAAACTACTGCACACTTGCACGCATGTCACACACTAGCAAAGTAATGCTCAAAATTCTCCAAGCCAGGCTTCAACAGTACATGAACCAAAACTTCCAGATGTTCAAGCTGGATTTAGAAAAGGCAGAGGAACCAGAGATCAAATTGCCAATATCCACTGGATCACTTAAAAAGTAACGGAATTAGAGAAAAAACATCTACATCTGCTTCATTTACTACGCTAAAGCCTTTGACTGTGTGAATCACAACAAACTTTGTAACATTCTTAAAGAGATGGGAATACCAGACCACCTGACCTGCCTCCTGAGAAACCTGTATGCAGGTCAGGAAGCAACAGAACAAGACATGGAACAACAGACTGGTTCCAAATTGGGAAAGGAGTACGTCAAGGCTGTATATCGTCACCCTGCTTATTTAACTTACATGCAGAGTACATCATGCGACATGCCAGGATGGACGAAGCACCAGCTGGAATCCAGATTTCTAGGAGAAGTATCAATAACTTCAGATATGCAGTTGACACCACCCTTATGGCAGAAAGTGAAGAAGAACTAAAGAGCCTCTTGATGAAAGTGAAACAGAGTGAAACAGCTAGCTTAAAATTCAATATTCAAAAAACTAAGATCGTGGCAACTGGTCCCATCACTTCATGGCAAACAGATGGGGAAACAATGGAAACAGTGACAGACTTTATTTTCTTGGGATCCAAAATCACTGCAGATAGTGACTACAGCCATGAAATTAAAAGACACTTGCTCCTTGGAAGAATAGCTATGACCAAGCTAGACAGTGTAATAAAAAGCAGAGACATAACTTTGCTGACAAAGGTCCGTCTAGGCAAAGCTATCTTTTTTCCAGTAGTCATGTATGGATGTGAGAGTTGGATCATAAAGAAAGCTGAGCACCAAAGAATTTATGCTTTTGAACTGGGGCGTTAGAGAACACTCTTGAGAGTCTCTTTGACTGCAAGGAGATCAAACCAGTTCATCCTAAAGGAAATTAGTCCTGAATATTCATTGGGAGGACTGATGCTGAAGCTGAAACTCCAATACTTTGGCCACCTGATGCAAAGACTGACTCATTTGAGAAGACTCTGATGCTGGGAAAGATTGAAGGCAGGAGGAGAAGGGGACGATAGAGAATGAGATGGTTGGATGGCATCACTGACTCGATGGACAAGAGTTTGAGCAAGCTCCAGGAGTTGGTGATGGACAGGGAAGCCTGGCATGCAAAGAGTTGTACATGACTGAATGACTGAACTGACTAACTGAAGCATTTACTTGAGCCTCCAACCATATATCAAGCAATGTTTAGAAAACAAAAGAGACAGTGAAATATAATCTCTTTCTTTAAGCAAGTTAGCAACCAGATTTACTTTAGAATTGAGGGAGAAATAAAAATTCATGTTACCTTTTCCTAAGGAACTAAACAGGTAAATTTGAGACTATCAGGTAGCAAAGTCAACTTTGCTTGCGTGCATGCTTAGTTGCTTTAGTTGTGTCTGATTCTTTGTGACCCTATGGACAGTAGCCCACCAGGCTCCTCCCCATGGGATTCTCCAGGCAAGCCAAAGTCAACTTTATATATATATATATATATACACACACATATATATAATTTTTCATATGGTGACCAAGTGAAATACAAGGGTACTTACCATATCCACAATGAGGCCTGGGACAGATTTGCTCCTGTCTCCCAAGGTGCCACTTTCATGCCCCACATCTTCCGGGCGAAGATCGATCACAGACTTAGTATATTCTGAGTGGAAAATAAAAAACCAAAGCAAAAGAAACATACTCTTTTCCATACCAATAACCCAAGTACTCAGAACTTCAATCTCAAAAGGCCATGAAGGGAAACCAGCTACCTGAAGGCCTGAGGATTTTTCTGGTGTTCTTCTTGAATATCATTTCACCCTCATCCACAGATACCACATTTTGACCCCTAGGTTGAGCTTCCTAGGAACAGATAAGGGAAAAATAATAGAAAAAGACAGTTGGGTAGGTAGAAGAGTGGACTAGGGAAGAAGACTCAGATATTCACTAAATTATGACAAACTTAAAAGAATGATTAATTTAATCTTAGGGCTTTAACTTAATCCTAGGATGTTGTGCAAAATCAATTTTTTTGTTTGTAGTTTACACTAATTTTTTAAACTTTTATTTTGTATTGGGATATAGCTGATTAACAGTGTTATGATAGTTTCAGGTGAACAATAAAGGGACTCGGCCACACATATACATGTATCCATTCTACCCCAATTTCCCATCCCATCCAGGCTGCCATATAACATCGAGGAAAGCTCCATGTGTTATACAGTAGGTTATCTATTTTAAATGCAGCAGTGTGTATATGTCCATCCCAAACTCCCTAACTATCCCTTCTCCTCATCTTTCCTCCTGGCAACCATAAGTTCATTATCTAAGTGTCTTTCTAAAACCTATTTTCTCACATTTCAACCAAAACCTTAGAAAATGCTACCATGGGAATCTGCACTAAAATTTGTTTGCTTCAATTCTTAATTTAAATTCTTCCTGAGAAAGGAAGAAGAAAGAGAGAGAGAAAGACAAAGAAAGACAGAGAAACCAACCAATAACTAAAGCTTACCTTTTCTACTTGAGGTTTGGGGGCAGACATCTTCTTCCATTCTGGAAAGAGGCCAGATTTATCCAGAGAATCTCTCCTGGGGGCAGATACAGAAACTTTAATAATATCACCTCCTCTCCCCTTCCCCATCTATCTAGGGACCCAAGCTCTATGGAAGGAAAGCCACTGGCTTAAGGTCAGTAACCAAATGCAGAAGGTAAACTTCACATCTGATTTACCTTGAAGGAATGCAGACAATCAGATAAGTAGCTCTGTACAAATACAAACACTCACACCCCCATGCCTAAGGGATAGCAGCATCCATTGCTGCTGGTCCAGGGGTCCAAGAATACTCCTCCAAGATGCAGCAGCCTGTGGAAGTTAGTGTGTTCCAGAAGGCTGTGCTCAGAGAAGTGCTAGTGGGAGACTTTCAGCAACAGAGAAAATACTTCTTTCACCTTACCAAGTACAGAAGTCAGGAATACTGAAGGCAGGGGAACCCAACACCCTGGCTCTAGAGAACAAAACGGGAGCTCAGTTGAGTAGAATGGCTGGGACCGAGGACATCTCACCTGGACATGGTATCCGAGTCAGCTGTATAGCTAGCCAGGCTCTCACTCTCGGCTTCCAGTGCACTCTTTCCACTTTTCAGCTGGGGCACTTCAAATGACATGCTACAATAAAAACCAAGAGGCAACACATAAAGAAAGTGGGGTCTCCATCTGGGTGCTGGGCTTCCTTCCAACACCTTCACAGTGGTAGCCTAAGTAATCTAAGAGCTGAGTACACTTTTAAAACTGCTCAGAGGTTCTCTATTGCCCGTGGGATTGTGTTCAAACTCCTTAGCATGGCAAGAAAATCCTTATGAGTTGACCCCCTGCTCATGTCTACAGACTCATTTTTCACCCTCCACCTCTCCTTATACTTTACATTATGGAATGATGAAGCTCTCTTGGTTCCCTGAATATGACAAACTGCTTTTCTTCCCTCTTCTCTCTGCCTGGGATGGTCACAGTGGCCACTTTTCTTGTTTACTTGAAACTCCTGGCTAAATCTACTTCTTCTTCCAGTCTCTCCATACATGTCAATTCCTCCACATTTCTAACCATGCCCCAACCCCAAGTATGGATTAGCAGCCTTCCTATGTGCTCCGAAAGCAACCTGATATCTTTGTGGCAATCATATGCATAATTATTATGTCTTTTATACAAATTATTTAATTTGTTCAATAATTTAAACAAATGACTTGTTTAGTGTCTTTCTCCTCCATTAGACTAGGTTCTAAGAGTTCAGTGATCACATATTTTGTTCACAGCTATGTTCCCAATGCCTAGCAGAGAAACCAGCATAGACTGGGCACTCAATTATTTATTGACTGAATTCTTGACTAAATGCCTTCAGTGGGGCTTAAAGTATGAACATAAATAAGCAGTATGCTTTGAAGATATTAAGAAGAGCAGAATTTCTTTTCAGTTTAATGAAGGATGACCCTGGGCATACAAAACAACAGTCCTCATCTCTAAAGGGAAGGACACAATTCCTGGACCCTTTACCTCAAGGAATGCTTGTAACAGTCTCCTAACTGAACTCCCTACTTCTGCCCTTGTCCCAATACAATCTATCCTCAATACAGCAGCTAAAATGAGCTTTAAAAATATAACCCCAGGGAATCTTCTGGTGGTCTTGTGGTTAGGACTCCACACTTCCACTGCCAGGGTCCCAGGTTCAATCCCTGGTTGCGGAACTAAGATCCTGCAAACCTCGCAATGTGGAATAAATACACACACACACATACACACACACACATACACACACACACACACATATATATATAATATATATATATCCAATACAGAATTACCACACAACCCAGCAATTCCACTCATAGGGATCTACCCAAGAGAACTGGGAGCACGTGTCCACACAAAAAATTGTATATAAATGTTCACAGCAGCATTATTCACAATAGCCAACAGGTGGAAACAGTCCAAATGTCTATCAACAGATGAACAGATAAAGGAAATGTGGCACAGCCATATAATGAAATATTATTGACAACAAAAAGGAATGAAGTTCTATACATGCTACAACATAGATGAACCTTGAAAATATTATGCTAAAGTGAAATGCCAGACACAAATGGCCACATTCTGTATGATTCCATTTATAGGAAATGTCCAGAATAGGCAAATCCATAGAAACAGAAAGCAGATTAGCTGCTGCGGAAATGGGGAGTGACTGCTTAATGGGCACAGGGTTTCTTTTTGGAGTGATGAAAATGTTCTGAAATCAGATAGTGGTGATGGCTGCACAATATTCTGAAAGTACTAAAAGATACTGAATTGTATACTTTAAAACTGTTAAAATGATTAACCTTATGTGAATTTTACTCCAATTAAAAAAATAATATCACATCATTCAGAGCCCTCCTTCTAACTCAAAATAAAGACAGAGTCCTTACAAGTGTCAGAATCTTACATGATCTGCTTCTCACCCAGCCTCTGTCTTTATCCCCCACCCTCTCCCCTTGCTTGCCAGTTCCAGATGACTCTTATGTGCCAAACACAAACTCACTTTAGGGTTGTTATACCTGCTGCTTTCTCTGCCTAGAAAGTATCTCTTTCCCCCAGATGCTCTCAGGGTTTGTGTCCTCTTTGCTGGTCTCCTCTAAAATGTCATCTTATTATTAAGCCTTTCCCTGCACTGGCCTAGATAAAACTGCCTGCATACATACATGCTTTCCTGGTACTCCTTTTTAGACTACTTCATTTTTCTCCATAGCAGTTGTCAACATCTGACATATATTTACTTGATTATTCACTGACTGACTGTGTCCCCCACTCCCAAATCTACACTCCTCAAGCAAGGAACTTTGTTGTCTTCACCAGTACATACTATTGCCTAAAACAGTGCCTGGAAAATAGTAGGCATTCATAGACAAACAAATGAATTAATTAATAAGAAAAGAACACAGAATGAAATAGCCAAAATCTATAACGTCTTAGGCAGGAGAAAATAAACTTTCTAAGTTATCGTAACATGATATTTGAGATAGCTCTATGAAAACAAACAGCAAGGGTTGAAATCCTAAGGCACGCCAGAGGTAAAACAGTGTCATTTCTTGAGAGATATATTAGCTTAATAGTCAAAAACACAGCAGGGAGCTTGATTTGATTTTCTTTTTAGAATCATTCTTTTTCCCTCTTTGCTCCAAAGAACAAAGTACCCAAAGCAGAATCATTCTTCTAGAGAGAGATAGTTTAATAGTGGTTCATGGAGAGTGTTTTCTGCTTGTATTTTTTCCTAAAGATTAATACGTACTGATCCAAAGCTGATACAAACCACTCTAGGGCAAAAAAGCAATTATTCGACATCTGTGCAGTAGAAAAATAAACTTAGAGATGGAAGTCCTGGGCTCTAACTATCTGTATGATCTGAAGTAAATCACTTACCCTGCTTTCTTTTCTGCAAAAATAAGGGAGTTGAATTAGATTATTTGTGAGGCTCCATAATTTTATGAAAAAGATCATTTATGACCACTTAATCCATTTTCATGTTTAGGATAAACGAAAGTCTTCTGGGTTCAATGAGACAAGAAGTCATAGACAGCCAGAAGCAGTGGGCTTCAGAAATTACATTCTGACCAGTGATGTCAAATGTGTTAATCTGATTAAGTTCAGGAAATAAAAGCCATTCTTATCCACAAAAGAAGGGGAGGGGCTCATCACCTAAAACAGATGAGTCACACAACCAAGGCTGTGTGGATAAAATCATACTACATACATACAATGACACACCATATGAGAACAAAAAAGAATGAGGCAGACCCCTGGTGCTGACATAGAAAGATGCCAATGTTATATTTTTCTGTCATTTTTTTTCCATTTGCACCTTGGGCTATAACTAACATTAATAAAATGCACGTGTTTAAGTGTTTGATTTGATGAGTTTTTTATTTATTTTAATTGGAGGCTAATTACTTTACAATACTGTGGTTTTTGCCATTCATCGACATGAATCAGCTATATGTATACATTTGTGAAACCATCACTGCAATTAAGCTACTGAACATATCACTCCCCAAAGTTTCCTCATGACCCTTCATAGTCCATCTCTCCCTCCTCAGACCTGTCTCCAAGTAAGTGCTGATGTGCTGTCATTAACATTTTGCTTGATTTGTCTAGAATTTTATATAAACAGAGTCATACGGTAGGTCCTCTTTTTTGTTTGGTTTCTTTCACTCAGCATGATCGTTTCAAGATTCATCCGTGTTGTTACATGTATCAGTAACCCATTCCTTTCCATTGCCGAGTAGTATTCCACTGCATAAACAAAGCAAAGTTGATCCTTTCACCTGCTGATAGACACTGGGGTTATCTCTAGGTTTTGGCAATCACAAAGCTTCTATGAACATTCATGCACAAGTCTTTGTATGGACGTAATCTTGTGTTTCTTTTGAGTAAATATCTAGAAATGTAAAGGCTGATTCACAAGGTAGGTGCACATTTAACTGGTTAAGACACTGCTAAACTGTTTTTCAAAGTGGCTTCACCATTGGACATTCCTACCAGCACTGTACGAGAAAGCCAGTTGCTCTACATCCTCATCAAAAATTGGTATGGTTGGGGATTGGGTCAAGATGGCAGAGGAGTAGGATGTGGAATTCACCTCCTCCCACAAATGTATCAAAAACACATGTGAAACGATTCTCACAGAATATCTACTGAATATTTTCACTGAATATCCTCACTGAACATCTACTGGAAGAAGACCTCAGACTTCCAAAAGGGCAAAAAAATCTCCATATAACTGGACAGGAAAAAGGAAAAATGGAAGAGAGAAAGGAATCAGGACTGGGACCTGTGCCCCTGGGAGGGATCTGTGAAAGAGAAAAGGGTTCCAACCACAGGAAAGTGCCTTCACTGGCAAGAGATCAGCCAGAACAGAGGGGCAGCTTTACAGCCTCAGAGCAGAGGGTAGTAACAGGTTTGCAGACAGACGGCAAAGCAGACAGGGACCTGCACAGACAGTGCCAATGGCATTCCCCAGCCTGAGACACTGGTCTGTTGGGGGCAGGTGGGGGCTAGGTGCTGAGTCTCAGGTTATAGAGGCCAGAGCTGGGGAGAGGATTGGGGTTGCCTGCATGAATACAGCCTGAAGGGGCTAGGGTGTGGTGTGCCACATAACAATAGTACAAGAAGAAGCCTGGGCCTGCCAGAAAGGCAAGGTGCCGTTAGCAGGGGGTGAGCTAGGAGAGGAGTGGGCTCCCCATAGAAGCTTATTTCCCCAACCATGTACTCTCATATTAGCAAAGCACTGCCTACAAAAGCTCCAGGGGTGGGTGCAAGCCACCACTGCCATCTCAGACCCCAGAACAGGGCAGTCTGCTGCTACCACTGAGGGCCCCACAACCGGATGCCAACTGCTGTACCTGCCTTCCTGGGAGCACACTTGCACTCTCCCTGTCAAGGGGATAACAGCCAACACAGACTGAGGAAAGAGACGGCAAGCATCCAAACCAAAAACAGCCCTCATGCCAAAAAAATATTAAACACACTATGCTATGCAGGAACACTCCTGCAGATAAACAGCTCTCCAAGACTAAAGTAGATATTTTTTTCTCCTAAACTCACAAAGTAAGAGAAATATAAGCAAAATAAAGAAGCAGAGGAACCACTCCCAGGTAAAAGACCAAGAGAACTCCCCTGAAGGAACAAACAACAAAATAGATCTCTTCAGTCTAATAGACACCAAGTTCAAAAATGGGGTAATGAAAATACTGAAGGAATTAAGAAAGCATAGTAAGTATAATGTTAGTCACATATTCGTGTCCGACTCTGCGACCCCAAGGATGTAGCCCACCAGACTTCTCTGTTCATAGAATTCTCCAGGCAAGCATACTGGAGTGGGTTGCCATGCCCTTCTACAGGGGATCTTCCTGACCCAGGGATTAAACCCAGGTCTCCTGCACTGCAGGCAGATTCTTTACCATGTGAGCTACCAGGGAAGCCCAAAGAAAGATGAGTATCAAAGAATTGATGCTTTTGAATTGTGGTGCTGGAGAAGACTCCTGAGGGTCCCTTGGACAGCAAGATCAAACCAGTCAATCTTAAAGGAAATCAACACTGAATATTCATTGGAAGGACTGATGATGAAGTTCCAACACTTTGTCCACCTGATGTGAAGAGCTGACTCACTGGAAAAGACCCTAATGCTGAGAAAGACTGAAGGCAGGAAGAAGGGACGACAGAGGATGAGATGGTTAGACAGCATCACTAACTCAATGGACATGAATTTGAGCAAACTCCGGGAGATAGTGAAGGACAGAGGAGCCTGGCATGCTGCAGTCCATGGAGTCGCAAAGAGTCGGACACGACTTAGCGACTGAACAACAACGTATACAGTATGATCCTTTTGTAAAAATAAATTAAAATTTTAAGAATCCAACTCATATTTGTACATTGAGACAGTGTGGTAGTCTATACACCAGAATTATTAATGACAATAAGAACTGTCTGGAGCAGAAGAAGTAAACTTACTGGGGACTCATTTGATGTATTTCTATATTGCTTTTCACCAATCATATAAAATATGATAAAATCTCATTTCTCTTTGGATGAGGGAAAGTTAGGGGGAAAAACACAAATGAAAAGTCAAAACTTTGCCAACAGCAACCAAATGAGGAAAGGAATAAAGCCTCAAGACATGAAGTTTGAAAAATGAAGGCTAATAAAACAGAAGAAAGATCTAGCTTGGCAAAACTTCTTCCAATGTGTACAGATTAAGTGAGTGAGCAGGCAATCCTGGGGTAAGAAAACAAAAATCCTCAAGATTTATACCCCACGTATCAATGGGGCACCCCAGCCAAGACAGACAAGCCTTCTGTGGGATGTCATCTCTCAGGGCACTGGTATGAACTAGAGGAGGCATCTAGAGCTATATTGAGTGTGAACAGACACTTAAGACTGAGTGAGCCAGACAGGGAAGCCTGGTATGCTGCAGTCCATGGGGTTGCATAGAGTAGGACATGACTGAGAGACTGAAAAACAACAAGACACTTATGAGAATTCCAGGAGACTGATACCCAGTATCCCCAAGTTATCTTTTGCCCTTCCCTTCAGTTCAGTTCAGTTGCTCAGTTGTGTCCAGCTCTTTGCGACCCCATGGACTGCAGCATTCTAGGATTTCCTGTCTAACACCAACTTCTAGAGCTTGCCCAAATTCATGTCCATTGAGTCAGTGATGCCATCCAGCCATCTCATCCTCTGTCTTCCCCTTCTCCTCCTGCCTTCAATCTTTCCCAGCATCAGGGGATTTTCAAATGAGTCAGTTCTTCGCATCAGGTGGCCAAAGTATTGGAGTTTCAGCTTCAGCCTCAGTCCTCCCAATGAATATTCAGGACTGATTTCCTTTAGGATGGACTAGTTTGATCTCCTGGCAGTCCAAGAGACTCTCAAGAATCTTCTCCAACACCATAATTCAAAAGCATCAACTCTTCGCTGCTCAGCTTTCTTTATAGTCCAACTCTCACATCCACATATGACCACTGGAAAAACCATAGTTTTGACTAGATGGACCTTTGTCGGCAAAGTTATGTCTCTGCTTTTTAATACGCTGTCTAGCTTGGTCATAGCTTTTCTTCCAAGGAGCAAGCATCTTTTAATTTCATGGCTACAGTCATCATCTGCAGTGATTTTGGAGCCCCCCAAAATAGTCTCTCACTGTTTCCATTGTTTCCCCATCTATTTGCCATGAAGTGATGGGACCAGATGCCCTGATCTTAGTTTTCTGAATGTTGAGTTTTAAGCCAGCTTTTAAATTCTCCTCTTTCACTTTTATTAAGAGGCTCTTTATTTCTTCTATTTCTACCATAAGGGTGGTGTCATCTGCATATCTGAGGTTACTGATATTTCTCACAGCATTCTTGATTCCAGCCCGGCATTTCACATGATGCACTGTGCATGTAAGATAAATAAGCAGGGTGACAATATACAGCCTTGACGTACTCCTTTACTGATTTGGAACCAGTCTGTTGCTGCATGTCCAATTCTAACTGTTGCTTCTTGACCTGCATACAGATTTGTCAGGAGGCAGGTAAGGTGCTCTGGTATTCCCACCTCTTCAAGAAATTTCCACAGTTTGCTGTGATTCACACAGTCAAAGGCTTTGGCGTATCCAATAAAGCAGAAGTAGATAATTTTCTGGAACTCTCTTGCTTTTTCCATGATCCAATGGATGTTGGCAATTTGATCTCTGGTTCCTCTGCCTTTTCTAAATCCAGCTTGAACATGTGGAAGTTCTTGGTTCACATATTGCTGAAGCCTAGCTTGGAGAATTTTGAGCATCACTTTGCTAGTGCAATTGTGCAGTAGTTTGAACATTCTTTGGCATTGCCTTTCTTTGGGATTGGAATGAAAACTGACCTTTTCCAGTCCTATGGCCACTGCTGAGCTTTCCAAATTTGCTGGCATCATCTTTTAGGATTTTAAATAGGTCAACTGGAATTCCATCACCTCTACTAGCTTTGTTCGTGGTGATGCTTCCTAAGGCCTACTTGACTTTGCATTCCAGGATGTCTGGCTCTAGGTGAGTGATCACACCATTGTGGTTATCTGGGTCATGAAGAACTTTTTTGTATAGTTCTTCTGTGTATTATTGCCACCTCTTCTTAATATCTTCTTCTTCTGTTAGGTCCAAACCATTTCTGTCATTTATTGTGCCCATCTTTGCATGAAATGTTCCCTTGGTATCTCTATCCCTTGGTAATCCCTCCCTTGGGTTATAGAAAAGAAGTATATAAAAAGCAATTCCTTTTTTCCATAAGTATTTTATTTCATTATTTTTAATAATTTTTTTTATTAAAGTATAGTGGCTCAGACAGTAAAGAATCTGCCTGCAATTCAGAAGACCCAGATTCAATCCCTGGGTCAGGAAGATCCCCTAGAGAAGGGAATGGCTACCAGCTCCAGTATTCTTGCCTGGAGAATTCTATGGACAGAGGAGCCTGGCAGGCTACAGTCCATGGGGTCGCAGAGTCAGACACAACTAAGGGACTAACATGTCCACATAAAAACTCATTACAAATGTTCATAATAGCATTGGTCCAAAAAGTGGAAAGAACCCAAACATCTATCACAGATGAATGGATAAACAAATGGGGGTATTTACATATAATGGAATATTATTTGGCAATAAAAAGAAATGAAGTACTGATACATGCTTCAACTTGGATGAACTTTGAAAACATTATGTCAAGTGAGACAAAACAGTCACAAAGGACCACATATTTTATGATTCTATTTAAATAAAATATCCAACACAGAAATTAAAAGTAGATTATAGACTGTTTAGGGATGGGGAATGATATGGAGGTGGGTGGGGGGCAGTGATAGCTAAAGGGTACAAGGGTTTCTTTTTAAGGTCCTAAAATCAATTGAGATGGTGGTTGCACAATTCTGTAAAATCTACTTCATTGTACACTAGTAATGGGTGAATTACATGGTCTGAATTATAGCTTGATAAGGCTGTTACCCAAAAGATACTACACAAAAATGATTATCTGCTCAGTGGTTTTCATAATATTTTTTCTTAAGTTTAGAGGGATATCAATGACTAATATCCTTTACAGTAAAGAAACATTCATCTGAAGATTAGTCATTCCTGTATTTTATTTCAGTGTTTATTCTGTTAAATTCAAGTAAAATGAACCAAAGCTTTTAATTTAATATATTATGATCCAATATCATAAAAGGTTTTTGATCTATCCATCCATCCATCCCATTATCTATATATATGCAAAAAACATATCTGAAATAACTTCATATAATATGAATACTGGGGTAGTAAGGTTTTGGGTGATTTGTTGTTTTCTCTACTGTTTTCTATACTGGTTAAATGTTTAATAATGAGTTTGTGTTATCTGTATTTTGTCTTCAAATTGTTCTTATAAAGAAAAAAGTAAATATACCAAAATGTTAATGTTTATATGTAGGTTACAGGATTAGGAATTTTTTTTTCCTTGTTTACTCTTTTCTGTACTTTCCAAATTTTCTTACAATGAACATCTATTATTTTATAAATAGAAGTTAAAAGATAAAACAATTAGAGGTATGTGTAGCCTTTTCTTTAAATGATTGCTTGGTTCTTACCTGGGCTCCTTCTGTTGCTCCTGAATGATCTTTCTTCCTGGCCAGATATCACCCAATTGTGACTGATGAAGGAGAGACTGTTCCACTGTCTCTCTTTTATTCACTTCAAGACAAACAAAATCATGGCATATGGGTGATGATGGGGGGGGGATGGGGGGGAAGGAGAACACAGCATGCTTGCAGAAAGGATGGCAACACAGTCTTTACATTGCCCACAAATGGGCTGAGCCCATGGAATGAAGGAAGACATACCACTGGTAAGAATACACTAAGATTCCACACCAGAGGGTCTATGACTGAGGTCAGGCACCTCAAGGAACCATATCCCAACAGGTCTGGTACCTGCAGGTTTGCGGCGCAGGGACATCCTGATTATCTCACTGCCCGTGTGGTAAGCAAAGCGGTTCACTTTCTGGTCATAAAACCAGTCTCCAGTTGCCTTCTTCAGCTCTCTGGGAAGGAATAAAAAAAACAAGAGATGGATTTTTTAAAAACAGCCCTTGACATTCAACTAGTAAAGGACAAGGGGAGAAATGCGAACCATAACTGGGGCCCCCTTTCTTCTCTCAACTCTGAGTAACACTCACATTTCCTTGGCGCACACCTTGCACCTCCAGGTACCATTGCTTTCCTGAACACGGCAGTCCCGACACACCAGGTGATTACAACCCCAACAAGTGTTGGTCTTGGGAGTCAAACGGCCCAGGCTCTCCTGGCACCGGGCGCAGGTCCGATCGCTATAGCGCTGGCTGCCCCTTTTGGCCCCTTTCCTTTTTATCTCCAGTAACTCGTTCTTCAGTCGCCTGCCAATACCCAAAAGAGAGGCACAAGTGATTTGGAGGCTGCATGGGCTGGATAGAGATGGGTTGAGGGGTGGAGACGGTAAGACTATTTAGTTCTGTGAAAGCAACAGAGCCCAACCTGACCCACTGAGGAGCTGTAAACCTCATACACAAGTTCCTCTGAAAGTCAGATGAGCAATATAAGCAAAAGTTCAGGTATCACTGGTTAAGAGCCTGGGAACATGATATTTCTGGGACTCTTACCTAATCCTTTTCTCATCTGCTTTTCGGAGTTCCTCATCTCGTTGTAGAACACTGAGGATCAAGTCCCTTTCCACCTCAGACAGAAAAGAGAGATCAAGTATCTCCGACATGACTTGTCCTAGTTTTTCCTTCTATTCTTCTTTCTTCAAAGCTACCAGGCCACCAGATTTGCCTGAAATAAGATAAAAACTAATTTTGCACAGATACTTTACTATTTCCCCCTTGAGCTAGGCTAAAGAGACAATGTAGAACTATGTGACCAATTTACCATTCCTACTTCCAGGTGAATCCGACACTAAAAATGAAGAGACTAATTTTTCAAGAAGAAAAATTTATTCATGACTCTGGCAAACAGTTGGGTCTTTCAACATAAGCAGCTTAGTCTGGAAAAAGGACACAACAGCTAAGTCAAATTCTCCTTCCAACAAGTGGATCCTCAATTATCTAATTTTCAATACTTTTAATGTTCTCAAGTCACAAATCTATTAAGCCAAATAATCAGACAGCTGATCTCCATACTGGAGAAAACCACACAGGGACCTCTGCCAGTTGAAGCCTATTTCCTTCCAAACCTTTCCTGACCAGAGTCCTGGATTCAGTCAGCTTTCTGCTACACTTCAAAATGGCCATCACCTACTCTATCTCCCAAAGTTCTTATTGCTAACACTACCTCAAGAATATCTTGGAAGCAACCTAGATGTCCATCTGCAGACTAATGGATAAGAAAGCTGTGGTACATATACACAATGGAGTATTACTCAGCCATTAAAAAGAACACATTTGAATCAGTTCTAATGAGGTGGATGAAACTGGAACCTATTATACAGAGTGAAGTAAGCCAGAAAGAAAAATACCAATACAGTATACTAACGCATATATATGGAATTTGAAAGATGGTAATGATAACTCTGTATGCAAGACAGCAAAAGAGACACAGATGTATAGAACAGTCTTTTAGACTGTGGGAGAGGGCGAGGGTGGGATGATTTGGGAGAATGGCATTGAAACATGTATATTATCACATGTGAAACGGATCGCCAGTCCAGGTTCGATGCATGATACAGGATGCGTGGGGCTGGTGCATTGGGATGACCCAGAGGGATGGGATGGGGAGGGAGGTGGGAGGGGGCTTCAAGATGGGGAACACATGTACACCCGGGGCGGATTCATGTCATTGTATGGCAAAACCAATACAATACTGTAAAGTAATTAGCCTCCATTTCACATATGATAATATACATGTTTCAATGACACTCTCCCAAATCATCCCACCCTCGCCCTTTCCCACAGAGTCTAAAAGACTGTTCTATACATCTGTGTCTCTTTTGCTGTCCTGCATACAGGGTTATCATTATCCTCTTTCTAAATTCCATATATATGCGTTAGTATACTGTATTGGTGTTTTTCTTTCTGGCTTACTTCACTCTGTATAATAGGCTCCAGTTTCTAAATAAGATAAGAAACCTATTTAATGTTACTGAAAACAAAATAGGAAATAAATACATGCTTGAGTCCATAAAAAATAAAAAGAATATCTTCACCTATTTCACCCACATTTGTTGAGAACCCACTCTGACAGGCATTGTGCAAAGTGCTACAGATACAAAGATGAGTGGGGCACAGTTCCTGTGCTGAAGAAGATCACAGAGTAGTAGAGGAGAGAGGTACAGACAAACACAGTCCAGTGCACTGAGCACTCTTGGAGGGATAATAAACTGTTATGGGAACTTAGAGAAGGGAGTAATTATTTCCATCTTGCCTAGAGAGGGAAGAAAGAGAACTATATACATGTGGAAGGTTTTACAGAACAGGTGGATTTTGCCTTATAGAACAGAGTATATGTTTGTTGGTTGGGGAGAATGGTAGGCAATATAGCTGGAAACCTGATTATGTAATTCTCAAATACTCTAAAAAATTAAGAATTTTTAAATTTATGACACAGAGAAGAAATGCATCAAACACCTTTGTTATTGCTTTGTTTTTGATATTGGGAAATCACATACTCAAATTTGTTTTACAAAGATCACTCTAGCTATAGTATGAGAGGCTGGTTCAAAAGACAAATTGAAGTACAGTAACACATTGTTGTTCAGTTGCTCAATCAAGTCTGACTCTTTGCGACCCCATGGACTGCAGCACGCCAGGCTTCCCTATCCTTCACCAAATTCAGGAGCTTGCTCTAACTCATGTCCATCTAGTCAGCGATTCCATCCAAACATCTCATCCTCTGTCATCCCCTTCTCCTGACTTCAATCTTTCCCAGCATCAGGGTCTTTTACAATGAGTCAGTTCTTTGCATCAGGTGGCCAAAGTATTGGAGTTTTAGATTCAATAACAGATAACATATTGTAAAATGTGCATACTCCAAAAGCAAGCAATACCACATCTAAGAATCTAGGTTATAGAAATATTCACATAAATGTGTATGCAAGGTGCATGTACAAGAAAGTTATTGCAATATTATTTGTAAGAGCAAAAACAAAGTTCTTTAACAGAGAAATCATTAAACAAAACAATATTTCCATATGATGGCATACTATGTATCCATTTTTTAAATGTGGTAGGTAGATCTGTATGAAAACAGATCCTGAGTGAAAAATAATCATTTTAGGACTAGAATGATCTGTTTGCTAAAGTATCTATCTATACATTTGTATATGCAAAGAAAAAAGTCTAGAACAAAACCCATTATCATTGGTTCCTCTTGAGAAGCAGAACTGAGGGGGGCAACTTCTACCTTTTATTTTATATAGCTCTGATTTTTTTTACAGATAAGTCTTACTTTTAAATTTCAGGAAAGAAAACATTCAAAGAAGACAGAGAGATTACTGGACAAAAAGACAATCTAAGTTTATTTAACCATGCTTTTAACCAACTGGGCAAAATCACTGTATCTCTGTCATCCTCTGATTTTTCAACTACAAAATGAACTACTTCTCAAAGGTGTCAAGAAAATTGAATAATGTGCACTAAAAGTCCAATGAGTGTTTGGAACACACATTTGGAATACATGTACTCACTGAATCTGCTGCAGAGCAGACCTAAACCAGAACAGGAAGACAAGAGAACACAAATAGGTCTGAGAAGTAGAATTGACAAAATGGAGTGACTGAGTGAATGGAAAGAATGAAGGTGAAGGCAAAGATGCCTAGTGTGCATGTCAAAGTTAAAGACCTGGCTAGTAAGAGTTGTAACAGTGGCAGGGGCTGTAAGAGAAGAAACAGGTATAGAAGTAAGGCAAGAAGTTTTGTTGTAGTCATATTGAGAATCAAAGAGCCCAGGAAGGACAGAGTATGAGAAAGGAAATGAGGACCATACTTACCTTCTCTGCTCACCCTTGAAATTACACAAGTGCTTTCACTTTTTAAAACTAATTACCAACAAGACAATAATAGAGAGTACAAACAAAGTAATGTCAACCCACTCCAGTATTCTTTCCTGGAGAATCCCACGGACAGAGGAGCCTGGTGGGCTATAGTCCATGGGGTCGCAAAGAGTCAGACGCGACTGAGCACACTGAGCACAAACATACCAAAGCTACACAGCTTCTGGAAATATCAACACTTCCTTGATTTCATTATTTCTTGGTCTTTATTGAACTATAAAATGCTAAGCCTCTTTCATAGGCCCTTTCTTAGAAAGTCTTGAGGAAATATTCTTAATTTTCACCCCCAAGGAGAATATATACACTCCATTAGAACAAGGACTTTTTCAATATTCTATGTATCTGGCCCAGCATCTAACACTGTATTTGGCACATTGTGTTGTTGCATATGTCACCACTACTGTTGATCATCATCTCTGTCATCAACCCCAATAGTTCCATTCACTGAGAATTTATTACATGCCAGACAACAAGTACTTGACATACATTAATTTAATGCTGACAACAACCCCAAGAATGAGGTACTATTATTATCCACATTTTATAGATGAGGACTCAGGAGAGGTTAGGTTAACTCGCCCAAGAAAAAACAGAGAGTAACTGAAGTTGCTAGGATTCAAGCCCAGGCAATTGCATTCAAGAGCTAGTGCTCCACTGGCTCTATCTAGGCAGGACCATGGCCAAAACAATTATAAAATATTGAACACAGCAATCAAAAGCACTGTGGAAATGAATTCCCAAATGTGTGATTATGGTTGAAGAACTGGCCAAAAAAAATCAGCGGCTCCTGGATAAACTAGGTATCACCAATTGACTGACAATTAAAGACCAAGGATGGCACAGACACACTGGAAATGAAAGCAAAACCAAATTTATTAGAAAACTGATATTTATGGAGAGGCAGTAGAGTTCTGTGATGAGACAAGCACACTGGCACAAGAATGAGACCAACTAGTAGTAAAAGCCAAGGAATTAAGAGTGTCATTGAGGAATCAAAGATAGCACGGTAACAAAATGGAACTGCTAATACTGTACATCTTCCCTTTATTTTTCACTCATGGAGTTGACCAACCAGGACTGCCCCCCCTGCCGAATCTTAAATTCAAGAATCCCTACTTTTTCAATTGCAGCTTACTCCCACTATACCTATCTACAACCTTATCAAGACCACAGTCTCTTGAGCCCTCCCTCCATTTTCTCTTGGTCTACTTGCCTCCCATTGATCTATCTTCCTTCCCTATCCATCCTGGACTCCAGACAGTGCAACATTTGAACCACTCTCACCAGTATCTTTCATATCCACGCACCTTCATCCCACTGCAGCAACTGTCCATCAAAATCCCAAACCTGTACCAAGGCTATATAGTCTGCCTTGTGTGCTCCTATGCTGCTGCTGCTGCTGCTAAGTCACTTCAGTCGTGTCTGACTCTGTGCGACCACATAGATGGCAGCCCACCAGGCACCCCCGTCCCCGGGATTCTCCAGGCAAGAACACTGGAGTGGGTTGCCATTTCCTTATTCAATGCATGAAAGTGAAAGTGAAGTCGTTCAGTCGTGTCCGACTCTTCACGACCCCATAGACTGCAGCCTACCAGCCTCCTCCATCCATGGGATTTTCCAGGTGAGAGTACTGGAGTGGGCTGCCATTGCCTTCTCCAGTCTTCTCCTATACCCAGGTCCTAAATAATTCCTGGTCTACAACCTCAGCTGTACCCTCGCTGTCATATATAAGTCTTTTTACTTGCCTTCAGTTCGAGTTGGTGGCTTCCTTGGTGGCTCAGATGGTAAAGAATCTGTCTGCAATGCGGGAGACCCAGGTTCAATCCCGAGGTCAGAAAGATCCCCTGGAGAAGGAAACAGCAACCCAATCCAGTATTCCTGCATTGACAGGTAGGTTCTTTACCTCTGAGCCACCTAGGAAACCCCCACTCCAGTATTCTTGACTGGGAAATCCTGTGGACAGAGGAGCCTGGTGGGCTTTTAGAACCCATCAGTATGACAAAGGTAATAAAAAGTAATTAACCTAATTATTAACAAGATAATGGAGCGTATAAACATCACAGCAAAGCTACACAGGTTCTGGAAGTATCAGCATTTCCTTGACTTCACTATGTCTTGGTCTTTACTGAATTATAAGATGCTAAGTCCCTTATACTGCAAGGAGATCCAACCAGTCCATTCTAAAGGAGATCAATCCTGGATGTTCATTGGAGGGACTGATGCTAAAGCTGAAACTGCAATACTTTGGCCACCTCATGCGGCGAGTTGACTCACTGGAAAAGACTCTGATGCTGGGAAATGTTGGGGGTGGGAGGAGAAGGGGACGATCGAGAATGAGATGGCTGGATGGCATCACCGACTCTGTGGACATGAGTTTGAGTGTACTCCGGGAGTTGGTAATGGACAGGGAGGCCTGGCGTGCTGTGATTCATGGGGTCGCGGAGAGTCGGACAGGACTGAGTGACTGAACTGAACTGAAGCCTCTTTCACAGGCCCTTTCTTAGGCAGTCTTGAGGAAATACTCTTAATTCTCATCCCCAAGGAGAATATATACTTTCTTATTTCTCATCCCCAAGGAGAATATATAAGCCATGACCTCCATCAGCTTCTTGCCTCCTCTGCCCTATCACTTGCCAATCTGACTACTTTCAGTAAAGCTACATTCCATCCTCAACCTCACCTTAGATGATAGGTTGCTATTTCCAATGTTAACCCTGTTACTAGCCAGCTCACTTGAGATGTGATCTTGTAGAGTCAGTAATGGGAAAATAGAAAAAGGAAAAAAGTTTTAAAGGCAAGGAGAAAAACCATAGAAAAATGAAATAAATAGAAAACAAAACATAAGATGTTAAAAAAAAAAGCTCCAATATATCAACTAACATTTTTAAATGTATATGTAAAACATACTTTAAAATACAGAGGTTAACAGACTACATAAAATTTAAAAATCCAGGTATGTGCCATTTCACAAGGGACACATCTAAAACATGAAGATCACAAAAGACTAAAAGTAAAAAGATAGAAAAAAGATATACCATGTAAATGAAAACCAAAATAAAGTTGAGACAGTTATATTAATATCTAAAAAATAAAATTTAAAAATAATAAAACCATTATAAAAGATAAGACTACTACATAATTAAAAAAAATCAAGTATGTTTTATTAACATGCATTCAGAAAATCCTCCAAATATATAACAGAAGATTATGTACAACTAGAGAGAGAAACTGAAAAATTACCATCAAAATGGGAGATCATATAAAATAAGCCAAAAGAATACAACACAGGGAATACACCCACTATTTTATAACTATAAAAGAAGTCTGGGCTTCCCTGGTGGCTCAGATGATAAAGATTCTGCCTACAATACAGGAGATCTGGGTTCAATCCTTGGGTCGGGAAGATCCCCTTGAGAAGGGAATGGCTACCCACTCCAGTATTCTTGCCTGGAGAATTCCATGGACAGGGGAGCCTGGTGGGCTACAGTCTGTGGGGTTGCAAAGAGTCGGGCATGAGTAAGTGACTAACTCTATCACTGTCACTTCTAAATGGAGTCTAACCTTTAATAACTGTAAATCACTATATTGTATACCTTACATATAACTATATGTAACATATAATAAAGTATATTAACTATTATTGCTGTTGTTTAGTCACTGAGATGTGTCCAACTCTGTGCAACCCCCTGGACTGCAGAATGCCAGGCTTCCCTGTCCTCCACTGTCTCCCAGAGTTTGTTCAAAATCATGTCCATTGAGTTGGTGATGCTATCTAACCATCTAACCCTCTGTCGTCCCCTTCTCCTCTTGTCTTCAGTCTTTCCCAGCATCAGGGTCTTTTCCAATGAGTTGGCTCTTTGCATCAGGTAGCCAAAGTACTGAAGCTTCAGCTTCAGCATCAGTCCTTCCAATGAATATTCAGGGTTCATTTCCTTTAATATTAACTATACTTCAATTTAAAAAGAAAATATGATGTAATCTATGTAAATTAGCACTATACTGATAGGTGTAGTCAAGAAATAAAATAGAATTTGTAAAAAAAAAAGGGGGAAATAACATACCTCTTTCAATTATTAATAGTATAAGCAGATAAAAAATTACTAAATATAAGACAAGTTGAACAAAATAGGTCTAATTTAATGAACATATGTAGAATTCTATATCCAGCTGGAACATTTACTGCCCGCCCCACCAAATGATCATGTACTAAGTTATAATGCAAGTCTCAGTAGATTTCAAAGAAACCCATTCTCATACAGACCATGGTCTCTGACCTCAAGGAAATTAAATATGAAGTCAACAATGAAAGATAATCTTTAATCCTGATACTTTTTGTAAATTTAAAGATACTTCTTAATAACTCATATGCCAAAGAAGTAATCATAATTTCATAATTGTACTAAACCTATCATTAACATCTTAAAGAAGAAACCTGCTCCCTGCCTCACCACCATCACCATGCCCATACCATAGGGTAGAATGTTTCCTAGAAATTCATAAATGAAAACAAGGCATTAAAAAATGCTTTTATATGCAATGACTTAAGTGATATATTCTTATGGGAAATGGCATATCACATTTTGAAAAATATAATTCAAAAAAATACTGAGGCACAAATAAGAAAACCAGACAGATCTGCATCACAGAAAACCTGTGACCTTTCATTTTCTCACAATTGACAAACACAGTACTAGGATTTAATGAAGAGACCAAGAAAACTTTAGTCCTTCACTGAAATTCAATTACAGGTATACTGGCAGCTACAGTCCACAGAGTCAAAAAGAGTCAAACACAACTGAGCAACTAACACTATCCAGTCAAAAGTTTAAGGATTATCCACTGAAAAGAACCACAGCTCAGATAACATGAGTGTCCAAACCCGAGCTCTGATGGACAGTTTGTTCCACATTAGTCATGGGGTGTCAAGACTCAGATGAAACATCTTATAGGCTTCCCGCCCACAAGAAGATATTTTAGGAAAGATGATTCATTGAGTTATAAAATTACAAATACTTATTACACAAAATTCAGGAAAATATTGTAATGCAAATACCTACAAATCAAGTTGTTGCTGTTTAGTCGTTAAGCCATGTCTGACTTTTTTGCAACCCCATGGACTGTAGCCCACCAGGCTCCTCTGTCCATGGGATTTTCCAGGCAAGAATACTGGAATGGATTGCCATTTCTTTCTCTGGGGGATCTTCCGAATCCAGGGATTGAACCCATGTCTCCTGCACTGGCAGGCAGATTCTTTATCACTGAGCTACCAGGAAGCAAGAGGGAACTGAAAAATCTACCATCAAAATGGGAAGTTAACCACAATATTGTAAAGTAATTAGCCTCCAATTAAAATAAATAAATTAGTTTTTTAAATGGGAGGTTAATATACATCTCTCAATTACTGATAGCACAGCAGATAAAAACTGAGTGTGTGTGTGTGTGTGTGTGTGTGTGTGTGTGTGTGTAAACAACTTAAACAACACAATAATCTTGGTATAATGATATGTAGAATTATTTATCCAAAGAGATATATCTATTTTATACCCTATTCCTGTAGATTAAGAGAACATTAATACCAACACTAACAGAGCTAGTTTTCAAGAAGGGGTAGGGGAGCTCTCGTGAATTGTCTTAAATTCTGCTGCTGCTACTGCTGCTAGGTCGCTTCAGTCGTGGCCAACTCTGTGTGACCCCATAGATGGCAGCCCACCAGGCTCCCCCATCCCTGGAATTCTCCAGGCAAGAACACTAGAGGGGGTTGCCATTTCCTTCTCCAATGCATGAAAGTGAAACGGGAAAGTGAAATCGCTCAGTCATGTCCGACTCTTCGCGACCCCATGGACCTGCCAGGCTCCTCCGCCCATGGGATTTTCCAGGCGAGAGTACTGGAGTGGGGTGCCATTGCCTTCTCCCTTAAATTCTGAAGACCAGCTAAATAGAGCAGAGATTTTTATTAGTTATATGATTTTGGGCAATGACCAAAAATATAAAAAAAAAACCATCAAAGACATAGAATTCCTTGTAAGAATAGTGCTTGATTTAAAATCTTTGTGGTATTCCCAAAACGGAAACTGATGTGAATTAGAAAAACATCAAATAATGTCCGTGTAGTGGCCAGCAAATAAAACAGATTTTTTTGTGTTTAATTTGTTGGGCACATCGGTACCCATCCCTCTGTCAAACATGCAATGCATATGGCACATGTAAATGGGAAGATGGTAATACTTATGCTCAAACTAGAAACTTCTACCACATGTGGCCTTCTTGAAGGTAGGCACTGTATCTGGACTTAGTACCCCCAAGAGCTTACTTGGCACAGTGTCTGATACACAATATGAGATCAATAAACTTTGCTGAATGTCTTCACCCAGAAATCTATTTGTATTTATATGCTTAAATTTAAAACTCACAGAAACTGAAGAGTGGCACTAGAGCTGAAAACAAAGTGTTTTTATATTCCGGAGGCAGTCTGGTATCAGGCCAAAAACATGGCCTTTGGACCCCAACTGCCTGAATATGAATCCCAACTTCATTAATGACTATCTGTGTGACCTTGGGCAAGCTACTAAACCTCTCAGTGCTTCAATTTCTTCATTGGTCAAAGGAAGAAAACTGTGCATGTGTGCTAAGTCACTCAGTCGTGTCCAACTCTGTGTGAACCTATGGACTGTAGCCCTCCAGACTCCTCTGTCCATGGGATTCTCTAGGCAAGAATACTGGAGTGGGTTGCCATGCCCTCCTCCAGGGGGTCTTCCCAACCCAGGGATCGAACTCATGTCTTTTATGTCTCCTGTACTGGCAGGCGGGTTCTTTACCACTAGTACCACCTGGGAAGCTCCCAAATTCTTCACTGGTAAAAGGAAGAAAACGGTACCTACTGTCTTGGGTTTATTATAAAGATTCATGAGTTTTTTTAAGTATGCAGTGTGTAAAGTAATGTGAACAGAGAGAGTGCTAAACTCTAAGGTTTAGCTATTTTTATTTTTGTCAGTTTTTACATGTGCATTTGTTCTTTAAGATGTAACTGGGTGTTACAAAGTGACATTGATTTTCTATTAAAGAATACAAATGAATTGTGAGTTAAACTGCATTTAAGTTTAAAGTTTCAGGCCTTTTTTTCAGTGAGAAACTATGCTGACAACTTTAGAGATGACAGAGAATTCCAGAAAAACTGACCCACGCTTAAGGGCAAAAAGACTGAACCAGTATTAAATTATTCCTCTAAACCTATGGGTAATAATTATGTGATGGTTTTGCATATAAATCCTATTCCATCATCAGTCATGTCTCACTTAAGTGATATGACAAAAGCATTTTGCTGTTTGGGCTCACTGAAAATGAAAAAGTGAACCAGTGTCTTTCAAAGGACATTAGTCTAACCAAGAAACCCTGAATTAAACTGCTATCATTAAGCAAATGATAGTATGTTTTACACAGAAACTGATGAGTGATATGGGAAGATTTGCATTGCTGCATGTCATTCTGTATACTTTTGAACAGATATTTAGAACTGATCTAGCTATGTCAAGAAACATGATGATGTATACATTTTTTGAAAAATTAGAACTGAAATGGGGCTACAAATTATAATTGCTCATGAAAATTGGGGATTATAAAGTGTCAGTGGCCTTCTATTTCTGGCCAAGAATGGATTTTTACCCTGCCTGGACCCCCTCCACCTCCCCAGATGAATAAAATATATTAAAATGGTAATTTTGAAGACACTGAGTATCAGGCAATGGAGGACTGTGATCCCTGGGAGACAGGAAGCAAACAGGGTGAGCCCTCTGACTTTCTAGGCTCATTGTCTTGAGAGAGTTTCCAGACCATGGTGCAGGGAGGACAAATACAGGCAGGGCCCGGTGAACTCCCTGAGTTGTGGTGACAGAGATGAGAGTCTGGCTGGAATTCATAGGACAGAGTACCTGAGAGAGTCACACAGAGAGAAGTGCAGAGGGTCTGCAAAGGGTCTCCCTCACATATTCAGCAAAGGACTGGTCAACAATGGGGCATGCCTGTGAGGAAATTACACTTGGCCAGAGAAAGAACCCTAGCTGAAAGGATTCAAGACAACAACGCCTGTCACTCAAACATGACCGGAAATAGTGCCTGTTCCACCAGTCAAACTGGAAAACTTCATGATTCACAGGGCACTGGGCAGAGTACTCAGAAGGGTCTTGCCTACATAAAGGGGAATAATTAGTCCTAGATTGTGCACTGCCTAATAAACCTAAACTGAAGAGCCTGAAAGGATTAATCTGTTTCAAGTAACTCGAGTGCATCCAAGAACAGAGCTCAAGCATATCTGCACTAATATAAAAATATTAGCACCCAACAAGGTAAAATTTACAACATCTAGTACCCAATAAAAAATAGGCATGCAAAAAAGCAAGAAAATACAGTCCACGATGAGAGGAAAAATTAATCAAAAGCTGACCAAGAATGGTCACAAACGTTAGAATTAGCAAAGTCATTAAAAGTTATTGTAACTGTATTCCATATTTTATAAAGCTAAATAAAGACATGAAAGATGTTTTTAAAAAGACTCAAATCAAGCCTAGAGATAAAAAACAATGTCTTCATGTTGATGTATGGCAAAAACCCACCACGATATTGTAAAGTAATTAGCCTCCAATTAAATTAATTAAAAAACAATGTCTGAGATGAAAAATACACAGAATTGGATTAATAGCAGATTACTGAAGTTGACAGCAATAGCAACTATTCAAATGAAACAGAAAAAACACAGAAGAAAACAGAGCATTAATGAGCAGTGGAACAACTTTCAGCTGCCTAATATGCATGTCACTGGAGTCATCGAAGGAAATGGGGGCACTGAAAAAATATTTGAGAAAATACTGACCCAAGTTTTTTCTAAATTTGATGAACAGTACAAATTCACAGATCCAAGAAGCTCAATGAATTTCACAAGAAGCAGAAAGAAAACTGCACCATAAGGGACAGCATAGTCAAATTTTTTAAAAGCAGAGATAATGAGAAATTCTTAAAAGCAGCCAGCAGGTGAGAGGCAGGAGAGAAACAACATACCATACTCAGAAGAATAAAGACAATGATGAAAGTAAATTTACCATTGGAAACAATGCAAACGAGAAGACAGTGGAACATCTCTAAAACACTGAAAGGAAAATATCTGCCAACCTAGAATTCTAAACCCAGTGAAATGTCATTCAAAAACAGAGGTGAAATAAAGACTTTTTTAAAAATGCAAAAATTGAAAGAATTAATCACAATCAGATCTGCAACTATAAAAAATGTTAAAGGAAGTCCTTCGGGTAGAAGAAAAATAATACCAGATAGAAATAATAGAAATATGGATCTATAAAAAGTAATGAAGAACACATGCTATAGTAAATATGTGGGTGTGTGTGTGTTAGTCACTCAGTCATGTCTGACTCTTTGCGATCCCATGGAATGTAGCCCACCAGGCTCCTCTACCCACGGAATTTTCCAGGCAAGAATACTGGAGTGGGTTGCCATTTCCTACTCCAAAATATGCAGGTAAAAAATATTATTTTCTTATTTAAGTTTCCTTTAAAAATGTAATTGACTCCTTAAAGCAAAACAATTTACAAAACATATTGTGAAGTTCAAGACATATACAGAACCAAATTAGAAGAGTTACACAATCTGTTTTCAAGACTTATTATAAATCTATAGTAATCAAGGGAGTGTTTTAGTAGCATACAGGTAAACACTTGAAGAGAACAGAGTCTAGAAATAAATCCTTATGTTTATAGTCCCTTAATTTCTGATAAAGATGTAAGGGAGGGGCTTCCTTGGTAATCCAGTGGTTAAGAATTTGCCTACCAATGCAGGGGACACGGGTTCAATCCCTAGTTCAGGAAGATCCCACATGCTGTGGAGCAACTAGGCCCATGTGCTACAACTACTGAGCCAAAGCACCACAACTACTAAAGCCCACCTGCCTAGAGCTTGTACCCCACAACAAGAGCAGCTACCACAATGAGAAGCCTGCACACAGCAACGAAGAGTAGGCCTCACTCACCGCAACTAGAGAAAGCCTGCATGCAACAATGAAGACCCAGCACAGTCAAAAACAATTTAAAAAAAAAAAAAAGATGCAAGGGAATTTAGTGGAGAAGTGACAGTCTTTTCAACAAATGGTGCTGAGAAAATTGGGTAGACATATGCAAAAAATGCAGAGATTTCTTAGATATAACACCTAAAACGTGATCCAGAACTTGCTAAAACATAAACTAAAAACTCTGCTCTTTGAAAAATGCTAAAAAGAAAATTTAAAAAAAAACTATATATACTGGAAGAAAATATTTGTAAGCAGTATATCGGAGAATGACTTGTATCCAGAACATGTAAGGTACTCTCAAAACTCTATACAATGCGGTATCACCTCATACCAGTCAGAACGGCCATCATCATCAAAAAATCTACAAACAATAAATGCTGGAGAGGCTGTGGAGAAAAAAGTACCCTCTTGCAGTGCTGGTCGAAATGTAAATTGATATAACCACTACGGAGAACTGTATGGATGTTCCTTTAAAAATTAAAATCACCATATGACCCAGCAATCCCACTACTGGGAATACACCCTGAGAAAACCATAATTCAAAAAGAAACATGTACCCCAATGTTCATGGCAGGACTATTTACAATAGCCAGGACATGAAAGCAGCCTAGATGTCCAACAACAGATGAATGGATAAAGAAGTGATGTGTATATATACAATAGAATATTACTCAGCCATGAAAAGGAATGAAATTTGTCATTTGTAGTGATATGGATGAACTTATCATCTGCCATACAGAGTGAATTCAGTCAAAAAGGGTAAAACAAAATATCATATATTAATGCATATACATGGAATTTAGAAAATAGTACTGATGAACCTATTTGCAGGGCAGGAATAGAGATGCAGATGTAGAGAACAGACATGGTGTGGGGTAAGGAGAGGGTGGGACAAATTGAGAGAGTAGCACTGACATATATACACTACCCTGTGTAAAACAGATAGCTAGTGTGAGGCTTCTGCATAGCACAGGGAGCTCAGCCTGGTGCTCTGTGAGGACCTAGAGGGATGGGAGGCTCCAGTGGGAGGCTATATATGTATACTTATAGCTGATTCACCCTGCTGTACAGCAGAAACTAACACAACATTGTAAAGCAATTATACTCCAATTAAAAAAAAAAAAACCAAAACATAGTTCTTGCTCATCAACCCCACCAAAAAAAAGAAACACAGGATTGGGACACAAGAGCCAAGAAAAACCAATGCTTTATGGTATTAATGTTTATCTTTATTTAAATAAAGATTTTTGAGACAAAAAAAACTCTAAACGTTTTAAATGAACCAAAAATTTAGGCAAATGTATCACCAAAGACATATAAACAGCAAATAAGCATCTGAAAAGATGTTCAACATCATTAATTCTTTGTGAGATGCAAACTAAAATCACAATGAAATGCCACTACACACTTATTAGAAAGACTAAAACTAAAACTGTAACACGTTGGTCAAGATGTGAAGCAACTGGAACTCTCACACACTGCAGTGGGAATGTATTAATAAAATGATACAACCATGCTGGAAAACATTTTAGCAGTTTCTCACAAAGTTAAACATATATCTCCCATATGACCCAGACTTTCCACTTCTAGGTATTAAGCCAAGAAAAGCAAGAGCATATGTCCATGCAAAGACTTGCATGTGAATGATTATAACAGCATTATTCATAATAGCCAAAACCTGGAAACAACCAAATGCCCATGAAAAGGTAAATGGATTTTTCTTACTTGAGGTATATCCATATAATGGAACATTGCTCAACAATAGAACAGACTGAACTACTGACACACACACAGCAATATGGATGATCTCAAATTAATTGTGTTGACTGAAAAAAATCAGACAGGAAAGAACACACAGTAGTACATTGTTTCATTTACATAAAACTAGTAGAAAATGAAAAATAATGTATAGTGACAGGAAACAGATCAGTGGTTGTGAGAAAACAGGGATATAATACAGAGATGAACAGGAAGGAAGGATTGGTGTGGTTTGTTTAGTCACTAAGCAGTATCCAACTCTTATGACCCCATGGACTGTAGCCCACCAGGCTCCTCCAAGGAAGGATTACAAAACACCAAAAGGAAAACTTCTGAAGGTAATAGATTATTTTCTTGATTTTGGTAATGGTTTCATGGATATACAGAGATGTCAAATTTTATTAAATTGTATACTTTAAATATGCACAGCTTATTGTATGTAAATGATGACTCAAAAACGTACTTTTTAAAGTTTTAAGGTTAAATGGAACTAAATGTTTTGTAACCAGCAGCTTTATACTCCCAAAATACCTCTAAGGCAGTAGGAGATTTTAAATGCATTCAAACAGTAAAATATATTTTTATCAAAGGGGCTTTTATAAAGAATACAGAGTAGATTTGAATTTTTTTTCTATTATTATTTAATTATTACCTAAAAGATGTATTTCATCTTCTAACCCTTCCAAATGAAGACTGTATTGAACCATATGTTAAAAAGATGAAAAGACAGCATGCTGAGAGTTGAGAAGATGGAACAACAACAAAACGTTTCTTTAACTGTTTCCTGAAATTAATATTTATACTGTTATTTAGTAAGTGCATCCAACAATGCACTTTTTAATTTTTAGATTTATATGTTTTGTGAGGTATCCTTTCTCAGCTACAACAGTCATTAAACTCAAGCATAGGGGCTTCCCTGATGGCTCAGTGGTAAAGAATCTGCTTGCCAATGCAGGAGAGATGGGTTTGACACCTGATCCGGGAAGATTCCACATGCTGTGCAGCAACTAAGCCCACATGCTGCAGCTACTCCACAACAACAGAAGCTACCTCAATGAGAAGCCATGGACTGCAACGACAGTAGGCCCACTTGATGCAACTAGAGAAAGAGCCTGCGCGGCAACAAACACCCAGCACAACCAAAAATATTTTTTTAAAAAAAAATCAAGTACTAAGATAAACAACTTAGAATCAGACCCTCAGGTAGCTGTACACCATAAACCAAGATTTTGTTCAAATGAAGCACCACAGTGTCACTGCTCTCAAAGTGAGAGCAACAGTTGTTACACTATTAATAAATATTAAAATTAATCTTAAAGAGTGTTGGTTTCACCTCATATCCTTCTTTATTTTTTAAATTTTTTTAAAATTTATTTATTTTAATTGGAGGCTAATGACTTTACATTATTGTATTGGTTTTGCCATACATTGACATGAATCTGCCCCGGGTGTTTAAGATGGGGAACACATACCCTTCTTTATTTATATTTTTGTAAATGCCTTATAAAATATTGGGACAGTGAGAAATATATAGTTTGTAAATAAATTTATGTGTATTTGTTGTTGTTGTGTAGTTGCTAAGTCATGTCCAACTCTTGTGACCCCATGGACTGTAGCCCACCAGGCTCCTGTGTCCTTTGGATTTCCCAGGCAGGAATACTGGAGTGGGTTGCCATTTCTTTTTCCAGGGAATCTTCTCCACCCAGGGATTGAACTCAGGTCTTCTCCTTGGCAGGCAGATTCTTAACCACTGAGACACCAGGGAAGCCCTTGAGTATATTAGAAGTGATCAAAAATTTTGCTGGTAAGGGAGAGTGATCAAAAAGCTGGGAAACAATTTGCTTAAAGGAGGGTGAAGAGAAACAATTCTTACTAATTGCCATGTATTATCATGATTCTGCTTACATATAGTTATATGTTAATTAGGAAAGAATATATCATTCTGATGACTGTAATCCAGTTGCCCAGATGCAAGGAGGGCAGCTTAATGAATGAAGATCATGCTGCCATAAGGTATATTCCACAGTGGACTCTATTAGCTAATTGTGATGAAGGCAATTACTGTATCTGAAGCAGACCAATCTAGCACAGTCAGAATTAATATCTATTATGTGTGTGGGTTTCCAAAACATGAGTGAAGCATACCTAGCAAAATCCAGCCCACTTTGGAGGAAAAGAACTAATTATTTTAAAATCTAAAGGTAAAAGAGAGAGGATTTTAGAGCATGGAGAAATGAAACCAAAACATGTTATGTGATGAGTCACATCACATAACACCCTTGCCCCCCAAAAAAGACTCCATGTAGAAAAGAAAGTTCCCAGGGATGCCAGGCTTCCCTAAGTCCCCTTGTTTGGATCCAGCCATCTATACACAAAGGCACCAACTGAGAACATCCTCTTGGTTGGTAACAGCTGAGTGACACGCAACATCGCTTACAGTCAACAAAAAGTTTTACATTAGGATACTGCATTGGTTATTTTATGAATCGTCCCTTTCAATTTTAAGGTGATGTCTGTCCAAGAAAAGAAATGTAAATGTTTATTAAAATGTGTCTGTCTTCTATATCTAGTCAAGGTTGCTCAGACAAATTTAAGGTAGATTCAAATTGCAAAGGTGCTAAGTCTGGTTTCTCAGATCTTTCCAATTTTCTTGGATACAGACTCCCACTCTCGTCCCCTGAAGTCCCTTCTGGCTCCTAGATTAAATGATGTAAATGTATCTGGCTCCAAAGATTACTCTGTGAGATCTCCCTCTCCTATACTGGTAGTTATCTCTGAATGTCTGTGTGGTTTCAGGCCTTCGAAATTCTACTTCTTTCCCTGACCTGGAGCTCTGTATTCTGCACTGTTTACAGAATTGCTGACTATTCAGGAAGGCCAACTATGTGCTAAGCGCCATGCTCACAAAACAATGCAGAGTATCTGCCCACAAAGAACACACAGTCTATCGAAGGAAATACTGAGAGAGACAGTCATAAAAGAACATGGTAATCAAAGAAATATACACACAGGGTATTATGAGAATACCAAGTTAGGGCACCTATTCCAGCTTGGGGAAAGGGAACTAGAATGAAACAGCAATAGCACATGAAATGGTTGTAAATATCTACCAGATGGTTAACCAGGTAGAGGGCACAGCATTACAAAAGCAAAAGCATAAGCATAGAGGCACAAAGCAATGTGGTACAGGCAAGAAGTGCAGTGATATCGCATAGCAAGTTGTAAGGAAGGATGTGGAAGAGGCAAATGGGGATCAAAGGAGGAGCTTGATATGCTATGCTCAGAGACATGGATAATTAGCCTTGGACAATGGGAACGACTGAAGACATCTCAGGAAGGTAAGGACTCGTTAGATCACTCTGACAGTTTTGCAGAATATAGATGTGAGGAGGATCTAGTATAAACCCAGGGGGAAGATGATGAGAGCCCAAAGCAGAGGGCAGTGATAGAAGAGATGGAAAGGGGCCATACTGAAGATTTAACACTGAGATAAAATCTGCCAGACCTGTGAATGTTCTATAACACAGAACAGCCTCTTCTACTAGGACTTGGAGTTCTGATTTTCTAGGTTTCTAATTAAGAGCAGTATGGCATAGCAACCATAGAAGGAAATGGCCACCCACTCCAGTGTTCTTGCCGGGAGAATCCCAGGGACGGGGGAGCCTGATGTGCTGCTGTCTATGGGGTCACACAGAGTCGGACACGACTGAAGTGACTTAGCAGCAGCAGCATGGCATAGCAAAGTGCCTACAAGGACTGGATCTAGAGCGTTCAAATCATAGCTTCACTACTTTTTAGCTGTGTAACCTTGGACCAGTTATTCAACCTCCCTGAATCTGTTCCCCCATCTGCAAAAAGTGATTAATAATAAGAGCCACGTAAAGCTGTGAGTATTCAAGTATATTCATGAGTAAAGGGCACAGCATAGTGCCTGGTATAGAATAAGCATTCAATTTTGGTAGCTGTTTAATTGTATTATTATTAACCATATGCTTTAAAAGATAAATGAGAAAATTGCAGTTTTGACATCTTACTATGAAATTTGAGAAATCAAATCAGCATTCTTGCCCAGATAGAAAGTCACCATACCTCTCTGCAGGGAAGTAGCTGACAAGCATAAATATTAAGCAAATGTTAGTAATTTGAAATGATCAGTTTAAAAGATATTTATACACTGTTCCAGACTGCATTTAAAGTGACTCATAAAGATACATAGTGCAGTGAGTGAAGTCACTCAGTCGTGTCCGACTCTTCACGAGCCTACCAGGCTCCTCCGTCCATGGAATTTTCCAGGCAATAGTACTGGAGTGGGTTGCCATTTCTCCAGAAGATCTTCCCAACCCAGAGATCAAACCTGGGTCTTCCACATTGCAGGCAGACGCTTTACCATCTGAGCCACCAGGGAATATAAAGATATATAGAACAAGATAGCAGAAATTTAAAAAACAGTATCAAAAAGAAGAAAAGCAAAAGCAGAGACAAAATAGAGTAAAAATCAAGACTCCAAAACGAAAGGGCAACTGAGGCTTCCCAGTGGTCAGCTAGGGTCTCCAGACCCCCACAAGCCCATCAATGGAGCAAACACATACAGTAATCTTGCCTGAAAAATTCCATAGACAGAGGAGTCTGGCGGGCTATGGTCCAAAGGGTCACAAAGACTCAGACATGACTGAGCACACACGAAAAAGAATAGAATGCTTTAAAACCCAGGTCATTTATACGCATAAAACACTTTTTAAGTCTAGTGAGAGTCGACATGTCATTTTTCAATAAGCCTTTTCACTATCACCGTGTGAAGCTCCATTATCTTTCCTTAGTCAACCAGCTTTGATGAACCAGCATGCCCCTCAGGGAAGACCCTCTTCTCATGCCTGGGTCACAGATGGTGGGGATTTCTAAACTGAACTCTAGCTAGCATCTAATTCTTTCTTGCAGGATACATCACCTAAAAATCACCCACGCAGTCCCCTTAAATGAGAAATCATGATGGTTCATGACTAATCCAACCCATGTTCACACATAGCTGTGATTTCATGCATTTGATTTCTTTTTTAATTTTAGGGATGCTGTGATCTAGCTATGGTCACAGAAACTTTAAACACAATGAAATAACCTGTAGTTGAACTTGAATTGAACTATATATGTGGCAGATAATTTTAAGGTGCTATTTAAGGCCTATAAGACATAAAATAAATGCTAACTTCCTTCAAATATGACATTAATAATGAATGTATGTAAGCAGAAGAGTAGGTATAAATTGGAGAATATAAAATAAAGATACAATATTAATGTACAGGCTCTCTTTGCCTCCTAAACTGCTTAATCATAATTACACATTACATCAAATCCCTAGAATAAGATTAGTACATGTATTATCAACATCTGGTGAACAGCTAGAAGCAATATCCTAATACTAAAAAAATACTATAAAAACTACTAAAAATAGTTTTTATGTATAGTTCACTATGTATCTTTATGAGTCACTTTAAATGCAGTCTGGGACAGTGTATAAATATCTTTTAAACTGATCATTTCTAATTACTAACATTTGCTTAATATTTATGCTTGTTAGCTACTTCCCTGCAGAGAGGTATGGTGACTTTCTATCTGGGCAAGAATGCTGATTTGATTTCTCAAATTTCATAGTAAGATATCAAAACTGCAATTTGCTCATATATTTTCTAAAACATATGGTTATAGTAAAAAATACTATAAAAACTACTAAAAAAAGTATTAAAAATTTTAAAATTGCTAAAACATTCAAATTCCATGTGCATATATTTGTTTTATCTTCAATTGTGACAGAGCATATAAAGTACCTTTAAAAGTTCCAAGGGGGGAAGATAAATTAATTTTTATTATTCAGTTAATGTAATTTACAATAAAGCAAGGCACTATGTCTAGATGGACTTTCTTAGCCCCACATACATAAACATTTGACCTTGGTATTACTATTATTTCTAAACAGAACTATACAATCAGTAATCAGCATATCAATGAGGGTGCCCTTTCACTTTATAAAAATGAATAATCTCCCTCACTAGTTAATTAACTGTATGAGAGAGGGGGCTTTGTTTTATTCATCTCTGTGCCCTTCAGTGCCAAGAGTGCTGTCTGGTACATAATATGCACACAATAAATGCTTGTTGAATGACTGAGGTGGCATTAAAAATACCATAGATCATATTTAGCCACACCCAAAAGTTTATCACCCAGGACTTCTCTACATTTGATATCATTAAGTCAAATACCCCACTCTAGCTACAGTCGCCTGTCCTTCTGGCCTGTTCATTCAATGACCTCTCCCAGCCCTACAGCAGTTCAGACCTCATGGCGGGGAGACAGTCCTCATAGACCTTTCACTTCCGCTCTGTCAGCTCCTTCCTGTCTTCACTTCTTTTCCTAGACAGTTTGGATTCTATTGTTTCAACTGCACTCTTGTCATCATCCTCAATAACCCATTTTCATTGCAAATATTTAATATAAACGTAACCCTGGAAGAGCCCAACTGTTATGTTTTATGCCGCACTGGGACTACTGAGATCTGCTGGAGAAAAAAAAAAAAAATCACAATATGGTGGATTATGATCAATATGAAATCTTGGTTGCCAAGCTCACTTAAATACTGCCTGACACTCCAGCTATGCTTCTGTAGACCTAGCTTGCTCTCCTGTTCATCACAGTATTTCAAACTTTCCACAAGCACCGCAGTCAGTTCAGTTCAGTCGCTCAGTTGTGTCTGACTCTTTGCGACCCCATGAATCACAGCACGCCAGGCCTCCCTGTCCATCACCAACTTCTGGAGTTCACTCAAACTCATGTCCATCGAGTCGGTGATGCCATCCAGCCATCTCATTCTCTGTCGTCCCCGTCTCCTCCCACCCCCAATCCCTCCCAGCATCAGACTCTTTTCCATTGAGTCAACTCGTCGCATGAGGTGGCCAAAGTATTGGAGTTTCAGCTTTAGCATCAGTCCTTCCAATGAACAACCAGGACTGATCTCCTTTAGAATGGACTGGTTGGATCTTCTTGCAGTCCAAGGGACTCTCAAGAGTCTTCTCCAGCACCACAGTTCAAAAGCATCAATTCTTCGGCGATCAGCTTTCTTCACAGTCCAACTCTCACATCCATACATGACCACAGGAAAAACCATAGCCTTGACTAGATGGACCTTGGTTGGCAAAGTAATGTCTCTGCTTTTTAATATGCTGTCTAGGTTAGTCATAACTTTCCTTCCAAGGAGTAAGCGTCTTCTAATTTCATGGCTGCAATCAGCATCTGCAGTGATTTTGGAGCCCAAAAAATAAAGTCTGACACTGTTTCCACTGTTTCCCCATCTATTTCCCATGAAGTGATGGGACCAGATGCCATGATCTTTGTTTCCTGAATGTTGAGCTTCAAGCCAAACTTTTCACTCTCCTCTTTCACTTTCATCAAGAGGCCTTTGAGTTCCTCTTCACTTTCTGCCATAAGGGTGGTGTCATCTGCATATCTGAGGTTATTGATATTTTCTCCCAGCAATCTTGATTCCAGCCTGTGCTTCTTCCAGCCCAGCGTTCCTCATGATGTACTCTGCATATAAGTTAAATAAGCAGGGTGACAATATACAACCTTGACGTACTCCTTTTCCTATTTGGAAACAGTCTGTTGTTCCATGTACAGTTCTAACTGTTGCTTCCTGACCTGCATACAGCTTTCTCAAGAGGCAGGTCAGGTGGTCTGGGATTCCCATGTCTTTCAGAATGTTCCACAGTTTATTGTGATCCACACAGTCAAAGGCTTTGGCATAGTCAATGAAGCAGAAATAGATGTTTTTCTGGAACTCTCTTGCTTTCTCCATGATCCAGCGGATGTTGGCAATTTGATCTCTGGTGCCTCTGCCTTTTCTAAAACCTGCTTGAACATCTGGAAGTTCACGGTTCACATATTGCTGAAGCCTGGCTTGGAGAATTTTGAGCATGACTTTACTAGCGTGAAGCACCTCAATACTCCATCTCAAATCCTGCTCCACTTCAACCCCTTGCTCTAAGAGGATTACCTTTCCTATTCCATCATAGGGAAATATAAACACCCTCAGACAAGCTCCTGCCACCAAATCTATAAACTTATTGTTATCTATATCTATTCACTTTTTTTACCTTCAAGACTGTAATGTCCTTCCTCTTGTTTAAGGGTAATCTCTCCACTCCATTCTGGGATCCTGTCCCATCTGGAATAAGGACTTTACTTGGTAAGGACTTCACTCTATCAATTATCTCTTTCCTATGAGCCTTTAAAGACATCTAAGTCTTCCTAAATTTAAAAAAAAAAAAAGGAAAAGAAAAAATTTCTCTGGATTTCAATTCTTCCCCTACTACCACCCTTTCTTTGCTCTACAGAGACAAATTTGTCTAAGGAATTGTCCATATCCACTGCCTCCACTTCCTCATATCCCCAAACATTTCCTAACCCATCAAAGTCTAGCATTCCATCCCCCACTCCCCTGAAATTGCTCTAAGGTCACCAACAACCTCCTAAATCCAATGGAGAGCAGTCAGTTTTTATTATTGTAGACATCTCTGAATCTTTAGCAACATTGACTATTTTTTTAATGGAGCCATTCCATCTTGAAAAACTTATCCTCCTGATATTCAAGTAGATACACAAATATATATCATAAGAATGTTCAGTGTTTAAACCAGCAAAAAAATTATACAATTTAAACATCAATACAAAACTGATTAAATAAACTATGGCACATACATATAATGTAATGCAATGTCACTGTTAAAAAGAAAGAGGTAAGGGACTTCCCTGATGGCCCAGTGGTTAAGATGCCATGCTTCCACTGCAGGGGGCAAGGGTTCCATCCCTGGTCAAGGAACTAAGAACCCACATGACACACAGTGCAGCCAAGAAAATAGAGAGAGTTTTACATATACTAACACTGAAAGCATGCCACAAATGTTAAGTAAAAAATACATTCCAGAACATACATATGATAATTCCATTTGTATTTTGTAACACATAACTGCAGACAGGATGGATGAATAGACGAATGGAAGGAAGAAGGGAAATATTTCATATGGGCAGGGAAAATGTCTGAAAGGGGATACAAATTTAATACTATTACCTGTGGGAAACAGGATATGGAAAGGAGAATGGAATACTTATCTTTTATTGGGTCAAGTAATAAAAATGTAGTCAGATCCCTAAGCACACCAACATTTCCAAAGCAGGTAAGAAAGAAGTTCAAAGCAGATCAAAAGGGAATGGCCAGAGAAACTGGGTAAAGTATATTTTAGTGTACCAGAGATAAGGGAGGAGAGAGAGAAAGGTAGCTAATGGTTTTAAACATGGAAAGAAAGATCTACTAAAAAGAAGAGGCAGGTGTACAATAAATAAAGAGCATGAATTCTTGAAGAAGATCAAATAACCAACAGATGTAAAAGAGAAAGTTTCATTCTTACTCGTAACAAAGATTTTTTTATGTTTGCCTATCAATTAAGCAAAATTTTAAAGACAATATTCAATTTTAAAAGGGAAGATGTAAGAAGTACTCTCACACTTCGTTAGCAAATGCAAAACAGTTTTGATCTAATAAGGATCTACTGTATAGCATAGGGAATTCTACTCAATATTCTGTAATGACCTCAATGGGAAAAGAATCTTAAAAGAAGTAGATATATGTATAGCTGAGTCACTTTGCTGTACAACAGAAAACAACACAGTAATTTAACTCTACTCCAATAAAAATTAAAAGAAATAAATTTAAATTTGATTTATAAAAAACAAAACTTCATACAACTTATCACAATTGCAATTAAATCATTGATTATAAAATATGTTTCTTTTTAAAACATATACCCCCTGGTTGAAATAAGTTCTACTCCCAAAAAAGGGCATCATCTACCTTCTTATACACTCCACCTCAAGCACCTAGTCTAGAAACTGGCACATTGTTGACTCTCAGTAAATAAACCCATGCATGCATGCATGCATGCTCAGTTGCTTCAGTTGTGTCTGGCTCTTTGTGACCCTATAGACTATAGCCCACCAGGCTCCTCTGTCCATGGGATTCTCCAGGCAAGAATACTGGAGTGGGTTGCTGTGCCCTCCTCCAGAGGGTCTTTCTGACCCAGGGTTCGAACCCGAGTCTCCTGCATCTCTTGCACTGCAGGTAGATTCTTTACCACTGAACCACCAGGGAAGCCCAAATAAACCTATACTTTCTGAAAAGTGACAAGCAATAGTTTAAAGACACTGATACTAAAGCTATTAGAAAAAAACATTTATTTATTTATTTATTTGGCTGTTTTGGGTCTTAGATGTGGCATATGGGATCCAGTTTCTTGATCAGGGATCGTACCTGGACCCCCTTGCTTTGGGAATGAGGAGTGTTAGCCACTAGACCACCAGGGAAGTCCCAATAAAGTTATTCTTATGCCTGAGTTGACAGAGATACAAACAAGAAACAGTGCAGAAGTCAAGGAAATTTTCCATCTCTTATGAATTGTTAAACATCAAGTTAGGTTTAGATAGACACAGATATGAAAGCCACAGTGTTCCATCGCTTCAACTATTCTGGCAGCACTGTCCGATTTCCTACCCTCTTATATTTCCGCCACAGCCACCCAGAAATGTCCCCCAAACTAGACAGTCTCCACTTTGTTCCTATACCTGGGCTGAGGAGGGCTTCTGGAGAGAATGGATACAGAGTTCTGCGACTTGGAAGGAGACAAATTCAAGTTATCCAAGCCTCTCTGGGCTCATTATGATGTGGCAATCTGGATGATTTGCCACTAAGGGGCTCCTCTATTCAGCCTTCTCAAATGCTGTTCCAACCCATCACCACTCTCATCAGTTGGGATCTCCTCCAAAATCCTGTCCTTCCATGGCTCCTTCCTTCTCCACAGCTCCAACATTCCTGCTCGCATTCCCTCCTGTCTCGAAGAGCTGCCTCTCTTTCTCAAAGACCCATCTTTTCACCTCTTTCATGCTGAAGCCCCCACCCTCCTGCATCCTCCAAATCAATCAACCTGGTATCACTCAAGCTCTGAAATGGGTTCATCTCTCTCCTATATTTAAAAAGAAACAAAATTAACATTTTCTTCTCCCCTGTGCTCCACTGTCTATGGGAAGCACTCTCCTTCCCATCAGAGCCAAGCCTCTTCAAACGTATACCATATTCCCTATCAGTCCCTCTAAGTGCTACCCCCTACCCTCTACAATCTGCCTCTCTCCTGCTGCACTGACATCGTCACTGACATCCTAATTGCCAAATCTAATGAACATGTTTTTAAATGTTTTATAGTATGCTTTATCTGATTACAAGAGGGGTACACATCATGAACAAAGTTATGACTATGGCAGACTAAAGAGAAAAACAACTTGCACTGTGTAACAGACAATGGGTAAATATCCCTAAAAAATAGTGTTCTTATAAATAAATGAAATGTATAATCCAAAAGATAAATTTGGGAAGGATATTGAGGGGAAGTCTCAGGAAAAATACAAGTAGCTAACACACATGAAGATACTCAGCCTTACTAATGACTAGATAAATGAAAGTTAAATCAGTTAGATACTATTTTTCATTGTCAGATTGGCAAAAATTAAAGACTGTCCATTCTCAGCATGGGAATAAGGAAAAGCACTCTCAATGGTGAGAGTGTAAATCCTCTTGGATGCCACTTTTCTGATGCCTATTCACATTTATTAAATGTGCATGTCCTTTGACCCAACAATTATCCTACTAGAAACCTGTCCAGCAGAAATACCTGTGTGTTTACCTAGCTCTACATACATCATTGAGCACTGTGCAAAGATGCTCACTGCAGCATGTGGTGGCTTGGACTAGGGGGATACGCAGAGGAGATGGAGAGGTGGCAGAATATAACATGATGGACAGGATTTGCTGATGAATTGGGAATAGGGAGGGGGTGAGAGAATGAGAGGAATCAAGGGTGACTGTAGTTTCTTGGTTTGAATGGATGATAGTGTCATTTTACTGAGACACGGGAGGGTTGAGGGAAAGAGCTAGGGATTTGAGAGGACTCGAGTCCTGTTTTGAAAATAGACTCAGAAACATAGAGAACAGACTGGTGTCTGCCAAGCGGGAGGAGGCTGGGGAAGGGCTGGATTGGGAGTTGGGAAGTAGCGATCCAAACGAGTATATAGAGGATAGATAAACAACAAGGTCCTACTATATAGCAGAGAACTATATTCTATTATCCTATGATAAACCATAGCGGAAAGAATGTTTAAAAAAATAATGCATAGGGAATTCCCTGGTGGTCCAGCAGTTAGGACTGCACACTTTCAATACCAAGGGCATGGGTTCAATCTGTGGTGTGGGAACTAAGATCCCGTAAGCTGTGTGGCAGGGCCAAAAATAATGTGTGTGTGTGTGCATATAGATATAACTGTATAAATATATATATGTACGTATACATAACTATATATATGTATACCTGAATCACTTTGTTGTACAGCAGAAATTAACACAGCATTGTAAATCAGCTATATGTCAATAAAAATATTTTAAAGAATGTTGTTTTGGCCATGTTATGTTTGAGATGCCTGTTTGATAGCCAAGTAGGAATGCTTAACAGCCGATTAGATCTATGAGGCTGCATCTTAGAAGAAAGGCTTGGGACAGAGACATAAATTTTGGAGTGACAGATGGTATTTAAAACCATTGGGTTGGATGAATGCTTCTAGAAAGATTCTGGACAGAGAAAAGTCCATGGACTGAGCCCTGGGTCACTACACTAAATTGAGAAGCTGAGATAAATTGAGTAGAAGAGGTTGGGCAGAAGGTTTTTGTACAAACTTCAGTTTCAGAGAAGTTATCATTCATTAAATGGTGGAGAATCACATATTTACCAGTGTATCAAGAGTCCAACTCCTTCCAGCCTGTCTTTGGAAAAATTCTAGTCTTCTTTTTTTTTTCTGAATGTTTCAAAACATTTTAAATAGAACAGTACTTTTTTTCTTTCCTGTTACATAGTGGTTTCCTCACATGGTATAATTCTCCTAGTATAAAACTTGTCAAGTACCACACAAGCAGTAATCAGCAATGGCTTTTTCATAAAGTTAATAATCCAATAAACACATCATGCCTAAAAGGCTAAGAGTGACTTGAGGCCAGAAGCTTAATTTGTTGCAGCTGCTGCAGGGTGGTTAGGGATGACCTCACGGTGGGCTGCCGTCTATGGGGTCACACAGAGTCAGACACGACTGAAGTGACTTAGCAGCAGCAGCAACAAATTAAGCTTCTGGCCTCAAGTCACTCTTAGCCTTTTAGGCATGATGTGTTAGGCATCTTTTATTCTTTTGAGCTGTTCACTTCCCTATCACACAGCAACTTTCTCCAGCTTCTTACTGAGCTCACTGGATAAATGCCTTAAGACATCTGACAAGACATACCCCTCTTCCTAGTGCGGACCACAAGAAGCACAGCATCTTTACATTTCCACTTTAAATTTTAGAACTTTCCATCCAGAGACTCATGCCTTACAAAAAGAGAGAGGAAGTACTTCCAAGGAGGTCAAAGTTGTCAGCAAGCATGCAATCTCAAAGCAGAATTGTGTGAGAACTGGGCCTGGGGCAGACTGGGGACCCTTAAATTTCCGGTCCAAGAGAACATAAAAGAGTGCCAATTCCTACAATGGCGATGTCACACATTAATTCATTTAACAAATATTAGCAAGCATCTACAATGTGCCAGGCTCTGTTATGGATGCTGGGGTCCACTGGTGAATGAAACAGACAGCAATCTCTGCCCACATAGAACTTACACCATGGAGGGAGAAGAAAAGAAAAATGAATAAGAGAGAAAACAAGAAAAGAAAAAGAATAACAAGAAAGAAAAATGAATAAAATACACAAAATATTACATTAGAGTAATAAGATAGGGAAGGGGCATATATCAACAGAATGTTCAAGGAAGGACTTAAAACTTTAAAACTTATTTAAATAAGTTTAATTAGGGTGGTTAGGGATGACCTCACTAAGGTGACATTTAAGTACAAAGTCCTAGCTGTAGATTCAAGTGCCTCAAAAAAGCATCTTCTGTACTTCAATCCCATCATCACCTGACCTCAGGCCCTTGAAGGGATGGTATCCCCAGGTCCTTGTACAAATATTTGTTAATCTCTTGTGCTCAAGACAAAGGGAGCTCCAAGATCTAGACCTTGTCTTAGATTACAATCTTCAAGATGGAAAACCAACTGTGGTCGGCATGAACTCAGTCACTTAGTCATGTTTTGACCCTATGGACTGTAGTCCGCCAGGCTCCTCTGTCCATGGGATTTTCCAGGCAAGAAAACTTGTGGGTTGTTATTTCCTTTTCCAGGAAAATCAACTGAGAGAGGTTTTAAGGGATTTTCCTGAGGTGTTAACAAAGAGTTTTAGGACACAGAATAATTGGTAATTCTGCTTAGGGGAAGGAACTGTGTGCTCAGTAAGGTTGTCCCAAAGGAGGTGACCTTAGAGCTAAATCTTGATGAATAGGAATTAATGGCAGGGAAGTGGGTATGGGTGACAAAGTTATCGCTTCAGGGAAAAAAAGAGAGAGAGAGAGAGAAAAAAAAAAAGCAATTTAAGCAAAGACCCAGAGACGGGATCAGGAGGGAAATTTTCTCATGGACTGTTCTTCCCTAAGGTAGTCCATTCATTCCATGATAAAACAAGCCCATACTCAGCCTCAGACGTTCTGGCATGGCTGCTGGGAAATCTTACCACTTTCCACACCCTCATTTCTCCCTACCTAGCGGAAAACAAAAAAATTGAGTCAGGCACACATCCCTAGAATCAAGGGTCACCTTCTCTAACTTCAGGACAATTCTTCTGAGCTGACAGCCCTGGAGGTTCACTCTCCTGGGTACATGGGGCCGGGTGGGGGGTATGTGCTTATAGTGGCAATGTGGCAAGCATTCCCACAGTGGAAATGAAGTGGATGAGCCATCAGTGAGGTAAGTGCTCCAAAGTCTCTGCAGTCCCTCTGAGGTGGAATCAAGGACCAAAACTTAGGCTTCAGCTTGGAAGGGAAATTTTTCATCACTTAGTCCTCATCTGTGAGCTATTTAGTGTTCCTGAAATCTAAGACAGCAGAGTTGGTGTGACAGGGGAGAAGAATACAGCTCAGCTGCAGTCAGATGGCCCAGCTCTGGCCCTCACCAGTTAGGTGATTTGAGTCAAGGTACTTAAACTCTCAGAGTCCCCCTTTCATTAAGTTGTTGTTGAGTCACTAAGTCATATCTGACTCTTTTGCCATTCCACGGACTATTAGGCTGCCTGGCTCCTCTGTCCATGGGATTTCCCAGGCAAGGATACTGGAGTGGGTTGCCATTTCCTTCTCCCCGGGATCTTCCCGACCCAGGGATCAAACCCATGTCTCCTGCATTGGCAGGCAGATTCTTTACTGCTTAGCCACCAGAGAAGCCTAAGCCTTCAGGCTTATAATTGTGGTACCTCACACATACAGTTATCATTAGGATTATGTGAGGTAATTACATAAAGAACTTCTCACCATGCCTGGCTCAATGGATTCTAACAACCCTGATTAGTAGCAGCTTTAAGGGGAAAAGCTCAGAAAGCATCAATCAGAAATGTCACATACATTCACAGACCAATTATCCCTGAACAGGCCTCCAAACTCCATTTCACTGCTCTGACCTAGTGAGAGGCACCTGAAATTGTGCTATCATAAATGTTCATCTCCTGCCAGGAAAAGTCTCACAAGCCAAGTTGGTGGTCTTTTAGTATTAGAATTCCCAACAGATGCGAAAAAAAAAACAAACAAAACACCCAATAACTACAACTACAGCCGAAAACTTCATTAGGGCCTCAACTCTTTGCATTAACGACTGTTCTCTCCACAGACCATCGGGTAAACACATAAGACCATTTACACCTTAAAATTAATGGACTTATGAGGGGTGGGGAGCTTAAAGCAGAAAAGAAGCCAGAGGTACAATATGCACTGAAGACTAATTTCTGGCACCAATGTACAAGGTCTAAGATCAACCCTGCCCAAAGCAGTATTCTGGAATGCTAGGTCCTCTGGTCTTGGAGAAGCAGGCAGGATACTTCAGGAAGAAAAGTTTGATTAATTAGAAACATCACCTGTTCCAGTCGCCAAAATTCTAACCCAATGATTTTAGCACCCAAAATTCCAACCATCTTACTCAACATTAAGGGTTGGAGGGACATTTTTTCTACCCCTTTACAAACCATTACAGATGGAAACGTTCTATGTCCCTTCTGAGGGCTCTGAGGACCCTTTCAGAAGCGTACCTCGCTGACCGCTGTAAGTTGTCCTTTAGTGACTAGGTCGTGTCAGACTCTTGTGCGACCCCATGGATTGTAGCCCATCAGGCTCCTCTGTCCATGGGATTTCTCAGACATGAATACTGGAGTGGGTTGCCATTCCCTTCTCCAGGGGATCGTCCCAACCCAGGGATCCTGCATTGGCAGGCGGATTCTTTACTGAGCCACCAGGGAAGCCTAAGGGTGGCAAGATAAAGCGGTTCAGCTCCAGAGCACACAACTGAGTCCTCAGCCCCAAGGGCAGAGAGTGCCCACTGAAGCAGGACTAGGGGCCAACCGGCCTCCAGCCTTTACCTGCGGTGGATCCGCGGAGGCCAGGGAAGTGGACGCCGTGAGGGCCGAGATCCGGAAGCAATGCGGGTCCCAGACACCGCAGAAAAGGTGACTCGACGCCTCGGAGGGCGCAGTTCCCGCTAGGATCTGGGCCCCACCCCCGCCCCGAGGGCCGGCTCCCGGGAGGGGCCCCGGCTCCCATGGACGGGAAAAGCCGTCCACACCGGAGGAAGCAGAGCCCAGAGGGGCACAGCCCTTGGCAGCGACGGGATGGGCCGGGGAAAGGGCCGGGAGGCTAAGGGAAAGCGAAGTGGTGGGGAGGGACCGCCCAGCGGACGGGAGTCAAAGCGTGGGGGTGCGGTCCGCCCAGGCGAACGAGGCCGAGGGACAGACGGTCAGCTCCGGACAAGAAGGGGCTGGGCGGCCGGGAGCAGGGAGGGAAGCGCAGGTCCCCTAGATGGGAGTGGGGGCGCTGAGGCAGTGAAAAGGGGCTGGGGGCCCAGGAGGCGTCCCGGACCGAGTGCGGAGGGACGGCCGTGGGCCATGGACCTACCTGTCACCTGCAACAGGTGCCACGAGAAGGCGAGACGTCCCAGTACCGGATTCAGAGAAGGGTCTCCCGCTCTGGGAAAACCGCAGCCCCGCTCCCGCAGCCCGCCCTTCTCACCCTCCCTGGAGGCGGAAAAAGCTGCAACTTTCCCTGGAGCGGGGAGGAGCTGGACTCTTAAAGGGGCCGCACAGCACTCCAGGCTCCGTGGTAGGGGGCCGCGCCACCGGCCTCCCGAAGGGAGCCCTGAGGACCAAATCCTTAAGGCACTGGAGGGATGCGATCCCAGGTTAGCAAAGGGAGCTTGACGACTGATATAGGAGTCTGACTAGACCTGGGTTTCATAGGTGGTCCCTCTCTCAGATGATACATCATGTCTCTTCCGTTCAGCTGAGCCACAAGTTGTCAAATTGTTGTGTACTTCTAAGAAGATGAAGACTCCCGACCATATAATTTGGGAAGAAAAAATACGATGCTATTCTGATCCTTTGACTTTCAGTTTTTTTATGGCAAATGAAAGTGTCTGTCCAAAACAGAAACGTTTTGGGAAAGGACACTAAATTCACATACAGACACAACTGGTTAAAATATTCAGCTCACTAGTAATCCAAATGGAGTAAATTAGAACCATAATGAAAATCTTCAGCAACAGTTTTTGTTTGTTTGTTTGTTTTTATAACACTTAATGAAGACAAAGTGGCCACAAAACAAGCTCTTTCATAATTTCGAGGAGGAGTGTGTTTTGGCTTAAAACCCTTTTAGAAAGCATGTGAGCAGTATATATCAATAGACATTAAAATGTTTATATTTACCCAGTAATTATAGATTCCTCTCCCCAGTCTCCCTACTCCCCTTCATTCTTCTCATCAGCTATTACCCAGGCTCAAGTCCCTTCCATGTTTCATCAGCAATTAAACATGCTCAAGTCTCTGTCACCTTGAAAAAAAAAATCCTCCCTACACACTAGGTACCTCTCTAGCTCCTCTTTATGGGCAATTTCTATTCCCTTCTTACTCAGCAATTTGGCTTCCTTCCCCCCAACACTCCACTGAAACTGCTCAACAAGACACTCAACCAATGAACTCTGTGTCAGAAAAGCTATATTAAATAAATAAATGCGGTGTTTTCCCTGCTTATCTTGCTTGACCTTCCCCCTACATTTAACACTGTTAACCATTTCCTCCTCCTGGAAAGTCTTCCTGTGGCATCTATGATGCTGCACTCTTGCTTTTCCTCCAAACCCTTTGCCCTCTCCTCAGTCTCTTTTGCAGATTCCACTTCTGCTATCTAGCCTCTGAAAGCCGGACATTCTTAGGACTAGGCTACCTATACTCTTTCCCTGTATGATCTTTCACTCATTTGGCATGAATTACCATCTATATGACTACATCTGTAATTTTATACCTCTATCCAGACTTCTACCCTGAGCTCTGCTTTCTTGACATTTCCACTTGGATGTCTCAAACTCAACACATCCGAAGCTGAACCCACCACCTTTTCTCTTAAATTTGCTCCTCCTCCTTATCTCAGTAGCTGACAACATGTCACCCAAGGCAGAAACTTTGCACCAAGCATAGTACCTGGCATATAGTAAGTCCTCACTAATATTTGCCTATAATGAATGAATGAATGTTTCCTAAGGAAACAAAAATGTACACAAATTTTTGCAGAATGATGTAATCCCAGTATTACTTAGAATAATAAAATACTAGAAAAAATCCTTATGGTTCACAGTGATAAGAGAACAGACCCTCTATGATTTCAATACCTTTAGACCATGAAATCTCTGCATCTTGTTCTATGTCCCTGGATATATTCCAGTGTCTCCTGGTTTATAGTCTGTGAGAACTCGAATAGAATTTGTTTTCTAATGTTGTGTGAAATTGTTTAAAACTTAATTATGTTGAAAAAAATTCTTATGGTTCAAAGGTTAAGTAACTTATAGTATAGTCACAGAATATTATATAAATAATAAAAATGATATTTACACATAACTCCTAATGACAGGAAAATGTTTATACTCTAGGATTAATTGAAAGTATGTGCTGTGCTTACTTGCTCAGTGGTGTCCGACTCTGCAACCCCATGGACTATAGTCTGCTAGGCTCCTTTGTCTGTGGGATTCTCCAGGCAAGAATACTGGAGTGGGTTGCCATGCCCTCCTCCGGGGGATCTTCCCAACCCAGGGATCGAACCCAGGTCTCCTGCATTGCAAGCAGATTCTTTACCGTCTGAGCCACCAGGGAAGCCCTGAAAGTATAATACAACTTTAATATAAGATATGATCACAAGAATTAGTGGAAATGAGTGAAAAAGGCTAAAAAGAAATGCAGAAAATAGTAATAGTGGCTGTCTCTAGGTGGTAGAACAAAATGAATTTTTTGCTTTCCTCTTTTTTTTGTATTTTCAACTTTTTTTCTTATTTCTATTGAAGTACAGTTGATTTACATTGTTGTTAATTCATGTTATACAGCAATTATACATATATATATATACATTCTTTTTTAAATATTCTTTTACACTATATTTTTTCAGTGACTGTGGTTTTCAGTCTGTCTGCCCTCTGGTGGAGAAGAATAAGAGGCTTATGGAAGCTTCCTGATGGAAGAAACTGACTGAGGGGGAAACTGGGTCTTGTTCTGATGGGTGGGGCCATGCTCAGTAAATCCAATAAGATAAAAAATCTTTAATCCACAGCCTTGTCTAACTCAATGAAACTATCAGCCATGCCACGTAGGGCCACCCAAGATGGACGGGTCATGGTGGAGAGTTCTGACAAAACATGGTCCACTGGAGAAGGGAATGGCAAACCATTTCCATATTCTTGCCTTGAGAACCCCATGAACAGTATGAAAAGGCAAAAAGAAAGGGCAATGAAAGATGAACTCCCCAGGTCGGTAGGTGCCCAATAAGCTACTGGAGATCAGTGGAGAAATAACTCCAGAAAGAATGAAGAGACAGAGCCAAAGCAAAAACAAAACCCAGTTGTGGATGTAACTGGTGCTGGAAGTAAACTCCAATGCTACAAACAGCAATATTGCATAGGAACCTGGAATGTTAGGTCCATGAATCAAGGCAAATTGGAAGTGGTCAAACAGGAGATGGCAAGAGTGAACATACACATTTTAGCAATCAGCAAACTAAAATGGACCAAAATGGGTGAATTTAACTCAGATGGCCATTATATCTAGTACTGTGGGCAAGAATCCCTTAGAGAAAATGGAGTAGCTGTCACAGTCAACAAATGAGTCCGAAATGCAGTACTTGGATGTAATCTCAAAAATGGCAGAATGATCTCTGTTCCTTTCCAAGGCAAACCATTCAATATCACAGTAATCCAAGTCTATGCCCCAACCAGTAATGCTGAAGAAACTGAAATTGAATGGTTCTATGAAGACCTACAAGACCTTCTAGAACTAACACTCTAAAAAGATGTCCTTTTCATTTTAGGGGACTGGAACACAAAAGTAGGAAGTCAAGAGATACCTGGAGTAAGAGGCAAATTTGGCCTTGGAGTACAGAATGAAGCAGGGCAAAGGCTAATAAAGTTTTGCCAAGAGAAAACACTGGTCACAGTAAACACCCTCTTCCAGGAACACAAGAGAAAACTCTACATATGGACATCACCAGATGGTCAATACCGAAATCAGATTGATTATATTCTTTGCAACCAAAGATGGAGAAGCTCTATACAGTCAGCAAAAACAAGACTAGGACCTGACTGTGGCTCAGATCATGAACTCCTAATTACCAAATTCAGACTTAAATTGAAGAAAGTAGGGAAAACCACTAGACCATTCAGCTGAGACCTAAATCAAATCCCTTTATGATTATACAGTGGAAGTGACAAATAGAGTCAATGGATTAAATCTGATAGAGTGCCTTAAGAACAATGGACGTAGGTTCGTGACTTTGTACAGGAGACAGGGATCAAGACCATCCCTCCAAAAAAAGAAATGCAAAAAGGCACAATGGTTGTCTGAGGAGGCCTTACAAATAGATATGAAAAGAAGAAAGTGAAAGGCAAAGGAGAAAAGGAAAGATATACCCATTTGAATGCAGAGTTCCAAAGAATAGCAGGAGAGATAAGAAAGGCTTCCTCAGTGATCAATGCATAGAAACAGAGGAAAGTAACAGAATGGGAAAGACTAGAGATCTCTTCAAGAAAATTAAAGATACCAAGGGAACATTTCATGCAAATATGGGCTCAGTAAAGGACAGAAATAGTAGAGACCTAACAGAAGCAGAAGATATTAAGAAGAAGGTGTCAATTACACACAGAAGAACTATACATAAAAGATATTTACGACCCAGATAATCACGATGGTGTGACCATTCACCTAGAGCCAGACAACCTGGAATGTGAAGTCAAGCGGGCCTTAGGAAGCAGCACTACAAACAAACCTAGTGGAGGTGATGGAATTCCAGCTGAGCTATTTCAAATCCTAAAAGATGATGCTGTGAAAGTGCTGCACTCAATATGCCAGCAAATTGGGAAAACTCAGCAGTGGCCAAAGGAGTGGAAAAGGTCAGTCTTCATTCCAATCCCAAAGAAAGGCAATGCCAAAGAATGCTCAAACTAGTGCACAATTGTACTCATCTCACACGCTAGCAAAGTAATGCTCAAAATTCTCCAAGCTAGGCTTCAACAGGAGAAGGCAATGGCAACCCACTCCAGTACTCTTGCCTGGAAAATCCCATGGGTGGAGGAGCCTGGTAGGCTGTAGTCCATGGGGTCACGAAGAGTCAGATACGACTGAGCGACTTCACTTTCACTTTTCACTTTCATGCACTGGAGAAGGAAATGGCAGCCCACTCCAGTGTTCTTGCTTGGAGAATCCCAGAGACGGCGGAGCCTGGTGGGCTACCATCTATGGGGTCGCACAGAGTCGGACACAACTGAAGTGACTTGGCAGCAGCAGCAGGCTTCAACAGGATATGAACCATTAACTTCCAGATGTTCAAGCTAGTTTTAGAAAAGGCAGAGGAACTAGAGATCAAATTGCCAACATCTGCTGGATCATGGAGAAAGCAAGAGAGTTCCAGAAAAACATCTACTTCTGCTTTATTGACTATGCCAAAGCCTTTGACTGTGTGGATCACAACAAACTGTGGAAAATTCTTAAAAGAGATGGGAATACCAGAACACCTGACCTGCCTCCTGAGAAACCTGTATGCAGGTCAAGAAGCAACAGTTAGAACTGGACATGGAACAGACTGGTTCCAAATTGGGAAAGCAGTACATCAAGGCTGTGTATATTGTCACCATGCTTATTTAACTTACATGCAGAGCACATCATGGCAGAAAGGGAAGAAGAACTAAAGAGTCTCTTGATGAATGTGAGAGTGAAAAAGTTAGGTTAAAACTCAACATTCAGAAAACTAAGATCATGGCATCTGGTCCCATCACTTCCTGGCAAATAGACGGGGAAACAGTGCAAACCGTGGCAGACTTTATTTTGGGGGGCTCCAAAATCATTGCAAATGTTGACTGCAGCCATGAAATTAAGACACTTGCTCCTTGGAAGAAAAGTTATGAGCAACCTAGACAGCATATTAAAAAGCAGAGACGTTACTTTGCCAACAAAGGTACATCAAGTCAAAGCTATGGTTTTTCCAGTAGTCATGTATGGATATGAGAGTTGGACCATAAAAAAAGCTGAGCCCTGAAGAACTGATGCTTTAGAACTGTGGTGTTGGAGAAGACGCTTGAAAGTCCCTTGGACTGCAAGGAGATCCAACTAGTCCATCCTAAAGGAAACCAGTCATGAACATTCATTGGAAGGACTGATGGTGAAGCTGAAACTCCAATACTTTTGCCACCTGATGTGAAGAACTGACTCCTTGGAAAAGACCCTGATGCTGGGAAAGATTGAATGCAGGAACAGAAGGGGACAACAGAGGATGAGATGGTTGGATGGCATCACTGACTCAATGGACACAAGTTTGAATAAACTCTGGGAACTGGTGATGGCCAGGGAGGCCTGGCATGCAGCAGTCCATGGGGTCATAAAGAGTCGGACACGACTCTGTGACTGAACTGAACTATATTTTTAAAATTTTAATTGTCAACTTTCTTATAATGAGCAAATATGGCATTGATGATATAAAATTTTTTGGAAAAACCTTTAAAGGGAAAGAAAAAAATTATTTTAATTCTAACAGACAAAACAGAAAAATTCAGCTTCCAGGCTCTACCCATATTCTTCTTCCATACTTTAGTCCTTCAGTACCTTGCCTACAGCCTGAAGTGTAAAGAAGCCACTTCAAAACGGAAATCTTTTTGTTCTGTCTAGTTTTGCCAACTCAGCTCACAGGGCCTGCTACTCACCCTGGGCTTTGTATGTGTTCATCTCCCTATCCTGGCCTGTGGGGAACTCAGACCAAGCACTTCTCTGCTTCTTCTTTGCAGGTGGTCTTTGGAAGAACTGGAAATACCTTCATCCAGTAGAGAATTCAGAAAATATTTAGTCCAATCCCCTTATTCCTCAGTAATAGTATTTTGTGTTCTTACTTCTTTCTATATGTGCACTTTCTTACTCTCCAAGGTCCATCTCATTAAGGAGAATGTGAGGATCTGATTCCTTTACTCTAAGACAGTCTCATGAACCAGCTACAAATACACAGGGACAAACATAAACGAAGAACCAAAACAGTTAGTCAGCGGCCTATTTATACAGATTCTGTGCCTTACAAACTGCTGTCTATTTCTGTTTGAGCCTCCTTGTTTGCCCCAAGGATACTGTGCTCTAATTCTTATGCCAAATATTGTGAGGGTTCCAATGCAAGCAAACCCAGACACTCACAGTTCAGTTCAGTCGCTCAGTCATGTCCGACTCTGCGACTCCATGGACTGCAGCACCCCAGGCCTCCCTGTCCATCACCAACTCCCGTAGTTTATTCAAACTCATGTCCATCGAGTCAGTGATGCCATCCAGCCATCTCATTCTCTGTCATCCCCTTCTCCTCCTGCATTCAATCTTTCCCAGCATCAGGGTCTTTTCCAGGGAGTCAGTTCTTCGCATTAGGTGGCCAAAGTATTGGAGTTTCAGCTTCAGCATCATATTCCAATGAATATTCAGGACTGATTTCCTTTAGGATGGACTGGTTGGATCTCCTTGCTGTACAAGGGACTCTCAAGAGTCTTCTCCAACACTGCAGTTCAAAAATAGCCAGAATGCTTTCCCAAGTGGCTACAGCATTTTACATTCCCACCAGCAATGTATGACAGTCCTAATTTATCCACATCCTTGGTAACAGTGGTTATTATTGGGTTTTTGATTAGACATTCCAGTGGATGTGAAGTGGGTATATTATTGTAGTTTTGATTTGCATTTCTGGACAGGGAGGCCTGGCGTGCTGTGATTCATGGGGTCACAAAGAGTTGCACGACTGAGCAACTAAACTGAATAACTAAAGATGTTGAGCACCTTTTCATGTATTTACTAGCCATTAGTATATCTTCTTTGAAGAAATGCCTATTTAAATCCTTTGTCCATTTCTAAATTAGATTATTTGTCTTTTATTATTAGTTGTAAGGGCACTTTATATATACTACTTACACTCTTGAAAAGAGAAGATGGGTTGAGGGAAGGGAAAAGGGAGAAGGACATTCTTAGGAGAAGTGGCATGGAGTTGAATGCAGATGTTAACAGCAGGTTTTGCTGTTTGATTCAAGAGGAGGGTGGACGTCAGGGTTAAATGTTCTGAATTTTATTGAGAATGGGTCCTTTGTGATTATGGCCAAAATAAATAAATGCAGGACTGGTTTATTCTTTGAGGGCTGGCAACTTTTAAGACGGAGAAGGCAATGGCACCCCACTCCAGTACTCTTGCCTGGAAAATCCCATGGGAGGAACCTGGTAGGCTGCAGTCCATGGAGTCGCTAAGAGTCAGACACGACTGAGCGACTTTACTCTCACTTTTCACTTTCATGCATTGGAGGAGAAAACGGCAACCCACTCCAGTATTCTTGCCTGGAGAAGGCCAGGGACGGGAGAGCCTGGTGGGCTGCCGTCTATGGGGTCGCACAGAGTCGGACACAACTGAAGCGACTTAACAGCAGCAGCAGCAACTTTTAAGAACTATCCAAAGATTTACTCTGAGTGGTCATTCATTCTAATAAAAGCATTTCTGAAGGAAGGAAAAACATTATTTACCAGGCTATGAAAGCAAAAGATAGGGGTGCCTTGTTATAAAATGTAATGACCATATGTGTTTTATTTTCCTTTGCCACTCTAGCAATGTTTGATGCTATTGCCTGCTTCTTACTTAAGTCTCTTCTCCTATGAAAGTGACAAAGTGTTAGTCACTCAGTCATGTCCGACTCTTTGCAACCCCATGGACTGTAGCCCATCAGGCTCCTATGTCCATGGGATCCTCCAAGCAAGAATACTGGAGTAGGATGCCATGCCCTCCTCCAGGGGATCTTACCAACTCGGGGATCAATCCGGGGTCTCCTGCATTGTAGGCTGATTCTTTACCACCTGAGCCAGGGAAGCTCTCCTCCTCTCCTATCGTTTCTGGAATATCATAGCTCCCTTATTCTCCTCTCTCTGTCTTCCTTACTCTTCTCAGACCACACTTTGTCTGCCCACACTTTAACATTCAAGGCTTAACCATCACATTTACTCAGGAGAAATCTGTGGGCACTTTTACCAGTGCTTATTAAATGCACTGGTTTTAGGAGCTGGAAATGCAGCAGTAAACAAACAAAGATCTTGCACACATGGAGCTTACACTCTAAGTCAAAGAACAATAAATAGTAGCACAGTAGCAAACACACAGAGCACCTACTATTATTCCAATTACTATTCTAAGATATTAATCTAAGACACACACAGACACATTTAGTCCTCACCAAAAAATCCTGTGGTATAGATACCATTACTACTCCCATTTTACAAATAAAAAAACTGAGGCACAGAGGGGTCAAATGGTTAAGCTGGGATTTGAAACCAGACAGTATGCCTCCAGAGTCTATGTTCTTAACAAGTATTTTATATTGCTTCTCAGTTATAAATAATCACATCAAATAAGTACTAAGAGGTAGCTAAACTGGTATTTCAATTATCATTACTCACCAGTCACCTCCCTTACATCCAGGAGAACTCTAGAAATTAACTGGAGGAAGAGAAAGAGAATGTTTAAGAGGATTCATGGGAGTAGAAGGCACTATGGTTCCCCTGTTAAGTATGTTAGTCACTCAGTTGTGTCCGACTCTTTGCGACTCCATGGACTGTAGCCCACCAGACTCCTCTGTCCATGGGATTCTCCAGGCAAGAATACTGGACTGGGTTGCCATTCCCTTCCCAGGGGATCTTCCCAACCCAGGGATGGAACCCACATCTCCCACATTGAAGGCAGATTCTTTACTACCTGAGCCAGGGAAGCTCTGTTCAAGCCAAGCAAAAAGGTCTCAATTAAACCTTTCAAGAGTTGAGACTAGTATCTTAATCTCAGGTTGAAGGCTTGCTGCACTACAGAAATGTTTAGGCCTGCCTATGTAGCCACTCTGAAAGAGATGGGAATACCAGACCACCTGACCTGTCTCTTGAGAAACCTGTATGCAGGTCAGGAAGCAATAGTTAGAACTGGACATGGAACAACAGACTGGTTCCAAATAGGAAAAGGAGTACGTCAAGGTTGTATATTGTCACCCTGCTTATTTAACTTATATGCAGAGTACATCATGAGGAACGCTGGGCTGGAAGAAGCACAAGATGGAATCAAGATTGCCGGGAGAAATATCAATAACCTCAGATATGCAGATGACACCATCCTTATGGCAAAAAGTGAAGAAGAACTAAAAAGCCTCTTGATGAAAGTGAAAGAGGAGAGTAAAAAGGTTGGCTTGAAGCTCAACATTCAGAAAACAAAGATCATGGCATCTGGTCCCATCACTTCATGGGAAATAGATGGGGAAACAGTGGAAACAGTGTCAGACTTTATTTTTGGGGGCTCCAAAATCACTGCGGATGCTGATTGCAGCCATGAAATTAAAAGACGCTTACTCCTTGGAAGGAAAGTTATGACCAACCTAGACAGTATATTAAAAAGCAGAGACATTACTTCGCCCACCAAGGTCCGTCTAGTCAAGGCTATGGTTTTTCCCGTGGTCATGTATGGATGTGAGAGTTGGACTGTGAAGAAAGCTGATCGCCGAAGAATTGATGCTTTTGAACTGTGGTGCTGGAGAAGACTCTTGAGAGTCCCTTGGACTGCAAGGAGATCCAACCAGTCCATTCTAAAGGAGATCAGTCCTGGGTGTTCATTGGAAGGACTGATGCTAAAGCTGAAACTCCAATATTTTGGCCACTTCATGCAACGAGTTGACTCACTGGAAAAGACTTTGATGCTGGGAAGGATTGGGGGCGGGAGGAGATGGGGGCGACAGAGAATGAGATGGCTGGATGGCATCACCGACTTGATGGACATGAGTTTGAGTGAACTCCGGGAGTTGCTGATGGACAGGGAGGCCTGGCGTGCTGTGATTCATGGGGTCGCAAAGAGTCGGACACGACTGAGCGACTGAACTGAATGTGCAATTGTAATGTGTTACCAAATGAAAGCAGGGTAAAGGAATAGAGAGTGATGAGGTGATATTTTACATAAGTTAGTGAGGAACGCTTATCAGAGAATGTGATAAAAATGAAGTGAAGAACCAGGCCCTAGGAATATCCTCAGCCCTCATCCCTTTTCAGTATACACATTCTCCTTGGACTATCTCATCCATTTTCATGGCTTGTTACTCCTGATGACTCTTAATCTTGAATCTTTACCCTAAATTTTCTCCCAATCTTCAAGCTCATCTATTTAATGTCTACTAGATATCCCCACCTCAGTGATCACAACTCTTTCAAATTCAACTTCTCCCAAAATAAACTTCATCTTCCTTCCAAACCTCTTCTGTCCCCAGTGTTGTCCACCCTAATGAATAGCATACAAATAGCACAAACCAGAAATTGTCCCCATACCTAACTCATCCCCAGATCCCATTGTTCTCATCACATAAACAAATCTTGAAATCCTTCTCACTGCCACTACCCTAACTCAAGTCATAATCATCTCTCACTTGGACTACAATAATAACCTCCTGACTGGTCACCCTACTTTCAGTCTATCTTCTACCCTGCAGCCAAAGTAATCTTCGTTAAAGTCAAACAGGATAATGGAGAAACTCAATGGCTCTTGACAGTTCTCAGAGTTGTCTTTCATGTGGCTTAGAGGGACTTTCATGATCTGCTTTCTATTTTTTTTTTTTTAATTTTCAATCGGCTTTATTTTTATATTCTCAAAGTTTTTGTTAAAGGGTAGGCTCTCTTAGCTATTTTTAGAATGTTACTTATATTTTTAGTTGGCAGAAAATTGTTTTACAGTTTTGTGTTGGTTTCTGCCGAACAACAACATGAACCAATCAAAATTATATATATATATATATATATGGTGTTTGAGTGCTCAATCATGTCCGACTCTTTGCAACCCTATGGACTGTAGCCCGCCAGGCTCCTCTCTCCATGGGATTCTCCAGGCAAGAATACTGGAGTGGGTTGCCATTTCCTTCTCCAGGGGATCTTCAGTACCCAGGGATTGAACTGGGATCTCGTGCAACTCCTGCCTTCACAGGCGGATTCTTTTACCACTGAGCCATGTATATATCCCTTCCCTCCTGAGCCTCCTGCCTCCTATTTCTTACATGCCATCTCTTCCACCACTCCTTGTTCTTGAGTGTTCCTCTCCCAATCAACCTAAATGATCTGCACTTCCAACCAAACCCCAAATTCTCTTATGTCTCTTCCATCCTCCCTTTATCTTTGCCATGCTAATCCTTTCTCATTCTTCAGCTCACATATGATCTCTTCTGGAAAGCCTTTCCTGTACCCTACTAATATGGGTGCCTGTCCTCTGGGCTCCCACTGCCCCACAGCACCTTCTATATATCTCAGACATAGCACTCACTCCATGGCATTCTCATTGTTCAAGTGGTGGACCTTCTCATTAAAACATGAGCCCCTTGAGAGCAGAACCTATGTCTTATTAATCTCTGTATCAGTAAGACCTGAAATATAACACAGGTTCTCTTTCAAAATTCAGAGTGTTCCTCTGCCTGAATTCTTTTCTTCATTCTTCCTTGCCCTTTAAATTACCAATCATTCGTAAGATTTCATTAGCTTATCCTACAGGATGTTTGTGTGCTAAACAGCTAGCAGATTAATTTCTCCTAGGTTCTGAAAGTTGACCCTTGTCCCACAGGACATTTGGCAATATCTGGGGGTACTTTTGGTCAGCACAACTAGGGGAAGGAATGAGGTGCCACTGGCATCTAATAGATAGAGGCCAGGGATGCTTCTAAACAACCTGTAGTATACAGTGGAGTGGGCTGCCATTCCCTTCTCCAAGGGATCTTTCTAACCCAGGGATCAAACCCAGGTCTTCTGCATTGCAGGCAGGTTCTTTATTGTCTGAGCCAGCAGGAAAGCCCCCACTATACAGCACAGCCCACCCCACCCCCCAACAACAAAGAAGTATCCAGGTGAAAACATCAATAGTGTGGAGGCTAAGAAACTCCACCCAAGGGCAAGCAAAGCCCTCATCTATGGTGGAATTTCTAGCCTTGTTTTTCTTATGCTGAATTATAGAGCTGCCTATGAAATCCAGTCCTGTCTTCTGGGGTCTAAGATAATAATGAGGAGGAAAAGAAGTCATAAAGATGAAGTCCTTGTGGTCCTGGGTTTTCCTGGATGAGCAAAACCACATTTCAGTGTGTGTTAAAACTCATATTTGGGAAAATACTTTCTCTACAGGGAGATGTACCATTCTACACATGGTCCAAAGCGCTTTAAGTAGATTCAGAGAACTCTTTAGAGCTACTATTTTTGGCTTTACATGCATTATCTCTTTTAATCCTCACAAGAGCCCTATAAATTAGGCACTATTACTATCTCCACTTTACAGATGAAGAAACTGTGGCTCAGAGAAGTTAAGTAACACATTAATGATAAAGGGAGGAATAAATCCAACACCTTTCTATTACACCATGCTAGGACTGTATGCGGGTCAGGAAGCAACAGTTAGAACTGGACATGGAACAACAGACTGGTTCCAAATAGGAAAAGGAGTAGGTCAAGATTGTAACTTTGTAACTACATCCCAAGTTAATAAAGAGAACTTTGCAAGCACTCCTCTCCCCTCAACTCTCTCCAGGATTTCCGCTCCAATCTAAGCCCTCTCATTCCCCTGAAATGAACATGTAGCCTGACTTTTATACTTATCATTTTCTTTCTTTTTTAAAAAAATTATTTATTTATTTTTGACCATGCAGGATCTTCATTGTGGCTCAGGCTTTTCTCTAGTCACAGTGAGCAGGGGCTACCCTCTAGTTGTGGTATGCACACTTCCATTGTGGGAAGATTTCTTTCCTTCTACTAACCCTGGGGTTCTTCATTTCTTCCTTTTCTAGTTGCTTTAGGTGTAGAGTTAGGTTATTTATTTGACTTTTTTCTTGTTTCTTGAGGTAAGCCTGTATTGCTATGAACCTTCCCCTTAGCACTGCTTTTACAGTGTCCCAGAGGTTTTGAGTTGTTGTGTTTTCATTTTCCATCATTTCTAGGCATATTTTGATTTCTTTTTTGACTTCTTCTGTGATTTGTTGGTTATTCAGCAGCGTGTTGTTCAGCTTCCATATACTGGAATTTTTAATAGTTTTTCTCAGGACTCTACTTTAAAAAAAGGAAAAAAGAAGCTCATAGATACAGAGAACAGACTGGTGGTTATCAGAGGCAGGGGTGGGGGAGTAGGTTAAATGGGTGAAAGTAGTGATTCAATATTACAGTAATCCAAGTCTATGCCCCAACCAGTAACGCTGAAGAAGCCAAAGTTGAACAGTTCTATGAAGACCTACAAGACCTTTTAGAACTAACACCCAAAAAAGATGTCCTTTTCATTATAGGGGACTGGTGTGCAAAAGTAGGAAGTCAAGAAACACCTGGAGTAACAGGCAAATTTGGCCTTGGAGCATGGAATGAAGCAGGGCAAAGGCTAATATCGAGTTTTGCCAAGAGAACGCACTGGTCATAACAAACACCCTCTTCCAACAACACAAGAGAAGACTCTACACATGGACATCACCAGATGGTCAACACCGAAATCAGATTGATTATATTCTTTGCAGCCAAAGATGGAGAAACTCTATACAGTTAGCAACAACAAGACCAGGAGCTGACTGTGGCTCAGATCATGAACTCCTTATTGCCAAATTCAGACTTAAATTGAAGAAGGTAGGGCAAACCACTACACCATTCAGGTGAGACCTAAATCAAATCCCTTATGATTATACAGTGGAAGTGAGAAATAGATTTAAGGGACTAGATCTGATAGATAGAGTGCCTGATGAACTCTGGACGGAGGTTTGTGACATTGTACAGGAGACAGGGACCAAGACCATCCCCATGGAAAAGAAATGCAAAAAAGCAAAATGGCTGTCTGAGGAGGCCTTACAAATAGCTGTGAAAAGAAGAGAAGCGAAAAGCAAAGGAGAAAAGGAAAGATATAAGCATCTGAATGCAGAGTTCCAAAGAATAGCAAGGACAGATAAGGAAGCCTTCCTCAGCGATCAATGCAAAGAAATAGAGGAAAACAACAGAATAGGAAAGACAAGAGATCTCTTCAAAATTAGAGATACCAAGGGAACATTTCATGCAAAGATGGGCTCGATAAAGGACAGAAATGGTATGGACTTAACAGAAGCAGAAGATATTAAGAAGACGTGGCAAGAATACACAGAAGAATTGTATAAAAAAGATCTTCACGACCAAGATAATCACGATGGCGTGATCATTGACCTAGAGCCAGACATCTTGGAATGTGAAGTCAAGTGGGCCTTAGAAAGCATCACTACGAACAAAGTTGGTGGAGGTGATGGAATTCCAGTTAAGCTATTTCAAATCCTGAAAGATGATGCTGTGAAAGTGCTGCACTCAATATGCCAGCAAATTTGGAAAACTCAGCACTGGCCACAGGACAGAAAAATGTCAGTCTTCATTCCAATCCCAAAGAAAGGCAATGCCATAGAATGCTCAAACTACCACACAATTGCACTTATCTCACACGCTAGTAAAGTCATGCTCAAAATTCTCCAAGCCAGGCTTCAGCAATATGTGAACCATGAACTTCCAGATGTTCAAGCAAGTTTTAGAAAAGGCAGAGGCACCAGAGATCAAATTGCCAACATCTGCTGGATCATGGAGAAAGCAAGAGAGTTCCAGAAAAGCATCTATTTCTGCTTCATTGACTATGCCAAAGCCTTTGGCTGTGTGGATCACAATAAACTGTGGAAAATTTTGAAAGTGATGGGAATACTAGACCACTTGACCTGCCTCTTGAGAAACCTGTATGCAGATCAGGATGCAACAGTTAGAACTGGACATGGAACAACAGACTGGTTCCAAATAGGAAAAGGAGTATGTCAAGGTTGTATATTGTCACCCTGCTTATTTAACTTATATGCAGAGTACATCATGAGGAACGCTGGGCTGGAGGAAGCAAAAGCTGGAATCAAGATTGCCGGGAGAAATATCAATAACCTCAGATATGCAGATGACACCACCCTGATGGCAGAAAGTGAGGAAGAACTAAAAAGACTCTTGATGAAAGTGAAAGAGGAGAGTGAAAAGATTGGCTTGAAGCTCAACATTCAGAAAACAAAGATCATGACATCTGGTCCCATCACTTCATGGGAAATAGATGGGGAAACAGTGGAAACAGTGTCAGACTTTATTTTTTGGGCTTCAAAATCACTGCGGATGCTGATTGCAGCCATGAAATTAAAAGACGCTTACTCCTTGGAAAGAAAGTGATGACCAACCTAGATAGTATATTAAAAAGCACAGACATTACTTTGCCAACCAAGGTCCGTCTAGTCAAGGCTATGGTTTTTCCCTTGGTCATGTATGGATGTGAGAGTTGGACTGTGAAGAAAGCTGAGCGCCAAAGAATTGATGCTTTTGAACTGTGGTGCTGGAGAAGACCCTTGAGAGTCCCTTGGACTGCAAGCAGATCCAACCAGTCCATTCTAAAGGAGATCAGTCCTGGGTGTTCATTAGAAGGACTGATGCTGAAGCTGAAACTCCAATACTTTGGCCACCTCATGCGATGAGTTGACTCACTGGAAAAGACTCTGATGCTGGGAGGGATTGGGGGCGGGAGGAGACGGGGACGACAGAGAATGAGATGGCTGGATGGCATCACCGACTTGATGGACATGAGTTTGAGTGAACTCTAGGAGTTGGTGATGGACAGAGAGGCCTGGCGTGCTATGATTCACGGGGTCGCAAAGAGTCGGACACGACTGAGCGACTGAACTGAACTGAACTTTCCTCTGATGCCACCTATAGTGTAACAGAGTAGCTCTGCGGAATATTTCCCAAGCTAGGACTACTAGGGGATGCATCCATCATTCATGTGCCTGTGTACATTCCTGAGTACAATCCTGACCACTGTAAAAGCAGTGAGTCATCACCACATCAGTAAGCCACTGGCCAGTTTAATCTAGTCCACCAAGAGCTAGCACTACCAAAGAAGAAGCCCACTGTACTTCCAATCTGGGATTCCTGACCTGTGTTCTTAGAAACCCCATGCTTGCAAGCAGCACTTCCATCTATATAGTTTGGAGGCAGAGGGTATGACAAGGACTTGCTTTTAGGACTCAGGCCCCGTATGGAAGCACCCAAGAGAGAGATGCTGCTGAAGCTAGAGTTTCACCTAGTTTCCAAATGTGCTGCTGGAGCTAGCACATCACCTAGTTCCTGAATGTGTTACTAGCAAGGCTGGGTGTCTCATGACTATCAAGCTTGGGGTCTAAGTGAAAAGAAAGTGAAGTCACTCAGTCGTGTCCGACTCTTTGCGACCCTGTGGAGTGTAGCCTACCGGGCTCCTCCATCCATGGGATTCTCCAGGCAAGAGTACTGGAGTGAGTTGCCATTTCTTACTCCAGGGATCTTCCCAACCCAGGGATCGAACCCGGGTCTCTGGCATTGGAGGCAGACGCTTTAACCTCTGAGCCACCAGGGAAGCCCTAAGTAGAAGTACACAATAATAGCATGGAACACAAGTCCCTTGAAAGTCTACGATCTGATAGATTAGATTAGTAGTTCTAATTCCCATGCAGTTAAGAAATGATCAAAGAGCCTGGAAAGTCTGACCGAGAAAGGAGAGTTCAGTCCACATGCTTCACCCATTTCTGGCTGCTCCCCTCTCAGGGACGTTGAGTGCCTCTTGGCATTGACAGGTTGATATAAACCCCCAACAAGGCTCCCCTTTTGGGGGCTGCCTTCAGTCATTATGAAGCACAGAGCAGGGCTCAATATTCGCTTCATACTTGTTTCTGTACATCTCTTTCATTCTACATCCACAAAGACAGGCACACCATTGAGTTAGTAAAGGAAAAGGAAAAAAGTATATATACTAAAAGAACAGGTGAGCTAGAACTCTGAGTAGTCCTTATGCTGTCCTGAAGATCCAGGACAAGCCCTCAAGATGAGTTTATGTCAGATTCTTGATCTCTAAAGAAGATTTAGCTTTGGGACCAGGGACCAGGTTTGATCATTCCAGAGCTTTGGTGTAACAGAGTTTCATTAAAGTATAAAACGGGACAGAGAAAGCTTCTGATGCGGATCAGAAGCGGGGACTGGAGAGTGCCCCATTTGGTAGTCTTATCAAGGCCTTATATATTTTACCAGACCCAATCACCCAACATACATCTTAAATTAACAAGATTAGAAGTAAGATAGAAAGGTCTTACAGACCCACTCCCACAACATAGTCTTAAGATAACAAGATTAGTCAGAAGGTTCTTGTTAAGGAGAAACACATCCTCCAGCAAGACACATTGTTATACTGACTAAGACAAAGCAATGTAGAAAAAACATTTGTCCTTTTCCCCTCCTTGAGAGCCCCAGACCCCTTCCTCCTCCTCAGGGTCCCCAGACTTCTTATCTACCTACCTAAGAATTAGCTCTCTCACATCTCTGCTGGGGAAGATTCCACCACTCTAGGGTGTTCTTCAACAGCCTTGTCAATAAACTGATAAACTTGATGACAAAAGGGTTGATTATTTCAGGTCAGGGTAACACTGGGCAGTGGAAAAGCAAATACAGGGAATAAGGACAAGATGTTCTACACATATCTACTAGTGTCATTTCTTTTGAGGAGATATAGGGGAAAAAAAGCCTGATCCACAGAGTGGACTTGCTACCTGGGACCTTTTCCCAACTGGGACTCCAGATGTGCTGTGACACAGGACTTCCCAGTGCTGTTTAAGTCTAGATCTTGGTCAAAACCCAATTTGGTGGTGCAAGCAGTTCATCTGGAGTTGGATGCTTTCCAAGTATGTATCAACCACACTCGGAGCACTGAGAAGGAAGAGGTGATGGGGCTGTGCATAGGGCAGTTGAATGATGACTTAAGGAATGACCCCAAATTTACATATACTGGAATTGAAATCCACACAGTTGCTGAAAAGGTTGACACCATCAGAACTGTTCACATAAAGTCTGTCATCATCTTGCAACATTCTGATAAGAGGAAGGATCAAGTGGAAATTTCTCCACAGTAGCTGTCTGTGGCCTCAAGAGAGGCAGAGAGACTGGATGAACTAATGGGTCACCCAATGAGTGTTGTGGGTTGGTATCATTCCCATCTCTATACAACTGTTTGGCCTTCACATGTTGATGTCCAGGGAAGCTTCCACAAGCCTCTTATCGTTATCTCTCAGAGAGCAGAGACAATGGAAACCACAATTACAGAAAACTAACCAAACTGATCACTTGGATCACCGACATGTCTAATTCAATGAAACTATGACCCATGCCATGTAGGGCCACCGAAGACAGACTGGTCACGGTAGAAAGTTCTGACAAAATGTGATCCACTGGAGAAGGGAATGGCAAACCACTTCAGTATTCTTGCCTTGAGAACCCCATGAACATTATGAAAAGGCAAAAAGATATGACACTGAAAGATTAACTCCCCAGGTTGGTAGGTGCCCAATATACTACTGGAGAAGAGTAGAGAGATAGCTTCAGAAAGAATGAAGAGGCTGAGCCAAAGAGAAAACAATGCCCAGTTGTGGATGTGACTGGTGACGGAAGTAAAGTCTAATGCTATAAAGAACAATATTGCATAGTAACCTGGAATATTAGGTCCATGAATCAAGGTAAATCGGAAGTGATAAAATAAGAGATGGCAAGAGTGAACATCCACATTTTAGGAATCAGCAAACTAAAATGGACCAGAACGGGTGAATTTAATTCAGATAACCATTGTATCTACTACTGTGGGCAAGAATCCCTTAGAAGAAATGCACTAGCCCTCATAGTCAACAAAAGAGTCTGAAATGCAGTACCTGGGTGCAATCTCAAAAATGATCTCTGTTCGTTTCCAAGGCAAACCATTCAATATCACAATAATCCAAGTCTGTGCCCCAACCACTAATGCCAAAGAAGCTGAAATTGGACAGTTCTATGATGACCTACATGACGTCCTAGAAGTAACACCAAAAAAAGATGTCCTTTTCTTCATAGTGGACTGGAATGCAAAAGTAGAAAGTCAATAGATACCTGGAGAAACAGGCAAATTTGGCCTTGGAGTACAGAATGAAGCTAGGCAAAGGCTAACAAAGTTTTGCCAAGAGAACACACTGGTCATAGCAAACACCCTCTTCCAACAACACAAGAGAGGACTCTACACACGGACATCACCAGACGCTCAATACCAAAATCAGATTGATTATATTATTTGCAGCCAAAGATAGAAAAGCTCTATACAATCAGCAAAAACAAAACTAGGATCCAACTGTGACTCAGATCATAAACTCCTTATTGACAAATTCAGACTTAAATTGAAGAAAGTAGGGAAAAGCATTAGACCATTTAGGTATGACCTAAATCAAATACCTTATGATTATAAAGTATAAGTGACAAATAGAATCAAGATTAGATCTGATAGAGAGAGTGCCTGAAGAACAATGGACGAAGGTTCGTGACACTGTACAGGAGGCTATGATCAAAACCATCCCCAAGAAAAAGAAATGCAAAAAGGCACAATGATTGTCTGAGAAAGCCTTACAAACAGCTGAGAAAAGAAGCAAAAGGCAAAGGAGAAAAGGAAAGATAAACCCAACTGAATGCAGAGTTCCAAAGAATAGCAAGGAGAGCTAAGAAAGCCTTCCTCAGTGACCAGTGCAAAGAAATTGGGGGAAACAATAGAAAGGGAAAGACTAGAGATCTCTTCAAGAAAATTATAGATGCCAAGGAAACATTTCATGCAAAGACGGGCTCAATAAAGGACAGAAACGGTATGTACCTAGAAGAAGCAGAAGATATTAAGAAGAGGTGGCAAGAATACACAGAAGAACTGTACAAAAAAGATCTTCATGACCCACATAACAACGATGATGTGATCATTCACCTAGAGCCAGACATCCTGGAGAATGAAGTCAAGTGGGCCGTAGGAAGCATCAGTATGAACAAAGCTAGTGGAGGTGATGGCATTCCAGCTGAGCTGTTTCATATCCTAAAAGATGATGCTGTAAAAGTGCTTCACTCAATGTGCCAGCAAATTTGGAAAACTTAGCAGTTGCCACAGAACTGGAAAACATCAGTTTTCATTCCAATCCCAAAGAAAGGCAATACCAAAGAATGTTCAAACTACCACACAATTGCATGCACCTCACACGCTAGCAAAGTAATGCTCAAAATTCTCCAAGTGAGGCTTCAACAGTATGTGAACCATGAACTTCCAGATGTTCAAGCTGGATTTAGAAAAGGCAGAGGAACTGGAGATCAAATTGCCAACACCTGTTGGATCACTGAAAAAGAAAGAAAGTTCCAAAAAAACATCTGCTTTATTGACTACACCAAAGCCTTTGACTGTGTGGATCACAACAAATTGTAGAACGTTCTTAAAGAGATAGGAATACCAGAGCACCTTACCTGTCTCCTGAGAAATCTGTATTCAGGTGAAGAAGCAAATGAGATCCAGATATGGAACAACGGACTTGTTCCTTATTGGGAAAGGAGCACATCAAGGCTGTATACTGTCATCTTGCTTATTTACCTTACATGCAGAGTATATCATGCAAAATGCTGGACTGGATGAAGCAGAAGCTGGAATCAAGACTACAGGTAGAAATATCAATAACCTCAGATATGCAGATGACACCACCCTATGACAGAAAGCAAAGAGGAACTACAAACCCTCTCGATGAAAGTGAAGGAGTAGAGTGAAAAAGCTGGCTTAAAACTCAACATTCAAAAAAGTAAGATCATGGCATCCGGTCCCATCACTTCATGGCTAATAGAAGGGGAAACAACAGAAACAGTGACAGACTTTATTTTGGGGGGCTCCAAAATCACTGCAGATGGTGACTGCAGCCATGAAATTCAGATGTTTGCTCTTTGGAAGAAAAGGTATGACGAACCTAGATAGCATATTAAAAAGCAGAGACATTTACTGACAATGGTCCATCTAGTTAAAGCAATGGTTTTTCCAGTAGTCGTGTATAGATGTGAGAGTTGGACCATAAAGAAAGCTCAATAGTGAAGAATTAATGCTTTTGAACTGTGATGCTGGAGAAGACTCTTGAGAGTCCCTTGGACAGCAAGGAAATCAAACTAGTCCATCCTAAAGGAAATCAGTCCTGAATATTCATTGGGAGGACTGATGCTGAAGCTGAAGGTCCAATGCTTAGGACACCTGATGCGAAGAACTGACCCACTGAAAAAGCCCCTAATGCTGGGAAAGACTGAAGACAGGAGGAGAGTGGGACGACAAAGGAGGAGAGAGGGACAACAGAGGATGACATGGTTAGACGGCATCACCAACTCGATGGACAAGAGTTTGAGCAAGTTCCAGGAGTTGGTGTTGGACAGGGAAGCCTGGTGTGCTGCAGTCCATGGAGTTGCAAAAAGTTGGACGCAACTGAGCAACTGAACTGAACCTAACTGAGGAATCAAATGGCAGGAATTTTTGGCTCTTCACATTCTGAGGGAAAACAAAATGACCTTGCAATCTAGATAATAAGCTCTAGTTCCGAAGAGTGAAATCACTACCCGCAATTAGACTAGATTCTGCCCTGTGGGAACACATTTGTGTTCTGCAGTCAATTTGGGATTAACCTTTTCAGGGCCACTGCAGAATTAACTAGTTCTTAACTTTTCTCTCTGGGTTGCCTTAGGCTCTAGAGGGTTCCATGTATTGCAAAGGAGCTTTGTGCACGGCAGCCAGCTGTGGAACTGTGGCTTATTTACCCATGGTTCTGGCTTAGATTCCTCTGAGTGTGAGAAGTGGAGAAGGTAGCCCCTCCCAGAGAGCACACAAGCCCAGCCCAGCACAGCAGGACTTAATGCGGGTGAAGTCCATCCAGGGCATCAAATATGACAGTCCAGAAAGGGGTTAAACTACAGAACCCCCCCAGATCTGCTTCCTCCACTGTGCTCCTCTTTTCTTCAATTGCTCCTGCTTTATACACCCTACTAGAAATGGGGTAGTTGTGAAAATTCCAAAAGTCCAATAATTCAGGCTGGCACTGCTTCAGGAATGGTGGATTTTTTTAAAAAAGAAGTGTACAACTTAGTTCAAAAGGATATTCATCAAAATGTTAATAGTGGTTATTCCTGTGGAGTGTTGATTATTTTGGAAAGCACTATCATTTTAACAATATTAAGCCCTATCATATTAACACAAAATTAACCATAATTACTCCACCCCTTGTCAGCTTGGTACTCATACATATCACTGTAAACCATACTTAATCTCCAAATAAGACAATAACAAGGTCATAGTTCCACTGACAGGATACAGCTATCCTATATACAACTGAAAATGCACTAATCCCTTCCCCAGAAGAGGGGGTAGAGTCCTTGAATGATGCTTACTCTTCTGATATTCTGTAACTTAAATACTATGATGTAAAATTAGCAATACTTAACTACTGACATAAAGTCAATACAATTTATCTTGTATGATAAGAGTATAAGAAAGGGGAAAAGAGATATTTGCTAATTTATGTATAGTCCATGGAATTCTCCAGGCCAGAATACTGGAGTGGGTAGCCTTTCCCTTCTCCAGGGGATTTTCCTAACCCAGGGATCGAACCCAGGTCTCCCACATTGCAGACAGATTCTTTACCAGCTGAGCCACAAGGGAAGCCCAAAAATACTGGAGTGGGTAGCCTATCCCTTCTCCAGCAGATCTTCCTGACCCAGGAATCAAACTGGGGTCTCCTGCATTGCAGGCAGATTCTTCACCAACTGAGCTTTGAGGGAAGCGTATGTACACACACAAACATATGTATAACAAAATAAAAAGGAAATACTTATGACAATTATAGTCCTCATCTCTGTAACTGGCTGTCTGGTTGTAGGTGGCATTTATAACTACCTTCTTCTACTACCCATCCTGTATTCCCTTTGCCTTCAGCAATCACCTCAGCTGGTCATTGCTCTTTAGCTGGCGGAGTAAGCTTAAATTTCAATCCTTAAGGGTCTGGATCATTAGTAGTCTTCCCTGGGTTGGTTTGTGGCAGTTTTCCATTAACTTTGACCACAGGCATGGTAATACTAAGAGATGACCTAAGGCACCTCCTGTATTCCAGACATATTATTCCTCACTTCCACTATGTAGTAGTAGTTCAATTTCCCCTTGATAGTCAGGATCAATCACCCCAGGTAACACCATAACTCCTTTATTTGCCTGTTGATTCAGAGGCATGAGGAGACCAAACTGACTAGGTAGCAGTCTTAACTTCCACTCCAATGGAATCATTGTTCAGTTCAGTTCAGTCGCTCAGTAGTGACCAACTCTTTGCAACCCCATGAATCACAGCACGCCAGGCCTCCCTGTCCATCACCAACTCCCGGAGTTCACTCAAACTCATGTCCATCGAGTTGGTGATGCCATCCAGCCATCTCATCCTCTGTCGTCCCCATCTCCTCCCGCCCCCAATCCTTCCCAGCATCAGAGTCTTTTCCAGTGAGCCAACTCTTCACATGAGGTGGCCGAAGTATTGGAGTTTCAGCTTTAGTATCAGTCCTTCCAATGAACACCCAGGATCGATCTCCTTTAGAATGGACCGGTTGGATCTCCTTGCGGTACAAGGGACTCTCAAGAGTCTTCTCCAGCACCACAGTTCAAAAGCATCAGTTCTTCTAATAGAAGCGTTCCTCACTCTGGCACTAAGACCTCTATGCCAGCAGAGGATAAAAGTCATGAGAACAGGAAGCGAGTGGGTTATTACAGGTAACAGTGAGTAGTGCGCTTTCATTTCTGCCCCTTGATTCCTGGACCTATAAATCCTGCCTACTGGAGAAACAGCACCATATATTGGATACTAATTCAGAGAATATACAGTTTTCTAAAGAACCTTGCCCCAGCCCTGCAAAGTACTGCCCACCTAGCTGGTGTTGTAACTAAATCTTCAAAAGGTCATTCAACTGTTCTATTAAGCAAGCTGCTTTAGAATAGTGGCAGATATAGTACATGCATGCATGCTAAGTCACTTCAGTCATGTCCAAATGTGTGCAACTCTATGGACTATAGCCTGCCAGGCTCCTTTGTCCATAAGATTCCCCAGGCAAGAATATTGGAATGGGTTGCCATGCCCTCCTCCAGGGGATCTTCCTGATCCAGGGATCGAACCTGTGTCTCTTATGTCTCCTGCACTGGCAGGCAGGTTCTTCACCACTAGCGCCATTTGGGAAACTTGGGGGATATGGTAAGACCACTGAATTCCATGAGCTTGGGCCCATTGTCACACTTCTTTTATTGTAAACATTGTTCCTTGATCAGAAGCAATACTCTGTGAAATACCTAAGGCATTCTATAAGTCTACAGATGGTAGTTTTGGAAAACACACTGCATGCAGGGAAGGCAAATCTATACCCAGAGTAAGTGTCTATTCCAATGAAGACAAATGCTGCCCCTTCCATGATGGGAGCAGTCCAACGTAATCAACCTGCCATCAATCAGTAGCTAGCTAATCATGCTAGAGAATGGTGCTGTATCAGGGGCCCAATGTTGGTCTCCACTGCTGGTAGACTGGGGACTCAGCAGTGGCTGCAGCCAGGTCAGCCTTGGTGAGTGGAAATCCATATTGCTGAGCCCACATGTAACCACTATCCTTGTCACCAAGGCCACTTTGTTCATGAACCTATGACATGAATATAGGCATGGGCAATGACAGAGATGGGCTGGGGAAAGATGCTGAATGGTAACCACAGAATGGGTCATTCAATCCACTTGATTATTAAAATCCTCCTCTTCTGAGGTAACATTTTGGTGAATATTCACACGCAACACAAATATTTTCACATCTTTTTCCCATTAAGAGAAGTCTATCTACAAACCTCTTCCCTAAGTTTCTTTGTCACCAATTTTCAACTATGCTCCTTCCAAGTCCCTGACCATTCATTCAAACCATTGGCTAACAGCCCATGAATTGAAGAAAAAGATCATTTGCTAGATAAATAGTTGTATACCAGATTCCAGGTGATGTGTTAATTTGCTCAAGCAATGAAACTATATTTGGTACAGCATCTACAACTGGAGTTACTGATTAAGCTTTTAATAATCCACTGTCATTCTCCAAGATCCATCTGTCTTCTGCACAGGCCAAATAGAATGGAAGGGGGATATGGAGGAAATCACAACCTCTGCATCTTTCAAGTCCTTGATGGTAGAACTAATCTGCAATCTCTCCAGAAATGTGGTATTATTTTTACTATTACTTTTGTAGGTAGAGGCAGTTCATTATAATGACTTCCACTTGGCCTTTACCACCACGAATAGCCCACACTGCACAGATCAAGGAATGAATGTACTGGTTGTTCCAGCTGCTATGTATGTCTATTCTAATTATGCTTTCTGGAATGGAGGAAATATTAATAACCACAGGATGGATTTGGGAAGCTACTGAGCTCATTGTGAGATAGACCTAAACTAAAACATCATTGATCAACTGACCTCAATAAACCTCTACTCTGACTGGAGGGCCAGTGGTGCTTCAGGTCTCCTAGAATCCGTGTTAGCTCAGATCCAGTGGCCAGTAGCCCCTGAAAGGTCTGATTATTTCCCTTTTCTCAATGTACAGTTACTCTGATAAAAGGCTGCAGGTCTCTTTGGGAGAAATATTAACAGCATAAATTTTCAGTAGTGTACTGAGATCCTTCTTCAAGCTTCTTTCGTGAAGTTCCAGAGTTAATCCAGAACAAGATGTATTGTCATTTTCGAAAGATTACCATGCTAGTTTTCTATAACTTAAAACATCCAGTAAGAAATGTGCCAAAGAAGTAAGACCACACGCATCTCAAGAAAGTCTTCGTTTCTAATCATAAACTTATCAAGATTCTACCAAGAGATAGCAATCAGGGCAAAGGAAATCTGTCTTCAATAACACAGTTAAGATTGTATATAAGAAATTAAAAAAGCAAAAACAATAAAACAACATTGTAAACCAACTATGTGCTGTGCTTAGTCGCTCAGTCATGCCCAACTCTTTCCAACCCCATGGACTGCAGCACACCAGGCTCTTCTCTCCTCCACTGTCTCCCAGAGTTTGCTCAGATTCATGCCCATTGAGTTGGTGATGCTCTCTACAGAGGAGGTAATTGAGAGGATGTGAGTGCTGGTTGACCTACGACCCGGCCCAGGCAATCAGAGGCTCCTTACCCGCCTCTGCTGTCACTGGGATGTACGTTCTATTCATGTGTTGCTGAGACTATCTGGACTATGTATGTGACTGACCCCCCCACTAAGGCCTCTATATAAATTTAAGATTCAGGTGGTAGATGCAGAGAACGACTCATCTTGCAACCACCCAAGACAAGCCTCATATATAAGTTCCTTTGCTTATTAAAACCACAACCTACCAATCTGGAGTGCGCTGCCTCTTTCTTTGGTCTCTCCTTGCCCTCTGTTATATGTGGACTGGTTTTGAATTCCAGCCAGAGAACTCCTAAGAACTGCAAACCAACAGTTGGCAAGCCAGCCAGAAGCCTGAAGGGTCTTGGGAAAGTAGTATACATAGGGGAAATCCCAAGTTAGCCAGTGGTGTCTCTGTGGACAGAGGTAGTGCAGGGTTAGATGCCTGTGGACTGCTACATGACTACAGGGACACCCCCACAAATGCTAGCTGGTTTAATGTGTTTGAGGAATCACATACAGGACTCTGCAGCAAAGAAAGGAAACAAACGGCTGCAACAGTAGGCCAGTCTCTACTGTGGGCACTTCATCTGGCCACTGATGGGCAATAAGAAGCTGAAGCTCATGTTATACACTTGGAAGAAGAGCTGAGGGTGGAGAAGGATGGGTGATTGTTCAGTACTCTGCAAGCTTTACAGCAGAGCAGGATAAGTTGGAGACAATAGCTGCCCATTTTGCAAAACTAGGAGAGCACAAGCTGCTGCAGATAAAGTTCTGATACAAAGCCTGAGACACTAAGACGTGGAATCCTTGGGAAAGTGAGGAGAACAAAGGGAGACGTGTTGCAGTGATTGACAAGGAAACAGACAAAACACCCTACACCATCAAACCCCTAATACAAATGAAAAATTCAGACAGTAATCACCAGATTTCTGATAATAGAGAAATATACCCCAAAACTTCTAAGAGAAAAACTTGCTTTTTTTCTCTGTCCATTGTAATTGTAAATCTCATAATGTCTTTGAAATGTAAATACCCCAGCAGCTAACTAAAATACTGCCCAGGATTGTTTGAGACTGAAGGGGGGAAAAGGTGACAGAAAGAGGCTTTTTAAAACAGACACTGCTATAAGAGCTCCCGTGCCCAAAATCTAGTCCATAGCCTCTATATGATTATTGTTGTTGTTGTTGTTCAGTAGCTAAGTTGTGCCCAACTCTTTGCAACCCCACAGACTGCAGCCATCAGGCTTCCCTTTCTTCAACTATCTCCTGGAGTTTGCTCAAACTCCTTTCCATTGAGTCAGTGATGCCATCCAACCATCTCATCCTCTGTTGCCCCCTTTTCCTACTGCCCTCAATCTTTCCCAGCATCAGGGTCTTTTCCAATGAATCATCTTTGCATCAGGTGGCCAAAGTATTGGAGCTTCAGCTTCAGCATCAGTCCTTAAAATGAACATTCAGGGTTGATTTCCTTTAGGATTAACTAGCTTGATCTTGCAATCCAAGGGGCTCTCAAGTCTTCAACACCACAATTTGAAAATGTCAATTCCTTGGCACTCAGCCCTATTTAGGGTCCAACTCTCACATCCATATATGACTACTGGGAAAACCATAGCTTTGACTATACGGACCTTTGTCGGCAAAGTATGTCTTTGCTTTTTAATACCCTGTCTAGGTTTATAGCTTTCCTTCCAAGGAGCAAGCACCTTTTAATTCCATGGCTGCAGTTGTCATCTGCAGTGATAATGGAGCCCAAGAAAATAGTCTGTCATGGCTTCCACTTTTTCCTCTATTTTCCATGAAGTGATAAGACTGGATGCCATGATCTCAGTTTTTTGAATGTTGAGTTTTAAGCCAGCTTTTTCACCCTCCTCTTTCACTTTCATCAAGAGGTTCTTTAGTTCCTTTTCACTTCCTGCCATTAGAGTGATATCATCTGCATATATGAGGTTGCTAATATTCCTCCCAGCAATCTAGATTCAAGCTTGTAATTCATCCAGTCCAGCATTTCACATGATGTACTCTGCATATAAGTTAAATAAACAGGGTGACAATATACAGCCTTGACAAACTCCTTTCCCAATTTGGAACCAGTCAGTTGTTCCACATAAGGTTCAAGCTCTTGTTTCTTGACCTGCATACCGGTTTCTCAGGAGACAGGTAAGGTGGTCTGGTATTCCCATCTCTTTAAGAATGTTCCCAGTTTGTTGTGATCCACACAATCAAAGATTTTTGTGCAGTCAATGAACCAGAAGTAGATGTTTTTCCGGAAATCCCTTGTTTTCTCTATGATCCAACAAATGTTGACAATTTGATCTCTGGTTCCTCTGCCTTTTCTAAATCCAGCTGGTACATCTGGAAGTTCTCAGTTCATGTACTGCTGAAACCTAGGCTGAAAGATTTTGAACATAGCTTACTAGACTGTGAAACGAGTGTAATTGTTTGGTAGTTTGAACAATTTGCCTCATCTTCCGGTGTCATATCTTTTTGTCTTTTCATACTGTTCATGGGGTTCCTGTGGCAAGAATACTGGAGTGGTTTGCCATTCCCTCCTCCAGTGGAACACATTTTGTCAGAACTCTCCATTATGACCCATCCGTCTTACGTGGCCCTGCACCCAAGCTCATAGCTTCACTGAATTAAGCAAGCCCCTTCCACCGTGACAAGGCTGTGATCCATGAAAGGGATATTATTACTGGTCAAGAGAAAATACAAATCTTAAAAGTTCTCTCCACATATATTAGAAACATGGCCATTTGAATGGTTAGTCTCAACTTGTTTTGTCTACCAAAGACACATTTGAATTCTACTATTATTTATAAGGGCTTCCCAGGAAGTACTAGCAATAAAGAATCTTCCTGAGAATGCAGGAGACATGGGTTCAATCCCTGGGTCAGGAAGATTCCCTGGAGTAGGAAATGACAACGCACTCAAATATTCTTGCCTGGGAACTTCCATGAACAGAGGAGCCTGGTGGGCTATAGTCCATAGGGTCCCAAAGAGTCAGAAATGACTGAAGCAACTTAGCATGCATGCATTATTTGTAAACTAGTGAGTTTTGTATTGTTGTACCTGATTCATGGCTAAGATTTTGGAATGGAACCTATATATGGTCTCTATTTGTGTCTGTCTGCATGCTTTTATATGTCTATATTTACATATAAATGATACTTTTCTACATCTGAATAATATTGTCAAAATTAATTTATAAAAGAGCTCTATTTAATTGGCTTAAAGAAAAAAGCTTTAATACCAATAGTGTACATGCTGCTAAGTCACTTCAGTCGTGTCCGACTCTGTGCAACCCATAGACGGCAGCCCACCAGGCTCCCCCGTCCCTGGGATTCTCCAGGCAAGAACACTGGAGTGGGTTGCCATTTCCTTCTCTGGTGCAAGAAAGTGAAAAGTGAAAGGAAACCATTCAGTCGTGTCCAACTCCAAGCGACCCCATGGACTGCAGCCTACCAGGCTCCTCCCATGGGATTCTCCAGGCAAGCGTACTGCAGTGGGCTGCCATTCCCTTCTCCAAAGAGATCTCTAGTCTTTCCATTCTATTGTTTTCCTCTATTTCTTTGCACTGATCGCAAGGAAGGCTTTCTTATCTCTCCTTGCTATTGGCTGGAACTCTGCATTCAGATGCTTATATCTTTCCTTTTCTCCTTTGCTTTTTGATTCCCATCTTTTCACAGCTATTTGTAAGGCCTCCTCAGACAGCCATTTTGCTTTTTTGCATTTCTTTTCTTGGGGATGGTCTAGATTCCTGTCTCCTGTACAATGTCAGTTGTACATTGGAGACGACTGTACTGCATCCTGTACTTGGCAATTTAGACAGTTCAAAATGGTGTGGGAAACTCAGGAATGAGCAATCTTGTTTCTATCAAAAGCCACAAAACTTGGGGAAAAGACAGGCATCAAGTTAAGAACTTTAGAAACATTTAATGTGTGTGTTTATGTAGAAACGCACGTTTTGTAAAGTAAGAGAAACAAACATACTAACATATTAACAAGGATCTTTTCTCCAATTTAATAAATGGACATTCACCCGATTTATTTGAACATGTTCCAACTTCAATCCAAGTATTGAGGAGGAATTCTCTATACACAATGAAAGAACACCCAACTTGTTGACTGTGAACAATAATAGGCAAAGTTGAAATAACCCACGTTCTGCAATTTCTCTCCTGGCACCCTTAGCTCAATACCATATATTATTTCATTCAAAGCACTCATTTTGATTTCCCCAAACGTCAGTATAGGAATGAACCTGAGGCAGGTTTGAAGCCTGGGTCTGCTGAACAATGCTATTACCTAGGAAATGTCTTTCAACTCATCCAGTCCCACAAAGAACACTCAAGAATGTTCTGGGGTTACCTGTTCCAATTACTTGCTCCCACTAAAAGCTGGCGAGCTGATCCAAAGGTCCTGGGTCAGAGAAAGGAGGGTGTCATCAGCAGACAAGTCCTTGTAAGGATCTAAGAATCCTTACTTCTATTTGCAAGTGTGCTGTGTTGATTGCTGAAATTCCATATCCTTGCTATTACAGAAACTTTACACTCTCAGACTGTCAGGAGACTCTATCAGTGGCATCCCTATCCTGATATGACAACCAAGCCAACTATCCCCAACATCACTTCATATCACCAAAGCTAACTCTTTCTCATCTAGGTGCTCTCCCTAGAATGAGTGAAATTCAAAAAGATGCAGTCTCACTGCCAACAAAATGTCTAGCCTATATGGGCATGTTTGAAGAGAGGACAGAGACAGCTCACCATGCCACCATTATGAAAGCCCCAGGAGCCCACAATGAGAGATGCAAATTCATGTGAAACAAATAGATCGTCTTTCTCGGACTTTCGTTCTAGGGTCACTTACAAATGAAATTTGGAATAGAAGTAACACTTGTGGATCATCTATTCGGCGTCATGCATTGTGCTAGCTACTTAAATCTCTCATTTAATCCTAATAGCCGTTCAAAGTATTTTTGTTATCAGTGCCTTTTCACAAATGATTTTCACAAAGATGCTGAAGTGAAGTCAAGTGACTCAGTCGTGTCCGACTCTTTGCGACCCCATGGACTGTAGCCTACCGGGCTCCTCCGTCCATGGGATTTTCCAGGCAAGAGTACTGGAGTGGGTTGCCGTTTCCTTCTCCAGATCACAGAGATGTTAGGTGACTTAATTTCAAAGTCTGAAAGCTACTACGTGAAAGAGGCAAAAGTTAAACCCAAATCAGCACATAAATCTTTATGACTTATTTCTTACAACCCTATTTGCTGTCCAAAGGAGTCATACTGACTTAAAATGATACCAGAACCAAAGATATTCCTCCTTCATTTTTTTGGTGAGAAAACTGGGTAGTTTTAATACCCGGCAGGGACTAACATGCCTGGAACCAAATTCCTATATGAAACCAATACCCATTTCCATATACCCAATCTCACAGTCTATAACAAATCTCTCTTTACCAGTTAGACTGTGTGTAGTCAGTGGAATGAAGAAAAAGTTTCCTTGAACTATTGCTTTGTTCTTGATAAGATTATGAAAGGTATTTTTTACCTTTTAAGTAATCTGCCTAGAAAACAAAGACTCTGTTTCATCACAATAATTTCTGTGCTTCACACTGTCTTTATCAGTTCTTTCATTACTTAAGAAAACTGTTGATTAAAGGAGCTAAGTTTTTTTAAAAGTTTGTCTATTTATTTTGGCTGTGGTGGGTCTTCATTGGTTTTGTTTTTTTGCATGGGCTTTCTCTAGTTTTGATGATTGGGGGCTCCTCTTCATTGGGGTGCACAGGTTTCTCATTGTGGTGGCTTCTCTTGTTGCAGGGCACAGGCTCTAGGCTGAGGGCTCCAGTAATTGCAGCATGTGGGCTCAGTACTTGTGGTGCACAGGCTTAGTTGCTCAGCGGCAGGTGTAATCTTCCTGGATTACAAACCTGTGTCTCCTGAATTGGCAGGTAGACTCTCATCCACTGTGAGACCAGGGAATTCCAAGAGCTAAGACTTTTGATAACAGTGTAACTTAGAATGTATATTGCAAGGATGGGGAAGAGGTGAGGAGTCTTGAATTGCCCAGGTCTAGCGCATGCGCCAACCAGTGGTCATGTCCTCTCAAAGACCTCCTTCAACAAAAATTACAGTTATTTTAAAACTGATGTTATTGAAATAACCAAATTCTGTTGTCAATTGCATTATAATGAACTCTCATCAGATGTTTAACCTTGGCATTTTCAAAGTCTTTTTCCATTTAGAGACAGTTATTTTCTTCACTCTGATACTTTTGTAAAGATATTTCTGCAAAAGTGTTTCCTATTCAAGGAAATACATAGAAAAAGGCTAACAAGTACGGGCTTCTGATAAACAAGATTATACCACTGAACTGAGTAAGAATTTACAGAACTCTAAGGAAAAAACGTCTATGAAGACATACAAGACCTTTTAGAACTAACACCCCAAAAAGATGTTCTTTTCATTATACAAGATTGGAATGCAAAAGTAGAAAGTCAAGAAATACCTGGAATAAGAGGCAAATTTGGGCTTGGAGTACAGAATGAAGTAGGGCAAAGGCTAATAGAGTTTAGCCAAGACAATGCACTGGTCACAGCAAACACCCTCTTCCAAAAACTCAAGAGAAGACTCTACACATGGACAAAACAAGATGGCCAACACCAAAATCAGATTGATTATATTCTTTGCAGCCAAAGATGGAGAAGCTCTATACACTCAGCAAAAACAAGACTAGGAGTTGACTGTGGCTCAGATCACGAACTCATGATTGCCAAATTCAGAATTAAATTGAAGAAAGCAGGGAAAACCACTAGACCATTCAGGTATGACCTAAATCAAATCCCTTATGATTATACAGTGGAAGTGAGAAATAGATTTAAGGGACTAGACCTGAAAAACAAAGTACCTGATGAACTATGGACGGAGGTTCGTGACTCTGTACAGGAGACAGGGATCAGGACCATACCCCAAGAAAAGAAATACAAAAGGGCAAAAGGGCTGTCTTAGGAGGCCTTATAAATAGCTGTGAAAAGAAGGGAAGTGAAAAGCAAAGTAGAAAAGGAAAGATATAACCATCTGAATGCAGAGTTCCAAAGAATAGCAAGGAGAGATAAGAAAGCCTTCCTCAGCAATTAGTGCAAAGAAATAGAGGAAAACAATAGAATGGGAAAGACTAGAGATCTCTTCAAGAAAATTAGAGATACCAAGGGAACATTTCACACAAAGATGAGCTCAATAAAGTACAGAAATGTTATGGACCTAACAGAAGCAGAAGATATTAAGAAGAGGTGGCAAGAATACACAGAAGAACTATACAAAAAAGATCTTCACAACACAGATAATCACGATGGTGTGAGCACTCACCTAGAGCCAGACATCCTGGAATGTGAAGTCAAGTGGGCCTTAGGAAGCATCACGACGAGCAAAGCTAATGGAGGTGATGGAATCCCAGTTGAGCTATTTCAAATCCTAAAAGATGATGGTGTTAAAGTGTTCACTCAATATGTCAGCAAATTTGGAAAACTCAGCAGTGGCCACAGGACTGGAAAAGGTCAGTTTTCATTCCAATCCCAAAGAAAGGCAATGCCAAAGAATGCTCAAACTACCACACAATTGCACTCATCTCACAAGCTAGTACAGTCATGTTCAAAATTCTCCAAGCCAGGCTTCAGCAATACGTGAACCATGAACTTCGAAATGTTCAAGCTGGTTTAAGGAAAGGCAGAGGAACCAGAGATCAAATTGCCATCTGCTAGATCATCGAAAAAGCAAGAGAGTTCCAGAAAAACATCTACTTCTGTTTTATTGACTATGCCAAAGCGTTTGACTGTGTGGATCACAATAAACTCTGGATAATTCTGAAAGAGATGGGAATACCAGACCACCTGACCTGCCTCTTGAGAAACCTGTATGAAGGTCAGGAAGCAACAGTTAGAACTGGACATGGAACAACAGACTGGTTCAAAACAGGAAAAGGAGTACATCAAGGCTGCATATTGTCACCCTACTTATTTAACTTATATGTAGAGTACATCATGAGAAATGCAGGGCTGGAAGAAGCACAAGCTGGAATCAAGACTGCTGGGAGATATAGCAATAACCTCAGACATACAGATGACACCACCCTTATGGCAGAAAGTGAGGAAGAACTAAAGAGTCTCATGATGAAAGTGAAAGAGGAGAGTGAAAATGTTGACTTAAAACTCAACATACAGAAAACTAAGATCATGGCATCCGGTCCCATCACTTCACGGCAAATAGATGGGGGAAACAGTGCAGACTTTATTTTTCTGGGCTCCAAAATCACTGCAGATGATGACTGCAGCCATGAAATTAAAAGACGCTTACTCCTTGGAAGGAAAGTTTATGACCAACCTACAAAGCATATTAAAAAGCAGACACATTACTTTGTCAACAAAGGTCTGCCTAGTCAAGGCTACAGTTTTTTCAGTAGTCATGTATGCATGTGAGAAATGGACTATAAAGAAAGCTGAGTAGTGAAGAATTGATGCTTTTGAACTGTGGTGTTGGAGAAGACTCTTGAGAGTCCCTTGGACTGCAAGGAGATCCAACCAGTCCATCTTTAAGGAGATCAGTCCTCAGTGTTCATTGGAAGGACTGATGTTGAAGCTGAAACTCCAATACTTTGGCCACCTTATGCAAAGAGCTCACTCATTTGAAAAGACCTCTATCCTGGGAAGGAGGGCAGGAGGAGAAGGGGACGACAGAGAATGAGATGGTTGGATGGCATCACCAACTCAATGGACATGAGTTTGGATGAACTCCAGGAATTGGTAATGGACAGGGAGGTCCATTACCCCCTGTGTTTCATGGGGTCACAAAGAGTCAGACACGACTGAACAACTGAACTGCGGTGAACTAAAGGAAAAAACTGATGAATTTATAAAACTGCCAACCAAAGATCAACATCAACAAGAATTAATTACACTGGATGATTTTGGACTCTGACTTCAGTTCAGTTCATGTCTGACTCTTGGCAGAATTCTAACCAGTGGATGAAGATCTTGGACCGGGAGCTAAGCCTATCAGGAGTACTAGAGCCCTAATCAGGAGAATGTGCAAGAATTAAAGAGTTAGGAACGAGGTCTGAAGTCCAGATTGACAGTCTCATCATCTCCAGACAGTGGTCACTCTCCAAGAATGGATGGAACATATGTTTACCATGAGGCCAGGACACTCCTTGGAAGAGATTAAGCCCTGAGCCTTTGGAGTGGGAACACTGACTCCAAGAACCTAGAAGACCAGAGAACTAACCCTAGGGAGTATCAAATAGTGAAAACTCATACAAAGGAAGCCACTTGAATACAAGACCCGGTATCACCCAAGGACCAGTAGCACCCTGAGCAGGATGCCTTATCTAAACAATAAACAAAACTACAAACCCAGTCATCAACAGACTACCACCTCACTCAGCCTTGCCCATCAGAGGAAAAACAAACAAACAAGCAAAAACTTAACACAAATCTCACTCTATGTGAAGCTTACACAAACAACTGGACCAACCTTAGGAGGGTAGAAACCAAACGGAAGAAATAATTCAACCTTCTTCAAGGAAAGAATTCAACTTTCCTCGAAGCCTGGGAAAAGGAGACCTCAAACACAATAAGTTAAAAAAGTAATGAAAAGGCAGAGAAATACTACACAAATGAAGGAACAAATTAGAAATGAAGAAATCCAAAAAAATGAAGAGGAAATAGGCAAACTCCTGAAAAAATATTCAGAAGAGTGATAGTAAAGATGATCAAAAACATTGAAAACAAAACAGAGAAAATGCAAGAATCAATTAATAAAGACTTAGAAAAATTAAAAATAAACATACAAAAACAAACAACACAATTACTGAAATTAACAACACACTAGAAGGAATCAATAGCAGAATATCTGAAGCAGAAGAATGAATCGGTGAGCTGAAAGATAAGATGGTGGAAATAACTGCTGAAGAGCAGGATATAGTAAAAAGAATGACAAGAGCTGAGGATAGCCTCAGAGACTTCTGGGACAATATCAAACACACCAACATTCAAATTATAGGGGTCCCAGAAGAAGAAGAGAAAAAGAAAGGGTATGAGAAAATTTTTGAAGAGATTATAGTTGAAAATTTCCCCAACATGGAAAAGGAAATTGTCGATCAAGTCCAAGAGGCACAAAGAGTCCCATACAGGATAAACCCAAAGAGAAACATGCAAGACACATACTAATCAAACTAACAAAGACTAAACACAAAGAAAGAATATGAAAAGCAGCAAGGGAGAAACAAGTAACATACAAGGGAAACCTCATATACTTAAGAGCTTATCTTTCAGTAGAAATTCTGCAGGCCAGAAGGGAATGGCAGGATATATTTAAAGTACTGAAAGGGAAAAATCTACAACCAAGATTACTGTACGGAGCAAGGATCTCATTCAAATTTGATGGAGAAATAAAAAGCTTTTCAGAGAAGCAAAAGTTAAGAAAGTTCAGTACCACTAAACCAGCTTTACAAAAATGTTAAAGGGACTTATACACTCAAGAAATACAAGAGAAGAAAAAAGATCTATAAAATCAACCCCAAACAATTAAGAAAATGGCAACAGGAATATATATATCAATAATTAAAGGTAAATGGATTAAATGTCCCAACCAAAACACACAGACTGGCTGAATGGATACAAAAACAAGACCTATATATATGCTGTCTACAAGAAACCAATTTCAGACATCAAGACACATATAGACTGAAAGTGAGAGGATGAAAAAATATATTCCATGCAAATGGGAAGCAAAAGACAGCTGGAGTAGCAATCCTAATATCAGACAAAATAGACTTTAAAATAAAGAAGATTACAAGAGATCAGGAAGGACACTACATAATGATCAAGAGATCAATCCAAGAGGAAGACATACAAATTGTTGGCAGAGACTGGCACCATGAGTTTCTACAGGTTTAGCCCACCTTTGCCTCTGTGGTCTGGTGGCTACAACCAGCATTTCCCTCACAGGAACTCTAGTAGCTTTATATTTCTATTTGTCATTGATAATTTGCTGAGGATACTAACAGTGCTGCTTCTCTTCTATGTCCCTACTTCCAGAAAGCTAGATTCTTCCCCAAGAAAAGATTTCATATTTCAGTGGACATGCAAAACACCTCCAGTGTTCTGGTGTAACATGTGGCAGGCAATGAACTGGCCAGAGGTATGGGCCAGCCCAAGACCTAACCTGTCAGCAATGGGCAACAGTTTCAGCTACAAGAGATGTAAATAAATGAGCAACAACAGCAGTATTATAAAATGGGATATAGCCACAGAACAGCAAGAAGGAAAATGACTATGAAGACTTTCCCAATCTTCTTTTCCAGTTGTGTATTTTGAAAAGAAGGAAAAACAAATTCTTTCCTCTTTATTTTGTAGGAAATAAGAATGACTCATTTTTCATGAGTTTTCACTCCAACTTAACACTGCAGGCACTCCATATCTTTAAGCAGCTTTGGGAGGGATTGGGGGCAGGAGGAGACAGGGACGACAGAGAATGAAATGGATGGATGGCATCACCAACTCGATGGACATGAGTTTGAGTGAACTCCGGGAGTTGGTGATGGACAGGGAGGCCTGGCGTGCTGTGATTCATGGGGTCACGAAGAGTCGGACACGACTGAGCGACTGAACTGAACTGAACTGAAAAATCCTGTCTCATAGTTTTACTTCAACCACTTGATTATCTTCCTATACTAGTTCCAGACCTTGGCTGCGTACCCAATCAACCCCTCCTCTACCCAATTACATGCAATTAACTATCTACATGTAACATTCAAATTCTTTGAGTAAAATCATTCTATGTAAGAACAGTACTTCATACAGTGAGATGATAAAGGTGAACAATACAGTTGGTCTTATTTTGTTTTTGAACAAAAGGATATTTTCTTAAAGTCATTGCCTGGGAGTATATGTGGAAAGTCATTCTGAGTTGTCAAAAGATATATTTCCCCTGCACTCACCTTCCCATTATCCTCCAAGTATAGTTGACACCAATCTGCTACTCCATTTATCTCTAGATTTTTCCCTCAGAGCAGCTACAGTATGAGGATTCCAATCACAGCATGGATGAAGGCATCATCAGCATAAACTAAGAACAGTAATGTAAAATAGTCAATCTCCACAGAAAGATTAGACACTGGTTGATATTAACATTATAGGTCCCAAATAGCCAACCATAAATAAAGGTTTCAAGTTCCAAGATTCAGAAATTGCAATCTCCTTGACGGAACACCCAGCTGTGGACAGAGTTGGGAGTTAATTTCCTATAATCACGGGGCTTCCCTGGTGGCTCAGATGGTAAAGAATCTGTTTGCAATGCGGGAGACTCAGGTTCGATCCCTGGATAAGGAAGATCTCCTGCAGAAGAGAATGCATACCCACTTGACTATTCTTGCCTGGAGAATCCCATGGACTGAGGAACCTAGCAGGCTATGTCCATGGGCTTACAAAGAGTCACACATGACTGAGCAGCTAACACTTTCACTTTTCATATTCGAGACCTATCTTTATCTTCCTCCTCATTATCTCAATAAGCAGATACTTAGTACTATATTGACTGAGGTACTTACAAACATGTTCCTCAGGGCTAAGATATTATTATTAATAATACAAATATTTAAAAGATACATAGAAACACCACAAAACTTTGAATATTTTGATTATTTATACTATGCACATACCAAAGGCCAGTGCATTTTAGGTAATAACCGCACAGCAGTGTTCAAAAGATAGTAGATAGGAAGGCATTTGCTATGCTGTGCTCAGTCATGTCCAACTCTTTGTGACCTTTGGACTCTAGCCTCTGGGCTTCTCTGTCCATGGAATTCTCCAGGTAAGAATACTGGAGTGGGTTGCCATTTCCTCCTCTGGGGGATCTTCCTGAACCAGGGATTGAATCTGCATCTCCTGCAGCTCTTGCATTGAAGGCAGATTCTTTACTGCTGAGCCATCAAGAAGCATTAGCACTCCTTAAATCACTCTGGGCAGAGTTTAAAAAGTTATTTGAATGACGGTCTCTTGAAGAAAATTATGAGAAAACATGTCAGGCATCAGAGTCGTGGGAGAAGGCTCATGGGTATAAAAAATGCCTGGTGGCTCAGAGGTTGAAGCATCTGCCTGCAATGTGGGAGACCTGGGTTCGATCCCTGGGTCAGGAAGATACCCTGGAGAAGGAAATGGCAACCCACTCCAGTATTCTTGCCTGGAGAATCCCATGGATGGAGGATCCTGGTGGACTACAGTCCATGGGGTGGCAAAGAGTCGGACACGACTGAGTGACTTCACTTTCACTTTCACTTTCATTAGGGGGTGCTGACATTCAGTAGGAGGACTTTAGACTTCATCCACAATGAAACAGGAAGAGTCTTCAGGAAGAGAATCGCATGATCGAAAGGAAGACAATTTCTTCCTACATTTTAAAGAGCTCACCTGACAAGGGGACATTAAATTTCCTAGGAAGGTGATAAAGAATTTTTATTCTATTAACAAAAAGAGATTTGGAGTTCATTGCACTTTAATACGAATATATCGTATTTGAACAACATAATTTTCTCATGGCCTTGAAGAATAACACAAATAAAGACTCAAGAGTGGACCAAACCTGAATAGGGGTCTGGGGAAGAGGCTGCTACTTCAAACTCATGGTCCCTAGAATCATCACCTGCATAAAGAACTCCCACCCAGTGCTTCTCCAGTACAGGGCAGTGACATCACTCACAGCCTCTCAGTGATGATCTCAAAGGAGAAGATGTACTGGGTCCCATCAAAATCATCCCTAAGGAAAGAAATATAATAAGTGGAAAGCTGAATAACAAAGGCATAAAATTTAAAAAGTGAGAGCTCACAGCTATTCATGACATTATAGTTGCTAGTTCAGACAATAAACTAAGAACAATAGCTAAGATGTGAATGCTTACTATGTGTGAGGCACTATGCAGATACAGTGTTCCAAATCACTTAATCATCATCCCAACAATCTCATAGGTTATTACAACCACATTACAGATGAGGAAACTGAGGTTCACAGATACACAGCTAGAAAGTGATAGAGCTAGCATTTGAACCTAAGGTATCTCTTAGTTTGTGCTCTTAAATTGCCTCCAAGTTTCCAGTAAACTATCACTCGAAAGAATTGGATCATGACCCTTCCAGCTTTACCTTTTTCTTTTGCTCTTGTTAACCACCTCCTATACATACATACCTCTCCAAATGGATTTCCACTGGTTCTACTACAGTCATCTAGAGCTTTCGTATTCTGGAAGACATTTTAATTTACTGGCTCTCCTTGGTGAAATGGCTGGTTCTCCCATGGCTGTGGCGGGAAACATACAAAACGAGTAAACTATAGTGCCAGAAAGTAAGGAAGTGCTCAAAAAACAAAACAATGAGGACATGCCTAAGGGACATCGGGACCGATGTGAAAGAATGGCATTGAAACATGTATGTGATCATATGTGAAACGAATTGCCAGTCCAGGTTCGCTGCATGATACAGGATGCTCGGGGCTGGTGTACTGGGATGACCCAGAGGGATGGGATGGGAGGGAGGTGGGAGGGGGGTTCAAGATGGGGAACACATGTACACCCTGGGCGGATTCATGTCAATGTATGGCAAAACCAATACAATATTGTAAAGTAATTAGCCTCCAATTAAAATAAATAAATTTAAAAAAAGAGTTTCTAATGAACAAAGCTGGAACAAGCTGAAAAATGAAATAAACAATTCTTCCTTATAGAAGAATGCAAAATAATTTGTGAAGATTCTCACCCTCCAGGAAGTGAAGTTTAATCTTCCCCGACCTTTCTTGAAGTGAGTTGGATTTAGTGACTAACTTCCAAAGAATAAAGTATAGAAAGGGGGGAAAATAACTTTATAGAGGAGAAACCTGGCAAAGGTTGGTCAACTGATAAAGGCTTTGATATGGTATGAGGAGAATGACATTTTACCTTTGTGGTCTTCCTCCCAAATACCCATAACTCCAGTCTAATCATGAGGAAAACATCAGACAAACTGCAATTGAGGTACAGTCTACAAAATACCTGACTAGTACTCTTAAATACTGTCAAGGTCATCAAAACAAAGAAATTCTGAGAAACTTTCATAGTCAACAGGAACCAAAGGAGATATGGGAACAATGTAATGTGGTGTCCTGGATTGAATCCTAGAACAGAAAAAGACAGTAAGGAAAAACTGAATAATGTATGGATTTTAGCTCATCAGTATAGGTTCACTGACTATAGCAAGCGTACCACACTAATGGAACATGTTGACAAAAGGGGTAACTGTGTGCAGGGTAGGGAGTGGGTGGATATGGGAACTCTCTACTAATTTTGCAACTCTTTGATAAATATGAAATTATCCTAAAGTACAAAGTTTATTTAAAAAAAAACACAAAACTGTGGAAAAGAAATAGAATCAAAGCCCACTTCTGTTCTCATTAATTGTGAACTTTGTACAAGTCACTGTCTAAACACTGGCATCTCTATTTATAAAACAGAATACTTTTTTTAGTGACATCTACAGGTTGGCAAACTAGGAAGCTCCAGACTCTCCTTCTCCCACCCTCATTAACATTCTTTTAAAAACCAACTAGAAATTGGATAAAATAACTTTGTTGGAAGTCTGGAAAACAGTCTATAGCAACCAAGCAAAAGATTAATCAAGATAAAGCCACATAGGGAAAGCTAAGAAATTCCATGGTATTTTCACTTACTTGTACCCCACCTCCCCTTCCCCTGTAGTGCACTGAAGCCCAGTATGGGGGACGCAGTGGCCCAGTGTCAATTCCTTCCTTCTAACTGGAAAAAGGAAGGCAGATCTTTTTTGCAATGTTCTAATCTGTCGAGGGACTGCTTGAGGTACTGGTCTTAAGAGTTTAAAAAGAGAAAAGCAGTATGGCTCAGATATTAGACTAGGAAAAGCCACAGGAAATCCCTCAAGAAAGCTGCAGAGGTACTACAGTCTGGGGTAAGAGACTAGAGGTAGAGGAGCACAACAGAACATCAATGGTCCCTAGAAGCAGCAGTAATGAGAGTCTTTGGGAATTAAAAACACTTAAAAACAGATGTGTATTTAAGGGAATTGGAAAAAGCACACACAAAAACAAAAGAAAAAGCACACAAAGTTGCCAAAGCAAGTTGTATACCTAGAAAAGGTCCAAGAAGACTTTAAGCCTTCACATGAGGCTGATTCCAAGGCCTCCATTCCGTTCCGTCACTCAGTCATGTCCGACTCTTTGCGACCCCATGGACTGTAGCCTAACCAGGCTTCTCCATCCATGGGATTCTCCAGGCAAGAATACTGGAGTGGGCTACCGTTTCCTTCTCCAGGGGATCTTCCCGACCCAGGGATCGAACCCGGGTCTCCCGCACTGGAGGCAGACGCATGAACCTCTGAGCCACCAGGGAAGCCCCCCCAGTGCATTCATATATGCTCAGTTGCTAAGTCATGTCGAACTCTTTGCAACCTTATGGACCACAAGACTCCTCTGCCCATGGGATTTTCTAGGCAAAAACACTAGAGTGGGTTGCCATCTCCTTCTCTACAGAATCTTCTTGACCCAGGGATCAAACCCATGGCTCCTGCATCTCCTGCATTGATGGGCAGGTTCTTTATTGCTGAATGACCTGGGAAGCCCTCCAAGGCTCAGAGCCTCACTAGTTAGCAAATGTCATCCCCAGCACAGAGCCTATCTGCAAGGCTGCTTTTTAAAAAAAACAAAAACTAATTTTCCATTTTAAAAAAATCACAAAGCATACAAAGAAATAGGAAAAAATGCCACATTCAAAGGAAAAAAATAAAGTGGCAGACACTGTCCCTGAAAATAGGCACAGAAGTACCAGACAAAGACTAAAACAACTATCCTAAATATGCTCAAAGAACTAAGGGAAAACACAAAGAACCAAAGGAATCAGGAAAGGGATATATTTTTTAAATGAGAATATCAACAAAGAGATTAAAAATTATAAAAAGGAACAAAAAAGAAATTCTAGAGTTGAAAATACAGGAGTTCAACAAAAATATCCACTAAAGGGGCTCAACAGTAGACTGAAACAGGAAGAAAGAATCAGTGACACTAAAGATATCATATGAAATTATCAAGTCTGAGGGGCAAAAACAAATGAAGAAAAGTCAACAGAGATTAAAAGACTTATGGGACATCATCAAGTAACATATGCATTATGACAGTCCCAGAGACTGAAAGAAAAAAGGAGTAGAGAGGTTATTTGAAGAAATAATGGCTGAAACCTTCCCAAATTTGAGGGAAAATATGGATTCATAAGTTCAAGAATCTCAATTAACTCTAAGTAAGATTAACTTAAGAGGCTTACACCAGGATACATTATAATCAAACTGACAACAGCTAAAGTGAGAATCCTGAAAGGAGCAAGGAAAAGTGATTCATGTGCAAGTGATCCTCAATAAGATGATCAACAAATTTCTAAGTGAAAACCTCAGAGTCCAGAAGTGGCATAACATATTTATAAGGCTGAAAGAATAAATGTTAACTGAGACTTCTGTATTATATCTGACTAAAATGTCCTTCAGGAGAAAGCAATGGCACCCCACTCTAGTACTCCTGCCTGGAAAATCCCATGGACAGAGGAGCCTGGTAGGCTGCAGTCCATGGGGTCGCGAAGAGTCGGACATGAATGAGCGACTTCACTTTCTCTTTTCACTTTCATGCATTGGAGAAGGAAATGGCGACCCACTCCAGTATTCTTGCCTGGAGAATTCCAGGGACGGTGGAGCCTGGTGGGCTGCTGTCTATGGGGTCGCACAGAGTCGGACATGACTGAAGTGACTTAGCAGCAGCAGCAAATTGTCCTTCAGAAATGAAGGAGGAATTAAAATAGTCTCAGATAAACAATGCTCAATATCAAAAAGGAAATTTTAGCCACAGAAAGTAGACAAGAAAATTAAATAAAAGGCATCCAAATTGGAAAGGAAGAAGTAAAATTATCTGTTTGAAGATCACATGATCTTGTATGTAGAACATCCTAAATATTCCTCCCCCCAAAAAAGCTCATTAGAACTAATAAACGAATTCGGTAAATTTGCAGGGTACAAAATAACATACAAATGTATAGTTGCATTTCTATACACCAATAATGAACAATCTGTAAAGGGAATTAAGAAAATAGTTCCATTTCTAATAGTATCAAAAAGAGTAAGTATAGGCAACAAAACCAAAAATAAACAAGTGGGACTACACCTAACCAAAAAGCTTCTGTACAGCAAAGGAAAGTATCAACAAAAGAAAAAGGTAACCTACCACATGGGAAATATGTCCGATAATATTTTAATATTTGATTAATATTTAATTTAATATCTGCAGATAATATGTCTGATAAGGGGTTAGTATCCAAAATATATCAAGAGCAAAGAGCAAAAAAAACACTCAAAGGGGAAAAAGCAAACAATCTGCTTTTAAAATGGGCAGAGGATCTAAATAGACTTTTATCTGAAGAAAACAAAAACATGGTCAACAGATACATGAAAAGGTGCTCAACACCACTAGTCTTCTGGGAAATGCAAATTAAAACCACAATGAAATATCACCTCAGATCTGTCAGAAAGGCTGTTTTCAAAAAGGCAAGAGATAACAAGTATTGGTGAGGGGGTAAAGAAAAGGGAATTGTTGTGCACTGTTGGTGGAAATGTAAATTAATATGGCCACTATGAAAAACAGCATACAGGGTCTTCAAAAAATTAAATGCAGAACTGCTACATGATCTAGCAATTCCAATTCTGGGTATTTATCTGAAGGAAACAGAAACACTAAGTTGAAAATAATTATGTGACTCCAATGTGGACTGCAGCATTACTTACAATAGCCAAGATATGGAAACAGCCTAAGTGCCCATGTATGGATAACTAGAAAGAAAATGTAATACACATATACAATGGAATATTTCTGTTGTTTAGTCACTAAGTTGTACCCAACTCTTTGTGACCCCATGAACTATAGCCTGCCAGGCTCCTCTGTCCATGGGATTTTCCAGGCAAGAATACTGGAGTAGGTTGCCATTTCATTCTCCAGGGGATCTTCCCAACCCAGGGATCAAACCAACATCTCCTGCATTGGCAGGTGAATTCTTTTACCTTTGAGCCACCATTCAGTCACAAAAACAAGGTAATATTACCATTTGTGACTACATGGATTGACCTTGAGGGCACTATGTTAAGTGAATTAAGTCACAGAAATACCATGTGAGGTCTCTTATATGTGAAGTCTTATAAAAAAAAAAACCCCTCACAGTTATAATAGACTGGTGGTTGCCAGAGGCCAGGATTGGGGAGTGGGTGAAAAGGGTGAAGGTGGTTAAAAGATACAAACTTCCAGTTATAAAATAAATAAGATCTGGGATGCAATGTACAGCATGGCATGGTGAATATACTTAGCAATACTTCACTGTGTACTTCAAAGTTGCTAAGAGAGTAGATCTTAAAAGCTCCAGAAGAAGACAAAAAAAAAGGCCCTGAGAAAATACTTGAGGATATAATAGCTGAAAATTTCCCTAAAAGGGGGGAGGAAATAGCTACCCAAGTTCAAGAAACCCAGAGAGTCCCAAACAGATTAAACCCAACGCAAAACACCCCAGTTCAGTTCAGTTCAGTCGCTCAGTTGTGTCTGACTCTTTGCGACCCCATGAATCACAGCATGCCAGGCCTCCCTGTCCATCACCAACTCCCGGAGTTCACTCAAACTCACGTCCATCGAGTCCATGATGCCATCCAGCCATCTCATTCTCTGTCGTCCCCTTTGCCTCCTGCCCCCAATCCCTCCCAGCATCAGTCTTTTCCAGTGAGTCAACTCTTCACATGAGGTGTCCAAAGTACTGGAGTTTCAGCTATAGCATCAGTACTTCCAATGAACACCCAGGACTGATCTCCTTTAGAATGGACTGGATGGATTTCCCTGCAGTCCAAGGGACTCTCAAGAGTCTTCTCTAGCACCACAGTTCAAAAGCATCAATTCTTTGGCGATCAGCTTTCTTCACCGTCCAACTCTCACATCCATACATGACCACTGGAAAAACACCATATTAATCAAGTTAACAAATATCAAACACAAAGAACAAATATTAAAAACAGCAAGGGAAAAACAACAAATAACACACAAGGGGAGTCCCATAAGGATAACAGCTGATCTTTCAATAGAAATTCTTCAGGCCAGAAGGGAATGGCAGGACATACTTAAAGTGATGAAAGAGGAAAACCTACAATTCAGACTACTGTACCAAGCAAGGATTTCATTCAAATATGAAGGAGAAATCAAAAGCTTTACAGACAACCAAAAGCTGAGAGAATTCAGCACCACCAAACCAGCTCTTCAACAAATGCTGAAAGATCTTCTCTAGGCAGGAAACACAGAAAAGGTGTATAAACTCAAATCCAAAACAACAAAGTAAATGGCAACAGGATCATACTGAACAATAATTACCTTAAATGTAAATGGGTTGAATGCCCCAACCAAAAGACAAAGACTGGCTTAATGATACAAAAACAAGACTCCTATATATGCTGTCTACAAGAGACCCACCTCAAAACAAGGGACACATACAGACTGAAAGTGAAGGGCTGGAAAAAGATATTTCACGCAAATGGAGACCAAAAGAAAGCAGGAGTAGCAATACTCATATCAGATAAAATAGACTTTGAAATAAAGGCTGTGAGGAGAGACACAGAATGACACTACATAATGATCAAAGGACCAATCCAAGAAGATATAACAATTATAAATATATCTGCAACCAAAATAGGAGCACCGCAATATGTAAAGCAAATGCTAACAAGTATGAAAGGGGAAATTAACAGTAACACAATAATAGTGGGAGACTTTAATACCCCACTCACACCTATGGATAGATCAACTAAACAGAAAATTAGCAAGGAAACACAAACTTTAAATGATACAATGGACCAGTTAGACCTAATAGATATCTATAGGACATTTTGCCCCAAAACAAGGAATTTCACCTTTTTCTCAAGTGCATATGGAACACTCTCCAGGATAGATCACATCCTGGGCCATAAATCTAGCCTTGGTAAATTCAAAAACATTGAAATCATTCCAAGCATCTTTTCTGATCACAATCAGTAACATTAGATGTCAGGTACAGGAAAAAAACTATTAAAAATTCCAACATACGGAGGCTAAACAACATGCTTCTGAATAACCAACAAATCACAGAAGAAATCAAAAAAGAAATCAAAATATGCATAGAAACAAACGAAAATGAAAATAAAACAACCCAAAACCTATGGGACACTGTAAAAGCAGTGCTCAGGGGAAGGTTCATAGCAATACAAGCTTACCACAAGAAAGAAGAAAAAAGTCAAATAAATAACCTAACTCTACACCTAAAGCAACTAGAAAAGGAAGAAATGAAGAACCCCAGGGTTTGTAGAAAGAAAGAAATCTTTGAAACTAGGGCAGAAATAAATGCAAAGGAAACAAAAGGGACCATAGCAAAAATCAACAAAGCCAAAAGCTGCTTCTTTGAGAAAACAGACAAACCATTCGCCAGACTCATCAAGAAACAAAGGGAGAAGAATTAAATCAATAAAATCAGAAATGCAAATGGAGAAATCAGAACAGACAACACAGAAATACAAAGGATCATAAGAGACTACCATCAGCAAGTATATGCCAATAAAATGGTCAACTTGGAAGAAATGGACAAATTCTTAGAAAAGTACAACTTTCCAAAACTGAACCAGGAAGAAATAGAAAATCTGAACAGACCCATCACAAGCACGGAAACAGAAACTGTAATGAGAAATCTTCCAGCAAACAAAAGCCCAGGACCAGACGGCTTCACAGCTGAATTCTACCAAAAATTTAGAGAAGAGCTAACACCTATCCTACTCAAACTCTTCCAGAAAATTGCAGAGGAAGGTAAACTTCCAAACTTATTCTATGAGGCCACCACCACCCTAATACCAAAATCAGACAAAGATGCTACAAAAAAAGAAAACTACTGGCCAGTATCACTGATGAACATAGATGCAAAAATCCTTAACAAAATCCTAGCAAACAGAATCCAACAACATATTAAAAAGATTACAGACTGCCCTCCTTCGGCGGCGGGAGGCGGTCACTCGAACTGGGCTGGGGGGCTGAGGCGACCGAGGGGCCATGCGGACCGCGAGGGAGTCCAGAGCCTGCCCGGCCCTCCTCCGTCGCGCGGCGGCGACTCGGCGGCCGCGAGCATGATCGCCGTCTTTGTTCCTCCCGTCGCCCCCGCCTCGCAGGCCGCCGCGCTCCGGCCAGCCCGCCTTCGGCCCCCGAGCCCCCATTCGGCTCGTGCCGCGTGGATGCGGCGGCCGGGCCTGGCTCTGGGCTTTGCGTCGGGGGAGGAGGAGCGGCGACGCCCGGACAGCATGCGATGGGGAACTGCTGCTGGACGCAGTGCTTCGGGCTCCTCCGCAAGGAAGCTGGGCGGCTGCACCGTGCAGGAGGCGGCGGAGGATCCAAGTATTTTAGAACATGCTCAAGAGGTGAGCACTTAACTATAGAGTTTGAGAATCTAGTAGAAAGCGATGAAGGAGAAAGCCCAGGAAGCAGTCATAGGCCTCTTACTGAGGAAGAAATTGTTGACCTGAGAGAGAAGCATTATGATTCTATTGTTGAAAAACAGAAAGATCTTGATATGAAAATCCAAAAAGAGTTAGCCTTACAAGAAGAGAAGTTAAGACTAGAAGAAGAAGCTTTATACGCTGCACAGCGTGAAGCAGCCAGGGCAGCAAAGCAGCGAAAGCTCTTGGAGCAAGAAAGGCAGAGAGTTGTGCAGCAATGCCGTGCTTCCAACAATGGAGAATATCAAAGTCCAGGACCAGAAGATGACTTTGAATCTTGTTTGAGAAATATAAAGTCACAGTATGAAGTTTTTCGAAGTAGTAGACTCTCATCAGATGCCACCGTTTTGACACCAAATACAGAAAGCAGTTGTGATTTAATGACCAAAACTAAATCAACTAGTGGAAATGATGACAGCACATCTTTAGATCTAGAATGGGAAGATGAAGAAGGAATGAATCGAATGCTCCCAATGAGAGAACGTTCCAAAACAGAGGAAGACATTCTCCGGGCAGCACTTAAGTATAGCTGCAAGAAGACTGGAAGTAATCCTACATCAGCCTCTGATGATTCCAATGGGCTGGAGTGGGAGAATGATTTTGTTAGTGCCGAAATGGATGATAATGGCAATTCCGAGTATTGTGGATTTGTAAATCCTGTATTAGAACTGTCCGATTCTGGTCTAAAGCAATATGATTCAGATCAACAAAAACGATAGAAAAAAATTGTGTGATCTTGTTTATCAGTTATGACCAAATGTTACAAACCAACTAGAATGTATAAATGGTTGTGCTGAGCCTTTTTGTGAGGGGAGGTAAGAAATTGTTTTGTAAATGCTTAGAAAGGAATAGGAATGATAGGCTGTATCTGAACTGCTTCAGAATTAAGTGCAATTTCATCATCTGCCTTCTGCTTTTCAAAAACAATTGAATGGTTCTGTCATGTTATGAATTAAATTTAATTCTTTAGCAAATAAAATTAAAAAAAAAAAGATCATATATCATGATCAAGTGGGCTTTATCTAAGGGATGCAAGGATTCTTTAATATCCACAAATCAATCAATGTAATACACCACATTAACAAATTGAAAGATAAAAACCATATGATTATCTCAAGAGATGCAGAGAAAGCCCTTGACAAAATTCAACATCCATGTATGATTAAAAACCCTCCAGAAAGCAGGAACAGAAGGAACATATGTCAACATAATAATAGCTATATATGTTAAACCCACAGCGAACATTATCCTCAATGATGAAAAACTGAAAGCATTTCTCCTCAAGTCAGGAACAAGACAAGGGCGCCCAGTATCACCACTAGTATTCAACATAGTTTTGGAAGTTTTAGCCACAGTAACCAGAGAAGAAAAAGAAATAAAAGGAATCGAGGTTGGAAAAGAAGAAGTAAAACTCTCACTGTTTGCAGATGACAGGATCCTCTACACAGAAAACCCTAAAGACTCCACCAAAAAATTACTAGAGCTAATCAATGAATATAGTAAAGTTGCAGGATATAAAATTAACATACATAAATCCCTTGCATTCCTATACACTAAAAATGAGAAAATAGAAAGAGAAATTAAGGAAACTATTCCATTCACCAGCGCAGTGAAAGAATAAAATACTTAGGAATAAATCTACCTAAAGAAACAAAAGACCTATATATAGAAAACTATAAAACATTGATGAAAGATATCAAAGATGACACAAATAGATGGAGAAATATACCATGTTCATGGATCAGAAGAATCAATATAGTGAAAAATGAGTATACTACCCAAAGCAATCTATAGATTCAATGCAATCCCTATCAAGCTACCAACGGTATTTTTCACAGAACTAGAATAAATAATTTCACAATTTGTATGGAAATACAAAAAACCTCAAGTAGCCAAAGCAATCTTGAGGAAGAAGAATGGAATTGGAGGAATCAACCTGCCTGACTTCAGGCTATACTACAAAGCTACAGTCACCAAGACAGTATGGTACTGGCACAAAGACAGAAATATAGATCAATGGAACAAAATAGAAAGACCAGAGATAAATCCACGCACCTACGGACACCTTATCTTCCACAAGAAAGGCAAGAATATACAATGGAGAAAAGACAATCTCTTTAACAAGTGGTGCTGGGAAAACTGGTCAAGCACTTGTAAAAGAATGAAACTAGAACAGTTTCTAACAGCATACACAAAAATAAACTCAAAATGGATTAAAGATCTAAACATAAGACCAGAAACTATAAAACTCCTAGAGGGAAGCAAAGGCAAAATACTCTCTTACAGAAACCACAGCAGGATCCTCTATGACCCACCTCCCAGAGTAACGGAAATAAAAGCAAAAATTTTAAAAATGGGACCTAATTGAACTTAAAAGCTTTTGCACAATGAAGGAAACTATAAGCAAGGTGAAAAGGCAGCCTTCAGAGTGGGAGAAAATAGCACATGAAACAACTGACAAATAATTTAATCTCAAAAATATATAAGCAGCTCCTGCAGCTCAATTCCAGAAAAATAAACGACCCAATCAAAAAATGGGCCAAAGAACTCAACAGACATTTCTCCAAAGAAGGCATACAGATGGCTAACAAACACATGAAAAGATGCTCAACATCACTCATTATCAGAGAAATGCAAATCAAAACCACAATGAGGTACCATCTCACGCCAGTCAGAATGGCTACTATTCAAAAGTCTACAAACAATAAACACTGAAGAGGGTGTGGAGAAAAGGGAACCCTCTTACACCACTGGTGGGAATGCAAACCAGCACAGCCACTATAGAGAACAGAGTGGGGATTCCTTAAAAAACTGGAAATAGAACTGCCATACAACCCAGCAATCCCACTGCTGGGCATACACACCGAGGAAACCACAATTGAAAGAGACACGTGTTCCCCAATATTCAGGTTTACAATAGCTAGGACACGGAAGCAACCTGGATGTCCATCAGCAGATGAATAGATAAGAAATCTGTGGTACATATATACAATGGAATGTTACTCAGCTGTTAAAAAGAATACATTTGAATCAGTCCTAATGAGGTGGATGAAACTAGAGTCTATTATACAGAGTGAAGTAAGTCAGAAAGAAAAACACCAATACAGTATACTAACGCATATATATGAAATTTAGAAAGATAGTAACGATGACCCTTTATGCAAGACAGCAAAGGAGACACAGATGTAAAGAAGTCTTTCGGACTCTGTGGGAGAAGGCGAGGGTGGGGTGATTTGAGAGAATAGCACTGAAACATGTATATTATCATATGTGAAATAGATCACCAGTCCAGGTTCGATGCATGAGACAGGGTGCTCAGGGCTGGTGCACTGGGATGAACCAGAGGGATGGGATGGGGAGGGAGGAGGGAGGGGTGTTCAAGATGGGGAACACATGTACATCCGGGGCGGATTCATGTCAAGGTATGGCAAAAACCACTACAATATTATATAGTAATTAGATTCCAATTAAAATAAATAAATTTAAAAAAAGTTCTCATCACCAGTGTAATTATGTGGGGTGATGGATGTTAACTAGACTTACTGTGGTGATCATCTTGCAGTATATACAAATAGGGAATCATTGTGATGTACATGTAAAATCAACACAATGCTATATATCAAATATATATATATATATATACATGCATATGTATCAAAAAATACTCAGAAATAAACTTAACCAAAAGGTGAAAGACTTTTATGCTGAAAACTATAAAAGATTACTGAAAGAAATTAAGGAATACACAAATAAATAGAAAGCCATCCTTGCTTATGAATTGGAAAATTCAATATTGTTATGGTGCCACCAAAAGCAATCCCTATTAAAATCCCAATGTCATTTTGGCAGAAATTTTTTAAAATATCCATGCTAAAACTCCTATAGTATCTCAAGGGATTTTGGTTACAAAAATCTTGAAAAAAAATGTTGGAAGCCTCATACTTACTGATTTTTAAACTTACTACAAGCTTACAATAAACAAAACAGTGTGTTACTAGAAAAGACAGACATACAGATCAATGGAATAGAATTGGGAGTTCAGAAATAAATCTTCACATATATGGTCAATGGTCACACGATTTTCAACAAGGGTGTCAGAACCATTCAGTGGGGCAAGGGCAGTCTTGAACAAATGGCACTGGGAATACTGGATATCCACATGCTAAAGGATGAAGTTGGATCCTTCCCTTAAACCAGATACAAAAATTAATTTGAAATGGACCAAAGACTTAAATATTTAAAGAGATAAATCTATAAAACTCTAAGAAAAAAACATAGAAGAAAGGGTTCATGACACTTGATTTGGCAAAGTTTTCTTGGAAATGATACCAAATGCACAGGCAACCGGAGAAGGCAATGGCAAGCCACTCCGGTACTCTTGCCTAGAAAATCCCATGGAAGGAGGAGCCTGGTAGGCTGCAGTCCATGGGGTCGCTAAGGGTCGGACACGACTGAGCGACTTCACTTTCACACATTGGAGAAGGAAATGGCAACCCACTCCAGTTTCTTGCCTGGAGAATCCCAGGGATGGGGGAGCCTGGTGGGCTTTCGTCTATGGGGTCACACAGAGTCGGACACGACTGAAGTGACTTTGCAGCAGCAGCAGCAGCACAGGCAACAAATAAAAAAAAATGATAAGTTGATCTCCATGAAAATGTAAAACTTATGTGCATCAGAGGACACTATCAACACAGTAAAAAGGCAACCCACAGCATGGGGAAAATAACTGCAAGCCATATACCTGATAAGGGATTAGGATCCAAAATATATTTTTTTAAACCCCTACAACTCAACAACAACAAAAAACCAAACAACCAGATAAAAAATGGGGAAAGGAATTAAATAGACATTTCTCCAAAGATATACAGCCAAAAACCTCATTAATCCTTAGGTGTGAGATAACAGAAAACATATACATTTGGTTACATCCTTGGTTTCTAGCACAGAGCTCCTAAAACCCTTTCCTAAGAGCACTAGGAGCACCTCTTATTCTAATATTTGGTCTTTCACCCCAGTGGTAAGAGCACTAGGAGTATCTTTTGTTCTAATGAGGCAACTCCGGGTGAGCTCCTAGATGGGGGCTAGTTATCAGAATGACCAAGCTAGGATCAGAAGCTTGGACTTTTTGGCTCCACTCCCTCCCTATCCTCCAGAGAGGGGAGAGAGACTGGAAATAGAGCAATAATTGATCATACCTATGTGATGAAGCCTCCATAAAAATCCCCAAAGTAGGGGTCCAAAGAGCTTCCCAGTGGGTGAACACATCCAAGCACTAGGAGGGCGATGCACCCCAGCTCTTCAGAGACAGAAGCTCTTGCGCTCAGGACCTTCACATTACTCATCCTATGTATCTCTTTATATGGATGTTCAACTGTATCCTTTGTCATATCCTTTAATAAACCAGTAAATGTAAGTAACTGTTCTCTGGACTTCTATGAGCCACTCTAGTTAATAAGTTGAACCCAAGGAGGGAGTCATTGGGACCTCTCATTTATATAGCCAGTTAGTCAGAAGCACAGGTGATAACCTGAACTTACAACTGGCATCTAAAGTGGAGGTGGAAGGCAGTCTTGTGGGACTGAGCCTTTAACCTACGAATTTGATGCTATCGCCAGGTAGATAGTGTCAGAATTGAGTTAAATTGTAGGACATGCACCTGGTATCACAGAGAATTGCTTCATGTGGGAAAAAACATGGAAGTATTAAAAGTGTTCTATGTTAAAGTAAGAGAGACACACAGGAGAGGAGAATTGTAGGTTTTTCCAGTATAATAGGGAAATGCAAATCAAAACCACAATGGAATATCACTTCATACTCATTAAGGTGGACTGTATTTTTTAAAAAAATAACAATGTTGCTGAGGATGAAATATGAACCCTTGTGTACTGCTGGCAGGAATGTAAAATGATGCAGCCACTGTGGAAAATAATAGGATGGTTCCTCAAAAAGTTAAACATAGGGGCTTCCCTGGTGGCTCAGTGGTAAAGAATCTGCCCTCCAATGCAGGAGATATGGGTTCGATCACTGACACATTAAGATCCCACATGCATTGAAGCAGCTAAGTCTGTGTGCCAAAACTATTGAGCCTCTGCCCTAGAGCCCGTGAGAGTTAGTTGTTCAGTCATATCCAACTCTTTGCGATCCCATGGACTGTAGCCCACCAAGCTCCTCTGTCCATGGAATTTTCCAGGCAAGGATACTGGAGTGGTTTGCCATTCCCTTCTCCAGGGGATCTTCCTGACCCAGGGATCGAACCCATTCTCCTACATTGCAGGCAGATTCTTTACTGTCCAAGCCACATGGACTGTAGCCCACCAAGCTCCTCTGTCCATGGGATTCTCCAGGCAAGAATACTGGAGTGGGTTGCCATGCCCTTCTCCAGGGGATCTTCCTGATCCAGGGATCGAACCCATGACTCTTATGCCTGTTGTATTGGCAGGCAGGTTCTTTACCACTAGTGCCACATGGAAAGCCTTGCCCTAGAGCCCATACTCCACAAGAGAAGCCACTGCAATGAGAAGCCCACACACCACAACTAGAGAGTAGCCCCTGCTCCCCACAACTAGAGAAAAGGCCACACTGCAATGAAGACCCAGCACAGCCAAATAAAATTATTTTTTAAAATTAAACACAGAACCACCACACAACCCAGCAATTCAACTTCCGCATATATATCCAAAAGAACTGAAAGCAGGGACTCAGACAGATATTTGCACACCCATGTTGACAGCAGCATTACTCACAACAGTCAAAAGGTAGAAGCAACTCAGGTGTTCAACAACGCAAGAAGGAATAAACAATATGTGGTATATACACACAATGGACTATTATTTAGCCTTAAAAAGGAAAGAAATTCTGATACATGGTACAACATAAATGAACCTTGAAGACATTATGCTAAGTTAAACAAACCATAACCAAAAAAAAAACCAGTGTTATAACACTTATGTGAGGTATGTATTCAAATTCATAGAGACAGAATGGTGGCTAACAGGGGCTGGGGAGAGTGGGAATTAGTGTTTGCTGGGTACAGAGTTTTGGTTTGTGAAAATATGGAAGTTCTGGAGATGGATAGTGATGATGGCTGCACAAAGTGACTATTCTTAATGCCACTGAATTATACACTTAAAATGGTTAAAACTATAAATTTTGTTATGCATATTTTATCACAGTAAGGAAAAAGACAGCACACTAAAACTGTCTCCCAGGTTTTGTGAGAATCAAGTGAGATCTATGTAAAGAAGCTCTGTAATCTCTTGGATTGGCCCAAAGGTTTGGGTTTTTCTGTAACAGCTTGCAGAAAAACTCAAACTTTAGGACCAATCCAACATACAGCCCTTCACAAATAGTAACTCTTTTTAATCATCACCCTTTTTATCCCAACCTGATACCATTATCCACATGCTCAATCAAGCCCTGCTTACCTAGCAGCATACTGTTGGAGTTTAAGTGCTATCCAGTGATATCCACCTTCATTTCGCTAGGCCCTGGATTCCACATGCCAAGGTAATGGTCTCCCAGATTTCTGGTTCTGAAACAGAACAAGACCCCAAATTGACAAAAGTTTTAGACAAGCCTTGTGGTTTCTATAGAAAAAAACTCAAAATACTTCCTTTTAATCAGTTTTCTCCAATGCTTAGTTTGGAAGCAGTCCTCAATCAGCAACAAGAGGACAGCATGCCATCGCCAAGAACAAATGAAATCTTCCAATTCAGCTGACTGTCCAACTCCCTGGTCTGCTACCAAGCAAAAGATCTCATAAGGCAGCCTTTGGACAGGTGAAGAATCCCAAACCTCCTTTGAAGGAACAGGATTATGGGAAAGGAATACAGAAAATATATTCATTGAGCATGAATTGAGAAAAGTAGTTAGATAAGAAATAAAAAGTGAAAATGTTAAAACCAAAAGACTGAATAGCCAACTTTGATGGATTAGACAATTATCTGTAGAGTAGCCTCACAGCTGAACCCTCAGACATTCTCAGAAAGTATAAACACTGGTGCAGAACCAGTGTGATAATGCAGTAGTGCAAAACCTAGGAAAGATGTTTCTTTCTGGAAAGCAAGGCAATTGGTATCCATAGCCAGATACTGACCAGGATCTGTGTCAACATTCAGTTGCTCTCTGAAGGTCCCGAGTTACCTTATGTCTGCAGGCCTCCTAGAGGATTTTCTTAACTTAGGCAATGCTACAAGGACTATTTTGAATCTTTTCCATGAAAAGACATCTATCTAGAAGTTGCTACCTTTCAGAGGGGGATGTCATTCCATGAGTCTCTGAGATGTTATACCTATAACAGCATCAAACAACACCTTCTGTCTCCATTTTGCTACAAACTGGAGGCAAAACAAATGTGCCTCTCTGGGAGTGAAGCATTGAAGGGAAAAGACAATCATGGACAATAGCAATGAGACATAGGGTCATAGGTATCTAGCCTGTATCTGAAACCCAAATATTAAAAAAAAAAAGGCTTAGGAAATATCCTTTGTACACATCTCTTCTTTTTTAACCAATAGGGGTGGTTGATGAAGTGACAGAACCAACGGTCCATTCTCCACAAATGGCTGAAGGCAGAACAAGCCGTGGTGCCTCAACATGTTCTTCAGTGATTCATTATTATGAGCCATTGATCCACCATCACCGGGCCCTATGCTCTAAGTTCTTTCCCCAAAATGATTTCAAGTTATGCCATTAAAAATTATGAGTTATACTTGAAAGTAGTAGATACAGCACATAAATATTCATCCTCTGGAGTCAAAGCAACCCCAGTTAAAATCATACCTTAGCTGCTTGCTGTGTACCAGGGATCAAAGATACTTCCAGCTTCGATGTTTTCTGATACCCTGCCTGCCAACATCCTCCGCCGCCCCGACCCCTCATCACCAAGCACGTGGAGCCCACAGGCTACATGAAAGCAGGCGGATTTGTTCTGCTTTTATTTCCCCATATCCTCAGCTATGTTGACGCCTTGACAGTGAGCAACCCTCATTCTCTAGGATGCCTCGACTCTTGTTTCCTTCCCTCAGTCCGAACGTTCACACCTTTGGCAGAAGAATAAAACTCACGCCGCTGGGGCGGGGCCGCGCGTTTCCCTTCCCTAACAGGGCGGAACTAAAGTTAAAGTGCCAGGGTTGTTTATCAAATGACTTCCCTGTTACTATGGTAAAGCCGCCGCCACCATCATTTTTGTGGTCGACAATTACTTGCGTTAGCCTAAGGGAAAAATGAATAATAAGAAATTCTATATACTAAAAGCCTTCAAATTAGCCAAGCTCTAGCTTGGAACCGTTTAATTCTCAGGCGGGGTACGGGGCGAGGGGGCGGGGGCGGGGCCGACGGCAAGTGCGCTAGTGGAAGTAATACGTGCCGACTGTGACGGAATGACGCTGGGGGAGGGACGCTGCGTCCATCCTGCCCAAGCACCTGTGGCTCAGGCACTTCCGGCTCACGCGCCGTACGGAAGTGTGTTCGCGGGGCTCACGCGCCGTACGGAAGCGTTCCTCGGCGCACCGGAAGCCTCAGGAAAAGAGCTATGGCGGGTTTGACTGTGAGAGACCCTGCGGTGGATCGTTCTCTACGTTCCGTGTTCGGTGAGAGGAATTCTGTGGAACCAAGCATCGGGGAGGGGCAGAAAAAGAGAGGGAGCGGCGGGGAATCCCCTCCCTGCCCCTCGGGAATCGCCATGGGCGCCACAGGTCGGGCTTACAGCTCGACCTGCCTATCTTGTGGGGCCCCCAGCCTGATAGACTCGTGAGCAAAGTGACGCACCCCTTCCCCCAAGGTGTCTCTGCAAAAACTACCGTGTTTCAAAAAACTACTGTTCAGCTTCTGTGCGTTTCTCTTCATGAGCTTCAACTATTAGAAGCGAGGGATCATGGCAACTGTCCTGTGCTACTTTTCACTCTCTAGCCTAGAATACAGGTTGTGTGCTGAGGATGTAGAGCCTTGTGTTCACTTCCCGCCCTCTCATAAGGGCTTTCATCTTCTGCTTTTTACCGGTTACATTTTAGTTCGTGTTTAGTAGTAGTGGCTACCTGGCGTCTTAAGGTGGATTGTGAATGAATGAATGAACGAACGGTTAAAACGTCGTTGAAGAAATTTTAAAGAGGGTCGAGTCTATTCTAAGTAATCTTTTCAGCCGAAATAAGTTTTTTTTTTAAGTATGCGTGGTGATTTTAAAGCCATCTTTTGGAAGAAACGTGAGGAAACAGTTCCCAATATTTTTTGTTATAGTTGTTTTACAACAAAATAATTTTTAAACATTCTCTAGTACAACTCATGGTCATTCTCCTTTGAGTGCATGTATATGTGAAAATAAAGACACACGTGCCAGCTTTAAAAATTAAAATATTGACCTTTTTAGTAGTTAATGATAAAAATTAAACAACTTCAGATAAATACCAAGGCCTAAGTATTTATTTTCACCATAGTTAAGGGAAATCTAACACTTGTCACTCTAGTCTGAGAACCGATACTTAAAGAGTTCCTACTCCTTTTGTGTCCAGTCTCAGTAGTTTATTTCTCTTGTAATTAAAATCAGCAGCCAGAATTAAAATCTTGTCTAAGGGACTACCAGGGAACTGGGATTGAAGGAACATTGTATTTGAACCAGTTGTTAAATTGTCAGTGATACATGCAGATATTTTCTCAAGATATAGGTTACAAAAATCAGAATTTTGATACATTATCTATTTTCTTCCTTAGTGGGGAACATTCCTTATGAGGCTACTGAAGAGCAGTTAAAGGACATCTTTTCTGAGGTTGGACCTGTTGTTAGTTTCAGGTGAGATCCCCTTTTACGATTGAAGTTTCTTCAAAATCACCACAGGTTTGGCCCTTAGTAATAATGGCAAGGTTTTTACTGGTGAGTTTTCACATGCATTCTTCTTCTTTGTTAGTTTGTAAGTTAGTTTGAAGCTTTTGTTTCATTGAGATTCACATATAGGATTCACATTCATTTCTATTGAGAAACATTTTTTTTCACTTAAAAAGATGTGTAAAAAATATTTCAGTGGGACAGAGCAATGGGGTTATCTGTCTTACGGTAGACCAAATTACAAGGCAGTGGTAGTGGGAGGGGCTTCCCAGGTGGCTCAGTGCTAAAGAATCTGCCTGCCAATGCAGAAGACTTGGGTTCAATCCCTGGGTTTGGAAGATTCCCTGGAGAAGAGAATAGCAACTCACTCCAGTATTCTTGTCTGGAAAATCCCATGGACAGAGGAGCCTGGTGGGTTACAGTCCATGGGGTCACAAAAGAGTTGGACACAACTTAGCGACTAAAACAACAGTAATGGTAGTAGGAACCCTGTGTATATGTAACATTTGCGCCTGACGCTTGCTTCTGCTCTCCAGGTTGGTTTATGATAGGGAGACAGGAAAGCCAAAAGGTTATGGCTTCTGTGAATACCAAGACCAGGAAACAGCACTTAGTGCCATGCGAAACCTAAACGGGCGTGAATTTAGTGGGAGAGCACTTCGAGTGGACAATGCTGCCAGCGAAAAGAACAAAGAAGAGCTGAAGAGTGAGTATAAATCCAAGCTGTATATATATAACATGAGTTAGTAAAGATGTAACAATGAAGATTTCTCACTTAATGATATGTTTTAGTATCTGTTGAAATGGTTATCAGCCTTTTTACTTGACCCAACTAAAGTGCTTGCATTAGGGAAGTGTGTGTGTATCTTTGAGAAATAGGGTAAGATTGGCTTAAGCCCTTCCATCTCCAAGGAGTTGATTTTCCAGTTGAAGATGAATTTCAGCTTTACATGAAAGTAACATGACTTACTTACCATAAGTCATGTTAACTGTCGTTAGTGTTTGCCACTCCTGTGATTATGCTGCCATATCTGTAACTGGAGGGGATACCAAGGCATTCTCATGGCTTTTTTCACAAGGAAATAGATCCAGAAATTCCATTTTGAAATTAGAATTTTTTCTGTTTGAACCTTTTGCTTCTGAAACAACTTGAGAAAGGAAATGGATATCAGTTCAGATCAGTCGCTCAGTCGTGTCCGACTCTTTGCGACCCCATGAATCACAGCACACCAGGCCTCCCTGTCCATCACCAACTCCCGGAGTTCACTCAAACTCATGTCCATCGAGTCGGTAATGCCATCCAGCCATCTCATTCTCTGTCGTCCCCTTCTCCTCCTGCCCCCAACGCCTCCCAGCATCAGAGTCTTTTCCAGTGAGTCAACTCGTCGCATGAGGTGGCCAAAGTATTGGAGTTTCAGCTTTAGCATCAGTCCTTCCAAGGAACACCCAGGACTGATCTCCTTTAGAATGGACTGGTTGGAACTCCTTGCAGTCCAAGGGACTCTCAAGAGTCTTCTCCAGCACCACAGTTCAAAAGCATCAATTCTTCGGCGCTCAGCTTTCTTCACAGTCCAACTCTCACATCCATACATGACCACGGGAAAAACCATAGCCTTGACTAGACGGACCTTGGTTGGCAAAGTAATGTCTCTGCTTTTTAATATGCTATCTAGGTTGGTCATAACTTTCCTTCCAAGGAGCAAGCGTCTTTTAATTTCATGGCTGCAGTCAGCATCCGCAGTGATTTTGGAGCCCAAAAAAATAAAGTCTGACACTGTTTCCACTGTTTCCCCATCTATTTCCCATGAAGTGAGGGGACAAGATGATATGATCTTTATTTTCTGAATCTTGAGCTTCAAGCCAATCTTTTCACTCTCCTCTTTCACTTTCATCAAGAGGCTTCTTAGTTCCTCTTCACTTTCTGCCATAAGGGTGGTGACATCTGCATATCTGAGGTTATTGATTTTTCTCCCAGCAATCTTGATTCCAGCTTGTGCTTCTTCCAGCCAGCATTCCTCATGACGTACTCTGCATATAAGTTAAATAAGCAGGGTGACAATATACAACCTTGATGTACTCCTTTTCCTATTTGTAACCAGTCTATTGTTCCATGTCCAGTTCTAACTGTTGCTTCCTGACCTGCATACAGGTTTCTCAAGAGGCAGGTCAGGTGGTCTGGTATTCCCATTTCTTTCAGAATGTTCCACAGTTTATTGTGATCCACACAGTCAAAGGATTTGGCATAGTCGATAAAGCAGAAATAGATGTTTTTCTGGAACTCTCTTGCTTTCTCCATGATCCAGCGGATGTTGGCAATTTGATCTCTGGTGCCTCTGCCTTTTCTAAAACCTGCTTGAACATCTGGAAGTTCATGGTTCACATACTGCTGAAGCCTGGCTTGGAGAATTTTGAGCATGACTTTACTAACGTGTGAGATGAGTGCAATTGTGCAGTAGTTTGAGCATTCTTTGGCATTGCCTTTCTTTGGGATTAGAATGAAGACTGACCTTTTCCAGTCCTGTGGCCAGTGCTCAGTTTTCCAAATTTGCTGGCATATTGAGTGCAGCATTTTCACAGCATCATTTTTCAGGATTTGAAATAGCTCAACTGGAATTCCATCACCTCCAGTAGCTTTGTTCATAGTGATGCTAAGGCCCACTTGACTTCGCATTCCAAGAGGTCTGGCTGCAGGTGAGAGATCACGTCCAAGGTCAGGAAGGGCGGCCTTGAGGAGATACCCCTTGTCCAAGGTAAGGTGCAGAGGCTGCGCTTTGCTGGAGCAGCTGTGAAGAGATATCCCATGACCAAGGTAAGAGAAACCCAAATAAGACGGTAGGTATTACAAGGGGGCATCAGAGGGCAGACACACTGAAATCATAATCACAGAAAACTAGTTGATCTGATCACATGGACCACAGCCCTCTCTAACTCAGTGAAACTAAGCCATGCCGTGTGGGGCCATCCAAGACGGGCTGGTCATGGTGGAGAGGTCTGACAGAATGTGGTCCACTGGAGAAGGGAATGGCAAACCACTTCAGTGTACTTGCCTTGAGAACCCCATGAACAGTATCAAAAGGCAAAATGATAGGATACTGAATGAGGAATTCCCCAGGTCGGTAGGTGCCTAGTATGCTACTGGAGATCAGTGGAGAAATAACTCCAGAAAGAATGAAGGGATGGAGCCAAAGCAAAACAAATACCCAGTTGTGGATGTGACTGGTGATAGAAGCAAGGTCCGATGCTGTAAAGAGCAGTATTGCATAGGAACCTGGAATGTTAGGTCCATGAATCAAGGCAAATTGGAAGTGGTCAAACAGGAGATGGCAAGAGTCAATGTAGATATTCTAGGAATCAGTGAACTAAAATGGACTGGAATGGGTGAATTTAACTCAGATGACCATTATATCTACTACTGTGGGCAGGAATCCCTTAGAAGTAATGGAATAGCCATCATGGTCAACAGAAGAGCCCGAAATGCAGTACTTGGATGCAGTCTTAAAAACGACAGAATGCTCTCTGTTCATTTCAATATTACAGTAATCCAAGTCTATGCCCCAACCAGTAACGCTGAAGAAGCCGAAGTTGAACGGTTCTATGAAGACCTACAAGACCTTTTAGAACAAAAAAGATGTCCTTTTCATTATAGGGGACTGGAATGCAAAAGTAGGAAGTCAAACACCTGGAGTAATAGGCAAATTTGGCCTTGGAGCACGAAATGAAGCAGGGCAAAGGCTGATAGAGTTTTGCCAAGAGAACGCACTGGTCATAGCAAACACCCTGTTCCAGCAACACAAGAGAAGACTCTACACATGGATATCACCAGATGGTCAACACCGAAATCAGATTGATTATATTCTTTGCAGCCAAAGATGGAGAAGCTCTGTACAATTAGCAAAAACAAGACCAGGAGCTGACTGTGGCTCAAATCATGAACTCCTTATTGCCAAATTCAGACTTAAATTGAAGAAAGTAGGGCAAACCACTACACCATTCAGGTGAGACCTAAATCAAATCCCTTATGATTATACAGTGGAAGTGAGAAATAGATTTAAGGGACTAGATCTGATAGAATGCCTGATGAACTATGGACGGAGATTTGTGACATTGTACAGGAGACAGAGACCAAGACAATCCCCATGGAAAAGAAATGCAAAAAAGCAAAATGGCTGTCTGAGGAGGCCTTACAAATAGCTGTGAAAAGAAGAGAAGCGAAAAGCAAAGGAGAAAAGGAAAGATATAAGCATCTGAATGCAGAGTTCCAAAGAATAGCATGGAGAGATAAGGAAGCCTTCCTCAGTGATCAATGCAAAGCAATAGAGGAAAACAACAGAATCAGAAAAACAAGAGATCACTTCAAGAAAATTAGAGCTATCAAGGGAACATTTCATGCAAAGATGGGCTCGATAAAGGACAGAAATGGTATGGACCTAACAGAAGCAGAAGATAATTAAGAAGAGGTGGCAAGACTATATAGAAGAACTGTACAAAAAAGATCTTCATGACGAAGATAATCACAATGGCATGATCTCTCATCTGGAAATGGATATGCCTAGTCCCTAATTGGAGAAGCAATGGCAACCCACTCCAGTACTCTTGCCTGGAAAATCCCATCGACTGAGGAGCCTGGTAGGCTGCAGTCCATGGGGTCGCTAAGAGTCGGACACGACTGAGCAACTTCACTTTCACTTTTCACTTTCATGTCTTGGAGAAGGAAATGGCAACTCACTCCAGTGTTCTTGCCTGGAGAATCCCAGGGATGGGGGAGCCTGGTGGGCTTCCATCTGTGGGGTCGCACAGAGTCGGACACTACTGAAGTGACTTAGCAGCAGCAGCAGCAGTCCCTAATTTAGGTTAACACTGTTCACCTGTGTGATCTTGGTCTCAACTTTCATCCAGGAACAGAAAATACACTCTGACTTCACAGAAATAAAATATTTGCAAATCACTTATTTCTAGGCTCCAGAAAATTTAAAGTTATCAAGTTCTTACAGCAGCCTTGGAAAGTAGATACATGAAATGATTTAGCTCTTTATTTTACCTCCTTAACGTTTTTGTACCTTCTTCCCAATCAGGCCTTGGAACTGGTGCCCCTGTCATTGAGTCACCTTATGGAGAGACCATCAGTCCTGAGGATGCCCCTGAGTCCATTAGCAAAGCAGTTGCCAGCCTTCCACCAGAGCAGATGTTTGAGCTGATGAAACAGATGAAGGTGGGAGGAGGGATTAGGTTATGATTAAATCATATTGTATCATATCAACTTTTCAAGGAGTCATTGATAAGTTAATGGAAATGATATCCTGAGTTCAAATAGTAGATGTGCCTGTTGACCAATCTTTCTTACACCTTCAATATTCCACATGTACACTGTATTATATATTTCATACAGAGTTTTCTATTTTTTGTGCGCAGACACACCTACTCAATCTGGCTGTTTTTGTGGCCCATAGATATCATGTGTAGATGTTAAAATGTGGCTTTTTTCCCTAAATGGTGGTATTATGGTATTTGAAACACCTCCTCCTATTCTGGCCTGCCATACCCAAGATTTTCTGTGCTATGTAAAAATTGATAATTGCTTCTTTTTTAAAAAGTAATTAATTATCTATGGCTGTGCTGGGTCTTCGTTGCTGCATGGGCTTTTTCTCGTTGCAGCAAGTGGGGGCTACTCTAGTTGCAGTGTGCCGGCTTCTGATGTTGCAGAGCATGGGCTTTAGAGCATGCGGGCTCAGGAGTTGTGGCACATAGGCTTAGTTGCCCTGCAGCATGTAGAATCTTCCTGAACCAGGGATGGAACCAATGTTTCCCGCATTGGCAGGTGGATTCTTAACCAGGAGACCCCCAGGAAAGTCCCAGTAGTAGCTTTAAAAGCCTCTTGCATGTTCCATTTCTCAGATGGGAATAGCTCTAAATCACTGTCAATTTCTGAGTAATAAGTATTGAACCTAATGATGAATCGGTTTATCTTCACAGCTGTGTGTCCAAAATAGTCCTCAAGAAGCACGGAACATGCTGCTTCAGAACCCTCAACTGGCTTATGCTTTGCTACAAGCACAGGTAGTCATGAGAATTGTAGATCCAGAAATTGCCTTGGTAAGTGCTTCTGGTTCTTTTATGGAAATGCTAAGGTAAACCATGAGTAGGAAAGAAACAGACAGCACATAGATCTGTCTTCTCACTTTTTAGAAAATTCTGCATCGCCAGACAAATATCCCTACGCTGATTGCAGGCAACCCTCAGGCAGTCCACAGTGCCGGACCTGGCTCAGGATCCAGTGTGTCAATGAACCAGCAGAATCCTCAAACACCTCAGGCTCCGACTTTGGTAAGACTTTATCCCTTAACATTTTTTTAAATCTGCCTTGAGAATGTCATTTTCATTTTAGAAGGGTATATTGAAATAAGAATGTTCAGCAGCCAGAGATGATAATTTCAATTTCCAGCCATAAAAACAGTTAACAAGGTTGCATAGTACATGACATCTGAATGAAGACATATTTGGTGCCAAGTTTTTAAAACAAAGATCCTTGCTTTATGCCCTTTTTTATAAGCTAATTTTGTCTGTATGCATGCATGGCACTGTGGTTGGCACTTTGTTCTTCCGTAGATATTATCTCATTTAATACTTAGAGCATTATATGATGTTGGTACTCTTATCTCCATTCTTACTGATGAAAAAAGTGAAGCTAATTTTCCAAGTGTGACACAAAACCTTGAAGCCATGAAAATCAATATATCTGAAAACTGAAAAATCCTGTATGGAGAAAAAGAAATAACCACCAGAGACAAACGACAAATTGGTAAAAAGTATTTGCTACCCACATGATGCACTGCAGGCTGACTACTTAAGTTAGTCATGTTCTAGAATGTTTATCACAACTTTATAATAGTGAAAAATTGGAAACATCCTAAATGTATACCAGTGGAAGAATGGAGAAAAGTGTATTTATTTAATGAAATACTCTATAACAGTTCAATAAAATACATGTGTCACCATGAATAACTTTCAGAATGTAGTTTCATGTAGCAGTTAAGGTGAACTAGGATACATGCTATCAACACAGATAACTCAAAAATGTGATATCATACAGAAGTGAAAATAAGTAAATGTGGAAGTATTTTCAAAATATGGGATGTATGTTTCTGTACATATCTCAAAAGCGTGTTGAGTGAGTTGCAAAGAATATGTTCAGTATGTAATTGTTTACATAAAATTTCAAAACATCCATCATGTTCAGTGGTTGTCTTAAGAGGGAGATACAGGATGCAACTGGGGAAGACCTATAGGAGATTTCAATTGTATATGTGTATATATATGTATACACATATATGTATATGTGTATATGTATATATATAATATGTTTCCTTGGACTGGATGAAGCAGAAGCTAGAATTAAGATTGCAGGGAGAAATATCAGTAACCTCAGATATGCAGATGACACCACCCTTAAGGCAGAAAGCAAAGAGGAACTAAAGAACCTCTTGATGAAAGTGAAAGAGGAGAGTGAAAAAGCTGGCTTAAAACTCATTGTTCAAAAAACTAAGATCATGGCATCCAGGTCCCATCACTTCATGGCAAAAAGATGGGGGAAGAAATGGAAACAGTGACAGATTTTATTTTCTTCGGCTGCAGAATCACTGCAGATGGTGACTGTAGCCATGAAATTAAAAGATGCTTGCTCCTTGGAATGAAAGCTGTGACAAACCTAGACAGCATCTTGAAAAGCAGAGATGTTAGTTTCCTAACAAAGGTCCTTCTAGTCAAAGCTATGGTTTTTCCAGTAGTCATGTGTGGATGTGATAGTTGGACCCTAAAGAAAGCTGAGGGCCAAAGAAATGATGCTTTTGAACTGTGGTGTTGGAGAAGACTCTTGAGAGTCCCTTGGACAGCACGGACATCAAACCAGTCAATCCTAAAGGAAATCACTCCTGAATGTCCATTGGAAGGACTGATGCTGAAGCTAAGGCTCCAATATTTTGGCCACCTGATGTGAAGAACTGACTCATTGGAAAAGACCCTGATGCTGGGAAAGATTGAAGGTGGGAGGAAAAGGAGACGACAGAGGATGAGATGGTGGGATGGCATCACCGATTCAGTGGACAAGAGTTTGAGCACACTCTGGGAAATGATGAAGTACAGGGAAGCCTGGTGTGCTGTAGTCCATGGGGTTGCAAAGAGTTGGACACAACTGAGCCACTGAACAACAAAATGGCCTCACTGCACAGACAAGACTTGTGTATCTCTACTTTTAGAATATGGTCTCTCTTAGTCGTGTTCTGTGTAACCAGGCTCATTGTATGTATTGCAACTTCTGTTCAAAGTGTTATAAATCTAATGATGCATTAGACATGCTGTAAGAAAAGGGTATTTGGTAGAATATTTGGTGGTGTCCATTTGAAGACTTTGCATGCTGAGTCTCCACAGAGGCATATACATACTCTGGTTTTTCTCTTGGTCAGAGTGGAATGCATGTCAATGGTGCACCTCCTCTGATGCAAGCTTCCCTGCAGGCTGGAGTTGCAGCACCAGGGCAGATACCAGCCACTGTAACAGGACCTGGCCCTGGTTCCTTAGCTCCTGGAGGTATGTTTTCATTTAGAGTCTTTGCCACTTTGGTGTTTTGCTAGAGTTTTGTTATAGCAAAATTATGATGTGGCAACAAGATCTTGATACTAATGTAAAGCTAGGCAGTATATATCCTAGGTGGAAGAAATAGTTGATTTATTGTATACAAATTTACATGTCAGATTATAAGAGCAAGGCAAAGAATGATAAAATTCCAAGTTAATGAGGGAAAAAATAAAATGAATGGAAACTAGACCAAATCAACAAATACAGACCAAAGGAAACAACATTGTGAAGTTAGTAATAATAAACATAGAGTTAAGGTGGAAGGAATAAAGTCTCATGTAGTCATTCTGCTAAATGTAAATGGACTGAATTCTCCCACTAAAAGCCAGAGACTGTTAGGTTAGCTTAAAAAGTACATGGGGTGGGTGGGGGGCTGGAAACAAAAACAAAATGCCTGGTCATGTTTGTTGTTACCATTATATTTAACAAACATAACACTGTATTTCATGAACTATAATGAGACAGCAACAAGAGGAAAAAAGAATTTTAAAAACTAATATGTTCACTAAAATTGTGTATATAGGAATTAATATTACACTTACAGCTTTTCATCATTCAGCAGCCATAACTAAAAATGTTATGAGTGTAATAGTAATTCTTCATATGAAACACCTGTATGAACATATGACATGTATTTAAAGTTTTTTATTCAACAAACTGACTTGTTATTTTATCTAATCTGGGTTAGATTAACTGCAGCACAACTAATAAGTGATAATTTGGATTTAAATTTTTCTGCTTTATAAAGAAACCAGTCTAAAGAGCTAAGATGACAGGGAATGGGAGAAGGGATTTTTTTTATTTATTTTAATTGGACCCTAATTACTTTACAATATTATAGTGGGTTTTGCCATACATTGGCATGAATCAGCCACAGGCGCACATGAGTTCCCCATCCAGAACCCCCCACCCACCTCCCTCCCCATCCCATCCCCCAGGGTCATCCCAGTGCACCAGCCCTGAGCACCCTGTCTCATACATCAAACATGGACAGCAATCCACTTCACATTGATAATATACATGTTTCAACGCTACCCTCTCAAATCATCCCACCCTCGCCTTCTCCCACAGAGTCCAAAAGACTGTTGGTTACATCTGTGTCTCTTTTGCTGTCTCGCATATAGTGTCATCATTACCATCTTTCTAAATTCCATATTTATGCGTTAGTATACTCTATTGACCTACTTCACTCTGTATAATAGGCTCCAGTTTCATCCAACTCATTACAACGGATTCAAATGTATTCATTTTAATGGCTGAGTAATACTCCATTGTGTAAATGTACCAAAGCTTTCCTAGCCATTCGTCTGTGAATGGACATCTAGGTTGCTTCCATGTCCTTGCAATTATAAACAGTGCTGCAATGAACATTGGAGTACATGTGTCTCTTTCAATTATGGTTTCCTCAGTGTGTATGCCCAGGAATGCGATTGCTGGATGATATGGCAGTTCTATTTCCAGTTTTTTAAGGAATCTCCACACTGTTCTCCATAGTGACTGTACTAGTTTGCATTTCCCACCAACAGGGTAAGAGGGTTCCCTTTTCTCCACACCCTCTGCAACTTTTATTGCATGTAGACTTTAGGATAGCAGCCATTCTGACTGGTGTGAAATGGTATCTCATTGTGGTTTTGATTTGCATTTCTCTGATTATGAGGGATGTTGAGCATTTTTTCATGTGTTTGTTGGCCATCTGTATGTCTTTGGAGAAATGTCTGTTTAGTTCTTTGACCCATTTTTTGATTGGGTCATTTATTTTTCTGGAATTGAGCTGCAGGAGCTGCTTGTATATTTTGGAGATTAATTCTTTGTCAGATGTTTCATTTGCTATTATTTTCTCCCATTCTGAAGGCTGTCTTTTCACCTTGTTTATAGTTTCCTTTGCTGTGCAGAAGCTTTTAATTTTAATTAGGTCCTATTTGTTTATTTTTTGCTTTTATTTCCAATATTCTGGGAGGTGGGTCATGGAGGATCCTGCTCTGATTTATGTCAGAGAGTGTTTTGCCTATGTTCTCCTCTAGGAGTTTTATAGTTTCTGGTCTTACATTTAGATCTTTAATCCATTTTGAGTGTATTTTTGTGTATGGTGTTAGGAAGTGTTCTAGTTTCATTCTTTTACAAGTGGCTGACCAGTTTTCCCAGCACCACTTGTTAAAGAGACTGTCTTTTCTCCATTTTATATTCTTGCCTCCTTTGTCAAAAATAAGGTGTCCATAAGTGCGTGAATTTATCTCTGGGCTTTCTATTTTGTTCCATTGATCTATATTTCTGTCTTTATGCCAGTACCACACTGTTTTGATGACTGTGGCTTTGTAATAGAGCCTGAAGTCTGGCAGGTTGATTCCCCCAGTTCCATTCTTCCTCAAGATTGCTTTGGCTAGTCAAGGTTTTTTGTACTTCCATACAAATTGTGAGATTATTTGTTCTAGTTCTGTGAAAAATATCGTTGGTAGCTTGATAGGCATTGCATTGAATGTATAAATTACTTTGGGTAGTATACTCATTTTCACAATATTTATTCTTCCAATCCAGGAACATGGTATATTTCTCCATCTATTAGTGTCCTCTTTGATTACTTTCACCAGTGTTTTATAGTTCTCTATGTACAGGTCTTTTGTTTCTTTAGGTAGATATATTCTTAAGTATTTTATTCTTTTCATTGCAACAGTGAATGGAATAGTTTCCTTAATTTCTCTTTCTATTTTCTCATTATTAGTGTATAGGAATGCAAGGGATTTCTGTGTGTTGATTTTATATCTTGCAACTTTATTCATTGATTAGCTCTAGTAGTTTTCTGGTAGAGTCTTTAGGGTTTTCTGTGTAGAGGATCATGTCATCAGCGAACAGTGAAAGTTTTACTTCTTCTTTTCCAATTTGGATTCCTTTTCTGTCTTTTTCTACTCTGATTGCTGTGGCCAAAACTTCCAGAACTGTTGAATAGTAGTGGTGAGAGTGGGCACCCTTGTCTTGTTCCTGACTTCAGGGGAAATGCTTTCACTTTTTCACCATTGAGGATGTTTGCTGTGGGTTTGTCATGTATAGCTTTTATTATGTTGAGGAATGTTCCTTCTAGTCCCACCTTCTGGAGGGTTTTTATCATAAATGGATGTTGAAGTTTGTCGAAGTCTTTCTCTGCAACTATTGAGATAATCATATGATTTTTATTTTTCAGTTTGTTAATGTGGTGTATTACATTGATTGATTTGTGGATATTGAAGAATCCTTGCATTCCTTGGATAAAACCCACTTGGTCATGATGTATGATCTTCTTAATGTGTTGTTGGATTCTGATTGCTAGAATTTTGTTAAGGATTTTTGCATCTATGTTCATCAGTGATATTGGCCTGTAGTTTTCAGTTTTTGTGGGATCTTTACCAGGTTTTGGGATTAGTGTGATGGTGGCCTCATAGAATGAGTTTGGAAGTTTTCCTTCCTCAGCAAATTTCTGGAAGAGTTTGAGTAGAATAGGTGTTAGCTCTTCTCTAAATGTTTGGTAGAATTCAGCTGTGAAGCCTTTTCCTGGAAGATTTCTAATTACAGCTTCTTTTTCCGTACTTGTGATAGGTCTGTTAAGATTTTCTATTTCTTCCTGGTTCAGTTTTGGAAAGTTCTACTTTTCTAAGAATTTGTCCATTTCTTCCAAGTTGTCCGTTTTTTTGCCATATAATTGCTGATAGTATGCTCTAATGATCCTTTGTATTTCTGTGTTGTCAGTTGTGATTTCTCCATTTTCATTTCTAATTTTATTGATCTGGTTCTTCTCCCTTTGTTTCTTGATGAGTCTGGCTAGTGGTTTGTCAATTTTATATACCCTCTCAAAGAACCAGCTTTTGGCTTTGTTGATTTTTGCTATAGTCTCTTTTGTTTCCTTTGCATTTATTTCTCCCCTAATTTTTAAGATTTCTTTCCTTCTATGAACCCTGGAGTTCTTCATTTCTTCCTTTTCTAGTTTCTTTAGGTATAGAGTTAGGTTATTTAGTTGACTTTTTTCTTGTTTTTTGAGGTGTGCCTGTGTTACTATGAACCTTTCCCCTTAGCACTGCTTTTACCGTGTCCCACAGGTTTGGCATTTTTGTGTTTTCATTTTCATTCATTTCTATGCATATTTTTATTTCTCTTTTGATTTCTTCTATGATTTGTTGGTTATTCAGCAGCGTGTTGTTCAGCCTCCATATATTGGCATTTTTAATAGTTTTTCTCCTATAATTGAGATCTAATCTTACTGCATTGTGGTCAGAAAAGATGCTTGTAATGATTTCAATTTTTTTGAATTTACCAAGGCTAGATTTATGGCCCAGGATGTGATCTATCCTGGAAAAGGTTCCATGTGTGCTTGAGAAAAAGGTGAAATTCATTGTTTTGGGGTGAAATGTCCTATAGAGATCTATTAGGTCTAACTCGTCTATTGTATCATTTAACGTTTGTGTTTCCTTGTTAATTTTCTGTTTGGTTATCTATCCATAGGTGTGAGTGGGGGTATTAAAGTCTCCCACTATTATTGAGTTGTTGTTAATTTCCCCTTTCATACTTGTTAGTAATTGCCTTACATATTGCAGTGCTCCTATGTTGGGTGCATAAATATTTGTAATTGTTATATCTTCTCCTTGATTTCATCCTTTGATCATTATGTAGTTTCCTTCTTTGCTTCTTTTCACAGCCTTTGTTTTAAAGTCTATTTTATCTGATATGAGTATTGCTACTCCTGCTTTCTTTTGTTCTTTATTTGCGTGGAATATCTTTTTCGAGCCCTTCACTTTCAGTCTGTATGTGTCCCGCGTTTTGAGGTGGGTCTCTTGTAGACAACATATATGGGTTCTTGTTTTTGTATCCATTCAACCAGCCTTTGTCTTTTGGTTGGGGCATTCAACCCATTTACGTTTAAGGTAATTATTGATAAGTATGATCCCGTTGCCATTTTCTTTATTGTTTTGGGTTTGAGTTTATACACCCTTTCTGTGTTTCCTGTCTAGAGAAGGTCCTTTAGCATTTGTTGGAGAGCTGGTTTGGTGATGCTGAATTCTCTCAGCTTTTGCTTGTCTGTAAAGCTTTTGATTTCTCCTTCATATTTGAATGTGATCCTTGCTGGGTACAGTAATCTAGGCTGTAGGTTATTTTCTTTGATCACTTTAAGTATGTCTTGCCATTCCCTCCTGGCCTGAAGAGTTTCTGTTGAAAGATCAGCTGTTTTCCTTATGGGAATCCCCTTGTGTGTTATTTGTTGTTTTTCCCTTGCTGCTTTTAATATTTGATCTTTGTTAATTTGATTAATATGTGTCTTGGAGTATTTCGCCTTGGGTTTATCCTGTTGGGGACTCTCTGGGTTTCTTGGACTTGGGGGATTATTTCCTTCCCCATTTTAAGGAAGTTTTCAACTATTATCTCCTCAAGTATTCTCTCATGATCTTTCTTTTTGTCTTCTTCTTCTGGGACTCCTATGATTCGAATGTTGGGGTCCCAGAGGTCTCTAATATTGTCCTCATTTCTTTTAATTGGTATTTCTTTTTTCCTCTCTGTTTCATTTATTTCTACCATTCTATCTTCTAGTTCACGTATCCTGTCTTCTGCCTCTGTTATTCTACTGTTTGTTCCCTCCAGAGTGTTTCTGATCTCATCTATTGCATTATTCATTGTATATTGACTCCTTTTTATTTCCTCTAAGTCTTTATTAAATCTTTCTTGCATCTTCTCAATCCTTTTCTCCAGGTTATTTATCTGTAACTCCATTTTGCTTTCAAGATTTTGAATCATTTTCGCCATCAAAATTCGAAATTCTTTATCAGGTAGGTTCCCTATATCTTCCTCTTTTGTTTGTGTTGGTGGGCATTTATCTTGTTCCTTTACTTGCTGGGTATTTCTCTTCCTCTTCATCTTGCTTATATTGCTTTGCTTGGGGTGGCCTTTCCGTCTTCTGGCAGTTTGTGAAGTTCTCTTTATTATATAGTTTCCTCACTGTGTGTGGGGTTGGACGGGTGCCTTGTCAAGGTTCCCTGTTTAGGGAAGCTTGTGTCGGTGTTCTGGTGGGTGGAGCTGGATTTCTTCTCTATAGAGTGCAGTGAAGTGTCCAGTAATGAGTTTGAGATGTCAATGGGTTTGGAGTGGCTTTGGGCAGCCTATATATTGAAGTTCAGGGCTATTCTCCTGTGTTGCTGGCGAATTTGCATTGTATGTCTTTCTGTGAAACTTGTTGACCCTTGAGTGGTGCTTGGTTTCAGTGTAGGTATGGAGGTGTTTGATGATCTCCTATCAATTAATGTTCCCTGGAACAGGAGATCTCTGGTGTTCTCAGGTTTTGGACTTATGCCTCTGCCTCTAATTATCAGTCTTATTCTTGCAGAAGGCTCAAGACTTCTCCATCTGTCACTTCCAAGGCAGTTCCTTCTGTTAAAGCTCTTCTGTTTGCTGGTCTCTTCAGTGTCTAATTCCCGTCCTGACACAAGGGGGCGGTGGTGGACACTTTTTTAGGCTCATCCGTTCAGTCGTGCTGTGGGGAGGGAGGAACACTGCTAACCAATATCACTGGCGTCTGTGGGGAGTGCTTGCAGTGTCTCAGCTACACTGGGATTGTCCCCGCTCACCACATGTGTGCTTTCCCTGTTTATGTTGCTCAGGCTCTAGGTTGCTCTGCTGGAAGCTGTCCACGGCTGGCACTGGGTTGTATGTTCTTCCCAGGTCTGAGTGGCTCAGGTTCAGGTTCTCGGGTACTCCACAAAGGCGCAGACTTGGTTGGGCCTGCGTTTTGTGCCTTCCCTGGTCCGAGCAGCTCAGGTGACCAGGTGTTTGGCGAGCACGGTCACTGCGACTTCTCACCTCCCCAGTCCCTGCCGTTGGTTTTTTCTGGGTGTACAACCAGCGCAGCTTCTCTGGCAGATATCCACTGGCTGGAACCCAAGAAGTCTAGGTTATCAACAAAGCCTGCCTGCCACTTGGTATGGGAAGACTCTCTGGGGCCGCGGTTGCCCCCTTCCAGCGCTGACTGCCCTCCCCTGCCTGTCTTGGCGGGGGAAGGGGGATGGGCTGACTGCAGCCGGCTAGCTCTGCCCTGTCCTTTTTTCTGTGAATGGGGCTGGAGGAGTCTTAGGTTGGGGCTTTTCACCTTTTCGCAGGCTTTTCACCTTTTAGCTGCACAGTCTGCTTCGCTATCTTAAGTTAGCGCCCTCAGATTGCCCTCGGGGCATTCAGGCCCGGTCCTTTGTCTAAGTGCTGCCGCCCGTGCCTCCCTGCCCAGACCCCGCTTGCTAGTGCGGGTTGCGGGCGGTTGCGCTGCTTCTCCGCTGAAAGTTTCCTCTGGGCACTTAGTCTGTGGGTTTTAATTATTTATTTCTTTTTTCTCCTGGTTATGTGGCCCTCTGAGGTTCCAAGGCTCACCACAGACTCGCCAGTAAGTGTTTCCAGGTGTTTGGAAACTTCTCTTTTTTTTTTTAAGCCTCCCTTCCCGGGATGGAGCTCTGTCCCTCCCTCTTTTGTCTCTCTTTTTATCTTTTATACTATTTCCTACCTCCTTTCGAAGACAATGTGGTGCTCTTCTGGGTGCCTGATGTCCTCTGCTGGCATTCAGAAGTTGTTTTGTGGGATTTACTCAGCGTTCAAACGTTCTTTTGCTGAATTTGTGGGGGAGAAAGTGGTTGCCCCGTCCTATTCCTCCGCCATCTTCCTGTCTCCCTAGTTTCATTCTTTTACAAGTGCTTGACCAGTTTTCCCAGCATCACTCGTTAAAGAGATTATCTTTTCTCCATTGTATATTCTTGCCTCCTTTGTGGAAGATAAGGTGTCCATAGGTGAGTGGATTTATTTCTGGTCTTTCTATTTTGTTCCATTGATCTATATTTCTGTCTTTGTGCCAGTACCATACTTTCTTGATGAGTGTGGCTTTGTAGTAGAGCCTGAAGTCAGGCAGGTTGATTCCTCCAGTTCCATTCTTCTTTCTCAAGATTGCTTTGGCTATTCGAAATTTTTTTGTTTCCATACAAATTGTGAAATTATTTGTTCTAGTTCTCTGAAAAATACCATTGGTAGCTAAATAGGAATTGCATTGAATCTATAGATTGCTTTGGGTAGTATACTCATTTTCACTATATTGATTCTTCCAATCCATGAACATGGTATATTTCTCCATCTATTTGTGTCATCTTTGATTTCTTTCATCAGTGTTTTATAGTTTTCTATATATAAGTCTTTTTTTCCTTTAGGTAGATTTATTCCTAAGTATTTTATTCTTTTCGTTGCAATGGTGAATGTGATTGTTTCCTTAATTTCTCTATTTTCTCATTATTAGTGTATAGGAATGCAAGGGATTTCTGTGTGTTGATTTTATATCCTGCAACTTTACTATATTCATTGATTAGCTCTAGTAATTTTCTGGTGGAGTCTTTAGGATTTTCTGTGTAGAGGATCCTGTCATCTGCAAACAGTGAAAGTTTTACTTCTTCTTTTCCAATCTGGATTCTTTTTATTTCTTTTTCTTCTCTGGTTACTGTGGCTAAAACTTCCAAAACTATGTTGAATAGTAGTGGTGAGAGCAGGCACCCTTGTCTTGTTCCTGACTTTAGGGGAAATGCTTTCAATTTTTCATCAACAGGATGATGTTTGCTGTGGGTTTATCATATATGACTTTTATTATGTTGAGGTATGTTCCTGGGAGAAGGGATTTTTAAATAAATTTCAGCAAACTCAACAGTTTTCCCTTATCCTATAGAGTTACCGTTGAACTTAAGTTACCTTTCACTGAAAGAAAAAGATTCCATGTTTTATATATTTTCTTGTGTTATAGGTTCCTAGCTTACCTTAAAATATCACAAGTAGTATATAACGTGGTCCTACTACACATGGCAAGTGTGCCACTTGTGACATGCAGCTCATTACATGAGTTGAGAATCACCTAAGCTGGTCTATACCCTGTTCAGTGAACCTAGTGCACATCATGCATTTGTATGTCACAGCAGTGTCAAGTTGCTATAAAAATGTCTGCTCTCCATTTCTGTACTTAACATTGTCATGAACTGTTAACATACAGTGTATAAATCATTGTCATCTGTTGACAAAACATAAGTAAGGATGTTGCGAAATAAAATAATGGAACCAGTAAGCTTGATTTAATATAGAGAGGGAGCCGTACATATTTTGACTAGAAAATATAGTCACCCCATTAAAAAGTGACTACTTAGCCATAAAAAATAAAAACAAGTTTTACTATGTAGAGATTTTACATGCTGCATTCTTTGCTTATAAGCCAATAAAGATAGGAACAAATAATTAAAAGGCAACTGAGAAAAGCCTTTTAAAGTTAAGGAGCATAACTTGGTAATCCTTGAATTAAAGAGGAAGTAAGAAATTTATAAATTATCAAAAATACAACAAAAAGTAATACACTCCATTAAAAAGCCTGTGGAGAAATGGTGAAATCAGTATTTAAAGGAAAGTGAATTTTCTTAGCACCTTTTTAAAGAATAAAGGAACTTTGATAGTTCTAGAGTATTAGAAACATAAAGTAAATGTAAAAGGAATTTAAGTAATTGGATTTTGAAGTTTTTTTAATGAGTTTGTAGCATTTATAGTTCTAAAGTTATTAAAACTTCACTACAAGTTTTGGGATACTCTGTACAAGCTCTTTGGCAATTGTTGACAAGGGGAAACAAACTACTAGAAAAGTAAGCAAAGAAAATGAATAGGTACTTCATAGAACAGCAAATCCAGGTGGCAACAAAAACATTTGTTTCTTTTCAGGGGATTGCAAATTAAATAACAAGATTTCACTATACTTGAGCCTAGCATACAAGCAAAAGTTTTCAGAGATGACACTTGGTGGAGGGAGTGATACTGTACATTGCTAGTGGAAATGTGAAGTTTTTCTTCCTTTTAATAGTCTCACATTAAAAATTCATGTACACTTTGACCCACCAATTCCACTTCTGGGAAGCTAGCGCATACAAATAAAGGTGCCTTTATGTGATAGTGTAATATGAGAAATTAGGCCCATGATGCCTTCTGCCACTGCTTACCTCAGATCCTAAATCTTTGTATTGTTTCGGTGAGTGGTCTGAATAAATCATAGCATGTTATGGCTAAAAGAACTTTGAAATCATTTAGTGCATTAGTTAATGCACATTAGTTAATGTGCATTAGCTTCACCTGAAGGGCTTATTGAAACACAGATTACTGGTCTCCACACCCAGTCTTTCTAATTCAGCAGGTCTGAGGTAGGGCTCTGAACTTTGCTGTTCTGACACATTCCTGCTGATGCTGATGCTGCTTGTCTGGGGAAGACATTCTGAGAAGATACTCGTTCCCTGTACAGATGAGCAAACCTGGAGGCTATATTAATTTTATCAAATTAGTTGTCTAAAATGACAATTACTTAGTAACATTGTTAGGGTAACACAGATTTAGGTTCTCAATTCATGGCTCTTTGGTGCCTCACATGTTAAATGGGATAAGAGAATGTGACGTGTACTTGGGTATTTTAGGTAAGTATTAAAGAACTGCAAATAGTTCAGCCTGTCTTTTCTCCCCTTTCGCAGTAAATGTTATTGTTTTGAGGAAAAGAAAATTACTGCTGTGTGGGAAGGACCAGACAAGTATTTATGGTACATGTTTAGTCTTTGTATAGCGATCATACCACTGCTGGTTAGAGTAGACCTGTCATTCTTAACACTGTTAGACCCAGTGACTCCTTTTTGTAACAGGTATCTTACAGTGATGCTTTTCTGTCCTAAAATGAAATTTACAGATGACATAACATACTTAACATGGTTTCCAAGAAAATTCGGTATAGTTACCCTAACTATAATGTAAGGGGGAAGTAAAAGGAAATTAACTTATAATAAAAAATATTATAAATATGCAAGTATTTAAGCACAAGTACACTAGAAAACAAAAAATAACAGATGCTTGCACCTATACTTTAAAAGACAGATCCAGGTATGTTTTGGCAATTCAGATACCACAAGGACCATTGATGTTGATGATGTGATTTTCTGAATGGTGAAAATGAAAACTCTTGTTAAAGTTATTAACAAGAGACAGTACCCATAATACTCAGTAATTGCGTTTTTGGAAAATTCATTGTGTGTATGTGTTGGTGTAAAAACAGGGCAAGGATGCTCTTTGCTTACAAATAAAACAGGCAAGTTCTAAGTTCAGACGATTGTAAAAAGATTCATTTATGTGAATATTCAGCAAGACATTTGAAAGTTTTGCAAGATAGAGTAATTCTCGATTTTATAGAACTGTCTCACACTTTGCAGGACATCTATTAATAGTATACCTGTTGGCTTCTCATAAAATGCCAGCTGTGCCCCCACAAATCTTTGTCACCACTGAAACAATATACTCACATTTATAATACAGAGTACCCTGGGAACAGTACTACCTCTTGTGGGACGAGGTATGTGCCATTATGCTGTATTATAGTACCCCCTGCCAAGGTTTTGGTAATGAGTGAGATTAAGAATCTCAATCTTAACTCGCTTAATCTTAATGAATCTCACATAACTCACTTTTCTGTCACTGAAGCTTAAGTACACGAACAAACTCCATCTTCTGTATAAATCCATTGTTTAGTGGTAGTTAATGATCCTCCTTTGTAGGTTTCTGCTTGTGGGGCAGAAAGGAAATTTGTTAACTCAGCCACTGTCCAAATTTTTCCCCTACTGTCTTTATATTTTTCTTTCCTGCCTTGTATCTTCTAGGAGGAATGCAGGCCCAGGTTGGAATGCCAGGAAGTGGACCAGTGTCCATGGAGCGGGGACAAGGTAAATAAATACTAATATCCAATTAATGTGGACTAGACTTGGAAATGTTCTATATCTGCACTGATATGGCAGCCAGAAACCACACATGGCTATTCAAATATGAAATTAATTAAATTGAATTAAATGGAAATTAGGTAAAATCTAAAACTCAGTTCCTCGTGTACACTAGCTGCATTCTAAGTGTTCAGTAGCTGCATATGGCTAGGATACCATACTGGATATTGCAGATATAGAACATTCCCATCATTGCAGAAAATTCTGTTGGACAGCACTGTCAGGTGATTTAGAGCCCAACTCTACAAGAATTAATGATGAAGCAAAAGAATCCTTTGTTTCTATTTAACTTATATCACATTTTCCTGGTAGTTTAATGCTTCTACTCACATGTTCTCTCTCCCTCTATGGAGATCTGAGTAAGGAATTTTAGTAATGAGCATGTAACATGTGGCCCGATATTTGGAAGACTAAATTTAAACCCCAGAGAAAACTGGGGTGGGGGAAGGAATCAAAGGTCTGTGATGCCTGCTCGGTAAGTGTATGTTATACTGTGGTAGTAACACTGGATGCCACCACAGTGACAGCCACTCCAAAATCGCCACGTTATTTCTCTCTGTTACTGAAGTTTGAAGAAAAAGAATGCAGTGATTTGTTTGAAACCAACATCGGGAAGAGAGAGAGAGGAAAAAAAAAAAACAGGAGGAACTAACAATAAAACTGAGTGTATCCTATAGGTCACACACTTTAGTTTTCATAAACAACCTTGCGAGTTAGGTGGGGGTGGCAGCACTTCAGTTTTCAGGTGAAGAGCTGGAAGCTCAGAATTCTGAGTTACTTTCTCAAGGGGACAAGGTAAGTAAATACTGGTATCTGAATAATGTAGACTGGGTGTGGTGCACTCATCTTCTCTTCCAGCTAATAAGTTGCAGAACTAAGATTCCAAAGTCTCTGACTCTAAAATCTCTCCTCTTGCTGTCAGTCCACACTACTTCTATTAACTTCCAAAAATGCTTTTTAATGTCTTCTTTTGTAATTCATGGGCTTCCTTGGTGGCTCAGATGGTAAAGAATCTTCCTACAATGCGAGAGAGAGTGCGAGCTGGGTTCAGTTCCTGGGTCAGAAAGATCCCCTGGAGGAGGAAATGATAACTCACTCCAGTTTTCTTGCCTGGGAAATCCCATGGACTGAGGAGCCTGGCGGGCTGCAGTCCATGGGGTCGCAAAGAGTTGGACACAACTGAGTGACTAAGCACATATTCTTGTTTATTGTGTCCTTGTGATTAGAAAAAACTACTTTGGATAAGTATAAGTAAGTAAGTAAGTAAAGTCGCTTAGTCGTGTCCGACTCTTTGCGACCCCGTGGACGGTAGCCTACCAGGCTTCTCCGTCTATGGGATTCTCCAGGCAAGAATACTGGAGTAGGTTACTATTTCCTTCTCCAGTTGGATAAGTATAGGGAAGCTTAAATTACTTATTAGCATGTGGTCTATAAGTAAATCCCATTTTTTAATTATTTAATTTTTTTTTTTTTTAGCTATGCTCCATGGCTTGGGGGATCTTAATTCCCCAACCAGGGATTGAACCCAGGCCACCTCAGTAAAAGCACTGAGTCCTAACCACTGAACTGCCAGGGAATTCCCCCAAACCCTTTTTTTTTTTTAAAGCAAAATACTAAGATAAAGGTCTACGCACTGTACTCCTTGTCTGTGGTTTATATACTGATATTGGTGGCTGAAGCGACAACGCATAATCTTGTCAGGCTTTCGACAGTGGAGCAAGCTTTCGTCCGAACACCTCATCTGAGCAGCCCTTGCTTTTGTGATGTTGTGCCCTACCCAGCTCGGCCACTATCAGTAGTATGTGTCACAGAGTATTTCTGCTTTGAATACTTAGAAAGAGGGAATTAGAGTTTCAGTCATACCTTTGCCTCTCCCCCAGCCATGAATAAACTAAACTTTGTTTAATACACAGTTCCATAAGACATCTTCCCTCTTGATGTAGTTATCTTCACCTTTTTGGTCAAAAGTTAACAAAGGGAAATGAGTTTTGAAGGTATATCAAGGATGTATTCATAAAGAGATAAAATGAGACTTCCCTTCCTAGTTTTCCTTTAGTACCCAGCAGAAGAAGCAAGAATCTTTCATTTGTACCCAGTTTGCCATTCTTTTCCTGCAATCCATACTTCTTTTGAACATTTGTAAAGGTGAAAAGAGACAGTGAGATGTTTAAGAAGAGACTTCTTGCCTTCTGCTGCCTTAGTTTAACATTGGTGCCCTTGTCATCTTATTAGTCTTTAATGATGTCGTGATATTTGTTTATCGAAAACTTACAGTGGCTGAGTACTTCTTGAGGAGTGATATTCTCTTTCTTTATCTAAAGTTCATTCACTGTATTTACCCATTTGATAGCAGAAATTTTTGTGCCTTAAGGTATGACAGAAGTAATACTGTCCCACTTTTCTTATGGGCTTTTCCAGAATAAATCTTGCCTTCCAGATTCACTGCAATTTCTTCCATTTTTTGCTTATGAAAATATGTTTGCCTTCTTTGCCTAACTAGAGATTCAGAAGCATCTGTTTTATATTGTTTCTTTTTTCATAGTATCATAAGATTTAAGGGGATTCCTAGTAGCAGAGGTGAAAATTACAAGTGGCTGGTTATTCCTGCCCAGATAAAATCAGTGGCCCACAGGTGTTAACCTTAGGAAGCAATCTCATCAAAGCAGGACAGTTTCAGATCATATAGTTTAGGAAGATTTTATAGCCCAAGGCAAGCTAATGACCTCTTAGCTTTTTAACTGATATTATATATAAATCTCCAGTGTCTGTATGCTTCTGCATGTGTGTGTGCAAGCTATTTTAAGTATCTGCTCTTTCTCCTTTTGAACTTACTGCTCACTTAGGAACTGTACAGCACTCGCCCGTGGGACCCACCGGGCCTGCATCAATTGAGCGAGTTCAAGGTACCCATTGTATCTTCGGGTTTCCTTTTGCTTGTGATGTTCAGGGTGGGACATTGAGAGGATAAGGACTGCTCAGCAGTCATCCTCACATTTGGAACCCAAAAGGGTAGCGTTTGGGGTTGTTGGTTTTTATTTCCTCTTGGGGCCACAGGCCTAAGATTGATGTCTTCACACAGGGCAGAGAACATGGAGGATATGGGCATCTGTCTGAGGCTGTACTCCCTCCCTACTGGTGTCAGGAGGCTTGGATGGAATAGCAGTCTGTAAGGAGACAGCCGGTTCTCAGAGAGCCATGGCAGTGTTCACATATGCCAAGACCATAACTCTTTTGTGGCTCTGGTCCTTGAACTAAGACTGTTTCTAAGCAAAACCAAGGGCCCAAGTTTCTTCTTCAGATTGCAGTGCTAGGCCTTGGCAGGTTGCTCCCCAGTTTGCTCTTTTTATAATTCCATCCATACCTCTTACCTGGCGCAGATTCTGCCTATACCCTGCTTCTGTTCTTGAGCTGCAAGAGGACTCTGCTGTGGTGAGATTTCATCCACTCTACAGTGTCTGAACTACGTTGTCAGTGGTAGAGTCATTCCTTGTTGCCATATGTGTCCTTCACAGCAGTAACTCCCCGTTTGTTTCCCTGTCAGTGCCAATGCAAGACCCCAGAGCAGCTATGCAGCGTGGGCCCTTGCCTGCCAACGTCCCAACGCCTCGAGGTCTGTTGGGAGATGCTCCAAATGACCCACGCGGAGGCACTTTACTTTCTGTAACGGGAGAGGTAGAACCTAGGTAAGCCCTGACACAGAAGAAAAAGATTGGAGGAATTAGAATTTTCCCTTGCTTTGAGAACAAAGTCTTCTTATACCATTTGTGCCTGTTTGAAAAGATAAATAAATATTCATGACTACTGTCCAAAACGAAGCACTTGCTGGGCAGAATTTGTAGTTGAAGTATGTCATTTTGAACTAACCATTACTACTTCATCCTCAGGAATTAGAAATTCTAGCAGACATATCGAACTGGGGAAAAACTAATAATAATAGCAATAATAATAATAATGGATATTAATGGGGTTTATGCCTCTGAATCTGCTTTGAATACTTTATTGAGATTATTTCATTAAATCTACACAACAACCCTGTTGATACCAACCCTGAGGTTGATACTAATATCAGTCCCATGTTACAGATGAAGAAACCAAGGCATCAAGAAGTTAAACAAATGTGCTGAAGATCACACAACGTGATAAAGCCCAGATAAATACGTGATAAAGCCCAGATAAATACGTGATAAAGCCCAGATCTGAACCCATACAATAACTCATGTTCTTAAGCACCATACTGTGTATTCATTATATATAATGGATATACATTAATTCCTCCTTAATATGAGTTCGCTGACCAAATATGAAATTCTGAAATACATGGGTTTACATCTCTTTAGTTGTCTTTGACCTGTTTTGTGTTATTCTCTTAGAATTTGCAGACTGATGTTTGTATCAGTTCTTTATCTAATTTTTACTTACTAATCTTCTGGTTGACACTTTTCATGTTGTTTTGTTCTCTTATAAAATATAACATTTTTTTCTCCATCTCTAGAGGTTACCTGGGACCACCTCATCAGGGTCCGCCCATGCACCATGTCCCTGGCCATGACAGCCGTGGCCCACCCCCACATGAGATGAGGGGAGGGCCATTAACTGAGCCCAGACCTCTAATGGCAGAGCCAAGAGGACCCATGATAGATCAGAGGGGTCCACCCTTGGATGGCAGAGGTGAGGGGAAGCCATGTCACAAAGCTGACTGGTAGTTGTGGACTCATGATGAATGCTCTGTCTTAGGCTCCAATCTGGGATACAGAATGTTGGGGCAGTAGAGTTGGCAAACATTTTTCAAGTTGATCTGCAAATTTGAGAAACTGAGAAGGAGAAAGCAGTCTCATGTAGCTGGGGGAGATGTGACTGGAGAAAATAGATTTCTGTCTTTCTTTGATTATTGGTTCTTGTTGCAGTAAATGTGGGTAGCTACCGAATAGTTTTCTTTCAACTTTTTTTTATAGGTGGAAGAGATCCCCGAGGCATAGATGCACGAGGGATGGAGGCACGAGCCATGGAGGCTAGAGGATTAGATGCTAGAGGATTAGAAGCCCGTGCAATGGAGGCCCGTGCAATGGAGGCCCGTGCTATGGAGGCCCGTGCTATGGAGGCTCGTGCAATGGAAGTCAGAGGAATGGAGGCCAGAAGCATGGATACACGGGGCCCAGTGCCAGGCCCAAGAGGCCCTATACCTAGTGGAATCCAAGGTCCCAGTCCAATTAACATAGGGGCCGTTGGACCCCAGGGGTCCAGACAGGTAGGTGTAGTAAGTACTCTCACTTCCATGTGAAGTCTTGATCTATTCAGGAAATGGTTATTGAGGCTGATTATTACTGCTTTCTGGTTTCTGAGCTTGTTGGGGAAGATTAGGATCTCCCTTCCTTTTGTTTCTGTTTCCTTAGCTTGTGGTGGTTTTCTGACTGCCAGGAGTATAGTCCATAAGTGTAAACTTGTCCCACAATTTCAAATTCCATTCAGAACAGAGCCCCTGATTTTAAGGGACAGTGTGTACATTAGTAGAATCTAGGCATGGATAATTTGAAAAGCCTCCCCCCAAATGATTCTAATGTATAGCCCTAAGAACTACTGCATTCAAGCATGTAAAGAGCTATTAGTGGTCATTTAGGCTTCTGTCTATGGGGTCACACAGAGTCGGACACGACTGAAGTGACACAGCAGCAGCAGCAGCAGCAGCTAATCTTAGGTTTGAGAAATCTGTTTTACTTTACTTTCATCACATAGCCTAAAGTGAACAGTGGAGTATGAACGGCAATTTACTAATGCTCACCTTAAAAGCTGTGCAACTGAATTTTCTCTTCTTTCTCTTTATTTGGCTTTCTCCAGCTATGTATTATGGTGGGCTATGATTATCTATATGTTGTCATCTCCATCCTTTTTACCCTTCAGATAGTACATGTGTATCTTCTCTGTGAGTTTGTTTGCTTATTTTGTTTTCTGCTAATACTTTTGTTTGCCTCTAGCTCTGCCACCTTCATATTTCTTCAGTGTGACTTCCTCCTTCCTCTATGTACTTGTGTTTCTCTTTTCTCTCCCATATGCTCTGTGCCTTACTCCCTCTCAGGTGTGCATGCATATGTGTGTATGAGAGAGAATTGTATGGTCAGAGTGGAATGGAACATATCAGACATCCAGTTCTCTCATTTTATAGGTTTGGAAACTGAGACCCAAGAATTCAGGTGACTTATCCAAATTCACAAAACTAAAAAGTGGTAGAGCAAGAAATAGAACCTATGTTGTTTCCTACTATACTACTACGTCTCTGTTATCTGCACATTGTATATCGTGTATATGTTTATCTGCCCCTCCTCCTTAATATGAAATGTGAATATGTTGTTTTCTGGTATGTGCAGGAAAAAACTTGGTTACTGTTTTTCAAGTTGTACTTTTTTTAAAAATGTGTTTTGGGGCTTGATTTTTATTGTGCCCTCTATGGTCAGTAAGCCTCATAATTAAAATGGGGTTTTAATGCTTTCATTCAGTCGTTCAATGAATATTTGTTGAGCACTTACTGTATATCAGACAGAGCTATAGGTAGTGGGGATAGAGCAGGGTGAACAAAATAAAGTCCTTCCCCTTTAGAGCTTGCATTCTAGTGGAGAGATAAATAACAAATAGCTGCATGATATCCTTATATAATTCTATTGAGAAGTCTTTTGAGAAGGATGTCAAAAATAATGGTTGGAAGACCATTTGTCAATAATTTCTTGGTCCTTTATCTTCTAGTACTCGGACTTGTTACTCTAAAATGTTAAATTTGTCATAGTTTTCATTAGTAGATTTTGTAAAGCCAATTAGATTTGAGGTAGAGAAAAAAATTATCTTCAAACTTTTAAAAATTGTTCAGTGTGTTTTCTTATAAACAAATAATATAAAAAATACATTCACTCATGTATAAAAGATAGACAGTAAGAACCTCCCTTCCTCCCCATACCTGTCTCCCTGTGACCCCCATCTCCTGTAGATAATCACATTTTATTATAATGTATCTTTCTAGCAAATCAGAATACATACTATTTTTACAAATATGAATATACATGTATTCTTATTTTTCCCCCTTTCACTGTTCTGCACCTTGTTTTTTAACCTAATAGAATATCCTTAATTCATAATTTTAAATCAAATTTTGAAATTAACTTCCATCCACCTAGTTGGAAACTTGTTGATAAAGGCTTCTTATTTCTAGGGTAATTATATAACTTATTGTCTATACAGAGATACATTTGAGGGTGCTGTCAGTAATTACTGTGAGGCAAAAGCATAAACTGGGACTGTCTTAGTAAACCTAGATTCATGCTTACCTGTATTATTACTTGTCTGCCTAGAACAGGTTCTTCTAGAAACTTTAAATGGCCATTATTAAATGGTTAGATCACATTACAGTACCTCAAATTAGTATTGACTGAAGCCTCAAAAACGTTATTCTCATAGATATTTCAGGTCAGTAACAGATCATTAAGGCTCAGACTGGTCTCTGGATTCAGTATTGATAAAGAACTGAAAATGACAGTATGTTATCAATCTGTACAAAGCTGTTCTAATGCTTCATGTCTCTAGTGTCTTTGGGAATGGAGTTAATGCATGCAAATGAATATTCCAGATAATAGAATTATTCAACCAAGTTTTTAAACTATTTTGATGAAAAATCATTTATAAAATATACTATACTTTCTTCTTTTCTTAAACAGGATGCAAAAAATGATTTTGATCATTTTTGATTACTCATGGTCATCATTAAATGTAGCCACTCATTATTATATATGCTATAATAGGAATCATACTTATTTCCTGCTTTGTTTCCTGGTGTCCTTCACTGTCAGACTGTCACCTGGTTCTTCACAATCCTATTATGTTATCTGTTCCTAATGGTTTATCCACATTTCTTTTATGCTTTGCTGCTTTTCATCTCGGAGAAGGCAATGGCAAGCCACTCCAGTACTCTTGCCTAGAAAATCCCATGGATGGAGGAGCCTGGTAGGTTGCAGTCTGTGGGGTCGCTAAGGGTCAGATGCGACTGACTGACCTCACTTTCACTTTTCACTTTCACACATTGGAGAAGGAAATGGCAACCCACTCCAGTGTTCTTGCCTGGAGAATCCCAAGGACGGGGGAGCCTGGTGGGCTTCTGTCTATGGGGTCACACAGAGTCGGACACGACTGAAGTGACTTAGCAGCAGCAGCAGCAGCTTTTCGTCTGCTAGGGAAGCAGGTAACATGTTTATTAACAGTTTGTGTTTAATAAGAGCAGAGATCAAATTGCCAACATCTATTGGATTATAGAAAAAGCAAGGGAATTGAAAAAAAAAGACATGTACTTTTGCTACATTGACTATGCTAAAGCCTTTGACTCTGTGGATCACAACGACCTGGAAAATTCTTAGAGGTGGAAATACCAGACCACCTTACCTGTCCCCTGAGAAACCTGTATGCAGGACAAGAAACAAAAGTTGGAACCAGACATGGAACAACAGACTCGTTCCAAATTGGGAAAGGAGTACGTCAGAGCTGTTTATTGTCACCCTGCTTATTTAACTTATATGCAGGGTTCAGTTCAGTTCAGTCGCTCAGTCGTGTCTGACTCTCCGCGACCCCATGAATCACAGCACGCCAGGCCTCCCTGTCCATCACCAACTCCCAGAGTTCACTCAAACTCATGTCCACAGAGTCGGTGATGCCATCCAGCCATCTCATTCTCTGTCGTCCCCTTCTCCTCCCGCCCCCAACCTTTCCCAGCATCAGAGTCTTTTCCACTTTTCCAGTGAGTCAACTTGTCGCATGAGGTGGCCAAAGTATTGGAGTTTCAGCTTTAGCATCAGTCCTTCCAATGAACACCCAGGATTGATCTCCCTTAGAATGGACTGGTTGGATCTCTTGCAGTCCAAGGGACTCTCGAGTCTTCTCCAGCACCACAGTTCAAAAGCATCAATTCTTCGGTGATCAGCTTTCTTCACAGTCCAACTCTCACATCCATACATGACCACGGGAAAAACCATAGCCTTGACTAGAAGGACCTTGGTTGGCAAAGTAATGTCTCTGCTTTTTAATATACTATCAAGGTTGGCCATAACTTTCCTTCCAAGGAGTAAGCGTCTTTTAATTTCCTGGCTGCAGTAAGCATCTGCAGTGATTTTGGAGCCCAAAAAAATAAAGTCTGACACTGTTTCCACTGTTTTTCCATCTATTTCCCATGAAGTGATGGGACCAGATGTCATGATCTTTGTTTTCTGAATGTTGAGCTTCAAGCCAACCTTTTCACTCTCCTCTTTCACTTTCATCAAGAGGCTTTTGAGTTCCTCTTCACTTTCTGCCATAAGGGTAGTGTCATCAGCATATGTGAGGTTATTGATATTTCTCCCAGCAATCTTGATTCCAGTTTGTGCTTCTTCCAGCCCAGCATTCCTCATGATGTACTTTGCATATAAATTAAATAAGCAAGATGACAATATACAGCCTTGACGTACACCTTTTCCTATTTGTAACCAGTCTGTTGTTCCATGTACAGTTCTGACTGTTGCTTCCTGACCTCATACAGGTTTCTCAAGAGGCAGGTCAGGTGGTCTGGTATTCCCATCTCTTTCAGAATGTTCCACAGTTTATTGTGATCTACACAGTCAAAGGCTTTGGCATAGTCAATGAAGCAGAAATAGATGTTTTTCTGGAACTCTCTTGCTTTCTCCATGATCCAGCGGATGTTGGCAATTTGATCTCTCGTTCCTCTGCCTCTTCTAAAACCTGCTTGAACATCTGGGAGTTCACATATTGCTGAAGCCTGGCTTGGAGAATTTTGAGCATGACTTTACTAGCGTGCGAGATGAGTGCAATTGTGCGGTAGTTTGAGCATTCTTTGGCATTGCCTTTCTTTGGGATTGGAATGAAGACTGACCTTTTCCAGTCCTGTGGCCACTGCTGAGTTTTCCAAATTTGCTGGCACACTGAGTGCAGCACTTTCACAGTACATCATGCTAAATGCCAGGCTTGATGAAGCACAAGCTGGAATCAAGATTGCCAGGGGAAATATCAGCAAACTCAGATATGCAGCTGATACCACTCTAATGGCAGAAAGTGAAAAGAAACTAAAGAGCCTCTTGATGAGGTTGAAAGAGGAGAGTGAAAAAGCTGGCTTAAAACTCAACATTAAAAAAACTAAGATCATGGCATCCACTGCCATCACCTCATGGCAAATAGTTGGGGAAACAGTGTCAGACTTTATTTTCTTGGGCTCCAAAATCACTGCAGATGGTGACTGCAGCCATGAAATTAAAAGACGCTTGCTCCTTGGAAGAAAAGCTATGACAGACCTACACAGCATATTAAAAAGCAGAGACATCATTTTTCCAGCAAAGGTCCGTATAGTCAGATCTGTGGTTTTTTCTGGTAGTCATGTATGGACGTGAGAGTTGGGCCATAAAAAAGGCTGGGCACTGAAGAATTGATGCTTTCGAGTTGTACTCAAGAAGACTGTTTAGAGTCCCTTGGACAGCAGAGATCAAACCAGTTAGTCCGCAAGGAAATCAACCCTGATTATTCATTAGAAGGACTTATGCTGAAGCTGAAGTTCCAATTCTTTGGCCACCTGATTGCAAACAGCCAATTCATTGGGGGAAAAAATACCCTGATTACGGGAAAGATTGAGGACAAGAGGAGAAGGGGCGGCAGAGGATGAGATGGTTAGGTAAATCACTGACTCAGTGGACATGAGTTTGAGCAAACTCCAGGAGATAGTGAAGGACAGGGAAGCGTGGCATGCTGCAGGTCATGGGTTCACAGAGTCACAAAGAGACGACTTAGCAACTGATCAACAACCACCACCTAAGCTCTGGGTGAATGCTTTGAGTGTGAACATAATTCCAGCATAGGGACCTTTTAACAAGTATTCTGGGCACTCTGAGGCCTTTTCCTTGGGTTCTGGTTGTTTTCCAAAAGATTGAACCCACTGAAGATCTTAAGTACCAGTAAGAATGATATAACTGCACTTGGTTAACTCAGGTCAATCATGTTTCTTGGTCTGTATTTAGCAGAAAGTATCTGCTGCATATTCTCTGAGGGAAGTTATAAAAAAGCAAATGTTGGGCTAATAGTAGTCTTTTCCCCAGACACCTTCCCGTCTCCTTTCTGCCTCTGCCATTATGATCGTTTCTGCCTTACTTATGGGATAGGGCCCTTTGGGACGAACCGTGTTTAAATTAGAGGTAGGCAGTATCTCTATGAATGTAACTCCCCAGTGGGCCAGCATACATTATTTTACAATATGTCAGCTTTCATTTCTGTTTCCACTGAGCGATAGTTTCTTGGATGCTGTCAGTTTTCCCTGTGCTTATGTGGCTAACTTTTGCTTGATTTAATAGTATCCAGTTGTGCTTTGTGGAGAAGGAAATAGCAACCCACTCCAGTATTCTTGCCTAGAGAATCCTGTGGACTGAGGAGCCTGGTGGGCTGCCGTCTGTGGGATCGCACAGAGTTGGACACGACTGAAGCGAATTAGCATGCATGTGTGCGTTGGAGAAGGAAGTGGCAACCCACTCCAATATTCTTGCCTGGAGAATCCCAGGGATGGAGGAGCCGGGTAGGCTGTTGTCTATGGGGTCGCACAGAGTCGGACACGACTGAAGTGACTTAGCAGCAGCAACCGCAGTTATGTTTTGTGGTATTTGTTGAGGATGCTGGTACTGTCATAAGCAAATGTATCAACTTACTAGTTGATCTCTGGCTAAACCCTGCCTTCTGGGGTTGCTAACAGTAGGAACTGATCTTCAGAGTCATTTATTTGCCTTTGTTACTCGTCTCCACAATCTGATCCTATTTTTTCACATTGCTAATATTATTGGATTCTGGTAACTTAAATGAGAAGTACCGAAAATCTCTCCTTGTCTCTGTGCACATAGGTCCCAGTCATGCAGGGAGCAGGCATGCAGGGAGCAAGCATTCAGGGTGGAGGCCAGCCTGGTGGCTTTAGTCCTGGCCAGAACCAAGTCACTCCCCAGGACCATGAGAAGGTAAGTAATGTTGTCCAGCTGCCTCCATTTGCACAAATCTTTTGGAGTCCTCTTTTCATAGTCACCATGTGGAGGTCCTGGGTCTTCAGAGTCCCTTTGGAAATGATGCTTATACTCTTAGAATTCTTGATGATCTTGTTACCTGAAAATCTGTGGGCCAGGTCCTAAAATTCTTAAATGGCTATATGTCAGTGGTAGCTTTTCTTACTTTTCAGACTCATCTGCCAATAGATATTTTGTGTGCAGGCCTGATTGACCTGGAAATCCAAATCCCTTTCTTCCCTTTTATACTTTATCCCTAAAGATGATAGCAAATTCCCCACAAGCATATCTTTCTGTTTCTATATTTGACCATTGTAGGGAGCTCAAAACTTGTGAAAAGGAGCAACTTTCAAAGCTCCTTTTAAAGGATTTAATCCTTTCAAAGGATTAAAAACTGTAGATTTCCCAGGGGTTACCAATACCATCTTCATCTGTAAGAATTTGGGGCTCATGAAGGTGTCTGCTTTGAATCTTCTAATCTTAGGCATTGTACCTGTGCTTTTCATTTTGCCTCTTCTCACCAGCTGGTTTGGTTTTTTCTTTGATTTGATTTTTACAATTTTTTTTTGACTTTCTGTTTTCTGTATGTGAACTATCCTTCCATCTTGGACAGAAGCTGGTGGTATTTTGTTAGCCACCGTCATTAAAACTCATTATGTTTTTTTTCCTCTGCACAGGCTGCTTTGATCATGCAGGTTCTTCAACTAACTGCAGACCAGATTGCCATGCTGCCTCCTGAGCAGAGGCAGAGTATCCTGATCTTAAAGGAACAAATACAGAAATCTACTGGAGCTCCTTAAAGGTGAGCAGACTTACTGTGCCTGAGTCAGACAAGCTCCTTGTGCATTTGGGGTATGTACTTTTCAAGCTTAACCAACAAGAGTCTTTTGATCTCAAGACTACCCAAGGCCTGTACCCCTCTTGACTAGACCCTTCACTCTTCAGTAACTCAGTCCCTGTCATGGTAGGGGAAGGTGATAGGCATTTGTTCAATTATTGAATTGATTGTAATCTCATTTAACCTTTTTTTCCTAAAATTGGCAATAGTGACATGTGATCAGTTTAACCAAATCAAATACAGAAATGTAGAAAATTCAGGGTAAAAGCTCTGGTTTCTCAGTCTCATTCCAAAGACATAACTGCTAAATATAGTTTGGTATGTATTCTTCCAGAATCAGTTATTATTTTATTCCCAACTATCCCATCAAAATGAAAATATAAACTATTTCAATAAAAGATGTAAACATTTTAGTTTCAAGTATTTATTTTACATTGAATATTTTGAAGTTAAACTGTTAACAGCACATAATTTAAGGTAGTGAATGTCCACCATCACCATCAGTCCCTGTACATTTTAGAGGTTGCTGTACACTACTGCCCTTAGTTTTCTTGCTCTTCAGTCAGGTAGAAAGGAACATAATCATGTGACCTAACCTGTTTACATGTATAGGGTTTTTTAAAAAAAATTTCCCCAACATCTTGTATTTCATAAACAATTTTGCTTTTTAAAAACAGTTTAAAATTTACATTGTCCCAATATCAATTGGAATTTCACATTTTGAATTTCTGCTTTTTATTCCATCTTTGTAATAATTTCTGTCCATATATTATCTTTTAACAGTGGTCTCATTTACACTAACTAGCAGTCTTTACTAAATATATTGTATTTTAATCCATATTTGTAATATTGTTAAAACTTTCAAACTGTAAATATGCATTATATCTGTATCTAGACAGGAAATGGCAATCCACTCCAGTATTCTTGCCTGGAGGATCCCAGGGACGGGGGAGCCTGGTGGGCTGCCGTCTATGGGGTCGCACAGAGTTGGACACGACTGAAGCGATGCAGCAGCAGCAGACATTAAATTGACTGAACTTTAATGGGAAGCTGTCATAGATGGATGGCACTAGACTTACAGTGCGACTAGAACTTTTAGTCCAGATACGCAAGGCATTCTATTTTCTTTAGTGAAAGTGTAGACCGCCTATTACAGTTAGAGGAATAGATTTTAAAAAACTATTCCTCTCTTTTACTTTTTCTAATCTATTTATGCCAGAAAAGGTATCCCCTAGAATGTGAGAAAATTATGTTTTGGGATAGTAGAGGTAAAAAATGTTTCTGAAATTTCACTCCTTGTGTGTTCTTGCTTATAAGGTACCTCATTTCAAAGCCTTGCACATAAAACAGAGCAGGGTTTTTTGTTTGTTTGATCTTTTATTTTGAAATAATTAGAACTTCACAGGAAGTTGGGGAAATAGTACAGAGAGCCTCCTGCACCTTTCCCTTAGCTTCCCACAATGATAAAATTTTGGGAATCTATTGTACACAATACCTTTTTGGTTTATAGTGCAAAAGGAAGAAATGTACATTGGTACATTACTCTTACCTAGGTTACAGACCTTATTCACCTTTTATCTCTTTTAAACCTCCACTAATATGTACGTGTGGTGCATGTAATTCTTTGCAATTTTCCACTGGGAAGGCTTTAATGTGTATTTGCTGGTATTGGTGCACACTGTAGCCAATAGGTTGGCTCTCCTTCCATCCTATACCTTACTGGTTGTGATCCAGCTCTGCTATCACTGACAGGCTTATGTACCATTACCATTAGGTCAGTCGTCCTCAGCCAGGGGTGGTTTTGCCCCCTACACGATACTTGGAAATGTCTGGAGACATTTTTGGTTATCACAGCTTTAGCGGGTATGGTGTGCTACTGGCTTTCAGTGCTAAACCTCCTGTAATGCCCAGGATACCCCCTGATAACAAAGAGTTATCTGGCCCCAGATGTCAGTAGTGCTGAGGTTGAGAAACTCCACTATAAGAGATGATTATTTTGGGGAAGCAGGAGGCAGACACTTTAGGAATCTGTCCCTGATAATTTGTTCTTATGCATAGCCTCCTTCCCCTACCTTTAAATTCTTTTCTTCCTGATGTTTGGGGAAGAGAACTTTGTCTCCACTTGTAATGGCTTTCTCCCAACTTTTCCTTACAGGTTTTCAAAAATACCTGGCAACAGATACGGAAATGAATTCCATAACTTTGTTGAAATGTTGCAAAAAGATGACTTCTGCATCCTAAACCTTGAATGGCTCAAATTGGTGCCAGGTGGAGGACTCCTATCACCTTCTTTCAGAACAAAATCAGATCATTCTGTTGTCTTAGTTTGTATATTTTCTGTGACTTGAAATAAACTTTGAACATAATTTTAGTATACTGCAAATTGATACGCATAACCTTTTTGCTTTTAAAAGGCTGAACTCCAAGGGTGAAACCTCACACGTGTTTTCTACCCTTACTTCAGTATTATACTTTAATGTTGCATAGCTGTTTTTCCTTTTAAGTTAACCATTTATTCTTCTTAATGATATTTGAGAATTTCTCAGAAGCAGGGTTTTCTGGAACTTAGTTTTTGCTTAGTTTGCTTCCAACAGGAATAATATTTGCCCTTTGAGAACTTGCTAGAGCTTCTGAGTCTACTCAGAAAATAGCATGTGCTTAGAGCTGTAAAATGGTCAGAAGGCCAGCAAAGCAAAGAGCCTACATAGCAGACCAGTGTATTTAGTTTAGAAAAATCCAAATATCAAAATGTATTTTTTGGTCAGTACCATGAAGGGGACGACAGAGGATGAGATGGTTGGATGGCATTACCAACTCAGTGGGCATGAGTTTGAGCAAACTTTGGGAGTTGGTGATGAGGTCTGACTGAATGTGGTCCACTGGAAAAGGGAATGGCAAACCACTTCAGTATACTTGCCTTGAGAGCCCCATGAACAGTATGAAAAGGCAAAAGGATAGGATACTGAATGAGGAATTCCCCAGGTCGGTAGGTGCCCAGTATGCTACTGGAGATCAGTGGAGAAATAACTCCAGAAAGAATGAAGGGATGGAGCCAAAGCAAAACAAATACCCAGTTGTGGATGTGACTGGTGATAGAAGCAAGGTCCGATGCTGTAAAGAGCAATATTGCATAGGAACCTGGAATGTTAGGTCCATGAATCAAGGCAAATCGGAAGTGGTCAAACAGGAGATGGCAAGAGTGAACGTCGACATTCTAGGAATCAGTGAACTAAAATGGACTGGAATGGGTGAATTTAACTCAGATGACCATTATATCTACTACTGTGAGCAGGAATCCCTTAGAAGAAATGGAGTGTAGCCATCATGGTCAACAAAAGAGTCCAAAATGCAGTACTTGGATGCAATCTCAAAAAAAACAGAATGCTGTCTGTTCGTTTCCAAGGCAAACCATTCAGTATTACAGTAATCCAAGTCTATGCCCCAAACAGTAACGCTGAAGAAGCCGAAGTAGAACGGTTCTGTGAAGACCTACAAGACCTTTTAGAATTAACACCCAAAAAAGATGTCCTTTTCATTCTAGGAGACTGGAATGCAAAAGTAGGAAGTCAAGAAACACCTGGAGTAACAGGCAAATTTGGCCTTGGAGCACGGAATGAAGCAGGACAAAGGCTAATAGAGTTTTGCCAAGAGAACGCACTGCTCATAGCAAACACCCTGTTCTAACCACACAAGAGAAGACTCTACACATGGACATCACCAGATGGTCAACACCGAAATCAGATTGATTATATTCTTTGCAGCCAAAGATGGAGAAGCTCTATACAGTTAGCAAAAACAAGACCAGGAGCTGACTGTGGCTCAGATCATGAACTCCTTATTGCCAAATTCAGACTTAAATTGAAGAAAGTAGGGAAAACCACTAGACCATTCAGATATGACCTAAATCAAATCCCTTATGATTATACAGTGGAAGTAAGAAATAGATTTAAGGGACTAGATCTGACAGATAGAGTGCCTGATGAACGGAGGTTCATGACATTGTACAGGAGACAGGGACCAAGACCATCCCCATGGAAAAGAAATGCAAAAAAGCAAAATGGCTGTCTGAGGAGGCCTTACAAATAGCTGTGAAAAGAAGAGAAGCGAAAAGCAAAGGAGAAAAGGAAAGATATAAGCATCTGAATGAAGAGTTCCAAAGAATAGCAAGGAGAGATAAGAAAGCCTTCCTCAGCGATCAATGCAAAGAAATAGAGGAAAACAACAGAATAAGAAAAACAAAAGATCTTTTCAAGAAAATTAGAGATATCAAGGGAACATTTCATGCAAAGATGGGCTCGATCAAGGACAGAAATGGTATGGACCTAACAGAAGCAGAAGATATTAAGAAGAGGTGGCAATAATACACAGAAGAACTGTACAAAAAAGATCTTCATGACGAAGATAATCACGATGGCGTGATCACTCACCTGGAGTCAGACATTTTGGAATGTGAAGTCAACTGGGCCTTAGAGAGCATCACTACGAACAAAGCTAGTGGAGGTGATGGAATTCCAGTTGAGCTATTTCAAATCCTGAAAGATGATGCTGTGAAAGTGCTGCACTCAGTGTGCCAGCAAATTTGGAAAACTCAGCAGTGGCCACAGGACTGGAAAAGGTCAGTTTTCATTCCAATCCCAAAGAAAGGGAATGCCAAAGAATGCTCAAACTACCGCACAATTGCACTCATCTCACACTCTAGTAAAGTCATGCTCAAAATTCTCCAAGCCAGGCTTCAGCAGTATGTGAACCGTGAACTCCCAGATGTTCAAGCAGGTTTTAGAAAAGGCAGAGGCACCAGAGTTCAAATTGCCAACATCCGCTGGATCATGGAGAAAGCAAGAGAGTTCCAGAAAAACATCTATTTCTGCTTTCATTGACTATGCCAAAGCCTTTGATTGTGCGGATCACAATGAACTGTGGAACATTCTGAAATAGATGGGAACACCAGACCACCTGACCTGCCTCTTGAGAAACCTGTATGCAGGTCAGGAAGCAACAGTTAGAACTGGACATGGAACAACAGACTGGTTCCAAATAGGAAAAGGAGTACGTCAAGGTTGTATATTGTCACCCTGCTTATTTAACTTATATGCAGAGCACATCATGTGGAACGCTGGGCTGGAAGAAGCACAAGCTGAGGAGATGGGGACGACAGAGAATGAGATGGCTGGATGGCATCACCGACTCCATGGACATGCGTTTGAGTGAACTCCGGGAGTTGGTGATGGACAGGGAGGCCTGGCGTGCTGTGATTCATGGGGTCGCAAAGAGTCGGACACGACTGAGCGACTGAACTGAACTGACTGAGGGAGGCCTGGCATGCTGCAGTCAATGCAGTCACAAAGTCGGACAAGACTGAGTGACTGAAATGAACTGAAGTCTATTCACATACATAGTTCAGAGTTAAGGACGATGTATGATCACTGGTTTAATGTGTCAGCAACACAAGAGACTATTGACATTTTCTTGTTCTAAAACTCTTCAGTCTGGGTTGTTAACTTTAAAAGTTTAGAAAGCCACTAATTTTTCCCATGTTCAAGATGAAATAAACACTGAACAGAAATCAAACAATACATTTCATCTTGCCTTTTAAATAATCTGCAGTCCTACCCAGTAACCAAATTTATTCTGGGAAATTAAAACATAGAAATTCTAAAATTTTTACATTTTTCTCATTTATTTCAAAAGGACCAAATGTAGAAGCAGTCAGATTGCCCATTAGGCCTGACCCTGCCTGCTTCCTTTCAGATGGGTGTAAACACAGTCAGTGCCGCTGGCTATAACCTACAGCTCTTTTCCAGCCTAGTATTCTCTCTCGTAGTGGCATTAAGGAGAGACATGATTTATCTCCATCAGGCCAACCTCAAGAGGTTAAGAGGTGCCTTAATAATTAGTAAAGTTCACTGGAACTACTCCTGAGTCTTTATATTCTCAAAGTCCTAGCCTCTGCGTTAGGATTATGGTCAAGTGAATTAAAAGCCTGCCATAGGTATAGAGAATGTAATAGCATATTGCTTACATGTCAAGCAAAAGAATGCAAAGATAATCAAAATTATGAGGGACATTAAAATTGAGAGATTTTCTACTCATATATAAGCATTTACTACAACAAAATTTGCTGAGAAAGATACTCGATAATTGCAACCTAGGAAGAAAAACTTGCTTAAAACAGCTGAGAAGCTTTCTAGGTAGCCTGCTCATCCCTAATTTGGGCTTAGATGTTGATTGTATGTAGAATTTTTTATTATCATTACCTTTTCTGCTAGCTTCCATGAACATTCTAGGCCTTGATATGTTGATTTTAGCAGCAGCCATGTCCAAAGTGTCAATATATTGAGACATCAAGACCGAGAATACAGTCTTTCTCCTTAGGAACTCATTATAATAAGTTTTAAGGAACACTAAGATTCCAAATCAGGCTCATTGGAGATCAAATTATAACTTGGTCAGCAGTTGTCTAATAGGAACCAAATAATCAAGGCTGTGGTGTGCATGTTCCTGAAGCCTTATTAAATTTAAATTAGCTGAAATCCGGGAAATTGGTAACAGCAGGGGTATCCCAATCTATTCTCTCGGAAACGTCCATTAGTATTTTTTCTTGATGTCCAGTTAATACATGAAACACAATTAGCTACCATGAGTTCATGACCTTCCTTTATTTTGTTCAGACCAGTGACTGAAAAAAATCGGTTTTTCTAATCCTTCAAGTCATATAGGTTTCTGGACAATTAGAAGCAATCATTCATTTTTGGGCACAATGGTAGAGAGATAGGTGCGCTAATGTTCATTCAGTAGAAACATTCTTATAAATCTTATGATTTGAATTGTCTTTGAGCACAACAAAATGTATATTATTTTTCCTCTTTTAAGGGCCCCAGTTTTCTTTCCTTCTGATTCACTGTGACTACTGACACCCCAGGGCCAGGTGGATGGAAGAAATAAAAGCATTTTGATAGGAGAAAGAAAAGGCATTTTGCTTATGTTACTGAACAATTACTTAATAGGTACATAGGAGCCAAAGAAATGTCAAAATTTTAAATTATCTTTTTAAGACAAGACATTAATAACGCCCCTTGATTAAAATGGTAATAAAGAGTCCTTGTTGACTAAATAATCATCCTAAGATGGAGTTCAAGTTTTCACAATTATTTCCAACAGAACAAGGCAAGCTAATGAGAACATAGCTGACTTTCAATTATGATACAGTTTCAGTTACGATTAGCATACTTTCAAGATTATCTTTCCTAAATGGAGAGCCTAGATAAAGTAACAAAAGATTTATTCATTAAACAGGAAAATCCTTCATTTTTTGATAAGCAAAAATAAGTATAAGTTGCCGTTCACACTGGATAAGACCATGTTTAACAGAATGTACATACTGTTATATAGGGATTGAGTTCTTGGTAATTTTATGATTGTTGTTTTACTATTTATATTTATTATATTTTGTCATTAATTCTTTAATAAATTTTTATTTCAAAAATAATCACCTTACTTAGAAATTTTCTTGGTGGGTAGGAGGACTACGAGAATGACCCAGAGTCCAGGATATGGTTAACACTTGGAATCAACAAAATCACCCGAGGTTAAATTATGTAACTGTCAACTGCATCTGCTATCAGGCCTTGCTGCAATCAGGGCATTCCAGAAGAACTTACAGTGATTTCCAAAGAAAGAATCCATGGGCTTTGCAATTATGATAACTTCTAAAGTTCTTAGGTCCATGAAGCTCAGTGATGACTAAGTTGAATCCAATCAAAAAAGAATGCCAGGGACTCAAGGCTTGAAAGAAACATGTTACTGTCTTTAAGTGGTTGCCTCAACCTGACCAAACCAAGTAAATTGTTGAAGATGAAGAGACTTAAATGCAGATTACTATCCTTATTCCTATAACTCAGAAATTTTCTTTGTTGAAGTAGAATTTAACCTTCCAAGGATCCAGGCTGGAATACTGGCAACAGCATTTGCTCAGGCTCTTTGCCAAAGTCTGAGGACCACATAGGAAGACTCCCACCGCCTACCTGCAAGAATAGAATGGTAGCCAGAGCTAGAAGGCAGCAAAGGCTGCTGATGGTTTTTGGGAATGTTTTCTACCTCTGCTATGCCTCTCCTCCCAACAACCTTACATAAAAATTTGGTTATTGACAGTCTCACGTTCTTCATGTTCATCTCACCTTTTCTGTTTGCAATCCCCAATATGCTCCCAGCCCTTAACCCTCTCAGTACTTAGCCTTGCCTATTCTACTGGGCACACCCATAGGATATGGAGAGCAGTATGCTATGAACTGCTAGACTCTAAAGCCAGGCTGTCTAGGTTCTAATCCCTGTTCTGTCATTTGTCCCAGCTGTATGACTTTAGGCAAGTTTCTTAATCTCTTTTTCACCATACCCTCCCCAACCCTGTAAAATGGGGATAAAAATAGTATCCAGCTCATAGTCTTGTTTGGAGGTTTAAACAAAAACAACATGTGTAAAGCAATTAGAAAAAAGCCTGGCACATAGCAGGCATTGTTCCATTAAGCTGCCATTAAAGCCATCCAGTGTTTTCTCACATTGAACAGGTGGTGATTCTTCTTGCCAAAGATACTCTTTCTAACTAGGCTCTGGGCCTCACTCTCTCCTTCCTTCCCTCATATCTTCTTCTCCCCTGTTTTATTTGAAATGTAATTCCTATGACATACCCTTTTAGAGTGTGCAGGTGGTGCTTTTTAGTATAACCACCAAGTTGTGCAAAATCTGAGAACATTTTCATCTCAAAAATCCCATACACGTTAGCAGTCATTTGCCATTTTCTGCCAACTGCCCCCACCCCTGCCCTAGATAATCAAATATACTTCCTGTCTCTAGATTTGCCTAATCTGGACTCATATGACAGGTGGCCTTTTGTGTTGGATTTCTTGCACTTACCATACTGTTTTCAAGGTTCATCCATGTTGTAGCATATAACAGTACTTCATTCCTTTTTACAACTGAATAATATTCCCTTGACTAAAAAACCTCTTGATGAAAATGAAAGAGGAGAGTGAAAAAGTTGGCTGAAAGCTCAACATTCAAAACTAAGATCATGGCATCTGGTCCCATCACTTCATTGGGAAACAGGGGAAACAGTGTCAGACTTTATTTTTTTGGGCTCCAAAATCACTGCAGATGGTGACTGCAGCCGTGAAATTAAAAGACGCATACTCCTTGGAAGGAAAGTTATGACCAACCTAGACAGCATATTAAAAAGCAGAGACATTACTTTGCCAACCATGGTCTGTCTAGTCAAGGCTATGGTTTTTCCAGTGGTCATGTATGGATGTGAGAGTTGGACTGTGAAGAAAGCTGAGTGCCGAAGAATTGATGCTTTTGAACTGTGGTGTTGGAGACGACTCTTGAGAGTCCCTTGGACTGCAAGGAGATCCAACCAGTCCGTTCTAAAGGAGATCAGTCCTGGGTGTTCATTGGAAGGACTGATGCTAAAGCTGAAACTCCAATACTTTGGCCACCTATGCGAAGTGTTGACTCACTGGAAAAGACCCTGATGCTGGGAGGGATTGAGGGCAGGAGGAGCAGGGGATGACAGAGGATGAGATGGCTGGATGGCATCACCAACTCGATGGACATGAGTTTGAGTAAACTCTGGGAGTTGGTGATGGACAGGGAGGCCTGGCGTGCTGTGATTCATGGGGTTGCAAAGAGTCGGACACAACTGAGCGACTGAACTGAACTGAATATTCCCTTCTGTGAATATATCACATTTTGTTTATCCATTCATCTGTTGATGGACACTTGTTTCCACACTTTTTGTCTATTTTACATACATTTCATACACAAGTTTTTGTGTGGACATATGTTTTCATTTCTTTTGGGTATATACTTAGGAGTCAAAATGCTGAGTCATGTGGTGATGGAATTTAACAGTTTGAGTAAATGCCAGAGTTTTCCCAAAGTGGTGCACTGTTTCACATTCCCATAAACAATGTGGGAGAAACCCCTTTTGCATTTTTATTTTGCATGTTTATTTTATTCCTATCTCCTGGCTCCTGATCTGTCTATAAATATGGTTAGATCATCCTTAAACTAAGCATTTGCTGGACCCTGCCATTCCTCCAGCACTGTTGACAACACTCCTCTAATACATCCTCTCTTGGCTTCTGTGACACTGCTTCTCCACACTCTCCTACTTCTTCCCTGGCTCATCTTTCTCCTTTCCCACATAATGTGAGCATTCCTTAATGCAGCTTCAACTATGGTCAACCTGACACAATAATTAATATAATCTCTTTTGTTTATATGCTGCTTTATAGTTTACAGGGCATTTTTTATAAATTGTCTTGTTTATTATTCATGACAATCCTGCAAGTGAGTAGAGCAGGCGCTTACTAATATAAACCCCATTTACAGATGAGGAATATGAAGATCAGAGGGTTTTTTTTCTAGCTCAAGGTTCCAGAACTGGGAAGTGTCAGGAATTTGTCTAATACAATCAGCTTAATCTCCTTCCCATCTGAATGGCTGATTTTATGACTGATTTTCATGTTCCAGCGTGTCTCAAAACCCCTCAGAAAACTGAGGTCAGGTCATCAGTTATTTAGTTTTGTGTTCAGTCATGTCTGACTCTTTGCAACCCCATGGACTGTAGCCCACCAGACTCCTGTCTGTGGCATTCTCCAGGCAAGATTACTGGAGTGGGTTGCCATGCCCTCCTCTAGGAGATCTTCCTGACCAGGGATTGAACCCAAGTCTCCTGCAGCTCCTGCTTTGCAGGTGGTTTCTTTACTACTGAGCCACTGGAGAAGCCCATATATAGTGGTGTGTATCTGTTAATCCCATACTCCCAATTTATTCCTCCCCCTCCCCTTTCCCCTTTGATAACCATAAGTTTGTTTTCTGTCTTTGAGTCCATTTCTGTTTTATGAATAAGTTCATTTGTACCATATTTTTTAGATTCCACATATAAGTGATATTATATCTTTGTCTGTCTTACTTTGCTTAGTATGGTAATCTCCATGTTAATGTTAATGGTAATCCCTCCATGTTGCTGTAAATGGCATTATCTGAGTAGTATTCCATTGCATGGGAGTATGTGTATCACACCCTCTTTATCCATTCATCTGTCAATAGATATTTAGGTTGCTTTCATGTCTTGACTATTGTAAATAGTGCTGTTATGAACATTGGGATGGCATGTATATTTGCAAATTAGACTTTTCTCTGGATATATGCCAAAGAGTGAGATTGCTGAATCATATGGTAACTCTAGTTTTTTAAAGAGACCTCCATACTGCTTTCCATAGTGGCTTAACTAATTTATATTCCCACTACTACTGTCAGAAGATTTCCCTTTCTTCATACCCTCTCCAGCATTTGTTACTTGTAGACATTTTGATGATAGCCATTCTGACTGGTGTGAAGTGATACTTCATTTTTAGTTTTGATTTGTATTTCTCTAATAGCAATGCTGAGAATCTTTTCATGTGCCTGTTGGTCACCTGTATGCCTCCTCTGCAGAAATGGCTATTTAGGTCTTCTGCCTATTTTTTAATAGAGTTGTTTTTTTGACATTGAGTTGTATAAGCTGTCTATATATTTTGAAAAGTAAGCCCTTGTCAGTTGCACTGCTTGGAAATATTTTCTCCCAGTCTGTAGGTTGCCTTTTCATTTTGTTTATGGTTTCCTTTGCTGTGCAAAAGCTTTGAAGTTTGACATGATCCTTTTTTTATTATTTTTGCCTTTATTTCTTTTGCCTTGGGGCCTGATCTAAGAAAATATTACTATGATTTATGTCCAAGAATGTTTTACCTAGGTTCTCTTCTAGGAGTTTTATGGTGACATGTTTTATATTTAAGTCTTTAAGCCATTTTGAATTTATTTTTGTGTATAGTATGAGGGAGCATTCTAACTTCATTGATTTACCTGAGGCTGTCCAGCTTTCCCAACACCATTTTCTGAAAAGACTGTCTTTTTTCCATTGTATATTCTTGCTTCCTTTGTCAAAAATTAACTGGCCCTAAGTGTGTGGGTTTATTTCTGGACTCTCTGTTCTGTCCCATTGATCTGTATGTTTGTGCCAATACCAAGATGTTTTGATTACTGTAGCTTTGAAGTATTATCTAAAGTCTGGGAGAGTTATGCCTCCAGCTTTGTTATTTTTCTTCAGAATTGTCTCTCTTTTATTTGGTAATACAGCCAGGCTTCCCTGGTGGCTCAGATGGTAAAGCGTCTGCCTACAATGCAGGAGACCTGCGTTCAATCCCTGTTTTGGGAAGATCTGGAGAAGGAAATGGCAACCCACTCCAGTACTCTTGCCTGGAAAATCCCATGGACGGAGGAGCCTGGTAGGCTACAGTCCATGGGGTCGCAAAGAGTCGGACACAACTGAATGACTTCACTTTCACAGCCAGAACTGAGTTTCTTTGCCTCACTGTTCAATGCAGGTGGGGAAAACAAACGTCTTCCCATCAATTACAAGATCAAGACCCCTATTTGGCTGAAATCTCAGATGAAATTTCCTCACTTTTAAGCAAGAATCTAAGATTGGTGCAAATAGTTTTGGCCCCAGAGATCTTTTCCCAAGAGTGTTCAACATGCTGTAATACTTTTTCCTAAACCTAATTCTGCAAAATCAACCAACTAGAGGAGAATACACTTACTTGGGATGAGCGGTAGCTATTTTAGAGAACTCATTGTCCCACATAGGTCTCCCAAAGAAGGTTTTCTGTTTCAGACCTGTCAGGATGTCATTGGCCTTATCAAAGTTTAGTGCTGCATGACCAGCCTGGAGTTGGAGAAATAGGAAGTTAGAAAAAGCGGGTCCTGATAGCTGCCCTTCCTTCAGTCACTTTTAAACTTGGGTGTGAAGGTGGGAGCAGGTAGGAAATCCTAAGATGTGATTATTTCTGCTCAGCATGCATTATGTTTTATCTGACCTTCATCTTAGGGAATTAGTGTGTTGTTTGAACTCACAAAGTTGCTGTCCCATCCGGTGAGGAAGAGACGGTAGTTTAGAAAACCCACTTTGCCTAATTCCTCCATCTCCTGTTCCAGGGAAGCCAATAGGTCATTGAACCAAACAAAAGCACCCATCTCCCTACAGATCCAGTAGAAATAGATCTGGAATCAGCAAAAGAGAATATAGCCTTATTAAGTGCCTCTTACAATGTGCACTATGGTGACACGATTATGCACATATACACTATATTTGTTGATCAAGTCTAAGAGTGACCTGGAAAAAATCACTTCTACAGAGCTGCTGACCTCAAGTGGCATTAATATCCAGAGTCCTGACAACTTCCCTTATGGAAAGAGCTCAAACATCAGCTTCAGTTCAAGGTGCTTTTAAATCCAGTTGAAAATGAAACCCAGTTCTTATGGCAAGTCTGCAGAAGTGGATGCCTTGGCTGGGAGAAGTGATCACTTACTCTCATAATTCCAGGGAGAGGTTACGCTCTTACTAATTGTAAAGAGCTTAGTCCATGAAAACCATGGACCTGTCAGGCTCAGACCAGATGAAAAATGATACTCAGGAGTGTACCTTTTGTGTTTTGAGGTTGTGATCTGCATGCTGAAATTTGTACCAGATGGATTTCAAGATAGAAGCAAAGGGGGTAACCCCAATTCCTGCTCCAGCCAACACAGCCACTTCATACTGGAAAACATCCTCACTGACAGTGCCTAAAGGTCCGTCCACCTGGATCCTGACAGAAGGCAAAAGACAATGGGTAAAAGTGAAGTCTCACCTCTACCTGCAACCTCAAACGTCCTCCCAGAGGCATAACTGCTCCACAGCTCACTGTTGCTTGTTTATTTTAATCATATTCCATTTTTACCAGACTTAAGGTTCAGTGAGGAATTCCTTTCTCTTTTCTGCCTGTCTGCATTCTGGTCCGGGTCTCTACTGCTCTTAAGGACCTACCTAGGAACTGGTGAATACTGTTGTTCAAAAGTCCTTATGAGATTTTCTGTCCAGTCCCCCACTGCTCGGATGTGAATGGAGAAGAAGTCTTCCTCTGGAGCGGAGGTCAGGGTAAAGGGATGCCACTCCAGGTAAGAGATTGAGGGGCAATTAACAAAAATATACTGTCCCACTTCCATGCTGAAGCCATGCTTGTGCATCTGCAATTCCAAAACTTTGGATGGGTGCATGACAACCTATGAACGAAGCACAGAGGCCAAAAGAGGCAAATTCAAATGGCAACAAGGGCAAGCCGATAAAGTAAATGAGTAAAGCTGGAGGGCTGATGATGACAGTAAATTGCAAACAGAAGTCCTTTCTGAAGAGGGCAGCAATTACCAAGTCCAGACTATGGTTGCACTATGGAGCAGAGATTCAGCATTATCAAGTTGCTTGATTCTTCAAGAGAGGCTAGAAATGCCAGTTTTAAATTGAAGCATAGTTGATTTACAAAATTGTGTTAGTTTCAGGTGTACAGCAAAGTGATTCAGTTACTATTTTCAGATTAAATTCCATTCTATCTTGTTACAAAATATTGAATACAATTCCCTGTGCTATAACTGGATAAGCTGGAAAAGCAACAAGAAATGACATTTTTTTTTATGTGAAAGACTCCATCCAGGTTTCTAAATGTTAGTGACCAATTTGACTTTCTAAATAATCAGTGTATGGGTCAAACAAAATACATCTGTGGGCTAGATTGTTGTTGTTATAGTTCATTTGCTCAGTTATGTCCGACATTTTGCGACCCCATGGACATGCCAGGATTCCCTGTCCTTCACCATCTCCTGGAGTTTGCCCAAATTCATGGCCATTGAGTCGGTGATGCTATCCAACCATCTCATCCTTTGTCATCCCCTTCTCTTCCTGCCCTCAATCTTTTCCCAGCATCAGGGTCTTTTCCAATGAGTCGGCTCTCCGTATCAGGTGGCCAAAGTGTTGGAGAAGGGAATGGCTACCCACTCTAGTATTCTTGCCTGGTGAATCCCATGGACAGAGGAGCCTGACAGTCTACAGAGATATGGCGGAGACTGCCTGTTAGCAACTTCTGACATAGACCCATGCTGATGATTTCTGCCAAACCTCTCCAGTTCTGTCCAGCACCAGAGGAACTCAAATATATTGCCCGCAAGTTCTTTTTTATTCCCATGAAGGTGACAACATGGCAATTTATTTCTATAATCAGGAAGAACAGAACTCTTAGCACAGCAAGAAGAAAGTGCATATTCTTTACCTTGGTAATTACAACCTTCTGCTGAGAGCGGTTGGAGAAGGCAATGGCAAGCCACTCCAGTACTCTTGCCTAGAAAATCGCATGGACGGGGGAGCCTGGTAGGCTGCAGTCCATGGGGTCGCTGCTAGTCGGACACGACTGAGCGACTTCACTTTCACTTTCACACATTGGAGAAGGAAATGGCAACCCACTCCTGTGTTCTTGCCTGGAGAATCCCAGGGACGGTGGAGCCTGGTCGGCTGCCGTCTATGGGGTCACACAGAGTCGGACACGACTGAAGTGACTTAGCAGCAGCAGCAGCTGAGAGCGGTAAAATCAGAGGATCCTTTCAAAGATGTAAAGAATGCCTGGTGCAAGGATCCATTTCCAAGACTGCATACAGAGACAATAAAAAGCAAGGTTACACACTAATCTCTTCTCTAGGATTTATTTGTGTAGCAGTTCATTCCTTCATCCAATAAATAAATATTTTTGAGTGACATGTATCATTATTAAGCCACGAAGTTCACCAAAACTTGAAGACAGAAATGGAAAGGAGTAATCCACAACAGTTTTATTAATCTGTTACTCATAAAGCAGATCATTTCCTGAAATTTTACAGGTCTCACCTGGAAACAAGAGAAAAGCACAGAAATAAACTACATGGTAATAATATATATTTTAAAATTATATTTAAGAATCTAAGGCTGGGGCTTCCCTGGCGGTCCAGTGGTTGGGACTTCACCTTCCAATGCAAGAGGCATGGTTTCGATCCCTGGTCAGGGAGCTAAGATCCTGCATGCCTCTCAGTCAAAAAACCAAAACATGAAACAGAAGCAATGTTGTAAAGACTTAAAAAAAAAGAAGTTAAGACTCTCTTCCAGGACAACTTGTCCAATCTGAAAAGCCAACAAAAAAGGTTGATGTGAAATAGAAGTAGATGATTAAAAACAAGGCAAACAAGTGTGTGGCTCACATTATTGATAACAGCGATATATAAAACTTGGTATTTATTCATCACGTCTTTTCTCAGGTGCTCAAAACATCTAACATAGTAATATACTTTTTATCTTGTCTACTTAAAAAAAAAAGCCTTTCTATCCCTCAGATCTTCTCAAAGGCAGCAGGTTGCTTCCCTACCCACAGGGGCTCCTAAAAATGTATTTCCTAGCAATGCTAAGTCATGTTCTTTTTTGCACAGTTGCTCAACCACAATACACTGGAACTCTGTGGAAAGAGATTTCTTATGCTATTTCAGGAAAGATACTTCCTTGGGTATCTCTGGGGAAAAGGGGGGCAGAGACAGGGCCAGTAAACCTGATAAGGGGCATATTACAATTTGATACTACCTCTTATTTGGAAAAAAAATCCCCAGATGATTCAGAAGACATGAAAAAATATATTTAAGAAGTTGCTAGTCACCAATGGGGTAGGGGAGAAATGTTAGCTTTGAAAGTAATCAGAGAAAATGAATATTAAAACAAAATAGCATATTAGCCTCTCAAATTGGAAAACAGCTTTAAACAATGATGCCCACCATTAACTGGGATGCAGACGAATAGATGTGCACCATTCACATGTGTACCTGGGAAGTAAAAATAAGTAGTGTCTTCCCAAAGAGAAATTTGGCAACACACCTAACAGCCTTGAAAGCATTCCTTCTCTTTGACACAGGAATTTTACTCCTAGGAAATGGAGCATAAAGGAATAATTAAGGCATGCACAAAGTACATGAGTATAGTCATGACTATTGATTAAGGGAAAAAATTAAAATGGCATACTATATAGATTTTTTTGGAGACCAAACTGTCTTTTCTTAATTTTATTTAGTTTTATATTGAGATATAATTGACATATAACATATTAGCCTATGTGTATAACATAATGATTCAATATTTATAAATATTGCAAAATGATCACCACAGTACATCTAGCTAACCTTCTGCACCATGCATGGTTACAAAAAAATTTTTTTCCTGTGATGACAAAGTCTAAGATTCACTTTCTTGGTACCTTTCAAATAGCCTGTACAGTATTATTAATTACAGTCGCCATGTACATTAAGTCCTCAGAACTTATTTCATAACTGGAAGTATGTACCTTTTCACTCAGTTCAGTTCAGTTCAATTGCTCAGTCATGTCCGACTCTTTGCAACCCCATGAATCACAGCACGCCAGGCCTCCCTGTCCATCATCAACTCCCGGAGTTCACTCAAACTCATGTCCATCAAGTCGGTGATGCCATCCAGCCATCTCATTCTCTGTCGTCCCCGTCTCCTCCCATCCCCCAATCCCTCCTAGCATCAGAGTCTTTTCCAGTGAGTCAACTCGTCGCAAGAGGTGGCCAAAGTATTGGAGTTTCAGCTTTAGCATCAGTCCTTCCAATGAACACCCAGGATCAATCTCCTTTAGAATGAACTGGTTGGATCTCCTTGCAGTCCAAGGGACTCTCAAGAGTCTTCTCCAGCACCACAGTTCAAAAGCATCAATTCTTCGGCGATCAGCTTTCTTCACAGTCCAACTCTCACATCCATACGTGACCACGGGAAAAATCATAGCCTTGACTAGACGGACTTTGGTTGGTAAAGTAATGTCTCTGCTTTTTAATATACTATCTAGGTTGGTCATAACTTTCTTTCCAAGGAGTAAGCGTCTTTTAATTTCATGGCTGCAGTCAGCATCCGCAGTGATTTTGGAGCCCAAAAAAAACAGTCTGACACTGTTTCCCCATCTATTTCCCATGAAGTGATGGGACCAGATGCCATGATCTTTGTTTTCTGAATGTTGAGCTTCAAGCCAACTTTTTTACTCTCCTCTTTCACTTTCATCAAGAGGCTTTTAAGTTCCTCTTCACTTTCTGCCATAAGGGTGGTGTCATCTGCATATCTGAGGTTATTGATATTTCTCCCGGCAATCTTCATTCCAGCTTGTGCTTCTTCCAGCCCAGCGTTCCTCATGATGTACTCTGCATATAAGTTAAATAAGCAGGGTGACAATATACAACCTTGACGTACTCCTTTTCCTATTTGGAAACAGACTGTTGTTCCATGTCCAGTTCTAACTGTTGCTTCCTGACCTGCATACAGGTTTCTCAAGAGGCAGGTCAGGTGGTCTGGGATTCCCATCTCTTTCAGAATGTTCCACAGTTTATTGTGATCCACACAGTCAAAGGCTTTGGCGTAGTCAATAAAGCAGAAGTAGATGTTTTTCTGGAACTCTCTTGCTTTCTCCATGGTCCAGCGGATGTTGGCAATTTGATCTCTGGTGCCTCTGCCTTTTCTAAAACCTGCTTGAACATCTGGAAGTTCACGGTTCACATATAGCTGAAGCCTGGCTTGGAGAATTTTGAGCATGACTTTACTAGCGTGTGAGATGAGTGCAGTTGTGTGGTAGTTTGAGCATTCTTTGGCATTACCTTTTTTTGGGATTGGAATGAATACTGACCTTTTCCAGTCCCGTGGCTACTGCTGAGTTTTCCAAATTTGCTGGCATATTGAGTGCAGCACTTTCACAGCATCATCTTTCAGGATTTGAAATAGCTCAACTGGGATTCTATCACCTCCACTAGGTTTGTTCATGGTGATGCTTTCTAAGTCCCACTTGACTTCACATTCCAAGATGTCTGGCTCTAGGTCAGTGATCACGCCATCGTGATTATCTTGGTTGTGAAGATCTTTTTTGTACAATTCTTCTGTGTATTCTTGCCACCTCTTCTTAATATCTTCTGCTTCTGTTAGGTCCATACCATTTCTGTCCTTTATCAAGCCCATCTTTGCATGAAATGTTCCCTTGGTATCTCTAATTTTCTTGAAGAGATCTCTTGTTTTTCCTATTCTGTTGTTTTCCTCTATTTCTTTGCATTGATCGCTGAGGAAGGCTTTCTTATCTCTCCTTGCTATTCTTTGGAACTCTTCATTCAGATGCTTATATCTTTCCTTTTCTCCTTTGCTTTTCGCTTCTCTTCTTTTCACAGCTATTTGTAAGGCCTCCTCAGACAGCCATTTTGCTTTTTTGCATTTCTTTTCCATGGGGATGGTCTTGGTCCCTGTCTCCTGTACAATGTCACGAACCTCCATCCAGAGTTCATCAGGCACTCTATCTATCAGATCTAGTCCCTTAAATCTATTTCTTACTTCCACTGTATAATCATAAGGGATTTGATTTAGGTCATATCTGAATGGTCTAGTGGTTTTCCCTACTTTCTTCAATTTAAGTCTGAATTTCGCAATAAGGAGTTCATGATCTGAGCCACAGTCAGCTCCTGGTCTTGTTTTTGCTAATTGTATAGAGCTTCTCCATCTTTGGCTGCAAAGAATATAATCAATCTGATTTCGGTGTTGACCATCTGGTGATGTCCATGTGTAGAGTCTTCTCTTGTGTTGTTGGAACAGGGTGTTTGCTATGAGCAGTGCGTTCTCTTGGCAAAACTCTATTAGCCTTTGCCCTGCTTCATTCCATGCTCCAAGGCCAAATTTGCCTGTTACTCCAGGTGTTTCTTGACTTCCTACTTTTGCATTCCAGTCCCCTATAATGAAAAGGACATCTTTTTTGGGTGTTAGTTCTAAAAGGTCTTGTAGGTCTTCATAGAACTGTTCAACTTCGGCTTCTTCAGCGTTACTGGTTGGGGCATAGACTTGGATTACTGTAATATTGAATCACTACTTTCACCCATTTAACCTACTCCCCCACCCCTGCCTCTGATAACCACCAGTCTGTTCTCTGTATCTATGAGCTTCTTTTTTCCTTTTTTTTAAAGTAGAGTCCTGAGAAAAACTATTAAAAATTCCAGGATATGGAGGCTGAACAACACGCTGCTGAATAACCAACAAATCACAGAAGAAATCAAAAAAGAAATCAAAATATGCCTAGAAATGATGGAAAATTTATACACAACAACTCAAAACCTCTGGGACACTGTAAAAGCAGTGCTAAGGGGAAGGTTCATAGCAATACAGGCTTACCTCAAGAAACAAGAAAAAAGTCAAATAAATAACCTAACTCTACACCAAAAGCAACTAGAAAAGGAAGAAATGAAGAACCCCAGGGTTAGTAGAAGGAAAGAAATCTTCCCACAATGGGAAGTGTGCACACCACAACTAGAGGGTAGCCCCTGCTCACTGTGACTAGAGAAAAGCCTGAGCCACAATGAAGATCCTGCATGGTCAAAAATAAATAAATAATTTTTTTAAAAAAGAAAGAAAATGATAAGTATAAAAGTCAGGCTACATGTTCATTTCAGGGGAATGAGAGGGCTTAGATTGAGCGGAAAACCTGGAGAGAGTTGAGGGGAGAGGATTGCCTGCAAAGTTCTCTTTATTAACTTGGGATGTAGTTACAAATTTATTTGCCGTAAGATGACTCATTAAGCCATATGTTTATTTTGTGTGGTTTTCTATACCTGTGTTCACTTCACAATAAAGTTTAAAAAAAAATAGAGTCCACATATGAGATCATATAGCATTTGTCTTTTTCTGTCTGACTTATATTTACTTAGCACAATTAAAAATAAGTAATACCCTCAAGGTCTTTAAAAATGACTAGGTGGGGGGAAAATGACAAAATGGCATACTATATGGCATTTTAAAAACAAATGCTATGGGGAATTCCCTGTTGGTCCTGTGGTAAGGACTCCACGCTTCTACTGCAGCCGGCATAGGTTCAACCCTGTTTGGAGAACTAAGATTCTGCATGCAGTGCAGTACAACAACAACAAAAAAGTTTCAAAAGAATATTTGACAGTATAGGAAAGGATCTATGATATCAGTTCAGTTCAGTTCAGTTCAGTCGCTCAGTCGTGTCCGACTCTCCGCGACCCCATGAATCACAGCACGCCAGGCCTCCCTGTCTATCACCAACTCCCGGAGTACACTCAAACTCATGTCCACAGAGTCGGTGATGCCATCCAGCCATCTCATTCTCCGTCGTCCCCTTCTCCTCCCGCCCCCAACCTTTCCCAGCATCAGAGTCTTTTCCAGTGAGTCAACTCGCCGCATGAGGTGGCCAAAGTATTGCAGTTTCAGCTTTAGCATCAGTCCCTCCAGTGAACACCCAGGATTGATCTCCTTTAGAATGGACTGGCTGGATCTCCTTGCAGTATAAGGGACTCTCAAGAGTCTTCTCCAACATCACAGTTCAAAAGCATCGATATAGATTAAAGAAAAAAAATTATTACTTCTAGGTGGTAAAATTCTGTGAAATTTTTATTTTCTTCTAAATATTTTTCTGTATTTTCCAAATTTTCTACAATAAGCATGTGTTAATATATTGTTATAATTTTTAAGTGGGGAGACTATGAGAGAGTATTTTTGTGTGCATTCATGAAAGAAGCAAACCAATACATTCAACCAATACATTCAAACAGATGGTAAAACATATTCTCTCCCTTGCAGTGTTACATGCCTGATCAAAGCAACCCCCAAGTTCTAAGTATACAACCAAATAGGCCAAATATAAGAATAGAAGCTGATGCTCAAGATAAGACAGGTGATTAACTACCTTAGCTAGTAAGGGACTAGTCAAGCTTTATAGCTTTCTGTCTTTAAGGATCTCTTGTCTACTGGTCAAATAATATAAAAGGTCATAGCCTACAAGTTCCACTGACTTTAGAAATGAAATGTGCTATTAAGATATGCGAGGTATGTCCTTTTAAAATTATTTTTAAAGTAGGTAATACACGGACATGTCATGCAACTCAAAAGTACAAAAGAGTATACAATAAAAAGTAAATCTCCCTTCCAGCCCTGTTCAGCTCCCCAAGGCAATCAGTATTATTATTTTGTGAACCCTTTTGGAGAATATGCATTTAAGTGAAAGTATTTCATTAAGTACAAGTGGTAGGAGACCATACACACTGCACTGCCTTTTTTCTTTAACATCTTCCAATAGTCATGTATGGATATGAGAGTTGGACCATAAAGAAGGTAAGCGCTGAAGAATTGATACTTTTGAACTGAGGTGTTGGCGAAGACTCTTGAGAGTCCCTTGGACTGCAAGGAGATAAAACCAGTCAATCCTAAAGGAAATCAATCCTGAATATTTATTGGAAGGACTGATGCTGAAGCTGAAACTCCTATACTTTGGCCACGTGATGTGAAGAGCCAACTCACTGGAAAAGACCCTGATGCTGTGAAAGATTGAAGGCAGGAGGGGAAGGGGATGGCAGAGGACAAGATGGTTGGATGGCATCATCGACTCAATGGACATGAGTTTGAGCAAGCTCTGGGAGATGGTGATGGACAGGGAAGCCTGGCGTGCTGCAGTCCATGGGGTCACAAAGAGTCAGACATGACTGAGCGACTGAACAACAACAACATCTTAGAGACTGCTCCATATACCTATAAAGCTACCTTTTACTTTTCAATGGCTACAGAGTATGCCATCGTAGGAAAGTCCTATTATTTAAATAGTCTACTGATGGGCACTTATTTCCAATCTTTTGCTCTGTCAAGCAATGCTACATGAATAACCTAATGCATGTAATTTAACACATATGCAAGCATATTTTAGAACAAACTCCTGGAAGTAGAATTTTAAAGCTTGGTAAATACTGTCAAATTGCACTTAAAAGCAGCTTTATAGATTTACACAGTCACCAGCAATGCTTGAGAGCATTACCAACACAGCATGTGAGCAAAATCTTTGATCTTTGCTAATCTGTTAGGTTTATTTCTGTGATCACTTTGTTCATATCTTCTACATTTTTCTTTTAATCAGGTTGGGCTTTCTATTATTGATTTCTATATTTGTATATTAGGAAATTAATTCATGGTCTGTGAATTGTAAATACTTTTCCTAGTTGGTAATTTGTTACCTATCTTTATTTATGATGGTTTTGCCATATATATATATATATATATATGTATAAAGAGAGCAGGAAACAATAAATAAATTTTAAGAAAATATATAATATCTTTCCTTTTCTGGCTTTGACCTTTTAAAAAATATTTACTAACATTTTTGTATTAGAAAAAATTCCCATGAGGACTTAGGGTATGTCTATGATGTCTTTCTTTTTTCAGCATTTAAATCCTTGATCAATGTATCTTGGACCATATTTTACTGTAAAGTGGAATACAGAGACAGCTTTTTTTAGATGTCCATCCTATCCTAAAGAAAATTATTGAATACTGCATCTTTTCTTCCAACTGATTTGAAATGTCAACTTTAGGGGATTCTTAAAAAAACATTTTTCCCTTTCTGTATGAGGACTGAACTATTGCTCTTAATTGTGTATGTGATTTAAAGATTTTAATTATCCTCAGAACACTTTAAGACACCACAAGTCAAATTTTCCTTTCCATTTCATCCTCAATCTAACATTTTATGAACAAGCAAAGGTAAAACATAATATCTATGGTAATTAACTTGAGGCACACCTTAAGATTCCTGGAACCCAGTTTATTGATCATCCACTATTTAATAATAATTTCCAAGCACGTTCTTATAACAGCAAAGAAAGCCAACTTCAAGAATGTTTTAAAAATTAAATTGAGGAGGCTTCCAGTGTGTCCTCTGCCAGTGACCTACGGCAAAATAGGACACTAAGCTCCCTGAGCTTCAGGTTCCCCATCCAAGGACTAAGGAGAAGATCTTCCTTCAGAGGGTCCTTTTTAGCATTTTACGAAATCATGAGGCAGCAGACTGTGACCAAGATGGTGGACTAGGAAGACCCTTAGCTCACCTCCTCCCACAGACACACCAATATTATAAATATTTACAGAGCAACTCTCTATGAAAATGACCTAAAGACCAGCAGAAAAGATTTTCCACAACTAAAAATATAAAGAAATAACCAAAACGAGATGAGTAGGAGAGGTGGAGTCATGTTATAGTCACTTACCCAGGTGAGTAACCCACAAACAAGAGAATGACTACAACCGCAGAGGCTCTCCTCAAGGAGAAAGAAGTCTGAGCCCCACATTGGGCTCTCCGGCCTAGGGTCTTGTACCAGGAAGATGAAAAAACCCCTAGATTTTTTTTAGCTTTGAAGGCCAATGGGGCTTACTTTTGGAAGGCTACTATTCTTGTAGAGCCTCTCAGAGAGGCAAGAGGTCATTGGAGTCCAACCTCTGGGATATAGACACTGATGGTAGCCATTTGAGGAAGCTCATTCTTCCACAAGGACACTCATGCTGGCAAGGGCCATTTTGGAGTCCTGCCGCTAGGCTATTAGTGCTGGGAGCTTACCCACCCACCAGTGGGCTGGCATTGATGTCCCCCCACCCCCAGGGTAGTCACACTTGGACATGGACCCACCCAGCAGCAGGCTGGCACCAACCCTAGGACCCCCAGACTGTGAAGGCAGCCACATAGGGGACCCAGTCCCCCAGTATGTTGGTGGCCACCCCAAGAGGCAGGGTATGGCAGTCAACTGGGCCAGAGGCCAATCATGCTTACCAGTATGCCCACAGGCCCACAGTAGTCAGCCTCACAACAGAAGAGACCACACAACTCACAAAGGGGGCACCCATAAGCATATAGTTCTGATGATCAGAGAGGAGTGTGCTACTGGGCCTCAAAGGATGTCTCCTACGTAAGGCTACTTCTTCAAGATCAGGAAATGTAATTGACCTACCTAATATACAGAAATAAATTAAGAGAATTAGCCAAAATGAGGAGACAGAGGAATATGTCCCAGATAAATGAACAACATAAAACCTCAGAAAAACTAGGCAAAATAGAGATAAGTAATCTACCTGAAGAGTTAAAGGTAATGATCATAAAGATGCTCAACAAACTCAGGAAAATAAAAACTGAACACTGAGAAATTTTAGCAAAGAGTTAGAAAAGATAAAGAGGAACCAAACAGAGCTGAAATAAAGTAACTGAAATAAAAAATACACCAGAAGGAATTAACAGTAAATTAGATGATGCAGAAGAACAGATCAGCACATTGGAAGACAGAGTAAGAGAAATCACTGGAGCTAAACAGAAAAAACAATTTTTAAAAATGAGGAAAGCTTGAGAGACTTCTGGGACCTTGTCAAGCAGGCTAACATTTGTATTATAGGGGTCTCAGAGAAGAAGAGAGAGAAAAGGGGGCAGATAGCTTATTTGAAGAAATAATAGCTGAAAACTTTCTTAACCTGGGGAAGGAAGCAGACATCCAGGTCCAGGAGGCACAGAGAGTCCCAAACAAGATGAACTCAAAGATTTCCACACCAAGGCACATTATAATTAAAATGGCAAAATTAAAGATAAGGAGAGAATCTGAAAAGGAACAAGAGAAAAGGAAGTAGTTATGTACAAGGGAACTTCCATAAGACTAGCAGCTAACTTTTCAGCAGAAACTTTACAGGCCAGAAGAAAGAGACACTATATATTCAAAGGGATGAAAGGAAAAAACCTACAACCAAGAATACCTGACAACGCTATCATTCAGATTTGAAAAAGAGAGTTTTACAGTCACGCAAAAGCTTAAAGAGCTCAGCATCAGTAAAGATCAGAGTGGAAACAAATGTAACAGAGGCTAAAAGAAAAAAAATCAATGAAACTAAAGGCTGGTTCTTTGAACAGATAAACAAAATGGATAAATTTTTAACCATACTCATCAAGAAAAAGAATGGTCCCAAGTAAATGAAATCAGAAATGAAAGAAGAAAAGTTACAACTAACACCATACAAATATAAAGGATCATAAGAGATTACTACAAAAAATTATTATAGGTTAATAAAATGGACAAAGCAGAAGAAATTGATAAATTCCTAGAAACATACAATCTCCCAGGAATGAATCAGGAAGAAATAGAAAATACGAGCAGATTGATTACCAGCAAAGAAATTAAATCAGTAGTAAAAAAAAAAAATACTCCTAACAAAAGTCTGGGACAAGATGGCTTCATAGGTGAATTCTACTAAACAGCTGAAGAGGTAGCACCTACCCTTCTCAAATTATTCCAAAAAATCACAAAAGAAACAATTCTGAATGCATTCTGTAAGGCCTGCACCACCTTAATACCAAAACCAGACACTACAAAAGAAAATTACAGGTCAATATTACTGATGAACATACATGTGAAAATTCTCAATAAAATATTAGCAAACAGAATTCAATAATACATTAAAAGAATTATACATCATGATCAAATGGGACTCATCCCAGGGATGCAAGAATGGTTTAATATCTGCAAATCGATCAATGTGATACATCACATTAACAAGTTGAAAAATAAAAATTATATGATCATATCAATAGATGCCTAAAATCTTTTGATAAAATTCAACATCCATTTATGATAAAAAAAAACTCTTAAAAAAGTGGGCATACAAGAAACATACCTCAACAAAATAAATGCCATATATGACAAATCCACAGCCAACATTATCTACACTAGTGAAAACCTGAAAGTATTTTCTCTAAGATCAGGAACAAGATGAGGATGCCCACTCTTGCCACTGTTATTCAACATAGTATTGGAAGTATTAACCACACTAGACAAGAAAAATACATAAATGGAATCTAAATTAGAAAGAAGTAAAACTGTCACTGTTTGTAGGTAACAAAATAATATATATAGAAAACTCTAAGGCCACCACCAGGAAACTATTAGAACTAACAAATGAATTGAGTAAAGTTTCAGGATACAAAATTAATATATCAATAATATATATTAACAAGTTAAGAGCTACCTCCTATGGGCCCAGCCTGTGGCTGGCATGTCTGGGACACATGTCCTGGTGCTGCAACCAGGCTGACATTTTCAGTTTTGTTCTTACTTTTGAAGTTATTTTTGTGCTTTCCTAGTGACACTCCTTAGGATGCACTGTGGTAGCCAAAGAAAGCACTGTGGCTCTTACAAAGGTCACAGACAATGTAACTGGGGACCTTGGAAACTTTGGGTCTGGACCACTCAGCAGAATGAGTTAGTTAGGGGAAATCCACAGCAGTCTTACTTTCCTGTCTTATTAGGTCAAAGTGGATGAAACTGCTGATGTTGAGCAATTATCCCACAAAAATGGCAGTTTCATCCAGTTCAACCTAAATAGATCTTATTCTAGAATTACTAACAAATGTAGGCTTCCCTGGTGGCTCAGTGGTAAAGAATCTGCCTGCCAATGCAAGAGACATGAGTTTGATCCCTGGGTTGGGAAAATGCCTTGGAGAAGGAAATGGCAACCCACTCCAGAATTCTTGCCTGGGAAATCCCATGGACAGAGGAGCCTGGTGGGCTATAGTCCATGAGGTTGCAAAGAGTTGGACACAATTTAGTGACTAAACAACAACATGATAACTAATATGTTAATTATGTGTTCTGTTAACACAACAGAAATGCTGTGTTTCCATACACTAAAAATGAACTATCAGAGAGAGAAATGAAGAAAGCAATCCCACTTACAGTGGCATCAAAAAGAATAAAACACCTAGGAATAAACCTAACCAAAGAGGTAAAAAAAAATATCTATACTTGGAAAACTATAAGATATTGATGAAAGAAATTGAAGAGGATATAATACATGGGAAGATATACTGTGCTCATGGATTGGAAGAATTATTATTGCTAAAATGACAATACTGCCCAAGGCAATCTACAGATTCAGTACAATTCCTACGAAAGTACTAATGGCATTTTTTGCAGAACTAGAACAAATAATTCTAAAATATGTGTGGAAACACAAAAGACCCTAGATAACCAAAACAGTCTTGAGAAAGAAGAGCAAAGCTTGAGCTCCTGTGTTTCAAGCTATACTACAAAGCTACAGTAATCAAAACAGTATGATACTGACACAAAAACACATATAGCTAAATGGAGCAGAATAGAGAGCCCAGAAATAAATCCACAGTTAAATGAACAATTAATCTATGACAGAGGCAGCAAGATTATGGGGGAAAGATACCCTCTCTAATAAATGGTTTTGGGAAAACTGAACAGCTACATGCAAAAGAATCAAATTGGACTACTCTCTTACACTATAAACAAAAATAAACTCAAATGATGATGAATTAAAGATTTTAATGTAAAACTTGAAACCATAAATTTCCTAGAAGAAAGTAGGCAGCATGCTCTTTGACATCAGTCTTAGTCAGTCAATATATTTTTTTTAATATGTCTCCTCAGTCAAGAGAAACAAAGGCAAAAATAAACAAATAGGACTATATCAAATAAAAAACCCATACAGTGAAAGAAACTATCAATAAAATGAAAAGATAGCCTATAGAATAGAAGATACTTGCAAATGATACATCCAACAAAGGGTTAATATCCAAACTATGCAAAGAATTCATATAACTCAACATCAAACAAACAACCCAATTTAAAAATAGAGAACCTGAATAGACATTTTTTTTAAAAGACATACAGATGGTTAACAGACACATGAAAGGATACAAAATGTCACTAAATTATCAGGGAAATGCAAATCAAAACCACAATGAGATATTACTTCACACTTGTCACAATGTCCATTATTTAAAAGACAACAAATAACAAGTGTTGGTAAGAATGTGGAAGAAAGAGAATCCTTACACACTGTTGGAGGGAGTATAAATTGGTGCAGCCAATTTTACTTAATGTAAAACAGTATGGCAGTTCCTCAAAATAATTAAAAACAGAACTATCATAGGAGCTAGCAACTCCACTTCTGGGTACAGTTGACCCTTGAACAACATGAGTTTGAACTGCACATGTCCATTTATATGCAGATTTTTCAATAAATACATACTACAGTACTACAAGATCTGTTGTTGGTTGGGTCTACTAAAGCCAAACTGTGGATGCAAAAGGCCAGATGTAAAGTTATACACAGATTTTTTACTTCCCAAGGATTGTCACTCCTAACCCCTCTGTTGTTCAAGGGTCAATTGTATCTTTCCAAAGTAACCAAAAAACACTAACTGGAAAAGATCCACTGCATCATTATTTAAAATAACCAAGATATGGAAACAATCTAAGTGTCCATTGATAGATGAATAGATAAAGAAGATATGATTTTATATGTGCATATATAATGGATGTCATATATATATATATTATACATATTATTACTCAACCATAAAAAAGAGTGAAATCTTGCCATTTGCAACAACATGGATGGACCCTAAGGATATTATGCAAAGTTAAATAAGTCAGAGAAAGACAAATACCACATGATTTCACTTACATGTGGGATCTAAAAAGCAAAACAAATAAACAAACAAAACAGAAACAGATTCATTGATACAGAGAAGAGACTGGTGATGCCAGAAGGGGTATGGGGGGGAATGCATAACATAGGTGAGGAGATTAAAAGGTACAAACTTTCAGTTATAAGTCACAGAGATGTAATGTACAGCATGTGAAATATAGTCAATAACATTTTAATAACTGGCAAGCCACTCCAGTACTATTGCCTAGAAAATCCCATGGATGGAGGAGCCTGGTAGGCTGCAGTCCATGGGGTTGCTAAGGGTCGGACATGACTGAGCGACTTCACTTTTCACTTTCACACATTGGAGAAGGAAATGGCAACCCACTCCTGTGTTCTTGCCTGGAGAATCCCGGGGACGGGGGAGCCTGGTGGGCTTCCATCTATGGGGTCACACAGAGTCGGACACGACTGAAGTGACTTAGCAGCAGCAGCAGCAGCATGGTGACAGATGGCAACTTATTACAGTGATCATTTTGTAATATATAAAAATACCAAATCACTCTGTTGTACACTTGAAACTAATATATACTGTAAGTCAACTATAGTTCAATTTGAAAAAAAAAATTGAACTCAAAAACAAAGTTGTAAGGGAAAGCTGGAAGGTGAGGGAAATTGGGAGATGCTGGTCAAAAAGTACAAGCATTCAGCCATAAGATGAATAACCTACAGCATATGTCCTCCATAGGAGTCAGCACCAGGCTGAACTAATAATGATTATAAGAAGAGTGATAATAACAACATTGACAATAACATCTCCTAGCAAGAGTCTACTATCCTTGTCCTGGCCTTACCTCAGCAGGGAGCCCTTCAAATTGGGGAGGCTTGCAGTAGGAAGCAGGATCATCCCACTTCTCAAAAAACTGCACACTTGTGAGGGTGATTCTCAGCCATGCTCTCTTCTGTTTGACCCTGGACAATTCCACTGAGGCAGGAAAAAAAGGACAATATCTGGCAAAAAATTATACAAGATCAGGAACTGGGGCATGAAAAATGGGAGTTTGAGGACCTTACCCAAGACCATGAATTCCTAAGCCAATGAAGTAGATGATAAAAATGTGGTGTGTATACCAGAAGACCTCAAAATAACTCCTCTGGATAAATTCCATAGCTGAAGTCACCATGAGAACCAGAGCCATTGTGATGATCACTCCAGCGAGACCAGCAATGCTGGTGAATGTCACATACACCACTGTCTATGAAAGGAGAAATTTCAGCCAGACACAATGTCCACCACATCATGACCTTCCTGCTCATGTCCAGATCCCAGATGTTTTCCCCTTGAATTAACTCACTGTGTTTGGGGACTGGATGGGATTTAGCCATGAATCAGTCTCCTGATGAGGTAGGTTGGAGAGAATGGAAGCAAAGGATCCATCTGTGGCCTGTCTGTTTCTGCTATATCGTTCAAGGTTAAACAGGTGTGCAATGATGTGAATAGCTAAATGGAAAGATGGAAAGGAATGTGAAAGTTGTCTGAGAAACATCATGGCAGGCATGCCTCACTAGAAAGGGAAAATCCTACATGTGGTACCAAGCAGAATGGTGAGTCCACATAAAGTGCCCAATAATGATTACAGAGATAATTAAGATTTTTTAAATATTCACTCCCAAAAATAAAATGTAAATTCCATGAAAGCAGGTCTAAAATGGTGCCTGGCAAATAGTGCCAGGTATTCAATAAATATATTTGAATGTTTATACACATGGATGAGTGAAACCAGATTCTGAATGTCTGGAAGCCTGCAGGTTCATCCGTTGCCCCAGTTACCTGTGTGTAGGCAGATCATATATCCCACCAGTTTGTGGAAGGTGAGGTTGTGATCCAGTTGCTTTCTCAGGGTACTCCTATAAAACTACAAATGTGAAATGATCATGGTCAGGTGTCTCCAGGAAGCTTTATGAAATTCACTATTTGAGCTTCCCTGGTGGCTCAGATAGTAAAGAATCTGCCCGCAATGCAGAAGACACAGGTTCAATCCCTGGGTTGGGAAGATACCCTGGAGAAAGAAATGGCTACCCACTCTAGTATTCTTGCCTGGAGAATTCCATGGAACCTGGCAGCCTACAGTCCATGGGATCACAAAGACTTGGACACAACTGAGCAACTAATACTTTCACTTTCAATATATAACCAACATGTCTTACATAAAGCATGCCAATACCCACCTACTCTTGCTCACCCCCTTGCCTCACCCCCCAAAGGAGATCTCTGGCTTCCATTCCTAGGGTCTTCGTATTGAGTTGTCCTACTGAGATGTACAGAGTCTTTTGCCTTTAATGTGAAAAATGACCTACAAGTGGTTAGGACTCACTGAGCAGGTGCCTCTCAGGAAAGACAGCAAATTTCGACACACAGGAAGAAGGATCAGCATGCTGTTAAAATTCAAGCAGTGAGCAGAGGCTCAGGCCCAGGCCAGCACTGACTAGAACAGAGGAGAGAAGAAACCATCAGCTGCTTCATCTCTTCATCTAGCAGGTGAGCACAGGCCTGGTCCACCTGTCTGAGACCCGACAATGAGTCCAAACTCTCTGTTTACAAATGACAGAAAATTTGCTGAACCAACCAGTCCATTCAAAAGGAGATCAATCCTGGGTGTTCATTGGAGGGACTGATGCTAAAGCTGAAACTCCAATACTTTGGCCACCTCATGTAACAAGTTGACTTACTGGAAAAGACTCTGATGCTGGGAGGGATTGGGGGCAGGAGGAGAAGGGGACAACAGAGGATGAGATGGCTGGATGGCATCACCGACTTGATGCACATGAGTCTGGGTGAACTCCGGGAGTTGGTGATGGACAGGGAGGCCTGGCGTGCTGTGATTCATGGGGTCTCAAAGAGTAGGACACGACTGAGCGACTGAACTGAACTGAATACTGAATTGAGAAATCCTCATGACAGTGGTTTGGAAATGTTTGACTAAATATTTATCAATATGAAAGAGAACAGGATTTAATGATTTGAGTTAACAAATAAATTATATGAATGTAACACTTTGCAATGAGGATTTTTGCTTAATACAGTCAATTATGAATTTAGTTCATCATTTGTAAAACAGTCTTGAATATATATATTGCATTTTAAATATAGCTTAGATATTTTGAGTTATAATTAAAGTGACTATTTTTCTCTTTTCTATACTTTCTAATGTTGCAGTTATAAGTATGTAATAATCATGTAATAAAAACAATTTAAAAATTAACTGTTTATATTTAAGATCCCTTTAATAATTGAATAAAACAAAACAAAGAAACCCCTCAGAGTAAAAATTTAAACTTAGGTAAAGATTTGAGAAGGGAGAATTTCTAAGAACAGAATTTCAAAATTATTTCCTTATGTGGTCAGGCAGCATACATAAGTTCAGTTCACTTAGTTCAGTCACTCAGTCATGTCCAGCTCTTTGCGACCCCATGAACCATAGCACACCAGGCCTCCCTGTCCATTATGAATTCCCGGAGTTTACACAAACTCATGTCCATTGAGTCCGTGATGCCATCCACCCTTCTCATCCTCTGTCGTCCACTTCTCCTCCTGCCCTCAATCTCTCCTAGCACCAGGGTCTATTCAAGTGAGTCAGCTCTTCGCATCAGGTGGCCAAAATACTGGAGTTTCAGCTTTAACACCACTCCTTCCAATGAACACCCAGGACCGATTTCCCCTAGGATGGACTAGTTGGATCTCCTTGCAGTCCAAGGGACTCTCAAGAGTCTTCTCCAACACCACAGTTCAAAAGCATCAATTCTTCGGCGATCAGCCCTCTTTATAGTCCAAGTCTCACATCCAAACATGACCACTGGAAAAACCATAGCCTTGACTAGATGGACCTTGGTTGGCAAAGTAATGTCTCTGCTTTTTAATATGCTGTTTAGGTTGGTCATAACTTTCCTTCCAAGGAGTAAGCATCTTTTAATTTCATGGCTACAGTCACCATCTGAAGTGATTTTGGAGCCCAGAAAAATAAAGTCTGACACTGTTTCCACTGTTTCCCCATCTATTTCCCATGAAGTGATGGGACCAGATGCCATGATCTTCGTTTTCTGAATGTTGAGCTTTAAACCAACGTTTTCACTCTCCTCTTTCACTTTCATCAAGAGGCTCTTTAGTTCTTCACTTTCTGCCATAAGGGTGGTGTCATCTGCATATCTGAGGTTATTGATATTTCTCCTGGCAATCTTGATTCCAGCTTGTGCTTCCTCCAGTCCAGCGTTTCTCATTATGTAGTCTGCATATAAGTTAAATAAGCAGGGTGACAATATACAGCCTTGACATACTCCTTTTCCTGTTTGGAACCAGTGTATTGTTCCATGTCCAGTTCTAACTGTTGCTTCCTGACCTGCATACAGGTTCCTCAAGAGGCAGGTCAGGTGGTCTGGTATTCCCATCTCTTTCAGAATTTTCCACAGATTATTGTGACCCACACAGTCAAAGGCTTTGGCAAAGTCAATAAAGCAGAAATAGATGTTTTCCCTGAACTCTCTTGCTTTTTCGATGATACAGCGGATGTTGGCAATTTGATCTCTGGTTCTTCTGCCTTCTCTAAAACCAGCTTGAACATGTGGAAGTTCACGGTTCATGTATTGCTAAGGCCTGGCTTGGAGAATTTTGAGCATTACTTTGCTAGCATGTGAGATGAGTGCAATTTTGCGGTAGTTTGAGCATTCTTTGGCATTGCCTTTCTTTGGGATTGGAATAAAAACTGACCTTTTCCAGTCCTGTGGCCACTGCTGAGTTTTCCAAATTTGCTGACATATTGAGTGCAGCATCTTTCACAGCATCATCTTTTAGGATTTGAAATAGCTCAACTGGAATTCCATCACCTCCACTAGCTTTGTTCAGAGTGATGCTTCCTAAGGCCCACTTGACTTCACATTCCAGGATGTCTGGCTCTAAGTGAGTGATCACACCGTCGTGATTATCTGTGTCATGAAAATCCTTTTTGTACAGTTCTTCTGTGTATTCTTGCCATCTCTTCTTAATATCTCCTGCTTCTGTTAGGTCCATACCATTTCTATCCTTTATTGAGCCCATCTTTACGTGAAATGTTCCCTTGGTATCTCTAATTTTCTTGAAGAGATCTCTAGTCTTTCCCATTCTATTATTTTCTTCTATTTCTTTGCATTGATCGCTGAGGAAGGCTTTCTTATCTCTCCTTGCTATTCTTTGGAACTCTGCATTCTAATGGGTATATCTTTCCTTTTCTCCTTTGCCTTTCATTTCTCCTTTTTTCACAGCTATTCGTAAGGCCTCCTCAGACAGCCCTTTTGCTTTTTTGCATTTCTTTTTCTTCGGATGGTCTTGGTCCCTGTCTCCTGTACAATGTCACGAACCTCCATCCAGAGTTCATCAGGCACTCTATCAGATCTAGGCACTTAAGTCTATTTCTCACTTCTACTGTATAATCATAAGCAATTTGATTTAGGTCATACCTGAATGGTCTAGTGGTTTTCCCCACTGTCTTCAAATGAAGTCAGAATTTGGCAATATGGAGTTCTTGATCTGAGCCACAGTCAGCTCCCGGTCTTGTTTTTACTGACTGTATAGAGCTTCTCCATCTTTGGCTGCAAAGAATATAATCAACTTGATTTTGGTTTCAACCATCTGGTGATGTCCATGTGTAGAGTCTTCTCTTGTGTTGTTGGAAGAGGGTGTTTGCTATGACCAGTGTGTTCTCTTGGCAAAACTCTATTAGCTTTGCCCTGCTTCATTCTGCACTCCAAACCCAAATTTGCCTGTTACTCCAGGTGTTTCTTGACTTCCTACTTTTGCATTCCAGTCCTCTATAATGAAAAGGACATCCTTTTGGATGTTAGTTCTAAAAGGTCTTGTAGGTCTTCATAGAACCATTCAACTTCAGCTTCTTCAGCGTTATTGATCAGGGCATAGACTTGGATGACCATGATATTGAATGGTTTGTCTTGGAAATGAACAGAGATCATTCTGTCGTTTTTGAGATTGCATCCAAGTACTGCATTTTGGACTCTTTTCTTTACTATGATGGCTACTCCATTTCTTGTAAGGGATTCCTGCCCACAGTAGTAGATATAATGGTCATCTGAGTTAAATTCACCCATTCCAGTCCATTTTAGTTCACTGATTTCTGAAATGTCGATGTTCATTCTTGCCATCTCCTATTTGGCCACTTGCAATTTGCCTTGATTCATGGACCTAACATTCCAGGTTCCTATGCAATATTGCTCTTTACAGCATCGGACCTTGCTTCTATCACCAGTCATATCCACAGCTGGGTGTTGTTTTTGCTTTGGCTCCATCCCTTCATTCTTTCTGGAGTTATTTCTCCACTGATCTCCAGTAGCATATTGGGCACCTACCGACCTAGGGAGTTAATCTTTCAATGTCCTATCTTTTTGCCTTTTCATACTGTTCATGGGGTTCTCAAGGCAAGAATACTGAAGTCATTTGCCATTCTTTTCTCCAGTATTACATCTGATGTAATAGTAGAAGCTGCTAGAAAAGGAGACAAGGAATCGGTGCTTCAAAGTATTGAGCCCAGAAACAGGCTTGATTACGTATGGACTGGACAGAATATGTTCAACTCTGTGGTAGCTAATTTCAATTTCTCTCCTCAACTGTACAACTGGTCTCTGAGTCAGCTCCATGTACTTGGGACTGCATACAATGTAGTATAACAATTTCCTAGCAGCAACAACGTTGTGGCAACAGCCAGACAATTTTTGTTGCACTTCATCTGACTGACCAGCCTTACATTTGTGCCTGTCAGTGACTTGCTAAAAGGAAGAAGATGAGGCAGAGTTAACAATTTCTTTGCCCTTTCTCAGAGAAGGAAATGGCAACCCAGTCCAGTATTCTTGCCTGGAGAATCCCATGGACAGAGAAGTCTGGTGGGCTACAGTCCATGGAGTGTCAAAGAGTTAGACATGACTGAGAGACTAAACAACAACAACTAAAGAAGCAGATAGATATGTTACTCTCTCACAAATTTTTTTATTGTATATTTTGATTATATTTTAATATAATTGGTTTCTATTGTAATCCCATGTATTTTATTGACTATATTTAAAAATATTAATCTGAAAGGGAGTTGGTAGGTAGGCTTCACTAGACAGGGTAATCCATGGTACTGAAAAAGAACCCCTCTATTTATGCAATTGGTTTTTACAATAAACAATTTGTCACTGACTTTGGATCAGGAAGATCCCCTGGGGTAGGAAATGGCAACACACTCCAGTATTTTTGTCTGGAAAATTCCATGGACAGAGGAGCCTGGTGGGCTACAGTCCATGGGGTCACAAGAGTCGGACATGACTGAGTGACTAAATCATCACCACCACCCACCTTTTTCTAATAATCTTTTCGCACAAAGACTATTTTTCCATACAACCTAAACCCAGACAACATGACATTGGTTTAATAAGCTAGGTCAAGATATGCCTACAACCATAATGGCTTATAATGTCTGGCAGTACAGTGAACATGAGCTGCCCTACTGTTTTCCATTTCTGACTCTTCCACATGACCTGTGTTTTCTCCCTCTGCTGAGTCACACCCCAGCTGTTTTTGGTAGAGATAGTCTGTTCTGTTTCTGAGTAAATATTCTCTGCTTATCTCAAAGATCCTGCATTTCCACATTAGTTCCCACCGCTTGATTATTTGCATCACAAATGTTCCTTAAAGCTAAAATTGACAAGTGAATTGAAAAATATAGGACTACAATTTCACAGCTTCATATTCTGTTGAGGATATCTGTATGCGATAAAATGTTTTCAGAGCAAATCTTTTTTCCCCCATAGCAGCACTTTGAAATACACCAATTTATGTTCACTTTTCAACACTAACTGATTTTTTAATTCAGTTGCAGCTGTCATTAATACCTCATTGACTATGGATTTAAACTCATTCCTCTGAATAAAATAACTCTGTATTTTCCTAAAGGAAGCATAAATTTCAGACATACCCTTGGGAATGGTTAAATAAATTATGGTACCTGAATGCCATTAACTGTTATTCTCTTAAAAGAATGAGCGTTATCTATAGGCAGTAGTGTAAGGCTGGTAAATGCTTCACAACCAGTTTTCAGGGGAAAGGAGATTCTTGATTTCCAGTGTTTGTCAATTTACCTGTTGTAAATACTCCCACCATGGCAGATTTCAAGATACCAACCTTATGTCATTAAACAATACTGGATGTAGGGGTGGGAAGAGATGCACAACTGGCAACTGCATACTGGCATGAGCTAGTCCCAGTACATCACTGGTTATGTACATACATGGAGAGATATCTGAGATACACTAAGTATAGGAAGAAATTTCCAGCCAATATCTACAATGTGATCCTTTTTTTTCTTTGGTTAATTTTTTTTAAAGTGTTCTATTGAATGTTTATCAAAACTCATAGAAGCATACACCAAAACGAGCAAGTTTTACTGTTTATATGGAATAAGTGAATAAAAATATTACCTATCTTTTTTTTTTTCTTTTTGCAGCTTGAGGCAGTTGTAGAGTGGCTTAATGTGGCTTTTTGCAACTGTGTATTCTGTGGTAATTTTTTCATTTGGTGAAATTTTGACTGTTAATGTTTTTGGCATTGTGCTTTGTACCATTTATTAAATAAAAATTCAAAATAAAAAAAAAACAAATTTCCTCCCATAAAAAAAATTACCTATCTCAAAAACAAAACCTATATATCCGATGCATTTGTGAGTATACATCAGTGTGTCTTTAGAGACACACAAGTCGAACCATTAACAAAGGTTATCTCCATGGAATGTGATGGAAAGTGATTTTCACATTTTATTCTAACACTTTTATATCATTTGATCTCCTTGAAAGCAGTAACATTTATAGTTAATTTTTTATAGAAATGATTTTACAAAATGAGATGTCCACAGGATATCAGCATGATTCATTTTTCTCCTGCTGAGTTTTTGATCATAAAGCAATTCTGTTCTTAATAGTTAGTCACATTTATTATATCATTCTCTTAGTAAAAAACTATTTTTAAAACAAATTAACACTTCTTTTGGAGTTATAGTTTTCAAAGAAGGATCAAGGAACAACATTTAAAATGGAAAACAGCAGGGTGAAATAAGTCTGAACAGAACATTCAAATGAGTTGTGACCTCAACATGAATCATTTGATTATGAAGAGACAAGAAGGATTTTTAAAATGGACAAGCTGTCTTTAAACATGTATACTAGGTGAGTCATCCTGGAAAGCTAATGAAAAAAGGCACCATCAAGATGAAAGTGACTTCTTCAAATCCTTACATGTTACTGAATAACTGACAAGAGTTAGCAGTCAAATTTGTTTCTTTATCCAGGCAGTGGCCAAATTGACGAGCCTATGAGAGAACCATTCTTATCTCCAAGCTTCTACTTGTTGACTTCCATGCCAACGTGCCATACCCACCTCACCCTTCCTCTCCTGTCCTTATAATCTGCTCCTTCCCCAGGCTTCTCCATCCTGTTACTCTGACTTGACCCCATCTTTCTACAGGCCTTGGATTTGGCAACACCACCCACTCCACAAAACTTGCCACACCAAGTATCCCTCTTGTTTGATAGGTATTTTTCTGTGAGATCAGTCCACAGCAATGGTTTTCAAGTTGTTCATTCATTTGTTTTCAGCCAAACTCTTTCTTAAAATCATAAGCAGGAATCCACAAGATAGGTAAATGCTGCTTTGGTTGATGTAGGGACACTGTCCTGTTAGCTTTCCCCTCACACTCTGCAGGGACACCTGAATTTCTATGGAAACTGGTTTGAAAATTACTCAATATTGTGTGTTTTCATTATTGTGTTTCTTTATTGTGTGTTTTCATTATTGGAGCCAGGGAGTGTGCCCTGGATAAGTCTGTCAGATTAGCAAACAAAAACACAGGATGCTCAGCTAAATTTGAACTTTAAAAAAATGAATCATTTTCTGATATGCCCCTGTCTCTTGCAATATTTGGAATAAATGATACCCCCAAAAAAATACTTGTTGGGACTTGCCTAGTGGTCCAGTGGTTGAGAGTCCACTTTGTGATGGGGGAGGGGGGGAGCCGATTCAATCACTGATGAGGGAACTGGGATCCTACCTGCCATGCAGCAACTAAACCCACATGCCACAGCTACTGAGCCCAGGTGCAACAACTAGAGAGTCCGTGCACCGCAGAGCCACAAGGAGAGATCTCTCATGCTGCAACTAACGCTTGACGCAGCCAAATAAATAAATACTAAATTAACAAAAAAGATTTGGGGCGTCCCTTGTGGCCCAGTGGTTAAGAATTCTCCTTGCAATGCAAGGCGCACCTGTTCGATCCCTGGTCCAGGAAGATCCCACATGTGGTGGAGCAACTAAGTGGCCACAACTATTTAGCATTTGCTCTAGAGCCTGGGAGCTACAAATACTGAAGCCCAGATGCCCTAGAGCCCATGCTCCACAACAAAGGGAAGCCACCATAGTGAGAAGCCTGGGCACTGCAAAGAAGAGTAGCCCTGGCTCAACACAACTAGAGAAAAGGCCTGCATAGCAGTGAAAATCCAACACAGCCAAAAATAAATAAGTAAAATAAATAAAAAAGATTTGTTATTTTTCTGGAATTCAAATTTACCTGGGTAGCCTGAAGTTTTTACTGGCAACCCTATCTCTAGTGAAAATGAGGGCATTGGGTCACAAAGGAGCCAGGTTCATAGACAAGAAAAAACAGAGAGATTCCCCACATCACAACTGTGATACTCACCCCCAGTATTTGTCTCGTGTAGTAGTACTTGGTGGCCTTCTCAAATGACCGGAAGGCATGCACGAACAGGAAAACATTCAGCCCCAACCAAGCAGCCTAGAGGAAGAAAAATGAAGCAAGGAATAAAGTGAAATTTGGGTATGGGAAGGAGTAGATAAGGGGTAAAGAATAATTTCACCATTTGGCTATTTTGTGTTTATATGTTTTCTTTTTTTGGCAGAGGGCATGTGCTGCGAGGCATGTGGAATCTTAGTTCCCTGACCAGGGATCTAACCTGTGCCCCCTGAAGTGAAAGTGCAGATTCCTAGCCACTGGACCATCAGGGAAATCCTATCTGGTTTCATTTTAAATGAGTAAACTTAATCTCAGAGTGAGTCAGGACTCTAAGACATACACTAATGATGCTAATCACCAAGGTCAGCCAATCAAGGCTCATAGGCCAAATCTAGCTCACCACCTATTTTGTACAGCCTACAGGCTAAAGAATAGGTTTTATATTTTTTCCCATTTTTAAATGGTTGGAAAAATCAAAAGAAGAATATATTTCATGACACGCAAAAATTATACGAAATTTAAATTCCAGTATCTATAAATACAATGGTATTGGAACTTAGCCACACCTACTTGTTTCTGTATTGTTTATAACTGCTTTTGTGATTCAATGGAAGTGTTGAGAAATTGTGACAGAGAACATATGGCCCGCAAAGCCTAAAATTGTACAATCTAGCCTTTTACAGAAAACGTTTGCCAACTCCTGGACTAGATCATTCAAACCACTACACTTAAAAGATGGCAATAAGTGAATAAATGGATTTCTAAAGAAAGAAAGAATAAATTCAACATCTGTAACAATACCCATCTGAAGGGAATAAACCATTCCAGATGGGCCTGCCTCTTTAATTATACCCTGACATACACTTCCCTGTTTTTAGGTAGTTATTCTTTTCTTCAAATTAACCTATCATTGCTGTGGACTCATTTGAGCGCTTAAGACTTTGTCTGACCCAAGATCTGTCTCCATTGGCAAAGAGAGAAATTTGGAACCTACTCTCCATTGCTTTGTAGAACAAAGTCTGTAATTGATCAGGACTCTGGGGGCACTGGAATACATACCTTGAATATGTTTCTGCTTTATTGACTATGCCAAAGCCTTTGACTGTGTGGATCACAATAAACTGTGGAAAATTCTGAAAGAGATGGGAATACCAGACCACCTGACCTGCCTCTTGAGAAACCTGTATGCAGGTCAGGAAGCAACAGTTAGAACTGGACATGGAACAATACACTGGTTCCAAATAGGAAAAGGAGTACGTCAAGGTTGTATATTGTCACCCTGCTTATTTAACTTATATGCAGAGTACATCATGAGGAATGCTGGGCTGGAAGAAGCACAAGCTGGAATCAAGATTGCCGGGAGAAATATCAATAACCTCAGATATGCAGATGACACCACCCTTATGGCAGAAAAGTGAAGAGGAACTCAAAGGCCTCTTAGTGAAAGTCAAAAAGGAGAGTGAAAAGGTTGGCTTGAAGCTCAACATTCAGAAAACGAAGATCAAGGCATCTGGTCCCATCACTTCATGGGAAATAGATAGGGAAACAGTGGAAACAGTGTCAGACTTTATTTTTTTGGGGCTCCAAAATCACTGCGGATGCTGATTGCAGCCATGAAATTAAAAGACGCTTACTCCTTGAAAGGAAAGTTATGACCAACCTAGATAGCATATTAAAAAGCAGAGACATTACTTTGCCAACAAAGGTCCGTCTAGTCAAGGCTATGGTTTTTCCCGTGGTCATGTATGGTTGTGAGAGTTGGACTGTGAAGAAAGCTGATCGCCGAAGAATTGATGCTTTTGAACTGTGGTGCTGGAGAAGACTCTTGAGAGTCCCTTGGACTGCAAGGAGATCCAACCAGTTCATTCTAAAGGAGATTGATTCTGGATGTTCATTGGAAGGACTGATGCTAAAGCTGAAACTCCAATACTTTGGCCACCTTATGTGAAGAGTTGGCTCACTGGAAAAGAGTCTGATGCTAGGAGGGATTGGGGGTAGGAGGAGACGGGGACGACAGAGAATGAGATGGCTGGATGGCATCACCAACTCTATGGACATGAGTTTGAGTGAACTCCAGGAGTTGGTGATGGACAGGGAGGCCTGGCATGCTGTGGTTCATGGGGTTGCAAAGAGTCGGACACGACTAAGCGACTGAACTGAACTAAACTGAATATATATCTTTGGCCCTAGGATGGTCCAGAACCATCTCAGCCATATGAGTAGAGGGCCTTTAGTCTAGAACATGGCCCATTCAGATTCCCTAGATCTGGACCAGTCACATACCTGTAGCATCATAAGATAGTGATTTGAAGCATGATGTTGGAGTCAAACTCCCTGGGCTCAAATTCTAGCTCCACCACTTTCTAGCTCTGTAATCTTAGATCTGTGATTTAACTTTTCTGAACTTCAATTTCTTCACTTACAAAATGAGGATAATAACAATATCTACACTACAGCAATGCTGTGAATGTTACATGAAATAATACATGTGAAGTGATTAATACAATGCTTGGTGCATTGTAATAAATTCTGGCTGTGTCATCACCAGATTGGCTTTTCTACTCAATTTCTTTCTGCATTCTTTGCCCACACACCCTTTCCAGAGTTGTGTGTCTTCCAGAGATCTTTGACCCTAATGGAAAAAGAGAGGTGAAAGCCACAGATAATTTAAGAGTTCAGAAGACAAGGTAGAGAAACTTATTTAGAGAGAGCAAAAATATTTCAGAATCTGACAGGGACACAGAGGCAAAGAACACTGTGTCAGCCAAATAATCAACTGCAAGAAATATGAATTATGAAATACAGTGACATCTGTAAGGAAGTCCATTCCCTTCCCCACCTAGACTATAATTTCCTCCACTATGAATGGAAAAGAAAGTCAAGGAGAAGACCTGGCAGGAAGGAGGAGTAAAAGTATTTTGGGAGTAATTTATTTTTCATTAAAAAAATAGCAAAGGAGTACATGTCAGAGATAATAAGAAGTCTGAGCCCTCTGGAGAGATTGGTGCAAGGTGGAAAGATATTTAAATCACCATCACCTAAGAGAGGGATTTAAAAAAGAGGATTTTAGAGCTAGAAACACTCATATTTATATGTAATCTAGTTTTCATTAATCCTCCCCCACCTATAACACTGGTGACCTGAAGTCTAGAGAAGATAAGTAATTTGATCTTGGTCACTCAGTTAATAGCAGAAATGAAGCTAGAGTTCAATTAGAGAGTGTGTTAGGAGTAGGGGATTGTGTACATATAGTATGGTAAAGGAGTTCTGGCTTGAACACTGGGGAGCTGGAATTGAGTGATGGCTCTGCAATCAATTCACTGTGTGACATCTGGGTCTTATTTTCCCTTGTAAAATCAAAGAGTTGTTTTCTTTCTGTACTACCTAAAGTCATAGCCACTAACCACATGTGGCATCTAAGTACACGAAATATGTCTAGTTTTAATTGAGATGTGCTGTAAGTATAAAATACAGATTGAATTTCAAAAACAGTCAAAATAAAATAATATAAATTATCTCATTAATATTTTCATATTGATTACATGTTTAAAGGATAACATTTTAAATATACTGGGTTAAACAAGCTATATTACTGGACATTCATTTCACCATTTTCTTCTTACCTTTTTCACCATAGGTATTCAGTTCAGTTCAGTCGCTCAACTGTGTCCAACTCTTTGCGACCCCATGGACCGCAGCATGCCAGGCCTCCCTGTCCATCACTAACTCCCGGAGTTCACTCAAACTCATGTCCATCGAGTCGGTGATGCCATCCAGCCATCTCATTCTCTGTCGTCCCCGTCTCTTCCTGCCCCCAATCCCTCCCAACATCAGGGTCTTTTCAAATGAGTCAGTTCTTCACATCAGGTTTCCAAAATACTGGAATTTCAGCTTCAACATCAGCCCTTCCAATGAACAACCAGGACCCATTTCCCCTAGGATGGACTGGTTGGATTTCCTTGCAGTCCAAGGGACTCTCAAGAGTCTTCTCCAACATCATAGTTCAAAAGCATCAATTCTTCTGTGCTCAGCCCTCTTTATAGTCCAACTCTCACATCCAAACATAGGTATTAGACAATTTTAAAATTACATATGTGACTTCACATTATATTTCTAGTGGACAGTGCTAGGCCATAATCTCTAAGATCACTTCTACCTCAAACATTCAATGATTTTATGATTTCTTGGTGTGAGCAGGATAGAAAGAATGGACAGAAATGAGTGCTCCATAGCAGTAGTTAGAAGTGAAATGAAAAGGAAAAAGAGGAAAAAAATGAAAACAGATTGAAACTCCAAATACTTGTGTTTTATATTCTTGTCTCTTTATCAATCAATTTCTGGAGTTGGACTGATTTCTAAAATACTGAAATACATCATACACAGAAAAGTATATTAAACATTATATGAAATCCTAGGATTGGACCTTTCAGTGATAACTGACCTTGAAGAGCTCAATATTGTCATGGAATCTTTCCCTTTCCAGTAACTGTACATATATTAACAAATGTAACATCTCCTTACTCTAAGAGTAATTAATAGAAAGTGAAAAATCACTTACCAGAAACAAAACTGAAAACCAGTGATTAACCACCCAGTTTCCCATTGTCAAAAGGTGGTTTGGAGCCTCTGCAGGCAGCAAGGAAGATTCAGCAACGTGGATTCTGGAGAGGTTCTTCAGGGTTAGCACCTCTGTCCAGCTCAGAGTTTGTGAAACTTTAAGATTGCAGATTACAGAAAGATGTACATCTACCCACAAAGCTTTCAGGAACGAATAAATGCACTCTGTCTTCCTCCTCTGGTCAGAACTATGTTATCAGCCTTGGTAGACCAGCCCTACCTATAAGTACCACAGGGGTTTTCCCAGGTGGGGTTTTATCCCTTCAGGAAATAACAATCTTCTTAGGTGAGAATATCCCCTCCCATTAACTTACCAACATGTCTTAATATGAGGCATTGTCTTCCTTGATAAGACATTTGCTAAGGTTTCTCAGAAGGAAGAGTTCAGGCTGAAGCTATAAACAGATGACCTCTGGAAAAGCAGGGCAGAACACAAGCATGTTAAGGATGCTGCTTTGAGGTGGGTTTTCAGAAGAGTTGTTGCCTCTGCTGGCTGCAATTTGGACCTCAGCTTGGCTAGCTCAGAAACTTAGTTTACCAGTTCTCCTGGAAGATGACCTGATTCTGGAGAGCTCTTGACTGGTTGGAAGGATAAGTGAAAAGAATGGCCACATAGAATAAAAGAAATTTTCACAGGTATAAATGTACACCTCAGCTCAGAAGAAAATAGAGGCAAAGTATTTGTCTCAAAATATTTGGGAATTTTTATGTTATATAGATAGGTAAAGCTGAAAGCCACTGTTGAGTCAAGACTGTATAATAAAATCAGTACAATACTTTTCAGTTGAATGATTTGTCGAATCAGATTTTAGGTTACTTATAAAAATATTCTAAGATAGTACACCCATATGTACAAATGTGTCTGATAATTTGTTATATAAGGGGGTATTATGAAAATGAGACCTTTTTGGTTTAATTGGTTTTTGTCAAATAAGAAATAACTAGTAACATTTAACATCTAGTTTATAAAGTTTGAATTTTTCTCCATGAATGCAATTAATTTTCATAAGTAAATACTGGGTTTTATGAGCTTCCCTGGTGGCAGAGGGGTAAAGAATGCACATCCAATGCAGGAGATGTGGAAACCCAGGTTTGACACTTGGGTCAGGAAGATCCCTTGGAGAAAGAAATGGCAACCCACTCCAATATTCTTGCCTGGAAAATCCCATGGACAGAGGAGGCTGTTGGGCTACAGTCCATGGTGTCAGAGTTGGACACGATTGAGTTACTAAACAAAAACAGCAAAGTGTTTAAAACGAGGGAGGTGATTGTCTTCTAGTATGATGGATTACCTAGAGTTGTGTGTTCAGTTCTGGGCACTGCTATTTATCCTTTTCTAAAATGATGAAATATATGCAGAAGAATGTGCAAAACATATATATGTAATTTAAAAATAATTTTAAGGAGTGATTATCTATGTATTCAGTACCCAGGTTTAAAAAATTGAATATTCATTTCCCGTATCTTCCTCTGTGTGTCCCTCTGTGATCACAATCTCCCTTCTTCCCCAGGTGTAACTACTATCCTGAAATTTGGAGTAATCATTGCCCTGTTATTCTTTATAGTTTTACTAACTAAATGCATTCCTAAACAACATAGTGTTTAGATTTTCTCAGTTTTTAAACTTTTAAATAAATGGAATCTAGCTGTTTGTGTGTATGTATGTATGCTCCTATGATTTGCTTCTTTCACTCAACTTTGTTTCTGAGATTCATACATTTTGGCACATGTAGTTCCCATGGTATGTAGTATCTCAGTTACCCGAACAGGGTTTGAACCCAGGCCACATCATTGAAAGCCTGGAATCCTAACCACTAAGTCACCAGGGAACTCCCAGTTGAACATCTTTTAATTCAACTGTTGGCCATTTGAGTTCCAGAAAAATAAAAGACCCAATCAAAAAGTGGGCCAAAGAACTAAACAGACATTTCTCCAAAGAAGACATAAAGATGGCTAACAAACACGTGAAAAGATGCTCAACATCACTCATAGTCAGAGAAACGCAAACCGAAACCACAATGAGGTACCATTTCACGCCAGTCAGAACGGCTGCTATCCAAACGTCTACAAGCAATAAATGCTGGAGAGGGTGTGGAGAAAAGGGAACCCTCTTACACTGTTGGTGGGAATGCAAACTAGTACAACCACTATGGAGAACAGTGTGGAGATTCTTCAAAAAACTGGAAATAGAACTGCCATACAACCCAGCAATCCCACTACTGGGCATACACACCAAGGAAAGCAGAATTGAAAGAGACATGTGTACCCCAATGTTCATCACAGCACTGTTCATAATAGCCAGGACATGGAAGCAACCTAGATGTCCATCTGCAGACAAATGGATAAGAAAGCTGTGGTACATATACACAATGGAATATTACTCAGCTATTAAAAAGAATACATTTGAATCAGTTCTAATGAGGTGGATGAAACTGGAGCCTATTACACAGAGTGAAGTCAGCCAGAAAGAAAAACACCAATACAGTATACTAATGCATATATATGGAATTTAGAAAGATGGTAATGATAACCCTGTATGTGAGATAGCAAAAGAGACACAGATATATAGAACAGTCTTTTGGACTCTGTGGGAGAGGGCGAGGGTGAGATGATTTGGGAGAATGGCATTGAAACATGTAAATTATCATATGTGAAACGAATCGCCAGTCCAGGTTCGATGCATGATACAGGGTGCTCGGGGCTGGTGCACTGGGATGACCCAGAGGGATGGGATGGGGAGGGAGGTGAGAGGGTGGTTCAGGATGGGGAACATGTGTACACCCATGGCAGATACAGGGTGCTCGGGGCTGGTGCACTGGGATGACCCAGAGGGATGGGATGGGGAGGGAGGTGAGAGGGTGGTTCAGGATGGGGAACATGTGTACACCCATGGCAGATTCATGTCAATGTATGGCAAAACCAATACAATATTGTAAAGTAAAATAAATAAATAGAGGGGAAAAAAAGAAATTGCCTATTCTACTTTTTGACCTTTCTTTCCTTTTATTTTCTTTCTTTCCTTCCTTCCTTCCTTCCTTTTTTCTCTGTGTAAATTCCCAAGTCTTTATTGTGTGGTTACAGAGGATGTGGTTTCAGGAGTTTTGATGTGGTGGGAAAGACATTGTATTCCCTGAGCTCTTCAGTGTTTCTGTAGGATTCACAGTGCTTGACTCTGCATCCTTGTTTGGCCACCTTACACCACACGACTGTTGTGGAAATCAAAAGGTTCAACCTCTCTTCGGCCCTTCTTGGAAAGGTGATACATGAACTTGTTTCTTCCTTTTTTCTTCTTTTTCTTTTTTCTTGATGTTTCATCTTTTGTTCCACCTCATTAAGATTCTATTATATTTTTGCTTTTCACATTTATGCTTTGAGTCCATGTGGAGTTGGTTTGTGTGTGTATGTGTATGGTGTGAAGTAGGGGGTCCAATTAATTATTTTTCCATATGAAAAACTAATTGTTCCAGCACCATTTTTGAAAAGTACACTTTCTTCACTGATCTAAATATCAGTTCTATTATATATTAAATGTCTATATTCAGGTAGATTTGTTCTTGAACTCTCTATTTACTTTTCCCCACACCACAGCCTTAATTTTTATGACTTTATAATAAGTCTTGACATTTGATAGGGCAAGATTCCCCATCTTGTTTTTCAAGAGTGATTTGGTTATTCTTGGTCTTTTGCACTTTCATGTCAATTTTAGATTCAACTTCTTTTTTCTTGCACCTTTTTACTACATTTATTGCTAAATACTTTACATTTTTCTAGAAATGTAAATTATATCTTTTAATTGAAATTGTGGTTATTATACAAAAGTGCAACATATTGACTTTTGTGTCCAACAATGTTGCTAAATGCACTTGTTAATTCTAATAATATCCCTGTATTTAGTCTTTCACATTTTCTATAAACAGTCATATTTTTGGGTATAATAACAATTTTACTTCTTCCTTTCTGATTTTTAAATCTTTTACAGTTGACCCTTGAACAACATGGGTTTGAACTGTATGAGTCCACTTAAACGTGGCTTTTTTTAATAGTAAATATTACAGTACTACTTGATCCCCAGGTGGTTGAATCTGCAGATACAGAACCACAGATATAGAAGTACCACAGACCCTGAACAGAGGGCTGACTATATGCAGATTTTCAACTGGGTGGAGGGTCAGTATTCCTAACTCTCATGTTGTTCAAAAGTCCACTGTATTTTTTTTCCTGGCTTATATTACTAGAACTTCTAACACAATGTTGAACAAAAGTAGTAATATCAATTCCTTTGTCTAATCCCCAGTCTCAAAGGGGATTCTTTCAACATTTCACCCTTAAGTATGATGTTTGGTGTAGCTTTTTATAGACACCTGGCTATATATTCTCATTTTACTTCACTTCAGGCACAAAAGTGAATATTTATTTAAAATAAAAAAAGAAGTTACAGTACATTTTAACGATTTTTTGAGATATAATTTACGTACCATAAAATCTCCCCATTGTAAGGGTACAGCTCAATGCACAGCACATTTTATATTTTAAAAAGCTGTAAAATTTCTTCAATACCACAAAGCTCATAAAATAATATAACACTTTCTTTAACTGTCTAACACACCTGCAACCTAGTGTCTCAATGCTGTGTGAAATTAGCAGTTAGTGGTAGGTGTATTCCTGGAAGCCATTCCGACATTAAGACAATCAGTTGACTTACACAAAAGTATCAGTGAACCACATAAAGTAAATTCTCTTAAATCCAAACTAACTACATTGCCAATGCAACTTCCCCTTTGCTCTATTCAAGAATTCACATGGCCACTCCAGCATTGCCTGACAGGAGGGGAACTGTGACAGAGAAGAAGGAGGAGTGGAAAGAGACACTCATCTTAGCCATTTGTGATGAAGATATTTTAACTTTTGCAAATTTTACAAACACACTTGACCCTGTCTAAGACCACAGCTTAAAAGAATAATTAATGCCTGTCCATGGGAGGGTAACCAGGATGCTGTCATGATTTGAAACTACCCTATATTAGGAACTTTTAAAAATTTGGAGAGTTTGGCCTGGAAGAGAGGTTTGTCAGGGACATGAGCTTATCTATGATTTCTTGTTTTTGGAGGCTTAGTTTGTTTTGTATTTGGATACAAGGAGTCAACCTAGGACTGGAGCCTCTAAAGTGATAAACTTTTGTTCAATATAAAACAGAATTTCCTATCACAGGTGTTCAAAAAAGTAAAGAGATAGTAAATTTCCTGTTGCTTGAGTTGCTCAAGGAAAAATTAATGACCCTCTTGCCATTATGGGAGGAATTTCAGCACCAGATGGATAGTTAATTAAATGTCTTTGAAGTATCCTCCAATCTTGTGATTCATTGGAGAATGACATAATTTAGATGATAATTTATGTACTACCCAAGGGATTATATAGGCCATGCTGGAGGACCCCCATTCCCAATGTGCTAGGAAGTCAATTGATAAGTTGGTGAGCACAGAATCTGAACAAATCTTAATGGAATATTATCAAGCTACAGCAGCAGGATCAGTTGGGCCCTTTGAAAATAAGATTATATCAGCTAATCCAACTAAAACATTCATGACCCAAAACTGAAGTCCCTCTTCCTTAGGCAATGCTGAACATACTAAAAACTTTTTTTAGCTTCCAATTTCCTTTCTTGTAAATTCTCTAAGAATATTTTTCCTTCTTTTGGTTCTACATATTGTAATGCTTTCCCTCTTTGTTTCACCAGATTATCTTAATGTTGGCATTTCCCAGGTTTATAGACTGACATTACTTAAGTGTGACGTTGGCTGCTTCCTGGAGACCTCTAGGGAGTACTCAAATGTCATCAGTAACTTATCCATAGTTATGCTATTGATGTAAATAGGCTTCAGTCTTTTGAAGGATTTCCTGTAGACAGTTGATTCCACCGATTGTAAGTGGATTTTGTAAACTTCAAACACAGGACCCTTCTCTGACTTGCGTGCTCTCTTTTCTGATCACTTGTCTCTGTCATTGTTTGTCCTAAACTTACTTTCATGGTTATAACTCTTGTATACAATTTCCAGGAATTAATATGTAATGGTCAGTGCTGAATTACTTAACAGTTTAAACATGGGACATCCAGAAAAATGTTTTTAAGAATTCTTCTAAGAATTTGATTGTTGGTGTTTCAAAAAGAAAAAAAATTAAGTAGTCATGATGGGGAAAATTGGTACTTCGTTATATTTATTTTACTGTTTATAAAGGTTTTTAATTCAAATCCATAGAGAATGGTATTGGAATCCTACTCTTTTAGAGCTTAGAGTCTAATGGTATTAATCTGGCCTTGCCTGAAGTGTGCAAAAATGAAACATCCCATAGAGATAAAAGGGGTTGATGCATGTGGAATCACTTGAAATCAATTATTTTCACTATGTCGGATCAGAACCAGACTTCACAAAGTGAACATAAAGATAGCATGGTATAGGACTTCCCTGCTCTGGTTAAGAATCTGCCTTCCAATGCAGGGAACACAAGTTCCATTCCTGGCCCAGGAAGATCCCATATCCCTTGGGGCAGCTAAGCCCTAGAGCCACAACTATTGAGTCCACACAATCTAGAGCCTGTGCTCTGCAACAAGAGAAACCACTGAAATGAGAAGCCCATATACCACAACTAGAAAAAGCCCACATGCAGCAACAAAGACCCAGAGCAACCAAAAATAAATAAATACATAAATATTATTTTTAAAAAGATAGCATGTTGTGATGGAACTAGAATTAACTCCCCACTCCCCAGTCACAACCAATGCTGCCTTGGAAAGTCTAATTTTCCTAGGACTCAGTTTATTCATCTATAACTTAGTGCTCTGGTTCCTCATGAAGCAACTGTCCAAGCAGTAACCTACACTGACAGGCAGAAGGTGGGGTGGTGGTAGAAAGAGACAGTGAAGCAGTATGGTCTAACGGTTGGAAACACAGATTCCAGAGGCAGCCTACCTGAGTTTGAAGCCTGTCTCATTTTACTTTTCCATAAAATGGCTTGTTGTAAGATTATGAGTTAAAATATATAAAGCATTCATTTAGAACAATGCACTCCATAGTTGCTTACTACTCTGATGATGATGATCCATAAGAAAATATAAGCAGATGCCCTGAACCCAATGGTACTTCCTTTTACTTTTGAAAATGGGAACAGAAATTATAGTTTAAAAGCCATAATTATATGAACTTTGTAAGATTATAGAACCTTTGCCACTCCCTTATGTCTGTTAACTTTATTCCATGTTTCTCCAAGGTAGTTAGCAGATAAACCTTAAAACTAAATGAGCCCTATGCTTGACTTCAATGTCAGCAAACAAGTAGGGGAGGTGAAGAGACCATGTATCATTCTGCAGCTATGTTTAGGAAGACAACAGCAAAAGAAGAGAAAACAGGTATGTTCCTGTGGCTACAAGGAAGAAGGAACATGGGGAGCTGGCCTAGGCCTGGGAAGGGGTCTGAGGACTTAATTATGGCAAGGCTCTTGTGTTTTCTTGTCCTTTCTACTTCCCTCAGAGGGCTGTGGTAAGCACCAAGTGACCTTATAACATTGCTTTTTAAGCTGGTAAGTGTTACAGAGACATCTCTTTAATAGCAGTGAGTACTTTCATTTTTACAACTGTTGCATTGGAAAGCTGAACTCAGAAGTGTGTATTATTTACAGACAAACAGGCATATTAAAAATATTAAGAGTTTACTTGAGCAAAAATGATTTGGATAGAGCAGCACCAAACCAGAAGTGGTTAGGAGCACTCCACCAACAGGAACTAAGGGAATGACGTATATAGAAAAGGTATGGAAGCAAAGAAAGGATATTATTTGGCCACAGCTTAAAGCCTCATTGTCTATTTGTGATTGGTTATCCTTAAGTTTCTATTTCTTAACAGTGAAGCATGTAGAGGTATAGATTTTTATTTGCTCACCTAAGTCATGAAAGCATTAGAGCCACCTCAGTCTAATGGCCTGCTTGTTTAATTAATTTAACAGTATGTAACACGTTCAACTCATTGAACTCAGTTCAATGGTTAAATGTCACTGAAACAATATTTCAGTCTTGCCTTTTCTTTAAACCTGATTACACAAGTTCTGCTTCTTCCAGGAAGTCTTCTCTGAATACCTTAACAATCACATCACACTGTGTTCTAATTTTCATAGCAGAAGTTCCTCTTATTTTCTTACCTCTCCTGTGGCCTGTGAAACCTTCCTTATTTAATCTTTTCTAAATAAATCCTGCCACACCCAAATGAAGGCAGAGTATGAAACTCTCTATGCACAGTAAGTGTTCAATAAACATTGTCAAGTAATGGTATAGTAGGTGGTATCATGTTCCTCCCAAGACATTCACATTCTAATCACTTGAACCTGTTAATATGCCATTTTACATGGAAAACAGGAGTTAAGTTTGCAGATGGAATTAAGGTTGCTAATCAGTTGATCTTAAAATAGGTAGATTAGTCTGTATTAGCTTCAGTTCAGTTCAGTTCAGTCACTCAATTGTGTCCAATTCTTTGTGACCCCATGAACTGCAGCATGCCAGGCCTCCCTGTCCATCATCAACTTCCAGAGTTTACCCAAACCCATGTCCATTGAGTCAGTGATGCCATCCAACCATCTCATCCTCTGTTGTCCCCTTCTCTTCCTGCCTTCAATCTTTCCCAACATCAGGGTCTTTTCAAATGAGTTAGCTCTTCACATCAGGTGGAAAAAATACTGGAGTTTCAGATTTAACATCAATCCTTCCAATGAATACCCAGGACCCATTTCCCCTAGAATGGACTGGTTGGATCTCCTTGCAGTCCAAGTGACTCTCAAGAGTCTTCTCCAACACTACAGTTCAAAAGCATCAATTCTTCTGCTCTCAGCCCTCTTTATAGTCCAACTCTCACATCTATACATGACCACTGGAAAAACCATAGCCTTGACTAGACGAAACTTTGATGGCAAAGTAATATCTCTGCTTTTTAGTATGCTGTCTAGGTTGGTCATAATTTTCCTTCCAAAGAGTAAGCGTCTTTTAATTTCATGGCTGAAATCACCAACTGCAGTGATTTTGGAGCCCAGAAAAAGAGTCAGCCACTCTTTCCACTGTCCCCATCTATTGAACCTGCATCTCTTATGTTTCCTGCATTGGCAGGCAGGTTTTTCACCACTAGCACAACCTAGGAAGCTCATACATAATGGCTTACCTCAGAGAATCCTGCCCCTCTGCCTGTTAAAGTGCCTTTGTTCAGTGCACATAGAGATAATCTGACCCTTTCCACCTGTGAATGACTGCAAGAAAGAAGACATTAACACATCCCTTCCCCAAGTCTTTCCATTCTAGAAGTTATTTGCAGGATTAATGGCCTTTTTACTTTATTTCCTCACCTCCTTTCATCTCTGTTCTATAAAAGAACCTGGCATCCAGACCCTGACGAGATGGTTATTTTGAGACTTTAGTCTGCCATCTTCTTCGTCAGCCAGCTTTCCAAATAAAGTTGTTATTCCTTACCTCGACAGGCTTCCTGAGTAGCACAGTGGTAAAGAATCTGCCTGCCAATGCAAGAAATTCAAGAGACATGGGTTTGATCCCTGGGTGGGGAAGATCCCCTGGAGAAGACAACAGCAAGCCACTCCGATATTCTTGCTTGGAAAATCCCATGGACAGAAGACCCTAGGTGGGCATGGAGTTGCAAAGAGTCAGACACAACTGTTGCAGGAAGGGGGACCCCTTCCAGGGTGCAAAAGTGGGCCCTTGTCTAACACTCGGAAATGAATTGTCTGAGGAGAAACATGTGCTGACAAGGCAAGAGATTTTATTGGGAAGGGGTGCCCAGGCAGAGAGCAGTAGGGTAAGGGAACCCAGCAGAACTGCTCTGCCATGTGCAGTCTTAGGTTTTATGGTGATGGGATTCGTTTTCAGGTTGTCCCTGACCAATCACTCTGACTCAGAGACCTTCCTGGTGGTGCATGCATTGCTTAGCCAAAATGGACCCCAGTGAGAAAGATTCTGGGAGGTGGTTGGACACATGGTGTCTCCTTTTGACCTTTCCCATACTCTTCTCATTGATGGTGGCTTATTAGTTCCTTACCAGGACCTCCTGTCTTAAAACAACTCATGCAAATGGTTACTATGGTGCCTGCCCAGGGTTGGTGGTTTCAGTCAGTGTGCTTCCCCTAACACAACTGAGCATGCATGTTTTTCCTAAACACCTCGTCTCCTTGGTTAATTGGCCTGTCGTATGGTGAGCAGAGCTGGCTTGAACATATGTAACGTATGTGACTTTTGTGACTGGCTTCTTTCATTTAGCATAAGGTTCCAAAGATCGCCCATATTGTAGCATATATCAGGACTTCATTCCCTTTCCTTAATGAATAATATTCTGTTGTATGAATATACCACATTTTGTTCATCCATTCATCCATTGATGGACATTTGGGTTACTTCTACCTTTTAGCTTTTGTGAATAGTGCTGCTATGAACATTTATGTACAAATTTTTGTCTGAACACCTGTTTTCAATTCTTCTGGGTATGTACCTAGCAGTAAAATTGCTGGGTCATGTGGTAATTCTATATTGAACATATTGAGGAACTGCTAAACAGCTTTCCACAGTGACTGCACCATCTCACAATAAAATTTTGCTAGGGATGTACAGCATGGTAATTATAATTAATAATACTGTATTACATATTTGAAAGTTGTTAAAAGAGTATATCTTAACAAGAAAAAGAATTATAACTATATATGACAACCAATGTTAACAAGACTTATTGCAGTGATCATTTGACAATATATACAAATATTAAATCATTGTGTTATGCATCTGAAAATAATATGTTATATGTCAATTATACCTCAATTAAAAAAAAAAGATTTTGCTCTGTCATAAACCACCTATCCCATGCAGATATCTCCTCACAATAACCATAAACACCCCTTGTAGGGATCTACTCTTCCACACAAGTCTCTCATGCTTCTACAAATATTGCTATGCCAAGAATGCAAGGTCCTGACCTGCTCTTTACCCAGGCCATTTCTGAGTCTTATGGCAATGAGCAGCCTTGAGAGATGAGTTAATATCTCCCCATAGACAAAGAGTGGCCTTGATTCTGCCTGCTATAAATCAATAAATCCCCCAAGCTAAGTGTACCTTGGCCACAAAGCAAACCCATGTCATGTACAGCATCAGCCTGGCCCTCGCTTACCCTGCTTATGTCTCCCCTATGGGTCCTGAGAGGTGTGGGGAACTCACAAAAACCAGCATGAAGTTCATGCTGCTTGCTGTGTCATGAATAATAAAATCCTCTGTCTCTGACCGGAAGTCTCTTGTCTTCACCAGCATCCACGACACAGTCTCACTTACTAGCTTCTAAGGTAAAATCCCTGCCCTTTCAGTTCTTAAAACCTATAAGCCTTGGACATCTATTTAGGTAGTGGAGGTAAGTTTCTGCATCTGCTCTGGGAGAAAATATAAGCTAATCAAGCTTAAGCCCCAGGGCTGGGACAGAGCACTTTGGTATTTTAAAATGTCTTTCATGAACTATTATTATTTAACCATAGAAGTCTTCCATATTTTTCTGTATTTTGATTTCTAATTGTTCATATTTATTATTGCCTGATATTTTGAATATTTTAAATTTTATTTTTAATCTGTTTGTCATCTATATAGGATTCAATTGGTATATTTATTTTTACCCAAGAGCCTAGCTCAATTCTTTTTAATTCAAATAACTAAACTGGACTTTCTTTCAGACTTTACAATTTGAAAATTAATGAAGTTCAGGCATCTTGTAAGAAAAATCATTATTACTTAATGCAAGTTGAACAATATTTTTTAATATATAAGGTGTACTGAGGGAAATGTAAAGAAAGAAGTCCTAGGTGATGAAAAGGTTGTGATCAACCAAACTATGCTATCAGATCTTGATGACTTGCATGCATAAAAAATAAAAGGAATTTGATATTTATTGGATATCTGTTCTACACAAGGTGTAAGGAAATAAAAAATGAATAAGACATAGTCCCTACCTTCAAGGAGCTCACAGTGTAGCAAGAAGGATGGAAGGAATGTCTTTAATGTTTTATTTATGCAGAAGCCACCAACTTCACAATCTACCATCATTTATCTCTCTAGGCTACAGTTTTGGTTTTTTTTTCCCTTTGTTATTGCTTCTTTTCTCACTCCTCTGATGCAAAGAACAGAAACCAATTCAATGCATGGCAAGAAAAGAAGAGGCCCTGTTTTCAGGTGTATCTTCTCTGTTCTTTTCGTGGATTACTTTCCCTCTCATCTCCATATCTATTCTGTTCCCTCAGCAATATTTCTGAGAACAGAATTTGATTGGTCCAGCCTTTCTTATGCTATAGGCCAGATGTGATAGGTGGCCATTCTATCAGATGAGATTTCTTATCCTTGGGTTATATGATCATCTGATCAATTAATGTGATTATTAGTGCAGGATAATGGCCACTGTGGCAGGAAGAGGACAAGTGGCACAGTGGTAAAGAATCTGCCTGCCAATGCAGGAGACACAGGAGACAAGGGTTCAAACCCTGGGTTGGGAAGATCCCCTGGAGGAGAGCATGGCAATCTGCTCCAGTATTCTTGCCTGGGGAATCCCATGGACAGAAGAGCCTGGTGGGCTACAATCCATGGGGTCACAAAAAGTTGGACATGACTGAGCGAATAAAATACAACAACATGGTGAGGGTAGAGCAGGCCATCATTTATATCTCTAGTAGGGCAAATTTATCTCTTGAGGAGCTCATTTTTGTTTTTATAAATGAACATGAGAATAAGCTACCTTATAAAATATTTTGTGCTATGGTTTGAAGGTTTAAATAATTTTAGATAACTAGTTTCAATTCTACCAAAATAAAGAAATTATAGAAAAATTATTGGGTGAAATATTGGTCAAGTATTATCAGGATCCTTTAAGCTTCAGTAAACACCAAATAATGTCTTGTCATCCACTGGGAAACTTCATTCAGATTTCTGTTGCTTCTCTTGCTATGGAATTGCAACTCCTTTGTACATAAATGTGAAATAGAGACTAATATGAGTTTCATGGTTCTACTTCTAAAATAAGAAAATGCTTCCTTTAATGAGACCAAAGCAGACGACAGGTAGAGGAGAAACTAAATCAGGTTGACAGTCTCCTATGTTGTAAAATTTTTTTTTCAGAAATTCAAAATGATGTTCCTCTTCCCTATCCCACTGAAATAGTTTTTTTTATTAGTCTGTCAAAGGACAAGAATTCTTACCATTGGAATTATTCCTTTGGGGAAAACTACATTCTTGGAGGCTGTGACTAAATTCCACTGTTATCTTGTGTTGAAGAAGGGGTGGGGGATGGATCCTCTGCTCCAGGGAGAGAGGAGAAAGTTACTAATCAGTCCACTATCACCTGTAATTTGTATTTTCACAGAAGGCAGGGTCCACTGAGAAAGGAACCTATTACAGGTCCCTGGGGCATCTGGCAGTAAGGAGTAGTTAGAATGGAGCACTTTAGCAGAGGACTCTGGAAAACAAGGGTGCATTGGCTGTTCAGAGGTGGGCTGAAGCCAAAGTGAATGTGTGAAGGCCCAGTTAATCCACCTATAATATCCTCTCTACACTTCAGTTCAGTTCAGTTCAGTTTAGTTGCTCAATCGTGTCTGACTCTCTGCGACCCCATGAATCACAGCACGCCAGACCTCCCTGTCCATCACCAACTCCTGGAGTTCAAGCAAACTCATGTCCATCGAGTCGGTGATGCCATCCAGCCATCTCATTCTCTGTCGTCCCCATCTCCTCCCAGCCCCAATCCCTCCCAGCATCAGACTCCTTTCCAGTGAGTCAACTCGTCGCATGAGGTGGCCAAAGTATTGGAGTTTCAGCTTTAGCATCAGTCCTTCTAATGAACACCCAGGATTGATCTCCTTTAGAAAGGACTGGTTGGATCTCCTTGCAGTCCAAGGGACTCTCAAGAGTCTTCTCCAGCACCACAGTTCAAAAGCATCAATTCTTCGGCGATCAGCTTTCTTCACAGTCCAACTCTCACATCCATACATGACCACGGGAAAAACCATAGCCTTGACTAGACGGACCTTTGTTGGCAAAGTAATGTCTCTGCTTTTTAATATGCTATCTAGGTTGGTCATAACTTTCCTTCCAAGGAGTAAGCGTCTTTTAATTTCCTGGCTGCAGTCACCATCTGCAGTGATTTTGGAGTACAAAAAAATAAAGTCTGACACTGTTTCCACTGTTTCCCCATCTATTTCCCATGAAGTGATGGGACCAGATGCCATGATCTTTGTTTTCTGAATGTTGAGCTTCAAGCCAACCTTTTCACTCTCCTCTTTCACTTTCATCAAGAGGCCTTTGAGTTCCTCTTTACTTTCTGCCATAAGGGTGGTGTCATCTGCATATCTGAGGTTATTGATATTTCTCCTGGCAATCTTGATTCCAGCTTGTGCTTCTTCCAGCCCAGCATTCCTCATGATGTACTCTGCATATAAATTAAATAAGCAGGGTGACAATATACAAGCTTGACCACACTTACTGAATAGGAATTTTCATTCTGACAGGATCACCAGGTGATTCATGTGCGCATTAAATTTGAGAAGTGTTGCTCTACAGTCTGAAACCCATTAGGGCTCAAACATTTAAGCAGGTTCGGGAAAAGATTAAATGGAAAAAAAATTGGAGCACTGATCTCTCAAGATGGTTTAATTAGATTCCTTTCTTGTCCTTTAATAAATGGTTTAGAAACTGAACCTCCCTCTGCTCTTGCTTGACTCTTTCCAGATCATAAACCACACACACTCCTCCCTTTTTTTATGACAGGAAAAGCCTGAGTTTACGTGAATAAACATCAAAGATTCTGGCTTGGAGTCATCTTTTGATCATTAAGGAAATAGGAAAACAATAATAATAATAATAATAAACCAAGAGACTTTGTTTAGATACCATCTTATCTCAGTGCCCGTCAGAAGTCATATAGCTGAGAGCTGGGAGATACCTGGCAGGTCAGATCTCAAAGTGGACTGTTCTTTTCAAAAAATAAACAAAATAAAGAACAAAATATAGCCATTTCTCTGACTTAAGGCTGTTAAATCTAGAAATCTCAATTGGATGGTAACTTAGTTCCTTGGCCTTTTCTGAGCAAGCTGATTCAATGAAAAGGGATCCCCTACTTTTCCTAACGTGGCACTAGTGGTGAAGAACCCACCTGCCAACGCAGGAGACTTAAGAGACACTGATTCAATCCCTGGGTTGGGAAGATTCCCTGGAGGAGGGCATGGCAACCCACTCCAGTATTCTTGCCTGGAGAAGCCCATGGACAGAGGAGCCTGGTGGGCTACAGTCCAAGGGATCACAAAGAGTCGGACAGGACTGAGCGACTTAGCACACAGAGTCCAGTCCAGCTAGGCCTGTTAATGTGCACCTACTAGAAGTGAAGGCTTCCCAGGTGGCGCTAGTGGTAAAGACTCTTCCTACCAATGCAGGAGACTTGAGAGACGTGGATTTGATCCCTGGGCTGGGAAGATCCCGTGGAGAAGGGCATGGCAACCCGCTCCAGTATTCTTGCCTGGAGAATCCCATGGACAGAGGAGCCTGGAGGGCTACAGTCCATGGGGTCACAAATTGTAAGACACGACTGAAGTGACTTAGTATGCACGCATGCCATGTGGTATACAGCAGCATGCACTAGAAGTGAAAAGAACTGGCCAGGCTGGAGACAGAGCATGTGGTAGACAATCTTTGAGGAAAAACTGAAAGTGTGCCTCTGCCTTGGAACTGACCTCTCTCCACTCTGATTTTTTGCTGCCCTCAGGTGGCTTCCTGGTAGTACAAATGGAGGGAAAAAAAGGTAACTTTGGGGGAGAGGAGGAATATTATTTTACTGTTTTATAATTGGACAATAAGTTCATTTCAAGGAGGAAAATTAATATCTTGGTGTAAGTTCCATTTTCTCAGGGAAAACTTGATTCTAGTGAGCTTTCCAGAGACTAAATCAGAGAATCAATGAAGTGAGCAATTGCTCATTCAAATGTTCACTCAACAAACATTTATTAAATATTTACTTTCTAATAGCCATTGTGTTAATAGCTGATGATACAGCAGTAAATAAGATGGACAAGCTTCCTGTCCTTATGGAACTTATATTCGGTGGGAAAGACAAATTAAAAATAAAAAGAGGACTTCCCTGGTGGTCCATTGGTTAAGAATCTGCCTGCCAATGCAGGGAACATGGGTTTGATCCCTGGTCCAGGAAGATTTCACATGCCATGGGGCAACTAAGCCTGTGTGCCACAACTACAGAAGCCCTCATGCCTAGAGAGTCCATGCTCTGCAATAAGAGAAACCACTGCAGTGAGAAGCCTGCACACCGAATCTAGAGAGTAGCCCCCGCTCACCACAACTAGAGAAAGCCCATGTGCAGCAAGGAAGACCTCAGTTCAGTCACTCAGTCAGGTCCGACTCTTTGTGACCCCATGGATTGCAGCATGCCAGGCTTCCCTGTCCATCACCAACTCCCAGAGTTTGCTCAAACTTGGTGATGCCATCAAGTCCGTGATGCTACCAACCATCTCATCCTCTGTTGTCCCCTTCTCCTCCTGCCTTCAATCTTTCCCAGCATCAGGGTCTTTTCCAATGAGTCAGTTCTTCACACCAGGTGACCAAACTAGTGCAGCCAAAAATTTTTAAAAAAGTAAAAAGAAATATACCAGGTAAAGATGAGTGCTATGAAGAAAGCTGAAGCAGGGAAAGGAGTAGACAATGATGTGTGTAGTGGAGGGGCTATTTTAGCTAGGATGATCAAGTAAGACCTCTTTGAGGAAGTGACATATGAGATGACACTTGTGTGCTGAGAAGGGAACAGTCATGCTTCTCTGGGGTTCTAGAGGGAGAACTAGTACATATAAAGGACCTGAAGTAGAAATGAGCTTGGTATGCTAGAGGAACAAAAAGAAGGCCAGTGTTATGGGTTGAATTTTGTCTCCTCAAAAATTCATATGCAGGGGAATTCCCTGGTGGTCCAGTGGTTAGGACTCAGCACTTTCACTGCTGAAGTCCCAGGTTCAGTCCCTGGTCATGGATCCCACAGGCCTCAAGGAGTGGCCAAAAAAAAATAATATATACAGACACCCCAGTACCTCAGAAAGCAAATTTATTTGGACGCAATTTGTTAAGAGGACATCATACTGGAGTAGGGTGAGCTTCCAATCCAATATGATTAATGTCATTATAAAAGGGAATTTGAACGGAGACATGCACACAGGGAGAACACATGTGAAAATGAAAACAGAGATCAGAGTGATGGTTCTATAAGCCAAGGAACACCCAAGATGGCCAGTGAACCACCAGAAGCTAGGGGACAGGCATGAAACAGATTCTTCTTCACAGCTCTGAGAAGGAAAAAAACCCTGCCAACATCTTGAACTGGAACTTCTATCCTCCCGAAGTGTGAGATAAACTTCTGTTGAAGCCACTCAGTGTGTGGTATTTTGTTATGGCAGTCCTAGCAAATGAATACAGCCATGAAGAGGACTGAGAGAATACGGTAAGAAATGAGTTCAGTTTTTATGCTCGGTAATGTCCATCTCTTTGTGATCCCATGGACTATAGCTTGCCAGGCTCCTCTGGCCATGGGATTTCCCAGGCAAGAATACTGGAATGGGTTGCCATTTCCTCCTCCAGGGAATCTTCCCAACCCAGGGATCGAACCTGAAACACAGGGCCAGTGTGACTAAGGAAGAAGACCCAAAACCTTCCCAACAGCTGTACAAACTGCAGATTAAATCCGCATGATCAACCAGGCAGACTCTGTGTCTATGGAACATATAAAAAGTCACTGAGAGCTCCCACAAAAGAAAATGTACTAGTTCTGATAGCTGTGGACAATGGAGGCAAGAACACAGAGGAGTAGGACGAAATTAGAATCTAAGCTGCCCCCACAACAGGTCTAAAGATCAGCACAGTGTTGGAGGGCATCCTAGGGAGGTGAGGTGGACTGTGACTCCCAGTGAGGGAAAGGACCCTGACAGTAGTGACTGAAGAAAAACATTTATCACTCTTATATTTTGACTTGTTCTGTAGATTCTTTAGGATTTTTTTCTTTTTTCCCCCTTTTTCCCCTTCTGCTGTAGTTGTCGATTTTATTGGCACTATGAAATCTAACTAAGTATTTGAGCTTTCTTTTTCTTTTTTTTTTCTCAGTCACACTTTTTATTGTTGTTATAAACCTCTGCCTCTATGTTGGGCCTTTGCAGTTCTGGGAGTTTCCCTTTTTCCTTTCTTTTCTCTTTTTTTAAGTTTAATTTTTAATTTTTAAACCTATTATTATTTTTTCTACATTTATTCCTTTGTTTGCTTTTCCTATTGTTCTTTCCCCCTTTCAGTTAATCTTCAATGTATATAAATCTTTATCTACCTCTATTTAGCTTTGCATATCTATTCTTTCTTTCTTTCCTTCCCTCTCAAATATTTGTTAGTTTTATTTTCATTGCTTTATTCCCCACTTGGCACCTTGCTTTAGTTTTGTTTTTACCAGTTTGTACTTTAGTTAGTCTTTTTTCTGGTAGATATAATTTTTGGTTTCCTTTGTTCGCCAGGTCAATCTACGGTACTTTACTTTTGTTGGACTGTTTTGATTTTGCTTATGGGTGTATATGTATACATATATATTCAGTTACACTTTTTATTGTTGCTATAAACCCCTTCATCTACATTGGGCTTCTGCAGTTCTGTGGAGTTTTCTTGTTTTTTTTTTATTTTTTCTTTCTTTTTCCATTTTTTCCTTTTTTATTTTTGTAATTTTAATTTTTAATTTTTTAAAAGCTATTATATTTTTTCTTCATTTATTTCTTTGTTTGCCTTTCCTACTGTTCTTTTCTGCTTGCAGTTAACCTATAATGTATATAAGTCTTCTTCATCTACCTCTATTTAACTTTGTATATGAATTCTTTTTTTCTTTCCTTTCCTCTCAACATATTTGTTAGTTTTGTTTCCATTGCTTTATTCCCCACTTGGCACCTTACTTTAGTTTTGTTTTCCAGTTTGTGCTTTAGTTAGTTTTGTTCTTAACTGGGAAATATAATTTTTGATTTCCGCTGTTACCTGGGTCAATCTATTATACTGTTTTTTTATTGGACTGTTTTGACTTTGCTCACGGGTGTATATGTATACGTGTATATTCCATTATTTTAATTATTATTTGTCTGATTTTGTAACTGCCATTTGGGGTTCATCTTTGGTTTCCCGTTTTTGGATATTTGTTTTACTCTTACTTAATGCCATAACAAACGACTGTGGAATCTTCATACCTGACCAGAGATCAAGCCCTGAGCCTTTGGAGTGGGAGCACTGACTTTAAGACCCTAGAATACCAGAGAACTAACCCTGCTGCTGCTGTTGCTGCTGCTAAGTCGCTTCAGTCATGTCCGACTCTGTGCAACCCCATAGACGGCAGCCCACCAGGCTCCCCCATCCCTGGGATTCTTCAGGCAAGAATACTGGAGTGGGTTGCCATTTCCTTCTCCAATGCATGAAAGTGAAAAGTGAAAGTGAAATCACTCAGTCATGTCTGACTCTTAGTGATCCCATGGACTGCAGCCTACCAGGCTCCTCCGTCCATGGGATTTTCCAGGCAAGAGTAACTGGAGTGGGTTGCCATTGCCTTCTCCTAATTAACTAACCCTGCTGCTGCTGCTAAGTCACTTCAGTCATGTCCGACTCTGTGTGACCCCATAGATGGAAGCCCACCAGGGTCCCCCGTCCCTGGGATTCTTCAGGCAAGAATACTGGAGTGGGTTGCCATTTCCTTCTCCAATGTGTGAAAGTGAAAAGTGAAAGTGAAGTCACTCAGTCGTGTCCGACCCTTAGCGACCCCACGGACTGCAGCCTACCAGGCTCCTCAATCCATGGGATTTTCTAGGCAATAGTACTGTAGTGGCTTGCCATTGCCTTCTCCGTACTAACCCTAGGGAGTATCAAATAGTGAGAACTCACACAAAGGAAACCACCTGAATACAAGAACTGGCATTATCCAACCACCAGTAGCACCCTGTGCAGGACACCTCATCTAAACAACAAACAAAACAAAAATACAAACCCAATTATCAGTAGATAGGATTACCACCTCATTCAGCCTTGCCCATCAGAGGAAAAACAAACAAATAAATAAAAACTCAATATAAGCCTCACCCTATACAAAACTTACACAGATCTCTGTTCCGTTCAGTCGCTCAGTCGTGTCCGACTCTTTGCGACCCCGTGGACTGTAGCCTACCAGGCTTCTCCGTCCATGGGATTCTCCAGGTAAGAAGACTGGAGTGGGTTACCATTTCCTTCTCCATGGGATCTTCCCGACCCAGGGATCGAACCCGGGTCTCCCGCATTGGAGGCAGACGCTTTAACCTCTGAGCCACCACGGAGGACCAACTTTAGAGGGGCAGAAACCAAAAGGAAGAAAGAATGCAACCTTGAAGCCTGGGAAAAGGAGATCTCAAACACAATAAGATTTTAAAAAATAATGAAAAGCCAGAGAAATACTACACAAATGAAGGAACAAACTAGAAACACAGAAGTCCAAATAAATGAAGAGGAAATAGGCCAACTCCCTGAAAAAGAATTCAGAATAATGATGATAAAGATGATCAAAAACCTTGAAAACAAAATGGAGAAAATGCAAGAATCAATTAACAAAGACCTAGAAGGATTAAAGACTAAACATACAGAGAAAAACATTACTGAAATTAAAAATACTCAAGATTGAATCAATAGCAGAATATCTGAAGCAGAAGAACAAATCAGTGAGCTGGAAGATAAAATGGTGGAAATAACTTCTGAAGAGCAGAATACAGTAAAAAGAATGAAAAGAACTGAGGATTTTCTCAGGGACCTCTGGGACAATATCAAACGCACCAACATTCGAATTATAGGAGTCTCAGAAGAAGAAGAGAAAAAGAAAGGGTATGAGAAAATTTTTGAAGAGATTATAGTTGAAAATTTCCCCAACATGGAAAAGGAAATAGTCAATCAAGTCCAAGAGGCACGAAGAGTCCCATACAGGATAAACCCAAAGAGAAACACACCAAGACACATACTAATCAAACTAACAAAGACTAAACACAAAGAAAGAATATGAAAAGCAGCAAGGGGAAAGCAACAAGTAACATACAAGGGAAACCCTATATGCATAACAGCTGACCTTTCAGCAGAAACTGCAGGCCAGAAGGGAATGGCAGGATATATTTAAAGTACTTAAAGGGAAAAATCTACAACCAAGATTACTGTACCCAGCAAGGATCTCATTCAAACTTGATGGAGAAATAAAAAGCTTTTCAGACAAGCAAAAGTTAAGAGAATTCAGTACCACCAAAACAGCTTTACAACAAATGTTAAAGAGACTTATACACTCAAGAAATACAAGAGAAGAATCAAGATCTACAAAATCAACCTCAAACAATTAAGAAAATGGCAATAGGAACATATATATCAATAATTACTTTAAATCTAAATGGATTAAATGCTCCAACCAAAAGACCCAGGTTCAATCCCTGGGTCGGGAAGGTCCTCTGGAGAAGGAAAAGGCAACCCACTCCAGTACTCTTGCCTGGAAAATTTCATGGACTGAGGAGCCTGGTAGGCTACAGTCCATGCGGTCGCAAAGAGTCAGACACGACTGAGCGACTTCACTCACTTCTTGGTTTTAAAAAGATTTCAAACATGGAACTATATCCTGTAATAAATAATAATGGAAAAGAATATTAAAAAGAATATATGTGTGTGTGTGTGTGTATGTGTGTATGTATAACAATCACTTTGCTCCACATCAGAGATTGGCACAGCATTATACGTCAATTATATTTCAATAAAAAATGTGTTAAATAAAGAGTTTCAAGATGTTTAAAGAGATTTCTTTCTTGGTTTCAAGAGATACATGGGGGTAAATATTTTAAATTAATTTTTATTGAAGTATAGTTGCTTTACAATGTTGTGTTAGTATGAGGAGTAAATTTTTGAGACCTTACTTGTCTGAAAATGTATTTGTCCTATCCTCACACTTGATCGCCACCTTGGCTGGGTACAGAACTCTAGGTTGAAAATAATTGTTCTTCAGAATTCTGAAGGCATTTTTGCTAATCTCCTAGCTTCTAATGTTGATATTGAAAAATTCAAAGCCATGTAATTCCTGTTCCATTATATGTGACCTGTTTTAACTTGTAGAACTTGTAAAGTCTTCTTTTTAACCCAATGTTGAGACTGGTTCCAAATAGGAAAAGGAGTACGTCAAGGCTGTATATTGTCACCCTGCTTATTTAACTTATATGCAGAGTACATCATGAGAAACGCTGGACTGGATGAAGCACAGGCTGGAATCAAGATTGCCAGGAGAAATATCAATAACCTCAGATATGCAGATGACACCACCCTTATGGCAGAAAGTGAAGAAGAACAAATGAGCCTCTTGATGAAAGTGAAAGAGGAGAGTGAAGAAGTTGGCTTAAAGCTCAACATTCAGAAAACTAAGATCATGGCATCCGGTCCCATCACTTTCTGGCAAATCGATGGGGAAACAGTGGCTGACTTTATTTTTCTGGGCTCCAAAATCACTGTAGATGGGGATTGCAGCCATGAAATTAAAAGACACTTACTCCTTGAAAGGAAAGTTATGACCGACCTAGATAGCATATTAAAAAGCAGAGACATTACTTTGCCAACCAAGGTCCATCTAGTTAAGCCTATGGTTTTTCCAGTGGTCATGTATGGATGTGAGAGTTGGACTGTGAAGAAAGCTGAGCACCGAAGAATTGATGCTTTTGAACTGTGGTGCTGGAGAAGACTCTTGAGAGTCCCTTGGACTGCACGGAGATCCAACCAGTCCATTCTAAAGGAGATCATTCCTGGGTGTTCATTGGAAGGACTGATGTTGAGGCTGAAACTCCAATACTTTGGCCACCTGATGTGAAGAGCTGACTCACTTGAAAAAGACCCTGATGCTGGGAAAGATTGAGGGCAGGAGGAGAAGGGGACAACAGAGGATGAAATGGCTGGATGGCATCACCAACTTGATGGACGTTGGTTTGGGTGGACTCTGGGAACTGGTGATGGACAGGGAGGTCTGGTGTACTGCAGTTCATGGGGTCACAGAGTTGGACACGACTTAGCGACTGAACTGAACTAACTGAACTGAGAAATTTTATGAAGCTGTGTCTCTGTGGTGTCCATTTTCATCCATCAGGGATATTTCAACCTGAAAACTCATGACCTTCACTTTGAGGGAAATTTCTTGACTATATTAAACATTTTATTTCCATCATTTTCTCTTCCATTTAGAATGCCTCCTATTTAGCTATTGATTTGCTGGACAAGTCCTCTAATTTTCAAATATTCTTTCTCCTATTTCAATCTTTATTGTTCTGCTCTCCTTTCTGGGAGTTTCCTTCAACTTTACCTTCAACATGCCTATTGAATTTTTCCTGCTGTTATATTTTTGTTTCCAGAGAGCTCTTTGTTGTTATTCTGATTTTTCCTTTTAAAAAAGTGCCACTCATCTTGTTTATGGGTTCTCTTAACTCTACGGATACTAACAATAGTTTTTGTTGTTTTTTTTTTAAAAAAAGTCTTTTATTCTTCTTTGTAGCAAACAGCTGGTATACATTGCTTCATATCCTCTCAGCCCACACTTTAGCCCAGCCATTGCTATGGCAATTAGTTTTTTCCACAGGAGTAATCTGACAGTGCCTCACTTTAACTGCACCAAGCATTGCTTTACACCCTAGGGCTCTTCTGACCTACAGTTATGTTTGGGGAAATCAGCTCTCCACTGCAGCCTACACAACCTAGAAGTGCAGGGTAGTTGACATCCTTGACCAATGAGGGATGGGAGCCAGTGGATTAATGCTCTCCTTTTTCATACCTCAGGAGGATAATTCTGAGGTAGGTTAAACATAGCTCTTCAGAAGGCACTGGCAAGATAGAACCCCAGTTGCCAACAGCAGTGACTACTTGATAATACATCTTTTTTTTCTTCCTTGTTTTACTATCCCAAGTCTCCATTCTTGTTTCCTGGGATTACATCCCAAAATAGATCACCTGCAGAAAAGTCTACCTCAAGCTCTGCTTTGGGGTAGAGGAAACAGAAAAACTTTACATACCATTTTTGCTATGTTGGCCATTATCTATCAGGTGTGTACTGATCTTTGGCCATCTGATTATAATGAACAACAGGCTGCTCAAACGTTAATTGAAATTCAAAGCCTGTAGTTGGTGTTAATTGTGACACTCACTGTAGGAAAATGTAGTCAGGCCATTTCATTGGGGAACACTTGACTTCAATATATTTAGGTCTTTATTTTGGGGCTCTTCTGATTCTCCAGAGAAGAGTCTTCAGTCTCCTATCTGGAGGATACATACCTGGCCACCAGCTTTCTGGAAATTGAGTGGAGAAGAGGACTAAAGTATCAGTATTCAGTATGTAAATATTCATGTAAGAAAGAAGTTAGTCGCTCAGTCATGTCTGACTCTTTGTGACCCCTGGACTGTAGCCCGCCAGGCTCTTCTGTCCATGGGATTTTCCAGGCAAGACGACTAGAGTGGGTAGCCATTCCCTTCTCCAGGGGAATCTTCCTGACCCAGGGATTGAACCCAAGTCTCCTGCATTGCAAGTGGATTTTTTACTGTTTGAGCCACCAGGGAAGCCCAAACATTCACTTAATCCCTATGCTTATGGTTGGATAACTTTGTCCTCAATTGTATCCTCCCCCGCCGGCTGGAGGTTCTCTGTTTTATCTTTTCCATAAAATAAATCTCCATTCTTATGCTAGAAAAAAGGACAGTTGCTATATGCATGAAATGAAGGAAGGATTCTGGGGATTTGCTTCTTAGACTTTCAACCAATGCCCCTATTTTTAGCCTCATCTTCATTCCCACTTTCAAAGGAGCTGTCAATTCCTGAGCCCTTTTGGGGGGCAGTGCAAATTGTTTTTTTCTCACTGTTGTTGTAAGGTTCAGCTTTGTCAGATCTGCTGAGTAAATTACCCACTTCACCATTTGCTTTCCAGCTTTCAAAATACTATCTATGCTGTCTTCTTTCCCATTTTTTTTTTTTTGGTTCTTCTTTTAAAAAATTCCTTCACTGTCATTTTTACATATTAAAAACACATATTCTGGATATTAATCCTTTTGTTACTATTTTGCAAGTCTTGGAGGTTTTCTTTCACTGTCACTTAAATGGATCTTGGTGAAGGAGCAAAACCAAATTCATATTTTCCAGCCTCAAGTAGAACCATGCTTTGCTTTTACAATTTAAAATACATATTTTCACATACAAGTGAAAATTTCCAGAAGAGTAAAAGTCTAATGGAAAACATCTTTTTGGCCCCGGAGTCTTTCCAGAACCCTTTGGATCACACCTTTTTGACTACCACTGAAACATCAGTTCCGCTGTGGAGAACTTTAATGAACTGCAGTACCCAGCATGTATCATGGATAGAAAGAACTGATAGAATGCTGTGAAAATTTGCCATTATATTGGAAAGTTCTTTCAGTTCCTCTCTCAGCTTGCTAAGTCAGAGTCCCTGCAGAGGCTGAATAGACAATGTTTGCATGACATGATTACAGGAAAAGGTCTCACTCTCAAGTTTGTATACTCCCTTCATTCTGCCATTGCCACCCTCCTTGGTGCCTGAAATCCTTTTAGCCAAAGACACAGCCTTTCTTTTCACAATCAAAGAGCAAACTCTCCAGGAGAGGAATGTGATGACATATGGTCACAAGAGGCTATTGATGGATGCAGAGACCACCAGGGTTCTGAGTATTTGAGGTCAGAGAGAAGGCACCTTGAAGAAGGGCTGGGAGCACAAGAATAAGGGGAGGTCTAGAAAAGGGAAACCTGGAACATTGGAAGTGAACATTTTCTACTTCACAGTGCTGCCAAAGTTGGCAGCGGTGGAGCCTCAGCCTGTTACAGGTTAGAAAACACTTTCTTCACACTTATGAAAAGTCAATATTTCAATTCTTATGCCTGCTGACCTGCAATAAGATGGCAGGAGTCCAGAGAGATGTGTGGAGAAGAAGCAAATGGAAGTGAAGACAAGTGCCACAGATGGAAGAAATATCAACCATAATAACAATGATGCATTTGTCTTTTGGATGCCTCCAGTGGGGTTATTTGCTAAGTCACTTCAGTCGTGTCCAACTCTGTGTTGACAATAACAAATAGAAAACAAGTATTTCAGGGAAGTTTAAAGATGCACATCTAATGTACCATTTGGGCTTCAGTCACAGAGCCATAGGCAAAATTACATGGTTGGTATAGACAGCAGACAATGTAGACTCGTTTGCAATCAGGCTGTCAGGGCTGTTTAATGTGTTTTGGAATGTACTTCAACCTCAGGCAGCTTGTGACATGGCTCATAACAAGACAAAACTTGCCACATTACTTTGGTCCTCATTACTGTCAGGCAACCCATTTGTTTTTAGCACAGGCTATTGGAGAAGGCAAGCCACTCCAGTACTCTTGCCTAGAAAATCCCATGGACGGAGGAGCCTGGTGGGCTGCAGTCCATGGGGTTGCTACAAGTCAGACATGACTGAGTGACTTCACTTTCACTTTTCACTTTCATACATTGGAGAAAGAAATGGCAACCCACTACAGTGTTCTTGCCTGGAGAATCCCAGGGACAGGGGAGTCTGGTGGGCTGCCGTCTATGGGGTCGCACAGAGTCGGACACGACTGAAGTGACTTAGCAGCAGCATGTAATAGGGAAAATAATGGGATGCAAGCTCTGGTATGTATCTGTGGGATGAATGGTGAGGAAGGTGAAGTCTCTCCTCTGCTATGAAGGCCAGAGTTACCAATTTGATCTGCACTGGCTATATGGAGAGATATAAAGAGGTCTAACCTCTCACGCATTGGTGATGGGAATGGAAAATGGCATAGCCCCTATGGAGAGAAATTTGTCTCAATCTAATAAAATTAGATATGCATACATAAATCAATCACACTTTCCAGAAACTATTCCAAAGGCATACTGGGGGAAAAAAGCAAAAATGGCATATGTCCAATGTATTCATTGTGATATTATCTGTAGTAGCAAAAGACTGAAAGAAATCCAGTATATCCATGAAGTGGAATAATATACAGTTACTTTGGCTACCTGATAAAAAAAATCCAGCTCATCAGAAAAGACCCTGATTCTGGGAAAGACTAAGGGCAAGAGGAAAAGGGTGTAATAGAGAATGAGATGGTTGGATTGCATCACTGACTCAATGGACATGATTTTGAGCAAATTCCAGGAGATAGTGAAGGACAGAGAAGGCTGGCGTGCGGCACTCCATGGGGTTCCAAAGAGTCAGACATGACTTAGCAACTGAACAACAGTTACAAAAAGGGATAAAGAGAATTTTCAAGTATTGACATAGAATGATCTCTAGGATATACTAAGTGGTAAAAAAGTAAGATAGAGAAGTTTCTATAGTTGGCCGTTTTTTTCTGTACAAAAAGGGTAGAAATCATATTTGCTTATATTTTTTAACAAGAAACATCAATAGTATAAACCAAGCTCTTTATTTATTTATTTTTGTTTCTGAAAACAAGCTTTATTTAAATAAGGGTTTAAATACATTACATAACATTAAAACTGAAGAGGGGGGAAAAGACCAAAAACCCAGTTTACTTCACAAGGCATAGGGCAGCTGTTGCTAGTAAGTTGCAAGCTCTATACAGCTACGTGACTGATAACATTGGTTTGAAATTTGTTCCCTTGTCAAAAGTTTAACTGATAGAAGGTTGGCCTCACATTCTAGTTTGGACATCAATTAGCTAGGACGTGTCTGGTCATGAAGACCTTGGTGGCAAGCCAGATGTCCTGTCACCTCACTGGAGAGTGGCTGCTCTAAGTTCTGCCCACCCAGTCACGTTGGAGACATCAGGGGATCCTTCCCTGACCACCGAAGGCACCCTCTAGCAGTATAGCTGCCTCACCCATCCTCCACTCTCCGCTTCATCGAGGACTGTTCAGGTGGTAACATTTTCTCAGGGCAGGGAACTTTGCAGAGGGACTGCTGAGGAGCTTCTGGCCAGACATAGCCATCTGTGATTGCGGAGCTCTGAACTTGGCAGAAACATCACTGTTATTACTTTGTTTCAGGCTGGGCCCTGCCAGGCGCCTACTGCTTGACCTCTGTTTAAATGAGGGACTTCAAGACTAGACAGCATGGCACTTTTCAGTTTATTGCATGAAGGGGTTACACTAGTCCAAGTTAAAAGCAGACCCCAAATGGTTACATTATACAAGCTGTGAGGTTTTTAAACTCGAGACAAGGGACAGAAGGGAAATTCTACTCATTGCAAGGAAATCCTCACTTAAGCTTCAGTAAGCCAAAAGCACTTAAAACCCATGAACCTTCAGCTGGTCGTCCTTAGCCAGTCCAGTCTCTACCAGGAACTAGCATATGTTCTTGCGCTGGTCACCCTGTAGCTGAATTACTTCTCCATATTCTGGATGGTCAATTACAGTACCATTGCAGGCAAATTTCTTCTTAAACGCCTTCACTAGTTTCTTTTTATCGTAATCAACAGCGATCCCTTGGACAGTAGTAAGGGTTTCCTGCCGTTTCTCTGTTGAATTCTTATATGGATATAATCCTCAGTGCCAGAAGGAAGCAGATCATCACCCTTACTTGCATCAGCAAAGGGGTCGAAAGAGTGGAGGTTCTGGATAGCGGACATAAAATACGATTCCTTTCCCTCCGTGGAAATGGCCTGCGGAAGGAAGGCGGCGGCGGGAGAAGGCGGGCAGGGGGGATGGAGCGTCGGGAAGCGAGTGGGCTCAAGGGGGAGGCTGCTGAGTCCTCGGCGGCGGCTCAGTGACTGGGGCCAAAAACAAAGCTCTTTAAAAAACTGGGAGAAGGAAAGAAGAGTGCAGTGATAGGAATGGAAGCTAAACTTCTCTGAATGTACCTTGTTATCTAGTTTTGATGTTGGAAGCCTTATTGAAAGTACAATTAAATCTGAAGTAAAATAAAAAAGCAATCCTTAAAAACTGAAAACAAACTGAAACAATTGAACCTCACTGTATATTAAGTTGATAGCATAATCACACAAAGAAGAGAATCATGTCAAATGACTTTAAAAAACAGTATTTTGACTGTGTATCCCTAGAAATGTATGGTCTAAGAATAAAATGATCCACAAAGATGGGAATTTGGCTCCCAGTGCAGGGGACATGTGTTTGATCCTTGGTCTGGGAACTAAGATCCCATAAGCCTTGCAGTGTGTCTTAAAAGAGAATCTCACAAAGAAATCTTAAACTGCTTTCAGTAGTTTTATTTTTAATCTAATATTGGCATGTTATTTAAAAATTACTATTGGCTTTTCTACAAGAAAGCAAAAAGTATGATGTATTTAGAAACCAAGATTATTGGGGTAAGAGAAAAAAAGATATAAGTACAAAATAAAGAAATTAGGTAAAACCCTATACTATTAAATTTGAATTGGAAATATTATAAACTCATATTTTTTTCAAAATATTTTCCTTAGCTCTATCCAGTGACAAGCCTAGGAGGAATGACAACTCAGTAGCAACAAATGTCCGGGTCTGAGTCAGTAAATGTATAAGATGAGCCTGAGACATCTTGTAGCAAAAAGCAAGGAAACTATCAAAGATTGCTGGGATTCTGTCAAAAGGAAAATGAGCCATTTGGAAGGAGCAATGATGAGACAATTTGTGCGTTAAAAGTAATGAGTGGATAATCTGCTTTTTAAATTATTTTTAATTGGAGGATAATTGCTTTACAATATTGTGTTCATTTCTGCCATATATCAACATGAATCAGCCATAGGCATATGTATATGTATGTCCCCTCCCTCTTGAACCTCCCTCCCACCTCCCCATCCCATCCCAATCCTCTAGGTTGTCACAGAGCACAAGGTTTTAGCTCCTTGCATCATATAATAAACTTCCATTTAGCTCAAGCATATTAAGAGCTTGGAAGTGGAATTGCCTTCCTTACAAAAAAAATTGTTTAAACAATGGAGGGCACCAAAAATGGTGGAGTAGTTAAATCCAGGGTTCGGTCCATCCACAGAAGCAACTAATAAGCTATCAAACTTTCAGAATCAACTTTCTGGGATCTCTGGAATCTAGTAAAAAAAAACAAACTGATACCAACCATGGGAAAGCTTAATGAAAAAGATGCTACATCATGAGAGGACAGTGGAATTTTTTAAAAATTGTATTTATTTTTGGCAGCCTGGGTCTTCGGTGCTGCTCAGGCTTTTCTCTAGTTGCAGAGAGTGGGGGCTACTATCTAGTTGCAGTGCACGTGGCTTCTCTTGCTGTGGAGCATGGGATCTAGGGCGTGGGGGCTTCAGTAGCTGCAGTTCCCAGGTTCTAGAGCACCGGCTCAATAGTTGTGGCGTACAGGATTAGTTGCTCTGCGGCATGTGGGATCCTCCCAGATCAGGGAACAAACCTGTGTCTCCTGCATTGGCAGGTGGATTCTTTATCACTGAGCCACCAGGGAAGCCCCAGGACAGCAGAATTTTAAATTGTGTGCTTGCCATTTCTCACTCCAGATTGGCAGCAGCTGTGGAGATAACAGGCTGTACTCCTGGTTCAGGTTGCTGTGCCAGAGGAAACAATGATATAGACCTTATGCTCCAAGAATTGTGAATGTGTATTTTGACCTGTCAAATCTGCTGCTTCCAAAAACTAGAGTATAGGGGGAAATATTACAGCAGAGAAACCTGGCAAACAGTACCTCAGCCAGGTGATCAAGTTTAACATCATTAGTTATGTCATGTTGTTACCATGTATCCTTGATATACATGATGATGACAAGCTTTATTTCTGTGATCTTCCTCCCAAGAACATGTAACTCCAGTCTAATCATAAGAAAAATATATATAAATTCTACAAATTACCTGAACAGTACTTCTCAGAATTGTCTTGGTCATCAAAAATAAGGATAGTCTGGGAAACTGTCACAGACCAAAGGAGGCTTAAAGAGACATGACAGTTAAATGTCCTATTGTATCCTGGGTGGGATCCTGGGAGAAAAGGGGCTCTAGGGAAGAACTAGGAAAATCTGATTAAATGATGGAGTTTAGTTAATAAGTGTATCAATAATGGTTTCACAGTTGTAACAGATGTACCATAGTAATGTAAGATATTAAGAATAGGAGAGGATATACATATATACATACACACACACACACTTATAGTTGATTCACTTTGTTGTGCAGCAGAAACTAACGCAACATTGTAAAGCAATCATACTTCAATAAAAAAAAAAAGAAACTGGTTCATGAATGCAAATGTAGGAAGTGGTATACTGTTAGACACAATAAAATAAAAGCTACATTTTTCTTTTAAAGGGAAAAAAAATAGGGGAAACTATATGAGGGATACACGAGAACTCTCTGTATTATCTTTGCAACTTTTCTGTAAATTTAATACTGCTCTAAAATAAAAAGTTTATTACACAAAGAACAATGACTGCATTGGATTGAAGCACATCAAACATAAAAATACATAAATTCATAATGTTGCTAAAAGCAAAGAAAACCTTTGTTGAACACCATTGGAGATTGCTAAGGCAACAACTTATTACTCAAAAAAACCAATAAAGAGAAAACAAATGAATCATTTATCCTGCCTTTCCTTGTATAAATGATGTCTCAGAGTAAGTAAATAGCTGATGAGAGACAATTGTTATTTATGGAATTCCAGCTAATAAATGCAGAAGAAATGTTAGCATTATAAAATCACCATTTTACAATTCCATAATAATCTAGGCAATGATTATTAGATAAAAGGTTGATGGAAATTTTACAATAAGGGAGATAAGCTGGCATCATCTAAACTCACTGATTGATTTAGCATCAATCAAAAGGAGATATGCAGACATGATGAACCTCAAAAGGTGCTGCAGTAGGAAGCACCTAGCACCACCAATCACGTGTCTTTGCCAAAATATTGATGCTGAATCTAATCAATAATCTCTAGACCTAATGGTTCATAGGAAATATAGGTGACAGGAAAGCAAGTTAAACAATATCATAAGAAAGCAATTGCCCAAATCCAGAGTGCATGATAGTCTACAGAAAAAATGAGCCAGTTTCTTCAACAAATCAGTGACTTAAAAAAGGGAGTATGGACTATTACAGAATAAAAGAGACTTGAGACCCATTACCTAAGTGCAATGCACAAATCTTGTTTGGATCCAGATTTGAACAAACCAACAGTACAAAGACATCTTGAAAGCATTTGAGAAAATTTGAATACAGACTGAAATTAAGGAATTATTGTTAATTTCGTTGGATGTGATGATGGCATAGTGCTTATGTGTATCTCTTAATGCCTTTAACAATTATAAATTGCACACCAAAGTAATTATTGTAAAATTTCCTTTAAAATCCTCCAGTCAGATGAAGAGAAACAATGATTGGAAGCCGATAAAATAAGAATGGCAAAATGATAACTGTTGAAGCTGGGTGGTGGTACATGAGAGTATATTATATTCCCTCTTTTATGTATGTTTAAACACTTTTATAATAAAAAGGTTTTTTTCAAAGAAATATAGATTAGGGGTAGGAGCCCTATATCCCATTCTGATTTACCCTTAGTTGTGTAATTCTGGTCAAGTCACTTCATTACAGTACCTGAACTCTTTCCTTAATGACTTAGAAATATAACTGATAAAATGATGATGATAAATTTCATTGTGTCTAATGTGTGCCTAGAATTATATCAAGTGGTAAAAAGGAATAAAGAACTGCATACATCCTATTCTCCAGGCATCAGGGTTGGGGTGTGAGAACTAAAGGAGAGGAAATATGGCTCTGGAAATGTAAACTATTATATAGAAGAAAACTATCATTTGCAATTCCATCATCCCGAAATAAACACAGTAAGATCTTGGTATATATTTATACACCTTCCAGACACTTTACTATCTACATACACTTGTCTTTTTTAAAAAATAAAATTTGAACTGTTCTGTATGTGTCTTCTTGTGTCCTATTTTTTGTTTTGTTTTGTTTTGTGTCTCTGTGTGTACTATTATACCCTTGGAGTAATCAGTGGACACTATGATATATGGAAACAAAAATATGTAACCATGATCTAGTTTCTTTTTTCCCTTACACTTCTTTGATTAATTACAATAAGCCCTTTAATGAATATATACCACATATGGTCATCTCTAGCTTAAATTCTTGAAGCTGGTCTCTCAATATCTAGTTTTACTCTCTTGCAATTCATCCTTCACACAACACCAAAGTGATCTTCCTGAAATAGCCCTAACTACATCACTCCTCTGCTCTGAAACTCTCAATGCAAGAGACTGTGTGATTCCATATGCATGGCATTCTCAAAAAGACAAAAGTATAGGGAAAGAGCACAGGTCAGTGGTTGCCAGGGTTTAGAGGTGTGGGGAGGGTGTGACTATAAAGGAATAGTATAAGGAAATTCTTTTATTTATTTATTTTTGGTTGCACTGGGTCTTGTTGCTGTGTGCAGGCCTTCTCTAGTTGCGGCAAACAGGGGCTACTCTTCATTGTGGTGCAGAGAGTTCTCATTGCAGTGGCTTCTCTTGTTGGGGAGCAGAGGCTCTAGGGTGCATGGGCTCAGTAGTTGTGGCACATGAGCTTAGTTGCTCCGTGGCATGTGGAATCTTCCTGGACCAGCGATCAAACCTGTGTCCCCTGCATTGGCAGGTGGATTCCTATCCACTGTGCCACCAGGAAAGTCCAGGAAATTCTTTTGGGTATTGAAATTATTCTTTGTCCTGATTGCAGTGAGCCAAGCCATGGGAAAAGAGCAAATTGAAGGGTCAAGTGAGGCAGGCAGAGGTGGGTGAACCAGAGAAGCAGAGTCAAACAGGTTCACAGAGCAAGAAGAGACTGAAGGCCAAAGCCAAGAATATGAGCACATGGAGGACAGGAAATTATATAGAGCAGGCTAAGCCATAGGCTAGTTTGGGTAAATATTAGAGATAAGCTTTCTTCGTTCCCTTCTGTAAATGCATCTGCCCCCTTTAAAGAGCCAAAGCTGAGTATAAAGTATCAAGTTACTTCAGTCCTACCCAGTCTAGACCATAGGACCGAACATCTATGGGAAGCCAGTGTATTAGAATGGGAGAGGTGTGAGTTTTGCAATAAAAAAGACCAGGATTCAAATTCTGCCTCTTCCCCTCAGCACAATAGTTGTGTGACCTTAGGCAAATCCCTCTCAACTTCAGTTTCTTCATCTGAAAAAATGGAGATAGATAGCATCTATCTCAGAGGACTGTTGTGATGAAATAAAATTATGTAAATGATCCAACATGAAGCTTGGTATCTAACAAGCACTAAACAGATAGGAGCCCACTTCTTTCATAGGCATCTATCATACTTGGCCTTATATTTCTAGCGAGCTGTATGCATTACATCCCCCCCTCTCCAACCAGATATTAAACTTGCTGGGGACAGACACTGTGTGAATCATTTTTAGCATATATTTACTTTTTAAAGTAATATATTTTTCAGACTACAAACACCACATAAAATTATACAAAAGTCAAATATTGCAAACAACACAAAAGTAATCCCCGTCGTCTTCCTGCTTCCCTATCCAGAGAACTGCCATAAAGAGTGTGAAACATTTTCCTCCAGCTCCTCCCACCACCATATTGTTGTTTTAGTTTTTATATATATATATATATATATATATATATATATATATATACAAAAAATGGGATCATTGTTGAAGTATGAGTCTCAAAATGTTCAGGAAAAGTTTTATACAAAGAGTGTGAGCGTGTGTCAAAGTTTAATTTTATCTCATGAAGGAGGAAACCAGCAGGATGGTAAAGTTAATTCAAAAGAGCATGTGAGAACTGGTATTTATGTACAGTCAGTTAAAAAACAAAGGATTGCTAAAATAATATTGCTAAGTTAGAATCAAAGATGATTAATGCCCAAGAGGGTAATAAGAACCAAAATCATGATGTCTTCTTTAGGTGGGCAGAAAATGTCATTGCATCAGTTTTACAGAATTGTAAAATGACTAAATCCTCATCAGTTGTGCTAAATTATACTTCTCTAGACCTAAAGAGTCAGATGACAATAGGTGTGTTGGAAAATGCTTTCAATGTGACATTAAAGCATCAAGTAATCATCTCTTCCCTTTGTATTAATTTCCTATGCTGCTTTAATAAATTACTACAAACTAAGTAGGTTTCTTAAAAAAATATTTTCCTACGGCTATGACAGTCAGAAATCCAAAACCAGCTTCATAGGGCCAAAATCAAAGTGTCAGCAGAGCCTGGCTCCTTCTGGATGCCTTATGGGACAATCTATTTCCTTGTTTTCATCCTAGAGCTTCATTTCTCAGTTTGTAGCCCCTTCATCTTTTTTTAAAATTGTTATCAACATATTTTCTTTTTTAATTAATTAATATTTTCTTGGCTGCACCACCACGGGGTCTTAGGTCCCCAACCAGGGATTGAATCCGTGCCCCTTCATTGGCCAGGTGGCACTAGTAGTAAAGAACACAGCTGCCAATGCAGGAGACAGAAGAGACTTGGGTTTGATCCCTGGGTCAGGAAGATTTCCTAGAGGAAGAAATAGCAACTCACTCCAGTATTCTTGCCTGGAGAATCCCATGGACAGAGGAGCCTGGCGGGCTACAGTCCACGGGGTCATAAAGAGTCAGACATGACTTAGCACCCTTGCAGTGGAAGCAGAGGGTCTTAACCACTGGACCACTAAGGAAGTCCCCTCTTTCTCCAACATTATAAAATCTTCAAATATCTCTGCCTCCAGCTTCACATCATGTTCTTTCATAAGGATCGATATGTTTCCATCTAGCCTACCCAGATAATCCAGGATAAGTTCCTATTTCAAAGCCAACTGATTATCAATTCTCCCTTAATTCTCCCTGGCCATATAAGATGGCATATTCACAAGTTCTGAGGATTAGAATAAGGAGATCTTTATGGCAGAGCAGGAGGGGGTGGGCATCAGTCTTCCTATCACACCCTTGTTTCCAAGTTTTGAGTAATTCTTCATAACCTTATCCTATATATTTTGTTCTCCAACTTCCTTTTTCTCACCTATCTTTTCACTCAGCACATGCTGTATACACTTACACAATTCTTAATGACTGCATAGTATTCCAATTATGGAGTTGCAAGAATTTAATCGTTTCCTTATAGATGGAAATTTAAGTTAATAGTTTTTCAAGGAGACAAACAGTGCCTCAGTGAATATCCTTATACATATTTCTCTGCACAATTGTGGCTATGTTTCCATGAGGAAAAATTTCTAGAGGTTAAAATTCTGAGACAAAAAGTATGCTATGTAATTTTGGCAAATACTGACAAGCAAACTTCTGAAAATTTGTGCCAATACTTTACTCTCATACCAGTAATATGAGGGTGTCTTTTTATCTCCAACATCACTTATACTCAATATTTTGGATTCACTCATCTTCCAGCATCTATGTAGCTCATTGAGATATCTACATAGACTCTGTAGGCACAAAATAAGAGTTTAAAAGTTGATGAACAGAACTGAAAATTAGTTATTGTATTTACTTAATATACACTAAACTGTGGAAAATTCTGAAAGAGATGGGAATACCAGACCACCTGACCTGCCTCTTGAGAAACCTGTATGCAGGTCAGGAAGCAACAGTTAGAACTGTACATGGAACAACAGACCGGTTCCAACTAGGAAAAGGAGTACATCAAGGCTGTATATTGTCACCTTGCTTATTTAACTTATATGCAGAGTACATCATGAGGAATGCTGGGCTGGAAGAAGCACAAGCTGGAATCAAGATTGCCGGGAGAAATATCAATAACCTCAGATATGCAGATGACACCACCCTTATGGCAGAAAGTAAAGAGGAACTCAAAAGCCTCTTGATGAAAGTGAAAGAGGAGAGTGAAAAGGTTGGCTTGAAGCTCAACATTCAGAAAACAAAGATCATGGCATCTGGTCCCATCACTTCATGGGAAATAGATGGGGAAACAGTGGAAACAGTGTCAGACTTTATTTTTTTGGGCTCCAAAATCAATGCGGATGCTGATTGCAGCCATGAAATTAAAAGACGCTTACTCCTTGGAAGGAAAGTTATGACCAACCTTGATAGTATATTAAAAAGCAGAGACATTACTTTGCCAACCAAGGTCCGTCTAGTCAAGGCTATGGTTTTTCCCGTGGTCATATATGGATGTGAGAGTTGGACTGTGAAGAAAGCTGATCGCCGAAGAATTGATGCTTTTGAACTGTGGTGCTGGAGAAGACTCTTGAGAGTCCCTTGGACTGCAAGGAGATCCAACCAGTCCATTCTAAAGGAGATCAATCCTGGGTGTTAATTGGAAGGAATGATGCTAAAGCTGAAACTGCAATATTTTGGCCACCTCATGCGACGAGTTGACTCACTGGAAAAGACTCTGATGCTGGGAAAGGTTGGGGGCGGGAGGAGAAGGGGACAACGGAGAATGAGATGGCTGGATGGCATCACCGACTCTGTGGACATGAGTTTGAGTGAACTCCGGGAGTTGGTGATGGACAGGAGGCCTGGCGTGCTGTGGACACGACTGAGAGACTGAACTGAACTGAATATACTCATGGCTGAATTTATCTTTGTTACATCCTTCTTGCTAGACTTTTTTTTAATTGAAGTATAGTTGATTTACAATGTTGTGTTAGGTTCATGTTTATAGCAAAGTGATTCAGTTACACACATGGACACACATATATAGATATATTCTTTTTCAAAGTCTTTTCCAATATAGGTTATTACAAGATATTGAGTATAGTTTCCTGTGCTATACAGTAGGACCTTGTTGTTCATCTATTTTATATATAGTAGTGTCTATATGTTAATCCTATCCTCATGACTTATTCCTCGCATTCAGTTCAGTTCAGTTGCTCAGTCGTGTCCAACTCTGCGACCCCATGAATCACAGCACGCCAGGCCTCCCTGTCCATCACCAACTCCCGGAGTTCACTCAAACTCATGTCCATCGAGTCGGTGATGCCATCCAGCCATCTCATTCTCTGTCGTCCCCTTCTCCTCCTGCCCCCAATCCCTCCCAGCATCACAGTCTTTTCCAGTGAGTCAACTTGTCATGTGAGGTGGCCAAAGTATTGGAGTTTCAGCTTTAGCATCTGTCCTTCCAATGAACACCCAGGATTGATCTCCTTTAGAATGCACTGGTTGGATCTCCTTGAAATCCACGTGTACAACTCAGAGGGCAATGACACATTGGTAAGAGAGCTAATATGTGTAAGTGTGTCTTGGATATTATAAAGTGCTATGCAGATGTTATTTCCATATATGGAAATGTGTTTTTGCAGGTAGCTGTCATATCTTACACAGACTGGCTTTGCTATTTCCCAGATTCACATAGCATTTGTTTTGTTGCCAAGGCCCATAACATACTTTCACTGTGCACCCCAGAGTTTCTAAGGCCTGAAGTGTATGACTGATGGTGCCAGTCTTTCAGGAGGAAAGGCATAAAATTGTGGGCATATGCATCCTCTGAAGACAGTAATTGTGAGGCTAAATCAAACTGACCCCATTTTGTCAGCTCCCTCCCCTCTCTGCATGACTTAGCTTTAGCCTACTCACTAGGAGTGCACCCAGGCCAGTTGAGTTCCCTATTAACTTTTAGCTTTGCTTTCACCTGATATGAAAACTGAAAGAATACTTTTTGCTGATCTGGATGATTAATGATAATGAGACTCTTTGGATGGGGGAGGAAAGAACCCTGGTTCCCATTGGTGCAAATGTGTGTCTCCCTTGGTAGCCAGATTCTGTTTTTAGCTTTGATCCCTTTTCAACTCCCCCATACCCCTTTCAGGGGCACAGAGTGCAGCTGTGAATATCCCTGGATCATTGTCCACCAGATCCTGCCTATGCCCACAATAAACTTCATAATTGTACTTCATGGAGTTGTCTGCTTCATTTTTCGGTCTTAAAGTTCCTTCTCAGTTCAAAGGATATAACTCAATATCCCCGACTCCCAACAGTAATAAAGCCCAAAAGCAAAAACTTCAGAGAAGGAGGATCTCCACTCTTGGGAAATATTTTGGAGGGTCCAGAGTCAACTGATTTTGTACTAAAAGATTTGTCAGAGACAGAGCCTCGTGGATTTAGATGGACTGTTTGGGGGAGTACCCAACCCTACAGCCGTCCACCTCACCCTATCCCAGGAAGTAGTAATCAGTTCTGTAAAGCTTATGGCCTTGTAAAGTGCAGGCATGAGGAGGGCTAGCTGAAAGAGCATTCAAGGCTGACCTAGACTCTCAGAGCTATGACAGCTCCTGGAGGGGTGTTATTCTGTAGTGTCCCCATCCTCTAGCATGCTCTGGGGGTCAGCTTCTCAACAGCAGTAAGGCAGTGTCAGCCAGAGAAAAGTATAAGAGAATGGGCTTCAGCATGCCCCTGCTCTGATTGGTTATTTCTGGAGGAAGTGGTCATACAAACCTGACTGGAATTGCTCCCTCAGTTTTACTTCCACAACCAGGATGTGGAAGGTGTGTGTCTAAGAACGTAAGGAGTCAAAATCCTGAAACTAGAAAGGAAATGATTCTCTTCACCATCCTTCCCCTCCCCGCCCAACCCCACTTCCCAACCCTCTCAGTTTCCAGCCTACAAGTGCATGTGAACACATCCTTGGTTTTCCTCCTAGGCTTTTCAGGACTTGACCCTTCTCTAGAGTGAATTGAGTGGTGCCCCTTGATAAGGAGTATTTGTGAAAAAGCATGCTTGATATAAACCCAGCCACAGCCCATAAACTATTCTTGAAACTACTAACACATTAAAATAATTTCACAAAGGACCTAAGAGGACTTAGAAGTTTACATCATAATCAAGAGTATAAGGTCTGGGGCCTGGGTGCCCAAGGCTGAATCCTGGTTCTGACACTACCTGTGACCTCAGGCAGGTCACTTCACTTTTCTATGCCTTAGAATCTTCATCTGTAAAATGCAGAATCACAGTACTTACCCTCAAAAGAGCTGTTTTTGAGGACTGAGTGAAATAATGCATATAAAGCAACATGCCAGACATTTAGTAAGTGCTTATATCAGCTAGCATTTAACTCTCCCACGGTGCCTCATGGTTCTATGCCCATAGTCTTTAAAATTGACAACTATTATTTATCATAATACATTTCCTTAATATGTTCATTTGTCCATACTTAGCCTACTGAATTTTCAATGACATAAGAATAGTTGTTGCTACAATGGTCTAGCATTTCCCCCCGCACTTTGTAATTCTGTACTCCTTTCCCAAGGTCCATTTGCAGGCCCCATCTCTGCCTCCTCTCCCACTCAGACTTGCCCCTACAAAATACCCTGTGTTGAACCTCCCTCCCACCTCCCACCCCTCTATGTTGTCACAGAGCCCAATATTGTAAAGCAATTATCCTTCAATTAAAAAGAAAATTTTAAAGTACCCTGTGTTGCTTTAAGATTTCAGAAGGTAAAAAGAGAGTAATCAAAGAAGTGTTTGCAGATGGAAAGGAGCACACTCCTCTGCTCTGCTATATTCCACAATGCATCTCCCGTGCATCTGTAAGATTGCCATGGAACAGAAAGGCCACCACCTATAGGAGGTTCTGAAGGTTCATTTGTGCAATGTATCACTGGTGTCTCTTCTCCGTGGAAAACATAGCAGCTGGTTTTTCAAGTGGAACTTGCTCCGCAATCTTCACCCTAAACTCTCTGCATTCCTGGCATATTAAGTCACTGAGGATGGAAAGGTTACATGCAGGAAAATAGGTCTAGTCTGGCATGAGCCACATTTTTCTACCCTCTGTATCTCCATTTCAGCTCCAATTGGCTTGCCTGGGTTAACTGTGTGTCTCTATGTTCTCATAGCACCTGATCCTTAAGTAGCTGACTCACATGGCTTTTCTGGACCAAATTATAGCTCCACACTCCTCTTGCTCTTAAATAATGGAAGGTACATTAACCACTAGGGAGAAATTATTGCTTGAATTCCAAAGAGGCAGTGTGTTCTTCCGGAGATTTGGTAGGTTATTTCTTTCAAATTTACCTTGAATAACAATCAGAGGACAGTGGTGTGTGTTTTTTATGACAACCACCTACATCTCCGTCATGAAAGATGAGGATGAGGAATGAGGGAGTTATGTTGAAAGAGGAAATCTCCACTTCTCAAAAGCAAGTCACTTTACTCTTCCCCAAACTAAGTATCCAATCCTTTCAGCCCCAAACAGTGGTTGAAGATGGCAAAACCACACGAGACATGTCAGGAAATAGGACAATTCTGGCTCACGCCCTGTTGCTTAGCAGAGGGAGTTCTTCCAACATTAGATAAGAGGAGGAGAAATGGCAAAAGATAAATTCTTACCAAGATCCCAAGAGTAAGACTGGATGAGAATGAGGAGTCTTAGGTTAGATTGTTCACAATTCCTCACAGCATTGTGGTGGGCACAACTGATTCATACTACTAGGAGTTCGTCTTACTTTCTTGGTCTGTGAGGGGCAAGCATTAGTTAGGTAAATGCTAGGATACTCAGTCCCAATAGTCAGTGGCCATAGAATCCTAATGTCCTTGGTGACTTTAGAGGCATCCAGCTGACTTTCTCATCAAAATACCCAACTCATATGAGTGAAAGTTACTCAGTCATGTCCAACTCTTTGCGACCCCATGGATTATACAGTCCATGGAATTCTCCAGGCCAGGATACTGGACTAGGTAGCCCATTCCCTTCTCCAGGGGATCTTCCCAACCCAGGGAATGAACCCAGGTCTCTTGCATAGCAGGCGGATTCTTTACCAGCTGAGCCACCAGTGAAAGCCAAGAAAACTGGAGAGAGTAGCCTATCCCTTCTCCAGTGGATCGTCCCAATCCAACTCATATGAGATATAAACATTAAGATACATAAGGAATGGAGATCTGCATTCCTCCACTGGGGGTGTAGGAATGAGCAGATGGTTGATAAGCACATGCTCCTTATTAGAAAATAAAATCTTGTGGGCAGAAAGCAGTACTGATGATGATTTAATGTGATCTGGTTTTCCTCCTCAGCCTTCACTCCACCTTGGGGTGTTAGCCACTCTCCCAACCCCAAACAACATAAAGGTGATGTCCTAGGTATTATTACCTCTCTTGTTCTCTGAAAAAAAAATGAATCAACAAAATACTCAGGAAAGTAGGAGACACAAAGCAATTTTCATTTCTTCCACACATTAGAAACATTTTCAATTATAGTTCAGCTTGTCTGAGATCTACATCAGTGTTGGTCAAAGAGCACAACAAAGCCAGGTTGGAGGGAATCCTTGATAAAGAGGCAAGAAGTAAGAGCTTTGACTCAACCACTCCACTCAGCACACTGGAGGCTCATGCAGGTCCCTGAGATAGAGTCATGCTGCTTTATGCTTTGAATGAATCCTACTCTGAACTCCCTCCCCATAGTGTGTCTTTGAAGGGCTGCTGGAAAAAATAAAAAGATCCCTGATGAATGATCACTAGTAAAGTCCTAATGGAGAGCTAACTCATTTGTGGGACAGCTCTTTCAATAGTGGGGGTTTACCTCTTAATCACTGTTTCTCATTGGAATTGAAAGACTCCAGCCGCATTCACAGTTACAGGTTCCACATTAGTCAAACTGTTTCCTGGGCAGTACCCATAGCTGGTAAGCAGTCACACCCCCTGTTCAGTCAGGATATATTCTGGTGGGATTTCTGAGTCATTCAGTTCAGTCCACAGAAAGCTCAGTAATGCTCAAGGGAATGAGCAGAGCTTAAAGGTCACAGAGAGCCTTAGGTGCATGGATGTAAGTTATCTCACAGGGCAGCCAGACAGCTGACTAGGGTGGATGGAATATGAATGACATCTCTGACCCTCCCAGATATGTAGTAGTTACCTTGGTGTTCAAACATAGCAGTCAATCTTAAGGAAATAAAATCTACTTGGGGGCTGTGCTTTCTTCTGATAGGCTTACCAGAAAACTCAAAAAAATATCCTGGTGGATATTCACCCAAGAGCCTCATCATCTCCTTCAAGTCTACAGTTGGTCTTGGCATCCCACAACCCATCCCCAAATATCTGAAAGATAGAATCAGACAATGCTTTGCCTTGCTTCAGCATCAGCAGATGGCTCTGAGTTTTCAACCCTGCCCTGAGGGTGTCGATGGGAGCATACACAGTGGAGGTAGTCCACTACGTTGTGGGTGAAGAGTGAGCGCAACGGATGCAGGTACTGGAAGAACAGGAGCATGAAGCCAATGGAAATCAGATAAGCAATAATGAGCTGCAAGGCAATCAAGGAATGACAGTAATTCAGTAACACTTTCACTCCAAAGAACTTAAAAACCAAGACCATGATTACATTCTCTATCAGTCTCACACTATAGTGCAGGCCCATGTGTCCCCAGTTCTGACCTTTCTCAACAAGGTCCCTATCTGCTAACTTCAACTGCAAAGCTGACCAGCAAGAGAAGTTGATGCCAGCGTAGAGGACAGTAACGGAAATCAACACCACCAGGGTGCCCACTCGGCTGAAATTTTTCTCAATGTTATTGGGCATCTGGGCACCACTCCTCCAGAACTTCACCCAAGGCTCAAAGAGGATGATGAGGAAGTTCAGCAGTAAGAATGGCACAGCTTTCAACTTCAAGGTGGCTGAAAAGAGCACGAGAATCACGAGGCGGGAGGTGATCTCCAACGTCCGCCAAATGGTGATGCACAGGACTTCTAGTGGCCCAAGGCGAATCTTGTATTCATCATACTTGATCTGGATAGCCAACATGTTGCAGAGGGTAGCCCCATAGGTGACAGATATCAGGGAAAAGACTATGAGCACTGCTGTAAGAAAGAAGAAAAGAAAACAGACAAAATAGGCAGTCAATGTTGATGAACTTTGTACTCTGACCCAGAGATCAGAGAGACCATAGGTAAGACTTGAGGGCTTAAGTTAAGAGAAAAACCTATGAATGAACACAGCTGTGTAAACCAGGAGCATTCACAGAGAAAAATGGAAATAAACTAGTTATTTTTGTGTGATAAGGACTGTAGCAGTTTTTGTTTTTCTACATTTCTCTAGTTTCTAAATTTCCCATGAGATAAGAAATGAACATGTAATAATCATATAAACATACAAAATAAATGTTTTTTAAAAATGAGTCTCAGAACAAGCATTGAAGGCTTCCCTGGTGACTCAGATCGTAAAGAATCTGCCTGCCATGCAGGAGACACAGGAAGTGTGGGTTCAATCCCTGGGCTGGGAAGATCCCCTGGAGGAGGAAATGGCAACCCACTCCAGTATTCTTGCCTGGAGAATTCCATGGACAGAGGAGCCTGGAGAGCTACAGCCCCTGGGGTCATAGAAGAGTCGGACACAACTGACACTTTCAGAACTAGCACTGAGAGGTCACTAACACAAGAAGAGTACATACAAAGGAAGAAGCAGCATCCACCTGATGAAACCTGAGAAAACAATGCTGGAGGCAGAGAGAACTCTATCTGAAAAAAAATCCTGTCTTAGGAGACTCAGAGAGAATGCCTTTGGTTATAGAAGTCCCTGCTTTGAGGAATATCTTCTTCAAGGAAGTAATCTTGTTTGTGTGTGTTTCTAGAATATAAAATAGATCCTGGAAATTCCAAGAGGGCAGAAAGGGTCATGTCTATTTTGTTCACTGCTGTATCACCAGAACCTAGCACACTGCCTGGAGTATAGTAGGTGCTCGACAAATATCTGTGGAATTAACGAAGAATCCTGAATTTGGAGAGGCAGAGTAAAATACCTACGATTAAAAGTCCTTGGTTCAGCAGTGCGGAAGCTTGTGCAAATCACTGAATATCTACATGCCTCAGTCTCCTAGGTCACTGAGATATTCTATAGTTGCTTGTATTAATCACCAGCAATGCCAGTTTATCACATCAATGGTGTGGCAAACTTTAGGAATCCCCAAATTTCTGGCAGAGTGGTTTAAAAATTAAAAAAAAAAACAAAAAACATTTCCTAGCCCATAACACGGAGAAGGCAATGGCAGCCCACTCCAGTACTCTTGCCCGGAAAATCCCATGGACAGAGGAGCCTGGTAGGCTGCAGTCCATGGGTCGCTAAGAGTCAGACACGACTGAGCGACTTCACTTTCACTTTTCACTTTCATGCGTTGGAGAAGGAAATGGCAACCCACTCCAGTGTTCTTGCCTGGAGAATCCCAGGGACGGGGTAGCCTGGTGGGCTGCCGTCTATGGAGTCGCACAGAGTCGGACATGACTGAAGCGACTTAGCAGCAGCAGCCCATAACATCCATATCACTGAAGGATCAGTATGCTCCCTAACTTGCTCTCCTGAGTCTCAACTCCAGTGATCCTTTCTTTTTCTTCCTTCCTTTATATCAGAGGATACTGGTCACTAAGAAAGATCTAGCGCTCTCAAGGAGAATGAGAAGCCCAAGTGTACTCATCCAAAAGAAACACTGGAGCTTTCTGTTCTCATAAAAACACTGGATTCAGGGAATTACAGCCATTGAAATGTCAATCTAATCTGCAAGAGAAGTAAAGACCTTCCCATGGAAAGCCAAAAAGAAGCACAGCTTTGTTTCCAAGATCTTTTCCAGCTCTAAGTACAGGGTTGTGGTCTCAAGTACTGGAATGGGAGACTCAAAGTGTCTCCTCTTAGCTTTATTTTTATTATTTATAATTTTTTTTCTAGCTGTATTGGGATATAATTGACATATAACATTGTATGAGTTAAAGGAGTACAAAATGATTATTTGATAAACTCTGAGCTGTATAAACCACACTCAGTGTCATCCTCAAGAGTTGATGTTCCTTATGGAGTTTGGAACATCAGGGCAGATTAGTATAGCTGGCCAAGTGTGGTGATGCTTTCCCTTAACTTAGAACTCATTTTTTGATAGCAGTGTAACAAAAGGCAGAAAGCTTGATACTTCCAATTAATACCTTCCATCTGTCTCCCTACAAATAGACACATGCCATAGAGATCATAATGCTGCTGGTGAATTTGCTCATCTATGCTGATACAGATGGCCTCCCAAAGCAGATAGGAGGGTGGGTGAAAATGAGGAAAAGTGAAATCAAAACATAGCTTACAAAACCTTAAGAGAGGGTATCGTCAGAAAGTTTTTAACAGGAGAAATCAGCGAAGAATTGAAAATAAGGCCTTGCAGAAAGCTTCCCCTACAACCTTTGCATAGTGATATAGTTGGCTTCCCTGGTGGCTCAGGTGGTAAAGACTCTGCCTGCAGTGCAGGAGACCCAGGTTTGATCCCTGGGTTGGGAATTTCCCCTGGAGGAGGAAATGTCAACCCTCTCCAGTATTCTTGCCTGGAGAGTCACATGGACAGAGGAACCTGGAGGGTTATAGTCCATGGGGTCGCAAAGAGTCAGACATGACTGAGTGACTAACATTGTCACTTCATAATTAGAAATATAGGTTCTAAAGGTGGATGTCCTAGATGCCAATCCTTTTTGCCACCCATTAGTTATGGAACCTTGGGGAATTTGTTTAACTTCTCAGTACCTCTGTTTTCTCATTTGTAAGATGTGGATAATAACAAGTATCTGATAGCAGTGCTGTGAAGATTTAAATGAAATAATTACATTAGAGAAATCCCCGGAACATAGTAAACTCTATCTGCTAGCCCCTATCATCCTCATCACCATTCTCTATTTCCTAAAGTGCAGGAGATGCATTTAATTTACATAGGCACTACCCTGACACTTAGGAAATTAGGTGATTTAAAAACTGATAGAACACCTAGACACAGGCCTCACAAAAATGTGTAAGACCTATAAGAAGAAAATGATACAATTTTACTGAAGTATATTTAAAAATATTTAATGAAATGTACCTCAGTCAAGTTGTATATAGTTGGCCCTCTGCAACCACAAATTCAACCAAACATGGATGGAAAATACTCAGGAAAATATTCCAGTAAGTTCCAAAAAGCCGAACTTGAATTTACCATTCACTGGCAACTATTTACATAGCATTTACATGGTATTAGGTATTATAAGCAACCTAGAGATGATGTAAAGTATATGGGAGGATGTACACAGGTCATATGCAAAAATTACACCATTTTATATAAGAGATTTGAGCATTTGCAGATTTTGGTATCCATAGGGGGTCCCTGAAACAAACCCCTGCAGATACCCAGGATTGACTGTAATTTTCTGCTAGAGTTCTTACATATTTATGGCATAGAGAGTAGTGATGTTTCATGGAAGTATATTTATCTCCAAACTCATCAAGTTGTACACATTAAATAGGTAGAGGTTTTTGTCATTCATACCTCAATAAAGTCATTTCTAAATATTAAATGAAATGGAGAGTTCAGTTATCTTCTAACATGAAATTGACTGATCCTGCAAAACATGTAAACTCCCTCCAAAATAACCTAAATAATTGAGTGCAATCCCAATCACATTCTCAATAAAATGTTTTTTCTTTCATTGTTATTGTTTTGCTTTGTTTTGTGTTCTGGTGGGGGACTTGACAAACTGAAAATTCATTCTGTTTGGAAGATCAGGCTAAACTGTTCTATCAGATATGAGCTGTGAAAGACCTTTGTAAGAAAGGCACAAGACCTAAAAGCAATAAAGAATTTGAATACATAAAAATTTAATACTTCAAAATGCCAGAAAATACTCCAAGCATATTGTCCCTTACATATAGTGTGCTACATATCTCTTACATATATGACATATGTAAAACGTGTGTATGCGCACACATACAGAAAATTATACAAATGTATACATACACACTTATCCACAGCTGGGAAAGGCAGAATAAATGAATAGCTCATCCAAATGAATAAGGAAAAATGTATACATACACACTTATCCACAGCTGGGAAAGGTAGAATAAGTGAATAGTTCATCCAAATGAATAAGGAAAAAACAAACATCACACGAGAAAAGGTGAGTACCATATATAGATAAGAACAGAATGTCCAAACATGAAATGATGTTCAGCTTCACTCATAAAGCAAATCATTAAAACAATTATCTTATAATTATACAAGTATTTAGCTTAAGATATGAAGAAACAGGCACATTCATACACTTGGGAATACAAATTCATGCAACCTTTTGGCAGTACTGATGAAATTCTAAACATGCATATCTTTTCTCCCAGCAATTCTACTGCTAAGAAGTTATTCTACAGAGTCTCATTCCAGTACACAGACACTTTAAATAAAGAAGTTCAAAGGCGCATAGTCTGTAATCAGAGAAAAACTTTGCATGGAAAAATTATAAATAAACTTTAATCCTACCAACAGAAGATTGGGGAAGTAAGAAAGAATGGTCCAATTCATATAAAAGAAATATATAGTATATTTATCAATATTATAATATATGCATATATAATTATTATATATGTATATATAATTAACTATTGAAGAAACATTGGTATACTTTTGAAAAAACATGTTGCTGAAAAGGATGTTTAATACAGCCCTTTTTGGGCAAACATATATGGGTCATGTGCTCAGTCGTGTCTGACTCTTTGTGATCCCATGGACTGTAGCCTGCCAGGCTCCTCTGTCTGTGGGGTTTCCCAGGCAAGGATATTGGAGTGGATTGCCATTTCCTTCTCCAGGAGATCTTCCTGACCCAGGGATTGAACCCACATCTCCTGCATTGCAGGTATATTCTTTACCATCTGAGCCACCAGGGTAAAAACACACATATTTACATTGTATATATGCTTATATTTACACAGTAAAAAGAAGTCTGGAAGGATATACATTAAATAGTAAACAGATTACCTTTGGGAAATGAGATTAACCTCTCCTACTTTATATATATTCTGTACAGCTTTGAATCTTTACCATAATCATGTCTGATTTTTATAATTAAAAAAAATAAGGAACAAAAATAGTAATACATGATCATGGTGAAAAGAAATTCAAAACATATAAAAGGGTATAAAGCAAAAGATAAAAGCCAGGTGACTGCTCATTTTCACTCCCTAAATTGTTTCTCGCGTATCTTTGTAGAAATAGTCTGTGCATATACAATTACCTGCAGGCCATTCATTCTGTGCATGTATTACTTTTATAATGCATAATATTTTAATTAAGTGATTTAATTACCCTCAAAATTCTCAGGAGGAATCATTTCCAGAGATTTTTCACCCCAACTACTGTCAATTCTAGGTACGCAAAAAGCTTCAAGACCAGCAGAACTTCATGAACAATTCTTAGCAGAGAAAAAAGAGGACACATTTCGTCCCTACACTTATTTGAAACATGGGGCTTTGTGAAGCAGGGTCAACACGTAATAATAAAGAAATGGTCCAAAGCTGTACCCACAGCTGTACCAGCTCAGGCTCAAGTAGATGAAGCTAATCTCAGGCTGTTAAAAGTCATTAACAGTACTTTATCTCAACTTTTGAAAACACTGACTCACACTTCATCCTCTGCTAGAGGCTTACTCATCCCAGGATCCCTCTTTTACAAATGGGAGATTAAGACAGTGACCTCTTTGGTAACTTCTTCTAAAGAACACAGAGAGGGTCAGCACTGGGGCCAGGCCTGACTCGCACCAGTATTCAATCCATACCCCGTTTCTTTCTCCCCATTAGAGATGGAAGGAAGGAGTGATTCAATCAGTGATTCCCAAAAGTGGCTGATCAGAATCAATCAGGGTACTTCCAAAAAAATGCAGATTCCTGTATTAACTGACTTAGGTCTGAGTATGGAATGTAAGTTATAAAAGGAGCTTTCACCCAGTGATTATGTTTTCTCATGATCAGAATATTAGGGAAACTCTTATTAAAAGGCAGCCATCCCTATACCAACCAACCAAACACCCTCAATACAATGTAAATACTGTGGGTAGGAAAAATGTCCTATTGGTTGCTGGTATTACTCACTTCTTCTGGGCCCAGAGACGGTTTATCTATGGCGTTTTTAGTCTAAATACCTTACCCAGGTTTAAGAAATCTGGCAGGCCTGAGATATCTGGCTCTGCAAGCTGACTATTGGTGCTGTCCAACAGAAAGTTCTGTAATACCAATACAGTAATCACGAGGTATACATAGCTGCTGAGTACTTGAAATGTGGCTAGTATGACTGAGGAAGTACATTTTTAATTTAAATAGTCACAGGAAGCTGGTGGCCAGTATATTGGACAGTTCCGGTCTAGATTTCTAAGACCCTTGATTTCAGTGGAACCCACCCCTCGCCTGACCCCACTCACCTCTACCCAGGGGGACCTCTGCAGAGATCAGAGTCACATAGAGCTGATAGGTCAGCTGGGGCACTGAGCCCAGGAAGGCTTGAATCTGTGACATACGTTTGTAGGCATTGCGGTGCATAGCCAGGGTCCGGATGGAGTGGCCCACCTCCCATTCTATCAGCACCTCCTCGCCATTTATTAGCATCTTCTTTCGGGTGAGGCTGACATAGGGCTCCTCCTGCCCCTCTTTCTTCCACAGTGTAAGGTACTTAATCATGGCCTCCAAACATCTGCAGAAGCAAAGCATTATGGGAACTTAACTAAAGCTGTCCTAGGAAAGAAATTGGTGGTGAGGGGTGATAAATAACTCAGGAAGATTGTGCTACTTTTTGCCATTCTTTCACTCCTGTTCTACTCAATTTTCATGAGTCAAACAGTTGGTCATGCCTTCTACAAATCACTTGAGTCTAAATCTTTTGTGTTCATTCGGTCATAGACCAACCTAAGAATACCAATTCAGAAGTATTTGAAGACTTAGAAATTGCTTTGTCTCCTTAAGAATAAGCCTATGACAGAAAAATGACTTGAATACAAAAACATTAATAATGTGTTGAGAGAAAATGATGAAGGTTCCAAAAGGCTCTGATTTTCATAACACCTTAAGTTCCTGAGGAAAAATGTTGGTTATTCAAACCTTTCAGCTTCATAATCAGGTCTTTTGAGCTCTGCTTTTTCAAGACAAAGCCCACAAGTATAACTGTATCAGCCAAAAAGTCTTGGAGGGGATCAGGGAAAAAACCCTGATACACAAGGATGCTTATAAATCAACTATACTCCAATTAAAAAATTTTAAATAATTTAAAAGATACACAGGAAAGCCATTTAGCAACAAAGGTACTTAAAAAGACTTGGCAACTCAGAACCCAATGTACTATATATCTAGGGAATCTCAAAAGACCTCTTTAAAGCTTGTTCTAGGGGCTTCTTGACCTGTTAGGGAACAACAGCCTTTTAAACTTCATTCTTTCTCTACAAAAGAGGAAAATTTTCTTTGATTTGGAATCCACCCCCCCACACACATGCAGAAATGAATGTAAACTGTGGACTATTTCTTATGATAAGTTGGAACAGTTGTGTCAAAATTTAAGTTGTCTTTCCTGACAGGCTAAGGGCTGTATTTATCTCACCCACTGCCCTTATCACATAGTGGGCATTTGACAAATATTTGCTGAGTAAATAAAAGAGTAAGAAGGAAGCAAAGAATACAGAGTGAGAAGTGATGGGAGGAGAAGATGACAATGGCAATGAAATTTAACAGAAAAAGAGACCAAAGACAAGTTCAGAAATTTATATGCTCTCTAGACCTCTGGCTCCTAATAGGAAAAGGCACTGGCCAGCTGCCATTCTCCACAGGATTTCTCTTTTCTTAAAAATGTTTATTTTACATTGGACTATAGTTGATTTACAATGTTATGTTAGTTTCAGGTGTACAGCAAAGTGATTCAGTTCTACATATACATGTATCCTTTTTCAAATTCTTTTCTTATTTAGGTTATTATGAAATATTGAACAGAGTTCCCTGTGCTATACAGTAAGACTCTGTTGGTTATCTGTTTTCAAAAAAAATATTTATTTAGTTATTAGGCTTCACCAGGTCTTATTTGTAGTATGTAGGAGCTAGTTCCCCAACTCGGGATCTAACCTAGGCCCCCTGCATTGGGAGCAGAGTCTTAGCCACTGGACCACCAGTGAAATCCCAGTTATCTATTTAAAAAATAGCAGTATGTATGTCAATCCCAAACTCCAAATTTATCCCTCCCCTTCACCTTTCCCCTTTGGTAACCATAAATTTGTTTTCTAAGCCTACGACTCTGTTTCTGCTTTGTAAATAAGTTCATTTATATCATTTATCCACAGGATCCCTTTGACACAGTGCCAGCTTGAAGCATGTAGCTTGAAACATCCACACTGTAAGGAAAACTGAAATCCAGGAGAGAAAAAGATGGAAGGAGAAAACAGAGAAGAAGAAAAAAAAGCAACTTTCTCCTCTGATTCAGGAAAAATGCATATGTGCACTTCCAACAAAAGATTTTAGATTTTAACCCAAGCCCATCAATGTTATTGCTGAATAAAATATTGGGGAGGGGGGCGGTTGCATGAAGAATCCTGTTCCTGCTTCTATTCTTAAGGCTATTTATTTACTGGTTTACATAAGCATGTTTGCCTTGCTTATAAATGGCACAACATGAGAATACATTTTCGCTTCCAGGGGTATCTTTGCATTTCATATAAGAAAGCCAGGCCCTCCAAACACCTTCATGTGCCTAATAGCACTAATCAAGTTCCTACATACCTAAAAAAGTAATTTGCCTTGAAAATAAGCATTATCAAGGATATGATCTATGAACTTTTAATTATTTTTCCTGGCTGTAGTGTTAGCTGACTGAGATTATACATGCTTTCCAATCATATCTAGTCGAAGTTAAATGATAAAAATGAAACAGAGTACTCGAAATTATGGATGGTCCAAATCAAAGATGGCTTGAGAGGCTGCAAAGCAAAGAGAGAAGTTGAAATGGGGAGCTGGGGTAGTGCTTACTGAAATTTGCATCTTCAGGAGGGAGGGGACAAATGTATGCCTATGGCTGATTCATGTTGATGTATGGCAAGAGACCATCACAATATTGTAAAGTAATTATCCTCCAATTGATATAATTTTTTAAAAAGAGCACTTGATCTTTTAATTCAATAGATTGCATTTGAAAAGGGAGAGAAGAATGGTTTCCTTGCTCCTCTGATGACATCTCTAAATGACATCTTGATTCAAAGTTCAAGATGAGGTCTTCCTTTCACAGTTTAACTTCAAAGATTTAGAACTGGAAAGGACCTTTAGATTACCTAGTCCAGAGCTTGCATAGGCCAGCTGAGTCACATCTGAGGAACAGTTGTGGCTTGTTTGGCTCAGACAGTGTTTTTATTTAATTACCAAAATCAGTTGTCAAAATATTAAGTCATTCTATTTCCCACAAATTCCTGTCTTGAGTGCTTCTCCTGAAAAGTTGGGGCCTTGGCGATAATGGGTCTGAATTCCCACAAGAAAACAACGAACTGGAGCTGTGGAGCAGTGGCCTCATTTAGGCTTATCTTGTGGACTCCAGATTGCCACAGGACTCACTACTCTCCATCATTTCTTTAACAATGAAACTTCATTTTTATTTATCATCACACCTGAAGCTACTGTTTTTCTTATACTTGTCTTGCCTTGCTCATTTATGATACTTGCCTGGCCCCTGTTAAGTGTTTGAGTTTGAGACCCATGATCTAGCCCAAGTCATTTATTTTACAGATGAAGGAACTGAGGCTCAAGGCATCTTCAGGGATTTCACCAAGGCTACATAACTAGTCAATGACAGAGTGGGTGAGGGGAGCCCACTAGATTCCAGGTCTCCTGAATTCCAGGCCACTGTTTCTATTGATGTCTCAGATTTTCACTGATGGAGCATATCAATTCCTCCCCGTTTAAATATGTTGATAAAAATTTTTCTTTAAAGAGTAGAGTTCTATCCTTAGCCAGTTTCAGACTGTTTATGTCTCTGATGATGAAACACCTCCCCAATCACAATTACAACATCAACACTATGACCCATATTCCTCAGCTGACTGCAGGCTTCTGCCTCTCTTGCAATCAAGATAAACTTGGTCCATTCTTTCCTACTGACCTCATAAATTTTGTAACATCTCTCTATCTTGAAAATCCCATAGCATCCAGATGAGACTTCTGGTGCAGATGCCTGCCCCCCTTAGGACAAGGCACATTCTTATCCTTTCAAAGCAGTCGGAATGGAAAGACTCAATATTATTATATTGTGCTACAGCATCCAGATAGACTGTCTTCCTTTGCCCCTTCTAACCGTGTACCTTTATTGCAGAAAGATACAAAGGGATAAACAGGGGACCAATAAACTGCCAGGAAAAACAAACTACAAGGGGTTGGGGTACCAGATGAGCACAAATGGCTTAAAATATTTCCCAGATGGCAAATAACTCCAGAAAATTTGAAAATAGCAGTCACAGCAGCCCAAGCAGCTCAGGGTAAAGAAACTGAATGTGAGATGGGATGGAGAGGGTAAGGAACTTCCACCCAATTTAAAGAGCGTCTAAAAGGCAGGGTCAAAATAACATACTCCAAAGCTATGGCCCGTGTTCACAAAGTGATCACATCAATTGGTCTCAAATTCAGATAGCAAACATTGTCAGATGAAGTCTTATTAATGGTACCAAACATGGTTTTGGAACACAGGTACATGCCACACGTTCATTGTGATGGCACTTAAGACTGAAGATAAGACTTTGTGGATGGTAGGCAGGGAAGTCAAGAGTGGGAGGGAATAGAAGGATCAATTCAATTAGAGGCACAGTAGCAGTCTTAAAAAAATATTAAATTCATCCTTCTCGGCACAATGGGGGGAAGGGGTAGAGGAGGAGGGAAAAGATGGAAAAGTTGCTCACCTGATAACAGGTCCCAAGAGAATTAGATGCATAAACAATGATAGTGGCTTGTCTTTGGCCAGGTCTCTGTGGACAAAAATGAGGGTCAACTGGACCATGATGGATGAAAACATAAAGAAAGAAAAGGTGTATGTCATCCAGTAGGTTTCACTATTCTTCCGGTAGATTCTAACCATATACAAGGCAGATGCTGCCTCCCCACAGTACAAAAAGGTGGAGAAGAGGATGCCAAATGGAAAGGTAAATCGGGGGTTGGCCCCACGGATGACATCTTCCTCAAGAGAGGATACCGGCTCCACGTTTGGTTCTTCGGGAATTTCAAAAACTTGGTCCATTGTTGAGGTTCCAACTGTTGTGGTCTGGTTTTCAGAGCACTACCGACCCTCCCCACCCCCCAAAGAACGTGCAACAGCTGCAGTCCAAGTATTGGTGCGGAGAGCTGTCAAGTCCAATTCCAGAATGGAGATCTACTAGTTAGAGCAGGAGATTCCTCTCTTCTAGTCTCAAATTAGACTTGTTGGAGTCTGAGATGAAGGATCCAGGAGTACCACTTTGAACTTGACTCTTGATTAGGCCGGGATTCCAATCGTCAACACACGTGCTGTGGAATTTGGACACGGCAAAAGCAAACATCTTAGCGCCCAGTCAGGAGACCAATTCCAGTCGTGTAAGGAGCCATGGGAACTGCTGTTTCGGTGGCGGTTCCGCCTTTCACAGCCCTCTAGGCAGCGGGGCAGGCCGGTCTGTCGGGGGCACCCACACTCAGCAGCTGCTCTCGAGGAGCCCTGACCAGTGTGCTCTCCCAAATCGGCCGAGAACTGAGCCAGGGCGTAAGTGGGGGTTGCAGCTTGAACGTCCCTTCGGGATTCAGTTCAGTGCCCCGGTACCTAGCTATTGCTAAGCCGCGGCCGTCAGCTCGCCGGCACTCTCTCCGGACCCGCGCTTAGTCAAAGGTTCTCACGTCGGCTTCCCGGATTCCCCAAGCCCCGCGCCCAAGGCAGCCCGACCAGGGGCAGGAGCAGAGTCACAGCCCCATCCCCAAGCGCAGTCACCGGGGAGCCAAGTGGCGTGCGCGTCCGCTACAGGATCCAGAGAAAACTGGAGGGGCTTCTTTTCCACCGAGAAACTTTGCTAGCAAAAAATACGACGTGCGGGGTGCCAACCCGGCCGGACAAATGTCACCAAACTCTTGGGCGCCGTCTGCTGCCGGGGTCCTGCCGGCCCGCAGCCCCAGCTGTGAGAGGTCGGTGGCTTCAGGAACTAAGGCACACAGAGGGCGGGGGTGAGCAATGGGAGAGACAGCTGGAACCAAACAAAACCAGTCTGCGACTTCCAGGGCGGGCAGATGAAGGATGCTCGGTGCGTAGAGGCACAACGAAAGGGGGCTTGGGCCAATCTTTAGAAGGATTTCTTATCACGACCCCCGAATCCTGGAGGAGGGCTACGGCTTTCCTGTTGCCCCAGAGCAGGAGACGCCCACTTCCACCCCTCCCTCCCTAACTAGCTCGCTCCCACACTCGCTCAACCCACGCGGTTAAGCAGGTGTGTCTCTCTCGGCCTCAGGGTTGAATCTCCCTAGGTCCTATTGCCCTCCAGATTTTGTTACGGTTGGGTGGGGGACAGACGTGGGAGGCAATCGGGCCATAGAGTTTCCTTTCCAAGTGAGGCTGTGTGTAGCAGAAGGGAGAAAGAAAAAGAGGGGTTGTCAAGACTCAAGGTCAGCCCACCGACCCATAATATATGCCTTGATTTCTCCACTTGAAAAATGAGACCACGGTAGGAACTTTAGAATGAACTTTCAGGTCTTTGGTTGGAAGGTTCTGAAGAGGTGCCAAATTTTAAATAGACTGGAAAGGAGCCAAGTGAGCTGTTAGTAAAAACAGAGGGGTGTCTCAAAGAGCTCTGAGAATTGCCTAGATTCTTGACAGCAATCCTCCCCCACCTAGCTGAGCTTTTGTTTTTGTACCTTCATTTGCATAATTATAAACTCCAGGGGAAAAGAGAAACCATCTGCCTCTTGGTAATAATACAACTATATCAGACCCTTGCCAATCTCCTTTTGCTGCAGGAAGTCAGTAAAAAGAATCTAGGTGAGGAGTGGCCAAGTCACAGTCACCAAAAGGATGGCCTGGGGAAAGGCTTAGTCTGGCTGTGGTGGTCCTTTTTCAACATTCCTGTGATTGCTGCCTCTTTCCTCCAGGGTTGATCCAGACACAGATGAGCTTCTCCAAGGTTGTTGCCTTTTGAGACTGATCTTGCCTCCTTTCTGTTTCACAAGGTGGGTCAACAGTATCAGAGAACATGTCACACATAGGGTTGAGGAGTTGGGACTTTCCAAAAGGCACCAAATTCTTTGCCAACAGTAAGTATGTGGTGTGCAACTTCCTGGGGGCTTCTTTGGAAACCTTTCCCAAGTAGGGTGACAAACTCTTCTGTTTGCTGAGTTGACCACATTAACATGGGAGACTGAAGCTAGGAAGAATGTAGAATCCCCAAGTTTTTCTTTTTTAAAAAAATAATATCTGGCAGTTTATTAAAAAATGGAGCATACTGAACAACAAACTATCTTACATCTTCAGGAAGAAAAAACACTAAATTTGAAAAGACATCACCCAATGAATTTGGACACAACACCTCTACTCAATTAGAAACATTTATACAGTCCAGGTCTTTATTTTTACACCCATCAGGCCATGAATTCATAGGGAATGGGCTTCAACAGTTTGGGTTCCTTTCCATTGGTCCTCACAAAGTGTGCTTCTCTGGGTGGAGCAGGCTGGCGCTTCAGCTGAACCCAAGTCCCTTTCTCTTTGGCTTCCTTCTTTTTCTGATCATTTTCCTTCACACGTTTCAGAAAGCTATCTCGGCTCTTAGAGTGCTTAATATGCTCGATACACACATTAATTCTCAACTTGTTTACAATGATGCCAACAGCATGCTGGGTGACATTGTAGAGTCTCCCAGTTTTGCCATGGTAACATTTGTGGGGCATTCCTTTTTGAACAGTACCCATTCCCTTGATATCTAGAACATCACCCTTCTTGTAGATTCGCATGTAGGTAGCCAAAGGAACAACTCCATGTTTTCTAAAAGGCCTAGAAAACCGGTATCGGGTGCCCCTCCTCTTTCCCTTTGTGTTGGTCATTTTGGCGAATTACTGGGAGATGGCGGTTCCGGCCGAAAAGCCCCATGTTTTTCTTTTTAGCCTTTCTTCCTTCCCTATGCCCTTCAAAGTGTTAGTCACTCAGTTGTGTCTGACTCTTTGCGACCCCATGGACTGTAGCCCACCAGGCTCTTCTGTCCATGGAATTCTCCCAGCAAGAATACTGGAGTGGGTATTCCCTTCTCTGTCCATTCCCTTCTCCAGGGGATCTTCCCAACCCAGAGATAGAATCCTGGTCTCCTGCATTGTAGGAGCCATCAGGGAAGCCCTGAGCCCTTGTCACTCCCCAAATATGCAAATCTTCACTGCCTTCTTACTTTGTTCTGTCTGACATTTAAGGCTCTCTATAATCATCACATAATTTTCCTCTCCAGCTTCATCACCCACTTTACCCTGCCACACCCTTTGCTCTAGTCCAACAGGTTTTCTCAATTATACTTGCCTTGCTTTCTCAGTGCCTTGTTGAGGCTATTTACAACCCCCTTCACTCTTTTCTTCATTAGTCCAAACCCTAGCCTTCTTTCAAGAGGCAATTCAAGCACTCCCTCCTCCAGGAAGCCTTTCCTCACCTCCCCATCTCTCATTTTCCCCTCTGTCTTGGTGCTACTGGCATATTCTCTCTTGTGCTAGTCCTTGGACTCTTTCTGTGTTTGCCCTGCCTCATAAACAGAAGTGTAGACTCAGGGAGGGATGCTCAATTAATATTTATTGTGGTTTTTGTTGATGATAGTGATTAACAAGTGGTGATGGTGATGAAGCTTCTTCCCCATGCTTCCTCCAGTAAAACATGCAAGACGCAAGCACACTCATCTCTAAAAGTTGTAGCCACTGTAGCTAGAGCATAAAATCCTGTGGGAACACCTACTGCCCCAATCAGCCATTCAGTTCACAGAGGATGTCAGCCCTGCTCAGAGTTCCATTTTTGGGGGGTCAATCCCACAGTTTAGCACAAAATTACAAATTGTTTCAAGTATATAAATTTTTATTTCACCACTAAATTACTCTAAGTTCCTTAAAGGCAGAGATGTTACTGTTACAATTTCTTTGATTTCCCCCAAGGTTGGTATAGACCTGTAAATCTCCTGCTCTCTGATCCCCCTCACTCACCAGTGTCTGTATTTTCAGCCCTAGGACTCTCTGACGCTTTAGGTCACTAAATCCTCTGGCCTCTTATTTCCTTGTTCCTTTAGCCCTGCTGGGAGAAACTGAGAATTTGCCCTGTTTCTGTCCAACTCTCTTTCCTCTTTTAGGTAACCTCTAGACTCCAGCCCTTTATCTTATTAAGACTAGAGACACTGGAAATGCTGATATTTGTTAGACTACTGTGGTCCTGGGAACCCCTTCCCCATTAACAGCATTGATCTCCCAAGGACTGACAATCTGAAGTGATACCTCTAGGCTTCCCCCTTAGAGCTAGGCTGTGTTCAGGGGGTTGATACGGTAGGAAAGGGAGACTCAAGATTTGACTCCTCACTCTCCCTACCTGACTCAATAGGAACAGAGAATGGGTCTAAAAGCCATTGAAAAGCTCTTGGCATATTTATTAGTTTTCCAAAATCCCTCTGAATGACATAAGGCTCAGGGATAGGTTTGAGCTTGCAAAGCCACTGCAGCCAGAGCTGACTCATAAGAGGTAGCTGGCTGGCATCCATGAGGGAAGAAGAGAGAAAAGAGAGAGATAGGTAGGAAGTGGCTGATAGTCCAATCTCACAACACTATCTAGTGGGAGGTGATGGGCAAAGCCTGGAGAAGCAGTAGTTAGGATGGAAGAAAGGCTTCTGTCTATAGGATGCTCAGTTTGGACTGTCAGAATCCTTAAAAGACATGTAGTGCAAAATCAGTCAGGTATCCTCTGGGCCTTCTCTTTTTGCTCTGAGTTCCCTGAGGACAAAGACTTTTGATTATCCTATTCCAGGCTACTCCCTCATCATCCATTTTCCAAAGTGGCTGCACCCTTTTACATTTCCATCAGCACTGTGTTTCTCTACATCCTCAACACACTTGTCTTTTTTTCATTTTAGACATCCTACGGGTTTTATTTTTAAAAAATTATTTATTTGGCCATGCTGTGTCTTTGTTGCTTTTGTATGAATTTTCTCTAGGTGCGGCGAGTAGGGGCTACTCTTCATTGTGGTGCGAGGGCTTCTCGTTGTGCTGGCTTCTCTTGCTGCGTAGCATAGACTCTAGGCAGCACACAGGCTCAGTAGTTGTGGCATGTAGGCTGTAAGTGTGCGGGCTTCAGTAGTTGCAGCATATAGGCTCAGTAGTTATGGCTCACGGGCTCTAGAGTATGGGCTCAGTGGTTGTGGCATACGGGTTAGTTGCTCCACAGCATGTGGAATCTTCCTAGACCAGGGATTGAACCCATGTCCCCTGCATAGTTAGGCAGATTTCTATCTCATGCACCACCAGGGAAGTCCCCTAGTGGATTTTGATTTGCATTTCCCTGATGGGTAAATTGAGTGTGTGTATGTGTGTAAGATCATTTGAACACCAGTTGGTCACAGCCACTTATTTCAATAAACGTTTATTTGTAATAGCAGTAAGTAAGACAAAGAGCTCTCAAGTAATTCACACAGTATAATAGACCCTTTTTTGAGGGCATTTCTGTACAGCAGTTCAATCCCTTTATTTTGGGGGAGAGGATATAAGACTCTTGCTAATAAGTAGGGCCCCCTTGTAGTTGGGGCACAGGCCTATGACTTCAGTTCAGTTCAGTTCAGTTCAGTCGCTCAGTCGTGTCCGACTCTCCGCGACCCCATGAATCACAGCACGCCAGGCCTCCCTGTCCATCACCAACTCCCGGAGTACACTCAAACTCATGTCCACAGAGTCGGTGATGCCATCCAGCCATCTCATTCTCCGTCGTCCCCTTCTCCTCCCGCCCCCAACCTTTCCCAGCATCAGAGTCTTTTCCAGTGAGTCAACTCGTCGCATGAGGTGGCCAAAGTATTGGAGTTTCAGCTTTAGCATCAGTCCCTCCAATGAACATCCAGGATTGATCTCCTTTAGAATGGACTGGTTGGATCTCCTTGCAGAATAAGGGACTCTCAAGAGTCTTCTCCAACACCACAGTTCAGAAGCATCGATTCTTCGGCGATCAGCTTTCTTCACAGTCCAACTCTCACATCCATACATGCCCACGGGAAAAACCATTGCCTTGACTAGACGGACCTTGATTGGCAAAGTAATGTCTCTGCTTTTTAATATACTATCAAGGTTGGTCATAACTTTCCTTCCAAGGAGCAAGCGTCTTTTAATTTCATGGCTGCAATCAGCATCTGCAGTGATTTTGGAGCCCAAAAAAACAAAGTCTGACACTGTTTCCACTGTTTTTCCATCTATTTCCCATGAAGTGATGGGACCAGATGCCATGATCTTTGTTTTCTGAATGTTGAGCCTCAAGCCAACCTTTTCACTCTCCTCTTTCACTTTCATCAAGAGGCCTTTGAGTTCCTCTTCACTTTCTGCCATAAGGGTGGTGTCATCTGCATATCTGAGGTTATTGATATTTCTCCCAGCAATCTTGATTCCAGCTTGTGCTTCTTCCAGCCCAGCGTTCCTCATGATGTACTCTGCATATAAGTTAAATAAGCAAGGTGACAATATACAGCCTATGACTTAGGCTTCCTTAATGCAAGGAACTGGGAGCCAGTGACCCAAAGAAGTGGACAATCTCCAATTCAGACAGTCATGACAGTGTGCCTCTTGGTTCTTCCAATGTGGGAAGTGTCACTCACCTTTGCTCCAGTTCATGTGCTTTATATTCACCCCAATATTTGCTGCTTTGCTCTGAAACCCCACTGTTCCCAGCCAATGACTAAGCACAGAAGGAGTCAGGCCCATTTCCAGGAGACATAGGACTATGTGACCTGTGACTCTGGTAACAGGACTCCCCATCAGCCTGCTCCAACTTCATTAGCACTAAACTTCAGTCTGTGACTCTTCCTATTCAACCTTCTTCTTTCCTTCTCTCATCCATAAAGGTCAGATTTACATTGTAGTTTAACAGCTCTCCCAGCTTCTTCTGGCTTCCTCCCTACATTCTCTCACAGATATTTTCCCCAATAAGGCCCCGCTTGTCTAATCCCAGCTGGGTTTTGTATCTGTGAGGGCCTGAGCTCACCCACTAATGGTGCTAGCATGATGGTAGTAATGGTAACAGCCATGATGCTGACTGTGTAGCCCCAAGTCGGGTTCTCCAGTCCAACTTGTGATTCTGGGAGCTATCCATTACCCACTCCAGTATTCTCGGCTGGGAAATCCCACGGACAGAGGATCCAGGCAGAATAGAGTCCACAGAGTCACAGAGAGTTGGACACGACTGAGCATGTACACATCCATGCAGTAGGGAAAATAAATATTCATCTGTTAAAAACAAAGGAACTTTAACCAACCATGTCACAGAACCATGTTTTTCAGCTTCCTTACAGAATCTAAGTGAACAAACAGGTTTCCCTAGTAGCTCAGCTGGTAAAGAATCCTCCTGCAATGCAGGAGACCCTGGTTCAATTCCTGGGTCAGGAAGATCCGGTGGAGAAGAGATAGGCTACTCACTCCAGTATTCTTGGGCTTCCAAGACAGTAAAGAATCCACCTGCAATGTGCGAGACCTGGGTTAGATTCCTGGGTTGGGAAGATCCCCTGGAGGAAGGCATGGCAACCCACTTCAGTACTCTTGCCTGGAGAATCCCCCTGGACAGAGGAGCTTGGCAGGCTATAGTTCATGGAATTGCAAAGAGTTAGACATGACTGAGCAACTAAACACAGCACAAGTGAACAAAATTAGGAGAGACTTTGTTTCTGAAAGCTGAAAGAAGAGTCTAAGGCAATTTCCTGGTTCACCCTGTCTCAGAAATATATAGGTGGCTATGATGGGTATCCAGCTATTTTCTTCCCTCTCTGCCTTCAAGATCTGAAGGTGCATCCTGAGAGTTGCTTCAAGCAGCTGACCGTCAACTGAAACTGGAGAGACTAGGAGAAGCTTCTATTCAGGTGAGGCCTGGAAGAAAAGTGAAACAGAAGACAAAAGTTCACAAACTACCAAGTAGGCATCTAAAGAGATTTTCTCATTCCTTGAAAAAGTGGTCTCTGCACCCACAGTATATCCTGAGCTCACTGACACCAGACAAGAAACTATCTTTGTATTATCAGTTCCCTACAAGAACAAAAAAGAGTTTTTTCTTTTTTTTTCTGAAATGTATATCATAAACAGCATTCACTGAAAGGTAGTAGCAATATAAAAAGTACAAAGTTTTAAAAGATACATAATTCATAGCCAAGAACTAACCATAGATTAACACATTCAGTGGGAGGAACAATTTTTCCTCTATTTAGACTTATTTTATGAAAGATAATCATATGTTAAATTAAGTGAAGAATTATGCTTTAAAAGAGTGCCTGATGAACTATGGATGGAGGTTTGTGACACTATATAGGAGACAGGAATCAAGACCATCCCCAAGAAAAAGAAATGTAAAAAAAGCAAAATGGCTGTCTGAGGAGGCCTTACAAATAGCTGAGAAAAGAAAAGAAGCTAAAAGAAAAGGAGAAAAAGAAAGATATACCATTTGAATGCAGAGTTGCAAAGAATAGCAAGGAGAGATAAGAAAGCCTTCCTCAGCGATCAATTCAAAGAAATAGAAGAAAACAATAGAATGGGAAAGACTAGAGATCTCTTCAAGAAAATTAGAGACACCAAGGGAACATTTCATGCAAATATGGGCTTAGTAAAGGACAGAAATGGTATGAACCTAACAGAAGCAGAAGATATTAAGAAGAGGTGGCAAGAATACACAGAAGAACTGTACAAAAAAGATCTTCATGACCCAGACAATCACGATGGTGTGATCACTCACTTAGAGTCAGAAATCCTGGAATGTGAAGTCAAGTGGACCTTAGGAAGCATCACTCCGAACAAAGCTAGTGGAGGTGATGGAATTCCAGTTGAGCTATTTCAAATCCTAAAAGATGATGCTGTGAAAGTGCTGCACTCAATATGCCAGCAAATTTGGAAAACTCAGCAGTGGCCACAGGATTGGAAAAGGTCAGTTTTCATTCCAATCCCAAAGAAAGGCAATACCAAAGAATGCTCAAACTACCACACCATTGCACTCATCTCACAGGCTAGTAAAGTAATGGTCAAAATTCTCCAAGCCAGGCTTTAGCAATACGTGAACCGTGAACTTCCAAATATTCAAGCTGGTTTTAGAAAAGATAGAGGAACCAGAGATCAAATTGCCAACATCTGCTGATCATCGAAAAAGCAAGAGAGTTCAGGAAAAATCTATTTCTGCTTTATTGACTATGCCAAAACCTTTGACTCTATGGATCACATTAAACTGTGGAAAATTCTGAAAGAGATGGGAGTACCAGACCACCTGACCTGCCTCTTGAGAAATCTGTATGCAGGTCAGGAAGCAACAATTAGAACTGGACATGGAACAACAGACTGATTCCAAATAGTAAAAGGAGTATGTCAAGGCTGTATATTGTCACCCTGCTTATTTAACTTCTATGCAGAGTACATCATGTGATGAAGTGCAAGCTGGAGTCAAGACTGCCAGGAGAAATATCAACAACTTCAGATACGCAGATGACACCACTCTTATGTCAGACAGTGAAGAGGAACTAAAGAGCCTTTTGATGAAAGTGAAAGAGGGGAGTGAAAATGCTGGCTTAAAACTCAACATTCAAAAAACTAAGATCATGGCATCCAGTCCCATCATTTCATGGCAAATAGATGGGGGAAAGAATGGAAACAGTGGCAGACTTTATTTTCTTGAGCTCCAAAATCAGATGGTGACAGCAGCCATGAAATTAAAAGATGCTTACTCCTTGGAAGAAAAGCTATGACCAAACTAGACAGCATATTAAAAAGCAGAGATGTTACCTTGCCAACAAAGGTCCGTTTAGTCAAAGCTATGGTTTTTCCAGTGGTCATGTATGGATGTGAGACTTGGACCCTAAAGAAAGCTGAACTCTGAAGAATTGATGCATTTGAACTGTGGTGCTGGAGAAGACTCTTGGGAGTCCCTTGGACTGCAAGGAGATCCACCCAGTCAATCCTATAGGAAATCAGTCCTGAATATTCATTGGAAGTACTGATGCTGAAGCTGAAACTCCAATACTTTGGCCACCTGATGTGAAGAACTGACTCATTTGAAAAGATCCTGATGCTAGTAAAGATTGAAGGCAGGAGGAGAAAGGGAAAACAGAGGATGAGACGGTTGGAAGGCATCATTGACGCTATGGACATCAGTTTGAGCAAGCTCTGTGAGTTGGTGACGGACAGGGAAGCCTGGCATGCTGCAGTCCATGGGGTTGCAAAGAGTCGGACATGACTGAGCGACTGAACTGAACTAAGATTAAAGAAAATCACAAATTCTGTTTCTCAGTCACACTGGTCATATTTCAAGTGCTCAACAGCCACATGTGTCTCGGTCAGCACAGACGGTGAACACTTCCACATCACAGAAAGTTCTAATGGACAGCACAGTCACAGCTGCCTTCTTACATACACTCCCTATAAACATTGCTTGCTCTGAAGCTAAAGTATATATGTTGTGTATATATATATATATATATATATATATATATATATATAAGTATATACATATGACCACAAGAAATGGGTTTTCTTTTTAAACTCTGATTCCCATTTCCAGTAAAAATAAGAAGCTCAGAAGATAAGTCTCAAATGTAAGTATCACTCAGCATTTCTAATCAAGTCTCAAAACCCTTGCCTTTTCTCAATTCTCATCCTTCTTGACCTCTTGGCTGTACTTGGCATTATGTAGAGCAGATTTCCCTTTTCTACTCAAAATGCTCTCTTCCTTTGCTTCCATGATGCTGTAACAAGAACGATCATCATTAATATATTGAGCTCTTACCATGCGTCTAGCACTGTGTTAAGCGTTTTATAGACTCATCAACCATATAAAGTAAATACTATTATTATCACCATTTTATAGATGAAGCATCTAAAGTTCAAAGAAGTTAATTAATATGCTCAAGGTCACAGAGCTAGTAAGTGCTGGTGCAGGGACTAGAACCCTAAACCTCTCTTAAGGTCATTGCTAGATCAAATGCTTGGATCAAATAGGCAAGGCAGATCATCAATTCCAAAATCAAAGAAAGGAAACGACCCATTGAAGGGAATCTCTTCTTTTCTCCCTGCTTTTCTACAACTCTCTTTCATTCTATCTCACATACTGCTCTGATAGATTTTCAAGGTCTTAGCAGCCTGGGGAATTTAAACTCCATTATTAAGTAATTGAGAAAAAGTAAACCATAGTAGGTCAGGGAGAGAAGAGACCATGTACTGCCTTTCATTTTCAGGAATTCTGTCTCTTCCTAAATACCCTGTAGGCCCTTAACATTAAAACTTGTGTTGTTTAGGACTTAGAATTTTGATTCCATTTTAATTACACTGGAGACCACTTATAATTTTCCTGTTCTCTGGGCTAAGCTTTGTGTCCAGCAGCTAGTGCCAGAGCTAGTCAAACATAACAGAGAAATGCTAGATGAGTTCGACTTAAGGTTGAAACAGTCACCTGCTTGCTAGTGTTTCACGTTACCCTGTTTACTGACACCCTTAAGCATGTGAAACTCAGCATTCCTGGCCAGTACACAAAGGGTGAGGATACAGGAAAAAACAGTTTATAGCAACCTTGATCTCTGACTTCACGTAAAACAGACAATTAACCTGTTGATCCCCCAAACTCACCAGACTCCCATAATGTGTTCTGAGCTACACAAGGTATAGTTAGTTACTTGAGACAGGGAGCTACATTAATGACTGTGCAGACCCTTCAGGGTTTGAAGACTCCATTACTTAGGTCAGAAAAGAATAAGGAGTATGGAAAAATCTCTGTACCTTCCTCTCAGTTTTGCTATGAACATTAAACTACTCTAAAAAATAAAATCCTTGTGGTTGCCAAGGTTGGGGGGTGTTGGGGAGGGATGGATTGGGAGTTTGGGATTAGTGGATGCAAACTAGAGGGTGGATAAAGAACAAAGTTCTCCTGTACAGCACAGAGAACCATATTCACTATCCTGTGATAAACCAGAATGGAAAAGAATATGAAAAAGAACGTTTATATATATAACTGAGTCACCTTGCTGTGTAGCAGAAATTAACACAACACTGTAAATCAACTATACTTCAATAAAACTAAGTACAAAATAAAGTCTTAATAAAAAAAGAAAAATAAGAAATACCAGTTTCTCTTCCTAGTTCTGCCACTAACTGGCTCTGTGTGTGTGTGTGTATAAATATTTATTGAGGACTTTTCTTCCTTTTACTATCCATTCATGTACCTTAAACATTATAGGATATTGTTTTGTGTCCGTATATTTTACATAAATGTAATTATACAGAATTTTATGCAAGTTTTTTTCTCAATAGTATGGTTTTGATACATTTTACTCAGTTCTGTGTTGCTATATGTAGTTATAATTCATTTCAACTGCTTTATGGAATTTCATCAGATGAATACACCATACTATAATTTATGTATTCATTTTGTTCATAGTCATTTAGATTGTTTTTCATTTTTTATTATCACAAAGCAAATCATTCAGTGGACATCTGTACATTTATGTTTCCTTGTTCACACATGGAAGAGTTTCTCTTGATTAAAACTCCATGAGTATGTCATGTGGCAACCTGGATGGGAGGGGAGTTTGGGGGAGAATGGATACATGTATTTGGGTGGCTAAGTACCTTTGCTGTCCACCTGAAACTAGCATAACATTGTTAATCGGCTATACTCCAATATAAAACAGAAGTTTAAAAAATAAAAATCCATGAGTGGTATACCCCTAAACTAATATAACATTGTAAATCAACTATACTTCAGTCAAGTAAGTAAGCAATAAATTAATAAAAAATGTATGATTAAAGAAATCCATGAGTGGAATTACTTGGTCATAGGGTAGGCGTAAGTTCAGCTTTAGTAGACAGTGGCAAATACTCTTCCAAAGTAGTTATATCAATTTATACTACCACCAATGGTGGAAGAAAGTTCTAACTGACTCACGTTTTTATCAGTGCATGGTACTGTAGATCGTTTTTCATTTTAACCTCTCTGGTGGATGTGTGGTAGGATCGCATTGTGGTTTTAAGTCTTAATTCCCATGACAACTACTGAGATGAAGCACATTCCACAGGTCTATCATCTGATATGCTTTCCTAAAGCAGATATGGACAAGAACAAGGAAGAGGTGAGAGAAAGGGTGTATGGGGGTAGACTAAGGGATGTCAGTGAGATAAGAACACTGTAGAAAGAAGAGTCTAAGGGCAGTAAATTACATTTTCTGAGCAGACCAGTTTCTTCCAAAGGGCTAGGCAAGTGTATCAGAGAAGGCAATGGAAGCCCACTCCAGTACTCTTGCCTGGAAAACCCCATGGACGGAGGAGCCTGGTAGGCTACAGTCCATGGGGTCACTAGGAGTTGGACACGAGTGAGCGAATTCACTTTCATTTTTCATTTTCATGCATTGGAGAAGGAAATGGCAACCCACTCAGTATTCTTGCCTGGAAAATCCCAGGGATGGAGGAGCCTGGTGGGCTGCCGTCTATGGGGTCACACAGAGTCGGACACGACTGAAGCGACTTAGCAGCAGCAGGCAAGTATATACAGATTAAGGTGTCTCTTAAGTTCCGCAGCTAAAGGTGTTATAAAGGTGCATGTAAATGTATATGTTAAACATGTTTGAAGTAAATCATAAACATCTGGCAAGGATCAAACATCAAGTTCTCTTTTCCACGACAGCAGCAGCTCTGGATACTTCCTGGCACTTTTCAACAGGTCAAGTTCCCAATGGGTTCTCAAGGTACTCATCTCAAAAAATGACGGTTCTGTCTTCACGGATTCCATTTACAAGACCACATGATGCCAATGTTAAAGAGTAAAGAATGGTAAATATTCTTTCATTCCTGCTTTACTGAAGTATGATTGATGAAATAAAATTGTAAAGATTTAAGGTGTACAACATGATGTTTTGATACATGTATACATTCGATACATGTATAAATTCATCTAACTCAATGAAACTATGAGCCATGCCTTGTAGGGCCACCCAAGACAGACGGGTCATGGTGGGGAGTTCTGACAAAATGTAGTCCAATGGAAAAGGGAATGGCAAACCACTTCAGTATTCTTGCCTTGAGAACCCCATGAACAGTATGAAAAGGCAAAAAGATAGGACACTGAAAGATGAACTCCCCAGGTTGGTAGGTGCCCAATATGCTACTGGAGATCAGTGGAGAAATAACTCCAGAAAGAATGAAGAGATGGAGCCAAAGCAAAAACAACACCCAGTTGTGGATGGGACTGGTGATAGAAGCAAGGTCCGATGCTGTAAAGAGCAATTTTGCATAGGAACCTGGAATGTTAGGTCCATGAATCAAGGCAAATTAGAAGTGGTCAAACAGGAGATGGCAAGAGTGAACGTCAACATTTTAGGAATCAGCAACCTAAAATGGACTGCAATGGGTGAATTTAACTCAGATGACAATTATATCTAATACTGTGGGCAAGAATCCCTTAGAAGAAATGGAGCAGCCATCCTGGTAAACAAAAGAGTCCAAAATGCAGTACTTGGATGCAAATCTCAAAAATAACAGAATGATCTCTGTTATTCGTTTGATCTCTCATGTTCGTTTCCAAAGCAAACTGTTAAATACCATAGTAATCCAAGTCTATGCCCTGACCAGTAATGCTAAAGAAGCTGAAGTTGAACGGTTCTATTAAGACCTACAAGACCTTCTAGAACTAACACCCCAAATATATGTCCTTTTCATTACAGGGGACAAGAATGCAAAAGTAGGAAGTCAAGAAACACCTGGAGTAACAGGCAAATTTGGGTTTGGAGTGCAAAATGAAGCAGGGCAAAGGCTAATAGAGTTTTGCCAAGAGAACACACTAGTCATAGCAAACACCCTCTTCCAACAACACAAGAGAAGAATCTACACATGGACATCACCAGACGGTCAACACCAAAATCAGATTGGTTGTATTATTTGCAGCCAAAGATGGAGAAGCGCTATACAGTTAGCAAAAACAAGACCAGGAGCTGACTGTGGCTCAGATCATGAACTCCTTATTGCCAAATTCAGACTTAAATTGAAGAAAGTAGGGAAAACCACTAGACATTCAGATATGACCTAAATCAAATCCCTTATGATTATACACTGGAAGTGAGAAATAGATTCAAGGGTTTAGCTCTGATAGATAGAGTGCCTGAAGAACTATGGACGGAGGTTTGTGACATTGTACAGAAGACAGGGATCAAGACAATCCCCCCAAAAAAAGAAATGCAAAAAAGCACAATGGCTGTCTGAGGAGGCCTTACAAATAGCTGTGAAAAGAGGAGAACCTAAAAGCAAAGGGGAAAAGGAAAGATATACCCATTTGAATGCAGAGTTCCAAAGAATAGCAAGGAGAGATAAGAAAGCCTTCCTCAGTGATCTCAGCAAAGAAATAGAGGAAAATAAAAGAATGGGAAAGACTAGAGATCTCTTCAAGAAAATTAGAGATACCAAGGGAACATTTTATGCAAAGATGGGCACAATAAAGGACAGAAATATTATGGACCTAACAGAAGCAGAATATATTGAGAAAAGGTGGCAAGAATACACAGAAGAACTATACAGAAAAGATTTTCATGACCCAGATGATCATGATGGTATGATCACTCACCTAGAGCCAGACATCCTGGAATGGAAGCATCACAACGAACAAAGCTAGTACAGGTGATGGAATTCCAGTTGAGCTATTTCAAATCCTAAAAGATGATGCTGTGAAAGTGCTGCACTCAATATGCCAGCAAATTGGGAAAACTCAGCAGTGGCCACAGGACTGGAAAAGTCAGTTTTCATTCCAATCCCAAAAAAAGGCAATGCCAAAGAATGTTCAAACTACTGCACAACTGCCCTCATCTCAAAATTCTCCAAGCCAGGCTTCAGCAATACATGAACTGTGAAATTCCAGATGTTTTAGAAAAGACAGAGAAACCAGAGATCAAATTTCCAACATCTGTTGGATCATCAAAAAAACAAGAGAGTTCCAGAAAAACATGGTTTTCTGCTTTATTGACTATGCCAAAGCCTTTGACTATGTGGATCACCATAAACTGTGAAAAATTCTGAAAGAGATAGGAATACCAGAGCACCTTACCTGACTCCTGAGAAATCTGTATGCAGGTCAGGAAGCAACAGTTAGAACTGGACATGGTACAAACGACTGGTTCCAAATAAGTAAAGGAGTATGTCAAGGCTGTATATCGTCACCTTGCTTATTTAACTTATATGCAGAGTACAACATGAGAAATGCTGGGCTGGAGGAAGCACAAGCTGGTATCAAGTTTGCTGGGAGAAATATCAATAACCTCAGATATGCAGATGACACCACCCTTATGGCAGAAAGTGAAGAAGAACTAAAGAGCCTCTTGATGAAAGTGAAAGAAGAGAGTGAAACAGTTGGCTTAAAGCTCAACATTCAGAAAACAAAGATCATGGCATCTGGTCCCATCACTTCCTGGCAAATAGATAGGGCAACAGTGGAAACAGTGGCTAACTTTATTGTGAGGTACTCCAAAATCACTGCACATGGTGACTACAGCCATGAAATTAAAAGATGCTTGCTCCTTGGAAGAAAAGTTATGAGCAACCCAGGAAGCATATTAAAAAGCAGAGACATTACTTTGCCAACAAAGGTACTTCTAGTCAAGGTTATGGTTTTTCCAGTAGTCATGTATGGATGTGAGAGTTGGACTATAAAAAAAGCTGAGCACAGAAGAATTGACGCTTTTGAACTGTGGTGTTGGAGAAGACTCTTGAGAGTCCCTTGGACTGCAAGGAGATCAAACCAGTCCATCCTAAAGAAAATCAGTCCTGAATATTCATTGGAAGGACTGATGCTGAAAATGAAACTCCAATACTTTGGCCACGTGTTCCAAAGAACTGACTCATTTGAAAAGACCCTGATGCTGGGAAAGATTGAAGGCGGGAGGAGAAGGGGATGACAGAGGATGAAATGGCTGGATGGCATCACTGACTCAATGGACATGAGTTTGTGTAAACTCCAGGAGTTGGTGATGGACAGAGACGCCTGGCGTGCTGCGGTCCATGGGGTCCCATAGAGTTGGACATGACTGAGCGACTGAACTGAACTGATACATTGTGAAATGATTACTACAATCAAGCTAATTTACATATCTATCACCTCAACGTTACTTTTTTCAAAAATAAATATTGTTTTTACTTAGCACCAATCAAACCGAATTTTCTATAGTATTCATTCAATAATAGATTTTAAAGTAACATGGTTTAGAGGACTGTATTCAAACCTTCATGTGCATGTGAATCCCTTGGATATCTGTTACAATACAAATTCTGACTCAGGAAGTATGAGGTGATGCCTGAGCTTCTCCATTTCTAAGAAGCTCCTGCATGCTGCTGATCTAGGACCACACTTTGTGTTTAGAACATGAGCTGTGAATCAGACCGACCTGAGTTTAAATCCCAGCTCTGCTTTCTTAGCTGTGAAATCTCTGGTAAGCTATTTAGTCTCTCTGAGCCTTACGTTTCCTTACCTATAAAAAGATGAAAACAGTTACCGACTTCATAGGGTGTTTGTGAAGGTTAAGTAAAACAATGCATATAAAACATGTATAGTGCTGTGTATGGAGAGAGTAATTGATAAATGCCAACTATTGTTAATATTCTGTGAAGTGGCACACCTACACATTATGATACTCTGAAGACTGTGCTTCAGAATGATTATGTGGAAGCACTGCAAGAGCCTAGATTAGTCAGAGAGAGACAGATTGAATAATATTTAGTCATACTTTATGTTAGGCTTACTTTATTATATTCTAAGTCTTTGAAAATTGAGACTTCATCTGTTTCAGTCAGGGTCCCAGCAGGTAACAGATGGTACATTCAAATTAGCATAATTAGTGGAAAGTTTAACAAAAGTACTATCCACAAAAGTGTGAGCAGAGTATAGGAAAACAAAGAAGGATATATGATACTGCAGTAACTTGGGGCTGTTACCACCCCTACACCCAAAAGGATGATGGGAGGAGGCACATACCAGAAAAAAGAGAATGTGGTGTATAGAGGGGCCCCTTGCAGGCACTATGATCTTTATTTTTAGTTAAGGAATAGCAGCCAGCCAGAGGCAATCCTATTGGAAGAAGCCAGGAACACTCTGACCTCAGTTTCTTTTTTCCCTTTCCTATCCCACCAGGGATCTCCACTGCCCAAACCCTACCAGAGGCCAAGAAAGAAAGGGAACACACTGATGTAATCCATATAGATTAGCTTCCTGGGGCACAGAGAAGGGTATAAGAGGGAAGAGGGTGGACCAGGAAGGATAGGCAAAGGATATCTCGTGCACCATTCATGACACATGGACTCAACCAAACTACTATCCAGAACAGAATTCTATTCTTCTGACCAAGCCAAAAAAGAACAGACTACTGTTTTAGTGATAGTCACTCAGCCATGTCTGACTCTGTGACCCCATGGACTGTAGCCCACCAAATTCCTCTGTCCATGGAAGTCTCCATGCAAGAATCTTGGAGTGGGTTGCCTGTTTTAGACAAAGCTAAACTCAACTAGTTTATCACCAACTAATCCCAGGTGGCGCTGGCAGTAAAGAATCCACCTGCCAATGCAGGAGATGTAAGAGACACAAGTTTGATCCCTGGGTCAGGAAGATCCTCTGGAGGAAGGAATGGCAACCCACTCCAGAATCCCATGAACAGAGGAGCCTGGTGGGCTACCATCCATAGAGCTGCAAAGAGTTGGACACTACTGAAGCAACTGAGCATGCACACATGCAAAGATCAATAACTTCCAGGGTATTTCTCCATCAGATGTTCTATAATCACCCAAAACTCAACATAGCTAAAACTGAAATCATCTTCCTCTACCACCATAACCAACTTTCCCATTTCCATCAAAGGTGGTCTTTGATATGTCAATCTCTCAGACTTAAAACATCCTTCCCTTTCCTTTTTGTATATTTAAATCTTACCTACTTACCTTTAAGTTGTAACTCAAACACTTCTCCCTCCTCCAAAAGGTCTTCCCCCAGCTACTTTACTATACAGTGATTTCCCTTTTCTTGGATCCTCATTGCCAGTTATTTAGTCCCTAATGTCAGGTATTGCTATTTAACTAGCTTGGGGTATGCATACCATTGCCCCAACTAGATAGTACACTTCTTGAAGGCAGGAACTATGTCTTAACTTTATTTTTTTCTCCTTGTCAAGACCAAGCATCTTGAGACTTGCTGAATGTAAGTCCATGATAAACACCTAAAAAATGAAGAATAGGAAAAGAATAGCTGAGTTCAAATTTTTAATTTCATTTTTCTATGAGAGCATCTCAGAAAAAGGCTCTCTGAGGAACTGCTGACCTTACGTAGAAATATGCAAACACAAAGGACAGCTTTGTTCTCATCTATCCACTTGGCATTTTAAAAACACTCTTCAAATAACCCTTGGGTTAAATAGAGAATCAAAACAGAAATTAAAAACTGTTTAGAAATGATGAGCAAGGAAATTAACATGCACCAAAATCCATGATAAGCGGCTAAAGTGGTATGCATAAGAAAGCTGTAACATTAAATTCATTTATTTGTTCTGATATATTCAAATATATTTCAAATGATAATATATGAATTATCCTGACTGACAAAAATGAACTAAAGTCAACTCAAGAATACACATAAATAAAAGAAGGAAAGAATTAAATATTTTTTCAAAATTAATGACCCATTTCTCATTAGTCTTCCTTCTTACAACAAAAATAAACCCTGGACAAAAATAACAATTCAGCATAAGAAGACTCTGAAAAGTGGAAAGAAGAAAGTAGACTGCCTGGAGACTTTAGGATGTGAGGAACACTACAGTGGTAAGTTGCCTGGGATTTGTTTTTGCTTCTCATATATCACAGATAGGGCACTGGAGAAGCCTACAACCTGAAATTGTCAAAAGGCCCAGACCAAGAAAAGTCCCAAGAAAATATTGTTCCCTTTAGTTAAATAATCAAGGGAATGGTGGCTTAGTAGAACAGAAAATCTTTTTGATAATACCCAACCTACTCTAACCAAACATGAAAGGAAAAAATGTTCCTTCCCTGTAGTGTGAGCAGTACCAAATAGAGCCACCTATGTCTGGCCCCACATGGCAGCAATTAGACAGGGAGAGTTGGTCCTCTGTCTCCCCCACAGGGGTAATATCAGTGGGATCAAACAGAGGGCAGAACTTCCACCCTACTTTCCTGGTAACAAAGAAGTGGAACAAGGCAATGTAGGATAGTGGTAGCTGGTACTCCATTTCCCCACTGGAATAATGTTAGTGGAACCATCCCCACCTGGCAGCAGTGAGGTAGTGAGAGTCAACATCCCCATTCCCCTTTCTTACCCCTGGTGTTGGGGAGGATCTAGCAGGGAGCTAAACTACCACCCCCTCCCAGCAATAACTGGAAAGAAATGAACAGAGCCTCAGGCGGGGCTGTGGGTAAATGAAAAAAGGACAGAATTTATAACAGTGAAGTCTAAGAAAATAAGGAAAAAAGACTATGGGACTGAGAAAGTATTCAATATTTGAAGAAATGATGGCTGAAAACTTCCCAAAGGATAAAATGTGGATATTAGTAGACTGTGATAAGTTACTCACATATAAATGTAATAACAAGAACAACTACTAAAAAAAAATCTATTAAAATACTGTTATCTTTATTTAATGATGTTGTTTTTAAATGCCATGTACTCAGTTTTTACTTTTTATTAAAGAAACAAACAAAAAAAAATACTCAAAACCTATACAGACAAATCAAAATGAAATTCTTTAAAAAAGTTCAAGTAACACACAGCAAGGCAGAAAAAACTGAGAAGAGGAACAAAAGGCAAAGAGAACAAACAAACAAAAATAAAAGAGCAACAAATATAAGCCTTAACATAGCAACAATTACATTGAATGTAAATGACCTAAGTAAACCTACTAAAAAAAATGAGTTCAGCACTGTGGTTTAAAAAAAAAAAAGCATGACCCAACAATATTATCTATAAGAAATCCACTTCAAATATAAAGACATAGCTAGGTTGAAAAGAAAAGGATGTAAAAAGATATACCATGCAAATAGCGTGAAAAGATAAAATAGACTCTGGAACAAAGAAAATTATCAGAGACAGAGAAGGACATTACATAATGATAAAAAGTTTAATTCTGCAAGTTCAGTTCAGTCGCTCAGTTGTGACCGACTCTTTGCAACCCCATGAATCACAGCATGCCAGGCCTCCCTGTCCATCACCAACTCCCGGAGTTCACTCAAACTCATGTGCATAGAGTCGGTGATGCCATCCAGCCATCTCATTCTTTGTCATCCCCTTCTCCTCCCACCCCCAATCTTTCCTAGCATCAGAGTCTTTTCCAGTGAGTCAACTCGTCGCATGAGGTGGCCAAAGTATTGCAGTTTCAGCTTTAGCATCAGTCCTTCCAATGAACACCCAGGACTGATCTCCTTTAGAATGGACTGGTTGGATCTCCTTGCAGTCCAAGGGACTCTCAAGAGTCTTCTCCAGCACCACAGTTCAAAAGCATCAATTCTTCGACGATCAGCTTTCTTCACAGTCCAACTCTCACATCCATACAAGACCACGGGAAAAACCATAGCCTTGACTAGACGGACCTTTGTTGGCAAAGTAATGTCTCTGCTTTAGACATAGCAAATCTAAGTGTGTATGTACCAAACAATGGAGATGCAAAGTATTTTATAGAGCAAAAACAAATTGAAATGAAAAGACAAGTAAATATACAATTCCACTTAGAAAGTTCAATATCCTTCTCTCAACAACTGATAGAACTAATAGAAAATCAGCAAGGATATAGAAGAATTTAACAACAATATGAACCAACATTTGTAAAACATTTAACCCAATAGCAGAACAGGCAGTCTTCTCAAAAGCCCATGGAATACTGACCAAGACAGACCATTTCTTAGACCATAAAATAAATCTGAACAAATTTAAAAGAACCAAATATATAAAAGTATGTTCTCTGACCATTGAAACCAACTAGAAATCAGTAACAGAAAAACAACAGGAAAATCTCCAAACATTTGGAAATTAAGCAACTCACGTATAAACATATCACGAATCAAAAAAATCCCAAGGGAAACTTTAAAAATACATTGAACTGAATAAAAATGAAAATACAATATATAAAAATTTGTAGGATGCAGGCAAAAGCAGTGCCAAGAGAGAAATTTATAGCACTAAATCCTTACATTAGAAAACAGGAAAACTCTCAAAAAAATAATCTAAGTTCCTAACGTACTTTACGAAATTATAAAAACAACAGTAAAATATGCTCAAAGCAAAGAAGAAAGGACATCATAATGATATGAACAGAAAAACTACAGAAAAACTACAGAAAATCAATGGAAAAAAAGCTGGTTCATTGGGGGGAAAAATCAACAAATTTGATAAACCTTTAGAAAGACTAGCCAGGAAGAGAAGATGTAATTTATCAACATCAGGAATAAAAGAGGAAATACTGCCATAGAACTTGTATACATCAACAGGATAAGGGAATACCATGAACAACTTTATACAGATAGATCTGACAACTTACATGAAATGGACCAATTCCTTGAAAAGCACAAATTATCACAACTCATTCAACATGAAATAATTTCATTAGTTCTATAACTATTAAGAAAATTAAACTCATAGTTCAAAAACTGTTGAAAGTGAGATCTCCAAGCCCAAATGGTTTTACTAGAAAACTCTATCAAACCACTTAAAGAAATAACATTAATACTACATAATCTCTTTCATAAAAGAGGAAGAAATTCCAAATCACCTACTGAGGGCAATATTATCTTGAGATAAAAATCAGATAAATCCAGCAGAAAAAGAAGAAAACTACAGTGCATTATCACTGATGAACAAAGGCTCAAAAATCCTCAACAAAATATGAACAAATAGAATTCAGCAACCCATGAAAATAATTATGCATCGTGATTAGTCACTCAGTCATGTCTGACTCTTTGCAACCCCATGGACTATAGAGCCTTCCAGCTTCCTCTGTCCATGGAATTTCCCATGCAAGAATACTGGAGTGGGTTGCCATTTCCTCCTCCAGAGGATCTTTCCAACCCAGGGATCAAACCCAGGTCTCTTGCATTGCAGATGGATTCCTTACCATCTGAGCCACCAGGGAAGCCCTAATATATAAAAATAATTATACACCACGACTAAGTGAGGTATATTCCCCAGATACAAGGCTGGCTCAATATTTGAAAATCAGTGTAATCCAACTATCAACAGACTTTAAAACAAAAAACATATTGTCATTTCAAATGATGTATAAACAGTGTTTGACTAAATTAAACATCTGTTCATGATAAAAGCTCTCAGCAAATAAGGAATACAAGATAACTTCATTAACCTAGTGAAGAACATCCATGAAAAATCAGAGCTAACATCTTCCTTAAAACTGAAAGAGAATGCTTTCAGAAACAAGGTAAAAATGTCTTCCTCTAACCACTCCTATTCAACATAGTACTAGATATTCTAATCACACAATAAAGCAAGAAAAATGAAATAAATGGAAAAAAAATGGAAAGGAAGAAATACAACCACCCATTTATAGATGACATGATTGTCTATGTAGAAATTCTGAAGGAAGACACACGCACATGCACACACACACAAACAAACAAACACAAACAAACAAACTACTGATACTACACACAATGAGTTTAATGGATCTAAAAGGAATTATGTTGAGTGAAAAATCCAAACGCAAAGGGTTATGTAGTGCATTTACATTTATATAACATTCTCAATGATAAAATTATAGAGATAAAGAACAGATAAGTGGTTGCCAAGACTTAGAGAAAGAAAGATGACTGTGACTGTAAAGGGGTACAATGATGAATCTATCTGGTTAAGAAACAGTTCTATATTTTTATTATGGTAGTGGTTATAAAAATCTATACATGTGTTGCAAACATTATCCTCAATGGTGAAAAATTGAAAGTATTTCCCCTAAAGTCAGGAACAAGACAAGGGTGTCCACTCTCACCACTACTATTCAACATAGTTTTGGAAGTTTTAACCACAGCAATCAGAGGAGAAAAAGAAATAAAAGGAATCCAGATTGGAAAAGAAGAGGTAAAACTCTCACTGTTTTCAGATGACATGATCTTCTATGTGGAAAACCCTAAAGACACCACCAGAAAATTACTAGAGCTAATCAATGAATATAGTAAAGTTTCAGGATATAAAATTAACACACAGAAATCCCTTGCATTCTTATATACTAACAATGAGAAAACAAAAAGAGAAATTAAGGCAACAATCCAATTCACCATTGCAATGAAAAGAATAAAATACTTAGGAATAAATCTACCTAAAGAAACAAAAGACCTACATATAGAAAACTATAAAACACTGATAAAAAAAATCAAAGATGACACAAATACATGGAGAAATATACCATGTTCATGGATCAGAAATATCAATATAGCAAAAATTAATATACTACCCAAAGCAATCAATAGATTCAATGCAATCCCTATCAAGCTACCAACAGTATTTTTCACAGAACTAGAACAAATAATTTCACAATTCCTATGGAAATACAAAAAAACCTTGAATAGCCAAAGCAATCTTGAGAAAGAAGAATGGAACTGGAGGACTCAACCTGCCTGACTTCAGACAATACTACAAAGATATAGTCATAAAGACAGTATGGTACTGGCACAAAGACAGAAATACAGATCAATGGAACAAAACAGAAATAAACCCAGAGATAAATCCACACACCTATGGACACCTTATCTTTGACAAAGAAGGCAAAAGTAAACAATGGAGAAAAGATAATCTCTTTAACAAGTGGTGCTGGGAAAACTGGTCAACCACTTGTAAAAGAAGGACACTAGAATATTTTCTAACACCATACACAAAAATAAACTTGAAATGGATTAAAGATCTAAATGTAAGATGAGAAACTATAAAACTAGAGGAAAACATAGGCAAAACACTCTTTGACAGAAATCACAGCAGGATCCTTTATGACCCACCTCCCAGAGTAATAGAAATAAAAGCAAAAATAAACAAATGGGACCTAATTAAACTTAAAATCTTTTGCACAACGAAGGAAACTACAAGCAAGGTGAAAAGACAGCCTTCAGAATGGGAGAAAATAATAGCAAGCGAAGCAAGTGACAAAGAATTAATCTCAAAAATATACAAGAAATTCCTGCAGCTCAATTCCAGAAAAATAAATGACCCAATCAAAAAATGGGCCAAAGAACTAAACAGACATTTCTCCAAAGAAGACATACATACAGATGACTAACAAACACACTAAAAACAGATACTAAAAGCACACTAAAACAGATACTCAACATCACTCGTTATCAGAGAAATACAAATCAAAACCACAATAAGGTACCATCAGAATGGTTGCTATCAAAAAGTCTACAAACAATAAATGCTGGAGAGGGTTCAGAGCAAAGGGAACCCTCTTACACTGTTGGTGGGGATGCAAACTATTACAGCCACTATGGAGAACAGTGTGGAGATTCCTTAAAAACTGGAAATAGAACTGCCATGCTGCTGATGCTGCTAAGTCACTTCAGTTGTGTCTGACTCTGTGTGACCTCATAGATGATAGCCCACCAGGCTCCCCTGTCCCTGGGATCCTCCAGGCAAGAACACTGGAGTGGGTTGCCATTTCCTTCTCCAAGAACTGCCATATGACCCAGCAATCCCACTGCTGGGCATACACACTGAGGAAACCAGAATTGAAAGAGACATGTGTACCGTAATGTTCATCGCAGCACAGTTTACAATAGCTTGGACATGGAAGCAACCTAGATGCTCATCGGCAGATCAATGTGTAAGAAAGCTGTGGTACATATACACAATGTAATATTACTCAGCTATTAAAAAGAATGCATTTGAATTAGTTCTAATGAGGTGGATGAAACTGGAGTCTATTATACAGAGTTAAGTAAGTCAGAAAAAAAAATACCAATACAGTATATTAATGCATATTTATGAAATTTAGAAAGATGATAACAATGACCCTATATGTGAGACAGCAAAAGAGATACAGATGTAAAAACAGACTTTTAGACTCTGTGGGAGAAGGCAAGGATGGGATGATTTGAGAAAATAGTATTGAAATATGTATATTACCATATGTGAAATAGATCGCCAATCCAGGTTCGATGCTTGTGACAGGGTGCTCAGGGCTGGTGCACTGGGATGACCCTGACGGATGGGATAGGGAGGGAGGTGGGAGGAAGATTCAGGATGGGGAACACATGTACATCCATGGCTTATTCATGTCAATGTATGGCAAAAACCACTACAATATTGTAAAGTAATTAGCCTCCAATTAAAATTAATTAATTAATTTTTAAAAATCTATACATGTGTTAAAATTGCCCAGAATTTCAGGTACAACTGGATATCTACCTGCAAAAGAATGAACTGGACCACTTGCTCATACCATTCATGAAAATTAATTTTAAATGTTTGAACCTAAGTATAAGGGATAAAATTATACAACTCTTCTAAGAAAATAAGCATAAATCTTGATGAACTTGGATTAGGCAGTGGTTTCTTAGATAAGATACCCAAAGCACAAATAACAAAAGGAATAACAGATAAATGGACTTCATCTACTTTTTAAAATTTTGCTGCAAAGGACACCATTAAGCAAGTAAAAACACGACTCATATGATGGGAGAAAATTTTGCAAGTCACATACCTGATAAAGTTCTTGAATCAAAAATGTATAAATAATTCTTACCACTGAACAATAAAAAGCAAACAAACTTTTAAAATAGATGGAAGATTTGAATAGATAATTCTCCAAAGAAGATATACAAATGGCCTATAAGTACATAAAAAGATGCCCAACATCATCAGAAATCAGAGAAATGTAAATCAAAACCACAATGAGATACTTCATCACACACTGCAGGATGCCTATAATCAGAAGGATAGATAATAAAAATACTATAAAAGAGTGGCAATGCTGTAACCTTCATACACTGATGGTGGAATTATAAATGGTGTAACTGCTTTGAAAAACAACCTGGCAGTTCCTTAACAATTTGCTTCCCATATGACTCAGCAATTCCATGTCTAGTTGTATGATCAAGAGAAATAAAAAGATAGTCCCATACAAAATTTTGAACATGATATCATCACTGCAATATTCTTAAGAGCCAAAAAAAATCCAAAATCTGCATCAACTGATGAATGGATAAACAAAATGACGAATATCCAATGCAGTTGAATATTATTTAGAAATAAAAAGAAATGAAATACTAATACATGCTACAACATGGATGAATCTTCCAAATATTATGCTAAGTGTAAGAAGCCTTTCACAAAAGATTACATATTGTATGATTCCATTTACATGAAATGTACAGAATAGGCAATCAAGAGACAGAAAGTAAATTAGTGGTCACCTAAGACTAGGGGTGGGAAGGAAAGATGAGTGAATTCCAACAAGGAATACTCTACACAGCAAACTTTAGATTAGAATTGAAGGAGACATTAAAAATTTTCTAGACAAGCAAAAGGTAAAAGAGTTCATCAGCACTAGATCAGCCTGATAAAAAAATGTTCAAGAGACTTCTTTAAGCCAAAACAAAAGGGCACCAATTAGTAACAGGAAAACATATGAAAGAAAAATTTCATTGGTAAAGGTAAATACATAGTAAAATTCATAAAATCTAATATTGTAAAGGGGCTGGATTAATCACTTATAAAGCTAGTATGAAGGTTAAAAGACAAAAGTAGTAAAAATAACTATAACCATAATAATTTGTCAATGGATACACAAGATAAAAAGATGGAAATTGTGACATCAAGAGCATAAATCATGGGAGGGAAGTAAAAATATAGTGTTCTGGAATAAATTCATACTTAAGTTGTTATCACATTAAAATACTTTGCTATAGGACTCAGGGAACTCAAACCAAGGCTCTGTAACAACCCAGAGGGATGGAATGGGGACGGGGAGGGAGATTTAAGAGGAAAGGGATATATGTAGACCTAAAGCTGATTCATGGAGAAGGCAATGGCATCCCACTCCAGTACTCTTGCCTGGAAAATCCCATGGACGGAGGAATCTGGTAGGCTACAGTCCATGGGGTCACGAAGAGTCAGGACACGACTGAGCGACTTCACTTTCACTTTTCACTTTCATGCATTGGAGAAGGAAATGGCACCCCACTCCAGCGTTCTTGCCTGGAGAATCCCAAGGATGGAGGAGCCTGGTAGGCTGCCGTCTATGGGGTCGCACAGAGTTGGACACGACTGAAGTGACTTAGCAGCAGCAAAGCTGATTCATGTTGATGTTTGGAAGAAACCAACACAATACTGTAAAGCAGTTATCCTTCAATTAAAATAGATTTAAAAAGACAGTTATAAGTTATTATATGTAAACCTCATGGTAACCACAAAGCAGAAACTTACACACAAAACATATAGAGAGAATTCCACCTTAAGATGGCAACACACGTGAGTTTCTAGACTGTTGGCTTGCCTCACAGACTTTGGACTTGCCAGCTCTGTGACTGTATTCATCCAAGGGCTCAAATGAACCAAGAAGAAAATAAATAGAGAGCATGTCTACATTCCAAAGTGAAGCACTAGGCACAGTCATGCAGGCCTTTCAAGGAGGGGTGTGAGACCTGGTGTTGCCACTCTTGCTTCATTCACACCTCCAGACTCTCTAACAGAAGGCTGGGGGATCTTCACAACCCAGGGATCGAACCTTCATCTCCTACATTGACAGGAGGATTCTTTACCACTGAGCCATCTGGAAAGCATGCACATGGTATAGCAAGAAGCAAATGCATACATCACCAAACCGGAGAAACACATCCAGACTCAACCAATGCTCGGAGTTACCTTGATAGCAATCTGGAGTTCCCATTTGGAAGACCCCAGCAGTGTATCTATCCCAAGGGTGAGACCTGAGAATGCCTTCCAAAGGAGTACTGCTTTATTGCCAACTCTAAGCCAATAATCATCAGCTTATGTGCAAAGATGCATCTGTGGCTAGTATCATAAATGCTTACGTCTCTAATCATACATCTCAGAAAGTTCACTAATCCCTGGGAACTGGACAGATTCTCAAGGCTCAGGAAGTTCCTCAACTTACTACCTTCCTTACCTGTTGGTTCCCAAGACCTACTTTAGCTGTTTCTGCTGGTCACTGGGTACCTGGCATATAACGCCCTTCAGGGTGTCTGTTCAGTCAATGGCCTGTTGCTGCCTCTGAAACCTAAACAAGACTATGTCTATTAATATTAATTTCCCCAACAATCACCCTGTGAGATAAGCCTAGACAATGGAGGTAGGAGTTTATAGATAAATGCTACTCTTTTAAATCCACAGTCAGAGAATTTTGAGGTTCAAAATGGTTCCTTTGAGGGAAGCATTCTAGAATATAAGCACATCCCTAAATAAAATGCACATACACAATCTTTGTCTCTGTCTTTGCTCATAGGGGAAACTCAGGCAAAGATTTTGGTAATATTATAGCTCTAATAGTACTTTTCTGAACTCCGGGAGTTGGTGATGGACAGGGAGGCCTGGCGTGCTGTGATTCATGGAGTCGCGGAGAGTCGGACACGACTGAGCGACTGAACTGAACTGAACTGAACAGACCTTAACATGGGATTCTGGAAGTGATTTTCATTCATTGGTCACAGTGATCAGATCCCATTGCTGGTTGTTGTTGTTCAGTCACCAGACTGTGTCTGACTCTCTGTGACCCCATGAACTGCAGCACGCCACGCTTCCCTGTCCTTTGCTACATTCCTGAGTTTGCTCAAACTCATGTCCATTGAGTCTCTCATCCTCTACCTAGTGGTAGTATAACCCTTGGCATGTAGTAGTATCAGTATGATGAGAACTTTTGTGATTAAGAAGTACAGTTCAGTTCAGTTCAGTTGCTTAGTCATGTCCGACTCTTTGCGACCCCATGAATCACAGCATGCCAGGCCTCCCTGTCCATCACCAACTCCCGGAGTTCACTCAAACTCATGTCCATAGAGTTGGTGATGTCATCCAGCCATCTCATTCTCTGTCGTCCCCTTCACCTCCCACCCCCAATCCTTCCCAGCATCAGAGTCTTTTCCAGTGAGTCAACTTGTCGCATGAGGTGGCCAAAGTATTGCAGTTTCAGCTTTAGCATCAGTCCTTCCAATGAACACCCAGGATCAATCTCCTTTAGGATGGACTGGTTGGATCTCCTTGCAGTACAAGGGACTCTCAAGAGTCTTCTCCAGCACCACAGTTCAAAAGCATCAATCCTTCGGCGATCAGCGTTCTTCACAGTCCAACTCTCACATCCATACATGACCACTGAAAAAACCATAGCCTTGACTAGACAGACCTTGGTTGGCAAAGTAATGTCTCTGCTTTTTAATATACTATCTAGGTTGGTCATAATTTTCCTTCCAAGGAGTAAGCGTCTTTTAATTTCATGGCTGCAATCAGCATCCACAGTGATTTTGGAGTACAGCAGATAGTAAATCATTGGTTTATACAGTAACAGTATGGTCTAATATTGGGCTAATAACTATGGGGTTGGCTGGATATAAATAAAGAAAAAACAAACAAACAAACAAAAAACATATAGAGAAAGGGCGACAGAAAATCATCAAATCACAAAGGAAGAGAGCAAGAGGAGAGGAACAACAATCACCCAAGGAAAACAATGAACAAATTTGTAATAAGTACACACCTATCAAAAATTACTTTAAATGTACATGCACTAAATTCTCCAGTCAAAAGACATAAAGTAGTTTGAATGTATATATACAAAAAAAGACCCATATATATGCTGTGTACAACATACTGAAAATGAAAGATGGGAAATTTATTCCATGCAAATGCAAACCAAAAGAAAGCTAGAATACCTATACTTATATCAGACAATATAGAATTAAGACAAAGACTGTAAAAAGAAAAAAAGTCATTGCATCAAGATAAAACGGTCAAGCCATGAAGGGGACATAACATTGGTAAATATTTATGCACCTAACATAAGTGCATCTAAATAGATAAAGCAAGTATTAACAGACCTAAAGTGAGAAATAACAACACAAGAGAAGACTCTACACATGGACATCACCAGATGGTCAACAACAAAATCAGATTGATTATATTCTTTGCAGCCAAAGATGGAGAAGCTTTATACAGTCTGCAAAAACAAGACCAGGAGCTGACTGTGGCTCAGATCATGAACTCCTTATTGCCAAATTCAGACTTAAATTGAAGACGGTAGGGGAAACCACTAGACCATTCAGGTATGACCTAAATCAAACCCCTGATGATTATACAGTGGAAGTGAGAAATAGATTCAAGGGATTAGATCTGACAGACAGAGTGCCTGAAGAACTATGGACAGAGGTTCATGACCTATTCAGGAGGCAGGGATCAAGACCAGACCCAAGAAAAAGAAATGCAAAAAGGCAAAATGTTTGTCTGAGGAGGCCTTACAAATAGCTGTGAAAAGGAGAGAAGCGAAAGGCAAAGGAGAAAAGGAAAGATACACCAATTTGAATGCAGATTTTCAAAGAATAGCAGGGAGAGATAAGAAAGTCTTCCTCAGTGATCAATGCAAATAAATAGAGGAAAACAATAGAATGGGAAAGACTAGAGATTGCTTCAAGAAAATTAGAGATACCAAGGGAACATTTCATGCAAAGATGGGTTTGATAAAGGACAGAAATGGTATGAACCTAACAGAAGCAGAAGATATTAAGAAGAGGTGGCAAGAATACACAGAACTGCACAAAAAAGATATTCATGACCCAGATAATCATGATGGTATGATCACTCACCTAGAGCCAGACATCCTGGAATGTGAAGTCAACTGGGCCTTAGGAAGCATCACAATGAACAAAGCTAGTAGAAGTGATGGAATTCCAGTTGAGCTATTTCAAATCCTAAAAGATGATGCTGTGAAAGTGCTGCACTTAATATGCCAGCAAATTTGGAAAACTCAGCAGTGGCCACAGGACTGGAAAAGGTCAGTTTTCATTCCAATCCCAAAGAAAGGCAATGCCAAGAATGCTCAAACTACTGCACAATTGCACTCATCTCACACGCTAGTAATATAATGCTCAAAATTCTCCAAGCCAAGCTTCACTAATACATGAACTGTGAACTTCCAGATGTTCAAGCAGGTTCTAGAAAAGGGAGAGCAACCAGAGATCAAATTGCCAACATCCGTTGGAGCATCGAAAAAACAAGAGTTCCAGAAAAACATCTACTTCAATTTTACTGACTATACCAAAGCCTTTGACTGTGTGGATCACAACAAACTGTGGACAATTCTTAAAGAGATGGGAATGCCAGAGCACCTTACCTGACTCCTGAGAAATCTGTATGCAGGTCAGGAAGCAACAGTTAGAACTGGACATGGAACAACAGACTGGTTTCAATTAGGGAAAGGAGTAAGTTAAGGCTGTATATTGTCACTCTGCTTATTTAACTTATATGCAGAGTACATCATGAGAAACGATGGGCTGGATAAAGCACAAGCTGGAATCAAGATTGCCAGGAGAAATATCAATAACCTCAGATATGCAGATGACACCACCCTTATGGCAGAAAGGGAAGAACTAAAGAGCCTCTTGATGACAGTGAAAGAGGAGAGTGAAACAGTTGGCTTAAAGCTCAACATTCAGAAAACTAAGATCATGGCATCTGGTCCCATCACTTCATAGCAAAGAGATGGGGAAACAGTGGCTGATTTATTTTCGGGGGCTCCAAAATCACTGCAGATGGTGACTACAGCCATGAAATTAAAAGATGCTTGCTCCTTGAAAGAAAAGTTATGACCAACCCCTAGACAGCATATTAAAAAACAGAGACATTACTTTGCCAACAAAGGTCCATCTAGTCAAGGCTATGGTTTTTCCAGTAGTCATGTATGGATGTGAGAGTTGGACTATAAAGAAAGCTGAGCACAGAAGAATTGATGCTTTTGTACTAACGCGTATATATGGAATTTAGAAAGATCCAAATGATAACCCTGTATATAAGACAGCAAAAGAGACACAGATGTATAGAACAGTCTTTCGGACTCTGTGGGAGAGGGCGAGGGTGGGATGATTTGGGAGAATGGCATTGAAACATGTATGTTTTCATATGTGAAACGAATCACCAGTTCAGGGTCAATGCATGTTACAGGATGCTCGGGGCTGGTGTGCAAGGATGACCCAGAGGGAGGATAAAGGGAGGAGGGAGATGGGAGGGGGGTTCCGGAGGGGGAACTCATGTACACCCGGGGTGGATTCATGTCAATGTATGGCAAAACCAACCAATATAATATTGTAAAATAATGAGCCTCCAATAAAAAATAAATAAAGGAGATCAAAAAAAAAAAAAAAGAAGAATTGATGCTTTTGAACTGTGGTTAGAGAAGATTCTTGAGAGTCCCTTGGACTGCAAGAGATCCAACCAGTCCATCCTAAAGGAAATCAGTCCTGAATATTCATTGGAAGGAGTAACACTGAAGCTGAAACTCCAATACTTAGGCCACCTGATTCGAAGAACTGACTCATCTGAAAAGACCCTGATGCTGGGAAAGATTGAAGGTGGGAGAAGAAGGGGACAACAGAGGATGAGATAGTTGGATGGCATCACCAACTCAATGGACATGAGTTTGTGTAAACTCTGGGAGTTGTTGATGGACAAGGAGGCCTGGTGTGCTGTAGTCCATGGGGTCACAAAGACTTGGACATGACTGAGCAACTGAACTGAACTGAAAGTGAGAAACAGACAACAATACAATAATTTTAGGGGACTTTAACAACCCCGTTTTACCAATGTCTATATCATCCAGGCAGAAAATCAATAAGAAAACAATGGCCTTGAACAATAGATTAGACCAGATGGACTTATATAGGCACGGGCGTGCGTACGCAGGCGTGCGTGCGCGTGCGCGCGCACGCGCGCACACACACACACACACACACACACACACACACACACACACACAGTGGAATATTACTAAGCCATAAAAAATGACCATTTGACATTTGAAATAATATGAATGTCCCTGGACCTGATGGCTCAGCAGGTAAAGAATCCACCTGCAATGCAGGAGATGCAGAAGACATAGATTCAATCCCTGGGTCAGGAAGATCCTCTGGAGTAGGGAATGGCAACCCACTCCAGTATTCTTGCCTGAAATATCCCATGGACAGAGGAACCTTGCAGGCTACCAAAGAGTTAGACACGACTGAGAAACTGAGCATGCCCACACAGATGGACCTGGAGAGTATTATGCTTAGTGAAATAAATCAGACAGAGAAAGACAAATGCTGTATTGCTTCAGTTACATGTAGAATCTTAAAAAAATAAAATAGTGAATATAACAAAAAAGAAATAGACACACAGATATAGAGAACAAACTAGTGTTCCCAGTGAGGAGAGGAAAGAGGGAAGGAGCAAGAGATGGGTAGGGAATTAAGAAATACAAACTACTATGCATAAAACAAAGTACAAAGATATATTGTATAGTACAGGGAAAATAGTCAATATTTTATAATAACTATAAATGGAATATAATCTAGAAAAATTTTGAATCACCATGTTGTACAACAGGAATTAATATAATATTATACATCATGTCCAATTCTTTGTGACCTCATGGACTGTAGCCTGTCAGGCTCCTCTGTCCATGGGATTTTCCAGGCAAGAATACTGGAGTGGGTTGCCATTTCCTTCTCCAGGGTATCTTCCCGACCCAAGGATCAAACCTGGGTCTCCTGCATTGCAGCCAGAGTCGTTACCTTCTGAACCACCAGGGAAGCACATTATATATCAACTACACCTCAATTTAAAAATATAATTAAATAAACATCCACACTATTAAACAAAATCCTGAATATGAATGTTTATTCTAGCTCCATTCACAACTGCCAAAAATTGGAAATAATCCAAATGTTACTCAAAAGATAGAATGAATACACTGTGGGACATCCACACAACGGAATACTATTTAGCAATAAAGAGAAACCAATTATTTATAAACACAACTACTACTTGGGTGAATTTTGATGGCGTAAGGCTGATATAAAAAAGCCAGTTTTAATCACAAATGTATGATTCCATATATATAACATTCTCCAAATGACAAAACTATAATGACAGAGAACAGATTATAAGTTGCCAGAGGTTAGTGGTAGGGGGGAGGTTGAGGTAGAGGTGAAACTATAAAGGGATAGCAACAGAGAGTTTTTTGGGATGACAGAACTATTCTGTATATAGATGGTGGTGGTGGATACATCAATCTATGTCTTAAAACTGTATAGATGCAGGTTTTTAAAATCTATGTTAATGTATGATAAACTTTAAAAAGAGAAGAAAAATGAAAGGAATAGAGCATAAACATGTGGATTAAATAAGATAATGGTTACTAGGGTGTTTGCTTTATAGTAACTCTTTAAGCTAAGTTTTGTGTAGTTTTCTGTATCTTTAATTAAATGTTTAAAATAAAAATAAAGGGATGAAAGGGGAAAAGGGAACAACCTGGTCAAGGAAGGCTTCTTTTGAGGAGGTAACAAGAAGACGAGAGAATTGAGAGATGAAAATAAAGCATGAAAGTGAAGAATCGGAGGAGAGTATTTGAGGCAGAGAACAGGAGGCAAGAGATAAGAGGTAATATAGGAGGTCCTGATGCAAGAACAGGTAGCTGTTCCTATCCCAGCAATAGGATACGTGTGTGTGTGTGTGTGTGTGTGTGTGTGTGTAGATTTATTACAAGGTACTGGCTCATACATTTATACAGTCTGGCAAGCCCCAAGATCAGCAGGGTGAATTGGCAAGCTGGAGATCCAGGAGAGTCAATTGTTTAGTTCCAGTAGGAGTCCTAAGGCCTGAGAACCAGAAGAGCAGATGGTGTAGTTCCAGTCCAAAGACCAGCAGACTCACGATCCAGGAAGAGCCATTGTTTCACTTTGAGTCTGTAGGCAGGAAAGAAGTCAATGATCCAGTTCAAAGGAAGTCAGACTTCTGCCTGACTTTTTCCTCTCTTACTTGGGGAAGGGTCAGCTTTTTCTATTTTAGTCATGCCTCCAACTGACTTTTAGTCGCTCAATCATGTCCAACTCTTTGCGACCCAGTGGACTATAGCCCACCAGGCTCCTGTGTCCGTGGAATTCTCCAGGCAAGAATACTGGAGTGGGTAGCCACTTCCTTCTCCAGGAGCTCTTCCCTACCCAGGGATCACACCCAGGTCTCCTTCATTGCAAACAGATTCTGTATCATAAGAGCCACTAAGGATGAGGTCAAATTAGGGAGGGCAATTTGCTTTCCTGAGTCTATTTAGAAGTTCAGTTCAGTTCAGTTCAGTCGCTCAATGTCCAACTCTTTGCGACCCCATGAATCACAGCATGCCAGGCCTCCCTGTCCATCACCAACTCCCCGAGCACACTCAAACTCATGTCCATCGAGTCGGTGATGCCATCCAGCCATCTCATTCTCTGTCGTCCCCGTCTCCTCCCACCCCCAATCCCTCCTAGCATAAGACTCTTTTCCAGTGAGTCAACTCGTCGCATGAGGTGGCCAAAGTATTGCAGTTTCAGCTTTAGCATCAGTCCTTCCAATGAACACCCAGGATTGATCTCCTTTAGAATGGAATGGTTGGATCTCCTTGCAGTACAAGGGACTCTCAAGAGTCTTCTCCAGCACCACAGTTCAAAAGCATCAATTCTTCAGCGATCAGCTTTCTTCACAGTCCAACTCTCACATCCATACGTGACCACGGGAAAAACCATAGCCTTGACTAGACGTACCTTGGTTGGCAAAGTAATGTCTCTGCTTTTTAATATGCTATCTAGGTCGGTCATAACTTTCCTTCCAAGGAGTAAGCGTCTTTTAATTTCAAGGCTGCAGTCAGCATCTGCAGTGATTTTGGAGCCCCAAAAAACAAAGTCTGACACTGTTTCCACTGCTTCCCCATCTATTTCCCATGAAGTGATGGGACCAGATGCCATGATCTTCGTTTTCTGAATGTTGAGCTTCAAGCCAACCTTTTCACTCTCCTCTTTCACTTTCATCAAGAGGCTTCTGAGTTCCTCTTCACTTTCTGCCATAAGGGTGGTGTCATCTGCATATCTGAGGTTATTGATATTTCTCCCGGCAATCTTGATTCCAGCTTGTGCTTCTTCCAGCCCAGCGTTCCTCATGATGTACTCTGCATATAAGTTAAATAAGCAGGGTGACAATATACAACCTTGACGTACTCCTTTTCCTATTTCGAACTAGTCTGTTGCTCCATGTCCAGTTCTAACTGTTGCTTCCTGACCTGCATACAGGTTTCTCAAGAGGCAGGTCAGGTGGTCTGGTATTCCCATCTCTTTCAGAATGTTCCACAGTTTATTGTGATCCACACAGTCAAAGGCTTTGGCATAGTCAATGAAGCAGAAATAGATGTTTTTCTGGAACTCTCTTGCTTTCTCCATGGTCCAGCGGATGTTGGCAATTTGATCTCTGGTGCTTCTGCCTTTTCTAAAACCTGCTTGAACATCTGGAAGTTCATGGTTCACATATGGCTGAAGCCTGGCTTGGAGAATTTTGAGCATGACTTTACTAGCATGTGAGATGAGCGCAATTGTGCGGTAGTTTGAGCATTCTTTGGCATTGCCTTTCTTTGGGATTGGAATGAAGACTGACCTTTTCCAGTCCTGTGGCCACTGCTGAGTTTTCCAAAGTTAATCTCACCTAAAAACACTCACAGAAACACCCAAAATAATGTTTGGCCAAATATTCTGGCACACCGTGGCCCAGTCAAGTTGACACACAAAATTAACTTATTACAGAATGTGTATTACAAATGCAGGAAAAAACTTCATTGAAGGAGGCAGGGTTAAGAGTGTTGACCCAACTAACTTTGGAAGTAAGTGGAGTTCGGGACACTAAAGGCAAAAGCAACTGCACTAAGGAAATATGACTGAGGTATGTTCTTATTTAGTAATAATGTATCAATTCGTTACAAAAGACTGATGCTGCAAAAGATGGAAGGCAAAAGGAGATGGGATGGCAGAGGATGAGATGGTTAGATAGTATAACTGACTCAACGGACACATCAATTTGAGGAAACTGCTGGAGATACTAAAGTACAGGGAAGCTTTGCGTGCTGCACTCCATGGGGGGGTCACAAAGACTCAGACACGACTTAGCAGCTGCACAACAACAGCAACAACAATGTATCGATTCTGGCTCTTCAATTTTAACAAATGTACCATACTAGTGTAAGATGTTACAGAAGTGATTAATAGAAACCTCAAATAAAACAGAGTCAACAAGTCAGAAGAGGAGCTCTCACAACTTAGAACAGTAGCAGCCCGAAACAGAAAGAAGAAAGACTTCTTTTTTACGCTCGGCAAGAGTTTAGCCAATGAGATTGCCACAACTCAGCCAATGAAAAGCCACTATACTTGGAACTCTCAATTCGTCCAATGTACTGTCTGCTTATTAGACTTCGCAACTTCTTTTCCCTAACGGTCCTTTTCGCCTGAGGCAGAGGGCTTTGTTTGCGGCAGCCACACTTGTAGACCCCAAGGTATACTTGTTTGCTGATTCTGAGTAAATCGGTTTTTACTGGAGAAGTAACTGGCAACCTGTTTAAGGTGAACATTTTGGTGTCCAATGCAGTGATACAGAGAAGATCCCCAACGACTCTGAGGCTGGTAAGCAGATAGATAAGTTACCTAAAAAGTCCATTGAGATTTTTTTTTTTTTAATCACCAGCCCTGAAGCCTGAAGGTAAGTTTTTCTCCCGGGGGTTTATTCTGATTAAAGTCTTATTCTGATTAAAGTCTTATTCTGTCTGTGAGTAACTTGTTAAGCATTTCGGCCTGGTATTTTTTTTCTCAAACCAGGCTATTCCAAATGAAACTATGCTAGCCTTCAGTTGAATTTCTTTTGGAACAGGAGCTGTTTCATTGAAACTGTGCTGTTCAGTCTTCAGCCTGCCTCGTTCAGGATTAGGCTATGCTGAGCAGCTTTTGTCCTGGCTCCTTTAAAACTAGACTGTTCCCTTAAAACAGGCTGGAATAGGCCTGCAGGGTGTTTGAGTCCATTTAAGCTGTTTTAGGCTGTTTGAAAATTACTGTTTTACTCTAAAGAAAAACCTCTGAGAAATGTAATTCCAATTACCTAAATACTGGTGGGCTGCAGTCCAAGTGGTCGCTACTAGTCAGACACGACTGAATGACTTCACTTTCACTTTTCACTTTCACACATTGGAGAAGGAAATGGCAACCCTCTCCAGTGTTCTTGCCTGGAGAATCCCAGGGACGGCGGAGCCTGGTCGGCTGCTGTCTATGGGGTCGCACAGAGTCGGACACGACTGAAGCGACTTAGCAGCAGCAGCAGCAAATACTTTGAGGGTGCCCTTACAAGAATCCTGACTGATTTTATGTTTCAAAATCTGTAGTCCTTCCTCATGCACATTTCTAAGTAAATGGACCAACCTAACCAAAGGCAATTGAGAACATGAATGGGCATTATGGAGAAATACTGAAATCCCAAACTACTTTTCTTAAAACCAAATTGGACAACCATATCTGTAAAACTTCCAAAATTGAATGGCATGCCTATTTCTATATTATATTTCATTATTTCCTGATAATGTATTATCAGGAGTATAAAATTTCATCTCTGCAAAGTAAGATTTTAAGATCAACTGAGGCAACCAAAGACAAAATGGCTGCCAAAGCCTCATGTTCCTTGTCCCTGGCTTCTGTATCTCGGATACTGTCTCCAGTGTCATCTTGTTCCTTTCCCCTGACTCTGCCTCCAGCATCATCCTTCTTCTTCCCTTATATACCACTTGTACTTCATCTATAATCCTCAATTCCCCCATACTAACTCTCTTGCCAAACTTTCCCTTTTCTCTGAAAAACGCCTGTGCCATTTCCTCTGAACTTATCAGAACCTGTCTCTTTAAAATTAAGCCTTCAGAGGATCCAGAGGCTAAACTCTAAATTATTTTATATCTCCTGAACTAAAGTGGAACTGTAAAGCCATAGTCAAATATGTTCCCGAAGTAACTGAAATCCTTACAGATTTGCTGAAGAATATAATATAGTTATTCAAACTTATCCACTCTGACTTAGATTAGTTAGTTCATATGCCTGTCAATGAAGACCAGGCCCAACTTTCAATAAAAATTCACAACTGGGGAAATCCTGAAAGCTCTCTAGAATTATAACTGGGAGACCAGCCCATTAATGTGTAGGATCAAGCTCAGGCAATCACTAAGTGATTTCCAAGAGCAATTCATCAGTTCAGTTCAGTTCAGTTCAGTCGCTCAGTCGTGTCCGACTCTTTGCGACCCCATGAATCACAGCACGCCAAGCCTCCCTGTCCATCACCAACTCTCGGAGTTCACTCAAACTCATGTCCATCGAGTCGGTGATGCCATCCAGCCATCTCATTCTCTGTCGTCCCCGTCTCCTCCCACCCCCAATCCCTCCTAGCATCAGAGTCTTTTCCAGTGAGTCAACTCGTCGCATGAGGTGGCCAAAGTATTGCAGTTTCAGCTTTAGCATCAGTCCTTCCAATGAACACCCAGGATTGATCTCCTTTAGAATGGAATGGTTGGATCTCCTTGCAGTACAAGGGACTCTCAAGAGTCTTCTCCAGCACCACAATTCAAAAGCATCAATTCTTCGGTGAGCAGCTTTCTTCACAGTCCAACTCTCACATCCATACATGACCACGGGAAAAACCATAGCCTTGACGAGATGGACCTTGGTTGGCAAAGTAATGTCTCTACTTTTTAATATGCTGTCTAGGTTGGTCATAACTTTCCTTCCAAGGAGTAAGCGTCTTTTAATTCCCTGGCTGCAGTCAGCATCTGCAGTGATTTTGGAGCCCCCAAAAATAAAGTCTGACACTGTTTCCACTGTTTCCCCATCTATTTCCCATGAAGTGATGGGACCAGATGCCATGATCTTCGTTTTCTGAATGTTGAGCTTCAAGCCAACCTTTTCACTCTCCTCTTTCACTTTCATCAAGAGGCTTCTGAGTTCCTCTTCACTTTCTGCCATAAGGGTGGTGTCATCTGCATATCTGAGGTTATTGATATTTCTCCCGGCAATCTTCATTCCAGCTTGTGCTTCTTCCAGCCCAGCGTTCCTCATGATGTACTCTGCATATAAGTTAAATAAGCAGGGTGACAATATACAACCTTGACGTACTCCTTTTCCTATTTCGAACCAGTCTGTTGTTCCATGTCCAGTTCTAACTGTTGCTTCCTGACCTGCATACAGGTTTCTCAAGAGGCAGGTCAGGTGGTCTGGTATTCCCATCTCTTTCAGAATGTTCCACAGTTTATTGTGATCCACACAGTCAAAGGCTTTGGCATAGTCAATGAAGCAGAAATAGATGTTTTTCTGGAACTCTCTTGCTTTCTCCATGATCCAGCGGATGTTGGCAATTTGATCTCTGGTGCTTCTGCCTTTTCTAAAACCTGCTTGAACATCTGGAAGTTCACGGTTCACATATTGCTGAAACCTGGCTTGGAGAATTTTGAGCACGACTTTACTAGTGTGTGAGATGAGCGCAATTGTGCGGTAGTTTGAGCATTCTTTGGCATTGCCTTTCTATGGGATTGGAATGAAGACTGACCTTTTCCAGTCCTGTGGCCACTGCTGAGTTTTCCAAATTTGCTGGCATATTGAGTGCAGCACTTTCACAGCATCATCTTTCAGGATTTGAAATAGCTCAGTTGGAATTCCATCACCTCCACTAGCTTTGTTCCTAGTGATGCTAAGACCCACTTGACTTCACATTCCAAAATGTCTGGTTCCAGGTGAGTGATCACACCATCGTGATTATCTTCGTCATGAAGATTTTTTTGTACAGTTCTTCTATGTATTCTTGCCACCTCTTCTTAATATCTTCTGCTTCTGTTAGGTCCATACCATTTCTGTCCTTTATCGAGCCCATCTTTGCATGAAATGTTCCCTTGATATCTCTAATTTTCTTGAAAAGATCTCGTTTTTCCTATTCTGTTGTTTTCCCCTATTTCTTTGCATTGATCGCTGAGGAAGGCTTTCTTATCTCTCCTTGCTATTCTTTGGAACTCTGCATTCAGATTCTTATATCTTTCCTTTCCTCTTTGCTTTTCGCTTCTCTTCTTTTCACAGCTATTTGTAAGGCCTCCCCAGACAGCCATTTTGCTTTTTTGCATTTCTTTTCCATGGGGATGGTCTTGGTCCCTGTCTCCTGTACAATGTCACGAACTTCTGTCCAGAGTTCAACAGGCACTCATCAATCAGATCTAGTCCCTTAAATCTATTTCTCACTTCCACTGTATAATCATAAGGGATTTGATTTAGGTCATATCTGAATGGTCTAGTGGTTTGCCCTACTTTCTTCAATTTAAGTCTGAATTTGGTAATAAGGAGTTCATGATCTGAGCCACAATCAGCTCCTGGTCTTGTTTTTGCTAACTGTATAGAGCTTCTCCATCTTTGGCTACAAAGAATATAATCAGTCTGATTTTGGTATTGACCATCTGGTGATGTCCATGTATAGAGTTGTCTTTTGTGTTGTTGGAAGAGGGTGTTTGCTATGACCAGTGCGTTCTCTTGGCAAAACTCTATTAGCCTTTGCCCTGCTTCATTTTGTGCTCCAAGGCCAAATTTGCCTGTTACTCCAGGTGTTTCTTGACATCCTGCTTTTGCATTCCAGTCCCCTATAATGAAAAGGACTTCTTTTTCGGTGTTAGTTCTAAAAGGTCTTGTAGGTCTTCATAGAACCGTTCAACTTCGGCTTCTTCAGCATTACTCGTTGGGGCATAGACTTGGGATTACTGTAATATTGAATGGTTTGCCTTGGAAACGAACAGAATTCATTCTGTCGTTTTTAAGAGTGCATCCAAGTACTGCACTGCGGACTCTTTTGTTGATCATGATGGCTACTCCATTTCTTCTAAGGGATTCCTGCCCACAGTAGTAGATATAATGGTCATCTGAGTTAAATTCACCCATTCCAGTCCATTTAAGTTCACTGATTCCTAGAATGTCTACATTCACTCTTGCCATCTCCTGTTTGACCACTTCCAATTTGCCTTGATTCATGGACCTAACATTCCAGGTTCCCATGCAATATTGCTCTTTACAGCATCGGACCTTGCTTCTATCACCAGTCACATCCACAACTGGGTATTTGTTTCGCTTTGGCTCCATCCCTTCATTCTTTCTGGAGTTACTTCTCCACTGATCTCCAGTAGCATACTGGGCACCTACCGACCTGGGGAATTCCTCATTCAGTATCCTATCATTTTGCCTTTTGATACTGTTCATGGGGTTCTCAAGGCAAGTATACTGAAGTGGTTTGCCATTCCCTTCTCCAGTGGACCACATTCTGTCAGACCTCTCCACCATGACCCGTCCGTCTTGGGTAGCACCACACAGCATGGCTTAGTTTCATTGAGTTAGAGCAATTCATAGGGCTTTTCAAAAGCCTGTTAATTGGAACAAAATTCATGCTTGCACACAAAAATTTTATGAACCTATTCATGACTATTATGATCAACTTCAGAATGTATTTAAAGAAAATTCTTACCTTCCTTCAGATGTTGATTCCACTTGGGTAGCTTTCAACTTTATTTTTATTAGTGGGCTGAACCAGGATCTATCTCTTCTAGTAAAAAGGACCAGGATTGAATGGGAAACTTTGTCCACTCCAGATTTAGTTAATCTGGCAAACCAGGTCTCTCACACTCTAGATTAGTCATGTGAAAGGAAAACTGCTAAAATTCTTAATCTTCAGTTCAAGCAAATGGAGGCCCCTAAACAAAACCAAAACCCTCCTAGTTTCTGCTATTATTGCAAAGAGCCAGAGTATTAGAAAAGAGATTTACCAATTTTCGCACTCCAGGTGCCTGCAGCCTTCTAAGTTGTCTTTCCAACATCCCCCTAATTCTCAATAACAAGAGTCAAAGGAACTGTAAGAGCTATTCCCAATCCCTCCCTCTTGATTTTCTTGAATAACATTTTTTCATGTTAAGGATAAATTTTTTCCAGTCCTAAGTGACACCAGAGCCACATTCTTTGGTGTTCAATCCCACTACAATAAACAGTCTCTGCCTTGGAATACTAAGATAGTTCAAATAGCAGGGTTCTCTAATGAACTTCAAAAGGTTCCTATCTCTGAAGCCATTCTTTTCTTTAGGCCCTTTGAGAAACACACACCATTTTCTCCTCATTTCCTCCACCCCTACCTATTTATTTGGCCAAGACTTCTTAGGGAAGTATGATGCCAGAATTTTTCTCTCCCCTAAGGAGGAAATAATTCTACAACTTAACAGTAGTAATCACAGCAGTCAACCAGGTAAATTAAATGACCCTTTGACATATTTTATTTGTTCTGTCTTTGATGGTACTACAGTTAATTCTGGAAACACTGATCATTTGTTCCTACTGGATCAGATACCACCCTCCTTATGGGCAAAATCTCCAACTGATATTGGTAAAATTCACAGTGCACATCGGTCCAAATAAACCCCCCCCCCAAATTTCTCTCCGGAGTTAATCAACACCCTGTAAGGAAAGAAGGCCTTCGACGTAAAAAGCCTATAAAAGAAGATAACAAGTCATCATTATCCCTTGTACTAATCCCTGTAATCCCCTGATTTTACCATCGAGAAACCTAAGGGCTGAGGGTGGAAGTTTGTCCAGGATCTCTGAGCAATAAACAAGACTCTTATCCCTCGACACCCTTTATTCCTAACTCTCACACACTACTAACATCCATTTCCAACAGAAGCAAATTCTTTACTATAATTGATGTATGCAGTGCATTCTAACCAATACCTTTTCGCCTTCATTTGGAAAGCAAAACAATGCATCTGTACAGTAATGCCTTGGGGTTTTACTGAGAGCCTTTATTTCTCAGAAATCCTGAAGGCTGATCTGGATGATACAAAGTTCCTTAGGGGTTCTACTTTGGTGCAATGTGTGAATGATTTGCTTCTTTGTTCTCCTTCTCAAGCCTTCTCACAGTAAAGCAGCATCCACTTGCTAAAGTTATTAGTCTTAAAGGGACATAAGGTTGCCAAGGGAAAATTGCAGTTTTCCCAAACCCGCTTCAATATTTAGGATAGCTGATACCAGAAAAAGGGCTATACCTGAACCCAGAAGGCTTCATGATGTCCTAAGCTTCCAAAAATCCAAAATGAAGTGCCAACTGTAAGGTTCTCTTGGGCTAGTTGGATATTACTCAAACTGGATTCCAAATTTCTCTCTTATGGCCAAATCTCTGTATATTTTACTAAAGAGCAACCTCAACCCAATTTTATGGGAAGAACCAGACAAAATAGTCTTTAAGGCCTTAAAGGAGAATTTGATGAACCCACACACTCTTGGGCATCCAATAATCAGTTTCTCTTTTCTGGTTTTATATATGAAAAGGAAGATAATGCCTTTAGGGTACTCACCCAAAAACATGAGGACCACCATCTATCCACAGAGTATTAAAGCCAGCAACTGTACCCTGTGGCACAGGTCTACCCTGCTATTATTGCAAAGAGCCAGGATATTAGAAAAAAAGATTGTTACCAATTAAGCACCTTGGGTGTCTGCAGCCTTCTAAGTTGTCTTTCCAACTTGCCTAAGAGCCATTACTGCCACTGCCTTTTTGGTTAAGGTCACCAAAAAGATTGAGGTGGGATTCCTTTCAACCATTTTTGTACCTCATGCAGTAGAAGCCCTTCTGAATTCTCATCACACTCAATATTTCTCAGTTAGCTGCCTCACCTCCTAAGAAGTCCTTTTGTTAAGTTCCTCACATAACTCTTTTAGGTTGTAATAACCTTAACCCTGCTGCTCTTCTGCCCTCCATCACCAATGAAGTCTCTCACCACTACTTAACGCTGATGGATCATATCCTGATGCCTTGTGATGACCTGCAAGAAAATAATTTGGGTAATGCTGACTTCTCAAAGTTCGCTGATGGTTCTTATCTAAAAGGTGATCATGGTAAATACTGTTCTGGGTATGTTATTGCAACTCCTCTCGTTATTTTTGAGGCAGCATCTTTACCAATGGCTACTTCAGTCCCAAAGTCTGAATTATGTGATCTTACACAAGCTTGTACTTTACCCAAGTATAAAACTGCCAAAATTTATACTGATAGTAGATAACGGTTTCGGAGAAGCTCATGATTTTGGAATGTTGTGAAAGCAACATGGCTTCCTAACTTTCAGTAGAGATAAAATTTTAAATGGCTCCTATGCATTCGTCTGCAGATGGACATGTAGGTTGCTTCCATGTCCTGGCTGTTACAAACAGTGCTGCGATGAACATTGGAGTACATGTGTCTCTTTCAATTCTGGTTTCCTCGGTGTGTATGCCCAGGAGTGGGATTTCTGAGTCATATGGCAGTTTTATTTCCAGTTTTTTAAGGAATCTCCACACTGTTCTCCATAGTGACTGTACTAGTTTGCATTCCCACCAACAGTGTAAGAGGGTTCCCTTTTCTCCAAAACGAATCGCCAGCCCAGGTTCAATGCATGATATAGGATGCTTGGGGCTGGTGCACTGGGATGACCCAGAGGGATGATATGGGGAGGGAGGTGGGAGGGGGGGTTCAAGATGGGGAACACATGTACACCCGGGGTGGATTCATGTCAATGTATGGCAAAACCAATACAATATTGTAAAGTAATTAGTCTCCAATTAAAATTAACAAAATAAATAATAAATAATAAAATGGCTCCTATGTTCAAACATTAGTGAATGCAGTACTTTTACCTGGCACTTAAGCTATTATTAAAATTCCAGGGCATTCTTAACTTGACTCCTTGGAAGCTAAGGGAAATTGTTCCACAAGGAACGCTGCCCTTAAAGGAATCAAAAGCGGTCAAACTTCTGTCATGATACAAAGGGGTATTTCCCCAAATGATAACTTAGAAAAACTGGCTGGAGAAGCCCAACAATTGGTCTCAGAAAAGAAAAAAGACTGGAAATTCAACTCTTGGTTTGATAAAAAGAGAATGCTCTGATTCAGATCAAATAACAACTCAGTCCTACTAGAGATTCCAAAATTTATACTCCTAACCATTGTACATGCATTAGATCATTGGTCTACTGACAAAATTCCGGGTTTCATGAATTAATATTGGTGGGGAAACATTTACAAAGTTGCAAAAAGTGCCTACCTCACTTGCCCCACTAATCCAAAGGACAACCAAGGGAAGCCTGTTTTTACTGCTTCCAAACATTTTAAACTGTCTAACGGACCATGCAAGGTCTGGCAATTGGATTTAATACAACTTTCTCCATCTCAGGGATATAAATATGTTTTGGTTATGGTGTGAATGTCTTCACACTGGACTTAAGCCTTCCCTTGCAGACAGGCTACTGCTTTTTCTGTGGCTGGTCTTTCTGGAAAATATTATCTATTATCGCCTACCTGGGGAAATCCTCCCACAATTCATAACAATCAAGGGACCCATTTTACTGGTCAGATATTTTGATATCTGTGCTGTTTGGCCAGTTTTAAAACACTTTCACTGCATTTAGCATCCTCAGTCCTCTGGTTTAGTCAAATGCACTGCTGCTGCTGCTGCTAAGTCACTTCAGTCGTGTCCGACTCTTTGTGACCCCACAGACGGCAGCCCACCAGGCTCCCCCGTCCCTGGGATTCTCTAGGCAGGAACACTGGAGTGGGTTGCCATTTCCTAATGGAATTATTAAAACTCAATTAGCAAAATTTGTATGGGCCCTCCAAATATGTTGGCCAAAAGCACTGCCACTGATCCTTCTAAATCTTATATCCATCCCTTCTGGAATTCAAACTCTCACCCTTTGAGATAGTCACAGGACACTCAATGCACTTGGCTCCTGCAGGAGACACAGGAGACATGAGATTAAAGAGAATCCTTCTGGAGGTGTCTTTTCCAGTATATGAAATCTCCAGGTTGCAAGGGTGCTTAAGGTCTTCGTCTCCGGAGAGTGCACTGTGAAAACTTTGCTCTAGCAAAACATGGTTATTTTTAATAGAAGCAATTAGGCCTTTGCAACATTGGAATATTTCTCATTTCATCAGCTGCGGGTTAAAAAATGCATGCCATGAAACTCCAGGCAACAGACTCTTGGATTCATATGACACAAGGAGAGAAAGCAGCACACCCTGAGTGGACCTGCACATCATCTGGTGACCTGACAGTAAATAGCTCCCAGAATTGAAGCAGACATCTGATGGAACAGCTTTCCCAAGATAGATCAGGATCGTCAGAAGTTTGTCTGCCAAATCTTTCATATGATCTCCAATGTTTATGATCTTGATGATATATGGACTTTAGATACTAATAAAAAGAGGCCTGAGAGTTGTCCCTTCTACCCTTCCTTGTTACTCAAATGTGACCTCAATAGGCTTCCAGTGTGTATGCTTTCCCTCCATCATGGAATACCACACCCAGGAAAGGTCGTTTCTGGCACTAAGGGACAAAAAGTCACTGAAACCAGAAAACCCGAGTCTTAACCAGCACTGCTTTCAGAGAAAGATCATCTGGAGAATGTGCTCAGTTGTGTCCGACTCTGTGACCCCATGGGCTATAGCCCACCAGGCTACTCTGTCTGGATTTCCCAAGCAAGAATACTGGAGTGGGTTGCAATTTCCTTCTCCAGGGGATCTTCCAGACCCAGGGATCAAACCCACTTCTCCTGTGTCTCCTGCACTGCAGGCAGATTCCTCACTCGCTGAGCCATCAGGGAAGCCCTTTCAGAGAAAGATCAAGATCAAAAGGAGGAAATGTAAAAATTAATAAACAAAAATCACAATTAGAATAGGAGGTCAGAAAGAGGAGCTCTCACACCCTATGACTACAACAGAGCCCAACAGGAAGACTTCCATTTCTTGCCTGGCAAGAGCTCAGCCAGTGAGAGATTGCTACAACTGAGCCAATGAGCGATTGCCACAACTCAGCCAATAAAAAGCCACTATACTTCAAGCTCTAAATTCCCCCAATAGACTCTTTGGTTTAGTATAGCCCACCCAACTACCTTTCCCCCTCCTTGCTGTGAGGGGTACCTGTGTGTGACTTGCCATGATTGCAGACCCCAAATTGTAATTCTTTGTTGATCCCCAATAAACCCGTTTTTGCTGGAAAAATAACTGGCAGTCTATATGTGGTGCTGCTGCTGCTAAGTCACTTCAGTCATGTCCAACTCTGTGTGACCCCATAGACGGCAGCCCACCAGGTTCCCCCATCTCTGGGGTTTTCCAGGCAAGAGTACTGGAGTGGGTTGCCATTGCCTTCTCCAGTCTATATGTGTTAGATCAATACCATTAATAAAGGGAGAAAACAGGTACAGGGTATAATGTGAACTCTCTACTATCTTTGTAACTTTTCTGTATATCCAAAACTGTTCTTAAAAAAGTTTATTTTAAAGTTGACTTAAAAAGGAGTACAATATGGTTTGTCCAGAAAAGATGGAAAGGTCCGGAGCTGTGGTAGTTTCTCTAGCCCCAGAAAATCTCACTCACACAGCCTGTGAGACCCTTAATACACAGACTCTGAAACTAGACCACCTGGGTTTGAATTCTGGGCATTACCACTTACTAAATGGGTAAATTTGGGCAAATTACTTAACCTTTTTGTGAATGAGTGGTATCAAATGAGTTTAATATGTATAGATTGCTTAAATGAGTGCCGGCACACTGTAAGTTCTATGTAGATACTTTGCAAACTTAAAAACGTGATGACTAAAAATTCATTTAGTAATTAGCTATATAATCAGACAAGGTAGGGAGATATGAGTTTGGTTGCTATAAACCAAGCAGTGGTTACCATGGATATGTCTGAACATTGACAGCCATTGTTAGGACATTGCATTACCTTTCATAAGGGGGCAACTGAGCTGTGTTACTCTGGCAAGAAGGCTAGAAGGTGCAACACATCTTCCTATTACTCTACCCATTTTAAGTCTTTCTCTCAAAAAGAACCAACTTCTAATCAGATGCATAATTAACCACCTCAAGGTAAGCAAAATATATCATTATCTCCATTCTGTAGATAAGAATTCTGAAAATGGTAGGTTTAATTTAGGTGATTTCATGCTAGAGTACCCAGGAGAGGTGCTGGAAGTGAAAGGAGCTGATAATCCCTGGTCCAATTATTTTCCTTCTTGGTTATCCTACTTATCCTTCTTTAAGATATGTTCTTAAGGAAGAATCTGGACCTTTCTTAGTGGTACTAACAAATACAGACTGTCTGAGATCAAGCTAGGAAGCTCTGCAATTATCAGGAAATAGACATGAAGCTGCTACTTCCTGTCTTAAAGGGAGATGGCTACCATGGAACCCAGACAATCAGACACTGGCATTTCAGGCTACTGAAATGAGCATTTCAGGCTTCATGAGCAAAGCTGGAATAAGGCTGGTTTTGATCACAGGCCACATATCAGGTTTTCCTTTGGAAGGGCATAAGCTAGACCTATTTTCCAGGAGGTCCTTATGGGAATCTGAATGATTTCCTAGGGAATGAACAATGCTCTAAGAAATGCTATGAAATGTGAATCTCTATTTGGGGATAGCAGTTCTCTAAAACAGTGGGTGATTCTGCAGAATCCTGCTAAGTTATCCATTGATAAGCAGACACATACTCACCACATAATCATTAGAGAGCTAACCAAAGCCCATCTGAGTATCAGTCTAAATACTTTGGTAACCCAACCAGAGCTTCCCCGAGCTCTGGGCCCCATACATAGTCATTAAGAAAATATAAATCAAAACCACAATCATTAGGTTAGCCAAAAGGTTTATTTGGGTTTTTCTTATGATCTCATGGACTTTTTGACCAGCCCAATAGACAACACTTCACACCACTAACATGGCTATAAACAAAAAGACAATGAGAGTTGATGAGGATGTGGAGAAATTGGAACCATCCTGAACTGCTGGTAGGAATGTAAAATATAGAAACAATCTGGCACTTCCTGAAAATGTTAAACACAAAGTTATCATATGACCCAGCAATTACACTCCTAGGTATGTACTCAAGAGAACTGAAACCATATGTCCATACAAAACTTATACAGTCCTACACATATATATAGAGCAGGGTTATTCATAAGAGTCAAAAAGTAGAAACAATCCAAACATCTTATCAATTGATGAATGGATAAACAAAATGTGGTATATCCATACAATGGAATGTTATTTAGCCATAGAAGGGAATGACATATTAATACATGCTACAACATGGATTAACCTTGAAGCAATTATCTAAATTACCCTTTTTACTTAGGCAACACATTTCTCCACCCCATCCCCAATTCCAAGGTTGAATAAAGATATTCCTAACAGGGATGAACTATGGCTGAAGGGATAGGCCACACCTATCCACACACGATGCCATCATACCTGTGTAGGTTGCTTTAATAAGAAATCACTGTTTTGCCACTTGAGTTCATGAAAATCGGTTCCCCCCCACCCCACCCATGACATAAACAAGGTTGGACAGAATGAAATAATGGACTTTTGACAGTCCCAGTCTGTTTATCAGTTTCTGCATATTCATAAGCTAATTTAGGTTCAGAGTTAACCATGGGGCTGATTTCTTGTTTCCATTAATATTAAAGAACTAAGGTGAATCATGTTCCGGCTTCTGACCTCCTGCTGGTCCCGTCTAAAGACAACTGAAGAGACCCAAAGGTAATACTGTAATTACTTCCTTAGACCTGTGCCACCATTTCCTCCAGTGTACCTGCCCATAGTCCCTCACAGGACAAATCCTTATGATATATATTATTAGGGGGCATGACTAAGTAATGTCTACAAGATTAGGGGAAGGGTTGGGGGAGGATGGCCAGTTCTACAAGGCAAGTGAATCAGGGAAGCAAAGTGTCCTTGGAGGCTTTGGGGAGTAGTTCCCACTCCACCTTCTACCACCTTTATGACTGCATTGGGACTACTGCAGGCAGAGCCCCAAACACCAAGAGTATAATTCTTTCTTTAGCCTAAGAACTAACAGTACTTTTAAGGCTTTGACTCATTTTTATTTTCCATTTCTAGACATGTAGCCATCATCATCATTGGACTGGACAACTCAGGCAAAACTGTTCTTGTGGAGGCGTTCCAGAGACGTAAGGAACTGAGAGCATTAGATACTAGTTTAGGTCTCCGCTGGGTCCCAGTGACCAATGAAATATCATTCCTTCCTACCCTTACTTCATGACACTCAAGTTACCTCATTTGAAGGTAAACACTTCCAAACACACACAAACAAGACACATACACAGACACACATACACTCCTCTCCACAGGTGTTATCAGCCTATTTATGTAATGTCTGTTACCTGCTCCCTTTACAAGATATCCTAATTGAAGGTCTTTTCATAGTGTCAGTATGAATGAACTGCGACTATGCAAAGCACTGCAGTTGATTAGGAAGGATAGCAAGTTTGAAACAGTGTCTAATTTCAGAGCTCAATTAAAGTGGAATTTGGTCTAGATAAGAGACAAGTGTGGGATGATGAAGAAGTTTAATAGCGTGAAACTCTTTGTGACAGTTCATATAGAGGGTTGGAGCTTGAGAAATGGTGTCAGTTCAGAGACATGCAAGTTTAACACCAAATCTCCAGTTTAATACCTTGACATTTCAGCCAGTGGTTCCACCTTATAGGCAGAAAACTTGATTCTGCCTCTCCCAATTCTCTGATTGGCAGAAATGATTAAAAAATAAAAAAGGTAAGCAGCAGCGAGAAAATCAAGGAGCCAAGATAAATCACAAGGTTACTGATAAAGGGAATAATTTTTAGAGTCCAACTCAGCACCACCCCTAGATTCCCATCCAGTCTGGGTGGGGCCTGGGAATATATATTTTAAGAACACCCCAGGCCTTTCTAATAGCCATCTTTGGGAAGCACTCAACTGTAATTAGCCTTATGCTATTTTGCCTATGAGAATATTATGTGCTTTCCATTCTAATTCCTAGATGATAGAGCTTGCAGTCTAATTTGTTACTGTTTAACTTGCCTTGTGCTTGATTAATAACTTGGGGCTGATTCATAAACTTCATTCACAGAGACGTTTTTATGGCTAAGAAACAAATTTCCACTGATGTCACATTCTGAAGAATTATCTCAGGCCACTTCTGTCCATGTAGGACTTCCAAAGACTAGTAGACTCCTCTGTACCCAAAATGCAATAGCTTGCCCCCTATAAGCTCCTGCAAATGTTTATAATTGCTGAAAACAGATGATAGCCTGGGGAGGAAGTTCCAATCTATAAGCAGTAACTTGTGTAAACATTTGAAGACACTAGCTATAAAATATTTTGGGACATAAGCCATTATTATCAACAACATCATTCACTATAACTATTTTGTCTGACATGGTCATATGGGGCAAGGGATCCAAGCGTGAGCACCAGCAGTGCTATATATGAGGGTGTTTAAAGCAGTTTCAAACCCAGCTATATATTTCGAACTTTAAAAGAAAATGCTGTCTGAGCCCCACCCCACATCTCTCTCTTTCAAAGAATGAGGCCTAGTGTCATAGGTTTTAAGAGCTCCAAAGGTGATCTTGGTGCATAGTGGGTACTGAGAGCCAAAAATCAGAATCACACCAACTCACGGGACCTGAAGGTTCAGATATTTGGGCCTGGAGAAGGCCCAGGGAATCAAAAATCTTAAGTGTACCAGATAATGCTGAGACACAACAGGCATAAATTCTTCTGCTCTTTAAGGCAGTGAGTCTCAAAATGTAAAGTGAGAAGAATCACCTAGGGATTTTGTTAAACACAGGAGTTTGCTAAACATACAGATGCTTGTGTCCCAAGTATATGGATTCTTATTCATTTGGCACAGGATAGGACTTAACCATCACCCCCATGTAATTCTAAAGTAGATGATCCCCAAACTATGCTTTATGTAACATTCTGCTAGGGATATAGACATGGATTTGACTCAGTACCTGTCCTCAGAGTGTTTATAAATTAATAGAGGAAATAAGAGAAATGTAAATTGTCAGAGAGCAACTTCTGATGGTTTCTAGGGTTTGCCAAGAATAGATTGAATTATTGGAGAATTAGTAAGGTTGCAAATAAAAAGAAATAACAGGGAAAAAACATAAAGCTTGCTTTGATATAGAAAACACGATTTAAAAATTACCTTTAGAGTTTTAACCTATTCAATTATTTTTAAGTAGTCTAATATAGACATAACAAATAACAAAATTGTGAATGAAAATTGTATGTTCTGTGAAAGCTATAATTAAATCATTGACTAACATAAAATCAGAAGAGGACATTATGAGATGATAGTCAAATGTAATAATATGTACATATACACACATATAGAGGCATATTATGTATACACATAAATGTGTGTATAGTCATACATTTCCAAAGATCTGAAAGCATCCTGTTAACTTCTCAGCTAAGCAACTTATTCTGGCAATCATATAGAAAATGTCCCATGTAAATTTGAAACTAGAAATAAGAAATTAGAACTCCCAGGTATGAGTATACAGAATCTGTAAAATCATCTTGCTACTAATGTGGGCAGAGAGCTAAGCCAGGCTGTCAGTTTAATAGACTGGAATGTGTCTACAGAAATGCTGAACTGCATTTCTCTGGGGGCTGAGTGAGAGGTGGAATGCCCTGTGGACTGTATGGTCTGGCCATAGCCTTGAAAGGGCAAAGGTGCCTGAGTTTGGCACGGTTTCTAGGAGATATGAGAGAAAGAGGACTTCATACTCTCCTCCACAGTAACAGGCCCCATAAACACTTACTGAACACCTACTATGTGTAAGGGAATGCACAGCCCCTCTCTCACAGAGCTTATATTTTCACTGGGGAGGCAAGATATGCACAGAATGAGGTGAAGGACCAGTTTAACACATCATGTGCTTAACTAGAGATCGAAGTGAGAGCTGGGCCAGTCAGCGAGGCTTCCTAAAGAAAGTGGTACTTGAGCTGGGCCTTAAAGAAAGGATAGGAGAGAAGAGCTTCATCTCTGCCAGTTTCTATGCTGACATTGTGAATATATAATAGTAAATACTGAAGGAGTTTCTATCCTGTTGCAGTTTATAACCCAGATAAATAAATCACAGAATTTATAACACTGTAACATGGGCTTTCCTGGTGGCTCAGACGGTAAAGAATCCACCTGCAATGCAGGAGACCTGGGTTCAGTCTCTGAGTTGGGAAGATCCCCTGGAGGACATCATGGCAACACACACCAGTATTCTTGCTTGGGGAATCCCCATGGAAAGAGGAACCTAGCAGGCTACAGTCCATGGGGTCACAAAGAGTCAGACACGACTGAGCGACTAAGCATACATGTGCTGTGGTAGTGGTAAGCCCAGAAGAAAGGCACCTTATCCAGACTTGGGGATGGTAGTGTGAGTTAAGAGAAAATTTTCTAGAAGAAACAAGATCTGAATTGACCTTTTAAAAAGAAAATAGGTGTTAACCAAGCAAAGTAGTGGAAAAGTGTTCTAACCAGTAGGAATAGTATCTTGTGAAGGCCCAGGGCAAGGGAGAGCCTGACATTCATGTGGAATCGGGGATAGGGAGGCACACGAGTCAAGAAGCAGAGGGAGGAAGAGGCTGGGTACCAGAGACCCTGGATACCAGTCAGGGAAGAAATGCATCTGGCAGGTTAGGAGGTAAAAGTTTGTATTCTGTCTTCGGAGCAGCAGGAAGGAAGGTTACTGAGCCAGGATACGGTAATGTGGGCAAAGTGCTGGTTTAGGAAGATGAATCAGAGAGCATGAGCAGGATGGCAGGACACCTCCATAGGATTCCTCAGGGCAGGCTCTAATCAAGGTCCAGATAATCATTTAATAAATTCTTTTTCTCTTCCCCTATGCATAGAACTGCCTAGTAGGAGTAGGATGGACAGTTGTTCAAACTCTGAGCTAACCACACTCCTGGTGGATAATTATGAAGTTTCCATGTATGACCTGAAAGGAGACATGCAGGGCCGTGAAATCTGGCCAAACTACTATGCTCAGGCACATGGGCTTGTTTTTGTCCTGGATTCCAGCGACTTGGAGCGCATGCAGGAAGTGAAGGTCATCTTACCCAGCCTGCTGTCTGATGAAAGAGTGGCTGGGAAACCCATCCTACTGTAAGACTCTACCTTTGTGTCCAATTTCCCCTTCCCATTCTAAGCCTTTAGAAGAGAAGTAGACAGAGGAAGGGCTAGGTGGCCCGTCTGTCACATCCAATTAGACTGCCTCTCCTCTTTGGCTGAGGTGTACTGGCCCAGTCCTCTGTGGGCTGTTTTCAAGAGCCACTTTCTACCAGACACTGCCATGGGGGAACCTGTTACCTAACTGTGCAAAGGTAATTTTGAAGGCAAGCATCAAAAGGAAATGCACACACCCTCCTCACCCATCCGTCGACTCTTCCTGAAGACTGCCTCCCTACATTTGCTTCCCTTTACTGGCTTCAGTCTCTGACCCTGAGATGAAGGCAGAAAACTCCTGTGTTGTATATTCAATGCCAGTGGCCTGCTCCCTTGGCAGACTGCCCGAGACTTATGCCACTACCTCTTATTCCAGGGTGATATTTCAGGTGGCCTGTCAATCCTCCCCACCCCTTTTTAGCCTTTTTTATTCCTTGTTAGCACCCCCAGCCCAAGCATGAACAGAGTTTAAGGGAGGGTATAAAAGCTCCAAATTTGGTCGTATCCCAGTTAGAAATTCTAATTAAAGTTTGATGGTGTAGTGTAGAAGTGAGAAATGAGGCTTGGGGATTATCTCAGATTCAAATTACTTATGCTAGTCTTTCCTCCATTGAGAGCTGGCTAGAACAATGTCTGGCTCACCTTACTGGGTGTGGCTTAAAAGCTAGTCCCTGGATATGGAGCAGCTGTACCAGAATTGGATATCCCCCTCTTTCCTTTCTTTTCTTGCCCTTGGTCTCTATCTCAGTTCCACTCATCCTCTCTTCTTCCCTCAAAATCTTCCAATACCTGGTTTTAGCATGGCCAACAAGCAGGATAAGACGGATGCCCTGACGCCTGGTGATATCATTGAATATCTGCTGCTGGAGAGACTAATGAATGAGAACAAGTCTCCGTGCCGAGTGGTAAGTGTCCAGCCCTCCCTTCCCTTGTCCTCGCAACCAAGGCCTTCCACAGCCCATAATCAGTCTCCTATGCCAGATCTCAGGCAAAGCCTCTCCCTGACACAAGTATGGTAATAATTTCTGACTCAACGGTGATAATAAGTGCCACTCACAACACTTTTGCATCTGTTTTCTCATTAGCTGCAAAACAGCTCTTTAAAGCTAGAAGTTTCAGTAGCCTCATTTTATGGTTAAGAAAGCCAAGGCTCAGAGACTCTGTGTGCCTCGTCTGAGGTTATATATCCAAGACATGACACTTGATTAAAGGACCTAGCTTTTGTACCTTTCATTTACCTTCTCAGGAGTAAAAGAGCCTCTATAGGTACAGCAGAGCTTCTGTGTACCTGTGTGCTGAGGGTGATTGAGACTATGGGCCCCAGAGGTCCAAAGCTCCTGGGCTGGAGTCTTCTCTTTTTATCACAGGAACCTTGTTCAGTCATCAAAGACCTCCAAAGAAGGAGCCATCAACCTATAACTGATGGCCTGCACTGGCTGTTATCTGCCATTGGGGAGAAATATGAAGAGCTGTGTACTCGCCAACAGCCACTGCCATTAACCATTGCAGCCTCCAGTGGCACTAGAGAATTTGAGGAAAGATCCCCAGCAGACAGGTACCGAGCTGCCTTTGTTAGGTGTACTGGTAAGAATAGATGAGGGAGTTAATCTTCAACATAAGCAGGGAGTTCTGGGAGGAGCATGAATTCTGTGAGGTGCTGAGAAAGTCTCTCAAGATCAGTTGGCCCAAATGGGGTGAAGGCAGTGACCACAAACATCCCAACACTGTTAGGTACATCCTCCCCTAGGCACAATTTGAGTGGGATGAGTTAAATCATCAGTAGTAGAGTTTCTCCAAAACAGGGTTTCTATTCTCTGGTTTGTTACACAGAAGAGAAAAGGAACACAAGCCCCTTAAGGAGCTTATTGGCGATATTCTATGGATAAGTATCCCGGAGCTGGTCCACATTCTCCGCTTCCCATTCTCTGATCACTCCAATAATATAGCAAGGTGGGAGAGAACAGGAATATAGAAAAGAAGAAGAAAAAGAAACAGGAGGTGATTAAGGTTTTGAGGAATAAAAAGACTAACTGTCCTCTTCCTCTGTTGTTCCTCTAATTGTCCAAAGACACATGGCAGGGATGGGGGGATAGTTGAGTTTTATTAAGGAGCTTGCATCTGTTTTCACTATGGCTTTATCCTCTCTATCTTCTCCAGCTTTGCTACCCAGATGGGAATGTCCAAAGAAAATAGACAGCATGTAAGACAACACTCAAAGAAACCTAAGCCTCTGAAGTCAATCCTGCTAGTAAGTGGCTGATTAAATGTTATTGCCTCAGGGACCAATCTCTGAACTCTTTGGGCACCAGTTGACTTTCTCCTCCATCTTCCTGCTATACAGAAAGAAGGTGCAAGACTAAGACCCAAGAAGAACGTATCAGTAACCTTTGCTTTAGATGAATCCATGGAGGAAGGTGAATATTCTGGGGCAAATGGATCTCATAACACTGCTGGAGCTCGTATCACCACTGGAGCTCATAACACCCCCGAGCTTCCCCATGCTCCAAGTGATGACTTTCAGCCCCCAGCCCCATATACTGAGGACAATCTTTGTAAAGGTAAGGCTGGATCATTGATTAGTTAGGGTAGAAAAGATATAAAGGCCTTTCCTCACAATTTAAAGTAAGGAGTTTTGAGCCCAAAACTCATTTTTCATGCTATGGTTGGTGATTAGGAGAGAAGCAGATGAAGTGCTTGGAGGGTACCATTTGGCAGCCCAGTACAATGCTCCAAGATCTTTGTTTGGATGGCTGTAGGGTTATCTTAAAGGTTGATTTCCAGTGGTAGAAGTACAAATTGGTACAATCTTTAGAGAGAGTAGTTTGGTTGTCTGTCTCCCTCCTACTCTCCATCTCTCTATATATATGTGTGTGTGCGCACGCATGTGCATGTGTGTACATGTGCACGTGCTCAGTTATGTCCAACTGTTTGCAACCCCATGGACTGTAGCCTGCAAGGCTCCTCTGTCTATGGGATTTCCCAGGCAAGAATACTGGCGTGGGTGGCCATTTCCTACTCCAGGGGATTTTCCTGACCCAAGGATTAAACCTGTGTCTCTTGTGCCTTATATATATATATATGAGATATATATAAGATATATATGATATATATCTGAGATATATATAAGATAGATAGATAGATATATCTTGGAGAAGGAAATGGCAACCCATCTAGTATCTGTGCCTGGGAAATTCCATGGACAAAGGAGCCTAGTGGGCTACAGTCCATGGGATTGCAAAAGAGTGGGACATAACTTAGCAACTGAACATCAGGAACAGCATATATATATATATATATATATATATATATATATATATATAGAGAGAGAGAGAGAGAGAGAGAGAGAGAGAGAACTTTAAAACTGTGGAAACCATATGAGCCAATTATTTTATGTCTTGAATTGTAGCCAAAGATAATTACACAAGTACACAAGAATGCTCATAGTTGTTCAATCCCAGCATTGCGCATAACAGCTAAAAGCTGCAAACAAGCTAAAGGTCTAACAATGGTGAATGGCTAAATAAATTATGATGCACCAATACAATGGAATACTATGCAGACCTTAAAAGGGCTAATATTGACATATTGACTGGCATGGAAAGTTTTCCACAACCCAATGTTTTGTTTGAGAAAATAGAAAGTCAGAGCACAGCATGTACAGCATAATGTATATATGTGCATAGACTATCTGGAGGGAAATCACCAAACATGAGCAGTGGTGTTCTCTAAGGGTAAGATTCTAGGTGATTTTTAGAAGAGCCAAAGTACCTTTCTTAGGATTTTTGTATTATCAGAAATTTTTTAATAATCATATATGATTTCTCCCAATACACTAAAGGCACTAAAAAAAGAAAGCTGTGAGGATTTAGAGACCCATTGTTGTTAATGGCTACTCCATCTCAAATGATCCTTGGCCCCAGTTTCCATGACGGTAAACTGTCGATTTTATAATGTCTCCTTTGCTCTCTAAAGAATCTGGCCCTTCAAGCTACCTCAGAGCCTTGGGTTGTTACACCTACACAGAGGGGCCTGGACAGGAACACTGAGGACAGAGGCGCTGCTCTGGGAAGGAGGATGAGAGTTGAGAGGCAGGAATCCAGCAGAAGAGTGGAAGAAGTGTCTTTCTAGATGTCTGATTCTACTCCTAAGTCTCTGTCCAAAATTGAAACCCATTTTTCATTTCTGTAACCTCAGAGCCAAGGGCAAAAAGGAGAATGGACACTTGTGACTCAGAGGAGATGTTACTGGACAGTCCCTGATGAAGCCTTTAGAGCCTGTGGTTAGTATTCCTTAGGTGAAGGGAAGAGAGCAAGAGGGAGAGCAAGTATGAGGTCAGGGCAGAGGGGGACACCTGGTGGGATGCAATCTACACCCCTTGTAAAATAGGCAACACCCTCCTCACCTGGAAGGGCAGGAAGCCTGGTGCCTAGCTTTGCTTGCAGTGACTGTCTGTTTTCTTTGTCTTTTAGCAGACTTTTAACAGAGAGCTAAAGAAAAAAATGAAGGAACGTCAAAAGAAACATCTCGTATCCCTCCTTTAGTAAATGGGTTAATCTGCAGAACCATTAAGATTTTTCAGTTTTCAAATTTCTGTCTGTTAATACCTCTGTAGTCCCCCTATAATTCCACCTACTCTAATATAATATCCCTTAGAACCATTGTGCCCGTACATCAAGCTTCGAGCCATCAAATGAATCTTGTCCCCACCAAGAGGCTCAAAAATAGTTAAGGGGAATGAATAGTTTGAAATAGTTTAAGAATGAAGACAACCTTGGCAAAGAAGATCTTTTGTACCCAGATGCTCCTGATGAAGTCTGTGAGCAACATATCAAGGGTAACCAACTGCAATTGAGTCTTAGAAGTACAGGGTCAGTTTAGAACTACATTTTCTCCCCTTATGTTCTTGGGTGGAAGGGGAATGGCATAAATAAATTATTCTGCTGAGGATTATGCTCTACGGAATCATTTTTAGTCACGGCCTCCGAAAACAACTCGGTTTTAAATTCCCAGCCACTGTCTGTGAAGTCTGGCAACAATTCTTTTGCTGTCCCTTCAGGAATAGCAACTGATGTCTCTCCTAACATTTAGGTTAGGTGTACAAAAACTGTATGAGCTTAAAAACATTCAACTGTCCATCCCAGAGAGGGCAGTGTTAGTGGTGGGAATCATTATTCACTATGATTACAGCTGCTACTTTCACCATCAGTACCACAGCCCCCGTTTCCTGAGTGCCTTCTGGTTGTCAGACACAGCACTAAGCTCTTCACGTTCATTATTTTATTCACAAAAACCCATGGGTAGGCAGTGTATTTGTTTTTGTTTTACAGATGAAGAAATTAAGGGGCAGAGAAAAATAACTTATCTAAGGTCCCAGAGCCTGTAAGATGCAGAACAATGAACCAAATCCAGATCTGACTCTAAAGCTACTTTAGGCCAGAAAGATCTTCTTATGCTTTTCTCAAACTTTACCCAGAAGAGAAAGCTATATCCAGGGAAAATGCTGAAGTTTCATCATGCCCATGTTAGAAGAATTAGGTTGACTGCAGTGAGCACACTGATGGTGGCAGACCCAGGTGAGCGAGCACTTCCATCCTGCCAGACACCAGGCCAAGTGGTTCACGTACATTACTGCCTTTCATCTTCCCAAGCCTTTGAGGTCAGTTCTACTACCATCATCTTACAGAGGCAGAAACTGATGTTTAAAGAGGTCAAACAATTTGTCCCAAGGCACCCATTAGGAAATGGCAGAACTGCTCTTCAGACTAAACCAAGTTCCAACTCCATAACTCATGGTCTTAACTCCTACCCTATATGGTCTCACCAGGAAGTATAAACCAACTAGCCTACAATTGTTTCTGAGAGAGAGAAACCTGGCACATAATAAGCATCAGTCTCACAACCTCATCTGGAGGGCCAGACACTGTCTAAGGCTGTAGCATTTGCTATTATGCATTGCATATGGCCTTATGTCCAAGGGGACCACCTCAGACACTTTGTGGGTCTTTGACAGGATTCTAAGATTCAGCTTATTAGTCATGGCGCTAGAAGCAATCTTAAAGAACCTCTAGTCCAATCCCAATTGTTATACAGATTAGGCATTTGGTACAGAGAGTTTAAGTGACTTGCTGAAGACTGTAGAGCTGATCACTGATAGACATGCTCCTAAAATCCAGATCTCCTGTGTGCCTGAGCCAGTGTGTTATCTTCTCTGCCCCAATATACCACACCCTCTCTGAGTCTTCTCTGGACACTCTTGACCCACCTGTACTTGTGCTTGCATAATTGCTAAGTTGCTTCAGTCATGTCCGACTCTGTGCAACCCTATGGACTGTAGCCCACCAGGCTCCTCTGTCCATGGTATTCTCTGGGGAAGAATACTGGAGTTGGTTACCATGCCGTCCTCCAGGGGATCTTCCCAACCCAGGTACTGAAACCACATCTCTTCCATCTCCTGCACTGGAAGGTGGGTTCTTTACCACTAGCACCACCTGGGAAGCCCATCTTGACCCCACCTACATTCCAATTTCTCCAGTAAATATCACTGGAAAATTCTGCTGACAATCATTCCAACCCAGGGATGTAGCAAATGTCTCTACTGAAGAGGAGTTTATCATACAGGAAACTATAATTCAACAAACCAAGGTTCTTCACTCATGTTGCTCATTACAGCATTATGTCTGAAGTAGGCATACTTTCTCAGCCAAGAGGGGAAGAAAGAGTATGGCTCAAAGGGATTAGGAGTGCTATCTATGAATATGAGCAGGGTGGAGAATTTAGGTTGAAACAACCTCTGACAAAACTGAATTTCAGTATATTGGCATACTTTCCTTTCTACAATATACGTGTTCCTGGGTGTCAACCAAATTTTCCTACAGAAAGTCTATTAATCAAAAATATTTAAAGAATATCCCCTCAATACAGCCAGGAAAACCTTATTTATTTTGAGTGAATAATTTGGTTGCTGCAGGGTGTTGCCATACTTTCCAAATCCCTTATCAAGCTGGATGACCTGGCAATTACCCCCAGTGAAGACAAGAAGAAGAGCACATACCTCACAGGCTTGTTTTGAGGATCAAAAGGACAAGCCAGAGCCAAAATGCTAGGCAGGGTGCCTGGCACAGAATAAGTAGCTCATGAAATGTTACCTACTATTATTGTGATTAGGGGAGGATCTTAGATCATCAGATAGCTATACTTCCATACTGGGAGAAGTATCCTCTTTTCTGCAAAGAATAACCCAAGGAGCTTCCCTGGTGGTTCAGACAGTAAAGAATCCACAAGACCCGGGTTTGATCCCTGGGTTGGGAAGAACTCCTGAAGAAGGGCATGGCAAGCCACTCCAGCATTCTTGCCTGGAGAATGCCCATGAACAGAGAAGCCTGATGGGCAACAGTCCATGGGGTCACAAAGAGTCAGACATGACTGAGGACTAAGTATATAACACAGCACAGGGTGACTATAACCACTGCCAACCACCACTTCCCAGAGCCTCTTTGAAAATCCTAAAATCTGCCCCCAAAAAGGTCTTACAAATCTGTCTCAGTGTGGCAGCCCAAGGACCAAGATTAATGAGAGCTTCTTGAGCCTTGGGGGCAAATTTTCTTTCAGGCAACTGGTTGCCTTGGAGTTTCTCTCCTTTCATTGTCAAGGTCTTGGCCTGCCTCCTCCAGGACTTTTAAAGTCCAGCTCCTGTCAGAGATTCTTCAAATATATGACCCTGGCTCATCATTCAATGAGCCCTATGTGGCTCTGGGTACTTGTCCATTTCGTCTTGCAAAAAGGCCTGGGCTTTTGGATTAGAGAATTCCATGTGTATAGGCAGAGATGCTGTGTTCTGAATGGTTTTTATTCCTGAAATCTTGTCACCACTCTTCATATACTGTTACTACCCATCCTAGTGTGCAATCAGTAGGGCTGGTATCCAGTATGATCTGTAGAACATGGGTCAGAGAGTCAGTACACTGTTAAGAGTTAAGGAAGAACTGTGGTGATTTAGGATTGGATATGGAAACCAAGAACAGGTAACCTAGTCACAAATTCCCTGGAAATTTGAGCTTCTGGTGCTTGAACCATCCCAGTTGTGTTTCAAATATCACTCTTTCCTCCTAGTACCCTATTAAAACCACTCATCTTCAAGGCAGTTGCAACTGGCAAGACTTAAATACACCACTCAGGAGAATTCTGCCAACTAGCATTCTTAACTATAAAACACCATTGGCTATGGGTGGGGTAGGGCTCAAGTCGGGATTCACTGCTTTGTCATTCACCCCTGCAAACTCTTCATTGGATAGCCCAAACTTGGATTTCTTACAGGAAAGGGTGTAGAGAATAGGTGTTCTATCGTCCACCATCCCAACATCCCACTTCATTTTCACAGTGCGCCTAAAAGAACTACAGCTATGGCACCTCTGACCCATGCCTAATCCTTTAACTATAATAATCCATCCTCCCACTCCCCTGGCTTTTTCTCTTATATCAAGCTCTATGGGAAACACAGGTGGAGTTATTATCCCAAGCGAGAGAGAAAGCAGCAGAAACTTCCTGCTGTTGGAAGGGAGACCGTATCAGCTGAGGGTTGCGGGAAGCAGGGGGTTTGTACTTCCACTCCAGTGCTCCTGGAGTTCCTGGCTCAGGTCCCAGGAGCCCAGGAGGCTCTGCTGTCAGGTGGTGGGTAAAGCGATGTTAACGACGCTCTCAAACTGTGCTGGTGATGATGACTCAAGAATCCCACGCAATCCCACGCTCCTGCTAGTCATCAATTCCAGGAATTAAAATAGACCTCTGGTGCTAAGAGACACCAGGCCTTTTATATCTGCTCAAAAAAAATGAGCCCAGCCTTAAGGACTATCCTGCTATTTGATACAATGGAATATTACACAGCCATTAAAGATGTCAATTATGCGCACTGTGCAGGTGGGAACCAGAATGTGAAATAATGTTACACGAAAACAGCACAATAGGAAATAGGTACACATGCTGATCAGAACTATGGAAAACACACATCAAAGAACTCATCCCTAAAGCACCAAAGAGAATGAAGAGCACCACAGTCCTTTGAGTTTCCACCCCTACCCCCAACAACACCTTGTATACACTTTTTAAAATTGTTGTGTTGGTCATGCTAGGTTACTAAGGCATCTGCCTTTTAAGTGACACAGGAGTTAACTCTGCAGTTTATTTGATTCAGGGAATAAATAAGAATTGAATGCTAAGGGGGCTGATGCTTTAAAATGGGCTTCCCAGGTGGCACAGTGGTAAACAACCTGCCTGCCAGTGCAGAAAACAAAAAGAGACACGGGTTTGATCCCAGGGTTGGGAAGATCCCCTGGAGTAGGAAATGGCAATCCACTCCGGTATTCTTGGCTGGGAAATTCCACAGACAGAGGAGCCTGCTGGGCTACAGTCCATGAAGTTGCAAAGAGTCGGACGTGACTGAGTGACTGAACACATGTACACCATTTCAGGTTTAGCACTCCAATGAAAAATTCCTTCAAAACACCTAGTCCACCAAGCTCCAATGTGGGAGTTTAGGAAACATGTGTTTGGACCTCTTTTAAGTGGGATTGTTGTGTTTTGAACTAAGCTAGCTTATAAGGCGGAGAAGGCAATGGCAAGCCACTCCAGTACTCTTGCCTAGAAAATCCCATGGATGGAAGAGCCTGGTAGGCTGCAGTCCGTGGGGTCGCTAAGGGTCGGACACGACTGAGTGACTTCACTTTCACTTTTCACTTTCACATATTGGAGAAGGAAATGGCAACCCACTTCAGTGTTCTTGCCTGGAGAATCCCAGGGACGGGGGAGCCTGGTGGGCTTCCGTCTATGGGGTCACACAGAGTCGGACACAACTGAAGTGACTTAGCAGCAGTAGCAGCAGCAGCTTATAAGGAGAGAAAGGAACTATTTTTGGATAGGCTTCCAGAAATCCCTTATTGAAGAAGAATTGCTAAATGCTTTCCCCCAGCCCCATCCTTGTCTCCGGTAGTGCTTATTACACTTAGCCAAACATCCAGCACATATATGGGTGTCTGGGTAAGCACTATTCTATTCTCTTTCTGGAGCCCTGGCCTCAAGCCCTGCCCAGACTTGGTTTTTTTTTTAAGAATTAGCTTTCAATCAGTACATCTAGTTTTTTAAAAGACTATGTGTAGTCTTTTCTTTATTAAAAAAAAAAAAACTTTATATTCTGAAATTTTAGATTTATGGAAGATTTGTAAATATAGTACAAAGAGTTCCCATATACCCCTCACCCAACTTCCCCTAACGTTAAGATGCATATAACTCTGGCAGATTGATCAAAACTATGATATTAACATTAGCACAATACTATTTATTAAACTATAGACTTAATTCAGATTTCACCAGTTTTTCCAATAATGACCTTCTTCTGTGCAGGGTCTAATCCAGGATCCTATGCAGTGATTATAGTAGTTAAAAACAAACAAACAAACCTAGAAACGATTCTCCTTTTAGGAGGTGGAACAGGTAAGACAATAAGTGTCTGGCCAATTTATGATCCTGAGCTATTCTACTCATGAGGGAACTCTATCACTTCTGTACCTAAGCTCTGAATTTGCAACACCTCTCATCATGGTTATTTTCAGAAAACATGTCTTACATCAGCACTTCTCACAGTAGTACAAAGGGAACTGACAAGTGGGTTATTTTAGCAACCAATATTATGAGGGTGACAAAATGAGCGGGATGGCCTTATCTGTTTCCTATGCGTCATTTTTCTTCAAACTGTATTTAAACGTCTAACTAGAAGCTATAATATTTGACTGTAACATAAATGCTGAGAAACACCCACACCAGCACAGAAGGGACTCACTCCAATGTGTGTTTGGTTTTGTTTGCCTGAAATGAAGTATTGAAATCTTACAGAAACCAAATGAACAGGTTATTTTGACTCTTTGTTAATCTCAAGAGAGGAAAGGGAAATGAGGCTATGATATCCATTTATTCCTTCAATGAATAAATGGATTATTAAGAATAATTCCCCCCTTAATCCATGCAAACCAGGTGCCAGGCAGTTTGCAAACTGCTTCACACATATTGTTTCACTGAATAAATCACAACAATCTCATGAAGTAAGTACCATTACCATTCTTTTACAGATAGAGGGGCAGGGAACAGAGGTTAAGTAACTCACCCAAAGTCACACAGCATGTTAAAGTGATGGAGCCAGAATTCAAGACTAGGTCAGCCTGATTCACAGCTGGTCATCTTGGCCAGGATGCTGTATCGTTGCTCTGACACCTGCTACATTTCATACACTGGCTCGGATGCTGGACAGAAATACAACAGTGAACAGTCCGTTTCCCTCAAATCTTACTCTAGTTTAAGGAGAGAGACCCTTAAATAGCTAAATAACAGCCCTCTCTTCTCCTTATGTATTCCTTGGATTCGTTGCAAAGTGAGCAGTAAATGCAAACAGTGAATCCCAACACCTTTATATATTTAAATTCCCTCCTTGTACCCTGAGGATCTCTGACAGAAATGAACTAGAGGATATTGACATATTCTTCCATTTTGTGGCTCTGGGCTAGGTGTCAGCATCCCTCCCCACCCACTTTGTCTCCTTTGATGAATAATATATATGCAAATACATATAACGATGAAATCAAATCAGCTGATGGAAATTTTTAAGTCTGGTACATAATAATTATACTCCATTTCAACTGTCCTTTGCACTTGCATTAATTGGTGAGCTCTAAGGGAGCTTCAATTGGTTCATGACTGTACTTTATGGCATGCCATTTTGAAATATATTTCTCAGAAAAATGACAATGATGACCCTGTAAATTATAAACTGGAAATGTGATTTTAAAAGTGAAGGGCTGAAAGTCTTTTTCTTTTTTTTTAATTTTTATTTAATAAATGGTACAAAGCATAATACCAAAAACATTAACAGTTAAAATTTCACCAAATGAAAAAATACTATAGAATACACAGCTGTAAAAAGCTACATTAAGTTATTTTACAACTGCCTCAAGCTGCAAAAAGAAAAAAACCCAATGCCATACCTAAGTTATCCCTCTCTCAAAATAATGCCATTTATGTTATAAACCATGAGCACCCCATCAAAAGACAGGAACTGCTTTTGTTAATTCATATATATATATATATATATATATATATGACTGTATCACTTTGTTATACACCTGAAACAAACACAACACTGTAAATAAAATATAGTACAATATAAAATAAAAATAAGTAACAGACCTTTGGAGCTTTACACAGAGTTAGAGTTCCTATCAGAGGGATAACAGCACCACAGCCGCACTGAATCCTCATGAAGGAGGCACACGAATGACTGGATTACAAGAGTTACAGGAATGAGAGCTGCTCACTTCCCAGAAACTACAGCTCACAGAAAACCAACAAAGGCACAAGGTACAGACCATTTTCTTATGAATGTGTAAAACTCAAGAAAGTCCACATTATTCCTACAACATGTTGAAAGTGCTTCAGAATTCACACAATACTAATTTTCTTTTGGTTCTGGTTAAATTATATATACCAGTTTATAACAAATGGTAAAATCTGTAACTCTGTTCAAAGTTTTAAAAGATTACTTAAGAAAAGTTTCTTGCATTTCTATGCCACCTTTATAGTATATCTGGTTTCTCATTTCTTAATTAGTAAATTCAGTGTGCAGGTTCTATCCCAGGCTAATTTATACACTTCTGGAAGGAACGGCCTCTTAAATCCACAGAGTGTTGAGGTGGGGAGCCCCCAACCACGTCAGATTCGTTTCACATATGATAATATACGTTTCAATCCATTCTCCCAAATCATCCCACCCTCGCCCTCTCCCACAGAGTCCAAAAGACTGCTCCACACATCTGTTAAGTCTTAAATCTCAGCAAACGACAGTCATTCTCTCCTCTCTCCCAACCTCCAAACATCAAATACCCTAACACTGTGGTTTTCAGTGCTGGCTGCATATGGGAATCACTGGGGAAACTTCAAAATTACTAATGCCTGTGTCCATCCCCAGAGATTATAATGATTTAATTATCTGGGGTGTGGCTTAGGTTTTGGTAGTTTTAAAAGATCCCCAGGGGATTTTAATATGCAGACAAATTTGGGAACAATGGCCCTTATCATAACCCTGGCTGCAGACTTTCCAGGTGGCAAAGTCTAGTGGTAAAGAACCCACATACCAATGCAGGTAGACAGAAGAGACACAGGTTCGATTCCTAGGTGGGGAAGATCCCCTGGAGGAGGGCACAGCAACCCATTCCAGTATTCGTGCCTGGAGAATCCCATGGACAGAGGAGCCTGGCAGGCTGCAGTCCATTGGGTCGCACAGTCAGACATGACTGATGCGACTTAGCACACACATGCAATCCTGGTTGCGGGCTTCCTCTGTGGCTCAGCAGTAAAGAATCCATCCGCAATGCAGGAGATGTAAGAGACGCGGGTTCGATCCCTGGGTCTAGAAGATCTCCTGGAGGAGAGCACGGCAACCCATACCAGTACTCTTGCCTGGAGAATCCCATGGACAGAGGATCCTGGTGGGCTACAGTCGGTAGGGTCACAAAGAGTTGGGCACAACTGAAGTAACTTTGAAAGCAATCAGCAAGCAACACTGGCTTCACGTTAGAATCACATTCAGGGAATATTTTAAAAATCCTGATGCTTGGGCCACATCCCAGACAAATTAAATTAGAAGATCTAGGGGTAGTGCCCAAGTCCCAGAAACCAGGATTTTCTGAAAAGCTCCCAGAGGTAGTTCAATGTTCAGCCAAGACTGGGAAGCATGGTTGTGGGTGCAACTTCACACCTGTAATAAAGGCTATCATAAAATTTGCACTCAGAGGTTCAGCAACTCTAAGATGAGCCTAATGAGAAGCCAGTTCTAGATACCAGGTAGGAAGCAGGCTGAGGACAAACCCTTAGAATAACTGTCCTACTTTAATATCAATAAAATGAACTCACCTTTTCTTGCCATGTATGCGAGTCAACTTTAAGGCTTATCTAGGACCACTAGCAACTGATGGTTCTACGCCTGACTCCCTACCACACCTACCAAAATAACTGCAGAGAGAATGAGAAAGGAAGTGCTTTAAAGGGATGAAAACCTTTGCAAAGGACTGCAAACCAGTGCTCAGAGACCCTGCATGGATATAGACAAGGAGAAACCACAAAAGCAAGTTATTTGGCCTACACATTACCCAACTAGTTAGGTATTTAAAAGTTTTTAATTGGAGTATAGTTGATTTACAATGTTGTGTTAGTTTCTGCTACACAACAAAGTGAATCTGTTATACATATACCTCAACTAGTTAGTTTTTATCTGCAACTTGATGTGTATTTTTACTCATCAAGCCAAATGCTGGGCTTGGAGGGGAAAAAAACCCCTAGCACATGAGTCTCATCCTTACCTACACATTAAAGCCATCTGAGGAGGTTTTAAAATAATGATGCTAGGGCCCCACCCAAAGTGAATTAAATCAGAATTTCTGAGGGGATGACACCCAGAAATCTGTTTTAAAATGTCTCCGGGTAGAAAGGTGAGGGAGAGGGATAAATTAGGAGGTTGGGATTAACATATACATACTATATATTTATACTATATGTAAAATAGATAATCAACAAAAACTTACTGTATAGCAGAGGGAACTCTATACTCTGTAATAACCTATATGGGAAAAGATTCTGAAAAAGAATAGACACACACACATATATATATATGTATATGTATATATGGGCTTCCCTTGTGACTCAGCTGGTAAAGAATCTGCCTGCAATGCAGAAGACCTGGGTTTGATCCCTGGGTTGGGAAGACCCCCTGGAGAAGGGAAAGGCAACCCCCTCCAGTATTCTGGCCTGGAGAATTCCATGGACTGTATAGTACATGGGGTCACAGAGTCAGACACAACTGAGCGACTTTCACTTTTTCCTTTCACACAGTGGCTTTAAAAGCCATATTTTTCTGACAAAGAGGCTTCTCTAGAGGTATTTACGGTTGACAAGAATTAGAAACACTAGGTGACCTGATATCACTTTGTAAATCAGACAGTGCTTACTAAGTTACATGTCCTTAGGCTGTTAAGATGCAAAACATAATTTAACTATTTTTAAATTATTAAATTTAATTAAATTAGGCTGTTAAGATTCAAAACATAATTTGCCTATTTTTCTGAAACTCTTCCAAAAAATTGCAGAGAAAGGAACACTTCCAAACTCATTCTACAAGGCCACAAACACCCTGATACCAAAACCAGGCAAAGGCAACATAAAAAAAAGAAAATTACAGGCCAATATCACATAGATGCAAAAATCCTCAACAAAATTTGAGCAAACAGAATTCAACAGCACATTAAAAAGTTCATACAACTTGATCAAGTCGGGTTTATTCCAGGGATGCAAGGATTCTTCAATATACACAAATCAATCAATGCGATACACCATATTAACAAACTGAAAGATAAAAACCATATGATCATCTAAATAGACGCAGAAAAATATTCTGACAAAATTCAGCATCCATTATAATAAAAATGCTTCAAAAAATGGGCATAAAATGAACCTACTTTAACATAGTAAAGGCCATACACGAAAAGCCCACAGTAAATATTATTCTCAATGGTGAAAAACTAAAAGCATTTCCTCTAAGATCAGGGACAAGACCAGTGTCCACTCTCACCACTATTAGTCAACATAGTTTTGGAAGTTATAGTCATGGCAATTAGAGAAGAAAAAGAAATAAAGGGAATCCAGATTGGAAAAGAAGAAGTAAAACTCACCGTTTGCAGATGACATGATACTATACATAGAAAACACAAAAGAAACTATCAGAAAATTACTAGAGCTAATCAGTGAATACAGCAAAATCACGGGATACAAGGTTAATACACAGAAATCACTTGCATTCTTATATACTAACAATGAAAAATCAGAGAGCAAAATTAAGGAATCAATCCCATTCACCATTGCAACAAAAAGAATTAAATATCTAGGAATAAATCTACCTAAGGAGAAAAAAGACCTGTATATGGAAAACTATAAGACACTGTTCAAAGGAATCAAAAGTGACATAAACAGATGGAGAGATATTCCATGTTCCTGGGTAGGAAGAAACAATATTGTGAAAATTACTATACTACCAAATGCAATCTACAAATTCAATGTGAATCCTATTAAACTACCAATGGCATTTTTCACAGAATTAGAACAAAAAATTTCACAATTCATATGGAAACACAAAAGACCCCTAATAGCCAAGCAGTCTTGAGAAAAAAGAATGGAGTTGGACTTCAGGTTATACCACCGGCTACAGTCATCAAGACAGTATGGTACTGGCACAAAAACAGAAATACAGACCAGTGCAACAAGATAGAGAACCCAGAGATAAACCCACACACCTATGGGTACCTGATTTTTTACAAAGGAGGTAAGATTATACAATGTGGCAAAGACAGCCTTTTCAATAAGTGGTTCTGGAAAAACTGTACAGCCACGTGCAAAAGAATGAAATTAGATCACTACCTAACACCATACACAAAGATAAACTCAAAATGGATTAAAGACCTAAATGTAAGACTGGAAACTATTAAACTCTCAGAGGAGAACATAGGCAGAACACTCGATGACAGAAATCAAAGCAAAATCTTCTATGACCCGCCTCCTAGAGTAATAGGAATAAAAACAACAATAAACAAGTGGGACCTAATTAAACTTAAAAGCTTTTGCACAGCAAAGGAAACTACAAACAAGGTGAAAAGACAACCCTTAGAATGGGAGAAAATAATAGCAAATGAAACAACTGACAAAGGATTCATTTCCAAAATATACAAGCAGCTCATACAACTCAATGCCAGAAAAAGAAACAACCCAATCAAAGAGTGGGAAAAGGACAGGAAAAGACATTTCTTCTGAGAAGACATACAGATGGCTAACAAGCACATGAAAAGATGCTCAACATCACTCATTATTCAGTTCAGTTCAGTTCAGTTGCTCAGTCGTGTCCGACTCTTTGCGACCCCATGAATCAAAACACGCCAGGCCTCCCTGTCCATCACCAACTCCCGGAGTTCACTCAAACTCATGTCCATCGAGTCGGTGATGCCATCCAGCCATCTCATTCTCTATCGTCCCCGTCTCCTCCCGCCCCCAATCCCTCCTAGCATCAGACTCTTTTCCAGTGAGTCAACTCGTCACATGAGGTGGCCAAAGTATTGGAGTTTCAGCTTTAGCATCAGTCCTTCCAATGAACACCCAGGATTGATCTCCTTTAGAATGGACTGGTTGGATCTCCTCGCAGTCCAAGGGACTCTCAAGAGTCTTCTCCAGCACCACAGTTCAAAAGCATCAATTCTTCGGTGAGCAGCTTTCTTCACAGTCCAACTCTCACATCCATACATGACCACGAGAAAAACCATAGCCTTGACTAGACGGACCTTGGTTGGCAAAGTAATGTCTCTGCTTTTTAACACGCTATCTAGGTTGGTCATAACTTTCCTTCCAAGGAGTAAGCGTCTTTTAATTTCATGGCTGCGAAATGCAAATCAAAACTACAATGAGATACCACCTCACATCAGTCAAAATGGCCACCATCAAAAAGTCTACAAACAATAAATGCTGGAGAGCATGTGGAGAAAAAGGAACACTCTTGCATTGCTGGTGGGTATGTGAATTGATACAGCCAGTATGGAAGATGGTATGGAGATTTCTTATTCTTAAAAAGCTAGGAATAAAACCACCATATGACCCAGCAATCCCACTCCTAGGCATATACCCTGAGAAAACCAAAACTGAAAAAGACACACGTACCCCAATGTTCACTACAGCACTATTTACAATAGCTAGAACATGGAAGCAACCTAGATGTCCATCAACAAATGAATGGAAAAGAAGCAGTGGTACATATATACAATGGAATACTACACAGCCATAAAAAGGAATGCATTTGAACCAGTTCCAATGAGGTGGATGAACCTAGAGCCTATTATACAGAGTGAAGTAAGTCAGAAAGAGAAATATAAATACTGTATACTGACACATATCTATGGAATCTAAAGCGATAGCACTGATGAATTTATTCTCAGGGCAGCAGTGGACTGACATAGAGAACAGATCTATGGACATGGGGGGAGGAGAGGAGGAAGAAGGGGAGACATATGGAGAAAGTAACATAGAAATTTACAATACCATATGTAAAATAGATAGCCAATGGGAATTTGCTATATGACTCAGGGAACTCAAACAGGGGCTCTAACAGGCTTAAGGGTGGGATAGGGAGGGAGATGGGAGGGAGGTCTTGGAGGGAGGGAACATGGGTGTACCGATGGCTCATTCTTGTTGATGTATGACAGAAAACCACAAAATTCTGTAAAGCAATTACACTTAAATTAAAATTTTTAAAAAAATTGTTGGGCACATATCCAAGAACAACTCCAGAGTTGAAGAAATCATGACTAGAGAATGTCAATTTCAATATCCAGTTTGTTATAGTACATAACTTTCTGCCTCCATACAACACAGCACAATTATAGGTATTCAGTTTCTTCTCTGAAGCTCTCCTTTCCCATAGTGTTCGCTACTACAATCACTTCTCCTTTCATAGGCGAGAGTAATTGGGGATATTGCTATTAAGGGTAACCACACTTTTAAAGGCTGTTCTAGCCTAGAAAACCCAAAGGAATGAAGCTCTACTGAGATCACACAGCCACTCTTCAATCACTTCATAGCTTACTCTGCTTTTTGAAAAAGCTAGACTTGTTTCTAATTTTAATCCACGGCTACCTCATAAATGCAGAACACATCTAGTAAAATCTCTGGGCAAATACAGATACCCAAGTCAATGTGAAATTATGACCACATACAGAGAAAAGCTCAATTGTCACCCCACCACAGTCTGAACCAGACGGAGGAGATAGGCTATAAACTAGGATCAAGGGAGCCATGACAGGCTGACAGCAAAACGAAGGAATAGTCCAGATCCACAGCCAAAGAATGGTCACAACCAGGCAAATATGCATGAGAGCCACTGAACCTGAAAACTAAGGTTATAAATCTGCCTCGGGAAGGAGGCCCACTTATTCTTTCTGCTCAAGATCCAAAGATTGGTTTCCTCGGTAATATTTTCAGGGCCTGTGATGTCACAATATGCCAAACCTGGAAGTTACTGACGCTTCAGTCTTAACAAAGAGCCGACAGGCTTGTAAGAGACTGCTTATCGAGTGAAGAGAAGCACCAGTTCGCAGTGCGGGGTGTGGGGGAACAGATCCACTTGTCTTGTCTCAGGATGAAAGGCTTGCCGAGGAGCTTCTTAGTAGAGTTTGGAGGACAGCACAACCTGTAGAAACCAATCCTAGTATCAGTTTAATAAACCAAGGAGAAACTACAGGAATCCAATTCCTTATAATTTAAGCCCTTGCTCTGTGTTCCCACAGCCTCCTGTTTCTCTCTATAATAGCACTTATCATATTTAATGTAACTACCTGGGTTTGTTGTTTTTTTTAACCATCTTCCTCATGGGAGTATATAATCTTTTTAAGGGTAGAAATGAGGCCAAAACTGCTTATTATTCATCTCTGTGTTCTTGGTGTGTAACACAGAGTAGGGGTACAATGGTAAATGGAGCATCACATATTTTTGTATAATCTGCAAACAGATTAATATATATTACTGACTTACTCTATTGAAAATTTAGAACAAAAATTCACCTATAAGCTCACCATTCAGTGAAGAATAACTGCTGCTAACTTTTTAGGATATATCTTCCCAAGTACGTACATTTAAATTTAAATTGGTGTCTTAAAGTGGAATTACACTGTACATATTATACATATTGCTTTACAATAATTTCTTCAAGTAATAATGTATCATGAGCACCTCTTCACTATATTATATGTAGTTACCTCTTATTTATTGGCTATATGGTATTTCATTAAATACATGTAATGTAGCTTATTTATCTAATTCCTTGCCACTGGAAATATAAGTTGTTTCTAACCTTTTGCTATTTCAAAAAGTCTCTTCATCAATTCTCTGACAGTAAAATTTTTGCATACATTTTTAGTTACATAGTAGAACTGCTCAGTTGAAGAGTCTGTATGTTTTTAAGGCCCTAAGATATGTATGACTAAACAGTTGTTTAAAAATGTTGTATTAGACTTCCCTGGTGGTCCAGTGGTTAAGAATCTGCCTGTCAATACAGGAGACATGGATTCGATCCCTGGTCTGGGAAAATTTCACAGGCTCTGAAGCAACTAAGCCCACGTGCCACAACTACTGAGCCTGCACAATGCAACTACAGAAGCCTGTACCCTAGAGCCTTGTGCTCTGCAACAAGAGAAGCCGTCACAATGAGAAGCCCACCCACCACAACTAGAGAGTAGTCCCTACTTGCTGCAACTAGAGAAAGCCTGCACAGCAATGAAGACTCAGCACAGCCAAAATCAATCAGTCAATAAAAATTGTTAATGTTGTACTAATTTACACTCAAACCAACAAAGAAGAATGTTCCAGTGTTCCCTGGCTAACACTCAGTAGTTTCAAGCACTGCCCTATTAAAATAAGGAACAAGACAAGATATGCACTATCATTCCTACATGGGAACATCTTCTATCCAATATAATGAGGGGGAAAAAGTATTTGAAGGAAAGAGACAAAACTATTTTTATAAGGCAATCATATGACCAGCTACCACGAATATGCAAATCAACTGGAAAATGTATAAAGCAAAGAAAAGAACAGGTAGTCTGACCCAAAATCTCCAATAACCAGTTAGCAAATATCATGAAAAAGGTCCCTTTCATAATAGCATCAAAAACTTTAAAATATCTTATATTAATCTTAAGAAAAAAGATCTATATTGGAAAAAATTTCAAGAATCACATAAGCCTACAGTAATTTAAGAGACAGGTCACATATCTGAACAGAAAAAATACTGTAAAAATTTCAATTCTCCTTAAATGAATTAATTACTTCAGTGTACTTCCAATCACAAGCCCAAGAATATTTTTGGTAAGTTGATTCTAGAACTCTGTTAGAAAATACATGAAAATGTTAACAGTATATAACCTTTAACCCAGAAATTCCACATCAGGAATTTATCTCTAAAATATATATATATATATATCATCACATACATTTATTCATCACATATATACAGTCATTACACAAATACACAAAGATATATGTACAAGGACATTCACTAACATTATGATAACAATAAAGTAGAAACAACCTTAAAATTAATTAGCAACAGACAAGTTAAATGACATATTTATGGAAGTTAAAACTATATAGCCTATGATAAAAAATCAAGTAGACCTATAAATACTGATATAGATTCTACTTCATTGAAGAACAATCTCCAAAGTCTCTTATTAAGTGGCTAGCATGGTGCAGAATAGTGGTTTTTTTAAAAAAATTTTAATTGAAGTATAGCTAATTTACAATATTGTGTTAGTTTCAGGTGTACAGCAAAATGATTCAGTTATACACACATATTATATACAATACATAATATATATATATATTCTTTTAAAAATTATTTTCCATTATAGGCTATTCAATTCAGTTCAGTTCAGTTCAGTCGCTCAGTCGTGTCCAACTCTCCGCGACCCCATGAATCACAGCATGCCAGGCCTCCCTATCCATCACCAACTCCTGGAGTTCACTCAAACTCATGTCCACGGAGTCGGTGATGCCATCCGGCCATCTCATTCTCGGTCGTCCCCTTCTCCTCCCGCCCCCAACCTTTCCCAGCATCAGAGTCTTTTCCAGTGAGTCAACTCGTCGCATGAGATGGCCAAAGTATTGCAGTTTCAGCTTTAGCATCATATAGTTCCCTGTGCTATACAGTAGGTCATGGCTGTTTACCTATTTTATATATGTGCATGCTGTGTGCTAAGTCATTTCAGTTGCATCTGACTCTTTGGGACCCCATGGACTGTAGCCTCCAGGCAAGAATACTGGAGGGTATTGCCATTCCCTCTTCCAGGGGATCTTCGCAACCCAGGGACTGAACCCGCGTCTCTTTCATCTCCTGCATTGGTAAGCAGGTTCCTTACCACTAGTGCCACTTGGGAAGACCCATGTTATATATAGTAGTGTATATATGCTAATTCCAAATTCCTAATTTATCTCCCCACTAACCACTGCTAACCCTTTTGGTAACCGTAATTTTGTTTTCTATGTCTGTGAGTCTATTTCTGTTTTGCAAATAAGTTTGTTTACATTACCTTTTTAGATTCCATATATAAGTGACTTCGTTAGATCATAGAAAAAGCAAGAGAATTCCAGAAAAACATAGACTTCTGTTTCATTGATTTACGCCAAAGCTTTTGACTGTGTGAGTGTGAAAGTCACTCAGTCGTGTCTGACTCTTTGCAACCCCATGAACTAAACAGTCCATGGAATTCTCTAAGCCAGAATACTGGAGTGGGTAGCCTTTCCCTTCTCCAGCAGATCTTCCCAACCCAGGGATCAAACCCAGGTCTCCCACATTACAGGCAGATTCTATACCAGCTGAGCCACAAGGGAAACCCCACAGTTTGATTGTGTAGATTACAACAAACTATGGAAAATTCTTCAAGAGATGAAAATAACAGACCACCTGATCTGCCTCCTGAGAAACCTGTAAGCAGGTCAAGAAGCAACAGTTAGAACCAGATATGGAACAATGAAGTGGTTCCAAATTGGAAAAGGAGTATGTCAAGGCTGTGTATTGTCACCCTGCTTATTTAACTTATATATAGAGTACATCATGCGAAATTCTGGGCTGGATGAAGCACAAGCTGGAATCAAAATTGCTGGGAGAAATACCAATAACCTCAGATACGCAGATGATACCACCCTTATGGCAGAAAGTGAAGAGGAACTAAAAAGTCACTTGATGAAAGTGAAAGAGGAGCGTGAAAAAGCTGGCTTAAAACTCAACACTCAAAAAACTAAGATAATAGCATCCAGTCCCATCATTTCATGGCAAATAGATGGAGAAACAATGGAAACAGTGACAGATTTTATTTTCTTGGGCTCAGAAATCACTGCAGATGGTGACTGCAGCCATGAAATTAAAAGACACTTGCTCCTTGGAAAAAGTCATGACCAACCTAGACAGCATATTAAAAAGCAGAGACATTACCTTGCCAACAAAGGTCCGTCTAGTCAAAGCTATGGTTTTTCCAGTAGTCATGTATGGATGTGAGAGTTGGAAAGAAAGAAAAGAAAGCTGACTGATGAAGAATTGATGCTTTTGAACTGTGGTGATGGAGAAGACTCTTGAGAGTCCCTTGGACTGCAAGGAGATCAAACCAGTCACTCCTAAAGGAAATCAGTCCTGAATATTCAATTCATTGGAAGGACTGATGCTGAAGCTGAAATTCCAATACTTTGGCCACATGAGGTGAAGAACTGACTCATTGGAAAAGACCCTGATGCTGGGAAAGATTGAAGGCAGGAGGAGAAGGGGACAACAGAGGATGAGATAGCTGGATGGCATCACCAACTCGATGGATATGAGTTTGAGCAAGCTCCGGGAGTTGGTGATGGACAGGAAAGCCTGGTGTGCTACAGTCCATAGGGTTGCAAAAAGTTGGACACGACTGACCAACTGAACTGACTGAAGTAAGGGATATCATATGATATTTGTCCTTCTCTGTACGACTTACTCCACTTAATATGATAATCTCTAGGTCCTTCAGAACAGTGTTTATTGTCTGTTTCTACTTGTTTAAAAAAGAGATAAAGAAGGATGTGTACACATACATACACACACACACACACACAGAATACCTCTGGTAGGCTACACAAGAAACTAGTAAGAGTAGTGACATCTGAAGCAGTAGGAGCCAGGAATAAAAAAGACTCATTAACTGCATGCACAAGCACTTTTTTATATTGTTTGAATTTTTCTACCACGTGCACATACCATCTTTTCAAAATAAAATTTTCTTGCCTTTTTGACAACATGTTGCTTGTTTTACTCAGTCTGACCATTAGCAGAATCCAAGGTTTATTCTAAATCATTGCATTTTTAATCTACTGTTTTGCAAAATATTTTCATTTTATTCAAAAGTGAAGCAACATGTAAAGATATACAGTGAAGTTTCTCCCTACCTCTGACTCCCATCCCTGTAGTTTTCCTCCACAGTAGGTAACTACTATTATCAGTTTCTTTTTTCCCCCCTCCAGCCATGTGGCATGACATTTGGAATCTTAGTCCTCTGACCAGGGATCAAAACTGTGCCTCTTGCTGTGGAAATGCAGACTCTTAACCACTAAAATGCAGGGAAGTCCTTTTCATTTTATTTTTTTTAATTATCAGTTTCTTATAAAACCTACCAATTTCTCTATGCATATACAGCAAATACAAATCAATATTCTGTTCATCTTTTGCCCTTTTTTACAAAGATATTATGAATACCCTGCTATTTCCGCTTAGTAACATACCTTATAACCAAAATCAGAAGCCACAAAAGAAAAACCAGACTGGACATCATCATAATTAAATAATCTTGTGCTTCAAAAGATAATGTCAAGAAAGTGAACAGACAACCCACACAATAGTAGAGAATTTTTGCAAATCGTGTATCTGATAAGGAACTTGTATCTATAATTTTAAAAGAATTGTTGAAACTCAATAATAAAAAGATGACCCAACTGAAAAATGGGCAAAACATCTAAATAAACAGGTCTCCAAAGAATATATACAAATGGCCAACAAACATGAAAAAATGTTCAACACCATTAACCACAGGGAAATGCATGGTTAACATCATTAACCATGGGGAAATGCAATCAAAACCACAAGGAGATACCACTTCTCACCCATTGGGATGTATATAATAAGACAGATAGTAGAGTTCACAAGGATGTAGAGAAAGTGAAATATTCACATACTCCTGGTGGGAATATATGATGGGCTAGCTGCTTTGGAAATAGTCTGGTAGTTTCACAAAAGGTTAAAATAGGTATCATATGACCCAGCAATTCCACTACTAGGTATCTTCCCAAGAGAAATGAAAACATATGTCCTCACAAAAATTTGCACATGAGAGATAGCGGTCAGAATTTGGGGGAGTCAGTCGCGCCGCCTATCTCTGGCAGCCTGCGGTGGTTTAAAGGAGGTGGCGGGAAGCTGGTGTTTGGTCGAATTCATCACTCTCATAGTCGCTTGGGTTGTTTACAATCAAAATTAACAAAGGAAAAAAAAAAAGCAAAACCACACCAAGATGTCTGTTGATCCAATGACCTATGAGGCCCAGTTCTTTGGCTTCACACCGCAGACTTGCATGCTTAGGATCTACATTGCCTTTCAAGACTACCTGTTTGAGGTGATGCAGGCTGTCGAACAGGTTATTCTAAAGAAGCTGGATGGCATCCGAGACTGTGCAATTAGCCCGGTCCAGATTCGCAAGTGCACAGAAAAGTTTCTTTGCTTCATGAAAGAACGTTTTGATAACCTTTTTGCCAAAATGGAGCAGCTCTTCTTACAGTTGATTTTGCGGATTCCCCCAAACGTCTTGCTTCCAGAAGATAAATCTCAGGAGACACATTTTTACAGTGAGGAAGAATTCCACCTTCTCCAAAAAGAAATTGAACAGTTACAGGAGAAGTATAAGACTGAACTGTGCACTAAGCAGGCCCTTCTTGCAGAATTGGAAGAGCAAAAAACCGTTCAGACCAAACTCAAACAGACATTGTCTTTGTTTGATGAACTTGAAAATGTTGGCAGAGACCATGGGGCTAGTGATTTTAGGGAGGGCTTGGTGTTCCTCATCCAGAACTCCAGAAAACTCCATAATATCATAGAAAATGTGGAAAAGGAAGGCAAACGATTGAAAATATCTTGATTTCTCAATAAAAAAGGAGTTTCTCAGAAGGTGGACTGGTATAGGATTTATAGCGATGATATTCTTTTTTTTTTTTTGGTGATATTCTTAATCCTAGTGAAGCATATATTTTTGGGAGGGTTTCCTTGTTCACGCTTTCTTATATTCCACATCCTCCTCTTTTTTAGTCCACTCTCCTGAAGCATTTGTGTTTTATGTTGAACTAATTTTGGAAGCATCTGTGCTTAGAGGTCCGTAATGGGTGGGAAGGAATTCTTGGTTCATTAAAAACTCATTTGGGGGCATGACTGAAGAAGTAAAGCTTTTCCTGGCCATTGAATGATATTTGTAAAAGTTGTACCTTGGTCATAAGTCCTTTGTAACCTTGATGTTTTTGACTTACTCTTTGGATGAAACGAAATGACACAAACGTTAAGTGGGTATCTTCTTTATTAACCAGCCACCACATTGTGGGACAGCCAACACAGACTGGTTGTTTCTTGCCCAGTAACTTTTCTCACACGAGGAAGTTAATAACTAGCTGAAAGAAGCAAGTAGCAGAAAAACAACCATGACCTTTAGAAAGAAGAAAGAAGTTGTTTGTTTCTAAGATAAATCCTTGATGATGTTAAAGAGTTTAATGTCTTGGAGCCCAGCAATGGACGACATTGGACAAAAAAAGAAGCATCTTCCTGGCATAGAAAAGGAAGCCTGGAACATACTGAATTGCAAAGATTATATTAACTGACTATTAGGTATATATACCATTTTTTTTCCATCATACTTCAGTTAGTTTTGGAATCTGCCTTAACCTAATATTTAATTAACTTATTTATTCACACTCATAGAAACTCTGTGATAAATTTTAGCTGTATCTTGTGCTTAAATTCGATGGAACCTAATATTTCCTTTTGTAACTAATCCATGTAAAATGTTAGATCACCCATGGAAAGGGGAGAAATGGCAATAGCTGCTCTTAAGGTATTACTTGCCTTCTATGTCTTCCTAAAGAACAGAATTTGAAGTTTCTCCTATATATAGAAGTGTAACTTAGGGTATTCATATTTGCAATTAAATATTCATCAGTATTAGAAGCCTGTGTTTACCTGGAATACAATCATGTACATTAAATATGTATATTTTAAAAGTTAAAAAAAAATTTGCACATGAATATTCATAGCAATACTACTCATAATAGTAGTATTACTATTATTAAATGAGGAAACAACCTAAGTGCCCATCAACTCATGAGTAAATAAATAAAATGTGGTATATCTATAGAATGGAATATTATTCAGCCATAAAAAAGGAATGAAGTACTGCTACATGCTACAACACAGATGAACCTTACAAATATCATGCTAAGAGAAAGAAATCAGATACAAAGGACCACATTTGCAAATAACTTCACTTGTATGAACTGAGCAGGATAGGCAAATCCATAAAGACAAAGTAGATTAGCAGTTACCTAGGGCCAGGAAGTTAGGAAAAAATGGTATTCCATTGTATGGGATGTAGCATATTTAATTTAACTTAGTTCCTCACTGATGGGGCCTTCAGGCTATTTCATCATTTGCTGTTACAATATTGCAATCAATCAATCAATGTATGTCAGTATATTTGTAGGACAAAGCCTCAGGAATGGAATTACTGTGTCAAAGGGTATATATACATTCATAATCTTAATCCATATTGCTAAATTTCCCTCCATAGAGATAGTGCTAATTTACACTCTGATTGGTAAATTTTTAGGATTTGTGTTTCCCCACAGTATTGCCAACAGTGCATTATCAAATTTATGAAATTGCCAATCTAAGATACAAAAATGGTATCTCAGAGTAGTTTTAATTTGCATTTTCACTGTAATGGAAGAGGCTGAACATCCTTTCATGGGTCATAAACACATTTATGTTTTCTTTTTATATCGTGCATTCATTTTCCTTTTAGGCTATTGTGTTTTTTCTTATCTATTTCCAGGAGTTCATTATAAATTAAGGAAAAAGCCTTTGTGATATGAACTGCAAATTTTTTCCAGTTTGTATGTTTTCTCCTCTCTTGCTTTTGATACTTTTTATCAAGCAAATTATTGATTTTTTTAAACTGTTTTATTGCAATATAATTCAGATACCATAAAGCACAATCATTTATTCAGTTCAGTGGTTTTTAGTATATTCACAGGGTTATACATACATCACAACAATCAATTTTGAAATATTTTCATTAACTCCTTAGCAGTCACTCCCCATTTCTCCTCAACTCCCCAGTCCTCTGCCCTGTTGTTGTTCAGTTGCTAAGTCGTGTCTGACTCCTTGCGACCCCATGAACTGTAGCCCACCAGGCTCCTCTCTCCACAGGATTTCCCATGCAAGAATACTAGAGTGGGCTGCCATTTCCTCCTCTAGGGAATCTTCCCGACTAAGGGATCAAATCCGAGTCTCCTGCATTAGCAGACAGATTCTTTACTGCTGAGCCACCAGGGAAGCCCCACTCTAAGGCCTGCTGCTGCTGCTGCTGCTAAGTCGCTTCAGTCGTGTCCGACTCTGTGCGACCCCATAGATGGCAGCCCATCAGACACCGCTGTCCCTGGGATTCTCCAGGCAAGAACACTGGAGTGGGTTGCCATTTCCTTCTCCAATGCATGAAAGTGAAGTCGCTCAGTCATGTTCAACCCTTAGCGACCCCATGAACTGCAGCCTACCAGGCTCCTCCGTCCATGGGATTTGCCAGGCAAGAGTACTGGAGTGGGTTGCCATTGCCTTCTCCAACTCTAAAGCCTAGGCAACAAATCTACTTTCTGTCTCTAGAGATTTGCCTAGTCTGGACATTTCCTATAAATGAAATCATATACTATGTGACCTTCTGTGCCTGGCTTCTGGATACCAGTCCCTTATCAGGTAAATGATTTTTCAAATATTTTCTCCTATTCTGTTATTCTGTGGGTTCTTTTCACTTTCTTAATGGTATCATTTGTAGCACAAAAAGTTTTTTTTTTACCTTTGATGATGTTCAATTACACACACACACACACACACACATATTCTTGTAGCTGTTCCTTAGGTCTTTGATGTTATTTCTAAGAAGGCTTTGCCTAACCCAAGGTCAAAGAGATGTACTCCCACGTTTCAGGCTCTTACATTTAGTTCTTTAAATCCATTTTGAAATCATTTTTGTGTGTTGTGTAACAAAGGAAATCATGTTTTATGTAGCCACACGTAACAACCTTTTATTATATGGCTTCTGCATTTTCATAGTTAGGGTTTCTACACTTCAAGATTATTTTTAAAAATTCTCTGATTTCCTAGGGTGTATTTATGATTTCCTCCTTTTACACTTAAATCTTTAACTCTTCTATAATTTATCCTGGTCTGCAACATGAGATATAGATCCAATCTTTTTTTTTTTTTTTGCCTTGGCTCCCCAGTTGTCAATCACCATCTAATCTATTAAGTAGTTCATTTGTTCCTCAGTGATTTGAGGTCCCATCTTCATAAACATATATATAAACATTTTTAAACTGTATAATGAAAATAAAGGACAACTGGAAGAGTATTAGAGAAAAGAGAAGGAAATAAGAGTGTGAAAATATATGGGCTTCATGACTTTATTTTGGGTAGAAGAAGCTCTTTAACTACTTTCTTAATTTTTTCTTGTGGGTACTGGTACGTTAAAGTTTACTATAGCTTCTAGAATTAATATTAGCCATTTGCATTCTTCTCGAAAACCTTCCATTTCACCTAGGCTTTCAAAGTATTAGGAGGGAGTTATACAAAGTACTTCTTTATACAATAACGTAAAGTAATTAGCCTCCAATTAAAATAAATAAATTTAAAAAAAATGTCTTCATACCTATAGTTATACTCTTTTTCTCATTTAAGACTATATTCCTGATTAGGTTTACTTATCTATTTCACTTTCTTCTTCCAATAATACCTCTGGCTTATAGGTTTTTTGTTTTATAGTTCATTAATTTCTGGAATTTTAAAATGTTATTCATTTCTTCCTTCAGTTATTTTTAGCGTCACTGTTCTTCTAGCTCACTAACTTGAAAGCTCAATTTATTTCCTTTTAATTAGCACTTTCATCTAGGTATATCATCTCTAATTTATCTGTCTGCCTATTTATGCCACACCATACAGCTTGTGAGATCTTAGTTCCCCAACCAGGGACTGAAGCCAGGCCCTTAACAGTGAGAGCACAGAGTCCTAATCACTGGACCGCAAAGGAATTCCCTCATAGTAGGTAGGCATACTTTATGCTTACCTATATTGTTTGAATATTACAAAGAAATTATGTTACTTATGTAAAAAGAGAGATGGAGAGAGATTACAAAAGAACATTTCAAAGATCAAAAGAATTGACCAAGGTCAGAACTGGGAACAAAGCAGGAGGCGTTCACTGTGGGTGAAAACTGTAAAAGGATGCCCCAAACTCAGTAATCAAGACAAATGATACCTTCCTGCAATAATCTGGAAAATCAAATTGTAAAACTATGACCTGCAGACTGGATGCCTGCTTTTATAAATAAAGTTTTATTGGAAGTAGGGCCAGGACTAGAGTAAGATGAGTGAGGCATGGTTTAGCAAGTAGAGGAATGAATCTCACTTAGTAAAAAATCTTAGTATTTTGTTCACAGATATTTTGGACTAATTTTAATATTTTAGAATATTGCATTAAAAATGTTCTTGAGGATTTCCCTGGTGGTCCAGTGGTTAAGAATCTGTCTGCCAATAAGAGGGACAACAGTTTGATCCCTTGTCCGGGAAGATTCCACATGCGTCGAGGCAGCTGGGCCTGTGCGCCACAATTGCTGAGCCCTCATACCTAGAGCCCATGCTCTGTGTTAACAGAAGGCCCCTGTGCAGCAACAAAGACCCAGTGCAGCCAAAAATAAATAAATACATAAATAATTTTTAAATGTGTCTTGATTACTTTTTTTAAGAGGATTTGAGGTATCCTCTTAAATTTTATACCCAATGTAGGTTGCTTTACTTGCCTCATCCAAGATCTGGCCCCATAACTAATGCTTGATGATAGTATAATGACTTTTTTATTCTTTTTTCACTTCTCTATGCTTTCCAAATTCTGAACAATAAACATAACAATAAGGATTACTTTGATCATCAGGAAAAGATAATCTGAAAATGAAGTCAAGACTCACTCAATGATGTTCCTTGTGGTTTCACCATAAGGCTTGCAGGAAACAAAAACTAAAGTGTGGATGGCCCCGCAGTTGCGATTGGTTTGAACCACCTGGTAGTCTGAAGGAGGAAACATGTTGCTATTAATATAATTAAACCATCATGGTCCAGGTTATCACAAACTCCCAACTGGTAAGCACACAGGACTGGTTAGGAATAAAGAGGAGAAGCAGGTTCAGAGCCAGCCACTGAGAGCAGCCTTACCAAGGTGTAGAAATGAGGAACCAAAGCTGGTGGACATCATGGAAATGCCTAACTTGCTCTGTAGCAGGAAAGCTAGTCATCCTTACACAGTCCCGCCCCGGCTGGGTGCAACACAGCAACAATTAACTGCCCATCTTCCTTTGACTTTAGTAGCTGTGGCAAAATCTTCTCTGCTTGACCAGGGTGGAATTCACAGTTGGTGATGCCTGCAAGGGCTTCCCTGGTGGCTCAGAGGTTAAAGCATCTGCCTCCAATGCGGGAGACCCGGGTTCGATCCCTGGGTCGGGAAGATCCCCTGGAGAAGGAAACGTTAACCCACTCCAGTATTCTTGCCTGGAGAATCCCGTGGACGGAGAAGCCTGGTAGGCTACAGTCCACCGGGTCGCAAAGAGTCGGACACAACTGTGCGACGGAACGGAACGGATGCTTGCAAAAGAGAGGCCCACGTGCCATAACCAGGGCTTGGTAACAACCTAGAGGGGTGGGACAGGGAGGGAGGTGAGAGGGATTTAAAGTGGGAGGGGACATGGGCAAACCTATGGCTGATTCATGCTGATGTTTGGTAGAAACCAACACAATACTGTAAGGCAATTATCCTTCAAATAAAAATAAATAAATGAAAAGTAGGAACAAGCCCAGCAGTTGGGGATGGGGAGCTTCAGCTTTATGGAAACGTGCAGAAGCCAGGGATCTTCCCTTTGGATCTAGCATATTTCTGCCTAACAATGAAAGAAATGCTTCGGATCTGCTTCATTTTTTCCAATGCACTTCCCTTGCAGTATCTCAGTGAGACTTTCACCCTGAGAGACTAGATGTATTATTTTACAACTCAGCAACTCACACAGTACTTAAGGACCTATACCAAGAAGAGAACCTTGACTATAAGGCAAGTGCTCCTTCTGCTATATTGGAGGCTTTCACACAGAGCCTCAGGAACTGTCTGGAGATGAGGTAGAGGGGGAGAGAAAATCTTTTTTCTATGTTGCATTTGGCAGAAGATTTTGTTCAAAGAAAAGATCCTATGGCTAAAAATAGTTTGAAACCAACTATATTATGTTATGATGCCTCATAAGTCTAATGTCAAGAAGGCTCTTTTATATTAAAGCTTTGCCAAGTTCCCTTTCTATCAGCTAGGCTTATTCCTTTCTTTAGGCTTTTTCTGGATAGAAAAAAAGAAAGATTCAGGAGGGATAAATTAGGAGTTTGGGGTAAATTCAGGAGGGATAAATTAACAGATACATACTACTATATATAAAATAGGTAACCAACAAGGACCTATTGTTTAGGACAGGGAACTATACTCAATATTTCGTAATAACTTATAAGGGAAAATAATCTGAAAAAGAATATATATATATGTATATATATATGAATCATTTTGCTGTACACCTGAAACTAACACAACACTATAAATCAACTATTAGAGAAGGAAATGGCAACCCACTCCAGTATCCTTGCCTGGAGAATTCCAAGAACAGAGGAGCCTGGCAGGCTGCAGCCCATGGGGTCGCAAAGAGTCAAACACGACTAAGTGACATTCACTCACTTCACATAAATCAACTATACTTCAATTTTTTTTAAAAAAAGGGGGAAATGAAGATTAGTTATTGCGGCCTCTTTTGGAAAACCATCAGGATCCAACTCTGACCACTCCAGAATACTTTCCCTTCCTCCTCACAGTCATGGATACAGTGCACACTCTTTCCCACACAACCTTTCCCATGGCAGAAGAACAACAACAACAACTCTTAATTTCTCCCCAGAAGGTAAGCAGTGTACCGTTGAAGGCTTCTGTCCACCTGGCATCCTCTACCGCCTGCTCCACCAACTCAATTCCAAGGATCTAGGAGGTATACTGGGCCAGAGAGAGGCTGATCACACCTGAAGAAGTAGGAGACAAAAAGAGGAGGGTATTTTAGGTTATGAGACCAGTGAGGTTATGCCTATACCACTACAACCTCCCAGTCTGCAAGGGCCCTGGGTGCAGGGTGGATGGTGTTAGGGAGATAAGCTGCATGAAGATTCTGCCCTGAGCTGCCACTTGCCAGTTCCTCAGATGTCAAGGAGGATGGTGTTAGAGTTCACTCCACTCAGCTCGCCCACAGTCCAATACAGCATCTCTGCACCAGTAGTGTTGACCTGGAAAAAGGCATCTGGAGACATGCAGATCTTCAAGCCTAGGAGATCTTCAAAGATGTGGGGGTCCCCAAAGAGGAGCTGGTAGGGGGACTGCTGATGGCTGCAATGGGTCATTGTGCTACAAAAGAATAAAAGAAGACAGCCCTTTGGAATGGCAGGCCAACCTATCTCTGTGGCTGGCTGGAGAAGGAGCCCCCAGCAGCTCAGCTAGGGGACAAAGCCTCCATGGCATGGCCCTGAGAGCTCTGCTGGTGTTCTACTCTCAGGGGATGGAGGTACATGCAGTCACTCAGCCATCAGCAACTCTGCCTCACTAATCCACAACCCAGGATACAGCAAGCCATCAGCCTCCGGCTTGCTATGGGGCTGTCCCAGGTTTAGCTTTCCTGGAAGTAAAGTGATGTTAAGTCACAGACTGCTCCTGGCCCTTTGGTGAAAAACTCCTTTACAGCTTCCTTCTGAACATAGAGCTCCTCCTGAACAGAGAGCTCCTCATGTCCAGAGCACAAAATCAGGAGTCAAGCAAAAACTCATCTCTGATAATTTTCTCTCCAAGCTCTATGGTAATCAGTCCTGCAGCAGTCAGACAAGAAGGTACATTTCTCAAATCCTATTATAAATAACACTTAACATAAAGCAATGTTCTGTACAACCAAAAAAATGTTATTCTCACATTTCAGCAGAAGCATAGATTTGCTTATTGGGTTTTGACAAATGCCAAAGTGCCAAAGACATGGCACTTTCTCTGCTTTGAGCATCTTTAATAATTCTCTAAAGAAACTGAGACACTTATTGTAACCAAGAAGCTAAACTAAGCTTTTGTTCCATCACAAGTAAAAAATGACCTTTCAGTTCACTTCATACTTCTCTGTTTAAAATATCCCACGCACCCATACAAATGCCACCTCAGAAGACATGCGCCCTAGGAGAAAGTAAAGAAAGGGCATGGAAGAGAATGACCATAGTAACTAAATCCTTTCTTCAAGTCCAAAATGTTTTAAAATTCTTGTTATCACTACAGAGAGCCGTATCCATTAGCTTGACACAAGGACATATGACAATAAATAATGTTGGAGCTATAGAGTTAAAAGGCCAGGAATCAATGATGTAGGTTCAAGTCTTAGCCTTGCTATTCTGTTGTTGTTGTTAGTCTCTTAAGTCATGTCTGACTCTTTGCAACCCCATGGGCTGCAGCATGACAGTCTTCCCTGTTCCTCATCATCTCCCAGAGCTTGCTCTAACTCATGTCCATTGATCCGATGATGCTATCCAACCATCTCATCCTCTGTCACCCCCTTTTCCTCCTGCCCTCAATCTTTCCCAGTATCAAGGTCTTTTCCAATGAGTCGGCTCTTGGCATTTATGTACTGGTCCTTTAACCTGGGGTACTGCTATGCCGCCCTCTCCTTCTCTAGTCTACTTCACAAATTACTTGAGATGATCACATAAGAATATTTTAATGTTAGAATGTTTGAAAGTTCTAAGTGTATTACAAATGTAAAAGTATTATGTAGATTATGAAATTCTGACCATATTCTGAAAAAAAAAGTCAAAGTATTAGTCTCTCAGTCACGTCTGACTCTGCAACCCCATGGGCTGTAGCCCTCCAGGATCCTCTGTCCATGGAATTCTCCAGGAAAGAATATTGGAGGGCGTTGCCATTTCCTTCTCCAGGGGATCTTCTAGACTTAGGGATCAAATTCAGGTCTCCTGCATTGCAGGTGGATTCTTTTCCATCTGAACCACTGGAGAAGCTCTATATTCTGGTCTCAATTAAATTGGCTTTTTGAATTTGGTAGAGCACCTAATAACCTCCGTGGGCAAAGTTGTTGTGAAAAACCTTAGGAGTCATTCCGTGATAACTAACTTGGTAACGGAGCCTGTCCCTTTGATTTCATTATGCCAGCAACATGGTTAAGAGAATCCTGGCCATCTCCTCCTCATCATCATCCCTAACCCTTCTTTCTAACGCATACAAACATTCCATGGATGCTTTGTATCTGCTATTCACCCTGAAACCTCTCAACACCAACTACAGCATACTGATAGAAAGGATTACTATAGAAGCTGCCCCTTATCATTCCTTGAGACTCTGCATTAATTCCTGGGGATGAAAAATGATGATGGCCATTGTGTGCCCTTGGCTATTGGTGCAGACTATGAGCTTACGCCAGTACCCACCTTCATGAAACAGAAGGCAGGGCTCCAATGGGGACTGTCAAAGGAATACTCCATAGTACTGGAAGAAAACAGTATTATTACACAGGCAAAACTAACAAAGTTTGACAGCGGGTTACTCATGCTGAGTGGAGAGAGGGAGGAAGATGGCGGAGGAATAGGACGGGGAAACCACTTTCTCCCCCACAAATTCATCAAAAGAACATTTGAACGCTGAGTAAATACCACAAAACAATTTCTGAATGCCAGCAGGTGCCATTATGATGGCACCCAGAAAAGCAGCCCATTGTCTTTGAAAGGAGCATGACTGAACACCGCCCCCTAGTGTCAGGGCTGAAATTAGACACTGAAGAGACCAGCAAACAGAAGAAGCTAAAACAGAGAAAACCACCTTGGAAGTGACAGATGGAGAAGTCGTGAGGTTACTGCAAAAATAAGACTGAAAACCAGAGGCAGGAGGCTTAAGTTCAAATCCTGGGAACACCAGAGAATTCCTGACTCCAGGGAACATTAATCGATAGGAGCTCATCAAACGCCTCCATACCTACACTGAAACCAAGCACCACCCAAGGGTCAACAAGTTCCAGAGCAAGACAGACCACGCAAATTCTTCAGCAACACAGGAAAATAGCCCTGAGCTTCAACATACAGGCTGCCCAAAGTCACTCCAAACCCACTGACATCTCGTAACTCATTACTGGACACTTCATTGCACTCCAGAGAGAATAAATCCAGCTCCACCTACCACAACACCAACACAAGCTTCCCTAACCAGGGAACCTTGAAAAGCCACCCGTCCAAACCCACCCACAGCGAGGAAACTCCACAATAAAGAGAACTTCACAAACTGCCAGAAGACGGAAAGGCCACCCCAAACATAGCAATACAAGCAAGATGAACAGGCAGAGAAATACCCAGGAGGTAAAGGAACTGGATAAATGACCACCAATCCAAACAAAAGAGGAAGAGATAGGGAACCTACCTGATAAAGAATTCCGAATAATGATAGTGAAAATGATCCAAAATCTTGAAAACAAATTGGGAGTTACAGATAAATAACCTGGAGACAAGGATCGAGAAGATGAAAAAAAGGTTTAACAAAGATCTAGAAGAAATAAAAAAGAGTCAATATACAATGAATAATGCAATAAATGAGATCAAAAACACTCTAGAGGGAACCAACAGTAGGATAACGGAGGCAGAAGATAGGATAAGTGAGTTAGAAAACAGAATGATAGAAATAAACGAAGCAGAGAGGAAAAAAGAAAAATGAATTAAAAGAAATGAGGACAATCTCAGAGACCTCTGGGACAATGTTAAATGCCCCAACATTCGAATCACAGGAGTCCAAGAAGAAGAAGACAAAAAGAAAGACCATGAGAAAATACTTCAGGAGATAATAATTGAAAACTTCCCTAAAATGGGGAAGGAAATAATCATTCAAGTCCAAGAATCCCAGAGAGTCCCAAACAGGATAAACCCAAGGCGAAATACCCCAAGACACTTATTAATCAAATTAACAAAGATCAAACACAAAGAACAAATATTAAAAGCAGCAAGGGAAAAACAACAAACAACACACAAGGGGATCCCCATAAGGATAACAGCTGATCTTTCAATAGAAACTCTTCAGGCCAGGAGGGAATGGCAGGGCATACTTAAAGTGTTGAAAGAAAATAACCTACAGCCCAGATTACTGTACCCAGCAAGGATCTCATTCAAATATGGAGAAATCAAAAGCTTTACAGACAAGCAAAAGCTGAGAGAATTCAGCATCACCAAACCAGCTCTCCAACAAATGCTAAAGGACCTTCTCTAGACAGGAAACACAGAAAGAGTGTATAAACTTGAACCCAAAACAATAAAGTAAATGGCAACGGGATCATACTTATCAGTAATTACCTTAAACATAAATGGGTTGAATGTCCCAACCCAAAGACAAAGGCTGGCTGAATGGATACAAAAACAAGACCCCTATATATACTGTCTACAAGAGACCCACCTCAAAACAAGGGACACATACAGACTGAAAGTGAAGGGCTGGAAAAAGATATTCCACGCAGAGACCAAAAGAAAGCAGGAGTAGCAATACTCAGATAAAATAGACTTTATTTTTTTTTTATAAAATAGACTTTAAAACAAAGCCTGTGAAAAGAGACAAAGAAGGACACTACATAATGATCAAAGGATCAATCCAAGATGAAGATATAACGATTATAAATATATATGCACCCAAAATAGGAGCACCGAAATATCTAAGACAAATGCTAACAAGTATGAAAGGGGAAATTAACAAGAACACAATAATAGTGGGAGACTTTAATACCCCACTCACACCTATGGATAGATCAACTAAACAGAAAATTAACAAGGAAATACAAACGTTAAATGATACAACGGACCAGTTAGACCTAATTGATGTCTATAGGACATTTCACCACAAAACAATGAATTTCATCTTTTTCTCAAGAGCACACGGAACCTTCTCCAGGATAGATCACATCCTGGGCCATAAATCTAGCCTTGGTAAATTCAGAAAAACTGAAATCATTCCAAGCATCTTTTCTGACCACAATGCAGTAAGATTAAATCTCAATTACAGGAGAAAAACTATTAAAAATGCCAACATGTGGAGGCTGAACAACACGCTGCTGAATAACCAACAAATCATAGAAGAAATAAAAATATGCATAGAAACTAATGAAAATGAAAACACAACAACCCAAAACCTGTGGGACACTGTAAAAGCAGTGCTAAGGGGAAGGTTCATAGCAATACAGGCATACCTCAAGAAACAAGAAAAATGTCAACTAAATAACCTAACTCTACACCTAAAGAAACTGGAAAAGGAAGAAATTAAAACCCCAGGGTTAGTAGAAGGAAAGAAATCTTGAAAATTAGGGCAGAGATAAATGCAAAAGAAACAAAAGAGACCATAGCAAAAATCAACAAAGCCAAAAGCTGGTTCTTTGAGAGGGTAAATAAAATTGACAAACCACTAGCCAGACTCATCAAGAAACAAAGGGAGAAAAATCAAATCAATAAAATTAGAAATGAAAATGGAGAGATCACAACAGACAACACAGAAATACAAAGGCTCATAAGAGACTACTATCAGCAATTATATGCCAATAAAATGGACAACTTGGAAGAAATGGACAAATTCTTAGAAAAGGACAACTTCCCAAAACTGAACCAGAAAGAAATAGAAAATCTTAACAGACCCATCACAAGCACGGAAATTGAAACTGTAATCAGAAACTTTCCAGCAAACAAAAGCCCAGGTCCAGACGGCTTCACATCTGAATTCTACCAAAAATTTAGAGAAGAGCTAACACCTATTCTACTCAGACTCTTCCAGAAAATTTGCAGAGGAAGGTAAACTTCCAAACTCATTCTATAAGGCCACCATCACCCTAAGACCAAAACCTGACAAAGATGCCACAAAAAAAGAGAACTACAGGCAAATATCACTAATGAACATAGATGCAAAAATCCTTAACAAAATTCTAGCAATCAGAATCCAACAACACATTAAAAAGATCATACATCATGACCAAGTAGAGTTTATCCCAGTGATGCAAGGATTCTTCAATATCCGCAAATCAATCAATGTAATACACCACATTAACAAAATGAAAAATAAAAACCATACGATTATCTCAATAGATGCAGAGAAAGCCTTTGACAAAATTCAACCTCCATTTATAATAAAAACCCTCCAGAAGACGGGAATAGAAGGAACATTCCTCAACATAATAAAAGCTATATATGACAAAACCACAGTAAACATTATCCTCAATGGTGAAAAATTGAAAGTGTTTCCCCTAAAGTCAGGAACAAGATAAGGGTGCCCACTCTCACCACTACTATTCAACACAGTTTTGGAAGTTTTGGCCACAGCAATCAGAGCAAAAAAAGACATAAAAGGAATCCAAATTGGAAAAGAAGAAATAAAACTCTCAGTTTGCAGATGACATGATCCTCTCCACAGAAAACTACTCTACCAGAAAATTACTAATCAAAGAACATAGTAAAGTTGCAGGATATAAAATCAACACACAGAAATCCCTTGCATTCCTATATACTAGTAATGAGAAAATAGAAAGAGAAATTAAGGAAACTATTCCATTCACCATTGCAACAAAAAGAATAAAATACTTAGGAATATATCTACCTAAAGAAACAAAAGACCTATATATAGAAAACTATAAAACACTGGTGAAAGAAATCAGATAGGACACTAATAGATGGAGAAATATACTGTGTTTGTGGATTAGAAGAATAAATATTGTGAAAATGAGTATACTACCCAAAGTAATTTATAGATTCAATGCAATCCCTATCAAGCTACCAATGGTACTTTTCACAGAGCTAGAACAAATAATTTCACAATTTGTATGGAAATACAAAAAACCTTGAATAGCCAAAGCAATCTTGAGAAAGAAGAATGGAACTAGGGGAATCAACTTGACGGGCTTCAGAAGGCTCTACTACAAAGCCACAGTCATCAAGACAGTATGGTACTGGCATAAAGACAGAAATATAGATCAATGGAACAAAATAGAAAGCCCAGAGATAAATCCATGCACCTATGGACACCTTATCTTTGACAAAGGAGGAAAGAATATTCAATGGAGAAAAGACAATCTCTTTAACAAGTGGTGCTGGGAAAATTGGTCAACCACTTGTAAAAGAATGAAACTAGAACACTCCCTAACACCAAACACAAAAAGAAACTCAAAATGGATTAAAGATCTAAACGTAAGACCAGAAACTATAAAACTCCTAGAGGAGAACATAGGCAAAACACTCTCCAACATAAATCACAGCAGGATCCTCCATGACCCACCTCCCAGAATATAGGAAATAAAAGCAAAAATAAACAAATGGGACCTAATTAAAATTAAAAGCTTCTGCACAGCAAAGGAATCTCTAAGCAAGGTGAAAAGACAGCCTTCAGAATGGCAGAAAATAATAGCAAATGAAGCAACTGATAAAGGATTAATCTCAAAAATATACAAGCAACTCCTGCAGCTCAATTCCAGAAAAATAAACAACCCAATCAAAAAATGGCCTGAAGAACTACACAGACATTTCTCCAAAGAAGACATACAGATGGCTAACAAACACATGAAAATATGCTCGGCATCACTCATTATCAGAGAAATGCAAATCAAAACCACAATATCATCTCACATCAGTCAGAATGCTGCTATAAAAAAGTCTACAAGCAATAAATGCTGAAGAGGGTGTGGAGGAAAGGGAACCCTCTTACACTGTTGGTGGGAATGCAGACTAGTACAGCCACTATGGAGAACAGTGTGGAGATTGCTTAGAAAACTGGAAATAGAATTGCCATACGACCCAGCAATCCCACTGCTGGGCATACACACTGAGGAAACCAGAATCGAAAGAGACACATGTACTCCAATGTTCATTGCAGCACTGTTTATAATAGCCAGGACATGGAAGCAACCTAGATGTCCATCTGCAGACGAATGGATAAGAAAGCCGTGGTACATATACACAATGGAATATTACTCAGCAATTAAAAAGAATACTTTCGAATCAGTTCTAATGAGGTGGATGAAACTGGAGCCTATTATACAGAGTGAAGTAAGCCAGAAACAAAAACACCAATACAGTATACTAACGCATATATATGGAATTTAGAAAGATGGTAACGATAACCCTGTATACAAGACAGCAAAAGAGACATAGGTGTATAGAGCAGTCTTTTGGACTCTGTGGGAGAGGGCGAGGGTAGGATGATTTGGGAGAATGGCATTGAAACATATTATTATCATATGTGAAATGAATCACCAGTCCAGGCTCGATGCATGATACGGGGTGCTCGGGGCTGGAGCACTGGGATGACCCAGAGGGATGGGATGGGGAGGGAGGTGGGAAGGGGGTTCAAGATGGGGAACACATGTACACCTGTGGCGGATTCATGTCAGTGTATGGCAAAACCAATACGATATTGTAAAGTAATTCAGTTCAGTTCAGTTCAGTCGCTCAGTCATGTCCGACTCTTAGCGACCCCATGAACCACAACACGAAAGGCCTCCCTGTCCATCACCAACTCCCGGAGTTCACTCAAACTCATGTCCATCGAGTCGGTGATGCCATCCAGCCATCTCATTCTCTGTCTTCCCCTTCTCCTCCCGCCCCCAACCTTTCCCAGCATCAGAGTCTTTTCCAGTGAGTCAACTCGTCGCATGAGGTGGCCAAAGTATTGCAGTTTCAGCTTTAGCATAAGTCCTTCCAATGAACACCCAGGATTGATCTCCTCCAGAATGGACTGGTTGGATCTCCTTGCAGTCCAAGGGACTCTCAAGAGTCTTCTCCAGCACCACAGTTCAAAAGCATCAATTCTTCAGCGATCAGCTTTCTTCACAGTCCAACTCTCACATCTATACATGACCATGGGAAAAACCATAGCCTTGACTAGATGGACCTTGGTTGGCAAAGTAATGTCTCTGCTTTTTAATAAGCTATCTAGTCTAGTCATAACTTTCCTTCCAAGGAGTAAGCGTCTTTTAATTTCATGGCTGCAATCAGCATCTGCAGTGATTCTGGAGCCCAAAAAAATAAAGTAATTAGCCTCCAATTAAAATAAATAAATTAAAAATAGTTCATCTACTCATGATGAGTGACTGTTATGGGCTAAAATACATCCCTTCCCTTTAATTCAAATGTTGAACCCTCAGTACCTCAGAATGTGACTAGTTTGAAGATGAGATCTTTAAAGAGGTGATTAAGTTAAAATGAGGCAATTAGGGTGTCTGAACCCTGGTGGTTTCAGTTGGCAAGGCTGCCACCCGAGTGGGCCCACCACACCAGTGGGCCTGCAGGACAGTATTAACCCAAAGAGGATTATTCTTGAGCCTTAAAATCAAATGGAATTTTCCTGCTAGGTTTCAAATTTGCATGGGACCTGTGACCCCTTTCTTGTTTCCAATTTGTTCCTTTTGGAATGGGAATGACTATCCTCTGCTTCCCATACTTGGGAAGCAGTTAACTTGCTCCGTTTCACAGGTTCACAGCTAAAGAGGAATTCTGTCTTAGGATGAATTATGTGTGTGCATGCTCACTTAGTCATGTCCAACTCTTTGCAACCACATGAACTGCAGCCTGCGAGGCTCCTCTGTCCATGGAATTTTCCAGGCAAGAAGACTGGACAGGGTTACTATTTCTTACTCCAGGGCATCTTCCCGACCCAGGGATCAAATCCCCATCTCCTGCATTGCAGGCAGATTCTTTACCACTATGCCAGCTGGGAAGCCCAATGTGAGTGAGGGCTTCCTGGGCTGCACATGCATGCTCAATTGCTCAGTTGTGTCTGACTCTTTGCAACCCCATGGACTATAGCCTGCCAGGCTCCTCTGTCCAGCCACCTGGGAAGCCCAGGATGACTTATACCTTGATTGGTATCTCTCATCCATACTTCATTTAGATAAGATTTAGGACTTAAGAACTGATGCTGGAATGGGTTAAGAATTTTGAGCTGCTGGGATGGGCATGATTGTATTTGCATATGAGAAGAACATGAATTTTGAGGGTCCAGAGGATAGAGTATTATGAGCTAAACTATATCTCCCTAGGATTCACACATTGAAGTCTTAACCCCGAGTACATCAGAATGTGATTATGTTTGGAAATAGGGCCTTTAAAGACGTGATTAAGTTAAAATGAGGCAATTAGGGTGGGCCCTAATCCAATCTGACTGTTATCTCCATATGAAAAGGAAACTTGGATACACAGAGACATTGGGGATGCACATGTGCATAGAGGAAAGACCATATGAGAACATAGCAGAAAGGCAGCCATCTGAAAGCCAAGGAAAGAGGCCTCCAAAGAAACCAAACCTGCTGACACGTTGATCGTGGGACTTCCAGCCTCCAGAACTGTGAGAAAACAAGTTCATGTTGTTTAAGCCACCCAGTCTGTGCAGTATTTTGTTATGGCGCCCCTAGCAAACTAATACAGTGATATAAGAAATATGATTCCTGCCTATGACCTTACAGAGGGATCCTACCCATTGTAGCTCAAACAGTATGCTCCATGAAAACACAGAATTGTACCCTGAGTCTAGCATACAACAGGTGCTCAATAATTATTATTGAGAGAAGGTATGAAAGAACAGTAAAGGTATTTGTATGTAGAATCTCAGTTTATTGTATGCATAATGTGGCATACAATAATCTTCCATTTCTGTGAATTCCTCCTGGCAGCAATTCCTAATATACTACTGCTGCTGCGTCGCTTCAGTCGTGTCCGACTCTGTGCGATCCCATAGACAGCAGCCCACCAGGCTCCACCGTTCCTGGGATTCTCCAGGCAAGAACACTGGAGTGGATTGCCATTTCCTTCTCCAATGCATGAAAGTGAAAAGTGAAAGTGAAGTCGCTCAGCCATGTCCAACTCTTCGAGACCCCATGGACTGCAGCCTAACAGGCTCCTCCGTCCATGAGATTTTCCAGGCAAGAGTACTAAGCTGCTATAATTCCATTTTTATTATAACCTCCTAATGTAAGCCCATTGTTTCTATATTTCTTCATGTAACCAGGTGCCAACTATACCATAGCTTAGTCAGATCCTTCATCTTGTCCTGGTAAACACAGGTCAAAAGCAATCCTGATTGAGTTGTTGAGATATCAAAAATCCTTAAAGCCAACCTTCAAACAAAAGCCAGTTGCTAGGACAACGGGACACATTATCTGACTTATTAGGTCCTCTTGTTTTCATAATACAAGTGTTTGGGGTCCACCCCATTTTCAAACAAACCCAAAATTGTGCTTGGAAGGAAGAGTTACACCAAAAACCAGTACTGCCTGAAAGGGTAAAAATAAATTAAGGGTGCACTTGCTAAAGCTGAAGCTCCAATACTTTGGCCACCTCATGCGAAGAGTTGACTCACTGGAAAAGACTCTGATGCTGGGAGGGACTGAGGAGAAGGGGACGACAAAGAATGAGATGGCTGGATGGTATCACCGACTCGATGGACGTGAGTTTGAGTGAACTCCGGGAGTTGGTGATGGACAGGGAGGCCTGGCGTGCTGTGATTCATGGGGTTGCAAAGAGTCGGACACGACTGAGTGACTGAACTGAACTGAACTGATCACTTTTGCTATAATTTCATATAAATGCAACATAAGATGCTTAATTATACTGAACATATTTTCCCAAATTTTAAAGTTGGTGATTTAAAGAAAGACTGGTTCAGGGACTTCCCTGGTAGCCTCATGGTTAAGAATTCACCTTCCAATTAAGGGGACATGGGTTCGATCTGTGGTCGGGGAACTAGTGTCCCACATGCCACATAGCAACTAAGCCCAAGCACCATAACTACTGAGCCTGCATGATGCAATGAAGAGCCCATGAATTGCAACTAAGATCCAGTGCAGTCAAAAAATAAATATTTTTTTAAATTGTTAAAAAAAATTAAAAGACTGGTTCAACTGCTCTTTACTTGCTGGTTGAAAATTAATGTTTTCTGGAGGCAAAATTCAAATGTCATTGAGGTCCTAGAAGGATTGGAACTGAAAAACTGAATCTGACCTGGAAGATAATGGGTAAGTAAATATGAAATACAGCTTCTCCACTGTATGAGCCAAGGCGTTGGTTTGTTTAATTACAAAACAGAGGCTGAAACTTCTATTCTTACATGGGAATGCCAAGTTTCATATTACAATATACAGTTGACCCTTAAACAACATGGGTTTGAACTATGTGAGTCCACTTACATGTGGATTTTTTTCAATAAAGAAGTACTACACTATCTGTGGTTATTTTAACCTGGGGTTAGTTGAACTCGAGCTATGGAACCACAGATATGGGAAAACCAAGGATATGGAGGGCTGACTATAAAGTTATAGGTGGATTTTCAACTGCAGAATGTCAGTGCCCGATCCCTGTGTTGTTCAAGGGTCAACTGCATAAATGCACCAAATCAACACACTGTACACCCTAAACTTATGCAATGCTGCATGTCAATTATACCTCAATAAAATAATTTTTTTAAAGAGTGAAAGGGCCTTCTGGTTAAAATAACAGACTATTCCTCTTAAAAATCCCACTAAAATGAAACAGAGGAATAAAAAACATAAACTTATTTAAACTCATTGCTCCACCAATTCTCCCTTCTTTCTCTCCTGCATCATCTTCATCCCTCACTACTGGATCATTCCCATCAATATGCAAGCATGCCTTTCTTACTCTCCTACCTTTAAAAAGAAAAGTAGCCTTCTCGACCCCACTTTCCCCACCAGCCACTGTTCCATCTCTCTGCTCCTCTTTGTATCAAAACTCTCAAAAGAATTGCCTATACTCACTGCCTCCCATTCCTCACTTCCTGTTTACCCACTTGAATCAGGTCCCCACTACTCCACCAAAACAGCTTCTGCTGCAGTCGCCAATGGCCCCTATGGTTAATACACAGTCCTCATCTTGACCCACCAACTTCCAATAGCTCAGAATAAAAGCCAAAGTCCCCACAACGACCTCTAAGGTATTACATGTTCTGGCCCATATTAATCATATTACCTCATCTCCTGTTCCTCCAGAAAGCATGCCACACTCCTACCTTAGGACTTTTGCCATGGCTGTTCTCTTTGCCTAGAATGGTCTTCCCTCAGACCTCCACATGGCGGATACCCTCATTTCCTTTAAGTCTTAATTCCAAAGCTTCCCAAACTTGGCATTATCGTCAATTCCTTGCATTGCAGGATGTTTAACAGCATCCTTGGCCTCTACTAACTAGACAGGTACCAGCAGCACTGCCCAACCACCCCCCAGTGGTGACAGCCAAAAATTTCTCTAACACTGCTAAATGTCTCCTATGAAAAAATAAAAGATGGTAAAGAATCTGCCTGCAACTTGGGAGACCCGGATTTGATCCCTCGGTCAGGAAGTTCCCCTGGAGAAGGAAAGGGCTACCCATTTTAGGCAACTAACACACCCAGTTGAGAACTGCTTTATTCAAGTATCAGTATATATGTCAAGTATTCAGGCTTCTCAATGAAGCCTGCCTTGATCCTATTTAAAATTAAAACCCACATTTCCCCAAAACCTATGAATTATCATCCTCCTTATTCTGCTGTAGGCTTCCCATGGCATTTATCTTAGTCTGTCTGGATTGCTAAAACAAAATCACCATAAACTAAGTGACTTATAAAGAACAAAAATTTCTCAGTTCTGGAGACTGGGAAATCCAAACTCAAGATACTGGCAGATTCAGTGTCTGGTGACAGTTTCTCACTGATGGCTGTCTTTGCACTGTAACCTCACATGGCAGATGGGACAACCTAGTTCTGTGGGGCCTCTTTTATAAGGGCACAATTTCTTTCATGAGAGCTCCACTTTCATGATCTAAGTACCCCCCAAAGGCCCCAACCTCCTAATACTATTACCCTGAGGATTAGGATTTCAACATATAAAATTTGGAGGGACACAAACATTCAGACCACAGCCATACTTATCACTTTCTAATATATTATATAATTTATTATTTTTTAAAATCTGTCTCCCCCTACTAAAATGTAAGTTCCACAAGGGAAGGGATATTTTCTTCATTATTATATCCTAAGCACCCAGAATAGTTCCTGGCACTTGGTACTCAATTGTACTTGTTCAATGAATAAATGAAATAAAGAACAGAGATAATGGGAGAGAAGATAACAAGAGCAAATTAAATAAAGTTTTAAAAGATGTAAAGCAGACTGTAATGGCAACTGACTTAGCAAGATGAAGGAAGTTACATCTGGACTACCTACAAAGGGGGATCTGATGAGATATAAAACTTATCTGCTCCACACAAGCTGGAAAGGCTCAAACTTGAAGTGCAAGGTATTATAGGAGGTGGAATAAGGTATAGAGCTAAAAACAGGATGTAGTTGAAAGTCTGGACATAAAACTGGTAAATAACTTCATCCTACCAAAAACCTCTATCCTTTTATAGCAGGAGATTGGGGATTCTTTTTTCCTCAGGAGAAAATGAACACATAAAAGCTCTGAATTTGGAAATACCAGGCAGCGTGGTGACAGAGCAATGCACACTGGAAAATTCAATATAAATTCTCTCAAGAAACTGAAAAGTCTCAGAATAATGACCTCCCAAGACAGAGACATGGGCCCCCACCCATAAGCACCAGCGGTGAAGCCAAGAAATCAACAAACCCATTCAAGATGAACTGCCAATCAATTTTTAAGGCCTCATTTTTATGGTTTTTTTTAAGGCCTCATTTTTAAATATGAAGTCAGGCAAGTACCAACCAGCTATTTGATTAAAGCCTCCATTGCAAAAGACAGTGCCCAAAACAAACAAGAAAAAATATTCCTAAAGGAAGCAGATAATTCAGTGAACAGGGTAAAAAAGCAAAATATATATATATTTATATATATGTATATATATGAACATGAACTTGGGCAAATTCCAAGAGACAGTTGGGGCAGGGAAGCCTGGCATGCTTCCATGTAGTCACAAACAGTCGGACACAACTTGGCAAATGAACAACAACAAAAATATATATATACATATATTAGTAAAAAAAAGAAGATGCTATACAAAAGAAACAGTGAGAGAACAAGAAAAGCTTTTGAAAATTAAAAGGTAGTAGAAAAAAATCAATAAAAATGTTGGCATTTATGTCAAGAAAATTTCATAAAAAGAACAAAAGGGGAAAGAGATGGCAAATAGAAGAGGAGTGAGTAGCAGACTACAGAATTGATTTGTGAAGTCCAAAGTCTAAATAACAGGCCGTATAGAGAGAACATATAAAATGAGAGAAAGGAGATAATTAAAAAATAATATATCACACCAGTCAGAATGCTCATCATCAAAATATCTACAAATAGTAAATGCTGGATAGAGTGTAGAGAAAAGGAAACCCTCCTACACTGTTGGTAGGAATGTAAATTGGTGCAACCACTATGGAAAACACTATGGAGATTCCCTAAAAGACTAAAAATAGAGTTTCTATATGATTCAGCAACCCTACTCCTGGGCATATATCTGGATAAAACTATAATTTGAAAATATACATGCACCCCAATGTCCATAGCAGCATTATTTACAATAGGCAAAACATGGAAGCAATCTAAATGTTCATCAATAGATGAGTGGATAAAGATATGGCATATACATGTATACAATGTAATGCTACTCAGCCATTAAAAATAGAATGAAATAATGCCATTTGCAGCAACAGGGATAAGCCTAGTTCAGTTCAGTCGCTCAGTCGTGTGCGACTCTTTGCGACACCATGAACTGCAGCACGCCAGGCCACCCTGTCCATCACCAACTCCCAGAGTTCACCCAAACCCATGTCCATTGAGTTGGTGATGCCATCCAACCATCTCATCCTCTGTCATCCCCTTCTTCTCCTGCCCTCAATCTTTCCCAGCATCAGGGGCTTTTCAAGTGAGTCAGCTCTTCACATCAGGTGGCCAAAGTATTGGAATTTCAGCTTCAACATCAGTCCTTCCAATGAATATTCAGGACTGATTTCCTTTAGGATGGACTGGTTGGATCTCCTTGCAGTCCAAGGGACTCTCAGGAGTCTTCTCCAACACCACAGTTCAAAAGCATCAATTCTTCAGCGCTCAGCTTTCTTTACAGTCCAACTCTCACATCCATACATGACCACTGGAAAAACCATGGCCTTAACTAGACGGACCTTAGTTGGCAAAGTGAATGTCTCTGCTGTTTAATACGCTGTCTAGGTTGGTCATAACTTTCCTTCCAAGGAGTAAGCATCTTTTAATTTCATGGCTGCAATCACCATCTGCAGTGATTCTGGAGCCCAGAAAAATAAAGTCAGCCATTGTTTCCAGTGTTTCCCCATCTATTTGCCATGAAGTGATGGGACCAGATGCCATGATCTTTGTTTTCTGAATGTTGAGCTTTAAGCCAACTTTTTCACTCTCGTCTTTCACTGTTATCAAGAGGCTCTTTAGTTCTTCTTCACTTTCTGCCATAAGGGTGGTGTCATCTACATATCTGAGGTTATTGATATTTCTCCCAGCAATCTTGATTCCAGCTTGTGCTTCTTCCAGCCCAGCATTCCTCATGATGTACTCTGCATAGAAGTTAAATAAGCAGGGTGACAATATACAGCCTTGACGCACTCCTTTTCCTATTTGGAACCAGTCTGTTGTTCCACATCCAGTTCTCACTGTTGCTTCCTGACCTGCATACAGATTTCTCAAGAGACAGGTCAGGTGGTCTGGTATTCCCATCTCTTTCAGAATTTCCTACAGTTTATTGTGATCCACACTGTCAAAGGCTTTGGCATAGTCGATAAAGCAGAAATAGATGTTTTTCTGGAACCCTCACGCTTTTTTGATGATCCATCGGATGTCGGCAATTTGAACTCTGGTTCCTCTGCCTTTTCTACATCCAGCTTGAACATCTGGAAGTTCACAGTTCACGGATTGCCGAAGCCTGGCTTAGAGAATTTTAAGCATCACTTTACTAGCGTGTGAGATGAGTGCAATTGTGCAGTAGTTTGAGCATTCTTTGGCATTGCCTTTCTTTGGGATTGGAATGAAAACTGACCTTTTCCAGTCCTGTGGCCACTGCTGAGTTTTCCCAATTTGCTGGCATATTGAGTGCAGCACTTTCACAGCATCATCTTTCAGGATTTGAATTAGCTCAACTGGAATTCCATCACCTCCACTAGCTTTGTTCGTAGTGATGCTTCCTAAGGCCCATTTGACTTCACATTCCAGAATAAGTCTAGAGATTACCATATTAAGTCAGACAGAAAAATGATATATGTCATACGCTATCACTTATGTGCAGAATCTCAAAAAATGATACAAACTAACTTATTTACAAAATAGAAAGACTCACAGATATAAAAACAAACTTATCTAAGGGGAAGGGTTGGGGGAGGGATAGATTAGGAGTTTGGAATTAACATATACACACTACTATATATAAAATAGATAAGCAACAAGGATTTGCTATATAGTACAGGGAACTATATTCAACATCTTATAATAATCTATAAAGGAAAGAATATGATAAAGAATATATATGTATAACTGAATCAGTTTGCTGTATACCTGAAACTAACACAACATGGTAAATCAACTATACTTCAAAAATAAAATTAAAATAGGGAATTCCCTGGCAGTCCAGTGGTTAGGACTTGGCGGTTTCACCGCAGAGGCCAGGGTTCAGTCCCTGGTCAGGGAATTAAGATCTGATGAGTTGAGTGGCACAGACAAAAAGTAAAAAGTATTTACAGAAATAACACAGGAAAATTTCCTACATCTGAAATTACTAGCTTCCAGGTTAACAAAGGCTACAAAGTGCCCACCACCATGAGTGAAAGAGCCACATGGTCATGGAGTTTCAGGGATAAAGAGATTTCCTAAAGACTTCTAGACAGCAAAAGAGGGGAGAGATTATCTACAAAGAAACAGAACTTCAAGTAGCATTTAGATTTACACCACACTAGCAGTTAGATGACAATGAAACCATGTCTTCAAATTCATAAAGGAAAATGATTCAAATCTAGAATTTGAAATCTAGAAAAACTCTCAATCACATGTCAGGAAAGAATGAAGACATTTATAGACATGCAAAGACTCTTATTCCTAGGCATCCTTCCCCAGGAAGCTAATGGAGGTTGTATTCCAGCCAAATGAGGATGTAAACCAGAAAAAGACAGAGGGTCTCAGAAACAGGGGGAAGGATAGGAGAAAAACAGCAAAAGGAGTCCCAAGGTAACAGTCAAGCAGAAGCCCTCAGGAGTCTAGCATGGATTCTCCAGAAAAAAGTTCTTCAGGAAAAAAAACTAAACTCGTTTTTGACCATATGGATAATATTGATGAATGTTCAACAGAGCTCTTACAGCACTCAGAAAAAACAAAAAGCAATAGGTTCATAGAAAACTAAGTCAATGAGAAAATTATGTAATTAATCAAGCCAATGAAACCAAAAGTTTTAAAATTCATCACATTACATAAAACTAAGCTATTTTTTTAAAAAATGAAGTACATTATTAAATGGAAAAAAACTGGGAATACACACTGAAGAAACCAGAATTGGAAGAGACACATGTACCCCAATGTTCATCGCAGCACTGTTTGTAATAGCTAGGACATGGAAGCAACCTAGATACCCATCAGCAGATGAATGGATAAGAAAGCTGTGGTACATACACACAATGGAATATTACAATATTACACAATGGAATCGGCTATTAAAAAGAACGTATTTGAATCAGTTCTAATGAGGTGGATGAAACTGGAGCCAGAGTGAAGTAAGTCAGGAAGAAAAACACCAATACAGTATATTAACGCATATATATGGAATTTAGGAAGATGGTAATGATGACCCTATATATGAGACAGCAAAAGAGACAGAGATGTAAAGAACAGACTTTTGGACTCTGTGGGAGAAGGCCAGGGTGGAATGATTTGAGAGAATAGCATTGAAACATGTATATTACCATATGTGAAATAGATCGCCAGTCCAGGTTCACTGCATGAGACAGGGCGCTCAGGGCTGGTGCACTGGGATGACCCTGAGGAATGGGATGGGGAGGGAGGTGCGAGGGGGTTTCAGGATGGGGAACACATGTACACCCATGGCTGATTCATGTGAATGTATGGCAAAAACCACCACAATACTGTAAAGTAATTAGCCTCCAATTAAAATAAATTAATTAATTTTTTAAAAAGATACAGAACCATGTTCACATTAAGCTGCTGCTACTGCTGCTGCTAAGTTGCTTCAATCGTGTCCGACTCTGTGTGACCCCATAGATGGCAGCCGACCAGGCTCTGCCGTCCCTGGGATTCTCCAGGCAAGAACACTGGAGTGGGTTGCCATTTCCTTCTCCATCACATTAAGCTACTTATTACCTAGAAAGGGGGAGATACAAATATGTTTCCATTTTTCACAAATAAATAAAAGTGAATAATAATGTTACCCATAGACGAAGGAAGGGAACTGGTAGACGGGGCATAGGTAAAAGCTAGAACTCTCTAAATACACCTTCATTTTGTGGATTTGACTTTGAAACCATGTAAATATCTTATAAAATTATTTTAAGAATTCAATCAAAAGGAAAAAGTAAAAAAAAAAAATCCATCCCTAGAATTTAAAAGCAAGCAGAATGAGGGAAAAAAAACAAACCCATGTATCAAGTGTCAAGTTGGTGATGTAACTATAAAGAGATGAATTCCTTCACAGCAACAATAATTTGACAAAAAGAACTGGACAGAGAGCTCGAACTCTTTTCAGTAACCATTTGTTAGTAATATTAGTACGATTGTTCTGAAATTGTACATAAAGACTAGTATAGAATAAATAGGTACAGCTGACCCTTGAACAATACGGATTTGAACTTCATAGGTCCACTTATAGGAGGATTTTTTTCACTAAACCTGTACTACAGGACTATATGATGCATGGCTGGTCGAATCCACAAATGAAGAATCACAGATAAGAGGTGGATTTTCAACTGCACTGGGGTTGGCACCCCTAACCATGACCTTGTTCAAGGGTCAACTGTAATTATGCTAATGTTGTCAGGACTAAAGTTTTTACTGTAAGAGACAGGAGATAAAAATATAAAATCAAAGGATTTAAGTAAAAACTCTGTTATTTTTAATTTGATTTGGGTATATTGCTATAAATTCATGATATATTTTCTCTTTTAAAAAATATTTCCTAGCACTGTCCACACTTAAGAGGCTTTGAAATATGACCAACTTAGTATAAATGAGCACCCACCTAGCACCTGCCATTTCCCATTAAAAGACACAAGGATTCCTTGAAGAAACGGCTGATTTCAGCTCCTAAACAGAAAATGGACTAGATGTGCTAGAAATATCCTATCATTATAGATAACGTGATCACTGACCTAGAGCCAGACATCTTGGAAAGTGGGCCTTAGAAAGCATCACTACGAACAAAGCTAGTGGTGGTGACGGAATTCCAGTTGAGCTATTTCAAATCCTGAAAGATGATGCTGTGAAAGTGCTTCACTCAATATGCCAGCAAATTTGGAAAACTCAGCAGTGGCCACGGGACTGGAAAAGGTCAGTCTTCATTCCAATCCCAAAGAAAGGCAATGCCAAAGAATGCTCAAACTACCACACAATTGCACTCATCTCACACGCTAGTAAAGTCATGCTCAAAATTCTCCAAGCCAGGCTTCAGCAATATGTGAACCGTGAACTCCCAGATGTTCAAGCAGGTTTTAGAAAAGGCAGAGGCACCAGAGATCAAATTGCCAACATCCGCTGGATCATGGAGAAAGCAAGAGAGTTCCAGAAAAACATCCATTTTTGCTTCATTGACTATGCCAAATCCTTTGACTGTGTGGATCACAATAAACTGTGGAAAATTCTTAAAGAGATGGGAATACCAGACCACCTGACCTGCCTCTTGAGAAACCTGTATGCAGGTCAGGAAGCAACAGTCAGAACTGTACATGGAACAACCGATTGGTTCCAAATAGGAAAAGGAGTACGTCAAGGCTGTATATTGTCACCTTGCTTATTTAACTTATATGCAGAGTACATCATGAGGCATGCTGGGCTGGAAGAAGCACAAGCTGGAATCAAGATTGCTGGGAGAAATATCAATAATCTCAGATATGCAGATGACACTACCCTTACGGCAGAAAGTGAAGAGGAACTCAAAAGCCTCTTGATGAAAGTGAAAGAGGAGAGTGAAAAGGTTGGCTTGAAGCTCAACATTCAGAAAACAAAGATCATGGCATCTGGTCCTATTACTTCATGGGAAATAGATGGAAAAACAGTGGAAACAGTGTCAGACTTTATTTTTTTGGGCTCCAAAATCACTGCAGATGCTGATTGCAGCCATGAAATTAAAAGACGCTTACTCCTTGGAAGGAAAGTTATGACCAACCTTGATAGTATATTAAAAAGCAGAGACATTACTTTGCCAACAAAGGTCCATCTAGTCAAGGCAATGGTTTTTCCCATGGTCATGTATGGATGTGAGAGTTGGACTGTGAAGAAAGCTGATCGCCGAAGAATTGATGCTTTTGAACTGTGGTGTTGGAGAAGACTCTTGAGACTCCCTTGTACCACAAGGAGATCCAACCAGTCCATTCTAAGGGAGATTGATACTGGGTGTTCATTGGAGGGACTGATGCTGAAGCTGAAACTGCAATACTTTGGCCACCTCATGCGACGAGTTGACTCACTGGAAAAGACTCTGATGCTGGGAAAGGTTGGGGGTGGGAGGAGAAGGGGACGACCGAGAATGAGATGGCTGGATGGCATCACCGACTCTGTGGACATGAGTTTGAGTGACCTCCGGGAGTTGGTGATGGATAGGGAGGCCTGGCGTGCTGTGATTCATGGGGTCGCGGAGAGTCGGACACGACTGAGCGACTGAACTGAACTGAACTGATAGAACTATCAGGGCCATCTAGGGTTCATAAGCAACCTAAAGAGGTTTCAACTGGCCAAAAATGGAATATTTTGAGTACCAAGAAAACTCTAGTAGCTGTAGTAGACTGAAATATATCAAGCATGCTAAAAAAAATGTATGATTCATAATGGTACCAAAACAAACACATTTAACTGATCATCTTTTGAGGAAGGACAAAGAAACAAGGATTTATCCTGCCTTTCTTGTAAGAGTACCTTAGAGTAATCAAAGGATTGGTAGGGAAAAGTTATTCCTATGAGGATTTTCACTAATAAATGATAGATTTAGAATATTGCTACACTGCAACCCCTCTCTGAAATAATGGATCTAGGCAATGATCACCAAAGACAGCTAAACCATTAGGTGAAAAGCTGACAGGGAACTTCTCAATGAGTGGATGAGACTGATGATACCTAAATCAACTGTTCAATCTTAACATCACCAAAAGACAGCCCATTAGACATTATGTATAAAAACATTCTTGCCAAAAATCAAATGTGATTCTGATAAACACTCTACATCTACCAGCTCATAGTAAATACAGGGGATAGAGGAAGAACACTCAATGATATAAAGAAGATTCAATCAGCAAAATCCAGAAGGTGAGAATATCCACAGGAAAATAAACCAGTTTGTTCAAAAAGTAAACTTCAGGGACAAAGAAATTAATAGGGAAGGGTACTTATAAATCAAGAGGCTAAAGAGACATGTTAATCAAATGCAATGTGTATACCTTGTTTGAATCTTGGTTTGAACAAACCAACTATAACAATCAAGCTTTTTGAGATAAGAAAGAAAGTGAAGTCACTCAGTCGTGTACAACTCTTTGTGACCCCATAGACTAAAGCCTGCCAGGCTCCTCCATCCATGGGATTTTCTAGGCAAGAATACTGGAGTAGGTTGCCATTTCCTTCTCCAGGGGATCTTCCCGACCCAGGGATCAAACCCGGGTCTCCCACACTGCAGGCAGACTCTGTACCATCTGAGCCACCAGGAAAGCCTCTTTTATGAGATAAAATAGTGCCAAATCTGAACATTTACTAGGTATTTGATGATATTAAAGGATAAATGCTTATTTTCAGGTGTGACAAGAGTATGAAATTATGTTTAAAAATTTAAATCCTTTCTGTTAAAATTCAAGCTGCAGTATTTGCATATTATATAATATAATGCCTAGAATTTGCCTCAAACAAATCCAAAGGGTTAGTGTAAAGTGGGTGAGAGTACAGCAAAAACAAGTTGGGCCACATGTTGATAGTTATTGAAGCTTGGTAATGGGTATATGTGGTTTGTTATACCATTCTATACTTTAATATGTTTGTAATTTTCCATAATACAAAATGAAAGAAAAAAATAGTACAATAAAGGAAACAAAATCTTAATACATCTACTTAGCTCAGGAGTGAATATTTATAAACTCATAACAGTATAGAGGTTTCCCAGGTGGCTCAGTGGGTAAAGAATCTGCAATGCAGGGGACACAGCTTCAATCCCCAGATGGGGAAGATCCCCTGGAGGAGGGCATGGCAACCCACTCCAGTATTCTTTCCTGGAGAATCCCATGGACAGAGGAGCCTGGCTGGCTACAGTCCATAGGTTCCAAAGAGTCAAACAAGACTGGAATGACTGAGAACACGCACATGCATAACAAACAGACCCTAAATAATAGTGAGACCAATTTGGAGCCTATTGCAGCAGTCTGAGAGAAGATGGAAGCTTGGACTGGCGTGGTAGTGATCATGACAGTGATAATGGTGGTAGAAATAGAAAGAAGAGGGTGGAGTCAAGATATTTTTAGAAAGAAAAACTGAACCCAATAAATAAATAAGAACAAAACCAGACAACACGCCCCTCCTGCTGCCCCACAGCACCAAAAAAAAAAAAAAAGGAAAGGAAAACTGAAAGGACTTGGAGATAATTAGATGCGGCTGAGGAGGAAGAGGTGGGATTAAGACAGAGGAATCTAGGGGAATTCCCTACTGGCCTAGTGGTTAGGGCTCTGTGCTTCCACTGCACAGAGCATGGGTTCGATCCTTAGCTGAGGAACTAAGATACTGGAAGCTGCATGGCCCAGCCATAAAAAAAAAACAGAGAAGTCAACGATGATGTATGTTTCTAGTACATGTTGCTACCATTTACTAAGATGAGAAAAAAAGGGTACACTTGGGAAGGGAAGAGGATAAATTTAGTTTAGGGCAATGGTTCTCAACCAGAGGTGATTGTACTGCACAAAAGATATCTGGAGACATTTTTGGTTGTCACAACTGATTGATGGTCCCTAAGGGCAGAGGCCAGGGATGCTGCTAAACATCTTACAGTGCACCTAACAGCCCCAAACAATAAATAATTATTCAATTCAAAATGTCAATAGTGCAGAGGTTGAGAAATCTTGATGTGGGCCAATGCTGACTTGAAGAGTTTTGCAGGACAATGCTTAAGAGGGAGCTGGAATGAAAATGTAAGTTTGCTGCTGCTGCTGCTGCTGCTGCTAAGTCACTTCAGTCGTGTCCGACTCTGTGTGACCCCATAGACGGCAGCCCATCAGGCTCCCCCGTCCGTGGGATTCTCCAGGCAAGAACACTGGAGTGGGTTGCCATTTCCTTCTCCAATGTGTGAAAGTGAAAAGTGAAAGTGAAGTCGCTCAGTCGTGTCTGACTTGTAGCGACCCCATGGACTGCAGCCTACCAGGCTCCTCCGTCCATGGGATTTTCTAGGCAAGAGTACTGGAGTGGCAGGAGTTGTCAATTTATAGGTGATCATTCCAATCATCCATCCGTCTAGTCAAAGTTCTGGTTTTTCCAGTAGTCATATATGGATGTGGGAGTTGGACTATAAAGAAAGCTGAGCACCAAATAATTGATGCTTTTGAATTGTGGTGTTGGAGAAGACTCTTGAGAGTCCCTTGGACTCCAAGGAGATCCAACCAGTCCATCCTAAAGGAAATCAGTCCTGAATGTTCATTGGAAGGACTAATGCTGAAGCTGAAACTCCAATACTTTGGCCACCTGATGTGAAGAAGTGACTCATTTGAAAAGACCCCGATGCTGGGATAGATTGAAGGCAGGAGGAGAAGGGAATGAGAGAGTATGAGATGGTTGGATGGTATCACCAACTCAATGGACATGAGTTTAAGTAAAATCCAGGAGTTGGTGATGGACAGGGAAGCCTGGTGTGCTGCAGTCCATGGGGTCGCAAAGAGTTGGACACAACAGAGCGACTGAACTGACTGACTGATTCCAATCATCAGCTACAGGGGTGTGCAATCTCCCATGAATATATTCAAAAAGAAGGCCAAGGGCAGAGTCCTGGAGGATACCAACACTTATCATAGGAAAGAAAATGAGAAAAAGATCCCATGAGAAAGACTAAGAGATTTTGGCCAGTAAAACAGGAAGAAAACCATCAGAGAATGGTATCACAGAAACCAAACAAAAACTGTTCCCAAGGAGGAAAATAAGAATAAGAAGTGGTGCCAAAGGCAGAGAAAAGTTGAATAAGTTATGGGCAGAAACTTTCCATTAAATTTGGCAAAAGAGAGGTCACTGATAACTTTGGAAAGATTGATTTCTAGGATTATTGGGGGCAGAAGCAAGACCATCAGATATTTTTTTAAAAGATGAAAGATACTGAACACGCTTATGAACTGAAAGAAAAGAGCTGACAGAGGTGGGGAAAAAGAGGTAAAGAAATAGGAGAAAGAGGGAATGTAATGAAGGAGCAAGGATCTTGGGGAGAGAGGAGATGAGTCCAAGATGGTGTTTCAAGAAGAACAGTCTTGGACAGGGAGAACTGATAGCATTTCACTGAGATAGGAGGAAAAAGGAGGGTAAGGTTTCAGCAAAATTGGTAGATGGTAGGGGAAGTAGCTAAGAGAGTTCTCATCTGATGGTCTTAATTTTCCAGCGAAGAACCAGGCACAGCCATCTGTCAAAAGCGAGGGTAAACGTGATGGGATGAGAAATTCAAGGAGAGGTAAGAATTTAGAATAGTCACTGAATACATGGGAGAAGATGCTGATAAGGGTCGTGTAGGAAGATTTCTGGAGAATGATCCTATGATGAGAGTTATGTCCTGGCCAGGAAATCTTTGAGGTCAAGATGTATCCTATCAGAAGGAACCACCAAGTCTCATAAAGCTGATGGATACTGGTAATTATAAACAGAGAACAAGTATGTCAGTTGGGAGTCTTGTTTAGTCCTCATAAGTAAGGCTTTTGTCTTTTTAAGTTCCAGGAGGGCAGGCACCATGTTTGATTCACCCCTGGATCCCCAGCACCTACCACAGTGCCTAACCCATAGTAGGTACTCAGTAAATAATGGGCACATGAAACAGAAGGATGGAAAAATGTCATGATATAGATGTCTTATGCCCACTCCCACATCTCTCATTATATTTTTCAACCTTGTTCTGCTGAAAACACTAGCCTTCCCAGTATTTCAGACACGTGCTACTTGTTATCCTGTCCTCATCAGTACCACTCTGTTCTAAATTTTCCCCCTATTAAATTCCTCAGACATTTGACATTTGCAATAATGGATGCAGTTCTCTCTCCTCCTCTCCATCCTCTCTGAAATGAAACACTAGCAATGTTCTCTCTGACGTTAAGAGGTACACTTTCAGAACAGAACCCCTCCTCCCCTGCAGCACTAGATGCGGCTCTATTATTAAAATGTCAGGGTTGCTGTAGTTAGACTGCAATGCCCGGGGTCATCTTCAAGCAGCCTTTCTTTGTTCCTTATTACCTGTGCCACTTGATTGTGTTTCTAGAGGATGTTTTTCAGATGGTTAGACTGTACATAGACTACGTCCCTTTCTATGGAAAGAAAAAGAATTTGATTTACATGGTTTTCTTCTTAAAAGATAATTTAGAAGAAAATGTCTGGCAACTAAATCCTCTCCTCCAAAGAGGTATATGCAGATGTGAAGAAGGAAAGTACGTAATTCATGCTCAGGGCTATTTTTCAGAGGAAAAACCTGCTTCCAGGTCTGGCCATTAAAACACCTATTCTTAACAGAGCTAGTTCTCAATATTTTCTCTCCTGCCACAAATGCATGATATGACAATGTATGCTTTCTGTTCAGATTTTAAGAGGGAAATAAAATGTAATGGGTTTTGTTTTTCTGTTAGTGAATAAAAGAACACTGACGTCATATACTCATTTAATTCAGTACACAGGGGGAAAAAAAGAAACCCAAGTGCCTGCCCTAATGAACTGTAGTTTAAGGCATATGAACATTAAACAGTGTGACTAAAATAAAAAGATGGTTTTTCAAGTGGATTTACTGAAAATGGGCAAATGGAAAGTCCAGGAATGGAATCTGGGAATGGATACTGGAATTAAGTCTCAGAAATATGACATTGTGATTTCCCTCACAGAACTCACCTTCCCTACCAATTCTTTTAAGGTAGATTTATCACAGAAAGCTCTAATTTTCAGGGATTTAGGGATGTGAAATAGAAAGGGCATCTCTCTAATAAGCAGGAGACCATTGTCAGTACAGAAAGTAACATAAAATGAAGACAATGATGATGACACGGATGATAATGAGAGAGCAACAGTGCCAGCATTAACAGTGATGAAGTGCTTACCGGGTCTCAGGCATATGGTATTTGGAGGAAGAAAGTTGGGGGCAGGGGTTGATTGCTAGCACTATAATAGAATGATTACTCACCAAAAAGTATCCCCAATTAACCTTGTTTCTTTATTTTTTAATTGAAGTATAGTTGATTTACAAATTTGTGTTCTTTTCACATGTATAGCACAGTGGTTCAGATATATACACACACACATATAGATGTTCTTTCTCAGATTCTTTTCCTTCACAGGTTATTACAGAATATTTAGCATAGTCTAAAATATAGCACAAGGACCAGTGCTATACAGTAGGTCCTTGTTAGTTATCTGTTTTATAGACAGCAGTGTGTCTATGTTAATCCCAAACTCCTAATTTAACCTTTCCCCTCACTTTCCCCTTTGGTAATCGCAAATTTGTTTTCTGTCTGTGGGTCTATTTCCAGTTTGCAAATAAGTTCATTTGTATTATTTTTTTTAGATTCCACATATAAGCAATATGCTGCTGCCGCTGCTGCTGCTAAGTTGCTTTAGTCGTGTCCAACTCTGTGCGACCCCATAGACGCAGCCCACCAGGCTCCTCCGTCCATGGGATTTTCCAGGCAAGAGTACTGGAGTAGGGTGCCATTGCCTTCTCCATATAAGCAATATAATATGATATTTTTCTTTATCTGTCTAGCTTATGCCACTTAGGAAGCATCACTACGAACAAAACTAGTGGAGGTGATAGAATTCTAGTTGAGCTATTTCAAATCCTGAAAGATGATGCTGTGAAAGTGCTGCACTCAGTATGTCAGCAAATTTGGAGAACTCAGTAGTGGCCACAGGACTGGAAAAAGTCAGTTTTCATTCCAATCCCAAAGAAAGCCAATGCCAAAGAATGCTCCAACTACCAAACAATAGCACTCATCTCACACGCTAGTAAAGTGATACTTAAAATTCTCCAAGACAGGCTTCAGCAATATGTGAACCATGAACTTCCAGATGTTCAAGCTGGTTTTAGAAAAGGCAGAGGAACCAGAGATCAAGTTGCCAACATCTGCTGGATCATCGAAAAAGCATGAGAGTTCCAGAAAAACATCTATTTCTGCTTTATCGACTATGCCAAAGCCTTTGACTGTGTGAATCACAATAAACTGTGGAAAATTCTGAAAGAGACGGGAATACCAGACCACCTGACCTGCCTCTTGAGAAACCGGTATGCAGGTCAGGAAGCAACAGTCAGAACTGGACATGGAAGAACAGAATGGTTCCAAATAGGAAAAGGAGTACATCAAGGTTGTACATCGTCACCCTGCTTATTTAACTTATAGGCAGAGTACATTATGAGAAACGCTGGGCTGGAGGAAGCACAGGCTGGAATCAAGATTGCTGGGAGAAATATCAATGACCTCAGATATGCAGATGACACCACCCTTATTGCAGAAAATGAAGAAGAACCAAAGAGCCTCTTGATGGAAATGAAAGAGGAGAGTGAAAACGCTGGCTTAAAGCTCAACATTCAGAAAACTAAGATCATAGCATCTGGTCCCATCACTTCATTGCAAACAGTGGAAACAATGGCTGACTTTATTTTCTTGGGCTCCAGAATCACTGCAGATGGTGATTGCAGCCATGAAATTAAAAGACGCTTACACCTTGGAAGGAAAGTTATGACCAACCTAGACAGCATATTAAAAAGCAAAGACATTACTTTGCCAACAAAGGTCCATCTAGTCAAAGCTATGGTTTTTCCAGTAGTCATGTATGGATGTGAGAGTTGGGACTATAAAAAAAAACTGAGCGTCGAAGAATTGATGCTTTTGAACTGTGGTGTTGGAGAAGACTCTTGAGAGTCCCTTGGACTGCAAGGAGATCCAACCAGTCCATCCTAAAGGAAATCAGTCCTGGGTGTTCATTGGAGGGACTGATGCTGAAGCTAAAACTCCAATACTTTGGCCACCTGATGCAAAGAACTAACTCATTCGAAAAGACCCTGATGATGGGAAGGATTGAGGGCAGGAGGAGAAGGGGAAGACAGAGGATGAGATGGTTGGATGGTATCACTGACTCAATGGGCATGAGTTTGAGTAAACTCCGGGAGTTGATGATGGACACAGAGGCCTGTCGTGCTGCAGTTCATGGGATCGCAAAGAGTCGGACTGGACTGAGGGACTGAACTGAACTGAACTATGTACTTAATACGATAATCTCTAGGTCCATCCATGTTGCTTCAAATGGCATTATTTCATTATTTTTATGCCTGAGTAATATTCCATTGTGTATATACACATACCACATCTCCAGTTTACCTTGTGATCGTGCTCTGAATCAAAGGCTTCCAATTCAACCTTCTCCTTTGGGCTTCTCTGGTGGCTCAGATGTAAAGAATCTGCCTGCAATGCAGGAGACCCAGGTTCAATCCCTGGGTTGGGAAGATCCCCTGGAGAAGGGAATGGTAATCCACTCCAGTATTCTTGCCTGGAGAATTCCATGGATAGAGGAGCCTGGTGGGACTACAGTCCATGGGGCATCAAAGGCTTCAAATTCAACCTTCTCTTTTAAATCCACCATATTTCCCACTCCTCTCCACTCCCACAGACACTGTTCTCTGCAACCTCCCCTTTCTTCTCAGTGTTTGGTTTGTTATTTCTACTAGGCACATGCTTCAGCTGACCTCTTCAAGTTCCCAGGTAGTACCCCACAGTCTTTGGATTGCCACCTGGACCTCGGTTCACAGAGAAGGTGGACTTATTTCAGTAGCCATCAATGACAGGCTGGAGAAGGCAGAAGGACATGATAGGGACAACAGGTCAATTAAAACCAAGCAGGACAAAATACAAAGAATGAAAGAGTGTTCTCTGGATGAGAAAAAATAAAAGATGCTTGATTGGGAGGTATGACTACATGAAAGTCCATGGCTGAGAAGATAAAAGCAATCCATAAACACTTTATAGAAGAAAAAGAGTTCCAAGATTTCCATAAAGCAGGAGCTAAAAAACTTTTTCAATAAAGGAAGTGTGCATGTGTGCTTAGTTTTGTCTAACTCTTTGTGACCCCCTGGCCGTAGCCCGCCAGGCTCCTCTGCCCATGGTATTTTTCAGGCAAGAATACTGGAGTGGTTTGCCATTCCCTTCTCCAGGGGATCTTCCCAACCCAGGGATCAAACCCATGTCTCTGGCGTCTCCTGCATTGGAAGGAAGATTCTTTACCACTTAGCCATCTGGGAAACCCAATAAAGGGCCAGACAGTAAATAATTTTAGGCTTTACAAGCTGTATGGTCCCTATCACAACTATTTAACTCTGCTATGGCAGTGCAAAAGTAGCCACAGATAATCCATAAACAATTGAGCTCAGCTGTGTTCCAATAAAACTTTATTTACAAAGTCAAGCAGCAGAGCAGATGTGGCTTTTGGGACATAGTTTGTCAACCTCTGCCACAAATTAAATTCTGCCTCTCTGCAGCCTCATTAGAAGTTTTCCAAAGTCTGAGATCTTTCTAGGAGGTAGCAGTATGTACTGATTTTAAAAGTGGCTTTGCATCAGATTGACCTAAGTATAAACCTTAGATCTGGCACTTTCTAGATGTGTCCTTCAGCAAATCATTTAAATCTCTTGGATTTCCCTGGTGGTACAGTGGTTAAGAATCTGCCTGCCAATGCAAGGAACATGGGTTTGATCCCTGGTCCAGGAAGATTCCACATGGCACAGAGCAACTAAGCCCATGCGCCACAACTACTGAAGCCTGCATGCCCTAGTGCCTGTGCTCTGCCAACAAGAGAAGCCACCACAATGAGAAACCCACACAACACAACTAAAGAATAGTCCCCTGCTTATTGCAACCAGAGAAAGCCTGTGTGCAGCAACAAAAACCCAGTGCAGCCAAAAATTTAAAATTTAAAATAGACAAAAATAATAAAATCACTGAGCCTCAAGTATTCAACTATAAAATGATAGTGTCTACCCCTCAGTGTGACTGGAAACAGTAAAACAAGACAATGATGCATGTTACTCACTTAGCACAGAGTCTGGTCCCCAGCAAGTGCCCAGTTAAGTATTGGCTGATATTATTAGCTATTAAGGAGACTTAGTAGATAAAGGATAGGGAAGTATGGACTTATAGAAGGTATAATAGGATGGAGAAAACAACAGAGCCCCTTGAATCTGGGTCCAGTTGTTGTCATATTGACTCCATTAAGCCCTTGGAGGTAAAATTCTAGTCTCTGTAAAATTTTCTTCTGAGTTTCAAATTTCACCTGCGAAAGAACATAAGCAATGGAACAGTCTTTTGAACTCTGTGGGAGAGGGCGAGGGTGGGATGATTTGGGAGAATGGCATTGAAAGATGTATATTATCATACGTGAAATGAATCACCAGTCCAGGTTCGACACATGATACAGGATGCCTGGGGCTGGTGCACGGGGATGACATGCAGGGAGGAGATGGGGAAGAGGGAGGTGGGAGGGGGGTTCAAGTTAGGGAACACATGTACACCCGGGGCGGATTCATGTCAATGTATGGCAAAACCAACCAATATAATATTGTAAAGTAATTAGCCTCCAATAAAAATAAATAAATAATTAAAAAGAACATAAGCAATGAAACAAACAACTTCAGCAGTTATCAACTCAAAGAACAGAAAACACACAGGATGAGACAGAGTGGTCCCATGAATCCTTGGGTCATGGTCTCAGCAGATAAGGAACTCAGAAGGATGGGACAGCCACAGATCCAACATGGAAAAAGTTAAGTGAGCTCTTGTGTAAACTCATCATTCTATCTGACCTTTCAGACTGAACATTCCAGCTATATGTTAGTGCTTTCCAGTAGACCTGCTGTGATAATGGAAATTCTCTATTGGTGTTATGTTCTCTATAATACGGCAGCCTACACTAGCTACAGGTGGCTACTGAGCCCTTGAAAAGTGACTCATGCAACTGAGGAACTGAATTTTTCATCTTATTTTAATAGCAGTTGGCTCTGTTATCATGTATGACAAGCATTCTTACTCCATACTATGCACAATACTCCAAATAAATCACAGGGCTCATGGGAAAATGGGGCTGTGCACTCACATTCCGAACCTTTATCAGTTACACTCACAGAAAATGTAGGAAACTAATAAAAACAACACAGTTTTCTGCATGTTAAATGGTTAAGCAATGTATAAATGGGATGGCACATTACCACAAAGACCTGAAGCTTGCCTGTGGAAGTGGCTGTCCACTTGTGAGTTACCATGAGATGGTGAAAAGAGGGTTATATGGGTGGAACAAAAAGTTCTAACAGCAGATGTGAATGGGTGTGGCTCATAACACACTCAGTGAACTGAGGAAGCCGGGAGATGGATGATATGTGTACACATGTTCCTTTTATGAATTCACACCCAGCTCAGTTCAGCTGGGTATGGATACCCTTTGATCTTGTGTTTCTTATGGATGAAGTCATTCCTAAGCAAACATGAAATCTGCATTATGTTCAAGTTGTTCCCTAAGACCTCAATCTGTTGGAACAAATTTTCATTTTCAAAACAAGCATTAGAGCAGAATTGACTGTATTTAAATTTAAATAGCCACATGTAGCTAGTGGCTACCGTGTTGGAAAGTGCAGCTATATATGAAGCAAGAACAGTTGCTACACACATACACAGAGCTATAAGTACCACACCAAAAAAATTCAAGGAAGAAAGGAAACAAGCATTTGGATATACGGCCCTAGTGTTTGGAAGACATAACTGGCCTAAAGTGAAAATTTCAGATTCATTAGCATATTGCTTTTTTAAGGACCTGTTGGGGCATCTGGGTAGAGCTGTCCAGCCAAGCTTCCTACAAGTCTAGTACCTGATGGGATGGAGTAGTAACTTGAGCTGGGTCCCTACCTTGAGCTGTTCTTCATAGCTCAGCCTCCAGAGTGGCGTCACAACATCAGCCAGCCTTGAATAAAATAAACCAGGTACCTAATTCATTATATAAATATGTATTGAGCCTCTTACTCCACAGAAGTACTTCCTGCCGCCATTTGCTCCGGCATTTTACTTGTCATTCAGAAGACCTAACTTTCAGGCCCCCGGGGAGATAAGAGTCTGGGAGAAGAGCCCATTTTGGTGCTATCTGCTTAACAAAGCTGAACAGATGGGCAAACCTAATAGAAGAAAAATCCAGATTTATCAGGAGATAATTAATCATATTACAAAGGCTTCACTGTTGGGTTCCTTTAAACAGCTCACCTCCCTAACGCTTTTAAAATATAATTTGATTTAGAAAATACAGTTGTTGCATAAAATGAGGTGTATTTGTATTTGCATGACTGCAGTGGGACTATTCATTTCTAATCCATCTCATCTCCAAGTCCCTTGTTTTCAGCAGACCTATCCTGGACCTTTTTAGACATAGGATCGCAGTTTAATATCCCCTTTCTGCCAAAAACACACGTAAAGGCAAGAATATTTTCTGCAACCCCAAAGCATTTCTGCCAGCATTCCTTAGATGTTTTCGGTTTGTCCTGGGTATCCTACCTGAGGTGCCCTCTGAATCCTTGCAATGCCACATCGCACATCAAGCCTACAGAATTTCAACAGGCCCAGAGATTCAGACTTGTTAAGGGGAAGGGCCTTACCTTTCCTGGCAGGAATCATCTAGTGGTCCAAGATGTCTTGGTTTCTTCTGACTTTCCTGTCCTCTTTGACACTTCTTGGCTATCACCGAGGTGAAGTTTTCCTTACATGCTGAGTCCAGAAAGAGCTGTGACCAACTTGGAGGTTTTCTGGCATACCAGGGGAGCAGCCCCGGTTTGGAGAAGAGACCCATTCTGGAGAGGAAGCATCTTGGGCTCTGCACTGGGACTTTTAATACCTGACAACCACAGAAACACTGAAAATCACCAGTAGGAAAGGTGGAGAAACAGAAGTTGGGAAACAGAGGCACAACTTCAAAAGTCCTTCATTCATTTAGAAACCTTACCCAGCACCTAGCACAGTGCCTGGCACAGAGTCACTACTTGGCTGAACTAAATTACTGCGCTGCAGGCACTGGCTATGGCGCCCAATATACAAAGATGAGGAAAAGATAGTATCTGTCCTCCAGAAAAGGGTTCAACTCTCTGGATACACTTTTGTGGCCAGTCCCTCTCCATTCTACCCTCCTACTAAACAACCCACCAATCAACTAATATTTAGTAAGTACTGACTATGTGCCAGTCACTGTGCCACACTAGATACCAGAGGGGTTACAAAGGTCATAATCTATTGAGTAATTTAGGAGATCAAGCATGGACACTGGAAAAGATGAAATAACACCCTATGCCTGGTTCCTGACGAGTGCTCAGGAAAGGTTTCTCACTGTAAGCACACCATGCACTGGGTCTTAAAAGATGGCAGGGAGGTGAAATAGATATTTGGAGGACAGTGGCTCGATCAGTCTGGCTAAAATGGTAGTTCATTTTAGGGGACAGGGGAAATCAGGTTGAAAAGTTCCACCAAAGGGTTATCTGGAAGAACTTTAATACCTGAGTTAAATGTGGATTTTATTGTGAAGGTGACTGTGAGCTGATGGAGGCTTTACATAGAAAAATTAAGATGAAACACGGAGGTTAATAAAAAGCAAAGTCACGTTTGAGGCACGTGTTTGAAATGGTAGGGAAACATCCAAGTGGAAACATCTAACAAGTAAAGAAGCAGTACAATTCAGGAGAAAAGTCAGGGTGAGAGACTTGGTCAAGTGTCTACAAGATTAAAAAAGAGCTTTTAGTAAAGAGAAGAGCAAAATGACAAAACCTGGGAGAAAGGCAATATTTGGAAAGCAAGATGAGATGCTGGTGACCCAGTTGAATCAGGGGACTACAGAGCTTGCTGGCCAACAGAGATGACTTTTGGCAAGAGCACTGACCCATTCAGTAAGTCTGAGTCCAAAGAAAAACAGGAAATAAGGCAATGGGAAATGGTAGGCAGTAGGGACAAAAGAAAGTTTGAGACCTTAGGAGTGCAGACCCTAGAGTCAGGAAGACCTGGGCAGTTCCCTGGCTCCACCACCTACTAGCTAGGTGGCCTTTGGGCAGGTTAATCATTCTTTCTGATCTTCCTCTTTTTCATCTGCAAAATGCAAATAACAATAGCACCTACCTTACAGAGTAGCTGCAAGAGTTAACAAAGGATAATTAATAAAAAGCACTTAGCAGAACATTAAATAGAGATGATGTTTGTAAAGCTCAGAACACAGTGTCCAATGCCTGGGAAAAACTCAGTACATGTTAATTACAAATGTCATGATGTTTAAACACAATATGGGACTGAGTGTGGGTGGCAATATTAAAGGAAGGGAGCAGAGAGGAAAACAATAGTGGGAGTAACTATGAGTCAAAAACTGGAAGAGTTAGACCTCACTTTGGAAAGAGGAAGTAATCCCTTTTTCCCAACACAAGACTCTGTGGTGTTGCCTATTTACCTAATGGTGCGTGATCATTGATGTGTAACTTTTTTGAACACCCAGGACACGTGAATGAACTCAGACACCTCACTGATGTGTCATGAAATAACTTTTTTGCCCTTGCCCTCTACCTTGGATTTCATGTTAAGTCATACTTTAATTCAGAATGAAATTTATTTAAAGTTTAATTATGTAACAGGTTTATTAATAAAGATTCTTCCATGGCTCTCTCTATTACCACAAAATGAGTATGCATGACCACTAGGCAATTTAAAGATGCTGACATGGGTGCTGTAATATTTAGCCATATAACATTTTGTATGTTTGCTGCTGCTGCTAAGTCACTTCAGTCGTGTCCAATTCTGTGTGACCCCACAGACGGAAGCCCACCAGGCTCCCCCGTCCCTGGGATTCTCCAGGCAAGAACACTGGAGTGGGTTGCCATTTCCTTCTCCAATGTGTGAAAGTGAAAAGTGAAAGTGAAGTTGCTCAGTCGTGTCCGACCCTTAGCGACCCCACGGACTGCAGCCCACCAGGCTCCTCCATCCATGGGATTTTCTAGGCAAGAGTACTGGAGTGGATTGCCATATGTTTATAAAGTACTAAAGAAGGTAATTGTCATAACATGGAAGCATTCTTGCGGGGGGGTGGCGGGTTTAAATTTCTAACAGGATAAATGTAAGTTGGCCCAGAGTTCAGGTGTTAACATCAGTTCACTTAAGTCCCTCAGTCGTGTCCGACTATTTGCGACCCCATGAACTGCAGCACGACAGGCCTCCCTGTCCATCACCAACTCCTGGAGTTTACTCAAACTCATGCCCATTGAGTCGGTGATGCCATGCAACCATCTCATCCTCTGTCTTCCCCTTCTCCTCCTGCCCTCAATCCTTCCCAACATCAGGGTCTTTTCGAATGAGTCAGTTCTTTGCATCAGGTGGCCAAAGTATTGGAGTTTCAGCTTCAACATCAGTCCTTCCAATGAACATTCAGGACTGATTTCCTTTAGGATGGACTGGTTGGATCTCCTCGCAGTCCAAGGGACTCTCAAGAGTCTTCTCTAATACCACAGTTCAAAAGCATCAATTCTTCGGCACTCAGCTTTCTTTATAATCCAACTCTCACATCCATACATGACTACTGGGAAAACCAAAGCCAAAGCTTTGGGATGGAACTTTGTTGGCAAAGTAATGTCTCTGCATTTTAATATGCTATCTAGTTTGCTCGTAACTTTCCAAGGAGCAAGCATCTTTTAATTTCATGGCTGCAGCCACCATCTGGCGTAATTTTGGAGCCACAAAAAATAAAGTCTATCACTGTTTCCATTCTTTCCCCATCTATTTGCCATGAAGTGATGGGACCAGATGTCATGATCTTAGTTTTCTGAATGTTGAGCTTTAAGCCAACTTTTTCACTCTCCTCTTTCACTTTCATCAAGAGGCTTTTGAGTTCCTCTTCACTTTCTGCCATAAGGGTGGTGTCATTTGCATATCTGAGGTTGTTGACATTTCTCCCAGCAATCTTGATTCCAGCTTGTGCTTCATCCAGCCCAGCGTTTCTCATGATGTATTCTGCATAGAAGTTAAATAAGCACGGTGACAATATATAGCCTTGATATACTCCTTTCCCTACTTGGAACCAGTCAGTTGTTAAATGTCCTGTTCTAACTGTTGCTTCCTGACCTCCATACAGATTTCTCAAGAGGCAGGTAAGGTGCTCTGATATTCCCATCACTTGAAGAATTTTCCACAGTTTGTTGTGATCTACACAGTCAAAGGCTTTCATGTAATCAATAAAGCAGAAGTAGATGTTTTCCTGGAACTCTTTTGCTTTTTCGATGATCCAGTGGATGTTGGCAATTTGATCTCTGGTTGCTCTGCCTTTTCTAAAACCAGCTTGAACATCTGGAGGTTCACGGTTCACGTTCTGTTGAAGCCTGGCTTGGAGAATTTTGAGCATTACTTTACTAGCGTGTGAGATGAGTGCAACTGTGCAGTAGTTTGAGCATTCTTTGGCATTGGCTTTCTTTGGGACTGGAATGAAAACTGACCTTTTCCAGTCCTGTGGCCACTGCTGAGTTTTCCCAATTTGCTGGCATATTAAGTGCAGCACTTTCACAGCATCATCTCTCAGGATTTAAAATAGCTCAACTGGAATTCCATCACCTCCACTAGCCTTGTTTGTTGTGATGCTTCCTAAGGCCCACTTGACTTCTCATTCCTGGATGTCTGGCTCTAGATGAGTGATCACACCATCGTGATTATATGGGTCATTAAGACCTTTTCTGTGCAGTTCTTTTGTTTATTCTTGCCACCTCTTCTTAATCTCTTCTGCTTCTGTTAGGTACATACCATTTCTGTCCTTTATTGTGCTCAGCTTTGCATAGAATATTTATTCTCTTGGTATCTCTAGTTTTCTTGAAGAGATCCCTAGCCTTTCCCATTCTGTTGTTTTCCTCTATTTCTTTGCATTGATCACTGAGGAAGGCTTTCTTATCTCTCCTTGCTATTCTTTGGAACTCTGCATTCAAATGGGTATCTCTTTCCTTTTCTCCACTGCCTTTCACTTCTTTTCTTTTCACAGCTGTTTGTAAGGCCTCCTCAGACAGCCATTTTGCCTTTTTGCATTTCTTTTTCTTGTGAATGGTCTTGATTCCTGCCTCCTGTACAATGTCATGAACCTCTGTCCATAGTTCTTCAGGCACTCTGTCTATCAGATCTAATCACTTGAATCTATTTCTCACTTCCAGTGTATAATCACAAGGGATTTGATTTAGGTCATACCTGAATGGTCTAGTGGTTTTCCCTACTTTCTTTAATTTAAGAAAGAAATTTAAGTCTAAATTTGGCAATAAGGAGTTCATGATCTGAGCCACAGTCAGCTCCCGGTCTTGTTTTTGCTGACTGTATAGAGCTTCTCCATCTTTGGCTGCAAAGAATATAATCAACTCAAAAGCCTCTTGATGAAAGTGAAAGAGGAGAGTGAAAAGGTTGGCTTGAAGCTCAACATTCAGAAAACAAAGATCATGGCATCTGGTCCCATCACTTCATGGGAAATAGATGGAAAAACAGTGGAAACAGTGTCAGACTTTATTTTTTTGGGCTCCAAAATCACTGCAGATGCTGATTGCAGCCATGAAATTAAAAGACGCTTACTCCTTGGAAGGAAAGTTATGACCAACCTAGATAGCATATTAAAAAGCAGAGACATTACTTTGCCAACCAAGGTCCGTCTACTCAAAGCTATGGTTTTTCCCGTGGTCATGTATGGATGTGAGAGTTGGACTGTGAAGAAAGCTGATCGCCGAAGAATTGATGCTTTTGAACTGTGGTGTTGGAGAAGACTCTTGAGAGTCCCTTGTACCGCAAGGAGATCCAACCAGTCCATTCTAAGGGAGATCGATTCTAGGTGTTCATTGGAGGGACTGATGCTGAAGCTGAAACTGCAATACTTTGGCCACCTCATGCGACGAGTTGACTCACTGGAAAAGACTCTGATGCTGGGAAAGGTTGGGGGCGGGAGGAGAAGGGGACGACCGAGAATGAGATGGCTGGATGGACATGAGTTTGAGTGAGCTCCGGGAGTTGGTGATGGACAGGGAGGCCTGGCGTGCTGATTTATGGGGTCGCGGAGAGTCGGACACAACTGAGCGACTGAACTGAACTGATTTTGGTGTCAACCATCTGGTGATGGCCATGTGTAGAGTCTTCTCTTGTGTTGTTCGAAGAGGGTGTTTGCCTTGCTTCATTCTGTACTCCAAGCCCAAATTTGCCTGTTACTCCAGGTATTTCTTGACTTTCTACTTTTGCATTCCAGTCCCTATAATGAAAAGGACATCTTTTTTGGGTGTTAGTTCTAGAAGGTCTTGTATGTCTTCATAGAACCATTCAACTTCAGCTCCTTCAGCATTACTGGTCAGGGCATAGACTTGGATTACTGTGATATTGAATGGTTTGCCTTGGAAATGAACATACTCCAACCAATTCCTAGAAAAGAGCATGTGATTAAGAACATGGGCTATGGGGTCATGTTCAAACCCCAGCTCTGCTTCCACTAGCTCTATGACTTTGGGCAGGTTACTTAAGTGCTATCAATCTCAGCATCCCCATCTATAAAAAGAGAACTGGTAACACCTACCTTTCAGGGTTGTGGTAAGAATTATGGAATTCTTGGAATTATGGAATTCATATATGGAATTATGGAATTCATATATGGAAAGCACTCAGGACTGGGCCTAACACAGAAGTTGTCCAATATGTGTCACCGCCCTGCCCCAGGCTCTGATTCAAAGTGTGTCACTTGACTTTTTTGTGCCTCAATGTGTCCAACCTGCAAACCTGGCAAGATGTAACAATGCATGTGAGTGCTGTGAGGGTAAAAACTATTATTGTTGTTTAGTCGCTAAGTCGGGTCCAGCTCTTTGCGACCCCATGAACTGTAGCCCGCCAGGCTCCTCTGTCCAAGGGATTTCCCAAGCAAGAATACTGGACTGGGTAGCCATTCCCTTCTCCAGGGAGCTTCCCGATTCAGGGATCAAATGTGGGTCTACTGCATTGCAGGCAGATTCTTTACTGACTGAGCCACCTGGAAAGCTCAAAAACAATTATGTGGAAACTTAAAAAACAGCACACAGGGACTTCCCTGGTGGTTCAGGGCTTAAGAATCAGCCTTCCACTGTAGGGGACATGGGTTCAATCCCTGGTCGGGGAACTAAGATCCCACATGCCTCTGAACAACTAAGCCAGCACAGAACAACAACAGAGGCTGCGTGCTCCAACTACTAAAACCCGTGCGCTCTGGAGCCTGCACACCACAACTATTTGAGCCCGTGTGCCACAACTAGAGAATCAGTGCACTGCAATGAAAGATCCCACATGCCACAACTAAGACCTGATACAGCCTGATAATTAATTAAAACCTGGTAATTAATTAAAACACCCACACACACACACAAACTTTCCTAACCTCAGTGCTTGCTGGACTGTGATGAACTTAAGGCTCACTCCGGACCATCTGTTAATATTATTAAATGTGTGACCTGTGAGAGACCTTTTGCCAAGGTGAGACACATGTGTGTCCTTGATATAAGGGAAAAGCAAAAGCCAGAGACAGGAAGTGAGTGAAGGTGCAGGAGACAAAGAATAAAGAATGGTTTGGAGGCGGGCACTGAGGAGGCCCCACGACAGAGAGAGGGAGTGGTGCTCATCCAGGAAAGGGGCACTGTCCCTCCAGGTGGCAAGGAAGAAGGAAGCTGCATGCCTTAGTGGGGTTGGCAGGGAAGCCAAGGTATTTGAAGACAGCTATCTCTACCCCATAACATCTAGACTTTTGGGGAAAGTGTGGCCCCTTTCCCTCCTGACTGCCACAATGACTGTGCCCCATTTGCCCTGTACCCCTTGTCTTTCTAGGTTTCCTTCTCCAAATGATCAGATATAGTCTACAGTAGGATTCTACTATTTCAAGGTGCCAACCAGACATCTCTCCTGGTAAAGAACCTCTCATCATACTCAGTAATTTCTATAGTGAAGTACACCTTTTGAGGCAGTACAGTAATACCAAAGTGAGTTATATCTGTTTCTTGATGACAGAGGGGTCATTTGTTCACAGAAAAGACTATTTTGTTTTTATAGTGTTTCCTTAAGTAAATGCTTGGGTTCAAAAAAAAAAAGACTGTGACAATCTATTTCTGCCTCAGGAATTGATCAGAAAGGGTACCCAGGGTCCAAAGCCGCCAGACATGGAGGTAAACTAAGCCTCCAGGGCTGAAAAGCGAACCAGCCTAAAATGCTCAGAGAGGTTCAAAGCAGAGATTATGTGGTAGGTCTGATCCTCACAGAGCCATGGATCTCCTTGGAGCAAATGTTCATCCGCGGAAAAAGATCCTGATTACATTCTCCATTCACCTTTCTTTCAGTTGACCTGGTCCCAGACATGCTTCCTGGCTCAACCAGATGGACAGGCGGGTCCTTCCTTCCCCCACCAGACCCCCATTCACCAGCCCCTCCATCCCTTTCCTCTTTGGGCAAGTTCTGCCCACCGAGTCTGTAAGAAGCCTGACAAGAAGAGACACTAGGAAAGGCAACTACTGAACTTCGGCGGGCTGCAGGGCCAGGGGAGCCGGGAACCCGGAGGTCAGAGCACAGACAGACGGGCGCCGGGCAGGCAGGGCCCAAGTGCAGCCAGCGTGGGGTCGTCCCCTCCCACCCCGCCTACCTCCCCACTCCCCGCCCGGCGGGCAGTTTGGCGCACTAAGCAGTTTTCTGCACTGCGGGGAATATTCAAGTCGGGTTTTCGGACACTTGACGCACCCCTCTTACCTTCTGTAACTAATACAACCCGGAGGCTGTACAACGAAAAGACTAAGCTAAGGGCCCGCATCGCAGCCGCTGGGGAGAGTCACTTCCTGGTGCTCAGAGTGCCGCGTGGCCCCGAGAGCAGGCGCGGCAGGACGCGGGGTTTCTGCTAGGATCTAGCAGCCCCGCCCCGGGCAGCCTGTCCCGGGATCCAGTCCCTCCACTTTGCCCGGGGCACTTCCTCTGGAGACTTCCCGCCCAAACACTACTGGCCCTACGGCCCGGCGCCTCCGCGCCCACGTTCCCCCACCCCACCCCTCTGCGCGACCCCGCCCACTGCCTGCTCTCCTCACCCTCCCATTGGTGGACCTGGATAAACCTCCACAATCACTTAGAAAGCTCCCTGTGGTGTAAACAGCCCTAAGCCTGTCCAGGCTGCTTCCCGTTTAACTCTTTCAACTGAAAGAATAGTTTTCTAGTGGTAAAATCGCAGGCATCAGATCCTTACTGGAATGGAAGATTGGGAGATGCAGAGTCGGGTGGTTTCCTCAAATCACAATGTTGAAGGATGCACACGTGTGTGCTGTAAAAAACAGTTACTTTAACAGAATAAAATTTACAACAAAGCGAATCTCATTTTATGACACATTTTATGACACTTGATGTGTATGCTTAATAGTAATTGGGCTTAAATGAAAGCACTTTGTAGTCAGCATTTCAGTTATTTATTTATTCAAAGCAAAATATGCCTATTATGTGTAAGGCAGTGTATTATCCTAGTGAGTACAACAGTTAAAATTAAACATGGACCAGTAACTCACTTAACAGCCAACATTGTCATCTAACGCTTGCTCGCTTAGTCATGTCCGACTCTGCGACCCCATGGACTATAGCCCACCAGGCTCCTGTGTCCATGGAATTCTCCAGGCAAGAATACTGGACTGGGTAGCCCATTCCCTTCTCCAGGGGATGTTCCTGACCCAGGGATGGAACCCAAGTCTCCTGCATTGCAGGAGGATTCTTTACAGGCTGAGCCACCAGTGAAGCCCACTGTCCACCAGACCAAGGTTCAAAAAACAGATCTGCCATTTATAAGCTGTGTGAATTTGAGCCAATTACATAATTGCTGAGTGCCTCAGTTTTCTCATCTGAAAAAAATGTCCATAATAATTGCACCTATCTCACTGAGAAAGATTAACAAAGTTAATACATGCAAAATGCTAACAACAAAGTAAGCACACACTCAATAAATGTTAGCCATTATCATTCAAAAATAATCGTATATACTGTGTGTGTATACACACGTGTGCACACATGTGAATATACACCTTTTTTTAAAAGAGATCTTTATATGATGTATAAAATAAATAAGCTACAAGGATGTATTGGACAGCACAGGAAATTTGATATTTTGTAATGTATAAAAAATTTGAGTCTCTATGTTGTACACCTGAAACTATAAATCAACTATAGTCCAATGAAAAACAATTTTAATCCACTAAAAAAGAAAAGAAAAAAAGAGAGACTTTTGCTTTCCATTTCTAAAGACTTGAGCAGGTAAGTGCTTGACTCAAATCGTGGCCTTCCTAACTGCTCTAATGGCTGTTGAGCAAAATGGGAGCTCAAACTGTTGCTTCAGGTTTCTAATTCTATGCTGAGCTAGTAAGTGAGACCAGGCCAGAGACTGCAACTTCAGGTCTCTTCTCTCTCTCCTTTTAATTCTCTCTTATTCAGAAAGTCAGAAACTCTTTTCCTCACCTCTTCTTCCCATTTCTTCTCCTCTGATGCCCTCTGATCCTTTATCATTCCTCATCTTGGCATCCTTTGTTGTGCCTATCCCAGAGCCAGGTGCCCAATAGGAGCTCAATAAATATTTGATGAACTGAATTGAATCCCACCTCCTCTACTGAAAGGAAAAGTGCATCTTTGGTCACCCCCACCCCCACCTGCTCTGAGCATCCAAGCAAACTCATTTAAAACAGGTCTGCTATTTGAGAAAGGAAAAGCCCAATGGGTGCAGAGAGAAAAGAGATTAAGGAAGCTATAATGTAATTATTTAGCCATTAACACTTTTATATATGTTTAATCTGATAAACCATGGTATACTCTACAAGAGAAATCATTACATATGTAAGAGGGGAAAGAAATATCCCGTATTATGGAAAAGGTTAGACTCTTCAACTGGAAAGTCAATAAATGAACATGTCATAGATGATAAGCAATATTGTTCAATTAAATAAGAGCTGAAACCAAAATAACCTTTGCTTAACTTTTTTATCAGCAAACCAAATCACTACAAAGTGAAGTCTCTAGAAAACTGTCAAATGTTCTCATTTTGGAGAAGGAAAGAATTTCTGAGGCTGAGGCATTAGCTCTCAGAAATAACATGTATTAAACTCACTTGGCAGTGAGGTCTGGTTTGGTTCCATTAACCATGTTCTTTAGGTGTGCTTTCCTGGCCTCTTGGCCTGTGTTAGAGGCCATGTAGGATAGACACAGACCGCGCCCTTGAGAGTGTGTGCGACCTGATGAAAAGACAAGACACACAAAGCCAGAACACACAACCATGGGTTTTGGTAATTCTAGGAAAGCAGCAGATCTTCTTGGTAGTCAAGGAAGGAAGAGAATGAGAATTGGACTGAATGCATAGAATTTTAATCACTTGAGAGGAGGTGGGGGCTGCAGCATGAAAACAGGAATAAGCAATATGTGTCCATATGTGTCCAACGTCCAAGGCCCAGGAGGAGGCAGGCCGGGTTGGAAAAGATTGTGGTGACTTTTTTCCGTGCATCTTGCTGGATCTTATTCCATTGGACTGCCAGGGAATTCCTCCTATTATATTTTTATACATTTTGGCAGATTAAATATTTTGATTAAATAGAATAAAAAAGAAGGGCCTGGAGTTGGAGTGCTGGGATGCAGGGTTTGAACTAGTACCCTTAACAACAGGCATCTGGTGAAGAGTCTTTCATGAGATGTTCCTGGAAGGGAATTCAAGGAGCTGTGTCATCAAGATGGGAGGTGCTGAGTCTTTGTACTAAGGCAGGCTACACTGTATTCTGTAAGAGTATTTTAATATGTGCACAGAAGCCCATGAGCAACTCAAGCAGGGGATGATTGTAACACACGTAGGTTTCTGAGCCCTACTCCACACCTACAGAATCGAAATCCTGTGGTGGGTAGGGCTCAGGCATATTGGGCTTTTAATAAGCACTCCAGTGATACCCATGAAAATTTGAGCCCACTACCAGGCAACAACTCAAAATTCCAGATGAATTAACTGAAGGTCAAAAAAATAAAATAAAATCCCTAAAATATAGATGATTTTACCTCTGAAATTTGGACATGGGAAAACTTTAGCAGTGAGAAAAACCACCATGTAGGTAGATTTTACCACACAAATTTGAAAAACTTACATATGACAAAAATTTAATTAACAAATTCAGTCATTAAACAGAAAAATATATATGACTATGGCAAAAGAGTATTATTTTACTGTATAAAGAGCTATATAAACTGATAAGAAAAACCCAATGACCCCAACATAGACCTTGGCAAAGGCACGGAGACATAATTCACAGGAAAAGAAACATAAGTGGTCAAAAATTGCTTTGTTCTACCTCTCTAATAATGACAGAACATGCCAACTACATCATGTAGATAATATTATTTTATCTATAAAATTAATGGGAAAAAAAGAACCGATGTTACTGAAAGTAGTCCATGGACTGTGAGGCAGATGCTCTAGCACATTGCTGGTAGAATTGTAAATTGATACAAATTTCCTGGAAAGCAATTAGAATCCAGAGCTTTTAAAATTTTCATACTATTTGCCCCAGAAATTCCACCTCTAGGCATCTATTTTAAGGAAGTAGAGATGTGAACAAAGATATATGACCAGAGGGTCTCCAAGTTAAAAATAAAAAACCACCTTCAAGGTCCAACATTAGAAGAATAGGGAGTGGTTACATAACATATGGTCTGTCCATAGATGATAACAGAAACACTAAAAATTATGCTTGTGGCATGGTGTTAGAAATCAGGATGCCCTTTAGGGTGCAGAGAGTGGCTGTCAGGGGGCATGAAGAGGCTTCTGAGGTGCAGATAGTATTTTATTTCTTCATCTGGGTGCTGGTTATAAAGATGTATTCACTTTGTGAAAATTCATTGTTATACTCTTGATGTGTATGCTTTTCTGTATGCATGTTATATGTCGATTAAAATTTACTTAAAATTGTGTCTTTGAAAAATCTATAATGACATGAAAGTGGTGTAGAAGGCAATCTTAAGTGAAAAGAGCAGGATAAAAAATCGTGCACTCAGTATAATTTTAAATTTGTAAAGAAAAAAATGCATTGGAAGACAATGGTTGCTTCTAAAGAGGGGACTTGGGGTGACCATTTACAAAATTTTTTTCCATTTTTCCTTTTCTATACTTCCCAATGTTTTCTACAATGAACAGTCATTACATTGATAATTAGGGGAGAAAACACCTAAAATATCAGAGAAAAAGTAAAATGATGAATCTTAGTGAAACTCCCATAATATGTGAAACTGAGAACAAGATTTCATCATTTCCCAGGGAAGTGGTTTAGACTCTGAGGGCCTAACTTACACTAAGCAGATTTATAGGAGACATAGTGCCAGTGAGGAATATAGTTTATGAAGACTGAAACATTCTTATCTCCCATATAAGGTTATACCTACCAGCCATGAATGTATTTGAAAAACCAAACTAACAATCATTTGTAGTTTGAATATATGGAGCTAAATGGTTTTGACTGAGCTCTTTGACTGGGTTATATTTAACACATTTATCAGATCAGTGTTTCTGTTACTTGATCAAAGATGGATAAACACTGACTCTCCAATGGTCTTTTCCCACCATCTCTAACTAGTTACCAGAATCTTCTGTCATTACATTATTAACTGCCTCCTAGCCTCATTCACAGTTGCCAAGGTAACAGCTCATCTTACATGAATTACATTCTAGGTTGGTAGCTCCCAAGTGAGATATTGGGAAGCATCTTAATCTCATTGGCAGTATATCTGCAAATTATATTCACAAGAAGTTGCTTCAAGGAAGAGTCACAGATGGCTAGTTTCATCCACTGTGAGCTTTTTAAATTTTTTCAATTGAAGAGTCTATCGCTTTCTGATATATGTGTCTAATTTTTTCTAAACTCTACCTCTTAGGTTTGGAGATACACATTACCTTGGGGGCCCTTCAATTACCTGATAAACATCAAGCATTTTGGATGATAGTACTTAGGAGAATGGCACTTACAAAAATACAGAAGTCAGAAAGGGAAGCTTTTGGGAGAAGGAGATGATAGTGGAACATCAAGTGAAGGTCCAGTGGGCATGTAGAAAAAAAAAAGAGTTAACATAATAGGAAAGCTCTTATGTTGGAGGTGGGAGGAATTACCCTGGAAACTGTCACCAAACTACCTAGCTACTTTTATGTTCTAGTTTCTAGGGTAACACAGATATTTACTACCTCACATTTACATGGGTGGTGCTAATGTTCATTTTTTATACAGCATTGAAATTTGCAATTCAATGTCAATAGCATTCCAGCATTGACAGCTCATCCCTTAGAGCTAGATTAGAGAAATAACGTGGGGACACCTATTCCCTGTCTTGCTCTACACTGGAATGCTATCAGTACATGAGCCTTGGCTTCATGCCTGGGATTCAGCACCAAGGGCACCAATTCTACAATTACCTAGAGGCCAAAATTTCAATCCTTTCCAAATTGCCATCCTCAGCAAACCCTCAATAACACAGACACTCATCTTTACTTTCTTTCCTGATACTGTGTGCCTGGATTTCTTTTAAGAGCCATTATTAGGTTGAATGGAATGGTAGAACTAGATTGCTTCTAAGTCGTGCCCCCACTTTAATGTTCCATGAATCGCTGAAGAAACTGATAGATGAAATACTTTTTGCCCCATCCCCACTGAGTTATTTGGGCTTCCCTTGCAATGAATCCGCCTGCAATGGGGGAAGACCTGGGTTTGATTCCTGGGTTGGGAAGATCTCCTGGAGAAGGGAAAGGCTACCCACTCCAGTATTCAGGCCTGGAGAATTCCATGGACTGTATAGTCCATGGGGTCACAAAGAGTTGGACACGACTGAGCGACTTTCACTCACTTCACTGAGTTAAGATGCACTACTAGGTTTATGATCTTATGATCAGGATCTTTTCCAAGGGAACCCAATCATATTGGAAATGAAAGGTGATTACAGTAAGTCCCCTACATGCAAATGAGTTTCATTCTGAAAGCACGTTCGTAAGTCCAGTCTGTTTGTAAGTCCAACAAATTTAGCCTAGGTATCCAACTAACATGATTGGCTGTATATACTGTAATAGGTTTATAATACTTTTCACACAAATAATACATAAAACAAACACAAAAAATAAATAAAACATTTTAATCTTACAGTACAATCCCTTGAAAAGTACAGTAGTACCAGCTACATCACCACTGTTTTTACACTTGCTTCTAGACTTCTGGAGCTTGAATTAGAGATACTGCACTACTGTAAGCTAGACATTACTGTAAAGTGCACAAAAGCACACACTTAATAAAGGATGCACACATGTGACAATGTACGCCAGACATGTGAACTAACTTGTGGATTTGTACATGCGAACTTATGTTTGCATCTTTAAAAGTTCTCAATGTGAAGGTTCCTATGTAAAGGACTTATTGCATCCAGAACAGCCCATATAATAATGAGTGTATGTGTGTGTGTTTAGTCACTCAGTGGTGTCCAACTCTTTGCAACTCTCTGAACTGTAGCCCACATGGGCTCCCCTGTCCTTGGGATTTTTCAGGCAAGAATACTAGTGTAGGTTGCCATTTCCTCCTCCAAGGGAATCTTCTTGACACAGGGATCAAACCTGAGTCTCCTGTGTCTCCTGAATTGCAGGCGTATTCTTTACTCACTGAGCCAAAGTATCCAACATTTACTGAATCCTTACTTTGTGCCTTATACTGTGCTCTGTGTTCTATACACATCATTCTGTGTAAGTACCTATTTTACAGAAAAGAAAACTAGCAGCTCTATTTTACAGATGTGATAACTGAGGATTAGAGAAGGATCAATAACCTGCCCAAGGTCACACTGTAAGTGATGGAACCAGAAATTGAATTCAACAGTCTGATGCCACATCTCCACTTTTAATCTTTTAACTTTTGGCCAGTGGTTCTCAAATTTTAGCATGCATCAAAATGCCTAGAGGGCTCCTCAAAACACAGATTGCTGGGTATCATCTTCCAGAGACTCTGATTCAGTAGATCTGGGGGCAGGGCCTGAGAATGTGCATTTGTAAGACATCCCCAAGTGATACTGGTCTTGCTGGAGTAGGGGAACCGCACTCTGTACTCTACTGCCTCTGGTCAAGAACAGAAGAGCCTACAGTGGAAAAGAAGCTCAGGTGGTTTGTGTTTGCCTCATGGCTCAGTGCTCAGGGATCCTGGGGATGTTCTGATCTGCAAGTTTCAGTTTCTTCTCCAGGAAGACCAGACAACTGGCTAGAGACAACACTCAGGGTGAGAAAACAGTGCACTGGCTGCCCTCACAGAATATAATATTTCTGGAAATAGCTAGACATATCCTGAGTTAGGCTCAGTTTCTTAGTCCTGACAATTATGGAAGCCTGATGCATGTACCGTGTGATCTTGGTTCTCTTTTGGAGGTAACCTGAGGAGTTAAGAGGAAGTTCAGTATTTGCCCAGTATAGCTACCTGTCAGTTGGGATTTTGATATAACTCAGACATTCAGTTCAAGGCTGTGGAGGGGCTTGATTAGCACCACTTGTGAAGCTGAGGAAAGAGCCATTACTGTGCAAGTTTTCCTTAGAGCTGGTTGTTCACACCTACCTTATAAAGAATGTCTGTTGCCTACAGTAGACAGACAGAAGCACACATTGAACATAACACTCACCCCACCATGACCTTATTTCTCTTTTCACTTTTTCCACCACGTGCCTCATATTTTCCTGAGATACAGCTGAGGCCGCTGAGTTTTAAGACAGCAGAATGCAGTGTTCATTAGTGTAGATGCATATTAGAAGCACTTGAACAGCTTTGTAAAAATACCACTGCTGGAGACCCCACCCCAGACAAATTAAATCAATCTCTGTCGATGGGTCCCACTGCTGCTGGTACTCAGGGGCTCAGTAGTGTCCAACTCTTTGCAGCTCTGTGGACTGTAGCCTGCCAGGTTCCTCTGCCAGAGGACTCTTTCAGGCATGAATACCTGCATGGAGTGCCATTCTCTTCTCCAAGGAATCTTCCCAACCCAGGGATCAAACCCACGTCTCTGTTGTTGCTGTTCTTCAGTTGCTATGTTGTGTCCGACTCTTTGCAACCCCATGGACTACAGCACTCCAGGCTTTCCTATCCTTCACCATCTCCTGGAGCTTACTCAAACTCATATCCATTGAGTCGGTGATGCCATCCAACCATCTCATCCTCTCTCATCCCCTTCTCCTCCTGCCCTCAATCTTTCCCAGCATCAGGGTCTTTTCCAATGAGTCGGCTCTTCGCATCATGTGGCCAAAGTATTGGAGCTCCAGCTTCAGCATCAGTCCCTCCAGTGAATATTCAGGGAGGGACTGAATATCAGGGCCTCTGAGCCCCACTAATATGCATTAAAAACCCATTTCCTGGTGATTTTAATGCTAGTCAAGGTTAAGGGTCAATAACGATCCAAAAATATAGGTTCTGCTGTGGCTCAGACTCCATTTCTAACTGTGCCACTTAGGAAAAGATGATCTTGGGCAAATGACCTAAACTCTCTGAACCTCAATTTCCCCCATCTGTACAAATTGGCATAATAACTGAATCCACTGGGCTTGTTCCATAGGACTATTTGGAGGATTGAATGGGCTGGCATATGTAATGCACCGTTATGATACAGTGCCTAGCACAGAATGATTGCTGTCAAGATGGTTGTTGTTCGGTCACTAAGTTGTGTCCCACTCTTTGCGACCCCATGGACTGGAGCACGCCAGGCTGGTAGCCAGTGATAAAATTAAGGCATCCCCCTTCAGTCTACAGAGCAAGTCATCGTGTTGTGACCCTATGGGAGGTGTGGGTGTTGTGCACATGCTGCTGTGACTCACAGTCTTTCAATCAGGACCACTGTTACAAGGCAAATGACTCAGCAGGACATCTACTGTACATCACAGCAAACCTCTCCCATAACAAATAGGGGAAATGGCGCTTCTTTGGATAAGACACAAGCAAAAGCAAACCAGAAGCAAAATAATATTGATTCTCTAAGAGATCAGCCCACAAAATACCTCAAGGAAATAATGGGCCACTTGAGGTTCTCAAACTACTCTTTGAAAACCACCAAAAGAATGTGAGTGATCTGCGCTATAATTGGTGCCCTCAGAGCATTCAGGAGTCACAATACAAAAACTTAGTATCTGCTGCCTAATGTGTCATCAATTAACACATTTATGTTAACTCTTCACTGTCTGCAGGCTTGTGAGTTTGCAATGCCTTGGGCAGTCACCATTCAGAGACCTTTAGAGTTGGAGCAAAAACCTACCAATATCTAAGTGCTAGGATGTAAGGAATGAGATGGATCAATAAAAGAATTTCTCAGGCCCTAAGAAACAACAAAGACGTCCACCTCTTTGAAGGAACAAAATATAAGATCTCAGCTCAGTTTCAAGTTCAAGACGAAAAATCTAGTATTCTATTTCACATCCAGAGCCAAATAAAGATAAAGACTATCCATCTCAAACCAACAGCCAACATCATGACAAATGATAAAATAGAAGTTAGCAAAACAGTAGTTGTTAACAAAATGAACTTTTGGTTTCACACCTACCTGGGTTTCAAATGCCGGCTCAGGGACATACAAGCATGTGACTTTGAGCAAATTACATAATCAATCAAAGCCTAACAATGATAGTTGCTACTGTTTAGGGTTGCCATAAGGAATGAATTAGATTACATGTGCAAAGCACTTAGAATGGCATTTGACACATGCTGAGTCCTCAAAAAATTGTAGCTCTTTACTAACTTGAAATAAAAGGCAAATGCATCCAAATGCCATGATGTGAGTTATGCTGCCATTGATGTCAGACACTGTTTGGTGTATAGGGAAAATTTGAGTAGCAGAAGTGCTTAGTAAGAGAAAAGACAAATTAACTTGTCAAGTCCTTCCTCTCTCAATAGCAATAGATTCTTTCATAACGATGATTGTTTCCCAGTAGTAACAAGCATTGGCTTTCATGCTTCTTTTTGTGTTCCAATTCATGGTTCCTTGACATGCAGTAAGTGGGCCTCCATTTGTACTCTTGCCCCAGGCCAGGCATATGTAAGAAGCTGGTCTGTAGCTAAAGCAATAAGATGTGAAAAAGAAACAAGGCGTAAGTATTGGAAGGGAGACAAAAATCATCATATTTGCAGCTGATCTGGTTGTCTAGCCAGAGAACACCCAAGGGAATCAATTGAAACCCAGAGATTTAACAAGAGTTCAGAAGAGTTCAGCAGAGTGGCTGAATACCAATCAATAGTTTTCCGGTAAGTCAGCAACAACTAGTTAGAAGTATAATGGAGAAAAAAATCCATTCATGATGACAAGAAAAGCATAAAATCCATAGGAATAACTTTTTAAAAAGTATAGGTCCTACACAAAGAAAACAAGGATGTTTGTACATCTCTCAGCAACTAGGATTTGAATAAATGGAAATCAATACCATATTCCTGGATGGGAAAGCTAAATTTTGTAAGATATCAAGCTTTAAAATTAATTACATGCTTAATTCAATCCAATCAAAATTCAAAGTTATTTATTTAACCTTGATAAAGTGATTCTAAAGTTTACATAAAACAATAAAGAGGGGAGAATGGCAAAGAAATTTTAGAAAAAGAATAATAGTGATGGGAGACTTGGCTTATAAGATATTAAAATGTATACATAAGTAATAAAGTTTATTTATTTTTATTTTTTATATAATATTTAAAATACAGTACTGTGATTCATGGGGTCGCAAAGAGTCGGACACGACTGAGCGACTGAACTGAACTGAACTGTCACAAGAGGGCTTCCCAGGCGGTCCTAGTGGTAAAGAACCCACCTGCCAATGCAGGAGACAATGGTTTGATCTCAAGGTCAGCAAGATGCCCTGGAGGAGGGCCTGGCAATGCACTCTAGTATTCTTCCCTGGAGAATCCCATGGGCAGAGGAGCCTGGCTGGCTACAGTCCATGGGGGTCACAAAGAGTCAAACACAACTGAAATGACTTAGCACGCATACATGCACATACTGTCACAAGAATCAGTAAACAAAATCAGTAGGATTGAACAGAAAGCCTTGAGACTGACCTAAAACAAAACAAGAACCTAATGATATACAATAATTTATGGCTGATTTGCATTGTTATATGGTAGAAGCTAACACCACATTGTAAAGCAATTTTCTTCCAATTCAAAAAGAAAAAGAAGCATCACAGACCAACGAGCACAGATTTCGTCAACAATATTAAATGTAAAAAAGATGAAAAACTAGAACTGCTTTACGAAAATACAGACAAATGTTTAATCTTGAGATTGGGAAGAATTTTCTAAGCAAAAATCAATGAATAAAATCACAAAAGGATTCCTAGATTTGACTCTACCAAATTTATTGACAAAGAAGAGCTCTTATGAATCAATCAAAACTCACTAACACTCAAAATAGAAATGGAAGAGGACATAAACTGCAGACATGCATACAACTAATAAATATATGAAAATATTCTAACATACTAATAATCCATGAAATACAAAATTCTACACAATGAAATTGGTGAAGATGAAAACCACACTGATACTCTTGGTGCAGATCTGATGTGGTGATGTATATATATTTCTATGTTGCTGATCAGACGGTACAATTTTTTTCTGGAAAGTACTTTATTAATATGAACCGAGTCTTTTAAATATTCATATCTTCTAAATGAATTAAAGGAGTGTGCACACCAAGTAGCTTCAGTCGTGTCCGACTCTTTGTGAACTCATAGACTATAGCCTGTCGGGCTCCTCTGTCCATGGAATTTCCCAGGCAAGAATACTGGAATGGGTAGCCATTCCCTTCTCCAGGGCATCTTCCTGATCAGGGATCGAATCCAGATCTCCTGTATAAGCAGGCAGGCAGGTTCTTTACCACTAGCCCCACCTGAGCACAGGCCTGAGCACCCTAATAGGTGGAAGCCCTGCTCTAGACTTGAGAAGATGTTTCCCTCCTGGCTCAGTTTCCTCATTCATAAAATGGAGACAATTAATAGTACTAATCTCACAGTACTTGCAAGTCACTTAGCATAGTGCCTGGTATCCTCTAAGTGATGAGTAAATGTTAGCTCTTATTAAATTTGTGTATATATGAAAACTTCGTAATTTTGACCTATCATCTTCTAGGAATTTATCCTAAGAAAAAGTTCAGGAATTCAGATAAAGATATATAAGGATATGCACAGGGAAAAAACATGGAAACATCAACCATCAATATCTAGCAATAGGAAAATAGTTAAATGAATTGCAGTACATTCAAAAGATGCTAAAGTTCTATGCGATCATTTTTTAAAGATGTGTCTAATGATACAGAAAAAATGCTAACAAGTTAAAAACAAAGCAGGGCATAAAGCTGACTCTATAGTAGGATCAAATTTTGAAAAACTAATTTATAAATATTTTGTACATAGGTATTTAAGAAAAATGTCAGTGAAAATATCGACCCATCAAAATATTAAGAATATTTATCTCTGCACACTGGAATCATGAGGAACTTTTTCCTTATTCAGGATTTTATTTATTATTCAGTATTTTATACATTTTTATAGTTAATAGAGGGCTTCCCTGGTGGCTCAGAGGTTAAAGCGTCTGCCTCCAATGCGGGAGACCCGGGTTCGATCCCTGGGTCGGGAAGATCCCCTGGAGAAGGAAACGGTAACCTACTCCAGTATTCTTGCCTGGAGAATCCCACGGACGGAGAAGCCTGGTAGGCTACAGTCCACGGGGTCGCAAAGAGTCGGACACGACTGAGCGATGGAACGGAACGGATAGTTAATAGTGTCATTCCCAATATCATGTAATCTGAAAGGAAAATAACATATATATATATATATTTTTAAAATCAGTTACTCAACTACGTGAATGGACATCCCTAAGTACTCATTTTACTGCCATGTTCAGTATAGGACATTTGGAAAACAAATTATCAAGACAAACATTTCATTTTGGATTATTCTTTCCAGTTTTTTTATGTATGAAAAAATTTTCTCCTCTCTAACAAATCCTACTCTCCACTATGCAACAAGCCCATTGGGAGCAGTATCTATGCCTCATTTATTTGTGTATTCCTACAGTGCCTAATTAACTTGTCTGTACGTTGCAGTCACTCACTAATTTATAGGTTGAATCATAATCAGAAAAGAGTCTAAAATGCTTCCACCATAAGATATAAATGATGGCTAAAGTTTAAAGTGTTACTACTCCCCAGAACGTGCTGTGCTGTGATTAGTCACTCAGTTGTGTCCAACTCTGTGACCCCATGGACTATAGCCCACTAGGCTCCTCTGTCCATGGGGATTCTCCATGCAAGAATACTGGAGTGGGTTGCTATGCCCTCTTCCAGGAGATCTTCCTAACCCAGGGATCGAACCCAGGTCGCCCACATTGCAGGTGGATTCCTTACCATCTGAGCCACCAGGGAAGCCCACTCCCCAGAATAGCTGCATTTAAATTCATCAAATTTTTCCCAGTTAAGATATATAAGGCTCTGGTGCACAACAGGGGTTGTTCTAGGTATTGGGGGAGATATGCAGAAGTTGTTCCTACCTTTTAAAAAAATTATTTATTTAGGTATTCTTGGCTGTGCTGGATCTTCGTTTCTGCATGTGAGCTTTCTCTAGTTGAGGCGAGTGGGGGTACTCTCTAGTTGCAGGTACAGGCTTCTCATTGCTATGGCTTCTTTTGTTGCAGAGCACTTGCTCTAGGGCATGAAGGCTTAGTTCCCCCTCAGCATGTGGAATTTTCTCAGACTGGAAATAGAACCTGTGTCCCCTGCATTAGCAGGCAGATTCTTAACCATTGGGCCACCAGGTAAGTCCTATTCCTACCATCTAAATGCTTACAATCATAGCTAGTTGTGGTGTGGATTAGGAAAGCAGAACAAGCAAGAAAAGAACCACATCCACTGAGGTCTCATTGTGTTAGACACTGTGCTAAGCAATTTATGAACATAAAATTCTTACAACAAACTTTTGAGGTAGAATTTTCATTCACACTTTATAAATGTGGAAATGGAGGCTCAGATAAGCGACTTATCCAAGTTTACAGTTAGTGGTAGAGCTGGGATTGAAACCCTGGGCCTTCTGGGTCTGACTCCAGACTGTTCTCTCTCTCTTAATGAACACTGCCTCTCAAAAAGTTGCATCTGTGTGTGTCATTACAACGTTCAGCAGTGTCAGGTAAGTGCCATATTTATGATGCAAAATATTATATAGAGAGGCAGTAGATGAATGGTTGAGAACCTGGGCTCTGGAAATGACTACCCAGGTTTGAATTCTGTCTCTCCACTTATTAGCATATACTCTAGGGCGAATTACTTAATTAACTTCCGTGTGCCTCAAGGTCCCATCCATAAAATGGGAAATAGATGGAAAAACAGTGGAAACAGTGTCAGACTTTATTTTTTGGGGTTTCAAAATCACTGCAGATGCTGATTGCAGCCATGAAATTAAAAGACGCTTACTCCTTGGAAGGAAAGTTATGACCAACCTTGATAATATATTAAAAAGCAGAGACATTACTTTGCCAACCAAGGTCCGTCTAGTCAAGGCTATGGTTTTTCCCATGGTCATGTATGGATGTGAGAGTTGGACTGTGAAGAAAGCTGATCGCCAAAGAATTGATGCTTTTGAATTGTGGTGTTGGAGAAGACTCTTGAGAGTCCCTTGGACTGCAAGGAGATCCAACCAGTCCATTCTAAGGGAGATGGATCCTGGGTGTTCATTGGAAGGACTGATGCTAAAGCTGAAACTGCAATACTTTGGCCACCTCATGCGACGAGTTGACTCACTGGAAAAGACTCTGATGCTGGGAAAGGTTGGGGGTGGGAGGAGAAGGGGACGACCGAGAATGAGATGGCTGGATGGCATCACCGACTCTGTGGACATGAGTTTGAGTGAACTCCGGGAGTTGGTGATGGACAGGGAGGCCTGGCGTGCTGTGATTCATGGGGTCGCAGAGAGTCGGACACAACTGAGCGACTGAACTGAACTGAACTGAACTGATGTTGTTAAGATGAAATTAGTTAACACAAGTCAAGGGCAGTGTCTAGCACTTAGTTAACAGTCAATAAATATTGGTTACTAGAACAGGAAGTCAGAGGGAGAAATCGTATCCAGCTGGGAGCGCATCAGGGAAGTCTTCATGGAGGAGGTGACACTGAAGAAGAGGCTGATTGCCGATGAAGAGTGACCGAGCAGGCAAAGAGAATGTAGGGGAGGTGGGACATCTCAGGTTGGATGGGACCATGAGTAGAAAGGAGACGGGGTGGCAGTGGGGGTTATTGGAAGATAAACCTCCAAAGGGGCTTCCCAGGTGGCTCATTGGTAAAGTATCTGCCTGTCAAGCAGGAGACGGGAGGGAGGGGGTGTGTGGGGGAGTTTGATCCCTGGGTTGGGAAGATCCCCTGGAGAAGGGCATGGCAACCCACTCTAGTATTCTTGCCTGGGAAATTCCATGGACAGAGAAGCCTGGTGGGCTACAGTCCATGGGGTTACAAAGAGTTGGACACGACTGAACACACACAAACCTCCAAAGAGAGGCAGAGGTTCAAATATGGAAGGCCTTAAATGTCAAATTTAAAACTCTGAAATTAACCACTGAGCAATAGGAGCCATGAAAAAACTTGGAGGAAGAGGAAGATAAAGCTTTCTTAGGCAACAATCAAGCCTTAACTTTGCAGATTCATCCTCGAGTGTTAGCAACTGCAGAAACTAGCAACTCCAAGGACTCATGTTTTGGTGAGGGAAAGTCAACGGGGAGAGAAGGAGAGAGGAAGGAAAATGGGAGAGGAGAGAGGCTGAAAAGTGAGAGTGAATAATTAAAGAACTAGAGAGATTGAAGCGCTCCTGGGGGGAAGTGATAGAATGATCTTCCTTCATTCCTCATTTCAGAGGCAGCCCGAGGACTGAATTCGCAGCATAACCTACCTATTTCCCCATTTAAGACTTGCAGTTTCTACCTCAGTTTGGGACTTCGTTTAATTTGGAGACTGTGCTTTCTGGCCAGTGAGGAGCAAGCGTAGGGCATTAGGACCCAGCGATTGTTGTAGTGAGAGAGGTTGAATCTCGATCTCTCAATTTTTCCCTCGAGCTCCCTCCTCTCCCTTTGTCATTCTAGCTGCCTGCTGCCTCCGCAGTGTTCCTCTAGCTCTCTCTGCGCTTAGTGCCTGCGCCTTAGACCGGAGGGTGCACAGAGCAGAACGATTAGTCCGGACCTGCCTTGGTGACCCCATGGCATCTCCTAGAACCATAACCGTCGTGGCCCTCTCAGTGGCCCTGGGACTCTTCTTTGTTTTCATGGGGACTATCAAGTTGACCCCCAGGCTCAACAAGGATGCCTACAGTGAGATGGTAAGTGAAGCAAGCGGGTGATGAGGAGCGCACTCCGCAGGGATGGAGAGTACCTCTCCCCTTCTTTCCTCCCTGGTCCAAGGTCCCAGCCTTTTCACCCCTACCCCCACCCCGGACCCTCCCTTCTCCCCAACAACTTTGCATCTGGGAAGGAGCAGCTGGAGGAGAGCGAGATCTTTTGTGGGCTAGCTGGGAACAACTGTTCGGGAGCCACTGAATGCCAGTTGGGGGAGGGGTTGCCCAAGTAAACCCTCCATCCCCAAGCAAACCCGAGGGCTGAGACCTGCGTAACACCTGTCACCGGCAGGAGCCCTCTCTTCCTTCCAGCACACCCAAGGTCCGGGCAACCAGCCTGCAAGTCTGATTGCTTCCCTTGGAACTAAGAGTTTAGCAAGCTGGAGAGTTCATTTATCTTGGGGAAGAACAAAAGGGAAGGAGGAAAGAGCTGAGGGCGAATGGGCTACTAAAACAAGCAATTTTTAGGGGCGGAGATGGTATCCCTCATCCCAGATGGGGAGTGGATGGTATTCCCCTAGCCGCCTGGGCGTGTGTCTATATCCTCGAGACAAAAGCAGACTTGGCCCAAATAAAGGTCACTGAAACCGTGCTTCTTCTTCTCTCAAGGGAAAGCTGGATGTTTTGTTTTATTTTGTGTTGTTTCTGGGCTAATCTGCAGTCTGCTTTTTCCCTCCCGCAAAATAGTCCATAATCCCCATCTTGGCTCCCATGGATGCCCAAGGCCAGGCCCTCTGCAGGGTTTCCCCTCTGCAGAGTTCAAATCACCTGAAGGTGACCAAAACATCTCCTCTGCAACCTGGGGGCTGGGCTGCACTCCCCAGCTGGGCGTTAAGCGAGAGTCTAGTCCCCAGACTGTGGAGTACGAAGGATATGACAGGAGATGCTTCCAGCACTTTCTTGCTCTCTCGCTTTTCCTCCAGTCACTCTGCCTCTTCATTACCCCACCCCAGCTGAAGAGAACCTGCTTCTCACTGCTTCTGCCAGACTGCCAGTCCTGGGAGGGAACCCATTACCAGGCTCTCAAGGTCAAAAAGGAAAGGAACTTAGGGGAGAAACAGGAGGAGAGAAGAGGCAAGAGGCACTCCCCATTAGGACTGAGGCAAGGAGGAATAGCCCCACACGCTGACAGTTGACAGGAATAAATAGCTCTCCTGGAGCTCACTGCGGAGCCTTCCAGAGCCCCTCAACCATGAGCTGCAAATGGATGGAGCCTGGCAAATCATAGGTACTTGGAAATGTTTGCAAGAAGCTCAGGCTTCAGTCTCAGGGTTTAAGCTAGTGTTTCCCATGTCTCTCTCATCACAGGATCACAGGATCACCTTGGGGTCAGGGAGGGCAGCTGACACTCAAGGGCCAAGGGCTAGCCCCAGTGGCAAATCCTAATGAGTTTCTCTTTCCTGCTTTCCCTCCTCCCACAACATTTGACCAGATGGAAATGAAATCAGGTCAAAATGAGTATCCAAGACAGCCTGCATTGGGGAGAGGAGGGGACAAGAGAAGAGGTGGGGTAGCAGAAGCCACCAAAAGCAGAGGGAAAGGGTAGAGAGGAATTGCCACTATATTTTTATCTTGGCAGTAGTAGTTTGGCGTTAGGTTATAAATAAATGCATATGCTCTTGATTTTCTTTCCTTTTCATATATACATACATTTATATGTTTGTGTATGTGTGTGTGTGTGCCTCAGGTATATTGAAGCTTTCCCTTTCTGTAGGGACATAGTACTCTTCCTCAGTATACTCCCTGTCTCCCTAGACCCTGCTCAGCTGCTTTAGAGGCCATTCAAGCTGCACTCTAAGTACAGTGTTAGGTTCTGCAGGCAATCCAACTAAGATGGAGTCACCGGGAAGCTTCCGATCAGCTTGGCAGGCACTCACGAGGAGGATCAGTCACAAATGGGTTTACAGTAGGTTTCTTCCCAGGGAGTGGAGCTGTCTGTTACAGTCTAGTGAAAGGCAGAAGAATATATGAAGATTCCATATCATACAAAGGAAGATATTTAAATAGGTGTAATCTAAAACAGCAGTACAGAATGATTGTGTGTGTCTGACTCTTTGCAATCCCATGGACTGTAGCCCTCCAGGCGCCTCTGTCCATGGGGATTCTCCAGGCAAGAATAATGGAGTGGGTTGCCATGCCCTCCTCCAGGTGATCTTCCCAACCCAGGGATTGAACCCAGGTCTCCTGCATTGCAGGTGGATTCTTTACCAGCTGAGCTACCTGGGAAGTGTGTGTGTGTGTGTGTGTGTGCGCGCGCGCGCACCCCCACGTGCACAGTTCTGTGCTTAAGGGCATCTGGAGGAAATGGAAGAACTATAGCTGGGAGGTAAACGTCACAGTACTATGAAGCTTGAGGAGGATTTTCAGACTGCCCTTGTCCAGAGTTCTCTCATGCATTGAGTATTAGGCCCCAGGCTAGAGATGGCTTTCTGGCATAGGGCCCACTGCATTGTGCCTGGGCCAGCCCAGCTTTATTGTTGAACCCATAGAAAGTGGGGACGATTCAGTTCTAGTACAAAGAAGGTGCTCAGTTTATATTCGTGGAATTGCTGGGTGAATGAATGAGTCATTGTAGCATTGTCTTGGCTGGTCACCACCCTTCAGATTTCTCTGGTTGGCTCTTGATGATGCAGTTCAGAAGTCATTTCTTGCCTCTTGGAAGCAGGTTACAACCCCTGAGGACTCCAACCAGAGATCAGCTGGGATGATGATCTGGGATTTTCTGTTCTCCATTGAGGAGTGATTCCTCTGTATTGATGGAGTTAGTCATGTTTTGACTGCAGTGCCTTTTTATATAAAATCTCAAGGTGTTGTTCTTATTGTTTATGATTGTTCTTTAAAATATCTCAGTGAGGTAGATTCATTTTTTAAAGTTATGCTTATTTTATTGATGGATAAACTGAAACAGAGAAAGTTTAATGACTTATCCAAGATGCTAGGCTAAGCTGCTCCTGGAGCAGAGATTAGAAACCAAATCTGTGACTCAATATTCCCAGTAGAGGAATCATTAATGGTTACAACTGCTTTTTTGGATGTCAGAACTTACAACCGATTCTTGAAAATATGTGGCACATTCTTTCTCCTTTTTTGGTACCAGTTCAACTGTCCCAATCCCATATTTTGGGGTTTCATTTTACATTGAAACCAATTTTTTTAAATTTGGATTTTTTTTTTGTTCTTCTGTCAACTATTTTTTTTTTCTAAAATCATTAGTGTTATGTTTAGGTGTTAACCTGTCCATGGAGAATCACTGCTAAAAACTAGACAGACAAATGAATATGAACTTCTTTCCTGTCTCTACTGGGGAAGCCAGAAAAGGTTACTGGAAAGAGTACAGACTTTGAGTCATATTGGTTTGGGTTCAAGACCTGACACTCTTGAAGTGTCTGCCTCAGTTTCCTCATCTGTAAAATGAGGATAATACCTACCACAGGAGGTTGTTGTAAATATCAACTGAAGTTGCATATGGAAGAATCTAGTACAGTATATGAATATGATAGGTGTTCAAGAAATGCTCTGGGTTCAGGTGATGATATAATTGACACATCAGTGATTTCCTGACTAATTTGAAGGACCAGTTGAAGGGACTGAAATCAGGCATTTAAAAGAGCAGGTTGCTATTTTTACATGCGTTGGTGAACAGACCTCTATGCAATCAGCTAATATAGAAAACCCTACACATGCTGCTGGGTTGCATAGTGAATCTTGTGCAGAATTTCTGGATGCCTCTCTTGAATAGCCCGTTTGGTATGTATCACTCCATACCTCCTCCCAATTTAGCAAGTGTCACTATAGAGTACTCTAAATCCCATGTGAATGCAACACGACTGACCACTCCCTTGACTAAGTGCCTTCATTAATTCACTTGGAATTGGGAGACGGTACACAAATGCTGCCAGGCAGTTTAACATATGAATGGTTGACTTGCTCTCTGTTTGGTATTCAGCTCTTTGTAGCAGGGGTTCACTAGCAGTGGTTCTATCCTGCACGCACAAAGGGCCACAAATGGAACAGTAAGAAAACACCAAAAATCCTGTCACATTGAAGCCAAAGGATTTTTGACCCTAAAGAGGACAGGGCAAGTCTTTGCCGCTTCTTTGCAGCCCTCATAGGGAAGGTTTGTTGTTGATTTGAATGATTTGCTTATTTGTAGTTAAATACCCTCCACTATTTCCCCAGGGTTTTATTTAATGTCCACAGGTGATCTTTTATGCTTCCAATCACACTATTAATTGCATTCCAACTGCATAATAAGATAGTAATTTACCAATGCTTAGACTGTTCTTTGAGGTGGTACAATACGTTTATTCCCTCAGAGAGGCGACTGACCCTGAGATGTGAAGTGACTTTGCTTAGCTTATACAGCTAGTTAGCCTAAGCTAAACTATGTTGGAATTTATGCCAGGAAGCTGGTAGCCTCCAATGGCCAACAGCTGTGCTTGTTTTAGAGTGACTTTTGACTGAAAGTGGAAGTCAGACCCTTCTCCCCTTTGATGCAGTCTGGGAGGGATCCACTCTGGTTAGTAGGGTCAGGCTTGCAGCTTCCTTTTTAGGTGGAAAGTAGAACTGCTTAAAAGGTGCTTTTATGCACATGATATTTGGCAATTAAGCATGTGATGGCTTTTTATTGCATTTAAGAGATGATCTATGATTCACATATGGCTTTTTTTTTCCTACAGAGATTCAGGAAAATCATACTTGAGTCAGTAAATTTTTCAGCACTTATGTAGCCTTTATGATCTAATATAGCAACCAGACTGAGGTTTTTAGCCAAAATATATTTTTGTCAGTGCCCTCTTCTGCTTTCATATAGTTTTCCCCTATAAACTGTATTGAAGTATAACATACATACTGAAATGTACACCCAAATGTACAGCTCAAGGAATTTTAAGAATTCTATGTAACCTAGATCAAGAAATAGAACATGACCAGCATCCCAGAAACTTCCCTCATGGCCCCTTCCCGTTAGTACCTACACCCACCCCCTGCATAAATCCCAACTTCCAACAATATAAGTTAGTTTTACTGTTTTTACTTTGGCTGCCTCATGCAAAGAGTTGACTCTTTGGAAAAGACCCTGATGCTGGGAAAGATTGAAGACAGGAGGAGAAGGGGACAACAGAGGATGAGATGGTCAGATGGCATCACCAATTCAATGGACATGAGTTTGAGCAAACTCTGGGAGATAGTGAAGGACAGGGAAGCCTGGCGTGTTGCAGTCCGTGGGGTTGCAAATAATCAAACATGACTGAGTGACTGAATAGCAACAAATAAATGGAATTATACAGTATATTAGCCAAATTATTTTTTTTTCGTTTACCTAACTGGTGTAAGTGAACTAAAGCGGAACAAATCATTTGCCCTCTCTTCCCATTTTGTCCTGTTAGCTGGCTTGGATGGGTAATTAACTGTAATCGAAGATGAGTATTATTAGACAGTTGTGAGCTGTTCAAGTTTAATGTAATTAATATGAGATCATGAACCCTAGAGTGTTGTGAAGACTAAATGATAAAAAGAAAAAAGATGTGACTAAAGAAAGGTTCCATATGCGTTTGATTCATGTCTGAATCATACCATCTCATACTATACAAACGAACCGGCTTGAATCATTGCTATTATCATTAAGGTAATTACTGTGGCTTGCAAATATATGGATTTCTAATTGTGTGCTTCAGTAATGATAAAACATGTGTATGTGGCCCTTGGTTGATGCTATGATGTTATGATTCTTTGACCAAATCTCCAAAATGCTCATTTAATTTCAAAAGGGGGGAAACTGAGGTAATACAATACTTAACTAATTTTCTCCAAGCAATTTAGGGGCAAAACTAGAATTGGAATTTAGCTAATCTTAGCCCAAGGGTATTTCTGGATGACAGTCTTTGATTAAAGGTATTTGGAAAAGTTGACTAAACCCCTCTCTCTCCTTTTACTATAAGGAAACTGGTTACAGTGTCTGGATCATGGCAATGAAAAAGAAACAGAACTATACAACGTCTGTGAGAAAGAAACAGACCTAACAAAGTGAACTGTGAGAGCCTTTTGAGAGAGTGACTCAGTTAACTCTTTATTCTTACTGTCACAACAATTAAAGTCTGTAGAGATCTAATTACTATAGACTTAAGACATGTGACCCTTCTATTAAAGTTGAGGTGACCTGGCCCAAGTCTTGTGGGGACTGGCAATAGTAGGATACTTTTGATGTTTCTATCCTACTCCACAGGAGAAAGAATAAAGGGCTTCCTATAGTGTCAAGACCCTATCCAAGCTGAGTCCCATCTGTAACAAGTTAAACATTCACTGTCTGGAGTCCTGGAGAAGAGATGCTATCTGTACCTACTCAGCTTTGAATTAATGATGTGATGAAATGACTTATCCACATGCAGTTTCCTCTTGAGAAAAGAAGGAAAGAAAGAGGCAACTGCTGCATACAAATATCCACAGCTACAGTTGCAGAGGTTAGATAAATTGAAAAAGTAATATGGAGTTATACCAAATGGAGAGAAAAGTGTTCATTGAGGTCATAGGAACTAGATCTAAAGACCTGGAATTTGGCCTACAGATTCTACTATAGTATAGATAAAAATCTATTCTTCAATGATGGGTGGTTAGCCCTAGGCAAAACAAAGGAATGTTTCCAGAAGCCACTCAGTCAGCATCTAGAAATCTTTGCTTTGAACTGATTGTAAGAAACTCATCCTGCTTCCTGTGTTTATTATGTTAGAAGGTTACACTTAGGACTTAGGATCTGCCTCTTGGGGAGCTTTGTGTTGCTAATTAGAAAAAGTCCTACCTTCAGAGTGATAAGAAAAACTCTTGGGTCTAGATTTCTTTCCCTCATGTCCCCCTGCTACCATCACCAGAGTGTAGAGGGACAGAGAGTGAGCAGGTGGCATCTAGGCCGATAGTGATAGGAAACCACCAGATGCCCTATCCCTTGACTCAACTCTGATCCACATGCATCTAGCTCAGTTAAACCCAGGGTTTTACTCATCCTACTGGTCAACCTCTCCTAATTTCTCTCTGAAAATCCCTGATTTAACCTAAAATGAGAAGGAGGAGGAAGGACTGATACTTTGAGTTTTCTTATATGCTCAGCAACAGGGTAGGGACTAGAGGTGAATGAAGTGAAAGTTGCTCAGTCGTGTCCAACTCTTTGTGAGTCCATGGACTGTAGCCCACCAGGCTCCTCTGTCCATGGGATTCTCCAGGCAAGAATACTGGAGTGGGTGGCCATTCCCTTCTCCAGGGGATCTTCCTGACCCAGGGATCAAACCTGGGTCTCCTACATTGCAGGCAGATTCTTTACTGTCTGAGCTACCAAGGAACCCAAATTATTTGGAAGCTTCAAGAGTCAAGGATACACCAAAAATGAGAACGCTGTGAGCAAGGAGATCAGACCAGTCAGAGGTGAATAAAGGTAAATAAAGACAACTAAGAACTGAACTGAACTGAACTGAAGACAGGATCTGACAGGGCCAGAGTTAGGAAGAGGTGTGAGGCAGGGTCGTACAAGTGCAAAATCGGATCCTGCCTCTGTTTAAAGTTGTGATTTTTTGTGTGTGTGGATATTATTTACCTTAATCAATGAGTGTTTTGGTGCCTTCTTAAATTTTGTACTCAGGGGACATAACCTTACTCATTTCGTCTTAGTCCCAGCTTTGCTCAGGAAAATGAGACTCAGAGAGGCAAGTAATTTGCCCAGGGGGCACCCAACTAGAAAGTAACAGAGATAGGATTTGAAGCCAAGCCTGTTTGAATCCAAACCCATGCTTTTTTTTTTTTTAACTAAACCATGGATCTTAAAACAGTACTCATAAAGGATTATCTTGTGCCACTCATGATAATTAGTCCATGAAATAAAGGTGCATTCACTAGAGAAATGACTTAACATTTGTTCCAAACTAGAGTGTGTGAACATTATTCTAAGCACCAGATGCTCCCAACAGGTCAAGCTGCCTTTCTGCCTAATTCTTGTAATATTTGTCTTGCATCTGGTGCTTTTGACTATTCTCTTCTTGAAATTCTTGGCCCTTATGACCCCATCTCTCCTGGGTTGCCTCCTACTTTTCTAACCACACTTGCCTCTGTCTATGTTGTGGATTCTCTTCTTCCTCCCCTTATTAAAATGTCTGTCACACAAATTTTCCCACTGTATACATTCTACCTGGGAATACTGATGACCATCAATTCTATATCTTTACCCCAGACCTCTATTACTGAGTTGCCTATGAGACAGCTCCACTTAGAGATGTCTTAGAGATACTTCAACTAAAAAACTCCAAATTGAGTTCCTCACTCCTTCTTGCCTCTTCCCCCCTTCTTCTGTATGCAGTCTTCTCCCTTTCCCTCCGTGGCCACATCCGATAAAACATCAATTCCTGTTGACTTTGCATTCGAAGTATCCTTGACTCCATCCCTTCCCTCTATCCTTATTGTCATTACTCTAGTCCAGGTCTCTCACCTGATCTCCTCACTTCCAGGCATACCTCTCCCAATCCATCCTCAATGCTACTTCCAAAGGGATCTTCCTTAAAAGCAAATTATGTTGTTCTCTTGGCTTATAGGATAAAGTCCAGCTCCACAATGCAACACTCTATGATCTGATTCATATCTGTCATCTCTGTTTCATGTCTCCCCCTTACCTCTCCCTCTCCCAACCTATGCTGAGCTGGGGCAGTGTTTAAAATACACCAGTCTATTATGTCCTTCAGGGCCTTTGCTCAGCCAGCTTCCTCTGCCTGCACTGCCCTTCCCTTGTTGATCCTGCAAACACCTGCTCTTCTTTAAGAGTCCATTCTAGCTTTTCTCAGTCCCCATCTGGGGAAATTTGACCACTCCTGTGCGTTTCCACTGTACCTACTACCATAATGCTACACTGTGTTTATGTACTTCCATAACTTTTCTTCCTATAAATGCAAATTTTAGGAAGGCAAGGCTTTTGAATGATTGATATCTGTATCCAGAGTACCAAGCAAAATGCTTAGCACAAGGAGGCACTTAATACATATTGAATGAATTAATGGATACTTCATGAAAACAAAGTAGTGGGCGAAACCAGGAAAAAACAGATTTGATAAAATCTCATCAATTTACTACAAGATGAGGATTGGGTCCATCTGAATAGTGAAAAATATTATTATCTATTACTGTAAGGTCAGTAAAATTCTATTACTTTGTAGTATAACCAGTGCCTCCCTTGTTTGTTCCATGGTATCTGCCTTTGGGCTACAATTAGACCTTACACAGTACTCTATTATATACCACTAACCATGCTGCTTCCGTAATGTTTTTATGCATGTTCCCTCCACTAGAACGATAGCTTCTTGACCCTGTTATATTCATCTCTATATCTCCATCACATAATCCATAATAGGTATTCAATAAGTGTTTATTGAATTAAAATTAATCAGTGTCTTGTAAAAGCCCAGGGATTTATGTCAATGACCATAAGAATGATTTTTGAAAAAAAAAAAAAAAGAATGATTTTTGGCTTACTATATCTTCAAGATATATAAGGGGCTAACATTTGCATACATTTAAATTTTTCTATTTGCTTCGCACACTTTTAAAAAAAAATTTACAGATTCCACAAATGTAAACTCCAACTCAGATATTTTTTGAATTATCAAAAATTCCAAATTAAGGAAGTCCAAATTAGTGAGGCTTTATTTTCTTGTTTCATTTTTGTTGTTGCTCATATGCATCTGCATTTGGACAAAGCAGGCACTGGAAAACGTGGATATGGCTAATCTGTATCAGTTTTTATGGGCCCAGTGAATTTTCTTTTAAATCCTAAATGTTGTTTATGATTTATAATCAGAAAAAAATTTCTTTCAAGGGTGCTTCCACTTCAGGGGGCCTGGGTTTGATCCCTGGTCTGGAACTAAGATCCCAAATCCCCAGTGCTGGCACTCATTGTGGTAGAAAAAAAATGTTTTTAAACTATAAAGTCAAATTCTGTTACCTTTGATGGTGTTCAGTTCAGTTCAGTTCAGTCGCTCAATCGTGTCTGACTCTCTGCGACCCCATGAATCACAGCACGCCAGGCCTCCCTGTCCATCACCAACTCCCGGAGTTCACTCAAACTCATGTCCACAGAGTCGGTGATGCCATCCAGCCATCTCATTCTCTGTCGACCCCTTCTCCTCCCACCCCCAACCTTTCCCAGCATCAGAGTCTTTTCCAGTGAGTCAACTCGTCACATGAGGTGGCCAAAGTATTGGAGTTTCAGCTTTAGCATCAGTCCCTCCAATGAACACCCAGGATTGATCTCCTTTGGAATGGACTGGTTGGATCTCCTTGCAGTCCAAGGGACTCTAAATAGTTTTCTCCAGCATCACAGTTCAAAAACATCAATTCTTCGGCAATCAGCTTTCTTCACAGTCCAACTCTCACATCCATACATGACCACGGGAAAAACCATAGCCTTGACTAGACGGACCTTGGTTGGCAAAGTAATGTCTCTGCTTTTTAATATACTATCTAGGTTGATGGTGTTACTAACGAGTAAATCACAAGGATCTCAGCGGATTGCTTGCTTTTTTCCCTTTATTATTTGTTTCCCTTTATTTATTATAAGATTTTTATTTACGGGACATGGTAAACGAAGAACAGGGCACCCTTGACTGGTGTGGAAAGGGAATGGTGGGGAAGAAGGACCTTGCTTGTGTGCTTTTCATTCTAATGGTAAAATCATGGTTAATGCAGCATTTTCTTTTATTGTATTCCACTCTAGAAACGTGCTTACAAGAGCTATGTGCGAGCCCTCCCTCTGCTGAAGAAAATGGGGATCAATTCCATTCTCCTCCGCAAAAGCATTGGTGCTCTTGAGGTGGCCTGTGGCATTGTCATGACTCTTGTACCTGGGCGTCCCAAAGATGTGGCCAACTTTGTCCTCCTTTTGCTGGTGTTGGTGGTCCTCTTCTTCCACCAGCTAGTCGGTGATCCTCTCAAACGCTACGCCCATGCCCTGGTGTTTGGAATCCTGCTCACCTGCCGCCTGCTGATTGCCCGCAAGCCTGAAGACCGGTCTTCTGAGAAGAAATCCTCAGCGCCAGGGAACGTGGGGAGTGACGGCAATGCAGGGAATACCGAGGAGCAGCCGTCCTTGTACGAGAAGGCCCCTCAGGGCAAAATGAAATTGTCCTAGGAGAGCAGAAGTGCAAAAAAGTGGATCTTCCAGGCAGTTGCCTCCATGACACCCAAGAAGATGTCAGTGTGTGTTTTTCATTTATCTTGGGTGAAAAGGGACACATATAACCTGCAAGTTGATGGTCCTATTGGCTTGTGTACACCTATACCCTAAAATGACCCCCCCACATAGATGTGCGTGCACCACCTTTAATCACTCTGGGGCAACTCTCACATCTTGCTGCATGTACATGTATATGGCTAACTATTGAAGTGTATTTGTGATGGATTCCAGCAAGCATGTGACTGAGATTATGTGTGGGTAAATGTTACTTACTGTGTGTGTGTGTGTGGGTGGGTGGGTGTATGTGTGTGTTCGCACACATGTGCTAAGGAGAACGCTCTGATCTTGAACTAATCCTGCATAGGTATCCTTTCCTTTATAGACTGATTCTAGTGAAGGCAGAATAAAATAAATCTCCTATAAAGAGAATCCCACTTACTTCTTGTTATAAAACAAACTATGTATTCCCATGGGATAGGGGGATCCCTCACTAGATTAAGCTGAAAACTTAAACCTCCCGCTTTAGGAAAAAGTTCCTTCAATTTGAGACACTGAGTTACATGTAAAATGAATTAACCTCTACTTTAAAAGTTGTTTAAATTGTAAATGCTCCATATTGAGTTTAATTAAAATAAGAGAAATATGCAGTCAGTAGATAGTCTAATTCTTCAAGTGATAAAATTTGAAGTTTCACCTTGCCTTTGTTGGAGCCCAGCCTACTAAGCTCCTTTACTCACAGTTGGAAACTGAAACAACAAACTTGTTATCAGACATCTGTTTTGGATTTTCTTAAGCCAAAAGCTGCCTCACTTCCACTGTTCTCCGCAGCTAACCAGGATTTGGCAGCTGCTCCACTGTTGTGGTTGAGGGAGCAAAGATTAGTCCTGTTAGAAGTCTGTGAATCTCCAACTCTAGCTGTTCTCTTCAATCATCTGAAATTTGACAGAGGAGCTGTATCCAGTCTTTCCTGCCAATCAGATTCACTATTCTTACTGAATTTTCACTGAACTTTGCTAGTGTAAGCAGAGATCCAAGTTACCCCCATGGTTGTCTCCTCTGCTACACCTCTTTCAGTGGGTGGAGTTTAGCTGGGGGAAGGCCATTTGATATGGGTTAGTCAGATTGAGCAGTATGTAAATTTGCTTTCTTTGTTATATACTGCTGCTTCTGCTTGTTAGATGTGCTCTCATGGTTTAAATATCATTGTACCAGGGATGGGGAAACGGGTGGGGGTGTTGTGTGTGGGGAGTACAAATTAATGTATTTTCTTCAGTGTCATTGTTCTTGTTAATTGATACCTCTCTGTCTTATTTCTCTCATTCTTTCAAAATAAACAGTTTTGAAGTTTGGAGGAAATAGTCTGGACAAATAATGAAAGTCTGGAAAGAAAGGGTCATATCATGGGATTCAGGCTGTTTTATTTTTGAGTGGATGTGGGAGGAAAATAAAGACAAGGGGGAGTACAATAATAATATACTAGTGAGGTTACAAACTTTCTAATCTCATTGAAGTTCACTCACAATTTTGTGATGTCAGTACATGAAACAGAAAGCCACAAAATTAAGATTTCAATACAATTCCCAGGTTTGGTGATGCCAAGGGAAGGTTGAAGAATGATTTCACAAAAAAAATTGTAGATTAATAAATAAAGATGAGACAGTGTGTCTCACTATATATGTACCCACAAACTGGCACAAATTCCAGTGCCACAGACTTGTAACATCAGGCAAATTATTTTACCACTCAGGGCCCCAATTTCATTTACAAAAACAGGTGATTGAAGGCTTAAAATTCTTTCCAATCTACATATGAGTCTATGAAATGATTAAAACTATGAAAATGTGTCTCAAGAATTTTTCAGTTTTACTAGATAAGGAAGAGCAGCTATCATAGAAAATATTGAATAGTCAGTTCTCATGCATGATTAAACACGAGTTCTTGAAAGTACTTTGAAAACCATGTAAGATGTGGCAAATAACCATTTTTGCTGTAGTCTTTCCCAAATACATCAACATAATCTGATTCTTCATCTCTCCCTAAGATTGCAAAGTTTCCTCCCACAGTTTTGCCTACAGTTTATAGGTTATGTTTTGGCCTCAAAAAAATCTGTGAGAGTCACTAAATTTTTATCTTTTCTCGCCACTCCCCACTCTAGGAAGATTAAACCAGGGACTAATCTCAGGTCTCAGACTAAGCCCTTGTTGCTGTTTTAGCCAGTGTCTGTCAAGTCCATTGACTCCTCAAAGATTAGGAATCTTTGCATTTTGATTGGCCAGCTACATACAAGACGCCGTTTCCAGCAAACCCTCGAAGGTATGCGTGCCCATTCTCGGTAAAAAGAAGGCAAATTCAGCTGTCCTTTCCTCTCACCTCCTAGAGACTGCTTCAGAGGTCTCAGGCCCTTTAACTTAATTCTCTTGCCCAGCAGGGGAGAACAGCCTTTGTTGAGAAGTTTGCAGTTTCATATTTTCTTACAAAGTCCCGACATTTGGGATCAGCCTGAGCAAAAGGATCACTATAATTGGTCTTGTTAAATTCAACAACCAAGACACTAATCGTTTTGTTTTACGCACAGTGACGAATGCGAACAATATTAGAACAAGGGGAACGTCAGACAATCAGCTGATTTCAGCAGCAACGGCTGACTTGCTGCGCGTCCCCGGGCCCGGGCGGGTGGGGCGCGCGGCTATTAAGTTTGTGTTAGCGTCAGCGCGCGCAGCGCCTCGCGCCAGGGAGCTGCGACTCAACCAATCAAGCTTCAGCAGAGCACGTGGCTCCGCCCCGCCGCGCCCGCGTCCCGCGGAAGCGCATGCGCGGGGTGGAGCTCGTTTATTTGAATCCGAGAGGTGGTGTTTGCAACCTGGAGCGTTTGGGACCGCGGAGTGTACGAGGTGAGGTACTTTTAAACACGGCAAATTGGGAGCCCAGGTGCTGAAGAGAATCAGTCTCCTGACTTCTGAGCAAGCCAGTCCTACAAGGTGTCGGGTTTCCCCCGGACCAGGAATCTGCCCAGTGGGTCTGTGGTCGCGGCCAGGTTTGCTCCCTGTTGAGGCAGGCTGTGAGAGGGGAGTTCTTGGGGAGCGATGGGACGGTTCCATCAGAAGGGGCCAGAAGCTGGTCGCCCGCCCTTCTTACGTAGGACCTGAGGAAACAACTGGCAACCTGGAACCTCCTGGTGGTCTAGACATACATATTGCTCTCCTTCCTGCTCCGGCCTCATCTGTTCCTAGAACATTCCTTTCGTTTTTCCCATTTGCAGCCCCAAACTTAGAAGTCATTCTGGCTTTCTCCCTTTTTCCCTACATCCAGTTCTTTTGTTATGGCCTTGATCAGTCTCCTTCCGAAATATTTCACGAATACAATCATCTTCTGTCTCTCTTTACACTTTAGGCCAGGTTCAGACCACAGTCATATCTCTTCTGGCCCTTTGCTAAACTTTTTAAATTGTCTGTTTCCACTCCTGGACCCCTGACATTCTGTTCTCTGCGCTGCAGCTAAAACGATCTTAAAATCAGATGGTATCACTTCCTCTCTGACACTGTTCCCTTCCCCTTGTAGTTAGTTGCCTATGACACTTAAAACCCAGACTCCTTGTTTTGGTTGACAAACCCCAATGTAGCAGTCCCTGTCTGCCTTTCTGACTTTGTCTCCCACTACTCTGTACCTCTTTCATGCCACTACTCATCCTCACCTCTTACTGGTGGTGTTGCTGTTTCTTTAACACACAAAGACCTTGCTTCAAGATCTTTGTATGTCTTGCTATTTCCTCTCCGTGAAATACTCTTTGACCAGATCTTAACATAGTTGGTTCCTCCTGGCATTTGAATTTAGCTTAAAGGTCACATCAGAGAGGCTTTCTCTGAACACTTGTTCCACAGTAGCTTGTCACTGTCACCTCACCTTTTTTTAATCACACCACTGTATTTTATGTTCACTATTAGTTATTTACTTATTTATTGACTCTCGTGCGCCTCCCCATCCCACACCGGTAAGTTTCACTATAGCAGAGGCCTTGACTTTTATTATTTATCCCTGATAAGTAGAACTGTGCTTGGCATATAGATGATGCTTAGTAATTATTTACTGAATAAGAGAATTAGTGAGGCATGTTTCTATTCTGAGAATCCTTAGTTTGGCAACCAGTTTGTGTTAAACTTTGCACTGACAAGGCTGCTACTGCTGCTGAGTCACTTCAGTCGTGTCCGACTCTGTGTGACCCCGTAGATGGAAGCCCACCAGGCTCCCCCCTCCCTGGGATTCTCCAGGCAAGAACACTGGAGTGGGTTGCCATTTCCTTCTCCAGTGTGTGAAAGTGAAAAGTGAAAGTGAAGTCGCTCAGATTAAAAGCAAAATCAAGGCAAAGTGGAGAGAAATAGGAGTGGAGAAAGTAACTTTGAGTTCATGAAATGAATTAGTGTTAGACTCACTTATGTGATACAGCCATTTTAGGAGAATTTGTAATGTTCCCTGTACTCTTACCATCTTTCCCCCCGCCTCCCACAGGGCCAGTTCAGCTGGTGAATGTTACCTTGGAGAGCTGTTTCTCTCTGTTCCCCTTTAGGTCAAAGGGCTTTTTGAGAAAGTTAACCTATAGATTTTGTTGCCTGGATTGCTGTCAGTTTTTACTGTGTACTTGTATGCTAGGTGCTCTGTACTGAATGTGGGGAGTACAGATAGGTGTGGTCCTTGTCTTTGGAGTAAAAAGGGAGGGAATGTTTGGCTGGTTAGTGACACCTTGACATTTGTTTCTGTATAGAACATATGCAGTAATGTCATCTCAAAAGAAAGTTAACTCTTGGACACGAAAGAGGACTTCACAGGGTAGTAGTAGCTATCAGACTAGACTCTCGGCCTGGAGAATACAAGAGGACCTAAATGACTCAAAGAGCCTCTCAAAACGTGGACAGAACAATACTGTGGAAGATTATGAAGGTACTGACGATCAAGCAGAAGACGCTCTGCAGATAGCATTGAGATACTTTGAGAAAGGTAAGAGATTGTTTTCCTTGTGTAAGGCTTGTTTCTGTGAAAAAATTCTAGACTCTTTTTGGTAAGGATCTTTAAAGGAAAGCATATTTTGCTCATTCGTGATTTTTGTTTATTTAATGGACATTTATCGAGCCCTTAACTACATATCGCTATGCTAGGTACTAGGGATACAACAACACAGAATGTTCCAGCAGAGTGGTTTTCAAACTGTTGCACATTGGGATTAAATTACCTCAGAATCTTTTTCTTTTAATATTGATTTATTTGACCACATCATGGATGCAGTTTTGTCACAGGAGGTGCGGATCTTTGTTGTGTGATGTGGGATATTCCATTTTACAGACTCTCTAGTTGTGGCACCAGGTCTCAGTAGTTCTGCAGCATGTGGGATCTTAGTTTCCTGACTGAGAATCGAACCCAAGTCCCCTGCATTGCACGGCAGATTCTTAACCACTGGACCACCAGGGAAGTCCCCTACCCGAGAATCTTTAGAAACCACTGGTACCTGGCATCCATCCACTCTTAGATTTTCTGATTTTATTAGTATGGGACACAACTTGCGCATTGGAATTTTTCAACAGCTCTCTAAGGTATTCAAATGTGCAGGAAAACTTGTGAACCACACTGTCTTAGTTATTGAAAACAGCTTAGTCTTAAGTTCAGTGCTTTTAGTTAATTTAGAGCAAAGAAACCAGGGAAGGACTCAGTTTTCCTGCTGTCAAATATTCTAGAGTTTTAAGGGCTTTGAAGGGTTTTTAGGAAGACTTCTTTTTTACATAAAGCTGTTCCTTTGAAGTAATATAATTTTAACTGTTGAGGCTGAGGAGTGAGAGGGTTTTAAAGTCCTCACTGTTTACTATTGTTCCTCTTTCAGGTCCCATTAAAACTTCACAGAGTAAAGAGAAACACTTGAAAACTGTGGAAAATGTGGCATGGAAGAATGGGTTAACTGCGGAAGGAATCGACATTCTATTAAGTGTGGCACTCAGTGGCAAATTTGGTATGTCACGGGGATACATTTTTCAGCATTAGTTTTGCCTTTCAGAATTTGAATTACATTGTTGACTGGAATCAGATGCAGTTAAAGAACTGTATATTTTTCCTATTCTCTTCATAAAACCAATCTAAGATTATACAAATGGACCGTTCTTATGTCCAGAATTCGCTTGTGGCTCAGCTGGTGAATCTGCCTGCAACGCAGGAGACCTGGGTTTGATCCCTGGATTGGGAAGATCCCCTGGAGGAGGGAAAGGCTACCCACTTCAGTATTCTGGCCTGGAGAATTCCATGGACTGTATAGTCCATGGGGTCGCAAAGAGTTGGACACGACTGAGCGACTTTCACTCACTGTGTTGAAACTACCTTAACAAAAAGTTTCTGTGTGCATATACTGAAAATGGCTAGTTATAATATTTTTATTTTTAAAGTGGATTCTTGTTACCAAATGCTTAAAAGTGATTTTTAGTATTTCTCTTAGGAAGGGTAGATAGCAGTTTAAGTAGTGTTGCTGGAAGGCACATTAAGAGATCACTGGTGTACTTTATTGCCTTTAGGTTCACTTATCAGTGACAGCAAGTTGCTGTTGATATTGTCTCCATTCCAGTGTCTGTGGCTTTACCAGTTAAGATGCTTTTTCTTTTGAGCAAATGCTTCCTTTTCTGTTCTAAGTTCATTTGTATGGGGGTGGAGGTGGGGAATCTTAGAAAGAAATAGTATCTGTCCATTATTCTTTTCACTTGAGAACCTTTTAACCTACCCTCATCCAAATTTACACTTAGAGAGTATTTTAGCCCTTGAACATTCTCATTTGAAATGTGAGGGAACTGAAGCCCAGAGTGGTTAAAGAGACTTGCTTAATCTCAGAGCTAGAACTGGGGAGCTCTGGTCTCCTTACTCCCCTTCTAGTGTTTATAGTGCACCACACTGCTACCAGATTTTCTACTTTTTTTCTTTAAGACAACTATCAAAATTGGATACTTAATACACCATTTTGCATATTGGGTTCCTTTGTGCATACCCTGTCATGTTTGCAAGGGTGTGTGTTAGTCCCTCAGTTGTGTCCCGACTCTTTGCGACCCCATGGACTGTAGCCCGCCAGGCTCCTTTGTCTATGGGATTCTCCAGGCAAGAATACTGGAATGGGTTACCATTTGCAAGGGTTTGTGTATGTATTTTAAAGAAACAATGCATGGCTAGCTGAATTCAGTATATGACTTCCAGGTATTTTAGTTCTCTATTTTTACCTGATTAGTGCTTTCTGTTTTCCTAGAAAGTTAAATTTGACCTAATAAAATTGGTCTTCTTATAAGTGGTTTCAGATTGTTTGCTTCTAACATATATCCATGAATTCATATTTAACTGATTAGTGTCCATCAAAAACAATTCTATCTATTCCTACTCCCCTTAAAACATGTATAGAATGTACAGATGTTTTGTACTTTGGAATTTCTCTTCTCTTTTATGATATCTCAGAAATGAATGATTAGGTTTTCGTGATGTTTGCTAGGTCTTAATCGGAGAAGGCAATGGCAAGCCACTCCAGTACTATTGCCTAGAAAATCCCATGGATGGAGGAGCCCGGTGGGCTGCAGTCCGTGGGGTCGCTAAGCATGACTGAGCGAATTCACTTTCACTTTTCACTTTCACACATTGGAGAAGGAAATGGCAACCCACTCCAGTGTTCTTGCCTGGAGAATCCCAGGGACGGGGGAGCCTGGTGGGCTTCCGTCTATGGGGTCACACAGAGTCGGACACGACTGAAGTGACTTAGCAGCAGCAGCAGCAGCTAGGTCTTAATAGCAAATGCATGTGTTTTTTAAAAATGAATGCCTCAGGCTTTGAAACTTGTATATAACAATTTGAAAAATAATCTCTAGCTTTCTAGTCTAATTTCATTTTTCTTTTAAGCTGGAATTTGGAGACATTAAAGGTCGCCTCCTTAATTGCTTTTCTCCTTTTAGTTATTTCTATGATATCCCCCATCACTATTAGATCTTTGTATGTAACTCCTTTGCTAAGCTGAAATGCATATTCAAGGGCAGGTATGCTAGAAATGTCATAATTAGATACAAAGAGACCGTATTCTTTAGTAATTAAAAAGTCACTGGGAAGTAAGAATAGAGTCAATATAGACTCTATTCAACATAGAATTCTCCCCTTGAATTTGGTATATGTATAGAGTATTAGTGGTCAGACTGTTATAAACTTTACAAGAATTGGGGGATGGGAATAGGGGAGAAGAGAGGTAAAAACAAGAAATCACTGAGTGGAGAGCAGAGATTTTTATTCTTATGATTCATTACCTGCCATCACTGCTTCCTTTTTTCAACACAAAATGATGGGGTAGAAATTGTAGTTATGTGGGATAAGTAAATCTAGAGAACATGATGACTAAAGTTAGTAATATTGTATAGAATATTGGAAATTTGCAAGAGAATAGATTTTAGGTGCTCTTATCACAGAAGAAAATGGTAACTATGTAAGGAAATAAAATGTTGATCAGTTTGACTATAGTGGTCATTTTACTAAATAGGTATATAGTATCTGCCAGGTGTTTACATGTTGCAACTATATAAATAGTTGTAAATATAATGTAAATGCAGTATAAATAGTTGCCCGTGTATGCCTAATTCAAGCTTTGCTGTTTGGAACTTTATGTAATATTTTTTTAGGAACACTTTCTGTGTTTAGTTGAATTCACAGATGTGGAACTTGAGGATATGGAGGGCTGATTATATCATATCATCATGTTGTGCATCTTAAATATATACAGTTTTTACTAAGGAAAAAAAAACAAGAGGTCTGCACCTGTAGGAAAATAAAAGACATGTATAAGATATTTCTGAGAATGCTACTTACGGGTGAAGTTAAGAGCAGTGTTATCTTAGTGAATGGATGTGATCACCATGCTATAGTGCATGTAAGACAGTGTTTAAAGACCTCTATGTTTCTAAGAATGCCACTTTCGGGAGAAGTTGAAAACGGTTATACTGAATGGATGTGATTACCACACTGTAATGCCTTTAAAACATTGGGTAAAAACACATGTATCCAAGATACTGTTGTGGCTTCTACTTGTATGAGAAGTTGAGAACACTAGTTTTCCAGTGAATGGTTCTGATCACCACAGTATAATGCAAATAAAACAATGTTTAAATACAAAAAGAAATTGATAATATATGTGTATATAAAATTATTGAAGCCTTAATAAGCAGAAGCTGATATAGGGTCTTTATTAAGACAAAGCTATTGGTCACATCACTTCTATTAGCAGATGGGAGAATAGCATGGAAGCCAGAGAATGATGGTAAGATTGGACCAATATAGAATGACAATACTACCAGCTAATGGGGTAGTTGTTTCATTCTGGTATCCTTTCCACTTTTGAGGGGTGGATGGAGAATACAAATGCATCTGTCCTTAAATGTAGCAGCTGATGTAAGATGTCTTACAGTAGATTTAAATAAATCAGAATCTATTATGCCATTTTAGAAAGTCCTTGAAATTTTCCTAGGAGTAAAACACTATTTTTGAGATGTAATTCACATACCATAAAATTCACTCTTTTGAAGCATATGGGGTTGGTTTTGTTCCTTTTTTTTTTATCATATCCATGGAGTTGGGTGGGCTTCCCAGGTCTGCCTACAGTGCAATCCGTCTGCAGTGCAGGAGACCCTGGTTCAATTCCTGGGTCAGGAAGATCCCCTGGAGATGGGATAGGCTACCCACTCCAGTATTCTTGGGTTTCCCTGGTGGCTCAGAAGGTAAAGACCTGGGTTTGAGCCCTGGGTTGAGAAGATCCCCTGGAGAAGAGAACAGCTACTCACTCAAATATTCTGGTCTGGAGAATGCCAGGGACTGTATAGTCCATGGGGTCGCAAAGAGTCGAACATGACTAAGTGACTAAGCACAGCACATAGAGTTGGGTAATCATGACTACTATCTAATGTCCAAACATTTTCATCCTTCCACGAAGAGATCCTATATTCATCCTCCATTGTTAGATAGAAATATTAGAGCCAAAGAATTTGCTTTATAGTTTATATTAGAAGTTAAAGGTACATTTTTGTTTCAAACTATGCTTTGTAATGATGATAAGTGTTATTGCTGCTGCTGCTGCTGCTAAGTTGCTTCAGTCGTGTCTGACTCTCTGCGACAACATAGACGGCAGCCCACCAGGCTCCCCTGTCCCTGGGATTCTTCAGGCAAGAATACTGGAGTGGGTTGCCATTTCCTTCTCCAATGCATGAAAGTGAAAAGTGAAAGTGAAGTTGCTCAGTCATGTCCCACCTTTTGCGACCCCATGGACTACAGTCCACCAGCCTCCTCTGCCCATGGGATTTTCCAGGCAGGAGTACTGGAGTGGGCTGCCATTGCCTTCGCCATAAGAGTTATTGAATATTACTTTATTGCCTTCAATGTGAAGTGAAAGTTTTAGGATCAAGAGTTAATTACAGTGAAGGGACAATCAAGACCCTAAAATGTAGTTTAATTTGGACTTTGTCTACTTTCTAGGGAGTGCTGTAAATACGCGGATATTCAAGTGTATGATTCCAGCAACTCTAATATCGGAAGATTCTGTGGTTAAGGCGGTCTCCTGGCTTTGTGCTGGCAAGTGTTCTGGTAGCACCAAGGTAATTTTTTTAAACATTTTGCTGATAAGTCCTTCAGAGCCATTTAAGGGCTGGCAAGAAAGAGCCACTTATGAAGTAATGGCAGTGACCTTTTGTGCAAAGCTTGTAGTTTTGGAACAATATAGCTTGATGAAGAACTCTGTTCAAATAGAAATTTTTACTGAGAAATAAAATCTGTTATCCTTCTTTGTGCTAGAGGCTTCTAAAACAGTCCTGAGCGGGGGAATTAAGCTCTTTTGTGCCAGTTATGTTTCTCTAAAGATAAGCATTTTGTTTCTCAATAGGTGCTGTTTTATCGTTGGCTGATTGCAATGTTTGACTTCATTGATCACAAGGAGCAAATTAACTTGCTCTATGGCTTCTTTTTTGCTTCATTGCAAGATGACACGCTGGTAAGTAAGAATTGAACAGCATTATACATTTTGATCAGTGGTACGTGCTTGTATATCGATGGATATGTGCTTCAAAGTGCCAAACAACTTACCTTACTTATTTTAAAATGTATGAAACAGAAGAGTGTAATGAGTAGCATAACAAACACTGTTATACCCGTCTCTCAGATTAACAAATGGAATTTTCCCCACATTTGCTTTTTATCTTCTTTTAAGGAAATAATCATTACAGATAGAATTGAGTTCACATTGGAGTCTCTTTGCTGATCTAGAGCAGTGATTGCCATCTTTTCACTTTTAAACCACTTCAACAGGGTCCTTTGGGTCACTTATTCTACAGTTTCTTGATTAACACTGAAAACCTCATCAGAATTAATGAGAAGGAGAGGATTACTTTTCATGAGATACCAGTGGACTGATTTTGATTAAATAGCATAATTAGTCCCATTGAAAGCATTAATAACTCTAAGAAATCAATCTACTGTCCACCTGGAAGTCTTTCAAGGACCATCAGTAGTTCACAGACCATGTGAACCATTCATCTAACAGAACTTCTCTTGCTTTGGGGAAGGGAGGGAATTCATTTATTGATTTCATTTTCAAAAATTGACTGTGTTTGTTGCATTATATGAGACAGTGTAGAAGATTTAAATATTAGCTGAGAGTTTCTATATTCCAGGGGTTTGTAATCTATTTCGGAGACTAAGGAAAGCACATAAAGTTAAATGACAACATGTCAGTTCTGTTATCAAAGACAGTGTATGTTAATATGAGGATAATAATTGCCGTGATATTTCCAGGAAGAAAAGAACACTGTAAACCAGAGTGATTAGAAAAAGCATCATAAAGTACGTGGGCATTGAACTGGGCCATGAAGGTGGAGTAGGATTTGAGATTTGATGTTTGATATGACAGGAATATTTCAAGCAAAGTTGTGAACTGTGTTAATTGTGTTTTAGGAAACCTTAAATAGATCAGACTGACTTAATTACAATTGATGTCAGCAGTGGTGGGTGGTAAGGCTGAAAAAATTGGGTGAGGAAAAATTGTAGAGGTCTTTAAATATGATGGTAAGGAATTTGAACTTTATCCAGTGGGGAAATCACTGAAAAACTTGGGACAGAACATGTTGAAAGCAATATTGTAGGAAGTTGTATCTATTAAATAATGTCAAACATTATGAATTAGGATGGAAGCTAGAATCAGAAAGACTAGTTAGGAGACTGACATGATGATGATATCCTAAACTAGCAATTCTCAAATATGCTCTGTGGATCCTTTGATGCTTCCTGAGAAACTTTCAGGAGGTCTCAGAGGTTAAAATTATCTTTATAGCGATATCAAGATGTTAGTAGCTATTTTCACTGTGTTGACATTTGCACTGATGGTGGATAAAACTGCTGACCCACTCAGGGCACTGAGTCTGCACTGTAGTAGCGTTTGTTGTGTTCTTTACTGTAGTAAAAAACAAAAATGCAAGTTTTACTTAATAATGTCCCAAATGAAGCAATAAAAATTATTTCATTAATTATATTAAACTTCAACCTGTGAGATATATCTTTAATATTCTGTCTGATGAAATGGGAAGTATAAATAAATCCCTTCTGCATATTAAAGCACAACAGTTGTCACGAGGAAAGGAACTTTGTGTGATTGAATTGTGAGCCAAACTAGCTGCTTTTTTCCATGGAATACCATTTTTACTTCAAAGAATGACTGACATATAAACTATGGTTATTCAGACTTGGTATTTGGCAGATGTTTTCTTGAAAATGAACAAAGTGAGCTGATCATTTCATAGAAAACAATTGGCGCTATTTGTTGCAAGTGGTAAAATTTGAGCTTTTAAGCGAAAATGACAAGTTTGAAAAATTTGTATTTGTCATTGTGAACTTGACAGCTTCCCAATACTTAAAAGACTTTGCTGATGAGAATGAGAATATTAATGACTGTGATTTTTAGTATTATATAATGATTATAATTATATTAATAATTATATAATGAAATATGTCAACATTTGGGAGATAGGTATAACTAATTTCCAAATGATCTCGTTTGAAATTATGTATGGGTAAAAGCCATCCAGAGTGCAAGATATACCAATGAATTTTAATGGAATAGAGTACAAAGAGTTCATTGATAAGATTTCAGAATCCATGTTGCATCTATTTCCTAAGAGACTACCACTTATTAGTTTTGGTGAAGTGTCAAAGACTAATATCCACAATTTTTTGAAAAGGCTATTAAAATATTCCTTCTTTTCCAATTACATATGTGTGTGAGGCTAACTCTTCTTCATGTACTTCAATCATAACAATATATTGTTACATTTAATGCATAAGCAGAGTATCTGTAAAGTCAGAAACATTATAGAAATGTAAAACTATGTCATGCTAAGTCTTTTTTTGGGAAAATATAATTATTTTTCATAAAATATTTCATTTATGGTTAGCATGTAATGAGTTTATTTTTTAAATGACTTACTAAACATTAAAAAATTTCCTAGTTTTAATTTCTAATATGGTGAATATAAACAGCTATAAACCAGATAAACAAAAGCTTTTGGGGATCTTCTAATTTTTAAGAATGTAAAGAGTCTTGAGACCAAAAAGTCTGAGAATCACTATCAGAGATTAAGGGGTATGAAAAATTGAAGGGACAAATCTTAAAGGAGACTGTAAAGGAAGAATTGACATAATCTAGTACCTAAACTGGATTAAGGGAAATGTCAGGAAATAAAGATAAGAGTTTGTAAGTCAGCATGATGCAGAATGATGGTACCTTTGACCATAAAAGGAAATTTGTGGAAAAGCAGGTAGTTTTAAAGGAACGTAATATGTTTGGCTTTAGATGTACAAAGTTTGAGGTTACATCCTGTAAAATTCACTCAGTGAACATTTACTAATGTGAGAGTCATTGAACTAGTATTGGAGATACAAATATGAGTAAGAATAAGTTAACTATTGGTCTTCCCATATGGTGCTAGTAGTAAAGAACCTGCCTGCCAATGCAGGAGACATAAGATACCTGGGTTCAATGCCTGGGTCGGGAAGATCCCCTGGAGGAGGGCATGGCCACCCACTCTAGTATTCTTGCCTAGAGAATCCCATGGACAGAAAAGCCTGGTGGGCTATGGCCCATAGGTTGCAAAGAGTCGGACACAACCAAATTGACTTAGCACATAAGTTAACTATAAGCCTCATATAGTTAACTTATATGAGCCTTATATACCATGCACCAAGTGCTTTACACAGTATTTCACCAACTCTAAGATGCCATCAGTTTTAAGATGCATCATTATCTTTTGAACCATGACAATGGAATGTTGCCATTAAAATTGTCACCTGATACTGATTTTAGGATTAGTTTTGTTTTCAGAGATGTTAAAATGTAGAAAATGAAATGTCAGACTATGTATTTTTTTCCTAGTTTTGAGGGTCTGAAAGTTCTTTTTATTCTTAACCTCAATTCAAAATAAACATTTATTTAGCACCTATTATTTTCTATACTTGTGCTCTCCAGTGTGGTAGCCACTAACCTCATGTGACTAAATGAGCACTGGGAATGTGGCTGGGCCAAACTGAAATGTGCTGTAAATGTAAAACACACACCAGATAAGAAGTGGTTTTAACTCATTTAAACCTCTTTACAGCCTTGTGACATATACACTTTTATCCCCATTTTAGACAGGAGGAGTTTGAGGCACAAAGAAGTCAAATAATTATCCAGAATCATGTGACTAGAGGCAGGATTTATGGGAAATGCTATTCCCATTTTAGAGATGAGACAACTGAGGCTTGGAAAAGTTATGTAACTTTGCTAAGGTAACCTACCTAGTAAGCGGCTGAGCCTTGAAGATCTTTAAATGTAGTAGGACAGAGAAGTACAGTGTGATAAATCCTGTGAGAGTAACCACAGAGTTCCATCGGAATATAGAGGAGCAGTATCAAAATAAGACTAGGGATCAGGGTTAATGGAGGAGGAAATGGCAGCCCACTCCAGTATTCTTCCCTGGAGAATTCCATGGACAGAGGAGCCTGTCCTCTGTAGCCTCTGTAGCCTGTGGGCTACAATCCATAGGGGTTGCAAAGAGTTGGACATGACTGAGTGACTATCACTTTCACTTTCAGGGTTAAAGTTATAGGGATTTCTTTTCAATAGGAAGAGAGATATGAGTGTTGATGTCCATAAATTTGTGAGTTAGTAAGGGATGGGATTGAGGGAATTCCTGACCAGTGGTTTTAGTGGGTTTTTTTTTTCTCTCAAATTTCACTCAAGTAGGAGGCAAGGTCTTATGCTGAGAATGAGTAGGAAAAGATAGAATGTTAAGTTTGAGAGTATACATTTTGAAATAGCTCTTGGTGGAAATAGAAGTAGATTATAGACACAGTTCTGAAGGCCCAGATACGTTTAGGGAGCACGAATTTGTGATGTTACTAATGTCAAGGGTCGTAGTTCCTCCAGGGTGGGACACGAAGGCAAGAGAGTGACTGAGCTAATGGATCAGGAAGTTTAGAGAGAAAAGGGAGAAGGTGAAGACAAGAGAGCAGATTGAGAGCACAAACAGCTGAGTTTCAGGTTGCCTTGGTGACATTAAAGACATGTATTAGGGTTAAAAACTGGAATGATAGAAGTTGTAGCATTGGAGTTTAAGATTGCAGGGGGGTACTGGTTCAATGTGATGACAGGATTTAGAGTGACAGTGGGGTGAGTTGTTGAAGACTAGAGTAAGGGAATGAAGGTTATTGGAATTGAAATTTTCCGTATCCTATGGATTTGTTGTTGTTGTTGCCGTCGCTGCTCATCTGTCAATTACCAAGTGAAGTATGTTGAAAATCTCCCACTCAGAAGGCATACTTGTCAGTTTTTCCTTAAAAAGTTCTGTCAAATTTTGCTTTATATATTTTGAGTCTATTATTAGGTAAAGGCACAATTATAGTTTTCATATTGTCCTGCTGAGTCAAACCTGTACCATGAAGTAGCGTTTTGTTAGAAATGCTTTTCGTTTTAGTCATTTTGTTTGATATTGACATTGTCAACTCAGGCTTTATTTGGCATGTATTGCTTGGTATGGACATTTCACTTTCATGCATTGGAGAAGGAAATGGCAACCCACTCCAGTGTTCTTGCCTGGAGAATCCCAGGGATGGGGGAGCCTGGTGGGCTTCCGTCTATGGGGTCACACAGAGTCGGACACAACTGAAGTGACTTAGCAGCAGTAGCAGCATGGACATGGACTTGGGCAAACTCCTGGAGATAATGAGGGACAGGGAGGCCTGGTGTGCTGCAGTCCATAGGGTCACAAAGAGTAGGATACAACTTAGCGACTGACCAGCAACAACATTGCTTGGTGTATTTCTTTTGGTTTTTTGAAAAATCTTCCTTTGCCCTCATGTCTTACACACTTCCCCACTCCAGCATTCTTGCCTGGAGAATCCCATGGACAAAGGAGCCTGTCTGGCTACAGTTCGTAAGGTTGCAAAGAGTTGGATATGACTGAAGCAACTTAGCGTAGCACAGATTTTGTTTTTAAATCCTGTTTAATGATTTTTCACTTTTGCCTGGAAAATTAGTTTATTTACCTTTGTAGTGATTATTGATATCGTATAAATAAGTAGGAATACCTTACTTTTTAAATTTATTATTTGGGCTGCACTGGGTCTTTATTGCTGCAATCTTTTCTGGAGTTGCAGGGAACAGGAGCTACTTTGTAATTGGGGTATGTGGGCTTCTCTTGTTGCACAGCACAGACTCTAGGGTGCACAGGCTTCAGTAGTTGCAGCTCCCAGGCTTTAGAGCACAGGCTCAACAGTTGTGGTGCATGGGCTTAGTTGCTCTATGGCATGTGGAATCTTCCCAGATCAAGAGTGGAACTCCTGTATTGGCAGGTGGATTCTTTACCACTGAGCCACCAGGGAAGCCCTGAGATCTCTTATTTTGAGCTTTCTAAATGATCTGCTTTTTTTCTGATTCTTTTCCTCATCCCTCTTATTTTGGATTGATGGTGGTTTTCCCCCATTCTTGGTTGGAAATTACATACTCTGTGTGGTGTTGTTATTATACCTATTTTAATATGCACATATAGTATAAAATGTACTATTTTTCTTTTGTTTGGAAGATATAGTTATTTTTCATAAAATATGTCATTTGTCATGTAATGGGTTTATTTTTTAATGAATTAATATCTATTTATAATTTTCTCAGTTGAAATCTTTAAGGCTTTTCTTAAAGTCTAGAGGTAATCAATATCTTTTTCTCCATCTTGAAAGATACAGGGCCCTGGAATGCTGTAACTCTGATCACATCCCTCCCAGATTGTGCACTATTATCTGATTTTAGTTCTGACTCTTCGCCTCCTCCTCCACATACACACATAGTAGACATTATTATTTTCTTCACAATTAATATTTGTTTAGATTTACCCACATAGTTGCCAGTTTCTTTGCTCATCATTTACTTTTACAACTCAGACCTTTAATTGAGATTATTTTCCTCTGTCTGAAAATATTTTCTTTAAATTTTTTTTTTCTTTTTTTGGCTGCACCACCCAGCATATAGAATTTCCCCAACTGGGGATTAAACCTGTGCCCGCTGCAGTGGAAGTGTGGTGTCTTAACCTCTGGACCACTGGGAAAATCCCTAGAATATTCTTTCAGTAGAATCTTTTTATTTTTAATTTTTTAAAATTTTTAATTGAAGGATAACACAGTATAGTGTGATTTCTGCCATCCATCAACATGGATCATAGATATACATATGTCCCCTCCCTCTTGAGCCTTCTTCCCACCTCCCACCACATTCCACCCCTCTGGGTTGTCATAGCGCCCCAGTTTGAGAGTAGAATCTTTGATGGTAAACTCTGTCTTTGCCTAAAAATGTCTTTACTATGCCCATGTTCTTGAAAATTGGTTCTGCCTAATCAGGAAAAGAATTTGAAAAAGAACAGATACATGTATATGTAGGGAAAAAAAGAAATTTGGTTCTGCTGTGTGTAGAACACTAGAGTGACAGTTAAATTCTCTCAGGACATTGACAGTATTATTCCACTGGCACCTCCTTTCCATTGTTGTTGAATCAGTCTAATTGTAATATGTTGTTTCTTTTCTCTCTGAATACTTTTTAAAAGCAGCTTTGTGAGATATAACTTACGTACCATACAGTCCACCCAAAGTAAAATCTACAGGGTTTTAGTATGTTCACAGATATGTGCAACCATGAGCAGAGTCAATTGTAGACCATTTTTATCACTTCAAAAATCTCATACCCCTTGGGAAACCAACATATTCATGTGGCTTGCTTTATTGTGACCTTCTTACACTTTAAAAAAAAGCTCATACATTTTAGCTATCACCCCTATCTTTCTATTTAGAGGTTCTTAAGCAACTCCTGGGAGAAGGCAATGGCACCCCACTCCAGTACTCTCGCCTGGAAAATCTCATGGACAGAGGAGCCTGGTAGGCTGCAGTCCATGGGGTCGCGAAGAGTCGGACACGACTGAGTGACTTCACTTTCATTTTTCCTTTCATGTATTGGAGGAGGAAATAGCAACCCACTCCAGTGTTCTTGCCTGGAGAATCCCAGGGATGGGGGAGCCTGGTGAGCTGCTGTCTATGGGGTCGCACAGAGTCGGACACGACTGAAGCGACTTAGCAGCAGCGGCAGCAAGCAACTCCTAGGGCTTTTGAGGTGGCACTAGTGGTAAAGAACCTGCCTGTCAGTGCAGGAGACATAAGAGATGTGGGTTCAATCCCTGGGTTGGGAAGATTCCCTGAAGGAGGGTATGGCAACCCACTCCAGTATTCTTGCCTGGAGAATCCCCATAGTCAAAGGAGCCTGGCGGGCTTCGTCAATGGGGTCGCAAAGAGTTGGACACGACTGAAACGACTTTGCATGAATTCATGCAAGCAACTCCTAATATGTTTTGTGTCTTTAGAGATTTGCCTATTATGGACATTTCACATAAATGGAATCCTACAGTGTGGGGTCATTTTTGACTGGCTTCTTTTAACTTACTTTACTTTTTACTTGAAAGCATAATGCTTTGCCTATTCTAGGTACCTTATATAAGTGGAATATCCAGTATTTGTTCTTTTGTGTCTGGCTTCTTTCACCTAACATGTCTACAAGGTTCATTCATGTTATAGCATATATCAGAACTTTGTTTTTATGACTGAATGATATTCTGCTGTATGTATATACCATTATCTGTTGATGAACTTTTGTATTGTTTCTACCTTTTGGTTAACATGAATAATGTTGCATTGAACATTGGCATCCAAGTGTCTGTTCAAGTCCCTGCTTAGAATTCTTTTGGATACATACTTAGGAGTTCTTTGAGGCAGGGACTGAACCTTTTATAACCAAAATATCTAGTATTGTAAACTTCATAAGAGCAGGTCTTTTTGTCTGTTTTATCTACTGCTTAATAAATACTTCTTTCATGAATGAATGAATAGGATCTATTCATAAATGTTTGTCAAATAATTTCAGTATGCTTGAGTAGTTTTCATGATGCTGACTAAAGAGTTTCTTGCTCAGCATGGCAGGTGAGAAGGGGGCTTCCTTTTTTTCCTTCTTCTCTTTTAAAAATATTTATTGAAGTATTCCAGGTGGGACCAGTGGTAAAGAGCCTGCCTGCCAATGCAGGAGACAAAAGAGACGTGGGCTCAATCCCTGGGTTGGGAAGATCTTCTGGAGGATGGCATGGCAACCTACTCCAGTATTTTTGCCTGGAGAATCCCATGGACACAGGAGCCTGGAGGGCTACAGTACATAGGGTCATAAAGAGTTGGAGGTGACTGAAGTGACTTAGCATGCATACATACACCAAATTACTTCTAAGTAATCAGTTCAATCAATTTTTATAAACTGAACACATTTGTATAAGTATCACCCAGAAGAAATAAGGATCCTAACTATAAAAAGCATTAAAAAAAGTTACAACTTGTGACTTCCCTGGTGGTCCACTGGTTAAGACTCCACTGCAGAGTGTGTGGGTTCAATCGTTGATCAAGAACTAGGATCCCATATGTCATGTGGTGCAGCCAAAAAGTAAAAATAAAAAGTCACAACTTGATGGGCGCCTGACTCTGTAGTGACTGAAATGCGGTGGCTGACTATTTGTCAGCAAAGCAATTGTAAAGTCTCAGATGCACATGAATTTTTGCTTTCTAGATGTGATTAAAGGACAGTTTCAGATAGAATACTAGAGTTTAGGGTGACACTCATTTTATACCCAACATGTATTGCTAATGGTTCACAGCATTCCCTGTGTTGCTCAGGTGGTAAAGAATCTGTCTGCAATGCAGAAGTCTGGGTTCGATCCCTGGGTTGGGAAGATCCCCTGGAGAAGGAAATGGCAACCCACTCCAGTATTCTTGCCTGGAGAATCCCATGGACAGAGGAGCCTGGCGGGCTACAGTCCATAGGGTCACAGAGAATTGGACATGACTGAGTGACTAACACTTCCGCTTTCAGTGGTTCATATCCTAGGGATGTGAGGCAGTGAATTTTTTTTTTTTTACAGAAAGTTACTATATTTTGTGTAGAATATGGCAGACTTGGTCATAATATGTATTCTTCCCTTGAAAAAAAAGAAAATCCTATATCTAAATTCACACTTTTTACAAGTATGTTCAGTCTTTATCAACTCATTTCTAAGTGGAGGAGTGGCAATATGGAATTCTGTACTTAGAGTCATAACTACCAAAATATAACTTTGTTTAAAAAAATCTTGGGTTTTGCTGCTTCTGTAGTCCCATTTAATAGTTTGTTATTGTTGTTGTTCAGTCGCTAAGTCGTGTCTGACTCTTTGTGATCCCAATGACTGCAGTGCACGAGGCTTCCCTGTCCTTCACTATCTCCTAGAGTTTGCTCAAACTCATGTCCGTTGAGTCAGTGATGCTATCCAATCATCTCATCCTCTGTCGCCCCCTTTAATAATTTACTTTTTCAATTTCCTATATTCTAAAGCAGGTATTGGCAAATTTTTTCTTACAGGGCCAAGTAGTAAATATTTAGGTTTGAGCTTCATACTGTCTTTGTCACAAGTACTCTTTCTTGAGTTTTACACATTCATAAGTAAATGGTCTGTATCTCGTGCCTTTGTTGGCTTTCTGTGAGCTGTAGTTTCTGGGAAGTGAGCAGCTCTCATTCCTGTAACTCTTGTAATCCAGTCATTCGTGTGCCTCCTTCATGAGGATTCAGTACGGCTGTGGTGCTGTTATCCCTCTGATAGGAACTCTAACTCTGTGTAAAGCCCCAAAGATCTGTTACTTATTTTTATTTTATATTGTACTATATTTCATTTACAGTGTTGTTTGTTTCAGGTGTATAGCAAAGTGATACAGTCATATATATATATATATATATGAATTAACAAAAGCAGTTCCCGTCTTTTGATGGGGTGCTCATGGTTTATAACATAAATGGCATTATTTTGAGAGAGGGATAACTTAGGTATGGCATTGGGTGGTTTTTTTTTTTTTTGCAGCCTGAGGCAGTTGTAAAATAACTTAATGTAGCTTTTTACAACTGTGTATTCTATAGTATTTTTTCATTTGGTGAAATTTTAACTGTTAATGTTTTTGGCATTGTGCTTTATACCATTTAATAAATAAAAATTAAAAAAAAAAACAAGTACTCACTCTGCTGGTGCAGTGCAAACTCTACTACAAACAATAAACAAATGGCTGTGTTCCAATAAAACTATTCACAGTGACCAGCAGTGGGCTGAATTTGATCCACAGGTGGTTGTTTACCCATCCCTGCAATAGAATATTGTTTTCTTGTCTGACAAACAGATACTCTTAATTTCATGAACTCTGATTTATTGGGGTTTTTTCTTTTATGTTTTATTTTATGGTTATCATTTTTTTAATGGAAAAGATGAACTGCTACTCTCTGGTCATGAAGATACTCTCCTCTGTTTTCTTCTAGAACAAGTAGCAGCAAATTTCCTATAAAGAAAAGGAAGTAAATATTTTAGGCTTTGCAGGCCACTCAGCTTGTGTCACAACTGCTCAACTCTGCTGTTGTAGCAGGAAAACAGTCATGGCCAATACATAAATGAGTTAGTGCAATTGTGTTCCAGTAAAACTTGATTTGCAAAAATAAGTGAACTATAGTTTGCTGACCTCTAATCTAGAATAAAACCTCAACAAGTGGTCACTCAAAATGATGTGGTATAAGGAACCAATCCTTCAGTACTTTAAGTTCAAATTTATTGAGTGTATGCTATTTTGCCAGACTGAGGGCTAAATGGCTAATTAAATTCTGATATATTCACTGGAATAATAAGATCATTGAAATGATCATTTTGAAGACCAAGTAACATGGGAAAATACTTTTAAGTGGGAAATCAGGATAAAAGTTTTAAGTTTGTATCTTAATAGGTGTGGACTACTAGAAGGAATTGGCAATCCACTCCAGTATTCTTGCCTGGAGAATCCCATGGACAGAGGAGCCTGGCAGACTACAGTCCAGAGGGTCGCAAAGAGTCAGACATGACTGAGGCAACTTAGCATGTACACACGCACTAGAAGGAAAACATGAATTTTTGTTAGGCAGAAGAATCTGTTTCTGGTTTTCAAGTTCTCTGCATTGTTGTATTCCAAAAATAACTTTAAAAATAGTGTAAGTGAGTAAGTGAAAGTCACTCAGTAATGTCCAACTCTTTATGACCCCATGAACTATACAGTCCATGGAATTCTCCAGGCCAGAATACTGGAGTGAGTAGCCTTTCCCTTCTCCATGGGATCTTCCAAACCCAGGGCATTGTAGCATGTATATTATCATATATGAAATGAATCACCAGTCCAGGTTTGACGCATGATACAGGATGCTTGGAGCTGGTGCACAGGGATGACCTGGAGGGAGGATTTGGGGAAGAGGGAGGGGAGAGGGGGGTTCAAGAAAGGGAACACGTGTACACCCGAGGCAGATTCGCGTCATTGTATGGCAAAACCAACCAATATATTAATGTAAGGTAATTTGCCTCCAATAAAATAAATTAAAAAAAAAAAAAGAATCCAGGTCTCTCGCATTGTAGGCAGATTCTTTACCAGCTGAGCCACCAGGGAAGCCCAAAAATGGCATAAAGACATGCTAATTGAAACTATTGTTCATTCAAGTCCTGAAGCCTTTTTACTTAATCAGTGTAGGATTGACATTTAAGGAAAATGGATTGTTGTTCGCTTCAAGATATATTGTCATTTTTTCTTTTAATTTTTATATTTTGACAGTGCCCTTATGTCTGCCATTTGTTATATTTACTTACCAAAAAAGAGAATGGTGAGTATTTTCATTCCAGTTGTATTACATTCACTCTGTGGAATTAGCATTTGTGTTGGCCTTTATAAAGTTTTAATTATTAGCATTAGGTCTATAGCAAGGTTTTGTGGGAATTGCTTTTTAGTACTTTTACCTAAGAGCATCTGCTTAATGGCTTAACTGAGCAGGGTAATTATATTCTTAATGTGTTGTAAGGAGAAGCTACATGGACAACGTTTCTTTTTGTTCTGAACCACAAACTTAGTACTTCTTTTCTTTACCTTCACTAGTCAAACCATTTCGTGTGAGAAAACTGCTTGATCTTCAGGCCAAAATGGTGAGTACTCAACCTAAAACTCGCCAGTGTACTCTGTGCTAGGTATGGAGCTAGGCTTTGGGGATGTAAAACTGAATGCATCATTATCTTCAAGAAACTTTTTGCCTGGGGAGCTGAGTCAACAAAATAAAAATCAGAATTAGACTGGGGTCAAGGAAGGAGTGATGATGGTGAGTAGAATTTAACTAGACCAGGAAGGAAAAGAAGGGCATTCATGGCAAGGAACAGCATGAGCAAAAGCCAGGTAGATATCAAATAGCAGCAACTGTTTATGGAATTGGGTTGGTATGGCTGGAAATTAAGTGTTAGGGAGTAATAAAAAATGACTATTTTGTTAAAGTGACTAACTTATTTATTCTGTGGCTGTGATCTAGAAAAGCATTCTTCTCTGGATGCTTAAACTTCAGTATATTTCCTGACTACTATCTCTTGTCCTTACAACCCTCTTGCCTTGTTATTTCCACTATACCTGCCAGGTAACAGAAGCTTTGGGTATAAAACCGTTGGAAGTTGTGGTGCCTATGCCTAATTATTGAAGCCTGCATGACCTACATAGAGGCATTCAGTTTTCATGAAAAACACAAACATATGTGCACATTTGTGCTTCTCCAGTATGAGGTTTCCTGTTGGTATTTACAATTCAGTGATTGTTTTTGTTTTATTAGGGGCTCCCCTGGTAGCTCAGATGGTAAAGAATCTACCTGCAATGCAGACCTGGGTTTGATCCCTGGGTTGGGAAGATCCCCCAGAGAAGGGAATGCCAACCCACTTCAATATTCTTGCCTGGGAAATTCCATGGACAGAGGATCCTGGTGGGCTGTAGTCCATGGGTTCACAAAGTCAGACAAGACTGGGCAACTACCACTTTCACTTTCTTGTTTTATAGCTTCCTGTTTCGGTTCTTTGAGTGCATGCAGTATCTTCTGCTAGCTCTCTGAGGATAGTAATAATAATGATTTTGTCTAAATTTAATTTTATTTCATATTAATCAGGCAGAGAAGAGAGAAAATATAGGGAAGAGGTAAAATATGGGAAAAGATCATAAAAGAGAACATGTCAAGTCGGCGAGGGTTGCTTTATGATAGTTGATCTAAATGTTTGATTTTCTGTCCCTCGATTTTCTATAGCATCTTCTATAGCTATATCACATAATAAAATTAGGATCTGAATATATGTTTAATCTTTTTATTTTATTGTTACTTTATTTTTCTTATTGGCCACAGAGTTGAAAACTCTTTTATTTTATTTCAGGGAATGCAGCCTCATCTCCAGGCTTTGTTGTCACTGTATAAATTCTTTGTTCCTACTTTGATTTCTGTATCTTTGCCTATGAGAAAGAAGGTAAGAGATTAAGGAGCGATAAGTCATATTTGGATAGAAATATGTTATTTTGAGTAAGTTAATTTATGGATTTTGACTAAAATGTTTATAGCCTACTGTTTAAGATCTAATATTGTAGTATTGCTTCTGAGAAGTTTTTTAGGGATTAACACTTCCTTTTGATTCTATTCAGTGTTCTTAACAGATTCCTGATTAGGAAAAAAAACCACTTTAAATGGACCTGCATGGGTACAAAATATTTCATATTTAATTTACTTTCAGTTAATGAAGAGTTTTAGATTTTATACCATTCCAACTTATGGATACCTCCTCTCATGTACTTTATATTCAAATTTACAGATCTATTTTAAAAATTCAGAGAATCCATGGAAGACCGCTCTACTTGCTCTGAGGCCAAGGAATCAAGAATTTCCTTCAGAACCTCTAAAGTTGATGTTAGCTAATGTCCATCCTATAAAAAGAGTAAGTATTTAAAACCCCAAATAACTTCCATAGCCTTCTTTATTGTTAATTCAAGCCATAACGTTTCAGATGTTGGAAGAGATTATAGATGTCTGAGTATATTTTAATTAATTAGGATTCTATGCAAACCACATTCAGGCTCCATTCATTAGATCACCTTAATAAGTGCTTTTACATGTATAGTTTATAATCTGTTTGATCCACTGATTGTTTCATTATCTTTCTTTTTTAGAAATGGAATTCTCACTCAATTATACCAGTGCTAAATTCCTGTAACTACAGTAAGGAAAGTAGGAAAAAAAGGATGAATCTTTCTGATTACTTCAGTAGCAATGGATCATTTCCACTGGAACAGCTTAAAAGCTTCCCTCAACTCTTACAGAACATTCATTGCTTAGAGGTATATAACTGGGCCACATGCTTATTTGCACAATCCATTTGACCTTCATGGCCTTTATTTTTGTTTTATATTTCTTATCTGATGATTTCCTTGTTGCTCTGATCTCCTTTTTATATACTTACAGTTGACCGATTTTTCTGTCTTTGCAGCTACCTTCTCAGATGGGTGCAGTGCTGAACAGTTCTCTGCTACTTCACTATATTAACTGTGTCAGAGATGAGTCAGTCTTACTGAGGCTCTATCACTGGTTGAGTCAAACATTACAAGAAGGTAAAAATTGATGCTTTTAAAGTGTTAGATGAATGAAGAAGGAGCAAGATGGTTTAGAAATAGGTTTCTTTTAAAAGAGTGACGATGTCTAGACAGGAGGAGCCTTCATAAGCTATAATAATTTTTTCTGATAATCATATATTCAGAGCCTGAATGCTGCCATTGTTCTAATTTCAAGGGAAAGTAAGAAAGGAGATGTTGTTAAGGAAACACTACTGCATGGTCACCAGAACTCACTGGGTGCCTCCACTTTGATGACTGTCACAGTCCAAGGCCTCTCTATCTTTTGTATGTTCAGAAACTTGCTGTTAAGCCTTCAGTATCATCAGATTAATGCTAACCAAACTCTGAGACTATTGTGTAAGCCAGAATGTCAACTTATTATTTCATGATAGAAGTAATTCCTTCTGGTGACCAAAATGTTCATGTTTGCGGACTAGAATAGCTCTTCTCTGCTATCAGTATATATGGGAGCCACATTAGTCATCAGAAAGTTTCTTAATTATCAAACTGAAGGAAAGGGAAGTGAGAGAGTTTTTCCTTCAGGCCATGGTAAAACCCAATCATTTCATTTCCTCTGAGGGGTCAATCTCTCTAAAAATAGTATTGTGTTCACCAGATTATTTCTTTCCTGGATAAGCAAATCCTGGCTCTTCGAGTGTTTAAGGTCAGTTTTAGTCAGTTCCAGGGTAACTCTCTTTTTCCTACCCAGAGTCTTTCTTTACGTAGGGTATGATACAGTCAATTTCCGCTCACTAAAGTTCTGCCACTCTTAGATTGCTCCTGCTGCTGCTGCTAAGCCACTTCAGTCGTGTCCGACTCTGTGCGACCCCATAGACGGCAGCCCACCAGGCTCCCCCGTCCCTGGGATTCTCCAGGCAAGAACACTGGAGTGGGTTGCCATTTCCTTCTCCAATGCAGGAAAGTGAAAAGTGAGAGTGAAGTCGCTCAGTCGTATCCGACTCTTCGCGACCCCATGGACTGCAGCCTACCAGGCTCCTCCGTCCATGGGATTTTCCAGGCGAGAGTACTGGAGTGGGTTGCCATTGCCTTCTCCAAGATTGCCCCTGCTGCTGCTGCTAAGTCGCTTCAACCGTGTCCTACTCTGTGCGACCCCATAGACGGCAGCCTACCAGGCTCCGCCATCCCTGGGATTCTCTAGGCAAGAACACTGGAGTGGGTTGCCATTTCCTTCTCCAATGCACCTAATTCACCCTAATTGAAATTTAGGCATTCTCAAGCTTTTATATACTTTTGGATTACTCTGTGGCATAAAGCTAATCGTATTCATTATATATGACTTTTACCACCTTATTTTTTTTGCTATAAGCTTTCCCCCTGTATTACTAAGTTCTTGAGGAATATTGCACTATCACCTCCACATATTTGTTACAGTCTCTAGTGTGAGTTGGCTGGGATGTATGAGACTGATAGCTTGTTTATATTTATCATTTATTTGTCACTTTAGAGTTGTGGTGATGTTTTGTGTAGCTTTTATTGTTGTGCAACCAGAGCCTTATGCTTAATATTTCTGTTCCAGAGTGTACTTGGTACAAGGTGAATAATTATGATCATGGAAAAGAATTTGCCAACTTCCTGGACACTATCCTCAGGGCAGAATGCTTCTTACAAGTAAGGTTCTGCTTGTTTCCTACTTATATCACCACTTCTTTTTTTTAGCTTTTTATGTTGTATTGGGGTATAGCCAATTAACAGTGTTGTGATAGTTTCAGGTGAACAGCAGAGGGACTCAGCCAATCATATACATATATCCATTCTCCCCTAAACTCCCTTTCTATCCAGGCTGCCACATAACATTGAGCAGAGTTCCATGACTTCATCACTTATTAATTTATTTAGATATTCATTGAAAACCTTTTCACTGATGCTTGACATCTTTTTTAAACAATATTTCTCAATTCAAAATTCATCATGAGTGCGTGCTAAGCTGCTTCATTTGAGTCCGACTCTTTGAAACCCCATGGACTGTAGTCTGCCAGGCTCCTCTGTCCATGGGATTTCCCAGGCAAGAATACTGGAGTGGGTTGCCATGCCCTCCTCTAGGGGATCTTCCTGACCCAGGGGTCTAATCTGTGTCTCTTGCATCTCCTGCATTGGCCAGTGAGTTCTTTACCACTAGTGCCACCTGGGAAGCCCAAAATTCATTATAGACAGAGCCAATTGAACTGATGTTTATCTTTGTACTGTTGGCTGTGAAGAAAGAACTTGTTAAATTATCCAAATAAGAGAAAAATATCTAGAGAATTCCCTGGCTGTCCAGTGGCTAGGATGCTATGCTGTCACTGCTGGACACCCGGGTTCAATCCATGGTCAGGGAACTAAAATCCCATAAGCCGCATGGCATGTGTCACCCCTGACACACACAGAAAAACAGACAAAGAGGTCTGTAATTTAAGAGAGCAAACTGAAGATGTAACTGAATAGATTAAATTAATTGAATTGTCCAGTAAGAAAAATCTCACAAGGTCACTGTAGTTGTTCAGTTGCTAAGTTGTGTCTGAACAATTTGCGACCCCATGGACTGCAGCACGCCAGGCTTCCCTGTCCTTCACTATCTCCTGGAGTTTGCTCAAACTCCTGTCCATTGAGTCAGTAATTATTTCATGGCTGCAGTCAGCATCTGCAGTGATTTTGGAGCCCAAAAAAATAAAGTCTGACACTGTTTCCACTGTTTTTCCATCTATTTCCCATGAAGTGATGGGACCAGATGCCATGATCTTTGTTTTCTGAATGTTGAGCTGCAAGCCAACCTTTTCACTCTCCCCTTTCTCCTTCATCAAGAGGCTGTTTAGTTCCTCTTCATTTTCTGCCATTAGGGTGGTATCATATAGATATCTGAAGTTCCTGATACTTCTCCTGGCAATCTTGATTCTAGCTTGTGATTCCTCCAGCACAGCATTTCATATGATGTACTCTGCAAGTAAGTTAAATAAGCAGGGTGTTGATAAACAGCTTTGACATGATCCTTTCCCAATTTTGAATAAGTTTGTTGTTCCATGCCTGGTTCTAACTGTTGCTTCTTGACTTGCATACAAGTTTCTCAGGAGACAGGTAGGATGGTCTGGTAGTCCCATCTCTTTAAGAATTTTCCACAGTTTGTTGTTATCCACACAATGAAAGGTTTAGTGTAGTCAGTGAAGCAGAAGTAGATGTTTTTCTGGAATTCCCTTGCTTTTTCTATGAACCAACAGATGTTGGCAGTTTGATCTCTGATTCCTCTGCCTTTTCTAAATCCAGCTTGTACATCTGAAACTTTTTGGTTTACATACTGCTGAAGCCCAGCTTGAAGGATTTTGAACATTACCTTGCTAGCGTGTGAAATGAACGCAATTGTGTGGTAGTTTGAACATTCTTTGGCATTGCCCTTCTTTGGGATTGAAATGAAAAGTGACCTTTTCCAGTCCTATGGCCACTGCTGAGTTTCCCGATTTGCTGACATATTGAGTGCAGCACTTTAACAGCATCATCTTTCAGGATTTTAAATAGCTCAGTTGGAATTCCAACTAGCTTTGGAATTCACCTCTGCTAGCTTTGTTTGTAGTAATGCTTCTTAAGGTCCACTTGACTTCACACTCTAGGATGTCTGGCTCTAAGTGAGTGACCACACCATCGTAGTTATCTGGGTCATTAAGGCCTTTTTTTTACAGTTCTTCTGTGTATTCTTGCCACCTCTTCTTAATCTCTTTTGCTTCAGTTAGGTCCATACCATTTCTGTCCTTTGTTGTACCTATCCTTGCATGAAATGTTCCCTTGGTATCTCTAATTTTCTTGACGAGATCTCTAATCTTTCCCATTCTATTTTTTCCTCTGTTTCTTTGCATCATTCACTTAGGAAGGCTTTCTTATCTCTCCTTGCTATTCTCTGGAATTCTGCATTCAGTTTGGTATATCTTTCTGTTTCTCCTTTGCCTTTCACTTCTCTTCTTTTCTCAGCTATTTATAAGGCCTCCTCAGACAACTACTTTGCCTTCTTCCTTTATTTTTCTTTGGGATGGTTTTGGTCACTGCCTCCTGTACAGTGTACAAACCTCCATCCACAGTTGTTCAGGCACTCTATCAGATCTAATCCCTTGAATCTATGTGTCACTTCCACTGTATAATCATAAGGGATTTGATTCGGGTCATACCTGAATAGCTTAGTGGTTTTCCCTACTTTCTTCAATTTATGCCTAAATTTTGCCATAAGGAGCTCATAATCTGGGCCACAGTCAGCTCCAGATCTTGTTTTTACTGAATGTATGGAACTTCTTCATCTTCAACTGTAAAGAATATAATCAGTCTGATTTCAATATTGACCATCTGGCGATGTCCGTATGTAGAGTTGTCTCTTGTGTTGTTGGAAGAGATTGTTTGCTATGACTAATGTGTTGTCTTGACAAAACTTTGTTAACCTTTGACCTACTTCATTTTGTACTCCAAGGCCAAACTTGTGTGTTATTCCAGGTATCTCTTGACTTCCTGCTTTTGCATTCCAATCCCCTAAGATGAAAAGGACATCTCTTTTAGTGTTAGTTCTAGAAGGTCTTGTTAGTCATCATAGAACCATTCAGCTTCAGCTTCTTCAGCATCAGTGGTTGGGGCATAGACTTGGATTACTGTGATATTGAATCATTTGCCTTGGAAATGAACCGAGATCATTCTATTGTTTTTGAGATTGCACCCAAGTACTGCATTTAGGATGCTTTTGTTGAGTATGAGGGCTACTCCATTTCTTCTAAGGGATTCCTGCCCACAGTAGTAGATATAATGGTCATCTGAATTAAATTTGCCCGTTTCCATCCATTTTAGTTCACTGATTCCTAAAATGTTGGTGTTCACTCTTGCCATCTCCTGCTTGACCACATCCAATTTACCTTGATTCATGGAACTCACATTCCAAGTTCCTGTGCAACATTGTTCTTTATAGCATCGGACTTGACTTTCACCACCAGGCACATCTACAACTGGGTGTCGTTTCCACTTTGGCCAAAGCCTCTTCATTCTTTCTGGAGCTATTTCTCTGCTCTTCTTCAGTAGCATATTGGACACATACTGACCTGGGGGGCTCATCTTCTGGTGTCATGTCTTTTTGCCTTTTCATACTATACATGGGTTTTCAAGGCAAGAATACTGAGTGGTTTGCTATTCCCTTCTCCAGTAAACCATGTTTTGTCAGAACTCTCCACCCCATGACCCATCTGTTTTGGGTGGCCCTACACAGCGTGGCTCATAGCTTCATTGAGTCATGCAAGCCCCTTTGCCATGACAAGGCTGTGATCCATGTGATCGTTATAGTTAGTTTTCTGTGGTTATGGTTTTCGTTTTGAAGGCTATGGGATTGTAGTTCTTGCTTCTTCTGTCTGCCCTCTGATGGGTGAGAATAAGAGATTTGTGCAAGCTTCCTGATGGGAGGGACTGGCTGTGGGGAAAACTGGGTCTTGCTCTGGTGGGCAGGACCATGCTCAGTAAATCTTTAATCCAATTTTGTGCTGATGGATAGGGCTGTGTTCCCTCCCTGTTAGTCACAAGCAGTGACCCTATGTTCTTATAATCAACAAGCATTTTTTTGATTGCTGAATATGTTAAGCCAGTTAATTATTTGGCCTGGGTAACCCTGAGTTGTACTATTAAGCTGCTACTCAGGTATCAGCACCGTCAAGAAGCCATTACTCAATTTGGGTTAGATGTTTGTTCTTTGTGCTCCCTTGGCTCTTATGTGTTTTCCTGTATCGTGGTATCTTGAAGCATCTGTTTTTCCATGCATTGTGGGCTCCAGACAGGTGGGAACCATGTCTAACTTTTCTGCATGTATGGGTGTTCAACTTGGTACCTGGTGCAAAAGAGATTCTCAATAAATATTTGTTGAATAAATCTTAAGGATTTTATATGAAACCATTGAATTAGAAGTTGGGTATGGATAATGGTGGTGAGAATAAAACAATTTAGGTTGACTTTTTAGATTTTCTGCTTGGGAGGAGGATGATGGGAGTATAAGAAAAACAGGCTAAGAAGGAAAGATATATTTGGTTTAAAAGATGCCTGTGGGATATCTAAGAGGTTCGGTAGGCAGTTAGATAACAAGTCTAGGGATCAGAATGAGATTTGGGCTGGAAAAGCAGGAAGTTAAGACTCCTCATGATAAAGGTGATGGTTTTAGCTGTGTTATAGATGTGATTGTTCAGAGAATTCATGTCTGAAAAGAAGGTGCAGAATAGAGTCTTGGTGCATGCCACTATTTAAGACTCAGGATGACAGAATTAAAAGGGAAAGTCCTGGATCTTCACTCACTTGTGAAAACACAAGCAGCTAGACACTCAGCCCTCTCCAGATGGTGTTGCCCAGAGTTCAGGTTTGGTCTGTGGCTTCTATTGAAATTGCAGACTTACTGTGCAACTTTATGGACTATTCGAATGTCTGCATGTACTCCAAAATAATAGTTTCATTTATCTTGAAAAATATTTCATAATTTGATTTCTTACCTTCTTTTTAGTTGGTGAAGTTTTATGGTATTTGAAAACTATATTGATAAAGATGTTAAAGTATTCAAATATTAATCATCTCGTTCTTTTTAGGAGAAAGTCTGATACCTAACCCAAGGCTTTTAATTATATTGATGACAAAAAAATTAAGAGTAAAACAACTATTGCACAATGTAAATTGGTTGTTTTAAGTGTAGTTATGACTGAAGAGCTCCACGTAAGGTTTTACCATCAATTTGTGTTATAGGAGGGGTTTTATTCCTGTGAAGCATTCCTGTATAAGAGCCTTCCTCTCTGGGATGGCCTCTGTTGTCGATCACAGTTCCTTCAACTTGTGAGCTGGATTCCTTTTAGTAGCTTCTCTGGTATGTATCATGAAAATTTGGAGCCATTTAATTCATTGTAATGTTAATTAAAAGAATTGAATGATGTTTTTCTTTTCTGATTTTTAGAGGTGAAGCCACTTCTTTTTGACCATCTTTCACGGCTTTTCTTTACATCATCTATTTTTTTCAAGGTAAAAAAAATTGTCTTAGTCTATGGCTGGTGGTACACAATTTCAAACCCACATTACAACAGTAGTTTTTTAATAGGATTCACCTGAACCTGGACTTGAGGTGCTACATCACTCAAATCAAAATTAATGTATAGAATTTTCTGTTTTTAAGGTTTTGTCACATAATTTTCCTGAACTGTTTACACTTGTGGTGGATGATGAAGTGAATGAACAGGTGGCAAATCAGTATTAAAAACAAACGAGGAAATAACTTAAGCATACTTAGTTTGATTGTTGTGGTTGATAGTTTTGTAGATACACTTTTTCATTTCTCAGATATATATTGAGCACACACTATGTGTTATAATAGTCATTTTCTGTTAATAAAATTGTTCTAACCTTATATAATAAAATGTGTTACTATTTTGTAGTGTTCTCCAAAAAAAAAAAAAAAAAAAAGACCTCTGTGGTTTACAGGAGTTCTAAGTTTGAGAACCTTTCTTATAGAATGGTTATTCCTATTCTAAAAGAGTGACAATATAAGTAATGTTCCTTTGTAATTTTTTTCACCTTAAATCATTTATTGTTGGCCACATTTACAGAAAAGATATATTGTCCTGATTAGTGTTTATCCTAATCAAACGGTACTTTATTAATTGCCTATCCCAAACTTCTAATTCGATTATTCTTTTTTTTCTAAAATGTTTTTGTTTATTTGGCTGTGCTGGTTCTTAGTTATGGCATGCAGGATTTTTAGTTGCAGCATGTGAACTCTAAATTGTGTCATGTGAGATCTAATTCCCTGACCGGGAACGAACCTGGGCCCCCTGCATTGGGAGTACAGAGTCTTAGCCACTGGACCACCAGGGAAGTCCCTCAGTTATTCTTTATTTTTTCTCTTATTCTACCAATCTAGAGTGCTGTTTATCTGTAAATATTAGATTAAACCATCTGAATAGATTTAACCTGATAGGTAAAATCTGTTTGACAATTGGCAGTTTCATATGTTCCAGTCTAACAAGTATACATTTATAAATACATGCATATGTTCGTATTTGAGATTAGGAGGTGGAGAGAGGAAGGGAAACAGACAGTGGGCCAAAGACAGAAATCAAGGGAATACTTACTACTTAATTCTCACTGAAAAGGAGAGTATTTAAAGGAACATTGTCAAAAAGTATGAAAAGAACTACAATTTGGAGAATAGTAGTTCCAAAGAAACAGAGAGACACAGGCTATCAAGAAGGAGTGAAGGGCTAATGTTGCCATGTATCCCAAGAGGGTCCAGAAAGATACGGACCAAAAAAGTTTCTTTTGGAATTGATAATACAGAGGTCTTGGCTACCTTTGTAAACAGGTTCAGTGGAGTGTGGGGTAAAAACCAAATTGTGGAGCTTGAGGAGTCGATGAGAAATGAAGACAAGGCAATGAGTGTTGACTGTGTTTCCAAAAGTTTGGCTAAGGGAGGGATAGAGAAAGAGAGCTATAGTGGGACTTTGAATCAAGTGAAGGTTGTAATTTTTTTTTGTCCCCAGAGTGAGAAAAACCTGAACATGTTTATAGATAGGATAGAAGGAGCCAGATGAGAAGAGAGGTTGAAAATGGGGAAAGCTGGGGGGATAATTGACAGTGCAGGGTTTCAGAAAAAGCATGATAGTATTGGTTTAAGACTAGGGAGAGTGATTTGCCTGAATGGGTTGGGAGATACTACTGTTTTCTAAGATTGAGGACAAGGATGTAGAGATAGGTGGACATAGAGATACATTTGTACAGTTTGATCAAAGAACAAGAAATTGAAATACTTTTTCTTAAAAATGTTAAATTTCTCAAAATAAGAAGTACATTGTAGAGGACAGAATTGAGTAGGGAGCTTCAAGAGGGTGTTATGTGAAGAGAATAGCCATTTAAAAAAATGGGAGAGAGAGACAGCTGATTGAAGAGAAGTATAGTAAAAGGATCACTGGGCTTCATTAAGGGCCCAGATGAAATTGGAGACCATAACTTAGGAGTGGTGTAGAGCTGCGCTTTTCAATCTTTTTTTTAAACCCATGCCCCCTTCTCATAAAGATAAAAACCTCATGCCTTCCATTAATATGGAGGCTGGATGGGATAGAGTAGGTGAGCGGAGATTTTCTGAATATGACATAGTAATATTGAATATCTTTCCATATGTTAAATTAGCAACAAAATAGAAGATTATTTTAGGTGATTCCAAGTTTGATTTCAACTCAAACATATTTATAATCTGAATGTGAGATGTGTCAGTTTCTAAAAAAAATTAATTGAACTCTTCAATGAAGTAACAGTGAGCTCTGTATCGCTGCAAATATTCAAATAGTATCTAGACCATTAATTATTAAGGATGTTTGAGAAAGATTTCCTGTATTAGGTTTTGGGATGGTGTGGATTGCTTTCAAATTTGTAGATACTACAATTTATCCTTATAAGTGTTCTAGGCACACTTGTTTCAAGACTGTATTGTTTATATGTGAATAAGTTCCTGGGATATCAAGGAAAAGCCTGAGAAAGGAAAAACTGTAGAATTGTTTTCCACAGTCACAGAAGATAAATTTTATGACCAGCAAAAGAATAAATTGCAGTTGTAGATCCAAGGTTAAAAGAGTAGGAAATACATATCTGAAGCAACTTAAGAGGATCTCTGAGGGAAGATAATAAGAGGTGGGTGATGCTATATTTGATGATGTAATATATTATGAATGAATATAATTTAGAAAAACAAGAGTCTATTCCTCACTGATAAGCTGGGGACCAGCTTGTAGAGAAAATGGCAAAATAAACTTGAACTTGCATTAATCTGTCTCTTGGAGACCGGTCAGGTTGGGGCAGCAGGTGCAGGGTTCTGAATTGGATGTGGTTGTCTCCATAGTCCCTTCTATCTCTAAACCTCTGATTTAGTCTGTTCTCAACACTATGGTATAACTGAATGATTTTTTGTTTTGCCTCTGCAGTGTAGTGTTCTTCAGTGTCTGAAAGAACTACTGCAGAATTGGCTGCTGTGGCTTTCTATGGACATCCACGTGAAATCTGTGAGGAACAGTCCTCTGTGAGTTATCTTATAATCTTCCACAAGAGTTGATCTGTGCAAAACTGCATATGGAGTTTAATGGTGTGACATGAAACCTAATTGCTCTATGTAAATACTGAATCGTACTTTTCTGAGTTTTTTTTCCCCTACTTTTCACCCTTCCTCACAATCCTGTGAGAAAGAGTAATTCTTCAAGTTTTATTATATAAATCAGAAAGCAACTCCTAAGCCTCTAACGTTAGAACTTGCAACTTTGGCTTTCATTCAGTTAAGCTCACTTTATAAAATGTATTCTTGCTTATATGTGAAGTCAATTTTGATGATGGCTAGGAAAATCTGTTATTTTGCTGTACAGACTTTTTTTGTTTCCCTGATATATTTTGCTTGTATGCATTAATTTAATTTCAATTTGTAATTTTAAAAGAGCCCTGAATTTCCATTATGTTCATTATTGTTAAATATAAAACCTCAAAGTGAAAGTCAAAGACTTAACTTAATTTCAAGGAACTGCCTAAACCAAGTTGCTTTGATTCTTTCTACCTAGAGTCTTGAGTTCTATATTCTTTTTTAACATTAATTTTTTAACTTTATATTATAGAAAATTCCAAACTAATTCAAAAGTAGAGAAAATAGTACAATTATTACCCTTATGTACGCAGCATCCAGCTTCAACAGTTACCAACTCATGGTTAACTTTTTCTCATCTTTAACACCCTTCATGTCTCTTGTCCTTTGTACTAGATATTTTTTAAGCAAAACCCAGACATCACTTCAGCAGTTGAAAAATGATATTAGTATAACATGTAAAAATTAATAGTTTATAATATGTTCAAATATCTAATCAGTGTTCAAATTCCCTATGTTATCAGTCACATTCTTACTTTATAGCATAAGGATCCCTTAGCTTCAATCACAAATACTTGGTGGTTAGTTTAGTGAGATTAGTCTCGATCTATTTTTCTCTGTTCTTTTCCCTATGGTTATCTCGAATTTTGTTATGAGAATGGAGAAAACAAGATTCTTGGAAGTTTCCTGGAAAATTTTTATTTCTTCATTATTACAGTGCTTCCATGTATCATGTATGTCTGATCACTTTTAGAAGAAAATGGAGCATTAGTGAGTAGTGAAAGTATCTTGTAAAGCGGTGCTTCTCAAAATGTGGTTCCTGGACCCACAACATCAGCATAACCTGGGAACTTGTTGCTATTCAGTCTCCCAGTTTTGTCCAACTTTTTGCGACCCCATGGACTGCAGCACTCCAGGCTTCCCTGTCCTTCACCATCTCCCAGAGCTTGCTCAAATTCATGTCCATTGAGTCAGTGATGCCATCCAACCATCTCATCCTCTGCCACTTCCTTCTCCTCCTGCCTTTAGTCTTTCCCAGCATCAGGGTCTTTTATAGTGAGTCAGCTCTTCGCATCAGGTGGCCAAAGTATTGGAGCTTCAGTTTCAGCATCAATTCTTCCAATGAATTTTCAGGGTTTATTTCCTTTAGGATTGACTGGTTTGATGTCCTTACTGTCCAAGGGACTCTCAAGAGTCTTCTCCAATACCACAGTTCGAAAGCATCAGTTCTTCGGTGCTCAGCATGCATACATGACTACTGGAGGTAGAGCTCAGAAATATCTGTTTTAACAAATGCCTCCAGAATTTTGGTACAAGCTAAAGTTTGAGAACCCCTATCATAAGAAATTCCATTTGAATGCTTAATCTCTTCAGATACCTCAATTCTATTATAAATAGTATGTTTACATTTATAATCTTTAGCCAATTTGCAGTGTAAGTCTTAGGCACCCTAATACAGGTGGTTTACAATTTCTGTACTTTCTTTCTAAAAATCCTAGGATCCTTTTTAATTAGTGTCATAAATTTTGAGAGGGCATTTAAAAAGGGTCTCTGCTTTCTAAAATTCTTAAAACAAATAAATGTACATAATTGTAGGTAACTTTGCTTATCTTAATACTACTTGACATTATAAAATATAGCTCTTAAGTTCTTTATAATTCCTTCCATTTTGGAGACAAGAGTGTAATGCTATGTCTCCATCATATGACCATGTACCATAGAGGGAGTAAATTGTAGTTGAAGATCACAAGAAGAGAAGGGTGGGAAACTGTTCTCAGCAGTGGTTCTCCAGGGGGCATTTTTTGTTGGCACAGTGACTGGAAAGAGGGTGCTAACATCTTTTAGTAGGTAGGAGCCAGAAGTGCTAAACATGCTGTAGTCAGTAGGGAGTAGAAGGCAATCCTGAATGGTGAATTGTGTCATCTAAAATACTCCCAGTAGTGTCCTGTAGAGAAACACTTTCAAAGTATGCTGTCTGAGCAGTCATTATTGTGCAGATTGTTTCAGACATATTTGTCAAATGCTGCCAGAAATCATAAAGTACAGTTTTGCAAGTGACAGTCTGATTGTATGCATCCCCACCTATTTGAATAGTCTCTTAATCTTTTCCTGCTTGCTCTGCCACTGAATTATGTCATGGTGGTGGGTAACGGTAGAGTTGTCGTCATTTCAAGCTCTCAAGACTATATATGATTCCTTTTTCCTTGTGCATAACCATTGTTGGCTACTTAGGTCTGAGGGTAAAGCCATGAAATAACATTTCCCAGTCTTTTCCCAGTCCACTCAACAGTGGATTGTAGGACAAGAGTGAATGGATGGATGGATTGAACCAGTTATACCCATGTGTCATTTAAAGAGACACGATTCATTGATTTGACTAGAGTATAAAATATCTAGATCTGGTTTTTACTAGAAGAATGAAAGATGGCAGAATTTTTACTCATTCATTTTAAAAATTGAATTCCAGTTAAAGTGAATATATTTTTAACAGCAGTTTTAGTTCAGAAATTCAGGCAAAACTGGTTTTGGATTTGTGTACTTAGAAACTAATTTGCTGACTGCTGTGGTCCCTGGACATTGGTAATATTATCTAAAGTCTGGAGTTTAATCCTTTCTTTCTCTGTTATTTACTAACATTAGAGTGGTTGCTCAGGATATTCTATGAATTGGTCTTAACGGTTCCCTAGATAGCTGTATAGTTGTAATCACTGTGGTTTTTAAAAAAAGTGAGTTATACTTTGGAGCGCCGATCATTTTCTGAAATTCCCAACAGCTTTCTGCTGTATATTTAATCCAGCTTTAGCTGGGAAATTGTGAGAACTTTTGCTAATATGAATCTGCATGTCATGGTTTCTTATTGCAGAGAGACAACTTTAGGTGGATCCATGAACTCTGTGTCTGAACTGATTCACTACGTAGGATGGCTGTCCACTACTGCAGTGCGCTTGGAAAGCAACCGTACTTTCTTGCTGCACTTTATTTTGGATTTCTATGAGAAGGTAGTACACATCCCATTTCCCCTACTTAGATTTTTGTGATAGCTGTCTGCTTTACTACTCTCTTGTTTAAATTTTATGCACAGCTATTAAGTTGGGTTATGATCTTATTATCATAGTTAATTTTAGTTAATAAACTAAAGTTAAACATAGTTAATTTTGAAGTAATGATTATATTCTGGCCTGAATAATTGACAAGGAGAAAAAGCAAATGTTTTTTTCTGAAGTGCAGGTACCACTTTAATAGACATTCCCCTGAATAATGCTAACCCTAGACAGAAGTCTGTCTTTTTGCTCATCCATTATAGAGCTCTAAACCCTGGTAAAAAAAAAAAACAAAAATATGCTGTTTCCTTAGCTCTCTACCCCTGGCTTTCAGTTGCCTTATTTCTGCCAGTACCTATGATTCTGGTCCTCTTTTGTTATTTTGTAGTATTCAACCTAGATGGAACTATTATCTAGGAAGTACCCACTAATCTCAGTTTTCCTGGCTTCTTCCCTTCACTGATACCTAGTTGTATTATATTTGCTTGGAAGATTGCTTGTTTGTTTTCCAGGTTGACAGCTAACTAATGTGATAAATCAGTGTTTATGGGACTTAAGCCCACCTAGGGCTTCCCAGGTGGCATTAGTGGTAAAAGTATGTCTCCAATGCAGGAGACATACTAGATGGCGGATTCAATCCCTGGGTTGGGAAGATCACCTGGAGGAGGGCATAGCAACCCACTCCAGTATTCTTGCCTGGAGAATACCATGGACAGAGGAAACTGGTGGGCTACAGTCCATAGGGTTGCAAAGAGTCAGACACAACTGAAGTGACTTAGCACGCATAGGACTTAAGAAAGAAATGTTCCTTTCCCCTTTCTCCCTAACTCTAAGATTTTTCCCCAGAAAAAAAGAGATTTTAATAATAAAACCTTCCAGAAATAATCCTCTATCATAAGATTACTGTTTGGTGAGGTACATTTTTAAGCAAGTTGTGGCTACCTATTCTGTTTATGAATCAGGCAGGACCATCCCTAATGTTATTGCTTATTCTCTAGTGATGATTCTTTGGGTGAAGTTGGTTGAGGGGTTCTGAGGAATAATTTATATACTGATGTTATCATTCTTCCCAAAAGGTGTGTGACATATATATAAATTATAGCCTTCCATTAGTGGTGTTGTTTCCTCCTGGGGTCTTCTATCCTGCACTCCTCAGCCTGGATTCCAGTATCCTGAATCAACTCTGTTACATTATGGACAGGTATGAAGCCTTTTTCCCATTTTTATATCATAATTCCATACTCGTTTTCCAGCTATAAAATAAAGTATATAAATATATTACAGTAAGATTATATGGGTTTCCCGGGTGGCGCAGTGGTAAAGAACCCGCCTGCAATGCAGGAGCTGCAGGAGATATAAGTTCAGTCTCCAGGCAAGGAAGATTCCCTGGAGAAGGAAATGACAACCCACTCCAGCATTCTTGTCTGAAGAATCCCATGGACAGAGAAGCCTGGCAGGCTACAGCCCATGGGGTCTCAAAGAGTTGGACACAACTGCACACACACATACAAGCTTATTATATATAATGCAGTAAAATATTCAGAACAATACGATTGTTATTTATTTTCTGCCAGGGCCTTTGGAAATAGGAAACCTGGCTTTCTTTTGGGAATGACCTTCTAACGTGGAACTATTTTAACTGTGTTCTTAAAATGTCAACATGAGGGATGTGTAATAGAAGAATTCATAGTTAAGGATCTTTTTTGCAGTGGTACTGTTGCACTCAGCATTGTTAATTCCTGTTGCTGTGTTGCAAAGAAAAATTAGTCATTTACTGACAACTAACAACTGGTTTAAGCCTACATAGCTTCTTTGGTAAAAAGAACATTTTCTGGGAGATAAAAGGGAGCTATTACCAATTATATGAAATTGTAAGTATTAAATTTCTGATACCTTCTAATTTTTCCACTTATGGACTGAAATTGCTCTTTTTAGGCCATAAGTGTAAACCCTTTTGGCATAACTTGTAGGACTATGCTAAGGGTTAAATAGGACTGATTTGAAGCTGAAACTCTAATACTTTGGCCACCTGATGTGAAGAGCTGACTCATTTGAAAACCCTGATGATGGGAAAGATTGAGGGCAGGAGGAGAAGGGGATGACAGAGGATAAGATGGTTGGATGACATCACCAACTCAGTGGACATGAGTTTGAGTGAACTCCAGGAGTTGGTGATGGACAGGGAGGCCTGGCGTGCTGCAGTTCATGGGGTCGCAAAGAGTCGGACATGACTGAGCAACTGAACTGAACTAAACTGAAATGTTCAACAGCTAATTAATTAGAATAGTTCTCAGTTAAGAAAAAATAATATTTCTAAGTTTTCCCTTTAGCCTGTCTACTACACCTTTTTTCCACATTAAGAAAATGTTATGTATCAGTAGCTGCTTTTGAGACTCTTATTAATTTTAAATACTGAAACATTAAAAACATTGCTTTTTTTTACTGAAATACAATTTACAGAGTCAAGTGCATATCTTAAGTGTACAACTCAATATTTGAGCCTCTGTTAATTTTTATTCTTTGAGGAAAATGTACCACAAAAGGAAAAAAATATTTAACTAGACAGCTGGATATTTGTGTATGTACATATATTTACATTTAAAATGTAAACTTTTGTTTGTATTTAAATAGGAAAGGCATTTAATGGTAAAAGTTTTATTCTGTTTGTTCTGTCTTTTAGGTATCATAAAAATTTGACTGCTGCAAAGAAAAATGAATTTGTACACAAGGTATGGATGATGAATCTCTGTATTAAGTCACCATTGTAGAGATATAAGATTTGCTGGGAATAAGAAACGAAGGGAGAATAGGTGATAATGACAATTTTTTTTCCTTTCCCAATAGACAAAATCAGAGTTCAGCTTCAGCAGCAAGACCTATCAAGAATTTAATCAGTATCTGACAGCCATGGTTGGTTGTCTGTGGACATCCAGACCCTTCCAGAAAGGGATATATATTGACTCTGAAGTCTTAGGAAATGATTCAGTAGCAGAGTATAAAAAAAGTTTAAATTTAGTCCATCATCCTGCTTTTTTGAGTTATACTGTTTCCTTTCTGCTACAGGTAAGAATATTTAAACAGTTTTTAGATTTTCTGTGGGAATACCATGATGGCAAAAATAGGAAATTTTATAAATTTAGTATGTCTGAATTGCAAGACATGTGTTCAGTCATACTTTTTGAGTATCAGCTAACTTTTAGGTATTGTGGTAGGCTCTGGGGATTCAAAGTTAGTTTCTACCCACAGAGCTTGGGCTTGTGGCAGGGACAGATTTGTGAACATTACTGCAATATAGTTAGGTGAAATGAGAAGTACAATTGTGAGAAATAGGGGAAGGGAATATTAGTTCAATTCTATTTGGGTAGAGGTAGTGCCAGGTAAGAAAAAGGTACAGAGAAGTTGAAGCTTTGGTAAAATCCTTCTAGACAAGATGGAAAATGTAAGCTAGACAGTATTATAATTAGAGTTGAAGTGTTAGCCAAAGACTGCTGATATAATGGGTTGATATCAGTATGTAGGCAAAGGAGTCTTCTTAGGACTTTATCACCAGCCCCGTCATTTTCAACATTGTGAGTGACTTACCTCAAGTGGTGTACATATCATCAGTGTGTGGATGACACAGCAGGATGGAATTACAAATACACTGATAGACTCTGGCTTCAGAATTCCCTGAACAGACTGGAGCATTAAGAAATCTTAACAAAGTGAACAAAATGTATAGAATGGGAGAGAGAGTCATTGAATAATTGTTTAATATATTCATGCAAGAACCAGGCACTGTGGTGAACAAGACACATCTAAGTATTGCCCTTATAGAGCTTAGAGTCCAGTCGGGAAGGCAGTCATTAAACAGACATCTTACAATAAAGAATGATGAATAATATAGGGAAAGTACAGAGAACAATGAAGAAATACACGGGTGTTTGACCCAGCTCAGGCTTTACAGAAGTGATGCTGATTGGAGTTTTGAAGGATGAGCATGAGCTTGTCAAGACAGGAGTGATATTTGAGGGAAAGTGCAAAAATAGAACAGGGTGCAGTAAACTCTTCCTGTCGAGGCCCAGACTGTAAATATTTCAGGCTTTGCAGGCCACATGGTCTCTGTCAAGATTACTCAGCCTTGCTGTTGCAGCATGAAAGTGGTTATAGACAGTGAGTAAACAAATGGGCATAATTGCGTTCCAGTAAAAGTTTATTTACAGAAACAGGCATTGGACTGGATGTGGTTTGCCCTTTGTCAGAGCATGCTGTATTTGAGGAATTTAAGCAGAATTGTAGGGCTTGGGCAGGTATTCTAACCTGACTCAGCAGCACAAGTACCCAGGGTACTTTTCCAAAGTATACATGCTTGATTACTTGCACCCTGACATTTTGATTTACTAACTGGGGTGATATCCAGAATCTACTTTTTTGATATAAATATTCTGATATGCAACACGAGTTGAGAGTCACTGCTGTGCTTAGTCGAAATTCTTTGAGACCCCGTGGACTGCTGCCTGCCAGTCTCCTTTGTCCATGGAGATTCTCCAGGCAAGAATACTGGAGTGGGGTGCCATGCCCTCCTCCAGGGGATCTTCCCAACCCAGGGATTGAACCCAGGTCTCCTGCATTGCAGGCAGATTCTTTACTGTCTGACCCACCAGGGAAGTCCAAGAATACTGGAGTGGGTAGCTTATCCCTTTTTCAGGGGATCTTTCCGACCCAGGAATTGAACCAGAGTCTCCTGCATTGCAGGCAGATTCTTTACCAGCTGAGATACGAGGGAAGCCCTCGAGAGTCACTAGAGTAAGCTATAGCATGGTAGGAGATGATGTTTTAAAATGTAGTCAAGGACCAGATGGTGAAAAAAGTAATAGGTAGACCTTCAAAAACATACTGATTGACTTCAATAATTGAATAAAAATTACAGTTTTCAAGTACACAGAGGCAGTATAGTTTTGTGATTTTCTGATATTCTTTCCTTTTTCTCTTTTCCTTTCATAATAACTTGCCTGATTTATCATATAATACATAAAAACTTGTTTCAAATTAATGATATATTACTATTAATAATGAGACTGGGTGAAATTTGAAATATTTTTAGTTCTTGCTCCTGGACTAAATCCTATGAAAAATGTACATTGCATATACTGTGTTTTATATGCAATTAGGTACATTTGTTTCAGTTTGTTCATGTTTTAGAGATTGCTTTTTTCTTTTTATTTGATCTAATGAAATCTTTTTTATTGAAGTATAATTGATTTATAATGTTGTGCTAATTTCTACTGTACAGCAAACTGACTCAGTTATCTACATAGATACATTCTTACTTTATATTATTATTCATTATGATTTATCCCAGGAGATTGAATATAGTTCTTGTGCTATAGAGTAGGAACTTGTTGTTTATCTGATTTTTTATTTAATTTGATTCTTAGAATATATAAAACATTTAAATGATTCCAAATTCTTAACTATAGGAATTTCATCCTTATTTCCTCCATCCTATCTTTGTCTTTAGGGAGCCTTTTTTTTTAGGTAGTCATTTTATTGCTTCTTGATTTGTTCATCCAGTGTTTTGTTTCTTTAAACTTAGTAAGCAGTGTTTTGTTCTATTCTTTTAGTAATTTATTTGTTTTGGTTGCACTGGGTCTTCATTACTGTGTACAGGCATTCTCTAGTTAAGGCGAGCTGGGGCTCCTCTCTAGCTGTGGTACGTGGGCTTCTCATTATGGTGGCTTCTCTTGTTGCAGAGCACAGGCTCTAGGTATACAGACGTTAGTAGTTGTAGCACACAGGCTCAGTAGTTGTGGCATTCGGGCTTTGTTTCCCAGGGCATGTTGGATCTTCCCAGACCAGAGAATGAACCTGCATTGGTAGGTGGATTTCTATCCACTGTACCACCAGGGAAGTCCAACATTGTTTTGTAATCCGTGTTTTATAATTCCAGTATCAGGAGTTTTGTGTGTCTGTCTCTGTTGCCTCCTTCTTTTACTGTTTCTTCCTCATGTTGCTTAATTTGTTTGTGTGTCCTTAATTTCAACTTTGTGATGGACACCTGCACTATTATTTGTAGAAAGAATCAGAAAACTAGAATGATATCTTCTGCAGAGAGTGTTTTCATTTGCTTCTTGCATGTACCTAGGGATACTCTTGGAGAAGGGAATGGCAGCCCACTCCAGTATTCTTGCCTGGAGAATCCCATGGACAGAGGAGCCTGGTGGGCTACAGTCCATAGGGTCACAAAGAGTTGGACATGACTGAGCGACTAAGCATACAAGCCTAGGGATGCTCTTTGGCACTCTCTCTCTCTCTAAGCCGCTTCAGTCGTTCTGAATCTGTGTGACCCCATAGACGGCAGCCCACCAGGCTCCCCCATCCCTGGAATTCTCCAGGCAAGAACACTGGAGTGGGTTGCCATTGCCTTCTCCATCTTTGGCACTAACCTAATGCAAATTGAGATTCCTTACACGATTGGTGGACAGATTGCAAGCCTGTGAGAAGGCTAATTTATTTCTGGTGAACTCTTACCTTGAAGGGGTAGCCCTTTGGGTTTCTAGTTTAAAGTGAATGTTAGTTTATGAGAGTTCCCACTTTTGGCAAACCCTTTGCTCTGACTTTAGTCACCTTAGCCCTTGGAGGTTGTGGAAGTGCAGCTCAGGCTTTTGTTTGTTTCTTTGTTTGTTTTTCCACTGTGTATAACATACTCTGATTTATTCCATTCCATTCTATTCTAATTTTTTTAAATGCTGGTTGAAGTCCATTGAGTTGATTTCATGACCTCTTAGTGGAGATGCAGCTCAGTTTTGCAGCTGACTCCTTTGGATTGGCAAATTCCCTTAGGCAAGGAATGATTTTGAGTATTAGGTTTACCCCTCTGGGCTCTTTTTGGCTTAACCTTACCATCGACTTTGGTATTCCCTTTATTAATGTTACCCCTGTATTACTTTTTTTATTTTGTAAATTCTATTTATTTATTTTATGTTTTGGCTGTACTGTGTGGCATATCGGATTAGTTTGCTGATCAGGGAACTATGCCCTATGCAGTGGAAGCATGGAGTCTTAACTACTAGAGGGCCAGGGAAGTCCCATGTTTTGTAAATTTTAAAAATACAAAAAGAGAGAATGTATAGTATAATGAGCCCCTATAGACCCAGCTCCATCTTTATTCCCATCCAGTTTCATACTTTCCCCTGACCCAGTTAGTTTGAAACAAATACCAAATGTTACACAATTTTACGTAAATGTTTCATTCTATATCTCTAAAAGATATGGGCACTTAAATTTTTTTTTCTGTTTCTTCTTATTTTTCACAACTTTATTAAGATATAATTCAAATACAGTATAATTCACCAATTTAAAGTATACATTTCAGTGGCTTTTAGTATATTCACTGAGCTGTGCATCCATTACCACAATCTGTTTTAGAATATTTTTATTATTCCCAAAAGAAACCCCTTGCCCCTTAGCTATCGCACTCCAGTTTCCCCATTCCCCAGACCTAGGCAAACACTCATCTACTTTATATCTATATAGATTTGCTTATTCTGGAAATTCATAAAGGTGAATTCATACAGTAACATATGGGTTTTTGTGACTAGCTTCTTTCTAATGTTTTCAAGGTTCATCTATGGGTATGCAGTGTGTAAGGATTCCATTTTCTTCATACCTTCCTCAAGATTTGTTATTGTCTGGGTTTTTTTTTCTTTTTTATTCTAGCCATCCTAGAAGCTGTGAAATAGTATTTCATTGTGGTTTTAATTTGCATTTCCCTGATAGCTATTGATGTGCTTTTTGATTGCTATTGATGTTCATCTTTTCATGTGCTTATTGCCCATTTGTATATTTCCTTTGGAGAAATGTCTATTTATACCCTTGCCCATTCTTAAATTAGGTTATTTGTCTAAATGGCTTGTAAGACTGATTTCTATAGTCTAAATTCCAGTTGATTATCATATGATTTGCAAAAGTTCTCTCTTATTCTATGGGTTGTCTTTTCATTTTTAAGTATCTTTTGAAGGACAGAAGTTTTAAATTTTGAGGAACTCTTAATTTATTAATTTTTTAGTTTATCACGTGTACTTTTTTTAATGCCTCCTGTTTTCCTTCTCCCTTCAGCCCCTGGCAATGACCAGTCTACTCTCTCTGCTTCTATGAGTTTGATTATTTGAGATTCATCATATAAGTGGTATCTTACAGTATTTGTCCTTCTGTGTTTGACTTATTTCACCTAGCATAATTTCCGTCAAATTTGGTCTCCCAGTAAATTGTGACAGATAGGGATATTGGTTTTTCCTCATGATGTCTTTGTCTGGTTTTGGTTTCAGATTAATTCTGGCCTCAAAGAATAAGTTAGGATATATTCTCTCTCCTACTCTTTGGAAAAGTTTGTGAAGGATTGACATTAATTCTTTAAATATTTGGTAAATTTTACCTATGAAGCCATCTGGTCATGGGTATTTTTATTGGGAAAGTTTTTTAAAAAATTAATTTATGTTTTAATTGGAGAATAATTACAACATTGTGGTGGTTTTTGCCATACATCAACATGAATCAGCCACGGGTGCATGTGTCCCCTACTGTTCAACCTCTTTTCTTATAGGTCTATACAGATATTCTATTTTTTTGAGTCACTTTCAACATTTATTTTTCTAGAATTTGTCCATTTTATATCATTTATCTAATTTATTGATAATAACTTTTATTTTTTTAATTAATTTCTTTTCTTTTTCATTATAGCTTATTACAGGATATTGAATATAGTTTCCTATGCTATACAATAAGATTTGTCGTTTTGATAATACTTATTTTTATAAAATAGGTAATGTTTTCCCCCTTTCATTCCTGATTTTAGTAATTTGAATCTTTTCTTTTTTTCCTTATTTAGTCTAGCCAAAAGTTTGTCAGTGTTGTTGATCTTCTCAAAGAACAAACTTTCGGTGTCATTGATTTTTCTCTACTTAAAAACTAAAAGCTTTAAAAATTGTGGTTAAATACATGACATAAAACTTAACCATTTTTAAGTATATAGTTCACTGGCATTAAAACTCTTCATCTTGTAAAACTGTAACTCTGTACTTATTAAACAATAACTCCCTATTCCCTCCTCCCTCCTCACATCAGCCTTTGTAACCTTCATTCTGCTTTCAGTCTCTGTGAGTTTGACTGTTCCAGATAGCTCATAATAGTGGAATCATATGTTTGCTTGCTTCACTTAGTATAATGTCTTCAGGGTTCATCCATGTTATAGCAGTGGTTTGAAATATCCTTTTGAAAGGCTGAATAATATTCCATTGTATGTATATACCACATTTTATTTGTTCATTCTTTGATGAACTTTTAGCTTGCTTCCAGCTTTGGCTGTTGTAAATAATGCTGCTATGAACATGCATGTAAAGTTCTCTCTTCAAGTTCTTATTTTCAATTCCTTTGAATATATACACAGAAGTGAAATTATTGAATCAGATGGTAATTTTTTTTACTTTGTTGAGGAAACAGCATTCTATTTTCATATGAATTCTATGTTCATATCATCAGTACAGAAGAATTCCAATTTCTCCGTATCTTCCTTACCAGTATTTATTATTTCCTAGTTTCTTTTCATAATAACCATCTTTTTTAAAATTTAAACTTATTTGCTATTGGGGTAACAATATTGTGATAGTTTCAGGTGAACAGTGAAGGGATTAAACTATATATATACATGTATCCATTCTCCCCCAAACTCCCCTCCCATCCAGGCTGCCACATAATATTGAGCAGAGTTCCATGTGCTATATAGTAGGTCCTTGTCAGTTATCCATTTTAAATATAGCAATCATAATATCCATCTTAATGTGTGTGAAGTGACATCTTATTGTGGTTTTGGTTCACATCTCCATAATGATTAGTGTTGCAGAGCATCTCTTTATATGTTCATTGGTCATTTGTTTATCTTCTTTGGAGAAATATCTACAAGTCCTTTGCTGTTATTTTAATTGGGTTATTTGTTTTTTTTTGTTTTTGAGTTATAGGAATTCTTTATATAAGAAGTCTGGATATTAATTATTTACAGATAAATGATTTGCAAATATTTCCCCCATTTTGTAGGTTGCCTTTTCATTTTACTTGATTGCATCCTTTGATGCATAGAAGTTTTAAGCATGATATAATGCCATTTGGATATGTATATATGGATATAGATATAGTCTGTTTTGGCTTGTTCTTCTGGTGTCATACCTAAGAAATTGTAAAATCCAGTGTCATAAATCTTTCCCCCTATGGATTTTTCTAATCCATAGAAAAATATAGTTTTCTATGGATGTAGAAATCCATACAGTTTTTAGTCTTATGCTTAGATGTTTAGTCCATTTTCTTCCCTTTCTTCAGTTAATTTTTGTGTATGGTATAAAGGATCCAGCGTCATTCCTTTGCATGTGGAGATGCAGTTTTCCCAATACCATTTGTTAAAGAGACTGTTCTTTCCCCCAGTGAGTGGCCTTGAAACCTTTGTCAAAGATCATTTGACTGTATTCATGATGGTTTATTTCTGAGCTCTCTGTTCATTTACGCTGGTCTATATGTCTGTCTTCATGCCAGTAACACATTATTTTAATTTGAAACTTTATAGTAAGTTTTGAAATCAGGAAGTGTGATATTCTCTCTTTATATAATTTTATTTCTATTGTTTCTGCTCTGATCTTTATTATTTCTTTCTTGCTTGCTCTGCATTTAGTTTGCTCTCCTGTTTCTGGTTTCTTGGCAATAAATTAGATTATCAATTTGAGATCTTCATTTTTAATGTAAATATTTACAGCCCTGATTCATCTGCCATGCTCACTAGGAAGGACCAATGGCTTACATTGCTCTTCTTATGGAATTTTAGTAGATCTTGTGGAATAAATATTTTTATATTTTTTGTATGTCATTAGGATAATTTCCAGAGACTTTAAATCCTGGGTTTATAAAAACAGTCTTTGCCAACTTTGCCTGTTTTGCTGGTGAGTAGTTCCACAGAATTCCTGGTAATCCCATCCTGGAAGTGGAACTCCATATGGACACTTATCATAGAACAGCCACCTTCTGTTTCTTGAATATCCTTCCAGATGTGTATTGTATATTTTTGTGTAAATGATCTTTTTCAACACTGTACATTATACATACTTTTCTGTCTGTTGACCTTTTTTTTTGACTTAGTATCTTGGCTTTTGTTTTGCCTGTGTGTGTGTGTGTGTGTGTGTGTGTGTGTGCGCTCAGTTGCATCCAATTCTGTGACCCCATGGACTGTAGCCTTCCAGGCTTCTCTGTCCATGGGATTCTCCAGGCAAGAATACTGGAGTGGGTTGTCATTCCCTTCTCCAGGGGATCTTCGCGACCCAGGGATTAAACCTGCGTCTCCTGCTTTGGTAGGCAGATTCTTGACCACAGAACCACAAGGGAATCCCTTTGTTTCATATTTGTACATAAAGGACTGCCTCATTCTTTTTGTTGTGTCTGTAGTATTTCATTGTATGAATGTAGTACAAGTTAAACATATAACTTATAAATTGAGTTTTTGAGTTATTTCCAATCGTTATTAAATTATACTCTAATGAATATGTTTGAACTATATACATTATTTCATACATGTGCAAGTGTGTCTGTTGGATAAAATTGCTCCACATGGAATTGATTTCAAGTGGTATATCTTTGTAATTTTGTTAGGTATTGTCAAATTGCTTTCAGTAGAAGTTATACCAACTTCAGTTCAGTCGCTCAGTCGTGTCCGACTCTTTGCAACCCCATGAATCACAGCACGCCAGGCCTCCCTGTCCATCATCAACTCCCGGAGCTCACTCAAACTCATGTCCATCGAGTCGGTGATGCCATCCAGCCATCTCATTCTCTGTCGTCCCCTTCTCCTCCTGCCCCCAATCCCTCCCAGCATCAGAGTCTTTTCCAGTGAGTCAACTCGTTGCATGAGGTGGCCAAAGTATTGCAGTTTCAGCTTTAGTATCAGTCCTTCCAATGAACACCCAGGATTGATCTCCTCTAGAATGGACTGGTTGGATCTCCTTGCAGTCCAAGGGACTCTCAAGAGTCTTCTCCAGCACCACAGTTCAAAAGCATCAATTCTTCAGTGATCAGCTTTCTTCACAGTCCAACTCTCACATCCATACGTGACCACGGGAAAAACCATAGCCTTGACTAGACGGACCTTGGTTGGCAAAGTAATGTCTCTGCTTTTTAATATGCTATCTAGGTTGGTCATAACTTTCCTTCCAAGGAGTAAGCGTCTTTTAAAATCATGGCTGCAATCACCATCTGCAGTGATTTTGGAGCCCCAAAAAATAAAAGTCTGACACTGCTTCCACTGTTTCCCCATCTGTTTGCCATGAAGTGATGGGACCAGATGCCATGATCTTTGTTTTCTGAATGTTGAGCTTCAAGCCAACCTTTTCACTCTCCTCTTTCACTTTCATCAATACCAGCTTACGTTACTGCTAACAATAAATGGGAGTCCAGTTGCATCCAATTCTTACTTGGAATACTACGTGATGAATCACAGAATAGAATTAATTTTCTTTAAGTTAATTCTCTTTTCTTCCCAGACTGTGTGTGTGTATACGTCTTAATTATAAGATTCAGTCTCTAAAATGGTAAATGCTATCAACTTAGACATAGCTAAGCAAACTTATTTTGGAGGTTCAGGAATTAATATATTCTTGTGTTTTAGGCAGGTTGATTCTTTTTAAGATTAGAATATGATTGCTTTATAATGTTAGTTTCTTCTGTACAACAAAGTGAATCAGCTATGTGTATACATAGATCCCCTCCCTCTTGAACTCCCCTGCCACCATCGCCCCACCCCCATCCCGTTCCTCTAGGTCATCACAGAACTCTGAGTTGAGCTCCCTGTGCTATGCAGCAGGAAGGTTGATCCTTGAAAATTTAATTCTAACAGCATTGTGCACATTTGGCAAAACATGTTAACTAGCATTTCTGTATGATTCTGAAAATACTGGGCTTTAATGTCAATCTTTCTCTTAAAAGAATACCTTTTGAGCCTTGTCACCAACTTACTGCTCATTATCTATTGATTATACCTTTGAGGTGATAAAAATAACCTCTGATACTATGTTCAGTTCAGTTCAGTCGCTCATTCGTGTCCGACTCTCCGCGACCCCATGAATCACAGCACGCCAGGCCTCCCTGTCCACCACCAACTCAGTGTGATTTAATTCTGACAGTTTTACTTTGCTGAATTATCACATTGTAAATATTTCAAATTGGCCATATTTTTAGAGATAATTTAGTAAACTTAATTTGGCCAGTCAGTTCTCAGTATTGGAAGAGTCAAGTTACTCCATGAGTCTGGACATTTGTCAAGCTTATGTTTCAGGAAATTCTGAAACTCTTGGTTTTCTAATCAATTACTTTTGAACTAATAATTAGATATATCTTTGTTTATTCATTCAACAAATATTAGGTGTCCACTATGCTTTTGGTGGGCTTAATCTGCCAACAATGCAGGAGACCCTGGTTTGATTCCTGGGTCAGGAAGATCCCCTGGAGAAGGAATAGACTACCCACTCCAGTATTCTTGGGCTTCCCTGGTGACTCAGATGGTAAATAATCTGCCTGCAATGTGGGAGACCTGGGTTCAATCCCTGGGTTGGGACGATCCCCTGGAGGAGGGCATGGCACCCCACTCCAGTACTCTTGCCTGGAGAATCCCCATGGACAGAGGAGACTGGCAGGCTACAGTCCATGTTGTCACAAAGAGACAGACAGGACTGAACGACCAAACACAGCACAACACAGTATGCTTTTGACACTAGGAATACAGTGCTTAAGAAGATAGCTACCATCTCTGTCCAAATGGAGTTTATTCTGATGAGAACAAGCAATAAACAAGTAATGAAATAAGCAGATGTGATAATCCATGAAAGGCATAAACAGGGTGGTGTGAGAGTGTGTGACTGGGGAGTTGTCAGGGATGAGTGTTCAAAGAAGGCCTGTTTGAAGAGGTGACAACTGATCTGAGATTTCTTCTATAAGATGAGAATAAGCCTAAAAATAGCGAGAAGAGCATTCTGGGCAGTGGGGACAGTACTTAAGGGATTCAAGGGAAAAAAGGAAGGCCATTGTGACTTAGATTAAGGAACAAGAGGAAGCAACAGTTAGAACTGGACATGGAACAACAGACTGGTTCCAAATAGGAAAAGGAGTACATCAAGGGTATATATTGTCGCCCTGCTTATTTAACTTATATGCAGAGTACATCATAAGAAATGCTAGGCTGGAGGAAGCACAAGCTGGAATCAAGGTTGCTGGGAGAAATATCAATAAACTTCAGATATGCAGATGACACCACCCTTATGGCAGAAAGTGAAGAGGAACTAAAGAGCCTCTTGATGAAAGTGAAAAAGGAGAGCGAAAGAGTTCGCTTGAATCTCAACATTCAGAAAACTAAGATCATGGCATCTGGTCCCATCACTTCATGGGAAATAGATGGGGAAACATGGCTGACTTTATTTTTGGGGCTCCAAAATCACTGCAGATGCTGATTGCAGCCATGAAATTAAAAGACGCTTACTCCTTGGAAGGAAAGTTATGACCAACCGAGACAGCATATTAAAAAGCAGAGACATTACTTTGTCAACAAAGGTCCTTCTAGTCAAGGCTATGGTTTTTCCAGTAGTTATGTATGGATGTGAGCTGGACTGTAAAGAAAGCTGAGCACCAAAGAATTGATGCTTTTGAACTGTGGTGTTGGAGAAGACTCTTGAGAGTCCCTTGGACTACAGGGAAATCCAACTAGTCCATCCTAAAGGAGATCAGTCCTGGGTGTTCATTGGAAGGACTAATGTTGAAGCTGAAACTCTAATACTTTGGCCACCTGATGCAAAGAGCTGACTCATTTGAAAAGACCCTGATGCTGGGAAAGATTGAAGGCAGGAGAAGAGGATGACAGAGGATGAGATGGTTGGATGGCATCACCAACTCAATGGACATGGGTTTGGGTGGACTCCAGGAGTTGGTGATGGACAAGGAGGCCTGTTGTGCTGTGGTTCATGGGGTCGCAAAGAGTCAGACATGACTGAGCAACTGAACTGACTGTCTGATAGAAGAACAGGATAGGTTATTTTGTTTTTGTGGAGAGGGCATTTTAAGAATCAAGAGTCAATCAGTTAAGTAGGACCTACTTAAGTTTGAGATGCCTGTTAGATATCCAAGAAGTGTAAGTAGGCACCTTGAAACAGGGACCTTTAGAGCTCAAGAGAGGTGTTGGAATGCGAGAAATAAGTATGAAATTCATCAGCATGGACTATACTTCATCAGTTCCAAAACTACTTTTTTTTTCTTTTTAACTTTTCCGAGATCAGGGTGCATCTTGTGATTGGTGTCAGCCAGGCAGCAATCATGATAGAGTTGTCATTTGCTGTTTTAAGTGTGTACTGGTAGACTGCCAGAATCAGACCTTGCAGATTGGATGTCAGCAGCGTGGGGGAGAATTGGAGATGATATTGGAGCACTGTTTAAACCCTTAAATGACTCAGAGGAAGAAGGTAGGGAAGAGGTGAACCATACATGTTACGGACATTTCCTTGAGGCAAGGGCCAAAAGTAAGTTAGCTTTTTGCAGTTGAAACCTAAGCACCTTAGCTTTCTGTTCCTTTAAGAAATGCTGCATAATCCACACTCTGGCGCAGAGAATGATACTGTGTGAAGCAAAACATAGATGTCCACAACCCTGGAGTAGAAAAGTAATTCAGAAGAGTTAGACTCTGAATGTGAAGTTTTAGAAATAACTGTCACCACTGAAGTTTGTTTTCATTTACCATTTCATGTTGGTAAAAATGATACATGTTCAAAATCTGCCTACATCTAAAACTCACTCATTGTAAAATATAAACTTCTAATTGTGTTATACATAGTTTGATCAGCGGAGTTTTTTCTCAGTGATTCATAAAAAAGGATGTTAGAATTGATGGCTTTTCAATGAAGTACCGTAGGTGATAGTTAAAGCCAGAGAATAACTAGCTAGCTCACCTGGCTCTTGAGTTTACATAAAGAATTTCAATTTCAGAAATCTACTGTGTACACAGACTGCCTCACCAGACTTCATCCTCATCCTTCAAAACTCAATTCAGATAGTCATATTCCTCAGGGAAAACCTTCTATAACACCTTCCATCTCCACCCATGACTGAGTCCAGAATTTTTAAAAATGAGGCCATGGTGCTCACTTTATCTATTGCGATTTTATCTTCTTTCTGTTTGTGCTTCTAGGGAAAAATATGAAAGGTTATCCGTTCCGTTCCGTCGCTCAGTCGTGTCCGACTCTTTGCGACCCCGTGGACTGTAGCCTACCAGGCTTCTCTGTCCATGGGATTCTCCAGGCAAGAATACTGGAGTGGGTTACCGTTTCCTTCTCCAGGGGATCTTCCCGACCCAGGGATCGAACCCGGGTCTCCCGCATTGGAGGCAGATGTTTTAACCTCTGAGCCACCAGGGAAGCCCATGAAAGGTTATAGTGGGTGTTTATTCGAAAGGATTCCAAGAATGTTGGTAGGAATAGAACATAGCAAATGAATCAGACAGTGAAGAGCCATCTTAATTTTCTGGTAATTTCTGCTAACCAAATATTTTCATCCTCATTTCTCTCCATTTCCTTTTTTGTTTGTTTTTTGTTTTTAAAGGAATGCCCAGAAGAAAGGAAAGTAAACATGAGCTCTATTCGGGTAAGGAAATTTATTTTCATCTTGTGCGGGGTTAAGCTTCATTTCATCAAAATAATTTATACCTTTACTTTCCCTCAATCCCAAGTCTGCTGCCTAGGCAAATTCAAAGTAAAGTATTTGCTTTCTGAATTAATTCTAGTGACTTTTATGTCACTTCACTGGCACATACCCTCTACATAGGTAAAACTATTCGTAGTTTGACTCTTGCTGTTGTATCTGTACATCACCTTATTTTATAATACGCTTGCATGTAGTCAAAGTGTGACTGTAACAAAACCAAACACAGTTGTCTCAGTATAGAAACTCTGCTGTGTACATATTTAATATAGACAGTAATGTAATAATGTCTGCTCCTGTGCTGTGTACTTTAGATGTTAAATTCCTAGAGTGCAGGAATGATGACCCATTTCCATTTCACAGTACTTGTTCAGCTGAACAGCTAAATTTTTTTGTTAATATAATAAAAGGAATATTTAGCCCTTAAGCTTTGGGTATGCTCTAGTTTGAATGTTGCTTTAGTGACTGAGTTTTAGAAAGAACATGGCTCCTCGAGCTTACTCTTGGTATGCACATCCAGGATGCTGGGAACTTTTTCTAGGTAAAGAAGAGGAGGTAGAGAATAAGCAAAACTAAATACCTGATAAGTAATTTTCCCTTTTTTGTGCCTGCAGGGGAAGAAATGGAACTGGTATTTGGACTATTTATTTTCAGAGGGGTTACACGGCTTGAAACACTTCATAAGAAGTAGTATTCATCGTTCTTCTGTCCTCTGAGCAGAGAGCATAAACCACCTGATCAACATTATTTTTTATGTTTCATGTCACAGATGTTTTAGCACGATATTTTTAAAAGGCTTCTGTTAGCAGTCATGTAATAGGACAGACGTGGGGTTGGGGTCAAGCCAACCCGGGTTTGAATCTCACATCTGCCACTCACTAGTTTTGGGACTGTGTTCTGAGTTTTTTTTTGTTTAGGGCCTTAAAATAATAGCAGTCATTTATTATTAATCTTTCTATTTCTGGGAGGCAGGAATTTGGGGAGAGCTTCAACTGGGTGGTTATGCCTCAGGGTCTCTCCCAAACTTGTAGTCGGGTGGATGGAAGGCTAGAACTCTGGAGGCTGACTGAGTTAATCCCCCCCTCTTCTTAGAGTCTCAAGGCTCCTTCATGTGGTCTTTCCATGTGGCTCACTTGGGCTTCCTTACAGCATGGCAGCCAAAGGACAACTGGATGCTTCTGTGGTGGCTTGGGGCTCCAGGCAGGCAGATGTCTCAGGGACAAAAAACATCACCTTTTCTGATGCAGCCTTGGAGATCATGCACTCTCAGTTCCTTCATACTCTCTTGGTCACAAGCAAATCACACACTTTCCCGAGTTCAAGGGGAGTGGTATTAGATTCCACTTCATGAAGGGAAATGGCAGAGTTCTTGAGTAGAGTTGGCAAATTATGACCCTTGGATGAAATCAGGCTCCCTCTCCAAGGCAGTCGTGTCTGGGCATGTATGTCTTGTTTCTGGCTTCGCCATGATGTCAAAGCTGAGTGTTTGGGACAGATACTTTGTGGTCTTCAAAGCCAAAAATATTTACTGTACAACTCTTTATAGAAAAGTTTCCTGACTCCTATTCTAGAAGACCATGTTGGATGAGTGATACTATTTTAGCCACCATTGGCCTCAGGCAAGTTACAAGCCTCTGAATTTTACTGGGGTCTCCAAACCTGGCACCAGACAAGATAACTGAGACATCTGGTTGCCATGGAGATGACATCATTGGACCATGTGTGTACAAGTGTACCTTCAGAGTTTCTCAGGCCTTTTGCACAGGAGCAGAGGTACACCCGGCTTACTAGCTACTCGTTCTTTGCTGTGGCTGCCATCAACTTTTGTAAAACTGAGAACAGGGTAAGTATAGCCTTTGACTTTTCATGTAGCAAACTGTTTGCAGGAGTTAACTGCTTTACAAAGTTGGCAACCACTTTTAGAATCCCCAATTGCTAGTTTAGGAGGAGAGTGGGCACTGCTTATGCACTTCTTGTAAAAATGAAAATCCATTAACTTTATGATTCATGCACACTCTCTGACAGCATTGGGTCAAAGGGGCTGGGGCTTTTTTTCCTTCCTTCACCTGATCAACATTAAATGAATGTTGACAGAAGCAAACTGAGCATGTGGGACTAAACTACCTTGTTGCTGAAGAGATCAAGAGGCTCAACTTGAGTTTCCTTACTCGTTTTACTAACAGACTGCTTCCTTCAGGGAGTACTTAGACTGCCTTTCTACCCATGGCTCAGGAGAGCCTCAGTGTGACTGACTTTATTTTCAAGATCTAGGTTCTTTAGCCCACTAGTGAAAAATGACTTCATCATCAGTCTCTGCCTTCCACCAAATTATGCATAAAATTATCCATTGTATGGTGGGATTTTTCACATTTTTGTGAACTATGATTTGCATTTTTATGGAAGAGAGCAGATGATAATATACAGTGGCAGCTAAGCCAGACATATTTATGCAAAATACTCAGCTGCCTCTGAAACCTCTGCGAATGTTGCCCTTCTACTGATTTTGGACAATCATACCAACCCCAAGTTAGGATATATTTCTAACTCCAAAAGCTGGCTTTATGTAGTTGGTAGATTCTTGGGCCTTCGCTGGTCTTCTAGCAATTTGATGAGAGAAGGAAAGGGAGAGAACTGTAGGATAATCCACATTCCTGGAGTTTTACCAGTTTGATTTCACAAGACTGCTCTATTTTGTGCATGTATGTGTATGTATAGATCCCATTTTTAAATGTTTAGGTTCAAATAAATTAGCTAACTTATTTTCAGGAATAATTCTGAAGCTTTAAAAAATTTTTATAATAGCTAGAATATCTTGCTGAAAATTTACCACAGAATTTTGCTTCAGTGCTACAGAAAAATTCTTTTAATAAAATTTGTATCATTTGAGAGAAATCAAGCTGAATTTACTTTTGTATTTAAGGGCACATTACAGTTCTTTTTTTCCTGTAAAGCAAAACATCCCTGAACTATATTATTGGAAGGTGTTAGACTAGAATCCTATTTATTAATTCATTTTTTATTTTATACATATTTACTGGGCTTACCATATGCTGTGAATTCTTCTGTGTGCTGGTTATATAGTACCTGCTTTTGTGGAATTTACTTCTCCATTGGAGAAGACAGATAATACAGGTTTTAAATAGATGTATAATATCAGATGCTATAAAGAAAAAGCAAAGAATAGGGACAGAAACAAACTGAGTGTATGGGACTAAATTCCTTTCTCATTGGTAGAGGACCAGTGGCTCATTGAATTTCCATGTTTGCTTCAGCAACAGACTGCCATCTTCAGGGAGTACTTAAAATTGTCTTTCTATCCATGGCTCAGGAGAGCTTCAATGTGGCCAACTTTGATTTGTAGGATCTGGGTTCTTATAGCCCGCAAGTGAAAAATGACTTCATCATCAGACTCTGCCTTCCACCAAATTATACATGAAGATATATACATGTCTGTGAAGGTTGCAACGTAAGATGCTTAAGGAAGGCCTGTTTGAAGAGGTGACATATTCAGAGGACCTAATGAAATAAGTGTATGAACCATGTGAATATTGGGGAAAAGAGCATTCTAGGAAGAGGTAAAGGCAAGTAAAAAGGTTTGAAAATGTTAACTTACTTGGCATGTTTGAGGAATAGCAAAGGCCAGTAGGGTTACAACCTAGTGATTAAAGGAATGATAAGAAATGAAATGGGAGAAAGCCAGGGAGTAGTTCATGACGATCCTTGTAGCCGGGTATGGATATGTAATGGGAAGCTATTAGAAGGACGGAGAGCTGAGGAGTGGCATAATTTGATATTGTGGATCACAACAAACTGGAAAATTCTTCAAGAGATGGGAATACCAGACCACCTTACCTGCCTCCTGAAAATGCATGTCAAGAAGAAGCAACAGAACTGGACATGGAACAACAGACTGGTTCCAAATTGGGAAAGGAGTACATCAAGGCTGTATATTGTCACCCTGTTTATTTAACTTACATGCAGATTACATCATGCAAAATGCCAGGCTGGATGAAGCACAAGCTGGAATGAAGATTGTTGGGATAAATATCAATAACCTCATACATGCAGATAATGCCACCCTTATGGCAGAAAGTGAAGAAGAACTAAAGAGCCTCTTGATGAAAGAGGTGAGTGAAAAAGCTGGCTTAAAACTTGACATTCAAAAAACAAAGGTCATGGCATCCAGTCCCATCACTTCATGGCAAATAGATGGGGAAACAATTGAAACAGTGACAGACTTTATTTTCTTAGGCTCAAGAATCACTGCAGATGGTAACTGCAGCCATGAAATTAAAAGACGCTTGTGCCTTGGAAGAAAAGCTACAACCAACCTAGACAACATATTAAAAAGCAGAGACATTACTTTGCCAATAAATTTCTGTCTTGTCAAAGCTATGGTTTTTCCAGTAGTCATGTATGGATGTGAGAGTTGGACTATAAAGAAAGCTGAGTGCCAGAGAATTGATGCTTTTGAACTGTGGTGTTGGAGAAGACTCTGGAGAGTCCCTTGGACTGCAAGGAGATCAAACCAGTCCATCCTAAAGGAAATCCGTCCTGAATATTCATTGGAAGGACTGATGCTAAAGCTGAAGCTCCAATACTTTGGCCACCTGACGCAAAGAACTGACTCATTGGAAAAGACCCTGATGCTGGGAAAGATTGAAGGCAGGAGGAGAAGGGGACAACAGAGGATGAGATGGTTGGATGGCATCACCAACTCAATGGACATGAGTTTGAGCAAGCTTCGGAAGTTGGTGATGGACAGGGAAGCCTGGCATGCTGTGGCCCATGAGGTCACAAAGAGTTGGACATGACTGAACGACTGAACAATAGAGCTGCAGTGTAGAGTTTAGATTGAAGAGGATTAAGGGGGAAAGCAGAGCAGTTAGGTTATTACAGTTTTTCCAGGCAAGAGTTCTAGACTAGTGTGGTAGATGATGGGGAAGGTGGGGTGGGTAGGTGGGTAGTCAGATACTGGATTTAAGCTATATTTTAAAGGTGAAGAAGATAGGCTCTGCTGATAGCTTGCATATGAAGGGGGGAGGGGAGTAAAGGATGACACCTAGTTTTTTGATTGAGCAACTGGGTGAATGCTAGAATGGAGAGATGAACAGATATGAAGGAGTGTGGAGTCATGAGACTGTTTTTGGTCATGTTAGTTTGGAGATGCTAAATAGGCAGTTGGATATCCAAGTCTAGAATTCAGGGTACACTTTGGTTCTGACAGAATTGATTTGGGAGTCTTTATTACATGGCCATGATATTGGATGAGATCACTTAGTAAAGCTTGCAAAGAGAAAATGGCAAAGGACTGAACCCTGGAGCATGCCAATATTAAGAAGTAGAGAAGAGGAGGAACCAGCAAGAGACTGAGTAGTACTCACTAGTGAGCTAGAAGAAAAGTTAGGAGACTGATGTCCTGGAAGCCAAGTAAAGAAAATGTTTCAAAAAGGAGGGGGTATTTAATGGTATGGAATGTTGCTTACATATACCTGTATATAAAAAGCTTTAGCTGCTTTGAAGTAAATCTGATAGCTTCCCCAGTGGGTAGCCCTTGTCATTTAGAAAATTTTCTTTTGCTTTTAAGTTCGTACTCCAAGTAACTTCCCATATGGTTTTTCACAGCATATTATTTTGGTCCTTAAGATCATGTAGAACTTTAAATTGTGAGAAGGGGTTTGATTAGTTTTTATGAAAATTCAGCCCCTCACAATCTCATATCATGGAAGAAACTTCTCTAAACTTAAGTTTATATTCTGGGAGAAAAAAAATTTTTTCCCTTAGTTTGCGTTTTTAAAAGTTCAATAATTATTCCCTGGGTACCTCTGATCATATTCTTCTCTTGATCAATTATTTAACACACTTAAAATTAGATATACAGCTGTGCAAAAATGCCAAATCTAGTTATTTGAAAAGTCTTTTTTGAAGAATCTTCATGGCAAAGAAAAACAAAATAAGAATATTTTGCTTGCATGCAAAACATGTCTAAGAAAAAAATAGAAAATGTGGTTTGTTTTCCCAATTGTACAAAAAGAATACCCAGTATTTGTGGAAAATTGTCGATGTTATAAATATTGACTTAATATTCAATAACAATGCTGTTAGATTTCTAACATTTTTTGGTCATAACTTCTTTGGTCTTGGGGACAATCTGGAAAGAAAAAACGATAACTCTATGGTGCCTCAAAAACTTATTAGCATAGTAGAAATTCTCTTTATATCAGTTATACTTTATCACAAAATAGTTTATTAGATAGAAAAATTATTCTCTAAAATTGATGTTACATATATATATATACTTTAGGTGACCTTTTATTTTTTTAATATAAATTTATTTTAATTGGAGGCTAATTACTTTACAATATTGTATTGGTTTTGCCATACATTGACATGAATCTGCCCTGGGTGTACATGTGTTCCCCATCTTGAACCCCCCCCCACCTCCCTCCCCATCCCATCCCTCTGGGTCATCCCAGTGCACCAGCCCCGAGCATCCTGTATCATGCATCGAACCTGGACTGGCGATTCGTTTCACATATGATAATAATATGTTTCAGTGCCATTCTCCCAAATCATCCCATCCTCGCCCTTTCCCACAGAGTCCAAAAGACTGTTCTATACATCTGTGTCTCTTTTGCTGTCTCGCATACAGGGTTATCGTTACCATCTTCCTAAATTCCATATATATGCGTTAGTATACTGTATTGGTATTTTTGTTTCTGGTTTACTTCACTCTGTATGATAGGCTCCAGTTTCATCCACCTCATTAGAACTGATTCAAATGTATTCTTTTTAATGTCTGAGTAATACTCCATTGTATATATGTACCACGGCTTTCTTATCCATTTGTCTGCAGATGGACATCTAGGTTGCTTCCATGTCCTCACTATTATAAACAGTGCTGCGATGAACATTGGAGAGTACATGTGTCTCTTTTGATTCTGGTTTCCTCGGTGTGTATGCCCAGCAGTGGGATTGCTAGGTCGTATTTCCAGTTTTTTAAGGAATCTCCACACTGTTCTCCATAGTGGCTGTACTAGTTTGCATTGCCACGAACAGTGTAAGAGGCTTCCCTTTTCTCCACACCCTCGTCAGCATTTATTGCTTGTAGACTTTTGGATAGCAGCTGTTCTGCCTGGCGTGAAATGGTACCTCATTGTGGTTTTGATTTGCATTTCTCTGATTATGAGTGATGTTGAGTATCTTTTCATGTGTTTGTTAGCCATCTGTATGTCTTTGGAGAAATGTCTGTTGAGTTCTTTGGCCCATTTTTTGATTGGGTCGTTTATTTTTCTGGAATTGAGCTGCAAGAGTTGCTTGTATATTTTTGAGATTAATTCTTTGTCAGTTGCTTCATTTGCTATTATTTTCTCCCATTCTGAAGGCTGTCTTTTCACCTTGTTTATAGTTTCCTTTGTTGTGCCAAAGCTTTTAATTTTAATTAGGTCCCATTTGTTTATTTTTGCTTTTATTTCCTATATTCTGGGAGGTGGGTCATGGAGGATCCTGCTGTGATTTATGTCGGAGAGTGTTTTGCCTATGTTTTCCTCTAGGAGTTTTATAGTTTCTGGTCTTACATTTAATCCATTTTGAGTTTCTTTTTGTGTATGGTGTTAGAAAGTGTTGTAGTTTCGTTCTTTTACAAGTGATTGACCAGTTTTCCCAGCACCACTTGTTATGATATTATATTTTTAAGATCTTTTTTGAATTGATACTACTTTTCACTTTGTTTAAATTATTAGGTTTTTAAACTTAGTGGAAGTGTTAGTCGCTCACTCGTGTCCTCTTTGCATCCCCATGACTGTAGCCAACCAGGCTTCTCTGTCCATGGAATTCTTCAGGCAAGAATACTGGAGAGAGTTGCCATTTCCTTTTCCAGTGGATCTTCCCAACCCAGGGATCAAAGCCAGGTCTCCTGCTTTCCAGGTAGATTCTTTACCTTATAAGCCACAAATGTACAGAGAACCCATATTTCTGTCATGTAAAAAAGATCTGTTTCTAACAAAGATGGACACTATGGACTGAATGTTTGTTTCCCTCAAATGTATTTGTTGAAGTCGTCACTCCAGTCCCTCCTTCTCAACGTGATTCTGTTTAGAGGTGGGACCTTAGGTAATTGGATTTTGAGGATGGATCTCTCATGACATGGGGTTAGTGCCTTTATGTTGTTGTTACTCGGTCCTGTCTGATACTTTGTGGCGCCATGGACTGCAGCACACCAGGGTTCTCTGTCCTTCACTATCTCCCAGAGTCTGCTCAGACTCTTGTCCATTGAATCGATGATGCCAATCAACCATCTCATCTTCTGTCATCCCCTTTTCCTGCTCTCAATCTTTCCCAACATCAGGGTCTTTTCCAGTGAGTCAGTTCTTCGCATCAGGTGGCCAAAGTATTGGAGCTTCAGCTTTGGCATCAGTCCTTCCAGTGAGTATTCAGGTTTGATTTCCTTTAGGATTGACTAGCTTGATCTTGCTGTCCAAGGGACTCTCAAGACTCTTCTCCAACACCACAGTTCGAAAGCATCAATTCTTTGGCACTCAGTCTTCTTTATGATCCAACTCTCACATCCATACATGACCACTGGAAATACCATAGCTTTGACTATACAGACGTTTGTGGGCCAAGTGATGTTTCTGCTTTTCAATATACTGTCTAGGTTTGTCATAGCTTTTCCTTCACAAAAAGTGTCTTTTGTTTCATGGCTACAGACGCTGTCCACAGTGATCTTGGAGCCCAAGAAAATAAAGTGTGTCACTGACTGTTTCCATTGTTTCCCCATCTATTTGCCATGAAGTGATGGTACCAGATGCCATTGACCTAATTTTTTGAATATTGAGTTTTAAGCCAGCTTTTTCATTCTCCCCTTTCTCCTTCATTAAGAGGCTCTTTAGTTCCTCTTTGCTTTCTTTCATTAGGGTGTCATCTGCGTGTCTGCAGTTGTTATTTCTCCTGGCAATCTTTGTTCCAGCCTGGCATTTCGCATGATGTACTCTGCATAGAAGTTAAATAAGCAGTGTGACAATATACAGCCTTAATGTACTCCTTTCCCATTTTTGAACTGGCCCATTGTTCTGTGTCCAGTTGTAGCTGTTGCTTCTTGACCTGTGTACAGGTTTCTCAGGAGGCAGGTAACGTGGTCTGGTATTCCCATCTCTTTAAGAATTGTCCACAGTTAATTGTGATCTACACAGTCAAAGGCTTTCATGTAGTCAGTGAAGCAGAAGATGTTTTTCTGGAATTCCCTTGCTATCTCTGTGATTCGGATATTGGCAATTTGATTTCTGGTTCCTCTGCCTTTTCGAAATCCAGCTTATACATCTAGAAGTTCTCAGTTCAAGTACTGTGGATGCCTAGCATGATGGATTTTAAGCATTACCTTGCTAGCATGTGAAATGAGCTCATTTGTACAGTGTTGTTTGAACACTGTTTGGCATTGCCCTTAGGGATTGAAATGAAAAGTGACCTTTTCCAGTCCTGTGGCCACTGCTGAGTTTTTCAAATTTGCTGACATAGAGTGCCGTACTTTAACAGCATCATCTTTCAGGATTTTAAGTAGCTCAGTTAGAATTTCATCACCTTCACTAGCTTTGTAGTAATACATCCTAAGGCTCATTTGACTTCACACTCCAGGATGTCTGGCTCTAGATGAGTGACCACACCATCATAGTTATCTGGGTCATTAAGACCTTCTTTGTATAGTTCTTCTGTGTATTCTTGCCACCTCTTCTTAATCTCTTTTGCTTCTGTTAGGTACATACCGTTTCTGTCCTTTATTGTACCCATTGTTGCAAGAAATGTTCCCTTGGTATCTCTAATTTTCTTGAAGAGATCTCTTATCTTTCCCATTCTGTTTCCCTCTGTTTCTTTACATCATTCACTTAAGAAGGCTTTCTTATCTCTCCTTGCTATTCTCTGGAACTCTGCATTCAGTTGGGTATATCTTTTGGTTTCTCCTTTGCCTTTCACTTCTTTTCTCAGCTATTTATAAGGCCTCCTCAGACAAATACTTTGCCTTCTTGCTTTCTTTCTTTGGGATGGTTTGGATAACTGCCTCCTGTGCAGTGTTACAAACCTCCATCCACAATTCTTTAGGCACTCTGTCTATCAGATCTAATCCCTTGAATCTATTTGTGATTTCCACTGGATAATCATAAGGGATTTTATTTAGGTCATACCTGAATTGCCCAGTGGTTTTCCCTACTTTCTTCAATTTAAGTCTAAATTTTGCAAGAAGGAGTTCATGATCTGAGCTACAGTCAGCTCCCAGCCTTGTTTTTGCTGACTCTGTAGAGCTGCTCCATCCTTGACTTTGCAAAGAATATGATCAGTCTGATTTTGGTATTGACCATCTGGTGATGTCCATGTATAGAGTTGTCTTTTGTGTTGTTGGAAGAGGGTGTTTGCTATGACCAGTGCATTCTCTTGACAAAACTCTGTTAGCCTTTGCCCTGCTTCATTTTGTACTCCAAGGCCAATCTTGCCTGTTATCTGTTTTTCTCTTGACTTCCTACTTTTGCATTTCAGTCCCCTAAGATGAAAAGGACCAAATCTTTTTTGGTGTTAGTTCTAGAAGGTCTTGTATATCTTCATAGAACCATTCAGCTTCAGCTTCTTCAGCATTAGTGGTTGGGGCATAGTCTTGGATTACTGTGATGTTGAATAGTTTGCCCTGGAAACGAATCAGGATCATTCTGTCATTTTTGAAATTGCACCCAAGTACTGCATTTCGGACTTTTTTGTTGACTATGTGGGCTACTCCATTTCTTCTAAGGGATTCTTGCCCACAGTAGTAGATATAATGGTCATCTAAATTAAATTCACCCCTTCCCATCCATTTTAGCTCACTGATTCCTAAAATGTTGATGTTCACTCTTACCATCTCCTGTTTGACCACTTCTAATTTACCTTGATTCATGGAACTCACATTCCAGGTTCCTATGCAATATTGTTCTTTACAGCATCTGACTTTACTTTCACCACCAGATACATCCACAGCTGAGCATCATTTCTAGTTTGACAGCCTCTTCATTCCTTCTGGAGCTATTTCTCCATTCTTCTCCAGTAGCATATTGGACACTTACCAACCTGGGGGGTTCATCTTTCAGTGTCATATCTTTTTGCCTTTTCATACTGTTCATGGGGCTCTGAAGGCAAAATGCTGAAGTGGTTTACCATTCCCTTATCCAGTGGACCACGTTCTGTCAGAACTCTCCACCATGACCCATCCGTCTTAGGTGGCCCTCCACGGCATGGCTCATAATTTCATTAAGTTACACAAAGCTTTGGTCCATGTGATCATTTTGGTTAGTTTTCTGTGATTGTGGTTTTCATTCTGTCTTCCCTCTGATGGATAAGGATAAGAGACTTGTGGAAGCTTCCTGATAGGAGGGACTGGCTGTGGGGAAAACTGAATCTTGCTCTGGTGGGCAGAGCCTTGCTCAGTAAATCTTTAATCCAGTTTTCTGCTGATGGATGGGTTTGTGTTCCCTCCCTGTAATTTGGCCTGAGGCCAAACTATGGTAGGAATTGTTCTTGTTCAATCACCAAGTTGTCTCCAACTCTTTGTGACCCCATGAACTATAGCATGCCAGGCTTCCCTGTCCTTCACTATCTCCCGGAGTTTGCTCAAACTTATGTCCATTGAGTTGGTGATGCCATCCAGTCATCTCATCCTCTGTCGTCCCCTTCTCCTCCTGCTCTCAGTCTTTTCCAGCGTCAGGGTCTTTTCCAGTGAGTTGTCTCTTCACATTGGGTGGCCAAAGTATTGGAACTTCAGCTTCAACATCAGTCCTTCCAATGAATATTCAGGGTTGATTTCCTTTAGGATTGACTTGTTTTATCTCCTTGCTGTCCAAGATTCTTAAGAATCTTCTCCGGAACCACAATTCAGAAGTGTCAGTTCTTCATCAATTGTAGGGATTATGGCGGTAATGGTGACCCCCTCCAAAAGGACTTATGCCAGCATGCCACGCCTCCCAGGACTGCTGCTGTCAGTGTCCCTGACCCCCTGGCAGGTCACTGTCAACCCGTGCCTTCACTGGAGACTCCCAAACACTCGCAGGCTGGTCTGGCTCAGTCTCTTGTGGGGTCACTGATCCTTTCTCCTGGGTCCCAGGCCCAGGAGTCCAGGAGACCCAGAAAGTCCAGGTGTGCCTTTAATGGAGAAGACAACAGATCATCTTTCCCTTCCCTGTGTGAATATCCATCAGGGAAGGCTGCTGTCTACAAGCTTGGAAGAAGACGCATGCTGATGCCCTGATCTTGGAATTTTAGCCTTCCGAATTGTGAGAAGTATATTTGTTTTTTAAAGCCACCGAGTCTGTGATATTTTTATTATATAGCAGCCTGATCTAAGACAATGGGCAGTAGTGTTTAACAGAATGTATCATTGACATCATTAACGCTCTATTTTTATAATACTCAGAAGAGCATATCTTCCCAAGGAACATAATAGTGTATGTGAATTAAAGTCCGCTTTAAAGTATGTACAGGAATGCAGACCTTTTCAGCTTGTCATGAAGAATATTAGCTTATCTAGTTTGCTTTGGTGCACAGAGCTGAAGGCTGGATGTTAAGAAAACCTTTCATTGCTTCTAGTTTTAGATTCATCATTACTATCACCTTGAGCTTCCCTGGTGGCTCACTGGTAAAGAATCTGCTTGCAATGGGGGAAACATGGGTTTGATTCCTGGGTTAGGAAGATCTCCTGGAGAAGGAAATGGCAACCCACTCCAGTATTCTTGCCTGCAGAATACCATGGACAGAGGAGCCTGGCAGAAAAAGGAGTTCGTCAAGGTTGTATATTGTCACCCTGCTTATTTAACTTATATGCAGAGTACATCATGAGAAACGCTGGGCTGGAGGAAGCACAAGCTGGAATCAAGATTGCCAGGAGAAATATCAACAACCTCAGATATGCAGATGACACCACCCTTATGGCAGAAAGCACAGAAGAACTTAAGAGCCTCTTGATGAAAGTGAAAAAGGAGAGTGAAGAAGTTGACTTAAAGCTCAACATTCAGAAAACTAAGATCATGGCATCTGGTCCCATCACTTCATGGGAAATAGATGGGGAAACAGTAGCTGACTTTTTTGGGGGGGGGGCTCCAAAATCACTGCAGATGGTGATTGCAGCCATGAAATTAAAAGACGCTTACTCCTTGGAAGGAAAGTTATGACCAACCTAGACAGCATATTTAGAAGCAGAGACATTACTTTGTCAATGAATGTCCATCTAGTCAAGACTATGGTTTTTCCAGTGGATGGATGTGAGAGTTGGACTATAAAGAAAGCTGAGTGCAGAAGAATTGCTGCTTTCTAACTGTGGTGTTGGAGAAGACTCTTGAGAGTCACTTGGACTGCAAGGAGATCCAACCAGTCCATCCTAAAGGAAATCAGTCCTGGGTGTTCATTGGAAAGACTGATGTTGAAGCTGAAACTGCTATAGTTTGGCCACCTGATGCAAAGAGCTGACTCATTTGGAAAGACCCAGATGCTGGGAAAGATTGAGGGCAGGAGGAGAAGGGGATGGCAGAAGATGAGATGTTTGGATGGCATCACCGACTCAATGGACATGGGTTTGGGTAAACTCCGGGAGTTGGTGATGGACAGGGAGGCCTGGCATGCTGCAGTCCATGGGGTCGCAAAGAGTCAGACACAACTGAGCGACTGAACTGACCGACTGAAAGTTTGTGTTCCCTCAAATTTTATATGCTGAATTCCCAGTGCAATATTTGGAGTGAGGCCTTTGAGGGTGATCAAGTCATGAGGGTGCACCTCTTATGAATAGGATGAATGCCCTTATAAAAGAGACCCCAGAGAGCTTCCTTGCCTTTTTCATCAGGTAAGGTTATAGCAAGAAGATGGCTGTCTATGAGCCAGGAAGCTGGTCCTCACCAGACACATTGTATCTTTCTGCACCTTGATCTTGGACTCCCCAGCCTCCAGAACTAAGAGAAATAAACTTCATGTTTATATGCTAGCCAGTTATAGCAGCCCCAAAGGACTAAGACAGGAAGTGACTGCTAATGGATATGAGGTTTTCTTTTTAATTCTCATTTTAAAAAAACTTTTAATTGGTAGAAAATTGCTTTACAATGCTGTGTTGGTCTCTTCCACAGAACAATGCAAATCAGTCCCCTCCCTCTTGAGCCTCCCTCCTTTTCCCCCATCCCACCCCTCTAGGTCATCACAGAGGGTGGGACAAATTGAGCAAGTAGCATGGACATATGTACACTATCATTGTAAAATAGATAGTGGGAAGTTGCTATACAACACAGGGATCTCAGCCTGACACACTATGAGGTTTCTTTTTTAAGATGATAAAAGTGTTCTAAGCTCTGTAAATATGATAAAAACCACTGAATTTTATGTTATTAAGTATATCACTAAAGTTATTTTAAAAAAAGCTTATCGAACTGTCTTAAGTCCTGTTTTGGAAAAGGATGAAATGAGTAATCTTAAAGATCTCATGTTTGGATATTGATTATCTTAACTGCATAATAACAAATTTAAAAAATTATCATAAAATCACTGTTTGTTTCTCTTCTCATACCTTGTTCTCTTCCAGTCTAGGAAATTAGGCCTATGCAAAGAGAATTTTATATGGTAACTGTGTAGCTATCAAATATTTTAAAGAATTTTTAAAGGTAGATATTAGATTTGCATGTTTATTGAAGATATTTTAGGATCAGCAAGGAAAAAAGATAAGCTGGAACAATTTTTAAAGTATAGATAGGTAAGTGGAAGTAGGTTATGAAATTGTGGGTAAAAATCACTAATATTATTTCTCTTTAAAAAGGTTTTGATCAATTTTAGAGGTATTTGCATATTTTTCTACCAAAAATAGAATATATAATATAATTATAATGGATATATTCAAACAAATTAAGGGCAACTGAGTTTCTAACAAAATATTTAATTTTCTTTATTCTGAATGAAGATACGGTCAGAGTGAATGATATTTTAAATAGAAATGGGAAATTTTCACATTTCTATATGGATAATCTTGAAGAAAAATTTATTAACCTATTTAATTTCAGGTGAGAATTGTAAAAATTAAGTTTATTTCAATTACTTAACTCTTTTTCTAAGCTGCTCTGTGTAAGAAAATCTTAGTTGTGTTTAGAATTCTGTTACTATTGAATCTAGAATAACTTAGCATCTCCCCCTGCTGGAGGTTTACCCCACTACAAGGGATTTGACCTCCGCTAGATCCCTGGGTTGAGAAGGTCCCCTGGAAGAAGGAAATAGCAACCCAGTCCAATACTCTTGCCTGGAAAATTCCATGGATGGAGGAGCCTGGTGGGCTACAGACCGTGGGGTCGCAAAGAGTCGGACACGACTGAGTGACTTCACTTTCACTTTCACTAGCCTCTGCTAGTGTAGACGAAGGAAAAATGAGTGTGTTGAGCTGAATGGGGGAGCTAGAGTACAATTCTAATTTCTCCCCTTCTTGACTACAAAGATCCATTTCCCTTGTGTCTGGAAATAAACTGAGCTTCCCTCAACTTGAGGATTCTTGATATAGACTTAGGGTCAGACAGTAATTGAATCTTGCTGGGTTCTATACCTCTTGAAAAACCCTACCCCTATTAGCCATTTACATAAGACTAGACATACTGACTAATAGCTACACTAGATTGTTTTACCCTAAACCTCAGATTTTTCCTTGACGTTAATAAGGATTCTTTCTTTTCTTAGCATCTTGTCATTCTAGTACCAAATATCTTTGACAACTTTTCATATTTTGCATTTTTGTGTTATCAGGTTTATTTAAGAACTCTGTAAGACAAGTTTTGGTAAGGTAACTGTTTTACGTTTGCTGCTTTTTTCTTATTCTGTAAAATACACATAATACTTAAAACCTTAATCATTTTAAATTATACAATTCAGTAGCAATATGTATATTTGCAGTGCTGTGCAATCTTTAGCAATATCTACTTTCAGAACTTTTTATCATCCAAAAAGAAAACCCTACACCCATTAAGCAGTTGCTCCTCACTTCCCCCTCTTCTCTCAGCCCAATATTCTGCATAGTTCACATAAGTAGAATCATACAATATGTGGCCTTTTGTGTCTGGCTTCTTTCACATGCATAATGTGGCAACATGTATCAGAACTTCATTTCTTTTCATGGCTGAATAATATTTCACTGTATGGACTCACCGCTTTTGTTTATTCATCAGATGATGGGCATTTGAGTTGCTTCCACCTTTGGCTATTGTGAATAGTGTTGCAATGAAAATTCATTTATACAAATGTTTATTTTAACACCTGTGTTTCAGTTTTTTTGGGTGTGTACCTAGGAATAGTATTGCAGAGTTATATGGTAATGACATGTTTAACTTACTGAGGAACTGCCAAACTGTTTTCCAAAGTGTCTGGACCACTTTTCATTCTCATCAGCAGTGTATGAGAGCTCCATTTTCTTCCACATCCTTGCTAACACTTGTCATTTTTCATTTTGTAAAAAGTGATCTTACTTTAAAAAACTGTTATTTGTTTAATTTGACTGTGATGGGTCTTTGTTGCTGCACAGGCTTTTCTCTAGTTGTGGGGAGTGGACTTCTCATTGCGGTGGCTTCTCTAGCTGTGGAGCACAGGCTCTAGGGCATGCAGGCTTTAGTAGTTGTGGCATGTGGGCTCAGTAGTTGCATTTCCCAGGCTCTAGAGCACAGGCTTAATACTTGCAGTGCACAGGCTTAGTTGCTCTGTGGCATGGATCGAACCCATGTCCACCACATTGGCAGGTGGATTTTTTAAACTTTTTAACACTTTTAACCTTTTTAACTTTGACTATACATAATTTTGTTGGTAAAGTGATGTCTCTGCTTTTTAATACACTGTCTAGGTTTGTCATAGCTTTTCTTACAAGGAGCAATCATCTTTTAATTCATGGCTGCATTCACCATCTGCAGTTATTTTGGAGTCCAAGAAAATAAAATCTGCCACTATTTCTACTTTTCCTCATCTATTTGCCATGAAGTGATGGGATTGGATGCCATGATCTTAGTTTATTGAATATTGAGGTTTTTTTCCAATAGTTTAAAAATATTTATTTGGCTGCACCAGGTCTTTTTTTTAAAATTAATTATTTTAACTGGAGGCAAATTACTTTATAATATTGTGGTGGTTTTTACCATACATCAACATGAATCAGCCACAGGTGTACGTATGTCCCCCCATCCTGAAACCCCCTCCCACCTCCCTCCCCACTCCATTCCTCTGGGTTGTCCTAGAGCACCAGCTTTGAGTGTCCTGCTTCGTGCATCAAACTTGCACTCATCATCTGTTTTACATATGGTATACACATGTTCAATGCTATTCTTTCATCTGTTTGCCATGAAGTGAGGCAAGGAGATCCACCCAGTCCATTCTAAAGGAGATCAGTCCTGGGTGTTCATTGGAGGGACTGATGCTAAAGCTGAAACTCCAATACTTTGGCCACCTCATGCAAAGAGTTGACTCACTGGAAAAGACTCTGATGCTGGGAAGGATTGGGGTCAGGAGAAGGGAACGACAGAGAATGAGATAACTAGATGGCATCACCAACTCAATGGACATGAGTTTAAGTGAACTCCGGGAGTTGGTGATGGACAGGGAGGCCTGGCGTGCTGTGATTCATGGGGTCGCAAAGAGTCTGACACGACTGAGCGACTGAACTGAACTGATGGGACTGGTTGCTATGATCTTAGTTTATCAAATGTTGAGTTTTAAGCCAGCTTTTTCACTCCCCTCTTTGATTCTTCATCAAGAGGCTCTTTAGTTCCTCTTCACTTTCTGCCACTAGAGTGGCATCATCTGCATATTTGAGGTTGCTGATACTTCTCCCAGCAATCTTGATTCCAGCTTGTGATTCATCCAGCCTGGCATTTCGCATGATGTACTCTGAATAGAAGTTAAATAAGCAGTAGTATCGCTTTGCATGCTTGTGCTAAGTTGCTTCAGTCGTGTCTGACTCTCTGTGACCCCATGGACTGCAGCCCTCCAGACTCCTCTGTCCATGTTCTCCAGGCAAGAATACTGGAATGGGTTGTCATGCCCTCCCTCAAGGGATCTTCCTGACCCAGGGATTGAACCTGTGTCTCTTATGTCTCCTGCATTGGCAGGCGGGTTCTTTACTGCTAGCACCACCTGGTTAACTAAGGCTAAAAACTATTATTGTTGCAACTACATCTTCTATCAGCAACTGCCACCCATCAGAGCCAAAAGCAGGAAGCATCTCTCTTTCTCCACATTCTGATCTCCTGTCACTGCCTTTTATTGGCAGACCCAAACAGCAAGCTAAGTTAGCAAAAGAGCCTGGGAAATGCACAGAGCAAAGTCTAGAATGATAGGAGTAGAGTTGAAGGGCAATGAGGAAATTACTGGCACAGGTCCAGTAAAATGGGAGAAAATAGGAGAAAAATAGATAGTTGGTAATTCTACTTTTTCTATTCCATTCTTAAAAGCTTGAGTGTCTAGAAACTTTGAATAAAAACTTGACCTAATAGTATGGTGGTTAAGAGAGTGGACTCTGAGGCTAGATGGCCTAGTTTAGAATCTAAACCCTGCCACACTCTAGGTGAGTGGCTTTGGGCCCGTTGTTTAATCTCTCTGTGTCTCAGTTTCCTTATATGTAAAACATTGATAATAATATCACCTTCCTTTTAGGGCTGTTGTAAGAATTATGTGAATTAGTACATGTAAAGCACTTAGAACAGTGCTTAGTATATAATGGTCACTTGATGAATGTTAACCATTATTATTTCTTCCCCCAGTTTACCACCGTTAAGTACTATGGAGAAAGCAGTAAGCTTTCATTTTTCCTATATCCTGTTGGTTTTCAAGGAAATAGTTTGTTTAACATGATAATAATTGAACTCAGAATCCTTACCCAGCAATTTTTCTTTGAAGTGAGAATCTTTAGTCAAGAAGAAGCTGAAGATTTGCAGGGAGTAGTTGTGAGATAGAGAAATGCTAATGGTTGACATTGATATATATTGTCAGAAAAACATGCAGTGAAAGTAAAACTGACAGTCCAGTGAATAGCCATTAAGATAAAAAGGAACGAGAAGCATTGGGAAAGAAATGGGGATGAGATGTCAGTAGTCCACTCTTGTTAAGTATCTTTCTATTGCAAATAGAAAAGGGATTTGCTCCTGGAGACTAAGTGTAGGGATAAAGATGTCTATGGGATCCATGGGCTTCCTTGGTGGCTCAGATGGTAAAGAATCTGCAAGCAATTCAGGAGACCTGGGTTCAGTCTCTGGGTCAGGAAGATCCTCTGGAGAAGGGAATGGCAATCCACTCCAGTATTCTTGCCTGGAAAATTGCATGGACAGAGGAGCCTGTCGGGCTACAGTCCATGGGGTCACGAAGAGTTGGACACAAGTGAGCACCTAACACTGTCTTTTTCTTTTACTTTCATGGTTCATCTCCACAGCACACATACATAGTATAGCGGAGTGGTTTTGGAATCATACAGGCTTGAGTTTGAGTCCCAGATGTATGCCCTTGTGCAAGTAACTATCAATTTGTGTCTCCTTTGTCTTATTTGTAAAATGAAGAAAATAAGACTACCTAATTCATTCACTCATTTAAAAAGATATTTGTTGTGTAACTACTATTTGACAGCGTTCTACTAGATCCATAGGGTTGTGGCATTACTGAAAGATCACAAACATATATAATGTGCTTAGCACAATATAAATATTTCATCAATGTGAGTTATTGTTATAAGGTAGAGCCTCAGTAAAAGTTGAATTCCAGGGCTAAGACTTCCAAACCAACATGTCCAAAATCAAAGTTGCACTTCCCTCATGATATGCCTTTTAATTATCCCCTGCTCCAGACAAGCAGATAAATAAACACAGTCTGTTTTTTTTCCTGGGTTCCCTTTATCTGTTAACATCTAAGGAGTCATCCACATTAGACATGTTCATCATATTTGGTTTTTCTCTGTCTTCCTCCACATTGAACTGGTCACTTGATAGTGGTACACCAGTTCACACTGGCCTGAGAGAGCTGACTGACCACACGTCTTCCCAATGTCACTTCCAGTGATGTCTAGTGGATAGCTTGAAATCAGCCATGACAAAGTATTTACACCATGGAAATCAATGAACAGTATAAATCAGGGCTTTTCCCCCTTTTCTGAGCCAGTTGTTTACCAGCATATGACTGCTTCTTAGTGCATTCAAATCTGCCACCTTTCAGTTCCCATTACCACTACCCTAGACATGGCTCTCATTTCTTATCCAGTCCTTTGCCTAAAGGCTCCTCAGTGGTCTCTTTACTTCTGCCTATCAAGCTTCAATACTCCCACAGATCTCTCTTTGCAAATGTGAGTTGGATTGTGTTTCATCTGCTTAGAACACCTCATGGCCCAGAGGAGTAAATCTACCTGCTTAACCTGGCATTCAACGCCCTGCATGTTCTGCCCCACCCTTCAGTGTTCCAGTCTCTCAGGTATCACTCTCATTTCACTGATACCTTCCAACGTGTCCCACTCAGCTATTCATTTTCTTTCTTTCTTTAAAAATTTTATTTATGTATTTATTTGACTGCACTGGTTACATGGGATCTTTGATCTTCATTGCAGCATGCGAACACTTAGTTGCGGCATATGGGATCTAGTTCTCTGACCAGAGATCGAACCCCAGCCCCCTACATTGGGAGCATGGAGTCTTAACCACTGGACCACCAGGGAAGACCCTATCCACTTTCTTGAATCCACCATGCACTTACAAAGCCCTGTGCCTTTGCTCATGTTGCTCTCAGCCTGGAATGCCCTTCCCTGCCTGGTGACCAGTTTAAGTATCAGTCCCTGTTGGAAGTCTCAGAGACTCTCTCCTCTTGCAGTCAGAGTTAATTTCATAGTGACTGTGCTATCAGGCTGAACTTCCCCCAGGGGAGGAAGCAGTGATGAAAGGTATAGTAATAGCAGTAGCAGCATGCTTTCAATAAGCAGAGATCTTTTGGATAGCTTGGCCCTTGCTAGGTTTGAACATAAAAAACGACTGTACACAGCATGGGTGCTAAATGTGGCTCATCTCTGTGGGGGTCAGAAAATATACCTAGAGATTCACATGGCTGGAAGGGGCTATCTCTGCTTTTAGCAGAACTGCACCTAACCCACCTTAGACCAGCAAAGGAGAACTTTTTGAGAATGTCTTGTAGAAGAGAAAAAATAATCCTAACAAATTGCTTGCCTTGTCTGGTACCTCCCTCTCACCATGAGCTTTGCTACCCTAAGTGGGAGGCACAAGGAACTGGGACACAGGAATCCAGAGAGTGTACCGATTCTTGGGTTGGTAGCTCATTGGAGCTTCGGGTTCATTCTGCTCAGTCTGCCATTGCCCTGATTTCCTCACAATTAGATTGTTCACAAATGGTTGTTCACCTGCACACTGTTTCTGAGGTTCAGCCCATCAGGAGTGAAAAACAAAAACAGGGCCTTCAAATGGCAAAGGGACTTGAGAGAAAACAGCAGAGTTGGCACTGGAATGCCCAATGATATTAACTCACTGTGAATGCCCTTGAGTCCCTCCAGTCCTTCCCTGGGAGAACCAGAGACATTTCACTGGGTTGTTTGTTGTTTAAAGATGGAATACAAGTCCAGTGAGAGACTGGTGCAGCAGAGGACATAAACATAGAATTTTATACAGATCTGGCAGCAATCCTATAACAAACAGAAGTGCCCACACATAATTTTTTGTCACTTTGTGAATTGAGTTCAGGAGGTTCTGACTCTAAGCGCTGTATGTAAAATAAAAGCAGTTAGTGCAGCTGTTGCTATTGTACTCTCCAATCTGGAATTAAGTTACAGGCAGAAAATATAGACTATTTTTTCCCACTTCAGTTTAATCACAGTTTGGAAGCAGGAAGCTCATTTGTTGCTTCTTTGGGGTCCCTTGCAATGCTTAGCACTACTCTGCACACACAAGAGACTCGATAAACATGAAAGCCAGGAATGGGGTTTAAAGATTCCTGCCTGGGACTTCCCTGGTGGTCAAGTGGTTAAGAATCTGCCTGAAAATGCAGGGGACACGAGTTTGACCCCTGGTCTGGGAAGATTCCACATGCCACAGAGCAGCTAAGCCCAGTGCACCACAACTACTAAAGCCTGCATGCCATCTAGTCAAAGCTATGGTTTTTCCAGTAGTCATGTACAAATGTGAGAGCTGGACCATAAAAAAGGCTGCGTGCTGAAGAATTGATGCTTTTGAATTGTGGTGCTGCAGAAGACTCTTGAGAGTCCCTTGGACTGCAAGGAGATCCAACCAGTTAATCCTAAAGGAAATCAACCATGACTATTCATTGGAAGGACTGATGCTGAAGCTGAAGCTCCAATGACTATGACCACCTGATGCAAAGAGCCGACTCATTGGAAAAGACCTTTATGCTGCCAAAGATTGAAGGCAAAAGGAGAAGGGGGCAGCAGAGGATGAGATGGTTAGATAGCATCACTGACTCGATGGACAAGAGTTTGAACAAACTCTGGGAGATATGGAAGGACAGGAAAGCCTGGTGTGCTGCAGTCCATGGAATCTCAGAGTCAAACATCACTTAGTGACTAAACAACGACAAGCGCACTCTAGAGCCCATGCTCCATAACAAGAGAAGCCACCCCAATGAGAAGCCTGCTCACTGCAACTAGAGGAGCTGCTGCTTGCCTCAACTAGAGAAAGCCCATGCACAGCAGTAAAGATCTAGAGCAGCCAAATATAAATAAATTAATTAAAAAGATTCCTGCATGGCAGCAATTAGCATGGTCAAAACAGTATTCTCACTTTCACTCCCCACCCTCTTTAAGTTTATTTTGAGCTTTGTCCCAGCAAAAGACCCCCTACCCCTTCAGTTCAGTTCAATTCAGTCGCTCAGTCATGTCCGACTATTTGTGACCCCATGAATCACAGCACGCCAGACTTCCCTGTCCATCATCAACTCCCGGAGTTCACTCAAACTCATGTCCATCGAGTCGGTGATGCCATCCAGCCATCTAATTCTCTGTCGTCCCCTTCTCCCGCCCCCAATCCCTCCCAGCATCACGGTCTTTTCCAATGAGTCAACTCTTGGCATGAGGTTGCCAAAGTATTGGAGTTTCAGCTTCAACATCAGTCCTTCCAATGAACACCCAGGATTGATCTTCTTTAGGATGGACTGGTTGGATCTCCTTGCAGTCCAAGGGACTCTCAAGAGTCTTCTCCAACACCACAGTTCAAAAACATCAATTCTTCGGAGCTCAGCTTTCTTCACAGTCCAACTCTCACATCCATACATGACCACTGAAAAACCATAGCCTTGACTAGACGGACCTTTGTTGGCAAAGTAATGTCTCTGCTTTGAAGCACAAAGGCTTGTTTTTGGAGTAAACAGTACAAAACTCCCCAGGAAAAAAAAAAAATATGCTGTCTCGGTTGGTCATAGCATTCCTTCCAAGGAGTAAGCGTCTTTTAATTTCATGGCTGCAATCACCATCTGCAGTGATTTTGGAGCCCCCCCCAAAAAAGTCAGCCACTGTTTCCCCATCTATTTCCCATGAAGTGATGGGACCAGATGCCATGATCTTAGTTTTCTGAATGTTGAGCTTTAAGCCAACTTCTTCACTCTCCTCTTTCACTTTCATCAAGAGGCTTTTTAGTTCCTCTTCCCTTTCTTCCATAAGGTTGGTGTCATCTGCATGTCTGAGGTTATTGATATTTCTCCTGGCAATCTTGATTCCAGCTTGTGTTTCCTCCAGCCCAGCATTTCTCATGATCTCATTTCTGCATATAAGTTAAATAAGTAGGGTGACAATATACAGCCTTGACATACTCCCTTTCCTATTTGGAACCAGTCTATTGTTCCATGTCCAGTTCTAACTGTTGCTTCCTGACCTGCATATAGGTTTCTCAAGAGGCAGGTCAGGTGGTCCGGTATTCCCATCTCTTTCAGAATTTTCCACAGTTTATTGTGATCCACACAGTCAAAGGCTTTGGCATAGTCAATAAAGCAGAAATAGATGTTTTTCTGAAACTCTCTTGCTTTTTTGATGATCCAGCGGTTGTTGGCAATTTGATCTCTGGTCCCTCTGCCTTTTCTAAAAAAAAACTTGAACATCTGGAAGTTCACAGTTCACATATTGCTGAAGCCTGGCTTGGAGAATTTTGAGCTTTACTAGCATGTGAGATGAGTGCAATTGTGCGGTAGTTTGAGCATTCTTTGGCATTGCCTTTCTTTGGGATTGGAATGAAAACTGACCTTGTCCAGTCCTGTGGCCACTGCTGAGTTTTCCAAATTTGCTGGCATATTGAGGGTAGCACTTTTACAGCATCATCTTTCAGTATTTGAAATAGCTCAACTGGAATTCCATCACCTCCACTAGCTTTGTTCGTAGTGATGCTTTCTAAGGCCCACTTGACTTCACATGCCAAGATGTCTGGCTCTAGGTGAGTGATCACACCATCGTGATTATCTTGGTCATGAAGATCTTTTTTGTACAATTCTGTGTATTCTTGCAACCTCTTCTTAATATCTTCTGCTTGTTAGGTCCATACCATTTCTGTCCTTTATTGTGCCCATCTTTGCATGAAATGTTCCCCTGGTATCTCTAATTTTCTTGAAGAGATCTCTGGTCTTTCCCATTTTATTGTTTTCCTCTATTTCTTTGCATTGATCACTGAGGAAGACTTTCTTATCTCTCCTAGCTATTCTTTGGAACTCTGCATTCAGATGGGTATATCTTTCCTTTTCTCCTTTGCTTTTTGCTTCTCTTCTTTTCACAGCTATTTGTAAGGCCTTCTCAGACAGCCATTTTGCTTTTTTGCATATTTTTTTCTTGGGGATGGTCTTGATCCCTGTCTCCTGTACAGTGTCACAAACCTCCGTCCATAGTTCATCAGGCACTCTATCAGATCTAGTACCTTAAATCTATTTCTCACTTCCACTGTATAGTCATAAGGGATTTGATTTAGGTCATACCTGAATGGTCTAGTGGTTTTTGCCACTTTCTTCAATTTCAGTTGGAATTTGGCAATAAGGAGTTCATGATCTGAGCCACAGCCAGCTCCCGGTCTTGTTTTTGCTGACTGTATAGAGCTTCTTCATCTTTGGCTGCAAAGCATATAATCAATCTGATTTCGGTGTCGACCATCTGGTGATGTCCATGTGTATAGTCTTCTCTTGTGTTGTTGGAAGAGGGTGTTTGCTATGACCAGTGCGTTCTATTGGCAGAACTCTATTAGCCTTTGCCCTGCTTCATTCTGTATTCCCAGGCCAAATTTGCCTGTTACTCCAGGTGTTTCTTGACTTCCTACTTTGGCATTCCAGTCCCCTGTAATGAAAAGGACATCTTTTTTGGGTGTTAGTTCTAGAAGGTTTTGTAGGTCTTCATAGAACCATTCAACTTAAGCTTCTTTAGCATTACTGGTTGGGGCTTAGGCTTGGATGAATGTGATTTTGAATGGTTTCCCTTGGAAATGAACAAAGATCATTCTGTTTTTGAGATTGCATCCAAGTACTGCATTTTGGACTCTTTTGTTGACCATGATGGCTACTCCATTTGTTCTAAGGGATTCCTGCCCACAGTAGTAGATATAATGGTCATCTGAGTTAAATTCACCCATTCCAATCCATTTTAGTTCACTGATTCCTAGAATGTCAGTGTTCACTCTTGCCATCTCCTGTTTGACCACTTCCAATTTGCCTTGATTCAGGGACCTAACATTCCAGGTTCCTATGCAATATTGCTCTTTACAGCATCGGACCTTGCTTCTATCACCAGTCACATCCACAACTGGGTATTGTTTTTTGCTTTGGCTCCATCCCTTCATTCTTTCTGAAGTTACTTCTCCACTGATCTCTAGTAGCATATTGGACACTTACCGACCTGGAGAGTTCCTCTTTCAGTGTCTTATCATTTTGCCTTTTCATACTGTTCATGGGGTTCTCAAAGCAAGAATACTGAAGTGGTTTGCCATTCCCTTCTCCAGTGGACCACATTTTGTCAGACCTCTCCACCATGACCCATCCGTCCTGGGTGGCCCCACATGGCATGGCTTAGTTTCACTGAGTTAGACAAGGCTGTGGTCCGTGTGATCAGATTGGCTAGTTGTCTGTAATTATGGTTTCAGTGTGTCTGCCTTCTGATGCCCTCTCGCAATACCTACCCTCTTACTTGGGTTTCTCTTACCTTGGACGTGGGGTATCTCTTCATGGCTGCTCCAGCAAAGCGCAGCCGCTGCTCCTTACCATCGATGAGTCACCCCTCCTGACCTTGAACGTGGAATATCTCCTTTCAGCTCTCCTGCGCCTGCACAGCTGCCGCTCCTCGGACGTGGGGTATCTCCTCTCGGCCGCTGCCCTGACCTTGGACGTGGGGTAGCTCATCTCGGCCGCTCCTGGGCCGTCACAGCCTGGCACTCTAGGTCACCACCCCTGACCTTGGGCGTGGGGTAGCTCCTCTCGGCCATGCTTCCTGCCCCTTCAAGATAGTCCTAAATCAAACCTCTCAGCTAGCTCATCAACTTGATCTTCTCTTCTGCATATTTGTCTTTTCTTGGGGTCAATTCGGGTATCCCAACTCACAGGACTATTTCCAGGAAAAGTGCTGTTGGGAGGAAGTTAAAATAATATTAGGTTCCAGACTTTGCACCTAACAATCACTTCCCTAAATTTTCATTGTTCTCTGTCCTGTGATGGAAAATGGGACTGGGAGGGGCTCAGTTGTGTTAGCAGGAATCATTTACCCTAGAACAGAATGTATTGACATGCAATAATTTCCTCTTTGGTGCTGATCTTCTTCTGAAACTTCTGTAGTGCATCAAGTGGTTCCCTGGCACCCAAGTATGGTTTCTACTTTACTTCCTCCAGTCATGGCATTTTTCCTACCACTCTTCTCAGCACATTGACTCTTCCCCAGAGCAGTTCCAGTAATGGGCCCGTGAAACTGGCTTAAGGTGTGTCAAATTTTACTCCCATCCATGGCTCCCTGACAGGTTTGCTCTGATTCTGCATGAATAGCAATATTAGATAACATTTATTGAAAATTTCTTACAGGCCAGGCAATGCAGTAGCCACTTCAGATATGGATCTCATATGGATATGTACTCATATCTACGCTTATGGCATGAGTAATTTTATTATTTTCATTTTACCAAGAGAGAAACTAAAGTCAGTAAGCAGGCATTAGAGTCAGGATTTGAGCACAGGCAGTTGACCTTCAGAACCTGTGCTGATGACTGCTATGCTATTACAACTCTGAAGTATTCAAATTAGTAAGTACTCAATAAATATTTGAATAAATAAAGCAATGATGAGAGGTCTTTATTTTCCAAAGGGCTTCCTCCAAGGCCTCCCTCAGGCAGAATCACGTGTTTTTACAACACCCTGACCCATTGCTCTGAGCAGGGTTTAGACAGATGGTTGAGGGCGATTAGGTTGTGCTTGACTTTTTTGAGCACAATTGAGTCCCACTTCAGAAAAGTAGAGAGCAGTTCAAAAGTGAAATTGTCTTCTCTGGTCTGTGAATATGAATTAGCTGTGCTCAGGCAGCCAGCTTACTCTTAACTACTCTCAGGAGAAAGTCTTGAGACCTGGGGAATAGGTATCCCAAACCCACAACCTCAATAGCTGCAGTTTTCTCATGGGTAGAGGTGGTGGGCGTAAAACAGGGAGGACACATAGAACTTCAGTCTGATAACATGATTTCTTTCAAATTATTGGGTCACAATCTTCATATGCCTCAGCATCTCCCTGATGAAATGGAAGCAGTCTCTTGGGCTTGCTTTCTATTTCCAAAGCAAAATTCAGAATCAGTGCTTCTAAGACTGCAAGGCTCTCTGAAGGCTTAGCTGATTGCAAGCATTATCTCCAGAAGTTAGGGTGTACTGATGCAAAGAAGTATAATGGGAACAATTCAGGTAAAATGGTAGATTGGGGAGAGGGCAATGAACTGCTGGAATAGGATTTGTTTGTTGTTGCTGAGAAAGTTGCAATGGGAGATTATCATATATAACACACTTTAGAATTACAAAGCACTTTACAAGCATTCTTCAGTGCAGTCCTACAAATTGACTAAGACTGAAAATAATGAGGGCAAGTCTGAAAGAGCCAGCCAGTGGGTAATAAGTATGATTAGTAATTGAAATGAGAAAATGACAAATATACCTCTCAGGCCCAGTACAGTATATCTCTAAGAGCCTTGTTCCGTTCCTTTGTAACTGTTTCCAAGAAGACTCTGGATTCACACTATGACTGGGTAGGAGTGAAGAGTTAGGCTTCTCTGGTGATGTTTGGGGTTGCTTAGCATTGTATTTTGAGAGAACTGCATCTGGTTTACTCTGATACCCCTCTATGCTTCCATTGCCTTATTATAGCACTTCCCTCATTCTACTTTGTTTTGTAGTTGGTTGAGTAGGAGAGTGACTCCTCTATTAAACATCTTTGTATCTTAGTTTGGTGTTGGAAATATTTTACCCTTGCTTATGTGCCCTCCAACCCCAGAAACCAAATCAATTCTAGTTGATCTCAGTCCTGGATGCTCTAAAAATGGGCAGATCAAGCATATGCTTAGGAAACCAGCTAAATAGAAGCACTAAAGGTTTTTTTTTAAGAATTGGATATGATATTTCAAAAAAGGATTGACACAATGAAATGTAGCTTCATACTCTCTAGGATACTGCTGCTGCTGCTTAGTTGCTTCAGTCATGTCTGACTCTGTGCAACCCTATGGACTGCAGCCTGCCAGACTCCTCTGTCCATGGGATTCTCTAGGCAGAAGTATTAGAGTGGGTTGCCATGCTCCCCTCCAGGGGACCTTCCCAACCCAGGGATCAAACCCAGGTCTCCTGCATTACAGGCAGATTCTTTACCGCTGAGCCTCTAGGGAAGCCCAGTCTCTAGGATAGCTATAATCAAAAAGACAAGAACAAGTATTGGTGTGACGGGAACATAAAATCGTATAACCATTTTGATAAAGAGTCTGGTAGTCCCTCAAAAGTGAAATATATAGAGTTACTATATAACCCAGCAATTCTATTCCTAGATATATCCTTAAAAGAATTTAGAACATATGTGCATACAAAAACTTATACACATATCTTCATAGCAGCAATACTCAATAATAGCCTAAAAATGGAGGCAACCCAAATGTCTATCAATTGATGAATGGCTAAACAAAATGTGTAATATCCATAAAAGGGAATATTATTCAGCCATAAAAGGAGTGAAGTGCTGATACATGCTGCAACAAGAAGGAATCTTGATATCATTATGCTGAGTGAAAGAAGACAGACACAAAGATCACACATTGTATGATTCCATTTATGTAAAATGTCCTGAATAGGAAAATCTACATAGACTGAAAGTAGATTAGTGGTTGCCTAGAGCTAGGAGGGGATGAGGGAAACAGAGAGTGACTGATAAGGTTTTTTTTGTAGGAGGTAGGGTGATGAAAATATTCTATAATTGGTCATAGTGGTGGTTGCACAACTTTGAATATACTAAACACCATTGAAGTGTATACTTTTGAAGTATGAATTGTATGGCAATAGAAAAGAATTACAGTATAAATTATGGGAAAAATCAAATTTTGTTGAACCATCTTATGCCTGCTTTATAGGTTAATATTATTTTTATCTTGAATTATATATTGCATATAGGATTTGTGGGGCTTCCCAGGGTAAATAACTCACCTGCCAATGCAGGAGACATAAGAGATGCAGGTTTGATCCCTGGGGTGGGAAGATCCCCTGGAGGAGGACAAGACAACCCACTCTGGTATTCTTGCCTGAGAATCCCATGGACACAGGAGCCTGGCGGACTACAGTCCATAGGGTCTTAAAGAGTTGGACACAGCTGAAGCGACTTAGCACAGCATGGCATTTAGGGTTTGTAACATTACCTCTTTGGTGCTTGAGGTTTCTAAGTGTCTTCATCTGGACTCGCTGGACTCTAGCTGTCCATCATACATCACACTGAAGCTTCCTCTCTGCCTTCCTCTTTGATATAATTTGCTCTGTATTCCATACCTGTCTGGTGATCAGAATGAAAGTGATAAACTACTGATTATAATGTATCATGAATGAATACAGCACTTACACTTTGACAGATGCCTTAACCTGAAAGAAGAGATTAATAGGGAATTGCAGGTCTCATGGCAGGGCCAGCAGGGGAAATCATTTTGATTAGTGATAGCATTTCAGTCTTCCTCAAGTCATGTCAAGTAGATACCCACCGACGTTATTCACCCTGATAAGACTGCATTTAAGATCAAATCTAAGGAGGGTCCCATGCAGTAGCTGTGAGTTGTTTGGTTATTGGCCAGAAAACACTGTGTGAGGCATCCTTTTCACACTGACAGAGTCTTACTTGGAGTGAGTGCTTAGTCGCTCAGTCATGTCTGACTCTTTGCGACCCCATGGACTATAGCCCTCCTAGTCCCTCTGTCAATGGGATTCTCTAGGCAAGAATACTGGAGTGATTTGTCGTTTCCTCCTTCAGGGGATCTTCCAGACCCAGGAATTGAACCCAGGTCTCTCATACTTCAGGCAGGCAGATTCTTTACCATCTGAGCTACCATTGTGTTGTATATCCTAGCCTAGAATTGCATATGTGAAGGTTGTTAGTGTGTGTGTGTGTGTGTATATCTAGCCTTCTCAGCTGGAAAGAAGATGAGAATGTTGATAATGTGAAGGATGATGAATAATCTGATGTGTCTTGTTGGTAGGTCTACTTAAAGCATATAGTATCTGATCTATTATGGAGACAGGGAGCTAATTACATTCCTGGCTCTGCTTCTTTAGATGCTATAATCTATTCCAAGTCTTTATGTCTTTTGCAGATAGGAGAACCACCAGGACCTTGAAGCAATGGAAATAATACTCTCTTATATTTGAGCAGCATTTTATAATTTCAGTATATTCATTATATACTTGTATACATTATTCTGTTTGATTCTCAACCTAATCAAGTGAACAGAGGAGATATTATCCTCTTTCTGGTGAAGGGGAAAAAACCCACGGTTTAAAAAGGTTAACAACAATTTGGTAGCAAAATTGTGACTAGAACCTTTGTCTTCTGACCACTAATTCTGTGTTCTTTCCACTATACCACCTTTACTGTAGCTTGAATGGTTTTGGTCTAAATGGAATACATTTAAGAACATAAATAGAACATAATATTTGGTTATATAACATCCCAGCTGCTGGATCTGGTGTAGCAGAAGCTTGAAAAGCAGCAGAAGAGGGTGGGAGGTAGCCAAGTGTGTAAGATGAGTTCTACATTTTGAGATGTTCGGCAGAAATAGCAGAGGGTGCTCAGACTATTCTTCAACCCTTCTCTGTTGTGGTTTCACCTTTTTCCTTACCAACTTCAATGACAAAACCCAGCCTTTTTAGCAGTGTGTCCCTACATTTCAAATGTGTTCCTCCAACATAGCACCTAATTTTCTGCTCCCTTGTCTATGTCATACACACTTGGTGACGCTCCCTCCCTCCTATTGTCTGACTCATTCTCACAATTCCAGCTTCTTCTGAGACATTTCACCTGTCTCTCTACTTAACCCTTTCAATTTTGCTGCATGAAATTCCCATTCATTGGAAGCAATTTCTGCTAGGTAAATAAAATAATATGGCAAAAAACACTCTGAAAATTCTGTATTTTAAAATTTTTATTGAAGTATAGTTGATTTATAATGTTTCAGGTATACAGAAAAGTATACCTTTTGCAAAAGTATATCTTTTGCAGATTCTTTTCCATTGTAGGTTATTACAGGATATTGAATGTAGTTCCCTGTGCTATACAGTAGGTCCTTATTGGTTATCTACTCTTTATATAGTAGTGTGTATCTTAACATCCCAAATTCCCAATTTATCTCTCTTCCCTTTCCCCTTTGGTAAAAAGGTTTATTATTATTATTATCCTCTGTATTTTCTTTTTTTAAGATTTATTTATTTACTCATTTATTTTTGTATGCACTGGGTGTTTATTGCTGTATGTGAGCTTTCTCTAGTTGTGGCTCAGCTCTAGAGCACTGGCTCAGTAGTTGTGATACATGGACTTAGATGACCTGTGGCATGTGGAATCTTCCCAGATCAGGGATCGAACCTGTGTCTCCTGCCTTGGCAGGCAGATTCTTTACCACTGGGCCACCAGGGAAGACCTCCTCTGCATTTTCTTAGTGAGACTTTTTACTTCACAGCGTTACCTGAAACCTAGTAATTCTTTGCCCTGATGGTGTTTCTTTCCTCCAAACTTTCTCTACCTTGTTTATAAGACAGTCTTGACCTGGTTGTGTGTGCGGTGGTTTCCTGTAGAGTGACTTGGAGGGCTTTCTCTAATGGGGAAACGTTCTTCCCATTTCCTAGCCCACAGGAGTCAGCAATCTTCCTTCTCCTCACATGTTTTTGGATAGCAGGGAAAAGTGTCAGAAGCAAGGAAAAGACTGAAGATGAAAGCCAGAGAAAAACAAAAATTCATGATGTTCTTAGAGAAGACAGGGAGAGAATTGTGTGAGGTCATGAGCAGAGGTGTTGACCTTGGTGAGGAAAAAGTGAAGGGAGGTCCTTTGTCAGGGGATGGTGGAAAGGAAAGAAGATGGGATGAAATTCTGATGTAGAGAGGACTTTTACAGGGATATCTTTCACCACTCAGCCAAACAAAAATGGCGCTTATTTGCTGAGGTAGATGGGCTTGGGTTGGGTGTTGGAGAAGAATAGAAACAATTTCAAGTAGTACTTTTGGTAAACATGGTTGGGGGCCAATAATAAGATTGTGGAATGACAGTGGGAGTGACCTACACCACCTCTCCCCCACCTACCATATTCACAGTTTATTTCTCTTTTAGCAACCAAGTAGTAAAGCTATGAAGAAATGATAAAAGGAAAAGATAATATGAGGAAGATCCATTAGGGATGGGGGCACTCTTCCATCCTCACTACCAACTGGTCTGTTTTCAGGTCCTCATCAGATGAGTACTACAGCTGCCTCCTACCAAGTATTCAAGCTGCCGGCCTTCCTCCCCTCCAATTCATCCTTCATTGTAGTTGACTGTATTTCTGTTTAATTAGTTGTCTCACCCATTAGGCTGTGAGCAACCTGAAGGTAGTTTCCAAATTTTCTCTGTGCTCCTGAGTTCTAACACAGATCTAGTGTGCAGCAAACACTCAATAATTGTTCTTCACAAATGTTGGCAAGGATATGGAGGAAAGGGAATCCTAAGACATGGTTGGTGGGATTCTAAATTCATGCAACCACTATGGAGAACAGCATGGAAGGTCCTCAGAAGACTAAAACTAGAACTACAATATGATCCAACAATCCACTCCTAAGTATATAACCAAAAGAAAAAAAAAACACTAATTAGAACATACACCCTTATGTTCATAGCAGCAGTATTTACAATAATCAAGATATGGAAGCAACCTAAGTGCTTATGAACAGATGAATGGACAAAGAAGATGTGGTATATACAATGGAATATTACTTAGTCATAAAAGGAGTGAGATTTTCCCATTTGCAGCAACATGGATTGACCAGGAGGGTATTGTACTAAGTAAAATAGGTCAGATGGAAAAAGGCAAATACTGTATGATGTCACTTATATGTTGAATCTAAAATATACAACAAACTAGTGAATATAGCAAATCAGATATAGATTCACAACTATAAAGAAGAAACTAGTATTTATCAGTGAGGAAGTGGGAGGAGTGAGATAGGGGTAGAGGATTAGGAGACACAACTCACTACATATATAATAAGCAACAAGGATATATTTTATAGCACAGGGAAATATAGCCATTATTTTGTAATAACTCTAAATGGAGTATAATCTATAAAAGAAATTGTGTTGCTACATTGTACACATGAAACTAATATTGTAAATCAGCTATACTTCAATGTAAAAACTTGTTTTCTCCATGGAAGCCATTCAAATGATATTAATACTTCTAAAACATAAATCTGACCATGCCACTTCGCTACTTGAAAAAACAATAAGAACACAAATGACCCTGGTGCCTTCATGTGTGCTTGCAAAGCTTCATCTTCTGCCACTCCCTGCTGTTTCCCACCAGTAACCCCATCCTAGCTTAGTGCTCTAGTACTTACAATCCCTTAGCAAGCAGTGCTATGTCAGCTTTGTAACTTTGCACATGTTTTATCTCTGCCTGAAATGCCCCACCTATCCTTGTCCACTGAGCAAAGTCCTGTTCAGTGATACTAGGATGGGTCTCAAACATCCTCCTACAGGTTACCAGGGTGGAGCTACAATCAAAGCTTGTGGCCTGATGTCCTTTGATCTTTGTCCTCCTCAGAAAAATAGTTGAAGCTAGCCTATGTGCTTGCTTTGGTTTGTCCAAATGTTGCCTGGGTGAAAATGAGTGTCCCTGGGATTTAAATGGGCTTCCCTGGTGGCTCAGGGGTAAAGCATCCACCTGCAGTGCAAGAGACTCAGGTTCGATCCGTGGGTCAGGAAGATCCCCTGGAGATGGATATGGCAACCCACTCCAGTATTCTTGCCTCGGAAATCCCATGGACAGAGGAGCCTGGCGGGCTACAGCCCATGGGGTCACAAAGGGTCAGATATGACTGAGCAAGTAAGCATGCATGGGATTTAAATATCAGAGTGAAATTTTCTCTCAGATTGCAATGTTCAAGCAAAGATGTTACCTCTCCTGAAACACAACTATAGAGACTATCTCAACACCCTCCAGGAAACAAAAATCAAGCAATCCTCCTCCAAATACCCACAAAAGACCAACCACAGTAAAGAGTGCACCTTGGGTTGCCTATGAGATGGCACCCACTGAAAAGCCACAGGAGCTAAACAGGAAATATAAATGACTAGAGTACAGTGAGTCGTGTGGGAACTACAGCAAGCTGGAGCGATCCACCTCATCTCAAGGTTACTTGTCTTTTCCCTTTCATACTCCATTCATAGTTTTAATCAAAATTTGTGTGGAGTCTGCTCACTTGGGACTTCACAGAGAGAGAAGTCTTACGTCTGAGGTCCCTTGTGTTTCTGACCGCTAAAGGGAAGGTAGACATTTTGAGTAGAGAAAGTAGCTTGAGAAAGGCACAAAAGATTAGAAAAACTATCCGGGGACTTCTGTCCTAGTCACAGTTGTCTCAATGACCTACCTAGGCTTGACATCTGATCAGGTCACTGGAACATAGATGCAGGCAGTATAGCATCATGGTTAAAAATGTGGGCATTGCCCAAAGAGATCTAGTGTAAGTCTTAGCTCCATAATGCATGGCTGTGTGACCTTGGGCAAGTCATGTAACCTCACCATGTTATTTATCTATAAAGTGGGGCAAATAATAGAAGCTGTTTTTAATCTACCATGTGGATGAAATGAGCTAATAATATATGCAAAGCACTTTGAACAATGCCTAGCCTAAAGTAAATTTCGATAATGTTAGCCATTATTATAATCTAATAATTAAATCTTAATTGTTGGTCTCTGATAATACCTTGATGTTTTTTGTCTCATGGTAATATCCTCATTTTTCACAGGAGGTCTGAGAGCCTGAAGAAAAGGAACAATGATTCCATGGTGATTGGGTCAGTGGGAAGGAGATCTGGGGAAAGATTTTGTTGTATCCCTCAAAAGAAACTCTATGGGTTTATTTTCCTGGAGGCTAGTACTGTCTTTTTGTATCTGCTGCCTGAATGTTTTCTCTAGAGATAGAAAAATGAAGAAGGATTCTGAGTGCTTATGGTGATTTGGTCAGTTACAAGTGCAGTCAAGGTGGGGAACAAGTATCCCATCCAGTTCATTCTCCTTCCTCCTTCTAGATCTAAGCTCGACTTTGGATTGACCTGCCAGCCTACTGGTGCCAGGGGTGAGATTGAAGTTAGGTTGCATGTGTTTGGTTTGTGTTCTGTGCTGTGCCAAACCAAACAGTTTTTCAGAGTGTTTCTCTAATCTTTCTTCTAGCCAACTCCCCCTATCCCCAAGTCATTCCAAGTCAGGTATAAAGGGCTCCTGGGGCCCTGGGTCAGGATGGTGCTGAGAAAACCTGCATGTTAGCAGGGCTAAGACTGGGGCCAAGCAGGGCAAGGCTGGGGAGCTCAGAAATGCCCTGTCGAGGGTGTGTAGGTTGAGAAGCCGGGATGTGCTTCCAAAAACCCTCAGAAATCAAAGGCCTTTTCTGCTCTGGCATGGGGGCCTGGCTGCTGCTGTTTCAGCCAGGCAGGAGGGGTCACTCACTCAGCTCTGAAAGCCTTGTTTGCTGGAGGGAGCAGTTGGTTCCCATTTTGTTTGTTTGTTTTAAAGAGATCAGGCCTTATAGCTAATCTTTCACTGAAACCAGCAGCTTAAGTTTTTAACATTTTATCTCAAAAGAAAACACACACACGTGCTAGTTATTTCCTATCTGAGAGTTTTCTCTAATGACCATAAGAGTGGTATTAATTCTCAGTCTGTAGAAACTTTGTCAACACTAGTGCCAAGTCCTTTGAGCCAGGAAGTGTATTCTTTTCTAAATTGCAGTGCCATCAGAGCTTATAAAGTTCTCAGAGGCAAATGAGTGAAATTAAGCAACCCACCCCCAAACCAATCTGTTTCTCCCTGTCATACACACCCTGTTCTCAGAAATGAAGAGAGGAAGGGAGAATGCTTCTCTTATTCTTTGCCCTGGCCTGGAGCTACGGGGGCTTTAAGTATGAGTGTGTTTGTGTAAGAGGATTGGGGTGGGGGCTTTCTGACGGCCATTGATCCATCCATCCACCCCATTTACTCATTTGGTAAATCTTTACTGAGTTAATATACTGTGCTCTGGGCACCCTATAAAGGGACATAATTGTCTTCGTCTCTTCAGTTGTTTCTCCCATGTCTGGCAGTGTGTTTGGCATTCATACCCTCTTCTCTTAAACAGAGGTGACAGCTAAAAGAGTAAAGCCTAGTATAGACAGAAGGAAGGAGAGTGACTGGGGTAGTGGCTGAGTGGAGGCACGAAGGAGCTGTGTTTTCTCAAATCATTCAGGGTGCATTTTGCTCTCCTCATGGGCAAGGATTTCTCCACATTTAGATCTAAGAGGAGGTGAGGATGGAACTTAACGGGTGACTGGCAGACTGCCCTGGGCCCAAGACTCTACCTTGGGTACCAGTGACGATTCTAGGGCAGAGTGTTTCAACCTCCAATACAGAAACTGAATCCTGGACTGGCTACCGAGGGATCATGCCAGCTGCTGGCTCTGAAGTTGGCTGTGGCTCTGAGCTTGATCTGTGGAAGTTGGGGCCCAGGCTCCTGGCTCAGCAGCTTGTATTGATCTCCCAGCCTCTTTTGTCTCCTCCTCCCCAGTGGAAGCCTCTCCCCCTCTGCCTCTCAGCCTCTTCCGCTTTCCTCTTCGGCTTTTAATGAACTAAAATCTCCGAGAGCCGCCAAGGCTCTGGTAGTTTCACAAAACTGTCCTTGCTCTTCCTGCATCTGCCCGGTCAAGGGTATCTTTGCCTGAGGTCGGATAGATGCTATTAGTGCCAATGATATGATTGCATAGCGACACAGAGCGGCTCCGAGAGAGGGGAGGAGGGGCAGGAGAAGGAGGACAGGGAGGTGGGAGAGACGGAGGGAGAGTGTGCATACAGCAGCTGTCGGCATTCCTGTCTCAGGGACTTCTTTGCTGATTCACAGAAGCAGCCCAGCTCCAGCCACCCAGCTCCCAGTTGCTGCCTGATCCTCAGACCTGCCAGAATCAGAAGGTAGGCCACAGAGACATGATTTCCGAGCCTCGCCCTTTTTCAGCCCACCGGGGGAATGACTGAGGGAGGGGAAGCTCCAGAGGTACTGTGTGTGTGTGTGTGTGTGTGTATATGTATGCACCTGCCTGCCAGCCATCTGCTTGTGCCTTTGGGGGAAAACTTATATTAAAAAATGCCCACAATGAAGTAGCTACCGCTTGGATTCATAGAAGGGGGAAAAAAAAAAAGATGCCCAGGAATAGAAACTCCAGCCAATTTGAGCAAGTAGGGTCTAAAAATGAATAAGAGGAAGGTCCACAGTTTGCTGCTTTGAGAGGAGAGGGGTATTTATTTATTGACTCGTTTGTTTATTTATTTATGTCTGTTCTCAATGACAGACTTTTTGTCCATGGATGGATCTCCTGGTGGGAGGGAAGGGAAGGGGTGTAGAAAGCATTGGCTGAAAAGGGAGGACAAGAAACATGGGACCTCAGAGCAGGTCCCCTGAACAAATGATTGTCTGGCCAGCAGACAGGACACAGGAGCACTTCCTTGGAGCAAACTGGGCTCTGACCTAGGAGGCTGGGGTTGAAGTCACATCCTCATCTCCGCATTTACTTCCAGGCTCAGTCCAGCTTCCCCTCTTGCAGTTTTCCCCCTGGCTGCTCCCCTTGATTTCCTTTCTACCCCCTTGTAACCAGGAGGCACCTCTCCACTCTTGAGAGCGGAGCTTGGAGAGTTTTGAAACCAGGCTCACCTCTCCTGGAATCGAACACCGTGTTCCTTCTGTTCTCCTTAGCTTTCCCCGGCTTCAGGCCCTGTGCCCCAGCCTGGTAAGTGGGCCTGAGACTGTGTGGGTTAAGGCTTATCTTGCTTTTTTTTTTGGTAGGAAGAGCCAGGCCTCAGAGGGATTGGGTCCCAGATGGTAGCCGGGGCTGGGTCAGGCTGGGGTGGAGCGAGGTAGAGAGGGAGGAAGGGTAGCTCCCACAGCCTGGAAAAGAACATACTTTTCTCTTATGTTTTCTTTTTGATTGTTCAAAAGAAAAAAAGCCTTTAAAAAAAACCTCTCTGTCTTGTCCACCTTAGCGCCTGACTTTTCCAAATGGAATCCTTGTTTCTAGATTAAAAGCCCTCAGGTAAATCACCTTTTAAAAGGCCCGGTGGGGGCCACAAACCTCAGGAGATTTCCTCTCTGGGCTTAAGATGGGGAGATGGTTCCAGAAAACCCTGGGACCATCCAAGGAACCCCTCCCCCCAAAAGGCAGTGCTGCCAGTGGAAGTGATAAGTGTCCTATTCCTGAAAGAAGAAAAAAGGCCCTCTTTTCCTGGGTGGGCTGGCCTCAACTCTGCAGTTCTGCCTCCTGTAAACCAGTGCCGTGAAATGAGGGCACTTGGACAGGGCTCCTCTTCCCATGAGACTTGTCCCCAGGCATTCAGCCCGAACTCTGGGTCTGAGCACACTTCAGCTCCACTGTCACCCAAAGGAAGGAGCACGGCTCGAAGCAGCAAAGTTAGCAAAGGTCTAAGAGCCAGGTCGGAGAAGGCACTGGCAAGCCACTCCAGTACTCTTGCCTAGAAAATCGCATTGACAGAGGAGCCTGGTGGGCTGCAGTCCATGGGGTCGCTATGAGTCAGACATGACTGAGCGACTTCACTTTTACTTTTCACTTTCACACATTGGAGAAGGAAATGGCAACCCACTCCAGTGTTCTTGCCTGGAGAATCCCAGGGATGGCGGAGCCTGGTCAGCTGCTGTCTATGGGGTCGCACAGAGTCGGACACGACTGAAGCGACTTAGCAGCAGCAGCAGCAAGAGCCAGGTACAGAGGGGACATTCAGGAAGCACTTCTAACCACAAACGTACAAAAGTTGCTGATGTGAAATCTGCCACAGTGTCAGAGAGGATTTGTTGTTCAGTCGCTCAGTCATGTCTGACTCTCTGCGACCCCATGGACTGCAGCACACCAGGCTTCCCTGTCCTTCACTATCTCCCAGAGTTTGCTCAAACTCATGTCCATTGAGAGGGTGATGCCATTCAACCATCTCATCCTCTGTCATCCCCTTCTCCTCCTGCAAAGGAAGAATGGAATGGCAAACCACTTCAGCATTCTTGCCTTGAGAGTCCCGTGAACAGTCACAGAGGATAGGCTCTCACTAATGAAGCCTGAGAAGACAGCCTTCTACACTGGTCAGGGACATTCACAGGAAACCTGCTTTGGAAGTTAAACTAGGAAACTACATTCCTGTCTTAGGAAGGATTCTTCTACACACACATCAGCGACTGAAAGAGCAAGTGAGATAAATCCTTCCAGGATGACATTTACCGAACCACCGATGTTCCACAGAACACTGTTTGCAGAGAATGTTAATAGATTCTGTTTTAAAATAAGGAGTGGTAGTGGGGGGTGGGGTGTATTCTATGGTCCAATCTTTTCCTTTTTTTGAAAATGCTTCATAACTGAATTCTCCTTTTGGAGAGTCATCATGTATATAAGTGTATTAAAGGCTCTGAGAAGTACTGCTGTAAAGAAATCTGTTTAATTCTGTTCAACCCAGTGAAATCCACATGGATTTGATCAGGTACCTCTTTTCTCCATGGAAAATTTTTTGTATCTTGCACGCATAGTGTTAGGAATTGCTGCTCAAAAAAAAAACCCTGGAATAAATTGACATATGGAAAAAACTTGTAAAATAATCTAATCCAGCACCGCATTTTGAAGGGTGAAAATTTGAGAGGTTTAGTGAAATTGTTCTTTTTGAGTATCTGAGAGAGTGGAACCCATATATCCTGATTCTCAGTCCTTTATGCCCAATTGCTGACCTTTAGCAGGTTCCCTGGGCTTCCCTGGTGGCTCAGTGGTAAAGCATCCACCTGCAATACAGGAGACTCAGGTTCAATCCCTGGGCCAGAAAGATCCCCTGGAGAAGGGCATGGCAACCCACTCCAGTATTCTTGCCTGGGAAATCCCATGGACAGAGGAGCCTGGTGGGCTACAGTCCATGGTGTCGCAGAGAGTCGGACACGACTGAGCAACTGAGCACACATGCAGCAGTTTCTGTTCTGCGAAAATAGTCCCAGGGGAAAGAAGCAGGTTGAAGGAACGATCCTGTCATTTTTAGTGAGACATTTGTACCTTACAGATTTCTTTAGTTATTTTGTTGTATCTTCAAATTCTGAATTTCCCTTCCAGCATGTGATTTGTTGCATTTTTTTAAACAATGTGCTAGAAAACTTGGGGGCATTCAAAGAGGTATAAAGAATAATGTAACGAAAATCAGGATATTCACCTCCTAGCTTAAGAAAAAAAATCACCAATAGACTTGAAATTGTCTGTCTACCCTCTGTGATCAAAGTTCCTCTCATGCATTTATTTATATTTGTATTGCATATGTATGTGTCTTTAAGCACCATATGCCACTGTTTTATGTTTTAAAAATATATATCAATGGTATGTATCATTCTCCAATTTTTTTTTTATTCAGTGTTATATTTGTGAAATTCATCCACATTGTGACATGTGGCTCTGGTTCATTCACTTTTCACTATTATATAGCATTCCATTTAAGAAATATGCCATGATTTATTTATCCTTTCTGCAGTTGATGGACATTTAGGCTGTTTCCAGTTTTGGGCTCACAATTAGGGCTACTATGATCATTTCTGTGGACATATTCTTATGTGACTATTGCTATTGGGTATATATTTAGAAGGGAATTGTCCTGTCACAGGGTATGAGAATCTTCACTTTTGGGAGATATTGGCAGTTTGCTCTCCAAAATGGTTAATAATTTATACTCCCACCAGCAGTGTGTAAAGGTTTCAGATACATTGCATTAATTGTTTCTTTTTTGCTTTCCAATTCCTGTTTGCATTAATTGTTTCTTTTTTGCTTTCCAATTCCTGTATCTTTTATTTCATTTGGTTTTCTTTCTTCGTTTTTTAATTGGAGTATAGTTCATTGACAATATTGTTTTCATTTCAGGTGTGTAGCATAGTGATTTAGTTATATACACACATATACATATATATTCATATTCTTCTCCATTATGGCTTATTATAGGATACTGAATATAGTTCCTTGTGCTATAAGTAGGTCCTTGTTGGCCATCTATTTTATATATAGCAGTGTGTATATGTTAATCACAAGTTCCTAATTTATCCCTTCCCCCTTTCCCCTTTGGTAACCATAAGTTTGTTTATTAATTTGTTTCTATAATAAAATTCTCCTCATAAGGATGCATCTCTGACTTTTTTTCCAATGGAAAAAAACTTCTCTTTCTCGAAATTGCTTGACAGCTACCTTCTCAGAAACACATTTCATTGTTTCCATTTGTAAATGAGGGGGTTGGCCTAGATAATCTCTAAGGTCTCTACCAGCTTGACAATCTGTGGCCCATGATTTATTCATTAAGTGAGAGCATCTGAAGCAGAAACTTGGTTTTTTGCTACATTGCAGGAATTATTTTAGGAATGCATAACAAGGTTTGGTAGGAATGAAATGTGTGTCTCATATCTTAGTGCCATGCTGTCAGGTAGAAAGGCAGTGTTGTGAGAGGGAGAGCCATTGTGCAGTGTCACCTTGGATTGGAGAGAGGAATCTGTACTCACAAAAAAGGGTCTTCTTTTCACTGCCTTGTTCTTTCCTGAGCCTCCCTATTTATTTTCATATAAGAACAATAAATCCTTGTTATAAAAAACTTTATACACACAAACACACAAAGTGTATAAAATCAACATGAGAGTCCCCTTAATACAACTCTCTAGAAGAAATGTCACTGAACAATTTGTGTATCCTTGTAGGCTTTATTTCTGTGCATACACAGAAGAGACTTTTCATGTTTTTTTTTTTTTTTTACAAAATTGGAGTTATACCAGACACATTCACTCTGAAACTGTTTTAAAACCTAAAACACATATCTTTGGCATCTGTTCAAATCGGTGGGTACAGATCTACCTCTTTCTTTTTTAATACCTACATAATGTTTTGTGGCATGGTGGTTTAGTCACTAAGTTGTGTCTGACTCTTTTGACCCCATGGACTGTAGCCCACCAAGCTCCTCTGTCCATGTGATTTTCTAGGTAAGAATACTGGAGTGGGTTGCCATGCCCTCCTCCAGGGGATCTTCCTGACCCAGGGATCAAACCCAGGTCTCCTGCACTGCAGGCAGATTTTTTACTGACTGAACTATCAGCGAAGCCCCTGTCACTTCGTGGCATGAGTGACTGCAATAAGAAAAAAGATTTGAGTGCTTGCTAGATGGTAACTATGAATTAAGTCCTTACAACAAGGCTATGAAGTACATCTTTCTGTTATCCTTGTTTCACAGATGCAGGGACTGAAGTACGAAGTCAGGGATCTTGTCCAAACCTGCGCTGATAGGTCGAGAAGCCAGGATGCAAACCCGAGTGTGCTGGCTCAGAGCCCACATCCTTCACTGTCAGGCTGTGCCACCTCTCCGACACAGTCCACTTAACTAGTCCCTTGTTGATGGACATCTGAGTTGATTGCAGTCTTGCTATTGCAACCAAAACTGCAGCAGATAGCCTCGTCCACTTCTGCAGATATTTCTGTGGGATAGGTTCCTAAACTTTCCCAGTGTATAGGTAGAAAGAGTTTATTCATTCATTCAAAAAATATTTACCTAGCTCTTAGGCACTAGGGAAGCTCTGAGGTCAGACTGGGAGAGTTGACCAGCATTTTACTTCCCAGATGTCCTGGGAAGGTCATTTAAATGGTATGTAAGATTTGCCAGCTGGGTGATACCCCAGACCCACTGCATCCTGTCCATTCTTAATTGCTTGTGTCTTTGCCTGGGTAGTGGCATGTCTGAGTCAGCCCTTGGGCTCCCAGCTGGTGGTTCAGGGCCACAAATTTTCTCTACTTGCTAAGTGTCAGTGACCACAGTGCCTCAGAGCCCAAGTTCTAGAATTTACAAAGGCAGAAGAGTATAGCAGTGAAGAACTTGTATTCTGGGACACACTGGCCTGGATATAAATCCCAGTTCCCTACCTCATAGTCACGATATCACTTTGAACAAGTTACTGCTGTGTGCCTCCATGTTCTTATCTGCACAATATAGACAGCAGTAGTAACTACTTCATAAGATTGTCCTGAGGATTCCATGGCTTCCTGTATGTAGACTGATTAGTTAATATACGTAAAACATAGAATAAAGTAAATTTTAACTGTTACTGCTTTTTGGCTATGGAAAAGCTGCTATATCAACCTTTCCATAAAACAGTTGACGATGTCTATGGCACTTTGGTCAATGAAGCAGAAATAGATGTTTTTCTGGAACTCTCTTGCTTTCTCCATGATCCAGCGGATGTTGGCAATTTGATCTCTGGTGCCTCTGCCTTTTCTAAAACCTGCTTGAACATCTGGGAGTTCACGGTTCACATATTGCTGAAGCCTGGCTTGGAGAATTTTGAGCTTTACTTTACTAGCATGTGAGATGAGTGCAATTGTGTAGTAGTTTGAGCATTTTTTGGCATTGCCTTTCTTTGGGGTTGGAATGAAAACTGACTGTTTCCAGTCCTGTGGCCACTGCTGAGTTTTCCAAATTTGCTGGCATATTGAGTGCAGCACTTTCACAGCATCATCTTTCAAGATTTGAAATAGCTCAACTGGAATTCCATCACCTCTACTAGCTTTGTTCCTAGTGATGCTTTCTAAGGCCACTTGACTTCACATTCCAAGATGTCAGGTTCTAGGTCAGTGATCACATTATCATGACTATCTTGGTTGTGAAGATCTTTTTTGTACAGTTCTTCTGTGTATTCTTGCCACCTCTTCTTAATATCTTCTGCTTCTGTTAGGTCCATACCATTTCTGTCCTTTATCGAGCCCATCTTTGCATGAAATTTTCCCTTGGAATCTCTAATTTTCTTGAAGAGATCTCTTGTTTTTCCTATTCTGTTGTTTTCCTCTATTCCTTTGCATTGATCATTGAGGAAAGCTTTCTTATCTCTCCTTGCTATTCTTTGGAACTCTGCATTCAGATGCTTATATCTTTCCTTTTCTCCTTTGCTTTTCGCTTCTCTTCTTTTCACAGCTTAGACAGCCATTTTGCTTTTTTGCATTTCTTTTCCATGGGGATGGTCTTTGACTGTGTGGATCACAATAAACTGTGGAAAATTCTGAAAGAGATGGGAATATCAGACCACCTGACCTGCCTCTTGAGAAACCTGTATGCAGGTCAGGAAGCAACAGTCAGAACTGGACATGGAACAACAGACTGGTTCCAAATAGGAAAAGGAGTACGTCAAGGCTGTATATTGTCACCTTGCTTATTTAACTTATATGCAGAGTACATCATGAGGAACGCTGGGCTGGAAGAAGCACAAGCTGGAATCAAGATTGCTGGGAGAAATATCAATAACCTCAGATATGCAGATGACACTACCCTTATGGCAGAAAGTGAAGAGGAACTTAAAAGCCTCTTGATGAAAGTGAAAGAGGAGAGTGAAAAGGTTGGCTTGAAGCTCAACATTCAGAAAACAAAGATCATGGCATCTGGTCCCATCACTTCATGGGAAATAGATGGAAAAACAGTGGAAACAGTGTCAGACTTTATTTTTTTGGGTTCCAAAATCACTGCAGATGCTGATTGCAGCCATGAAATTAAAAGACGCTTACTCCTTGGAAGGAAAGTTATGACCAACTTTGATAGCATATTAAAAAGCAGAGACATTACTTTGCCAACCAAGGTCTGTCTAGTCAAGGCTATGGTTTTTCCCCTGGTCATGTATGGATGTGAGAGTTGGACTGTGAAGAAAGCTGATCGCCGAAGAATTGATGCTTTTGAACTGTGGTGTTGGAGAAGACTCTTGAGAGTCCCTTGGACTGCAAGGAGATCCAACCAGTCCATTCTAAAGGAGATCAATCCTGGGTGTTCATTGGAAAGACTGATGCTAAAGCGGAAAAGACTCTGATGCTGGGAAAGGTTGGGGGCAGGAGGAGAAGGGGACGACAGAGAATGAGATGGCTGGATGGCATCACCGACTCTGTGGACATGAGTTTGAGTGAGCTCCGGGAGTTGGTGATGGACAGGGAGGCCTGGCATGCTGTGATTCATGGGGTCGCGGAGAGTCGGACACGACTGAGCGACTGAACTGAACTGAACTGACTGATGGCACTTTGGTGAGGAGTGGGAAAGAAGGGAGAAAGTAGCTGTTAAAGAGCTAATGTATTCACACACCTCAAAATTCCAAAGTTACAAAAGGATATTCAGTAAAAACTATATCTCCTATTGGTGACACAGGGATTTTTAATTTTATTTATGTATTTATTTTTATTTTTGGCTGCGTGGGGTCTTTGTTGCTTTTGCACAGACTTTCTCTAGTTGCAGTGAGTGGGGGCTACGCTCTAGTTGTGGTGCACAGGCTTTTTTTTGCAGTGCTTCTCTTGTTGCAGATCAGAGGCTCTAGGTATATGGGCTTCAATAGTTGCAGCACTCGAGCTCAGTAGTTGTGGCATGCGGGCTTAGTTGCTCTGCGGCATGTGAAATCTTCCCAGACTAGGGATTGAACTGGTGTCCCCTGCACTGGCAGGCAGATTCCTATCCAGTGCGCCACCAGGGAAGTCCTGGTGACACAGGGCTTTTGTGGATGTAAATAATTATTCTATTTCTCGATCCAAGCAGTGATTACATGGGGATTCGCTTTGTAACAATTCAATATATTTTACACATATATTTTATGTACCTTTTCTAACTTATATTTCTCAGTTTTAAAAAGAGAAAATAAGGGAAAAAAATCTCAGAAGAGTGGAAGGAATTCTCCCATCTCTGTTTAGTAGCCACTTGGTTCCCTTCTCCAAAGGCAATCGACGTTAACAGGTTCTTTTGTATATTTCCAAAGGTATTGTATTGTATATATAAGCACATGTTTTGTTTTAAAACAGATTAACCGCTTTTTTCTTATTTTCTTTTTACTTGGACTCTGTGGGAGAGGGTGAGGGTGGGATGATTTGGGAGAATAGCATTGAAACATGTATATTATCATACTTGAATCGCCAGTCCAGGTTCGATGCATGATACAGGATGCCCAGGGCTGGTGCACTGGGATGAACCAGAGGGATGGGATGGGAGGGAGGTGGGAGGGGGGTTCAAGGTGGGGAATACATGTACACTCGGGGCAGATTCATGTCAATGTGTGGCAAAACCAATACAATAATGTGAAGTAATTAACCTCCAATTAAAATAAATAAATTAAAAAAAAAACTTTACCTCAAGAGATCATTCTATATTGGCACATAAAGAGTTCTTAATTCTGGTTTTAATAGCTATATAGAATTCCATTGTATGCATACACCATTATTTATTTAACAAGTGCCTGAGTAATGAACATTTAGGTCGTTTGCAGATTTGTTTGTTTTGTTTTTTCATTTCAAGCCTTGCTTCAAATGCTAATGTTCTGTATACATCATTTGACACAAACACAAGAAATGTGTATATCCAAAGCCTTTCTCTTCATGTTCCCTGGAATTTGTACCTACAAAATTGAGGAACTGTACACTCACCTAATTGGAGTTCAATTCAATACATCAAGTCAATTTGTGTCTCTTCCTGATTCCCTTTCCCCACTGGTAACCATTAGCGTTTTCTGTATCTGTGAATCTGGGGAATCTGTTTTAGTTTTGTTATATATACTTGTTTGTTTTATTTTTTAGATTTCACGTAGTACTTGTCTATGCATAAAATAATCAACAAGGATTATCAATAGCCATTAGTTGATAATAACTTTAAATGGAGGATAATCTATAAAAATACTAAATTACTATGTTGTATACCTGAAACTAATGTAACATTGTAAACCAAATAAACTTCCATTTAAAAAAATCAAGTCAGGAGATATTCACTGAGTACCTGCTCTGTGTCTGGCTCTGTGTTTTAAAATGTGTGGAGTAGAAATTAATAATGGGCATGAATCTGTCCTCCACTAGCCAACAATCTTGCTTTCATGCTGAAATCCTGGTATTCCCCCACATTTTTAAAGCTTTTATCTCTGCCCAAGTTAAACAATGTCTTCCCCTGAATCCTCCTGGAAGGGCCTGTGTATGGCTTTGAGAATTAGGAAAAGAGTATTCCTAGTGGGAAAAAGTCACAGCTGGGTATCTAGCAGGATCCCTAGGGGAGAGCACAGATGAATGAATTCTGCCCCAAAAGCATCCTCCATACTACTTCATACACCCAAATCTTCCTCTCTCACCTTAGCTCAAAAACATCTCTTCCATAAATACATCCTAAATCCCTTCAACTTGAAAGGAGTAGTTCCTGCTCTGTGACCTCTCATAACTTGATGTCTGTGTCCTTCAGAAGGTATGAATCATTTCTCCTTTAAGTGATACTTTCTTTGTTTACATGTCTTATTTTCTACACTTGGCCATTTGGGAACCAATACAGATTCATCTCCAATTCCTCACAGCTTCTGCAAGTTAAAAGAGGAGTAGGAAGAGAATCAATATGTACAGGTGGTAATTAGGACAGAATGGAGATAAATAAAAAGGCAGAAAGAAGAATATGTAGAACAAAGGGCACTGGCCAGAAGTCAGGAGGTTCAAGTTCACTTGGGTCTCAGCTTCTTCATCTGTCAGATGGAATCATTCTGGTTGGGTCATTTGAGGACCAAGAAAGACAGACAGTACAGCAGGCTACAAAAGTGTCTTCTACTAAAACAGCAAACATTTTGATGTCTGGCAACTGTTAACCATTAACATTTTAGCAAATCAAGGTCTAGAGAGGTGAAATGACTCGAAGTCACAGTCAATGGCGCAGTCTGAAGAGAGCAGAGGATAGTCATGCCAGGACCAGAAAGAGTTTATTCCTTTTTTGCCGGCATTGGGATTAGAAAATCTGAATTCCCTGATACCTGGATTTGTTATTTTGTGAAGCATCAAAGTCATATCAGGTCAGTAGAAGAAAATATGAAGGAAGGAATTTAATCTGTAGAGAGGTGAACCTCAAAAGAGGAAAAGAGTTTATGAAAAAAGAAATACAACTGGCCACTAAAAATGTAAGGGAAAAGTTAAGCATTTCAAGTAACTAAGGAAATACAAAATAATTCTAAAGATGCCATCTTCACTTACAAAATTGCAAAGATTTTTTTAAAAAAGAATGCTCACCGTTTGCAAGTGTGCTGGGAAACAGGCTCTCTCATAGATTGTTGAGGGTGGTATAAAGTGATCTAATTTTTGTTAGGGCAATTTAGAAGGATGTATATGGATGTAAGAGTTGGAAGGTGAAGAAAGCTGAGTGCCAAAAAATTGATGCTTTTGAACTGTGGTGTTGGAGAAGACTCTTGAGAGTCCCTTGGACTGCAAGGAGATCCAACCAGTCTGTCCTAAAGGAGATCAGTCCTGGGTGTTCATTGGAAGGACTGATGTTGAAGCTGAAACTCCAATACTTCGGCCACCTCATGCAAAGAGTTGACTCACTGGAAAAGACCCTAATGCTGGGAAGGATTGGGGGCAGGAGGAGAAGGGGATGACAGAGGATGAGATGGCTGGATGGCATCACCGACTCAATGGACCCCGGGAGTTGGCGATGGACAGGGAGGCCTGACATGCTGCGATTCATGGGGTCACAAAGAGTCAGACACGACTGAGCGACTGAACTGAACTGATTATTAATACAGGGCTTCCCTGATAGCTCAGTTGGTAAAGAATATACCTGCAATGAGAGAGACCTGGGTTCGATCCCTGGAGAAGGGAACGGCTACCCATTTCAGTATTCTGGCCTGCAGAATTCCATGGACTGTACAGTCCATGGGTCACAAAGAGTCGGACACGACTGAGAGACTTTCACTTTCATTATTAATACAAGTCTGATATTGGTTCATGCCCTTTAATCCAGAAACTCTCCCTTCTAGAAAATTATCTTAAGAATCACAAATATGCACAAGGCTATAAACTGCAGTGTGACATGTTTTACTGTTAAAATAAATTATGCTTTATCCATTCTGTGGAATATTATACAACAATGATTAAAGCTAACATTTATTGAATAGTGTACTATTGTAAGACACTGTGCTAAGTTATTTAAATACATTATTAATTTTTAATCATTAGAACAAGACTACAAGGGCAGTCATCCCCAGTTTTCAGATGAGGGCCCTGAAGCTCAGAGAGGTTAATTTCTCCCAGGCCACACTGCTAATCAGTTGAATAGAGTGGGTTTGACGCTAGGCCTATCTAATCTCAAAGCCCATGGCCTCAACCACAGGACTCTATAACCTTTGCAACCATTAGAAGTCATATGTTAGAGGAATAGTTAAAACATGGTATAAAATTATAACTATATAATTAATATATAAATAATATGATGACAATTTTATTTCCGAAGTGCAAGTATATATTTTTCACAGAAAAACTACTATAAGGATTCATATCTGTTAGTAATGGCTGGCTACCTCTGGATAGTAATATTATAGGTTATTTTTATTTTCAGTTATGATTTTCTGTATTTTCCATTTTTCTATAAAGAACAGGTATTGCTTGTATACGGAGAAGGCAATGGCAAGCCACTCCAGTACTATTGCCTAGAAAATCCCATGGATGGAGGAGCCTGGTAGGCTGCAGTCCGTGGGGTCGCTAAGGGTCGGACACGACTGAGCGACTTCACTTTCACTTTTCACTTTCCACTTTCACACATTGGAGAAGGAAATGGCAATCCACTCCAGTGTTCTTGCCTGGAGAATCCCAGGGACGGGGGAGCCTGGTGGGCTTCCGTCTATGGGGTCACACAGAGTCGGACACGACTGAAGTGACTTAGCAGCAGCAGTAGCATTGCTTGTATAATCAGCAAAAATTTTAAATTTTAATGTAAAAAGAGGTCTGAAAGCAAAACTTTTGTAGCCTTCATACTTAGAATATGTCCGTAGCAATACTTCATTTTTATCTGAGTGATTAATTTTTTTAATTAATTAATTTTTCCTTGGCTGCACTGGATCTTCATTGCTGAGTGTGGGCTTTCTCTAGTTGTTGTGGCAAGTGGAGACTAGTCTCTAATTTTGGTGCTTGGGATTCTCATTGTGGTAGCTCCTCTTGTTGTGGGTTTCCCAGGTTTTGCTAGTGGTAAAGAATCCACTTGCCAGTGCAAGAGATGCTAGAAACTTGAGTTCAATCCCTGAGTCTAGAAGATGCCCTGGAGTAGGAAACGGCACTTCACTCCAGAACTCTTGCCTGGAAAATTCCATGGGCAGAGGAGCCTGGTGGGCTATAGTCCATGGGGCCACAAAGAGTCGGATATGGCTGAGCACACAAACTTACTCTTGTTGTGGAACATGGGCTCTAGGGCACTCAAGCTTCAGTAGTTGCAGCACAGGGGCTCAGTAATTGTGGCTTGTGGGCTCTAGAGCACAGTCTCAGTAGTTGTGGCACACAGGCTTAGTTGCTCCATGGCACACAGAATCTTCCTGGATCAGGGATCGAACCCATGTCCCTTGCACTGGCAGACGGATTCTTAACCACTGGACCACCAGGGAAGTATTAGTGACTAATTCTTTTATATTGGTGTTAGATCAGAGAGAAGACATCTTTTCAATCATTCTTTGGGGTAATCTCTTTAGGGGTGAGGAATTATGTAGCTGTGTGATCTCTAGGGACTTTGATCACAATAAAATGTCCTTCAGACCATGAGTTCTTCCATTTGTGTGATCTGTAGTAGTCCCCAGTTTTTGGATGATGGACCCATGAGGAGAAGGGAAGGGTAACTTAGTTCAAGGAGTCCACAGATCTTTAAATGTATAAGTGTTTTTCTCACTCTGTAAGTACTAAAAGTACAGCTCCTTTGTAGGTGTGAGTGGGTGAAGTGAGATTTTTTTTTTTAATTTTAAGAAGGGGCCCTTATGTTGGGAACCACTGAAGTAGAAACTAAAAATGGTGGCTATTTAATCAGCAGTATCAGGAATCATCCCTTATATGTAGGATCTAAAAGGACATAATACAAATGAACTTATTTACAAAACAGAAACAGATTCACAGACTTCAAGAACAAACTTATGGTTGCCAGGGAAAAGGATGGGGGAAGGGATAGTTTGGGAGTTTGGACATGTACACACTGCTATATTTAAAATGAATAACCAACAAGGACCTACTGTGGAGCACAAGGAACTCTGCTCCAAGTTATGTGGCAGCCTGGATGGGAGGGGAGTTTGGGAGAGAATGGATACATGTATATGTATGGCTGAGTCCCTCTACTGTCCATCTGAAACTATCACAATATTGTTAATCAGCTATACTCCAATAAAAATTAAACAGTTTAAAAAAGAGAGATGTTCACTTCTTACCATTGGATCAAAGTTTGCACATCTTTGTCCAGCACTAAAAGATACCACTTATATCATCTGCAAGCATTGTCTTAGCCACCCATCCTAATCAGACGTGTGTACATTCACCAAACTGTCAGTTGGTTTGGTACATTTAACTTTTTCACTCTTGTCTTAGCTGTTGACTTCAAAAGCTGAACATGTCTCAATAATAGCTTATTACAGAACACTGACCTCACTCCCCTACCACACCAAATTTCCTTCTTCTGTTTTCCCCTCCTGTTGTTGGCAACATTATTCATCCAGCTTCCAAATTATAAGCCTTTAACTCCTTCACCTCTCTCACTTTTCATATCCAAGTGATCACCGAATCCAGTGTGTTTTACCTCTTCAGTGTATCTCAATGCCATGTTCTCTGCTCCCTCCTCCCTGCAACTGCCTGCCTGTTTTGACAGCTTCTAAATGGATTCTTCCTTTGAAGATTCACTCCACAAGGTAGACAGAGGGCTCCTACTAAAATGCAAATCTGGTTGTGTCACTCCCCTGCTGAAAATCTTCAGTACCTCTGTATTGTCTATAAGATAAAGCCTAGAATCCTCTGCTTATCATTCAAGCCATGACCCAATCTGGCTACAGCCTCATCTGGTACTCCCCGACAAGGCACCTACCTGTACTCTGATCTGCACCATACATTTGATTTTCTGCTGTTTGGAATGTTCCTTTTTTGTTTTATCTTCTCTGTCTAATGGCAATTCAATTTCTCTTTCATGACTCACCTCAAGAATATTTCCTCTAGGGAGACTTCTTGACATGACCAGGTAGGGCTCACTTCATCCATCCCTTCACTCCATCCCATAAAGACTTCTACCATCAATGCAGTAACACTTTATGGCTTGATTTTCCCCATGTCTGTTCTCTCTGTATGTGAACTCCTCACCGTGTCTTTTCATCTCCCAAACTCCAGCCATACTGAACTGACTGTTCTCTGAGCACGTTGTGCGTTTTTGGGTGACATCCACCTTTGCACAGGTGGCTCCCTCTTCTAGGAATGCACTTCTCCCTTTCTCCCCTTCTCTGCATAGGCAAATATCTACTCATCCTTCAAGACTCATTTCAAATGCAATCTGTCTGAAATCTCTGCATATGCTCAGATAGAGTTAATTATTCTGTATTCTTTGCTCCCCTAACCTTCTGGTGAAACCTCATTTATAAAATCTGCTGCATAAGTATTTTATTATCATTATCAGCTTACATGGGCTTCCCTGGTGGCTTAGTGGTAAACAATTTGCTGGCCAATGCAGGAGATACAGATTCAACCCCTGGGTCAAGAAGATCCCCTGGAGAAGGAAATGGTAAGCCACTTCAGTATTCTTACCTGGAGAATTCCGTGCACAGAGGATCCTGACATGCTGTAGTCCATGGGGTCGCAAAAGAGCCAGACATAACTTAATGACTAAACAACAATCAGCTTACACAACTGTCCCCCTCCATCTCCCACACCTTATCCCCATGCAATGAGATCTCAGACAGCATATCATCTTTTTGTCTCTAGCACAAAGCACAATAAAGAAACAATAGATACTTCCTTGATCAATTATTAACTCAAGTCTTTTATGGTGCTTGATGGCCTGGGAAAAACTATTGGATAGGTCAGTAAGCTTTGAATACTTATTGACATAACTGGTCAAGGCACCCCGGGGTAAGTGCTGCATTTACAAGCCTTTTCTATATTTTTGACTCTAAATCTGTCCTTGTTACTCTTCCAGGTGCTTATGCTCAACAATTGATGCACTGCCTGTCCTCACCCACCCCCATGAGCCTCGGTTCTGATGCAACCTATGGTCATGCAGGGATGCCCTTACACCCTCCCACGATGTCATAAGTGGCGGGCAGCTGACAACTTCCATCATAGCCACAGCCTCCAAAGCACCTGCCCCCAGCCTCAGGTAAGAGGTGCAGAGCAAAAGACAGAACCATGGAGAGAGGGTGGACGTAGGATCTGTGTGTGTTCTTGTGGGTATCCATGCTTCTTAAGGCTCAGGGGTAGTCTTCATACACATGAAACCCCTTGCACAGAACGAGGCCTCCTCTGGCCCATCCCTGTCTTTCATGAGGCCTTTTATGGGGCAAAGGAAGCATGTTGATCTGGACATGCCGAAGAGCCCACAATGGCTAAGTTGGCTGGTTTCTGGTTAAGCTTCCAGGGGAGGTCCCGGAAGAGTGTGCTCCTTCAGGGCATAGTCTAGGACAAGGCAGGACCTTCCTTTGCCTTGATGTCTCTGTGGTTTCCTCATATTCTGTACCTGCAGAATATTTCCTCTCCCCCCATTGGCTCTTCCTTCTTCCTCTCAAGTCCCTGGTCCTACTCACAGCTCCTGGGTTAACCCCACTAAGGATCTCCTGAACTTCCTACTGACCTGTCCTCTCTCTCTCCTCCCCTACAACTGGAGTGGTAGGGCTGAGTGTGCCAGCCTGTATGTGGTGCCAGGTAGGCAGAAGGTGTGTGAGAGGCAGTAATCCCAGAGGGCAACGCACTTTCCTGGCAATGAGGGAAGTCCAAGGGAAAGTTGACTAGACAAGGGAGATGTATAAGCATATTTTGGCTTGCCTTATAATGCTTAACCTTCCCAGGTGGCTCAGTGGTTAAAAGAAAAAAAAACAAAACCCACCTGCCAGTGCAGGAAACGCAAGAGACTCAGGTTTAATCCCTGGATGGGGAAGATCACCCGGAGAAGGAAATGGCTACCCACTCCAGTATTCTTGCCTAGAGAATTCCATGGACAGAAGAGCCTGGTGGGCTACAGTCCATGGGGTGGCAAAAAGTCAGACACGACTGAAGCCACTTAGTATACATAATGCTTTGGGGTTCAGAGGCTATGGGAGTGTGTGAAAGTACTATGTTTCTTAGGGTCTCACAGAGGGGCTGCGATGCCGGGTCACTATGGGTGGTGTGAACAGCCACTGAATGCATATGGTGGAGGAAGAAAGATGCCAAGGTGGCAGGGATGGAGATTGGAGGTACTGGGGAGCCCATGTGGGCAGAGAGTGAGAGAGAGTGAAGGTCCAGACAGTCATAAGGTCCAGGCCTCCCAAGCTGTTTTGACACATCTAACCAGAGAGAATTCACTGCCTGTAACATATTCTCAAAGCCAGTGTCAACTGAGAGTCCCCATGCAAACCTACCCCTTCCCCAGAGTGGGACTTTCAGAGGGTCGAGGGATTGAAAACCGTGGGTCCTTCCAGAAGGCTTGTCCTGCTCATTGCCCACTCCCTGCAAGCTTCACTACCTAGGCAGTGGGACATGAGGGCTTAATTTTGTGACAGAATGGTGAGATCAAGCCCTCTCTTCGGTTACCATTGAGTTTCTTCGCTTCTTTCTCTACAGCTCTTGACTTTGTCTTAAAGTTTCAAGAGATGAGGAGAAAGCCCCATAGGGAACAGGGAGACCAAACATCTTGGTCGCAAAAACAGAAGTAGAAGGCTATTGATAGGGAAAGAAATCAAGGATTAGTCATCATTTGCCTGAGGGCCTGGCTCTGCTAGAGGGGACTGTGATTCATAGGGGGAACTCCGAGGGGAGAACAGGGTGAGGGAGTCTATTAAGGGAGCCAACTTGGGGGGTAGCGTTTAGGAAACTAGGGCTTCCCTGGTGGATCAGATGGTAAAGAATCTGCCCTCAATGCAGGAGACCAGGGTTCGATCCCTGGGTCAGGAAGATCCCCTGGAGAAGAAAATGACAACCCACTTCAGTATTCTTGCCTGGAGAATTCCATAAACAGAGGAGCCTGGTGGACTACAGTCCATGGGGTCACAAAAGAGTCGGACACAACTGAGTGATTAACACTTTCACACTTTTCACACTTAGGAAACTAAGAAGGCTGGAGGGACTGAAAGGGTAGAGCCCAGTTCATCATGGGTGCTTCCATCAGAACCATGACAATTTTGTTGTGGCTAGATCACAAGAGGCTATTTCTAACTGTAGGGCCTTCCCAGCCCAGGGAACTCTGTGAGGATGGCTTGGGACCAACCAATTACCCCAGCATAAACCAAGCTGCGACCCGGAGCTAGAGCCGCTCCCTGCTCTTTGCCTGCCGTCCCCTGCCATTCTGCCATCCACCCCACATGGCCCCACCCTGGACCCCAAGAAAGGCTCAAGCAGCTGCTCTAACTATTCCTGTAGGTGGGCCTCAGCATGGAAACAATGTGGAACTGTGGAAAGCCCAGAAGACTCTGTGGGAGATAAATGAGGATGGGAACAGAACCCTTTTTGGTCGAAACGAAGTGTTTTCCCTCAGTGCTGGGGCGGGGGGGTTAGCTTGGGAATGTTAACCTTTCCCCAGGCAAGGCTTCTGGAAAAGGAGTGGCCACCTCCAGAAGGGCCCCTCAGGCCACTAGCCCAGGACAGCAGAGGCAGGGCACAGGAGGCTCCCTGCACCGAGCTCCTGGGTTCCATCTTGCCCTCCCCCACCCCGCGGAAGTCCAGGGCGCATGCCCATAGACCATATGTTTCCCCCTGGCCTTAGAGTGCAGGGGGAGGTCTGTGGAGACAAGGCTTTCTGTCCTGTCTTCCCAAAGGCAGGTCAGAGCCCCCCTACCCCGTTTTCACTGCTGGCTTGGGTCAGTCTTCTCCTGCCCACCATCCCACAGCTCTGTCCTCGCATACATCCCTCACTATCTCTGAGGATGCTTACATACTAAAGGACAAGGCTGATCCTCAAGCTCATTGTCCTGCCAGGCCTTGGTGAAACTGCTTACCAGAGGTTTGTCACCAAAGTGATCTGATCTTTTCCTCCACCTCAGGGTAGGGGAGAGGGAACTAGAGGCAGAGTGAGTTCTTTGTGTCTTCCAGGCAAAGGGAGCATAAATCAACAGAAGCTCCCCTCTGCACACCCCTCCTCAGCACCATGGAATGCCCAATCCCACTCTCACCATCCTTGCCAGCCTGGGAGGGCCCTCCTGGCCCCGGTGTGGCGGGCCCAGTTGGGAGCAAGCCGGAATTCCCCAGGGACAAAGCCCTGATTCACCGTCCCCAATCCTGACATAGCCGCCCCCTCTGGATTCCTGGGGGGTCAGTAAACAAACAGGGTGACAGATCCCGCCTCCTGGCCTGGCTCAGCTCTGCTCGCCCTCCCTTGGGGAGCCCTCTCAGAGCCTGTCTGGACTCTGCCTGCAGCTCACCAAGCGCTGGGTCTGTGTTCATTCGGAGGAGCACCATGGGGCTGCCCAGTCCTGCAAGCGGGTCCCCAGACGGCACAGGTAGGGTCCACTCACGGGAACGCAGAGCAACTGACTCTAGAGCTGTGCCCTGGAGCTTGGCTGTTCTCCCACTTCTCCTTCTGTATGGCTGTGAGCTGTGGGAGGTTTTTTTTTTTTTAAATCTTGAATATTCTTTATTCTATAGATTCATGTGTGCTGAGTCATTCAGTCATGTCCAACTCCTTTCAACCCATGGACTACAGCCCACCAGGCTCCTCTGTCCATGGGGATTCTCCAGGAAAGAATATTGGAGCAGGTTGCCATACCCTTCTTCAGGGGATCTTCCCAAGCCAGGGATCGAACCTGCGTCTCCTTTGTTTCCTGCACTGGGAGGCGGATTCTTTAGCACTAGTACCACCTGGGAAGCCCTCTCTTAGTGCAGGTTGGTTATGTTTAACTGCTGACTCCTATGATTATCACTCTTACTATCACAAATTCTGCCAGCACTACTGCCCAGATGAGATGCTGGAAGTACTTGTGTTAGGTTAGAACTGTTCAAAAATTGCCCAAACACTGGCAACCGTGGCATTCAAGGTAAGCTGTAGGCTCATAGTTCAGTGTTCGAGTTTACCCAGCCTTCTAGCAAAGAAAGCTGAAAGGCTGTCCCACAGATTCAGAGAGAGAGACAGAGAGAGAGAGCCATCTGTAGTAGATGTCCTACGTCCAAGGGGGCCTTGGTGCCCTTGGTGCAGGACTCGTATTTCCCGCCACAGTCAGGAGAATCCTAAAGAGCACTGCTCATCTTCAATGGGTTGAGATGGGCTAAGGCAGCATTTGGGGTCTTGATCTCCAAAGAACTCTGACAAGAGTCTACAGCTAAGAGGCTCCCATCACTTGTTCACCCTGTAGGGTATTATGGGGTTTGGGGGAATGGGGGTTGTGCCAAATAGCCCTTCAGGAGTTAGCTATCTCCCTCGCAGTTCAAGACATGCTCAGGCAGAAGCAGAAGGGAGTGAAGGACAGGAGAGTGTGGAGAGGAAATCTCAGCCTGGGGAAACCCACCTGCATGCCTGCCAGTCTACCTGCTCCCCTTCTGTGGAAGGAAAATGGCCCTGCTGGTGGCTGAGCCTCCTCTAGTCTCTCCTTCCCCCCAAACCGTACATCTTTCCCACACAGGACTCACCAGGCAAGTTGGGAAACCAATCTTCCCATTAAAACCACAGCTCAAAGTGCTTAACACGTGTGTTAAGCCCATGTGTGTGGGCTACAGTCCATGGGGTCACAAAGAGCTGGACATAACCGAGCACAGCACAGCACTAAGAGAGGACCTTGCCATGAACAGAACCAGAGTCCTTTCTCTCAACCACTCAAACACATCCTAGAACCAGCCCCTTTTCCCCTCCCCACCTCTCCCCTGCCCCGTTCACACTTGTCCCATGCTTGGCTTGGCACAGACGGGGGTGTGGCACACTCTGGGGATTATAGAGGTGTCTGTGTTTCTGTACAGGTTAGAGCTGCTACCACCACCCCTGCGCCTCCTCATGATGGTGCTGGGGTACCCTGCCTAAGTCCAAAGCTATTCAACGGGTCTGTTGGTGCTGCCAGGACCCTGGAACCACCAGCCATGAATCTGTGTTGGAATGAAATCAAAAAGAAGTCTCACAATCTCCGGTAAGGCCTGGAGCCTCGAAACAGGGGCTTTGGGGCATTGGTGGGGATGGTGTTGGGCTCCTCTCGCTCGTCACCCTCTTCTCAGCCTTCTTGTCAGCTTCATCCTCTGTTTTTCCTCCTTTTCATGCTCTGGTGCTGGGGGAAGAACCCTGGGTCAGAAGTCAGGAGACTTGGATTTGAGTCTCGGTCTTTTCCCTTTATTTTTATTTATTTTTTTAACACCCAAAACATTTTGGATTGGGTTATAGCCGATTAACAATGCTGTGGTAGTTTCAGGTAAATAACGAAGGGACTCAGCCACACATATGCATATATCCATTCTCCCCCAAACTCCCCTCCCATCCCGAGCCTCGGGATGTCAGCTGTGTCACCTTGGAAAATTGGTTTCAGTAATCCCTGAATGTTGGCTTCCACTTGTTTTGATTTTTTAACAACAACAAAGACAACAAAATGAGTAGAGGAATAACGCTTGTTCTATTTCCCGGTGTTGCTATGAGGACTCAAATAAGAGATGAAAACGCTTTCTGCACTTAAAAGCGCTGTTGTCTAAATGGAGGATTTGATTACTGCCCGCCTTCCTCTCATAACTGCCTTCTATCTTAGTAGCTCTCATCTGCTTTTTCTCATCTTTTTAAAAAAATTATTTATTTATTTTAATTGCAGGATAATTGTAGTGGTTGTTAGCCCTCTCTTCCCATCCACTGCTTATCCCCCACCCATGCCTCCCGAAACGAAGAGCAAATCAGTAGGAGCCTGAAGGCAATTTCTAACTCAGTTGTCCCTCTTTCCTCTACCCTTATCTATAACTCCCCTCCCACTGCCCCTCCCCAAACACACACTTTTCCTCTCTACTCTCTCAAAGACCAAACTCCTGGCTTCTGGTGGGTTCTGGTGGAGATGAGGAGTGTACAGAAGTTGAAGGAATGCAGGCTCTGAAATCAGACAACCCTGAGTTCAAATCCAGTGACTTTACTGTGTGACCTTGGGAAAATTACTTAACTTCTCTGATCAATACCAGTGGCTACCTCTCAAGGTTGCTCTGAGAATTAGTGGAAGCAAAAATTTATGTCAAAGCCTTGGCCGAAGAAGTAGGGACAGAATAAACAGTTACCAGTCATCTAAGGGGAATGGGTTCAATGTCTGCACACAGCCTGGACTGGCCTCTGGCTTCCTACCACTTGGACTTCAGTTCACAGCTCATTTGTGGGGAGAGGGGAAGGCAGACAGAGATGATTATGCTGCACATGTTTTCCTCCTTCTGTATGTCAAGCTTCTAGCCTATGTTGCCCTCATCTTTTGGGACCCCTGGGCTGCTTGTATTTGTATGCAAGCTCACACACATGCGTGCCCACACTCAGCCACCTGGCACACCCTTTCCACCCACTGCTCCTCCTCAGAAGGCAGCCTCTGAGAAGCCTCTGAGGATGAACAGTTTGGCATGACTTGAGTTCCTCCAGGACAAGAGGGCAACAAGACAGCTATCTCCATTAACGCCCTTGCTTACTTCGCTACCCTTCGCAGCCTGATTCTGGGTGCACAGTTGAATGAACTGAAGTCCACCAAATGTTTTGGTACTGCGCTCTATGGGGAGGTGTCTTGGGAGGCTCTGGGGGTGAGTCAGAGGCTGGGTTCTGGGCCTTCTCCCACTTCGACCAGAGCAGCACCTCTTTCATCTGTTTACATAGTAAGATTCCACTTACATATCTGCTGGGGAAAAATGTTTTGCCACTTAACAAGAGGATTGAAAATCACTGGTCTTACCATTGTGTGCAGTGCCCGGCTAGAGGCCTTCTCAGACCACAGTGGAAAGCTTCAGCTCCCTCTCCAAGAGATAATTGACTGGCTCAGCCAAAAGGATGAGGAATTGTCAGCTCAGCTGCCCCTACAAGGGGATGTGGTCCTGGTGCAACAGGAGAAGGAGACACACGCGGTAGGTTAGAGTTACAGAGGCTGTGGTATGTAGTCTTTCGGTTGGGAAGGGATGTCTTCTGCAACACCCTGACAGATGGATGCTCAGTCTCTGCTTAGATGCTTAAAGTCACTGGAAGCTGTATGCAGTCCTACTGGTCTGTGGATGGCACTTCAGAGAATAAGTCAAATCTCCCCCCTCTATACATCCCATCCAATATTGGCCTCCCTTAAAATGCTTCCCTGATTTTTAACGAGGACATGGGAAATGAACATAAAACAATATTCAGTGGAAAAAACACAAGATACAAAATTGTTTATAGGTAGATCTCAATTGTATAAAAATCAATATAGATGTGTATGTGTATATACACACATAAGAAGGAACTCTATCAAAATCTTCACAATGGGTAACTCCAGGTGATGAAATTCTTTTTAATTTTCTTCTTTTCATCCTTTTCTGAAATTTCTAAGATTTCTGTGACAAATCTTCCCTCTAGAATCAGAAAATAACAACAAATGTTTCTTAAAATGAACACAGATGCACTGGAAGAAATGATCATTATGTGATGTGATGTGCCAGAGGTGTTAGCTCACACTACAAAGGCAATCATATTATACAAATGTTATCAAATCAGTATATTGTGCTAAATCAAATCAGTACATTGTGTTAAACTTATATAATGTTATAGGTCAATTATAGCACAACTTAAAAGATGAGTACAATACAGCAAGAAAATAAACAAACTATAAACGTGTGCCACAGTATGGCTAAATTTTAAAGACAATATGTTGAGTAAAAAAAAGAGTTAAATACAAAAAACAGTACATACAGTGTGGTTCCATGTATATAACGTTTAAAAATTGGCAAAACTAATCAGTGGTGGTACAAGTCAGGATAGTTGTTACCTTGGGGGAGGGGAGGAGGAGAGAGTGACTGAAAGAGGTCATGACAGGGCCTTCTGGGATGCTGGTGGAGTTCTGTTTCTTCACCTCAGTACTGGTTACAGATATGAAATCACTTTACAAAAATTCATCAAGCTGTGATGAAAAGTACACTTTTGATTTGCGTACTCGTGTATATTTCAACAAAAGTTTAATTAAGCTTTTCATATAAATCTAGCCCATCCTGGTTTTGATTTCTTAAAGCCCCTTTCAGAGGACTTTCTGAGTCTTCCAGAGAACCAAGATTCCTAGCCCCAAGTCCCCATATTTCTCTCTACCTTATGGCATAGACAGATCCATTTCAGAGTAAATAGACCTTCCAGTATCAAAATTATCCTTTTGCCTATAGAGAAGACTGCTCCTCTTTTAGTCTGAATAGCCCAAAGGTACAGGATATCAGATTGCACTGAGGAGAAGAAAGATTGTCAATTGCAGGATGGAATTCAAAGCAACTGAAAGACTTTCCTTCCCCATTGACCATGTTGCTAAACTTCACAGGCCTTTATGGAAGATGTCAAGTCTCGAGGGCCCTATATTTACTCTGTGCTGGAGTCAGCTCAGGCCTTCCTGTCCCAGCACCCATTTGATGAATTAGAGGAGCCTCGTTCTGAGAGCAAAGGTGGGTGGTCTTCCTCTCTTTCATCTTCTTCTTGAGCTATGAACCATTAAACACCTTTATGTCCATCCCAAACTCATTTTCTCAGCTGTTACCTAGGAGGATAATTTATTCCTAGGAGTCCAGAATTGGGGACGAACAAGATTCATACTCTAAGAAAAAGCAAAGAGAAGACCTTGGAGCAGGGGAGATGAGCGTTTGGCCCAAAGCTATACGTGGCTCTCTGGAGCATCGTGTGTGACCATCTAAGAAGGCATGATAAAGAAATAAAAAAGACTCAAATGCATTAAACAAACTCAGTAAATAAAAGTAGTAGTGTGTTCTTTTAAAACATACTGCTTTATTCCAGTATAGAGAGGCATGTGACACTGCTCCAATCAACTAGCAAATAAAAATCCTTTCAAAAAATCTTTAAAAATTAGGTGATGGTACTTCAGAAGAAAACTGATTGTGGCTCTTTAATTCTGACCCTGGTGATTTCTGGTCTCTTTCTCTGATGGAGTGGGTCACTGTAGGTCTAAGTTTAAATAAGGCAGCAGGGTGGGATCCATGGTGTTTAGCTCCAAGTGATGGCCCAGCAAGCCCTCTTCTTCAGAAAGAAGCTTTGACACTCTGAGACTGGCTATGAATGTCCTGACAGGACCCTTCGTTAATGGAGCCCTTTGTCGATGCTGTTGACCCTCTCAGTTTACCTCAAGCCCCTCCTACTGAGTACTAACCAGTACTCAATTTACCACCCAGTGGACCTCAGATAGAACAAGCTCAAGAGAGCAGGGAAATTCCAATTAGCCTGGAGTTTGGGGGCTCTAAATCTACTTTTGAGGGGAGGTCTGAGGGAGGAGAAGGAAATGGCAACCCACTCCAGTGTTCTTGCCTGGAGAATCCCAGGGATGGGGGATCCTGGTGGGCTGCCGTCTATGGGGTCGCACAGAGTTGGACATGACTGAAGCGACTTAGCAGCAGCAGCAACTTAGCAGTAGCAGCTGAAGGAGGAGAAGGAAAATTACAATTTAGGAGCCTAGGTGGAAAGTCTGGGAAAGTTATACTAACCTCTCCTCTGCTGCACCTTCATAAAATGCCTCCCTTCTTTGGAAGGAACTGCACAACAGACACTGGGCTTCCCGCATGGCGCTAGTGGTGAAGAACTCACCTGCCAATGTAGGAGACGTAAGAGATACAGGTTTGATCCCTGAGTCGGGAAGATCCCCTGGAGGAAGAAATGGCAACCCACTCCAGTATTCTTGCCTGGAGAATCCCATGGACAGAGGAGCCTGATGGGCTGCAGTCCATGGGGTCACACAGAGTTGGACATGACTGAGCAACTGAGCACACACACACAACAGGCACTAATGCAAAATCACATTCCAAGGTCATGTGAATAGAACTCTGGGTGATTGGCCTTACTATGCCTCTTAAATATTTAACTTGCTCTTTACCTTGCCCATTTCTTAAGAATATGAGGAAATCCTCATGATACTATAGGTGGAAAACACCAATATGGTCTCCTGACTGTAGTGGTGGATCCATGAGCCTACACATGTGATAAAATCACATAGAACAAGACACACACACATACACAAGTGAGTAAAAGTAAAATTGGGGAATTCTGAAAATAATTTCTGGATTGTGTCAATGTCAATATCCTGATTGTTATACTATAATTTTGCAAGATGTTACTATTTAGGGAAACTAGCTAAAGGGTACATGAGATCTCTACTATTTCTCACAATTGTATGTGAATCTACTATGAACTCAAAATTAAAGTTTTAATTTAAAAAAATCCGCATTTATAAAAGGAGCTCAGCCATAAAAATTATGTATTTGTGTGTGTATCAAAACACACACAGCACACACCTGTTTACAAAAGGCTGTCTTTGTCTTTCCATGGGCTACCCTTGCCTGGCTGGCCTGACCTGACTTCATGACTGCCCTTGCAGATACCTCTCCTAGACAGCGGATCCAGAATCTTAGCCGCTTTGTGTGGAAGCAGGCAACAGTGGCCAGTGAACTCTGGGAGAAGTTGACAGCCCGCTGCGTGGACCAGCACCGCCACATTGAGCGCACTCTGGAGCAGCTGTTGGAGATCCAAGGGGCAATGGAGGAATTAAGTGCAACTCTGACCCAGGCCGAGGGAGTCCGAGCCACTTGGGAGCCCATTGGGGATCTCTTCATTGATTCACTTCCTGAGCATATCCAGGCTCTTAAGGTATGCAGGCCCTCTCCCCTGGCTACAGCCTACCCGGAGACCAGATACTCCACCCAGACCCTGACAGTGTTCCTAATGCTGAGGCTCCATTGTTGTCCTGGACTTCAACAGAGTCTCTCCCAGTTTCTCTGCTGGATTTGGGGGCTGGTTTAGCTGAGGGCTTCCCTAGTTGGGGAAGGGCTTCCCTGGTGACTCAGATGGTAAAGAATCCCCCTGCAATGCAGGAGACCTAGGTTCTATCCCTGGGTTGGGAAGATCCCCTGGAGAAGGGCATGGCACCCCACTCCAGTATCCTTGCCTGAAGAATCACATGGACAGGGGAGCCTGGCAGGTTGCAGTCCTTGCTGTCACAAAGAGTCAGACATGACTGAGTGACTAACACACTTAGCTGAGGTCTCCTCTGTCCTACTGTCTTCTCTTTCCCTGGTGTTTTCTGAGAGAAGAAAAGGAAATAAGGACAATGCCCACCCCCACCCCCCATACACACACATCTTAGTCTGGTTGCCCTAATATGCAAGCATGGAAGCTGTGCTACTGAAACAAAATCTCTGGGTAAAGAGGAAGGAGTTGGTATGAATGACTAATGGTTCCTCTTTCCTACTATCTACCTGCTGTGGGACTTGGATCCTGGTTCCATAGCTATTCAAGGAAGAATTCTCCCCCATGAAAGATGGAGTGAAGTTAGTAAATGATCTGGCCCATCAACTTGCCATTTCTGATGTGCACTTGTCAATGGAGAATTCCCGGGCTTTGGAGCAAATCAACACCCGGTGGAAACAGCTACAGGTAAAGGAGAAGCCTAAAGTGAGCTATGGGAGAAAGATTCAGTATAACTAGGCTTGGTGATGGGGGGACTTCTCCAGGCCTTCAGGAAGTAAAGGGGCATTGAAATGGGATCTATGTGGGGAAAGAGTTGTATAGAATTTGGGGCCAGGAAACAAGCTTCTCAACCTCTAAACTGCAGGAAGTAATTAAAATAGTCTGAGAGGGGCCTGTCTGCATTTGAGCACTCAGAGTAGACAGGGGCAGGTGAAGAGTGACTGTGGCCTGGAGCTAGAGATGCACTTCTCTGACCTCTGGGAGTGACATGGGGGAACTAGGATTTGGGTTATGGTGAGAGGATCTGGAACTGGAGAAGAGGCAGACTTGGAGGGAATTCACAAAGATGGCTGGAGGCACCAGGAAATCCCACCCTGGATATGTAGAATGAGGCCACTGACTTCCTGCATATTCTTTCTATAGGTGTCAGTTGGCGAGAGGCTTAAGCAGCTTCAGGATGCTCACCGGGACTTTGGGCCTGGGTCACAACACTTCCTCTCCTGTACGTGAGACAAGCTGTACTTCACTTTGCAGAACCTCAGCCACTTTCCAAGAGAATCTGCTGTTGTCGGCTGGGGGCCTGGTGGGAGCCCAGTGTGCCTTGGCATCTAAGAAGCAGTAGAATAAAGCAGTGTAGGATAGTGGTTAAAAGGACAGGCTCTTGAGTCAGAGAGACCTGGATCTGAGGCAGAGCTCCTCAACTTCATAGCTGTGCAAGCTTGAAAAACATAGCTTAACCTTTATGACCCTCAATTTTCCCATATATAAAAAGAGGGAAAAATATGACCTAGCTCATAGAGTTATGGGAATTAAATTACTTTATTGTTCCAAAAATATTTATTGATGGCCTACCGTGGGCCAGGTACCATTCTAGGCACTGGGGCTGCATCAGTGAACAAAACAGAAATTCTTGGACTTGGAGAGGTTACATTCTGCTAGAAGAAGCCAAACCATAAACAAATAAGTGTGTGTGTGTGTGTATGTATGTGTAAAATGTCAATTGGTGACAAGTGTTCCAGAGAAAAGTAAAGCAGAGAAGGTATGAGTTAGGGAGTGCTGGACTTAATGGAGGAGGCATTGCAATTTTGAATAGGGTGGTTGGGAATGTTGTCACTGAAATCATGGCAACTGAGTAGAAACCTCAAAGAGGTGAGGGAATGAGCCATGTGGATATCTGAGGGAAGAGCAGACTGGGCAGAGGAAACAATAACTTCCAGGACCTTAAGGCAAGGGCATACCTGAGGAACAGTAAGGAGACCAGTATAGAAGTGAGTGAAGATGCTGAGACAGTTCCTTGTTACGTGATACTGCTAAAAGATTTAATTAAGTTATTAAAAAGGACACTCTAGGTTAGTTTCTAAGGCTTATCTCAGTAACCAATCTTCAGATAAAGGTCGGATGCTCCATAATGTACAACCAGGAGATTAACACCAGACTATAATCATTTAACGAATGAAGTCAGGTGACTTGGGGTATACCAGGCTTTATCTAATGAAAGTTCTTGACATAATTCTTATTTTACTAATAACTGCTAGCTATGGCTATATTATTTTCTATGTCACTTGTTTCACTGAGCCTGTGATATAATGCTGAACTGACAGTTCCATATGAGATCAATAATTGTAATAATGTGACTCTGGGTATGGGAAAAAGCAACAAGAAGAAATATTTTCCTGGACCAGGAGGCTAGTAAGACAGTGGTCCAGAGACTTTTGCTACTTGCAAGGCCTGGTCCAATTTTAGCACACTGAGTGGCCCATCACTTCCCTAGACCTGGGAATGAGCCTTCCCAGCAACGCGGGACACAATGGCCATGAAATGGTGTCACATGGTCAGATATGTGGCTATGAAGGGACCCTGATGACTGGAAGTTGGTACTTGCCAGCTGCCTCTACAAAGATTACGTCATGACCATTGCAAGCTGCTGACCTTCAACACCCCTTGAAAGAAGTTCAGGGTGAAAATCAGGAATGAGGCACTCTGTGCTCTGAAAAAAAAAAAAAAACTGGCAGAACAGGCCTTCAGATAGTTAGATCTTTTCAGAAAAAGGTTTTATGAGTTCCAATTCTTGCATCTTCTCATACCTAGAAAAACACTGATGTCATTAATGGTGAAATGGAGTAGCTATGGTTCAGACATCCTGGGAAATAACTATTTCCCAGATATCCTGAAAAATGATATTATGAGTGTGATTTCAGTTTAGACGCTGTGACCTAATGTAGAACTTAATGCTCCTGTAATGCATTTTTGCTTCTGTACTTTGCTTGCTGCTCGTAAAACCAAAGTTACTCCATTTTAAGATAAGGTTGTTTATAAGTAAAGATTCCTAAAATTGTTTTTGAAAAAAAAAAAAAAAGAAAAGTCTTAAGGGTGGCATCTATGCGCCCCAGAAAGTAAACCTGAAAAAAAAAAAAAAGTGAGTCAAGAGGAGAGAGAGCAAGAGATCAGAATAGGAGCAGGAAGCCAAAGCATGGAGGGCTTGGAGGGCTATGGTAAGAATTAGGATTTTATTCTGAGTAGAATGAAGAACCCTTGCAAGGGGTTGAGGAGAGGGATGACATGATCCAAATTCTGTTTCAACAGAGTGTTGGGGGGCAAGAAGGAGGAGGGAGACCTGTCAGGGTACATATTGTGATAATCTAAATGAGGGACGATGGTGACCCAATCAGAGTGGAGATGGTGGAAATGTAACTAGATATGAAAATTAGATATGCACACAGAGCAGAGTATCTGGCACATAGTAGGAACTCAATAAATGTTAATGGCAATTCGAACTACTGAATTATAATGACTGGCATGCAGCTATACCTGCAGGCTCTTGTACCAGGGAAACTGCAAGGAAGAGATTGACCAGATGACTGAGCCTCTCCTGGAACATCTGGAAGTTAAAGACATGGAACAGAGAGAAGCATCATTTTCCAGAGTTTCTCACCATAGATGAGTGGGCAGTCCTGTTCCCCGTTGTCCCACAGGACTGAGAAGCTGGGCCTTCTGGGGGAAGGGCTTTGAGTCCCATGAGGAAAGTAAGGTCACTTCGTATCGACAGTAGTACACCAGCTGCTTGCAGCTGAATGGACAAAATGACAGCCTGCTCAGGGGGAAGATTGTCAGGGTGGCCAAGGCCACCTGTTCATGCCCTTGTCGTGTCTCTGGCACATGAGGGTATCAGTGACAACCTCTTCTCCGTCCCTCACCCTAACATCAGGGAGAGAAGTGTCTTCATTAGAAGTGTTTGCCCCATGCTCAGGTCCTGTTAAGAGCGGACAATGAGACTCAGGCATCCCCTTTTGGGCTTAGTTATTCCTTTGGGAGGATAGTACAGGGGAGTAATCAGGGGCCTGAAGAACATTAGTGGCCAGCTTCTTTTTCTTTCTCTTCTCCCTCACCAGCCTCTGTTCAGGTTCCCTGGGAAAGAGCAATTTCACCCAATAAAGTTCCCTACTACATCAAGTGAGTAACCATCTGAATCAGAAACAGGTCAATCACCTGCCCACCCTCTCCCTCCCGTATCTTTTTTTCTACCTATCCCTTTCACCCCTATCTGTTGGGATTCCTCCATCCAATCCAGTTTTTCCTCTTACTCATCTCAAGAGCTCAATATCCTACCTGGGTAAAGGTGAACCCTTGTGCTTAGGGATCTTCAGGGTTCACCCGCAGATCCTGCTACTCCTTGTATCCAACCTGTCACTGAGGGATGTGAGCATGTTTGTCTGTGAGGTGGGGGGTGATATGGACCCTGGTGCTATTGATGCTTTTATTTGTAGCCACCAGGCTCAAACCACATGCTGGGACCATCCCAAGATGACCGAGTTATACCAAACTCTAGGTAAGAATTCAAGGTTCCTGTATAGGGTGGAGATCTATACAGTTGCCTTTGTCCTATAAGAACACAAGGGAATAGTATTCCACTGTGTGTGTGTATACCATGTCCTCTTTATTCGTTCATCTGCTGATAGACAGGTTGTTTTCATGTCTTGGCTATTGTAAATAGTGCTGTGATGGTTATAGGAGTACATATATCTTTTTGAATTAGTGTTTTTATATTCTTTAAGTAAATACCCAGGAGCGGGGATAGCTGGATCATACATACACACACACATACACATGGTAGAACACAATCATAAAAATGGATGAAATCTTGCCACTTGTGACAACATGGATAGACTTTCAGGATATTATGCTGAGTGACATAAATCAGATAGAAAAAGACAAATACCATATTATTCTATTCATATGTGAATATAAAAAAAATAAATGAACAAACTAAACAAATACACATAGATACCAAAAAACAGAGTAGTGGTTACCTGAAAAGAAGGGGTAGGGGAAAGGCAAAATAGGTAAGGGAATTGACTGAACAGTGACTGCTGCTGCTGCTAAGTCACTTCAGTCGTGTCCGACTCTGTGTGACCCCATAGATGGAAGCCCACCAGGCTCCCCCGTCCCTGGGATTCTCCAGGCAAGAACACTGGAGTGGGTTGTCATTTCCTTCTCCAATGTGTGAAAGTGAAAAGTGAAAGTGAAGTCGCTCAGTCATGTCCGACCCATAGCGACCCCAGGACTGCAGCCTACCAGGCTCCTCCATCCATGGGATTTTCTAGGCAAGAATACTGGAGTGGCTTGCCATTGCCTTCTCTGGAACGGTGACAGGTGGAAATAAAATATTGTGTACATGAAACTTCTATGATATTATAAACCAATGTTGTCTCAATAAAAATAAAAAGAAAGAACACAAGGGAATCCCATCCAACAAGCAGATGAGGGTGGAAGTGATTCCTTGTCTTTTTTCCAGTAGCTTCCTTCCTTTCCTCTCTGCACCTCCCTCAACAGGAAGCTCTGTTCTCCCCCTGAACAATTTTATCATCACATCAGGGAATTATGCTTATAGATATATGCTGGATCTGCTTTGAAAGACATTATCAAGGCTATGATGAATGTGACTCTCATATGCCTTGTCTTTCACTGCTAAGAGAGACTCACTATTATGTTGTAGATTTTACCCATGTTGATGCATGTGACTATAGTTCATTCATTTTCACTGCCGTGGAGTGTTTCATTGTATATACCACAGATTCCTCATCCATCCTACTGTTAATGGACATTTGGGTCATTTCTACTTTGGAGCTAACAAAAACAGTGCTGCTTGGGAAAACAAAAACTGTGAAAATCACTGCTCTAGAATATATACAGCTGGCTGGGTTGTAGGATACATGAATGTTCAGTTTTACTAGGTAATACCAAGTTGTTTTCCAATATGATTGTGTCAGTTTACACTTCCACTAGCAATTCTCATTCATCCACATCTTTACTGACACTTGCTACTGTCAGACTTTTATTTTTTGTCAATTTGACAGGTGTAACATGATATATTGTTGTGGTTTTAATTTGCATTTCCTTGATCTGAAGGGATCTCTTTCCATTCTTTGCAGCTGATTTGAACAACATTAAGTTCTCAGCTTACCGCACTGCCATGAAGCTACGCAGAGTCCAGAAGGCACTGCGCTGTAAGTCTCCCATCAACTTCCCTTATGGCCTTCATCCTTCCTCATCCATTGGCTGTTTCCCACTCCCATCCCACCTTGGCCAAGGTTGTTGGTCAGCTTTGTGGGGACTCTTCAAAGGCTGGGATATGCTGGCTGTGGACACCTGATCTTTCCAGGGCCCTTCTATTTTCTCCTACCTCCAGACTCGTTTCCAAATTAACCCACAGCTCTCCTATTCCTTGTCCCTTCTCCCATGCCCAACACAGACAATCAAGCTAGTGTTTTATGGCAAGAAGTATCCAGCAAATGGTTTGGAGCCATTGAAGGCTTGTGTTCTTTCACCATCTTGGGGTTATTGGATGTAGCAGCAGAACGCTTGAAGCAAATGCCAATGGTTAGGGTACAACATGGCTGCACATATAATGTGCTTTCTGTCTCCTCTCTGAGACACTGTCTATCCAATCTTCCTGGACCAAGTGTATCTGGCTAGGCTGATACCAGCATTGGGGGTAATTAAAAAATCCTCCTGAGGTATGTCACATTCACACAGCTATACATGAGCCTTCATAACCAGTGTCTAGGTTTTCAGAACAAGGTTCATGGGCCCACCTATTTGCAGTTGAAATGCATGTAAGGACAGAGAAACTGAAAAGCTGGTATGGTATTTGATCCCTGGGAGTTTACCCAAATCCCACCATCTTCCTGAAACTGATGTCAATGATCATTTGGGTATAGAAACATTTGGGGTTAATTTAGGGGGTCTTCTGCTGCTTTCTTCCTACTTGGGTTGTGTGTCTTGGTAAAGGGCAAGCTTATTTCATACTTACAAATGGTTAGTCTGGAGATGGAGTCAGATTTGATGATGCTGGTGGCCGTGGCTCCCTATCTAGTCCCTGGGCTTCTACTTTTGGCTTTACTTTCCCTTTCTCTCCTTTCCTCCCCAGTGGACCTGGTAACTTTAACCACAGCCCTGGAGATCTTCAATGAGCATGATCTGCAGGCCAGTGAGCATGTGATGGACGTGGTGGAGGTCATTCACTGCCTGACTGCCTTATATGAACGGCTGGAGGAGGAAAGAGGCATCCTGGTCAATGTGCCACTCTGTGTGGACATGAGTCTCAACTGGCTCCTCAATGTTTTTGATAGGTAAGGGCTTGCTGCCCTGGCAGCCTCCAGGATGAAGTTCCAGTGGGATATCTGGAGTGGACACAGTGGGAACGGTTTGCTCCCCTGGTGGATCTTGACTCAGCTCAGCTTGGGGTATGGGTGGCACCAAGCCCTGCTGGGATCCACCCCGTGAGGGAAATGACTGCCAAAATGTTAACCCTTTACAGATATTCAAGTTCTCAGTCTCTTCTTTTAAACCTAGCGGTCGCAGTGGAAAGATGCGGGCATTGTCCTTTAAGACTGGCATTGCCTGCCTGTGTGGCACGGAAGTGAAGGAAAAACTGCAGTGTGAGTACAACTCCAAAGTTCGGAAGAGGAGCTGGGTGGAGGGAGGGTTGTGGTGGCAGAAAGAAAGGTGCAAGATAAGCAGAAGTTCAGTCTTATGACTCAGCACAGGGCTACTCAGGCTACATTGTAATGCTTCCTGGTACAGGCTATTGCAAAGAATCTACAACAGCCAAAGGCCAAGATGGGTCTAAGGCCTGTTATCATTCCTACTGTCACTCCAAGGACATTGCTTCCTTCTGATCTGGTGTAATTACTTTATAGGGATCTGAGTTGGGATCCTGGGATACCCAGGACCTGGACTTTCTAGTTCCATTTCCCGGTGGACCATGAGGCTTAGCCCTCTCCTAATCTGATGCTCAAACTATGTCACATTTTCTGCTGGAGACTTTCCATGGGATAACATGGGCAGTATGCAATAATCCCATTATCTGGGAGGTGGACAGCATGTAATTCTGTCAGATTAAACCTCTCTGGTGTACAGTATCTTTGCTTTCCTTCCATCCTCCATCATTTGTACAGCATTTTGCATTTTTCTGCAGCAGCATCATTAGTTGTCAGGTATTTAATGTTCACTGACCACTGTGCTAAATGTGGTGAGTATGAGATCCAATTAGATGTGTTCCCTGTCTCAAGTGGTTTATAGTCCAGGTGAGGAGACAGAGTACAGAGAAAGCACTTCTTAGAGTGCTAATTAGAATAACCTGAATGGGAAAGGATATGTGCTATCTTAGATCACAGAAGAGTGAGGACAGCAATCTAGGAAAGCTTTACAGGGAAGAAGACTTTTCAAAGTACATTCATAGCTATGATATAATTGATTTCTCCCAACATTCCTTTCAGATGGGATGGACAGTGATGATGTAGTCTTAATTTATAAGTAATGAAACTTCAGCACAGAGAGATTCATGACCTACCCAGGGTTTCCCAAGCTAGTTAGTAATGGGTCAAGAACTAAACCCCAGGCCCTCTGCCTTCTAGTTTTGTTTGTTTTCTGGGCCTTAGGTGAGGCATGAAGCAGAGAGACAAGAAACTCTAGAGGAGGTTTTTTAAAGTTGGGTTGGAATAAGGGAGTTCCCACAAGGGCAGTGTTCAAATATAAGTCCCATCGGCTGTTCCACAGTCATTTCGAGTGAATTCTTAGATGACCAAATGGGTTGAATTATGTCTTCTTTATAGATTATTTGTGCAATGTTCCTTTTCATTTGTGTGGATAATTGAGAGACTGCTGCAGTGTGAGACTACATAGGCTACACGAACAGGACGGGTCGGGCAGACCGACTCTGATTCATATTCAGGCACCTTTGAGCCCCCAACCCCTTGATCTTGCTTCTTGAGACGCTGTTTTCCCAGCAGTGTATTTGTGTCTGGCATTGCTCTCACACAGAGCTCACTCTCTCTTTACCCTTCCCTCCTCCTCTCTGTGTTCAGAGAGAAAAAGGTGAGACAGACACAAAGAGGGAGAGCATTGGAATGTTCTTAGAGGGCTTCTAGAAGGTCAGGGACCTTTAGGTATTCCAGTTTCAAGCCATTAGCTAAGTTAGTGCACTCTTACCCTCTCTTCTTTTTCTCCTCTCTCTCCTCACACCATTCCCTGGCCATTTCTGTTGTGGGCTTGGCCATGACTTATGGTGGGGCCAGCAGACCTCTTCAGCCAAGTGGCCAACTCAGGCAGCCAGTGTGACCAACGCCATCTTGGTGTCCTGCTTCATGAGGCCATTCAGGTGCCCCGTCAGCTGGGGGAAGTGGCAGCCTTTGGTGGCAGCAACGTGGAGCCCAGTGTCCGTAGTTGCTTCCGTTTTGTAAGTATGGAGCTAGGGAGGGAGGAAACGAGGGATGACGAGACAAAGATTGGGAAGGAGGGAGGGAGGACTCAAAGCTGGGCTTCTGTTCTTGTTTTGCTTTGCTTCAGAGAATTGTTTCAAGTTTTATTGGCATACAGTTGCTTTACAATGTTCTGTTAGTTTCAGGTGTACAGTAAAATGACTCAGTTATACATATACAAATACCCATTCTTTTTCAGATTTTTTACCCATACAGGTTATTACAGAGTACTGAGTAGAGTTTCCTGTGCTATAGTACTCAGATGGAAGGGAGTTTGTTGGGCTGGAACAACAGGGCAGATGGTCCTCTGGGCTTTTAGGATCAGAGTCCTGTGGGGACGGCACCAGGTCCGCTAGGACAGGGTAGAAGGTGGACACCTCTGAAGAGCAGGCAAACCCAGGCCTTGCTGTTTCTCTTCTTCCCCTGAGGGCTGCCATTCTAGGCTCAAGACGCTTTGGGCCTCAGACATCGCCGTCGGGCTTCTTGTTTCCCTAGAGCACTGGGAAGCCAGTCATTGAAGCATCACAGTTCCTGGAATGGGTCAACTTGGAGCCCCAGTCCATGGTGTGGCTGGCTGTTCTGCATCGGGTCACCATTGCTGAACAAGTAAAGCATCAGACCAAATGCTCTGTCTGTAGGCAGTGCCCCATCAAGGGCTTCAGGTAGGGAAAACAATACCTGCTGGAGTGATACTAATAAAAATAGGCAATGTCACATATAAATCATATATTGCAAAATGATGCATTACATAGTTATATAATTACAACTAATCCATTGTATATATATATGTGTGTTGTTTTATATGGTTGTAATCCTTTCTATTGCGTTCTGTTTAATTTTTGATAAAGAAAAAAAAATGGAATATTTTTTCAGTTATATTATGAAGTATTCAGACCTAGAAAAATGTATAGATAAGCAAAGTGGGGGTGGAGTGGGAGAACAGCCCAGAAAAGGAAGTAATTTGTTCTTTGTTTCCCAGGGAGCATTAAGTAGAACCCAAAAGTTCCAGCATCCTGACCTATGAGAACACCTATGTACCAAAAGGTGTGCTGGCAAATGGTTCACAGCCTACTCTCCAGAAAGCAGAAGAGAAACCTGATAGAGCATTGGCTAATTTCTGTGATATAGATACTCCCACCGTGGCCAAAGTCAGGCTACCCACAGGAGGTCAGGAAGAGAGGCACAGTTGTACACCATTTATAGTATTTCCACCACAGGGTACAATAGATGTAGACAGCCTCCAGAGCATAAATAATAGTGAAATAGGAAGTGATAAGCTTGAGTATTTATTACCTTAGTTTTTAATACTCTTTGCTTAATTTTGAGTTTATATGATTTAATTTTTAAATAATAGCTATAGTTAACAAGTTAACAACTGACTTGGAAAATTCCTGAAATGTTAACAACTGGCTCTCATGAGCTGATATGAGCTGGCTCCAGTACCCCATGGTTGGCACCCATCACCAAGCTGAAGAAATAAACAAGATTTTACAACATATTTATATATATATATGTTATATATTTATATATTTTATGTCTACTAATTTATATATTATAAACATATTTTATATAATATGCAAAACAATATATTTGAAGTTTCCTTGGTGACATTTCCTTCCTACTCCCACAAAGATAACTACTGTCCTGAATTTGGCTTTCATCATAAAATGCTTGTTTTTATCCCTAGAGGCTCAGCAGTAAAGATATGCCTACCAATACAGGAGATGCGGGTTTGATCCCTGGGTTAGGAAGATCCCCTGGAGAAGGAAATGGCAACCCACTCCAGTATTCTTGCCTGGGAAATCCCATGGACAGAGGAGCCTGGAGGGCTATAGTGCATGGGGTCACAAAAGAGTTGGACATGACTTCTTGACTAAATAATAACAACCTTTTTAAAGCTCTAGCACATACTCTTTTTACAACCAATCTGCTTTCTATAAGCAAATGAGGCACACAGGTGGAGTTTACGCCACTGGCTGGTGTAGCTCTAGGACCAGATGTCAGACCCTCTGACTGCTCCAAGTCTAGATATTTCACCATGCTATGCCACTAGGTCTGGGCAGTCCAGGCAGGCTTTGGAATTGGATCTGAATGACTAGTCTGTATTCAGTCATAAAAGAGTTATTATAAGTAACTTTTAGGAATAGCTTTTAGTCAACATGCCCATGGCTGATAAAATCAGTTGTCTTCAAAACGAAGGTATACCTGCTCCAAGAAACCTGGTCATACCTGTGAAACTGTACCCTTTCAGGCCACCCTTGTTTAGAAGGCCATTTGATATAATGAGCTCTTTACCCCTGTCCCACCCTCCCTTTTATATATTTTTAATTAAAGTATAATTGATTTACAACATTGTGTTAATTTTTGCTGCACAGCAAAGTGATTTGGATACATTTTATATATATTCAGAATGTATATATATATACATATATTCTTTTCCATTATGGTTTATCATAGGATATTGAATTTAGTTCTCTGTATACAGTGGGACCTTGTTGTTTAAACCACCCTCCCTTTGAAAAAAGATGGTGAGACGATGCTATTTCCCAAACTTCCTGTAACTCTGAGCATATGATTTCATGAGATTTATGGTCTCTGAAGTAAGACTAGTCATCTAGTGAGGACTCTGCCACTGCTATATGCAGGAGGTTAGATGTTCCATGTACAGGAGATTATAGTTCCATGTTTCACCCTCTTCTAAAGTGGGTGTGAATTTGGATGTTTGTGGGAAGGGAAGGTCACTAGAGTATATCGGATCCTCTTTCCCACCACCTCTCCTCTTCCCAAGGTACCGGAGTCTGAAACAGTTTAACGTGGACATCTGCCAGACCTGCTTCCTGACTGGCAGGGCCAGCAAGGGCAACAAACTTCACTACCCCATCATGGAGTACTACACCCCGGTATGGAGCCTCTGGGCTAGGTGGGTGGGGCCAGCAGCTCTCAGCTTCTGGGTGCTTGATCCATTTTGCCCAGCATTGGCTCACTGTATTGTGCTCTCCATTGGGGAGCATCCTCAATACAGGCCTGGTGATTGACTGGTTTGAGGGATCCAGGCCTGTTCTTCTAGCAGAGCTTGTCCCTCATCCTCACCTGGGCTTCAGCTGGTTGGAGCAGCCCAGGACATTCTTGGTCATCTAAAAGGCACTCACTATTCTCCTGCAGAGAAAAGTCTAGGAAAAAAATAGAGCAAGGCGGTTCCTGGTGACTAGCCTTTGATCCCTCTATTTAGTTTTTCTTGCTTAGCTTCCTGGATCGTTCCTGTTCCCTGGTCTTCACTTACTGCTTTGTCGTTGCTTCCATCCCTTTTAGTCAACACCTAAGTTTAAAGTTTGTGCTCAGATTCATTACTCAGTCTCTTGCGGGAAAGGGAGGGAATGCTCTTTACCTGAGTCTCCAAAACTGACTTGGCTTTCATTGAAAACTGGGCCCTTCGTAGCCTCCTGAGACCAGGGTGGTCAGCATCCCTGAACTCTGGCCACAGAGTTTCTCCTCTGCTGTGTTCAGGACCCACAGCTCCAGCCTTAGCTTCCTGAGCTGACTCTGCTCCCTAAACTCTTTTATCCCTCTCCCAACAGATAAGACCAAAGTCCAAAGTGTCTCCCTTGCTCTCCCCACTGCTCTCTCCCATCTCCTCTCCTCATCTCCATAATCCATCTCCATGAGCTGTCATCTCTTCTCTATGTTTTGTTGGCACAGAAACACGTGTGACCCAATGGAAGCAGTGATGTTGCCCTTTAAATTTTTTCTTTTATTATCATCTAAAAATAAACATTCGGCTTCCCAGGTGTCGCTAGTGGTAATGAACCTGCCTGCCAATACAAGAGATGTAATAGATGCGGGTTCAATCCCTGGGTCAGGAACATCCCCTGGGAGAGGGCATGGCAACCTACTCCAGTATTCTTGCCTGGAGAATTCCATGGACAGAGGAGCCTGGCGGGCTACAGTCCATGGGGTCACAAAGAGTCAGATACAACTGAAGTGACTTACCATGCACTGAAAAAATAAACATTTATTAAAATCATACATGGAAAACTGGCTTGAGATGGTAGACTGATAATACTGTAGCTCCTGCTCATCTTCTGCATCTCTAGAATTTATGTAAAAGATATCTAAAAGTTAACAAATATATGATCATTGTAAAAGATTCTAATTTTTAGAGGTGTTTAAAGTATAAAACAAAGTCCCCTTTTCTCAGTATGTTCCCCACCCTTCCAGCCCAACTTCCCTGAGGCAACCAGTGTTCATAGTTTGGCACATATCCTTCTAGATCTTTTTCTAGGAGTGAGATGTGGTAAAGATAAATGAGTGATTACCAGTCACGTTCCCCGCTCCAGCGGAGCAGGCACACCTCCCTAGAAAAGCCTATTAGGGTGAGTCCACCTGTCTTGTCTCCCTCCAGACCACATCCAGTGAGAACATGAGGGACTTTGCCACTACCTTAAAGAACAAATTCCGCTCAAAGCATTATTTCAGCAAACACCCTCAGCGAGGTTATCTGCCTGTTCAATCGGTGCTGGAGGCTGACTACAGTGAGATGTGAGTACCGGAGGCTGAGCAGGGGCTGCAGACATCCTCACTGAGCCTAGGGGTGTGCTGTGAAGGGGCCGAGCCCCGCGTGGGCTAGGGCAGTGCTCCAGGGCAAACCCAACTAGTGACAGCACAATTCAGCTGGGGCTTGACCAGGAATCTGACCTGAGAAACAGGTTTGAATCCAGTCTCTGGATCTCGTTCCCATCAGCTCTTGCCCAGCTCTCTAATTCAGTGGTGGTGATGGAGTGTGTGTGGATGGGTGGTGGTGAGGAGACAGGCTGCCCAGCTCCCCACTCTTTGGTCTTCTGAGTTTTTGCTGCTTTCTTCTAGGCCAGCTTCTTCCCCGATGTTGCCACACGCTGACACACACTCCCGAATTGAGCATTTTGCCAGCAGGTACCACCACATTTGGGGGTGGGGAATTGTAAGGAGTCCAGGGGGGAAGGGGTTTCCAGTTAGGGCAAGAGAATGGTGCCACAGCCAGGGGGATGGGCACAGTGAGGATATGCAGCAGCCAGCAAGGCCCAGTGTTTGGGGGGAGGGGGAGTTGGGACAGCCCCCCAAATTCCCTGATTATCCTCTTGTGTGATTAGAGTCCTTGAGATGAAAGCAAGCTTCATATGCTGTGTTCCATTATGTTCCTGCTCTTTCTTCCCAGGCTTGCTGAGATGGAAAGTCAAAATTGCTCCTTCTTTAATGACAGCCTGTCCCCAGATGACAGCATGTGAGTTTTCACAGCTGCTTATTTGCCAGGAATAGCTCTCCTTGGGAGATCCCTCTGCCACTATTGGGAAGGGTATATCCTCAAGGAAAGAGCGGTGTGGTGGTTAGGGTCCTTGAACACCCTAAGGAAAGAAGGCTGCTTTCTGGGCACAGTGTTTAATGAGAGAAGCAGTGTGCCCTCTATCAGCTGAATTGGGCAATGAAGGATGTACTACCTCCCTGCCATCCGTTAAGGTCCCTTCCTGTTGCAAGATCCCATCCTTCTATTCCCAACTGTGAGGGAAGAAGAATATGCCCTCATCTAAATTTGCACAAATGAGCTGTATCTTATGCTCAAAATGCCAATGCCCCATCTTGGGTCACATCAACCCTGGGAAGATATCAGGGGCTTGACTGAAGTGTGGCCAGAGAGATTCCTGGATGTGGTAGCCCAGAGAAGGGACCTGTCATTTCTAGGGAGGTACCCAGTTTCCTCAGAAGACCTAGGAACTGTCAGTTACATGAATAAATCCAGTCCTGGGACTGGGACTCAGGCAAGCCACAATTCCCTTGGGGATGGGAAAGCGAAGGGGGATGGGGTGGGGGAACATCACAGAAAGGGAAGTGATTTGCTCATTGTTTCCCAGATCACTACAAGTAGAACCCAGAAGCCCCAGCATCCTGGAAGAAGTCTCTCCTGTCACCCCCAAGCACGACCCTTGCACCTTTGAACACTTTGATCCCTCTTCCTGCTGTGTGCAACTTAGAGAGGGAATTCTCCAACACATGCCTTGGGGCTTGAGCTGGGAGCTGAGAACTCATAGCCTGAGCTGTTCCCTGTCCAATGCCGGACTCCTGTTTCCTCTCCCCACACCCACACAGAGATGAGGACCAGTACCTGCTACGGCACTCCAGCCCCATCACAGACCGGGAGCCAGCCTTCAGACAGCAGGCTCCATACAGCATGGCCATGGAAAGCAAAGGGGAGCTTGAAAAGATCCTAGCCCACCTAGAGGATGAAAACCGGTGGGTGTGACAATGGCATAGATCTGTGTGGTTTCTCAAGTCAGATAGTTTAACTCAAGTCCTGGACTTCCACATCCTAACTCTGTGGCCTCGAACAAGTGACTTATATTCTGTGATCTTCCATTTCCTCATCTGTAAAATGGGGATGTTGATAATAGTACCTATGTCTGAGAGTCATTTGTGAAGATAAAATGATCAGACATATAATGTGTTAGCCAGTGTCTGTCTTATTGAAAGGGTTCTAAAATAGCCCTCTCAATAGCTAAAATAAAAGCTAGCTATACTAATAATTGGTCTTCCCTGTTGTAGCTCAGCTGATAAAGAATTTGCTTGCAATGCAGGAGACCCCGGTTCAGTTCCTGGATCAGGAAGATCCTCTGGAGAAGGGTTAGAATACCCACTCCAGTATTCTTGGGCTTCTCTGGTGGCTCAGATGGTAAAGAATCTGCCTGCAACACGGGAGATGTGCGTTCAATCCCTGGGTTGGGAAGATCCCCTGGAGGAGGGCATGGCAACCCAGTCCAGTATTCTTGCCTGGAGAATCCCATGGACAGAGAAGCCTGGTGGGCTATAGTCCATGGGGTTGCAAAGAGTGAGACACGACTTAGCAAATTAAAAAACACACACAATACTAATAATTATTTAAATCCTTTTAACTCAAGCTGAGTATCTCCAAGTACCCAGGAGATGCCAGCAGAGAGAATGCAAACACAGAGAATACAGAAGAGATGCTGCTTGTCTCTGCCCTCAAGGAACTTTCAGTTGTTGGAAATGGAAAGAAATCCTTATCACTTAGTGAAAGTGGTAAGAGGAGGATGATATTGCATAGAGCATGTGAGGACTGGAAGAACGAAGGTGAAGATGATTATGGGGATGATGTTGATCTCCCTACAGCACAGAGGGCAGCAGGAGTCTGAAGAGCATCTAAGCCACTTTGGGGGTGTGTCCTAGAATAAATAGCACCCCCCAGAACAGTGCTTCTCAAACATCAGTGTGCATACGGGCCACTTGGGAAGCTCAGTGAAATGCAGGTTCTGATTTGCAGGTCTGGGGTGAGGCCTCAGTTCCTGCTCTTCTAACCTAGAAGTTGTCCATGCCGCTGGCCTACTGTGTCTGGAGTCACTAGTCCTTAGAACAGTGCCTGTTTGCAAAGTATCTTTTACTGGTTCAAAACAAGATAAATACATAAATACAGAGTAAGCTTTTAGAAACTTTCATAGCAATTTGACATTGCCATGATATCCAAGCATATAATGAGTGTACTTGTCTTCATTGAGTAGGATGTATTCCATTCCAGGTATTCACTGGTATTCCACTCAATACCAGTTTGAGTATTGTTGAACTTTGTGTGGCAAGTGCTGTGTGGCATGACCAGTGTACTAGCCATATGCATTCAGACCAAACACTGATCCACAATGGATTGAAAAATCTCCCTGGTTTTTCCTTATGGATATTTTGAGAAGTGCTGTGCTAGAGCAGTGGGGGGAGGCCCTGGGAAGCACTGGAGAGAGAGTGATTCTATTGTAAAAAAAAGGGGAAAAAAAGTAATATCCCCCAAAGGAGACCATCTCTTTGGAATCTGTTTCCTTGATGACCCAACGTGGGTGTTTAAAGCAGGCCAAAGAGGAGGGTGGCAGAGAGAAGAGGAAAGATGGGTGATATTTTATGTTATGTCTTCCCCTAGAATCTAAAAATCTAAAAGTGGAGTAGGTGAGTCAGCGGCTCTAATGCCTCATTTATTTGCAGAATGTGTTTCTGACTGGCTTTAAGGTCAGAATTAATCCCCGAAGCAGCACATCAAAGTGCTGAGAAATTTGCTATACTAATGTCAGCTCTCTGCGCTGCAGCCTAAGAACAGCAGAGTAAATGACACGCACACTGGAGAGGAAATGGATATGGCCATTCAGGCAAGAGCACGGCTGGAGTGGGGGTGGGAATGGGAATGCAAAGGGATTGTTCCCACCTGGCTCTGAGGGGCCACTGGGCCCTGGACAGTCAATACCCCATGAGGACGTTCAGCCTTGGCTTCTCCATCCTTGGCAGGATTCTCCAGGGAGAGCTGAGGCGCCTGAAGTGGCAGCATGAGGAGGCCGCTGAGGTACCCGCCCTGACTGAGGGGTCTGCAGAGGTGGCGCAGGACCACTGCAATGAAGAGCTGCTGGCTGAGGCCCGGATCCTTCGGCAGCACAAGAGCCGCCTGGAGACGCGCATGCAGATTCTTGAAGACCACAACAAGCAACTGGAGTCCCAGCTGCAGCGCTTAAGGGAGCTGCTCCTACAGGTGGGTCTGGGGCCAGGGGAAGAACCAGAGCAGACTCTCGGCACAGGAAAGCTGGGAAGACTTTCTAAAGAGCACTGAGCTGGCAATCAGAAAAGATGGGGTAATGAAGGAGACACTATGTCACAGCGCTCGGCCAATTTTCTTGCACCGAGCTTCCACTCCATCCTTCTGTGTTACTCTCAAGTCACCATGGGGCCTCGGGCAGAGGGAGGGCTTTTGGGGGCTCAAGTCCCCAACCCCCATTTGAATCTGGTATTGAAAGAACAAGTTCAAAGAACCATCCGAAAGGTTGCTTTTGCTACTTTGATGTTTGCTGGAAAGAAGCAAATTTGGGCATGCATGGAGAAAGAAACATTTTAGCTGTGGACAGATCACTTGTTACTTTTTATCCCTTTCCTCTTTGAGAGGGAGTGTATAGGATGTAGTGTGGTCTGGGAGTTCAACAGCTCTGGAACTGAATATGGTTCTGCCAATTAGTGGCCTTGGAATGTCAGGCAACTTCCTTAGCCTCACTAAGCCCCAGTTTCCTCATCTGTAAGACAGGGATAAAAATATACCAACTTCATGGAATTGTGGTAAAAATCTAATGAGATAATACATTTATTGAATTTAGCATGATGCCAGAAATATTAGTAAACACTTCATAAATATTACCTATTATTGTCATTACCATACCAGGGATGGCCTCTGGATCAATTTCTGGAGGTCTTAACAAATGATATTATGTCATGAACCAAGGATCGGGGGTGCAACTCTGTATTTCCAGACAGAATTGGGTTCTGAATAGTTTAATTGTAGCTGAAATGACAAGCAAGAGATCTTCTGGGGGCAATGCCATCCTTATAAGAACTGGGAGCCTTTGATACCTGGTGTTGAAGGAAGAAGGTATTTAGTAATTAAATATTCTAAGAAGTTTCCTGAAAGGAGAAGCCACTGACTGGGGCATGAGGTCTCTAAGGACCTTTCTAAGCTCAAGTCTGTCAAAGTAAGGTCAGGAAGGCAAAGTCACTTAAGTTATGCCTTACCTCTTGCCAGCCACCTATCGAATCCAATGGCAATGGCTCTGCAGGCTCGTCTCTGGCTTCCTCTCCACAGCAGTCAGAAGGCAGTCACCCCCAAGAGAAAGGACAGACTACTCCAGACACTGAAGCTGCAGGTGAGTTCCCTCAACCCTTTCCTCCATGACTGTCTTGCCTCAGGTCTCCTGCCCAAGGTTCTGCTAAGGCTGGGACTGTTTCCTCCTCATGTCTTTGAGGTTAGGGCCAGGGATGATTGAATTATTGACTGATTCATTCATTTCTTTATTCTGCAAATGTATATTGATTACCTCATACGTACCTAGGCATCATGCTGGGAAGATACAGATGCTGTAGGTTTGTCTTTCAGCAGGCAGCATCCTACCTCGGCCCCTTGACCTCATAAGGGGATCTCTAGTTGTCTTCCCAAATCTCTCTTTTCCAATTCAGATGATGTGGCATTGAAGAGCCAAGATGTCAGCCTCTGCTTGGAAGACATCATGGAGAAGCTCCGCCATGCCTTCCCCAGTGTACGAAGTTCTGATGTGACTGCCAACACACTGCTGGCCTCTTGAGGGAAACAGAGCCCCATCCTATAGTCCATGGTCCTCTTCTGGTTCTGGCCAAAGGCTTTCCTCAGACTTCACCCAACCTTTCCAGTCCCCACTGGCCCCACTCTCCTCAGCTGGAGTTATTTGTACTCCTGGCAGCAGCAGAGATTTGGTGGTATGCGAGGTGGAGGTAGGGGGACTGGGGGAGGGAGAGGCATGATTCCCCTGATTCTAGAAATGTGTCCTTTACTTCAAGTTTGAGATCAGTCCCTTCAGTACGCTTCTGTTGGAGCCCGGGCTGATGGCACTTGGAAGCCATTCAAATGGGTTGCCTTGTAGAATGAAGCAGTGCCCATTGGTCCCTTTCCATTCTCCATGGAATGATGGAGATGGAGGGCGCCTAATGACCCCAGGGCTCCAGCATTATGAATACACAGAACTTAGCCCTACTCTCTGACCCAACACAGGGGAGGTGAAGGAGGTAGCCTGAAGACACTCCCACCCCCGAGAGTACCCCGAAAACTCTGGGCAATGTGTGTCGTGTAACTTCAGCTCTAGTCCTCCAGATGCTGCCTAGATGCTGTTTCCTCTGTGAATATCTTCAGTTTCTTCTGCCTCAGTCCCTGGCAGACCTTTCTCAAGGGGTAACAGTTCATTCAGGTTCCTATTTTCACCTTACTTTGGGAAACAGTAAAGAAATATGTAGGGGCTTAGATATTTTCCCTGGATCCTCCTCTTTCCTGAAAGGCTCAGCATCCTGAGAGACCAACTCTTTTGAGTCAGCCCTCACAGCCCTGGGGGAGGGCTGGCAGCTTCTCAGCAAGGGGATCTTCTCCTTGGATGAGGAAGGGAAAGCCACCCTCTAGACCAGAGGAGTGTGACTGTCCCACACCCTTGACAGCTGTGACCCTTCTTTCTCTTAAGTTGAATCAGATGAGGTGGCTGATATCCCTCAGCTAATCAGAAGGCAGATGCAACAGTCCACCCTGAATAGCAGCCCTTTCCTACGATCCACGGGCTTCAGATCAGCAAGTTGGCCACTTTTCACACAGACAACAGCAAGGCCTTCCTTTGCATAAAACCTTTCTTTCTAACTCTGGAAAATGAACCCAATCCTCAAATTTGTTAGTCAGATTTCTGGATAAATCTGCCTAGGCAATTTTATCTAACTCTTCCTAAGCAACACATACCATGATCCCTTTATCCAAAAACTATTCAGAGTAGATAGTGGGGTGGGGTGGGGGGCATCGGGGAAGCAGGCTTAGGAACTTTGAACAGAGTCAGGGCTCATTTAGGCAGATTTCTGTCAAAAGGAACTTTATAACTTAGAATCCTGCAACTGACTTAATTTGCCTATGGTTATATAGATGCTTAGCTATCCTTCATATCTACTGTACATCAGTACTACCCCAGCCTCACTCACACATTAAATTCTAATACCTCTTGAAGTATTAATGTTCTGCCTTGCTCTTTGTTAGTCCCAGCCTCTGGATGGACAGATAAGATGCCTCCTGGCTGCTTATTTAGGATGTCTCTCCATTCATATTTGAGGTGAGCCATCCTCAAGACCAAAGCAAAAGAAAGCCTGTGGCCACAGAGGAATCTAACAGGAAGAGTCACTCTGTTGTCTTCATTCATTCCAAATCTTGTTCCCTGAAGACCTGATTCTGGGGTGAATTTCTCTGGGCTTCTCTGAATAATGGTTCAGGGGCCAAAATAGAGCAAATCCAAGCTCTACCCACCCTGTGCATAAAGGGAGGAACAAATAGCCAGGCTAAGACACAGAGTACATCTTCTTGCCCCTTCCAATTTCTAAATCTGACTCAGGGCTTTAAAGAAAGTAGAAATTGCCACTAAGGTTAGAAGGGTGTGAGATGGTTGGAGTGCTTTCTTATAACCAAGCAGTAGCCAGTGGGTAGAACTTCTGGGAAACTAGATTTATCTACTGCAGGGCATGGAAGGCAGTGGCTTTGGTCCAGAAACCTAGGATTGCCTCCTTCTAGAATCACCAAGGGGCACTAAGCCACAGGTTCAGTGTGTCAGACTTTATCATAACAATTGCCTTAGTGCTCATGAGGTCTCAGGGCAGGAGAACTGGTAATATATGGTGAGCAGTTGGCAGGTAGGCATCAAACAAAGAGCTTGGACATCAGTTAGCAGGCTTGGCAGGGGACCTACCTCCTTGGTAGGATCCTAGGTTATAGGTAGGGGCTTTCCTGGTGGCTTAGACAGTAAAGAATCCACCTGTAATGCAGGAGACCCAGGTTCGATCCCTGGGTTGGGAAAATACCCTGGAGAAGGGAATGGCAACCCACTCCAGTATTCTTTCCTGGAGAATTCCATGGGCAGAGAAGCCTGATGGGCTACAGTCCATGGGGTCTGTAGTTCAAAGAGTCAGACACGACTGAGCAACTGAGCACATTAAGGATAGGGGAAATTTTCTATAGGACTGAGAGCTCAGGGTCTTTGAGGCATATGCCTGCCTAAGCCTGAAGAAAGCACATGTTATAAAACAATCTTACCAGGAAAGTTCTGCAAACTCTTTTTCCATAATCTCTACTCTGTCTGAGAGATCATGGGCTCTTGAGGGCCTATGGCAACTGCAGTGGGTCAGGTAGAGACGATGTAGATCTTGTTATGTAGGATTTGTCTTATAGGTAGACTGAAGCAGCAGGTCAAGAGTTGAATTCTCGGTAACAGGGTCACTGACACTTTGCGGTCCTGTGTTTACCTTGATGCCTGAGGGGAGTATATGGCTCAAGGGTCCAGTGATAGTCACTGCAGCACAGTTTGCCCACACTACTTGACAGTTTGCCAGCAGTGAAGTAAACAGATCTTTGGGCACTGTGAATTCAGATGAAGGTGAGATTTCCTGAGATGTGTTGTGTGTCTTATCTCCTAGAGGTGTAGTGTATGATGCTGAATGGTTTATGGCCCCACACTGGAAGGGTGGTGAAAGGGGTTGCTGGGTAGGCGGCCTAATGAAAACCTCTGACATACAGGATTAGCATCAGTGGTAAGGAAAGTGAGTGTTTGCTGGGGTTGTGGTCATATAGTATGGGGAACAGTTAGGATTGATAGGTGATATATTCTTGACAGAATCCGACAGAGGCCAAAAAGCCATTAGGAGGGTACCTCTGCTTCCAGTGAGAGCAGAGTGGAGTCAGGTTGACTGGGAAATTATTAAGGAAGGCTGACTAATTGGAGGACATCCGGCTGTTTGTTGCATGGTTCCCTAGAGAGGGTCCAACCCAGGATATGCACCCTTCCCTCCAGGATGGAAAGGCTGAAAACCAAGGCCCTCAAATGCCCATTTCCTTCAAGGCCCAAAGTTTGGAGATATTTCCTTGTAGAGAAACTTGCTTAAGTTTGTCATACTTTAGGGGCTGGGCTGGCAGGCCATGGTAATGAGAAACCCTGAGGTCAAACAGAGGCCAATCCTGGGTGATGATTTCCTTCCGGATAAATTTTAAGGAATACCCATGATGCTTGCGGTGTGTGTTTGGGATCTGGGCTCCATATTCAACTTCAGGCTAGAGCATTCCTTGAACAGGCATTCTCAATGACAGAGTCATGGCCTCTGAGACCATTTCAAGCCAAGACTCTCATCAAAGTTCTGTTGACGTAAGTGACAGATAACTAAGAATGTAACTGTCCTAAGATGAACAGTTCTGGAGGAGAGAGGTGGGGGCTTGCCCTAGGGCTGTGGAGACTTAGTTATTCAGCTGGGCAGCTCTATCTCCGAGCCTTCCTGCCAAAAACTGGCTCTGAGAACAAAGGAATACTTCAGCTCCTTGTTGTTCTTTAAACACCAGTGACTGTGGGAGAGCAGAAGGCTCAAGGCCAAGGCTAAGCTCTCAGGCTTCATCTCCTCCCACAGCTGCCACATTTGGAAGGGCACCTGCTCAATGTCTTTGGTGTCCCTAGGGCAGTCTTGAGGCCAGATTGAAGCCTGTGATGCTGCTCGCTGGCTACAAGAGCTGGTGGTCACAAGGGTGGTATTTGGGGAAGCAGAAAGGGTGGCATACTAGTCTAGGAAAATTTGGGATGAAAGGGCGAGGTTGGGAACAAATTGGTTAACTTTGCCACTCACTGTGGTGCTTTTCCCCCTTTCCCTTAAATTCTGCTTTGAAAAGAATAAATTCGTATTTGTTTACTTTGGTTCCTCTGGTTATGCTCTTTGACTCTGACACTCCACATCATTCCCTTATTTGGGTGTGGGAGGTGAGGGGGGGCCACAAACCCACAAGACACAGGACAAAAAAGACACAACCCACTAGCCTCATCCACCACTGTTACCTGGAGTGGTCACCTCTCAAGGCCCCATTAAAAATTAGCTAGTTATTCACTCATGGAATTAGCTCTTTATAGCAATGGTTCTTCAACACCGTCCTCATCAGTCTGAGGAATTTTTCACCACCCTAAAGCAGTAAGAGTAAAATATGGACAATGCAGTGAGTTTCCATAAAGTTACATACATTCAATTTAAAAATGTATCCTTTATTCTGAGATTATGGCTATATATTTTGGGGGGATGTCTGTGTTAAATGTCTCTGTGAATTGGTGGTAAGTTTTTTTTTAATACCCTTTTCTGGCAAAATAAAACCCCGTCAGTCCCTCTTCCCCACCACCAATCTTCTTTCTCACCAATCTATGACTTCATTGTCAATGAAGTCGACATGAAATATGATGTGAGTCACATATGAAGCTTAAAATTTTCTCACAGCCATAATAAAAAAGGCCCAACAAACCCAAATGAAAATAATTTTAATAATAACCCAATATATCCAAAATATTTTCATTTCATCATGTAATCAGTATAAAACCATTACTAACATATTTTATATTGTTTTTTTTTTAAATAAGTCTTAGAAATTGTCAGGGGCTTCCCTGGTAGCTCAGCTGGTAAAGAATCTGCTTGCAATATAGCAGACCCCAGTTTGATTCCTGGATCAGGAAGATCCCCTGGAGAAGGGAAAGGCTACCCCCTCCAGTATCCTTGGGCTTCTCTGGTGGCTCAGAAGGTAAAGAATCTGCCTGCAGTGTGGGAGACCTGGGTATGATCTGTGGGTTGCGAAGATCCCCTGAAGGAGGGCATGACAACCCACTCCAGTATTCTTGACTGAATCCCTATGGACAGAGGAGCCTGGTGGGCTATACTCCATGGGGTCGCAAAGAGTCAGACACGACTGAGTGACTTTCACTGACACTTTCAGAAATTGTCAAGCAGGGTACAAATTCAGCTGGTAAAAAACTAGAAACCCACATAGAGCCAGGTATTTTATTACTGAAGAGACAGTAAAAGCCAGGCCAGCAATGGGATCTGTTCCCTGTGTCCCTGTTGCATAGGACGACATTGAAACAAAAGGGGCCAGATGACATGCAACAGGAATAGCGGCACACTGTGTTCCTGAGTAGCAACTCCACACCTCCGCTAAGCTGCTCTATGGCTTGCACCAGAACCCTCTGGGGCAAGGACAGGGGAGAAGGGTGGCAGGCAGAAAAATCCCATGCCTCACCAGAATGAGGGAGACAAATGAGAAACTGCCCCATGACAGCCTCCCTCCAAACAGGAAGCTGAGTGTCTCGAATCCCCATGAGATTGCCTATCTTTCCAGGTTCCAGGAGGCTTATGCAGCATTCCGCCAAGGCCTAGGGCTTCCTGCAGTTGAGCCTTGCCTACGTGGAAAGACACACCTCAATTTTACCTAGCTATAGGTCAAGTGCTCAAAAGCTGCATGTGGCTAGTGGATACCATATTGGACAGCGCAGTTCTGTAACATGCCAAAGTCAGAATCACTGGGCTGTAGAGAAGGAAAACTTCATGATGTATCACGTGTGTGTGTTGGGGGTGAGGAGGGAGTCAGGGCAGCTTATTGCTGCTGCCTTGGGGGAGACTGGAGGACAGTGGTGAAGCAGTTACCCAGGGTTAGGAGATGTGATGGAGGGAGCAGAAGGGTGCCACAGATGCATGAATTTGCTCCTTTCTGTTGTCTTCTCTTCCCCATGGCCTCTCACCAGGGCTCTGGCTGCACTCGGGGTGCATTATCGGACAGAGGTCAGCCTAGGGCTCTTCTACTTCTCCCACACGACGGCCCCACATGTGGCATATGTGCCACGCTCTCTGGTCGCAGTCTCTCCAGCCATGTCCCCAGGGCACTGTTTATATTTCTGCCCTAGTCCTCTGCCATCGTTCACCTGGAAAGGCCTACCTTCTTTTCAAATCTTGCCTCTTCCCCCACTGTCTGCCTATGACAATTATTTTCCCCTATTCTTTCTTCTCATCTTTTATTTATTTTTAAAATTTATTTAATTGGAGGCTAATTACTTTATTGTATTGGTTTTACCATACATTGTCATGAATCCGCCCCACGTGTACATGTGTTCCCCATCTTGAAACCCCTCCCACCTCCCTCCCTATATCATCCCTCTGGGTCATCCCAGTGCACCAGCCCCGAGCATCCTGTATCATGCATCAAACCTGGACTGGTGATTTGTTTCACATATGATAATATATATGTTTCAATGCCATTCTCCCAAATCATCCCATCCTCACCCTCTCCCACACAGTCCAAATAAGAAAGCTGTGGTACATATGCACAATGGAGTATTACTCAGCAATTAAAAAGAATACATTTGAATCAGTTCTAATGAGGTGGATGAAACTGGAGCCTATTATATAGAGTGAAGTAAGCCTTAAAGAAAAACACCAATACAGTATACTAATGCATATATATGGAATTTAGAAAGATGGTAATGATAACCCTGTATATGAGACAGCAAGATAGACACAGATATATAGAACAGTCTTCTCAATTTCTAAATTCTGGGTTTCTGAAAAAAAATCATCTTGGTTTTCAAACTGTCCTCTAACTTCTCTCCTAAGCTTGGCTTCATTTTCTCCTTCCCTTTAGTCCCACTTCTCCCCTGCATTTTCCCCCAAGCACTCCTTGTGTCTTCATCCCTTCTGCACAGGCCCAGCCCATACATACTGACTTCCCCTTCTCTGCCCTTGGCTTATTACTTTCAACTTGGAATGGGAGCATTAAAAGTGGCAGAGAAAACTTAGGGGGTCATTTCCTGGAGTGGCACCAACTTCATCAATTGAGACCAGACCGGGGTCAAGCTGGGCTACTTCCAGAAGACCTTCAGCTGCCTCTTGGTGATAAGCATTACCACCCTTAATTTCCACATAAGGACAGAGGAGTTCTAAGAGGTGTTAGGACTTGCCCAAGTTAGGTAGCAGAGCCAGAATTCTAACCTTGTGTTCCTTCGACTACAACGTAATTCAGTGCAAATATTGGAGCTGCCATTTTTATCACTTCTCTGTACCTTCTCTCAAAAGCCCAATGATGTATTGTGAATATGAGACGATTTGCTTAGTTCATTAGGAATCATCCTAAGAGCTCTTTAGAAGGATGCCCCAATGCTGAGAGCATCTTCTGTCATTTCCTAACTGCAGAATTTAATGCTTGTCTCACCAGTTTCCTTTTGGATTTGAATGTACTTCTCATGGGAACTATTTTAATAAAGTGACAGTAATCCACTTAAAGAATTTTATTGCTTAAAAGCACAGACTAGAAAATCTTTATACAGCTAGAAAAAAATGAACTGGCCCAGGGTTTTTAAGGATGTTCTCACAGGCACCTGTTTTTGGTTTGGGCCATGCAGCTTACAGGAGTTCCCAGACGAGGGACTGAACCCTGGCCACACCAGTGAAAAGCCTTGAATTCTAACCAGTAGGCTGCCAGGGAACAGTCACAGGTATCTGTTTTTTCTTAACCTTTTTTGGTGGGGGTTAGGATGAAGAGGCTCAGCATAAGGATAACAGCTCAGAATTTCACCTCTGCTCTAACTATTCCCATAGCTGCCAAATAACAACCAAGCACAATTCTAAAAATATTAACAATGGAAAGAAGATGGCAGCAACAAGAAATTTCCCCTGAGCAGGAAAGCAGCTGCTAATGCCTGAACAAAGACACCTCACAACTTAGTATCAACTGCTGCCAGGGAGGCACTTAAATTCACTGTGGCGGATTCTAGTACTTGGCAGAAATGGTTTGACTTTGTTCTGTTTCAGTAAATATTTGAAACAAGCAGAAGAAAAAGCTAAAATCTATGCAGACTGGCTATATAGCTTTCAGGTTAAGACTGTCTGCCTTTGGCAAGCATGGCCGAATTATCTGATGGCACCATAGTAGAGAAGCATTTAAGAAATTCTTAAAACTTTATAAAAAGAAGCCAAGTCTCATAGTTGAGCTGGGTCTTCAGGTCCTACAGAACTAGCAAAAAAAAAAAAAAGTTTCAGAGACGCACATACAAATGATTTGGCATAAGGCAATGAAAGGAAAAAAAACAGGCACAGTTTATCTAGACTTCAGTCTGGATGGTGAATCGAAGGCCTGGGTGCCAGACTGAAGACTCTCCTCACTTCTTCTGGAAATAGTTCAGTTTTTGCTGTAGATAAATGAGCTGTAGGGAGAGGGAGGAAAAAACATGAAAAATTCATCTGAAATCTTAAGTCCCATTATTTGATCTAGAATTTACTTATATAAACCAAATGGAAAGACTCACTTGGCATTTATAAGGTTATCTTACTTAGTCTTAAAATGTTAAAAAAAGGACAGTGCCAATCAACTTTTAAGTTCAGATTCCTTCTATCACTTGCATCTTCCTCTAATCTTTTCCTACCTCAATTTCTCCTATATACTTCTGGCATAGAAATTTTCCTGAGTTACTCTCCAGGTGAAAAAGCTTTTAAGGTTTATTATGAACTACACCAAAAACCTAGACTCTTAAGCCTGGCATCACCACCTCTGAGCCATTGTGCATGCTACATCCTATACAGAATGCCTTTGTTTCTCTATCTCTTTATTAAACCCTGTGTCTGTGTGTGCTCGGTTGCTCAGTCATGTCTGACTCTTTGTGACTGCATGGACACGAAGGCTCCTCTGTCCATGGGATTTTCCTGGCAAGAATACTGGAGTGGGTTGCCATTTTGTGCTCCAGGGAATCTTCCCGACCCAGGGATCAAACCCCAGTCTCTTGCATTGGCAGGCAGATTCTTTACCACTGGGCCACCTGGGAAGCTTATTAAAACCCTACCCACCTCTTAAGGCCCTAAACACCATCTCTCTATGAAGTTTTCTCTAATCTCCATGGACAAAAGTGAGCTCTCATTCCTTTAAATTCCTATCCCTCACGGATTTCTCCCCAACTGTAGGTGGAGATTGTGTCATGAGCATTTTGTAGTTCCCTGCAGAACCCAGATTTAAGTAGACAACCAATAAATCTGTGTTGAATAAATGAGCTAACATAAAGGGCTTCCCTGGTGGCTCAGCTTGTAAAGAATCCACCTGCCATGTGGGAGACCTGGGTTTGATCCCTGGGTTGGGAAAATCCCCTGGAGAAGGGAAAGGCTACCCACTCCAGTGTTCTGGTCAGGAGAATCCCTATAGACAGAGGAGCCTGGTGGGATACAGTCCATGGGGTCGCAAAGAGTCAGACAAGACTGAGCGACTCAGCACACAGCACCCAAAGGACCGTAAGTGAATAAAGAGCACAGCAATAGTTCTGTTGAAAATGGCACTTTCCCAATATTAACTACTTACATGGAGGAAAATAAAGATGTTTAGTGGGTGTTAAAGCAATTGTGGCATTAACTGTTCACATAGTTGTATATAAGCAGTACTTGGGTGAGTGATGTGCCGAGGGGAAGGGCATATACAGAATGTGAGAATTCTCCTGACCTTGTTGGTATGGGGATGGACATGGGGGAATGGCATCACTACCTTAAGAGCCCCATGCTAGATAATTCCCTGGTGGTCCAGTGGTTAGGACTCTGCACTTTCTACTGCTGAGGTTCAATGCCTGGTCAGGGAACTAAGATTCCCCAATCTGCATGGGGCAACCAAAAATAAATAACTAAAAAGAGCCCCATACTAAGCCCATCCTCATAATAAGACCACCAGTCTCTTTAAAACCATTATCCTACTCTTAACAGTACAGGGCTAGAACCAGCATACATTTCTGTAAAGCTGCTTGACCTTCACTAATCCCACACTGCCCTTTTCTCTCTTCACTCTGCTCACTCTTTTGGGGCTTTAAATAATGGTCTTTCAAGTTAGAAATCAAACCTATGCCCTTAACGCTCCCTTCTCCTTCAATGCCCAGAAACTGACCTGAGTCCCATCAATTCTAACTTTAAAATATATTCTCTCATATATAAATGTTCACAGCAGCATTATTTGTGATAACCAAAAGGTGGAAACAACCCAAGTGTCAACTGATGGATAAGCAAAATGTTGTATATCTGTACAATGGAATATTATTCAGCCATAATATAGAATCTAGTACTGATACATTCCACAACATGGTTAACCTTGAAAACATTATGCCAAGTAAAAGAAGCCAGACACAAAGACCATCTATTTTATATTTCCTTTTATATGAAATAATCAGAATAGGCAATGTAGGCTAGTAGAAAGAAGATTAGTGGTTACCTAGAGCTGGGGGGTGGGGATGGGTATGGAGTGTGTGGGAGGGTCAGAAGACATAGGAAGTGACTGCTAATGGGTACAAGTTTCTTTTGGGGGTGATGAAAATGTAAAATTGATTGTGGTGATGAATGCACAATTCTGTGAGCATACTAAAAGTCACTGAATTGTACAATTTAAATGGGTGAATTGTATGGCACATGAACTTATATCCCAATAAAACAGTTATAAAACATTTTATTGTATTTACAAATATATATATTCTTTCTGAATGAAATAATGCCATTTCAGCAACATGGACGGATCTAGAGATTATCATATTAAGTGAAGTATTAGTAAGTCAGAGAAAGACAAATATCGTATCACTTATATGTGGAATCTAAAAAATGGTACAAATGAACTTATATACAAAACAAAATAGACCCACAGACATAGAAAGCAAATTTATTGTTACCAAAGGAGAAAGAGTGGGGAGGGATTAATTAGGAGTTTGGGATTAACATATACGTGTTTGTTGCTGTTTAGTAGCTAAGTCGTGTCTGACTTTTGCAATGTCCATGGGATTTTCCAGACAAGAATCAAACTCACATCTCCTGCTTGGCAGGTGGACTCTTTACCACTGAACCATCAGGAAACCCCATATACATATTACTATATATAAAACAGATAAACAACAAGGACCAACAACTGTATAGCACAGGGAACTATACTCAGTATCTTGTAATAACCTATAATGGAAAAGAGTCTGAAAAGAGATGGCTCCAGCGGTAGAGTCCACCTGCAATGTGGGAGACTCAGGAGACTTGGGTTAAGTCCCCGGGTGGAGAAGATCCCATGCAGCAGGAAATGGCAAGCCACTCCAGTATTCTTGCCTGGGAAATCCATGGACAGAGGAACCTGGCGGGCTACAGTCCATGGGGTCACAAAGAGTCAGACATGACTGAGCATGTGATGGATGGATGGAAACACACACACACACACACACACACATGCACAGAAATATAACTGAATCACTTTGCTGTACACTTGAAACTGACACAACATTATAAGTTAACTCTAAAGCTGAAGCTCCAATACTGTGGCCACCTCACACGAAGAGTTGACTCACTGGAAAAGACTCTGATGCTGGGAG